>NC_134950.1:72110156-76910156 GCF_965638725.1 Aptenodytes patagonicus | reverse complement strand
AAGTATGAAGAGGGCAAATGCAAACTAATGGAGAAACAGAAAGTCATCAGTAATTATGCGGTTAGCATTTTTACCTGAGGAGTGCTGAAAGTACCCATAGAAAACTTCTGAGAGGAGGCAAGAGAGTCTGTATCAATTCCTGTCAGTGTTCAGGGACCAGATCAGGTGTGGAGCACGTGGGGCAGCCCCACTGAGACAGTGGCTTTCTGTATGCCTACAGGGAGCTGAAATTGGTGTATCTGTTCTAGCCATTGACACCATGGGAAAACCAGGGTATTTTTTATTTACTGTCAGCTTTCACAGTTGTATTTTTAACAGTAGGACCTCATGCTCTTGAAATGATATACAGGACTGCATTCAGGCCTCGGTTATACCTTTGTAACCCTACTGAATTCAAGTAGTAACTCAGGACAGAGTCTAGACCAATATGGTTTTATCAAATTCAATCTCACTGAAAGCTCTATTTATAAATGGATTTTTTAGTTAGTAAAGTGAAATAAATGTCCAGTAAATTTCTCAGAAAGCTATTCCCTTTGAAGAATAAAATAAACATTTATAATAGATTAAACAAACAGCACTAGCAAGAAAAACAGCAGGTAATATCAGAGACGTGCCAAAGAAGATAAAACCCTCTATTTGGTCTTAATATTTTTAAAACAGTCTATGTCAGTCAATGTGTCTTAATGTGCTGTTGTGTTACCTCAACAACTTTGGTACTGTATCGCTACTACTACTACTCTTTTGCCCTCAGGAATTTGCTTATACAAAATATAACTGAACCGAATATAATAGAGCTGAACAATAATTAGCAAGTCTCCACCCATTTTAGAAATATTGGAAGCTGTGATATTAGCCAGGCCTCCAGCTTTTTTTCTTTACATTACAGTGATAAGAGCTGTTCCTGGAAGCCTTAGTTGATGTAACATTGAAAAGTATATGCTTTTTAGCTGTCTACATTAGTAATGACATTATTTTTAGTGTATTTATATTATCTAAAAGTATTTCTCTCAAGGGTAAGAATAGGTCATGATTTAATTCCTACTATTTACTCCTTTTATTTTTTCAGTGACCAGTATCAAAATCCATGACGGAGCAGGTTCTAGGCAAACAAATGCTATCAGGAAGACTGTCCTGTGTTGCTTAATTTTTTTTTCAGAATTGCGTAGCTTCCTTGAATGCTGTGTAGTGGCTTTTACTTTCTTGGTGGCTTGTTCTCCCACTGAAGACTGAAAGATGAAGAAATGCACCTCCTATTAGTATTACTGGAAGCTGTGTGCTTAAATCTTCCTAGGAATCAATGCAAGAAAAAAACTGTCTAATTAAAGCTAATCTATGTTGCTAGAATACCAGCACTCCAAATATTAATTAAGTTTTGAGGCTCAGGAACAACGTGCAACTCATCAAGTAAAACATCCAGTTTAATATTGGAGGAGCCTAGGTTGCAAAGGTCCTATTGATGTCAGTGGAATGCAGGGCCCAGCCTTGTGGAAAATGCTTAAAGCCTTCCAGTAGAAGTCCCTAAATTAAGGGACTAATCTCTCTGATAAGGAAAGAGTCAAGGGTGCATTTGTTTGGTAAAAGCTAGATCCAGACTTTTCTCCAAAATTTGAATATTCTCATAAACACTGCAAACAAATAATATTAAGAATAAATCTGAGTACTTTCCTGGTGTAAAAAGAAGAAAGTGTAAAGAGCCAGATAGATAACAGATAGAGCTTCGTAAATAATATTGCAGACACAGTAACAAAAGGAAGCCCTGTGAGTCCTGAAAAGCAACACAGTCTGGTTCAATAGCAAATTCTAAGGGTATTGTTGTAACAGGGTACTGATGGACTGGATCCTCTCAGCCAGTTATAAACACAGTGCCTACAAGGTGCTGTGAGTCAAAAAGTTCTTTTGTTCTCTCATGTTGGGCAACTACATGTGAATTAGCCCAAATCATTTGACCTGGCTATGTTGCTTGCAGAATTCTGCAAGAATGATACGTCTCGTTTGCCCCCTTCTCCTGAGCCCTGGTGCCCGCTGCAGAGGGTAGAGCAGGGCACACATACTCTCCAGGCAACAAAAACCTACCTCAGACCAGAATATTCATCTCTTACGGCTATTGTTCACATGAAAAGTCCTAATTAATTCAGTTGAGCTACCTATGTGAATAACTGTTTTTGAGTTGTCAGTGAAGGCTAAACAATTTAGACTTTAATTCACCACATGTCTGATCAATAACCACCAGCATACCTGGATGATATGGCTAATTAAACAAGTTACTTTCGCTAGCGTAAACAGTCTGTATGGAAAAAAATGCAGTGTGTTAGGGCTGGAATACTGCAGACAGTTTGTCAGGAATTTTGGTTTTCTTTCAGTCTGCTAAGAAAATTTTTCTCTGAGCTCCCAGTCTAATCCGTCTTCCTTCCTTCCTTCCTTCCTTCTTTCCTTCCTTCCTTCCTTCCTTCCTGTCTTTCTTTCTTTTTCTTTTTCTTCCTTTCTTCCTTTCTTCCTTTCTTCCTTTCTTTCTTCCTTTCTTCCTTTCTTCCTTTCTTTCTTCCTTTCTTCCTTTCTTTCTCTTCCTTCCTTCCTTCCTTCCTTCCTTCCTTCCTTCCTTCCTTCCTTCCTTCCTTCCTTCCTTCCTTCCTTCCTTCCTTCCTTCCTTCCTTCCTTCCTTCCTTCCTTCCTTCCTTCCTTCCTTCCTTCCTTCCTTCCCTCTCCTTTCTTTCTCTCCTTTCTGTATGTGTAGAAACTGTTTACAAAGAAGAAACACCAGGATGTCTAGGTATTTTCTTCAGAAAGTCTAACTGTTCTGATGGTTTTGATTGCATGGCCTTTTAGACATATACTTTTGTATTTCTTATTTTCTGTGTTAAGTTATGCTTTTACTAAGTACCAAGCTCACTTAAATTAAGGTAAATGGATCTTTTGAATATTAAATGCATGTTTTAGCAACACATTAGACACTGCCCGTGTATTTGGTGCTGTTAATTAGATTCTGTCAGTAAAGCAAAGAGAAAAACCATCTACTGAATTTACTTCATCACCAGTTCACAAGTTCATAATCTGACATGACCATTCAGTGAAGTGCTCTGCCCGTCTATAAATGAATGTAATCTTAACCTGATATAACAGAGGTACCACCATGCCTGAGGGTAACAGAACAACCATTTCACACCTTTCTGTTCTTTTTAGTTTTCCCACTTGCATTTATTTTGAAGAAAATTATTTCACCAATCTCAGGTCAGCATAAGGATATGTGGTTTCTTTCTTACTAATAAAGTAATCATGAATTTGTTTAAATCATGTTTTACATTGTTATAATGGCAAATCTGGGTTTTCTGATTAATTTTATTGTGTATCAATTTATATTTAATAAAAGAGAGTTCAACCTAATTTTTTCATAAAGCTTGTGTGAGATTAATAAAAGTAACCTTAAATGATGTTTGTTTATAAAGTGGAAAAGATAACTTCTAAATAAAATTGTGACATTGACAAGCTCGTGCCTCAAAAAGGTGATAAAAATTTGAATTTGTACTAAGATAAACATTTAAGATAGATCCAATAAATGACTTTCTAGTACTACCTTTTTGTCTCCCTTGATTAAAAAGGGGGAGTTCAAGTTACCTGAAACAGGTTCAAGAACATATATTTAAGACATCTAAGTTGTGCTAGATGAAACCTACTTAAATGTTTGATATATTTCTTTCTGAGATGGTATAGTTAAAATCTTTCCGTGTCTTTGTCTTGGCTTCTGTAACAAAACTGTTTTGAATTCTAAGTCTCTCTTAGGGGCTGAGGTTCCTTCTGTTTGCTTTACTAAGTAAAAATGCCAGTTGTCTGAGCCAGATTTTCTCTGTGAAGCATAGATGGAAAGGTACCATTTGGTTCCTCAGTTCCACCTGCTGCTACTGCTGGCAGCCTGGGCATATAATCCATTTCCCAAACTGATCAAGCTTAAAACTAGTTCATTTTTTTCCCCACACTATTCCTGTTGGGAAGCTACTCCAACATGTTGTTTTTCTGATGGCTGAAACCTCCTAATTGCCATCACAAATGCTTTCATGGATGCTTTATTCCTGTTGGTCATTTTGCTAACATTATCTTTTGCACAAATAGCTGGTTAGTCTTAATACAGTTCATCCTCTTGCTTTTAGTCTGTAGCATAAGAACTTGCATTTTGCCTTCTTGAAATCCAATCTGTTTTTCTGAGGACATTACTTCTCATAATCCTTGTCTTCCTCTATGCTATTCCAGTCTGTTTTATCCAGCTCTTCAACAGATTTGACTCTCCTTTTCACAGGTCATTAAACAGAAGCTAACTAAATTCAGAAATGTATCCACTTTGTTACACTTTCTTTACTATCGGCAATATCCTAACCCTAATTCATCTTCAGGAAGAGGAGTAGAGTAGATGACCACCTGGAGTCTTTGGTGAACAGCCAGGAAATTCTGTGGTGGAGGTGCTCCATCAGTTTTCCATTCAAAAAAACATAGACAAGAAACATTCCTTCTTCCCCAAAGCTCAACCCTTTTAGAATTATTCATTTAATGAACAGTAGGTTATCCCAGCTGGGGATCACTTGTGGTAAATGGGAGAAATCTAGGTGGCAGAACCAGATTCAGAAGAGTTTTGCTGAGGATTGTCAGGAAAGGCACAAAGCTTTTAAGGATTTGGCTAGGTCATCCATCTTTACATACTAAAAGGACTGCACAGTTCCCACATATCTGGTCAGTATGACCATGAGTGTTTTCCTTATCAAGATACTGGGGAAATATTTTGTCTTTGGATTGCCCCTTCACATCTTCAAAACAATTACAGGATTTAAGGCAGGGTCTGCACACAGTGTATGCTAGATCAATGCTTTCTATTGATACCATATGTCGATTACAACTGACCCTTGATTCCTATGCTGTTGCATAATCTTGTGATGTATTGAAGGAGTCAGTCTTACATATGTGATTACCTAAACTGAACACAGCCTTGGATGATACTTGAATAAGGAGTTAGCAGTGGTATAATAGAAGTACAAGTTGCCATTTGCTTTGGAAAAGGGATGCAGGGAAAACATGCTCTCAAGGCTTGCTAGAAGACCATCGGGGAGAAAGTAAAAGAAAAAGTGGGGAGCACCCTGACAGCTCTATGATTTATGGATGTTTTGCATGCTTCTGCAGAGCTCATAAGGAAGAAAAGATAAAAGGGGCTAAGCCTGCCAGTGTGGGCTGTGTTCTTGGTAATAAGGTAAAGACAATCAATTTAAATACAATATTGTATGATCATATGGTCAGCTCAGATTTTGTTTTATTTGTGGCCATTCTGTTGTCAGAAGAACACTATTTTCTGCCAAACTGGCACTAAATTTCATGGCCATATGGAAGGTGATGTAATTTCACCTTTTCCAAATGTTTTGCAGAAATTTAAGATTGATTTAGCTTGGAATTTGGGGATTTGGGGGATTGCTTGTTTGTTTGTTTAGGAGGGATGTTTTTTGGCTTCAGCCTCAGCATTTGAACAGCATGGGCAGAAACTGTAATCAAGATGGTAGCATCTATTCCATCGAGAAAAGATGGCAAGCACTTTAACCACCTCTGTACATTGATTAGGATTCTGAAAGGCTGATTGGGAAAACTGTATGTGTTAATGAGACTGTTAGCTACAGTGAATTTTTTGAGATGAAGACTTGTTCTAGCTTAAAAGTTGATGATTCATATTTTGAGCATGGAAGCAAAAGATAGGGTCGGCACACTGGATCTGAATAATGTGGGTACCATGTCTTACGCGACTATTTCAGCTTTACAATTTTTTTTTTTTTTTTTTAATGTTGTGGTAAATCAGAAGACAACTTAAAAAGTTTCTAAACCAGCATTTTATGGCAAATAAATGGATGTCCAGTTTTAACTCATTTTGGCAAAACCTAAGCACATCTTTTCTCTTCTTTACAAACATTTAGGTTCTACTAGACGATAATACACTGAAACTAATTCCTGTTCACACCTGTGTTGAAACTGATGATGTGCTGACAAACGACTTGTGTAAGTTTGCTTTTGTGTCTCTAACACTGCAAAAGCACCTTGTTGGAGCTTAGATTTTGTAAATAATGTGGAAGCCACTATAAATTTTCATCTAACAAATGCCTTTTTTTCCCCAAATTAAATATTTTTCTGTTCCACGTCAGGACAATAAAAGGTACAGAGCCAAGGTTGTTTGAAAAGATGCAAAGAGACAATCCCAGATAAATACTAGGTAATATGATAACTGATATTTCAAAACAGAGGACAGAGATTTCACCCTTTCTCCTCTCCTTTTAATTTTGTTCTACAGATGGCAAAATTGCCCAAGAAATGTCACTGCACAAATAGAAGAGAAAAGGCCAAAACTGTGAGTAATTTTTTAAAAGTATTGTTTGGTATTTGCCAAGGAGAGCATAAGTTAAGGTGAATGGTTTAAACAATCTGTGATTAAAGACCAGCCCTACAATTGGAATAAGAGAAAACAAAGAAAAAGAAAAGAAAAGAAAAGAAAAGAAAAGAAAAGAAAAGAAAAGAAAAGAAAAGAAAAGAAAAGAAAAGAAAAGAAAAGAAAAGAAAAGAAAAGAAAAGAAAAGAAAAGAAAAGAAAAGAAAAGAAAAGAAAAGAAAAGAAAAGAAAAGAAAAGAAAAGAAAAGAAAAGAAAAGAAAAAAGAAAAGAAAAATGTTTTTAACAGATCCCTAGGTAGTCTGGAATGGCACAACCATTGGATTAAATTCAGAGAGTGGGACTGGCTACAGTTTTGAAAGTTGGAACAGACTGAAAGAAGTGAAGTGAAAAATAAGTGGTGTAATTCTTGCTTAGCTTTTCTGCATAAAAGGAAGATGCTTCTGTGTTCAAGATGGCCTAGCTCATACCACTGAGTGCACAAAGCAATCACAGGAATAAGAACTGAGTTACAGCTCAAAGCAGTAAACAACTGAATGACTGAAAGATGAGAAATGCTCAGACTCTGAGAAACCTTTGCTAGCTGCTGTGTGGGATTAGAGAATTTTAATTACATCTCTATTGGACAACGCTTTTGAGACTCATCATTATTCAACAGTGTCGGCAAAGTCCAATCAGATTTGGAAAGGGTAAAGCTTCCAACATGACAATTCTTGCCTGTATGTTAAATTTGGAAGTCAGTGATGTGAACAATATGGCGTGTGCCAAATAAGGATTGACAGAAGTGCATCAGCATTAGGAAATGCATACTGTTGAAAGAGACAGTGGTAGAAGGAACAGAGAGTTCATTTTCTTCAGAGAAATGCTGTTCTCACTGTCCTATGATGATTCTGTGTACAATATTTTGCCTGTTATTATTTGGGTGGATAACTTTTTTCAGGAAGGCATATGATGTAGAGTTATCTGTGTACTTGAAGAGGTGGAGAGAGGAAAAAACGTGTCTCATGACAGAAGTATCAACTGGCTGATGTTAGAAACCAACATGCGGAAATAACAGGTGTTAAACACAGACCTATTATTAACTTAACATTTCATAGTACCTTTGTGATTAATTTTGGTCACCAAAACAGTGGACTATATTCATGCACCAAGTGAAACAGTTTAAAAAGTGTCATCTGTGTTGTTAAATCAAGTCAGTACTTGGGAAACCATGGCAAGTATCTGGTAAATGCTGGGAATAATAGCTAAATACCTCTAAGCAAAATGCATATTGCATATTATTGGTGCTCATTTGTGTAAAAAAATGGAAATAGCTAAAAACTAAGCTGAGAAAGTCTGAATGAATGTCAAAGAGATGAAAGATTTCATTTTGACCATTTGGTCTACATCAAATGGGCCTACTGAGCTCATTACAAGATAAAGAATGAGCTCCTTTTATCACATACTGAAATTCTGACCTTAAAGTAACCTCTGAAAGCAGTATTCTCCTTTGCCCACAGGGGAAAAAAAAAATTAAAGGATATGTTAGGCTTAGTGAGCCAGACATCTTTGCAACCACATGATAAAATTTTAAGATCTCTCTGAGAGTCTCATATTTTTGAATTTTAATTTATATTGATTGATGTAGAAGTACTTCAGTGTTTGATAATGTAAATGTTTCAGAGTTTGTAAAAGAGTTATTCTTTTGAAGGGTCTGAGAACCATCTATAGTTCACATGATAACATAAGGAAAAATGTGGGCAAGACAGAGCCATAAACTCCTAGAGATACGGCAGAAGATTAGTCATTAACATGTATTACAAAGGCATTTTCATTGAAACACCAAACTAGAGTCATGGTCTGGATACAGAAGGGCCAGTTAACTGTTTTCCCTGTTTGTTTTGTTTTAGATTTTGCCTTTGTGTTTGTATAGACCCTGTTCTTCCTGCCCAGCACACAAGATATTTAAAGCGATGTCTTTTTCAGTTTTTTAGTCAGAACATTCTCTTTTCTACAAATTAGAACCAGAGCTGTTACATCATTACTATTAACAATATTCAGGTTAAACAAATATTCCAAATAGTATGACTAAAGTTTACTCAGACAAGAGTTATTTCTCTATGAATCTGTTTGCTGCTGCATACCTATTTCACCACTAAAGATCATCATAGGAATTAATTATTTTAATATGCGTGAAACTGTCAAAATAGTGACATTAGGATAACCTTTACAAGTGATTTCTGCCTCTTTAAGTGCCTGTCAATTGCCATTCTACTAATTGCTGACCATTCTATAACGGGAATTTACAAATTATGCAATGCCCTCATTCCTCTGCTTGTCATAATTCTGATCTTATCACCATAAAGAACATTTTAGCTTTTTAAACTATGAAATAGGAATACCCAGAAATAAAATGGACTACTTACTATCTAGTAACAATAAATATGTGCATCTCCATTTGATCTTGTATTAGAATTGTGTCCCTGAGATTGCACACATGCATAAAATTCAATGTGTACAAAAGTGTTTGTTGTTCTGACATCTAAGGTAGGAAAATTTCTGATAGTAAAATTAGCCACCTGCTAATGAATTCGTATAATGAAAACCCCTGTACAGGAAGATGATTTATTCCTGCAGTAAAGAGAGCTGTGCTGTTCCTAAAACTAAACTGAATACAGTTAAATAATTTGAATGGCAGCTGCTAAGTAATTTAGAATTTGATCCATAATGTTAAGCAGTTTTTGAAGTTACTTTTAGTAAAACATCAGGTGCAATTAAAAGTCAAGGTATGTCCATCTTCCCTGACTGATGAGAGCCATTTGAACAGAAAAAAGACCTTAGTGCAGCTGTTGCAGAAGGTACTATGTTGTACATAGAATTATTTTGAGATTAACTGCCAGAATAGTGATGGTGTCATAGCAGAGTTTTTAATCTGAAAAATACTAACATTGTTCTAATTGGAAAATGTCTAATCTTTCCAAACTTCTCCAGTTTGCAGTGAAGCTTCTCAGGTCTGTTTGTGAAAGGTAAGAGAAGTGTAGAGGAAGCACTCAATGTGGAAAATCATTTTGGCTGCAGCAGCCAGAGGTATTTCTGCATCTAGTGAAGAATACAGGCATCCTGTAAGATTTTATAGAAAAGGCCACAGCATATAGGCCTTTAAAAATATCACTAGATGCCTATCTTCATATCAAGGCCACTGAACATCTTTTTAAATCTGGACCTATTTCTTTATCTAGAAATAAAGACTGAGTAGCATTAAAGATTGAGTACTAAAGCCTCCTTATAAAAAAAAAAAGGAATGTCAGTGGTGCTTCTTGTAAATATTTTAACTTCAGATAGATAAGAAGTACATTTTTTTAAATTTACTTCTTAATCTCTGCATTAACTTCAATCTCCAGAAGGCATTTTCAGACTTTGCCACATACAATTTTCGGTAAAATATGACCACTTCTTCCAGCATGTCTCCTTAGACTGTATGGTCTCATCTAAACTAGAGATGAGCATAGCAACAGTCTAGAGGCAGGTGGCAAAAGGGTATTCTGTCCATACAAGATATCATATTTCAATCACAAAAGCATCGACTGCACAGATCGCCATGCCCATACAACACGGTCTGTGTGGTGTTAACTTATCCTTTCATGCTTGGCAGAATTTTCTAGTGCAGATGCATAATGGCTGTGGTTTATAGCATCTGTTTTCTCCCATTCTTGATTTTAGTTATCCATCTGAGGCAGAGGGGTATAAGGTTTTCAAATACTGTAATCTTCCATTAGATACTGCCAGTGAGAGTACTATAACAACCCTCCAATACAAGATTTAGCTATGTTTTAGTATTCTTAAATTGCTACTTATTTTTGACAGTAAAGTTTTAAATCAGTGTGGTTTTTATAGTGAGGCACTGTGCTGCAAGCGTACAAACTAAGAGTCTCACCTTATGAGGTGCAGTTTCTTTTACCAGGTGTCAAACATCATCAGCTTACATTTTAAGTAGTTATCTCTGTATCTGTGAGGCCAGAGAAATACAATAGGTGGGGGTTTTTTGTTTGTGGTTTTTTTTCCCCCAAGGTGCTGAGCACATACATCTTCCCTTTTCAGTTTCATTCAAATTCTGCATGTTTTTCACCTCTTAAAGCATTCAAATGAATTTGAGTGTCTTTGGCCATCAGAAGTAGCGGCACACAGAAGGAGGGTAAGTGCAGATCCCAATGGCTTTCCCTGTTTACTTAGCGTGGATGATGGATGATGGATGATGCCGACCAGACCCGTCCCACAGGGAAGTCTGCTGCCTCCCTGGGGCCCGGGTCAGAGACATCACTAGGAAGCTCCCTGGTTTGATACGGCCTTCTGATTACTACCCGCTGCTGGTTATACAGGCTGGCAGTGATGAGGTTGCAGAGAGAAGTCCTGCAGCGATCAAAAGGGACTTCAGGGCACTGGGGCGACTGGTTGAAGGATCGGGAGCGCAGGTAGTGTTTTCCTCTATCCCTACAGTGGCAGGGAAGGATACTGAAAGGAGCAGGAAAACACACCTGATCAACGCGTGGCTCAGGGGCTGGTGCCATCGGAGGAATTTTGGCTTTTTTGATCACGGGGAGGTTTACACGGCACCGGGCCTGCTGGTGACAGACGGAGTCCAGCTGTCTCACAGGGGAAAAAGGATCATGGCTCATGAATTGGCAGGGCTCATTGAGAGGGCTTTAAACTAGGTTCGAAGGGGGAAGGGGATAAAACCAGGCTCGCTAGAGATGAGCCGAGGGGTGGCGTGCCGATGCCGGGGGCGAAATCGATAGCCCAGCTCAAGTGCATATACACCAATGCACGCAGCATGGGCGGCAAGCAGGAGGAGCTGGAAGCCATTGTGCAGCGGGAGAGATATGACTTAGTCGCCATCACAGAAACATGGTGGGGTGACTCTCATGACTGGAGTGCTGCAATGGATGGCTATAGACTCTTCAGAAGGGACAGGCGAGGAAGGAGAGGCGGTGGGGTGGCCCTGTATGTTAGGGAGTGTTTCGATTGTATAGAGCTCAACAATTGTGATGATGGTACGGTTGAGTGTTTATGGGTAAGGATGAGGGGGAAGGCCAACGAGGCAGATATCCTGCTGGGAGTCTGTTATAGACCACCCAACCAGGATGAAGGGGCGGATGAAGCATTCTACAAGCGGCTGGCAGAAGTCTCTCAATCGCTAGCCCTTGTTCTCGTGGGGGACGTCAACTTCCCGGATGTCTGCTGGAAATACAAGACGGCAGAGAGGAAGCCGTCTAGGAGGTTCCTGGAGTGTGTGGAAGACAACTTCCTGACACAGCTGGTAAGTGAGCCTACCAGGGGAGGTGCCTCGCTCGACCTGCTGTTTACAAACAGAGAAGGACTGGTGGGAGATGTGGTGGTCGGAGGCTGTCTTGGGCTTAGTGACCATGAAATGATAGAATTCTCGCTTCTCGGTGAAGTAAGGAGGGGGGCCAGCAAAACCGCAACCATGGACTTCCGGAGGGCGGACTTTGGCCTGTTCAGGATGCTGGTTGAGAGAGTCCCTTGGGAGACGGTCCTGAAGGGCAAAGGGGTCCAGGAAGGCTGGACGATCTTCAAGAAGGAAGTCTTAAAGGCGCAGGAGCAGGCTGTCCCCATACACCGTAAGAAGAACGGGCGGGGAAGACGACCGGCCTGGCTGAACGGGGAGCTCTTGCTGAGACTCAGGAAAAAAAGGAGAGTTTACCGCTTGTGGAAGAAGGGGCAGGCAACTCAAGAAGAGTACAGGGATCTCGTTAGGTCGTGCAGAGAAGAAATGAGAAAGGCAAAAGCCCAGCTAGAACGCAATCTGGCCGCTGTCATTAAAGACAACAAAAAAAGTTTTTACAAATATAATAATGACAAGAAGAGAGCCAAGGAGAATCTCCATCCTTTATTGGATGCGGGGGGGAACATTGTCACCGAGGATGAGGAAAAGGCTGAGGTACTTAATGCCTTCTTTGCCTCAGTCTTTAACAGGCAGACCAGTTACCCTCAGGGTACTCAGCCCCCCGAGCTGGAAGTCAGGGACAGCGAGCAGGATGAACCCCCCGTAATCCAAGAGGAAGCAGTCAATGACCTGCTATGCCACCTGGATGCTCACAAGTCTATGGGGCCGGATGGGATCCACCCGAGAGTGCTGAGGGAGCTGGCAGAGGTGCTCGCCAAGCCGCTTTCCATCATTTATCAGCAGTCCTGGTTAACGGGGGAGGTCCCGGACGACTGGAGGCTTGCCAATGTGACGCCCATCCACAAGAAGGGCCGGAAGGAGGATCTGGGGAACTACAGGCCTGTCAGCCTGACCTCAGTGCCGGGGAAGATTATGGAGCGGTTCATCTTGAGGGCGCTCACAAGGCATGAGCGGGACAACCAGGGGATCCGGCCTAGCCAGCACGGATTCATGAAAGGCAGGTCCTGCCTGACCAACCTAATCTCCTTCTATGACCAGGTGACCCGCCTAGTGGATGAGGGAAAGGCTGTGGATGTGGTCTACCTGGACTTCAGCAAGGCCTTTGACACCGTCTCCCACAGCATTCTCCTCGAGAAGCTGGCGGCTCACGGCTTAGACAGGTGTACTCTGCGCTGGGTCAAAAACTGGCTGGACGGCCGGGCCCAGAGAGTTGTGGTGAATGGAGTTCCATCCAGTTGGCGGCCGGTCACGAGCGGTGTTCCCCAGGGCTCAGTATTGGGGCCGTTCTTGTTTAATATCTTTATCGATGATCTGGATGAGGGGATCGAGTGCACCCTCAGTAAGTTTGCAGATGACACCAAGTTGGGCGGGAGCGTTGACCTGCTCGAGGGTAGGAAGGCTCTGCAGAGGGACCTGGACAGGCTGGATCGATGGGCTGAGGCCAATTGTATGAGGTTCAACAAGGCCAAGTGCCGGGTCCTGCACTTCGGCCACAACAACCCCATGCAGCGCTACAGGCTTGGGGAAGAGTGGCTGGAAAGCTGCCCAGCAGAGAAGGACGTGGGGGTGTTGGTCGACAGCCGGCTGAACATGAGCCGGCAGTGTGCCCAGGCGGCCAAGAAGGCCAATGGCATCCTGGCCTGTATCAGAAACAGTGTGGCCAGCAGGAGTAGGGAAGTGATCGTGCCCCTGTACTCGGCACTGGTGAGGCCGCACCTCGAATACTGTGTTCAGTTTTGGGCCCCTCACTACAAGAAGGACGTTGAGGTGCTGGAGCGTGTCCAGAGAAGGGCAACGAGGCTGGTGAGGGGTCTGGAGAACAAGTCTTATGAGGAGTTGCTGAGGGAACTGGCATTGTTTAGCCTGGAGAAGAGGAGGCTGAGGGGAGACCTCATCGCTCTCTACAACTACCTGAAAGGAGGTTGTAGCGAGGTGGGTGTCGGTCTCTTCTCCCAAGTAACAAGTGATAGGACGAGAGGAAATGGCCTCCAGTTGCACCAGGGGAGGTTTAGATTGGATGTAAGGAAAAATTTCTTTACTGAAAGAGTGGTGAAACATTGGCACAGGCTGCCCAGGGAAGTGGTGGAGTCCCCATCCCTGGAGGTATTTAAAAGACGAGTAGATGAGGCACTTAAGGACATGGTTTAGTGGACATGATGGTGTTGGGTTGACGGTTGGACTCGATGATCTTAGAGGTCTTTTCCAACCTCAATGATTCTATGATTCTATGATTCTATGTGAAACCCTGAAGGAATTCCCCTAACCATAATGGAACAGCAATAACAGGAGGGGCTTCAAAATGCCCAAAAGGCCCACTGGAACATCCTTCAGCAGTGCCCCTCAGCAGTCAGACAGACCTAATGCAAATTATTACTCTGGGTATAATAATATATGTTCATGTTCCAAATTAATACATAAAAACTTTAATACTACAGTTACATTTTAAAGCAAAAAATCTATCCCTGTTTCTTTAGTGTTAAACTCACCTTTCCAAAGTTCCTCTGGGTCCTAAGAGTGAGTCCTTTGTTATACCTTAAGCAGAATTTGGGGAGGTTAGGTCAGCATTCTGAGGTCTCCACTGGGAGGAAAGTGATAGTAGGCTTGGGGTTTCTTTCTCCTCTTTTCCGGGAGTCACATGGTGTTGATGTTGATGTAGATGACATGTTCTTCCTCAGCCTTGGGTCTGCTTTGGTTGATTTTTATACATTCTGTTAACTTGGTCTGCCTACATGCTATTTCCCTTCACTGGTTTCCAATTATTCAGTTTATTTATTCTCTTTGTTACCTCTAAAAACATTCGTTTGCCTGAACAATTCCAAGTTGTACTCCTGTAGTGATCTTTGACCATTGTGATTTGTGTTTCCAGTACAGGACCTTTAGTATCACCATCTGTACTTTTAGTATCACCATCTGTACTTAGTATCAAGAGTCTGTACTCTTCCACACTACATTTTATTCTAGAGTCATTCAATGTACACAGAGTAAACACTTGTTATTGCTATAAATTAAAGCTAAACTAAAATAAATTTGGACATTTGTTATCTGATTGCTAGATAAATTGCTATCACAGCTGAACAAGAGAAGCCTAGACAAGTCCAGAGACCCTGCACTTGTCAGACCAACAAAAAACTTGTGGTCTTTAAGAAATAATAACAAAAATATATTTTACTGGGCTACAGTTTGCCTGCTTCAGCTGTTTCTGGACGTTGTAATATTCTCTAAGGCTTTACACCAGAGTTTCAACCTCCCTTTTCATGTTGGGAACCAATCATACTGGGAAGTGAAGCAGCTTTAGCACGAGATCTGGGTGGTACCACATACTGTATTTTTAGGACACTTGTTTATTCAGAAGACCTGGAATCAAAGGTAGGCAAACCATCATCTCTACTAATTGCATTTGAAAAAAATGGGAGAATTCCAGCACAGCATCATCAACTTCTATAGCCAAAATCATAATCCATACCCACACAGACGAATGTGCATGTGTGATTCCGCTGATGTGTCCAGAACTTGTTGGTGCTGTCACAACCTTCATGGTTAGAAGCTGTCCTGATGGCAATTACACGGTAATGAAAAGTGCATGTTATTCTCAGGCATGTGGTGGGGTACAGTGACTTTTTGCTTGTATTGAACTATAATTGATGGGTAGAGTATAAGCATCTCCTCAGTGTTTTCCAGTCACTTACTTGCTATCTTTCTTTCCAGCAGTGCAGCCCTAATGAGTCCTACAGTTAAAACACCTAAAGATCACCAGGCATTTTGCACAGAACGTAGGTGCTGCACCTGAGGGCGTGAATCCCAAAAAGAAGCAAGGCATTGTGAAGCTGACCCTAAGTTTCCCATGGGAATCTAGCTCCATAGAAACAGTTTTCTGGAAAAGACCTATACGATGTAATAAGGATTAAACAAATCCTATTAGCAATACAAAGTTAGAAGGTGGAGGTAGAGGTAGCATCTTTTATTAGACCATCCAGTAAAACTTGGAAAAACATACAAACTTTCAGAAACTTTTCTGAAGCTGTAATTTTATACTACTTATTCTAGAAACCCACAGAAGGTCACCTAAGGCAGATATCATGGTGGGAGTCTGTTATAGACCACCCAACCAGGATGAAGAGGCAGGTGAAATATTCTATAAGCAGCTGAGAGAAGTCTCATGGTCGCTAGCCCTTGATTTCATGGGAGACGTCAACTTACCACGTCTGCTGGAAATACAGCACAACAGAGAGGAAACAGTCTAGGAGGTTCCTGGAGTGTGTGGAAGACAACTTCCTGACACAGCTGGTGAGTGAGCCACCTAGGGAAGGCACCCCACTGGACCTGTTGTTTGTGAACAGAGAAGGACTTGTGGGTGATGTGACGGTTGGAGGCCATCTTGTGCATAGCGATCACAAAATGATAGTGTTTTCAATTCTCGGATAAGGAAGGAGGGGGGTCAGCAGAACTGCTACCTTGGACTTCCAGAGAGCAGACTTTGGCCTGTTTAGGAGCCTGGTTGAGAGAGTCCCTTGGGAGGCAGTCCTGAAGGGCAAAGGAGTCCAGGAAGGCTGGACGTTCTTCAAGAAGGAAACCTTAAAGGCACAGGAGCAGGCAGTCCCTATGTGCCAAAAGACGAGCTGGCAGGGAAGAAGACTGGCCTGGCTGAACAGAGAGCTTTGGCTGGAACTCAGGAAAAAAAGGAGAGTTTATGACCTCTGGAAGCAGGGGCAGGCAACTCAGGAGGACTACAAAGATGTCGTGAGGTTATGCAGGGAGAAAATTAGAAGGGCCAAAGCCCAACTAGAACTTAATCTGGCTACTGCCATAAAAGGCAATAAACAATGTTTCTATAAATACCTTAGGAACAAAAGGAGGGCTAAGGAGAATCTCCATCCTTTATTGGGTTTGGGGGGAAATATAGTGACAAAGGCTGAGGAAAAGGCTGAGGTACTTAATGCCTTCTTTGCCTCAGTCTTTAATAATAAGACCAGTTGTTCTCAGGGTACCCAGCCCCCTGAGCTGGAAGACAAAAATGGGGAGCAGAATGAAGCCCCCATAATCCAAAGGGAAATGGTTAGCGACCTACTACACCACTTAGACACACACAAGTCTATGAGGCCGGATTGGATCCACCCAAAGGTACTGATGGAACTGGCGGAAGTGCTCACCAAGCCACTTTCAATCCTTTATCAGCAGTCCTGGCTAACTGGGGAGGTCCTGGTTGACTGGAGGTTAGAAAATGTGACTCCCTTCTACAAGAAGGACTGGAATGAGGATCCGGGGAACTACAGGCCTGTCAGTCTGACCTCGGTGCCGAGGAAGGTTATGGATCAGATCATCTTGAGTGCGATCACATGGCACGTACAGGACAAGCAGGTGATCAGGACCAGTCAGCATGGGTTTATGAAAGGCAGGTCCTGCTTGACTAACTTGATCTCCTTCTATGACAAGGTGACCCGCTTAGTGGATGAGGGAAAGGCTGTGGATGTGGTCTACCTATACTTCAGCAAAGTCTTTGACACTGTTTCCCACAGCATTTTCCTGGAGAAACTGGCTGCTCATGGCTTGTGTGGGCGTACTCTTCTCTGCTTAAAGAACTAGCTGGATGTCTGGGCCCAAAGAGTTGTGGTGAATGGAGTTAAATCCAGTTGGCAGCTGGTCACAAGTGGTGTTCCCCAGGGCTCAGTATTGGGGCCGGTTCTGTTTAATATCTTTATCGATGATCTGGATGAGGGGATTGAGTGCACCCTCAGTAAGTTTACAGATGACACCAAGTTGGGCAGGAGTGTTGATCTGCTTGGGGGTAGAAAGGCTCTGCAGAGGGATCTGGACAGGCTGGATCGATGGACCAAGGCCAACTGTATGAGGTTCAAGAAGGTTAACTGCCAGGTCCTGCACTTGGGTCACAACAACCCCATGCAGCACTACAGGCTTGGGGAAGAGTGGCTGGAAAGACACTCAGTGGAAAAGGAGCTGGGGATGTTGGTCAGTAGCCACCTGGATATGAGCCGGCAGTGTGCCCAGGCGGCCAAGAAGGCCAATGGCATCCTGGCTTGTATCAGAAATAGTGTGGCCAGCAGGAGTAGGGAAGTGATCATCGCCCTGTACTCGGCACTGGTGAGGCCGCACCTCAAATACTGTGTTCAGTTTTGGGCCCCTCACTACAAGAAGGACATCGAGGTGCTGGAGCGTGTCCAGAGAAGGGCAATGAAGCTGGTGAAGGGTCTAGAGCACAAGTCTTCTGAGGAGCGGCTGAGGGAACTGGGGTTGTTTAGCCTGGAGAAAAGGAGGCTGAGGGGAGACCTCATCGCTCTCTACAACTACCTGAAAGGAGGTTGTAGCGAGGTGGGTGCTGGTCTCTTCTCCCAAGTAACAAGCAATACGACAAGAGGAAAAGGCCTCAAGTTGCACCGGGGAGGTTTAGATTGGATATTAGGAAAAATTTCTTTACTGAAAGAGTGGTTAAACATTGGCACAGGCTGCCCAGAGAAGTGGTGGAGTCACCATCCCTGGAGGTATTTAAAAGATGTGTAGATGTGGTGCTTAGGGACATGGTTTAGTGGTGGACTTGGCAGTGCTAGGATAATTGCTAAACTTGATGATCTTAGAGGTCTTTTCCAACCTAAATGATTCTATGATTCTATGATTCTAAGAGCATACTATCTAAAAAGTGCTATTGGCTGGCTTAGAAATTATCCATATAGAAGTTTTCACTCACAGATAAAATCTACAGGATTTACTCCAAACTATGACAGCAGGAGCAATAATTAATATTTCTGGATCTAAAAGAACTCAGCATCACCAGTAATGTTTTAATTTAATTTGACTTAATCACACTGTAAAGAAAATATAAGCTCTTTGAAAAAAGAGAAACATTTAGTGAACAGCAAAGTGCTCTTTAGTTATTAAGCTTCCTTTCACACACTCTGTCCATGTGAAGTAGGATAATGACTAGTAAAAAAGTTACCAGCATTAAAATACTGCAGTGCAGATGACAGTGCCATTAATAGTTTTATTAATTCTTTTCTGTGTCTCTTTAAGTACAATGGACCCATTAATGCTGAAACTTAATAACAGTTATGATGATGCAATCACAAAAATAGTTTTCTGTGATACTTCTATTTGTAAATATAGGAAGTCTGAGAACAAAGTTTCCTTTCCTTGCCTTTTCTTGATAGTAGATGTTGGGCGAGATTAAGTTTTCAGTGCTGAGCTGCAGCAAGTTGAACAGAACAGTCCTAAGTAGAACACCCTGAGCCCGTACCCCACACCCCAGGGGCAGCAGTGGGTCTGCACTTCCCTTTGTATGCCTGAGTGGAATAATCAAACCCCACAGGTTTAAGAGAAAGAAGCAAAGATCCAGAAAATAACTAGAGAAGTGTGGAAAAAGGAGGGGAGCATGTTGTGAAGAAGAGTGGGAAATCATGCACAAATGAAGAAGAGTAAGTAGAGTTTAAAAAGTAACACGAAGAGGGAATTAGAGGAGATAAATGAGAAGAGTATGAGAGGAGTAGCATAATGCTAATATATTAGACTACATGAGCAGTAAATCCACTGACATTTTGAATTAAGAACAATTCAGTTATTTTATATTTTTCTAAAATGTCAAGGTGCACACCAGTTGACAAAGTCAATTTGCAAAAAATAATTAATGACTGCAAGTACTACTGTCTTTATTATGGACATGTCTGCTGTGCTACTTTTTTTTTCTCATTTCAAAGAGAAGACTGCTTAGTTCCTTACTTAATTTTGGGGTTACCCAAATTATACCCAAATACCCGATTTAACCTTGGGGAAAAAAAAGTGTATGTCATGGAAATCCTGCCTATACTAAGGGAGAGCTTTGCCCTACACTTTTTTCTGAAAGCTTTCTTTATTTTACCCCTGCTTTTTCTATTATACACATAGAGTTTGAGCCTCTATTGCACCTAAATTTAGTATTCTGCATCCTGACCTTCTGCATCCAGAAGGGAAACAGCTCCTGAGTCAATGGATTATATAATGACAAAGCTCAGGTGTGGTCTCCATTGCCAATCTTTCCACAGACTTTGAGATCAAGGGCCATGAACTCTTGCTTGCGCTGCAGTTTCAAACAAGTTTTGATTCTGGAAAAAAACAAGGTATTCATTAATGACTGTATCAACAGTATTATTAACAGAAAACGAAAACAATATTTTGGGTATGGCTTTTACAAAGTAGATTAACTGTATAAGACAGTATAAGACAGGCAAATAGACTGTACCATTCTCAGAATAACTCCCTTCTGGTCAATGGAGTAAGACCAAGTTTGCATTTGTCCCATTGGATTAAAAAAATGAATTATGGAAATAAGTCCTTTGCTTCAAAATTAGAGATTTTTTAGTATTATTCTCGCTTAGAACAGGAGACTGAACTGTACAGTAGAATCTCTGAGGTTCTGGTTTAAGAACTTTAAGAAGTTTGATATTGGCTCTAGATAAAATATATAGAACTAAATGGACCATAAATCATGTTTGTAAAATACCTTCTGTGCTTTTGAATTTAATACACATTTCTATTCTGTGCAATATATAAACAAATATTTAGTGGCTTAAGTATGCTCAGCCACGTGTTCCTTTGAAATGTACTGGCATAAATCTTCTGTATCTTCACTGATATCCAGACGGTGTCATTGTCATTTCCATTTAAGTTGGAGACACCTCATGCCAACTGCTTTCAAATTATAAAAATTAGTTTTTAAACTTCTCTCTGAATGCTGCATGAGATCTTGGATATTGCAACAAATGTAGCTGAGACAGGTCAGTAGATCTCGACTGTATTTGTATTCATTGTCTGCGTAGGCCTGGAAACTGCGAAAAAATCTGTGAGGGAACCTTCAAGTTTAAAGAGATTTTCTTTGCCTGAGCATACTTGAGTGATACTTATTGTGAGACTGAGATTGGTTAAATTATGTTCATCTTGCTGTGGCTCTAGTTCCACTGGAATAATGGTGGAAGAGGAATTTTAAAGATGAAAAGAGAAAAGTCAGCATCTGAGCTATGCAAAAATAAAGACGTCATGTTAAATAAATAAAATATATCTCATGGGGCTGTTCATCATACTGGCCTGATTAAATAAACATAGCACCTCATTCTGCCTTGTGAAATTCTCCTGTTCTTCCTGTGAAAGAGCACTATCCCCCTAATGTACTGCTGAGGAATGCAAGGCAGATATCATCAGGAGGGATCAATGAAGGAAAGAATATTCAAACAGTGAAATATCTACTTTGGATTATATCCTAATTGGATATTACATTAGTCTAAATTTATTTCACTCTCGTATTACCTTATTTGAGTCATTAGAGACTAATGAAAGCTAATGCCAATTAGTTAAATCCTTGTTATGTTCCATCTAACAGTCGTCTGTGAAATGCACTGTATAAGAAATAGGCACTGATGCGTTTCCTAATTAATAAAATAATACTTGGGGAGGAGGGAGGGAAGGGAGATGCCTTTTCAGATTTCCTGTAATTCTTCAGAATTCAAAAAGCTTTGTTGTTTTCTTATGAATTTGTAATTGATAATCCATTATCTCATGTGAAAGCATATTCAGTACAGTGCATTCAAGTTTCCCTTTTTTTAAAAAATAAATAAAATTTTATTCATAGAGGTAAACGGTGGCAAAGAGCTATAGCAAGATATCCTCTTGTGAACTGTCAAAAGAGATCCCCTCTGTCAATCTCACTCACGACAACCTCTTGCTCTTCTTGAATCTAGAGATTCAGGTCCTACACTTGCCCTTTCTAGACCATTTCTAAGTTTGTCCTTTCTAAGTTTGGACTTGGGTAAACTACATTTCACCTGCATACTTGGATTTCTTGCCTATGAAATCTCATAAGTAATAGTACCTGTCTCAAAGGGGGGCCTCTAAAGAGATGGAAGAGGTGATAAAAAATATAACACTTTCAAAATATTTAATATTACAAAAAGCATCCTCATTCCAAGATGCTCCGATGGTCAGTCAGTATGTGCTGGAAAGCCAATTCCCCTTTTAAGGCAAGTACTACACCCAGACACTTCTGGCTGACTTTCCTGTCCTCTGCAGAGATATATGTTGCGATGAACGCGTATCGGGTTTTCTCTCTTCAACAACAAAAGATCAGGCGTAAGTCCAGCCCTTTACTTGACAAGAGCAAAAGATTGCTTGCTCTATATCCTTCTGTCCTTAACGCTGTAAGATAGCTAACTGCAAATAAATGTGCTTAAAGACTATGCACCTGATTAAGCCATAATTTAAACACCTTTCAAGGATGCAACTGGAGTCTTATCACGGCTCAAACTCTGAGGACGGCTGCCTGGCATCTGTGGGGCAGGAGAAAGGCAAACTGTAAACAACAAAGACGTGTAGCAGGGCACCTGCCTCAGCTACCTGCTGAGAAATCTTTGAAGGCATTATGCCACTGCTGAAATACTTCTAATGCTGGGTATTTTTAACTTTTCTGGTTGAGAACTCATCTGTCCCACTGAGTTTCCTTTCCTTTGTGACATTGGGCCTCTTTAAAACTGTAAATAATGAAAGCACAATTTTCTTTGTGCTCTGAAAGTTCTTCTCTTCACAAAATATTAGAATAGAAGCTCAAGAGCATAAATAAGCTTTTCTATAAAATCTAAGCAGAAATATCATTCTATTGAGTATTTTGTTTATATTTTTGACAACAGGGAGTAAATTTTCAGTGCATGGCTTGAGATTTTACAGAAGATTCAACTCTCATTAAATTTAAAAAGTGTTTTATAACTTGTCATTCATGTACCATATGAAAGCTAACTCTTGGGTGTGACTCCTGAGTATCTACTATTTCATCATTTTAACAAAGTAACCAATATCTGTGTCATTATTGGCAATACAATAACGTTTATTAAAAAAATTTATCACTGGCATTGAAGAGTACAGCTGTGGATAAGAGACTGAGTGTGTGCTTTGTTGAAAACTGCCAGGACATTGTTAATAAAAGTGCAGCACCACATAGTTATTGGCATTTCCATATGGAAAAGTATTTTTGCTTTAATATAGCAAAATGAAAAATAGTCATTGTTCATCATCCCTTATTTAAAACTCCTCTTCTCCTTGTTGTATATAGATTTGGCAATGCCAGCACATGGCAATGTTACCTGCTAAGAAATAGAGATCATTTCAAATTTGCAGGCAAGAAGTTTTGCAGTGGGAGCACTGCTCTTGGACACTAGAAATGTGGGTTCTGCCCTCTTTGCTCCTGGTGTTCTGCAGTGTAATGCTGGGAAGGTCACCCTCAACTACATTTGAAAGGGTTTTGGTGGGAATTATGTGCTTCACTATCCTTCCTCCCTATCCTCACTCCTCCACCTTTCCCATGTCCCCTTTTGTAAACTGTGGCACTGATCTCCCTGTAAGGAATTTTAAGATCAATTAGTAAGAAGTTATGTATAAGAAATAGCATCATCAATAAGATTAGCAGTATGATTGCATTGAACAAGAAATGAGCTAAACCGAAGTAGCTTTAGCACAAGAAGGTAACAGTTTGTGTCCATTCAGTAATACCACTGGCAGAGCTGAGATGCATCATTACATAAAGCAGCGGGCATACTTACTCCAGGTTTTTTCAACATCCACCTTCTATGTCTGAATTTATTCATATCAATGGAGTTACACTGATATTAAACAGAAATTTATTCAGTGGTGGTGACTCAGGGTTAAAATTTATAAAATTGTCATTCAGTTACTGTACAGGGTACATGCTTTTGGTTCTGATACGGGGCTGATTCTGCTTCCATTGAAAGCAAAGGCAAAATTCAGTGTTTCTGGACTGAACTGCATGTTTTGCTAAAATATTCTGGGTGTCACGGGAGGGGCTGGGAGGTATGTGGAAGATAAATAAGTTGTAGCATTTCCATATTTTGCATCCAACTGCGTACTGGGAAATGGTTTTATATGCATAAACTAATTTCCAAAGGGGCTCCATGCTACACTTTAAGGGATTTACAAAACCCAGATAGAAAGATGCTTCAAAAAAAAATGTAAGAAGGAAACTTTATATCCTTATAGATTCAAGAGCTAGAAAGGAGATTTGGCACCAGAAAATGATACAGAAAATTCAGTGTTAGTTATTTGCATCTGCAGTTTCAAAGAGATGCAATACTGGCAAACAAACAGAGCTCAGCAGGACAGTTGAACGATCAAGGAAACTGCAAGAAGTGGAGCCTGCTTAAATTATGCCATGTTTTGTACAATCTCTTTAGTTTGCATACACAGACTATAGGCCCATTTCAGGAGTCTTTGCAAGGCATAAGGAATAATATTCCTAGGAATGACAGAATGTTTGTTTAATTATGTTTGAAAGATTTGTTTATATAATGGAATATACATCACGGTAGACTAAACTAAATGTTGGGGATTCTGATTTAATGTCTGTGTATACATACAAAGAGGACATCACAATAATTGGAGATTGTTCTTTTTTCACCTCTTCCCCCACTTGGTTGTGTTTAAATTACAAGGTTATCACTGCAATAAACTCAGTATCAAATATCTGAGAAAAGGCTCAACATTTACATTTCTATAGATTTTAAATATGAGTCAAGGCAAGCAAATTGCAGCGTTAAAAGATGATTGAAAAGTCAAGATGCCATGGCGCAATATCAGATATTGCACTGAATCAGCCTGCCTTTTATTCTATTGTTAAAAAAAGAAAGAAAAAAAACCCTCATATGTTAGAATGGCTTGTAAACCATTAACTCTTTATGAAGAAGCACTGTCAAGTCAAAACTGTGACAAGAAAACTTCTAAACCAGGCTGCTTTTGGTTGTCATAATACAGGATAGCTGCTAAGGATTATTTTACAAGGGAAACAATTATAGAGAAACCAAAACACCTTCACAGAACATTGCTTTAATGTAATAGCAGACCCAGCTCTGCAAGGCGCAGAGCATTTCTTTCCTGTGAGCTTCCAAGGACTTCCAGATGCTGTGGAATATAACGGGACTTAAAGGTGGTTAACACTAAATGGCTTGAAACTGGACCCTAACTTTGTGATTAACTCCCAGATTTTTCCTGTGAATGTGCAAATGGTGGCGCCTCCATATATCCCACCCAGCAGAAGCACCAGACTTAGAGTGTAATTGCCTCCAGCCTTATTCAGGCTGTAGAGAATTAAGCACTACTGGAAATTAGGTCAGCGTTGCAGTAGCCTGAATTTCCTCTGGCAGTGTCCATTTTCTTTCCGTGGCTCATGTAGGGAACCTAGGGCTTCCGCGCTCTCAAGCTCAGCGCCCAAAGTCAGAAAGGATAACTAAATTATTTGTCTTGAAGTGGACTGATTGTTCACCAAGTGTAGAGAGGAGAGTTCAGTTTGCAAACACCTAGGAGGGGGAAAAAGCCATTTTACTGTAGTTACTGTTGATTATGTAAAAAAGCCACCTCTTCTTCTCAGAGCAGCATAGGTTAGAGCATGAAACAATCTCATGCTGCATGTAACAACCTCTAGGCAAAGTTAGTGTTGATTATGCATTTTCTAGAAGTGCCTCTTTAGAGGCTGACAGATGTTATGCTGCCAATAGCTGTGACGGGCCTACATCACTCCAAGGTGCTACTGGTTATGGCAATACCTCTGGGTATGTCAGAAAGGGCACCTTGTGAAGAGACATCCAGCCACCTAAGGAAGTCTTATCCCTTCATCACTGTAGGGTTATGCTTGAATTTATACAGGAGCCACTCAGTATGTTATTCACATTAATGCACATCCCAAGTGCCTCTGTTCTGCTTACAGGTATACGGCACTCCCAGAGCTAATTAGCAATTTACAGTCATATGTACATTTTCAGAAGAGAGTGAGAGGGAAAAATATATGTCTACACTTGAAGTTGCATCACTGATGACAAAACTTGATTTGATTTTGTGGCCATTATATTAAATTCAAAGTGTCAAATTGTCAGTCCTGGTGACTGAAGTTTCCTTCAAGGGATAACAAAGCAGAGAGAATACTACCACAGCCTTTCTCCAATATGGAAAAGCTGTTTTTACACAGACACCCACACACTTACTTAAGCACTATGTGTTGTGAAGGGACTGATTTTCTAGTTTGTCCGCCTGCTTAGTTCAGTGTCTCTTGCTGAGCCAGTCGGCAGTGAAATTGCTACCAACCTACTGTGTAGGGGTGGTGATAATGGATATGATCCCCCTTACATTATAATCACAGACTTATATGATACACTCTTCAGACACATGAAATTAATGGAGACAATGAAGAAAATATCTTCAACTATCAACAACTTTAAGCCAATTTTGCACTGTATCCTCTGTATCCATTGTGTCATTTTAGGCGTAGGCCCAAAGCTCTGGAGCTTCCTTAGAATTAGTGTGAGAGTATATTTTGGCATCATTAGGACAAGACCATTCTGCAGTCTCCAAATCTTTAGTTATGTAAAATAAAATACATTTAATGTGGTTAAAGAATTTCTTTACAGAATCCTTTCATGAAATAGAACTAACATAAATATATAAAAGATCACAGAAGAAAAGATAAACATGGAAAATAAAACCTTCATGGCTTTTAATGTTCATTCAGGACAATAGCAGTTTTCTGGACTGTACTTTCTTATCAGCTATTGCCTTTTATCCCAAAGAACTGAGGTGATACATACTTTAAGAAAACATTTATTGAACACACATAATCATGCCATTGAGGTCAGTTCCCTCCATTCCTTGCAATACAACAGAATAAATGTTACCCAGGTTTAGGCATGACAATTAAAAGCTTGTTCTTATGCCCTGAGGAAAAAAATCTCACTCTCCAAAAATTTTTGATCTGTTGGATTTCTAGTGGGACAGAGTTAAAATTAATAAAAGATTGGTCTTTCCCCACTAATGCTGATTGTAAAATTTCTACCAATTCAGTAGAAGCAGAGATAAACTAATGCTGAACATATTTAATCTGAGGTTTCTACAAGCTAAACTCTTGAGAAGAGCTGCGTTGGCAGAAGAAAACATAGGTCGTTTTGTGAGAATTTCAGCTTGAAATAAAACTTTTAATTCAGTTTCAAGCAACTTCAATATTCTTTAGAAAAGCAAGCTTATTTTTTATTTTTAAACAAAATACTTAATTTTAAAAGTTTAATCAAGACTATCAGAGTTTTTAAGGACTTTTAGTGAAAACAAACAACTTTGTGAATCAGGTACAAGTTGTTTTAGTGGGGCTGAGTCTCAATTGCTTTAAAAAAAAAAGTTTGAAGAAAGTGCAAGTTGTCAGATCTAAAAAATATTACTTACATTTCCAGAACAAGATTATAAATCTGAGGTCTTTGGCCTATCATATAATTATTTTAGGAGACAAAACAATAAACTAATAGAACTCCAGACTCATTCTCTTAGGAAAAGCAGATATACACTTTGTTTAAAAATAGATGTACTTTCTCTAGCAAAAAAAAACCACTTGTTCATCAATTTTACATGTTTTACAACTTTTATTACCAGAAGCTACCCTTACTCTATAGATGAAAATGTGAAAAAGGCATCTTGCATAGTCTCTGAACTCAATGATCCATTAAATAAGTGCTTTTAATCTCTTGACAGAGGGAGAGAATATAAACTTTGACAACGTGTTTTGGTTTCAAACCCAGAATGTTGTTGACCTGCTTCATAAACACAGGGGTGGTCACCCAGAAAGTTGGGTCTCCTGAGGTGTCAGCCTGGGGGCAAGCTGCTCTCCAGCTTACCGCAGTTACTTGCTGGGAAGAAAGCAGCAGCTCTGCACCCACCCGTCATCCCAACAAGCAGCTTGCGTGGAAATGCAAAGGAAACCAGAGCACCTCTTCACCCCTGAACATGATTATCAGAACCAGACAGCAGTCTGATGCAGTGAGAACATAGGTATGAGGTGGGAAATATTCCAGTTCTCTGTGATAATTTCTGTTTTATTTTGATGAAATTCAGAACACATGTGAGTAACAGAAGGATGTTTGCTTCTCATCCAAAAGCCATGTTTCGGAGGAGCGGTTCTCAATGGGAAAAAGTCCAGTCTGTTTGTGTGGCAGCTTGACAGGAAGCACTCGCAGCCTAGCTTTGCAAATCCTGCTAAAAGCCACTTGGTAGAATATTAATCTGTTTCAAAATGTGAAATGTTATACTAAATTACCCAGAAAATTATTCTGGTTCAAATGCCATTTCTGTAAAATACCTGTCCTTTCAGCTAAACACAAGCTTAAGTTTCATGGAACTTGAACAGCTCCTTACCGGTAGGAACATCGTTGGACATGTTGCTGAGAAATTGTTTAATTTTAAACATGTGGCTTTATGCTTCAGGTATCAGGCACGAAGATTGCTCATGGCTCCTCTTTCCCCAGACAGCCCCAGTCAGAGCAGGAGATTAGCAGGAGATTAGCAGCCAGGCCGACCAGGAAGACTTTCACTCGGTATCATCCTGCTTATTTTGCAGGAGTCTCCTGCAACTCCCCACCGTCTCACTCTGCACAGGGGAAGGGAGTGAAGCATAAATGCTGCCAAAAGAAAGGAAAAGTGGAAGAAACAGCTTGGGATCTTCCCAGCACTGCCGGTATATTGCAGCTGTATGTCTTTGTTCACTTTCTGACAGACGTGTTGGTGGTTCCTCTGAAAACGCTGGCTGGGACGTGGACACTTGAGTGAGAGGGAGGTTACAAGGAGAGGATGAGTCAGCCCTGCAAGCCAGCCACAGATACTTTACTTCAGTGCGTAGTACCTTCTTGGCACTCAGTGCCTGTCTTACTAGATGGAAAGCTTATTTGGGAGAGAAAAAATCCTGTGAAACTCTGCTCCAGAAGATCAAAGTCACAAACTTCTGAAAATCATACTTGAGCATGTTAGGAGAAAAGAGAGGAAAGGAGTGAAGGGAATGGCAACGGAGAGACAAAGTCAGGTCTGAGAAGACGTGATCTGGGCATACACAGGAGCAGAAGGAGAGCATGACAGGACTTCAGCTCTGAAGGAAAAGGAGAAGAAATCAAAAAACAATTGTGGAGAATAATAGAGAAGTTTATAATTACTACAGTGTTTTCCTTTTCTGATATTGGAGCGAATGCTTGGATCTGTTTTCCTCTACTGTCTCAAACCACTGTGAAATGTATTAGCAAGGTATAATTTGCATAGCATATAGCAAAGTATAGGAATCATGTATGCCTACATGTACAAACAAGTGCAGATAGCTGTAGGTTGTCAGTGCTTTTGTGTGAAGCCAGGTTTAATGCAGAAGCTGTAAAGTCACAGGATATATTATCTATAGGATAACACCGCACTTAGGGCGACTTGGCTTCTAGGCTGGGTCAGGCTGATGCGCAGAGGCTGGGAGCACGACTGTCTGTCTTATTTATCTAGGTAACGCGTTGGTGTGAGCGAGACCTGAGAGACGACATGGTGGTCTAGCAGAGCACTGCATTACCTCTCTCTCCACTGTCTTTTCCATAGGGAAGCATAGCCAGGGGATGACTTGCAAGTAGTTTAGCTCAAGTGGCAGAGGCCTGTGCATTTCACTTGGAAAATAAAAAGGGTCACAGGAAACGTCCATTTGCTTTGGAAAAAAAAAAATCCATCTGGGAGTCTAATGAAAAAATCAACATTTTCTGCACAGAAAAAATAGAGAAAAATAAGGTTTCTAACTTGTTCCAGGATCTATCTTGTTGTTAATCAATATGGGAGACAATAAGCATCCATATACTGGAATTTTTAGTTATTATTTTGCTCGTTAAAAAAAAAGAAAAACTCTAGGCAATTGTATTAAACTAGCAGCACTGCTTTGTTCAATGAAAGGTAAGATTGCAAAGCCAGCTGCTCAGACTAAGGAAAAGCTGTAATGAAGATTACCAGTGCTCCCTTTGTACATCTGCATTGGAATTAATTACATAATCATACAGCAGTTTTTCACAAAATTCCTGCCTTATGCAGTGCACAGCATAAATGGAGCTCACTGAATAGGTAACTTCAATATTTCAAATATGGGGAGCTTTCAATAGTCGAGTGATTGATTCCAAATACTTAAAAATTGGTTTGGTTTGCATACAAATTGATCCTGAATTAGGCAATGGTCATGTCCATGATGAAAACACTTCAGTTAAATGACACATAGAGAAAGCTTAATTGATACTTTATGGTTTCTCAGCAGATGTCTGGATTCAAATGGAATTACTGTAAAAGAATTTGCTAGAAAGATGTAGGTACTGTATCTGAATAAATCATTTCCATTTGCTAAAATGAAGTTATATGCAGTAGGAGGTGCTGGTTATATCGGCAAGCCATAAACATGCCTTTATTCTCGTCTCTCTTTTTCATATTGTGCATTGATATGAATCCAGAATGGGACTGATTCCCTGTACATTATACCAGCTTCATGCTGATGCAACTCTCTTAATTTCAGTATTTTACCACCTAACTGCTTATTATAGTGGTAAAACCCAGTCTATACACTATATACTGTATTTAATGTCCTAACATTTCTTGTTATAGAAAGAATAAAACCATATGAGAATTTCTGGGCTAAGAATCTGACTTCTAAGTTAAAAGTGGGGCATAGCTGAAACAAATGGTTTTGTATTGCCCCGGGGGAATGAAAAAAAAAAGCTGGGGGGGGGGGGGGGGGGAGCAGAAGAAGAGTAAAATTTCACGTGTGGGTTCTAATAAGATTGTGAGTTCCAGTTCATTTTCCCCCTCTTCCAGTCTCAGTGTAAGTGAGTATGCATTTACCGTATGTCCTTGCAATGCATTCTGTCTTTGTAACCCTATTCTCTCCCTGTACTAAAGCCCTCATGAGGCTATGAAGAACATTATGCAGAAAAATAAATGCAGATTGGATATCAGTATGTGAAATAAAATGCTGCCAGTGCCTTTTATCCTTTCTGCAATTTGATCCAAATGCTGTGACTAGGTTACTGTGGTTAAGATTAATGGGTAAATTATTTTCCCACAAGAAACCACCGCTTTTCTCCACTTAATTACCAGATGTTAAAACAAGAACAAGTAGTTATTCTTCTGTGTACTCATCTGTGCCCTTTAGCTAATTACAGGCAAATTCAAAGTGATTTCATGTAGCTTTTGCTATGATGTTGCTGGATTCTTAAGGTTAACAATGATCTGTATCTATAACGTAGCCTGGCATGATGTCATACACTGATAGTCATTATGTCAGCTATGTGTGCCCCTTCAAATAGGTGCTTTGTCAAACAGGTAGAATCTGTAATGTTTTACAGAGTGTCTCGCTCCCTGCTTCTTTTACATGCATGGCTGGGAACAGAAGAGAAAGCCAAAGTCCCAGACGGTGTAATAGACTGTATAACTCAGACCCCCTTCATGCTATGAGGGCAAGTCCATAATTTTTAAGGTTTTACAAAGGTAAACATTCTACAAGGAAGAACTGGAAAGGTTCAAATGCATGCATTGAGGAACACCAAAACTTCTAAACTATACTGGAGAAACGGGAATACTTTATGGCATTTCTGCACTGCTAGAGCAGCACAAATGTGTCATGACAGGCTTAAGTGTCCTGTTCACTTTGTGGAGATACAAAGGATTCACAAAGCTGAAGGCAGGGGAAAGTTTGACTATTGACCTGTTAAAGGGAGATTTGTTTCATCTATTGAGATATGGAAAGGGGAGCATCAGGACGCTCAGCTGATTCATTTATTGGGGTTTTGTGTAAACTTTCACTTTCAGTTTCAGGTTGTCACCTATCCTACAGTCTCTACTATTTGAGCAATGTATTTGAAGCTAGTATTTTGTGTTTGATAGGTTTCCACCTCGACTGGTAGAGTCGGTATCAGTAGGTTAAAGTCTCTGAATTGAATTAGCAAGCCAAGCATTCCTACTAATGTGTAGTAGAACACACTCTTACATTTTTATTCATACTTCCTGTTGTGAATCCAAACCCAAAATTACGATTTCACAAAGGACTGTGAATAACTAGAGCTGCAATTCTTACATAAACTACTGTTTTCAGGTTTAGCAGATAGAAGAGAACTGTGGTAGACACTCCATGTAGGTCACTACAGTCTTCATTTCAATCTGTATTTATGAAAATATCACAAAAAGTGTTAAAATCCACGCAGGTATTAGTAACTTTAATTTTTATTTTACTTCATTATTTAGTATTATGATTGCAAATATTTTACTGAAGTTAATGCTGTAAGTAGGCTATTGCAATTGTACCATTATTGCAGCTGTGATTAGCACTATATATGGTAGTAGGTCCTCGTATTTCATAGTTTTCTCCAGCAGCCTTCCTACAGTTATTCATAACTGTGTCAGCGATATTAAAATCTTATGATTTAGGGTTATTTATTTGTAATGATCATCTACGCTTATGTTTACAGTGACAAGTCATGTTACCTACTAGGATCAGGTAACAGTCGGTGCTGAGAGCACAACATCCATACCATGTGTGCTTTGGTGCTTAGCTTTGGACTAGCTCTAGTCTGATTCCATGCATGGGATTGCTAGCAGAAGTGAGCGTGCTTCAGAGGCACATCTTTAAGTACAATTTCATCCAAAAATATTCCTGTTGCATGCTCCAACGTCTTTCCATGATATGAACCAAACTGGAATAAGTTGGGATGATCAAGGGAAAACTTTAAACTCAGTCCTTTTTAAAACAGAAAGTGACGTCAATAAAAATTGTCACTGTCACTACTTTACAAAGTTATAAAAAAATGCAAAATACAGTATGATTTCCATGAAAAGAGCAGAAATCACCCAACTGTAAGTCTTTCACCTGCAATTAAAATTGATCACAGATTCAAAGATTCTTTCTGTCAATATTTTTATTTTTGCATGTGTTTGAAAAAATTGGGAAAAATTTTGTTCTTGGGGATTTCCTAGTTTCCCTGTTGAAAAATGATAACAACAACAACAACAATAAACAAATAAAAATTGATAGCTTGTCAATTTGAAAATCAACACATTTTGAATGATACATTAATAGGCAACACAATTTTTTTTTCAAGAAAACAACTCTTCATTTTATTTTTGTCCTTTTTAAATAAGAGCACATATTCATAAGCATGGTCCATAACTCCCTTAAGGAGCGTCCTGTTATTTCATGCAAGACTAGGGTTTGTGGTTCAAGTTGCTGTAAATTCACTCTGGAAATGTACATATTGGAACTGTGGCCTCCCACATCCATTGTGAATTCACAAGCTATTGAAAAGGATGAATTCCCCCTTGACTTGTGAATGACACACGAATTTCCCTGACAGTTTTCCCAGTAAATGTATTGTTCCCAATACTTGAAAATTTCAGTATAGTTTCTTCTTTTTCAATAATCAGCTGGTACTATCGTTAAATTTGATCCAAATTTGCCAACCGGTTTACCTGATGTAAAGTGGCTTTTTTGCAAATAAACCATTCAGGAATCTGTTCACAGTCATGTCAGATAAGTTTTTTCTTTTGCTTCTTCAACTGTTTTTTATTGAATTATTGTAATTTGTATTCCAGTAGGATATATTGCCTCCCAGAGACAGGGCCCCTCATAGGAGGCACACAGAGTGATTGATGGTCCTTGGCCTGTATGGTTTATTAATTGGCCAGATAAACGATGGGAAGTGGGAACTCGCTTAAGGTGACAATGGAGGTCATTCATGGGGATAGCACTGGAAACCTTTACTCATTACACTGAACTCCAATACCACGCTGATGGATCTCCTAACGTTGTTTAAAATGCACAGTCGTTTGAGCTGGGGAAACAGAAATTAAACACAGTACTTGAACACATTTTCCCCTGCTAGTCTTTCTCAGTCTTTTTTTTCTTTTTAATCAGAAAAAATATCCTTTAAAACTTCCATCGCAGACATTTCTTTCTGTTCCTTCAAGTAATTCCTTTATGTTTTTCCTGTTCTGGCAAAACATATGGAAATAAGCTAGATCATTCTTCCAGCCTGTTATATACATGCACTTTAAAATGGCAGATAAAGTCAAAGAGTTAAGAAACAATTCCAGCATCTTCTTAACAGGACTAGAATTACTGGCAGGTAATAAGGCTCTATTATTTGTATTTAATGGGAATTAACCCATTCTTGTTTGTAGTGTGCCACTACTACACAGACCTCCTAAGCTTTGTCATACCTCCTCCTCTAATATTTAATGAAGTGTTCTCTTTTCTTTTCACTATTTTTTCCTCACTCTGAAGAAATACTGTAATAATTACTAACTCTGTAAACTGACATGCCTGTCAGCAAATGCGTTCTTGATATCTCACATGCACACTTACTGAAGCTTTAAATGCTGACTTTATCTGACTGGCTTTCTCAGACTAGGCATAAAAAATGTAGACACATCTTCCCTCTTGCTTAATTATTATTTTGTAAAAAAATCATCAAATATGCTTCTTTCTGTCAGTCTACATGGTTACAGCAGAAGGAGATTAAAAAAAAATTAAGACTTTCTATTCATACTGTTCCTTGTGAAAAAGAAACCTTTCATTGACTGCATTCTGTAGCAAAATGGATTATCATAAAAAATGGCATCATGCTTTGCTGGGAAAACGTGTCATCTGTTTTGCTTTAACCTCATTGTGGAGCAATTGTCACAAGCATCTTCTATATGAAATTTTTCCTTATCCCATTTGACTGACTAAGATTAAATGTCGATGCAAGGGCACCTAAATAAAGCAGAAGAACAGATATTTCTGTAGCTATTCCTATTGCTGTCAATGGAGTTTAACATCAGATCGATACAGAGAGGAAAGTGATATGCATATTTCTTTCCAGGGACTGTAAGATGGCTTTAAAGCAAAGCCACATATGCTAAACTCCTAAACATCTCACCTGCTGGGTAGATGCTGATCCCTGTGAACTTTTCCTAAGATACCAAAAAAATGGATAAAATAGATCAATTTAGAAATTTTAGGGCAACATTCTCAGTACTGTGAAGAATCCTGTCCTTCACCTAGCAAAGTAATACTTCTGCTTAATATAGCAGCACCTCTACAATGAGGGTTATATTCTGCTGCCCTTTGTCTTAGGAGAGCAGAAAGATATGTTGGGATTACAAATAATAAAATTAATAAAACCACATTTTTTAGTTTGTAAAATGAGCTTGAACTGAAAATTCCCAGAATTACAAAAAAGGTAAAAGGAAAATACTTTACTCTTGACCAAAGCAATAGTTATGCCCTGAGATTTATCACATTTCTTTTTACCTTCTACTTATCATGCACATCAGGATTCTTGTAAAACACTACACTGTATAAACATATTGCTGTCAGGTTATTGAATTCAAATTGTCTGGTTTGGAGAAAAATGATTTCTTAGTTTACAGGTCACCTCGTTCTGTCTGTCTAAATGAGACAGAGATCCAGATATACAGTCTAACACAGAGAGTGACATTTACCCTATAGCTAAACTTGTTAAATGAGTTCATAAAAGCATGAACTATGTAATTTGTGGGAAACAGCATATGCTTCCATCTTCTGCTGTCTTGACATTCCTGAATTCTGGATTTCCTGTTTAGTTTTGGGGGTCAGTCTGTAGATTTCCAAGTAAAGGGTGAATAGTATCTGCTGTGTGGATGAATAAAGTCTGCTGCTTTGCTTTGCTTTTCTTTTCCTTTCTTTTTTTTTTTTTCCTTGACAGTTATAAACTGAGGTAATTATAGTTCACTATTCAGACATAAAACATGGTTTCATTTTGAGTCTTAAATAGTATTTGGACTGCAAGATTCCCTTATGTGTAGGCAATGAGTGACTCATTCAAAACTGAATAGATTTTAAAATAAAACTAGAAATTCATTTTGTGAGAGTGTCTTAATAGAAAATCAGTCCAAAAAATGAATTTGTGCCATAGAAAGGATTCTACCCATCCAAAAAATTAATTCATTTCCTTAGTGCTTTCAAATGTCAGTAAAGGTTGGATTTAGTTTAAAAAGTCATTAAATGACTGAGAGATTTTTAAAAAAATCCCTTTTTTTTAATTTCTACACTGATTTTCCCAAAAAATTCACCATAATTTTGAAAGAATTGTCTTGTTTTTATGGGCACTGTTGTTCTGTTTGATTTCCAGTTGCTCTGGCGTGGGGCCCCAGTCCTTGTGACATCAGAACCCACAGCCAGGTGAACTATTTAGCTCTAAAGTCACTTATGACGGCAGAGGGTGACTAATCAGCAGAAATGGATTATCTCCCTAGCAACAGCAGTTCAACTTTCATGGAAATATCCAGGGAGCTAGTGATAGAGAAACAGGCAAAATGGAATTATCTCTGAATTAATGGCATTTGAGCAGGTAGCAGTGGAGAACAGAATGACTCCAGCATACCCAGGCAGGAAGACCAGAGCATAGGAAACATGTAGCTCTTCTCAGAAACTCAGACACGGAGGTTTTGTCTTCTGCCTCCCAGGACAGCAATCGACAGAGCACCAGGTTACGCCCAGCCCTTCACTCCTCATTCAAAACCTTATGTTCAGATTGCCTAACTGAAGAACTAAGGCACCAAAATAGTTAGCCAGGATAGTGAACCGCAGTGACAAATTTCTTTCCCCTAGAAGAAAGAAACTCTCTACAGTAGGGATTTTTCCTTTGTGGGGGACTGCAAAGGCCTTCTGCAAGAAATAAGGACTTTTGCAGCTTATCTTCTTCAAGTGCAAGGCACATTTCCTTGATTTTATCCTCTCTGGTATCATACATGTGGGTGGATGTAGGTGTGTGTACATATCGTGTTCAAAGAAAAATCCAGCATGCTTTATACACTGGAGAGGAGTAAAAAAAAAAAAGTTCATCATATCTCTTCATAGAGTACTGGGAGGCGTTCAGCTACTACAATGAAAAATGTGGTGAAAGAATCAGAATAGGACATAAAGGGTTCTCAGACAACTTTACCACCTGACAGGTGCTTGCTCTGAATGACCCCAAAGTACAATGTACTCTGAAGCATGTGGGAAAAAAACAGCGGATTGTATTGGCACTTAGGTGGGAGAAGGCTGCGTCACCCAAAGTGTTACACAGCCTGCGTTTTCTTTCTTTTTATAGAGCAAGAACAAAGAACAATGGCTCTGGCTCCTATGTCTTAATAGACAGCAGCTCATGGGCTTCTTGCCAAAGGGTTAAGTGCTGTTGTTTGGCCATCAGTTTCAAAGACAGAAATGGCCACCTTTCAATTGTAGATTTTTCTACATTAAAGAAAGGGCAGTCAGCTGAAGGGAGAAAAGCAACGGTGAATAAAACAGGGAAATAACAGCTGCAATACAATCTGCCTCTTAGCTGAGCATTTAGTTTGCGGTGGGTTTTCTTTTTTTTTCCTTTCAGTTTTAATTCTGAGAGGGATTTCTATGGAAGATTGTTTTCAAAAGAAGGTATTACTACACTACCATACACATTTAGATGTATTTGCCACTGAGCTTTTGAAGGATTCTAGCAGCATATTATGAAAAAAAATGTTGGCAATTGTTCATAGAAAATACCTGACAGTAAGGTCAAGTGAGCCATGAAGGAGGTGACATTCGTCGATTAAGTTCTTGCTACAGCATGAAGCAAGTTGACCAAGAAAAGCATACTTCATTTAAGGATTTAGTCATATTTTCTATGGCAATAGTGTACTTTTATGTGTGCTAAAGAATGGAAATGAATTTTAATGCTTATCAGGCACTTAGGCTATCTTATATGAAACCAGATTTGGCAACTCCTCCTGCAGCTGTTGCAAACAAGTCCAGCCAATCATCAGTACTTGTGTGCTTCATTCATCGCTCTGTAAGAGAAATAGAGAAGCAATAGACTCGGAACATTTGGAGATTCAGTTTTAACAAAGTGGATGATTTTCTTTGCAGAGCCAAGTCTTTTAGTTTGTTGTTGTTGGGTTTTTATAATAAACTCACCAGCAGAATTGGATTGAGATTGCTGCCTTCACAACTACAGAAAGCAAAACAAAACTGTTTTCCAAACTTCTAACAACCTCTGAGCTTCACCAATGTCTTCTAATGGAGAAAAAGTGTGTGCACAGCCCATCTTGAGTTCTGCAACCAAAGCTATCAAAACCACACCTGTATGTTTTTGTCCCATGTTATCTGGCGGCATGTTGTTAACTCCAAGTGCCACATCAGGTAACAGTAGTATTAGCTGGTATATAACTACTTCTTTCCACCAGTATGCCAGCACTTGATGGGGTACTCTAAAATATTGTAATAATAGCTAACAATATTAGTAATAGTTAAAGTAATGATGATAGTGGATTCTTTAACAATTTTTTCTAAACGGGATTCAATTTACTATACATGTGGTAAAATCCAGTATTTTGGGTCTGCTTCTTGAATGCGTTTATTGAATTGTTAGCTGCATATATATGAAGCATGTTCAGGAAACTTCCATTCTGATAGGCAACTTTTGACATGTTCTTTAGTCGCCACTGCTGACGACACGAGTTTCAAGAGATGTTAATTTTGTATACTCATTGACCCTTACTACTCAGGAGAAGTGACAAATGCCTATGTCAAAGTCTATGATCTGATTCAGCTAGTAGCAATTAACTCATCATCTTCATGATAGGCCTGTCTAGTCATCTGCACAGTACTTTCAAGTGTGTGGTCTCTTGATAATTCCTCTTCTTTGTAGTTATTCAGGTAGATACGTTCAGGTGCTTAAATATTTCCAAAGCTAACCTATAATCTATTGCCAAAATACATTTAGTGTATTGAAAATACTGAAAATCTGAAAGAAATTCTTTAAAACTACCAGACTATCAATATAATCTATTGTCATTTTTGACACACTGATTATTTTGCTAAGAATCTTCTTGTTTGTTGCTGTTGTTTTTGGGGAAAGGAGAAAGCTGTTTGATTTTTTTCTTGGTTTGGTTTGGTTTGCTTTGCTTTTCTGGGAAATTGGGCCAAAGGCCATACACATGTTAATCAGGTCCTGGGTATTTGACTGGACAAATCTAGGTAACGATACAGACATCCCAAAAGTGTATGCAAAATGTTGAAGTTTCTTTTCCTCATGGAAAACACTGTCCAGGCTTGAACAATCAGATGTCCTTTATGCATTCTGCTTCCTTGGTAGAAACCCTGGTCAAGTTTTCAAAACAAGATGGACTAGAATATGTTGCAACTTATTTGCAATAAGTTTGTAGTAGCCTTTAGTTCATTTTCCCTTTTAGTCATCCAGTTTCTATTTTCTGTCATAGCTGCAAGCATCACAGTTCATGCATTTCACTAATAAGAGGTTCTAAATTCCATATAACAATGTCATAGAATGCATTCTCATCCATTTTTGAAGATGTGCAGATGACTTATAGGGGATGGGGAGGGATTTTTTAATAAGGGAACATCATTTATAACTACATGGGAGTAGAAGTGCTGCACCAGGCACCGCTGATTACTTGATTTTGGCGTGAAGATCATGTCTTACAGAATATAGATAGCCATGAACTTAAAGTAAATTCTTCCAGCCTCAGTGGTTTTGTATTTCTGAATGTTTTTTTTATCTGAAACAGTGATTTTGCCATTTTTCTAATTTATCATTTTTTATCATTGAAAGATTGTGTGCAGCAGTGATACTTTAATGCTTCCTCTTCACTTTAGATCACAAAATAAACCATACAGTTAAGGAAATCTAAGCATTTTGAAGTACATGGGTTATTTGCTATGGTACACAAAGGAAAACATGAAGGAATACTGGGGTGCAGAAGAAAAGCTGCAAAACAAAGAAATAGTGCATAAGCAGTAAAACATAACTAAATTTTGCCTTTTTTCATCTGAGTCCTTTCTTGTTGCCCTAATGGTATTTGCTTGAGCTAGGCAAAAGACATCTGCCACCTCTGGAGAATCCAGAGGACATCAGCATACGCTGTGCTCAGATTACACTATACTGACTGACCTACTTGGTCTCGCCTTCAAGTTTTGGCTGAGGTCTGCATTTCTGCTCTGTCAGTTGTGCAAGCGATACGCATTTGTTCTCCCCCCTTTCCCCAATCATCAGTCTGCAACCTCCAGTGAAATCTCTGCTCCTGTGCTGCCATGATACCATGGTATGTATCGCTGTCTTGCTTGTTTCCAGTAATATGCCAAAGATAGAAGATGAATAAGTACATCAAAATAAAGCTCTAATATACCATATCCATGCTGTCCTAGTGTCCCATTTGCCTATCATTATGTTTCCACTTACTCCCAAAATATCAAAGATCTTGGACACTTGCTACCTGACAAATGTAATGGATAATATAAAGGTACAATTCTGAGCTGTCTGCCCAAGGCTTTACACACGGACTGACAATTGTTTTGTTACTGTAAGTTAATGTAAAATGTTAATGCCATGATGCCACAAGTGCCATCTCGCTGCTTTCCATCGCACTGGCTCTGCTGCCCTCCCTGCAATATCCTTGCTTCAGAAAGCTCCCAGGACTTGCATTTCCTTCACTGGAGGAGAGAAGGACCATGTCTCTAAATGATTATTATATTTCTTTAAATGAATTATTATATTTCTGATAAGGTTATCATTTGCACTGAGTTGGTAAGCCAGCCTGCAGGGCTGACTCTGCAGCTGTCATAACCTAGCATAACTCTGCTGAAATCAACTGTATTATATTGAGTTACCTTGTGGAGTAATTAATGTGTGGAGTGTTTAATAACTTTTCTCATATTCCCATATTCATATCTCCTGTAAAGATTCTACATAATGACCAACCTTCTCTACTTGATTTTCAGCAATTTTTTTTTTTTTTTTTTCCTGTGTGAGAAAGACTTGCTAGCCTGGGCCTCCATATTTGCACTTAAGCTCACAAACTCTCATCAACTGCTTTGAAATGTACATGCTTGGTACAGGTCTAGACATAAATCATCCATATTTGTGGGAAATTATAGGTCCTGTCTTTGAGGTTTTGGTCTAGCTTTCCCTGGTTTTTCTTTTGACTTAAGAAAAAGTAAAATGCTTGCTGTAAGAGGAAAGAGAGCAGACAGAGGTGTGTTGCAGCCCTTTCGTTAAAAAAAATAAATAAATAAAAGCCTTAATTATCAGGAAATCCAAGTGTGTTTATATTCTTAGCAGAGGATCTTAAAAAGACAGTTTCTGCAAAGGGAGGAGCAGTATTCCTTTTACTTTTTGCCTAACTTTTAGGCCTAATTAGGATACTTCAGAGCTGGAGACTAATGGAAGAGTTCTGTCTGAAGCCACTAAGGGCCAAGAAAGGCTGCCTGCCTCAGTAAGACTTTAAAAAGCTTTTAAAATTAGAATGTTATTTAACCTTGGAGTCAAATTTCTGATGGGAAGAGTTAGCTCTTTAAGAAGCCTCTCTGAAAATGGGGTTCTACGCAATCTAGTAGACACAGATGGCCATTTTTCCCTTCTTTTCCTTTTGACTAAAACTGAGGTGCCTTGAAATGTGAAAAGCTTCTCTTGCACCACTTCCCAGCAAAAGGTTGAATCCTTTCTCTGTCTCCAGCCTGGGAATCACCACGCAGAGAAAATCCCTTGACTGTGAAGAAAATCCCATACACTAAGAACTGGAAAATTGCTCAGCACTCCCAAGATTTCCTGTTGGCATCAGCGGCCACCAGCAGCCATGCTGAAATGACCCATCTTCCCATTATCCTGTTCCTGAAAGGCTCCTGGCCTCTCTGGGAGCCCAGGACTGCCAAAGCCCTGGCAAGGGAGGGAAGCTTATAGCAAGGGCTACAGGCAGAGCAGGTTACTGGTTTAGTGTGGGGAAGGTGTCAGAATATACCAGGTTTATAAATGAGTTTAAATGTGAAATAGAAACTGGGATAATAAAAGGTTTAATTCGAGGCTAGTGATGAGTCCATTACAGACAACGATGATTTGAATTTATTTTGACTAGATTTGTCAGCATCTGCAGCTGTGAAGACTTTTTCTTTCTTCATCTTTAGACAGTCTTTAGTTCTTGCCGTATATTTCATTATGCATTCATGTACTTCACATTTATTTTTTTCCTGTAGGCAACTTGTTTTGGTTTCAGTTGGTTTGGTTGTTTCACTGACAGGAACAGCAGCAGTGCTTTCAGGGGTTTCTAGGAATCCCTTGAACAAAACCTGTCACTATACAAAACAGAGAATTAGGATCATTTCTAAGTCTCACATCTAGTTCCCATCCCTTTTGGACATTGCTAAACAGTCTCTTCCAGTGATGAAGTATCTTTGCAATTCATTAAAATGCTTCTGTAACGTAAATTTCTTTTTATCTGGGAAAACTAAAGACTGTATCAAATGAAAAAGTCTTTGAAAAGCCTTCTCAGGAAATCTCTACTACAACGTATTCATACCACTTTTCTTATTGTGAAATACCCTACTCTGAGTTCATGGCTACAGTATTAGTACTGGGAGACAGGACACAAGGGTTTCTGACAATTTTGATCAGTTTTTCTTTTTATTTTTCTTTTTATTAGAGAAGGCACAGGGTCAGATTTTCAGAATTTAGTTTTGGCTTACTTGTATGCCTTCCAGCTTGAGTGGAAGAGAAATTAAGACAACAGAAAAGATGCTTCAGAATCTTCCTTTAAGATATTTAGGATAAGAACTGTGTTTTACAGTGAGTTCATACACTGCATAACACAACAGAGAAAATTAATTGAGAACTCCAGGTGCTATTGTATTATAAACACTCATTTACTTGGCAAACTAATTTATTTTTTTCCATGGACTGTGGATGTCTCCTGTACAGGCATGTGGAGCATGAGAATATTGATCCATCACTGCCTAAATGTTACACTATGCTATAGTTTTAGGGAAAGATGTATAAGGATTTCTAGTGCATTTCTAGTGCAGAAGGAAATTTCCTTCCGCAGCAGGGTCTGTCTCTCTCCTACAGTATTGACTAGGAAACATCATTTAAGCTGTATTACAGATTCCCTAGTATCTCCGTTTCCTAACCTCCAATGCATATGCCTGGTGGACACAGGTGTGACAATGACATGTAGTATAAACAAAGAAGAGGGAAGCATCCTGTTTAAATTTCCTGCAGCGTGACTCATAGAGGCTGTTCTGTTTATATAGGTAAGAGAGGAAAATAACAGTCTGAAAATACTGTGATAATGGAAAAGCTAAAGCCAAAAGATTAGTTAGAAATAAATTAAATATATATATATATTACACGTAGCACACAACATAGGCTATACCTACATTGTCAGGTAGTATAGGCCAGTAAGAGCAGATGTGGAGGGCAAGAGAGTTAGGGCAGGGGATCCGATTCCTGCACTGTAGATCTTTCAGGACATTTTTCCTTCAGACCAGCTCTGGACTGTTTGCATGGACTGAATGCCCACTTGCAGCTGGAATATATTTGTTTTGCTGCCAAAGACCATATTCCATTTCAATCACATCCAAAAGGAATCCAGTTCATGTGCTCTGAGACCAGTCTGTGATGCAAACCAAAAGATAGCATGGGGACCAGATGGAGAGTTTTTTAGATCACCAGATGATCCAAATTAAAACCCTAAGGTAGGTGCACCTAGGTAGGTATATCAGACCTGAATGCATTCAACTTAATATGCTGTACTGGTTTCAGCTGGGATAGAGTTAATTTTCTTCACAGTAGCTAGCATGGGGCTGTATTTTGGATTTGTGCTGGAAACAGTGTTGATAACACAGGGATGTTTTCGTTATTGTTGAGCAGTGCTTACACAGAGTCAAGGCCTTTTCTGCCTCTCACCCCACCCCACCAGCGAGTAGGCTGGGGGTGCACAAGAAGTTGGGAGGGGACATAGCTGGGACAGCTGACCCCAACTGTCCAAAGGGATATTCCACACCATATGACGTCATGCTCAGCATATAAAGCTGGGGGAAGAAGAAGAAAGGGAGGGACATTCAGAATGATGGTGTTTATCTTCCCAAGTAGCCATTGTGTGTAATGGAGCCCTGCTTTCCTGGAGATGGCTGAACACTTACCTGCTGATGGGAAGTAGTGAATGAATTCCTTGTTTTGCTTTGCTTGCGTGCACGGCTTTTGCTTTACCTATTAAACTCTTTGTATCTCAACCTATAAGTTTTCTCATTTTTTCTGTTCTGATTCTCTCCCCCATCCCACCAAGGGGGAGTGAGTGAGCGGCTGTGTGGTGCTTAGTTGCTGGCCAAGGTTAAACCACAACAGTCCTTTTTTGGTACCCAATGTGGGGCTCGAAGGGTTTGAGATAACAACAGGTTTGATTGGAATGTGCTAGATCGAATTTATAGCTGTTATTGCTGTTTAGCTATTAATTGGCAGGCTCCTGTGCTTGCCATGGGGCTTGCTTGCCTGACTGTGTATTAGAGTCTAGTGCTCGTTAGCGGCTGCTTTTTGCTCTTGCTGCTTGCTGTACTGCCGTGCTGCTGATCATCTTACTCTGCTGTGCCTGGGAACATTTTGATAACAGCAATGGTGATGCGCCTGGGCTGGCAGATGGCCAGGGCATCACTGCTGTTTCTGTGCTGCCATACTGGACAGGCTGGAACTCCACTGTGACCTGTGGATGAGGCCACATGGGAGCAGGACACCCTGAAGCGTCTGTGGCCCTGGATAAGCCCATGCCAGAGCAGGTACATCTCAAAGCGTCTGTGGCTGTGCTTATGTCTGTGCTGCAGCAGCTGTACCTCTGAAGGGATTGTGGCCCAAGGATAAATCCACACCGGAGAAGGTACTCCTCGAAGCATCTGTGGCTGTGGATAAGCCCATGCTGCAGCAGGTACACCTTGAAACATCAGTGGCTGTGAATGATGTCATGCTGGAACACCTCAAAGTGTGTGGACATGAATAAGCACACGACAGAGCAGGTACTCCCCTGGAGGGACTGAAGAGTTGCAGTGTTAATTATTATTTTAGTATTATTGTATGGGGTTTATGTGGCAAGGTTTTGGTACCAGAGGGGCTGCAGGGATGAACTCTGTGGGAGGAGGTTAAGGGCTGCCCTGTGGCAGACACAGCCAGTTCCAGCTGGTTCCATGATGAACCCAATTTAAATTGGCAATAAATTAATTTTTTTTTTTCCACAAGTTGAGTCTGTTTTAGCCATGATAGTAATTGATAAGTGATATTCCTGTCCTTACCTTGACCCATGAGCTTTCTTATCCTTTTTTCTCCCCCTACCCCACTGAGAAGGGGGAGTGAGTGAGCAGCTGGGTGTGCATTTGAATGTTTGCAAAGACTAACCCACCACAATTATCTATATTGCTTCTGTCTCACCTGCAGTGGGAAAAATGCAGGGGGGAGGAAAAAAAAAAGGGAAGAAATAAAAGGTAGGCAGTTCTCTGCTGTGAAGGGCTTATGTTTTAAGAGAGTGAAGGTAAGCTAAAGATGTGACATCCAAAAGAATGATCACCTTAGTCAATAGACAGTCACAGTGGAAGAGTATTTTATTCTGAAATTTCAAAACTGAAGTTACAAGCAGGCTTTTTGGGGTGGCAGCCAGGAAGGAAACCTATTGGCATAGCTATGTAATCACATTAGCTTAGATATGAAGTCATGTGTTGTGTTACCCTTTCACTCTGGAGTGAAGAAGCTGGTTCCCTTGGCAGGTACTCTTGATTTAGAGTCTTGTCCTCATCAGTAGTGCAGAGGTGACTGGTACCCTACTAGCTTGTTTCTCCTCCAAAGACACCCCTGCAGGCATGCAGTCCTACTAAATACCACCGTCCTTGCATCTCCTTCTCCACTGCTCAGATACTTCATCCTCCAACACCTTTAGGGGCCACGCCTTTTGTTTCTCAGGGATCATTCTAGTTTTATAGCAGCTGGACAGCTATGTTGGGCACCAAAGACGCCACAGTTCTCATTAAAAATCTTGAGGGTAAGAAAGAAGCATGTTCCAGGACTTGGTCAAGATCAAGTTGGGGAGAACACAAGTGTTCAAGAGTTAGAAACTCAGGATGACCTACCTTAAGAGCCAGACCTATCACACCCCAGATGTGTTCCAGCTGTCTTTATTTGATGAGACAGCAAGGAAGACCTTGATCCCCAAGAGATATCATTAGGGGTGAGAGAAACATAGCGGAGCGCTAGAGCCTGAGAGTCCGGTGTTGAAGATAGCATCTGCTTTGTGCCCCAAGGATGGTGCAGGAGGGCTGGATAGAAAATCCATGCTGGAATACTGTTCTGAAGATGGTATTAAAAAAACTGTGTCCCTATGAGCCTTCAAGCCAGACTTTTTCCATGGATCAAGAAAAGAGATTAGGAGATTTCAGTGAGTCTGTTAGTGAGAGAAGATTTCTAGCGAAGGCCCACAAAGCTGCCAGATGGTCAGGATCCCTTAGAATCACTTCGGCATGCTCTTCCCTTCTTCAGGAAGCTCTGTCAGAGATGCAGCAACCCTCAGGCCAACTGCACTGAACAAATGACAATACATTTGATGTTCTCTGTATAGGAAGAGCATATGACTGATTGCCTCCTTCTGTTACTATGACATTGATAGTGGTTTTCCTCTCTCCAAGCTGGTGCCTTGCAGTGGTGGAAGCTAGATCAGGCTGCAGAGGCTGGTCCCTTCTCATTGCTAAGAGAAGACTCTGGCTATAATCTGGTCATATGGGGCAATTTCCTAAAGGCTTGTCACTGGTTTAAGTAAGATGTCTCCCACCCAGGGACACTACAGTGGTTCTTGATGGCAAAAACAGAGAAAGAGCCAAGGGACCTCCAACTCCTGGTGTGTCAGACCAGAGCACAGAAGCAACCGAGTACTCTAAAACGACTGTCACGGACCTGCTCCACATTTCTGCAAATATCAGGCTTCCCAAACAGCATATTTTGTGCGGATGCTAATAGGCTGAGGCAGGCAAGGCTCCTGGGAGAAGTCAGATTGGAATATATATCTGCTAGAAGAGCCTGTCAGACAGGTAGAGGACATGGATTGTAGGATATCTGGAGAGGTCAAGTTGCTCCAACTGGAGCACAGAGGGGGCACAGCTAATGAGAGCTAGAGACAGGCCAAAGCAATGCAGATGCAACTGTCTCAAGCTGCTTAGCTGGCAAAGCTGGATCTGAACTTGGCACTGCTGCTGAAGTAGCAGTACAGAATTGGCCTACAGTGCTCTAGGGAGCTTCTGCAATTGAACTGAAAGGGGATGGTGGGTGAGATTTGAGCAGATTTTTCTATTTTATGCCTTCTCTAGAGAATGCTCCATCATCCCTGCCAGACCTGGTTTATCCCTGTGTTTCATAGCAATATATGAGCAAAGCAAATGCTGCTGATTGCAGCACTTGGCAAGTAAATTCTAAATACTTCCCAGGAAAGAAAATCCTCAGGTCCTTTTAGGATGTCTTCACTTGCATTTAAAAATGCCTTAAGTTAAACACGGTGCTACAATAGTTACAGGAACAAACTGTAAACAGTTTCAGAGAATGCATCTAGTCTAAGCTTGTTTACCAAATGAAATGTCCTCACTCCTGGTTACAAGTATGAGAAACGTGTTTTAAATCGGTACGCAAGCAAATAGATTCTACAGTCCCTGAGACCCTTGTCTGGGGCATAGATTTTATTTAATGGACCAAGGGAAAATTTTTTGTAGGAATCTCTCTTTCACAGATGGTTTGGCACAGCAAGCTGGCAGCACACGGCTGGGCCCCCAGACACCATCTGTCCCCAGGAATCCCAGGCATCCCTGCAGAGCATCCGACTTCCAGCACAGTCCCTCTCCTCTTGCCCCCTGACAACAGGAATCTCAAGGCAGCCCTCAATTAATCTCTTCGGTTTGTTCCTTCCCTGAGGAAGATAAGACCTAAAGAAAACAGAATTTAGTCTGGGAATTCACTTGGTCCCCTGCAGAAAGTTTTGCTCCAATCCCTTCCCTCAGCTTGCCCTCTTGCTCCTTTTCATGTATTTGCAGGCAGGTGCATGCTGCTCCTCTGTGTCCTACAGCCCGATGTCTGGTCATCTAGGGTGGGGAGGGGGAGATATTCAAGGATCTTAACTTTAGGCACCTTAATGATCCAGAGAAGTTGACTGGGAAATGACCTGAACTCCTTCTGTAGTCAGAGATGCTCTCGTGGAGAACGATTCAGGTCACCTTGGTTAGGTTCTTGCTCTGAATTACCCTCTGGAGGAGTCCGTCTATCTCCATTAATTACACAGGGAATCTAGGAAGCCTATCACGCTAATGTAAGTGCCCAAGTTAGGTGCCTGAAGTTAGGCACTATGAAAACTTCCCTTCAACCTATGAGCTCCTGGAATCTCGTGTTCCACTGCTGTAAATATATAAAGCTTCTCTTATTAGGGGAGAAAAATCGGGAAGAATTTTCAATCTTTTTTATTGCACTTGACTTTAAAACAAAATCACTAATCAGACTCACTTTTTTTAAAGAGCACTGCTGAAAGAAAAAGAATGTATAGCTTTCCCACACGCTCATGCTAATATGCACAATCACTGCTAATAATGAGGGCATCACAGCTTCATTCCTGTCATCGCCTTTCATTTTCCCATGTGTCTGAGCTCCATAGTTACTCTGACTGTCATATCTATTATTTATTAACACAGAAAGACATTAAAATGCAATTTCCTCATCTATTTGTTTCTTTCCTAATTACACACTATTTAATACTCAGAAATTCAGCAATGGTCAGCTTGATTTTCCTCAGTTGTATAGATGCGTGAGTTTATACTTAATCATTGTTTTTATTTTTATTTGTTGTTTTTATTTATGCCAACTTTGTGCACTATTTCTTGCCACTTTTAATCCATTATCTGTTTATATCCTCTCTTTCTTTAACATGCATTTAATCTCATGATTGATTTTTAGCTTCAATATTTTGAAAAGAGTTCTCTGAAAGGAGAAACATTACGTGTGACATCTCTTAAACTTTCTACAGACTCTCTGATTTAAGTGTATTTAAAATAATCCTGCTTTCTTCCTGATTTAGGTGTTAGAAAGAGTAACTTCCAAAGAAAGGGTTAGATTTATTGTAGAGGTGAATGTAAAATAGACTTTTGGTTCAGTAAAAAAATGTTGAGACCTTGAAATAAACTTCCCTGATTCAGGGTGAAAAGCTTTTTTTTTTTAATTAAAAAAAAAATTATTACAAACATTAAATGTGAATCATTTAAGGTTAGACAAACTGTGTTCCTTGTTTTGTCTTTTTCATTATTTTTGGCACATTAATTTTGAAAATGCAAAATTATCTCAAAGTTAACCACAACAACAAAAAATGAAAAACAGAAATCAAGCAAAAATGTTTATTTTCAAAATGTTAGTGTGCGGGACTTTCTCAATATTAAAAAATATTTTCCATTGGTGATTTAATTCTAACTACTAGCATGGAAATTGATTACATTTTCTGCAAGATTTTAGTTTCAGTGAAGCATCATTAGGGCTTTCCAACAAGCCCTACTTGCTCTTTTTTTCAGACAAGTCTACTTCTCCTTTTTAACAACTGGGAACATATAATGTTTCCATGTGTTAATATGACCGAGTCTAAAATTAGATTTATGTGTTAACACATTCATTAGGTCGTTTCTCTAGTGTACTACAGAGAAGCAGGAAGCCTGCTCCAATTTCCAATGTTTGCTAGGAGCTTTTGCACTGTTTTTTCAGTGCAAGGCCAGTGTGCTCAGTATTCATGATTTTGCAATCACCTCCTCCATTAGGTAGGCTTGTTCTCATTTACCACCTAGTTTTCTTCCAAAGGAAATTGAGGAGAATGTGTACTTTGATACAGAACAAAGGTGAGGGAGTGCATCCCATGAACCAGGGCTGTGGAAGGATCAGCCCTAGGTTGAAATGACAGTTTAGTTGTAGATGGGGCCACCAGATGGCACAGAAAAAAAGGTTAGTTTGTGCTCAGGCTGCAAAGGGTATTGCAAAAGAATAAGTGAAGTATGGTGGTGACTTTAAAGTTGTCATGTATCAATTGGTATCACCAACACAGCAGCCTCTGGGATTCATAGGGGCATCTGGATTTCAGTGTCTTGGTAAAGTGGTTTTCAAAGTTGTAAATAGACAGGAATGGTTAAAAAAAAAACAACCAAAAAATACCCAGAATTTTAGACATTAAACCTCTGCATAACATTTGACTGTACAAAGCAGTTGAGATGCTGCACCCCAGTGTCTTAAACAAAGTACTTTGTAACCCATCTACTCCTGACATATTCACTGAAGTAGCTTTTTGGTAAAAGCATTTGTCAGCATTTCAATCAGCTGCATAATTCATTTCAGTAAGTTGAATACAAAGGATAGGAGCATTTACATTCAAAGGAGTAAGGCTTTCTTTCTCCTTAAACAACTCTATTTTGTGGTTGGTAAAAGAACCCACCAAAACCAAAACCAAAAAAATGCATTTCTGAACTTTCTTCTTCTTCCCATTTTAGTTAGATAAATCCTGAGAAAGAGGGAAGGAAAAAATAATTTCAGGGTCAGGATGAAACGATGGTATTTGTACTTTCATGTAGTCTTTGCTTCTGACTTTTGTAATAATTTTGGGGCTTTTTCCTTTTTTCAGCAGCGGTCCTTTTTCAATGGTCAGACTGGCGAATAACCTTCTCTGTCATCCTGCTCCCATTCTAGAAGAGCTGGGCAAAAATTTTGGAGTTTAAAATGTTAATTTAAAAAATGCCAATTTCAACAAAAAAAAATAGATTTTACCTATAGAAAAAAAAAATAGCTTTGTGATTCTTTTAAAGGCAGAATCTTAAAATTTGTTTCAATTTCATTTCTTTCTTTTTATTGTTAGTTTAGTTTCTGGGGATTTTTATGCTACTTCCTTACTTGTATAACAGGTATAAGGAAAAGTGACATGTGAGAAATACAACTGAAATGATCTTTTTTTTCTTGGCAAAAGGAAGTTGACGGATGATAATATTGTTTGACATTGCAGGAAAAATTGCTAGTATTCTGGTAAAGCCCCCAGTGCTAGAACTTTAAACTGGAACGTTGTCTTCAGAGGTCTTTTAATAATACTTAACAGAATTGTAGCCGGTATGTAATACTAATGCATTAATATATAAATAGAAAAATTAAGCTTGCCATGATTTATAGAATTTAAAAAAATTACAGTTTCATGCCTCTCCCTGGTCTTTGGTCTGAAAGATGAGGGACCCCTTTTGCTTTTCTTTGTCCGAACTGGCTTTTAAGGCTGAAAATGGATCATCTAGCAACCACTCTCATGACTTTACAGGTACATTTATAATAGGGCTGGTACACTACCTTGATGTCCATCCATCATCACATTTTTCTCCAAAGATGGTAAATGACCCAGTAGCATTTAATGGGACACAGTCTAGGAAAGCTTTGCAGAGTATACCTTGTATTCAGCGAGATTTGTGACCTTGATGTCAATGGCCTTTGGGTCAGGATGGATCTCTTAGCTTTGGAGTTAGCAGAATAATGTATTTGGGAAACGCAGCCTCTTCTACCTCATGGACTATCTGGAATTTTTGGAATGCAAATTTTATACAAGGCATGTTCTAGCTTAACGTCAGAATAATATAAGGAATTAGGGAATGAGGGATGTTTGAGCAGATGCCGGACTGACAGGGATTTTCATTCCTTCCTGTGATAGGGTAGACACTGTGCTGGTTTTGGCTGGGATAGAGTTAATTTTCTTCACAGTAGCTAGTATGGGGCTGTGTTCTGGATTTGTGCTGGAAACAGTGTTGGTAATACAGGGAAGTTTTCGTTACTGCTGAGCAGTGCTTACACAGAGTCAAGGCCTTTTCTGCTTCTCACACCACCCCACCAGCGAGTAGGCTCGGGGTGCACAAGAAGTTGGGAGGGGACACAGCCGGGACAGCTGACCCCAGCTGACCAAAGGGATATTCTACACCATATGACGTCATGCTCAGCATATAAAGCTGGGGGAAAAAGAAGGAAGGGGGGGACATTCAGAGTGATGGTGTTTGTCTTCCCAAGTGACCATTGTGCGTGATGGAGCCCTGCTTTCCTGGAGACGGCTGAACACCTGCCTGCCCATGGGAAGTAGTGAATGAATTCCTTGTTTTGTTTTGCTTGCGTGCACGGCTTTTGCTTTACCTATTGAACTGTCTTTGCCGCAACCTGCAAGTTTTCTCATTTTTTCTGTTCTGATTCTCACCCCCATCCCAACGGGGGGAATCAGCAGGTGGCTGTGTGGTGCTTGGTTTCTGACTGGGGTTAAACCACGACAACACTTAATGTCATACATAGGCCAAAATGTTGAGCATTTTTAAATACTAAAACTGGATTCTAAGATGCTAATACTGAGTGGCCTTGCCAGGACTAGTGTAATCATGCTGGTAGTCTTCTTTTTGTATGATTCCATAAGACTGGCTGGATTGGTATGCTGCTGCTATACTAATGCATTGGCATGTTAATAAAAAAACTGTGAATATTGTGATGTTTCACCTGGATTTAAAAAAGATGACTGTTACAATGGTGTGAGAAGTGCAAAAGCAACCAATCTGTTACCACAAATATACAATGAAAACAGTTTCTCTATAAGTGTAGTGTCTCCTTACAAAAGACTGTAGGTTAAAAGTATCAGTGTTATTTTGTGTTCTTATTTCTGCCCTCAGAAAGTCCTCTGCCCTCAGTTTTAGGGAACTGGAAACTGGGGGCTTTACATAAGGATCTAAAAATGCAGTTTAGACTCCTATCTTTTTTAAATTTTATGTCTTAAAGCAAACCAGTACAGCACATAGATAAAATTCCATCAATTACTGGGAAATTACATTTTTGTTTAATATTTTACAAAAATATGGCATAAATGGAAATTTTTAAAAGAATAAAAAAACATATTTTGCTATGTAATAGTGTTTATAGCAAATTTAATTGTACAAGATTTGTTTTAAAAAGGGTAAAGAAAACCTATGGATTTTCTGTGATAGAAAAGTCAAAATATCACCAGTGTCTAAATACCTGATCCTTCAGGAATAATCTCAGGAAAATTAATAAAAGGAAATTAAGTAGGCGATGAACAGTGTAACTGCGATTGACTTTTATCTGGACATTTTTTAAAGAAAATAAACATCAACTATTGATCAATGAAAAGATCGGTTTTAACTTTTTCCGTCATATCTGTTGATCTGAGTCTTAGGAAAAGAAAAAGAATGTTCTTCACTACATTAAAAATTCATCCCATTGGAGGATCTGTTGAAGGACATAGGCATAGCAGCCATATGCCCAGATCACCTAAAATGAAGTCAACAAGGCCAAATATATTTAAATGAGCTGAGGATATGGTCTTGGCTTATTCTGTGTTACCATACAACCCACAAAATGAGGAAGTGAGAATACAGTTCATGTAAGATGTCTCAATTATTTTTATAATATAAAGTTTTGGTAGCAGCATAAGTAATATTTTAAGGTATCAAGTAGGAAACCATGATCGCATTTACATCCAGGAAACATAATTGAAACAGGTAAGATGCAGGAATGCAACAGAGTAAAGAATATAACACTAAGAATCCTTTACCTATATGGTCGCTTTCTCCAGTCCTTGAAGAAAAATTTGCTTTGTTTATAGTGGCTAGAAATAGTCAATGGAGAATAACATTGACAAAAATCAAATTTCCTCTGATGAAGGTGGTAGAACCTCCTCCAACAGCAGCTATCTTCTGTACCCATGATATTGGGGCATGGCTAAGAAAGGGACGAGAATATAGAATCTCTATTCTGAGAATACAGAAATCCCAAGGGATGGCTTGGGATTTACTCCTTACTTAAATTTACTCCTTACTTAAAAGTTCTGCTGGAGTCCAAAAAGCTGCGTTAATGAAGATCACAAAGGAACAGATATGCAGAATACCTCCAAGTGTTGCAGGATCTGCCTTCTTTCTAACTCAAACTTCAGCTGTGTACAAGTTTTCATTAGCTGTGTAACTAACTAATAATGACAAAATAACTCAATACTGTGAACTTTTCTAAAAGCTGTGGTGGGATTCATTAAAGCCAGGGGAATGTCTTTTACCCATTACGCCTCTGTGATTTGCTGGCTCCATCTATTTCAGATGGCATTGAAAAGTCTAACAATACATATAAACCAGAACTAATATTGTTTTGGCATTAAAGTTACTACACAAAGAGTGATCATGATATTTGATGTGTAATTTAGCTTTGGTTATTCTTCTACAAGGATTTCTTTAGCCCCTGGAGGTTCATAATGCTCCAGGAAATGTGTCTTTTCATTTTGTTAAGAAAATATACTGATGAATGCTCTGATGGAAAAATGTGTGCCTTGTGTCTTGTTAGCCCCGGGATGTCTTGAAGAAGATATCTATCTCAATGGGCCTGTTCCTGGGAGACAGATATAATTAACAACTGAATATATAAATCAACCAATAAGCTCACTACTGTAAGGAAGAGATTAATTTCTTGTGCTGTTTTTTGAGTTTTGTTTTCAAAATGCTAATTTTTATAATCACTTTGAATGATAGCTTCAGGTGTGATATGCACGAAAACTCTCTTTTTTACTTTTTTTAATGAGGTTATGGGCCCAATCCAGCTCCCAATGAATCTCTTCAGAGTGTTGCTTTGGCAACCTTATCCAGAAAGATTATTTAATAAATGTAATACTATTCAGTGAGTAATCTGTCAGGTATATCTACAGCAAACCCAAAGTCATTGCCGTTATCTTCTTCTTACCTTCTTTGTAGCCATATTCTCTCCATTTTTCTAGCTCAATGCCCCTTTGCAGTTGGATATGAACTTAATCTGCCTGCACTCGGAACTGGATGGACACAAACTTGGTCTGAGATGAAAAGCACCATTTATAAAGCTCAGGTGCCAGTCAGAGGTGGCTCACATCTGATCAGCTTACAGTATGGGCAGCTGCCAGCTCACATCTGTGTGCAGAAGGGCACCCGAACCCCAAATTTATATAACATGCCTTTCTTTTTCATTGAAATTATTCTTTAAAGCCCCTGTCTTCCATTTGAAGGTTTTCTACTTTTCTCTTGCCTTCCAGCTATCCCTGTGTATCTGGCCATGTAACACTGAAAATACTCTAAGAGAAACTTGGAAGAACGCTGTCACCTGGAGTAACTCTGCAGAGTCAGGTAAATGGCATCGGTGTACAACTGGTGTGAGGAAAAGGGAATCCTATTTTCAAAGAGTATCATAGTATCTTGCAGTTTACCTGCAAAATTTTGGCCTAGGCAAGTGAATAATTCTGATAAAGATTAAAATCAGATTTTTCCATCTAAAATTGGATATTTTCTCCAACAATCTCCAACAATCTAAAATTGGATATTTTCTCCAACAAATCTATAATTCTCCAACAATCTAACTACTACTATTATGTAGTCTGGAGGATTTACATCATGACAATATTTACTGAAATTTATTTGGAAATAAGATAGTTTTATTTATTTGTTAAATTGCTGCTGTTGCTGTTAGGCCAAAATGTATATAAAGTATTCATCCAGCAGCATGACTAAAGAGACAATTTTTTAAAGTATGTTATGTTGATTTCTTGTGTCCTCATGACCATCTGGAAATTGGGATATTTCCTAACGTAAGAAATAATAATATTAATTATAATAATAAAGAAAATAATTGGTATATCTTTTCAGGATATAAGAATATGTAATCACTGATGTTAATAATGATTTGTACCACCTAAAATAACAAAATACAACATTGTTAGGTTTTAAAGGTATCTCATCAGTGACAAAATCTGTGGAAGGAAAAAACAAAAGGGCGGGATAGAAAAAAGGCAATGAAAATGTCACAGGATACATATACCTGAGTATTATTCTCAAGTCAGTTTAGTCACAATCTCTTTTAACAAATTTTGACTAGCTAACTTTTCCTGTAAGTGGCTCAATTAGTTGAATCTCAATAACTAAACATAGATAAAACTCAGAGGAACTGTCACCTCGCTGTGCTAAGAAAAATCATCACGGTCAAATAAATGCTTGACACATAAGAGGAGCCACGCTTGATCTCTCCCTTCCTTTCAGAAAAGATAGGAGCAAATCTTGGGATTTCGCCATGATCTTGTCACACTATAAACATATTTGTTTATTTTTGAAGAAAAAAATTGATTTTTTTTAACAGCTGAGTCAAATGAAAAATGAACCATGCGTTCTCAGTAATAAGCATGTTTCAAATTATTTTAACAGACTTCATATGTCTCATCATACAAAAGACAATCTGAGATCCTCAGATGAGAAAATGAATGGTCTACAGTTTGTCCAGAGAACTACTATTATTGAGGAAACAATTTGTGTTTAGTAAATACATATTTATAGTATAATAGATGTCTGGTAAATAATATATGATATGTTAATATAATTAATTTCCACTATTCATTTCTAAATCAGCTAAATATGTATTTAACAAACAAAATTCTGAAAAGAGCTTAATCACCCATGGGCAAAAGGAAGATTAAAATTGAAACAACAGGATACATTATGTCTTGTTGTCAAAACAAAACAAAACAAAACCCAATTTATAATCTTCCTTATTAAAGGAACTGTCATTTTATGCCTGCATGGAAGGAATGAAAAAATCCTTAGTCTCATGGAATGACAAAGGCTGAGAATCTGAACCATTATTTTCAAGGAAAATATAAAGAAGATATAAGGAGGAATATGGCTCCTAGGATCAAACCATGAAGTATCTGAGATAAGTACAAAGCAGGGCCACCTGCCATTAGCTCCTTTTTGTCACAGGCTATCCGAGCAACTCTGTGTATAGAACCATGCAGTATAAAGATGGAAATATTAATTACTTTATTAATGGTTTATCATTAATTCATTAAATTAATTTGTAAACCAAAGCATCGATTGTTATACCGAAAGTGAGTCAAACTGCTTTCTCGCAGAGCAAGAAACAGATTATTATTTTCTTTTTTTGGGGAGGAAAATCAGTTCACTAAAAGCAAGGATAGATTTCTGTGGGGGGAGGAATCTTTTCTGGGAATATAAATGAGGAATGTATATTCCGGGAATATAATTGAAGAATACAGAGAAATTGCCTGAGCAGCCAGGGATCAGGTTAGGAAAGCTAAAGCCCTGATAGAATTAAATCTGGCCAGGGACGTCAAGGGCAACAAGAAAAGATTCTATAGGTACTTCGGGGATAAAAGGAAGACGAGGGAAAATGTGGGCCCTCTCTGGAATGAAACAGGAGACCTGGTTACCCGGGACACGGAGAAGGTGGAGGTACTCAATGACTTTTTTGCCTCAGTCTTCACCGGCAAGTGCTCGAACCTCACCACCCAAGCCGCAGAAGGAAAAGACGGGGACTGGGAGAACGAAGAGCCGCCCACTGTGGGAGAACATCAGGTTCGAGACCACCTAAGGCACCTGAGGGTGCACAAGTCCATGGGACCCAATGAGATCCATCCACGGATCCTGAAGGAACTGGAGGATGAAGTTGCTAAGCCACTATCCATCGTATTTGAGAAGTCATGGCAGTCTGGAGAAGTTCCCACTGACTGGAAAAGGAGAAACATAACCCCCATTTTTAAAAAGAGAAAAAAGGAAGGCCCCAGGAACTACAGGCCAGTCAGTCTCACATCTGTGCCTGGGAAGATCATGGCACAGATCACTTCCTCCTGGAAGCTATGCTAAGGCACATGGAGGACAGGGAGGTGATTTGAGACAGCCAGCATGGCTTTACCAAGGGCAAGTCCTGCCTGACTAACCTAGTGGCCTTCTATGATGGAGTGACTACATCAGTGGACATGGGAAGGGCTACAGATGTCGTCTATCTGGACCTCTGTAAGGCCTTTGACACAGTCCCCCACAACATCCTTCTCTCTAAACTGGAGAGGTATGGATTTGATGGGTGGACTGTGCGGTGGGTGAGGAATTGGTTAGATGGTCACATCCAGAGGGTAGTGGTCAACAGCTCAATGTGCAGATGGAGGTTGGTGATGAGTGGCGTCCCTCAGTGGTCCGTATTGGGACCGGTACTGTTTAAGATCTTCATCAATGACATCATAGACAGTGGGATTGAGTGCACCCTCAGCAAGTTTGCAGATGACACCAAGCTGAGTGGTGTGGTTGACACGCCAGAGGGACGGGATGCCGTCCAGAGGGACCTGGACAAGCTTGAGAAGTGGGCCTGTGTGAACCTCATGAGGTTCAACAAGGCCAAGTGCAAGGTCCTGCACCTGGGTTGCGGCAACCCCCGGTATCAATACAGGCTGGGGGATGAAGGGATTGAGAGCAGCCCTGCCGAGAAGGACTTGGGGGTACTGGTGGGTGAAAAGCTGGACATGAGCCAGCAATGGGCGCTCGCAGCCCAGAAGGCCAACCGTATCCTGGGCTGCATCAAAAGAAGCGTGGCCAGCAGGTGGAGGGAGGTGATTCTGCCCCTCTACTCTGCTCTGGGGAGACCCCACCTGGAGTACTGCGTCCAGCTCTGGAGCCCTCAGCATAAGAAAGACATGGACCTGTTGGAGTGGGTCCAGAGGAGGGCCACGAAAATGCTCAGGGGGATGGAATACCTCTCCTATGAAGAAAGGCTGAGAGAGTTGGGGTTGTTCAGCCTAGAGAAGAGAAGGCTTCGGGGAGACCTTATTGCAGCCTATATCAGTACTTAAAGGGGGCTTATAAAAAAGGTGGCAGCAAACTTGTTAGCAGGGCCTGTTGTGACAGGACAAGGGGGAATGGCTTTAAAGTAAAGGGGGGTAGATTTCGACTAGATCTAAGGAAGAAATTTTTTACGCTGAGGGTGGTGGAACACTGGCACAGGTTGCCCAGAGAGGTGGTGGATGCCCCATCCCTGGAAACATTCCAGGTCAGGTTGGACAGGACTCTGAGCAACCTGATCTAGTTGAAGATGTCCCTGCCCACAGCAGGGGAGTTGGACTAGATGACCTTTAGAGGTCCCTTCCAACCCAAACTATTCTATGATTCTATGATTCTATGATTCTAATTTACATTGGTGAAGCTGGCTAGAAGACATACTAAGTCACCCTGCAAAAAGTATACTCCTTAAATGTGATTTTAGGATGGAGCAGTTTGGAATGCAAATTTTATTAAATAAGCAAAATTAAGACTAGGGAAGAGGAAAGTCTATAATTTTAAAACATTGACATTTTATTATAGCATTAAGTATTACCTCTTGGGTTGCCGAAAATATGCCTCTAATCCCTAATATGCTTTGGATTACTTATTCCCCTATTTACTGATTACTGTATTTACTTTGTGTATATAGACAAAAGTATTACGTGACATGACAGAGCCAGGCACCTTGTTGAAGACAATTGGAAATGAAAAACAGCAGGCCAGTTAATACAGTTACTTGAAAAGGTGAAGGACTGGGCTTTCTACAGGCATGTGGATGGAGAAGGAGCAGATGGACGCTAGTTGTAAAAGAGTGGGAGTGAAATAGCTCTAGATGAATATACACACTGCTTCAGCCTTCCAAGAATTAATAGTAGGTAAGACAGATGTCTAAGATCAGTGAAAGACGAGGGAGTTGGACAACTAAAGATCAGCAAAGCCCAGACAGAGAGAAATGCATTATAAAATCTTTGAAGAAAGAAATTAAAAGCTTTCCTTTGGTTCTCCACCACGTAAAGGTGTTTTAGCCTTTATATTTTTTATTTTTTCCTACTGTCCTTTCACAGAGTTATAACAAGTTTGAAATGTCTTCTGACACCGCCCCCCCCCAAACCACTACTAACAATATTGTAAGCCAACAACCAATGTGTCCTGGAGGGCCAAAGTAGCAGCTACCCCGTAGTAACTTTCAGCACCCAGTAATCCCAGTTTAAGCCAGCATTCATTCCTGCTTATGCAGAATGCAATAAACCCACACACAAACTAGACCTGCATGTCATCTATTCTTGCTGTCCAATTAATAAAATGGTATTCCTGTTTGTAGAGGCTAGCCATGTTAGCCTATACATTAGTATTCAGGACGCCATTCCCCTCAGGCTGAAATATGCTGCCTGCAGATGGCATCCGAAAGCAGTACGTGCAGTTTCAGCCCCAGGGTTGGGGATGGTGGCCGTCACTCCACCAGGGATCAAGTAGATTGTCCGGGTGAAACAGACACCACTGTGGAGCAAAAGCCCCTCACATTTTAAAGCTACTCTGTGGACTTCAGTAATGTCGGAGTAGGATTTAATCTTGTGCTGCCACTCTCCGGGGTGGGGTGCCTTTCTCCCTAATGTGCTGGTCAGACTTAACACATGGTCAGAGGAAAGCCACTGAGCAAATGATAAATCAAAGAAGAATCTTGTTACTGACCTGTTTTCTACCAACCTGGATGAAACATGTGTGTATGCTCCCAGTTTTAAAGAGAGTCAAGTGGCTGATTTCCACTTCTGCTATTCAGGATCTGTGACCACCTCTGTTAGTAGCAGAAGGCTGGCAAAGCCCCAGGAAGATTTGCGAACAGGCCACATCGACGGATTTTTGACATTCCTATGATATATTTAGGGAAAAGAAAAATGCTTCACACTCTTTCTTCAAATTCTTCCCTAAAACTCTTCCTACACAACTTTGGATGACTATGAAACATGCAGTAGTAGCTGGGTGTGGTTGTCGGCACGCACTGGACCCGCCTGGATACAGCGTTAACACGTGAACACCATTGTACGTATCTGTGATTAAAGTGCTCTAGCACCCACATCCACCTTGTCTCCGCACTATCTAGTTGGCGTTAAGCGGCAGCAATGGGCCGTAAGCGTTCTGGCAAGCATTGCTGCTGGTTGAGGTGACTAAAGTCACCTTATGCTACCCCAGTGCTTCCTCGCCTGCGCTGGGTGCACAAGGGGCCCTGGGTTGCAAAGGGGAATGGGTTGTACCGTATGTGTTTCAGAGGTGTCTTAGCCTGTCAATATCCATGCCACGGGGGATAGGTATGTTGTGAACAGAGTTTGGGAAATGGATGTGTGTTCAACAGCCAGTGCAGTTGAACTGGGCTGAATTATGCCCATCACAGCTTTGCTGTGTTTACACAGTGTCAAGGGAAACTAAGATCTTGGTCTTCAGCTGGGTCTCGTCAGATTGAGACAAACAACAAAAACTGCATAAGATAATAAAGCTGTAATTTGTAGTCTCTGGTATTAAATTATAAATTCCCTAAAGTGAGGACTACACTTTCTGTGCTTCATGGCATGCTGCCTAACTTGTTTCATCCTCAAGGGTGAGAGGGTGAAGTTGAAGTTCTTTTTTTAACACATTGGCAGTCCCTCCTAAAGCTCAACATCAATCTCTCAAAGATTTTTCTTTGTTTTAGTTTTGTTGAAATGTCTGTCAAATCATTAGCTATTTTCTGCAACCAAACATTAAAAAAAAAAAACAAAAAGCAACTTCACCTTCAGAAAACTAAAAGCTTTCAATATTTTCTTTGCATCTCAAACCCCCCACTACCTTTGCTTCAGACAAAATAAAACAAACTCCATTCTTCAGTTGCACCATGTTGCCAGAAGTAACTAGTTCTGCAAACGTTTTTGCAGTTGACCAGAGAAATACGTGCTGACTAACTGCACTCTTAAGAGATTGCCTAAATATCACAGGAAGGTCTGTGGCAGAGTTGGAACAGAAGTGTAAAGTTCTGGCTGTAATTCCCACTTGTCCCTTTATCAAAAAAAGGAAAAAAAAAAAAAAAACCACAACAAACCACCAAGCTCTCATTCCCCTAGATATGAATCATTTGCTTGTTATTTTTGCAGCTCTTCTTATTTCAGCCGTTTTGGAGGCTGCATGACTTTTTGTTGGATGAACTTTGCAGATTCAGGTCTGGGTTTTTTTTCAAAAGTACTTTTCCTAATTGTTACATATTCTCTAAAGTAATACATTCAAGGAAGAAACAGCCTCTGAAAGCTCTTTTGCAATGTGATTGAAATACTTTCACTCATTAAAACGTTTTGCCTTGTGAGTGAAGGAAATGTTTGGTACAGTTTTGTGTTATATTTATATATTTTATTTGATTTTAATGCTTGGGATAGATACCATTTTTCTGCTTTGTTTCCTAGCTTTTCCAAGAAATTTAAAAATAATAAAATATAAAGTGTAAATTTGCTTCAGCCTACTTTATTACATCCCGAAAGAAAAAAAGCCAGCTATTAATGGACAAAACAGTCAATCAGACTACCTGTGGTGCAAAGTATTACAATGACAGAATACAGTTCTTGGTGATTAGGTTGTGCCCATCTTCTGATTGAACAAAATGAAGCTGCTCTTATAATAGAGATAACATTACCAGGTGAGCTTCATGGATATGCATTGTTACATATTTTCTAAAATTATTTATTTCTTTCTATGGGCTTTGTGGCAATCTGGATATTCTGGAGTTTGGTTTGGTTTGATTTTGATTTGTTTTGATTAGTTTGTCATCACTAATGGAAAGTATGAAGTTAGAAACAGGTTTCAGGGAGTTACAATCACATTCGTCTTTTCTCCCTTTCGTTAAGTGTTAATGTGACTCATCCTTATGGTTACAGAGAGAAGACCAGCAAGGCCTGGACATCCCCCAGTGCAGCCAAGGGAGGGAGCATGAGCAGGGACTGGCTGCCCACTTGCTTCAGTGGAAGAGCACAAGGAATACAAATTCTTGAGAGTTACAAGCAGGTGCTGGCAGGGCAGGTATATGGAAGGTGCAATACTGGGTACCTGGCAGAGGAAAAATCATTGAGGTCATGATGGAAATGTTGTACTTAGGAACATCATGGGAAAACACTGGACCCCACTGTTGAGGAATTTTTATTGTACCCCTTGAGGAGAATTAAACAAATGTTTGTGCTTAAATATAAAAAAATATATATATTAATGAACAATGCAATGGACAGAATCCTATGACCATAAGCGATTCTACAAGGAGCCTGCAAAGATGTGTCATGAGCTGATTCCTTACACAAACTTGAACCAGTACCAATTCTGAGAGACGTTGCATGGGGCACCTTAGCCGGGCCTTGGGTCCATGCCCCAGCCCAGCTCTGCTGCCCAAAGGTATCCCCTGAGCTTGGTCCCCTGAGTGCTCCCATTCCAGGATGGCTACAAGACAATGCTGAGGCTGTTTCTTATCTCATCACCAAGGGAAACTTCACTCCCTTGCAAGGATTCCTTCTGTTTCTGGCATCCCTGCTTCCAGCCAGTTTAACCCCTTCTGCAGTTGGGCTGTCTTGCCCTCCATGCCAGATCATTCCTCAGTCACAAATTAGAACTGCTGAGCAGTTACAATTTGAATTTCCCCTTCACCATGTAAATGCAACTGTAGGGTTTCCAGGCCACTGACTGAGGGGAATAAAGCAGCTTATACTTTCTCAGGTATTGAATACAAACTCTGGGTGAGCCAGAATCTCGTGAGCTACTGCCCTTGCCAGAGAGCAGTACAGAGACACATCACCACGGAAGAAGCCCTGCATGTGTGGCCTCTGCCTCCACCATTTTCTGCGTGTGAATGGGTGCAATATGCTGCAAGCAAGGGTGACACCGTGGCTGGCCAAAGGGAGAAGGAAGAAGAGTCCACTCCTCCAGGGGAGTGTGCAGGGAGTGCTGGCATTGCTCTGTTCAGCCAGACATACACGGCCCCATTCATACCGCTGTACAGATATACCAGATAAAGTAGCCATCTGATTCTCACTGCCAATGGCTACAAGTACAGCTCCGTAGCCCTGCTTAGCCTCAAATATTGCACCGAAAGCCCTGTTCACACTCCAGGAAAAGAACATTTTTGAGCAGAGATTTGAGACATACTTATGTCTCAAAAAAGGGACGTAATTTTGGTAGAAACCATTTTTTCCCTCATAAATGTGACTATGGGGTTCACCCATGAATGTCTCTGCTCCAGGGAGCATTCTTTCCTGCAACTCACCCCAGAAATTCCTCTTACAATCAGTCTGATGGGAAGCGGTGAAGGTGTATGGGTACGCCCAACTGACTCCCCTGTCAGACTAAAATGATGACAGGTGCCACTTGGATTTGATCCCAGGTGCTGAGCAGGTGGATCACAAGTAAATCACTGCATTCGTCTCCTTCACAGCTCAATAGTTTACTATGACTCTGTATGGAGAGAAAATATCCCACAATTTCAAAATGCTGTTCTAAAGATGGCACTCATAATAGAAACTCTGTAGTCATCAGAAAAAAAAAAAACCACAACAATACCAATAGCTATCTGGAACAGCGCAAATCCGAGCAACTAGGGATTCAACTACAATATCTAATGCCTTCCAATGTGACCTGGACTTGCGCTATACTCTTGTGGTATGGGAATAAGGAGCTTAATCCTCAAGCTTGCTGAGCACCTACTGAGAAGTGCTGAGTACTCAGAATTTACTGACTTCTGTAGGAACATATGCTAACATGCAAATCTATATAATAGATTTCTGATGATGCAATATAATTTAGCATAAGATGGTTTCTATATCATGCAGCACTTTAATGATGATGATTCTGCCTTGCTTACTCTGTCCCTTGAGTTCTGTCTCATTTTGTACTGAACAAAATAATCTACTAGTGAAAGTTGATTTTTTCTGTGGGACAAAGGTAAATGGAACAACATTGTTAAAAACAATGAACACATGTAATTAACTTCCGTGTGGCTAGGCATTTGACTTTGGATCTCTCAGTCAATAATTTTTGCCAAAAGATAAGATTGAGTAGATATGGAGATAATTTTAAAAATATAATTCCCCTTTGAGTAATGAGAGTATTGATCTTTGATATGAGAGAAAACACAATATTATGAATTATGCGCCTGGATAAAAGAATATTTGTTTTTCATGCTATGCAAATTCTAATACCCCTTCTTTAAATTTAGCTTTCTGTTTTGTAATTCGTATATTAATGTTTTCTTAATCATTCTTTTAAGGAGTTCTTTTTTGTATATTTGCCTTGCATGTGATGCAACAAGTGTCCCTGCTTCCCTGCTTCCTTCTTTCCTTCTCTATGGCTATACTTAAATGCTGGTGTTCTGAAATAGATTTTTATAATTACAAAATAGTGAAGACCTTTTTTTTTTCTGGCCTGAAAGCAGAGAGTTCTTTAGGTTGATAAGTGAGGAGGCAAGCCATTGAAACTTAGTTAGCTTGAAGCAGGAAGAAAACATGCTTTGGGTTGACCTTTGACTGACATAAGGGAAGAATCAAGGAATCTTTAATATAATCATAAGATTCTTATAGGTGAAGTAATGTGCCAGACTGATTTTTTAAAATATTTGTTGCTTCTTTTTCCCCTGGAGACAGCCATAGACCCACAGCAGAGTTTCTGCTTATCCTAAATAAATGTTAAGTGCTTTGCCTTTGAAATCTGAGTGTTAGTTTAATCTGAGAGAGTGATGATTTTTTTTGAGATTTCATTTTATTTTGCCTTTAACTGAAGCAGAGAAAAATCAGAACTTTTCAGCTGACTGTAGTTGTTATATCAGCAACCTGTTAACCAATCTTTAAAGAAAACATGGAACTGTGGCAGAATTCTAGTTTTATGTCATATTGCATGGCAACTATAAACAGGACTGTGTTAATGTTTATTGTCTGGTTTGTGGTGTATTTAATTGCTTGTTAGCATTACAGAATGTGTCGTATGTGTGCACAGGAACTGCTGATTTAGATAGATACAAAAGTGTAGGATATTGGAGGGATGCTTTTGCTATTTTTACTGCTTCCTTCACCCTACTAAAAATTTATAAGGTTGCCCCACAGGCTGAAATCTTCATGTAGCTGACACACGGTCCTTTCTGTGAGCTGAAAGAAGTGGGAGCTGCAGGAATGGTTCACCAGTGGGTAATGACCAGGGCTCCCAGGGGCTCAGTTTCGGGCTGGCATTCAGACCAGTAAACTGCCAGCTGTGACTTGGCAATGTCAAACTCAAGGAACTCCTCACTGCACCCTCTGCAGTTAATGGGGCTCTGGCGTGAATCTGCTGCCTTGTTGCTGGCACCATTGGTGTGAGTGACAGCCACACGAGCCGTAGGTGAGCCACTACTATGTCACGCACGCAGGAGTGCCGCCATTGCTTCTGCAGAGTGAGCGGAGGGGTCATGGAAAATGCCCACGTCTGCCAGGAATGATCATTTCGGTGAGCGCATGAGGAGGACCTCCTCTACAAGGCAGAATATGCAGTCCAGGAATATATGAAGGCTGAGACTGGCAGCTCACAGACAGCATGTGTTTGATGCAGAGTAAACAGGTGTTTCACTAGGCTGCAAGAAAGACGCTATAATCCCTGCTTGCTCTCTGTTCCTCACCAGTCTTCACCCTGCTCATAAAATACTAGCCTCTTCTTACTCGATGGAAAATTACACTTCCAAACCTACATCTTGTCTGCTTCCTCCCTTTTCCCCTCTATCTTCATTGTTTTCTTCTTTTCTTTTCCTTTACCTGTTCTCTCCAGCTTCAAAATCCCTTTCCAAACACAGAAAGCTCAGAAGGAGTAATTGCGAAGTATTTCTAGGGAATTCTTCTCTTTCTATATGAAATTCTAAAATTTCATATAAATTTAATTCTACTGATGAATAGCCTCTTCTTTCTTGACCAGATTGTCCCAGGCCACTTCTTTTCCATTCTGTATCTGCACAGCTGTCAGCCACTGCTATAGTCCTTCTGGGCAATATAATGAGTCAATATAAAAACTTCCATTCTGTTTAGAGGGATTCCTCATGAAATAAACCATCCCTTAGAAAGCTCTACTTAGAGCAGTGTGGCTTCACTGCCATCTCCAAGTAGAGTGAGCAAGAACCAGTTTCGAGCTCATCAGTGAAAGCTGGTTACCACTTACAGTCATAGAGGGATTTTTGGTAAACGTTGGAGCTGTTTTTCTGCATTTCAGAAAGAGTTCTAATGTTACCAAAAAGTTCTCAGTTTTCCTTCTAGTTATCTGATAGGTAAATTCCAAGGGGGGAAAAAAAAACCCCTTAAACTAGCCTTTTTTAGGCTATGTCATTAAAAATATGATTTTAGATTAAAAGAGTTCCTTGCTATAATATTTTTGTGAAAGAAATGCAGAAGGAGAAGGCTAGAGGCATCTGTTAAGCAAAAATGGAAGGAAGTGAAGCTGTATTTAGGTGCACAAAGATGTGGAATTTTCAGGACAGTAGCAGGGTTTTTCACATTGTTTCAAGAAGCTATAAGTTTGAAAATAGACATTCAGTGGAGAAAATAAAATTATTCATTAATATGCCAAGAACTTCGGTGTACTTCTGTATTCACTCTGTTTTCTTAGAGCTCTCTCTGATTTATAATAGCAGAATAGATATAACACCTTTTAACTTAGATATGCAGCCCCACTTCCTAAATTAGAAGAAAGAAAGACTATAAGCAGGTGAATAGTTTGAGTGACTTCAGATTTCAAAATTATTTATCTGAATTATTCACTGAAGACTTGAGTCAATTCCTTTCAACTTAGTTTCTGTTGACAACAGCTGTGGGTTTGTTTGATAAAAAAAGGAACAGTTTACAAATTCTTCTCTATTAAAAAAAAGGTGATAAACTCATAATGGCTTTCAGTCAGGAAGAATAGTTTGGCTATGCTTTTCACAGCCTTCAAACACAGTTCACAATTATTACTTTATCACTACTCCCTTCTCATAAGGCTATATCCCTCAGCCACTATAATTCAACTAGAAGTAGGACTGAGGCAGGAAAGGGAAGAAGAAAGTAAGAGAAAGGAAAGCAAGGAAACCTAGCACTTATAAGATTCAATAAAATGTTGGCACATAAGTAGTTCCAGATCTTGTGGGGTTGAGTATTAACTGGTATGCTATAATTATTTTTTTTACTTTCCTTAATGGACTGCTCCAATAAGACAAAAAAACAACCAAACAAAACGCAACTTTATAAAATGGAAAAAGTTAAATTAATTTTAAAAAATGAAAGTTTCTTTTTTTCAGACAAAACACTAGGGAGTTTGCATCTTTCTGGGCAATACAATAGACACAAACAAGAAATTCTCCTCACAAAACCAATTTATCCATGGCCAAATTCAAGCAACACTTTTACCCCTGTCTTCACATCAGCAGGTTCCAAAAGCCACTATTTTCCTAGCTAATGGAGGAAAGCTAAAGACTAGAAAGGATGGACATAGTTGTGATGGTGTGCTCCCCTGCCCAACCTGACCTTTATCTCCTGTAACCCTGCTTAAGTGATAACTACCACGGGCAGTCGTTAATGGATGCTGATGGTGATAGTTTTGTCCATTAACGAAGTGGATTTGGGAGCCAGATAACAACACAATAACCCTTGGTTATTGTGAGAAATACGCCCACCTAACCACAGTTATCAGTATGTAAATATGACTATGAGTCAATCATCTTACCCCTATAAATAGTGAGCAGCCCAAGAGCCCTTTGAGCTCTCCTGCACGGCAGCGGGCTGCATGGTGGGATCTCCCCTTGAGTAGGGACGCCTCTCAAGGTTACTCCTCGAGGCTGAGAGATTCCTTGCACAACAGATACTCGGTAAGTGACTAACAGCATGCTAAACTTTGAAATCTTAGCTAAGTGATATAAAGGATTGATTGTGCATATATAATCCTTTAGACATAAACCGTTGACCAAGACTGGGACTAGGACTGGATCCAGCCGCACCTAAACTCCTCTCTGAGAAGTTTAGAAAGCAAGGGGATCCTTTCTGAACCTCATGACTCAACGGGAGGGTCTTCCTAACAGTTTTGTCTGACCCTGTCCTCTATGCAGTAGATAATCAAGTGTACCTTGCCATCGAATCTTGTTCACTGTTGCATTTACCATTGAACTTTGTTAATTCACACTTTAACTCACTGTTTTCTATCAATAAAGTATTGTTGCTTCTCTCTTACGAGTGAAGTGCAGTCTCACTCCATCCATGACAATAGTCCACACCTTGCAAGATGCCTTGTTTCTTTCCCTTAATGGCATGTTGAATTGAACATGAGGATGACTTCTTTGGCACAGCTCAGCACCAGTTGAGTACATTAATTTTGCCTCTAAAAGAGTGTGTCCTTCGGCATTCAGTCTTTCATGGCTAGGCTTGCTATCTGTGAGTTAGGAGGTTCATCCAAGTTAACATTTCTTTTTGTAGGTAGTGGCTTACAGACAACGAGAACAGAGCTTAACTGCTAGGTGAGAATTTTTTGTAGACCTTAATGTTGTTATTCTTGGAAGTCAGAGGTTGGAAGTGTCAGTTTATTCTGAATACCTAATTGTCGTGGTTTAACCTCAGCCGGCAACTAAGCCCCACACAGCTGCTCGCTCACTCCCCCCTGTGGGGTGGGGGAGAGAATCGGAAGGGTAAAAGTGAGAAAACGCGTGGGTTGAGATAAAGACAGTTTAATAGGTAAAGCAAAAGCTGCGCATGCAAGCAAAGCAAAACAAGGAATTCATTCACTCCTTCCCATGGGCAGGCAGGTGTTCAGCCATCTCCAGGAAAGCAGGGCTCCATCATGCGTAACAGTTACTTGGGAAGACAAATGCCATCACTCCAAATGTCCCCCCCTTCCTTCTTCTTCCCCCAGTTTATATACTGAGCATGACGTCATATGGTGTGGAATATCCCTTGGGTCAGTTGGGGTCAGCTGTCCTGGCTGTGCCCCCTCCCAGCTTCTTGTGCACCTCCAGCCTTCTCAGTCAGTAGAGCATGGGAAGCTGAAAAGTCCTTGACTAGTGTAAACACTACTTAGCAACAACTAAAACATGGGTGTGTTATCAACATTGTTCTCACCCTAAATCCAAACCACAGCACTGTACCAGCTACTAAGAAGGAAATTAACTCTATCCCTGCTGAAACCAGGACACTAATCATACCTGCTAGTGTAACAGGTTGTATGTTATGAGGTCAACGTATTATTATAGAAATAGATTTTTACTCCACTGACATAGTAGGTCTGTGCTATGGGATAATGAACAATAAACAGAAAAATGACTGAGGCCAGAATTTCAAGAGCTGGAAATGCAGCCGTGGGGAGCATGAGAGGCTGAAAGACAAGCACAGCACAATGAGAGCAAAGCAAGGGGCCAGAGTCTTGCACTCACAGTGAACCAGATTGGGGTAAATTAGCTTTCCCCAGGGAGGGAAAGGATAGGGCTATTGCAGAAAGCAACACAATACATCTGTAAAGAGGTCTTGGAGTAAATCAGAGATTGCTCCAGTCCCCCTCTCCCTCCACCTATATGATAACCAGATGCCAAGAGTGCCATTCATCTTACTGAATGAAGGTGTCTGGATTGCAGTTCTCTGCATTTTATCAAGTCACCCAAAGCCCCTTTGGAGCACTAAGACCCAGTCAGTGGTGTCTAGAGCACACTTCATCTCATCCTAATGCAGAGATCTACATTGTTCAAAAAAACAGCACCCTCACAGTGGGCTTTGCTCTCTCTCCAGATTGTGGAACAAGCCTCAGCCGATTTATGCCTGCACTTTAGCCAATTAAAATTGAGAGAAATGGTACCCAAAATGACCAACTGGAAATGCCTCACAAAAAAGTTGTGTTCTGCCTAACATGGTTATTCATATTGCAAATTCAAACCTGGATACTCTTTCATTGCTTTTCAACACTTTGTTTAGATTGAAGGTGAGGTAAGCACAATTACACTTTCTATAGCCAGCTCCAGCTCTGAGGAAAACATCCTTAAACCTCTTTTTTAACACCCTCAGGGCTTCTTTGAACTTTTATGTCTTATAATAGACTCCTGTGGGCACTAACATTGCCACAGGAGAGGTGGGATATTGTGCACTGCTGTCTCTTGAAACTCCTCCTCAGCTCTGGCCCATAAAAAAATGCCTCCTATGACAGGGTCAGGGCCAGTGTCAGAGCGGGAAACATAGCTATGGAAAAACCACATCCCAATTTCACACAGACATTTTGCTGGAATAATTCATGTCTCATTTCCACCGCCAGAGTGACAGAAAGAGCTGTATCATCTACAATATAAAAGCAGTGCAATGTCAACTTCCTACCTTATTCTTGTTCCTATGGGAAAAGTGATAAATGCACTCTGCTTTGCTTTGTTCACCTCATGACACTCTGCTTGTAGTGGTATTAAACATATTCTTTTGTGATATTTAAGGATGATTCACAGCTAAGCCCTCCAAAGTTTCTACAGATGTGTCATCAGATTTAAAGTATAGACTCCAGAATTATGACATGACACAGTCTCTCATTAGTTATGGATTTGTAATTATGCAATATTTTTGTACCTTTGTCAGGCAGTGCCGTGGTATTTAGTTTTGCTTTTGCTTTGTTTTTATTATTATCTTTTACTTATTTTGCAGTTGAACTCTGCATCTGAGACATCATCTCTATCTAAAATGTCATAGCCCTAGCAATTACTTTTAAGTGTTTAGTGTTTTACCTTACCTTGAGTTTAAAAAACATTTTTTTCTCTTAAGCAATACATAATTATATATTGCTCACAATGATTGATGGTTTATTGAGTGCAGGATCATTCACAGGCTGGATCGATGGGCCCAGGCCAACTGTATGAGGTTCAACAAGGACAAGTGCCGGGTCCTGCACTTCGGCCACAACAACCCCATGCAGCGCTACAGGCTTGGGGAAGAGTGGCTGGAAAGCTGCCCAGCAGAGAAGGACCTGGGGGTGTTGGTCGACAGCCGGCTGAACATGAGCCGGCAGTGTGCCCAGGCAGCCAAGAAGGCCAATGGCATCCTGGCCTGTATCAGAAATAGTGTGGCCAGCAGGAGTAGGGAAGTGATCGTGCCCCTGTACTCGGCCCTGGTGAGGCCGCACCTCGAATACTGTGTGCAGTTTTGGGCCCCTCACTACAAGAAGGACGTTGAGGTGCTGGAGCGTGTCCAGAGAAGGGCAACGAGGCTGGTGAGGGGTCTGGAGAACAAGTCTTATGAGGAGCGGCTGAGGGAACTGGGACTGTTCAGCCTGGAGAAAAGGAGGCTGAGGGGAGACCTCATCGCTCTCTACAACTACCTGAAAGGAGGTTGTAGCGAGGTGGGTGTTGGTCTTTTCTCCGAAGTAACAAGCGATAGGACAAGAGGAAATGGCCTCAAGTTGCGGCAGGGGAGGTTTAGATTGGATGTAAGGAAAAATTTCTTTACTGAAAGAGTGGTTAAACATTGGAACAGGCTGCCCAGGGAAGTGGTGGAGTCCCCATCCCTGGAGGTTTTTAAAAGACGTGTAGATGAGGCGCTTAGGGACATGGTTTAGTGGGCATGGTGGTGTTTGGTTGACGGTTGGACTCGATGATCTTAGAGGTCTTTTCCAACCTCAATGATTCTATGATTCTATGATTCTATGATCATGAAATAGTACCCTGAATATAACAACAAAGCAAGTCCCACCAAGTCTCAAGGTTTCAGGAGCTGTCACACAGATCAGTCATTTTGTATTATAATCATAAAGGCCTCCCAAAATGATTTAAACAATAGTAAAAGAAAATTGATCCTTCACTTGCAGAGTGGAGGCAACTTGATCACCATAATTGTGGGAGAGGCAATAAGATATCACAAGGGAAAATAATCTCAAGACATTTCAGATTTCTTCTACTCGTTTGTTGGACCTTTTTTTAAAGTTATTTGATATGATCTCTAAGTAAGAGCAGTTCCATAAAACGAAGTAAAGGTGTGTATACATCAAACCCTTTGGAAGACGACCCTTTTCAGAACTACTTCAAAGGGGAGAACTTTCAGCATGCAGCAGTGTATGGCTGTACCTTTTCACCTCAGGAGTGTACACACAAGGAACAGGATGGCATACTGGGCAAACAGCAAGCCTTACCTCTGATCAAGTTAGGTGATGATATCCCTTTTCACTGATAAGTTCAAAGGTCCTCCCAAACTGTCTAGCTTTGGGATAGAAATGATTTATTGTGGCAAACTTATCTACTCCACTGTTTTTACAGTTGACAATCTCTTCCAGGCTAAATTCTGGGGAGGAATACCCCCTGTATTTGCATATTCACAATGATATGCTGCAGGTTGAACAAGATCTCATTTTTAAAGAATACCAAAACTCTGAAAGAAAAAAAAAATGGTTCTGGCCAATAATATTCATTGATGTTGCTGAAAGGTTGGCCAAGATCTTCTGAGATGCCAAGATAAGAGTCATTTTAAGAGTTTAGGTTTTTAGCTCACAGATATCAGATGGGAAATATTTATATTATTCCTGTGCAAAAACAGAGAGTGATAGGCATGTTGTAATTTGGTCAAAATGACAGATAAGATTAGGTGACCTTTCAGAAAAAAATACAAGAAAAGACACGCAAAAGTGTTTAGCAAGCACGGTTGTGTATTCAACTTAAGCTAAGCTAGAACAGTCCACCAAAACTAACAGATCTGTTTTCTCTGATTTGCATGCAGAACAGCTATTCCATTTAATGAGACTCACTCACACAGAACTGTAGGAAATGAAAAACTAAATCAGCCCCCTTGACAAGCCTGGAGAATTAAAACTCAAACCTGCTAATATAAAGACAATACTATTATAAACTTTAAAATCATATTTTATAAGCAAAAATATAGTACTGGAAACCAGAGCTAGATAAAACATTCCAGTGAAAATGCTTTTGACTTTTCTGAATAGAAAAGGTCAATTTTGAAGAAACAATTTTCTTTCTTTCCCCATATAGAATGACACAGTTTTGATGGCCCTGGCCCAGGATGGAAAGGAAGTTTAGCCATGTTTTTGGCAATGACTAAAGAAATTGCTTTAAGCTCACACTCCACAGTTTGTCACACAAGGAAAGTGGTTTGGGCAGGGTACAAAGCCTTAGAGCTGACCTGCTGCACAAGAGGAAGTTCCTTGAAACATTTATGCTTTCAAATATTTGAAACATTTAGAAAGGAGAAAAATTTCTTTCTGTTCAGTTCCATCCCCAAATTTGTCAGTTATGTCTATTACATAATACAGTGATTGAAAATATTTTTTTTCATATATAATTGTATTGGCCATCATCAGCTGAAGTAGCTAAGCAGTGGACAATGATCTCTATCTCTCCCAGTCTCCAAGAGCTTTAACTAATGGGAAAGATGCCAGTCTGACAGGGACACTTGTTTTCTAAAGAGGTGTAGAGGAGAATCCTTTGCATTGGAAATCTTTGGAAATGAGGAGGTCAGTCACCTCCTTCTCCGTTCACTCTCACTATGGAAGAGATTGGGGAAGGAGCTTGGCAGAACTGAAGCAGACACAAGTGCCTTGAGTTATGTTGTGCAACATCTTTTTCTGGTAGAAGGAACCCAACACTACTGTGGCTGCTTTGATTTGTCAGATGGCCTTAAATTAGGCACACTTCTGCATTACAACACAGCCAGGATGAGACACAGTGGGGCTGTTGGAGGAGAATTTCTCTGACCGCTACACAGTGATGATTTCATATGTTTTTCTTCATGCACATTTGCTTGATTTCATTGCTGTTGACACAAATAATATCTCCTTTAAGACAGGAAGTGAATCACTGTCAAAACTGTGAGCCATATTGCAGTGCTGCTTTACTTTGCAGTATTATGCACTTTGCTATGCATTATGCTTCCGTGGTTTCTCTGATGATGTTAGTATACACAGCCGTAGTGGAGCAGCAGGGAGCAATCGCACACAACACGCATCATGGCAGTGCAACGCACCCACCTCTCCACCACACTGTTGGTAGATGCACTGGAGAAAAGATCTAACACATGATGATCTTCCAGTCCTGGGACTGCTCTACTGTGGCTTGTGGCTGCTGAGAATGATCAGCAGCAGAGGTAGGGCACTGCACGGTGGTGTTACTTTGAAAACATTTACAGAGAGATGGAAAAGCAAAATATCAATTGCAGTGTTTCTGTTCAGCTAGTAATGAACAATACCTGTTGGGGAGATAATGTGTGTGGTCATTTGCATAAAGGTACTTACTGCCAGGCACTAATATGTACACTACCGCTTGAGTGAAATAATTTTTCTGCCTCATAAAAGAAGAACTACTTGTTGCTATGGTAGTACATAGAATCCGAAAACACAAGAGGCTGAAGTTATTAGAATTTAGATTAGTCTAATTTATTTTAAATTTAAGTCAGTTTTTTAGCCATGGTGTGGGAAAGAAGAAGGATTTGTGTGTACTGCAAAAATCCCCACAGAGACTGAAGCCAACAAGAACTTTTTCAATAGCTGGTTTGTGAATAATGTTGTATCACAGTCCTTTCAACATAGATATTTGGCTGAAAATATTATTGCAGATTTTTAATGATTTTTCTGTCAGGAGTGAAAGGCCTGATTTTGTAATCAGGGTGGAATTTCCATTTGAAACAATGGCAGCTGTGTGCATAGGCAGAATCTGACTTTGCCCTGCAACTGAATACAAAATAAACCATTTAAAAATAATATAATGTAGCTGATTATAAGTCTTTATTTATATTCAGACAGTGCTCTGAAGCCATCATAAGGATGTAAATCCTTCAAACGTGGATAGGCTTTACCCTGATACAAAATGGATGGAGAAGGAAAACTAAGGCTGATAGCTATGGTCTTCTGATCACACGAGTCATACAGATCATTTGATTATGATCATCCTCCTAATTATTTCTAAATCACTCACATCAGTTTCAGATCTCCTGTCACAAATCACCCAATTTCTTGGGGGCTTCACAAGTCACTTTGATCTGGCTGCCTAACATTTCTCTAAGGCATCTCTCACATTTGCAACTCAGGACTTTAGCCAGATAAAAATTTTTACACATATATTTCCTGCCTTTCCTATTTTTCATCAGTCCTCCACCATCACTAGAGACAATTCAAATAAAAATATTGTGCTATTTTTCAGGACATTTGGTAAAGTTATATACTTCTCTTCACTTTTCTCCTCATGAAGGTTGCCATGAGTGAATAAGATGTTATTGTTTTCTGTTGTTTTACTGAAATAGCTCATTACGGGTACGATTCCCAGAAGACGACCTTCCTGATAATATTTCTACAAATATTAGTATTCAAAGCATCTTTCAATTTTGGCCTCACTGAATGTCCATGTACACAGAGCAGAAGCCAGTGAATAGCACTCAAATTACCTTGGTGATCAGTTACGTTCTGCACTTCTTGAGACATTTCTCAGAACGGCTTCATGACCCTAAAGGATCCTGGAGACAGTATACGAGTTTTCTGATAGTGTTAAAGTATGTTACAAATAAATTTAGAAATCCAATTACATTTTATTTGACATGGCAAAAGCTAGATAGCTGGCTTTAGGGTTAAAAACATCTAATGTTCTTCTACAAATTCTAAACTATTACTAACTCGAATTATTGGTATTTCAAATTTACAGTGTATGCTCCAATTCAACAAGATAGTTAAACACATGTATAGTTTTAAACACTTGAGTAGTTCTTGCTGAACAGATTAAAATCACTTTGCAGTACTTGAATGCTTAAATATCTTTATGAATTGGGGTCTAAATTTACTGCTGAAGTATATATGTTTTTCATAGTAATGCCTGCCTTTTAAAACTATATTTTTAAATGTTAAATACTGGGTTGTGACTCCAATCTGCTACTTGTGTTTGGAACAAATACTTTGCAATTCAAACTGGTGTTTCTCATACTCTTTGTTCAATTGTGTTCAAAATACTGCAGTTATTTTGTTTTAAAATTGCATCAGTGATACAAATACTGAGATTTAAAATTGCTAAAGATAATATTTACAGGTATAACTGAAATTATCTAAATTCATCATTTGCAGTTTTTTTCCTGATCACATGCTCTGCCATGATATCTTTTAATCAGCAAACATAAGGAATAATGTGTATGTGGTGGAGCAAACAAAATAAAAACTGGGCTTTTTTCACGCTGGAGTGTGGTGCAAGACCACAAAAGACATTTATTAGGAATGTGCTCTGGTGGTTCCACCTTATTCCCTACTGTACAACAAGCAACAAAAAACAAAAACTTGTAATAATGTATGAAGCAAGTTTTGTCTTGTGCTAAAATATTTTGAATTTGCAAAATTCTGTGTTCTTGTTCACTCATGACAAACTAAGGGAAAAACTAAGGTGAGTAAATGTGAATGTTAATTATTTAAGGTTGTGGTTTATATAAAAGTGATACCAACAATACAATCATACTTGTTCAAGATGCTAAGGAATATCAGTGCCCATTAACACATTTCTAACTGAATTCTCTCAAGTGCAATTAGTTGAATGTTTCCTTTTTTGGTCTTTTTAACCAAAAACATTTACTGTAACCAAACTTTAGATGTAATAATAACTAAACATCCATTAATTTATTTAACTAATTATACTGTAATTACTTTTGTATGAAAATTTTGGAGAAAAATGTTATCTTTACTCTTTGAGGCTTCTTGTGCCATTCTTTACGGCACCTTGGCCCAACAATAAACAATTCTGCAACTGGAATTTGGTAGCTACCTAAGAATTACTTTTCATATCCCATGAAACATAAGAGAATACTGGCAATTCTAGTTCACAATGGGATGAGATAAGGATATTTTTAATTTTTCAGTCACCCATTCTTCAAAATAAACAAAACAAACAAAGAGAAGAAAAGAAAAAGAGGGATGGAGAACCACCATCCTCCAGGAATATTTATTTTTACAGATACAACCAGAAATTTCAGCCTAGTATTGAAAACTCTTTCCCAGCAGCATTTCTTGTCGGAATTGATGTGTTTCTAAAAACAGACAAACAAAATAGAAGTTTTGATTGATAGGAAATTGCCAACTACATATAACTAGAGTAGTACCACTGAAGCAGTAAACATAAAGGAATTACATGCCTCATTCTGAGATCAGAAATGTTTCATACTCTAATACATCATATGTCATTGTCATATGGTATTACAGAAATAAATAAAAGAATTACTGGCAAGCTGAAAATTTATGGCGCGCTTTTTTTTCCCTGTCTCATTTACACTACTTTCCATGTATGAATTTGGCTAATGTGACATCAGCAATATATGTTTTCCTTTGGGGCTGTCCTTGAGCTGTGACATTATGAATGGCTGGAGAACAACAGCAAAACTGAGCTAGAAATAATGCAAAGGACACAAAAAACAACTCATAGGTGTTTGGAAAATAAGAGCTCTGTGATACTTATGAAAAGATAATACATAGGAAGATGGTAAAAAGGAAAGCACTTTTCAAGTGCATTGTAAGCATCAAACTTGATTTTCACTGGTATAAGCTGAAGTAGCACAGTGGCAAGACAGGCTCATAGTTCATGTACTTGAAGAGAGTGAATGTCAGGCTATCAAAAGACAATGCAAGCAAGCTAAAATGGTAACTGCTTGTGGTAGCATTGACTATACAAACTTGCACAAACTGCCAAATCCTGAGACACATTGTAATGAGCAAAACTGTAGATTTAACGTGGAGTTGTCTGCCACCTAGTAAAAAACACAGAAACTTAAGCAGTGATTGCTGGATAAATCAGATCCTTAAAAATAAGACCTAAGTCTTCAAACCCACTCTTTGCCCTCATCATTGCGTTTGGGACATCTTTTCTGCCAAGAAAAAGGGATTTTACTGGGTACAACTGGGTGAGTTTCTACCAGTTCAGGCTCCAGAGACAGCTAGTCCAAGTTGTTTCTTATATAGATTAAAACTGAAGTGAGGATGCACAGGTGGAGCTCCAGGGGGGTTAGGGACAATGCAGGAAGAAAAAAAATGTAAGAACGGCTGTGTTAAATCAGACTAAAAATCCATTTAGGCCAGTATCTCCAGCAGGGGCTGATAGCCCATGTCTAGGGAAAAGCGGAATAGGACAAGCTTATAGCAATATTCTTCCATTCTATTGTCCCAGCCTCCAAGGGTTCATAGCTCAGGAACTTCCAAACCCAGAGGTGGTATCTTTGTATTTAAGAAAATGAAAGCAGTTAAACTAATGGAGATATCTGAGCAATGAACTCTCTGCCTAAGGAATCCCAAAGCAGTTGTGATTAAGGTAAAAGGGATTTAGCACTTGTTTCTTTCTATAGATAATGTCCTGAACATCTGCATTGCTACCATTTTAAACCTAGTTCAGGTATCATTACACTCCACGAGAGTGACTTCAGGGAAGATGCATTACAAATATATGACAATTACAGGTACAGATTACGTAATTTACACTGCTTTGCTTTTCTAAAATATGCTTTAAGTAGGAAAACAATTGAAATATCATCTTGTTTTAATAAGAGAAATGACAATAACAATTGTTTTGTACAGAGGAAAACTGGTTTTCTGAGTTAGTTTGTCTGACGAAGAAACAATATTTTTCACAGTTCTTCTCAGGACAATATTTTGTCCTATCTATAATGTTAATGTATGCTTAACTGATGACTAAATAGAGAAAACTGTTCTCTATTTACAGAGAATATGTGACATACATATGTAACTCAAGAAGGTTTACTTCAAGAATGAGGAAAAATTAAAAAGAAATATTGAATTAAAAAAAAAAGAAATACAGAAGTATATATATAGAATGGATTTCATCAACATCACGCTAGACTTGGGATATAACATACAGCAGTTTTATATCTACTGTTTTTCTGAATTCATGTCTGTGTCACTGAAGTGGTTACAAGGAGATACATTTTTTTTTTCTTCTAAGAAACAGTTCATTATGATATACAGGAATGTGATAAAGGTGTTGTGTTTTTTTTAATTTTATTTTGTGCATTCATTCCTAATAGAAAGTATTCACAATAGTAAATATGAAATAGAAGCACATTTTATATTAGTATAAAGTATCTTTTGCATTTTTTCAGCCAAACCATTCAAACAATAAGGATGGTTAAAGAAAAACAAGGAAAAACTTGGGTGGAAATTCCAAAATGATAAGAACTTGTTTCAGCACTGTAAATCGAGACCACAAAACCTCAACAATGCTTCGGCAGAAAACTTTTAGCTTTCTATGACTCTCTGTAACTATGAATCCTACCTCTGAATAACAGAAAATAATACTATCAATACCTCACACATTGCAACAGAAGATTTCTTTGAAACCCTCTCTTGATTACAATCCTATTATTTCTCTATTATACCCAAGAGCCAGCAGATACACGGCACATTTCACCTGTTAGCAATAGCCTTCCATGCTTTTGTTTTCTGACAGAACCTTAGTGCTCTTTTAATGTATTTCCTTTCCTTCTGGCAAATGATTTAGAGGTCCCCTTCGGTAAAATCATTAAGCATTTGTTTGCTAAACGAAGGTGGCCTGTTATGTAGATATCATTGATGCTAGCATATTCTGAAGATTTTAAGTCAAGAGTGCATAGAAAGAGGTAGATGCAATTTCCATGCTTTTCTTTACCATTAAGTAATGATTACCATAGTAATCTAAATTGCAGAAATGCAAGCTGATTAACCAAATTATTTGTCAAGACAATACTTTCATTCCCTTCAACAGTGTGCAAAGAAAGCAATCAAACAAGCACACAGTTGTATAACTTTATATAGCCTGGTAGACTAAAAGAAAACTGTCTTGGCAGCAGGTGGTGGATGCAATGAGGATATAGCAATGAGCATAAAGAGGATTGGTGAGCAACAATTAGTAAGAAAAGTACATTGTTTCCCCATTTGGTACTTTGTTACTTATGCAACCACATTGAGAGAAGTTATTATCATACCAACAGTCACGTATTTTTTTCCAGAAGATGAAAGAAAGATCTCTGAATTTTTACAAGAAAAGATATATTTTTCCATCAGAATGTAGATATGAAAAAGCAAGTATGTGTGTACATATTCTGGAAAGAAGTTATATTGCACAGGTGATGAAATGTTGAGGAAAATGCATGCTTATTTTTCTGTTTAGGAGTGTGATCCTGTGATATGCCTGTGTAAAACAGTCTTGTTAAGTGGTCAGAATATTTGATGGGAAAACCTAATCAGGCTTTGAGGTATAGATCCAGAAATTGAGAGTTAGGCACAACTGTGCTAAACTCTGTAGGACTAGGGACAGAGTAGCCTCAGTACGCGATAACGTTTCGAGGTTGTGTTATCAGCCTCTATTTCCAGCAAAAGCCCTAAACCTGCCAGTTTCCCAGGTTTAGCCCTCCTGGTGTTTCCAAAGTCATAATCATTGACTGTGCATCTCCTATGACCTCTTATAAGAATCTCCAGCGCTATACATATACATGGTGGGATTGCCTTAATTTGCAAAAAACATCAAGGTAAAATAAATAAGACAATACAACTGAAATTTGGTTAATTTTATGGAGTAATTCTGTAAGGCATATTCCACAGCCACATGGTACCCGTTAACCAGTTAATCTTGTTAACTCGTGAAAAGTTGGCATTATACTTGAACATAACCCATCCCTACCCGTATTAACTGCAAAGCTGAGATCACTTTTGTATCAGTTTGCAGACTCTGCAACGTCTAGTTTTTTAATGATCCAGACTTCTTGCAGTGACAAGCCTAGTTACGTTTCCACACAGAACACCTTTAACCACTCAGCTGAAGTCCAAATGGGTGCAAATTGCACATGGAGGAACTGTAAGGTGTAAATTAGTTACGGTACAATGCCTTAATTTACACCTTACAAGTTTCGGTACCCGGTTATTCCTAGATAGATTCCTGGGTATTCCTAGACATAAGGAGTGGGTGTAAGTAACTCTAAAGCTTAAGCAAGCTTAAGTCAGTACACAATTGTCTATCTTATCCATAAGCAACAAATTGTCCGTGATGGCCAAAAGTCAGTTTGCTATGCTACTGTATCTGATAAAACAATATAAAGGACAACAAGGGAGTGAGGAAGTGAGCGTGTGGCATAATCAAGCAGGGTAAAAGCACTGATCTTGTTGGTTCTTAAATAAACCCCAGTATCCAGATCTGCTACAGATTTATTTCTGTATTTATTATATTTATTTATTTCATTTATTCTGTGTCATCTATGACAGCTTCTCAAATATTTTACCAAATATTTTCTATTTATCACAACAAATTTCTAGCCCAGACAGAAATATGGACTCTTTTCCTCAAAGAGGGTAAGAAGCACAAAAGTAATCCAGTCATTTTGCCCACATACGCTGATCTCATGGCATCTGTGTCATAGTCCTTGTCAGCTAATGCAGAAAAGCAATGTGATTCCACTTAGTTTCCTATTTAATAACTCCTCATTTAGGAAAAAAAAGGAATGACTATGTAGGAGGACTAGTGAAATTATTTTGTTATAAAAGAAGACTAGTAAAATAGCAAAATGAGAAAATATGTGTAATATTCCATCTCCTCTTTTACTATTTTGTTGTAATCTTGTATATGAGTAGAAACATTAAAAAGAAACTAGAAGCAGGGCCGAAGGTACCTAAAATGTATCCTCATTTCCTTAGAACTGGACACATGCTCATATTCCAAAGGCTTTTTTGACAGGCTCTTTCTTCCCACACAACCCTGACTGTATTTTCACTCTGATATTAACCAGAGCAAGGACTGTTCCTGTTTCCAATGGCAATGGGCTCTTCACGGCTTTTGATGCTTGTGTGTATAATGGGGTTGAACTCACTCCACCATTTGTTGCCGGTTCATCTCTTTTCTTGGGTTTGAATTATTTACTCCAGGATATTAAGCCAGGGTGCTTGACCTATACTCAATTTATATTGGATGAGTATTCTGACTAGAATTTAGTGATTGAGTCTTCTGTTTAGTTTACAACAGTTAACCTGTTATCTAGGTGTGAAGGAAAATAAGGTTGCTCACTTTGCCTTTCTTGGTCCACTGTCATGATACCTCATATATTCTCTGTAAGAAATCCTTGTGATCTCATAAAGGCAGGTTTTCCTTAAAGGTTAAATGTTCCTTTTCCTGACACATTTTCTATAAGAAGAATGTTACAGAGGCTTAACGATTCTAGTTCAGCTTTTCAACAGGGAAAGCTTAGACAGGTGTCTCAGGAGAAAATCCACTAAAAATACGCTTGCAGAAATGTTGTACTAAGTGTTGAAAATTGGTTAAATTACTTGCAGTAGGTGGGGGCACATAATTCTGTTTGCTTCTCTTCCAAATCCTATGACTCATGTTCACCTTCATAAAAGTTATTTTTGCTTTGGGAACCACTACAGTTCATCTTTACGTCTTCCACCACTTTATAAGCACTTAGTAGTAAATCATCTGGACCCAACTACCTGATCTCTTGTATTGGTTCATCAACCTCTTTCTTTGCAATGTTAAATCATTTGTAAAGTTAAATAAAAAAAATGAGGGAAAATATGGTGAATTCATGAACATATAACTAAATTAACTCCAAGAAAGTAATTCAGGTGGCAAAGGTGAGTGATATATATTTATTTTAAATTGGTTTTGTCAGAATATTCTATTAAATTAAATACAGAAGTTACAATTTAATGACGTGTTTCATTCTGTCTATTTAAATGGCTTGATTCATTAATTATTTAAGGCAGAGATTATTTAGCTTGAAATGAATGTGCAATTAAATCCATCTCTAAGCTGATTTGTATTACGCACTGCAAAATTCATGGCTCACTAGGTTTCTTGTTTAGTATTTTGAATGGGCTGCAGCCAGGTATGTCAGGACCCTGTAACAAACCCATGCAAAGAGGCTGCTCCCTCACCTCCCAGAACCTCACCGGAAGCAATACCTACCTGCTGGTACACCATTTTCTAGACTTGAAGCCAGTCCTACCGGGGGCAGAGTTTGGCCCATTGTATTTGCACCTCCTACCTGCTACCTCTTAAGTATATAATTAAGCTGTCTGTAGCTTTTGTTTTGCAAATGTGCATTCATCCGATATGTGAAGGGGGAGGGGAGCCCTCAGACCATTCTTTTTAGTCTTCAATTTTCCCATTAGGATGTACTTGGAAAGGAAATTAAATTGGTGTTGTGTTGATGATTTATTGCAGGAAGGAACACAATTTACACAGAGAAAAGTGCAATTTTAATTTTACATGGTTCACTAACAGCATATTCATATGTTCTGCCTATAGGTGTTGCAGTAAAGATGACAGTGTGGTTTTGTTTTCTAATAAGGGGGAAACATAAAGCTTATTTTCACTTTTAATATATTATTCTAATGTCTTTTCTGTACAATAAAAAGGAGTTTTCTAATCAATTTCTATTATTATTTTAAAGAAATCCACCTCTACACTTTTAAAAACTTTGAAGGTGTTTGCATATGACAGTCTAACATATATCTAACCATATCTTAAAATATATTGGTACACAATGGCACATTTATAGTAATGGTTCAAAACGTTTATTATGTATTTTTAAATCATATAAGCAGTTTTCCAAAGTCACCTAAATGTCTATCACAATTTGTTGCCTACAATCAACCCTTTGGAGCTGGCAAGTTAGGAATTCCTGCTGTTCATGCTAATATATTTTGCATTACTCTCTCGCTTCAGGAGATCTCGATATGTGGGTTAAAAATGTTAATTAATTAAATAAACATTGACTTGTATTAGACTTGTATTATCTCTGTGTCATGCTACCACCCATTTATTTAACCTCTGGGCTAAAAATATAGTATTTTCTTTTGGATGGGAAAGAAAACCATTGATGTTGGGAACTGCTATCTAGGAGATATGGAATGTGTCAATGCATTGTTACAATTTAAATGTATCAAATGAAACTATTTTTGTTTTTATCTGAAGAGTTATTGCACTGTCTTCTATGAGACAACTCTGCATGAATCTTCAGGAAGGGAGTTGTTATTTCCTCTTTTTGCGTTATATACTTAGTACTTTGGAGTTAACTTTACTAGATACCATATACTATTTGGTGAGGGACACAGTGAGACTTTTTCCAGAGTGTTTTACTTCTGATTCCAGGGGCTCAAATTTATCCTCTATACACAGGGAAGACAAAAGTACTTGCATAGTTAGTAAGTCTTTGCTAGTTCACATTTTCAGAAAAGAAAGCATCTGGAATTATATATAATGATTTCTAGAAGAACAGGATGTAATTATTTCTTCACTCCAAAAGACATTGTAAGGGCTCAAATCAATACTGCCTAAACCATTTTTTTTCTGATGAGCTAATCTGTCTTTTACCAGGTTGGTCACATCTAAAGTTGTAATAGAAGTAAGGATCATTAAAAGTACGAAATTCCACAAATACAAACTTAGAAGTTTACAATTATATAAAAAGAATCACATGGCAACATAACTTTAGTGAACAGTAATTACTATACACTTTCAGTAAAAATGAATAAAACTGACTGGAGGTCTTATATACACAATAATTTGGCAAAGTAAAGGCACATTACAGCTAGTTAGCCAGCTTTTCAGTTTAAATTTTGTTTGCCAAAAAGTATCTTTTATAATAGTTTTTTGCTGAAAATAACATGACAAAATGAAAGAAAAGTACCTGTTTGTTTTGGAGGTGTTTCTTCGGTCATTGTTTTTCCATTATTGCTTATTCTTTCTTGATGGCAAAATGAGAAAAGAAAAAATAAAAAAAGGTAAGAAAATGGAGTGGAAAAGGAAAGCAAAACCCTCTGCTCCCCCAAAAGTTAATGCCTTCCCAAGTTTTTTGTTACACTCAATTTCCTCTTACAAACTTGTCCAAACCAGTCAGTGTGATGTTTTTAAAATCTCTGTAATCAAATCACATGAACATTTTTTCTCCTATTTCCTTCTAATTTTCTCTTTATGTCACCATCCTATACGGAAGTGAGCAGAAGGCCTCATGAATGGAAAGGTAGAAGAGCAATTTCTAATGAAGATGGATGTGTTGTTACTGCTGTGTAGCAGAGCATTAAACTTTCTACCATAGGCTGAAGCCACCACATTATGTGCAGCCTAAAGAGGTGTACAGTGATGGGCAAAAGAAGGTAAGTAAAAGAAGATCTAGTTAAACACTGAAAAAATAGCATTCAGACACATGCATTTGAATACTGAATGAAGCAGCACAACTTTAGAATATTGTCTTTAATTTTGGTCTACTGCACCTGTTCTGGTTTATGTTAGTCACCCAGGTGTGGTATTCTTCTGATACTCTGTAATATTACTCAATTTGTCTTGGTATTTTGCCCATTTACTATGATTTACTATTGCATAAATAGAGAAATCAGGCTAAAATATTGGGGGTTTTTAATAAATACAAATTTTATTTTGAGTGTTTTTTACTGAGCCAGCTAATCTGCACTGTTACCATATCAAGTGTTCTCATTTAGCTAGAAAAAACATCCTCTATGCATTTAAACAGCTCAGGCTTTGCAATATATTCAGGAATCAATACCTTCAAGTGGTACTGAATCATTATTATTCCTAGCTTAAATAGATTGCGCAAAGTTGGCAAAATTACTTTAAGAGTTTTCTTTGCTGGATAGTTCTTGCTGTACAAACCAAAGCAGGAGGAGCAGGAAACCTTCAAAGAGGAGAGATGCTGTCTGCATAGCTACACCAGCAGTAAAACATTAACAGTAAGGAATCTGGAGAAGATGAGGAAAACTTCATTATGAACCAAGACTGAGAAGCAGTGATAAGGAAGGAGAAAAACTTTGAACTTAAAAAAATAAATTAATAGTTATGAGAACAATGGGAACTATCTTCTTGGTTTATGCTGATTTTTAGCATCAGCTATTGTTGAACAAGAATGCAACACACACTCACTCACATTCTTAAGGGATCTGTTTGAGACCAGATGGCTGCCCAAATCTTTCTGTTTATCAATATGATAAATAATAAAGTCCCAATGCCACTAAAGAGACAGTGTGTTTTATTGGATTTCACAAAGAACTGTTTTGTCATACATACCTTCACATTGTTGCTACTTTCAATGTTTTGCTTAAAAAAATTAAAATGAAGCCACTTTCTCTATAAATAGATGGATGTTACATGCTGCTTTGTGGTACTAACATTTTTCAAAGTCATGAAGAAAGCTGAAGAAAATGTTAATATTCATCTTGAGAAACCACATTTTTGTTTCCACAGTATTCATTCTTTTATCCCCTTTTTTCTGTGAACATAGATATTTTCTCCTTTTCTCTCTCTGAAGTACTTGTGAAAGTCTGATAAAGGCCACCACATGGTGTTCCAGAATCTTTTATAGAGACCACAAAGTAAGACAATACTGTGTTATGTAAATGCCCATTGCCCACCGCAGGTATTTCAGGGATGATGATTTATTGCCTCCTAAAGCTGAAAGGAAAAGAGGCACGTGAGTGGCATGTGCATAGCTGTGGATACTGCCCCAGCTAGGGGGGGGTACCTTATTCCTTATGTTACACATTATGATTGTCATTAAATGACTGTACATCCCCACATTAAAACTGGGGTAATGTTCTCCCCTAGCACCCAGGCTGTATGTTTTCTCCCTTTTTTTTACCTATCAACAAACTCAGGGATTTTTGTCTGAAGTCTTTCATAAGAGTTGAAAGGTTTTAACCTCTGTTTTGACTCGAATAGGCAGCAAATTTAGCCTGATGTTTACACTTGTAAACATTTTATCCAATACACAAGAAAAAAAAGTCCCTGCACAGAGACCAAGTCTGATTTTTCCATACTCCTCCTCACTAAAAGTTGGATTCCCACATGCATGGCTATCATTTCTGTACATGAGCATCTCACCCAATCCTTTCTATCCTCATGAGACCTCTTGCGGGGGGAACTATTGCACCATTTATACAGGTGCATGGAAAGGTAGGTCAGTATTTCCTATGGGGTTAATGACATAGAAGTCACATAACAGACTATTGCTCACCAAAAACTGTTGAATCTTTGTTTATCAGGTTGTTGTGGAAGTCTGTCCTTTGCAAGCAACGGATATGAACACTGGGACCTCTTTCAGACCTTTGTGCAGGTTGTCCATACAGAAATCATTTCTATGGTTTTCCCTATTTTCACTTATGTTTTAAAGCTTCTTCTAAAATTTGTAATTTTAGAGCAGCCTCTCAGTATCCCCTGGTTTTCTCAAATAAAGAGTAATTTCCACAACATTCCTATTCTGGCCCTGTTTGTTTGGTTTTTTTTTTCCTGGCCTATTAGTGTTTGGAAATCTGTAATACCTTCGAGGAACAAAGCATTTCTGTTGCGACAGCTATTTCTGCCTGGTTAGGGCATATGTACATGACCAAAGTCTGTCTTTGCTGTGGGTTAGAACTACATGAGCCAAGTTCATTCAGAAGGTGGATAGCCATGCTAGCACAGAGTTTTGCTCATAAAAATTATTCCTTCTGAGAAGTTAATTAGTTGCTATTGCAACACCTTTGCACTTTTCATAAGGGTTTTGGTGTCCGAAGGATCTTACTCATCTCTCAGCCTACCCAGGACAATGTTAACAGCAGTTTGCAATTGATCTATTAGACTGTTATCCTTCATCTTTAGTGCACTGCTACCTATGCAGGAGTTGACATACAATGAAAGATAAAATGCCTGGATGGCTTGTTCTGTGGCTGACTTACTGTACAGTCCTCCGCATAGTCGCCACCTGGCACAGTATTTGTCCAATATCCTATTTTCCTTATATTTTCAAAAGTACCACAGTGATCTGCTGATTTATTTAGGAGCTCTGGAGATGACTTTGGGAGTGAGATTTATCACATCTGCATTTGCCACAAGAGGTCTGCCTACCACTGGTCTCTTTGTCCAGAGTCATTATTTGGTAAGGGAAGAAAAAAGAGGCAGTTCTGCAGCACAGTTTGCTGTATTGTAAGGTAGCTATCTGAAATAGGCCAGGTGATCCTAGAAGAACTATTTCTTCCATTTATTAAAACACAGCTGGCTCAGAGATAAATCTATTCTGTAGCTACCTAAAATGAGGTAAACCAAACTTCCTTGGGCTGGGAGAGTTAGTTCGATTTCATATGATTTTGGAAAGGTACCCTTTGCTACATGTGACAAATGGTATCAGAAAAACAAATGTTCAGTTATTTCATAAATACATTTTTTTTTCCTTTTTTATGTGCCTTTAGAGTTTGAGCTTGACTTATTCAGCTTATTTATTCAGTTTAACTTATTTATTCAGCTGTAGTTACTTTTTCTTTCCTTTTTTTTTTTTTATTTCTTTTTACTCATTGTGTTGGTCTGTTTTCATTACAGTAGCTATAAACCATACATAGAAATTTTGAAAGTAATCCATTACCATTGCATGGTTTGGACATGCCTTAGAGTACTTCCTTTTTCTGACTTAATTCTATTAATTTTAATTCAAAGTTTCTTATACTTTCCCTCTTTTTTTTCTACTATAAAGTCTTCAATTTTATTTAATTTGTTTCAGCCCTATTGCTAATGTAATCGTGATCAATATTATACTAATCCCATTTGGCATTTTTGTCACCCATTCTTTCCTGTAAAGTGAACCTGGCTGTTTTTAACTAAGTTTCCTGCACGATATACCACATAGGTCAACATCCTAATTCTATCCAATATACTCGGAGATACCGTTTCATTATTCCCTTCTGCTGCATTTTAGATCTTTTTAATGTCCCTGTCATTTCATATTTCTCCTGGAGCTTTGTGGAGTTAATCCTTCATTCCCCACTCCTACCCACACATACATACTATAAAACCATCATATTTAGGATTCTCTGGGATTTTTTTTCTTCCCTTTTGCAACAACAAGAATGTGCTAGTCAGTTTTCATTGGGGCAATCTAACAGATTTTGCCAATAAAATGGCTTTTTACTCTCCAGTTTTCTTCTCTGCCATTAAAAAGCAGTAAATTTAGAACCAATAAAAGCAAATGCTCCTTTACGCAGCATATAATCAACCTGTGAAATTCACCCTCACAGGAGGCCATCAAGTCAAATACCCTGGTTGAATGTTAAAAAGAAGTGGGTTAATTTTATGAACACTAACAACATTTGTAGCTATGCATGCCAAAATAAATAATAAGGGTAAACCAAATATCATGCTTCAAGGCATAAATTGATTATCTGCAGGTGTCAGGATGAATTCCTACTCTCCACATAGAGCTTTGTGCAATTGCTAAGGGTTTTTTATGAGGATATGAAGCAGTTACAGGAATGGGGTTTTTTGTTGCGTTTTGGGTTTGTTTTGTTTTGTTTTGTTTTTAATTTGGTTTCATCTCCTCTAAATAATCTCATGTTGCTTTCTTTCAGTGTAAGAATATTGTAGCAAATTGTAAGGTAAGGCAGCCCCTACTCACTCAGAGATTTAATGCAGGAAAGAGACTGTCTCATGCTCTTTTGTCTACGAAGACAGTGAATACTACAGAGGCAGGAGTTCCCTATTAATGAGCTGTCACGGTATCTCTCTTCAGATCTGCCTTTAACTCTCACGTACATCTTGGTGCCACTTGACAGTGGTCAAGCAAGTGATATGCTGCCATCAGTGCCCTAAATTTTTATATTTCCCAACTTTGATAATCTCTCAGTTATCTTTCTTTTTCTCTAATTTTTCTTCCTCATCTTCTACCTAAATTGTAAGGGTTTTTTTTTAGACTAGGATCATCTTATTGTTATGTGTGAATGCAATAAGTAACAGACTAGAGTTCTGATTATTCTAAGCTAATATCCTAATTATAATAACAGATGAAAACCGAAGCAGCCAACACTGTGTTGGGGATCTTTGCACAAATCCTTTGCCTAATTAGTCTTTCTCTTGGAAAACTGTTACCTCTAAAAAAACTTTCTTCCTATCTGACAATGGCCTTCTACACAGCCATGTCATTTGCAAGGTTTTTCCATTTTTAGCTTACAGTTTTACTTCTTTCCACATATTGGTCTACCTAAACCACCTCAAGCTTTCTGACCAATGATTTTCCCTACCTTTTAATCACAAATATGTGATAATCTTGTGTAAGTTCAGCATAAGCAAATTTAGTTTTAAGAAGTTAAAAAATGTGCACACTGCTGTATCAGACACTGCTGCCTAGCAGTCAAAGCCACCATATTTTTTCTCATTTGTAACTATGGATTATCCTAAATTTCTACAGATTTCTACAGTGATGTGAAGAGGAACAACCTAGACCTAAATGAGATAAGCTTCTGGGCTCTTTTAGATAATCTCGTGGCAGGGTTCAAGTCTGGATGACCAGTTCCCATGTAACTCTTGGAAAATTCTCCCTGGATTTTTAATAGGAGTATTGATGAGCTCTAGAGAAAAGAGACTGTGTCAGCTGGACCTCCCACTAAAATCTGGGGAAAAAAATTCAGCTGATGTGAAGCTAAAATACAGAATCAACATGAACACGGTACAGTAGGTATGCAACTAACACCATCACCTCAGAACAGAAGGGGGTTTTTTTTCTATATATTACTGTCTACAATATTTCTGCCTAAATATAAGTCTCTAGTCAGCTGGTTCAGCTGATGGGAAGCTACAAGTTTTATAATTTATTAAAAAATATCTTTGTATAGAATTATACTGGTTAATAACTACTGACCCACAAGATAAACTAATGTAATTGTACAATAAGCTAAAATTTAGCTCTTTGTTGTAAAATAAAAAAAAGGGGGGAGGGGAGAGTTACCATCTAGATTACAGGTTCACTATGTGTGTAAGTCCATTTTATAAGAACATTATGATCTGCAGTCTTAGACTTTGAAGAAGTTGTTCAATGGCGTTTAATTTTAAAAGCATGTTCTGAGGAACTGCTCTGTAGACATGTGCTTCAGTGTGCATTTAACGTTTCAGCTGAGATCTGAGAGGAGACGATCATGCATTATCAAGCTACGTGATCAAAACACAATAATTAATACATAATATGGCTTGTAAAACAAACGAAAATGAGCCAGAGGGAGGAACTTGCCAACCTTTAAACAAGGCTAACCTATTTATATAACAAATGCCTGCAATATTTCTCATGAGTCACTCCTTCCACTCAGCCTGAGAATATATAATAAACTTTTTTGTTCTGTACCCAAGGTCATTAGCCCCACGTTAATGTCTTCCACTTTCATACAGTCAGATTCAGACTGGTTTCAGCCAGTTGTAAATTTCCACAAGTTTTTGAGTTTGCTATCATCAACAGCACATCAGCCAGCCCTGGCAAGCATATTCTTGCAGAGGCTGCAGCTGGTGTTGCCAATTCAGCAGCAGTAGGAAGGAAGAGTTTCTACAGAGCAGAGGGGGGACCTTGGAGAACGACATGATAGGTAACAACTCATGAACCATGTGGTATAACTACTTGCTGGGATGGAACATGCTATTGGCAGGTAAAGAGTTTTAAAGCACTGGTTTAATTTATTACTCAGAAAAAATGCATACACACACACATATACATACACATATATATTTACAGAAAGTATATTAATAAGATAAAATCATTATAAAGGCTACATTTTCAAGTATGGAATGCAAACACTGTTGATACCAGTCGTTATTGCATGGAGATTATTTGGCTAGTTGAATAACAAATCTGTAGTTAAAATGGTGATTGCTGTTTCTCTCTCATGTTGACTCACCACGTTTCCTTCATTTATAGAATTCTTCATAAAATGGTGCAAAAAATTAACGTCAAACTGAGCTTGTTTCATTGTTGCCTTAATTTAGCTAAAACCAGAAACGTCACTGAAATAAAAAACAGAGTAATGGAAAGGAGAAGTGGGCTTTTTAAGATTTTAATCATTAAACCACTCTTCCCAAGAATTAGATGATTGCATGCTTGAGTTTGTTTTGTCTTGATGAAAACTTTCAGGACCTGAATTGTAAGAGAAGTTGAGCACCCCTAAATCATTACATTAACAAAGGAATCCATCAAATAGGAGAAAATAAATTGAAATAACCTGACTCTTAGTAGCAATTAATTTTTACAACGCATATGAAAGGGTAGCAAAACAGTTATGTGTTTGCCTCATAACCCCTCTTTGGACACCCTGAAAATGTTAATAAAATATTATTATCTGCATTTAACATCCAGCCCTAGTTTATTAGATGAAAAATACATATCTGCTTGTGACACTGGCTTTGGATGTTCTTTTTTAAATGTCACCTGCTAGAAGATTCTGATAACATTACCCATTCTCCGGAGGCCCTCTTTCTATAGGGAATCCAGGTGAAATCAACCATGCAACCCAAACTGATAAGAGGCTATATTAGAATTCAGATGATGTAATTCCACATACAAGTCTAGTATGAATTTTTTTTTGTATTACAATCTTCCACTGTTCTTAATTGCCAATCTAACTTACAGCACACACTGAATGCACACAAAGTGGCATACTACTAAATGCTTATTTTCATATTTCATATATCAAAGCACATGAAATGTGATACTACAGAGATCTCTGTCATCTCAAATGAAGTCATCTAGAACAGTAGAAAACCAGGAGAGAATAATTACAAAACTCCCTGCAAATCCGTTGAAGGTGTTAGTAGTGCCAATGATCTGATTTTCCATTCTCATCCGTTTAATTTGTAGGCTTAAGGAAAACTATTTAGTGTGAGGCTGAAGTGCATTTGGTAGATCAATACTCCATTGATGTTGATATTTGTCAGCATTTTCTTTAGCTGATGATTTATAAGGTGCCAGAAGCATTTATAGAATACTTAACTCTTTGTCATGTCTCAATTTGCTCTACGCAGAAAATGGTTATTCTTTATTACACTGTATTTTTAACAAAATAAAGGACATGCCACATTAGATAGTTTATAAGTGTGTTTAAAACAGAGTTATAGTACCACTAGGAGTTATTAGATTGTTGTTACTTGGTCTAAAATCTTGTTAAACTAGTTTAAGAAACTACTCTTTCTAAACAAAAAAAGGAATCCCTTTTTAGCCAATACAACACTACTTATAAGAGTTGAATTAATCTCTACCTTTTAATCCAGACTCTTTTTTTAATAACATAAAAATAATTGAAAGTGTGGTTTCTCTGAAATTGAATAGCTGTTGCTGATGAAATTAAGTCTGAGTTCTTGCAGAGTTTTTCCCAAGATCTGTTAAGAAAAAGACTTGGAACAAGGAAGTTGTCTTCTTCTGTGATAAAAATATATATTGCAATGTTTTTAATAGAGAAATTAAATTTTCAACTCATAAGTGATAAAAGGGGGTAAAATACCTGACTAAAAATAATGTCTAGCTCTTACATAGTGATTTTTATCAAAAGGTTAAAAAGAGCTACTGTCTTTTTCAGGTATTTTGAATCTAAGATGCATAAAGATGAAACAAATTCTTCAAGTCGGGGTCTAGGCTATGACAGGTTCAGTTGCAGAAGACGGGCTCATGACTGGTGGCACAAAGTCCATCTAGAAGCCAGCCCCTGTACCTCATGTACCCCTGAGGTCGATACTGGGGACAATATTGTTTAACATCTTCATTAAAGACCTGGATGATGGGACAGAGTGCACCCTATGCAGGTTTGCAGATGATATAAAACTGGGAGAAGTGGCCAATACATCAAATGGATGGATGTACTCCAATTCCTATCTGGAGTACAGTGTCCAGGTCTGGCCTCTCCAGTACAAGAAGAGAACACACTGGATCAATTCCAGCAAAGGACCATGAATATGATTAAGGGACTGGAGAAGAAAAGATTTGGGGGGATCTTATCAATACGTATAAATACCTGATGGCGGGAATGAAGAAAAGGGAACCAGACTCTTCTCAGTAGTGACCACTGACAGGACAAGAGGCCATGGCTACAAATTGAACTACAAGAAAATCCATTTAAACATGTGAAAAAAATAATTTAAGGGTGACTGAACACTGGAACAGGTTGCCCAGAGAGGTTGTGGTGTCTCCATCCTTGGAGATACTGAAAACCTAACTGGGCACAGTCCTGAGCAATTTGCTTTAGGAGACCCTGCCTGAGCAGTGAGGTTGGATCAGATGATCTTCAGAGGTCCTTTCCAACCTCAACAAGTCTGTGAACCCTAGCCCTCTGACATCTGCCCTGAGTACACAACTACAAACAACAAGCTTATTTTCCTACTTTGTTATTCTAGTGATGAAAAGTTCTTCATCAATAAACATACACTAGTGTAAAACTGAAATAATGCAGTGTTAAAGTATATAGCAATGTAAGGCAATGTCCCAAATACAGTGGAAGTTTATTTTAAACTCAAAAGAGATTTGTTTGCTGCAAGGTGGTAAAAAGAGGCCAACTGTTACAGAGCTGTAGTATACTAATTAAACAAATAGCCACAAAAATATCAATATTATCTAAAATCATTTGTTTTACAAGGATTTTGACAGGATTCATGGTGAAACAATGTTTAATATTTTATTCATGGATTAGTATAATATATTTCTAAATAAAATCAATACTGTGTTTTTCTTAAGAACAACATTGTCCTTCCCAGCAGAGAAACAAAATGCACCATAAGAAAGGAACTGCAGAATTAGAAAAGAAATTGATCACTAGTGCTAAAACATATCACTACAGATAATATAAATAGTTCTTACTCGTGTATTTAATCATGTGTCTGTTTTTATTTTTCTATTTCTGGGCCTTTATTTCTTTCAGCAAAGGACTGATCCTAAAACCATCTCAGGGCTTAATTTACAGATGGCAATGCTTGCATCTGTATGACACGTGGTGAGATCCCTGAAACAAACACACCCCAACGAAGAGGGTGGAGTACAGGGACATACATGAGAAGGCTGTTTGAGAGTCTCAATCAATATAAAAGAGAATCAATATAAAAGAGAATCAATACCTTCACTACTGGCAACCAAATGTGGGTTTTGTAGAAGTGTTATCTCAAAGGGCAGGATGTTCAGGCTGATCTAGAAGAACAACTATGAAAGACAGAAAAGCTTTTGTGATCATTCCCACTCTCTCTGCTGTGCAAGCTGCAGTTTAACAAAGGTTCACGTTAATATGGAAACAAAAATGAAGAGGGATGATAAAAAGCATTCTGAACAGCATGAGGAAAAATGGGAAAGAAAAGGGGAAACAAATGCCTTCCCAAAATACATCTTCTGAAATATATATGAAATGAAATGACTTGGTCAGTGAAATTGGAAATTGCAGATGACAACATCACACTGTTTTTGGTTGTACTTGGAAAAGCTGAGGGGTTAGGTAGAAGGAGACAATCTGTTTAGGATACTGAAAGATCATTAGAAAAGAATTGTTATAAAATGAGAAAAAAAATCAATAGAAAATTCAGTATCTACTGCTGTCAACAGTTAAGTCAGGAAACCTATGCAGTAAACTCCAAAAGATACTTGTCCTTTGTTGATTTAAGGCATATTTGACTGTCTTTGTATTTTGAATAGAAGCTGTAGTTTATTAAAGACATCTCATTTTTGAGATAACAAATAAACATGAAGCAGAGAACATTAAGACTTTTTAAAGATGAGCACCATTTAACACTCAGACTAATGTTTACTCCCTCTTTTTAACTATTCACCAAGACCTGGTGCCTCATAGCACTTTGATTTCTGTTCCTCCAAAACAGCTGGTCCCTGCAAAGAACTGTACTTGCCTGGCAAACTGTTGCCCCCTCAAACCCAGTTATGGTAAACTCCCTTTTGAATGTAGGTAACGAAAAAGGAAGGTTGTGATTGACTGCAGTTCTTCCTCCCCTCTACTTTGTGAAATGAGATTCTGAAGGAGCTTTTCCAAATGGGACTTCTGTCATTTTCAGTCCCCTAAGAGAAGGTGAGAAAGCTGTGGTTATTGTTGCCATGATATCTGTCCTGGCATTTAGCTTAAAATCCTACCATTTAAAGAAAAAGGAAAATAAAAAATGAAAAATCTCCCTGCCCCACAGACGTAGAAGAAGTGTATACAACCAATTGCATTGACAAAGTAGTGACTCGTGCCATTCCAAATGCTAAATATTTGAGTTTTGGCTATCCAGAATTGTTAGCCCACATCCAAATCTTTACCTTTGTACCCCCTACAGGAAGTCCAAAGGACTGTGTGGTGCCCAAAGAGCGTAAAGGGATGGTTCTTTCACAGTCAGCCAGCAAGAACAGTTCGTGCTCCATGATGCAACTCTCTGGATCAGCTCCGGGGTGTTCATTCTTCTTCAACTGGTTCAGTAGATTTAGCACTGTGAAATAAGGTCTTCATGACTGCTTAGGCTCTTCTGTAAACTCCTCTCTACTCTGTCCTGTAGATTCATTCCACACAGGGCATACAAAAATCAAAAGAAAACGTGAAACAAAAGAGGACCTATATGACAATTCTTTACCCTATGACCACAGCACTTGCTCACTCTCTGACAGGATTTGCATGTGTGTGTGTGTGTGTGTGCATGTGTTTCCTCAGAGAAGATAGTATAGAGTGACCCTTTCTTTATAAGGTTCTTTCTGTATATTCCCTTTACCCTTTCCCTGCAGTAATATTGCTTAATTATTATTTAACTAGCGATTTCATTTCAGGTAATGCAACAAAAGTCAGCAGATGGCTTTATAGGTATGAAACACTGTAATTCATATATACTAAAGTAATGAGAGCTCAGTTGCTGAATAATTTTTTTCTGTTCTCTCTGATTAGGGGAACAATATCTTTATTTTTTTCTCAGTCTTCAAACTCATTGGCTGAAGTGTCTCTCAGGGTAACAATTTGAGGTCTTAACTGAGACTGGAGCACATTTTATGTCTTAATATATTGTATATGAGGAAAAAAATCTTTGCCCTGAAAAGTTTACAGCCTAAATAGATAAGACAAAGACTTTAAAGAAAACAGGAATAGAAAAAGGAAGGAGTTTCATAAAATCACATCCACTTCAAAAACTCAGTTTTCCTGCAATATTAAGAGATATCATATGTGACTAGAAGAAACAACCACCTATGTGTCACCATCCAGGTCTCACAGAGTATGGTGAGAAGCTCTTGAATCTGTGTAAAGAAAACAAGCAGAGAGCCTGAGGGACAAGTAGGTGTGTCAAGAAAAAAAAATCAGGAAAAAATTGGCACCAAGATCTTCCTTGGCACTTCCTCAGAGGATTTCAGCACCAAAAGTAAGTGGCACGAGTCATTAAAACTTTGAAAAATTGTATTTGTGACAAACAGGTCCCACAGTACACTTTTACATACTGACAAATACTTTCCGTAAGTTTCATCTTTCAGATCTGTTGCATCTGAAGATGCCACAGGATGCTAAATGTTTACATTTTAAGGGGTTTAACATGAACATGTTCAAGGAAGATAAATCCAGGAAGAATTAGCAAATACATGAAACCAATGTTCTCAAAATTCTGAAACATAAAATGTCAGAGGCAATATAGAGAGAAATATAGACCAGTACTACAGATCTGGAGAGAAACATTGTCAAAGACGTATCAAACTCAGCCATAGAAGCACAGAGAACTTGGCTCTGAGAAAATGTTAAATTAGAAATGAGAGCTTTAGGTCTGAGTGTCATGAGATAAGAAATTTTCTTTGGTCATATGTTTGTCCTTACACTCAAGGAAACAGTATTTAATCTGAAAACAAAACAAAACAAAACAAAACAAAATCCCAAAGCTACAAAAACCACCCCCCCCCAAACAAACCACCAAAACCAAACAAAAAAAAAAAAAACCAGCAAGAATGTATCAAAGGTATCTGACAAATCATCAGCTTCTCCTACTCATACTCATAACTCAAAATTTTGACTTAATATTATTTACTATTTCTGTTATGGCTATGTGATCTTGGTCATGGGTCAGATCTCTACATTATACATACAAAGAACAAGGCAACAAGACTTGAAAGGTTATATGCAATATAAATATGGTCACAGCTTATGGTAAAATCTCCTCTGGCGCTATTCTAGAAACCCCACTCTGTCAGGCAAAGAGTTTATGTTTATATATGCACACTTATTTTGAATACTGACAATACAACACAACAGCAAGATATGTCAGTATTTTTTCAATGTATGTTCAGCAGCTGAAATAGACATTTTTATGGTGGTGTACCACACAAGTGCTTTTCATGCCTGATGAAGCCTGACTAATCTGAGTGCTCTAGGACTGTGTCACGCTTTCAGGTTAATAAATGTTCATTTATTGTAAAAGGCTGGTTGTCAATGCAAGAACATACTTTTCAGTTAGCTACTAAGTTTTCTCAATGTATGTAAGTATTTGGGGCTAAATCAAAACCAAAAAAAAACAGTACATGCATTTACTATGCAACCTTGCAACAAGCAAGAGTGACAGGAGCAATAGTGCGAACAATTCTGGAAAAGGCATCTCCACAGAAGTGAAGTAAACTCTCCGTGGTCTGCCTCCTGGCCCGCAGCCAGAAATCAGGGCTTGGATGAGGGCAGTCTCGCCGAGGCTGGTGCATCATTCAGGAGAACCATACAACTGACTGCTACTCTGTGCTCCTCCGCAGCTTTACATCATGTATTTGCAGGTCAGTGCTGCCGGCCCTCTCTCACTCCCTGACCCCGCAAGCCGGGCACAGCCGGCCAGTATAATTTGCAATCTGCCAACAATCAATTTTGGGCACCTGCGGTCCCTGCAGCTAAACCAGCAGGATTCAGCGGAGTAGGCTGGGAGACAAATGCAACTTTCTGTGCTAAACCCCAGCGGTGGAACCTTCTTTGTCATGTCTAATTGGCTGAGGCTTGTTGTATGACCTGGCAGAGCTCTCTCAAGGGTTTGTGGACCACCGTTATTTGATTGGAGGGGAGGGCTGGGGGAGAGGGGAGTTGTTCAGTGCTAAAGGCCTTTGCTCTAGTGCGTGTGTTGTTCCATCTGCCTGCTGTTTTGTAACATCATTAAATATTTCTTATTTCTCAGCTCTACTAATCCGTTCTTCCAGAAGCAGCCTCAGAAGTTACATTTGCCACAGATGAGTCTAGAGAGCAGCTTTTAGCATGGAGATGGCACAGATTATCAAAATTATATTTATTAATAAAGATCCCTGTCTCATACCTTTTTTTTTCCAAAATAATGGAACCTCATATTGAGATCTTCCAGTGTGTTCATGCTCAAACACATCGGCTATAACTTTGCTTCACCCGCATGGATTTTACAAGTTGCCCTGCATAATTAGGGAATCACTTGGAGAAAACTGCTGAAGTTGATTCTATACCAAGATGTTTTGCAAAATAAAATCAAAATGGATTGCATTTGTTTGGTTTGTTAGTTCAGTTAACTCACTGTTTAAAACGTGTGGTTAAATTTAAAGACATACGGCTGGACGGATTGGTCCTCTTCAGTGTTTTGTGTTGTGTATTACAGACCAAAGTCATGTTTCTTTGGAGTGCACCTAAGGACAGAATTTGGCTTTAATGATATACTTTGGGGCATTCAGGCATTTAACCTAAGAACTGTGTTGTCAGAGAAAGTGATTGATGGTGGGAATTTTTATGAATAGATTATACAACACTCTTTGGCACTACTTCTCACACAGTCCCTGTAAATCAGGCACAACTGCTTTATTGAAGTGAATGGTGTTAGATCATCATAAAAATGGTGTAAATAAGGGAAAATTAGGCCCATCAAATTTGAATACTGACTTTCAACGTCAGATTTTAAGAGATTATTAGCCTTCAATTTTCAGTGAGGCTCTGCTCTTTCACACAGTGAATGCCATTATAGACATAGCCATAATTCTGAGAAGAGACTATCATATCTACTAAAATGCACACAGCTTAATGCGGCTCTATGAATACAATATTGTCCACTTTTACTTGCCCACCTGGAACATGTATTTCACTACTGTATTTCACTGCTTGCCACACTATTAACACTACTCTAACTGTTGGGTTCTTTCTGCTCTGAGTTGCTAAGTCACCTGCAAATAATAATTCTCCTTGTCACAAGTCCAGGAGAGTTTTTGCATACTCCTCAGTGTTGTTAAAACTCTTAACCCCACCAGAAGTTCTTAATGTTTCTAGACCCTGAATTAAACTTCTACAAGAGGAGATTGCTCTATTTTCTGTAAGGAAATCCTGTGAATATTATTTTTCCTCATACAAACTAAATTGATCCACAACTGAAACAAAGTGTACTTCTACTAGTTCTTAGCATACCTAATATATTTGTTTATTGCAGGTGTTTTATTCTGAGTCACATCAAAACCACAGGATTGAAGTTGTCATGAGTTGCATTTTATCAGCATAAATGAGAGGGGTTTTGCCTCATAGAGTGATTATTTCAGCTCAAGCTGTGACAGTTCTGAAGAGAATGATTACACATATATTAGGAAAAAATAATAATAATTAATTTTAGAGAGACCTTGCAATGCAGTCTTCCATGTGGATTTTTTTTTTCTTTTGCTTTTAATCCTTGTATGTGACAGTAATTCATTATTCTGTTACTGTGAGTTTGCTGAGCTGAGAATGTATGTGGATTTCATGTAAGCATCCAGCCATTTGTGTAGTCTCCTAATTATTTTCTGATATTCTAGGAAGAAAACCAAGCAATTATGGATTTGGAGCAAATGCACGTGGCTTCATTATTCATTATTTTAAGCTGTTCAGTTTTGTGAGTCTGGGGAGTTTTCAGAGCTTAAAATAAAGAAAAGGAAGCAATCAAACTTTCTGTTTGGTGATGATTCATTTATTCAAAAACCCATGAAAAAAAATGTATGGTTGACAGGAACTCTGCCATTTGCAAAGGTGACTTGAGGCACAAAATAAAAAGAGGTTTTCAGTAATGTTACAGCCTCTTTATACTACATTAGCATTGCAAATATGTCCAGACAGAATCACATTTTCTGTTTATGCCATATTCCTCATTCTGATGCATATGCTTAATTCCTCACATAGTCTTTTTCCTTCAGTGAAAGCCCAGATTCACAGAGAAGAGGTACAATTTATAGGTCAAGGAACAGAAAATTCTTCTAGTAGTAGTAGTAGCAGCAGTAGAATTAGTAGCAATAGTACTATTACTCCAAAAATAATTAAAAAAACCCTTCTGTAGCTCTTTTCTTAAACTTCAGGTGCTTTACGTCTCTCAGGTACTGGAAGAGTATAACATTCTTAGAGCTAAGATTTCTGATATGACTTCTACCTTATATTGGAAATTCCCATAGACAGTTGGGCATATTCTAACTCTACAAGCAATCTGTTTGCAAGGTATTCTTTATCAGTATGTCAAAGTCAAAGTTGGAGTAGGAAACACCTTAGAGATGTTAAACTCAATATGTCTGTGTCCTGTTCTCAGAAGTCAAACAGTTCCCAGAACATAAACCCAACTGATGTACAACAATGAACAAAATAAGATATTCTTTTACGATCAGCATTGGCACCTCACTCAAACTCACAAACAGTATCTAAGATTGATAAATTCTCAAAAAAGCCCAAAACCAGCCAAACCAACCCAACCAACCAAAAAAAAAAAAAAACCAAACCAAACAAAAACCCCCAAACCCCAAAATCTCTTCTTATGCTAAATTTCTGCCGATGCAATCTCTTTCAAGCATATTTCCTTTCTCACTTCATTGTCTGCTTTGATATATACAATTTAGGATTTCTTTAGGTCAAATCAAAATAAAGTAATTTGACCAGCAAAATAACAGAAAAGTGAAACTATGCATTGTCTGATGGTCTGGTTTTGTTGTTTTGTAGTGCCAGAACAACCCACATACATATTAGGATTGAAAAATTAGTTTTAACCATAAATTTTTATAGTCAGCCAAAGATAACTGGTCTTTGTACTGATGACCACCCAACCCTTCACCAAACAGAACTGGAGATTCTAATACTTCTCAAATCATAAAAAGTACCTAGTCGAAACTTTTTAAGGATCCTTAGAGTGCAAATTCAACTGAAAACTACGAGTAATTTCTACCAGCAGAGACCTACAGTGAGTTGTTCAAACATGAACATTGAAGATGACTTGTATCTAGTTGAGGTTTGAATACAACATACAGGCATCAGAAACAATTCCTGGAATGGAGTATGGAGTATAATAGAAATATGACTACTAAAGTATTCATCCTAAGGTATGCAACCAGTATGGGCAAGCCCTCGCAAGAGATTAGGGTTTTGCAAAGCCATAACCATCTGAAAATAACCTTAGAGTAGGAAATGTCTGTACCTACATAGTTACCAGTTCCATGTATAATACAGGGATCAGTTTAGCCATTTTCTGTCTAGTCTGTATATTGCCATGGTTAAATGAAAGATATACAAGCAATGTAAACTGCTGGTGCAGTCAGGCAGAATATTAAAGGATCGATATTATCCTTTCCTGCTCTCACAGGCAGGTTTACAAACAATACTTTTTCAAAACCAGAGAGATTGCACTACTTGAAGTGCATTTTGCTTTGACAAGTGACTGTGAAAATGCTACCTTGGAGCTTCACCTCTTAATGATTCCTGGATCAAATGTGCAGTTTTCAAATTAGGCATCAAGTTAAACCTGGACAATTCACCAAGTCATGGCATATGCTTTGTTTCCTTTTAGAAGTGCTCTCATTGGTGCTTATGAAAATTTGCAGAATTAATAAAAAGGAATACCAAAATTATTTTCAAGGATGATATACAAAAAGAAGAATTCTTCTCACCATATATTTTCTGTATAGGCCTGAAGGGCTAACATAATAGCAGAGAAATTAAATCCTGCATAGGAAAGAAAGCAAAATAATTATTTTTTTAAAATCTTATTTTCAGTTATATTTTTATTTTCTGCTAAATCTGATAAGTAGGTGATTGTATTGTTTGCATGTGATATTGCAATCTCAGAGAAACCTTCAGTGCCACTAATCCTATAGGGTCGGATAGGAGAAAAACTATACAAAATAAGAGAAAAATTTATGAGAAGTACACAGTGACGTGGGTGCATAAAAAGTGAAGGATGCAGACAATAAAATCTAGCCCAAGGCAAGCTCTCAGTCAAAAATATCACCTCCCCAACCAATCTTCTATTGGTGTAAACCTATAGATGCTCCACTGACATCAGAAAAGCTTGGTCTTCCAAGATGCTTTGAACTGTTCTATGGTCTTTCCTGTTCTATGATACATCTCATATCTAACAATAGTTTAGTAATTTGATTAGCAAGCAGACTAGTTAGAACTATGAAGTTTTCTCAAATACTTCTGTATCAGATTTTTGGACCCAAAGTTTAAACACAGACCATTCTAAAAAAAAAAAAAAAACAAACAACAAAAAACAAAAAACACAAACAAAAAAAAACAAACAAAAAACCCCCTAAAACAACAAAACTGAATATGAATCTAAACTCAGAAAGAGAAAATGTTGGGTGGAGACATTTAAAATGGGGGATTTTAATTTCATCTGATATATTTTAGCTATGGTGGAAATGAGCTATCAAAAGTATTTATAGAAGAATCTAAAGCCCCCACATATGTAGTTTAGGGGGAAAGAGAATGATATGAATTATTCAGTAAAAAATGAACAGTTAAGTAAGAAAAGAACATTTCAACCTGTTCTGAAAATAAAAACTGTGGGAGCCTCTCTTAAATCAACTGTGAACAAATTTATTATGGGCAAAAGAAGATATTTCGTTCTGTAGTCAGAAGCCATTTTATAGAATCAAAACCATACACAAGAATTGAGATAAACAGGGAAATTGGATACAAAAGTGATATGGCAGTACACAGCAACAAGTTTGACATAAAACAACTTGTCACAAAAAAAAAAAAAAAGAGAGAGACCATTTCAGGCAGAAGTCATCAACAGATTTTGCTCATAATCTCATGAGGGTGAGATGACAGGAAATAATATTTCCCCATTGGAAATATAGGATATAGTAAAAGTTTGACAAGGCTACTACAATGCACACAATACCCATATATTAATTTGATTGAAAAATAAGATGTTGCCCAGAGACGTGGTATATTCCCCATCCCTGAAAACATTCAAGGTCAAGTTGGACGGGGCTTTGAGCAACATGATCTAGTTGAAGATGTCCCTGCTTATTGCAGGGGGGTTGGACTAGATGACCTTTAGAGGTCCCTTCCAACCCAAACCATTCTGTGATTCTATGAGTCTATCAAACTTCAGTAGCTATGACCAATGAGAGCCCAACCACAATATGCATTCCCTCAATTGCTTCTTTTTATAATGTAGCTTTTAAGTGACTATGAGGTTTTTGTTTGTTTGTTTGGTTGGTTGGTTTTTTGTTTTCTGTTCAGAAGAGACATCTGTTAAACAAAAGCTCCAAGTGGGGAGCTCCTAAGCAATGGAGAAAATTATTTTCTCTAATTTAATTTTCATCCATCTCATCAATAATCTTACCTTATTAATCTTACCTTTGCAAACCTTACACTTCTGTGCCTTCAAGGTACATTAGGTTTTTAATTTGCAGTGATGAGGTTTTAACAAATTATTGTATCTCCCATTTTCCATGAAGAAGATGCTGTCTTCTGTTATAGAAGAATCTCTTTCTAATATTTCAGCTTGATCTTGCAGTCAGCCTGTTGCATCAATAAAGACTGCTAGTTGATTTCACAAGGGTCTATTTATTAAGTTGCATTGCTGTATGAGGTCTGTCTCAATTTTTAATTTACATTTTTGTTCAAGAGGGAAAGAGGAGAGAATCCTAATAATTACTTGGTCAGTTTTTCCATTTCCAGATTTGTATTTATGTATTTGTCAGATGTCATCTGATCTGCATTAAATGTTTTCTCTATAGATAGCAGAATTTCATCCAAAAATGGGAAAACAACCTAATTCTTCATCAGAATTCTCATTCAGAAAGAGTGCTGAAGAATTCTTAACATAGCATCAGCAGCCAAAGGGAGGGCTATGGCTGGCCTTCATTTCTCCACTTCCTCTTCCCTTTCACATGTAAAGAAAGGCATTCTTAGGACATGAGGAGATTGAGAGCAAAAACTAATAGACAGGAGATTAAGAAAATTAGGTATTCCAGTAGTACAGATAACCAGACCAGCTAAGGAAGAGACATACATTGAAAAGTGATGCAATATTAAAGGAAAAAAGGTTAACTCAACACTGTTTTTGAAATTTAAAATAATGATAAAATTTTGGGAAACATAATTTCAAGATGAAGGCATCCAAGGGACTGAATAATCAGGGAAGCACTTAGTGATTATTCTGGGTTGGGATCTGAAGTGGGTATTTTTGATCTTTGAATTTGTGTATTGGAGTGTTTGGAAGGAATGTTCAAGGCCAAAAAAAACCTAACTGAGCCACAGGAAAAAAAAGCTGCAAATAATTTGAGAATTTAGCTTATTTTTACTTGAACTGTATCATGCCAAAGATTTGATGTTTAATTACTGGATGATTGGAAAGGAAACAGATTCCGCCCATCTGAAGTAGTATATATTAAATTTTTTTCTCTCAAAATTACTTAACTACTCTGGGCGTTACAAGCTGGGATTTTAAACTGTGTTTGCATTTATGACTGTTGGTTTATCTTGTACCCAAGTATGTCTCTTCTGGAATAATGGAAGTCTAATTGTCTATGCTTCTAGGGCTATGTCAGCCTCATTCAGCTATTGATTCCAGCTTAAACTTTGCAAGTACTTTACTCTCTTTGAGAGTGTAAGACTTTATTTTGGGGGATATTACGATCCTTGGTATCTCTTTTTCTGAAAATGTTTGACCTTGATAAGCCATAGAGGGGTTGGGGTTATTATCTCTGATCTACAATATAGCCATCTTTGTGTTGAAAAGTAACAGCCAAATTCTGGAGTAGCCCCTGAAGACTAACAAATACTGCAGTTTTGTACTAAAACCTAAAAGCTGTACCTTCTTTCCCTGCACAAGAATGAGAAGTTCATAGAATTATCACTGTGTATCTTAGCCAGGCATTCATTCTCACTTTTTATCCTATATCAATAGTCACCCCCTAAAAAGTATGCAGTAGTGTCCAGGTAGTACACTGTAGCCCCTGAAGGACAAAATAATGGAGGAAAAAAGTTGAAGAAATAGCTGGTAACGCTTATCAGAAACACAAGGCAAAATTGTATGCAGAATGGTGTGCAGTTACCAATAATGTGTATGAGAAAGGGAAGAAGGTTATGCTAAGGGCTAAAAAGTCCAAGTTTTTGAGTGATGTAGAGGTCATACAGGTTAGTTAACATAGAGGCCATACAGGTTAATTAGTCACCAAGAGAAGCACACAGTGCAGCAGGATAGACAGCTTGTCTGACGGGCAAGATGCATTCAGTGCAATAGCATCTCTATGTGACAGCAGAAGCAAAGGCAATGCAACGCAAAAGACTGTTTCTTGATGAAGGGAAAACCTATAGAGTGAGATCCATTATGTTATCCTACAAAAGAAAGCACACCAGATAATATGGTGACAAATCATCCTTCTGAAGGACTGCAGCACATAGGCATCTCTTCAGATACTTTTTAATCCCATCAGTGTTTCCACCAGCATTTACCAAGCACCCATGTTAAGTGTCTCAGTACTTGCTTGTGACCCATCATACAACACATCACAACAGAAATAGCTTGTGAAAACATACGTTTTTTCAACTTTAGCCTGAATTGGGTGGTTGCCACAAGAGTGTGGTCAAACAGTGGAACAGGCTTCCTTGAGAGATGGGCGATGCCCCAAGCCTGTCAGTGTTTAAGAGGCATTTGGACGATGCTCTTAATACTATGCTTTAACTTTTGGTAAGCCCTGAAGTGGTCAGGCAGTTGGACTAGATGATCATTATACGTCCCTTCCAACTGAACTATTCTGTTCTGTTCTGTTCTGTTCTGTTCTAAATTGGCTGATTCCTCATTTGCCCATCCAGGCAAACAAATTAGAGGTGAAGGAAGGAGAACCAGACTAAGTTAAACCAATGTAAAGGAAAAGGTTTTCCTCTCTGTTATTCTGCATTAAAACAAACAAAGCAAAAAGTGATGGATTCAAAAGAAAAAAAAAAAAAAAAGCCATTTATACCACTTTTAACAAAAACTGCTTCTGCTCCATTTGGGGTAATTTTAACCCAAATAAAGCAATGGAAACGAAGTTGTAGATTTAGATATGTTTTGCAAAATCAGGAGGCAGATGGTGGTTTACTTTCATGGAACACCTCAGCAGTCATGAGATGTGAGAATGCATCAGAAGTTTCTCCAGTTGTGAGGGATCCACTTTCAAGAGAGAATACTATACCTATTGCCACAAGATTTTTTGGACATGGGCTGCTCTCCAGCTCTCCTGCTGATGCTGTTCCTCCTTATTGAAATACTTAATTCTTTATTGAGCTAAAGAGGAAGGACAAGAATAACTTGATAATTTGGTAGGTAGGGAGCTTACCTGGAAAACTGGACATTTCCAACTAAGTCCCTACTTTAATGGATACTTATGTACATTATGATAGTGGATAAAATCCTGATACTATTTAAAACACTGAAATTTAAAGTCCTACTAAAACTTTGGGTTTCAGCAAGCCAATCAATTTTCTGCTATGTATTCACAACCCTGTTTCAGCCTAAAATGTCTAAATAAATATAAACAACGATGCAAGGACCAGAGCTGCTTCAGAAACTCATTGGAATATAGGTGCAGATATGCTTACTGATACCCTGGAGTTAACTGCAAGTGGAAACCTTCCAAAGTGTCTACATCAAAATAAAAGCTCTCACAAAGACAAAGGTGATTTATAATTCATACTCTTGAATTTCTAATAGCAATGATCCCTACACTTCAGATACTTAAATTTTTAATGAAATGGCTTCATAACTTCTTTTATTTGTGATCTGCTTTTATGATCAACCCTACCTGATTTGGTTTAATATTTTGATGGAGGGTTTTGTAACAGTACTTCGGAAACCACAGACCTTGTTTGCTGCCTACCAGCTGTTCATTACCACCCTTTCCCTAAAGGTTACCGCCCCAACAGCTGAGCTACAGTAATCATGTGGCAGCTCCTAGTCCACTTCAGTACAAAGTCAGAGCGCTTGTTAAAAACACTGAAGTTAATTACCATTTACTATGGTTTATGAGTAATAGATGGGTGAGATTCAAACTACTACCCAAACATTTGTTGATTTTCCTGGGGTACTTGGTCTCTTAATTGGGTTGCAACATATTCCAGTGTCTACCTCTTGGCTCCTATTGAAAAGACCAGACTTAAAACCTTAATTTGGCCCTCGTGATAGATTGAAGTCAGCCTTTCTCTGCTATACTAATGATTAGCAAGTAATGTCTTAAAGCATTTCAAAACTAAGTAAAAATTCTCATGCAACTTCAACATATTTTGCTAATACACAAGAATGTGCTAGCAAACTGTTATCTAATACCATCTCCCACTATATTAGCAATCATTGTATGCGATGACACATGTTCCTGGAGAAATCATGGGCATACTGCAGGTGGGGGGATAAGAGTTCGCTGTGTATGCATAGAAATTTCACACTGCTGTAAACCATTCCAGACTGGGGAAACAATCCCCACCCACACTCATTAACAGAGGCTCAAAACGAGATCTAGCCCCACCTCTGGCATGCTTTACCGAGCCCTGATTTTGCAGTCCCATCTGTTCTTCAGAACTGCCAGTTCATCTAGCAACGAATCACATTAGACATTTTTAAACTGAGAGAGGAGTTAGCTGGAGCTCTTAACAAATTGTTCCTGTCATCTACCATCTATTTTCCCATTATCATTGACAGCAGGACCAACCCATGGCCAATACCCATTTGCACTTCCAGTTGAGAGAGAAAGTTCCCCCACAAAACTTCATTTAAGCTAAAAAACAAATTTTATTTAGCTGAACTACACCGGCTGAGGACTCACCCATCCTTCAACAAAAATGTAGAGAGGAACTACTTTTTGGCGCTAGAATCATGACTGAAGCAAAATTTATCAGATAAAATCAGCTTAGGATTCTCTGTCTACATTCAAAATTGGAGACCATAAATTACTATGGGTTGAAGGAAATATCTTCCAGCAGTTTAGCAAAATACCCACTTAGACTGATGTTTTGTAAAGGTGCTTTGACGTTCCTTGGAAACTTTGCTCCAACCTCTCATAGGGTCTTTCAAAAACCTAGTCCATCATTAGCAAGATCACTGGATAGCCTGCCCCTATGCTAGTAAAATATAGGGCCATGCAGAATAGAGCAGTGGCACACAAACTGCCTGCTGGTACTTGAGAAATATACACAGGAATTGTCTGTGAACGTCCGGGTCAACACCAGCCCCCAGTGCTCTGGGTAACATTCCTGCAGAACCGACCACAACTTCCAGAGCCCAGCGACGTCCACAGGCACTGTTTACTTTACTCATACAGACCTAGCCACTGAGTCCAAAAACGTTGCTGAGCTCTTTAAAAAAAATTTTTCTGAATTGGCATTAAAATACTCTCAAATGGAACCACCAAGTTTAGTGGTCACTTTAAAACCTTGAATATTACTTCCATATCTCTAAAGATTGTTTTTTGCTAGTGAGCCTGGCTTCTGAAGAATTCCAAGTTTTTCTGAGGATGTTCAAGCACAAGTAGACCTGGTTAAATGTGGCTGGATAAAGTGCAGAATAGGTATTATACTATAGAATCACAGATTTCCACATCAGTGTGGAATTTTTTTGCCAGTGTCTATGACAATGTTTGTTTTGCATATCATCCTACAGCCTATGCCTCTTTACAGATTTCTTTGCTCCATTTTCTCCTATAGCATTAAGGACTAAACAATATAAATATTACTTTGTGGCATGTTGAAAATAGGTTTATATTATTTTTCTGTCTCTATATTTTGTTCTTATTTCATGATCATTGATATCTTCCCTTAAGATAATAACATTTACTTTGAAAAGTCAATGAAAATTTGTCCAGAAGGCACCCAGAAAAATAAAAGAAAGGGAGGTCTACTAACTATTATTCATTTTTCATTTATGGAGCATTATCTTCTCAAAGATAAATATTAGTTCCAATGCTAGACTGAATCAGCAATTTGTAACAGTTCAAAATTTGTTCTCTGCATAATTTTCTTTGGTTTTGAAGATGGCCAAAGACCATTTAAATTAATAGTTTAGTGTGAAGCAGTGGTACCCAGACCTTCAGTGGAAAGGGACCATGGAGTCTCCTATTTAACTAATCAGAGATCACATTTCATTACACTTCCCACATAATACAATTGTCTGAGTGCTTCTCACACAAAAGGAGCTGCCTACCTTTATAGGTTTGAGGAATGACAGAAATAGGAACAGTTTATATGGCTTCAAGATCTCTTCCTCTCTAAATCTGAAGGGACAGAGAAGAAAAGAACTTGACAGTGGGCAATGGACCCAAAGGAATGGCCATGGCAAGACAAATTCACAGGCTACAGTTGCATCCCCAGCAAAGGCAGCCTTCTAAATTGCTCCACTAGCCAGGAATCAATCAGACATCTTCTAAGCCACTGGCAAATGTCTTCCCTCACTGTCATGCAGTGTGTCTGTGTAAGACAAGTTAGTTTTGATCAGTTACCTGCTGCAAGTCAGCTGAGATCAGTACTCTGACTGCTCAGAGAGACTAAAGTTCCCCCATTAAAAATATGGGTTCAACCACCATCCTGCTCCTTGGCTGGTTCTTTCACCTCCTTCCTTCAGTCAGAAGGAGATACCTTTATCAGTGGTCCTAATATTTACGGTGTGAAAAGGGGTGTAATCACATTTGCTCATGTCTCTTTTGCCTGAAAAAAATGTATGTAGGGCAGAGGATGGGAGATGGGGTGATATTGTACATCAAGAAATCTACCAGCTGGGCAAAGCAGTGTGTTCATTGCTGTTGGAACCTCATCTCTGTTGCTGCAGACAATTTTTTCTTGCCTTGGTCTCTTGAATCTGTGGCGTCAATGAAAGTCTTTCTGTGACTAAGATGATCCATCTTTGCTCCTATGAATAGTAGGTAATGAAAAGTAAGATAGCAATCTCTACAAGAGTTGAGAAATATTACTCTTATTGTGATTAGCCATTGTTTCTTAGTCAGGTTTCCATCTCTACTAAATGTCACCAGCAGATATGCAGGGGAGAATTCAGGTCAAAATCAGATGATACCTGAGTTCTGAATGAACAAAACTATATGCTTCACATTTTCCTCTGTATCTTAATATTGCAGAGAACAAAATCTGGGAAGGCACAGAAAAAAAAAAAAAAACACAAAAAAACCCCAGCTCAGAATGCAGCAATCAGGCTCACTTCTAAATGCATAATGTGGATGATATTGAAGTGAATACCCACAAGGAAACTTGAATAAGATAGTTCTGGCATTTAGATATTTACTGATTCCAAACTGTCTTTGTGAAAACTGCAATTTAAAGAACATAGAAGCTTAATTCAGTATTCCCTGAAATACAAAAGAAGAGAAGCACAGTATCATTTGACTGATTTATTCTGCTTCTTTCTTCAAGAGCGCCTGCATTTTATTCTCTTGAGAAGACTTGTAGCTTTCAGAAAAGCAGGCTGGGAAGCTAACCAGGTATTGTCAATGTACCATCACCTTGCAGCTGGGAATGAATCTGATGAGCTGATTCCTAGTGACACAGCTTTTAAAATACAGGTAATGTAAATGGAGAATCTATACAGTTGTCAATAGTTTTGGAAAGCTTATTTGTCATCACCCCAAAGTTTAGAAGCAGACCAGCTAAAGTTTTCTCATTACTGGACGGCATTTTGCAGCAGATAATGTCAGCTTGCTGGGCTAAGACTAGAAGCAGTTAACACTATACACAGTGGGGTGGTGAGAGGATTAAAACATCCCCAGATCTAGATCTAGATCCAGATCCAGATTGAAATAGTCTTAAAAGCCAGTAGCATGCAGTTGCAGTGGTTTGTTACAAAATATTTAGATTTTTACAATTAATATATCACATTTTCTTGGAGTTATCAAAGCCTACAACAGAGAAAATAATTAATTACATACATTTTATGAGATTCAGATCTTGCTTTATGTTTGTGATATTTTGTAAACAGTGCAAAGAATTAACGGGGAATTGTTTCTAATGGTCCTGACCTTGCCTTGTTCTGTGCTGGGGTAAAGGGACATGAAGATCTATGTTCGTAAATGTTATTTAAAAAATGGTGTCTTCAAATGCAGAGTCAATTGCTGTGTCACTCTTTCATGATAGTTAAATGATACTGTAGGAATCCAATACAGATGATGCTCTTTGTCCTTGAGATGTGACAGCTCTTTCAGCTTAAGGTATCTTTATGGCTGCTCTAATGTGTACCTGAAGATATATTTGATTTAAATTACTTTAGACTCATGGGTCACAAAGAGCACTTCAATGCCTTCTTCACTCAGCTGCATCAGCTGATCAGTCACAGCCAACATTCCTACAAGGAGGCCTGGTGCCTCACTTAAAAAGCAGGAATATGCTTCTACAATGGCTCTACTGTGAATTACAGGCCCCAAATATACTCAGATCCAGGAAAAACTTTCTCAATGTTCGAAGATGTTTGGATCAAAGTGTTACTTTCTCAGTGTTTCTATCCAATTAAGCTTTGCTCATACGATGGCAAAATGTCACCACAAAATCATATGACACCTTTTCCCCTGAAATTCAGACCTCCTTTCCTAGGACTTACACTGGAAAGTGACCGTTCTTTGTCTGAATATGAAGACATTACTGAATGCTTTGCTTTGAACATATCCTAGTGAGCTTTCTATTTGGTTCGAATTCTGTCGGTTCTGTCTGGATTTTTTTCCAGTGTGAAATCTGTAAGAATGTAAGTGGAATGGGAGCTATTGAGCAATATACTGACCCTTCTTGTGTTCCTCCCAGTCAAATGTCAGTCATGGTCTTTGAGTACAAAAGATGTGTGTGTGTGCACACCAACTGTTATTTAAAATAAATAAGCCATTTCCACTGGATTCCATGGGTGCCTTTTTCTGCCCTCAGCTATTATGCTCTTCTGATGGTCTTGCTTTATCCAGAGCTCAAGTGAACTTAGGAGTAAGTAAGCACTTTAACTTGGGGTTGGACTAGATGACCTTTAAAGGTCCCTTCCAACACAAACTATTCTATGATTCTATGATTCAGTCAAACAGACCCGAACATAAAGATATGACTAGCTTATTCGTATTCATTTTCTATGAACATTTGAAGTCACATTTTAAAATGAAAATGAATAGGTGAATAATAAGCTTCAGTTCCAGACAAGCTGGCCTCTGGAGCTTCTTATATAATTCATACTCAAGGGTGCTTTGTGTTCCTTGAAGAGCCAAGTAGCCTCCAAGTGCAGTTAAATGGGGTCAGTTAGACACTCTCTTTCTGCTGGATGTCTCCCTCACCTCCTTGCATCTTAAATTCTTGATCTCCTTCTTTCCCATCTCTACTTTTTTCCTGCCATGTATTCCCAATTTATTCTCCTTGCATTTCCACATTGATCTTCTCTACTCCTTTACCCAGTCCTTCTGAAGCTAGGCAGTTTTTAGCTCCCTTTCATTTTTTCTTTCAGAGTAATTATTCCAATGATTAAATTACATTTTATAGTGAGGAATATTTTTAAATATGGGAAAGAAGAAAGATAAATTCTGGAAGACTCTCACCTTCAACAAATCCTATTTCAGGTAAGGAAGATATTACACGAACCAACCATAGCATGCTCCCAAGACAGCTTACTTCAGAAGGTGTCGCAGCTGGGTAGAAAACGGAATTGCTATCCTCTGGAAAACTTTACTGTTTGATGTTTGTTTTCCAACTAGCATATTTCTCTTTGTGGGCAGCCAAAGACAAGACCATCCTTTGAATATATTTGTGGAGTTGATGGGGCATGGCGATGAGGACAGGAGATTACTTAATCCTCCTGTGGAAAAGAAGCATTTGGAGCACCACGGTGCACTGATCCTAAATGCTCCAAACACTTTCCCAGGGCTACAACTCTTAAGGTAGTAACCAAGCATTGCTTAATTTGCACAGAGTGCATAGCTCTCTTTGTCCACGTGGCAAGAGAGAAAGGCACAAAATACGATGCTTCTGTAGCAATTAGTAATGTCCTTTAAGAAGCAAGGGAGGTCCAAGATTGCTTCTACACCCAACAGCTGCAGTAAAAATAAGAACCCTAATCCTTTATCATGCTCTGCCCCATATTGCTTCTATTTTACCTTGTACGTCAGAATTAATGCTCCCTTCCCTAACTCCTTTTGGGAACGCCAAAAGTTCAGCCTTTCCTCTGGGATCCCAGCCCATGTGAATAACACAGAGCTTATTCAAAGGCTTCTCTACATCTCTAATGCTACTTTCCATGCACAGCAGTATCAGAATTGGGACTGAGGACAGAAAAAGAAAATCTTTTTCTCAACAGCACTGAAAGTTGTTAAGTGTCTATATAATAAGTATCAAAGACCCAGGCGTATTATTGGATGTGTGTATGACTAGATAGTTTGTGTAAATTTAATTTTGTATGTGTATGAAGATAATTGATTGGGCATACACTTTTTCAGATCACACGACACTGAGAGACCAATTCTAATCTCAAATGAATAATTTGCAGTGTGAGAAATCTTGAATATCGTGTTGCTGTCATTACAAAAGCTAGTTGCAAGAGGATTGTTCACTCATCATCTGAGATTCCCCATTCTCTATTTGTTTGAAAAATGTGTTCAGGAGTTACTTCTATGGATGTAATGCACTAATCTAACTTTCCATAAAATGTAACTGATTGGAAAAATATACCTAATTGACAGAAATAATTTAAAATCAAGTGACTACTTGATGAAGGCAACCCCTTCTCTCCATGTCTGTTTTTTTTCAAAGACAGCATTGAAAGAACCAGAATCCTTTTCAGTTCATGTAAGTTTGACATTATTTTTTTTCCACCTGAGTCACAAAATCAGTCATCACGGAAATCAAAAGCAAAGAGGAGACTTTAGAGCACTTTAAGAGGTGTAGTGTACCTAGAAAGCAGTGCTCCAGAGACAATACCGGAACAGAGGAGTCTCGGAACTAAAATTTCCATGAGACATTGCAGATAGTACCATAGCCATGATGCATGGACCTATGTTCATTTCTCAGGGACAGGGGAGGAAGAGAAGGAGTATATACAGTAATACTTAGGAGAAATGCAAAAGCAAAAAGAACCATGAGCTAGAAAGATGAAACCTTCATTAAAATTAATGTATTAACAGCACATGATTCAGCAGAACTGAGATGGACAAAATAGTTTCCCTAACATAAGATAACAGCTGCTCTACCTGCTAGCCCTACCTTTTGATATACCTCCTGCCACTTTAGATGTCAACTAGTTTGAAAGGTTGATGAAAATGACAGGGAAGAGAGACAAATGACACATGGTTTGACAAGTCAGCACACCACTCTAAAAGCCATAACAGGCAGAATGGACAAGTGGAAAAAGAATGGGTAAACCCAATACAAAAAGAGTTAAAATATAATAAATTTCATTGTCCAACAAATTACACAGTCAAAAATTGTGAGTTTGGTGAAAAAGAAGCATTAGCTTTTTAAAACAGGAATTATTATCAAATTTCTGTCATTTGCTTTTTCAAATCACTAGCTCATGTTCTGGAGTTGCTCTCCAAAAAAATATAAAAGTGAAAAATTTACTTTTAAAAATTTAAAGCTGAGATTCAGGCAATCTGTTTATTCCAGAAAATAGGAGTTTATGAAAAGCACCAAGTGCTGAAAAATGCATGAAAAAAAGAGTTGGTTGAAGGAATGCGCAAAAGTCCAGTAAAAGAAGATGGAGATGCAAGAAAGTTTTATACCATTAATGCTAATGTATCCCAGCTTTGCCATTCTGGAGCTGGGTTGTTTATTGGTTGGTTTTTTGGTTGGTTTTTTTTTGGGGGGTGGTGGTGAAGGTTAACCTAAGGGTCATAGGTAAAGACAAATTTTGAATTTTTTTTTTTTTTTTCTGTATTGAAGAGGGTTTCGAATGGAACAGGTAAAAGATACAAAGGGCATTGTAAAATTCTGCCAGTAACTGAAAGCGGCCAAGGGTTTTATATAGGGCTTACACAGCTAAAGGCTTTGTGGGATAGCATGCTGCTGAAAGGATGTGGAAATTTAACCATAGCTAGGGATCAAGAGTGAGTGTTGTGCTAGGTCAACTGATAGTAGCAGAAAGAGCCTGTCCTTTAAGTGTTCATCAGAACTTTGTTTTTCAGACTTTCAAGAGCTGTTCATCTTTAATTTGTTGTTCTGCCATTCTTTCTTCTGGCATTGTGGCTTCCTTTGTAATATGAGTATGCTGGTTTGGTGTGGTGCTTAGTTGCCGGCTGGGGTAAAACCACAACAACAAGCTAAGTTATTTACTGCCTAAAAATAAAATAAAACAAAATTACCAAGCTGTGATTTTATGTGCAACAGAAATGAAATCTGCAAATCAGCTAGTTCAATGACAGGTGTGTATTCCCCAGGAATACCCAAAGGAATGTATTTTACTTCCTACTTCTTATGCTACTTTGTGACCACTGGAGACCAATTGAATACTGAAATAATTTTGATAAAATAAAACATTTCATCTTTGACCTCCACACAAGGAAAAAAATTACTGTACAAAGTAGACTGGCACCAGAGGATAAGGATCTAGCTGAGAGGTAAAGGACAAGTTTATTTTATTTTCCTGACTTTCACGGTATGGCATAAAAGCGCAAAACAGCAAATGTCTTCATGGAGAGCTCACTAGAGTCCTTGGCGAGTCTTCAGTGAATTATTTTACATTCTTCTCCCCCAGAAAGTAGCAGCAGATGTGTTCACCCCATGATGCTATATAATTGCTCTGAAAGATACTATGAACAGAAAGTCTCCACAGAAAATGTATTGTTGATGCCCCACAACAACACAGCAGAAAAAGTAGGGTGCTTAGGGATAAAGAATAAAATTTGTGAAGACACCTAAGTGATTTAGAAGCCCAAGTTCCATTTCCAAAAGTGAAGTATGTTTGTAAGCCCAAATCCTCGGAGGAACATAGGACTTAATACAAGATGCAGTAAACTCAGTGGCATCACAACTAGACTGCTACCAGTACCTGAGCTAGTCAATTTAAAGTTGGCTCACGTATCTGTGGTTGCAAGACTACCCTGAGAGTTATTGACTCAAATGCTTAATTCAGTTCTGAAAATGGGACTCGGGACTCTTAGCTGCCTTAGACCCTTTAGAAACATATAGGAAATGACTCAGCCTTGCAAGGCCCAAAGTGCATTTAACTACCATTGCCATCACAGGGAACTGGAAGCATCAGAAGAAAACCAGCAAAACGCAAGTGTAAGAGTTAACAGAATGAAGAGAAAGAACTTGCTTTTTTTTTCTTTTTTATATAGCAACTACTGCAGTGTTTAATTTTTAATAAAAAATAAGATTGATTTCATCTTATATTTATCTATGGTTGGACTCAATGATCTTAAAGGTCTTTTCCAACCTAAATGTTTCTATGATTCTATGATTCTATATGTAAGTATCGTGATTATACATGGTGTTTATATATATCTACGTCTACATATGTTATTGATACTGCTAAGCATGACATGACATATCAAACCAAGTGGTAAACCAGGCATAAATCCAATGCACCTGTGCCAGGAACCTATGCATATAATGATTAATGGACTGAATAAATACAACATATACAATAATGTCCCTTCAAAATATTCCCAGTTACCCTAGATAACTAATTGTTGCTTCATCACCTTTTGCTGCATATTTTGTCTATATCAAAGAAAGTCTCAAAATATGACTATACTCTCAACAGGTATCTGTTCTTATACAGTAACCATGTATTGCTTAACCTTGTCTTGTCGACTCACCAAAGAAATCAGATCAGAGGAATACAGTTGTTGATACAGCAGCAAGTTTATGAGAAAAAAGAAAAACCAGAGAGTATGCTGTTGTCATGCTCTGAATATGTAGGGTTTTTCATAGCAAGAATACCTATAGTTTGCTCCATTATCAACCCATAGCAACCATATGTAAGGATCATGTTAAGTATTTTTCCTTTTAATTTATAGTGCATACTATATCCTGAAGTAACCACATCTAACCTATTGAAAGCATCACTTCAGCTTAATGATAAGAGTTCGCTATGATGGAAAAGCAAAGAACCTTGCAAGAAAGTCAGCTCTATTCTCTTGAAATTTATTGCCAAGCTTTAGCAAAACACAAGACAAGTTCTGAGTGATACTTGGACCTATTTTTCTAATCTGTTGTTTTACCACCTGCCCAACAAAGTTTTGTTCTCAGCTGCTCCATCATACATACTCTCCATCTGAAATTATTTCATGACAATAAATGCAAAATATTTTTGCTTTACTACTTGGGTACTTGTGGAGTAATTATTTTCTGGAAATTGAAATAACTTTCTGATCCCTAAAGCTGCATTGGCTTTATGCATGAGGGAGATAATCGTATATTATTTGGAATGGTGACTTACTCCACCACATTCTGCAGTAATGACTTCTGTTTCGCTTTTACTGAAATAGGCACGTATCTTTTGTTTCTTGTATTTCAGTTTGATATCATTGAGGCTAAAAACGTATTTGACTGGACTCATTGAAGGTGAAGAGTCCCTTCAGTATTCACATTATTACTTTTGTCACTTTCTTCTTTCTAATCTGTCTTGCAAAGATCTCATATATTAATTTTTCTTTCAGTTAAAATGGCACAGGTCTGATAGTGCCCTCATTACCCAAACTGTTATTTCTCCCTCTGGCCTCACAAACTGTATTAAATGATGTTTCTTTGGGGGAGTCCAGCAATGACATTCTGAGTAATGCTTTAAACGATGGGTCTCAAATTGGATTTAATTTACATTTAATAAGACATGTATTGTATGGCATATTAATTATAACTGACTGTTGAACGTGGTTTTTGAGAATTAATAGTTGAAGAATGAATAGTATGTTTATTATATAGAGAGTTACAGAACATCAATTATATTTCCTTCCACTAATGAAGTGGTATTTGTTTGACATAAGTTAATTATTTAGTCAGGTTTAAAAGAATAATTTTCTGAGCTCTGTAAACAGGCTCTGTTAATTAAAAAAAAAATAGATAGAAGGCTTCACACAAAAATCAAATGGATTATTATTTTTTTTAACTAATTCTTTCTTTTTTGAATGTTTTTCTACCGGTAATTTTGAATTTCATCACTTCTGCAAGTGACTCCAAATTAAGTAATGTCAAAATATCTTTGTAGCCATAAATTTACACTCAATCCACTTTAAACAAGGGATAAATTAGGTATCATATTTTCAAGGTACAGTTCTTCGCAGGGTGTAGGTATATTTTAGATTCCAAAGTTTTGGTTGCTTAACCAAGTCGATTCTAATGATGTACCAGAAATACATCATATTGGTTTTGGTATTTTTGTTTGTTGGGATTTTTTTCAATAGTCTGGCATTACAGTTCAATTTTTCATAGATTTAAAATTTCCCAACAGACCCTTCTATCATCTCACTTTTACTATGCAAGTCTTATAAAAATCTATTAAAATATTTGACATAGAAACACCTCTCCTATGAAGAAAGGCTGAGAGAGTTGGCGTTGTTCACCCTAGAGAAGAGAAGGCTTTGGGGAGACCTTATTGCAGCCCATCAGTACTTGAAGGGGGCTTATAAAAAAGATGGCAGCAAACTTTTTAGCAGGGCCTGTTGCAACAGGACAAGGGGGAATGGCTTTAAACTAAAGGGGGGTAGATTTCGACTAGATATAAGGAAGAAATTTGTTACGCTGGGGGTGGTGGAACACTGGCACAGGTTGCCCAGAGAGGTGGTGGATGCTCCATCCCTGGAAACCTTCAAGGTCAGGTTGGACGGGGCTCTGAGCAACCTGACCTAGTTGAAGATGTCCCGACGCATTGCAGGGGGGTTGGACTAGATGACCTTTAGAGGTCCCTTCCAACCCAAACTATTCTATGATTCTATGATTCTGTTATTTGCAGTTTTGATTGGATAACCAGTCCACTTTTTCTTCTATATGCTACTATATTAAGGCTATAAACAATGCAGGAGTCAAGTGACCACCCAATCAAAGTATAAAATATTGAAAAGGTCAAAAGAGTGCAGCTCATGACTAAGATTCATTGAATATAAATTAGGCATTAAACTCCTGATACCTCGTTCCCTTGACTGAGTAGTAATGAGAATGGAAAATGGCAGAAAATTAATCCCTTCTTATTAAAAAGCTTGTAATGAGAATGTGGAACTTCATAGAAAAGTAACCCGTTCTCATTACAGTCTTCAGAAAAGGGTCTTTGTGGTCTTCTTCAGATGTCATAGCAGTGACAAAATAAAATAGTACAGGGAATGTGGTTACATTACATACAATTCCTTTGCATAAGTCTTCTGCACTGTAAAATCATCCTAAAGTGACATAACCTTTTTCATTCATTGACACTGGAATTTCTGCTGTATCTATACTTTTTGTTAATGTGAACATACATCTGTGCCAGCTGTGTTTTCAGTACTGCCTAAACCAGGTAAATGCCCACATCCTATTGAATTTCAGTGTAATTTGCAGATTAAGTTTCCTTAGAGTCTTTTGTAAAGTCTAGCTAGAGTTGAGAGTGACATAAAATGAATATCCTGATGACAATTATCCAAATAAAAATGTGTACACATAGGTTAAAGAGTGCAGATTATTAATGGGATAAATACCAGGAATGGGCTTACACACCTAGCCACACGCACACAAATTTCTGACAGAAAAGGACCCACAGATTTCTATTCTCCACATTAAATTCTGCTGTGCCCACAATATATAAATTATCACAGTGAATTTTACATGGTCCTTGACTTGGAAGTGTATCCAGACTTTTCTCTAAGAGTATTTAGATTATGACAGAAGGAAAAGTAAAAAACCAAACAAAATACTGCAACTAAACAAATCTGTATTTTGTTTTCCATGAAAAAGTAGGTATAAAATAAAATATTTTGATGGAAGTCTGTAAGTTAATGTTCATTTTGGTTCTCGGTAACTGAACACAGCAATCAAGAAAATAACCAAGAAGTATATTTATTTTTTATACTGAAAAATACACGGCAGAGTGGTTTGGTTATGAAATCTGAGGAGGAAAAAAAAATCACATTGTGTTCAACTAGGTTACCAGAATGACTTGTTTCCTGCTCCATGGCAGTGCCGGGAGGCAATTGTCCTGGTAAGAAGAGTGACTGCTGCACACTGGCTCTGCATAGGAGTGCATCCTGGCAGGTGGCCCTGGGCTGCAGACGACCAGTGGAACTTTGCTCACACCTCCCGCCCCAGGACCCACATGGCAAGTGCAGTTATTTAACCAACGAGGCGGCTCTATCGGGCATTTTACATTGCCACATTGGGAATGAAACCACAGTGCTCTTCTGGGATCTAGTAAATCCCTGATGCCATGAGAAGGGGTTGTTATGAAGTGTGGAGGGTATTAATGAACTAGAGAGATAAGGACTTCTGTAGGAGAAGAAATTCCCAACCCGCTCATCTGCATACACACACACTTGCACATTCACACATATTTTTCCAGGGCTATAAAAACTCACATGCCAACCAGAGACAGCCAAACTGAAGGTCTCTCCATGTAAGCTGCAGCCCACTTTGCGCAGCGGGAAATGATAGCACTCAATGCTATGGCTGCTCCAAATACCCTTGACAGCTGCAGGTTGCAGAACTACCCACAGGCAACCCAGGAAAAGCATCTGTAACTCTGAACAGCAACCTGGCCTGTCTAAATTATGCTGGCAGCAGTTCTGGCTCTTGAAACACTCTACAACTGGGAAAGTAGAAAAGGGCTAATCTCACCTCTTTCTCCTGATCTGGCTGCACCAGTGTGTGAAATGACTCCTACTATCAATGTAAGTGTATTTTCTTGACGTTGTAGGTGTATTTTTACAAACACATGTATGCACACAGAGGCACAATTCTTATGTATCTTCCCCAGCACTTCTCTCTCTCTCTGTAGGGAGAGATGGATGGATAGATTAGATAGATGCTTTTTTTTTCTCTGAAAATGGTCATGAAAATGGCCATTTTCAATTTGACATTTCTCACAAAACTATTGCTAACTTCTACAAGCAATCTGCTCTTCTTAATTTTTTTCATACTATTATTTTTTTGAGATTTTGTGGCAATTTCTTTAGCAAAACATTTTAAGATATGCCAGTTAGTTTCATGTCAGTATCTGTGAAAAAAAATAACTTTGACATTTAAGTAAGTGTTGCCTAGGAAGAAAGATTTGTACTGCAGAAAGGGGCCTGGTATACTGCAGATTTCCCTTCACACCAAGAGACTCTGGGAAGGAATACTGCCCCAATGAAGCCAAATTCTGTCTGGTGTCCCTGTGCAGCCTACAGGAACACACAATTTAGGGCAGATCAATGCTACTAGCACACAATGAACCTGGAAGAATCAACAAATATACTGACACCTAAAACCAATGCCATAGATACTTTAGTGTCCATAAAGTTCCTAAGACTTTGCCAAAAAGACCCCCTTATTTGTAGCTCATTTCCATGTCCATACAAAAGACTCACTAGCACAAAGATACCTGCTCTTTAGCTATCTACCAATTTCTCATCTCACAAAGGCTATGTCCCTTCACGGGTTTTGCTAAATGTCTATGGGATATGTTCCCAAACACATAATTTCCTTTTCTTTTTTCCTTTGTTTTTCCTGAGGATTAAACTGCAGATTTCACAGCATCCTCTGTCATGGGCCTGTGTGATTTTGCAGCTTCTCTTCAAATACTCTCTTTCCAATATATATTTTAAAATAAATCATACTTGTAAATTACTTTTATTCTGTTTTTCATCATGTAGAGCATCTGAGAACTCATCTGTACAACCAAAATTTTCCACATCATTTAATATCAGAAGGTACCTGCCAAAAGTGACTGTTATCCAGAAATGCTCATCCGGGCAGTCAAGGCCTTGGTGGGTGGGAGAGAGAATAGCTCATTTCATTGTCTATTTTCCACATCAGTAGTCACAGTTCACAAATACTAGCCCTCCTCATTGCATCTTCTGTCTTTGTAGTATCATACTCCATGTTTGCTTTAGGAGGCACCTCATTTTCTCTTTCCTTCTGAATGATCATATTCTTGAGAATCCAAGATGTCAAAATTTGCATGGACAATGGGAGTCATTAAAGGGTTACCTAGTCTCTGAAAGTTTAGCATTACAGTTGTGCCCTTCACCCATTAACTCATGCAAAATTGATTAAACATCCTTCTCTGGACTCATGTGTCCAACAGCTCCAAAAAATGACCTTGTTGTTTGAAAAGTACAGATCCATAATTCAATGCTCTTTGCAACCATAGTTCCTGACCCAACTGTGTGAAATATTGACAGTGGTAGGATCACAGTACTGCTTTTGAGTGATTGTGAAAGCTTTAGAGCCTCCTTCCTGAATCACAAATGGACTAGGTGATTCATGCTTATTTGGCTACTGTAGAAGTATTTTTAAGTACATTTACAAATCCATGATTAATAGTTTAAAAAAAAAAAAAAGTTCAGTATCAGGTTAGAACTATTAAATGAAAACGACTTCTGTACACCTGCTTGCTGAGACAAGAAGCTGTTCAAGACATACTGCATTAGGAGTTGCCCCAATGGATAATACCATTGGGGGTGACTCAAAGAATACAGTGATGAAAAAGTCCTTCCAGCTACTTGCAGTAGTGCTCCCTGGAAAGAGAAAAAAGAAAAGCTGGTAGACTAAAAGGCATTTGTCAGCAAATCACTTGCACTTTTCCTGCCTTTAACCATGGTATAATTCCATCCTTCCTCAGCAAGGCATGCTTACCTAAGCAGACTGACTTAAGTAGGATTTAAGCATGTGCTTAATGATGGATAGTTATAAACACTTTTGTGAACACTAGTAGATTTAAGCATGAAAGTATATTTTGTTTTCCAAATTGAGCCCACAAATTAGCTGAAGGTACCCAAAATGCAGAGCCCAAAATGCAGCACAGTCCCTTTTGGATCTGCAGTAGGGCAAGGATGATGTCTAGATCTTCACCACCACCACCAAGGCAAACCTTTAGCAGAGGTAATAAACAAAACTGAAATCCATAAATGTACCATGTGAATAAGTTACTTCATGTGCCTCCTCTGAACAAAAATCTTAAGCAAATGAACATTACTGAATTGCTGTTTATGTCAAACATTTTAAAAAAAATATGCTGAAATTCTATTTTTGGCACTGGCGTAAACATACATTTATACCACTCTATAATGAAATAGGGATTCTTGAAACTTTCCTCTCACCCATTATCTCTTACAGAGTGGTCTATGATGCACAGACACAAAAGCTGATATTATTATAAAAACAATTACTATGTCAGGAAACTGGCCTTCTTGAGAAAATTTGAAATATTTTCTGTCTCCTGTGAAAAATGTTAAGAGTTAAGTGAACCTGATGTACTAAGGTGAGCAGCTTGAGAAGAAAAGAATAGGAGGGGGTGGAGAAAAAGGTAAACTATGACTATCCCACTCCCCCACTTCTGATCATCCCTGTGATTGCTGATTAGAAAACTATCCTTACAAAGGAGAATGGAAAATTACTCTCCAGTCTCAAAACTGGGACCTTTTATTGTGTAAACTGTTGTATAATATAACTATATACTTCACTAAAAATGAATTTTATGTCATGCTACCATTAAATTGTTATTGATTAAGCAAAACTAAGAATAAAGCATGGATTAAATGAGGATCCTTAAGCATTTGGCTAAAAACAGCATTAACTTCTCTCAGGCTACTAATTCTTACTGTGAAAGAGGTCAGTACAATGGCATTAGTAAAACAGTGATATTTCTCAGACTCCTATTTTGTCTCCCCAGTCTAAAAACAAGGAAAGTTGTGCGCCACTCTTGAAGGACCTTCCTTGGCCAGCATAAAAGTATGGTCTGTGAAAGAAGGGTGGTTTGGAAACAAAGATGAAAGTATTTGAAATGGAAAAAAACCTTGTGGATAATTTTATTTTCATCTTCAGGGTCAAATTCTCCCGTCTAGGAATGAATAGGTTGATCTGAAAGAAAAGTCTGAGCATATAAATAATCTCTTGGCTCAGTTTAGATTCTACATGTTGACAAAGTATCTCCTTTCTATTCTGTATGACTTGTGGTATCACATTGTTTATTATCTGCCTACTTGTGGATCAAATAAAAAAGGTCACTTGCATTAGTCAAGAGGTCTGCAATGTTCTCAGGAGTCAAAAATGATCTGAAATTATATACTTGTTCTTTATAAAACTACCTCTTAATAGGCAGAAACACACAGTGGGAGCAGAATATCATTTAGATATTCCTGCTTTAAATGCTATGCAGTGTTTCAATGCACTGCCGTGCCAAATGAGTTGGAAATTCTTATTATAATTCTTGGAATTACAATAAAACATACACCTTCATGAGTGCAAAGCCTGTTTGGCCTGATTTTTTTTAAATGTGCTATGTAATTTTAACTCAGCTTTCAAGTAATGCAGTTGTTCCAACTACACAAAGATCATTGTCTTGGAAACAGTTTATTTAAGCCATACTGTCACTTAGGTATCTTTCATGGATCCCCTACAAATAGTCCATTGACTCCTCTCTCAGCCCTAGAATTTACCGAGTTCATGAGACATCAGACTAAACTAGATGCAGGCTGGTGAGGTAGCTGGCCTGGGTATGGACACTTCATATCTTTGGATTTCCAGCTCTCCCCAAAATTTTCTGTATGACCTCAACAAATACCAGATTCTCGAGCTTCTTCCCTACTGTAAGTTGTGGGTGATAATGCTTCCTTTTTCTATTTACTCTCCTTAAACTGAGCAACAATGGATGTGCATTGCCTGGTGTGGGACAAGATGTGGGGTTATGGTCCCATCTGCTCTTCCACATGCACAAAAGCTGCCTCAAGGCCTGTGCAACAGCCCAGAAGAGAATGCTAGCACGCTCCCTGTCACAACTCCAGTTGATGACTGGTCTTTGTGTCTTTTATTTCTGTTGACTGATGGAAAGGCACATTACTAACCCTGCTTTGCTGGAAGGGCTGCATTATTCGCGTCAGCCCAAGTATTAATCTTTTCTCTGTATAAATAGAAACAATATATCTATATTGCCTGCACCCCTGGAAGCATTCTTTGAGCAGAATTTGGAAATTTAGATTAAAGGAAAAAGATGTCATATTAAAAAGCAAGCCTACAGCTAACAACCTTCTTCTATGGTATAGGACTTTCTGAGACACAAAGTTCAGTGACAATAGAATACAGCACGACAACATTTGCAGTTGCTTTAGGGGGTTACAGTGCATAATGTGAACAGGTCATCCAAAGAGAGCTTTGCTACAGGAAATCTTTATTTTTACTATTATTATTGTTATTACTGTGAAGCTGTAATGATTGCTTTGCTGCTGTATATTTCCTGCTCTGACTCCCAGGTACAGAAATGACAAAATACTTCAACAGATGAAAGGCTGTCCTTAGGGTATTTCCAGCTCAGTAAGAAGTGGCAAGTACAAGACATCTCACAAGAAAGCCTATCTTTAGCAATTTATAGCTGTATTGTGCACAGCCTGAATCTTTTGATCAGGATCTTTGGGGCACTCTCCTTTTGTCCATTCTGAGTATACCTCCTTCTTCATCATCCTCCTTCTTTCGTCTTTTTTAATCTTCTTTTTTTTTTTTCTTTAAACAAGGGTAGCTGCAGGCTGCTCCACTTGTTTCACTAGGGCTTTAGACTTCAGTATTAGGTCAGGTCTGTGAACTCTCCTTTTATGTTAAAGAACCTGAGACAAATCCTAGTTCCCTTGTGGTCCATGAGAATTTTGCCTTTGACTTCAACAGGACAGGATCATAGAGAAATGCTTTGTGCAAAGATCCAGGAAAGGAGGGCTTTCTTTTCCTTCCCATTTAACTCTTTCCTGAAAGACACTGAAGAAATTGTCATTTTTGGTCCTTGGATACATAACTTCTTTGAAATAACAAAATTATATAGCTCCACAGTCTAGACTCTCTCACATATGTTTACCAATCCACTCCACTGAAGGGGGTGAAGGTCATTAGCTATACTTTAACAGACATTAAAACTAAAGGACTCAAGGTCATCATAGTGACTGCTAACAGGAAAAGGACCTAAGCTCAGGCTTTCTCATTTCAAGACCAGCAACATACCCTCAAGAGCCAGACTAACAGCCTGAGAGGGACGTATTTACTGAGGGTTTTTTCACTGTGTTAATTTAGTTTCTGAAAAACTAATTGGTGGCTTATACTCTGAAACAGGAGTAAAACTACTACTTCTGTGTCCAATTCCCATGAAACATGGTGTGGTTTTTGGGATAGGACCTCATATTGCAATAATCAAGCGCTATACTTATCTAAATCTCACTCAAGTATTGGGACCACAGTTGAACTCAAAAGGTAATAACTACTAATAATTTATCAGATGTAATTAATGAAGGATCACCTTTAATAACATTCAGTCTGAAGTTTCTGCATGGCTTAGAAGTGGGTCAATGCCTCAATTAAATTGAGGTGCCTAAACACCACAGCAATAAAATGCTGCTCTGATACATCCTGTGTCTAGTGGAAGTTCCTAATCCTGAAAATTGGGCAGTTGCTTTGGTAAGAGACCCCCAAAAGTTGAATATGTGTGAATTCATCAATATCAGAAGTATTGCAGGTGCTAGACCTGACTATACACTAGCTAACAACAGGACTGGAAGTTAAACTGTCATTTCAACGTGGTTCTGCGACCACACTAATAAGCACTAATGGGAAGTAGGTATTGCATCTTTCTGATAGCAATGAGCAATATGTCTCTGCACAGAGCTGCCTTGTACCACGTCAGCTCTGCACTTACGCCTCCTCTACCTTTCACTATGTGGTGAAAAAAATATCTGTTGAACGTGCTGGGGCTTTTGGGTTTCCAGTCCAATGCTGCAGAGCAAAAGAGGATCTCATAGTTTAAATACACATAAGGATTTGAGGGAGTTCTGTTCCTTTTGCAGTTTCTGTGCCACTCCAGAAAGGCTTTAGAAAAAAAAAGGACAAGCATATTACTTCTGGTTTATTTTTATGTTGAGTTTATAACCAAAGAATGATACCAGTATGTCTTTCATTGGTTTCTATGAATTTCATAGTACAAAAGAGTTCATGAATTTGGGAGCATAAGATAGGCATTGACAGAAGTACAGAAGAGTAAGCAGCAGCATGGCTACGATGTTAAAAACAATAATTTACGGTATTGATTGACTGTTGCCCTGATTCATCACTGCTATGCTAGCTGCATACGATATATTGCTGCCGATATCAGACTATCCTATATTCCTATGAGTACCTAGCATTAATGCAACACTGTACTGAGACATTAGGAAAAGAAAAATAAGCACACATATATTATGAATACAGATATAGATTTTACAGAGAGGGTAAGCTAATGGGTCAAATTTTGCCATTGGCTATTCACCTGTAACAACCATAGAAAGCAAAGAAGCTGCAGAGCTGAGGTTGCTGAATCTCATAATAATCACAGTTTAACTTGCTTATCTGTATATAATATTTCATATTGCTGTAACACTTTCAGTCTGCACATTTCCACCCATAAACAAATAAGCCAGTCTGAGTGCCAAAGTTAATTTCTTAAATCCTCATCTGGGCTTGTAAATGTGGGCCCCATTTTTCATAACTGTAAAGCAAGTGCAGTCCCCACTCATTTTAATTAGACATCAGGATGCTTACTGAAAAAAGCTCTGACAAAAGACAACCTAGGAAGAAATATTGATATTTCCATGTTCTTAGATGTAGTCGTACAATTTCTTAAAAAATTCTGAAGTCACCCTGGTTTGCCCAGTTGGATGACAGCTTCATGTCCTTGAAATCATAAGTCACAGCATACCACCCATGGTGGGCAGACCCTGTTATGCAGCATATCAAAGGGCAAGGAGAGACTGGGCATAACAGACAATACAATGTAGGCTGCTTTACAATTCTGCAGGTTCCCTTTGGCTTTGGAGAAACAAGAAAGAAACAGTAAGACAGGTATGAGTACATTCCCTATATTTCAGGGAGAGATGGAGAAAAACTGAAGGAGCACCTAGGAGAGACTGGGATACTAAAAGTCCTGTAGTCCATCTAATAAACCTGTATTTACATTTATTTGGTCTCCAAATTCTGTTTGAGTAAGATTAGTAAAAAGATTGCAACCAAAAATCTTAATGGTCAATGGAGCTTCCAATTTCACTTGGTGAAAGTCAAGACCAGGTGTCATATGAAACTGGTTTAATGACTCTGTAATGGACAAAGATCAGATTGTCCATGCTGATTAAGAATGATTAAGAAAACATTTCTGATACTGTGGACCTCCAAAGTCTTAAAGAAGTACCTCCAGACCTTCGAGAAAAGAAATTGTCTTACACTGTTGTGATTTCTGCCTTCCCTTTTTAGAAACACCTTAGGGTGGGGGTGGTGAAAAGACACAGCTGTACAAGAAGTTTCTTGTGTAGATTTTTACAGCTTTCCTTCATTAGCAAAGTTAAAACAACTTAATTACATTAACAAGTACATACCACTACTATATTAACTCTGTTATGTGCATTTTTGCAGTTCAAGGGAAATAATCAAGTCTGATCTGTGGTACCATCAGCATATACATAGTATACCATCATGTCTAAGCCCTCAACAGAACAATTCTGGTGCTTTCCTGGTGCCTGGCTGAGACTGAATCACCAACAAGAGGAAGCCGTTTAAGACTCAAGAATAACCAGTAAGGGCAGGCATGTACCATAAGCTGGTGAGCAAAGGAGAAGGAAACATCATTGAAAATATTAAGTAACTTTTTCAGTTTTAAAATCTCAAGTCTTCAGCTATTTTTGCTTTACTTTAATGGGAAGGAGTTCTGCTTGTATCTTTGACTGTAAAATTGGAGATTTTTCAACCTTACTCACTGCCAATGAAGGAATTGTGCATGGCAGTCAAAGAGGTGTAGTGGCAAGAAGTGTCAAAACCAAACACATTCCTGTGTACAACTTTTGTGTACCTCTAAAGACAAGCAGTCACGATTTTTGTACACAGAGGTGGCAGGTTGGAGTATCATGGTTATATGCACTATACTGTAATGGCATCATAGTTGTTGGGGTTTTTTAAATAATAATTAAACTCTTAAAGTAGTTGGGAAAAATTAGGGGACAGAATGGAAGGTACCAGCACCAGGTTATATTGGTAGGGAACCAAACACTGGACAGCCTAAAATAAAAACCAAAATCCCCAATTTGGAAATGTGTTCATGCTTCATTTGGACTTTGCAATTAAACCATCCTATATGTTTTTGCTGGCCACTTAATACCATTCTGAATCTAGACCTTCAGAAGTAAACAGAGTTCTGATATCTGCCTCTTGCATTATCTCCTTCCCAGCCCTTTATGTCTGAGGATGAATGTTTTCAGGCTCTGTCTCATACTCACAATGCGAAGAGCTTTGTGAAATGACTTTTCAAGTAACATTTCAACGAACAGAGCTCTAATGATTTCATTAACATAATGGCTGTTCACAGATTTAACTGTAACTGAGCCAATGCATTGCCATTTTAGTGATGTTTAACAAAGTTCATTAACCCTGGATGTATTTATTTATCACTGCCACACTTAAATTTCAATGTAAGAAATGCACAGGACACACATGTACTTGTAAATTTGGCAATTTTCATATGTAAACATTTTCAGAAGGATTTAATATATTTCTATTTTTAGAAAAACTGTCTTTAAAGAGAATTGAACAGTACTGCACATAGGTATTTGAACACACTCTTTATAGTAACATATAAACATCTAATGAAGGTGGGGAAGATGATCAGTAAAATTACCTTTATTTTCCGTATCAAGTCTGTAGAATGAATAGCTAAGAATTATACTGATTTCTATTTTATTAACAAGCAGATTTTAGTCATTCATTCACTCATTCATTCATATATTTTATGAATATTAACAGGGGTGATTAAATTGAAAAAAATCTTACAAAAAATCTTTACACAACTTACACAAGTTGTGTAATAGAGCATCACCACTTTATGACTCAAATTGGATTTTTATTTGGGGTAAAAATCATATCAAGTGTGGTAAAGAAACCCGTTTAATGTTACTGCAGTGGTTCTAACTAGAGAGTAGATAAGAACTTCAACTGAAGGATTTAAATTGCTTCAGATGCACTTTGCATTATAATTGCTTACATAGGTGGCTGACAGAAGCATCACCCCTATTCTGTGCTCCTTTTTTTTCCCCTGACATAGGAATAAAAATTTCCAGATTGTACCAGTTTCTAGTAATTATTCCTCCACAAATACTCTCATTCAAAATCTTTAGAAAAGCCCTAGAAACAAGCTTTAAAACACACAAGAGGGTTAAATAAAATAAGGGTAGCCCCTGATAGCATGACAATTCCAAGCTCCATGTTGCTTTCTTTCTGTAAAGTTAAAATAGACTATTTGACATTTGATTTGCTATAGCATAAAGACTAATCTTCACAATTTTAAGACTTTTAATGTTTTTCTAGAGCCTTCTTTCAATTTTGTCCCACAAGGAGACAGTATTTTTTTTTTTAATTGGGAATTAATTAAATTATTACGAGAAAAAGAAATCACAAAATAGGTGTTTCAGACCAAAGAAAATTTGGCACACATTCTCTGGATTTTACCCATTTCAAAGGGATCTATGGACCCGCCGACAGCTGTCAGCATCCTACAGCGGCTGCTGTTTGTCAGTCTCCTTCAGCTGCTGGCTGTAATGCACCACCTCTTGTCGTGCAATATCCTTGCTGAGCAAGCCAGGAACACGTTAAAAGGGACTTGTGTCCTTCCTTTGCTGATAGTGCACACTGCAGCAGTTTAATAGTTCTTGCCGTCCTCTCACCACACCATCTCTTCATCCATAAATGTCTACTCTAACTCTTTCCCTTCTGCAGTCATTTGGGACTCCTTATTTCAGAAAATCCTGCTGATACTATTGGCCAGCAGTCAATAGGAGAAGAAAACAATCTCATTTCCCCCTCTCTACATGATTCCTTTCTGAAGGTCACTTTATAGGTGCCTGTCACAGTAAGGTATTATTTTTCTCTTTAGAGATCAGAATCAGATTTTTTTCATTCATACGTGGAGTAGATACATGTTTAAACTAGCTAAAGCAGTCTTCTAAATCCCAGGTGGTTTTAATATAACTTCATCAATTTGACCCCTACATTTCCCACATCTTTTCATCACACCCTCACAGGTAAGAAGTTCCTTCATGTTCAAGGTATTGGCAATAGTCATGTGGTCTCATTTGCAGGGTGGCATGGATGAATGGAGCTAATACTGTGCAATCTGTGCAATGAGAAGCTCAGCAACTAGAGAAGAAAATAGAAATCACCAGCTTCTTGTACTGTAACGTCACATTGCAACCTATTCAATATTTATACAGTAGGCAAATCCATTTCTGAAAATCCCAGACACACATTTGATATCCTCATTATTCTAGATGTCACTAATACAAGTAATCCAAGTAGCCAAATGCTGTCCTGCTGCTAACACTCCTGGTCCTCCTGCCATTACTACCACGGGCATTGCTGGGAGGGACTTGCAGCCCTGCAGCCCGGTAAAGCAGTACTGCTGTGGCTAGGAGCAGGCCACTGACACTGAAAGTCCTCAGGGCTGAGTGCCCTCAGGCATGCTTTGTCCAAACTTGTTTTATGACTGCCTGGAACTATGTTTTGGCATATTTAGCTAAAACAGCAATTTCTCCAATGACCAGATGGCTATGCCTAATTTATTTTATTTCTTTTTTTTTATGGTGTAACCATAATTTTTATAAACATAGTAGTAACAAACAGATATTCTGTGTAAACTAGAATATTCAAAATTGCAGCATAATGATGCAATGTAGAGAAACACAGACCTGGTATGACAGCAGAGCCCTTGAAAGGGAGGACAGGGGATGCAGTGTAGGAGAGTGCAGGCTTAGAAGGGTAAGAGACAGGATGACATTGAAGACTCCAGAGCTACAAACAACTCACCAAAGGGCAGATAAAGAAATGCAACCACGGGAGTGGGGTAAAACCAATTGAAGGGTAACAATTTATGCGTAAGAATCGGGGGAAGGCCAACAAGGCAGATATCATGGTGGGAGTCTGTTATAGACCACCCAACCAGGATGAAGAGGCAGGTGAAATATTCTATAAGCAGCTGAGAGAAGTCTCATGATCGCTAGCCCTTGATTTCATGGGAGACGTCAACTTACCACATGTCTGCTGGAAATACAGCACAGCAGAGAGGAAACAGTCCAGGAGGTTCCTGGAGTGTGTGGAAGACAACTTCCTGACACAGCTGGTGAGTGAGCCACCTAGGGAAGGCACCCCACTGGACCTGTTGTTTGTAAACAGAGAAGGACTTGTGGGTGATGTGATGGTTGGAGACCATCTTGGGCATAGCGATCACAAAATATTAGTGTTTTCAATTCTCAGATAAGGAAGGAGGGGGGTCAGCAGAACTGCTACCTTGGACTTCCAGAGAGCAGACTTTGGCCTGTTTAGGAGCCTGGTTGAGAGAGTCCCTTGGGAGGCAGTCCTGAAGGGCAAAGGAGTCCAGGAAGGCTGGACGTTCTTCAAGAAGGAAAGCAGGCTGTCCCTATGTCCCGAAACACGAGCCAGCAAGGAAGAAGACTGGCCTGGCTGAACAGAGAGCTTTGGCTGGAACTCAGGAAAAAAGGAGTTTATGACTTTTGGAAGCAGGGGCAGGCAACTCAGGAGGACTACAAAGATGTCGTGAGGTTATGCAGGGAGAAAATTAGAAGGGCCAAAGCCCAACTAGAACTTAATCTGGCTACTGCCATAAAAGGCAATAAACAATGTTTCTATAAATACCTTAGGAACAAAAGGAGGGCTAAGGAGAATCTCCATCCTTTCTTGGGTTCAGGGGGAAACATAGTGACAAAGGCTGAGGAAAAGGCTGAGGTACGAAATGCCTTCTTTATCTCAGTCTTTAATAGTAAGGCCAGTTGTTCTCGGGGTACCCAGCCCCCTGAGCTGGAAGACAGGGATGGGGAGCAGAATGAAGCCCCCATAATCCAAAGTGAAACGGTTAGTGACCTGCTACACCACTCAGACACACACAAGTCTATGGGGCCAGACGGGATCCACCCAAGGGTACTGAGGGAGCTGGCGGAAGTGCTCACCAAGCCACTTTCAATCCTTTATCAGCAGTCCTGGCTAACTGGGGAGGTCCCAGTTGACTGGAAGTTAGCAAATGTGACGCCCATCACCAAGAAGGGCTGGAATGAGGATCCGGGGAACTACAGGCCTGTCAGTCTGACCTCGGTGCCGAGGAAGGTTATAGAGCAGATCATCTTGAGTGCGATCACATGGCACGTACAGGACAAGCAGGTGATCAGGCCCAGTCAGCATGGGTTTATGAAAGGCAGGTCCTGCTTGACTAACCTGATCTCCTTCTATGACAAGGTGACCTTCTACGACTTAGTGGATGAGGGAAAGGCTGTGGATGCTGCCTACCTAGACTTTAGTAAAGTCTTTGACACCGTTTCCCACAGCATTTTCCTGGAGAAACTGGCTGCTCATGGCTTGTGTGGGCGTACTCTTCGCTGTGTGAAGAACTGGCTGGATGTCTGGGCCCAAAGAGTTGTGGTGAATGGATTTAAATCCAGTTGGTGGCCGGTCACAAGTGGTGTTCCCCAGGGCTCGATATTTGGGCCAGTTCTGTTTAATATTTTTATCAATGATCTGGATGAGGGGATTGGGTGCACCCCCAGTAAGTTTGCAGACGACACCAAGTTGGGCGGGAGTGTTGATCTGCTTGAGGGTCGAAAGGCTCTGCAGAGGGATATTGACAGGCTGGATCAATGAGCTGAGGCCAATTGTATTAGGTTCAAGAAAGTTAACTGCCAGGTCCTGCACTTTGGTCACAACAACCCCATGCAACACTACAGGCTTGGGGAAGAGTGGCTGGAAAGACACTCAGCAGAAAAGGGCCTGGGGGTGGTGTTTGACAGGTGGCTGAACATGAGCCGGCAGTGTGCCCAGGCGGCCAAGAAGGCCAATGGCATCCTGGCCTGTATCAGAAATAGTGTGGCCAGCAGGACTAGGGAAGTGATGGTGCCCCTGTACTTGTCACTGGTGAGGCCGCACCTCGAATACTGTGTTCAGTTTTGGGCCCCTCACTACAAGAAGGACGTCGAGGTGCTGGAGCGTGTCCAGAGAAGGGCAACGAGGCTGGTGAAGGGTCTAGAGCACAAGTCTTATGAGGAGCGGCTGAGGGAACTGGCATTGTTTAGCCTGGAGAAGAGGAGGCTGAGGGGAGACCTTATCACTCTCTACAACTACCTGAAAGGAGGTTGTAGCAAGGTGGGTGTCGGTCTCTTCTCCCAAGTAACTAGCGATAGGACGAGAGGAAATGGCCTCAAGTTGCACCGGGGAGGTTTAGATTGGATATTAGGAAAAATTTCTTCATGTAAAGGGTTGTCAAACATTGGCACAGGCTGCCCAGGGAAGTGGTTGAGTCACCATGCCTGGAGGTATTTAAAAGACGTGTAGATGTGGTGCTTAGGGACATGGTTTAGCGGTGGACTTGGCCGTGCTAGGTTAATGGTTGGATTTGATAATCTTAGAGGTCTTTTCCAACCTAAACAATTCTATGATTCTATGAAAGAGAACAGTGAACAAGTATTCAACATATCTAAAACACATTATATATAAGAAATTTGAGTGTGACAAGGACTTGCAGACCAAGGAAGACCAGGGTGTAAAGCATGTTAGAAAACATATAAAATTACCTCCAAGCAGATACCAGAGTGAGGAAAAAGATGGCATTGTGATCAATTTCACACTTTTTTTGACAAAAAAAGAGAAAGAAACCCCATCAACAGCATCACTGTCCTCCTGGTAAAGAGTATGGGACACTGTCAGCTCCCTATAAATCCCCTCTTCCACCTCCAGCCAGACTGAAGCCACTCACCTTATGACTCAGAGGGCTCTGGATGGGTGAGCATAACAGCAGAGAAAAGGGGTAGGTACTAGAAAGTGTGCGTATAACAGTCTTAACTGTATTGTTCTTATTTATTGTTGTTAAGCTTTTTTCTATAATAGTTTCTTTTCTTTACTTTCTCTTTTTTACCATGTACTACTTAGATCTGTACTAATAATTATTTGATTAGGCTTTTAAGATTTCAACTACACTAATAATAAATTCTTAGCTTTGCATGTAAAGTGTGTTTCCATTTTGTCAATACCATATTTTGAGTGTAACAGGCTATCTGAATAATGTAGGAATATTCAATGAGAGATCTATATCTGAACTACTCACCTTAAGCTTCCTTTAGAGTCAATAAAAATCAGTTCATGTTCAACGGAGTTAAAGATGCAATTCATCTTAAAGCAAATATTTAAATTATATCCTATGCTTCCAGTGATTATAAAGGGATCTTCAATCTGTAGCTTTGACAGAACGTCTATGCTGAGGACTTCTGAAGTGAAAGAGATGAGTTTCATAGTGTTTAGTACATGAAACTTAGCATAGCTTTTGTTTTTGTATGGTGTCAAAAGCTTATATTTCAGTGCACATTCAGCCCAACAAAAAGAGTATAGCCTTGAACTAGCAAATATCATGTTGCAGGGATTTGAGTAATCACACTGCATCAGTATTTGGATCAGTGGGAATGACTCCACTCAGTGTAGCAGCAGAAAAATCAACACAGTGAACCTCTATCTGCTATACACACCATCACAGTCTTTCGAGACCATGTACATATATAAGTAAATCTGGCAAGGCTGCTTTTTTCCATGTTCATGACACCCTTTTCTCTCAAATGTTCCTGCAGTTATTTAATTCTTATAGGGGTATGTCTCATAAAGCAGTACAAATTAAATCATCAGATGTTGTAATCAGAGTAAGACTGTTAACTGTAATGTTATGTGAGTATTAACTGGGTAAAGATCCACTCTAGTGTTCAATATAATACACAACAAGAAAGGAAAACTTAATTACTGGTCACCCAGACTGGCGTTATCTTCTCCCTCTTGCAGGCTCCTTAGCAGCAGAGCTAAGAAACAGTCTTATGGTTCCACCATTCACAAAACACATAAAAAATAATCATTCAATTGAGTGTTGAGGTGTCATCTGATGCCTTTTTACTTCAGTAAGGGAGGTTTCCAAACCCCAAAGATGAAGAAGACACAGCAATCTCAAAGTTAAAAACACCTGTGGAATATACCAAATATTTGCAAAAAGATAATTGATAATTTTGCTCAGCTCTACCTTCAAGAAATAAATTAATCTGGATCCTGTATGTACTAAAGCAATCAGCATCCTTTACAAACAGGCCCAACAAGAGAACACTACAATTAGTAAGTGTGGGCATAGCCTTGATTTATAATGAAGCATGAAATAAAGTACTTTATATACATGAACACAAAGCATTTTGCATACTTACAGTGATTTGATCTTTAAATTTCAATTTGCTGCTTCTGAACTAGTGGCTCCAGCCTTTGACTGAAAGAGTTGTTCATATCCAAAAAACTTTGCTTACTTTCACTAACTTGCTTTCAGTAGCCAATAAATGTTGCTTGCTTTCATTAACTAATGAAGACTAATATAAAGATATTAGTGAGAAGTATATTTATTTTACCATTTTTATTAAAATTTAAAACTGCTTAGAAGTTGGAAATACCTAGCCTCATATATATTTTATTATCAATCTGTTGCACCAAGTTACAGAGGGTGTTTTAATTTTTACTAGTTTATTAGACTCAAAATCTTCTTATGGGCAAAAGGAGCATACCCAAGAATTATATTGTTAGTCTAATGAAATCTTAACAGACTACCCAGAGAATTATTACTAGTGTCCTTACACTGTTCCTAATAATTATAGTTCAAGTTAAATATAGTTAAAATGACACACACACACAAACCTTCTAGTGTCTACCACCTTTCTTTGCTGTTATGCTCACCCTTCCACTGCCCCTTTGGCTCCTCGATCAATCAATGGCTTCAGCTGGGGCAAGCTGTCAAGTGTCCCATAACCTATGCTGGGAGGAGTATGACACTGACACTGATGATTTCTTCTTCCTCATTATAGGGTCCACTTGGGGTAATTTTTATGTGTTTACTAATATGCTCTACACTATGCTCTTTCTTCAGTGGTCTACAACTCCTCTTCACATCCAAATTTGCTATATATGGTATTGGGTACTTGTTCATTTTATTTTCTTAGTTACCCATGAAGTTGCTTTAGCTGGCTCCCAAGGTTACCTTTCTTTGATGAGTAGTAATCATCCTAACGGAGCTGTTTACAGCCCTGAGTCTCCCATATCCTCCTGTGCCTCTCTTACTAACTCATGCCCATACTTCTCTATGCAGCATATTATTCCAGGACCATGGATAGCTCATTTACACTACTTATTATTACAACCTGTTAGTTATACATCTATATATATATATAAAAGTATGTATGCTTGTGTGTGTTTATAACATATATACACAGTAGAATTGTACAAAAGCTTAAACATAGGAGGTAACAGTCCCCTGGTCCTTAGATAACTGTTTTTAGTTACACAAGCTAAAACACAGCTCCAGAAAGGCCAAGAGAAGTCCAAATATAGTCCAACGAGCACTGAAGCATGTACTGTGAGCGTAATGCACAGCCTGTGGTCTGTTACTAACAATGGCAACATTGTATTTGCTGCACTACAGGGTTATAAATTCTTTTAAAATAAAACCAAAAATTAGTTATGAGGAGGTCATTTCAAATAATTTTCTTGGGCAGTATTCAAGCCATGTTAAAAAGAAAGCCCATTTATAGAGTTATAAAGTATAGCTTTCCAATAACAAAAAGAAGAGCTGTGCATGAACAAGAGAGGAGCACAAGGACAGGCCAGTAGTCTAAGCAAAGAGTCACTGATGAAAGAGACAGGCTTGTATTAGACAGGATGGGAAAACATGAAGGGGTAGACATGGAACACTGGTACTTTCCACTGATGAAGAGGATAGAGTAAGTGCTTTCTTCATGCCACTAGGGATAGAACAAAACATAACAGGGCTCATTTAAAGAAAGGAAGTTAGATTAGAATTTTTATATATATATGTAAGTAATATATATACACACATGTAGTGTTCATAATGAAGGATGGGAAGTGGAATAAATTGCCTCAGAAGGTTGTAAAATGCCATTCCTGGCTAGAGCAGCAGTCCAGAATAGACTGGCGAAACATAACTAGATATAGCACAGCACAATCCTCCTTGGAGATAATAGCTGGACTTAGCAATCTTTAGGAATCTTTCTAATTTTTCTCTCCATAATTCCTCACGTAGGCTCTTGTGAACCCAAAAAGTCAAGTACAATAAAATTAAGAATAATTCTGGACAAAAGAAATAAAAGGAAAGGGTGTGGGAACCTGCAATACAGCCTAGGTGCGTCAGATTTCAGGAAAGAAAATAGCTAATTTGTTGGTATCTACGGAGACCCAGTGTTCCACTGTAAGAGACTACAAAGACTTTGGTAAGTATTGCACATTTCCTCAGATATATTGACCTAAACGGGTGAGCATTCTGGCTGTATTCAGAATCGAGCAGGGTTTAAGCAGTGACGGCACAAAAGTACTATACTCTTTGTGGTTCTTCACTACAGCTCTGCATAATCACCATATGACCGGTTCTTATTTCACCAGCAGTGCATTAGTTCTAGTAACAGGACTGATTCCAATGGATATATTCTTGGCACCCTGTGAGCAGATCCTGTGATTTTAAGCATATATAAAGATTCAGTTCCCTCTGAAATAAAATTCACACTCCTTTACTAACAAATATTTTTTTTATTATGAAAATGCATTGCTGCAAAGTTTATGTTGCTCTACGTGAATCCTACACCATCATCCATAAACAAGTATGAACCGGATGTTTAGTGGACAGGCACTGAAAGGGCTTGTGCTCTTGATGAATTCTGGAAAATATATTGACTGGAATCATGTTTTTCAGTGAATTATTACACTCAAAACATAATTAAGTTACAAATGCATAGAAGGCTCATGTTTTTTCTAAGCAAATTGATACTAACAAAACTGCCATACATAAGTACACACATGAACATCTGCTTATGCCAGGCAGGAACAAATGTTTACTCTTCACTCTGAAAAATAAATCTGGAAAATCTAAGGCTAAGAAAATTAAATTAAAGCATGTCATGTTACCTACTACTGTCATGACAAAATATGCTGAACCATGGCATGCTTCTGAAATTCCAGAGTGCTTGTTTTGTTTTTCTGTATATCACATGATTACAATGTCAAATTTGTACTCTAAATATCATTTCAAGAGCAGTGTTAGTATGTAAAACTGTACCTCTTTTGTAATGTATTTCTTTCTCAATTAAGGAGAAGGTGGGTTGAAGTTCAGTGGCTAGAAATGCTTACCCCAGGCAGAGGGTGGGTGGTTAGCTGCTGACAATGTTTGTTGGAGCACTTAGTTTATTACTTCAGGGTTTGAATGTGATCCTCTCCTTTATGGCAAAGCTGGGTGTATTAATGTATCCTGCAGCGATGTTAAAAGGCTTAAAGTGGTGATGCTGTCAAACTAGCTGTGTCACCACACTCAAAGCTTTAAAGTGCAGTTACAGCTTGAAAAATTATTATGAAAAATACCATATTCTTACCCAACTGGTCTAATCCCCATATGCACTTGATGTATATCTGCTTACTTTACTGACTAAAACAAACATTTTGTACTGTTAGCACTGCAAAACCAAGACAGCTCTGAAAGATTGCACAGGATTTCACTCTGGCTCATATATCACTAGGAAACCTGCCACATGAATTCCAGCTGCAGAATATTTATTACTGATGACGTCGTAACAGGGAGGAAGAGCAGATTCCTAGTTGAATTTTCACAATGAAAAAATTTATCTTATCTTTTGACTCACACACAGGAAAAAAAAAAGCAATCAGGCAATCATTACAAGACAACAGAGAATATTTATCCCAGTTGTTTTCGTCTTGAATGTCGGTGTTATTCAAAAGACCAAAAGTGGGGAGCTCAAGTCCTCTGTCAGTCAATGAGAAAAGGTAGGTGTCTCTCTCTGAGAGATAGGGAATGTGTGTGTTTTGTGCATGTGAGATTTCAAGTTAAATTTCAAGTTAACACCCTAAAATGACTGATGTGAATTTGCACCAATGTTACTCTCCATCACTTCAACAGTCTTTTTCTGAAGTATCCACACCGCTATGAATGTGTACGTGTAAAGTTTCTTAAGTATACCTTCTTTATCAAGAGGACTGACACTTTTCCAGTGTACTTAATGACATCAGTTTCTGAGGCTTTTTTTTTAGGCAGTAGCACAGGTTATTTAAATAACTATCCACCTACTTACCTACTACCTGTAATCTGCAATTCCTTCTTAGAATCTGTACCAAGCAAAATCACATTGCCATAATACAGACACTTTTATTGGAGTCAGGACTGTTGTCCTCGTTTCAGCAGGGATAGAGTTAATTTCCTTCCTAGTAGCTGGTACAGTGCTGTGGTTTGGATTTAGGATGAGAACAAAGCTGATAATGCACTGATGTTTTAGTTGTTGCTAAGTAATGCTTACACTAGCCAAGGACTTTTCAGCTTCCCATGCTCTACCGACTGAGAAGGCTGGAGATGCACAAGAAGCTGGGAGGGGGCACAGCCAAACTGGCCCAAGGGACATTCCATACCATGTGACGTCATGCTCAGTACATAAACTGGGGAAAGCTGGCCGGGGGGGCCGCTGCTCGGGGACTGGCTGGGCATCGGTCAGCGGGTGGTGAGCAATTGCACTGCGCATCACTTGTTTTGTGTATTATTATTATTATTGTTATTGTTATTGTTATTGTTATTATTACATTGTTGTTATTATTATTACATTATTATTATGATTTTGTTTTAATTATTAAACTGTTTTTATCTCAACCCACAAGTTTTCTCACTTGTGCTCTTCCAAGTCTCTCCCCCATCCCACCGGGTGGGGGGGAGTGAGCGAGCAGCTGTGTGGTGCTCAGTTGCCGACTGAGGTTAAACCATGACAACTGTCTACTAGTGTTCCCTGGTTATTCCTGTGTGGTTAATACCATAGCCAGCTAAAGGGAAATAAAGGATATGGATGCTGTGTGTGCCACCTGCAACTATTTCTCAGACTGTTCTCACTGTCTGTGCAATGCAAGTCTCCATACATGTTCCTGTAGGTTCTTCAAATCTGGTGCCTCAATGTGCTTCACACTGTCTGTTGCCCTTTTTGAACTAAGAGTTCAGACTTTACAGCTCTGTGCCTTAAAAGAGCCTTGATGCACCTCATTATCAGGAACCATGGCAAACCAGTAGCTCACTGTAGCAAAAAACTCAAGATATATGTATGTAGTCTGCTTTTAAACTCTCCTTAATGTGAAAAAGCACGCAAATTTTTCCTAGACTGATGCAATCCACAGCTGAGACCCGAGGACTTTGTTCTTCCAGCTTCTTCATTTCTAACTGGTACCTCTAAATGTATTATGAAATGAGATCGGATAAAAAAGCTACATAAGGCAATGGCTTTTCTTTCTCTCTGTTTAGTTAGAAAAGAGATACACTTGCTCAGTATCTAAAGTGTGAGTTTCTGTCTTAAGAACTTACATGTCAAATTTCAAGCTCAAAAGAAAAATAAAGCACACAAAAAAGTTATAGACAGCTGAAAACAAGCCTTAGAAAGAAATGTATGTGTATCCTTAGCAGCACTAGTTAATTTGTCTTATACTGCTTCTGTGAAGATGTAATTCTAGCATCTGGAATTCAGTCTGTTTCCAGTTTAAGGCCAATCTGCTGGTCTTTGGAGGCCTCCTTGGGATCAGACCTAACTGCCAGACATCAGCCCTCACATTGTGACCACAAGATCCCAGCATTAATGTCTTCTCACTGGAATCAATAAATTTGATGTGCTGCAGGAGGAGGTTTGTGAATATGGGACACAGAATTTTCACAGGTGCTTAGCTGAGAAATGACCCTTTATTGCTTTCAGCACTAAATACAAAATTCATTTCTTTCAGCTGAGATTTTTTCCATCAATTCTTCACACATGTAAATCCAATATCCCCTACCCTCTACCCCCAAAAAGAATCAATCTATTTCTTCCAAAGGGTACAAAATAAAAAGGATTGTTCATTTCTGTTTTAAAATATTAGGAAGGTTTTACAGGGATCAGGACTTAGAAAGCATGGAGGTTAAAAAAAGACACAAAAGCAAAGGCTAGAATCATCCACAAAATTTAGGTGGAACCATATGTTTTCACAATGAATATCAGAGGAAATACATGGCTGACAGCTATTCAACGATTTCCGTTCCTTCCTTTCCTTGTCCTTCTTTTAGTAGGGAACTTACTTTGCTACTCCCATTTTACAGATAGGCAATGTACAATGTGATACATGAGGGAACTTCAGTGGTTTACCTGCGGAAACCTATTAGATCACACTAGACCAAAAGTCCAGTAAAAGTTTTAAAAGCCAGCTTTCAATATGTAAAGACTATTTCTTACTCTCCTAACTGGCTGTCTATTTTAGGGTAATACAGAATCTTCTATGTTTGAATATGTGCTAGACACATAAAAATCCTCATGAATAGTGTTCACACAATTCAATTTAAAAAAAAAAAAATGTGCCCAGCAAGCTGACATACCTGAGAAATTTGTTCTAAATCCTGTGTACAAGCTACATCATACTTTTCTCTGAGGTCTCTTTCCATGTTTCTGATTCATCTGCCTGAAGCTTCCATTTTTGTATGGTACTACTTTGGATGAAAAGGAATAATTGTTTTGCTGCAGGTATCCTAATTTCTCTTTAGAAACATATTCTGAGGCTACAGAAGTGTTTATCTAGAAAACATCAGGCAATCTATAGAAAATACCAGGAGAACATTCCCCTGACTTTGATGGTGGCACTAAAACTAATGGAGTGCCTCCCTCAAAAATCTTTGACAGAAGACTGGTGACACCAGGTGACTCAGGGGTCCTACCGCCTCTGGCAGACACCGTATCATTTGTTGTTTCTAAAACCAGCTGTTAGCAGCTTAGCCCTCAAATTACAAATTACCTTGTCTTTGGATAGAATCAGCAAGGAAAAAATAAATAAATAAGGTCACCAAATTTTTCTTAAGTTATCGAGGGTTTTATGAGCACAGCTAACCTCATTTTCATATTAGCTTGTATGCATGTTGCACACATATGCCATCTTAAAAAACACCCTCACTGCCGGAAAATAAAAGCAAATGACAGATATGCAGAAAAAGTCACCTCTGCAGCGTTAATTCAGTCTTGGGGTTTTATTACTTGGTCAGATACTTACACATGATCCCTGCCTTGCTCAGTATAAGGATGGATTACATTCAGGAAAACAATGAGGTGTTCAAAAATTTTTTTTATCTTCTTTTTTGTAAGGTGTGGCCTTAGGTCTTCTTTGCACTGCATTATTCAATCTCTCCTTTGAAGCCATTTGTTTAGACTTCTCTGTGGTGCTCATGACTATATTTCATGAACAGCAATGCCTTTACTTTTACAACTGCCTATAAAGTATGACTGTAATATTATCCTTATTTTACACTGGGTAGCTAAAGCACCAAGATTAAGAACCACTGATTTGGGGAGCCTGCTCTCTGGGATGACTCAGACTCGAGCACTCTGCCTGCTCCACCCTGCTCATATCACAGCTCCCAAAGACTGCAGCCTCCACACCGGTCCATCAGCACAAGCTGCCTTCCCATTTGGGGAACTCCTACCACCAAGTATCAAAGGCAGGTCTTAGAGAAATGGGAAAGGTCACTAGCCAGCACTCTGAAAAATGTGTTTTAAGCAGTGTGTCTAGCATCAGGCAAAAATTCTGCAGCAGTGTCGGGGACAGAAATAGAAACCAGCTTTTCAATGACCTCACCATGAGGTAACCTTTGTAGCCTTGCCTCATGCATGGTATGCGTTCCAGCTTCTGTAAGAGAGGGGCTGGGGGCCCTGAGACAGCAGCTTCCCTCATGCTCCAAGACACTTCGTTCCCATAGCCCAGTCCACCCTCTCCGAGAGTGAAGTTGGGTCCTGTGGTATAAAAGAGTGCAGAGATGTGTCATTAAGAACATAATGGGAGCTATGTTGGAACAGACCAAAGGTCACTCAGTATCATGTCTGACAATGGTTAGTAGAGGTTGCTTAAGGAAAGAGTGTAAGAAACAGATGAAATATGGACTGACATCACTTTCTGCCTTGCAGCAACAAGAAGCTTAAGGTTTCCCACACCCACACCTTTTTTAATTTTTTTTTTAGTTTTTTTAAGCCAGAAGTTGCATCCAGGCTAGTGCATTTAACAGTCACGGATGGGCATTCATGAAATAAAGCTGTCTAATTAATTTCTGAACCTTTTTTTTTTCCCCTGCACAATACCTTACAAAAAGTTTCACAACTGAGGACTGCAACAAATATATTTATCCAAAATAGCCTACAGTCCTGTTTAGGACAGTCTCCTTGCAGGGTGGGGCTGTGCATTTGAAACCCTTCGGTTCAGAAGAGAAATTATCCTGAATCCTGCACATTAAAGGATGAGTGCTTTAACCCAAAAGTACAAATCAAGATATTGATTTCTGTGTGTAACCCAAAGCAGTGAATATGTCAGGCAAGCTTTTGGAATGCTTAGACCTTTCTGGCACCCCAGCTCATGTCCATCTCCCATTACAGGTAGGAGTTTCTCTGACATACACTGTATACAGGAATAATATTTGAATAATGACTTTTACAGTTCCTAACTAACATGAACACAAGGTGTTCACATATGGTCAAGGGGTATTATATACTTGGAAGCAGATGGTATAGAGAAAGTTTCACTGATATTGCTCAATATACCTGAATGCCCAGTAGAAATAGCCCTGCCTACTTTCTCCCCATGTATAAACATACACACGTACACACAAAAATGATGCAGTCACTTTAATATTAAAGAAAGAGTGATTTTTTCTCTGAAAGAAAACTGGAAAATGTTAAAAATTCTTTAATTTTTCTTTTTTTCCCCAAAATCTCCTCTGGAGATACACCAGATGCCTTTTCACCATATGGTGAAATGTTGAGCATTTCACCTTAAATTCCTTGCTGAAGTCCATGGAGGTTGCTAAAATATCAAACTCCAAACGGCTTAGGAATATCCAGCTCATATGATCAGAAAAGTTCTACTATGTAACCTTGGAACAATTAAATCTTGCCAGTAGATCAGACTAGTAACCATACACCAAAACCATACAGGTAGATATCAGTTAAATGAACCACAATTCAAGGAAATTATAAATGACTGACCTTTATCAGGTAGTCATAAAAAGGAGGAGCAATTATACATCACCCCCAAAAGCTTTCTTTTTAAATCTCAGATGCTGCTCAGCCCATTATAATTATCCTAACTTATAAGCAGTAAAATGTTTAGTGGGACAACTTAGGGAAGCAGAATATATGAGAGAAATTATGCAGCTAATGGGGAATTACTCAAGTTGTAATTTACTAAATATTGTTGCAGATTCCTTGTGTCAGGTTGCAATAAAAGGAAGATCTTCCTAAATTAATTTATACCGGTTAATTAACTCCTAGATAATAACTAACTATATTTTTATGCAACATGAACCAAATATTTTAAGCTGGATACCTGAGGTTAGACACCCAAAATCTCACAGTACCAGCTGCTGTACAGATCCTTAGCCTGAGCATGGACTTACACGGCTGAAAGCATGCAGCCACATTCGAATATTGGTCTGTCACAATGCTGCTGAGCGCTGGACACTCTTCAATAATGCATAGCACCTCAAGCTAGGAAAGTGTGACTAACTAAAGGCAAGGATGCAAACATTGCTGTGTAAGCCTTTTCTTCCCTTCTTCAGTCATTTATTTGCAGTGGAGAGGGGGCCAGAAAGGGAAGGAGGGAAATAAATTATAAGAAAAGACTTGGTGTGCTACATTTGCTATTTACCTTTAAAGAGTCTTACATGGCTGTTGCTCTAAGAATAAATAAATAAAAATAAGTTAAAAAGCCACATTTTCAAAGAATTTGTTTTGTGAAAAGCCTTGACAGATTTTTATAACTATGGAAAAACAGCTGGAGAAAAAGTCACACCCGCACCCCAGATGCAAAGAGAATCCAAACCAAGGCATACTTAATAGCTGAAAAGGTTAGCTTTGCTTTTTTGGAGAATCCAATTTCCTGTTCATTATCCTTCCAAAGTATGGAAGAGAAAAAACCTTGACAAAAATATTTTTAAAATCTTGCCAGTAATTGCTTATCTCTGTACATTTTTAATACTAAGACTCTACAAGATACAAACTGGAGCAACTCACTGAAGCTGACAGGGTTGAGGATTTGACTTACAGTCTTTTCACATTGTTCCTCTGATACCTGACACTTCCAGGAAGAGCAGTACCATGCCAGGAAAGCTCAGTCAGGCCTTGGCATTACCACACCACCCTCAGAGGAACTGGGCACACAAAGTAATGACACTGTGCTACAGCAAGTGGGCAGTTTTAGCAAGCGGCCACTGACAAGTTTAACTTAGGACCAATACATCAGCTTTCATCTGTGAATTCCAGAGCTCTTTAGAAAGAGTTATCATCCTTAACTTAAACTTGGATAAAGGACTTCTAATTATATGCAGCATTCCCAATGAAGCAGAGAAAATCAATGCCAGAACAAGGATCAGAGCTGAGCTCCTCCAAAGGCATGCTTGATGGGTTTTAACCAGCAAGCTGAAGTGTAGCTTTTAGTCAGAAGTTTATAAAACTGCATTTTGACACCTAGATAGCTCATTGAGGGGAAGAATTTCATACTGTGGGTTGGTGTTTTCCAATACTTCATGGACATTTCAGATCAATGTATGAAAATATCACAGCAGAGGGGAGGCTGGCCCTTTTTTTTTTTTTTTTTTGCAGTTTTCTTTAATTAGTTGAGTCTAGCTCTACTCTTTTTGGAATAGAGAAATCACACAATAATGGATGAAGCCAGCACATGGTCTGGGACAGTGACAGACAGAGAAATCTGTATGATTTCAGAAAAGTCCCCAGTAGGCATGGTGTGAAAGTCGCCCTGCTCTCTGCCCCTGCACCCCTCCTGTGGGCTGCTGGAAGAAGGCATTTCTCTGCAAGCATCACTTTGCACTTTTCAAGGCCGAGGATGGAGCCATCTTCTTGCACTTAGTGCAAGAAGTGTTGCTGTTGTTGGGCAACTTTTAACTTCCTCATTGCTCTTCGAGGTACCTGCAGGAATCAGACCACTGTGTTCAGAAGGAAAGTCCATCTTTCTTTACTTTGTGCTTTCACAGACTGTTACAATTTACTAAATGCTCCCCAGGGGTCAACTTGTGTAGCAGCACTGTGCATTACGCAGTAACTATCATCGCAGTACTTACACCAGCACTGGAGAGAATTACACCTGAAACGCTCCCTTTGGTTTTATAGTACAGAACAGTGTCCTCTGCAATGCCTCCAATTTTACAGTGTAAAGAACTAGAATGACTCACTTTCCTACTTCAGATTCAAGAGAAGGCAGACTTTTCCCTTGCTATTATGGGGAAAAAAAAAAAAAAAAAGAAAAAGCTTTCAGGCATCTTCTGTTCCAGCTGTAAAGATGTGGCAGGCAATGTAAATTGAGCATTCTTGGCAGGTAGTTTCTTCCTAATGTTTATGGGTCAGGTTGTCAGACATGAACAGCAGGGTCAGCCTACTTCTTTTCTACAATAAGTGACATCCATTTTTACCTGTAGAGATCTAAGTGATTTTGTGCTCTGGTCACTTTATCCTTGTGTTTGTCTTCCAAGCAAAATTTTAAATTAACTTTTAAATGATATTTTAAATTATCTTCAATCAAATGGGTGTGTCCTATATCTAGATGCAAAAGATATTTTGTTTTATTTCTTTCTCCTTTAGGTACTGTGTCGATAATTCAGGTTTTCTTAGCATTACTTTGTAATAATACAAACCAGCCACCACTGACCGTATTACCTCTAGTGGATATCCCTGAAAACAATTAAATACAAAAGCATTCCGTAGATGGGAGTTTCCAAATGCTGAAAGAGCCTGTACAGAAATGTGAACTCAAAGTCCTAGTTTTTTCTCAGACTCAAAATAGTTTCTCTAACTATTTAGAGAATACTGATCTGAAATTATAGAATCAGACTATTAGGAGTGCAAGTTTCACCACTTGAATTCAGGGTGAAACACCAATGACTTGACACCTGGCACCAAGAGGTGAAGCTTTTACAGTTTAGAGATAAATGTTTCTACCAAAACCTTACCAAAATCTTCCTGAGGAAAATAAATACATCTATTTTTTTAATCTAAGAGAGACAGAAGGCAGAATCCCTTGATCTCAGTATCAGAAGAATCATTTTCCCAAAACTTTCTTCTGTTGCTAAAGCTTAATATCATGGATTTATGAGAGAATCAACAGTGTTCTCAGAAAACGTTATTTTCCATCAGGATTTCTTTTGATTTTTCATAGATTTCTATATCCATATTCTGTCTTATGATTTTTCATCCCATTAAATGATTATATGAGTATGGATGAATGTTAATGTCTTTCTCTTGGACTCTTATTTTGTGGAAGAATAGAGGAAACTGTGGAAACCTTATGAGGGCATTGGTTGCCTACGCATAGGCACCTAGTACCTAAATGGCACCTTAAGATGTCCTAACTCGGCTCTAGCTGCACTCTCAAACAGGTGTAGGATCACTCTAAGTTCTGCTGTGCATCTGCCAACCCCATGCCAACACCTGGGATAGTCTAGGGAACCTTATAATAGCAGTAGACACCTTTAGCATAAGCAGCTGGATTGTTCCCCTATTTCGGAGCAGTGTTAAAGATCCAACTAGCACCAGCAAAGTATGGCTTAGACATGTTACTTTCATAACCCCTGTACCTAGAGTGCAATGGCAGCAACAAGGATGAAATTCAAATACCTTCTGGTTCTCCTTTTAAAATACACCTCATGTAGTGAGAGAAAAACCCACTGCCACTCAAGCTAGGTCCCAGAATAAGAGAATTATCTTGGACAGACATCTTTTCACTCTTCCAAATGCTGTATTAATTAAACTCCTTTGTAATCTTCTGCAATGGTAGCAAAAAGCTGCTGCTGTGGCAACCCTAGAGCTGTCCCTCATGAACAGGCTCATGCTGAAATCCTCAGTTTACAGTATCTTCTTCTGAACAGCCCAGAAACTTGGCTTTAACTGGTATGCATTGCAGTTTGCAGAGTAATTGTGACATTTTATTTGTATGACTACAGAGAAAAAATATAAATATTTCAACAGAGGGACGGAGCCAGTTTCCCTTTAGATCAAGGGAAATTCTCACAGTCTTCTGAAATTATATCAAGCCTTAATAAATAAAACTTTATTTTACTTAAATAAAATATGGAATGGTACTATTCCACAGAAGGTAAAAATATTCTTTTTCTTTGAAATGCCTGTATCTGCAGATTCCTTCCCTTTCCAACAGACGCATTAGTGTCACATTTCAATTTTGTACTTAATGTCAAAATATGATATTAAAAAAACCCAACCCTGGTTCCTCATTATGCTGAGCTGTACTTGCATAATTATTCTTCAGGCTTCACTTAATTATATGCCCCACCATGTGTTACTTTTCAACATCCTAAGTGGTACCACCTTACTGCTAGGAATATTAAACAATGAAAGGCAACACTCTTCTGTTTGGTTATACAACATGCTGTGTCTGAATTCAGTCTTCTTTCACAGGTCCCCTCTCCCAGCTTCTGAATTATATCCTTTACAAGTGTTTCAAAGAAGGACACTTACAGTCATGTTTGCTCTACAATGTTAGGGTTGGTGTGTGGCTTTTTGTATTTCCTGTATCCCAGAATTTCCCCCGTTATTCAGAATGAAATTTAAAAAAAAAAAGAAAAGAAAGAGAACAATTAAAAGAACAGAAAAAGCAAAAGAAACTACAGCGATTCAGAAGTTTTAATTCAGGTTATTTTTTTCTTACCCTGTCAAGATCACAAGCTAGTAATCGAGGTGAGGAAAGAGGCATTGGAAAAACTACTTATCTACAAATGGTATTTCTTAGATACCTAAAACTGTGTTACCCTAAAAGAACAGCAGTGCTTAAGAATAAGTGAAGGAAAACAGGCAGTGACTAAAATGATACTGAAGATTTTGCTCCAGTTCAATTGGATGGGAGTTCTGATCAAGCCTTTTACATCCTGCAAGTTTTTTCATCATAGTCCAAAAACATGGGACCTCCTGACCTCACAAGTGTCAAACGTTGACAGGTTGACTAACCAACCCAGAAATGTTATTTTTATATAAGAATGCTTTTTCTGAGAATAATTTAAAAGAGTTTTATTCTGAGAAGCACATTGATAATGTCCAAGTGAGTGAGACAGATGGGATTTTTATATGGTCAACACTGTTCTTTATCAGCCAGAGAAACGTGAATCCTAGGCCACTGAAGTTAAAAAAAACCCCTCCCATTGATTTAAATCAGCTTTGTGTCAAACTGAAAATAAGGATATACTAGGAATGTCCCTGAGACAGGAAGCTATTTTAATAGTATAGCCCAATAAAAGTTCATTTTGGTTTATTTTATGGCTTATTTTGTGTAACAATATTCCAAATTATAGTCCTAAAACAAAACCCCTCAGAAAACCCCAACTAAACAAAAAAAACCCCATGCTTGAATTAAATCTTACTGATAAATCATCCTGAAAAACAAGGCAACCTATCAATCATTTCCAATCAACAAATCCTAACATTTAATCACAGGCATATTCACACTTCAACATGGATCCACTTCTGTCTTTAAGCTTCTAATTAATAATTGTGTTGTCAAATGCAGAATCATGAATAGTCCTTAAGGGTTTTCCTGTACAGAAGATGATGAATACTTCTACTTAGCCAATCAAAAGTTTATTTACTTGTTAAAGAATTTTAACAATTTAACTAATTTAAAAGTCCCTTTTAAAGTAGGTTCAAACAATCAAAATTACAGGGGGTTTTGCCCTTTTAAATCCCATTTTGAATGTTGTAGAAAGTGAATATCTGATAAATAATTACTGAAAAAGGCACTTCCCTCTGGATTGTGGACTGCTGTTCCATGGATTTTAGCTAGTATGATGGATTTATTGTACCATGGTGGGTACTATGGGACAAATTTTGTGATCCTTACCCACACTTCATTCCAAGGATGTAATTTCCTTTACAGAGTGGACATGTGTGCAAAAACAGTGGAACCTATTCTTACTGATTCACTGGATAAGGAAGACTTAATAAAATGTAAAAGAATGCTGAGAAAAAAATCAGATTGTTTCTAAGATGAGTGTGTCAAAGATTGGATAGTTTCTTTTTAACAAAGCTCAGATGAAAACTAGGCTGTGATGGGCTTCTGCTTACCAGCTACTTTTGTAACCAAAACTTTCCCAGTTTGCAATCATTGCCGAAGCTTCCAGTCCCCCTTGGCTTCTTGGTCCTGCACTGTGAAGACAGCATTACAGTTATCGAACCTACTTGGAAGCTACTGTCTCATAGGTGGGCAAATGCGGTAAAATAATGCCCAAAGACAAATGCTGAGAGTCTTGCTTTTTCTCTCCCAAGAAAATAGTTCCTTTCACAGGCTGAAACTGCTATAGTAGCTGTTTCACTGAACTATGTAAAATTAGAACAACAGAAATACCTGTAGTTAAAATGATGAAAGTGGATTTATTTACTGAAAAAAATGAATAATTTTGTATGCAAATAGCTGAAGCTATCCCAGTGTTTTTCAACATCTCCACTATGAAGCTTTCCAATATGTTGAAAGGGCATTATAGTAGGCATTTTGCATTGTCACTGTCTTACCTCAAAGGGATATGCAATATCCATTGTTGACACAAACAGCCTGCTCTATTTTGAAATTCTTATATTTGCTCTCATCAGCAGCATAATAAAAGATTACAGTTTTATGAAATCAGAGAGCTCTCCCTTTTCAAGCTAGGTGTACCTCACTGCAAGGTTTTGTGAAGGATGGTTTTCTTTGGTTTTTTGTTGCTTATAAAATTAAAAAACCCCAAACATAAAGGCATTTGGGAAATAGCTGAAAGGAACTGAATTCTGTAGATGAAAAGTTTTGTACGTGCCTCATGCTTTTCTGGATGAATAATCACAAATAATGTCCAGTGATCTTGTCCTAGCTGACCACAGACAGACAATGATTAAATGGTACTTTTCACTGTCTGGTTTGTCTGAGAGTTGCACTGACTCCCAGTTTCCAGCTTTCCAGCTTGTTGAGAGAAGTTGCTAACAACTGTCCCTATCCTCAGCTGTTCCTCACTGTCTCCTTCCCTAAAGGACTACCCACAAGAGGGCTAGGCATAGCATAGATTAAAAACACAAACCAAAAATCCATAAAAAACTTAATATAGACACCAATGTCATAATTGGATTTTCATATGGACTGGGATTTTTCTGAAATGCAACTGCCATGGTAGATAGAAATTCATAAGCCTGTAATACAGTTAAATTTGTACAACTTGTGCATATTCATAAGGCTGAACTGATGATTAGAAATTACAAGTTAACAAAAATGGCCACAGAGCAGTGTTGAACATAAAAACTTATTTGAATAAGCAGATTTGTTTCAAAAACAAACGAACAGATAACATGCAACAACAGAAAAAGTTTTTTCAAGTGCTAAATAAGGAACTTGTCTTGCAAGAAAACAGTTTTTCCCTAAGGCTACTCTGTACCTTCAGGATTCATTGTAAAACTTCAAACTAAAAAAAAAAAAAAAAAAACACATAACACCTCTTCTGCTTTCTTTGCTGCTATTTCAGTGTGCAGTTGCACCCAATATGCCTGTGCCAGTGAAGGCAGGGAAAAAAGAGAAACCAAAGAAGTGAAAAAGATAAATTCTCCAGGAAGTTTTCCTTTGTTACTCCATTAAGAAAATTAAGTACGCTCTTTGGGCACTATGAGAATACTTTTTTCCTTCATCAAACTGACAGATCTTAAGGAATCAAGTAAATTTTAGGGCTACCTCCACAAAAAAATATTAATTCTTTCATGGACAAAGTGTGATTGGCCTTAGCATGGTTCAAAGAAAGGAATCAAGTCTTTTATCTGACCAGCCTGATAGCTGTCTCCAGCTCTCCCCATGTTTTTGAACCTGGCGAGCACACCCCTCACTAACTGCGCACTGAACTGCGGGGACAAAACAGCCCGGCTACTGTCTTGCTCTCCAGCATGCCTTTCTTCCAAGAACCCCCCTCAATTATTACTGTAATTGGGACCAACACCCTCAGAGATGCAAAGATTAAAAAAAAGGAGAAATCAAGATGAAATTTCAGTGAATCTTGAATTTAGAAAAGCTGCAGTCAATATCCATAGTTCAGGCAATACAAAAACCTACAAAAGAATTTCTGCATCTTATTTTTTTGTTTTGCTAAAAAGCTCTGACTATATGATCCTAAGCAATTTAGGAACTCAAGTTTTTCAAAAATTACCTAAGCCAGAGATATGAATTTATCATACTGTAAAGATAGTTCTACACTATTCTGGGTATGAACCAACAGGGGGGGAAAAAAAAAAAGACAAAAAAAAAATAGGAGGTCCATAAGAAAAGTAGTACAGCATCAAGGCTTTCTGCATAGAATGTTGAGCTTCATGTGTTTTCCATAAACCCAGGGTACAGACTGCTTAAAACAGCTTTTTTTTTGCTTTTTTTTTTGCTTTTTTCCCCTTTTTTTTTTTGCTTTTTCTCTAATAAAAACAAAAACAAAACCAGGGAAAAAGCATTTGGATTCATGCCCAAAGTCCCATTTTAAGGTTGTGTGAGTTTTTCTCCCAGCTACCTAATGGTACAGAGAGACAATCGTAGAGAGAGAGCTATAAAATGTTCACTATATGTAAAAAGCTGTACTGAAAGAGCATTGTTGAAGTTGCAAAATGAAGTACTCAAGAGACAGCAAAGCAAGAATTAACCTTGCTTCCCTTCATATGCAACATCATGTAGTCTTTAAATACACCATGACGTGGGGTTTTTTTCTAGACCCTCCCCGCACCTCATTCAGGGTACGTGAAGAATGGACTTCAAGTAATGAGTATGTCTTTGAAACTTTTGTTATTTTTATTGTTCAGTGTGTGTCCCTAGGCCTCGCCCATGCACACCACTGAAACCCTGAGCTGAAGACAGAATTATTCATATCCTTACGGGCTTCCCTATGGTGCTCATCACGCAAAGCTCCATGAGCTTCGTGAAGGTTAATTTGTCTTAACAAAACCTTTCCGAAGTGACAGGATAATATATCCCACTTTACAGACAGGCAGCAGAGGCACACAGGCAACAGTCAATGCTGAGCTACCCAGGACCCAGGTCGTGGATTTTGTCATGTTTTGTAATAATTTGCACCTTCAAGCATAGCACTCATTCACTTTAATTGTAGCTGTGACTGCTCAGTGCTTCTTTATCTCAGCCCTCAGGATCTTGAGGTGGGCATTCAGAAATAAGAAGCACACCATTACCGACCATCTATGAAACATCCGATGTAAGGGACTGTGCAGCATTGCTCAGGAACTCTGGTAGTCAGAGACAGGCTCCGCTTCTCCAAGCCAGAACTTAGCTGCCCTGAGAGGAAGGAATCCTTTTTCTTCCAATATTTGTAAGAAATAAGGCAGACTTACCATGTACAATGGCATCAGTTACTTCCTAGGCCTGAGCAGGAAGCTGTTCTTAGACTAGGACTTGTCTACTGAGTGAAGTATGAGACCAGGTTAAAAATAGGAGGGGTTCACCTTAAGTAGAGCTTGCTCATAATTGCATGTGAATGAAAGGAATGAATTAAGGTAATGGACAAACTTCATGGTGACATCTTCTAACTTTCAACCCCTTCTTTGGTGCTTCAGCTTCTTGTCACATCTTTCTTTTCTCTTGCTTTTCTCCTGTTTCTCCAGATTCTAATTACAGGCTTTTTTCATGCAGCTAGTTCCTTTACATGTCTGTTCACTCTGTGAAGATGCTGTATATGCACTTAGTCAGCATTCAAGGCTGTGAGGAGTTTAGGCACGATGAACGAGCACAGGCTTCTAAGAGATAGGAGCTGTTATTGAGTGTATGCAACCCATATTTTTACAGACCTTTGAATATGGTCAAATGTGTAGGAATTTTCACAAGAGTGGCAAAGGTACAATGTCCAAACACAAATGATAACTCTATAAAATATCATGTCCCTGATCCAAAGAGTAAGAGTGTGAGGGTATTTCAAATAAAAGCTCTTAAAGGTAAAACAGTACTTACTTCTAACCTTTATTATAATCCCCTCCTCTTCCACTGTTGGTTTCATGGATAGTTGATACATGTTTGAATAAAAGTAGGGAAAAAACCCCAAACCTAACCACCACCTCAAACCCTGCAAGGCATAGATAGCATGAGAAACATCACAGCCCAAATGCTTAGTTTCACAAAATTACACTTTTACAAACGACGAGCATGGAGTAGCATACTAGCATACTACAAGTATGGCTTGTGTTTATGCAGAACAGTAATCAGAACAAGCAATCCCACTGAAGTAACAAAAAGCATCATCTGGCAAGTATTCTTCAGACTGGTAAGTGTCCCAAATGCTACTAGTTTTGAAATAAAAGTAACGATGAAACAAAGCTGAAAATATCAAACAATCAAATAATGTCAATCAAAATATCAAAAAATAACTTCTTTTTGTTTTCATTTTTAACTGAGCTTGTTGGATAGCAACACTCAGTCATGGTCTCATGCAGCGAGATAAGTCATCAGTTGACCAGCTTCCTGCAGGGCAAGGCAGCCCATGTCTTTGTGGGACCAAAGCACTCCAACCTTATTGCTGACTGGCAGCACAATAGCTTTTGTTTCTAACCTTTATTGAGCTTGGAATCGTAACCTCCATAGCCACTTTCTTCCTTAATAGTTAAAACAGATGCATAGACCTGGGGTCTGTCAGCTGGGCAGAGTGGTGAACATGCGTGGCCGTTTATGGTTTTGAAGTACCACTTGATCTGGAACATGTACTGAAGTAGTAATATGACACAGGATGAACTACAGAATTCAGCTCCAAGGCAGCATAGATGGGTCTTCCATTATTACATTTCTCTGGCATGTTTGAAAAGTCATTCCCCTGTGGATGGACGTTCTGGCTATGACCTGGGAGAGTGTCCAGAGATGACTCATCTGTTAGAATCATTGAAAGGGGGAAAAAGAGGCAGTAAAAACCTTACATAAACCATATCATTCATGCCATAAAGCACAACTGATACTTCTCACCTAAGTTAGGCTACATGAAAACTCTTTCTACAGCACAAAAAGCAGAGATTTCACACAAGGTAAATAGACACATTCACTGCCCAGATTCATACAGCATGGTTGATTGTGGACAAGCCTCATCCATCAGGGTGAAATTTAACATTGACAGCATGAGGTGGATTATTTCTGTTTTCTGCTTGCAATATTTGACAGAATCATATGGCTTGTTGCAGCACATGAATGAAGTAAAAATAATAAACATGTAAACAACTTTTAGGATTCTTTCCATTAAATCCATTTCCTAATAAATACTTCCTCTGTTTTGATATTTTCATAACTGTGTATAATATTTTGTACCTCCCTGTGACAGTAATTTAAGATTTCATTAGTTCCATTGACTACAATGTATTTGGGAGAATTATTCTTGTTTCTAAATTACAAATTGATAAAATTAAATTTACCTATCAAGTGTCTTGAATTGGAATAAGCAAAAAAGAGAAAAAAGTGATCTATTTTTGTTTTCTGCTTTCCTTCTAAAGCAGGTGATGCTGCTTAGATTCTTTTTCCTTCTGTCTAATTTACATTTAACTTGGCTGCTGATAATATGTTTCTAATTTGTAATTTCAACTGATTACTGATGACGTACATGGGTTTGAAGTGAATCCTATAATCAGTCTTCATTTTCAGGAATGACTTAGGATTTTGGCTGCCCATCTAAAAAGGTTCTGATTTCTTTTACAGAAATTATTGAAACGTTCACCATCTGAACCTGTAAAGACCCCTATAGTGTGTGTCTAATCACTGAATCACTCAGTCCTTGGCTACTTCAGGTAATTTAGGTCCACCACCTTTAAAGACTTGTGCTTTTCTTCTGTTTTGCAGGTTTTCTTTGGTTTTGTATATATCCATCATGACCTCCTTTAAAGTAATTAAAGCTCTGTGGTAATAGAAAATCTTTCAGGCAACATAATTATTTTCCTATTTGGGGGATCATTTTAATAATTTACATTATATTTGACTTGTACTCATTTTTTACTCAGAATTATTGCTATGCTTAAGATATGACATCAATGGAATAGACCATTACCATGGAAAAATTACCATGCCTTCCTTAGTTTCATAAATAATGATGGAAACTCATGCAATTATAAAAAAAAAAAAAGCTAAAATGTAAACAAAAGGATTGTTCTCCAGTCAGATGGCATGAGTTCTGTGAAAGAGATCTCTGCAGCTATGTCAGATGTCTTCTATGCATGTAATAATTTGGATGGTGCAGCAAGTAAGGTGAAAGTTGCATCTTGTATCATTGTGGAACTGCTGCACTCCCATTGCCAGGAATGACAGAACCTGTCCAGTTCTTCATCCAACAGCAAAACATATTGCCCATGCGGTTAAAATTCTCTTTAATTTGGTACGGTTTATATCTTTTTTTAGTCTGTGATTAGCAGTTAAGTTCAGCTATTTGGCAGTCTGAGTGATTATCAGGTGCTCTTTTCAGATTCTATTTAGTCTTTGTCTCAGCCTTGTGAAGGTATTTGGTGTTTGCTTAGTGCAACAAGCACTTTCTAGATGGCTTCTTACTACAAGGAGCACGATGCTTTTAGTCAGAGAACTTCCCTCAGTGCAGATGTTTTTCAGGGTGTTTTGAACACCTAATACAGTCAAGGTTAGTCTCTTGTCTAAGCATTATTAATATACATAGGCAGAAAACAGGGAAGAGAGAAGGAAACATTCACTGCAGGAGGAAGCATTCTTTTAATATGCTGTAAACACCTTCTCTGGTGTACATAAATATATATGTTACTGTGAGTAATCTGTAGGATATCAAAATCCATTTTTATCTAGCTAAATATTTTTTCCATAGACATCTATATAAATACATGTATTCTAAGCACACTCTAAGTATCATCTTCTTTATCTGTCTTTGAAGACAAGATGAACAACATTTTAATGTAAGATGTTAGAAGCATAGTTATTTGGAGCAGGCAATAGCGAGTGCAATAGGATTACTGAGTAACTATTTTCCCCTAGACCCTGTAAGAGGGAGAGAAAAAGGAGAAACCAGAAACAGCTTAACTCACCAAAAATCAAACCACTGCATTGCCCTCTTAGCCACTGAGTGTTTTGGGATGTAAGACCGAAGATTACATCAGTACAATAAAGGCTCCCTGCTCTCTCTACAATCACAAGCAGTACACTATGCAAACCCCCCCCCCAAAAAAAAAAAACAAAAAAAAAACCCGCAGCTTTACCCCAGCATCAGAGCCAGTAGGAGTCAGAACAGGTAGAGAGGTGTAGAGAACAGGGAGAGAGAGGGAAGGGTTAAAGGCATTATCGCAGCCATTAGAGGGAAAAGTTGAAGCAATACAAGCACAGTAGACTTCTCTCTCCCCCCCCCCCCCCCCCCTTCTTCCCCCCACTCCCCTCTTCCCAAGCTGGATCAGTGTGTAGGGAGGGCAGTCATCACGCCATCCTAAGCAGCAAGAGCTGACGTTGGACGAAGCTGCCAGGTAGCTGAAAAAAGACACAGAAGGCAGCTGATACCCACTTTTCAACGTTTTCTTTTTTTTTTTTTTAGTCTGAATCTGGACTTCAAGCAACACAGCGCCTGAGACAGCTCATCTGAACCACACTGTATTGCAATACTCGCTCTTCCCAAAGAAAAAGACTCCACTGAGTAGCAGAATGCTGCCAGTGTCGCAGCTAGGGCTACAATACAGAGCCTTTTTGTAACATTTTAAAATCTCTTTCCGTTCATACATTTAGAGAGACATACATACACTCATATATCAGTTCTTCCTTTTTTGAGGGCACCTTTGGCTTTTGTTACCCTGATGTGACTTCTTCTTCGTCTTGGAATGATGGGGATCTTTCTAGCTTATGTTGGATTCATTTTCTTTTCAGTTATGTATATTCAACAAGGACTTTCTACCCAAGGTAAGATCACTTATTGTCAAATACGTGTGTGTGTTTTTCTATGCTAAAACGGACTGAAAACAGTATTGGGGGGAGGGGGGGGCACGAGGAAGAAGAGAATAAAAAGAAGGAAAACAACCACAATGGATAGGAGATGAGGACACCAAGCATCAGGTTTACATTTAGCTTTAAAATTGTCTGTAAATAGGAACAGAAGTGAGAAGTTTCCCCAAAGTGGGAATAAAACAAGCTTCTTTTACTTGATTGCAAAGAGGGAAATAACAGGCACCTTGCAGAAGAGTAAAGGGCTGTTGGTGAATGGACATACATGTGTTTGGGTTGTGCATGTTTGTATATATGCATGTATGCATACAATAAACACCTACCCGTGCATGCATAATTATTGCATTCAGACCAAGTACCGGGTGGCTAAATCTACTGCCTCCCTTAAAATATTGCGGTCTGCTTTCGTGCTGCGTCCCCTTTCCTCTCATATCATCCTGCAGTCCTCAGAGTCAGACCTTCATTTCCATTCTGTGACTATGTGTATTTCTGCTCCCCCCGCCCAAAAAAAAAAAAAAAAAGAAAAAAGAAAAAAAGGAGAAAAAGACAAAATCGACTTCTTTGAAGACCTCCCCCCCGCCCCCCGTCGCCTTTCTCCCTCCTCGCCGAAAGGCGCGCCTTGCATTTCAAGCAGCCCCGGCGCTGCAGGAACCGGTTGTTCGGGACCTCGAGGCTGCGGCGACGCTGTCAGCACCATGGACAGATCGCGCGGGGCCGGCCCCTGCGCCCGCCGCCCGCCGCCCCCGCCCGCCGCCCGCCGCCCCCTGCCCGCCGTCCCCTGCTCCCTGCCCGCTGCCCGCTGCCCCCGCCCACGGCTCGCCGCCCCCTGCCCGCCGTCCCCTGCTCCCTGCCCGCTGCCCGCTGTTCCCTGCCGGCAGCTCCCCGCCGGCCGCGCTTGGCGGTGCGGTCGGGGAGGTTGCTGGCAGTTATTCCCCTCCGCCCCCCCCGCCCCCCGCCCCCCCGCTCACACGCACTGACCGGGAGGGGAGAGAACGAACGAACGAACAAAAAAACCAAAACAAACTTACAAGCCCCGAATACACAAAATGCACGGTCTTTTTGTCAGTTTAACCTGGTGACTAGCAATCGCTGACTGCTGGGGGCGGGGGGGCAGAAAACGGGACACCGTGAAATATAAAGCTAGTAGCTTTGCTAAGTATCTGTTGCCAAGCACAAACGTAGGGGGAAAAAGAAGTAACACTGGTTGAGTGTTAAATTATCCCACCAATTCCAGGTTAGCTAGGAAGACTGGATAAAGAGAGAGGAAGAGGGGAGGAGACAACGAGCAATATTTCCTTCGCATCATAATATGCTCCAGTCAATCTGTAACACTGCATAACAGAAAGCAACATTGCAGGGTCTTTCCAATTTTCCTCTTCTTGAAACACAGGTTTTATTTATTACGGTTTGTCTGTAGTCCCCCTCACTTGACTATCATGTTTCATTATCTTGCAGAATTTTAAAGTGAGTTACAGGAGAGGGTGAGAAGGAAGTAAAGACTGAGACTTAAAGAAGTACTGGTGCCCTGGACTGTGTCCATCAGGATTAGTTTTTAAATCTAGCAGTGGGACACTGAAATGGGCAGATCCTGTTTGTTAAAGGACTGGGATACAAAGGTGAAGGTTAGTTCTAGAAAGTGTCTGCCAGGACTGAGAAACAGAAGATGTATTGCTGCTTGGTCCGATTATGCAAGCAGAGGTTCTCAGAAAGAGTAACTAACTCAGGTAAAGCCTTTGAAATGGGCATTTTGATGAGTGGTTGTAACCCGCACCTCAGAAGAGTGCCTCTTCCAAGAGCCACTCCAGCCGGCTGTGGAAGGTTTAACAATTCACACGTCTCCAGCTCAGCCCTACGAAATACAATAAATCAGTCTGGGTTTTTTTTCCTCTTCCAAACTGGTCTTACACGAAAGCCCTCGGTGAGTCTGGTGAAATACTGCATTCTGCCCAAGGGTATTTGGACCTAATCACATGAAACTTTACTAGCCCACGGGAGCAAGCAGGGGGGGTCTATAGCATTTCCCATGAGCAGGGCTTAGAGTGTAAAGGAGGTGGCTATGTGCATAAGGGAGGAAAGGCATACTTGGGTGTGAGAGAGACCAGGGGAGGTAACGTGTGGAAAACTGGAAAATCAGAAAAGAGGGGGAATGAGGAAAAGAAAACAGATAAATTAATTTAAAAGCAAAAAAAAGAGAGAGACAGAAGGAGAAAGGCAACACAAAAAGCAGAGAATAAACAATGAGTAGGCAACAGGAGATCTCAATGCGTTACGCATTTGTTTTGCAGCAAAATTCACTGAGTTTCCCCGAAATGTCACGGCCACTGAAGGGCAGAATGTGGAGATGTCTTGTGCTTTCCAAAGCGGCTCCGCTTCGGTGTACCTCGAAATCCAGTGGTGGTTTCTGCGGGCGGCTGAGGACCAAGAGGCTGGAGCAGAGGTGACAGGCACTCAGGTACTGATCCTCTGCCATGGGGTCCCCAAACCACCCGGGAATGCCACAGGAGGGGGGTGGAGAGGAAGGGAGAGAGGGAAGGAGAGGAAGGCGGGGGGAAGAGGGAGGGAGCAGAGGGAGGTTCTGGATCTCCCCAGGGACTTAATTTTGACCATGAAATAACAGTGCAGGAACCTGCAGAGAAAAATGACCACCTCAAGGGATGGTGCCTTTGGTGCCTGTCACTCTCAGAATGCGGCTAGGGACGTTCACAAAACCACACAGATTTCCAAAGTCTAATTTTTTTTCTTTTTTGTTCTCTCTCTCATTTTCCCTTTGGAAAGCAGCTGTTCAGAGACTGCTCCTTGTGGGAATTTTTTATTTCCCAAATGGCAAGATCCTACACGTGCCCTCCAATTTACAGCTGGTGCAGTCGAGTTGGCAGCCCTAACTCTGCGTGCAGTTGCCACAGGAGGGCACACACTTGGGGGGGTGCAGAGGGGAACCAATGCCCCAAAGAAGCCAAAAAAAAAAAAAATCATACAACAGGGCAATTTCAGCCTTCCGAGCAGGACAGAGGGGGCCACGTCCGCTTACACTGTCACCCAGGGACGCTCCTCCCCTCCTCCGCTGCCACCTCCGCACCGCTCTCGGCGTTCAGCTGCCCCGAAAAGACGCCCACGCGAGTCGGGCGGGTGGCGGGTCCGCAGGGCAATGCCCCTCTGCCACGCTTGGGGGGTGCCTCGCGGCCCGTGCCGGCTCTCCCCGGCGCGGCCCGCAGGTGGCACACGCGGCGCGCCGCTCCACGGGCTCCGCGGCGGGGAGCGGGGCTCGGAGCGTGGAGCGGAGCGCCCGGGCGGGGGCCGGCGACCCACGGCGGCGCTCCTTTCCCTGCAGGTGGAGCTCTTGCCCGAGCGGGACCTGGACAGCGACGGCACGAAGATCAGCGTAAGTGGCGCCGCAGGGCGCGGGCGGGCCCCGCCGGCCGGGCGGCTCCTTCCTGAGCCAGAGCCCACCCCGGGCGCTGCCGGCGGCCGCCTCGGAGCAGGCACGGCGGGGTGCGGCGAGGCTGTTCCCCCCACACACCCCCCCGCATCCCCTCCCCATCGGCACCGCAAGCTGAAGCGGGCAGGCGGCCGGCAGCCCGCAGCTCCTTCCTTGCCGGCCCTGGCAGAGGGTGCCAGGACAGCTCTGCCCCATGCAGCCTACACCCCTGGGGACCCCTGGGCATGAAGGCATCGGCGAGCGAGGCTCAGGCAGTAGACCTTCGGCAGACTGTTTCCGCGCCGTGAAGCAGACAGCCTGCCCCCATCCTTTTGCCTCTTGTTTTCTTTTACCCTGGGCAACTGCTGAGTCTGCCTTAGCGCTCCAAAGCTGGTTTTAAGGCTGAAATTTGGCCATGAAGCTGCACTTTCCTTCAGTGGGGTGTGCAACTGTTTAAATGGGTGCTTTCCCAGGTTCATATCTGCTGGCACAAAACAAGCTCAGAAAGTCGCTGGACAAGACCTCCCTGTTAGGAGTAATCTCCACTCTTGGCCACTGAGACTTTTTCTTAGGAAAGTGGGATTCTGACACCAGAGTTACCGATCTCCCGTTTGGAGATTAAAACAGAATGTTGTCTCAACAAAATTACGAGCAACATTGCTCCAGCCCTTGTCCAGGGAAAGAATGCCTTCCTCAGCAGACCCATATCCTGAGTCAAGCACAGCCGCAGCCCCTGACCTCAGAAGAGTTCAGACCCTCCTCCCTCAGCGTCCCAAGAAATGTATGGTGGTGGGGTCATGGTGTGGTGCTCACTGCAGTGGAAAGACACAGAAACTTAGCAGATACTGCAGCATGGGTATTCCTTATGAGCCCAAAGGGGTCTTCCCTTTCTCAGACACAATCGCTTCGGAAGTGTCTTTTAGCTGCAGCCAAGGCTGTAAGTACCAGCAAAGTTTAAAACAGCCACAGATAGAGGTGAATCATTTCTGTTAAGTCCTTTGCTGCTTTTTGATGCTTACAGATAACTAACCAAGGAATTACATCAGGTCAAAGTGCAGCTACGCATAGCTGAAGGGCATTTATAAATGAGAATTCAGATGTGTTATGTTCAGAATGATATATATTCTAGCCATACTTAGATTTCCTATGATACTTCTCACCATACACTATAAACGATTTGTGTCACGGACCGTATCTTCAGTTACATTTGTAGACTATCTTACAAATGAGGCCCACATGTGGTCTTTGGATACTATTCCACCAGACATAGTGCTAGCAGCCAATTTATTCCTTATCGATACTGGCTCATTCAAAATCCTCGTAGTAATCCATAAGATCTGTGACACAGTATGGGCTGTAAAGCTTGTCCCATCTTTCAAGTTAAAAGTCTCTTTCTCTCATTATGTATGATAATAATTCACGATGGGGTATTCATACAGTGGTTTTATAAGCTTGCATAAAACATTTTATATTTGCAATAAAAAAAAGTCAACATTAGGTTGACAGTCTAAATACACTTGTTACAAATGTAGCCTTCCTTTTTTTCTTTCTTGAAGGCACATACAGAGTCTCCCTTGGTACTACTGGAAAGTATCTTCATGAAGAGGAGAACAAACTTTTAAGTGCATTTAATAAATTCTTTAAAGAAATGGTAAAATATACTGTATGTGTTTTTAAACTGTGCTGAAGTACACCACTTCTATTGGTTTTAAATGATAATCAGGCATAAATTGAAAACATGCATACCTGTTGACTGCAACAATTTCTAAATTTCAAATGCAAAACCCAAACCAAATTCTATTTTTCATTAGTGCTATGCAACACTGTTAACTTTGCAGATATTGCATGGGAGCAAATGAAGGCAGAATATGACCTACAGATCTTCTTTCCCTTCATATGAAACTTCTTTAATCCTGTTGCTGAATATGAGCTGTTCAGTAGAGATATATTATTATTGAATATGGTTTAAATAACTATCCAGCACTTTCTGTGTAATTAATATTGCATATATCATGCCTGAAAGTATGCAATCCATACTTTCAACTCAGTTTGCCAAGTATAAATTCAGAGCTGGATACAACACAACAGGCTGTAAAGTCCATCCAGTACCTTAAAGCAGTAATGTATTCACAAGTATTGCTCTTCAATTTATCAAGCAGGCAGAACAGGTGTTTTGCCAACACTGGTGACTGCAGCATGCCAAGCTATCAGAAGCAATGTGTTGTATAATCACCAATAACACGTGCCCAGTTTCAATCTAACAATTCTTCGTTTTTGTGATCTACCACATATTCATCACCCTGACGGTTCCTCATTGCCTGTCATTGATATGACACAAAGCAACATTTGCATCCATGTTTATGTGATGGTGGAAGTAAACCGGGTTCAGGAGTTCTTCAAAGCTGAAGTTTTCTCTCCCACTGAATCCCTTTTAACTGGCTTCCTATGGGGCAACAGATATTAATCCAGATAGAGAGTAATAGCCAATTAATTAAATATAAATTATCTAAAATTATGAACATACAGAAAGGAATCTGTGTTGCCTTTCCTAATGCATCTTAATACCTATCACACATTTCTGGATGCATAATTTACTCATGTGTTTTTTAATTATGTGAGACAAAAATACGTTATGTTACCGTCAGATATTAAAAGCAATTAAAAATAAATCAGGAGTCTTATTTTAGCTGACAACTTTTAAAATGATCTTGAATATGTGCTACTTGAACATGTGCTGCAGAAATGATATATGACTTCTAATAAGTACACACTTATATAAATGAGACAAAGGAACTACCTGACACAAGATGTCTTGTTATGGTTAATAAAAAAAAAATACCAAAGGTTTGGACATGCCTGAAGGAGACAAATTGAATGTCAAATATGCAGTTTCAATGTAGTGAAGACTACAAGCTAATCTAATAAATTATTATTAAAGAAGTTTAAATATTGGCAAACATCTCCAACAAAATTGTTAATGCACTAGTTCAAAAACTGAATTATTCAATAAAGCCAACTAACTGGAAATTTTTAACCAATGAAGTGCACAGATATTAGGTTTATGTAAGAAAGCTCATTAAAAATGTTCATGATCTTAAGCAATTAATTGGAATGAGCACAGTAGTTTGGGTTGTTTGTCTGAGGCCAATTAGCATTTCAGAGCAAACCATCTAAACAGTTTTGGAAAGATGTCAGACATCCTCATAGATAGAAATAATCATACTCATCCTTGATGCAACTTCCCTGCAGTAAGCACAATCACACCACTGATTACTTTGGCATTTGACTTCTCTGGACAGGCTCTACACTGGTAGAGTCTTCCCAGAGAAAGAATAATACCTGACAGCATGTTTGTTTGTTTGTTTGTTTGTTTTCCTGGCAAATTTGCAGACAGTGAAAGTACAAGGGAATGACATCTCCCACAAGCTGCAGATTTCAAAAGTGAGGAAAAAGGATGAAGGCTTGTATGAGTGCAGGGTGACCGATGCCAACTATGGAGACCTTCAGGAATACAAGGCCCAGGCATTTCTCAAAGTCAACGCTAACAGCCACTCTCGGCGAATGCAAGCCTTTGAAGCATCTCCAATGTGGTTGCAAGACATGAAACCTCGCAAAAACATCTCAGCAGCTGTTCCAAGTAGCATCCATAACTCTGCCAATCAGCGTGTGCGTGCCACCTCCAGCCCTGAAGCAGCAGCCAAAATCCCCAAACAAAGTCCACAATCAGGTATGGTAAAGCATTTTGAGCTTTCATTTGATTGCTTACCAGCATGTAAAAGGAGGCTAACTCAACAAGGTAACCAGGAATTGTGACTAGGAAGAGTGTGGTGCTTATTTATTCCTCCTTCTTTCTGGCTCTATTCCTCCTGCTATCTCCTTACTTCCTAAAAGCTGAAGAATAAGTTTATGGGCAGAAGAAGCAAAAAGCCTTAAATTCCTATACGTGGATTTTCTCTCTACTGGTTTTATCCACCAAAGGTTAGCTCTCTAGTTGAAGCTTAGCTTTCCTTCTAGTGTGTGTAGAGAGAGAGGGGCATGTCAGTGAATGACTCATCTCATTTTAAGATAGCTGTGCATGATAAATTAAATAAAACACCCATCCAGAAGTGTTTCTTCCTAAGTTAATTTACACCAGTCACCTAACTTTTATTTCTCTAACATTTGGTGAAATTAATCTACTTTTAGTATCAATCCTATTTTCATAAGGAACTTGACTTCTAAATCTAAGCAGACCTTTGATACACCACATTGTTTCTCCGTTGTGTAGGCTTTAGAAAGACCATGGGTTAGTCAGAGAATGTGGGTTTGTCATCTTCAGCTGCTTGACCATTTGCTTTGAATCAAGCATTAAAATGGCAATGCCTCAATTGTCTGTCACGTAGAAATTAACGTACTACACATTTTGTTTGGGAAATTCTGTACAGCACTGTATAAATAACCTATAAGCAATATAAGTCTGCATTTCCTACATTGATACAGTAAAATTCACAGCTACGTAAAGGTACATGAATATACAGGAGGTGCAGCTGTTGACCACTGTATGATGGCAATAGAGAGATGGACAGGATAAAAAATTGAGACGTCGTAAATGATCAAAAATCCTCTGAAAAACAAACTGTGCAAGTTTAAGGGTTTCTGGGTTACTTCTGTTTACACTGAGGGCCCAATGTAAGGCAGGAGATCACAACCTAGCTTAAAATATATAATGGAAGCTAATCTAGTTTGTTCTAATGCATCATTTTTCTTCTAGCAAATGCCATGTCATCAAAACCAAAACTAGGAATACAACAAATCTCATAGCACACCTATTGTGAAATCACTTTCATCTTACAGGCATACTATCAGAAAAACATTTTGATAAGGAAAATACATTTCATTACAGATTGGAACAATATGATTATTCATATGAAAAATCTTATTGCTGTTAGGAAAGATGATGCACATACTACCACCATTTTACCTCTGTACATATTTTTTTAATTTATTTAAAAGTTACATTCAGTTCTCTTTCCCTGAAATGGAGCCACTTGCATTTTTTAGCTCTTCCAAAAAATGGTTAAGCTGTTAGAAGAAAAGAAATATTTCAATTGATTTAAAACCATCATTCTAGCATGGCTTTCTTTTCAGAGAAATGTGTACACCGCTTATTTTCCACTGGACTCATACATTTCAAAGTAGCAGACTTGTCCATAAAGTGAAAACTCTGGTTTCTGTTAAGTAAAATTAATTAATTCTCTATGTGAAATGAATTAAAATAGTCACGAGTTTATGAAATATGTAGCTACAGACTACACTGCATTGCGGCCAAAGTGTGCACCCAACAACTAATCCAGTAAATCACTTTAGATATATAATTGAATCTATAATATCGTTTATGTCTTTAGTGCAAGCAATGTCTTGCCTGATTACTGGACATTTGTTATTTGAGAGCTAGTAGGTTATTACACGGAAAGGTCCCTGTAAAAAAAAAAAAAAACAAACATAGAAGAACTTAATCTCTAATTTTTTTCCTTGAGCAAAGATTACTGCAGATCAAGTACAGACAATCCTAATCATAAATAATTTAAAAATTAAACAGATTCAAATATAATTTAGTTTATTAATTCATTTGTTTTATGATGAAGCACAGATTAATGCTGTACTCATCAGAGGTGAAACTCCTCTACTGAAGAAACAAAGAGTGTCCCAAGAATCCATATTAGGCTTAATTTCAATTTAACAGTCAATTGCTACACAGTAATTACTGGTGATATTTTTGATGAACATCAGTTTAACTCTTGAGAACCAAGATTTATGTTCCTTTACTTGAGAAAATCTGGGCTTGATTTTCCAGCTATGGTGTGATTTGGATTTTCACTCCATTTTACACTCACTCTACACCAATAGAAATACCCACAGGAGCACAAGGCAGTGGGGGTTTTTAGCTCTATGTAACTTTGAGGAGCAACTTCAGCTGAGGAAGGAGAGACATCAGTTGTGAGACCTCACAAAAGCAGAAAGGAGGTGTCATAGACAATAATAATAATCTGTCTGTTTATGATATCGAATCAACAAAATCTCCTTATATTGTCAAATAAGAAACTGTTCTTCAACATCATGCTAATTATATATGCATGCACAAGACTGCTGTGTGATTACATTACATGTAAGCAATGTGTGCATCCAGCCTAGAACACAGAAACATGATTAAATACAAATTTATCATTATTAACCACATGTTTGTATTCGAAAGACATAGGGGGTGATTGTCATGTGTTTGTTCATGTTGAGTAATACACTGACTTCAGCAATACTGTTTGAAGAGAGAAATACTATTAACCATAGGTAATTGTATCAAATATTCTCCAATATTAGAGAGCCGGTGCATAGTTATTGGCAAGCAATAAATTTTACTGCTGTGCTCACAGACTATTGCAAAATATGTTTACAGCAGAGTGTCATTCCGCATGACACTGCGGAATTATTGGGAAATCTGTATTCAGCTATTTCTGAAGAACACGGCTACTAATATAAGAAGGATTGACTCTGATAATATAAATATTTTGCCACCAAAATTTATTTTTGAAAAATAGACAGCACTCTACTTAACTCCTTCTATCCTGAAGCACACTGCAGAATTCCATTTATTTCTTAACAATAGATATTTAATAGGTAGCTCTAGAAAAGCAGTTTACAGTCACTGCCATTTTAAAATATCAGCATTTCCCAACTGAACAGATATTTCTGCCATTCTCCTCTTTTACTCAAAAGTCAGAATATCTGTGATAATTATGAGGGAGCTATATAGCCAGGGCTGACAAATTAAAGTGATATGAGGTGCGTTTAGCATTTTGTGCTGCTCTGAAAAATGCTGTGTGAGTGTAAAAAAGATATTTGTTATTGTTAGCGTAACGGAGATTCAATATAGGAAGAAAGAGCTAGAGAGAGCATCTCCCACTTACAGTCTGCGAATAATATACTAAGAAGCACTAAATGTCTACCTCAAAGTCAAAAAAATCAGGAAAGCAAAAGTCAAAGCTAACACAGTTTGACCCTTTCATTTCATATTCATGGGCTGCACCAAATGAAGTAAGCCATCACAACTTAACAGGAATCTGAGTAATTTGACAGGCAAATCTGCATATATCCAGAAAATGTCCTATGTAGGTGGAGTGACAGACTTTTTTTTCTGCATAATTCATAACAACATATCTTAGTCCAAAGGTAAAAGTACAGCATTATCACAGAGCCTTGTAACTCTAAGCAGTGTCACAATGAACTGAGGTCCAAGGGCTGCAATGAATTCAGGTAAAAGGAAGCTAAATAATCTACAGGCTGCACCAAATCTCACAGTTTCATGGATATAAATCTAGACAAACTCTGCTACCTGCATTCAAGTCACTCAACATTTATAGCAACACAAAGGGCTGCAGAATTTGATGTGCTGAGAATGTGTATATCCCCCAAACTCTTCCCATTCTGCCAATGCTCTGTTAAAGCACTCAAAGCCATTAGTTGCTTTTCAGACTCAAGATCAGGCTCAGAGAACTCAGGAGGGAATAGCTACAAACGAAGAGGTAACGTTAGGTCCATTTTCTGACTGCTTACATACAGACTCTGCACATTTCTAGCAACCTTTTGTTCGTTCCTGAAGTAACAAATTCAACTATTGACCTAACTACATGCTGAAACTGTTCCTATGATGACGGCAGAGTTGCAGTGAGTGACTTGAAAAGGAGCACAAAGGAGAAGGTAGTCCTTACCTAAGACAGAACGACCTGGATTCTTGGCATTGTAAACCACACTGAGAAGCTGATCATCAGGCGTGAATGCAAAAGAAGAGGATGAAAACATATTTCTTCAGTCTGTTGATACTGATAAACCAATGACATTCCTCCCAGCCTCCATTTTTATCTACAGAATCCAGGAATCTTTTATTATCAACCTATTGTAAACACAAATTTTATGTCCAGTTTGGAATCTTCTGGGACATAAACCAACTTCTGTGTTGTTTTTTGTTTTTTTCTTTTATGTTACATCTCCTCTTAAAGTGAAGGGACAAAAAGTCTGCTCTAGCCTCCACCAAGGCGACAGCCAACATTACTGCTTTCTTCACTAAGAGAAAGACTTTGGCTTTTGTGGCTGTTGTTTTAGAAACTGTGAGTACCCGTAAGTCTGGGAGGCACCAACCGTTACTGTGATTGTTGCACAGCAAAAAGTCAAGTCTCTGTTTCCTTAGGACTACATTAAAGCAAAAGCCAAATGAGAGTTTTGTTCTTCTTGTTCTGAACCTTATTCAGCCATTCTCAGAAATTCTTGCAAAAAGATGATGCAAGGACTATCCCATTTTACACCTGCATACACTACAACCTGTTTTTACTTGAAACCTACACTTTGGTTTCTCTCTTCATGAAATGAAGCCACTCCACTTTTTTAGCTTCTCTGAAATAATGGAATAAATTCTAACCATGTTAACTGATATACCCTATTACCCAGTTAGTTGTTGACTTTGAAACTGTAAGTATCTTCTGAGAAGTGCTAATCTGCTCCACATAACTTCATTGACAAAGCAAGGTCATAACAGCAGCTAAACCCTTTTTTTTAGGTCAGGATTTCCAATGCAGAATGAACTCACTACTGCCTTACGTTTCTTTCCAAAAAACCCACATCTTAATTTCTTATATGTGCGTACTTACTGATAGAACCAAATGCGTATAAGTATTTAAACTCCTGTTCCTAGCGCTTAGTCCAACTGAACCCAGTAATAAACAAACTGTTTTTGGTGGATCTGCAGTTCTAACTCCTGTCGCAAGCAAAATGGTATCTACTTTTTGTAACCATCCCTCACTGCCATTGCCAATTGCTGATACTACACCACTGTCACCTTTCTATTCATTTCTATTCCTCTTACAAAAACACAGGTTCAGGAACTAAGAAGAGAAAGCACTTGCCAACCAATATGTGTTCATTTCTGTTGTTCTACAAGTTTTAGCAGTTGTTCAATCCCATATGCCCATGCCAGCCTGAGTACTGGGTATGCTTACTTTCAAACACATTATTTTCTTATTTCTTTATTTTCTTAGTTGTGCCCATGGTTAAGCACTAATACCGAATCATAGAAGAAAATCATGGTCTTCTCAGATTTGTTGAGATAATCATGGATTCTGTCCTTAAACATATGATATCTCCACTGTAAACATATTCCTGTAAAAGTGATGGTGTTTGGAAAGAAATGTTAAATAACCTTAGCTAATCACAAGCAGGGGTAAGGGGGAATTTGAGAAAGCAGGTAATGGCAGATTAGAAACAGCCTACTACAGGAAAGGGGACTCCATGGCAGATTTCCATTTTTATTATTCAAACATAGCCTGGATTACTCTTGAATAGTTGCTTTTTCAGATACTGCACAAATTATATGCATGAAAACATGGAAAGCTATCTTTGGATCCTGCACGGCATATATGCCTCCTATGAAGGCAATCCAGAAACAGTGAGGACAGACACAGCAGGAACTAAATGCACAAAGTTGAAGAAACTCATTTTGCCCTTTCTCCATCTACATTGTTGTTTATCTACACACGTATACTGAGAACTTTCCTATTCTTTTAGTAACCTTACCAGTATATTTTGCTGTCCATCTGCCATTGCTACGTATGCACCTAATCAGGTCTCTTACTTTCTTTTAGCTATTTAAAAATGAACCTTTCAGACTCACCTCACCTTTAGAACAAAACTGATACATAAAGATATGGTAGGGGACCCCACAGGAGTTCCCTGAGTAGCAGAATCAGTGTCATTCTGTTCTACATGCCTGATGCAACATTCTTAGTACTTAACCACTGGAAAGATTGCAGATCGGCCACACAGTTAGTAAAGAAAGAGAAGAAAAGAAAGGAAGAAAAGAAAAACGGGGGGGGGGGGGGGGGGGAAAGCTGTTTATGAATTGTTTGTCAGCTCACCCAAATTGCTTTTCAATGCTACACTCTCAGGCAGCTTGCACTGTGTCATCAGAGATTGCAGCATATGTGACAGGGCCTGCTCTTGAAATAACTGTTGGGATTTCCTTGCTTCAGAACACAACCCATTTGTTACTTGACACATATACAGCAAAGCAAAGGACATTTTCGCTTGTTTCAGGTGAGAAGCAGGAAGTTTCCCGTCTATGGTGCCCTACTTCATTATGAAAATCCTTTGCAGCACTTAAAATTAAAAAGAATGGGTAGAATTATCTGCTGGTTGGAATGGATACAACTCTGCTGAAGCCAAAAGGATGACATTCATTTACAATAGCAAAAAATTTGCCTCAAGCATGAGGGTGAAGGTGAATTCTCTTCTACTCATAAAGTGAGAGTGAATTATAAGAAGAATCTAAGCTTTACCCAGCTTGTACCACCTGAAGAAGTTTAGGACAGTGAAGCTGCCTGGGAGTAGAATGAAGGGAAGGAAAATACCTGAAAACTGCTATTTTCAGCTCATTCAGTTCAGGGGGAGGGGGCATTCTTGGTGGTGGGTTTTGTTGCTTCAGGTTTTCTGTGTGTTTTTTCTTTAACTTTGATCAACTTTTTTCTAGTGTTTATCTTTGAAACCTTAGGCCGGACTAGCTAGAAAGCTCAACACTTAGTATTTTCTTATTCTTTGGACAGGGATTGTCCATTTGATTAAATAATTCATGAGCTTCAAAGATATTCCAGACACATAACCTTCTTTACAGCTACAGTAATAATCAATTAATCCTGCTTTGCTGATGATAAAGCCAGATGTCATTTTAAGAGCAGCTGATGATCTTTCTGCTGGCCTTGTGAAGAGAAGACTGCCCCAAACGCTTCATTTTACCTTATCGTAAGGAAGTTGCCATCATACTTCTTTGGCAGCGCAACTTGCTATCCTGTCTGTGTGTGGGTGTTCCAGTCTTGATCCACCTCCCTGAAGTTTATTCCCCCACCTACTGACAAATGCTATTGTCTTGGAAGAAAGCTGCCTAATATGCTGAGAAGAATAGAAATGTGAAAGTTAAGTGCCACAGCTAGCATTCCCAGTGCTTCATACATATGACCTGTGTGTTCATCAACAGCAACAAAAATACAGATTGCAAATCCGTATGCCACTTCTGCTGCCAGTCCTATTTCTACTGCTGTTATTCCCTCAGCTGCTGCTGTTGCCTGTGACACTGACTGAGGCTTTTGGCTAGCAAATCACAGCCATAGGGGTATAATAACTATGGAACTGACTTTTACATGACTGTAGAAGATGGTGTATCCATCTCCAGTTCATTCTGTGCAACTGAAAAAAGAGTTAAAAGGGCAAGATGTTTTGTCAAGGAGCAATAATAAATCAATTATGAAGCCAAGAACTAGCAGTAGGTCTCACAGAGAGCTAGATATTCAGATGGTGCAAAGCCCTTTAGTAGAATAATACCGTTTGAGAATATGGCTACATAGCATTATGCCTGTCTGAAACTCTGCCAAAATAACAGGTTGATTACCTATCTTGTACTCTGTTGAATTATTCACATGAGTATAATATGTACTGATCAGTGACCATCTTATAACTGAAGAGTCTTTGAATAACAATGAATGGCATTTCATGATTATGATTGATCCCACATCTCAGAACTGTAATGAGAAAGGTAAAAAAATCTGAAATGAAAGTAGAAAAATTCAACAATATAGAATGTGAAGGAGATAGAATTAATACAGGATTCGGCACAAATACTTCAAGCTTCATTCTCACAATCCATCGTTTTTGAACTAGTGCACTGTGGTTGTAGGGGTGATAATGTCGTATTCTTTTATTTGTATCACAGTAATAGCAAGGGTGAAGGCTTTAACTTGTGAACTCTGGTTTAGCTCTTACAGTTTAAAATGTTGCCACCCAAAGTCTCTGTCTTGCCCCAGTCAGAAGTTATTGCCCCAAACCTCAATGGCAGAAGGAAATAGGTGCCTGCTCCTCAGGTCTCCCAGTTCACAGTGTTGAGCATTAAATTAAGCCTCTATGACTGCTGATAAACTAAAACACCGGGTTGCTAAATTGAGATAGATGAAGAGAGAGCATGGGGTTTGCTTGTATCACTCCTACTATTGGGGGTTTAATTTCCATAGGAGGGGGAGGTAGAAAGATGGAGGCACTACCATCCTAAACTGCTCCATCTAAAACCATTAAGAGCTCGTGAGTCACAGCCTTTAGACAGAGGTATGTTCTGTTAGTCAGAGGCATTGTTCTAATCTCTATAACAACCGCATTATCCACCAGGCAAACAAAGGATCAGAAGAATGGTCCCTGCCTCAAAACACTTACCATCTAGGAATTAGACAGAAGAAAACAGACTCATCCAGTCGGATGGGTACAGATAAATGGGAGCTTAGCTGAGTTCCATGAAAATAGCTCTTATATAAATGATATAAATAGAAGGAGATCAGGTTGACTGTATGTCAAACATAAGCCTAAGCAGTGTCAGGTGTGAAAAGCAAGAAAAGGGATTGAATATCTCATGCTGAAATATTTACAAAGAATGATAATTTTCCTTCTATGTTATAATAACCCTCTTTGTATATGTTTTTCTTGGTATGATAGTGCTGTTGAAGATGATAGAGTAATAGTAAGTATAATTGCACTTAAGATTTTTTTCTGATGGATGAAAGGATGAACAGGATGCAAAAAGCACAGGATGAAAAAGATGAGTTCAATTCTATTTTTCTTCAAATAAAACTCATTGCAGAAATGGCTCTGTTAACAGTTTAATTACAATGTGGCATATATCAAATATACACACATTTATATATATTACAAAAATGCTGAGCAATTGGTGCTGCAGCCATGTTTAGTTACAACAGTAGAAGCCAGTTACTAACAAAAGAGTCAATTCAAGAATAATTTTTGTTAACAGGCTAAGTTCCCTCCTTCATTCAGGATGGGGCATAACTATATGCAAGTAAATGGATGAGGATGGGTTACCACAGGACAGTCACAAAAAACTGTATTTGCTTTGGAATCAGCCATTTCATACAGATAAATAGAAATGCACTGGTTTATATATTTTTCTGTCACACATTAAAAAAAGTCTAAGACATTTTATATCCATGGTTTTCAGGGATAGGATGAGAGAGAAAGGTGCCCAGTGCTGATAAGAGCAGTCATAAAGCATGCTGTCAGTGGTTCTCAAACAATACCAATTAACCAGTTTACGGCCTGTATTTGCTTGAGTTTGCCCCCCTCCCCCTCAGCTTTGAACTGTTTGAATAGGCACTGGATATTGGACTGCTTCTCACACTAGTTTTATTTAAATAGCTAGCACTGGTGTTTCACAGACTGTTTGCAAACACCTCTCAGCAGCCCTTTTCCCAAAAAGTACTCTCTCACTGAAATAGAAACAGCTGAAGTCAATGCATTACTTATACATGTGAAGAGATATTCAATGTAAAGAAAAAAAAAAAAAAAAAACAAACCCACAAACAAAAAGAACTTTAAAACTTTGCAGGCTTAAACACCAACTAAAGGGAGGAAGAGAATTAGGATGTCTGCTATAAATGCCTGAACATTTGTGACTGAGAGCCTCAGGTAGGCAGAATGTCATTCTGCTAAGAAAAGAAAGTCAGTCAGGGAAGTTTGAGTATCAAGACAAAAAAGCTTCCACAATATAATAAATATATAGTGTTGGAAGTAGTCATAGTTGTACAGCCACTAAACAATTCAGAGACATCAAGAATTCACTATATCCTTGGCTGAACACATGAAATTTGAGGTAGCTGAGCGCTAAAAAAGTTTTAAGCTGCTAGAAGAAGGAATATGCTTCTGGGTATATCTAAAGCTGAAAGCTGTGTGCCTTAGGTTCAAAAATCATTTTGACTCTGACACGCTCTACCCCACATATCACCTGCAGAGACAATTCATCTACACTTCATTTCACTACATGGGTGTCTAACTTACTGCTACTTTACTATTCTAAACTTGTTTATAAGAGTATCACATGAAAATGCTAGGGAAATTAAAATTTCAGAAGCTGAATTTTTGATGGGATAGTCTGTCCAGATAGCTAGACTCATTTTCAGACCAAACCAGCCTAAATAATTTTCCAAGAAGCATAAGCATTTGAACAAAACTGAGGGTCACTGCTACAGAAATGAATGATACTCATGAAGCCAATGCAAAACTGTATCAGGATTTCCTAATCATGTTAGTATGTAAAATATTATTTAGTCCTGAACTACTTATTAACACAATTTAAACAAAGCTACATATTAAAACAGAAGGAAATGCACTGATGAGAATGGAAGTTGTGAATTACAGGATAAAGGACAGAGGAGAGAGCAAAAATTACACTAGAGGTGGAATAAGCCAACTACATTATCCAGTTCATCTTCCTGAAAAACTGTGCTCAAACTCAACAATGATTTTTGGCTATTTTCATCAGAACAGTAGGAAAATCTATAAATGTTGATGCACTTCCCATTTCAGTTATCTGTTTAGGGATCTCACCCCTCCCTCCTGCCTGTTCAAGGTAAAAGGATGAATGAGTCAGATCATTTTGATGATCTCATTTTCATCTTTGAGAATGACATTAGAGATCATTTTAGCTTCTTGATAGTACATAATGGCCCAATTAGGAAGCCTGGTTCTAGTCAAGGAGTTAAAGAATAAGAGATGAACAAGAGCACTGTCTGAAGAATTAAAAAGAAAACCATGACTCTCAGATATGTTGCAGAGGAAGAACAAGATTTAATGTTTCCCTAGGTATGGATTGATGTAAGGGATGATGTAGAAAGTGGCCTGAATGTAAAATCCCATGTTTGTTCACACCAGTGTACCCATAATTCTACAATGTCCATATTGGCATTGTGAAATTGCAGAAGTCAATCGAAGTCCCACTTTTCTTTCTTTCTCCCTTCATACTGCTACCTATTGTCCTTTTATAGATTTACTATGGCTTGTTCTGGACAACTGCCTGAAGCCAAGTATCATTTTACTACATGCTACCTATATTTGAAGTCTCCTCAGGTTTTTCCTCTCCCAAGTATTTCCATCTCAAGTTTGCATTAGAACATGGCTTTAGGTGTAGCTGGCAGCAAGTTAAAGGCTGTGACCCGCCTTAGCCCAGAAAGAGCCCCAGGAGTTATTGTGGTTCAAACCTCTGGCAGAATTCTCTCCTCTACTCAAGGCTGGAAAGTTGTCACTTTCTTTTGCCCCGTGACAGGACTGAACATCTTTGTTCGCCTGGGCACTTTACCTAGTGAAAGCTAGGGAATAACCATCCATCTAGGACCCCATCCCTCTTCCTCACCTGTTCTTCTGGGCATCACTGGCAGAAAAGGAACACACAGCAGATGAACAGAGCTACATGCTGGACGCAAAGTCTAAGTAGACTTCATGGAAATTCAATACGTAGCCTATTCTAAATTTCCATCAATTTGGAAGCAGTAGTTTTCTTACAAAATGCAAAATAGTTCAGAAATTCACAACTTTTATTCTGGCATGTAAGATGAATTCATTTGCCCTGTGTGGTATGTTTGTCCAAGACAGTGATGAGCAATCCACACTATTTAAGGCTGACTACTGTACAGCCAATGGAGAAAGATGGTCTGGAAGCCTAAGCAAAAGTATCTACATTAGGAGGCTTGAATATGTTACTTACTGCTTGTCTTTCATCGTTCAGCTCCCCAAAATCAAACACAGGTGATTGAACCTTAAAATATACACGAGGAGTAATTACCCTGAGGAGGGAAAGGGGGATCTTACGTTTGTGGAAGGGAAATTTTCTTCCTGAGTGTGGGTATGTATTCCGGCAGTATAGGAGAGTTATAGGTAACTGATTTCTGCAATTCAGAGGAATAAAAACGATAGCAATTGGTAGGCCAGAGAGGAAGAGTCTATTTATTTAAAAACTGTGTGAGACATATTCAAATAAAACTTCAAATAAGATCAACCATACCTGCTTTCACCTATCTTTATGGATGTAAAACTGCTAATGTCTTCCAATAAATCTTATAGTCCATTAATATCCTCAGTAAAATTAAGTCAGGTATTTCATGAACCTTTAATTACTTTACATGGACATAATGCAAAATTATGATTTCATGTGGTTTTAACTGGGGCTGACAAGAAGGCTATTTCAAATCTAACACTATAAAGCAAAGCCAAGTGTTGCAAAACAGTAAACCAGGCACTTAAAGATGGACAATATCAGCACAAATTCCTGAAAAATGAAACTTCCAAGATTTCAACACCTCTGTGATTTCAGAAACCAGTAGTACAAAAAAATTAACTGATATTCAGCACAAGTTGAATATATATCCACCATATATATGCAGGGATAGTTTGGCATCATGTAATACATACAGAGAATCTAGGATGGACTTTTGTGTGACTGGCTGTATTTCTTCTGTACTGGTCAGCACAAAACCAGGACTCTACTCAGGCATTAGTCTTCCCTTGTGATCAGTGGCTTACTAATTAAAGGAAACTCAAAGATACCCTCACTAAACTTATATGTTTACTAAAATATTAAAGCAATGCTGTCGAATACACGGATTTGTTCTGTTATTTATATGACGACACACTACTCATTTTAAGCATAACTGTAAGAATCTAGTTTTCAGAGGCTCTGAGGGGTATTGAGGCTCAGAGTGCAGGAGGCTATTACATCCCAGAGACCTCCCAAGCCTTAGCAAGCACAAGGAATGCCCAACTTGCTAAACTTCAACTCTTGCAGATGCAAACTGCTTGAGACCCAAGGTGGTTAAACCATGTAAGGTACTCTTACAAATAGGGGGTGCTAAAACTGTAGGGCCTGAGGCAGCTGCTTAGTTTACAAATCAGTGTTTTGTCCAGTTGTGAAAAATAAGTGGGCAAAATTATGAAACCAACATTTGCTTTTCTCTGCTTGCGTCCCAAAATCCATGTATTTTTACACAATTTTTGTCTGATCGATATCTTAGTGAAAGCGAGGGATTACAGTCATTCAGGCATGCAATGAGCAACTATTTTTTTGATCAGTTAGGGTTTACTAACAATTTATAACTTCTGCTGGCTTTATTTTATACTTAGATGCTCCAAAATTAATCTCATTAACAGGTTATTTGGTCCATACATTATGAGCCATTATTCAACATTTGTGACAGAGGTTATTTTATGATTTTAAAACTAAGATCACAATTATTAATCACTATTGTTTTTTCTCTGTTTTCCTAGCATTTAAGTAAACCACATATTTGAATAAATCACAGTTTCAAAGAGTTTAATGGCATGAACTACTCTTTCATGCTGTTGCACAGAAACTTATGATCACGTGCCTTCGGCAACACAGCATTTGTTTACAGGAGAAGGCTAAGTATTTCATGGACATTTGCTCTTTTGGATGTACATCAGTGGCAGGAAACAAAAGACAACACAGGGGCATTTACATCTCACAGGAAGAATTTAACTGGATACCAGTGGCTGATAGGTCAAAATGTGAGAATCCTTGACCCACACATGAAGTAGAGTTTAACTAATAATGTAGAAATAATATATGTGTACATACTACCGTTCTTCTTCCAGGTTACTGTCTTTGAGGGTATCATAATTGTAGTCCAGCTTTGCCCAGTGTTCTTGACCTGCAATAAAATTTCTTCTAGCTCTCATTATGTTAATTAAAAAATAATGTTAGAAATAGCGGGGAAATGAGTAATCGATTTGGCAAATCCACAGCTAGATCGACAGGTTTTTACTTATATTACCGTGCTCACAGTTCCAGTGATACTATTTAAGTCCTGGACAGAACCATACACCAAAAACACATCTGCATGAAAACTCTGAATTTGGATACTCTGTATTTTTGAGACATTTGGATTTGGATTCTGATCTGTACTTTGCCTCTGACTTAAGTCTAAAAATAGTAAATCTCTGATTTAAACACACTATGACTTTTAGATTCACAGTCAAAATGGAAATTTCTGACTATTTCTAGTCACTTATCCTTTATCAAGATGGAACCCAAAATAATAGAATATGAGAAAATATGACAGAATATAAAAAGGAAAAAATCTAAAAAGGCTGCTTTCAGTTTTGCTATGTTATTGTTCTATATTTGCAGTTTTCACCCCTCCAAAATCTAAAGAATTTCTTGGGTTCATGAGAGAACAAATACAGTTCTTTTACACATCTCCAGAAAAAAAAAAGAAACCTGAGTATATTTAAACTCCAACTGTATTTCATAAAGAATCACTGAAAAGATGAGAGTGCACCTAATAGTCATATATGTCACTGTATATCGTAAGTTAATTTTATTTGGGGTGATATATTACTGAAAAATGTATTAGTTTGGGTTAGACAGCATTTTGGAAACTATTAAGCCAGTAAATACAGACCTGCTATGACATTAGGATATACTAATCAGATCCCGAAACCATGCAGAGGACACTTTATGACAGTGATTTCCAACAATCCTAACAGCCTCTTTCTTCACCTAGAAGCTGAAATTGTTTTAGTTATATTCCCCCTAAATTTTTCTCATGTGTTCAGTATTGCTTTAGCTTGTACTTACTGCGTGTACTCTGACCTAAATCCCTTGCAAGATAAACAAACTTGCTGTTTACAGAAGAACATGCATGTAGAACATGTGATATGAATTGGAAAGAGGTCGTGATGTATACAGAGACCGAACGTTATAAGTAAAAAAGTTATCAGGTGTATGAAATATATGACCCCTAATTCGGGGATCTACAGATTGTCACGTTGAAAAAAAGCAAAACAAAACAAAAATCAAAGAATGTTTAGCCTGCAAATCTTATGGTGCTGCTTTTCCCACTGTGAAATAGTTTAAGTCAAACCTATTTTGTATCATACTGATTCTCTGCCACACATTACGGCTTTCAAATTCTCAAATTATAATGCCATTAATCGTTAAAAAAGCTCTTTTAAAAAATATCCATGAGACTCTTCTGAGTATTTATCCTTATTTGCATTGTACATATTTTGTGCAGAGGAAATGTATCTCCAAAGACGTCTTTAGAATTGTCTTGAGCAGTGTATTTCTCTAATTCAATCAAAAAAATATTTAAATGGAATAAAATGAGTGAAAATAGTTCAATACATCATGAAATGATCAAATACTAACAAAGGTTCTCACTAAGTTCTGCTAACCTAGTTAGGGAAAGAAAAGCCTTTATAAAAATCTGTCAAATGACAAATTTTACACTTTATATAAAAGAGAGAAGAAACCCATGCTGCAATAAAACCAAAACCAGAAATTGACTCGACCCTTGGGCGCAAGCTTGTAAATACTACCTATATGAGAACGACCCACAGGAAGAAGTTACAGCAAATTTGCTTGTGTGTTTGCTTGTTCCTAATACAGAACAAGTGTTTTGAGGAGCCCAGCAAACTACTGCAGTGTAGTACAGGTAGGCTAGCATTATCAGATGGGCAAGAGAAAAGTGGGCTTCCCACTCCTGTTCAGTAGGAACTAAGCTCAAAGTTCCCTTGGACTTCTTTGAAAATCTTAGTAATGTCTTTGAGACATGTTTCCATTTAAAAGTTAATGTTCATTTAGAAATTCAGTTCACACATGGATAATTGAAATATCACTGTCACTGAGAAGCTCTTGCGTATGTGACAGAGGACTAAGAGTCTTTTATGGCAACTACTATGTATGCAACATCTCACACCATGTATTTACAAAAGGAAACAGTGTTCAGAGATCTGGGATTTAGTTTAATCCCCATTTTTGAAGGGAAAAATTTACTAAAGATAGGAACAGGAATACTTCTTGCTACACTTAGAAACATAGTTAGCAGATACAGAGAAATGTTTTACTGATAAACGTCTGAAAACTTTAAAAAATTAGCATTTGCCTTGAGTTGCTTTCATTGTGTATATTCTTGATGAGAAGATAAATGTGCTTTTTGGGGCTGCAATGGAATCCAGCATTCAGTTTAATATTAAATTCTTTACAAAAATAGCTTATAAATGATTAATGTATTTTTTAAAAATAACCAGTTATTAGAAGTACAGCATTATTATGGACTTCTTATAACACCATTAGTACTTTGTTATAGGATTGATGCCTGTAACTATCAGTAACATTAATCCTTTTCAAGTATACAACACAGCTATAAAATCTATTAATCATGTATTAACCTGTTATAATTGGAACTTTTATTTATAATGTAACCAAATTAAATTTATGGTTTTCACCTCAAGTAATATGTTTCAAATTCTGAATGTAATTCTTTATGATATAGGGAGTTATCAAGCACTGAGACTTGGTATGTAAGACATCTAAATACTCACGTCCTTGGTGTGCGAACATTTCAGTTTAATTAGTCTCATTCTGAATGCTTCTATTCTGATAACGTACTTAAAATATAAAGTCATGTTTGTAGAAATAATGATATGTACCATTGTTTTCATAGCTTTTTAAAAGGAAAAAAAAATCTGGGAAAATACAATTGCTCAAAAATACATACTCCAAACCTTTTAGCATTCTGTTTCCCCCTTGTAAATAGCACAGCCATTTGCCAGTATCTATCTCCTCTGTTTTACAAGAAAACAGTCTTTAACCACTAGATGATATTTTTGTTAGCAGTCAATGATGTGATGCTGGAAATGATTTTGTAAAGAACACTCTGAGGTGGAAGGTGTTTGGGTTTGTTCCTCTTGGTATATGGCTTCACTGGATACGTTTAAAAAGACAGACGAGAAACAAAAGCAAAGCGAAACAAAAAACCTCCTTGGGACTGAAATACTTTGTATGTGTTGTTATTTGCAGTGCATGCCAAGACATTCATGGGCACCAGAGCCAACCTGGCGAGCTAATTAAATATATAAATGTATGTGTTTAAAACAGCCTTATAAGGAGCATTGGAAATCTGCAAGATGAGCGAATATCTTATAACTTCTTCCGCAGGTGCGAGGATAGCTACAAGCCATGGACTTTCTGTCCTGCTTCTTGTTTGTGGCTTTGTGAAGGGTGCTTTGCTTTAATCTAAAAGTGCTGACTTTTTCCAATATCACTTTCTCTTCTTAAAGCAAAGAGCAAATCGCCTGTAAAATCCACGGAGCGGACAGCAAAGTTGACCCTAACCTCCAACCACCACTCTGCACCCAATGTACTCTAAATCTCTACACAAGGAGCACCTTCTTCAGGAAGTACAAACAAAAATACTAAATAAATTAAATAAATAAATAAATATTAAAAGAAGAGGATACCACCTGTTTTCTTGATATATTTTATTTTCTTTGGCGTATCATTGATCTTTTATTTGAAGAGAACTGGTGTGATGTAATGAAACGTTTTGTAACAGCAAGACCTAGTTTCCTTTTCTTTCGGCAAGGAGAAGCTTCATCCTTGACTTCTCAGGGGTTGGCCTGCGAGTCATCAATATTACAGAATTAACCATGGATGACATTTGGTTTCCTATGCTGAAAGAACTGTTCCAGCCTGGAAGCAAACAGAGGCCAAATAATGAAACAAAACATAGTGATTTAACATCGACCCCAATAAAACACCCCACAAACCTTATCAAAAAACTTTTTTTTTTTTTTTTGCATGAGGAATAGGGAGGAGAAAAGAAATTCTACAAAACTGCTAAGCAGGCCAGAGATGTTTCTGGAAAACAAATGAGGATATTTTTCTTTTGAGTTGTTTGGGGTTTTGTTTTTTTTTTTTTTTTCCCCGTGGGTTTTTTCCCTGTCTTTTTTTGTTTGTTTCTTGTTCAATGGTGGCAATTACTGACTTAGGCCAACCCCTGATGACTGCGTGGAGGTTTATATATATACATCTTTTTTTTTTTTGTGTGCGTTCTATATTTCAGTGTGTTTTCTCTAATTTTGCAACTCCTGTATATGCAAAACTAACTTAAATTCTGTAAATTGCTTACAGTCTGTGTGATATAACTTCAGAGTAGACATACTTTGGTCCTCATGCAAGCCAGTTTTTAATATTATCTATATGTCGTGCCACCAATAGACATCTTTATTTCCTTTTTTGACAAAACATCACTTTTTAGTTTGTAATTCAGTACTGTGTGGATTTTGTAATACATACCTTCACTTCCACTGTTTTGACCCCTTTCAGCCCTCTGTTTACTCTGTAAATGCACATTAAAATTTGTTATGGTCTCTAGACAATGAATTATTTTAGTTTTGTGTATGTTGTGTTGGAGTTCAGTTGCTGAAAGCTCTTTTAGTTTGTGATGTTTATAGAGATGAAGTGATTTGATCACTAGAGACTATAAAATGCAGGTTTGCAGTCAAATACTGCATGTAAAGGAAGGTTAGAAGTGGAAAACAGACAAATAAAACAGAACATGGCTTAAAAGATATTCTTTTGGTAAAGGGTTTTAGGAAAGTGAATTTATTACACTGATAAACTATATTCACATCACAGCTCCTTATACATGGCCAAAGAAGCGTCTTTCTTTGCTTTTTCTGGAAGTGGATTGTCATTACTCATTGGTATTCTTAATTAAAATATTTTATGTCTGTGAACTGAACATCAGAATTTTGCTGTTGAATGAAGTAATATGCATTACATGAATTACATTCATTAATGCAGGAAGGAAAAATTGCTACCATTTGCAGCTGCAATCAGGAAGGTTTTTTTCTTGTTCCCCTCCTTCCACTGATGCGGAACAATCCACACCCTTTCATTTATCAGCACAGACAATCACATATACCACATGCTTATTATGATCTATTTACAGCAGCATTAAGTAGCTGCAGTGTGGTCAGCTGTGTCATTTCTCCTCATTTTGTAAGTAAAGTAGAAGGAAGTAAAAAAATAAGTTTAATATCTCACCAGTCCCTGGCCTACAGGCCTAACATTTTATTTCAAAATGCCTATAAGTCTGAAGTCTTCCCCCATTAATTTCAAAGGAGAAAGAACAAATAGTAGCATAGAATCAAAGGGTAACACACTAATGCTTAGGAAGAGGATAACATATTTGTGCAAATCTTATTTCCCTTAAGCATACATTATGTACTATAAGTTTGACTGGGAATAGTCAGTCTTTCTTTGGTTATAGAAAAGTCTTAGCAGTAATAAAGAGAGTAGAATTTTGCTCTAATACAGACAAATCAGGAATAACTATCAGGAGAAAAAGGGAAAAAGTTCTTTTATTTCAACATAAAATTAATGACCCGGTAGGGATATTGTGTATTGAAAAGGTTTTGCTCCATAGTAAAAACAGTTTATCAGCCTACTGACAAAGAAAATAGAAACAGTCCCGGTTAAAGTGTTCTGAATCAAAACCAATATTGTCGATCAAAGAAGAAGTAGATGAAAAAAGAGCCAGAGCTTTTTGAAGTCTCATTTTCTGAACACACCTATGGAACCAAACTTTCAGAGCTCTGAAGGAAAGGCTACATTTTCCCTGTGAAATAGGTACCTATGACTGGATGCTGTGAGAATCTCCTGTGTGGAGTTCGGAAACCTCGGTGTCCATTGGTCTTAACCGGAACCAAATGCTTAACATCATAAGTGTTTCATATGTTTACTGTATACATATATCTTGTATGAATATTCCATGTATGCACATAGTCATATAGGCAACCTGCAGTGACATACGGCATTCTTCAGAAGCAGTTTAGCCTCACATTGTTAAAGTTAGCCTCTGATTACTATGTTAAACTGATACTGTGTTTTGCTTTATGCTGTTAGCTGCTTCGATATAAATCACTGTGTACCAGGAATTAAGATTAAAGTACCAACTGAAATTAAAACAGAATTCTAGACCACTCGGACTAGTGTGATACAACAACTCAGAAGACATTACCAAGGAAAGTGCCGTATTGTGATCTGCTATTGTTCTTCAACAATGTCAGCAAAAAATGGAAAAAAGAAATCTGTAGGACTTTTGAAAAGCTTTTAAATCTTGCATGAGATGCTAAGGGGATACAGTAGTTGTCCTTCTTCCCCCAACCCAAGATAATAAACCCAAATTCTTCAGATGCGGCTGGTCCAGCCCTTCTGGTTGCAGATCTAGAGCCTAGCTTTACAGTTTCTGCCAAGCTGTGTGGATGCAGCAGCAGCATCTCCTAATAGGAGCAAGTATTACATTTCTAAATTTTATGCTGTGTCTTAACAGCTGTTCTTCAAATCAGGAATCTGCCTGAAGCACCAAGAAATTCTCAAAATGGAAGTTAAGCTGCAGCAGCGCCCCTTTTTCCTAAGAATTTAGTTATGAATAATATTTGGTATAGGAACGGAACTACTGCCACTTTCTGCCCTGGTCCAGTTCAAGTTTGGATTTAACACTAATAGAGAAAAAACTGGCTTAGTTATATCCTTGAAAGCTCCATTGATTTAGGTATCTAAAAGGACAACTTACATCTAGCAGTGGCAAATTCTCTCAAAACCCAATGTCTTTAACCTTTCTACAAAAATAGTCTAGTCTTGAGGTGGTCATTTACATGACTCATGCTTCTCACTTGGTGTCCCCAAGGCCTCACTGCACATGTGACTTTCTTCAGATCGTTCCAACAGGTTTTGTTTTTAATAGAAGAGTAAACATAGATGAGTATGAAACACTTCTGTATTTCAAGGTATATGCCATCTAAATACAGCTCACACACTTTGAGATGTTATGCCTTGTGAAGCTAAAAGAAATATATTCCTACTCCATTAAATGTCAATGACAGCTTTTGTATCATATAAAAAAAGATCTGTAGAACTTTTGTACTACTATCAGGATTAGCACTGCTACAGGGCCTGTCCCATAAATTCTCCTCCTTTTCAATGGTTACCAATATTCTTTTAATCTTTGGAACTTCATGCATGCAAATTGCTGCATAACATGTTTGAAATTTCCTTTCTTAATTGCCTTTTGTAGATTCTTCAAAGAAATTTATGGAGCAGGAGGGGTGCTCAGACCATAGATTTAAAAAAGTTTGGCAGACTAATTTAAGATTGACTGACTGTTTCTCAGAACTCCTGTTAAGAAAGGTACTAGAAAATTTGAATGGTAAACACTGAATCTATCATGAATTATTTCTTTTTCATTCTCAATATGAATATTTATATTACAGCACTACCAGAAGGTAAGATCAGAAGTAGGTATAAACATGAGGCATCACAGGAAAAGCAATAGGACTGCTTGGAGTTTCATACCTATGCACATAATTCAGTGCTGCTGTGATTTATGATCAGAACACGCCCTAGAACCAGTTTTTCTCACATTCATTCTTTAAAGTATTTTTGCTTCATTCAAATAAAATGAGGAAACAGTGGCCACTGCAAAAATTTGAATGCTTGCCTAATATTCTTCAGTGTTAAACATTTAACTTCTAATGATCTCTACAGTGATGTCATCATTTAATTCACCATTAAATAAAAAAAAAAAAAGACTGCACTGCTGCCAATCTTCAACTCCTTCCTCAAAAAAAGGAAGAGAAAACAATTTAAACCTTTGTTATTTGCAGGATGGGGGAACATTTGTCCATGACATTACTATTGGTAAATGTCAAATGTTGTTTACAGAGCTAAAAGCATTAAGAACCAAGAATGGGATCAACATACTTTGCAATATAAATTTTTAAAGGTTAATCTTCCATGATTAGCTTAGCTAAACAATGCTAAGTACAAAGTAAATTGCTTAATGCAAGTCACCATAAATGGCTTCAGTCTTTTGTTCTGAGCTTCCTAAATATTGATTTATTTGATTTCACAGTCATAAAGTTTGCACATATATTCACATAGTTGAAAGATTATACATAGTTTTCCTTGTGCTCTTCATCTAAACAATACAGGAAGACAATAGCAAAGAAGAAAGTTAAATTTGTCTATAATAATGATTCACAATCAATTGATAGTTACTTGCAAAGAAAGAGAAGTGTGCTCTCAAGAGAGTCAAGTGTAATTGCAATCTTTTTTCATTTTCTCTTTTTTGTACTATTCTTTTTTTGCCAGCACTTCAATCTAAAAAACAAGACAATACTGTATTTCTTACTACTCACTTCTTACAAGGTGACAGAGGACAAAACAATGTCATCTTTGTTATGAAAGAAGCTGAGGGGAAAAAAAGATTCTTTTCATTTAACAACAATGTAAATGTTTACAGTGTCCTATCACTTCACAATATCTCTGCTCATAGGTTTCTGGGGAAGGAGCGACATGGAAATTGTTTTGTGTTTCAGCTTGACTTCCCAGCTCTAAGAGTGTTCTGTTAATTGTCATCTGACAGCTAAGGACAGGACTCTTCTCGAAGTTTCACAAATACAGTAATTTTCCCTGTAACTGCCAGTGACAGATTGGTTTGAGTTTTGAAATGATAAATACTTGCAACTCAGAATATTTTTCCATAGAGTTATAAATGTTACGAGGAATGGCAACTATTAAAGCCATAAACAAGTCTGGAAGAATATCACAAACTAGTAATCTCTCAAAAGTTTCAAAATATGACAAACACTTTAATCAAAAAAAGGCCTTTGGTGGGATTTTCTTTTAAAGTTTTATTGCAACCCACTCTTATCCGAACGGCTATAAATACTCCGGATTTGAATTCCAACTATATTGTGCTGACAGTACAGAGGGCCTTCAGATGGGAGCAAATGAAATTTTCACTTATTGAAATGGTCCTTTACATTGACATTACAGCACAGAAAGAGGTCTTATGTGTCTATGAGACTATTTACAGTGACAGCTCATAAGGAAGCCAAAATGTACATAATAGACTATTAATTCCTTTCCTCTTTTTATATACCATGAACTTGAAAAACAAGAGAGAAGATTGGGTTTGACAACTAGCTGCTTAAAATAAACTATTTCATTTAAATCTTTGAAGAAGCAAAGTCTCAAACATTTCTTATTAAAAAGACTTGTATTAACTATGACCTTTTAAATTATATGGGGTTTAGATTTTTAAACAAAGTTATACATATTATATATTAAATCCTTGTATATAAAATTGAGAATGAAGGAGATGATGACTTCTTTTGTTACTTCTAATAGAAGATTATGTTAATTGCTGCTGATTGTTTTCAGTATCAAATGGTTTAACAGACCCTTTGAATCACTGGCAACTATACTTCTTAAAAAAATAGGTGCCAAATTCTCTTATCACCTGCACTACACTTCAGTTTTTGGATGTTAACCAACACTAGTTCAGGTTTCAAAAATGTTGCTTATTCACCATAACAGAAAAGGAGGAATTCACACTTTATTAAAAATAAATGTCAACATATTTACTAAACCACCTCAATGTCTTTTTCTTTGGTGAATCAGGCACGAGATATATTACTTTTGTCTATATGTGGCATCGCCTCAATGGGTCTAAACACTGACAAAAAAGACATGGAAATGTGGATCCTAATTGTTTCACCTACTAATTGGATTCCTGTGTAAGAGACGGAAAACAGAAGGTGTGATTCTTTCTGTTTCCCTACAAGAGCCAACAACAAAGGATCTTTACAGGGACTACCAAACCAAATCACTGCTCTAAAAAATGATGTTGATAGTTTAACTCTGCAATAAGGTGAAACACTCAATGAAATTAAATGCAATTTCTCCAGCTAAACGCAAAGGTTTTTCTTCCAAAACTATGACTTTTTCAACTGATCTGAAAGAAGGTCTTGTAATTAGGACTTTGAACAGGGAAGGGTTTTGTCTACCATTTGCAACTGCACAATGGCAACACCGAAGAGACTGTCAGCTGCCTCCCCTCCACCATCACTGCCCTATACTTGATTATCAGTGATGAGGTCACTCAGGAGATGAATATATATTACACAACAATAATTTTCTATACTTAAAAAATATTTTTTTGACTACTTTTAGTCTTATAGCAGAAAAATCTTTTTACATCACTTAGCTAATTTTCTTTTAAAAAGGCAATGTTTACATAATTTCATAAGTATTGTAGATTGTTTTTTAAAAAAAAATAGTTCTTAGCACTCAAGATAACAGAAAAGGCTTAAAAAGTGAACCAATAGCATTCTAAAACTGTGTATGTGTCAAGAGCTTCTTGCATTATTGGAAAAAAACCGAACAAAAACCTCCTGTCCTGGAGTTCATTCTAGTCAGGTATGCAAAATGCTGGAAAGGAGGCGGCCAGGAGAAAGCTGTTGGAGTGATTCTGGTGATGGTGATTTGATCTTTGTCTTTAACCTTTCCAGTATACTTCTTGGACACAGCAAGGGAATAAATTCTGAAAGGACTTATTATGCATGTGCAGCAGCCGAAATAATGTATGCAATAATGCTGAGAATCCTGTGCAAAGCACAGGACCTACTGAGTTTACACAGCGGCACTGTGCACACGGGCAGGATGTCTGGCATTGTCTGGATTCTAGAAATGCTGAATGCCTGGTAGGTACTGGAGATCTCATCACACATCACAGGAGGAGCTGCTAGATATAAGCTGCTCCTGCCTCTGGATGGGATTTGTCTAACTAGTTAAGTAGTTCCCTTTCTAAGGCTCCTAACCCATAGGACAAACAAAATACAGAATACTGAAAAATAAAGAATATTGAACAAAATTCCTCAGGAGTCTCCCTCACTTTCTGTGTTTGTGATTGACACTTCTAATATGGAAGTTCAAGAAAATGGCTCTCCTCAGCAATAACCTCCACAGATGGACTTGGAGAATACTGTTTCACCTGAAGTTTACAGCCCAACTTTATTGCTTTCACTTTCAAAAGGTATGTCAACATTTAAATAGAATACAAGCAAATAAAAAGAAGAAAAAGCGGCACATTGTGCCAAAATCCTCACTCAAAACAATATGAAACATAAATTATCAAGTATATCTAATACTAAAACAAGCTCTTTTATTGGACACATTAAAAAGTCACTGAACTTTAAAAGTGGCTTTTAAAGTCATCATGAACTTTAAGGAGACATCTGGGAATTTATGCTCTATTATTCATTTGTTTCAAGAAATAACAACCTGTAATTTGTAATTACTGCTTGTAATTTGGTAAATTAAATGTCATTTAGTATGGTTAACTATAAAGTTAAACAATTATAGGTAACTCAAGACATTTGTCATGAAGATGTACACAGAACACCCAGAATTATAGAGACAGACCTGCTAATGGTAACACAGTTCTTTTTCTCAGCAGATGGATGAAGCAGATGGATGACTTGTGTTTTCTTCACACTTTTCCTACTAGATCAGTAGTTGCCAGCAGTAATATCAATGTCTATCCTGGAAATATATACATGTAGTGATTTTTTTTTTTATTAGCCACTTTTGCTTCTTCATCAGACTAGGCTTTTGGTAGTCCTCAAAATATGTAGCACATTAAAAAAACACAGGCAGTTGTATGGAAGTATGTGGGCCTTCAAGTATTTTCACTGGACAAATAAAATTAGGCTACACCTTTCCTTAGGAAAAGAAAGACATTATGTTATTCTGTAAGATGAGTTTGTCATATGCAAGTCATAATTGAGACAGTGTTCAGAAAGATTTGCCATCACATGTGCCACAATGGAGGCTCTATTTGAAACATTTTCATCACAAAATTCTAAAATATCCTATTTGTCCTCATTTTATCGTAGATGTCTGTATTGTATTCTGTATTCTGTTTCAGCAATTTAAGCTACTAAGCCATACAACATTGCTGAAGTGGATGAGAAGTACTTGCACAACCTGTTTCACCAGGTCAGCTTGCAGGGGTCTGACTTCCTAGCTGTAGGGTGGTAACAAACAGGTGGAGTGGCAGAAATGTTTTAAAACAGTCACAGCTACCTCTGGTCATCCAAAAAAAAACCCCAAAAACCAAAACCAACCATCTGGGGGGATTTCAAAGGAATGTCATTCAGGAAGCTGGCACAAGATCTGCTGATGAACCAGCATACAAATCACCTAGTGTAAGTGAAGCTATGCCGATGGAAGAACACAACACTGCGGAGGCAGGATGAATACACCAGCAACTCCTTTGCTCTGTCCAGGTTCCATCGACTATAGAGGGCTCTTCCGGTGACACCTATATTAGCATGGGTGTAGGTTTCGAAGATTCATTACATAGGCAAGGTCTTAACAAATCAGAACCTAACATTGGAATGTTTTGTTTCTGTACTAACTGTAGTCATTCCAGAGGAAGACTGGTGCTCATTGGGACAGGATCAATGAAAACACCATTGTAGTGTTTAATGGGTAAACAAGCAGAAAATATATTATGACATACATGAAACAAAATACATAATAAACTCTGAAAATAAAAAAAATGACATGACACGTGTTTCTGCTGTATGCTGTTGAGGAATATTACATGCAGGTTTGGACTCATTATCACTGACGGCACCGATACCAGAATGTGGCAGTGAGATAGAGCCCTACCTCAAAATGGAGCTGTGATAGCCAAAGCCACTGTATCCCAAGAAGTAACTATATGAGTACTTAAGATAGCAAAGTTCCAAGTGAAACTAGACACTTGTAAAGAGAATAATAAAATCTACAGATCCAGTAGAAGAGTTTTTTTAAAAAGCTTGTGTGGGTATGTGGCCAGCAGGAGTAGGGAAGGGATTGTCCCCCTGTACTCAGCACTGGTGAGGCCGCACCTCAAATACTGTGTTCAGTTTTGGGCCCCTCACTACAAGTAAGACATTGAGGTGCTGGAGCGTGTCCAGAGAAGGGCAACAAAGCTGGTGAAGGGTCTAGAGAACAAGTCTTCTGAGGAGCGGCTGAGGGAACTGGGGTTGTTTAGCCTGGAGAAAAGGAGGCTGAGGGGAGACCTCATCGCTCTCTACAACTGCCTGAATGGAGGCTGTAGTGCAGTGGGTGTTGGTCTCTTTTCTCAAGTATCAAGTGATAGAACAAGAGAAAACAGACTCAAGTTGTGCCAGGAGAGGTTTAGATTGGACGTGAGGAAAAATTTCTTCACGTAAAGGGTTATCAAGCATTGGCACAGGCTGCCCATGGAAGTGGTTGAGTCACCATCCCTAGAGGTATTTAAAAGATGTGTAATTGTGACACTTAGGGACATGGTTTATTGGTGGAGTTGGCAGTGTTAGGTTTATGGTTGGACTTGATGATCTTAAAGGTCTTTTCCAACCTAAATGATTCTGTGATTCTATGATTCTATGAATATAAATCTTCATGTTTCAGGACTGAAGGTAACAAACATCTACTGGTGGTGAGGAATAAAATAACCTTTAGGCAGATTATTCCATGAACACATTATTCCATGAGACTTCTTTTGCCTATCTCTGAGAAGCATAAAGATATGGCTACTACTGAACACTACATACTGTACTAGGTGAACCCCATTACGTGCTGCAGAAATGAACAGTGCAGAGATTTCAGAGATTTTTCTGGCTGGAAACATGGATAAGACCATGATCACAGCTAAGACCGTAAAGCTGTAGTATGCCTTTTTAAACTTCCTCAACAATAAAGTCTTGTTTCAAGATTTGCAAGTTTTTTACACTATAACTCCTACATCCCATGAAGTATCTTTTGAAGAGAACTGTGAAAACTAAGAATTTTTTTCATCGCCTTCTCTGCAGTACTTGTCAAGCTCCAAAAGGAAGACTTTGGTGGTTTATGAACTTAAAATAATTTAAGAAAATTTAGTGCCAGCAATTCTTAGTGGGAAGAAAGGTAGATGTGGTGGTTACTTCAATATATCACAAGTAGAGCATTGGTACTAGCACTTTAAGGTAGTGTAATTGAGACTTTTGATTTTTAAATTCATAAGTTGTAATAAAGTTGATTGATAGTATTATTTTGCTCTGGTTGGAATTACAAGCAAATAATCGTCACATACCAAGAAAACATAGGAGTGTCAACTCAGCCAAAGACATTGGGCCATACTGCTAACTACACAGTACGCTATCTAGGAGAAACATACCTTGTATTGATTTTTAAACTGATTTCTATCTTCATTATGCAGCACATATTTTAGCAGAAATAAGCAGTCTAGCCTTAATCCTAATGCAGTTACAACAATCTTGCTACTGATTCACTTGAACAAGAAAGAACAGGCCAGGTATGAAAATTGAGGAATGCAGAAATTAATACATAAAGATTAAACACAGGTAGATTGGCAGATAAGTTATCATCAGTACCAGCTCATGTCTTTCTTGCAGGAACTACCATGGAAGCACATTTTTGCCTTTTAATATCCCAGGCTGCTAATCCTTTTCCTCCCCCACCCCCTTTATTTTCTGTTTTCTTCTCATGCATCTACTGTAAAGGAATGTATAAATATGACATGCTCAATTATTAATCATGTATCATTCAAGCCTGGCAAGCAGCTTCAGAAATAAAAATGCAGAGAAGACTTAGAATTAAATCCCACTTCAGGAGTTTTACCTAAAAATAGCTGGGTCCTGTATTAGCCACATCCTGTTGACTTTTATCACTGAAGTACCAGGCTGGAGTTCTAAGTATTGACAAACTGTAAGACATAGTCACTTAAAAAAAAAAAAAAAATTGACCTACTGTCTATTGAAACTGCATGTAAAGTCATGCAGTAATAGGATTTGTTTTCCTAGATTACAGAGGACTGACATTAAGAAGAAAACAAAGCAAAGCTTTAAATCATAGTCTACTTTTGGGTGGCCAGCTTGGAGAGGCCTGATTAGAATTTACTAAAACACTCTTTCTGCATTGTAAAAGATCAGATTATTTAAAACGTCACCAATATAGCACTCATTAAAACTAAGAACAAGCAAGCTCCATTTACTTTTAAAAATACAGGTCAATTCTGAGAGAGGGAGGAAAGGAGAAGTGGGAGAACTGGAATTGCTGTTGCTAATAGTAAGGGCAAAGTAGGACAGTACACCCCTAGGGTATACTTTTTTCCTAATCTCTCCTCAATAAAGAGCATCTTCTTATTACATAAGAAGACATTGCTTCCCTTGCTGTCAGATTGGGTGTAAATGACAAGCTTTTGGTAGTTTGGGGGCTGCAGTGGTGGCCTCTGTGGAAAGAGGTTGGGGACTGCCCTGTGCTGGACACAGCCAGTTCTAGCCAGCTCTGCAACAGATCCACTGCTGGCCAAGGCTGAACCTATCAGCCTGTGTATGATGCCTCTGGGAAAACATATTTAAGAAAGGACAGACAATGCTGGGGAGAAAAAGGAGGAGGCAACAAAAGAGTAAGAAACAACAAAGGGAACACCAAGGTCAGAAGGGGAGGAGGTACTCCATGGAAGAACAGGTACATCCCTGAAGGGACTGCAGCCTGTGGAGAACACACACCAGAGCAGAGGAAAAAAGTGAGAAGGAAGGAGTGGCAGAGGGAAACCACTATGTACTGACCATAACTCCCTCCCAACAACAACCTTGCATGGTGTGTTGCCTCACTGAAGGCACTGAATGTAACCTATGGTAATAACAAGGAGGAAGGGGAGGAATTTGGAGTGAAGTTGAGCATGGAAAAAAGGGAAGGAAAGCTGTTTTCCCTAAGTGTGTAAATGTTTGGTTTATTGTTCTTGTCTTTCCAATATCCAAATCAGTAATTACAAATTTATTTTGATTGTCAATTAATTAATTTACCCCAAATCAAGTCTGTTTTGCCCACAATACTAATTGGTAAGTGATCCTCCTGTCTCCATCTTGATCCAAAAGGTTTCTCATTCCTGTTCTTCCACTTCTTCCCCTGTCCTACTGAGGAGGGGGACTCAGAGTGGCTGAATGGGAGTTTGGTTGCCGGTGGGGACCAACCCATCACAGCTCTCTTTGTTCTGGAAAAGAGGAGTGAAAAAAGAAAAAAAAGTAATTGACAATCTTCTCACATATTCTCAGTTGCAGAATGCATGGGGTAAAGTGTGACTGACTTTTCTTGAATTTCAGCAAAGCCCTTCTGGTTGTGTCTAAGGTTTTTGGTAAAAGTGCTTGAGTGCAGGGTTGGATCTCAGAGGTAAGTGACTCGAAGTCATATGTGAGACACTTCCTAAACTGTGTCTTCCTGCCCAGTTCATTCCAGGTTAGAGCAAAATCCAAAATGTAGGCATTGTTTAAGCAGTCCAGGAATTTGCATTCAACTGCAATCTCAGATTGATCTAATCCCCATCCTGTCAGCAACAAAACAGGCAATCTCCTCCTTTGTCAATGTAAGAGTTTTGGACCACTCGGCTCTAAGCCACACAAATAGAAGGTCTCTCAGGTCCTGGCTTTTTGTTTGCTTACATTCAGTTACAACAACTTTGGTCCTCTTCATGCTGCTACAACATCTCTTTAAAACTTCTCAAGAGAGTTGCTGGTGTTAAAATGTAGAAGGTTAAATGGCAGAAAGTATGTGATAGACGTTGGTCAACAAACTGGTCATCTATGAAATGCAGCCTTCATAAGCAACAACCACAGAAGCAAACTAACAAAGTTTATCCAGAAATCCTTGCCATATACTGGGTTGACTACCTCAAAGGAACTAGTGTTTCCCTGATCACTGCCTGTCACTGACTGCTGATAAGGATGATGGTTCTTTTCAATTTCCTTCTCTGTGTTGCTTTCCTTCAGGGTGATTTGTTGTTTGGTCCTCTGAATGTTTATTTATTCATGCATTTATTTTTCATTGCAGTTCTTTATGTCTCTTGTAGGAAGGAAGAAAGGGAAAAGGGAAGAAGAAGTTTTGATGTGCCTCTTGACTAGAAATATTTGTCCCCAGATGGAAATTAGTAAGGCTGTTTAGCATGGGGAGCTGGGGTGAGAAGACAGACAGGCAGTGTTAGGTCAGAGAAAGAAATTAAGACTATTTTTCCTTAGAACGCTGCCTTTTAAAAATGAGAGAGTAGCAATACTAAAGCTGCCTAGAAGCCTCTCAAGGACTAAGATTTGGAGAGCAGGGAGCTCGAAAGCCAGCCAGAGGCTGGAGTTTTTATCAATGAGGGAATCTTGTCAATATAAAACAATCCCTTCATTAGTCATTATAAGAAAAGGAAAGATATGAGAAAGAAGACTGTTATTTCAAGTCTTTCAAATAATACAGTGACCAAATTAAATAGTTACTAACCCCAAAAAATATCACTAGACAAGCAAGGGCATTTAGAAAAAATAGGGAGCTGGTTGCATTTGGAATTTAGTCTTGAAAACACAAATTCTCAGGTCTTTGAATGACTGTATACCTGGGCCACAGGTATTCCTCGGTTAGGCAAGGGACTTCAACAATGATAAGACAGAATTTTTTAGCTGGTAGAAGGTTTTTCAGTGTCAAATTGTCCTCTTAGAATCTGTCCTGAAGCTGATTTTGTAGTGACAAATGGCAGGCATTGTGAATTGCCTCTGACTTCTTCAGAGTCATTCTGAGCAGTGATAATGATGGTGTTAAATAGCATGGGGGAAATCACTAAAACAGCCTCATACAGACAAGGGTGAAAATGTATAAAAGGAAGGAGTTCAGACTGTGTAAAATAAGAAAAAAAAGATTGGTAGTTCTGCGGTGAAGGGAAAAAAAACAGAAGATAAGGAAAATTCTGATAACAATAAACATATTACTAATGGTTTGGAACAGAAGAAAAATGAAACCCAAAATATTCCAGTTTATCTGATGAGAAAGTTGATTACCTCAACAATCAACTGCATCTGTGCTTAACCCAGTTCTGTGGCACTAGTTAAACTATATAACAGACAAAGGAAGACAATGATAAAAACAAAGCACTCTTCATCACTTGCTCAATTCTGCATGGTAAAAGGAACAGAAATTATCACATAAAACTCTACATACTGCCAATAAAATCAGTGTAAGTATATTGATCTGGCTAAACCTCTATGAACATGTCACATCTCTCTCCAGTTATTTCAGTGCATGCTAAATTGGTAATCACACCATGCAATTAATTGTACTTTAAGTTTGCCCACATACTAGAAAACTTTAACACTTTCTAAATATATTTTTATCTTAGTAGAAAATGTATCTATGTATGATTTCTGTATACTGAACTATAAAGTCACTTGATGCTTTTCCTTGTGGAAGAGAGAAAACTGAGAGGAGTTATGATGGAGGAAAATAAAACTACAAGTGGCATAAAGTAAGATGGACTGAAATTGTTCACTCTCTTTTCTAGTGCAGGAAACAGGAGGTGTCCAATTAAGCCAGTATGAACACGTTTCAAGACAAACAAAAGTAGGTGCAAAAGACCTTGCCAAAACTGATGTGGATCCTAGAAGTTCATATCGGTTGATTGGGAGACTGAAAAGGTTTATGGAAGAGAAATTCATTGTGGGTTACAAATGCATAGAACCATGTAGAGTCAGGAGATTTCTAAAGTGAAAATAGCTGGAGGTTGAAATTAGCAGTAGGCAGAAGTATCCTATTATAACCTTGTCCTGCTCTTCCTTTTTCCAAGCCATTCACTTCTGGATGCTGTTGGATACAGTACACAACTCGACCTTTGGCTTGAGCTACTACAGGTGTTAAAACTGTATTAAGTTCTCTAACTGCTGTCACCCACTGATATCTCCAAGCTATTTGTTTCTATTAACTTCATATAGTCTAAATAACTACTCCATGAATTCTTAAGACTTTTTTAACAACCTGCAACCTTTTCTTCTATTCCTACCAGTTTCATAAGGGAGATTTATCTATCTATCTATCTATCTATCTATCTATCTATCTATCTATCTATGTATCTATCTATCACATTTCTGTTGTATTACCCAAAACCTTGATAGCAACCATATTTCTTTCTGCCTGTTTCTTCTGACAAAGCTTTCCACCCCTGTTATTTCTACCATTCTCAGCTTCTCAGAGATTCTGTCCTATATGCCTTGGGTTTTACAGTTGTGCTGAAATCACATTCTGTTCTGCTTTTTCTCTTCTAGCTGTAAACTGAAAATTTGCAATATTTTTCCAGTCAGATATCAGCTTTCATTTGTGAATGGTTTTTCTTGGATTCAAATTCTCTTTTTAATCCTGTCTCCCCCATTATTTAGAACCTGTTTTAGATAGGTAACTGAGAGGAGAAACTTGCCAGTCTCTACAAAGATAGCAAGAAGTAGAGAAGTATTTTAAAGATCTGCTGACCCCTGGAAAATTCTACAAGTAAAGTATTAAAAAATAAAATAAAAAAAAAAAATTGTCTCCATTTTAAGATAAAAGTTTTATCTCCATAGTTTTGTCTCCCAACAGTGACCATTCTGCTGCACGTGACTTGTTTAGAGGATGTATCCTTGGCCAACACTTAATCTCTTGCTAGTCATATACATTCTGATGTCATATACTATTCTGATGAGATTTTGGTCTGGAATGGGTTCTAGAAAATTTTTCATGTGCATATAAGATGAACTGAGACTTTGCTGAGCAATGGAAATCCAGTTAAACTGTTCATGTAGACACAGTCATAATCTTCCATTTTTATGTACAGAGAAGCAATACAATTCCTTCATTTTAAACCTTGCTTTGTATAACTGTGCAAATCTACCAATCTCTCAACTTAATTTCTCACATGGAAAGTTTTCCTTTATATAATATTTTTCCTATACCTTGATGAGATTAAATAACACAAAGCTTTCCATTGAATAAGATTGTGAACTGTGTTTAGTTGCTTTCCAGAGTGGTAAATTTGAATTTAGTATCCAATTTGGCTATCTTGCAGTTTATCATTGGCCTTATATCACTTCTTTATTTTTCTTTCTTTATTAATACTGTTTCCTATTAATAATAATGATGATTTACATTCATATAGTCCTTTCTCTTATGCAGTCCTAATGTACTTTACAAACTATACACTAGAATCACTTTATCCCACACTGAACTTTATCCACATCTCAGCTGAAACATAACTATCTAGTAACATTCTGCAACACCTTCACAGGGGTTTAAAACAGAAGAGATCAACACATTATGGTGAAAATGCAAGAATAAGTTTTCAAATATACACAATCGAAGTAGCTACATTACAATAATGGTCAGTACAGGACCTTTACTCTTACAGAGAGCACCAAGGAAAATTTATTAATCAATAATAAGCAGAAGCTTTCATTTTATCTGTCATTTTTCTTTTATGGCTTACCATTTATTAAACAGATCATTGTTTAAGAGCAAACATTTACCACTCATTTATAACATATCATACTTATTTCCTGCTTTAAGGCTAAAAAATTATTATGGCATAAAGATACTGCCTTATGGTAACTTTAAAAATACTGACCCATTCTGGCAACAATGGTACAGCACCGGTTCCAGAACAAACCCAGCTTTCAACATTCAGCGTTGGAGTGGCAGGCATGGCTTGTTTCCATCAGCGTCTCCCTAATTCTAAGATCAAAATGAGCGGATATTTGTTTAATGCTACATTAATACCTATAGCCCTGGGTCATTCAGTGCCTACCTGTGTACCTGTATAAAGCTACATCATCTTCACTGACAGCACTCAACTGTATATATTATGGAAACTCAGAGTTGCTTACTAGCTTGCTTACTTCTAACTGGTGAAGAATCCAAATCAGTTGTAATGCCAACATATGATTAATAAAAATCAATGAAGTTCACCACCTGAAAAAGCAGCTATAACAATTTGCTCTTCTATCTTAAAAAACACACAAGCTTTTACATAAAATAATCCTAAAATATTGGAGTATGTCTTAAAATTACTCAGTATGTCAAACTCAAAAGAAGAGAAAAAATCTTACTTCAAAAACCATCATCCAGAAAAATTACAATCAACACAATTTATTTCTACTTTCTACTTTGTGCAATACTATGGCTTAATAGCACCTATCCATTGACTACTCTAAATTTATCTTTTATTTCTGTATCTATCTACATGTACAGCTAGACTAGAAATGGTTCAATGAACAGAGTGTACACTATATGGTGAAGGCTTTTCTAAGTCATTATTTACCTGAGCAACTTTGATAGCTCAAAGCTCTTTTTCTACAGAGTGTTATTTTTCTTTTAACACTGATTTACCAAATGTGACTAGAGAGTCTCTTTCATTAGAGGCTTTTAGAAGCAGATTAGACAAACAGTTATCAGAAAGTTTGTTGTACAATTCATCCTGTATTGGAGCAGAGGAATGAACTCTGTGACTCTCAAGGTCCCTTCATCCTACATGCTAGGCTTTTACAAAAGTTAACAACAAAGTCAAATGTTAGAGATGACTTTGACAACTTTGGGCATGAACCAATGCCATGTCATAGCAATGATAGCTTTTTCAATCAATTGTAAACTATATAGGATTAAGTGACACAACAGTGATTATTCTAATCCATATTTTTACAGTCTTCTATATCTTTTATAAAGATATAAACTTATAGCATAAGTTGTCAGAGATGATGATAACAGATATTGCAAATACATTTAAAAATATATTTGGACACATACATACATTACAGAGTATCAGACAGCAATGTGTAATCTAAGTTGTCAAATGTGTTTTGAAAGCTATGTTTATAGCCCAGAGAGCTGCTCAGTGATTTGTTGAAGGGCAGACATCTGGATCATTATAGTATCTGTATGAACAAAAAATAGACAGTTGATTTCACAGCCATTTTTGACCTCTCTGAATAATTTCAATCTGACTATGCAAAAACTCTTCCCCAAGCAGACAACAGCATTGTACCCATGTCAATTATTGTAGGCAGTCAATGTATGGCTGCTGAATAAGTGACTCAGTCCTTGCAGAATTGGTATTTAGATCTGGCATCTGTTTTTCTTGGCTTCTTTCTCTGCTGACTCTGCCAGCTCCTTAATCTACCTCCCTTTCTTTCTGTTACATGCATAGACATTTTTCCTTTGCCTCTCAATTTTCTGTAGCAAGCCACACGTTGACCTGTCTGCTTTTTCGTGATCGTGTTTTTTCAGATGCAGTGTGCAACTCATTCTATAATTCCAACAAGGATGTTTCAAGTTTCAGCATATTGTTTGATTTTGGTTCCCCCTGCCATTGCTCCATACACAAAGGACTGTGAGACAAAATACAGAAAGATCTTAATTCACTGTAAAAGTTAGAATACTTGGGGTAACAATAGGAATTTTTCCTCCAAGTGCATATTCCTTAAACAAATGGTTAAAAAATTGTTAGGACACCATAAAAGACATTCAAAACCTACAGCTTCAAAACTAGAAAGGCTGCAGAGGCATCAAAAGACTTGTTGATGACAGGTTTCTAACAGGGTTTTCACAGCCATTTCATCATTTCCTTCTCTTTAATTTAAAGAAAGTAAAGGCCATTTCATCTATTTGTATCCTGAGAACCTAAACAGCTATCAAACTTAGACCCACCAGCTGCCTAAACGTCTACAGACAATGCCAAATCTATCCAGGGTGCAGAACAATATGAGGTAACGTAACTCAATACAGTGTAATACTGCTTAAAACTGCCCAGAATCTAGCAATCTCCTCTGTAACCTATCCAGCTTCAGGCACAGTAGTTCAAAATGTAAACACATTGATAGTGGCCAAGGTCAGAGACAAAATATAGGACTAAAAGGCCCTCAGCTCTCACCCTGAAGGACATTTCTAATGTTAATCCAGAACTCTAATTAGGTAGCCTGACAAAAAAAATCCCAACACTCAACCAGTTAAGGTCACTAAATTGAATAGATTCCAGCCACCATGTGGAACAACTCTAATCACATGGCAGCTGTATTCATCGTTCACTTTAGAATTACCCAGCAAAATATTTGCATGCAATGTAAACTGAAAGAGAAGACAGTTCAAAATGAAGTCCTTGGAAATGGAAAACAGAAGAACAATTGGTAATGATGACCATTATGACCAACATTTTGTACACAGATGTACAGGCAGGTGACTCACAGACATGAGTAGATGAGCTGAAGCCACGTTTTTGGGAGGGATTTTGGAGAGGGCTGAAGGACAGCTTCCCATAATGATGAAAGGATGGAACAGAATTTCTAGAGGTATCTGTTTTGCAAGGATCTTGTGTAATGATTATTCCAATGCTATTAAGATCTTGTTGTCACCACTTGTGGCAACAAAAAAGCGCTTTGAGAAAAATAAAATCTTAAGAGACTAAGGGAGGTGACTCGACCTATTTTATTGCTACTTATCTGGCATTGATTCAAGAAAGGTCACAAAACTCTTGAAAATATGCGTAAGTTTCTGTGGAACCTTTCAATAATGTCAGGGCAAAAATTAAAGTAAGTCTTGACCTTTCTGACTCTTTTAGAGACCTCAGAAAATTATTATGTCCTTGTTTCAGTGTATGCCTGCCTTCTGGACCCTTATCCACAGGAAAAAAAGCCAAAAAATTTATAATCACCAGAGGTATAGAGTATATTTTCCTATTTTTACCTGTAGTATTGATACAACTTCACCTAATCAGTCACTCACCCCTTTGACTTTCACAAGTCCCTTCCAATTTATAGCATATTACTGAACCCTGAAATACAAGGCCTTTTGAGCCAACTACATCATCTTCTACTGGGCTGCTCAGTTAACCACCACTACTTTTCCATGTGCAAATAAAGGAGGGTTTTTTCATTGTTTCAACACTTTCTAACCCTGTGCTTCTTTCTCTTATTTAAAGAAGTTGATCTTCATTAGCTTACAAACTTAATGACATTTGAAATGCCACACCATTCACTTTCAGCTCTGAAAGTAAAATAGCAGGGCTGGCTTTGGGAATTCCATCAAAATCCAATAATCCAACTCTTACATTCCTCATTTGTTCTGCTACTCAGCACATGAAGGAAGAGAGCCTCTGCAGATGTCTACTTTACACAACCACATGTAGGAAAGGTATGCTATACCCTCCTGTCTTTCGCCAAGTAAAATGAACTTGTATTCTTAACCCAGCAACATTTCTCTGCATGTGACCGGCACCCTCTGCTCCTGACCCTGGTAATATTCCACCAAGGATCCCCAGAAGAACCTGTCTGTCCCCATAGTGTCGGGTGACACTGTATCTATCCATTGTACCTCATTTTTGAACACTGTGGCCCATAAATTCCAATGTTTCATAGAACATTTTATAATCATTAGGACATGCTTTTAGAGAAAAGTGGAACAACAGAAGAGGTTGGCAAGAGAGGAGAATCAAGCAGACGCATAGGTCATTTGGCTTGACAGACTTAAGAGTTTTCTTCCATCTGCCAAGATGGCAGTTAAATATAATAAAGTTAATCCCTGACAGCATATCTCAGCAAAATTTTCCAGAGCTTTTACATTCCTTTTAATAAAAACATTTTTAAGAGACATGCCATTATTTCTTAATCTCTGAATGAGTTAATCACTGACCTTTACTGACTATGAGCAACCCTAGTAACATTTCAAATGTTATCAGAATATTTATTTTATTTTGCAGCTGTCCCTTTTCCTATTTTTGCTGCTGGATATCACATTACAGAAAATGAAACAGGTAAAAATAATACGCAGAGAATTCTCTTTGAGAAGCCAAATAATATTCAGAAGACCACTCCCAAAAGAAATAGCTTTGAATTCAGGGGAGAATTGTTATTATCTTCAAATCTTTCTTTTCTGTCTTATGTATATTCCCATCACTCTTGCAATTCCATAAACTATGGACTGAAATTACATTAGCCTTTCAAAGACAGTACACTGATGAGCAAGAGAGAAGGATCATCATTCTCTTGCTGTTTCCATGCTGTAATTTCTTTGTTATGATCTCTGTAACTCCATCACCAGTGTTATTTATTAAATAACAAGATTAATTAATGATAAGACCAGGCTGTTTCACCTTGGCTAACATTCATAGACCAATATGGTTCTTCTGATGCTTATAGAAGTTACATATTAAATATATAATTATATTTAAAGAACGCAGGTTTACACTAGGCAAAGTTTGCTCTGCCAAGTCTCCATTTTTAATTGAAATGAGTTAAACAGTGCTCATTCAAAGCAAAGTCAATTTCTTACATCTTGTCAGCAACTTCTACATGTGACAGCAAAGGGTGGAATTATTTTTACCTGTAAAAATATACTACATCTTACTCTATAATATACCTATAATATTTTACATTATTTTTTCTCCCTGTGTTTTAATCAAGAGCAGTTTGCCAAACTGATATTATGGTCTGTGAGTCCCAAGCCTAGTCCTCAACTATAAGCTGGAGTAACTCTGAATCCAGTTGAACAATAGCAAATTACAACCTCAGGGTCTCATTCTCTCTTAATCATTTAGAATTTAGAGTGAGACTGTCATCTTCAAGACCCGGATTGATTTCAAGCTCAGATTTGCTTCTATTATCTGTGTCTTTTTGTGCAGTTGCAAAATTGCAACATCTAGATGCTCAGTTGACAACATCACTGTAAGCAAAGCCTCTCCTAATTTGATTTTATAAATTGGATTTTGCAGACACTCTAGATTTTGATAATATTGACCGCATACACTGGCATTAGCTCAGCCAGTTTATGAGCCTGCCTATGACTGTGCATTACCAAGCAGTGACCATGGGGAAGTTCTGCTGGATTGCAGGCATTTATAATCTCCTACCAGATTACTCTTTTTAAAGACGAAATATGCATGTTCTCTGTCATGGTACAAATACAGCTATTTGATTTTTTATGTTACTAAAGTTATATTATTCATCTTACGCGACATGTCCTAACTCTTAGGAGTGCTCTGTATCTTGCATGTTCTGCCACCAGATTTATAACACATCTTCTCCAATCATCCCTTCCTACATCTGATTTTTTCTCTCATTTGCATAATGCTCAAAGATTAAACTGTTTTGCTCCCTTGGATTTGCATATTTTAAGTTTAACTTGATTAGTTAAATTGGTATTTTTCTGCTAAATCTGAACAATTATAATCAAGCACAGCAAAGAACGATATTCATTATTTCCCTAGTGTTCTTGAAGTTCAACAAGTCCTACTGCAGCAATTAGCTGGTATACTCCTCTTTCTGCCTTTTGATAATTAGCTAGCATTTCAGGATTTTTACCCAACAAACAGGCTCTTAAGACAAGAAGTCCACTGTGTATTCACAAAAGCTTCCTGCCTCTCTCCTTCTGAAACTGTGAAGAGCTCTTCTGTGCTGTTTTATGAAAAAGGAAGTACCATGAACCACAGGTAAAATACAATAATTATTTATTTGAAGCAACTGCCTACAGATATTATAGTAGTAGGATGCCACCAGTTATTATTTTACTGCCTTCTACTTTCTGCAGAAATGGAGTCCAAGCGGGCTATAAAAATCAGTGTGTTATTTCCTGAACAGAAGCATAAATAGAAAAAGCAGGAGATCTGTTTAGCTGTTAGCTGAACTCTAGAATTTATGATTTTAACTAATAATAATCAGTTCAGGATCTATAGATACATTTAATTTCAAAGAGTATGCATTCTATTGCAATAGAAGCAGCAAAATACTCAACTGATTGCTATACTTTGCTATGGTGAGCATCTTCTACAGAAATGCTTAACCAGCTCATACTTCCATAAGAACGGCACCTTCCATAAGCTATGGCACCTGCAGTATCATTTTGAAGGAGGGCTTGGAAGATGCAACTGGGCTACCATTTGAGGATCTACAACTACAGACAACCTGGGAGTAAGACATAGCTAAAGAAATTCAACCTAGTTGCATGTATTGACTCTCTCACATGAGTCGCTGGGGAAGATTTTAATTTCTTATGGGTAGCGGATGGTGAAAAAATAAAAATAAAATTTCTTGAAGGAGGTAATTTGGTTATTTGATATTAGCATGGAATTTACATATAGAAATCAAGTTCTAGAAAAAAGTCAAGCTTTGCAAGTGGAAAAAGACATCAATTTGTATCCAATCTGTGAAAATTCAGAACTCCTTTATAATTTTAACACGCCTATTCTACCCATTCTAGCAGAACAGTGAAAACTGAAGGGCAGAAAATTGAAGTTTTTTGGACAACTAAGGTGTGGTGAATTTCAACATTAAAAGCCAACTGAAGATAACACAGGAGCTACTTATTAATGAAGGCTGCATGGCATTTCTGTGATAATTTAGAATAATTTTAATTTAGAAAACTTGCTTAAATTTATTTTTGTTTAAACTAAGGCATATCTTTTTAAGGAAAAAAAAGATCTAATCTTGATAACAATATAGCTAGTGACCATAGCTTCTGCTAAATTGCCCTAGTGTTTAGGGAAGCCATGATCCACAGTCTAAAACCTCATGCATCTTATTTCCAGGATACATATGTCAAATTTTATTTTTCTAGGCACTGTGTCTCCTTGCACATCATCTCAGTTTTGAGGATCTGACTGGGAAGAAGAAATTGAGGAAGCCTCTAAGGTCCAAGACATTAAGGATTAATAAATATATAAAATAAAACATCTCCCAATTACATGAGCAAAATTATCTATTCAAAATAGAAAACAAACAGATACCATCTCATCACTTTGAGAGAACTGCTAAGTAAGTTATAGCTTCATTCTATATCAGTTAAAATGTGAACAGCTTTATATGAAGCTTCACTTAAAAGCATACTTCACAGATCAATCTGAAAGTGTGAAAGACACTAATTACTGGGACAATCCATATGAAAAAAAATTCACAAGGTTCAGCTCACTCACTGTCCAGTATATGCTCCAGCTGTGCAGAGGTCTACAAGATGCTAGCTGGTCTTTTGAGTATGGTTCCAACTCCATATCATAACTCCATTCTTTTACTGTTGACATCACATACAAAATCAAGAGCAGTCACTCTTGAGGAGTGATTATAGGAACCCAAGGCTGAGCAGATATATCTTAAAAAAAACCAAGATACTTGAGTGGATATCAAAAAATTTATTCCAGTATTTGAGCAGTGAAAATTAGTCCGGTAACCAATATGTCACACTGCTATTGCTCAAGAGTAATATCTGACTATAATATGTCCAGTACAGTCACAGTGAATATCCAAGATGTATCCAGCTTTATGCAAAACAGAGGATGTAGAACAATTCCATAGATCACTTTTCCTCTTTCCCGAGTTCTTCCTGATCTCAAACATGTAAAGACGTGTAAACAACTCCAGCCAAAGAAAACGTTTAGACACAGAAGCACAAAGTGTTTTCATAACTTTTTTTTTACATGCTTTGCATGTAATTTATATATTTGCTTAAAACTGCTCTTCTGCTAATCAGCTGCACCCATATAAAACATTTCCTCTTTCTTTGCTGCAAAAGATTTGACTATGAATAACAGCTCTACCACATTCTATTCAATGTGGCAACATTCTTAATTCTAGAGACAAGAAGATCTGGCGCTCTCCTGATGATCTATTCATAGGAGGTTCCCTGTACATTTACATTTTTACTGTGAAGTACAATTAACCCTTTGCAGTGGAGTACTAATTCTCAAGAACAGGATCTCCGCCTCAATAGTTAGGTTCCCCAAACTCTGATTCTTATTCTGGTAATTCTTTTCTTTTGGAAGAATTTGTAATATTTTACAGAAGACATCCCCAACCTGAATGGAACTACTGGTATCTCACAGGTTTTGCAGGCAGCACCATCTTACCCACAGTCCACTAAACGCAGTCTTGGTCATTGTCAGCATTCTGTTATGGATAAGTAGCTAAGTGAGTATCTACTTCTTAGGTCCCGTACTACCTTTGTGTTCATCAACATATCTATATTGTGTAGAACAGAAGGAATAATTTCTTTTCTGGTTGACACTTTTACCTGTTTTTCTAGGAAGAAAACTCCATGTTGATGTTCCACTAACAGCTACAATATGAAATGGAAACCATGTTTCCTAAAAAATAGGATTGTTTGTTTGTTTGTTTTCTTCCTATTCTTATAGGGTTTCCTTTAAGAATAACAACACAAATTGGTAGTAACAGCTGCCTGAATATGAAACACAAGCACTAACCCAATGAAAAAGGGCGTGCAACATTTAGCAGAGCCAGCTTTCAGTTGGTGATTAGTGAACTGCTTCTGCACAGGTATGGGGTAAATTGCAATGAAACTGCAATGACTCAGGACCCTTCATGATGGTTTGCTTTCCCATTCAAAAATTCTGTAACAACCAATAGCCATTACATATGTGCAATTTGGAAAGATCCCACAAGTTTATGCTGATTCTGCAATTCCAGAAGCTGGTATAAATGGGTATAAGTAATAACTGCTTCACTTATTACATCAACCCAAATTTTAATTAATATATTGCATTTGTCTTAAGAGTTCAATATACTTCCACAAGGTAGAAAGATCTAAAATGTTCTCTAAAGTTTCTCTAACTGCCTAATGATTGTCCCACAACTTGTCTATCCAATGGTTCCATGGTTTGACTAACATCTATCATCTGGCAGTAAAAACAAGTTTTCAGGCTTTCAAGATCATTGTGTGATAATATGGTGAAATCACTTCAGCTTTTCGGGCTGTGAGAGGAAGATGCGATGTCTTGCATTTTACCCACAAAAAAAAGCTTCATACTGCACAGCATAGAAAACCTGTGTTATCCCTCTGTAGATGGCAGATCTTCGTAATGTCAATTACCACAGCGGGCCTTGTGTACAGATGACAGTACATATCTATGTATGTATAGGAAGGAAACAACACAGATAAGTCCATATGTAAATCATGAGGGTGAACTCACAGACATCAGTCAAAAAGCAATAATAGCCTGTAGTGTCAATATACTCTTACTGATATTGAGAAGGAGCACAATTCTCACAACAGGTTCTCCAAAGTCAGCAGAACCAGTTGTGGAGCAAAACAGCATACAACACAAACATGGGGATCTACTAAGTTATAGAAAAAATGTAAAGGTTTTGGCTCAGAAATGAAGGTTTTAGAGTATTATGCAATTCTTCTTAAAATATGCTACCTCATCCCAAATACCCTGAATCAAAACCAAAACCAAAATATCTCCCATGTGTGGTTTCAGTGGCATTGTTCAAAACAATCTTCACTTAGACTAAGTCAGAAGATACGTATAATGCTATGTAGGGCAGCAAACACAACTGCCTATTGTCAACATACCTTTTCCCTTTCAAGTAGTTTCTGTCATCTGAACGTGTGTTATATTGTTCCCACTATGCAGATTATACACTGCCACAGAATGCCAAAGAATGGAAGGTCACTGGGCAAGTTCCCTGATGTGCAGCATACGCTGCGGTCATGAAAGCTTGAGCCTTGTCACCTACTATGAATGCAAGCTGTTCCCATCTAATGTGAAATAATTTGCTGTTGCATATACAATAAATATTAAAACCATGACCACAGTGTGAAATTAAGTGTCTGCCTGCTTTCTGAGAGATATTTGTATATTTGTTAATGGAACAGGCATTAGCAAAGTATCCTTCTGTAATCAGATTTTATTGAGAAATGCTAGGAGCATTTAAGCTTAAGAATTAAATTAAATCAAAGCTTAAGAAATTTGTTTTGTTGGAGATGCTATTCAGCCTTTTCTACAAAAAATTGACTTCACTTAAATAAATCAATGGGAGTTTTGTCATTGTCTCTAAAAGAAGTAAAATCACACCCTACTTTAACCACCTCTAGGTTATTAGACCATAGGGAATTCAAAACTGCCTTTCTCCTCATGCATAAAACCTTCAGTAATCTATAAAATACTCTTTTCCTGTATACTGTAGCCTTTTGACATGAATATTTGTGTTTCAGAAGCAGTAGTTGCACCAGCTTGGATTGAATTACACACTTCCTTCTAGTGCTTCTAGTTTGCTCTTGACAGTATTAGCTCTTATCAAAGTATCTCTGTAGTGATCCTGACCATTGTATATCGACAAGTTAGTGATCCATATAATTGTTTGAATGACCAAAAAGGAGGATGTTCAACCACAGACAAGATCTGCACAGCGTGCCATGCGAAAATCCATCTGGGATCTGTTCAATGCTGCACGAAAGCGGGGTTCCCAGCATCTGGAAGGATATAAGATTTACCTGCTATCTACATTCCACTTTTTACTCTGTCTTATTAAAACAGCTATTTTCTTAAGCCATTTGTTGTCAGACCTTTCTTACTGAGATCCAGAGATCCTGTACCATCTCCATCTCTCTCTCACACACCCCTCTCCTCGCCCCAGTGCAGAGCAATTTCTAAGGGCTATTCTTGACTCATCTATCTTTTATATTTTGTTCTTCAAACAGAAATGGATTTGCAGAATGTTATGAGGCTGATTAGACCTTTTCCCCAAGAAAACAGTCAAAAGTCCTGTAGCTGCAGAGCTTGAGTTCTGAGGCCATTTACTCCCAGAGCCAACATCTTGAACTTGGGGCGCTTTTCCTTCTTTGGGGAAAATAAAGTGTATTTCTGCACTATCGCTGAGTGGGTAGTACAGATTATAACCTAACCTGGTTCACTGACAGTCTACAAAGACAACCTGGATGAAAAAAAAAACTCAGTTCAGCCAGAAGAAGTCTTGGCAACCTAGAAGGTAACACTCTTCCAATAGTCAATGGGCAGATGACTGATGGACAAGGTGATATTATGGAATCCAGCTTTCAAAAATGAACTCTTCACTGGGTGTTTTGTTCCTGAAAGGCTCACTTTGAGCAGAGGGAAGATGGCTTAAGTGTCCAGCTTCTGATCTCACCTGAATTTACCCAATGTAAACTCCAGAAATGGCGGCTTTTTAACAGTGGGAATACCATTGCAAAATGTACAGCTGACAAAGTTCAGGAAGGCTGGAGAACAAAGACTGCTGTGTAAAATCTAACAGCAGAATCCTTCAGGTTAGCCTAGAACTCCATTAAGAGGATTTCTCAGTTAACAAAAAACATTTCAAAAGAATTATTATTTGGGGAGCTTCAAAATCAATCATGCTGATAGATGGTTTCATTTGTCTGAGAAGGGGCTGTTTCAGTACTCTGAGAGGGAATAAGGAACAACAGCGAAGTCGGCTGTGAGCCACTTGGCACAGTGGTTCGGCGTACACTGCTCTGCATCACAGTGACGGAAGGACAAAAAGCTCTCAGAAAAGTAAGTGTACAGAATCAATCTCATATGAGGCAGCCAAAGACCTAACTGCCATTTTCATCTGAAGATTTCTTCATTAAAAGAACTGATTCTCCCCATTAAGCAGCATTCTTTGCTAATAAATGTGACTGGTTATGTTCAAGTATTCATGGAGTAATACTGAAGCGGCAAATTTCCTTACTGAGAGTGTCGTGAGCAAGTAAGTATTAAATTAAATACACTTTACAGACTGGGCCAGAAACTCTTGCATATATAAGAATTCAGAATTAAGCTACAATCAAACTACACAGTTTCCACTCGGTGCAAATGATGATGGGCTTTAGAGAGCAGATATTCCTCATCTGACAATCTGCTCCATGGCCACTCTAATGCTAATGGCACTGGGTCCTTAATGAGGCCAATGCCAGTTACAGGATTCATCTGGAGTGATGAAGGTCAGCTGCATCACTTTCAACATGCCTCCTACCAGCACAGAAGCCTGAGGGGAAAAACTAACGGCTCATCAGTGGCACAGATGTGCCTGCAGGAAAATGTTCCTCTGGTTATTTATGGTTGGATAGTCATTTACAGAATCTCAGTGGAGCCAAGGGGCCATAACCAGACTTGAGAATCTATTTTCTTTTTTAATCCTCACAGGAATTTCTGAATACTGTAACTACACTGCATTTATGTAATGTTCCCCTCAAAGAAAAAGTGGGGATATTTCCCCACTAGAAGATCAGGGTGAAATGCACAATTGGCATGCATTCAGTATAATCTATCCATTTAGCTGGGGCAAAAGAAAGCAGGAACTATAAAGGAGAATGGGATAAAAGAGACAATGACCCAGTGCCTTCAACAGTCACCAGAAGTATTTCTGGCAAACACAGAGTTTAATGTTAATGCTACTCAAGCAAAATATTCTGATGTATACTAAGGTATTTTTTTGAACAATATCCCTTCAAAACAAAGGGGGTTCTGTATTTTCACTTTTGAGCAGATAGAGGCCAAAAGAGTACATCGAAATCTCAACACTTCCTGTGTGACAGAAATTCTCTTTACCGATCAATTCTACCACTGACTGGCAAGGATTTGTCTTTGATGAGTGAGAACACAAGTCAATCAGAAGAAAGGACTGTGTGAACCTTGAGATGGACAAAGCTGAGATATTTCAGAGGATGCACCACAGAGAGACATATAAAACATAGAAAGAGAAGGAGTCAGCATATGAAGGAAGTGCAGGTTTGGGAAGCAACTGAAAAAAGATGGTTAAAGCTTAAGTACTGTTTTCCTGGTAATGGTCTCAATTACTTTTTCTATCTTACCCCTCTAAAACATCATGTATTAAGGATTCTTGTTACAGTTAAACGATAGTCCTAGTACGTGATTTAACAATATTCTTAAAAGAATACATTGCTTAATTTTCATCAGGCTTTCTCTTTTCCACTACTTAAATAGTGCAAAGTGATCTTCCCTTAGATCACTTCATAGATTTCGGCCACTTCCTACACACAGGTGCATCAACATCGAATTATTCCAATTATCTTCATATTATTTGTCATACACAAAACAGAAGCTCAGTTTTAATTTACTGCATCTGTAAAACATCTATCTGTGAAGCATTATACACAAATTTAATCATTCCTGTGATGAAGTGAATCACCATTTTCTCCAGCCAACACGTCACAAGACCTATCTTAAATAAAAAGTTTTCTTGATTTCTGTATCAGTTCTGCATTAGCCTTCTCTGAAAAGTCAAAATAGGTCCTGACACCTGTGCCATTTTATATAAACAAAGGAATTTTATCTTATTTCTCAAATTCTATAATCTAAAACACTGTCAAAATCCTCTATTACATTCCTTTACTTGTAAATCCTTTGTGCCTAATAGAATAATGTAAACTCATAAATAAGGCCATTTTGGTTTTCCACTATATAATAAATCTACTTAGTCAGAAAGTACTAAACAGATCCATGGTCACAGCACTGAATAAAGAAAAAAAAGAAACAAAAATTTTCATAAACAGGATAGATGTTACATGTGTGTGCATAAAACACAGAACTGAGTACCAATATTTAGTATTTTACATGTAGCATAGATGAACATGACAAACAGTTTCATTCTCTGCATAATCTCAAACAATCCTGCAGGCTATTGCGATTATTCTAAACAGTGTTTAGATTACCCCATTGCTAAAATCATCAGTAACATTAAACATTTTTTTTTTACATTTTTGAACCTTTGTGTGCAGTTATGAAACTTACAATTGTGTTTAAACTTATTAATGATTTACTTATGCATTAAAAATTAAAACATGGAAGTTTTTAAATTTTTAATGATGACAAGGAAAAATAAAAAAAAAAAAAATCAAAACTAGATCTGCTCCATCGATGTAAATAGTAAGAAACTTCCATACAATTAAAACATTACCCTTAAATGATGATACTTTTCAGTAGAATGTATATTAATGTTAGAAAATAAACTGTTCATTTTATATCAGATGAAGAATTAGTTTTGTTTTACTTGATTTCCTAGTGGAAACAACTGTGGTAAATGACAGAGTTTACAGAGCCATGAAAAGGGCAGAAGAAAGTTGTGCATGTTAAAGAATAAGAGAGGTTTTTGTAAGCATTCTTTCTGCAGTTTATATGTTATCATATGCTCTACTACTTCAATAAAATGAAGGTTCTGTGGCCTACTTTTAAATCAAGATTTGAAAATCATAATGCAAAGCGTAAAATATTCATTAATATATTAATTTAGTTTTTCAAGCAGCTTGCACAATGTTAAAACTGTGCAGCACATGTCATTTTGACATACAGGCAGGATAGACTCCTCAAATTCATAAAATGCAAATGCACTTGCTTAGAATAGAATACATTTATAGAGAATGATGAAGAGCCAAAATACAAAATGTGCCTGTTCACCTATACTTATTTTAGTTCTACCCCAAAATACATTAACAAATGAAGCAATCTGACTGCTAATGAGCAGCTGTGATTTGCACAAACCACCTCCGGACTTACTAAACTGGACATAAAGTTTTGCATACACTGCTTGTAAACAAAGATGTAGGGAAGAGTCATTTTACTTTAACAACATGGCTTTCTGTGAGCACACTGAAAGCATACTGTAGTAACAGAATAACCTTCAATGAAATCAATAAGCATTAAGAATTTAAATAGCTTCCAGAACTGGGGGCACAAAATTTACTACAGGGTACCAACAGCTTCAATTTGGCAAGGCCCGAGTGCTTTGCTGAACAAGGACTTCAATATATGCATAAAGTTTAGCTGTAAAATATTTTACCAAGTATGGCCCATAATGAAGAATTAAGTGAAAATCAAGAATGTTTCTGACCTTTCAAATGTATTTTTGCATAAAGTTAATAAAACTCCTTTCACACACATTTTTTTGTGGCACAGACTTTCTTTGCTTGCAATCCTTTCAGCCATTAAATAGGCAACAACACAGTTTTAACATTTCTCTCCATGCTTTGGTTCATGTCTTGTAAGGTGGTCTATGAAAAATTGCAAGTGGTCAAGAGATCAGTTATAACCAAAATAGGAGTCAATTATTAGTTCCTGAAGATCATTACTTAGGATTTTCTACAATATAAATTAAAAGCTAGGGTACTGATTTCCTTGTAAGAAATATATTTATAGAATACTTGCACTTTTCAAGTTTCCCTGGAGAGTTTTGGTGAAATCTAGTGCCTAGTCCACAATGCCCTTCATCCTTATTTAAAATGAATATGGATTTTGACTCATGTTCACAGATGCTTACCTGGGAAATTTTAGCATGCTTTGGACATAACTCAAAAACAAGTTATGCTCAGAAGCATTTGCAACTTTAACTGGATACTGACTGAGCAGTACATGTGTGGAAATGTGAAAAGCTTGCATCTGTCACCATGGATGTGCTGGAGCTTCCATTACCCCAGATCAAATTTAGCCTTGTGTCAATATTTTGCATAGGGAGGGAATCATAGAATCATAGAATCATTGAGGTTGGAAAAGACCTCTAAGATCATCGAGTCCAACCGTCAACCCAACACCACCATGCCCACTAAACCATGTCCCTAAGTGCTGCATCTACTCGTCTTTTAAATACCTCCAGGGATGGGGACTCAACCACTTCCCTGGGCAGCCTGTGCCAATGTTTAACCACTCTTTCAGTAAAGAAATTTTTCCTCACGTCCAATCTAAACCTCCCCTGGCACAACTTGAGGCCGTTTCCTCTCGTCCTATCGCTAGTTACTTGGGAGAAGAGACCGACACCCACCTCACTACAACCTCCTTTCAGGTAGTTGTAGAGAGCGATGAGGTCTCCCCTCAGCCTCCTCTTCTCCAGGCTAAACAACCCCAGTTCCCTCAGCAACTCCTCAGAAGACTTGTTCTCCAGACCCCTCACCAGCCTCGTTGCCCTTCTCTGGACACACTCCAGCACCTCAATGTCCTTCTTGTAGTGAGGGGCCCAAAACTGAACACAGTATTTGAGGTGCGGCCCCACCAGTGCCAAGTACAGGGGCACAATCACTTCCCTACTCCTGCTGGCCACACTATTTCTGATACAGGCCAGGATGCCATTGGCCTTCTTGGCTGCCTGGGCACACGGCCGGCTCATGTTCAGCCAGCTGTCAAGCAGCACCCCCAGGTCCTTTTCTGACAGGCAGCTTTCCAGCCACTCTTCCCCAAGCCTGTAGCGCTGCATGGGGTTGTTATGACCCAAGTGCAGGACCCAGCACTTGGCCTTGTTGAACCTCATACAGTTGGCCTCGGCCCATCGATCCAGCCTGTCCAGGTCCCTCTGCAGAGCCTTCCTACCCTCGAGCAGATCAACACTCCCACCCAACTTGGTGTCGTCTGCAAACTTACTGAGGGTGCACTCGATCCCCTCATCCAGATCATTGATAAAGATATTGAACAAGACGAGCCCCAAAACTGAGCCCTGAGGAACACTGCTCGTGACCGGCCGCCAACTGGATGTAACTCCATTCACCACAACTCTCTGGGCCCGGCCGTCCAGCCAGTTTTTGACCCAGCGCAGAGTACACCTGTCTAAGCCATAAGCCGCCAGCTTCTCGAGGAGAATGCTGTGGGAGACGGTGTCAAAGGCCTTGCTGAAGTCCAGGTAGACCACATCCACAGCCTTTCCCTCATCCACTAGGCGGGTCACCTGGTCATAGAAGGAGATCAGGTTGGTCAAGCAGGACCTGCCTTTCATGAACCCGTGCTGGCTAGGCCGGATCCCCTGGTTGTCCCGCTCATGCCTTGTGAGCGCCCTCAAGATGAACCACTCCATGATCTTCCCCGGCACCGAGGTCAGGCTGACAGGCCTGTAGTTCCCTGGATCCTCCTTCCGGCCCTTCTTGTAGATGGGCGTCACATTGGCAAGCCTCCAGTCGTCCAGGACCTCCCCCGTTAACCAGGACTGCTGATAAATGATGGAGAGTGGCTTGGCGAGCACCTCCGCCAGCTCCCTCAGCACTCTCGGGTGGATCCCATCCGGCCCCATAGACTTGTGAGCATCCAGGTGGCGTAGCAGGTCATTGACTGCTTCCTCTTGGATTATGGGGGGTTCATCCTGCTCGCTGAAGGAGGATGATTAGTTACCTTGGGTCAAAGATGCAATGCTAAATTCCATACTTATGTCTTCTGCACATCACCTCTAAATAAGGTAAAATTTTCAGTGACCTTCTCTATTGCTGTCACTTGTCACTGTGAAGATCAATTTAACTTTATGGCATCCAAAGCATGTTTTATTCCTTTTTGCTGCCACAGCACATCTCAACACGATTCTTTCATTGAGTGCTCTTAGGTCCCCAGTGGTCACTTAAGACTCTCAGGGTAACTGTGTAATAAAGTGCAGTCTGACTGACTGTAACCTACTGGCTTTCCTGAACTCCAGGGGGAAAAAAAAAGAAAAAAAAGAAAGAAAAAAAGAAAGAAAAAAAGAAAAAAAACCCTCACTCTTCTACCCTCCAAAGCAAGATTGTAGGAGGCTTAATGTTCATATTAAGAGAGGAAAAAAAAAAGGGGGGGGGGGGAGAATAAATGTGAATAATGTGACTATCTAAGTAGTGCTAGTAAAATTGAGAAAAAAACTAATAAGCTGGCCCCAAGCATTCAGTGCAAAACTGAATTCACTGCATGCAGAGTAGACTGTGATCTGAACTCAGTCATAAAAGCAGAATTAAGGAGACATCTAGGCCTTCAGACAAGAAGTTCTGATTTAAACGCTAGATAAGGTTATACCATCCAAAGTCTCAGTTTTCAATATGTGTTTGTCTTCAGCTCACCTGGCAGATCTGGCAAACAGAATTAGTTATGTAAGCCATCTACCCAACATCTTCTCAAAGTAAAATAGAATAAGTAGTTACAGCACTTCTTCAACACATGCTTTTTAAAATTCTATTTACTATTTATTATTTTTATTGCCTACAGGTGATTGCTGGTATACAACAGCAAACTGAATGTGTTTTCTAAAACAGTCTTAAAATTCAAATATTGTTCAGTACTTAATAGTATTATCATCCACCTTGTTTTCAGCTTAAAAAGTCAGACTTCAAGGGAAAGCTGGAGGAGAGGTGATGGACCCTTTAGCTCTTTAAAGAAAACCACTTAAGAGTCCTTGCTGTTTCTGCTTTGAAATTAGTTAGAGGGGGGCATAACAGTAATAAATTATTCAGTGTAATGTGCAAAATTAAATGCCATTTACAAATATTTTAAACATTAACTTTTGAACTTCATTTTAAAAAGGTATAATCACAGAAAAACAGGGGTAGCAAGGTATTTCATCATAAGAACATTTAATGATTTAAAATTATTACCTTCAAAGGAAAGCAGTAGCTCTAAATAAGACAATATGCTCTTTTATCTGATTTGATTTTAAACCTCAAGACCTGTATGTTCCTATGCTGCACTCATGGAAATTTTGCAAAACCAAATTTATTTCCCTCAGTTGGTGAGGCTGCTCAAGCATTTAACTATGTATTTATACGTTTTTTGAGGAAAACATGTAAATCATCTGTCTACTGCAAGGTGACAGGAAGATTAAAGGAAATATTTGCTGTTTAAGTATATATAAATATATATATTTTTTTGTTTTTTTCACCTCAAACCCCAGTTCAGAGACTTAAACCAATTCAAGGACGTCGGTGGAAGACCTGTTACGGAGATAGCTGCTCTCTGCATCAACAGGTTACACATCACTCTACTGCAATCTAAGTGAGCTTGCAAGCTTGAGGCATTTTTCTCTTCCTCCCAACAAGACAGCTCATGTCCTGCTTGCAATGCTTTAAAGTATGTAGTATAGTCTTTATGTATCTAATTACAGCATATGTTTTGAGATAAACCCGAAAGTATAAATTGTGGGCTATTTCTATCTTGAAAGCTACAAGTCCAGCTCTTCTGTTTGGGGCTGAGAACAGTCTCACCTTACAGCAATTATTCTGGCTAAACCCTGTTGTTACAGAGATAGATGACCAAGAACACTAAAAACAATCTGCAACTGCTCTGCATCTTATGGATGGAAAGCACAGGTAAACAAATGCTGTGCTTCTGAGTTGGCCATTGTTGTGGAGGATTTTGATTTCTTGTGGTAAGAAAAATCAGGAAGAATCATCCTTAAAGCTGAATTACACCCAAAATAGTGAATTTTCAATACTGATTATTGAGTGTGTATTTTAATATTGATTAGTTAGTGAATTAGAAAATTATAATGCATCCTTTCAGCTTCAAATCATTACAGTTTTGCGTGAATCATTGCCAAATATAAGAAAAACACACACATTTTTCTTATATATATATATATATATATATAGTGCCTGGAGAACATTGTGATTTAGATGTTTGGTGCATACACTGCAAAAAATTTTCATGTTAATTAAAGGAGTTCCAAATGGTGTCTACGTTTTCATCATTTAAAGACTCAGTAAAACTTCTCTAAAAGTAATTACACATGCTTGTAAACACAAATAGGCCGATTACATGCTTTAAAAAAAAAAAAAAAAAAAAACAAACACAACTTTATAACTTTTACCCTACTTATTTTTCCAAGGTGTTTTAGATAAGGAACATTTTATATAAGCATTCATTACTGTGGCTTGTGTGATGTATAAAATATTTCACAGAAGACTGTTTTACATGCAAAATATATCAACATATGACAGTTTTATAAATTCAAGAGCCGTTCTGATCAGAAGGCAAGTAAGGCATATGAATGCCACTGCTAAGGAAACAAAACCTGCTTGGTACAGAGTTTATTTCATCCCAGCAAAACAAGCTCAGGAAATGTCTATACTTCAGAAAGAAAAAAAAATCCAGACTTTAAAAATGTGTAAAAGATGTCTGTCTCTTCCGGACATAAAAAGAGAATCCTGAGAATCCCTCGTTGGAATTCAGAAACTATGTTCTCCCCCTCCAGCCCCCTTATAGAGAAGGCAATAAAGCCCCATAGCCCACTAAATACAGTATTGCTTAGAATAGGCCATGGGCTTTGTACTGATGTTGCAAGGCCTCAGAATTGAGTTTTCTCAGGATTACTTTGAACTTTTCTTGAACTGCCTGGAGCTTTGTTTTAGCTTGTTTAGCTATAATGGCTTTTTTTTTTTCCCAGTGACTAGGTGTCTATGCCTAGTTTGTTTTATTTTTGTATATTTTTGTATTGTATAACCGTAATCTTATACATACAGTTGTAAAAAGGAGTTATTCTGCGTAGAACGAAATATTCATCACTCTAACATAATGGTGTAATGTAGAGAAATACAGGCCTGGTATGACAGCGGAGGCTTTAAAAGCAGGGACTCGGGATGCAATGTAGAGGAGCGCAGGCGTGGGATGATAAGAAAAGTGACACAGGGCGGCATTAGAGAGCCCAGAGCCATAAACAACTCGACTATGGTCCATTAAGGGAATGCAGACATGGAGATGGGCAAAACCAGCCAAGGGTAACAAGGAGAACAAGAAGAAAGAGAACAAAGTATCCAGTATACGCAAAACACTGCCTATATAGTAAATTCAGCTTTAACATGGACTTACAGACCCACAAAGAAAGAGCAAAGTTTGCAACATGTTTTGGCAAACACATAAAAATGACCCTAAGCAGATCCTACAGTGAGGAGGAGGCAATTATCACTAACATCATACTGCTCCCAGCAACGGACTCAGGATCCTCACAGCTTGCATGCCCAGCTGAAGCTGTCAACTGTAAGAACCCAAGGGGCAGTGGAAGGGTGAACATAACAGCAAAGAAAGGAGTAGATACGAAGAAGTCCATATTTAATAATTTTACTGTATTACTACTATTGATTTTTTCTACAATACAGGTTTTTTTGTTCATTTGCATTTTATTTTTCTGTAAAAAAATTGAAGCAATGAATATTCTTTGATTAGTCAGTTAAGATTTCAGTTACACAAAGAAGAAATTATTTGCTTTACATATATAAGATTTGTTTACTTTTTGCCCTTAAGAAGACATTAAGTGTAACAGAAGCTTTCATTTAGACCCCTGCAAAGTTCTAATAAAAGATTTCTTAGTGTCTCAACACTAGGAAGTAACCTTCCAGTTCAGACATACCCATGCAACCTGAAGTTCATTTGGAACAGTTTCACCCAGAATCTTTCACAGACTGTTTTTCCTTCTACATACCCTTCCTCTCTGTTTGTATATACCAACCTTTACATTGAAAAAGAATTCACAGAAGTCTATAGATTTGTGCAGGTATCTGAAGAAAAAAGACTTTTATGCTCTGCTGTCTACTTTTTAAGATATTTAATCTTAACAGAATATTATTTGGATAATGCTTTTCATTTCAGATTCATTTAAATAATATAGAATGGAAGAACAGTTTGATATAATGTGGTTGCTTCTAGAGGAACCTGCTCTGATAAGGCTTCCTTTCACTTCACAGTATCTGGAACATCTGTTCACATCGAGAACATCTCTCTTAAACTGTAAAGTGTATCAACACAATCTGCACACTAAACCACCAGTGTGCTTCTATGATCATCCCTCCTCAAGTGAAAACGAGCACCCATAGCCAAACTTTTGCAGATGCCCTTTCCAAGAAATGTAAAATAATGGGAGTACATATCCCATGCATCGCCAAAGCATATGGGCTGCTAACTGAGAAACAGTCACATGTAAGTAAAAACATTAAAAAAGACTACATAGAATATGGTCTCCCCCATGGAAATATTTCTGCAAAACAAGCAGACTACAAGTAGAGTACATTGCAGCTATTCTAACACTAGGTAACAAATTTCAAAGCTGAAGGCATTCATCGAGCTACTCATTTTCACTTTTTTGCGTACATGTTACAGTTACTTCAAGCAGATCTGGAAATCTGAAAGACCATAGGTTTTGATTGAAACAAGTGTTATTTCCTTGCTGACTATGCTAATTCAGCAAAATGGTAAAACTGAGCTGAATCATCATGCAAATCTATAAGAAGCTTTAAAATACTAGCTGTAAAATGAATACACATTTTATATCTATTCATAAAGCCAAGAGACTAAAAATCTGCATCTTCCTGAAAACTGCTGAACTTTACAATGCACTACACAGTAAAAATTCTAATATTAAGAATCAAAAAAAAACCCCTGGTATATGATACAGTCATAAGTACTTGGAATAGAATTGCCTTTTAATTTTATCTCATTATTATAATGTAGAGAGATAACATAAATTTCCTGATAAGTAAGTATGTTCACATTCCTGTACAAGACACATGTACAGGATGCTTTACTAATAAGTAGCAAGAGAAATATGCACACTGTGTGTACCAGAATTCCAGCTCCAGAGTACCTAAAAAAATCTCTACATTTGTACTTCCAGCTCCACATTCAGTTTTCAATCCCCTAATATCCAAAATGCCTAAATGTTAACGTGCAGCTGGCCACCATTCTGACGCATATCAACCAGCTCCTTTGTCAAGAGAATAAAAGTGGCAGAAGCTACAGAGACACATTCAAGTGTTGTCCCAAAACAGACTACTGCATGCAACCAGCAAGCTCCAAAGAAGTTCTGCAGCTTCCAAAGCATGGGAACAACTAATAAACACTCTCTGCCTTTTAAATCTCAGAGAGCATCCAGGCAGCACTCCAAAGACAAGATATCCTTGTTGAAGATACTGCTCCAGAAAGCAATTCAGTGCAGGAGCTTAACCTGTCTTCTTCTTGAAGCTGATCCACAGAATTCCCTTCTTCACTAACTGTACAGAGAAATCAACCTTCCTTGCCTTTCCTTCTTGGGCAAAGGAAACTGTATTTTGCCTGAAGAGGCTCTGCTTCAGTAGTGAAACATACCTAGAAGATTCAAGATAAGCATCTTCCATTGCTGCAGATGTTTGGTCCCAGTGTGATGACTCTGACCAGAAGGCAGGTGATTGCATTCTTCAACATTTCAAAGGTTGCCCTTGGAAATTCAAGTGGTGAGCAGCCTGGAAACAATGAGGCCAGATGCATCTGGTCTCAATTCATCCCAAATCCTTTAGTCTACTATTTCCTGCCTGCTATGTGTCTCTCTGAATACTCAAAATCAGCCACTAGGAAACATCAATGCAGATAAAATGGCATAAAGGGTAGCTTGAGATAACAGTAAGATTTCTACAAATGCAAATGAAAGCTGACCACACCTGTCCCTGAATACCTGTCATTCAAAGTTTCAAAATGTATTGTGCCTTCAACAAGTGGATCATCATTATATAGAAGCAACACCACACAATACATTTAATATTAATATTTTAATGTTTCATGTGTTTGTGTATCTGTATATTACAAGAAAAAAACAATTTTGGCCAAGATCTAAGCCACCTGAAATCAGACTTCAGTCTTGCAAGGAATGAATCAAAACAGTACAACAGATGAGTAAGAGAGAAAGAATGACCAAAAAAAGTTTTAAGGTAAGAAAAAAATTAAAGTGAGAACAGTTAAGAGGCTGATTAAGAATTTTTCTAATCAAAATTATAGCAAAGATTTTGTTTTGTTTCTGAGAACTTTAATTAAAATCTGTAGATGACTTGTCATGTGGAGTGGGACTTAGTCCTTCAGCAAGCCTAAGGAAAAGAAAGAAAAGATGTTTTAAACAAACTGGACATCTGTGGACTATATTTCCCGCTAAGTGTATTATATGCATCAAGGGAAAAAAAAAAAAAAGAAAAAAAGAGTCTCAGAAAAGTGTAATTCTCCAAAACGTATGGAGAACTCTATTCTTTCTAACAAGTGACTTATTTTCTGTGTCTGAAAAATCTTCATTCCTAATTTATTTTAGGGATTAGAAGTTTTTAAAAGTTCAAATGAGTCCCAGTTGTCATGTTATGCCAATGTAATGACATTGGTATGTGCAATATATCATCAAACTGACATCTTTGTGGTACCAAAGGGGAATGAAAGATAATGGATTACAATGAAGGACCTTGAAAAGGTAGGTTTCAGAGTTTAACGATTTCAGTTTAGGCAAAAATCCTTTTTCAGTGTAGCATCCTACTTCCTCTTGTTCATCCTGTTATTTTATTTTCTCCTTCATTCAGGCTTAAAATTTTGGTAACTATTCATTAACAACTGCTTCCAACAACTGTATTTTTAAGAGTGGACTTGCTTCAAAATGTCCTATATTGCTGTCAATAGCCTTGCAAAGACTCTGACAATTACAAACACTGAAATAAAGAGTCATTCCCTATATAATGCTCTGGCCATTGTCCATTTTCTTCATACTAAATCAACAAAATCCAATAGAATGATTTGTCTTCAGGCTCAGGACATTCTTTCTCCTTAGAATTTATGTAAAATCTGATAAAGCATGATAAAGAAGGTGGTAAAATACATTTTACTGATTGTGGCATTTACCCAAAATCATCGCAGAGCATTGGCAACATGTAAATTCTCTAAACATTTTGTCAAATAATGTCTCTCCTTTTACTTGATTCTATATATACACAAGTATGTGTCTTTAATAGAAAGTAGAACAGCTACAAAAGGGAAGGAAAGACATCCACTGCAAAATAGCCCACAGCATTGTAGCAGTTTCCTGCGACAATTAGAGCTGGAGCTTGTACCAGTTTCCCACCTATCAAGTGCATATTCTAGTAATTCTGAGTTAGTTGCTCAACTTTTTCAATCATCAGAAATGGACGTAAGGAGAAGTTGATTCTTATTTTCAAACAGGTCTTCATAATTGTAGGTGTTGGCAAGATGCCATGTCTGTAAGCATTGAAAACACCCTTGGGCTGACATAAGCTGGTAGAGCTTCACTCAATTTAAGAAAAATGTGCTCACTCAATGCAGTTAAGGACATGAGACTGAGAGTGCACCCAAACTTCTTTTACTTCTCGTAATTCCATGCAGTTTTAAGTCATTAAAGACTTTGCATGTCCAATTTCTAATGACTGCAAAAAGCCTGAAAAACTAAATACATTTCTGAAACATGACCTGTACTGGATGTAGGTGGCAAGATTTTGGGCAACATGGGGGCTGCAGGGGTGGCTTCTGTGGGAGGAGATCAGAGGTTGTCCTGTCCTGGACGCAGCTGGTTCCAGCCTTCTCTGCAACAGACCCACCATGGGACAAAGCTGCAGATATTAGCCATGTGTGTGGTTCCTCTGGGACAACGCATTTAAGAAAGGACAAAAATGACAGGCAAGGAAAGGAGGAGGAAGAAAAGTGTGAGAAACAATCCTGCGAGCAACAAAGTCAGAGAAGAAGGAGGGGGAGGAGGTGTTCCAGGCAACCCTGCAGCCCATGGTGGAGCAGGTTATTTCCCTGCAGCCCATGGAGCTGACCACACCACAGTAGGTATCCATCCTGCAGCCCATGAAGGACCCCACACTGGAGCAGTTAGATAAATCAAGAAGGCACTGCAGCCCATGGAGAGCCCATGCTGGAGCACAGCAAAAATGTGAGGATGAAGAAGTGGTAGTGTGGTTGTGGACTGACTGTAACCCCCCACTCCCCATCCTCCACTCCACGCTGCACCACTGGGTGGGCAGCAGGCTCCTGACCAGGGTTAACCCACAACATCACCAAATTCTAATTTCCTTTGAGCAATGAGTGAAGGTTTGTTCTTATCAATTCTTACGGAAAATTGGCTCATCTCTCTTGAGTTCAAATCCCAAACTCAAATAATGGTTGTTCAGTTCATTAAAGGGTCAAAGAGTCTGAACAAATATTCCTGTAAATATCAAAACAGGAAGATATTAAAATTAGATCTTTACTGGTTAAAGTAAATTAAAAAATTTATTAGGAAGCAGCCAATTAGACCAAAGCCTAAGCTTTGGTAACCTCACTGCCTCCTTTGGGGTGACTCTCAGAATAGAATGTTTCATTTATTTTTCTTTTTTCCTACCAGTTCTCAAAATGTTGCCGATGAATGCAAACTGCATACTGAAATATGATTCCTCTTATTTTTAACCAATTTCAGCCAATACATAAATACAACACTGAAAGTCAAGTAAGTCTTCTACTCTCTTTTCTGCTTATTTCCACCAAAATTTGACTACTTTCTTCTACTCCTGAGGCAGATTCCTATTTAACCACTTTAATATATTTTGGTAAGGAGAAAGTAAAATTCATCCCTCTCGTAACTTCTTGAGTTCCCTCATGCATACAAGAATCTCACTTGCAGCTTCATTTACAGATATACAAGGGGACAAATATCCATTATGCCATAAATCATGCTCAAAAAACACTCCCAAACTCATCAGAAAGGGAAATTCCTGATGTCTACCACACCTCAGGAAATGTTTCCTGCAGTTTGCATGTGTTAACGAGGAACAGAATTATATTTACTCCCCAGAAGTATGGTTCACAGAACTCATTAAATATCTATGTGTATCTGGATAAAGCATTTGCTCTAGCCCTCGGACTCAGTCCTCGGACCTGCTGAGCACCAGCAGTTACTGTTAACTCAGCACTGGAAAGGGTTAGGCCTTATTGAAATTATGAAAGTCAGGGAGGGTCTCTTGAGTGACTTCTGAATGAAACCAGTAAACAGAACAGTGCATAAATGGAAACAAAAGTGCAAATAGTGCCTTCAGCACATGAACTGTAAAAATGGGTTACTATCAATCATATTTAGGCCCATAAATAGTGGCAGTCTGAACTTCCAAACTGCTGAACACCATGAGATACAGTATTAGCTGCTCAACTTGGTGGAGAGAGCAGAAGTCAAGCTGTTGTTCAAATACCTAATTAAAGGTTAGAAGCCCTAAACTGAGAATCTGAAAGCTTATTGAAAACTTGAAAGCCTTGTAAAAAGAACATCCCTAAAAGTTGAAAGAATGTTGTGGTTTATTTGCCTTTAAGGTTAAAATAGAAAAGAATCTGTATTTTGTGTGTCATTTTTCTAGGCCTATTATTTATTTGCCATAGCATGTCACCATGGTCAAGGCTGCTTTCTATTACAAACTTCATGATGTTTTTGAGTTAAATTTTTGTATCTCCTGGAGTTCTGAATGCAACAGATATATGGCACAAGTTTAAGAAAAGCTGATTTGCTTGCTATCAGATATCATAACGTTAAAGGCTTACAAATGAGGAGATTAAAGGATTGGACTCAAATAAAAAGGAAGGGATATCACTACTATGTTCTCTCTCGGATGAAGAATAGCCTTTAGACTTTTTCATGCTTTTTTTTTTTGCTAAATAAGAAATAATTTCTAAACATAGATGCATAAATGTGAATATTTTATAGATACATAAAATAAATGCTTACGTGTTTGTATATATAAAACATGCACACATGTCTAGCCCTTGAAAGAGCATGCTGTGCAGCTGGCTTTCAGATTACAGCAAATATTTTTCATTATTTGCATGTACAAACCTGTATTTGGGAACACATATTAACTTATAGTGAAGTGAGGCTCAGCTGAGGGATTATTCAAAATACTAAGATGCCGTTGGAAAACATTAGTTCTCTGACAATAAAGATCCTACCAAAAGGAGCCACAAGAATCAAGACCTTACTGTCTATTTTAACTAAGAATATATATTTTCTTACCAAGTTTTTTTCACTTGTTTGTTTCTAAATAAAATTTGACAGGCTTCTAGAGATATTAATTCTTACAGTGAAGTAATAATCTAGTCAGGCCAAAATATATCTCATAATTCATCTCAACAAGGATAAATGAACCCAGACCCATAAACCCAACAAAACCTTGTTGACTTAAATCAACTGAAGATCAGTCTCAGAATACTTTCTCTGTTATATCATAAAGACAGCTTTTTTTCCCCTTGTAAGAGCATTTACTTCTTATGTCTACCTCCTTTGTTATTTCTCTCTTTACTCCAGCAACCCTTACGTGTTTTTTAAAACATACCTGAAAACACTAAATGCTTTTTGGAAGAAGAAACTAACAAACAGAAGTGTTACTTTCCTGATCTCACAGTAAGTCTTAGGTAATAAACTATTACCTGTCACTAAAAGTTGTTTTGTATCTTACTTTTCAAGGTTCATTTTGGATTAGTCTTCACAATTAACATTTTCTGTAAGTTTTGTCTCAGATTGCATCTAATATTTATTAAGAAGTAATAATAAAGACTAAAAAAAGTCCAGGAGTACTGTCTCTAAAACAAACTGCTGTCTCATACAAGTGAAATATAACAGCTCTAAATCCTTCATCATTATGTACAGGTAAACAGTCGGAGGACAATAGCAATACAGCATATCTCCTATCAGAATGAAAAATCACTGAGAATCACTTAAATGACTGAATCCCTCAGGACAGAGAACTTTGATCAATATGAAATATCTATAGAAACAACATACTTCCTTTTATAGTACAATATGCTCAGACTATAAGCACTATACAGCTCTAACGGCCACAGAAAGTCAACCTTGTGTGATAACATTTTTGTCAAGGTTCAAATTATTAGTTATTGTTCTCCACTGTTTCACTTAGGGAGACTGAAAATAGGGATCCATTCAACATGTAGACCGTGCCAGTTAGAGAACTTGCCATTCAACCCTCTTTCATCATAGGGTTGGTTTAAGATGGTAGCCTCGAAAGTTTTGAAAAATGCTATTGTTGATGGACAGCATACACTCCCTCTGGCAAAGCAAAGATCCCATAAATATCATGATCCCATAAATAACCGAAATAGACATTCCGTCAGCCTGTGCTATGTAGGGAATGCTGCAAGCACACTCACTAGAAGATGTTATTATTATTATAATGACTTAAAACCTAAGCACAAGGTTTAATATTGCCCAGTCCAACTGACAGTTTGAATAGCCACTGTCTAGCCTGTGTAGGTTGCTAGATGATTGACTTCTAATTCACTATGCCTGCACCATTCACCCTTGTCACTGCTTAGCTAATGGGACTTAACTGGGAGCTCAACCCAGCCCATCTCTGCTAGCTCTTGTCACTGAACCACACTCCAGTCCAGTCCAATCCTGCAGAACCCATTCAAAGCCAGAAGGCTGCCTTACTGGTATCCAGATGTCTTGTCTCTCCCTTTTAGACTGCCAAATACCTCCACTGGTGAAACTCAAATAACCAGTAGCGACCTGCTTGATTTTATCAATGACTGATACACTTCCTGAAGAAAAAGTATGTTGAGGTCTTTGCCTACCTTCCATAGCTGTTCCACCACTACAGTGGAGGTAACAGAGGTCACAAAACTGTGTAGAAATGGTTAACTCCTGTAGTTAACTGCTGCTTTTCAACTTAAGTCTATGCCACCACATAAAAAATAGACCTGCTTGCCAAGAAGAATTTGATTTATCTGAACAAGAATGTGCTTTAAGAGAATAATTACAGATCACTTGCTTTTAACTGGGAAAAAAATAGAACTGAGGTTCCATGAAGACTTGTACAAGGAATGCTTTTTTTCCTCAAAGGTTTGGTTGTCAACAGCAAAACAGCATTTCCACAGGAAGAAAAATATGACCACCTGGTTTTTACTCTCACATGAATAAGTAATGTCAATGACTGACAGACTCACAGGAGCGTGTGATTTCTTTTTTGTTTTGTTTTGGCAGCTGTGCACACTTGTTTATTTCCTGAGGTGAGGTTTTGGTAGGACAGAAGGAATTAGATGAAGGTAAAACAGAAAAGGGGGAAATAACTGAAAAGAAAGAAATAAAAAGCCTATGAAAACACAGAAAGGAAGCAAATAGGGAAAATGGAGGGATGCTGATGGAGGTCCTGAAGGAGAGAATGGTACACAGTTGAATCAAGCAGCAATTCAACACATGGGAAAGAATGTCCAGATTAAAACCCCTGAAAGTCACCTGGCACTGATGGCACCATCAGGCCCTAAACACCTCCTTTATATCCACCATACTCTGCTCATATCAGATTAATTTCTAGGTAAATTTCTAGAAATTTTTTTTTTCTTCTCTGATTTAATGACGGGGGGCTTCTTGTTCTCTTCCCTCTTCTTTCCACCATGACCTTAAGGACAGGGTCACTGTTGCAGTGTTCTAGGTATTTGCTACAGAGGAAGAAAAATAAACTCTAAAGCTGTGCAGAGATACTGGTTCAGTCACATGTTCAGTAACAGTTCAGTCACAATCACAACCCTATTTTCCTCAAAACATTCTAGGGATTTCCTAGCTCAACATTTGCACGGCCAGATGTTGCTTGTCTAATGAGACTGGATGCGACAATATCTAGGATAGCACAGCTACCTGTGACAAACATTTTTTTGGCTACAAATTTTCCTTCTCGTTAGTGATTTGCAGAAACGTTTTCTCCCAGCACAGACATATGGTCACGCAAGTGCATGAATGAAATGCATTTCATTCAACCTGTTCTGTACGTGGAAGTCCTAGATACTGTACTCAGAGAAGCAGAGCTCTGAAGGTACCTGTAACATTTCTGCTATTACATATCCCATTATATCTGGTCCTGTTTAGGAATAGCCTATCCTGGAGTAAAACTAAATGGTTCTATTCCAAATAAAATTTGCATTAATGTAAGGATAACCCTGAAGACTCATTGAAAATGTGATAAATAAGTAATACGCTAACAAAAGAAAACAAGTAAACTACTTACATGTTTAATGAATAAAATAAAATTTATTTTATGAAAATCGAGACTATTTTCCCGCTGTAGTATAATGTGAAGTACCCAGCATACTTTCATTTAATATTCTGTGCTACAGTAACTATACAGTTCTGATTAAAACCAAACAGGGACCAAATTAGGAATGCATTAATGATAATATTCTCTTCATGAAATCCTATGGCATTTTTTAGTTCCCTAAGGATGTCCCAAAATACATCAGAACTCCCTAGTAACCCAATGATATGTATAGAGGATACATTCTGTGTAATTTTTTTAGCAAATTAGTACTTACTAAAAATTGTATGAATGAAACAAAGAATTAGAATATAGGAAAATAGTACTCACTAAATTGGATGCAAAAGGGGAGGGAGTCAGGGAAGAGAAAACCCTGGGATATGTTTTATGTCAGTTCTTTACCCATTCAACACATACTTTCTGGATCAGTGAAAATGGATAATATCTGTTCACAGATGCATGTTAATTAACTGTTCTGTCTCAAGCTTGAGGTACAGTTTGGGAGGAGACAGCATGACTGATCAACTGCTGTCCAGGCTCTGCATTCAGCTACTGATACTTTCTCAACTGAGAAGGAAAACAAAGTAAGATTGGCTTGGTACAACACCTTTTCACTGACTATTCCGTACTGACTAACATCATCACCGCAGAATAAAAGGTAAATTCAGAGAATGAAAAGTATTACTTCAAGCCCAAACCTTTCAGGTGCTGGCAACTCTAACTCCCTCCCTAGACTCCTAAGATATGAAGAACTCCAAATAGAGCACAAAGCAAGGTCAGCAATTACATGAAGCATCTGTGCAAGTTCTTGAGAGGTAGGATAGTATAAGGGACAGTTGCAGTCTCACCAGTTAAAGATAACTTGAGGTTATGCTTACTAAGCCCTACAAAATAGGCTGAAAGACTAATGACTCGCATCAGCATACACAAACTCAGATTTTAAAATGGTTGTCTTTACTGCTGTGACAGCTGCTTTATAGACTATTGCATCATTAAATAGATCAGTATCCCTTTGGTGCTGTGGAAAACCTGACATACACTCATAACGGGAGACTGACCGAGAAGAAATTAAATACAGAACTCTTTTAGGTAACTGCCCTCTTTCTTTAAGGACTTCACTGTGAGCCAGTTAACTTGCAGTCAGATAATGGAATATAATGACCTGTTACTCTTCTGTGTGAGTTATTCCCTGCTATGGGTATTAAAGACAAAGGAGAATGTAGATGCGATGAACCCATTGCTTTCTCCACTACATAGGTAATCAGAAAACAGGAAAACAATGGCATAGAGAAAAGGGAGCAGGGAGAGTAGATCCTTTAATGAAAGGAAAAACCTCTTTAAGATCAAATAGTCTTAAAAAAACCCTCGAAATGGTGATGCAAGTGGAAAAAAAAAAAAGAAACTGTTCTCAGTGTTCACTGGCAACATGCAGAAGAATCTTAAACTGCTGTCCAGGAGTTTTAAGACAGATACAAGGAATACTGCTTTTGCAAAGGACATTCCTGCCTTACAGATCTATTGGAGTTCTTTAAAGGAATAAACAAGCATAGAACAAGAGCAAATTTAGTGAGTTTGGTCAACTTAGATTTCCACAGGACGCTTAGCAAAATCTTTAAAAAATACCGAGCTGTTGCAAGATAAGGAAAAGGACGCTCCCTTGAATAGGTAACTAGTTGAAGATGGGATAACAACAGACAGGAATTAAAAAACAATTTTCACAAAGTGGGGAGTGAATGCCCACTGAGTTCTGCAGTCAAGAGTATTCGTAAAATGCTGAGGAAAATGAGGTGAGTAGTGAGGGGATAAACCTGACATCATTCATGATCATAAATGGAAGGCTGACTGTGCAAAGCTCTAGAAGGACCTTTCAAGACTGGGCAATACGATGGCAGATGAAATTCAACAATCACTTTCTATTTAAAAACCATTAATATGTACAAACTATTTTAGATGCTCCCCCCCAAATTTTTTTCTCTCTAGCCTTTGCTGCATCACTGTAAAACTGAGGTTCTCTGCCACTATATACAGAACATAAGTACTTCTGGCAAACAAGAATAAACTGATGACCCTTTAAAAATGAGGTTTTTCTTTGCTGCCACCCTCAGTGTGACAGGCTAAACCCTTTCCTACTAAGAATGCAGCCCAAAGCCTTATACAGACCACTGCCTCTGGGAACAGAGGGATTATATTTTTATATAACTCTGTGCTTCAGTTATTAGGGCTGAAGGGAGCTAAATATTTCTCTTTTGTACATGTGCCTTAAGGTATTATAGTGGATACTCAAAAAGGAAAAAAATAATACAAGAACTGAAAGGTATACATACATAAAAAGGTAACTATTTTTCAAAACCTCACAGTGGTTCAGTTTGGAATACACAATCCAATTATGTATTAACAATATTCATTAAATATAGAAATATTTTGATCATTTCATTATTGAATACTGTTAACAAAAAACCAAACTTCAGTGTTTAAGTGTAAAAATGCAAATGTTTACAAGAATAGTTATACAAATTGTTGCAAGAAAGGAAACTCCACAGTTATGCTCTTTTTCCTAGTTGAACAAGATAATCTCAGCAATGTTAACAGGAAAGAAATGCAGATAGATAGAAAGACCTAAAGCATTTACCTTTAATGGAAAAATTTTTGCTGATGAAAATGCTATTTAATGGAAAGATTTAAGATTGAAAATATTAAGTATCTTTTTCAACTACACCTTGATTTAAGTTTGTGTAAAGCAGCAAGAATTTGAAGCATTCCAATTTCAGTGGTTTGATTTAGAAGGAAACAGTTGCAGTGAATTGTTAAAATTTACTGTAAGCATTTGAATAAATTAATATAGATTTGTTTTGATAGCAGTAGTGGAATCTTTGGCAGTGACTATGAGGATATGCTGATTTGCTTCCATGAGAGCTAACGTTAATTCATTTGAGATCTTCACAAGACCTTTATGTAATCTTTGTTAAAGTATTATATTTTTTTCCTCCAATGCAGTATAGTTTATTTTAACTATGAATGGATGATGCAATCTGATAAGAACATATTCCATATGAAATTGAACCTTGGGTTTTTTTCTTGTCTTTTGACATTACTGACATTATTTTCACATTATGCTAGGTTCCCCATTTCTGTTAGGACAGAAAGGACAACTGTCAAAGATGGGCAGAGAAATTATTCTTTCCACCCTACCATAAATGAGTAAATATTGGAAATATTGCAAGCAACACCGACTCTCAAAATCGTGATGATTTCTTCACCCCAAGTAATTCAGATAAGTCAATACTATCTGTAAATTAAATTTCCTCTACAAGAAACCTATGACTATTGTCTTTGGAAATACCAATTGCTTTCCAAAAAACAAGTTATAATTGCATGTTATATGTTATAGCAGGCATGGAAACCTAAGCCAACTCATTTCTTCACAACAAGGTGGTTTCAACTTGAGGTGGTAAAGCTGAAAGTTGTTCTCTTTCTCTAGTGAATTATCAAAGAAAGATATGGAAGATCTGGCAATGACACTAACACAGATCTTTTCTGCTAAACGACAATAACTTTCACACAGTTTATAAGCCATGATGTGAGCTTATGCAGCCTGTGTGAAGACACCTTAATCAAAGATGACCTGAGTTACATCTCTGGACATTGGCACGTAATGGCATGTCTCAGAGACCAGAGAGCATGTTATAGACCAGAGCTAATCAGGACTTTCTTGGGTATCAACCAATTCATCCATGCAAATGCACCAAGCACTAATCTTAACTTCTGTCACAGGAACTGAGATTGATGTGAAGAAACTCAGGATGAAGAGAAGCAATGAAGGTACATTTTATCCAAAAGAGAATGATGCTGTTAGAAAACCACAGCCAGAGTAACACCCATGGTGTGCAGACTTCACAGAAAAGAAGCGGCTTTTCCCTGGAAATTTATATTTGAAGCATACTATCAATACTTACCAATATACAGAGTTTTATGAAAAGGCTGGAACACTGTGATATTTTTCAGAGCTAGGTTTCATCTTAGGTTTTTGTTCCATACTACTGAAAGCAGTAATTTAACTACTGGGTAGAAGACATTTCATTGTCAAATTGTCATTGTCATTTCAAGTGTCATTTTGACACTTAAAGCAGATAAACATTTTTCTGGGAACAGTCAGAATTAGGGAAAAAACAGAGACTTGGGATGATATCACAGTTTTTTCCTTATTTCAGGCCTTTAGCAAACCTCTGTTTATTTTTTATGAACAAAAAAAAAAAAAAAAACACAACAACACACAAAATAGATGATTTGCATTGGATTTCCTGTCAAGAGTTAACCATCTCCAATTAGAATCATAGAATCATAGAATCATTAAGGTTGGAAAAGACCTCTAAGATCATCGAGTCCAACCGTCAACCCAACACCACCATGCCCACTAAACCATGTCCCTAAGCACCGCATCTACACGTCTTTTAAATACTTCCAGGGATGGTGACTCAACCACTTCCCTGGGCAGCCTGTGCCAACGTTTAACCACTCTTTCAGTCAAGAAATTTTTCCTCACGTCCAATCTAAACCTCCCCTGGCGCAACTTGAGGCCGTGTCCTCTTGTCCTATCACTAGTTACTTGGGAGAAGAGACCAACACCCACCTCGCTACAACCTCCTTTCAGGTAGTTGTAGAGAGCGATGAGGTCTCCCCTCAGCCTCCTCTTCTCCAGGCTAAACAACCCCAGTTCCCTCAGCAACTCCTCAGAAGACTTGTTCTCCAGACCCCTCACCAGCCTCGTTGCCCTTCTCTGGACACGCTCCAGCACCTCAACGTCCTTCTTGTAGTGAGGGGCCCAAAACTGAACACAGCATCTGAGGTGCGGCCTCACCAGTGCCGAGTACGGGGGCACGATCACTTCCCTACTCCTGCTGGCCACACTATTTCTGATACAGGCCAGGATGCCATTGGCCTTCTTGGCCGCCTGGGCACACTGCCGGCTCATGTTCAGCCAGCTGTCAACCAGCACCCCCAGGTCCTTTTCCGACAGGCAGCTTTCCAGCCACTCTTCCCCAAGCCTGTAGCGCTGCATGGGGTTGTTGTGGCCAAAGTGCAGGACCCGGCACTTGGTCTTGTTGAACCTCATACAGTTGGCCTTGGCCCATCGATCCAGCCTGTCCAGGTCCCTCTGCAGAGCCTTCCTACCCTCAAGCAGATCAACACTCCCGCCCAACTTGGTGTCGTCTGCAAACTTACTGAGGGTGCACTCAACCCCCTCATCCAGATCATTGATAAAGATATTGAACAAGACTGGCCCCACAACTGAGCCCTGGGGAACACTGCTCGTGACCGGCCACCAACTGGATTGAACTCCATTCACCACAACTCTCTGGGCCCGGCCGTCCAGCCAGTTTTTGACCCAGCGCAGAGTCCACCTGTCTAAGCCGTGAGCCGCCAGCTTCTCGAGGAGAATGCTGTGGGAAACAGTGTCAAAGGCCTTACTGAAGTCCAGGTAGACCACATCCACAGCCTTTCCCTCATCCACTAGGCGGGTCACCTGGTCATAGAAGGAGATCAGGTTGGTCAAGCAGGACCTGCCTCTCATGAACCTGTGCTGGCTGGGCCGGATCCCCTGGTTGTCCCGCTCATGCCTTGTGAGCGCCCTCAAGATGAACCACTCCATGATCTTCCCTAGCACTGAGGTCAGGCTGACAGGCCTGTAGTTCCCCGGATCCTCCTTCCGGCCCTTCTTGTAGACGGGCGTCACATTGGCAAGCCTCCAGTCATCCGGGACCTCCCCCGTTAACCAGGACTGCTGATAAATGATGGAGAGTGGCTTGGCAAGCTCCTCCACCAGCTCCCTCAGCACTCTCGGGCGGATCCCATCTGGCCCCATAGACTTGTGAGCATCCAGGTGGCATAGCAGGTCGTTAACTGCTTCCTCTTGGATTATGGGGGGTTTATCCTGCTCGCCGTCCCTGTCTTCCAGCTCAGGGGGCTGAATACCCTGAGGATAACTGGTCTGCCTGTTAAAGACTGAGGCAAAGAAGGCATTAAGTACCTCAGCCTTTTCCTCATCCTCGGTGACAATGTTCCTCCCCGCATCCAATAAAGGATGGAGATTCTCCTTGGCTCTCTTCTTGTCATTAATATATTTGTAAAAACATTTTTTGTTGTCTTTAACGACAGCAGCCAGATTGCGTTCTAGCTGCGCTTTTGCCTTTCTCATTTCCTCTCTGCGTGACCTAATGAGATCCCTGTACTCTTCTTGAGTTGCCTGCCCCTTCTTCCACAAGTGGTAAACTCTCCTTTTTTTCCTGAGTCCCAGCAAGAGCTCCCCGTTCAGCCAGGCTGGTCGTCTTCCCCAACTGTTCTTCTTACGGTGTATGGGGACAGCCTGCTCCTGCGCCTTTAAGACTTCCTTCTTGAAGATCGTCCAGCCTTCCTGGACCCCTTTGCCCTTCATGACCGTCTCCCAAGGGACTCTCTCAACCAGCGTCTTGAACAGGCCAAAGTCCGCCCTCTGGAAGTCCATGGTTGCGGTTTTGCTGGCCCCCCTCCTTACTTCACCGAGAATTGAGAATTCTACCATTTCATGGTCGCTAAGCCCAAGACAGCCTCCGACCACCACATCTCCCACCAGTCCTTCTCTGTTTGGAAACAGCAGGTCGAGCGAGGCACCTCCCCTGGTAGGCTCACTTACCAGCTGTGTCAGGAAGTTGTCTTCCACACACTCCAGGAACCTCCTAGACGGCTTCCTCTCTGCCGTGTTGTATTTCCAGCAGACATCCGGGAAGTTGACGTCCCCCACGAGAACAAGGGATAGCGATTGAGAGACTTCTGCCAGCCGCTTGTAGAATGCTTCATCCGCCCCTTCATCCTGGTTGGGTGGTCTATAACAGACTCCCAGCAGGATATCTGCCTCGTTGGCCTTCCCCCTCATCCTTACCCATAAACACTCGACCGTATCATCATCACAATCGTTGAGCTCTAGACAATCGAAACACTCCCTAACATACAGAGCCACCCCACCGCCTCTCTTTCCTTGCCTGTCCCTTCTGAAGAATTTATAGCCATCCATTGCAGCACTCCAATTGTGAGACTCACCCCACCATGTTTCTGTGATGGCGACTAAGTCATATCTCTCCCGCTGCACAATGGCTTCCAGCTCCTCCTGCTTGCCGCCCATGCTGCGTGCATTGGTGTAGATGCACTTGAGCTGGGCTATCGATTTCGCCCCCGGCATTGGCATGCCACCCCTAGGCTCATCTCTAGTGAGCCTGGTTTTATCCCCTTCCCCCTTTGAACCTCAATGAGCCCTGCCAATTCATGAACAATTATCCTTTTCCCTCTGTGAGACAGCTGAACTCCATCTGTCACCAGCAGGCCCGGTGCCGTGTAAACCTGCCCATGATCAAAAAAGCCAAAATTCCTCCAATGGCACCAGCCCCTGAGCCACATGTTGATCAGATGTGTTTTCCTGCTCCTTTCAGGATTCTTCCCTGCCACTGTAGGGATAGAGGAAAACACTACCTGTGCTCCTGACCCTTCAACCAGTCGCCCCAGTGCCCTGAAGTCCCTTTTGATCACTGCAGGACTTCTCTCTGGAACCTCATCACTGCCAGCCTGTATAACCAACAGTGGGTACTAGTCGGAAGACCAAACCAGACCAGGGAGTTTCCTAGTGATGTCTCTGACCCGGGCCCCAGGGAGGCAGCAGACTTCCCTGTGGGATGGGTCCAGTCGGCATATTGGTCCCTCTGTTCCCCTCAGAAGGGAATTGCCTACGACAATTACCCTCCTTTTTTTCTTAGCAGCGGCAGTCATAATGCGTGGGGCTGACTGCCTCACCCTAGGCGACCCCCTGGATGGACCTTCATCTACATCCTCGTTTGCCTGGCCCTCAGGTTCCAGGGCCCCATATCTGTTGTGTAAGGGCAACTGGGAAGGTGAGGGAGGCTGGGCGGGGCATCACCTGGCACCCCGAGCAGGGACCTGTTTCCATTCCCCCCCATCACTTAGGTCCCCTCCTTCTGCCTGGTGGCAAGCGGGCAGGGCATCCTCTGCTTCTTCTGGAGCCTCCATCTGCTGCCTCTGCCTCAGGGACGGTAGGGTGCGGCTCCACCAATCTATCTCCCTCTCACACTCCCGGATACTCCTCAACCTTTCCACCTCCTCCTTCAGCTCTGCCACCAGGCCGAGCAGATCATCCACCTGGTCACACCGCACACAGGTGGTGTCTCTGCTGCCCTCCAGTACAAGTGATGGGCTCAGGCACTCCCTGCAGCCGGAGACCTGGACAGCTGTATGCTTGTGTGAGGGCTCCATCTGGGTTGCCACATTCCTTCTGGCGACGGCTTTCGGCTGAGTGGAAACCATAGCCGGGTCCTCTTCTGGGAGGGCGACGACTACTAGTTGAGTTGCCCTCTAGAGCCAGGAGCGGGGCTGCGCCCTGCCCGCTCGCCTTCCCTGCACGCCCTGCCCGCGCCAACTGCCGCGCAAGCTACCGCGCCACGCCCTTCTGACGCGCCGCGCTCCGGGTCGCTCGCGCTCCCTGGGGGCTGCTCTTGTAAGTGAGGGGGTTTGGCCGCCGCCCCTCCTGTCCCGGCCCACACCGAGTCAGAGCTGCCGCTCGTCAGGAACGCCCTCCTCCGGCTCGCGGGTGGGGACGAGTGGGGCACCCTCTCACCCCCTGTGCTTTTGCCTTCGTGGGTTTTGCCGCGGTTTTGCCGCTTCAGGAAGGGTCCCCCGGCGCGATCCTCCGCTCCGGAGCCCTTCGCCTCGGTAAATTAGACTTTACTATGAAGTGTGGAACGGTGAATTAAAAGCATTACTGATTTTTTTTTTCAGGTTAATAATTTAGTATAGCATCCTCACACTATGTTTTATCTAGACTTCAGCAGGGCATTGCAACTAAACCAGGAAATCCTGTTCTACCTGTGGTTTTACTGAGTAGTTTAGCAGAATTTCTTTTAAAGTCTTTCTGGTCATGCTAAATACACTTCTCTTGTGCTTAGCTGAACTTCTGAAATGTCTTGTAGAAGTACGCAATTTTTGGCATAGCTTCAATATATGCATGTGTGTATACATATTTCTATATATGTGTATATATATACTTATATGTGTGTGTGTGTATATATAATTTGCTATAATGAAGACTTCAGGTCTTTCGAAAAATTAGAAGACCTGTTCTCCTTTTAACCCCATGGCCCAACCTTACGTTGTGGTGTATCCTGAATTTTTCTTCCCCAATCATCTCTGCCTTTACTAAAAAGAAATAATAAATAAAATCCCTGAACAGGAAATCCAGATAATGCCACCAATCCTGGACAGCAACATATAACTTCTAAAAATCTGCCCAATTCAGCACCAAAATGCTGCAATCAATTATGCTTTCAAATAATTACGGCATTTTTATAACACTATAAATCAGATTAGTTCATGCTACTTTGCAGGCTTATCGGGTAGACATATACATGAATGCATAAGATTAATTTTAATATTTCTTTCTTCTTCCTGCTTTTCCCAGATTCCAGCAATTTATGCTTTAAGATGGAGTTTTCCTTTTGTTTTGTTCTTAAATACTTGATTTCCATTGGGACAAAAGGGTTTCGTCTTTAGCAAGAGACTTGTTGTGTGACCTTGGTCAAACCACTTCAGAGCTGTGTCTCTGCTTTCTTTCTAGCTTCTTGTTGGTCTATTTAGCCTGCAGACTTTTGGGACAATGATTAGCTTCACATTTCTAGAATGCAAAATAGCAAAATAAAGTCCTACTCTCAGTTGGAGTCTAAATACAACTGTAACACAAATAATGAAAAAAATAAAACCAAACCAATTATATAGACCATACTAAAGGCTATAAAACTGGGCAGGTTTTGGCTTACTCTAATCTTCAGTGGCAGATTATTCCATGTAACAATCTCCATGACTTATGCTTTATCAGCAGCTCTCACATGCTTTCCCTTGGATTTATACCTCCTAGCTTTCCAAAGAGAACCTATTAAAGTAACCAGTATGGAACAAGTGGGATTAATCTTTACCACAGTTCTTACTTGCCATCCCCTACTCTAAAAGAAAACATTATGTCACTTTGCAATAGTAACTTTTCCTTGAAAATCCTTCTTTATAAATAAATGACATGCTGAGCATCACCCAAGCTGATTGAATGTTAGAGCACGAGCTGCCAGAATAAAAATACCATGATAGCGTAGACTCAAGTAACTTCAGAGTTTTTTTCATTATTTTTATTTTTTTAAAGCAAACAAGACAGAAGCAAGTATTTAAATATTTTTAATTACATTTAATCACACTTCCAATTTCTTAGAATGAATGAGGTATGCATAACAAAAGTAAAGACAACTTGAAAATGTGCCAAAACCAAAGATTTGGATTCTCTGACTATTCTAATGTGGCTTTAAAATGCCATATAGTAAAATCAAATTATACTTCATTGTAAAGCTGGTCAAATGAGGATTTGGAAAAAAGACTTTAAAATTTTTTACTTACACTATTAATTGCAGCTTTCCCCAATAAGAAATTTTCCTCCATTGTCTTAACCACTTGTTATTTCATGGATCAAGCAGGATAGCAATAACAATATTTATTCTTTTCAAGCATAATTATGCTATGGTTTTCAAAACCTCTTAACAGTTCTTGTTTACTAGTTCATATAAGTGTGACTGACTTTACAATAGATCTGTCCTCCAAAATATGTTAGAAGTCTGTGAGTTCTATTTATATGGTTATATTGATACATATACAAATCAGGTGCCACTGACAATTTCTCCTCTACCATCTTAGAGAAGGGATCCTTTTGAGAATTAGGATCATCTGTTTCAACTGCTCAGATAACCACTCAAAAATTGACAGTTCTCTCCCAACACTCCTCCCCCTCCCCCTAACCAAACCCCAAAACACCAAACATATATCTAATTGGAATGGGCTGGGTTGTTTTACCCTGCCATGAATGCCATAAGAATCACACTCTGATTACTGAGTACCGTGCAAGGAGAATACATCTCTACCAGTGATCAAGACTACTTGAGCTTTTCAGTCTTGCTTTTAATCAGATTATGAAGCCTGAATAAATAACCAGAATTTATTATCTCATTTGTGACTTGGTCTATTTCCCTGTATGAGAAAAAACCTTCTTCTGCTCTAATCTGTATCAATCTCAACCTGTAGAAAGAGTGGAAGCCCTTAGGGCTGTGAGTTTCCATGAAGCCCCTCTTTGGTGGAGCACAAAGCTCAGACTGCAGCAGAGCCAGACCCAACCAAATTTAGAAATCAACAGCTACCCAGGAACCAGGGTCAAACAGGAGACAAATCCAAGCAACACCAGTGCTGTTTTAAACAAACCCAATGGCAAACCCAGCCTCTAGCTGTTCCACTAGGACTGACCCCTATGCACAGTTTATCCTCCTTAGATAACTGCGGCAGGTTACAGATTTTGAAGGCCTAAGACATCAGGCATTATCACTCTGCTGATAAAATGAAAATTACATAAAAAAAACATGGAAGAACATTGAAAGTGAAAACAAAGTTCCCAATCAATAAAGAATATGTTGTCTTATGTCTCCTTTTTTTCTTTTCCTCTCTTGCTCCCTTACTATAAATCATTGTTTCCCCCATTTACTTCAATTTTCTTATTATTCTATGCCTAGGATGAAACTTCTGTCACCTAATTTTTGCTGATTAAATGTCCAGTCTTATTACTCCTTAATTTTCCCAGTATAATTAGCCAGGAAAAGTCACTTCCAAGGAGCAATTCACCCCCTGCTAAGATGGGAATCTTCCTCAAGTCTTAATTTTCTCCAATACTTATGGCACTGAGGCTGCGGCTCCATGACTAAGACTGATACAGTCTTGCCGTACCTCCATCACTTCTGCCCCTTGCTCCCGTCACCTTCCCTCAGCCAACAAACAGTATTGAGGAAACAGATCAGCAGAAAACAAGCCACTGGCACAAGTGATCAGGGAACATGGCAGCCTGAGTTTTGCCTATCTTTTAAAACACTGATTTTTACTTGTAAAGAAACTCTAGTTCTTGAAATTCTGTCCAGATCAGGTCTTGAAAGGACCCAATCTCTTCAGATCTTCAGAAGTAATTATTCTACGCTGGTAAGCATTCTTTTGCCAATTTACTGAAATGTTCAGTTTATAGACTGTTTATAGTGAAAGTGTCCTATTGGCCTTCCAAGAGTGTCTAACTCCACTCTAATCAGCTTCATGATACTTGCTATATGCCTCTACAACTGAAAACACTTCCAAATTGTTAGTATTAATCATTTGCTAAAGTAGAATACATTTATGACTACATGTAAAAATAATGGTGCTCATACATTGTTTCAGCATATAATTTGTAGCAAGTTATTTTATTGGTATTTATAGGAAAATAAGACTATCAGGGAAGACCAACATTCTACCTTGTTATTAAATGCATTTAGATGTCACTATTAATACTGTAACAAATCTGTCGCTCTATCAATTCTAAGATTTTTTAACCTCAGACAAATACTTTTTTAAGGCATTTCCACAGATGTGACAACAGAGTAGCAGATATGCACACCTAATTTTGGATAGAATAAAATTATCTGCACCATGAGCAAGACTTTACATTTTTTACCTCTCCAGAGGTTGGTTATTATAGATAAGATTGCTAACAACTGGAAATATTCGTTTCAACCAAAAGAAAGAGGCTTTCTCTTTTAGTGAGGAAGTCAAGGTATTCTAGTCTACAAGGTTAACAGCACTAGCAATGGAAGTAGCAGTCCTAAAAAGAAGGCAAAGATGTCTACAAATAAAAGCACACGAAATAGAATTACACTTCCCCCCCCCCAATGCTTTTACCACTCAAGACACAGCTCTTGATTCCAAAAAACAGATTCCTCAAGAACTTGAACATTGCCTGAGCTGCTGTTGACTGCTGCAAGTTAGACCCAGATGTGCATAAATACTACTGATTAACTGTAGCATCTCTTTGAGAGCAGGCTAATTCACAGTTAGTTAGTGAAAGTTTTAATCGAGGGATTTTGGTGGCCATCTAAATATGGGTTCAGGATTTTAATATGAAACCTTTTATTTAATTTTCAAAATTAGATACAACAGTATTAAAGTATTAAAGTGCTTTTCTGATTCTAATCTTTTCTGATTCTATTCTTACAAAGTGATCAATAATCAGGAAGTGCCAGATTACACATGTATCCTTTCTTTCTACAGTAGTTTGGTTAACATCACTGAATTTAATATTCTTTATTTGCAACCGTGGAAGAAAAAGTGCAGTTTGTGATCAGTAAGATACTCAAGGGCTCTCACTGTGCCTCACCGCCCTGCAGACAATCTCCTCTTAAAATTTTCTTGCTGACACATGAAACATATGTAATTAAGCAGATAACATTTTTACAGCTCATCTGTTTGCAAGATTAGTGATCAGTTATGGGGCCTTCATTTAAATATAAACATGGTCCGTACTGTGTATTCTAATGGCTCAATAAAAGATTTAAAAAAAGAAATACGGAAACAACAGGTAATTCCTCAGGTCTCAGAAGACAGAGACAGAGCACATGCATTATTGTAGATGCATCCCAAAATACTAAAGGTGCCCCCCCACTCTTCCCCTGGAGCTGAAATCCAGCTTTCCAAAAGCACAGCAGCATTGCAACCCCCTCACCTAAAGACTACACAGAAGTCACAATTCTAATTCTCCTGTCTAAGTGTCTGCCAAAGCTTCATAATGAATGGCCGCATCATTGCTCCCCCACATCCAGGGACACTAGCTTCTAACATGTTTCTGATCTCTACCGTCAACTGAAGTTATCTGCCTCCCCTAATGGTCCTGTAATCTACCTTTCTCTCCAAGTCTTACCTAGGCTATCACAATTTGTTTGTAAATCAAAACAATAAGCCTTTGTCTTGTCCAACTAATTGCTTTTGCAGTCTCACTGACTTAAGGAAAAAAGCTGGAATGAAAAACACTAAAAATTGAAAGAGAAAAAGGACGACGAGATCTTTGTTGCTATATTCTTACTCGAAATTCTCTTGTGCTACCCATGGAAGACCCTGTCATACATGACTCAGAGTCTCATCACAGAAACAAATTTTGTAAACTAATAACCTGAAGTCTCTGCTTCAGCACTATACTGTGAAAATTAAACCATTTGTACTGCATTTGTGAATATGCAGGTGTTGGTTAATATATAAAAATAAGATGCTCAAGTTTTAATTAATGATCTTACACCAGTTTTTACTACCCTAAAGTAATGCTCATAGAATATTATTTTTCACCTATGGTACAGTTAGATCAGCAATTTAACTTCCCATTATTGAAAAAAACCCCACATTTCAGTAATGCCATTTTCCTTCTTTCCTGAGAAGGAGAAAAGTATTTAGAAACTGAAATGATTTGAAAGATGCTACAAAAAAGTACATGGGGTAGTTTTGTTCTATTGCTCCTCCATATTATGCATCACTTTGTCTACACCATTCATAATTATTTAAATGGTAAGTGGAATTAACAGTGGATTCAGATAAGTGTTAAATAGTCTACTGATTTTTTTCTTCTTCTGGTCTATTTTGATTAGCTTGTCTCATATCTAGACTCTATAAAGATGAGGAGACACTAGCATCTTGCTTTCCTAATGGGTAACAGAGCTAAATGAAACTCAGAAATGTTGGAACTTAATGTCATATCCTATATGCATTCCCTTCACAAAGAAACTGCAGATGAAATCTTCATAGGACACTAAACATACCCAAGAGCAGGTGGAGTACTATTGAAGAATATCTCTTATGTAGGATGTGGAAGATGTGCAATTATGCTACAATCTCTCCTCACTTTTGGATGTTTCGTCAATAAACCTACACATCTTGGTATCTCTCTATCCGGAAAGAACCCCAAACAACCCTTCTATAAGAAGACACTTTTGTATACTGCCACAGATGGGAGAGCATTCTCTCCACAGTCGAAACACCTCCTACAATCATCTTTTAGCTTGTGAATATAAAAATGGTGGAAGATGAATGTAGCCTCTAAGGAAGCTATCAGAATGAAGACACCCTCTGGCAATTACCAAATCATATCTTTATTTTTTCATCATATGTTTATGAATAGAAGTGTGAAAGAAGCAGCTGTAAGAAAAAGTAAAAAGATGGGAAGATATTTAAAACATTTTAGTTCACATTTATTAAAGAAAAATCTAGTAAAACCTACGGAAAGCTGAAGGTCTATTTTGAACCTGTTCTGTATAAGCCTCCTGATAGCAAGGTCTTTTTTTTTTAAAATCCATCCTGTAAACACTGTGGCTTGGCTTTCCAGGTAGGACATGCACCTTTACAAATTTCTGGCTTGTGTATATACATCCTGCTACAGATTAAGCTGAATTCAGTGGGAACCTTTCAGTGACTGGTGTTTCAAGGATTAGGGGTGCTGTCAACTTTTTGTGCCCAGATCAGGGTGTCTGGCCTGAAGACAGACAGTTGCATATTAACTGAAAAATTACTTCTTGATTACTGAAATACAAAAGTACACATTTAAAGAAAAACAAAACAAAAGGCTCTCTTTTCTAGAAAGGTGTGAGAATATAGTGTAGGGGGCTAGACTGCACCATCGCAGTAGATGTGGAGGTAACTGCATCGCCTCATGAAACCAACTGTGTTTTTGAAAGGCGCTTTCTTTTCTTCACTTACCACTTCATATTTCTTGCAGAGGATGAGGTGGCATGAAAGAGATACTACCACCAGACTAATATTTCCACAGGACAAGTCAGGTGACATTCCAGGTCCCTTCTACCTGAATGCTCAAATAACTTGTGCCTTTTGCCCCTTTGACTGACTAGAGCGTTGTTCCCTATGTCTCTATCCACTGCAGAGAATCTCTTCATTCCTCCCAAAGCTTCCCCTTCCCCGCACTCTGTTTACCACAAATCTCCACGTTTCAGTTTTCTTTCTGCTCTGGTTCTCCTAACTATTCCAAAGCTATAATTTCCTTTCCTTTCAAATCTTCTCCCATCTATTCCTTTTTCCCTGTCCCCATGTCCCCTAACACAGACCCTCTGTAACGGCTAAAGCTGCTGAGCTCTCCCTGTTCTGTCTCGGCCACCTCTACTACCGGCAGAGCCCATGACCCTACACCTCCACCAGCAGGCACCTACTTTTCCCTGGGCACCACAGCTGGTGCACCCCACTCTTCTCCCAAACTTGAAGACTGGACTCTTGTTCTGAAATGTATTGCAAAAACTTCAGGCACATCTGGAACAACCTTCTCAGGTGACATCCTGAGGGCAGAAAGAATGACACACACAGGAAAAAAGGAGTATGTTTTCTGACCTGGCCGCCTTCCTTTTTTATCAGTTAATTGAAGTGCTATAGATCCCACTTCGCAGCAGTTTTGCGTCTCTCTTGACTCAATCCAGACATACTGGTTAGCAGTCTTTGCTCCTTCCTCTTTCCTGCTACTGTTTGGCCACTGCTAAGAAAAGAAAAAAACAGCAGAGAGACACTTACTGCTTCTATCCTATTTTGTCCTCCTTGTAGAAGGCCATGAGAGGAGACCACTGATAATTTACTCTCTTCTAGAATACATATGCTAAACCACAGTCTGGCCAGGCACACTTAGTATTGGAGCATATCACAATGGATTTACAACAATACATTTTAATTAATCACCCTCCAGAGTTTCAGCTGGAATTAATACCACACACAGCCACATTTGGAATTGTTTTTAAACCTAGCGTGCCAATACACCATTTTTTTCCCCACTCAGTCAGTCTTTGAATTAGGCAATAAAGCTGGCTGAGTTTCTGCCAAGGTGATTCATTTCATCCAGACCCCTAATTGTATTTGGACAATTAAGGAGAAAGGTGGGAGCAGTTCAACAAGTCAAGAGGATTTTATAAATAAAAATGTGTCTAGCATAATGGAAAGCATTAGCTACCAAGTAAAATGATACAAATGGAAAGATAATGTTTGCTGAAGAAAAATAAAAACAAAACCTGACCTTTCTGCAATTATGCAGGTTGATTTGCTGGATGAGAAAACTGCAGAGGCTGGAATGAAACAGGCAAATGAATGCAGAGTCATAAAAATCCAGGCCTATGTAACTAGTAAGTAAGTCTGCTACCCCAAGACAACAGAGACCATACCTTGAGCCCAGTAGATACAGAGAGACCACGCTGGTCCTTAATTTCAGATTTTTCCCATTATGCTATTTCCCCCAGGTTCTAGTTACATACTGCACTAGGCTACATTTGGTAAGGGTGTTCAAGGACCATTGATAACAATCATTTGATTGGTTTAATTCAACATAGCGGTGAACTGATTTAAACTATATTTATGTTTATGTTTGATCTGCTATTTATTCTACTAACAAAACATTTACTTTGTGAAAACACCATGAGTTTTTACTACGTCAAATTTTATCCCTGTTAAGAGTTAATATACAGTTCCCATTGCAAGAAATCAGAGCAGAGCTCTGTACAGACCGAGCCGTACATTCTTTGGGAAAGAAAAGTAGTACTGAAAATCAGCAGATGTTTAGATTTACAGAGGGCACACAATTTTCTCTGCTGTTATATTTGATTTTTTAAAGAATGAAACATGAATAATCGCCACTTATTTTTCTTTCAAGCACTTCATAAACAGAAAATCAGTCTATTGTACTCCAAACAAGCAATGCTGGTATAACAATTCACTTCCTTAACTTTATTGGTACAGCATCACAAATCAAGTGTAACCGTCAAAACAACACAAGAAAACTTTTTTATATTTGTTTTTCCAATGCTGTGAGCAGTGATTCTCCATATTTTGCTCGAACCATTCATTTTCACCAGAAGACAGTTGAAGGCAAATATAATCATTTTCTGAGTAATTTTTAAAATAACTGTGGGACTGATTTTCCATTGTCCTGAAGAGTGTATAGTCATTTAGATGGTACAGAATGGTCCCTGTTCAGCAATCTACTTAAAGTACATGCCCGACTAAGTGCGTGAATAGTCCCATTGATTTCAAAGGGAGTACTTACATCCTTAACGAGAGGCACACTCGGGAAAGACCGACTGAATCAGAGCTGAAGCAGGAGTCAGCCTCTCTCCAGCCCGGATACTGGCACTTCACACCACGCACCCACCTAAATATCGCTGCAGAGTGCGGGGCAGTGTCTGACTCTCCTAACACCTGCCTAGATTGAGTTAAAGGGTGGCCAGGCTGCTAGTTACAGGTCCTCAAAATAATAACTAGGCCTACAACGGGCTGCCAGACAGCTGCAGCGCTGTTTTAAGCAAATAAATGCCGTTATTTTAACTGGTGTGGTATGTGCATGCTAGCTCATCTCTTTACAAAATAATTGTGTGAAACCTCTAAATGCACAAAATTGTGCAAAACCAGTAAGTCAGCTAAATAAATAATAGAACACAAGAAAAATTACAATATTTTAAATGTAATTCATCATGTAATAAGAGAAGTAATTAGTAAGATATAGAAACTGATTAAAGATGACAAATAATAGATTATATCTTTGGAACACTGTTTCCATGTTCAGAGCAGGATTACTCTGTTTCTACCACTAAGGTCCCTGGGGATGCTAAAGCTAAACACCATTATGTATCTTAAACAGACTGAATTATATATCGGATTGTTTTGCATTATAAATTTATATGTAATAAGTTGTGTTCACTAAATTTAGATGTTAACAATTTTTAAGATATACACAAAAAGCAAAGATAAATAATGGGTTAGTAGATAAAGTAGGTTTAAATATATTCTAATAAATGAATTTCTAACAAGCAATATTAATGACATTTTAGTTTGATTTGCTACATAAGTTGGTTACATTTATTTTAGTTTCTTTGTATAGGTGCTTAATTTCATTTCATACTGTCCTGGTTTTGGCAGGGATAGAGTTAATTTCCTTCCTAGTAGCTGTTACAGTGCTGTGTTTTGGATTTAGGGTGAGAACAATGTTGATTGAAGCAGGACATAGATGGAAACAGCTGTTAAAACAAAACTGCATTAAATTTAAGAATTTTGAAATTATCATTTGTCTTTTTTTTCTTTAACTTCTAACCATTATTCTTCTAAACAGGGCAAGTTTTAGGATTCTAGGTATACAACTGATGTCTTAAATAGAAACTGTTAGGTTTACCTCTCCAAATCATGAAGTTACACCAGTGTACACAGCTCTAACAAATAGCTTTGACAGTCTCAGATCTTGTAATGTTGCTCTCCAGGATCCCATCTCCCTCCCTTTCGTCACTTGTTCCACCATGCCATTATGCAAAGATACTTTGCTGCCTTTATGTCATGACCTCAGCCCCACAGGAATGGGAAGCAGAGAACCACAGGTTGGCTGTGGATGGTCTAGGGAAGGATCTCTGCCACCATCTATTGGTGAACTGCTGGAAGAGAGCAAGAAGGCCTTACTCATTTCCCTCTCTGCTTCCCACTTCTCAGTAGGAGCTTTCTGCGCAGAAGTCCTCTGGGCCCATAACTACCCTTCCGCCTACACCTGTGCCATAGAAAAATGAAATGAGCATTGAGTGAGACCTGCTGAGTGAACTGCTATCAGTCTCCATCTGCCATGTACTAGACCTATTAACCTTACCGCCAGGCAGGCAGTATTAGTCCGAGAACACATCTCATGGCACAGTCCAGTCACCAGAGTGTTTCTGTTCGACACCAGGCAGTGTCACTGGGCCCAACATCACAGCTAAAGGCAACAGCATAGCAAATTACCACACAGAGAGAACAGCACTGCTTACAATATGCCTCTAAATAGAACAGCCTGCCAGGAGACAGGCACAAAGCAGTGTTCTAGATAGGCCTACTCCAAGATATTCATAGAATTATAGAATCATTGAGGTTGGAAAAGACCTCTAAGATCATCGAGTCCAACCGTCAACCCAACACCACCATGCCCACTAAACCATGTCCCTAAGCACCGCATCTACACGTCTTTTAAATACTTCCAGGGATGGGGACTCCACCACTTCCCAGGGCAGCCTGTGCCAATGTTTAACCACTCTTTCAGTCAAGAAATTTTTCCTCACGTCCAATCTAAACCTCCCCTCGCACAACTTGAGGCCATTTCCTCTCGTCCTATCCCTAGTTACTTGGGAGAAGAGACCGACACCCACCTCGCTACAACCTCCTTTCAGGTAGTTGTAGAGAGCGATGAGGTCTCCCCTCAGTCTCCTCTTCTCCAGGCTAAACAACCCCAGTTCCCTCAGCCGCTCCTCATAAGACTTGTTCTCCAGACCCCTCACCAGCCTCGTTGCCCTTCTCTGGACATGGTCTGGCACCTCAACGTCCTTCTTGTAGTGAGGGGCCCAAAACTGAACACAGTATTTGAGGTGCGACCTCACCAGTGCCAAGTACAGGGGCACAAATTGGAATTCAGATTCCAATCAGAATAACCAAAGAAATTTAATATTTTCAATTTTGTGAGTGGGAACAGAAGTCAGTATGTTGAATTCCAGAACTGCTAGGCATTTAAGCCTCACTCTTCTTGTTCAAACCTTACGCCAACGTGGTATTGGCACATGTGAGATCAAAAGATCAATAATATTTATTTCCTAGTAATACACATAGTCATTTCATTGTATGTTGCCTTGTCCCATATTGACTATTTTCCCTGCACCTATTATTCTTTCTTAGCACCATTTAACTTCTTCATATTTCTCTATTAATTTTCTTAAATATCTTCTATTCTCCATGTCTCTTCTCCATATTCAGCTTTATTTAATCTATTTAAATTATTATTTTTGCATCTCCACCAGTATTTTCTTCAATCTTGTAACCCCTTGCCTATCACTTTCTTTTCTCCCCTCAACCCACTGCAGGTATCTTTTATTTTCTTCTTCTTGGCCTTAGTTATCTGCTATTTCAATAGTGTCCCTTCTTGTATTTTCTCCTTTGAATCCCTCCCAATATACCTTCACTTGTTGTGCCACTATGTTTACTTCAAGCTGTCACCCACAAGAGTGGTAGCAATTTCTTTCTCTTGCCAGCAAAAGGACTCCCTCAAAAATCTTCATGTGGTATATGAATCTGTATTCAAGCTAGTAGTACACACTAAATTAGACAGAACATTCGTACCATCTGTTCAGAGTAGCTGTAAAGAGTTGCACAGACGTCAGTTTTGTTGCACAACAACAAATTTTATTGGTCTTAGTAACCCCAGAGACTATACTACACAGTGAGCACCATCTACTGGCATCCAATTATTTATACATGTAAGTAGGTATAAAGCATTTCTCTATTCCTGAACCTAACAAAATTCATCTTTAAAGAATTATATTTTTTTTAGAAGATCTGCAATTAGGTGTCTGTTCAGATCACTGCATGGTAATAGCTACATTTCTGGCCTGGAAGGGAAAAAAATAACTAGACGTTTAAAATACATTCTTTTAAATTAATATAAACACACACATAATTTAACAGACACAATTTGTATATAAATACACATACGAACATACACATATGTTAATGGGAATCTTGGCTTTAAATCATCTGCTTTTTACTTTTATCCTAGGAAAATCTACCAAAAGAAAAAAAAACTTAATCTCACAGTAATAACTTCAGATAATGCAGCATGAATATGTTTTATTGATAGTCTGAAAATCTCTTTTCTACAGAAACGCTCTGAAGAGGGAGAGATTTTGAACTATGAATTTAATTTGGACAAATATTTGGTATATATACATCACAGGAAGAGCTGGACAGGAGTTTTCTAATTAGAATGATTTTGTAAGAAATGCACTTTCCATGAGCTCAGGTTGTTCTGAAGGAAGCTTTGATTTTCTTCTAAGCCTTATACTTTCTGTGAGTAAAAAGCACAAGGAATCTATTGTCTTTCATTTTCTTCTGATCCAAATCATATTATTTCATGCCATTCAATTAGCATTGTTTAATATCAAACTGATTTCACCAGTTATACTTCATTACATCATAGGAGTGGTAAAGTTTGGATTTGATGATGTTTGGGGTCTGTTTATTCCCTGTTGCTATTGTTGTTGCACTCTGCAGGCAGTTTGTTTAAAAGTGTCCTGGTTTCAGCAGGGACAGAGTTAATTTCCTTCCTAGTAGCTGGTACAGTGCTGTGGTTTGGATTTAGGATGAGAACAATGTTGGTAAAACATGGATGCTTTAGTTGTTGCTAAGCAGTGCTTACACTAGCCAAGGACTTTTCAGCTTCTCATGCTCTACCGACTGAGAAGGCTGGAGGTGCACAAGAAGCTGGAAGGGGGCACAGCCAGGACAGCTGACCCAAACTGGCCCAAGGGACATTCCATACCATGTGACGTCATGCTCAGTACATAAACTGGGGAAAGCTGGCCGGGGGGGGCCGCTGCTCGGGGACTGGCTGGGCATAGGTCGGCGGGTGGTGAGCAACTGCATTGTGCATCACTTGCTTTGTGTATTATTATTATTATTACTTTATTATTGTTATTTTATTTCAATTATTAAACTGTTTTTTATCTCAACCCATGAGTTTTTCTCCCTTCTACTCTTCCAATTCTCTCCCCCATCCCACCGGGGGCGGAGGAGGAATAAGTGAGCGGCTGTGTGGTACCCAGTTGCCAACTGAGGTTAAACCACGACAAAAAGGAACCATTTTTATTTTAACAGCAGGAATATACAAGAGTCCAATTTAACTAATGGAAGAGGTAGAAAAGGCTCTCATTTAGATCCTATGCTTTCTAGAAAAGGTAAAGTTTGCACAGAATGAGGACTTCCTTCACTTTCAATTTCTTGCATAAGGAAGACTGTTAGGGCTATGTCCATACTACACTAGTTAATTAAGTGTGCCCAGGAACTTTCCCTAAGTACAAGTAGCATGGAATAGTTTGGGTCTATGACAGTAAATTCTTTCAGTCTCCACCACAGGGATTGCTGCAGGCAAGCTGAGCATTGGGAATGGCCCTTGGAGTGATGTAAACCCTGAGCTGTGCCAAGAAACTGTTTGGGATTAGCTAATTTACATTTAGGGAACATGGGAATAGTTTAATGGAATAGACAATCACATTCCAGTGCCTAGAAATGCTCGTTGACTCTGATTAATCTACTAGAATAGACACAGCCTTAGAGGATTAAAAAGTGAACCTAATCCTAGATACAGGCTAATCAAGATGTATTTCCCAAAGCTGCATATTATGCCATGGGAAACCTGGAACCTCACATAAGGTGCACTGATTGTCTCATTAGAGGCACAGAATGGGAGATTTACAGAGATGTTATTCAGTGATAAGGAAAAATTACGTCATTGTGCTTGACATAATTGACGTGTATGTGCTAATCATCAAGCTAATTCAGAGCAGTGACTCTGGACCATATAAATATGTATCAAAGAAGAAATACATTCATGGATATTCTCCTGATATTCACCACCAGCTAAACTATGAGCTTCAAGATATTTCAGAATATTATCTAACATCAAGAGGTAATAAAGCTTATCAAACAAATTGTGTTAAAATTCTGGTAATAAAGCACTGGTTTAATTAAACACTATTACACATTTTTTTAATGGGTAATAGCACTGAAATATCCATAACCTTAACTTTGACAAAATAATCCTATGTATTTTGACACAAGATCTGATCCAGAACAATAAAGGCCACAGTTTGCAAATAAAATCCATGCAGCACAGTGGCACCATAACCATTGCCTAGCTTTCTCAACATTTGCTTCTGGATGAAGACAGTATTTCTTGAGCAAAGATTAAGTTTCCACCCTAAATTCCAATTATCTTCTGAACCCTAAAAGGCTTCTGTGTACAAGGACATTTGGACTAGCCCCACATGTTACCCTAAGAGCTGCAGTCTTACAGCTATTCTTCCACTCTGAATTGAGATAATGAGTTTAGCTTACATCCTCTCCTGGCATACTATCCTCACTGAATTCTCCTTCACAGAAAATATTCCTTTAAGCAAAATATTTTGTTGGTCTAAAAATCCATTTAATTATACTGCATTATACTGGATGAATGAAAATGCATTATCAAAAAGGCTACCAAGCTTTAGCAGTGGATTTCTATACAGTTCTACTACTTGTGCCAAATGTAATTAAGACCTTCCATTTTCAATTTGAAGTTTACAAAAGGAAAACACAAATGGAAGTATTTATTTTATATTGTACCATACCTTTTTCAATTAGCTAGTGAGAATAAGTCTTCCTCAGACTGATAGTTCTTCTGAAGATTCCCTTTCCATGCTTTCACATAAGATTCTATGTGTGCTTTTAAATTGATTTGTGCATGCACCTCAAAGCTCTGGAAAGGCACATTTTAAAAATTGCAATAGAAAATACATCAATATTTAAACACATTAGATACTCTTGAACTTTTACCTTGAGCAGTTTTCTTCAATTTGCATAAAAATGTATTTCTTTAAAGGCTGAGAAGAAACTGGAACATGAAGATACACACTCTAAAAACAGGCATGCTTAATGCTTACTTTAAGGAGTATTTTAGCTAGATAAAAAGTTTCAAGTTCAGGAAGAAATAAATGGTATATTAAGGGCAAGTGCCACGGTAAGTGTAATACATACAAGAAGCAGAAAGCAAGGAGAATTTCTTTTATGAAAGTTTAACCTTCTAAATTCCCTCAAAATGTTAGTGTAACATTGCAAATCTTTTAATTTGAAAACTGCTTTTCCCACTTTTTTGTCAAAGTTGCTGAGTGAAGAAGCAGAGTTTCTGTGAATATGAAAAATTAAAATCAAATGAGAAGCCCTCCACCTGCACCCCAGGGGCAGCATTGCCTTAGCTAATAAAGTCTCTTGACGTTCGGGCATCTTGATGAGGAACGAGATGCCTGACCATCAAGAGCCTAAATTCTACTTGGAACCCTATCGCTTGTCAAAATGATGCAGGCTACGCCCGGCACTTCCTTGCTCTTCCTTGATCTACACATTGCTATCTCCACTTGGACCAAAGCGTTTCTGGAGATACTAGATTTCTGTGGATCGCCACTGTATAAATAATTTCTTGGGAGTTTCAGACATGAACAAAAAAATAGTGTTACCTGTAAGAAATGACTACAAAATTCAATATTACTTGAAAAAACAGTATCTTAGATATAAAATCCTCATGTAGCTGCATAAAACAGATACCTAGCACCAGGCATATATTGTTAAAAAGGAGGATCTGACTACTTTTTGTAAGACTGCCTTTACAGCTACAAAATCATTCCAGATCTCCCCCAATTGTTATTGCCAATACACTCAGCAAAAGATTTGTGCTTCCTGTTGGAGTTATGAGATATCACCACCACAGGTGCTGTCCACTACCTCAAGACAGATTACACAGATTCTAAGTTTTATTTTCAATAAACTGAAGATGAGTGCCGATTTGCTTGTACACCTTAGAAGCCCACAGAAGACAGTAACTTGTGAGAAGAATTTATTTTACTCCTGATGCATGCACACTTGAGATGTAGCTGGAAAAGACACAATAAAGGAGTCACAATAAACAAGTTACATTACACCAACATGTGCTCACAGCATTGTTAAACTATGCTTAAATCAAAATCACAGGATCTGGGTTTTCAATAAGGTGACGAAAACTAGTAGCTGTTTAGAATTAAAAATTTAAACAATACAATGCCAGATGCATGGAAACTGCAGGTCAAGATGTAATAACGATGTACAATGCGTGAGTGCCCCTTAGCCTCTCAGGGTAATGACGTTAGAAATTAACCTATCACCAGCAATTGTCTTGCGGCTGTAAACTGGCAATAGCTTTGTGTCAGTTTACCTTGGTATTGTGCTGTTGGGAGCAGAGTGTGCTTAGGTAAAGGATAAAAACTATCTTCTAAATTGCAAAAATGTAAACCTGCCAGAGAAGAGAGAACTTTCTTTCCATTCTAATATATTACTTAAAATACAATTACTCTCAGGCTTGCAAATCAGCTAGAGGGCATCCCAGATTATTACATGGGAAATCAAGGTCCTCCACAATAAAAATAAGTACATTAGACTAATGTTCATCCTAAAACCAGATTTTTTTTTTTTCTAATTTGGTTTAGTGACTAGTCTAATTTTGCTTAACATGAAGTTCAAATTTATTTCTTTGATCTACAGGACTGTTATCTAATCACAGAAGCTGGATATGAAACAAGCTTATTAGCTAGTCTGGTCAATTTGTTTGTAGACACAGGACAGTTCCCCACAGCTTTTCTAACTATTATGCAGCACTTAAGATTCAAATCAAAGCGCTTTCATTATATTCACAACATACATTATCTCTTAGCATTACAGATTTTCCCTGATACTCATCCTCTCCTTATTTTCATCTCTCTCCATCCTGTTACAAACTCTGTACCTAACTTAATTTTCTTTGCTTCAGGGTTTGAAAGTTACTTAGCATAACATGGCTGTTCTCAGCCAAATGTTGCTAATACTCTCTGTAACCAAATTTCTCTGCTATAGAGAGCCTTATACATTTTGGACTGAAATTTGTCATAGTTAGGCACAGATTTGAAAGTAATTTAAGCCCTTAACTCCATTAGAAAACCAGGGCAGTTAGAGGCCTAATCAACTTTGATGGTTTGTGCCTTAGATCTTAGGGATGCAACTCTTTCTAAAGGGCAAGCGTAGGATTTGAAAGTTTTTTACTGAAGCCTGTCACATTCCAGATGTACAGAATGAACATTTTTGAGCAACCACAAATATCCAACTGTCAGGTAATACTTTCTTAATGAAACCTTACATGTAAAGGTAAGTAAGAAGAAAACCACTGTTATATGTCAATTTAAGGAGGCGAAAACCACAGTGTACATTTATAATATCTGGATTTAAATGAGTGAGAAAGGAAAAGAACTGAATTCACATTCTAGATGTGTTTGCTGAACAGCTCCCCACTGCAAGTACAGCTACTGTTTAAACACCCTAAGTTTTATAATAAACATCAAGTTGAACTGCCTTTGTTAGCACATTAATGTACAAGGCTTAAGAGAATACAGGATTTTTGACAACACTTGGAAAAGAATTACAAAATAAAGCTCACTTAAGAGATGCGGAGGTGCAGGACTTCACCATTGGTGATGGTACCCAGAATCTAAAATGCCTGACAAATACGCAGGAAGGTCACAAGTAAATGGATAATCCTGAATAAATGAAAGCATGTACTAAGCAAGACAGGAGATGGAACAAATATTTATACAACTTATCTATTCTTTTGATGGAAACTAATTTGCTTACTGTAAACTAGATGATTGAATAGAACAACCTAGGGAAATTTCTTTGAGAAACCTCATGTGCAAAGTACATAGCACTAACCAGCAATTAATTAATCCTGTAATATGAACCATAAGAAATCCAATCTGCGCTACAAAGTGCATTTGAAAACGATAACATATCTTTCAAACAAAACAAGTACAATGGCAGTATGAGGAAAAAAAATTAAAGTTTGAAATGCAACAATTCAGTAGAGATTCAGCACTAGTAAAACTGGCAAAATAGCCAATATGTGAGTTTATCATTGCATTACATACTAAGCCTCAGAAGCTAAATTTAAACTAGACACAAACAATACCTAGTATATCATATAAATTTTAAGGGAAAAACATGGAGGGTTGGTACTCAAGAGGGAGGAAGGAGGGAAGGGAGGATAGAAGAAAGGGTGGAGGAGTGGATGAGAGGGAGGAGGGAAGGGCAGGGAGAGAAGGAGGGAGGGACTAAGACAAAAGAAGGAAGACACCAACACTAAAGAAATAGCCCTCTCTTTTTCTAATGGGAATAAAAGAAAATACTGTCAAGATATCTGTGAAATATATTTCCCATTTTTCATTATATACTGCCATAATCCAGCTTTCTGGGCAAGAATCAACACTTCTACTAATACTTAGTCTGGTTCATTAGTAGTACTGTGAACTGTACCACCACAAGTCTCTCCCAGTTAAAGACAAGATTGCTGATAACCATCAATTTTTTACAGAATGGCTAGAAATCTACTATTCTCATCTGGACACCTTGCTTTTTTTGCGCTAAATAGTAAATGATAGCTTTCAGCAATGAGGATCAATGGGTATCTGTACTAGTTGTCAGGCTCACTGCTGTCAGTGATTCTGGTAAACTGTAGATAGGTAGATGAACATCTGCAATGAATGTCGCTACAAATTGTCAAGACCTGCCGAAAAACAATTGCCTTAAAGGCCTCAAGCCAAGGGTTATAATTTTGGGAAAAAAAAGGATCATTGTTTTAGCTCTGGTACTGCTGTAGTAATTTTTAAGGGACTGAGGGACCAAGAAGTGTTTGCAAAGCAGACCTTCCAGAATGCTCTCCTGCTATGTTCTCCCTCCATCACTGATGGAGAACATTCCTCTCAAAAATTCCTCTCTATGTATCTGTTTAAGATGCCAGTTTATTGAGACATGTAAGAGTGTTTTAACCCTTCATATTCACCATCTCAATGGCTTTCATGTTTCAGCTCCATTGGGATAACGTACAGCAGCAGAGCTATAAGAAAGCAGCAGGAAATAGGTGCAAATAGGACAGATAAAGCCTTTTCCCCTACCTGCAGCTCTCCTGCCTCATCACTGCCTTCACTTGAATTCTAGTTCCAGGCATCTGGAACTATGGCTGGTCTATGACTGAGGCAAAGAGCCCGAGCTCCAGCTTCATTGCTTCCAACAGGCTTGTGCTTCATGACAAAGCTTTAGAAACTATGAAGTTTGCCCACACCCATATGCACAGTTAGCACAAGCAATCTTACTGATGACTTGGCTGCTAGGCTGTGACATGTTGTCATGGTTTTAATCTCAGTCGGCAACTGAGCACCACACAGCCGCTCGCTCACTCCCCCCCGGTGGGATGGGGGAGAGAATCGGAAGGGTAAAAGTGAGAAAAACTCGTGGGTTGAGATAAAGACAGTTTAATAGGTAAAGCAAAAGACACGCACGCAAGCAAAGCAAACCAAGGAATTCATTCACTCCTTCCCATGGGCAGGCAGGTGTTCAGCCATCTCCAGGAAAGCAGGGCTCCATCACGCGTGACGGTTACTTGGGAAGACAAACGCCATCACTCCAAAACGTCCCCCCCTTCCTTCTTCTTCCCCCAGCTTTATATACTGAGCATGACGTCACATGGTATGGAATATCCCTTTGGCCAGTTGGGGTCAGCTGTCCTGGCTGTGCCCCCTCCCAGCTTCTTGTGCACCTCCAGCCTTCTCAGTTGGTAGAGCATGAGTAGCTGAAAAGTCCTTGACTAGTGTAAACACTACCTAGCAACAACTAAAACATCGGTGTGTTATCAACATTGTTCTCACCCTAAATCCAAACCACAGCACTGTACCAGCTACTAAGAAGAAAATTAACTCTATCCCTGCCGAAACCAGGACAGTATCCACCCCTTATTCTATACCATCTACGTCATGCTCAAGTCCCATATTTTCCAGTGCAACCTCATTAACCACCCACCCCGCTTTCCATCCTTTGATATAATACACAGATATCATTCCCTTAGTCTATGGACCACCCTTGTGGAATGTCTGTAAAATGTCCAGAAATGTCCATGAAATATCCATTGAGTTCATTTAGTCCGTGACTTTGGGCTCCATCTGTGATGGTGGTCACTCAGGACAGGAGAGGTGGTGTGTTGTGTGGAGATACTGGGTACCAAAGCCAGCTCAGGTCAGGTCACTGCTGCACTTGCACTGCTTCTTGTAAGGCTTGTCCTCCACTGGTTCAGGTGGTTCCTGCTATAGTAATTCCTATAACACACAACTCAAATCATAGGTTACAACAATTTAAAGGTGTTTCCATTACAATCTCCACCCCTGGTCCCTTCGGATCAAACCATAGGGTTTAACATTGCAATGAACTCCTCCCCTTGCCCCTGCTCCGCCTTGGACTTATCCACAGACTGCAGTCCCTTAGGGTAGTACCTGCTCCAAGTGGAGCCTTATCTATGAGCCACAGTCTCTCCAGGGGTACACCTGCTGCAGCATAGACTTATCCACAGTCACTTTGAGATGCACTTGTTCCAGCACGGCCTTCTCCATGGGCCACAATATCTTCAGAGAGATACCTGCTCCAGCGTGGCCTTACTCGCAGCCACAGTCCCTTCAGAAGTAAACCTGCTGTAGCACAAATGTAACCGCGGCCACAGACACTTCGAGATGTACCTGCTCTGGCATGGGCTTATCCACGGCCACAGACGCTTTGGGGTGTCCTGCTCCCGCATGGACTCATCCACAGGTCACAGTCCCTTCGACTTGTGTTCACACTGGAGTTCCAGCCTGTCCAGTACAGCAGCACAGAAACAGCAGCGATGCCCTGGCCATATGCCAGCCCAGGCGCATCGCCATTGCTGTTATCAAAATGTTCCCAGGCACAGCAGAATACGATGATAAGCAGTACAGCAGCACAGCAAGCAGCGAAAGCAAAAAGCAGCCACTAACGAGCACTAGACTCTAATATACAGTCAGGCAAGCAAGCCCCATGGCAAGCACAAGAGCCTGCCAATTAATAGCTAAACAGCTATAACAGGTATAAATTCGATCTAGCACATTCCAATCAAACCTGTCATTATCTCGAACCCTTCGAGCCCCACGTTGGGCGCCAAAAAGGACTGTCATGGTTTTAATCTCAGTCAGCAACTGAGCACCACGCAGCCGCTCGCTCAACTCCCCCCCGGTGGGATGGGGGAGAGAATCGGAAGGGTAAAAGTGAGAAAACGCGTGGGTTGAGATAAAGACAGTTTAAGAGGTAAAGCAGAAGCCACACACACAAGCAAAGCAAACCAAGGAATTCATTCACTCCTTCCCATGGGCAGGCAGGTGTTCAGCCATCCCCAGGAAAGCAGGGCTCCATCACGCCTAACAGTTACTTGGGAAGACAAACGCCATCACTCCAAAACGTCCCCCCCTTCCTTCTTCTTCCCCCAGCTTTATATGCTGAGCATGACGTCACATGGTATGGAATATCCCTTTGGCCAGTTGGGGTCAGCTGTCCTGGCTGTGCCCCCTCCCAGCTTCTTGTGCACCTCCAGCCTTCTCAGTTGGTAGAGCATGAGTAGCTGAAAAGTCCTTGACTAGTGTAAGCACTACCTAGCAACAACTAAAACACCGGTGTGTTATCAACATTGTTCTCACCCTAAATCCAAACCACAGCACTGTACCAGCTACTAAGAAGAAAATTAACTCTATCCCTGCCGAAACCAGGACATGTTAACTGATGACTGTGACTAGACCTCCCCCAAAATACTGAAAGGTTCCTAAAACACAAAAGCCCAAAAGTTTATTTGAATAAAAAAAATCTGAACTTTTACATAGAGGTGTCCTGGTTTTTGACTGGCCCAGGTGCTCCGTGCATCCTTGGCATAGACTACCTCAGGAGAGGGTATTTCAAAGACCCAAAAGGGTACTGGTGGGCTTTTGGTATAGCTGCCTTGGAGATGGAGGAAATTAAACAGCTGTCCACCTTGCCTGGTCTCTTGGAGGAGCCTTCTGTTGTGGGGTTGCTGGGGGTCAAAGAACAACAGGTGCTGATCGCCACCACAATGGTGCACCGGCGGCAATATCACACCAACTGAGACTCCCTGAGATTCCCATCCATAAGCTGATTCATTGACTGGAGAGCCAAGGAGTGATGAGCAAGACTTGCTCACCCTTTAACAGGCCCATATGGCCAGTGCAGAAGTCTAATGGAGAGTGGAGACTGACAGTAGACTATCGTGGCCTAAATGAAGTCACGCACCACTGAGTGCTGCTGTGCCGGACATGCTAGAACTTCAGTACAAACTGGAGTCAAAGGCAGCCAAGTGGTATGCCACAACTGGTATTGCTAATGCATTTTTCTCAATCCCTTTGGCAGTGGAGTGCAGGCCACAATTTGCTTTCACTTGGAGGGGCGTTCAGTACACCTGGAACCGACTGCCCCAGGGGTGGAAACACAGCCCCACCATTTGCCATGGACTGATCCAGACTGCACTGGAACAGGGTGGAGCTCCAGAACACCTGCAATACATTGATGACATCATCGTGTGGGGCAACACAGCAGGAGAAGTTTTTGAAAAAGGGAAGGAAATAGTCCAAATCCTGCTGAAGGCTGATTTTTCCATAAAACAAAGTAAGGTCAAGGGACCTGCACAGGAGATCCAGTTTTTAGGAATAAAATGGCAAGATGGATGTCGTCAGATCCCAATGGATGTGATCAGCAAAATAACAGCCATGTCTCCACCAACTAGCAAAAAGGAAACACAAGCTTTCTTAGGTGTCGTGGGTTTTTGGAGAATGCACATTCCAAATTACAGTCTGATTGTAAACCCCCTCTATCAAGTGACCCGGAAGAAGAACGATTTCAAATGGGGCCCTAAGCAATGACAAGCTTTTGAACAAATTAAAGAGGAGATAGTTCATGCAGTAGCCCTTGGGCCAGTCCAGGCAGGGCAAGATGTAAAAAATGTGCTCTACACCACAGCCGGGGAGAACGGCCCTACCTGGAGTCTCTGGCAGAAAGCACCAGGGGAGACTCGAGGTCAACAGTCTGTTTTGTCGCCCAATGTGGGGCTCGAAGGGTTCACAATAATGACAGGTTTGACTGGAATGTGCTAGATCGAATTTATAGCTGTTATTGCTGTTTAGCTATTAATTGGCAGGCTCCTGTGCTTGCCATGGGGCTTGCTTGCCTGACTGTGTATTAGAGTCTAGTGCTCGTTTTTCAAGCTGCTTTTTGCTCTTGCTGCTTGCTGTACTGCCGTGCTGCTGATCATCTTACTCTGCTGTGCCTGGGAACATTTTGATAACAGCAATGGCGATGCGCCTGGGCTGGCATATGGCCAGGGCATCGCTGCTGTTTCTGTGCTGCTGTACTGGACAGGCTGGAACTCCAGTGTGAACACAAGTCGAAGGGACTGTGACCTGTGGATGAGTCCATGCGGGAGCAGGACACCCCAAAGCGTCTGTGGCCGTGAATAAGCCCACACCAAAGCAGGTACATCTTAAAGCGTCTGTGGCCGTGGTTATGTCTGTGCCACAGCAGCTGTACCTCTGAAGCAATTGTGGCCCAAGGGTAAGTCCACAGTGGAGAAGGTACACCTCGAAGCATCTGTGGCTGTGGATAGGTCTATGCTGCAAAAGGTACACCTCAAAGCATCAGTGGCTGTGCATGAGGTCATGCTGGAGCACCTCAAAGCATGTGGCCATGGATAAGCCCACGACAGAGCAGGTACTCCCCTGGAGAGACCTCAGCCATGGGTAAGGCCATGTTGGAGCAGGTTTACTTGTGAAGGCATTGTGGCCCATGGATAAGGCCACGCTGGAACAGGTGCACCTCAGAGTGACTGTGGATAAGTCTATGCTGCAGCAGGTATATCCCTGAAGAGACTGTGGCTCATAGATAAGGCTCCACTTGGAGCAGGTACAACCCTAAGGGACTGCAGTCTGTGGATAAGTCCAAGGCGGAGCAGGGGCAAAGGGAGGAGTTCATTGCAATGTTAAACCCTATAACCTGGCCCAAAGGGACCAGGGGTGGAGATTGGAATGGATATATCTTTTACATTGTTGTAACCTGGGATTTGAGTTGCATGTTATAGGAATTACTATAGCAGGAACCACCTGAACCAGTGGAGGACAAGCCTTACAAGAAGCAGTGCAAGTGCAGCAGTGACCCGACCGGAGCTGGCTTTGGTGCACAATAACTCCACACAACACAACACTTCTCCTGTCCTGAGGAGACCTGTTATGACCACCATAACAGGTGAAGCCCAAAGTCACGGACTAAATGAACTCAGTGGACATTTTGTGGAAATTTATGGACATTTTACAGACATTTTACAAAGGCGGTCCATAGACTAAGGGAATGATATCTGTATTATATCAAAGGATGGGATGGGGGTGGTGGTTAATGAGGATGTATTGGATAGTGTAGGACCTGAGCATGATGTAAATGTTACGGAATAAGGGCTGGAGAACGTGCTGGTTTTGGCTGGGGTAGAGTTAATTTTCTTCATAGTAGCTAGTATGGGGCTACGTTTTACATTTGTGCTGGAAACAGTGTTGATAATACAGGAAAGTTTTACAGAGTCAAGGCCTTTTCTGCTTCTCACATCACCCCACCAGTGAGTAGGCTAGGGGTGCACAAGAAGTTAGGAGGGAACGCAGCTGGGACAGCTGACCCCAGCTGACCAGAGGGATATTCCACACCATATGACATCATGCTCAGCATATAAAGCTGGGGGAAGAAGAAGGAAGCGGGGGGGACATTCGGAGTGATGGCATTTGTCTCACCCAAGTAACGCTCCAAGTGTGATGGAGCCCTGCTTTCCTGGAGATGGCTGAACATCTGCCTGCCCATGGGAAGGAGTGATGAATTCCTTATTTTGTTTTGTTTGCATGCACAGCTTTTGCTTTACTTATTAAACTCTTTATCTCAACCCATGAATTTTTCTCATTTTTACTCTTCTGATTCTCTCCCCATCCCACTGGAAGGGAGTGAGTGAGCAGCTGTGTGGTGCTTAGTTGTCGGCTGGGGTTAAACCACAACAACAGACTGAAAGCTTTTTCTGAGACACCAAAATAGCTTTCCATCCCCCAGACTAAATTCTGCAGTCTTTTACTGCAAACAGGATGTCTTGTCCATAAGTTCCCAAGTGGCTGGAAAAAGATACCTTCACAGGTATCTTGCCCAGACAACAGACTGAGCCTACATATCAGAGCCTGTATAAATGACCCTGTCCAGCTCAGACTACATGCAGCAGTACCAAGTAGCAAACACCTTGCAGACAGCTTAGCTTTAGCTAGGTGAAGGAGTGCTTGCACTAGTACGCACAAGTCTCAGCTGAAAGGTAAAGGTGGTGAGTATGTGCTAGGTGAGAGAGATGGAGCACACTACTGTGCTCGTAGCTCCCACAGAGCAGCTGAGCTGCTCAGCACTGCTGGAATAGAGCAGCATGACACCACTGGCACTGGTCTCAAATGGGAGGAATATCTCCCAGCACAAGGTTCCTCCTTTCCCTGGTTCTCATGGGAAGACAGTCTCAGTGGTGGAGAAGAGCACAGAGAGGCTGATGTCTCCTAGCAGTGGAACAGAAAAGGGGTGTTTCCAGTTGGGCCCTGGCCTCAGCTGGCAGTGCTGCAAACATTCATGGGTTGAAACCCAGTTGCTCCAGCGCTGCTCTTCTCCTTTGATCCTGGGAAGGTCACACAGTGAGCTGCAGTCTCAGCTAGAGCCATGCCACTAGCAATCCCCTCCCAGGGCTCGAGCAGCAATGTAGCACCAGTACACGTGAACTGGAGCTTGCTTGCCAGCTGAGAAGATGCTGGCAATACCTTCCACTGTCTTCAGCACCATTTTGTCTACACTGCAAATCAGAACAAGCAGGCACACTTCTAATGCTATCCTTCTTGGTGTAGGCAAGCTCAGACTGAGGCAAGTGGCTGCACAAAACCTGAATACCCCCTGACTCCAGAGAGATTTACCACTGTATTTCTGGGTAAAGGAATATACCAGTCACCAGGCACCATAACAGATTTAATCAGGTTATACCCCATTCCTACTCTTCACCCTGAAACTGTGGTTTCTATGTCAATGTATCTGCAAGGCTTAGTCAGATAACACAAGTATTTCTAGTGGTGATTAAAGCTTTTTATAAGGCACCGGCATGACTCATGGTTATAAATCCTATTATCCTTCAGTGAGAGATAAGCATCTGTGCACCCACAGCCCTTTTTGAAAGCATGCAGTTCTACACTTTTCAAAATGTAGCCCACAATACAAGCTTAAATCACAGCAATTCATTTAAAAGCACTGGTTTTGAGTTTGATGGAGGAACTTGCTTTTCAAACCACATGACTATTTTTACTCACTAGAAGAACTGGCCAAAAAAATTTAAACTTGTTTATTGCTACAAATGCCATTGTAACAAAAAACTTACACATTGCAGAAACATGAAATTCAGTAACCAAATTGGTAGGAATGTTTCTTGATTTCTCTGTGACATTCTGCTCCAGAGGCAAGAAGGAAATGCATACCACACCACTGTCTACTAGCATTGAAAGATGAATAGTGTCTAAGTTTACATCATTGCCCTGAATCAGTAGAATACCTCATTTTTCTTTCACAGAAATTTGAGAATACCTTACTCCTCATTTCCCTCCAGCATTTAATTTTTGTTTTAACTACAAAACCTTTTGCAAAACCACTGTTTCCAGTAAGTCCTACTAAGAAATGAGAATCAGAATTATAAATCTCATAGATTGTATGAAAATTTATTAGAAGTTTCTGTTTCTCTACGAGAAGAATAAAGTGAAATACATGTCATACATGTGGTATGGCTGCATCAGGAAAGAGTGATCTTACAGACATTTAAGAAATTTCTAATTGAAGAATAATGCACAAAACTAACAATATAATGAAACAGAGCAAATTCCAAATCTGTAGCAGATGACTTCATACATATTCCTTTGTTTTTCCCTTATGAATCTTGAGATCCTCTCATTCTCTCAGACTGTCTTATAAGCTCTGTTTAATTGATTGTGTAGGCACTCAGAGAGATGCAGGGCAATTCCTTCTAGAAGAGGTGTACATAACCAGCAAAAGTGAGTTTGCTGCTTTGATTGAAATAATGTTGTAGATGCACAGCTATTGCCTTTGGCAAACAAACAGCACAAGCAGAGAAAAAGCATTACATGGTGCCAAAACATGAAGCAGGATTTTTCTAAGAGGTATAACAACATTTTAGGTCTGCTCATGATCCAGGGAAATTCAATATAAGCCTCCTATTAACTTCAATGGGACAAGAAACAATTCCTTAATTAGCAAAATTATATTCATGACTAATATTTGAGCTAAACACTTACACAGTTGCCTTCAGCTAAATTAGCTACCAGTACAATACTGTTAATATTCCTCATGAATCGCATAATTGAAAAATCCAATGTATTAAACTTGAAACTTAGATAATATTTAAAAAAAAACTTTCAGTAAATAATATCAATTTTAAAGTCACCTGTGCAAAATACTCAGTTTTCAAACACTTGCTTTTTTTATTATAGCACTAGTTGACAGAACAATTGCAGACATTGCAAAATTTAAGTAACGTAACTGGAAGTATTATATTGGAGTTTTGTGAGTCAAGTGTACAGGGCAAAATTTTCCTTATGAATTTCATGGTAACTTTTCATGACAAATCAAGCTGAGAAATAATTGTGACAGAATGGAGGTATTGAAAGATACTATTCTACCCTGGGAAGCCAGTAAAAAGGTAGAGGCATTGAGTCAACATTATGTGTTAATGATGTATAAGACTACAAAGAAACTAGGCATAATAGATATAACAGAAGCTAGATATGACTATATCATTTTGGAAAAGCATAATCAAGAACAACGTGCTAATGCAATGGTGGAAATCTGCTAGAGAATCTTAGAGTCAGACTGGAATATGATCTGAGAGTGTTTATGTTATCAGAGAGACTAATATTGGAATTGCCTCATGAGAGATTAAATTCCCAGGTTACTAGTGGAATTTGCTCACCAGTTTATCACAGGACCAAATTCCTTGAAGGATGCAATAATTGATAGTTCTGAAATTGTCCTTGACTATATTTTTAGCATGACTTTGGCAAACAATTAATACATTCTGAAAGGACAGGTCATGGAGTTGAACCTGTAGTTGTGACTTGAGTCCATGAAAAAAAAAAACCAAACAACAAATAGAATTAGCTCTGTAGTCAAGGCTCTCCATTTCATAACACAAGGTGAAAAACTGGGGGACCAAGTCAGTGAAGTGAGCTGAACAGAGAAAGGAAGGGACTTCAAGAGTCAAGGAAGTCAAAGCCAAGAAGAAATTTTTTACACTGAGGGTGGTGAAGCACTGGCACAGGTTGCCCAGAGAGGTGGTGGATGCCCCATCCCTGGAAACATTCCAGGTCAGGTTGGACGGGGCTCTGAGCAACCTGATCTAGTTGAATGTGTCCCTGCCCACGGCAGGGGGGTTGGACTAGATGACCTTTAGAGGTCCCTTCCAACCCAAACTATTCTATGATTCTATGATTCTAAGTGTTTGCCCTTTTTCTTAGCTTTTTATTAACAGGTAGGAACAAAACTCCTTGGTTAGCATGGCTGCTGATGGAAGAGGTGCAAACGATCTATGAACTTCTAACAGCAAACACTCGAAGTAAACTACTCCCAAGCAAAAACGTTAGTCTGAAATAGATTCACACAGAAAAAGATTAATTTGCTAAAGACTACACCAGCAAATAGAATCACTTCCCAGTATCAATGTCAGATAATAAAAAGCATGTCATTAAACATGAACTGGGAGAAGCATAGGAAGAACTGTAATGTGAGCTTTTGGATTTTTTTTTTTATATAAATAAAAGTGTTTCCATTAGGCACACATTTGGGGAAGTCTAATATATTTTGAATCATTCTCCATCTGCGGTCCTCACTGCCCAGTGGTGTCTGACAGGCAATTTCACGGACTCCTCGCTGGCTCTTTACAGATGCAGCCAGTCGGCTGAAACTACACATTAAACTTTCCACAAGGTATTAAGCACTACCCACGTTTTTTGAGAACTTCAGCTACACCGTCCACTCCCTTCTCTGACGGTGAACTTTAATCTGTCCATGGACTCTGGAAGACATAATTTGGTCCTCTGTTTATTCCTAGTACAGCTGGTTAATATGTGGTCAAAATAATTTTACAACAATATTTTAGAATGTCTAAGATTTCCCTTTCATGTAGTATGCCAAAATATTTAGTTTCCCCCCTCCCCCTTCTTCCAATGTTCTTAAGCAGTCTATATATTTGGGGAAATAGATGAATATTTGATTTTTACTTCTCTTTTTCCTCTTGTTCTGCTGACATTATTTTTTTTCCCTCTTAAAACTTCCAGGAGTCTCAAACTCTGCTAGTCATCTTTGGCTAGTATTTAATTTTTGAACGTTCACAAGCTAATTTTTTTGTTTGTTTGTTTTTACTTTAACTTATTTCAAACTTGAAAAAGAAAGGGTTTATTATTTTTACTTTGCCATCCTGTATCTTATTAAAAAAATACAGTAGACTGATAGATGCAATGATGTTGCAGCTACATGTCCCCAGGTTTGACCAGTAGTGAGGCTGAGAGCAAACATATGCAAGCATGCACATCACATACTATACATATGTGGATACACATACATACACAGCTGGGCACACAGATAACACAGGCAGAGAATATTACCTTACCAGAACCCACAGAAAAAAAAATGTAGTACTCCCACAAATGTTAACAGCACAGATGAGGCAGTCCTGTTCCTCCTCTCCATCTGTTCAGTACTGAAGTCAGCTGGTGAAATATATACACAAAAATAAACAGATAATATGCATCACTCCAGTAGCTGGCCTTAGACACTCAAGTCTATCCAGTAGCTTGCCCCAGATACCTCTAGTCTCCCTAGCTGCTGGCACCTGGACATACAAGCACCTGGGGTTTGCAGACCCACTGCAGTTGGTGGTACTCAGATCTCTTCTCATTACACACACTTATACGTACATATACACACCCCTCCACCAACATTTATCTCCAGTAGGTTGTCCAGACCTGTGGTCTTCCCCATAGCTGACCTTCAGATCCCCTGGTCTCTCTGGAAGCTGGCTTGGATTTATGGTCCCTGCAACAGCTAACTCTCACATCTATGGTCTCTTCCTTATCTCACTAGTGTCACACACACACAGAATACACCACCCAGGAAAACAATTAAGAATAGAGTTTAATAAGAAGACAGGACACACTACAATCATCAATCACAGGGCATAGCTGGACAAATGTGCTAACTAGCCATCCGCTCACAGTCAGGTGGCTCCTATATCTTCTTTTCCTTCTATTTTCCCATGCTTATTCCTCCTCGATCCACCTTGAGCTGTCCCTTTCCCTGCCTTTGTTCCTCCCTCTAAGAATCCCATACTCGGTTTCACACATTCCCACCATCCCCTTAAAATATCCCATAGTAAGTTTTACACATCCCCAAATCCCTTTATATCCCATGCTGACTCCTATCTCCCTGTAGGCAGTAACTCCCTGCAGTTTGCAGGGTGTTCTGGGAAAGGAGTTTCTTTGAGGAGCCCTCTTGGTGAGTCACACTGGGGATTGGGGCTAACTGTTCTCCCTTTATAGCCTTAGGAGTAGGCTACAAGCGTTCCTCCAAACATCATTGGTCATCTGATCCTCGCTGGGCTTTTTCTTTATGGTGACCAGACACTAAACACATAACCTAATAAAAGCTAAAAGCATTTTAAACTAATTGTGCAATTAGAAATACCAACTGCAGAATCGCTGAGAGAGCGCCTTTGATCACACATTTAGCTTCAGCCTTCAGAGAACAGTTGGACTGTAAACATCAGGAAAACTTGTATTTTCATTTTGTTGCAACTGACTGTGTATAAGTAGTAAACATTTTCTGTGTTTTCCTTAAGTGTTAAAACAAGGTAATGCCTGCCCTAGATTAATGAGACACATAGCAAACAAGCCTACTGGATTTTGATTTTTTTTTTTCTCTCAACAAAAATGTAATGGAGTTTAATTAAGAGGGAAGTGGAAATTTGCACTCATCGTTTTCTTTCTCTGAACAGGAAGTTCAACATTCAAAAGCAAAATCACTGTAAAATGAAGCCACCTGTTCCACGGCAAGAAAATTGCTGGAATAAGCAATAACGAAGCACGCACTTCCTGTCTTTCACATATATTTTAAAGCCATTGGCCAGACTAAAAAAAAAAAAAAAAAAGTTGAAAGAGGGTAAAATTCTCCATGATATAAAAGTTCTCTTAAGTTATGTGGCACCTGTACATGAACTGAGTGCCATCTCAGAGGGAACGGCAGGCAGAACTCAGTCCACGTGTGTTTTGCCTCAGCAGCCCGCAAACCCCTTGACAGCCAATCGGCAATCAGTTCAAAATACACACAGTAAACCCAGTCGGTTATATACACATTGCTTCTTGTCTGGTTAAAAGAATGCACCCCTCTGGGTAATACTACTTAAGTGGGAGAAGGACACAGGGAGGGGCTACTCTTTCCTCACCCATTTTTACCTTCCTGACAACTTTCCCAGAGTGATATTTTTGTCCTTTCAGATGTAGTTCAGCAGGTGGGGAAAGAACTTTAAGCAACTCACAGAGTTATTAAAGTCTTGTCTGAAAAGGATCTCTGGAGGTCACCCAGTTTGATTTCTACTTGGGGAGAAACTATCCACAGCACTAGGTTAGATCAGCCATGGCTTTGCCTATTGAAGTCTTGAAAATCTCCGAGAAGATGCCATGACATCTCTAGGTAAACTGACCCAATGCTATACATACATATCTGCACCCCCACCTCCCGACCTCGATTAGTAAATAAGTTTTTCTAATACCTAATTCCAAGCTGCAACTCACAGCCATCATCCCAACACATCTCCTACCACTACTGAGACAGGTTTGTCTCTGTGACCTTTGTAACTCCCCTTCAAGTAGCTGTCAATTACCCTTAAATAAACTGCATCAGCTTAAATAAGCCCAGCCTTCTCAGCCGCTTATTGTAGTTCATGTTTTTTTCTGATTATCTTGATATCCCATCACTGGATCATCTCCAGTTTCTGACCAGCTTTTTGAACTGGGAGATTAAAAGGCATAGGAAGTATTGCATATGCAGCCTCAGTAACACTGAACAAAAAGAGATAACAACTTCTTTTGATCTGCTAGCCACAGTAATGTAGCTCAGCATGCAGTCTACCGTCTTCATGATGTAGGTACACCATTCACTCATATTCAATTTGACCTCAAGGACTTTTCGGCAGGGCTACTAACTCACCAGTCAGTCCCAGCCTGTACAGCTGCATGGGGTTATTCTGCCCAACGTGTAGAGCTTTGCATTTTTCCTTCTTGAGCTACATGAGGTTTCCAATGCTCTAATCAACTTGCTCTTGTGCATGTGTTAAGACAAACATACAATGAAAAAAGACACAAAACCAAACCACACACACACACACAAAACACCTCATTTTTTTCCTCCTCATGTACATTTCAAAACATCTGGCTAAATTTCTCTTGGTGTCTATACAGAAGACCTGTGGTGTAGGCAGAGCAGCCAACCAGGATGTGTTGCTTGCAGTCCCATATCTGGGTCTTCAACATAATGAGCATTCTTGATTGATCTGTCATTGCATTTCAATTACTATATATCTCACTGACTCCACTAACACAGCCCTGATGCCTATAGCATCTTGCCAGTGCCAAAGTACTCTGCTATGCACCGTACCAGATCCTTGGGAGGAATTAACTCAAATTTTGGTGCCCAAATCTCATTGAAAATCAATGCTAACCAAACCCTAAATAGAAAACAGGCACCTAAATACCTCTGGCGACTTAGTTCTTACTAAGCAGCTTTGCTTGGTAAATTTATCTCACTTAGCTGAAGCCAAACTGATCAGAAACTGATTAGATTTGTTTTCAAATTGTAACAAAAAAATATTGCAGACTTCTGAAGAGAAAAATATTCTCTGTATTCTGGCAGCATCCATCAAAGCCAATTCCAAAGCAAAATACATTACCATCTGTTTGTCATGCTGTACAAAAACTGAGGACTTTGCCACATTATTGAGGATGAGTTCTAAGTCTTCAATGAAGCTGAAAACCAGCGTGCACCATTTTACCTTAGCATCAGCCTTATTAAAAGTCTTGTATCTTCCTGTATTCATTTAAAAATCCATTCAAGTATAGGACTTAGAGTATAAAATAACTTTACATAACAATAAAGATTTAACCTAAGAATATTATTTTTCCGTTATCCTTCTGTCAGCAGATGTACTTTTATTCCTTCCACTTCTTGTACCTTCTTCACAGAATCCACACATACCTTTAATCTATGAAACAATACAGTAAAACACCTTGTGATTTTCCTCTTAGAAGACCTATATATTTCCCATTTTTACAAGTTGTAGCGTCATGATTCTTATTTGAATGTGGGTGACCAAATTTTGAATGCAGAAAGAGGCTCAGAATGACATAAATTGATGCCTCATACTTCATGTTTCTCACAACTTTAACAGCATTTAATGCATCTCAGCTCTGCCCTTCCTCCCAGCTATGACCTGGCATAGCTCCGAATTTATATCTTTAGTTGCATAGCTTTCAAGGACAGAAAAGCCCACTGCTCTGACTGTGGTCCTAAATAATGTGTACTATACAATCATGTCCTTTAGCACACTATCAGATCCATAACGTCACTTCTGAACTACAGCTAAATGAAACCAAACTTGCAATTTCTGTCTCAGCAATGGCTCAAGGAGGTGCAATATCAGTAAACAAGCTCCACTTAATTTTCTGGTTATGATATCCCCAAGCCCTGGTTTATACACTGAAATACTTACAATCCTAACCTTTTATTCTGGGGAACGTTCTTCTGCCAAAATTCTACTGGTTTATATTGTCTACAAAGTCAGACTTCTTTGCATTATAAGATTTTTTTTTTCCTTTTTTCTCATTTCTGTTAAGTTTGCAGGAATGTTTTTAACCAGAACCTCAAATAAAGCCAGGTAGATTACATGAACTGATTTGTGGATATAACTAATTTGATTTCACCATACAAATCTGAAGACATCACATGCAAAACTGAACATGCAACACAAAGAATTAAGAGTATCACAGTGTCACTGTCACCAGTAAGTGTTAAGACTACTGCTACAGGGACACTGCTGTACAAGCAGAAATAGTGCAGTGTGAGAAGAGCCACAGTCCCTGGCAAAGAGTATAAAGTTAAAAGACACTGTTCCTTAAATATGGTTTAGTGTTGTTGGGTACTACTAAATTCTGGAGAATATAGAGATAGATCAGTTGATGGTTTGCACAAGAATTTCTTAGTATGAAAGGAATTTGCCTAGATATGTAGATGACAACAATTCAGATGGGGAAAAATAACTGATGGGGAAAAATAACCATTTGTTGCTATCCCACTACCTAGTTTTGATATTTATGGTAATACACAGTGCAACCCTTAGAAGTCAAACCTAGAAAATACATACTTTTCCAGTTCAGTTCTATCCTAGCTGAGACACAACTGGTGCTCAAGCCTTGTCACTGATAACAGCTACGCTAAAGTCGAACTATTTCTGAACATCACTGTGTGCAACAAGGCTGTTTCTTTCATGATCTTGTGTCCAAGTGAATGACTACGAATTTCAGCATGGAAGTGCAGCCCTTTGGAGTGGCAGCACTTCCAGAGAAAGCAGACTTCACTCTTGAGGAGTCAAATTTGGATTGCATTCACAGCTTAAATATAAATTTAAAATTCTGTTTTGGAGTCGAGGAATATTTGTGTTACTTTTTACTTGAAGAGCTGAGAGAAAAAAGATTGAACAGGCCTTTATTTTGCACATTTTATTTAAATAGAACTTGAAAAAAATACCCCAGGAATTTTGCCACTTTTAATGCCCCTTCTTAAACATACCTTAGATGATTTAATAAAAGGCCTTCTATACTCTCTCCCTTTGTATGCATTATCTTTCAACATAAATTAGACATCACCTTTAAGGTTCAATTATTGCATTTTGTTACTATAGCAATTCCCAGAGAAACTCTATTAAGCAACCTTCAACAAAAAGCAAGTCTACTTAATTATAAACACTCTATAAATGAAGAAAAAAGAAATCTCTTTAGTTATTAACTACCTGATTTTAACAGCTGTATAAAGCAATAAAAGATGGCTGCTTGTATCACGAGACTGATGCTGCCTATAGAGCTCAGGGGAAGGACAGCCAAGGCTGGAGTTAGGGCAACATTCAGGTGAAAGATTAATTCTTCGTTAAACCTTGTGATTGAAGACCACTTTGAACTTAACCTATTCTGTAAGTTAAAATGGCCACATTGCCAACCGTGGAAAACTGACATAGTTTCACTGAATTCAATGGAGCAAAGCCAATTTACACCTGCCGAGGCCTTTAGTATTGTATGAGATGAATAGTACTTTCGTTCAGGATGAGAGAACTTTTTGATCATACTCTCTGAAATGAATGGGCAACTCTGAAAGCAAGAAAATGGCAAAAGTTTAAATCAATATTAGCCCAGGTAAAATTGAATTTGGTTCATACTATGTTTGCATTGAATGTTCAAGACAAAGTCCCTATCCTGACATTGATAAGTGCATGTCTACACACAGAGTTTTCAGTGTGTGGTCTAAATATCTGATGCCCAGGCCTATTGTTGAATACACATTAAAAAAAAAAAAAAGGAATAAACCTACATATTTGATGTTTTATTTTGACTTCACTATATTTAGCCTGGAACCAACATTCTTTCTAGCTGGTACTAGGACATATTTTTATGTCTTGCTGATAAGACATCTTTCTTCTCAACCAAAATCTATATAGGAAGTGGGCTTCAGTATCAGCTATGGATTCTAATTCCAAATACACAGTACTTCAATTACAGATTTGGGATATGTTTCCAAACTACTTGTGCAGCCCAACTCCTATGCAGAGCTTTCCAAGACCTCCTTCACTGGCCTAGGAAAATAGAAGCATGTATACATCTACAGAGATCGAAAGCCGTTAGGCCAGATTCTGTGTGTGCTCTGTTCTTTCAATTTTCAGCTTTTTTCCCCCCTCTTTGAAAGGGTGGAAAGCTGGGAGGGTACTCAGGAGTTCATCCAACTTTATTCTTCTCCCTGAGATCGTTTGCAATATTTATCTCCATTTTTATCATGTTCCTTCTGCATGTATTGGCTTGACCTAAACATAGCTGAGAGGTGATAACTTCCTTTCTTTTTCTTTTAAATACAGCATTGAAGATAAACAGAGATGAAATCAGAATTAGTATCACAGCTTTAAAACTTAATTAGCAATATATTTTCTCCTTTAGTGAAAAATTGGTGCCAAATTCTTGGTTACCAAAGTAGAGAGCTGAAGGTTACTAGAGCAGCCAGTTGGGAAGAAGAATGTTTTGCACTCACGAATCTATCTATATGAAGAAAAATGAAGGGGGTGACATAAGAAGCTAATAAACCAAAAAGCACAATACAATGGGGCCAGGAACAACGGAAGAAGAGTATGTTTTCTGAAATCTAGTCATATGGTGCTTTTCCCGGTTGTGCTGGTTTTGGCTGGGGAAGAGTTAATTTTCTTCACAGTAGCTAGCATGGGGCTGTGTTTTGGATTTGTGCTGAAAACAGTGTTGGTAATACAGGAAAGTTTTCGTTACTGCTGAGCAGTGCTTACACAGAGTCAAGGCCTTTTCTGCTTCTCACCCCACCCCACCAGCGAGTAGGCTGGGGGTGCACAAAATGCTGGGAGGGGACACAGCTGGTACAGCTGACCCCAGCTGACCAAAGGGATATTCCATACCATATGACATCATGCTCAGTATATAAAGCTGGGCGAAGAAGAAGGAAGGGGGGGACACGTTTGGAGTGATGGTGTTTGTCTAACCCAAGTCACCGTTACGCGTGATGGAGCCCTGCTTTCCTGGAGATGGCTGAACACCTGCCTGCCCATGGGAAGGAGTGAATGAATTCCTTGGTTTGCTTTGCTTGCGTGCGCGGCTCCTGCTTTACCTATTAAACTGTCTTTATCTCAACCCACGCGTTTTCTCACTTCTACTCTTCCGATTCTCTCCCCCATCCCACCGGGGGGGAGTGACCAAGCAGCTGTGTGGTGCTTAGTTACCAGCTGGGGTTAAACCATGACACTAGTGTACTATTTGTTTCTTCTAGTATTGTTATTAACACAGAATTTTCTGGCTGCCATTAAACCTTTAAATCAGACTACATCAATGTCTCACTGCTGGAACCCTATAGGAGCTTAAAAAAAAAAAATTCATCATTGAACTTTCAGAACAAAAACCCAGTAGTTTAGTTACACACAAGATGAAATTTAAGAAACTAAAGACTCTAAACTATTAAACGGTCTCACAGCTGAGAGCATAGCTCCTTCAAATTCCATCCAATTTCTGTGCTATGACTTTCTGAAGGCACTGCAACTGCCAACAATAAAAAAATTGAGCTGAATCAATCTAACAATTCCATGAGTCACAAACAAATGAAGACTGGCTTCCTCTGCAGCATAATGCTAAACTTCCATATAATTTATTTTTTAATAAGCACGAAGCTCCTTTAGCAACATCTTTGTGGAAGCTTCTCTTCTCTGCCAGCCTTTTATTTTAATAAAATGTAGTGGAACCTAGTCTTTGAGACCTTTATCCCTTGTTCAATTTCAGCCAGACTGGATACATGAATTCAGAAGTTACAGAAGGATAAGTTCCATGCCACAAAGGGAATGGAACAAGATTCATTTATTCAGAAAATTTTGCTGCAGGAACTTCTTTTTCTAGATGTGTCCAAATACTTAAAACTACAAGGTCACTATATTTTCACTTTTAAACATGGAAGCTTCTGAAACTTCATCCCACGGAAAGTTTTTCTTCTGTTTCAAGAGAAAAATTTTAAAAATATATGTATGTTCAGAATGTGAATGCCATAGTTTCCACAGTCCTTTCTACAAGACTTGATTGTTCTATGTTGCTACAGCAATCCTTTTAGACATAGTTTTACTTAAACCAAATTGTTTATCTTCAAAGTAGATCTCAATAGCCTAAATTTTATTATTTTATACGTAATGCAATAACAAGATATTTATCTCTATAACCTTATTATTTCCTGTAGAATTCAAAATAGGAATTCAAACATTTTCCTGGAGTGAAGACAATATTCAGATTTATGTTAACCAGACCAACTGCAGTGGAAGCTGCAGAAGAACATCTTTAAACAAGAAACTAAGTGAAAGAAAGAAATGAAGAGCCAAGAAACAAAGTAAGTGGGAAGAAAAAAAGGAAACCAAAACACAAAGGAATAAAAGAATAGGATAAACACTGTTTTTTCCAAGATGATTGGTAAGTAGATTAAGACTTCAGTATTGAGAAAAACAAAAAAGAGACTGGGTTAAGGTGACAGGCAAATAGGACAGAGCTCTCCACAAACTGACCAGAGCTGGTGAGCTTCTGTTAACTGAAATTCCAAATTATATGTAGGATCTTCAGTCTTCATAGCCCAAGTGAGTTCTATTATTATTCTATATAAATAAATTTTAAAAAAACATAGTATGCCACAAAAGAAAACTAGTAATTTTGTTGCTACTGGAAAATTCAAATACTACAAGCCCAAGTGTTCCTTCAAAATCTTACAGGTTGGCACATACGTGAATTTCTGTGGGAGTTCTGTCTCATTCAGAAATTTGACAGAAATAAATTATGATTAGATAATTAAAGATTATTATAATGCCCACGTGTACATTTTGAAACTGAAGGTCACTCTGGCAATCTTAATTCTGTTATTTTCTGCCTCTTGCATGCTATGCTTTTTAAATTTCATAGATATAATTTCATGGCTGTTGGTTGATATTTTTCATTACGTTTGCCAAATCATCTTAAACAAAAAAGACAGGGAAATGGATTTGTAAAAACACACTAGACATCTATACCTCATGTTTGAAGTGTTTTATAAATATTGCTGTTAGCAGATCTTACTGTTGCTGTACAGTGTAACCTATAAAACCCAAGGTACACTCCACAGCTCACTTTCTATTCATGTCTTGTTAAACTAGGCAGATATTTCAGCATGTAAAACTTTTTGTTCATATCACACTTTAAAGAAATAGTACTTATTTGCAATAATCTGTATTTTAAATACTTTCAGATTTTCAAACTATTCTAATAGGGTCTTTCCTTTTTATATCCAAGGAAGTCCATCAAAAATATTATTACTTTTATACGGCCCAGTTGACCATGTTTGAAACAGTTCCTTATTATGTGTAAGATAAATGCTTAGCAGATGAAGTTTATTAAAATTAAATACTTACATTATAAAAAGAAAGTTTCTTAATAGAGGAACAGATGGTTAATGGGCTGTGACTAGCCACAAATGAGTTGTGAATATTAGAGTAAGAATCTATCAACAGATAGGAAAATGATTCTGGACAAGGACCAATTGCCTGAAGTCAGTACACAATCTAATTTTAAACCCTTTCATTTGGATTTTTTTTTTTTTTCCCAAATAACATGAACAATATGATGGAGTCACTTTGCTGGAAACAATTGAACAGAACTGACAAATTCATAATGCTTCAGACCATGAAATTCCAATTGGTCCAATCACAGATACATTTATCATGCCTGTAGAGATATTATTATAGTTACAACTTATAGCCTTTCCCACTGTGATAACTGCTCCTTGGAAATTGGCCAGTCTTGCAAAATAATCCACTCAAATTTCTTCAGAAGACCCAGCACAATAATTTTTTTAATCAGAAGGCTCTTTTGTAATTTTCTTCTTAAAAATGCACTTGAGAAGCACTCTAATAGAGCTTTTAACATAGAAAAGTCCACCTAAAAGCTTTGTTCTGCGTGTCTGTGTTTACAGAGGGGTTTTTATACCCAAGTATCAAAGCAGATGTAATGACTAAATCCACACACGATCTCTATCTATATGAAGAGCTTCCTTCTAGGTAACGAACACCAGTCTGCTTTGTTCCTATAAATTTTTGTAAGGATTTAAAATGTTGGCACAAGAAACCCTGACTACTTTATCTTTCCGTTCTTAGCATCAGCATAACATACAAAAACTGTCCAGGACAATATAGTACAAGAAACTCACACAAAGTTAATCAGCAAGATTAATTATAAATATTAATATGGATTTATTTATGCTTAATTGGACTCAATAATCCCTGGTCCTGTTTCAGTAGCTGCCTTTCACTTTAGATAGTTGTAAGAAACTATTAATATTGTTTTAGTGCACAGATAAACAGTAGAGTTTCTCTAATGGAAATAACACAGAAGTAATTCCTCTTTGGACTAAATACTATATAGCAGAGGAACATCCCATCTTGAATTCAAGAATTCCAGTGATGGAGAATCCACCAAAATGATACTTAATTGATGATTCATAGTTAAAATGTATTTCTTCATATTTATATTTTACTTCTACTCTGTATTAGTCTAACTTTAACTTCCAAACATGGGATCTTACTATATTTTATTGGCTATCTAAAGAATAGTTTCATCTGTTCACACTGAGCTACCTGTAGACTGATCACCCTGCAGCTCTCCCTCAGAAAAAAAACATGCAGTTTGAGCTCCCCGAGTCCAATTATTTTTTTTTTCTTTCTTTTTAACTCATGCCTTTTCTCTGTACCTTCTAAATTTTGAGCACCTTTGAGCACAGATACAAAAATTCAGAGTATTTCCACAACAACCACAAGCACGATAAAGAGAGAACTTAATTTTATTACTGAGCATTCCCTAGTATTGATCGCTAGAGATTGCATTAGATTTTTTTAAGGAACTGTTTCATAGTGCAAACTAATGTTCTACTAAACATCTGATTACCTTCCAACCACTCAGAGTTGATTTTTTTAAAGTATTCACACCTATATGTTGTAAATATGGCCTGTAAAGTTTTTCTTAATCATATAACTTTATACTAGGGAGTAGTTCCAATGCATCTCATTCTGCACATTACATAGTCTGGAGAAAATATATTAAAAACATTTTTTTGAAAAAAAAAAAAGAAAAAGAATTATGAAAAAAATTATTAATTAAGAATTTTTTCTTTAAATTCCTTGCCCTCAAAATTCAAATTTATTTTGTGTGACAACAGAAAATAACCTGAACCATCAAGATACTTGGTTTTCTCTTTCTTTAGATCAATACAAGATCACTATTTGCATTAAATAATGCTAGTCTGCAAAATAAGCAAATGGCTGTTAAAATATAGATGTAATAATGAGACTTCAGCACTTGTACCTACAACAACAGCTGAAGCTTGCTTCTTCTAGAGTGTCTGAAGTCCAGCCTGGTAATCAGTGTTGAAGTTTTAAACACTTTATATTGATCACAGCACCAAATTATACAGTTTGGTAGTTTGTTTGTAGGTAGTTGTTTTGTTTGTTTTCTTTTGTTTTGCTTAAAAAAAACCCCACAACACTTTTGTGGATAACACAGATACCAGTAGATTGGATTTTCATTCCCAAGAGAAAGGGAAAAACACTTTGCTATTTTAATCATCTAATTAAGCAACTGATGAACCAGGGATGTTATGGCTTCATTTTAATTTGTGTCCATTAGCTGGGCTTTTTTTTTTTTTTTTTTTTTTTTTAAACTCATTCTAATGCTTCATTATACTCATGGGAAAACATTAGATCATCTGCCTTTCAGGTCTGTCAGCAACTAAACAAAGTCTCATGAACACAGTAAATGTATAAATCAGCTCCAAATAAATAATAAATCACACAGTTCTGCTCAGTTAAATGATGGATGAAAGTCTGTAAGAAGAGAGAACTTGCGTTGTTTTGAAAATCTAGATAATTCAAGCCTTCTCATATATATTGGGTACCTGCTCAGTTATTTACAGACAAGATAGTATTTCCTACCTACCAAGCAACATAATCTAGTTTGTATCATTATATTTGTTCCTTCCAATACTTCTGCTACTCCAAGGATACTGCTATTGTGTGTCCTCCATCCTAGAACCCTTCTCATTTCAATGAGATTATCAAGAACTCATTTTTCAAATACTTGTTAAATGTAGCTGTTAGGTAGTGTTGCCCTATACTTATAAACATCCAACAAGTTCTATTATATTTGGTTTGCCCATTGTCAGCAAAGCTGCAAAGAAAAGGTTTCTGCGAAGGCCAGCTGACAAACAACAAGATGTTAAACTTTACTACCCAGAATGCAACGCTGCCTGTGAAAAAGATTGGACTAATTGAAGGCAGCACTTAATCAAGCTACTTCTGATCTTCAAAAGCCACCTCTGCTCCTTCATGCTTATCCATGGGTTTAAGCTAATAATTATTACATCCATTGTGCCAATGATCTCTTTCTTATAAAGAGTAAAAACATGTTCTCATGAGTATTACAGAACTGCCCTCAAAGCGGGAGTGTTGAGTGAACTGTGGGATGGAGGAAAGAGCACTTGCTTTTGAAGAGTTAAGGGTGAATCATGAGTCCTTTTCTCAGCTCACTTGTCTGAAGTAGCACAGTGGGAGAGGATTAACAAAACCTAGCTCCTCCAAACTTTCTCTTTGAAATTCTAAGCTGCTTACTGTAAGAACCTTAGGAGTAGTCTTGCTCTCCTTGAGCTTCTGTACTCTGCCCCCAGGTACATATGCTCAAATAAGAGTTAAGCAAAACTTTGGCTATAAAAATACCTCAAACTTGCAACTACCTTGCATCTTGCTCACTTAGAACTCTCAATCAGGATACAGACCTCAGATTATTAGTTGCTTCTAGTTTGCTTTCTTCTATACCTGCAGGTGATTGCTATACCACACAGAAGTCTGAGGTGATGTCTTCAAGTTATAGAGTAGAACAGCTCTGACCAAAATAGAAAAAGCAGACCAAGGATTATAACTAGAAAAGTTAACTTTCCTTTACACACCTGACACTGGCCAGAAATCACAAGAGAGCAGATTTCTGCAGTTGATGATAGAGGTCATTCCCTGTTCAGAATAACTGTAATGAAGCAATACTTTAGACACATGGGGCATCATAAAGGACAATTGTGGTAGTACTATGAGTTTGTTTGTTTGTTTGTTTTTTAAAAAAGGTCTTAAACTATGTGGTAATTCCTGCTTTCAGTATGCTAGAGTAAATCTGGCTAGTTTTTCTGGGTTTACTGGTTCCAGACTCCTATCCGTATTTTTCACAGAACAAGTATGCTAAAAAAAAATTGTAGGAGTTTAACTCAAATTCTCTTATCCCTATACATTGAATTCTGTCCCTGTTTCATAACAAGAAGTAGCATATGCCCCAAAAGTTGCTCCAACATTTGACTTCACAAACAAGGCAAAATGTCATGTCCTCCTTTGCTTCATGTATAAAAACTTTCAACACAAAACATCGACTCCTCTTCACCGTGGGCAGAGTCACAAAGTAACTGTTTTAAATTAAGTTCACATAATCTGATGCTCCATCTCCCTTTCTTATCCTTTTGTGACCTGAATTAATCTGTTGACCGAATGCTGAAACTGGTGCTAGAGGTCCCAGTCTCCTAGAGAAGAAAGAGGACTTCAGGATTTCAGCATTTTGCACCTCAGGGCTCTATGTGATTTTCACTCTGTACATCATTTCAGTTTTATAGCACACTGTGTGATTCCTTTCCGAGGAGCTTCATGTATTAATCACTGTCATCCAGTAGAGAAAATCAGGTCATTTCTGTCTAGGTATATTGGATGCACCATAGATTTCTTTTTATTGTAGCTCCACAAGATGCTTTTGTTGTGAAGTCCCACAGAGCCTCTGTAATTTTTACTAAAGAATAATCAAGGGAAGTTAGTCTGATAACTTTTTTCTCCCCATAGTTCTTTGAAAACTAGGCAAAGTTTTAATTCATTAAAAATTTAATGAAGTGCTTCATTTTAATCATATCGCAATAGGTTACTGTTTGTGTGTGTCTCCACCCATATGAAGTTGTTGTGCAGAACTCTTGCTCATCTCTTATATAAATCTTAGTAGGCACATTTGTTCCAGTAACTTGATAAATATTTCAACAGATGCATGTCAACACTTTAACATGAAGGTAGAAAAATTAATTTAAACCTTCCAGGTGGTACAACACAGGTGACAGATGCATAACTGACACTGAGAAGGAAGGGAATGAAAAAGACAAATATGGCATTTTACACTGCATGATTTTGTTTTTACAGTTTTGACTGCATGTTTCCTAAAAATCCAATGAGCTAATTAAATATTCTTGTAATTCAATACAGTTACTTTAATTAGGTCAACAAAAAATAAATCAGTAAGTGTAGTCAAAGGATCTATTATTCAAAAAGCTATATCCAGCTTATTTTATTTTTCAGGTTCAGAATTGATCTCGAATCCATTTTCAGCCAATACCACCTGCAAGAATTTTGATGTCTGTAGTACAAAGTTCTCCAGGTGCAGCAACCACTGTTCTTAGCATTTGAACATAACCCTGGCTGCACTTCTCATTAGTGAGCATGCCACAAATATCATATGACTATCAGATGCCTCTTTCTTATTATATAAAACTATTTGGTATATGTACTTCATTCTGAAAAGTCTGTTTAACTTGGGGATGCTCGGTAACTCATGTTCTATGGCATCTCTTAAACAAATAGGTCTCTTCAATGCATATTACCTTCACTTACCTTTTTACCTTTTCAGAAGGGCTCCCTGAGTCACTGGTTCATACACACATTCAACACAGGTTTCAAGGGACATGCCCTTTGCAGTTCAACCTCTAATTTACCTTTCCTATGCTCATGAGCCACAGCAACTCATCCGAAAGCCAATTGACACAATCTCCAGGCTAAGCTCTTTGTTTCCTTACAGCCAGCTCCATATTCCTTCAGACACACCTCATATATTGGAAGGAAAAAAAACAAAACAAAACAAAAAACAACAAAGAAGCTGAAAAAAACCCCACCTCTGAATTTCTCCATATCTTTTTTCCCTGACCTATCTTTGCAGAAAGACATGACCTGAGAAGTAAACATGAGTTGTAACATTGCCACTATATATTGCATTTCCTGTGCAAACTTTGCCATGCATGGTTTCCCTGGAAGCAACAGTCCTTGCCTTTTCAGGATCCTCTTTGCCTTTCCTTTTTGATCTTCCCAGGCTTGCATACTATTTTCTCGTGCTTTTCTTCACAATAGTCAAATTACTGGAAAATGGACAGACCTGATTTGTAAGGATGAGATGCAACCATTAACATTACAGAACCCACACCCAGCATTTCAATGGTGTTGACAAACCATAGTTTCAGTTCCATTTTTAGTGAGAATCTCAAGACTTTTCACACTGAGAAGACACAAATCCATGCTCCCAGGTTCCACCAAAAGAAGCTGGGTTTAAATAGTGCAGAACTCCACTGGGACACAGGAGAAAAATTCTTCTCCTGCTCCCTTCAACCAGGATAGCAGCTTAACCATTTTTCAGCTTCTACTGAAGTCTCCAATTCATTTCCATTTCCATCTCATAGAGTTACACAATAATAGCAGGCTCTAAAGTAATTTATGTTTATACTACAGTGGAAAAAATGTGGTCTGGTTTGGGTGGGGGGAGGGGAGCGTTGGGGGGGTGTTGTTTGTTTGGTTCTTTAGTACAAATACTTCAAATAAAAAAGAAAATATTTGCAACTGCTTTACATATGCTATATCATTTGAGAAGCTGAGGAGAAGCATTCTCACATCCCCTTCTAGAGCTGCTTTCGTGGTTACTGCCTAGGTTCCGCTGACATTTTCCAGCTAGTTTGTCCTGTCATGTGCATGTTTTCTCAGAATGTCTTCTCAGATTTTTTTTCCTTTAAATTTGGCAGATACATACTGCAGCTTTTCTAGAATTATTGTTCTGTCAACAGCTATTACTGCTGTATGTGCTGTTTTCCTGACTCAGTTAAGTATTAACTTTTACTAAACCTTTTCCTATTACACTTAGGAAACAATAGTCCATTGCCCTACAAAGAAACATGAGGTGTAAATGTTGGAATCCTTTATTGGCACCCAGTTCCATTTTGATTTAGTATATTCATTGCATTACCAATGGCATTGCAGCTCAGAGGACCTTATTAATAAGCTACTTTACTTTAGGATGGCATGATTTTATGATTGTCATTATTGTGGCATAATAATTCTGACAGATATTTAACAGTGACAAAATAAAGGCGAGAGATAAAATATAATAAACAACCTTAGTATTTTGAAGACCATGGCATGTGCTATGCAAAATCAAGAATGCTGCAGTTCATGAAAAACAAGGGAGCTTTTAAGTTAAGAAAATGTAAGAAAAATAGTATGGCCATGACCACTTTTCCCACTGACACATGGAACTAAAAGAGCAGCAGGGCCACGGAGTTTCAGCTTTAACGTCCAGCTGTAATCGGCAGCTGCCTAGCTCCCATCCCTCTCCCTCTACAAATCCACACACCACTCACTGTGCAAGTCACTTATTCATTTCCAGTATGGAAGGCAGATAAGGGGCTAATTTCTTTTCCCTACCTAGAACTTGGTAAAACAAATGAGGCAAGAGAAAGAAACAAACATATAAGCAAAATGTTTACATTCTTGGTTCAGTTATGTGTTTTTCCTCACACTGCCTTTGCTAGAGGCTGCGTATGTGAAAAATATCAGCCTGTCGCTTTAGAGCTACAGGGTATCATGCATAGTCCTCTCTCTATGCAGAGGCCTTCAGGTTCCGTAGTCACTCCTATAATAAAGATATTTCACGTGTCTGTCAACTAGATACTTTTCCATATACCTCTAAAATTTCCAATATCACTGAAGATGAAAAAGAACAACCTTATGAGTACAGCATCTAATCTCTACCTCTGATGAACGTTTGACTACCCTCTCTGCCAAAATTCAGCTCTAGGCATAAGGTGCTGCAGTATTACTGTGACTTCTAAGAAGTTTATTTTGGGGGGATAACGTTTCAGGCTATACTCCTGTTGAAGAGTTACCTGTGAATTCCCGCCAGTGTCCACTCCATATAGCATTTGAGTCTGTTACAGGTCTCAGCTATGGCAGCTTAACTTCAGTCTCCATTTGTAATGGCTCATGGGGCTTCCCCCCCCCCCCCCCTTCACAAGGTCTTTGTTCTGTCTCCTTTGTGTCAATCAAAACAATTGTCCTCCCACTAATGTTAACATTAGATAGCTTTTAAAATCTTCATTATCCTTTTTTTTATTCAAAGAATTGCTTTTATTCTCATTACTTACTTACTAATAACTGTATTTAATATAAGAAACCTGGGAGGTGGTAGGGGGTTTTGTTGAGTTACAGCTTTAAAGTCCATCCATATTGGATGTGAACATTAGAACAAGGGCTTACATTTTGATTCCATGATCTTTTTCCTTTCTATAGGAGAAACAGAAATCTGAGTATATATAACAAATATATACTTTCTATAACAAATATTTTTCAAAAGACTAAGACAGTCTCAGACAAGATAGTACAACATAATGCTTGTTACAAAAGGAACTAAAATAGGTCTCTATGATCTCACCCAAAATATTATGTTCCAGGAACACTTTTTTCAGCTTTACCCTCTGAATGGCAAATGCTCTGTTAACATCATGAAGACATTCATATTTCCAGCACAAGGTGCAAGCACTTCATTTTCACAGTTTAGGTCAGAATGCAAATCTGTTAATATAAGTGTATTGAAAACACCAGAGGGGTAATCAGTATCAATTTTTTTTTCCTGACACTGACAGGAAATGAAAAGGTAGAGGACACTCGTTATCCTAGCAAGATTGTTGGAAACAAAGACTGATTGACTGACCTACCATTTCTGCATGAGAACTATAATAGAATGCTTCCAAAATAAATCATGACAATGCTTTGGGCAAGTAGTATTATATCAAACAGATGTTAGAGTTTTTAAAACACTCACTAAGGATAGGGAGGCTCTGAGAAAATTTATTTGGGCAGGTATCTGAAAGGCCAAATCCAACTCCTGTTAAAAGTCAGTTGCAAAGCTTTTGTCAAGTGTAAGCAAAAGCAGAATGAAATCCAGACTGATGATTTGTTTTTCCAGATAATATTTTGAAAACATCTTTGCAGCATGAAAAACATTTTTACTAAACTTAGGACTTTTAAATATAGAGGCAAAAAACCCAACACTAGTTTGATTGTGCTAAATTATACAATCCAGATTTATAGCAATCTATGTGTTCAGAAGTGCATATCACAGCCTAGTAACAGTGTCCACCAGTAAAGGGCAAACACAGGCATTTTTCTACTCATCTACCTAACCTGCTTCATATTCTTCTATACATTCCCACCTTCCATTGAAAGGATGTTTAAGATTTTGCTAACACTTTCCTAAGCTACAAGTCAGACTTTTTTTTTTTTTTTTTTTTTTTTTTTTTACTATTTATCCTGCTAAAATGGCAATAGCCCAGATTTGGGGCATGCCCGACCTAACTATGGCAAGAGCTACCTATTTTGGCCAGATGTTCTGATGGATCTAGGCTACTGCCCAGTTGGTTTGGCTTACCTGGAATTACCGCTGATTTTTTTTTTTTTTCTTAACTAGACTATTTACATTCCCAACACCGTTCTCAAGTTGTGCCAGGCACTATAAACAAATGTCTGTAGCTTAGGGCAGATCATCTGGCAACCTAGACCTTAGCAGTCTTACTCCTGCATGAAGTTCCACTAAAGACTGTAGGCAAAGCTATTTCTTGGGCCTAAACATTGCAAGCTTTAAATTTTACATTTTCTGCTTACAAAGTCCTGATTCCTCGATTCTCTGTCAATCTTGTTGGACATAGGGTCCAGCCTACCGTGTGTACTTTGTGCTTACTTCCCATCATAAATGCAGTGTTTTCACATTGCTGTACATAAATTACTGCAACTGAAATTGCAGTCGGAGTGACTTTTTACTTCCTTCCATGATTCAGTGCCATTCTCACCGTTCGGAGGTATAATTCAAGCTTCTGTTTGATTCATGAATCTCCACATGAATTGCTGTTTTGCTAGCCTACTTCTGAACATACACACAGTCTATACCTGAACCTTTTGTTTTGTCTGGGTAAGTCACTGACCCCTGTAAAAAGCAGTATTTCTCTGCCCCTAACTGAATACAAAGACATCCTTTGATAATCCTTGGAACTGGCAGATGCCACCCTTTACTGCCAAACACCAAAGAGGAGTTAAACTACTTCAGGAGGAGGCAGGAACTCCTTGGGTTATATTAATTGCTTTCTGGGCAGAATCTAGCCTTCCCTCAGGGCAACAGACGGATCCTATTTCCTGCTGAGTTTGTAACCTAGAAAGAGCCACTGCACCTAATACTTGTCTTTCAAGTTACTGCAGATCCTAGTGTTCCCTGCCTGCTCGGCCTTTCCATTTCCTGCCTTTAGCAGTTGCACCATAGGATCCTTTTAAAAGTGAGTAGATGCAACACAAACAATTATGGCACTTGCAAGTGCACTATACAGAACAGCTTCAGTAAAGAAGTAGGAAGAACAAGAAATCCCAGTCTTCATAATACTGAAATCAAGTACATCTTAAGCACAAGTGGCTTTCCAATCCTGATCTGCAGGGATGTAGTGTAATTGCATCCTCTTAATATTGTCTCAGAACCTGGGCTGAGGCGGTTTCTAAAATGGGCAAAATAAACAAATAGCTGGGAACAATGAACAGCAATGGAATAAAAATGTATTCTGTACTACTTTTTAAAACAGAGCCACAGGAAATGTGTCTAAATGGTGATTAATTTATGAACAAAACCCCTAGTTAAATCATAGTTGAGCATGAAGCTACTCCCCATACCAGTCATCCTTAATCTAACTAATCTTGCTGTTCCTAGAGGTTAATTTAGCAGTGTTGAATAAATAACTGGAGGCATTGAACACTACCACAGAAGAAACTAACGCAGCAGGAGACAACCCAGATTCATACTTTTTCTCATCTTAAAATAGCATATAGATCATAGAACAGAATTTGCTAACACTGAAAACCCAAATTCTTCTATATTCTATGAAAACTTAAATCCTACTTTAAATCACTCTAAATAGCTCACAGTTTGCTTCCTCTTCCAAAGCTGCTTGGCTTTAGAAGCTATTAAGTGCCATTTTTCCTTTACCAGACATGTCTGGAAAGTTTTCTTATTTCTTCTCTTTTAGTTACAGGATATCCATTAAAACAAAACCCAAGACATCGGATACTCCATTCCCACCAATTATTATCCAAGGCTTTCATCAGGTTTCTTTAATATTTTTAATTAAAACATTCATAACATCTCTGGGAGGTAAATGTAGTAATACGTCCCATGACAGAGATGATGAAACAGAATCCAAATGAACTGAGATTGAGTCAAAAATAATCTTTTTTTTTTTTTTTTTAATAAGGAAATACCACACCACATTTCTTTATAGATCAAAACATTTACTCTTTGAACACTGAAGAAGAACTACACAAAGTTGTCCTTCTTAGAGGAGGATACTGCTGAAACCTACTGTTAATTTTAATCCAACATTGAATCACAGACTAATTTGGTCAGTCTCAGCACATAGAGTCTTGATTTCTGTTCAGATCTGCTTCAAAATCCAAGTGAACAAACACTGCCGTGGTTTAACCCCAGCCAGCAACTAAGCACCACACAGCCACTCGCTCACTCCCCCCTGTGGGGTGGGGGAGAGAATCAGATGGGTAAAAGTGAGAAAACTCGTGGGTTCAGATAAAGACAGTTTAATAGGTAAAGCAAAAACCACGCACGCAAGCAAAGCAAACCAAGGAATTCATTCACTCCTTCCCATGGGCAGGCAGGTGTTCAGCCATCTCCAGGAAAGCAGGGCTCCATCACATGTAACGGTTACTTGGGAAGACAAAATACCATCATTCTGAACGTCCCCCCCTTCCTTCTTCTTCCCCCAGTTTTATATGCTGAGCATGACATCATATGGTATGGAATATCCCTTGGGTCAGTTGGGGTCAGCTGTCCCGGCTGTGTCCCCTCCCAACTTCTTGTGCCCCCCCAGCCTACTCGCTGGTGGGGTGGGGTGAGAAGCAGAAAAGGCCTTGACTCTGTGCAAGCACTGCTCAGCAGTAACAAGAACATCCCTGTGTCACCAACACTGTTTTCAGCACAAATCCAAAACATAGCCCCATGCTAGCTACTGTGAAGAAAATTAACTCTTCCCCAGCCAAAATCAGAACAAACACCCATTATCCTAAGATGAAGCTAAATAAAAGAAGAAATGAGATTCTGAGGGTTGAACATAGGCAGGTTTTAGTCACCTGCCTTTCTATTGGGAACAGGGAAGGACTAGCCTGATTTCTGCTGCAAGTAGAATGTGAACGAACCAGAAAATCCCCTCCAGACTTAAGAAGTCATCTTTGCTAGACTTTCATCAAGATTAATATATCTATGAGAAAAAAGACATTCATTTAGGACACTGTCCAGTTCATATTTTTAATGCATTCATGACTAAGATACTATGTTTTAACTGAAATCTAGTAAGTTTCAGAGCCAGGCTATGAAATTAATGCATTACTGGTATCAGCACAAGTCATATATGTACAAGCATTTAACAAGCTGATGATGTGCACTGAGACTTTGTCATACCTAACCATTAACTTTCTAATATCTATGATCAAACACCCTGTTACAATTTCCTATGGTTATTTTATTTTAGCTTGCACATTGTCACAGACTTACAAATTCGATTCTGTCCTGCTCTCAGAGCCAAATTTATTTCCAAACATTTCTATCTTATCATTCACATCAAAACTTTGACTGTACAGAATGAGGCTGAAGAACCCTAAATAACCCTAATCAACACTTGCCTTATAGTCAGGTTAGTTATATCATGGTGTTTCCTTGCAAGACTCTTAACACCTACGGACAATACTGGCTAAAAATGTTGACATGCCACTCATCATTCAGAATTAGCATAGCCCCAAGAAAAATTAGAGTGTTTTCTCTATTTGAAATAGTACAGCCAGCTTAAATGATTCCATTACTGAGTCATGTGCTATATTTTTGAAAGCCTTCTTCAGAGGATTAATTTCCAGAAATCACAATTCCAGTGCACATGTAAGGATTTCAGCGATTCAAAACAAATATGATTACTACTGTTTTCCTACAGAATGTGGGAAAGTTCGAATTTCCCATGAAGGTTTTGGGTTTTTTTTTCCTCCTTTTTTAACACCCATAATTCATACATGTGCCAAAAACCCCACATCTCTATGCCCAGAAGAATTCCCTGGTATTTCATTTATTTGTTTTGCAAAACGACCTTAAGCCAACATTACAAAAAGACACCTAAACACCGGGTCAGACAGCTTTATAACTCATATTTTACATTTTTCATCACTTTAAATAGACAGGTCACAAAGAAGAAAAGCTTTGCAACCTGTACTTTGGTCACACTGTTCAGGTTACTTCTATCTGTAAAGTCCTGAGACCTTCCTTAGAACATGCTAGGTATCCTTCTACATGGCAGTTTCGGGAAGACATTTGTAGATCTGCTAGTACCATAAGATAATATAGAAAAAGGTATGAGATGTGCTTAAAAATGAGAGCAAGATGATAAGAGGAGTAGCAACTTAACAGATGAGTAAAGATTCCAGACTGTTGTTTGCACATCCAGCTTAGCTTCAAATACCCTAGTAGAAAATAAAATGACAGAAAACATCATATAAAAGAAGTAGCCAGCTTTTTCCGAGAGTAAAGGTATGAAAAATAGTTTAAGTGCAGATTAGCCCACGTATATTTTATCTAACATATCCTGATAGGATAACATTACCAGACTATTTTTAACAGTTTAAGGCATTTGAAATTAGTAATAACAAAAGATGGATTTTGCTCTAAGGTAGTGTTTTTCTGGTATGGAACCTGAGTTTTTGCGGATGGCATGCCTACTTATTTACTTACAGTGCTGTGCACTTAACATTGTAATTTTTTAAGTCTCTGCATCTAATACGCTAGTCTCTTTGGAATGAGTTTCCTGGGCTCCCTTTTTCCATAGTTCTCTAGCTCCTACCTTGGACTGAATTTATTAGCAAGGAACATTATAAGAATTGGGATTCTTACCTGGAGTAGTGATCAATCCTTCCTGTTTAAACTTAGGCCTTAAAGTTTAGACAGAATTCTTTGATGATTTTTGGGGAACAGAAAAGTGTAACAGAACATCACCTCTTCCAGCCCTAACGTCTTTGATTTAATTGTGATAATGTACTACAAATGGAAGAATTATTTCAGGTGAATAGTACCTAAACTATAATTAATGTGTCAATGAAGTTTCAGGGTTCTAACTTAGACAAAAGGAGAGCAAAAGAACAGATACATAAATTCTATCTACAAAACATAGTGTCTACTTCAGTCATGAGTAATTCCACTCAAGTCATTGGAGAGTTGCTTCTGGAAAAAAACTGTCATTATCTGTCACATACTTCAAAGATTAATTTCAGAAAAGACTGTTACACTAACAGTCCGATTTGCTGTGCATCAGGTTGTGATATTTCCACAAAGTGTTTCAGCTTTAACATCTCTTTCCTAGGTAGGCATCAAATCTTAATTTAATTCAGTTGGTTTAGTTCACATAGATAGTCCAACTTCATTCAAAATACAAAATTATTCTGTATAGGTATGAGTTACTAACTATCAAAGAGTTATACAGTTTGACTGCTTGAAAGCTTTTTGCAAGCTCCTAACATTTACCTGGTTCAACCTCTCAGCACTCCCATCCAACAGCAAAAGACATAGAAGATCCACATAGCCTAAGCATACCTTCACCCTAGTAGCTCCAGGTTCCGCCCCCACAGTAGGGTTTAGACTAGAAATTGTGGTCAAGATTGAGCTGGGGCTAATTACCTGTAAGATTTTTCTCCTTTCCACGGCTGGTTTCTTAATCAACATCAGGTACAATCAACCTTTAGCTGAATAATTTTAATCCAACATTTTACCAGGTTGTATCTTTTCATTCCACCCATAGCTGTAATCTCTAGAAGACACAATGTAGAGGAGTATTGGAAACATCAGGAATGCAACACAGTGCCTGGCACCATAAGGTAAGCAAAAGCAAGGTCAAGAAAATAAAAAGGATCTTATCACTCTAGCATGTAGAGCTAGTCAGTTACAAGTAGTCATGGCAACATCAGGAAACCGAAAAAATACAAACCATAGGATGGAATTCAGGACCACAGTTAAACAAGACAGTTACAAGGTCAAAGTCAAGGCTTTGGTAACACAGCCTAGAGACATGATAAAAAGCAAGAGATAATAAAAAAACCCATTATGAGGTCTCAGGCAACCTACCAAGCAAACAACTAACCTAGCCCCCAGCTTACTGGCTTGTGGAAACTGCTCAGGGGTAGCTGCAGGCTTGTCAAAGCCTCATGGTAATTCTGCAACCAGTTCAGATTAACATGAATGCCTTAACACTGATCTGTTTCCCTAGTTTGACTGACTAGAAACCAGGAAACTAAGTAACTTACTGTAAATACTAAATGAAGGCTTCAACCACATCCATGTTCTAGACTCTTCTTGCTAGAAAACTCTGCCCAAAGCAATTTTTTCATGCTTTTTGTCAAGAAATAAATAAAATAAGAAGGTTATCAGTTCTGTTCCGTAACTATAAGAAAGCTGATAACATCATTGTTTTTATCTGTTGCTGAGTCTAAGATCAATGGATTATTTCAGTTTTGCTCAGTCTAAAATGTATAAGCAAAGTTCCTTTGAACTGTATAGGGGTGTTTTTCTCAATATTGCCTAAAGTTACTTTAGAAAAAAAAAGCTTTTGAAGTTCCTTGGGATTGGATCCACAGGGTGTTCTATCTTTTAAGGGAAGCATATTCTTCAGCAGCATACATTACCTTACTGAATGCTTATTTCTAATATTTTGCATGAGTTATAATAATGTTTTCCAACAATAAAAAGAAAAAAAAAAATTGTGCCCTAGATTTATTTAGTTTAAAACACGTACCATTGAAGAAAGCATAGCTGCAAGTATACAATACTGATTTCTGTTATGAATCATCTATCACCTATTTGGAAGATTTCTGTTATCAAGACAAGACACCTGTTACCTGTATTGCTGAAGTATGCTAATTTGACAGAAGAAGTATGTCCCTGATTGGCAGCTAAATCAGCTTTTCCTTTAAGGCTCTCAAGTTTCCTTTGATCATTCACTCAACAAAGTTTTTATTTTCTTTGATGAATTTATAAAATCTCAAAATAAAAAAATCTGTTAGTTAATGTTTAAGTTCACTGAACAATTCTACCATGAGTTGCGTTATGACATTTTTTCAATGTAATTCATCAGTGAAAACTATAAATAGAGAACTGAATTTTTATACATGCAACTCCCCCTATTTTATTCCTTAATTTTTCTTTCATCTTATGAAATGCTTTCTTTTGTCAGACACTCATATTTTCTTGATTCCAGTAAAGAGCTAATATTCTGAAGCAACATGAATCTTTTCTGACAATTGAGAACTAGCCATTAGGATAATATAAACACATATTTAAGGAAACAAAAAAAAAACCTACAGCAAAAGTTGCCATTTCAACAGTGGCAGATTTAGATTTTAACAAAGCATTCCCAATCCTCAGTAATAACTATGTGCCTTCCAATTTTAGAAAATAATGATGTTCTTAAATTTAGAAATCATATACAAATTTTTATCAGGATTAATTGATTTCCATTTGAGGACCATCTGGAGCACTAATGCAGACAAGAACAGTTCCAGTCTTTAGACTGTGCTGGTCATTACAGTAGCAGAACATAGGCAAATGAAGTACATACTTGTCAACATCTGAAATGCAAACATGCATGCCTATTCCAGAAATGTAACACAGTTCAGGAGGAAAAAACAAGTTTGGTAGCTGATAGATCTTAATTCCAACTTCATTTTTATGAAATGGGATTTAGATTCTACATTACTTACACATTTCAGTTCCCTAAATCTTCCTTTATGCGGCTGCTTTATATCATATTTTTATTTAGTTATTTTTCAATAACTATGATGAAAAAGGATATCGGTACATAGAGTACTGTATTTTTATTATTTACCTAATGGACAAAGCTTTAAAAAGATCAGAGTGAAAAATTCACAGTCTTGTGAAGTTGCTTATGATAGGTCTCATTTTAACTCCATAAGCTTCAATAAAGCTCATTGAAATGATTAATGATGAAAGAAATTATGATGTTGGAAAGTCATACCTGAGAGGATAATCTTTGAGGCATACTTACAGGCACATGACTAGCAGGGGATCTAAACACACGGTGAGGCTAACGAAGTAATGAAAGGATATCTAGAGCTATCTATGGCAATGTCAGCAAGGGCTGCATCCACAGGGCTCATAACCACGCTTTAATGTTGAGGACATCGATACCCAAATTTTAAGTGTCCTACCATCTTGTGGGATCCTCAAGCCTAGCTAAACAGCAAATACTTACCACTCACAACATGGAAAAAGTTAATAACAGAGGAGAAGACATAATGGGTCACTGAGTCCGATCTTTTAATTATCACTGCATCACTGAATTGTTTTGTTACCTGTATTCAAGTTGAATTTTCTTACATGCATTACTCTGCTCCTGTACGATGGCTGTTTCAAAACCTCATTCTTCCTCATTACACTTCCAGCCTGAATACAGTCATCCGTAGTTCATACCATTTTGTTCTGATAGTTTTTTTGTTCTAACAACTCTTTCTCATCTTTAGTACTAGTCTCTCTTTCTACCTACTCCACAGGTTTACAGAAAGCACTCAACTTCTTCATCAGCCAGTGTTTAGCTAGCTCTTCAGCCTTGGTTAAATCCACCATTGCTTAAATCTTCATAAGTAGGCTAAGTCTCTCTGCCTTGTAGCAACTACTGCCTCCCATTTCAGAAAGGGTGGTCTGACTTGTTCAAGTGAAGTCTAACCACTGCCTTGCACAACAGGATTAATACCTTCCCTTATAAACCAAAAAAAATTTAGGTGATATCTCCAGATATACTAAGATCCTCTTTCCCCATTTTTGCAGCTGCTTCTTTGTAATAGGAGAGCTTATCCATCACTCGGTATTTCAAAGACTGTTGGGTTTTGTGTCATTCAGTTCTTCCAGTATCATATTCTGAAGGCCTTCATAATGACAGCACTGCCAAGCTATTTTCTATCGATCACAATCTACCTTTCTTGCTCTGGAACCAGGAGAATCTATTTAAAATAACTGCTTAAGTTACTACTTCATAATGCTTTCTAAAAGACTGACACACATCCAAGAATACCCAGCCTCTTGAGGACATACTGCACCACAGTATGAGTTCTGGGTTCAAGCTCTTGCTTCAAGTCTATTGGAGGGGGAATCAAAACAAGTCTTTTGCAACCTAAAAAGGCATCCAAATTGGTGAGAGAATGGATAAAAAGAGATCTCACAACAAAGTCCTGAAATACTGAATTCTTTGTTACTTTTGTGGCTGTTTGCAGACTTCAGGAATCCCTCCCAAGATAGGTAGAAAAAATCCTAAGTTTAAGAGTTTCTGTAGTGTCCTGGTTTCGGCAGGGATAGAGTTAATTTCCTTCCTAGTAGCTGGTACAGTGTTTTGGATTTAGGATGAGAACAAAGTTGATAACGCACCGATGTTTTAGTTGTTGCTAGGTAGTGCTTACACTAGTCAAGGACTTTTCAGCTTCCCATGCTCTACTGACTGAGAAGGCTGGAGGTGCATGGGGGGCTGGGAGGGGGCACAGCCAAACTGGCCCAAGGGACATTCCATACCATGTGACGTCATGCTCAGTACATCAACTGGGGAAAGCTGGCCGGGGGGGCCGCTGCTCAGGGACTGGCTGGGCATCGGTCAGCGGGTGGTGAGCAATTGCACTGTGCATCACTTGCTTTGTGTATTATTATTATTATTATCATATTATTATTATTATAATTTTATTTCAATTCTTAAACTGTTTTTATCTCAACCCACGAGTTTTTTCTCACTTGTGCTCTTCCAATTCTCTTCCCCATCCCACCGGGTGGGGGGGGAGTGAGCGAGCGGCTGCGTGGTGCTTAGTTGCCGACTGAGATTAAACCACGACACTGTAGTTACCGTATGACTTGAAACTGTGCAATTTTAAGACTTAGTGACTGGGCACAGATGCTCAAGACAACCTTCAGCTACTTCCATACTATAGGGCTTACAAGGGCATATCAATCTAGAATCTGAAGTATATCCTCCTGGTTTCCCATTGCATACATCTTCTTACCCTGCTGGTTTTCATCAAAACAAAACCAAGGTTTTCAGGCAGGAAAAATGGCACTGTAAAATCAGGTTGCCTCAGTGGATGAGCAGGAGACCAGACCAGGAGTGATGACACCATGAGGGAGATCTGCCCTGCATTATATACATATGTGGTGGGTTAACCCTAGCTGAACACCTGAAGCAGCTCTATCACTCCCCCTCTTCAGTTGGACAGGGGAGAGAAAATATAACAGAAAGCTCATGGGTTGAGATAAGGGCAGGGAGAGATCACTCACCAGATATTGTCATGGGTACAACAGACTCAACTCAGGGAAATTAATTTAGTTTATTGCCAATCAAATCAGAGTAGGGTAATGAGAAATGAAAACCCAAGTATTAAAACACCTTTCCCCCACCACTCCCTTCTTCCTGGGCTCAACTTCACTCCTGATTTTCTCTACCTCCTGCCCTGCCAGCAGTGCAGGGGGACGCGGAATGGGGGTTGCAGTCAGTTGATCACACATTGTCTCTGCCGCTCCTTTCTCCTTGGGGGTAGGACTCCTCACACTCTTCCCCTGCTCCAGCGTGGGGTCCCTCCCACAGGAGACAGTCCTCCACGAACTTCTCCAACATGAGTCCTTCCCATGGGCTACAGTTCTTCACAAACTGCTCCAGTGTGGGTCCCTTCCACGGCGTGCAGTCCTTCAGGAACAGACTGCTCCAGCATGGGTCCCCCACAGGGTCACAGGTCCTGCCAGCAAACCTGCTCCAGTGTGGGCTCCTCTCTCCACGGGTCCACAGGTCCTGCCAGGAGCCTGCTCCAGCGCGGGCTTCCCACGGGGTCACAGCCTCATTCAGACGCATCCACCTGCTCTGGTGTGGGGTCCTCCATGGGCTGCAGGTGGATATGTGCTCCACCATTAACCTCCATGTGCTGCAGGGAGACAGCCTGCCTCACCATGGTCTTCACCATGGGCTGCAGGGGAATCTCTGCTCCGGTGCCTGGAGCGCCTCCTCCCCCTCCTTCTTCACTGACGTTGGTGTCTGCAGAGTTGTTTCTCTCACATATTCTCATTCTTCTCCTCTGCCACTGTTGTTGCACAGCAGTTTTTTTCCCCTTCTTAAATATGTTATCACAGAGGCACTACCACTGTTGCTGATGGGCTCAGCCTTGGCCAGCAGCGGGTTTGTCTTGGAGCCAGCTGGCATTGGCTCTATCAGACATGGGGGAAGCTTCTAGCAGCTTCTCACAGAAGCCACCCCTGTAACACCCCCGCTACCAAAACCTTGCCATGCAAACCCAAAACAACATAATCTTAAATTCTGAGGAGCTTTGGGTATCTACAAGACTATACAACAGCTCTGAGTATTTTGAGAGTATCACTGTTAACTATGTGAGGAGGACATACTGAACTAAAGAAAACACCACAGAAATGTTCAACATAACAGTGACAGTGCCAGCTCCAGACCTAAAAGTAGTATAACCATTCAGTATTACATCTGATTTGGCAATGCAAAACCGGAAGACCTCATTAGGATTATTGAACCTTGTCCACAAACTCAGGCACCATAGCAATAAGCATCTTACTTTGTTTTTTTTTCATCGCTGTATTTCCAAACTATGCACCACAAATCCTAAAATGATGACCTGAAGCTATTACCTAGAATGTATCAGATGCCTGAGAGATTCAAATATCACTCTGAACATACACGAATCCTTCCATGTCATATCTTGTTTTTAGTATAGGCAGTCTTGAGTGTTGCAGAATACAATACTTTTAAACTAAATTGTGCACGAAGGGAGAAAAATATCATTCCTAGCTTCAGCTGGTGACTAGTAAAAGCCCTGAAGCATAGGGTTAATATAAAACTGGTGAAAACAAAAGTACATCCTTTTAATTTGTTTTTGATCCCCCATGGAGGCATCAATGTGTAAAATACCCAAGCACTCACGACACAGGCATAATTTTCCATTTCTGCAGTCCTGCCCATAAAAATGCCAAGCCTTTCCCTAAAACAATTAAGATTGCTTGCCCTACTATTTTAATTGGCAGACTATTCCAGATCTTCATTATCTGGATCATTATTTTTCTAATTTTCAGTTCAGGTTGACTTGATTTATAAAAATGTGGTCCTGTACTAACATATCCTTTTAGTTCCTCTGATATTTAGGTACTTATAAAATGGTATCAAACCTTTGTGTGATATCTTAGAAAGGCAAGACTTTTTGATCCCTTTTCCTAAATTAGCCATAATGATAATAACACTTTCTCCTCTGTACTAAAAATACTTTGTCTATGGTACTCTAGAATCTTCTTAGTCTTTTTGTAGCAAGAGGGAATATTATATCAGATGTGACTGTGAAAATGCTTAACCTGGTTTAACTGGTTTCATGGTTTAATTTCCAGATTAAACCAGTATCTTTGCATAGTGCTCACTGAATCATGTACATATATCAGCAATAGCTTAGGTATCTTTACAGTGTGTTCCATTATGAAGTACAGACACATCCAAAATATTTATAGATTTAAACCCATATTCCCCTCACATCAGGTCTAAATTAGAGCAGTTACACCTTTAATACCATTGACAAATTCCAAAGTTTTTACCAAAATATCATCTTCTTTCACTTTTCCATTATCCTTCTATTTTGAAATCAGTGGACTTCTAATTTTAATGTGGTTTTAAACACTGGTTACTGCTCTGACAAAATGTTGTGTCTGTTCTTAGTTCTTAATTCCTCATCTTTCTTCAGCTATATTTTCTCATGTCTTTTCTTTTCCTATCTCCTTTCATAATTCCTGTTCTAGTATTTTTGGTGCTCCTAGTAGTTTTTTAAAAACAATGTTAAATAAATGCAACAGTCCACATACAACAACTATTTAATATTTTTTAACACCTTGATAAAAGTAAAGATTGAACAGCCATCTACATGGCTGCTCACCTATTTGCCCTTCCACCTATCTATCTTACTTTGTAAAGAGAAAAGGCAGCAGAAAAAAAATTAAAATGTTACATTAGAGGTGAGATTGCTTTTGTTTCTAGAGCTCAGTCGTGTGGGATGAATTAAAAAAAATAAAGTGACCCTATCCGGTATGAAGAAAAAAAACAAAACCACAAAATCCAGTTCTACTCAGCTGACTTTCATAATAGTGCATCAGCAAAATAAAACTTACTTAAGATCAAAAATGTATACAGTCAATACTACAATTACTAAATAAACTAAACAGACTGCAATTCTTCTTATGGTCTCAGAGGAGAAAACACAGAATTTAGTGACACCTTTGTCACTTTTTTATAATCAGTTTTCAAACTATAAAATTCAGTGTTTGAATTCCTCATAGTGATTAACATATTCATACCGATTTTCTGCTTCTCCCCTGCAGATGCACTACAGCAATGAATTTATTATTGTTCATTTGACTAACTGCACATCCAGCTATTACAGATCACTTTGAAATTTTCAGAAAGTATGAGAGAGAACATTCTTTTAAGGTACTTTCAGCGCCTGCCAATTTGATAAATACATGCATTTACTGTCATAAATACAGGCAAGGTTTAGAAAATGAGGGATATTAGAAAACCTCTTGCTACTTTTTTGCAATTTTTTGACAGTTTTACTCAAGATATATTTGTCAGAGTGTGACTGAGGGGTGTTATACAGCTAATGGTTCCTAGGGAAACAATATTTACTAACCTTAAATACTTGCTAGAAAATACAAGTCCATGGTTTTTAAGAATGAGATGGAATATTTGTTTACTTTCTGTAGAATAAAAATTGATTATACAACTTAGGTATTCTCTAGCATAAAAGCAGATGATACCCTCATTTACAGTTACTTAATCTCAACTTTGAACAGTCCACTAGATTAAAGTTATGTGTGTGCTTCTTTTTTTCCAAACTACCTTTCAATTCTTTTTCATTCCTCAGCCATACTTTCCTCTTGATATTGAATATGCTCTTAGTACAAGGTCAATTTCAATTCCCTAGTTCTCAAGGGAGAAAAGTAATTCAATGTGACACGTGTTTTCTCACTAAGGTTATTTGATTTTACCCTTTCACTACTTGCATTGTTGGTGGGTTTTTGTTAGCTTGTGTCCTGGTTTCAGCTGGGATAGAGTTAATTTCCTTCCTAGTAGCTGGTACAGTGCTGTGGTTTGGATTTAGGATGAGAACAATGTTGATAACACAACAATGTTTTAGTTGTTGCTAGGTAGTGCTTACACTAGTCAAGGACTTTTCAGCTCCCCATGCCCTGCCAGCAAGAAGCCGGGAGGGGGCACAGCCAGGACAGCTGACCCAAACTGGCCAAAGGGACATTCCATACCATGTGATGTCATGCTCAGTATATGAACCGGGGGGAGTTGGCCGGGGGCCGGTGACTGCTGCTCAGGAACTGGCTGAGCATTGGTCAGCGGGTGGTGAGCAATTGCATTGTGCATCACTTATTTTGTATATTCTTTTATCATTATTATTATTATTATTTTCCCTTTCTCTTCTGTCCTATTAAACTGTCTTTATCTCAGCCCACAAATTTTACTTTTTTTTTCCTGATTCTCTCCCTCATGTCACTGGGACGAGGGGAGTGAACGAATGGCTGTGTGGTGTTTAGCTGCCTGCTGGATTAAACCACAACAGCTTGTTTTTGCTTCTGCACTTTTCTGGCTTTGCGTTTGATAGAAAGCTTTTGCAAAGCTTTTGCTTTGCATCTAGGTAGAAAGAAAGTAAAATAAAGAAATAAAATTATCTAGTTTCTACCAATTTGTTTTTCCTGATATGAGAGGCAGACTGATGAAATATAAAGCAAAAGGTTTAAAAATACTTTATGTTATATTATTATTCTAATTAGAACTAAATAAAACTTTAAAAAAAAACCCATTATTTTTACCATTGAGGAACAGACATCATTTGCTAAAAGGCAATGACAAATTTCCATTACCCTTTGCTGGAAAGATCTTTCATTCTCTCTTGCGGGTAAGACTGGTCTGAGGACAGTGATTTTGGAAAGTTCTAACATCCCATTTGAAAGACCTGAGACCTTTGGTTGCATTTCTCAGCTGAAGATTCTGGCTGTTCTGAGTGAAAACAAATAAATTCCTTATGGGTGGTGCAAGTCACTTAAGAAGGCCCAAGCCCTCTGTTACTGGCAGGTATTTGACATCTCCTCAGCCATGTGATAATCTACCGAGAAAGTAGTTTCTAGCATTTTTCATTTTTTTCTTTTATTTTCAGATTTCCATAAAAATGAGAAAGACAAATTTTCTTCTTTTGCTTCCCTCACAGTACTTACATGACAAAAGGCTCTTTCCAAGTCCTTAATGTTCTACTGGGTAAATTATGAAATTTCATGACTGTTCAAATATGTAGCTAATTATAGATAACAATGGCTTAAAAAGAGTTTTCCTGATTTACAGTCAGCTCAAACAATTCTTTGACAGATATTTTGTTTACTTATACTATCTCCAAAGGGGAAATAAACATCTTTTAAAAATAAATAAATAAAAGCATGTCTAACCTAAAATTTACAAAAGCCTAGTAATTGTAGTGTCATGACATCAGTTTGGTCCATAGCCCACATGTGGTGCTTTGATGTTGAAGTGCATAAAGTGAACAGATTAGAAGAAAGACTGCCTACTGTTTGGAGAATCTTGAAAATATCTGTGCCTGGTAGGAAATGTGAGGGACAAAGTGTTCCTCTTCAGAACGACTTGTCTTGATTTAGTGTTTTAAAGTGTGATCTTTAATTAAAAGAAAAAAAAAAAAGTCAATGATTAATTGCCATTGATACCTAAATATATTCTTAGTAAATGACTGACTAAAACCAGCTTTTAAAACCCACCTATTTCTTACATCATTCCAAGGCATTGAATGCATCTCCCAGCAGGAGCTGATGTTTTAATGATATAACACTGTACCTCCTATAAAGAAGACTAATGTCAGGAAGCATTGTAGGAAAAATAATTTACCAGGACTTGAAAATCACAATACCAATAGATTTAGATAAATCTGAGTTCCACTTGGGTTTTTAAGGAAAGTTTTATTTTCTTCCAGATCATCTGAACCTCTCTTAATCACTTTTTTTAGCAAGACAAAATTAGAACCAAGCTTTTAAGGACACTGTGGTGCTATTTCCATTACCGTGTTCAGGTAATACAGAATACACCTCCAATCCAGATATGCAAATAAAGTGAAAATGCATTTAAAGTTATGTATTTGACTGTCCAGTTGCAATGGAATCTTCTTTGATAATTATTTCAATTTCACTTCAGCTTTGAGCAGCCAACAGACACATATTATCTTTGTTTACCAAGCAGTTCAAACACTGAAAAACCTAGTATGTCCGTATTTACAATGAACAGGCACCTAGTCAAGAATAATGTGGAGGCTGCAAACTCTTCCTCTGATGTGCTCTGAGTGTTTGTTATCCAATACTGCCTGTTACCAGCACAACTGTAATCAACAAACCCCACAATTACAGGCTACCCCACTTTTTGAACATAGCAGTATTTGGGCGACCATTGCCTTTCTGTAACAATGTTTCCTCAGTTGTCTTTACAAGTCTTTTGCTTTCAGGTGCAATATTAAAATCTCACACAGTCCATGAATGAAAACAGATAAGTAGTTTTCTCTAAGGAAGAAACTATTTAGGTAGATTCAAAACAGCAGGTATACCTGTGTGTATATGAATTAGTAAAGCTACACATTCAAGCCCTTTTTAATGGGTATCATTACAGAGAGAGCGTGAAGGGGGGGAAGAAGGGGGAGAGAGAATCATCATTGTTTAAAAGATTGCAGTCCATATGCAGTGCATTCCATGTGCAGCCTCGCCAACACAAAACAAAGGAGTATAATGAGCGCCCTTGATCAACAGGCAATGCTCCTTCTAATTTAGGGCAGTGTTCAGCTTGCCTTATTCACAAGTTATTAAACTAGCTTGGGTGTCTGTGAGCTAGCTACCCTGCTACCACTTCCATCAGCCTGTGACAGTCTATGAAGGCTCAACAAGTTAAGACTAGTACGTGTTTGTGGAGCTATCTTGAAGGCTACCCACTGGCAATGCAGCAGAGGCTGGTGAGCCGGGTTGATGCAGCAGAGCTCTACAAGCTGAGATCAAGTTCAAGGTGGTGGAAGGCAGCATAGGAAGTCTTAGAGCACATAGTCTATTTCTATCATCCCTTCTAAGCAAGTAATTCAAAGTTACAAAGCTGAAGCAAAATTTGTGTAAGTGATACAGGAACAGGAACCTTCATTATGAATTATTAATTAATTATTAAATAATTAATTATTAATTCATTTTCTTCTAAGCTGCAGATGCAATAAACTCAATCCAGTCTCAGAGTAATCTGCAGTATACAGTGGGGGCCAAGCTTTTCTGAGCATCTCCTGTACAAGCTCCCACAGAAGCTCCTGTCATACCACATTATTCCCAAGATCTGTTTTGCTCAGATGGTTTCAAAGACCTGAATGTTGATATAGTTCCTGTTCAGATTCTGATGGGGATGGAAAGAAAGCTGTTGCCAAAGGTCACACTGTGCTCCTTTTCTTCTCTTCATAATATATTACTGCACTTTTCTTTCCACAATAAAAAGTAGTATGACCTACTCAGCATATGGGCCAAAACAACAGTGCAGCCATTTTGTCATAGGGAGGTGGTTTGGAGTTTTATTTGTTGTTGATTTTGTTTGTTTGCTTGTTTGTTTCTTTGCTCAGTGAGCTCTGTAATTAAAAAAAAAAAAAAAAATTGACCTGAGAAAAAGGAGGAGGGAAAAAACTCACAGTGTCTTTTCGAATATTTTTTCCTAATATTTTTTGTTGAACACGAACTAACCAGCAGAGCAAGGAAGAAACCACTGACCAACTAGGAGGAATAACAGCTGAGGAAAGGAAAAAATCAAGATTTTAGTTACTAGTGTTCCAAAAACTGTACAGCACAGTTACAGAGTGGCCATTTGATTACAAGACCCTTCTTCAATCCATAGCATTGGCATACACTGCTAACACAAGATCTTTAAGTCTAGGATCCAAACTCCTGTGGAGATCATCCAGGATGCGGGTATATCTCAGCAAAACTTGTCCAGTTTTACATGCCTCGTTATTTTGCCCGTACTCAGCAAATGTTACCATTTTTGTTGTTAATCAGAAATCAAGATTTCATTCAAACACAGAGGACTGATGGGTGACAGAATGGAACATTCATAGCAAATAACCTAGGAAGAAAATGTGTGCAAAGGTTTTTTTGGCCTAACATCTGCCTTCTTAAACATTTTTCATTTTCAAATTGTCTGCTTTGTAACTGGGAGCATAATTTCTGCATGTAGACACACTCAACTTCATACTCATTCCTCTTCAGGTACTGATAGCTCTGAAGACACAGCAGTGTTCAGTTCGACCAGCGCATGTAAGGTGTACTTCCACCTCTTCTGATGAAGCCCTGGAGCTGCAGCTGAAACTACCTGATGAAAGATGGTTCGTGTATATTTAGCCACATTGCATTGCACCTTTGGATTACAAAGCAGGCAGAGCTTTAACACCTCTTAGATCATCAGGCACTGCTTAGTATGAAGTCATAAGAGCTGCTTCTAGATTGTACTTGGTAGGACAGCCCTAAGAATGATTTGTAAATCTTTCTAGAGGTTTCTCTGTGTCCAACACTTAGGGTCCATACTGCCACTCATAGGCCATTTGAAATCAGGTTGATGCCAGGCTGTCTGCAAAACATATGTGCCTTCATGGCACCTTTGTTGCCAGGGGTCCTTGCTGGAAGTGCAGCAGGATAGCTGACAGCTGAGCCTCTCCTCAAGGCAGGAGATCATGCCCTTACAGCACACACTAATCATGAGGCTCAGACAAGTTTATCTCTAGGAAGCACTGGTGGTGTTACCTCAGTGGGAGTGCTGAAAAGCATCTCCATAAGAGGTGAAAGAGACACTTAACAGGCAGTTATTCTGGTCTGGAGGCTTTTCTATTGCCACCATGTGTCTCCTAAACCTCAAGAACACATTGTATTGTGGGGAAACAGAGGACTATTTGTGAAGATACTTGGAAGAGAGATGTAAGTAGTAGTAGCATCTGTGACCACCAGGTCTCTCTTTCTGTATGGGCTTCTACAGAAACAAAGAAATAAGCAGAAAAATTAGATAACGAATATATTCTTAAGAGAAATATTTATTTGACCAAGCAGCTCCCAGAAAAGTGCAAAGTTGTTTTTTTTTTTTTAATGAGGGCATGCAAACTGATAGCTAGAGACACTTATTCTATGACAGCTCTACTCTTTTTAAATACAGATCTAGTTCTACTTCAAGACTGTTTTTCTACTTCAATGCTGAATAAAGTATGAGCACAAGATACACAATATTCAGTTCATTTTAGCTTTGGAACTGAGCATATGATTTATTTTCCACTGATCTTTATATTTATCACCCAGATTTGGGAGAAGAGCAACATGTAGTTCAATGTGTAGATAGATGATCCACAGAAAACATGGACTGATACTGTATGATGAATAGTTGTATGATAAGTTACAGGTCAACCTTTGACAGTCACTTGCTAATGCCAGGTTGTTCCAGGTCGGTTACAGAAAAGCAGACTTCATTTTAAAGAAAGAATAGCTTAGTTAACCAAGCTGAAAGTAGAAAATGAAGCACTGTTCGTTGTGCCCTTTCTAAGCAGCCCTTCCAGTGTAGTCCAGTGGACACTGTGTGCATTGTATTAACTAGAACAAAATAACAGGTATCAAAATGCTCCAAAACATGGGCTGTTTTCAGAAGTTAAACATTACGAAGTACATGCAAAATCAGAGCAGGAGCTGACATTTAAGTGAGATGTTGGACCAGCCATATGAAAGTCCTATGACTACAGTGTTACTATCTTTTTCAGCAACCATAGAGATACGTTAAACTAATGGAAATGCAAGCCTTAATTCAGGACCAAATGACTTTTAGTCTCAACTGTATTGAAGAAAAAAAATAAAAGAATGATTTCAAACAATCTAATAACTAATTCATGCTTATCACGCATAATAATTGTTCAACTAATGTTGCAGTTATGTGCAGCATAAAAGACAGTGAAAGACCAGCATGCTTAAGACAAAAGCATGCTTCTTTTTAAAGAAAAATTCAAGGCTGAGAGACCCATTTCAGCTAGAGATCATTCCTGAAGAGTGCATATGCCCCTGGTCCAATGATTGCTGTTAGACGTGAATGCTGTTCTTCAAATATTTAACTCCATTCTCCAACTTTTTAAGTAGCATAAGATTGTCTTACACTGGTAATTAACATACTTAAAAAGAAAAGGAACTATAAACCATTCATGCCCAGAGATTATCTTGTCATGAGTTCTGAAAGCAGACACAAAATTATTCATATAACTAATATATTCATATAAGTGGCACATAAGACGAGACATGGTATGTTGAAAAGATAAAACATTCTTCTTCACTTACCAGCACAGAATTAAGACACACCCTTGTTTTTTCATTGTTCATAGCATTTCGCTGAGATTTATTATGTAGAATTAACCTAGCCAGCAATCAAATATTCTTGCATATCTTAAAAGGTGTTTGAAACAAATATATAAACAGCATAATTTTAATAATGGAAGTGTTTTGTAAAGCACAGAATCCAGTGCTGTAAAGTGTGACCTTCTAGGGGAATGGGCTAAAACTGATTAATTTGTACACAGACACTGATGTAGCTTGTTTCTGAAATAAATACAGTGGAACCTAAATAACAAATACATTACCTGACGAATTCCACTAACTGTACCAGCTGCCTGCTCCCCACATTGTGTCTCCAACCTCCTCCAGTGTTTGCTTGACTATGGCACTGTTGACAGCCTGACAGCAAAGAAGATTGGCTCTTTTCACAAGGCAAATCAGCTGTGTTCCCACAACAAACAAGGGGAGGATGGCCATTTTCATAAGTGGCTAATCTTCATAAGGGTTGGGGTTTTCTTCCTGTAGCAAGTCTTTGTTTGCTGGCACAAAAAACTTTAGTTATGATAAACAACAACTCCCTAGTTAGCTATGTTTTGATTTAAGAAACAATACTATGAGCATTCTTTCTCACAAGTTTTCTACAGACATGTATTTTAAAAAATACATGCAAAAATGTAGGGAAAATGCTAAATACATATAAAAATGTGTAAAATTTGACAGTGAAAGGCTCCGACATTTAAGGAAAATCAGTAATTTGTGCTTAATTTTAAAGGATGATGATTCAAGAATCAGGCTTATCCATGCAGTTATAACAAGAGCTTACGTAATACAATTTGGGGGGGCTGTATCATACCAAACAGTGCAAGTTCAAACAGATGAACACCTGTGTAACTTGACTTTTTGGGATGGAAGTATCTGAGAGCTAAGTGATAATACAATAGACTTTTAACATAATAAAGAATGTAAAGTGCTCTTTAGAATGCCTATTTCTTTTAAAAGCACAAAGAAAAATGTGACATCTTTCAAAAATCAAATGTATGTAAAAAAGCTAATTTTAAATATTTGGTGGCAAAAACTTTGTTACAATGAATTTACACTTTGAACACATACATTAACTACTGAGTTTTCTGCCAGTCAAAGAAAACATTCCTCATATTTATGCTTCTGAAGCTGTCACAGCTTATCAGAAGGCAAATTTACAGTAAAATAACCTAAAGCAATAAATTCTTCCCAAGCTTTAGACATCCTGGCAGTTTATAGTCAGCACAGATAACAGAGTAATGGGCTTTTAAGAACTTAATCGGGGGGGGGGGGGGGGGCGGCGGGGGGGGAGGGGAAGATTCATCATTTATCTTAGAGTTTTGAGTGTGATTCTTCACTGATATCTCTTTTCTGATTAATAAAATTACACTGTTACATTAACGAGTAAGAAAAAGTTTTGTGTCTTCTTTGCTTTTCCTTGTATTGCAGTAAGACATTGATTCATTGATTGCACTGGAGCAAAACCTGCTCATGAAGTATCTAATAAAAATTGCAGACTAAGGAGGGTAAGGCACCCACCAGCTCACACATTTCCCCACTCTGACAGGCAAACTGTCCTTAGTTACTTAAGGATGGCCCCCTTTCCTATATAATATCTCAAAATTACTTTATTGAGAAGAAATAGGAGATGAAGCTAAAGAGATTTAGTTTACAAAGCAAGATAATGAGTTTATCTCCAGAAGCGAAGGAGCTCTTGGGATCACTAAGAAGTCAAGGCAAGCAGCAGCAGTGGCCCTCTATTATAAGGAAGCCCTGTGACTTTCTTGTACTACTACTTGTAGTACAAGAACTACAAGAACAAGTACTACAACTACTTTCTTGTTCTCCATGTCTCCCATTCTGTTTGATGCCAAATGAACACCGCAAAGGTCATTACCCAGTTCTACAATCCTGTGTCATTTAACAACAGGATAACAATGTCTGTTCTGATGATTCAGATGCTGTTGACTGATGAGCAACAGACTGAGGAGGAACAACAAAGCAGAGAGGGTTTTCTCAGGAATTGAGAGATTTAGAGTATGAACTACTGTAGAAAATAGTCATGAAGGGAATAGAAGGAGCAAGAAGGCTTTTTGTCTGATATTTTAAGTTTTCTTTCTTCATTATTTTCTTTAAAAAGAATTACTGAAAACATGACTAATAGCAGAGATCATGGAGCCAAAGGAGAAATGTGACTGATATGAAAGACAATTTAGAAGATCTAAAGACAGTACAGTTTGGAAAGCATGGCAATTACCGGGGGGGGGGGGGGGGGGGGAAGTTATGTTGGCTATGACTGGGTTTGAGTTAAAGTTTTACATTTCTTTACTAGAAAGACCACCTACCTTGAGTGGAAGATTTCTGATGATACACTTCACTATAATTAGGCAAGTTTAAACCACATGTATCAGTTTCTTCTTTTTGTGGTTGGCAAGAAACATTTATTTATGATACTATTACACACTGAAACTTCTCACCATCAGACAGAATTGAGCAGTAAGAGAACAGAACCCATAGACTAACTAAAGGCTGAATCACTAATCATGAGCCGTAAGAATGCAGTCATAGGGCTTTTACTTTTTGCTTCAAGAAACTTATAGAATCAACAGAAATACTTTTTCTAAAGGCGATGGCTATAGGTAACAGATAGAAAGAACCATGGAAATTATCTGCATCTTATTAAAAATAAGGGCTAGATACAGTATGCAGCATACCATGTTTTCCAACATCTACCTGCTACATCCATATGCTGAGGTAGGGCGGTACTAATGAGAAAAACAAACCCTCATCCTGCCTTAAACAGTAAAAGGTATGTAGTGTGTTCCACCATTATTTTTTTCCTTTCTTTTCCATAATCTTACAGATATTATTTTAATTTAAATATTGGTGAACAAGTTGTCCTCTGAAACATAAAAATAAAAAAGAAAAAGAAGAGCAACGCTTGTGTTTTTAATATGCATGATATAAAATATTAATTAGCTTAAAAGTTAAAGCTACTTTGCAGACTAAGACATTTAATCTAAAGTATTCATATTTCTATTTTGAATAAACAGTCATCTCTGTTCACTGTTGGAAACCTTGCTATTCTGAGAAAAAGCAGACAAAAATACTGGAAGTTAAAGACTTGGTGTACAGTACAGCAGGTTAAAATCCAGCATATTTGGAACAGGGATTTGTGCCATGTAGCTCTTGCAATGCACTGGCTGGATTACAAGGAGTAAGAGGAATCTAGGTTTTTGCCTTGTTGTCTTTTACTTACAATTTTCAGTATTTGGAAAAAAGAGCATGCCTCCAGTCTGCTTCCAGTATAAAGCTCACAATATAACAATTTCATAACTTTATTTTGTGTTCATCAGCTCTTTCTCAAAGACCAATGAGCAACACAAAAGCAACAGCACTGGAAAATACTGCTAGCACCCTTGGTTTGGAGACTAAAATAATGCAATAATCCTAACCACATCCTGGGATCTCAAGTTCAGACTCCATACCACAGCCTGGTAAACATCTACAGAGACACCTTATAGTTCTTTATCTGTCATGGAAATCCAATTTTTTGTTAAATAAACAGATTTTTAACCCTCTTTAAATGCAAGTGACTGTCAAATGTACTTTATGTTAGGAAGCTGTCACGTGGTTGAAGTTTTAAAGCTATTTCTTGCTCTAGTAATTGTAAGAAGCTTATGTAATTTTTTATTATATTTAACATTTTTATGTCATTCGACTCCATCTGTTCCTATCTTGGCTCTCATAAGTTACCGGGTAACTCTGTTTCAGAAGAAAGTATATATATTCAGTGACTAACAACTGACAACATCTCCAGTCCAAGATAAATTTTTCTCTCTCAATGGTTTAAATTGCCAACAGAACTCTCATTTAAACAAAAGAACAATGGTAATATAGAATAATCAAACACTTCATAGTTCATCAGAATTATAAATTGCTTTACCAAGCCGTAAAATAAACTTTGGTAAACTGTCCATAAAAATAAGTTGTGCTGCACTAAGAAGTAGTCTGTAACATGACTGGAACAAAATTCATATTATCTAGCTGTTCCTGCCTGTCAGCCTAGGGTATAGAGCACAAATCCAAGTAACACGAGGTAATCAACACCAGGAAGATGTCTCTGGCAGCAGTGAATATCTAGTATGGTAAATCACTTTTCAGATTAAAGGACAGGTTTACTTATACTGCTTGCCTTTGGATTTCTCCCTTTTCAAATACATGAAAATGTAATTTTTTCCTTGATGATCCATTTCCAGGCTTGTGCTCCTTCCTCTCTGTTGTACATCAAGAAGACAGCAGTAACTCACACTTTCAGGGCACCTTAACTCTGAATTACATACTTGGGTCAAGTGATCTTTGCAAATCTCTTACTTAATATAATAAACATTAAGAGTGCAGTTTTCCCAGTTCTCTTTCCATGTATGCTATTTTGGGTACACAGGATATTGCAGAAATACACACTGATAACAATAATTATGTGCTTCAGTATTAATTAGGTTGGATAGAATAGGCACCACCACTGATGGATAAATAAGGTCAAGTTAGTTTTAAGTTAGCTATTTAATTCTACTGGTCTCAATCTAATATCAATGTCCTCTACTTTCTACATATCTCCTGGGGAAAGAGTTGTGATGAGTTACTTTATTTTAGCACTCAAACCCATTTTGCTATTAATTTAATCAGTTAATAAACATCGTTAATTTTCCACAGAAATTTAGGATTTTGGTTTCCCCCATAGATGAAACTATCTATTCTGCAAATCAGATTAATGTTCAGTCTGAATACTCTGGTTAATCACTTCAAGATTTTGTGACACAAAAAAGCACAATGTTTAAATAGAGCTTGAAAAAAATCCAGAATCTTTATTTTACTTTTATGAAACTAGCCATCCTTTAAACCTACACGTGCCTGAAAGATACTGTCATGAGGCGGTATGGCCTACATTTTTACATTGTTCCTTAGTAAACAAATGAATAATAAAGCAGAGGGATAACAGACCAAGTACTGATTTAAACGCTAGTTATTACAATGACTAGTAAAAAGTTAAACATCATGCAATTAGCCCACGTTATTAACAGTCACATTTTTTGTATTATATGACAAAATAAATGCCAATAGAAGGCTCAGACACATTAATTTAGACTTGTAACTACCTATGGCCAAGTATGAAATCAACTGTATAATCTACGCATCCCCAAACATGCCCTTCATACTATGAGATGTCTGCATGAAAAAGAGATGAAGAGATCAGGGTGATAGTCCAATTTAGGAGGAAGAAATTCACGTACAAAAGACAAAGACAAAAACCTTTTGTTGCAAACTAATTTTCTTTTTAAAGAAGGTGCATATTTGTGTCTGAAGCTACTAAGGAGATTTTTGGCTATTAAATGCAACTCTGAAGAAGGTACGTGGCTGTGCAGTAAACACACTGAAATAGTTCGAGAGATGAGATAAATGCAATTTTATTATGACTCTGATTTATCATAAAGATAGCATCACAATATACACGACAGTATTGATGTCCTCTCAATAGATAAGTGTTCAGCTGCAAAATCACCTGATGGGTTGTATTTGCATACACATTGTAGTAATTGACAGTATAAACCTCTGTATCTACACATCTCACACTCTTGGCCTCCATCGCAATCTGATGCTGGCTTAGCCCAGTAAGACACCCTGTTGTCTTCCCCTGCACATCCATTATCCTGCACTTTTGGTGCCACATCAGATGTGCTCTTCTCCAGCTCCAGGAATCAGCTTTATTTTATTATTATTTAACACCACTGCATATCCCTTCACATTCCCAACATCATTCATCCACCATTGGGTAACTAAACAGTCAAATTTCTACTGTTAATTTTGTAGTTGTCCAGTCTCACAGGAACCCTCAGCAGCTCACTGGGCCAAAGAGAATCTCTTTCCAGTTAAGACAATTCAAACATAATCATTTCATGAAGCTTATTTTCCTTTTCTCAAAGTACGCACTTGGATGCTTCTAGCTCTGCTTAAAACGATGCTATCCCCCTCGAAACCTGATGAAGAGCACTCCACCACTGGCACTACAACAGATACACACACATTGGCTATGCCATGGTCTGCATAAGGAAGGCTGCTGCTCTTATTCTTTCAGGAACCTCACATCTTCAGCATTTGCTTTCCACACATCCCTAGCACTGAAACAATATGTACACCATTTAGTAATATTCTTGGCCTGCCTCTCCAGTCCATTTTGGGGGGGGGGGCGGGGGGGCAGAGAAAAGAAAGAAAAAGCAACAATTGCTGTTTCCACTCTAAGTGCAGAAGGAATAGATCACATAACCAAGACACTAAAATGACCACTGGTCCAGGGCTGAGTTCTGTTTGCTTTCTGTCTTATAAGGGAAAATGTGGGGTAAAACTTCCAACTGTTGAATGGAAAGAGGGAAAATTTATCATGTAACTGTGTAGGAGTTTCAGCACTGAGACATCTGGTAGTGATCATGGCAGTGATGAATCAGTAGGTAGAAATGTGAGTGACAAACAGAAATTCATGATAAATTCTGCTGTCCAGGCAGCTATTACAATTAATAATCATAGACAATTCTTGTTAAGCATTCATGCTCTAGGTAGCTTTAAAATAAAAAAAAAAACCAACAACAAAACCACCAAAAAACCCCACATTCCCCTATTTTTTTTTTTTTTAATATTTCAGTAGCCATTTTAGATTTGCATATCTCCAGAAGAAAACTAGTAAGGGAGAGTATTTCCCAGGCCTGACATGTTTACTATGTTGAACACTTAACAGAGCTTCAATGACAGAATAGGGTTTTTATTAAATTGACTTCCTAGCTGTCCCTCAATCCCTTTCTTTCTTCCAGGACACAAGATTTTGTAAATGGCAGGTTTTAATCCAATATGGCCCATGTTTTCAACTGAAATTACTACATACTACATGTACCCTAATATCACAGCTTCTTTGTGCCATTAATATAAGATTTGTGAATCCCATGGTTCAGCTGTATAATAAATGAACAATTGTGCATTTTAAATGGCATTTTAACAGATTTTTGCAACATCAGCTGCCTTTTTCTCCCCTCTGCTTCTCAGTGTTCTTCCTCAACTGCTCTCCAGCGCAGAATCTAGATGAAGCAACAGTACAGTACATACAACATACACACTGCCTCTGATATTCAGCAGACCACCTAGTCTTGCTTAGGAAACTACACACAAATTTAATCTAGTTCGGTTAGTGTTTTTATTGCTTAAAAGCAACTGTTTAATGCGTTCAAGATAAAAAGCACCATCTTTATGAACCAAATCAGTCTCTCATAACGAAACAGCACAATACTACAGACATTCTTATGAGGAAGGTTGCGAAGTAGTAGTTAAAGAAATAATTTCCAGAAGGCTGTACCACAAAATTATTACAGTGGGGACATTTGTTTGTTCTGACTGAGCATGAATTAACCTTTGAGTCATGACGGCACATAAGGAAAAAAAAGAAAACTTTTAATCCTATAGCCCAAACTAACCAGAGTTAATGCTCAGTCTGGGAAGCATCCTGTCTCTAATTAACATTTTAGCTGATTTTTGATCCTGTAGGCACATCTCAATTTTAATATATTCCAGTTGAACGCTTTTCCTTTACCCTTCAGACCTATATTCTTGTGAGGTAATTTCTTTTGTATTTTCAATGCTAGACAAGAAATCACTGCAGTTAGTTTAAATAAGGCTGCATAAAAGAAAAGATAAATGGTTTTAGACAGCCATACTGCTTTGTGAAGTACTGAACTGTGTTATGGGTTGACATATCCTTAAAACTGCTGCTAAATCACAAAAGCTCAAAAGTTGGAACAGGTTATTGAAATGTTCTTAAATGGTTCTTTGACACCATTTTTACTTGAGCCATTAGGATATACTGCAGCACAAGGAGACATTCAGAAGTGTTTTTTGACATGAAATACATTACTGCTTGTCAGAGATCATAGTATGTATAGACTTTTCATATATTACATGATAGATAATGGCTTCTTTGAAAGCATTTTATGATGTACTACATTAACCTATAAAGTAAAATATGGCTATGTGCATTTTTAAAGTTTTTACATACTTCATTAATAAATTATTAAATACTTTGAACTATTTAGATGATGAGATGCATAGCTTTCTGTCTAATTTTATGAGTACGTCATCTAATTTTATAATAATAGAGTATCTCATTTCTTTATTATCCTGATTAAGTAACCTCAAAATATCTGAAAAATATTATTGTTTATTCGTTACAATCCTCTGGTATTAGCTATTTCTGAATTTTCAGTAGCCACTCTATATTCTACTTCATGACCTGTGCACATCTGCTTGCTGTTTAACAGTTTACTAAACTAATTACTATTTAAGTCAGCCCTGGTCCATTCAATGCCCTGAGCCACTGCAACACTTCAGAAGAATCACATTTTCCTTCCTGATTACCAGTTGCCCCTAGAACAAGCACTCCATTCTCATTTCTTGGGAGTGGGGTCTAGACCATTTCCTAACCTGAAAACAGGAGACAGGCCACTATACATACCTGCTCCTTTCTTCCTTTGATTCCATGTATCATTAAACACAGAAGCCTACAGAGGTTAAAATCCAAACTAAGTTTCTGCTTAGTCATTTAAGCCACATTGACAGAACTGAGACACATATCTACAATCATACAATCTACAACCATAAAATCTACAAGTAGGAGAAAACTTTCTCCAGCAGCCAAACTCAATCCTTAGAGCCTTCAGAGAGTTTTGAAGACTAATTTGCTGATAGCTAGGTCCTTTCAAGGCACTTCTAACTAACAGTAATTGAAAACTGAGCCATTAAAATTATTAATTTTAAAAGGTGGGATTTTTTTTTTCTCTTTAGCTATGGCTCTTCTAAACAGAGGAAAATTCATTCCCTTGAACTTGATGCTCACCAAGCTTTTTTTATTTAAAAATATATATATATAGTTCATGTTCTTTTAATAAGTTGTTGGATCAATGTACCTAGGACTTCTGTTTCTGTTGAAGTTATACTATAATTCCTTCTAATTTACATGATACATGTTCAATGTCTTTTCAATAGATTTCAACTAAATATTACAGCTTCATTTATTTAGCTTGTGCTGGTATGATCTCTACTCAGTAAACATCTTTCTTTCAGGCTAACTTAAAAATGTGAAGTAGAAATTGGCTGCAATTGACAGATGTGATAGGACATGGAGGGAAAGAACTGAAAAAAACCAACAAGAAATAGCAATTGTTCATATACCAGGTCAAACCATCAATTGATCTAAGGATATTCAAGAACTGTCCCTGACTGTACCCTTACAGGACTGTGAGAAACACTGTTTGTGCCCATTTACTTAGAGAAAATGCAGAATTTAGAATGATTCCACAAAACATTCCAGAACTTACCACAACACCACGTGTCTTCAACATAATATAGCAACTGCTCCTAAAAACACACACACAACATATAACTGTATAAACTTGTCTTACTGCCTTTTAACTTAGGCAAAAAAACCCCCCACAACCACACCATCACCCTAATAGAGCACCGTAACTCAATATTATGCCACAAAAAAAGAACAACTAAATTCCCAACATCCCTTTGGAAAAACAAACAAACAAACCAATCAAACAAAAAAAAACCCAAAACTTTTATACAGTTCTGGCTTTTACTTCATGAAGAACCAGAACCACTGCTATGATTTTCTTTCTCTCACAGTGGTTCAGAAAGAGTTGACTGCAGGAGAGAGGTTACACCCTTTCTTAGTTGGAATTAAGATTAATTAAATTTTTAACTAAGAATTATATTTCCTGACTACTCCCAGTACTTGTGTAGGACAGTACATTTTGTCTGTTTCGAGCAGATGACGATAGTACCTCACTGACATCAACACTGTCACCCACCGTCACCCTGCCCTGTATATGGAAGCAAAGGCAAAGTGGAAGTGTCATGTACATTCAGCTGTTTGGCTGCAAGAACATGTGCCTTGCAACACAGAGCAGTCACAGATATCCCCGGTTATGTCCGAATTATCTAGAGCTGATTGGCCTTCCAATGCAGAGGCTCATTAGTCAAGTGTTTTCTCTTAAACAGAAAGGGTAACAGCTGACATTTGTCTACTTTTTCCTTATTGAAACCATTAGCAGGATCTTTTTCCCCTACCTACAGAATAACTTTCATAAAGTTTGTGGGAACATAATATTTTGGGCTTCTCTTTCTATAGATAAAATCAGCCACTGGATACCAACAAACATGAACATAGACCAAATGGAGGGCTGATGATGCAATTATAACACATCACTGCTTTAGAAAACAAGCTAAATCTCCTTCATGTTAGTCCTTTTTCCCTTGGAAAGCTATCAGGAAAAAAACAACTATTGCCAACCATGACTAATTTTTTTTTTTTATTATTATTATTATCATTAAACTGCATTTCACATAGCGTAAGGAAAAAAAAACACAAAACAAAACAAAACAAAAACCCCACAAACTTCCCTCTCTCAAATATGTAGTATCATAACCACAGACACTATCTCTGATCATCCACCTGTATAACCTTATGTATATGGAAAAAATATGCTTCCACTTAGGATATGTAATATACCTACATAAGTTTCTGAGTTTAGAAACACATCATAGTTAGTGAGAGAAGGACAGAGCTGTAACTGACAAAGTCCACTTTTTAAGTGATCATAAATACAGGTAAAATTCTTATTTTGGTATCGCCCCCCATAGTGCAGTTGAGGATATTTACTTAACAGCAAAAGATAATGGAACTCCCCACTTTTAATCTTAGCAGAAATTTAATTTATGATGATAAAAAGGTAATAACAACTCATTGACTTCAAACACATGATAGACCCAAGCAAGTCTATTTAAATCCTGTTTTGGCAGAGATTTTTTTGATGCTAAACACCCATTAAACACCAGCAGGATTAGACCATTTTACACTTTGCAACTCCTTTGAAAATCCCAACCACTCTCACAGTACATAACGTGTGATGTACTACAGGAAGTGTAAATTTAAGACTTAATTCTTTCAAATGGTGAGTTAATGGGAATTGAATGGGCAAATATACTTCAAAGGAAAATTTTTGTTTACTTCACTCCTCAGAATAAAGGAGAGGTGTCTTACATAGAGGATGAATTAATACGGAGTACATTGTGTGAGGGAACTTCACTGAAGAACATAATGTTGAAAAGGAATTTCCAGAGGAGAACAAGGATTGATTGAATTACTCGCTGAAGCACTTGCTGTGCCTTCAAGTATTCCAGATACGCTCCAGGCAAATAGCACGACTCTAAGCTGTTATTCCAGAAGGGCACACATCTTCTGCCAGCCGTAAGGGAACGTTTCAAGTCATCTGCTGTGACAGTACACAGGGGAAGGAGCTGCTGCCATTGACTGGCATCTTTGACAAAAGTCGGCTGGGACAAGAGCCTGAGCAAAGACAAACGAGCAAAGAGGGACAGCTGGAGGCCACAGTCACACTGGGGATGGAGGGCTGGAAAAATGCTCTTGCTCCACCTACAGATATGCAAATTCAGAATACGTTCAGTGCCCTGAGCACTGGTTAGGGCAAACAAGACCTGTCAGGGCATTTATCAGAGCTGACTGAGCCCAAACCTTTTGTCTACACAAAAGGGAAGAGACAAGTAATGGTTACTGGAGACTCCCTCCTGTGGGAACTAGGGCACCAGTCTGGTGGCTTGACCCAAGCTGATTTCTCAGATTCATTGCTTGGCCCGAGCTAAGATCCAGGATGCTGCAGAGGGACTGCCAAGGCTTGTCTGGCTCCTTGATGTATTGCTTTTCCATGTGAGCACCGCTGATACTGCTGGGGGTAACCCAAAGCATATTGCGAACAACCACTTAACTCTGAGGGCAAGGGTAAAAGGCATGATGGGGCCCATGTTATGTCTCCTCAAGCCTGTCACTGAAGGGGAAAGACTATAGCAGAAGTGGTCTCATCTAGCAGGTCCACAGCTGGCTGTGTGTGCCTGGTGTTTTGGTGGCCCGCTGTTGGATTCACGCCAAGATGTTAATATCCTTCTTGTACTGGGAAACCCAAGACTGGATATAGTACTCCAGATGCAGTCTTAAAACTACTGAATAAAGGGGATGGTCCAGCCCTACACCTGCTGGGTATACCCTTACTAATACAGCCTAAGATGCTGTTGGTCTTCTTTGCTGCAAGTGTACAGAGAGGGTCCCACAGCCAAAGCCCTGACTGCAACACCAGGCACGCACAGCCAGTTGTGGACCTGCTAGATGAGACCACTTCTGCTACAGTCTTTCCCCTTCAGTGACAGGCTTGAGGAGACATAACATGGGCCCCATCGTGCCTTTTACCCTTGCCCTCAGAGTTAAGTGGAACAGGCTGTCTAAAGAGAAGATGAAGTAATACAGATTATGAGTGGGCCTGTCAGAAGGTGAGAACAAGGGGATCCAGACTAGGAAAAGACTGGGGAAAAGGAACCTGAACAGGTAGAAAGAATTAGGCTATCCGGAAAAAGATGTTGGAGTCTTTTGCCAAGAAATCCCATTTTAAAGATGTCTACTAGTGGTTTATTCTTCTTTTACTGGGTGCCTATCTTTTATATATGGAGGACTACCTACTATTAAGTGTTCTGAAGAACAATATGCTCATCACCTCAAATTGGTCACTCATAGTTACTGCATACTTTAATCCTGAAATGTCTCACAAATTGGTTACACAAAATATTTGTATATTTTTATCTTTAGCATCTCTAAGCTTCAATTCAGTCTCTAAGAACTGGTTTAAAACACTGCATACCTCAGTCTAGTAGAAGTATTAATTCACTAAGACTGGTAAAAATGTTATTGTGAGGCATAACACCCCCACCCCCAATTACTAATTCTTTATTCAAAGTAGTGTTTGAATAGCAGGAAAACTGAAGAAAAAACAGTGTTGAACAGCTGCTCAACTAAGTGAGCTCCTTGTATCCTGTGTATGGTATCAGGCAGGCGGCCTGTAGAAAAACATAGTCCATAGCCATATAATTAAAACCCGTTTAATATTGTACAATGGATTTAAAAAAGCACATTAAGATAGTACAAGCAAACTTAATCCTGGCATGTTCTAAAGCTCTGAGTGCAGCTTTAACAATATTCTTTATATATTATATGTGCGGAAGATATAAAAAAGACATTCCATTTTATTTCATTTAGACTTGAGTCACTCAGTTCCAGGCAAGTGTTCTATGCGTGATGCTTCCTGTTATTCTACTTAAGCTAGAAGGTTTTCATGAAATATTTGCTTTCCATCTGAGTGAAATATATTTTCAAATTCTCTAACATTCTCAAGTCAAATAACTTGCTTTTACAGGCAAACAAAAGAAACTAAGCTCCTTCCTGAAACTGTTCAGCATCTGTTACTTTCCTCTTAGGAGACAGCCCCAAACCTTCACTATTTAGATCACCAGAAACCATCTTTTGGTTTTCAGAATTAGTTTATTCTCATCTATTTGTTGTGATGCTGACTTTTTTTTTTCTTTAACGACCTTTATCTCTTTCTCATGTTGAATTCCACTCTCTGTGGGTATTTATGGATAGCAACTTTATTCTTCTGAACCTTCATTTGGATAGATTCAATAAGCCAGGTTCTTTTAGACCCATCATAAAACAGCCTCTCCATTCTGTAATCTTTATCCCTCATGACCATTGTTTGACCCTTTTCCTGTCTGAATAAATGTCTTTCAAGCCTAGGTCTTGAGAATTGTAACAGTAAATATAAATATTATATTCTTGCTTCACAGTGACATAGCTTCAATGAGAAGGAGAGACAATGTCCTGCCACAGGACAGCAGATTTTAACTTACTGTGGAAGACAACATCTTGAGTCTGCAGGTTTCTCACGGTACAAGTGCTTTGCCCTCACCACAAATCCCCTTCCCCCCAGCTCTGCCCCCCGGCAGCTTTTCCATAAAGACCTAGGCAAAAGAATAAACAGTTTTGAAAGAAGGTGGCTACTACTATGCTTCACCTAGCACTCTGTGTCACAGGCCCAATACTATTTGTATGAGACAGATTTGCTCTGAGATCATGGGCCAAATCAGGCCCATCAAAGGTCTGAGATAAAAAAAAAAAAAAAAAAAAAAAGAAAGAAAGAAGACAAACAAAAAACCCCTGAGTACTAAATAGCAATCAGACCTTGGGAGAAAAAAGAACTTCCAAGAGCTCCTCCTCCTTCTGCATGTGCTCAGAAGCAGCACTGAGCATCCACAGAGCACTACCATCAAATAGAGACACGCTCGATGAGCAGAGGTTGAGCAAGCATTTCTGAAGTGTGGTTTTGGCACTTCAGTTCTGCCTACTCTGAGTGATTGAGTTCCTTGTTAGCTGGAGCTGAATTCTGTATTTTTTCATGTTGTATCTCAAAGGCGTGGATATAGAATTTGGGCCCTGCAAGCAGAGCACATATGTGCTTTTCAGCTTTGGGTAATTACTTAAGCTGTGGGATAGCTATGCTTGTTTATAGAATGTTATAAACTAGGCTTTGTACTATTGTCAGGGGAAGTCAGTACCTGCCAACCTACAATCTTTTCTAAGCATCTGAAGTGGGTTTGGCTTTTTTTTGTTTTGTTTCTTTTTGGATTGGACAAATACAGATATTAATCTATTGGCAAACTAGTCTGTTATGAGAAAGAGTCTAAAACTTGATTTGGTTTTTACAAACCTAAGTGCTTGACAAACCAAATGACAGTTCTGGAACCAGGAGCAAAAATACTGTTATCAGCCAGGTGGAAAAAACCTGTCAGAGACTATCTTCCGCAGCTTATTGACTAGAAACTATCTAAACTATCTGGTCTGAACTCACTGTTAAAGAGAAAAACACATACCAGCAGCAAAAGCATTGGATATAACCTTCAGGACCACTATAAACATACACCTATATACAGACAGAGACGCACATGGTTTTATAACATCCTGCCAAAACATTCAAAGACGAGCTTGAACCACCATATTCACCAGCTCACAAGAGAAGGCAACAGATGATTTTTAAGACCTCTACTCAAATACCATGCATAAAGGAATGTGGGCCAGATTACCTTTTATGCACCAACTGCTTTCATTCTCTTCAGTGATGCAAAAGCAGCTGCAAAATCAGTCTGATTAGCTGGTTAGCCATCTTTACAGCTGCTCTGTGACACTGAGGTGCTGTAAAGCAGCTGGAACTTACTGAAAGTGAATGGGGCTTTGTATTTCCAGGAGTCACAACCAAGTTAATCAGTGACAGGTGATGTGTTTCCTTAAAAAAGAAAAGAGAAAGAAAAAAAAAAAAGCAAACACAAAATATAAATTGACACCAAATTTCTAAGTAGTTGTAACAAGATCCCTCTTTTCAAAAGGTATGTTTTAAATAAAAAAAAGCAGGGTTAACAAACAATTTTTGTGTAATTCTGACCCTTTTAGTCCTCCACACTAATGAAAAACATTTCCATCCACAACTATGGTCAGGGCTAACAAATAGATAACAATAAGTAAACCTGCAGGATTCTATGCTAATCTCAAAAAGAGTGATGTGCAGAAAGGTGTGGACTTGGGAAAATGTAATTACACCAATCCTTCATCAGGATGATGAATTCCCTGGTATAAAGGACTTGATTATCAAGCAATATTTATTCTCTTTTTGACTGTTTCAACAATTTACAGATAGTGCTTATAGAAACTGAGGGTTAAAAATCTTGCAATATTCCACCTGTAGACAAATGCTACACACTTTTTCTGATGCTAGGAAACCATTTGGTTACTCATTCTCTTTGCATGTGTATGCACATCTTCTAGTGCATGTATAAGAAAATCAACTACGTAATGGATTCATTCGCAGGATTTTGACCCAGACCTAACAATCACAATGTAATGCATTTGTTTTACTCTAACAACTTAGGACTCTGCTATCGGGTATGGATTCCTGTGTATTAGACACTACAAAAGTAGTCAAGAAAGGGAAAGAGTGGCTGTGTATCAGTGTGATAAAGTTTGACAGCAAGACAGAGAAGAAGCCACTAAACGGTGAAGCGCTTGGGAACATTTCACTAGAGCAGGAAAATACCCAATGCAATGCACAGGTTAAATATAACCTAGGTATTTAGTGTCAATTATTGCCATAAACTTGTGTATACTTTTTTCCATTCACATATCAAGCATTGCTTCCTGATAGTCAGAAAAAAGGTTGATTCATCTGTAGCTCCCCAAGCCTGTTCATATCATCAAGATACTAGAAAAGATTTGACTGATGAAGGACCCTCACCTTCTAGGTAGACCTCACTGAATAAACATGCTGAAAAATGATGCAAAATAGATTCCTTAAGTACCCTCAAGATGTATGGAAACACAATAAAGACAGAATTATACAGTTTCTTGGTGTCATCTCTATCACAGTAGATAATTTTAACCAGCCTAGTAAGGTATTCTTCTGTTAGTCCCTTAGCAAATTACTTTGTACTACTTTGCAGACAAAGATGCCAATTGGTAACAACATCCATGTAGTACATCACAGATGATGATATATCAGCTGTCTGCAGCAAGAAGCAATCATTGCACAGTGATTAGAAAACAGAATAATGTCTCTGTTCATGATGGTGCCTTAGTCAGAAGGGACGACAACCATTAGTTGCTGTGCTGCTACAGGACATTTGGCAGTAATGACTGAAGAGAGCATCAGTAAGAGATCAGCTGCATGAATGAGTGGTTGTGTCAGTGCTTGATTTATTTTTAAAAAAAATTCTTGCATAGCAGTGCAGGAATGCCTGAAGAAACAAGTGTCAGGAGGAAGGGGTGGTAGATAAGAAACTCAGAAACAACATGAAGCACAGCCTTGAAGAGATTAATCAAGCTAGATATGCAAAGGTCTCAAAGATGGAAAGGTCATTGAAGTGCAGAAGCCTAAAACTGGCAAGGAAGAAGTGCACTAACAGCTTACGGGGGAGTCACTGCCTTTTTTGAAGCCAATAAAAATCATTGCCAAACATCTGGCAGCTGATGTTAAACTTCACCCAGTGACTGGCTAATAACACATGGGTTTCTCCATCAGGGAATCGGTCACAAAAGACATAGCTGTCTTGGCAGTATTCAAGTTTAAAATAGACATGTCCATGAAATTAGCTCAAAAAAGAATAACCTGGAAAAAGGGACAATAGAAAAAATAAACAGATAAACTAAGTCTGCAAGGCTGAGGACTCAGAAGCACACTGGTTGCTCCTGGTTGAAATATTTTCTTAACAGGAGTATATACTGGGGATTCAAACTGTTTCTAAGTGACCCTGGCCTGGAGGTGCTGTTTGTTTCCCAAACACAGCTGGACTGAAGAAACATGACCTTTTCACCCTTGAGGCAAACAAAGCGGCTGAAATTGTTTTTTTGTTTGTTTTGTTTTGTTTTGTTTTTCTTTTGCACTCCACATAATAAAAAACTACAAACAGCTCCCTTTCCAGAAATACTTTGGATTTTATTACACTCAGCCTATATGGTTCTTTTGAGACTGTGACTGACTGTTTTTAAACTTCCTGTATCTGTGTATATTTTTCTACTTTTTTTTTTCCTTCTTTTTTTTACATTTTTATTTCCAAGGCACTCCCTTATTATTATCCAACAAAGTCTAGTATTTCTGGTTAAAAGCAGTTTCTAACCAGATCCATTGCTGGCTAGTGGTACACTTCATGCGACTCTTCTGTAAATAAGTGGGCCAGCTGAAAAGATTAACAAAGTAATTTGGCAGACATTTGCTATGATTTGACAGGTGTTGTGATGAGTACAAACAAGTCTGCTGGCTTAAAAGTACATAATGTCAATATATCACACTGAAAACCAAACAAAAACCCCCAACCTATTAAATATAATTATTGGTAAGAAGTCTAAATGTACAGGTCAGGCTTTCACTAATTTTGTGACTGAGGATTATTCATTTTCTTATAATTACCTGAAGGCTGTATCTAAAGTGAATTGTTTTTTGAGTAATTGCTCTGGGGGGAAAAAAATCATGGTTAGAATGGGGAGATACTTCTTACATATCTTTTACGTTGGTCTTGTCATTATCTGTAGCACAGTACCTACAGTCACTTAATTCACAGTCTGTACTACCCGAGCTATAGATGAGGCTGTGGAGACTGACTGATCAGGAAAAGCATCACTAGTATTCAACATAACTGTTTGTTCAGAAAGGTTTGAATAAGACAATGTTCATTTAAACAGAATGCTAAAGCACTGGCAAATCCAAAGCATGCAAATACCACTTAATTTTTAATCACTGATTGCTAAGTTTCATTTATGCCTGAGTGGCCATTGGCTTAATTACAATATTATAAACTCATAAGTAGTCCTTGTTCAGAAAAGGCATTAGGACATGCCCTGAAGAATATGTTGCTAAACATAAGACTGCTTAGTCTGTGAAGCCTCAGCAGAAAAGCCATTAATTTGTGAAAATGGGGCTCAGTTTGCAATTATTTTCTGTCTTTCTTGATAAAGGTGACTTCCTTGAGACTCCTTTATCTTCATAATGTGCCTCAATCCAGTCATTATAATAATGCATTTCCAAATTGAAAGGATGTTGAATTCTCAACTAAGCTCCTGCATTTGTAATCAAATACATTACGATCCACTGACTTAAGAGCATCTTGGTAGGATGCTGTGTAGATGAACTATGAAAAGGGAAAGTCTACTAATGGATGAAGCATGCTTTAGATTTAATCATTTGTGACTGTGTTATAAGTTTGGGAAAAAATGGCTCATTTGTTTTTTTGTGCTCAGGATATAATGTAAAGTGTTTGTGTAGACATTTAAAACTGAAATTCTTCTGCATTTCCTTTAAAGGAGAAAAGGATGACTCTTGTAAAGAATGTCACAATCTAATCTCTAGCTGTTTTCCTATTGAAATATATGAATTTAAAATAGTGTGAATTATATTACTAAACATGCACTTGAAGATTATTTGAAGACACTGTTTTGGCTGCAGCATACTTGCTAATCTAGTTTTAAAGACTAGTAGAAACATATTTCTAGCTTCAGAAGGTAGCTTCACGCTGCTCAGGCAAGCCAGAGTCAGCTACAATCAGATTTTCAACCAACCCTCTTTCTGCTTAGTCTAGGAGCATTCAAAACCTTCTGAGCCCAGTTCACACAGGAACAAAAGAGAGAGGGATTTTCTACCTGCAACATAAAAAGAAAATTTTGTGAACCACAAGTAATGAGAAATGGCATTAGGCCATTTCAGTGGTGCATAACATGATTGCACTTGAGTAAGAGACAACATGGGTAGCACATGGCTGTCATGTGTAAAACACGAAAAGGAGTCAGCTGGTCTGTAAATAAGTCAAAAACAAGACTAGGCTTTGTAACCCATTGGCAAACTGACAGAATGACAGATAAAAAGTCAGAAAAGCTGAACTTTCATTTTAGTTCCTGAAAAATTTGATTCTGTGACTTTATTGTCTGCTAGCAGTATGCCATTATTGTGTTTTTCTCTTTTCCATTCTGCCCAAGGAAACTTGAGTGATAACTAAGGATTGAGTCAGATTCATGGCTGATGAAACTAAGGACCAACATGACAAGGCAGAGCTTGGAAGGAAATCCTACAAAAAATATATTTAAGTTACAAAGTCAAGGCCCTCCAAACTTCATTAAAAAAATCCACAATAAATCTTAAGTGTTCCTTTTTCTTGTGATATTCATGGTAGATATGTAAAACAAGTGGTAGATACATTTTCTGTTACTGAATTTTAACATGCCAAACAGAAGATTCAAATTTAGCCTCTAAACTAAGCAAACACAAGACTGTATCTGCCAGGTTATGTGACAAAGCTCATCTGGACACCCACAAAAGAGCCTAGACAGACAAGAGCAGGAGGGGGAGCCCAAATAATTCCCTGCTGGGCGACTCCCTGGCCCATCACAGGGGCTATCAGCCCAGCAAAGGCCCATCTGCACAAACCCAGAGGAGCACTGCAATATGCAGTAGCAGGTAGGAACCCAAAGGAAGGACTCCTGAGGAACAACCACCTTGTTCAAGCCCCTCCCCAGGCTGTCTCAGCAGAGCTATCTGCCCCAGTCCTGAGGTGAAACCCATCCCATGAGTCATGGGGAGCAGCTGTCCAGTCACCTTTTGGACTAAGGGGAGCTGCTGCCTAGGGGTGGGACATACGGGGTGCAGGGCAAAAACAGTTTGGGATTGCACAGGACTTATGGGATATTTAGGGGAGGAACCAAATAGGTTAGAGGGTTAGGTGATTAGTGAAGAAACAAGAGTGGGGAAATACAGGAATAAGGGGGTGAAAAGGGCTGGTCTCAGGTAGATAGTTGGCTGGTCAGTACCCTTGCCTGGCCATGCCCTTCATATGGCCAGCGCAGTACGTCCTGTCTTCTTATTGAATTCCTTTCTAACTCTTTCCTGGGTGAGGGCTCTCTATGCTGTGTGCATGTGTGTGTGCATATGGGGTGTGAGTGCAGCAACTGAGGTCAGACCACGGGTGGGAGGGCCCGTGTGGTGCCAGCAACTGGAGCGAGTGCAGGTGTGTGAATGAGTGTGTGATGGCTAATGAAGGTCAACCTGGACGACCTGGTGAGCAGGTGAAATGGCCTGGGAGCAAAGGTGTGGTGAGTGGGTCTCTAAGGGCAGATCTGGGTGTGAGAACACCTGCATATCTCTAGGGGCGAGAGCACAGTGGGGTCAGCCATTGGGACCAGGGGAGTCCTGGCCATCTGTGTGTGTGTGTGAGGGTCTGTACCAACAACTGGAGTAGTTCTTTGCCCTCAGGGGCTCATATGTCCAGGTGCCAGCACCTGGGAAGGCTGGGATCCCAGGGCCAGCTAGTAGTCAGGCTGAGTGTCTGAGCCCAGCTGCTGCAGGGATCTACCTTGTACATAGATATATATATTCTCACTAGCAGACCTCCATCCTGCCCAGCCAGAGAGGCAAGCAGGATGAGGCCATTAGTGCTGTCTGTGTCCATGTGGATGCTCTGAGAGTCTGTCTGTGATCTGTGTGGCTGGCCATATATATATGTCTGTATATGTGTGCTTTTGTGTGTGTGCCTGCTGGGAACACATCTTCAGCCTTGCTACTGGTTGGACCTGGGGACATGGAAAGGCAGCAGCCTTGCCTCTCTCTGGCTGTTGAATCTGGCCTGATATGTTTTCCTCTATCAGTACCAACTGGTATAGTGTGGAAAAGGAATGTTTTCTGGAACATAGGCTAGCACAGTCATGAGAATATATTGATTCAAAATTCAAGACTTGCTAAATGTTATTTTACATTAGACAAAAAATGCAGAGATACTAGAAGGAAATGTCTGTGGTACATAATGACTATCTCATTAAGATACTAATTCCATGACAGAAACTATGTATGATGGAGACAACATACTTTACTTTGTGAGACAGCAACACTGGAATATATACAACAACAAAGAAAACAACTGCTCCTTATAGATATATTGTAAGGTGTATCTACAAATTGATGTATAAGGATACCACACTACCGTTTAGTGGAAGCGTCCAAAGCAAATCTCAGCATGAAAATACGCAAGTGTCCATGCACTGGATAAATGTTTACTTCCAAGTCATAATCACACCAACAAAAGTATCTTTCTATTTCTTTCACAGAATTAGAATAACTGAGATTTGCAGATGTTATTTCAATTTAACAGACAGACAGCAGAAGAAATCTTTGCATTAATTGAACTTGATAAAGTTTCTATCAACATTCTTACATAAAGGCAGGAGAAAGGGGGAAAACAGCTACTGAAAGGCTTAAAAGAGCTTTATAAAATCTCATTAAAAAAAGAAAAGCTATACAATGGATATTAAAAATGTGAAGAAAGTTATCACAGATGAGGAAAAAACTCCAAAGACAGTAGCAAGGAAACCCAAAGTAGTTCTTTCCTTTCAAGTTATAAGTAATTCATATTTAAACAATAAAACTTAGCAACTGTTATGATCTTCAATATTTCCAAGTCAGTGGCTAATAAGAAAAAAATACTTTTTCTTCTATTTTCTTCTATTGTCTATCTTCTATTTTTCTTCTTTTTCAGTCTTCTATAAGATTCTGATTTCTGTGCAGTCAAAACTTTTTACTACCCCTTATTAACTAATTTTGCTTCAAAGAACAAACTCTAGGTTAGACAGTAGATCACAAGAGATAACAGTGAAATCACTCCTGTGAAAAACTGTTAGAGAGGAGGAGAACTAAACCCTGCAGAGCTGTTTCTTGAGTAGAAAGTTCTGAAACAGCCACAGATTGATGAAAGGGAATCCTGGCACTGAACTGTAATGTTTTTATCATAGCATTTCACTGAGGCACAACCAGCATCTTGAAATACTGCAATGCAGCATGTGACTGTCCTTCAAGCTGTTTGTCTTTCACTATTTTATCCCCCCAAATGTGTCCCACGCATTTCTTACTCCAGAGGAGAAATGCAAGCTTCCCCGCACCCACCCCTATTGCCACCAGTAGCTTTGAAATGAACGAGGGGAGGTGGATGGTTGCAACTCTGCCCTGTGGGTTCACATTCTCCACTGCATGTGCGTTTTTGTCAGACACTACACAGTTAACTCCTGCAATAGCACTTTCCTTAGCCTTGTCTACTTTACCATTTTTATAATGCTCTCCAAGTTTCCTCACCAGCATCACAACTGAGAAGTGGAATTATCGCTCCAAGGTTTTCTAAGAAATGGTAGGAAACTAGTTAACAGCATGAACAGCCACTGAAACAAAACTTGTTCAGTATCCCATAAAGCTATGAATAGTTTTGATGACTGGAAGAGCAAGGGACATATTGGACATTTTTTATGACAACTGAAAATAAAATTACAGCACCTATGATAAAAAGAGAAAAAAAAAATCTACAACAAATATTTAAGCTAATCCATAAAATGCACTTGGTGAATCAGTTTGCCACTGTTAGAAGGTATTGGAATATTAACTCAGGGATTAAGCAAAGACGACCTAATCCATGCAGTTTTCAGCGAGATATTTACATGGCTGACGTGTTGATTAATCAGATTGCACCATTTCTGTAAGCTAATTCGTAAATGGTTTCCCAAAATGAACACTAAAGAGGTTGTCAAATACTGATAAGTGGGGTTGGGCATCTTGTATTTCAAAATAACCTGCATGTAAATGCTCCATTAAAACAAAGACGCAAGAGGGGGTGGAGGAAAGATGCCTCTCCTGCATACAGCTAGGGTAATGTAGCAACCTTTAAGCAGGAAAATGTTAAGAAAAAAAAAAGCACAGCAGTGTCTTGGCAACATTCTTAGTTATAAGCCTAAACAACTATTCATTCAAAATATCACGGTTATTAAAACAATAGTAAAGCAGCTTAACTGATGTGAATAAGCGGGAAACAAGATTGCTGCCGTTAAGTTTTTTACTTGCACCTCTATCTGTCCCGTCTTGTCAAAAGGATTATCTGCAAAGAAGTTAATGCTCGCCTTTCTTTCTAAAACATGCAGTCTTATTACAGTTAATACAGAGACATCCTCATAATAGCTTCTTAACACTGATGTGTCTGGTGAGGGAAAACATTGGGCATCAGCTCCTCATATCTAAATACAGGGTTAGGTCCTTCAAGGAACTAGCCATCTGCTGCATCTTGTTACATTCGAAATAAAGCCTCCTCTTGTGATACTGTATCACCAGAATCAAGAAATCCGACATCCAAATGAAACATTTGTGGAGACATAACACTTTTATTCTGAGAAACCCTATTCCATTGCTGTCTACTGTATAACAATGGACAAACACTTCAGAAGATGAATGGCCATTTTAGGCTGGAAGATGATGCTTGAGGAAGAACCAGTGGGATCAATTTGGCTGTACCTTACTTTGTAGTGGAAATCAAAACAGACCTAGGTGTGCTTCCTGACTGGAAGTCCAATTGTGCAAAGATATGTCCCTTGAGACCACCTGGATCATCTGGTCTTGAAGCACAGCCAAAATTAATTGCATCATAACTGCATGCCACCCAGGGTTTCTGGCCCCAGGATCACAGGGATGGTGGAAGAGGTCTCTGCTAAAAGGAGAAAGGGGAAAACTTAACCCTTGTTTAAAGGCATTATGAGGCTCACTAAGTGTTAAGGGAGCATAGCTAAGGACTGATTTGAAGATCTTTCACCCAGACTTACGTTCTAAGCTCAACCAAGAAAATTAATCTGGATTTTCAATGAGAGAAAACAAATGAGAAGAACTTTTGGAAGGTTGAAAACCAAAATTTTCAGAATAATCCTTATTCTGATAATGTGTATTTTCTTTTCTTAAATATGTACAGCTAATCTTTGCCACATCAGATTTGCTCTTTCACCCCTAAATTGGAACATTAATATTTTCTTCTATTATCTTCAGATAGGAAAGATGCTTCCTCAAGGTGAATAAAAAAACCTTGACAAGAACTTAGTATAACTCATAGTACCTTCCCATGTAAGTGTGACACAAACTCCTGAGAGCCTCAGTGAACAAAGTACGCATTTGACTTGTACTGAAATCAAGGACAAAGGAGTTCAAACACACTCTGGCATTTCTAGCAAAGAATCTGACTTAAGTTTCACAGAATCTAGTAGTAGCAGATATATAGAGATATATCTCCTTTGGGGTGAGCATATTACACACTTAACAACATTAGTTCAAGCTTCCTACTCTCATATAGGCATTTTTCTTTATTCCAGTCTGTGGGTGACCACCCAAAACCTACACACGTTGCATACTTTAAAAACAAAACAACTCCCCCCCATTTTTATGATCACCTTCATTATACCCCAAGAACAATGGTGTAAAGCATCAACAACATTGATAGTAGTTTGGATATTATGCATGTAAAATCATCATTTTAAAGAGATTTATTAACAACAGAAGTGACAGGTTATAAGATTATTTAATACCTAAAAAATTGAGAAAGACAAGAGAGATTAATTTAAATCTGAAAATAAAGGCTCAGATTATGACATTGGTCTCTGTTAACATGTGCTCTCTACAATCTAGATCACAAGTTTATTTTCTTTCTTCTTAAATGTTTTAGCTAGTGAAATATTGAAAATTAATTCAAGAATCAAGAAAACATCTTCATTGACTGAATTTCTTGAAAAAGATACATTTCTGAGAGATTCATTTGGAATAATTAAAGTCTAAATTTTCAAGTTTCGCATGTTTCTAGGAACAAAACAAACCCCCCAACCTCTACAGAATGCCAAATATGGTCCAATAAAATTCATCTAATATTTCTTCTTCTTCTTCTTCTTCTTCTTCTTCTTCTTCTTCTTCTTCTTCTTCTTCTTCTTCTTCTTCTTCTTCTTCTTTGTTGTCGTCGTCTTCTCCACTTTCTCCTCCTCCTCCACCACCATTGTCGTCATTGTCATCATCATCATCAAACAATAATAATATCCATATGTGGGGAGGGATTGTAAAATTTGAAAAATAAGAGAAATGAATGTGTAGCTGTTTGTGGTGGTGTCATTTGTTGTTTTGTTCTTCCAATTTCAGCTAACAGAGAAAACAGGTAGACAAACATTTAAGAACACGTATTAACTGAGATTGTTTTCCCCGAAAGCTGTGCTATTCAATTATGGATTGAATAGCATAAAACTAAGGAACGGACAATGGGTAGGACTTTGAAATAGGTGTTTTTAACTTCTAGATTTGTAGGCCCAATTTTTCAGACATTGGCCTCCACCAGTACTGATTGAGAATAATGGAACTGGCTAAGGACTGAGCATTTGTACTGGTTTCAGCAGGGATAGAGTTAATTTCCTTCCCAGTAGCTGGTACAGTGCTGTGTTTTGGATTTAGGATGAGAACAAAGTTGATAACACACCGATGTTTTAGTTGTTGCTAGGTAATGCTTACACTAGCCAAGGACTTTTTAGTTTCCCATGCTCTACCGACTGAGAAGGCTGGGGGTGCACAAGAAGCTGGGAGGGGGCACAGCCAAACTGGCCCAAGGGACATTCCATACCATGTGACGTCATGCTCAGTACATAAACTGGGGAAAGCTGGCCGGGGGGGCCGCTGCTCGGGGACTGGCTGGGCATCGGTCGGCGGGTGGTGAGCAATTGTACTGTGCATCACTTGCTTTGTGTATTATTATTATTATAATTTTATTTCAATTCTTAAACTGTTTTTATCTCAACCCACGAGTTTTTCTCACTTGTGCTCTTCCAATTCTCTCCCCCATCCCACCAGGGGGAGGGGGGGAGTGAGCGAGCGGCTGTGTGGTGCTCAGTTCCCGACTGAGGTTAAACCACGACAGTCCTTTTTGACGCCCAATGTGGGGCTCGAAGGGTTTGAGATAATAACAGATTAACCGGAGTGTATTAAGGAATTGTGGGTCACAATGTTGGTTTCTCTGTTCTCGATATTGATTTGTATAATCTGCATCGCGCTCTTTTTCCTGCTGTACATGTTAAAGATTGGTGTTGGGTTTTGCAGTTTGCTGTGGTCTGCAGTGAGTAGTGATGTCTCGCTTGTGAGGTTTGTTTTTAGAACATTGACCTTGACGTTTCTGTGGTATGTAAACTTCGCAATGAAGCCGTTACTGTACCACGGAGACCATTTCGTGGAGACAACTAGCAATTGCAGTGACTTTTCTGAGAGTTTTTTTACGGAGGAAATACAGAATGGCAGTGTCACTACCTTCTTCTATGATGTTTCCTCATCATAGAAGATGAGTTCATTACAGGAACTTTTCAGTATTTTGAACAGCCTTGGGTAGTTAAAATACTTCTATTGGTACTTCTTTGGAATACTGTTTTGGTTTTGTCTAAAGTTGGTAAGCAATTTAAGAATATCATCCAGAGATCTGTCACAAGGCTGGATAGTTATGAGTGGCAGGGTGTATGGGACAAGATGGGCAAGTACCTAGGCCAACGGGCACCCCCAGTGTTTTGGAACTTCACCCCTGAGCAAGTGCAGAATCCTGAAAAGTTAGTAGAATATTTGGACAAAGTATGCTGTCACCCTGGCAACTCCAGAGAGATGCAGATCATTGCAACGTGCTGGGGCCTGGCCCATGCCTACCGAGCCCTGTTCAACACCATTCAGCGCCCTCAAAGGGAAGGGAAGGTCTCTGGCTCTGACAGTAAAACGATACGCCCTGCGGCCACTCAGACCCGGGCAACGCGCCCTGCGGCCACTCAGACCCCGGCGACAGGCCCTGCAGCTACTCAGACGCCGGCAACAGGCCCTGCGGCCACTCAGACTCCGGCGACAGGCCCTGCGGCCACTCCAACCCCGGCAACAGGCCCTGTGGCTGAACCAAAGAACCAGCCTGTGCCGGTATCAGTCGCCCCTGTACACAAGAAGAAATTTTGGAAGCGGAAGTCGGCTCGTTTAGTAAGGGAGGAAGAAGCTTCTTCTAAAAGGGAACTGGAGGAAGAACTGTACGACTACCCTGGAGAAGGGCCATCACGAGAACGGGAGGAGGAGAGCCGGCCACTGATCGGGGAGGAAGAAGAGGAAGAACTCATAAACGAGGCAGTGACCACCCGATCTCTATCCCTGAGTGAGCTGCGAGATATACGAAAAGATTTCAGCCGTCGTCCAGGTGAGCATATTGTCACCTGGCTGCTCCGATGCTGGGATAATGGGGCCAGTAGCCTGGAATTAGAGGGTAGGGAAGCCAAGCAGCTGGGATCCCTTTCTAGGGAAGGGGGCATTGATAAAGCAATTGGAAAAGGGACACGAGTCCTCAGCCTTTGGAGGCGACTCTTGTCAAGCGTGAAGGAAAGGTATCCCTTTAAGGAAGATGTCATATGTCGCCCAAGCAAATGGGCCACCATGGAGAAGGGTATCCAGTTTCTGAGAGAATTAGCTGTGCTGGAGGTGATTTATGATGACCTGAACAATGAACAACTCTCCAAAGATCCAGACGAAGTCAAGTGCACACGACCCATGTGGCGGAAGTTTATAAGGAGCTCACCATCGTCATACGCCAATTCATTGGCAGTGATGACCTGGAAAGATGGAGAGGAACAAACAGTGGATGAATTGGCTAGTCAACTCCGGCAATACGAGGAAAGTCTTTCTTCCTCCCTCGTCTCGGCTGTGGAGAAACTGTCCGAAAAACTGTCCCGGGAGATCCAGCAACTCAGAGAGGATAGGTCCTACTCCTCACCTGTACGGACCAGTATCTCGGCTATTAGGAGTCAGCGTTCTTTTGCTCAAGAGAGAGAATATAAAGGGTACACACCACGGGGCACCCTATGGTTTTATCTGCGTGACCACGGAGAGGACATGAGGAAGTGGGATGGGAAACCTACCGCAGCCCTAGGGGCACGGGTACGCGAATTGCAAGGGAAAGCAATCACAGAAAGAGGTTCTTCCAGGAAAATTGCTGCTCCAGTTTCCAGCGGGCAGTTCCCCAGAGAGAGTAGAAGGGCTGATCTTACTCTTGATCTTAATGAAGAAACTTCTGACCCGTACGTACAAGAAATGAGAAATGAGTACTGTGATGAGGATTAGAGGGGCCCTGCCTCCAGCCAGGGGGAGGAAAGGGACAACCGGGTTTACTGGACTGTGTGGATTCGGTGGCCTGGCACGTCAGACCCACAGAAGTATAAGGCTCTGGTAGGCACCGGTGCACAGTGTACCCTAATGCCATCAAGCTATGAAGGGGCAGAACCCATCTGTATTTCTGGGGTGACGGGGGGATCCCAAAAGCTAACTGTATTGGAAGCCGAAGTCAGCCTAACTGGGAATGAGTGGCAAAAGCACCCCATTGTGACTGGCCCAGATGCTCCATGCATCCTTGGCATTGACTACCTCAGAAGAGGGTATTTCAAGGACCCAAAAGGGTACCGGTGGGCTTTTGGTATAGCTGCCTTGGAGATGGAGGAAATTAAACAGCTGTCTATCTTGCCTGGTCTCTTGGAGGACCCCTCTGTTGTGGGGTTGCTGAAGGTCGAAGACCAACAAGTGCCAATCGCTACCACCACGGTGCACCGGCGGCAATATCACACCAACCGAGACTCCCTGATTCCCATCCATAAGCTGATTTGTCGACTGGAGAGCCCAGGAGTGATCAGCAAGACTCGCTCACCCTTTAACAGGCCGATATGGCCAGTGCGGAAGTCTAATGGAGAGTGGAGACTGACAGTAGACTATCGTGGCCTAAATGAAGCCACGCCACCGCTGAGTGCTGCTGTGCCAGACATGCTAGAACTTCAATATGAACTGGAGTCAAAGGCAGCCAAGTGGTATGCCACAACTGATACTGCTAATGTGTTTTTCTCAATCCCTTTGGCAGTGGAGTGCAGGCCACAGTTTGCTTTCACTTGGAGGGGCGTTCAGTACACCTGGAACCGACTGCCCCAGGGGTGGAAACACAGCCCTACCATTTGCCATGGACTGATCCAGACTGCACTGGAACAGGGTGGAGCAGGAACACCTGCAATACATTGATGACATCATCGTGTGGGGCAACACAGCAGGAGAAGTTTTTGAAAAAGGGAAGGAAATAGTCCAAATCCTGCTGAAGGCCGGGTTTGCCATAAAACAAAGTAAGGTCAAGGGACCTGCACAGGAGATCCAATTTTTAGGAATAAAATGGCAAGATGGATGTCGTCAGATCCCAATGGATGTGATCAACAAAATAACAGCCATGTCTCCACCAACTAGCAAAAAGGAAACACAAGCTTTCTTAGGCATCGTGGGTTTTTGGAGAATGCATATTCCAAATTACCGTCTGATTGTAAACCCTCTCTATCAAGTGACCCGAAAGAAGAACGATTTCAAGTGGGGCCCTGAGCAACGACAAGCTTTTGAACAAATTAAACGGGAGATAGTTCATGCAGTAGCCCTGGGGCCAGTCCAGGCAGGGCAAGAGGTAAAAAATGTGCTCTATACCGCAGCCGGGGAGAATGGCCCTACCTGGAGCCTCTGGCAGAAAGCACCAGGGGAGACTCGAGGTCGACCCCTAGGGTTTTGGAGTCGGGGATACAGAGGATCCGAGGCCCGCTATACTCCAGCTGAAAAAGAGGTATTAGCAGCATATGAAGGGGTTCGAGCTGCTTCAGAAGTGATTGGCACTGAAGCACAGCTCCTCCTGGCACCCCGACTGCCGGTGCTGGGCTGGATGTTCAGAGGGAGGGTCCCCTGTACACATCATACAACTGATGCTACATGGAGTAAGTGGGTCACACTGATCACACAACGGGCTCGAATAGGAAACCCCAGTCGCCCAGGAATCCTGGAAGTGATCATGGATTGGCCAGAGGGCAAAGGTTTTGGAATATTGCCAGAGGAGGAGGTGACGCGTGCTGAAGAGGCCCCAATGTATAATGAACTACCAGAAAATGAGAAGCAATATGCCCTGTTCACTGATGGGTCCTGTCGTCTTGTGGGAAAGCATCGGAGGTGGAAGGCTGCTGTATGGAGTCCTATGCGACAAGTTGTAGAAACGGCTGAAGGAGAAGGTGAATCGAGCCAATTTGCAGAAGTAAAGGCCATCCAGCTGGCTTTAGACATTGCTGACCGAGAAAAGTGGCCAGTGCTCTATCTCTGTACTGACTCATGGATGGTGGCAAACGCCCTGTGGGGGTGGTTGCAGCAATGGAAGCAGAGCAACTGGCAGCGCAGAGGCAAACCCATCTGGGCTGCCGCATTGTGGCAAGATATTGCTGCCCGGGTGGAGAACCTGGTTGTAAAAGTCCGTCACGTAGATGCTCACGTACCCAAGAGTCGGGCCACTGAAGAACATCAAAACAACCAGCAGGTGGATCAGGCTGCTAAGATTGAAGTGGCTCAGGTGGATCTGGACTGGCAACATAAGGGTGAATTATTTCTAGCTCGGTGGGCCCATGACACCTCAGGTCACCAAGGAAGAGATGCAACATACAGATGGGCTCGTGATCGAGGGGTGGACTTGACCATGGACACTATTGCACAGGTTATCCATGAATGTGAAACATGCGCTGCAATCAAGCAAGCCAAGCGGTTAAAGCCTCTCTGGAATGGAGGACGATGGTTGAAATATCAATATGGGGAGGCCTGGCAGATCGATTATATCACACTCCCACAAACCCGCCAAGGCAAGCGCCACGTGCTTACAATGGTGGAGGCAACCACCGGATGGCTGGAAACATATCCCGTGCCCCATGCCACCGCCCGGAACACTCTCCTGGGCCTTGAAAAGCAAGTCCTATGGCGACATGGCACCCCAGAAAGAATTGAGTCAGACAACGGGACTCATTTCCGAAACAACCTCATAGACACCTGGGCCAAAGAGCACGGCATTGAGTGGGTGTATCACATCCCCTATCATGCACCGGCCTCTGGGAAAATTGAACGATACAATGGACTGTTAAAGACTACACTGAGAGCAATGGGTGGCGGGACGTTCAAACATTGGGATACGCATTTAGCAAAGGCCACCTGGTTAGTCAACACTCGGGGATCTGCCAATCGAGCAGGCCCTGCCCAGTCAGAACTTTTACGTACCGTAGATGGGAATAAAGTTCCTGTAGTGCACATAAAAAATATGCTGGGGAAGACAGTCTGGGTTATTCCTGCCTCGGGCAGAGGCAGACCCATCCATGGGATTGCTTTTGCTCAAGGACCTGGGTGCACTTGGTGGATAATGCGGGAGGATGGGGAATTCCGATGTGTACCTCAAGGGGATTTGATTTTGGGTGAGAATAGCCAATGATCTGAATTATGTGATGTTAAGTACTAATTATAGTTATAATAGTTATACTAATAATACACAGATATACTAATCATACTAATAATATTATATGCCATACTAATGTTATTACAATAAGAATCACCCAGACTAATGAAGAATAACTTCAATGAAACCAAGCAAAGCACAGTGATGATGGTACCAGAACTGACTTCAACATGAAACAATCCAACACCACACACCATCTCCATTTTTCCTGCCCTGGAAGATTATTATGACAGATGGAGCCCGAAGTCATGGACTAAAGGAACTCACCGAACATTTTAGAGGGATGGCCCACAGACGAAGAGAATGATATCTGTGTGTGTGTGTGTGTATATATATATATATATATAAAAAAAGGGGTGGTGATTAATGAAAATGTACTGGAAAATATGAGACTTGAGCATGACGCAGATGGTATAGAATAAGGGGTGGATATTGTCCTGGTTTCAGCAGGGATAGAGTTAATTTCCTTTCTAGTAGCTGGTACAGTGTTTTGGATTTAGGATGAGAACAAAGTTGATAACGCACCGATGTTTTAATTGTTGCTAGGTAGTGCTTACACTAGCCAAGGACTTTTTAGTTTCCCATGCTCTACCCACTGAGAAGGCTGGGGGTGCACAAGAAGCTGGGAGGGGGCACAGCCAAACTGGCCCAAGGGACATTCCATACCATGTGACGTCATGCTCAGTACATAAACTGGGGAAAGCTGGCCGGGGGGGCCGCTGCTCGGGGACTGGCTGGGCATCGGTCGGCGGGTGGTGTCAATTGTACTGTGCATCACTTGCTTTGTGTATTATTATTATTATAATATTATTATTATTATCATTTTATTTCAATTCTTAAACTGTTTTTATCTCAACCCACAAGTTTTTCTCACTTGTGCTTTTCCAATTCTCTCCCCCATCCCACCAGGGGGAGGGGGGGAGTGAGTGAGCGGCTGTGTGGTGCTTAGTTGCCAACTGAGGTTAAACCACGACAGCACTGTTACAAAGCAAGCTTCTAGACTGCTTGTTAGCGAGTAACTCACTTTCCAAAATGCTGAGTGCCTAGCGAGTAATGTCAGAAATCAATGTGAGCTGCTGAGATATTTCATTGAAGAAATAAAATAAAAAGAAATGGGTCACTTTCTATAGACACTAAATATAAAAATAAACTTAATTTTACAATATTTTTTTGAAAAAATGTAAACCTTCTTATGAACTTTTTCCTTCCTTCTAGCTTGATATTTTGTATATTTCTGGCTAAGCCCCTTTACAAGACATTTACTTTTATCAAGACATAGATGTCTTCACTAATGCAGACAGAATTGTGATGACAGCACTTTGAAGTGTTTGAAGACAGCCTATCTATATAATCTCTGTTTTTCTATGGTTTAGCTCAGTCAGCTTTTCCTAATCCATGTTCTGAGTCTGGCCAAATATTGGGACAACAGAAATGTTATACTAAGTTTAAATTTGGAAAGACAGATGGAGCTTTTGTATTGACAGCATATTGAAATCTTGCACAGCTAATCCAACTATTTCTTCTGCTAGCTGTAAGGTAACTGCTGAATAAGTTGAAGGGAAAAAAAAGGTGCAGAGCAGAATTTGTGAACAATTTTAGTTTTGTGCTTTCTGTAATTGCTGGCATTCCTTGTTTACCAGGGCAAAAGCATGGAGAACCCAAAATAGACTCACTGTAGACAAGAACACACTTTATATTTGAAATAACAGCATTTGGAAAATTGTTTTCATGCCACATTGGGAAAAAGCTACTATTTCAGCATAGCCTGGGAAAAAAGACAAAATGCCTTTACTATTCTTGTTACTTATTCTGGGCTTTTTTAATAGAGAAAATTTGTTTTATTCTGAGTTTCAAATGTATTTCATCACCATATTGAGCTGCAATAGTCATCAAGGATATATCTACATGTGACCTATATGTTTGATTCCATTGTTTTCAGATTATGTGTAACACCTTGTTAGGGTGAGTCTCATGAAACTAGTGAACCATATGTCAGAAGCAATGTACAACAGGGACTCAATTCTACAGACTTAGACACATGCAAAAATGATATTTAACCGATGGATATTTAACCTAGCATTTCTGGCAGCTTCTCCATTCTCCTCTTCTCCATCACATCCATGGTCTCATAGAAAATCTAATTGAACAGTACACCAAAGGTTCTTTTACATCACCTGTACCCTAAGGCAAGATTAATCATACCAAGGTAATTTCTGACAAATGGCGATGTAGCATGTTCTCTGAAACTTCTGATAAAGATACCACAATCTTTAAATAATCTATTTGAACACTTAATAATCTCTGACATTTTCCTGAATGCCTAACTTAAGTTATCTTGCTGCGAGAGAGACACTTTTGTCCTAAAGATTTGGAGAACTGATTACTGCCTTTGTCTTTAAAAATTCTTTAACTATTGAAAGACTGCCATCACATCTCCTCTGGATTCTTTTCTCCAGTTAGGACATTCCCTGTTCTTTACCATTTTCCCCACCAGCCGCATTTTCTAGACTTCTGACTACACTCAGAAGTATTATATTGTCATCCTCTGAGATATATCCATTTGGCTATTTCCCAAAATGTGATGACCAAAATGGGATCGAGTACTCCTTGAGACTACAATATTAGATAGAGGAGAACTCCTTCTTGCAACTGACAAACAATACTCTTACTCATTCATTCATCCTAGTATAATCTTTTTTTTTTTTTTTTATGATAGTATGACAGTGCTGAGCATTATGCAGCTTGTGACTCCTGAAAGCACTGGATGCAGCTGATTATTCCTTTCTAAGTTTAGAGTTGCATTTAACACTGAATACATTTTAATCTTTCAGCGTGGAAGGCATCAGCCTGCTTCCATAAAAGAAGTGAAGCCTCTAAGATCATGCTCCCTGTAAGTATGAGCTCACAGGTCCCTAGTAGTTATTTAATTTACTGACCATCATGAAGCAAATTTCACAGAAGGGTAAAAATTTTAAAGATGTGTATGTTCTTACAAGTGTTATGCAAGTATGTAGCTAAACAGAAAAAAAAAGAAGGTAGAAGTACTATAATTGCTGAAAATATTTTAGCACGATCTCTCATGGTATTAGACATCAGTGAATCTAACCACACAAGATATTGCCACCCTCCCATCCAAAATGCTCAACTGCAGAACTGCTTCAATGTTTTGAACAGCCGACAAAATACATGAAAAAACAGATCCAGTTAGTTCTGGTACCTACTGATTTAATATTTACTTGCAAGATTATGATTCTAATAATTTTGGTATTCTTATGTTGATCTTTGTTGCCAAAGATATGATTTCTAAGTCTCGCTGGGATGAAGTTAATTTTCTTCATAAGTTTTCTTGCTTTTGCTCTTCCTATTCTCTCCCTTGTCCTGCTGAGAACTTAGCTGCTGACCAGGGTTACCCCACAGCACTACGACATTTATGAATCTTAAATGCTGTCTGGAGAACTTTATTTTTAAGATCACAGGAACAATGAATTGATTTTTGGTACCTGTCATAATGCAAATATTTCTGTTGCCAATCACATCTCTAACTTACATGGATTTGGATTTTATTCATGTGTTATCTCTTGCCACTGTGCCTTTACTCCAAGGGCTATTTAAGGTCTCCTCATTAGACCTATTTTATAAAGTTTATTCTATGTTGGAAAGTTCTGTGGGATTCTATGCCATGTATAAGGGACACTATATAAATTTAATCGACAGATGATAGGAAATCAATGTTTGTATCATTAAGCCGAAGTTGTAAACACAGAACTTTAATAAGAATGTGAAATATATCGGGAGTTGAAACCATAGAGGTGAATAAGGACATAAATACTTAGAGTTGGCTGCTGTATGTATGGTATTTTGTTCAGAAAGGAGGAATGTAAATGTTAATCTTTGTGCTGTTATTTCATCCCCTCCTTTAAATAAACAAAATCTCTGGGAATCTTAAGAACACCATTATCCAGAATGCTGGAAATTAATAAAGGAAAACAGAATATCTTGCAAATACTGAACTATTATTAATCAAGCTGTTTCCCCCACCATATAATGGGATATTGTTATGAGCCTACTCTTTAAAATATAGAACCTCATTCCAAAAGAAGTACTAATGCCTAGCTCATTCCTGATATGAGCTAATGCAAAGTAGAGGACTTCTATTAACTATTTCTTGGGCTGAATCTTTTCTGAGGCTAAAACTGCATTACACAGAAAACCAGTAACAATATATCGCAAGTATAATGTAGAAATATCAACTGCTGGGAAACGAGATCTTTCTGGGACAGGAATAATGCCCTTGCTAAGACAGAAGAGGGTAAAACAATTGCATTGAAATTATTTGTTGACTGATTTTGCCCTATGTTATTAAAAAAAGAAACCCATGCAATGCAATGCTACTGATACCAAATGGAAATAAAACTGTGAGACCAAAAAATATTGGGGGTTATTTGATTATTTAACCATTTTATTTTCCTTCTCAGTATTACCAAAATGAACACAGTGATTCTGAGAGAACAGTGAGATGCAATGATTAGGGGCCGTCTACATTAAAGTACTATTAGTACAAAGACCAATTCAAAAGAAACTTTAAAAAACTGCTCCAGTGTATGTCAGAATATAAAAAGAATTTCTTCCTTCTCTAACTTGTGTTCACTGATATATCTTTAATACCTTTTTTCCCCCTAAATCCCCTATTAAAATACAGCTGTTTGGGTTTTATGACAAAAAAGTCAACATGTCTCTCAACAATGAATTTGAAAAAAGCCACTAGTAGTTAACTCAGAGTGCTGGTGTGTCAGATAACGTCACATTTAGTGCTGTGCACAATAAGATTTTTATAGGTCTCTAGCAACACTTTTTTTTTTTTTTCCATTTAAGTACATTTTGATTTAAACTGTTATCCATTTTCTTCATGCTTTCCATTCACTGAAATACTTGGCACATCTGTTTTTAAAACTTCTGTCCTTACACTATTGTAAAGCACTAGTGTTTCCCTGGTTTCCTCTAGCATATAATATAAAGAAAATATAAAGAAATAACTCTGATACATGGCACTCTGTAAAAGCCCATTCAGCTATTGAAAGTCTTTCCCATTTGGCAGTTAGTCCTTAGAAGCTACATCCTAATAAGAACTTAACTATATAGTAAATGATGCAGTGTGTGATTTTTAGGTACCTACATTCTTCATTCATCTAGTCTGCAGCGTTAGGTGCACAGAATCCTAGGCAGGGATGCTGCTCACAGAGACACCCAACACCTCCCCATTTATTCAGGAGTCAGAGCTTTTTCTTTAGTAATCCTATTTAAAACTATTCCTTCTCACATCACAGTATCCAAAATGCACATAAGCCAGTCCCAGAAAAACTGACAGGTTTGGTCCAGTCTTCCTTGTTCGCGCTGAATGCCTAGTGCTTTCTGCTAATAAGAAGACGTGTGTATCCAGTAGAAACACTGGTATTACATATTTAAACAGATTTAGGCCTTCTGAATCTAGTCCTTTCCACACAGCTACACAGCTTCAGACAGGAAAAGTGCCCTTTGCCCAGCTTAATAACCAGGTTGTTTGGCTCTTTTCTAACAAGTAGGAAACATAAGTTTAAAGTCTTGCTGCTGAAGCATAACAATAAATAAGGATTTCTGTATATGCTTAAGCTTAGATGTAAAGGTATGCTCTTGTTTGAATAAGTGTGCTTTAATGAGTTTGGGAATCCATGCAAGCATGGGAAAGCTTCCATGCTAAGTAGTATTTTGTACATCAGTACTATCAGTTTATACTAGTGTATACTGTAGCATAGTGTAGTGTAGTACAGTGTAGTGTAGTGTAGTCTGGCCTAGTCTAAGAATAGAATCAAATGTTCATTCTCTAGGAAAATATTAAACTTAAAGAAAAAAGGCATGTACTGGCAAATTCTGTATTGTTGTTTGCGGGCAGCAGATGCTATTTTTTTCTGATACCCAGGACAAATTAAGCATACAATGATGGTCTCTCACCTATTTAGTTACAGGGGACTAACAGCTGTACTCACTGATTTAGCTAATGAAGGAAATGAGGAGGAAAAAAATTATGGTCTCAACTTTATCTGGACCACTTGCTGAAATACGCAGACAAATATTGTTGAAATTACTTATGATCACTGCAGTTACATAATTTTGAAGCATATTTAATTAATTATAAAAGATTTAGTTTGGATTCCAGAATTTTAGCATGTGGAGCAAACTCAGCAGAACCACTTACTATAGGACAAGAGTACACTGTATTTTCAGGAGAGCTTTGAATGGCACCAAAATTGGGGTGATGCAAATAGATAGGCGCACACAGAAAATACATGCACACAGGCATGCTCCAATCGTGCAAAAATGGCTTCTCGACAAAAAGAAAGTTAATACCTTCTATTTCTCTGCCAGTTCCCACTTCAAGATTTCAAATTATAATCAAGTACTTACTTTTACAACACCTGGCAGAGGCCTGGTAAATGAAGTATTTTATTCCATTTTTCAGGCTAGGTGAAATGAGGGGCTTATATGGAAGGAGAGTAGAAGGCAAGAAAAGCTAAATATTCACATAAGTAAAAACTTTCTTGTTGAAAAACCAGAAGCAGAAGGGTTGAAGATTCTAAGAATTAGCTCCTCTATTAATGGGTACTTTTTTTTTTAATTATTTCAGTTGAAGAATCTAGTATGGCACCCTCAAAAACAAACAAATGGATAAACAAATAGATGTCTAGTGTTAGAAAGCCATTTAGGATCTGTCTATAGTCAATGGAAAAGAATACTTTCATAGAGTAAATCATCCCACCCTAAGCGTTCAAGAGGTGATACGTCTTCCAAGGCAATTCATCCTACCTGACACTTACCAGTGACTGTCCAGGGCACTTAAACTGAAAGTTCAAACTAAGTGTCTAACTTTTAGGTATTGAAGGTGGGTAAAATATATCCCACTCTAAGGTTCTGTGGAAAAAGTTATCTGTAGCAATTAGGGGAGTGACTAGCTGCTGTCAGTCAAGTTTTCTAGCTCAGGCTTTCTAATAAGCATTTCTGATAGGCAATCCGTCTTCAGATGCATGAGTGATCCTTTAGAGGTGCTCTTTTTTTTTCTGTTAACTAATGGGGATACCTAGACAATTAGCTTAAAGTAAATGCCACCTTTGGGTGGCTAGATGCAGATGAAAGGAACTCCGTTTCAAGCGGTCTTAGGACACTAAATTCTTTAAAACTCATGGCTATGTAATTATCAGAGGAGATAAATTTCATAATATTCTCATTTTATCATGTTATTTTTGAGTATCATCACCATTCTTTGCATTATTTCTCTCCTGTTGAACATAATGGGAGGTACCTACTGGCTGAATCTGTCATTTTGTAGGCATTACTATTTTGTTTTTCCTTCCAAACATGAAGTACCTTCTGGTTAGCGGTAAGTGTGTGCATGTGGATTCTAGTGATACAAAACACTCCTTCTTCTAGGCCATAGCAGAAAACTCAATCATTTTGCTCACACAGGCAGTGAAATTTCAAAAGCAGAGGACCTCTGGCCAGACTGAGGGTAAGACTTAAGCACCCAATAAAGCAAGAACATGAAATATATGTTGTTATATCACCTCTTAACATGCATGTTTTTCCATTTACATCAACGGGAATTGCACATGTTTTGTATAGACAGAAAAGTTTAACATAAACAAACCCATGAAAACAAAGCAATTAAAAGTGTTACTTGAAATAAAATTCCATCTTTAACACACTCTATTGTGTATAGGTTTAACAGCACAGATGGTATACTGCTTTTAAATCCTTCTTTTCTGGTGTCATCTACAATAGTTAACTGAATTAAGTTTTGGGTTTTTTTTTAATAGAGGGGAGGGAAGAAAAGAATCCATGTGTGTTTGTCTCTAATGAAGTAAACTATTTTCAGGACAAGTTTCATATATAATGTTTTTGGTAATTGAAAAAAGCAGTTGCCATGATTATACTGAAACTTTGATTCAGAGACACTAGGTAGATATTTATGGCAATTATATTGTATGTATTATCTTGGCACATTATATTTATGCTGTTGTTTAAGGTCTATTATTCCACATTTCATTGGTTTACCAAACAGAAAAAACAAAATCTTTTCCAGTTTTGCAAAGAACTTAAACCCTAAAGGTATTAGCTGTCTACAGTTACTCCCAGCAGTTGAAGCAAGGCCTGATTTTTATTTTTAAAATATCTATATTGAGTTTTTTGTGGGTTTCATTGTGATGGAATTTGGTATGGGTTATGTTATAGTTCCACATCTGTGAAACAATGAGAAACTCTCTTATGTGTAATCCAATCCTGCTAATTCCCTGGCCTTACTCTGATCCTGGGTCAAAGAGGTCAGAATCTTTTTATATTTTTTATGTAGTAACAGAATTGATGTCTCATAAGTGTAAGAGAAATCTTGAAGCATTTGGAGACAGTTTTATCCTCCCACTAAATAACGTAAAATCTTATTGACCATAAATTATTGATAGAGGCAGCTTCCCATACTATTCCCTTCCTTTTCAAACTGAATTTTGAAGCTTATTGCCAATATTTTGCTTGGGGGATTTTCAGGGAGGTCATTCAAGGAGTTTAATACACATATATGATGTGAGTATACTTAACTACATCCTAAAACAGAAATAAACCAAAACAACACGACTTTTCCAGATGAACTTTTGTTGTTTTATTTCTAGCTTTCTCTGGCAGATTTTCCAGGGTTTTTTTAATTGATCCTAAAAGGTACTGATTATTTCATAGAAAAGTATGATTTTTTGATATTTTTAGGGGAATTTCTTAATACATGCAAGATGTCTGGATATTTACTATCATCAAATCTGTGAATGTTTGGTGTTTCTTCAATGCTAGCAGAGAAATTCTTATCTTCTTGTGAAATTCTGAGCTGCATCTTATGCTAGAAATTGCTTACTGTCAATCTTCTCCTGGAAAAAAAAGGAAATGAAGCCTACACATGTAGTTGAACTACCACATAAAAATGCAAATAAATGAAACATTTTTTGTTTCATGGACTTCAGGAGCCACTTTTTCAAATTATAATGTTGATAAAATACTGAAGTATTGAAAGTCATTTTTTACACCTTTTTATTTTTGGAAAACAGTAGACATAATAAAACTGTATCTTCTGGTAATCTTTTAATTTTTCTGATCCAGTTTCCCTTGCCTGTAAAATGGAACAAGCATTATTTTATTATATATTTTGCTTTCTATTCAGATGCCTCTAAGACGATTAACTTTGGCCCTGAATCTGAAAACACTTCTTATGGGTAACCCCTAAGTTCAAGAAAATATGCTTCACAGCATATTCTTAAATAATATTAATATTACTCAAGTTTTTAGTAAGATTGATCTGTCTCTTCAGAGGTTTTAGAAGATTTCTGGGTATATTATCTGTGTAACACCAAATTATCCTGGCCAACCAGTGGTCCTCTGCCCATAAAGATCATGCTTCAGGAATTCTGCTTAGATAAGGCAGTAATTTTTATCATACAAAAAAATTTGACAGTATACAAAATACAGCTCAAGGGAACAAAAAAAGAAATTACAGAGAAATAGAACCTAAATCATAGGCTCCATCAGTATTTGCTAATAAGCATGCCCCAAGTATCAGCAGAAACTAAGAGGAATTCCTTGTACATTTCACAGAGGGAATTATGGCTCTAATTTCAAGACTATGGAAATATTTTTTCCTACTTTACAGTCCTCCTGCAATACTTGCATGAGTCAATTGTTAAAATCAATGCTTATTTCCGTGTGGTGCCTATTGTATTTTTAATTGAATCCAGATTTAAAAATAAATAACAAACACTACTCATGTTCATGCAATAAACAATCCCAACTATAGCATTCTTCCCAGAACACTAATATTACATTTGGAATATGAGGCCTTTCATTGTTGGTTCTCTGCCTAAAATATTGGGGAAATAGACATGGTTCATTTCTATTTTATGTAAGATTTATCTCTAATTTGAGACTGCATAACTGTCTGGAGGTTAGCAATGGGTGATTTCAGTATAGTAAATAGATTTTGTATCATCCAAAGCTGCTTTCTGTTTCTGGAAATCCTTTGCTTCTTACCTCTTGGATGTTCTAAACTGCATGTGTTTTTATAGTTTCTCATAACGGCTCTCCTAAGTTTTCTTTTATATTGGAAATGTTTTATTTTTCCCTTAGGACTGGTAATGGTAGACACTTCATGAAAAATGAAATTATTATAAAACTTCTAGCCCATTTTCCTGCATCTAAGAGTACCTTGTTTGCTTCCTTATTCTAAAGACAGAAAAATTTTTAGATCAAGACCCAAACTTGTTAGCCAAGCTCAGCTTTTGGGCAGTTGCTTATTAGTAAAAATGGGTTAATATTAACAGTAAACTTCATCTTTAATCAAGAAAAATAATATTAAAAATTCCAGTGATGTTATTACTTCATTTTTTCTGAAATCAAACATCTGTAGAACTTGTTTCTAAGCAGAATTTTTTAATTTAAAAAAATCTATAAGTGCAAAGCAATACTCCAGCTAAAAATAATTTTACAAGCAGTATTAGAACAACACTTAAGTCTTCAAACCTTATAGTGTACTACTTTTTAGGGGTTTTACTGATAAGGCTTTCATCAGGCCACTTTGTAGACATCAGAATTGAACTAGAACTCTGTGACTAGTTTAAGTCCTTAAAAAAAAAAAAAAAAGATAAAGTTTTGTGGTGTTCAGAGTTTACTATATGAGAGCTGATATTTGAATAGTAAGCTAATTCCAGTAGATAGCAAATGCAGTGTGTAGAGAAGCTAGCCATAGAGATTGTCTTTATTGTGCTATTGGCATTCAAAGTCATGTAAACAATTACCTATTTCAGCTGAATGTCATCTAACAAACAGATCTAATAGCTTTATGCCCATTTTAAATCTAATCAGTCTTCAACTTGGCTGTCATTAGGTGTGAAAAAAGCAGGTTTAAAGCAAAATAAAATAATTCAGGTCTGAAAGGACATTCAAGGGAAAACTTAAGCCTTAACTTGTAGTATTCGCTAGAGAAAGACAAGTTTTCCTGGCTCCATTAACAGTGTTTGTCCTGATTTTGGCTGGGATAGAGTTAATTTTCTTCCTAGTAGCTGGTACAGTGCTGTGGTTTGGATTTAGGATGAGAATAATGTTGGTAACACACTGATGTTTTAGTTGTTGCTAAGCAGTGCTTACACTAGCCAAGGACTTTTCAGCTTCTCATGCCCTGCCAGCGAAAAGCTGGGAAGGGGCACAGCCAGGACAGCTGACCCAAACTGGCCAAAGGGACATTCCATACCATGTGACGTCACGCTCAGCATTAAACTGGGGGGAGTTGGCTGGGGTGTGGTGACTGCTGCTCGGGAACTGTCTGGGCATTGGTGGTGAGCAATTGCATTGTGCATCACTTGTTTTGTATATTCTTTTATCATCATCATCATCATCATCATTATTATTATTATTATTTTCCCTTTCTTTTCCCTCTTATTAAACAGTCTTTATCTCAACCCACGAATTTTACTTTTTTTTTTTCCCAATTCTCTCCCTCATCCCACTGGGGTGGGGGGTGTAAGCGAATAGCTGTGTGGTGTTTAGCTGCCTGCCGGGTTAAACTACAGCAGTGCTTCTTAAGGGCCACCACACATTCCTCTAAAGACAGAGTTTAATTTCTAAAAACAACGGGTTTACAAGGGTGCTGTTACAGCTGGAGGATTTCACTTCAACAGAACCATACCCTGTTTTTCCTTCCCCAGCTACACTCCGTTAATATTCTGGTGCAAAGCTGCCAGGTGGATGGAAGCAAAGAGGTCTGAGAAACAGTGGCCAAGATAAAATGTATTGGGTTCACAGGCATACTGAAGACTTCCAGACTATTAAAAACATAGCCATTTAATTGATGAAGGCACTGCTGTCACTGAAAGATAGACAGACAAACTACAAATCTGTGTTGAACCTTGTTTTTTTCCATCAGGAACAAATAACTTTCCTTATGTGACCTTTTTTCTTTTTTTAACAGTATGAATTTTAAAATTTATTCACTCTTCTGATCGTGATCAGAGAGGATTCTGTAACGTAGCATAGAGAATTCTAACTAGCAGTTTCTAAACCTCATGAATACTAACAACCAAGTGTTTAACAGAGTCTACTTAATGTCCTGGGAGAAGCACAGAAGGTGTATTGGCTTTATAAAATGAGAGACTATGTTTTTCTAAGTAAGTATTAACTTTCCCAGCTGAAATTAGCAAGTAGTCTCAGTGAAGCTGCTTAATTTTAAAGGAAGTTCTATTTGTAAAGCTGAACTGCCAAGCAGAGCTGTGAAGGGACTGAAAAGATCCCAAACTCATGTTACAGAAAATAAGTAAAAGTACATTCTGGTATGTTTGTGAAATTAAAACTTTGTCTTCATCCAGAGTTTTTCATAATAGCTGTCTGAAAAATTGCTCTTTCACCCATAAGTGTTCAGAGAGTCTAATTCTGGTCCATCAGTATTATGGCAGAACCTTTGCTGATTTTAGGGATGCCAGAATCTGGTCCAAAGCAAAAAACAGTGGTCACAGGAAGGAAAGATAGTAATGGCCTTCTTTCACCCATTCACCTTATGGTTGGAAAACTCTTCCAGGATGAAACTTGATTCAGTTCTCTCCTCTGTCAGAAAATATTTAAGCCAATTTTTCTCACCTTCCAGAAGAATATCCCCACCTCTTCCTTAGTTTCTGAAGTAATTCAGTTCAGCAAAGACAAGTTTTATGTGTGTAGGGGCAGAGGGGGAATAAAGGTGAAGAAGGAGATTTACTTCTGTGGACTAGTCCTAAACATATGAAATTTGACTTCTTGAAGATTTATCTGTACAGTCTATAGTCCTTATGCATGCTATGCCACCAGTAATCATGGTCACACAGACTAACAAGATCCTGGCTGATCCATTTTCCTACATGTAAACCTTTATTGACACCCTCAAAAATATCTCTAAGTTTTCAGGCAATGATTTCTCGTGGAGCTTCCATAGTCCAAGATACTTCTGCTACCAGAAAAACTCATGTCAGGAATGACAACCTCCTTACACTCACAGCCGTCTGTGATCAAAGCATGGTTCCATAGCCCAGTGTCACAGGATGCAGCAGAACTGTACTCCATGCATGGGACAAAAATTGTTTAATATAAAAAAAAATAACACTTTTGTAGACTGCAGCATTGGTCTTCCCTCTTCCAGCTGTATGTCCAATGCTACTAAGGATGGCACATTTGAATGTCTCCAGTTATAGATGGCAAAACCCACATCATTTATGCCCTGAGTGATCTGATCACTGACTTACAGATGGAAATAAATTTTTTTTGCCATGCATTCAAACATACATAAATCCACCTTCTCCCCCACATTATGACTATATATTTATTTTTGGGAGACACATATGGAGAAACACTAGATTTCAGAAAGGAACTTTGTCAGGATCAAAACATAGTCCTGCATATGACTGGAAAATAACTTAAATACATAGAAAGCTTTAAATGCTGGGACATCCACATGCCCATGCAATATCAGAGCAGCTAAAGGGTTACAGGAATACCAGTGTCGCTCTTGGATAACGAAAACAACAGCTTGATTCCACAGTTGCTTTGCGACAAGCCTCAAACCACTTGCACTTCTTAAAGCTGAAATTTTACATATGATTTTGCATTGGCTGAGCCCAGCCACACCGATGTGTGGTCAGCTGAAGAGACGGTGACCAACATTTGTACCTCTTAAGAACCTATCTGATAAAAAAATATTACAAGGTTGTGACATAAGACTGTGAATGTTGTTACATATGGTTTTAAACACCCTTTTGAGCACCATTTACAATTTAAAAAAACAATTTTCTGCTTAAACCAGAGAAGAGGAAAAAAACAAGTAAATTTTATTATCTTGATTTGTATGGCCTAAACATAGTGTATATGTTTCCATTCAGCATTTTTATATCTTGAAACACAAAGCAGATGTTGGTTTTTTTATTGGAGGTATCAAACTGCATGTCGCCCTGTGCAGAAACAGATGCAAATTAGATTTATAAGAAATGTCTTTAAAGATACATTTCCAATGGGATGAGGGATTCATTGACTTTTCCAGATATCTTGTATCTTTTCAGTGGTTAGGGCACCTTTCAAGGTTATGCTTTATCCTGATTTCTGCGGTCATTTACATACTACTTCCACTCTGAAAGCAAATCAATGGTACCTATCTCAATCCATCCTCCTAGCAACTGAAAAATAGCATAGTGGAAGAAGCATGCAAAAACAAATGTTAAAAAAAATACTTATCTTTAGAATAAAAACAGAAGACTTTTTCTGGGGGTAAGCTCTGGTAAAAATAAATGCTTTTGCAACTAAAGCAAATAGAGTAATGATTCTTGGTAACAATGCAGGAAGGAAAGTCCACAGAGGTATCTGTCATTCGGTAATTTGAATTTCCTAGTCAACTAAGCATGTAGTCAGGGTGCTACAAGGTCCAGCTGCTCCCCATGGGCTGGGGGCCAGGAGCATTGGAGGCTCCCTGGGGTCAGCCAGGGCCCATCCCACCACCCCAGCCAGGAACTGGACAGACGGGGGGGCACCGGGGCAGCCCCAACCCCAGGCATCGGGCACCTCCCTGGGGATGGGCCAGGACGTGGGGAACTGGAGACCGGCCCTGCTGCGGCATTGCTGGGGCAGGGGCTGATGGCCCCGGGGGCTGAAATGGGGTCCTGGGCCATGGGCAGGGTGGGGGACAGGGAGACATGGACAGTAGGTCCTGCACTGCTCTCAGGACCTGGACAGCGGGACAGTCCTGGTCACAGCCACAGGGCTTCCTCAGAGCAAAGACAGCATTTAAGAGAACACAATGCTTATATGAAAATGTAAGCAACTTATTTTTTATTCACAAAACATTAGAAAACTTGTTTATTTTTCCTCTAAGGCTGCGTTTACTGTTTTCTTCCTCCCAAAGCGCTTTGCTTTTCAAGCCATTACTTTTTTTTTCTTTAAACAGCTTCATTTAAAATATATATAACACTATCTGTTGTACCATGCTGCTTAAATTATTTACTATCAATGTACTTTATTGAAATGCAAGAAAAAGTTTATTCTGAGAGAAATGAAACAACTATTAACAGTAAATTGGACTTCATTACATTTTCATAAGTCTTGATTTAAGATGATTATAAAATTAGAACTTCATTGCTATAAATGCAAATGTCTCCGTCCTAGCTTATTTTATTATTAGTTTATTTTTACAGCCCCCAGTTTTGTCAGAAAATTGTGTGGTTAGTAAATTATTTTTACAAAACACACTAATGTTTCTTTTATACACAGTCAGTAAGAATATAGAATACCTGCTGGTTCAATTATTTTATATAATTATGTTTTTGAAAAAAATTATTTTGGATGGATTCAGTTGTTATGCAACTTAATGCCAAAAACCATAATGAATGTACTGCTTGCATATAACAAATGCACTAAAAAGCCAAATGCCTTAGACTTTCAAAAGCTCCATTTGGCAGCTGTTGGAGAGACATTTAAGAAGTAGTAAATCCCCCATTATTTTTTTCTCTTTCACATACCTTCAGGGATCTGACTAATAAGTTCACAACTACCAAATGAAATAGCGTCTCACTAGTGTCTTTTCCTTGTGTCTTACACAGGCCTTAAGTAAAACCAAGTTGTTCCCTTTGGTGGATTTATGTTCTGTTTTCTGGAAACACCAGCCCTGTCAACACATCAGTCCCGTGTCCCCTCTGTCATGTCCCTTTGTCATCTTTGCTAGGAAATGACCGCAGATGCTGCATCTTTTCCAGAACTGTATGCGTACAGGTTGGCCACCCAGCAGCTTCTAAATAAAATATAGTACAAATGCATCCCAGCCATACCTCAGTAGTCTCATCTTTACCCAACTGTCAGTTCTCAGCAAACCTGTATGAACATAGTTTTTCTTGGGATTTCTTTAACTCAGTCAATGTATTCAAACTCTTTTGCAAATAGGTGGAGAATGAAGCACAGAGTGAGATGACACAGGCTAAGGTCTGTGTGATTATAGTTTGATTATATAAACTTTGTTTTCTTGGAAATCTCAATTAGAAAGCTCTGCATGTTTCTCCAGGTAAGCTTGTCATACAAAATAAAACTGCATTCATGACCATAAAATTAAATAAAAGCTTCATTAATTGTGAGACAGAAAATATGAAGAGTATGTGTCCTGCAGAAATTTCCTTCCTTCTTTTTTTTTTTCCTTTCTTTCTTTCCCGTACTTATACATTTCTTCATCTATGATTAGCTGGCAAGTAAAGATCACTTTTGTGAGGTCTGGACAAATGGCACTTTGGTTATATATATACACACGCTATACATTCTAAATTCAGAGTCGCACGTGCTTCAAATACTGGTTGTAAGTGTCTCTTCAGTGAAAATTGGTATTGTTGACAGAGCAATTGTGACAACTGTTGCAAAGTCCCATTTCGTCTCAGCATATGCAAAACTGGGATGAAGCTATTGCAGTGGGCACGAGATGAGGGCAATCCTCTAGAATACAGAAAATGTTTCATTTTATTCCTCTTGGCTCTGAGGCATTCAGTCTTCCATACACTCAAATAATTCAAATAATTAACATCATGCTTAATTCTACCTGTTTTGTTTGAATACCATATTCTGTATTTACCAGAGACAGGCCTACCTCTTAAGACTTTGTTGTCTAAACCTAGGAATTTCAATATAGGGGGCATGTACAAGTTTTTATTATTTATTTATTTATTTTATCATTTCACCACCTTGCATTCTTACATAGAGGCTACATGGGAATAAAACTGCATTATACTTAGCTATGACTTTTGTTTCTTAAACTGAGATGTTACACAGTTACAACTGTATCCACAGCTTTGCTGTTTTTGTTACTTAAGCTTTGTTACACTTGAGAGAGCAAAACTGTCATGTACGGAGAAGCCTTTAGGCACCTACATAGGCAAACTCTGCGCTTCTGTCTCTGTTATTGGCTCTTGTGTCTTAAAGGTACAGAAGACATTGTCTTATATCTGCCTTTTGGTCTCATGCTAGTCTTCTGTGACACAAGTTCCATCACCAATTTATAATAGGTGAAGTCTGGAGTTGCAATAAATTGCTATAGAGTCATTAACTCTTATATGTCTGTATAGATTTATCCGTTAGAGAGGTAGGCTCTTTTTTCTTTCTTCTTTTCCTGCAATTCTTCCACACAAACATACTTATTTTCCTAGATCCAATATTCTGAAAAAGAATTCCTTGCCCTGAAGAGCAATTTCTACTGAACAGCATTCCTCTGCTTTTTGTTTTTCAGTCCTCCCTGGCTTGTTAGCATTTGCTATCAATTTTAAAGGGAGTAGACCTTCTCCCTGCAAGACTGCTTTTTCTGTTCCAGGTCCCGTTTCCTAGAGCACACCCTACTGCATGAACAGGTCAGTGCACAGCAATTGAGATGGCACAACTTAGGGAGCCATTTGACTTCAATCACTGCTACCTATTTGCTGGTATGCAATGCCATCAAGAACTTCCATAAGTTACTGAAATTGTGGCATTATCTTAAATATATATATGTACACACACGTGTATATATACACATACCCTTCTATTTATTATATAGGATTTTCTTCTTTTTTTATATACATGTATGTGTATATCATAGAATCATAGAATGATTTGGGTTGGAAGGGACCTTAAAGATCATCTAGTTCCAAACCCCCTGCCATGGGCGGAGATACCTTCCATTAGATCACGTTGCTCAAAGCCTCATCCAACCTGGCCTTGAACACTTTCATGGAGGGGGCATCCACAACTTCTCTGGGCAACCTATGCCAGTGTTTCACTACCCTCACAGTAAAGAATTTCTTCCTAATACCTAATCTAAATCTACCCTCATTCAGTTTAAAACTGTTATCCCTCATCCTATCACTACACTCCCTGATAAAGAGTCCCTCCCCATATTTCCTGTAGGTCCCCTTTAAGTGCTAGAAGGCTGCTATAAGGTCTCCCCAGAGCCTTCTCTTCTCTAGGCTGAACCCCAACTCCTTCAGCCTTTCTTCATAGGAGAGGTGTTCCATCCCCCCGATCATTTTCGTGGCCCTCTTCTGGACCCACTCCAATAGGTCCATGTCTTATTCTGGGGACCCCAGAGCTGAACACAGTACTGCAACTGGGGCCTCATGAGAGTGGAGTAGAGGAGGAGAATGACCTCCCTCAACCTGCTGGCCACGCTTCTTTTGATGCAGCCCAGAATACAGTTGGCTTTCTGGGCTACAAGTGTACATTGCTGGCTCATATTGAGTTTTTCATCCAACAATACCCCCAGGTCCTTCTCTGTAGGGCTGCTCTCAATCCACTCATTGCCCAGCCTGTATCCATGTTTGGGATTGCCCCAACCCAGGTGCAGGACCTTACACTTGGCCTTGTTGAACTTCATGAGGTTTGCACGGGCCCACCTCTCTAGACTGTCAAGGTCCCTCTGGATGGCATCCCTTCCCTCTAGAGTATCAACCACACCACTCAGCTTGGTGTCATCCACAAACTTGATGAGGGTGCACTCAATATGACTGTCCATGCCCCTGACAAAGATATTAAATAATACTGGTGCCAGTATGGACCCCTGAGGAACACCATTCATCACTGGTCTCCACCTGGACATCGAGCTGTTGACTGCAACTCTTTGAGTACAAACATCCAGCCAATTCCTTATCCACTGAGTGATCCACCCATCAAATCCATGTCTTTCCATTTTGGAGACAAAGATGTTGTGCAGGACAGTATCAAATGCTTTGCACAAGTCCAGGTAGATGACATCAGTTGCTCTTCCCTTATCTACCAATGCTGTAACCCCGTCATAGAAGGCCACCAAGTTTGTCAGGCCTGATTTGCCCTTAGTGAAGCCATGTTGGCTCTCACCAATCATCTCTCTGTTCTCCATGTGCCTTGGCTTAGTTTCCAGGAGGATCTGCTCTATGATCTTGCCAGGCACATAAGTGAGACTGACTGGCCTGCAGTTCCCCGGGCCTTCCTTTTTTCCCTTTTTTAAAAATGGGGGTTATGTTTCCCCTTTTCCAGTCACTGGGAACTTCACCAGTCTGCCACAACTTTTCAGATATGATGGAGAGTGGCTTAGCAACTTCATCCACCAGTTCCCTCAGGACCCTCAGATACATCTTATCAGGTCCCACAGACTTGTGCACCTTCAGGTTCCTTAGGTGGTCTCGAACCTGATCTTCTCCTACAGTGGGCAGTACATCATTCTTCCAGTCCCTGCCTTTGGTTTCTGTGAATTGGGCGGTGTGGCTAGAGCACTTGCAGGTGAAGACTGAGGTAAAAAAGTTGTTGAATACCTCATCCTTCTTCATGTCGGTTGTTGCCAGGTGTCCTGCTTGGCTCACTGGCAGGGAGTGGTGCACAGTTTCTTTCATCTTGTATATATATTTATGTATAAAATATATATACATGCATATACATACACCGACACAGAAGACTTACTTATACTAATTCAAACATTGTCTAATTATCGTTATTATAAAAACATTTGCCTGACTTTGAAGGTGCTGTTGCTCCAAAGTTCTGTTGTATACTAAAAAGAAAATCCTTCTATTATACACATAATGGTAATTTGTAATAATACATAGAAAAGTTTCAAGAGAGTTGATTTTCTTTGATGTGTTTTGGGTGGGAGGTGTTGTTTTTTTCTTGCACTTATGAAAAAACACTTCACAGATTACTTCAGAATACCTTTAAGGTTTGGGGTTTTTTTTAAGGGGGAAAAACAAACAAACAAACAAACAGAAAAAAAGAAACCAAAAAGAAAAGTGATATTCTCAGTTGCTATATGTAAGATGATATAAGCATGCAAATTTTTGCCCCAGACAGGTATTTACAAAATAAAGACTGCACTGCACATGCATTAGTTATACAAGTTTTCTAATTACGATAAAGTTAGTTACATAGTTAAATGTCATAAAACCCTCAAGGGCAGTTTATCCACTCCTTATGCTATACAGAGACCAATAGCGGTTTATATCTAATATTGTCAGTACGAAGACAGTTAAATTGGACTTATAAAATACGATGGGAGTTCACAAATCTGACACTTCTAGATTTCATTTGGGCTGAAATGCACTGAAATATCCAGAGTCCCTGAAGCATATCAATAACAACTTTCAAAAAAAAAGAAAGATTATCGCATTTTACACTGTTGCAGGAGTGGAAGAGGAAAGCAGAATTTGTCTGGTAGAAATCATCCTTGGTTTTCCAAATTAGGTTCATCCAGTTCTAGAAATGCATCTTAGGAAGTGTTTTTAAGGTTTCTAATAAAGGTCATGTACTCTAACTAGGCTTTTTCATTCTGTGAACGGAATATTTACCTACTTAATGCCATCTAAATGTTCCTTAATAACACATTGTGATTGCTTCAGTAAGTCTGCTTGCTAAACCATTACACAGTCAAAATTATTCTCTGTAGGGAAAATTTATCTTCTAATGCATTATGCTGCTCTCCCCAACTTTGATGCTTATTCTAATATGTCTTTGTTGATCAATTTAACCTCTAGAAAACTTCTGTCTGTATATTTGCATTTTGGGGGCTTATTTTAGATTCTCATGCATGATTACTAATGTTAGTTAGACTCTCTCTAAAGAAGATAGTACTAGGAAATTATCTGCCAATAAATATGTATTAGTTATCTGCCTACAAAATTCATTGACTATAGGGATGATTTGAGGTGTATGTATGCGAAAGGTATAATCATGCATAAAAGGTCCACACATTCATAGGTATATTCTGTTAATGTAAACTTGCTCCCTCTGGTTAATGGTCTTGGTTTTGGGGTTTTTTTTAAACTACATAATCAGCCTGATATTCAAATTTTATTTAAACTAATTAAGGATCTGATTCACCACGTGTGGCAATAGAAAGAGGGATAAATATTGTGTACTCTAATATCTTCATTCTTCATATGAGGGTAAGTAGTAAAACTTATGAAGTACATGTTGGACTACCTGTGCCCAAAGACGGTCATAAAGGAAAAGTGACCTAAACACCTTTCACAGGTGCCTCTGAGAAATTATCCAGTTAAATAACAGAAACTTTTAGTTTAGGCCTTTTACCCATTATTCATTGCAGTGGTACCCTATCTGGACACCTGGCATTAGTAATTGAAGAATCTTATTGGAGAAAGGGAAATTGAATATGTTTTTTATATAATTTTTAAATGTTCTTGGAGGGGTTTTTTTGAAGATTAACAGTTTCTGTGACAGTTCATAAATCTTGAGAGAAATAGAATATACCATAAGATAGTTTCCTTATTCTTCTCAAACAACATCTAATTCAGACTTTATATATGTCAAGAACACTGACAGTGCATGTACTTGAGAGTTTCACTGGAGAAAAAATGTGTTTTACATTATGCATCAGAAATAACATTGTATATGCAATGTTTTTTCTAATTACCCACAGTGATGACATGCCTTGATCACTGCCAATCATGCTAACATAACTCAGTTTTCTCTAGTACTTATCGTATTTTTCTGGGCTTATATGTTCTGTCCTGAGTTTCATATTTGGACTCTAAATTCTTAGGGGCAGGGACTGTACTACTTTTGCTTTTGCATGTCATCTGGCATGCAGAAATCTTCATCTCATACTAGAGCTCCTATTTGCTGTGGCAGCACAAATAATTAAAATTCTTTTCTCTCTGTTATTCCTCCATTGGTCTTCATTTTATTTAAACAAGTTTTGGAAGTTGCGGTTGCACTAAGGTTAGCTTTTCAGGCTATGTGATAGTCATAACTAATCTAATTATTTGCACAATTCCACCTCTAATTATGTTGACAAGATATTACTTGTTCACATCTAAAATTGACAGAAACCAGCCATAAAGAGTTGAAAACCATAGTAGAACATAGGGAAATCATCACTGCTCTAGGGAAAAAAAAAAAAAAAATTGTTTAAAATTAGATATATATTTATATATTCATTGTGACCTTATAAACAGAAGTATTTCCCATATCAAAGCTAGTAAGTTACAAGCCTAGATTTCTCAGTCATCCCTTATCTTTCATATATTTATCTAGTTGGTATTTTCTATGAATAACCACTGTATGTTTTACTTAGGTAAATATCATGCTATTATTAGATCAAACATTGGAAGTGAACGAATCACAGCCTGTCCAAAGCTGATATTTTACATTTGTAATATATGACTTCTCATTAGAACCATTTTTATCCTGTAAGAAAGCTTACCCACAGGACTATTTTGTGCTTATAAATGCTTTCAAACTGTCACTGCTTGAAGAACTTTGGAAACAATACAACAATTTTGTCAAAGGTTTACCCTGTTTCAATTTGGCAAAAGAACTTTGTATGGATCTACTTAAGAACAGCTTGCAAGTGTGTGTGTCACCATAAGAAAGAGGAGGAGCCCAAAGATCAAGCGTATCAGACTAAAGTTGGAAAGTGAGATAAGAATCTGCAGCCCTGTACTTTGGGAAAGACATACCATTGAACCAATGGGGATGTTAGTCAAATGAGAATTGTGTGATTATTAGACTATGTGATTAGACTATGCTTATTGCTTAGCCACAACAACTGACAAGTTCATGCTCTTAGATGTTTTCTTGCTCAGCAAAATAAAAAAGATACACATGTAATATGCATGGGGTAAGATAAAGTATCTCAAGTCTCAACAAACCCACAGTCTGTTTGGCTAGTACCAAAAATACTGCCTTGTAAGGTATGTCTCAGCACACATCAGCTAACCCTGGTAGCTACCTGCTCATAGGCTCCTATCCCACAACAAACAGGGATATGTTATCCAAAATCTAGAGGCAATCTAGATTATATGAGCAAAAGCAACTTGATTGGAATTACATTGACCAGAGGTTGAGAGGGGTACATATATAACCAGCTCCTATGAAACATCTGAAACAATTTTTCATGTCAGCACTGAACTCTTTTACTTCTAGGTGGTTGCTGTGAAACTTATACATATTATATCCCTGTACGTAGCTATTCATATATGTGAATTATTCTAGTGATAAGGCAAAGAAGGTATACAGTACTATTTGGCCATTTATGGCCTTCAGTTATGCATATCTAATACTTAAATATGTTTTTAGTAGGTACCCTTTCTGTCACGTTAAGATAGTGCATTTTCTATCTGTTAGAGTAATTAAATATTTATATAGTTTTATCTATGTGGTGAACTTTATTATGCAAGATATTCAAACATATTTAGCATACAAACAAATGTGATCAAGAAATGACAATGTGATAGGATATTAACTTCAAGAGTTCCTATAGCCAGAACTGAAGGATCTCAGCCTTTTCATTATTCCTGAAGAATATGTGCACTGCCTATATTTCTTTAAAGGTAAGGGGGGAAAAAGCATAATAGAAATCTGCTTATATCGCCATAGGGATAGTAGAACTGAAACATAACATCTCACATATTTGAAAAAAAAAAAATGTTTGCCACCATCTTAAGGAGAAGTCAGTACAGTCATTGAAGCAATTGATTTCTAGAAAATTAGTATCTTATGTGAGATTAAATTTTCTATTGTTCTAGCTACTAAGAAAGGTAAAAAGTATCAGTTATAAAAGAAAAATGACTCAAGCATTACTTTCATCTGGGAGGCAAAACAGAATACTGCCTATCCTGAAATTCAAAATTACTTGTCCTGATAAGAAAGCACATAGCATTATATCAGTCACTATTTGTCATAATTACAGCTTTTATTTTATGTCAGTTATGACACCTCAGTTTCTTATAATAAAAAATGAGAAAGATGGAAAATGCTCTGGAATAGAAGCAAGCATGTTCTAAATTGTCTGAAAGTAAGGTTTAAAGATTTCATTTGTTTATGAAATGATATTAAAAACTACATTACATTTTCCCACAATCAATTTGGCAAGAAAAACTTACCTATTTTTTCTCTGAAAGTAGGAATTTACCTTTTGCTGCATAAAACACTACAGAGAGAAAATGAATTGAATTGTTGCTACTAATCCTACAATTTCAGATCTGACCATAGCTCAAACACTGCTCAAGTAACATATTACAAAGGCTCTAGAAGAAGAGTGTATTTTAACATATTTCTTCCTAAGGGACAAAGAGTGGGAGCAACTTCTCTCCTAAGTCTTTTAAATTGTTTCAGGAAAGGGTGGTCATTTCTCTTATAATAAGGAATTTTCTCCAAAATACGGTCAGAATTATAGTGAGTATCTGTTAGATAACTGCTCAATAGCCTGCTGAAATGCAAATAAAGAAGGGACGGTGACAGTGGGACAAATTGACTCTTGTTCCACAAAGAAATAAAGAAGTATTGGAACTGGAAGTTAAGTTATTGGAAAGAAAATTCAAGTTCATAATTTATCTGGATCTTTCTTTCTATAACATGCTGGAACAAATGCATATAAGAAGGCTGCAAACACTGAAAGGATGTAGAAGTCAAGATGATATTGAGAAGCATAGTGAATCTTCACTGTTCATGTGCTGGATGTCATGAGGAGCACATAAGCTCCAATGAAGCTCACAGGTGATTGCTTCTAAATACCATGGAAATTTGTACTGGGATTTGAGCTGTTCAGCATATTTAAGATATGTGAAAAGTGAGACAAAGGCGACCACTGAGCAGCTGAAGTTTGCTAAGATTTTGACTACCTTGAAAAATAAATCTATCTGCTAAGATTTTCAGCAGGTTTTCATAATACTGAATAGCTGGGCAATAAAATGGATCAAAAATTCAATACTGGTGAGTGACGTGTAATACCCATATGGAAAATAATGTTGTTAACCCTACACATGCACAGTGATAGACTCAACCATAGCTTCTGTCACTCAGCAAAGATTTCTTGGAATAGTTGTGAAGAGTTGACACAATGCTCAGCAGCAGTGCAAAAATCAAGTTGAGCATTAGGAAAGAGCATTAGGCATTGAATAAGCATTGAGGAATGAACAGTAGGAAAGGAACAGAGGCAAGGGAGAAAACAATTCCATAATGTTTCCTTTGTCTTGAATAATATGAAGGAGGACACCAAAGGGAAAAAAAAACCCAAATAAAACAGACTTTGCTACTCTGAATAATGGTCATATACGGAAAGCACCACCAGTGAGCATATAAAGGCTGAACCTCCCCCTTCAACCTCTTATACATAAACCAAACTGGTATATTTGTGGAACTGCAAAAGATGAATTCAACTTCAGCCAGCACAGAAACAACTGCAGCAGAACATCTGAGATTAATGCCATTTTACAAACAGTGAGGTTTAGCCCTTGTGTACCAGAAGCATTTAGAAGGCCACCTAGGACATTGCCTTGTCACGCCTACTGGATTGCACTATAATGAAAGAAGGTGCACCCGGGAGCTGAGAGTCTCTGAACACCTGCAGATATATGAACAAAAATCCAAAAGAGGCTGGAATGAGTCAAATCTTTTACTATATTTAGTACATTTAGTCTTTAGGAAGAAAAAAAATACATTCAGGATTTCAGACTACTACATTGAAGTACAAAGAAACCCAGATAATATAATCATGAAGGGATGCATTAGGGAGAAAGGAAAACACTCAAAAGTGCTAAGTATTGCCAAAAAGTGACGTGAAGAAAAAAGGAGGAGGGGAAAAGACATACCTTATGAAATTTCATATTGGGTATGCTGAACATACACAGAGGGGATATTTGATGCTAGAAATTCTGCTAATCTCTTGAAAGTGAGCTTGACTATCTGCCTAAAAATTACTTTTAAGTGAGTTAAAAGGTCAGATCTGATCTTATTTCATAAAAACCTGCATTGCTAATGAGAAAACAAAGCATGTTACTACAGAATAGGAATAGACTACCACTACCCTCTGTTCCTGTTTCTGAAGCTTACTTTGTTCAGTGTTGTAACACCTTTTAACTTTAAACACCTACATTTACATTTGGTGTCTTTCTCTAATAACATTTTCTGCTTGCACATTACCAACTCTAAAGCTTCTCCCATACACCTCAGCTGCTTTGTTAGGTGTACACTGCTGGGAACAGACTCTGATACTCTGCAGAGATGTGTGTCCCTCTGGCAATTCCTGTCCTAGAATCACAGAATCATTTAGGTTGGAAACAACCCTTAAGATCATCAAGTCCAACTGTAAACCTAACACTGCCAAGTTCACCACTAAACCAGGTCCCTAAGCACCACATCTACACGTCTTTTAAAGACCTCCAGGCATGGTGACTCAACCACTTCCCTGGGCAGCCTGTGCCAATGCTTGATAACCCTTTACCTGAAGAAATTTTTCCTTACATCCAATCTAAACCTCCCCTGGCGCAACTTGAGGCCATTTCCTCTTGTCCTATCACTTGTTACTTCGGAGAAAAGACCAACACCCACCTCGCCACAACCTCCTTTCAGGTAGTTGTAGAGCACAATAAGGTCTCCCCTCAGCCTCCTTTTCTCCAGGCTAAACAGCCTCAGTTCCCTCAGCTGCTCCTCAGAAGACTTGTTCTCCAGACCCTTCACCAGCCTCGTTGCCCTTCTTTGGACACACTCCAGCACCTCAATGTCTTACTTGTAGTGAGGGGCCCAAAACTGAACACAGTATTTGAGGTGCGGCCTCACCAGTGCCAAATACAAAGGGACAATCACCTCCCTACTCCTGCTGGCCACATTATTTCTGATACAGGCCAGGATGCCATTGGCCTTCTTGGCCTCCTGGGCACACTGCCGGCTCATGTTCAGCCGGCTGTTGACCAACACCCCCAGGTCCTTTTCCGACAGGCAGCTTTCCAGCCACTCTTCCCCAAGCCTGTAGTGCTGCATGGGGTTGTTGTGACCCAAGTGCAGGACCCGGCACTTAGTAAATAGAGCTGCTGGGCAGCAACAGCAAATGATTAATGAAATACATGGCAAGAGCCTTCCTTAGAAATAGTAGTCCAGTTGGCTATATCATGGCAGATTTTGTGTTGTTACTATGCTACTACAGTGATAATGCAGTGAGGAGACACAGGGACAAATACCAGAAACTCCACACAGTTTATTTAAGCAGTTTGCATTTCCAGGTCTGTATAGTCATAAAAGTTTTCAGATCTTAAGACAACAGTCAAAAGTGACCAAAGACTTCCTGGTGTGTAGTACAGAAGCTATTGATATAGTTCTAGCAGAGGAGAAAAAAAAATCATTATGCTCTATCTGGTGTATTATGGATAAAATATTCATGGAAACCCCAGGTCTGTTTTTTATATATATATATAATATATATATAATATATGACAAACTGAGCACACCAACAAGAACTGTCATAGAACATAAAAATATGACTTGATTTTTTAGGTCCACTCTCTACTGAGTTAATAAATAAGCATTCCTTTCAGTGTGTTCTTTACTCCTCTGTTTGCTCCTGCATGGAGAAGCAGCTTTTGCTTACACAATGGATCAGAAAAAAATTAATGAATGCTCCAGACTGCCACCCTGTGTGGTGTTCTGTGGAGTTCTGTGAGAAGTCTCTTTACAGGAAAAGAAGAAGCAGAGACAACCAAAGGCAACTGAGACTGCCAAAAAATACCATAAGTTGATCAAGACTGGGTTACTGAACCAGACCACATTTCTGGGAAATAAGCAGAGATGAAAGATCAGGCCCATATTAAGAGAGAACTGGACTTGGTTTCCCTGGACGAAGATAACCCTCAGAAGGCCATACAGTTATTTGTAGGTTCCATCAAACTGAATCTCGCACTTCAGAATCTCATATATTAACTAACCCAGTGTGTTTATGAAAGTCCAAAAAGCCAAGTGCTGTTAGAAACTACAACAGAGCTGCTGAACTCAGCTCGCAACGTGGCTGTAACTCAGCAATGGCAGAGGCAGGCACGCATACTCCTGGAGCATCAGGCTGCTGATGAATTTGTCTTGGCAAGTGGCCTGGAGTATGGTCAAGAAACCAGTGCCATGCTAACAATACAAAAAAGGCTAACAAGTTTGCCTAAGACTGATAGAAATCTAAATGAAAACATGAATTAAAAGAGAATTTAGAAAACTTAGAAAAAAGGATTGGCTTTGGAGAAATAAAAGAGAACACAGATAGAGGAAAGCAAGTGGCAATGGACATTTAGAATGGTTTAGATATACTTTGGATGCAACTATTACGCTGTAAGTATGTGCAAGTGTGATCTGGACACCAGGTTTTATTATTTACAAATACTAAAACAACTGTAAGTATGTTGTTCCTTGTGACTGAATTCTGAGGTCACTTATGAAAGGCCTTTTGCTGAATTAGATGCAGGTCATGGAACAGCACATTTGCTATAAATTGCTTTCTTAAAGGACCAGTTAACAAGTATTTATCCTAACATAATTATTCCACATGTAGAACCTGACAAAAACAGAGGACAACTGATGTCACTAGAGTACTAATGCATAAAACCTCTTGCTTGCATACAGCTGCACCAATACAAAAATACTGTCGTTTAATGTGTCACATTCCCTCTCAAATACAGAAAGAGTTAAAGCAGGGTAAAAGCAACTGTAGAGATTTTCAAAGTTATTCTATGTACAGCTAACCCCATTCCTACTGAAAAACTCCCACTGTTTTCAGAGAATGCCAAGTTAGATCAACTCTCAGTGCTTTTTAGAAGAAAGAATTTAAAACAGTATTCTGTGCTGTACAATCTTATTGAATACAGTTTTACTGAGAAGAAACACTTTTACACTACTACAGCTTAACAGAAGTCAGCCATCTAAGATGTGTATTTCATTCTCCAGCACTGAGGAAAATTGAAGCTTATCAGTTTCTTGGCTGCTTCTGAACTAGTCATTTATGGTTTGAAACTAAACCACTAAACTCTGAGAATTTGCTATGTCTAATTTCATTAGCAAAATCTCCTTTCAGCAAAAGCTCCCAAACTGCAGCAGGAATGATCTTTCTTCAGTGAATGTAACCTTTCCCCATTACTACCATTGCCACTTTCAAAATGATTTATGCTTTCAACAAGAAAAAAAAATCAGTACAAACCCCTCTATTTTTAAAATATACAGCAAAACCAGGGACAGGTTGTATAAATTCCAGTATATTAAATATCACTCACAAACTTTTTAAGTATTAAAATTTTCCTATCACTTACAACCTTTGCACTACTGAGAAGCGAGAAGGGAAAGAAATCAAATTATGTAACAACATATTGGCTATTTCTCAGCTTTCTGGAGAATCTGGGGTTGCTTTGTTTTAAATGTTTACTATACCAAAAATCTCATGGCTATAAACATATTTTACACAAGAAAACAGAATTTTAGAATCAAAACACATCATTTCCCAAAAGCAAATTCAGCAGAACAGTACGAAGCACAAACCTTCTTAATAGGCTGCCATCATTCAAACAGCAAAAACATTATCAAGTTTCATAAAATTTCCCCCTTCTCCCTCCAAAACAGCTATGGAATGTTCTACAGATTTAAAACTGAGATGCAATGCAACTGAGAGAGGGAAAAAAATGCAGAAGATATTATTTCTATGAGAAGAGTTATACAGTAGAAAACAAAATATTAAAGGTACTATAACAAAGTGAAACCAAACAATGATGAGGATAATGGTCCATCTTGAGGGTAGAGAGGCCTTACAGAGAGATCTGGATAGACTAGAGAGCCGGGCAATCACCAACCATATGAAATTTAACAAGAGCAAGTGCTGGATTCTGCACCTGGGATGGTGTAATCCCAGTTGTATGTACAAACTGGGGGATGAGAGGCTGGAGAGCAGCCTCGCAGAAAGAGATCTGGGGGTTTGGGTTGATGGCAAGTTGAATATGAGTCAGCAGTGTGTCCTGGCAGCCAAAAGGGCCAACCATGTCCTGGGGTGCATCAAGCGCAGCATAGCTAGCCAGTCGAGGGAGTGATTGTCCCACTCTGCACTGCACTGGTGTGGCCCCACCTCGAGTACTGTGTGCAGTTTTGGGCACCTTAATATAAGAAGGACATCAGACTATTACAGTGTGTCCAGAGGAGGGCAACCAAGATGATGAAAGGCCTCGGGAGCAAGACTTAGGAGGAGCGGCTGAGGTCACTTGGCTTGCTCAGCTTGGAGAAGAGAAGGTTGAGGGGTGACCTCATCTCAGTCTGCAACTTCCTCAAAGTGGGTAGTGGAGGCAGAGGTGCTGATCTCTTCTCTCTGGTGACTGGTGACAAGACACGACCTAATGGATTGAAGCTGCATCAGGAGAAGTTCAGATTGGACATTAGGAAAAGGTTCTTCACTGAGAGGGTGGTTGGTCACTGGAACAGGCTCCCCAGGGAAATGGTCATGGCACCAAGCCTGTCAGAGTTCAAGGAACATCTGGACGATGCTCTTAGTCATATGGTTTAGTTTTTGGCAGTTCTGTGAGGAGCAGGGAGTTGGACTCAGTGATCCTTATGGCTCCCTTCCAACTTGAGATATTCTATGATTCTATGATTCTAAAGGACAGATATTTGTACCCTCCTCTCAGCTTTGACCGTGTCATGAAAGAGGTTAGATTGTGTGATTGCAATCATTTTTTGTGGCCTACAAACTGTATGGATGACTATGCAACTACGTGGAGTCTTATTGAAGCAGCTGGGATATCTTGTTCACATAAACACAAGTGAGAAAAAAAGGATTGTTCTTTACAATTAACCCTTACTACAGTTTAAATCAAGCTAAGCAGCACTTGTGATGGGGCAATCAAAACCCACTACATTTTGAGTATCTAGCAAGATAATTTCATTTTGGAAAATATGGTTAAGAAATGCAAAGTAGGGAATGAAGCTTGTTAGAAGTAAGCAAACTTGATTTTAAATTATGGTATTAAAAAAAAAAGACATTTTTAAATGTTATTGGTTTGTTAGGAAATTTGCACTGTCTCTGTGAGAGTAAGTCAGGCAAAAGATGATTTGGCAGCAGCTTTTAGATGGAGACATGCAACAAATCAGGAAGTAGAATCACTCCCTGACTCTACAGGAATAACAATGTTGGAATAAACTGACAGAACCATTATTGCCATTGCTTTTTTCCAAATATGTACTGTAATTTATCATAAGGTATAGTCACATTTCAGACTGTATTGCTCTGCGACATCAAATTCCCCGGCAGAAACCCAGATACAGGAGAATAATTTTCTTACTGTTTGCTTACCCCATCCATTTCAAGCACCATTTCAATAAAATGGAACTGTGTTGCTCCATCTCCTGTTAGACACCCAGTTCACAATTCATACTAAGATATTTAACTTGTGTGTTTGTAGACACACAGCATCATAGTAAGCAAGAAGACATATGAACAGAAAAGCCCTAAAAGCATTAGAAGGTAATGGTACTTTTTGTTATGATCTGTTTCCCTTTTGGGGGGATAGAAGTGACTGGTGGCAGAGTGCTATTAATGGCACCAAAGACAATAAGAAAAGCCAGGGGTTTTAGTCATCACTTCTTTGGCCTGAGAGTTTGGTGAGCTTTATTTTTAAAATCCTCTTATGCCATATGGATTTTACCCAAACTCTACATATCTGTCTAAACCCCTTCTTTTTCATAATAAATGCCACAAGTTAAAGCATTACCATACTGCTCAGTTCATGTAAATACTTATTTATTTTAGAACAGTTAGTTATTATTGACAATACTGTTATATACAACACGTTACCTAGTATACAGTGTTCAGTCATCACTAACCTTCCCCCCAACACATGCTATTTATGAAATTTCTGTATCATACCTATTTTTATGATTCTGAAATATATATATGCATTAGAAAGAGTAAAGTGCATTTAAAATATTATTTCGCTTCCCATGATTTGTGTCAAAATACTATGCTTTTAAAATATATAGAGAGGGCAGTCAAAACACATTTGCAGAAATAAACATATTTCTAGCTTTGTAACACATTGCAGATTTTGGCCAGCTATTTTCCACTCAGCATGAGAAACTTTGCACCATATGTCCAGCTCTCATTTGGAATGGATATTTATCTTATTTGGAATAACAACCATGAGAATTATCTGGTCCCCAGTTATCTGGTAACACAACAGCTATCTTTGGGTGTTGGGATTTTTTTCTTGTCCTTTCAAATTAGCACTTTGACTCTGCTTCAGTTAGAAAGACCTCCTTGCAGTTTCAGACTTGGGCTTATCCAGTAAAATTATGAAGTGCCAACTTTGCGAATGTCCTATGGAGTTCCAAATATACCTTTCCCTTATATTAATATGTAACACATTTTAATCAGTGCTTGTGTTGATAATGCTTCCTAAAGAAGCAGTGAATTCTGACACTGCAGAAAATCAAGACCCCTTTTTTTAAAGCTGCAAATTAAGTGTTCTACACAGAACCAATACAGATAAACTTGCAACGATCAGATCGAATCCAAATCCTATTAAACAACGGCAGTAACAAGAATACCAATCAGAGCAGCTGCTGGAAAAGTAATATTTGTACTGCCCATGTTTTTGCAGATTATCTAAAGCAAATTCCCTCATGCTGTTGTCACTGAGCTGTTACAGTGAGAACCAGCAGATGGTTAATCAATCCCAAAATGCCCTTCAGGAGCTACAACAGCTGTGTATGGTCAGCACGAGTAAACTCATCCAGAGTAAACGTGAACTGGAAACTGCAGCATGGAAACACAATAGTTTCCTTTCCTTGTTACAATGAAATGAGTCTGCAAACATTTCTTAAGCTTTGAACTTTCCAGAATAAATTCAATAAGATTTCTATAGCAGTCTTGTGTAACCTGTCTACATATAACAAATTCAAAATCAATTTATTAGTGGGGACAGTGTTAATTAAATTGAATTATTCCAGGCTGAGCAAAATGTACCATCCGCAAATGACAGACAACAGCCCTGCAGTTGTTAATCTGAGGAAATATTTAAAGTTTCAGATAATTTATTCACCAGCGCTTCCATGTAGCCCCAAACACTTGTACACATATTTGGGTTCAAAAAGGGAAAAAAAAAAAAAAAGCCGTTATTAGACAATCCACATCCCATTGTACAGAAAACTGTTTGGAACTATTTCTGCATACACTGATGCCTAAAGCACACAGAGTTCACAATCTTTCATACTCCGATATCACAGACTAGGACAACAGAATGTGTCAGAAGAAGCCATATATGCTTGGAAAACGAACAAAAAAAAATTTACAGCAAAATATTCAAAAAGTGTCTTAAAGTTTTTATTTCAGTAAATTTAATCGATTCATTTTTATTTTTACTTTTAGCTACTCTTTTATGAATTGGTAAAAGACCATGTTTTCATACATAAGTATTTTAAATGGACATGGTATCAGCAAAGTGTTTTGAGTTTCCTTCCCCTGAAAATTTCTCTTAAACTTTCCAATTTAAACTTTGACTGAGGTGGAAAAGAAAAAAATTGCAGGAGAATTTCCAGTCAATCTTACTAATGAGCCCCACAAAAGGGTTATAAAAGCTACGAAAATTAGGTTTTATCAAATTTTTCAAATTTAGGAATCACAGCAAGCATAAAAACCTCCCCTGTTCTGAGTAATAATAAAATAATAAATTAAATACCAGTGACCATGTAGCTTTTTACATGTTTTAGAAATGCTGTACAAACATAAAAAGAATTCACTATATAAGACAGTGCTTCACTCAGTTCCCCTTTACAATTAATCTTAATCAAGTCAAAACAGTTTTCCCAGACACCACAGTAAGAGTATCATAGGTAAAATCTGTTCTTTGAAAACAAGGAGCACTTGAATTTCTTAATTTGCAAACAATTATTACATCAGATAGTAAGTTTTCAGAATTACATTTATCAAGTGCATATAAAGTGTTAACTCTGAGCAAAAGCTAAAAGAGCTGTTCTGCTTCTGATCCTCTATCACATACAGGATTATTTCCCCACAGCACTACTTTAAAGAAAAATCCTTTTTTTTAATCCACTACTTGTATATTCTATACAATGGATTTCCATATTTTTTCTTGAGAGATTATTTTGGAGTCTGGCATAACTCACTGTTGAAGCCTTCTATGATGCTCTCCCAATTTTATCTTATTGCTCTTAGTTATGCCTTTGGGGGGAAAAAGTTTGCACTACATAATTCCTCTCCACACATAGTGTTTATGTTCCTCAGATGTTTCTGGTCCTGATCTTCTCCGTTAGTCATCCCCCAGCCAAGCCCTCGTTCATATTTAGTTACTTCAGTGTTTCCTCTTAAGTCAATTTTCCCAGCCCCTTGATCATTTTTATGTTATGTGAGAACAGTTATCTTTGGCTTTTCTGGGGCTCCTCTACCTGGAGAGAATGGCTCATTCTTTTTATGTCCTTACAAGTGTATGTCAACAGTATAACAACCCATGGATATATTTTTCAAGCAAGAGTACACATGTTCTTTTAGTGTTATAAAACAAGGTATAAAGTTGCGATATCGAGCTTTATTTTATTCCCGGATAGCTTATTTAAGAAATAATAAAAAAAACCCTAGTACCCTATATAAGAGTAACGCTATGTCTCAAGGGTTTATCCCTCAGCCTGATTGAATATACGTGGAGACCAAAAGAATTAACAGTACTCTTTTTATATTTCTGATATCAAATGTAGTCATTTCAATTATTGTAAAGTGGCAAGTTTCATAGAGCACTTAACAGATTCTCTTTAAACTAGTTTCTGAAAACAGAAAGTGTGTCTCATTTGGAACTAATGACACAGATACCAAAAACAAAACAAAACAAAACAAAACAAAAAAACAGAAAGAAAACCTCTGGAAAGCATGTAAAAAACAACAAACCCCCCACAAAAACCCCACACCCACGAAGGAAAATAAGAAATACCTTGACTCTGAGGTGTTATACTATAGATACCTGTTGTTGATACAGTTTGTGACAACGGTTTATTTTTGATAGAACAGAAGGCTGGTCTTCATCCTCGAGCTTCCAAAAATGAATGGAACAAAAGGAAGAGAATAGGGAGAGAACAGTATGAGAAAACAAACTGGATGCATATACTAAAGCTGTATTGAGAATACTAGATGTATTTATGTTCTCACAGGGTTCTCTTTGCAAAGAATGTATGGAGAAAAACTTCAAAGTCCACCAAACATTTTTTCCCCTTCTAGTAAACACTATGAATCACTGTCTTATTATTGAGAGAGCTCTCAGAAGAGAGCCTACTCACAAAACTGAGAAATAAAGAATATCCTGCCATCAGTAACGCTGGTCAGAAGTGGATAATTTTAAAAGGGGAAGGTGGGGTGGAAAACACTCATGCAGGTTTTCTGGTAACAAAATACTTGCCTTTGGCTTAACAGCACTGAAGTATGCTAACTCATAGAAATTGTAGGCTGTGTTCTGTTCACCCATGTTAGGTAAAATCCCTGAGCAAAGCATATTTCCTATGATGCAGAGTTTCATTTTACAGAGCTTATAATATAGAGATGTAATCCAAGTCTCGAGCTTTACAAAAAGAAAAGAAGAATCAAATATCTGAGCTCTGTTTCCAAAATATATCAAGTGAATAACAATACCATCCTACTGTTTCATGGTTCTCAGGCAGCAAAACATGGTCTGGGCTTTTTGGTGGGGGAAGGACAAAACCCCTACCACAGAATTCTTGCATTTCAGCCTTATGCTTGTTCAAGGAAAAGCCTGTCCTAAAGGAAGTAAAATCTTTTCTTACAAAAACAAACAAACAAACAACACACAAACCCCAAACATTCAGTGGGAAACCCAAAACTACTCTCAATATGAGTTCAAAGAAAATATGTTTAGACATGCAATCAAGATGGGCTGCAAAAGCTTAATTAAGACAAGCTTAGTAGGTAAACAAGAACCCATAGATGATGCGTGAAGTGCTGATGTCTGAGATCTGCTAGCAAAAAAAGGAATCAAATCCAAGCTCTTTCCATTTTTCTTCTAGATTTCTCATTTTCCCACTTGCCAAGTCTTCAGAAAGCCAATTACAGCTGACAAAACATAAAACAGAATTTTCTAGTTGGAAAGCACTGCTTTACATAAAACCAAAGATCTTTTCTTGAAGGAAGCCATACCCAACTGTTGATTTAACCACAAATGTATGATGCTAGCCAGAAGAAACAATGCTAAAACCTCATTCTTCAGTGTGTTAGATTTGTTTTTGTTGGTTGGATTCACACTTTCACTTGGGAGGATAGAACATATGAAAATGCAATTGTACCAAAACATTGGAAAAGCAATTGGATCAAAACATTGGAAACCCAATACTTCCAGGCTTTGAGGCAGAACAGAGCTGGAAACCAGTTTTGCAACCTAGTTCTATCTTGAAACATAAACAATCATGTTTTTCTTTATCTGTGTTGGAAAGACAGAGACAGTCAAACTTTTAGTCTGGAGTCCTGAATACCCAAACCCCCACATCTTTCAGCGGAATGACTAAGTTTTTGGAGGAGCAGGGGACAACACTGCTCAAAGCTGGACAAAGGAGACTGACAGCTGCTGCAGTAGATGAATCTCCACAAGCTGCATTCTTCAACATCATTGCCTCTTTCACCCTTATTTCTCATTGCACAACACTGTTTCAACCATAGCTTTGCTAACATCTACTCTTTCCTTTTAACTCTAAAACAAAGCAGGAAGTCCAGGCAGAAACTCTTGGCAACTTTTAGTTATGTCATCTTCCCTAACAAAATGCTATAATCTGCAGCTCAATGCTGCAGAGGAAGGCAAAAAACCCCCGGGGACCAGTGCCAATCTGCCCCGGGGGAAAATTCCTTCCTGACCCCAGAGCTGGCGATTGGCTGTTCCCTGAGCATGTGAGCAAGACCTGCCTCCTCGTCCCACAGGCTGCTCATGCCTCCCAGGAGATGCCCAACCCCTATTCTCCCTCAAACTGGAGCCATCTCCGGGGCTTCCCAGACTGGCCAAATGCCCCCGGCCTGATCAACCTTGGGGGCAAGAATCCTTCCCGCGCCTGGCAGGACACCAGTGGCTGCTCCAAAGCACTGGGACCCCTGGTAACATCTGGGCATCCTATTTCTTACAGCTGCTGCCACTGGCTCCGCAGGGGATGAGGATGGCGAGCTCTGCGGTGCTCCTCAAGAAGGCGTTCCCTTGCTCTTGCCACTGCTCTCCAGCTGAAAAGGCCTGATAGCCTCGGGCACCTCCAGCTGTTGCTCCATCCTCCATTTTGAATTTTCAACACATGCTTGAGAGTTATCATTACAAAGATACTTCAGCGATTCCTTCCAGTTTTACCACTAAAACTCACCTTTTTATTAAGTCTACAGGAAAACAGAACTCCGATGCCTACTCCCACAGACAACCAAGATAAGCAGCCCATCCATCTGACTACTGCTTATCACCTTATTTTTCACTTTATCATTCTTTCAGGACTCATCTGTTTCTTTTGCTTTATAGCAATATTGCAATCTGTTAGATTTTAGTAATGTTTTCTTTCTGTTTTCTTGAACTGAATTAGCAAAAACAGTCCTGATTGGCAAACAATGTTTCTGATAAAAGAAGCATCCACTGGCATCTATAGGGTAAATCAAAGGCCTCTGTTTCCCTTTCTCTTTAACAACATAACAAACACACATCCAAGAAAAGTAAAAGGTTGGTAATTCAAATACTAAATGAATAAAAGGGTTTTTTTGTTGTTTGTTTTAAAAAAAACAACATGGGGAAGAAATAGATATTTGAATACTTCCTGCATTATCAAGTTAGTCTCAGCCTACATTCAGGGCAGAACTGCAGGATTATTTTGGGATTTTTACTAAGCAAAAATTTGGGGAGAGAATATTTCATTCACTTTATTTTTATGGTTACTTTATTAAGTTGTTGTAAAGCTTCTCTCAGATAATTGATTTTAGTTGAAAACATGAAGTATTTTATTTCAAGAGCTGAAATGTATCATCTTGGTAAAATATTTTTCCTTGATTCATTTTATTTGCTGGAGAAGAATTATTTTATCAAGTTCCCATTGTTGATCCCCAAAACATTTTTCAGCAAAATTTGTTTAGTTCTATTCGAATATAAGTAATAGCCAGATTTGGGGTAATTGGGGGCAGAAATATTTATAAAAGAATCATGGAATCATAGAATACCAGGTTAGAAGGGACCTGAAGGGTAATCTGGTCCAACCTTTCTCAGCAAAAGCATGGTCTAGACAAGATGGCCCAGCACCCTGTCCAGCTGAATCTTAAAAGTGTCCAATGTTGGGGACTCCACCGCTTCCCTGGGGAGATTATTCCAATGGCTGATTGTTCTCCTTGTGAAAAATTTTCCTCTTGTGTCCAGTCGGAATGTCCCCAAGAGTAACTTGTACCCATTATCCCTTGTCTTTTCCATGTGACTCCTTGTAGAAAGGGAGTCTCCATCTTCTCTGTAGCCACTCTTTAAATACTGGAACATGGTGATAAGGTCTCCCCGAAGCCTTCTTTTCTCAAGGCTGAACAAACCCTGTTCTCTCAGCCTTTCCTCATACGGCAGGCTTCCCAGTCCTTTGATCATCTTTGTGGCCCTTCTCTGGACCCTCTCCAGCCTGTCAACACCTTTTTTGTATAGCGGGGACCAAAACTGAACGCAGTATTCTAGGTGTGGCCTGACAAGCACCGAGTAGAGTGGGATAATGACTTCTTTAGCTCTGCTGGTGATGTCCTTGTTGATGCAACCCAACATCCTGCTGGCTTGCTTTGCCGCAGCAGCACACTGTTCACTCACATTGAGCTTTTTGTCCACCAGGAGCCCCAGGTCCCTTTCCACAGAGCTGCTCCCCAGCTGGGTAGATCCCAGCCTGTGCTGCACTCTTGGATTACGTTTTCCCAGGTGCAAGAGCTTACATTTGTCTTCGTTGAACTTCCTAAGGTTCTTGTTAGCCCACTCTTCCAGCCTATCCAGATTTTCCTGCAGGGTGGCTCTCCTTTCCAAAGTGTCCACTCTCCCACTCAGTTTGGTATCATTGGCAAACTTCATCAGGGTACACTTGATCCCATCATCCAGATCACTTATGGAGATATTAAACAGTGTTGGGCCCAATATCGATCCCTGGCGGACCCCACTTGTGACAGGTTGCCAGTTTGAAAAGGAGCTATTTACCACCACCCTCTGGGTGCAGCCTGTCAGCCGGTTCCCCACCCATCGCGCAGACCACTTGTCTAGACCGTAACACATCAGCTTCTCTAGGCGGAGGCTGTGAGAACTGTATCGAAAGCCTTGGAGAAATCCAGGTAGACAATGTCCACTGCTCGCCCCACATCAACTGAGCAGGTTACTACGTTGTAGAAGGCATCCAGGTTTGTCAAGGACGATTTTCCCTTGGTGAATCTGTGCTAGCTTTTCCCAATCACGTGCTTCATTTGACTTGTGATAGCCCCCAGGAGGATTCATTCTATAACTTTCCCAGGGACTGAAGTAAGACTGATGGGCCTATAATTTCCTGGATCCTCCTTTAGGTCCTTCTTGTAGATGGGGGTGACATTAGCCTTCTTTCTGTCTTCTGGGATGTCCTCCCATCTCCACAACTTCTCAAAGATTATGGAGAGTGGCCTCGCAATGATGTCAGCCAGCTCTCTTAACACCCTCGGGTGGATATTGCCAGGGCCCATTGATTTGTAGGGGTCAAGCTCCTGTAATAGTTCACATACCAACTCTTCCTTCACTGATGGTGGGTCTGCATTTGCATCAACCTGGATTTTTGTTCCCAAGGCCTGGGGCCCAACAGAGCTGGTAAAGACAGAGGTGAAGAAAGTGTTGAGAACCTCTGCCTTTTCAGCGTTGTTGGTGACTAATTCACCTCTCTTGTTTAACAGTGGGCCAATATTTTCCTTCTGTTTCTGCTTGCTTTTTACGTATCTGAAGAATCCTTTCTTGTAGTTTTTGATATCTCTGGCCAATTTCAATCTGAGCTGAGCTTTTGCTTTTCTAACTGCATGTCTGCACGCCCTGGCAATGCCCTTGTAGTTCTCAATGGGTATTTGTCCACTTTTCTGTCTCTGGTATGCTTCTCTTTTGGTTTTGAGCAGGCTCAGAAGCTCGCAGTTAAGCCAAGGAGGTCTCTTGCTCTGCCTACTTCCCTTACCTTTAAAGGGGATGAACTGGTTTTGTGCTTCCAGGAGAGCGTTCTTGAAAAACTCCCAGCACTCGCTAGCTCCTTTATCATCCATGGAAGCTTCCCACGGAATCCCTCCCAGCTGAGCTCTGAGCAAGCTGAAGCTTGCTCTTCTAAAATCTAAAAACTTTGTCTTAGTACTAACCTTCAGCGTGCTCAGCAGGATCCCAAACTCCACAATATTGTGATCACTGCAGCCAAGGCTATCACTAACCGAGATATTACAAAGCAGGTTTTCTTGGTTTGTGAGTAGCAGGTCCAGCAGTGCCTCATTCCTGGTTGGCACATCTAACATTTGTATGAGGAAGCAGTCCTCTACACATTCCAGCTGCTTGATGGATGACTTGTGAGCTGCTGTATTGTTCTTCCAACAAATGTCTGGGTAGTTGAAGTCGCCCATAAGAACTAGGTCCTGTTGATCCGAAGCTTGCTTAAGTGACCCAAATATTACTTCGTTGGCCTTATCATCTTCGTTTGGAGGTTGGTAGCAGATGCCTACTGTAATATCCCCCTTGGAGATGACCCCTCTGATCTTGACCCAGAGGCATTCGATAGGGCTTTCACAATTGCCATAATTGACTTCCATACATGCAAGGTTCTGCTCAACATAGAGCGTGACTCCTCCTCTTCTTCTTCCCTGCCTGTCTTTACAAAACAGCCTATAGCCATCCATTATGATCCTCCAGTCACGTGAGTAGTCCCACTGTGTTTCAGTTATTCCTATGATATCATAACTTTCTGACTGGGTGTGGAACTCCAGTTCCTCCTGTTTGTTCCCCAGGCTTCATGCATTGATATACATACACTTGAGGTGGTTGGTCTTCTGGTTCTCATCTGGGGAGGTAGCTAAGGAACATTTGTCACTGTTCTGGTTGGCCTGGCTTATTCCACAGTTGGTTGCAATGGCATGAGCATTACCACTTTGGACCCTGCCCCCTGAGTCCTTCAGTTTAAAGCCCACCTCACCATGTTGGCCAGCCTGCTGCCAAAGATTCCCTTCCCTTACCAAAAGGATAATAAATACTTTTAAAGTCTTAGGCCCTTCTCTATCAGGTAATTAGAATATGACCAAATGCTTATTTTATCTCCCAAGATATCCTTAACGCTTTCAAATCTCAACATTCGAGACAGGATATTGAACTAGGTGGACCTTAAGTCTGAGCCAGTATTTCTATGTATGTTGTGATTAATGAGCCCCGTAATTACTGATGATATTACAAGATTGATATGAAGTTGGTATATACCATAAATAAATACTGAACATGAATTATCATGCAAATTTCTTAAAAATATCTTTATTCCAGACAATATAGTGATTGACTAGTGCAGTAAAGTTGTATTAGTTACTGCTTGGTACCTAGAGGCAGACACTGGCAACATATAAATGCTTACCAATATATTGTGCAAGTATTTTCCTATTTTTTTTTCCCAGTAAATTCTGTACTACGACTAATGCCATGCCTTTATACTTGCTAGTTGACAGCAGGTGTAGTTCCTTCATGTTTTGAAGTCAAAAGATTAATAGTGGTCAGATCCTTAGCTGTGAAGCACATCAGAAGAGCTTATTTTAGTGTCACTCCAACACTTTTCCCTACAGAGAACATGGCCTTGAAGATGGAAGCATGAACAAGGAAAGGAGCAAAAAGAAAAGCTTCTGGTTCATTAAGGACCCTTCTCAGATCTCTCATTCATCCAAGTACAGCTTTCTAGCTTCTGCTAGAAAGAAGGTTGGTTCTTTTCTTAACAACAAATGTATAAATGTTATTAAAATTGCTCATGTCTATTGTTTCTCCAGTTCTGATTTTTTCCACTTTGCAGTAAACAGGATGCATCTTTATCACTTACAACTTTGTCCATTGAACTTGAAAGCCCATGCCTTTTTTTCCTAGTACCATACACTATGATCACTAATCTTTAGCCTTCTTTTATTGTATTATACATGGAATTGAAGGGCAATTGAAAATTTGAATTAAATTTCTCTATTAATGTAATCACTACCATAGCCTAACTTAGTTTACATGACATAAACAACACACATTAGTTACCTACTCTTCTGGAGTATGTCTACCATCTTCCTAGAGATTTCTAAGAAAATTAAGCTGATACAAAGTTCATGGAGTCTCAGAGGATGGGAGTCCACTCCTTGTAACGTCCACTTATTTTAAACCTGGGTAAGAAGCATCTGGATAATACAGGGGTAAAGGTTTGCAATAAAACCTCAATACATTAAAAAATACCCATCGTACCAGGACTATTAATCAGTAAGTGGTAGCAGCCCAGAAAAGTAAGAAAGAAAATTAAACTGCTATAAATGAAAGATAATGGATGTCTGACAATGTCATGTTCCATTAAGTGATTTACCCAGCACACTCTCACTAGCCCTGCAACCTCTGGCATCAATTTCCATAGCAACAAATGGGAATGTTACCAGCCAGAGCACATCCAGCGACAGAGAGAACGAGCTCTAACAGTGGAGTTCAAGAAAAAAAATAAAACCCATTATAACAATATAAGTCTATACTGTACAAGAAAGAATCACAGGCTGGACATGCCTGCTTTGTGAAAAAGTTATTTTCTTCGTGCCTAACGGCTCATGTTTTGTCCAGTTCCTGTTTATGGCTTGGAAGAAGTAGACACTGAGGACAGATCACACGACCTATTAGCCCAGGGTGTAGGCAAGCAGCACAGTGCTTTTCCTTCCTCTTGGAGAAAGTTTATCATAGAGGAAGATGTATTATGTCACATTGCTATTTCTGAACCTGGTACCAATAAGCCATTCCTCGTTTGCACCAGGGAGGCCCCATGATGAAATTCCTAGATCACCCACAGCATCTCCTGGAAACTCCACCCATGACACTGCCATTTCCTACCCTCTGCCGACTTGCACAATCACATCATAGGCAGCCTAGCACTAACTCCATTTAAGGTGAGGAATGCCATATCTTTTATTCCTGAGTCACACAAGATATTTTTTCTACAGCTCTGAGGTATAGGAATTTGTCTTTGCCTTATACCGTGAAGACACCTACTATTATTTTTCCTGATGGTCCCCAGCTCAGTCCCAATTACAATAAATTAGTGGCTTCCTGCAGATAGCAAGTATGCGTGCAATTACATTGGATGTTTTTATAATTTATTATAGTAGTTTGTGAAGACATAAAGACTCCCATTGCCTAGGAGAACCTACTAAATAAACAAAAGAAAACATTTCTGTTCTAGTTTAAGTCTCAGGCTATTCTGAGATTTCTTAAGAATATTTGTTGGTTCTTTACTATTACATAATATATTGTATTTGTAACTTATCAGATACTACATGAAAGCACTATCTTGAATCTTCCTGCCTCTCTACAAAGCCTTCATAATCCACTGGTATTCTGTCATAGAATCATAGAATCATAGAATCATTGAGGTTGGAAAAGACCTCTAAGATCATCGAGTCCAACCGTCAACCCAACACCACCATGCCCACTAAACCATGTCCCTAAGCGCCTCATCTACACGTCTTTTAAAGACCTCCAGGCATGGTGACTCCACCACTTCCCTGGGCAGCCTGTTCCAATGCTTGACCACTCTTTCAGTAAAGAAATTTTTCCTCATGTCCAATCTAAACCTCCCCTGGTGCAAGTTGAGGCCATTTCCTCTCGTCCTATCGCTAGTTACTTGGGAGAAGAGACCGACACCCACCTCGCTACAACCTCCTTTCAGGTAGTTGTAGAGAGCAATGAGGTCTCCCCTCAGCCTCCTTTTCTCCAGGCTAAACAACCCCAGTTCCCTCAGCCGCTCCTCAGAAGACTTGTTCTCCAGACCCCTCACCAGCCTTGTTGCCCTTCTCTGGACGCGCTCCAGCACCTCAACGTCCTTCTTGTAGTGAGGGGCCCAAAACTGAACACAGTATTCAGTCAGCTGCTCTCTGATGTGGCAAGAAGTGTTGTAGACCGCAGTACCTAAATAGATCACACATTTTTCAAACACACACAAAAAAGTCCTTTCAGCAGTAACAACAAACTTCTTTGCAAGATGCTATGCAGCATAAAGCCTCTGACATTTGCTTCCTGACGTTACTTCAGTGATCATGACTGTGGCATCCAGAGAATAACAGGTTTCAAGAAAAACTCTTTGCAGATGGGCAGAGCTTCTGTGGCCAATGCACACCAAACAGCCGCAGCAGGCTAACAACAGATTCCCCAAGCTAACACTGAGTTCACTTCAGGAAGAGAAAAGTATTATAAATGTTGCAAGAGAAATGTTTTAGCAGATATTTACCCTGTTGATTTAACTCGGCCTGTTTGGGGGTTTAAAACTAGAGAGGAGATCAAAGCTGCAAGTTGGAGAAAACTCAGTTATTGACATGCAATGCACAGCATGTAATCCCGAACTGCTTTTCGCAAACAGAGCAAGGGATGGTTTGAGCATTAGGGTTTACTGAAGTCACTGAGGAAGATCAAGTCTTCAAAAACCACATGAGATGAAGATAGGTATTTCTGGAGAGTGAGATACTTCTTGCTGCCTTTTTGTTTCACAGGGGTGAAACAGTTTCTTCCTCTACTGAGTTTCACTCAGGTGATGTAATTTATATGCATGGCAGGGGAAGTGTGTAGGAATATGGGTATCTCTTACTGGATGGCCCACAATCTCCAGGTGACTTCCATTAACATACTTAGTTTAGAAGCTAAGCTAAATTTGCTTTCAGGGACACTGATTCACAAGCATACAAGTTACTTTTGGAAAAGGTTCCTAAAAGTCAAGGTTCTTAAGTTACTTCAATACTTTTGCTCCCAGCATTTTTGAAAACACACTTGATAATTCTGAATCTCATTTCCTGGCCCCACAGGACATACTAACATCAGTTTTAGGTTTCCTATTTTGTATTGACAGACAAACTTGCCTTGCTCCCTTAAACATTCCCCGTATGTTATATAAAATGCTATCACTTCAAACAAGAATGTCATTTTGAAGCTTTCAGTGTAGTTGTTACTTTGTTCACTGTGTGACTCCTACTGCTGCACAGAAATGCACACTCCAGTTGAGGAATTGCAGTGCATAGTAGTGAGGATATACTCCTGGTGTTACTGATTGACAGTTTAGTGTTTGAACAGCAAAATGAGTTATCTGAAAAGTTCTTTTGTCTTTAACAGGCATATATAATCAACAACATCACGTGATTTCTTCAATTTATCAAGAAGTTGAAATAGTTGCTCCCCTCCCACCCCTTCCCCCCAGAAAAAAAAAACACATCATGTATTTGTCTGGCCTTCAATTAATATAATGCACATTAAAATCTTCTTTAAAAAAAAATTAAAAACTGGTATAAAATATTTTTTACATTTTGTGGTCCAAGATCTTGATATCCACAGAAGTGACTGCAGTTAAAACAGTTTCTTCTTCTCAACAGGGCACATAATTTAAATATGTAATTTATGGAAGACTTGAACCTGCAAATATTTGAGTTATTACACAGGTTTTTATCTGCAAGATTTCCCATCAGGTTTGATAGGATGTGTGGTTCTGATTTATAAGTATAGACATTACTGCCCAGTGTAACTCATAACATTTTGTTAATTACAAGGCCTATTCAAAGACGTTAAAGTGCAGAAACACCAATTCTATTTTGATGACCATGCACTCATTCTATTTGTGAGTATTAAAATCTTAAGGAAATAAAGTTGCTGTTAAACATAGTTATTTAATTCCAAACATCTAAACCATTAAAAAAGTATGTACTGTTTTATGATTACTAACCATTATTATTTTTGAAATTCCAAATTTGCAGTATTCTGTATGAAATATATTCCCTTTATCTATAAGGCTGAGGCTAATGTGTTTATTCTAGAGGCAAAGAGGTATTTCTAAAAAACCCCTAATGATCGTTCTGAAGAAGAAGCAATAAAAATACTCCTGTCCTGAGCACAGCTGCATGAGGGAATTTCCCAATAGAGTATTTAGATATTTGTGTTCTGATGCAAGAGATGAAAAATGCTTCATGAAAAAAATCTTGGGATGACTCCAAAACAGGAGCTGAATAAACTAATGATAGAGAGGAAGAAAAAAAAAAGCTCTGTAGCTTTAACAGAATAAAAGAAGGAGAAAAGTAGTGTAAGCATTGTGTAGATATGATCCTTCAGATAAATTGGAAACAGATTTTTATTACTGTTTCACTTGGACAACACACACAAACACCTACTGGACAGTAGGTTATTGACATTATCGTATGACAGAAATCACAAGAAGGTGACCGAGAAGCTGCCAAAAATACTGTAACATGCAATTCCTACACTTGTATTAAGAAGTACATTTTGAATTTCCTTGCCTTCCCTCTAGGACCTTCAGCCCTGCTCTTCTCTACAGGTACTTGTGGTACATAAAGGTTACCTGTTTTCAGAATTACTGCCTCAAGTTCACACACTGACTGAAGGAACTATCCTTCAGTAAAAACAAGGGAACTTTTCCTACAGATAGGAAACAGCTTAAGAAATCTGAATTAAATTTTAATTGTTTAGATAACCAAGGTTCTCTGCTTTAGCCTAGAAGTGAAAGAGGTTCTTTCGGGAACTGGTGTTTTCTCCTCCCCCGCTAAAAAAGCCTGTTTTCAAACCTTTCCATAGCCTATGGAAAACCATCACTATGCAAGGTGTAAAGCAGGTACCATATGAAGTGTACAGAACAACTTTGTGCTGCAAATTGCACTGTGAGGGTACGATTGCTCTGTTGTGTCTAGCCAAGGTCCAGCAGTCTTTCACAGATATCAGTGTAAGGGGATTTTCTTCAGCTGCCTAGGATTTCTTACATTTTATCCTTCTTATTAATGCTTTCCTCACTCCTAGTTGATGATGAACATGAGGAAACTGATTTTAGGCTCAAAAAACATTTATCCAAACCCCTCCACATGTGAAATCTTGTTGCATCACAGCAACAACCTTCAAAACAAGTATATATTGCCCTCTTATAGACGACAGTACTTTGTGCTTTTCCTGGACAAATGTCATGCTCTAGTTTTAGATAATCCACCATTAGGAAGGAGTCAGTACTAGCTGAAGAAAGTAATGCTTTGAGTTGTCACAGGTGGAAGAAATATCTACAATTTCTACAATCTACAATTTCAGATATCGCTAATATTGATATAACATATTTAGCCATTTATATACCTATTTTTTTCCACTTTGAGAGCTTAATCTGATCTGTAGTATTGTTATACTTGGACATAAATAACAGCTTGAGAATTATTAATTAATTGGGCATGAGGTTTGGCACTTTAGCTGTATCACCATATTTCACATTCTGTTACTTTCGGCCTTGTATGTACTGTGATGTGCAAACCACATCCACTCAAGCCTGCAACAAAAGTTGCCTAAAAATCACTATTTGCAGTGGAAGTAGAAGCTAGTGATCCTCTTTTCTCATATTTAGGACAGAAAGATATTTTTCCAGACCGATCTGAAAAACAGATGAGACTTTACTCCTGAAGTAGGACTACCACAATCTACCATGGTGGGAGGGTGGGGGGAAGGGAAATTAAAAGAACCATGGAGAATACAGCATCTTAAATACATTGCAACAAATAAACATACTCCCAAGCACGTGTATTTTGTGTCACAGCATTTGTAAGACTTGCAGCTATGAAACTATTGCAAAAGCAAAAGATGAAACACTCCTTTGCATGTTTTTGTCACCCAGAAGAGTTCATTGATACAATCTAAGCCACAAAATGGTCAGCTTTTAAATGGTTCTTGAAGAACGATTACAAATCCAGAGACTCATCAGGAGAAAGGGCACTTAATTCTATAAAGAATTCTCACCTGCTGATGAGACCAGTTGCAAGCAGAATGCCACTCCACAGAAGCAAAATTGTCACTTTTTTCCCTTTAGCAAACAGAAGATACTGAAAAAAGCATAGCTGCATCAAGGGGATTTGTGTAGAGATGTGAACTGACTGTTCAAAAGAAACCGAAAAAAGCTTCTTATATGTTTTAGCATTTAGGGAATCAGTGACTTTTTAAACTTCCCGCTGTGATGCTACAAACATGCTGTCTCTAATGCTGCCAGAGCTTATTGAAACCCCTGGTAGGTAACTTCACTATACTCCACGCACCATGAAATTCAATTACATTTAAGAATATTAGGGTTGAGTTTAATTACTTGTGTGCACTTTGGATGAGCACATGTTCTGTTTAAGGATGTGGCTTGCAGAGGTCCCGACTTTCAGATCGAATGAATTCACTCACACGTTGTGCATTTCCTTTTGAAATTAATTTAACTGCTGAAGATTCCTTGCATTTCTGGAAAAAAAAAAAAAAAAGAAAAAGAAAATAAAATCATAATTTTCCAGTGAAGCTGCAGAAAAAGAAATAATTACTCTTCTGTACAGAACATGCAAGAAAGAATTCCACAAGACCGATATATTTCTGTTTTGTTTATGTAAAATCTTGAAGAAGAAAAAAACCAAAACCCACACATCCAACAGGTATACAGTTTTCTTCCCTTTTCCTATTTTGTGTAAGATAACCAAATCAGTTTTACAAAATAACCTGGAAAAACATGATAATAATTGCTATTTGGTTTATATATACGCATATTTTTTTCTTTAAATAAATCTATTCTACTCTCTTCTCCCAGAGGAAGGAGCACAACAACACTAAGTAGGTAAGTTCTCCTGCCCAATCGCAGTTCAGATAGCATGTCTCCAGTTAAATGTCTTGTTATGCTTGTTGCTAGCTGATGAAATCCAGAGTCTTCATGTTGAATGCCTACTATAAAATTCTGCCATCCCTTCAAACGCAATATTATGATGACTATTCATTATCTATTAGTACTGAAAGAGAATAATGAGGAGTTATGCCTTTTCTAGGAATACTCATGCCCTAGCTTCCTCAGGGTGTTTTCCATAGGACACACTGTTTGTTAAAATGTGTCTTTTTCTAACATTACATTATGTCCTCTGAAATATTAACGTAAGTTAAGGATCAATGCTCTATTCAGAGGCCTCCTAAGAACAAGGGTATTAGACTGACCACTGATGTGCTGCAGTGGCTTGCAAAACCAGCCATAGGTAGAGTTCTGTTGGACCTGTCAATTATTCCTCAAAGGCCCACAAGAGTGAAAAGACAAGTTTCACCAACAGCTCTGAATCATGCGCTCTCTTCCTTTTAAAGGAAGCTGCAAATATGAAAACATGGTATCCCAGTATATAGTTATTGCAGCATCAGCTTTAAAAGTGACTGCCTTTTTTAATTCAAAGTTAGGCTCAAAAAAATACACAAGCATGAAGAACTGTTGGTGACAAACGGTTTTCTTGCTAAATTAACAAGAAGAAATAATTTAACTGAATGCTGCAGAAGTAACATAATTAAAGTTAGAGGAAAAATATTCTTTCTGCATTAAGCGAAAGCAGGCTCTAACTACTACTGTAGTAAGACATAATTAAAAATAAGAAGGGGGACAGGGAGGAAGGAGAGAGGAAGTAGGAGGGAACAACAAAGTAGTAACACCTCTTAATTGTACAGTGTGGATCCTTTCTGCCTCTTGGGAAGTGAGGCATTACATATTGTGGTTTTAAATCAAGTTTACCAAGTGTAAGACAATTTCTGTATGGCTCTCATTGCTTTCATTTAAGAAGCAAACAGTAGAAAAACAAACAAACAAAAAAATCAGCTCTGCTAGTGATTTTTTGTCTAGCACCTGGTATTGTCATGGCTTAAACTGATCACAGTAATGAAAATTCACAAAGGATGCTATGTTTATTTTAAACACACTGTTATCTCAATAGCCCAGTTTAGGGGGGCAGGGGAGGGGAGGAGGAGGAATGGGGAAAAAAAACTAACAGAAAAAAAGAAGGCAGGAAAAGAAAGACTAAAGAGGACATTTTAACACTTTATTTGTCATCAAAGGAATAACGCTTCTATTGTCTACCTATGCACTGGTGATAAGTGATACCATTCCAAGTCTTCACCATACCAAATGAAATACTACCTTAGAGATGAGCTTCACAATCCTAATAAACCTCCTTTTAGACATTGCTTTCCCAGCTTAGTGACCCCAAAGGCAAGGTAACTCTAATTTAATACCATCTGGGAAGATAAGTAGCACCACTGAAATGGAAGAGAGAAAGTTCATATTGACTCTGATCTCCCACACTTCTCACTAGTGGGGAAGGTGGCCATGTAGGAAACACTATCCGCATGAAGAACAGGCATAGGCATGACCACAGAGGTACAGAGTACATGAGGTTAAAACTTATGGGGAGAGCTGTTATTGCGGATATTACAGTAACTGTATACAATAAAAAAAAGGTGATAGTCTTTCAAATAAGGGGGACAGCTTTCAAACACCTTTATTTCCAAAGTCATCTGGCTTCACTCAATATACTTTGATATTTGCAGCTGCACAGAAAAGAACTTATCAACAGACCTAACACTGCACTTATTTGCTTGCATAAACTTGTAGACCTTTTGTGATGAGAACACTGTTTCCAAGCAAACTTGACAAGACAGCCTACTTCACTTCAGTTCTTGATAATAGCCCAACCTAGGGCATTAATTCTGTAGCACAGCATTTTCTACATCATTTCATCAGGAGCCTAATAAAACAGCATGAGATATCAGGCTGGCTACAGAAGTACTACAGGTTATCTGAGGAAAGCTATTCCACCTACAACCATAACCCAACCACTGCCTGCTCTCTCTCACCTGCCAGCCCACCTCCCCTTCTGTGAGTGTGACAACCAGGGAAAGAAGAACAATTTACTTTGTTTCTTTCTTCAGAGGCAGCTCATACAGCCTTAACTCTTTCAAAAGGTCATATTGTCCAGCTCTCACTCTCCCAAATCAGCAGCATCTGTTTGTTGTAAAACCACTGTTCCTTCTCACCAGAGGAGTCCAAATAAGTCTTCTACCCACTCACTACTTTCCCTGCTCATCCGAGCTCTCTCGTCACTCTTTCTGTAGATTGAACTATGCAGTCATTCAAGGTCTTTAACATTTTCATAATCAGAGTTTTGGGAAAGTTTACCCCACCCTGAAAAGGCAATGGATCAGTTTGTTGGCCTGTCTGATTTTCTTACATTTCATTGTTTTAAAGAGCAGCATTAGGACTGGAGTTACAAAAGATATGTAAACGTGTTAATCTGAAAAGGGTTAGTCATTTGCCTTCACATCAAAGTAAGTTTGGGGGGTTTTTTTTCTTTCTTTCTAATCTCTTATATTTCACAGAAAGCTATGTTTTAACTCTTGACTTTTCAGTGCAACAACTTGATTCCAGAACATGAAGTTATTTTCTAAGCAAGAATGTAAATATTTTCCATTAAATTGCTTAGTGAAATCATGAGGAAGGAAAACATGGAGACTTAAAAATAAACACATTAGTGCGCCAGAGCATTCTGAATTACCACCAATCATTTCACAAAGTTTTTTTGCACATAATATTGGAAAAGTTTGAAACTGTCAATTTGTGAATTGTTAAATTAAATTGTTAAATTAAACCATCTATAATTTAAAGCACAGAAAGTGAAATGTATGTCCCCTCATATGTGGCTGAGTTGCATAGCACATCTAATTGGGTGAATCAACAACTGCAGAGAAGCATGCTGGATCTCTTCAGTGTTCTTAACTCTGGGTTAAACCAGCACATTACTGTTAAGCCACAAAATATGTACCAGAACTGACTCTCCTTGGACAAGCTGCGGCCCAAATTGACCAGATTGTGCTTTTCCCAGCCCTTCCCAGCCCTCATTTCCATACTGCGTCTCTACACTTATAGTAAGTATGATGTGCCTCAGTAAGATGAAGGGGACATACCAATTGTGGTCCTTTTGTGGTCAGACTGTTTAATGAGCCACCTTATTTGTTTTATCTAGTAATGCCTCTTTTTTTTTTGTAAAGGAGATGTTAGTAGTTTGTTGCACTTCATCTTACTGAATATGAATTATTACAGATTTTTGGGGAACTGCAAAACTACCTAGCAAATTCCTGTAATGACAACACACAACTAACTTCCCTGGCCCTGTAAAATCCTCTCAATTGGACTTTATATCTTAGAATATGTTACTGTGACTTAACTGAAAAGTACATCGAAGTAATATATTCAGCACATCATAGATAGCATTTCATTATATTGAGCAATACTCAAAGGTTTTAAAATCTATTTCATAGCAATGAAAGAGTCTTAATAAGAGCCAATGAAAAGCTTATTTCAGAAGATAGATTTTGAAAGATCTTTGTGCCAAATGCTCTATGCTGTTTGTGGCATGTACTTCTAGCACTTTCTAAATAAAATACTTATAACATATAAATCTAATTTACAATTTATTAATTCAATTCTTCCATAAACATATTTTATATTTCATATCCTTGAAGAAATTTTACCTTTAGAAAAGATTAGATATATTTAAGACACATTTATTGATACCAAAATTACAGAGTAAAATTTGTATTTGTCACTGGAGATAAGCTGTGTACGTGCCCCCGACGTCAGACTGAAATGTATTATTTAATGCCTTGAATGCACAGAAAAAAAATTAAAAATAAACTTAGATTCAGTTGAGGAGAGGTTTTTTAATTCGTTGGATCAGTGACAGTCAAAATGGCAATGACAGAATATACTGGGAATTATTTGGAAAGGAACAAAACAGAAACAGAATATAATTCTGGTGGGCAAATACATGGTAAGCCTACATCACTTATTCACTATGTAGTTCTCATTCATCCTGCTAATTAGAAAAGAACAAATTAACCAATTCAAGAAAGAGAGGATATTTAGCTATATGAAACAACATCCATTTATAAGCATTAGACTGAGAATTTTAGCTTGGAAAAGAAAAAAGAAGACAAATATAATAGAGGTCTACAAAATCATGAACTGTATGCAAGAGGTAAAGAGGGAACAACTGTCATACAAAGATATAGTATTTGCCTTTCCTTCCAGCACAAGTACTCGTGAGAAGTCAGTAAAATTATCAGGCAAAAGATTTAAATTGAAGCAAAAGAGAAGTATTTTTAATAAAATGTTAATGGTAGAACTCACTGCATGAGCAGACTTTGGAAGTCAAAAGTGTAAATGGGATTAAAAGGCATTAGACCACTGTATGGAAAACAAGTCCATTCATGGCTATTAAACTTTCTGGTCTTCACGTAATCTCTGGCTCAGAAAGCCCCTAAATCGCTGACTGCTGAAAGCTGGAAATATATAACCAGAGAAAGGATTACTCTACACTGCCTGGTGTCTTCTACGCTTTCCCTAAGCAGCTGCTACTGGCTCCTACCAGACATGGGTTGCTGAGCTAGCTGAACTTTCAGTCTCATCCAGTATGGCAAGTCTTGTATATCACAGTCTCATAGCCCTGAATGGTGACATATGAATTAATTCTACTCATTTAACTCGCTATTGAACTTAAATGAGAGCTTTAAAATAGCTTGTGTTCCCACATAATAAAAATTCTAGTTCTCACAGAACCTAAGGCTAGTGTTCAAGCTTTGACTTTCCAGGAATACCTGACCAGTGCTCAAAGTCAGTGTCCATATGGATATACAAGTTACCAAAATTTAAATCCTGAATTATTGGCTGAGAGAGTTGGAGTTTTTCAGCCTGGAGAAGAGAAGGCTTCAGGGAGACCTTATTGCAGCCTATCAGTACTTAAAGGGGGCTTATAAAAAAGATGGCGGCAGACATTTTAGCAGGGCCTGTTGCAACAGGACAAGAGGGAATGGTTTTAAACTAAAGGGGGGGTAGATTTAGACTAGATATAAGGAATATAATATATAATATTATATATTATATATATATATCTTATATAATATATAAGATATATCTCTGGAAACCTTCAAGGTCAGGTTGGACAGGGCTCTGAGCAACCTGATCTCATTGAAGATGTCCCTGCCCACAGCAGGGGGGTTGGACTAGATGACCTTTAGAGGTCCCTTCCAACCCAAACTATTCTATGATTCTATGATTCTATGAATTATGAAAACCAATTGGAAACAAAACAAGCAAACAAACAAAAAGCTGGTGTAACTTGGTTCTTTACAAGAAAAAGTTCTTGGTGTAAATAGCCCTTCAGCACCCAACCTGAGGTCCGGGCCCAGCTGTGAAAGAAGCTGCTTACAGATAGCACAAAATTGCCTCAGTTGAATCCAAGTTCTGCAATGTTTGTTGCTTTTTTTTTTCTTCCTATGAGGACATATTATTTTAAAATATCTGTTATATACACTCCTAGCATCTACTTTTAAGAGATTATTCTGCAATGTGCTGTTAAAACAAAAAAAGGAAACAGAAACAGAATGTTCCTATCAAAATACTGCCAGCCCATCTGGTCAAACTTAATGTGTGCTCAGCCATAAGGTTAGCTACAGATTTGAGGTGTTTGATCTCAGCTTGAAGGCATGGCTCTGTAGTCTTGGCTATAGTCATTTACTTCTTGCTATATTGGTTTAAATTGAGCTATAATCTTGTATAACTTGTATAAGCCAACTTCAGTCTCTTATAAATTTCCACTTCTGATTTAACACTTGTTCATTTAAACCTTAGAGTTGGTCGGTAACATTCAGACAAAATATTCCCCCATCAGAATATATATATATATTCATCAAGATTAAAATTACTTTCTAATTTTTGATGATTGGGTATTATAAATTTCTGATAGACTGTGTGGGTGTCAATGTTATCAATGATCTCTCAGTATTAATTGTCAACTAGCAGGTGGGCTGAGAAGCATTCAGGACATGTACGGTTGGCAGTATTCAAGGCTGAAGCTTTGCAGCTTGCAAGAGGACTCCTTAACACTTAACCAGCAGGGCTGGGGAGGATGAAGTTTCCATGAATGTTAAGGGTCCCTTTACAGGTCAAGTGATAAGCTGCAGCAAAGCCAGGGACATTTTCTGCATCACTGTTTTCCAGTTTTCCCTCTATCTTTGAAAATTTTTTCCCAGAGGTATTTATGACTCTTCAGTTTTACTTTCAGATATCTTCACTGGACTTGCCTTGACCATTAACAAACAGACTGAACTTCATTGCTTTGTCATGAGTGATTGTCTTACACTTTCTACCTAATGTTTAACTTTCTGCAAGGGTTTTCCCCCAAAGCACTGCTGAAGCTTGCTGACTCTATCCAAAGCACTGTGCAGCTGTGCTCTAGCAGGGAAGAAGAGCTGTTGTTACGTGTTGGGGGCTGATGTGCTGGAACTCATGCAGGTAGTTGGTAAAGACCAGCATTTCTGAAGGATACTGTTTAATGAGGGTAATTGTGTTCCTTCCACTGGGCTTCAAAGACTTTTCCTATGCATTTGTGAACAGTGGGCTCTCTAAACAAAAGACACACATTCAGCATCAACTTAAAGCTCCTGCAGTTAGGTACTCAAGTGATTAAAAATGAATTAAAGATAAACAAAATACACATATGGAGGCTGACAAGTGCTAAGATGTATCAAAATAACAGCCTCTCATGAATATACTAGTAAGGAAATTACAATTTGTTTTCAAGAACATTTGTGCTGATGAACATCCTTCTATACATTAGATAACTAAATTTTTTGGCTTGTTTAAATATGCATTTATGGCACCTGTTTTCAGTGTTCCTTGGCCATTACTTTTTTTTTCTTGCAGGGAAGTACATGGGGCTGACAACTTTCAAATGCAGTGAAGTTTAGAATTAAGTTGCTAAAAATGAATATATGACATGGTTGCATAAAAAATACCAGGACAAGCTGTTGGTCTTTGTCACACAACAGAGGCTATCGGTTCCCAAGCTGCTGAAATAAATGACAATTTCAGCCAGCTGTCAGGCTATTAAACTGATTCTGACAGAATCGGGGATCAGGGTAGCCACATAAGCAGGAGAAGGTGAAGTGTTTGCCCACTCCCAGATGTCCGTAAACTTCATCTGCAGTTTGAGCCAGGCTAAGAGTCAGAAAGCATTTGCCTGGCCTCCGTAGACTGGCAGGAGGACTGCTTGGTGTGGTGTAAACAGAGTGTTGTTGAACATAACATAAAAAATAGATATTTCTGCACTTCCTAAGGTGTGAGACTGAAGATCATACTGCAGGAGATCATGATCTAAGCGTGTGATGGGAAATAAGATAGAGGGCTTTGTAAAATCCTAGGGAATTGTCATTCTTTTGTTCAGCCCTATTGCTAAATATCATTGTCAAGTTTAAAAGCATCATCTGTCATACTCTGTGTTTGTATTAAAGTGACCTTTGAGCTGGAAGTGTTCAAGTTATCAGCACATAAGTTTGGGCCATACAGAATTAGGTCTTTATGGGATGGAGTTCTTTAATATTTAGATATGTCTTAAGAAAAAGGATCAGGGAAAGACCAAGGCAAGAAAGTTACTGAATCCATTTTGTTTAATTTGCCTCAGAAAAATTAGCAACCAGAAGTCTTGGTGTCCTGATATCTGCAGAATGGTACTTTTTTTTTAAGAAACTTGAGGCTTGAAAAAACACACAATACCCTTTGTTAGTATTTGTCCAATCTCAAGCAAAATACATTCAGCATTCAAATTTCCATTTGATTATATTACAGCTTTAAAAATGTTTTTCCCAATGTTTCCTATTTTGTCCATAGCCCCCAGGCTGGGGGCATTGCATTACACAGTATATCATGACTGTATTATCCATCAGTTCAAACCTGAGCATTTTTTTCTTACCTCTTTTCTGTCAGAGAACTTCTGAAAAACACTGTAAATTAATGGTGCTACAATAGTAAGAGGGAGAATGTGGCAGCTACCAGCAGCTTAGGGAGCCATGCTCTGTCTTTTTTTAATGCATGTTGCTACCTTGTACAGTTATGAACATGTATATTAGAATGGAAGTACAACACAACAAAATAGTTTTCTGAATCTGTAGAAAGCACTCTGATATGACTAAGGAAGGGATGTGCAGTTCATTGTAATTTCAATGCTTGCTGAGTCTGGAAGATAATGTCAAAATTGAAAATGTTAACATAGTTTTCTAAGCAGAAAGAAGAGGTACAGTAATCAGTTAATATCACAAGATCAGGACGTACTGGCTTTAGTTGTATGATGATTCCCTAGATTTTACAGATCTTTAAACTCTGAAGGGTAAACCACAACAAATTCTTGAGTCTGTGATAAGCAGAACTTGCCTGGTAAAGCTTGTTTCAATAAAACTTTTGCTTTAAAATATTTGGACCTGTTTAGATGTAAGGCACCGATCCAACATAGGATAGAAATTAAATAGGATGTTAACTAAGTAATTTAACAGTTCAGAAATTTACTTGTTCACAGATTTTACAACAGGATCTGTTGATTTTAAGGTCATTAGATTAATGGTACTCTGGAAAAAGGAGAGAAATCAACAGCTTTTGTGAGAAGTAATGTGAAAATCTCTTTGTATTTCAGTGTCCAAGCCACCCGTGCAGTGGCACTGAGAGCACCAGTGGCAGTGATCCTATGAACAGCTGTAGTTGCAGCGAGAGTCTGAGCAATCTCCCCTCAGCTCCAGAATCTCTGGCTGAACTCCCTGACATTAAATAGTTCTTCAGTGACATGAATAAAGTGAAATGGAAAGTGCTTGAGTGGAGGATGAAATGCCTCCAGGAACACGGAGAGTAAGCACACTCCTTATTAAGCACACTCCTTATTAACTCAGCTCTTGCCGAGGTTGAAAATTTTCATCTTTACCTCCGAGTAAAAACTGACAAAGTATTTTAATTGTCCAAACAAGTTTAATTACATCCTGGTTTTGCAACACTCTGCCCAAAACCAGCTCAGCAAAGGCAAACAATGCTTTCAAGTGAGTTTTTGCTTCTTCAACTCGACCTCGCCCCGCTCTTGGATATCCAAAACCTACCACAGTGGCTTATAGTCTAGCAGGGAATGAAGTTAATATGTGACTGGACTCAATTTCAAGGTTGCTTCTCCAGGGTATCAGCATACTTAAATGGGGGGGGAGGGGGGGAAGGATAACAGGTTTATTTACTTTGCCAAAGAAAGAATTTTGAATCACTGAGCATCATGTCACCCCTATACCAAATGTTTGGACTTCAGCTATAAAAAACCCCACCTGATCTATGAATTCTTGACACTGCCTCACAGAGGAATTGTGAGGGTCAATTGCTTCATTGACTAGGAGTCTCTCAAACACAATGATCATAGTCAGCCAAGTAGGACCTGATTATGAAAGCCCTCCTCAGGAAAAAGTCTCGCTAACAAAATATGTGACTATTCCCCAAGCAAGCATTATAGAATTTAGCTTTCGGACTATATTTACTACAGCATACTTATAACTACTATGTGCTGTGCAGCATGGTATAAGTACTATGTGCTAGGCAGCATATAGTATGTACAGTTTTCTGACAAGCCACTTTCTGATTTGTGGAAACTGGAGGGAGCATTGATAATGACAGTGGATATTTGTATCAGTCAACCTGAAGAAACAAGGAGCAAATGTCTAGCTCTTATTTTTCTTGCTCTTAAAGATTTTCATGTTATTTTTAGATTACTTCCACAGTCTCTTTGGATTTTACAGAAAGAGTTAATGTGGTCGTTTTCAGTGAAAATTGTTCATGTTCAACTAATGCTCCTTATAGGTCTCTTATCTACTCTCCAGACAAGAATTTAAAGAACGTTCATGTGACTGAATTATGTCAGAACATGCAGAACACTGATAAGGGTAGGCAGAAGTCAAGCTAACACATAGATCCATCACACACATAGAGTACACAAGCTGCATGTGTACTCTGGTTAGCAGCAGGGAACTCCACACAACAGAGTCCAACTGCCCCAAAGGGACTGCTGCATGCCTGGGAACTCCAGGTGGATGAATGACAGTGGGTCTTGCTTACGGTAGTTTATTTTTTCTTTAATGCTGTGCATTGCTTCGGTAGCTCTGGACCTAGTTTCTGAGTTTCCCAGTGAGCAGGAATCTCAATGAAAGACAACCTTTTTACTCTCTTACCTTCTTGAACTCTGGATGTTTAGAAGCCTGACTTCTTCTGCCAGTAAACGTTATTGAATTAAACTAATTTGAGGGATTATTTTTCTGTCTCCCTTTATTCCCTCCCTGAATGCATTTTGTTGGGAACACAGTGTCCCAGAACAAATAGAGGAATACCTCCATAACCAAAGATGGACTCTAAATTGGGAAGCATTTCTGACCATTGTACATCCTTCTAGCATAAAGGGGGAACTTTTGATGACATATTCTGCCCTTTGTGCAATATGCACGTTTCCTATGAACTCAGAGAAAAACAACGTGGGATCAGGACTTGGAAATGAGATCATGCTGGCTTGAACAAAGTTTTAAGTAAATGCCAAGCTTCAGGCATGCAGTTAAAATCTCTCTGGACCCAACTATGTGTTCAACTGTTTTGCTGAAGCAGGTTCACAATAAAATGAAGAGAGTTTCTTCCCCTTTTTCCTGTTCTGTCAGAGAAGTCTGAAAGAAGGTATTCTAGGAGAAAAGAAGTTCAATGGCAAACTAATCAATGTTTATACTTGCTAATATTTCTTTCAGGTTTCTGAACAACAAAATCCTGTGATTTGTGAACACCTGTAAGCAAATCAAGGTATTTAGTCTCTGGAACACAGAGTATAGAATAACTTTTGATTCTTTAATATTTTGGAAAAAGATTTAAAAGTTATTTAAATTTTGATTTCTTTCATTTCTACCACAGTACATAGGGAATGTTATTCAATTGCCAGTCAGATTGACCATTAAACTGCTTGTTGAACAGGAAATAGGTTTGCCATGCTATTTTGTCTTCTTTTTGAGTGAAAAATACTCAGTTATATATGTGGGAAGGAATATGTTTTGTCTGTGTAGTTTTAGTTTCCCTAAAGAGTTTCAAAGACCAAGTCAATTTGGTGCAGTTCCAAATGCTCAAACTCCAAGGGGTTTTATTGGGAGTTTCCCTTTTTTTTCTACTCTAACGTGGGGAACAAATTACTGAAGTTGTCTGTGGATCTTAAGAGCTGTCACTGAAACTTAGTTTTTTGAGATAAAAAAATGAGGTTTGAGGTTTTTAATAAGAGTGTAGTGCAAGAGTATACTGCAAGACTCGTTCAGGGAGAGATTGTAATGGCTGAAGGGACAACACCTGATCCTGACTCACGTTCCTGGCCTGACCTCAGATGTGCCTCATCATCCCACACCCACCTGGTAGTCTGGGCTCTGGGCTGACCCCGCTGCCCTCCCTCCGTGTCCATCATTGGTGTTTGAAAAAAGCCATCCCTCTCAGTTACATCAGACCATCACTGTCTGACAGACCTTGTTGCAAAGAAGGTCATGGTCATTTCGGCATCTGTAACACACTGTGCAAAATGTGTCATTAAGACCGAGAAAACACCTTTATTTTCTCCATCCACACCTTCTTTTTTATTTCTCTGTGTCTGTGTTACTGAGGCATTTACCTGTTTCTAGTCTCTTTCCTCCCCATACCGCTGGCTTTCGATACACGTCAAAGAAACGGTATCAGTAGTATCACGCCGCTGGTTTTGTTGAGGACAGACCCTGTGCACTTACCTTTCTGTCTCCCTCACCTGATTTTAATGCCTGTTACTCCCCATGCTCCTCAGCCCCATGGGTAATCTGACAGCAAGTGGAGGTAATACACCTATTTAAGTTCCTTTTGAAAACTTGGGAAAGCAAAATGTTTATAACTTTCTTCTCTCAGCTGAGTTTAGACACTTGCTATAAAATGAATAGCTGGTGTCAGAGCTAAAAATAACTACACTTTTTTAAACAGGCATGTCCCATCTTGACATTATTCATTTCTACGGCGTATTACATTTTGTCTGAGAGATAACCACTTTTATTAAGATACAATGGCACTAAGGTGGTGTCATTTTTTACTCTTTTTTTTTTTTTTTCTCTTGGATCTCCCTGCCACCATACAGAGGTTTCGTTACTCTTTAACCGAACAAGTGTGTATATATACACACACACACGTATGTGTGTATGTATATATATATATAAAGTTGCAATAAGAAATGCAGTTTTCAAATTGTTAAACAATGTCCCTAGTAAAAAAAAAAAGCAAGCTTCACAAAATTCTCTAGCTTGACCCTCTGTAATAACTTAAAATGAATGTGATTTCATAGCCTTCATGGAGACATGTGAGAGGTGTGAGAGGTGAGGCACTTGCTCCTCTGCTTTAATGAGCTCAAGCATGTGGACGGGTGGGAGTATTAAACTGAACAAACAGTGCTCCCAGCTGAGAGAAAATGTGAGGGGAGGGAGGACAGGAGAGTACAAAATGGAAGGTGTTCTGGCTCTTTCTCTACTGCCACTTGTACTAAGGAAGATAAGGAAAGTGTGAAGAAGAAGATCAAAACAAATTGAGCCAGTCCTGAAACTTACTCATCGTCTTAACTTTCACTGAAATCAGTACAAACTCTGTATTACCTCACATCAACAGAACTGGGATTTATCCCGTCCCATGTCAGAGCAAGGGGAAGCTTCTCCCATCGCAGTTCATTTCTATGTCTGTTCCTGGGGTGGTGGGAGTCCAGTTTGGCCACCATGACCTATTCCAGCGTAAGCCATGTGGGGCAGGAGGAAGGGTATGGCTAGTGACAGGATCTATCCCAGAAGTTACAATTGAGTCACACTCTTTCTTTACTAGTATTTTGTTTTCACAAACGTTGCGGCATATCAGTGTCCTCTAATTCACACATACTTCTTTCTCTTCCTAGACTGATAATTAGATATTGGCATGACCATCTTTGTATTAGTTTTCTCTCACCAATAGACTGTAAATCTATAGAGGAAACATTGCCTTAGATCACAAATATGTGTAAAAACAATAGAACTATGAAAGAGTCTAAGATGTTTTGGTTTACTTGTATTTCTCCAGATAAGCTTAGAAAATGTTAATACAAATTTTCTCATCTTCAGGACAGCAATAACATCCATTGTGGAGGACCTTCCTTTGTTAATTGTTATAAATGCTCTTAACCTTAGAATTATCCAGTCTTTAAAAAAAAAGATAATCTCTCAACATATTTCTGTTCTATTTTGGTACTTCTATTGACTTTTCCTACTGTATATCAGCACTATTAAGTTATTCACTAAGTGATCTAACTAAGATTTGTCGTGAGAGATTCTCTCTCATTCTCTGTATTTCTTTGCTCAAGGTTGTTTTGGTTTTGTTGGTTTTTTTTTTAATAAACAAATGCATACAGGTATAACCTCAAACACACAAAGAAATAGATGCTAAAGGTTTAGAGAAAAATAAACAACAGTGTGCTTTGGATAACACCTCAAAATTTTTTATGGTTGTCTCTTCTTGTATTTGCTCAGGCCACTATAATTCAAAGTAACCCCTAAAGGACTTACCTCTTTGAAGAAGCTCCTCTTCATGCTCATGAACTGTATCCTTCTTGGACTCAGTATTGACCTAATATTCAGCTTGATGCTCTTCATCCAGGAAGAAATCTTGCCTAAGCAATCAATCATTTTGGCAGTAATACACAGAAGAGGTCATCCCTACACTGTTCACACCAGAATCCATGCAATATTACCAGTTTCTTCAATCCATAAACAAAGATGTTGGCAGGACTAGTGTGAGAACAGATGCTTTTGAGAGTTCTTAAGCAAAGGTCTTAGTGACAGAGATATAAATTCCCATCATTACTTGTGAAAGTATTTCTGCGTGGATAATTTAAACTGTCTAGTGCCCATGTCTGGAAATGCAACACCTCTCCCAAACGGGACCACAGTATCACTGAGATGATAATGTTGAACACTGTAAAAAAAGATCAGGGTTAAGCAAAAGGAAGCTAACCCTCCATCGACTGGCAGTAGGTGACCATCCTTCAGTGCCTGTAAGCCAGTTAATTACAGTACAGCCTGGCTAGCTTGTGACAAGGTTTGGGTGCTAGCCTAAATATTCTGTCACCAATCTCCTTTTGTGTTCCAAATAAATAATATGTAAGCTTTTGCTTCTTGCTCATTTTACAGTGTATTTGCACAATTGGAAAAAAGGCACATTATGTAATTAAATCTGCCGTTCTGCCCTACTCTTAGCCCTGCTCTTCACTGTAGCCATTACACTGAAACTCACTGTTCATACTTGTCTGCTATGTAACCAAGTATCCCAATTTTACCCAAAACAAAAATCATTCCAGCAGCCAAAAACAGAATAGCATCTGGGCCTGGAGCTATTCCAGGAGTCGTCTTTATGATTTATTATGCCACAGTGCCTTCTTACTGCTGCAGCTCAGGAATGGAATAAGTGAAGCAGCTGGACCAGTGACAAGTATAAAAAACCTTATCCCATCATCCCTGCACCTTTTAGAGCAAGGGATAGGTAAGTAAGCATACCTGCACTGCTATGGGAGCATGAGTAAGTGCAGAATTCCAGGAGCTGACCGTTGGCAGGATAACCTCGTTTCTTTTTCTCCTAGGAAATTTTTACATTCACTCTTATTCTTTTCCAAAACTTTTTTGTCCTTAATTGCTAAAACAAAATTTGGCTGTAAAATCAGTTTAGCTGAAACTGTGTACCCATATGTCTACAGCATTCTGTTGAGTAATGCAGTAATCGTGGTAGAACTTAAAGAAATTTGGAGATGAGTTTCCTGTCATATAGAGCCAGATAATTTTTGTGAAAGTGCTGCTATTGGAAGCACTCGTCATAACTGCTCCCTTTTGCTTATATTTCTCTGTAAAACACACTGAAAGAAAAGAAGAGGAAGGAGGAAAGAGAAAAAAGGAAAGGTGAAGGGGGGAAAGGGGGAGGGAGAAGGAAAAAAGAAAGAGGGGAAAGGAAAAAGAAAAGGGGTAAAGAAAAGGTATTACATGATTCAACTCTAAAAGTTTACAGGAGATCTTTGGTTATATTTAGGAAAATCCAAAGATACTACTTCTGGCTGTAAAAGTCTACAAGCTACAGATCAGGAACTGGAAAGACAGAATGGAGAAAGCTCATATGCAAGATACAAGGTGAACTGTTAGTATCCCCCAGTATCATACCGCCATTCTTATATTTAGGCACATATGTGTAAATTGAGATTTTCCCTTTAATATATATTTATTAAAATTTAATGGATAGATATAATTGCAGTCTCCCAGTTTTCTAAAATGATACCCTTTGCCTGTTAGATCTCTTTTCCTTCAATGAGAAAGTGTGTTAGAACTTGCAGAGTAATACAGCATTTAACACAAAGACACATTTCACACTTTGGCTTTAAAGAGGCACTGGAGCCTAAAGTCTGATTCCAAGATGTCTAAAACTACATAAACTTAATTCACAATGTAATAAAAGATACATAAATGTAAGTGTAGGCTTAAGTCTTTTTCTAAGTGCACAGGAATAAGATTCCATTCTGTAAAATATTTTACTGGAATTTCTGAATAACAGCACTGGTAGTGACATGGAAAACAATAGGTAGCCACTTGATGCAAGAAGGATATAAAAATCTGGCCTATTCGATTTTGCATCAACTCAACTGCTAGAGAACGTTGTTGTTTTGTTTCTTAAATTTTAAAGAGGGCAGCCTTCCTGACTGTGATGGTCCTGCTTACCATCACATTCTGTTTATATAAATTAATCTCAGACTTAAAGCTATGCTGAAAATTTCTTGACAGTTTTGATATTCACTATTTTATTCTGACTTGCAAGATATCTTCTCAGATTGTCCATGCCTGCTGAAGACTGTTTCAGCAACCTAAAATAGAGAATATTGCCTCATTTATCTGGTCAGTGAAGATCTCTAGCAGATGATGTCTGAAGTTGTCACTTAACTCTAAAATGGTACTTAGACCTTTTTATTTAAAATATGCATTATTATTAGCCTCATTCTGCCTTGTTTTTCTGCTGGAGATAGAATGTCAAAGCTAAATATAAGCCAGAAATACTTCCCTGTGGATGTAGACACATATTGGAAATGAGCTTGCAAACTGCAGGAAAAAAATGAAAGGGAAATAAATGACAGCAGTTTCTTAACTATCTAGTGTAACATTCTTGTTTGTCGTTACAAGGCAGAAGAGTATGCTTGGTTTAACTCATGTAGAGAACAGTCTGCATAGGGAGTAGAAGTAGGGCTGGTCTGACAGGAAAAGACACCTTGATTTTATAACGGAATACAAACATGGTTTGGTGAATTGAACACACTGACCAGATATAGTATATTCTTATTGAAAATATCTTTCATTTTTTTGTACACTGCAACCTTCTTGGTCAGGAACTTTTGACAGAAATGCAATATACTGTGGATTTTGCTTTCTGCTTTATTAATCCCAAATGCCTTTAGTATGTAAAATCTATTCTATTTTCAGCTGTTGGACAAAAATACGTCATATTCAGTAAAATAAATTTGAAACTCGTTAGATTTTTCAACCACTGTATTGGCTGATGTCTTCCCCCTCTTTGTTTCTCCAGGGAGACTGTTCTGATTTTTCAGTGCTCAGTTTACATACTAGTCCATTCCCAACAGAGCTTTTTATTTTCAAATGGAACATAATGTGGAAATCCACAAGCTAGCTCCTAAGGTCCCAGAGCTGTGCTATGATGAGACTGCACCTCAGCAAATGAAAAAAGACCGTGTTAGGCTAACTGTATACAGGCTTGTTTCTAGTATACTGCTTCTGATTTTGGAGCCTGGAAGTTAGGCGTTGCTGTGACCAGTGCTGGTAAGTTAATGCCCTTCTTTGGATCAAGTCTGTATCTGCCTGGTAAATATTCTGAAGATTAGACACTAATATAATGGAGCTGAGACGTCTGACACCACATCACATCATGCTTTATATGGAAAGTCTGGAAATTAAAAGCAGGAGATCTCAAGGAGCTTTACAAAGCAGGATGGCCAATTCAATGAGCTATGATTTTCAGTGGAGTCTGAGCTGTTCTTTCATTGGAATAAGATGTGGGTCATGAAGATTTTGCAAAGTATGTTTAATTCTTGCTAGAGGCATTGCTAAACTTATCAATAAATATGGGATATGACAACTTTACTACCTGGGTGTCCTTAGGAAGTCTCATGGAGAAATTAACTCTACTCTCTTGCAAGTAATTTGACACAGTTCTAGTTTGCACACATCATAAAGAAAAAGCAAAGATACTTATTAGCTATGACATCTGATATGCTATGTCATAGAAGACTTGCCTTAGCAAATTATTCAAGGGATATTAACTTTAAACACCTTTTCTACTGAATGTCCAAATAAATTTAATGTTATCAAGGTGATTAATTCACTCTCAGCAATAGCCATAAATGATTTCAAAGGCACTTCTATCAATTCAGATAAAATGAGTAGAAAGCCAGAAGAAATGTTGTTAGCAATATGAAATTACCATCTTGGAATCAGCAACAAAATGTGGGATAGAATATACATGTACTGGTTTTCACATTGTCATTACATCGCTTATGAGTGAGTTGAATTTAGAAAACTTACCAAGTCGGTAATTCTGGAATCCATCTTTTACAAATAAACATTATCATCTGCTATCAGTTCAGTTTCTAAACCATTTCAATAATGTTTTAATAGGACCCATGGCTGTATCACGGTACAGAGCACTGGAAAAGATGATTAATTACAAAGTGTTCTGAGTTGCTATTGACTACAGTTTTCACTTTGATACTTTAGATTTTTAAAAGGTCATTTTTGTTCATAATGTATGAGATGATAGATACATTTTAGTTACTGTGTCAATGCCATTTGCTGTTGGTTTCAGGATTTTCTGACCCTCTGTATTCCTCTCAGTGTCTCAGATCTGTCACTGAAGTCACTGAGCACTGCTCTACCCCTCAGACAGAAGTTAATTCTAGGGGCTAGACCCATTAAGAAGCTCTACAAGCAACCTTTACTCACAAAGCGTCAGGGAAAGATTCAAACAACAAAACACCCAACGGAGGTACTGCACAAGGATGAGAATGTCGGGTAAAGGCTTCAGAATGAAAAGCCATAGCAGTGACAGCCCATGCTCCTTACCCAGCACATGAACATGCGCCAGTGCTGTCACCCATACAGAAAAGCTAAGGATTTGTCCACAAAGCTCCTCTGCTTCACGCACACAAGCATAGGATGCCTTTGGTCAGAAATACTATACTTCGCACCCAGCTTCCTGATGGTAGAGTCTGGATATTTATGTGTTCTGGCTGTGATTCCTGAGGTACTTTTGAAGGGAAAACAAACTGCAACTTTAAAATTTAGAATAGTTGGTTATTACAAGAGACAAATGGATGAAAACAAAAGTTCAAAAACTATGATTTTTTTGACATTGTGTGGCAAAATTTGAAACAGGCGGTAATATTTAAGCATGCACCAACAATCAATCAGCAATAGTTGTAAGGGGGAGCGGGCTCCGTTAGAAACAGTGGCTTTGCTTCTGTTTACATTCAAGTTGTGTAGACAGAGCTTACCACAACAGGACTGTGGACATATGTGTCCATAACTGTGGACAGTAAACAAAGGATTCCTTTTAACTAACCTTACTTATTTTAATGTCAGACATCCAGGCTAAGCAAGTCATACAGGTTCCAAGGCAGAGGATGAGTCGTTCCATCACAAAATAAGTTTTTCTTGACTGCCATAACTATCAGTGTAATGTGATAATAAGGTAATTAGTATTGCAATAATTGTTGTTATTACTACTAATAGCAATACAAGAACAGTATCAAGGATCAAGCTATCTACTAATTTGGTGGAATACATGCAACTCTTTTACATTGCTAAGAAACAAAAGAGAAAGAAAGAATCTAAACGTCTTTTAAAGTCAGCTATTGGTTCTTCCCGATTGTAGTTTGTATCTGGAGTTAACTTTATCCATTCACTCTGCTTTTCTAGATATCTTCATGTGTAGAGCTACTGCAGCTTCTCAACACCTCTGGCAGGAAGAGAACATGGGGTTCCAACCTCCAACATCTTTCCTACCTTCTACCAGATATCATTCAAGAATTCTGCCATTACTGGGAAAGTAGAACCTTTCTGAGAAGCTGCTGCCCATAATAAGTGCTTTATTCCCTTTAGTAAGTGCAGTGAGTTTTTAAAGCTACTTTAAGTCCTGCTTAAGGTCATATTATCAGTCTTTCACAAAAGGGGATAAGCTAGTCATGTCTTTTTGTCTATAACAACAGTTGTTTATCCAATTCTTGGTTTGTGGCGTACGACACTCCCCAGATTCTACTTTTAACATAGAACAAAAGCAAAGTAAGAATCAAGACAAAAAAATCTTTTCTGGGCTTACCAAGTGTTGAGTTATTTCCTGTTCTGAAAAATGCATATATGGCAGAATGAGTTATAAACAACCTTACTTCAAATTTTGTACACTCCTGTCCAACCAAACCAGATAACTACAGCTCACTTTTTTTTCAGTGTAGATAAGTTGTTGACACAAAAATATACTTTGCATAAAGACAGGGAAACAAACATGAACATTGTTTAAACTTCAATTATTTGTTTTGGTTGTCATTGTTTTACGTAGACTGTTCAAACAGGTTTTAGAAAAGGGTTTGTTTGCCCCAAGCATTTAAAGGCAAACGAAGAAACACAACAGGAAAAAGCACACTTTTTGTTAGGCAAGATTTAGTTCAGCATACCGTGGATCTTCTTCAAATATATTGAATATGTTAGTTACAAGCTTGTCATTTTCCCTGCAAATATTATTGTTATACCTTACATCACCTACCATTTTCAGCATGTTCAACATTCCTCTATTGCACCCCCAGAGTGCTCCCTAGCCAGCTGATCACCGACAGTCCAAAGTGCTGATGAGTATATTCACCAAACCTTGACTCACACTCCATGAAAAGGGAGATAGGTTTCTTGCTTAAAGGAGCCTGAAAATGAAGTTCTTTCTATCACTGTTTGATCATGGAGTATGAAGGCCAGGCAAGATGTTATTTACCCTTTCCCTTAAAGTAGCCTTAATAGTTTGTTTGTGGATTGCATAGAGAAGCTGTTCTGCTCTCATGCTTCATTGGACTGTGATCACTTTTCTAAGAAGTAAAAAGCATACGAGTCATTAAACGAAAAGGAAAAGGGAACTGAGACAGAGCTACAACCTGCCTGCTATACAAAAAGCGTGGGAATTGGCAATTCAGTAGAAGAACCTGGTTTTCTTTAAGGCTATTAAAAAAAATGGCACTGGCTTCAGTGATAACAGGTTCAAGACATGTCTCAAGTAAGACTCCAAGATAAAATGTGATGTTAAAAGAATCTGGTAATCTCTCGTGGGAAGCTGAGCTTTTTCCACTTCTGCAGGAGGGGGGAGAGTTTTGTTTCTCACAAGAGACACTTCGCACTCCCATGGGAGGGGGAGCTAATTTAGAATTACTAGAAACCAGAAATGCTAAATCCTTACAGATTTGGTGTTATGTCACTAGGTTATACCTTTTGATCAGCACACAGAATGAGAACTGTTTGGTTTTTAAATAGATATTTTCTCAAATACGTGTTTTTACAGTGGAAAGCACACTATTCACTGACACAGTAAGTCTGACAGTCGGGCAACTAGGTTGTCAATTTTGCTTTTATTAGCTATGGCCCAAATTGACAGTTTTACCCAAGTATAAGTAAGAAGAACTCCATTTAATGTTTTGAGTCTTTGTAGTAGGTCATCTACTGAATATGTTGCTATAATAGAAAGAAGTTTCTTAATTTAACTTTGAAGTGCTAGAAGCCGCTAATAGAGTCTTTACCTTTCTGTTGTATTATAACTCGCGTGCATGCAGAAGGTTTTATCTGTATCTGTTTCATAAATCTTATAGCTAAGTAATCTTACCTCAACAAAGGTGAGTACGAAATCACATATAGACAATAAAACAGAAGTCTCTTCTTTGTTTTGATTGACTTTCTTCCTGTAACTCCCTGTATCTGTCTACCCAGATGAATGAATTCTCTAGGATGGGCAGCTTCCCCCCCCTCACCGCCCCCAAGGTTGTTCTGGGCCTGCTGTAGAAATACAGCACCTTCCTTCCTAGTGCAGCAATCACAGCTTAGAGTATGTTTCCTATAAATGTCCTGCTTTTGGCTTGATGTTTTTATGTCATGTTAAATCAAACTGCTTAACATGGAACTGAGACAATGAACTGTTTTTATTGCCAGAGAACAGTGAATGGTCAAGTGTCCTCTTTGTTCTCTAGGATTGGTTGAAGTTTTTCACGAGCTTTCTCTGGTTTTCTTGGGTTTGGCTTGGTGTTTTGTTCCTCCAGACAAAAGCTGGCTTTCTAACAATTGCTTTTGCTAGTGTGGATCACTGTCTTCTTTCCATGGAAAATGTTGACATTACCCTGAAATCTTAAACATGCAGATATTCTCTAGTGCTCCTCTACTTACCTTATAGGAAGTACACAGACCATATTGCCATCCTTTCTTTGCACTGAATCATTATTTTTCATGACACACTGCGGCTTTTAAAATTATTGCCTCCTTTCACAGAGAGAGGTGCCATGGTATAGCACAGAAAATATACTCATGGAAAACCAGGCCTATAGGAGACAATTGAGCAAGAAGATACACAAACTGTAGCTCCCAGTGGAATACTATAACAACACATAAAAATCTAAGTACTTGCAGAGCTGTTTGAAATCTTTGCACCAACAAAACTATTCCTTTTTGTTTGATTCTACCATGCAAGAAAAACATTTTCCAACCTACTCTGTTATTTATATGATTTAATGAGCATCAGAACTCCTTGACACGTTGTTGGCAAGAGACTACATTCTGACTGGTGTTAGTTACCAAGGGATATGCAAACATTCTCTTTATTTTTTGCATGTTGCTTATGTTATTGACACTTCCACAGTATATGGTCAGACAACCTATTTTTCAGTAAAGGGTTACGGGGAAAAAAAAGGGAGTCTTACTTAATTTTTTATATTTATCTGTGCTTTTGTATATACCCCAGGCTCAAAGTGCTCGGGCAGTTCTTTACATCTATATTAAAAAGAAATAATTAAATCACAAAGAGAATACAGATATAGTCAGTCCTGCAAATTTTTTTCTTACACAGTAATATAAAAAAGGCTCCGAAAATGAAACTTTCTGTCTCCAAAGCCAAAAATATTGTGTTAAAAGCTCATCAATCCAAATCCTTCACATCTGTACCATTTTTTAGATTAATTAAATTTGTGTTATTCTAATATGATGGTTACTAGTGGTTTGGGGTTTTTTCTTGGTATAGTACTGAAGGGTTTTTTTTACTGAAAAATAACTATTTTAGAGTAAGAGAAAAGAAAAAGTTAAGTATAACTTGAAATACACTTTCAAATTTACCCATTAAATAGTCTTGCAATAGCAACAGAGCCAACGGCAACTTGATGTTCAGCTGAGTCACCTGAATTAAAGAATACTGAAATAGTGGCATTCTATCATACACTTCTTATTGCTTTTCACCATTTTATTGAACACTTGGAAGAATTGAGACTCTGTAAAGACAGAAATTTTTTTAAAGTATACAAATATATAACAGGGACCATAAAGTGACAGTTCTCTGGGACAGTGCCATTTGTGGCTAGATATTTTGTGCAGCTTTTAGTTTAGTGATACCTTAGTTTAAATTAGGGCCTTGAGGATTACCTCCCTTTCTAACAGGAATTTGAAGGGATCACTTTCCAACCTAAGTACTTCCCTATTGACATGTTAGAAGATAAATGTTACTTCCAAACCATGAATATTCCTCTATAATCAGATTAGATAACAACTTAAAAATGTTTTTATCTGAATTTCATATTTGAAAGCAGATTGGGATGGTTAGGCTAGGCTACCCTACGCCACAGATAATAAGCAAATCTAATTTTGTGGAAGAACACAGGTGTTGTCCTACTTCTAGCAAGTATTAGATATTTCTAATCCAGTATGCATCTTTAAAAATAGAGTCAGTAACAGCTAATACATTTGCAGAACTAAAAATAAAAATGCTTTCAAATATCAGGAATAAGAGTAATTTTGATTGTGCTGTTGTATTGCCTCCATCTTTTCTGAGACAGTTAAAATTAATCTTATTACTGTGGTGATTTCAAAGGCAATCTAGATTAATGTTGCAATTATTAGACACTAGCATCTGGGAATTGCTGCTTTGGGAGTGCAAACACTTATTTAGATAACCTATACATTTATATTTCTTATTAAGTACCTTTCAAAAAAATCAATATGGCAATTAAGGCAGATGATCATGTAATCTTTAGTAATTAGCAATGGATCTTCAGTTGCAAGAAAAAAAAACTAATAGGCTTTCCTTTTTATTACAGCTCTAGCTGGACAAGCCCTGTGCCAGGAATATGAAAGCCCCAGGCAAAATTCAAGGATAATTTTTATTACATCCATTTGAAAAGAAAAGAAACAAACAATTTGTAAGTCATAATATATCCAAATACTAGCAAAAGACCTTCTTTGTTAGCTTGGTAACTCATGCACAACAAATTGTTTTCCTCTGCTCCAAAGAAATCATCCACGTACATTTGTTTGACTTTCAATCTTTTTAAAAGGTTTGTTGTTTTGTTTATTTGCCTTATAAAGTTGCCTGAATTCCAGGGGGAAAGGCATATTGAACCCTTCCAATTAAAAGAAAATATTTTAAAAAAAAAAATCAAAAGAGAACACAAAACTTTTTTTTCATATTCCAAAGCAGAAAAATATTAAAATTAACTCATTACAATTTGCAAACCTAAATGGAGCTCAAGCATCGCTACTTATTATTTATAGGACCTATAAACTTATATGTATTATTCATTGACTCTTGCAGGAAGAGACCAGAAGGGTTTGGATTGTCTAAATTAGTTGGAGGAAAGCTAAAAGAGGAACCATTCCTAACTATAAATATCATCTCCTGAAGTGAGTACCAGGGAAGGAAGGGAACCATTGAATCATATGGACAGTCACCAAAAGGATACATAACCATGAATAAGAGTGAGTGAGATTTAGAAATCATCAGACTATTTCCCTCTCAAGACAGAAAGAAGGGCAAATTTATTCCCCCTCCTTTCAAACAAACAAACAAAAAAACCCCAAAACACAAAAAACCCAGCCCAACAACTCAAATCCTTCCTGCCCTTAATTTGAGGTTAGTAAGTTTATAAAAACCTCTGTGCGGTTCATGCAAAAACTAAGAGACTGAAATCAGCAAACTAAAATAAGGAACCAAATTTGTAGCTTTTGGGGAGTTCAAATACGGTGTTTGCATCAGGACAATGTAAATCATTGTAATCCGGTCAAAAGACCAGCACAGACATTACCAGAATATCTTTGGCTGAGGAATAGTTTGGGAAGTTAATGTATACTGATAGGATGTTATACCTATAAAAAGTGGCTACCATGTGCAGTTACAGGTGACTGAAGCTTACCACTCCTGCAGCTGTTGAGCTGTACTACTATAAAGCCCCCTATAGCTTATGCACTCTTATAAGAGAACACCTAAGGTGATGGCCACTGTATCAATAGTTTTGTCACAAGCAGTGTAGAAAGATGGCTACTTTCTGTGTTTAATGAAGAATCAGAGCTGAGAATGAATGCATCCCTTGGCTGAGTCTGTTCTGTCATCTATGCATTCCAAAAGAACAATTATATTTCAGGTAGAAATTCCTTTTTTTTTTCATTTTACCACATTTCTGTTTCCCGTTCCCTATTAATCTAATGTAGTATTCCTTCATGTTATTGATGTGGTACCTTTTAACAGATTTAATAAAAGTCTTACAGTTTCTAAATGCTGAAGTGTTTTCATCAGTTGTTTCTAAAGCTGTAGCATGTCTACTCTGCTACTAATTGATTATCACAAAAGCTGGCCAAAGACAGTTTCAATTTACACCACTGTTGAAGTTTCAAGTTTTGTTTTCACTCCACTATGGATTAAAGGGGAAAAAATTCAAATTCATTCTCTGTCCAGAATGTCACCTTTGAGTTTTGTGACTTTCTCTCTCTTTCTCCCTCAAGCAAGAGAAAGGAAAAGCACGACCTTCAGAAATCTTCTAATTGAAAACGGGATTGAAATCACTATGAGGCCAGAAAAGATTCTGGCTTCAACAATGATATAAATCATCATAAAGCTTTTGTTGGCCTAGCACTAAGAGGTTATATTGCTTACATAAACTGTGATAAATCCAGTAACTCAGTGCAGATGATTTTCCCCACATACAGTAACCTTAGGCTTTTAACAAACGTGATGTTAATTATTCTTCCAATGTGGAATGCCTGTCCTTACTGTAAATTATTTTAATCAAACATTAATTTAATTATTCTAATGTATGCTTTTCATCAAAGCAATGGCAATAGCTGTATATTTGACTAATCTTTTCAAAAGTTTAATATCTAAGTGAAATTTTAGTTAAAATAATTTCACACTTTCTGTATGTTGTCTGCAGCTAACACTTTGATTGTTACGTTAGCAGACTTCATCAATACAGGATTAATAACAAAAAGTAATTAAAAAAAAACCTCCTCCCAATTCTGTTTTCTGGTAGTGCAATGGCTGGGGTTTCTGTGTCCTATGGATAATTATAATTATTTCTGTTCTATTCTTCCATTACTTTCTAGTTTCCACAGTACTGACATAAGATATTAGAATAATGAACAGTTCACCTACTGCTGTTGTCTCTTCACTTCTGTCTGCTACTGTGTACAAGTCCTTACCCTTGCCGTAAAATGGTCCTTTTCTTGACTTTCTTCTGCAAGTACCTTTCTCTGTCCCATCAGTTATCTCGTCACTGGTTCAGCATAGGTTGAAGTATGTTAGCTAAAAGGAATAGCTGATCTAATAGATTGCCATACTATATATGTAAAACTGGGGAAACATAAGGGGATCTATTCTGTAAATATGAGAACACTGTTATCACTGCAGAAACACTGCATTAGCAATCATGGGACTTCCAGGGCTCTCCCATAAATATGTTTGGAAACTAAAGAAGGCAATCTGTTGTTGCTGAGATGCTGTATCAGCAGCAGTGGCAGAGCACTTCAAGTGCTGTTGTTGTGCCTAACAACGTACAGAATAGCTCTGTATGAATAGCTCTGAAACTTCTGTGACTTTCACAGACTGCAGTTGCTCTGTTCAGATCTGACTTGTTATTATTTTTGCTGCTAACTGTAATGGTCTTCCTCTTGGGGAATACAGATCTGTGACTTGTATATTGATGCACTGTTATGTACTGGTCTTTCTTTATCTCTCCTAGTAAAGTAGATCACTTCCATTTGGATTTAAGGTCACTTCTTCAAACATTGAATAAGGCAGAATCTGTACACGCTGTAAAGATACCTATTTTAAAACCATCATCCAGGATGCTGATCATTAGCATAGATATGCAGCAACAGAAATCAGAAAATATTTGCATGTTCTGTAGTTTTCAGAGCTCTATTCAAGGAGAGAGTAATGTTGACCATATGACACCTGAGTACTCAAGAATTGATGCTTTCTATTAAGTAAATAATTCAGCTCTGACTTCTTCCATTTAAACAACCCCACAAAGTGCATAATCCACTTCAAAATTAAAAACAAAAAAAAAGAAAACCCCAAGATTACTGTTAAAAATAGTGGGTTTGGCAGCTTCAAATATATGCAGCTCTTCTGGGATCTATCACTGCACTTTGTTTTGTCACTCTGTAAAAATGAAACATACACTTTTTATTCTCATCCTGATTAGGCCAAAATGATGAAATGACCACAACAAAAGAATCCAATAGTAGTACCTTTTTAAAAAACTTTTTTTTTTTTTTAAAGGTAAAAAAAGATTTCTGAAGGAATAAGTCCAGAAGAACAGCTGATACAGATATATTTACTCATGTGGGCAAGTACCTTATATTGTTTTTAATTTCCCTTAAACCATTATACCTCTAGTCCAGAATACGTTCCCTTAACTTTGACTCCCACCTCCTTGGGCTGCGTTTATGGCTGGCAGGTGAGAGCCAGCCACTTCTATTCGTGCGGTGCCTGACCACAGGGAAGAGGCACAATGCCATCTGCAGAAAATTAGATTAATTGCCCAGGATTAACACACTTACATAGTAAACCCTGTGACATACCCCTATCTCAGCTGAATTTAGAGATGTTTGTCAAAAACTAGAAGCATCTTTAAGTTGGGTCTTGCAGGAAATAAGGAGTAAGGTTATCTCATGGATCCCATTTGATCAGAGGTCTTTGATTTATTAACTGATAAAACATGATCTTCATGAATAGAAATATTATCTCAGAAGAAACACCTAATATTGACACTTTTTTTTTTTTTTTCCCAATGGTTTAACACTGGTGTGGGTGAGAGTAGAATTAGGTCAACTGCAGTACATTTGTGGCTAAACTGCACCCTAAAAATTAGCTTTTCAAAGAAAATACAAACAGTTTTGCAATTAAAAAAAAATAGAAGGAACACAATGAAAGTTATATCAATGTCTTACTGCAGACTATGTTTTAAACACAGGGGAAAACATGACCGTAAAATTCTCATCTGTCAGCTTAGAGCAAAGATATCTTACCAACTCTTGTAGAGCTTACCTACTGCTGCATAGGTACAAAATGAGTAGTGTCATCCAGCTCTATTTTATCACAGAAACAGAACACTTTCTAAGCCTGTTAGCTGGAATCATGTCCTGAACATTTACTCTTTCCACCACAACAGTGAGTCAGAGAGAGTTTTATTAACAGTGAAAGTAGCTACAGCAGGTATGGAAAATCCTCCTTGATCTTACACAGATCAAAAAGAAAATGTTTATGCATTTATATATTTATTTAGATATTCACTGTTGATGACTACCTCTCCAAGTGAACCTTTTTCTGGGTGTGAGCACGGGAAAGACAAGCCTTCATTATTGCAATTTATTTGTGGAAAATATAATGTGACAAGGCTTGTTTATTTTACCATATCTGTTCTTCCTTACTGTACAGTCAAATACATCCTCCAGTTAGACTTGTCTTTGAAGTCATGTGGTAGACCTGAATGTCACTTCAATGGCTAAGTATTTTTGCAATGCAATTTTTTGCGTTCATGAAAAGAATGATGTTTTGTAACAGACTATCAGAAAATTGTACGGACACTGCATATTTGGTGTTCTGTTGCATAACACACAGTCATATTCAAGCATCATCAGCTAACAGACTTCAAATACTACACCCATTTTTTAAAGTAGCAAATATATACACAAGGCTCTATCTAAAATAAATTCAGATGTGATTCTGATCATCCCTAAATGAGTGCTGAAGTTCTATGTTGAGAACCAAGCAGTTAGTTCATGAATAGTTTAAACTGTTGTCTCATGTTTGAGGAGTCACAGTCTCACTTCTCTGAGTAAAGTAGTGAACCCCAACAGAAATTCAGATTCAGGTCAGTGCAATACAAATGGGGTTTGAATAAAAAAAAAAAAAAAATTGTCAACCAGCTAGATAAGATATTGCCTTCTTTCCTCAAATCATCCTTTTAAAGGCAAGAGACAGATCTCTATCTATATAGATAGAGATATATAAATCATTACATTGGTCATTATGGAATAACTGAAAGATATATTTGGCAAAAATAGGCAAAATAGTGGATGAGTAACTGAATAGATGGAAGGACAGAAGAGTGCAAAATGATGTGTCACAGAAATTTTAGCAAAAGGCTAAACTATGCAGCCCTTTGCATAGCAACATAACTCATTTATGCCTAACACATTCACTGGTTATTAAATAGGAAATCACCATCATCCTGTTTTTCCTCTCATTTCCAAGCTGTTAATGAATCCAACCTACACAACTTTCTAAAGATGGTGACAGTAGACTCTGAAAGTGCCCTTTATTCCATAGACTTGACTTGTCTCTGAAAGTTCTCAGTTTTCTGATTTTCCATCTCACTTGTGTACACTGACAGATACTAATATTTTGTCATCACCTATTTATTTTGACTTGGCCTCTCAAGCTTCTCATTGTTTGATTTCAAGGACTAAACAATAAGATCAGAGTGCTGAAATGTATGAAAATAAAGCACTTGTAAAGAATGCTGTTCCAAACATTATTCTTTCAGCTAAATATAATTACCTCCGGCTGAGTGGGTAAAATCACTAGGTACAGACTGTGCTTGCAGATAAGCCATTTCTGACAAATCTAAAACACAGACTTAGTTCAATAGGAGCCGGAGAGAATCCTGGCACTTTGACATTTTGGTAGTTATAAGCAGCTTTCTTTGGCTCTTCTTTGGCTCTCTGAGGTTGTAATGAGATACATGTGATGCATTGGTCGTAATCTCAGTTTCTTGGCTTGGTGAGACTAGAAAAATACGATGACCACCAAGAGTCAGCTGTCCTAAATGAGAGTGTAGAAAGCCTGTGGCAACATGGCTGAGCCTAGAGGCAGGTCTGTAATGCTCTGAGTAAGATATTGTAATAACCAGAAAATTGCTTAGACTGGAGACAGTAAAGGAACTTCCACTCAGTGCATGATTTCCTGGCTTTAAGGGTTAGGAGTCATTGCTGAACATACAGTAGAGGATGTAGGGACATGGCTAGAGGGGTGAGCTTATACCATTCATCTCCAGAAAATTTCATATTTTAAACTCATTAGTGAGGAGGAACATTATGTGACAGTTCAGCATTAAGACTGATTTCATTTAATGAAATTATTCACCCAGTTTGGCTCAGGTAAGGAAACCTGAAGGAAATAAAAAGGAACCAAAACCTACCCAGTGCCTTAAGTCTAACTGCTTACTTTTGTCTCTTTTCTTTCTTTTTTTTTAAAAAAAAAAAAAAACCACCACATTTTGGTTGTACATTAGGAACAAAACCTAAGAGAACTCTCTGTTTTTATCTTGATAGATCTTACACTTATCTTTTTGGTAGGACTACAAGTTAGTTGTCTCTTCATTTGTTCCGTTTGTGGAAGAGGTGGAGGTTAGACTCTTTTGGAGTGTCAGGAAAAAAAATAACCATCAGCTGTGTCATATATTTCCTGGTAAATGTAACTTTCCGTTAATTACCAAGAGACCCCATGCCAATCAGAGAAAATAGTCTCAATGTCTAAGGAGACTATAGAATCTAGTTATGATTAAATTAATTATTTGACTTAATCAGTTCATTATGTATATATTCAATGAACAGATCTAGAGTTCAGAGACATACATCTTCTACAAACTGTCTAAGAACTATATAACTTTGCACAGTGTTGGTCAGCTTCATCTCCCTAATTTACTTGCCTAGGCAGGTTTAGGAGCTAGGTCCTCTTTCTTTATTAATCTCATAAGAACCTTAACCTATTTATCCCACAGATGCATAGGTCTTCACCCTCTGAAACTTTATACAAACCCTGTTCCAATGCTACATCAGAATTATGTCACAAGCTTAATTCCTTGCCCAAATGAATCAGGCAGCCAAACCTATGCCCACTCAGTAAAACCCAACCCGATGTTCCCAGCCAGAGTAGCAGTCATGTGTCTATATAAAAGCTTTCAGTCGCTTATCACTTGTCCTTGTCCTTGAGAGAGTTATTGAGTCTCCAGTTTATTCTCCAATAGCTATTAAGATTACAACAGGTGTTAAGATGAGGTTAGATGATCAGGATGGGGGACAGGGACATTAGAATAGAGAGCCAGCAACTATGGAGATGCAGGAGAAAACTGGAGCATAGGCTAGAGATCAAGGAGGAGCCATGAACATATGGGAAGGAGGGGAGAGACTCAAGACTGGTGTCTTGAGTGCCCGCCATAGTCACTGGGGCATGTGGCCAGTCAAGCATATGGCTTTTCATAAGTAGATATGCAGGGGCATGGTTAGGCAGAAGCTACATTGTCCTAGAAACCACATTCCTCTGACAATGTTTCAGCTTCATGGATGTTATGGATGAAGCCAGCAGCAAGAAACACTGGCCCAAAGCCAAAACTTTACCATATCATTACTTTTGTATGTCTTTGTTGGTGCAGAAACCACACAAAATGTGTAAGCATATCTCTGGAAGACCCACCAACTGCTCTCCATACATGGGCAGCCAGTCCATACAAACCAGACCCTGTGCAAATTCATGAAGGTAGTCTGCAACTGAACAGAAATGGCCATAATTTTCCCCACAGAGCAGTAAGCCAAGAGTTGGACAAGACATGAATTTATCTGAAAAGACAGAATTTCTAGAAGGCTGTGGATAGCTAATGGGACACTGTACATAAGTGTCAGCTGACAGAAGGTCTATCCCATGAATTTGATGACCATCTGTAACACTAATGCAGGATTCATCAATACCTTTGACAAGTTTCCAGGGCCTTTTCCCAGCACCAAATTCATGTACTAGCTCAGCTTCAGCTCATGCCTCAGCCAAAACAAACTGTTCAACAGCTAACTCCTCTGCTTTTGCAACCACTATTCAAAATTGCCTGGATTCAGCAGATAGAGTGTGTCCCACCTGTCCTCCTGCACATACACACTCCCCTATGTGCCTCCTCTGCATTCCTGAATGCTAACTGAAAAGCATTTCCTCTCCTCTCTTCACAAGACACTGCAATCATCTCCCTTCGCGCTCACTCCTCATTTCTGATAAGGGCGTCCAGACACCTTAAAATGAGTCCTTCAGCCAGACTTACTGCAGGTACCTCTAAGACATCAAGCCTCTGGAGATCTCAGACTCCAATGGCAGAACCTTTCAGTTTAGGAACACTCCAGGATATATCCTGGAAGGTCTGTTATCCTTCTTCATTCTCCAAAATATATACCTCTCTTAAAATCTACCACTCTCAAAGATCCAGACAAGCAAAAGGTGCAAACACCCAGCCAGGAGGAAGAAGCAGACATTAGTGAAAGTGAGGAGTCCCACTGGGACCTTCACCATTGTGACAGGGATGGTCAATAGAGATAACTAACTTCAAACAGTCCTAAGTTCTAATTCTCCCAATAGTATAAGATGCAGGTATATAAGAAGAAATAGCCCACTGGTCCACCAGGCTCACTGGAGGCAGAAGATGCTAGCTGAGTAGCTATTCATATATCTAAGAAAGAGGTGACCTATGCATAGACTTCTGAAGCACGAGACTGGTGGGCAATATTAGGAGAAAACAAGGGATATATTACAAAACTAGAAAAGGCAGGAAAAAAAATGGTGCAAAATGAGATTTTTTTTTAAAGGTTCTCTGTGCTCTGGAAATTTCTCTGGGAAGGATGTGTCAAGAAGTGTGTAGCATCTATCCTTCTGTTCTGATCCAGTGGCAGAAGCTGTCCCCTTCTGTGCCACTAGCATTTCAAAGAAAATGGCAAAAAGCAGCCAGGTACATTCCCAGTAATCTTGCACTGGGGTTACAGCTCCTTTTCTGCCTTGGTAACTTTGACAGGATCTTTAGTCAGTCAAAGCTTTGAGGTAGATATTTCTAGGACTTTTCATACAAAAAATTCCACTCCAAAAGAGCAAAAGGCCTTTAAACTTAAAAAAAGACTGTACTGCTTGAAATCTAAATAGAACATTTCACTTTTTAAACAGAGAAATTCCAAAATTACTATGTCACATGAAATAGAAATGAGTGTTTTATAACCAATTCACTGTGTCAATGAAGGCATGTCTTTGCTTCCAGAAGCAATTTCAGTCTACTTAATAGATTTCTGTGTGGCACGAAACCTCACAAAATCCCTCTGGTCCCTTGGTAAAAGGAGTGCATCTCCTCTAGGCCATCCCTGGGATGGTCTTTTCCCATTGCACGCTTGTTTGCTCCCATGGAAGAAGCAATCTCTGCCTCTGTCTACAGTAGTCCACCTGACCTGTTTGTCTTTAAGAAACATAGCACACAAGGGAGGAACCAGCAAATAAAATAGATACTGTTCACTACCGTGACCATGACCCCCTTGCAGTCAGGGGAAACAGGTGTTGACTGTGGGACGGGATTTGCCATTAGCACTGTAGAGGAGCCTTTCTCCTCTGAGGGGCCAGTGCTTCCCTGTGAGTCTGAGTTTCCTGTCTTTCCTGAAGTTGTGACAGCTGTAGAGCTCTCTATCTCTTTTGTTTCTGCTCTTGCAAGACAAATCAGAGCTTTTGAAGATACACTGTTTGCACCTCTGAACTGAACAGAGTCAAAATGTCAATGGTTAAAGGATTGCTGAGGAACAACATGATCTCCTTCGGTGTGAGCAACCACATATGAGCTCATTAAATATTTGTAGACACTGCTCTGTTCTCCCATAGTGAACATCCTTTTCCCGTGGCTTTCTGCAGCACCACTGAAGTTGCTAAGTGCATTGTAAAGCACTTATTGCAATGATGGAGTTGGTCAATCTGCTCATTAAGCCTCCTGCTTCCACTTTCCACTTCTCTCCAATGCCAACAGCCACTGCTGAGAAATGTGGAGTCCTTAGAAGAAGCAAATTAAATTATAGCAGCCAGGTTGGCTGAAAAAGGTTGATCACAGGCTCCCTTTGAGCTCTGCCTGAGGATGGCCAATGCCCTAGGACACAAAAGGTGGCAGGGAGATTAACAGTCCAAGTCTGCACAGACAGATGTGTCTCACCTTAATCAGATGTTCACCTTTTGTTACTTTGATCTGAACATCACAGTGTTTGATCTGCAAGAGTGAAATGCTATTTGGGGACCTATGGCCGTAAGTCTAAATGTATTTAAGGGGAGAGGAACACTGGACTACAATCAAAGGCCTCTAAAAAGCCAGATGTGTCTCTGTATTTCTTTTGATGGGCTCTAAGAATATTTTATCTATTTCCTATGGATTAAAAGACAGGCTTAAGTACTGAAGAACTACTTTTCTCATTCTAAGAAAAAATAATGAAAACAGAAAGCTAGAAGTGAGAACAAAATAAATATTTCTTTGTAAAGATTAATCTTAACAACAATTGGACTGATCTGGAACATACATAATTAAAAACTGGAAACAGAAATATAGTAGACTGAATCATTGGGTTAGTATAAAATGTGGTGTGAACTACAAACTGAATACAAAAGATCAAGCTGAAGTCTTGAACACCAAAACCAGGAAATGTCAAATCTCTTATGGTACTATTCTGTGTTCTACTTAGATGATTTAAATTTTATTTCAAGATAATGATGAAGGCACAAAGGCATTACCATGTCACCAAATAAAAAAAAAAAAAATACGCTGGGACCATCCTAAGTTTCATTAAGACAAACATCAGTACAATCAGTCCAAGCTTACAGATGATGCTCAAATAACTGATGAAAAAGCACAAATGAACTGGAAAAAACAGAAGAGAGAATTCAGATAGCAGTCTCTGGAGGCAGTATATAGTAGATCAGTAAAGAGTTGTGTTAACATGTCTAAAAGATTCCTGAGCTAAAGCCACCTGCTGTACAACAGAACAGCTCATTTCCTTCCAAAAGATCTCTGCAGAACTCTCTACGTGCTGTGCAGTGTCCCCTCCCTGCAGAAACCTCATGTTTTAATATTGATTTTTCCAAGATGTTTTTGTAGTTCTGGCAACAATGGAAGAATTAGATAAATCTTTTCCTCTCCCCTTGGACATGTTACCTCTGCTTTTCCATACTTCTCTCATAGCCTTTTCAGCTGTTGATTTAAAAAGTTGACTGAATGGCAAATTTTAAAGCCAATGAAAATATATTGTCAGGGTGCCACAAGGGCCGTGTCCCATCCCATCACCCTAGACAGGAGCAGGGCAGCCAGGGGGCACCGGGGCAGCCCCAGCCCCAGGCATTGGGCACCTCCTTGGGGATGGGGACAGGCTGAGGCCGGGCTGGGCTGTGGGTCCATGGGTGGGCCTGGCTCAGTGGGGCCCACAGCCAGGCAGGGCAGGTGTTGTGGTTTAACCTCAGCCGGCAACTAAGCCCCACACAGCCGCTCGCTCACTCCCCCCAGTGGGATGGGGGAGAGAATCGGAAGGGTAAAAGTGAGAAAACGCGTGGGTTGAGATAAAGACAGTTTAATAGGTAAAGCGAAAGCCGCGCACGCAAGCAAAGCAAACCGAGGAATTCATTCAGTACTTCCCATGGGCAGGCAGGTTTCAGCCATCTCCAGGAAAGCAGGGCTCCATCACGCCTAACGGTTACTTGGGAAGACAAATGCCATCACTCCGAACATCCCCCCCTTCCTCCTTCTTCCCCCAGCTTTATATGCTGAGCATGATGTCACATGGTGTGGAATGTCCCTTGGGCCAGTTTGGGTCAGCTGTCCTGGCTGTGCCCCCTCCCAGCTTCTTGTGCACCTCCAGCCCTCCCAGTCGGTAGAGCATGGGAAGCTGAAAAGTCCTTGACTAGTGCAAGCACTACTTAGCAACAACTAAAACATTGGTGTGTTATCAACATTGTTCTCACCCTAAATCCAAAACCCAGCACTGTACCAGCTACTAGGAAGGAAATTAACTCTATCCCTGCCAAAACCAGGACAGCAGGGCTGTGAGGAGCTGGAGACTGGCCCTGCTGTGGCATCACTGGGGCAGGGACTGACGTCCCCAGAGGGCTGAATTGGGGTCCTGGGCCATGGGCAGGATTTGGGGAGCACCAGGGGACAGGGGACAGGGACAGTAGGCCCTGCAGTGCCCTCAGGGCCCAGAAGTATACATTCATGATAGAAACATTGTAATGTTAGAAATAACTCTCTTCGTACCATTTCGAAGAGCAACTGGATGTAAGCACTAGTTTCCCAGACAATTAGGTCTTCTCTGGGAACTTTATTCTTAATAAGAAGCTTTACAGTAGTTTTCAAAAAGCTTCAACTTCCTGTGGAGTATTGTGTTATCCCTTCTAATACCTGTACTAAAATCTCAGAACTATCAAAGGTAATTTGCAATTCATTAATTTTATCACCTTTTCAGAAAAAGTTGTTTTAGACATCAAAGAGAGATTTGAAATCCTAAACATCTGATAAAATTAAACCTAATGCTATGTTAGAAGATAAGGACTGGCTCCAGCATAGGACAACCTATGCACATCATAAGTAGCTGACAGACAGAGTCTAAAAGGGGTTATGATGATAATGAGGTGGCAAGGGAAAACTCACTTAATCCACTCACTTTAAGGCATCAAGAACGAAAAGCTTTTCTATACTCTTTCTTATTCCAGTTCCTTTGGCAAGGTGTTTTGATGTTGATGAGGAGGATGTAACGGAAGGAAAATAAGGACATCATCCCTTCTTTCTTTCATGTCATGATGCAAATCAGAAAAAAGTTAATATCAGTATTTCATACCGGTAGACCGATATGAAATATAATTTTGTATCATATTATAAACGCAAGAAAGGAATCTATAATGATGATACAGGATACAGGTCCTCCAAATAGAGTGAGGAGGGGTACATTCTCACCCAGAAAGCTGAATAAATATTGGATGCTAACAACTGCATACAGATGGAGGCCTTGATGAACTGATTTTCCGTAAATCAGTGAAATGGTAAGATGTCATAAGAAACCTGAAGAGCATGAACAGAAGTCTTTGGTGCATGAAAGGCTTATAAGACTTCATTGACTAAACATCAACACGAGGATCAAGGCATCAGCAAAATCCATCATCAGCAGTATTGCAGTTCTCTAGAATTCTTTTCTGTTTAACAAGTGAAAATGGTCTCCAATTAGTGAATAAATAATAATTATGAATATGTAACATAAATTGTACCATTAAAATTAAGGGCTGTCTCTTATTGACTTTGTTGACCCTTGGTGCAAACCCTCCCAATACTTATAAGTATATATACTTATAATATATATAATATATTATATTATATAATAATATAATAATTATATATAATAATATATATTCTATAATATAATACTTATAAGTATATATAAATAGATAATGCCTGCAGAAGAACAAAGAGAGGTACCTGCACTGAGGTACATGGGCAAGTAGATGAGATACATGTGGATCTCATACTGAGATACTGACACGTGCACCGAGATACATACAGATAGATTTCCATAGCAATGTGAGCTCCATTCCAGTACGCAGAGTTTACTCTTGAGGTTCTAATAAGAAACTGAATGAATGTCAGAGAAGTCACTGGAAGATGTCTTCAAATCATATCATTAAAGCTGTCTGGCATACAGGGACAGCCTTATGGGTATGATTATTGGTGATCTTCTGAAATCTGCAATGGTCAGAAAATACACATGCACACACACTCCTGTTGACAAGAAAATCTATGGAAAAGGGAATGTATTCCTTTGGGGTTTTTAGTTGATTTTCACTGTCACACATTTAGACAATGCATTCAGGAGGGTCCAGAAACTTCACATTTTGTGGAGGGGACAAAGAATTTGTTTTCACTGGAAGAAGTAAGTCCTATAACTATATGACTGGCATCTCTGAAGAAGCACCAGATACATTATGGCTTGCAGTAAAATATAGAAGCCGGGAACAATGCAGGCTTTCTATCAGGAAGGCCAGTATTGAACCGTCATGTGTTATAGGTAGAAAATGTATTATTGGAGGTTAAAGTTACAACACAACATGCACAGACCACAGTAAAAGGCGACGTGTGAAAGAAGTTTAGAAGTTAAAGTACTGAGGTTTTCATATAGCTATTGCAAGCTCTGTTTACTGTTTCCCTAAACATATGTATAAGGATACATTGTGCCTACTCACAACATGTTCTGCCATTTTCTCTATATCTTGGACATCAATCAACTTAGAAACTTTTTCCTTTGTGATAATACAAACACACTTTCCAAGATTTATATGACATCTGTGTTCCAATTAAAAAAAGTATATGTGTGTATTTATGGGCATACGTATCTATATCCATAAATATATATGCATATGAAAGTATGTGTGTATATATGTATCTCCATAGAGTAAAGAAAACAGAACTGTTCAGAAGTACTTTGGAAAGCTCAAACAGGTCTTACTACTACTACTACATCAAAAAAAAAAAAAAAAAAAAAAAGGTTCTGTGGCCACAAAACCATTATACAATTAAAATCAAGGCAAAAAATACCAACAGCCAAAATGCTTCTACATCGAAATGAAAGAATGTCAAAATCTTTGCATTATAACTGTCTCTTTTCAGCACTGGTAATTAAGGACATTTCCTGCAAGTTATTTGAGGTGTTCATGCAGCTGTGCCACATTATTTCCTTACTCACTTAGCTTTTTAGGCTTCATAAACCCTTATCTTGAACATCCAAATTGGGATCTCTCATGCTTGTAAAGTTGAAGATATTTGCTTCTCTGTTTCTATTCTTTCATACATTTACATCATTACATCCAAAGAGGATGCATTTGCTTCACACAATGGGCACAGTAACTCAGGGTACGCAGTCTAGTGCTCTCCTTTTAGACAAGTGAAATGGTTATCAAAAACACAAATTTTCATGACAACAGCACCTTATTTCCTTGAGTAAAATAATTTCCCTTTCCTATAATGGAGTGATCAACTATTGATAACTGCATGCTTCATTTCCTACTGAAAGAATTCATTTCCCTGTTCCTTCAACACCATTTCAAAGTCAAAGAAAACTTTATACCAATCAGACTGTTTTTTTGGTCTTTAGAGACATATTTCTGAACTAGAATGATATTGGTGTTGTGGAGACAACTTCAGGGCAGCAAACTCCCCCCAAATCTGGCAAAGTTATGTTTACCAGTTCTGCCTGGACTGAAACGCAAACAGCATTAGTCCTGTCCTACAATGGATGAACTGTTGATGAGGAAAGTCTGTCTCCTGACAAATGAGTAGGTCCCTGCAGTACAGCACATGTGCCTCCTCACTGGATTGGGATGGAAGTGACCACCAAACCGGCCTGGTGGTCCAATCCTGTTAGTAGATCTGAGCATCCTGCTTGCATGTAAGCCATGCTGCAGCTGCTGGCTCTCACCTGCCTTTCATTGCTCTGAGTTACTCTCTAGCCTGGACACTTGATAATACTTTCAAACTGTTCAACTCAAACTTGAATATTTGACAAATCTAATTAGAGTGGCATACGTTTCACAGCCTCCACATCATGGTTCTTTGATAACTTTCTAGATAGGTTTATAGTAAATTGCATTAATGTTGTACTTGCTAGTCAGATACCTTTTATTCATAGCACTGTGCTCGCCCTTCAGAGCCATGAATGCAGGAACACACAGAAGTTCTGAATAATCTTTATCTTTAAAATGATATTCTCTAATCAAAGAATTTTCTGTGGCTGATACATGGTAATGCATTATTTAGACTGGGCTTTGTCTTCAAACAGTGGAGCCTTTTATTAGCTGCCCAGCATTTATCTTATTTAGCCATGAAAGGAGGATGGACTGTCACGTCTTTGGAAGAAATCTGAGGGAAACAAGAGACATTTTTTCTCAAAGTGGGCATACCTTAATAAGTTCTTTATTTTTCTGGTCTAACCAGTTGTACCTCTCTTTTTTTTTTCAACTTAAAGAAAAAATGTCTGATATACATCCCATTTCTCACAGCATTCTCAACATTATTCTAGTCTTAGCCAATTTGTTGTCCTTTAACATTCACTGTAGAGAATTCTTCACAGCAGAAATAAAGATTCATGAAACTGAGGTGATAAGAATGGAATTATTTGTAGAAAACTAACGATTCTCAGTGGTTTATGTTTCTTGTGCTTGTAATTGTTTTATATCTCTCATTTTCATTTTTTATTACACATTCTGCTCCACATTTGGGCCTTGGCAAGTTGAGAGAATTGAGGAAATATTTCTCAAAACAGTAAAATCTTTCAATTCAAGAGTAACATTTTAAGTGCAGCCACTGTATTATGCAGTTCCCAGCAGATGATTTTACATAATGAGTCTCTTTTTAGTAGAAACAACTCAAAGTATCAATTGGTAGTTTACTCCTATTCTTATCCAGTACAAGGTGACTTTCATTAAGAAAATGGAAAAGTACATTTTTATGACTGTGGCATTATAATTCTGGTACTGTTTTTCACTTAACTTTAAGAAAATATAATTATATTTGCTGATATAATAATCAGCACCAGATGTGTCAAATGTCTTTGATTAGAAAATGAAAGCTATAATCCCTGTTGTTTTCGGTGAGTTTATATTCGACTGCAATCATAACAATTTAAGGTGTAACTTCACCCATTTCAGTGGCTTTTCTGAAGCTAAATTATGCCTTGACTTTAATGAGACCATGAACACAAATAAAAGTATACAGGTACCTACAGCTGCAAAGCAAACCTGGAGGGCCTTAAGATTGTTTAGCTAATAAAAAAGAAGAACATTCAGTATAGGTCAAATACACATTATTTTCTAAAGCTTTTTCACCACAGCAGAATTTATTAGGCAAAATCCAGCCAAGAGTTCCGTCTACCTCTAGAGCTGCACTGTTTATGACAAAGACATTGAGTGCAGATATTAATTTTCTACACAGTCCACACAGCATATGATTTTTTTCTTTGTCCCAACAGTTTTCAGTTCCCTCTTTTCTCTCAAAGTTCAAATGCTTCACCACATTATAATTTTCCATAAAAGAAAAAAATTGTCCTTTCAGATGACCTTTCTTTCTTCCTTTCTTTCATAAGAGGCAAGCAAAGAATATCATTTAAGCTATTTTAAATATTTCCCTTATTAATCAGAAACAAAATTTGCACTTAAATTATTTGGATATTCGGGTACTAAGCATATGAAGAAAAACAATAATCTAATGAAGTTGAAATAATCACACTGATTGTTGCAGCTGAGCGTTTCCATCAGACATTTATTATCTTCCCTTCTTTTTGTCAGCTTTTTGTAAACATGTTAAATGTATTAATCAGTCTGTGCATGGATTTCATAAACATTGCTGCATTACCTGTTCTATTAATAGATACAATATTTCCAATGCAAAATATTGATTATGAAAAAAACCCTTAAGTTGAAAAGCTTGTTTCATTCAAGGTTAAATAAAGTTTGGATTGATAAATGCATTCAACAGAAAAACCTACAATGAGGTGGGATTCAGTTGCTTGACATCTTGTGTCATCTGAGATGCCCTAAAGTATCTGAGGTATTTGTATGGGGCTGACAGACAAGACACAGAACTCGCAGAACTGTGTACTTTGGAGCAGCAGCTAGGTCAAATACCCCACATCCCTTAAAATAGGACTAGTCACTTATGTTTAGGCAACTGAACGTACTTTGGCCAGCAACTTTCTACTGTGCTGAAACTCACTTTTCTTTTTATAAGCCATATGATATTTTACCATGATTTTTTTCTTCAGAGCAATGTTATACACTCAATAGTTTCTTTTGCTGGCAGTGAAACATTTGCTCAGGGCTGAGATACATGAGCCACACATACACAGAGATGAAGGACACAGAGAGAGATCTTTATAGCTGGTGCTGTCAGAAGATGGTCTCCCCCCAGCATCTTTTCACTGTGTAACAAGAGGCAGTTACCGCAGGGGATGTTGTGCACCTTCCATAATCTATTTCAGCAGGGCTGATTTACAACTTTCATTGCCTTTTAAATTAATCCAGCAGACATTTCTGGAAAGGGCTGAAGAGCATACACTTCAGATCTGCTGTTCCAGTGAAAAGGACACAGCAAAGAGCTGATGAGAAGTGACTTCTCAATCAACAGAGCTGTTTGGAAAATGAACGTCTGTTGTCAACCTCACTTCACTGGTAGCTCTTCTTACTTCTTATCTACATGTTAACATCACCAAAATGTGAGGTATTAAATCAGTTAATATGAAGGATGGTATATATTCAGAAACAGATTCTGTGATTTTAACTCACATCTCAAAGCATAAATGTGTCTGTAGAAAAGGGGTAGTGGAGTCTCTACACAGAGACCTGGAAGACAGTCTGTTTGGTAAAGACTGAATGTCTCCTTCAGTACTTCAGTGCATGTCTTCGTACAAGTGCCAGTTACCTGCCATTTTGCATGGTCACTCATGCAGTTTTTATTGATAGAACCATATTCTTGATTCTTAACTATTTTTTCTGAACTAGAGGAACACTGGATGCCCCATGGGCCATTTTTACTGCAAGGGCCATTGGCACCAAATGGGGTAGGTTTGCTTTGGTGAAGTCTTTGAGTTAAATCAGTCTGTCCTGTCTGTATGTTAGTTATATAAAACTAACAAAGAAACTGGACCCTTGCCCTCTCCCAGAAGGGTGAAGAAATCCTTAGGATCAATAAAATCCAATCAGATTATTTTCTGGAGCAGGAGACTGTTAAAATGGGCAAAGAAAACTTGACAGCAATTACCTTGTCCAACACAACAACCAGTCTGGTATTTAAAATACCAGTTATGCTACACATGAAAAGAAGTCGTCTTTCATTGCCTCTACTGCTTTTTCCTACACACATCAGCATTTGGCCATTAATCCATATGTGCCTGAATCTGACAACATGGCTGACTCTTCATATGCTACACTGAAAAAGATTGAACAACAGTATCTTATTAATGTCAACTTTGCAAATAACGGGATTCTATTTATATTTTTCTTCAAAAGTTTACATCATGTGATCCATATTAGTTAATTTGCATGCTTTCCACAGACAAGGCAAAGCTGGAGACACAAAGTAAAAAATGGACCTACAAGCATTCAAAGTCTTTTAACTCAGAACTGCACTGAAACAGACTTCTCACTACCTCCTCCAGAAACAATTCCAGTATTTTCTAGATACCTGACTGCAAGTTCCCCAGTTTTAGATCTATTGTCTTTTCAAAGTCAAATAAAAGCTTCTTTCCATGGGTTTCTCTGCTATGGCTCTGCTTAATATGATCATCCACTTGTACCATAAACTGCTTTTTTTTTTTTTTTTTAACTTCTTCTGGGAACTCTATTACTGTCCTTCAAAAGGAAATCTAATCTAATATAGACAGAAGTTTTGAACTCTCCCTTGCATACACTCCCTTTTAGGTTTGAATGATTCTTCAGTAATATTTTACGACTGGCAACACATCCTCTCAACATATTCCATAAATGTGTGCTAACGAGGCAAACCTCTGTGACAAACTCCAGGAATTACTTAAAATTTACCATGAAACACTAAAAATCTTGAGGCAAAACAGTAGATCTTTAGTTAACTATCAACATCATCAAGGTGATTGCTGAATGTTTAAAAAGAGAGAAACTAATGAGCTTCAACAGGCAAACTTTAATTTCTCATAAACTTTCTACTATTGAAAAAAAAGCTCATAAGCCTTTCCAGTTTGAATGCTGGTACTCTATTGATTATCATCACTGAATATATGCAATAAATGTATTCCCTGTCACTGAAGTTTGGCAGTGACTTAAAACAATGCTCCTTGTGCCTTCCAGGCTATGTAAGTTCTCTAATATATATATAGCTGACTGAAATTTAACATGAATATATCGTTTAAGTGGCATCTCTTTCTTATACCGGATCATGATGCGATAGAAGCTACAAACCAGAAAATATCTAAAAAAGAAAAAAAAAAAGAAAATCTCAGTTATGTTGTCATTTGAAACAAAATTCCCACACACATTTACAGATTAATCTGACAATCTGTTGCTGGAAGACTGTATCAGTAGAATTAACACTGTTTTTTTCTGCAGTTTGCTATTTTTGAGCTAACAAATAAGGTTCATAATGTTGTCTTTTCACTAAAAACCTTCTTCATCTGACTTGACTTAGATTACTTCTAAGCTTGGAAATGCAATGTCTAAATTACAGCCACTGTCCAAAGACCTTTCTATGTTTCTTTCTGACCTGATCCTAACCATGGACACCATGTACTGGCCAGGAAGCACAAACAAAACACAAGAGATGTGTTTATTTACTACAGTAAAATAGCTGTAATGTTTCTAATGTTTTATCCAGATTAGCACTGCGATAATGGTTAACTAAAGGCAAATGTCTTCACATGCTTTCTTTATAAGTTTTCATTCATTTGAAAGGTTATATCACTGTCACTGGCAAAAAAAAAAAAAAAAACAACTCTAATGAGCGAGAAGTTTACAGATAAACATGTGATATCTTCCTAAACTCAGACATTGATAAAAGCTTAGCATACCACTCTAAACTAATGTCAGTGGATAATTCTGAAAGTAGCCACAGGAAAGTGGCTGAGAACAATTGCCTCTAGCTTTAGTAACTTAATCACAATTGATGATGCGTGTCTTAGGTATCCTTCAGATACTAGTGATGTGGTCAAGCCACTCTTGTAACAGAACATGCCTAGTCCATGACTTTCTGACTTACACATTTTGGCATGATAGAGTTCCCATTGCTCTTCACTACTTTTTTTACTGCTTTGCTGAGACAGAAAACACTCATTTTAGCAGGCTGCAGCACCTGCAAATCAGGCCCTAGGATATATTGAAACACATGAAGACCATCTGAAAAAAAGCTGGTGAAATTATTTAAAATAGTAAAATGTATTTTTTATTTTTGTCAGAAAATGATTTGATAAAAATCATATTTTGGTAAACTGAAGTTTTCACTAATGCTTTCAAAGAGAATTACTTTTTAAATATTTTTTTCAATAAAGTCAAATATTTCCTTTACATTTTATACAACGTAAGTTATAATAACTGTGTCAAAAATGCAGATTTTTCTAGTAATCGATACAGTACATTGATATTACTGTAACAAAATTCTGATCTCATTAAGTGTTTCAACTACATATTTTGAATACAGCTGTAAATGCCCATGTTCCTAAAGGCCCTTTTATAGTGACTATATGGTCTAAAGGAGGCCCAATGAAAGTGATGTTTGGCTCAACAGAGCAGAACAGTGAACAAACCCATCTGGAGAAAAAGCTCTGTGAGGTAACTTTGCAGGGGAATCAAATTACATCGTACCATAAAAATGTCAGATTTCTGGAGGTCTTTTTTCTCTCCTTTCTGACATTTTGGGCAAAGCAACACTCAGAAATTTCACTTTCAGTTTCATGTATCATGTAATTTTTCTTTTCTTCTGTTACATGGCTAATGGCTCAGTTATTTTTCTCAGTTCTCTTCAAGCAGTCCTGGCGCATTGTGATACTAGATAAGTAGACAATTACCAGCAGTGTTCCCCAGTGCGTTTCACGCTATTCTCATTGTCTATGTCCTGAATTGATTCAGGAGTTATTATGGCTTTGAATAAACACTTTCAGAGTTCTTATTCTCCCAATCTCTTTTTTTTTTTTTTTTTTTTTTTTTAAGTCTAAAAGGTTCTTTGAAGAGGTATCCAAGCAATATCTAAGAAAGCAGCTTAAAAAGAAAAGATTCCAAGGTCTTTTTTCTAATTAGGAAATCTTGCAGTAATCCAACTAATTGATTTAAGTGCAAACACATAAATTTCAAAATGAAGCTAAATAAGTCTCAAGGGCTGATGGTCCCTTGGTAATGCAAATAAGGGTCAGCACACTTTCATGGCAACTACCTAATTATGTGATTGGGAACAAGCTTTGAGTGATGTTCACACAGAAAATACAGTCTTTATTGCTCTCTGCCGCAAAACTAAAATTGTCTTTTTCAAATGTGTTTTTTCAGAAGATATTCTGATATTCTGGAAAACATAAAATTTGAGGGACTATTTTTAAATTGTCCTTCCTCTGTTTTCTTTTTTCCTCCTCTTCTTTCTCTCCACACTGCTATTTTTCATATCAAAACAGGCCTTCTCTGTCAAATACAGTTGTAATTATTGATACTTCTTGTCTTAGTCCTTCCAAATGCAGAGATTTTCAAGCCATTTCAAGAAATAGAACAATTAACGATCTAATTAGAATCTAATTTAATTATGGTGTGTCTCTGTTTCCACCTACATTAGGGAAACCTTGACCATTTCCAGTCAGTTCTAGTTTATACTAGTTATAGTCCAGTCTACAGTAGTTATACAACTCCTTAATATGTGTATAAATATAACAGAAGACAAAATTTACATTGTCAAAAAACTGTAAATATTTAAGAACTTTGAAAGTGTCATTTACAGAGAAACAGGTATGGAAAACGGCCTTAGCAAAAATATCTATGTCAGATGTCTCCATGGCCCCATAGTGCTGTTACATAGGGGACAGATTTAAGAATCATTCACTGTTAGGGCTTAATGACTTACTTAGATTTCATTTTAGCTTGTTTAAGGTAGCTCTTGAAAGAATTAACGTGCACTTGGGAAACAAATAGTCCAATAGTGGCTTTGCTGGATTTTATTGCTCTGTCTCTGTTCCCACTTTCATCACCTACCTCCACGTTTTGCCATAACAGGATGGCAAAAGGGAGAAGTTACAGGACCAAAAGATTAAGGCTTTATGTTGTCTTACCTATTGATATAACTCAGGATAAATCACCTCTCTGATCCTCATTGAACTTAACTTTAAATCTAATCTAGGTATTAAATATTAAATAAGTTATTTAAATATTTAATATTTAAATGTAATATTAATACTTACCAGGGTTGTGTACCTGTTTGTTTCATACAAAGAAGCACAGAAACTATCAAGCAAAAGTAACAATAGTATTTCATGTTATCACTAAACAGTATTTTTCTGTGTTCCTAGTAACAGCTAAAAATTAAACAAAGATCCTGTCATCTTCAGACAAAATATTTCTATTTCACAAAGATTCAGAAAGTTATTTAGTGTAACTATTAAATGTGTTCTTTCATTAAAAACAAAATAAAACCCAGAAGAAATATTGTGACTGCCCAAATTAATTCAATAAGTTCAGTATGAAGTGCAGGGTTTTTTTCTCTCTTTCTCCCTCTTCTTTATTTTTTCAGTGAAATTATTTCCTCTTCTTTTTAAGGGAAAATATTTCACCAGAAAACAATCAAACTGAGGTCTTATAACTATTTTGTTTCGTAAAATGTTCTAAGATCTATACCCACTAATTGCTGCAGGAGAGCTCAGGAAAATGCATATTTTTTTCAATTCTTTGTACTACCAGTTTATAACCAAAGGGCAACCCATTCACTTCTTCTCAAACTCTGAGCCATTGACAAGTCACCTGAATACCACCAATACTCCTAACTGTCAATCAAATCACGAAACAAATATGATGTTTGCATGGTGATTAGTTTCACCATTAAAAGCTGATGCAGGTACCCTGTCAGCTGTTGGCTTTTCTGACACCGATAATTTAATTAGGTTGCTTAGTCACATTGGGAAGATACATAACAGGACAGGCAATCATGATAGACACCTTTTCCTCACTGGTTCACGTTCACTTCTTTCTTCTATTAAAAGACAAGAAGGTTATCTTCCTGTTGGTGTGCAGTTAAACTCCTTTAGTGTTACCGGAAGTATGATATTCCGTCAAGGCTAAGTAGACCGCAAGCAGGGCATTTGGTAAGCAGCACTTTCAGAGACTAGTTCCTTCAGACATGAACTGCTGTCCAACAGTGGGTGCTCAGACGCCATTTCTGCTGCTTTTAAAAGTCTTCCTTATCTTTTTGCTAGAGGAAAAGAAGCAGGAATTCTGATTTTGAGGTTTGTTTGACAGACTATTAACCACTGCAAAGAGCAAATAACTACATCTGTGAGAGGTGGAAAGACTGGCAATGAATGAATAAAGAAAGAGTAATCACTGTATTCACCTTCATTTCAACATGTACCTTATTTACAAGTCCTATACAAATTCAGTAGTAGCTATTTTCAGTCAGACCTGGATCAGGTCCAAAGCATGTTATTTTAGCTCTGGGAGAGTACTTAGCTCCCAAGAGTCAGGTCGTGGCAAATGGTCAAAGTCTTTACAGGTAAAGGTAAATAAGGATTTCTCCTTATTCAGTGTTTCTACACTGATCACTATATTCCTCCAAAACATGACATTTAATTTCCCTTATCTGAGCATCCTTTGAGAGGTGTTGAGCTGTTTTTTAGAATCAGTTGTCTTCCTACCTTATCTGAGCTTTCTGCTATAGTATACATAAGCAAAACAATAGAACCAAAGACATTTGATTACATTTGGCTGTGAATATTGTACCAATATCATTTTCACCAAATATGCAAAACTGGATACATTGATTAATCACAGAGCCAAAATGGTATACTTCACTCAAATTTGTTTACTCAGAATTTTGCTACATGATTAAAAATGAATGGAGTATATGTTATATGATTTACTAAATCCATTACATTTCAATGACACTACATGTATATTCACACTCTGTTTAGATTCATATTTTGTATTTATCATCATACTGTCTGGGCACTTATCAACTTCAGTCAGCAAGAGAAGTTCTCCATCTCCTATGAGATTTGATATCATTGTATTTTACTTTCCATATTGCTTAGTTATTTCCAGGACTAACCTCCATGGTTCTTCTGCATTCTGGGAAGGTTTATTTACTCAAGACAAAAGAAGTGCCTTTTGCCCCTTTATGCCTCTGGTGATGGTTGGAAGACAGGCTGGGACTTGATCTCTAATGATTATATAAACATGAACTTACTGTAAACAAGTATTTTATGTAGCCCTGTGTTACAGCTGAAAAATCTGCTCAGGTGATTTAACACAAATTGTAGGAGAAGTCTGGATGAGGACTTTGTTGCAAGTCTGAACGGAGCTTATCCCATCCACATATCGTGGAATCATAGAATAGTTTGGGTTGGAAGGGACCTCTAAAGGTCATCTAGTCCAACCCCCCTGCCGTGGGCAGGGGCACCTTCAACTAGATCAGGTTGCTCAGAGCCCCGTCCAACCTGACCTGGAATGTTTCCAGGGATGGGGCATCCACCACCTCTCTGGGCAACCTGTGCCAGTGCTTCACCACCCTCAGCGTAAAAAATTTCTCCCTTATATCTAGTCTAAATCTACACCCCTTTAGTTTAAAGCCATTTCACCCTTGTCCTGTCGCAACAGGCCCTGCTAAAATCTCATATGCTTGTGAGTTTCTTACGTTTGGGTTCAAATATCTGGTTTGCCCTGAGAAGCTGCTGGCCTGTGAGTGCTTCTACAGCAAATAGGAAATTATTTGATGGAAGTAGCTATTTAAGTGCATTTAATTTCTCCTCCTTCTCTGTTGCCTTCCATTGTCACTTCTGCTACATAATATAATGACCAATTTTTTCTAATTTTGTTAGAAACCCTAGAAACTGGGTTTCTAGGAAGAAAAATAGAAACTTTGACAAGATTAATTCAGTCGAAAGTGATGTGCTTTTTTCTAAACTTCAATTAGATGACAAGAATCATTTCTTATTTATAAACACCGAATTTAACAGAAAAAAACGTACCATGTTTATCAGATCAAGGCTTATTTAGATGAACTCCAAACACACTGCACTCTGCCTTAGGAGTTGTTATAAATTACTCTTTTAATCAATTTAATTGAAACAGACTCTTGAAATTATCCAGGTTATCATATATTTCCTATTTTTCTCTAATTTCCAATGGAAGACAGTGTCTTGAGTCAAGACATTTTGTTTTCATGAACAAAATTAAGGCTAATTCCATAATTCTTGTTTTCTTTCCACTGCTCAGTAACCTGTATCAGAGTTTTAGTGAAGGGTGAAAGAATAATTCTAGTGAATCAACAATTAGATGAAAAACTGTTCATTCTTTACATTAAAACAACCTTGCTCTAAGCTTTGGGAAAGTTACAGCAGTAAGCGTACCATCAGCGTTTCTCTAAAGATATCCAAATCTCCAAGAAGAACACAGAGCACAGAGCAGAATTTTATTGAACAAAATAGAAGTTGCATGATATTACAGCTTTTTGTCCACAAACTGTGCTTCATTGTTGACATTTCTGTGGAATTATGCACCCCATCCTGGCTTGCCTTTTGTTCTTATTGAACTCCGAGGGTGGTTTTGGCAGTGTTTTCAGTGCACATGCATGTATGTTCAGGAATGCTTCCAACAGAAGCAGAGTGAAGCTTGGTACAAATAGTCAAAGAATGACCCAAGAAGTGGGAGAGATCATATGGAAAGCAATGCTCGAGCTTCTTGGCTGTAGGAGAACACAGCTGTGCACACGCACACACACACGTTTAACAAGTAGAATAAGGAAAAGGTTTTGGCCCTAGAATACAGGACATACTAAATTATTTCAGCTAAAATAGAAACCTGAAGCTTTGTCAAATTTTGGAAATTAACTAGGGCCAACTGAATATATATATATATTAGTTTCTGAACCAGCCAATTAAGATCTTGCCTCTGAAATTTCTAATCTTAGGGTTAAACTGGAGCTCAAAGTACTGAAATTAGATAATAAAAAAAAAAAAATTAGTTGATGTACTTCTGGCCAGTACCACATGCACTGGCTAACAGTCCATCAAGGAACTATCCAAAATGGAATAAACCCTCCTAAAATGAGACATAAATTGAGCTGTTCTTTGACGTCTTGAAGACAAAGGCAGAAACTACCTGGTAGAGTGGAAGAGACTGGTAGTAGAAGTAGATTACAAATCCTCCCCTCAAGGAAATGCAAGTATTGGAAGAAAAATGTTGGAACTGCAAAGCTTGAGAAACACAAAAGGGGAAAATATTGCCACATGAAGGTCTTCATCAAAAGGCATGTGTAACACAGTTTTAATCAGTACTAAATCGTACCATGAAACTGGAAAAAGCATCTGTCTCCACCATTTAGAATTTCATTACCCGATACTGACTGGCTCCAGGGTAAAAATATATTATTGTGAAATTTGAGGGGGCATCTAGTTTTGCTGTATATAAAGGTATGGGAAGTCTACCCTTTCCCCACCTTAAAAAGATGTCTGAAGAGGATGTGGAAGTCAGTTATACACTGAGCATCCAAGACATGCAAATTTTTGCATTCAAGTTTAAGTTGCTCTCATCTAACTGTAGGCATTTAATTGAGATGCTTAGCTTCCACAGGGTCTCTCTAGAGTCAGTGGAGAGAAGAAAGCACTTCCTCCAGGTAATTCAGGCCATCACACTCATCATGTGGTAGTGTACTGATTAGAGGGATAGCCTAGGGTGATGAGGGTCCTTTGTGAAGTACTTCACTTAATACATAAAGTTAGATTGACTGCATCTGAGGCTTAAGTTTTAAACCGAATTTATATTAAAGCCTGAAGAAGCTTGGTCTGTTTTTAATTCACTGAGCAACTCATATAACATAGACTGTATATTTAAGAAATGTGCAACATTTACGCAGTTCTTTAGACTAGCATTAGAATATTCTGATGATTCATAGATAAAAAAAATAACTTATTTTCACAGCTCTGCTCTCCCTGCACTACCAATGCATAATGCTCAAGGGGTTTGTGGCAATATGACATGAATTCTTGCCTTTCTGGAGCAAAGTCTCCCTGGTTTGCATAATGGATTCTGTCCATTGTAATGCCTGTGTCTAGTCATCCATCCTTTCAGTCCTAGGCATCCTATTTACAGCACCAGAAGGCAGAAATAATTCAACTTTTCATTCCAGAAAACCTCTGGGTTTTGCACTGTTGTTCAACCTCTTCATTGACTTGACTTGCAGTCTCTCACAGATAAATATGCTAACAACTCTGTAAAAACACAAAAATTAAGACAGAGGTAATGACGAAAACCTTTCAGAAAAATTATTCTTATATATGTTTTTGATCTATTGATAGCTGTTCCAGCTGCTGTTGATCAAGTACTGAGAGACATACTAGCCTGTTTTTTACATGAAAAGAAGGAGTAAAAGTTGTAATTAATGTCCAGATGCTGCTAAGAGGAAAGATTCTTGTGCAAAAAGATTTTATTTTTTTTTTTCCCTTTAACAGCAGGCACAAATTTTAGAGGCAGGAAAGTGGTGTAAAGTGAGGAGTTTGAAAAGGTAGCATGCACTTCCACCTGACTGCATACCCCGCCTAGGCAAATGGGTGCTGCAGCTGGGCCAGTTCGGCCAGACAATAAGTGCAGGTAATTAGAAGCCAGAAATCTTCAGTACATGACTACTTTGCCCTACAGCCACTGGAAAATTCCTTTTTTGTTTCTATCACCATCCATTTCTGTAGGACAGCATCATAATTATGTACTGAATCACAAGGCAGTATTTCCTAATGATCTGTATCCTCTTTTAAGTCTTCCCATATAAACACATTTGTTACTTTTGTGCGTTTCTCTCTTCAGAACAATGGTAAAAATGAATGGCAAAAAAATAGTTATTTGGATTTCAGAGAGGAAGAAAGTCTCAAAGTTGGATCTTGATTTCAGCTTGTAAGAGAATGTTGGGACATGGATCTCTGGATGGTGTATAATATAAACAGAAACAAGATAATTCCTCCTATCAAAATAATTAGCATGTCCTCCATAATTACAGTTTGCCAGACATCATACGTCATAATAAGAGCTAAGGAAAAATATAGATGTCCATCCATCCATGTGCTTCTATTTGTAACTCAGTGCATTTCTTGTTGAAACTGCAATAATTGTTATTCTCACTTACCTTCAAACTTGATTCAAATACACTTGAAACCAAAAGAATACCTTTTTAGCATTACAATTGGGATCTCAAAGAGAAAAATTTACATGTAGAAGGAAAGACAACAAAAGGATCCAAAAAGTAACTTGTATCTATGCTTATGCACCACGGTGTCGCTTTTTGACTTAGTGCCAGTATATTTAGCACTTGTTCACTGGGGTATCTTTATAACATTGCCCGTGATGATGTCGAAATATAAAAGGAAGGTGGATAAATTGTACTAATAAACTACAACACTTTGTTGTAGTCTTGCTGCAGTTTGCTGTAACCAGGTGGGAGTTTCAGAAGGGCGCAGCTTGTTGGTCTTCCCAGAGCAGGAGGTCTAAGATCTGGAGCACAGTCCCGAAAGGTCCCTCTTCTCTGCAGTCCAGGGAATGACTGCTCCCAATGTTGATACACATGCAGTAGTTTTTGTCAAATCCTCACATTTCCAGCTGTGTACACACCACAGGACAGAGCTCAGCACCATCTATAAACCTGCTCAGCAACTGCATAGCCAACCATGCTGAGCTCCTTGTTGCTATGGTTATACTGCTGTTTAGTGTCCCAGCCAGGTAATTCAAATTTACATCTGCAAATGCAAGCTTCAGTCATTCCATTACCTGTGGTGTAAACATACCCTGAATTCATGGATGCCAGGCTGCAGTCTACCAACCACCTGTGGTTTATAGAAACCCATTAAAGACTATAGACAAAAAAGCACACTGTCTGTCAATCCTGTACTTGTCTGATGTGTAAATTACTACCTTCACACACACAGAGGAAGTATATCTAGCTACGCTCCTCCTACTTGCGTAAAAGTAGCTTTGCAACTCATTGTTTAATCTTGGGCAAGTTGCTTAATCCTACTGTACATCTTTTTTCTAGTCTGCTAAATGCTTTGAAATGACAAGGATTTTCTACACCAGAAATATGCTGTGAAGTAGCATTCATTAATACTTACAAAACAGTTTGAGTTTATTGGATAAAAGGTGTTAATATTTTGATATTTTTCTGTCTTAAATTATATTAAAATGGTAATAATTTATAATTGAAACAGAAAAACAAAATATGGACAAAATTTGAATGCATGAAAATATAAACACATAATCCAAATAAACAGCTATAAAAGTGTCATTTAGAAGAATTGATCGTGTCATGAAAAGGCACGATATGTCTGTAAAACTATCTTTAAAACAGCAGGAACCTCATTTGACAGCATTTTCATAGTAGCACCTGTTGGTGGCTTGATAGGAAAAAGACATTTTTCCTTAAAAAAAAACCCTAAAAACCAAAGAGCCCTCAAACATGCATTTCAGAGGAAGACAAAAGTGCAGCATCTGTATAATGTGGAGCTGCATCTAAAACTAGATAAGAAAAACAATCCCTTGCAAAAGTATTAACAAAGCAATATGCTGTTAAAGGAGGTTTATGATACAACCTGAATGGTTTTTAAAATATGTTCCAAGGTTTTCAGGCAGTAGATGATTTTATAAAGCTCTTAGCCACTTGGCCTGAGCACAAAGGTGATGATTCTAATTTTAGTTCGGGGATGCAGAAAAAAGCCAAGCCATGATATTTGAGTATAAAGGATAGAGATGAAAAATTTATTAGAAATGGAAGGAAAATACTTCACCTTTTTTGCAAAAGAAGTTTTGAACAATAAATGAGTTAAAGTTACTGATTATAGTTGTGATTCACAGGATTAAAAAATATTTACAATGTTATTTTTCTCCATTGCTTCTAAAATTACTCATTAAAACCTTGTAGGCTTTTTCAAGATTGCTACCTATACAGACATAGAAATATATCTATGCATAAATCTTTTGGAGAAGTCAGCAGTTGCTAATAGGCAATAAGATCTCTCCAGAGATATTTTTTTAAGATTAATGACATAAGTGTATTTTTATCCTGAAATATGCTATCAATCTGTGTATGTACTTCAGATTAGAGGAAATATTTGTAATTTTGTCATTTTGATAAATCCTACTTAAAATTTCTAAACATTATAAAGAGCAACACAATACTACAGTTGAGTTCCAGTTTGTGACTATTTGTGGATATGAGACTGCATATGAGAGCTGGGTGATTCAAACTGGATATTTTAAGTGGCATCGTATGCATAGAGTTCATCTAGCAATCATTATAAATCTCTGGTCATCCAGCAAAGGAACAGATCCTCTTCCCTTCCCTCCCTGCCATGAAACTGCTTTGTAAGTTCTGAATACTAATTCTCAACACTTATAGATTAACACAGAAATAACACAGAGTTGTCAATCGTTTCCCTGGAATATTCACTGAAACATTTAAAATACTGAATGTTTTGAAAAATAAAGAAAAGCTAGGGTTTTTTAGTACTTCAGAAGGAAAAATAACAGTAGATGTTTGCCCAAATTAGTACTGTGAAAAATTACCTTTTACATGAGTACCTCTAGATTTACAGATTTGAATTTGGAGCTGTAGGCAGTTTCAGCCAATGCAAAATTTGAAGACATGAGAACACTGCAGGTATGCAGGTCATCTTTAAGCCAGCTGGTACAAATAACCCACTGGAGGGGCAGTGTGTTTGCTCAGCTAAAATCTATACTAAATCTATGGTAAACTAAATCAATAGTCAGGCAATTAATAAAAATGACCAGCTTTCAGAAGGGCTGAACATTAACAAATCTTTCAGTGAATATTAAGCTTAAGATAACCAAGCATGAATGTCTTAACTTCTGTATTATGTGTGGCCTCTATTTCAGGCTTCTACAGTGAGAACTGGGTGTAAGATTTATATATCCATGAAGAAATGGTGATTCCTATGATTGAAACTGACTATTCAGAGGTGCTTAATTTGCTAACAGAGATCTGTATTTACTAAATCACAGAGGCTGAGAAAGACATAGTGAAGATATGAAAAAGCTCTCACATTTATTGCAAAAAAGGTTTGGATCACATCACTGATAGCTATTCAAAATAAGGGAAGATTTACTGCAGTGATGAGAACAAAAATAAAGTTCATTAGAAGGAAAACACTTTTGGGAAATAACTTAGCAGTCCTACTAGTATAGTAGGACAATATAGTATAGTAGGACTATACAAACTGGAAAAGTAAGTAACAAGCAAATAATCTGGATGTATATCCAATCTTCACATTGAACATTGTTGAGCTAAATGATAAGAAGTGAACCTAAATAATTATTTCTGTAAAGCATTAATAGATTTTTTGGTCCTCAATACACTTTATAGCAACATAGCTATAGTAATATACAATAGTAATATAACCTATGATATTCCTCAGATACCCATATCTGCTATTATTTTGTGTGCTAGCATTGAACACAAGTTCCCTCATCCCTTAAAATTACAGCCTGATTGATAGACTCTTGAAACTAAGTAAGTTTAAACATTTAGATCTCATCTTGTTGATCCTGAGATTGTGACAATCATATATATTCCCTGGAACACAGTACCTGTATTTTTAATATATAACACAGACTATCATTAGGCTATCAGACACGGATAAAAACTACACAAAAGCACTGCTGTACAAAAAGCACGGAGTAATATGAGAAGATGTTTTGGCATGTTTTCTCTTCAATGGCCATTGCTGCTGCTTTTGTAACGTAGGAGGATAGAGAGAAAGACGCAGGAAACTTTTACACAATCACACGGTCCAGATCACATACTGTGATCATTATTTTTCCATTACTTTTGAATCTCTGTTCAATTATCTAAAATATAAATCTAGCTGCAATGAAGTTCAATAAACACTGTCTTCTTATTTTTTGTCATCTTTTTTCAATCAAGTACAAAAATGTGAAAATGGGCTTCTCCCACCACACTGGTCAGCTCAAGATCTTGCCAAATACAAAACTAAATGCAGTTCACTTCTCAGTAGGAGACTGATTGGCCCCGTATGTCATTTTTTTTAATAACACATCTACATTGTGAAATGTACTAATCCAAGTTCAAGATTCTTTATCACCTTCTCAGCCTTCTGTCTGACAGGAAGATATATAGAGGCAAGCACAAGGTAGCTGAGTTAAAATATGAAGATATTGATTTTTCAGGTTGTAGCAGATTAAGTAACCTGTAAAAACCAAAAGTCATCAGGAAGAAAAAAGGTCTGAGTCAAGTGCCCTTATGTCTTCAGTCTGAGCTGTTATTTTTGGATGATTAAGAGGAAAACATTTTATTTCTTCAGAAACCAGTATATTTATTGCCTTTCTCTAAAAGCTAGAATGCTAGTAGTTGATAAAGCACATTTTCCTGGACTGTACAAAACACATACAAAAAGATCCACTGAACCTAAAACTACAGTTACCTGTTTCTATATAAGGAAAGGCAACTGCCTGCCACCTTTTCCTCTGTGTAACACGATTCAAATAATTATTAAAAAAGTGGTTCTTGAGAAAAATCATTAGGTTCTGATATTTCTTAGGTATGCTCACTCCTCCCTTATTGCTTCGAAAACAGAAGGAAAAGTGAATTCTCAGTAATCACAGGGACCAAGATGTTTTGCCGTTGGTCTTGCACTTTCATACCAAATGTCTTCTGTTACCTTGCAATAGCAGGGGAACGGGGTCAGGTGATTCAGAAAGTCACCTCCAGGGTGATGTTCTTGTGGCATGTGGCTTTTCATTTTAAAGGTCAACCTTGAGCAGAGATGATTTAGAAATATCCAGAAGGTGATTACCATCAGAATGAAGGAAAAAAAAAGCATGAACTTTTTCTTCAGTTTTATGATGAACTTGGAAAAATAGTCATTGATTAATCCTCCAAATTGGCACATCACTGCTTGATAATTTTGACAGTAATAGTAGAGAAGACACTTGAAATTTTTGACGTATATCATAACGGGTGTTCTTTGGATGCCCTCACCTTTTGCTTCTGATAGATATGGAATTCTAAAATCATTTGTGGGGAAAACAAAGGATATTTCTTATATGAAAACTTACATTGTTTTCAAGATTTTCTTGAAACCTTGTTACAATTTTCAAATCTTGGAAGGATTAACACATTATAAAGCTCTCTGAAGTCAGCAGATCAGTTTTTCAGAGATGAATTTTCTCTTATATGACTGTAGAAGGTAAATTTGGAGGGAGAAATGTGGAGGGTGAAGACAGCAGATTACAATCACACTCAGTTTGAGATGAAAGTGAAGAAGCTGAGGATTGTACTAGCTGCAAAATCAAAACAAAAATGAAGCTGGAGTTGGGCTGACGGTCGAGAATCCTGCACCATGCAAAAGGATCTAAGATCAGGAGGAAGTAAAGTTAATTAACTGAGGGGGGAGGGAGGCAGAAGTGAGGATCGGGACACAGAGCCATGGTCAGGCATATGGATTCAAGGAACTGATGCACAACCTAGAATCTTGCTGAGAAGAAAGAATAATCAGTAAGATAATCTCATGTAATAAAAACCCAGTCTCACTAGGGTCAAATATCCATACTCATCCAGTATCATGTTACCAAGCTTCTCAAAGAGACTATTGTCAATGTTACTGGGCTGGCAGCTTAAGTGAACTGCCACTTCCAAGGAAAGAGGCATCAGACTGTCAAGCTGCAAACCTGGATACGATCCCTCTCAGAAAACAGCATGCTGGTAAGCATGCCACCAGGCCAAACACGTGACAAAATGTTCAGCTCCTGATCTTGTTTAAAATACCAAATCAGTCTTCACTTGCAATACACAAGCTATATTGCTTCTCTATTGCTTTCCTATCCCTCCAGCTCTGCTCACCACAGACTCTTCCTCTCTTTTGCTGAGATTTCTGTACCTTCCTCCTTCATGCAAACCTGGTCATTTTGGAGATACCAAATGGTCCACACAGTAAAAGTAAGGTATTATTTGGGACTGTTTTATCATTTTATAAGGAAGGCATGAAGACCTTTAAAGGGGTAGAATAAAATTGCTCAGTATGACATTTGTAGACATCTTTGGATGACTTCTCTTTCCTGTCCAAGGTAGTATTTTGGATGGACCTGTAATACATTACAGAATGAAGAAGAGTTAGAGGAGAGTATTCTACACATTCAGACAATCTGTTTGAAATGTTTTGGAAGCCCTTGTTATATTTTACTTTGCAATTACCTCATATCTTGTAGCTCGCCTCTTTTTATTGTCGGCTGGCTGCACTGGGTTTGTGTGTGTGAACTGTGTGTGAACTCTACTGTGAACTGTAAAAAAGAACCCTCCAGGCAATTGCACATATTTAAAAACAACAAACGAAACATGCATTAAGCAAAGCATAAAAAGTGCTGTGGCAATCCAGTAGTCTCTAGGGATCGGGAGAATCTAGGCAGCCAGTCCTGAATGTGAGAATTTGAGCTGCTAATATGTATTTTTCAGAAATAGCTGAACATGCAGAAGTACAGCGCTCAGATGGAGCCTAATAAAAAGACATAGTGTAAGCTAGGTGGTAAGGAATATGTCAGATGTTCTTAGGTCAACATGCAAGTGATGGAAATCTTCCAGCCAGCAAATTTTTTGGCATGAAATGGTTGAATATAGGGTTGCCATCTGAGCCCTACGAAAGGGATGAGACAATCCAAGCCATATTGAAAGAAAAGTCAAGAGTATCTCCATGAAGAATGCATGAAGATATTTTATGTATGAAAATGAGGGACACCTTATTTTGGAGACTTAAGCTGGAAGAGCACAGTTTATAAGCAAAGCCTGCAACATGTTCGTTTTCTCTTTTCCCACTTAGCATCATTTCTGCAATTAAGAAACACATCTAAAGTCTACTTCCCCTAGCCTGCTGCACAGAAATCAGTTAATGAGAAAATCAGAAAACCACTTGGGATTCATGGCAGGGGATTTTAGCTGATGTTCTTGCTTCTACTTTCATCAGGTGCACAGAATAAGGTGAAAAGGTTAAGCTGTTGTCTGCATTCTGTTTTCCTCAATATGGACTTAATCAATGCTTTATGTATCAAGCTTGGATTTCAATTTTTTGGATATCAAAGACATCAGAATACATAAAAATATTTTTCATTGAAACTTTTCACCTCATAACAATGACAAGCTGTTCACATATTTAACTAGCTTTTATGCATATGTGATTTCTTTGGGAAGCTTTTTGTCTCTTGCAGATTGAGGCAAGGAAGCATTTGGGGAAACAGTGCCTGAGAGAAAGAGCTAGTCAAAAAGTTCCAAAAAGATCCAATGTTCTCTAACAATAAAAAAATCACAACACATTCAGTGAAGCTAAGGGGTTCTCTACACCGCCCTATGACATGTTTACCCTTGCAAGAGGAAAAAAACTTCACCCTCAAAATAAACTTCATCATCAGAGTAATCAGAAACTGCTGTCAGACAGTTCCAGTATGTCAAATGTGATCACGTGTGTTTAGGCAGCATGTATCTGAGTGTGGAATATAACTCTGGTAGTCTGAGTGGAAGATGGGTGTTCAGACTCGCTTTGTTTTGAAATGATACAATCTTCCTCTTTCCCACCCTCCTACCCTAAATCTTAATGTTCTTTCTGGGAAATATTGACAAGTCAGTGTTTCCCCATTGCTTATATGATAAATGATATAATCTATAAACTAAAATACAATTAGAAACATGACAATAAAAAAAAGTCTTTTAAAAATGAAACTGCGAGAATTTTAATTCTTAGAGTAGCATTCTCTTTGTACTGCAGAGTTCTTAATTTAGAACATGTGCAGTTGCATTAAATTCTGTTTTTATGGAGGTACATGAATTTGAAGGGCATTTCTCCTTTGGTGTTCCTGATACTAAGAGCTTGATTGTTTGAAAGGGTTCTTAGGCACATATTTCTTAGTTGAAATGAAACAACGCTTCTACTGTAGATCCCTTAAAATATCGAGCAGAAATATCAGCAAAACTTGTTTGTTTGGGTTTTTTTCCCCCCTACACTGTTAATTAGACAGCTGAGATATCTCCCCCCAAGTTTAATCTGATTAACTGACTACTGATGGACATTATGAAAGGATAGGAAAAGACAAATGCACTGATTAGGAAGTTAGACATTGCACGGTGACATTACCACAGACCTTATGCTCACCTTACTGAAAGTACAGCATTCATCAGGACTATCTTACTGATATGTCAGTTGGATGTTTTCATGTTCAAATACACCATGCTACAGGCAGTCCATGATATTTTGAGCACTTAACTATAGCTAAAAGAAAACTCGCACATCCTGTACAAAATGACACCAAAGTTGTCACTCTCTAGGTTAACAATGACAGTGGGTATTTAGCTACAAGAATTTTTCTGGCTTACCATCTGTCATCATGTTCTGTGCTTTCACTAGCACATAAAAGCTGATTAGTCCACATCAGCAAGTGCTGCTTTGAAGAACAAATTAAAATACACCAAAAGTTATGCAGTTCTTTAATTGCCTCCCTGGAATCTATCCAAATTAAAATATGTTTGCCTGGATAAAAATGATATAAGAATCCTTCAAGGGACTAACAGCACGGTCACAGGACCTGGTCCCATTGGGACAAGATAACCTTGCTTAACACTAAACTGTATCTCAACATACCGCACCTTGAATACTGTGTTCAGTTTTGGGCCCCTCATTACAAGAAAGACATTGAGGGGCTGGAGCGTGTCCAGAGAAGGGCAAGGAAGCTGGTGAAGGGTCTAGAGCACAAGTCTTCTGAGGAGCGGCTGAGGGAACTGGGGCTGTTTAGCCTGGAGAAAAGGAGGCTGAGGGGAGACCTCATCACTCTCTACAACTACCTGAGAGGAGGTTGTAGCGAGGTGGGTGTCGGTCTCTTCTCCCAAGTAACTAGCGATAGGACGAGAGGAAATGGCCTCAAGTTGCACCAGGGGAGGTTTAGATTGGACATGAGGAAAAATGTCTTTACTGAAAGAGTGGTGAAACATTGGAACAGGCTGCCCAGGGAAGTGGTTGAGTCACCATGCCTGGAGGTATTTAAAAGACGTGTAGATGTGGTGCCTAGGGACCTGGTTTAGTGGTGAACTTGGCAGTGTTAGGTTTATGGTTGGACTCGGTGATCTTGAAGGTCTTTTCCAACCTAAATGAACCTATGATTCTATATTGTTAACACTAAAAGAATCCATATGGTATTTACAAATGCATACATACATGCACCCCATTTTCCTTCCCCACACTTATGTAGGTATCAATGTGTGCAACAGCGTTGCAACTCTTACATGTGCTTATCTGCAAATACCTTTCAATGCAGAAATAAACTTACAAAAAGAAGAGATGAGCATAGATTAGAAGGCCAAAAGGCCTTTTTTTAATGTAGGTCTCCTAGGCTTATGGATTTGTTATTGAATGGATTTCAGCATATTTAAGCACTATGGGTCCAGTTCAGCTACTTAGATGAGCAAGAATATTCATATGCTTTGAACAACATTACACTTAACTTTTTAAAGTGTAATATTTTCTATTGGCCAAGTAGACCCAAGGATCCTAAGCCAGACAGTAAAAAAAAATACAAGGCAAATAAGGAATTTGGGCTATCCAAATGCTACGCTTTTTAAGTAGCTAGCTAAGCAATGTCTTACATAAATTATGTGTGTATATATTTTAAATAGAAAGCACATAAGATTTCTATAGAGAGAGGGATAATATGGTAATAATATACACCTAGTTCATCCCTTTTTCTGTCATCCCTTTGGTTTTGATCTAACATCTAGCACCAGTACTAATCTTTTCTTATTTTCTATTTTATCCTAGCAGCATGAAATCACCACAATAATTGCACAGTTGGGCTTGCATTTTAGAAAGCAAACTGTTGAGAATGCTTTTTCCTTTGTTTTATCATGCAAGTACGGAAAATGCAAAATTAATATGTCTCAATTTCTTTGTTTTAAAAGTCTATTAAAGATGTAAAAAAATGAATACTTGAAATAAGTTTGATCATGCCCAGAAATTCATCTAGAACTGATTTAATTTCAAGTAGGAAGACAGAAATTTTTGCAAAGAGTGGAATCTATCTGGACCAAAAAGATGATATATATAAAATATGTGTGTGTGTGTGTGTGCGCTCATTTCTTCCCCTCCCCCAAGACATTAGATATTTGCCATGCCAACACATCCAGAATGTCATTGTATATTTATACGAATGTTGTCACCTCTGCAGTTTGCCTAGTTATGCCTTTATTGGTTCTATGATGTTCTTGCAATCAAGTCATAGCAGAAATACTTCCATTCCTCATAACCACCAAGATAAAATATTTTAAGAGCAGGGTTCTCAGCACTTAGCTGCTGTTTGCAGTCAGTGCAGAAAGCAATACCACACCTGGTCTGCAACTGCAACACAATGATCAGGCATATGTTCCACGCAAATATTTAGTATTTTACACCGGCTACCTACAAAATACTTGATTTAATGTCAAGATGGCTTTACTTAATTTTCCAGTCCTCTAGAGTACAAATTTTGACTATATTCCAGGTCTTCTCTTTGAACAATGTTTTGACAAGCATCTGTGCTTACAAACAACACTTGGGTAAAATGCTGTATCCATGCAGTTTAGGTGTCAGGCACTCCTACTTTTTTGAAGCAGCTTCAAGGGTGTGGAATTTGTTCGGCTTTAGTGCGTATACTAATTAATTCTTCCTTTCCTTCTTCCTTCCTTTCCTTTATCATTCCTTTCTTTCTATATGGGCAGGGCTTTAAATATTCATCTAAGAACTGTGATATTAGCTGATTTCATTCCATTCAGCCTTTGCATTTGAGTCTCAATGGGAGGCTATATGCAAGATGCAAATGTTGTAAGGGTTTCCAGAATGTATTAGAAACAGATTTTTGATTATGCTGCAGTGGTCATGATATGGATGAGCACATGTGAAGTGTTACATAAACAAAAGTATTATGGTAATGTTTATTATACCAAAACCTTCTACTGGTTGTACCCTCCTAGCTCTTTCTTGTTCTTATGACACAGTGTGGACTTGACATTCCATTGGTTCATATCCACTTCTTGAAATTAATTTCTATGTCAATAAAATAATGTACTTTAAATTTTAAAAATACAATTAACTCTTCACTGAAAACAAGAAATATGATTCTCCTATTTGGTCTATTGCAGATTATTGCTAGCCCAATTCAGATCAGTTCTCATTACTAGTTGGGCTGTGAAAGATGCTCATTTAGCACCATATGTTCAAGAGGACGTAAGTCTTAAGATTAAATTCTGCTGCCTCCTGTTGGCCAGCAGCTCATTAAAATAGACCTCGTTTGCATGCATCATCAAGTGCTCTTGCCAGAAATGGTGCAGCAGCATTCTGTGGTTTGTCTGCCAGAAAACCAAAATAAATAATTTCATTTCTCTTGGTAAAGACAAGGCATCCGTCTGCACAGCAGCCACAGCAGTTCTGCCTGCAATTTGTTTTAGGAGCTCCTTGCATACAGCCTGCATACTGTTTTACGCAGGGAGGCAGCTCATGGACTCAGGCATCTATTATCAAGCTGACTTTATAAGTCTCCTTTCAGCTCAGCATTTTGGTGTTCTGTGAGCTCAAAGATTTACTTTAATTAATGAAACAAATTATTACTAGCCTGGGAACCACCTCTGATATTTGCAGGGATGAGGTGACTATAGGCTCTATGTTCCATTTTCCACACTGTGCATCCTTTTCTAAAGAAGTGGAGAGATCATCTGAATTATTCAAATGGTAAGAGATAGGAAGAGAATTATACGATATCTGTCAGTTTCTCAATAGTTCACAGGTATGCCAGTTTTTCATTCAATTCTGAAGACTACAATAAACTTGAAGGAGATGCACTCTGCGATACCTCCCCTTTTTAGAAACTGTGCAGTAATAAAAAGTGGATTTACATATATGCAAGAAGATGTTGTGAGAGTTTTCAGTCAGTTAGTAATGCTGGGTATCAAAGTTCAGCATATCTGTTTAAAGACTCATCTGGCCCTCTGATTTTATCACAATATTGCACCCAGACTGGTCACCTGGGAGCTCTGCTGATTACACAGTACATTGTGTTGGCCAATTCTTGAACAATATATTTTAGGGCCCCCAGTTTGCTTCAAGAACCTACAAAATGATGCTGAAAAAAACCCCTGAAAACATAATATAATAATCTTATGATGCCATTGTCAGGAGGTAATCTGCATTGAATAGAGAGCTTGGACTAACTTAGTTTTGTGATATGATATCCTACCCCATGTATGACAATGCAAATTACAGTATGGCTGGGCACAAGATGGTGTTGGTTAACCTGTAAACTGTCTGAACCAATAAAAAAAAGGTCATTCCTCCTTCTCCAACTGTCTGTCTACTTTCTCTCTGTGAAGTCCTATCAAGTTTTCCATGTGCAGTTACTTTCCTGCATTGTGCAGAGTTCTGCACAATTCCCTTCTCACATCTTGCTTATTTAGGGCATTTGCAGGGTCCAGGTAAAGTGGTCTGTGGGGCGAGAAAGGCTACAGCATACCTTCAATGTGTATGGAGTTCCCTGATCTGTGCTGCCACCTCATCTGACCCCTTTTGAATTCCCTAACCATTTAGTTGCATGTGAATATACTGAAGAGCAGCCCATGTCTGACCCATGTCATTCGGATAGGTTAAAGGATGTCTTGAAAAGAAATGGCAGATAATAGCTTCATGGCAAAGTAAGGGGACATGCTTGTCAGTATCTAGAGGGCAGCTAGGAGGGGTATTTATCTCACTGAGGGCAAGGCAGTGGGTCTACATTCTGTGTAATGTTTTTCCTCCACCTAAAAAAAAATCCACCTAAAAACAAATCAAGAGTACTCTACTGATAAGAGGAAAATATCCCGCTCATATGGCATCACCTCAGGTTATCCATAGCATCGTCATGCTGTGATAAAACAATGCATTTTGCTTATAAATCACTACTTGTGCAGTTGTAATACCTTTGCTTCAAAGGCTTAAGCCGTTCTGGTACATAGAGACCAAAGGTTTGCTAACCTTGCTGAATCTAACTGAAGCAAAAAATGAGGAGTTGTAACTACCAGATTCAACTGATTTTAATGGGACTATTTGACTGAAAACCTGTGTTCCACTTGGAAATTCTGTGACAAGAATCTTTTCTTTTCTTATTTGCCCTTTTCTAATACTTAATAAAACTTGCATATAAATTCAGTTTTTCACAGCATAACTCCCACTATTCTACACAAAAAGCAGAGCTATTCATTTATTTAGCTTTCCCTTTTCATTGTTTTTCTTCTTGACACACTGTACCATTTAATATGCCATTAGTATTTCTGATTTGGCTGACTAGATTTATGATCACCCAAAATGAAACGTTGTTATTAGCCTAATAATACATTTTAATTGTTCCATTTGGGTTTGCTTTTTTTTTTTTTTAAAGAAACCATCAAAAAAGTATTAACATGCATTAATCAACTAGATGACTTTTTATATGGTGTCAGTGTGACTCAAAGCTGTTAAGTAATAATATGACCATATGTTCGCATATTCTTATTGATAAATTAACTTCCAAAAACTGTTTCTTCCCTTGCACAGTTAGTGCTTGGCTGAAAACATCAGACAGAATCTTTTCCAAAAAAAATGTATTTTCACTGAAATTGGAACAATTGATTATTTTGGTTTAAGTTACATTTTTGTATCTGAAAAAAAATATTTAGATGTTTTCCTTTTAAGAAAATGTTACTTATTCCCTCCCTGCCCCAAAATTTCCTCTGGAGCAAGCACTGAAATTATTGGCAGGTCCTACTTAAAGTTAATTAGGTGCTATAAAGGGGGCATCAAGAACACATTCAAATATTCTAATAGATTACTCAGCCCCAAGGGAAGTCAGGTAGTACTTTTACCTCAATATAACCCAGGATTACACCAGGACAAAACAGTTAAAGAACCCTTAGCAGTGTAGCTGATAGAAGATATTCAGAGAATATAAAAAAAAAAATAGAGAGAATATAAATAATTATAGTATCATAGAATCATAGAATAGTTTGGGATGGAAGGGACCTCTAAAGGTCATCTAGTCCAACCCCCCTGCCGTGGGCAGGGACATCTTCAACTAGATCAGGTTGCTCAGAGCCCCGTCCAACCTGACCTGGAATGTTTCCAGGGATGGGGCATCCACCACCTCTCTGGGCAACCTGTGCCAGTGTTTCACCACCCTCAGCATAAAAAATTTCTTCCTTCTACCTAGTCTAAATCTATCCCCCTTCAGTTTAAAGCCATTCCCCCCTTGTCCTGTCACAACAGGCCTTGTTAAAAAGTTTGCTGCCATCTTTCTTATAAGCCCCCTTTAAGTACTGATAAGCTGCAATAAGTTCTCCTCGAAGCCTTCTCTTCTCTAGGCTGAACAACCCCAACTCTCTCAGCCTTTCTTTATAGGAGAGGTGTTCCATCCCCCTGATCATTTTTGTGGCCCTCTTCTGGACCCGCTCCAACAGGTCCATGTTTTTCCTGTGCTGAGGGCTCCAGAGCTGGACACAGTACTCCAGGTGGGGTCTCCCCAGAGCAGAGTAGAGGGGCAGAATCACCTCCCTCCACCTGCTGGCCACGCTTCTTTGGATGCAGCCCAGGATATGATTGGCCTTCTGGGCAGCGAGTGCACATTGCTGACTCATGTCCAGCTTTTCATCCACCAGTACTCCCAAGTCCTTCCCGGCAAGGCTGCTCTCAATGCCTTCGTCCCCCCAGCCTGTATTGATACTGGGGGTTGCCCCAACCCAGGTGCAGGACCTTGCACTTGGCCTTGTTAAACCTCATGAGGCTCACACAGGCCCACTTCTCAAGCTTGTCCAGGTCCCTCTGGATAGCATGCCATCCCTCAGGTGTGTTGACTGCACCACTCAGCTTGGTGTCATCTGCAAACTTGCTGAGGGTGCACTCAATCCCACTGTCTATGTCCTTGATGAACATATTAAACAGTACTGGTCCCAATACGGACCCCTGAGGGATGCCACTCGTCACCAGCCTCCATCTGGACATTGAGCCGTTGACCACTACCCTCTGGATGCGACCATCTAACCAATTCCTCACCCACCGCACAGTCCACCCATCAAATCCATACCTCTCCAGTTTAGAGAGAAGGATGTTGTGGGGGACCATGTCAAAGGCCTTACAGAGGTCCAGATAGATGACATCTGTAGCCCTTTCCGTGTCTACTGATGTAGTCACCCCATCATAGAAGGCCACTAGGTTAGTCAGGCAGGACTTGCCCTTGGTGAAGCCATGCTGGCTGTCTCAAATCACCTCCCTGTCCTCCATGTGCTTTAGCATAGCTTCCCAGAGGATCTGTTCCATGATCTTCCCAGGCACAGACATGAGACTGACTGGCCTGTAGTTCCCTGTGTCTTCCTTTTTTCCCTTATAATTAATTATATCTAAGTAATTATATATAATAATATTATATAATAATTATAGAATATTATATATAATTATAATATAATATTATAATATATACTAATTATAGATAATTATAGTTATATTATATATAAATGTACTTGTTGAACATGCAAATCATCATGATAAGAGAATCTGTAAACCTAGGATGCTATTAAAAACACTCTCATTATCTTTCTAATATTAGTAATCTGACATTATTAAGCTGAATCAAATTTCATGTCTACAAACAGAGTTGTTATTTGTTTGTCACTTGTTTAGACAGAACTGTGCACATCATTGTGGACTATTAGGTAGCTCGTGTATTGTGGACTGTTCAGTAGTTCATGTGAAATTCTTGTGATGTTAAACTATAGGACTGAGTTTGTGCTAACTACTTATCCTGGGAAGCTAGAGAAGATATTGGTGGATGGGAGAAATAATCTGCACATGCTAATAGTCTGTTGGGTTCTCAGAGTGCTTCTAGATGAGTCACAGGTAATGCCTACTGAAATGCAGAACTTTCCAGTGATATTCAGTAGACATTTCTTCTCATCCTTAGGACAGATACCTAACAGCCCTACACAGCTAAGCCCAAGGTCTGATGCATTCAGTTCAGATATGACAGCCCTTGCTTCCAGGACTTCCACTCCTTTTTTTCTTTGCTGATAAGGAAAAGCCTAAAATCCCTGGAGCAATGATCAACACTGGAAAGCTTGGAGCTTAGCTCCAGGTTCCAGCACTGATGCAGTGATAGTAAAGATAAAACCCTCTGAAAACTTTGCAGGGATCAATGGTAATAGGGCTTTCAAGCTATGTAGAAGTAGGAAGCAAGCTCCCAGAATAACTGAGAAAAATCTTGAAGTCATATATTTTCCACTCCTTTACCCCTAGCCAGATTAATTTGATAAATCAATATTTTCAAAATGAAACCCTACATTATCCTCAACCAGCTGTGGCTCATATGCACATATTTTGGGGTATTTTTCAACAGTGAATTACACACTAAGTACATTTAAAATTCTCTCTTAAGGATGGGGCCAGTTATAGAGTTGGATAGTTGTATGTTTATTTGGCACATTTCGGATGAAGCTGAAGGAGATAAATGTGGTCTTGGAAACAGTGACTATTCTCTGTCCAGGCTAACAAACCCTGCTTCTCAGCAGGACTGAACAGCCCAGGGAGAGTTAATCTAACATGGTTATACTGTTTCAAGAACCTGAGCTAGCTTATCAAAGTCTAGTAAGCGTATAGCTACATGGCACTGCAGCATCACCATTAGATTCAGTCTTCGTTTGCAGACCACTCAGTCCAAAGAAGCATAGAACTGATTTTCACTGAGAGTTACTGACACAAACATTATTATTGTGTTATGTTTTAAGCTTAGCCATCAAAATAATCATTCCCTTCAGCACAAAGAATGTTGTTAGACCTGTCATACTTTAAATCATACTTCCACCCCTGCGCTACTACTTCTTATCAGAAGCTTCTCAAAGCAGCTTTGCAGTGGGTGTATGTGCTTCATAATGAAAGGACCTATTTCTAAATGCCTTTGGTGTGTTTTGACAACTTACTATTATATTAATTTAAATTCAGACAAACAATACCTACTTGTTCCTTACACCAAAAACGAACAAGAAACAGCAGAAAAATGCCTAAGATGAACTCCCGTTTGAAACAAAATTTTAACCAGGGAAGTATTTAATCTCTCCGGAGCAACGTAGCGAGAGAAGATCATCCTTGTTTTACAAATGAAGAAATTAAAGTTCACGCCAAGCCAAGCAGAACTGCCCAGCCTCACACCTTGAGCATCAGGCACAGGGAGCTGGCCTACAATTTTGCAGTCCTCTGAGGTGATGAGCATCCCTTGCACTCACAGGCAGCCAGTGCCACAGCTTCTCTGCTGCCTGCTTGGTGCACACATGCCTGCCGTGCCCGTGGGCCACAAAGCCATGGGAGAAGCCACAGCACTCCACATTAGCCACAGTGTGTCTTGTCTCTGCATCACATATTGGGCCCTATGAAGGAAAGACGTCTTCTATTAGTGGGCAGGTGTCTGATCTGTAGTGAAATTTAGTATTCTCCATTTGAAAATATAATCACATGACTCAAAATACAGTCTAAAGATGTGTGTTTCTAGTTACATAGCTTTACCATGTCCTCCTGACTACAGCATGTTAATAATTGAAGTTTTGGGTCAATCGCCAAAGATTTTTGTTTTTCCTTAAGCATAGAAAAAGAAGAAAAAAAATCAGTTCAACTGAGCTACTTAATTTTACAATAAACATTTAATAATTTTCTAAGCCAATATGCCATTTGAAATTAAAAATCAATGTTTCATTTAAAAATTCTCATAGCTTCAAGCTTTTTTGAAATATATACACACCCACTCTTTTTAAGCTGAACCTACGATTTAACATAGTTCAAAATCCATTATGGTCACTCCAAAACAGCGCACATTAGCTTATAAAATATTTTCCGTGAAAAAAAAACAAACAAACAAAAAAAAAAAAAGCCCAATCAAAACTCAGTGCCCCTATAATTACATTTCATTTCTGGTCAAAACTTTTTTCTCTGAATTTGTTAGCTCTTACCAAGACTTATAATTTTATGACTTAATCTGATCACTGCCTTTTAAAAGAAGTGACAATCATTTGAGGCCAGTTTCCCAGAGTGAATGTGGCTTAAGCTACCATGGTGTCTTCCTCTCCTATTCCCTACTCCCCCAGTAATCCTGAACCCACTGGCTACTCCAGAAGGTTCAGCACAACTTCTTTTTATATAAAAGGGACAAAATCACTATAAGAGTTTTGTAAAAACTGATAAGCACTTTGAGGGCATAGCTACTTAGTGCCCCCAATAAAGGCTAAACTGCTTGTTCTTTATTAGAAACCAGAGAGTGTGCAAAAGAAAAACAGTGCAAACCAGGCTTCATTGCCTGCTCACAAAACAAGCTATTAGCCCTTGCTTACCAAGTTACAAACAATTTCGGTTAGCCAGAATTGAAGAAGGCTCATCCCTACAATCTTTGATCTGTCAATTTCTTTCAACTTGCAGTATGACTGCTATATGAACTGCTCACCAGTTAACCGAGCACAGATGGATAAAAAAGAAAAAAAAGAAAAAGAAAAAAAGAAAAAAAAAAAACAGAAAAAAGGGAAGGATGTACCTGTATTTATTTGCAAAGATGGCACTGACCTTCATTTCATCGCACTAGTACTCTGGGGTGCCTCAGACAAACTTTCACATTTCATGGGTGTGCTTTGCTTCAAAGTCATTACCTCAAACTGATTAAACACTATTCTGGTTGGTGGAAATAAATAAATAAACATGTTTGCAAAAATGCTATTTGCAAATATTTCTGTGAAGTAAGCCAAGTACAAAATGGAAGTCAGAATTTTCAGTGTAAAGGATTGGGGACAGAAAGACTTCTCTCACCTCAGACATGACACAGGTGGTAAGCTAAGTAAAAAATAAAAACAAGATAAGGTTTGAAATGTTGCACAACACAAAAGAGAGGATTTAAGAAAAGGGATTGTATTGTACAGGAAAAGTTACATGGTGACTTATAATGACATGAAGGATGTCAACATATTTAATGCAAAGACAGTTAGTCTGTAAACCTGCTTAATCCTCCAGTATGCATTAAGCCTGAAGAAAAGAAATCACTGCTACAGAAAGCAGGGTAAGCTTTAATCTATATCTATACTGTCCTTGATAGCTGTTCTGAGATTCTTGATTATTACCAGTTCAAATGATATTGCTGGGGATGTGCAAAAGCTTTATGTTACGGGATAATAAGCATTTTAACCAATTTAATTTAATCTCATTTCATTTGTGCAAATTATCCTATAACAAATATTGACTTCTTTGCAATTATTGAGTATAACTTTTTGAACATGTTAGGCAAATAAGATTTCAATCTAGCAAACATTACAAACCACTCATTTCAACAGTGCCTGTAATAATATGGCTAGGAAGAATAAATGTAGGTCTATACAGATATCTATTTATTATACTTAGGCAGCCATCAGAGGCTAGTGCACATCTTACCTTGACCTCAAGCTGGTGTCACTGTGAAAAGTGAACACATCTTTCCCCTCACTGTAAAGGAAACTGAAGAGAAACAGCTGCCATGGAGATATTACATGGTAGATGGCTAAACTAACTGGTGATTATGCAAACCTAGGTAACCACCTACCTAAATGAGAGCATTATTTCTGTTACTTGATCAAATGACTGAAATCTCAGGTAAACTGAAGAGAAACTACTTGGATCACAGAGTAAAAATGCCTGTTCTCATCTGGAGTTAGCTTAAACTTCATGTGCAAAAATATGTTCTGAATGACAACTGATCTTCCTCAATTCAAGTCAGCAAAACCTTCTGGCAGAAATATTCTAGAAAAAAAAATGATATAAAAATGATTAAAGTAAGAAAAACATTCTAAATTATTTTCACCAGCTTTAAATGAGCTAAAAGTTCATTTATACAGGGCATTCAAATCTCAGCACAAACTTACTTTTAATCAGTAAGATTATAAATTGGGTTGAAAGTGGGAACAGAAAAATGAAAAGAAAAAAATATTTCATTACTAGTTTCCCAGTACAAGGAACTATGTTTCTAATTTAAATGCAAAGTCTTGATAATGTAGAGACAGAAGTCAGTATTACAATGTCAACATTTGCCAATAGTTATCTTTAAACAGGTCCACAGCCTTTTCATCCATCCTCAGGCTAGGAAATAACTATGGCAACACCACTGGTTATAATGTAGGCCATTATTTTATAATGATAGTAGTGATCACTGAACATTTTGGTGTCGGCGATTTTTGTTTGTTTGAATGAAAGCATTAATGCTGCTTTTTCATATTTTACATATAAATAAATATTTTATGTACTCATAGTGTACATATAAGAACTGTTGGCCACTAAACATCTTCTATAGCTGAGAACCGCAGTGAAAAAGAGCAATGGACAGGACCCTTTCTACTGTGGTCTCATCTCACAGATTCAGCATGAGCACCTGTGCTTCTGCCCACAGTCTCAAAAACAAGCAGTGAACTCATCTGGCAAGTGATGTTAATTGCATTCTCTTTGAGTTCAGGAACTTGGAGAGCATTTCTATGTTTTAAATTAAGCCTTCTCACCAGGGACCAACTTCAGAAATGGATTGAAGACGTTGGAATGATATAAATGGTTACCTTATTCTGACTCATTAATATGCATATTGCACTAATCTAAACTCCCTTTATACTCTCTTTAGATTTCCCCAGGCAATCTTACACTTTTTTCCTCTCATTTTCATAAATTTATCAATATGTTGCATCCCACTCTTTAACTTGGTCCAGTATATTAGTATGAAAAAGAGTGAAAATGTGTTTAATATCTTAGCTGGAAAGTGGAAGAGTAGGTAAAGGGATGCAAGGGAACAAAAAAGCAATAGGTAAATGATATAATTACATTATGCCTCATCCGGTTGAATTTGCACTAGTTTCTTAGTGTCTTGGCAACTTCCATATGTATTCTTTTAAATGTTAGTAAATGGAATGGATGAAATTATGCTTAAGGCCTCTAAATGACCAAAAAGCTAGTAACTGAATTTGTAAGTTGTATTAATGCATTAATACAGTTACAAAATTTCAAACCCATTACATTTCAGCAAAACACCCTGTTATTGATTACCTCAGAATACCTTAATATAATCTCTGACTTTAACTCTGTTTTCTGAAAGACATGTTGATTATCTACACAATATTAGACTTTCCAAAATGTGATCTACTATCTGGTTGCCCTTGAGAAAGAAATTACAGACTGTCTACAGGGAAGGGCTGAACACATCTGCAAAACGTTTATAACAATGTGAAATGAATCTGGTACTCTTTTGCCACTGATATAGCAGTTGCTAAAATTGTGCATGGGTAGCAGGGAGATAGGTAGATCAGAGAAATGAAAGCTATTGGGAATTATTAAAGACATGGCAATCTTGAGACACATAGATGGAGGCCGAGAAAGCATTTAGGAGATTTTTACTATATTCTTGCCCTCTTCTCATTACTTTTTCTTAGGCATCCATTTATGGCCACTGTCAGAGGTGAGATACCAAAGAATATGAATGAGTTGTTGGACTGACTCACCAGAGCTTCTCTTACAGGTTTTGCAACTTTGCATCATTGATGTTGCATACGTCATTATATCCATGTTCTCTTCAAAGGAATAGAAAAGAGGGGGGGAAGGGATAGAGAAGGAAATCCTGAAAATTCAAACAGGTCTTATTAAAATGAATGCTAAATTCCATGGATGCTGGCTAGTATTATGATCATTTGAGTAAGTGTGAGCCAATTTATGGAACGAAAATGAAAACCAAGTACCATATTAAATTTTTTAACTCATTCAAACACAGAGCATTAAAGTGCTAAGTATAACCCTGACTCTAAACCCCGGAGAGTGGTCCAAATGTGGTACATATAACATATTTGGACAACATATGTATCATATACATGTGTGTTAGCATATATGGAGGACATACAAGCATGTGTGTGTGTTGAAGTTAATTGCTTGAATATAGACAGAAAATAATTTTGAGATCTGGTTTTGAAATTTCATGCTCATGAAAAATTAACAAATATTTGCCCATTCTCCTGCAAATTCTCTTCTTATTTAGAGGAAAATTCTTTCACAAAGTTTTCAACCAATCCCTTTTGGTCAGAAAAGTGGACACATAATTGACTGAAAATGAACTATTAGAAAGGGAGTAATTGTCCTGACAAAACAGAAAGCATGTCCTTCTAAAGATTTTTTTTTTCTTTTTTTAAAGATGCTTTTGAAACCATACCCCCAAATGTCTCATTGCCAAGACAAGAGACACACGGTCAATTTGGCTAAGAATTACTTCTTTGAAACATCTTAGTTACTGTATAGGTCTCTAATGAAACTCAACATTCTGCTCCTGCCTGAAAACATCTGTTCTCTGGATGGGAAAAAAACTGAAAACCTTTTATATATCTCTTAAAGAAAGGATTCTGCCCTGCTAAATTACCACTCAATGCATTGTAACCAAAAGAGGTTGTTGAACTTGTGCATTAATGGATTTATAGCCCTTCCCAGGATCATAAAGATGAAGAGAAATCCCTCAATTGTTTTATGTATGTTTCTTTTTGCCCTTCATCAACAAAGTTGTTATGAGATAGTTCAAATACTCTTGACCATACTTGTACTTGTGATCTTTTTACAGGGTATTGATACCTTCCAAAAGTTTCACAAGCATTTAGAAATCACACTGAACTTCCTGAATAAGTTAACTTCAATGTTAGAACTTATCAATAAAGAAGAATGAGATTTTTAAAACAAGTTAATGCAAGGAAAAGGAATTTGCAATAATTTGCATCTAACTGTCTTCAAAATCATTAACACAATGAGTTAAAAATGCTTCATATGGGATAAAGAGAAAAGGAAGCATGTTTTCTATGAGAAAAAAATATAGAAAAGATTGCTAATTTTTCCACTGTTATTCTGCTGAATAAAACATTAGTTTTATTCAATGCTTTCCAGCAAGAAGCAGAGTTGTGGTATTATTCCTTTAAAGTAAATTTCCACTAAAGTCTTGCTTTGACTTGCAAAAATGGCTTTGAAAATATAAAAGCCAAAAGTTCAGCAGAAAGATGAATCAGTCACTATTTCCTACCTTTCTCTGTAGTCATTCAGAAGAGGAATTGCAGGCCCAGAGTCATCCCACATTATACACTGAACTCAGTTATCCTCATGGCCATTATCACAAGAGTCCTCTATCACCAAACCAGAGTGACAGGTATTCACAAAAGATGATACAACTCACCAGTGGGCTCTATTGTCCCTTGAGGGGCCTCTCTCTTTTTCCAGTGCCTATAGATGATAGCCATGGGGCAACCAGGTTTCTAGCTTGGATCTTCATGCAGTGCCTAAAGAGAATCGGGAGGAATACAGGGTGAGGAGAACAGTGCCTCATGAAAGGAAAGGCTGCCTGTAGCCCCAAAGAACCAGGATGTTAGCTCTCCCTTCAAAAGTACCAGCTTTTGTTTTGCACAAAGACCAGACCAAGAAGCTAAAACTGCTGGGAAAGGCAGTAGCAATCAGCCATGCCACCTACCCTCTCAGGACACAAATGGAGCAATCTTAAATAATTCTGTTGACAGTTGATGGGGCATTTTATAGAAGCAGAAAATGATTCATCTAAGTCAAAATTTGCCTATGAAGATTCCAGGATAAGTTTTTTCCTCCCAAATGCCTTTATCTCTGCACTTAATTTTGTGACATAACCTGTACTCCCATTATTTGACAAAAGGGGAGTTTTTTAAAGGTCCGAAGAGGACTTCTGTTGACTTTCAATGCAAATCGGGCTCTTTTTATTATCTCCCACCAGATCTATAAATGTCCTTACTTGTTCTGTACTTTAAAGAAAATAGGGTTCCCCAGGCATTGGGTCATTAACAAAAGTGTTCTCTTTTCTTGCCCTAGATAAGGGGTCACGGTTAGTTAATGTGGACATTTTTAAGAAACATCATTAAATATTCAATATGACTTATTAAAAAGAGCCAGAAGCAAAATAATCTTTCAGATGCAAAAAAGCCCAACTTACAACATGTGTAAGAATAGCTAAATTAAGCCTGTTTACTTTTTAAAAGTCTACGATTCTGTTTTTCATTATTATTATTATTCTACACTTCAAGACTCCTTCCTCCACAGCCTGGTAAGCACAAAATTATCTGCAGCCTCAGCCCCTCCCCTCCCAAGCAGGCAGAGGACCACAGATTTCTGCAGTGATTTGGTCTTTTCCAAAACAAACATTGCATTCTGAATTGATTTCAGGGCAAAAGCAATTCACAGCTGCAAAAGCTCAGTTAGAATTCTGTAGAGCTGATACTGCACAAGCATTATCATTTCTACTTCCAGCAAATTAAAGGCTGCAGCTGATTTGCACATGCCTTTTCTGTGTAGTCTTTTTCTCCCCCCCCCTTTTTTTCCTTTTTTTTTTTTTTTCTTCCTGTGGACCAGTAGTCAAATGCTCAGTCAATTAGCAAGTACTGAGAATTGGATGATTTTCCAGTCTTACAACTCAGCTGTTCCCCACAGCAAGGAAGAGGACGGGTGCCTTTACGCCATTAGATTACTGTATATGGTGCTCTGTCCCTTTGCATATTTCAATCCATGCTGCAGCTCTAGAAAAGAAATGATTAAGAGTGAGCTATCTAATGGGATTCAAGAGTTTAGCAAGTGCATCCTTCTAGTTAAAATTTATTGTTGTAATTGCTCAATTAATAATGTCTCTAAATTTAGCAAATCTCAAGGTTCTGCATGTAAAGCTAAGACTCAAGAGAATCTACACTCTGAAATATTGCTGAATTTTGTTTTAAAGATACAGCTCAGGTGTACGTCTCGGTCTTATCTCTTCTAATAAAAACACAGTCCACATTTGCTTAAGAAAAATAATAGTAATCATGAATCAGACCAAATAGCCATTTTCCATACCATGCACAAGTATGTCAGAATAAGGATCTCAAACTTGGAATCCACTGTTATGAGTAACACGGTTCAATGTGATCTCAGATGTCATATAAGATTGTAAAACTGATTACAGTATTAACAGTCAGGTTTGTTCTGGAATGAAGAAGCACCTTAGGAGGTGGTATAACTTGCCAGCAATTCTGTTGCATTATTCCCAAATTATATATAAGCTGCTAAGTGGAGTAGTTTATTAAATATTTTTTAAAAAAGCTGCTGCCAATGTTAAACTATAAACTGCAGATTGAATTGTAAATATTTATTATGCATGAGACTAGTGCAAAAGAGACATGGTATAAATAAATAGTGTTTGATTACTATAATTATGGCATTGGGGCCAGACTGGGCATTAGTACAACACTGAACCTGAAATCTTACTCTTCTTTTGCCTACAAGAAATTTAATCACTCTAAGAGATTTTTCTTTCTTGTTTTTCATAATAAATCTCTTCCAAAACCTCCTAGAAATCAGTGTTTATTTTAGAGCTGGTCAAACTATACTACATAGTGTAAACGTAGCTCTTATCTTCTGTTTGCATATGATTAACAAACCAGTTCTGACTTCTGCGGATATATATGATGAGTAAATATCTTCCAAGTAGTTTATTAATATAAATACCATCTCATGATTGCCCATGAAATGTCAACTTTGACAGTTCACTATGGACTGCTTTTGGTCATATGACATTGTTTTTCTCCTTTCTTGAAATTTTGAAATATTTGAAAGTAGGATGACGTGGACTGACAAATTAAACCATGAACATGCAAGCACATCTCACAATGAGTTTCTTATTAGGTTACTGTTTGTTTCAGACTTCTTTTCATTTTGAAATCCTCAAGATCTTAATAATTCTAAAGAAACTTATAAATAAATACCCCAAATATTTGCATTTTTCTTTGAGAAAATGTTTGTGAAGCACTTAATTTGATTAGCTCTTTCCTAAACAAAATGTCCTCTTTTGGGGTCTAAATATTTCTCCCAGCATCATCTGCCTCATGTAGGCAGAGAGTCTTCAGGTTTCCCTGCCACAAACTGGTAGGTTGCAAGGGAGGGAAGATAGTGTCATTTGCCTCAGGATGGGATATGACCTTTAAGTTACATAAGGCATTGGTTCAACTCACATAATTTCAGCCACTTTGATGAGGCATTTTGATTCAGAGACTGCCAGCCCATGCTCCATGCTCTACTGGCAGTAGGCAAAACCAAATTTTGCTGACTCAAGGAGATAGACAATTTTCTTTTGCCTTTTCCATCCACTGTCAACAAGAGTCACTTTTTCTCCCCCCTGCCCATTCCCATCCCATCCCAAACATGTTAACTGTTCCCTTAGCAGTAGGAGCCGTTCTGTGCTGGTCTTATTAAGCCAGCTGTATATCCATTTATCTGAGCCACCCTGTGCAGATGTCTCGTCTTTCTCTCTCCATGTACATTACATCTACCTTTAGAGAGAGTTGATGCTGTGGAGGCAATTATGCTCTGCAGCACACCTCAGCATCCTGTTTCTTGGTTATCTACACATCAATACTCATTGAAGAGGTCCTTGACTTCTAGCTTCAAGTTCAGGTTTCTTCCCTACAGAAATCAAAGCATAGGCAAAGGAGAAGGTACATGACTGTGTTTTATCCCAGTAAGAATTTGGAAGGAGGTCAGGGGAACATACTATTGCACAGGCAATTGCAGACACTGTTTTAAAAAAAAAAAAAAAAAAAAAAAAAAAACCCAAAACAGCCAAAAAACCTAAACAACCAAAAAACCCAAACCCGCTACTTTGTTGGGATATTTTGCATAGGATGATACTCAGGTGGGGAATCAAATCTCCAACAAGTTGATCAGTGACTGTCCAGGTGGTGATGGGAGTCCATTTTAAGGGTCCTTAGCCAGACAGGGAGAGATTTCCTAAACTGTTAGTTCTAGTAAATTTTTATAAACCAGCTGAGCTGTGGTCCTATGTGACCACTCCAGTGCATGCATGAACCATTTCTATTGATTACCTTAAACTACAAACAAAATATTCTAATTTTCTGTGTGCAAAAGATCATTCCATGTGAGCATTTCTGCATCTGCAGAAACAGTTTCTGCAGAGTATTAACAAGCAACTATTCTGTGTACTATTCGGTCAATTCTACAGCAGGAACTGCCTGGGGAAGTCTCTGCAACAGCCAGATCCTCTACCCAGGATGTTAATCAGCACGTTTAAGCAAATAAATAATGCCTGTCAATTGGCCTGTGGACAGCAGGAGATGCCTGGGGGAATCTACAGGACTGTCTGAAATTCCCACCTGAAGTGCTCCTGTAACAATTAGTCACAGCTCCGTATGAAGCCAGCCAGGAGTTTAATCAGTCACCTTTTCTCAAGTCAGTCCATTGCTTCATCTGTGTGGAGAATAGCTGGCAAGCACCTGGACCACCCAGGGAAGTAATAACAATGCATGCTGCATATGCATGTGAGCACACTCCTGATAGCCAGCTACACCACAGTTGTAGCTTGAACTTCCACTATGTTACCATTATAACAAACTCCATAGGCTTTTCCACAATATACAGATTTGGGGCACAGATTCACTTCCAGTCCCTAAATGACCGTTCTTTATTTAGAAATTGCAGTACATTGAGCATAAATGTCTGCACTTAGATGGGATGAACAAGTAACTATTTGACCTTTGATTCAGCATCTTTGACCTACGAATATAAGATTTAAGGTTTAGAAGTTAAAGAAGCAAAATGAGGTCTGTTCCTTGGAAGTAGACTGACTTGGTGAATTTTTTGGGGAATACTAGAAATGAAGCAAAATTTGTTCACTCTGAAAGTTTTCAGAAATTGTTCTGCCCTTTTCCCCCACTTCTCAACATTTCCCCATTTACTGTTTTTGAGAGTGTGAGGGTAGAAGAATGCTGTATAAACCTCAAGTGTGAAGGCAGCCGATGGCTACAATTTACAAAAGGGTGAAGGAAGAGTACTTCAAGATGTGTCCTTATTAAGCTGACTTTGAACAGCCCTAGACACTCAGAAGCTCCTGCTGAAGCCATCAGGCTCTTTGGCAATTCAGGTTACTTATATAAGTGTCAATGCAGAAAATGCAAAAAAAAAAGTCATTAGGTACTTCTCTGAAGTTCTAACACACTAACTTTATTTGCTAGCTCCATTTCAGTTCGCCCTCTTTCAGTTGATTTCTTTTTCTCTTAATCTTTGTAAAACTTTTCTGACATAAGAAGGCATTTCTGTTATTTCTACATCAAGCAATTTTTTTGCTGTTTTGCATTTTGGAACATAATTCCAGATAAGTACTCATGATCAAAGTCAAATCATCTTGTGTACCAGCTCCTGGTAGTTGGTACAGAGCTGATTTCAATTAATAATAAATAAGATTAAATGAAAGATAGAATTTTGAAGGTTTCTGAGAGAAATCTTCCCATTTCATATGAAAATCTGTTTTAACATTTGAGACTCTTCTACTAGGTAATTTAGCTCATCCAAATACAATGAGTCAAATAACTACTTTTTTCTTTCTGAGATAAAGGTTAATTTCTTACAATGAGATGTGTTTATTGCACACTCAGATGAATGGATCGACCTGTAGACCTGCAAAAAAATGTTCACATAATACTGCAAACATATGTTTAAATCGATAATTGAAATTCTTTGCAGTGATACTGTGAACTTAAAATAGTGATGTGTTGTGCAACAGAGTAAATAATGAGTCACTAAATGCTATATCCTCACAAGCAAGTGTTAGGAAAAAAAGTAGGGAATGCAACATGAGCTGGCATCTAGTGTTCTTAAAAAACTCCAGCTTTTTTAAAGGGACACATCACTGATTGAATATCTGTGAGGTAGGGGATGGGAAATGACAAGTTCAACCATTGACTCACTGGTACCTTTGGTAACTTTGAACAGTGCATGTTGAAGTGGCTGTACCACCTTCCCCCTTCTGAAGTTAATATTTTCAGTTTAGACATGAAACACTTCAATATTTACTGGGCCTGGGAATGTCTTCAAGCTGAGAAACTTGGAAGACATCTAGCAAGCTCTATTCTGGGGTATTTCATAAATTAAGAGCAGAGGCTTTCACCTAAGAGACGGGAGTCATATGTTTGAAAGCCTGGTGCAGTGTTCAGCAGAAGAAAAATGGGCATGCCACATCACTTGTACATGAGAAAGGAAATATTACCACCCTCGTGAACTTTCAAATATAGAAGTGAGCTGGCTTAGACATCCACTGGTGAATTAAAAAAGATTGTTTGTGTCTGGGCTCTTTGGTACCTGTGCCCAACAGCACAATCTTGCATTGGGTACCCAAAGCCCCTGCAGTGCCTACAGGAAGGGCTAAACACATCTGAATGTGATCCAGGATGGCTAGAAAGCCAAATGGGAGCCTACTAGAGCCAAGCGACAGAGCCACACTGAGAAGCAAGACATGCCTTCCAAATCCAGCTGCTCTACAGGGTTTAGGTACTTTATGCAGGCCACCGAAAGGTGCGCCACTCCTTATGGGATTCAATGTCCAGATCCTTTCCTTGGCAATTGTGTCTAGCCCACACCTTTCTGTTGTTAAAGGGCACAGGTATAAATGTGTAGGGGAGGAGAAGAGGTAAAGAAAGGGGTATTATCAAATACTTTGTATTGCAGCTGTTCAGACAAGATCCCACTGGCTGAGTGGGATGGGTAGAAGGAAGGGACAAAATTCTCCTATCTACTGTTTAAAGAAATTATCTAGAAGTGGTAGGAGTTGAAGATGTGAATTAGAAGCCCTATTGAAAGAATTGCTTCTGTGTTTTCCAAGAATTAGTTAATGGATAAAAAAAGAAACAGTTCTTGAGGAAGGAAAAAATATTGTCCACTGGACTGCTTTGGGCAGACATATGTACCTATATCTCAGTCTACAAACTGCAAGTTTACCTCTGTCTTCATCAAACGCTGTAATCCTTAAAATGGAAAAAACTGCACTGTTGTTAATTCACCTAATTTACACATTTAAGGATTATTAAACAAATTATTCCTGAAAATGTTGGGAGTAATAGTTACAAGCTTTTTAGGTATGTTTATATAGAATTATCTAGGCCTTGGATGTTTTCAAGCTTGTATTAATGCAATTCCCCTTTTCAGTTCTGTCCTTCAAACAGTACTCCAAATGTGGAGACCCCATGTCTTTGTATAACCACAAAAAACATGGCACTTATTACAATAAAAATCCTTAGGAAAATCACTATTTTGCCCCAATTTGAGCCTGGAACAATCATCAAACGTAACAGCTGCATGGTGTGCAGAATAAAGAACATACAATATACATGGATACAAATCACTTCCAGCTAACTTTTTATGATGTGCCTCTAAACAGTGTTTGTGGCTGAATTTGTAATTAGTGTACTGAACAGATGGAGTTAGCTGCAATACTGAAGTGCCCATAAAATGACTCATGCCACCTAGTGCTTGCACGCTGGAATATAATTTGCTCACCAGAGCTTTGCCTCTGTGGAGAATGCCCCCCATGAACAGAGGAGAGAGGTAAAGAGAGGAATGTTTTATAGCCCTTGTCTCTATTAAAAGCCATGCTCAAGGAAACAACTGCTTTATTGATAAACCTTAAATGACGAAGTGTTTGACAATCATAATTCCAAGCACTCAGAAGCAAACCAAATTTAAATGTTTCCCAGGAAGGCTCAAAAAGGTTTGACAGCTGTGAATGTTCTCACAACAAGAATTAAAATATCCATGCCTTTTGTTTGGTTTCTCAGCAACAACTACGAACACCTTTGATGCCTCTGGATAATATTTCGAAGAAGCAGCTAAGTAGCAAGTGCAGAGAGGCTCAGCTCCACTGTGCCAGATATTCACAGCTGTGTTGTCGCTTAAATCAGTGACAGGAACATGACATACCCATCACTGTGTGTCAAGGTGAAAGCACAGACGTGGCTCGGGAGGTCTGGGCACTGAGGGACTCATCTGCTGTTGGCACTCCACACTTCAGTCTTCCCATCTAAAATGGAGATAATAAATAAATTATAGTTTGCACAACAGCCACGGGACTTAGTACATAGTTCAGTAGCACCTGAGTGCATACCATGCTCTGCTGGAATATGCAGTAAAAACTAGCAAAAATTAGCATTAGTTCTCAGTAGCAGTTACATTATCAGCAGCAAAAATGACTAGTTTTCTCATTCTCTATAACTTAAAACCTTCTGGTAAACTAAGAATAGCTCCAAATCCATCCTGCAAGCTGCTTTTTGTGGCTGCATCTTGTGTCCAGACACTTGTGCAAGTCTGTTGGTTACAACTGCTACATCACTTACAAAGAGAACTGTCCTGAATGAGGGCTGGGCATTGCAATGCTCTCTCACTCTAGAAACCACTAAGATCAATATTTTCTAAGTTGTTTAAATCCCTAATTTGCAACAGAAAAGAGGTTATAGGCCTCCTCAAGACTAGTATCGCAGGCATTGACTCCTGGCTTTGAGTCAGGCCTCAGTGCACTTACATATACAGTTCAGTCCTGTATTCTTTGGTGAAAGAATTTAGCCTAAAAGGATACAAAAGCATATATGTTCATTATTATTATGAAAAACAGACAAATAGGTGTGATATTTGATGTTTTTCCCTTAAGAGAGAACATGAATCATTTTATGAGAATTATGCTTAAAGGATCATCAGATGCATGATCAATTGTAGAAGCTTGTTCCATGACTTCTAACAAAAGACTCATTTTTTACCTTAACAAATTTAAATAACTGATGTTTCTTTTCATTTTAAAAAAATACAGAAAGACATCTCAACGGTTTCTGGACTATATTGTTTCCCTACAGAGAGTGGAGACCCTGGGAAAAGGGCTGCACTAAGTGAAACAGCTACATCTGCCACTCACAGTTTTTGACTTAGAATCTTTTTTTTTTTTTAAATAAGAACCACTGCAGGTCAGCTTCTAATCCTATTCAAAGCATGACAAATACTAGATGGACTATAAGAATTTGAAAATTCTGCCCATTAGCCTTGTTCTGTCTCATATTCCAGGTTGTCAAGAGGGTTGGAAACGTGGCAAAGACAGCACAGTTCAGCTGAATAGCTGAAAAGGGAGAGTAATCTCTACACAGGCACATACAAAATTGAGAGAGGGAGGGGAAGAGGAAGGGAGAGAGGAAAGAGGAGAGGGAAAGAGGAGAGGGAGGGAGGGAGGGAGGGAGGGAGGGAAGGAGTATCAAACTGAGCCCTTTTTCTCAGGCTTGAAACAGATACATAAAATAACGAACGTTTCCTAGCAGAAAATAAGAGCAATTAGCAAGTTGTAAAGAAAAAATGTTTTTCTAAGAAAAATATCATAACAGATGGCAAACTGTGTGCGCTATAGTTTGTTCAAAAGTAATAAAAAAGTAAGTATGATGAAATAGACAGCATAAAAGAAAAGAAACAACTTCTATTAGCAGAAAAGGATAACTAGGATACTTAAGGTGCAGAAAAATATAAAATGAGTAGGAAAATCAAGTTTACTGAGAATAAATCCAATTAGAACGGAGTCCTTTGCAGCAATTATAAAGGAGATAGCCTCTCAGCAAGAAAGTACAATATACTATTTTATATACAATGGCATTATGCAAAATTAACTGCTGAGCCCTTTTTTTTTCCCACATGAAATACAGGATACATAGGAAGAGATGCTTAAAATACATTACAGCAATTTAGATGGCAAAGATTTTTTTCCAAGACACATTAAATAATGCAGATTGAAGGTCTGTTTAAAACTGCTGGCCATTATTGCTTTGATAAATAATAAATCAACAATTTGCCAATGACTTCAGCATGCACAAAGTTAACGCACCGTTCGTGGACCAGCTGATGCATGACCCTGTATGTGCTTGAATTTTGAGAGATATATTTACATGTCAAAGAATATACTCGCTGCAACTGAAAAGAAGCAAATACAAAAGTTATGTAAAAGCTTAGAAGGATTCAGAAAAAAGGTTGGACCATAGAGAGATCATTAGAACACTTAGAAAAAAATAAGTTCAAAGGACCATATCCCACTTTTCAACCTCTTACCAAAAGAGGTGAGAAACACTACCTCCCTGTGAGCAGCCTGCTTCACATTTTTGTACTCGGGATTTGTTACAACCTCCCCCTCTGCAGTTCATGGCAATGGTCACTGACAGCAACAGTGCAGCGCCTTGGCTGCATTAATCTGATACAGCAACAACTGTGACCTTCGCATCCCTCTGCAGGGACCAAGGCCAGGTGGGTCAGGCAGCCCCAGCCCTGCTCTAATCTCATGCAGGTATCTCAGCTGGGCTTTTGAAGAGCGGGCACTGTATGAAGATACAGTCAGGAATCTACATCACCTCTGAACTGACCCAAGAGATTGATTTAGAGAGAGTTCAGCTTGCAGAATCTAGATAGAATATTTATTTGTAGGCACCTTTCCCACTGATCCTTTGCTGAAACTGTATTTTAAGGAGTGATTTAGCCTTTTATGTTTGCTTGAGATACACTATGATCTTCATGGGCAGTGAAAAAAGGAATCTTTAGCTTCGGCCTATTCAGGCACCACTTAGTATTTTGGGGGGTTGTTTGGTTTTTTTCCTATTATTATCACTCAAGATATAATTTTTAAAGAAGTAATATGTAAAAGAGGAAAGGGTCACACAGAGTAAATTAAGGATATTTATTGTATTCTCAGATGGTACGATGAAAGTACCTACACTTATAGGGGCATAAAGAAGAAATATTAAGAGCTCCCTCTTAAGAAATACTTTTATTGCTAGTAATTTTTGCATAGATGGGACTGGAGTGGCACAAGCAGGTTTTAATCTGAATCTCTTTACACATTTTTTAACAGTGTGTCATAATATAAGCATTAATAAAGTGAAAAGTTTTTCTTCTTGATTGAAACCTATGGGCCCTTGCTTCCCCCAAGCCTATATTTAAAAACCTGACACATTAGTTAGGAATATGTTCAAATTAATTTCTTTTTTTGGGGAAAAAAAAAGAGCCACCTGCTGCCTATGACACATCAGAATACAGGAAAAATAAGAGATTTTAAAGAATAAAATGGTAATGTCACTGATGAAATGGCAGATAAGTGCACACAGATCAGAGGAAAAAGGCAGCAGTCCCTGCAGTATCTGGTTTAACCTGATCAGCTCTAACTATTGCTCACTGAACTACAACCTCTATATAGACACGTTTGGTAAAAACCGTGGTTTTTCAACAAAGCTGGTGAAAAAGAAATAGATCAAGCCAAGACTAGCAAATGGTTACTCGGGAACCAGTTGGTGTAGGTGTATCCTGATTCTGATAGGAAACAGATGCAGACAGAGTAATCCCTATGAGGCACCACCCTGGGCTTGAGACAGTGTCCTATTAAAAATTATTTGTTGGTAGCAAATGGTCTTGATTTTGATGAGCTGCTCTTGTGTATTATTTAGGAAATCCTCTGATAATTCCCAGCTCTGACAATTGTCAGGATCAAGACAACAGTTAGAGTTTGAAAAGAGTTTTTTTCATCAGAGGCTCATAACCTACACAGTCACAGCCCATTTCTTGGCAGCTGATGAGAATCAAAGTTCTGATTTTCAGCACAATTACTTGTATCTTAGTTATACGGTTATTTGGCATTCACAGAGGTAATGAGTTAAACAATTTCTCACAGATATTATTAAAACTCACATTACTATGCAGAAAGCATAATTTGATTGATGCTGCCAAAATTTGTGTTTTACAGCAGTAGTCACTCTGTTCTGTGCTGCACCTACATCAAACAACATCTTTAATGGCTCATAAATTACAAATGGTGAAAAAAAACATGAAGTTAGAGCAGGAAATGCAGTTAAAAAGAGCACTACATTGGCAAACAGCAGTAGATAACAGCATGTTAACTACATCTCCAGACAGAAGGCTTCAGGGATCAAACAAAGGCATGGCACTGGTATCCATTCATGTATTTTAAAGATTTGTTTATTCTACATTGAATATTCAATTTTATTAAATTCTTGCTGTTTCAAAGCAATACTAAAAATCTTTTAACATTTTTTAAAATAACAGCAGTAACCACCAACTTGCTTCAAGAGAGAAGGCAGAGCAGTTAATGTAAAGAGTTTTTCAGGGCAAAACCCAGGAATTTATGTCCATGAGTCACGCTGATTATTATAATCTTAGTAGGTTAATTAGACTGTAATTTTGGTTTGCTTTTTTATGTTGTTATCAGTGGAAAGTAGTACGTAAGATGTACCGCTCAGCAAATAAACAAGCAAAAATTTCAGAAGGATAAGCAAAGCAAGAGCTAGGGTTTTCTTGAGAGTTTGGGTTGAGGTTTTTTTGGAGATGGATTACAAATAGTTAGGCTCTTCTAAATTAATTCATAAAAAATGATGCATTGTATCTTACCATCAAGCAAATTTGTTCTCATAGCCATGTTATCATACTCAGCAGCATTTTTTTTTTTTTGCCCTTTTTCTTTTTTTTTTAACCAATATGATGTTTATTGAGGATTCAGTGCCCCAAAGTATGGCAGGATAAATGTCAGGGTGCTTGGATGGCTGATCAGAGAAAGCAGAACAGTTTATATGATCTGCATTTAAACCCAGGTTCATTTGCTCTGAAGTTTGATCAGCGTGAGCTGGGGCAGTGCTTCCCATTTATGGCACCCTGATGTCATACCAGGGACGATACCAGAGTTGCTCGGAGTTACCTCATAAGGGAAAGAAAAAGAAGTTTTGTTTTGTTTTGTTTTGTTTTTACAGCAATGTTCCACATATCCTGTAGGAAGGCAGGGAAATGGTATAGTCTATGCAGTGCATAGAAATAAAACATTTTCTTGCAGCATAATTTGTATTTGGGAGCAGGCTATCCCATTTTAATTATTTACTCTAAAATGTTATTAGAAACAAGGGAAAGCAACAACCTTTATACCTCCACACAAAGCACTGTAACTGCAAGAGCACATAAAAAAACCCTGCACAAGTAGCTGGCTTCTTTGAACCCATTTCTGTAACGTTCAGAGAGATTTGGAGATATTAATAAGAGACAAGATAAGATACCTATGGATAAAGAAGTATTTTAAGTAGTCTGTTGCACTGGAAATATGACATATACTAATGACTGTACTAAGATTTTAAAAATACAGTTTCCAAAGAGAGATTTAGTTTGCTTAAATGAGCAACTCAATGAAAACAAATAATTGTATATCAGGTTTTTCACGTCAATCCTAATAGGCCACTTCTTAGTTTAAAGAATCGCCTCCAGATAAGTTCAATTTAACAAGTCAATTTTTCAGTGTCCAGTTAGGACCCATCCTCCCCCCCTACCTTCAGCAATCATTTCATTGATTGTATAAGACAGTTCTTGCCCTTGAAGCAATAGGTATTGGGATTCTTTTGAAGTAAAGATAGGCACTTATAGTAGTACCATGAGAATAAACTTCCTAATGCTATGTCCTGTGACTGAAGCTTGCAAGTCTTGCAGAATTACTTAATTCGTGCAAACCAGCCAAACTGTCTGCAAAGCCCGTGAAAGAAAAAAGTCAAGAGTTAATTTTGTTCAGTTACCTGGAGATGGCTAAGCAAGACTTCTGTAGTTATTCTGATAAACCTGTATGTGATAGTAGTCCTTGCAATATGTCTGCAATACCCTTCTGGAAAGCATTTGTTCTAAGCAGAATGCATTCATTATTCCCTTTTAATCCATGGGGTTCAAAGAAGATTTTTTTATGTGTGTCCTATGGATATTATGCAGTACTTTCATATATAACACATGCACTCTTTTGGTATTCTTCAACTTCAAAACCTAAGAAACAACTGATTTGATGGAATAACACTAAAGAAAGCTGTTTTTCTAATAGTGTTTGTTCTGTAATTTTGTAAAATCAGCATAGATGAATAGCAAAATAATCAGCAGAAGAAAAAATGAGGGGTTTTCTCTTTAATAAATAAATAGCTAATATGGTTATTCCTTTTTTTAAAATCAGAAAATAATTTAATACAGGGCTTTTTTCCAATTAAAATTATCCTTTGGTAATGTATGATAGTTTTAGCAAATGCAATATGGTCTCTCTCCATTCCTTTTCCGAGGAAGAAACCAAGAAAAAGAAATCCCCAAAACACATTATTGCCAGTAGGCTGAACTGTTTTGTGTGCTCCTGACATTATTTACTATAAATTATTTAATTTGATAAGGGAATTTATCTAAAAATTAAAACTACATGCAAATTAAGAAACACGATTGTACATAGAGCTAACAGCAGTAGGTTCATTCTACAGTTAACTAGCAACAAGGTATAAAATGCACTGCAGTATTATTATGATTACTAGGGGCATGGCTTTAAAAACCATTAAGGCATATCTAGATTTAATGAAGTGAGAACTGTTTCTGGTATTGCTCTAGCTCCCATAAAGGGACAAAAGGGAGAGCTTCCTTAGCTGCCAGGGTAATAGCCAGCTACATAATAAACATGCACTTACTGAACAACACACTCCATTTAGAAGAATACTAAGTCCTGGACACAGTCAAAAATAGATCTATAAAACAAGGTAATGTGGTTTCTCACCTAAACTTTACAAGTAATTTTTAGATTAAAGAGCATTCAGTTTATAGATTTACCATGGCGAAGAACTAAAAAGACACAGCTATTACCAGTTAATCTTAGCAAATGACAGAATATTACAGTGAAATGACAGACAGATAGATGGTCAGATTTATAGATGAAGAAACATATTACAAATACATATATATATATATATGTTTCTTATGTAAACACCAGGTATGTCCAATAAATCTGGAAAATGAAGTTTGATTAATGATAACTGCTGACTCTCTGTACGTGCACATGTGTGTGCGCATATTTTTACATATACTTACAAAAAATGCAAATTATTTTTTCAACGTTTGTATGGCTTTACAATACTAGCTAAAATAAATCTTACCCCACAAAATAGGCATATGGCAATTATGAACAAACACATCATCTCCCCCATTGATTCTAAGAGTGTCTTAAGCATGTGAGTACTATGAAACACAGCACAGGTGTCCTACAAAACACTTCAAACTGATCCCCATGAATATCAAACCTAATCTGTCAGTGCAAAGATGTAATCACATCACTGACTCTCACTAAGTCCCAGCCATGTATCCACATTGTATTTGTGCTTTGCACTCTCCCTCCCAGCTTAAGAATTGGTGCCTTAGAGATATGAAAGTATGGTTTGAGGAAAATTCATTATGTATTCTTTGATTAGAAAGAAAATCATATTCCTATATGATCTTTACGTTACACTCCAGAAATACCACTGGGGCCAACAGGACACATTGTAAGGATATCTACTGCTAACCAGTCAGCCTATATTCCTGATTAACTTCTCCAGACCTTACCTCCATTTTTGATGAACGATAATCCACCTATTTTGGATGTTGCAACTTGAGTTTCTGTTCAGCACGGCATCCCTCCTGACCTAGGGCAGAGATTCTCAATTGACAGTCCACAGACCACAGAATATGGAAAATTCATCCACCACAGAGCATGTTCATGACAGCTTTCTTTCTCAGCTCAGTATGCAGGTAGCAATGGCCACAAACAGTAGATTGGGATGTTAAGATAGGACGTAGGTAAAAGCTTCTTTACAGGCAGCATAATGTAGCATTGAATCAAGTGCAGAGATGAAGAATGTCCATCTTGGAGATTTTCAAGACTTAGAAGGATGAAGCCACAGCTGAGCTGATCTACTGTTGGAAAGCTGGCAAGGAGTTTGCACCAGACGACCTCCAGAGGACCCTTCCACCTTCTGTGGTTCTCTGAAAACTGTGATGACAATATTCTTGATGTGTTCAGACAGACTAAAAACACAGGAATAAGCTTGGCAGGATATACACTTCTTCCAGTGGACTTTATTCTTCTACTGATTGAAAGGGACATTTTTAATGAATTTACAGCTCCTGCAATGCTGCCATTTGCAATGAATTCACAGTACATAAGAACAATGACAAGACTGCCATCCTGAGAGAAGCTCTAGCCTGAAATGTGGGAAATAAAAGAATAAGTCCCATGTTCATCACAGACTTTCTACCTAATTTATACATACCTTAGGTAATGCCTCCAGACCTTCCATCTTGAGATGGCTTGTGATTGGCTTCTTCCATTGTCAGGTATCCTAGATCTAATCCCACTCTCTGGTGAATAACAACGCAACTGATTTAACATGGATAGTGCACTTTCAAACTTATGTTTAGTAGAGCCACTTATAGCAACATTCTTATCTTATGTCCCGTGCTCCATTTGAACTCAGCCAACCAGTATACCAGTCACAATGGCAACTGGTTGGAGCACTCTCTTGTACCAGCATTAAATTGGTGCAGAAATGTATGTAGAAGGGCTGATCTCATAAAAATCAGTTAATCATACTTCAACACATACTGCAAATGCTCAAACTATAATCACAAGCTGGAGATGGAAGAGAAGAATGATTATTTGCCCAGCGTAAATGCTGAAATAATTTTTTAAAATCAAACTTTATGAAATCTATTGAGCAATTTGCAGAAGAGAATTTTTTTTTGAGAAAGATTATAACTGGCAGACTGTGAACACCTATAACAGCAATGGCCATTTAGGCCAGCTCTGGTACTGTGTTTACTCTCTTGAGAGAATAGTTACGTTCCCAGAGGAAGACTATAAAAATGTTAATAAATAAATTGATTTTGTTTATTCTTGTATGGTAACCTAATGCTAGGCATTACAATAGTGCTAAAAGATTACATCAAAACAAGAAACTATGTATAGTGTATCTTTTCAATTGCTCTTGGATTTTACAATTCCAGATCTTGAAATAGGTGTGTTTTGATAACTTCAACCTACATAAACATAGCTTTACATCTCTTTTCTGTCATGAGAATATGTAGAATACTACTAGATATCCATTTACATCATTACTTGCTGGCGAGTAATCAAGATTGTTATCCTAAGCTGCAAATAGCCAACTAGGGAATTCATTAAACTCATTAGACCATTAGAAAAGGGTGTCTTTTTCCTCCTTGAACTTTTTCATTATTATTTGTGACTCACAGTATTTTCTCTTCACTGTGCAAAAGGTTTAACTTTCTTTTCAAAATGCATGCTGTTCTGCATTATTGTCATTGAAGTATTTATCACTGACACTATACTGTCTGTCAAAGGTGTAGCATTAAAAAGTTACATTTTAAGATGACATTACAACTCAGATGAAGAAGACTAAAGAGCTTGGCTCTTGAAATTTTCAATTGCTTGTCAATGCTTGTGAATCAGCAATTTTCCCCAGTATCATCAGCAGTTACACCTATGACTTAATTTCTTTTTTTTTCAACTAACAAATTATCTGGTTTGCACAGGAAGTAATGCTGCAGAAACTACACTGATTTTCAGTCATAGAATCATAGAATCGTCTAAGTTGGAAAAGACCTTTAAGATCATTGAGTCCAACCATCAACCTAACACTGCCAAGTCCACCACTAAACCAGGTCCCTAAGCACCACATCTACACCTCTTTTAAAGACCTCCAGGCATGGTGACTCAACCACTTCCCTGGGCAGCCTGTGCCAATCTTTGACAACCCTTTACCTGAAGAAATTTTTCCTCATGTCCAATCTAAACCTCCCCTGGTGCAAGTTGAGGCCATTTCCTCTCGTCCTATCGCTAGTTACTTGGGAGAAGAGACCGACACCCACCTCGCTACAACCTCCTTTCAGGTAGTTGTAGAGCACAATAAGGTCTCCCCTCAGCCTCCTCTTCTCCAGGCTAAACAACCCCAGTTCCCTCAGCTGCTGCTCAGAAGACTTGTTCTCCAGACCCTTCATCAGCTTCGTTGCCCTTCTCTGGACACGCTCCAGCACCTCAATGTCTTTCTTGTAGTGAGGGGCCCAAAACTGAACACAGTATTCGAGGTGCGGCCTCACCAGTGCCAAATACAAAGGGACAATCACTTCCCTACTCCTGCTGGCCACACTATTTCTGATACAGGCCAGGATGCCATTGGCCTTCTTGGCTGCTTGGGCACACTGCCGGCTCATGTTCAGCCGCCTGTCAACCAACACCCCCATGTCCTTTTCTGCTGGGCAGCTTTCCAGCCACTCTTCCCCAAGCCTGTAGTGTTGCATGGGGTTGTTGTGACCAAAGTGCAGGACCCAGCACTTGGCCCTGTTGAATCGCATACAAGTGGCCTCAGCCCATCAATCCAGCCTGTCCAGGTCCCTCTGCAGAGCCTTCCTACCCCCAAGCAGATCAACACTCCCACCCAACTTGGTGTCGTCTGCAAACTTACTGGGGGTGCACCCGATCCCCTCATCCAGAGCATTGAAAAAGATATTAAACAGAAGTGGCCCAAATATCAAGCCCTGGGGAACACCACTTGTGACCGGCTGCCAACTGGATTTAAATCCATTCACCACAACTCTCTGGGCCCAGACATCCAGCCAGTTTTTTACGCAGTGAAGAATACGCCCGTCCAAGCCATGAGCAGCCAGTTTCTCCAGGAGAATGCTGTGCAAAACGGTGTCAAAGGCTTTACTAAAGTCTTGGTAGACAACATCCACAACCTTTCCCTCATCCACTAAGTGGGTTCACCTGGTCATAGAAGGAGATCAGGTTAGTCAAGCAGGACCTGCCTTTCATAAACCCGTGATGACTGGGCCTGATCACCTGCTTGTCCTGTACGTGCCACGTGATCGCACTCAAGATGATCTGCTCCATAACCTTCCTCGGCACCGAGGTCAGACTGACAGGCCTGTAGTTCCCCAGATCCTCCTTCTGGCCCTTCTTGGTGATGGGCGTCACATTTGCTAACTTCCAGTCAACCGGGACCTCCCCAGTTAGCCAGGGCTGCTGATAAAGGATTGAAAGTGGCTTGGTGAGCACTTCCACCAGCTCCCTCAGTACCCTTGGGTGGATCCCGTCTGGCCCCATAGACTTGTGTGTGTCTAAGTGGTGTAGCAGGTCACTAACCATTTCCCCTTGGATTATGGGGGCTTCATTCTGCTCCCTGTCTTCCAGCTCAGGGAGCTGGGTACCCCAAGAACAACTGGTCTTACTATTAAAGACTGAGGCAGAGAAGGCATTTCGTACCTCAGCCTTTTCCTCAGCCTTTGTCACTATGTTTCCCCCCGAACCCAAGAAAGGATGGAGATTCTCCTTAGCCCTCCTTTTGTTCCTAAGGTATTTATAGAAACTTTTTTTATTGTCTTTTACGGCAGTAGCCAGATTAATTCCTAGTTGGGCTTTGGCCCTTCTAATTTTCTCCCTGCATAACCTCACAACATCTTTGTAGTCCTCCTGAGTTGCCTGCCCCTGCTTCCAAAGGTCATAGACTGTCTTTTTTTCCTGAGTTCCAGCCAAAGCTCTCTGTTCAGCCAGGCCAGTCTTCTTCCCCGCCGGCTCGTCTTTTGGCACATAGGGAAGGCCTGCTCCTGCGCTTTGAAGATTTCCTTCTTGAAGAATGTCCAGCCTTCCTGGAGTCCTTTGCCCTTCAGGACTGCCTCCCAAGGGACTCTGTCAACCAGGCTCCTAAACAGGCCAAAGTCTGCTCTCCGGAAGTCCAAGGTAGCAGTTCTGCTGACCCCCCTCCTTCCTTATCCGAGAATTGAAAATGCTATCATTTCATGATCGCTATGCCCAAGATGGCCTCCAACCATCACATCACCCACAAGTCCTTCTCTGTTCACAAACAACAGGTCCAGTGGGGTGCCTTCCCTAGGTGGCTCACTCACCAGCTGTGTCAGGAAGTTGTCTTCCACACACTCCAGGAACCTCCTGGACTGTTTCCTCTCTGCTGTGCTGTATTTCCAGCAGACGTCTGGCAAGTTGAAGCCTCCCATGAAATCAAGGGCTAGCGATCATGAGACTTCTCTCAGCTGCTTATAGAATATTTCACCTGCCTCTTCATCCTGGTTGGGTGGTCTATAACAGACTCCCACCATGATATCTGCCTTATTGGCCTTCCCCCTGATTCTTACGCATAAACACTCAGCCCTATCATCACCATCACTAAGCTCTAGACAATCAAAACACTCCCTAACATACAGGGCTACCCCCCCGCCTCTCCTTCCTTGCCTATCCCTTCTGAAGAGTTTATAGCCATCCATTACAGCACTCCAGTTGTGGGAGTCATCCCACCATGTTTCTGGGATGGCAACTATATCAATTTTCCTGCTGCACAATGGCTTCCAGCTCCTCCTGTTTGTCGCCCATGCTGCATGCATTGGTGTAGATGCACTTCAGTTGGGCTATTGATCCCACCACCTTTTTGGGGGAAGAAGCCCCAATTCCTATGTGACCATTCTCAAGTGCTTCTGTGGTTTCTAACACATCAATAACCCTTACAACTTTGCTGCCGCATGGATCTCCATCCCCTACCTCCACTGAGATGGCAGACCGAAGGACCTCACTAACACACCATCCCTCAAACATTGGCATGCTGCCCCCAGGCTTATCTCTAGTGAGCCTGGTTTTCTCCCTTTCCCCTTTCAAATCTAGTTTAAAGCGCTTTCAATGAGCCCTGCTAACTCCTGTGCAGAGGTCCTTTTCCCCCTTTGAGACAGGTGTACCCTGTCCGTCGCGAGCAGGCCTGGTGTTGTGTAAACTGACCCATGATCAAAAAACCCAAAATTCTGCCGGTGACACCAGGCTTGGAGCCAGGTGTTGATCTCCTGGCTCTTCCTGTTTCTTCCCTCATCATTCCCTGCAACTGGAAGGACGGAGGAGAACACCACTTGTGCTCCTAATCCTTCAACCAGTCGTCCCAAGGCCCTGAAGTCTCTCTTGATTGCCCTCAGACTTCTTGTTGCGACTGCCTTCCTGAAAAATCAATAATGGAAAATAATCTGAGGGCCATATCAGGGTAGGAAGTTTTCTCTTCACACCTATTACGAAGGCCCCAGGGAGGCAGCAGACTTCTCTAAGAAGTGGTTCGGTCTGCATATTGGGCCTTCTGTTCCCTTCAGAAGGCAGTCTCCTATGACAATGACCCATCTTTTTTCTTTTTAGAAGCAGTTTTGACGCAGGGCGTAGGCTGACTTAACCTCGGTGACACCTCCAACCTAGATGAACCATCATCCTCGTTATTGTTCGGTTCCACTTGCAGAGCCTCGTACTTACTCTGCAAGGGCACCTGGGAAGGTGGGGCAGTCACAGAGGAAATGCGCCTGATGCACTGGGCAGGAACTTGTCGCCGTTGCCCCCTATCCCTTAAGTCACTGTGTTCAGCCAGGCGGAGAGAGGGTAGGGAATCCTCTATATCATGCGTCCTCTCTGCCTGTTGGGCCTGTCTCAGGGAAGGTAGGGTGCGATCCCCGTAGTCTCTCTCTCTCTCGCACTGCCTGATACTCCTCAACCTACTCCCCTCCTCCTGGAGCTCTATCACCAAGCGGAGGAGTTCCTCTACCTGGGCGCAACTCCCACAGGTGTGCTCACTACTGCCGTCCGATACTGGCATAAGAGTAGGGCACAGCCTGCAGCCTGACACCTGGGTGGCAGCATGTTCCCACCGGAGCTCTGTCTGGGAAGCCGCGTCAGTCGTGGTGGGTGCAGAGCTTAGAGAGGCCATGGCTTTCTGCCGGCTGAATACCATTGCTCCCTGGTTGAGCTGGCAGAGCTTCAGCACCCTTCCTGCAGGCCCTTCTGTGCGAACTGCCACACAAACTGCCGCGCCACGCCCTTGCTGATGCGCCACGCCTTGTTTGCCCCTCCTGTTGGTGGTGCTCCTGGTCGCTAGTGCTCCCTAAGGGCTTCTTTTATACGTGGGAGTAGGCTTGGCCGCCATTGCTCCTGGCCCCACCCAGGTCTTGTCAGCCGCTGTCACGCGAGCTGCAGGCTCCTGGTGGGTCTCTTGGCTCCCCCTGAGGTTCCCTTAGTTGGGAACCTTAGTCGGCTTAGTTGCTGACTGAGGTTAAACCATGACACCCAGTTTGGGAAACCACGCTGTGCACCACGCTAGAGCACTCCGCTGCGGATCGTGCCAGCACCGGAGCTGCTCGCCTCGGCAACTGAGTCCACAACACTTCAATTAGAAACAAGGTCATATATTGCATTTGCCTGCCTTTGCTGTCCCATCTAACTGCCTTGGGGTTTCTTAGGTAAGGGGACTTTGAAAAAGAACATTTGTCCTAGCCAGCTGGAGCTGAGAAAGTGCCCTAAACGCATGCACATTAAATGACATAATGCTCCATTCTATGTAATCTCTCCAGCAGATAATACAGATAACACTGTTTTCCACTATGCCACAGTCTGTGCATTTTTCTATGCACATAGGCTTCCTGCTACTTCAAACAGTATCAGGAGACAGGTAAAACAGATTGCAAGAGACATTTGCTGCAAAAATCAATGTAGCTGAGCAAACCTCCAGTACTTCTTTAAGTTTCCTACAAAATGTAAAAGGAAGGATTAAATTTTGAGTAAATAAACTTGAACAGGTATTTTTTTGGTTTAATTCTGCAATAGTTTAACTTAAATTGTTTTTAAAATCTCAAAGTTGAAAAATTTTTCCTTGATAAGATACTTCTCTCAAGTGTGGCAAGGAAAGATATATTGCACAACACGTACATCAGATAACTCATCACAAGTAAACCAGGACCCAAGGAGCTGAAAGCACCGGCACTAGAATACTGTATTGAGAAAGAAGAACATTTAAGAGAAAATAGCTATAAGTACACATCTCTGTGAACCGAAATCTTAAAAAAATATGTTATTTGGGTCATAAAAACATTAAGAACATATCGTGGTTGCACTTTGATATATGTTTCTTTCTCATTTCTCCTGTATTTTGATGCAGGAAACCAAGTATTTCATCTGGGTTACATCCTCAGCTTCATTCTTTAATAATAGAACTGATGACAATAATTGTGCTTTTTAAATTAATGGGACACCTTACATAGAAAAACACTCATGCAAATAATAGACACTGCAGAAACTGAACCAAATATAACAGATATCTACTTTATTACATTTTCTATATAATGAACAATAATGTGTCTAAAAGTCACTAATATGCATGTTGCTATTATTGCTGGAAATCTGGGTCCCTGTGTCTGCAGTTGTCAAAAGTGCTATTGCAGGCAGAAAGAAATTAGACTTTGGAGGGCTACTGAGAGCAACTAATCTAGGCGTTGCATTAAAACATGCTGCTTCCCTAGGGATCTCCTCAAATGATCTGATGGATAATTTATTACAATTAAAATTTTGACCTGGGATAACACTTCAGCACCTTACCCCAAACCCCATTTTGCTAGTAGTGCCACTAGACCACAGAGGCCTGCCCCTATTTGCTTACAATCTAAATATAAAACAACACAGATACAGATAGTTGAGGGACTGTCATATCACTATGTTGTGATTTAACCTGGCAGGCAGCTAAACACCACACAGCCGTTCGTTCACTCCCCCCACCCCCGCAGTGGGATGGGGGAGAGAATCAGAAAAAAAAAAAGACAAATTTGTGGGTTGAGATAAAGACAGATTAATAGGACAGAAAAGGAAGGGATAATAATAATAATAATGATAAAAGAATATACAAAATAAGTGATGCACAATGCAATTGCTCACCACCCACCGACCGATGCCCAGACAGTTCCCGAGCAGCGGTCACCACGCCCCAGCCAACTCCCCCCAGTTTATATACTGAGCATGACGTCACATGGTATGAAATATCCCTTTGGCCAGTTTGGGTCAGCTGTCCTGGCTGTGCCCCCTCCCAGCTTCTCGCTGGCAGGGCATGAGAAGTTGAAAAGTCCTTGACTACTGTAAGCACTACTTAGCAACAACTAAAACATCGGTGTTATATCAACATTGTTCTCACCCTAAATCCAAAACCCAGCACTGTACCAGCTACTAGGAAGAAAATTAACTCTATCCCAGCCAAAACCAGGACACACTAAGACAATATTAGCCAGCATAACAGCAAACAGAATAACATTTATAGAATAATTATTATTCAGTATTAGCTTAGCATCTTGGACTGGTGTTAAGGGCTTCCTGCCATTTCTTTTCCTTCAAATGGAGCTCTGTGCTATTACTGCAATTCAGCAGCGTTTATGAAGTTCATTTTGCCCTTAAACCCAAATTGAACATTAGCATTTTGTAACCTTACCCATTTATATGTTCCAATATGAAGTAAAGCCAGCTAGGTTCAAGGGATGAGGGAATCCAGCTCATAAAATGTTAATTATTGCTCCTATAAAAATGTTAATTAACTCGAGTCTAAAATGCCAACAGAAATATGAGTGTCATCTTTGTTGTGAACTTGGAGGTACTGGTGCTCTCTTATGTCTTACAAAAGAAAAAGCATATTTACCAAACAGAAAGCTAAGTTATAAAAAGAAAAGTTATAAAAATTGACAATATATTTTCTGACTTAGGACCATGCATGTGCTTAGAGGAAGCAGTTAACGACCTGCTACACCACCTGGACGCTCACAAGTCTATGGGGCCAGATGGGATCCACCCAAGAGTGCTGAGGGAGCTGGCGGAGGAGCTCGCCAAGCCACTCTCCATCATTTATCAGCAGTCCTGGTTAATGGGGGAGGTCCCGGATGACTGGAGGCTTGCCAATGTGACGCCCATCTACAAGAAGGGCCAGAAGGAGGATCTGGGGAACTACAGGCCTGTCAGCCTGACCTTGGTGCCAGGGAAGATTATGGAGCAGTTCGTCTTGAGGGTGCTCACAAAGCATGTGTGGGACAACCAGGGGATCAGGCCCAGCCAGAACGGGTTCATGAGAGGCAGGTCCTGCTTGACCAACCTGATCTCCTTCTATGACCAGGTGACCCGCCTAGTGGATGAGGGAAAGGCTGTGGATGTGGTCTACCTGGACTTCCGTAAAGCCTTTGACACTGTTTCCCACAGCATTCTCCTGGAGAAGCTGGCGGCTCACGGCTTAGACAGGTGTTCTCTGCACTGGGTCAAAAACTGGCTGGATGTCTGGGCCCAGAGAGTTGTGGTGAATGGAGTTAAATCCAGTTGGTGGCCGGTCACGAGCGGTGTTCCCCAGGGCTCAGTACTGGGGCCAGTCTTGTTTAATATCTTTATCGATGATCTGGATGAGGGGATCGAGTGCACTCTCAGTAAGTTTGCAGACGACACCAAGTTGGGCCGGAGTGTTGATCTGCTTGAGGGTAGGAAGGCGCTGCAGAGGGACCTGGACAGGCTGGATCGATGGGCCAAGGCCAACTGTATGAGGTTCAACAAGACCAAGTGCCGGGTCCTGCACTTTGGCCACAACAACCCCATGCAACGCTACAGGCTTGGGGAAGAGTGGCTGGAAAGCTGCCTGGAGAAAAAGGACCTGGGGGTGTTGGTTGACAGCCGGCTGAATATGAGCCGGCAGTGTGCCCAGGCGGCCAAGAAGGCCAATGGCATCCTGGCCTGTATCAGAAATAGCGTAGCCAGCAGGACTAGGGAAGTGATCGTGCCCCTGTACTTGGCACTGGTGAGGCTGCACCTCGAATACTGTGTTCAGTTTTGGGCCCCTCACTACAAGAAAGACATTGAGGTGCTGGAGCGTGTCCAGAGAAGGGCAACGAAGCTGATGAAGGGTCTGGAGAACAAGTCTTCTGAGGAGTTGCTGAGGGAACTGGCGTTGTTTAGCCTGGAGAAGAGGAGGCTGAGGGGAGACCTCATCGCTCTCTACAACTACCTGAAAGGAGGTTGTAGCGAGGTGGGTGTCGGTCTCTTCTCCCAAGTAACTAGCGATAGGACGAGAGGAAATGGCCTCAAGTTGTGCCAGGGGAGGTTTAGATTGGACATGAGGAAAAATTCCTTTACTGAAAGAGTGGTGAAACATTGGCACAGGCTGCCCAGGGAAGTGGTTGAGTCACCATTCCCTGGAGGTATTTAAAAGACGTGTAGATGAGACGCTTAGGGACATGTTTTAGTGGGCATGGTGGTGTTGGGTTGGCGGTTGGACTCGATGATCTTAGAGGTCTTTTCCAACCTTAATGATTCTATGATTCTATGATACTTCAGCTTGACAAGTTTCCTTGTGTTTGGTTTTGAATGGAAATACAAGTGTGTACCTGAACTCATAAGCGTTTATCTGCACAGGTTAACAATTACTCAGAACGTGTTCTTACCTTAATGATGAGGCACACTGCAGCTTGAAACATGTATATCTCTATACTTTACCTCCTGTGTACAACCTTTGACAATACTGACTTAAACCTGGAAAGATAAGCCTCATGTTTAGTTATATACACATTCATTTCTAGAGCACTGCTAATGCACATAGTGCTAAGAAAGCAGTCTCAAGAGAAGAGGTTCTTTTCCCAAAGGGCTTTCAAGTCTGATGTGATGAAGAAAGAACAAACAAGGGGAAAAGAAGTCAGTACATTGACTGGATAGTGACTTTTTTGTACAGGAATATCTCATGGAATAGGGAAGACTTCAGCACTTTCTTCAAAATCAGGCTGAACTCAAGTACTCCAGCATATATAATACTACCTGCTCAAGAAAAACTAAATCTTATATTCAGTGAAAAAAGAGAAGAACAGGTATAATTAGAGAGCAAGGAGAGTAGAGTATCTATCAAAGTAGAGACAAAGACCGGTGCAGAGTTACATATAGTCTGATTGATCGAGAAGCAGCAGCTTGGACTAGACAGTGAAGGATGAGGACAGCAGAAAGGGGGAACAGGAGGGAAAGCAGAAGAAAAGAAAGACTAACAGCTAGTCTTTAACTGGATGAATGGAGAGGAAGAAAACAGAACATAGTGCGGAAGAAAGGGGTGGCCACAAAGGAGCGCCAGACAGAATACCAGTTTGAGGCTTTGGATGAAAGGATGAATTTCAAAGGTCTCTTTCCCTTATGGGAAAATACCCAACTTAATATTGGCAATTTGTTCCCATGTAAATGATCTCTTTTGAGAGAATAATCATTGTTAGTTAGGCATTACGAAATATAATTGTTGAAACATAAAACTTTCACCCCATTGTAGTTATGTGTGTTTTGCCATGATTTTAAATGGGAAACTGAAACACTGTTATGCTGACTGGCTGTGAATTATAATGCCAATTAGACAAAGCAGACAGCTAAACTCCAGTTCTATAAATGTGACTGCAGGAGAGAATGAATTCTCTGCTAGTGACGGCTGGTATTATAGACAAAATTCAGAGAAATACCAGGCTGACCCAGCTACCACTTACTGTACTCTTTATTGCACAAAGGGAAAATACTTGCAGGTTCTTCAAACCATGAATGAAAGTTAAGGGGATGAACAAATCTGGGACAAATTAGCCAACTAAATAATTAAAATGAATCATCAACATGACTCCCATCTGCTTGCATTACATAGATTGAAATAAAAAGCGCAACTCTGCCACCCATTTTTCTCTGGTTCCAAGTAAGTCCAGAGAGCCCTATACTGAGTCAGACAAAAACAAATGCATAGCTGTTATAAATAGTTACTGGTGTGCATTTAGCACTTTGTGGGCCCTTTGAAATGCATTCACGCCAGGACTCATTCACTCACTCATAATATCTGCTGTAGCAGTAGTCACATAGTAGCATTTTGAACTTAACCTACTGATATAGCCTCAGGAAAAGCCCTGATTATCTGGGCTTTGCAGCTTATGTCAAAAGTCCTTGAAGGTTTACACAACATTTTTCCATTACTCTTTTTAAAAAGTGAAAAAAAAATGTGCAAATGTGTCAATACCCCAGAGTATGAAGGATAGAGAAAAGCTAAGTCATTACAGTAGCGTAAAACAAAAGTCATAAGATAAATATTGTAATGTCATTTTGAGGCAGGACTAATTAATGTGGAAGTTTTGCCACACTCAGGACCTGAGTTACATATGTCTACAAAGATCCCACCTGCTCTTAATTAGGTCAGGGATACCTAACTAGTGCTACATTACACCCTGTAATCCTATACCAGTTTGATCCTATGCACTACGTCCAGAATCCCCCTGAAAATTATGATAAATGGTCTTTAATGCTTAAACAACTCTGAGGACTTGCAATGCTTACAAAAACTCTCCAAGCTTCTAAAGGTGCAGCCAACTGGTTGTCTTCCTTTGATCGTCTCAATACAGTTGAAGCAGCTTGTCACTGCCAACAACGTATTTCTGAGATTTTATCTCCTTTTCTTCAGCTAACCATTCCTGGAAGTGGCCAAACTTTTGCATGCTCAGCTTTTTGTGTATACTTCCAGTCATACCTGAAGAAGTATGTGTTAGCAAACAGGAGAAATTAATCTGCATTTTTCCCCCTTTTCTTTTTAGAAAAACTATTTGCAAATTCTATACATGAGTAATCTCATTGTTGCTAAGACTGATCCCAGGATAGAGCCTCTAACATCTGGAATTCTGCATAGTAAACAGCTTACAATTTTGACAGCCTTTATTTTTACTCCTTTCTAAATCTGTCACCTTCCAACAAAAGAGAGGAATGTTCCTCTGCTGTTAGGCTAGTCACTACATTTGTAGCAGGAAGAGTATTGTAACAATGTATTTTAGGCAGAGGAAATTTCTCTACAAAAGCACATTTCCTTTCCAATCTAGCCAAAAAGACCTACTGAAATCAATACCTTCTCCCCTTTTTTTGGGGGGTTGTTTTGGTTTTTGAGTAAAAAACACCATTTCACTGCTACCGATGCAGAGTCCTGTAGCTAGCTCCGTAGCTGTCTAGAGAAGTGTCTCTAAGCACCAGTACTGATAGACGAGCTTCTTGGTGACCTTATCACATGTTTTCCTGTAAAGGAGAACTTGATGAGAACCACAGCGAGCAGAGCGGCAAAGCCCCTGAAAGCCCAGTGTCCAAGGTCAATCAAGGGAGGTGCTGTAAAGCACTGCTGTTTCTCTCCCCTCCCTACAAACCACAAACTAGACTGCCATGCTTCAAACTAGAATGGGGACAGGCTTAAAAACAACCCAGAAACAAAGTGTGGTCTTTTAGTTCTGTGTGCTCCAGATCAGTTATCCAGTACAGTACAGCTGAAATACTGAAGCATAGGAGAAAGAACAGGCAATGTTACAAAGTGTGGCAATATCTTAAGCCCTCACCTCTAAGAGTCTGCTGCAGTGGGAAGTGATCTGAGAAATCTAAGATCAAAGCAGTCAGGAGGCATAAAAGGGTCTCAAAAGGGCAGATCAGAGCATTGACATACCTTTACGTGGCATCCAAAGGTTAGTCACATAGCAGTCACGAAGAGGGACTATACACTTGGTCAGGAAAACAGGCTTCTCAGAAAAACAGAAGAAAGCCAAGCTGCTTTCTCCTTTCATTTTTGCATTACAAAATTTCATTCAAACTCCTCACTAAATTATTGTATTAAAATAATAAAAAGTCACTTTTTACATAACTTTAGTCACTCCTAACAAACTCCTCCTGTGGAAGTTGTCTTTGAGGTGAGAGAACAAAACCCTACACATACACAGATAAGAAATACAGAAACATTTTTTCCCACTCTGAACTGTTTTAATCAAACATTAATATTCTCAACTTAAAAATAAGTTTCCTCTTTTCATGTAATCTTTGATTTTTTTTTGTAGTATTTATTACTCTTTTAAATACTCTTTAGTTTTACAATGTTATTTCACCAGCTGTACTTCTGAGATATCCCTATTTTTTAATTAGTTTCCCTTTTGTTTTACTTACTTAATTTTAGCATTTGCAGCAGAGTATAAAATGCAATATAAACACAGGTCACAACAATTTCCAAGAAGAAGAATTAAAATTAAATAGAAACACATTTATATATTACATTAAACAAAGACTTCATCATTTATTTGGCAGTGTTTTGTCCTAACACCAACACCAAAAATGGTAATGTTATCCATGTGAACAATGGAACAGACCCATAAAAGCAGTTATATTAGATATTCACCAAAAGACATTAAAAAAATTGTGCACTGAAAGTTATGGAGATATAAACATCAAATATTAAAACACGCACTGGTAACTGCCCAACTTGCTTGGTAATGCAATAAAAACAATTATAGATTATTTTTTGGTTTGCAAGGCAAGGGGGCAACACCCTTATTTCTGATTTTCTTTATCATTCAATAATATTCTACCCATATTATTAGTAACCAGAAGACAGCTATAGAATACACAGACATATATATTTGATATTCAAAATGTGTCAGCAAAGTTTTGAATAGGCATCATTTTTAAGTGAAGATTTATTATTGTAGAACGTTGAAGGGACACAACTCAGTGTTTTTGGCCCTTGTATTTGACAATCCAGTTTCTAAGCAGTGAATCTAGACTTGTGATTCTATAGATGTCTGGCAATACCTCAGTCATGACATCCCCAAGCACGAAGACTCAGCTAGAAGCGTCTCATTGCTGAAATCACAACTACCAGAAAACAGGTCAAAAAGAAGAGGAAAAGTAGAGCAAGGAACAAGGTCCTATAGCCAGCCTATTCGTTAGGAATAAGCTTAAGGCAGGCAAGGAGAATCTAGCTACATTGTGAGCTTGCTTTGTCCTTCAGATACTTGCTACTTCACTCCTGAGCTCCTGTACAGAGAGATCAAAATACCTTCTTACAGGAGGAAACATAGGTGTGGTTGAACTGATGGATCTCTCCAAGGCCTGCTCTCCACAAGCAGCAGAGATGCAAAAAACACCAGAGCTCTCCCGGTTGATATGCACACTCAACACTGCTTTTCCGCTCCAGAGGATGCTTGTCCTGAACAGCATGAACATGAGCCAGTTCATATTGGCCATCCCCGAGGCTTGTTCACCCCCTGGCACTTTCACAAATATAGCTTTTACTTTTCTATGAAAGGCAGAGTGCGTGATTTAACACCTGTCTTTAGGAGTTTCATCTGTTAGATCAATGTCCCAGGTTCAAACTCCAATGAAGAATGTTATAACAAGGGAAGTGAAATCGATGGAAGCATATAAGTTTGTAAGGGTTTTGCTTAATTAAGACCATATAGTTTTACAATTTGTGGAATTAAGCTCCAGTTGATTTACAGTCCACCCCATTTTCTTGCATATTTTTTATTTTGGCATACATTCATTATACCAAAAGACATTTGGACCAACAAGAAAGTGTGTACTTATTACCTACCTGTCTTTTCTTCCTGTAATTCAAACTTTGTCATTACTAAGAATCTGTTTATTTTTCAGATGTTTGCACAATTATCAATAAAGGAATATTTTTCTTGCATGTCAAATCAGATATTATCCTGACAACAAATGGTCTACTTACTTTATGCTTAAGCAATCTTCTGAAGGTTTGATATTGCTACTAATACAAGGCACCAGATCTCACTTAACTATCCTCTGCAGATGTAATTAAGTACTTCCAAATGTTTTGCTTAATTGCATTCCTTAATGTTCTGAGTGATGTTTTGCTCTTTTCCTTCAGTTACGAGTTGCATTTATAGCTTCCAGTAATCCCATTTATCACTGCAATTTGGTTAGCTTGAAATGTGCTACATTAATTAGTTCTTTTCAAGTCTTTTAAAAGAAATGTCTGGAGATCATTAATTCTATATGGGCAATTTATTATTGCTTAAGAGAATTACATATTGCGGTCTGTTGCTCTTTTTTATAAACTTCTTTCAGTATTTCCCTGTGTAAAAATTATCTTACATGATCACCTTTCATAAACCCTCCCTAGTGAGTATCCTTGTAATTTTTTATGGTTATAAAAGGCCCCCAAGCATTCAACAGCCAATTCCAAACAAAGAGCATTAGGACTTTTTTTTTTTTTTTTTTTGTAAACTGTTATTCCAAAATGAGTTTGCAAAGTTGCATATATTATCAGAATAAGCAATTTCCATGATTTATTAGTATGTAAAATGGTAATGATGAAGGTGCACTATGCAAAGAAACACAGGGAGACCAGTAATGGAATTGTTCTTTGTACAGTTGTTAATCTGGAGAAGAAAAGATTGGGTTTTATCTTTCTTGAAATAAAACGAAAATACAAATCTCATCCTCCATTCTCCTTTGGTTTCAGCATTCTGCCCTGGTTTAAGAGTTTACTGCTGCAAAGGCTTGTTCACATGCTTAATTTCAAACACATCAGTTGCCACACTGAGCTCAGTGCCTTTAAGCACAGGAATAAGCCTTAGTAAGATCACAGTGTTATTCATGACATGTTGACTCTGGTCCAGGGGAATTTCTGAAGCTATCTGTTTCCCTCCTGAAGAGAAGATGAGGAGGCTTGAGTATCCTAAAAGCCCTAGGAAAAAGCCTCCTGAATCTATTGACATTCACACTGCTATAATTCAAAAGGAGATCTAGTAAATATTGGAATAATGCAAATATTAAAGTTGAAAATAAAGGTAATAATTAGATATAACTAGTGTTACCTGTCTAAGGAAGATTAACAAAGGCATGGCTTTCAACTTACATAGTAAATTCCGGGTGGGGGGAGTTTCAATTGTTTGGGAAATTGGCACAGCATGAACTCTACTTCTCATAATAGAAATGGCACCTACCTATTCCCTTCTAACATGCACCTTTAGAAGCCCCTGATCATGCTCTGCTACAGTGAATTGACTAGTTTCTGTTCTATTATTCTGCTCCAAAATGAAACATATTTTTCTGTTGTGTTTTTTTTTTTAAATATGAAAAGGCACTAATATGGCTATAAGTGTCAGTAGGTATAGCTTTGTTCTTTTACTTATTTTTGTTAATATAATAACAAAAACTTTGTTGTTCACCTCTAAGTAAGGGAAAGCTGTAAAGGAGAAGCTGTTTAAAAAGAAAATTACATGGACTCTATTATCAATCCTTTTTGACAATTATTTGAAACACAATGACATTACAGTATATAAATTAATTCTAGTTAGCCAGTGGTAAAAGTTATTTTTAAATGAGCCACAAGGGAAAAAAAGTTCCGTTGGGAGAAATGTTATGATTTGGTTTATTTACTTTAGATTTCACAGCCTAGAAGTAGGGTGACAAAACAAAAATCCTTTATTCTTGAAGGGCATTTTTCAAATGGAATTCTAACTGAAAAAAAGAAAACCAAACATTTAAAAAATGAAATTTAGTAGAAATTGCAGGTGATTATTTCCTGTAAAGCAGTCTTATTTCTTGTGGAAAGAGGAATAATATATTATGAAAACAAACATCTGTTGATGAAAAACATTCATGTTAAAAGTTTCTTTCAAGTTTAGAAGTTATCTAGAAGCTTATAATCCTTTTTAAGTCGAAGTAGTAGTGAAAATTTCTGAGTATCTATAGATTATGTTTGTAATGCAACATTTGAAGCATAATAAATGCTGCAAAGAGGGACAGAGGCAGTTAACTCTAGACAAAAATAAACTGTATACAACAGCAGATTAGCTGAAGTACCACATAATTTCATGTAAGTTAATTTACTTGTTTCTCAGGATTTTTTTTTTTTTTTTTAAGAACAAGCATGCCACTCTTTACAAGTTTGGGGAAAGTGGAAGGAGGTTATGAACTATAGAAAGCTTAATAGTTAAGAAAAGAAAAAAAACCCCAAACTTTCAAAGATAAATAAGAGAAGCCATACTGCATTGACAAAGATCCATCTAGTTATATCCATCTCTGATATTGGCCTGTAGCAAATGACTAGTAAAGGATGTAAAACTGGAACAAACATACTGAATATTTCCCCTAGAGTACTCTTTAGCAATGTAAAGCTCAAGAACCTCCTGGAAAAACAGTGGTTTTGTGAAGACGCAAACTCACTTCAAAATCTCTTAAAATGTGTACTACAACTTCAACAACCTTCGTTATAGTAACCATGATAAAATAGATCTGCACGAAGTTAGCAACATGGTCCTATCACTACATAATAGTGAACTGTTAAACAAGGCTGAGAAGGTTTGCATCTTTATTGCCATGTAATGATTGCCGTTTGAAAAGTGTTAAGATTTTTAGAAGTGATACAGTATGCTCCTTTTTGAGCAAAAGCCAAAACGTGATGAAAGGGTACTATTGTAGCTTCTACTACTGCTTAAGTCCTATTCTGCTTTTCACACAAAGGAGGGAAGAGGTTGAACGGAACAGTCAAATACGAAATCCTGTCCTTAATGTTTTTCTTGATCCTGACACTTTCTCTCATTGTAATGTCTGGAAGAAATACAGGCACAGCACACAGACACAGGAGTTAATTTGAACTTTGCCAAGTTTTACTAATGGCAGTCTGTGGAAGTTTTGCTTGCCAGTTGCTTTTTTTCCATCAGTTCCTAATGACATGAGAAAGTTTTGTCCAGATAACCCAAGTTCTTAAATAAAAAAGGGAGGAACAAAGACAGAAAACAAGGGAGAAAAAAAGAAAGAGGACTCAGGAGTGGGGAAATAACTTCATGAAGGCATGATCCACTTTCTAAACAGTGATCAGGATTTAGCCGGTTTGGGATATACAAAATTGAAGATAACAAGAGGATCCATTTCTTTGACCCAGACTAGTCAAAGATGCCATCTTGGACTGGGGTAACAGAGGCCCCATCATCTTCCTCCCCAATTCCTGCAACCTAGGATCAGCTAAGTAAAAGACAGGCGAACGACACTCTGGAAGTCTCTCTACCAGCTGTACCCTGGTCCTCACCACCTACTCACATCTCCCACTCAAACCAGACGAGAGGTGAGCACTGAACACTAGCTATGCTGAGGATTCATAAATAATGCAGTGCAGGATTATAACTTTAACCATCTGAATAAGACTGAATATAAATCTCAGATAAAGCTCTTACCCAGGTTAAATATTTTCCAGTGAAGTTCATTTCCAGCACATGATACCCAGTCTGTTATGTTCCAATTCATTGTTCTCTTGATGACCAAACACAATCACCACACAATAAAATAGCCCTGTAGGGTTTGTTCATCTTCCTGAGCTAGGTAATAAGAAAATCAGTAAGTGCTTACGAACTTTAAGAATCTCTACCTCTTTCTTCACCTGGATAGGCAATGGGACTATATCGTACCTTTTGTGGATCAGAGGGAGACATTCTGAGTCAATCTTGGTTTTGCGATATGGGAAGTGTTGTCACAGTATGACATAACTTAAAGATGCAATTTACAGATTATACAGTTTGGGATATGATGAATTTCCTGGCTTTTACTTAGCTGGTTTGAATGAAAAACTAATTTTTTTGAGGCATGCATTATTAAAATAGCGATATGAATAACAAATTTCACTATGATCTACACATGGCTATTCAGATAACAGCCCAAATTCTGGATTACAAAGAAAACTGTCTCCACAAACTTGTTCATATCTCATTGGCTTTATAAAGAAACTCCCCCGAAATATTTAACTGGAAGACTTCAGAAGTAAGCCTGGAATTGGATGATCACCAGGAAAAGACTATGGCAGAGAATATGACTAGGAAAGAAAATTGGTTGCTCTATAAGAAACAGAGCAAAGGATTAAGGAATTAATCAAATATCAGAGTATGATGAAATAATAATTCAACACAGAGTCCCTGGCCCTACTCCCCAGCCGTTTCTTACTCATAAAAGTAGAAACTTCGTTAGATTAGGACAGACTTATTTAGTTCTTTCCTTGCTTTTCCTTTGCAGCTTATTACTGTCTGTAACATAATGCCCTTGTAGGTACCTCCTGTCTTTTTCCTGTGAGATACTTACGGAGAGAAGCAGCAGGCTAGGCAACAATAGGATATTCCAATTAATACTCTCTGTACACAGTATCTAGTAATAATGACTATTATTATGCTCTTTTTATCTATTTTAAGAACGAATAAGATCAGCATCTCTGCAGAGGGTTTCCAAGTAAGTAGCTTTTTTTCAGAGTAGAGTTAAGAACTGCATGACCTCCTGGGGTCCTTTCCAGACCTAAACTTTTATGATTATATCAGCCCTTTGAAGACTTCTAGATTGTGCCTCGCTCAAAGTGGAATATTCTCTCATCACTTGGACAGTGCTTGGGTAATGGTTTAGGTTATGGCTACCTTTTTATATTAATATAGCCAGCACTTTTCTTGACCTTTGGATACTTTGCCATTATCCTGTCTGACATGAAAAACAGTTTTACATCCCTCTGCCTCAGCAGTATGCCATTACCATTTGAAATTTCTCATAGAAATAATTAATAGAAATTAAAGGAAAGAAAATCGTCAACATGTATTTTGCTGTGATTTACAATTACCATTGCAATACTTATATTTTTCAATGGCAACACAGGAAAATGAAGTAAAATAAATCCTCTCAGTCAAGAAAATTATTAATTACTAGTGATTCTGGTATATGCATTTTATCCAAGTTAAAGATTAAAGGGTTTACTGTCATGTTACCAGCTAATCTTGATTCTTTTCTTATGCTTAAGGCTGTAGCTATGCAACTGCAACTGTCAGTATTTATCAACTACAATCTCCAGTAAAAGTTTTACACACACATATGCTTCACAAACCACCTCCAATAGCTTCCAGACTACTACTAATCCACAGGCTGGAAAAGTCTACTTCTTTTCATTGACTGTAGAAAAATAGATACATTCTTATTTGAGCAACTAAATTCTTTGACTGCAAATAAACATTGTAAATGCTGTCCTAAATGTCCATATGGTTTTAAGAATTACAAGCAATAGAGTATCTGACTTAAAATGCAGGTATTCTGTGTGGGTCTTCTATAACACATTTCCTTAACCCATTTCCCAGCCCCATAACAGGTCAATAATTCAACTCAGACTTAAAAGAATTAGAAATACCCACTGTTCAGTAGTGATGATTTTCCATCTAAGTATATCTTAATACTACCATTTAGCTTGTGAAAAAAATACTGCAGTATTACAAAGAAATGATAAAACTGCTGTGCATCATTCCATTACTGTATAACACAGTTCAATATTTTAACCAGTCTCTTACAACACTCAGATGCAGATTCTCTTTAAATAACCACCTGCATTAGTGCCTCAAAAGGCTAGAAATGTTTTGACCCAGATTACTGCTTTAAGTTCCTTTCCTCCATAACACAGGAACTATCTTCTCCCATCTTTTTACATACTCAGACAAGACACAGTTGACTGAAAAGATAAGTATTGTGGAAAGATTATATGATTTTTTCTTCAATCTTTCTGGTCTTCAGAAGAGTAAATATCAGCTGAAAATGGCTTTGTAAACTGCAGAAATATCAAGTTAAGTCTCAGACACTGTAAATGTACTGGCCACACCTGAAAGTCACCCTCAGCTTGAAATCCCTTTCAGTTTGTTAGTTCAGTTCAAGAAGCCATAATGATTTAAATAATCTTTTATTTCATTACACTTTTTTTTACATACCTATTAGCACAGACAATAATTTAGATATTTTATAGCAAGTATACTGAACTTCTCTCTTCTTAGTTAGATATAGGAATTATGATAATACAGACCTGCATACTGTCTAAGATGGAAATGGTACCATTAGCACTTCTCTCAGCTTCCTACCAAGTGACAAGGAACATTGAATAATCTACAAATTTCAGCTTTGTGCTTTCAATTTTACACTAAGAGAAGACAGAAAGATAGCATATAGATAATATATATACTATGTATATGTATGCAAATGGATCTTTTTTTCAGGAACATGAGAAAAGTAGAGGATTTTGGGGGTCTACTTAATGTGTCAGAGACTGATACACTTTATTTGTTTGATGGCAAGTGATACAGTCTAGTTGTGTGGAAAATTAATGAGTTAGACTATCAGTAATCTTAGCAGATCAGATTAATGTACTTATTATTAATGGCCCAGAAATCCTCACAAATTCCTTAAAATAGATAGTCCATTGAGGGTAACTTTAATTACAATGTTAGAATTCTGAGAAATTTCAAAAAACTTTAAGAAATTTAAATCTGTGTCACATTACCTTTCTCTCCTCTATCTGGACTCCCTCAAACTGTTTTCCATGAAACCTCATCTTTCCTAATCACACTCTGTAACAACTATAATCTTGTCACTCATTTTCACTAATAGTTTTTGTGTGATACTCCATCCCTTCCTGTAGCAGTCTATTTCTGCAATAAGCTCTTTGGGGAAAACTGTCTGTGTTTATACACCACCTAACAAAAAGGGGAACTCATTCTTTGTTTGCCCCTTTAGGAACCGCTGTGATATATAAGATTCTTAAACTGATAGGTTTTTCAAAATGGAATCAGTAGTAAGTAATTGTAACTAAACGTGTGAGTTTTTAGCAGCCTTCTTGCAAGACTGATGACATTTTAATCTATTTAATTACTGATGCAACATAAGCCACAAGTCATTCATCTACAAACAAGGAAATCAGGCTACGCATACGAACAGGAGAACTGATCGTTTCCTGGAAATCTGCAATTCTGAAGAGGACCTGGAGGTTATAGCAGACAAGCCGCTGAACACAAGAGTCAAGTGCAGTACTGTGGGAAACAAGGTTAAGGACATACAGCCAAGACAGTGGGCAAGAGCAAGACCATATGTGGGACCTGCACTCAAATGCTGTGAATAGTTTCCACGCTACAAAGAGAAAGTTGCAAAAGAGAAAAGGTAGGCTAAATTGAGTTACTTAAGCACCTCACTTTATATGGCAGGAAAAAACCTCTAACCTTAAAGATTAGAAAATTACATTTCACAGGAGAATCTTGGGTACGAAAGTGCTCCTAACTGTGTCAGAGAAGCGGCTGGCAGTCTCAAACAGAAGAATTAAAACAAAACAAAAATTATATATATTATATATTATATATAATATAATATATATTATATTATATAATTTCACTTTATATCACTTTATAAAAACACATGATTAACTATTAGAACAAACTACCAAGGGAAGATGAAAATGAGGATGTGAGACTATGATGGATATGTTCTAGCCTAAATACAAGTTAACTTCCTTTCAGGCACAATATACTGGATTCAATAAGTGAACAATGAGTAAATCTCAACTATTTCTTATTTATATGGAGTGTCATACTAGATTGGTGGTATCCAAGTTTTCCAGCAAGGTCAGAAACATAATGTCATAATGTCATAATGTCAGAAACATTTTGGAGAACAAGTCTTATGAGGAGCGGCTGAGGGAACTGGGGTTGTTTAGCCTGGAGAAGAGGAGGCTGAGGGGAGACCTCATCGCTCTCTACAACTACCTGAAAGGAGGTTGTAGCGAGGTGGATGTCGGTCTCTTCTCCCAAGTAACAAGCGATAGGACAAGAGGAAACGGCCTCAAGTTGCACCAGGGGAGGTTTAGATTGGATGTAAGGAAAAATTTCTTGACTGAAAGAGTGGTGAAACATTGGAACAGGCTGCCCAGGGAAGTGGTTGAGTCCCCATCCCTGGAGGTATTTAAAAGACGAGTAGATGAGGCGCTTAGGGACATGGTTTAGTGGGCATGGTGGTGTTGGGTTGACGGTTGGACTCGATGATCTTAGAGGTCTTTTCCAACCTCAATGATTCTATGATTCTGTGATTCTATGATAACTTGGTTAGTTGCAGGAAGGGATGTGCTGCAACCACCTTCGTATGATCTGGTCCATGGGAGCCCAAGGGTCGGGGTTTCCTGTCTGGCTGGGTGCCAGACTGAGTGCACCGAGCAGGCACAGTAAGGACAGTACCTGCTAAAAATGTGAGACTTACTGCACCTTTGCGAGAGAGTGCGTGCACCTGTGAGCTGCCCCACTCCACAGTTACTTCAGCCACTCAACAACACGCCAGAAACCACAGGCAGCCCTGCATTGGCAGTCAGGAGCAGACTGCTGCCACCTCAGCTGCTGTACTGACCCTGCTCAAGAGATATTCAAGAGAGAGGGTGCTCAAGAAAAGCCTGTGAGCTGAATTAATTGCTTTATCAGAAGATGAAACTCCTAAATCCTTGAATTACACAACTAAATGGCCTCATGTTGTCTTATATTCAGCCAGATCCAGACAGCATTTTTCCCTAAAATTTTATTTTAAATACAAGCATACTCTCATGTAAATTAAGTGCTAATGATTGAGAATTTCTGACCTCCCTTGTCTTTATTTAGTCACAACGTGAGACTTGATGGCCTCTTGAGAGGTAAGTACCTATAAGCAGTAACAAGTACATACAGATGCCCAGGGGTGGCTCTTGTCTAGATCCATGGATGATAAATCTGGACTATAGATTCCATAATGTGACAGAAAAATTTATTGGGAATAACATGCAGGTAAAGCAGTATCATCTCAGTGATCTTTCAGAAAACTTCCTCTGGTCAGCCATTGGGTAGACTGAATCATATGTATCATCCTCGGTAAATGCTAAACAAAAGGCCAGAGCCTGTGCAGTGCTCTTGGAGCCTGAACTCGTACAACAGACGTCCTGGAGTTGAGGGCTGACAAAGCTAAAAGGACAACAACAACAAAAAATGCCGCTTTGCTCATTTAGGTGTTTTGTTTTGTCATGTTTGCATGGGTCCACAAATTAACCTGTTTTCTTGCAAATTCATGTTAAAAAAAAAAACAGTGAAAAAAAAATCTGTATAACCATGAAAATCCATTCAGAAACAGAATCAAGCAAGGGGAAAAAAAAAAAAAGACTACTTTATTTGGGGATCAGTGATTTTCCCACCAGCAAAACACATAGACGGGACACAACCTTTAATTATGGTGCCAAGCTGAATAGATCTACTACTGGACAATCATCTGCTGTCTTCAAAAAAAGTTATATAGGAGTTTCAAAACTGCAACTGTAATCCAGCCTTGTTCCAGAAGGCTTCTTAAAAATTTCTGCTTTATAAGACCTACATCTTTTTCTGAGACATTAGAAGAATTAGCGTTAAGTCTCAAAAAATATTTTACTTCACAGAAATGTAATAACATTTGAATAATACTTTTTGTTATAATATTGCACCTTATATTACTGAAGATATTTCAAGATAAAAGATAGATGAGAAATTCAATTACTCACAACATTTCATATCTTGCTTTGCAAAATCTACAGATGCTTCTGTGGAATAAAGAGCTGTTTTAAAAGTGCAATTCTGAAAATACATTCTTATATTGTGTCATCTTTGCTTTGTTAATGTTGTAGGCTTGCCAGAGAAAGGTAAAACTGTTAAGGATTAATGGTGTAGTATTCAATAAAAATGCCTGTTGTAAGAGATCAGATGATGCATTCACACCTTAAAAGCAGCAATGAATTCTTTTGTTTTCCAAATATTAAAGATTAAACAGCTACCAAAATCTGTGAATCATTTTCAAAATTACAATCTTAGATATATGCAAACAGAATGTGGAACAGAAGTAAGAAGGTGGCTTGCACTGTCATTCGACAAGGAGGGGTTCTTTCAGGAACTGTTGCAGTGGCAAAAACATGAAACTATAACAAATCATAGAACCATAGAATCATTTAGGTTGGAAAAAACCTTTAAGATCATTGAGTCCAACCATAAACCTAACACTGCCAAGTCCACCACTAAACCAGGTCCCTAAGCACCACATCTACACCTCTTTTAAAGACCTCCAGGCATGGTGACTCAACCACTTCCCTGGGCAGCCTGTGCCAATGCTTGATAACCCTTTACCTGAAGAAATTTTTCCTAAAAGGCAATCTAAACCTCCCCTGGCACAACTTGAGGCCGTTTTCTCTTGTCCTATCACTTGTTACTTGGGAGAAGAGACTGACACCCACCTCGCTACAACCTCCTTTCAGGTAGTTGTAGAGCACAATAAGGTCTCCCCTCAGCCTCCTCTTCTCCAGGCTAAACAACCCCAGTTCCCTCAGCCGCTCCTCAGAAGACTTGTTCTCCAGACCCTTCACCAGCCTCCTTGCCCTTCTCTGGACACACTCCAGCACCTCAATGTCCTTCTTGTAGTGAGGGGCCCAAAACTGAACACAGGATTCGAGGTGCGGCCTCACCAGTGCCAAATACAAAGGGACAATCACTCCCCTAGTCCTGCTGGCCACACTATTTCTGATACAGGCCAGGATGCCATTGGCCTTCTTGGTCACCTGGGCACACTGCCGGCTCATGTTCAGCCGCCTGTCAACCAACACCCCCACGCCCTTTTCTGCTGGGCAGCTTTCCAGCCACTCTTCCCCAAGCCTGTAGCGTTGCATGGGGTTGTTGTGACCAAAGTGCAGGACCCAGCACTTGGCCCTGTTGAATCGCATACAAGTGGCCTCAGCCCATCGATCCAGCCTGTTCAGATGCCTCTGCAGAGCCTTCCTACCCCCAAGCAGATCAACACTCCCGCCCAACTTGGTGTCGTCTGCAAACTTACTGGGGGTGCACCCGATCCCCTCATCCAGAGCATTGAAAAAGATATTAAACAGAAGTGGCCCAAATATCGAGCCCTGGGGAACACCACTTGTGACCGGCCGCCAACTGGATTTAACTCCATTCACTACAACTCTCTAGGCCCAGCCGTCCAGCCAGTTTTTTACGCAGTGAAGAATACACCCGTCCAAGCCATGAGCAGCCAGTTTCTCCAGGAGAATGCTGTGCAAAACGGTGTCAAAGGCTTTACTAAAGTCTTGGTAGACAACATCCACAGCCTTTCCCTCATCCACTAAGTGGGTTCACCTGGTCATAGAAGGAGATCAGGTTAGTCAAGCAGGACCTGCCTTTCATAAACCCGTGATGACTGGGCCTGATCACCTGCTTGTCCTGTACGTGCCACGTGATCGCACTCAAGATGATCTGCTCCATAACCTTCCTCGGCACCGAGGTCAGACTGACAGGCCTGTAGTTCCCTGGATCCTCCTTCTGGCCCTTCTTGGTGATGGGCGTCACATTTGCTAACTTCCAGTCAACCGGGACCTCCCCAGTTAGCCAGGGCTGCTGATAAAGGATTGAAAGTGGCTTGGTGAGCACTTCCACCAGCTCCCTCAGTACCCTTGGGTGGATCCCGTCTGGCCCCATAGACTTGTGTGTGTCTAAGTGGTGTAGCAGGTCACTAACCATTTCCCCTTGGATTATGGGGGCTTCATTCTGCTCCCTGTCTTCCAGCTCAGGGAGCTGGGTACCCCAAGAACAACTGGTCTTACTATTAAAGACTGAGGCAGAGAAGGCATTTCGTACCTCAGCCTTTTCCTCAGCCTTTGTCACTATGTTTCCCCCCGAACCCAAGAAAGGATGGAGATTCTCCTTAGCCCTCCTTTTGTTCCTAAGGTATTTATAGAAACTTTTTTTATTGTCTTTTACGGCAGTAGCCAGATTAATTCCTAGTTGGGCTTTGGCCCTTCTAATTTTCTCCCTGCATAACCTCACAACATCTTTGTAGTCCTCTCCTTCTCTGTTCACAAACAACAGGTCCAGTGGGGTGCCTTCCCTAGGTGGCTCACTCACCAGCTGTGTCAGGAAGTTGTCTTCCACACACTCCAGGAACCTCCTGGACTGTTTCCTCTCTGCTGTGCTGTATTTCCAGCAGACGTCTGGCAAGTTGAAGCCTCCCATGAAATCAAGGGCTAGCGATCATGAGACTTCTCTCAGCTGCTTATAGAATATTTCACCTGCCTCTTCATCCTGGTTGGGTGGTCTATAACAGACTCCCACCATGATATCTGCCTTATTGGCCTTCCCCCTGATTCTTACGCATAAACACTCAGCCCTATCATCACCATCACTAAGCTCTAGACAATCAAAACACTCCCTAACATACAGGGTTACCCCCCCGCCTCTCCTTCCTTGCCTATCCCTTCTGAAGAGTTTATAGCCATCCATTGCAGCACTCCAGTTGTGGGAGTCATCCCACCATGTTTCTGGGATGGCAACTATATCAGTTTTCCTGCTGCACAATGGCTTCCAGCTCCTCCTGTTTGTCGCCCATGCTGCATGCATTGGTGTAGATGCACTTCAGTTGGGCTATTGATCCCACCACCTTTTTGGGGGAAGAAGCCCCAATTCCTACGTGACCATTCTCAAGTGCTTCTGTGGTTTCTAACACATCAATAACCCTTACAACTTTGCTGCCGCATGGATCTCCATCCCCTACCTCCACTGAGATGGCAGACCGAAGGACCTCACTAACACACCATCCCTCAAACATTGGCATGCTGCCCCCAGGCTTATCTCTAGTGAGCCTGGTTTTCTCCCTTTCCCCTTTCAAATCTAGTTTAAAGCGCTTTCAATGAGCCCTGCTAACTCCTGTGCAGAGGTCCTTTTCCCCCTTTGAGACAGGTGTACCCTGTCCGTCGCGAGCAGGCCTGGTGTTGTGTAAACTGACCCATGATCAAAAAACCCAAAATTCTGCCGGTGACACCAGGCTTGGAGCCAGGTGTTGATCTCCTGGCTCTTCCTGTTTCTTCCCTCATCATTCCCTGCAACTGGAAGGATAGAGGAGCACATGTACCCACAAATACGATTTCCCCTGGTTATGGCTCACAAAGACTTTTGTAGCTATTTGAGAATCACTAAGCTGGATCATTACTGTGATACTGTCTCAGGGTCTGACCTACAACTTTTAAGAATAACATGAGCAAACTTAAAAGGGGGCATGTGGCTGTGGGGTGGATATATGAATTGAAATCATGATTCATATCTGGAAATCTGCCTTGTGAAACATGTGGTGTTTGAATCTGGATGTGCAAACACGTGGAAAAAAAGTGTTGGTAAGTAAAGAGCCTACAAGCACATAATCAAATAAACTGCAAGATCCAATGGCTGAGCCCAGACCAGAAGAAAAACTAACATTTAAAATTATGTAACTAATTCTTTTGTTTCTGAGTAATGTCTTAGGTTACCCTCTGGGTAAATTCCTTATGCCTTTTAAAATATTTTCTAGAAGACATAATCAGAAGTTACAGGTTAGACATAGGAATATTTGGGTGAGACACCACAATGCTGGACTGTATGATCCAATGGGCCCTCTGGCCCTGAATGTAATGAGTTTGTAATAAGTGTGTATTTTGCTTCAACAAACAGTAATAGCCAAAATATTTGTGTCAAAAACACACTAAAAATACAATCAGGCCATAGTTTTCAGCCATGAAGGAACTAATTTAAATAGAGCGTGCTCATTTGAAATGTTGACATAACAGTAAGTACAGTCTAACAGGTGCTGCTATAATTAACAGCACATTCTGAATGAAAGATGACATAATTTGGAGTGGTATTACCTCCCATTGCAATTTTCACAGGTCTCAGGCATCTAAAATAACCATTTTTGTTAAAATCACACGATGTTCTTATTTTAATTTACTTGGAAGTATACTCATGGGGCTGTTCTCTTTATCCGGCTCATGAATTGACATTTGACTGTATTACTGAGTTTTACACACGTTGCTTCCCTTCTAATAAGCTGTTCCTCAACCTGATGGGGGAAGGGAAATGAAGAAAGAAAGCTTTATTACACTTAAATATTACATATGATATATGATATTTAAATCTTCATTTCATACTAAATACTTTAAAATATGTACAGTTTAGATATTCTGGTTTGATTTTTTTTAACATCTAGTGTTATTACTCTGCTTTCTCTAAGTTTCTTTTTACTAAAGTGGGAGGGAAGCAGTGCAAATATGTCTATAAGCACACGCATAGACTATCAGGAAGTCAGTTAAAATCTATCAGTATTTGAGTATACCTGGCCAGCATGTAGGAGGAGAAGCAAAAAGGCAACATAAGGAGTAAAACCAGTTTCCTCTTACTGCTTCCCAGGGATTTGATGAAATTGACTTTTCCCAAGAACAGGGCAAAGACATCAAATAGTAGTGTCAGAATATAAATGCTCAAGGGACTCGAAGGAACAAAACATACTTGGGCTCAAAAGAAAAGGTACTACTTGTCGTTATTTAACCACAGGACTAGCTGCATGAAAAAAAGCTGTTTTCAGAAGAGACTGAAAGACTTGGAGGAAAAAATGTGAAGTAGATAGAACTGCAAGAGCTTGAGACGACTCCATGGCCTACAGAGTGGTCAAGCATGATATGCTTTCTCAGCAGAAATACATATTCTGTACATACGTATTCTGTTCTTGTATTTCCGGAGCTCCTCCCCTCCTCCCCTCCTCCCCTCCAAGCCCCAAAATGGTGACTGAATTTCAAAACTTTGTAAAGTCTACATTTGAATTCATATCCCAAACCCAGATATAAACCATGTCATAAATTTTGGCATAAACCAAACCCAGACTGTCCATCAGATACTGAGAATTTTGGAACCAATATTAGTCACAAGATGTAAGTGTTTGCATCACAACGTTTCTAGTACTGGGAAGGGTGCAACACAGTGGACCTACAGATTAAGAGGATGCCTACAGATACAAAGCTAGAGACAGTACTTGAATTCTGCTCCAACACAGATAACTTGGGCATTCATGCAGCAGCTTAAAATAAATAAAAAAAAAAAAACAGAAGCTTGTGAAGGGTCCTGCAGAGGAAAGCTTTGCCAGCATTAAAAAAAAAAAAAAATCTAGTTATCTTTAATAATGTATAATGAAATGTGAAATTTATACAAAATGTATCTTGCTACTAAGCTCCAAATCGCTATGAGATTATTAAGCTCCAAATGTTGTGTTAAGATCAAGTTTCTGTGTTAAGAATAAATCTACTGAAAGATTCATTATAATACCGTTGTCTGTATTAAAGGAATCTTCTCTGTCTACAACCAGCTCCAAAAAGATAATAATACCATTTCTTCCTACCACCATTTTGATACAAATATATTATTCTACCTAGCAACCCTAGGTTTGCATACAGATGTCTATGATGGATGCTGCAATGCATTCTGCTCTTCTTATTTTCACCTACTGCTTTTAAAACTGGGATTAATATATTCTGATATCCCATCTCTTTAAAATCATTATAAGCAGTATAATCTGAGACATGTTCTGGAGTATAAGACAAATTTCACTTTTTTATTTTCCAAACCTTTCAAAATTACACCTTACAAAATGGGAAAAGGGAATTCCAGACAATATGCAAACAGGCCCAATAATGGTAGTATTAACAGCTAAACATTGAGGAATCAAAGCCTTGCACTGATTTTAATTAACGTTACTCTTTTTACTTCAATAGATTCACTCCAGTATGACTAAGACAGAGTCTGTCCCTAAGAAAAGTTTATCAGGTTTGATAGTCATAACCTTTAATCAGCACCTTTCTTTTTCTCGTTTAGTAAACATGCTTTATCATTCTTTTCTTGCTTTCATTGGTTATTTGAATTTAATAGTAAGTTGCCCAGCTATCAACAATATCTTTCTTCTAGATGCTTTTAGAGTGCTAGTTTATGGTAAAGTTATTATTGGTTTAATAACCAATTATGCTGAGTAACAGGTGAGTTATTCTGCTGAGATAATGATTACAGACTGCAATTGCTATTACAGGTAGTGAAATAACAGTGGCCTTAACCATTGCATGACAGCTTTCAGTATATTTCACTAGACACACCGTTGTTCTTTCACCTTCCACTACATCACTCAACTAAAAATCCATGCTTTTAGGCCATTACAGTTATTGTTATTTTTTAATAATAGCAAATACCCCTTGTGTCAAAGAATGGTCATGGCAACATACATACGATAATGTCTAAATTCCATGTGCAATGACCAGTTTGATCTTGAGGCTGGTAACGGTCTCCCTCTGCAGTGCCAGACCAGACAAAAGCAGGGACCCAAAGGGAGAGAGGGAGGGAGGGGCCACGGACTCAGCTCTCAGTTGGTATTTCTGTGTCCTAGCCAAGAGTAACAGTAACCGGCTGAGCTTCCTTCTCTGTGCACTTTTGGTCTAAAACCAAGTACATCACTCTAAATCAAAAGCAGATTAGCTTACCTAGCTTTGAACTGAAACAGCAAAGGGGCAGCCCCCACCCACAGGCAGCATTAGAGTTATTTGGTACAGGACTATAAGCAGCACCACCCCTCAGCTCAAACAGGAGGTGGCTTTTGCAACCCCTTTCTTCTGTGTTGCTGTAAGCCCTGTGAGACTCAGGGACTGAGTCTCAGTGGAGACGTCACGGTGACCTGGGCCTCTGAGCATGTTTACCTGGGCAAATGGACAGTGGTTCCCAGCACCAGCATGGGCTCCAGCCACAGACTGATCTTTCCCTACAGTCGTCTCTGCACAATTGATTGGTGAGGAAACTGTTGTGTCCCACCAGTTTGATTACTGCTCTGATGTGTAATATAGAACAAGAGCAGTAAAAAACCCACAGAAAACTAATATACATTATTTCAATAAACAACGTTTGCTTGGGTTTATGATGTCTTTCTTTCTCTGATATTTATTTGTCCACAACCAAGAAACAGCATGTGAATCGTTTTTATCCCAATGGGATACATACTCAATATGTTACCAGAACTATTAGGCTGAATTATATAATTGGAAAATATAGACAAGCTCTATGGCAAGCTACCCTTCTGTCATGGTTTAACCTCAGCTGGCAACTGAGCACCACACAGCTGCTCGCTCACTTTCCCCGCCCCAGTGGGATGAGGAAGAGAATCAGAAGAGTAAAAGTGAGAAAACTCGTGGGTTGAGATAAGAACAGCTTAATAATTGAAATTTTAAAAAGTATAATAATAATAATAATAATAATAATAATAATAATAATAATAATAATAGAAGAATATACAAAGCAAGTGATGCACAATGCAATTGCTCACCACCCACTGACCGATGCCCAGCCAGTCCCCGAGCAGCAGTCGCTGCCCCCCGGCCAACTCCCCCAGCTTATATACTAAGCATGGCATCGTATGGTACAGAATATCCCTTTGGCCAGTTTGGGTCAGGTGTCCTGGCTATACTCCCTCCCAGCTTCTTGTGCACCTCTTCGCTGGCAGAGTGCGGGAAGCTGAAAAGTCCTTGACTTAGTATAAACACTCCTTAGCAACAGCTAAAACATCAGTGTGTTATCACATTATTCTCATGCTAAATCCAAAACACAGCACTATGCCAGCTACTAGGAAAGAAATTAACTCTATCCTAGCCGAAACCAGGACACCCTCCTCAGATAACCTCCTATGGCCAAAGCTTGTTCGTTCTTGTCAGTTGCCTTTGGAAAGATACTTCCTCCCAGCCTTTCCCTTTCTTTTATCTTCAACCATAACCAAACTACTAATTACTTAACCATGACCAAACTACTAATATTACATTATTACTGTAGTAATAAGCTGACTTTCTCCAGTTCAGGTCTGATTTTGATGTGTTCAAAAAGGATACTATTATCTAAATTTTAAATTCAGTTAGTAGCTGAAGATATTTAAATGTTTTTAAAAGGAAGCAGAAGTTTTCTGCATATTTTAAAGACTTTCTCAGCCTACATGTAGGGAAAAGAAAGACCAGAAGGAAAGTGAGAGCAAAACTGAATACATACAACTCATCAAAACCCAGAACACAAGACCAAAGTTTAGGTGATTAAATGCTAATTAGACAATTAAAATAATTTTAAATATAAACAGCAGATTGCATTACTGGGAGCAGCTAGGAAGATTTTGGCTCATCAGCAGTTCCAGAGCCACGACTGGAAAACGAAAAACCCAGAGGCAGTAATTGCTGGGATAGAAACCATTCTTCTGCAAAGAATCTGAGAAATAGGACAAAGAAGGGCAGGAAATGCTCCATTCTGCATTTTTTCTTCCAGTCTCAGTACTTTTAAACCCTGGAGTTAGCAGCTGCCTCCCAGTGACCTTCTTGCACCTCGTGACAGCACGAGGAAGTTGGCCTTGTTCTCCACATCTTAAGACGGGGGGTGGGAGTGGGGAAGGGGCACATTGCAAGGCAGGAAAAGACCTGGCAAAGAAGAGAAGCGTTGATGTTTACCATATTCCTTTCTACAGAGTAGATGCCATAAAAAGGACAGATTTGAGAAAACTACAGAGGTTTTTGGACCATGAACAACTGGAGGCTTATTCAATGCTGTATCAGAAAGCTTAAATTCAACTCTAAATCCTCTTCAGTACCCTTTTCAGTTCTCATCCATCTTATTTTGGCTTCCAAGGCACTTCCTGAGGATGCAAGCAAATGGTGCATGCATGTCTAATGAGCCTAGTGAGTTTTCTGAAGCAAAGAAAGGATCTTAGAGGCAGGAATACAGAGGAATGAGGGAGAAGTCTGAAGAAGACTGAAGACTGAATAAGACAGGGGATAGGAAGGGCAGGGTAGATTATGAAAAGAAGAGAAATGCCTGCAGACCTCTTAATCCTATAGTGGTGTGTATCTGCAGCAAACATCGGTAGCGCCATACAAAGCCTTGGATCTAAATTTGTACTTATTCCAGTAAAGCAAACCTGATGCCACTCCTGGTATATCTATCACTTCTTTTCCCACCCTCTGTTTTTCTGCCAGTTTCACAAGAGAATTCTTTTTTTCTGACTTTGCTACATTATATAGATTGTGATATCATTGGGGGTTTTATACCTATATTGTCCTAAAAATAGTTCTGAATATCCAGCAATTAATTATCCCTTCACTTCTGTGGGGTTTACAATCATTTGCTAAACTTCAAGCACATTATTTCATAGAATCATAGAATCATAGAATCATTGAGGTTGGAAAAGACCTCTAAGATCATCGAGTCCAACCGTCAACCCAACACCACCATGCCCACTAAACCATGTCCCTAAGCGCCTCATCTACACGTCTTTTAAATACCTCCAGGCATGGTGACTCAACCACTTCCCTGGGCAGCCTGTGCCAATGCTTAACCACTCTTTCAGTCAAGAAATTTTTCCTTACATCCAATCTAAACCTCACCTGCCGCAACTTGAGGCCATTTCCTCTCGTCCTATCACTTGTTACTTCGGAGAAAAGACCAACACCCACCCCACTACAACCTCCTTTCAGGTAGTTGTAGAGAGCGATGAGGTCTCCCCTCAGCCTCCTTTTCTCCAGGCTAAACAGTCCCAGTTCCCTCAGCCGCTCCTCATAAGACTTGTTCTCCAGACCCTTCACCAGCCTCGCTGCCCTTCTCTGGACACGCTCCAACACCTCAACGTCCTTCTTTTAGTGAGGGGCCCAAAACTGAACACAGTATTCGAGGTGCGGCCTCACCAGTGCCGAGTACAGGGGCACGATCACTTCCCTACTCCTGCTGGCCACACTATTTCTGATACGTCTCACCACCTGATCAGACACTGCAAAGAATAACTGTCAGACATAATTAATGAGCAAAAGATACTCAGCAAACTTTTGCTGATATTACCACTTACTGGCAACACTAAGTAAAGGAGAAGAAAAAAAATCTGTACTTAATTTTTAGTAATCTTTCTTCTTTTCCATTGTCATGGATAGTACCACATAAGCTTTACAGATGCTGGTCTTGATTACTTGCAGCTCATACTATACTACTAGTGTCATTGTTTATTCTGTTGGACCCATCTCAAATCTTGTTATTGTCAGTTTTCTGTCTGCATAGATGTCAATCAACTGAACAGATAAAGGTCAAGATGAAAAGAAAACTGCACTTTATTGCATCTCTCCTCTTCATCGACTATTCATTATCATAATACTAGAATTAACATATTGATTACGTTTCTGTTTATAGGTACCACCTAGGATATATAAAATATGTTGAGATGTGCTGTGGCATACAGAATAAAGTGATCCTTGTTCAGAACAAGTCTTCTGAGGAGCGGCTGAGGGAACTGGGGCTGTTTAGCCTGGAGAAAAGGAGGCTCAGGGGAGACCTTATCGCGCTCTACAACTACCTGAAAGGAGGTTGGAGCAAGGTGGGGGTCAGTCTCTTCTCCCAAGTAACTAGCGATAGGACGAGAGAAAATGGCCTCAAGTTGCACCAGGGGAGGTTTAGATTGCCTTTTAGGAAAAATTTCTTCAGGTAAAGGGTTGTCGAGGATTGGCACAGGCTGCCCAGGGAAGTGGTTGAGTCACCATGCCTGGAGGTCTTTAAAAGAGGTGTAGATGTGGTGCTTAGGGACCTGGTTTAGTGGTGGACTTGGCAGTGTTAGGTTTATGGTTGGACTCGATGATCTTAAGGGTCTTTTCTAACCTAAATTATTCGATGATTCTGTGATTTCTGTCAGTAGAAAAGGAGATCAGTCAGAGTGCTCTCTACTCAAATAACAATGGGTTTCTCCTCATATCACAGAGTTGCATTTGTGAAGCAATGATTTTCAACCTTTTTCAGCTTACAGACCTCTAAATATTTTCCAAGACAACTGTGGAATCTAGTTCTGTAAATTTAATACAATTGACAACTTTGAACATGGCCTACAGATTTCCGCATACCACAGATAAAAGACTGAAAACCTCAGACTTACCCCCTAGCAAAGCAGATCAATAAATCTGACCACCAAAGGATGGTCAGGTGAGTTTTGGTACAAGATTTCCATTGCTGTGGAAGCTACCGCCACTTCCACAGTCCAGTCCAGAACATGCTTTTTCAGGTATTCCTTCCACAGAAATGCTAAAGGCAGTAAAATAAAGTGTTAAAAAGAAGGAAATGTTTTAGCCTTCTAATACAGCAGTCGCTACATACATATAATTTTGACACCATAATTACTTGCCATAACTGAATTGTACTACCTCCACAGAAACCGAGGCGTAATTTGCAAAACAGTTAGATGTTTACAGTTCTTTTTATGAAAAGCAAATGCCTCAACTTGAAGGACTGCTGAAGTGATCACCGGATGGTGCTTTGTACAACCAGGCTGGATATGGCTAATAGCCAAAATGGCTAGCAACTTAGAGTAAGGTTGTTAAATTTGTACTTTCTGATATTGGCAGGGCATATAAACAATGACACCTCAGCCAATCAGACAGCCACTTTAAATACTTGCCTGTCATGTTAACATGAACAGTATCCGTGTCTGAAGTACAAACAGTTCTTTTGAACTTCAGGGAATGAGAAGCTAACAAGGACAACGAGCACAACTATTTTCAACAGAAGTTAACAGACAAACACAGACTGGAAAGCTTCCTGCTGCGCCCCAAAGGCCATCTCACTTAACCTTTGCAGTGCTCCAGGCTTTTCCCTTTAGGAAAGCCTAAGAGAAGGTATTTGTACCTAGAAACCCCACTGTGTCCAAGAGGGAAATTACTCACTCCACATGCTGTAGGACTTCATACGTACAGCGTGACCTTCTGAACAGAATTGCAAAGCAATAGCTGAGAATTCAACAAAGAAACTACCAAACTTCCTAAACAACTTGTGCCTTTGAACAGGTAGGGGCAGAACAACATTAGGGTAAAGAAATTGTAAAATATAACCTATGCACTTGACAACACAGTCCGTGTGCATTCAGCATCATGCCTGCCTGTTTTTGACAACAGAAATTATTTTTCTCCTTTTAGCTCAGAAGAACCAAAACAGATAGAATAGAAATGGAACTTCATTCCTTCCTTCAATTCAGTTTAAAAGTTGATTAAGTTCAAAGCAACAGATTCAAGATTCCCCCACAGAAATCGTTTTAAGGTAGGGATGGCAGTTGAGTGAATTCGTAGCACAGGAGAGATCAATAACTGAACGAGGTGACAATCTGCGAATGCAACGGAAAAAAAAAGAATGATGAAACTAAAGTCAGTAGGTACTTGGAGGGATGGAAAGACACATCTGCAGGAAGCTGTATGTAGACAGGCCCTCACACTAAGCCACATGAGTTTCAGTGGAGCTAAAAGCGTTCCCCTGTGTTAACTGTTGTCACACTGAGAAACTATGTACACACAGATACACAAGCAAAGAAGGATTGGATGAGGCAGCTCAAGAAATGTGAAAGCTATCATTAATGCCTCTGCTATGCACTGAGGCAAACAGAATAAAAGCTTAGGTAGTCATACTGATCATAGGTCTATCTTCCATTTCTCCTTTACCTTTCAACTTTGTTAGCCAATCTTAGCTAAGTTTGATATCAAGATAGAGCTTTAAAAGTCCTTGCTAGCGTCAGGAAAAAAAACAAACAAAAAACAGGTAGTCAAGCAGGTGCTTCAAAGGAAAGAACAGGCTGTAGCCTGAGCCCAATGAAATTATTTGACAGTAGAGAATCTTCACACAATATAGAATCATTAAGCCTGGCTTTGTAAGTTCTTCCAGCATAAACTGTTCATATGCCAAGTTAATACAAAAAAAATATATTTTCCATTTAATATGTAGTAGTCATGAAATCTTCTTTAGAAATGTTTTTTTACAACTCCAGATACTGTGCTAATTTGCACATTATATGGATGACTAGTTGTGTTCAATATATCCTAAAAACAACATATGTATTAGAAATAGTACAGATATGCTTGCAGATGGTAAACACCTTCAGATTTATAGGTACTATGTTGCATTTTTGCTTATCTACTCCACATGTCTTTACTTCCCACATTAATTATAAGCTTGTTTTAAAATGACAAAAACATTACATAGGATGACAATAAATTTCACAGCCAATGTTTAATTGCATCATAAAACCAAACGTAAAAAAGTTGAAGAATTTTCATAATAACTCTTAGAATTATAGTTCTGAATCTTACTTTAATGAACATAATTAAATCTAGTAGCTGCTTTTAGAAATACTGTACTTCAGCTGAAAAAGGAGCTTAATCTGAAGTTTAGAAATCCTGCACATAGTACTACATCTGCATTAAAACCAAGTGACAGCAAAAATGTATCATATTCCAGAAGTATCATTGGCTTATGTTCCTGGCCAAATTCCAGTTTTGAGTTTATGCTCTTTTTATATGTCTTTCAATATACAAAAATACTTAAAGGCATATGTGTCACTCAGATTTATAGGTGATGTAGATGTCTTGTACTGTCTCTCTGCGCAGGTTTAAATTACATCTGCAATGGTGGGGTTTTTTTCCCCCTTTTTACCTTAAGACAGATATTTGATAGATAAAAATAATCTGTACAGCACAAATTCCACATGCATATACATACACTTGACTTTATACCAGACTTCATACTTTTGTTTCCTTACCCGGAAGAACAACTAAAAGTGAGGTGTCCTCCCTGCTCCATAACTTTCCCTTCTCTGAGTCTTGTGCCATAACACACTTTGTACCACCACTGAAGCACCTCTTCTTGTGTTAGGCTGGCATTCCAACTTTGCAGGTTCAGGAAGCCCATGACAAGCTGTTGCACCATGCCAGCATATGGAATCATAGGCCTTCTCCTAAGGAAGCCTCTGGCTGTAGGTAGCACCCCATCATATAATCTACTGCACAGTCATGTTCCCGTCACGTGGACTATATTGGGGAAGAGGAGGGGTCTGTAATTTACATTTGTCCATATAATATATTCTGTTTAAATGAGGTAACATCAAAAAATGCAGTGGGGAGGAGAAGAGGTGATACTCTTGAAATCATGCGATGTTCCCTAATGATCAGATATTGAGAAGTGATGAATGTTCATGATTTTTGCTCAAGTCACATGTAAGTTGCTCATACACTGCACAGAACTGGGATCTCAGTGCTCCATTATGTCTCCATTATGGAGTACTGTCCTTGATGAATTAATCAGAGCACTGTAAAACTACTCTAGTGCTCCCTGATTATCAAATAAGGCATGTCTACTACTGAAATGAATTCACAGATGAACGGACCAAAGTCAATAAAAATGTTTTAGTCAAACTGCTGCTTGTGTCACCACAATTAACAAGCAAATACACTACAAACAGCATGAAGAACACATCTTGAAAACATGTACATAAAACTAATCATGTGAAAACAATTCAATAGCCCCACACAAGGATTATGTCATAAATAATCTCAAGATTAGAAAGCTTTCACATTAATGATACAAAGATCACAGACATTGCAGACCTTTGGTGTCTTCAGGTTTACATACCGGCTGTGCTTTTATCTTCATTTTTATATATGTTTCAGAATGGAGAGTATCATCCACATTTAAATAATAGATTAAAGAAAAGAAAAATATCCGTTCAGCCATAATATAATAAATATGTTTTGTAGCTGTATTACAATGCAGAGATCATGCCTTTGATCCCACACAAAACAGCAGTACTTTCTAATGCAATGCATAATATCTAATGCATGTTAAATATCACCATATTGCAAAAGCTATATTCAAACCTAGTCATTTTTGTCTTCCATTATCATCATAGAATCATAGAATTGAATCATAGAATAGTTTGTGTTGGAAGGGACCTCTAAAGGTCATCTAGTCCAACCCCTCTGACATGGGCAGGGACATCTTCAACTAGATCAGGTTGCTCAGAGCCCCGTCCAACCTGACCTTGAAGGTTTCCAGGGATGGGGCATCTACCACCTCTCTGGGCAACCTGTGCCAGTGTTTCACCACCCTCAGCGTAAAAAATTTCTTCCTTATATCTAGTCTAAATCTATCCCCCTTTAGTTTAAAACCATTCCCCCTTGTCCTGTCACAACAGGCCTTGCTAAAAAGGTCTGTCGCCGTCTTTTTTATAAGCCCTCTTTAAGTACTGATATAGGCTGCAATGAGGTCTCCCCAAAGCCTTCTCTTCTCCAGGCTGAACAACCCCAACTCTCTCAGCCTTTCTTTATAGGAGAGGTGTTCCATCCTCCTGATCATTTTTGTGGCCCCTTCTGGACCCGCTCCAACAGGTCCATGTCTTTCCCGTACTGAGGGCTCCAGAGCTGGATGCAGCACTCTAGGGGGGGTCTCCCCAGAGCAGAGTAGAGGGGCAGAATCACCTCCCTCGACCTGCTGGCCACACATCTTTGGATGCAGCCCAGGATATGATTGGCCTTCTGGGCGGCGAGCGCACATTGCTGGCTCATGTCCAGCTTTTCATCCACCAGTACCCCCAAGTCCTTCTCGGCAGGGCTGCTCTCAATCCCTTCATCCCCCCAGCCTGTGTTGATACCGGGGGTTGCCCAAACCCACATGCAGGACCTTGCACTTGGCCTTGTTGAACCTCATGAGGTTCACACAGGTCCAGTTCTCAAGCTTGTCCAGGTCCCTCTGGATGGCATCCTGGCCCCCTGGCATGTCAACTGCACCACTCAGCTTGGTGTCATCTGCAGACTTGCTGAGGGTACACTCAATCTATGTCATTGATGAACATATTAAACAGTACCGGTCCCAATACGGACTCCTGAGGGATGCCACTCGTCATCAGCCTCCATCTGGACATTGAGCTGTTGACCGCTACCCTCTGGATACGACCTTCTAACCAATTCCTCACCCACCGCACAGTCCACCCATCAAATCCATACCTCTCCAGTTTAGAGAGAAGGATGTTGTGGGGGACTGTGTCAAAGGCCTTACAGAGGTCCAGATAGACGACATCTGCAGCCCTTCCTGTGTCCACTGATGTAGTCACCCCATCATAGAAGGTCACTAGGTTAGTCAGGCAGGACTTGCCCTTGGTAAAGCCATGCTGGCTGTCTCGAATCACCTCCCTGTCCTCCATGGGCCTTAGCATAGCTTCCAGGAGGATCTGTCCCATGATCTTCCCAGGCACAGACGTGAGACTGACTGGCCTGTAGTTCCCCAGGTTTTCCTTTTTTCTCTTTTTAAAAATGGGGATTATGTTTCCCCTTTTCCAGTCAGTGGGAACTTCTCCGGACTGCCACAACTTCTCCAATATGATGGATAGTGGCTTAGAAACTTCATCCTCCAGTTCCTTCAGGATCGGCGGACGGATCTCATCGGGTCCCATGGACTTCTGCACCTTCAGGTGCCTTAGATGGTCTCGAACCTGATGTTCTCCCACAGTGGGCGGCTCTTCATTTTCCCAGTCCCGGCCTTTGTCTTCTGTGGCTTGGGCGGTGAGGCTCGAGCACTTGCCAGTGAAGACCGAGGCAAAAAAGTCATTGAGTACCTCTGCCTTCTCCATGTCCCGGGTAACCAGGTCTCCTGTTTTGTTCCAGAGAGGGCCCACATTTTCCCTCATCTTCCTTTTATCCCCGAAGTACCTATAGAATCTTTTCTTGTTGCCCTTGATGTCCCTGGCCAGGTTTAATTCTATCAGGGCTTTAGCTTTCCTAACCTGATCCCTGGCTGCTCGGACAATTTCTCTGTATTCCTCTGTCCTGGTTTCGGCAGGGATAGAGTTAATTTCTTTTCTAGTAGCTGGTACAGTGTTTTGGATTTAGGATGAGAACAAAGTTGATAACGCACCCATGTTTTAGTTGTTGCTAGGTAATGCTTACACTAGCCAAGGACTTTTTAGTTTTCCATGCTCTACCCACTGAGAAGGCTGGAGGTGCACAAGAAGCTGGGAGGGGGCACAGCCAAACTGGCCCAAGGGACATTCCATACCATGTGACGTCATGCTCAGTACATAAACTGGGGAAAGCTGGCCGGGGGGGGCCGCTGCTCGGGGACTGGCTGGGCATCGGTCGGCGGGTGGTGAGCAATTGTACTGTGCATCACTTGCTTTGTGTATTATTATTATTATCATCATATTATTATCATTTTATTTCAATTATTAAACTGTTTTTATCTCAATCCACAAGTTTTTTTCTAACTTGTGCTCTTCCAATTCTCTCCCCCATCCCACCGGGTGGGGGGGAGTGAGCGAGCGGCTGCGTGGTGCTTAGTTGCCGACTGAAATTAAACCACGACATCCTCCCAGGCTACCTGTCCTTGCTTCCACCCTCTGTAGGCTTCCTTTTTGTGTTTGAGTTTGTCCAGGAGCTCCTTGTTCATCCATGCAGGCCTCCTGGCATTTTTGCCTGACTTCCTCTTTGTTGGGATGCATCGCTCCTGAGCTTGAAGGAGGTGATCCTTGAATATTACCCAGCTTTCTTGGGTCCCTCTTCCCTCCAGGGCTTTGTCCCATGGCACTCTACCAAGCAGATCCCTGAAGACGCCAAAGTCTGCTCTCCTGAAGTCCAGGGGAGTGAGCTTGCTGTGTGCCCTCCTCAGTGGGCATCATGAGTGATGCAAAGTCTGTAATTCATTTGCTTAAACAGTGTGAATGTAAGACATTGAATTTCTCCTAATAAGTCTTAAATGATTGTATATCCATCAGAACAGCCACCTTTCTTTTGCAGGAAAATAGATGTATCATAAAATGAACTATGTCATACCAGGAAGGGCACTTCTGCCAAATCACTTTCCTTGGGGTTCTTTAATTTTGCAATTCCTTTCTTTACTCAACCCCAAATAACCCCAAATTCCCAATACACCACCAGTGTAGTGGTGCAGCCAGACTACTGAATGAAGAGTTTGCGATCCACATGCTTTGCTTCCTTCTCACGTATATAGATTTCCTGTTGAATAGTCTACGAGCACTTACCAACCAGCTATGGCAGAGTATCCATGATTACTCAAGTGCATGCCTCTGTACCATGGATACTGTGCAACTGCTCTATACAATAATTAATTAATCCATGTACAAGTAATCATTGCATAGTTAAGCTAAGTGCATGTATTCAATACACACTCAGTCACAATTATACGTAATAATGCATTGTCTTGTCCACCTGAAATATATGCACTTGTTCGGGAATTATACCTTTATTGAGATAAGGGTGCAGGAGCAGATTGTCCAACGGCCTCTCTAAGTTCACATTCCAGATTTGACTGCTAACAGTAACCAATGAATCTGTGTTGTGAGCAAGACCCTACAAGAGTACAGGAGGACTTTGAGCTGGGGAAGAGAACCCTGCACAGTGTGCCATGATCCACATGGAACAGTTCGTCCGATGCTGCAGCAGGGGTTCCCAACATCAGAAGGGATGTAAGATTGCTATCACCTTTTCTATAGTTTCCATAATTTACTCGGTAAATTAGTTAACCAGCTTTGAGTGATAGTGCCTTTCTTACTGAGTTCCTAAAAGAACCAATACCTGCTCAGTACAAAATAATCAGAAATAGGTGTTAAAGAAAACAGGTGTTGAATGAAAACAGATAAGAGTATTAAAAGGTCATGATCAGAGCTGAAAGCAACCTGCTTTTTTGTTTTGTCACTTACAGTCTTTAATCCAAAAGGCCACATAAGCAACAGGAAGTTATCTTTTATATTTGGTTTCCCGGATGGGCAATAGGGTTATTATTTGGATGCTACCCTAGAGTAATGTCTATTTAATCACTGCTGGTTTTTAATTGTAGAACTTCAAATAGATACCAAATATTGAATTCTTATACATAACACACCTGATACTGAACTAGTAGGAGGCCCCAGTCAGAAGTTTCTGCACTGACTGAACTAGCCTCTCCAAAGATTTGTAGCCAGCTTTGAAAAACATACCTGGATTGTTCTGGATTTTACTTTTACTATCTTAGATTGTATCATTTTTTATTGAACCAGCATTTACTTTAAGCAGTTTAAAAAAGAAAAACCCAAAACAATGCCAGAGAGCATTGTTAGAAAGAACACACAAAGTACTGGACTAATTTTGCATTTTTTTCATGCCTTGTACTGCAGTACCAGGAAGGATTTCACAGGTATAGGTTAGAATTTAAATGAATCAGCCATAAACCTCTACCTTGGGATGTCAAATACCTGCCTGTCATCTGAACTTTGGTTTATCTCATTTCACTCTGCTAATCCCTACTCATATTTATATATGCTGCATTTTACCTTAAACATGCTATTTCGAACATCCTACAAAATTTTCAGCATTGCTGTGCCACTTCTTTGTAACTAAAACCAGTATACCATTTATGCTAATAGCAAAAGGAAGGATAATATATTTCATTTGCATGTTAATGTCCGCATTCTTTAGTCAAATAAGACATAAACTGCTTCCAGTCCACTTAACATATTTTTCTCTTGATTAGAAAGACGTGTCAGATGTTTTCAAAGACTTAAAAGAACATTTATCCAGACTACCCCTCTACCTGTAACACTGCAAGCTATTTCTTACTACATTAGTTTAAAATATACGTAAGATGAAGAAATCACACCTTCTAATTTCTCAACTATTACAGCACTGCCATTAGCAACCTAACAGGTCAAAATACGTGGCAGTCATTTCTGTCTTAATGGAGTCTTATGGACAAAGCCTAACTCAGCCATATACTCAACAGCATAATTCAACTATGTAACAGTTATTCATAGGTCAATCAGCTATTTTTCTCATGATTGAACTCAAAGCCATATCACGACTTCTCAGAAGAGGCAAAGCAGAACATAGCCATCCTAAAGATAAGAGGTCAGTGGGAAAAGAGGAGGAGGAAGAGTCAAAATGTGAGTCCTGGAAAGCCAGACCTCTTCCTGCCTGCTGGTCCTGGCTGCAGAACTATGACTGGGATATGTTTCCCCTTGTTGGTCAAAAAATATCTACTGCTCCCACAGCTCTCTGCCTCTCTCGGCAGCAAGAAAGTTGACTTTCCAAGACCCTGGCACAGACAAAGCAAGCAGGGCTGTTTTGCTGCCCTAAGAAACTGCTCACGTCAATCATTCTGGCAGATGGCTCTGGTCAGACTAACATATCTACCAAACTGGACACAAAGATTATCATCATCCATGCTGGAGCAGAGGACTTGTTTTGAATTGTCAGCTGCAAATGACTGACCTGCATAGCTGGGCTCCAGTTTTTAACAGGATGAGATTTCTTTTTTTCCTGTTTCATGTGAAGAATATACAAAATGACTAGCACAAATAGGCTGCAAGTAAACCCATTATTAAATTTACACATCGGCATAATAATAAAATTGAACGCAATTAGATGATAAATATATGTCGTGGTTTAATTTCAGTCGGCAACTGAGCACCACGCAGCCACTCGCTCACTCCCCCCCACCCGGTGGGATGGGGGAGAGAATTGGAAGAGCACAAGTTAGAAAAACTCGTGGGTTGAGATAAAAACAGTTTAAGAATTGAAATAAAATGATAATAATAATAATATGATAATAATAATAATAATACACAAAGCAAGTGATGCACAGTACTATTGCTCACCACCCGCCGACCGATGCCCAGCCAGTCCCCGAGCAGCGGCCCCCCCGGCCAGCTTTCCCCAGTTTATGTACTGAGCATGACGTCACATGGTATGGAATGTCCCTTGGGCCAGTTTGGCCTCCCAGCTTCTTGTGCACCTCCAGCCTTCTCAGTCGGTAGAACATGGGAAGCTGAAAAGTCCTTGGCTAGTGTAAGCATTACCTAGCAACAACTAAAACATCGGTGCGTTATCAACTTTGTTCTCATCCTAAATCCAAAACACTGTACCAGCTACTAGAAAAGAAATTAACTCTATCCCTGCCGAAACCAGGACAATATAACAATAATATTAACCCTAAAAGCTCATACTACCGCTGTAGCAAAGCTACAATCTGCAGTGTCTGGCATCTGCTTGTCCTTCAGGTTGTCATATGTTAAAAAGAACCTACAGACACATGTGGAGGGTTAAAACAGAAACTGTCCTTGCATGCACAGCGTGCACCACCACATTTCTTTATATTCCAGTCTGCAGCAGGGACAAAGGAAAGCAGTTATTCTTAAACCATAAGTATTAGTTATGAAGTAGGATGCAGAGCAATTAATCAAACTTGCCACAGCTCTCTAAGATTTGGGTTCTACACTCGAAAGAAATCTCCATCTGCCTTACTCTAACCTTTCTCATGCATACAGAATGATCTAGGTAGAGTTGTAGCTGCAGTCTCCAGGCACAAGGCTGAGTTTAAATCTAATATTATAAGAAAACTCTTAAATAGAATTTGCCAAGTACTACCAAAACTATTTTGCAGATAGGATGTGTATGTGATTTCACTTCAGCTGAGTTTGCAGCTTTTTGAGTGTGTTCTCCAGAAATGTTCAAGCAGCTGAATATGGACTGCTGACTAGTCAATTAATGCTTATCCTGAATCATGCTGCATAATGGATTTAAAATTGTATTTACCTTTGAAGGTTACTGATTCTATTTTAAACCTCAAGAAGGGCTTATTAGCCTTTTTTCCTCACTCTATTCATTAGATCTAATTAAAAAAACCTTACAAATATTGCCCAGCCAGTGATTTTATGTAAATATTTCAAGAAAACACAATTGTCCAAAGAAAGAACAGAAATATGAAAATATTGTGTCAATTTTCAAGCAAGTTTCTATTTTCTGTTTTCATGATAGAGTTTTCAAATTTACATTCAGCCCACATTCAGAATTTACCAGCAGAAAGTACTTGGAAAGATAGGAGATTTTAAGCCATTATCTGTGGTTGTATTTTGCAAGTTATTCTGCAGTTAGATCTGCAAAATGAAATAACTTATCTGAAATTTATTTACAGTTGCCCAGTTCTACAAGACTTGAAACACAGACAATTCCTCAAAGTTGTGGCTCTGGGCCTACATCACACTCTTAATTGCCATTTTTAAAAAATTAGCAAATCTCTAAATTTCATAGTAGTGAGGAAAAGCTGGAAAATGCCCTGTTTAGCCTTTTAAGAACAATAATACAAATAACCCAAAATAAGACCTTTTTGCTCCCAGTTTTCCTAAACTGCAAGGATGGCCTCATGACTTTTAGCAGGATGACAAGTGAACATCTGGCAAGATATCAAGCCGGCAAGCAGGGATTCTGGCCAGCTGGCCAAAAGCATGGCTGGCTCCTGCCCAGCTCACCTGCCGCCCAGCTCCCAGCTTCCTGACAGCATCCACCATTCTCTCCCTGGCCAGATGCCTTATCCTTTTGCTGGCTGCTTGATTTGCCGCTGGTCTGCGCTCTGGCTGCCCAGCCAGCTGGTAGAGCGGCTTGAACTTGCTCTCCAGCTCCCTGGATGCCCAGGTGCCCATCTGGTGTTCGGGATCTCCAGCAGACAGATGGGCCAAAACGGACCATTCGCCTTTGCCAGAGATTCCAGACTGCTGACATTTCATTCCAATGTAAAACAAACCAAAGCCTCCACAACCCAGGATCGCCTGTAAAACAGCAATTCGGTTTTTTGCCCCCATCAGCTCTGACTGAAGACTAAGCAGTGCAGAAACAGGCTGTGGTGCTTTGTTCATTTTCAGTAGTATCCTGGTCCATGCAAAGTTCAGTAAGGCCTTCTTTGGAATAAGATAACACTAAGTTGAAATACTGGTGTAAGAAAATCATTTATGAAGGTTCATATTCTACATCTCTGTACAGGGATGCAATGTGCAAAACAACTGATAAACAAAACTTAATAACCTGTGAGTGTATTGTCCTCCCTCAATGAAAAAAAAAAAAAATTAAAGCAGTTACCTCTCCAAAAATCTCAGACTAAACCTGCATGGAGAGACAATGCAATATAAAAGGAGTTCTGACATTTGTGTAGAAAGTATTTTCCAAATCTAATCTTCAGAATCTTATCTGTATATCAAAGGCATACAAACACAGTTTTCAGTGGCCTCAGTCAAAATGTATATATGCATTAAGTATATGGTTTTGAAAAGAACCTCACCATAAGGTGCCAGTTCTACTGACTGATCTGCCTGGGTTGCGCTCTACAATAGTGAAGAGATCCAACCATATTGGTAGTGTTTGTATTTAACCTTGCATCATGCATGACTCCTTCCAGGGGGAAAAAAAAAGTAGACTAGACTAGACTAGACTAGACTAGAGTAGAAATTTTGTGTTTCTGCAACACGACATTCTAAAACACTGTCTAAGAAACACCCCATGCAATCAGTAGGTCTTACGTTCTTTCCCACCGAACCTGCCACCCCCACTCCTACTGCTGCCACCCCCAAAAAACAGTGGGGAAAGTTTGTGGAAGAAACCAACACAATTTTCACTGAAAAAAAGCAAAACCCAAGACAGCTTCCATTGCTAAAAGAACTCAGATACACCAAACCATTCTATTTCAGTTCACTACTACTATCTTAAGGAAATTAATTAATTCCCTCAGTGTAACAGAAGAGGACATTACTTAGGGAAAAGAAAGACAGTGAAAGCAAAGTTACAAAGGCCAGGAGAAAATGCAAGGCTTCAATCAGCCTGCAGAGCTGTATAGCTTTTTATCCATGGTTTGAGCTGTGTTACAATCTCCATTCCCTCTGTATTGCCACACTGAAAGATAGATTTTTGGAGATTCTGGGATTGGTTTAGTTATTCCAGTAGTCATAACCCATACCACCAAAGAATTTTTACAAGAAAGCTACACAGTAATGTTCATAGGCATTAAATAATCTTACAGTTTATTCAAAAGCCTAGACCAAACTGGATCCACAAAATTGACGCATTCTTAGCACTGAGTCTAATAAAAACTATGAGGAATGGTGCAGCTTTATTAGTCATGCTCTTCCTTGGATAAGTTTAGAAACTGTTAAGAACATGAAGTACAGCTGAAACCTTCATCCTTTACATACTCCCTTTTAGCAAAACTGCCATAGATTCATTTCATTCTTGACTATGAACATTTGAGTCATAAATGGTTGGGGTTGCCCCAATTCTTGATGGGCCCTCACACAGCTTAGCCCTAGGGAAAGGAAAAAGGATGGAGGCGGCTGCCAGGGAAAGGATTTTCCATGTTCAAATCTCATTTCCAGCACACACAGAATTGGATGAGACATAATCACGCAATGTCACCTTCTACATTTATTAAGCAACTCCAGGAAATAAATATTAAGGAGCAATGTATATTCCTGTTTACTAGACTATGGAATATAGAACAATTCAACCACGGAGAAAGCACCCTCATTTATTCTGAACAAAGACAAAATATTTTTAATAGATTAAGTAAACAAACACATACTACATTTATTTTTTTTCATGAAAAAACAAACCTTTAAAAATTTTTAATCTAGGAAGTGTTGTATTCAAAACTTATGAAGGCAAACTAGGTGTATTTTGAGATATGTGAATAATATATAACAGTACTCAGACAAGCTCATCTCTTCATATTGCCTTGGAAATCTGCTATATGAACTAACAACCATCTTAGCTGAAAATGGGTGTGTGGCATAACTTTCAATTTTTAGGTGAAACTGCCATTTCAATGCATCACATCATTGCACAATGTAACAATATGACATGCTGAAATGATAAAATGCCAGCTCTCCGCTGCAGAATTGAAGAAGGAAAAAATTATTTTGAGATAGAAAAGTTGCTGTTAGGTTATACAGCAATTCTCCCCTCTCCCTCTCCTCCCTACTTCCCTCCCCCAAAAAAAGACATCAATGATTTTTATTCTTAAGATATTCAGCAGTGCCATCAGGAACATTATTACAGGCACCTGAGAGGTCCTTGCACAGTTGTTGTTTCTGGGTAAGGAACGAAAGGGTTGCTTGATGTATTGAAATTTTTAACGTGTTGCTCTATACATTTTTTTATTGCTGCCTTTTAATGTAGCGGCTCCCAGATTTTCCAGTCACAGAATGGTTTTCAAACACCTATCTTTCTTGCAAATCAACACGGGCACTGAAACTGACAGTTTGCAGGTTTTTCTTTTAAACTTCATGAGCCAGCTAGACCACTTTCCATGGCAGTATGAATCACCAAGACCAAAGTTTGGGAATCACTGTGTTGGAAAACAGAATTTAGAAGTAAAGAGAAAAGCCCAGTGTGATTTCAGGCTAATATTATAATGGAAAAACAAGGAGGAGGACAATATTAATGGTAGTTTCACAGTGAAATTTTCCAAATGTTTCTTCAACTTCCTTTAGGCCTCAGTTAAGATCTGTTGTCTTCAGCACTGTAGGATTAGGACCAGCACACATTAGCAGTCTTGACTCACCATGCAAGGTGCTAGTGAAAGAAATAACTACATGGCAGCTAGCCAATATTTACACAATGGATTACATTCACGTTCAGTGTAAAAATCTCATTTTTTGTCCTGCTTCAGCATTGGCTAGAAAAATGCAAATGAATTTCATAGTTCTGGAAGTTATTTATTTGTTTAAAGATAAGACAAAAACAACAGCATTGCATGATATTTATGCAAAATCATATATATATTCACTTTTTCCTTGGGGGAAAAAAAACCCAACACCTTGCTAAATTTAATGCACACTCTTCACAAAGAATGTTTTAGACACCAAACAGCTGGTCCAGCACTCTCTCACATAAAAATTGCAGTGCCATGGGCAAACTGAGCTCTCAAAGAAAAATAGTTTAGGGCAGAGGGGGATGTGTACAGATTCTTTCACTTAAATGTCCCTGCGGTAGCAAAGAAGGAAGTAATGAGAGTTTGTCCAAACCAGGCTGCAGTAAAAAGACTAGGTCTTGCATATTTGCCAACAGGTCTTGCATACTTTGTGGATCCATGGAGTTGCATGGGTGGCATCTTCCATGGGGAAATATTGGCCCAAAAGTACAGTGTGAAAGAAATGCTGAAAAACAAAACTGATGGCATTTACATTGCCTCAGATGAATCTGTAACTCAGGCGATGAGAACAATACAGTTTTTAAGTTTAATGTGCTATCTTGCAAATTTCTGCACGTTACCGTCTTTATACCAGGTTGTGTCACCAGACACACGAAGGCATTTAGGAGGCCAGCAAGAGGAAGAAATAAGGGAAAGCCTGTTCCTATGATGAACAACTTTCTTTTCTTCAATTTACCATTATTCAAAACAGTCAGAGTTCTATTTTTTACTAACAGATTTTGGAACAAAATTGAATCATTAACTGATTTTCCAAATTGTTTTTCAATTAAATTGACATATTTCATTCATATGAGTTACTCACCTTCCAGAAAGAAGTATTTCAATTTTTGAAGCTGGGACACTTTTTAAAAAAATGTGTATTTTTACATATGCATACATGCATATATACACACACATATAAATACATATTTATATGCATATAAATATAAAGACAAAAATACAAAAGCCCACATGAGAATGAGATATTTTAGTTTTACCAGAGTTGTTCCTATTAATTCAAAGCAATTCAGACTTTTTTCCTGGTTTTTCTTTTGTTCCATTTTAGAAGTATAAACTATATATGAAATTGCAGAATATCTCATAAAATAGAAAATCCAGTTCTGTTCTGTTCTAAATCGTTATTCCACTGTACTGTTTTGCGCCTTTGTGATCAGCTATAACTCATTCATTGCCCTCATGTTGCTTATTGTACATTGTGATGGCACATTTGCAACTAAAATTCCATTCACAGGACACAAGGTATCACGCTCTTTATGCAAATCCTAAGACCTGTAAATTAAGACATCAGTCGTTATAGCATTGTTACATAAACATCATCCAGAAAAACACTCATTGCTATTCACATTTCATAAGAACATTATTATTCAATTTATTACCAACTAGACACCTATTGTTCTAATAAATAAAAACCCAACAAACTACTGCACCTGAATTCTCACCCATACTACAGTCAAAATGACAATACACTATGCGACAACACAGGCAATAGTCTGAGTATCTCGGAAGTTACAGTTACTTTTTTTTCTAGTTTGAGGGCAAGATTATCTGACTTTTCTCAGCCATTTAGATAGTTCATCTGTTCAGAGGTATAATGTTCTGAGAACACGTATTGTAATTTTCTTTTATATTTTGTCAAGGATTAGCTTATGACCTCCTAGCAAATTTCTGCTTTTCCTTCTTACATTCAGATTAATTTTGCATTTTTGTCTTTGTCCTCCCTCCAACAGGTAGCTATCGTCGATGACATGCTTCATACAGTAGGACAATCTAGGGTAGTTAAATTTCAGAAGAAAGGTAGTTGAATTCTAATGAGCAAGTGGGATCAGCATAGATCATTTCAGGTGATAAAACATATGACTTGTTCACTTTCAAGCTAGAAATGCTGAAGTTAAAATGAACAATTTGAGTTCCAAATTTCTATTAATATAAGAAAAAAAGTGTATTCATGCTGTTTGGACACCTGTATTACAACAGCTGTCAAGGACCATCATTGCCCATGATAATATCATACGCTTACGTACAGATGTAGGCAAGAAGACAATTTAGTCAGAATCAGGAAGAGAAGGACAGGGTGTAGGACGGTACCACCTGTTCTGCAGGTAAGGTTTTACACTGGCTAAGCTTTTCTTGTCTCACCACCCTACATATATATATATATAAGTTATGCAGATCTTATCCAAGCAAAGCCAATTGAAATGCAACCATTTGATGTATCTAAAATTAAGTCACTTTCCCAAGATACCTACCTGTGGTTTTAGGCAGCTGTGACTAACACCTTCTCATCCGTACTCCAATTGTTTTAAAGTACTGATAAAATAGTCTGCTGCACTGCTGTTCCCTACAACAATGACTATCATTCTTTCCATCTGCAGAGAAAGAGAAAAGGATACACTCAAACAAGCTTTTAAACAGAATTAATAATGACAATTGAAATGACCTTTCAAAATTGTTAGTGAACCAGTTATCAACACTTAAAGTTTCATTCCTCTCACTGCATCCAGCATATTTTCTTTTGCACAAATAACTTTGCTAATTATCATTAAAAGCATTTACTCCGAAGTGTAAAAAGCTATATGCAATAGAGCTGATTAGAAGGCATGTCACTGAAGTCTTTTTCCTTCCAATTCTGAGACCCAGACAGTTGCAGTATGACCCTATATCCTGAATATGTCAGTATAATACACATAAATGAAGAAATATTTTCCTATTAGCATTGATTAAGACGTTTCATAGCAGCTAGTATCAATGCATTATCCCAGATAATAATTTTCCTACTTTACACCACTAGTGCTGGTAAAGTTAATTGTTTATATATTCTCTAAGACAAAGAAATACATTGGCCATTGAGAATGGTTATGCTGAGGCTTCTTAGCTTTATTATACAACCCGTAAATCTTCTAACTCTAAATGCACACAATACCACAGAAATATTTCAGACCAGATCCTCTGCATCAGTAAATCAATATAGCTCTACTGAAATCAATGGAGCCAGCGTGATTTACAGTAGCTCAAGATCTGCCCTTTCGATTGCGGCCAGTGATATAAGAGACTCAAGAGGGTTATTACAGTAATATTCAGGAATATATTTTCTAGTAAATTACAGTTCTTTAAATAGAGACCAAGGAAACAATGCACAGGCACTGCACTATGACACTGTTGTAGCAGAGGATTAGCAGGAGGGGACTGCAGTTCTTTATGCAGACTCTAGCTACCCATAGGTAGGCACCAAGCCAGGCACCAGACCTAACCTGGCTGCCTGTTCTTGCTACAGGCCATTAAGAGAGGTAGGCCCCAAATCTCCCATTCCGCCCACTGCTATGAACATCCAGGGATGCTTCTTGATTTCCCCTGATTGCAAGTGAACCTACGCAGCTGGTTTACAGCAGACATCCAACTCCCAGACTGCCAAAGGAGTCCTGCCACCAGCCAAGGCGCTGGGCTTCCTCTGCCTCTGTCCTCTCCAGAGGCAGAGAGAGGCTGCTAAGATCTTTCCTCATCAGTTCTGCAGGTGGGTCTAAACTTTTGTTCTCATCACCAGCGCAGAAGATCCTTAACTTCAGCACTTTGGGTGCCTGCAGCCAGCAAGTCCAGCTCGTGACTTGAGAAATTTATATAAACTGAGTTTGTTGGATAAGCACTAAGACTTAGGAGACTTAGAAATTTGCATTAGTTCACACTTAAAACCAATGTAAAATTGGAATATCTTAAGAGTCAAGTAGACCATGTTATGTAATCCGCTTGCAGTTTAGTTTAATGATATTTCTGCTTTTGAAGATTTCTTAACTAGCTACTTAATGCTTGCAGAATATGCTCTGGAAAAATAAATGCACTGGTGAATACAATTGAGATGTGGCACTGTAACATATACTCAGGCTCTCTTGTTGATTCTTCATATAGCTTTATTTCTTAAAGGCACTTAGAAGCTGAACATACTACAGCAGGTGTTTTTCTTAACAATTTTGCCAAATGTTTTTAAGTGACTGTATGCCTGTTTTGCTGGCCAGGCCATGTCCTCCTTGTGGCTGATCAAATTACCAGAGCTCATCTTGAAAATTCTGGTTTAAGAAGGCTTTGAAATATATTAAAATGGAGAGCTAAGACACCAAATGTGCCCACAGCACTGCAAAATTAACTGTGGTTTATCGTCTTTTTTTTCCCCCTTCTTTCCTTGTAACATTAATGTAAGTATCCTGAGTTGAGGACATAAGCAAGGCAAAATATGAAAGGAGAGATAATATTTTTCCTGTAGGTGGAAAAAGAAACAAAAGACCCTCTGTCAAGCACAGAAACTTTTTGTTAGAACTTGTCAATGTACGCTGTGAAAAAAGAAGAAAAACTTTAAAAAGTCCTTTTATTTGCTGTTGACTAGAAATGGACAACATAAAGATAACAAGGAGAATTAATTTAGAAGAGTTTCAGTGCAGGTGAATGCACTGGTTCTGTAAGCCAACACTTAACACTCTATAAACTTACAGGTGACTTTGGAGCTTTGTTTTTGTAAACATTTTGGCAGTTTAAAAATTGTAATAAAATAAGTGATTATTTCCTCCTTTGTTAATGAGCCTTCCACATCTCTTACCACACAACTTGACAAGATTAGGGATTGGAGAGAAAATGTTTAATTACTTTCCCAGGCTGTTTAATGTTTGGAAAGGCTGCTTAGAACTGTGGATGTAAAAAAGAATAATTATCACTTAATTATATAATCTTTAAAGAAAATAAGAACATGTTTCATCTTTGAACTGTATGTATGCCAGATAACACGATACTCTTGGGTTCAAAAAAACCTCAGAAATCACTGAAAGATAGTTGAGTATCTGGTATCTGTTCTATCAGTTCACTGCATTAATACAAGTGCACTAGACTTAAAAAGAATACATGGAGGTTCTGTGATACATTATGCTCTGTTAAAACTTCATTTTTTTAGGTAAGTACGTACTTTGGACTGGCAAAAATACAGTCACAGAAAGGAGGAATTGAATTTACACCCTAAAAGTACCAAGGGAAAAATAAGTAACATTGCTTTGATGGATAAAGAAACAATTAGGTATTCTCTGTTATTTCTTACACTGATTCAAAGTCCCAGCTACATTCTTCAGTGTCATTTTGAAGAAGACATTGACAAAAATTCACTGATGTGTTCCTTTTAAAGCAGAGAAGACAGGAACATAAAGGAGTAACTGTTTAATGTATTACCAATTGCTAAGATGCAGCCTCTTTTTTGACCAGAGATATGTAAACATATTAAATCATAAATTCAAATGTTCAGGTAAATTATTTGTAATAGAACTAGATAATTCTAGTAATTCTAGTGCAAGACTGTACCTTGGAAAAATCCGCCCTAATAGACCTTCTTTAAAACAGCACCTCTATACCACTGCTAAGGCTGTACTTCATTACTTACGATTGTACTTAAAAAAAATTAAGTCAGTGGGAGCTGTTTCTGTTGAAATCCACAGATTTTAGCCTTATTGAAGGAAGAAAGCAGAAAAATGCTTAGACTGGAGAAAGAGGGGAAAAAAAGGTAGTATTTCCCAGATGGGACAAAGTTTGCTTTACTGCAGTCAGTCTAAGAATTACTATAAATTCTGGGGTTTTGTTAATGTGTCTTAAGGTGTGTTAACTCCATTCTAGAAATTAATTTTAATAATTTAACATACTTAAATGAACCTTGATGGGAGTTAAGAATAAAGCAGCAAGGTCCTATCGCAGAATAAGCTAAAATCTAACAGCTGGAAGTCTTGGCATATATCTTTGGCATGAATACTCTCTTTACCTTAATATATACAGCCATAGACATATATTTAGATATAAAGTCAGCTACAGTGCACACTCATATAATATTAAATAACTTCATGATGCTGCGATGGGTTGACCCCGGTCAGCAAGTAAGCACCCACACAACCACTTGCTCGCTACACCACTCCCTCCAGCAGGACATGGAGGAGAACAAGAAGAGAAAAAGCAAGAAAACTTGTGGGCCAAAATAAAGGTAGTTTAATAAGGGAAAGAAAGATTGGGGGCAAGACGCAAAGGCAAACTGATGCGCAGCCAGTCTCTGAGCAATGGACACCTTGGAAGACAAACCCCCCACCCCGTTCTTCTCCTTACCCTGATTTATTGCTGAGCATGACGTTATATGGTATGGAATATCCCTTTGGACAATTTGTGTCCCCCCCATCTTCTTTCCCCTCCCCCATCCCATTGAGAGTGAGCTTTGCATACTCTCAGTGTGTCCTTTTCCTCTGCCTTTGGACCCATACGTGAACATGCTGATCTGTTTCTTTTAAGATTGAGGAAAGACATATAACTGCTCTACTCTCTCTCTTGTCAGCCCTCCATAAGGCATGCCCCAGGAGCATACGGTGAAGCATCTGCAGTTCTCTCTCTGCTTCTGCTCCTTGGCAGCCCACAGCACCCACACAGGTAAAGTCATTAGCTTTCAGAGTGGCATTATTATTATAGGGCTTTGGGTGGTTTTTTCACTTTTCCTTGAATATATGGTCTTTGGAATATGCTTTCTCTTTGCTTGCTGGAAAATCCAATACTGCTGTGGATAAAATTTAGTGTACCACTAGAAACACTGGACTTATATTCTTCACTTCTACATGAAATCAGGATTTTGCAGAAAAGACAATATATGTATTTCTTTATGAAGTGGAACTGTATGCATCTAGTGGTTCACTAGCAAAGACTGTAAGACTGCTATGTTGCATGGTATCAATGGGAGGCTGCCTTTCACAGCTGTGTTCACACTGATATGGATTCAAAATTACATACATAACTGCCTATGTCCTCTCTCTGATTTTCTGAAAGTGCTCTGTCCTACTTCTACCAGTAATCTTACATACATATGTCTGCAAAGAGTCTTTCTAAGTTGTTGTGTAATCCTGTGAGTTTTCCCCCATCTCTGGTTGCTCTCTGAGTCATTCAAACTCCTGGTTTCTAAATATATATTTTTGCTGCACCAGATTCATGACCTTTCATACTGTTAAGATGTTCTACATTTTTTCCCTGCCCCCAGTCTTGAGCAATTTTCATGGATCAGGACAGCAGGCACACATGCTGGCGGGGTTTACTCAACCCAGCCAAGTATTCTAAATCAATATCTTCTGTCGACACTTCCTACTTCTACTTAAGCGTACATGAGATGCTCCCACTTGTTTTGCAGACAACTAAAAATACTGCAGACCTTTCTGTCAGTCATTCTTATTGAAATAGCATACACATCTCTGAAGTGATGTGAATACTACTTTCTAAAACTGAACATACAAATGTAAATTCACATGCCTCAGCAGAAATTTAACTCTTCCATCAGGCAGTACTGTAGTCTGTGAATGCTTGATTAGCATCTTCTTTCATGTCTATATATTTTACAAATTTTATAGTAAACATAAAAAAAAACAGTTACCAACAAGATCATGCTGTCATCCTATCCTTCAGTCTTCATCACTAACACCACTCTGAAAAAAAAAAAAAAAAAGAAAAAAAAAGGAAAAAAAAGAAAAAGAGCTTGAAAAACTTGAGAGAGAGTTAAGCCATAAATATAAGGGTTTTGGGTCCTCCTCATTTCACTTGAGCCTACAAAAGCCTTATATGTCTGTAGAGCTGAGAATATTGCAGGCAGCCACAGATCTTTATATGCTTATCCACAGATCTTTGTACGCTAAGGAGCCAAATAGTTTAATTTGGTGTGTTAAAATCAAAAGAACATAAGATGTACTGGATCAGACAAAGGTCTAGTTGGCTTGGTATTCTGTCTCAAACACTGGTCACAAGCAGATGATTAAAACAGTAAAAACAGAACCAGCGAAGGACATTTCCCATTTACTTGTGTGTTCTGCCAGGCTCCAAGTATTTTCCATGTGGTGCACTTACTCAGTAGGATGTATATTTAGTATTTCTATGAAATACACAGTATCAATTTATATTTAGTAGCCTTAAATGGCTTTATCTCTTGTTTTTGTCCAGTAACCTCTGCATCCAGGTAATCTTTCACCATCTGCGACACCCTCTGGCAATGAGTTTCACAGCTTTACTACCTACTGTGTGAAGAACCACCTCCTCTGGTTCATCTGAATCTACCTCATCCTAGTTCTGTTTGATTACTCAAAAATAAAACTTTTTTTTGCAAGTTGTTGGAGGCTTTACACAGACCTAACTTGAAATCCTTAATATCAATGCAGTAAGGGAGAGAAGAAAGCAGAAAAATACAAGAAAGGTAGAGCCTAGACTCTGTTCTTTCAGTCTTGTTGTTATATGTTATATGACCAGCCGGTCACGAGCGGTGTTCCCCAGGGCTCAGTTTTGGGGCCGCTCTTGTTCAATATCTTTATCAATGATCTGGATGAGGGGATTGAGTGCACCCTCAGTAAGTTTGCAGATGACACCAAGTTGGGCGGGAGTGTTGATCTGCTTGAGGGTAGGAAGGCTCTGCAGAGGGACCTGGACAGGCTGGATCGATGGGCCCAGGCCAACTGTATGAGGTTCAACAAGGCTAAGTGCCGGGTCCTGCACTTCGGCCATAACAACCCCATGCAGCACTACAGGCTTGGGGAAGAGTGGCTGGAAAGCTGCCTGTCGGAAAAGGACGTGGGGGTGTTGGTCAACAGCCGGCTGAACATGAGCCGGCAGTGTGCCCAGGCGGCCAAGAAGGCCAATGGCATCCTGGCCTGTATCAGAAATAGTGTGGCCAGCAGGAGTAGGGAAGTGATTGTGCCCCTGTACTCGGCACTGGTGAGGCCGCACCTCGAATACTGTGTTCAGTTTTGGGCCCCTCACTACAAGAAGGACATTGAGGTGCTGGAGTGTGTCCAGAGAAGGGCAAGGAGGCTGGTGAAGGGTCTGGAGAACAAGTCTTCTGAGGAGCGGCTGAGGGAACTGGGGTTGTTTAGCCTGGAGAAGAGGAGGCTGAGGGGAGACCTCATCGCTCTCTACAACTACCTGGAAGGAGGTTGTAGCGAGGTGGGTGTCGGTCTCTTCTCCCAAGTAACTAGCGATAGGACGAGAGGAAATGGCCTCAAGTTGTGCCAGGGGAGGTTTAGATTGGATGTGAGGAAAAATTTCTTGACTGAAAGAGTGGTGAAACATTGGAAGAGGCTGCCCAGGGAAGTGGTTGAGTCACCATTCCCTGGAGGTATTTAAAAGACGTGTAGATGAGGCGCTTAGGGACATGGTTTAGTGGGCATGGTGGTGTTGGGTTGACGGTTGGACTCGATGATCTTAGAGGTCTTTTCCAACCTTAATGATTCTATGATTCTATGATTCTATGATATGGTGCAAGTTAAGGAAACCAGAGAACAGCTGTAATTGATGCTGATTCAGCAGATCTCCAAGGAGAACTGTTTCACTCCTTCTCTGACCCATCAAGGGTCATGTCCAGCTCACTCCATTTGCTGTGTGTTATGATTCTAGCCATAACTGATTTTTTCATGATGTAGCTGTCCAGATTCCTTGTCTATTCCCTGAAATGTCCCATTAAATCTTCCTAAAAATGGCCAGTACATCCTCCTAAAAGTTCACCAGCCTTACTGTCCTTATGGTGCTGGTTTGGTTTCCTCTTAAATGCTCAACTCATGATAGGCACGTTCCAGATATGCTTCTGCTCTTCCTCATTTCCTCTCATGCATGCTAAATATATTGAAAATGTTAGGATAGAAAATTCTGCTGATGGCAAGGGTACTGCAGGACTATCTTTCATTCCTAATCACATCTCTTATTTTTAACCAGCTAGTAAACAGATCACACTAGTCTCTCCTTTCTGCCTGGAGTTTTTCCTTTTTGTGTGAGGCCTTGCAACACTCTTCTAAATGTCTAAATGTTATAATCTTTCAGAATCATTTAATGGGATCACCAAATACATTTCAGACAGGATTTTTTGTTTGGTTTTGTTTTATGAAAACCAACTATAATAGACCACATACAAAGATTATAATCTCTGTCATGTTCAGTTTAATAGCTGAGTGGAAGAGGTGCCATTATGATTTATTATAGATGTAACATGACTATAGCATATACAGGAAAAATAATTTTTGAAAGAAGCTTAAGTGTATCTTGGTTTTCGGATTGCCTCTTTTTTTTTTTTTTTGTTGAAATCAATATTGGACTGGAATATCTGTGTTGTTTTTTTTTTTCTTTAGTAAAGGCTCAGTTTCAAGTGACCAGTCCTTTTCATTCTTTGATGTTGGAATATCATTTATAATTATGACAACTTTTTTTTTAACCAGTCTGAACTAAGATCTTCAGTGTTTCACTGTGTATCTGCAGTTAGGGTCCTTTGTTACTACCTATCAACTCATCTGATGCTGAGAATCCATTCATTTAACCCTTGTTAGTGAAATAGTTTGAATTTGTTTTATGATGAATGAAGATGAAAATGCAGGTGAAAATATGAAATAACTGTTCCATTTCTCAGCCCAAGATTCATGCTCCATACTGTGGTACCTGCATTGCTTGTGAACAAGCACCAGCAGTTGGGAATGCTGGGAAGATAAAAATGAAGCCTCAGACCTCTGTCTCCAGATGCATCATAGATGTACAGCACTTGCTGAGTCTTATATCAAAGATCTATTGCTCAGATGTCCAGTGTAAGAATATGCAGTTCCCACACATCACTTGCAGTCACAGAGTTTGTGGGGTGCAGCTAATGATATGAACTACAGTTGTCCAACTATAACTATTATCTGAATGTGACACTAAATTCACGGGAATCCTGGGTTAATCTGCAGCAACATGGATTGCAAATCTATAAAACTGAGTCCCTTCAGGAAGCAACTTCTGAAAATATAAGTAACAGTCCAAACTGCTGAACAAACACATGCATCATCAAATCTATGTCAGAGCTTTTTTGAAGGAATGAAAATAAATATTTTATAAAATGCATCCACAGGATATGCTGAATCTACAAATAAAATCCCAGCTCAGATTTTGGGGCATAAAAAATTACATTACAGGAAAGGATTTATTCTCTTACAAAATAAGGCCTAAAAACTGACCAGCTACAATGAAACAGTACATTCTTAGTCCCTAATGCATTCATTATAAAATAAACCTACTTAGATTTGAGAATATAGCTGTGTAATAGCAATGAAAGAAAACCAAAAAACTTAGCTCATGATACCTCACTTCCAAGTTCTGACTGCTACAAGTCCGAGAAAACTATCAATGAAAGATTTTAATTTCTAGATATGTTGAACCCAAACTATTATAATACATGAAATATAACGGTACATTTCTTTCCATAAGTGAATTTTTCATTATTCCTTGCAGACTATGATGCTCCCCTCTAACAAACAGCAGGCTTTACCATACCTTTTAAGTTGACCCTTTCAGAGAATGACACTATCAAAATAGAGTTTACCACTAGCATAGTTAACCTATAATGAGGAGTCAAATTCCAGCTCAGAAGCACAGGTTGTCTTCTGAGATCAACTCCCCCAAAGTGAAATAATTAGAAATGAGTCAAGGTATTCTGAAATCAGACTACATTTATAAACACAAAAAATCCCCTTTTTTCTTCCTTATAACCATAAAAAAAAATCAGTAGAAAAACATTAGCTAGATCTATGTTTCTCCATATTAAAAATACTTGTCACAAATTTACTACCAGACATTATTCAGTTACTCAGCAAAGGAATAAACACATTGACAAAAAAAATCCTTTGAAGGCTATAAAATACAGAAACATAATTCTGTCTTTAAAAGTCCTTTCACATTGATCCTTGAATTGGAATTATTTTGGAGGATATTCTAGGGACATATCACTGTCTACTTGCCCCAATCTTATATTAAGCATTCATTTTTGGCCAGTGTTAGAGATACAGTGAAAGGCTTTGGTCTGACTCAGCCAGCCATTCTTACAGCATCCTTTTAAAGTTCTTTAACTCATTGGTATCCCACACTGAAGCAATTACAAAGTTTCATAGAATAACGTCAAAATTACTGAACTTATTCCCAATCAGAAAAGTTCTTTCCCAGCTTGTGACAAGAAATGTCTTCTTTTGGAACCTCCTTCAACAGCCTGCAGAGAGTATCTGCTTCATGCTTGATATTCTTGTAGATCCTGATGTTATCTGACCCAAGATTTCACGGTTTGAAAGGAAAGGAGGTAGATGTCTTCCTCTTCCCTCCCCCCATTTCATATCAGAATAAGCCTGTTCTTTCAAAGCATTTTTTTCTTTATAAAGAGAGATGATAGCATGGTGAGGAGAACTGAGATTCAAGTCTCTCAGTGACTCTTGAATGAATGAGGGGAAAGAAGAGGCAAAGGAGGAATCTGAACCTGAGCATACTCCAGGGGAAGTTACTGAACTTTTCTACCTTGTCTTACTGAATCCTTTTTTTCTTCCACCCTAAACTTACGAAGCCCTTCATGTCAGAACTGGCACAGGCATTCCTGAACAGAGCTTCAGATGTCAGCCTCTTTGTTGCCCTTTTAGAATTTTTTTTCCCCAAAGCTTGAGGATTTTGACATATATGTCATGTAAGACAAGAAGACCCCTCCTTTTCCAGTCCTGACAAGGCTGGAAAAGGTCAACTTACTACATACTTGGTGGGACAGGAGGAAATAAGTCGAGCCTTTCCTTTCTCTGTCATCTACTTTGATTGTAATGGAGAATTCCTTCTCAGTTTTTTTTCTTTTTGCCCTTTGAACCTTTACCACGGGGATCGTCTTGGAGCTGGGCACTCGTTTCTTTTTTCTTTATTAAATCTTTTCCTCTATGAACTAGAAAATACCTCTCCCAGTAATTCTTTTATCTCTTTCAGGAGAATGAGAGGCATTCTCTGCAGAAGCAATAGATCTTCTTCTTCCCTTTGTATTTTTCAAACAGGAGAAGACAAAGAAGTAGCAATGAGAGCAATATGCACACACAGAAACCACTACTCTATGTGTGTATGTATGTACACACACACACACACACACACACACACAAAGGTTATCTCTATGCTTAGATTACTTAAAACACCACACTTTGTCCAGACCAAAGAAAAATGAATTTGCCTCTTATTCAGTACTGCACAACTGAGTGCAAAGTGCTACAAAATCATAATTGCAATCATAATAACACAATAAAATCACAATAACAATCACAATGTTATATCTGCTTTGCAGCAATTTGAGGACTTTCACACAAACAGTACCTTACACCTGGGAATACATCCTTATCAGGATGTCACGTGGTGCTCTCTTTAGGGAGGAACCTGCACTGAGGGGCAGGAGGGACAATGAAGCTGGTACTATTTACTGCATACACTCATGTGCACATCCTTCCATTTTCTCAGCAGTTTGTTCAACAACATTCCTGTCAATGTTGGAGGAGCCATGTTTGAAATTTTTATCAACCATCCCGACGGTGCTTGCTATTTTATTGCGACAGGGTCTGAGAGAACATGCTCAAGAAAAATATTTTTTTCAGACAATTTCAAAACAAAATTTGACAGGGTACTATTAAAAAGTAGTGATTTTTACAACAAATGCTAAAATCAGTTCCTCCACCTCTGTCCTGTTAGATTTTCCTCAAGCCACCAAGTATAACTAGAAAGATGGCAGTGTAACAATAGGTCAAAATGTGGAAAATCTCATTTACTGAAATTGAGCTGCATACACTAGTTGATTAATGGGCAGCTGTGTAAGAAGACAAAAGTACAGCAGGGACAAGAAAAAGACTTAATGTCTATTCTCTCTGTGGGTGATGGACAAAAATGGACATCTGAAAATAGATCCACATAACCTAGAAGTATAAGTATCAGCCTACCTCTTGATAACTCTATTCACTTCATCTAGAAATATTAATCTTCAGAACAGAATCTAAACAGCCAAAGGTATCTAAAAAAGTAACAAAGGTGTCCTCAAAAACCATAAGCCATTTATCTGATTCTAACAGTGCCATGTGCTGTTACATGAAAGATCCCAGTTCAAGTTCCCTGGGCACTTCCTAGTTCTTTTGTTGTAATGAAAACATGGGGAATTTAAGATGTGGAGGAGAAAAATCATTCTCAGCTGGTGCAGAAGTCTTCATTTACTTATTATACACAAAGGAAATTAATAAATCACACTAAGTATCTCCCAACCACCTTCAAACACAGGATTTTTTCAACTGTTGTTTCAATTTTTCCCTGTTGCAAACATGAAAGGTAATTTTAAGCCTGATCTGTGCTGGTATTTATCACATCACAAAACAACTCTGGTAAGACAGTACAAAAAACCTGTTTTCTTACATAAACTAGTTATAGGAAGTCATAGAGAGGATAGGATTTGCAGCTGCTCATACATACAGCTAACAGCTTCAGACTGAAAAAATCCTGTCTCTGCACAATCAGCTCCCACTCAGAGATGCACACTGCCTCCTCACCACCAAGCATTCAGCAGAGACATCTGTTTCACAGATACTAGTGTGATGTCACACAATTTCACCCAGGCAGGCATTGCAGGATGCCTGTCTCTAAAATAATCTAACACACTCTTGTTGTCCTACATGGTAATAAAAATTAACAGTGTAACAAAAAAAAAAAAAAACAAACCCAACAAAAAACAAACCACTGTAGAAATGCCATGTACTTGTAATTAACTTTAAGCTGGTTATTTTTCAGCATATAATTCTGCAACATATTTTTGCAGAAAAGACATCTTCATCTCTGTATTAAGCACAATTACTTTATATCAGTTTCTTTTTATATCTGTTCCCTGTAGAAATTATGTTATTATGTCAAAAAATCTCCTTTATCTTTAATTAAAATTAAAGTAGAGTAGAGTAACTTTGAATAAGATTATTGTTTTGAAATGAAATAACTTTTTTCTAGTAAAGTTTGTATATATTCCTTTAAAATTTATTTCAAAATGTTGAGAAATTACTTTGAAAGAAGTTCAGATGAGTCTTTTCTCTTTCAAAAGAGATTTACAAGCAAGTTAGAAGTGGACATATTGATCTCAAATAGTGTTATCAAGTCAGAAGCTTTCTGGTTCAGCTTCATCCCTCCCAAATTAAGCATTTATCTCAGGAGTCTAGATCACTCCTGGACAGGCAAAGTAGCTTAAGTCTCAAGCCCGCGTCCCCGCCCATTTCCATTGCCACAGATAAAATCTGAAGATGTCACTGTCTGAATCTCTTAGCTCTGAAAATCTGAACCCAGACTCAAACCCGGTTACCAAAGGCAAGACAGACATAAACACATTAGGTTTCCCATATACCAGACAGAAATATAAATATTTTAAGAAAAAGAGGATTGTTTATCCCTCGTAAGAGCTTTTCCCTCTTAGCTGAGCAACACAGAAAGTCTTAACTCTTCTGCCTTTGACCCTTTTTCTATTATCATAGGTAGCATGGAAACCTCTGCAACATTTAGGTTTAATTCCCAATTTTATTCTTTCCATTCTTAACAGTAATTCTAGCCACCAATCATGTATCAGTAACCAAAATACTTCCAATGAAAAAATAAATGTTTGAAACAAGCAATTCATTTGAACTAGTTTTTCCTCTCCAATCTCCAATTTTTCATCTAGCTGAAACATAGAAAGCCAGACTGTTTAACAGGAGAGCCGATTTTGAAGATTTACAGTTATATTTTGCTATCTCATTTTCCTTGCCACCAGTTACAGACATTTCCCCTTTGACTACTCAGACTAACTGAAACCAAGCTAGCAGTACTAAGGTACTAGTACTAGTATCCTCCTCTATCCTTCCAGTTGTAGGTAGTGATGTTGAAAGAAAAAGGCAGACCCAGCTTACCAATACCTGGCTCTGAGGCTGGTGTCACCAGCAGTATTTTAGGGTTTTCAATCATGGGATGGTCTATGTGACACCAGGCCTGCTGGGGCCTGATGGGATTCACCTTTCTCCATGGGAGAAAAGTATTTTTGTTCATGAGCTAGCAGGGCTGTTTGAAAGAGCTTTAAACTAGGTTTGAAGGGGGAAAGGGATATATTCAGGCTTACTAGTGATAAGCTATGGGACGGCATGACGATGTTTGAGGGATGATGTATAGTGTGGGCCTTCACTCTGCTTCACAATGTACTGAGTACACTGCAACGCAGTTGAAATGTTTGTACACTAATGCATGCAGTATGAGGAATAAACAAGAGGAACTAGAAACTTTGGCTCAGTCCCAGAGCTATGACATCATTGGCATAAGTGAGATTTGGTGGGAAGAGTCCTGTGGCTGGAGTGCTATGGTGGATGGTTATAGACTCTTCAGGTGAGAGAGGCAGGGCAGGCGAGGTAGAGAGGTAGCGTTGTACATAAAGGAGGGATTGAACTGTACAGCACTTGCAGTTGGGGATGACATGGTTGAGAGCCTCTGGGTAAGGATTAGGGGAAAAGCTAATAAAGTGGGCAATCACCAACTGTATGAAATTTAACAAGAACAAATGCCAGATTCTGCACCTGGGATGTACATATAAACTGGGGACAAGAGGCTGGAGTGCAGCCCTGCAGAAAGGGATCTGGGGGTGGTAAGTTCAATATGAATCAACAATGTGCCCTGGCATTCAAAATGGCCAACCGTATCCTGGGGTGCATTAAGTACAGTATAGCTAACCAATCTTCACGCAGGGTCAGGGGGGATGGGAAAGAATGGCCCATGCAATCCTTGACAATCATCAAAAGAACTGTTTACTGCCGGGAGATCTTGCAGGTGAGCCTGCAGGATGTCCATAGAGTTTGTCCTCTCCCAGCTAATGTTGGGTGTGGAGTCTGGGCTGCTGGTGGGGATCTGGCCAAGCACTCCTTTGACAGCCATTGGTGTGATCTCATGGAAGGGAGCCCAGGTGCACTAGGGTCATGCCAGATCAGCCCTGTCACAGGTGGATCCACTTCCATCAGTTCTTCTTCATCTTGAGGTGGATCTGCCCCCATGGGCTCCACATCATTCTGTGGCAGACTGACACCCATGGGCCCCTCTCCATGCTTTGGTGGATTGACATGTATAGGCTCCATGCCATTCTTTGGTGGGTTGACATGCCTGGGCCTCACACCATTCCTTGGCAGATTGACACTCCTGGGCCCCATGCTGTTTCCTGGTGGATCCACATTCATGGACTCCACACCATCAATCACATGAACATGGACAATTGCTCACATGTCATAGATGGTGTTCCTCCTCTACCGATTCTTTGGCAGATTGACACGCCTGGGCCCCATGCTGTTCCCTGGTAGAGTCACATCCATGTACTGCACACCACTGGTCACACGAGCATGAGCAATCACTCTCATGCCATTTTGGGTGGCGTTCCTCCTCTGCTGATTCCACTTCCTCCTCCTGGGAAGTGGCTTTCTCCTGTTCCTCTCCCACGTACTGCTTCTCTGCTGTCCCATGCAAAGGTGGGCAGCCACCCACCTTTTTGCTCCAACTGTTCTTCCTTCCAAGCATGTCTTGGCATCAGAGGGCCTCAAAGCTCAGTGAATTGTCAGCCAGCTGCTGGGGACCTTGTTTTTATAGGGCTCACCTGCAGCAAAAGGCAGTCAGGAGGCTTGTGACAGCAGGAGGCCACTGTGGTTGGTGACTGTGAATGTGGCCAATGCATGTGGCCAGCTATGGCTGGTTTGGGATTTGGGGATTCTGTGGCCTGAAAGATGCCCTAATGCGGGAGAAAGAGGAGGGTCAAGGGGGCTGAGGGCCCTTTTCCTGGGGATCACTCCCCTGTGCCATTCTGCTGCCCCTTGGGCACAGGGACTGCCCTCCATCTCCCCTCATGAGCCCTGGGCTCCAGCCCCCTGTTCATCCCATGCCCTTGGTCCCCTCAATGAGACAGTAGCAACAACATTCCAGGAGGGTTGGGGGTCCTCAGTGACCCCCCACCAAACTGGCTCCATGCAAGTGGTGCAGCCAACACATGCCCAACAGTGGCTGAGAGGGTGCGAAGCATCCAGACATCCCACTGGCAGGAAAGGGAGGCCCAGCTGGCCTGCACAAGGTCTGCCAGCACTCCATAAAAGAATCACTAATTGTCAAGTGTTGCGTGGGCTTTTCTTCCCAGTCCCCTGTCCCTGCCCCTGGAGCGTGGAGAGGTGCCATCTCTTCTGCATGGAGCCCTGCGGGAGAGGGGAGTAGAGGGCCTGGTGTCCTTTGGATTGCTGTGCCAGCACGACACGAGGACCTTGTAGGAGGCCACCGAGGGATGTCCTTAGGGCCTGGAGGTGGTGGTGGGTTCAGTCTGAAGTGCACCCTTGCTCTGTTCACTAGTATGAAGGAGAAAGCTTCTCACTGCTTTTGTGGTTTCTTGCTTATCTGTTCTGAGAAAGAGCTCTCCCATTTTATTGGAAGAATCACAAGCAACTGGAGCCTTCCGGCAGGTTTCCAGTAAGAAGCTCTTGCCCTTCTCAGACATCTGCCAGAAGATCACTTGGAGGCACACAAAGGGCAAGATGACATCTGGGAACACCCAGCACAGCTCCACCAAGGACAAGTTGTGCCAAGACCAACGTGAGCCTTGCTTTGAGGAGGTGACTGTCCTAGCGGGACAAGGGGAGAGCAGTGACTGCCATTTACTCTGACTTTAGCAAGGCCCATGACACAGTGAGGAACAAGCTCCCCAAGGAAGTGGTCATGGCCCCAAGCCTGCCGGTGTTTAAGAAGCATTTGGACAATGCTCTAAGATATACGGTTTAACTTTTAGGTTGCCCTGTGTGGAGTCAGGAGTTGGATGCAATGATCCTCGTAGGTCCCTTCCAACTCAGGATGTTTTATGATTCTATTCTAAGATTCTATACCTCCTTTTTGCATTTTTATCCCTCTTTTTGCTGTTCTTTTGATGACGTTAAACATCAATCCAGGAACCCTGAGGAAGACTAAAATAATGAACAGATCTATCTGAGCTATAATACAAAACAAAAAGATTATATGCAATTCACCTTGAAAGTAGAAGCCGTCATTATTCCTTTTCATGGCTATTAAAAAGTAAAAAAAAAAGGAAAGCTGCTGAAGTAATATTTTCACCTTTATACATTGTCCTAAAGAAAGTGCCATGGTTGAAAAATCATCAGAAATTCTATTTTCCACTTCCATTGTAAAATTAAGAGAGCTTTTGCATTCTGAACTCTACCCACACACTGCGGCAGCAGTCCCCTGGATTGTTCTGAGTCTTAAATAGGTGTGCTTTGGAGAAAGTAGAAGGAAAAAATCCTTCAATAGATCCCACGCTAATGACATACTAAACTTTTAAGAAGTTTTCTTTCCCTATTTATTGAAGCCAGGCAGTTAATTTTGTACTCATGGGTCCCAACGTATTCACAGTTTCCTACAGGAGATTTGGATATTTCTGTGCTTGGACAATTGTGGCTGTAATTATCTATTATCCCAGCAGCCTAAGCCTTTTTGTGGCAGTGCTCAAATGTTATCTGACATTGGAAAAGAACAATCTCTGGGCCTAGCTTTTCTTCATATATGCTGGTATGTGAATCAATAATAGCTCTTCAGAACTCAGAAAGTCTACCCCAGAGTGAGATTGGAGTAATGAGGGAAAAATCAGTCTCTCCAGTTTAAAATTGTCTTATTAGAGAAACTAGTTGGTACTTAAAAGTGAACTTTTTAAAATTTTACTTTATTTTTTGCCTCATCTGTGGAAGCTGTGGGTCTGTTGAGGGTGAACAGGGCCAAATATAGTCATAGTCTTAACAAGAGGGATATTGTGGACATTATTTCATCGCATAAGTGCAAACTACATGCCGCACTGGATGGTATCATATTTACCCTATCAGCTAGTCCCAGCTGGGAGGTCACTAGAACTTCTTTGCATATTATGTCTTCATTTCTAAAGTATTCAGGTTAGAACTCAGTTAAACCGGCACATATCTTTCAAAACTAAGGCAAGGCACGGCATTCAGGAAGGCATGTCTTTATCTTTACAGCATATGGCTGTGTCCTTGTGACCAAGCAGGCTGTTCCTTCAGAGAAGTCCTAGCGGACTAGGTAGGGGGGAAGAGGCACTCTCCACGCCTGGTGAGTGCTGCGCAGTAATGTGCTTCTGGGCTCTTATCTTGTCTGAAACTGTATGGCCACCCAGCTCCGCAGGAGTCCACAGATCTGCTCCACTATCACAGGATAGGCAGTTTGGGCAACCTCTAAACTGTGATTCAGTTGTGTACATTGAAGGTCTTTCCTGTTTCGCTAGCCTAGTCTACACCTAATCTGTAGGAAATACTTAAAGGACATGCTTTGCTTAAAGTGGCTGGTGAGTTTGGTCAGAAACATGAAACAGCCTGTGTATGGTTTCTAGTAATACTAGGTAACGATCCTCCTAAAACTACCGAGGTTCCTTCAAATCATTAGTTACTTATGAAGGACTGGCTAATAAGACTGAGAGCAGGGCAGGCTGTCTCTTCCCTTCAGTCTTTGCTTCCCCTCTCCCACAGGTCACTCACTCCTGCTCTATAAAGAATATTTCTTTGGAAATGAAGGGTTTTCCACAACACAGTGAATTAAGTGAATTTTATTTATTCAATAAAATAAATTAGAGCTTATCTTTATGTCCAAGACTTAGTTAACATAAGGACATGTACATTTTTTAACCCTCTTACTTTTTTCACTGCCAATGAATCACTGATCCTTTGGGACCTTTCCCCTGTATGCACTTTAGCACTACAGAATTTTAAGTGCTCAGAATAATTTAGAGAAAGAGAGCTTGTACATATTTATGATATATTCTGTTCAGTTTAGAAATGTGGCATCTTGAAAATGCAGCAGAAACTAAAATTTCAGATTTATAATGGTAGAATTGTTCTCCTCATTTTGTGTTCTACATTAACTGTAATTCATTACCAGATTTCTGAGGTTGGGCACAGAAAAGTTGCACGTAAGAATGAAAACACAGTGACTGCATAAGTATAGGTTTAATACCAGGAAATTAATGTGGAAATGTTCTCATTGTTTCACCTGGTTTTGTCCCCTTTTAACCGATGACAGCTAAGACAAACCACAGTCAGTCATTAGAAGTGTAAATTAAATAGGGATCCTATTGAAAAGTATTAAGGCACCATTTCCTGCCTTGCTTTCTGAAATCCAAGGCTATCTAAAGCACACTTGCTGTGTGCTTGATCTCATAATGAAACTGTACATTAAAGTGAATTGCAGGAGTCCATACAATTCTGTTTTCCACAGTGTTAATTCATTAAACTCTGGAAATAAGTTGTGTAAAATAGAAAACACCATGGCTCTGAATTAGCCTATGAGAAAGACAAATGTTGAAAGGATGATGAAATGAAAAGTTGACTTTGCATCTCAGTTAAGCTCAATATCACATAAGGGTGACCATTCTTCCAGGACTGAAGGAAACAACTATGAAAACTTAAGAGAGATTAGAAGGGCAATAAACAGTACTAAGGGAAAGCTTCACATATCTTTGTGTAGACTAAGTAAATGCCACATTAGGTGATGGATGCAGAGCATACATTTTTAGGGATCAGACAGGATTGCTTCTTTAAAAAAAATGTTCAAAGATGTCTGACCTCTCTCCTTCTCTCCATGTTCTCCCCTCCACACCCAGTACACTGAAAAAAAAAAAATCTGAATCTTGGATTAGGCATAAAACCTAGTTTAAGAGGTAACTACCAGTGAGACCATACTGTGTTTGAATTCAACTTCATTATAAAACTTCCCCTCTCTCCTCCCCCATGAAAAGGGCTCTATTTGGCCATTGTTTAGCAATAATATTTAACAAAACCAACAAAAACAGAAAAAGTAAAACACTAATAAAAAATAACAGTTTCTGGTGGTATGAGGACTGTTTGGAAAACCTGTATAGGATGCTCAGAATAAACGCAGGTCATCTGCAAAAAAAACCCTCTGTGTCTCAAAAATCCACACTAGTTAAAGAATATAAGAAAACAGTTGAAAAAGCTTTCTGAATGCACAAATCATCTATGATTATAGAAAATTAAAAAAAAAAAACAAACTTTAGACTTTATTAAGCTGAAATGTAAAAAAGACAATAAAGTAAGTAAGTCACAAACATTTTGTGAAGTAACTTTTGAGAGGTATAAACATTTTTGGGGTAACATTGGAAAGCAAAATTCTGCCAGAGAGTCAGTGAACATATCGGAGACCAAAAGGAGAGTGCAAAGAAGATAAAGCCAAAACAGAGAGCTGAATCTGCTATTTGTACAGAAATACACTACAGAAGAACTCAGGGAATCTCCCACACGACAGCTTCCCCTTATGGAGGTGGAGAATCATAGCATAATTTACTTTGGAAGAGGCCTCTGGAGACCTTCCAGTCCAAAGCCAGGCCAGCTTAGAGCAGGTTGACCACTCCAGACTCTCTTTGTGCAACCTGTTCAAGTCTAAGACCACCCTCACTTTGAAATTTCATTTCCTAACTCTCATTCGGCTTTTCCCAGGTTGCAACTTGTGTTACTATCTCTCACTCTGCATACCTTTGAGTAGAGCGCTCCCCCAAGCCCACTTCTTCCCAGGCTGGAGGACATTAACCAGTAGTGGCTCCATATCAGCACATGAGGGACACCACTAGTAATCAGCCACTGGCTGGACTTGATGCTGCTGCTAACACCTTTGAGACCGGTTGATCAGCTAGTTTTTTCCACACAATTCATAGTCTACCTTTCCAGTCCATGTCTCACGTGCAATAAGATACTATGGGAAACCATGTCAAAGGCCTTGCTGAAGTCAAAGTAAGCAGCATTCATTCCTCCCCCCTCATTCACAGAGCCAGCTGCCTCATCATAGAAAGTTATCACATTGGTCAGGCGCCAGTTTATCCTTGGTAAATCTGTGCCGGCTGTTTCCAGTTGCCTTTTGTCATTTAAGTTCCAGAATGATTTGCTTTACAGACTTCCCAAGAATTGAGATAGGGCTGACCAGCCTGTAGTTCCCAGATGCTGACCCTCTCGCTGGGATATGGTGTATACTAACTCTTGCTTAAAGTGGATCCAATGACAGATGAACAAAAGGTGACAGACATGACAGCCTTATTTTAAAAGCAGGCTTTGGAAACAACCCTTGAAGGAAACTGGGACCAGTAAGTCTCCCCGCCATACCATCACATTATTATTAAAATACATATATTATACATATACTTATGTGTATACATAACATAAAATATTATAAAATATAATATAGAAAAAAATTAATACACTTAAGGATAAATGTAATATAATAGGAAAGAATCATTTGTTTTTTTAAATAAAGTGTATGTCTATGTTATTAGTCCACCAGAGTTCCTTTAAATAAATTGCAAAGCATGATTGGGAAAGGGAAAGGACAAAATTAATCGTATAGTAGAGTTCCAAAATGCTTTTGATGAAGTCCTTCACCAGAAACTGTTAAAGAAGTTATTTGTGATGGAATGCAAAGGTATGCTTCACAGATTAAAAATTGGTCAAAAGACAGAAAACAAATCTTTGGAATAAACAATTAGCTTCCACAATGGATGGTGGTTACCAGGAGTGTCCACAATTATTCATGCTGACATCTGTAGTGTTCAAAAAAATTCATAAACGATCTAGAAAAGGTGACAAAATTTGCAGCTGACACAAAACAATTTAAGACATTCAAAAGCAAATTTCACCCAGATACTGCAGAACATCTCAGAGTACAGAATGACCAGGTGATAAAATGAAACTCCTTTTTTCGTATAGGGAAACAAATGGCAAAAAAAAGCACTAACCATATATACACAGTCAGGAGATGTAAACTACTGACACTGAGGAAAGAGAAAACAGGGTGAACATCACAAAATCCTTGAAATGCCAGTTTAATTGGCAGTGCCACTTCATGTCCCCAAAATAGTCAGGTATTACTACCTGAACAAAGGGGTGGTGATCAAACAGAAAATAGCTGCATACCTTTGAATAAATCAATAGTGTACTGATACAACATACAAAACCTTTTAACAGAGGAACCCATTGCTGCAGGAAATAGTGAGGACCAACTCTATAAATAGATTCAGAAGACATTAACCAAATGCCCCAGGACAGATCCACCAGGAGTGTTAAGTACAGTAACCCAGGGAGCCTCCAGCTTAAATCACTGCCTGCCAGGACCTTGAAAAGTGTACCAAGGGATGCATGTGCACCAGGGATACATCTACACCTGCCAGCAGACACTGCCTGAGACAGCATATCGGCCAAAATGAATCTTTGCTCTGACCTAGGGCAGAACTTACATTATGATTCTCTGAATAGTAAAATTTACATTTCAGAATTCATTCCAGGTTTTGTGTGTTAAGTTTTTAGCATAGCAAGTAAGGAAAAATGAAAAAATTGCATTTAACAACCAGTCTTGACAGAAGAGAGGTTTCTAGGGATTAGAGTAATTAACTCTTTTAAACGTCATTTGGGCAAGTGAGTTTAGTACATTTTGAATGTAGACACTTTTGAAAGATAAAACCATAGTCTGGACTAAATTCCTGTTCGTTTATTTGGAATCCCGGAGAACTATCTAAGTGAGGTAGGTGGGCTGGTATTGAAATGACAGGGAGTTAGTACAGCCACCATCTCTCAGCATTCACAGAGCACTTATCTTTTCCTCGGAGTTATTCATTAAGATAGTTTGTTGAACAATCAGAAGGCAGATACAATGATATGTAAAGAATACAAAGGAAATACTTTTTGCCCTCTTCAGTCATTACAATGCATTATATTTACCCTTCATTTATGAAACACAGGAAAGAGTTTGTAAGGTGATAAAATTATAAATGAGAACAAAATATGGTGCACTAAACATAATCACGTTGGATATCTTTACACTATTAGTACACTAGAGATAGCCCCTTCCAGCTGTTCTTTAGCACAGATCTGCTAGATGGGTTAAGCTATAAATTAGTATCTGACTTTCACTGAAGTGACCAGTTGATAAAGATAAAATTCCCTGAATCCATTCATGCAAAAAGTGCCAAGAAAAAAAACTATTAAAAACCAAAGCTTGAGGAAACAGAAGTTTCTCCTAAACTCGGGGCAGAATACAGGGAATTTGGCCTCTTCATATTAGGGTATGTGGCAAGCACTTCCATTTCAGTAATAAATAACATTGAGACTTGTGCCTTTCACTATGAAAAAAGTTATTAGCATATGATGAATTACAGTCAAGCTACAGCAGCATAATAAGTTATTATTTAAAATTTAAGGCACCTTAGCTAGCTTTGTGCATACATTTGCAAAGAAAAAGCATGCTAGCTTAAACTTCAGTAGTAGAGGTTTAATTTAAAGCAGTCCACCTTGCAAGTTTACAGACACATATTATATTACTGCTCTTCTAGGGTATTTATATGGTCAGCTATGGCATCTTAAGAACAGTTGCCTATTTAAATGCTGAATTAAATCATATTCTACCATATACTGAGGCTCAAAGGGCACCAGAAATTGGCTCCAGGCTTCTCAATTTATTATACTGATTTTGTATTACAGAAAATTAATGCTGGCTACAAAATATACCGAGTTCATAAACTAGACAGAATAACACAGGTTGGGAAACTCATACATACGCAACATTAAGAGACAGAGAATGATGTATCTATTAATCATGGCCAAACTGTGAGAAAGATTCATTTGTTCAATTCAAGCAACCACCTAAATGATGCAAATTGTTTCTGAAGTACCACCAATCTTGAAGGAAGAAATTGCTTTTCAAGACTTTGGGTTTCTCCTTGGAAGGTAGGCGCTTCCATTTGGCATAGCAACTTTCATCGCAGAGTTGTACAGAACTGTCCTGCTGTAAAGGACTTGTAGAGCCAAGAGACATTTTAGAAAAGTAAAAGCGGTGCTGAAAAGCCTGTCTCCACTAGTAATCAAAGGGAAATTGTTATTAATGCACTTAAGACTTTGGGTCAAATGACTCCAGACTCCAAATGAGTTTTTATCTCATACGTACTTTTTCTGTGTCCAAAGAGTTCTGTGCTGCTCTTTCACCTACTTGATTGAAGATATTTGCCACAAGACACTAAGGCTTTTTGCTTTTATTACTATTATTTTTAACATAATTGTTTCATTTCCTTAAACACTACATAGCATCAAAAAAAATTATTCTTAGCCCTGCTAAATCTCTGAACAAATAAAAGGCTGTATTTTAATTGTATATATTATTGTACTGAAAAATATTAACGTCTGAATGATCACTTTTAATGACCTTGAATCTGAAAACAATTGACAATTAAAACAAATTATAAGATGCAGAATTTTAATGTTTTTCTGCAAACTGTTTCAGCTCTCCATGTTCATTAATATCACACTAGGAAAAAAATTTACATTCTTATTTCTTTCAACAGATACATGTCAAAATCATGTCCTCCAGCTGGTGAACATCTGTCATAGTTTTGTGGGTTCATCTTAGGGGACACAGAGTGCTCAGCATTTCATTTTAGGAATGATATTTTGCAATCCTTAGCAATGTTACTGGTGACACTGTGAATAGCCATTGCAGGTCATGCAGTTGGGGAGTTTTAAGGGTCTCTCATTTCCAACTGTCTAACATTTTTATTTTTTATTTCAACAGTTATGAAAAGGGACAGTATCTCAGGGTATCTATATAAAAAACAGTCAGCTAACAAGGCTAATAAATACACTTCTAGGTCATAACAATGCCAAAACAATCTTCCTTTATGCACCACAGTTTCTTGCATGACAAAACAAAACTGGTACTTAGTTGAAACATTGCTAGACTAAGGGCAAAATGAAGTTGTGTCCAAATTTTCAAAATCACAGATGATATGTGAGTTGAGAGAAACCCTGATGGAGCTAAATGTTCATACATGCTGGTTTTTTCATGCAGGAAGAAACTGAAGGAACTTCTTAATTTATAGACATATAAAAAGAGGCATCCTAAAAAATACAAGGAACATGCAACGTCATTGAAGAGCTAGAGTTAGGTGGTGGTAATAGAAATTGTCCAAGAATTTGAATTCAGAGTCCTGATTTATTGTTACTGTGTGTATGCATGCTTGTGGAAAACTACAAAGTACAGATGAATTATGCCTCTGACATAAGCAAGATGCCTGCAAGTGTTACCCTGAGCCCAGGCTGAGAGGGAAAACCCTGGAGGTGAGTAGAAAAGAAAAAGACAATGCTTAAGTTGGCTTGGGAGTTTTCATTAAAAATTGAACAAAAGATGGTTTTGCTTGGTAACAACAACATCATCAACAAAAAAAAAAAAAAAATACACAGCAAACCTTCAAACAAACCTTCAGACAAAACCTTCAAACAACCTGCTGTAATATAAGCAATCTGTTCAATTTGGAATTCTGGGTGACTCCATAAAAAAAAAAAAAAGGAATTCAAATAATGCTCTTTGGGGAGTTTAAAAGAAGCAGAGAGGACCCATGTAATCCATCAAAGGCAGCTACTTTCTATCCGAAATCAAGAGTCACTAGATACCCCCATCTTTAGAAGATGCCTAGGAAGCTCAGGAAAGGCGAACCTTTTTTTTTTTTTTGCTTGCTTCCTTGTTTCTCCCAGCAGTGTTTTTCTCATTAGCAATTTTTTCCTTAGGAAATCCTTGATGAACTCAATAGTATTGCTGCTAACTGCACAATCTGGAAAGCAAAAGCACGGATTACATGGAGGCTGCTCAGCAATTCAGCCCTTTAGACACTCCCTTTTCTGGCTGATATATTCCACGTGCTCTGGCCAGAAACATAGCTGTTCTCAGTGAGGTTCCTGACGCTATTTTCCTGAAGACTTAAACCAAATTCTGCAGCCTTAGAGGTGCAGACTTGCCAGCTAATATTTAAATTAAGCCTGATAAGCAGTTTCCATGCAGTAAGCATGAATAGTTCTGTTATGTACCCATTTTTATAGAGTATCCCAAATCCCATTTATACTAATGAAAGTCTCTACTGACAGCTATACTGTCATTCAAGATTTACAACAATATCAATGAAGTCAGAACCTGAAGCTGTGCCAGTATATTAATATTTCTGAGTTTCTATTCTAAAACACAATACAACTTAATTGTGCTTGCAGGATATTCACTGACATGATAATTCAATGGAAGACTATGGCATTTCAGATGGACCTTCACTGAACTTCTTTGACTTGCACAGGGTGAGTGATATGTAATCAACATCTCTTCAAGGACCTCCAATAAAAGTACAATTTTGATAACGCCTCTGAAGTGATGTTGGAACTCCTTTTTTAAGATATAGGTAAATAACATCTGGAAATCTGCATTTATTTTTTACAAATTTAAAATATATCTGACCCAAACCTCATTGAAATCAATGGGACTCATCTTATCTACTTCAACTGCAACCCCACACATCTTTTTCCATACCGCAACTGATATTAGTACAACATAAAATGAAGGCAGGAATAGGAGAGATCTAAAAACATCTTTTCAAGGAATTCTTTCACTTGCTGTGGTCTCATGATTGCCAAAATGGGACAAAAATAGCTCTGTTAGTTATATTTTATATTATTTATATTGTTACACTTTTCATGAACTCAGGGAAAAAAATAGCCTGTAACAATAACATGGAATTCACCTTGGCACAAAGTGATTGCATTTTTAATATAGTGCCTTTTTTTTCCAGAAAGTAAGTGCATGGAAGAAGGATCCTATATAGCTTCAGCCATGCAGAATTTCAGTACCTAGCCTGGTTTACAAAACTGATCATCAAAAGTGCCTCTGTTTAGGGAGAGCAGAGATATGTATCTGCACAAGGACATTTGTCACATTGTATGCCCACTGACAGAACAGTATTCTACACACCTAAGCTTAATTTAAACACTTGAGGTAAATGTCTACAACTAATCTAGCCAAGCTGTGTCTTCCTTAAAGACAAAAAAGAGAACCAGCCTTGTTTAAGGAATGGCTCATCTGGCCTGTTTTAGAAGTCTGCTTCAAGGTAAATCATAGCTTGGATTCTGTTGACTAGACGGTCATTGACTACGGAAAGAGCTCAGGGTGAATAGGACCAATAGAGATGGGAACATTTAGTCACAGGAATCCCACCTCTTGCACTTACGTACCTAAAAGTAGAAAAGATCTGGCCTTTCATAATTGATTCATGTTTATAAATCAGCTTACTTATAATAACCACCAATCAGTCCTAGATTGCTTTAAAACACGTAATCCTGAAAATTATTATGCTTATTATTTGGTACCGGGTGAGTCAGCTGCATTATTTTTTCAATCCAGTAGTTCTGCTGGTTTTATGCTAAAAATGAGCAATGACAGCAAAGATTTCGGCACAGATTCAACTCAGTGTGCAAATAAAGACAAGAGACTCAATCTATTATCTGGTCTTTCCACACACTTTTACTAATTTATCCAAAATTACTCAGGGTCTACATCCTACCAACAATTCTACCATGAAATAATGTTCATTTTCTACTGGTGAAAAAGCTAGGGCGATTGAGAGGTATGAAAGAAAAGGAGAAACAGAAGATATACAGGCAAGTATAAAAGTACTTCTTTGGTTTAGACATAAAAATTGTAAAGAGTGAAAGGCTTAAGAAATCAACCACAAATTCATTTTCAGTTAATAGCATCAGTATATATCTGCTGAAAATTTCAGCCTAGTATTATAAAAAATGAAGCTATACTACCCTGTATGCAGTATCTGTGGCTTCTCAACAATCCAGAAATTTGTTTCATTGTTTTTATTTCTCCAGCATTTCAAAGATGGAATATAGCCTATAGACTGCAGCTTTTTCCATACATTATATTTTGCTCTAGTTAAAAGTGGGCCAGATTTTCAGCTAGTGTTCACTGGCAGACTACAAAAAATGGTTTAAAGCTTTACTGATTTATACCTCTTGAAAAATATGCCATTATTTTTCAGAGCAAAAATACAGAGATTCCTGCTGATACATCCTTTCCCTCTTATAAAAATAATGGTTTATTGTTCTCACATGATAGTAAATCAAGATTTCAAAAAATATTGTCTTATATCAACTTCAGGACTACATGCCTGCTAACTTATTAATTAACAATTTAACTAACAGAGAAGGAAAGTGCATCTGGATAGAAATATTTCATAATTTGAGCATGACAACTTTGTACTTTCAAGACCTAGGCAACACATGAGGTTAATTTGCCTGAAAAGTCCATATAAAGTCTTTGATAACATACTTTTCGCAGCTTTCTATAACACCTTTTGCTCAGGATAGTTTATGAATGATTCGATTAAGCTAAGGAGATATAAATCACCAATTTGTAACAGCAGTGGAAAAATCTTTCTAGCGCATGATCATGACTCGCCAGCAGTAGCTGGCTAAGCTCCCAAGTCCCTTAGTACTTTCTCATACCCTGAAGAAATGATACAGGACCAGCATTTGAGCTCTAGCTACATATCTATGGGCTCTGTTTGAAAACACAGTCATAATACTTTATAAAACATTGGGTTTTGTTGTTTTGAGGGTGTTTTTTGCCCTCCAGGGATTTCTTTGTATTTTCAGTTTCTCAGTTAAAAACAGTATAATACCAAGTTTCTCTTGGAGACTTTCCATTTTTCATAAGTTACCATAGTTTCCATTGTTTACAAGTTTCCATTGTTTGATAATGTAGCTCATTCAGTTTCAAAATGGTGCTATTATTCTGGTATTTTATTCTTAAATACTTTTTTTTTTCCTAAATCACAAATAAGATTGCAAAATGTGTGAGTCTCCATCATTGCCTTGCATGCATGTACACACACAAGATCAAAAGAATCTGAAATTAAAGAGTTACAGATGCTTGCTATATGTTTTGCATGAACAATAGGGGGATACCGAAGCTGAATAAATGCCTTTTTACCTACTGATTACAACGGTGACATTTTCAGAATAACTTCAGACTGACAGTGTAGCAGTTACAAACCCATTTATAAAGTAAGAAAACAACGACTAAGTTTCCAGGTCTCAGACACATCACAGTGTATTCACGTGTGTAGGCTGATCTGCCTTTATGACATCTAGCACGGAATGACACACATGCTGCTGGTCTACATTTTCGCTGCTGACATCCCCAAAATGCCAGAGAGCTCAGCTCTTACTATTCCCCTTTTGATTTTGAGATACAAAAAGCATGTAGGAGGAGAAGGTGTATGCAGACATAGCTGGGACAGAAGTTCAGAAATGCTTAATATAGGCCCAGATTTCTCTGCACAGTAAACTGGTCAGCTTTTTCCACTGGTCACTCTTACCTGCCTGTATCCTCCAGACGACAGGGTGTGTTTGCCCCAGTTCTCCAACCAGCCCTGACTCTTGCCCAGGTACACGTACTTGTCTCCTGGAGCCTGCCAAGGGCATTTTATCTTCTTTTCCTGACACCGTGGCTTTTCTCCAGCCATTCCCATTTTGCACCACACATTACTCATCTTGAACAAAATTACCATCCTCAAATATTTATGACCTCCCCCAGGTCCCTCAAGGTACCCCTATAACACCTACACAACATTCCCTGAAAACTTCAGTGTAGTTCTACCCCTCACTGCTGTCTCCACTAACTCATCCTAACAAGCAGTAGCCATCTATTCCCAAAAAACAGCTTCCCATTCTAGTTCAACCCCTCACTGCTGTCTCCACTAACTCATCCTAACAAGCAGTAGCCATCTATTCCCATCAGTTATTCAAACATTCTCTTAAAACCATACATTTTAATTTCCCTGCCCCTCAGATAGCCCTTAGCTACTTCTAATATATTATTCTAATGTATTATTTAGTTCCTATCCACCTACTCTGCATAATTCCTTATCCTTCCCTTGGTATTTTATTAATATGTAGCATATTTCACATTAGCATAGCACTAATCAATTCCAAATATAATGGTTGTATATTAGTATTTAGCTAAGTTGTACATTCTCAAATACCTTACTTAAAAAGTTGTGAAGATTAAAATGCCAATTCCCAATGCCTGACTAAGAGATCTCCTTCATTGACTCACTCTCTTGTAAATCCTTTCCCCACAAGGAGAACAATGACGTCCTTTGCAATTGGGCCAAGACCTTCTCTCTCAAAAGCTGTGTGTATACAGTCTAGGGAAAGATGGGGGGGTGGGGAGCAGAGATTCAATCAATTACAATTAGTAGAATTGGGCTGAGTTAAGAGCGCATGATGAGACTCTTCAACCTGAGGAAGAGGAGATGTAGTCCAATTGGTACATGATATCTCTTTCACAGAAAGTTGACACTCTTCTTATTGTCAAGTTTAAGTAAGTTTAAGATGGAGCTAGTAAAAACAGGTTATCATTTAACTAGCCTATCTAGATCTCAGTTTTTCTAAACAAGTTGCATACATTGCAATAGTGAGTCCATAAAACAATTCCCATCAGAATATACAGTCTGTAAGAAATTAACAAACATAATATTTGCCAACTTTTTATAAGATAAAAGAGCAGTCAGAACTCTCAAACTTCACTTTTTTGGTGACTGCAGTTTGAATAGGTGTAAAGAGGAAACATTTTAATTTAAACTGATTTGTGAACTGGGGATTGGTTTTAGATTTTGCAGCTGTGAAGAGGAGAGCCGGAATAGTGTGACTACCAAAACTGTGCTGGGTTACAGCTACACAAAATAGAGTGGTTTCACTGACTAGGGACTATCTAGTATCTAAACTTCCTTTGGTCTATGTAGTCTCACAGTACTCCCATTTCTATAACAGCTCAAGTTAGCATTTTGTTACAGTCAGAAATCTGGAGTAACTCCATTACTTACTTACATTCTGTTACCAGTGTAACAGCAGAGTTTCAACTGCTTCCTTTACAACAGAATAAACCACAGATGTTTGTGTCTGTTTTTTTTTTTCCCCAGCCTAAATGTTATGTCTTCTACAAATTTAGGATTAAAGGGTTTTTTTTGCGAGTTTTTTTGTTTATAAATAAACAAATTTATTTATGCTTTAAGATTTTAGCAAACTCCAAACTGCAGAAGAGTTAAATTCCCTTTAAAAGCATTGCATATGAGGAAACGGATTTCATTGGTATATATTAGATAATTAAAATCTTCTCAGGCTTGTGCTTTTCTTGGAGGGGTTGTGAGGGTGGAAAAAGGTTGGATTTCTTTTTTTTTAAACCTTTTTCTTTTTGGAGGGGAGGTTATATGAACAGCTTTCTGAATACTAACACGATTTTATCTAAATTTTCTCAAGTCAGGTGTGAAGCCCCCTGTATTAGAGAAGATTCCACCATCACTGAAAGTAGGACTATTGTGCTGCTTACTGAGTTTTGGCACATTGCTGTTTCCTTCACACGACAGCCCTGCAAATAGGGCACCCATCCCAGAGACTGGCAGTTCATTTGAGAAGCAAGTTGAAATAGGAAAATTGATAGACAGCTCTTTTACCTTAAATGCTGTCTTTGGTATGAAAAGGATAGCAGGTTACAAATTAAAGTGTTACAACCTCCTTGGCTTGATGTTGGTACTAGTAATTTTCAAATACTCTGTGCGCGTGCGTGTGTATATGTGAGACACAGAGGGGGAAGAGAGAGACAGACATGGAGAGAGACTGGAAGCTTCTTGATAAAAAAAAAAAAAGTCTTATGCCTGAAGTAGGTAAGCAATGAGAAAAATAGTAGAAATTCTATCTACCTTACAAAATATCAATTATTTTAAATTACGGTTTTTCTACATTGTAGTAATAGTCTGGCGTTAGCAGGGTCAGCAGTCATTTCCAATACTGACAACCCCATGATATATAAAGACATTTTTTCCCTATTGCTCAGTGTCTGTACGGACGAGTAGAGCAGCTGACAGCTGCATGTAAGCCAATATATAACTTCCAAGTAATTTTTTAGCCTTTCATCCCAAAGTTACCTTACTCAGCAAAACAACCTCTCTCATGCCCTGGAACATGCGACTTTAAGTCCCATCAGTTGAGATGAAGAAGAAAGCAATTCTCTCTTGCAGTAATTTTCATGGGTATGATCACTCATTAATCCTATCATCAGGTTAACAGTACACAAGCAAAGCTTAATTTAGACAATTCTTAACCTACCAGCACCCCACCTCCCAATCCTCTCAAACTGTAAGAAAAAAGGGGGAGAAATAACAAATTTAAGACTAATAATTTAGCAATACAAGAAATTCTGCTTATGCTAGTATCATTTCCTTTGACTAATGTAATTTCATGCTGTTGCTACAGGCTTTGAGGAATTTCTTTCCAACCCATCATCTTCTAAAAACCTGAAAGCTAGCTAAATTACTTTTTTCCAAGGAAGCGAAAGTTCAGACTTGGCATCAGAGTAAAACTAATCATGATATCAGTAAAATAAGTAACAAAACATGAAACAGACAAAATCCTAAAAATCAAGAGCTTGTATACTTTGAATAAACATTAAAAGTGTACAGAAAACAGTAGTACAGAAAACCTTCCCCACAATTTCCACACCCAGGTTATCCTCTCCCTCCCCACCTGCTCCTAATCCTTCTAACATGCACTACAAACTAGACTACTATATATTATACCATTTTTCTGATAGTCACTCTCTGAGAAGTTGTTGCATGATTACTGTCTGCAATTATTTTTACTCATCTGAGTCCAGGACAAATAGGGAATCCAAATTTGGCCTACAGCTTAAAGAAAATCTCTGCAGTACTATCCTTGCATTAGTGAAATGGTGTACCTCAAATAATTTCTACAAATGTTAGTATTTTTCTTTAGTTATATTTTAGCCATATATATGTAGTATGTCAAACAACAAAAAATGTTTATTATTTACAGTAAGAAACCATAAATACTGGTTTATTACTGTAAAACAAATATATATTGAATAAGAACCTATGCATTCTGTCAGCTGCACTGAAATGGATTAGGTTCACAGGTCAGTTATGCCTGAGCAATTATTTATGAAGCTGTCCTTTTCTTGGCTGTTAATTACCACCACCCAGCTGAGATGGCACATCCGACTGCATGAACAGTCCCTGTCATTTAAATCTAGTTTAGGCCCAAAAGGCTACCTAAACTCACCATTGAAAGCAGTTTGAAACTCTTGATTAAGGTTAATCTCATCAGCTTCACAGGAGAAGAGTCTTAAAGTGCTTACAAAGACAGGATAGGTGGTCACTGCTAATTAGGTGAGGAAAAATCATTCGGCTCTTATGTAACTGCAATAGCCTGATATATCCCATAATATACCATAATACTAACTCTACTGCAACATCTGGCACTATGCATAGCTACATAAACACTACTTGAAGACTGTTTGGTCTTCATAAATATAGTCAGTTTCTGGCTTTAATATATATGCACTAACATAACCGCCACAGAAAGCTCTCCAAGCTGAGACCTTGGACCAAGCCTACAAATCAGTGTAAATAAGTTTTAAGGTATTTCAGATGAGAAATCTGAAATAAGACAATTGAAAGAAATAAGGCATCTGAATGAGACAATTCTGATTCTATTCTATGATTCTATGAATTGCTTTGGAAAACTTCAGCCATGCTACACAGTACTCCCAGCTGATGAAATACGCTGGTTATTAACTCACTTGAAAAAAATGTGTGTAAAAAGCCACACAGAATAGCGAAGTTGTGTGATTCCATTTTAAAAAGAGTGAGACCTAAGTGCAGCTTGAGGTCAAATCACAGCTACCAAAGCATTTATTAGTATTTCCTATCACTACTAAGCTGACAGGAATAATTGCCTGCATTGCTAAAAAAGACTGAAGGAATGCAGTAAAACTGACATCCCAAAGATTGGGATCTTTAACAGGGACTATCCAACTTCACAACAGCAGCAGGAATCATTTATCTTATGCCAAATCTCAGAGGCTCTCAGTTCTACACTGCCTATTCTGTGGTGATACCCCTAATGAAAGAGATCCAGGATTGAAAGTGGAGAATGAGTTAAGCAGGTTTTTGGTGCAATATAGCAGCAAAAACAAATCAACACAGACTACATTTATTAGCTTTTTAAATATGAAAAAAATCTCCTGAGTTAACCAGCAAGTGCCTCCCAGGTTCAGTCACTATGTAGTGCAGAACGGAGTGCTACTTGAAGAACTTCCAGCTAGCCCATATGGAGCTAAGTGTGGAGAATTGCATGCCTGAATCACAGCAAGTCTACACCTGATGTAATTAGCCCTTCACCTCATAAGTGCAGCCCTCAAATTCATGTGGCTGTTCAGACTGTATAGAAATCTGTGACTGAGCAAGCTTTTCTTCCCAGTGTGGTGATGCTCTACAGAGAGATCTGCTTGATGGCTCAGCATCAGCTCAGGGACTTACAATGTAGCATGAGACGACTGTGCTGTGTAGATATACTAGGATACCTGTCCTAGAAAAAAGAAATATTTTCAGAAGTAAAAATGAAGATTAACAATTCCATTTGTTTAAAAAAAAAACCAATAGCAAAAATCTTCAAGAGAAAATAAAGTCTACAATGTAAATGGAAAACAGGCTACTTTTTTCTAGGCTTTGTTTTCATTTTAGGTGGTTTCACAGCGGTGTAATTCTAGTGACTTACCACTCTATAAAGGGAAAAACAAGTTCTTGAGTAGATAGATGGTCGTTAACAAAATTCTCATAGCTGAATAATGCTGAACTTTGGGGAGTTTAATTCCATAGTTACCTCCTGGCAACGCCTCTGGGGCTTTAAAATACTGGCTAGATTCCATTTCTACCTAAGCCTTTTCATAATTATATTTTTTTAAGGAAAATACACAGAGAAATAAAGATGACAAGGGAGAAAAAGAATGCCACTCTGGGACATTTCTCAAAAGGAGAGTGCAGTGTCTGTGTAAATGAGAAAATAGTTGAAGGTGAGATCTGTGGAAGTAAACAAGAGAAAGAAAAACTGTGTTCAAAGATGAAACAGGAAAGATACCTTGCTGGTAAAATTCATAAACTATCTTTAATTTGCTCCAGGATAGTGGGGGAAACATGACAGGAGGACAGCAATCTTTTTTCCTGTGGTAAATAATGAAAACATACTAGAACTAAGGTCTCATGAGAAGATATCCTTGAAGAAAGAGTAAAGTAAGTCAAGAACATTTTGAGGTCAAACAGTATTCCTCTAACATTTCAAAGAGACTAGCTTCTCCATGTAGAGAACCATTAACAGTAGGTACAGCAGGTATCTGTATGGCATCAATCAGAAAACAATAGTACACTGATTTTTGTTTCTTTTAACGTGTGCAACAGAAGGTACATATTACAAAATAGTCTAGCTTTAAGCAACAGAGCAGTTCCAAATTCATAACAAACAAACCATACATTTCAAAAAAGCTGTACCTTCCCAAGATCAAGCAAAGAGCTATCTGTGAATCACAACAAAATATTTTTTTTACTTAGCTTTGTAACTCCCTTGTGGTAAAAGAATATAGCAGATAACACTTCCTTTCACAGACAGACAAGGGAGGAACAAAGCCAGCCAACCTCAAAACAGGACTTTGGAGGAATTTCAGCAAAGTATCTAATAATGAAATTGTGAAAAGCCTTCTACAGGCATGCAAAATCCCCTGGCACGTGATGTCAGAGCTACTGCTTCTTTCTGAGCGTACCAAGAAGGGTCTTAGCAGTGGGAGTCTGAGAACCGAGATCACTCACAAGCTGCATCAAGATCTATCTGGATACAACTGAAGGGCTCAGCTTAGCTGATGAGGTAGAGTGACTGGAGAAGAGTAAAGAGCAGGATTGCAAAGCAAAGGATTAATGAGATACCCAGAGGCCTGCATGGAAAAGGTTGGGGAGGGGGGAGGGTGGAAAGCCAGGTAGTTTGAGAAAGGGAAAGCCACAGGCTGAGAACAGACAGAAAGAGAAAGCACCACTGGCGCTCCACTCTGCATAGATAGGCTTGCTAGTCAGGAACGGTGGGCTGGATGGGAAGGGTAGTTACAAATAAGACATGGCAGCTAACTTTATTACTAAAAGTCAGATAAGCTTCATTAGTGCTGCACTCAGGCAGGGTTAATGAGCTGTTCTAAGCATCCCAGCTCCACTATTTATTTCTGTATGGAACATCACCCATAGTGATTTGTTTATAAGGGGAGCATGTGACCAGTCAGGGGAATAAACAAAGTCTTGCAAATCCTAGATTAGCATGATAAGCACTGGCACATCATCTAGAAGTGAAGCCCAGCTCTCCTCACTCCACTGCACATGCCTTTTTCCATTTTAATCTTCTACACTACCAAATGGGGCAAAGACTAACACTACCCTGTTTCTGACAGTAAGAAGCAGATCTGTAAGACACAAGAATGAAATAAACCACAGAAATCCAGTTCAAACCTCAACACACCTCACATTAATATTATAGCAACTCTATGTAAGCACCAGACTATAAAAATTCATTCCATCAGCGTCATTGGATACCTACAGCAATATTAATCACCCACCATCTGACTTCTGATGTAAAAAGATAGCTGCCGTGTTCCTTCTCACCATGCAGCTCTGTTACAGCCTCTCCTTTGCCTCTCACATCACCTTTATCAGCAGGTCATTCTTATCTGAGCTATTTAATGAAATTATTTTCTTGGCAGTGCTCTGACACACCAGGATGTCAAGTACATTGCTGTGATAAGGTCCCCTAAAGCACACCATGACTATGTTAATGTTGCATACTGTGCCCAAACCAGAATCTACTGTGAGAGCCTTAACTTTCCTTGAAGTTTTAATTGTTCAAGACCCAAGTCCAAGAATTTGTCTCCCTAAATTAGCATTGCAGAAGGCTCCATTCTTTCACTGCCAGAAGCATGTTAGCACAGTGAGGTGAATTAGTGTTTAGCTCTTTCATTTATCCAAACAAATATTTTGGCTGTAGAAGATACTGTCAGCACATCACATTAAAGACTCTTTTCAGTGTTAATTCTTGCCAAATACCAGCCAATAATTTATTTTAAATTCCACATAACCTCTGAACACCTGTGACTCTGATCCCACTAACAACCACAGTAAACGCTTCTTTCCTTCCACTTTAGTAGGTCATGGGGCAGCAGAACAGTTGCACTATAATCAAGTCTGGTAACATTCATCACATTGTCTTCTCTTCACCCATCACTCCTTAGCAAATTCACCACACTGGCCACTTCTCCTTCAGCCACACATTTCCAAAGACCACTTATTGTCTGGATTTATGTTGTCCCACAAAGCTGGAGCGAATCCATCACGCAGGAGGGCAGCTGAAGAGCTACGTATACCACATTCTGTTCAGACACAGAGCTTGTCCCATGCACTTTGGTTTCAACATTTGCATGCACCCTGCAGATTTTAGCACCTGGTATTTCCTGGTTGGTACTCTGAGAAGAGCCTCCAAGGTCTGGATCTTCCCAGGACCTCCAGACATGCAGACTCTCCAATCCCTTCTTAATTTCTTCTTTAAAGTATAGAGAACAGTGGCAGCGAATTTGTCTCATTTGTTTCCTGGCCTAACACATGTGCATATACACCATCACAGTGCAACTCAGATTTTCCTTTATACTCCTAAGGACCACTTTACTTTTGTGTATGCCTTCAATTCCTCATTTCATTGTGATTTTAATCCAATAAATGATTTGTCCTTCAGTGGTGGCAAGAGCACTAGCTAGACATGGGGAAATAATTTCTGAGAAAAACATTTCTGCACCAAAAGATAAGATACTGTTTGTCAGAAACGGGTCTAGCCCAGTCTGTTACAAATGTAGTCAGTTTGTCTGATGTCCCAGCCTCCCAGACTTCAAGTATTTCATGGTTGGGTTTTTTGTTTGGGGTTTTTTTTTAGGGTTTTGTGGTGTTGGGTTTTTTTTTTGGGTGGGGGGTGAGCTTAGCAGGGAGGGAAGTTTCATTGTAACATTTTTTAAAATGAAAATTTAACCTACTGTTTCAGAACACTTTAGACTAAATTTACATGCATTTATTCTTAAACATGCAAAACACAGCGAAGAACATTTTTGAATCATATAAAATGTTTCTGTTCATCTGAAGTAATTTTGACTTTTGATGTTTTTGTGCTGCCAATGAAGTGTAAAAAACACTTCATATTACTGTAATTATAACACCCTCTCTAAAATGAGCTATTCTAGTCGTTCTCAGCCCATCTTCTCCCAAACTTGGATAAACTGAAAAATATATTCAAATTTCCTCAATGCCCGCAAGTTTCTACAAAAGCAATGACACACTGGATTTTTACGTACAGCCTTCGATCACTTGCTTATTGTGTAAAATCCTCTTCTTATTTTAAAACTGCATGTTAGCTTATAGGTAAACCTCAAGACAGTCTTGCAAACCTGATATGTCATCACTAAACTTCGGGCTGCCTTTTGTACTATCTTCCCTAATATAACCTGAAATCTCCGGGACTTCCCCCCCCAACACAGGTAAGATCAAGCAAAATGACTAATCTTATATCTGTAAAATAAAGTAGGAAAAATAATATATGTGAAAACTGAAATTACCTATTTTGATAAAATTTAATAAATGCTAGTTTTCCTGAATGATACTTGATTTTATGAAAGACTTTCATACAACAAAAAGGAGCTTTTGTGTGGCAAATAACATCTGGAGTAAAATGTGAGTGGAGATTTTGGTGGGTTTTTTTTTCTGTCCCTCCACTCCACAAATCATTTCCCCATCCTCTCTTTCTATGTGTATACATGTGTGAACATGAGCTGTTTACAGTCAAAAAGAAAGTGTATGCCTTTCAAATTTCAGCAGGTTGTCATTCTTTCAACACATTACAGAACACACTGCAATTCAATAAAGCACAGTGAATTTTGACCTGGCACACTTATCTCAGCCTTACTCATTTCCCCTGAGAAAATTTGCCTCAATTTCCTTTCATGTGCCCATCTTCTTTCTAATATGAAGGCCACAGCATCCTACAAAGGATTTTCAAATACTTGAAGTTAAAATTCACTGAGAATTTTACCTTTTTAACACTTCCTCCCATGCCCTCGTAACCTTATTGAGCCATTTCTCTGAAAACTTTCTAAAGACTCTCAGTTTTTTACCTAAATGCCATAGAACAAATAAAGGTATTGTTTGTGCGCTTAGGAGCTATTTTTGTATAATATTTTTCTCCTGGTTTTCAGATGAAGGGAGACTGGAGAGAGGGTAGCAAGAGGGGATTGCTTTTTTCTGCTTTTCTTCCCCCTCCCTTTTCTCTGCTTGTCCATCCCTCCTTTCTTTCTGCTCTGTGACTTCAATCACAGTCTGATCCTGAGAAGATGCCAGTGATGAAGGAAGTTTTTGTTAGGGGGTAAGAACTAGTATTTTACACCTAGACTCAAACTGGTCAGATGAACAGCAATTTTCTCCATGCCCCGTGAGGCAAAGTTAAAATGGTCTGCTAGTGAAGTCTGTGGTCTGCTTTTACATCTAACAAGGGCTGTAAGACAGCAATCACGAACTAGTCTAAACATTTTGCTTTGAAGCCTTTTTAATGTGGAAAACTTATAACACTTCAAAGTGACAGTTTGTCTCTGAAAAGAAAATGAGCAACAACTGGGTCGATATCCTAGAATTTGAAATAACTGTGGAGTTTCTAACCAAAAAAAAAGTTGCAGAAATGGTAGGAGATAATATCGGTTGAGTACATAGAAACCAGGAAAGAGAGTAATTCTGAGTTACCACAGACCTTTTAGCCAGAAATTCTCTGGCAGGCATTTACAAGTGTGCTCATGAGTGTGAAATCAACCTCTGAGATAGATACAACAAATTCAAAAACATGCTGTCTCAGGTACAAAGGTGTGCTGGTTTGGCTGGGATAGAGTTAATTTTCTTCATAGTAGCTAGCATGAGGCTATGTTTTGGATTTGTCAAGGCCCACTGTACCCGCCATTTCAGCGAAGCCACCGAGGCGAAGGGCTCCGGAGCGGAGGATCGTGACGGGGGACCCTTCCTGAAGCGGCAAAAAACCGCGGCCAAACCCGCGAAAGGCAAAAGCGCTGGGAGCGAGAGGGAGCCCCAGCCCCGCCATTCCCCGAGCCGGAGGAGGGCGTTCCTGACGAGCGGCAGCTCTGACTCAGCGTGGGCGGGGACAAGAGGGGCGGCAGCCAAACCTCCTCACTTACAAGAGCAGCTCCAGGGAGCGCGAGCGACCCGGAGCGCGGCGAACAGGGCGGGCAAACAGGACGTGGCGCGTCAGAAGGGCGTGGCGCGGCAGTTTGCGCGGCAGTTCGCGCAGGGAAGGCGAGTGGGCAAGGCACAGCCCCGCTCCTGGCTCCAGAGGCCAACTCAACTGGTACTCGTCAGCTTCCGAGAAGAGGACCGGCTATGGTTTCCACTCGGCCGAAAGCCGTCGCCAGAAGGAATGTGGCGACCCAGACGGAGCTCACACGCAAGCATACAGCTGTCCAGGTCTCTGGCTGCAGGGAGTGCATGAGCCTGTCAGCTGTGCCGGAGGGCGGCAGAGACACCACCTGTGTGCGGTGTGACCAGGTGGATGATCTGCTTGGCCTGGTGGCAGAGCTGAAGGAGGAGGTGGAAAGGTTGAGGAGTATCCGGGAGTGTGAGAGGGAGATAGATTGGTGGAGCTGCACCCTACCGTCCCTGAGGCAGAGGCAGCAGAAGGAGGCTCCGCGAGAAGCAGAGGATCCCCTGCCTTCTTGCCACCAGGTAGAAAGAGGGGACCTAAGCGACGGGGGGGGATGGAAACGGGTCCCTGATCGGCGTGCCAGGCGAACCCCTGCCCGGCCTCCCTCACCTTCCCGGTTGCCTTTACACAACAGATATGGGGCCCTGGAACTTGAGGGCGAGGCAAGCGAGGATGTAGACGAAGGTCCATCCGGGGGGTCGCCTAGGGTGAGGCAGTCAGCCCCACGCATTACGACTGCCGCTGCTAAAAAAAAAAGGAGGGTAATTGTCATAGGCGATTCCCTTCTGAGGGGAACAGAGGGCCCGATATGCCGACCGGACCCGTCCCACAGGGAAGTCTGCTGCCTCCCTGGGGCCCGGGTCAGAGACGTCACTAGGAAGCTCCCTGGTTTGGTACGGCCTTCTGATTACTACCCGCTGCTGGTTATACAGGCTGGCAGTGATGAGGTTGCGGAGAGAAGTCCTGCAGCGATCAAAAGGGACTTCAGGGCACTGGGGCGACTGGTTCAAGGATCGGGAGCACAGGTAGTGTTTTCCTCTATCCCTACAGTGGCAGGGAAGGATACTGAAAGGAGCAGGAAAACACACCTGATCAACGCGTGGCTCAGGGGCTGGTGCCGTCGGAGGAATTTTGGCTTTTTTGATCATGGGGAGGTTTACATGGCACCGGGCCTGCTGGTGACAGACGGAGTCCAGCTGTCTCACAAGGGAAAAAGGATCATGGCTCATGAATTGGCAGGGCTCATTGAGAGGGCTTTAAACTAGGTTCGAAGGGGGAAGGGGATAAAACCAGGCTCGCTAGAGATGAGCCGAGGGGTGGCGTGCCGATGCCGGGGGCGAAATCGATAGCCCAGCTCAAGTGCATATACACCAATGCACGCAGCATGGGCGGCAAGCAGGAGGAGCTGGAAGCCATTGTGCAGCGGGAGAGATATGACTTAGTCGCCCTCACAGAAACATGGTGGGGTGACTCTCACGACTGGAGTGCTGTAATGGATGGCTACAGACTCTTCAGAAGGGACAGGCGAGGAAGGAGAGGCGGTGGGGTGGCCCTGTATGTTAGGGAGTGTTTTGATTGTATAGAGCTCAACGATTGTGATGATGGTACGGTTGAGTGTCTGTGGGTAAGGATGAGGGGGAAGGCCAACAAGGCAGATATCCTGCTGGGAGTCTGTTATAGACCACCCAACCAGGATGAAGGGGCGGATGAAGCGTTCTATAAGCGGCTGGCAGAAGTTTCTCAATCGCTAGCCCTTGTTCTCATGGGGGATTTCAACTTCCCGGATGTCTGCTGGAAATACAACACGGCAGAGAGGAAGCAGTCTAGGAGGTTCCTGGAGTGTGTGGAAGACAACTTCCTGACACAGCTGGTAAGTGAGCCTACCAGGGGAGGTGCCTCGCTCGACCTGCTGTTTACAAACAGAGAAGGACTGGTGGGAGATGTGGTGGTCGGAGGCCGTCTTGGGCTTAGCGACCATGAAATGATAGAATTCTCGCTTCTTGGTGAAGTAAGGAGGGGGGGCAGCAAAACCACAACCATGGACTTCCGGAGGGCGGACTTTGGCCTGTTCAGGACGCTGGTTGAGAGAGTCCCATGGGAGACGGTCCTGAAGGGCAAAGGGGTCCAGGAAGGCTGGACGATCTTCAAGAAGGAAGTCTTAAAGGCGCAGGAGCAGGCTGTCCCTGTACGCCGTAAGAAGAATGGGCGGGGAAGACGACCGGCCTGGCTGAACAGGGAGCTCTTGCTGGGACTCAGGAAAAAAAGGAGAGTTTACCACTTGTGGAAGAAGGGGCAGGCGACTCAAGAAGAGTACAGGGATCTTGTTAGGTCGTGCAGAGAAGAAATGAGAAAGGCAAAAGCCCAGCTAGAACGCAATCTGGCCGCTGTCATTAAAGACAACAAAAAAAGTTTTTACAAATATATTAATGACAAGAAGAGAGCCAGGGAGAATCTCCATCCTTTATTGGATGCAAGGGGGAACATTGTCACCGAGGATGAGGAAAAGGCTGAGGTCCTCAATGCCTTCTTTGCCTCAGTCTTTAACAGGCAGACCAGTTATCCTCAGGGTACTCGGCCCCCCGAGCTGGAAGACGGGGACGGCGAGCAGGATGAACCCCCCGTAATCCAGGAGGAAGCAGTCAATGACCTGCTATGCCACCTGGACACTCACAAGTCTATGGGGCCGGATGGGATCCACCCGAGAGTGCTGAGGGAGCTGGCAGAGGTGCTCGCCAAGCCGCTCTCCATCATTTATCAGCAGTCCTGGTTAACAGGGGAGGTCCCGGATGACTGGAGGCTTGCCAATGTGACGCCCATCTACAGGAAGGGCCGGAAGGAGGATCCGGGGAACTACAGGCCTGTCAGCCTGACCTCGGTGCCGGGGAAGATTATGGAGCGGCTCATCTTGAGGGCGCTCACAAGGCATGAGCGGGACAACCAGGGGATCCGGCCTAGCCAGCACGGGTTCATGAAAGGCAGGTCCTGCTTGACCAACCTGATCTCCTTCTATGACCAGGTGACCCGCCTAGTGGATGAGGGAAAGGCTGTGGATGTGGTCTACCTGGACTTCAGCAAGGCCTTTGACACTGTCTCCCACAGCATTCTCCTAGAGAAGCTGGCGGCTCACGGCTTAGACAGGTGGACTCTGCGCTGGGTCAAAAACTGGCTGGATGGCCGGGCCCAGAGAGTTGTGGTGAATGGAGTTACCTCCAGTTGGCGGCCGGTCACGAGCGGTGTTCCCCAGGGCTCAGTACTGGGGCCGGTCTTGTTTAATATCTTTATTGATGATCTGGATGAGGGGATTGAGTGCACCCTCAGTAAGTTTGCAGACGACACCAAGTTGGGTGGGAGTGTTGATCTGCTCGAGGGTAGGAAGGCTCTGCAGAGGGACCTGGACAGGCTGGATCGATGGGCCGAGGCCAACTGTATGAGGTTCAACAAGGACAAGTGCCGGGTCCTGCACTTCGGCCACAACAACCCCATGCAGCGCTACAGGCTTGGGGAAGAGTGGCTGGAAAGCTGCCCAGCAGAGAAGGACCTGGGGGTGTTGGTCGACAGCCGGCTGAACATGAGCCGGCAGTGTGCCCAGGCGGCCAAGAAGGCCAATGGCATCCTGGCCTGTATCAGAAATAGTGTGGCCAGTAGGAGTAGGGAAGTGATCGTGCCCCTGTACTCGGCCCTGGTGAGGCCGCACCTCGAATACTGTGTTCAGTTTTGGGCCCCTCACTACAAGAAGGACGTTGAGGTGCTGGAGCGTGTCCAGAGAAGGGCAACGAGGCTGGTGAAGGGTCTGGAGAACAAGTCTTATGAGGAGCGGCTGAGGGAACTGGGACTGTTCAGCCTGGAGAAAAGGAGGCTGAGGGGAGACCTCATCGCTCTCTACAACTACCTGGAAGGAGGTTGTAGCGAGGTGGGTGTTGGTCTTTTCTCCGAAGTAACAAGTGATAGGACGAGAGGAAATGGCCTCAAGTTGCGGCAGGTGAGGTTTAGATTGGATGTAAGGAAAAATTTCTTTACTGAAAGAGTGGTGAAACATTGGAACAGGCTGCCCAGGGAAGTGGTGGAGTCCCCATCCCTGGAGGTATTTAAAAGACGTGTAGATGAGGCGCTTAGGGACATGGTTTAGTGGGCATGGTGGTGTTGGGTTGACGGTTGGACTCGATGATCTTAGAGGTCTTTTCCAACCTCAATGATTCTATGATCTTCTATGATCTTTTCTGCTTCTCGCACCACCCCACCAGCGAGTAGGCTGGGGGTGCACAAGAAGCTGGGAGGGGGCACAGCCAGGACAGCTGACCCCAACTGACCCAAGGGATATTCCACACCATATGACGTCATGCTCAGCATATAAAGCTGGGGGAAGAAGAAGGAAGGGGGGGACATTCAGAGTGATGGTGTTTGACTTCCCTTCAGAGTGATGACGTTTGTCTTCCCAAGTAACCGTTACGCGTGATGGAGCCCTGCTTTCCTGGAGATGTCTGAACGCCTGCCTGCCAATGGGAGGTAGTGAATTAATTCCTTGTTTTGCTTTGCTTGCGTGTGTGGCTTTTGCTTTGCCTATTAAACTGTCTTTACCCCAACCCATGAGTTTTCTCACTTTTACCCTTCCAACTCTCTCCCCCATCCCACCGGGGGGAGTGAGTGAGTGGCTGTGTGGTGCTTAGTTGCTGGCTGGGGTTAAACCATGACAAAGGGTTACACTGATGTTAGCTTATTTATAAACCTGATTTACTACATAAGCTTTGGAGACCATGAATTCTGTAACTTTCTCAGCACACATGCGTGGATGCACATCTTGTGTGTCACTGTCCCTCTTATCACTTTGGAGCCTGTTAGCACATTTCAATCAAATCAGATAAGTAGCTGAGATCCCAAAGATATGAAGTTCCCTCAAGTTTGACAAGGGAAGGCAAGAAAACCCCCAACAGTCCTACCACTGAAGGAAAAGCTGAAGGTCACCCTTCTGGGACACCATGGAAAGACACTACATGAATGTCTCAAGAGCAGTAACATCTCTGTCAGTGCTTGCCCCTTAAGGGATATCAGAAAACCCAGCCATATGAAGCTCAGAGATAAGCAGTAACCAGCCTTCATTAGCTTCGGTGCTCATACTACTTCCTTTTCTTGTTATTATAACAGCAAGTTTGTGTATCTATAAATACCATTGGCGTATAGGCACTCTGTGCTAAGGGCTATACAAATATACAGAAAAGTATTTTTCCTGCCCTACAGAGGTCGCCATTCCCCACAGTGAGATCGGAGAAAAAACATAAAGAATCGAAATCAATGCACACGACCTTGGGAGATACTCAGGTGCACCTTTTACAAAGACATTTGGGTGAGAGTAGTGCTCAGATCCCCAGAGCCAGTCCAGGGGTTCATACAGAACAGGAGACTGCTTTAATTCCCTCCTGGCTGCACACAGTAACTGCATGCAGTGGGGTTAGCTGAAGTCTAACAAGCTTAGTGGCTGATATGGTGCCTGCACCTTATCAATAAGTATTTTTGATAACTCTAAGTCACCATAACCCCCAGGAGGGAGGGTATCAATAACAAGCATATCACGATCATTTCTTTTCTCTTCATTCTGTAAGTAAAAGCCAAGACCCACAAAGCAATCACAATGAATCTATACACTGTAGCTATGTAATTATTTTGGAGGTTTTTCTAATTGAAGTTTTTCAGACTTTATTAACTGAACTTGCAGACTATAAAAAGGGAATAAAAATAATGCAACCACACACTGTAGACTGTATTGGAAGTCACAGATCACAGCAATACCTAGGATTTTATGTATACAAAGTTTTTGTTTCTCTTTTACTAGATAAATCACACATAGACAGATGGGTTTGCATTTTCTATTTGTTCTGTTACGGAGTTTACACGTTTCTGTACCCCATTACCTATTGGTTGCAATGTAACAAACATTCATAATTTGTATTAATATAAAGATTTTCTATTAAAATGGTGTGGATATAGGGAGAGGAAAAATAAAACTAGTCCTAGATCCTTAGTTAACATAAACAGATATGTCTCTGTATCTACATCACCTAATGTAAATTTAGGTAATTTATAATAGGTGAATTTGTTCCATAATACACAATGCTTTTATTTAAAGTGAATAGGTATTCCATGTAGAGTGGTAAAAGCCTATTAAGACCATGTCTATGCAGCATTCAGAGTAGCTCTATATTAGAGAAACTTGCATTAGCAAGAAATCATTCTGCTTAGGGATGATTGTTTAAATTATTAATATATACATATTGCCATGACTAAATTGCCAAATTATTTGTTCTAAGATAAATTAAACATACTGAGAGAAAATTGGCCTTGCTAGAGTCAGTGGAAGTTTCTTCAGCTGACTTTGATAGTCCAGAACTTGACCCTCAGGTGAGGATGATGATGTTTCAGTACCTCTAGATTTACAGCAGCAATATAAAGAAAATAATGCAAATTGATACCAACGTCTTATGACCCAATCAGTATTTATCTCTCTAAAAGAAATTTTTATGTATATGTTACATTAAGAATTAACTGATTACTGATCTACAATATTTATTATGCTTTGAAGCAAGCTAACTAGTTTTAGACGTATTAACCTGTGCTAGAAGGTTAAATTGTTGCCTATGTGTTTTAGAGTTATTGGCATTTTATTCATATTCATGATGGAAAACTAGGACAGAAAAATGCTGCTTTCAATCCAGTGAATGCATCATAATTATTTCCTAATTGACAAGATGCCTGATTACAATTTATACTGTATCTTGTTAATTTATGAAAGATCCTTTAAAAGTAATTTTTTTACCTTCCAGTGTGCAAGCATAGGTAGGTGATGTTAACCCTACCTTACAGATTTCTTCTGCCAGTGAAGTCTTAATTGGCTTTGGAATCTCCTTTTGTTATTTGACAGTGCGGTTTTATTTGTTGGTTGGTTGCTTGGTTGGTTGGTTGGGTTTTTTCCTGGTGTTTTGAGGTTTCTGTTTTGTTTTTCTCCACAAAACCACTTTTTTTTTTCCTCAGTGTGCAGTCAATGGAACACCAGAATACTAGTAAATTGGATCATTAGCAAAGAAATAAGAATAACTTCTTTCACCACAAAAAGTACTATTTTCTTAACACATTCTTTCAGAACCTAAGAATTACTTTGATTTGAAGATAAGGCAAAAGTTCTTGACCTATTCAATTCCAGTCTTTTGATTCAAATGCCAACAATGACTGTTAAAATATTATTTAGAACAAGATTTAATAAATAAGGAAAGAGCATCCAGACAGTAATAGCAAGGAAACAGTAACAAAGTAGTTGAAAACAGCTGAAATGAGAAAATCAAACCACCTTCCCTGTTCTCCAAGTGTCTTTTTATGTTCTCTTCTATTTCCATTTGATATGGATACATAATTGTGCATGCACTCACAGTCACTTCAGTGAGACTGTGATTTTAACCTCAGGCTCCAGTCCAGAAAAGCATTCAAGTGTTTTGAGTCTCACCAAAATCAATGGTGGATTGACTCACACACCTAAAACGCATGTGTTTAAGCTTCTGCCTGAATCAACTACATAGTTTATACCCACCTAGAGGTTCATAGAATAATAGAATCATTAAGGTTGGAAAAGACCTCTAAGATCATCAAGTCCAACTGTCAACCCAACACCACCATGCCCACTAAACCATGTCCCTAAGCGCCGCATCTACACGTCTTTTAAATACCTCCAGGGATGGTGACTCAACCACTTCCCTGGGCAGCCTGTGCCAATGTTTCACCACTCTTTCAGTCAAGAAATTTTTCCTCACATCCAATCTAAACCTCCCCTGGCACAACTTGAGGCCATAAATACTTGAGGTTGTAAATAGGTATTGAGAAGGTGGGTAAAAATGTCAACAGTTGGAGCTGTCCTGCTCTCTTCTTGATAAGATCCTACTATGCATATAAAACCTTGGTAAATTAAGCCATCTGAGACAAAGTTTTCCATAACTAGATGTCTGCCTCAATTCCCTCTTCTATCACAGCATATCTACATAATGACTGTAACTCAGGATGAAACCCAGCAAAGTGCAGTTTTCTCCCCCATCTCAATTCCTTGATTTCCATGCAAAGGAAAAGGGATATACAAAAGGGAGAAGAACAGAAAAGACATCACTTTCAAAGAGTCCCTTAGTCTCCAGTTTCCCTGGGGCTTATCATGGCACATTGCAGAAGACGGTCCACATGCAAACATATTTATCTTGTTCTGCCCAGCTCTCAGAATGACTTAGTTTGCTAAGTGCGGGTACTTCACACTCTGCAAGGGAGACTTAATTTTAGCATAGGCATTCATCCTCCTCCTAAAGAGGCACCTGATCCTAAAAAAGTCTGTCCTAGCTACCAACCACTGAAACTTTTTGTTTCCACATGCACAGTGAAACATTTTGACTCTGTAATGGAACCCTAAGTCAGTCAGAGCTGTAAAGTAAGCCTACCTAGATCTTATTTTTATAGTTATTTCCTCACAGATAAGAAAAAAATCCAGATTTTATTAGAATATAAACCATAATACTGGCACACTTAGGTTTTAAATAGAGATACTTCAAAGCAACAAGGTGAGAGAGAATATGGGGAAGTGAAGCAGGTTTAGAACCAGTTCTCCCTGGGGCCAGTATGTCCTTGCAGCTGAGTACTTGTTTCTAAGCTTTGCTTCAGTAAAATCTCTGGAAGTTATATAACATAGTAGTGAACATATAGAGAAAAACAAGCCCTACCCATCACAGGCTCCCTGGAAAGGTAGCAGTCATAGGCACTGGGCATGGTGCTTGTTAAGGCTGGGCCAAAGAGACGATTTCCCCCATAATTAATCTCTGGCAACGAGGGGTGAATATAGCATAGGCTCAGAACTAGGGAAAGAGGTTCTGTGTATCCCGGCAATGGGAAGGGAACTGGATTAGGATACTGAGAGACAACGACATGAGTGGAGATTGCGAGGAGACAGACTGGAAAAAAGTTGAGATTGTCCTAATATACAAGATGATGAAAATACTATATAAAGAAGCTGTATGTGGAGCGGATGGGTATTTGGTGTGGGAATTGGGGACACTGTTACCACCAGTGAGCAATAAATAAGAGGTGGGAATGGAGAAAGATTTTCTTGTTAAAAAGCATTTCCCAAAGAACAGGGAGTACAACCTGAGAGACTCAACTCACAACATTCCTCCTTCAAATTGCCTTGCAAAATGTATTCTTCATCTGACTAGGTGTATAGCTCACCTTTACAGAGGATGACGACTTATTACAGCTATCTGCCATATTTCCTCCACTAGCCTGAGTGGCAGATATCCAACTACGCAACGAATTCAAAGACTGACATTGAGTATAATGTGGATCATTTGCAGAATTGCACGTGTTTGAAAATTATATTCTAACTGTACTGTTTGTTTTCATTGAAAAGATTGGAAATTAAAGAGCAAGATAGATGTAAAATCATACATTAAAGATATGCTACTGTTGCCTAACCAAATATTCAGAAAAGGAACAGAAGGTCAGACAAAATGTGGCCTATGTATAGCTTTAGCTCCTGTTCCTTAACATTTTACAAATTTGTTCAAAAGGAGACAAACATGTTAATGAATTCAGTGTATGCGAAAAACACAGTCTGAAAAATGTAAGTGAGTAAGATATTGTAGTCATATGTCACCATTTCCTTCAAAGGCAGAATCTCTTTTTTAGAGGCAAATACAAATCCAGTATTTTGTCAGGAAAGCATAAGCATAAGTATTTTTATTTTTCCTGTATTGGAACCAACAACTAAAATGAAAGGAAGAAACTATTACAGCCTGTAAAGAGAGTCTCCATGAAACAATGCGGTTTAAATGAAGTTAAGTTTAGATTTGGGCTTACTCATAAAATCCTAATATTAATTAAAAGGAAGCTGAAAATCAGAATTCAAAACACGAATAACTGTGACACACGTGGTGTATTGATATTGTAGGCAGCTTTAAAATAGTTTGTATAAATTATTCAGATTTGAATTATAAGAGTATTCGAGATCTTAGCTCAGCCCAGAAACTTATTGTGCCAAGCACTTGAGATAAAACTCAGGTTTGTTTAAATATATATATATATATAAAAAACATATTTTTTGAAAAGCTGCAGTATTTTATATTTGTTAAAGAAAAAGTTTATTGCTCTTTAAAAAAACAAATTTCAAACTAACATTTTGTAAGAAAATGTCAGTGCTCATTCACAAAAGGTAGAACGAGCGTCCCATGCTAAAACCCTCCCCAAACCCCCAGAAATGTCAGAGGCCTTTTTGTCACTCACTGTGCTTATTCTTTATATAGAAGATTTAGTCAGAAAGCTATTTAGTTTTCTGCCTTACACAAGCTTAGATGAAATCCATCTCATACAAAAGCTACAAGTCAAGAACTACCTTGATGGTTACCTTTTTTTCTGCTCCCTTTTTTTTTTCTTTTCATCTGTATGCATGAAGAGGTCAAGGGTTTTCCATGGGACAAACTAAAACAGTGTGACAGCTTTCATTTAATAGAAGAATCAAGAAATAGGGTATGCAACTTTTAAACTTATGCACACTCTAAGCATTATTCAATTTTTAATGGCTGGGCAGTTTTAAAAGACATTTGGCTTCACATTATATAGTATAAGCAAAAACCTATCAATTTCCCCTTACCACTGTATAAAATGACACTTACTGCTCTTATATGACTTTATGTAGGACACAACTTACAATTTGTGAGAGTGGGAACTTGAAAAGGCAACTGATTTTCCTGAAAATTAGTAAGGCTTTACTGTTGACAGCCAATAAGAGTCTGGCAAGCTCAACATAAAAATACATCCTTTCATAAACTTGTGACTAATCCTGAAAAAGTAGTAAGCTGCAAAAATAACAAAAAAACCCCAAGAAATATAAATATCCTCTAAAGGACATTAACTTGATACTGAAAGGAAAAGCCAGGACTCCTCTTTCCCACATCCAACAGCTCTTCTCCATCACGCGTGCGTCTACCGACCCATCCTCAGAGTTGCAGCCTCTCTGTTCTGTGCAGGACTGTACCAAGGGACATGTCAAGGTTGCCTTTTGAGGGGCCGGGGCCTTCCTTGGTGCAAGCTTAGAGGGCACCAATGAACTGGCATTGGCATTCAAACTCCAGGTGCTGCAGAGCCACAGGGAATGTGACCAGTGCAATCAGGTAAAACATGATGTCCTAAGAAGGAGATATAAATATGAACTACACAGGTCTGACAGGGCTAGCACTAGAAGTGCTGATAGCCAGTGACTCTGTAGTAAAACTAAAAATATAACTGAAGGAAGAGTGACAAATTTAAGATGACATGGGAGGGGAAAAAGGTGATATGTGATGAGGTTGCTCTCCTCTTCCCCACTTTCATCACTCAAAAAGATCAAGAAAGGAAGAGGAAAAAAAGCAGTTCATAAGAGTTATAAGATATTTTTACGAGGATATATCATTCGCTATAAGAAAAACTGGTAGTGTTTCGCCCCTTCCCATTCAGGACTCAATTTAAATGCATTCAAATTACCAGCCTGACTTGAAATGCAGCAAAGATCTATAGAGTTATTACTGTCCTACACCATGACATTGCAAAATATGCCAGCACCTCCTAGAGAGGTCTACCTATATCATTGTGAAGTTGTATTTAATTTACTGCCCCTTATCAGCCCCAAATCTCATATGCCACCATAGTTTCCAAGGTTCCTGCCTTCCACTGAGATTGTGCCACTTTCCCACAGTCTGCATTTTCAGGAGATGAATCTCATTTTGTTGTTTTCCTACCCATCTTTCTAATCTCCCCAAATCCTTTTTATTGTGTTTTGTCCTCAATGATATTTTCAACGGGTCTTGATTTAGTATCATTCAGGCATTCCATTCAAAATCTGCTCTCTTTTCCCGATCGTTCAAAAATATATTAAATGAGACTTATTAATATGAGATTTTGTAGAAGTTAGACACCCTTTCCAACAGCCATTCTGTTGCCTTTGCCTTTTGTTTATAGTATGCAATATGAGAACATTCTTCATCATTATGGCAAGGTCATTTGAAATAGAAATACCATATAAATACCAATGTCTATGAAAAAATAATGAAGTTTTATAAAGTATTCCAAGAAAAAAAATCAAAGTATTTCCTCTTTAATTAAAAAAATTCTGCTCTTATTCAAAAAGCCAAATAAGCAGTAAGCCCGCACCATAAGCTTATTAAGGAAAACTTAGGGTTTATGAAACTATATTAACCTTTTACTCTAGGGCCTTTTTACCCCAGAGATGGTTCCCATTTCTGTTTTCATATTTGTCCCATTCTCTTCTGAAGGAAGGAAGGGAAAATATTGATCGTGCATCTCAGTATCTTTTTTATTTGACTATCTCAGCATTTACATTTTTTAATTTCTATTTCACCCTTTAAGGTCTACCTTAGTATTCTGGTTCTCTGTTACTTGTTGAATATGCTTCACAGTAATTCTGCACGCTCATTATCTGGTTCCCTCAGTATCATAAAATCTATGTCATCCAGATCTGCTGATTTGCATGTGTTCAAATTTTCAATATCTTCCAGGTCTTTTCTTATCTGTTGTTAATCAATATTTCACAATAGGTCTTCATATTTCATCCTAGCTTCCTAAAACCCTTTTGACTCCCTCCCCTTCCTCAGCAGTAAAGATGGATTAAAAAAAAAAAAATTAAAAAATATCAGAATCTCAGTCATTTTAGGGTCAGAGTTACTGACTCATCAGTCACCAAATAATTTCTGAATCGGTGCCCATTATGAAAACTGAGACGGTCTTATATGATTTGTATTTTTAATGTTGTAACAGATTTAATATATATAAACCATCTTAAAGTCCATTATTTTCCTTTATTTATTCTATAACCATTCTTTTTGCTCCCCATCACCACAAGGAAGAAAATTGGGATGAGGGATTTATTACAAACTAACTAAAATCATATCCCAGCCATATAAATACCTACTGTATTCATTAGTATAGTACGAAAGCTCAACTCTTCCCTTATCTCCTCTCACTCAGGGAGAAACTGCTACTTTCCACTACAGCAAAAATGTTAGATATTACATTTGAACCCAGATCCAAGCCAGGTGCTATGAAGCCCTTCTCATGCAAACCTGCAGAAGCCTAAATGGGCTCTGGCAAGATGCTTAGCTTCACGTTTCCCAACACCCACGAACTAGTGACTGAACTACCTGCTAGAGTATATTCTCTCTTTCACACACACACAAAAGTTAAAATCAGCTATGAAGTTTGGTATCGCAGAACTTCAGGGTACAGGCAAACTCTAAAAGGGGCTGCAACTGTATGATTTTTCCAGTATCATATATCCAGGAACATGTCTACTATACCAGCTAGCTTTAAAGAGAGGGAGAGAAGTAAGACTTGTTAGTTCCCATGATAAAACTACAGCTGGTGTAACTTAGAGTAAATGAGTGCTTAAGCCTTCATTTTCTTAGAAAACTTACAGTCACTATCCCAAAAGTGATGCTGTAACTTTACATGAGCCAAATCTATATTACACACTAGTCCACTAGTTTTTTTTCAGGTTTGGAGTTATCACTCTTTCATTTATTGTTGTTTTCCTCTTCACAGAAAGTGTCAGTGAGGATTACCACTTGCATCTCTGCTTGTGATATCATTGAAATGTGCTGATGTAAGGATTTACTCTGATTATACCACACTTTAATGATAGTCCTAAATGCTGCCCTCTGCAATACATCTCTGTCAAATATAACTGACAAGTTAAGTACAAAGCAGCAGCCCTAGTACTGCATGGGACTGCCTCTTTAATGCAGTAGGGAAAAATAGTAATTAATGTGAACTAGACGGACAAATACCACAAAAAAAGTTCACATTGAGATTTTTTGGGGGTTTCTTTTTACTTTTTACTCAACCAGTAGCTAGGGAAAAACAGATGAACTAAAGCCAAAAACAAAATCCCCCCAAACTCATCTGTTTTCAATAAGAGTTTTGAATATTTACACATATGCTTTGCTCCTGAATGCCAGCTTTTGGCTCAAAGTGATTTTTTTAAAGCCAGGCTGTAAACATGCATTCAGAGAAAGAAATGCGGGAGAACCTTCTCTGCAGCCTCACATCACCCCAGACATTGTGAGGAAATGTCAACCGAAGCACGAATTACTGCAATCCCAAATTTGGTGATAAAGCTGTAAATAAGCATTTGCATAGCCATGATCATAGCACTCCCGGCTTTTACCTTTCAGTCTTACCCTTTTGTGGGTTTTTTTAATTGTTTTGAATAACAACAACATTCTTCCACTTACTTCTTTCAGGGTTGTGAATGCTTATTCAAAACAGACAGCAACTGCTCTTAACTACAATGAAAAGGGAGGGGGAGATGGACTGGAATTTCTGGCTTAGAGACTGAGTACAGTATTAGGTACACAGTGTCATCTAGAGGCCAAAGAGCTCTTTATAATAAGCTTTACCAAGAGGGGCTGAGTTTTTCCCCCCACTTTAATAACCAACACTTATGTCTCCTTGACTGGTCACATAAATTATCTCTATAAACCTCTTGAGCTGAAGACCCACTGTGGTCATTCTGAATGTCTGCGTTGACACCTACAGCTTAGTGCCGGAGCGTTTCATTGCAAGATGCACATAAATGAATGGACTGTATGTGGCCAAGTTTCTAGGGACAATGCCAACCTCATGAACTCTTTTCCCCTTACATTTCCAAGAAAAGCTGTCAGGACAGGGAAGAGCCACTGTTTGTGACCGAGAACCAGCAAAGATGATTTAATTTGAATACATTTGTACTTGCACTGGGATGGATACCACCACAGTTTAAACTGTAACTCCAAGTCACCTTTTCCATTTTTCTAGAAAGATTACATAAAACCAACTTTCAGTAAATAAGACATAGTATATCTAGAAAGAAATACATCATCATTATTATAAAAGTATGACACAAGAGAAAAACACATTTTTGAAAACTGCTGCCTCACAGAGGAATCTGATCTAACTAACCAAATGAGAACATGAAATATGTGTCAGCCAAAGTATGAATTCATGACAACCTATAAAAAAGGGTGAGTTTTCACTCTACATGTAAGATGGTATACTTCTCATGTGTGTGCATGCCATATTCTATTGTTTCCAGCAGAATGTTCCCTACTTGATTACACAAAAAAAAGCACAACCCGTTTGACAACTATTGTCTAACATGGAGTTAGACAGAGCTCTTAATGCAAACCTAGTCTAGATTGATTAGTATCACACAAAGAGAAAAAACATTGGCATAAAGGAAATTACGCATACAAAAAGATTTCAGGCTTGGCACATGCTTTAGATAGTCTGGTTTCTGCTGGAAAAATCAGTCAGAGACATGCTGTAAAAGTGTGCAGACTGCCATTCCAGAGGTAGTACAGGTAGTACAGGCTCCATCAGACCTGGTCAAGAGAGAGCAAAAGTGGTAGAGCACTGCACTGAATCAGAAAAATCTCTTAATGCACCTGTACACTTTTGGGAAGAAAGAGGGGGATGTGAGTCAGACACATCTTTATTCCTTCTGAGCATTGAATGGTCACAGCTGCCTGCACCCTAAGGATGCAGTTCACCTGTAATGAATGAATGGAGCTTGGTATAGCTTTTTCCAGGAACGTTGTGGTCCAATCCACATTTATGAGAGATGGTATCTAGTGACAAAACAGCACAGTTAATCTGGCAGTTCAGGAGCCTGTGAGAACTAAGGCTTTCTCTGTTCTCAATAGCATCAGTATAATTTCTTTTACCTTAGTTAAAACATAATTCAGTTTCTCCTCCAACCTAAAATGAATATTACCAACCCTATACCGTCTTGCGACTTAGATGAAATGTATTTATATATTCTTTTTCATTCCTAATAGCATCTGCAATAGTCAAAAGTAAGTAGCAATTAAAGCCTAAGCATATATAGTTCCATAATATTTTTTCTGCCTGCTATTCAAATCAACTGGAAAGAAGAAAAAAAAAAGTGGGAGAAAAAGAAATTGCAAGTCATTTATCTGTTATTTCCCCCTCTATTTAGAGTGCACTAAACACGGGTGTCTGCAAGAATTCTCTGTGCTGGAAGAGGAAAACGCCTACTTGACTGTTAATTCTTTAGTTCAACAATGAAGTCTGCTGTTGATATAAACATTATAAATATTGAACTTATACCAGGTTTTTATGCTTTAAAAAAATTACTGCCATACTAGAAAAATAATCTGAATCCTAAAAACATTTAGAAGTAATAAGAGTCATTGGAAAGAACAGGAATATATGCTCCAACTTACAGCATGGAAACAAGAAACAATCAATACATGTCTTGCCCACCATCCCCTAAATTACAATGAATTTTAATGTAAAGTGTTAAATTTTAAGAATTAAAGTGCTAAATAGAATTATTTATACAAGTAGAGACTGCACAGCCAGCGCTTCACTGAAAACCCACACCTCCAAAGACCGCAATGGGTCTTACACTTCATATACACATAGATGAGAGCTAAGAGTGGAGCCGTGTCGTGTGCTCAGCACACAAAAGACGGTGAAAAGACGGTTGCTAAAGCAGTCTGAAAACCTACAATTTAATAAACTAACTGAAGTAAATCAATGACAAATAGGTAAATACCTCTGCAACAAATGTGGTCACCCCGGGCAGCTTTCTCACTGGCTTATTATTTCTTAGGCTGACCTAGTTTATGCAACACTTAAAAATTATGGCTGGTTTGTTTCCTACAAGGTCAAACAAAATCAGAAACCTTTCTTATGATCTCTTTCAGGAGAAATTGTACCCCATGCATTTCTTTGTGATAGGAAGAACATAGGTAATAAATGTCCACACATTTTTGCAGTTGAAAACTTTATCTCAAGTTGATCACTGTTAATTTTTTTTTCAGGGTTCTGTCACGTTCAACTGAATTTTAGATAAATATATAAAATTTAGATAAATATATAAAGTTGTTGTTTATAAAATATATAAAATAAATATAAAATATATTTAGTTAAATATCTAAAAAAGCCAGAGGAGAAAAAGTTTCCATCTTCAGGTGTCAACAAATTTGCAGTAAAATTAAATTTTGTCCAGCTTAACCAAGAAGGTATTACAGGAACTTGCACAGGGATCTTGTTGATGTGAATAGGATTGTCATCTGTAACCAAACTGAAGTTTGGAAAAAACACTTGTTTCTCTTTAAGGAAAACTTTCCCTACTTTCAATTGTTCTGGTGAAGAGTACTGCAGTATTATTCAGCCAAAACTGGTCAATAAACTTTTCAAAGATAAGTGGTGATCGGATAGATTTTTTTATCTTTATCTTCTCTCTGTCTATGTTTAAAGTCCATTTCCACTGGAGCTGGGCACCTGGGCAGTTCTCAAAATGCCACTACTGCTTCTTTTCATCTTTTCCTATAAGATGTTTGAAAGAAGCTTGATTGTGTGACTTTGGAAAATATTGTGTGAAATTCAAAATAATCTTTCTCCTAAGAACAGTAGTGTAAAATTAGTCAATTTGCTTTGCTATATCTTCTATTCCTAAGTAGCTTTGACTACTGGGTAAAAGCATGCTTTCCAGAAAACCTTAACTTGAAAACTGATGTGTTCTCTGTCTTTAAAAACTAGAAAGTCTTTAATGACTGAGAACTCATAGCTTAAGGAAGGACAGTGAATTTGTTCTGTATAAAGGAGGATAATTTTTTGTACTGCGGAGAGGATTACCTCTTTTCTTAAATTTTATACCTTTAGGATTCACATGTCACAAATTCAAATGACAAAATTCATAGCCTGGTAGTTTACTAAATGGTTGGTCTCTGACATTAGTAAGAGAGATCTAGCATTAGACACACTAAGGTACCTTTCCAGTTTGTTAGTATTTATATATTCATTTTAAAATGTTGTTTTGAATGACTCCTATGCATTGAATAGAGACTTTTTTCATTTCCCCCCCTCATACAATGAGGCCAGAGCACCATTAAAGCACAGCGGTAGCTCATTATTTAAAGTCACTAGTTGGAAAAGTGTCTTGACAAGTAGTATTAGGTCTCTTCCCATAGAACTAAGATTTCTTTCTAATGATTTGTCAATTAAACCCAAAGAGAATCCATGACACACAGAATGAGAGGCTTTTACAGACAGCAAGATTTGGTTTTTGGGTTAGGTTGTTTTTTTTTTTAATGTAAGAAGTTTTGTCAATAGCTTCTTCTATAACTAGATAGAAAATGCTCCTGAGAATTCAGCTTGCATACATATGAGAAACACAGTGATCACATAGTTCTTGGGCATATTTTTAAGCAACGTTCAGAAAAGAAAAACAAAAGCTATTTAAAGCATAGAGATGAAATCAGGGTGTGCACAGCAAAAGTTCTTTTATCTCCCAAAAGAGCAGTTCAGAGGATGATTAATGGTTGCATGTAAAGGGCATTGAGGAAACATTACTAGAAAACATTTCCATTCCAAAAAGATCTATTTGCCAGCTCTCCAAGCAGACTATTATATGCTGTAGGTAATTGAAAGTAAAATAATAAGATTCACAGAATGTCTGATATTTCTATTTTATATCTGAACACTTAGAGGTTTACAATACCCATAACATTGTGTCTACAGTATATAATCAACCACTGGCATCCTCATTTGGTCATCCATGTATTTTAAAAATCATTCATCACAACTAGTTTTTGAATAATTTATAGTTTCAGAGCAGAATTCCAATCAGACTTAGCTGCTGCAGTTCACAGACCAGGGCATTTATTTAAACTGTATAAAAAGTTTAGTTTACATTCATAAACTTAGCTAAAATTACAGGGAAAATACCAGTTCTTCTGATGCTTTTGATCTAGGGGTGTAACACAGGACAGAGCAGAGGAAGGCAACTGAAGTAGTTAAGCTCCTCAGCTGAAACGCGGAGCAGAACAACCAGTTGGAAATGGAGAGATTTCAGATTAGTTTCCAGATAATGGAAAGAAAAGGTCACCTTAAGAAAGCATAAGCCAGTACACAAGTTGGATGGATTGCAATTCCGTTAAAAAAATCCACCTCATCCATTGCTGGACAAAGACTCTAACACCACCCCCCCTTCACTCTTCCAACACTATGTTCACACTTACATTGAAGTGGGGATGATGATCCAAAATTAGCTATTTAAAATTCAAAATTAGTGGTGAAATAACTGTTGTGATGTTTTTTTCTTTGAAAATCAACTTTGAGTAGCAATTTTATTAAATTCATTCCCTATTATGTCAGATCCAACGGAAACCGGTTGCACAATTGATGACAGCTCCTAATACCTTCACCAATAGCAGGTACCACTGGAATTATAACGTTTCCAGAAATCAGAAAGACACCACTTCCAGCAGCATGAGAAGAAAGGAAAACATCAGATCTTATTTTTCTTTTCATTGAGGCTTCATCTTTACATAGCTGTAAAAGGCAATTTAATTTATATTAAGGTTATTATATAACACATCCTTTACAAGTTTAGGTTGTAAGTATAGAAAAGGAACAAAAAGCACCACCCCACACACTTGTACAAAATAATATCGTAAAATTCTAAGCAACACCACAGTTTTTAATAAACTTTCAGCCACATTTGATCTAGACAGTGAACATCTCTCTCTGCACTAGAAAGGAGGACAGACATGATGCCAAGTGTTGAAATTTTGTTGAGTATGTCAGTGCTAACCATGGCATTCTTATCTAAGCTTTTTCAAACTCAGGAAAGTGTAATGCTTTCCTTATTTGTTGCTTAGCATAGAATTTACTATCACTGTCAATGCACGTCTTGCTCCCAGAGAGGTAAAATGGCTTCTTCTAGCATTTCTCGGTCTCCTTTTACAGCTGCTTTTGGGGAAAGAAGATTAAATACATAAGGCTTTTAATAATGAAAAAATCCTTTTTCTTTACCGTCTGCCAGACCCTTACTGTCTACTCTTCCTTGTATAGCGAGGATGGTTTCAATTACAGAGTGAAACATTCTCAGCTAAACCTTGTTCTTGCAATTGTGTTTTCTCATTTTTCTATGAAACTACATTGTTACCCTTCCTCATGGCTGTGGTAGATAAAAAGAACAGCACTCTTTTTTTCCTAAATTTCACAGCAAACCACTGTTTTTTGATGTCACCCACCTCGAATCACTCAGATCCTGAAAATTTTAATAATTTTGGTTAGAATGCCCCCAAAAAGTAAAAAATTGCTTTTAACTATTTTATCTGTGGACTCTACTACAGCTCTGTAAAATGATTGTGCTTTTCATTTCATGCACACAATACTTCAGAACAAAAATATTTTAGCTCTACACAATCCCAGTGATCTAAAACTCATTCAGTCCTCTCAAGTGGAGATCTACTTGGCTTCCAAAATATTCCAGGATGCTGAAGCAACATAAAAGAAAAAACTGTACAAATTGCATATTTGTAAGTCTCTAATAAGTTATATCTATTCAGTTGTGTGGGGTTTTTAACTAAATTGAAATATAGTCAGTGGTTAATTGTTTTTTTTAATTAATTTTGTTTTGCAGAACTGAGTTCTACTATAATTCCTTTATCATATAGCCTTTATTTAGAAGATAATCTGAATATATTTATCAAGGGTTTTTTTCCACAGTTGAACTAAGAATGATAATTTAAAGTTGAACAATGATTTCATGCTATAAGATGTTACGATAGCAAAAGTCTTTTCTTATCTGCTACCTGTAACATTTGACAAAAATGCTATAAAACTTTTTATAGTTGAATACTCTTAGAAGACTTATTTTTCCCAATAGTGCCTGTTCAAGTCAGACCTCAGCGCCTTTACAGACTGCATTAGAAGAGAATTAAATTGAATACTGAAAATGATCACAACTGAAGGCATCTCCTAACATGTTTTAAAAGTTTAGTGGATTTTGTTGTTGCTGGTTTTTGTTTGTTTTTAAGAGTTTGAGGCATACGTAACCAAAACACACTGGATAACAGCTACAATTTTATTTAGTCTTTCCACAATGTCTTGCAGCTCCTCTCCTTGACCTTGCAGTTTTGCTTGCCTTACGGGTTGTGAAATATTGCTTGCTGTAGTTTCTAAGGTATCCATAGCCATCCAGTTGTGTCAACGATTATTCCTACTTAACAAAACACAAAAATCGGTCATGTGTAGTTTTGATAAAACTAAGCCCTCAGAAAAGAAAAAAAGCCAGAGACAGACTGTATAATATTATGTTGCAACTTGTCCTGGTTCTGTACCGATTCTGCTGCATCAACACACTTCAGCAACAAGCAGAAAGCGTGACAGAGGCGTCTTGGGACATCAGCTCTTCAGCTTGCTGAAGCTTTTTTCTCATTATCTGGAACACCATCAGTATTGTAAAACATCTTATACATTGGCAGCTCTAACTCAGAGAATTACCTTGCTAATTCTTTTGAGATTCTTGACTGTAAAATTCCTTCAGAATTATTTATTTTATTTTCATAACTAAATAAGAAATTATAGGCCTGAGATCTGAAAGGAAACAAACTAACCACATAGCATCTTTTCTGAATTTGGCCCCCACTGTCTGGTCCAGAACCGGGTCCTCAGCTCCCTAAACAATGGATGGAGGTTGGAAAGGGAGGAAGCACACTGAGCAGGGCACTAGGGAAACACTTCAGAGCTGAAAGGCAATGGACAGGTGCCCACTTGTGTGCCACAGACTCTTGGCCACAATGCAAGTTCCTAACCAGTTTGTTGTCGTAAGTTGCTCATGCGGCCATACTCAGGCATGGCATGCATGAAATGATGATTTAAGGGACCTGGATCATGGCCAAAAAACCAGCCCATTAACAGGGGATGGGGCCAGAATGGACACAAGATGGCAGCTACACATTAGTTCACCCCCCACCCCCAATGTTTTGCATCTCAGGACTCATGAAATGAAATAATTCTTCCTTTTACATTTAAGTCCTTTTTGTTAAATACCTCGAGTACACATCTTGAGACTTTGCTCTTTGATACTTACTGTAGATACTCTTGAACTAGAAGGTACACTCAACTTGGAGATGTGAAAACACCATCAAGAGTCATGCCGCAAGCACTAAATTAGTATTTATTCAAACATATCTACCTTCTGAATCATTGCTCTCCCTTCTTAGCAACCTAAATCAAGCTAAGTTCTTTTTTTCCTAGAGATACTAAAATTCTTCTTCTTGTTCTTATCTGCTGTAGAATTTACCATTGATTTTCATTTGTCATCAGCTGTCTGCATTTCATAACTTATAATTTATAACCACCTCTATGAAACTCACATTTTTTTTATAACATACAATATATTTAATATGAGAGAGACACTTTTACTCCTACTACCATTTCCAATGAGGACATTAAGGCTTTATTATGGATGTATCGGAATGCATTGCAGACAAGCAGAAAAGCACCAATAAATTATTCAGGTCATTCTAAGTGAATGCCAATAAAATCTTCATATACAACAGCATTCCTTTTGGAATTTAGCATTTGAGGCATTATTCTAGATTTCAGCATTGCTTTTTGTGATGTGTATTTACTTTTCCTCCCCATTTCTGCATAGGTAGAGCCTGATGTATTTCATTATCATGAAAGATAAACTATGAAAAAAAAAAAAAGAAAAAGAAAAAAAGATTACTCCATTTCATTCTCTAACAAAAACCAATGAGGAGTCTTCTGCATAAAGCACTGCTGGGAAGTACTTCATCTCTCCAGAATCCCAAAACTCAAAGAAATGTTGCATGGCCCATTAAAATCTATATTGCTGCATTCTCTATACTTCCCAAATTTATACCTACTTAGGGTCATGATATTGTGGACATTAACGCTTGCCTTAAAGTTAGTCTGTTTCACTATGCAACACAAGACACAGATTTGCTGGTGAATGGTGAAAGTCAAACTTCGCATTTCTAAAAAAAGGCAAAAAGGGAATTAAATTAGTTGTTCAAGGAAGCCATTATCCTCACTTAGGAATAGATTATTTGGCAGCGTGGCAATGAAGTGTAAAATGTGTATGATGAATCCAATTTATTGTATAGACATCAACACTACATTCATGGTCTGCTTCTTGGGTTTGTTATTCTGCAATGTAACAGAGACATCAAGACATAGCCCTGAACTAGGGCTTTGTGGAGCAGGAGTCTACAACTTGCCACCTCCAGGCTACAAGAAGTCAATGTTCCCCTCAGAAATTCTATATGCAGTGCATTACCTTTGAAGAAGCAAAATTTGTATTGGAAAATTAAAAGTTCGGTAATCCTCAAATACTAAGTTTCTAGGGATCTATGCTTACATTCTAGGCAATGTTTTGGAGATACATATTGATAAGAAATAAAAATTGATTACTGCAGATATGCACACACAAGTTATCAAATTAGGTTTTGACTTCAGGAGCAAAACAAACTGAGACACCTGTAAAGCATGAATAAAATTAATAATGGTAGTCTGATTATAGTTCCTCCTCTTCTCATCCTCTGAAAACTCAGTTTTTTCACTTGTTCAGTAACAGGGTTAAATTTTCAAAAGTTGTCTGGAATACTGAGTGCCATTTTGAGTGGCCAGCTTCAATGGGTGCTTTAAAAGTAATTACCCTAAGTATTTTTAGTATTTCAGTCTCACTTAGAGTTTGATTTTTAAGTGTCCAGAAATATATTTTTAAAAAGAGTCATAGAATAGTGGACCAGGCATTACATGCAATGCCAAAGACCTGGAATAGTATTTATATCTCTACTGAGATAACAGAAATACAGATCATCCCATTGTAAACAAGCGAAGCAACATTTACACATTATAGAAGATTAGACTCTAATTATACTTTGGAATAAGTGTTGCACGATGAGCACCACTTAGACAAGCATCATGGGAAAAGTCACTTCACCTTAGAAACAAGGGTGTTTCTAAAATGTTTCCCTGAGTCCTGGTTCTCATGATTGCTGGTCTGGCTTGACTGTCACTGGTCTGGCTTATTGTCCAAAGCAAATGTCGATGGCTTGCTACAATGGACTCAGCCTTTGATTCACGTATGTTTCTGTCTGGGTTTCTCTTCCTAGTTTTGGTTTCTAATGGGCACACCAATCTGAACCCCTTTCTTCAAGCCCAGAGAACTGACCTAAGCTCAAAATTTCATACTAAATTCTGACATTATCATACGTAATGTTAAAGTGTTTATTAACAACCAAGTGCTCTGCATTTCTGATTTTTTATTTTGTTTTTGACCAGTGGAATTGGCGGGGGGGAGAAAGGAAATCTTTCCAGTCTCATAATATATATTTATAAGTATTTTTTCTTACCCTATTAATGCATTTCTCTCCATTGCTAAGAGATTCTACAGTACCTTTTCTGCTATGAATGATATGTTCTTTCCTCTTATTATTTGCTGGGCAGGAAATCCTTAAAAATCAAAACTCCTATTGCAACAGTTCTGATAAAAACTGCATTGTCTTAAAAGGAAAGATATTTATTCTTGAGATTCTCTTGCTGGTGATGTATCAGCTGCTCAAAACACCACGCTGACTATAAAGCGTAGGTGGTAATCCACTCGGGAGCCTCCCCTGCATCTCCCCTAGAGTACAGCATTTTCTAGCTATGAAAACCCACTACGTTTTAAACTATAGATATTGGAGAGTTGTTTGAAAAAGACATAAATTATTACTGGCCAATACATTTCACTGATTCTTTCTACATACCTTCTTACTAAACATGATAACACCTCAACTCACCTATTTTTAATGAAATTAAATAAACACACCATGTAGTGGCCAGCATGTAGCCCTTTTTTTATAAGCTTCTTTGATTATTTTGACAGGGTCTAATACACTGTTTCTTATACATACAGCATATTAAGAATACTTTTGTCCTGGTTTTGGCTGGATAGAGTTAATTTTCTTCCTAGTAGCTGGTACAGTGCTGTGTTTTGGATTTAGGATGAGAATGATGTTGATAACACACTGATGTTTTAGTTGTTGCTAAGCAGTGCTCACACTAGTCAAGGACTTCTCAGCTTCTCGTGCCCTGCCAGTGAGAAGCTGGGAGGGGGCACAGCCAGGACAGCTGACCCAAACTGGCCAAAGGGCTATTCCATACCATGTGACGTCATGCTCAGTATATAAAGTGGGAGGAGTTGGCCAGGGAAGGGGTGACCGCTGCTCGGGAACTGTCTGGGCACCAGTCAGCGGGTGGTGAGCAATTGCACTGTGCATCACTTTATTTTATATATTCTTTTATCATTATTATTATTATTTTCCCTTCCTTTTCTGTCCTATTAAACTGTCTTTATCTCAACCCACAAATTTTACTCTGTTTTTTTTCCCCCCCCCGATTCTCACCTCCATCCCACTGCAGGGGTGGGAGGGGGTGAAGTGAGCAAATGGCTGTGTGGTATTTAGCTGCCTGCCGGGTTAAACCACAACAACTTTGTACTAAAAGAAAACCAAAAAATTTCCAAAACATACCATGGATACCTGTTATCCCAAGGGAAGAACAAGATACATAATCTAATAATGTTTTCTTCAAAATTCAGAGGAAGTGTAAGATTAGAACAGATTATGTTTCTGCAACAGTCTTCTTTTGAAACGGGACCAGATGTTGCTCAGTAGCTCATAATATTTCCATTGGTATTTTAAGAAACATTCTCTCCTTATGGTTTATTCAAAAGATGAGGTCAAATGTCATTTAAGGGAAAAATTTTATATTATCATTAGACACTAACACAGAGATGAGAAATTTGTATTTAAAGAACCATATGAAGAAATAATAGATGGATAAGCCAAAGCATTTTAAAATCTGAAAAAAAAGATTTGCAATGTCAGATGTAAATTCAAGCTTATCCCATGCAACTGAAAACTGACATGGTTTTGAAAAATTCCTAACTGAAATAAATCCTTTTGTTAAAACACAGTCCAAATGCCTTGTATATGCAAGTACTCCTTGTTGCTAAGGAACTGGATTTCTAAGAAAGTAGAAAGATTTTGCTCGGCTTTTAAAACCAATATAGTTGAGTTTTGTCCTTAGATTGACTTTAACAGCAGGTAAGGAAGCTCAATTGAAAACCTGTCCAGGATTTACCTAACAGCAAGCTTCTATGTAGGTCAAAAAAATTCTTCTGGAATAACAGTTCGTAAGTTACTTCTGGCCTTTTTTATTTCAGTACAGAAACATAGTCTCACTAGTCTTCGTTTGCTTATTTTGCAATACAGGTTCTAATTTCTACACATTTTAGTGGTCTTCTCTCCTAGCTTAAGTATTTCAAAGCTGAATATCTGAACACTGAAATTCTCAGTTTTAGAGGTACACAGAATAGCTACGTAGCACCCCAAAATATTAACAACAGGCAATCAGCACCAAGCCAGAAGAGGTGAGGGAGAATTTTGCATGTTTTCAGTTAACTTCTGTGAGCCAGTTAGCAGAGAGTCTCCCACAGACCTGTACAATACTCTCCAGTACCTCCTTTCATTTAAAAACAAGTGTACTACTTTTGATAAATAAATGGTCCTATCAGTTTAAGAGAAGATTGCCATTCTTGGCCCTAACTCTGAGGACACTTTTACTATATTTTATTTGTGTGTGGTCTTTTATCTACAAGGAAAGTGCTCCTGATTACCACGAATGTTGTTGTGATAAGAACGTTTATATCTGGATCTTCATTTTTTGTTAAAATGAAAGGACATGTAGCTTTGAAGTGCATCTCCATATACCCTTTGTTTTACTTTTTCTCTGCTCAAAACAAAAGATTATTTTATGAGTTAACAGAAAATTCTAGCCATTAATCTCTACTTCAGATTTATAAATTTTCTCAGATGTGGGTAAGTCGCTTGAGAGCACTGCATGTGTTTTCACACTAAATCTCTGACCCTTTTGAGGTTTCCCTGTCACTATTAATTTTTTTCTATGGAAAAAAAAAAATCACTTATTCTTAGAAACATAAGCTTTAAAACTTTTTCTCCCCCCTGAAATTGGTTATTTTTTTTACTTTGTATTTCTCAGAGGTGTTACATTATAAAGCACCATGATTCCTGAGGTGCATGATCAGTCTCATATTTTTCATTGCTCGTTCAAAGAACACCCCCAAAAGTTCAGCAAGCAGATTCAGCATGTACACAGAGTACTCAGATGTTCAACATAGCAGCTTACCAATGCAAATGTTAGTAGACCAGTGATCAAAGTGACTCATAAAACTCTCTCTTCCCGCATTTCAGAATTTTTTACCATTAAAAAAAAGCTTTTAAGAAATTTTTTCTCATAGCTGTATTTACACCTTCAATAGCTCGTAATGGAGGAAGGTAATGGGAACAGCATAATTGCTAGAATCAAGAGAGAACATGTCTAATACTGCACTGTTCAGTCAAGTGGGTGAACAAATGAAGATAGATAATGATGAATTAACTCTATCACGGTGCTGAATTCCTTTTAACACTCCAACCAGTATTTCGCAAAAGCTTACAATTTTTCACTACCTAGGGACAGAAACTGTGGTATCGCAACAAAACAACTGGCATTATCAGATGACAGACACCAATAGGTAACTCTGGAAACTGCCTGTAGACTGCTCAGCTGAGACAAAAAGTTGTGAGAAAAGGAGGGAGCCACTAGGCTCCCTGTCCTAATACTTGACACAGGAATATTCAGAGTGACATTGGCAACAGAATAGGAACTGTTGGGTTTGACAGCTAGGAACATGTAGTGCTGCATCAAGATGAGAAGCGTTAAGCTGCTGATTTTCTCCTGTTTGGGAGGGAGAGGAAGATAACAGGCTTCCTGTATGACTTCTGGGGGACTATTTTGCTGTTTGGATATTGGCTAATATGCAAGTAGTCTTAATTCCTATTTAGAGCCTCTAGCTGCTAGCATAATTTATGCATTAAAAATTAGGTACATTTATTTAGCCAGAATTAGGCTACATAATTATTTCTTTTTTTTCTTTTTCTTTTCTTAAGGCAAAGAAGAAAACAAGTGATAGATAGCACTCACCTTGCTAAAAGACTACATGCAATGCTATACAGATTAGCTCACTTATTTGGCTGAGCAACCAAGAAAAGGTGTTTGTCTCTAGCAAATGGTACTTAAAGTATATAAAGTTTCTGCAATGCAACAAGAAATTCAATTCTTTTGAGGCATCTCATTCACTCACACTGAGGTCAATGTAATAATGGAACTTGCAGAGAAATACCTGAGGTTATGCAGTCTGATTTTTCTATGTAGTTGCAAAATAAAACAAAAAGGAAAGAAGACCTTTTAATAATTAAAGTAGTTATTGTTGCAGTTGGCAATCTGAAGCGTATCACAAGACTTTGATGATACATGCTCATCATTCTTTATAATGATAGCTTTGTTGCACAGTACTTCTACCAAAGAAAAAGTTACCTTCATTGCCCTAAGTAGGTTTACAAACACATAAAACAAGAAAAAACAACTAATGACTAGGAGTAGCAGATCAGCACACTCAAACCACTTTTTTTTGTCTAGAGTTTCTTCACTGCAGACAGATACCATGAAGGAGTTGATTGCATTTTCTCAGCTGGAGACCTGACCTTTCTAGTCTAGTTCAAATACAAGTTATTAAAGATGATAGATTAAACTGTGCTTCCCACCCCCCAAACTCCTAGCCTAGCTTCTCTTCTTAAAGCATCCCAGCTGGCACTGGATCTTCTTGAATTGCCCCAACTCAGGCCCTCCCTCAGCTGGCAGGAACAGCAGCTAACGGAGCAAGGACCCAGAACAAAGCGTGGATCTGGTCATGTTTGTCTAATAGATGGCTCAGGTGTCTGCTGAGGTGCATTCACTAGCCAAATTTCCCACACGGAAATTACCAAGGTAAAAAGTTCTGTGTTTTTACTAATTAAAATTAAGATGAGGGGTTTTTTCGTTTGTTTGTTTTTATGAACTACTGATGCTATCATGCATACTTCTCTGGGAATTTCTTAAGGACCAGACAAAGCATTTACACGAATAACTGTAACTAAGATTTCCATATACAGCAACTAACCACTAGGAACCATAAAAGAGCTTGGCCCAGGGTCAATGCATTGGTGGTAAATGAATGGCCAAACTGAGAACAAAATCTTGTATTTTCTTCCTTATTTTCTATTCTAACAAGCACAATAGGACTTTGCTCTATAAATAGCATTTCAGCACTAGTGGAATTGAAGAGCAGAAGTTTATTTCAGTAAGGTGTCTGCATGAGGAATCACGGCAACAGTCAGTACGCCTCACTTCATGAGGGCATGCAGATCTTCTTTTATGATTTTCACTGTCACCATCTGGATACCCATGATGTCAAATTCTCAGCTAGCATCAAAGTTAAAAACAGCTGTTGATGTAGCTGCTCTACTCCTAAGGAATTCAGTCTTGAATACATACTCACTAGTGATTCTGAGTTTAACTTATATCATGACTATTAATTCTTTAAGAGCCCAGAAATATGGTTTCTTTCAAATGTTTGCACAAAAAATGCATTAAAACACCCATGGTAAAAATAACTATGAATCAAAAAATAAATCCAGAAAATGTAACTGCCTAATGTACCTTCATATGCATCTCCTGAGAACGGTTGTGTATTAGATTTAACTTCCCATTACTAAACAAGAGGAAATGAAAAAGTCTGCAGGAGTAATTGAATTGGCTCAATTATTAGTGAAACAGTCAGAAGACACTAATCTTCCTTAATCTACTGAATTGACTAAATTGGCAAAGGAGCTGAAGAACTGCCAAATTTGAACTGGTTTCAAAAAATCCTCTGTTGCTTGCAGAGCTCAGGATTTATTTGCTTATTTTCAAATATCCTGTGGCTAGATCCAGTAATTACAGGACAGAAACACTCTCAAAATCAAAGAGACAAACAGCAAACAAAATACCCACCTCCCTAAAACCCTCTAAAGAAAGAAAATGAAAGCATCCTTTGATTCAAAAAGTGGCTTCACAGCTCTCCAGTGTGAACATCTTACATTAAACTGTTAGCTGCATGTATAAGCACCCTGAAAAAAAAACGCAGCTTGATTTCAAACATGCCAGGGACTGCCTGTTCATTTTATAATGTCCAACTCCGACCACTCACGTTGGCTTTTGTTTCTCTTTGCAAATGAGTTAATTTTCATCAGCTGAAGTAAGAGCAGCAAAACTAGATCTTTTGTTGTATTTCCTTCCAGAATAAACAGCTGAGTTCAGGTGGGGAACATTTCCAGACAGGACTGTCCCCCTTCTGTGGCTGTAAACCACAGTGCTGCTGAATTTGGGCAGTACTGCCTACAGAGGCTAAAGCTGAATAAAGTCCTCTCTCCAATTTTTGGTGGGTTTTGATTTTTATTTTATTTTTTTAAAACTGTTCCAGAAAGCTTTTCTGTTCCCACAATCCCAGACCTTCAATGCCAGCTGTGCTATGAAACAGCTACAAGTTGAAAGAGTATTGTGGTTACAGACACACCTCTGCTTTCTGCATAAGAGTATCCAAGGCACGCGACAAAAGTTCTGGGGAGGAAATGCCTTGGTGCTCCCTAGATGTGGGTAACAGCAAATGGGTTGATAATTTGCCTAAGAGACCAAAAAGAATGTGCCTGCTCTTCATCATAGTCTGCAGAAAGACATGAGCTTGTCTCTTGTAAGAATGGAAATAAAAACTCAAATGTAGTCCTCTATGGCCACCCTCAAAATTACTTGCATGAACTTAACCATGTATCATCTTCCAACATAACATTAAAAAAAATAATAATCCACATAAATGGTAAATAGTTAAAGAGTATATTTTTCCCATTCCATCATAAAACGCTAGATTAATGTGTTACACGGGAATCACAGGAGCCAGGTAAGCTGTAGAATAAGCTGTGCGATATTAAGAAATTGACAAGGAAGAAAAGTACATCGTAAGATAAAGTGAGAGAAATCACTGTTAAATGCTGCCCACGGAATATAAAGGATGATGAATTACATTTCTTTCATTACAGCTCTCCTACAGTATTCAGATAGGAAATAAAGTTTCCAACCCTAGTAATTGGATTGTTTGCAAGACACTAAAAGAAGATTCAGAGATTTCATTTCCTCTTCTTCCTGTACTGTCATGCTCTGAGAAGGACTCACCCCCAGAGAAGTGCAGATAATATTGTTGACAACACCCTCTCTAAAAGGGATTTGTGGTCTAACCTGTTTACAAAATAAGAAGAATTGGTGCATCTCCAAAGTCCTTCCCAGCCACAGGCAATATGCAAGTACTTGCCCTGCCACCTTTGTCCTTACATGAACTGCTGGCAGCCCTGTCACCAACAAGAACAGGTAAAACCCTTGGCTGTACCGCTGATGTAAGAGCTCTGGTCATATCAACTGCTCTCACTCATTCTGCCTTACTGTCTAAATTCTAAATTAATTATTTTTAAAATACTATTGCCACTGAGTTCTCATAATAGAACTACATAGTTACAATTAGCAATATTTTTCAGTATTTCAGAAACAGAGGAACCTCCTGAATGCTAACTTTAGAGCTGGACTATTTTTAGAGTGGAAGTCAAATGTCTAGCTGTTTATGTTGCACCAAATCTCATCAAAGCCTGACCTCTGAAGACAGCTCAGAGGAGTTCATTTTTTTTATTTGGGAAAGAGAGCACAGAAATGTACCCACTACACACTGTAACCACACACAGTTTTTGTAGAGTTGATACGCCCACACAGAATATGGAGAATTAATAATTCTTCTTCATCACAGGAACTAAATCAGCTAAAGCTTTGAAGTAGATCTATCTATAATTTCCCCCCTTATCACTTAAAAGACCACTATAATAACATCTGTAAAGACAACCAAAAAGCTTTTAAATTCCAAAAGAACAAAGTTTTATTTAAAGGTTAATGCGAAATAAGAATAAATTTTCTAAATGGAGAAATCTCAAGTGACTTGTTCAGACAGAATAGAACTACATGGAGGATAACTGTCCCTGCTCTTGCTCATTGTGTCCTTGCCGGTGGGTCCTTGTTTCCTGGCTTGATTTCAGATGAATCAATGACTTCGAGTTGCAGCAAATGCTACACAGTCCTCTCTTGTCTCTAGAAAGGTTACTTTTCTTGCTTGTGAAAACTGGCTCCCTAACTCTCAGCAGTTCTTTTTTCTCAACCTGAGAAATTTCTCAGTCCATAGGTTTCCAGACCCCTCTGAGGAGGCTGTCCTCTACAGCCTGTGAAAGCGTCTCTCCCTTCCTTAGCAATTGCTTCAACAGAAGGAGAAATCCCACCTTCCTTCCATAGGCACTGACAAGATTGTCTTTTAATTTTTAATTTAAATGAGCACATCATATGAACAGTGAATGAAGCATAAAAAGTCCATTTCTCAGTTTCCATAAGACAAAAGGTCCCTATATTCCCATATATTGCTATTACTGGCATCCAGATCTTTGAGACTTCCTTTTTCTTTTTTTTTTTCTTTTAAGAACTTGCAGAATAATTTGTCTTGTCTTTTATCTTCATGACTTCTTGGCCCCTAGAAGCAAAGGTGCATGTGGGGATTTTCCCCCCTAATTAATACCTTCTTCAGGCTCAGACTGGTTCATGATATTCACCATATGAAGTGATGCAGCTTCCCAAATGCCTGAAAATCTCATTCTGAAATCAAGTTTTGATGGCTGTATCAAACCGTTGTTTCCTTTAATACACATAACACAGACAAAAAGCACCTTGCAATTTGCTTTTTCAATGAAATTAGTTCTGGGAAGGCATCCTTTGAGAAGTGGGAGATAATGCCTCATAGCTATTACAAAATGAAACTTCCTACTACATCCTTTTGATTTTCAAATATATATCTATATGTTGCAGCACATGTTTCTATTAAAAATGAGCTTAATGTATTTGTTGACTAAGTGCAAATTCTAGTGATAATAGAACAAGACTGTGAACTTCAGGGAAGTTGGAGTTAATGGGGTTAGGTATTTCTGTGGGCTTTTTTTTTTCTTTTTTTAATTGTTGAGTATATTACTTAAGTAAATAAATAAAAATAAATAAATAAAGAGTTGTATGGCTATCTCCTAGCCTTCCCCAGCCAGTATTTACATGTCCGTCAATGTTACTGTAGATAGGATTTCAAGGTGCAGATCAGTTCAGATGGCAACAGACCAAGAACTAGGAACTGACCCAAGAGCTGTGTGATGGCTCCTGCCCTGATACAGTGACATCTGTAATATATGGAACACAGTACTCTTTTTAGGGGGCCAAATAGGAGTTAAAATACGAGACAAAATTGCAGGAACATATAAAGAACATAAAGCAAAGTAGACCATACATAGATCTCCACATGTCTTTGGTTAGATAAAAGAGTTTCTGAAGTGGTTTCTGAGAGATCTCATCAGGAAAAGAACCAGATGGGTTGTTGGAGGTAAGCGTGGAACAAATTACAATATAAGAAAGTTGAAAAAGAAAATTGTGACTGTACTAGGAGTGGACAAAGTCCCTGTACCATATTCATTGGTGATGTAGAGCTACTGGCAAGACCATCAGCCAAAGATGGGCAGCAGCATCCAGACCTTATCTGAATCATTAAGTGACCAGAGATTTATTTGAAGTCATAAATCTTCATACTCCATTAGTCCAGTTTTACAGAGCAATTCCAGCAAAGTCAATGACTTCTAATAAGTATCAAGCTCTCATAGCACAGTAGAGAATCAGGCCCTTTATTGTCCCTCGCATTCTTACAGTCGGGCAGGTGGGGGAACTACTGTGTTGAAGATTGGAGAAAGTGTGGTTTGATGTGTGGGCTTTGGCACATGGTGAGCATTTTTGCTAGGAAGTATTTTACTGTAATTTAACTTTTATTGTAAGGCATGACACATCCTTTCCAGCTAATTGCTCTATTTTAGCTTTTAAAATGAACAGATCTTGCTCTCATGTTTCAGCTCATATATTGTAATGATATTACTGTTACTGTTAAAGGTGACCTGAAAATGATTTTAAACGTTTTGCTTCTTGCTTCTTCATTCATTTACAATGAATAAAAATGCCTAAGAGATTCTAGACTATTTCTAAAGCATATCCCCCCCCCCCCCCATTCTGTTTTTACTTTATATGTGTCATCTCTCATACTCTGACTTTACTAAAGTTAGGACTACACATGATATATCCCTAACAGCCATTTGAAGTTCAAGAAGTAATAAAGACTTTTGGGACAAGTCTCAGCTCTGTTCCATGATCTGCTATACAGGATCTTATGAATGTTGTGCTACTCTGGGGAACTCTCTCTTCTGCATTGGGCCTGAAACTTTGCAGTCATTCTACTCACTTGTTAAACTCTTCATTTTATCAGTGACGATTTTGGTGTGGATTTGCCTTAGAGAGAGGCCAAGAGGCAAGAGATGCTGTCAGAAGACCTGCAAGCCTCTGCTGAAGAGCAGGCAAGTATAGAATCATAGAATCATTAAGGTTGGAAAAGACCTCTAAGATCATTGAGTCCAACCGTCGACCCAACACCACCATGCCCACTAAACCATGTCCCTAAGCGCCTCATCTACTCGTCTTTTAAATACCTCCAGGGATGGGGACTCAACCACTTCCCTGGGCAGCCTGTGCCAATGTTTAACCACTCTTTCAGTAAAGACATTTTTCCTCACGTCCAATCTAAACCTCCCCTGGCACAACTTGAGGCCATTTCCTCTCGTCCTATCGCTAGTTACTTGGGAGAAGAGACCAACACCCACCTCGCTACAACCTCCTTTCAGGTAGTTGTAGAGAGCGATGAGGTCTCCCCTCGGCCTCCTTTTCTCCAGGCTAAACAACCCCAGTTCCCTCAGCCCCTCCTCAAAAGACTTGTTCTCCAGTAGAGAAGTAGAGCACCCATGTACAAATGTATCAACATTTAAAACAAAAAAAAAACCCAAACCCCCAAAACCCAATTTACACCACAAGATAATACCTGTAAGCCTTATTAAGATTTTTTTCTTTTTCTTTTAGGAAATAGATTGGGATGCATTTCAAAAAAGAAGACGTGGATTCTAACTTTGAGGGGAAAAAAAATCCAGAATCCAGAGTTTTAAAAAGACTGTTATGCAAAGATGTTCTCTCACCCAAAGCCAGGTCAGAGAAGCAGCTACATCTGGGAATGGCAAGTACTCCTTAATCTTCCATTTTATGTGCAGAATAAAGAGATCAAACCAACTTCTAAAACACCTGAGCAACAATTTTGTTCTGCAAAGAAGAATAGAGTTCTCTTTTTCATATCTGTTGAACTGAAACATTTACAAGATGTGAAGTCCCTACTGGGAGTGTAATGTGAAAATACACTCAGTGGTGTGTGTTTCTTTAGGAAGTTAAAGTGGTAGCAACTTGATTAATTTAACGTCTCTTTCCCATCTACCCTAAAAGTTGAGAACATTCTGAAATGTACAGTGAAAAACCTTCATACAAAAAAAGATTTTATTCTGTGCAAACCCAAATTAGATGATGTTTTTTCAGTAGAGAGCTATGCATGCTGTAACCATGGTGTACCACAAGAGCGTGAGGCTACTGCACTCAGGGACTATTTGAAAATCCACAGGTGGGCAAACATTGAAATGCACCTTCAGTGTTCCTCTTGCATAGAGGTGTTGCAGAGGTGAGTGGACAAACAGGTTAAACCACTGGAGTCCTGAGGCAATTGATGGGTTCAGTATGGTTGATTCCACCAGCACAAAGCCGCATAACAGTTGCAAAAAACAGTAAGAAAGGTTCATCCTTCTAAAAAGAAATTGCCATATCCTGTTCCTGAGGGTCAGACTTGTACCGTTTTAAAAAGCTGTATCTTAATTTCAAAGGAACTATTGAGAGTGGCACAGCACTCAAAATAAGCAAAACCTTGAGCAGTAATATTCATTATGTGGGTCAGGATACATAGAATTTAGATGCTTGGCTCAAGGACAGGTCCTATCAATTTCTAATGAGTTTATACTGTCATGACAGTTTAAATTGTACTTGCTCTACAACTTCCTTCTTGACATTTTCTGGACAGAAAGGAAGGCTTTAGTAAGGCTTTTGACACTGTGTCCCATAACATCCTCATGGACTAACTGATGAAGCATGGTCTAGATAAGTGGACAGTGAGATGGATTGAAACCAGCTGAACAGCCAGGATCAAAGCGTTGTGATCAGCTGCATGAAATTCAGCTGGAGGCCAGTCACAAACTGCGTGTCTCAAGAGTTCAACAATGAGTCCGTTGCTGTTAAAGATTTCATTAATGACCTTGATGATGGGACAGAGCATCCCCTCAGCAAGTTTATAAATGGTACAAAACCGGGAAGAGTGGCTGATACCCCACATGGGTGTCCTGACATTCAGAGGGACCTCAACAAGCTGGAGAAATGGGCTGAAAGGAACATCATGCAGTCTTGCACCTGGAAAGGAACAACCTCCATACACCAGACCGGGCTGGGGCCAACTGGCTGGAAAATAACTTTGTAGAAAAGGACCTAGAGATCCTGGTGGACAAGCTGAACATGAGCCAGCAATGCACCCTCATGGCATGGAGTCAGTCCCTGCCTCAGCAGCACCGCAGCAATGCTGGTCTCCAGCTCCCCACAGCCCTGCCTGCCATGGGCCCCACTGAGCCAGGCCCATGGGCTGGCACAGTAGCCCTGCCCAGCCATCCTGGGGCTGTCCCTGACCCCAGTTCCCCTCAGTGGGCCTGATCCTGACCCCCACGATAGGCTGATGTCCCAGCCCAGCCTCAGCTGTCCCCACAGAGGTGTCGGCCTCACTGCGCCCCAACACAGAAACAAAAAAACAGAGGTTTCCCTTTCAGCCCGGCTTTATGTACCTACTTATACAGAGTTATCAGCTAGGACATGACCACTTAAGGTTGCCTAGACAAAATGTGAATGATTTTCCTTCATCTTGAGAAGACTCTTTTTTGAAGCTCAACTTAATCTTTCTTTTCTTCCATTCTTCAGGCCATAGAGCAAAAAAACCCAAAACCTCCTTTACCTACTGCTTCTAATAAATAGGTTCTAAATATATTTACTGGGCACAAATAATCCTGCAGTTTTTACCCCAGAAATTAGTTTGCCAGCTATACTGGGAGAAGGAGGAGAAAATAAAGCAGTGAATATGGGCAAAGAACAATTAGACTTCAATTAAGAACATGTAGAATGGAAGATGGAAGAGAAGCGTGACATCCTTTACAAGGTGTGTGACTTCTTTTTCTCCAAAATCAGTTCCCGCTCCTATGTTTCACCATATTTTTTCTTTTGGGGGTAAGGTGGGAGACAAAGTTTAACAGCAACTGCAGGTGCATTTAGAACCATGTTATACTACTGGAGAGGTCAAAGCATAAGATTTATGAATTTTGTCCCCAAAATATGACAGAAGAAGGAAAAAAAATGACTGAAGTGTTTAAATCATGTAATACTCAACAGTTAAAAAGTTGTGAACTCTCAGTCCAAAGCACAACACTGCCTTGTGAGGAAATTCAGTTGCAAAATACTCTGAGTATTCTCTCACTGTTTGGACAGTCTACTAACATGCAGCAGCGGAGTATCTCAAACTTCTAATGAAAGTTCTCCAAGTCCTTGCACAGCCCCAAAAAAGTCTGAAAAAGTGGTGTTTGAGGACATTTATTTATATTTCTCTAAACAATTCATAAATTTGATTCCTCTTTTCCAAAATATAAAAATAGTTAGAAAACACTTCCTATAGATTGAAATTTAAAAGTAAACTGTGGGACCTCAAAATGTTTCATTTCACCACAAAAAGAAAAAAGGCACCCTTGTTTTTTTACTAGACTCATAAAAACCATGCACCTATTTTAAATGAAGCTAAGGTTCAGTTCAAAGAGAGAAAACTGAAAGTGTACATCACAAAATAAAGTCTGAAGTTTATTAAGTATTTGAATTTTTAATACAACTAAATTTCTGATTGAAAAAATCTGATAAGCTTTATTTCTATAGTTTGTAATTTTAAATGTGATGCCATGTATCTGTACAAAACTTTTCACAATAAATCTAGAAGTCTTCTAGGACTAAAGTAAGTTGTAAATTAGAAATAATGGTGATCTAGTACTTCTTAACTGGTTAACGAATTAGAAGCAAAACACACACACACACACACACCCCATAATTGTTACAACTATTAAATACCACTAGGCAAATTTCCCCTTATCCCTACCAAAATAAATAACAACTTTTGTTTTTAATAACCACCAGTAAACATCATTTATTATAAAAATAGTAAAATAGCAGAATATCCTCCTATGAGACGTATTGACGGGATTTACTGGAGATGGTGAATTCTGTTATCAATCATTTCTACTCCGATATGGACCTTTTATACTTCAGAGCCCCGGGGAAGGGGGATGCAGTCATGATAAAGACTAAAAAAACCTGAGAAAACCCTTTTTAAAACCATTGAGATAAGTGTTGTCAGTTTCTTATTTATGTTTGATTAGTTTTCCAAATGCCTTATTCAAAATGTCGGATAGCCTACCATCATTGTTAAAATCTATTGTTTCTTTAAACTATTTATGGGATTATACCGGTGGCAGAGATCATTTGTCATCAAAGGGATAAGATTAGACACAAAAATATAATGCTGGCAAAACATATTTCAACAGCTATACACAGGAGGGCAAGTGCATAACAGAACTTTTAATACACTTCATTTTTTTTATCTTCCTCTACTTAGAATATGTTTTCTTACTGACACTTGTAATATGACTTTTAGACAGACCAATAGTGCATTATACAAACAGTGATTAGAAAGATGGCAAGCTTTTGTTTGTTGGAGTGTTTCCACCTATTTATTTTTGACAAGGTCAAAAAACTCCTTTAATTCAACTTTACACTTGGCTGATGATGAAAAGTAGCCACATGCTTTGACATAAAATAACCCACAGACGTCAGCATCAAGTAATAAACATTTTAAAGCATTCCTACTAATAACTGAATTCAGGACAGCAACTGAGCAGAAATATCCATCTCTGTCAAACACTGTGCTTCCGAAGTGTTCTGCTAGTCATTTGTAAGCACTGAGCAACTCACCAAAGTCTAATTCTATTGTTTGCATTTCAGATGAACAGTAATTCAAACAAACAAAAAGACATTTGAGAAAGTGTTGCAGAGCAAGTCTTTAGAACACTCCCCTCTAAAAAAAAAAAAAAAAAAAAAATCCAAAAAAAACCAAAACCAGAAACTAATCATGAAAAAAAACATACACAAACAATGAGTTCCTTTTCTTAATTCCCACCTTTAGTGTCTGTTAAGAAAAGTTACATAAACACTGTGTTATGTGGTGGATAAGACACGGAAAGCCAATAGTGAAGAAGTTTAAATCCTTCCAAATGAGCACTTGCAATTCAGAGACTCCACAAACACAACTGAACTAAGCCATCAATCTTTGCACTTGCTGACAGAAATTCTTTCCTTTCAGAAGTGCAGAATTTTTGAAGGGGTGCCCATCTGATTTCTTTAGACTCTTACCTGGGCACATCCACTGATGTCATTTCTAAGAGCAAGTAGAGCATAAAGTCCCTGACAAGGTGATGCTAGATAGTCAGCTAATACATTCAGAGCACAAAACATCAGTACTAAATATTTTTTTTTCATGCCTCTGAAACCAACAACCATTTGTGTGACAATGCAGCTGAAATTCTCTATGGACATGCAATAGGTCTGCATATGTTTTATTTTCATATCTGAACTCAAACCAACGCTACTCTATGAATGCACAATAAGAATAATTTGTCACAACCATTAAAGAGAACATACCTTTGGATATTGTCCTATTCCTTTCCTATTTCTCTGATTTAGCAAAGACTTTGGCAGAAGTGATATTTTTTTATTAGAATTCAATAATAAATTATGCAACTGACATCTGAAAATCCAGCAACAGTCATTTGCATGACAGAACACTTACACTGGCAGCACTGATTTTTCAACAAGGTCAAAAATCTCTGTCAGTTCTGCACCAAGTCTAGCTGGTGATGAATTGGGGCTGTATACTTTCATGATAGAAATCCTTCATTAACAAAGAATAAACATGTAGAAGTGATGCAAAATATGCATTGAAGATGACACCTGAGGAAAAAGAACAGCAACGGAAAACTCTTTCCTCTACTGCTTCCAAAAGACTGACTTTTCCTATGTCCTCTGAGGCTTTGTCATTTCCTTTGTATTACAGTTCTATTGGGAAAAATCCACTAAATATTATCTTTACCTTAACTTTAATATTACTTTCATAACCATTAAATCAACTGATAATTCTTAATAAATCTGGATCCAGGTCTTGCAGTCTGAATTTATTTTTCACTACCAAGAGAGTCCTTTCAGCTGAGTGTATACCATTTGCTAAGCGTGTCCTTTGATGCATATTATACTTTAGCTGTACTATGATCTAAATTGTTAGCTTGTTTTTCATTTTCCTGATGTTATTTTTTTTTTAACAGATAATAATACTACAGATGTCATTCTTAGCCCATAAACCGATATTGCATGAAGAAAGCACCTAAGACAAAGCTGCTATTTTTAAAGAAAAATCATTAACTTGGTTAGTTGTTTTCTTTACTTAATTAATAGGGTGAGAATAGTCTTTCAGAATTTATAATGTATGGAAAAGCATTCATGAGTTATAAAGAAGTGGGGTTTTCCAATACATTGGTTGCTAGCTCATCTACTTTCTTCTTTGTTAAGTAAAAAAGTCTCTTAAATAATGAAAATAATGCACAGCTCAAAAGAAATTCAACAACTGCAATTAAAGTAATCCTTAATTTCAGTATCGAAATCTTCAACTTTATTAAGACAGTTTATACTTTGTATGGATCTACCTTTTTTGCATCAATGGAGGTCGAAAAGCCTATCCTCTCTGCACATAAACTTTCACTAAATGGAAAATCAATAGCCAGCTCCATGCTCTGATCAGAGCAACAGACCTGCTCCCCACAGAGAGGCATCTAAGAAGCAAAGCTGTGTGTTTCAGTCTAAGCATGGAGAAAGGTTCCGATACATATGAGCACAGCCCCCACATCACACAACTGGGCTCATACAGCTACCGGTGCCAAAAACATTTTCAATATTGGGTCCACCAGCCCCTGGGAATCTTTGTCATTCCTCTGTTGGAAGTGACCATGAACAGTAATCTCATAAATGATACAGAAACCTAACTATATCACGTTTCTTAAAAGGGTGCACACACTCTTAGGGGAAAAAAAAAAACCACAAAACAACATACCATACAGGCACACAAATTGAAAGTTTAAAGTTAAACCAGTTATTCTGACATTCATCAGAGCTGATAAAAAAATTGAGAAGGATTTGAAATGTTTTCATACGTTTTTGGACTAAGCTTTTTCTGAAAGACCTTTTGCTTTTACAACACTTTGCTACCCTAACTCTTCTTTCCCTCCCCTTTTCTTTTTGTTACTGAAAAGAGGTGTAGTTCAGAGATGGGAAAGATAAAGAAGAGAGAATAATAGAACAAAATTAAAAAAATTAAAATCCTATAAATTACTTTAGAAATCATCTTTATCTAATTCTGAAGTAGTAAAAGAAGCAGTAAAGTAGAATTCAATGCTAGCCTATATGCCATGCATCCCAGCCTTCGTATTACGGTTCTTTCCCTTTAATTGTATTACAAAAGAAGTCTTCTGTTTAATACATTCTTCTCCATACAACAGCTGCACAAGTTTTAGACTTCTTGTTCATTTACAGTATATAACAATCAGATTTATGTAATGGAGAGGCTGGGAGAAGCAAAAATGCACAAGTTCTGTAGCTCTCCTCTTATCAGAGCACAGCTAAATCAGTCTTGCATTGTCTCCCAAATTCATTAGTATTAACTGTTTTACCGATGTTCTCCCTTTCCTAGGAAAATTATAAAAGGAAGAATTCTTTTCTCCACTCTCAAAGAAAAAAAAATTTTTTTCAACACCTTAATAGGAGACCCACAAGTGGCACCTTAACTCTAGCACACATTGAATCACAACCAGAGCTGTGATTCCCTAAAACACAAGTAATTCTCTATTTTACATTCCACCCACTGTGCAGCAACTCTAGAGCACATCCCACAGAAGCCTGCACCTAGGTTAGCCCGCCAGCTATTTTCAAGTCCTAAATATTATGGATATTTAGGTGCATGTAGAGTGAGGTATTAAAAGAATCTACATTATTCATTACATTAGTAACTTTTAATCAAGGAACTCATCAAGGAAGTAGGGCAAGGCCAGTCCGGTCAACCTGATGCTGATTAGCCCACAGATGTGTTATCATGCACTTTCTCAAGAGGTTTTGTTTGGATTTGAGAGCAAAATTATTCCTAGCATCAAGCCACGTGTGTCCTTTTTTCCTGTTCAAAGCTCAAGCTAGCAACCGTGATTAGAAAATGAAATGCAAATACTTCCGAAGAAACAAGATGAGGAGAACAATTTCATGATTTCTCACTGACATTAGCAGGCCTACACAGAACAGTGCAATTACTGTGGATTAGGTGAGCAAGGCTAGGTACAAGTGGGGAATCTTTGCCAGCCAAAATTTCTGTTTAGACTTTTTTTTTCTACATAAGCATAGCCACCTTCCAGACCAAAAGAGTTTCTTTCACCTCCAGAAGGATAAACTTCTAACAGGCTACACAACTGCAGACAAAAGTGAGATTAAAATAAGATTCTCTCCTCAAATCACCTAAGCTTTTAGGCACATTGCAGATATTGGCTATATAAAAATACATTTGAAATTTTTATCATATTTACTGGAATAACCTCTTCAAATCACATGATTATTTAAAAGACAATGCATACAAGAATATTATTAATTTATCTCATGACAGTGCCACAAAATAAATCCTTTCAGCAGTATTTGGGAGTGTAAAAAAAGGTAAGGAAATTGGAAAGGTAATAAACACTAGCTGAGGCAAGGCTTCAGTATTGTTCTGGCTGTAGTTTAGCAGGGTTCAGACATTAGTTTCCACTTACTGACTTGCCACTGCTTCCCTTTCAAGTTACCACTTCCCCCTAATAATCTGCCATGAATATAGGTACAGTTGTCCTTGACCCCTCCACCAAGTGAGCTGACAGAGCTGAACATACACACACTTGTAATAGTAAGGCAATCGCCGGACTGACAGGAAAGAAGTATGCATCCAGGTATCTTGACATATCAAGGCAGGGGGCAGGCAGTAACCCACCATCACTCAGCTACAACCACAACAGGACATCTGGCCCCAGTCTTGCAGAAAATAACGCAACTCTCCTCCCAGTCATGCCAGTCTCTGTGATCCAAGGCCTAGTTTCAGTGCAGCACAGCTGCATAGCTTTGGTTCAGACTTCCGTGGAAAGCTTCTAAGTTGCAAGCAAGAGTGGTGAGAAAACAAATAGAGTAGAGCCACACCAGGAAAGAAAGGCAAAATTAAAGGCAAATGCAAGAGTACTGAGACAGAGGTGGTCAGTAGCTCAAGGATTCCAGACGGAAAAATAACACAAATGGTACAAAATGCTAAGGAAAAAAGCAGGTAATTGGAAAACTGCTCCTCAGCAGCAGTGATGTTCAGCCTGTCCCAGGCATAATGGAGACCAGTCTCCCCCTCTGACTGATGACTGCCAGGCTAACCAGACTTGTCAGATGACTTATTGGAGGGTGGCAAGCATATTAATCATTATCCAGTATCTTATAAGTACCTATTAGGTATTAATTAATTAATTAATTATTGTATCAGATGACAATTATTACTTTGTATTCTTCGACTGTGAAGATCTGCTTTGAACACAGTAAAGCATTTTAAAGAAAGCAGATAGAACGGGTAATGATAAATAAGTTACAGCTGTTATTTGTACCTATCCAGCTGTGAAGCTGCCTAATATAAGCTGGGTTAAATATACCAGTATCAATAGCACTTCATGGTTTGAACAATGAGGTTGGAAACTCAGTTTCAATACCATTAAAAACTAGCAGCCATGGTATGTATAGTGGTAGCTCTACTTGAGAATTTCTTTTCTCTTTTGGACTGCTGGAAATACATTCAACTTTTCAATTACAATATGCATAAGCCTTCATGATAAGGCAAGAGGCTATATACTTGGAGAATTGTAAGAAAAGTCATTAATTCAAAAGGGTCTTTTCACATCTGCAAGTTGTTGTATCTTTCAGACATACTGTAAGAGGGGAAAAAACCCGAAAACACCAAAACAACCCACACACACTTGGCCACCTTCCCTAATAATTTTTATATTCCAGAAACATATTCCACCAAACAAAAGCTTTCCCAAATGTCACCAATATTTCTTACTCGGGAATGGGGGTGCGGGGGTGGCTGAGAACTGTAATGCTTGGCCCAGGAGCCATTGTCAGTCATTCAAAGCAAGACAAATCCATTTCAGTAAGCAGAAAATCAAGGGAAAACACAGATTTGTAGAGCTGCTGCTACAGCTATTTAATTAGAATTGCTCAAGACAGAAAGCTGCACCATATAAACATCATGCAATTTGAGTACTTGGCTCCATCCCCCCTCAGTACTTGAGCCCCTGCTATTAAAAGTTCTCAGCATCCACAGAAGTCAGTCTCCCTCACTTTTGGGGTGACAGCTCTCTTTTCCTTCCTGAGGCAAGGCACAGGGAACCACGTTGTATTCCTAATGCAGAACACCACATCCATTTTCCTCCTCTCTTTCCTGCTTTTCACTTTATCCCCCTTATCCCTAGTGCTGCTCTCATCTATGAGTAGAACTGCAAGATAATGGAGGAACAAAGAAAACAACTTTAAAAGACCTTAGTGCTTTCATCCCTCCTCCTCCTCCCTTTGCTGCCCCTTGGATGTTTAAATATCTGTATGTTCTGCTTAACTCTTTGTTGCCTGTGGTCATCTCTGTCTCTCACCGTCAATGACCTTCATGCCAGGAAAAAAAAAATTAACTTGCATATATGAGAGACTAATAAAATACATACAGTATTTTTACTTCCTTTTGTTCTACAATACTTCCCCTCTTTAAAGACACAAAACCTGCTTGCCCCAAGCGTAAATCTTAGAAGATATCAACAGGTCATTCTTTTGCCTTTCAGATAAAGTATTGTTAAGTACACTAAAAATACGAGCGCTGTATTCCTCCCCTCTTTTATTTCAGTGCTTTAAGTGTTTCTCAAGATAAAGCAATAAAGTTTTATTCTTCTTGCAATTTGGTTTTGGTCTGCTGAGAGAAAATAAAACGTTTGCAATATTTACCCCAAATTAGCTGTAATAACACCATCTAAATAAAGACTGTTTCACAGCAGTCTATTACAAATAAGAACTATTTACAGTATTTTATGTGCTACACTGTTATTCTCAATTCTTCCCCTTCTCCAGAAACCAAGCTACCAATCTGCATAGCTTTTTAACTTATAAAACCCTCTGAAGTAGCACAGAGCTAACTTTGTCACAGTACCCCACCATAAAGGTCCAAATGGAGCCTAAATAGCTCATTGGATCCACAAAATAGCATGCAAGAAACCAATGAGCTAGGATCACCTCTAGCACATCTGATCACCTGGCCCAACTTAGAAGATAATGCTTTTACAGCTGGTCTGACAAAGAAATAGCCTTCAGCAAGCATCTGGAGCACCACCTCAACTCATATTTGCAAATGATCAAAGCTACTTTGCTTTTGGTAGCAAAAATGATTTATAGGTTGTTTTCATCCAAGTTGTCAAACCTGCAAACTTTATACTTACACAACTTCTAAAAAGGTGTGGGACACTAACATAGTTATTAAGGATACAAAAGTAGATACAAAGATATGTGGAGGAAGAAAGGGATGCCTCCACATCCCTTCCTCTACACAGACTCCAAACCAGTCATGACACTTTTACAAGTATGGCATGTTAAATATCAGGTATGCTAAACCAATTTAAATCCCTGTCCCCTCTCCGTTCCCAACACCTTTTTTCTAACAACTTATCCTTCCCCTTTGCTTATCCTGCCCTCTCATTTCATACATTTGCACCCAATTCCTGAATTGCCATTAAAGCTTTTTTATATCAACTTTAAGATGGGTTTAAGGTTAAGACCAACCTGGGTCTCTCAAGTGTAAAAATCCATACTCTCCATGGCAAGCCTCCCAGACATTACACAGTTCTTCCTTGCCTGCATCCATCCATGCTAAACCAGTCCAAGCTTTTTATTTCTCATTGCCTAGCAAGCTTCTGCCATCAAGGCAGAAATGCAACACTGTCCTTGCACACCAAGTGCTCCCCTGGTCTTCATTTTCACATCCTCTGCATATATGGAGACTGTAGAGACTGGGATTGCCCTGGACAAGCTTGTCTTCCAAAACCCAGCTACCCACAGTTGCCTTGCATAACTGGCACGCCTAGCCTTCTCTAAGGAAGAGAGAGAGCATTTCTCTGCCAAAGATGCTGGTGTCACTGCCAAGATGAATGCACAGTTTGGCTCCCACTAAATAGCTGGAAGACACCCTTTCCCAGCCAGGCGTCACTCCAGCTGACACCCCCAACAAGTCACAGCTTTTGGTGCTCATCTTCTATTCCCCTGGTATCAGCCTGGCAAAATGAATTGGCTGCAAGAGATGTGTTTTTCCTGAGGAGTATAAGAGCGAAAAGCAACAAAAACAGGAATAGAAGAACTAAGAGACACAAGAAATTGGTTGGACAGTGGAAGAAACAGAAAGCCCAAAAACAGATTTGTCCCGAATTTCTCATGTCTCTTCATGTTATAGTTCACATTTCCTTCCCATGGGATATCTACAAATTGTTCTTGTTCTCTTCTACTGTGTTGAATATTCTCCAAGATAGCAAGGAGTATGTGCTCATGTGCCCATATACACCCACAAGGAGTATTTCAGAATAAAAACTGAAACATGAACTCTCCTTCACAACATGGCAGTTATCCTCACAGACTGATGGATTGCCTAGAAATGTAGATGTTCTGTGCAAAGCCAATTCATGTAAAAATTAAAGTGCTATACACAGCCCAAAGGGACATGTCATAACATCACCCATAATCAACAGTCGGAAGCATAATGCATTAGTTGTAATGTTTTATGGAAGAAGTGACTGGGAAGATACTCAGGGAGCTCTATGTATGGTAATGTAAGAATAAGTATTTCAGTGCAATACTCAGTGTATGGGAAAAAAAAAAGTATGGGCTCAAAGTGACAACACACAGGGCACTCTTGCATCCTTCTCATTTCAGGAAAATTTAGGTTTTAAACAACATTCTGAGTTGAATCCCAAGTAGATGAGCCTATAAACCACAACAAAACATGAATATTTTGCATAAAAGATTTCAAAACAGACAGACAGCAATACAGACTTTAGACGCTAATCTCATCATTTGTATTGCCAGGGCCTCTAAGGTCTCTTAATTGGTTTGTTTTTAAACGAAAAATTAACCCACTTTGTGAAACCTTGATTTATATAGTCAGTGAATTCTCCTCCTGACTTAAGTCAAATTTCCTCTAGACATGTATTTCCTGCAGATGTCTCCAGGAGTCATCTGTATACTTTAGTAAATAGCATTGGGGGTTACCTGATATCTCGAGATGAAGCAGCAGAGTGCTAAATCTCTAGAAATTGAGACAGTTGCTCTACCACAGAAGCAAAGGCCAAGTTTAACACTAAAAATCCAGTCGGTAACCACACTGTGTTCTATTCTGCAACCCCACAGCCTTGCTGTCTCTTCTCCCAAGCATGTAAGACCACTGAAAAGCAGAATAGAAATGTCATGCATATCATCTTAACAACCGTAACTTATGGGTGCTGCTGTCATCTTTCTGACTTTTAGTTTACTCACTTGGGAAAAATTAGGAGAAATAAACACTCACTAAACAGTCAGTTCAAAACAGAAATACACATTTATGACCTCTCATAAAATCATTATGCAATTTGCCAACTTGAAACTTAGATGCCAATATGACCAGAACTAAGCTGAGTTAAAGGCAATGCCATAAACCCACTAGTTCAGAATTCCATTGCTGCTAGCATCAGCACAGCTGCAAGGGAAAAGATTAAAAAACAAAAATATCAAATTAAAAAAAAAATCTCATTTTAGAGGGGCTATTTCCCCTGGAAGTAACTCTCATGAGTAGTTCATGTTACACCACAGGTCTCATCAAAGATAAAACTGAACTCGGGGCCCATGAGTCTGTGAAACGCTCTTTTGCTAAATCTTGAAAGGTAGTGGCAACCCAAAGAAAAGCCTTAGTCATCACCACATGGTAATTTACATCCAGACAGCCTGAAATGTAATTGCTCTCAACACTCCAGTAAGAAACAAGTATTGCATGCAATGGCTTATTGTTTAAGAAGCATTTACTAAAATTCCTTAGACACCGTAGCACATGAATGTTAATTTCTCATCTATGCATTTTATTTTGTCTCCTTCTAATAGATGGCTGGTTCCTCCTAGTACAGAAGCCTTTTTTTTTTCTTTCCCCTCTTGAATTCACTTATGAACTCTTTATCTTTGTTTTTATTCACATGCAGATTTCGTACATTTCTTGAAATATGAGCCATCTAATTTTGTTGAAGTATTAATAGCTCGTGTAGCCATCCCAGTAATCTGTGAAATGGGTGATCTACATTGAAAACAAGGAGAACTATGGAGAATGGAGAGGTTTGTCACCTAGATCAACAGGGGATTAGCAGTGCCGTTGAATCATCTTACAGTGTGGCTTAGAGTAAATAGATCTACTTTGGGAATGATAAATGCTCTTTTATTAAGAGAGTACTGGGATATCCTTTTGAAAAATATTACTTTCAGAGGGGAGTGGACTGGAATGCTTACAGTGAAAGATTTTGTGCACCGATCAAAAGGAAATTCTTGAGTTTTTAAATCAGTCCTTGAAGTACAATTAAGTAACTAGAGATTCACTGGGGAGTTCTTCTGAGCATTTTTTTTTCCAAGACATTCCAGCATAAACATGGCATTATGAGTGGATTAGGTGAGTGCTCTTTTGCAGATAAATAAATAAGCATAACAATCTCCAGTTGCCCTTAAACAGAAGAAAAAAACTGTTCTGTATCGAGTTCGTACATACACAGGAAGTGATTATGTCCCATAGAGTTCGTGCCATCTACAGCGTCATTTACCCTAAGCTCTAACAAGTAGACTATTCTGGAGGTTGTTTATCATAGAAAGAGGCAGTGCAGCAAGTATGTGATTAACTACAGCCATAGCATGAGTGATAGCATAAACACCCTTTTAAGTAACATGCTGAAAATCTAAAGGATATTGTTCATTGAAAGAAAATACATGTTGAATAAAGATATTTTTATCCCATTCCTTTTTAATTAGAAACTACCAAGATTTCCAAGAACCCAGACCCTTTCACAATGACACCAAAGGCAAATCTCCTGTAATAGTCAATGAAAACAAGACCAAATGCAGTTATGTTATTTGTAGCTGGTATGCTAGGCCACAGGCTGATAAACTTCGACAGTTACCTAGACAAAATATTGCTTTGATTTCATGAGATTCAGGCTTCAGAAAACACCCTGTGAACAGGTCCAATATGCATTAATCTAACCAACAAGTAATACTAAACTCTAAACAAGAGTGACACAACCTTAAATTATCAAATTCTATACCTTACCTATTACTACTGACATTATAATTATTATAGACCATGAATTAATTCTTATGTAACCACAGTCATAATGTTTACACGACACACAAATGAATGAAGGCCTATGGGACACCTGGAAATAAGTTTCCTTTTGCAACTGAAGGGCAAACTCTTTAGAACAGATGTTGTGCATATGAATATTGGCAAGTGAAGTAAAGTAAAAATTATCGCATGCATCAAAATATTTTGAACAGTTGTGTCACGACACTAACACAAATATAACTTAATCTTTCATAGAAGACACTTTCTAAAGATTTAAGCTACAACCTCTGACAGGTTCAGAACAATGGTTCAGGAACAGGTTGACTGACAAATAACTCCAACTACTTTATAAGCCACTTGGGATACCTTATGTATCTATCAAAGAAAGATAATGAGATTTCACACGTCTCAAATAAGGGGGGTGGGTGGAATCAGACCATATAAATAGATATCTCCATTAATTCAATCCACTTTAAACAGTATGTAGTACTGTAGGTGGTGTTTTTTTTTTTCTTTTCCCCATAACTACATTAATTACAAGATTTCAATAAGTAATTTACTGTTCCTGTTCAGGCATAACAATTGCCTTTAGTTTTGTGTCTGTATTTATCAAATATATCTTTTGATGATCTAACCATCTTGATGGATTCAAAGCAAGAGGTTAAGTTTAAATTTGGATGATGTCCCAAAATTGTGTTCTTTGGTATTGCCTGTGTCCTTTGTCAGGATTGATGCACATACTTCTAGATCTTTCTCATGTACTCTCATGCTAACTTTTAATAATGATTTTCTCCTTAGTGAATCCACTGAGGCAACCTGGTAGAGCTAATCTTTTTTCCATCCCTGTAAACTGAACAAGAATTTGAAGGGAGTGGGGAAACAAACCCCAAACCCATCATCAAAATTATCACTACAATTTCCCACCTACATCTGGCTTTGATCTCGCAATGAAAGGGATCCTGTGGGCAGCCAAGGATGACCAGGTTAAGCCTTTTTGTGAGCTTCTTCACATAAAAGACCTAACTTTTCTTGGATAACATAGTGGAAACCATTCCAGAATACTTCTGTGTTCTGTGAGCAGAAATTCTGAAATCACACAACTAAGAAGATAACTAAAGAAATCGTATCTTCTCCTCAGTAGGCAGGCCACATTCGCCTCACTGTTCTTTGTTTCCTTCTGAATCCTTCAATCCGAGGATAAGCAAGTCAGTGCTACTGAAATCTGGAGTTACTTCTGCTCAGGGCAAAGTTAAATGAGACCATTTCTTGGCTGAACGAAAATATGCTCCACATAATAAAGTATTTGGACACACTGAAAACCCTTGCTACATCTTAATTAAGAAATGCCAAAAACCTGGGGCTACTAAGTATATGGGCATGTATGCTTTTTTGCTAAGTGTGGATTTCACACTCTAATCAGCTTAACAGAATAATTTTACTTGTCCCACAAAATAAGAATATATGACTTAAAACAAAAAAACAGACCTCAAGGCATTATCCTATTTTAGATGTCTGAATGATCATAAATAACTGTCCCCCTTGCAATATTATCGAGTTTGCCAATAAAATACCAACTTAGTGAAAGGGGAAGATACTACAGATTGCTAATGTTCAGGATTAAAGGAGTCCTGCTGTAACAAATGCATCCCCATATTCAATGAGTAACAAGCACAATGGAGTTAAAACTGCCCTACGTTGATTCTACCCTGAAGGTAAACCAACTACATTGCAATGCTGTAAATTTCTGCCTGGAAACAATTGCTGTCTGGAAGCCAAAGCCACTGCATTCTAGTGACTAAAATTCAGTTTAGCTTGAAGAGACAAAGGCTGATATAAATTTCACACTGCTGGGGCTCAATACTGAGTATAGTCAGCCATGTACACTTTTGCTAATACATAAAGAGGAAGGAGGAAGTGTGAAGGCTCTTACAAAAATTTTACATCTATTTAAGGATATATAACATACAAAAAAATTCCAAAAAACCCACACAATATTTGTCAGCTGAAAATAAAAGTCCTGGACTTGGCCTGATATTTGCCCAGAAACATGAGTTTCCTTGGAATCAAATTGTGACTTTAGACACAAATTAGAACCATGTCTAAATGAGTCTACTTGTGATTCATACGTTATATTATTATATCATATCAATGGTTGCTGCAGGGAGGCACTGGTAACCAACCTCAGGCTAAATAGGGAATCTATACCCTCTTACACACGACAGATTTGGAAAGATATTTCGTCCTTCTCTATTACCAAAGTAGAGACCATCCCCAACGACTTATGTTCATTGCTAGGTGTTCAAAGCCATTGTTGTTTCCATGACTCTGCAATTTTTTAATCTCAATTACATACAGCATTTATCACTGATATATATGAATCGTGGAAGTGCTTATAAGTCTGAATGAGAGACTCTACACTCATTTTACTGGTTGGTTTTCAAGCATGACTCATCTTTTTACCTAGAAAAGTAAACAGTTTTTGAGACAACTGGGTACAAACATACAGGTGAGAAACCACAAGGAAATATTGTTAATGGGATTGTAGCAACTAGTAAAACATTTTAAGCAATGGTACAATACAGGGCCAAAAGCAAAAGTTTAACTTTCAACAGGAGTAAATAGGAAAAAAAAAAAAAAAAGAAAAACTGTCAAACAAATAGGGAACAGCAAATAAAGAAGAAAGTTGATGACATTATGTAAGTTCTTCACAAGACATACAGAAACACCTATTTTTAGCAGGGTCATAGTAAATACTCAATTTAAGATTTTTTTTTTTTTTTTTAATAGGTAACTTTGGGAATTTTATCATGTTTTATCATGAGATTTTGAAAAGAATTACCCCTCCCACTCCCCAAAACCTGAAGGAAATTGAAATAAAACACTGAATAGAACAAGTAAGTGGATTCCTGTTTGGTCATAACAGATCCTTAGTTAGTCTCCAGAATATGTAGAGACCTATGAGATCTTGATAATTGGGAAAACTGGCTTTTAGAATTGACACTTATGAGCAAAATGTGTGAGATATCTTCATCAGAGGTGGGTTCTTACAATAGCATTACATTTTTCTAAGAGAATCTTTATTTTATGTAATTAATTGATATAAATGCTCTTATAGACTATATATTAGTGTAAATCTCCATATCTATATCCTTATTCTTAAATCAGCAGATCTTAAATTAAGCTACTTTGGTAAGATGTTACAAACTCTTCCAGACTGAGTTGCCCACACAACAGCTTTAAGGCCATAACTGCAGCTGCAGGTAACACCAGTCCATTTCCAAAGCAGACAAACTTAAACATTTGTAAAGCAAAACTAGGTCCATAGAATTACTCAAGATGATATACTTTCATCTCAACTCATTCACAATTAATCTGGTCAGGCCTGCTGACGGGCTATGTAGGGCTTTCCTTCACTGCTGTAAGACCACTATGAAGACAGTCAAATTTCTATTTTTTTAATAAGTAAGCAAAAACAGAGAATACAGGATTTTCTATATGTGTTTGGGTCCCTATTTAGCTTTCCAAACGATAACTATACCTTTGGCTTACTTTGGAATGGGAATTAAAACAAACATCACATGTTTATACTAGAAGAGTGTCTTTAAAAAAAATTAGATTTGTAGTACCAGTGATACCCTAGCAAAGTTGTATTTTAATGACAGTAAGTTATGTTACAGTTATTGTACATTAAGTTACAATACTATTTAAATAAAGCTAATATATTTGTCATTGGACATAATAAATGCATATTGTTGAATAGCTGTAAGAAACAATTCTTCAACTGGGGAGCAGATCAGAAAGTTTCAGCGACATCCAGCTTTAGATAATGTGAGTACATGCATGCTGAAAGGAACTAAATCACAAATGGTCAGTTCTTCCAAGGTACAGTTTTTTTCTGTAAATTGCCTAAATTTTCTAAAAATGCCCATTAGTTTCCATTGTTTTGGTAAACCACTTAGTACAAAACCAAGTATTTTAGGACACAAGCCTGAAAATAGAAAGTCAAACTTACAATTTTAAATAATGCAGTGTCTTCATTACATGCAGACTTAAACAGCATTAATAGAAGATTTGCAACCAACCTCTTGTTTGAATTTTTAAAGCAATTTGTATCAATAAAATGAAAGCAAGGAAGCAATTAACCAGTTAAGCAGTGGGTTCTGTCAGAAAGAATAATACTGCAACAATAATCCCTTCAACATTTAGTTTAAATATTAAAAACTATAGCCACCCTAATGACTATATTTTTTCTCATTAGAGTAGAATAAAGGTGGCTGCTGAATTCCCAAACTAGAAGCTTCACAGGGGATTGGCAGGTGAAGATTAACAGAGAGAATGCCGAGACACACATTTGATGCTAATCAATAAACATTTGCTTTTAAATTTCACAATTAAGGACCACTTAAAAGCCCAAGAAGTTTGAAATTAACATTACTAAAGGTCTAGAAGGTAGAGATTTAATTAATTATTATAGCACACTACACAATGTTAAAAAGGACTCTCATTTAATGAGAACAAAAACATTACCAAAGCAGAAGAAGAAAGTCTTCAAAGTTTTAAATAATTTTCAGGTTCTGAGATCCCAAACAGTGGAGGAAGTGGAGATCAAAATAATGATCAGAAAAAACATCTGACATAATAAAAAAAAAAAATCTTCAGTCAAAGACACTGACCCAAAGCCAATTCATGTCACTGGCTGTTTTCCCCTATGATTTTGGTGGTCTTTGGAGCAGATCAGGATGAGGCCAAATCCTTCTTCATCAAGCAGAATCTATGGAGACCACCACAACATGAAGCTAACTGGACATAGAGGATGAGATGTGAGTGCAAATGGTGAATATACTATAGTTTAAAAAAATAAATGTTTCAACTTAAATAAAAAGTTTGCAACAATGTCCCTAGAACAGCCGTAAACAGTTTTGCTTTAGGAAAAGAAGATAACAGCATATGCTGTAAAAATAGGAATGACCAAAATAAAAAGAACAGGCACACATTTCTGTGAATGTATCTGGGTGAGAGAGGTGGCACTGCACAGTATGTATTTGTAGATTAGGTTATTAGAAGCATATGAAATATTTAGAAGCAATGAATTTAAATGCTATTTCTATATTAGGGCAAATTAAATGTAGAATTTTTGAGACAGTTGAATGAATTTGTATCTAGTTCTTTGTCACACTCATTTTTCAGAATACTTCTTCCTGATTTCCTCATAGTCTTAGATGTTATGCTGAATGAGCACTGTCCTGACCAAAGAAATTAGCTATAAAATTTAGTTATGATTCACAGGTATCAATTATCCTTGGGCTCAAACCCAGCAGCTAGCTGTATTTTATCATACTGCCTAAAACCCCTACAGTGCCAGGAAATCATATGTTTATTGTATTAATGATGAACCATTCAGAAGCATATTCACACCACCTAACATTTTATGTGAGCTGCCTAACTTGGCCAAGATAACCGTGTAGTCTCCCAAGATTCATTCACTCCTTATTGCAGAAGTAATCTAACTGAGGTGCCCTGGACAGGCTGATCTCCACTACCAACAGAGAGAGACAAGACAACTGATTTAGTTGTTTTGTGTTGGAGAGAGCAAATGACTCCCTGTCACTACTCCAGATCTGATGCTACGTTTATATACTGAAGTACGGAAGTGTGAATGAGGCCTGCATATCAGAAACTAAAAGTGAAATCTAGCTTGCTCAGCTAGAATAAAGCCTTTAAGAACTCGATTCTCATTCTGAACAAGTGTTTCATTAACAAGTAAGTGATCTTGGCATTGTGTTTGTCTTCTGCATATCAAGCCAACTTCTTCCTGCTGTGTCAATAAGTATCTTAAAGTCATTGTAAAAGAGATTTTGCATTTCTGAAAAATCAATTTCTTATTATTAAGTAGTGCCTTTTGCAGGCTTTCTGGTGAATGTAGTTAACACCTTTTTACTCTAGGGAAAGTCGCTAAATTACTTTTCAGTTAGAAGCTATTACTTACCTCCTTATATCAATGTCAGGTGAGAGCTCAGAAATCCTGCACCAAAAAATGTTCCGCTCACTTTGCTTGCTAAATGCGTCTCAATTCTTGTTAGAAATAGCTGTATGAAGAGTCCTTCTCCCATTCTAGTGAGGACTATTGTATGACTGTATTGAGAGTGCTAGTGCTCCCTTGCTCATTAAAGGCTCATCCTGAAAAGCCCAGGACAGTCTCCACCACGCTTGATGTCAGCAGAAACCAACAGAGATGAATCTTGGAGCAGCACGTTGTAGAAATGAACCTCAGACAAGGCCCAAGGTTGGTATTGCATTTGAAAGCATGACTAACTTTAATCAGTGAAGAAAGTTCATAAGATTATGCAAATAGGGTCATGTGATTAAGTACCTGGAGCAGCTGATTTAAAGTCAATATGATACTAGTTTGCTAAATCACTCTTTCTTTCATCATTCAAGCACAGAAAATTCTATGTGCTTAAGAAGCTTCCTGAACTGGTTTCCAGAAAAGACTTTTCTCCATTTCATCACTATAGAAAAGTCTATAGTGTACAATACAACACACTCTTATACTATGTATGTCAGTTTTCCAGAAGGGATGGAAGTCTCATACGCTGCATAAAATTGAATCAACTGTAAAATAACATCTATCAGATATTTTGTATTTTCAGAAAGCAAGTTGTTTAACAAATTCTTCAATAGGTACATATTGTGTCCAAGGACTAGGTGTTTGAAACTATATCAAAACCTATTTCTTTGGGGAAGAAGTGTCCAGTGTTCTTTAAACAAACCAACAAACAAACAAACCAAAAAAAAAAGGAGAAAGGGGGACTGTACACTTTACAGCCCTAAACAATCCTACATCCTGTTTTTTTGAACTTTATGTTTTCCGCTGCTTACGTATGCCTTTCATTTTATGTCCCTTGCATTTGGTTTTGAAGAACCCAAAATTTCAAGCCCAGACTGGGCCCAAACTTTTCCAATGCCAAGAGAGACAGGACTGCTCTCTGGTTTCAGCTGAATGCAAATCAAACAAACAAAACACACTAAAGAAATTTATCTTGATTTCTCAAAAAAAAAAAAAAATCAACTAAGAAGTAGGAAAGCAAGATTAATTTGGACCTGTAAGTGAAGAAGTCTGAGCTCTTAAAAAGCTTGCTCAAGTTTACTAAGACCTCAGATTCAGAGATGAGTCATGTCAGGTTTGATTTTTTAAATAAGCTCTCACATATGGCAATTTTGTCAATGAAATTTCATCTCACCTTTGGTAAAAAAAAAATTATTTATTTACAAGATTACAGCATGGGTTTTCTTGGCCCTCTTTCTTGCCTCCCCACATAGTCAAAGACCAGCTGAATTTAGCTAAAACATTGCTTTTAAATGTGGTTTGACATTTTCACTAATGTATGTAAAAGTTAAATGATTTATCTAAAACAATTAGTGAATCCACTGCATGTGCAGCATTGCTTTTAAAATGAGAAACTACTATTTGCTTGCTTGCTTTGCCAGTAGACAATATGACTATTTTAAAAATTATAAGGATTAACATCTGTTTCAAGACTCCTGACGAACATTTATGAAAATAAAAAAGGCTCTTAGAATGTATCTGAGTGTAAAATCAGACCTCCTATCTAGAAAGCAGAGAGATTTTTGACCTGAAAACTGTTGTGAAATAAGTTACAGGGAAACGTTTTGTTCAAAGAAACTGAGGGGAACACATAAGTAAAACAAGCACCTCAGTTACTTCTAATGTAGTTTTCTATGTCACTGTACTCTATTTGATATCAGACTAATAATTGTAGATAATTTTCTGCAAAGTACCAGAAAAAAACCACCCATCTTTCAGATGTTTTTCTTCTGGCAGATGTAAAGTGAGAAACAATAAGTAATAATTTTTCACACATTTATTCTTCCTTCTATAACTTTTCCTTTGCATTTTACATAGTCACAAAATTTATGACAGTATAAATTCTTCTGAAAGTACAATACAATCAGAAGTGCAACTGAGAATGTAAACTTCAGGAGGATAACAAAGAACATATTTTTCTTAGAATTATAGAATCATTAAGGTTGGAAAGGTTGGAAAAGACCTCTAAGATCATCGAGTCCAACCATCAACCCAACACCACCATGCCCACTAAACCATGTCCCTAAGCGCCTCATCTACACATCTTCTAAATACCTCCAGGGATGGGGACTCCACCATTTCCCTGGGCAGCCTGTGCCAATGTTTAACCACTCTTTCACTAAAGGAATTTTTCCTCACATCCAATCTAAACCTCCCCTGGCGCAACTTGAGGCCGTTTCCTCTCGTCCTATCGCTAGTTACTTGGGAGAAGAGACCGACACCCACCTCGCTACAACCTCCTTCCAGGTAGTTGTAGAGAGCGATGAGGTCTCCCCTCAGCCTCCTTTTCTCCAGGCTAAACAACCCCAGTTCCCTCAGCCCCTCCTCAGAAGACTTGTTCTCCAGACCCCTCACCAGCCTTGTTGCCCTTCTCTGGACACGCTGCAGCACCTCAACGTCCTTCTTGTAGTGAGGGGCCCAAAACTGAACACAGTATTCGAGCTGTGGCCCCACCAGTGCCAAGTACAGGGGCACAATCACTTCCCTACTCCTGCTGGCCACACTATTTCTGATACAGGCCAGGATGCCATTGGCCTTCTTGGCCGCCTGGGCACACTGCCGGCTCATATTCAGCCGGCTGTCGACCAGCAGCCCCAGGTCCTTTTCTGACAGGCAGCTTTCCAGCCACTCTTCCCCAAGCCTGTAGCGCTGCATGGGGTTGTTGTGGCCGAAGTGCAGGACCCAGCACTTGGCCTTGTTGAATCTCAGACAGTTGGCCTCAGCCCATCAATCCAGCCTGTCCAGGTCCCTCTGCAGAGCCTTCCTACCCTCAAGTAGATCAACACTCCTGCCCAACTTGGTGTCATCTGCAAACTTACTGAGGGTGCACTCAATCCCCTCATCCAGATCATCGATAAAGATATTGAACAAGTCCGGCCCCAAAACTGAGCCCTGGGGAACACCGCTCGTGACCGGCCGCCAACTGGATTTAACTTCTTGCTTTATCTTTTCATGGCCTCCCTATTTCTGTTATTGCTTTTGTAGTTTTTAAATAGACTATAAGTGTCTTTGACAAACCAGGATTGTGCACCACTTTTGACCAATGTTAAGGTAGGAAGCAAAAGAGCAGCACTGAGTTTTCTTCTCTGACAGACTTTCAATACAATGTCAAACATATTCTTTAGCACTTAAGTTATATGTGCAAAGTTACAATATTCAAAAGCCCTACTCGAGTGCTTCCAGGTAACTGAAGTCTAAATTATCAATACTGAACATCAGTCTTGAGGCAGAAACAATGAGAAGAGTGCAAAGATATGCCTACATTAGCACAGTGCAGTGGGAGTCGACAGAAAGAATGATATGGTTGTAGCTGGGGACCTATGATCCACATGATAGGCATGTTGAGGGTTTCACTTTTCACTAGCGGGTCTAGCCCTGTGGACTGAATCCCCTTTAGCAGTTGAAGGACATCTGTTGATTTAGCTTTATTCAAAAGTAACCCGACATATTCACCCCAGAACTATGTCAGGATGCAACACAAAAATGCAGTTTAGTGGGGACAATAAGGAGACAGTCTTCCAAAAAATCCAAACTTCTCCTCCTGACCACAACGTTAATGTGCATACACTCTGCACATTTAACAGAAGAGAAGCTCAATCCAGTTCTGCAGTATACATAAGTTCAGCATAAGAAAGACACGGACCTATTGGAGCAGGTCCAGAAGAAGGACACAAAAATGCTCAGGGGGATGGAACACCTCTCCTGTGAAGAAAGGCTGAGAGAGTTGGGGTTGTTCAGCCTGGAGAGGAGAAGGCTTCGGGGAGACCTCATTGCAGCCTATCAGTACTTAAAGGGGGCTTATAAGAAAGATGGCAGCAAACTTTTTAGCAGGGCCTGTTGCAACAGGACAAGGGGGAATGGCTTTAAACTAAAGGGGGATAGATTTAGATTACGTAGAAGGAAGAAATTTTTTACACTGAGTGTGGTGAAACACTGGCACAGGTTGCCCAGAGAGGTGGTGGATGCCCCATCCCTGGAAACCTTCAAGGTCAGGTTGGACGGGGCTCTGAGCAACCTGATCTAGTTGAATGTGTCCCTGCCCACGGCAGGGGGGTTGGACTAGATGACCTTTAGAGGTCCCTTCCAACCCAAACTATTCTATGATTCTGTTCTATGATTCTAATAATGTTTTAATGTGTGATGCAGGAGACGAAGACAAAGATAAATCTAAATATCCAGGATGCAAATACTGTGAGGTGAGATAGGGCAATATCATTACTAATGACAAAAGGAAGGGGAAGACATTTAAAAAAAAAAATCAGATGACGTAGAGACTGATATAGAAGAATCTAGTGGTGTTCTGTATAATTTGAATTAGAATGCCTAATAATAATAGGCAATAATAAAAACAATTTTCTGAATGTTGTAAAGTGAAGTAATTTTTAAATGTATTTAAGATGAGTTTATCCACACCAAAAGATCATACAGGTGGAACTGAAAGTGTATAAAGAAAAGAATGAATACATTTCGGGAATGCACTGTTCGTAGAAGGCAAACTACGTTTCTAACAACTCAAGACATTTACATTTAATATCTTTCCCACTTGTCGTGGTTTAATTTCAGTCGGCAACTAAGCACCACGCAGCCGCTCACTCACTCCCCCCCACCCGGTGGGATGGGGGAGAGAATTGGAAGAGCACAAGTTAGAAAAACTCGTGGGTTGAGATAAAAACAGTTTAATAATTGAAATAAAATGATAATAATAATATGATAATAATAATAATAATACACAAAGCAAGTGATGCACAGTACAATTGCTCACCACCCGCCGACCGATGCCCAGCCAGTCCCCGAGCAGCGGCCCCCCCGGCCAGCTTTCCCCAGTTTATGTACTGAGCATGACGTCACAGGGTATGGAATGTCCCTTGGGCCAGTTTGGCTGTGCCCCCTCCCAGCTTCTTGTGCACCTCCAGCCTTCTCAGTCGGTAGAACATGGGAAGCTGAAAAGTCCTTGGCTAGTGTAAGCACTACCTAGCAACAACTAAAACATCGGTGCGTTATCAACTTTGTTCTCATCCTAAATCCAAAACCCAGCACTGTACCAGCTACTAGGAAGGAAATTAACTCTATCCCTGCCGAAACCAGGACACCACTGCATAAGCCAAGATAACAATTATAGAACTATGTACGTATAACTGATAACTTGCAAAAGAAGAGGATGCATTATGTTATATCTTACTTTTAGTAGATGCACTATACAAAGTCAAAGAAGTGTCAAAATATGCATATTGAAGAAAAAGCCAGAAGCATATTGCCTCATTTTATTACATACAGTCTATTTGCCACTTACTGTTATTAATAGTGAAGACTCAGCTGCTGGTGATGATCCTAGAACACAGAACCTATATATAGTATAATACATTGGACAAGGGTGATACAAGTTAATCAGATGAAGAGTCACTAATAAATTGGTTTATGCTATTACTTACTGCTTATGATTAAAGTGATTACAGTTGCACTTGACTTCTTAATGATAAATACAAAGAAGCTGTATGATCTATGTTACATTGGCACAAGCTTTCAGTAAAAAATATCTTCATTATTGTTAGGTTTTTAGCACCCAAAACCCCAAGTTCAGTGCTCTTCTGCAGCTATTCTAAGAGATTATTACATCTTCTGTTCAATTATCAACACCTTTGTTGCTTTGTTCACTAAACCAATTTCTCCTGCACCTGCTTCTTTGGAGTCAGATCCCCAGAAGGCATACCTGCATTAGTGGAGCTATCACAGTCTACAAACCTGTGAAAGATTCTGCCTTTCCTATATAAATTACATCTGCTCATCCACTCCCCACTATAACAGTCATAGAAGTTCCTTACCACACCTATATTTGCCTTCCATTTAAGCTGAAAAAGGATGAAAATGACCAATTTTAACTACCTACCCTACACTGAAAGCATTTAGAGCAAATTTTCCAAAAAGCTGTAAGAGGGTACTCGATAAACTCTTAAAAAAAAATTTAAAAAAAAATTACTCCCTGTTATGGATTTCCCCCACCCCCCAGTAATTCTGTGGATCTGGTGGAGGTGAGATGTGAGTACAGCTTACTCACACACTTTCTTTCATTGAAATACAATGTTCCAATTTCTACATTTTATTCTACAGAAGAAATGTGTCCTTGGTCTCTGTTCATTTCATGTATATGCCCATGGACACAGCCTATTTAAAGATTAAAAAAAAAAAAAAAACCACCCACCAAGAGGACTGCATCATGCTTCCAACCTACTGAAATAGGCCACTAATCATCAGAAAGATGTAAGTCCAGCTGGAAATAGTTAAAGGTAGATATTTGTTAGCTGGGTGAGTTACCAATTGTGTGCCTCAATTTTGTGTTAAAGTTTACTTCTGTGGAATCCTTAAGATCAGCCACGATAAAAGCAAAGCCCAAGTACCCTTGGACTTTCTGGGACTGTAACATATTTGAAAACACCATGGATTTTTCTTTTGTTGTGCCTTAGCTTTGAAGAACATCTTCTGTTTAATGATTCAGCATTACATGCAGTGCAATGGCTCAGAAGGAAAGGAAGATGGAGGGGGACAGCTTCTAGTAGTCACTGCATCAAGAAACTGCTTCTCACCCTTTTCCATGGACTCTTCCCTTTTGCCCAACACAAACTGGTTTTTACTCTCTCCTTCCACTGATAGCAAAACAAGAATAGTGTTATGCCATTTCAAGAATGAAGCCAACCAGCCAATCATTCAGAGTATTTAATTTCTCTAACAAGCTACTCTATACTACTGCAGACATTTCATGTACTTATGCTTCATAAATCAAACTTGTTGGATGTGAAAGCTGTCAGCAAGAACTTTATTTTCATCACAATTATGATATAGCAGTCCTGTAATACATAACTTACAATATAACCTTAAAAATTCATAAAATGTAAAGTCTCTCGGTAACATATCTACAGCTAATTACCAAATTTACCCTCTTATGTTTCTAACTACTTTAGAGACATCATAATAAAGGCAAAGATTTCCTACTTAGACTGTCATCTTTACTCTTTTAAAGCCTACATAGCAGAAAAATGTGCTTGCCACTTGCTTCAATTTTTGCTCTAATTTACCAATTTTTTTAACTTACCCATCAAGTTCTTTTTTTTTATTAATCAATCTAATTGATATTAATTTATCCCAGAAATTCTCTCAAACCCTTTTCTTTTTATATCCACTGATTCCCAGTTGACTACTATAGACAATATTAAGTGTTGGTAATTCAGTTATTGAAATTTAATATACACTTGGGGATCTATGCCCCCAAGTACATCCAGTACTTGCTTTCAACCCCAGTAGAGATTAATTGTTGTTTGGCAGTTCCTCAAACTTTTCCCATTGGTAAGTGATCCTTCCTATCTGTTCTTATTATCTAATTTCTTTTCTGTTACACTGATAAGTCTTCATCTTGCAACTCTACGTTAACACTGACTTTACATTGCCAATTTATAATCTGTATTTTTTTCTTGTGCCAAATACTTTGATTTATAAATACTGATGCATTTAGTAAATACTGTGGACACCTTCCCTAATCATTGCAACATTATTTCTTGAGGTCTGCAAAGGACAGTGAGACGTAAAAAAAATACTGAAGCACCATGTTCCCCCCCGCCCCTGCCAGTTGATTTTATTCCCTATTTCTTCTTTTGTCTTGTTAGAATTTCTGTCTTTACGGGAATATTTTATAATGAATATAAACAGCAAAGACTAGATACTCCAGAAATTCTGACTGGAATGCAGGTATTACCTGCATATTTCCTCATTCCTCATCTTGTGGCAATACCAAATAGTACCAAAGAGAAACACACAGTCCAGTTTCATTCTAGTGCCCATATTGAGCTATTCCACTCCACAATCCTCTTTCCGTATTTGCTCGGGGTATTAAAGTCTTAGCTGCAAATCCAGAGACCTGACACATGGTGCTCAATATTGGCTGTGAAATGCATTTCTAGACTTAGAAAGTTGATTAGAGGGAAAAATTTACCTTATGCATTCTTCTATGAAGGTTCTTCAAGCAGCTGCCTTTTCTATTAGGTCTTTGTCCATAATTGATTTTCCCTTTAAGTTTTGCCCACATTGCCCCAGCCCTTCCTCCCATCAGCAAGGAAGAGATGGCTAAAATGGACTTTTTCAGTGCTACAGTCCAAAAGTTCAGGAGTAAAATTTGTTGTCATCCTGTTGATGAGATTTCAGGTGAGGGAGCCAGAATGTGAAAGTGGAAATGCAAGAAGAGAAACACAGCAGTGAGTAGGAAAAAAGTAAATATTTATATTACCACAACAGTGATTTATTTTCCTTATTTCCCACCCAAGAATAGCAAAAAAAAGCGCCAAACGAAATTTAATTAAAAACCCCAAACCTTCAAGTAACGTCAATTGAAAGAATTGTCAAGAAAAAAGCAGTCTCATTTGGTTTCAGTCACTGCTCCATTTTGAAAGGTTGTATTAAACCCTGACCCCAAGGTGTCTCAGGCTCACCCATGCTGTTTCCCCAACAGCTTGTTCGAGGCACTTCACACCCACGCATGGACTCTGACTCATTGTCAGCATCCGACTCATCCATCTGCCCCAAAGCACTGAACTCTTCCCCACCACCCCCACCACCCCCACAACAGAGACACCAGTGGCTTCACACAGGTCTCATAGCTCTGCCCTGGGACCCAGCCATCTATCTGCATGTTTGACACTAAGGCATACATGGTATTTACTGGTTATCCAAGTCTTTCAGCCACTGTGTAAAAACTGCTCAGAATGGACACGTTTCTCTGGTCTTAGTATTAGGGTAGGAGTTTTTACACATTTAACTGCTTAGATGGCTAGGTTTCTATCATATCTTAGGTTCACAAATACTGACAAATGTACCCCATAGAAGCCTTCCTTCCCTTCCAGGTGCAGGTATTAGTACAGCTAATAGGTAAGAAAGGAAGAAAGATGAGAGACCAACCTTACACCTGAGAATTATTCAGCTACACAACTCTGTCTAGGTAAAAGGACACACACACGCTGAAGCAAGAAAAACAGAAAAAGTGGCTGCATAGGCAATTAGCATGAAAACTGGTAGGAAGTTATTCAGTTCTCTATTAGATGGGATCTGGAAGGAACAGCTATTGAAAATAATCCCTCTTTTTGAGCCTCTGTGCTTGAATGCAGGAGTTGCTGGTTAATAGTCTCTGGTCCCTTTCTGACCTTAAAATCTATTACTCTAAAGCAGGCACTTCTCTCTCTGGTATCTGAAAATATGATCAAATACCATATGTTGAATTAAAAGACACAGCACTCAGAAGATAAAAGAAGTTAGTTTCATTACTACATACCCCACAAGATACACAAGTATTTGTATTTGAATAATAATGTTAATATTAGGAAAACCATAGCATAAACAGTTGTGCTCCATTACACAATCTTACTGTAGCTGCAGCAGTATTTCATTTTGATACAACTACAGAGATACTTAGCACTTTGAAGCAAAAAACAATTTTTCAGTTTGTGCGCAAAGCCATTTTTTACTTCCCTGTTGGCTATGCCATTGAAAATATTAAATCTCAAATCAGTCATGTACAATAAGAAATCTCAACATGACAGTTACAAAACCCATCTTAAACATCTTTCAACAGAAAAGTATTCAATTATTTTATTTTATTTTTTTAGTAAAGACTCAAGGGTAACAAGTGGGTAATGTTGCAGACACCAAGCTTCCCTAGGAACACTCTTCACACTAACATATGTTCAAGTTCAGTCATGCCTGTGAAAGCAAAGTTACGGTCAATATCATAACTACTTTCATACTCATTTGGTCTTGGAATAAGGCAATATGGCAAGGACTCTCAAAGATTTTCTGGCTTCCCTACAGTCCACAGAGAACGTTGTTTGGGGTTTGGCTTGCTGGGTTTTTTGTTTGGTTTGGTTTTTTGTTTGGTTTGGTTTTTTGGTTTGGAGGGTTTTTTTTAGTGTAGATGCAACTCAAAAAAACCCAACAAAACAAAACCCAACACATGCATAACTTTTTCCCTACCACCCTCAACACAGACCTTCCCTTTCTGACTCCTTCTCTACTGAATACACACAAAATTAGTTCATTAAGCTAAAGTTAACCTCTGTGACTACTTTGCAGTTTGTTATATTTGTTTAGATCTTGTATTTCCCAGTTCTCTGTAGGTAAAACAATATAAAAGTTTTCAGTAAGAACTTTTAAAAATAAACTTACAATGAACAACTACAAGAAAAACAGATGTAGATTTTCAAAAGCTACAAACTCCTGCTGATTTTTATCAGTTAACTAAGAGAAAATGCCTTTTTTGCTAAGTTTTCCCTGACAAGAATATTTTTCCTCCCTTCCCCCATTATTTACCAATGCTGCCAAAATCAGCAGTTTTACACTGGTGAAAATGACTATATAGGGTGCAAAGAAACATCTGCTCAAGTATAATTGCAATGGACTTTTGGGAAGCACCAGATTTAAAGAAATAGAATTGACAAAAATAGCATTCAGAGTGCAGTGGAAAATATGGTTTCCCAAATTCAACTTGAACTTGAGAAACCATTCTGCATATACCAAATGATTGTGTACAGGTAGAATACGGGACCCACTTATACAGCAGAAAGGGGGCCCTCTGTCTTTAATCTTGCATTAACAGGAGCTGCTGTGATGTAGTTGCCACTGAGAAGGCTCAGTTCAAAAGCAATGATGAGGCAGGGAGCTGGAAGAAAGGCACTTCGTGAACATCTCTCCTGCCAGGACCAATCATCCATCCTTTATTTTATAGAACGTGTCATAGAGTGATGAGAATAGTATGTGCTGTGTCAAATCAATGAAGCAAACACTTTGTCCTGCGCTTCAGCAACCATCATGAAAGATTAATCTGCACAGCGCGTAACCACACTTCAGTCCAACTATATTCCCAGGGAGCAGATTCTTGATTGCATCTCAACTCCAGGCTACGCAGGCAGGTGGCACCTCCAAGCAAGCTGAGGCCAGCTGGGATGCTGTAGCCCCAGACAGAGTTCAAACCAAGGCTTACAGGTTATCCCACCTTCACACAGAATGTTAGAGTGACTTCAGGTTTATCTTCCGAGAACTTGTCCCATTAGTTACGGCTTCAAAACTGAGTTAAAACAGGTATTATGTCAAGCATTCCTAGTTTTTCTTACTACATTTACCTACAAAGTATTCGTTAGTGGGTAGCTGAAAGTACAATGCAGGTATTAACACACAATTATGTAATCTTCAGCCACTTACTGTGGCAGCTGAATGTCTTTTTTTTCTTAAAAAAAAAAAAGAAAAATTATTCACTAGCCAATTGCATGTTACCCTTTCCAATTAGTGTGTCACGTGTAAATTCAGAGATTGCTAGCACATAAAACTGGTATTTCGTTGTTTTTGAAGGGGACAGGAGATGCATTTTGATAGTCTGGACATGGAATCACTGCTTGAAAAAAACAAAAAGGATCTTTGGACACTTCGGGGGGGAACATTGTCACTGAGGATGAGGAAAAGGCTGAGGTACTCAATGCCTTCTTTGCCTCAGTCTTTAACAGTCAGACCAGTTATCCTCAGGGTACTCGGCCCCCCGAGCTGGAAGACGGGGACAGCGAGCAGGATGAACCCCCCGTAATCCAAGAGGAAGCAGTCAACGACCTGCTACGCCACCTTGATGCTCACAAGTCTATGGGGCCAGATGGGATCCACCCAAGAGTGCTGAGGGAGCTGGCGGAGGAGCTCGCCAAGCCACTCTCCATCATTTATCAGCAGTCCTGGTTAACGGGGGAGGTCCCGGACGACTGGAGGCTTGCCAATGTGACGCCCATCTACAAGAAGGGCCGGAAGGAGGATCCGGGGAACTACAGGCCTGTCAGCCTGACCTCGGTGCCGGGGAAGATTATGGAGCGATTCATCTTGAGGGCGCTCACAAGGCATGAGCGGGACAACCAGGGGATCAGGCCCAGCCAGCACGGGTTCATGAGAGGCAGGTCCTGCTTGACCAACCTGATCTCCTTCTATGACCAGGTGACCCGCCTAGTGGATGAGGGAAAGGCTGTGGATGTGGTCTACCTGGACTTCCGTAAAGCCTTTGACACTGTCTCCCACAGCATTCTCCTAGAGAAGCTGGCGGCTTATGGCTTAGACAGGTGTTCTCTGCGCTGGGTCAAAAACTGGCTGGACAGCCGGGCCCAGGGAGTTGTGGTGAATGGAGTTACATCCAGTTGGCGGCCAGTCACGAGCGGTGTTCCCCAGGGCTCAGTTTTGGGGCCGGTCTTGTTCAATATCTTTATCGATGATCTGGATGAGGGGATTGAGTGCACCCTCAGTAAGTTTACAGATGACACCAAGTTGGGTGGGAGTGTTGGTCTGCTCGAGGGTAGGAAGGCTCTGCAGAGGGACCTGGACAGGCTGGATCAATGGGCCCAGGCCAACTGTCTGAGATTCAACAAGGCCAAGTGCCGGGTCCTGCACTTCGGCCACAACAACCCCATGCAGCGCTACAGGCTTGGGGAAGAGTGGCTGGAAAGCTGCCTGTCGGAAAAGGACCTGGGGCTGCTGGTCGACAGCCGGCTGAACATGAGCCAGCAGTGTGCCCAGGCGGCCAAGAAGGCCAATGGCATCCTGGCCTGTATCAGAAATAGCGTAGCCAGCAGGACTAGGGAAGTGATTGTGCCCCTGTACTTGGCACTGGTGGGGCCGCACCTCAAATACTGTGTTCAGTTTTGGGCCCCTCACTACAAGAAGGACGTCGAGGTGCTGGAGTGTGTCCAGAGAAGGGCAACGAGGCTGGTGAAGGGTCTGGAGAACAAGTCGTCTGAGGAGCGGCTGAGGGAACTGGGGTTGTTTAGCCTGGAGAAGAGGAGGCTGAGGGGAGACCTCATCGCTCTCTACAACTACCTGAAAGGAGGTTGTAGTGAGGTGGGTGTTGGTCTCTTCTCCCAAGTAACTAGCGATAGGACAAGAGGAAATGGCCTCAAGTTGTGCCAGGGGAGGTTTAGATTGGACATGAGGAAAAATTCCTTTAGTGAAAGAGTGGTGAAACATTGGAATAGGCTGCCCAGGGAAGTGGTTGAGTCCCCATCCCTGGAGGTATTTAGAAGACGTGTAGATGAGGCGCTTAGGGACATGGTTTAGTGGGCATGGTGGTGTTGGGTTGATGCTTGGACTCGATGATCTTAGAGGTCTTTTCCAACCTCAATGATTCTATGATTCTCTGATTCTACTTACCTTCTGTGTTTCCTTATATATTAGTTTCCAAAGTTCAAAGACAACTGTCTTGAAAATGGAATATTGCTAGTTGTGCTTCAACAGTGAAATCTAGTAAGTTATTTTCTACCTGTTGCTGCCTTAAGCACTGGGAATTAAAGGGCACAAAGTTTTAAAAGCTTAATTTAAGTGTCAAAAATAGTCTTGGACAGAAAAATGACAATTCAGATAAGCAACCTGGAGACAACATTGCAAAAGAAAATATTGTCTTTTAGTCTATTTGCATGCTACTGTTTATAAGATATGGTTCTGGTTGTCTAATACCCATCATCATATACTCTTTTAATGAGCTGCCCATTATTGACAGCTAATGACTGCTACCAAAGCAGTAAAGTATCATTGTACAAACCCTGCTCCTGAATTTCAACTATCAGACACTTACTGGTAATGTTAACGCATGGTAGTTTGTAGTTCTCCTCTCATAATCTTCCCACCTGGGGTGAATCTGATCCTCATTAATATGAGCCGTCTGCCTCCTTGATTTCCCCATCTGCTTTGCTACTGTCAACTTTGGATTGCTTTTCTAGCACTGTTGGGAAAGGTCATATGCCAATGCTTTTGTAAAACTGATTCAAAGTATGTTAGGAGTAAGAAATCAAAAGTATGTCCAATGGTGTGTTAAAAACTATTGTCAACTCTGAAAAGAATTTAATCTGAGGTAAGCATGAGATTGCTTCTGTTTATTATATCTTACAAAGAATTTGACCAGATCTCCATTTTTTTGAACGTTAGTTAACATGTTCAGCTACCTTCTCTCTTTGGTTGAATTATTCCCTCATTCTTCTTGCTATTCCTTTTGGAGTCCCTAAGATGCACTCTCTTGCCACACCATAATCCTAGGTGAAGACTCTTTGAACACTCAGTAACATATCTAGTAAAGAGAGACCCTTCAGATAAGCCTCCAGGTTGTCTCTGTTTCTGATACAGGAAGCGGGAACTGCCCGTCTGGAGCAGATCACCCATCATGTCTCTCCAGCACAAAGGTGAATTGCCATTTCTGGCATCCTGGGAGCAAGGCAGTAACCATGTACCTCACTGTTTAAGTTACCTGATGAAAGTTAGACATGCCATCGCTGCTGCTTCTGCTGCTGCTTTATTGACCTGCCAAAGAGAAACAGTGACAAAACCTAGCTGAGCATAATTCAGTTTCATGAATTCAAAAACACCAAAATGCATTACTCCAGTAAAATCTGTTGCATTTATTATTGTAGTGTGCCAGTGGTAATTCTTGTGAGGTGCCATTTCAGGAGCAATAGGTGGGATAGAAACAGCCTACTTTTTTTTTTTCATTGAGTGTACATGAGATGCTGTGCAGAATGGGAGAACCATTTAAAACAAAATAATTGGAGCTGAATCTTTTTGTAGGTTTACCACTTTAATTAGAGGTGATACCCAAAAAGGTCTTCACTTTAATGTACAAATTGTCATTAATAAAGGAAGACAACAATGAAATGTAAACTGTTCATTTACAGAAACTTCGTCAATGACATGAATTTATAAACATCACTAGCAGTCAGTAAGATAAAAACATGTAAACTATTATACCTGACCTATAAGTTTGAATTTGTTCCTATCCTGTAACTTTAGGTATCAGTTTTGATCAGCATTCATTATATCTCAGAAAAAACAGCAACAACAAAAACCCCTGTCTTCACAATTTCCTGAGAAAGAAGGTTGTTTTTGACGAGAGTCTGAATTAAAATGGAAGCCATAACAAGGTTATGCACCATTTCTAAGGGAGGAAGAAATTTAAGAGTCAAAAGTAAAGCAGACATTTTCTCAAGCTTTTCATATCCAGACTAGCCCAGTGATCACCAGCTACGGAAATCCAACTCAGTAGATTTCTATCAGGGATATACTGGAAATGATCCACTGTCTCTGATATGCAATAATTGTATTAAACCAGACATGAATCAGGTTAGAGTAAGACTTGAATTAATTATTATTTTCACCAAAAAAAAGAATGCCAGATACTGTCTGCATATGAATCCATATGTGACATCCTCACTTCTTCCAGGAATAAGGCGCTCTCTGCTAGAGATGCTCCCATAAGTGGGAATCACCAAAACAGCTGCTTTACAGACAGAGATACAACACTGTCCATGCATGCAACCATCACTCTATGCCATCAGCATTTATGTGCTATATACACATAGCATTTATGTGCTATATACACATCAGTTCTATTTCCACTTCAAAGCATAGGCAATTACAGTTCTCTTGACTGGGGCACATAAAGCAAAGAAATTGTTGCTCAGTACCACAAACTCCAGATGGTTGTTATTAAAGGGCTTACGCCTAGTTCATAAGTGATGACAAAAAATAAGGCCACAGCATGCCTTGAATAATTTGCTGTTCTGAAAGTTTCCCAGGGCACGTAACAGCTCCTCTTCTACATACAAGTAAGAGCTCCTACATTTGGAATTTCTTCCTTAAAGCATTAGGTCTCTGCTGTGGCACCTCCCATCCCACTGCTTTCTCCCTCACCACCACCCCTATCTCCATAGTTACCACCCCATAAAAGCCAGTCAATAAAGAACACAGGAGCATACAGGCACTCCATAGTGCCAGGAACCTGCCATCACATAGCCCTGTCAACAATCCCTCCAGGTACTCACACAAGTGCAGCCCTGATCATCTTCTGATCAGCCTCTGGAGATGCTCTCTTGCTAAGGACTGTCAGTTAACTCAGGCTGCACAATTGCAGGCATCCCTGAGTCACACAGGGGTCACAAATTCACAACAAACTCAAGCCACCAGCTGAGCACCTACGCCACCTCCAAACTCGTTCTGAGGTTGCAGTGGTGACTTACAGCTAGCCAAGCATGTTGTAGCAAGTTGCATTAGGCACGTGCCACCTACGAAGCCTGATATGACAAAAACAACATAAGAATATTCTAGAAATGACAGAAAGCCATTAGCACCTAACCTGGGACTTCAACTACTGCTAACAGTTCAAGTCCAAAGCAAACTGAGAAGCCCTCGCACAACTACTCACTAGTTCTGGAGGCACTTACACACAGCAAGTGCTTTGTGTCTCCCTCATTAGCTACAGTTATGCCTCTGAATACCACATAATTACTGATAAGCAGCTCAAGGCTTAGCTTACATTTAAGTCCAACTTAAAAACAAAAAATAAGGCCCTTCACCACCTAATTTCTCAAGGGAGTCAAAATAACAATTCTTAGCACCAAAGACACTGCAGAACTTGCTTCCACAGCCACAGAAAACCACAGGGGAAGTTAAAAACACAGGTTCACCACCTACCTCTAACTCCTTTCCTGAGAAGACTCAAATGCAAATCAGACAAAACAAGAAAAAGCATTATTTTCTGGCACTGTTCTGCAAGCGGTCACCTGCAAAAGAGGCCTCTAAATTATAACTTTCAAGAACAACCAAAACCAAGTACTTACCTACAAGCTCTGAGTAAAACATGTACAGAAGAGGACTGAAGATTTGCCCCTTGCTGCAGCCCTTGTAATTACCTGGGTCTGCTACAGGTAGGGCCAGAGGAGGAGCCTGGTCCATTTCTGGAAGCCACCACTTCCAGGTCCTTTCTGCCACTTCTTCACCTTGCTGAGCGAGCAGTTCCTCCTTTAATTTCTGTTAACCCCTTTATCAAAAGAAGCCCTTTTCTATTTAGTACTGTAGCATGGCCGCAATCTTAATCTTCCTGAAAAAAGCAGCTATTCTATTCCTGCAGTAGCTACCGAATACTTGTTTTTGCAACTCCTGGCATTGCTTTCTGGCAGCAATTGCTGACTCTAGCAATATGGTCTGAAGCCAGAAGTGGGGTTGAAAAAGAGCAAAAATCTAATGTCTCCAATTGTAATGCTAATTAGAAACCAGAAAGAATTGTCTTTCTTTGTAGGCCATGCCATATTTTAGACACGAATGCAGCAAGCTGATGGATGTGAGCAGATCCCCCTGTGACTTCCCAGCACTATAGGAAGGAAAGGAAAATGACTGTGCAGAACAGTTTGAGTAATTAGGGGACTTAATTAGAAAGTAGAACTGTGTTTCCAGAATCCATATAATTTTGCCTGTTTTCCATTAGGAAATGTGTATTCTAGTTTTCCTCCAGGTTGTCTTCAGACAAAGCTTTCTGCTTTTGAATGTGACTATTAAATTAAATTACTGTGTATTTAAGACTTAAAGCTTAATTCAACACATTATTTAAGTATGTGTTAATTCTAATCACACAGCTTGTCTCATTTAATAATGCATTAATGGAGTATTTCACCTGGTCACAGTTAAATTCTCTTTAAGTGCTTACCTTAAACCTTTAAGTCAGGTATAAGATGAGAATAAATTCTTTTCTCCTCGTGTTTACAGTATTTCATTTTCTCTCTTCAATTCAGTACTTACCTACTTTATTTGCATTACCTTTTTTTGGATTCAAAACATAGCAATGAGTTATCAACGCACATTTTAAAAGAATTTTCTGGGTAGGTAGGGTATTTTTAAACTCTTGTGACATAACAACATACCACCTTTATGTCAAGATAAGACATTTACTAAGGGAAATTGGTTTGTGCTAAGATATTAGAATCATTTACATTGGAAAAGGCCTTTAAGATCCTCAAGTCCAACCGCTACCCTAGCACTGCCAAGTCCACCACTAAACAATGTCCCTAAGCACCACATCTACACGTCTTTCAAATACCTCCAGGGATGGGGACTCAACCACTTCCCTGGGCAGCCTGTGCCAATGCTTGACAACCCTTTACGTGAAGAAATTTTTCCTAATAGCCAATCTAAACCTCTCCTGGTGCAACTTGAGGCCATTTCCTCTTGTCCTATCGCTTGTTACATGGGAGAAGAGGCCAACACCCACCTCACTACAACCTCCTTTCGGGTAGTTGTAGAGGGTGATAAGGTCTCCCCTGAGCCTCCTCTTCTCCAGGCTAAACAACCCCAGTTCCCTCAGCCGCTCCTCATAAGACTTGTGCTCTAGACCCTTCAGAAGAAGGGCTTCGTTGCCCTTCTTTGGACACTTGCTGTGTCCAGATTGCTGTGCATTTGCCAATGTCCTGATTCTTTAATGTGAAAAGCTGAAGAAAATAAAACAAGCACTCTGAGACCACCTCCTGATATAGTGGATCTGGTGTATATCGGTTGTGCTACTCCAATTCTGGGAATGTCCTGAGTCTGTTCATTAATTGACATCATTGTGAAAACATTCCGTTTGCTTCCTTGTTGAATTAGGACAGTGACATCTATCATTCAAAAAAGTTTGATGGTGGTACATAAGGAAGCTATCTGAAAGTTAAGTTACTAAATATTTTATAGTGTAGCCTCTTTGAGTGCCTTTCAAATTCTCAGACAAGCACAAAATCAAAGTAACAACCTATCCAAATTGGAGCAAAATATGTTTTTAAGCATTGCTCATACTTTCAGAAAGAACATTGCTCAAGGCTGTTTCTGAATCTATGTACACACACACACACATTTCTACCATGGGTCATGCAAGAACTCCAGCTGTAAGGAGTTAAAACAGCTTAAAGTAATCCAGCTAAGAAAATTTCTGTGAATAACCAGTGACTTTAATGATGTTTTATTTTAAGTATAAGCATCACCAATACATCTGTGGGATAAGAAAAGAAAAATATCCTTCATGAATACTTTCTCCTACTCTAGAAAACCATTAAATGTGAAATCTTTCACTGAAATCAGACCAACAATAAGACTTATGTAATTGGTGTTGACTAAAAGGATTGTCACCTAAAGCTACAACTTTAAAAGAGCTGGATGAAATTAAAACAGAATAAGATATGAGCGCCTATAATCTAAAGTCTCCTTTGAAAAATCCAGAGTGTTTCTTTTTCAAATTGTGTTCAGGCCTAAATCCTGCTGTTCTGTCTCACATGTTGCTGAGAAGAAAAGATGGAAAGTAGATAAAAATATGGGATTTTCAGAAAAGACTCAAGAGTCCCAGCATCTGAAGTATTCTATTTTTAACTAATGCTGTTCACGGAAAAGAAAAAAAAATAGAAAAAAAACTATCCATAGCAACCACCATTAATTAAATAGAGTGAATATTGTACATTTTCAAAAGCTTTTCTATTTACAAAAGAGTTTAGTAATTTACTATACACTGGTAGTCAATATCACAACCCAGAAATCTTTTTTCAACTCTACATGAAAACTGGCCTCTCAAGACAAATTGTGTTTCTCAAAACTGATAAGTGAAGCAAAAAAACCAGATCATAATGAAAGTCAAGCTATAATACATACATATATGCTTTATGTATTACATCAGAGTAGTCATTATCTTTCCTCCTATTGGAACATTTATGTTCTGAAATATGCCCACTAAATTTACAAATATTTTCCGCCTAAGGTATTACTGATGCACCACTACTGGTAGTTAATGTTAGGCTTTGTGTTGGAAATAAGACAAATAAAAAACCTCTAATGTAGTAACAAACTGAGAAGTGGAGTGTGAGAAATGAATACTTAATACTAGTTTTATTGCAGTGGGAATGGAAGAATGTATTTTGAGACTATGGTGTTTGCTTCCAATATTTCTCTATCTCCTTCTAGCATGTTGACAAGTAAAAGCAACTTGTTGCATTTTGTCACGCTTAGTCCTTAGACAGCGTGTGACATTGGCCACCCACAAGTGACAGTCCTTGCACTCTTCCAAAAGTGTAAATTACCCTGGAGCTGCTAGGAAGAGCAACCAGTGTATATTTTTGCACCTTCCTAAGCCAGCAGAGCTCCCCAGCTGTGAAGCAGGAACCTTTACTCTGTCTGAAGTCTTCATTCCGCACTACAGGTTTGTCCTGCACATTGAAATAGGGGAGAGCCCAAGCCTGAGGAGTAATATGTAATTATACAATTAAGCAATATATCATAATGTATGCAGGGGCACATAGGAAGCAAAATCATGGCACTCTCTTTCAAGTGCATTTTAATGAAAAATAATGATTTAAGTACAGCTTGAAACTTCCACCAATTAAAAGTTATGATGTCAGCTAAGCCAGAGAGTCTTTTGTTCTTCCGCTATGGTAAATGCATGGTAATGTGACTTAGCTCAACTGTCTTTTGTCACAGGCCACATTAAGTTCCATTACCCTCTATTTCCCTTGAGCTAAGAATGTAGCTACTGTGGCTCAGCTGATGCATGGTAACTGGCTGCAAGCAGCAGCTTGAATGTGAACTTGACCTATCACAACTTTCTTTTAATGCCATTCTTCACAGTTATTGCTGTGGGATTATTTTAATTTTCTGCAGGGGAGAAGAAGAGTTATGCCATTTTCTAGTTTTTATTTTCACAGGAATACAAACGCACAGATATTATGTACAGCTGCAGTTACATGTGTGTCATGCTATTTTAACTAGCAGCAGAAAGACTGTTATTTTAGGGAGGAGAATATGTTCACATTGTGCACTGGATTCAGAGGAAAGGCAGCACGGGCCTCTTGGGTCTGCAGGCTTAGAGAGGGTATGGCCCAGATCTTCTTGGCCAGACACAAGAGCAGGCAGCACTGGTGAAGTGCCACATGTAGGGCTGTGGTGAGGGAAGCCCTCAGGCCCTCCTTTCTCCTATCTCCCTTCTCCAGCCTCAGTCCCATGTGCGATTCTTCACCATGAAGAAGAGATGGGTCAGCTTGCAGACCTCAGATGCCCATTCTGCCTGCTCTGTGAATGCACCAAAATTTATCAGCCATGAAAGCTGAGCTAGAAAAGGTCATGGCTGTCTGACATGGAGCCTGACCATTCAGCACATCTGTGCCTGCCATTTGCATAATGTTCTTTCTTCAGTAATACGTGCGACAGAGGGGATAACTACCTAGCTCAGATGGAAAGGAATTTCATGTGACAATGTAAAACCACCCCAAAGGCTTGTGGCCATCACTGGAAAAGCTGGAGTAACTCAGATATCAAAACAAGAATCTGTTATAATGGAAAATGTCACATAACTTCAATGCATGGTCGTCATCCATTATTTCTACCATTTATGTAACAATTTTCAGTCAGTCTCAGGTATTTCAGCTTCAAAAGTGCACATCTCACTTTACAAACCAGACATTATATGTCATTTCCTCCAATGACATAATGATTTGTTTGTCTTCAGTATTGTTCTTCAGGCATTGTTGTCTTTCCTTATCATATTCAATTTTCATTTAAAAAAAAAAAAAGTAATGTTGGATAGCTGATATGGCTAGAAGTTATTCTTTTCTGAAAATGAAAGGTGATTTAATTTTAAAACTCATTGTGGCATTTACTCCAAAGCTATTGAAACGTGTGGAAGGAGGAGGGGGTAAAATTATCTTTGTAGCTTCAAAGTTTCGTTATTATAAGTTTAAAGAAAAATAAATAAACTTTAACAGCTTTTTACTATGGAAACAGGACATTTAGTCTCAGTGGGTATCCTGAGTGCTGCATTTTAAATTTGTTTTGTTTTTTTTTTTTCCAAAAGAGCCTGTGGGGGAAATGATTAGGATGAAAGGATAGGTCTGGAACTTCAGAATAATTTTAACAGCAGTTGCCAAACTTTCGAAACCTCCATGAAACACAGCCTATTGGGGAGTACTCTAGCATTGCTGGCTAATATGAAAAGAATTATAGATAAACAGCTAAGATAACTGTAACCGTGAAGAAAATGTGATAATATTGTTAATATAATATACAAAGCAAGGAGAAAAAAAAAGCCTAAGTCTTATGAAAGACTTGGGGAACAGTTTATACTTTTCTAAAATCTAGAATTCACGAAGGGGCTTTAGATAAAGCTTCTTTGTACTTGAAAAAAAAAACACTAGGTATATCCTAAGGCTTTTGAGCTAAGAGAAGGGTAGAAGATGCTATAGCAATGGAAAAACTTTTGTGCAATGTAACTGCAAGCCCATGATGCAGGAGGTGGTCAATGAAGTCAGCCCTCCAGCAAGGCAAGGGCCATCCAGGGCATTATTTACAGTCTTCCCATTCTTCTAGTAAACTTTAGTCTGCCTGGCAGAAACCACAAGGCTAGAGCTTTATCTGTCAGTTTTCAAGTGAAAGACGAGTTTCTTCTGCAATAGAAAGTATCTGGGAGCCGGGGCTTTGAGAAAAAAAATCTCAAAAGCTGCAAACATGCATCAAAAAAAGACAAACACAGGAAGCGTCAGAAGCACATTAAAGGTGCATTAAAACTGAGTAACTCCAATTGTTCTTCTACCATAGGCAAATAGTCCGGTTGAAAAATATAGTTTGAACTCTGCCTATAAGAAGTCTCACTATACCTGCTGAAACATGTATAAGTATTCTTTCGTTTCTCCACTTTTGTTTTTGTCTACTTAAAAATATTAAGAAACCAAAATAATCAGAGAATGATAGAACGGCCCAGGTTGGAAGGGACCTCCAAAGATCATCTGGTCCAACCTTTCGTGGGAAAGGGAGCCTAGACGAGGTTATCTGGCACCCTGTCCAATCGCATTTTGAAAACCTCCGGTGATGGGGACTCCACCACATCCCTGGGGAGGTTGTTCCAGTGAATGATTGTTCTCACTGTAAAAAAAATTTCGTATACCAAGGCGAAACCTCTCCCATTGCAACTTGTACCCATTGCCACTTGTCTTCTCCATGTGGCTCCTTGTGAAGAGAGAGCCTCCGTCCTCTTTGTAGCAGCCCTTTAAGTACAGCAATGCCATGATGAGACCCCCCCTAAGCCTTCTCTTCTCCAGGGAGAAAAAACTGTAATGCACAGTATGCACATGTCACTTTAACACACGGTATGCACATGTTACTTTAATGCACAGTATTTTAAAAAAAAAGAAAAAAGAAAAAAGAAAAAAAGATTTTCTGGAGCAGTTGGCTCCAGCTAGAGACTAAATAATAAATAATAAGGATTAAATTCCTACCTGGATGTTTCAGGCAGTTCCTTCTCTACCTCCCCTTCTCCCATCCAGCCAGGCTGACTCCACAGCAGCCTACACCAGTCTAAGTACTGGTTGCCAGAGCCCTGCTCTGCCCTTTGCAGCAGAAACCCATCCTGTCCTTTGCACCAGCTCTGCCATTCATTTTTTTAAGTGTAGCCCCTGCCAGCATGGCAAGCCATCTCAAAATTTTGTTTTGTCTGGTTGGTTTGATGGATTAGTGCACTGATTCAGCTCCAAGTTGGGAGGGAAGCCCCCAGAGTCAACATAAAGCAGGAACCATTACAACTAGCAGCCAGGTGGGTTTGTGCTGCTATTGAACTCAAAGGTAGTGTTCAGTACTGAAGTGCTCTTGCTGCTACCCACCCCCAAAATAATTATTAGTAAAAGGACAGAACCCCTAAACTCTATAATTTATGCTGTTGTGAATTCATTCTAAGTTTGCATATTTGTTTCCTGACATTCTTATTTCTTTGTCCTCTATGTTCAAGTATGGATGCTAATTTCATAACACAAGCCATGCTGAAGAATCAGAGCAAAAGTCTAAGAGGGAACTGCTGGCTCTCCAAATATGTTGCTGATAACAAATTTTAATTGCTTCAGAGTGTCAACTGTGTGTCAGCAGTTTCCCTAGGCCATTATTTACGCATCCAATGTTTCAAATTATGATTTTACGGATAAGGAGAAAGAGCACTCATATTGTGGTTTCTGAAATGACAAATGGAGGTATCCTTTTGAGAACAAATATTCTGGGAGTGCTGAATTGTATTATACTGTCTTGAATTCAACAGGGAGAGCACTAGGGCTTTGTATCTGACATTTCATTTAAAAAATAGCCTGTGCCTGAGTAGAGCAAGAAAGAGGAAGTCTGTGCTTAAAAGTGTAAGTAATGATTCAGACACTTCTTCCAATTTCTTTTCATCGACTACAATATTAGTACCTGGTCAAGATACATATTTTTTCCCTGTGGTGATTATGTGTCTTTATAAAAGCTGAAACACAAGAAGTTTCAAATGACATAAAGAATTCACTTGTCCCTTTCTATTGAACATTTATATGACCCACCTTAAAATAACAGCCTATGGCATAGAGGTACCTGAGCTAGATCAGATACTGAAGAAAAGGTTACTCACATCAATACAGAGCTCAGGGTGAGCTACACTGCCTTGTTTCTGGGGTTAAACCCAGTGATTGCCACATGCCTGAATAAAGGAGTCCTATCTGTAAGTAGTTTGCCCAAAGTCACAAAGGGCTGAGGCAGCTACTATGGGAACTGAGCTGATGCTTTACTCACGGTGCTTAGGTGGTCTAACAGTGATTTCACTGTCCCTTGCTCAGCTCCTTAAGAATGGACTTGAGCTTTCCATGCCTAGTGCAAATGTCATCACCTTCAACAGCACTCACACTCAATGGCCACACTATGAAACTGGCATGTTAAAAAAATAATAGCTTCACTCAAAGTCAATGTAATCTTAATGGATTATATGAGCTGTTCATTATTCTTCCTGATTCCTTTTGTACCAGTGTTGCCCCATCTTAAGTATTTTCTTCATAACTAATGAAGGGTTGCTGGGTTATTTTGAAAATTAGAAAAACACCTTTTGTCTGGGAACAACAATAGCTAGACCAGGTATGTGCATTATTAGTTCCATATCAAAGACAAGGTTCTTTATTTCTCTTCTTGGTCACCCTTTGCTTTACTTCCTAGGTACAATAAAAAAAAAAACAACCCAGCATTTTGATGATGGAATAAAGTTATCAAGGGAGGAAATATAAAGCAGAACACAGTTCACAGACTGAAGAATAAGTATTGATCGACAGAGTGAGAAAGATTGTTACTCCAGAAATTGTTTAGTTCTCCTTATGGAGCCTTAATTGAGAAAGGATTGAATAAGACCGTATTTCCACTGCAACTTCTTTAAGGCACAACACTTGCCATTGGGTAAAAAACCTGATTTTTCTGTTTTTCTGCAGAAAGCATTACTATCCTTGTCCAGCCTTCCTATCCATCTAAGGGCCAAATAGAGGTCACCTTTCTACAGGGAACTTTGTTCAAACAACTCTGTGTAGCAAATTGTGTTAAAAGATTGACATTTGGGCTTCACTGGGAAACTTGCTGGTTCAGTTCAGAAAAACAACAACTGATAAGCTTGCACAATAATAATATTTTTGCTTCTGACTCCAACTAAAATCAGAACATCCAGGATAAAGAATAATGAAAAATCTTTTTCTCTCAGTTATCTAAAGTGTTTTGGTTCAAGTGTGTTTTGAATTTTAGATTTAAAGTTCAGGTCAGTTCTTGTTTTATCAGCACTGGTTCTTCTAGCTGTAATCCCTTTGATTCCTATGTGTCCAGGATGCACAGACAAATCCCAGAAAGTTCACTAAGAGACAAATTGGACAAGGGAAAGTTGTTTAGCCTCCTCTCCTCATAAAAAGGATTTTGTTTTTCTTCTCCTTGCATCTTACATTATTTTTTTTTATACAATATTCACGTTGTCTTTCTGTGCTATTGTCATCCAGTATTCATGCAGCTGCATAATATCTTCCCACTGTGTGCATTCTACAATGAAAATTGCATTTCAATAAATCAATACCGTATTTTAGGCAAGCTTCAACTCCCTGGATGAGCCAGAACGTCCCACTTAGTGTAAGAGCTGATTGACTGCTAACAATGGATTAGGAATTATGAGTGAAATCAGTTTTAAAATTACATGAATTAACAAAACTAATATACTCCCAATGCACAAGTCTCTCATAGCTCTATTTTCTAAAGCCCCTAATACAAACAAACACAAAATATATTTGATATATCAGGCATTTAGGAACACAAATATATTGGAAGACATCAGTTAAGTTATTAGATCTATTTTTATCCTCAACAACCCAGCAGGATTATTTCTGCTTTCCTATGATATAAACACTGCCGGTTTCTCCTCTTATTTTTTATCCAGAGAAAACATCAGAAACGTAGGTGATTAGGCCTGGAGGCAGAATTAGTCTTAACAGAAAAGCATTTTAAAAATCAGTAATTAGCAAATTAAAAAAGGAACTTTACATAACAGTTCCTTTAATGGGTTAGGAACATTCTTGTGTAGTTTTATATGTAGATGACATAAATGCTACAGGAAATGGATAAATCAGTTGCATGCATATTTTACTAACGCACTTCTGTTTATGCAAGTATTGGCTTAGTACATCTGTGACAGTAAAGCTGCAGTGATATTTTGTATGAACAAAACCAAAGTTATCTGATATTTAAATCCTGTGTAAATCAATTTTAAAAATGGTCAGATGAGAGAAAATTTCTGTTTACTCATGTTGTTTAAAACACCTGTATTAAATTTAACTCAAAGAGTTCAAAAGTTGCTAACAAGACACTAAGTAATTTCATAGTGGGTTTTATTGTAATATGTAGTGTTTCAATTTCTGTAAACTTTTCTATGTAAAACTACAGCATATAATTCTGTGGGAAAAGATAATAATTTTTGTGATAGTCCATATACATCTGTCCATTTGTCTACCTCTGATCCAGGAAGAAATCCATATTTTTGTGAATGTTGAAGTCAGTAGTGAAGGTCTTCCCTTTGTTCCACCAACAGTTGCTAACCCATCCTCACATGGGTGAGAATGTATACAGCTTTTCTTCCCTCTCCTTTGGAAAAAAACAAAACACCCCCACAGAAAACCAGTCTGATTTTCTTCCTTTCTTCTTTGCCATGCACTGCTTAATACATGTGTCTTCTGCTCTACTATGGCACACCAGTTGAAAACAGATTTATTGCTTAGGGGTGTCAGTCTGTAAATGATTTCTAGGACATGAGCTACACATGGTGGAGAAGTGCATACAAGATTAGACAGGTGAGCTTTGCTCAATCTGGACACTTCTATCTCAACATGATGGGAAGGACTTGCTGGGAAGATGATGCCTCCTTTGTGGAAAAATCCAGATGCAGAAGCAGCAGCTGAGATTTGACTAGTCATACCAATCCAAGTGTCGAGCCCTGTGGTGAATCAGGCCTTTGTGCTGCAGTTTCAGAATATAGCTATTGGCACCCCAGTTTGAAAATATTGCTCTGTATATACTGGAATAGAAAAGAGCAATGGTTATTGCATGCAATTATGGGAAGTAACTGTGAAAAGGCTTAGCACTTATTCCCACAAATATGAAAAGCCGTGCTGTAGTTACACAGTTACAGTGATATTTCTGTTGCAGACGCAGTAGAGCCAGCATATCAAACACTACCAGTAAGTCTTCGCCGATCGAATTGTTGTACATAGGTTGTTCCAAAACCTTGATGAACAAAAGCAAAAGTAAGTCTGCACAAAACTGCAGGTGCTGCCTGTCTGGGGGATTTTTACAATGTTCTCTGCTCTTCTCCAGCTCCTGAATCTTGTGGTGAGAGTTCCTGGGCTGGTCATCACTTCTAATTACAAAACAGTGCCTTGATGAAAGTATATGCCAGCCTCAAGAAAATCTGTACATAGAAGAAGGAACCATATCTCTAGAAACCTGTCGGATATCTTTGTTTCTTGTTAGGTCAATCACCCACTCCCTTTTCTTTTTTCCTTTTTGTTTTAGAAGCTAGCCAGTACATTTAAAAATATAGTCATAGATCAACAGTTATATTGCAGTATTGTTTTGCAAAATCAAGGAAAAATGAATAACTAACTGCTTATAAACAGATATATTACATTTGGATGGAGTGATTCAGGGAAGGTAAGTTTTTATTTTCTTTGTGTCATATAACAATTAATAGACCATATCTGAACTTCGATTGTTTGGGGTTTTTTACCTGTCTAGATATGATCAGTCCTCTTATATAACATTAGAAAGTACTAAGTGAAGGATTTTAAAAGTCTTATTAAAAATATTTGCCCTGCAAATTGTGTTTGCCTTATCCCAGGCATAATCAGAAAGAGGAAGGAAGCCAAAAGCATGTGGTCGTACCTAGTGTACTCATTGTCTGTACAGCCATACCAAATTAGCACCAGGACCCTGATGTTAAAAAGAATTGTGTCTTTTCCGAGTATGGTTATAAATACTACCCTTCACTTCTGTTAGTCATCAGTAAGTCTGTCCCAGAAAGTAGTTTGGGTTATAAACCATCTCTTACCATACACTTGATGCTGCTATCGGAGCGGACAGTAGTTTACAAAATTATCTGCCTAAAATTTCCTCTAGCTCCCTCTTTTCTTGTTCTTCCTGCCTGTGAAGTATATTTTGCTCTGTGCTCAAAATTTACTTTTTTCTTCCCAGAGGTGTTTTTTCCTATGGTATTTTAACCTGTTTTGAGACATCTTACCCCTAGCTTGCTACCTCCACTCACAACCACCTTTTATTTTTCTCCTCTTGAAGAGCATTCAGATGATGGAGATTCTGTTGCACTCTTCTCTGCCTCATCCACACATCTTTACGTGTTACAAAAAAGCAGAAAAATGCAGATTCCTTCTCTTTTCACAGTTTTTAGTGTCACTTTTTAAATGGTCAACATGGAAGCCTGAGCCCACACAATCTGCAAAGAGCTAAAGACCTCCTCTTCGCAATTGAACCCTTACCATTTCCTGACAACACACCCATGACACATCATGGCTGTACTCTTACAGCAAGACATAAAATATGCTCCACGTCTTCCGTCTTTAAAAATAACAGAGACTACCAAGGAGCTATTAGTGCCTTTTTTAAAGCCTCACTCTTGGAACAGATATCTCTTGCTGACAGAACAGTCATGGATAAGAATGACTTTTTTGTTGTTGTTTTAAATATTCACTTTAATCACTGTATGTAAGCTTGCCAGAGGACTTTTCCCTGAATTCAGCTAAATATAAAAAAAAAAATAGCTGCAGTTCAGCTGCTCGTTCAGACAGACAGATTCCTCCCACTACCTGGCTGAACATGCTGGTCGGAAAGCAATAGTCACTAGATGTGTTATGCCAAGTGATCAGAGATTCATACCAACTCTTTTTGCTATGATACAGTTTCTTTACCAAGAATCAGACTGATCATGTTTTGGGGATGCACTGAGGGCTATCTAGAGTGGGACAGACTGAGGGAATCCAAAGTTATAACCATGAAAACCTCTGATCAGCTGCTTTCTAAATTCTACACATGCTTTATTTTTTGAGTTTAAAATTCAGGTGACTAGCTAGTGTCTTTGCACATGTCCATTTTTGATGGGGCAAAGCATTGAGTTCATCCTTGAAATCCAGTTTTATTCCAGAAATACAGCATTCTTGATTATATTCCCCCTTGAGGACACATACTGCTAGGGCACACCTGACCCTTGGGGGATGCTGAGGCTTTTCACATACTGCAGCTGCAGCCACCCCTTCCATGTAAAGCGGGGTTGGAGGTGATGGAGCTTCATTAATGGAGGTTAGTGGTTCAAACAGTCAGCCGGAGCTGGGAGATCCCCAGAGCCGCAGGTATACCTTTGTCATCACCCGACCCCCTAAGCCCACACAAGGCAGCTCCTGCTCGGGGAGGTACTGGCCCGTTTAGACCCTCGCCATCAGGTGAGTTCATGTTGCGTGGTAAACCCAAGCCAGAGCTAGGGCTTCAGCCCTAACTTGAGTCACAGTTTTTTAATATTCTGACTCAGGACTTGGAATGCCTCAGGGGCCACAGGAGCCTGAACTCAGCAAGGCAGGATTAGTCATCTTTTTGGTAGTCTATATCAGGGCGCAGGGCCAGCAGGGCAACTCCACAGGGGAAGCTCAGCCAGGAGTCCATGTGGTCCGGGCATGGGCCATGTCCTCACCCACAGGACGCCATCCCCCAGAGCCTGAGCCAGGCATGCAGAGCTGGGGTGGGTGATGGTCCTTCCAGGAGGCAGGGCTGGGCCCCAGGCAATGACAACATAGCTCAGGGCAGGAGAGTCTGCCCTGGCCTGAGCTGAAATGGGCACCATGGGCCCCAAGACAGCCATATTAGTGCCTTCAGGGTGAAGAAGAGATGAATTTTGGCAGTTTAGAAGCTGTCTCCAAGCCGTTTGGCATACATGTGAGGATAGCACTGCATGCAGGCGTGAGGGGGAGCAGGAGGAGGAGGTAGAAGGGACAGTTTGCTCCCTTTCCCCATCTTTTCCTCCATTTCTCAGCTCTGACATTACCCCAGCAACTTCTGCACCACCAGCAAGGAGCTCAGCTGGCTGAGATCGATCCAGGACCCATGGCTGAAGCTCAGGCCAACTGCAGCTCAGGAGACTCACCAGGCCAGGTTTCACCAACATTTCGACAACTTATCTGCAGAATTTGACATTGTGCTCTGAGGCCAGACAGCCAAGAATTAGGCTCTGCATCACTGTGCTTCTAGGCATCTGAGTCCTTTTTGGAGCTTGTGTACAGCTATTTCCAGAAACATAAATGGTGGGCAGAATAGTCAAGACATTCAACCATCAGTGACATATGGAAGTGATTTCAGTGTCTTTCTTTTTCCCAAATGAAAATAAGTAATGTTTATTTTTGTTTATTTTCATAGACCTTGACTTTCGCTTTGCAAAACTATTAATTGTGCGTTTTCTGTGCACTAATCACTGCTATTCGTGTAGCTGAACTCAGGATGGATAACCAAACTAATGTAAACTGAATCCATATTTAAGAACTAGAAAGATTGTTTCCATACACGTTCCTGTACAAAGCTTACATTTTGACAAATAAGAAGTAAATTTATCAAGGTTGTTAAATAAGTAAAATTGTTTTTCTCTTTTCCTCAAAAAAATTGAACATCTACAAATGGTTAATTGGCTACCTGTGAATATAATTTTAACTTTTACCTCTAATTGAAATTCACAGTCTAACAAACTCCATCTAGCAGGAAAATTAGTCACTTATAAATATATTGCAGTGTTACTCTCTTTCAGGAAACTGTATTTTGGTACTGTATCATGGACTCTCACTTCATTACTGGGAGCCATTTTCTGGAATTTATTCTGCCATGAGTGCAGAGAGAAACCCCATCAGCAAAGAAAAGCAGCCTTCATCCTTATACAAAACACAATATGAAAGTCTTCCTCTTCTCCAATGTTCTTTGTTAGACCATACCTAAAGTCAAAGTTATTTCTGAAGTTACACAGGAACCTGATTCTGAGCTCTACTCTCATAAAATTATTAAACAGAATTTTAACACTGATGTATGTATCTAATCTAAACAGCTTGGGTTTTAAATTGTAAATGTAAAATACTTAAAGCAATACTCTTAGCAAACAATTTCTCAGTAATCTCTAGGTTGAAATATATTCACATAAAATAGCTGTTGAATAATTCCATGGAATGAAAATATTCTGGGAAGAAGTAATCATTTGCTTACAATTAATGAACAGTAGAAAGCTCTGTATTTATGAACAGATTTGTTTGCTGCAAATAATCCTCCTGCATCTAATCAAAAGACACCTATCTATTTTCAGAGTATTTCAGGTGACAGTATACAAAGACAGGCCACTCTGTTTCCAGACCCCTTTAAGAAAAATGATAGAGGGTTTTCAATTCAAAATAATAAGGGTTTACACTAATTTCAATGTAATCACAATTCTAATATGATAGGAAACTGTTTTAGCTCATTCTTTCTTATGCAGTACGGAGGAAGTAGTAACCTCTATTTTATAAAAGAGAAAAAGAAGCAAGTCCAGCAATCAGGATTCAGTAGCAAGCTTCTTGGTACAGTGGCCTTTAGCTGTTATAAACCGTTCTCTGTGTGTTTTAAATCCATAGACTTCTAAGAGAACAAAATCAAGTGCTGTCATTCCTTTTTTCTGGCCTGCTTTATTTCCTCTGAGTTCTGTTTAGGGTCCTATGACCTTGATTCTCTTACATGGTGGGATTCAAGTTTATCAATAACCATCTGTAGCTGTCATTCCCTTTCATGGTCCAAATCTAGCTTCTCAAATGCTAGTCCCAATGTTTGCTGACATATTTTCTTTCATTTGCAGTTCTTCCTGGGACTTTCATATTCAAAGATCAGGTAGAAAGTAATGTCTTTGATGTTTTCAAAGGTTGGAATGATATTTCTCCCCCCAGGGTTCTGAGTTTCATTTGAACACATGGAAAGAAGTCTGAATTTTATAGGAGAGTTATCTAGACAGTGATCCACTTGAACCAAATAGGTCCTAAAGTTTTTAGCAAATATAACTTTTCCTGGTTTCCCACATGCTGGTTTGTTGTGAAATTATTAACCCCTTTGTACTGTGAATAGAGTTTAGAAATAAAAAACCTACAGCCATTGTAAATATAACCCACCAGTGAATGCATTCTGGTCTTTGTTCCCAACCCACAGAGCACATGTATCTATTATCTCCCCAGCAAGGTAGCTCAGGGAAAGGTGGGAGTTCAGGGGGCTTCTTGCCAGGTTACAGTGGCTGAAAGATCATTTACAAGAACAGGACACATTATAGCCTCTGTTTGCATGAGTATCCCAAGGCTATATTAGGCTCCTCTCCAATGTAGCTTTCATATACCTAATCTTCCTTTGACCTCACTGGGATTCAGCACTGCAACACATATTCTGTGCATAAAAATACACTTCCTGTGTGTTATGGTGGCAAGAGTGATGTCATATACACTTTACTGTGCCTCCCTTTCCAAGACCACCAACAGTTTTTACAGACACTTCATACGGTTTAACATGGGCACGTACAGCTATAGTCCCTGCACAGACTTCACATAGATTTCTAAAACAGATCACCCTTTGTCCACCGCAAAATGTACTATTCTCAGCAAAATAATAACTTCAGCCTAAATTCCTATTTAACTTTTCCACCTTCTCTGTGCTCATGCAGCTTCCTGTATGCTGTCCTAACCATGGGGTAACTGTCTGATCAAAGTTCACCTAATCTTGGTTTATCTGGTTGAAAGGACAACCTTTGCTCCAAAATACTATCAGCTTCTGCATTGGGCCAAAGTCCCACAATCATCAATACCAGATCTGTCCAGTAAAAGAGCTGAACAAACATGATCTGAAGCAGAAATGAGCACAATGGTCTTGTTTTTATCAAATTAGCCAATGAACACAATGCAGAGGTGTATCTTTATACAGCATTAAGACTTGGGGTGGGTTGACCCCAGCCAGCAACCAATCACCCACACAGCCGCAGAAAAGATCCTAGATGCTTTAAAATCAGATTTGCTCTGTTTACTCAAACCACAGTCTTGGGGTCTTGCTTATGCCTCCAGGAACTTGTTATTGTCTCCTCAACCAATGATACCCCAAAGTATGTACACCTTACCTTACCTTACCTTACCTTACCTTACCTTACCTGGTGATCATTAAGGACGAGTGACTGATGTTGTCCCTGGTCTGCCAGGGTAAAACTGGTAAAACTGATAGCACTGCATGGATTCTCCACAGTCAAAGGTCTCCCTTGATACCCTAACAAACTGCCGATGATGAGTTGTAGGTAAGAGAGGTCCTTGAAGGCACAAAAATAGCTTGAAATTTAATTATTGCTAAAGGCCAATTATTGAAACAGTCACAGAATAAGCAATGATAAAGAATATTGTCTAGGATGGCTGTTCTGGACCTATATTTCCTTTGAGTGCTATTTTTCAATCCAAATAGATAAGTTTCTTTGGAGGCATATTTGCATGCATAGATCCATGCTGACCTTTTCTGAACTCTTGCATCATTGCATGAGTCTGGGAGTCTCAGAACAAAGCTGGGGTCATAAGTCCTCAGTGAAAGTTTACATCATGAGACTTGAGCAAAGCCTATGCTACAATTACATGCACAAGCAAACTCTCTGCCTTTCATATGCCTTCAGTCTAATTCATGCATTCTTTTCTCAATTTATCAGAAAAACTGAATGCATCCACAGAAATTCCTAAAAGTGAGGCTACTTCCATTTTTGCATAAAAGGAAAAGGACCATTTACATGTTATAATAGCGAGTTTGATGAAAGGTGTCAATGCTAGTAGGAAACTCAGAAAGGATTAATATGCAAATTCATATTTCCAAAATTACTTATGTTAGGCAGAGTGTAGATAGCTTTGAAAAATTAACTGTAGCATAAGAAATATTAATTAAGGTTTAAAGAAGCTGAAGTCTGTGAACATGTTTTGTGACAGGTCAGTAAAATTAATTACAACTGACTAAAAAATCTAGCTATAAAATAATTCCCAGCTTTCTACTAGGACTCTAGTTCTGGCTACTGTGGTGCAGAAATGTCAATATGTGGACCTCTGGCTAAGGACCCAGGTCAGGATCCTGGCTTCGATCTATGCTGGTGGTATTCTTGCGGCTACACGTCAGGAACAAAACTTGGGCACTTAGTTGCCACAGAGTAGTGCTGGGCACCTTCTGGTACTTGACTGTCCAGCCCAGGATAGCTTCTCTTCCTGGCTTCCTGTTAAATCTCATTCTCCCCACCAACTGTTGCTATTCAAATTCCACATGAACTTTGCTCCTGATACTGCTATGCCAACCCCAGTCCTTATCAGACTGAATTTCTGGCCAGTCTACTATTACTTCCATCCTAACACCGTAGTACTAAGTCTTCCCTGTGCTTTCCGTGGCAAAGTCAAACTGGTTGTCTTTCAAGCTATCGAAGCCTAGCATGGCATCTCTTAGAAAAGCCAGCTGAATTATTTCTTTTTTTTCTTCAGTTTCTTTGGATATGTCCCGAGCAGGCCACAGCAAATCTAAATAGCAACTTACCTGGGAAATTCTGCCCAGCTCTTTCTGCCTTGGACTGGTTCATACCCAGTTACTTCATGGATATAATGCCTGTTCAGAACAGTTATATATAGGAGCCATATAAGACTGGATGGTGCTCAGTGCAGACGGATTATTTTATTCATTTGACCAAAATTTAACAGCCATATAAAATTTATTGAAGATTCAATGTTTGGACAGGAGCAATAAAATTCAGAACCCTAATGCATTGCCAAATTTTCAGTCCCTCCTTCAAAGAAAAGGACAAGAGAGTTTTTAGTGAAAGTTTGTATAAGTTGTTCTTACCACAGTCAAAGTAATATATTTTTTCCTGATTCTATTCTCAGAACTATCTGAATAATTAGATGATACTTGCCCAAAAATCTTCATGTGGCAGACACCCAGCACAGAATATTTCAACCCAAATATCTCAAGTTTGGCAGTCATAAGCAACTGAGAACTTGAGCTTACAAACAGAAGTGTCAGCCAAAGTAAAGACTGGAAAACACCATCAGTTCAGTTTCTAAGAATTACTATAGCAATGCTTTTCACACTCCCCATTCACAGGTTAGTTGTGTGATACTGAGATTCAAGTCCATTTTAAAATAATTTATATTTAAATAGATGCCTTCTACTGTTGCAGTCTTGAAAGCAACATTCAGTTTAGTTAGTTGGGAAAAGCTATTGGATTCATTTACAGTTCAACAACATTTAAATCAAATTATGTCAAACATTTGGATTCAATCACTTTGATTCAATAACATGGTTTAGAATTAAAACCAAAGAGCATGCTTGGGGTGAAATGAATAATCCAAAATCAATCTAAAAGCAATTTGATTAAGCTAAAACTGTTTAAGGATTAGTGATTGGTATTTACATAGGAACATTAGATACAAGAATTACTTTTACCACATTTATGTTTAAATTCTATTAGCAGATTTTTTAATCAACTAGCTGTTACTGAAAAGACTAAATTAGAAAATAAATACATACAATTAGCTTTGTCACCTGCATACCAGTTTGTTGCTCTGGATGTCTTATTATAGGTTCAAACATTCTAAGAAATATTAACCTCTGGAAAACACAAAGATAATTTAATACTTCAGCATATATCAAATTCAACACTGAAAATATAATGTCGTTTACATTTTAGTTCCCATTCCACACACAGATATAGATATATAAAAACTATATATACACACACACATATACAATTTATATACAAATACAGAAAAGTGAGTTACATTAGATTGTGGCTGAAACACTAAGCTCTAGATTCTTGTTATGAAAGTGTGCAAGTCTGATTAGAACTCAGGTCATTTTCAGGGAAAAGACTCACTGACAGCAAACAATTTAAACATGGAAGCTGAACTAAATACAGTATTTTAAATCCACTGAGTTGCCAGTAATGGTTCTTTAAATGTAGTATAAGTAGCACTGCTCCAAAGTAAGATAATTTTCCACATGTGGCCCAAATACACTACAGTATAACATTAATGCTGTACCTTCAGAATAAATGCTAGTGTAAGCTAGGGTGAAGCTTCTAGTCTCCTGAGCTGGCTAGAAACTGATATAAGGTACAAGAGGGGGAAACTGCCAGCCTTGTGTCATGGTTGGAAGACTCTGTTGCCTTTTGAAGGCAAGAAATCTAAAAATCAGTTGAGAGAGAAGAGAGAGAGACAGGAAAAGCGGTAGTGGGAGTGAAAAAATATAATCCTACAAATCACAAAGCTTTCCTCTTCTTTTAACTGTCAAATGGCCTCTGTATTTACTAAGACCAGGCTATAAAATTCCATTTTATAAGTAATGATCCAGCCCAATGAAAGCATGAAAATGCATGCTGAAACTGAAAAAAAACCCCAAGATTAATAGTGATAACTGTCAAGCACTTTTGACAATAATCACCAGACTCTCAAGGACAGCAGGTAGAACTCAGGGTGTGTATTCAGTGTAGGCAGCAAGGTTTTGGTAGCCGGGGGTGGGCTGGGGGGGTCTGTAGGGGTGGCATCCATGGGAAAAGGTCAAGGTCTGCCCTGTGCCACACACAGTCTGTTCCACCCTGTGGCGATAATAAAAAGGGAGAAGAGGTGCTCAGAATGAGACTGAGCCTCAGTAAGGGAATAGATGTTTTAAATGTTTTTGGGTTTGTTTTTTTCCCCCAATACCCTAATCAGTAATTAAATATTTATGCTAATTGGCAATAAATTAAATTAATTTCCCCAGATTGAGTCTGTTTTGTCTATGGCAATAGTTGCCGAGTGATTTCCCTGCCTTTATTTCAACCCACAAGTTTTCCCACTTTTGCTCTTCCTATTTTCTCCTCCATCCTGCTGGATGGTGGGGGTGGTGAGCGGCTGGTTGGATGCTTGGCTGCCAGCGGGTGCCACCCCAGCACAGGATGTTACTACAAATATCAGTTCACAGGCAGAACAAGCAACACACAGCGATCCTCTCCCAATAAAGAACGTCAGTAGCAGGAAAAATAGGCTCCAGAAGGCATATTCCTTCACTATCACCCTTCCTCCAAAAACTTCAGACCTGAATCTCCTCACTCTTTTAGTTACAGTTATTACTGTTATCAGTAATGATTCCTTTTACCTTATGCCAAGGCCACTTCCCTCTGCAACTCTGAGGACTACAATTGCGTTTTGGGGTTTTTTTGAAATGTGATTTTATCAATGAAGAAGCAGGGAAAAAAAACAACTGATTTTACATATCTACTGTATGTGATGCGACATGGGATAAAATAAATATAGATGAACTTCTAATGCTTTCGTAAAATGTAAAGTTGTAAGTATTTATGAATAAAACTGATTTTGAGTGTAAATATTTACATGTCATTAAAAAGGAAACATTTTCACAGAAAAAATTAAGGTCTATTTAGCTATTTGAAAGTAGCTTTTCTATATTGCTTATTACCTTCCATGTGTAATGACACATAGATAGATATATACGGCAGTTTATTTACTAATATACAGAGCACTCATGACATTATCTGCATTATAATAAAATAAAGGCTAATATTTGGGCACTTTTATACCATGCAACAGAGAGCAGTGAAGAAACTTTAAAGAAAGCTGAGGCCATGCCTGCTCCAGAACCAGAAGCACTATAGCTATTTCAGCACAGCTTTGCGCCCCAGCAGATGATAACTTACATTGAAGCAGAGATCCAGGCAGATACACTGCTATAGGGACCAAAATACTACTCTTTACACTGTTGCATGGACTTGCTAGCTCCAGTGGTTTTTTGCTGAGTTGTTTCTACATAGTCCTCCATTTTGCAGTATAAGCGGGTCTGAGAATGCCCCTGGTAAGCAACGGACCAGTGGAGCACCCCAACCTCTTCATCAGTACAAAGTGTAGAGATGGAAGTTTTCTCAGGTGCTGTTCTCAGCAAAATGCAGAGATGAACTATATAGTAAATTACCTTGTGCAGAAGAATTGTCTTGATATATGTTTTGGAAAGCAGTAAAGAAGCCTAAAAATCACACAACCCCATTTCTGTCCAGCAGTGAATCAAATGTCTCACCTAAGTATATTTGAGTGCTGGGCTGTAAGGAAATAGCTCAGACTGCATACAGTTCAAATCCAGTGTGATTAATTTACCTGTTCTTTCTTTTTCAATATGGTAAACAGAGTGACATATCTAGATAATATATGCAACCACAAGCTGGGTTATAGCCAGAAAACATTAAACAAGAATATATTTTGTGGTTTGCTTTCATAAAAAATTACCCTAGTGTCTTGCTGGAGATATGACATTTTATACAGAACAAATAGCTATGATTAAGAAACTAATGGTTTCTGCTTAATTTAGTTTTAAGGCTGATCACTCTTTTTTTCTTATTATATGAATTTTCCTCAGCTGAAATTTGCAAGAATAATCAATGGGCACTGTACAAAAACATGTTTTGCTTTCTGTGGGATTATATTACTATTTAGAATTGTGAATATAAAAGACAAGTAAGATTTTAACATTAGAAACATTAGAGAACCTCCATCCCCCTCCTTTTTTAGAAGGCTGCCTGCTCTTTGCACAGTTCATATACGGCGATATGAAATATAGGCAAAAGTGCTGAAACATCCCTGAATCCCAAAGGACAATTTTTCAGTTTATTCAGAACGATTTGAACTGAGAATGGGCCTCGAGCTTAGCACTGCAACCCAGACCCCGAGCAGAACTTCCCACCACTTTAGTTCCAGTTAGACTGAAGTCTTGACTTGGACCTTGTGTTGGATAAACATCAGCTCCAGACACCAAGTCTGTGGTGTCTTCCCAATAGTGAAGATGCTTCGTATTAACACTTTTTCAAGTGTGTGTGTCCCATTCTCTCCCTCCCAGCCTTTCCTATTATCATGGTATCTTGCTGTAAGTTTTTTGCACCAGATTGAAGTCAAGTCACATTCCCAGAAATATTAGATCAGTTCCTATCAGTTCCTAGCTACTCCAACAGGTTATATTTATTTTTAGTGGCTTCCAGGCTAAGAAACAAACCGTGCTAGTATGACAAAGCTGCTTTTATAGTTAAGTTGGAAAGCCATTTTTTTCTGATACTACCTGGAAATTTCTAGAGGTGAACATTCAAGACAGAATCATGTGATATTGATTGATATGTAATCCAGTCACCTTCAGTTATGTAATCCACTTAAACTTTTCAGTTACGTAGAGTGGAGGAAAACAGATAAGCATATTATTTTCTTCTCTTGTTTTACAAGCTCTTTTAAAAGGACCAGTAATGAATATAGCTGGAATCCAAAGTTTGGTGTAGTTAAAAGCTTTGATTAAGCAAATTTTGCTTGTTTATAAGTGAATATTCTAGGAAAATAATTCAAATGGTAACTATGATGCTATAAACTCTCCTGATGAATAGCAACAAAGTAAAGGATTGTAATACAACAACCAATTGGAAGGAGCAAGCTACAGTAGCCAGGCAAAAAAACACCATATTGAAGTTATGAATTTTAGTTGTTATCCAATTGAAAGAATGAATCACCAGAAAGGCACCTTGGGAAAAAAAAGTTTCTATAAAAAGTAAACTTACATCTAGAAAGTAGGACTCGTTAAAAAAAAAAAGTACCCTTTTTTTTCTATTTATCAATCTCATTTATTCATTATAAACCACAAAAAAATGACTACGAAAAATTGTTCTAAGTCTGTTCCATAGAGATTTGCTAAAACTTCAGAACAAAATCTAGCTAAATTCTTACCTCTTTTGTCATATTACTGCTCATTTTCTCTGCATTGTCTGATCAGGCACATCAGGTCTTTATGAGGATAATTTCCACGTAGGAGACTTCAAGTGTGTCACTGAAACACACATACTAAACTCCTTAAGAAAATTATCTATTATTAGAGATAGAAGAAACCTTAGTTCAAAGTAAATTCAAAGTGATGGGTCCTTCCGCTTTAAAGTCTCCCTGTAATCTTCTACAGTGCTCTGCTAGTCCTCTCTTTTTCTAGGAAGAAGAGTCTAATCATCAGCCCCGTAAATCAGTGTAGTGCTAATGGAAACAATGGAACTCTGCTGATTTATACTAAGGCAGGGTCAGGCCCAAAGCTTCTATCATGTTCTGTTCTGGATCGATAGCCAGAAAAACGTAAAGGAGCAGAAAAGCCCTTTGTAATGTAATTTGGCATAAAGGAGAGGAAAATTTTTAAAAGTGTGGTGTTTAGTCATTTACAGTGTTAGCTTTCTTAATATTGGAAACAGTATTTAGGTTTGATACTTGTCTGGGGAAAAATGGAATTCAAAATAACAAGCTCCCACCTAGCACATAATTCACAAACCTGAGTCACAGATGTATTTTCTATTAGTCATAGTACATGAGTCTAAGACATTTGAGTTACTTGAGTCATGTGCTAGTGTTACAGGTCTCAGCTGAATTTCCATCCCAGCTATAGCCCCTCATCATCGGTTGTCATCACTCACCCATCACCAAAACTGCTGTCAGAACTGACATTGCAATCTGCAGTAACAGAGGTGAGAGTCTGAGACAGAGCTATCTGTAGTGCAAAGGTCTACCTGTTCACCTTTAAAAATGTCAAAACTAGCGTAGTCATAGTATTTAGCTTTGTTTGACAGTTCCTGCGGCATCAGAGAGGGTTTAAACAATTCTGAAAAAGATTGATCGTTGACACCCATCCTTTGCACTAAAAATTGAGCCATGTTTGATTGTGTGTCTTTAAAATGTCTTAACTGGAATGCATATTCCTGCATTTTCTATAATCTGTTATCATCCAAATTATCTTCTACTAGGGAAGATGCTCAGAAGACTCCCATTTTGGACTGACAGTTCTATTTCCAATTTTTTTTCACCTGAATTCCTCACATGAGGAAAGAGAAGAAAAGAAACAAAAGGATAACCCATCATCTTGAGAATTCATTTTAAGAAACTATATTCTCAATTCTTTTCTCATTGCATGCTTATAAATCAAAAGCACTCTAAATACACTAATGTTAGTGGAACTATGCTAGCAAAAAAAGTGTAAGAGAAGAACCAGCCCCTGTGGATAGCTCTATTTTCTACCTGGTTATTAGCACATATGGACAGTCCAGTACAGAAAAACCAGACAGTATTATGTGCAAACAAATAATCCCTCAACACAGATTGAAAAGCAGTTAGAGTGATATATAGTGCTAATTATAGAAAGAAGATTAACTAACATGGGGAGACATATTCTAGATAACTTCCCAAATGTGTTAAATTGTTAAATTGTGGCCTTGTTAATGCACATACTTTCTGTCTTGTCTGGGATGTTATTGTTTCTGTCACAGAAGAGGGAAAACAACATTTCTTTTTTGATGGACCAAATGCTGATCTCATTTACATCAGCATAAACCCAGATAAATTAACTGATGTCAGAACACATTAAAACTGGAATCTGGCTCATTTTCCATTCTTTCATAACTTGGGATGGGGACAGCTTGTTCAGACCTCTCTCTCGCTATTCCTTTGTAATCTTCTCTCATTTTTAGAAGATTCTCATCTCATCTTTTTCTTTTTTCACACTGGTTCTCCCTGCCAGGAATAGTTTCTTCTTTCTGTACAAATGCAACCATCTTTCATTTTCTTATAGTCCCTCACTTGCTGGTTTTACACCCCAGCTTCATGTATTATTTTTGCTAGCAAAATTTTTTATTAGCTGTTGGTGAATTCTTATTTTTGAGAAAGAATTTTCAGACCATACTGAAACCTCTTTGTTGGTGATTGTCTCTTTTAAAGAATCACAGTTCAGGGACTTAATAGCCTTAGATTTTTTTTTTTTATTTTGGCTATTGCTATTATGAAGGCCTACTTAAGGTCTATTCCTGCCATCTTTTTCTATCTCCAGCTCTGCTTAAAAATAACAGAACTGCTGAGACTTTGCCGCAATTTATCATCACAATTTTTTTTTTCATGTAAAGCCAAGTTGTTAGTAATCAGTACTATTAAGAACAATATTCTTCCATTCATTAATAAAAACTGTTTAATTTTACCTATTAACATGTAGATAACAGTATAGTACATGTGTATTCATCTTGAGAGGAAGGTAATTGAAGTATCTGCATTATATTACTACTGAGATTTCAGTAAAATGTGTCTATAACACTGTCAGTCTAGCATATCATTGTGATGTAGTATAGTTTACACTCACCAGCCTCCTTCTGATAACTTTATCCATGTGAACATTTTCAAACACATGAACAAATCTAGTGCTATAGTGGAACTGCGTATGTTCACAGTGTATTTAAAATGGGAACTTTTGCCTCGTTTTCATACCAGAAGGACTTTTATGTATAAGATATTACCACAGTTATCAGGCTTTTTCTTAATATGTGCATCTCTTTCTTATGCTGAATTAATCACTTTAATGGTTATTATTTTAAATGACTAAATGGTAAAAGCCATATTCTTTAGTGAACCTCAAATTCCTTTTCATGTCTCCCCCACAACTAGACTAAGCATCAGAGGTATATTCTGCATGTTTCCTGTGATTAATTGAAATATTCAATTACTCCAGCTTAGCTGCCTAATTTGTGTGATTTAATTACTTGGTATGTTTTCTTCTTTCCTTTTACGTTATTAAATGCAGTGACAGAGCTGACTGTGTGTCAAGGCAAAGAGCATTACCACTCCTGAGGTATTCATATAGTTATAGTGAAAAATATAATTAGATGGTGTCAGCAAAAAGAACTAGGTAGGCCATAATATCTTTCTCTCGTCTCTTTATAACTCCATCACACTAAATAATAGCAACTGATCATTATAGTGGTATTTCTTTCAAAAATTACACTTTCTCAAAATTACACTTCTAATTCCTTGGTGAGGAGTGCAATCATATGTCCTCATTTTCAGGAAATCTCTCCCTTTCATAGGAATGAGAGCAGTTTGGGGTTTTAGTTCAGCTGAAAATCCCCGTTTCCAGTAGCAATCATTGTTTCTTAGCAGCATAAGAAGGAATAGTTTCTCCCTTTAGGTCCTGCATTGGTTTATTAAAAAATATGTATTATTGGAAGTTTGTTGGCTATCCTGTAGACAGAGCAAATCAAGCTTCACTGGTAGGACAAAAGAATTTGTTTCCTTCTTTTTGATTTTTGGGGGATCTGAATAGGGCAGGTTTATAAAAAGGAATCCTTTTTTGTGCATATCATGCACTTCAGCTTTTTAGATAATCATTTGTAAAGAGAAGAAGGTGTTTTGAGATATGGAGTATTATAGCGAAAATGTGGTGTCCTGACCACATTCTTTCCTTTCTCTGTGTCTTTTACCCCACCTCCAAGGAAAAATTGTTGAAAAAGAAAGAATGAAAGGATATTCAAATATTATTTTTATTTAAATAGGTTGCATTATTTAAAATTATATATATATTTCATTAGTCTTGATATTTGTTTTGCAGACAATTAAAATAATTTCAAACAAATACCATTTTCACCTCAAATAAGATATACTTTCTATTGCTTTTCTTAAGAGTAACCTAAGTGATCAGTGATCAGGAGAGTATCTTGTGGTCTCCTGACAGATTTGAGTTCTTTCTGGGTCTGGTATTTGGTCCATGGATTTTGGCATAATCTTATTTCAACTGGTCTCCAGGGTTTTTACGGTATTCATCTTGCTGAAGTTATTCTAGAAGGCCATGATCAAATCTGAATGCAGCTCTGCATATATCACACTGTCCTATTTCTTCATGCCTCAGAAACAGATGAGAGATCAAGATTATAAATGCACATTGTGGAACAGATCATACCTTTTTTTAGGGTAGGATTCTATCTATAATCTTTAGGAGAAAAATATATATTGCAGAAGTATGAACTCTTTTTCCTTTTGACTAATGCAGAATGTTTCAACTCATGTATAATTCACAGCTTATGGTTTGTTTGTTACTCTTCAATGGAAAATTCAATAAAAACTTAATTAAAAATAAAAGATGTAGTACCATAAAGCTGAAACAGAAGTGTAATCTCAGAGACTCTCATATTTTGTAAACTTATATTTGTGTGATTTATAATTAAGGCAAGTAGTAGAAATATGAAAACTGTGATTTTTTTTCTAATGAAAGATTAAGTTACCTGAAGAAAAGATACTTCATTATCTTGACAAGTGAAAATGGTGAATATGAGGAGAAATAAGATAAGATAATATAAAACATTTTGAGAAAGTAAAAGTGGAGTTATGTGGGAAAGAGGAAAAAAAAAGAATTATTAGTTAAAAAGAGCAATTGCATAAATTATTCCACTAACATTCCTATAAAAGCCATCAGAGTAGTATCAGTAATATGCACATTTTATGAAGCAGGTGCTACTGAAATGGTACTATAAATTGAACGGAAAGAGTCAAATAATTTGCCAAGTGATTAAAGTATTGCAATTTATTATACTTTTAATGCAATATTTTTGTGGGATATGAATAAGTTTTACAACATGTAATATAGCAATTTCACTCCTTGCGATCAATACCAACTTAACTGTAATAGCCTGTTCTAAGATTTATTACCACATTTTGCATCTCATACATAGATAAAGGAAGTTATGAGAAGAAAAATGGAATTGACTTGTTTTAAAAAATTTTAAGAGATTCTACTGAGGAAAGAATGCTGTTCCAATATGCTTTACATTTCCCCATAAGGTCTACCTTTAATGTTTCCTCTCTTGTTCCACTGAAGTTAATAGCAAAATTAAAACTAACGTCAATGGAATACTTTATGAATTTATACCCTGGGGTCTGATTCGTAACATTTTGTGCCCTTATTACTACAAATATGGAAGGGGGGGGGGGGGGGAGAGGGAGGGAGAGAGATATTTCAAATGGCCCTGTTACATTAATTTTCATTCTAGAACCAAAATTTTTCTGGCATTCCACATTTTGATTCAACCTTATCTCTTTCATTCATCATAAACATTGAAAACACACCACTTGAAACAAAAGTACAGCCTTGAAAAGAACTGAACACATCCGTCAAAGGTATAACATGCTTTATTATCATTAGTGTCAGTATAATTTGAAGATGTTGAATATCTCACACAATCAAGCTATAATGTGGGATTGGATTGCCACCTTTACTTCTTGTGATTAATATCATACTCTACAGAGAGTTTTGTTGATTGATATCAGCCAATTTAATTAGAAAATGAGGGTGACATCTCATAGTAATCAATCCCCAAAAAGAAACTTTCAGAAGGATGGCTGATAGAGCAAGATCATGGTGCAATGCTTTGTTCCATCTTTTTTTTGGTAATATTACATTTTAAAATCCAACTGTATTTTTATTAAAGAACCCAGCTGCCTTACACATTATACTAAATTAAAGTTCGTACTACCCAAGCACCCTTTTTGTTTCACAGAAAAAACAATCCTGAGCAATGATGCTGACTCTTACGTGGTGACAGTTTTTCAGTGAAGCTCAAAAGGAGATTTTTTCAACATGATTAACCAGATGATCTTTTACATCTCTTTTTAAATAATCTTTCTTTTCCCTCTCTAATGAACACATTGTATCTATGCAAATATACAAGCCACAGAACAAATTATCTCCATCAAAACTCTTCAGGTGGACCACCTGTTCTCCAAGACAACTAATAAAGCTGCTGCTAGGGTTTTTTTCTTAGGTACCAGCAAATATCTTCAAAAAGCTAAAATGTGCCTGAGAGTCCAAACTTCTAAGAATAGGCTAAGCTTGTGTCAGTTTACATATATATCTCTTCCCCTGCTACTCGAAAACATACTCAGAAGTGAATTTGTCTTGAGACTATGAAAGGCATTAACAACATCAACAGATCCACACCTAATTTAGGAGGCTAGTCTGTCTCCCCTTCTGGTATAGCCAGTGGAGACAGAGAAATCCTTCAGGGGTCATTCGGAGTACGCACTCGAAGTATTCACTGTATTCAAACCTGGTATCTGCATCAGCCGTCTGATTCCCTAGACTCCCTCTGCAGTCATTGAAAAGGAATAAGCACATCAACAGGGTATATCAAGCATCCTCACTTCAAGTTGCTGCTCCCAATCACTCTCTCTCTCTTTCGCTGGCATATTATGAAGAATGCCCTCCTATAATTGAGGCATAAACTTCTGCAGAAGAATAATCTTTCCCCACTTTGTTAACTTCTTAGTCAATTTTTCTCAGCAGCCTGGAGCTAGATATATTTCATGCATCTATCACAAAGTTGCCATACTATCCTTTTATAATGGAAATATACCTAATTTAGAAAAGTTGTTTTGTTTCTGAAAATAAACAGAGCTTTCAGATTCTATAGAGCTTAAGAATACATTTGAATACATCCCTGAATATGAACTTTGGAACTGAGCATACGAAGTCAGATTTTAGCAATAAAAGATTGAGTAGTGAATAGTATAATGCTCTTCCAGTATGCTGTCTTCCTGTATGTGATAGTTTAAGGATTTTTAAGGTTTTTTCTCTCACGAAAAGAACAAATGGAATAAACGGAACTCAGAAAATGCTCTAGGCATAATATACAGAAGATATCACTTGGCTGTTATGTTGAAGTTTTCAAAACAGAATTCAAAGTGCTTTGTAGGAAAGGGAAGTCTCAGGTCTCATTACTCGTAGAGTGCAGAAATCGAGGTATACAGACATAAGGTGACAACCTCCAAGAAAAAGTAAACGTAAATGATGCTGCAAATGCTATCTCAATTCCCTATACAATGAACTAATGTCTACCTCTTTCCTTGATTTGTATTGCCTGCTTGGTAACAAACTTATATATAAAGCATACATATAAACCTTACATTGCGTTTCCCCCTTTGCCAGGGCTTGTCTTCTCTAACTTTGTTACTTCTTTGTTTCTGTTAGTAAGACACAGTTAGTATAGCTGACAGGATAAATCACCAGAACAGCTCAAGACCTCCATGAAGTTTTGTAGCACCTAACTCAAAGTAATAGCATCTGAAAAGAAAGAAAGCAAGGAAGAGCGAAAGAGGAAGAGAAGGGAAGGGAGGGCACGGAGAGAGAGAGAAGGAGAGAGAGAGAGAGCCCACAGATCCTGAATTTGATGATGTTTTGTTCCATTTCCAATTTCCACACCTTGAACCAACCTCTAGTCAAATATAACCTGATGTTCCTGTTTATCGTTACAGGCTATATTTAATGAAATGTTTAAATTTTGTAGCTATTTAGGGATTCTAAGTGCCTCAGTCCTTGAGAAAATAATTTGAAAATCCATTAAGGAAAATGGACTTTAAAAAGCACTACACTGGTTGAATTTCTGACTTCTTCTGTTTATTGTTTACACTTTTTCTCATTAGAGTTAAGATCAGTTAGATAGAGGTATCTTTTAAAAAGTTACTAATACAGTGGCATGTCACTAGCATATATAAATTACTTCCATTTTTATTCTGTATTTAAACTATACTAATCATTTTACATTGCATAGGTGCCTGAGAGGTACACAGAGCAAATGATCAGAATAACATATTTGTAATATATTCAACATAAGCACTTGCAATAAGGCAATTTCCAATGTCATAATATTTAGCAACCTTAGTGGTTTCCGTGCTTTGCCAATCTGAGAGTGGTATCACCTAATTAACACAAACATTTACAAAAGAGAGAAACCACAACACTAGGAAAGACAGGGTGAGGGACAACATTGTTTTTCTTCCTTAGTCATTCTTGATATATATGTTTTTCTACTTGCCTAACTGAAAAACTATTACAAAAGGTTTTTCTGTATTTTATTACAAGTTTTCATCTACAATCAAGCCATTATTTTTTATTTTCTTTAACTTCAGGGGGCAACAAATTAAAAACAGAAAAAAAGTACTGTTTCCAGAGGAACTCTTCCTTATTCCAGAGGACCCAGTCCATAATTTTTCTGCAGACGAAAGAATTTTGTCAGGAAAAAACCACGCTTTCACTGCACCCTTTCCATCTATTTAAAAGTTTGCTTAAAAAATCCAGAAATCTAGAAAAAGTGATGTACTTTGTGAGAGAAACTATCATTTTACATAGGGATGAAAACACCTAATAGAGTACATCTAGATTTTACCAGATGACTTTGATTTCTTATCTGTGGGTTTACTTTAGTCAGTGCTGTCATACGACTCTCCGTCTAAACTTTCCATTTAGGAGGATGGGCACATGGGTGTAGGAGGCTATGAATTGTGAACACTGTCCTACCAGCCTTATTCTAGTTATTGAAAAAGCTTTTTTCTCAAAATGAATACCTTCAATAGCCTGCATTTAAATAGTCACAAAAAGAGCACACTCATGATCTACGGATTTTACTGTCCAGATGGGATTATTACAATTCTGTATTTATAGGTCTCTCCCAGAATGCTGGCCATAAATTGTAACTCATTTTGGAATGCTACAGCTTAGGTACTTGCTCAGATAAAAAAAAGGATTCATATTTTTTCAACCTAGCTGCATTGCACTGGCTTCCTATTTGACAGCATATTGATTTTTATTTCTTATTAACTGTCTATTATTGTTTATTAGGTAATGTTCCATCATACCCATCTTGGCTGATAAATACTGGCTCTCCTGCCTGTTCATTATGATCCACTTTAGGCTATCAGCTGTTGGCAAGAAAATAGTAGCATTTTATGGATTAAAATGCTAAAATTATTGATGGCAATAACAATTCCCAGTTGTACCAGTTTCAAAAAACAAAGAGAAAAACCCATGGCCCACTTTGTGATTATGCATTAAGACAGTCTATTCTAGACAGTATTCTAGACCATATATTCCTTAAACATTCAGCAGTTTCTGTAGTCCTAGTCCAGTAAATACAGAAAACTTGGGGAAATATCCTTCTTGTCAGGCATTTCTATTTCCTTTTAAATTTTATCTACTGAGGTTACTGGAGGCCTGTATTGTCCCTTTTTTTCCAGCACTACAACATACAAGAATAGAAATCACTGTGTGACAACCCAACCATGAGAGTACAGATGATCTTTCTGTTAATAATTAGAGTTATAGTGCTATTCATCTGGCATTCTACTTCTAGTTGTAATGTGAGCTGATATTAACCTTTCACTTAGCAAACTGTTTGGCCAGTGATGTTTTATTGGATGTCTGATATAGTTTACAATGAAAGCACTTAACTTAGGCACTTTGTTGGAAGGTGGAAGGAAAGCACCTGGTTACATCTTTAGCTTTAACCTTATACATGAAACAATAACACATTATAAAACACAATTTACTAATGTATGGGTTCCTACAGATAACTATGCTAGAATTGCTCTCAGTGTCATTGAAGATTTGTGTGATTGCCACACCAAGAAAAAGTTTCTAGTCTCTTACTACATTTTCTGGACCTGTATGCAATATATTTACAGGGACTCTGAATTTGTCAATGAAAATGTTGACCATGCTGCTGAAGTTGGACAGTCTCTTATGTTTCAATATTTTTGTGGATAGCTATCCTCACTGTTTAAATCTTTGCTGGGTCTTTTAAGAAGTTTATCTTGTAGCAATTAAATACATTCTAATTATTCTACCTTCATCTTTTTCTGGAGAATGAGAGCCTATTTCCAGAATAAAACTAAGGGAGTGTTTCAAGCATAGGTTTGAGAGAGTAATATCAGAAAATTTAATTCTATAAGGCTATTTTAATGTCTATGAACATCTTTCATGTAAAATTCTCAGAAAGTTTAAGAAAGAGATGTATTAATTAACCTCCACTATGCATAGAGAACAGGAAGGGACTAGTGAGGGGAAAGATCCATACACTCTGTATAAAGCAGCATAGCTTTTCTGAATCACTCAATGATTCACACTAGCTGAGGAGATAGACTACAGAAATAGAATCATAGAATCATAGAATCATTAAGGTTGGAAAAGACCTCTAAGATCATCGAGTCCAACCGTCAACCCAACACCACCATGCCCACTAAACCATGTCCCTAAGCGCCTCATCTACACGTCTTCTAAATACCTCCAGGGATGGGGACTCAACCACTTCCCTGGGCGGCCTGTGCCAATGTTTCACCACTCTTTCAAGAAAGAAATTTTTCCTTACATCCAATCTAAACCTCCCCTCGCGCAACTTGAGGCCATTTCCTCTCGTCCTATCACTTGTTACTTGGGAGAAGAGACCGACACCCACCTCGCTACAACCTCTTTTCAGGTAGTTGTAGAGAGCGATGAGGTCTCCCCTCAGCCTCCTTTTCTCCAGGCTAAACAGCCCCAGTTCCCTCAGCCGCTCCTCATAAGACTTGTTCTCCAGACCCCTCACCAGCCTCGTTGCCCTTCTCTGGACACGCTGCAGCACCTCAACGTCCTTCTTGTAGTGAGGGGCCCAAAAGTGAACACGATATTCAAGATGTGGCCTCACCAGTGCCAAATACAAAGGGACAATCACTTCCTTACTCCTGCTGGCCACACTATTTCTGATACAGGCCAGGATGCCATTGGCCTTCTTGGCTGCCTGGGCACACGGCCGGCTCATGTTCAGCCGGCTGTCAACCAGCAGCCCCAGGTCCTTTTCCGACAGGCAGCTTTCCAGCCACTCTTCCCCAAGCCTGTAGCGCTGCATGGGGTTGTTGTGGCCGAAGTGCAGGACCCGGCACTTGGCCTTGTTGAACCTCATACAGTTGGCCTCGGCCCATCGATCCAGCCTGTCCAGGTCCCTCTGCAGAGCCTTCCTACCCTCGAGCAGATCAACACTCCCGCCCAACTTGGTGTCGTCTGCAAACTTACTGGGGGTGCACTCGATCCCCTCATCCAGATCATTGATAAAGATATTGAACAAGTCCGGCCCCAAAACTGAGCCCTGGGGAACACCGCTCGTGACCGGCCACCAACTGGATGTAACTCCATTCACCACAACTCCCTGGGCCCGGCCGTCCAGCCAGTTTTTGACCTAGCGCAGAGAACACCTGTCTAAGACATGAGCCGCCAGCTTCTCTAGGAGAATGCTGTGGGAGACAGTGTCAAAGGCTTTACGGAAGTCCAGGTAGACCACATCCACAGCCTTTCCCTCATCCACTAGGCAGGTCACCTTGTCATAGAAGGAGATCAGGTTAGTCAAGCAGGACCTGCCTCTCATGAACCCGTGCTGGCTGGGCCTGATCCCCTGGTTGTCCCACACATGCCTTGTGAGCGCCCAAGCGCCCTCAAGATGAACAACTCCATAATCTTCCCTGGCACTGAGGTCAGGCTGACAGGCCTGTAGTTCCCTGGATCCTCCTTCCGGCCCTTCTTGTAGATGGGCGTCACATTGGCAAGCCTCCAGTCGTCCGGGACGTCCCCTGTTAACCAGGACTGGCTTGGCGAGCACCTCTGCCAGCTCCCTCAGCACTCTTGGGTGGATCCCATCTGGCCCCATAGACTTGTGAGTGTCCAGGTGGCGTAGCAGGTCGTTAACTGCTTCCTCTTGGATTATGGGGGGTTTATCCTGCTCGCTGTCCCTGTCTTCCAGCTCAGGGGGCTGAATACCCTGAGGATAACTGGTCTGACTATTGAAGACTGAGGCAAAGAAGGCATTAAGTACCTCAGCCTTTTCCTCATCCTCGGTGACAATGTTCCCCCCCGCATCCAATAAAGGATGGAGATTCTCCTTGGCTCTCTTCTTGTCATTAATATATTTGTAAAAACATTTTTTGTTGTCTCTAACGACAGCGGCCAGATTGCATTCTAGCTGCGCTTTTGTCTTTCTCATTTCCTCTCTGCATGACCTAATGAGATCCCTGTACTCTTCTTGAGTTGCCTGCCCCTTCTTCCACAAGTGGTAAACTCTCCTTTTTTTCCTGAGTCCCAGCAAGAGCTCCCTGTTCAGCCAGGCCGGTCGTCTTCCCCAACCGTTCTTCTTACGGTGTATGGGGACAGCCTGATCCTGCACCTTTAAGACTTCCTTCCTGAAGATCGTCCAGCCTTCCTGGACCCCTTTGCCCTTCAGGACTGCCTCCCAAGGGACTCTCTCAACCAGCGTCCTGAACAAGCCAAAGTCCGCCCTCCGGAAGTCCATGGTTGCGGTTTTGCTGGCCCCCCTCCTTACTTCACCGAGAATTGAGAATTCTACCATTTCATGGTTGCTAAGCCCAAGACGGCCTCCAACCACCACGTCTCCCACCAGTCCTTCTCTGTTAGTAAACAGCAGGTCGAGCGAGGCACCTCCCCTGGTAGGCTCACTTACCAGCTGCGTCAGGAAGTTGTCTTCCACACACTCCAGGAACCTCCTAGACGGCTTCCTCTCTGCCGTGTTGTATTTCCAGCAGACATCCGGGAAGCTGAAGTCCCCCATGAGAACAAGGGCTAGCGATTGTGAGGCTTGTGCCAGCCGCTTGTAGAATGCTTCATCCGCCTCTTCATCCTGGTTGGGTGGTCTATAACAGACTCCCAGCACGATATCTGCCTCGTTGGCCTTCCCCCTCATCCTTACCCATAAATACTCAACCGTATCATCATCACAATCGTTGAGCTCTAGACATTTGAAATAATCCTTAACATATAGAGCCACCCCACCGCCTCTCCTTCCTCGCCTGTCCCTTCTGAAGAGTTTATAGCCATCCATTGCAGCACTCCAATCGTGAGAGTCACCCCACCATGTTTCTGTGATGGCGACTAAATCATAGCTATCCCGCTGCACAATGGCTTCCAGCTCCTCCTGTTTGCCGCCCATGCTGCGTGCATTGGTGTAGATGCACTTGAGCTGGGCTACTGATTTCGCCCCCGGCATCGGCATGCCACCCCTAGGCTCATCTCTAGTGAGCCTGGTTTTATCCCCTTCCCCCTTTGAACCTCAATGAGCCCTGCCAATTCATGAACAATTATCCTTTTCCCCCTGTGAGACAGTTGAACTCCATCTGTCACCAGCAGGCCCGGTGCCGTGTAAACCTGCCCATGATCAAAAAAGCAAAAAATTCCACTCATGGCAACAGCCCCTGAGCCACATGTTGATCAGGTGTGTTTTCCTGTTCCTTTCAGGATTCTTCCCTGCCACTGTAGGGATTGAGGAAAACACTACCTGTGCTCCTGACCCTTCAACCAGTCGCCCCAGTGCCCTCAAGTCCTTTTTGATCACCTCTGGACTTCTCTCTGCTACCTCATCACTGCCAGCCTGTATAACCAACAGCGGGTAGCAGTCAGAAGGCCGTACCAGACCAGGGAGTTTCCTAGTAATGTCTCTGACCCGGGCCCCAGGGAGGCAGCAGACTTCCCTGTGGGATGGGTCCAGTCGGCATATTGGGCCTTCTGTTCCCTTCAGAAGGGAATCACCTACGATGATTACCCTCCTTTTTTTCTTAGCAGGGGCAGTCATAATGCGTGGGGCTGACTGCCTCACCCTCGGCAACCCCCTGGATGGACCTTCATCTACATTCTCATTTGCCTGGCCCTCAAGTTCCAGGGCCCCATATCTGTTGTGTAAGGGCAACTGGGAAGGTGAGGGAGGCCGGGCGGGGCATCACCTGGCACCCCGAGCAGGGACCTGTTTCCATTCTCCCCCATCACTTAGGTCCCCTCCTTCTGCCTGGTGGCAAGAGGGCAGGGCATCCTCTGCTTCTTGTGGAGCCTCCATCCGCTGCCTTTGCCTCAAGGATGGTAGGGTGCGGCTCCACCAATCTATCTCCCTTTCACACTCCCTGATACTCCTCAACCTTTCCACTTCCAAATGCAGTGAATTGTTCATTGGATGGTAAGTACAGACACAGAAGAAGAGTTTTATTCTTCTGTTATTGAGCATGTAACCACAAGGTTTCCATTTTCCTGCAACAATTCATTTTTGCTGCAGCTATGCCAATTCCAACTCAAGCATGACCCAAAGTTGTACTCCACTGGCCAGCCTATAAAGGCTGTATGCTAAAATGGCAGCTATATCATTTGCTAGCTGCTACTGTGATTAATGAATATGGAAACACTTGCTAGTACCATCCATGTGCTGATAGCTCTCCAAATTCTTCCCTTATTTTAATCCATGTACTCAGAAAAGACAAATGAAGATTTTCCCATTATTCACAGAGAAAAAACTTTGTAGACTGGCCTATTTCAGCCTAAAGAAGTCCTGATGTCCACACAAGAATTACAGACCTAAGGTGGCCATGATTGTTGTTTTGCACTCCGGGAATGGCCTCTGGACCCACTGTTCTGGTGGCAGCTGCAGTGAGGCGAGACTCTCCAGCTACTCTTCAGCACTACAGGATACCAGCCCTGCTGATCTTCTGGCAGAGCAGTTCACTCACGTGTTAATTTTGTTGGAGAGAAAGCCATTCCGGTTCAATTAAATGAAAACAGCAGAATGTGCCACTCTGTATAAGGTGAATTAGGACATGTTCACACAGCCTCTCTACCGGCTATCAGGACTTTTCAGCAGGAAGGGGCCCATGAAGGACCAGGGGGCATCAACCGCTGCCACAGCTCAGAAAAGCCGTTTGTCTACAGTCTAATTTAAGAGCAGCATCTCTAGTGCAGATAGAATCATAGAATCATAGAATCATTAAGGTTGGAAAAGACCTCTAAGGTCATCGAGTCCAACCGTCAACCCAACACCACCATGCCCAGTAAACCATGTCCCTAAGAACCTCATCTACACGTCTTTTAAATACCTCCAGGGATGGGGACTCAACCACTTCCCTGGGCGGCCTGTGCCAATGTTTAACCACTCTTTCAGTCAAGAAACTTTTCCTCACATCCAATCTAAACCTCCCCTGGTGCAACTTGAGGCCATTTCCTCTCATCCTATCGCTAGTTACTTGGGAGAAGAGACCAACACCCACCTCGCTACAACCTCCTCTCAGGTAGTTGTAGAGAACAATAAGGTCTCCCCTCAGCCTCCTTTTCTCCAGGCTAAACAACCCCAGTTTCCTCAGACACTCCTCATAAGACTTGTTCTCCAGACCCCTCACCAGCTTCGTTGCCCTTCTCTGGACACGCTGCAGCACCTCAATGTCCTTCTTGTAGTGAGGGGCCCAAAACTGAACACAGTATTCGAGGTGCGGCCTCACCAGTACCGAGTACAGGGTTTGTTAGTTACAGATAATCAGAATTGCAGTGGAAAGGCATTTTAGACTTTGGTAGGCTCTGGCTTACCTCTGTTTTCATGAGACCAAGCAACTTTTGTCTTCCCCCCCTCCCCGAACTATTAGTTAATATATCTTATATATTATTTAGGGATTTAAGCTATACCCATACACTATGCCTTTCTTTCAAAACCAGTGTTACCATACAGACTTGAACTTCAAAAAGCCAGCTCAGCCCAGACAACTGATTCAGTTATTTCGCTTCCCTTTGCTACACTGACAAGGTCATAACATCTGTTTCTGATTCCCTAAGTGCTTGTTTCCCCAAATACTTGATATTTAAACATAAACAGATTCATATCTTTTTTTATTATTATTCATTACAGGGTGAGAATGACATTCCATATATTTGAGCTATTTACTTGTTTCATTGTGACTGATCAGAATGAACTTTTATATATGCTATTTTAAAACTAGAATATGGTTTCTGTGAGAACATGGGTACTAATAAAACTCCACTGCTGAAAAATTGTCCTAAACAAAATACAAAGGAAGATATGTGCATATTCACAATAAATTTATTACAAATGAGACCGAATATATGCAGAAAGTACTTTGTATTATTTATCCTATTCTACATCTGTGTCACTGGTGAAAAAACAGCAAACCCTCATTTTTCTGTATCTGATTTACATTGTTTTTATACTTACTCTCTTACACCTTGGGAGAGACAAAACTGGACTTGAAAAATAAGGAGAGACACTTTTAAAATCTGGACAGTTGTAGCATGTAAATGCCTGATGACATTATGTCTTAGGAAAAAGATTTTGGAAATATAGAAATAACAACACTGAAGCTAGGTGATACAACATAGCACACCTGAAACTCAGTAGAAAGACAGGTTTCTCAGAAAATGACAGCAGCCTTTCTCTAGGGATTAAACACTCCCCTTTGTGGAAAATAAGATTAAGAACTATGTAAGAAAAAAAAAAAAAAAAGAAAATAGAAACATTTCAAAGTAGCATCAGTTATAATAACCTAATTTCCCGGCACCCCTTAAAGTGCAAATATGCTGATACCTAATACACTTTATAACTTGCACACAACACAGTACTGCTCATTACCTTTTTACCATGGCATTCTCTTATCTGCTTGGAAACTGCTGCTTTGTACTTCCATGCAATGAGAAACCAAGGCCTTTAGAGTATGCACGCTACCCATTAGATATTCCTGGAAAAAAGAAAGGTAATTTTAGACTATATAGATGTTACTAATGTTTTCTGTAACAAGCTGATTGCTCTCCTTCTTCCTCTTTCATAAAGAGAAATAAAAAACATCTAGAAAACTTTACATTAACTGCAGATCTAAACTAAAATGTGGATACAAACAGGGTTTCGTTCTTATGGGAACGTCTTTTAGAATTTCTTAGAAAGATGGTATGCTGGAACTAGTTTCTGTAGGAAAGTGACTTCAGGTCCCACCTTTGCTGTATTCTAAGTACAGTGCACTGAAGCTTGGTCAGGGAAGATGGATGATATCCCCTCTTAAAGTGCTTATCGATAGACCTGTATCCAATTATCCTTACCTTAACACTTGAAAGGGAACAGACTGTTGTATTATTTTCCTATTGAGTGTAACTACTCACGTGTTGCAGAATTATAATAATTTGGCTTCACTGGGATGGTATATAAGTCTAAATATTCATGAAATTGTAATAATAAATTCTCCATAAATGCACGCACATACATACATATAAAAAAATGTTAAAGGGTAATGCCATCCTGTACATTCTCTTCTTTGTTTTTCCCTTTTATTTCCAAAACACTCAATGTAGCAAAAAGCATTTTATAGGCACTGTCCCTGATTTTTCCAGTAACAGTTTTGAGATACTGAAAAATACAATAATCCATTTTAAATTTTACTCCATTTAACTGAAAGACCACCTCAATATGTTAAATATTAATTCCTTGTTTTCATATTAAATCATCCTGGATATTTGACAATTCCATTCAATTTGACAGGTGTCACAACATTTCTGAAGAAGTTACCAATTTTGCAAACCGATTTCAAATACGCCTGTATTAGAGCTAATAGCTGGGGCCTCTAAATCCATAAAACCAAGCATAAAGCTGTATCCATTTTACCTTTTTTCATCACAGAGATTTCACCAAATCCAACTACTTGCAATACCTGAAACAAAATGATTCTATCAAATCAGAAGCAGTCTTTTGGGTTTTTTTAAATGTAAAACATCACTTTCTCTTTCATATAAGTGACGTTACTGACGTTTCAAAGACTTACAAGCCAGAAAATACCATGGAGAAATCTGCAGCATCTCTACCTTTGAAGTACATGTGAGACCTGTTTTAAGCAATGAGAAACTGTGGTTCAGGGGGAAAAAAGGTTTCTAATACTGCACACAGTCTATTAGTTTTTTAATACTCTTCTGAACCACTCCTCTGAAACTTTTGAGGTTTGCCCATCTCTACTAATTATTTTCATTCTTTACTCATGTAGCTAATTTTTCAGTTGTAAATTATTTCAATTGAAGTATTAATTTTAGTTTCCTTGAAAGTTAAGAACAGGTTAATGTTGAGAGCTAAGGATGTGAAAGTTGGACAGTAAAAGGATTCAGATCTGGTAAAAGTGCCATACCACCTTCATTGTCTAAGAAGTATTTTTAAGCAAATGTCTAGTGGGTAGTTAACAAGAAAGCATTTATTTGACTAATTCAGTCCTTTCTTTTAGCTAAAAAAGGCTCATGGGTAGCTTTTGATTTCCAGTAATGTGAATTACTGTGAATGCATTCTGGAAGTAACTTTCAGAATGGGCTTGTTCCAGGTTTATGACAAGCATGTGAATTAAAAGTAGATTACTGCATTGTGAGATGAGTCACGTGATACTGTTTTTGACTTCCCAATGAATGAAGTCCAGAAATTCCTCTTGAAAGCCTTTTTTCACCTCACACACACACACACATGCGTACAGTCAGTGGAATGTCAGTGGAATAATTCTTGAGAGTATACATGATAGGGGAATAAATGTTCTCTGAACAAAACATTTAAAAATTCAAGCCAGTATTTAGAGATAATATTTTCCATTATTCATCCAGTTCTTGTTTCAAGTTGCTGTTTTCCACCCTCCCTTTGAGAAAGTGTTTACTGAAATATTATTCCCTGATGCTACTAGTGGGAGCCATTAAGCTGTTGTCCTTTTACAAAGGGGCTTTGGTGGGAGTTTGCCTGTGGGATCTTCCTCTCCATTTTTATGATCTGATTAGAGGGAAGCTTATTTTGGCTTTTTGATATCTGTCTATATTTTATTCCTACATTATCAGTTGGCTTTTGGTTCAAGGGCCTTATGTCCTTTGCATATGACTGTTTCTGGCAAACAGCTGCCTCAATGTCTTAAAATTATTGCCTAGAACTTAGGAACTGCTGTAATAGATTAAACCAGTCATTCATCTAAGCAGGTCAGATCTGTTGGTCTCATATTAATATTGCTGAAAGAAGTAGGTGTTCAGAACTCAAGCAGTCAGTCATGACTGATGTTTTGCATAACGGGAAGAAAAAAAAAGAGATCAAAATAAGGATCTTAAAACTATTGCCTTTCAGCCTCAAGATTAACCATTAACAACATTTCTTTCAAACTACCCCTGTAAAGCACTGTGGCTTTATGGAACATGCATTCATTTGTTTGAGGGCTACTTCTTTACTATTTGTTCTGGTAATGAAGCTCAAGGCATAAATGCTGTCACATCTTCAAGGAGCACCAGAGCATCCAGGGAACAGCTAGAAGAGGATAAGCACTTTATTTGTTACATTTAACAATGAACAGGAGAAATGAGAGGCAAAATGACAGGAAAGCAACCTTGGAACATTCAGTTCCCTATAAATTTGAGAAAATAGTTTTGTTCTTATTACCCATGCTTCCTTTTTTTTTTTTTTTAATTCAAAAGAGGTGGGATAGTGTCTATCTAAATTAACAGCTGATATGTTTGGCATCAAATCAAATAAAAAGCTGAAAAAAACCCAACACCAAATGCATTGTCACATTGTACCAAGATAGTCTGCAGTCATGACTCCTGACTTATGGCCAAGGCCTTATCATTGGAAACCATCCAGTGTAACACGATGCAGCGTATTCAGAACATTTCAATTTATTTATTTTTTTTTTATGGATGCCAAACTCATTGTTGAATACCAAGAAACTTTTATCAGTAATTAACAGATGATGCTGCTAGTTAAATTTGCTACAGTGTTTGCTGCACATTCTATTCTCGTATTATCAGTGGATGTGTTTGGACTATAGGCCTTCACACCCAGTGCACCTCTGCTCTTTGATGAATGATGCATTTTTTTAGGAAATTCTTTTTAAAGTTGTGGTGGTTTATCATCCTTTTTGGAGGAAAAAGGTTCACTGGAAGAAAAGATACTTCAAGGTTTATTTCACAGTTGGGAAACGTAAACTGCCCTGTTGCTGTCAGTCTCCCCGTATCTCTCTCTCTCACACACACCTGATCCATTTACATTCAGAACATGACAGACAAGCTAGGGATATAATTCCAACAAGGAAAAGATTATATTCTAATAAAGTACTATCATATTCCCACTGAAGCAGTGAAGAGACTCTCACTGGTATCAATAGGAATTGAGCTGGATCCCCAGGAACCTCCTCTTCCCTTCCTCCAGACCCAGCAAACAGTGAAGTGGGGTGTCTGCAATTTAGATGCAGAAGAAGAAAAAAATACTGTCCCAGGCTCTACCTGCCTGAGATACCAGCATGACACAGTAGGTTTAGGTCAGTAAACTGTGTGAAATCAACAGTTATTGCAACCGAGTTCAATATGCATGAGGAAGATTGAGAAACACAACTGGATTAAAGCAGGGAGCATTTTTGCATGTAAGGAGAGTACTTCATGTGCTGCAACTTCCCAAGAACGAAATGCAAATCTTACTAGAATATCTAAGTTCTACTTTTGGTAATCTTATTTTGACCATTTATTTGGAGGCGTAATGGATACCTGATATAGGCTTCATTTCTAAAAGTCTCTGAGCCTCTGCTTTCCTTTAAAAAAAATTTTATTCCTCCTAAAGTTGTGAATAGAATCTTGAAAAAGTGATGTACATCACTGATGTAATCAGTTCAGGCATCTCTGCCTTATATTTATGTTTTTATCAGAGTAACTGCACGACCAGGTAAGCAGGGGTAGAGCCAGTAACATGAACAGTAAGGGATACAGTGAGACCCTCTTAGTTCATTTAGTTCTCTTTTTCTGACTTGAGAATGAAGAGGAAAATACTTTGCTGATAAATTACATAAACTCATGTTTAACTTCAGTGTGATCTGCTATTATGTTACCATTACATTACTATTACTAGTTTGGCCTACCTGATCCTGCTTCTACTGGTTTTACAGAGGTCTTGATGGATATACAGTGAATTGAGGTGCACTGGTTTATCAACAGGAACTGCGTATGTGTTGGAAAGCCAAAGGCATTTGCTGTGATATATTTTACAGCAATTTGTGAAGGGCAAGATAATTTTGTTTGTTATTTTTATTCTGAGTTTTCTGAAAATGCGGGGGACTGCTCTGAAGACTTTCTTCTCCCACTGTCTTCTATGAGAGCTAGAAGGCCTTTAGGGCATCTTGGGACAAAATAGAGTCTGAGAGAAAACCTCACATTTTAAAGTTATTGGCCCTTCCAACAACTATTAGAGCAAAAGGAAGATAAATGTTTGTGTATTTCTTCATGTTGTTCACTCATCTTCTCACTCCCCCCCCCCATATTTTTGTAGTTTCTCATATTTATTCCTGAAGAGAGTATTCTATAAACTTCCTCCCACCTACTTTCTGCAAATACCTGCAAATGTCTGTAAGTCACTGTTTGTTTCTATGTCCTAACCATTAATTTCAGGAAAACATGTCCTGCAGCTTGACTCTTTGACACAGCTTACAACACTTCTTTTTAGAAATTTGGAACTTCCAGCAAGCAAAAGTACATACCTCATGAGATATATTAGTCAGTACAAAGCATTGTCTGTGAAATACCTTGAACAATTTGTCAAACTATTTATCTAGGTGAAATCAACAAACACAGCATTTCATACTGACTGATATAATTGCCTGAACTTGAAAGATAGGATCCACTTTTTTATTTGCAAATATATTGTATATAAAATGGGGAATGAACAAAAAAGTAAATAATACAAAAAATAGTGGAGGAAACAAGAAAAATCCTGTTGAAAAAAATGGGAAAAATTGGGACACTCAATAAAATAAGAATCCTACAGGGAAAATTAAATAATCCAGATCTGCCAGATAAACAGAAGGATAACAGCATCATATAACTCAGCACTGAGTGTGCAAAGACTGGGCATTCAAAATATACAAAGAGAGGCTCAGCAGCTAAAAAAAGCACCAAGAACCAAAGTATTAACACAGTGTCAAATTACATTACATGGAAACACAATCTAAGCAGTGATGCAAACATTGGAAAAGGTGAATAGACAACAAATTGCAATGACAACATGGATGCACAAAAGGAATATTCGGAAAACATGCTAAACCTTGCACTCCCATTCAGGTACAAGCATTGCACCCGCATAAGTGAACCAGGCAGCCTGCAAGACAAGATGAGTTTGAGGATGCATCCACCAGCAAGAGAAGAAACAAGATAAGCTGCCAAGATTTCATACACTGTGACATATTCTTTGCCACAGGTGCTTTACAGAACTGATGAGGTGATCAATATACTATGTGTTAACGAAAGAGAGCAACTGTTCATACTTCAACCATTAAGTATATTATTCTGCAAATCTGAAGAAGTTGCATAAGTGCAGCAGATAAAAAGACTACTGTAACAAAATTTCTTTGACAGGCAGCAGGAGTGGAAGGACTTTTAAGACAAATAAATGCAGGAGGGAAGTAGGGCATGAAACCCAGATGATGGATTGGCTCTCACAGACCATTTTTACTGAGGGCCTGTGGAGCCTCCGTACCCTTTGGCTGTGTTGGCCAAAGGGTACCTCTCTACCCTTTGGCCTAGAGTTGTGTGAGTTCCAAGGATAGGAGAGCGCATCCACCATTCACTCCACCATCAGTTCTCTAAGACCTGTGAATAACTGTGATCAAAAAAAATATGATGGCATGGAGCTTGCTGCCTCTTTGTCATTCACAAACAGATGATAGATTGTCAAAGAACCATAGAAACATATCTATGGTTAATCCAGGCACCAACTGATGACCACATGTACTAGGACATGAGTACTCTAGGCTTGATGGTGGCATAGGACACAAAAACATCAACATCACAGATCCTCCTTTTTCAAATACATTCGGTATTGTAAACAAGTAGATCATTTTACTGTTGTTCCCAGCCATGTAGTCCATTTTTAAAGGATAGGTGTTAATGACATGCAAATCTTCAGCTCCTTCAACTCAGTTCTATCAACCACTAATTAAAGAGGGGAGGCTTGTAATATATGCATAAACAAAAAATATGCAAATTATCTCTAGTTTATTATAATGGGAAATTAGGAACAGAGTAATTCGGATTCATTTATAGATACAACATCAAAAATATTTCTTTCTTTGATGGTAGCAACAGTAGGCAACTTCACTCCAGGCCTTGATTAGAGCTCATCTTATTAAATACAGAATCAGAACACATGAAAAATCTATTCCAAGAACCTGCTAGTTTATAAACTAAAGAACAGATCCCCAAGGAAGAAAAAATATACTTCTGCTGGAACAGGTGTGACCCGCAGATGCTTCAACAATTTTCTTAAATTACAACAAACACCTTTTCATTAATATGTCTGTGCAGCAACAAAGTATAAGCTAATTCTGTAAGCAATTATTTTGATCATTTTTGTTACTAAAATATGAGGAGACAATTTTTCAACTCATTCTATGCATTTCACCTAGTAGACTGATACTGGCTGTGAATATTACAGTAGCAACATCTGTAGGGTGGGTGTTCCTTGCTGATATCTTCCCCAGATTGGTGGATGCTTATTATTTCAATCCTATTGCATCAGTTATTAACATTTCAGAAGAGCTGTGACTTAGCAATACGCTAAGTTAAAGGAAAAATGGAGGTATTATCCCTCTACAGTTTCACACATCAGTATTGTTCAAGGGAAGTAATCCACTACTGACCTAAGAAAAAGCAATGCTTCTTTGTGAAAAACGTTTACTTTCTCACAAATAGTGGAGGCAGAGCTCCTCCATCTGTGTATACATATACCTTCTGTGTTATTATGTTGGAGAAGAGGATTGATTTTTATTTTTTTTTAGTAAACTTTGGATGACAATGTTTGTGCTTGTAATTTTTTTTGTTTGTTTTAATGTATTTGAAACAAACTGGGACAAAATATAACATCCTTGTATATACATTGTACTTTGCAGAATATGTGAATGCTCATTTTTCCCATGCTGACATTCTGCCATATCAAATAAGATCCCTACTCAGCCTTAAAGAAGTAACATTGTGTTATAAAAATCAGTTTGGACAACTCATCCATTAAATAATCATCAGACTCGTTATATTTATGTACATTTAGCAGTGAACATTTTACTCTCACATACCTGTACAAATGCATAACTAATTTTGCTAAAAATTCTGACTGAAATTTGAAAGGCAGAACAGGCTTAATATCACTGGTTTTCCTCGCTATTTTACCAGCTGTAGTAATCTAGCTTCCATGGATGAAGTGAAAAAATGAATAGATATGGAATCATGACTACAAAAAAAAAGGAATAAAACCAAAGCATAATTTGCAAACTGATCCTTATAATAAAATATCCTCTCACAAGAAACATACCAGAATTGGCAGGAATTTTATTTTCTGTAGTCTTCCATATGGCCAATGTTCACTATATACAGTGAGCTCTAAACCTGCACTGCACTTCTGCATAAGCATTCAGTATTTTCTGCAGAAATTTAAAAGGAATAAAAAAGAAATTCCAAATTGCACAAAAGAACACTGTTTATCTAACAAAATTCTGGAGTATAAAACTTGGTTTTTTTTCTGATTTACAAAGAATCCAATATCTTTTGTTGGATGGTTGGTACGTGTATGATGATCTTATCTTTTCAGAGGCTTGTGGTCTTAAGTTACTCATCACAACAGTGTAGCTCATACTGGCTTTTCGCAAGAGCCTTCAGATATAGTTGTACCATGGACTACACTGAAATCATGACAGCAAATCAATGCAAAATGAAACTGGAAATTAAATAATCAAAATTAATCATTCGTATCAGTCTTAAATAAAAGCCAGAAGACAGAGGGTATTCCTTTTTAAGATGTTTAGAAATTATTTCAAAAAAGAAGACTTCTTTGAGAGACCAGACTTTTTTGTGACAATAAACAAAAAGTCCAAAATTAGTTTTTTTAAAACTCTGGTATATGACTTCTTTGAAAGACCTTGAACAACCTCTTGTGGAACCACAACCACTCTGGCAATAAGGAAAGTTCAAATAGCAAAAACACCTTGACGTAAACTATGCCATTCCTATGCTGAATTTTCTACTGAATATTCTGTATTTTCATCTGGTCATGGGTTATATTTACACTTGCAAAATACCACTGTGCCTGCAGCTACATTAGCTTCAGCACTAGGGGAACAGCCATGAACAGGACCAATTCTCTGCATAATAGTTCAGAATTATCTGTGTGTATCAATCTTGTCCTTATTTAACTCAGAGATGATACACTTTTGTTTTAACTTATCAATACAATTTACTAAAATATTAAAAGCTTAAGTTAAATCTGAAGCTGTATCCGAAGTATCTTTTTTTAAACACAGATTGACAAATGAAAGAGACACAGTTGTTCTTATAAGTAAAATATTAAACTGCAAAGCTTTGATTCAAAAGAAGCCAACTAGCTAGTGGTGACAAAGACCTGGAAATACATCTTTTGAAGGTGGTTTGTTTAGTTTGTTCTGGCTGCCTAAGCTTTTCCAGCTTTGCCACATACAGATTCTGTCTTAGACTGCAGAATTCATTAATGGCACTTGTAATCTTCTGACTCCCCTTCTGGAAACACTGCATTTACAAGAAACTTCACTACTGACTACCTACTTATGCTACCTACATAGCATTTACACTACGTTTCAGTTCAGATCAAAAGCACAATCTTGATGTGAATCTCCCGATTGTCCCCACTTGCCACACTTCAGTTGACATTTCAGTGCACATACTGGATTTATTTCAGGTGAAACTAAACCTGGAGATTCTCTCCAGGAGCACAACTAATAGGACGAGATAGGACGAGCACAACGATAGGACGAGAGGAAATGGCCTCAAGTTGCGCCAGGGGAGGTTTAGATTGGATGTAAGGAAAAATGTCTTTACTGAAAGAGTGGTGAAACATTGGCACAGGCTGCCCAGGGAAGTGGTTGAGTCACCATTCCCTGGAGGTATTTAAAAGACGAGTAGATGAGGCACTTAGGGACATGGTTTAGTGGGCATGGTGGTGTTGGGTCAACGGTTGGACTCTATGATCTTAGAGGTCTTTTCCAACCTCAATGATTCTATGATTCTATGATTCTATAATGGTCTCCAGCCAGTAATAGGCTTTGGTCTGCAGGATCAGATGAGTTCAAAGTACATCCTCTAGAGGTGTCTACTGTTGGCATTTCACCTTACATGTCTGCCTCTAGAGGGCTGCAATGCTAGTTGATGTAAATATGGCCTTGAAGAACTCATTTAGGGCCTGCTGTGTCACTTGGAATTTTGAGAGAGCAAAAACCAAAGTATGGCCAGTTTTCTCTCCTCTCGATCTACAGATTACGAAAGTGAGGCTGGTGTTCTGCCCATCCAGCCCATCTTCCTAATTACATTAATATGAATCAAAAAACGATCTAAAGACACTGCAGTTACAATAGACCAACTATTAGCAGCTCACATTATGCCTGGTTGAAACGCAGTCGTGATCTGATCATGATCCAAGTTGTTTCACACTGCTTAATTCCAAACAAAAATCACCAGATCCCACCCTCTATAACTAAAATGAGATTTGATACAGACAGATATAAAGTCCCACTAAATACAGCAACCATGGGGTTAGTTAGGTGCAATGAAAACATCTGCCCCATCCCCACTGTCCTGAAAGATCTTCTGGTTGTCTTGCAGTCACCTTCCACTACTTCATATAACACTGATGTTTCGGAGACAGACAAATGACAAGTGCCACAGAAACCTGTTTACATGAATAATGAACAGATATAATACGTTAGGCACTAGCAATTGATATATTTAGGATCTTGATCACTGGGATGTTTTAATAATTTATTACAACTGCAATTGTAAACAATCACAATTACTGTTTTCTATATCAATTGTAATTAAAATTATGTATGATTTAATGTCTTGCCAAATGAAGAATATATTTTTCCATTTGTATTTCTTATCTACCCTTTAACTTGCTTGCTTACCAACTGTAGCGATGAACTGTTCCCCTAAATGGCCATTCAGCTGCATGAGCTGCATGATTGACTGACTGATTGATGGTGTGTTCAGTTCAAACACAGATGATCACAGCCTGAAAAAAGAATTAATTGATAGGGGCAACAAAACTGTGGCAATCAGATGAATGGATTATCATCCCTCTAAGGAAAGATTTTCTTTTTTTCAAGAGGTACAAATAACACAATATCAAATTTACCAAGCATATTTTTAAAAACAAAACAAAAAATTAAGTTTCTCTGTTCATCCCTCCTATTTTTTTACCCACCAAGTTATGTTAAACTATTTCAATTCACAAGTTATTGTTGAGTCAATTCATTAGATGTCTTCACTCACAGAGAAGTTCTGAAGTCTTTATTCAGCATTTACCCACTTCTTAAGACTGAGGTCTCAGCAACATTGTCAAGACCTGGCTCAGTTACAGTGAAGAGAGTGACAATCCCATCTAAACAATATTTGGATCAACTGAAATAAGCCAAATATTGACACAATTTCACCTAAATTTGTAGCCAATTCCTTTGACATCAGTTCAGGTCTCAAAACATTTTTTTAATATAGCTGTAGGCAAGAGGAAAAAGACTAAAGGTTACCAAAATTACTTGCATATTAGTTTGTAACATTCAGTACTAGCTGGAACTAACCTTTTTTTTGTTTTTATACAGGCAAAATTTCATGGCATGTTAAAATGACAATGGTCTTTGGCAGAAGTTTGTACTAACAGAAAGGGAAATGTGCATAAAGTCCTAAAACAATTACAGGGAGGCACAGAAGGCTGTGTGTTAGGTTAGAAGCAGTTATTCTAGTAGCTGGATGCTCATTCTGACTGTATCTACCCTGGCAAGGCCAGTAGAGGCACCTCCAAGATCGAGGCCACTGGAGTAGATTGGCCCTGTCCACACTGCATGGTGTTCAGCCTGATCTCCTCCCGGCTGTATGTGGTACTTCCGTGGTGCTTAAACATAATCATTACTTTTGTGGGATTTTTTTGCCCAGCTCCAAGCGCCAAAATAACATGAGGGCTTTGTTTCAGCCCTCCAGAGTGGTATTTATAGTATGATGTGCATGTTTCATTTCATGTGCATGGTATGGGCACTGTGTGTAGGCATGTGAGGGTATGGAAGACTTGGTGGGATAGAGGGGGCCAAAGGTGATGTAGTCATATACCTGTTTTTCCTGTAGGGATGAATAAAAATTATAATAGAAAGTACTTTTTTTTTTTTTTTAACAAATGAATCTCTAGAGTAATTTTCTGATACAAATTATGGGGACAAGAAACTAAATAGATTTTAAAATCAATTTTTCAAATGTGTATAAAAAGAATTATAAGAGTTCTTTGCATGCAGTGGAAAGAAATTTTAATCTATGGTCCCTTCCAGCCCTGTCTTTCTCTGCTTCTGGCAGTTTTTTCTTTTTCCCTGGTACCATCTTTCATTGTTCATCTGTGTCCTGAGCCTGGCTTCAAAGAGCATTATTTACTGAGGTGAGTGCAACTAAAAGTTTGAATGGCATTTCAAAGGGATTCAAAGCAGTTGCTCTTGAATGGCTCCAGGTGAACACTTTCACCTAGTGAATAGTTTCAATAATAGTTTGTTTCTTTTCTCTAACCTTTTTATTTCTTCTCTCTCTCTGACTGACTTTCACTCACTGCAGAAGTATAAAGAGAGGACCGGGCTGAAATGAACACAGGAGGGAAAAGGCAAGTGTGAGGAGACAGGTGGAAAAGCAGGCATTTTTAAGAACTGGAAAAGTAGTAATGACAATTAAATGTGGCAACAAGGTCCTTATAGGTATCTCTAATCAGAAACCACAAAATTTCGATAAATGCTAACTTTCATGTTACTTTAAAGGTGTTAAACTTTAGCCTTGGAGTTAAAAAAAAACATTCTCATACGGCTAGTTTGTCTTGGAAAGTTTCTCTTTAGTTTTAGTTTCCCAGCTTTACAACTGAATCTCAAACAGTATTAGGTCACAGTAAATGATCAAAAGTAGCCAGAGTAATTTTGTACAGCTTAAATCAATGCATGGTCTGGTCTATGAAGATGACCATGGTACGTGCCTGAACCTTCACTGACTTTTCAAATTTGTAATGTACTGATTTAATAGTTGCTTGCACATGTGATGAATCAGCATTAGCAGACACAATAGGTTTCTTACATCTGTTACTATGCATCATTGAACCATTTATGATTAGCATTTGTGTTCGGGATATAGCTGGCTAAATAACAGATGTCAATGTCCTTAGTAGGATATTCAAAGTAGTTTGGAATTCAGTTGTCCATTTCCTTTTGAAAGTATGTCTTGATCCTCCTGTCATAATTAATATTTTGGAGTCAACTACTCTTTTACAAAAGACCTTTTAGAGTTTCAAGTTTCCTGACTATTATTTCACAAAACATTCAGCACATTCAGGCCACTGGTTTTAAGTTTATGTATCTCCTGAGGACAGGAGATATGGTGATATGGAGACATGAGATACTAAAACATCTGACAAGGGTAATATAGGAAATTTTTAACAGGTCCAGAAAATCCATGGAGAATGTTTATGTTTATAAAATGTGATGTGTTTTTCCCAAATCACAAAGCTGGAAACCACTGTAACAGCAGTACTACATAAATATGTTACTATTGTGTTGCCATTCAGTCAGGAAGAATCGCAAAGGCATAATATTAAGGACCTAATATTACTGTTTCTCAATAGTTAATAATTTGTTTTACACGTGAAAAGCAATTTACACCATTTCTCCCAAAATGTTATAATACCTTAGTATATTCTTAACATAGACTATTGACATACAATCCCTTTCTGGGATGTCTTAGCTGTAGATAATGAAGAAGAAAACCTGACTTTTTCACAGAAAACTACTAAACCTGCCAGGCTGAAGCATCTAAAGTTTTCATCCTTCATTCAAAGCTCTTTTGAAGAGTGCAAGCAATCTACACATCCAAAGCCCTTAGCCATTTTTGATAGGCCTGATCATAATTTTAATTTGTATTTTATTCTTTGAGCTCATTTCATGGTATTCTGGATGCAGCCTTCAGGAACTAATGCTGGCTGGTGTAAAAAGGGCCTGGCAGCAAGCAAGTCATCGGTCTTCCTGCATGGGATGAGTGCATAACACTTCATAAGATTTAGATGGTGAACTGAGTGGAAGGTGGGGGGCGAGGATTAGTGGTTAACGTGCTTATGATGTGAAGAATATAGGTTGCAACATCATAACATGGAAGCAGAATAACAGCACCACCAGCATATGGCATATGCCACACCAGCTACTGCTACCGTTCAGAGAAGTATTTATTTTTATATCAGGATATAAGAGCAGTAGCCTGGCCTGTGACACTGCATATTCACCATTATGTTCTTCTACAGAGCTCCTGATAAATTTCACTGATGAAGGACCCTGCATAAAAAAAATGTGTTCACTGCAGTATTTGAAGTTGTCTGTTTCCACCACCTTGTATTCAAATGTCTGGATTAGCGGAGGAGATCTCAGTAAGAAAATGTGTTTTGTAAATTTGGAATTAACTTAAAGTTTAATGAAAAAATGAATAGAATATTTTTAATCGTGGTAGATACAGTAATATGTTAAGTGAAATTTGCACACCAAGCATTTCTAAAAATGCAGCACTTACTTAGCCTAATGCAGTGTTATTTAGGGAAATTCACTGTTCCTTTACATCTTGGGAAGGATACAGTGAGAATTGAAAAATGCTTTGTTAAACAGTTTTCTTTCCTAAAGATTTGTCCTGCTCATCAAATACTATATTGTTCTAAATCTATATATTTATTCTTTTCTCATTGTTCTTCTGAACAGCTTTTGGATATTGTTTCAGGGCTGTTGTTTTACTGACAGAAATTCTTGAAACAGAATTGTTTTTCAATGCACTGCTAAAAGATGTTCATTTAAGGTGAACAATGGCTTGGATAGCTTCCCCTGTTCACTGATTGACAATAATGCTGAAGAAAGGATTTGCTTTTGAGCTTACTGTTTCACAGTCAAAAAGCTTGCCAGATCCAATAAATCTGCATTTACGCTTAACTGTTCCTTGCATCTTTGCTTTCTGGGCTACAGAACAAATTTAGGAAAGCAAACGAGCTAAAAGCTCCATCAAACTAGTACACAGACCATTATTTCTAAAGTCTCCTTGTTAGACTTTAGATTTAAAATAATTTGCACACCATCAGCAATGATACTTTGTTCTGCTTTCTAAGGTTGTCTCTCTCCACTCCACATGACCTGCATGTTTGTGTGTGATTTGTGAACAAATGGTGTGAATCCCAAATGTCGTACTAGTGAGGGAGAGGGGGAGATAATGTCACTTATGCCTTTCTGAGTAAAACTCTCTTTGCACAGCTGTGCTGGTGAGATGAAAGTCCAGGTCTTTCCTTTCCACTGAGCTGTCAAAGTGTGAACTAAACAAAGGAAATTTACGGAATAGTTCAAAGCTCATTGCATTAATGAGAACGCAACCTTTGTCTTCAATGTGCTTTGGAGGATACCTGGAAGTGCTGGGTCAGGTGTCCAGCATCCCACCATAGCCTAAGGCAGAGTGCTCACCTGGGTTGAGGATGTGATTTAGTTCCTTGGGTTCCTGTCGAAGCTCACCACACTCTAATTGGGAAAAGCCACTGTGGGCTTATTTTCTTGTAACTTCCAGTGAGACCCTGTGGAATTAGTCTATGTTTGAAGTGCAGAATTATTTTAAAGCTAATGTTTCACCTTAGGTCAGTCCACAACAATAACTTCAGCTGGGCAAGAAGTCAGACATTTCCCCCCATCAGGAGATGTAAGATGCCAGACACACAGCAGAATTGTGTAGCCACACTCCCTTCATGAGCAAACCAGCATTCAGCATAGAAGTGGAGCAAAACAAACAGAAGTTTGAGATTATGTTCACAGATAGAATGGGTAGAGCAACTAGCCTACTCCTCTTAGACTACTTTCAACCCAACTCTATCCTGGTTTTGATCATAGAAAATCAGGGAGCCCCGTAGTCCTAGGTATTGCACAAATTCTTTAAACAGGGTCAATTGGCTGTCCTTAAAGACGTTACAGTCAAACTTGCAAAGATTAAGACAATAAAAGGGCATATAACAGGCCACAGAAATCCATACAACATTCTCTAAACTACCATAGAGTATAAGTGAGCTCAAGAGCCATCTACCTTGTGCTCTCTTCCTCCCTTGCCTGGAGAGCCTTCTACTTCTCCATTCCCTTCCCTAGCTCACCGGTATCAATTTTTACAAGGTCCTTCGGGACATTGGAGGGCAGTGGCAGGTGGAGGTCATTTTATCAGGTTTTATGGCCTATAGATAGGCAGGTCTCAATGTTGTTATGATAATCAAGTCCATAAAATAACACATCTAATTCTGGTTTGAGAGACCTAGAAAACGTTGTGTCTTGGTATTTATTTTTTATTAAATAATTCCTGGTCCTTGGGCCTGGGTTCAGCAAATGTTTCAGACTGGGATTTTCAGAGGTATTTTGAGCAGTGGGACCTCTAAATTGTACAGCTTTCATTATTCATGAAAAGCTTCAGGTTTTTTCCCCACCTCCACTGTATGTTGCTTAAAATTTTTTCTATCTTCAGTTAATCCATTAAACATTTGCTGTACATTCAGCAGTCTGGTCATGTTGTATAAATGCCTTCTTTTCTCAGTTTGCTCTATGTCAGTTTGGCTATACCTCAGAGAATAGCATTTTCTTCAGGGATAGAAATACTTCAGTTGATTTTAAAAAACTCTAGTGTATATGTACACTACCTAGACTAAAGATTGAAGGCTTAAGACTGGAATCTGATAAAAGCAATATCACTAGAGAGAGGCTCTGCTTTTGCAGACAATTTGACTTTAATTTAAACAATTTGCCCTTGTTTTTTTGGACTTTTTTCCCCCCTCAAGCAAATAAAGGATTGAGAAAACAACAGAAAAAAAGTTGCTTTGGTGGATGCACATAGACCAAATTGTACTGTTTCTCTATTTTTATATTTTAATGCATAACACATTCTGATGATTATCTTTTGATTTTCAAATACAGTCCTGTTGTTCCTCAAACTGCATTTTAAACCTGTTTTCCTGCCTCCACTTCACCGATACATCTCCTGTTATATCTACAAAAAAGGTAGAAACCTATGGCCACCATTTGTCTGTATCACAGATTGATAGCAGGAGAAGAAAAAGCCTGTCTAACCCTGGGAAATATAATTAGAGTCAGAAAATTTTTCATAGCTCAAATTCTAATGAGAAGGCAAAATATCAAAAATATAATAGTATGCCATTTAACTAAATTTAGCATTCCTTGTTTAATTTCGACCAGTTATTTCTTTTATGTTTACACAAAACAGCTGACATTTTCAGATGGACTCATATAATATCATCCTATACATTCATTGTTAGAACTGAACAAAGGAACTTTTCATTCTAAAAGGCTCGAATTAGACATGTTAGTAGCTTAAAAAACTCATATAGTTAAACAATGATTAAATGCCACACTTTCCTGCGAGATGTCTTAGTTTCAGATTTGCTGTTGTTCCTGTTAACAATCAAGGAATCCTTCAAATAAACCCTTCCTAGTATTTCTGGGCTGTTTATTTTTATCTGCTTACCTCCTTAAAAGGAATAATGCATAGCTGTCTTTGTTAATTTGAAGCCAGACCAATCTTTCTGTGTTTGGGTATCTGCTGTAGTGGAATGCCATTTACATGGAACCTGGAATGGAAAAGTCCATATACTGATTATCAAAGATTGGCTTATACTACCTGGATAATACAACCACAGTTTATATTTTTTCCGTAATTTTCATGTTTGCTTTGGGCTTTTTGTTTCCCTTCTCTTTTTTTTTTTTCTGAACGACAGCCAGAGATTTGAATTTGGGGGTTTGGCCATATGAACATCTATTTGCTTCACTGAGATTGTAACAGCTCTTGTCAGAACTAGAAAATGGAGAACTGCTGGAAAATGTCTGGAACAGTGCTTTACTGAATTGAGGCCTGGGGGAAAAATATTTACAGTGCTCAAGAACCATTACTTGCTAGTACCTCTAATCACAGGCTATCCCTTACAACTGCAAGTTTAACATTATGGTTACACTAGCTATAACTGAACTACAAAAATATAATCATGTAACATCATCCTATATATTAAGAGAAGTTACATTTTACAGTTAATGATTGCTAGTAATGTTGTAGATAGATAGAAAATTATCCTTGACACTATTTCTAGCAATACAGGTGAATGACAGCCATGACATTTTAAATGAAATTTTGGGCTCTTTTTGTCTGCAGTGAGATTTAATATTTTAAGAAACTTCCAGCGATGCAAATTTTGTCTTTAATGTAATCAAATTTTCCAAACAAAATTTACTGGCATCTTAGTAGTTAGACAATTAATTTTCTTCTTAGTTCTAAAACAGTTCTCTCCCATAAATACCCTAGATGCTGGAGAGAAAATTTCATAAGCAGAGGTATATGTGCTAACAGGTAAGTAAGAAGAAGTAATGGGAAAGCAATATAAAATCTTTGGCTTTTAAAATAATGATTACAAAACAGTACACGAACCTTATCCCATAATTATGTCAAAGAAAGAAGGTAATGCTTGGCAAACTACTTTACTCTTGGTTCATTCACTGAACATCCTTCTTCGTTCCTGACAAATATCCTGAGAATTGCACAACGTTCAGTTTACACTGTCTGAAATGCAAACACATACAGGAAATTCATGAGGAGCTGTGTGTTAACTACAACTAAGAAGTAATTTCAAAATACCCTCTAGATAATACATTTATTCCACTCTAAGGGTTACAGTGGGCCTTTTCAGAGGATAGAGATAAGCTATATGAGATGAACTACTAAAGATAAGATACATAAATTGATCTGCATGAAATTTAAGCTTTCAGTTTTATTATTTTTTCAAAGGAATATGCTTTAAAAAAAGGCAATTTCTTCAGAAAAGTGAAGTCTTTTTACTTAAAAAGTATCATAGTACTTTATAGGGTTTTGACTTCAGTTTTGCAGTACTGAAGTCAAAGTGAATAACAAGCTTCTGGGGTTTTTTCCCTACTATGAATACTTTTGGACAATCTGATCATTAGCCTTTCAATCATCTCATGCTGTTCAGCTCATTTTGCAAGAACTCCCCTATATTTCCATGCCCATGAGGTTTAAACAGTAAATGCTAAATGAACTGCATGAGTCATGCACCTATATGACATTTTGACTGAAACAATTAAAAGGAATTTGGAGTGAGCTCTTGTCTGTAGTAACAAATGCAGGAACCTTTCAAAGCGCTGAAAAAAATGACAGTTTGTTCTTCCTGCTGGACAATCGCTATTACGTTGCCAATCATGAATGCAGTACGTAATTCAAATGGGGATTTGAATGCATGTTAGCATTTTTATTAGGTATGTTCAGACAATAGACACATCAAGACAAATATAAAAAAAAAAAAAAGTCTGAATTATTTTAAAAGATTAAAAGTGTATGGCACATACAGGACAACCAGGTGATCAGGCCCAGTCATCACGGGTTCATGAAAGGCAGGTTCTGCTTGACTAACCTGATCTCCTTCTATGACAAGGTGACCTGCTTAGTGGATGAGGGAAAGGCTGTGGATGTGGTCTACCTAGACTTTAGTGAAGCCTTTGACACCGTTTCCCACAGCATTCTCCTGGAAAAACTGGCTTCTCATGGCTTGGGCGGGCGTATTTGTATGAGATTCAACAAGGCTAAGTGTCGGATCTTGCACTTGGGTCACAACAACCTCATGCAACACTACAGGCTTGGGGAAGAGTGGCTGGAAAGCTGCCTGTCGGAAAAGGACCTGGGGCTGCTGGTTGACAGCTGGCTGAACATGAGCCGGCAGCGTGCCCAGGCGGCCAAGAAGGCCAATGGCATCCTGGCCTGTATCAGAAATAGTGTGGCCAGCAGGAGTAGGGAAGTGATTGTCCCTTTGTATTTGGCACTGGTGAGGCCACACCTCGAATACTGTGTTCAGTTTTGGGCCCCTCACTACAAGAAGGACGTCGAGGTGCTGGAGCGCGTCCAGAGAAGGGCAACAAGGCTGGTGAAGGGTCTAGAGCACAAGTCTTCTCAGGAGTGTCTGAGGGAACTGGGGCTGTTTAGCCTGGAGAAAAGGAGGCTCAGGGGAGACCTTATTGTTCTCTACAACTACCTGAGAGGAGGTTGTAGCGAGGTGGGTGTCGGTCTCTTTTCCCAAGTAACTAGTGATAGGACGAGAGCAAATGGCCTCAAGTTGCGCCAGGGGAGGTTTAGATTGGACGTGAGGAAAAATTTCTTGACTGAAAGAGTGGTTAAACATCGGCACAGGCTGCCCAGGGAAGATGTGGATTCCCCATCCCTGGAGGTATTTAAAAGACGAGTAGATGAGGCACTTAGGGACATGGTTTAGTGGTGGAGTTGGCAGTGTTAGGTTAACGGTTGGACTCGATGATCTTAAAGATCTTTTCCAACCTAAATGATTCTATCATTCTATGAGTATATGAACGTATGAGTATATGGTGTTTCCTTAAACAGGCTACTGAGGTTGGCATAATCTATCACTTAATTTTCCCTGGCATACTGTGCTCTCATGCCATAGCTGTTAAAGTCAGAACCACTTCCTGTTTGAAAAAATTGGGGTTGAAGCCTCTTGCATCCTATATGTTCAACACTTGTTAAAACAGAGAAATTCAAGACAAGGAGGAAAGCAGTGAGAGTAAATAAAAAGAATGAGTTTTGGATTAAGGGTTATCTCATTTTTGCAGGTTTTCCAGAGAATGAAAAAACAAGGAAATTGGAAGCTCATTTTGCCAGAAGCAAATTTGATAATTAAATGTCCCCTTACCTTTTTTTTTTTTAAATTTGGAATTTACATTTGTTTCACTTCAGTAACAAGCTATTCTTACAGGTCAAGTAGGGATTCAGAACATACAGATTTAATAGAAAGCCCCTGGCTCTTAATGTGGTAAAAATTTATGTAGGATTAGTCTGTCTTCCTCTCCCACTGGACTACAAATAAACAGAAAGGAATATTATTATATTTAAGTTACAGTACTAGAAAGAAAGAGAAAAGAACACCATCATTAATATGGAGTCAGTTTACTTCATATATATATTAATTAGAACGGAAAAATGGAAATGAAATGGTGTATTCTTGAGACACCTATTTAATATCCTGCTCTGAATCACCCACTGTTGCAGTGGGTGCACTTTCTCTCTCATGGCTGATTACATAGGTGCCCATAGAGATTAGTCTTTTAACTCAGGCATCTTGAATTACATCCCTGAGTTTGGGAAGTACAGGCTTACCCTTCTCTTCCCAAAGTTTTCACACACTATAAATTTTTTTCTTCTTTTTTAGGCATAAATAAAGAATTACTCACCTGACACCAAGAGTGACAACAATGTAACTGCAGTATAAAGGAGTAATTGTTTACTGTGCTTTCTTTCTTTCTTTCTTTAGTAATGTGCTGAATACTTACTTTTAATGACTCCTTGGTCTGTGTCAGTTGTGCTGGTTATGATACTTTGCAAATGTCAACATAATGTCAAAATATGTGTTCCTGTAAGAAGTTGATATTTCACGTGCCGTTCAATATAAAACTCCAGCTGAATGTTATTAATCTATCACGGAAACATGGTCAGTAACAAAAAAATAAATTGAGTGTAAACCAGAAGACATTGTCTGTCTGTTTTAATATTTTATTTGATCCTTTCATCTGCAGTTTTATCGGGAAAGCAGAATTGTGAAGATATTTCTCAGGCCTGAATGAATTATCAACAACATATCAATAGTTCTTATCTCATATAGAGTAGCAGAGGGAAAAAGAGAACAAAAAAACAGAGAATCTATCATTTAAAGTAAGTTAGTAAACTAGCCTCTAGTTGACTCTTCAGCAATTACATTAAATTATGAGTCCTGTAGTAGAAACAAATAGCCCATGAAGTTAGGACAGAAGTAGGGCTAGCAGAAGAAAAATAAAAACAAATAAAAGAATACAGTAAAAGATTTGTCAAAACATGATACAAAATCATTTTTCCAAAAAAGCTCATAGACACTCAATTGTTTTTGATACTACACTAGGTATTTCAAGAGAGAGCAGAATAATTGTTGGGAGAGAGCAACGCTACACGTTCATAGAAGTCATAGCACGAGCACACCAAAGTAACTTGAGGAACACCACTCCAAGACACAATGTGTGAACAGGAAGAGTATGTTGCAAGGAATATTTTGACATCTTTTTTTAAATAAGCAAGTTAGAGAGAATAAATTCTGTATGTCTCTGCAGGATATTGGCTTGTTCTCTGTATGAATGTAAATTTCATTGCAACAGCTTTTCTGAGCTGTAAACTCAGTATATTATACATAACCTGCTGTTTTAAGACATCTTCACTCAAATCATAACAGAGCTCTTAATCCTACTTCAACTAGAGCTATTATCTTGGAATATGAGGGGCAAAATAACACACATTAGACAGTTGTCTGGAGATGGCTTGCTCATTTTTTTTTTGCCCATATTTCTTGTCCATATGTTTTTGTACAGATTAGGAAGCCTGAAATATGGATTTCAAAGCCACTATGCTCTGAATGCCTAGAATGGACCTAATACCTTCAGAGGGGTATTATTAGTGTGCTTTTCTAGCACACTAATAATTCCTATTATAGTTTCTGAACTTACCCTTATTTAAAAATATGATCATTTTAACATTTAGTTGGAGTGCAATTTTCTGCAGCCTGGCTTTTGACATAATTATTGGAGCTAGTTCTACTGGTGACTTCATCCACTTCCTCTTCTCCATGTTTCCATTGTGCTTTATGGCAGCAATAACCTGTCCCTTTCAGACCAATGCCACAGTCCCTATGTCAGCGCAAACTACCTTTGGCATAACTGATTCTTCTCCAGAGCTGCGGGGGTGTATCATTTTGTCTTCCTGTTTCTCTGCTATGTTTTTCTCATTTAACCTCTTTATGTGCAAGTTTTTGGACTCTGAGACTATCCTTGTTATGTTTATTTGCAATTCTTATTACAACGAAAGCCTAAACTTAGAATATTATAGCCTGGCCAAAATACACAGACAATACAAAAGTAGCAGGAAATACTTCTGAAAAAGTAGTATTGAAGCACAGTTGATTTAAGGCAAGGTATTTCTTATTTTGAAAATCTGATTAATGAATGGATGATGAGCTGTTGGTGCAGCTGTATTTTATTTTGGTGGGATGGGACATTAAGTCTTTCTAGCTGAATATGAGAAGAAAGACATTTGCAATATGAATTACAAAGTCACATTAAAGATGAGATAGAAAAGGAATAAAAAAGTGAGAGAAAGTGAAAGCTTTATATGTAGTATGTTTCAGCACACAATACATCCATAACGAAGCTCTTGACAAACAATACGGTTTCATTTTTCATTGGTGTCAAGACATCCTTGGTTCCTTTCTTCGAGCTGCTTTATTCAAAAGAAAGGTCATGCAGTTTACAAAATAATGCCCTTAAAACCAATGCTCAGGGCATCTTTTCGTTACCTGCTTAGAACTGTTTGGATCAGGTACTACCTAGCCAGCGAGCAAAGATCATGCTGCATTTAATGGGGGTCACAGCTTTCATTATTTGGCAACAACAGTAATTTGAGAGGGCAGATGACTGAAACCTCTTTTTACTCTTTAAATGTTTTGCTTCATCTTTTAAAGACAAAGGAGAATTATTTTTCTCTTCCACCTCACTTACCTCAATGATCACTTAAGCATAAAATTAGAGAAAAGAAAAAAAATCAAGGATGCTGTCAATTCCTAAGCACTATGCTAATGAAATCACTACCTTCTGCATATGCTTTTTGCATAAAATTGTCTCCAAGTCTTAAAATAGCTTTTCCAACATGGTTCTTCTGACATTATTCTTTCATTAAATCATCGCCTGGTTAATTGTATCCTATTGACGATAGCAATCCATTGATGCTCTATTTTCTTTTTATCAAGTAAAAGGTCACATCAACTGAAACCTGCTATTAAGCAAATAGCAAAGGAATTGAAAGCAGTAATAATAGTCTCTGCCTGCATACACAAGGTTGATGATGAAATGAAGGTGGAAATATACATTTAAAACTAACCCATGTAAAAATATTGCAATATCTGAAGAAAATATTATATGATAAAAATGCTCTGTTTATGCACAAAAATAAGCAGAACTGAATTTATAACAATAATGAAAACTATATATGAAGTCATTGGAGAAAAAAAATATAGTATTGCTACTACCATATTTGTATCTTGATTACTGTTGATAAACTACCTCAGGAACTCAGTTACCCTTATAAATAATTCAGCTTATAATTGTCTTAAATTGAGTGCTCCTTAGGGAATTTGGTGTGGAGTAGGAATATAGTATTACTAACTCTCATGAGAAGGGGGGACATTTTACTCCACTTCTTAATTATCTGTCCTTAGCAGTTATCTGCCATTGTCATAAATACACATGCTTGATAACAGAGAAAGTAATGGACCTTAAGAAGAACAGCAAGTTACACAACACAACTGTCAGACGATGTCAGTCGCAGAGTGGGTTTCAATATATATTTTGGTTCCCTAGCAGTTATGAAAAACTCAAATGAATTTTTTTGCAGATAACCTGAAACAATTACCTTTCTTAGAAAATATAGAAAATTGAGAAGCTGGAGGGAAAAAAGCTTATTTTAGATGAAGAAGATGATAGTTTGTTCGTTTGTTACCCTTTGTTTTGGTTCAAACAGCACTGAAACTTTTGGAAGATAAAAGACTACTTCTTGACTTAAAAGTAAATTAGACATTCCAATTGGAAATGTCAAAATGAAAAGTTTGACTTTTCCTACTTTGCATTTTTCCACAATGCAAACACTTCAATGACTTGAAATTAATTCAGAAAATATTTCAGCATCACCAAAGATGTGTTCATTTATTTTTATTGCATGAAAAAATGTCAGCCAAATTATTTCATCCAGTTCTCTTCTAGATACCCATTCTATTATGCAACTCTTATTATTATCTGAGCAATTCACAATCTTGAATGTATTTATAGTGATAATAACTTTCTAAGGTAGGAAAGTAGTACTGGTACGTACAGAGGGACAGCTCTAAAAAGGGATCATAGCCCAGGGATATTCATTACTGAGTGGAATTCACATGCCTCAGTCAAGCACCTAACACCTCCGTACATAAAAAGGCAAGAATTACATGCCAAGAAATGTGCATTACATGCCAAGATATCTGCAGTCTCCAGCATGCTGAAGAGAGAACAACAAAGGCAGCCAATAATTAACACTGAAAATTTGAAGAAAATTATCTCTAACAAGGTTAAATATTTATCTGTAACTCTCTAACTCTGTCTGAAACGTATTCATGTTCACAAAAAAAAAACCCAAAACCAAAAACCTTCTTAACTCCAGGGGTTAAGCTCCTCTTTACCCAGAAAATTACCTCACCACGGGTCTTGCTGAAAATATGATCCCTCCAGCCAGTGGAAGTTATGAGGCAGAAAGTCACTAAAGTTTCAAAGTGAAAAGAGATGATTGATTTGAGATAGAAAACCTAGATTCCTGTCTTTGTCCCTAAATCTCGCTCTGCTCTTTCTTACAGCCGATGCAAAATGGATAAGTAGTCCAGGGAGCTGGGACTGCCACCTGAAATTCCCTTCCTCCCCTCTGTGTTCTTATACGGGTTTACCTACTGAGGTACAGTTTGATCTAAATGAAGTTATGGGGCTTCCAAACCTGAGCTGGCCAATTCACTCAGGGCTGCTGGGCACCTATGCAGAATTGCTAGCCCCGCTCTGCCAGCTCACGCTTCTCTGCTCTGCCAGCATTTAAAAAAATCAAATTTAAGAAATATTTGTGACCAATATTTATTATACATGATGATTTTTTAAGTGGCATCATATCCTGAGTTCCAGATACTGAACTGACAGGTCATTAGATGCAGGCTTATACTCTGATATGCATTGAATAGGAAGAATGCTCCTTTCCCTAAAATCTTCTAAAGAATTGTCATTCTTCAGTAAGTCAAATAATCTGTGAAAGCAGTATCTTGAAATAAATTGTTAAGACACTAATGGGCTAACCTCAATACCAATCATTAAATGTATGGGAAACTGTGCTTTTGAAGAGCAGAGCATGAGGCGGGACTCATAAGAACAGCCACACTGGGTCAGTTCAACGGTGGCATATTCTTCATCTCCAGAAGCGCAGCAGCAAATTCTTAGGGGTAAGTACATTTCATTTTATTCTTCATGAAAAGGAGTATTTTCCTGGCTTGAGTCCTAAGAATACATTTTACCATGCAATCTACAGAGCTAACATCTTCTCCTCAAGTCACCCAGGATGTTTTCAATCTCTTCCTCCACTCTTCAGCTGGATCCAGTACAGCAACTGAAATGTTCCTTTCCCGATACTGGCACTGACTGCCGCTGCTCACTGGGTGTAGTGTCTGGGCAGCAGTTTAAGGACTGGTAAGGCTATAATCCAACCACACTCTTTACCCTGCTAGTTTTAAAAATTCTTAGCGTGTTGCTTTTCTTTCAAAATAAATGTTGGTGGATCTTTAAGGAGCAGAGACAAACAAGCAGATAAAAAGGAGTTATAAGATAGTTTTATCCTTTTCATTCACAGATTCACTCCTGTGACTTTAAAATCTGATAGGGAAGCACGATTACTGTTTCAGATACATATGGCAGAGGGCACTGCTTACAGTAACAATAATGGTTAACTAGTACATGAAACTCATTACACAGAATTATTTTGCAGCCTATTTATCACAAACAAGACTGATGGAACAGATGTGATTATAAAGGATGAGTTCACATTTTCAATAGGTCCCAATTATTAATTTACCAGCGGATCCATTTGTACTGCTTTTAGGCATGTTGACAAACAACTGAAATTAGAGAATGAAATGAGCTAAGGCATGATCACAGTGAATGGGACACAGAGAATGAGAAGAAGGTGAAATATGATGGTAGTGAAGAAAAAACACCACAATGACATACTCATGTCAGAACTTGAGAATTAGTGGGTGTGAGCCTCCTAAGCTGGGTGACATATAAACACAAAACCAGCGTGTACTTTATCATAAGGTTATTGAAAACTAAAGCAAGCAGATTTTTAAGTAAGGAAAGGTTATGTACAGCTGCCCCATATTGGCCTTCAGGATCTGTAAAACAACTAACCACAGGATTTTCAGTTTTCAGGAGAGTGACACACAATTCTATATGACTGTCAAAAAAAGCTGAGAATAGCTCTGAATATGTTAATAGCAACACCAACAGGCCTGCTATTAGTCTGGCCATTATAACAGGTGGCTGTAGTTAGCAAGGGATATTAACACAGGGTTTTTTCCTGTACTTTACCATATGGTTTCCATTAACTTAATACACACACAAAAAAGGAAGAATATTTGTCAGCAAGCAGATCTTCCGCTTTAAGCATCTTGTCCAAACCCCAGATACCTGTGAGATAATTTTGCTGAATAAAACATTATGGCCCACATGCTTTTTTATGTAGTAAGCCGTAATGGATATTTTAGCAAACCTATGGGAGCTTCCTCAGGCTGACACAGTGATGTATGCCCTTAATGAGAAAGAACTTCACAGTGCAGTAGATGGCAGTAATAGTTATACAATGTCAATCCAATAGTACATTACAGAGCCATAGCTTATCTTTGATGGCTCATAGGACAAAAAAATAGGGTCCAGCATTAAGAAGTTCTCTCCTGTATTGCTAACCTGCACATAGTGATCTGTTTTCACACTGTTCTAGTGCATCCAAACAAAACCATTCGAGCCAAGAGAGATGCTCCCTGATTTTACAATAGCAAATATACCTGTAAAGGTCTGCCTGGAAAAGAACAACTGAGGGAAAAGAAGACCAAAGGGCTATAAAATTACAGATAGAATAAAGAAGATGAAGAGAAGGTAAGCATTAATCACTGTCCACACAATACAGGAAGAAGGGGGCATCACATGAAGTAATGAGGCAGCAGGTTACAAATGAATAAAAGGAGTATTTTTTTCTACTATGTTTAATTGTTTCATGGAAACTCATTGCCTCATTGTGGATTCCAAACATTTAGATGAGTTTAAATGGCAGGAAGACAAATTCAGGAAAGAAGAAACCATTGAGGTCTCTTATAAACAAGTATGTTCTTAAAATGCATATTACTAGCAGCAAGGAATCAGAGGAATTATCGCTGGTTTTCCTCTCTTTTGCTGGCCAATCAGGCAGGCTTTTCTGGCTAGACTGTCTCATCTTGCATGGTGTTTCCTACACTCTTGAGAGCTGTGCATATAAATATACATATAAGGCAGTTCTTTGCAGTATACATCAGTCTGCCCTCTTGCACATTTTAAGTTTTTTTAAAGACTTCCTTGTAGGAAGGTTGTGGGTTTGTTGGCAATAGTGTTAAGGAAATATGTAAATTAAACTCCTTTTGGATTAGTTCCATTGAGACCAATGAAGAATGAGCTTCAGATATTGCATTAGAAAAAGGCTCTTTTAGGACTCAAAGACGGTATGCACAGTGAGAATACACTGGAATTTGGATAGGACTTAGATTGTTCATAACCATAAATAGTGCTATAGAAATCATTGCCATCATCAATTTTCAAGTTTGAGAGACTTGCTGCAATAGTATTGAGTTTACTGCACTCTGACTTTGGCTCGCTCAGGTTTTTCCAGTAAAGATATAAACTCTAAACTTATTCATTAAAAAGTTTTATGATATATACACGCAATATGAATAAAAATCACTACCGTGTCAAAAGCCTACATAAGAGCCTTTGAACCATTATATCTGTACTGAGTTGTCTGTCTAGCCTTAATTTAGCATTATAGGCTGTAGACATACACCTCGATGAAAACAAGTGCTGAACTGATTTGCAAGTATTTGTTCCAAGTCCAAATTCCTGTACTTGAGTGTTTCAAAAGACTTGTGCAAAGAGGTGAGCCACCATTTTTATTAAAAGCCTAACTATTTCAACAGCAGCAATAGGCCGTGGAATCCACCTATCTGTTGTGAAACAAACCACACCAAGGTTATAAAATCAAACAGAATTTTGATGTTGCAGACATGATTAAAGAAGGCATGAATATGAAAGGAAGGACAGAAAAGAAATTCAAATTGCTGAGAGAATGCCTCAATAAAGTCAATAGAATATTGGCTGGATAGAAATTATCTATTTTTAGTGGGAAAAATAATCTCATTGCCTCCCAAATTTGGATTATTTCTATCATATGAACGTGTTGAATATTAGCAAAATAAAGTTTCTAACTCTTCCATTTTGCACTTCAGTATCTTTCCTATACTTAGAACAACAAGAGTTAGAACAATCCTTTGGATGGGGGTCAGAGTGCCTGTCAGTTTGTTATATTTTGAATGCTGTGATGGATTGTTCATGGGGTAGCAGGGTCTTCAGTCAAAGACAGACTTTGGCAACGATTGGCATTAGGCCTGTTTTGCTATTCTGTCAAAGATTTAGCATGCCAGTCAAGGTGAGATGATAAATGGTCACTTAAAATTGATCATAATTCATTAAACGCTGATCAGGATGCTGAACTCCAGTAATGAGTTGCAGTTGATGCCAAGTGTTTTTGGCTATACTTTCACATGCCATTATTTTGAATGCCCTCAGGACATTCATCAGAATGACAGCTGTTTCTCTGTTAATATATAGAATAATAGATGAGATACAGCAAAATAATTCTGTTGAAGGGTTCTGATGACATCATCCTCTGAAAAAAAAAAAAAAACAGAGCTTATATGATTTATTATATTAAGAGTATCCAGATGGAGTTATTTTCATGTTTTACTGTAGCTTATCAATTTATTTAAATAATATATGGAGCTGTGACTTTGAGACTTTCACAGAGGCATGGCAGAACTCTCTGACTTGTCTTAGCATGCAACTAATTGTGGATGTGAGCAAGATCCAGGAAGGTACAGGGAGGATTTTTGTAAAGACTCCACCATTACTTGTCGGTATTGCCAGTAGCAGTGCATTATGTGACTGGATGAGAAGTACGATAGCGGTTTTTTTCCACAGTATTGCCTGATAATGTACAACTTGAATCACTTCCCTCCCTCTAATGCATTTGTCTAATGTGATTTTATTGGGGTTTTTAACATATTTGCCATGCAGCACGCTGGCTATTTTCTCCTGACCTCAGTGAACAAGACAAAGAGTTACGTGCTGAAGGCCTGTTTCTGTCATGGCTCCATTCTCATAACTCCCATGGTATTTAGAGGGAAAGTCCTTATGAAACAGATACAGCTGTTTCCTTCATCCTCTCACCCCTTCTCTTGCCTCCTGCACTTTCCAGTGGCAGAAAAAAAGTTGTCTTTGCATTACTAATTTCATCTCTGAATTTTTCCAGGGTACTCACACAAGTTCATTTTCTTTATAAAAATAAACTCAAAGAGAAAGTGAAAGTTGTTGAGCTTTAGAGTCTTAAAGAACAGACAGGTTTTCTGTTACCTCATAAAACTGAGGTCAAATTTCTCCACTGCTAATTTGAAAAAAATAAAGAAGCTGATTAATTTTGCACAGCAGATTCAAGGTAATGTTAGAAGATGATGTGAAGATCACAGGGTTGTGTAGATGCCTTCATCCTATTTCATGAAAGCTTATGTACCTAAATGAGACTGAGAAAACTGCAGAAACTGCATGTTTGTGGCCCCCATTGTTAGCATAATTTAAAAATGTCCCCAGAACCACTTGTGCATAAAGTCTATAAGGTCCAGCCCTGCAGAGATATTGAGATACTTCACTGCCAAAAGTTCCATCAAGTTCTAGCAAAACCAATGCACCTTGACTAACCTTTACCACATGTTATCTGTGGGTTTTTTTCCTTTGAGGTCAGGGGAAAATACCTTTGTGGATCTGGGCCTAGTCTCATTTTCAGAAAGAGACTTTGGGATTTGGGAGCTTGCTGGCTTAATATGCAGGCTAGACTTTCAAATGCATTCAGATATCTATACACATAGCTATACAGAGGTTCCGTCTGTAATTCCTAAAAGTGTTATGGATGGTGTATGCCTATCTCTCTCATTACCATGTTTTTGGAAATCCTTCTTTATCTTTAACCAGTTAGACTTTTTATTTAATCTAATCCTTGACCAGCACTTGAAAAAGTTATGAAAAAATCATCAGAGTCATTGCTGAAAAATCTGTGTCAAATAGAGTTTGTTGAAACAGACACCACAGGCACAGGCTGCAAGACCTGCAGCGATAACTGGCCTTAGTAATCATATTTACTTATTTTAAATATGATGAATCAACCAAAGAATGCCATAATTAGACAAAGGGATTAATCTTAGATTTACAAAGAAATACAATTACATTTAAGAATCATAGGACTGGAAAAACACTAAAATTCTGAATCCGTTTACAGAAAATGAGTTAGAAATACGTGTGAGAACTTATGTCATACACCGTGTAACTGGACAAGCTTAAATAACATGATGACAAAGTTCTTTTAAAGCCAAACTTATTTGTCTTCAATGGAATAATAATCCTTTTCTGATGAATTAATTAATGCTTTGCATTAAAAGGAAATGTTCATACATAATCAAGGAGCAAAAACTGCGACAAAGCATTAAGACATCATTACGAATTTGAAAGTACATTCACCTTCATTTCCATTAATGGATATAAAAATTACATTTTAATTTATTACTATACAAATAAAGAAAATTAACCCATCAATACATTCAATTAAGGCATCGTTCTTTGGTTATGTAATGAATAAAAATTAGACTAGTGCTTCTTTAGAAAGCATAAATGAATGAACGAGGTTTTCTCCCTACCATCTTGCTAAAGCAATAACTTAGTTCTCCCTGACAATCAGGATTTTTCCTCACAACACTAGTATCGCACAAATCAAGTGGAAAGTGAACATTTCACAACAAAACTAAAGCCAAATAAAAAGCTAATAAAACTACTATCGCAATCAGATAAAAAAGGCTCTACTCTACAAGTTAAATAGTGCCAGCCCGTCTAATTAAATCAAGGTACAACCTGTCTCTTTTGAAGTTTTGTCACCAACTTCGGTACAACCAGGATTTCATGTGCTCTCTATAAACAGAAATGTATGCCCTTTTTTTTGAGACATCAAAAAGAAAAATCTCTGTAGGTCTGAAAAAACAGTCTCTTTAGGCTGCCAGTCTAAAATAGTTAAGTTTAACAACTGACCAGAAGGACCTGTCATCCCATTTCAACCCACTTTATTTTAACTAATCTTGTTCTGTTTCTGTGATAAGCTTTAAAAAATCAAATTTAATTTGATAAAGTTACATGATAAAATTGAGATATCAGGTAACGCTATAATCTAAGACATCACAACACATCAGGTAAAATACTATCCTATTTCAAAGGATAAGGGTAGTTAGGACAAAACTGGCTGAACTATCAGAAGCTGGTTTTTGGTGCCACCTTAAAGAGACACCTCATCACAGGGAATAAAAAAAAAAAAAAAGAGGAAAAAAAAGAAGAGGATGATGCTACCCTTCAGCAGGATGAGTTGGGACCATCCATGAAGTTTTCCTGGCAGCTATGTCTTCACTCTACGTGAGAACAGATCTCTTGCTTGTCAACAGGTGGAGAAGGAGGTTGCTCTCTGCCTCTGGGATGAAAAACCCTTGTGTTGAGCAGCTGCCAGGAGGTGAGCAGTGCCATGTCCTACAAGCAAAGGAGGATTTTAGCTGTTTGAATCGCTAATAATAACTCTGATCTCTCTTGTACTTCTCTGTTACAGCTCCTTCCCACAATTTTATCAGGTAGGTTATTTCATCTGCTGTCACTTGCCCTTGTTATAGCCCAAGAATTCCCATTCAGACAAACTTGGGCTGGGGTTTCCTCTCTGGAACGAAGGCACTCGCTGCAAGAGTCATCACTCCCTTCTTCCCATGCTCCTGGGTCCCACTGCTCCTCTCCTTCCTGCATACCAAGCCAGCCTGTGCACAGTTGCATAGTCAGAGGCTTCTCTGCTATTCGTATCCATAAAGGATGGGAGGAATGGATTCATATCTGCTGTTGAGTTTGGTACTTCTAGACATTTGATTGTTTAACTGCAAAAATTTAATCCTCTAGATCCTGTCGTTTGTAACAGGCCCAAGAGGAGGCACATTTTTCTGATTACAGAGGCCAGTCACTGGAGGTGAAATCCTGGCCTTATTGAAATCAATGGCAAACTTCCATCAACTGACTTGTTCATCCTCTTAATCCTTCTTTAATCCTCTGTAGGGCTAGATGAAATGCAATCCTTTGAATTGTATCCAGAAAAGAAAGGGAAGCCAGTGCAAATATTGGAGTGTTGGGTAATGCATTCCCTCTCACTCATCCCACCTGGCAGATGAACAGCCACCATCTGAATGTTTTGTAGACGTAGCTTTTGACTTCTCTTTAAGTGTTGCCCTCTTCAAAGTGCATTGCAACATTCTAAATTCCAAGTCAAAAAGGTCTGGTTCATTGTCAAGCAATCCTGAAAAGAGAAAAACATGGATTTTTATCAGACATTTTATGACAAAAATAAATTTCAACAGAGCAAAGAACAACTTGCTTTGCCCCTTTAAGCTCCAGCTCTATGTGAGGCCCATTGAAGATGATATTCTCTGATTTGAGGACAAAGAAATAATTTAAAAAATGGGACAAAAATACCTTTCTTTACATGTTGTCACCAGCTTCATTTCTGTCTTGTTTGTGAATTAATCACCCTCCAGTTAATCACAGTCTGAACTTCAGTTGGTCACTGAGAAAAACATTTAAGGTGAATCAACTCAGCCTGAGGAAATACAAATTCAAAACTTGGTGTCATCTGGCCATCACCTGGCCATCTATGAAGCTACAACCCAAGCCACATGTCTGCACCTCCTGCGACTGCTCATAAAAATAAGAAGCAAGAGATGAACAAGGTTTACAGGAAACTTGTTACCAATTGAAACATAACACAAACCTACTATGAATTGTACAAGGTGCTACTACGCTGCACACAGTTTGATGCAACGTTGTCTCTGTCGTTTGGCTAAATACACAGCACAGCAGGCTGATAATGCTATTAAAAAGTAAATGCACTTTTCTCATCTAACCTGTAATATCTGATACACTTATGTAGTAGCTACAGCTGACACTTTTACATTTAAATCACAGTACAAAAGCTGTCTTTGTGGCATTACCTCAGCATAAGTGACACCACAGTTCAATGCTATGGGCTTATCCTCAAAATACCACAGCTCCCTTGATTTTAGGGCTTTCTCTTTTGTATTTTTTTTTTATATTTTGAGATAGCTCATATTTAAATAATAAATATCAGTAGTCCCTTCCCACAGCCTCGAAACCATAAGCTATACTGCCTAGACACTAATACTTTTCTAAAAGGAAAAAGTACAGCTAGCAAGGGTGTTGTTTTCAATAGCTTTTTTTCCCCCCCGAGCAGAAAGTCATTAAAAAATCTACTTGTTCCTTTACTTTATATTTATTCTGGCTGTATTCTAAATATTTAAGAAGTTAGTTAGTGCTTTCTTGTGCCAACATTTGGGGTTGGAGCAATATTTAGAAAATCACCTCTCATTAGATCTGGACTGTGGTTGGCTGTACAGTTTCTGACAACTGGAGATCAGAAGCAGATTTCACCAAGAGGTAAGGTGAAAAGTCAGGCGGCATCCTCCTGCACCTCATTGTTCAACTCTCAGAGAAATAAATAAATCAGGGAGATTTGAATGACGAGGTGCTGCAACTTGAATGCCATGGGGCTGGGAAAATGTCAAATTCCACCCTGCTATCACTCTGTCAAACAGCCATCTGTCCTTTCCAGGTCAAGCCTTTTGAGTTAAAGCAGATCTGAACTGAAATCTCACAAAGGTTAAAGCTAGCCAAAGCAGAGTTCCTTTATTCCATACAGAGATATTAAATGGTTGGTTTCCTATTGTATGTTTGTGTTGTCTCTGGCAATAAAGACAAGTGCATTGATTTCAGAAGAGTTTGATCCACCTGACTTTCGTTAGCACTCCTTCCGAATCACATTGGTAGGCTTCGCTTCCTGTTTTCATTTTTAGCTTTTTTTAAACTTTGAAATGACCCTTTTAGACACTTCAGGACAACCAGGGATATATGTAAATCAATTTTATTTTTTGTAGAAGAATTAGTTTCTGGACATAAGACATTACCAATTTTCACCAGCAAGGGAACAAAGAATAAATTTGCTAATATTAAGTGAATAGCTAGATTTTTGTTGCTTTTTGTTCAATTTCAAAATCTGCTCAGAGCAAAGTAGGAGTTACAGTTTTTTTTTCTTTTCCTTAAAACTCCTTAAAGGAGCATTTTGCATTTCAAAAAAAGTGAACAAAATAAAACACTGAGGGAAGCTTTATCCCTTCAAAGGAGTGGCTTCCAATGAGCCACCTCTGGCTTTCACCTGAGCTCATTGTGATTAGTTTTCAGGTTGTGTGGAAAAGTGAGTGTTCTGCTGTTTTTATACTGACTTCAGAGTGTTTCTGTTTGAGCAGTGTGCCTGCAAGGTAGAAGACAGCCAAGACCTTGCCTTACAAAATACTCTACAGAGCTACAACTCATTCCTTTCATGTGCGAGTAACCAATAAAAATCAGTGGAGTTATGTTGCTATAAAACTGATATAAGGATGAAGAAATCCAGCCCTGGGAGTTGTGGTCCCAGTATAATAGGAACAGACAGCTTGATTCTTATTTGGGCCTTGTCTTCACTGAATGCTAACTGCATGGTAAGTAAACACGTGCTTTACAAAACTTTTCAGAGTTCTGAAGTAAGACTGTATTGTGTATATCAACAAATAGCAATCACATCATTTTAAAACTTTTGTGACCTTTATCAGCAAAATCCTAACACAGCCTATAAATTTGCTGTGCAATAGATCCTACACTTTGCGATTGGCAAAGTTCAGAGATGCTGATTTAAAATGGAGCTCACGATTTTTTCATGTTGCTCATACTCTGTCTCTTATCAGCAGATATCAGTGGGGGGGTTGGAAACTCATTTCTGGGGCCACAGGAGATGAGACAGTAAAGAGGAGGAGAATAGGACATGCTCGCTCAGTTTGAAATAATGTGGTTTTATGATGAAAATACTGTCTTTGGGCTCTGGATGCACATAAATATGTTGTTTTGGGTTCAAGTGCAAAATTTGAGCTTGACTGCAAAGTATTAAAGTTAAATCCAAAAATCCATGATGTTTGACTGTGTGACTGGAAAATAAGTTGAAAGGCAAAAGGGCTTAGTAACGAAAATGATCTTGCACTTGTATTTAAGCTGAAATAATACCATAGAATAGAATAATCTTATTTAATAAGGAAATTATTATATAGTAGAATAACAGTTTTATGATGTACAAACTATCCAAACACCTTACAGTGTTGATAATAATAGAATATGGAGCAGCTTCCAAGTTACCAGTTTTTGTGAAGTGTCTCTCTCTCTCTTCCTTCCTTTCTATGGAAAAATTCTGTGGGTCACCTGAAACGTGCAAGGGGAAAGTTGCTGTCAAGCAGAAAGACCAGCCCCTCCTCACTACAAGGACAGTCACATGTAGCAACCTTGACTTTTTCATAAACATCTGGCACTGTAAGCACCCTAGCCTAGCTCCACAGTCTCTCTTAGGAGGCCAGTGAATCACACCCTTACTTCAAACCTCTGAAAAGCCCGACATGAGCTCCTTCATCTTCATTTAGAGATGTTCCCCAGGCTGATCAATCTTCTTCAGGACCACTGGCGCCTGAGATGTATGCATTTAAATATTTCTACATTCATCCTTAGAATACTGAAGTCATGCAACTTGTTCAGCCCGCACCAATATTTGTATAGGCAATGACTTCACTCTGATTTATGTTTTTCCAAAGAAAAGTGCTTGTTGTTTCAAACATGACAGGTGGTTAAAAATAATTAAATAATTAAAACAAGCAGATTAGCTTTTTGGATGCTAAATCCCTGTAATATGAAGGTAACCATTCCAAGTGAATTTCAGAGAACGTCAGGTCAGTTCTTACTGGTGATATAGGAAGGGACCGGAGGCATTACATTTCTTACTTGGGGGTTTCCTGGCTACATTTTGTCACTGAATTAACAGTGCAGTAGCCACACGCATTAGAAAAATGAGTGCTTGCATTAGTTTGATGCCAGTATAGGTATATGTGAACAAAGCAAATGTTTAAGGAAAACATCCCCAGGAAGGTAAGGTCTTACACTAAAGCCATTTTACATGGTTTAGGAAAATTAAATCCTGTACATTGCTTTAGTGTTACAGAAGACTGAGTGCATGTAAACCCAAAGTACCTCATCAAAGTAATAGTCTATGTACTTTGGTTCACTGTCTATCGTATCCTGTGCAACCCATTATTAAATTATCTACCTTTCATTCCTTTGCTGAGATGCAGTCTCACAGAAGCCATGCAAGCTGACATTTGGCAATTTATGTAAGTTACAGGCAGCAATAGTGATCAGATTAATTAAAAACATTTTAACCTCTGAGACACCAGTGTATTTCCAGTGGAGTTACTCTGTGCATACAGTAGTATAAATGAGATGAGAGGCTTTCTATAAAGCATGAAAGAATTAATTTGGCTGTTGGCATGCTTGAGCCAGTTTCAAGCAGAAGAAATGTCAACATCTAATCAGACACAGAGGCAGAGGGTATGGGATTCTCCAATTCTCATCTCTGACTCAGCGTTACCCTTTTCGCAGAAAGGGCACAAGAACCAAGTCTTTTAATCAGAAAAGGTTGCCTTACTGTCTTGCACCACCCAGACACCCCAGGAGACAAACATCTTAGCAGATCTTTCTATTTCCCCAGGGACAGAGGGGGTAGACTTGAGAATGACCTCCTCCTGTATCATGAAGAACAAGGCTCTTCATTCCCTCACAAAGACATTTACAAGGAACCTATATTTTAGCCTTTGAAGGAGACTTGAGCAAGCATTTTATCCTTTTGGCAACTTGTTAATTTTTATAGCATGAAACCCCTAGGAATCCTGTAGGAAGGATTTTTGAGTCATTGCCTACTGTTCAATCAAAAATTGATACTAGATCAATAGATATTCATTATGGCTTAAATGGATTCATTCTGAACAGCAAACATATTTTATATTTCCCTCTGTCCTAAATATCTGTACTATATCTGAATTAAAGTCCAGTTTTTAAATTTCAGGAACCTGTAGCATTCATGTTGCTTAAATGAGATTGGCCCTCCCACCATCTTTCAGGGCAGCAAGATAGCAATTAACAACACATCTTTTTGCATCCTTTGGAGGTCACAGTCTTTTTTGTCCAAAATGTAAGCTGAAATTATTTAAATGTGAAATTATAGTATGATCAAATAAGTTCTGATTTATTTGGGTTAAGTTCATGTAGTGTAGTCATGCAATTTCTCCTTAGATTGCAAAGATTATTACTTGAAACATTACAGCTGAAGCAGTCCTAACTAGCAGTGGGGTTTTTTGAGATCTGTCAGTAGTTTAGTAACTCTTATTTTTCAGCCATGGAAATATGCTGTTTATTAGGTCTAAAAAAAATAAATCTCTAGGCCAATTTAAAAATACATATAAACTCAAAACTGAATGTATTTGTTGCTTTGGATGCATTCTGCTTCATAATATAAATCTTTCTCAAATATTATTTCACTGATGAGTTACCATAAATATCAGGCTGCTAGGCAGCTTTAAAAAGCATAAGTAGATAGGAAAACATATCCAAAATACAGTCTGAACAATGTTAGAGCACACTGGTGGTCATTCCCCTCTCTACAATATATTAGAGAACAACCAAAAATAGTTGAGCAAGGACTAAAAAAAAAACAATAAAAGAAAAACTAAATTCACAGTTTCATGCACAAATAAAAGATGATCCCCATCTGCTGGGACTGAAATGCTGCTGGGCAGTACTGTCCCTCACTAGCACTTCATGTGGGGTACAATTACTCCAGTATTCCTCCACAAGCAAACACAACTGCTGACAAATATTAGTAATTGTATTTATCCACAGAAAAATTACCCGTCCTAGATGTTTGTACTACCATATTGCCTGAGATGGGTTTTTTCCATTCTCAGTCTGTGGTGGGTTAACCTTGGCTTAGGGAGGGTTGGAGAGACAGCCTTGATGCTGTGTGAGCACTTCTCAACAGGAGCCAAAACACTGGTATGTTATCAACACCGTTCTAGTTGCAAATACAAAGCACAGCACTATGAGGGCTGCTGTGGGGAAAGTTAACTCCATCCCAGCCAGACCCAATACACAGTCCCACAAAAAAAACGTGGTTAATGGATCAGGAATATTTTTTTCTTCTGTTACAGAAACACAGGTTGGCTGGCAAAGGCAACTGCTACCTACTAATTAAAAATAACAGGAGAGAGGCAGATCCATTAGCCACATCAGAAAATAGCTGGAGAGCTACAAGTGCCTGTTTTAGGACATAATGGAGTAAAGGGGGCTTACCTTTCTGGTCAGCCGTAACCATTGTGTCCCATTCAATCAACACCACCGTGAAACATGCACAGGCAACTTGTTATGTGACCTAGAGGTCCAGGAAAAACGAAGGAGAGAGACGTGTTTTTTCCTCAACAAAGAAGAGTTCAGAGCTGTATTCTGGCAGACTTTATCCTTCTTCCCCCACCTCACCCTTACGTCTGCTCATTTCTGAGATCAGCAGGTTACATGAGGAACAAGCAGTCATTCCCATAGGTTGCTACCTTAGAATCATAGAATCATAGAATCATTGAGGTTGGAAAAGACCTCTAAGATCATCGAGTCCAACCGTCAACCCAACACCACCATGCCCACTAAACCATGTCCCTAAGTGCCTCATCTACACGTCTTTTAAAAACCTCCAGGGATGGGGACTCCACCACTTCCCTGGGCAGCCTGTTCCAATGTTTCACCACTCCTTCAGTAAAGAAATTTTTCCTTACATCCAATCTAAACCTCCCCTGCCGCAACTTGAGGCCATTTCCTCTCGTCCTATCGCTTGTTACTTCGGAGAAAAGACCAACACCCACCTCGCTACAACCTCCTTTCAGGGAGTTGTAGAGAGCGATGAGGTCTCCCCTCAGCCTCCTTTTCTCCAGGCTAAACAACCCCAGTTCCCTCAGCCGCTCCTCATAAGACTTGTTCTCCAGACCCCTCACCAGCCTCGTTGCCCTTCTCTGGACACGCTGCAGCACCTCAACGTCCTTCTTGTAGTGAGGGGCCCAAAACTGAACACAGTATTCGAGGTGCGGCCTCACCAGTGCCGAGTACAGGGGCACGATCACTTCCCTACTCCTGCTGGCCACACTATTTCTGATACAGGCCAGGATGCCATTGGCCTTCTTGGCCGCCTGGGCACACTGCCGGCTCATGTTCAGCCGGCTGTCGACCAGCACCCCCACGTCCTTTTCTGACAGGCAGCTTTCCAGCCACTCTTCCCCAAGCCTGTAGCGCTGCATGGGGTTGTTGTGGCCGAAGTGCAGGACCCGGCACTTGGCCTTGTTGAACCTCATACAGTTGGCCTGGGCCCATCGATCCAGCCTGTCCAGGTCCCTCTGCAGAGCCTTCCTACCCTCGAGCAGATCAACACTCCCACCCAACTTGGTGTCGTCTGCAAACTTACTGAGGGTGCACTCAATCCCCTCATCCAGATCATCAATAAAGATATTAAACAAGACCGGCCCCAGTACTGAGCCCTGGGGAACACCGCTCGTGACCGGCCGCCAACTGGATGTAACTCCATTCACCTTGCATGTGGTGTCACAAATTTTTTCAGAAAGTGCAAGGATAGAAAAAAACAGCTGGGAAGGGGAGGATGTCTGGTGAAGGAGTGCTCAGCTCTTCTTTCAGGGCATCCCGTTCCTGTTCGAGGACCTTTAGAACTTTAAATTTGGATCTGCATTCATCTACCTTGTTTTTGTTTATTTAATTGGTCATCTCCCCACCTCTGGAGAGGGACTGTAATCTTTACTGGTCACATCTACCTTATCCAGCCATTGATCAGATGCTCAAACAAAGCTCCGTGACTTCATTTTTTCATGGCTTTCCTGCCTTTTGCTTCTCAAAGACCTGTCAAACACTAACTCTATAGCAAAGGTCATGCAAAGTCAACCAATTTCATTCTGGGCTAGGTTAAAGGATTACCTTCCATTTACTGTTGCTGTTCCTGATTATTTGTTCTTTTTTAACAAATGGTTTGATACATTAAATATCTACATTGTATCTCTCTTTCTCCCCTGGCAGGTGCTGCCTTAGTTTCTAAGTACTTGGGAACAATATCAGTGTCTGCAAAGTCACTAGAACAGGAGCTTTCTATTTGAAAGGGACCTCATGGCACGAGTGACCTTAAGGTTGATTATCTCATTTCCAAAGAAATCCTCAGCCTTCTAGCTACCTTCGCTAGTAGTCCTAATCTTTGTCTTCCCGCCCCTTCAGCTCATTATGCTTAGTTAATGTCATCACCTCTTTCTGGGCAAGACAGCAGATACATTTTGTCATCTTATTTCATGTTCTCTCCTCACTCACTCCTTCAACTTCTGGCTTTATTGTCTTTGTGTCAAAGAACATAAACCTTCTGTCCCCTCTCCTATCACATAAAGATAAGAGAGATGTGCTATCCCATTAATGGAAGTAAACAAAGAACTGTAACATGTAGATAGGCCCTCAGCCACTGACATCAGCCAAATCAAAACTTCACATTGCTCTCTTGAAGCCTGACTGGTGAGAAATCAGTAAGCTTTCAAGCCCTTATTCTATAAGGCTGAATATAGCCATACAAGCCAGCGTTCAGAAGTCTGGCACAAAAATGAACCACAAATGGCATATAAAATGTACTTTCGTGTACATGTTACACTTGCTTCCATCACCATGGTATGCAAGGTAGACCAACTAGACTCTTTTTCAGAGCAGTGACTTATATATATGATCTAACAAAGTTTAAATGAGACCTTAAATTCATAGTATAAAAGAGGTCTAAGGATTCCATAGTTGGTTATCACTTGTGTTTTGGTCCTTTGATTTCACTGCTATTTAATGTTACCAAAAAACAAATCTCAGAGAATGTGAAATGCAATCAAGTCTCTGAATACAGCACAGCAGCAATGTCAAAGCACATATGACGGACAGAATATCCCTTTTGCCCTAACTATATAAGGGGGGGGGGGGGAAATCAGTGGCTCTTCCACTCTTTCCCTTTGAAATGAACCGGTATTTTTACCAGCTTCTTTGTTAGACTTCTCTTTCATAAAAGGATTTTCTCATATTTTCTCTGAAAAGAGCTGAACAAATGATTGCAGAGAAGACCTTTCCCATAGACAATGACAATGAAGTTTAAATCCATTGTTTAACGAGAGACCATATGAAGGAGACTGTTCATTCTGAGTGGACAATTAGAACTGAAATTATTCTCATGGTTCAGTTATAACTAATAGTACAATATGAATCTGTGGTAGTGTGCTGGTTTCAGCTGGGATAGAGTTAATTCTCTTCCTAGTAGCTGGTACAGTGTTTTGGTTTGGATTTAGGGTGAGAATAATGTTGATAACACACCGATGTTTTAGTTGTTCCTAAGTAGTGCTTACACTAGTCAAGGACTTTTCCCATGCTCTACTGACCGAGAAGGCTGGAGGTGCACAAGAAGCTGGGAGGGGGCACAGCCAGGACAGCTGACCCAAACTGGCCCAAGGGACATTCCATACCCTGTGACGTCATGCTCAGTACATAAACTGGAGAAAGCTGGCCGGGGGGGCCGCTGCTCGGGGACTGGCTGGGCATCGGTTGGCAGGTGGTGAGCGATTGCATCGTCCATCACTTGCTTTGTATATTCTTTTATCATCATTATTATTATTATTGTTGTTCCTTCCTTTTCTGTCCTATTAAACAGTCTTTATCTCAGCCCACAAATCTTACCTTTTTTTTTTTTTTTTCCCCAATTCTCTCCCCCATCCCACTGGGGAGGGGGGAGTGAGCAAATGGCTGTGTGGTGCTCAGTTGCCTGCTGGGTTAAACCATGACAGGTAGTAACACGGGACTAGGAATTAGGACACTTGGTTTCTCTTTGTTCTCTGCCACAAAACCATGTCTTAACCCTTCATAAATAACAAGAATAGTTTCTCAAATAATCGAATATTTGATCTAAAAGTGGGGCATCCAGATTGGGTTAGCATGACATGTACGTAAACTGACATTTTTGTTGATTTTCACGTTTCTGTGTGAACACAGTTCTCTCAGCCCATGGGAAGAGATAGGCAGACATCTCAAGATATGTATGCCATAGAGATCTCCAATATCACTTGCATGATCAGGTTTCTATTTACTGTGGATCTCAGTTTCCTCTCCTACAAGACAGGGGAAATATGACTGCTTAAAAGTAGCATCATGAGATTCTTCAGGGGAAGCTTTTTGTAATTTGCAGAATATTCTATGTACTTCTCCCTGTATGAACAGAAGTTCACAAAAAATAAGCCAAAACCAGTAAAAGCATCTTACATTGAAGCAAGCTTTTTCCCTTATTTTATGCTCCATGGGGACCTAAACCTCTTTTTGACCTTTGACACAACAATACTTTTCAGTCTTAGATATTTATTACATACTCACACAACACGCACGCGCGCGCGCGCACACACACACAACCTAAAGAAACCACAGAAAGATAATGTCTGTGTTTTTGAGGTCAAGACTTGTAGTTATGAGGTAACAGATGATACAAACTTCATTTGACTCTGTGGTGTGTTGGTTACTAGGGCACACTTCACTGTAAGAACAAACACTACATTGTCACAGGACCCATGTCCAGAATATAGGACCAAGTTTATAGGCCCTGTTCTCACTCCAGACTTTATCCAGTTAGTCCCAGTTTGCTCCTCAGATCTTGCTTCTGTCTTCCATACCCTCACTAAAGTCTTCTTTTCCTGCTACCCTCACTAAAGTCTTCTCTTCCTGCTACCATCTCAAATTCTTCCACACTTACTAACTTTTAGGGTTCTTTTTTCCTCCAAGTTAACTTGTGTGCCATTGAGAAACTATTATTTTTGCTGCTACTTGAGAAATTGGTGAACCATTTTGACTGTCATATTTTCAGACAGCCTCATGCAAATAACTTGCAATGAACATTTCAATCAAAATGGCTAACTTCTGATAAAATTATCAGTAATTAAAAATAGAGCCTTTCAGTGGGGATCAAGAGACGACCTCAGAAGATGGGTTTTTTATTAGCTTTGCTTAAAAACTTGGTAGTTTAAATAGATAGCAGTTTCTTTCTTCAGTTTCTTCTTTCCTTTTTTCTTTTTCCCTAAACAGGAAATATACTTGCAATATTATATATATATTATATATATTTTTATATATTTATTATATATATTTATCTATAATATAAATTAATGTTAGCAAGAAAATTATTACTTTTCTGAAGTTTTTTCAACAACCTTATGTAACTTGAGATAAAATCCTACTTTTTTTCTCTATAGAATACTAAGCATATGGTTAAAAACTGCAACAGACAGGACAGTGCTTTGTATTCAGTCCTACAGGTTAGTAAGAGTAATTTCTGTGGAACATTATTGGTTTAAGTCATGTTAAATCCTTTAGGGCTTTTCCCTAAGTACTATTTGAGTTGTTTTACCAAGCAATTTGGCTTTAGAAAGGTTTCCTCTTAGTAGGCAATTGCTCCTGTATTTTCCTGTTAGCCAGCTGTCCACATCTAATGCCGAGCTGAATGTAAATTTTAACAGCCCATAAGACATTGATGGAGTGGTTCCAAAGTTAGTAAAGTTTGGTCATCAGATGGCCCAGTAGATTAAGTGAGACTCCTCTTGTCTTCTATCAAGCTGAATACTAACTTAATCCAAAGTAACCACTTTGATAATCAAGCCACAAACATTGTTAAAATTAAGCTTCAGGATCACAAACAAAAAAAAAATCCATTTTCACCAAAAGCAGGTAAAATTCCTTAAGTACTTTCAACATACTGCATATGGTCAAAGTTTACCCTCCTCACTTCCTTCTAGCTTTGCTATAAAAAATAACAAACTTAACCTGCTCCTAGGCCTTTTTATTGTAGGGCCCCATTAACCAAACTCAGGTATCTCTGCTTCTTGAACAAGTCTTTCATCTTTTCAGATAGATCTGTTGGCCCTAGCACAGATCCAATGGCTAATATAAGTCAACCGCTCAATAGCTACCTGCTGTTACATGTCTGATAGTAACAATCCATCAGTTTAGGGGGCTGCAGGGTCTGATAACTTGTCGTACAAAGCCACACTGGTCTACACAAAAGTATAACTTGGAAGGAGTTTAGTTAAAGCATTTCACTAGGTGGTGTGAGAACTTCAATCAATATTAACCTGGTTTATATTAATTCTTGTTATATTCTTTAAGTAAAAGCTATAAGCTAAAAGACTTTGTCTTTAAGCTAAAAATCATAAACCTCTGAAGAACTTTTATAACCAGTTTAGGTTAAGCTGAACAACTGTTAAAGGTTAAGACACAAAGTACAAACTGTACAAATTATTGGTGGGGACACTTTGATTCCATAAGTACTTAACATGACCTTATTCGCTTTCTTAAAAGGGCATTTACTGAGGAAGAGAAACTGATTACAAGGCAAGCATAAGCTTGCTTGCTTTGTAGACAGAAACCAGGATAAAAATATATATGAAGGAGCACAGGAGTAAAAATTAGAGAGAGATATATAGATCATCCACATTACTCTTATAAACCAAAGGTACTTTATGACTTCAGGTCTCATTAACACATTTCAAAAAATTCTGCTTATCGTGGTTTAAACTCAGTCAGCAACTGAGCACCACGCAGCCACTTGCTCACTCTTCCCCTCTCCAGCGGGATGGGGGAGAGAATTGGAAGTGTAAAAGGGAGAAAACTCATGGGTTGAGATAAGAACAGTTTAATAATTGAAATATTATAATAATAATAATGATAAAAGAATATACAAAGCAAGTGATGCACAGTACAATTGCTCACCACCCGCCGACCGATGCCCAGCCAGTCCCCGAGCAGCGGCCCCCCCGGCCAGCTTTCCCCCGTTTATGTACGGAGCATGACGTCACAGGGTATGGAATGTCCCTTGGGCCAGTTTGGGTCAGCTGTCCTGGCTGTGCCCCCTCCCAGCTTCTTGTGCACCTGCTGCCTTCTCGGTCGGTAGAGCATGGGAAGCTGAAAAGTCCTTGACTAGTGCAAGCACTGCTTAGCAACAACTAAAACATCGGTGTGTTATTAACTTTATTCTCATCCTAAATCCAAACCACAGCACTGTACCAGCTACTAGGAAGAAAATTAACTCTATCCCAGCCAAAACCAGTACACTGCTGAAATTGTGTAATGATCAACTGAAAAACTGCATAGCTACACATTTATAGAAATGCACAAAGATCTAGTATTTCTGGCTTGAGAAACAGCCTAGTTAGTCCTGAACATTTGAATGGGGCTGCTTTGGAGCTGGAGCTTATAAGACTGGGACTACTTTATAGTCCAAACTATCAAAAAACAAATGCAGAGTGTCATCTTTATATAAAGGGTGATAGGAGCAGCTTCTTCAGAGGCCAGTTTCTTGAGTTTCACTGGAGAATCTCCTTTGTAGAATAAGTTATGTTTAGCAATTAGAGATTTTTCATCCACATAGGACAGTGTTTTGAACTGTCTAGAATAGAACAGGAAAAAAATATCACACTGTTAAGTTATCACACTGGAAATTTATTGTGTCGATACAATACAGGAATCGCCAATAGAAGGCTAGGCTCTGTCACGAGGGAACAAACAGCACTCAGCATCTAATTATCTGGTATTTAAAACAATTTATCATCTCATAATACTCATTCAGTGATACACAGGCTCAGAAACCCAAGATGCTTTTGTGGAGAAAACAATTTGCTTTTTCTAGTTATTTGCCGCTCAAATTACTATAAAGTAAATTCTGCAGATCCTTAATCTTATGCATAATCCCTTTGAGTCTAGCCAGGTATGTGAAAGAAAAGCCTTGATACAGAGTCTCAGAAGTAGGCCCTTATCTCCCTTCCAGATGTTTAAATGAACAGTTTCTAAAAACAAAAATGCTACAGTATTCCCTAAAGCACTAGTTATTTCTGACAACGCCATCTATCATTTCTTCACCATTCATATGTAATGCCACCATATCAGACACATGCCAATGAATCTTAACTCCACAGCACACAACATGGATTACCAAACATATGCCTTATTAGCCAAAATGGGCTCGTGCATACTTACTAGATAGACCAAGTTATAAAACAGGCATGTAAAAAATAACCTTTAAGCTCCAACCTTTTTTTTCCCCAAACAAGGTCATTTAGTGACTTGGGGGAAGAATAAAATTTTCATGACTGTTAGAGGTAAACAGACATGACAATGGGAAGATACTGTGCTTCAAGGAGACATAGTGCCCTTAGTTGACACTCACAGTTCATACCAATGATGTAACGACCGAAGCAACACTAAGTGAAGTGAAAAAGATGTGTGTTGGCAACAGCGAAAATGAAAACTATGAGGGTGAAACATCTGTCCTAGGTTTTCAGGCATGGAGAGAAATAATTTCAATGGATCGCTGAACATTTATTTCACATAAGGCACTATGGGGAAGAGTATAACCCAAGAGAAGTTGCTTGCTTTTCCCTCCATGCAGCTGGGAGCAGTATAGTTGGGTTTCTAGCTATATAGCTATCATCTGCCTAAAAAAGATGAATTGTACTGTCCCCACTGACACTTCTTTCTTAGTCATTATAGACAAATCAAAAGGGAAAGCACAGGTACAGGCAAAAGTTACCTTCTCCCTTGAAACAGGGAGCCACAAAACAGTTTGAAACACTTCTCACAGTCTAGTTGCTTGGTGATTCCTAGAATAGCAAATCCCTGCTTCAGCCCAGACATGCAATGGTAAGCAGTCAGCACTTGCAGCAGGAGAAGGAGGACTTCACTGCTTGCCCAGCTGGCCACAGAGAAAACAGGACATGCCGCTGTCAGGCGCTATTGTCTGCAGCAACAGAAGCTGGTAGAAATGACACCAACTGCTATGTGGCTGCCCCCACTGAGAAGCTAAATTTCAACCTGAGAAAGAGCACTCCTGAAGGATGGCTCCTCCTCTGCGCACAAGGCTGGACTAAATCATCTTGCTCCTAAGGAGGGATGTGAAGCTCCAGCAGTTCACCCCTACATTGGTGGGTCTATGCCTCCTGAAATTTCCATCCCCCTTATTATAGCATTAAAAAGGTCACCCTCCCTACAGAGCAGGACTTAGGGGCCACGAAGCTCAGCACAAATAAAGTTCATTCTCTTTAACCAGTAGTGGTATACTTAGGATATCCACGGTGCCAACAGTTGTTCTAAAGTAACAGTTCTCATTCATCTTTATCTGTATCTCTTCCTTTACCCAACTACAAATCAAGTACTTAACCTGGATGAATGGAAATTTCTTGTAAATTATAGAAGAGTTGAAGATAATTATGTTTTCCACTGCTTGTTATACAAGGTGGAGAGAGACAAGGAGGGGAAGAAAAAAATCCTGTATCATTGTTACAGTAATTGATTCTCACAAGTATAATTCTTCATGAAAAACAGAACCATATTTGTGGTTTGAAAGGTCCGTGCCATTTACAAGATATGAGCTGAAACAAAATGTATGGGTGGCATTTGGCTTTTTAGGAAAAGAAAGGTGGTAAGTATTTAACAATATGGAAAATAAATTTTAATTATTAATAATTATTTGTATTTTGCTAAGTGTTCCACAGCCAGAAATCTCACCAGATTTTTGAGGCAAGTGTCCTTTTTTTAAAAGTCTCTTTTCAGTCTCTTTGAATTGTAAGTTATTATTTTAACCATTTATCTAGATTATACTAATAATCTATCAGTAATGCTGAGTGGCTGAAACAAACTGCTGGTAAAATGGAGGTTGAATGAGGCCTTCTGAACCTTCATTCTGCATGTGTGACGTCTCTTTATTGCAGCCATTTATCATTTTTTACCTTTCAGACAGCATTATAGAGGATAATTACATGGTAGTTAAATTGGTAGAAATTAATACATTTCTCTTTCCAAGAAAGGTTCTTTTCTATTTTGAATCTACCATACACTGTAAAACACAAGCTTCTATGTGACAAATTGGATACTGTGAAGTAGTATATGCAATAAAAGTGATTAACACCATGAAAATAGGCTGACTTCATTTTCAGACAGATGTAGAAACATTTCATATGTTAGATGTTAAATACTGTAGGATTCTCATATTGAATAATTTGAACGCCTAAGAAGTTTTACTTTGTATTCCAAATTATAGTCATTAAAACACTCTTGGAATAGTCTCCTTAATATTAACTGAGCATTCCTCATTACACAACAAGCCAAATGATTACTTCTGCTGAGTTTCTCTTTCATTCTTCAGTTCCAGCAGTCTTTAACATACAGTAAAGATCTCTGTGAAGCAGACAAAATGCACAATAGTTTCTAAACCACAGAGTTCTGCTAGCGTACCAGAAAGCAAAACAAGACCATACCTTATACAGATATAGGGGAATGAGTTTTGATCTTACTTCCACTAATTAAAATCTAAGAAATTTGCAGTCAGTATCTAACATTGAAATGGCTACTAATTCTGATTTTTAAATACTTCCTCTTACACAGTACTCCAACATTGGCATAATACAACACAAACAATGTTCTTTAGTTTAGAAGAAAATAATCCCATTTGCAATTCTAATATCATTGGTGAGGGGGTTTGATTCCCAATCTTGAAGATAAAATTAGTTTTCACTTTATTTGAGAAAAATCTATGCATTTTATAAGAGCAAGTTCTAAGAGAACTTTCATGCAAAGACACCACGTTTTCAAGGCCATGGGGTCTTTTGGTGTGATACCTAAAGAATGTGATCTCAATGATATTACATACAAATTATTAATAGGACACTTTGATATTGCAAAACAATGATCAGTTAAAGAAAGTAATTCAGAGGAAGGTAGGTTTGAGTATATCATGGTTGCTCACTGTAATAACAGTTAAACATTGCAACATCCGCAACATACATGGATTGGACTGGAAGAGCTAGAAGATCTTTTCAGTCTTATGCAACAGAAAAAGGAGTGAAATTGCTTCCACTCAAACAGAAAAGATTTAAATGCAATGTTATTAATACATTAGTAGGTTGTAGGTAAATGCAGGGAAGTGTAATGCATGTCAGTACTACTCTTGGTTCTCTCTTTTAGATTTTATAGCCCTAGGCATGAAGAGTTATAGCTTTTATTACTAATTTATCTAATACATCTACCAAAATATTTTAACAATTCTATTAAAAACAAAAATCACAAATGCCCTATGAAAAATAATTAGAGGAAAATCCAAGGGCATCCCCTTTCTGCCTTTAACATTAAACCTGTTGAAAAAAGTCAATCACTGGTCTTACAGAAGATGTGGAATCTTTAATGTTCTAGAAAGACTTACGAAGTTTTTTCCCATTGTTACAAATCAATACCAGTTAGCAAAGTAGTAGATAGGGTAGAGGGGCAGGTTGTGAAAATGCCTAGCAATTTAGAAGACTTATCTACAAAGTGAATCAATAAGCTAGACTGTGACGTAAAGCCTTAGAGAACAATGAAAATCAATAATGGAATACTGTGCAAATGTGAGCAAAATAACAATAAAAGGAAGACCACACGCATTAAGAACAGCAGTAGGGCTTCAACGCAGGGAAACCTAGGTTTGTGTCAATGATCATCAAAGGCCTGACATTTGAAGTTCCAAAGGGACCTGTAAGTTTCCCCCATTGTAGTCTACACTCACTGAACTAAATTTTACTGGTCTTATTGTACACCTGATTCTGCAAAAATTACTAAGGCTACTAGCAGGACTTATCACTTCTTCTTCAAATACCATTTTGGAGAATTCCACATGCTTCTGCAAGGAAAAACTCCACAGAATTACAAAGCACTTTTTGTCAGAAAAATTGGTGTTATTAAATCCCACTCTGCACAGCTGTGTACAAAAAGGAGATGTGAAATATGAAATAACGAATGGATAGAGTTGAATTTCCATCTGAAAATTGGCACCTATTAAAGAAATATTCCAGACTGTCAGAATCAACTGGGAAAACAGAAGGCTGACAAAGCCATATAATTCTTTCTTTATTCTTGGGTAATATAATGAAATGCTTTACTAAACAAGTATATTAATCTTTGTACACTTGCTAAAGATTTTTTTAGAATGCTTAGTTTAGCGGGATGAAGAATATCAGACTAAAGAACTGCTGATTTCTCAGAAACTATTAATGAGTAAGTGCTAAGTAAATAGATATTTGTAAATTCTTTTTTAAAATTGCTGATATTTCAAAGTTGAAGACCTCATTATGCAGAGAGTGATGGTTGTATATACAGGACCATACCTAGCTAGTTTGTAAACTGTTCCTGATTTGCATCCTGTTTCCTTGCATTTTTCAGTTATAAATGGACCACAGAGGAAGAGTCAAAGGTAACCTCTAGTAAGACTTCAGATTTAACTTTTTATTCTGCTACATTTCTACATTTTAGTTCATGTGATGGGGGAAAAAAACACTTTATGGGATCTTGCTTATTTTATTATGAGCAGTTTGCTAACCTTGCAGCAAAAGTTCATTATATTCTCTTTTCTGTATAGTTGAAGGTAGTAGCTATTACTTTGTTGTTCAAGTTAATAGAATGTCTTAAGGTCAATTCATGTTTTGTGATTTGTAGATATTTTTGTGTACTCAGTTCATGATGGATTTTTTAAATATTATACACTTCCTTTTCCCAGCTTACTCCACAATGTCTATCAGAATTTTTATTTCCGTAAGGATAATTGTTTCGCTTACTGCATTTTTTTTCCTTAGAAGTCTGTCCGTGTCTTACAGTGAACTTGCACAGTTTTATTTTCTTATTTGTGAATGCATAATTTAGTTTTGTTTTTCTTCTTCTTCCACAGAAAAGTTATGTATGTAAATGTGTGAGGCCAACAGAGACAGTCTGCAAATATATAATTCTAGTCATAGAATAGAATCATAGAATCATTAAGGTTGGAAAAGACCTCTAAGATCATTGAGTCCAACCGTCAACCCAACACCACCATGCCCTCTAAACCATGTCCCTAAGCGCCTCATCTACACGTCTTCTAAATACCTCCAGGGATGGGGACTCAACCACTTCCCTGGGCAGCCTGTGCCAATGTTTAACCACTCTTTCAGTAAAGAAATTTTTCCTCATGTCCAATCTAAACCTCCCCTGGCACAACTTGAGGCCATTTCCTCTCGTCCTATCACTAGTTACTTGGGAGAAGAGACCGACACCCACCTCACTACAACCTCCTTTCAGGTAGTTGTAGAGCATGATAAGGTCTCCCCTCAGCCTCCTTTTCTCCAGGCTAAACAACCCCAGTTCCCTCAGCCACTCCTCAGACGACTTGTTCTCCAGACCCCTCACCAGCCTCGTTGCCCTTCTCTGGACATGCTCCAGCACATCAATGTCCTTCTTGTAGTGAGGGGCCCAAAACTAAACACAGTATTTGAGGTGCGGCCTCACCAGTGCTGAGTACAGGGGCACGATCAGTCAGACAGATTGGTCAGTCTGGACCAATCTATTCTCTGAACTTACCACTCTCTGCTGGACATACTGAAGACTAGCTAATTAGGGTCACGTACTAATTTCTTAGTAGTTTCTGCCTGCATTGGAAAATGCAGTTAAAAGGGGGGTGGGGGGAGGTGGGATGTGTCAAAGGCAAAGACTCGTTAATCTGGCTACCACAGTATTTAACAAGGTATCTTCTACAGTGAACTTTCACATATCAAATAATTGTTGCTACCTCTTCAGATGACTCATCTCCTAACTCCACTAACTGCATTGCTAAATGTCAATAAATAAATAAAAGCATGAGCCTACCATATAGGGAAATCATCCTTCTCTGCCTCAATATGTACATCTGAAACTGATATTTAACTTCATCTTTGCTTCCCATTCTGTTACATAGTTTAAGATTTTTGGAAACAGACACTGTTCAAGGTGTATCAAAGTATGCAATACAAAGGGAAGAGTTTCCAGCATTTACACATTACTGTTTGAAAAATGGATCAAATAGGAAGAAATAACAATTACTTTTGTCTGCCTTTTTAACGCAGGATTGAGGGTGTGCCATCAGACATTGCTCAGTATTAAGATTATGCAAGTCTTAAGTGTACCTGTCCCCAGTGGCTGCTTAAGCATTCAGAACTCAAACAAATTTTACACAGAACAATTATAGACTTGATTTCACTCCTATTGAGGAGGACAAAATAATACCCATGGACTCAGGTGACCCCATGTGAACAGGGACATCTCTGGGGTTCTGTCTTTGTAACTTATAAGATCTATTTTGGTGGAATGAAATCATGAGCATATTCTCAAAAGGACTAGAGCAGTAGAAGAAAAGCAGCTAGCAACAGCGCAGAAGCAGGCCATCCCTGTGTGCCAAAAGATGAGCCAGTGGGGAAGACTGGCCAGAGCTTTGTCTGGAACTCAGTGAAAAAAATAGAGTTTATGATCTTTGGAAGCAGGGGCAGGCAACTCAGGAGGACTACAAAGATGTCGTGAGGTTATGCAGGGAGAAAATTAGAAGGGCCAAAGCCCAACTAGGAATTAATCTGGCTACTGCCGTAAAAGACAATAAAAAAAGTTTCTATAAATACCTTAGGAACAAAAGGAGGGCTAAGGAGAATCTCCATCCTTTCTTGGGTTTGGGGGGAAACATAGTGACAAAGGCTGAGGAAAAGGCTGAGGTACGAAATGCCTTCTTTGCCTCAGTCTTTAATAGTAAGACCAGTTGTTCTCGGGGTACCCAGCCCCCTGAGCTGGAAGACAGGGAGCAGAATGAAGCCCCCATAATCCAAGGGGAAATGGTTAGTGACCTGCTACACCACTTAGACACACACAAGTCTATGGGGCCAGACGGGATCCACCCAAGGGTACTGAGGGAGCTGGCGGAAGTGCTCACCAAGCCGCTTTCAATCCTTTATCAACAGTCCTGGCTAACTGGGGAGGTCCCGGTTGACTGGAAGTTAGCAAATGTGACACCTGTCTACAAGAAGGGCTGGAAGGAGGATCCAGGGAACTACAGGCCTGTCAGTATGACCTCGGTGCTGAGGAAGGTTATGGATCAGATCATCTTGAGTGTGATCACGTGGCACATACAGGACAAGCAGGTGATCAGGCCCAGTCATCACGGGTTTATGAAAGGCAGGTCCTGCTTGACTAACCTGATCTCCTTCTATGACAAGGTGACCCACTTAGTGGATGAGGGAAAGGCTGTGGATGTTGTCTACCAAGACTTTAGTAAAGCCTTTGACACCGTTTCCCACAGCATTCTCCTGGACAAACTGGCTGCTCATGTCTTAGGTGGGCGTACTCTTCACTGTGTGAAGAACTGGCTGGATGTCTGAGCCCAAAGAGTTGTGGTAAATGGAGTTAAATCCAGTTGGCAGATGTTCACAAGTGGTGTTCCCCAGGGCTCAGTTGTGGGGCCGGACTTGTTCAATATCTTTATCAATGATCTGGATGAGGGGATTGAGTGCACCCTCAGTAAGTTTGCAGATGACACCAAGTTGGGCGGGAGTGTTGGTCTGCTCGAGGGCAGGAAGGCTCTGCAGAGGGACCTGGACAGGCTGGATCAATGGGCCAAGGCCAATTGTATGCAATTCAACAAGGCCAAGTGCTGGGTCCTGCACTTCGGCCACACCAACCCCATGCAGCGCTACAGGCTTGGGGAAGAGTGGCTGGAAAGCTGCCTGTCGGAAAAGGACCGGGGGGTGTTGGTTGACAGCCGGCTGAACATGAGCCGGCAGTGTGCCCAGGCGGCCAAGAAGGCCAATGGCATCCTGGCCTGTATCAGAAATAGCGTGGCCAGCAGGACTAGGGAAGTGATTGTCCCTTTGTATTTGGCACTGGTGAGGCCACACCTCGAATACTGTGTTCAGTTTTGGGCCCCTCACTACAAGAAGGACGTTGAGGTGCTGGAGCGTGTCCAGAGAAGGGCAACGAGGCTGGTGAGGGGTCAGGAGAACAAGTCTTCTGAGGAGCGGCTGAGGGAACTGGGGTTGTTTAGCCTGGAGAAGAGGAGGCTGAGGGGAGACCTCATCACTCTCTACAACTACCTGAAAGGAGGTTGTAGTGAGGTGGGTGTCGGTCTCTTCTCCCAAGTAACTAGCGATAGGACGAGAGGAAATGGCCTCAAGTTGCGCCAGGGGAGGTTTAGATTGGACGTGAGGAAAAACGTCTTTCCTGAAAGAGTGGTGAAACATTGGCACAGGCTGCCCAGGGAAGTGGTTGAGTCCCCATCCCTGGAGGTATTTAAAAGACGTATAGACATGGCACTTAGGGACATGGTTTAGTGGTGGAGTTGGCAGTGTTAGGTTAATGGTTGTACTCAATGATCTTAAAGGTTTTTTCCAACCTAAATGATTCTATGATTCTATACTAGACAGATTTAATGTATGCATACATGTATTTATGTATATATTAATCAACTAAAATATTATTTTTCCCAAAACAAGATGATAAGAATAATAGATTTTGTAGCAGCAAAAAACTGAAATGAATGAAATACGATTATTTTCTTTCTCTCTTGCTCTTTAAAAAAAACCACCAAAAAAGAAACACACCACAACTCTCTTATTGTACCTTTAGAAACGAAGTCTAGACAGGAACTATTTCTCAAGCAAAGTGCTGTACTTTCCTTCTGTTTCCAAAGTTTGTTTCTTTTATCTCAACAGAACTATAAACATACAGGACAGTTCAACTGAATAGGTTTTGGAAAGATAAGCTTTTTCCATTGCTAGCAATGCCCCCTTTTGACATAGATCAATTCTGCCTTCCACTTCTAAAGGTGAAGGAACTACAGCACTTCTCCCTAAAGCCAACTTTTTATGGCTTCACGTGGCAGGCCACTTCCCTTTTCACTGAGCAAAATGGAGTAATCGAAAGCTTCCCCTTGCCCAACCTGCCTCATCTCTAACCCTTCGTGTGGGAGCAGCCTAAGGTCTGGCTCAGCCCCAAGCAGACTCAGGCAGCTGTAGTAGCAGACTGTGAACAAATACGTCTAAACAGCAAGACTTCAGAATTATTTGTGCAAACTTATAACTAAACGACTGTTTGACCCAAACCAGCTTGCATCTTTTGGGGGATAAAGCAAACAAAAAAAGTACTCATCACTGACTAGGTAGGCTTGCCTCTCTTTTTAACGTGTATATGTACCTTGCTAGATGAAAGTGTAAAGGCAACAATTGATAACGTAGCCAAAGAAAAATGACTAGCCATGAGGATACGGCGGCCAGAACTTGCAGTGAGCCTACCAGCTTGGGTAAATAATTCAAAGTTCCCCAGGGCTTTATTCTGGTTGCACCTAATAGTCATCTCTGGCTGAATTAAGCTAGCACAGAAATGCTACTACATATTACAGGAACAGAGTTATTTACCAATGCAACGGTCAATTTAAATTGCACTGGAGCTGGACATTTCGTTACACTATTCACTTCTGTTAACTCCCACTGTGACCGATTTTTTTTTAATATATATATTCATAATAGTTATCTGGCAGATTTTTTCACGATTTGCACATTAAAAAATATTAAACAGGAAACTTTACTCAAAAAAAAAAAGAAAAAATATTTTGGCTATTTATGTAACATTTTTGCCTCCAGAAATCATTCATAAGGTCATCTGGTTATTTTTGTCCTTCTCTCTTTCAAAATGCCCATGCTAAATCTTGGGCATGACTGAATTGCAGCCAAAGTAAATGTCTCTTTATTATCTATCTTTAGATTAGAGATTCCTGTTTTAACCAGAGTAATTTAAATCAGACATGTCTATGTTAGGATCTTGCAGGTTAGATAAAAATGTAATCCTATAAATCACACAAACGTATCACCTGTGTCCCATTGTTCATCTATGGTGATAAGACATAATTTCTTGAAATATTTTATAGACGATTAGGGTATTTATGTATACCCTTGGTCATATCAGGGTCTGTTTTTTAGTCCAAGGAAGAAAGAAAAATATCAGTCAAAATTAAAAAAAAAAAAATCTTTCTAAATGATACTGCGTTTTTTATCACAAGGATTAACCCATTCAATAAACATCAGATAATTTGCATTTTTTGTCTACTTTCCTGAAAGAGTAGAGACTTCCACTCATACCTAAGTGTGAAGTTCTAGGGAAAAAAATCTTATCCTTGACATGAAAATATCTGCTTTTGTCTGCAGATGGGTAATTGTACTCTCCTATGTTCCCACAACTCATTGGCCTACCTGGGCACAACCATTTTAAGCAACTAAGGATTAAAGTCTATTAAATTCATAGGACAGGTTATAAGCTCTTACGTCATATTTGTCACGTAGCATCACTAGGTCATTCACTGCATATCTAAGCTACTTCAGAAATGTACTCTTAGCTTTTCCTCAGCATGGCTTCTTTCTCCATGGAGAATAAAGAAGGTTTCTTTTTTTTTTTTTTTCTTTTTTTTAACAAAACATTCAAAGTTGCAATAAATTAAGCTACAGAAAATGTATAACTCAAATTTTTAAAAAATGTAAAACAGAATAGAGAAGAAAAAAATAAGAACAGATAATAGTGAAATAATATATTGGTAGACACCAAACACTTTAAACATTAGCAAATTGTGTAGCTTTTTTTGCTTTCTGTCTCTGCTGTATTTGCAATATAAAACAATACATGTTATCTTCAGGTGACAGAAAATTTATGCTGCCTTTTCAAATTAGTCAATCAAGTAAAAATTTCAAATCTCACAGCTCTTTATCAGGCTGTTTCACTGAGATCAGAATTTTCTCTTGCTGACTTCAATTAACTTTGGTTTCCAATCAGGAGAAGCAAATTTTAATGTCATTTAAAAGCAGTATTTTAAGAGAAAGTAATATTTTCTACTTTGATATGATTTCAACATGTATTTAAGACATTTTATGGAAGAAAAGTGTCATTTTCATATATCAGATCATTCTGATAAAAATAGCCAAACATTTAACTTCATATTTCTGTTGAGAAACACAAGGTAATTAACATTTTTTCCAAATAAAAATTACAAGTAATTTTAAATGACCGAAATACCCTGTGTCATTTTTGTTTTCTTCACACCTCCAATCCTATTTTCTCACTTGTACTGAATCTATTCCTAAAATGTATCCCTCAAACACATTTTTGTTTGTAGGACATCCCCAACTAAGTTACCGAATGATGTGTGTTCAGACTTTCACATGCAAACAAGTAACTACAGCTTAATGGGTTACTGCTTTATGAGACAGCCTCCATTTCTGGTCATATGGAATCTTCCATCCTATGCCAAGCGAGAACAGTGTGAGAGTGTGTGTTCTTCTATCTATCTATATCTCCATCCTTTTAAAGAAATGTTGCAGTGGAGTTCCTAAAGCCACCACTGCTTGTAATATCTGGGCAGGGAAGCATAAGAGAAAACCACTCTTATGGAAATATGAACAGGTGTTGGAAAATATTCAGTGGACATGGAAATGCAATGTGAATTGTGTCCTGTAAAGAATGAAATGCAGCATGGCACTACCTTGCAGGAAAGGTAAAACCGTCTACATTTAATGAGAGAATAGACAGGAGACCAAACAACATCTTCCTTCAGAAAAGTTGACTTTTTTTTTCTTTTTAAAATCACAATGGTAGTTGAGGTTTCATGCTGTTAAGAAATGGAACAAATAACACGTGACTTTTGATTAGAAAGGAATGATTTTTAGTCTAAATTTGATCTTAAAAGCCATGACTTTTATCAGTCAATTAATTCAAACTAGGTTAAGACTTGTTTTCAAAGTAATTTAGCAATAGTCAGGGTATCACAAACCCATTCTAAGGTAACAATGGATGAAGACTACTAGGCATAAGACGGCCACTTTCTTTTTTCTACCTGTATAGCTGACATCTTTTACACAAAACACATATTATTTAAAAAGTAGAATACCATCTGAGTAAAATATCATGACTTTTGCTTTTGCTATTTAACTTTTATGTTTCTCACCCTATTAGGTGACTTCTACAAATAACTAGTCCAGAAATAAACCACAACGTTATCACATGCTTTTGATAACTAACCCATGAAGTAACCAAATAATAGTTTTTATTCACAACACAACACAAACTAGTTGCAATTCAAGAACTGTTCACCTGAAAATTCACTAGAAATGTGGGAACAGAATTTAAAAATAATAAATGGTATCTTTCTTAGCAGTGTTGAGCACAATTCATTGAAAGCACTACTTATTAAAACTCCAGTCCCATATAAAATAGAACTACCTTCCTTAGAAGAAAATCTCTTATAGTTCTTGTGTTTGGGGGGGGTAGTGTTTTGGTTTGGTTTTGGGAGAGAGAAGCGAGGGACAGTATGGAAACAGACCTCGTCACAGTAGAATATGATGTAACAGTGAAGTTTTCACAGGTAATGGAAGGAATGTGGGAGGTTAAGTTTTACAGTGGATAATCACAGTTGCCTTTCACCTCTGGGAACCTGTACTCAAGCAAGGTCAAAAAGAAAATTAGTTTTGGGATCTCTTCACAGTCCCAATCTACAGTTAGAAAAAGCTATGACCAGAATAGCAAGAGGCTGGCAGTTAAAGGCTGAGCTGCAGGCATAAGGTTTTCACCCACATGCTTCAGCCTCCGGTATCCTATGAGACCTCACCCCTGTGCTTAATGTGAGATTACTGACCTGTGTAAGGTGAAGCACACCTATCTTTATGGAATCAGTGTCTTGACCTGTACAGTTACTGTTCTTATCAAGAACAGTCTTTCTTATCCCTTGATTTCAGAAATGTTAATGGAAAAGATAGTCAATTACTTGCCACACCCTACAATCACAAAGGAACTACATAACCTTGATTATACATTTTTAAATTAGAGGAAGTTATAGCACTTACTCAAAAAATTACAAGAAGCAGTTGTACATCACTCATAGAAGCTTTGTAATGGGTTTAGTGAAATAATTCATAGAAATTAAGGCAAGGTAAGTTAGCAAAATTAAAGAAAATGTTGTGTCAAGGTTGGATTTTGTGACCTCTTTTCGCACCTGACAGAAGACAGTCAGAGCCCAGAGCATGCTTTATTTCATTCCCTACCACCACCTTCAGTGATATCATATGGTCTGACAAAAGATATTAGATTTTAAATTACTGAATCATATTATCTCTCTGCATACACTTTCCCTCTCTTACATTCTTACACTGCCATAACTACAACAATATTTCTTTTAGAACACAATTCAAATACATTTTCTATGCTCCCATTTTCTGCAACATTTATCATCTAGAGTAATCCATAATAATGTCAATGCTGAATTCAGATTTGAAGGTCTCAATTTAATGGCCACATTCAAAAAATGGTACTGAATATGCAAAATAGATAGTTATTTGTAAAATTAAGCAACAAAAAAGTTTCAGTGTGATTTGCCACACCAGCCATCTATACAAAACCTGTCTCCTGCTTATTTAAATGCTTCAATGGAGTTCCACAGTAATTGAGCAACAGTCCAATATTTTAAAATAGAAAAAACTGTATTATCATCTCTCTTCTTGCTAAACCCTGAGGAGAAATAGCTTGATTGAATGGGGGTGGGGGTGTGTATTGTGTGGGTGGATGTGTTCCATGTGTGAGAAATAATTACAGAGGAGAAAAGAAATGAATTTTAGTTTTCATTTTTATAATGGTGAAATCTGTGGTCATTTTCCCTTGTTAAAACCTCTGAAAATAGTATTTCCAACGCCTGTATGACCCCTGATATTAATCAACAGAAGAGTGTTTAAAAATATTTTTTTAAAAAGAATATTTTTCAAAATCTTGTCCCATAAATGATTTAGCATTTTATATCACTGAGTAGCAAGCCACACACAGAAATGTTACTTACCAACTTTTAGAAACAATGTGTTGAAATATTTAGTATATTCTGCTGTAAATAATGTAATGCATAAAACAAATACTGTTGCCTTACCAGAAGGTCTAGCATTTATTACTGCAATTTCTTCTTATAAAAAAACCTCAGTCATAGTAAGAAAAAATCATTAGCCATTATTGTTCTAATATTTTCTTACCATTTAAATTTTTTTACATTGTTAGCTGTCTCTATAACAAAATTATGACAACTGACTTGAATTTTCCAGTAGAATATCTGCAATTTAGAGCACCAGCACAGCCTTTCCAATGGTCCTTCTAACCCTGTGTCCTCTCTCCAAGCATAACTAACAGTTCATGCCTAGGGAAAGAGTAAAAAAGTAATGCTTCTCCCAGTACTCATTCTCAGCTTTTGGCAGCTGGCAGTTTAGGGACTTAATAAATTAGGGGTCATCTGTACATCATCCCGTTATAGCTTTTACTATACTTTTCTGTTATGAGTTTACTTAAGAGTTTTTGTGAACACAGTTGCAGTTTTAGACCCCTCACAATATTCTTCAGGAGTGAGTTAATTGAACTTAAGAGTTACTGTCTGTACCTTCTCCTGTTCACTATATCCTATTGAATAGTGAACAACATGCAAGTTTGACAATTTGCTATCTTATGAGGTTAAATGTTAATGTATTTCAAAAGGCTTTCTGGCTCCTTCAACAACGTTGAATTTGAGTCTACTGTGGCTGCTCAATACTTACAACCTTTCTAGCTAAAATGTCAACCCGACTTCACAAACTACTCAGAAGTAAATCAGTAGTTGTTTTTCCTATATGTCTTTAAAAAAACCCAAGTCATATTCAGTGTATAAAAAAGACAAAAAGGAGAAGGTATTTTCATTACAAAAGTATTTTCATTTCAAATTGGAGCCTGTTCTCTTCAGGGCTGACTCAGAGCCTTCTTCAAATTTTACTTGGGTCTAAAAGATGGCTTTGGTGACATTCAAATTATCATCTTACCAGAAAACAACCTATTATATTCAAATTCTTGAAGAAATTCCTTTTCACATGACTTGTCTTTCAAGCCCTAAGATATGGAATACAAAGTATTCTTTTTTAAATATTAAAAAGGGAGATTCTTTGCTGCACTCTGCCATCCAGAACTCAAGAAGGAAAACAAGACACATTTCTTCTTCTCCATAAATGCGAGGTAAGAGATTTTGCTCATATCATAGAAGTTCTCATTAAATGCAATGGCAATTCAGCATGACAACAAATGGTATTTTGCCTGAATGGCTTGTAAAATATAGGAGGGGTTCTGCTTCCATGTGAGCCTGCACTGTATTGCACAAAAGCTCTTAGTACACAGTTTCTCTGTGAAAAGGGGAAACAGCATACATGTACAGCTTCCTGCCAGCTGCTCCTTCCCTGGGAAAATAAATGACGCACTGAAGTAAGAGCAAGAGGGGAGCTTGCCAGTATAGAGCTGTAAATGGTCTTTGAGTTATGTAAGTTAAATTAATTTTTTTTCTGCCCTGCTAAATTTTCCAAGGACAAGTGATTTGGGATCAAGCTACCACAATTAACAGCTGTTACCCATATCCTCCACCTGGGTCTCAACTTATCAGGTGAGACACTTGTCATGAGGTCTCCTTCTGTACTAAGGACTCATTAAGGTTCACCAAGACTTTGACAGTTCTGAACAATGTGGACCTGTTCACATATGTTACCTTTCCTGAGTCAGGCTTTGAAAACACTAATAAAAGTTTGAAATGCCCACTCTGTTCATCTTTGTTCACTACCTCTTTGTTGTTAGGGCAATTTGGTATTATCACAATTATCTCTTCATTGGTAAGATTTATTTTGGACTCTGTAGATAAATACTGCAAATGTTGCATCCTCTGTGACCTTAATCACCATAAAGCCTCTACTGAAGTAATTTAAAGAGATCATTTTTCCATTTTGTTTTTTTCATAATTTGCTCCATAAAATAATCATAATTTGATTGTTACTTTCAAAAGAATCATGAAATATGCAATGGCAACTAATATGAATGAACCGTGTGTTGGAAGGGAATAAAATGATAATCACTTAAAAAGGAAGAACAATATGTCTAAATTAAAATGCTGGTCAACAGAACACAGAGCTGACATTTACAAAGGTTATGTTTGACTGTAATAAAATAAATGGCAGCTCTTTGTGTACATAGTTGTCAATTAACATTGCATATGTGTCTCTTGGATACATTTATTTTTGCCTAATGACTCCTTATTCAAGATGCAAAAATCTATTATTAATGTTTGGTAAGTACTCCTGACTGAGGGAAATAACTAAGAATAATAGCTGCCTCTTTGTATTAACATTTTCTTTTCACAAGAATGTCATTAAAATGAAAAAATAATATAACATCTAAAATCATCAGAATGGTTTGGAAACAGAAGAGTCAAAATATAATAGAAATGGAAAACTTATAAGAAAATCTTATTTACTGTAGATTCAAGTGAGACAAGAATTATTCTTTTTAAGGTTAAATTAAAGCAAGTAAATCTGTTATTTATCTACTTTGAACTTCTCATCTATAATAGGGCTGCTAATGCAGACATGATTAATCTTGAATGATACTTTTTAGTAATTGAAAACAAAAATAAGTTGCAAAAACATTTATATTTATTTCAATGCAACTATGTGGCTCCAAAAATGCCTGAACCTTGTGAGTCATTTATCTATAATGGAATTTTTATTTCCTTTTTGCCCTTAATCAGGAAAAGAAGCTCTCCAGTTGAAACTCAGAAGGGATAGACTATTTCTTTCTGGCATTGGCATGGAGTGCTGCTTTGCCTCAAGAGGAAATGTAAAGGAAACGTGGTTGCTGCATCTCTCATTAAGCCTGAGCTTTGCTGGATGATACACAAACCCCTGGGTAGTACACAAAGGGGCTCGTTGCCAGAATCACATCCCAGTGTCAGTTTAAGGCAGATTCTTTCCATGATTTTGCAGCAAGCAGCAAAACCCCTTACTCTCCCGCCTAAAGAAGAATCAGGATATAAATAGACTGAGGGTTCTGGATTTTGTTTGTTTCTTTTTTTCACAAGACAGAGAATGACTCCGTAGTCTGATGTCCATGAGGCTTACCAGAAAGGGCAGCTAAGTGTATCCTGGTTCTAGCCCTTACTCAGAATAATTTGTACATTTTACATTAAAACAGTCATTGAACAAAATGAACAAATAATCCTGGCAGAATGGATTTGAAACCAGGTGTGGTGGGTTGACCCCTGCCAACAGCCAAACACCTGCCCAGCCTCTCACACACTCCCCTCTCCCATGGCAGAGGGGCAAAATAGAAGGAAGGCAAGAAAACTTGACATCACAATAATGACAGTTTAATAAGGAAAGCAAAAGCTGCATGCAGAAGCAAAACAAAAAGAGGATTTCATTCACTTCTTCCCACTGGCAGGCAGATGTCCAGACTCTTCCTGGAAAATCAGGTCCTCATCATGTGTAACAGTTGCTTGGGAAGACCAGCGCCATAATCATAAACATCCCCTGCTTCCTCCTCCTTTCCTTGAGCTTTTATTGATAAGCACGACATCATATGGTATGGAATATCCCTTTGATCAGTTTAGGTCAGCTGCCCAGGCTGTGTCTCCTCCTAATCTCTTGCTGACCCCCAGCCTAACTGCGGTGGGAAAAAGCCTTGATGCTGTACAAACACTGTTCAGCAATAGCCAAAATATTAGTGTGTTATCAACGCTCTAATTATATGCCTATCATGAAAAAGAAGCATATCACTATTTCCCAGACAGATCCATTATGAAAGGTAAAAGATGATTGTGCTGAATCCTTTGAAATGAAGGGTTTCAATACCTACCCATGGGACCCTGTTTGCATCCTGCATATACACTGATATCTAAACATAAAAGATGGGTATAACTTCCAACCCATTCTAGGCTTCCATATTTCGTACTGGCAAGCCCAAGTCAGCTTTTGTGGTGGATACTGACCTATAGAGAATGCTCTGTTAAGAGAAAATCTCTCTTCAGGACGTAATTTGGTTTTTACCGAAATCAATGGCAGCTTTTTCACTTAAAACAAAAATCCAGTACTTCCTGTATCAATTACTTTTATAGCACCATTATTACCTCTTCCTATTGTTTTTCAAATATTAACATTTATGGCTTGTTGAAAATTTTATGGAGGCAAAAAAATCTGTTGACATTTTTACATTTACAAGTTACAGTTTCAGTTATAATAATTTTTTTGTGGGAAAAAGCCTTGATATTCTGCCTATCAATATATTCAATCCACAAGCTGAAAGGGGATGTAGAGGTGCTCTATTATTTCCCCAACTCCTGTTCTGAAATTCTTTATGGTTATTTATATGAAGTACTTTATCTAAGCAAATATAGGTTTCATTTTAATATGTTGAAAATGAGGTAGTTTATATGATAATGATTTAAGCCTTCAGTATCTCCTATCTATAATGAGCATTTCACTGTCCCTTATTTACATCTAGAACACTAACAAAATGTTTTAATTTATTGCCAGATGAACTTGCTGACAATCTAAATGTGATGACATCCATAATAAACAAATATACTGGGACCCAGGGACAATACATAGAAAAATGTTCAATAACAGCTTGATAAAGATCAAAGACTTCACACTTATCTCAGGAAGAAGAGAGTTCAGAATTCATCCATGAAACAAACCAGACAATGGTGTCTTTTTTTTTTTTTTTTAATAAATAAAAATTTAATGTTTGGTGCTTGTAACATTTATCCCAGATGTCCTACTTATGACTACAGCAGAGCAATCCAATGTGAATTTCTGCCTCCAGTTAGAACCAAGATAAACACAATCACCCAACAGAATCTCCAACTATGTAGAAACCCTAGATAAGTAAATGTATGTTCCCACAATGTATTATATAAACAGAAATATCTTCTACAGACATGCAAATCTTTTAAAGGTGATATTTTTAGAAGTGAATGCACAACCAGACCAGAGATACATAAAGAGAGATTTCATATCATTAGTTATACCTCAGCAGGAACTGTCAATATGCAGTCCCTCCGGTCAAGATTCAACATCCCTAACATTTAACTTAGAAACTAGTTCAGAAAGTAATTCAAGAACTTCAGAAATTTTTAAGCATACCTGAGATACCATCTGCATGAGTGCCATCATCACCACTGTATTCCTCAGTAGCAAGGCGCACTCCCTCAAATTGCTTCTATTTCTTCTTTCAAGCTGCAGTGTTGTAATGCTACGTACAACTTACAGATAGCCAGGGAACTGTATGACCATATTAATGTACAGCTTGACCATATAGAAGTACCGCTGAAAAAAGATTCTTTCTAGTTTTTTCCAGCACTTCCACATATTCCCACCAGTGAGAGATTAGGAGCACACGGGTCCATGAGGAATTCTTCACACCTATGAAATCATGCCACATTCCACACCCAGGCATCAAGGCATGCTCTCACTCTAAGGACTGAATATGTACAAAACTTCTCAGCTGATGTGCACACTGCATACGCACAACCCCTAGCTAGTTACTTTGCATACCTCCTCCAGAAAGGTAATTTACTATTGACAGAGTAACGGTTACAATGGAGAGGATCTTGAAATCAGGAAACTGGTTTGCTAACCAGATGATAGGTTTCATATTCATTACCATTCCCGTGGACTGCATTACTTAAATATTTCTATTGTTTGTGTCATTAGTTTTAGCATGAGTAGGTGACTCTGAGTGAGGGGTACAAAGTGGTTCTGTAAGTCAATTAACTCTATGTTTAGCAATATCAAAAACAAATCTGGAAGCAGCACAACAGGACACATTTCACTGAGATCATCTCTACTCTTTCCACACATGAAGCCCAGGTCAAACCATAAACTCGTATGTGCACATCCCTTCCTCACACACAGAAAAATTAGGAAAGGAAAGAACTTGATCTTCTGCTCTGACTTCACCACCATTGTTTACTTTGAAGAAGAAACTACTGGCCAGATGTATTTCCATTTAGTAGTAGGTTTCACTTATGAGACTGAAAGATTGTTTTGAGACCAGGAGCTCTTCTGGACATTTTCCAGGCCACCAGAGTTACCCTTAGTTTTTCTTGGATCTTTTTCCACCTGGTTGGTTACACACGATTTATTTGTGAAATCAGTGCCTTCTCTGATATGCTTTGAACTCCTTAGTGCTCTCCTTTCTTCCCTGGGCCCTCTGAACTGTTTTCCAGCACTGCCATGGGACTGTAGCTTACCTTGAGATAAATTTTAAAGCCAAGAACAACAGCCATTCACCCTGTGCTACCTTGTCACTATTATGAAAACAGTAACTTAGGTGACACTGATTAAAGGAACCTATGGACAATAAATCTCCCCTTGAGATTTCCCGGGGGGGGGGGAGAAAAACCTTACCATTCACAAGTTACTTGCCAAAAAAAAATTAAAATGAAAAAGAAACAGAAAATACCTAGAAAACATGAAAAATAATTATTGGATACAAAAGATAACTTCATTTTTCTACTTCACTGCTTGATGTAAGCGTAGCAAAATAATATCAGTTCACAGGGTAACAAGATGACAAATTAGCTAACTCATTCCAGAGTACCATACATAAATCATAAATTTAAGCTGCATTCTATTTATCTTTGTTTATGTGACAAGTCTTCATCTAGATAACATATGGGAAAATCATAAGCCCATGTCACTATTACTCAGGCAAATTCCCCATGTAAAATAACCAGCCAGTGCTGAAATATTCCATGTTATTTTCAACCCTAAATTCATGTAACAAGGGAAAATAAAGATACCAAGGAAAAATCAAAAGTCATGTATGTCTAGCCATAGAGAAAGAATATTACCAAAAAAACCAGTTCATCTACCAAATATGTATCAGGTCATGGGTCCTCTGGAAGTCTCATACTTACTGCTGTAACCCCATGTTATTTCATTCCTTACTCTTCTCCTTTCCAAACTCTCTATTAACACTAACAACTCTTAATCTGATCTCCCAAGGAAATGAGGTTCAGGATCTGCATCTGTCCATCTCTCAGATCCTTATTTTCAATCAAAATTGATGAGAAGAACTGAGGTCTCAAAATCATTAACTTGCTGAAATTTATGTGAAAAAGGCATTTAGGTAGAAGACATTAATGCCCCTAGAGGAGGGAAACATTGCAGAATTAGCTCAGCCGTGCTATTAGGCACCAGAGAATCAACACAAGGAGAGCTGTAGGAAATCAACCTTCATAAATTCTGCTTTTCAGAGAGGTGTCTGTTTCATTTCCAAAATAAAAAAGGCCTTAGAGAAAAGAACATGATTTTTCTCCAGGCACTGAACAAATGTGAAGTAACAATAATCTATAGGTATAGTCACAGCAGTATAAAACAATTCTTATGGACAGTTCATCAGAAATCTTTATATTCAGTCTTCTGGGCTATTTCTCCCTTATTAAAATCAATCTAAAGCTTTAGACTCTCACAGTCTGCAAAGATGTTACACTGCATTTTCAAAAGCTCCCTTAACTCCTTTAAAGAGGATCTTAATTTCCTTTACTCTCGATGAGAACTGAATGCCTAATTCTCTTAGGTACTTTTGAAATTTTATTAGAAAAATAATACAAACTGAACATATCTAGTGTGCTGGTTCCAGTTCCTCCCACATTCATAAGTGGCATAAATTATATAAAAGTTATATTATATAAAAGCAGACTGGAACTTCTGACAGATTTTTCAAATGGCAATATGGAGGAAAAATTTACTTCACCTCCCTCAAAATCCCTACTTTTCTGCAAGCACCATCTCACAAACGATGTGCCAGTCACTTAGAATTGCCAAATGAAAGGCTGAGACAAGGAACGTACTTTCTGGGTGTGGAGCAAATGTGAAAAAATAACCCATATTTTTCAGCAGAATATAATTTGGCTGGTGCATGGGATATCTTTCCATTGTATGTACTTCCAAATAGCCTCTTAATACATGAGGAAATGTCATTTTGCCACAGCTCCTCAATAATAAAAAGCACAAAAACATTCTATATAAAACAATTTCTGAAGTGTCAAAATAACCCAATGATCAGAGTAATAGAGAAGTTTTGCCTTGTCATTCCTGAAGTACATAAAAGAAGTTGCACACAGAAGAGGTGAGGTTCAGCACAGGGCCCACGCTACAGATTTATGCCCTGATGAACCAACAAGGCAGAGGCTGTCCAGTGTAAGAAAGAATTGACCTAAATTTCCTCCTCATTAATGGCATGACTCAAGTGATTGGCAAAGCCACATCCTGACTTGGATGCTGCTGCTGCACACAGCAGTCACCTGAGATTGCAGTAATTCAGCAGCTGCTTAGCAGCATGTGCCAACAGGCATCCTACGTGCTGAAAGCGGCACTGAAGAAGTCTTTGTCGGGGCAAAACAACTGTATTGTATTCAGAGACCAGAAAAATTATTATCTATTCCTAGATACCTGATTAGGTTATTTTCATATTAACCAACCACGTATAAATAGATGCATATACAGATGCAAATGAATCTTTATAAACAAAACCTTTGAAGCACAGTGAAGCTTCCAGCCAGAACTCTAACGTCTACTATAGTGAAACAATTGAAAAAGGGGGGGCGGAGGCGGGGGGGGAAGCATAGGGTGCTCATCTTGTCATTGCTTATTTTGCAGGGATCACTATGAACGTACATTGAGCCTGAAACACTGAAGCTGGCTCTGAATTGCAGTGCTTAGATCTAAAGTTGGGAGGACCTTATTCAAAATTCATTCTTGCTAATACAGCACTTCACCACCATGTTTATGAATCTGACCCTTAGCTTTTATTGCAAATGCTAAAAAAATAAAATTTAAAAAAAATGTTTTCTTATTCTTTCCTTCTGATAGAAAAACAATTTATTCTGTGAGCAGCAGGAGTAAACAAGCACATTTCTGAGGGGTTGTTTTTTTTCCAGTGTGGATTCTCTGATGTATAATAAAGAGTACATCTTTTTGCTCAGTGGGAGAATTAGTTTACTTGGGCATCTATTGTAACGATGTTAATGGGAACAAAAGATCTTGGCAATCTCCACTCTAGGTCAAACTGTTAATCAGGTTCCACAGTCATTAGGCAGGAGAGAAATGGTGAAGACAGCCATAGTCACAGAGCACAGAATAAGAATGGGAATTGAGGGGAACGGGACACAAAAAAAAAAAACAAAAGAGATTCCATTGAACTAATCAATACTAACTGATTTTCTCTGATTTTTATCCAGAATTCCTGTGAGAATTTTTTATTTTATTATACTTCATGTGTCTCTTAATAGCTTTATAACTATTTAACAAGCCCAAACTGACTGAGCAAAAAAGAGACCAAAAATAAATTATGACTCTCAAATTCCAGAGGTTAAAAAAGGGTGACCCTTCTACTCTCAAGGGAAATTTTCTGGCATGAGCAGAAGCATACAAGGTATCAGAGGCTCTGGAAGGGCAAAATCATTATAAATGCCCCAAATGTGGGGAAAATATCAAACGGAATTTAGATCTTCTTAGGGACCAGTGCTGCTCAGCCAAGAGTCAGATTTGCAGAAGACAGATCTTCCTTAGTGCTCACAGAAATAAGAAAGCAACAATATTGAAGCCTCCAGTATCCCCCCATGACATCCAAATGATGCACCAGGGAAGCTTGCGGTTTCTGTAGCAGCTTTGGATTTTAAATTTGCAAGTAGTAAAATTTAAGCCACTCAGCTAAAGGAAAAAACGACCTTTACTAACCACAAGAAAAAGAGATCAACCAACTCAAAATTAGAGATTAAACAAGTCCTTTTATCCCGGCAGTCGTAACTGGAACATAGTATGCATCAGATTAATGTCTGGTTAGAATATAATTTGCTGGTATTTTGCAAGATTTATGAAGATTACACACACACACACACTTTGCAGGTGCAGAGCACTCAAAACCTAGGCATGTTTCACAACCTTTTGAATGTTGGGTTGGTTTTGGTTTGTTTTTTTTTTTCCCTATCTCCCATGCCTGCCTTTCAGACGGTCAAAAACCACAGATTCCCAGCTGGCCAATTAACTTTCTCAGGCTCTCACTAAGATTTTCCTTAATTCAGTAACAAGTGAGAAGACTCTTAGGGGTATGTATGGTATCATATATCACACATCACTTTTTTCTAATTTCAGCAGCTGTTCCAGACTCTCAAAGAAGACGGATTGACTTCTTCCCTATAGCACTGGTAGGGCGACTGACACCACATTTATTATCAGGCCCATTTCAACTTGAGCCAATTTTGTAATAAGCTTACAGCTGACATTATGCTGGGTATTAAAGTGAACCTATGTTATTCAGAAGTATTTGGTAAGTTTCAAACAAAGCAATGCTGGAAGGCCCAGTGCAGCGTAGCTATTAATTATTAATTGTATTATTATTATTGCATGCACTGCTAAGGCACTCTCCACAGTCCATCTGGTGTACCCCTTGCATAATTTAGAATTACAACTGTTTTTTACTGGAGAGGGGAAGGAAAGTGTGACTTTCCTTCTTTTTCTTTTGTCTGGAAATTCTTCCTTGGCAAAAATGACAAATCCAAGTGACAAATGTATGTAGTGTCCAGGATACAACATCAGGAGCACTCTAGCATCCAGTGACAAGAAGACAATCACAAAGGGATAAGTTTGACAAAGTGCCATGAGGAGTAACTCTCAGCTTAGCTTTGTGTTAGGAGTAAATTCTTACAGAAGCAGATATGCTTTAAAAAAAAAAAAAAAAATCTCTTCATGTCCTACAAGGTCAAAACACCTCTGTTCATCACAGCTCCTACTCTGGGTTTGGAAAAAGAACCAAGCTATAAGTAACTGGGTCCCATGCTACTAAGAGTTTGCAGAGAAGGACTCATGACTGATTTGGAAGCCACAGAATAGAGCAAGAGCACAGAAAAATATAAAACATCTCCTCTGTGCTACAGGGCAGAATTTTGCCTTTTCTTCAAAAATAAGGTAATTACGAAGGACAAAAAAACATATGTTATTTTCCTAAAACTAAATTGTGTGTTTTTAGAAACTGAAACAAAAAATATATTTATGGAAACTTTTGTATATAAAACTGGGGGAAAAAAAAACAGGTTCTTTGCCATTTTATCATTAGTGAAACTTTTATATTCTTGCACTTTTATATTCTTCCACTTCTTCAGTGCCTACCTCTAGTGATAACTCTTGTATAAAGCAGAGTTTTAGGCAAAGAGAGGTTAAAGTCACTGGCTGATGGAAGAAGCAGGCTGTAGGGAAAGAACCAATGGATCACAGGAGGAAAAGAGATGGATGGGACTTCAAGAAAAGGCAGGAATGGGAGTAAGTCATCATGCACAGGTAAACACTATGTCTTGTACCTTTGTTGGCACTTGGGCTCTCACAGTACAATACTTCTTTCCTGAAATGAAGACTTTCCTTTCTACATGGCGCTCTGACTCTTGCCTGCTCTCCACAATTCCAGTTAATATGCATATTTTCTAGTTTATAGTACATCTACACAGGAATAGGCAAGTTATATAGTACATATAGTAACTAACATAGGCAAGGGGCTGACAAGAAGGTTCTCCTACTCCTTATTTAGGAGACAAAGTCTGATAGAATATATATATTTTTAATGTATGCACAATGTCCTTCCTTTGTTACACAATATATGAACTTTATCACACTTTTCCCTCTTCTAAACTTGAGATAATGAACTTGCTTCAGACTCAGTGAAATGCAGCTTCTGGTCTTTAACAGCATAATCTTCCGTGTCATGAGATGTCTTGATCTCTGGTCAACAGATGACTCTTGCCAGGGTACTCTGGACTTCTGAGAAATTATTGTTGAAGTTCCTTAGTCAGATTTAAAATTTTAATTAATTACTTTGCTCCTAACATTAGCATTTACGAATTATACACTCTGACAATTCATACACAGAACGCATCATCAACACATAGAGGGGGGCTGAGATACAACTTAGAAAGAACTGAGTGGCCTTGAAGATTGCAGTACCAAAAACTGATATGAAATTAAGAGGGTGGAGTAAAAAGGCAGATTATTAACGCAAATTTCTTTTACTACTTCAATGCTCGAGAGGAGGAATAAGACACATTAGAAGAAAGACTTGGATGAACTAATCACATGTGGGTTGTAAGCCATCAGTATAAATGATGCATAAAATTATGGAACGAAGAAAGGTGAGAAGTTAATAATACCATTGGATAAAACATTGGTTAGACCTCACCTAAAATACTAGGTGCAAGTCAAGCCACACCTATCTAAGATTAATTCAAACTGAACTAGGAGGAGCAAAAGAAGGGTTAATCAAGGAAGAAATGTGATGTCTAGGAACAGGGACAAGAAGTTGGCTGAGTTATTTGAGCCTGAAAAGAAGATTCAGAGGGAATATGATTACTGACTAGAGATATATCAAGTAGATAAGTATGAGAAAGTGGAGAAAGAAAAGTTACTTATATCCAGAGACAGTATTACCACATGAAAAAAATTTATATACCCTGACTACAAATCAGTTTAACCCAGGAGTTAGAAGAGTACCTAACCATCAGGAAATTGAGTTTCTCAGAAGAGAGATAGTACAGGAGCAATGGAGATAAAAATGGATCCTGATAAGTGAGTGAAGGTGTTCAATAGTTTTAATAGCTCAGCATCTAGTAGTTTTTATTAGCTTAGCATTAGACTTGGTTTTCACATAGTCTTTTCCAGTTTGACAGCCTGGTTTTCTGGGAAACTTCTCTTTGATGAATGATCTCTCCTAGCAAAAACCAGCTATGCCTTTTTCAGTGGGAGAACACTTAAATCAACAGCCCTTTATTACTAGCTTTGTGCTCTCTTGTAAGAGCAAAGTTGTAAGACACCGGAAGAAAATACAACAAGGGCTACTCACAGAGCCCTCATCATTTGGATTGAACATAGATTTCCTATTTCCCATGTAGAGCAAGGTATAGTAGCTGAGGTATGATTAATCACAATGAGATCTGCATTCAAAAGGAAAAAAAATCAACAAATTTAATATCAGTCATATTAGACTATTCTGAGTGCATAACAACATCCAGAGCTCCTAAAGCTGTAACAGACTCTTCCTGTTTTAAGCCTGCATTGCTGAGACATCATGCATGCGGTCGTTTAAAATCCATGGAATTGAATCAATCAAGTATGTCCGGATCCATGAAAGAGTGTCTATGTTAGTTCAAAGTTAGAGAAAGACTGTGCAACTAAAACTAGCTGATACGCCACTTGAAAACACTCCATCAAATTCAGCTGGTAGATGTGATTGATGGTTTATTTCATGACTAAAATCTTAAGGCCATCTAACTCAAACTTCTTGGGCATCCCATATTCATACCTAGCTGCACCTCCAATGTCCCAGCAGTTATTAACTCTGCAGAAAGAGATTTACTGTCCTAGTCACTCTGATTAACAAGCCCAGTGCCATTCAGTTCCAAGCTCTAAGTCAGAGGTTTTCTTTCCAGGATGAGATGAGTTTGTTTTTAACTGCTCAGATTTACTGTGAGTTGGTGTAATTGCATATTGCATTGTCTCCTGACTAAATTAATCTCCCTCTTGTTTTTGTTTCTCAGTTCTGCCAAGATCCTTAAAAATCTGTTCTGATATCATAATGCTATTAAATCAAAAGGCTGGTTGGCAGGCTGTTTGGGGCTGGGTTAAAATTAATACTGGTTAAAACTTCTCTTCTCCCAAGTAACTAGTGATAGGACGAGAGGAAATGGCCTCAAGTTGCCCCAGGGGAGGTTTAGATTGGACGTGAGGAAAAATGTCTTGACTGAAAGAGTGGTTAAACATTGGCACAGGCTGCCCAGGGAAGTGGTGGAGTCCCCATCCCTGGAAATATTTAAAAGACGAGTAGATGCGGCACTTAGGGAAATGGTTTAGTGGACATGGTGGTGTTGGGTCGACGGTTGGACTCAATGATCTTAGAGGTCTTTTCCAACCTTAATGATTCTATGATTCTAAAACTGTATATCAAAGGTACAGCAGTGTTCACCAGTAATGCTGTTGTGAAGCTACAATATTCTGTAACATTACTGTCAAGTGCTGCAACTTCCTTTTCCATAAGTTGGCCTTAATCAGAGTAGCCCATATGATTATCTAATGTGTTTATGCTGGGTGAAAAATAAGACGACTATTTGAAATTCACTCTCCTTTCTCTGTGGGCCTTTGCTGGACTGTGCTAGAGGCAGCACTGAGGCAACACAAGAGGAACATGAGAAAAAGAAATTAGGAAAGAAGGACAACTACATAGAAGGTGGTAGCTGGAAGAATAAATAAGGGATGAACACTAGACAAGATAGATCAGGAGTATCTGAGAAAGAAGGACTATATGTTAAAAGAAAGGGTCTTCAGAAAGAGAAAGGGAAAATGAAGGCATTTCTAGTTTTATCTTTCTAGTAGGGAGTCTTCTACATACTAGGAGCTCTTTTTTGTTGCTTATCTGGTGGAAGTACAGACACAGAAATAATTACCTAAATTTACTTGCTAGAAGGAAACAATTGCAGCCAATAATGATCTGAATGAAGTACGAATAGCAGGCATAGATTAAAAAGAAAAAGCTAAGAAAGCAGTATTGCATAATCCATAAAGGAAAGTGAAATATATTTACACCAGAGAAATCAAAATAAGAAAATACTTCAAATAAATTAAAGTATTACTAAAACCAAATATTCAGCTAACTCTAAACTCTCAGAGAGACGGAATGCTAACAGTGGATTTTCACAAATTCAGCACAATGAAGACATACTGAACCTGAATACATTTAACCATCTCTTGGGAATAAACTATTCAAAACCATGGGATTTTCAAAATACCTTTTTGACTTCTTTAGTTTTGATGTACAGCCAAGTATTCTAGACAACGTTCAAAAGAACAGAACAAATAGGAGACTTCATTGATAAATTAATCAAAAGCACAGTAAATAAAGAAAATGCAGAACGGGGGGGTGCTTCTGTAAAAGCTTTAGAAATGTCAGCATGTAAAGAAATGTAATCCCCAGAAGTATAAGTCTGTATTTACAGGAAGTGGATTCACATAGTCAGGATGTAGCTTAAAGACAGCTCATCAATTCTAACTGAAAGTAACCCAAGAACACATTTTTGATGGGTCTTTACTTGCCAGAAGTGCTGACTCATAATGAACTTATTTGATGTGTAAATAAAAGTGAATTAAGGGACGTGTGGATAAATCGTAAGATAACCGTTCACACTACCCAGAGGCAGACATACCACCTGGAATGAAAAAATTATTAGTAAGCTACAATTTTGCTCCTGCTTGAATGTTTGCTTAGACAAGGCAAAGTGAATGGATGTTCTTTGAAACAAACAAACGAAAGGTGTTAATTAGATGCAGGATCAAAACAACTTTTTTAGAATTTTAATTTATGAAACCAAGCAAGTTGCCTGCAGAAAAGAAGGAGTTTAAGGGAAGAAGAAAATTTTTGTTAATTTGTGAATATTGAACATAGTTGTGTAAGAATGTACATACTGGAAAGTTGAAATTAAAAGATTAAATAATACCTAATAAGAGATCTTTCTCAAACTTCAAGGCTGTGGCTTGTCAGATATCTCACAGAACATCTGCCTTCTTAACTGTATGCAATTTGCTATGAGCAATGGCAAAACGTCCACAACTATATTTTATGGCATTTAGTAATTGCTTGCAAAGAGGAGCAGCAGCATCATGCTTTATTTTAATTAATTTTTGTTAGAGCAGAATTCCTGAGGATACATGGAACTTCCATTCACCAGCAAGGTCTTTATGAGCCATAGCTCAGGGAACTTCTAATGAAAGATATCAATCATTAAGAAAAGGAGCTGAACAGAATAAGGTAGGACTTGTCAAATGATTTCTCAGGGACGTGGTTTCTCAGATACTTTTGACCAAATACTACATACATGTCCATTGTGTTATTGGCATCATACTTATTTCCAATAACTAACAATCCTGCTACTTGTCCTGACAACATGTAAGCAAGTGATTGGTCTAGATGTTGGTTCAAATGTATACTACATTATAATAGTTGGAGTTCATTTATTGCTGATGCTTATTACGAGAAGATTCATTCCAGCTATGTATATATACATCATGTATTCTAGATTATCCTGTTAAATCCTTAGTCTACAACTCTCTACTTTGATCAACTGAACCCGCTTTTAATGTAGGCCAACTTGAAATTGAACCAGTAATTCTCATTTAGGAAAAATTCATTGTGGGGCGGGGGGAGGGGGAACAAAAAAAAAATCTTTGTAAAGTATTGCTCAGACCTTAAGAAAGTTAAGTAAAGCTATTCAGTCTTGATTTTTGGGGTGAATTTCTTCTGGAAAGAGACTGGAAAGAGGGCAAGTACAGTTATGATCAGAGCAAAAAAAGTTTTAAAATCCTAAAGTAGCTGAGAATTTCTAACTAGTACTTTACCAGGCCTTACACTGCTTGTAGATGGCAGCTGTACTGAATACAAAACACCTTACTTATTGAGTACTAAGCAGACACAAATTGGTAAGAATGGGTTAATCTCTCTTGCATGCAAAACTATAAAAATAGCTTATTTGATTACTAACTCACTCAGAGAAGTGCAATTCAGGAAATACATGGAAAACTGCATTCTCCAGGCTTTATTTTTAAGGTGCTGAATGCCAGAAGTCTTTTTTTGCTATGTCATTTTATGAGTTGAGTGTCTCTTGGAACAATCCATCAGCATTTCCCCTCAGGAAGTAACACAGTGTGACACAGGTGACTAACCATAGACGTGCTTCTGGAAGTGTCCTTCCAGAACCCAAGGGTATACAAAATACAACAGATATGAGCAAGGAACTAAAGGAGATCCACATTCTTCTGGTGAGGCAGATGAAATCTGAACAGTTACTAGAACAGCTAAAATGGCACTGGATGTTTTGTTTAGGAATCTGAATCATTCCTTCAGAATCTGACATCCTAGAAATTCAAGCAAAATAAATCAAGTAATAGCTGCCTCTGAAATTATCTTCCTTCCTGGTTAGGATAATACATGGTACCAATATTCCACTAAAAAGTTGATCCAATGATCCAGAAGTGGTAAATTCAACAGATACAGGTGAAGACCCTTCAGAGGAACTCCCCTACATAAATGATATATATTTTACCCAGACTTTGCTAGTAAGATTCCCTACATCCCTTAGCAAATAGGCAGATACTACAAAATATAAACACAAACAACTGACAACTCACCAAACAATACTTAAACTAATCTTTCAATTTTTCTTGTAAATGAAAAGAGGAAAGAAGACGACCTTGAACACAGCTACTGAACAGGACCAATTCATGTAGACGGCAGCTCTAGCCAATTCAGTACGTGACCTGTTTCTAACCTTCATAATGCCTCTGATATAATTTAACATATTCAAGTTATTTTGACTGAATGGAAAAGACCTTGTTGACAATACAGAAACCAAAGATGAAGTTGGTAGTGTTAAATCTGAAATAACATGTTCAGATAACTGCTGAGGGCCATATAAGCAGGTAGATAAGTCTACAATACTTGTTTCTCAGCTTTTATTATTCCCTTGGCTCAAAAAAGTTACCTACTTTCTTCTCTTCCTTTTGAGCACTGAAAGTTAGTAATCTCTGACTCAATGGGTTTTGACTTTTTTTGTTTTTCAAGACATGTAAGCACAGCAGGGAGCCACATAAAACACTTTACATTTCTGAAAAAATGCTTCAAGAGCCACTTAGGAGTTCACAAGAACTAGCAGAAGTGAGAGAGCTTAATTCAATCAACAGAAGTGGGCTCCTAAATTAAGTGCGGGATTCAATTTCTCCTCTTTCCCTTCATCTTTGAAATTAATGGAAGTCTGTTCCTGTATGTCAACAGGTTTGAAATAATTGCCTGGAATCCAAATGTAGGGAGGGACTAACAAATGTGACATGGTCATTTTGAATTACAATATCTACCATGGAGAAGACATTCTTCAAAAAAGTTTTAGGGCAGATCTGGCCGCCTTATTTTCCAATGGACAGTTTTCTACCAAAAAGTACAGTTTCACTGAACAAACACCCTGCAGGAAAAGAAGCTTTTAGATTACATTTTCGGTGGAAAAACTAAAATATTTTGTCTCAGGCATGACAAAATGTTTCATTTTAATGTTAGCATGCTAGAGGTTTTATCATATTAGTTCTATTATTTTTACATTGAGAACATTAATTTAATGCTGCAAAGAGAATAAAATTAACAGTGAGTTATTCTTTCTCTAGTCTCAATAAAAAAGCAATATTACATAATTTTATTAATTTTGTATTTTCATTTCACAATAAAATCTGGTTCAAATTTTTAATTCTTCACATATCTACCTTTCTAAATAGCATAAGAATGAAGAGACAGAGGGGAAGGGCTGTATTCAAACTGTTTTATCAGTTTGACCCTGCAGAAAAACTAGAAGATTACAGAGGCAGTGAGATCTGGTCTCAGAATTTCCAACAGGAATTGATCCCTGACTGGACCACAGCTAATCTAATGAAGCCTAAGTAAAGAGGTAAAAGAAGATTGAGGTGAACAGGTTTTGAAGACTACGGGAAGGAGAGAGTGGCCTGTCCAGATGTTTCCAACAGTGAAACTGGAGAAAATCAAAACCTTCCAGTGAAGATTTCCAGCTCTCTCTCCCATAAGAATCTTGATCAAGGAATCTGGTGATTTTTATGGGATTACACATAAACTGATATGTAGAGATGGAAAAGAGTATTCAAAGGTACAAATAAACAGTAGCAACTGTAAAACCTGAATGCAAAATTTAAAAACTTGAAATCCTCTTTATTTAAAAAAAAAAAACTTATTAAAAATTTTTAAAATCCCTGCAATTTAAGCTTTTACTAATGAGTCAGAAAGATTGTTGACAATAATTTAACATGAGGAAGAAAGCTTTTTTTAAACTCTCTCCGAATACAATTTGCAACTGAATTTTACGCTGCATTTGCACAGCAAATTGAATGCAACTACTGTAGATTAATAAATCCATTCTGGCATTAATCTAACCATTAGGGATAACGATAACAGCAAAAAAAGTGGCAATGTGAGATCAACACCATCTAGTATATCACTGGAAACCCTCTGAGGACATAACATGCCCATTTGGGCCCCAAACCCATGCTGAAGATGTTTCATTTGCTGCTTCTGCTTTCTGATAGCTGCATGATAGGTAGCGGGTATACTCATCCACCTGTCATTCTTTCATTTTTCTACCTAAAAAGATAAACAAAACCTAACAGTTTTGTTTTGATACTACTTAATTCAGAGAATGTATATTTGATATATTTTAGTAAAGTCTGGGTAGAAAAACACCAGAATGGGGAAAAATGTTTGGATATGAACTGTCCCTAAAATGATGTCTTCATAGTGTGGAGTAGCCTTTATAGTCTCTGAGTATCTAAGAGCACTAGCAAGCTGAAGACCCCATTATGCAATCCCAGAGCAAAATAGCCAAACTCCTATTAAAAAGTGAGTGCCATCTTCAACAACTATAGCATAAAATGAGTATACCTACATTACAGACCAATGCAGTGGCCAAAGCAATATCAGGATTGAGGAAGCCCGTTTATCTAGCTGAGAAACAGGCTAAAGAGCAGTAGCTGCACACAATGTGGACTGACTTATCTCACCTACACTAAAACGCTTTGCTCCCTGATACATAATCTGGAGCCCCAATCACAAGATTATTTTGACTCCCATTTACCCATTGAGAAGGAGCACAAGGCAACACTTCACTCTTTATTCTTTACTTCACAGAAAATATCTTTTTGTTTGTTTTTAATGACCACTAGGAGCTAATTAGATATTCATTTCCCCCCAACACACAAACACAAACCCTATTTTTCTTGCTTCTTTTTCTTAAATAAAAGCTCTGAAAATTCCAGAGAATCCAACTCTGTGCAAAAGTGCAATTGCAACATCGGCTATCAGGTATGAAATTGCTGAACTGAGTTCCTTACAAACACTGGCAACCTGCCAGACTTCTCTATCCGGCTCCATGGCCTTTCTGATAACTACAACAATCTAATAAATTATACTGGAACAGTGGTACATTTGGCTCCAAGGAGAGATGGATAAAACTTTTTAAGCAATAGCAAATTAATCAAAAAGTTCAGCTTCAGGAGAACTGAGCCGATTTGTGAATGCAGCTTTACAATACGGAGACTAAGGTTTTGAAGGTAGAGAAGCATTTCATTCTGACAGTTTAGAAAAGCAAAATATGTTATTAGTTTGTTTCAAACAACACTACAGAAAAAGACTTTTTTTGAAGTGCTGTCATTAAAGAGCTAAACTTCCCTAGATATAATTTCAAATAGCAAAAGATCTTCATTTGAGGGAAAACCACCCCATCTTTCCTACCCCAATTTTAAATAATTCCCTTTAAGATTCTCCTGAGCCTAAAATGTCTCTGATTGATTGGTATCTGATGACCAAACTGAAAAATGCATTACTCACAAAACTCTCTTTCAGGTTTTTGTGAGCTACTTAGCTCTATGTGGCCAGCTGGGCACTGTTCCACAATTTAAAAAAATGAACAAAAACCCCACTCAACTGAAGGGAAGGTTAATACTGAAGACAAAATATTCAAGCACTAAATAAAAGAAAACCTGGACCATTAGCTAATAAAACTAAATTTTGGAGAGAATTAGGTAAGTGCACAAAGATCACCACTTTTTACCTTCTTTTATCCTCCCATTTCTCTTTGTCAAGTATGCTAGCTTACACAGTGATGAAAGGCATACCTAGCAAAAAAAATAGTAGGTAGTATATTCCAGTTTCAAACTCTTTCAAGGTGAGTTGTTTTCACTAAATTCCAGCTGCAACATGTTTTAGCTGACTTTTACCAAACACTGCTTATCTTAGACTAAACCTTCAGTTTTCATCTCATAGAGTCCATAACTTTTAAGGTCAGAAAGGAACATGATGTGTGTGTCCAGTGGGATCCTCTCACATGGAACAGGCCAGAGAGCTCCAAACAGCTGGTGAAAGATCCAGATATCAATTTGCAGCTGTCATTCTGAGGGAGTAGAGAAATACTTTTGACATACTTCCCATTGGCAGCATTTTAAAATAAATCTCTACTGTCCAAAGCAGTGTTGTGTAGAAAGATCTCAATCTAGTCTTGGAAGCTGGCCAGCTGCATAGGATGCAAAGGATGGTATGTTCTCCATCTCTGAATCTGAAAACTCTAGTGTTGTCCTCAGTGTTGCACACACACACACAGCTGTTGGGATGCACAGCTGTTCATACGGCATCCAAAACACACATACATAAAAAGCAAACATTTCTCTCAAATGGCTTCTAAAAATTATGTACTGAATCCTGCAAATTTCCTCCCGGCAAATGGGGCCTTAAATCTGCCTTGCAGACTTGCGTGCCTGTGGCTGCTGTGCCCTCTTAGGGAGCAGAGCAAGACCTTCTGTGCAGAGATGAAAGCAGAAACTTGACTTGGGAGGAAAGATAGCAGCTAGCATGAAAATAAGAAAAAAACCTGCCCGATTAACTAGATAATTATATTACTTATTTTTAAGAATGCTCCTCGTGCCATGTAAGTACCCAATCTTCCAGCTACTTGAAAAACAATTTGAAGAAAAGTAAGCACAATGAAAAGACTAAAAATTTCCATTCCTGTAGGGAGATTCTGATACTTTTTGACAGTGAAGCTCTTGCTGTAAATACTGATAGCTGCATTGAACCCAGTGGTACTAAAACCAAGCTTTGGGTTCTCAGTGGATTGTACCTGGTTCAAAAAGGGGCCACAGTGGTACTTCATGTTTGTTTGGCTAATAAAATATAAAGTGTACCGTTGGTTCTCAGTACTTCTGAACCGATAGATTCAACTGACACTAAAAGTCTGCTCACACAAAACCAGAAAATTGGTTGTATTCCTAAACTGTAAAGGTGTTTATTGTAATTTGGATATTGATCTAAAAAAATCAATACTGCTGCCTGTCAAGTTTGTCACTTAATATGAAGCTTTTTTCTTTGTTTTGGAAAGACTGCAGAATTGCCAGGCATTGGGATTCCTAAAGACACCAACATCATAGATAACTTGTTTTTTATATTTAAAGAGGTAACATTTATATAATAAATAGTAGAATTGCTCTGTTACTGTCTTTCATATTGCATGAGAAATCTGTTTAATTTAATCCCTATACTTTTCTATCATAAGATTTATGTGCGTTCATGTCTGTAAACCTCCATACACATAAAATCAGGAACAATTAAAAATAGAATCAGCCCTCCCTTCCAGCTAACTAAAAAAATCATATTTGTGGCTTTTATTTTCCTCCTTTCATCTAAAGACTATCAATGGATTACTACTGTAAAGCTTACAAGAGCTGGGAGTTTCTGATGAGAGAGTTCTTCAACACAGACATTAAGGAGTTTTCCAAACTGAAAGCAAATGGGTCCAAACTAGAGGAAATGCAACACCAAGCTTAAGAGACCTTCCAACCTCCCATTGCAGGCACACAGGTGCTTACAATGGCATAGATCATGCCCACTTGCCACTTTGTCAGATTAATTTACGTCGCTGAATATAATGAGTTACAGGAAGATTCCAAAGAGACTGCATTGTAGATGACCAATAATTGGAGGAATCATTAAAAAAAATCAGTTTACCATGTTAGTCACTTGTAGACAGAAAAGCAGGAGACCAGAGAATTACTGGCTATGTAGAAGCAGTTAACCTATCCAGTCTTTAAAAAGATATAGGAAAAAAATAACATAAACAAGAGGCTTGTAAGAATGAAGTTCATGAAATGAAACATTCACTCTGCATTTTCTGACAAGGTTAATGGTGCAAAACTGAGCCTGCCATCTTGTGCACAAAGAAACTGAGCTAGCGATACCAAAACAACTGCTATGTGTAACCCTCTTTTCAGGCATTAACGCTATACTTTGCAATAAGACATGATATGTTTTTTCATCAGTGAGATGGCTTATGGAAGCAGTCTGTCATTTTAAGAGCACATCCTTCTTCTGTATTTGTGGGACTGCAGACTTATGAAATGTGCAGTATGAAATGCTGTAAATGGAATAAGCCAAAACATGACTTCAGCTTTAGCGCAAAGCATAAAAATAAAGTTACAGATAACAAATTCTTAGTGTGACTGCAAATGTGTATAACACTTTGTTTTACAGTAAGAGTTCCTCTTGCTCATACCAGTAATTAAGTTAATAGTGAATATGTCTCCAAGCTTCTGAGTGAAGTAAAACAAGATTTTAATTTGCTTTAAAACATAACCACTCTAAATTATTAGCATTGACTTATATCCCATAATAATTTTTATATTATCATGGCAAGTGATCACGTTAAATAGTATCTCATGAAATGTGAATAGGTCAGATGCTCATCTGATACAGGTCAGAACAAGTATTTACTTGAAATCTACAACACTGCTGCAGTAAGAACGTAGAAGATAAAATATCATCTGGTTACAATAGAACTATTTTTTGTTTTTTAATCAAACAAAAAAAAAATCTTACTTTCTACATCTCTGGAGATGTCGCTCAATTGGTCCAAAGTCACAAAAGCAATTCATTCTTGAGATGCTTGCTGTTTAAAAAGTAGTCCAAACTAACAGAGTTTAGAATCTATGTACAGGGCATTTTTTAAAATTTTGAAGATCAGGTGCTTTAAGAGATAAATAAATAGGAGAGAAAAAAATTTGGAGAAGATAAAACAAAACAAAAAAATGGTTACAGAAATAACAAACTAAAACAGAAAAAAACCTGTGGGACTGTGTAAGACAATGTGAAATAGAAACTATCTATTTGCCCACCTGTACCCATTTTACAATTATGGTAGCTGTTTATAACAACATAAAAACTTGTAAATGACTTTTTTTTCCTGGATTTGGTTCAGGCCCTTATTTGATCAACACTGAGTGAAGCTTATGGATCTGATACAGCACAACATTCATACTGTAAAATCTACTGTAAGTCCCCGAAGAGAGCCTTAGCACTGTAAAACCTACTAAAGGATAGTTTCAAGTGTGTACAATTTCCCCTAATCTCCTTTTACTAGGTGACATGTCTTGAAGGGAAATAAAAATGGCTCGAAAAATGGCAGGGGACTGCCTAAATCACGCAGAGCCCCAAAGCCAGTAAAAATTAGGGCCTTAGCTAATTGCCTTGTGAGCCACAAACAAAAACATTCTGTTGAAGTGAACTCCAAAGCCACCTTCACTTAAAGGAAACTCCAAGGCAGATGTGTCTTGGTAAGAAATTCCACTTGCTATTGGTAAGTAGCCAGAAAACAAGGGGCAATGTCACATGAAAGAGCTCCATTTCTTTTTTTTGGTCACACAATATCTAGTTATTTTTTGCATCTAGCAGGGGTCCAGTTGCTGTGTTGAGAGTGCCCAGTTTCCAGAACTGCTGCCATTCCCTCATGGCCCCTCTTACAGATGAGGTCAGCTACAGCTTATCAGCCTGGCCGCAAAGTTCATCTGCAATATGCTTACGTCTCGCCAGTAAGACCTGGGACCAGTAGCTGGAAACCACAATATAGTGGATGGAGAAAACTAGAAAAGGTCTCTGGAGATTCATGTCCCCCTTTCAGCTCAGATGCTAACACAATATAAATAAACAACACTGCGGTAAGAGAGTGCAATTTACAAGTTACATAAATGACCAAACCAAGAGTTGGAAACACTAGTCACTCATTATTCTGCACCATGTTTTTCCAGATTTACATGAGCTGCAATGCTCTACTACAGCTAAACTACAATACCCTTCTTCAGGTACTACTACTCATGATAAGCAGAAACTCAAAAAGTAAAGGAACTCTCATTATTTGCAACATGAGGTGAGGAAAAAAAAAAATAGCATGGTGTGAATGTATTAATTTCTTCCCTTCCTGCATAAACACTTAGCCTTTTTGAGGGGGTGTCAAATATTCATTCATCCTCTAGGGTGTTTGGAAAACCATGTACATGTTAAGAATATCCAGTCAGATAGCTTAATAACTGCTTTTCTTACAATACTGTCTCTTTGTATTTCTTACTCTCACTGCAGTCCAGAATTGCACACATACAGAACATTAGCTCAGTTGGACAGCAAGTTTCACTGCTACAGTAAGTGTATTAACAATATTTATCAAGTGATAATTGGGTTTTTTTTAGATTAGTACCATTTTCAACTCATATATTCTCTCACATTGATTTTATTGTCTCTAATCATGTGGGTAAAACAAGTGGGATTCAGCTCTGCATGCTGTGCTCCAATCTGTAGGTGCTTAAACTTTTTGCTGAAAAGTAGGTATCAAAAGTATACCCTCCATATCAATATGATTTAGGGAAATGCAGACATGTATAGTATTCCTATGGCAGAAAAGAAATAGTTTTGGTAGAAGTATCATTTAAATGCATGTTTCAAGAACGGTGTGTTGCTTTTCTACAGACAAACCACATTTTCATTTATTCAAATCAATAAATTAGTACCATACATGACTCGGACAGAGTACAGAAGATGTTTTGATGTTCATAATTTGAAAACTTTCAAATGGAAATGCTACATAGGAACTCAAACCTACAGCTTAACATAATTGCTTCTAAATGTAGTTTAGATCTGTTATTCATTTTACTGTTCTTTTTTTCAAAAGATGGTAGTATAATTAAACATAAGACTCAGTGTTCTGCAGAATAAAAAATGTATGCAACTCCCTGTTCATAACAGCAAAGAGACTTCATTAATTGTTTATGGCAATATAGTATCTGCCACTGCTTCCATCTGTGCATAACGGTGTGTCCCAGATCATTATGATCCTGGAAATGAGACGACGAGGGCTCTGCCTTGTGAGATGTGAGAGTTTTCTATTCTGATGAACATCGATTTCAGCTCAAGGTGCCTAATAACAGCTTGTGGCACCCCACAACTCACAGAATCGGACCTCAGATCAGACTTCATACATTTTTAAATGAATTCTTATCAACTTGAATGTCTTCCCAGAACACAGCAAATTTTCAGAAATTCTCAGAAGGCAATTGTATTTTCACCTATGTAAATGTGATCATGTGCTGTAATTTCCTACCTCTGTATGTTATGGATTCATGACTTTTCCATGTAAATAGGCTTCACACTTTAGTGCAAGCCATAGAAGGATGTGCAGTTTTCAGGAGGTCCCCAGGTCAAGTTTCTTGTGTCAGCAACAGCATGATTTTACATAGTTACCAAGAACTGGGCTGTTTGGGTGTGCACAGTATATGCTAAATGACATCCTCTGTAGAAGACAACTCAAACCATGATTCCTGTTGATGTGTCTCAAGATCTTGCATGTGCAAATAAGAAAAGCCTTATACATGTTTTGTGTGTTATATGAAGAGTGCAAAAGCGCTGCTCACTAACATTCAGATTGTGGACATGATACATCCAGTGATTGTGTGTCATCATAAAAGCTCCTCAAAAGTAGATTTTATTTCATTTTGAAAATGTCATTCTTTTTACTGCATTAGAATGATCACTACTGAAAGCAACCACCACCTCATTGTATTCCCCAATGATCAGTAAACATTTTTTTTTATTTTTTTTAATCTGAACACAGGAACAAGCCTAAACCCAAACAGAGAATCAAGGTATATGGAAAAGGGACTAGTAATTGGCAAAGGAAATAGGCTGTGAGTAGTCTGTGGAAACACATCTCCTTCAGAAAGTGTAGAGGCATCTTTAAACTAATGTAATGGAAATAGCTCCAGCTAGGAAAGGTCCTAGCATCACCTAATGTAGTCCACTCTCAACATTGTACAAAAGCCAAGAAAGAAGAGAGCCCAAAGTAACTCGGTAAGTACTGCAGAAGCAAGCTGCCTTCACAGTCTTTATATGTAGATTTCTGGATAGAACCCCTCCAGGTTTCATGTTAACAAAGCCTCAACCTGTGAGCCTCATGCTTTCTCACCTGATGAAGAAATTTAAAGGTTTCCATCCCTTATAATATTTTTTGTTTATTCATTTTCCCATATGGGTAATGGTTTGTACACAAGGTCTCTGCTGCTGGTGTTACCAAAAATAACTGTCCCTCATTCTTCTCACCAGGCTCTACAAGCTCTAGTGCTGACCCACCGCAAGACACCATTCTGCATTGTTTTGTGGGTGGCTTTGTGAGAATGAATGAATTCCAAGTCATATAATGACAATGATTCATACCTCCACTTTGACTTTAAGTCATAGCATCCAACATCATTTGGAGCATGAGATATCTCTATGAGTGGAAATTAATCTGAATTATTTATTCATGAAATGAAATTCTTTTGGCTATAATGTACAGGCTTTAAAGCATCAGTTTTCTCCCATCCCATTATTACACAGTTTCCTAATTACCTCTCTAATCACACTACCTAATATTGTAAAGTGCCTTGGAGTGTGTAGAGAAGTTGTTGCACATTAAGGACCAAATTAGCAGATTTGGAGAGGAAAGAAGTCTCTTTTGTGTATTCTTCCCATAGCCCTGTGGAAAGAAGAGTCTGCTTTTCATCCTTGTGCTGACACTACAACTCTGAAAGTCCAGGTGGTAGAGCATGATCAGTCCATATGCTTCAAAGAAAAGTATTTTTCAGAATATCACTTGGAAATTACAGTTCATTAAACTTTACCTTCCTACCCATGCATTTTTTTGCATTTGAGTTTGGTGCAACTACTGTGAAGCATACCAAAAGAGGACCTAGGGAAACAGATGACAAAGCCAGAGGCTGCAATAGAGGCCTGGCCCTGAGGCAAGAATCTCAGAGACTTCTCTATTTTAGAAATGTCTTCTTGTAACACTGGATTGCATTCACGCTATAATTTTAAAAAAAATAAATAAATAAAAAATAGTTTGATTCTGCAGGTCTGTTGCTTCACCTGTCCTGGTTCATTTTAAGGTGTGTCTTGGTTGAGACTTTTCCTCAAACTATTGTTTTCCGTAGAAAGACTCAAAGGCTATGTGTATATACCCCAAATAGATCAATTGCCTTTCTCAGATTCTTGTGCTAAGAACTTGCTGCATACTTGCTTTAAAAGGTATACAGTTTCTTCACTAATATTTAACGAGGCCATCCATTTGTAAAGGACCACAGAAGTCCGTATTCAATTAGAAACTCTCAGTTTAGTCTATTATCTATCTTTGGTTTCAATATGCTGTTGACTCCCTTAAATGCTGTGAAAGCATTTCTATTCTTGATATTACTTCTTTCTTGTAGTCTCCATTACCATAAAAAAAAAAATACAAGTCAGCCATTTTCTGTCCATCTGAAAAATGTTTCCTGGAACATTGTTCATTCTTGACCAGGTGTTTTAAGGATGTTTATTCTGGCATAATTTTGAGTCCAATTTGGTCTATTGCTTTTCCCAAATGCTTTTTAACGATTCTTATTCTCTGCTTTTTAGGAAGGTTTGCTCTGCTACATAAAGTCATCAGAGACAGACATTTGTCCTTGTTACCTTAGTGTTTGTGTTGCCTATACTTTTTATCATCATCCAGTCTATGACAATGTTAACCAGAAGAGGAATGTATGGCAGGTTCCACATCAAATTGTTCTGTGGCTTGGTTATTAAAATTTTATGCATCTCCACCCAAACATTATTTTCATAGCATCCTATGGAAAGTTCCACAATAAAAGAGGGTGCTGTTAGTCAAACTCCCTTTGAAAGGCATTAAAATCTCCCTTGTATGCATACTTGACCACCTTTTATTTTATATATGTACACCACACTAAAAAAGTTTTTCTACAGCAAGGGGTTATGAGGAACCTCACTCATTACAGCCATGTTTTTTGAGAAATCTGTCTTTTTAAGTAGTTTGACAAAGATTCAATTTTTATGTACATTTTGAAGTTCTCTTTCCTTGGCAAGAAATCTCGCGCTTAACAGAAAGACCAATTCCACCACCTGATATCTTTAATACATGCCAAGAGTATTCCTTTCTAAAGCAGGACTAGTCCATTCCTACCCCATTTTATGCCTGAAAAAAATTGTTTGATGCCACACAGTTTGGCGTTTGGGTGTGGATCCTTACCTACTCTCTTCAACTGGTTTGTTCTATTCTTTTTCCCTGTTAAAATACACCTCGGGTTTGTTTGTTTGTTTGTTTAAACACGTAACAACCCACAAATGGGGAATAATAAAAGGCTTGAAAGTTTCAAATATCACTATTCTCAGTCTTCCTGCAGCCTGCAGGGGGAATCAAAAGCAAACAGGTGGTACTACTTTGAGATGATAATATTAAGAGAGGCCAGGTAAATTGTACAGTTATACAACTCAGAATTCAGCTTAAAGAATGTCGTTAGGATCTTTAGCAGGTAATCAAACAACCTAGTCTATCAAACCACTTCATTTACACTTCATAGTTTCTTACTGCCCTAATAAAATAACATAAAACAAAGACAAAAATAGGAGGAGGACAGAGCAGAGAAGCTGCCGTCAAGTAGAACTGCACAGATCAGATGGTATGGATCAAAAGATTTCTCAAACTCTTCTTATCCACGATTGGACAGGAACCAGCACAGAACGACTGTTAAAATCAAGCAGCTATAATAGTTTCCATAATAAGTCCAACTCACAGAGCAAAAACTTGGGGCTATCATGTCCAGCCAAGCCTAGTGAGTCTGCAGCTCCATATGCTTCCATCTCCTATCAAGAACTGCTCTGCAAACAGCACTTTCCATACATGACTTCATGCATTCAACCAGCCAGCTCTCTGCAGATCACCAGTCAAGGCTCCACAGGCCACATATAATTTCTCACTAACTTTATCCATTTTCACCCCTTCCCCTACATTACTAACAATTGTGCCAGGTAAACCAGAAATAAGGCAAGAGGCAAGACTGTTACAAATATTTTAAATACAGACTGTTACTTATACGGATGTCCATTTAAATCCTCATAGAGAAGTCCATTACGTCTTACTTAACACATGGAAAACAGGTCCACACCAGTTATTCCTCAAATGCAGATGAGTGTGTTCAGGTGAAGTGTCATGTCTGCTAGCTCTGTTCTTGCACGCATGCCTTCAACTCTACTCGAGATGCTGTTGGAGAGTATTTCCTGGGCTACACAAACCTCTCATGAACCCCTGCAGCCACTCTTGAGTTGTAAGTGAGCGAGTCCAAAATCCATCCATATGTAAAAAAATCAAGCCCCACAAATTCAAGTCTAAGCTTTAGATTGTATGATGGGTTAAAACCCACCCAGATGATAAAGATATTTTGATTTTAACAATCAGTTTTTATTCTGTCTTACCAGTAAAATGATGATGGTCCTAATGTTTTTACAATGGAATTTCAGTGGAAAATATTTTAAAACAGCCCATCAAACAAAAGAAGCCAACAACCGGTGCCGCTCTGCAACAATGTTGCAAAGCATCATCAACTGACAGCAAAATGTGTGATGTTTACAGGCACTTTTTCTTTTTAAGAAACAGAAGAGGGACTCCAGTGGGCTGGGAAGGGAGGGGAGAGCGACAAAAGGGGAACTACTGTTTGAACAGTTCATGCTCCTTGTCCATGAGCTCTTCAGCTTTTAGAGAAGGGTAGGAAATGCAGTGCCTACAAACAAGTTAGCTCATTTCGGCTAAAAAAGAAGGTTCATCTGCTCTTTGACTAACCATCCTGTAAGTAAGGTGTGATGAAGAGATGGTGTCTCTCAATTGCACACAGCACTATGGGCACCTCTAGGCTAGAATGTCAGCCAAAGTTTTGGGATACACAGACTTGAATATTAAACAAACTAGAGAATCTTATGTGCACAAACAAGCTGCTGTAAATCCCTTTTCGGCATTTAGTACAATGTAGCCATTGCAATAGAACACTATTTTATATCACAAGTAGCCAAAAGGACTACTCATCTCTCCATCAACTAGTAAAATGATACTAGGAAATAATCAGTTTATTATCTATGAATAGATCAGGGAGTCTGAGAAAAAAAACACACTCTTTAAGCTAAAGGACACAAAGCAAATGGATATAAACTACACATGCAAGAAATAAAGTTGGAAATTAGAAGAAGATTTCTAAACATCATTGAAGTTTTAGGAAGAGCTGCCCAACAGTAGTAACAAATTAAAAAACAAAAACAAAAACAAACCAATTTTTCATAATGTTGGTTGGCTCATTAACGAATGTAATTATATGCTGCCATTGTCTGCAACATCAGGACATTGGTATCAGCTATCCAACCTACCTCATATTCCTTTGTTGTTTGATGAGAAGGGTATTAATATCCAACATGTTAATATAAGCTTCTGGAAAGCACATTTTACAAGGGTGCTGAGCAGCTCTCCCGGACAAAGCGTCTGGAACACCCTCTTTCTCAAAACCAGACACTGGGAGCAAAAGGCAGCAGACATATTCAAACTATCAGCATCCAGTGGCTGGAGAGGTTGATCTAGATTGATTTTACTGACAGCTACTGAGCAGACACCTCTTGAATTGGAAGTGCAGAAACAAGGCTGCACCATAAGAACCTGCTGGTTCTCTGTGATTTTGCATATTCTTCACGGCAAGCGTAACATTGCCCTTTGTTTTAGGCATAAAGAGTCCTCACAAAATTGGCTCAACTCAAGCTTGCTGAATCCGATTTCATTAGCAGAACTACACCTATTTCAGGCAGGATTTAAGATTGCTGTATTCTGATTTACAGCTGAGATGAGCTTCTCTGTAAGAGGAAAGTAGAGAAAGAAGTTTCAGCTGTCTTTCACCTTTACAAAATTCTCCTTTACAAATTTCATGAATTTTAAACCGAGATAATTTATGTAATAAGAGAAATCTGTAGTTATTGAGATACCATACATGCTTGGCTGCCTGTAGAAATCAAGAAAATAGCCAGGCTACTGGGATAAATTAGCTGCATTTATGCAATTTTTAATGTCAAAAAAAAAAAAAAGACAAATCCCAGGAGAACTGGATACTTTGATGAAATGATCATTGCAGAACATCTTTCTCAGAAAGATGATAGTGAATCAGCACAAAGGAACTGAAGTACTCTGTTATATTCAGAGGTGGACTGTCTTTGCCCTCCCCTCAACCAAATATTAAACATCTTCCCTATCTTAGTTTATTAAAAAAAGAAAACTTTTGATATATTTTTTTCTTATACTCCATAGTGCCTGTACTCAAATTCTCTTCACACCTTGAATTGTTGGAAAACTACGTTTGCATTCAGTCTTTTAAAGTATGTTAGACTGCCTTGAGTTATAATTCAGGCAATAAGAACTTACTGACTTTTTTCATTTAGTCCGTATTATTTCCTAGAGAGACAGATTTGTATGGATGTGCAGCTCTCACTGTGGTATCTCATACAAATGTGGATACAGTCAAGGGCAAAATAGCATACTAGACAGACCAATGGTGAGTTCTGCTTTAGCAGTTCCCATGTTCCCCTGGGCCATAATTGCCATATTATCCAGTATGTACTACCTTTTGTGTATCTGGAAACGGTTATGAATAATCTTCTCTTGTATGATATACTGTCTCTATCACTGCCCATTTAATTTTCATTTTTCTAAGTGCTACAGCAAAATAAACATTAATATCCACAAAAGCTTTAGCAGTTTTCATCCACATGAATCTACTCAGAATTTCCAAACCAAATAATTGTGGTTTCACTTTCTTTTTTCCCTTTCATTATACTTCCATGGAATTCAGCCTTTGTCTCCCAAATGTTGTCCTCCATTTTTTTTCTTTTCTTGCCTTCTAGCTTTAAAAAACAAAATCCCTTTGGAGATAACGTGACATCTACTTATACCCCCCCTGTTGACACAAGTGAATGAAACTTTGCTGTTTTAACTGGATGTGCAATTTTTAGAAGAGTAATATCTAACTAAGGAATTTTGTGTAATTATCAGCTACAGTAACATACAGCTCTGTAGGTCATTTTTCCTTGTGAATGAGTTCTTCCCTAATTCTAATTCACTAAGTTGAAAATAGGTATTCATCTGTTTGTTCTTTTGCTGTCTTCAGAATTTGCTCTTCAAAGAATGAAAAAAAAATATTTGAGAAGAAGCTTATTTACTTTGCTCTTTAAACCCCACATTACTCACTATTTATGAGCATTCAGGTGACTACTAGGCATTCATGGAGATATTTGTGAATCCCAAGAGTTCAATGGATTGTAGCATGAATGATGATTCATCTGAAAGTTTGCATTGCAAACGGATTATCCTCTACTGAATATCTACTACTTATCACTGGTAATCCTTCATCTTAAAAATGCCCATCATGGAAAAAGCCAAAGCAATATCATGTAATGCATGTGACCAATAATCACTTTTAACAAAGAAATACCATGTTTAAACACCAACTGAATTCCAAGGTAATACTTCCTTGACTTCTATAGTCTTTGAAAATAATAGAACAACTGGATTGTATCTGCCCTAAATAGCTGGGGTTTGGGGTTTTTTTTTTTCCTTTCTTTCTTTCTTTCTTTCTTTTGGTGTTGGGTTTGTTTGGGGTTTTTTTTTTGGGGGGGGGGTTAACTAAAGAAATTCCCTACTGCGGGAAGCTGGGAGAATAACAAAGCTGTTGATCTGTCTTTATCACATTGTGTTTTTTAAAGCTTTAAATTTTCTGTTGGACAGGATTTAAGTGTGTTTTTCTAGTATTTCTAAAGTTGTTGGAGGGCAGGTGGTATATGGAATCAACAGCCTATGGTCCTGTTTAGAAGAATCAGCTACAGCATGGTTCTCTCTAATTGCTGGCACTGGGCATAATCATCAATTATCATCTTCCTACAATGCAAAAGTACATTTTCAGAAAATATTGCTTACATTTAAAACCAATATTTATCTGAGGTAAATAATCTGACCAGCTCCACTTCTTATATTCTACATCCTCTGTTCATAGACATACCTTCAAAGATAAATGTGTCTAGCCATGAAAATAGATAAGCCTTAATGTCATATGGACAACCCTGGTAAATTCCCAAAGACAGCAGTTTTATTTTGTAGCATTTTGAACCAGGACAGTTAACAGCTACAATCCCTGCTGGCAACTTGTCAGTTTGGCATTTTTATTTCAAAGCTACATATGGTTCCCAAGTATGAAATAAACATTAATTATGTCTTTCTGTGCCTTTTTATTATGTACTTCTCTAGTCTTCTCTGGGGTTTGGGGGTGTGTTTGTTTATTTTACTATAACCAGAGTATCAACCATTCCCATTTCTGCAGAAGTCTGTTACTGGCTCCTGTGGTGTTGGGGTTTTGTGGGGTTTTTGTTTGGTTTTGGTTTTGGGTTTTTTTTTTTTAAGACAAGTAATTGTAGTCTTACTTTGCAACACATTTGTGATTAAGTGAGATATCTATCTATGTACACACACATATATATAAATATAGGTGTCTCTTCAGATACTCAGATTGCTTCTTTTGAATAATTAATACCAGAATGCCATCAAATGTGATATGTGCCAAGATGACACAAGGCTATTATATAGAGAACTTTAGGTTTTTAAAAGCCTGTACACTAATGTTAACTAATTAATGTTAATTAATACAGCAAGAAAACAATGCAGACACTTCATATTAAAATGTAAATGGAGGTTACAGTTTTCTTGGTTTACCTCATCCCCAAAGGTACGAACGAAAACAAGACAGTATCTTTTATAGCCAAAGGTCTGTAGTCTGGAATTCTGTTGCATTTGGTCTCCTAATATGTTTTAAGCATATTTATTCCCTTTAGACTTTGAGGGGTTTTTTTGACTGCAAAGTGCATTTCAATCTTTTTTATTTTTCTGAATGCCTTTCTGTTTAGTGATTAAAAAGCTAAAAATACTGTTCCAAGAAGGTGCCATTATTATTCAAATGTGATTAAGTCAAAGACGTAAACAAGAACAGGACCTTTAAATATGTCAATACTCAAATTTTCCACCTATTTTTTTCTCATTAGAATGTTTCTAATTTTTCTGACTTGATACCTCATGGCCTAAAAGCATGAGTGGGAAAAAAAAAAAAAAGGAAAGATGTGATTGTGGGGGAGAAATTATTCTCCTGTAGAGAGATAGTATGAAATGCTACTGAATACTGCAGTGTGGTGCCATTTTCATTTCACTCTTTTTACTGTTCAGCTTTTTAGGAAGCACAGCTGATTTATTGTTTCTGTCTCACAGGAGCTGGTCAAGACAAACTTGGAATATAAATATAACCTCTGTGGTCTCGACAGTGCTTCACAACCTTCTTAGCCCATAACTCAATTCCAGCAATTTGGAATTCTTTCTGGCATTTTCCTACCTCTTTTATTGCTTATAAAGCCTGGTGGGTACAAATGCCTTACAGGTTGGGCAGTGCTGCCCTAGCAGGGAGGCCCTGGGCAGAGGGTCAGCAGACAGATTTCCCCAGATGTGCCATCTCTTACTATGCAATCTCATGCAACTGAATTCTCTGTTATTCTGTCTCCCCTTCTTTCCTCTGTCAGCCCTTTAGGCCACAGCATTTTTACAACATCTATCTAGCAGAATAGCACGGTAATCTCTATAAAGACTAGAGCATCAGGCAAATAATATAATCAGATGTCGTTGCTTCATTTGCACCTCATTATTAATGTTAAGTAAGTGTGGCACTCATCATTTGCTCTGTGTTTGAACCATGATTATCTCATCCAAATGGCAGCACTCACAGGAAATCTTTATGTTAACTCTATTGAAAAGGGTCTAAAACTTTATTTGCTTACATGACAAAATGGCACAGAGCAAGGGAGAAGAAAGAAAAACTCCCGTTTACAACGGATCAAACAAAACTACCATGCAACACTGTCCAAGTGACAGCATCGAGAACACAGGTCCTCCCCAAACAAACTATCTTAAAGAAAGGGCCCTGTGTAGAGGCCAGTTCTCCAAGTAGATGGGAAAGTGCAGGTCACTATGGCAGCTTTATAACCCTAGAGCCAACAGACATGGTTCTCTATGTCCTAGAATAGGACAAAGACCTAGATCACTCATGCAATCAGACTTGGATTTACAGAGAGCTGATTAATTGAATAGATTAAATGCTAAACTTTTCTGTGTTAAATTCATTTTGCAAGCATTGTAAACACTCTGTTACTTTTGATCATTTGCCCTCTAGCTTCCACTTGGTGTTATAATAGAGGCAACAACTCTCAACCTCCCAGTCTTCTCCAAGTGAGTTTAAAGCACTTCAGCAGAGTGGGGAGTCCCCTGTGGGGACTTCTAAGATCACATTGAATGAACAAACTCAGGGACCTCAAACAACTACTCTAGGTCCAGTACTTCATGGCACTGCCATGAAACCTGTGCAAAAGCACTGTTGGGGAAAGCGAATTATATACCCACAGTTCTGTTGCATGAAAATAAGGAGAAAGGGAAGTAGTTATACGTGACATAGATGAGATGTCAGAACCGTGTTTTTTTTGTTTGTTTTCCTTTGTTTCTAGTTCTCAGCCTTGCACATTAAGCATCAGTGTGGATCCTGGCCAGCTTAAAAACTCAGTGGTTACTGCAGGCCTAGATGAGTCAGAGGAATTTTTTTAAAGCATGTGTTTCTCTTCCCACTCTTGCATCCTTTGCTCTTCTTTCCCCACTAATCCCACCCAGAGCCCTTACCTTCATTTTAGTTCTGCTTTCCCTCCCATCTCCTCCCGGCTGCCCCTTTCTCTTACTCACTCCAAACACATTTCCACCAGTATCATCACCCTTTTATATCTCGTCTTGTTCATAAATCTGTCTTTGGTTCTTTCCCTCTCAAAACCCTTCACCGTCTTCTTGTCCCCACACTCCCCATCCACTCCCTCCTAAAATAGACCTTCTCCCTTACAAAGTCACCTTTGTAACTACCATCTCTGTTCTCCCACTTCACACTTCTTTTTATGTATACTTTCTATGGCACACATTGTGCCAGTATCCCTTTTTGCAGTCAAGATCAGATATGACCTCTCTTCCTCAGCCTAATCCTTGTGATTTTTTTCCATTCACTGAAGTCCCACCAGCCATAAGTCCACATCTGTGGACTGGTGGAGTTGCACTCACAACTGTACAGCTAAATGAATATGTATGCTGAGAGCTTTGGGGAGCTCTGAACAGAGAAACCAGGGCTGAGCCTACCAGCAGGCACAAACATCTTCAACGTTATGGACACCAAACACATGCATGATAAAAGGGCTGGGAGAAGCCTGGGGTTTTAGTTCTGTGACCTGCCCTGTACCTGCTAGCAAGCAGCATGTCTCCAGGTTATCCAGGCTTGCTCCAGACCCCAGCTGGTGAGGTGTTGCTAATACACAGAGCTCCATCCTCAATGTGGGTGAAATGCCACCTTGGGTGGTGCAGCTGGAGAGAAGGGGGAACTGGCTCTTCTAGCACCAGCTCCAGAAGCAGCTCCGGCACACCCTGGAAGCAGCCCTCACCATCACCCCCCCAAACAAAGGAAGCAAAGCCTGTTAACCTGAATCTAGGTCTCCTAGCTCTAATCCATGGGTCTTGAGATAAAAGTCTGATGTATAGAGACATTGATTAGATTTGCATCACCTTAATATGAATGACTCCTAGATCATAGTTCTGGAGAACTAGGACCCACCTCGACAACATCATGTATAAAGATTAATGGACAGAACTGAACCTGAAAAGTCACAACAAAATAATTCTCCTTACATTAGTCTCCAATATGCACTTATATTAAGATTTGTGTTTCATTATCTTTCTTATATGATGAAGGATAATAATCACGTCAAAATTCTTATCTTTTCCTATGAACAGATCTAATTTTCTGCCACAATTTTTACAAAGTACCAGGCCAAAATTTTAGTCAGAGAAACTCCCATAAAATATATGCTCTTTTCTGTAAGTAGCCATGTTAATAAGAATTGATCAGTACACATATTGCAAATAATAAATTACAAGAGCATCAACTGTCTTTAAAAAAAATGCATCCCATTTATACCCACAACCAACACTTAACTACACAGTAAAAATTTACTGTTTGTTTCTACAGTTTTGAGGCAGGTAGAAAGAAAACCTGCATGGAATTGAGGATAAAACATACCACAAGCTCCACAACAATTTTTTTTTTTTGTTTAAACTACTTGTATGAAAAAAGAAAACTAGTTACTAGAGCAATTTGTAACCAACAAAAACACCATTTAAATTGAGAAACACTTGTCTGGGAAAGAAAACCAGCTGCTGACAAGAGTCAGAAATTTTTCACATCCTTTTTCTGCTTAGGGTGGATTTCTCCCCTAGCAATTTGAGTGAAGAGAGGAAGATCTGTCTTGCTCTTAAAAAAAAAAAAATATTTATTAAGAAATATCATGAATTGAATCCCTGTGTTGATTCATACTCTCAGACACTACAGAAGTGATCGTGCCCCTGTACTCGGCACTGGTGAGGCCGCACCTCGAATACTGTGTTCAGTTTTGGGCCCCTCATTACAAGAAAGACATCGAGGTGCTGGAGTGTGTCCAGAGAAGGGCAACGAGGCTGGTGAGGGGTCTGGAGAACAAGTCTTATGAGTTGCGGCTGGGGGAACTGGGGTTGTTTAGCCTGGAGAAAAGGAGGCTGAGGGGAGACCTCATCGCTCTCTACAACTACCTGAAAGGAGGTTGTAGCGAGGTGGGTGTCGGTCTCTTCTCCCAAGTAACTAGCGATAGGACGAGAGGAAATGGCCTCAAGTTGCAGCAGGGGAGGTTTAGATTGGACGTGAGGAAAAATTTCTTGACTGAAAGAGTGGTTAAACATTGGAAGAGGCTGCCCAGGGAAGTGGTTGAGTCACCATTCCCTGGAGGTATTTAAAAGACGTGTAGATGAGACGCTTAGGGACATGGTTTAGTGGGCATGGTGGTGTTGGGTTGACGGTTGGACTCAATGATCTTAGAGGTCTTTTCCAACTTTAATGGTTCTGTGATTCTACGATTCTATGACTTCGGGGGGATTGAGCTACTACATAAGCAATTTCTCTACAAAGTTAAGGCTGTCATTTCATTTCTTATTCTGTTGAAAACAACTCATTACCACTAGATTTGACTTAGCCCATTACAAAACATCTGCCATTTGGAGACACAACTGAAAAACAATTTTTTAGATTCTTAAATAGCATTAAAAGCACCTTATTATAACAACATTTTCTGTCAGAGTCTTTGCTAAAACTGTATTTCTCATGCCTGCATTTAGAATAATTATATTTCTAAAGGTTTAAAAAGGAATCAATGAGCAATGATAAGACACTCTTCTGTTCACTACCCCCAAAACACAGCCATCCATAAGACAGAACTTGAATTGTCCTGTCTCCCCAGCACACAGCTAATCTCACAGGAAAGTAACATCCTCCCCTGTTTTCACTTCCCATTTATCACTGAGGGTTTGTTTGTTTTTAACCCATAAAAAATGAATATCCCTACAAATAACCTTGTATGTAACTGTGAGAGAACTGGGTTCAGCTGAGACTGAACCAGCCCAAGATCCTCCCACAATCTAAACAGTGCTTAATCTGCGGGGCCAAACAGACCAATAGGAGCTAGAAACACTATATGAGGTATGAAGTACCATAACCAGGTGTGAATTCTTAAGCAAATTATAGTAAGCTATTCCTTCAAAAAATTAACAACAGCTGTGTTAACTCAGTCTCAAGGAGTTTATTTCTGCTGTAAATCCATGCAGACTAATTCCTTCAATCTGAAGAGTAAGCTACTCCTCAAATACAGTGACAAAAATAGATTAAGGAACTTCTATTAACTGTTGCATTTTAAGTCTTTTTGAAATTTATGCCTTAGCTTTTCTTCATACATAAGCTCATCTTTTTCTTTCTGTCAGTAATACTGTTCTCTTCTTCCTTCATGTTCTCTGGGTTGTAGCTACAAAAATCAAATAATGAACTAACATAGCTGGCATGTAAAAAGAAGATGCAAGTAGCTGGATTCCTCAGAGATAGGCAAAGACTGTCTACAGTCTTAACAACGAAGGGGTTTCCTGCAATTCTAATAAACACTTCTACCACATTTGCATACACAGAATAGTCTGGTTGATCTCCAGTAAAAATGCAATCATCTATCTGTGTGTACTAAGTACATTTTATGTATTCCATAGGAAAATAATGGGGGATGCTTTGATAGCAGCATTTGATTATATTTCGATAAAAGCAGACCAATACAATACATCTGTGTGCACTCTGAAGTAATGCAGTATTTTCTGGATTCATTTTTTGATACACCCACATGCACTTTATTTTCAATGTGTAAAATGTACATATACAAAAAAAATTGGCCACAAAAAATTCAATCAATATTTTTCTCAGATTACATGTCACCTGAGTGGTACTTTAAAACATCATTATTCTGAGAGCTGAGTTCTTTATTTAGTCCACCTCTCCCAGTTCTATCAACTAGTGTGAAAGTTTTAAAGAAATTAAATTTAAAGATTGTTAAGAATTTCTTTCATAGCTATATAGCTTCCTCTATATAAAGCTTTCCTATACTACAATACATACTTTCCTTCAAATCAGTCTACAGCATGTCTCCTGAGGTAACTTAACAGGGATTCCTGTCACTTCAGACAAACACCTGAATTTCTGTTCCTATTTAACCAAAATGTCTCTTTTTTTTTTCTTCCTTCTATTCAACTTACCAAACTCCAAATTGTTCAGTACGAATTTGTCCTTAAAGTAACTTGTTCCATAATTATGTTGCATTTTACCACTCAGTAAAATGAAGCATGGGATTAATGAAAAGCCGCCTCAGGATATTTACCATTTTTTCCAGACTTAAGAATCAATACCAGTTTGCACTCAAGAAGCACAAATCAGTGACATCCATAGAATAGACAACATTATCTATGAAACTGTGAGAAGACCAGGCTTTAAAGGTATGCCATTCAAAAAAAAAAAGGTTGTTTTTCTCTAGTTTTGTCAGTCTTCTCACAAAATCAAAACAGAAACGGATATATATAGCAACCACAGGGAAGCCACCATGCAGGTAGAAAATTCTATAAATAAAATTTATTTTCTAACTAATATGTGTAACCGTCTTTCTTCCTAGGACACATGTATTCACCTGGACTAAATACAGTCTTATGAAACTATCCATTTAATGTGGAAAAATAAACCAAAACAAAACAAGGCTCAGTTCTTGAGCCAGTTTACAAATTAGCAAAGCAACATATGTACAATCAACAATCCTAAGAGGACTGACTACTGGGAGATACAGTGTAAAAACAGCATCCTAGATTTGCTCTTCAGCAGGTGCTGGAGTCAGTTGTGGTTTTCTTGGAACAACCTCAATGAAGTAAAACAAGATTTCTCTCTTTCCATTCCTCCTAAAATATTTATGTATCTATTTGAATACTTAATGTTGACTCTATTATGCATTATATAGGAGGGTTTCCAAACCGTTAAATATGCCTTCATACCTTTGGGTATCCAGAAGTTCTTCATGTGTAACTCTACAGAGTATTATTAAAGTGACATAAAGGTAGTTCAATACATGTTAAGTTACAGAGATGTTCAGGTATTACCACATTGCAATAATGCATCCTGAAATTTATCAGGATTCAAAATATAGGAGAGCAGACAAAAAGAAGGACTGCAGCATTTCCTGAATAAAAATTTTTCCTATTTTCTGCAAGTTTATACAACATTGCATAAATCAAAAATGGGAAGATCCTCTGCTTGTCCTGGAGAGTTTGGACCCTGGGTCCAATAAAATAGAGAAAAAGAGCTACAGAACTAGTTCAGTATTTCATCTCTACTGGTATTTTTACTGGAGTATGTCAACATGTCTGTATTTTATAAATAAGCTCATCCTTCAAAGTTTATTTTCTGCAAACATTAAATGAAAATATAACTTTGTGCAAATAAGCACAAGCTGAAGCTAAGCTCCAAACTTAGTTATTGATGATTGCCAGTGAGTAGCTCCCTCAGTGACAGGCAGAGAGTAGATATAGACAGAATATACAGTTATCAGTAAGTGCTGAGACAACCAAATTTACCAACCACAAACTCCGAGTCACATTTTAATCATTGTAAATTTTACTGTTGATCTAAATGGAAGCAGAATTTGGTTAACTTCCTGAGATCCAGCAAGCTGTGAAACATGGCCTGCTGTGTTAAATAGACTATGAAGCTACATTGTGCAGTAAAAATAGCATGTGCTGTGCTCAAAGGATTTATTTAAAAGCTCTAAATGAAAGAAATCTGAAAAAAATGAAAACAGAAATAGAAAAAGAATATACAGATGTACACATCTTAATTGTAAAAACTTGCTCAAAGATTTTGGGATCCTGTAGTTCAAAAGTCATAGAAAAACATTTTTATTAGCACCTTCTAATGGTGTCTCAGGGAGCTTCATCCCAACTGGGATAATCGCATATACTTTTGCTCCCCTTAACTTACACATGTGCATTCACGCACAAGTTGACTGAACAAAATCTGCATGACTTAATAGAAATAAACATTGTACAACAGGGGATATTTTAGACCTAAAGCAGCTACAGCCATCATTCCTGGCCCTGCTTTCTGTGGCCCAAGAGCTGCAAGACATGTCACATGCTCCAAAGACCTTACTGGCAAGGAGATCCGGATGGGTTCACAGCTACAAATGATGATGAATTCAACCTCACAGTGGGACGTAGGCAGGTTTCCTGCACAGCTGAGTCCCTGCAAAATCCAGTGATGAGATCTGTAATGGATGTTATTGCCCCCCTACCTCTCGCAGACAGGTCACCCACAGCCACAGAGGCAGCGCAGCCCTATTGTGACTCGCATGATGTAGCGCCTCCAGACTGCTTGTGAGATATGAGCACATCATGACTGACAAGCTGCCCATTCCTGCACAGGAGTTTATAGCAAACATGCTGTTTTGGAAATCGAGTATGATTTTTGAGAAAACAAGAACCAAAACATAACAACTTCAAACCTTTCACTCTCAGAAAAAAATGCCTTTGTTGGAAATATGTATCTTTCATAACTCTCGTCCTGACTTTATTTTGTGGTTCAGATGCCACGCTCAAACTTATTTCCTGTGATGTATCATAGCTTCCAATGCCGCTATAATAAAAAAAGTTTGATTAGTTTAAGACTCCATTTCCTATCAAAAGAGGGCCTTGTTGATTTCTTCTGACCACTGTCCTCTTAAACCTTTTCACCTTGATGTAAAAACAAAACATTTCTCACGCTGACTTCAGTATTTACACTTGACTTTTATCACAAGGAGACATTTACAGTGGGACAAGGTTAACGTTAAAGTGCTTTTTTCCCCAAGACTACTACAGGAGTTATATCAAATGCCACAGCACCTAATTGCCCTCTTTCAAATGGTGGCGTTTTCTCAAGATCTTCAGTGCACACAGAGACTGTAGATATACTAGACAGACTACAGTGGCAGCAACTCCTTCCCCTCATCGTGCACATCACTCACCGTACATGCACACACACTTTGCCATGCAGCAAAGGAGAAGTTTCACCTTCCTAGCTTCCATTTAGGTCAGGGCTATGGCTGCTGTTACGTGCATTACCATTTCTAAGGACAAGAAGCCATGCATTTCTGCTTCTTCATATAATTCAGCAAAGGCTACTCATCATGTAACTAATGACTTAGCTGTGGTCTGCCTAATAGTTATTTTACATATCCTCCAGCGTACTTAGAGATCCGCATATAAAATTGAGCAATCTACTCATGTATCTGCAATGCTCTCCAGAGTACTGCAAGTCTTTAAAACAATGACTTACCAACCGAGCTACTCATATTATGAAACACAGCAACACAACCCTAATATTATCATCATATGATAAAATCCTATTCAACACTCAGACTGTGGGCTCAGTGAAGTATTCATCACAGACCTCAGCAATTTATCTAAAGATACAAAAGAAAGAAACAAGAAAAGATAAATTTATCACCGCCCCTCCCAAGCACATTTCATTTTATGTAGATGAGGATGTAGAAGGAAGCATTTCCTTTGACATTTAAAAAGAATTATTCTCGAGTTTCTCAGTAAGTATCAGCTAGCCAGTGTAAGTTTGCACGTGAACAGGGAGCTAAAATATTATGCAGAAATTAGAATAAAACTACAACCCCAGTTACACTTTTTAAAGGAAAACCACTTTAACAAGTTTGTATAATGTTGCACAACACCTGGCTTAGCAAATGCCATCAACTATTCATAGTATGTTTTTAATGGGTATTACTGCTTGATTTCTATATATTTAGATGAGAAACAAAGCTAATCTTTTCCTCATTCATTCCTTTCAATTTTCTAAGTGATAACAGAAAACTTTCTGTACTTGAAATTGATATGCAAGTAAAACAGCTACGTCATCTGCAGCATGGTTTAAAACAATCCTGTGGTTTGAGCTCCCTGTTATGTCACAGCATACAGAAGCAGCTTTGATAAACAGGAATTTCAATGAGCTGTGCAGGTCAGGCACGTTTTCATTTTTTAATTTTTCTCCAAAATGTCATTCCACAAATAGTTTTGAAGTTGTCTAAGAAATACTGTTTCCTATTCTGAATAGGACAACACTGTCATTTCTTCAAAGGAAGGTTAGAAAGGATTGCCAGAATAGCACTAAAATCCCTAAAGAAGAGATTAGTATTTTTAGGGGGCAAAACCCCAAAAATTATTATTATTTAACCTCAATATCATTATTTAGCTTGACATTTTCTAATCTTGTCATGCTTTAGGAATAATTTTCCCTAAATTCTGTTACAACTTCAACAAGTCCAAAGGTAGCCTCAGAAAACAACTAGCTAATCTCAGTAGCATTTTCCTTATGCATCTCCCCACCTGTCCAATTGGCATAAGATGAGTATGACCCCCTGTGCTCCTGGCAGCCCCAAGAGGAATTTGAATTTCACAGCATTCAATTTCACCCACTTCCTTTTACCCTCTCCTCATACAGAGGATGAAGATGCTTTCTCTGTCTTGCTCAGCAGAACACTTCATCAGAAACACGACACATGAGTGCATTAAACAAAACACGCACAAAGCATATGTGAGATGCTGGAGCAAAAGAAGAGGTTTTGCTCCTTTTTCCAATGGCTCCAAGAGAAGCAGAATGGGGCAAAAATGAATCATTTTTTCTAATTCACAAAGTGGCACAGACAGGAAACAAATGAAATTCCTCCATCACCAGGATTTTATGTATGCTTTGCACCATACCATTCCATGTATATTTAGTCATCACTCCAGTTTTTAACAGTTTCAGATAAAGCACACTTCAGATTTTGTGGATAGCTGGTTAATGAAGAAAGATGTATTTATAATGAAGATATTTACATACTCTCAGTACTTACTGGTTACCTATAACATATGATATATGCAAAAAAGTGATCAGCTTTTCCTCAAGAGGTGTTAAAAATGGCCATGATGCTGTACCCTGTATGACAGAAAAGGGAACTAGTTATGGGTTATAACTGTTTAGTTGTTCCACTTAGCTGAAATTACAATAGCTATGATACTTCTTGTGTGTTCAGCCCTTGTGATTGCTATGCAACATTATGAAATTGCTTTCCCAGTAGCACAAAATTATGAAAATCACCCAGTGGGGGAAATTTTTGTGGCACCTGTGGTCCAATTTACCCAAAATCTGTTTCTTCCTTGCCTGGGATGCGTTAGCATTAACATGTTCAAGCAAGCAAGGAATTGCACTGGGATTCAGGGAACCGGTACTCTGGTGGCAAGGATCTGCTGCACCGTCCTTCACGAGCCAGTGTGCCACTGTTGCCCTTTCTACTTCTTTTATCTTAACAGTGACAGATGTTTGGGACTAGGATAGTATGTTATCCTGTATTTCTATTTCCCAAATGCTTCCAGGCTTGACTTCACCGAGGCCTTTAGGTGCTAATGAAATATAAATGATAATGCAGACACTCAGCTTTAAGTGTTTCCTAAAAAGGTAGCTGAAGAATACATTTGAAATGATACAGGATTCATGTGTCCTACAAGATTTTTTAGTGCCTTGCACAGAGCTCACGTTTTTAGATGAGAATGCTTTGAGGTCAGGGCAAGAATTCTTCTCCCATAAGCAACTCAGCTGAAAGTAATTTACTTGAGAGGCTTCATCAGTTCTGCTTTTGAATGCATCCAACTTTGCAGCAAAGCAGCATTTCAGTGATGGAGTGAAAAACATACTGGAAAGGTTCCTTTCAGTTATCGCATTTTAATTTGACGCAACAAAGTTTGGCTTTTGCAGACTGTGGATTGCTAGCTAGAAATACATTAACTTTTGGGAGAATAAATTTCTGTCACATCATTCTAACATGTTTGTCAACCACCTGATGTCTCTACTGGGATAATATAAACTTATCTGAATTGTCATATCTTCACTGAAGTCATTGGTTATCCTTTAGGCACTAAAAATACCCAGAGGATCAATTTATAGCACAGAGGATAGCAGGGTGATGATCAAGTCAGGCCCCGAGTACTTTGGGCTGCATAGCAGCAGCTGATACAGGTTTATTCTTTCCATTTCCACAAGTTCTTTAATGCACTAGTTGAGCAATCGCTGGTTGTCCTGCACTAGGTAAAATACCCTTTCTCAGACAAAGATGAGAATCTGAATCAGGTCTTCATCCTCTTACCACCGTTTTCCACATTCCACTAAAATCATTAGTATTTTGGACTCAATGAAGAAGGCAGAACTTGGTCTGCCGTATGTGCGAGGTCCACTGAAAGTTCATGCTTTGGAATTAAATGCAGATTATTGCAGAAGCCAGGAGTTGCCATATGTTCGTAATAGTCAATGATGTTCTTTATCTGTTAATGGCTAGGCTATATCCAAAGCTTTTATGGATGTAGATGTTATTTGCATATGGCTTTAGGCATGTATATATGAATGTATACCTAGATAGATAGACAGACAGATAGAACCTTAGATAGCTTGATAGCTTTGGCAGAGCATAAAAATGAACAGTGAATGCTCCAGAATTTTGATGCAAACCAGGGTTTTAGAGAAGTCAAAACCAAAGATATATGCATTATAACAACATAAACAGACAACTTTACATACAGCATTTATTTGCAACCCTGTATCAGAGTAAAACACGCAGATTAAGACCATATGGTACAGTATAGTAAGAGGCAAATAGAGCTAAATAAAGACTAGAGAAATGCTGAAAAAGAAAAGAAAATGGTTGTCAGAGGACAGCAGAAAGTGGGAGAGAGCTGTAAACTAAGTTAATATTTAATCAATGAAAATAAGGAAGGATTGACTTCAAGAGGAAAATGATAAAAAATTACAAAGTCAAAAAATACTAGAAACAAATTAAGAGATGCTATAGGCAAATGGCAGATTGCATAGACTTCCTCAGTTCAAAACAGTAGTCATGGATGAAAACAAATATCAGGAGATAAGTACAGGACCACAAAGGCAAATTAGGAAAGATACCTGAACAACTGCATTCCTAGAGAATAAAAGTTAACCAGAGATACATGGCAGAACAGCGTGGCTAAACTCAGCAGAGGTATCTGGAGGTTAAATCTGATTTGGTAGCAGAAAGGAAGTAGAGAAGACCATCGCGTGGTTAAAGAGTGGAAACTGAACAACCTGAGGAAATACTTCCAATAGTAACCTCTTAGTCACTTCTGAAGGGTATAGTGGACATTCTGATAAAACCTTCCAAAGGGCACGGGAAGAGGAAAAATATGATATTAGAAGGAAAATTCTCAGATAATAAAGCTGTTAGAAATAAGAGATCTTAACCAACATAATATCTAGATAGAAATTCCATTGATCACAAGTCAACTATAGTATTTAAATACATTATTTTAGACTACACCTTCAGTTAAAGTAAAGAAAATAAAGAAAATTTACAACAGACAAGATTCAGATAGGAAATATAAAGATCAAATACCTACCTCATTGTCACAACAAAAATGTGTGAATGACATTTATTTCTGTATAGACTTCACAGATTTTCACAAAGGCTTTCATAGAATTTATGGAACAAACTTAGATAAATCCCTGGGCTATTAGGGCATTTGACAAAAAATGTTAACATAACTATGATTATATGAAAGGTTAGGAAATAAATAATATTTATATATATTTAAGGCAACTACAAGTACCAGCAGAGATGCCTTATACCAGGTATGTTGAACTGGAAACAAACAAACAAACAAACAAAACAAAAACCCTGTAATCAACCATCCCTGTCCCCATCCAAAATCCACTCCTTAAACATTGAACACTGATGAACAAGAAATCTGAACAATAAGAAAAGAAATAAAGAAGTTTAGTACTTCAGCTGTCTTGGCAACAAAAAGAATAAAATGGATAGAATGGGCAATGAAATTAGGGTCAGAATAACAATGAGCAAATAAACCTTTGTAATGCTAAATCTAGCTAGACAAAAAGAAAACCTCTGGATACTGAAGTCTGCATATTCAATAAAACATAAAGACAAATTCCCTATGCAAAGCTGCAAACTAGGGACTTAATGAGATCCTCCAAACTGAACTCCAAATCTTCATAAACTGCAATTTCCTTCAGTATCTGATTGCCAGGAGAAATGCTATGAGAAAAGGTAGAACTTAAGCCATTTGGGATCAGAAATAACTGATCAAAAATTGTGATATTTGGGATGCGTATAAGCACTAATAAGACTCACCTGTGACAAGACTATTCAATGAAGAAAGTTGAAGTGGAAATAATACATTTTGAAGATTTAAAACAGAGGCTTCTTAGAAAACAATTAAGATGACAGAGACAATTGTAAAAGACAAAGATAAAATAGCACAACAGTAGCAACTGCACTCCAAATTGAAGGTAGAAGACTAAATGGACAAGTGAACATATTCTTCTGCTGCATTTTTAGGCACATCTTGTGGTCGGTGTTTTGAACACGTTTACATGATATCACAATGGGACTTGATGACTGCACAGGTCACCTTAAAAACATATCTCTGTTGTCTGGTTAACAACATAAAAAGAACTATTACGAAACAATGATGGCACCCCCCTGGACATGAGAAATAAAAAAATTTAAAAGATGAGAAATTTAGAGGAAAAGAACAAATTGTCTTGAAAGCTACCTAAGGTAGTATAGAATAAGAGGTTTGAACATGCTGCACACCAAGGGCCATAGTATAAAAAATAAACATGCTTTGCAGTAAGTGTACACTCGCTTTCTAACAGAAGCTTTCCTCCTGAGATAACACAAGGATTTCAGAATGAATTTCTATTATGAATGATTCTGTGGACCAGAATGAATCATGTTATATTATGCTACATGTTATATGCATTTGAGACAAGAGGCATGTCTCAAAGTGCAAACATTCGTCTCTCCCGCAGTAAGCCACATTCATCAATGCTTCTATGTACTTCCAGAGCCTTAATGTTCTTACACTGGCAAAAGCACCATTATTTTGATAAGTTTCTCACCTTATTGGCATATACGGCATATTCCAGGGAGTTCTCCATATAGACCAATCAATCAGCAATATTCATTACAAAATCTGAAACTTTTAATAAATATTCATGTTTCTTTTTTTTTTTTTTTTCATAAAAGCACTCAAGAAGCACAAAACTGTATAGATCACCAACTGAAGGACAAAAATTCACCTTCATTCAAATCTGGATGCAATTTTACAGCAAAATCTCAGCACTAAAAAATTAGGAAAGATGAATTTTCACAATAAAAGTTACAAAATTATGTATTTAAGTGTTATAATGCAAAAATACACATTAATCTTAAAGCCTATGGATTATTTTTGTTTTGCTTTCATTCTTATTAAACTGATAAACACTATCCACTAAGAGCAACACAGCAGGGTGAATCCATGATATCTCAATTCTAGTGGATAGGCACCAGCATGGTGAAGTTTGGCTGGTTTATTTAGAGGGGGTGAAGGAGGGGACCTGTTCGTTTCAAAAAATAAAAATAAACCACAAACAAACTAACAACCTCACCACCCCAAAACGATCAAACACACACACACACAAACTCAAAGTCTTATACAATTTTAAAATATCTAGCAATTAACATTCCTGTCAGTTGGTATTAAAACAAATTATTCCTTATGTTGTGAGCAGGCTGATTCACAAAGCAGTTTTATAATTTTTGATTAGTAACAAATTCCCTTTGTGAGGCTCCATCCGTTTAACAGACAGGAGAATTGAACCCAAACGTCTTGCACAATAGGAAGAGAATCAGTGGCAGAAGCATTAACTGGTAGGATCCAAAATAATAACCTTCCATGTTGTACCATTTTTATCCCCTTGCTACTGCAGGGCAGTATTTGTGATTTGTCGCCAGTGAGCTACCTACTGGGTCTGGCCCACAGAACAACAGCCTCAGTACTGCAAGCAAAGGCTCTCAAGGATGCCTTTGTAAAGCCTCATTTTAATAACTTAAGTAACATACATTTCAGTACCAAAAGTGTGGTAAAAAATAACTTGATGACACCCCCACCCACTAGCTCTTTACACCCTGGTGGCATGAATCTAAGAATTCAATTTGACGCTTTGTTTTCAAGATCTGCCTTTGAGCAATCAGTGTCTGCACCCAGTGTATTGATGATTTCAATTTTTTCCTCTATTCCACTTCCCTAGACGTATTGCGGACACATTTTAGTTATTCTGTCATCTTTTAACAGCTACTCTATGTCTCCTGTCCCATTTGTTTTCAAATTAAGTTCCTGCTCATTCTAGCAAAGGGTGAGCTCCTGATGTATGACTGTGCTTAACCTGAACATGTCATCAGCATCAACTTCTTGAATAGCTATTTCAGAGGAGAAGGGAGACCAGCGTGACACTGGGATTCTGGTTCACTGGAGATCAGGATGATAACAGCGTTACCAACACTATGTTTTTCTGTAATAATTTCTTATTACTGACAGAGTTATTGATGCATGCAGAACAAAAATAAAAGGATGATGAATTAATATCACTGACGGGGCTCATACAACAGCAAACAGATTCCACCATCTAGTCTTAACCAGATATTTTGCAGACATCACATAATAGAAAAGCACTCAGAAAGTGAGTTTGCTGCCATCATTAGCACTGATTTTTCAATTGTTGAAAAAGAAAGGGGAGAGCTAGTGAGTTTTTAGCACTGCTCAAAGCAATACTATTTCTTCCTTCCCTCTCTCATTTTCCACCAGCAGTTTAATTCAGTCTGTACAGTGTTATCTACTTTGCATGCGTTGTCAGGGAGTAATTCGCACACTGCCCGAAGCACGTTCAGGAAGAAGCAGAAGCCTTCCCCGTCCTGCAGCAGGACCGCGCCAAGGCTGTGCCCAGGAGTAGCTGCAGATGTCCAGTATACAGGAACCACTTGCTCCTTTTTCTCACCAGTTCCTCCTGCTTGGCCACACCAGGCAGGACCAGCATGCCCCCTGAATTTCCATTTCTTTGCTAATGAGTCTTCCCCATGGGAAAAACAGAGGACGTTTCTCCTTGACCACAATCTCTCCTGAAGGGCGCTGACGACACGTTCATGGAGTCAAGGCTGGGCTAACAGTGGCAATGGGAAACACAGCAGTCCTTTCAGCTCAACCAAAGAAATTACAATATGGAGACACATCTCTCAATGGCGGAGTGTAACGATTTTTCTGCAAGAACAACACAGGAGGGAGATTCAGGGACACCGCTTCTCAGAGCAACCCATGCCTAGATGCAGGGATCCATCTCTTAGCAGTGGGCTGGGTGAGGAGCAAACAGAGGCAGAGTCAGTCTCTTCACAATAAGTAAGCAGCATACACAATGGATAAAGCCAGCAAGCTCCAGCAATGAGCATCTCAAACAAGGTCATGCAGGGAGTCTGTGGTATAATAAGCCACACTAATAAAGACTGGCTGGCAAACACTCTATAGTAGGTTTCTCTAGTACTAAAGCTTAACTCTTCTCTCAGTTCCAATAAATTTTTAAAAAGTTTATACCTTACTGTTCATTATTTTGTTTTTCTTATCTTTTTTACCACATCATTATGCGGCTTCTAACATGCGTAGCAAACCCAAAAAGCTCTTTCTGATTTCATGAATACCAAGAGGATGTTTTCCTAAGCAATTAGTAATCATACTAAGACACAGTTCCACTCACAGCTATACAAAGCCAGGATAAGAAAATATTTGAAATGCAAAGCATATCTACTACTGAATTATCAAAAAGACATAATAGCAGGATAGTAAATGTGTGGTATGTATATTTAGTATTTATTATAGAAATTTACTGCATATAAATTATAAGGAAGTGCCAGATGCATCTAATAAATATGAATGAGGAAGGTTTCATACCCCCAGAGCTATATATGATGCTGTCTTATAGCTCTCTGGTTGAAAACATTGTATGAAAATCACTTCACCTGATTTAATTGGAATTGGATCCTTTAAATCTTCTATACCTGCATTAATCAACTAGTCCAAAACAAGCTTCTATGTGCAGTTAAAGTTTCCAGTGGAAAACTTCAGAATGTAATAGGAAGTCGACTAACATTTGAGGAAGAAAAGGAAATTGAAGTACCAACAAAACAGGAAATACAGTATCCCTGGTAATTCAAGAAACAAAGTATTACCATTATTTACTTTGTGTTTGTGATCAGCTGACATCCCTGCATGGTTTAAATGAATATGGGAAAAAAACCCAACTCTCTACGTAAGACAAAAAATGCAGTCTTTACTAAATAGTTAGCATTCTGAGAAAAAAAAAAAAAAAAAAGTCTTTTCAGCAGAAGTAGATTGTGCAATTGTAGTTGTTCCACTACAGAAACACTTCTTAATGGATACAAGACATTTCACCCTTGAACATTATTTGTAAATTCTTACTTTAATTTTTTAATACAAAAAAGCATAATGCAAAACATGATCATCCTCAGACCGCCAGACCTTAGAAATGTAAAAGTTGAATGTTACATAGAAAATAAAATAGCTCCCCTAGCCATATTATACACATGAGAAATGAAGTCAAAATAATGTTTTGGTTTCCCCATTATCACACAAAGAGATTTAATAAAAGGATAATCTATACTTTTTGACAAAGAAGTAAACAACCCCTATGGAAATGTACTACGGAATTAACAGGAAGTTTTGTCATTGTTGCTGGTGATTGAACCAATGAGAAAAAGCTGTGGGGGGGGAGCGGAATATTTCCTGGCAACCTGATAGGGAATTTTGAGGTCAATCCAAATGTTTGGGCCAATAAACAACATTGTTGTCATCTTTCCTTTTTTTTTTTTTTTTTATTTCTTCTGGGTTTTTTCTAACTTTAAGAAGTAGTTTAATTTCAGTAGGTTTTTCAGTGAAATCAATACTCACCAAAAGAAAAAATATTCCCAAATGAAGAGAAGCCTTTACAATGTTTTTCATTAACCTACACATTGTACAGAATTTCGTTATATTCTCTGCTCTTTAAAAAATAGAGTGCTCAGTAGTAAGCTATACTGACCAAACTCAAACTTCAGAGAATCTCCTTAAACACATTTTTCTTCACCTGTGGCATACTACAGCCACCCCACCTGCACTGACACTACCAGAATTCAGAACATATTGTATATTGTTTAGTTAGCTCAATTTTAATGTTCTTTGGAAATATGTATTTATGCAGCCTGTACAGCAGACAACAGCAGCACATCCTCTAGCAGGCCTTTACCTTCTAAAGATGATGACAGCTTTACATTATTTTCACAACTGAAATAAAGCCAGCTCTACTCACCAATTTATGATGACTTTTAACAACTCCAACCAGTGCTTTGACTGAATGCCATTTGTCAACTATCAAGAGCATTCCTGACATTCATACTTACTGAAAGGGAAAACAAGTTTCCCACGCCCATCTTCCCATTGCTTTTCAGGCTGGGTAATAGCTTAGATAGCTTGTCAAAATGTAAAGTTCCTTCAGAGCCTCTCTTTGCTTCTGCTGGCAAGAAGATAGCATGAAAGAAGTGATAGAAATCCTAAACCCAGAGTCACTGAACTGGTTTTGTTTAGGATGCACAAAACACTTGCACTGCTTATTTCAAGTCAGCTCTATGACGCTGATTTTCAAGTAAACAGTGGTTCAATGTAAAGCAGTAAATGAATACATAGATGAAAGTTGTCTAGTTAAAACAAATATTGCCACAAGTCTGTTTATATTTTTACAACACTATTGCAAAACCATGCATCGATTTGAAACTCCATTCCCTTTAACTCCCTTCACATTGGTGAAAGGTGGAACTTGAGAAGGCCCAGGACTTTCTAGAATCACTGGCTTCTTTCAACAATTTAAAAGAAATAAAACTGAAAAAAGAAAAGAAACTTTCTCTGAATATTTATTAAGATCTAGATTAGTACTTCTCTATGGAAACACTCTCTTTGAACACTTAATCTGGAGCAACAGGAGAAAAATACTGGGTGGCTATTTGAGCTTTTTTTTAATCTCATTCGGAAACTTTTCACTAACTACCTTTTTCATTCCACTGGGAAGCACTAAGGCTGCAGTCAAGATAACATTTCCAGCCATGCCTGCTCCAGAATGAGAGTGTGTTTTTTTGGAAGTCCCCACTGCTGTAAGTCATTAGTCCTCACCACAACAATATAGGGGACAGCTGGCCTTTTTTGAAGCCTCCTTGACCCTGCAATTGATGCTTTTTGGAACTAAAGGTGCAACTAATATTGTTAGCAAAAGAACTACTGGTTGATTGGATCCACCAGGAAAGGGCTTCTAGCAGATACCACCAGGACCCTCTTGATAGGTAAGGCATGGAAGGAGTGGGGTTTGACATTCATGATATCATGCATAGAGTGGCACTCAGGTATCTTATCTGCCTATTTTGAATGAGCAAAGGACAAATGCAACCACCATGTGAATAATGGGACAGCAAACTCAACGCAACTGCTAACACAGGTTTTGGCACAGAGCATGAATACCACGCTAAGCTACGTTCATGAGAAACTTGCAGACCTTCACAGACCCTCCCCTTTCCTGTCAATCTGTAAATGCCTCACATATAAAGTCTAACTAAAAAAGAACACGCTGCACATTAAAAATGTGTGCATGCTGCAGCTGCATCCCATTCTTCCAAGTTGACTGGGAGTAGTTATCTCTAGCTAATTAGCTCTCCAAAAGCCTGCAAAGTCCAGAGATACTCAGGTGATATTGTTGATAACATGCCAATTATTATGTAAATTACAAAGACACGAGGTTAGGAACTGGAAAGAAGTGGACTTACTTTGTCCTTATTAGAATGGGTCATTATCAAAGAGCTGACTTAAATATGACAGATTGCATTTCACTTCCTACCAGTCTTCAGAGATGAGCATCTTATCTTGAGATACAATGTCAGGGATGTTAATTGCTGTGAAGTACAGAAACATCGAAGTTCAGCTAGGAACACCACACATTCTGATTCATTAATATGAAAGCAGAGACTGAACCAACTACAGCTAAATGCTGGTAATCTTTGTATTGATGCAAGAATCTGCTCAGAACCTGAAATTCACAAGATCTAGGAGCTAAAGGCTCATATTATGGTTTCTCACTTTCTTTGCCATAGCTTGTTTTTGAACTCTCTTTAGAAATACAAGTCCTGAAAGTATGATTCATACCCCAGCTGGAAAACACGTAGCTCCCTAATGCATTTGCTGTTTCTCAGTTGTCCTGGTTTCGGCAGGGATAGAGTTAATTTCCTTCCTAGTAGCTGGTACAGTGCTGTGGTTTGGATTTAGGATGAGAACAAAGTTGATAACGCACCCATGTTTTAGTTGTTGCTAGGTAGTGCTTACACTAGCCAAGGACTTTTCAGCTTCCCATGCTCTACCGACTGCGAAGGCTGGAGGTGCACAAGAAGCTGGGAGGGGGCACAGCCAAACTGGCCCAAGGGACATTCCATACCCTGTGACGTCATGCTCAGTACATAAACTGGGGAAAGCTGGCCGGGGGGGCCGCTGCTCGGGGACTGGCTGGCCATCGGTCGGCAGGTGGTGAGCAATTGTACTGTGCATCACTTGTTTTGTGTATTATTATTATTATCATATTATTATTATTATCATTTTATTTCAATTATTAAACTGTTTTTATCTCAACCCACAAGTTTTTCTAACTTGTGCTCTTCCAATTCTCTCCCCCATCCCACCGGGTGGGGGGCAGTGAGCGAGCGGCTGCGTGGTGCTCAGTTGCCAACTGAGGTTAAACCACGACATCAGTACAGATTCTGGTAGCGTTGTGGGCAAGCAGTATCAAACATGTTTACTCTAAATGGCTGGTCTCAGAGCAGAACAGACTGTGCAATGAAATACTGCACTAGCTATACAAGCACAATCAATTTGTCATCATTTCACACTCAAATTCTTCCTTGCAAAATACTTTGAAGTAAAAAGGATTGGTTTTCTGTTGAGTTTTTTGTAGTTTTTTTTTCTCTTTACTCTAATAAAACTGCAGCAGGGATAACATTTTCTACAGCTTAGGAATCTGAAGTTGACAGTTTTCCATACTGTTAGAATTTGAACTTCTTTCTTCCATGTCCAGAAATAGCAAATGGCTTGTGCCTTAATGTTATCATTACTGGAAAACACAGCAGCCATAAAACATTTAAAATGTGTTTTATTTTAATATGTACCACCACTTTTATTATTGTAGCATCTAGGATCTAGCTGAAACAGGGACCCATTCTGGAAGAACTCAGTGTACATCTATGAAGAGGTCCTGATAGTTTTATCTTTCAGGCAGGTAAGGTGATTAACAGATTAGAATCAGAATTTGTGTCCTTATTGTAACAGGCTCAAACCCGAGGTAGTAAGAGATTAAATCATCAGTGAGGACAACTATGCGGAGTAGGAGCAGAATTCTCTCTTTCACCATGTCAGCAAGCATCTTATCAAAAAGTCATGTTTTGCTTGAGCTTCTCACCAAGGAGAGTGAGAGCCTCTTTCCAAGGCACTGGAAAGCAAGACCCACATTAAAAATATTTATACAGAGAAGCGTAAATGGAAAAATAGATGATTCACAGTCTTTGTGGCTTTAGGGACGACTGTCCACCTTCAGAAGTTCTCTCTGACCCCAATCACCCCCTTGAGCAGAAATCACCCCTCTGTAACAGATGGCACAGTAACAGTGATATGGCCACGTATCTCTGATGAATTTGCAACCCAGGTTACTGCAGTGATGGATTTTTGCCAAACTGAACTGTAAATAAGTCTGCCCCTATTTAATAAAAACCACTAATTTTAGGTAGCTTGATTTGTGCATTTCACTCCCCGTTCCATGGTTCATATAGCTTTTCTACATTTCACATCACCAGCTACAATCAAAACCTACAACATCATCATAAGTTCAAACATGGGACCTGGAACAAACTCACTGAATTCTGTGTTGTTGTTGTGTAATAAATAAGAAAACTTGGCATATAGACTAAAAAAAAGAGACAGATTGCTACTGAATCAAATATGAAAAATAGTATTACCTCTAACAATATTCATTCTAATACATAGCTTGATACACAATTTTTCAATTTATGATATCCTTGTGTCGTGGTTTAATCTCAGTCAGCAACTAAGCACCACACAGCCGCTCACTCACTCCCCCCCACCCGGTGGGATGGGGGAGAGAATTGGAAGAGCACAAGTTAGAAAAACTTGTGGGTTGAGATAAAAACAGTTTAATAATTGAAATAAAATTATAATAATAATAATATGATATTAATAATAATACACAAAACAAGTGATGCACAGTACAATTGCTCACCACCCGCCGACCGATGGCCAGCCAGTCCCCGAGCAGCGGCCCCCCCAGCCAGCTTTCCCCAGTTTATGTACTGAGCATGACGTCACAGGGTATGGAATGTCCCTTGGGCCAGTTTGGCTGTGCCCCCTCCCAGCTTCTTGTGCACCTCCAGCCTTCGCAGTCGGTAGAGCATGGGAAGCTGAAAAGTCCTTGGCTAGTGTAAGCACTACCTAGCAACAACTAAAACATGGGTGCGTTATCAACTTTGTTCTCATCCTAAATCCAAAACACTGTACCAGCTACTAGGAAGGAAATTAACTCTATCCCTGCCAAAACCAGGACAATATCCACCCCTTATTCTATACCATCTGCGTCATGCTCAAGTCTCATATTTTCCAGTACATTTTCATTAATCCCCCCCCCCCTTTTTTTTTTAATATATATATACACACACACACACACACACACAGATATCATTACCTTCGTCTATGGGCCATCCCTCTAAAATGTTCGGTGAGTTCCTTTAGTCCATGACTTCGGGCTCCATCTGTCATAATAATCTTCCAGGGCAGGAAAAATGGAGATGGTATGTGGTGTTGGATTGTTTCATGTTGAAGTCAGTTCTGGTACCATCATCACTGTGCTTTGCTTGGTTTCACTGGTTATTCTTCATTAGCCTGGGTGATTCTTATTGTAATAACATTAGTATGGCATATAATATTATTAGTATGGTTAGTATATCTGTGTATTATTAGTATAACTATTATAAGTATAATTAGTACGTAACATCACATAGTTCAGATCATTGGCTATTCTCACCCAAAATCAAATCCCCTTGAGGTACACATCGGACTTCCCCATCCTTCCGCATTATCCACCAAGTGCACCCAGGTCCTTGAGCAAAAGCAATCCCATGGATGGGTCTGCCTCTGCCCGAGGCAGGAATAACCCAGACTGTCTTCCCCAGCATATTTTTTATGTGCACTACAGGAACTTTATTCCCATCTACAGTACGTAAAAGTTCTGACTGGGCAGGGCCTGCTCGATTGGCAGATCCCCGAGTGTTGACTAACCAGGTGGCCTTTGCTAAATGCGTATCCCAATGTTTGAACGTCCCGCCACCCATTGCTCTCAGCGTAGTCTTTAACAGTCCATTGTATCGTTCAATTTTCCCAGAGGCTGGTGCATGATAGGGGATGTGATACACCCACTCAATGCCGTGCTCTTTGGCCCAGGTGTCTATGAGGTTGTTTCGGAAATGAGTCCCATTGTCTGACTCAATTCTTTCTGGGGTGCCATGTCGCCATAGGACTTGCTTTTCAAGGCCCAGGAGAGTGTTCCGGGCAGTGGCATGGGGCACGGGATATGTTTCCAGCCATCCGGTGGTTGCCTCCACCATTGTAAGCATGTGGCGCTTGCCTTGGCGTGTTTGTGGGAGTGTGATATAATCGATCTGCCAGGCCTCCCCATATTTATATTTCAGCCATCGTCCTCCATTCCAGAGAGGCTTTAACCGCTTGGCTTGCTTGATTGCAGCGCATGTTTCACATTCCTGGATAACCTGGGCTATAGTGTCCATGGTCAAGTCCACCCCTCGATCACAAGCCCATCTGTATGTTGCATCTCTTCCTTGGTGACCTGAGGTGTCATGGGCCCACCGAGCTAGAAATAATTCACCCTTATGTTGCCAGTCCAGATCCACCTGAGCCACTTCAATCTTAGCAGCCTGATCCACCTGCTGGTTGTTTTGATGTTCTTCAGTGGCCCGACTCTTGGGTACGTGAGTATCTATGTGACGGACTTTTACAACCAGGTTCTCCACCCGGGCAGCAATATCTTGCCACAATGCGGCAGCCCAGGTGGGTTTGCCTCTGCGCTGCCAGTTGCTCTGCTTCCATTGCTGCAACCACCCCCACAGGGCATTTGCCACCATCCATGAGTCAGTATAGAGATAGAGCACTGGCCATTTTTCTCGGTCAGCAATGTCTAAAGCCAGCTGGATGGCCTTTACTTCTGCAAATTGGCTCGATTCACCTTCTCCTTCAGCAGTTTCTACAACTAGTCGCATAGGACTCCATACAGCAGCTTTCCACCTCCGATGTTTTCCCACAAGACGACAGGACCCATCAGTGAACAGGGCATATTGCTTCTCATTTTCTGGTAGTTCATTATACATTGGGGCCTCCTCGGCACGCGTTACCTCCTCCTCTGGCAATATTCCAAAATCTTTGCCCTCTGGCCAATCCATGATCACTTCCAGGATTCCTGGGCGACTGGGGTTTCCTATTCAAGCCCGTTGTGTAATCAGTGCGACCCACTTACTCCACGTAGCATCAGTTGCATGATGTGTACAGGGGACCCTCCCTCTGAACATCCAGCCCAGCACTGGCAGTCAGGGTGCCAGGAGGAGCTGTGCTTCAGTGCCGATCACTTCTGAAGCAGCTCGAACCCCTTCATATGCTGCTAATATCTCTTTTTCAGTTGGAGTATAGTGGGCCTCGGATCCTCTGTATCCCTGACTCCAAAACCCTAGGGGTCGACCTCGAGTCTCCCCTGGTGCTTTCTGCCAGAGGCTCCAGGTAGGGCCGTTCTCCCCGGCTGCGGTATAGAGCACATTTTTTACATCTTGTCCTGCCCGGACTGGCCCCAGGGCTACTGCATGAACTATCTCCCGTTTAATTTGTTCAAAAGCTTGTCATTGCTCAGGGCCCCATTTGAAATCGTTCTTCTTTCAGGTCACTTGATAGAGAGGGTTTACAATCAGACTGTAATTTGGAATATGCATTCTCCAAAAACCCACGATGCCTAAGAAAGCTTGTGTTTCCTTTTTGCTAGTTGGTGGAGACATGGCTGTTATTTTGTTGATCACATCCATTGGGATCTGACGACGTCCATCTTGCCATTTTATTCCTAAAAATTGGATCTCCTGTGCAGGTCCCTTGACCTTACTTTGTTTTATGGCAAAACCGGCCTTCAGCAGGATTTGGACTATTTCCTTCCCTTTTTCAAAAACTTCTCCTGCTGTGTTGCCCCACACGATGATGTCATCAATGTATTGAGGTGTTCTGGAGCTCCACCCTGTTCCAGTGCAGTCTGGATCCGTCCACGGCAAATGGTGGGGCTGTGTTTCCACCCCTGGGGCAGTCAGTTCCAGGTGTACTGAACGCCCCTCCAAGTGAAAGCAAACTGTGGCCTGCACTCTGCTGCCAAAGGGATTGAGAAAAACGCATTAGCAATATCAACTGTGGCATACCACTTGGCTGCCTTTGACTCCAGTTCGTATTGAAGTTCTAGCATGTCTGGCACAGCAGCACTCAGCGGTGGCGTGACTTCATTTAGGCCACGATAGTCTACTGTTAGTCTCCACTCTCCATTAGACTTCCGCACTGGCCATATGGGACTGTTAAAGGGTGAACGAGTCTTGCTGATCACTCCTTGGCTCTCCAGTCGACAAATCAGCTCATGAATGGGAATCAGGGAGTCTCGGTTGGTGCGATATTGCCACCGGTGCACCGTGGTGGTAGAGATTGGCACTTGTTGGTCTTTGACCTTCAGCAACCCCACAACAGAGGGGTCCTCCGAGAGACCAGGCAAGGTGGACAGCTGTTTAATTTCCTCCATCTCCAAGGCAGCTATACCAAAAGCCCACCGGTACCCTTTTGGGTCCTTGAAATACCCTCTCCTGAGGTAGTCTATGCCAAGGATGCACGGAGCACCTGGGCCAGTCACAATGGGGTGCTTCTGCCACTCATTCCCAGTTAGGCTTACTTCGGCTTCCAATACAGTTAGCTGTTGGGATCCCCCCGTCACCCCAGAAATACAGATGGGTTCTGTCCCTATATATCTTGATGGCATTAGGGTACACTGTGCACCGGTGTCTACCAGAGCCTTATACTTCTGTGGGTCTGACGTGCCAGGCCACCGAATCCACACAGTCCAGTAAACCCGGTTGTCCCTTTCCTCCCCCTGGCTGGAGGCAGGGCCCCTCTAATCCTCATCACAGTACTCATTTCTCATTTCTTGCACGTACAAGTCAGAAGTTTCTTCATTAAGATCAAGAGTAAGATCAGCCCTTCTACTCTGTCTGGGGAACTGCCCGCTGGAAACTGGAGCAGCAATTTTCCTGGAAGAACCTCTTTCTGTGATTGTTTTCCCTTGCAATTCACGTACCCGTGCCCCTAGGGCTGCGGTAGGTTTCCCATCCCACTTCCTCATGTCCTCTCCATGGTCACGCAGATAAAACCATAGGGTGCCCCGTGGTGTGTACCCTTTATATTCTCTCTCTTGAGCAAAAGAACGCTTACTTCTAATAGCCGAGATACTGGTCCGTACAGGTGAGGAGTAGGACCTATCCTCTCTGAGTTGCTGGATCTCCCGGGACAGTTTTTCGGACAGTTTCTCCACAGCCGAGACGATGGAGGAAGAAAGACTTTCCTCATATTGCTGGAGTTGACCAGCCAATTCATCCACTGTTTGTTCCTCTCCATCTTTCCAGGTTATCACTGCCAATGAATTGGTGTATGACGATGGTGAGCTCCTTATAAACTTCCGCCACATGGGTCGTGTGCACTTGACTTCATCTGGATCTTTGGAGAGTTGTTCATTGTTCACGTCATCATAAATCACCTCCAGCACAGCTAATTCTCTCAGAAACTGGATACCCTTCTCCATGGTGGCCCACTTGCTTGGGCGACATATGACATCTTCCTTAAAGGGATACCTTTCCTTCACGCTTGACAAGAGTCGCCTCCAAAGGCTGAGGACTCGTGTCCCTTTTCCAATCGCTTTGTCAATGCCCCCTTCCCTAGAAAGGGATCCCAGCTGCTTGGCTTCCCTACCCTCTAATTCCAGGCTACTGGCCCCATTATCCCAGCATCGGAGCAGCCAGGTGACAATATGCTTACCTGGACGACGGCTGAAATCTTTTCGTATATCTCGCAGCTCACTCAGGGATAGAGATCGGGTGGTCACTGCCTCGTTTATGAGTTCTTCCTCTTCCTCCTCCCCGGTCAGCGGCCGGCTCTCCTCCTCCTGTTCTCGTGATGGCCCTTCTCTAGGGTCATCTGTCTCATACACTTCTTCCTCCAGCCCCCTTTTAGAAGAAGCTTCTTCCTCCCTTACTAAACGAGCCGACTTCCGCTTCCAAGATTTCTTCTTGTGTACAGGGGCGACTGATACCGGCACAGGCTGGCTCTTTGGTTCAGCCCAGGGCATGTCGCCGGGGTTGGAGTGGCCGCAGCGCATGTTACCAGGGTCTGAGTAGCTGCAGTGCATGTTGCTGGGGTCGGAGTGGCTGCAGGGCCTGCCGCCGGGGTCTGAGTGGCTGCACGGCCTGTCGCTGGGGTCGGAGTGGCCGCAGTGCGTGTCGTTTTACTGTCAGAGCCAGAGACCTTCTCTTCCCTTTGAGGGCACTGAATGGTGTTGAACAGGGCTCGGTAGGCATGGGCCAGGCCCCAGCACGTTGCAATGATCTGCATCTCTCTGGAGTTGCCAGGGTGACAGCATACTTTTTCCAAATATTCTACTAACTTTTCAGGATTCTGCACTTGCTCAGGGGTGAAGTCCCAAAACACTGGGGGTGCCCGTTGGCCTAGGTACTTGCCCATCTTGTCCCACACACCCTGCCACTCATAATTATTCAGCCTTGGGGCAGATCTCTGGATGATATTCTTAAATTGCTTACCAACTTTAGACAAAACCGAAACAATATTCCCAAGAAGTATTAACAGAAGTATCTTAACTACCCAAGGATGCTCAAAATACTGAAAAGTTACTGTAATGAAGGAGGAAACATCATAGAAGAAGGTAGTGACCCTGCCATTCTGTATTTCCTCCGTAAAAAAACTCTCAGAAAAGTTACTGCAATTGCTAGTTGTCTCCACAAAATGGTCTCCGTGGTACAGTAACGGCTTCATTGCGAAACTTACATACCACACTAACGTCAAGGTCAATGTTCTAAAAACAAACCTCACAAGCAAGACATTACTATTCACTGCAGACCACAGCAAACTGCAAAAACTAACACCAATCTTTAACATGTACAGCAAAGAAAGGAGCACGATGCAGATTATACAAATCAATATTGAGAACAGAGAAACCAACATTGTAACCCACAACTATTAACAGATATAAGTTCCTTAATACACTCCGGTTAACCTGTTATTATCTCAAACCCTTTGAGCCCCACGTTGGGCGCCAAAAAGGACTGTCGTGGTTTAATCTCAGTCAGCAACTAAGCACCACGCAGCCGCTCACTCACTCCCCCCCACCCGGTGGGATGGGGGAGAGAATTGGAAGAGCACAAGTTAGAAAAACTTGTGGGTTGAGATAAAAACAGTTTAATAATTGAAATAAAATGATAATAATAATAATATGATAATAATAATAATAATAATAATACACAAAGCAAGTACACAAATGCACAGTACAATTGCTCACCACCCGCCGACCGATGCCCAGCCAGTCCCCGAGCAGCGGCCCCCCCCGGCCAGCTTTCCCCAGTTTATGTACTGAGCATGACGTCACATGGTATGGAATGTCCCTTGGGCCAGTTTGGCTGTGCCCGTCCCAGCTTCTTGTGCACCTCCAGCCTTCTCAGTCGGTAGAGCATGGGAAGCTGAAAAGTCCTTGGCTAGTGTAAGCACTACCTAGCAACAACTAAAACATGGGTGCGTTATCAACTTTGTTCTCATCCTAAATCCAAAACACTGTACCAGCTACTAGGAAGGAAATTAACTCTATCCTTGCCGAAACCAGGACACCTTGCATTTTTAATTTTCAGTGTTCTACAGAACTTTGTACTGAAACCTAAAAAGTAAGTAAAGGACATTCAGAAATTTTAACAGATGTATAGGTGTGTAGAGTTAGGACTTCCCACATAGAAAAGCACCGAGGAGACTGTAGGCTAGCACACTGGTTGCTTGTTTCTGTCATGTCAGTAAGCAGTGAAACAGTTCATCACCACTGATTTTAAAATCATTAATGTTTGTTACAGAGTTAGTCCTTATTGGAGTGGGATGGACAACTTGACATTCCTCAGAACCGCATTCAGAGTAAGACAACACTGAATAGCTTTCCACTGTTCATATTTACAAGATTACCATTTTAATCAGTAAGATTTGCTTCTTTTTTTTTTTTTTTTTTTCTTTTTTTAAAGAAAGAGTCAGTCTTGAACTGTGGTGTTCATTCTAAGGCAAGTTCTACAAATTAAGGGTAATTGGAAGCCAGTTAAAATGTAATAGAATTGCAATATAACTATGTTAGACATTAGGAAAGAAATCCCCTGAACTGTGAAGAGACTGAAGCACCAGATTACCAGTGAAGATTATAAAATCTGTCACTGGAAGTGTTTACAAACACCTGTCAGGTATGATTTAGGTAGTTTTGATACTGTATTGAGGTAAGGAGATGTACAAGGTACCTTCTGATCTCTTCCAACCCTATTTTTTTTTTTAATATACCAGAACAGAACTGTAAGTTGATATTTGCACTTGCTGAACAGTATCTACATAACATTGATATATTGTACTTAAGTAGACCTATAATAAGAGATATTCAAAGGACAGGTCTGATTTTGTTGAGCTATAGGTTTGGGGTTTTTTTTTTTGTTTCTTCCATATAAGTAAAAGACTGGTAAATTACTATTTACTATTTCTCCTTTTCATACCAACTCTCCTTTTCTTATTCCCTTAATTCTTTTACTGCTAAAATGGTGAAACAACTGTTACAGAAACAAGGACGTTTTCTCCACCATTCTCCAGTTTTGACTTTTAAAAAGATTAAGAACCCCAGATATTCTTAGATCCAAATATATTTCTACCTCGATCTAGAATAGGGTGGTATCATCAGAAGAGGACTGTAGTCCATGTGAGATTAAGCATCCCATCTCCACCAACAACCAGTATCATGTTTTCCATGCTTTCCAGCTTATAGTAAACCAGAACGCAGCATGGGATAAGCTGTGCACAAGGAGACTCTTAAACACGTCACCTAGTGTTCCTCTTGTGCCCCAAAGCAAAAACATTTCTATCCGCTGAACTATTTTCAGCAATATTGTGAATCCTGGTTGTCCTTATTATCCCCGTGAAAGTCTTTTGTTAATTCTAGCTCTACTAAGCTTCTTTCTCTACCAATACGTTATAGCACCAAGTTCCTCAGGTTAATTATACACTGTATAAAAGGATTTATTTTTAAACAGTTTCATGTGTATTATAATTCAATTTCTTTTTGTGTCCTATTAAAAGGGAGTGAATAGAAGTATCTGCCTGACCTTCTTTTCTGCAACAGCTAGTAACTGTTGCCCCCATCTCCTGTCTCCAGCATTCTTTCCTCTGACCTAAACAAAATTTCAAATAATTTCACTTCATCCAGATTTCAGTTTACATGAGTCCACCTTCTATGAGAATTATAGCTGACCCTGTGGGTCTCAATCATACTTTTTTTTTTTTTCCTGAGGGCAGGAGAAACAGGAAAGAAATAGGGTGAGCAGAGCTGACTTCAGTATTCCAATTTCCTTAATCCAAATCTTTTAACAATTTTTTATTCTCTACATCTCCCCTGTATTCACTTTGTCTAGATGTGATGGCACTTTCCTACACATTGCTAAATGCTACATAGATGTTTTCATCGAGCTGTCCCTAATGACAGCTAGAACTATATGTTTATTTGTTTACCTTAAATGAAATTAGTTTTGAAATAAGATATGTGAATAATTCATATTTGTTCTCCCAATATGGGTGGTAATTCTAAAATTCTTTCCACTTTTTACTCTTGTATCATCTATTATTTTTGCATTTCTTAGCCCCTTCTTCAGATCATTATCATATTTAAATTACCTACAGAGCCATTCTTTCACTAAAAGCTTTGACAAGAAATGGTAATAATTCAGTCATTCTTACAATTATTATTTACTTTTACTGCAATAGTACCTAGGGATCCCAGACACTGACTGAACTAGCTGTACAATCAAAACAGAACAGAAAGAGTAGTCCTCACATCAGACAGTTTTCAGGTTAAAAGGAAATCAATCACTTTTTATAGAATTATGTAGTCTTGAATGTAAATAAATAAGGGCAAATCTACTACAGCTGCAGATTGTTAATGCAGCTGAGGTGAGCTAAAGCATGCTCCCAAAGCCTTTTCATTACAGCCTACTTTCTTCAACTCACCTTTCCTTAGTGTTCACTGCTTCCTGGAGAACTAATGACATCCTACTTAAACTAGTACTGTGAACTTTATGTGACAGGTGGTATTTATATGCAAATAAAAGTATTCATTAATTCTTCTTTCTCAAGTTTGCATATTTAAAATTAGAGTCACACTTGGTCAGGTTCAGGATGCTATTTGAGTGCTTTGGTTTTGATTTTGATTTGCGTGCATCTTGGTTTTAAGAATCTGAGCTTTCATTAAAAAGGAAAAAAAAAATCTCTACTCCTCACAGTCATGAGTAAATCCACCAACATATGAAACAAAAAGTTGATGCAAAACTGATGTTCATGTCTTTCTGTGTCCAAAAGGAAGCAATATAGTTATTCAAACTATAATAAGTGATCGTTGATATGAAATCTCATTTGCATTGTACTAGCTATTTTTTTAGGAATTCCACACAGAATTTCAACAGTGATCTTCATTTCTTTGCCACAAAGAGAAGAAACTGAAGGTGGTCCTAGAAATCACTCTGTCTCACAAACTGCTCCAACTCTACCAGAGTAGACCAGGAGAACCAGCCTGTCCTTCCTGTTGAGGCAATGTCATTGCTTAGCAAGGACTGAAGAGTCAGAGACAAGAATAAGAAAGATGGAATCTATACCTCAGCATTTGGTGTACTTTTGGGGGATTCAGTAGTCCTGAACTGTGATCCTTGCTCAAGGCATTGCTTATGAACTTGCATTGAAGAGGCATACTGTGCCTAAAAATAAATAAAATAAAACTTGGAGAATAAAAAACCTCCTCTTCATACATTCTGTTCAAAATGGTGCTACTTAATTTTGTGAGATATTCACTTCTAATTTTATTTTTTATGAAAATGTTAATTGTTTGCCTTGATTTACTAGGTATTATTTTAAACAAAGATTCATGTTAAGACAAAATTTTTGATGGTGATGGTGAAAGAAATATGACCTGGACTCCCCATTGAGGAAAACGTGGGATTAAAAAAAAAATAGATAATGAGTCTAGACAATTTTTGAATAATAAGCAAAACCTTTCATGGCTGATTAAAATATTTTTGGCTTCTTTCAACAAATCTTAACAGAAATGTCAAGAAATATATCTGGCTGTACTGAGGAAAAAAATGTTGAATTGTGCATAATCCTATTGTTTTTTCCCTGAGAGGGAAAGTTCCAGAAGTTAAAAGAAAAACTAGTCATTGGAGTGAGAATATGAATATTTTAATCTGATGCAATGATACTGTTGGTTGTCTATAATATGTTTCCTCCATTTCCTTTGATCCATTCAGGAACATCAAAATTGAGATGATCTGCCTTCTTCTGAAATTGTTTTTGCAGTAGGTTTGTGGCTATAGTAGAAATATTTTTTTAATCTGCCATTTCACTGCCTAGTGTTCAGCTTCACCACGTTCTAACCATATGCATGACAATGGTGCGCTCTGTACAAACTTCCACGACATGGATCATGTGCACTTGACTTCATCTGGATCTTTGGATAACTGCTTGTTGTTCAGGTCACCATAAATCACCTCCAGCAGCTAATTCCCTCAGGTACTGGATACCCCTCTCCATGGGGGTCCTTTTGCCTGGGTGACAAATAACATCTCCCCTTTCCTTCACGCCTGACAGAAGTTGCCTCCAGAGGCTGAGGGCTTGTGCCCCTTTTCCAATCGCTTTGTCAATGCCCCCTTCCCTGGAAAGGGATCCCAGCTGCTTGGCTTCCCCACTCTCTAATTCCAGGCTACTGGCCCCGTTATCCCAGCATCGGAGCAGCCAGGTGACAACATGCTTGCCTGGACGACGACTGAAATCTTTTTGCATATCTCGCAGCTCACTCAGGGATGGGATCGGGTGGTTACAGTCTCATTTATGGGTTCTGCCTCTTCCTGCTCTTGTTCTCGTGATGGCCCTGGTTCATATTCATCCCTTACTAAACGAGCTGATTTTCTTGTGTATTTCTTCTCGTGTATAGGGGCAACTGATAGCAGCATGGGTTGGTTCTCTGGTTCAGCCATAGTGCCTGTTGCTGGGGTTTGAGTAGCTGCAGTGCCTGTTGTGGGGGCTGGAGTAGCCGCAGTGCCTGTCAACGGGGTTTGAGTAGCCACAGTGCCTGTTGCCAGGATTGATCTCTGGATGGTGTTCTTAAATAATTGTTTAACCTTAAACAAGACCTGAACCACATTCAGCAGACATAACAATAGGAACATGCTGGTTTGAACATCCCAAGGATATTCAAAATTCTCAAGAGCTGTTGTAACTAGCCTGAAGGAGAAAGGGAAGGTGGAGGAGAGGGGGAAAGTGTCAACCCCATCTCCCCATAGACTGGTTCCCTGAAGAGAAAAGGTAAAGAGTGTAATTATTAATAGTTTCCAAAAGGTGGCTCCCAAGGTATGGAGATGAGGGTAATGCCAAGTACAAATACCAGATTAGTCTCACAACCAATAATTTTATCATCTCATAAACCAGTGTTACACAGTGCAGAAAAATGACACCCTTGATCCAGCCCGCAGAGGTGATAAACAGCACAACAGGGAACATATACAGTAAGTAAGGTGGTACATAACACAACTTTGAGAGCAAGCACAACAACTTTGAGAGTAAATTAATCAACATTGTGACAGGTGACTATTAAACCAACATCATGAATGCTTTTAACAAATTTGCCTTAACACACGCTGGTCAGATCTGTCATCTCAACCCTTCGTGCCCCACATTGGCATCAAAAGGACTGTTGTGGTTTAACCCGGCAGGCAGCTAAACACCACACAGCTGTTCGCTCACTCCCCTCCCCACAGTGGGATGGGGGTGAGAATCAGGAAAAAAAAAAAGTAAAATTTGTGGGTTAAGATAAAGACAGTTTAATAGGACAGAAAAAGAAGAGAAAATAATAGCAATAATAATAATAATTATTATGATAACAAAATAGACAAAATAAGTGATGCACAATGCAATTGCTCACCACCCACCAACCGATGCCCAGCCAGTTCCTGAGCAGTGGTCACCCCTCCCCCAGCCAACTCCCCCAGCTGAGCATGATGTCACATGGTATGGAATACCCCTTTGGCCAGTTTGGGTCAGCTGTCCTGGCTGTGCCCCCTCCCAGCTTCTCGCTGGCAGGGCATGAGAAGCTGAAAAGTCCTTGACTAACGCAAGCACGACTTAGCAACAACTAAAACATCAGTGTGTTATCAACATTATTCTCATCCTAAATCCAAAACCCAGCACTGTACCAGCTACTAGGAAGAAAATTAACTCTATCCCAGCCAAAACCAGGACAGGACCATTGTATTAACCTGTGGTATCTCAAAGCGAAAGAGCTTAACCCACCCCTTCTCAGCAATCCATCAGGAATCTGAATTTTAACTACTGAAAGTGTGGCTTCAAATCACTATATTCACTGTAAATAAAGTGTATAGACAGTGCTCTTTGGTTTCAAATTGGGTTCAATGTTCAAATCTGAGTTCACCCACATGTAAATCAGTACATAAGAAAACACAAGAGTACTTCTGCACTTGAACATAGAAGTAGGTTATGAGCTCGTGCCTGCACTGTCCATGAGCAGCTCACAAGGGAAGGGCTACTTTCACATGGAAACTTCTCAGCCTGACCGAAATCTTCCCTCCACTCCCCCTTAGTATTTCCCAAAACATCATTTGTTTTTATAAAACCTCACCTTTAAATTGCTTTTTGTGCTGTTGAAAAAGCTTCAATTAGCCACATTGTAAACTTCTACAAGTTTATTTTTCTGTTCTTTACAATCTCTTATTTTGAAGTGCACCATGCCTTTTTTTTCTCAGATAAAAAGCACAGTTTTCTCTAAAAGATGTGTTCTCAGATACAGCACAGCTTTTACTCTCAGGAAAATACTAGTATCACAAAGACTCTAGACCGTATTATATGATATTTATAAAGGGAAATTGAAGCCCATATTGTGAAGGATATTATGGGAAGCCTCTGAGAGTGGTAAAATAGCAAGATCACTCTGGAGCACTATAATCTCTGTTATTTTAAAGCATGGTAAAGATGTGGGGGAAATGCAGTAGCTATAGACTCATATTTATAATTAACCTAGCCTGTAAAATCCTTGCAAAAGTGTCAACTAAGGTATTACTGTCTACTTTTCCCAAATTAATTTGTCCAGACCAAGTGGGCTTTATTAAAACAAGACTCTCAAACAATAACATCAGTTTTTAATAGACTTAATAAACATTGAGCAACACTAGAATAACCATTCAATGCTATTTTACTCAGTGTAGAAATGGGGCCTGGGTGAACACAATGAATTACCCTTTCGAAGTAAGGAAGAAATTTAGAACTAGGAATAACTTCTATACTCAAAGCATTAGTTACTTTCAATATTAATAGTGAGATTATTTTTTCGACTCTATAAAAGAGTTGATAAGTGTGTTGTTGCCTTTTTCTATTTCATTTTCCTTACCTGGAGAAATACATTACTTCATAAGCATTTGAAACCACCGATTTCATTTACTTTGGAGTGATAAAATCAGTTCACCAAGCAAATAATTTGCCATAACATTAAGTATTTCACTATAAGCTCTAGCCATTGGCATACCATGTCTTTACATCTCTTTCATTTCCCATGAAGGGGAAAGACCATAACCTCTCATTTTCATAATGATGCCAAACCAGCCAACCCTGCAGAAGGGAAGAAAGAGGCATTTCTGTCATTTCATACCTAGTCCTTACGCAAAAGGGATTTTGAAAGGGAGTGGGAAGGAGGTTTAAGGACAGCAGCTTTGAAATACAAAGCTGCATTGCAAGACAAACAGATGCAACACAGGGATCTAACTTAGAAGTTACCCCCGATACAAGCAGGGCATTGGACCAGTTGACCTCCAGAGTCCCTTCCAGACTGCCTGAATCCTGGTTTCTACACACTGTAGATTAAAGATCAAACAGAAAATCCACAGCAAAAAGCAAGCAGGCCAGCTAGAAACCTCTAAAGTTACAGCTGTTGTGAACTGGAAAAAAAATTCAGCAAGCTACCTGCATGTTGGGGTGCGATCTGTTTATCACGGTCACACAGACTGCATGGTTATCAGTTACTACAGTGGTGTGGTTTGTCAGCTGCAGCAGGAGCAGGTCAGCCTTAAAACAAATAGTTGGTCATAAACTGCTGGACTTAGAGGTAGGGTAACCAGGCTTCAAACTTACAGATATTAATAGAGAACACACGTGTGGTGGGGTAGACCAAACCACATAAACCAATACTTTGGTGTCATGGTTTAGCCTCAGCCAGCAACTGAGCACCACACAGCTGCTCGCTCACTCACCCCCGCCTGGTGGGATGGGGGAGAGAATCGGAAGAGTAAAAGTGAGAAAACTCATGGGTTGAGATAAGAATAGCTTAATAATTGAAATATAATAATAATAATAATGATAGAATATACAAAGCAAGTGATGCACAATGCAATTGCTCACCACCCGCTGACCAATGCCCAGCCAGTCCCCAAGCAGCGCCCCCCCCCCCCCCGGCCAGCTTTCCCCAGTTTATGTACTGAGCATGACGTCACAGGGTATGGAATACCCCTTGGGCCAGTTTGGGTCAGCTGTCCTGGCTGTGCCCCCTCCCAGCTTCTTGTGCACCTCCAGCCTTCTCAGTCGGTAGAGCATGGGAAGCTGAAAAGTCTTTGACTAGTGCAAGCACTACTTAGCAACAACAAAAACTTCGTTGTGTTATCAACGTTATTCTTATACTAAATCCAAAACCCAGCACTGTACCATCTACTAGGAAGAAAATTAACTCTATCCCAGCCAAAACCAGGACATCTGGCTAGGCTCAAAACTTTCAACCTGGCAGACAGGGTGAGTGACCACCACTTCCCAGAGCAGACCTTCCTCCAAGGCCTCCTGCTTCCCCATCATCCAAGATACCTCCAGACAGACAAACACCTGTGGTGTGTAAGTGAGCTGCTGCCATGAGAGGCCAGCAGTAGCTCAGAAGGCAAAGGGAGAGGGGACCATCCCCCAGCTCTGTGAGAATGCAGTGGAACCCCACCGATACCCAGCCCTTCCAGCTCTGCTGCACCTCCATCCAGGCTCCCTGATGAGGAGGATGCTTCCATAGTTGCAACTAGGGTAGGAAATCTTAAGAAGCCAGTCACTTCATTACTGCCCCAACATCCACATACATACTAAGCATATGTGCTCCCATGGGGCACAGATGTCTGCCTCTGTGCTCATTTGGGGCAGGTAATTTCATGAAAAATATCAAAAAAGTCATATCCCAGCTGACTTAACTAAAGGACCCAACATTTCAGTCAGTAGTATGGGAAACCTGATGTTATATAAGACATTTGGAAACTGCATTAGTTTAGCCCTGCTCACTGCACAGGACTGATTTTCAAGCATGTTGTGCATCATTTATTTGCTTTCTCTCTTGATTGCTAAACAGCACACATGAAAGGTAAAACAAAACAATTATCTGAAGATGCACCATTGAATTTGGTACTACAGATATCACCCACCTCTTGGATTCCCATTTTCATTGGTATTGTTGACTTGTGCTTTGTCAGCAATGACTTTGCTGCAGTGCAGGAAACTGCTAGAAAAGAAAGAGCTGACGAAAAGTAACTTAAGACTGAAAATTACCTTGCACAACTCCCATACATGTTTGTATTACCAAGAAGCTTAATGAGTAGGTATTCAGCCTCAATAACCAAATAGTGTCATTTACAAATAAAACATTGCAAAGTAAATTTCTATAGAAATGAAAGTCCCTGTGTGAAGAGAAGCCCTCATAAATGAATATCAAGCAGTACATAAACTGCTGAGAGAGTGCATTTTCCATGCAGTGAGAGTATGCATTTAACAGCTTTCTTCTGTCCTCATGCTTGCAGCTGATAGTCATTACAGTAGCATTAGAACTGCAGTAGATTTATCACATTTGCAATGTAAATTTATTACCATTCAAGTAATCCTAACACCTGTGCCTTACCATTAATAGACATACCTTTACATTTGCGGTTTTCCCCCATCGTTCACAGTTGAATGAGCCTATAAGTGAAGTTGAAATGTAAATTTAGATCCACTCTTTCTAAAGTTTTGCCCTTCAAGTCAATTCAGGGGAGTCTTTCCTGCTGGAATGAAAAATAACTTATTTCGTAATGCTTTCTGTGTAGATCAAAAATTGCTTCAGGGAGATAACACAGTCACATGAACAGTGTTCACATCGTATTTATTCTACAGATGGCATCAGGCATTTATTTCCACTTAAAATATCAGGGAAGTAAGAATTTAAACTACATGCCTCCTTTGTGTGGAGCACAGCAGGGTAAAGCGTACTCTGTATAACAGAGGACTTTGGGATTCTAGTCTCTTCATACTGTAAGACTGCAAGTCCCTGAGAACCCTTATGGTTCTTCAAACACTACAATATTTATGGAGGCACCTATACAGCCAGCTGTTTCTAAGAGAGCCTCAGTGGAGAACTAGCTAGAACAACGAGAGGATCACTTGTCACGCCTGCCCATAGACAGTAAAAAGGAAAAATATTTTTCTCTGCCTTGCCCTCAAACGGTGGCTGTGTGAATTTTAAGACTGGTCTGCTCCCCAACACAGAGAACAGGTGGCCGTTATTCATGGAGCTGTTATCTCCTAAATTTACTTTATATGGTACTCTATGTGAGATTCGTAGCTATGGTACCAAGAACAGTTTAATTTATAATCCCCCCCCACAAATTTACTAGAAGGATTTATTACAAAAAAATAATTACATCAACTTAATATGAGCAACATGGATTGATTTTAATCAAACGCTTTTATGATGGCATGGGCGTATTTACGTTGCAGATTCATATGCAGCTCCTGCATAAGAAACTTACAGCAGGTGCTAAAAATTCAAATTATTTTTATAATGATGACAGTGAATATTAAAGTAAATGCTTCCAGGAAGTGAGGTTACCAACCCCTCCCCCCCCAAAAAAAAAAAAAAAAAAATCACCCTTTATTTTTTTGTTTGAAAATACAAACCATTCAAGTGCAAAAAAGAGCATTTAAACTGAAATAAGCCAAAATCACACTACTATTTCATATTTTTTGTACAAATGATACTAATTTGTATTTCAACACTTCATGCTTCCAGAAAACACTTTATTTTTATTTATATTTTTAAATCTTTTACTATGTAAAAATTCAGAACTTTTTATTATTGCATACTCATAACAACACAGGAAGGAAAGAAAGGGAAGAACATGCACAACACTGACCAACTTTTTAACAAAAAACAGGGAGAGGGGGATTTTTTTCTTCTTTTTTGTGTCTTTTTAAAAATCTGATTGTTATTATGAAAACAGAAACTTTTGATTGTATTCATCTTCTTTATTAATTTCTTATTACAACCAACTATCTTAATCCTGAGTTCCACTCTTAATTTACATAAAGCTTTAATTGCATAGTATGGGATTATACTTGCCTAGCTAAACTTTACATTTATGGAGGCAGGAGGTGAATTTTTGGCTAGTTGTACAATCAGAAAACAAGTCTAACAGTAATACAAGCTGATATAGTGGTTCAGAGACACAATCTAGCTTTGCATAATCATCTCAGAGAAACACACGATCCTTCTCCATAGTTTTATGGGTTTTTTTAAATGATACTTAAGTAATATATTAGTATAAACATTAAAAGTTTCCTCTTGTAAGTTGAAGCAGTTTCAGATTTACCTTTGCCTGACTTTGCTTGATGTATACACTTGTTCTTATTGTCTAAATGTCTTTGTCTCTCATAATTGATAGCTTTGATCTTAAAAGAATCCATAAAAACATAAGGGCAATTACACCTTCAGGTACCATTCTCACACCACTGAAAATAGTATGACACAATGCTTACTAGAGCAGGTTCTAATTACCTATCCCACTACTGCAACGCAAAAATTACCTTACAAAAGGGTTTGAAGTCAATGTTATAGATGCTGTGAATGGGTATACTAAATGGTTTCCAGAAAATGTAGCTCAGTTATAATTAGATTAGCTTGGCATTAATAGAATAAAACCTTTAACGAGGCATAGCTGAAAATATCATGGAGTAGACTGCTTTTATGATTGCACCAAAGTAAGACTTGGTAACAGATCTGAGAAGGATTATTTCTTCACAAACAAACTAGTTGATTTCTGAGTTGGGAAAACAAAGATTCTGTCATTTTCCCATTTATCTTTATGACTCTTAAATTCTAAAATGAGTTTGGCCAGAAATTGGATGCAATATTTACTCTCAGGCCACGAAGACCAGACTGTTTAAATGAAGGCTAGCACAGCTGAAGAATGAATTCACCTCTTCTGTATATTTGATATGCAGCAGTGAAATTGTATATAAAACTACTTGAGAAATATCTTTATTCAGTTTGTTCATATTAAGAATTTTTTTTTAAGGAATTGGGTAAAAAAGCTAGTAGGAGAAATAAATAAAATGCCTTCCTTATTCCCTCCCACACACACTTTCTGAATGCCACTCACTTTATTATAAAGTGTGAGAGAAAGTATAAGCCAATCTCTATAACACATTCATACTTTCCTGGTAAGTTTGAGAACACTGATGAACCATAGCCTGAAGTATATTAATATAATAATAAAAATAGGAAATTATCAGAGAGAGTTTACAGTAGTACGTGATCACAATATTGATTTCATTTCTGCTCTAAAAAACTGTGTGTAAAATCCAGCAAATGAAGTTTTGATTTACTTTAAACTATTTTTTACTGCAATGCATACTTTCTACAAATTCAAGGAGCTTGAACAGAGGATGCAGAGATACTCATCCTTTACTAAACAAGGAACAAACTAAAATGTCACTGAAACCATCAGCTGCTTATTCCTATCTTTGTTCCAAAACAGAAAATGGGCCAGTGAAATATTTAAAAATTTCTGAAAGTTTCCGTAAGGAACTGTAGGGACATTTACAAGACCTGGATGGGCAGAAAACCCTCCTTAGTGGCACAAAAAGCTGCACACAATGAATGTTGTCTTAAGGAATGATTCCCTAACTTGATAAGGGCAGCTGCAGGGATTACCTTCCTAGGCTGGTCCCCTCAAATGGGCACAGCCTACGGAGGGAAGGCAGAGTTGATGGGTGCTGGGGTGTCTTTTTATGTTTTACTGATAAGAACTTTACCTATTGTTTGGTTTAAAGGAAAGAAAGAGAGGATGATTCTGATTTTTTATGCCTGCCCGGTTGCCACGCACATTGTCCTGCCAGGCATTGCAAAGCACAGCAAGGCTGCTGTCTGACTATGATCTGCATTGTCCACCAAGATTTTCATCTCTCTTTCATTTTCCAGCTTTAGATCAGCTCGAGTTATCACTACGTCAGACTCATTTCTCTGATCATGATTTTCTAGCTAAGCATGAAGGATAGCAAACACTCACCACAGTACGAGAAAGCATATTTACAGTGATTTTAAGACTGTAAACTTTAGCCTACCAAGTATCAGGATAATCTCAAGGTTAAAACTTTGGAAAATAACTGTAATGTCTTTCATCAGGACCTGAAGTGCAGAAGTAGTCATAACTTCTGCAAAAGTAAATAACCCACTCAAGTAATTTGCCAGCTATTGAATACCCTAGAGTACATATGTAGTAATATATACTGCAGGATGTCATACTGCATAGAGTCATGCAGGGACAGAGAATGATTAGACACAGATTTCTCTACAGGAGATTGTTAATGCCATCAAAAAATTGCCCTCTGGGAAACACTGAAATCCCAGATGGCTTTCCAGTATCATTCTTTAAATCTTTTCTGCATATTGTATGCCAGCTTTTAATGGATATATTTAGTGAGAAGTTTGCTAGAGGGCTACTCTCTGGAGATGTAATGCTTTCATTAATCATTGCAATCCTCAGCAAAGGAAGGGGTTCCTATGCTGTATATACCTGCAGCAGACCTGTACTTTTGCTACCACCATTAGCTTGTGGAAAACAACTAAGTTAAAGTCTTTGGGAACTCGGGGGGGGGGAAAAAAAAAAAAAAGAAAGCTCTTTCACTAGCATTGCAGGCATAAAAACAGACAAAACCCAATGTACTGGATAATTCAATATGGCTATGATCATGTATATTTACTTACATGCACCAATATTTAGTGTTATTTCCAGCCTTTCAAATTTTTTAAATCAATGTCTTTGGATATTAAATCTAAAGGATATTTATAGATATTTAGATCTTGCTGAATCCAGGAGATGCAGTCATTAAGTTTTCAGAACTGAAGTGAGTAACTGGGGCTGTATCATTATATGTATATCTTACATGATCCATATTATATGTATATATAAAAATGATGCATATAATGCATATATATACACACCAGCATTTTTGACCTACTACTACGATTTGATTACCATTGATTCTGAAGATCGACCATTATTTTAATCATAAATTATTGAAACCCCACTGAAGTCACCCTTCTCTCTCCATTTACCCCATCAGAAATTGTGGCTTTTGCAAGACTAATGACAAAAGTGAAGGACTTTAAAATAATTACCTAGAGAATTTGAGAAGAACTTTCGCAAAAATAAAGCTTTAAAACAGTACCTCATGAAATCTAAAGATCTTAACTGACAGATGATGCTAACAGCTTTATAAAAGTTTGTGTTGATTACATCATTCGCTGAAGGCTAAAATCCCGATTCCAGGAAAGTCAGCAGATGCTTTGACATTGATGTTAACAGACTCGCAACTTCACTCTTCTTCAGTCTGCTCCTAATATTATTAGTAGTTACTAGTTTCCTAGCACATCCACAAGCTATCTTTCCTTCTGGTATTTAGGGAAGAGCATAATGGTAGATAAGAAGGTTTATTATGACTGCTCTGGAAATAGGTCTATTTTATTACATTTGCTTATGCATATTTCTATATAATTGAAGTTAAATGAGTAGACAGATTATCATGACATTTTATGATAAGTTTAAATTATACACAAGTATTCAGGGCCTGGAATGAGAAGCATTTTATGCTTTAAAAATAAAAATATACTAATTAATGCAATTAATAAAAATTTTATATAGCGAGAGAGAACTACATTTGCTGTTCACTAAGGTGCCATTATAATAACCTCCTGCTGAATAAAACATCAAGTATATATTTTTTCTGTTGCCCCAGATGACACAGTTATCATTGATGATTTACAATTGTTATATAATAGATGGATTTCACTAATTTATAGATGCCAAATGGTCTGCATGTGGGACATTCAGAGGAACATTTTACCATTTTTTTAACAGAATGGAAACAGCTAATAAGTAAAGGTCTGGTGATGCTAATTATGATTCTGAGAAAGTCTACCAATAACCACTTTTTTTTTTTTTTTGACACTTAGATTCAGATTTGAGAGCCTGTAATATCCAGAACAAGCGGGGGAGGATCTTCTATCAAAAGAAAAGCTGCCACTTTCAACATCTTTCAAACAATTGCCATTCATTTTCCTGCCAGAAAAAAACCCCAGCCCTGCTACACTGCTTTCCTTAACTTTTTTGCCAAGTGAGACACCTGGAAACATTCAGCTGAACCAAAGTACCTTGCTGCAGGTGAGAATCACTCGGCCTCAAGAGCAGCATGGACTATAACCGGGGTTGGCTGCAGCTCGCTGCTGTGTGGAGCCCCCTTGGAAGCGGGGGATGGGGATGGGGATGGGTCCTCTGCAGGGTCCCAGCTCCCCAGAAAGAGTGAGCATGCCAGACTCCTGCACCGCAGCCACCATCACCCAATACTCTACAATGCAGCTGGGAAACGCGGTTAAGACTGAACAAATCTAAAGGAAATTTTTTTCCAGGTTACTGTCAGTAAACTGGAATTGTGATGTTGCCAAATTTCATCCTGATGCAGATAAACATACATATCACAAGAGTCAGCTTTCAAGAGGATGGAAATTAGAAGCTTATCTTCAGGCCTAAAGTTTTTAGTAAAATTACTGTTTCTTTATCTGAACCAATGCCCCTAGACACAGGCATCTCTAAATAAGGTTAGAAGTATTTGCAGGTATCATACTCATTTTCTTTCTTTTCTTTACTGATATTTTCATCATCAGCCAAATATTTTCCTTTATCCCTCTGTTTTAATTCTTAAGGGCCCTAATTCAAACCCATTGCAATCAGTTGGAGTCTTTATATGAAGCACTAGGGTTTAAAATGAGCCACCTCACTGGATGTTAACCAGCCTTAGTCTCCTTAGTCTTTGATAAAGTCCAATAGCTGTCTTTGGCAGATGTTTCTGGCATAAGTGAAACTTTATGGGGATTCCTTTAAGAACCTCTGCCAAAGGGATTTCTAATGGAAGCCTGACATTAACTGAATAATTTGATAAATTACAAGATGTTTTAGCATCTATACCAACTATTTAGAGAATACTGTTGACCTTGAATTAGATCACATATTGTCTAAAACAAGTCTATAACACAATGCAAAGCTAGATAACTAACTACCTAGCTTTTTGTTGCCTACTCAAGACACCTTTTTTGAATCAGGTGTTATTTTATCCGAGAGTGGATATTTGTGTTCCAAATGTATTTTGGCCATAAAAAAAAGAGCTGGTAAATACAGTTTTGAACAACATGTAATGATGCACCTATAAATTCACATCAGTGTCATTCGCAACTGCCTTTATTCCCAAAGTTAGCTACATGACTTAAAAATAATTTACATGGAATATTTTAAGATATCTCAGCCTAGGAACCACATTCTTGGTAAAGTTCCATTCTTTTCCTAAGGGAATGAAGTACCCAACCTCTTTGTTCAGGAACTCATTTGGTGTGTAGGAGAAATAAATGGTTAAGAAAATGAAAATAGCTAGGAAAGATAAGAGATCATGAACTGAGCACCCATCCCATGCTCAACACAAGCAAGAATAAGTGGACAGAAAAAAAGGAAAACAAAAGACAGTCACAAAAGTGTCCAAAACCGAAACAAATAGTTTCCCCATTTTTAATACATCTGTATTTTAGTTTTAGAGGTATTTAGCTTCTCCTGAGACATATTAGCAGTTAGTGAGCAAACTGTAATGGACATTGACTTATCTAAGAAGTCTGGCAGCAGATATGAAAAGCACAAAGTACTAAAAAACGCTGCATGTTACAACAAAGTTGATGCAAGCAATTTTCCCCGCTTCAGTTCCAGGTGATACAAAAGCTACTTCTGGAAAGTATTCCCAAGTGCTCTGAAACACAGTATTCTTTTGTTCACTTAGTAAAATTATTTTCACAAAACATGAGCATGAGGCCTTCATCCATTTTATGCTTGCCTCTACTCAGGTCCTTCCAGCTTTCAACCCAATCTTATTCTATAGTTTGTTATTACATGTATTAAATACTTCAGTTACTATGAAAGGTGAGCCCTTAAAAAGTATTATCATAGAATCATAGAATCATTAAGGTTGGAAAAGACCTCTAAGATCATCGAGTCCAACCGTCGACCCAACACCACCATGCCCACTAAACCATGTCCCTAAGCGCCTCATCTACACGTCTTCTAAATACCTCCAGGGATGGGGACTCCACCACTTCCCTGGGCAGCCTGTGCCAATGTTTCACCACTCTTTCAGGAAAGACATTTTTCCTCATGTCCAATCTAAACCTCCCCTGGCACAACTTGAGGCCATTTCCTCTCATCCTATCACTAGTTACTTGGGAGAAGAGACCAACACCCACCTCGCTACAACCTCCTTTCAGGTAGTTGTAGAGAGCGATGAGGTCTCCCCTCAGCCTCCTCTTCTCCAGGCTAAACAACCCCAGTTCCCTCAGCCCCTCCTCAGAAGATTTGTTCTCCTGACCCCTCACCAGCCTTGTTGCCCTTCTCTGGACACTCTCCAGCCCCTCGACGTCCTTCTTGTAGTGAGGGGCCCAAAACTGAACACAGTATTTGAGGTGCGGCCTCACCAGTGCCAAGTACAGGGGCACGATCACTTCCCTACTCCTGCTGGCCACACTATTTCTGATACAGGCCAGGATGCCATTGGCCTTCTTGGCCACCTGGGCACACTGCCGGCTCATGTTCAGCCGGCTGTCAACCAACACCCCCAGGTCCTTTTCCGACAGGCAGCTTTCCAGCCACTAAATTATCACTGAACCAACAAAATAGTTTTTTCTTGGTCTGCATGAAAGCAAAGCAGGGAAATGTTTGGCAAGGTTTCTTTCACAGGCAATGTATTTTGAAGGCAATGGCAGCAGTGCTGGAATCCACTCCTCAGTTCCATCAGTTCATTTTTTTTCAATTCAAATGCGAAGTTAAAGGCTGGCTACAAAGCAAGCTATAAGGTGCATCCCCAGGATGTATCTAACTACTGAACTTCTCAACCAGTGAATAGTCACAAGTTTTCCAGAGATCAGTGTCTTGTTTATGCATTGTTCAGGAGTGCTGACAGCATGCAATTATTCCTACTGGAAGAAGCTACCATTATATCAGGTGCTCTGATCGATTCCTGCCCCCCCCCCCCCCCCCCATAGTGTAGTTTTATGCCCACTGTGTGCAGGTGCCTGACAACATGTATTTTGCCTTGGACATCAACTAGCAAAGAAAACCACAAATAGCCAGCCAAATGTCAGCCACTGTGCCCAGACCATTTTGAGATTTTTGCTGCTCAGATGTGTGAATGATTTCCATCTGTTCCTATGTGAGATAAAGATTTAGAGCTGCTGGCACTGGGGAGCCTTCTTTAAAAAAGCCAGCCTGTGCTAGGGCGGCTTGTCAGCGTACACAGATGCGAGTGCTCCCAAACCTGCATAACGAGTGCGGTGGAAGCTGTCTGTTACAAACCAACAGGCCTCTCATTCTTATGACTACTCATTTTCCAAATAAAAATGTAAGTACTTTTAATCTTCACAACACAGTTTGATGCACTGGGTCAGGATGCTAGTGTTTGCCAGCTGGGGACTGGACAGCTCTGCCAACATAAGCAATTACAGGAGCCTCCCGATGTCCAGCATTGCTGTTTGCACACACTGAACACGAGTGTACCTAAGACTCAAGCTCGGCTCCCTGTGATGAAACAGCAACAAATCTGCCTGATAAACCAGAGAAGATTTTGTTAGTGCCTTAGTGAGGAGATGTTACAGCAAGTTTCCTATACACCAACCTTGTCTTTTGTTTCTCCTGTACTTAACATACATGCAACCCTACTGGCTAGGTTAACCACATACAGCTGCCTGCATTGAATGAAAATAAAAAAAAAAAAAAAATAGCTGTAAGTACTACTGTGAAGGATATTCACTAAATGCTATACTTGTTCCAAACTCCAGTTTCTGAGGACTATTTTCAAAACTCCTCATTCTTCTCCTTACTCAGGCCATGGTTCATTGTACAACATGTTCAGTGGCAACAGTAGTTCAACCCTGTTCCTCTTCAGCTCTGTGCACCCTCTGCCACCTTTTATTCTCTGTCTGTATCAAATAAAGAAATCAGATTATACATGTAGAAACACACACACAGACTCCTTATCTCTTCTTCTAACACAATTTTCATTTCCCAGTACCATTCATAATGCAGCCACACAACCAGTTGCGCCAAAGCTAGGCAAGAATATCTTAAACTAACATTGCCACTGAATTATCACTTAAAAAGTACAGCCTTCAGCAAACTAGCAACCTCCGATTTGTAGCACCACAGAGCAGCTTGCTAGAAAGAGGTCCTGTAGGGAAGTTAAGGAATAAAACCTCCCCCTGTCCTTTCGGTCTGCCTTCTCACAGGACTCTGTATGTGAAGCACCTGAAGAAGGGACCACATGCCCAGAAGGTCACTGTGCTTTATGAGAGTGTTTGCCAAGAGGCATTATTAGTTACAAAACTGACCTATACACACTTATACGCAGGACAAGTCAGATGAATTGAAGGGACAGAGAGAGCAATGCTAAGAAAGAAGATAAGTGGGTGAGTAACGTGAACAAGTAGAGCAAAGCACACCTTTTCATGAGCTGCAGGACTCCTTCCCAGGGCTCTACAGGCTCGTGCTGATGTCTGTCTGTATAGCTGCAGTGCATTTCCTTTTCCCATTATTTCACTCAAGTGAACCATCAAGACCCTACCATACATATATTACACTATATGTCTAGATCAAATCCTGTCATTTAATGCTGTATTATAGACATGGAGATCCCAATTCAAATAGTCATCTCCAAGCACAATCTAGAGCTGTGAGTAAAACAGGCTTTAGAGATTATCTTATGCCATAGGGGCTATCAACCAAGTACCAGAAGCTCCATATGCACAGGAATCAGAATTCGAGAAACCTCTGTATAAGTCTTGTTACTAAGCTATGCTGATGGGGGTGAGGGGGTGGGGTCGTGTCAGTTTCTTGCAGTACCTATAGTTTAAGTGGCTAGACTATTCACATAGTAGGTCTAGAAAAAGTAACTCAGTCTCCCTAATGAAAGAGGTTCCTTCCGTCCCCAAACTCTCCCTTTAAGCAGCTACGTGGATATTTGTGACCTGAAGTACACACATAGCTACCTACCCAAGATACAAAGGAGTTCAAATAACTAGGGATTAAAGAAAAACCAAGGGATGTAGAACAGAGTTTGAATGTGTGGAGAGGGCTACACAGGAAAGCAAAGCTCATACACATACTTTTTCTAGCTGAAAAGATATTAACAGAAGATTTTAAAAAAAAAAAAAAAAGTGTGCCTAACTAACTTCATAAGTTTCACTTGCAATACCATATTTAATAGCTTTCCCACTTGTAGTCTCTCAACCAACAAAGGTTTACTGTAAAGCAACACAGTACTGTGTCCAAGCACTGAGCCTCACATAATCCAAATCCCCTTGGGGCAGGGCTGATGATATTAAAACCCTATTCAGACCCTCATTCTTAAGGGCTCACCAGGCTGCTGTGGCCATGTTGCATATTGTACTCCCCAGGGTCCATTAGTCTAAGGTGGCTCCAGCACAGTTTCACTCATCACTCCAGCTTTCTTTGTGGTGACATGCTCTCCACCCACAAAACTTTTTAGCCCAGCTGCCCCCAAAACACTCAAAACAATTTCAACTATTGAGATGTCTAGCTGAAACACATTCTTCCTTCAACTTCTAATCTCTGTAAATTTAGTTTCCTATCGAGGGACATGTGAATGTACAGGCACATGACAAAAGCTTCCTCAACATCCTAGCACGGTTTTGCCATTCTTCAGAAAGTCTGAGAGAGAAGATCTACACAAACAAACAAAAATCCAGAGCTCCTCTGACTCAGTTTCCACAGTGAGCCTACAGTATTCCTTCCCATAATATTGACAGGACCTGCAGTAAGAAGAGGAGTTTCTTCTCCTTCCAAAAGTCTCACTCCTTTCTGCCATCACACCTTGAAATTTATCTTTGACTTTCTAACATCATGGATCAGAAACCAAAGAAAAGAACGTGGACTTACCACAGGAATTTCTTAGACATAAAGTTCAGCCCTTAAATGAAAATCCCAGAGGGATACAAATCTAAAGATATAGAAAATTCTGAACAAAATCACTGTCATCATTCCTTGAGTCTGTGCACGTGGTCAATGTCTTACATGAGGCCAAGTACTTCCCACCTCCACTGTGGCATTTGGAGTCTGTTTTGGCCATTAAAAGGTTTCACTGGCTTAAAGAACACTTCCAGTTTAAGATGGCCTCTGACATTACTGCTACACTTGCATGTCTGAGCGAATTTCTAGGCATCCCCTTTGTCTCCTGGTTTTCTAGAGATAGCACTAAATGCAGGTGTATTAAAAATAGAGCTCACCTGCACTTAGAAGACAAGCAGTCCTCCAGGTTACCAGAACCAGCACAGATGTTCTGGGAGCAACAGCATCAAGCTGCAGTATGCCCCCAAAACACACCGTGGAATCTAAACATACATTACTTCATGGTAGGTAAACAGCTGTGAGCACATAACCAGTGTGCTATCCATGTTATGTTTAAATAAGGTACCAACTATGTTCTCATGAGAACTTAGAGACAGGAAAGAAACAATCGCCTATATATCAAAGTGAAAAATACTGATTTCTTTCACATGAGAAGGTGCTAGCATCCTCCTCCTATAAATCATCTGCTGGCAATCTTGCACCTGTCATTTAACTCCAGTGACATGCAGGCATAAGAAAAGGAACATAAATAATTGGGCAAATTAACTGGGAGGGTGGGGGGTCTGGATGGAGTATTTTGTTCATCTCAACCCTTTTCAATCTTGCCTTTAGCCTGGGTTGAGTCCAAAGGCAGCTCTTCTTTCATTGGTCCACAAGTCTCTCCTGGAGAAGGAAGGCTACATTCCACATTGGCTGTTTAATTTTGACTACAAGCTTCAGAGTTGCTGGCAGAGAGCTGTTCCTACCCTGCCTGGGACACAGTGGTGCAGGAGGAAGGGATTGCTCCATTTTCTCATTCTTTCTCAGGCATCTTTAATGGGATAGGGTTGAACTGATGGCTCATCTGTCCTTGTGAGGTACTGAACTACTCCAAACACTGTTGGTTATCTTATCTACAAACCTACATTTGCAGAAGAGACTCTGAAAATTAAAGCTTTGGGCTTTACTTCCCAAAACAACATGCAAACTTTATTGTCACTCTGTGCTATTACGCTGCACCACAGCAAAATTTGGTATTGGAGTTTTCCAGAGGCTTGCCTGCCTTCCTCCTATTCCCAGAAACTGAGAAGAAAAATGAAGGACAAACCCAAGAGAGTAGTTCCACAGTGAGGAAAGGTTCAAGCTTTCCTCGTCTTTCAGTGCTCCATCAGTGTCCGGAACAGCCCGTACTGCCAGAGTTACCCACCTGCAGTGGGAGGCTCACAAAGCTGAGATTTCTTTTTCTGGCTATGCATCACCTTATGGAGTGTGCATACATTTACTCTGTCATGTATAAAAATACCTCCACAATCATAAAACAACACATTCCCCAACTTTAGGCAGCTTCAGACATCAGTGAATCCAGTGGTGTTCTTCACAGCCTGCCTAAACAGTATCCAAATTGTTGTTCCCCTGCTGCACTCAAAGTCATTGTCACAGCTGCAGCATTAAATAGCCTGAGGGCCTGTAAAATCCCACAAATGTTTTAGGTTCAAGCCAAAAGTTTGAGGTCAGGGAGGTTTGCTGTCAGGGTGCCAGGATTCCCTTGGAAAAAAAAAAAAAAAAAAGATTTAAAAAAAAAAAAAGAAGAAGAAAGAGGATTAAAGGAGAGGTGCCAAAGGCTTGGAGAACAACTATGAAGGCAGAAAAAGCTCATTCTGAGGAGAAGAAAAAGAACTGGTGGGGAAGGAAGAAAAAGAAAGAAACACCATTAAGATTGCTCACTTTGGAGAACTGGACCTCAAGGAAACCATAATACAGCTGCTTTGTTGCCTAGATCCTATAGTAAGAAAAAGGCCTGGGTCACCGCTTCCAAGGGATAAGAGGAATAAGGAAAACAAAACACTGCAAAAAGACCATGCTGTTTTTACAAGCACAGCAGTAGCAGGGGGGAGGGGGAAGCTGGGAAAAGATCAGAAAAGATCATTTCTCCTACATGCCTCCCCCTCCTCCCAACACTATAGATAGTTCTCTCCTTCCCTGCCTACACCCTGCCAAACTTCAAGATAGGTTTCAGATCTGGCAGCACTTATTTGTAGCAGCTTCCTATTTAAAGGGTGAACAGTTCCTAAATAAGAAAGGTAAGTACAAAACATGTCTTTCCTAACTATACACCTTGCAAAAGTGCAAGATCATATTATGATGATATTAAGCTTAAAAAGAAGTTGGGAGTACTCCCATTTATGTGTGGGATTTTTTCTGTAAACAGTTTCATAGTTTCTAGCATTCTATTCATCCTTCACCTTCCAGAAATAAGAGAATCAAAGTTTCCATTTATTAAAAAGAAACAAAAACCAAAACATCAGTCTTTTCAGTTTTTGAATAAGCCACAATCTCCAGCCTAGTAAAATAAACTGAGAATCATTAAGAGTGTTTTTGCAAACCTTCCCCCACACGATTGCATAAATTGAGTCATAGATGAAGGAACTAATCAGGTTTTCTACCCTATGAGTGATCTCCAGTCTTTCACTTCTGACATTCTCTGAAGCACATAGCTGAAGCAGTAAGTAGGCAGGTTCATATTTAGTGAACCTTGCTTCAGCTCTAACACTTCAGGGATTTGTACCCTACCCACAACCTCCCAGCTGTAGCATTGCTGCATTCAAAACCATTTTCACCTCTGCTGCTTCTGACTTGGCAGAGTTTAACTCTATCAGTCCTCTTACACGTGGCATGGGCTAGCATGGAAAGTATTTTTCCACAGCTACCAGATAATGGTTGCTGTAGTTACTCACTTGGAAAGCATCATCAAGGGTTGTGATAAATGAATCCTTTATACTGCAGTCCTTTAAAGGTTTGGAGTTTTTTGGTTCTGTCCTCAAATGAGCCAGGCATCTATTCTAAATATACCTTAGTTACTTCAGAAAATAATGACTACGAAAACTAACAGCATTTTAAGTTTCTTACACCTGTGGGAGATGTTTGACTTGGTACGGACATCAAGGGAAAAGGAGTGGATATCGCACCTATGACATGAACCCAGGAATTTGCCCATTCTTGCCAAATCAGTGAATTAGTAGCAGGCTTTAGTAGCAAGCTCAGATGCTTAAAGATGTACGAACTATAAACCCTGGGCTGGCCAAATAATTGATGAGGGACAGAAGAGGCTGTACAAGTTCATTTCAATAAAGATTTGGAGGGGACTTCAGATGACTGGAATTAATCATCTGTTCTTGTACAAGTACCTTACAAGGAATATAATGGGGTTCTTTCAAGGTAAAATGACACATTACTTACCATACATTTAAATCGCTATTATATTTTTTATTTCTTTACTTGTATTAAAAATACCTTGTTGATAAACAAACATTCAGTTCTTGAGCAGCACAAAGAAAAATATATTCATCACTGAAAGAGACCATCATTTATAATATAATTATCCCTACTAAGATACTGATCAATTACAGTTATCATAGCTGAGCAAATTGCAAACACCTAGATGGCTACAGAAAGCATTATTGGAACTTGCTACCTAACAGATTCAACAGTTGAAATTTCTGACTGTGACTCACTGACTATTCTAATCATGTTTATTTTTCTTCTACCCATGCAACTAAGATAATTTTATGGCATTAATATAGCATAAATCAAGGGTTTTCTAAATGTCACTACCCTTTATGCTTCCCCTCAGAAACATCTGAATTACAGTTGCTTAACATGAGCTTTGTTTTCTTCTAAATAGATTAAGGCCAAAAGTACTATGGTGGTCAAAAACAACCAGTATTTGAAGGTAAATCTTTTCCCCACCATTCTGTATGCCAGCCAATATCTCAGTTTTAATGGAATGCCACATTTTCCTCTCTCTCTCTCTGTCTCTCTGTTTTCTTCTGCCTGTAAAGGCTGTGGACACCATCATCCTTCCAATTTCCTTTTTTTTTTTTTTCCTCCTCACCACAGTGGCTCTGACATACTTTCCCAGCATATCCTTCAGAGCCAGCCTAGCCCTTTGCATATTCCTGAAAAGCAGATGGTTGATGCTTTTTCTAATCTTGTTTCAAAGTCATCATACAGTCATAATAATAGTAGCCCTGATTCACTGCCAAGTGATGGCCATGGAAGAGCTCCTATTAGGTTCAGTAAGCATCAATACTTTTTTCCATACTCCTGAAAGTAACAAGAAGTCTGAAATGCATAATGTACCTCTAAAGTGTTTTTTTCCTCCCTTTCTCCCCACTTGCATTTTTGTATCACTGAAAAGAACAGTACAAGCTGTAGATTAGTAACCTGAGATTAGGACTAGCTGGTTCAAGGCCATCTGCCTTTAATTAGTGAGCATAAAATAGGCTGGTTTATGTCTGCTTTCGTTAATGTTTCTGATCAGGGATAGTGCTGCTCATTGCTGCAAAGAGAATTCCTGATGTGAGCAATTTTTGAGTTGAGATTGGACAGATAAGAAATTATCCACAGCTTTGTCAACCTCTGGATACATCCTGTCTTTCAAGGAATAAATAAATGATGTTGATTGATTAGCTAAAATGAAGATACTTAACGCACTGTTTCCTAGGGACAGAAAACAAGTCACAATGATCTAATGAATGAAGATGTTATAATCCAAATAAGTACATACACCCTGCACCAACATTTCTGTGGACTGAATAACAGCATGTCTCAGGTTTGAACTATCTAGACATGCATTATTTTCTTCTCAATTGCACGTTTTGCAAATGCATCAGTGTTGCTATGTCCCACCAAAAAGGAGATCCTTACATTTTTATGCCTGATATTAGACCTCAATACCTGGATGATGTAATTTTATTAAGGTAAATAGATAAATAAACATAGCTTCCCATCTCCTCCAAACAAGAAAAACCAGAAAACCCTATGCGTACAACCTGGTACTAAAAAAGTATCAAAACTTGGCCCTAGGCAGAACAGATGCACTTTGAAGGGGCCCTCTGGAACACTTTCTTTCTTGGATGTTTTCTTCCTTTATTTGAAGCCCTTCTAAATGAAAGAAGTATTTACTGCTAATGCCCCCAACATGCTAAAAAGCAAGGATAAAGGCTCTCAGCTCGAGGATGCTTTATATTCTGTTCTCCAGTCAAGACAGGGGGCATAAGCTTTGTTCTCACCAATGCCAAATATCTGGCCCAGGCTCTCAATATAGTGCTAAAATACTAAAAAGCCTCTTCATTCTTCTGGGAGGGGAACAAAAAACCAAAACCCACAAAAACCAAACAACTGTTAAGCGTGTTTGTGAATGATATTATTATTAAAAAAAAAAAAAATCAAACACATAAATAAACTTTAAAGAAATAAAAGCAGCATTTCGGCTGTTCCAACAATAATTATCATTGCTCCTGCTCTATTTCATTCTTCCTTTCCCTCACCACCACCATGGTCAAGTTCTGGAAAAAAAAACATTCTATGAAAAAGATGCCTTTAAGTTCAGTGTCTGATGTGGTGCTCATTTAGACTTATTTTAATATAAACATAAAATTGCTGGCTTCAGCAAGCTATTTTACAGCTGTAGTAAGAGACTTTTTTTTTTTTTTTTAAAGAAGCAAAAAGGCTATTTCTGAAGTTCCATGCTTCCTTGTTTGGGGTGAGAAAAAAAATTTTGAACAGACTCCAAACTTAAGACTAGTGAAAGCTAAATTGAGGCTGTAAGATCATCCCTTGTCTATATGCTTGAATATTGCAGGCATGTAACTGTTAGCAGAATCAATCCCTAGCTGGTTTGAAGAGTGCATCATCATCATAATGTCAATTAGGAACTCCCAAGTTAAGGAATATTGACTTGTCCTGAAAAGGTACTCAGAGGTGACTTTGTCTAACATATTTATTATACACTACAACCGTGACTTATTTGGAACAACATAATAGCTTTTACTGAAATTTAACAGGAGGGAAAGAGGTCTCAGAGATACACGTTCCTGTAAATTTCATTAAAATTAGCTGCTGGACAATGGAATAACATATTTGTGCAAGCAAGTCTCCTACCCATACAATGTTTAGGGCACATAAGAGTGTAGGGACCTGAAATTCTGCATTAAGGCAAAGATGAAGCAACACAAGTCATTTTTATGCCAATGTACAGCTGCAGGATGCCTTTAGCCAATTTCACATCCTTAGATTTAGTTCAACTTTTAGTTATTCCTCAAACATAGTTCGTGCATTTATTTTTTGTGAAATTATTTGAGAGCTACTTCTCACCTCTAGCTAATGAATAAATCCTTAAACTTTTGACATATGAATACAAAATAGGAGGAAAAATCTTTAACACCCCATTCATATTCCTTTGATTTCAATATATAAGCTCCATTTCCTTAATAAGTTATTTTCACTGTGTAATTTTTACTGACGGTAACAATTCCATATATGAACAGTACTCAGGTTTTCTTGAGCCTTATTAACAATGTTTCTTGTTGGACTAATGTCCAACAGCAATGTGCAGTAACCTTACAGCCTCCCTTCCCAGAGCCTCTTTTATGTGTAGTGCTTCCACCATGAAATATATACTAAGGCATCACTATATGGGGGGCAAAAAAGAATTCTAAACACTAAGAAAGTGGTTTGCCATAAGTTTTTCTACGTTGCAAGACTCCTAGAAGATGTAGGTCTTATAACTCTGGGTAGATTTAGAAAGCTTACTGCTCTCCTCTTCACTGTAACCTCCAGGTAAGTGTCTATCTAGGAACTAAATGAAGGATTTAAGTTATATCCACAGTTATCTAAAGAAGGAAGACAGTAGAAAGATTCCCAAAGGGTGGAGGAGGGAATGTAAAAAGGAGCTTTACTGCTACATAGGGAAACTAAGTAAAAAAAACTCTTATCAAGAGCTTGGGAGCTATAGACCAAATGTGTATGGATATTTGTTATTTTAGACCCCAAAGAACTTAACACTGGAAGCCAGCCCTACGTGTAAGATGGTGGGTTTTGTTTTGTTTAAAAAAAAAAATAATAATAATTTTTCAACCTTGGAGTCAACAACTTTTGGGATATCACAAACTTCTCTAGGTGAAAGGGGAGTGCAGCCCCTGTAGTCCATAGGATTCTTTGCTTCCACAGTCTATTAGTTAGTGCAAAGCCTGAGGATAGTATATGTGATTTAAAAACTACAATCGAGTCCCCAGTAAACCCACCTCACAGGGGCTGCTAAAAGTCCCACAGAGCAAACCAAATTGAAGTCCAAAATTGGTTTAGATTCAATCAGCGGCACACAAGTAAAAGGCTCTGTAGTTCACTGGCAACACCTTAAGCTACTGAATCATCTAGTAAGTGCTAATTTATTAGCAGAAGATATCTCTAATAAAAGTAAACAACAGCATGTCAGAAGAATGTTAAGATTGCAAATGAACTTGTAACTCAGCAAAATCTACAGTAAGGCTGCCTTTTTTTAGTTTCAGTGTGCTACTCCTGAGATTTAAGAGGTGGACCTAAAAGTAGCATGTTGAGAGCAGCAATTGAATCCAAGACTTTCACATTGATAATGCAGTCATTTAAGCTAAAGAAATATGTGACAATGAAGATACACCTGATGCTGCAGTCAGCCTATATGTTAAGAATTGAGTGAATTTTCCAAGAGAAGATAAAGTGGTTTGGGGTTTTTTTGCCAAAAAATAAGTATGAACATTGTATGCATGCAGACAGAAAGGAAAAGACTAATGGTCTATCTGAAAAGAATAGAGTCCTCCATAACATTGTGCTTGTTTGCTTTGGAAGAAATTTCAAGTGGAAACTGCAAATATATGATGTTGGACACCAGCTGACAAACACAGTCCCTGGAACTTGGTGAGACTAGCATCTGTATGTGTCCGCATGCATGAGTGGTCACATTCCTCAAAATGAGAGTGTATTTTGTAACTGAGGGAACAGCTAGATGGAAATACAAGAGCTTTTTTGAAATGAATACAGTTTGAAGCCATGTTGGTGCCCTCCAACCCGACCAGCTACTCTGACAAGCATCCAGATCTATGTAGAACTGGCTCTATCTTTCCCTTAATATCCTAGTCAGTAAGGCAGAAGGCCTGTCTGTTATTCTCTTTTCCTCACTTCCCCTTTAACTTAGTTTTGCATCAGCTGCAGCCTTGAAATAAGCTCTAACAAATGGGCTGTCCATGCCTCTGTGGGGCATAAGCATGAACCCAAAGCATATGTCATATAGCCATGTATATGTAGATATATGTCCATCCACATCCACTGATACACATCCATTCTGAGTGCCTCCATGCTTATGTCTACAGTGAGAAAGTGTCTCTTCTAGAAGATAGTCCTTCCAGAAAGTGAATCATGTCACTGGAAATATGATTTAACGTACTCTGAGGAACTTTCTCAGAATAACATAATCCAAAAAGCCATACTTTTACCTGTGACAAGATGAGTGGTGGTTTACTCAGCAAGCTTTATGTATGCACCTGCAGAGGAAAATCAACAGTGCATATTTTAACAACTGTAAATGTTTAGTCTAAGCCGATTTAATTAGGAATCATTTTTCTTCATTGAATCCTTTTTAACAAGCAATTTGAGACTTAAAGTGTGTTTATTTTTGAAATGTCATGAACTCTAAAATGGTTAAGAGAAACCGTTTCCACAATCTCTTATATTTAGGGTCAAATTTGAAGTGGCAAGTAAAGTGTTACAAAATAAACCTACTTAAAGGCACAGAGATAAATCAGTCACCTTTATACCTACTCTCATAGTGAAAGTGCTAAAAGAGAAGATTAAAGCAGGAATAGCTTCGCGCAGGAATAGCTTCGCATGAGGAGGAACTAGAAGTTTCTTTTTCTTTCTTCTCTCTTCAGGCCCTTCAGCACTGGAATTCTACCAAATATAGAGGATGTGCTGGGGAGTGTAACTTACATGTTGACAAACAAACCTAAGTATAAATACTGTGTTTAAAACAATCTGCAGAGATTTTACTAAGTGTAGCTGCTGTATTGGGATGGCAGAGGAAGCTATAAGTTGTACCAATTTAGAATCACTCTGGTCTCCCAGGCTGCATTACTCATCTCCAAATATGGCTCAAAGTCTCTGCAGAGTAGCAACATGACTCAGACAACTTCCAGAATTTCCTACAAAAGGGTAAAATTAAGACTGCAAATCACAAAGAGGTAGGAAGAAAAAAAAAAGACCAAAACAAGTCACACCACTGCACACATTTCTCCTATGGGGAAGGAATGAGAGAACTGCATGACAGATTAGTCATTTTGCTTAACACAACACTAAGAGATGCTGAAAAAAAATAAAGTGACAAGAGTGGTACAAAAACCTGAACAAAAGAACAAAATATCATAAGCGTACTGTAAGCTAATACTGCCATCTAACTCCCAGCAATTCGGTATTTGATTTCATCAGCATAACCCTTGGCTTTAAATTGCTGTCCTTATCTACATGGAAAAGGAAATTATGCTCAGTATGGCTTGCTTATTGTCTTCAAAAATAATAATTTTCTTGAATGCACGTTGAAACCTCCATCCCTGTTCAGCTACTGAAATTAGTGAGGTGTAATTAATGACAGTAAGAAACAGCTCTGTACTGACAGATATCTCCAAATTAATGAAAAACATCAAGGTATTCCTATACAGATACTTGCATCAGATACTTGCATTTTTACACATACATCTGTATATACACAAAACCGGTGTCACTCAGATTCTCAGTTGATGCATATAGTTTGGAATAACAAAATCCTGGGACACAAAGTACCTTCAGAAATCATCTTCTCCATCTGGGCTTTCTCAGATTTACCCATACCCTTCCCAAATCCCTGCACAACTGGACACAATAATCCAAGAAATGGAAGTGCTACTTCACCTCTCGGCAGCAGTCCTATGCCTTTTCCAGATTATATTTGTCCAGTCAGAGCCTATGGTACAGAAATGTTCTAGGATTCCTCAACAGTGCTAACCTTACACAGAATATCAGCATTCACAGCTAAATCTTCCTACTGCACCAGCTGATTGAGAAATTCAACCTTACCTTGGCAGGGCATTCACTCACGTCAGTTACCTGCTACATGCTACCTGGCAGTGGAAAGTGACTGGGCATGAGGCAACTTTTCCACCAGTCCTCAGAAAACTCCCACTAATATTGAAATTTCACATCAATACAGATTTTCTGAGCACCACAGACAGACACTGTTCTCTCGTATTTTTCATCTTTTAGGCTGAGTGATTAAAAGATTAACAGATCCCAGGTAAAGTAGGGATCATATTTTACTGGTGCATCATACTGAGAATTATTTGAGAAGGCTGTTTCCCTTTTCAGTTTTCTATGCCTTGTCCACAGAGACATTAAGGTCTTTGGACAGAGAGGCAGTCTCTCACTGTAAGACACTGTTCCCACCACAATCAAATTGGCGAGCCTACATAGACAGACCAATAACGTACAGTTAAAGAAAATTGAGTTATTATAAATATAGTACGGATTAACATCACAGCATGTTTTTAAGAATATTTTTCCTTCTCAAATGTAATTTACACTAGTAACCAAGTTGCATTCAGTCCTGTAACCACAATTCAAAAACACACTAACCTACGTATTTGTGCATCTACCCACCTATTTGCCTTTGCAAACAAAGAAGTTAAGAGCATAAGCTTTCTGATTTGCGGAACTACTTGTTCCTACAATTATGAACACAAGGTTCTGCTTTCAAAATACAAACCATTGCTTATGGCAATCTTAGCTGAATTTGAAAATCCATCTGTAAGTAAAATATAGTTGAGTCTGTAACTTTTTTCCAGATCCAGATTAATTCAAATGTCTATATTCAAAAACTTAGACTGAACACTTAGATAATTACAGTTGTGATTGCTGAACAGGGTAGAGCTAACATTAAATTACACAGTAGAATTTGCTGGAGATGTTCATGGTATTCCCCATGGACCTATTTGGTAGAAGTGTTTCATGAGCACAGGAATACAGATAGTTGTCTAGTAAGAGTTTTCAGAAATACAAAAACAACCTTGAAAAATTTCTAAAAGTTAAGCAAATAAGTGTTTTTGAAAAACTGCCTACATGTGCCTTGATACTTTTGGAAATATTGCTGTACCTGAACCCAGTAAAATATTGACATTTATGATATCCCAGAAATCTAACGTGTGCTTGGTTATTTTTAAGTTAATCTGAACCAGATGTAGATTAGCTTCACAGATGCATTACTGAACCACTTGAAGTAACTAAAAACGTACACAGCTGCATCACCCAGGTAAGCAACATCAGTTTAGCATCTTTGAAACAGCTATGGCTCCCTAAAGAGATAAGCAAAGATTGTTAATGATCTACGTTAACCAGAGACCCTCTTTTCTGCAGGTTTTTTAAGCTGCACCTGTCAATATTCACTTGCCAGCTCCTAAAAGTGTAAACCGCTCTCCTATTAGAGGAAAATAACATCAGTAAGTTAAGTCAACAGAATGCATATTTTTTCCAACCTTAGACAAGTGAAAATCAAGCATGGTTAAAATTTTTCCTTTGATTAGAAAGAACTGGAAATGTCCACAGATTTAGAGCGAACTTCCTGTTTAACGTAGCCTGCACTGGGACTTCTACTGTGAAAACAGAGTCAAGATATGTTTGTAGTCTCTGTTGAACTGCTTGCACATTTCATGAGTATGCAACATTTGGGGGTAGGGAGACATTCAGGTTTTCAGTGGGTTCTGTTAGAAGAATATGTAAATAGACAAAAGATATATTCATATCCTCCCTAACTTCAGGCTCACCTCAGCAAATTAAATTGATACACAGATGTCTGCTCTTAACTTAGTTTGATATTTATACCTTCTTATTAACTGATTTCCTTTTATCACCATTAATTTGTAGATTATAAAAATCTGTTTCCTGCACTCCATCAGGACACACAATAAAGGTGTGTTATGCTGGCCATTTTCCCAGAGAGACAAACAGAGCTGTCATCCTACTATCAATGCTAGATGCCCATCTTCTAAAGTGATGAATAGGAAACAAAAGGAATATTTACCTCAGGGATGCCAATTAATAGTTAATCAGTAGTCTTGGTATACACAAGGCAAAAGGTGAATCCGCTAACATGCAGTGAGCTGGTATTGAAATAGCATTTAGAGTAATACCATTTGTACACATATGTAAGATCAGCCCCCTCTAACTCCTGGACATCACTACCAGCTCAGCATGTGCACATTAGAAGGCCATCTAGAGCCTGGTTCATGCCATATCCTACATATGTGGACAGCAGGAAAATCTAATTGGCTCTCAAAATCACTTGTCAAAAAGCAATAAAAGTAACCAAAAAAAGCTGAAGTCTAAAGATTAGTACACAAGAAACAGTTTGACAGTAAGATTTGCAGTTTGGGACAGAAAAGAGGAGCTATTATGAATACAGATTCAACATGTCCCTGGTGCTGAAAGAGTCTTTGTCTAAGATGGTCCATTCCAGGAACTGACAGTAAGAAGACATAATGCTAGAGAAGGCTGAATGGCACTGGCTTTTTGAACAATAATTAAGATGCTACTAGCCAAACATTATCAGTTATCATTGCTATTTGATGGCTAATTGCTAGAGTCCACCTAGCCATAGATAAACTGTAACTTCAGAGCCATCCAGAACACTTCTACTCAAATTTTTATAGACATCTCCAAAATCTCATGTCTATGAATGTTTATAACATCCACCCTTCATTTATTAACCTTTTCTAGTAATAAATGAACAGGCACTTGATAACAGAAAATTGCACTCCAATTGGAAACACCCAATAAGTTTTAAACTCATCATTACTTCAAACCTTTCCTTTGAAAAGACACCCAAAAAGGAAATACAGTTAGGTTATTCCAGTAATGACCATAACAAGCATTCACTTTATTGTTATCTGTAACAGTAATTGCTACACTCCTCAATATTCACTGTTAATTACCATATGTATGCACAACAGATAAGTAGAAGAGATTCTCCTGGACACCATAGTTAGCTTCTGTTTCTTAGCTACCATCTAAAACATCTTTAGCTAGCAATGATACTAAACATGACTTGTTTCTGTTCTATTTTATTTCACCATAATATCCTATGGTTGTATGCAGGAAAGAGTTATACTTTTATCTATCCAGTTTTTTGTTACCTAAACCACTCAATATTACCTATATAAAATATGGCACATATTGCCAACTTAGGTTACAGCATCCAAGCAGGAAAGAAATAGTCGGCATATTCTCAGAAAACGATGTCACCATGTTATATTGAAATATACAAATGATCTGCAACACTAGAAAATTAATCAGAAACTGCAAAGGCAGCAGGTGCAGTGCTGGAAGAAGAAAAGCAATCGATGGAAAAGTTGCCAGGTTTCATAAAAAAAGAGAGAAGACTATTGATTCTTCAAATTATTACCCAAAGAAGTTATTGTGACAGCACATTTGACAAACAGCTTGGACTGTGAAGCAGTCGAGGGTAGAAATTACCATTCCCAACTTGTTTAGGACATAAAATATTTTTATTTTACTACCAGAAGCCAAAATAAGAACCACTATAGCAAATTACCTTAGTATTTTGGGGCTGGGACAAAATGGTTCTGAAATTCCACAATTCTTGCAAAAGAAAAAAACAAGGCTTCCATATTTTTTTCAGTATACAAAACAAATGTCTGCTTTGTTCACTTAGGAAGTAAGTTAAAAAATTGTTCCCTGAAACATCCATGCCTCATTCTTTTGGCCTGAACTTCAGTAGTTCTGTTGATAGTTTATTGGTTGATTTAATTAATATTTTCCTGTTTAGAGAAACAAAAGTAAATTCTGAGCTGATGGTTTGCCAATCCATTTATCAATTAACTTCTGAAAAGGTCAAGGCAGGCACTGCCTTGCCCTGCAACACTGGGTACCATCACACTCAGAGCTCAGGGTAAACCATAAGCATCAAGAAGATAAGGCTTGATGGGACTCAATGGCAGTATTATTCAGAATTTAAGGTTTAGTAATAATGAACAATTCCAATTACCCAAACATCTGCTCAAAAAAAGATTATACAGAAAAAAGTAGAGAGCATGATTCAGCTCACTGAACTTTAGCAATCTAAAAAGTTATTAATTAAAATCTAACCCAGTCATCTAAACTCTGTATCTATAAAGAATGTGATGGAAAAGCTTCTTTCAGAGAATGCTTCATTCCTTATCTTAAAGTTGTCACCATGGTCTGCAGAGGTCCATTATTCTTCATTAATTTAGAGAAGAAGCCTAGGTGACTAGCTTTGGCTTTGATGGTTAACTTGGCAGGTCCACCATATTATTGGAGTGCTGTGTGAATGTTTCTTGATCTAGAAGTCAGAGAGCACCTAAATGGCTTTTAGATATGATTCTGAACAACAAGGATGAAATGGCTGAGTGAAATGTCATGATAAGAAGTAATTTCAATGAAATCTGTAAGTAAACAGAAGAGTTAATAATCCTCAGAAAACAAAAGGAGAAGCAACAGCATAAACATTCCTGTTTTCAAGTAGATATTTCAAGCAAATCATCCTCTTACGGAAGAAAGGTAAGAAACATCTCAAAAGATCAGTATGTCTAATAAAGAGTTCTGCATTGACCTCAAACATAAGGAGAAAGCATACAGGAAATGGAAAAAGTCAGATTCTTAAGGGCACATACACAAATGGACCATAAGCATGTAGGGACAACTTAGGAAGGGGCAAAACAAGGAGTTGCTCCATAAGAATAAAATTAAAAGTCATTGCAAACAAGTCTTCCTGTTGGCTCTTGAATCACCAGCATCGAAGGCCTACCTTGAGGTAACAGAAACATCTAACTGAGCTTGTTGCATCAATGGAAAGACCAGTTGTGATAAACTATCTATTCCAATTAACAGAATGGGAATGGAGTATGAAAGAATAGGACAGCTGAATAAGGTCTTCCATTAGCTCTGCTTGGTGAGATCACTCAAGTATACTTAGAGTCATACTTGCTGCTGAAAATTATGGGAAAAGGGCCATAAAACCAAGAGAAGTATCATACTCAACTGGAATCTCTGATCCAGATTTGGATGCTGAACTTCAATAAGAATGTGCGCTAACTGGAGAAGTCAAGAAGAGAAATAAATAAATAATCAGAGGTCTACAAAAGCTTACCTAACTGAAAATATTGAATGAATCAAGTTTACCTTAAAGAGAGAAGGGACAGTACAAACATGGTTTAAGTAAATAAATGGCTTCTGCAAAGGATGGACTAATCTGTTTTCCTTACCTGTAATGGATAGGACAAGTAATGGGCTTACATTACAGCATAAAAGATTTAAGATAAAAATTAAGAAAAACTTATGGGTAAAGAGAGTGAAGCACTAGAATAGATTGCCTGGAGAGGCCATGCAATCTGTCTATTTAAAGGTCTTTAATAAAAAGCTAGATAAATATTGATCAGAATGACATAGGGAAAGGTATTCATGCTTGGAGGCAGAGGGACAGGTTAGATAAATTTAAGTTGCTCTGGGTTGAAACTCTTCAAGTCTATGTCACAAACTGAGCTAGTACAATAAGCGTGAGGCGCTGGAAATTTTCATTACTGAGAAGAAATGCATTATAATCAGCATTCAAGTATCTTAAAGAGAGAGCTGACTGAGGACACCTTCTTGCTGATGTATGTTTTGGATAAATCTAATAAATCTGGGATATTTCAGAAGCAAAATGGTTGAGATAGCTTAACAAGCCAGACTTGCTTCCATCAAAGAATTGGATTTAATTCATTGGAAGTATAAATAATAAGAGCCAATTTGAAAATTGACCAAGTAGAAAACTATTCTATGTTGTAAGTCTTCATTAAGTGAGTCTGTATTGATATGCCATAACCCAAGCTCATGCCTAGGTAACCAAATACAGCTTTCTCATTAAAACATATACATAGACTTAGTATTTGACTTAGTGCCACAACATAATCTGGTTTTTTAAAAAAGCACTATACAATATCAAAGCACACTAACGGATGAAGAGTTCATAGGCTGATCTCAAAAAAAGAGTAAAATAAAACCATCAAATCAAGGAGCCTGCTTTTATTCATTATTTTCACCATTCATGAAGATCACTATGTAATTATAAAATAATTATGTTATATAACTTTTTTGTATAAAATTCAGAGAATGCAGAGAATCATTAAGCAACAGAAATCAGAGGGAAGGTATACATAACAATAAAAAAAAAGCCCTCTCAGAGGGACCCATTGAATATAGTGGTTTTATAAGGCAGGTAAATTTAACTATATACATATAGAACCAAATAAAGCAAAGCTATGAGAAAGAAGAGTGATCTGTCCTTTGAAAAGCAGTCACTGAGGAAGAAACCTCTGGGCCACAGTGAACACAGCCTCATTTGTGCTGCACGTGAGAAAACAAAATCAGACACAAAGCAGGGGAGAAAAAACGTTTCACAAAATGGAAATTAAGTCCAAAAAGGTTAAGGCAGGTTGCTTCTAGGTGAGCAATATTCTCTGTTGACTTCAAGTCAGTCTTTTGCCAATAGAATACTGAGATTTTGTTCCTTTGTTTTTAAACCAGAGTTTTACATATTGCTTCACAAATGAAGCCAGAGAGCTTGTAAAGTGGTACGTGAATACCAACCCAATAGCAGTTCAGCCAGAGACTGAGCTACTGTCTGGTAACAAGCAGAAGAGGGGAAAAAAATGCTAGTTCTTATGTTCAAGATAATGCATCTTCTCTGACAGCTTTTGCAGCTGCTTTTGAAGTTCTAACAAAATACTGTACTGGGACTCAGATGGTGGGTGGCAGATAAGAGACTTACTATCAATGATTATGTACATTTTCAGTCTGAAATATTTTGAGACTCTTTCACACAAAGGTGATTCTGTTAAGGTTTTGAGGCATAAAGAGGAACCATCCAAAATTAAGATAACTGACTGATACAGTAAGTGAAAAGAATTAAGAGAAAGAAATGGTGGTTGTCCAAGTCAGTGTGGAAACAAATCAATAGATACAGCATATTCATTTTTGTAATTGGTTTGCTGTCCTGGAAACTGAATTTTTAGAAGTAACTAGGTCAAAGACAACCAGAATGATTATTTCATTTGAGATAGAATTTATGCAGATGAATAAGCATGAGCTGAATACAGGACTTTCACTGCCAGTGACATTTTCTGTTCTGGGCATCAAGACTAAATATAAGCCAAAAGCAGAGCTCTCATAACATTTATCACCAAGAATGACCTCAGATAGAATTATTATGTATTATGAAGGTATTTAAGATCTCATGATGAAGCAGTTAAGCACAATTCACATGAATGCCTGAAGGCTCCCTTCAGCTTTTCATAATGTTTACCTTCTTCCATTTCTCCCCTTTTCGTATTAAAAAATACTTGTAATTTAACCATGTGAATGGCAGCAACATACACTCCCCCTTTGGCATCCAAACACCTTTATATAGGAATATGTACGTGCTAGTGAATTTTGAAAAGGAACACCCCTGACACTTCAAAAAACAATTCGTATGTCTTGACCCATTCTTCTGTTTCAAATATTAGTTTTAAACTCTAGTCTTGTATCCACCAAGTACACTCTGGTACAAGCTTCTATTTTTTGCTGTTGCTAGTGCCTTGTTTCCTGTTGTTCAGCGGTGTCATCTGTGCAAGGGCACTCAAACTGCATCAGCCACTCTGCTCATAATTGCTGTTGCACTTTGCTTAATCCAGCCATCTCACTCCCGAGCTGCATCATGAAAGAAATACTAGATGCTGACAAGGAATACAGAGTGCTGCAGCAGAACTGAAGAATGCTAGAAATTACTGATACGGAAAGAATAAATTAAATTTTCATTAGCAATAGATTTAAAAAGGATTGTGTTCAATGTACACGAAAGACCATGAAAGTAGTGCTGAGAAAATACTATAAAACCTGAATTTTTTTAGTTTTCTTTAAGCAGCTGTTAGAGTTGTTTACACTTCCTTTCTTTAACGCAGTGTTGGAATACTGCTACAGGGCTTTTTACATATAAATATGTGACATCTTGGATATCCTAGCAATTATGTGAACTTTTTCATCTCCAGAACCAAGGATATAGTTTCCATCCCTGTAATGGCTGCAAACCAGAGGCTGGTTCCAACTTGTCAGAGCTTGTCCCTGCTCTGACTCAGTGACTTCCCACTATGCCTGGGCCTGAGTGCATAACCCTATTTCCAACTGCTGCATTTTCAATGGATCAGCAGCCAGGGTGCAGCATCCTAGGTGAATGCTACCAAGCCAACAAAGACAAAGGGATTTTGCTTTAAGACAAGAGAAAGGCAAGAAAAGTTAGATTGTTAAGGAAAATCCATCCTGGAAGGAGAGGTGAGAGTTGAGAAGTGGCAGGAGAAACATAAAAAGAGGAATTCTGCCTTTATTTGAAAGCAAAAAGAGATACAGGAAACAGGACTCAACTCCCTTACCTGTACGGGTGTGAAAGACGCAGGATTTTGTTTCAAGTGACATCACTCAGCCTTTAAATGCAATATGGTTTCAGAAAGAAAATGACATGTTTAACGCAACAGAAAACATTAGGCAAATGAAGTTGCACATGGTCAGGAAAGACTGGACAATGTAAAGTTAGAAGAATAAAATAATTATTCATTTAATTTCCTGCACCAAGAATAGCATTATGGAAGTGTGCAACCATATTCTAGAAGCATTAAAGACATTGTTGGATTTTTTTTTTTTTTTTAAATGAGTACTTCAACTTCTAAATCCTAAACAATTATTCTCAATTTAGTTGTTCTGACCTTGATTAGAGTCCTTCTGATGTTAGTGTTATAACCTGCCTGTGGTTTCTTTGGTTGTTGCTTTTGCAATATCTTATGCGGAATCCTTTCTACACTGTTCTTTGCACCATCTGAAGTATTCCTACTCCACAGCTTTTATTCTCTTCTCCTTTAAAATATGAGAAAAACATACTTAAAACCCACAACTTGTGCAAGAGTATACTCTTTTACTTTCAAGACAACCTGCTTGGGCAATACAATATGCATCCAGCTGTCAAAGGGCCATTTTTTAAGGTCATTTTTCATATGAAAAAGTTTACCTGCTGGAAAGAGTTCTCATTTTTGTCTCATTGACTTGTCTTGACCCTTAGAGGATGTATCATGGAAACTGTGCCCTTTGAGTTTCACAGGTCACTACCACCACAAGTTTTCTAATTGGAACTATTGCTTGAACTGAGAAACATTTTTTACCTAGACGTCTGAGGCTTCAAGCCTTCATTTTTATGGCCGATTTAAAAAAAAAAAAAAAAAAAAAATCAAACTATGAATTCAACTTGTGTTGAATTCCATACCCAAAAAATTTTCTTCCCTCTCACCCTCTGCTTTGCTTTAAGAATCTCAGTTTGTGACGGTTTTCCAACCTGACACCTTTGACACTATATCTGGACAATTCAGTAGTCTGGTTTCATCAATCTTCTACTCTTACTTCACATGTAATTTTTTAATTTACTTCCTTTTCCCTTCAGCATGAACTACTAGTGTACCTGAGACCATGCCACTAGCAATGTTGGGTTTTATTGTAGCATACATAAACTGAGTAGTCCTCAACCCCAGTAAAGACTCCCTTGAATTTTGAACTAAGGATTGGCTTGATTCATTTACCTATATTTAAATTGTCTTCACATGACTCCTTACAGAAACCCCAGAAATAAACCTGAATACAAGTACTGAGTAAGTTCTTCTGTAAAGAAGCCTTAAGAAAAGTTTTCTTAGCAGTATTAAAATACTGAAAAAGTTAAATTGCCATTTACAGCTATAACTTGATTTTATTTTTAGTTGTTATCTGGGAGTGGAGGGGTTGCTCAGGTGTCCTTTATGCTACTGCCTCTAGGATTGCTCCTAGGTAGGAGGAATTGCAGTCTACCCCTGTAGACCCAGGGATCTGTTTTTCCATCCCAGGCCAATGGATGCAGCTGCTGCTTTTCCCATTTGCAAGTTCAGCTAGCAGTGATGCTCAGTGTGTGACCAGGCACATACACAGGACAGCAGGCAATACAACCAGCTACAGACTGCTGCAGACTGGGCACTCCCTTTTAACAGCATCCACATATAACACTACCAGGACTCACATAAACATAGCATAGATAGCCAAATACCTTTCCTCCTTTCCAGCTGGTCAGGGTTGAAGTTCAACTAGTGAAAGCACACAGCCCCACACTTCCCAGATCCACAAGCACATTCTCAGATCCCCTGGACATCAGCAGGAGCACTCTTCTCATCCAACACCCCTACCTGCACGCTGACATCCACGGGTCTCCACTCACCGACTAGCCCAGCTTGACATCTGCTAGCAGACACAGGCACTCCACAGTCGCAGGTCACTCCAGTTACAACACAGACCCTCTGCCCACCTGATACACCTATCCCAACCTACAGCCTCCTGCTCACCAGCTAGTCCAACCTGGCACTTGCTACCAAATTAATACACCCACAACCCCCCACACACACCAGGATAGGGGAAAACCATGAGCACCCCAGCCCCTCCAGTAGCTGCCACCTAGGTCTTACATCCTATCTTACAGTCCCACACCAGCGGCTGACACTGGGGCCTCCACCTGCTCCAGTTGAGCAGGACAGGCGCAGGGGCACCTTCATCCCAGTCTGACTCCAGCTGTTGGCCCCAAATCCACTCATGTCAGTCCCCCCAGTAGCTGGCAGCCAGTCCTTACAGCACTCACAGACAGGGTAGATAGTGATATTACACAAAGATCTAGTTAAGAAATGATTTAGTAAAATAAGACAGACTGCAGTGACCAACACAGGTCTTGGTCAGACAGCTGTATGGACTAGCAACTGTTTTTATATTACCAGCACTTTTCATGCCCCCCTCCTATCTACTCCCTCCCCCTCTTTGTTCCTCCCTGGCCCCCTTCTCCTAAGGATTTCTTAAATTTTGCACAGACCTACATCCTCGCCACCACCCCAAATATCCCAAATCCTCATATTCCTTGTCTCTTAATCAATTACAAAGTCCAGGCCAGACCTCTCCAAAGCTGTGCCTGGAGTTTCTTAATGGTTGTCATTCTCAATTTTCCTTTCGGTTCCCAGGTCCCAATTCAGCAGCATGCTCAGGTACCCACTTGAACTTAAGCTAGTGCTTATTCTAAAAGCACTTTTCCTGTCTGGTTCCATTTTTGCTAGGAAAAAGTATATGAGACAACAGGTCAACTGCTTCACCTCTCCTTGTTGTCAAACTTTACAACCAAATTTACTTCTGAGCATTTTTTTCCCCTTAAGAAGAAACATTAGCTGCTTTAGAATTTACACAAACTAGAAGTGTTTTTACTTAGCTATCTTGTTAAATTTCAAGTTACATACTAACCAGGTATCAGTCTCCAGCTTCTTACTTCCCCCATCAGAATTCATTTGTCCACTTACGCTAAAGACAACACCATCGCAAAATGACCACTTTCATTCCATCAAGCCACAGAATTTACATAGCTGAATCAAACATACAGTAAACATTCAGTCAACTGAAACTCAAGAATTCCAAAGATTTCCAGAAATACTTTGTTCAGGAAGTGTTTTTGCTTTAAAGAAGATTATTAATAGAATCTGATTTCTTAAACTTTCAGTGGGTTAGTAGTAATAACCATGAAAGTGCAATAAACATTATTTTGCGGAAGAACACAGGGTATTACAGGCAGAGACACAAAAAGTTGACAATCTAGTTCTGAAAAATCATCTATATCCTAACATTTACACTTTAGGAAAGTGGAACAAATGACAGAATACAGTTCATTGTTATGTGGGGGGGGGGGTCCCCCCAATTAAGGAATTTAGTTCTCCCATATAGCAGCTTTTTGGGGTTAAAATTCTTAAGTTCTCAATTAATCTATAAATAAGCCTATTTATTGCTCAGTAAACAAAGACTCATTCAAAACTAAGTCTGCATTACTCTACTTGCCAATGTTTCTTCTTTAACTGTTTTTTTTTGGAAAAGAGTTAATTTTTTAATACTTCACTATCCTAATGTCATAGTGAAAAATCACCTTTCCCAAACAGATGATAATTGTTGTGACATTTCAGACTTGCTTGAAAAAGTCGCAGGTAAGGACTGGCAAATAAACCTAAGCCTTTGCAAATGTTAGTCAATAGTCCAAATGTTATGCTTCTGTTTTATCTTTTTTAGAAAAGGATTTTTCAGAGAACATGTTGAGCCTCATCACTTATGTCAATTTTACTGCACTGTTACTTTATTGATTTTCATTAAATTTAATTTTGCAAAGCTGTAAAAGCAGCATCACATCTGCAGTATTCCAGCAGAAGGGAATCTACCATGGTCCTTTCATATTGGCTACATGTGAATCATGAGAAGCCACAACTAAGAAGAAAACAAGTACTCATCTTCCAGCAGAAAAAAAAAGAAAGAAAATAAGTTCTTTCAGCTTTGTTACAGTATTTAATTGAACTAACACACAGTTTGATTAGAGTTAGAGGATCCACAAAGTGTTCTTGTTCCATAAGGGAAGAAAATATTGAAGTACACTGGCTGTAAAAAAAGTCACAGTAATTGGAATCTTAATAAACCTGTTGATTTAAGGAGTGGTTGCCATATTTTAATTATATTCAATTTGTCATTAAGGGACTTGAATTATGTGAAAATTGATACTCTTTAAAGTAGTTAAAAAGGAAGGGTACTCAAATGGCATATTTTTTTCTTAATTTCAACAGTGAAATGAAGTATTTAGCTGGGCAGGATGGATGTTAACAGTTATAGGCTATAGTGGGCCAAACTTCTTCCCACAAAGGGCAATATAAAGGTTTCATTAAATGCAATGTGACTTGCTTCCTTTCAAACAATTTTCAGAAAGAAAATAAGCTACAAAGGTGCCAGGACTCCAAGGTGTTGCTGGCCCTCGCCTTCCCAGGAGAATAAGCTACAAAGTTAAGATGTGAAATACTAAACTTTATCTTCTGTTGTTTTCTTCTCCACTTATTCTCATTATGCAGCCTACAGACAGGTTCCTCCAAAATATGCTACACTAAATAAAGTGAATTCATGACATACAATTCTGCCTTAATTCCCCTTTTCATTTGTCAGTAGACACACTATATCTAACCTTGGCACCTATTTTGTGGTGCGTCTCTGTATGGGCATAAACATCTGTTCATACAGGGTTTTTTACAAGATCAAGACTCTACATTGCAAGAAAGACTCCCTTCTTAGTACTAAATATTTTTTTAGATAAGAAAAATCACATTCAAACCTTCTATAGAAACATTTCGGGATTTTGATACTGAAAATTAAAGTTCCAGAGGCATAGCTGGTAGTAAAAAAGCTGTATTGATTCATTAAATCTTGGCCATGTTAGAGGAAAAGCAGAGCATAAGCCCAGTATCTAAACATTCACATTAAAGGAGTAGAAGCACCAGAGCTTGGATTTCAGACTAAAATAAGTTTTGGATTACATAAGTCATATTCAAACAATGCCTTATTACTGAACACGATACATAGCTAGGTGACTATATTGTTAGTCTCATCCTTTTATCATTTTTCCTTACATTTCCTTACCTATTCTACTAGAGAACAGAATAAAGTAGTAGTATCTTCCTTAGGTTTGTGTCATTTAGCTTCTGCCACCCCTTTAGCACTGACAGTTTAAAAAAATAATTAAATTTAGCAAATTCAGAATGAATGGTTTCTATTACAGGCAACAATCTGAGTAATAGAATACAGGAAATCACTAGCAATTTATTACTTGTCTTTTACCATCACTGAAATGGGGGGGGGGGGCACGCCCAGGAATAAAGCAAATCAATGGTTCTGTAACGAAAATAAATCTAGGGAATAGATGAATACAAGTTTCAATTAATTTACTATCTCTTGGGCTTACATGACTGAAATACCATTGAATCTGTCAGGATAGTATCTGATTCCCAAAGTGAACAGAATATAAAGTTGTATAATGGGTATAGGATATATATGAAAACAATGTACTGCATTGTGTTCTGGATTCAATCCCTTCTACCAGGCTTCTCTTCGGTTCCACTCAACTGCTTCACTGATTTTTACATAGCTGGTGTGGAAATGCAAATGTACTCACACAGAATTTTGGAGGTAAATGAGGAAAACAACAACTAGGCAAAGTGTTAAAAAGTAGCACAAGCTTCAAAAATCTAGACCTGAAACTGTATCCCCAATCTAACAATAGTAAATGCCATGTTTTAGTTTAGCTCTAGACAGAACATTGGTTAAGTTTGGTTCTGTATGTCCAACAATCCTCAAATCTTGAACCTCTTAGAGTCAAGGTACGTTCAGCATTTGCTCACATGTACTCTCACCCCGCCCACCCTCATTAATCTTCATACCGTAGATCCTTCCTAATGACAGTCCTTGAAAGTGAAATTATTGTGACCAAGTATTTCTTCGCTGCTTTTTGACACTGGACACTTTGCACTTAGATAAATCAAATATTTCTTAGTAGTTTAGGCTGGTGATATTCACCCAATAAAACTGCAACTTTAGAGCAAAATACAATTTTTTCCTCAAAGCTATAAGCACAGCTAGACTGATCTGTCCTGATATCTGTGTCTGGAAGATAGCAGCACACTGGTGGAGCAACACATCATAGCTGCTGCTTCAGCAATGATTCTGATTTTTGGTAACACGTGCATGTGGTCAGAGTTTCTTTCCCAGTCTAGAAGCACCACATTCCCATTTCAGTCCTCTTAAGTTTTACTTCTGCAAACACAAAGAAAGCTGACCAGGTGATCTGTGTCAATTGTTTGACTTGTAAGGAACAGAGCCCAAATAACTGGGGAAGGACAGATTAGACAAGCAAAACAATGGAAGAAAACAGAAAGAGGTGAGTTCAGAACTATTTCTTTTATTGTCTATGGATCTCAACAGGGAAGCTTTGATCACATGAGCTGTCTCACAAACACAAGGTTTTCCCCTAGTAAACAAAACTAAGTCACAATGAAAATGAAAAAAGATATATTTAACTGCATCACCTCAAGGCCCTACTACTGAACTAGTATGGAATTTATCACAAGACAAGAAAACAAAGTTAGAAGGTACCGAGTGAGATATTGAGTCGGGTATCGAGTCACTGTAATCCTGTTTATGGAGAACATAAACCAAGCCCCTGAACAAAAGAAAAAAGGGACAGTTCCTGTTTGTTCAGTTTCCAAACTTACCTTTTCAGCTAAAGTTTAAACTCCAAAGGAACTTCTCCCTTTTCTTTCTCCTAGTAATTGCATGCCTCCAGCAATTGCTTCTGCCACATTTGCAATGCAGTCAAGAGCACAGCCCTTGTATTTGCAGTATGTCTTAAAGGAAATTTCTCATGTAATGAACAAAAACCTAGCAGTGTAACTTATCTGTGCTTTGAGCAGTAACTTTTATTCTTTTAACAATTACTAAGAAGCAGAGCCCTTAATTGCTCCCTCATTTAAATATTAATGGAGACAATTAGTATTTTTCAGTAAGATCTGCAATAGCCCACAGATTTAAAAAGCACTCACTAGCAGATACCGATGCTTAGCAACACAAAAAAAAACCAAAAAAATCACAAGCTAAATCTCATTTCAACTCCTATTTTCTGTAATTGTAATGGTATTGACTTGAAAGAAAGGAGATTGGTAACAAAAGATTTATAAACATCTATCATTGAATTAAAACATTATTTCACATGAGCCTGAGAGTTTGCACGAACAAAGATTTCTTAGATAAAGCAACATTGCACATCTGAGCTGTGTTCAGCTCTACAGTATCAATGAAATAGTAGAAGCTAAAATGGCAACACAACAACATCACCATTCAACATAAGGCATATAGCTGGCAATACCCTATATAAATCTCTCCCTCTTCTATGTAGTTTTAATTCAATTCCTTGGAGAGATTTCATTTCTTCTAAAACTATCTTCAGAACCTTCTTATTGAGTATTATGCCTTGCATTTGTTCATTTACTGCTCTGAGAGATACCATCCCGTAAAGTAAAAAGTATCCATATAAAGCAACAGTTCTTCTAATCCATGATTTGGTCTGTGTCTTCCATGCTTTGAAGAAAACCTTAGGGGGAAAAAAAAAAAAAAAAGAAATATTCAAGTACCCTGAAAGTGAAAATTACAAGCATAGAACCAAAATTTTTGTAAATTTGCAGCAGTACCCAATTATTTCAAAGCCAAGCGGTTTCTGCAGATAACAATCCTGACATATGGTTCATAAAAGCCTTTAAGATTGAGAACAAGAGTCTCAGGTCTGTTTCCAGCTTAGCTAGAAGTTGTAAAGCGTCTAAGGCCTCTGAATTTCTACAGGCCTCAGGTACAACCAAGAGTACTGCAGGTGTCAGCTTTGCAACGATCTAAGATCACCTGTTCTCCTTCCCCCCCTGCCCCTTGAAAGGCTATGGTAGACCTATCACAGCTAGTAACCCCTTCTTTCTTCCCTCATGCAACTCTTTCCACAAAATTTTAATATTCTTACCAATCTAACGCATATGTAGTGACGTATTTCTGTATTGCACTTGCAGCTTTAAAAATATATATCCCTACCATAGCCATAAAATTCCAGATAAGTTCTATATGTGCTCTTGCAGAAATTACCCTAAAGACCTATTGTTTTCATCTGTAGTCAATTTAATAGAGCCTGGCTATAAAACCAGCATGGCTTTCTTTTTTTTCTTTTGGAATATCACCTTGAAAAAAAAAAAAAATTCAAGATATACTATTCATATATAAGAAGTCTGAAAAATGACTGAAAGACATCCGATCTCTGCTGCACCCTGCTGAAAATAATCAATTTCTTCAGCCTAGAAAGAAGAATTAAGAGTCTTTTGAAATATGCAATGCTTATCAAGTGCATAATACCCAAGGCTTTAAAGAGGACAGGAGTGTCTTATTACATGAGCAGCTATCAGAAAGAATTTATTTTATTTAAATATTACTATATAGCTCATACTCCTCTCAATGTGAGCAGAAGTACTATAAATGAATTGTTTTACCATCAGTAGGCATAAAAGGAAACCACACACACAATATGAAACAGGACCCTTACAGGTAAAGAAAGGAACACTTCCAGCCAAATCTAACTTGAGCCACATTCACAAAACATGTTAAAAAGAATTTGCTTTGCACAGGCACTCATCTTGTGTAAGAGAATGAACTTCGTTCTCCAAGTATAACAGACAGAATTCAACCCTTATAGCACAAGCTGCTATAGAAAACTACAGCACAGCCATAGCGTTCAACTGCAGCACACTATCCTGAAGCCCAAGAAAACACACTCTGCTGTACAGTTGAGCTGATAATTGAGGAGATAGAAGATACTAAACAAAGTGCACAGGTATTTAAAATTCAAAGCAGTCTGTATCCAAGACGTTCTTGCTGTGTTCATTGGAATAGGAAGAGCCTTCACAACCTGGTCCTTCAGTTTAATTGCTTAAAGGGGATCTGAGTGCTAAGTTCATTAAAAACACAACCATGGAGAAGAAAGCATAGCCACCTACACTGCAAGACTATGTATGATCCTACACTGATTAACTACATGACTATTGAAATCTATATTCTTTTCTTGTTTCTTTGTAATCTTGTTTTGTTTGGGGGATTTTTATTTTTTAAAAATTTCATTACAGGCCATCAATAAAACTAAGTAAAAAATACATACTAAAAACGTCTCTGCAAAATTAGTAGCTGCATTACAAGATTTGGAGGGGGAGAAGGGGAATCAGGCACCTGTCTGCTGAAGTCTGTCCCATATGTATGGAACCTAAATAGATTAGAGTTCTTTCCCTAAATGTAAGTGAAGGAACTATGGGAACACCATCTTTCTGTAAAAGCAAAATTGTAAGTGTTTCAGAAACTAATACAAATGTGTGTCTCCAAATTTAACTGCAAGTCAATTTATTTTCTTTAGGTTAATTTCATCCTGACATTTATTTTTATTTATTTTTAACATCATGGGATCAAACAGTAAGTTTGATCCTGCATCATTGATGTCAACAGGAGTTTTTCAACTGAACTGCAATTATGCAAAATCAGAAAGTGGTAGGAAATGACTTATGCTATAATAATCCATTATAACAATATCTCAACAATTAATATAGATGATCCAGTGGAAAGCAGAACAAAAGATTAGAAGGCTTTCATATTGGGACTGGTATGGAAATTCTAATATTCTTCTACCTTACTGGTCTGCTGCTACTCTTGGTCTACGAACAAGGTGACTTAGCAATAGTTTCTCCCTGAGAAAAATCAGAAGGTATCACAGATAATAGGATGAGAGTCAAGGATCACTAGAATTTTCTGTTTAATATTTGTTCATAGGATATCCAGTGTCCTTGTATTTGTCTTGTGGTAACTGAATGCACTTATAAGTGCACTAAAAGATTAACTAAAGAAAACATCAGTGAAAGAAAAAAGAATAATCAACTCCCACGTACAGAAACATTTTTATTCACAATTGCACTAAGTCTCATTGAGCTCAACCAACTTTGTGATATTTCTTTTTGAGGACCTTTAATGCCTTGGCATCTTGGTGTATATCCAGAAAACACAACCCAGTTCAGAAGCAGCTCTAATGCAGCACTATTAAAAGGAAACAGTCCATGAGGTATGTTTTTCTTTATTTCCGCTATTCATTGACACCAATTGAGCTCTGACCCTCATTTATATTTAAATTAAAGAGGGGGGGGAGGGAAATCTTAAGATCTTGTAAGTGTTGTTTTTTCTTTGAGAGAAGGAGTAAGGAATTGAAAAGGGGTCTCTGTTAGAGAGGGAAAAACACCTTCCAAGCACAGAGAAGAAATGAAAGAACTACAAAAGATCTAGTCATCTGTTATTATTAGGAAAATCCTCTCAGGACCAAAGATCAGATTACAATTCCCATTGAAAAGATTCACTGCTACCTGACATTGTACTTCCAGATTAACCTGTGATAAATAGCAAATTATGGCAACAAAGTTCATAACAGCTGCTCCTGTGAAGCAGCTCCACTCCATTTATCCCTCAGGAATCTTTGAAATCAACATCATACTGCAGCAAAATGAATCAGCAAGGTTGGTGAAACTTAATACTCAAAGCTAAACATGTAAGCAACTGCTGTTTTCCTACTTTCACAACAGATAGGGAATAACACAGTAGTATGCAACTACCTCCTTGAAGAAAGAGGAGGTCTTGATTTAGTCACACTTGAGATGCGCATCTAACACAGTAAGTAGTAACTGCTGCATAATTTGCATTAGATAAAGGTCTTAACATTATTCTAGTGAAGTCAAAATGATTAAGCAAGTGATGATTATGAACTCTTCCAGGGAGAGATGTTGCTTGCTTTTTTTTTTTTTTTTTTTTACATAAAAATAAAAAAGCACAAGGTGAAGAGGATTTGAAGTGAGGGGTAAACAGAAGTTTACCTTGTCCCAGCACAGAGCCCTTAACACAATAAGAAGTTAGAGAAACCAGTAAACAAGGGTAAAAGCCAAGATAAATCTTTTCTTCTGATTATTACTCTGTACCTTACAGGAAAGTCCAAGCTACTAAATAGTATTCCCAGTGACTGTTTCATTTACAACAAACCTCAGGACCCCCTTGCAGCAAGGACCAGAGCTCAGCATTGCCTTCTAGAGGTGTGTCCTAATCCTGTAACACATGTTCCTTTCCACATGCTCTGCCTTTCTTTGCAATGACACTTTTGGAGTTATTTTCTGAACAGTAGAACATGGGGGGTGAGAATAGCAAAGACCTTCCTGTCTCAGGCCATAGCACAGTAGCAAGACATGCTCTGGAAGAAGATATTTACATTTCACCCTCTTCAGTCAGGGCAGGGAAATTAACCCAGAGAAACTGCTTGGTTTCTCAGCTGTTATTTAAAAGAAAAAAAAAAAAAAAACCAACAGCATCAGCTCCTCCTCCTGTTCTCTTAAAAAGAAACAATAATTCTTGATGCATTTCGTACAAAGCTTGAGCCTGTCAGCACATGGTAGGTTTGCTCAGAGAAGGGCTGTGTTCTAGTTTCCAGGTCATGGTTAGATCTGGATGCAAGACACACAGCAAGCAACTCCCTCTGGACAAGACTAGAAGCTCCATGGACATATACAGAAGCAGAACATTGCAGTATTTAGAAACTTCAAAGTAAATTGCTTACATAAATAGAGATGAGATCTTCAGAATTAGACAGATGCTAATGCTAGATGTCTTTTTGGAAACGTAAATTTGGATTTGGAAGCAAATTCCACTTGTTTCCTGCTTCACATGTTTATGCTCTTTTTCAGATCAGGATCTTTCTTCTAATCATAAATGATCTCTATCTGAATAAAGAAAATAGTATTTTCAGATGTGGTGTCTTGGTTTCATTGTAGAGCTTCTGTGGTGCCTTTGTAGCCTCCTTACCATGCAGCTTCTTGTGCCAATATAAAGAAACTTAAAATCCTTGCCTCTCTTGACCTATCACACATTATTTTCTTTCCAGAACAAGCAATATTCAGCAATAATTAATACTTAACATAACACTAAGTGGCCAAATGGCTCATCTTCCACTTTTGAGATAGCTTCATTCAGACCCTTTTGTTGGGTCATCAAATTAGTCAACTTCTGTTCAGTAGCTTGAGGTAGGCTTTTCAATACATACCATTCTCCTCATCAGACCATGGCCAGAATATGAGTGCTAATAGGTTAATCACATAATTGTGCTGAATGGAATTTATCCAAAGATAGATACTTTTTTGCTGGAATGAATATTTTCATTTATGACAGGTGTTTCTGAGTGCATTAATTACAGCAATAGTTACAGTCAAACTTCAACTTCTCTGAACATTGGATGCATTTCCACTGCTAAAGCAAAATCTTTGGTCTCTCAGATTTGAAGTGTCTTAGATTCAAAACCTTCAAACAATGCATGGAGAATAAGATGTGCATGTGGAGCTACAACGTCCTGACTGGTAGATGTACAAGCAGCTATTTGGAATTGATAACAGGGGCTCTCCTTGGACAAGTTTCTCTGTAACATGCATGCTATTTACACCAAACTTCCCCTATATGGAATGAGGGGAATAGTCTTCCCCAAAGACTTCTAAGCTGGAAGACTTACGCTCACTGTTCAGAAAGCAAGAAATAAGATATAGCATTGTAAGATTAAACTATTCTTCAAACAAACTAAGTTTATGTTTACATAATAATTTATGAGCACAGAAAAAGTCTTAAATCTATTTATAATTCTGAGTAGCTCAACCTGTTCCAAATCATACTTTGTCAGGCAATACAGATTTCAAGCTGTCTGGCTAAACCTGGCTCTGCTGAGAAGTAAAATATTGATATGAAGGGACTTGTAAGTAACATAACACTATTGGATTGGGGGGGGGGCTCACATGCCCCTTTGCACTTGCTTATGTAATGTGTATCTTTAGAAACACTAAAGGTTCTGTGCTATTAAGTGGCCCAAAAGAACCAATGATGCACATGAAAGGAATTTGATGCAAACCCAGCCATTTACAGAAGCCCTATATGGTCAAGTTCTGCCTTAAAAAAAACCAAACAAACAAACAAACAAAAAAAACCACAAACACAAACCACCACACAAAACAGGAAAAATTTAGTGAAGAAATTGAAAAATGCACTTACCACCTGTGATGGGTGGGCCTTGGACAGGTGCCAACCCAACCACTCTCTCACACCACCTCCCCCTCCCCACAACAGGACAGGGGAGAAAATTAGATAAAAATGCTCATGGGTCAAGCTAAAGACAGGGAGATGACTCACCAGTTACCTTCACAGGCAAAATAGACTAAACTTGAGGAAAATTTAATTTATTGCCAATTAAAATAGAGTTGGGAGTGAGTCCTGAGGCCTTCTAGCTTCAGTCACCAGGAAGGAAGACTTCTAGCATCCTTTCAGGGCTGTCAAATGTTCTAGGTCCTTGGCTGGTGGCATAGTGGCTCTAACGTATGCCAGAAGGTGTGCAGAATGTTGCCCTCTGGCTAACTGAGGAGCAGCACTTTCCATGCATTGCCAACCAATTTTCAAACCAGAAAAAAAAAACATAAGCCTTAATGACTTTTAATCCCATACACAAATATATTATTGAGGATATCAAGTGTAATTATTACCAGTGTATAAAAAAAGCCACCCCTGCATATGCAGTGGGACTACTAAAATCAGTCATTCATTATGCACGCCCCAAAGAAAACATATGATCAGTGTTCAGACATGATTATCCAAAGCCTGTTTAGGAAAGAGTATTTTAGCACTTGAGAGGAGTTTCTCCTTTGCAGGCAGTCTTTTCTTCCTTGGTGCAATTGTCCATTCCTGAATGATGGCTTCAAATGCTGTCTCATCTGCAGGTTGAGACACGGCCAAAAGGGAAAAGGAGAAGAGACAGAGAGAACAAGGCTTACAAACTTTGTCCAAAATAATACTATCCCTTATCAGACAGGCAACATGGAACTGTGAAACAGATAACAGGAAATAAGTACAAAGCAAAAGAGAAGATGCAGGGATATACCTTTAAAAGAGAAAAGGGAGCTTTAAGATAAAATTATTATAAACTTCATGTATTTCATTCCTTTTTAAATACAGTGAAGTTTAAGCGGATACACAGAGAAACAAATCAATTGCTTGCATACCTGGGCCAAATCTGAGGGAATTACACTCACTTAACACAAGAAGTGATTGGACCTGTGATCTTTAATTAGCCCAGCAGAAGTAATTTGCCTCATGCAACTGCCACATGTTTTTATTCAACCCGACCTTTAAAGTCACAGGTTAAACATAACTGCTATTTAACATCCAAACTGCTTGGGAAGAAGTGGCATATAACCAAGCATAGAGGAACAATCGAAAGCGACAGGCAGAAGAAAAAAGTCATCAAAATTCCCCATCGTAGGATTATATATGTCATCTGATGCTGATCATCTGATCTTAATGAGAAAGGGAGGAGGAAAGAAATGGAGGATATGCACTGTTCACATGTACAACACTCCCTGGAGACAAAGGTACTCATGAATCAAGGACAGGTCACGGCCATGACTTTCCAACAGTGCAGAAGACGCTGTCAAATTTTATCTGCTATAGCATACTCTCTCTGCAGCCTATTCAAACCATCTTTCCCTGTGAGGCCCTTTGTGATTTCCTTTGGCTTTTACAAGGTCAAACAAGCTGCCAGCTTCCCTTCTGGGCACAAAGCTGACACTGCCTTCATACACAGTTTCTCATACCACATTGCATGTCACCCACCAGGATATAAGCAAGTTGTTCAAAAACAGAAGGACATTATTCTAACAACTCTAACCAAGTACTTTATTGCTATTATTTTGAAAATGCTGGCTTACATATTGCTAACAACAAAAATCAGTATGTTGTAATAATGGTATTAAGGAAAGTATTGAATATCTTTATAATACCTAAGGGTTATATAATGGTATTCCATCAATTAATAGGAATGATACTCTATTGATTCCTAGGTGAAAATAATAAAAAAATAAAAATCAATAACAATTAAGAAACAACGTGCTCAGACAATCTTACTTACTCCAAAGAGAATACATATTGTTTTTCATTGGAAAATGCTCTGATAACATCAAGGTATCATTTGAAAATAGAGGTTAGCACAAACAAGAAAATAGTAAAGATATTTTCAGCCAAGCTTCCGAAACTATTTTTAAAGCCATATGTGCTGGGTTATCATTAAATATATAAAGTGATATGAAATCTCTAAGAAGCAAGCAGAGGACTTGGACAGTTTAAATTACTTTTCATTTCCTATTCCGAAACTTGTTTTCTGAGCATTTTAAGACATTAAGAAACAAACTGTATTGCGTGAAACCCTTTTTCAAATGACAAAGGAAAAATTCTCGTCTCATTAAAGAACACTTAGAAGGACCAGTCCTTGGAATTCGCTGAGCACACACAAGGTTACAATCCACTTGACAGATCCTGGAAATGTCATAAGCTAGCAGAGAGGAGCTCAAGCAGTTTATGAATGACAAAAAAGCCAAGGGAGATGATTATAACCTTGCACTCATTCAGCAATCAAACATCATCATCATCAAATACAGAGAAGCTTAAAATACTTATGCATTTTAAGATTGCTCAGGTCTGTCAACTCATTCAGCAAAATGTCATATGAAAGTAAGGCAAGGAAGGGGGGTTGGCCTAGGGACTCTGGGGTTTTGTATTGCCCCAGTTACTCACATCATAGTTAACAGCCTTAAAGAGATTATTTTTATGAAGACTGGGTCTTACATGAAAGACAGTTTCACTTTTAATCACTTCGAAACCAATGAAACATACCTGCAAGTTTTTAGGACTTCTTTTAATAGTTATCAATGGACTTAATTTAGTCAGCTGACTAGGCCAAATTGATTTTTATGTATTGAGTAGTGCATTTGTGTATACCATGTGCACACATACCCCAACAGAATTACCTTTGCATGAAGAGCAGATTCTTCAGAGTATTAAACCAAAAAAAACCTAATGTCAACAGAACCTTTCCAAACGGCTTATTCCTGTCTATATCTCTAAAGAAGAAAAGTTACCAAAAGAAAAATAAAAAAGGCCATCATTAAGAACACTGACCTACTAATTTAAATAGCTGCTATTATTTTAGGTCTGTTGTAAGGTCATTTTAATCAGATGATCATTCAAACTTGGAAATCATCTGCACACTTTCGTTCCCATAAATAAATATGCTTAGGACTTCAACAACCTTGCAGCAGCACATTATAATTACAATATTAAATTTTCACTGCTCTACTTTGTCCTTCTCAGGGGTGCCCCAGTCCTTTGACAAAGTCCTACCTGATCTGTAGGTGATGTTGCACCCCAACCATGATAGTTTCCAACTTGGTGAAACTTAGCTATGCCAGTTTTCATTTCAGAACAAGTGCTTTTGGTCTACTACATCTTTCTCCAAATCTATTTAAAATAAATAGGACAGTAGCAAAACAAACTTCTCTGCGTGAAGGCATGACAGCTTCTAGAGATGTGCCCATAAAGAAGAGGGGACCCAGATCGAAAGGGGACATCCACATCCTCCAGCTTTTCAAGGATTACTTAGACTAGTTACAGCTTCTTAAAAAAGCTCATCTCCCCATTTCCTTCTGAAAGATGATGGAAGAGGGATTAAACTACTTATTTACAAAGCAAACAGTAAATGAAAGAAGAAATCTTACAGTTACCCCTTTAGAAGAATGCCTTCAACTTGGACTGTTCGCAAGCTTTCCATAACCTTAAAACATACTAAGTTCATAAATTGCTTTTTGCTGTCACACAGTAAGCATTTCCAAACCTTAATGTTGAAAAGGTATGATTCAAGCTATAAAAAAAAAACCCTTCAACATTTTTTAAACACTTTAGTGAGTTTTGGGGCCTGAATTTTAAATGCATGGGGCAGCTAAACTGAGAAGCTTTAGGAAAAATACTTAAAGAATGGCACTTATGCCTTCATATAAAGGCTGAGTACTATCCACAGTGAAAAATATTGATGTATTCTTTCTTAGCATTGAAAAGAGAAGAGGTCCAAGTACAGATTCTGTATGAAATACAGGTAAAGTGAAACATATAGAAAGCTCATTTATGTAATTTATTTCAGTTTTAGATAGATTTTCCTGGGGTAAAAAACACTTCTGTTAAACTGTATAAACCAAGTACAGCTTCATATTTTCTCTGCAATCAGATATATAACTATAGCTACAGCATAGGCATAAAACTAAAATGATGGAAGACTGGTTTTATAAGAGGAATAACTGATTAGTTTTCTTAAGAAGGTTATCTATGCTCAGATTGAAAGACTCGTTGCTGCTGCCTTTGTGTAGAACTGTGGGTTAAAAATAAATCAGTAAGTAAAACCCAGCAATAGAGAATGGAAACAGCTCTCCAGGCAGGACATGCTTCTAACTCGGTAAGCCTAGCTGGAACTACCCCAGGTTTTCATCTTTCCCTCTCAGCCCCCAAGCTTATACACCAACCCAGTATCAGAGCTGTGGAAAGGGCCTGCTCAAAGCAGGATGAGTGCTAGCACCAGATCCACAGCACTCTCTAACCAAGACCTGGAAATCCTCAGGGATGGAAGAATCCTGTTCCAGTGCTGCATTATCCTTCCAGTAAAGGAGTTTATCCTAACACCTGATACAAACCTTGAGCCTGTCTGAACCTTGAACGCACTGATGGCTTTCACTCTGTAAAACTAATTTCTTTTTAGACTACAAATAACAATAATAGCAGTTTGGTTTCTCTACATCTCTAGATGAGATAAATGCTTGTGAGGGAAAACTCTCAGATCAGCTGGGTAAAACAGACTGCACAATAATCACTGCCTGTGCCCTCTGTTCTAGCAGGATTGGTCCCCTCCTACAGTCACAAGCTGATTATATTGGCAAGAATGTGGAACAACAGCAGCAGATGCAGAGTGAAATGGTTGATGCCGAAGAGCCAGGCACTGCACAGTATGCATTTTAGGAGGTTTTCACTTCTTACTGGCTCAAATCTGGTGGCATGCATTGAATGTCCACTAGAAGGAGAACAATATCAAGTTACTCTTGGAGCAAATCTTCCATTTTTTGAGTTCTTAAAGGAATTTGGTTCACACAGTCTGAGAGCACTCCATAACCTGGGTCAAACTTCAGTAAGTGGGAACCATTAGGAGGTTAACTTCAAAAGCACACTCCTGATCTGAACTAAAACACATCATCAGCACACTCTCCTTTCCTAATCCAGGCACTCACAGTAGCTCTTAGGTTGAATATATTCTCTGCCTTCTCCTCTGGGACCCTAGAAATAACTGCTTTCTACCACATCCACAGCTGCAGCGTCACAAAGGACTTCAATTAATACCAACTGCCAAAAAAAGCAATCCTGACCTCTATGTTCTGTCCACTCACTCTAATGCCTAAGAAAATTGGCATGTTTTAACCCATCACCTGAGGTACATTTAGCACACACTAAATACTTGTACTGTGATGATGGATTACACACAGACTCTGACATCTCGGAGGATTTCTATTGCCCAGTTGAAAACTGTAGCATAATTAACTGTTCAGTACCAGGCTGGTTATACAGGAGCCTAAACCCAAGTGAAGTTTAATGTTATGTTCCTATCTGGAGCTATAACAACTAGGCAATAAAACCTAGCTGGGATGAGACTCATTCCTCTAAGAGGATGGATCCAGGAGGCATTATCAGATCATGGCTGACACTGGAAAACAATGAGTTCACTGCAGAGAATAGCAGCCTTGCTCCCACAGACATTCTTCACAGAAATGAGTTGTTGCATTTTCAATGGTTTCAGGAAAGAGACATATCCAAGCCCTTTATTTTCAGGGTGAAACAATTAACTAGTAGTCCACAAAGAGTGTTACCAGCAGCACTGTAGAAGAGCAAGCGCTGCTCTTTCAGAGCAAGGTTGCTCACCCACTAGACAGGATTGTTGAGTTTTCAGAAAAGATGTCAGCCTTGCCATTTCAAGTGCAATAGAAGCACTATGAGAGTTTGACTTTCAGAGAACAGCCTCCTCACAGAATAGGTACTGAGATTAATTCCCTGTAATGTCAGGGAAATATGCATAGGGAGTAGAGATGCTACAGCTCCTTTTAAACTGTTTTCAACAGGCAAGACAGAACTATCAGACTGTTTATACACATTTGATGTGTATACACACCTTGTGACAACACATTTCTGTGTACACATGTAAAAATTGATTCAATAATTGGAAAGGGTAGACCCCACTAAAAAAGGTACTTGTACAGTATATACCGTAGAAGTGTGTATATACTTGTACAGTATATACTGAGCAAACACTTAAAATGCAATCATATTTGGGTTTTCTTTTCAAGCGTTCATCTTGGTTTGATCTAGCTTAGAATAAGCTTTTCTGGCTTTTCCCCAAGTTCTTTTTTTTAATTGAAAGCAAGTGACACAAGCATCATTTGTCAAGGGCTTTTTCCTCATCGTGTATCTATTCTCACAATGCCACTAACACCTTAAAAGTAAGTGTTCTCAAAAATAAAGCTTTATGACATTATTTAGCAATCCCGTGAAAGATCACCTTGCTAATTACTAGTTAAAACAGAAACAGATCCCCTCAATCATTTTCTTCAGTTTGCAGAACAACCCTCTTCTTCCTACCCATACAAATAGTACAAGCACAGGGAGAGCAAAAAGTAATGGCCTGTAAGTAAATCCAAACCAGTGAAAATCCAAAATCCATGTAATTCAATGACTCAGCTGACCTCTGTGGACAGATTTTGACCACAAATCGGTACAGAGATCAAAGAGATCAAAGTTAAAGACAAATTCCTTCTGTTTTTCTTCAGACATATGAACTCTTCGCTAGGCTAAAACTAATCAGATCTGTGAACATTTGGAAGATAAAATAAAACAGAAAATAAGTCTTAAGTTAGTTTCGTAAAACATTTTTTTCTAAGCAAGCAAGTATTAATCTATTGCTTTGTGTGAATTTGTCAACTCTAGTTACAATCAGAGGTGACACATGGGTCTCCAGTACATTTAGAAAATTAGAAGCAAACATTATCACTGTGCCCTAGCATTTAAGTGTAAAGACTAAAAATACTAAGTTAGGGCAATGGCAAACTCTTAAATTTCCTCCTTATATCCTGGTTTTAAAGGTTTTCTGGGTCCAAAAATTTCCCTAGAATATGAAGTTCAAATAAGAGGAAGACATCTCAGGACTGAAGCCTTCGGTCCATGTCCACATACTTGCATAGGTGCCATTTAAGTCATCCTCAATCTCTTTGAAGATTGAAGCCAAAAATTCCAAGTGGGTCCTGAGGAGAACTTGAAACAAATACCTGGAAAACTGCAGAAGCCCTAGGTTTACTACACAGTTTTCTCCCCCTGCTGTGTAAAGAGTAAGTTACACTGCCTATGTTCTTCCTGCAAATAGCTCATTTCTCTACTTATTGTCCTTCACCCAGGATTCAGGTTCAGAACAGAAGAATTAAAAACTGGAGTCCTTCATGACACAATCATGATTGTCCTGTAGAAAAAACATCTACATTGCTTCCTCTTAAGTGTCATGGAAAGGACTTAATTTTTTATATATTTTTGTCCAGTCTCCCTAGAATTGCAATTGCATCACTAGTTTAGTAGCATGTTTTCCAGTAACATACATTTTTAACAAGTGAATGCATCAGAGCATTGAAGGAAAAGGATTCGGTCTAGAATGATCTTGTTCAGATGAGGCTGTTAAGCCACAAAGGCCATAACATATGCAAGCAGGATTTAACTTTCATAAGCATGCTAGTCACAGCTAATCCATAAGGACAGTTAAAGATAGCCTTATATACACTAAAGTACTGATGGCAGTGGGGACAAAAATATTTTCATATTCAAGTCATTCTTCTAAAAAAGAATGTATAGAACACTTTAAAAAGGGCCACCCTTTGCTTTTATAATTAATTAAGGAAGGAAACTTCCTATAATATTACAGCATTATACAGCAAAAGGAAGGAATAATCTCTCAGTCTTTACATCCTAAAATCCTTATCAGTAATCTACTAGGTCAGGAATTCTGTGGAAGTTCAGACTTCCAATTCATTTTGATTTTCTAGTATTTTCTTAAATTAATCCTACAATATATATATAAGGGGTTAGGACTTAGGTCAGATTTGTTAAAATACACAATCTCTCATTATAAACAAACCTACCCCCAGCCTACCACAATGATCCCACTGGACATGTATACAGCTATCCTACTCATAAGTGACCTGAAAATTAATATAGCACATCTACAGGTCTCATTTTCTGCTTTTGAAATGCTGAAGCCTGACTTACACCTAAGTCTATCTACACTAGTGTGACACCAAATGTGGAGTAAATTCCCATAAAGTGAATATAACTTTTGAAGAACTTATTGCACACTTGTCACTGTTCCTTCTATATTTTCACAAAGGTTTTTATTTTCCTGTATGCCAAGCTATCCTTTTTTTTCCTGTTCAGTTGAACTAGAGATGATGATTTACTTCATACCCTATGGTCTGTAATTTATCATGAGACTTTGTCCTTCTAAAGAGGGGGGGGGGGGGGGGGGGGGGAAGACACATGTAGCTACAAATTAGGTATTCTATCAAACTATTTTTGGTGGAGAGGAGGAATGACAGAAATCAGAAAAGAAGTTTTGGATTTCTCTCCTTGTTTCCACCACCACCACCCCTTTTAGAAAATAAACCAACACACAACCAGCTGGCAACCTTTAACAGTTTTATCTCAGACAAGTCCAAACACGAACTTATTAATTTGGTCTTTATACCTTCTACAGTCTTCAGTCAGCAGATCTGACCTCTGCCATTACATAGTCTTCTCTCAAGTCCAGGGATCTGCGCTGTAAGAGCTTTACCCACAGCCTGTCATCTTTGTCCTTTGGGAAGTCCTCTTCAATACAAAAAAACCTGCACCTAAAAGTCCCTCATTATGAGTATGAAAGAAAAAACATATTCAGAAGTATTCATGTGAAAAATAAAGTAGTTTATGAAAAGATTGCCAAAGCACAGAGAACTACTGAAAAGAACCTGCTCATAAGTTTAAAGGATGAGAAATATTTTTTCCAATCTACATTCTCATCCATCACGCTTGATGAGATAGATTCCAGTGTATGATTACTTAAACTTCAAACAATTAAAATGCAATTGACCTTTTCAGTAAACTCCTTTCAGCTTATTTCTTATCACTAGCCTTGGTACTACCCTAGCAATTATGTTTGTAGATACATACCTGTCCCTAGGAATTAAACTACTTTCTTTTGGCTGTACTACATTCAGAAAAATTCCATGCGTTTTGTGTGCTCTAAAACAGCATAAAAAAAAAAAAAAAACCACCTATCTAAAGGCCTGGATTTCTTTTAATTTTTTTTATTTCTTTGTTATACTGAGAAAGAGTTATTTAATGCCCACTTTAAAGCTATATTGTAGAAAAGTACCACTTTCGTATCTCTGTATATCACCCACAGAAATGAAGCATGCCAAATTAAAAATCTAAGATATAATTCCCCTCAAAATGACATGTGTATAAATGATTAAGTATATGGCAACACTGTCAAAGCAGAGCAAATAGCTCTGAACTGAAACAGTTGAATCCTCTTGATTTTTCTATATAGACTTATTTATCAATGGCTTTCTGGAAATGAAATAATGAAAATATTTTATTAGAAAGTGCACTGACGGAATGAGCAAATTTTATCAACTACCATATCATATTTACAGAAAGATAATGTTGAACTTGCAAATACAAGACCTAGCATTAGGAACTCTGCTACAAGTTTGTGCAGGCTGTTCACACTTCTTTCTTTTTTAAGCATTCACCTTACCAGTTGAAGGTTCACAGGAAGGGAAAAAAAGAAAAAAAAAAAAAGAGAGAGAGAAAAGCGGTATTTCACGCATCTATAACAGATAGTCATCCAAATAAGAACAGGAGTAGCAACCTACAATATGACTAATGACAAATTCCCTTCCATTTCTGTACATACCACTGTCCTACAATGAACCACTAAAAATGATGACAAAGAACAATAATTACTTAACTCAACATATGATTCTAACTACAGTATTTAAGAATATAAGTGAGCTGCAAGACAAATTGCGAACAGATTGAAAGTGCAGTTTCACCAAACAAGTTTCAAAGTAATTCATCTTGCTTCAACTATTATTGACCCAATTCTAGACATAACAGTATAAACTACTGTCACTTTGAACATTTTATGTTTGTGCTGTATCTATACAAATAAATCACTCTCCTAGATTGTATACAGAATAAGTGAAAACATGAGCATGCGTTACTATGTGGACCTAATACTGTTTAGTTTTCTTGAAAGCAGGGGAGGAGGTGGATATCAGTAGCCCAAGCTGATAAGATATTAATGAGTCAAAAGAAAAAAAAGCTGATTCATTAAATAAGTCACAGAAACCAAAAGTTTACTTTAAATGAGCAAATAAATGAATTATTGGACAAATTTGTTATCTATTTGAATGAATACAGAGTAAGGACCATGTTCAACCAATAGTAAAGACACTGGCACATTTGCAAATCCAGCCTGTAGGTTACAAAAACCATAAGTTCCCTGACAACTTTTCACTCAAATAAAGACATTTTCTATATGGCTCAAACACACCCCACAGGATCAGACTCTTGAGGTCTCTCCTCCTCTCTCGGTAAAGCTCATATATAAGTCAAAGTGAACCTTCAGAATTTTGCTATACTACATCAGGCTGAGCTTAAACACCAGATTTCTGATTTGAGACATGAAATGGAAAAAATAAGTAAACACCTCCTTAGGTTCCTCCTCTGAAACTTTGTAGTTCTTGCAAATCTCAGATTCAAGCAATAAGTAGAAATAATCTGCAACACATAGTCTGATCACCACCGCTCATTTCATTTACCTACCATTTATTCACCAACTACCTATAACATTATTACTATTACTATTATTTGCCAATAAATAATAATTATATGCATTGCAGTGTGGTCTTAGGCAAGCAATCCTACGGATATTATTTGACCTAGCTTCAAATTCAATAAAGTATTTTAAATAACTTGCAAATTCAAAAACAGAGTTCAACGAGTGAAAGCAGAACAGAAATACATAGTCCAACCCAAACATCAATGCAGGTCAAGGTCTGCCACACATACTAACACTGAATCTCACCACATAAGCTCTCTTAGTTTGCGTTAGGAACAACTTTTTTTGAAAGAATTATATTCCAATAAATGCCCACAGAAAGGTGTTCTATGTTCTCAGTACAGTACATAAGTTAGCAAACAAAAATACTTTTTGTTGCTGCTGATCAATCACACTAGACATACACAAAAGCTCAGGGCTTGGTGCTTACATCTTACCCAACACAAGGCTACACAGCGCTGCTACCATCACACAAATAACATCCCCCCCGAGTGAGAGTTTATACAATTAGCCACACCCTGGCCAGCATCACACCCCATCCCCAATAGTCTGCCAGTGCTCCCTTGACCTCATATCCAATTACAAGAAATATGTTTCCTTCTTGTTCACAGTGATGCCTCATTAAATTGTGTTTCACCTATGACCTGATTCTCCAAGCACTTCACTAGAAACAAACCAAGTTCTGCTGCTGCAAACAAGATTAAATAGCCACTATAAATCCCCTTGTCAGAAGTATTATACATTTGATTCTGTTTCCATACTGCTAGTAATTTCCAGTGGTAAATGTAGTACAAGGTCACAGTACATGTTATCGACAAGGTATATGTGGAGATAGAAGCAGAAGGGACAAGCAACGTTACGTTATATTGTTTGAAAATATTCATTCATATCTTTCTGCTTAAAAATAAGGAGTTTCTCTACAGTAATCTACACTGTGGGGTATTGTGCTAATGGCATTGTATGTAAAGCATGAAAAATTAAACAAATGCCGATTGAAATGATATCAGATGGTAAATAATTTAATGGATGAGCTTTATAGAATGTAAACATTCTTAAATTACTTTGCCATGAATTAGTAATCAAAAGCTAAATTATTTAAATTTCTGCTGCAAAGGGGAAACCTAATGAGATCATAAAGATTCCTTGTAAGAGAATTCCAGACTAAAAGTATGTTTTCCGGGAAGGTAATTTACAGTCCAATAATTTATAGCTATAAAATTGTGTTTCTGCAGTCAGGATGATTTATTTTCTGCACTTACCATGATGCATGTTTAAAGTACAGTGATAGCCTTCTTTTGCAACTGTGCAATATCATGAACACCAGGAAGGTCTTTTCATAAACTAGAATTACTCTCGGTCTAATTTTCCAGGAGCTGTCTTCAGGAAATGGGTATGTGAGAATACAGTCATTACTGTATTTTAAAATATTTACATTGTAATTAATCTTCAAGAGTGATACACCTAAGAGTGTCAGCACTGTAAGAGGCAAGAGAGTTAAATATATTAAGATGCAACTATCCAATAGCTTAGTCTCTATGAGAATTTTCCATAGCGAAGAGACAATTGCAGACTTCTCTTATTTAGTTTTACTCTGAAATCCTGAACTACTGATCGTTGTAATTTGTTTATTTTCTTATGGTAAGTATGCACTTTTTCTTCCACTGTTTGTAGTTTAATTTAGACTCTCAGCATGAAGACAACAGACTAAAACAGATCAAACGTAAAAAAGTGATTGACAGATTCCTGTCAAAGTTGCCAGTGATGGAGATAACTGTGACACACCTACTATAACCTAAGAAATATAGTAAAAAGAGATGGAGATCCATTCCCAAGCAGGCAACAGGAGAGAAAGCTGCTGCACTGGGGCAAGCTGGACTCATTAACAGGAGGGGAGAATTATGCCTTCTTTGACAGCAAGTGAGTGCACCTGGTGGAATCTCAGGTTTGCAAGATGGGGCAGGCAGGGGCTCAATTAGGACTGCTAGACATTTGACTCAAACTCCTTGGGAACACAGATGGTAACTAAAACAAATTTAAACACTACTTTCTACTTTATCAACAAAGAATGAGAGTGAGAAAGATAGAATATAGCTTTGAAGCACTATCCTAGAATTATATACTTAATTTTTGTAAGATAAGTTGTAAGATACAGGCTTGGGGAAGAGTGGCTGGAAAGCTGCCTGTCGGAAAAAGGACCGGGGGGTGTTGGTCGACAGCCGGCTGAACGTGAGCCGGCAGTGTGCCCACGTGGCCAAGAAGGCCAATGGCATCCTGGCCTGTATCAGAAATAGTGTGGCCAGCAGGAGTAGGGAAGTGATCGTGCCCCTGTACTCGGCACTGGTGAGGCCACACCTCAAATACTGTGTTCCGTTTTGGGCCCCTCACTACAAGAAGGACATTGAGGGGCTGGAGCGTGTCCAGAGAAGGGCAAGGAGGCTGGTGAGGGGTCTGGAGAACAAGTCTTATGAGGAGGGGCTGAGGGAACTGGGGTTGTTTAGCCTGGAGAAAAGGAGGCTGAGGGGAGACCTCATCGCTCTCTACAACTCCCTGAAAGGAGGTTGTAGCGAGGTGGGTGTCGGTCTCTTCTCCCAAGTAACTAGCAATAGGATGAGAGGAAATGGCCTCAAGTTGTGCCAGGGGAGGTTTAGATTGGACATGAGGAAAAATTTCTTGACTGAAAGAGTGGTGAAACATTGGAACAGTCTGCCCAGGGAAGTGGTGGAGTCCCCATCCCTGGAGGTATTTAGAAGACGTGTAGATGAGGCGCTTAGGGACATGGTTTAGTGGGCATGGTGGTGTTGGGTTGACGGTTAGACTCAATGATCTTACAGGTCTTTTCCAACCTTAATGATTCTATGATTCTAAGTTGGCTACCTTCTCTACCCTGAGTAGAACTGGAAGTTTATTTTCATAATGGCTTATGACAATCATAAAGAGCTTATAAATTATAGAAAATAAAGAGTCATCTTTACTATTTTGATGCTGTTTTGGGATCCAAGACAAAAAAATTTAGAGGAGGACTACAGGGTGAATTTTGATGAAGTAATAAGTATTTTCCTATGAAAGAATATCCATGCAGAAAAACAGTGGAGGCAGACAGTATAGCACCATGCAACTGGGGAAAGGCACAAAGTCACTCTCTGAAAATCACAGCCCAGAACATTGGTAAAGAAGACAATGAAAAGTATGATTATTCTGGAAATTCATATTTTGGAAAATATGCAAGAACAACAATTGTTCACATCATTCTGTAAAAGTACATAGGTATCAGGACAGGGTTCATATCAGGAGCCAGAGCACCATTAGCTCAGAGTAATTCTTCACAGGGACAACAGACAACGCTGCAGATCATAGAATCATAGAATCATAGAATCATTGAGGTTGGAAAAGACCTCTAAGATCATCGAGTCCAACCGTCAACCCAACACCACCATGCCCACTAAACCATGTCCCTAAGCGCCTCATCTACACGTCTTTTAAATACCTCCAGGGATGGGGACTCCACCACTTCCCTGGGCAGCCTGTGCCAATGTTTCACCACTCTTTCAGTAAAGAAATTTTTCCTTACATCCAATCTAAACCTCCCCTGCTGCAACTTGAGGCCATTTCCTCTCGTCCTATCGCTTGTTACTTCGGAGAAAAGACCAACACCCACCTCGCTACAACCTCCTTTCAGGTAGTTGTAGAGAGCGATGAGGTCTCCCCTCAGCCTCCTTTTCTCCAGGCTGAACAACCCCAGTTCCCTCAGCCGCTCCTCATAAGACTTGTTCTCCAGACCCCTCACCAGCCTCGTTGCCCTTCTAAGATGAAGATGAATGGGCTATTAGTTTGGAAGTACACTCAATATTTATTTTTGAGTTTATAGGCTTATCAGCTTCTGTCAATTACATTACCATGGAAAAGGAATCAAAACAATAAAACTTGCAGTGCTGATCTAATCTCTTAAACAAGTTCATGAACTAAATATGATTCTGAAGTTGGTAAAAATACAATGTCATAGTACTATGGAAAAAGTACTTTAAAAAGTTATTGGGTTAAAACTAAGCCCATGTTCTCTCTCTTTTAAAAGTAATTTTTGAAAAAGGCAAAGGGACAAAAACATCTGAGGGAGAATTTGAGGAGTGGGTCTGTAAGAAGTGGAACTTCTCAACACAGTCAGAATAAAGCCCAGCTTGGCCAGCTTGTTGCTCTGGGAAGCAAGAAAAAAACCACAAAAATAATCAGTTACTTAATTCTTCAAGCAGAGTTCTAACAGGCAGAAATAAAAAAATGCTACATTTGTGTACAAATACCTATGATAGCCATCTTTTCTCTAAAGTGCCATTTGGATTGTGCATTCAGGCATCTGAGAAAATCCACAGAGGAAAAAGCTGAAACAAGATAGTAAAGTCTATAAGGACGACAGTCCAGTGGTACAAAAGAAAAAGAGACAGCTATAGCGGCAGGGCTTAAGCTGAACAAAGAACAAATTCTTTGCAGAATAAATTGTAGGATACAACATGGGGAATACTAGCATCTTGTGTTGTATAGGTATAAACCAAAAAACAGATTAAAATCTGTTTAGTCTACCCCAACAGGTAAAGAAAGAAGGAGCACAAAGATCAGAGACCCATACAAGGGAATCTGTGTCCCAGGCTGTTGTCCAAATCAGCCACCTTAGAACACAACACAACCACTTATTTCATAAGAGAGTAATACACGGCAGTAGAAGTAGCTACAGTCTTCTGGAATTTGCAATTCAAATTCTTACATTGATAAAAGCCACAGAACACTTACTATATAAATTGGAGAGCAAACTAGAGGAAGAGCTAGAGGCATAATTCCCAGGACCTGACAATAGCTGCATATTCCAGACCACTCCAGATACCTGTGCCTCCAGGACAGCAACTTCAGCCCCAAATGAGTCCCACGATAAGCTGCACTTGAATCGTTCACACACTGAACATGGCTCAAGAGGGTCATCATTGTATCACCCTTCCCTGTGATGGCATTTCACAGTCCTGAGGCTATGAGAGAGAAATTTTTAAATAGCTGTCTCTCTCATAACGACAGCATTAGCAAAACCGTATGTAAAAAAAACCCCAAACCTAGAACGTGTTGAGTTTATGAGAAGAATAAACAGATAATAAGAAAGAATACCCACCACTGAACAGAAGGATGCCTGTTAAGGATGCTGTTCCAGAGCTGAGCAAATTACAGCACAGCGTTCCTCTGAGAGAAAACGGCTAAACTTGAACATTGATTTTTTTTTTCAGAGAGAAAAGATGAGAAGGATTAAGGCCATATTTTGAATCTCCATTCTTCAAGGTCTATCACTATTTCAGTATACGAAGAACTTCAGGCCACTCTGAATTCAGACTGACCTGCTCTGCTACTTCGAAAGGAGAAAATAACAGCACTCTTACACAAGCATGAGATACTTTGAATTTAAAAAAACTAGATTTATTTCATCAGCTGTAACAGCCTAAATTAAATTTATCTTGCAATTCTTGTAAACAGTGTTATTTTCTGTAATTTCTCTTCTAACACATGCATTTTAGTGTTGTAATAAAAAAGAAAACCATTCTCAGTATTTTCTTCTCATCTAACACGATTAAGGCAAATTGTGACAGTACTTAAACTCTTTAGATGAGCAAGCTGAGAAAGAAGCAGCATCCCAGCCACAGCAGCTCGGGTAGGTTATCACAGCACTGTAGAGCTAGTGAACCCCAAAAGATCCACGAAGGAAAACTAGTGCCTCTAGACAACCCAACTCCATGAGAATGAAGTACAGTTATAACAGAGTAAGATGGAGTGTCACGGTAGTGACACCCTTAGTCATTCCCAAACTGACAATCTCAGAGTCAATGAAAACTGCTCAGTCATACAGCACGTTGATTACTGCTGACCACAGTAGAAAGAGATACTCTGAGTGCTTGTTGTAGCTTACCACCTGCTGGTTTTCCATCATTTGCCTTCCCTATTCCTCCCTTTGTATTACTCTTATTCTTTCTCCTGTCACAACTCTTTCTCTCTCAGACCTACCTCCAAATACCTCTTCCTCCTTCATGTTTCCACTCTCCCAAGAGATATCTCTATCTTCCATCTTTCGTACCTTTCCTTATCTCTAATTCCTCCTTGCCTCCCTGCTCTGAAACCCCCCTGGTATCCATCCCTCTAATACTGCTTCCTCTCCTAGTTATATCTATCTCTCTCCTTGAAAAACTGCCCTCTCAAATTCAGCCAATTCATCCCTTATTCCACTTTTTCTATTCTCTGTTTCTTCCAGACACCTTTTCCTCCATTTCTTCCCCCTTGTCTACACTTTTCCCATGATAAATCCATTCTTTCTTCTCCAGAATTCTGATTTTGCCTCCAAGTTTCCTTCTCCCCCACTTGACAAAGACACCCGCTATTACACACCTCTTCTAGCAAAATTTCCTGTGCTTCCCAAAGGCCACATCTACTACAGATACTGTGAGGAAGAACAAGACCCACATCTTCCCTATCTTCTCTCCCCCATCACTCCACCCTTCACAGAGCCCTATTCCTTTTTACTGTCTGTTTCCATAAGCTGGGGTGTCCCATAAAGTTCAGACCTTCTCTCTCCCTCCTGCTGCAGCTTTTTCTAAAACCCATGCATTTTTCCCTCACACCACCTATTTTGAGTGCCATACCTTCTTATGCAAGCCCCAAAACCTGGGTAAGCTTATTTACATCTTCTGCTTTTGTCACATGCAGTATTATCATTCTCTTTTCCAATACAAACTATTATATTGTCCCCTTTGGACATATATCAAGCAAGACTCTCAAATGAGATTTTCTTTCTAAAAATTCTGTGCATTAAAACATGCTTTTATACGGCTTTATGTAAAAGCCCTTTCACACATTTCCAATAATAGATTAAATAATAGGATTGTTGAAACTGCTTTTAAAACTCAATGAACCAGTTAGGCATCTTTTGAAAGAGAAGGAAGGTACAGGTCAAGGGCAGCTTTATTCTGTTAATCTCTCACAATGATTTTGCCAATAATCCTGAGTTGATAAAAATGAGATTGTGAAGGGTAGGATACTGCTTATGACATAACCGTTCTTAAAGAACAAAGACACTTTTTGTCTTGACCTCCAAATGGAAGAGTGACAGATTAAAATCAGTACACATGCACACAGAGCTGATGTACAGCAACCTGATCCAAAACCCAGAAAAGAGAATTGAGGTCTTTTGGTTAATTTACTTCATGTATTGGGTTTGCGTGGCAAGGTTTTGATAGCGGGCGGGCTACAGGGGTGGGTTCTGTGAGAAGCTGCTAGAAGCTTCCCCCATGTCCGATAGAGCCAATGCCAACCAGCTCCAAGACGAACCCGCCGCTGGCCAAGGCTGAGCCCATCAGCGACAGTGGTAGTGGCTCTGTGATAACATATTTAAGGGGAAAAAAAACTGTGGTGGAACAACAGCAGCGGAGAGAGGAGAGAGAATATGTGAGAGAAACGACTCTGCAGACACCAAGGTCAGTGAAGAAGGAGGGGGAGGAGGTGCTCCAGGCACCGGAGCAGAGATTCCCCTGCAGCCCGTGGTGAAGACCATGGTGAGGCAGGCTGTCCCCCTGCAGCCCGTGGAGGTCTACAGTGGAGCAGATATCCACCTGCAGCCCATGGAGAACCCCACACCGGAGTACGTGGATGCACCTGAAGGAGGCTGTGACCCCGTGGGAAGCCCATGCCAGAGCAGGCTCCTGGCAGGACCTGTGGACCCATGGAGAGAGGAGCCCATGCTGGAGCAGGTTTGCTGGCAGGACTTGTGACCCCATAGGGGACCCATGCTGGAGCAGTCTGTTCCTGAAGGACTGCACGCCGTGGAAGGGACCCACACTGGAGTAGTTCAAGAAGAACTGTAGCCCATGGGAAGGACTCACATTGGAGAAGTTTGTGGAGGACTGTCTCCCATGGGAGGGACCCCATGCTGGAGCAGGGGAAGAGTGTGAGGAGTCCTCCCCCTGAGGAGGAAGGAGAGGCAGAGACAATGTGTGATGAACTGACCGCAACCCCCATTCCCTGTCTCCCTGTGCCGCTGGAGGGGAGGAGGTAGAGAAAATCAGGAGTAAATTTGAGCCCAGGAAGAAGGGAGGGGTGGGGGAAGGTGTTTTTAAGATTTGGTTTTATTTCTTATTATCCTACTCTGATTTGATTGGTAATAAATTAAACTAATTTCCCCAAGTCAAGTCTGTTTTGCCCATGATGGTAATTGGTGAGTGATCTTCCTGTCCTTATCTTGACCCACGAGCCTTTCGTTATATTTTCTCTCCCCTGTCCAGTCGAGGAAGGGGAGTGATAAAGCGGCTTTGGTGGGCACCTGGGGTCCAGCCAGGGTCAACCCACCACACCTCACCAGGCATGGATCAGGCCTGAGGTGTATGACAGTAGCCATTGAGAAAAAGGACACTTGCAAATGTCCAGTCTGTGTTGCACATCTCCAAATTTCAAGCATGCTTAAACATGGTGTTTTCATCAGGTTTTATCTCTACTTCTGGATTTTCTACATAATTTGGGCTGTTTCATTCCTAGTAGCAGCATAGAAGATTGGAAGAGCCTACTTGCTGGAAGAAATAAAATATGCCCACATTTGTGACGTGGAAATTATTAAGCAACTAAGTATGAAATTCCACAGTGTCAACTCTTTACAGTAAAATGAAAGGAATGCTTAATGCTGGTAACAGTATGGCTCTACAGAGATTCGAAATTTACCGTGTGAGGTTAAAGAATATATCCAGAAAGCACAGCAGCTTGAGGAAAAAAGCCTTCTACCACAGAAGAGAAGGTATTCTTGAGCACAACACATTTTTTTCAATGAAAGGATTTCCTCACTGATTACATTATAAAATATATGAAAGGCATGGCAGGACATGGGTGTTCTCTCGATTGATTTAATCAGTGTTGACATTGCTTTGTCTTGTGTTAACATACTGTGTTGAGTCACAACTGTAAACCACCCTAGCTCCATTCTAGTAGTAGCTATTGAAACTTTTGTTCTCAGAGAAGAACATATCACTTAAAGGGATAGTAAAACCATGCAAATGCCTGTTTGGGGGGAGAGAGGAGAAAGTATGTACAGAGGGTCATGTAGGAACTCTCAAATACAACAGCAGCACTGAGGTACACTTATCATTAGTGTATCAATTCGTTCCACAGGAATGAGTATTACAGTTCTACGTTACTCCACTTCTGCCTTCTAAGTTGATCAAAATGTCTCTCATCCTGGAAAAAGGTATGACCTATTTAACAGAAATGTAGTTTTTGGTGGAAGTAACACTTTTCCTTCATACACCTCCTTCCTTCATACAGTAGGAATCACATTTTCTACTACGTCTTCCTGATACCTTTGCAGACAAGGCCATGGTGCACTTGTAATTAACATCACATCACCATCTGCAGTTCCCTGTTCGGCACTTCAGCCTTCCCTCAGGCATTTGCCCACTTGCATTTAGCAGCAGCACAAAGTTTTGGTGTATGCTAACCTCTTGGTCAAATCTTACCCCAAGGCTTTTACAGAAGGGAGGTAGCTGCCAGACCTATTTTACCCTCTAGCACTTTTTCCTAGAAGTTTTTGTTTGCTTATTTGCCAGACACTCCAAATGTGGGCTTGAAATTAATTGATCTGAACATAAACTTTATCTAAGTTTTTCTCTGAACATAAACTTAATGTAAGTTTTAATAATTGTGCAGAGAAAACTGTCTTTGCCTGGTGTGCCAAGATACACACTTCTTACAAAGTATGCTCAATCAGCTTTGCTTTAAGAGAAAAAAAAGGAATAGTTTCTATGTAATGGAAATCATCTCACTTACTGCTTCTGTCAGGCACTTTTCTTTCCTTGAAGAATGGATTCTAACTCTTTGCTGAATCCGTGAGCAAGAACAATTTTTCCTAAGATTATGCAGACTTACTCCAACAAAACAAGTGCACTAATATATAGCATCAGGAATACACGTGCACACGCAACACAAATAGGTTTGGTTTGTTTTTTTTTTACCTAGCTGCTTTTTCTACTAGGTGTCTCACTAAGGATCAAAACCCATTAGTGAAGATAATACTCAGAAAAGGGCTGAGGACCCAGCATCATTATTAAAGCATACAATTGCCTGATGATTGCTGTGTTCTGCGGAGGTTTGTGTTACACTGTCCTGATCAAACACTGGGACTCACTTGGAAATGCCAGTGCCCAGACACAGAACGAAGCAAACTTCTTCTGGACTCTTTGGCTCCAAGTGGCTGATGACCACTACCTAATTCCCAAAGGCAAGCCATCAAAAGAAATGTTAATTGTTGAAATATGAAGCTAAAACTCTGGTAATAAGACAAACAAAACACACTCTGTATGTGCAGGGAACAGACGAGCAAAAAGGGAAGACAGACACAAGCTGTGAAATGGTTTATGTTTTTAACATTCAGAGGAACCTGACAGTGAAACTAAATCACAGAAGTCTAATACTACACGCCAGATAAAAATGAAATTAATGAGATCTGTTTAATCAGCAAGAAAAAGAAGAAAGCATGAAGAATCTGTGATTGATAAGAAGCTGGTGAGCCATTCTTGCAATTTTCAAAACTATTTGGATTCCTGAAAAGCAATCAGATGATTGGTACCTGGAGGTGAATAAAAGATGTCCTCAGGAGTGTGCTGGATGCCCCAGAATAAACTCTAGGCAAAGCAATAGACCCTGACAAAGAAAAGAAGTAATTATATCCATATGGATGTTTATGGAAGACAATACTTGTGGAAAAGTACTAAAGAAACCTGATAGCTTACAGAGCTCACAATCAAAGTCTCCTCACAAAGAGTATGTGAAGCTACACACATTAGAGGGTAAACAAGAACCATTCTAATCCCATGTAGCAGGTATATCTGGGAAAAAAAGTTAACACAACCAATTTAACATTTGCATCATTATTAGTACTAAATGTGCCAGTGTTGTTAGATTGGAGAGGTGCATGGGTAGGCTCCAAGGTAGTCTTTCTGACTGGGATTAATGTTTGCAGCTTTGGAATAATAGAGTTGTTGCCACTACAAGCATATTAATCATCTCTCCCAGGAAGTAAGATCTGAAAATTCAGAGAAAAAGCTATCTACTTTTAAAGCATGGAAAGCACAGAAGTGAGCATCTCTTTCCTCTGCTCCATGAAGGCTGTTACCAGAGTCAATACAAAGTATCTCAGCCCTTCTGAAGCCCAGGCAGCTGACTTTCCATTGAAGTCAGTAAAAAAACAAACCTGGAGACCAAACTTGCAATGATCACACTCCTACATGACACAGCACCATCTAATAAATTCCTCAAAGTTACATGAGCTTGGGTTTTGTTTGTGTTTATGCTGAAAATCAACCGTTACCCAGCTGTTCCTGTGTGCTAGATTATTCTTTTTCATTACTTAGTCTCCATCAAATATTTCTTCTAGCAATCTGGGTTAACTGTGAATACAGATAGAATTACCTCCTACCCATATTACAATAAATTATTACAATGTACAGGTAGATCAACATTACATGAGAAATAGTGGGAACATACAGCAATGAAACATATGACTAGCAAATCATACACTAGTCTCTGAATCAAGGCAGAGGTTCAAACAGTACATTCAAAGTAATTAGAAGAAAGTAGTAGCAACAAATTTTATCTGTAGTATAGCAGTGAAAGTAGACAAGAATGTATGCATCCCAATACCGATTTTTATGAAAATACATAAAAAGTGGACAAAAAATTAATCAAATTAAACTGAGAATGTGAAAAACTTTGCTTTCTTTTCAGAATTTAAAATTTTTATATTGTGTTAAAAGTTTTCCTTTTTTTATTATGTAATTTATTTAAATCCACTACCTAAATTTAGGATGCCAATGATTAAAGCAGATCTTGCTTGTCCATTGATAACTTGGAGAACATGCCATAAAACAGCCCTTTTTAGCCTTAAAGTGGGAAGAAGTGAAAACACAATATTTTAAAAAATTAAAATGCAACCAAAGGACAAACTTGCATTTACAAACACAATGCCTAAACTTCAGGCTTTCTAAGATGCTTCAGTGAGTATAATGCAACTTTAAAGCACTCTGTACTCCTGACCTGTAGTTCAGGAGACTACTTCAGGTGCCTCATGTTTTGAACATCAGGACTTTTTTTCCTAATAAAAACTTTTTTTTTCCCCCTCCAGTGTTTTTGCCTTCCATCCTTGCAAAGTAAGCCGTGATTGTAGCATCTTGGTAGCACTAGCAGCTGTCTTTTGCCCATACCTCTCTTTTGATCAATGGAGAAGAGGCAGAGAAAAAACATAATTGTCACTGTTGGTCAAGGAATGATCAAGAAGAAGAGTGACATGGTTGCTAAGAAGGTTAAAGAAAAGGTCAAAGAAATACAAAAGAGAAAATATATGCTCGGTACAACAAAGCACAAAAACAAGAAAATTGAGCTCTTCAAGACTAAGCAGTTTTTGGCTACATCTTTATAAACAATGTGCTGGCTCATTTTGCTGTTTCTGATTTTAATGATGCACTGCACAAAGAGCAAGTGATAATAGATAAAGGTTACATTTACTGCAGAGAAACTGTTTGAAAGCAATATGATTTTATATTTGCACTTCAGTGGGGAGCTAGTTCAACTGGAAGAATTAACTGAGGAAGTAAGTAAATACCAAAGAAAAGCAAAAAATTGAAGAACAAAGGGAATTAGGAAAAGGAGACACTAAAAAAAGGGGAACATCAGATGTGCCAGCAATCATATGAAGTCTACCACAAGGAAAACTGAAGAGAAAAACCTACCACTCAACGGAGAAATTAACTTAAGCATCTTTGAGGAAGCAGGACTGCAACCACTCCACACCAAAATGACTCTATATAATAAGGACCATAGTTCAATCTTTGTGTCTGAATTTTATTTTACTTGATAAAATTCAAAATCTATATTTCCTTTAGTTCCATACATGTAAGGAATCAATAGGGAGTACGTCCACAGCCCAGTGAAGAAGTAATGAAGTCAGTGGAAAGAGTAGGAGCATCTCCACACAGGAATACTGACATTTCAAGAGAGCAAAACTGAGTCTCTGAAGTGAAGTTGGGGGGGGGGAGGGGGGAGATAAAAAGAAAAAAGGGGGAATTTGGGTTGATGAAATATAGTGTAACAGCTTTTCCTATGAATTGATAAAGGAATGTCCTTTCTGTGGGCTGGAGCTAAAGATAGTTCTCTGAACTGAAACTTTTCAATTGTCATTTATATTTTATGACAAAAATGGAAAGAAGCAAATGGAAAATGGAAGTATTCCCATAATCTGTTTACAACAAAAAACTAATTTCATCAGAAAAGTGGTAATTTTTCCCCAAAATGTCTGAATTTCTGAATCTTTAGACTATCTGGTTTTTTAAAAAATACTGCTATGCTATGGTGTCTGAATTATTGTAATTCCATAGAGAAAATATATATATTCAAACTTTTTCTGTATATTTTATTTAGGAAAAAAATGTTGATAAGCCTGGAGGCTATTTCAACAGATTAAGGTCCGACATTTTTAACACGTTAAAACTGTACCACAAATCAATTGAACACAATGGTCATTTAGTTTTCTAACAGGAATTCATTAACTAAATAAACAAATAAATAAATAAACCACAGATATTTCCAAACATTTTAAGACTTCATTTTCTATTTTTTTCTGTAACAATCTGCAACCATAAAAGTACTATTGCATTCATGTTTCATAAAAAGCAACACCAATCTTCAGTCACCTGTCAGAATAATGCTGCCACAGCAGCTGGCTTTAACCACAACAACAAAGAATGACTGATTTTGCCATGAATAGGTGAACTGAATTGACTCAGCTTAGCTATTCTGTCTCTGCTGTGATCTTCTGCTAATCACCAAGTAGTTCAACAAGCAGCAGAACTACAATCTCGTTTTCCTGTAGATTTGTGTCTCAGGACCAAGCTTCCATAAGGATTCCCAGTTTTCTATTAAATGGGTCTCTCTCTGATCCACAGCATTTGTAGGATATCAATGTCCCTGACTCTTCTTCCAGTTCTGGTTGAAATTTGCCAATAGGTTTAAAAGGTGCCAGGTGAGAATGAACTTCTTGTGATGTGCTGACATAAACCCCCCAGATTCCCATGCAACTCACTGTGTGGCATTATAAGCTATTAAAATGAAGCCATTCAAGATGGAGATGACATGAACTTGATGTGAAGAAATAGGATCTTTTGAATGTCACAGTCAAAATCTGAATAACAGTCACCACGAAGCAAGCTAAATATAATAGACCAATAATCTTCCCACGGTCGTGATATGAAGGAAGCCTTCTCCACTTCGGATGGGGAAAATAGAATAAATATTTTCTCAAACTCCAATAATTAACAGAAGTTGTGTGCCTTTTTGATTATCTCAACCTTGATGTTTCTCCTATACCAGTCATTATCAGCACCACAGCTTCAGATACAGCTTGCTCCAGTTAGATTAGACAGCCTGGGATACATAACATAGACTCTCTAAATTTCTACTGTTCTGTGGCCACAGCTGAGAGATTCAAAGAGAGAGGGAGAAAACACAGTTCTGACATGATAATTTGGAAACACATTTGAAGAATTTGGTGTGAATGTTTAGAAATAATTCTTCAACAGACAAAAATGAAAGACATCTTATTGGACATTAAAAAGAGCATGGGACAAAGCACGAGCTTTTCTCTGATGAGGCTCCACAATTCATGTAAATCAAATAATAATATACAGTAATACAAGGACACACTAGCAATATAGATGTTCCCATGCAAAAGTGATAGCAGCTTGAGAATTAGGAGAATTAGTCTTAACAACTATCAAGACAAAATTTATTGTAGAATTTACCACTTAACCATTAACGATTTTGTTAGAGGTATTAATTTTAGCACCAGTGTAATTGCCTTGGAAATAACCTTGATAATAGGTTTCGTGACTTTTTTAAATTTAAAAGTGTAAGTCAGTCTGCAAGGTAAATCCTGAGGAAGAAAAACAATAGTCTGCTAAGTTTAATGTGTCATGGTTTTGTATGAAGGTGAGGGGCCCACAGAAGAGTCAGGTGCATAGAAAACACACACTTTAGATCTTCTTTATGTAGTAAAATACATGATGGGCTGGTATAAGTGTAAATGGGAATGAGGTCTCAATTTTTCTAAGCACTGAAGATGAAAGTTAAAAATTGCTAGCTCAGTAATATACTGGCAGAGGGTAGATTACTTAATAGAGATTTGAAAGTTGTAATTAATACTGAAATTCACAAAATTATACCACAGTTTAACAGATCTTGTAAGTTACAAACAAAAATTAAAGTAAATTAACAGTCTAAACAAGCTGTATATGAATTTGGCAAGGGTGGTGGTGTTGGGTGAGGATGTTGTTAATAGATAGTGTTGTTGGGTGATGATTTCTGCCAAATGAGGTGGAGAAGATCTAACTGAATTATCTAAATTTTCCACCTCTTTTTGTCTTTAAGATCAATTAGTCTATGAGGTTTGACTGTGAAAGAAGAGCCAACACCTCATATGACCATGCTTCACTCTTCTCCATAGACCAGTAGCCTGTAAAATTATGAACACAGTAGACATGCAGCAGATCTAAGCCTATGATTTCTTTTTCATCATGGCATATTTTTTTGTTCTTCCTTTTTTGTGCAATTCTTAATTTTGCCTATAGTTTTTTGTGAGTGATTAAGAGTGATGGGTACAGAAACACCATGTGCTTGCCCAGTAAATTTCAATCTCCTTTTTGTTTGTTTTATTCATATGAAAATAAAGCCCAGATTCACAAAGCTGTTTGAACATCTCACCCAAACAAATGGAAACAGGAGGAAGATGGGAAACACCTGTCTGAAGAAGTCCATTATCTACTAATTTTCACTGTTTATACATCTGTTGTGGGTTCATTGGGACTGATACCCCACGAGTGATGCTTCAGTCTGGTATCATAGTCTAAATAACAATGATTTAAGTTACACTGAGAATAGCTGATTCATATATATTCCTTGCATCCTTAGAGTTCTAATGCTGATAAAGATTTTAAGAGTCACAAAGGATACCTTTCTTTTATGTGAACCCGAACTAGTTTTCCTGCTGACTACTCGGCCTGTGAGTGAGCCCTGCTACAATTTTGGTGACAGACCTCGAGGTGAGCTCACTGCAGGTGACAAATCCAATGGAAAGAGCTTTGGTTTGGAACTCTGCAAGTTGGAATGCATCGAGAGGGGAAGCACTCTAAATCATCATCAAATTAGCACAAGAGTTTTCTCTCAGTCCTTGTGACATTTGTTCTTCAGGTTCTGAGGCTGGAAGAATCTGTGATGATCTCAATTGCTGCAGATGTGCAGTGAGCAACTCCTCATGGTCTATATAACAACTTCAGTCTTTTCAAGAACAGCCGAAGAGGACTTTGAAAGTCAGTGACTTAACAATCTAGAATTTAGTGTAGTAATTGTGATTCATCTTTAGAGTTGTAACTTGACCTTCAAAGTTCCTGGTGAAACTCCTGGTGGCTGTCTAGAACATCAAAATTGTTCTTATTTGTTTTGCTGTGTTTCCACTACCATTCACTGAGTTAACATTTTCCATCTCAGTAATCTCACCACAGTTGGCATCCATATAAATGATTTAAACAAAATACTCAGGAGTTTTTCAAAACAGTTTGCCTATCTTAGCTTTATTCATTCTGACTGTGCCACACACCTCAGTTTCTATGGCTTATACCAAAGCAAAGCCCAGTTTCAGTGCCCTAGATTCATATACCGATTCACTTTTTATCATTGGTATATACTCCCTTGCTTCTGAGATCTTGTAGTTATCAGATCTGCACAAGTAACTAAAAAGTCACATATATACTCTGTTCTTAGGCATATATTTTTATACGTATTGTACATTACACGTTTTGAATTTAACTCATGTAACTCATACTCACTACAGCTATTTCTTCATCTTTTCTATGCTCCTACTTTTCCATCCTTACCAGAGTGTGAGATCATCCATTTAGCATTTATGTCAGTTATGTTCATGTTTGTGACTGTCCAGATGCTTGTTCTACTCACAGGCATTTTTCAGTATTTTCATTAGCTCCTAAGGAGTCCTGTGCATTCATTCTATTCTATTTCCCTTCTCTAGGGTCAGGCCATTTACAGCTAATAGGTTTTCATCCATCTCTGAGGTATGATCCCATTAAAATTCTGTTTTAACTTGTCATCTTCATCTACAAATGCAGTTTTATGAGCAGCAGCTGAGATTCCAATTCATCTTTGGTGTCTAGTAAGCCTTGGGTCCTCTCTTGAAAGCTTTTGGTTTGAATGGAAGTGCTTTCAGATGGCTGACACACTTCAAATAAGTTGGAGACCTATGATCATCAAGGGTTATTTGCCCATTGGATCCTCATTCTCTCTCTTTCTGTCCCATGTATATTTGAAAGTGTTCAACCTTTTAAGTTGCTGACCATCTGTCTCCTTCAGGTCCTGCAGACATCAGCATCATGCAGCTCTTTCCATCTGGCTACGCTTTCAGAAATATTTCCATTTCCAAATCTACTGGAGATATTTTTCTAACAACAACTTTATTAGCCATTTGAGTTTTCCTTTGACATTTTACCTTGTAACGAGAACAATTCTTAAATTTAACTTCCAAAAATCGAAAGACTTGCATGGCTCCCCAATGTACTTCCCGTCATTTAGACTGTGTACACACACTGAAGAGGGTAGGTCTTTCTTTTGAACAGGTTATGGTAGTTATAGCAGTAACTCCAGCCAAAATAGCTGCCTTGTTACATTAGGCATCATGCAAACACAGTAAAATGACAGCCCTTGGACCCAAATTTTTTCTATCTACATTCTCCTTTTGAGATCACTGACATGTCACCTGTCAATAGAAGTCAATATAGAAACATCAGAAAGAGGACCAATATGAGAACTTTTTACATTACAAAGAAGGTGACTAAATGATAGCACATTTGCATAGTTAATTGCTTATTTAATGGTCACATAATTAGCTGGCATTTCTAGCTGCAGTTTAATCTCTTCATTTAGGCATCAAATAGCACCATTAAGCATTTATTTTTGCTGCACTCTTCCTGTTATTTCCAAGCCTAAGGTACCAGATAAACACCATGGTTGATTTAATTACTGTGAACAGATAATGCCCAGTTTTAATGACATCCAATGTATGTTTCTCTCAAAAACAGATCAGAAAGAGAAAAAGTAACTACTCTACTTTGTCTTTTGTTTTGTCCCTAAAAATTTATTACCTGCCATCTTAAAATACATAGCGATGCCTTTGTGCTTCATCAAAGTTGAACATATTCAATAAAACACTGTGAGGGCATTCAATTTTCCATTTTCTCAACTTTTCTTTCATCTCTATTGTAAAACACTTTTTCTGATCCTTAGAACTGCTATCCTACTTTAAGAACACTGGAAATGAATCTCTTTTACTCTTTGCAGAATTGTTTCAATAAATTAAGGGGGAACAAGTGGGAGGTTGAAATGAAAGACTGATTTTCATTTTATGTTCTCAATAAAGTAACCTATTGATAGAAAGAAAAATCACACATTGACAAATCACATTGTAATACAATAAATCTTCTCCACCTTATGAGCTTCAGTGTCATATCAGCAGGTTGAAAGTCAACAAATGCCATAAAGTTCACGTTAGAAGTTTAGGAGGGGAGGGGAGGAGGCAGAGCATTCTCTCAAGTGTCCAAGTTTCTTTCACTCAGAAAAGCAGAAATGCCTGACACAGCACACAGGCCAGGTAAGTAACTGCTTGCCACTCAGGCAATAGCAGCTGAGATGGTACCCAAATGCAAACTCTAAAAATCCATGAGTCACATGCTTCCTCTGCCTTCTGTTGTACATAACTGCTTTATTCCTGGACACTTGGTCAAACACACACACTTCAAAAACTTTAAAGCTACTATATGTTGACATATTGTATTATGTGAGCACATTCGCTTGCTTTCCATACAATTCCACTCTCTGATTTTCTCAAAAGGACCGTTACCGTACTATCTCCCTGAAGGCTTAGGTTTTTAATGGTTTGGTGGAGAACAGGGAGAAGCCAGAAGTAAGGGGAAGAGAGAGAAAGGCATCTCATGCACAGGGTACCAGGTGACTCGTAGGGAAAAACAGCATTTGAGAATAACTGCAGCAGGCTTTATTCCAGAAATAAATTACTCTGGAAGTCCATTATGCACTCCATACCTCGCAGCAAAATTAAAGACAAGGGCCACTCTCAGTGCTGAAGGACAAAGCCACAACAGAAGCCCTTTCACATTAGGTATGCAAAAGTGAAAGTCTTTCAGCAGGTTCCTGAGGATCTGAACAAAAGGGGGACTCTCCAGCTTTGAAATAGGAGGAGGATAATTCCTTAGAGTGTACAGCTGTACACCTCAACCATCTGACATCTGCTGGACACCTACCTATGCTAGCAAGGCACACCAAATGCTAGCAGCAGCATTTTCATTGACCAAAGATGAAGAAAGTATCATTTCCTCTATGAGGCTGAGAAATCCATCTCTGTTAACCACATCCTCATGCCTCAGCTTTTGCAGAAAATGCTGTTAACAGCAGCAAGAGTAAATGAATTTAAGTCAACAACTAGAGAAATGAAATTAATATCTGCTGTCAAACTATTACATGTTGATGAGGTTTTACACCAAATATACCTCAGCAGGATGACATTTGTATTGACTAATCACAAGCAACATGTAGTGAACTGAGTATTAAACAGAGGACATTCTCAAATGTCAAAATCTTGAGATACAATCTCAAAATATACTTGTGATATTCATCATCATCATACTGTTAGATCACGCATCAGTCTAAATGTATGAACCTTACAACTGTTAATCAGAAAATGATTTCTGAAACCAGATTGGGATCCTGGTGTACAAAGTAGCTACACAAACTTTTAACGTGTACTACAATATTTCCTATATCATCAGCTGACTGTACATACCTTAGCCAAAGTTATAGCTTGACTGAAAATCTAAATGTTTTCAGTGATATGAACAACACTGAAAAACTGCCCCTCCTCCATATGTTTAAACATACCACAAAATAAGGGAAGAAATGTTGTTACACAAAGAGAGATTTACAGCTGGGCAAAAAATACCAGTTGCTGATATCCAAGTAACTTGTGGGTCCTACATCTCATTTCACCTACTCTTTATTATTTCACACATGTGTAACTCTCTGCAGTTCTTCAGATTTAATCCTGTTTCACAATCCTCTGAGCAAGAGCAGATGAGGCCCATCAGGTTAATACATTCTTATTACGTACTCATGGATTTTAGTGTTCTTGCTTTTCAGACATAAGGCTTTATTTATTTAAATGTGGCATTCACCCTTTAGTGCATTTATTACAAGGCTGACATTTTACATTTTTTTTCCATCAGAATCCAACACCAGGAGCATTAACTTTTATTGAGGCCTTTATAAGCATTTATCTGAGTTAAAAGTTTTCAAGGCTACTTATCATTTAAATGTGGTGTTGGCTTGTATAATTTTACTTCATTTTCCCCTTAGAAGTCACATATGTTATTCAAGGTGCAACAGAAAAGTCTCTCAAACAACAGCACTGCTTTGTGACTCAGAAAGGGGAAAGGAAAAGATTGCTTTGGTTAAATGTGGGGGATTTTGTTGGGTTTTTTTAAGCTTTCTGAGCTAGGAAAGAAAATCCTGATTTCACTTAGAGTGAAAAGAAGTTGGAAATCCTTCTTATCCCATTTTAATCTGTTCAAGAAGACCTGTCTGTTCTGCCAGTCCACATAGTAGGAGTAGAAGATAAGTTAAAGAGATGGTTTTGGGAGCAGGAGTGAGGCAAGGAGTCAGAAAGGGATAAACTGGCTTCGTTTGCCTTTTAAATTGTCCAGCTGCATCCTTCCTGAGAGATCATATCAGGAGAAAGTTTATAATCCATTTGCTCCTTGTGTTGTTGACACCACTAGCCTTCCTGATACTAATGTGCCAGCATATTATCCTAAGAGCATTTACCAGAAAGAGTTTTCTCTCCTTGGTCAGAGCTGTTGCCACTAATGAGCCCAGTTTTGCTGTTCCAGACAGTTCAGTCCATAATAGAGAGCAGGAAAACTCTGAACACCTGCTTTTCAGTCTTCCAAAGGGAAAAATATTCAGGCAGTTGGTTTTGCATGAGCAATGATTTTGTTCCACTGGATTTTTTTGTGTGTAATAACCACTTCAGCAGAGAGATGCATAAGATGCTACTTGGCTGCATCACTGGGTTTCCCTGATCATGAACTCCTAAGAACTAGAGAAATTATTCATATTTAACAGGAAAGAGTTTAAATAATGTTATTCATTTTGCAGCAGATTCTAAGGTAGCTGTTAATTGTGTGACAAAACAACCTGCTGGGGTTATAATGGAATTAAGTGTGTCAAAGAACACATAATTCACTTCTCTTTTTCCAGTTACACAAACTCTACAACTTCTTTCCCAGAAGAACCCCCAAACCTTTTTTCCTAACACAAATTGCTGCATCACCCTCAAGTGTACTTGTCATTTGCTTGGCACAGTTAGGAACACTGCTTGGGCACGAAGTCCCTAAAGAGCAGGCAAGACACAGTACTCAGGAGGAATACAGTGGCTGCCCTCGCTGGACATGGGACAGCAGCTTTGCTCTCTGTGTGGCAGGAAACACCTTCCTTCCAGCAACTCCCTCTCCTCCCAGAAGCACAGCCTTTTCCACCCAGCGGGAGACGAATCCTGCGGCTCTCAGCAGGGGTGCCTGCAAGGCTCTAACTCTTCCTCAAGGACGACAACAATTGCTGCATTTCCTGCCCCACTCAACATTCATAACACAAGAGTTAAAAACCAGGAAGATGTTTAAGTCATCAGGGACACTTTTAAAGGTCTTTCTTGTGTGTCTTCTGTTTTACAGCCTTTTTTTTCTTTACTACAGTTCCTATTCGACATTACTTTCCAGTCCCTTTGCTACTGTCACATTTGTTAGCGGCCCCGACACAGCAAGAAATTTTTAATTTTAATATTGGCTTGTTCCTTTAATGAGCTTATCACAAAGCATTTTATGAAAAGGTTAGCATTATACTTCCCGTCTGCTAGATAGAATCATAGAATCATAGAATCATTAAGGTTGGAAAAGACTTCTAAGATCATCGAGTCCAACCATCAACCCGACACCACCATGCCCACTAAACCATGTCCCTAAGCGCCTCATCTACACGTCTTCTAAATATCTCCAGGGATGGGGACTCCACCACTTCCCTGGGCAGCCTGTGCCAATGTTTAACCACTCTTTCAGGAAAGAAATTTTTCCTCACGTCCAATCTAAACCTCCCCTGGCACAACTTGAGGCCATTTCCTCTTGTCCTATCGCTAGTTACTTGGGAGAAGAGACCAACACCCACCTCGCTACAACCTCCTTTCAGGTAGTTGTAGAGAGCGATGAGGTCTCCCCTCAGCCTCCTTTTCTCCAGGCTAAACAGCCCCAGTTCCCTCAGCCGCTCCTCATAAGGCTTGTTCTCCAGACCCCTCACCAGCCTCGTTGCCCTTCTCTGGACACGCTCCAGCCCCTCAATGTCCTTCTTGTAGTGAGGGGCCCAAAACTGAACACAGTATTTGAGGTGCGGCCTCACCAGTGCCAAGTACAGGGGCACGATCACTTCCCTACTCCTGCTGGCCACACTCTTTCTGATACAGGCCAGGATGCCATTGGCCTTCTTGGCTGCCTGGGCACACTGCCGGCTCATGTTCAGCCGGCTGTCGACCAGCACCCCCAGGTCCTTTTCCGACAGGCAGCTTTCCAGCCACTCTTCCCCAAGCCTGTAGCGCTGCATGGGGTTGTTGTGGCCGAAGTGCAGGACCCGGCACTTGGCCTTGTTGAACCTCATAGAATTGGCCTCGGCCCATCGATCCAGCCTGTCCAGGTCCCTCTGCAGAGCCTTCCTACCCTCGAGCAGATCAACACTCCCGCCCAACTTGGTGTCGTCTGCAAACTTACTGAGGGTGCACTCAATCCCCTCATCCAGATCATTGATAAAGATATCGAACAAGACTGGCCCCAAAACTGAGCCCTGGGGAACACCGCTCGTGACCGGCCGCCAACTGGATTTAACTCCATTCACCACAGGACAGGAACGGAGGATCTGAATCTGGAATTCAAGTCCTTCAAATCACAGTTCAATGGGAATAGTGCTGTGTATTTCTTTACTTAAATATAACCAAACACAAAACCAAAATCAAACCAATCAGGTATTTCTACTGGCTTAGGCTTAATAAGAGATTTCTCTTACATAGTTTAAATGTCAGGCCAAGCATCCTTTGAAAATATTCCTTTAAGCTGTTTTCACCACACAGACTTTTATGGAGATTCACTGATATGGAGATAGTTGTTGTTTCTCCACCTACAGTACATCCTTTCTGGCCCTGCCCCGTCAATCATTTTCTTGATTCAAAGTGATCTTGGATGAAAATAGAAAAAGATAAAGGTTTAAAAATTCTCCATAGTCATCTTATTATTTCTGGATGTGACAACAGTATTTGGGAGAGACAAACTAAAGGATTTCAAAGTTGATTATAATAAATCCCTGTCTATATATAGATTTATAGTTACTCTCTGAGGGAGTGCTAGCTGGTGCTAAATTTAATTATAAAATTACTTTGACAGACATTTCTACTCTGGATAATAATCCCACGACCAATATTAATCTTTTATGTTCAAGAACTCCATTCTTGGAAAGTTCAGTTTGGAGAATAAAAGAGATTCTCCAATCTGTCAAGAGTATTTTTTGAAATTTGAATTTATTCCATGTTAAACTCTTTCCACAACTAGCAAAAAGGCTGTATGAACTTCTAATTTGCGACTAATAGAAACATGACATAAAAATTAAGAAACTGTCCTTCTAGATATCAAGTAAACGTCAAAACCAAGTTTTTTTGTTTTTTAATTGTTCTCCAGTTGGTTGTGGGGGAGTAGGCTCTTTTTTTTTCAGATAAGGATTAATTCACAGTCTGTGAAAAACTACAGTTCTGCTTTAACCCTGAAGAAACACTGTAGTGCTTCAGAAGTCTCTATTTCATAATTATCAGAAAAACAGAAGGGAACTTCCTGGAGTAACATCAGCTCCAACTCAGAAGGCCTGGATGAGCTTACCAAAGCTACTTTTTGCTTTTTAAAACCAGAGGATGTTATCCATGATTTAGCAACATCACACTGTCTTTAGAATACACAAATTTTGCACAGTAAGTTCTATAACGTTTAGCTTCCCAATAGATTGTTTACAGTATAGTGATATACCGCAATTTTCTTTAAGGGTGTGTTTACATTGGCAGGAAAGAGAAATCAAGCTTGAACATTGCTTTTTTTTTTTTTTTAATCCATGATTACCCAGTATGATTCAAGCTCCTGCAAGCATTTGATATAAAAAAATAAGAATAGGGAGGGAAAAACAGGTACAGGAGAGGAATAACAATTACAGTGGCAAACCAAAGTCCAGTCCCTCAGCAAATGGACACGGTAAAGGTTGTAGTTAGGACTGGACACTGCAAGATTGAAATGGGAATATATTGCAAGTGGAATATCTGAAATCTTCAGTATTATAGAAGAGAAAATAGTAAAACCACAATCAATCAAAGCCACTTTGTAACCAGAGAATGCCACAAAATCCCTAGGACAAAATAAATTAATAAAAAAAATCCAAGCATAATACATACACAGAAAATTCAAGTAGTACAGACAACTTTTCTAAACATTAATTAACTTAATTAACCATTTATATTTAATTTAATGAATTTAACATTTGGAAACCTAAAACAAACATTACACACAAACAATCAAAAAAACATAACCTGACTGGCTTAGGTGAAACAAGTAGTTCTGCGAGTAGTAGAGCAATAGAAAACTCACTGTTTCTCTCCAGATCTGAGTTTTATAGTTGATTATGAGCTACGACTGAAGTTTTCTCCCTGGCATGGGAATTCTTAAGATTGCTTTCTCCTCTTTCTCATTTTCATGACCAAAACACACTATTAAAATTAAACAGGAAAATGAATCTAAAATTACATAAAAATTAAATTAAAACTGTCTGAAATTATGACCAGCTGCTTTTACCAACTAAGGCATATTTGCTAATTTCCAAAATATCCTGAATGAACCCTAAAGCCAGTAAAACCAGTACAGCAGATGACCTTACTTCAATTAGTTCATGGATTATTAAAGGCCTTTACATTAGCTAACGTTATTTAAACCAAACCTCTCAGATACATGTTAATACTTTCCATGACTGCTGGACCTCACCTACATAGTATGGGCATAATGACCTGATCATAACTCAGCCACCCTGCAAGCATCAAGGGGTTGATAACCCTCTATCCAATCCTAAAAATGTTTGGCATGAATGATGAGGCAAGCATATCTTTTAATGACAGAGGCAGGTCCTGGAACTTTGCTCATAAGAAAGGGGCAGGCAGAAGGTTTTGCATCAGCATGACTTGAGCAAAGTGGGGCCATTCTGAAAAGAAATGTACTACAATAGTGTTAATCTGTGGAAAGTTTGACTAGGATGCTCAAGGACAGAAAACCATGAACCATAAACCACTAGTGTGGACTTTCAAAAATCACTGTTAGTCCTTCAAAGGATATCCAGCACATCAGTGTAGATGTGTGCCATGAGAAAGGCAGCAAGATGCACAATAAAGAACAGCTCCCAGACATTAAAATAAAGCAGCCGAGTATTGAACCCAACAAAAATAAAATGTGAGTGTATCAAGCAAGTCATTCATATGCCAGTTTTCAAGGCAAAGACTAGAAAGAATCGGAAAACAAACTGTGAAAGAGGCATGTGCAGGTTCTCACATCAAACAATCTGTGAGGTTGGTCAGACACTAGGGCTGAAGTCTTCACCTGTCTTCTAAGCATACTCAAACTATTCCAGTGATGGAAGTGTCAGGACAGCATTGCATATAAAAAGAACTGATTCTTTACTATCCAGGCACTGGAAAATGGAAATTCTCTGACGAATATTTTGAGAATAGAAATAACTATAGACCAAGCATGACTGAAGGTAAATAAGAGATCTGATAAGCAGTTGAAATTCATGGGGGTAACCAGCAAGAAAGAGGAAAAGTTAAAGGCAAATTACTGGCTGGACATTGAGAAAAGTAATGATCTCCACCTTGTAATCTCTCATCTCAATCTAGACTAATTTATAGCTCAATTAGCGCTCTCTGGAAATGTGAGAAACATAGGTTCAACTTCCTTCAGGCCAAAGTGGTATTTGAACTCAGGTACCTCATTTCCTGTACAACTGCTCTAGGAATTGCATGAAAACATATTTAAAATGACCACTTCCTTTGCTTTGCACTCATCTTGTAGGTTTTCAAAGAAGAATCCATATGTGTGTTCTGAAAAGGACTTATTCTACAACCAGTTTGGGGCTTCTTTGCATTTATTTTGTGCTTTCCTACCAAAGCAGGCACCTGCAAGAAGTCTGCAGGAACACTTAACTTCTGAGTCCTGATTTAGGTGGGAGTTTGAACTCTGCTGCTCAGAGTAGGAGCAGATTCCACCCTAGGCACCCAGGGAATTTTTGGGAACATCACAGAGATGACTGCAAGGTCAGCAGGATATGAGCACGAGATAGGTGCTGGATTGTAGTTTTGCATCTAGGCTTACCGACTCCACCTAGATAGTTCTTTACCATCAAAATCCTTTATTGGCTTTGTTCTTCGAGTTCGATGTTTTAAGATATTTTTGAGAAAGGAAGTTTGCAATTGTTTCTTTTAACTTACTTTATTAGAAAAAAATCCAGTGTGCCACTAATGGTTGTTACCTATGCTATATGTATCACTGTGGTGGGTTGAGCCCGACCAGCAACTATGCGCTCACCCAGCCATTCGCTCGCTCCCCCATAGTGGGCTGGGATAGAGAATTGGAAGGGCAAAAGTGAGAAGACTTACAGGTTGAGATAAAGGCAGTTCAACTGGTAAAGCAAAAGCTGTGAGCACAAGCAAAGCAAAATAAGGAATTTATTCACTGCTTCCCATTGGCAGTAGTGAATAAACATCTGTTTAGCCACTTCCCAGGAAGCAGGGTTTCATCATGTGTAACGGTGACTTGGGAAGACAAATGCCAAAACCAAAAATGTCTGTCCTTTCTCCTCCTTTCCCTGAGCTTTTATGGCTGAGTGCGACATCATATGGTATGGAATGTGCCTCTGGTCAATTCCGGTCAGCTGTCCCAGCTGTGTCCCCTCCCTACCTTTTGCCCACCCTCAGCCTAATCACTGTGGGGGGAAGAGCGGGGAAAAGAGAAAACCTCAATGCTGTGTAAGTACTGCTCAGCAACAGTCAAAACATCGGTGTGTTATCAACACTGTTTTAGTCACAAATGCAAAACAGCACCATAGGGGCTGCTATGAAGAGAGTTAGCTCCCTCCCAGCCAGACCCAGTACAATTATTTACTTTGGATCGCTAATCGAGCTTCTATACTGTTTCACTATGGGGGGGGGGGGGGGGGGGGGGGAAGCACTACAGATTCTCATTAGGGTGGTTTACATGGCAGGTCTCATTCTGAAAAATATAAAAGTAAATCCACACTTAGAATAGGGTAGGAGAGAGGCTAAAACACAGAATGTACCCAGCTCTCAAATAAATGCTCAAATCACAGAAAAAAAAAAAATCCGTTCTACATGGAACATAACTACACCAGTTCTGAAACACCTACATGAATGAAAAAGACAAAAAAGGCAACTCTCCAGTTGTTTTCTCAGGTGGCAGCAGATGCTTTCAGACAGGTACAAATCTCACCATTATTTTTTGTTCTGTAGTCTCCCCAGAATTTACCACTAGAACCTCAGCTGGACCTTGATTCAAAGGGAGTTTAGTACATGCTTCAGATGAAGAACGAAAATGTATGCCTGCCTTAACCAGGCATGGATAGTGCAAGACTTTGGATTTGGATCTTACAATCACCCACACGTTTCTACATAAGGAGTACCTGCCAGTTACATGTATGCCATTGGAATTATGTGCTGACTAAGCCACTGTAATTGATGAGTTCATTATTAGTCATAAATACAGAAAACAAGGCAAGAGGAAAAGAGACAGATACCAAACATTGCATAACAGGCTGAACATGAAGAAGTCCTGATTCTTGATCCTATATAGGATCCCTATAAAGGTTCACAGCTCCTTACATGTTTACATCTCATTAAAAGGAGGGGTAGGGGGAGAAGAGCGTGAGAGTGCATTTTGATTTAGTAGCTTATGAGAGTACTTAATTGACTGGTGTATTTTAAGGGACAGAATGAGGATTTTCCATTCTACAATACTGCAGATTATCACTGCGATCCTGTGGGTAAGGTTTACACCATAAGAGGATACAAGTAAGAGACACTTTTTGTAGGCTCTAAAAGAGCCAAGTCTGAAGTGGTATAAGGAGCAAACGGTAATTTTTCTATGTTGGCTCTTTTTATTGTGACTTTGGGGTCACCACAATTCTTTTTCTAATAATAGAAAATTCAGCTATAAACAGATGGTGTTGTTTCATCTTTTTGGTCCTTCTGGGCATACCATAATGATAACACAGTGAATGTTTATCTCAGCTAGTCTTTATCGCGTTGTTTTAGTGGTAAAGTACACTTGACTTATTGGATTCTATACTTTTCATTAAAACTTATTTTATTGTTATCTGTTTTATCTGAGTCACTAGAGGTAGAAAAGGACAGAAGCTTTTAATTAGAGAACTCTGGATAAAATAATTAACAAACAGTAAATTGCAAGCAATAACCGTATTTCTCAAAGTATCTACAATAAAATCTTTCCGCAGCTATTTGTAATCAGCTAAATACTTTCCGGAAGAGAAATAGAAAGAGAGTTAATTTTATTAAGTGCTTCGTTTTCCATCTTGGTGACATTTTCATCTCAGTGAGTTAAATGTCCCAAAAGGCAGGAGGACCAGAGCTTTGCCTCTGTAGCTCAAGAAGTAAAACCCTAGGCAGATCCAGGGTGATGATGAATAAACAGCAGATCTTTGTAAATACGTGAGATCCCAGCTCCAAACTTTTTCCATGTCAAAGTGCAGAGGAAAACCATGGTCTCTCCTTCAGGGCCATCAATCCCAAATGAAGTTAGAGCTCTAATGGGCCAGCATAATTTAGGTCACTGACATCAGCTCTCTAAAGGACCAAAGTGTTGAACCCACTTCTTTCCTTGTCCCCCATGTTTCAGTCTGCTTGCCTTTATTTGCACACTGCATGTTTCTGGCAAGTTCCCCTGCAAAGAGGGGGATCTTTTTTGCTTTTTCTATGACTGCAAAGGTCACCATTTAGCAAATATAGCCTATACATAGCTTTTGAGTCACACACAGTTAAAGAAAGAAGGAATGTAGTCCTGAGGGCAGGACATGAAAAGCTCTGCAGCAGCGAGTAACTGCTGCAGTTTGAAACGTGTCTCTCCTGCTCTTACTCACGTGAGTATGTGTGTCAGCTCCCTTACATGTGAGCAGCAGCTCATGGACCAGAACAGGGACACCGTTCCTTCCTCCCGCAGTCACCACAACAGAGTGGGAAAGGAAGCAGCTTTGTTTGCTTCTATATGTTTTGCATACTTCTAGAAGCTTTTCCTTATTTCTTCCCTTTATGAACATTCATACAGTAGCCCCAGGTAAACACCAAAAGGTATATTTATTCCTTTATAACGTTATTGTCAGCAACTACTCTTCTAGCAGTTGTCAAAAAGCAAATTTCAGAAAAAAGATACACTAGAGCTTGAATAATACATATTTGACTGTCCTCTCATTTGCTCACATTAAAAGATGTGCTACTGCACCTTATCCTTAATAACAGTTCACAGAGCTATAACTCAGAGGGAAATATTCTGGCTGAGATCACCTAAAAGCATATGAAGAACTACAGTAGAAAAGAACCCATGGCCTTATCTTTGCATACACACATTGGGCTTTTTTTATTATTATATCTCAAGCATATAGGTTAGACGTCATTTTTATTTCCTTTATCCTTTATAAAGTTCTTCTAGTCATATACAGGAAAGCAATCACTCTAAATGGCAGGTCGTATATTAGAAAGTACTTTAGAAACCCTGTCATGCACTCTTCCGGTAAAAGCTTTATAAATATTTCTTCTTTTCTCATATTCATTTAAATGCAGAGGGGAGAAAAACACAGGACACAGCTTCATGGGTTTGTAATAGGTTTTTAAACAAACTGTTGCTAAGTGCTTTTTCAGATGTTTAATACATTAATTGCTTTGGAGACAGGTCTTTCAGCTTCCCACTTGTACACTATTCCTCTAGGTGAAGTCAGGGAAACTGTGTTGTTTTGATCCTCAAATTCCATCTCCAACCTCATTTTGTTCAGCCTGGCAATATAGTTAGTAATGATTGTACGGCTCTCCCACCGTCAAGCATCCTGTAAGGCAGGGCATGTTCCCTTTGCCACTCCTTCAGCTTACGATGTGACTTTTTTCCCCACTGCCAATCAATCATATCTCACTTAAGTGTAATTTCATAATATAGATTCCAGAAGTAAATGAATAAAATTTGTCAGTATTTTCAAATCCTTTAATCTGTTTAGCAGTCTAACCATATGTTCTTATTAATTTGCATTTGCTCCCTATGCTGGAGATTTACAAAACAGATTTACAAGTCTGGCCCACTCATCTGTGTACTTCTAATATACAGTGAAGATTAACAATGCAGGGAACATATTTCTAACCCTAAATTTCTACATCTTTTGATAATTAATTTCTGGTGCTATACAGCTACCAATGATGATAACATATGCTATTCTTAGCTGCAAATACCACACTTGAAATCTTATATTCATGTCACAGAGCACAATGACAGGAGCTCACATCAGTGAGATCCTCAGAGAAGATCAGAAGACTTTGAAACTTTAAAAAACCCAGGTTTTATTAGAATAGTTAACTTCTTAAGCAGAGAAATTTCAAAGTCCCAAGGAAAGACTGAATAGATGTAAAAGGTGGCTACATTGCTCCTTTTTTCACTGTCCTTGAAGGCATTGCTCCCACCCTTCAAACATTTTCTGGGCTGTAGCAAGCTCTGCTCCATCCCGCCAGTCCTCAGGTCACTCCTGCCATCAGGACCTCCTTGCACTCCCAGGCTCTGAGCTTGGCCTGCAGGTCTCTGCTAAGACTTTTACAGTCTTTCCCTCTCTATTTAAACAAAATAGATGAATAACAACGAAATCAAACATAGCAGGTACCACAAGGAGGAAGTTACAGGCCACCAATGTGTGTGGCTCCAGGTGAAACCACGTTACTGAGATATGAAGCAACCAGGTCCTCCCTATGGCACTGGAGCCTTTCCTAGGGCCACAGGTGATGGCTCCATGCTCTTCGTCTTTTGCTGCTGCACACAAGTACAACAGACAGCATTTTACTGGAAGGCCACATGCTGCTTTCCTTGGACCACATCTTCATCACCAGGCACCTGAGCTGCTTGCTCCTCCATCACCATGTAAGTACCTGAATAAATGCACTTTTGCTGGGCACACAAACTCACACCTCAGAAAATGCAACGCTCTTAAATTAAAAGTAAGTCACAAGGAGGGATGGGAACTTCATTTAGCTGCACACAATCAGAAGTTACGATGAGGATTCAGAGGAGATAAAGCTGTTTTGGTTTTGTTTCAGACACACAAAACTATGGTAATTTAAACCTAGCTTGGTTACATTTTTGCAGGCTTCAACACAGCAGTGCTGCACTCCAGTCACCCCAAGTAGGTGTGTAAACCTTTGTTTTTCAGAGGTTCCCCGAAAGCAACCTTTACAAAAACTCCTTTAGTAGCAAAGCAGCTGCATGGGAGAGGAAGCTAATGAGCAGGTCACATCTCCAGATGTCTGAAAAGGTGCAGGACTTCCAGGGCATTTCATCTGAGTGACTGCCGTGGAAAAGCAGAACAGTGTGTGACAAAGTGACAACCCCAGGGGACGTTGGAGGCAGAGGACTACCAAAGGGGCTGAATTGTGGGGACAGAACGAGGACACCTTCACTGAAGTTCCTGGAAAAGAGGCTTCCTTTGTACCTTCACTGTTTCAGAAATGTTGTTTTGCATCCACTATGCAAATGTGTGTAATTTACTGTGAAAGAACTGACTTAATCCTATGGGCATTCAAATGGCTACACAGCTGGCCACAGCTTGGCACAAAAATCAGATCTCAGCACACATGATCTGAGGGGTTCACCTTCAGGGGCTCAAGACAACCTTGATTTCTTACAGTGAGCTAGTGCCCAGCTCTAAAAGGCCTCAACTTTAGTGCAGAGCTATTTTGTTGTATTTTGTTATATTTTGTACAGATGGGTGAATAGATGGAGCTATCCATTCTTTTCATTAATCCAGGACAACCTGAAATATTTATCTTTGGAGTAAGAAAAAGTGTTCTCATTTAGTCTTACCTTATCAAAATGAGTCAAGATAGTAATCAGCAGTCATTAACTCATTTTACTATTAAAAATCCAATCTGTTCAACAAGAATTAAGCCATAAGAATTAATTTGATAATCTATGCCTTTTCCCTGCCTGGAAGTTTTAGTATCATTATTACGGAGATTATTTTCACCATTTGCTGGGGTCAGCATTTTACTATAAAAATATTAATTTCTCATGTGTGAAAGAAAGGTGATTATATCTGACAATGTAGTAAGACTCAAGGCTGAGGATTCCTGTATGTCATGCTCTTGGCATATTTTGTAATTGGAGAGTAGGATCATCTATCAAAGGATAACATACAGAATCATAACTGCCAACCAGATAAACCTCAGGCATTTATATACAACCATCAATACTATCTCCGTGGCACTGTTGATGCCTGAACACTGTTTTCTTAATTAAAAACAAAACAAAAACCAGACAGAATGACAGATGTTAATAAACCAGACCTTCCACACACTTAGTTCCTCCAGAAGAAAGTGTCTGAGACCCTCTCTTGAAAGCTTTCCTACTGGGCTCTCTTGCTTAAGGCTGGATTCCTGTAACAATACAGAGCAAAAGGCCACTCAAGCAGCTTTTGCTGACATTTGCAATGTCAGTGTGCTGGTGTGCTAACACTCTCAAAACCACTGTGCTAATATTCTTAGCTGGGAATAGATAGGAACGTATGAGCAGCTGACGAAGATGTGGAGCTGAGGAGCACCCACTTTATCTAGCTTGCACTGCTTACATGAAAGCCTAAATTCTGTGACCAATGCAGATGAAGATGCCATCAGCATCATGATACTCAAAAAAAGCAGCAGAAATCACATGGGTGTGCAAGCCAGTGAGACCACTTAGGTTGCGAAGAGGACAAAAGGAGGCTGGCCGCAGCTCTGAAAGCTTAAATTCTCTCTACCTCATTGGCCACACATGCATTTTTCACTGGGCATGCCAAGCAGATTTTGCCCTCTCCCTACAGATCACTAAATAACTAGAAGGAATGATCCAGATATAGTTAGACCTGGTTAGAAAGGATTTCCCCCCTCCCAAATCTAATCTCTTTTTTTCCTTCTATTTTAAAGAACATTTTTAAAGTAGTATTTTATCCTGCACTGTGTAGGGGACATAGCTAGACATGGTAAGTAACTTCTTCTCTACAAGAAGGGATTAAACATAAACTTATTTCCTGTATGTAAACCTTAGCACAAGAGTACTTAAAGCACCCTGGTCACCTGTTAAATTAGGAGAAGAGAAATGCTCTGCTGCTTAATAAGTAAAGTAAAAAAGAACTGGTAATCCAAGCAAAGCTTGGAGTAGCATGGTTGTTTATTGTGGGAAGGTTCCTGTGCATGCAGCTATTTTCAAGGATTATTACTCATAGGTGATTGAAAGGAATAGGAATATTCTGCCCTACAAATACTTTTTTCCTACATATATAAATTCAGTGCCTTACTCGTGATGATAGTGATGGTTGAGTGGCAAAGCTGAAGAGCAGAGCAAGCTGATCAGGGGAAGTTCTCCCCACCACTTTTCCACCATACCATGCCCCTGCCTGTCAGCTTTTGTTAACTGCTGGACACCAAAGGCCTTTCAGTCTTTAATTATTTAGAGAGAGGGTCCCAAAAATCACCCAGAGGTATGCCAAATATAATAAATGTTTTGTGATTTTGAGAAACCATTCTCAAAATATTAAATACCTTGAGCATTTTTATCAGCAGAAATATTCAGAGACAATAGAGGACTACTTCGACTGTCATCTAGATAGATATATCCTTATAGTAGTCTCCGTGGCAAAATTAGCAGATATTCATAGGGTTTTCAGCACTGGAGGTGCACTCTGTCAGTTGGCTCTACCTCTTCTGCTTGAGAAGCACTTCTGTTAGTACCTGTCCGATCCAGACAGACCTTAAGCAAAATACAGGCATCAAAAGTCCCAAACTTTGAAGAAGATTTAAATGGGATTCAGACCTATACACTCTGCTTCCTAGCACTAACCTGACCCAAATCCTTGTTTGAAATATTACATAGCTTGTGTAATGTTCTACTTTGAATCCAGATGTGAGTTCTGTATCTGAAATCCAACTTTACACCCTAGAAAGAATGAAGTGGTTTGATAAGACAAATCTACAGTGCACCTAGAGACACTAAACTGCTTGTTACTTCCCCATTCCTCCACAGAAAGCCTCCTGGTTTTAACCGATGAATTGTCTGCACATTTCCACAAAAAACATTGGGTATTGCAAGGGGCACTTCTCCGTGCTATAGGACTGTGAACTATTTGCCAAAATGGCTGTTCCTACTTCCTGACTGGATGAATTTCTCATTAATATTTCCCAATGTTCAAGTATACCTGAGCAGTAAAACAGGAAAAGAAGGTCAAGTGATGTCAGGAGTTTTGTTTGATAAACTGCTGAACAATCTTTCTTTTTTTTTTCTTTTTTTGCAATAGCTGTTGATTGACTTTTAACCAAAAAAAGGAATAGTTAGTGTATTTGTTAAAGCATACATCTCACTGACTTTTCTCTTATCCAAAAATCAGCTATTTTCTGCAATTTTAAGAATTGTTCCTGCTTACACAAATAGCTCACAAAATTCTTCTGAGCTGTAGTATTTCTTTAAAGAAATAAAAATCCTACTTAAACTGTTAACTTTTATGTTTCATCAAGAGTTACAGCAGCCATCAAAGTTAAAAGTACTTTATTTTATCCCTAGAGTTCTAATGGGACAAATTAGTTTTTATATAATTAAATTTAATACTACAAAATGAAGCTTGTCAATCCACATTACCATATTGAATTTTTTAATAGCCATTCTCCAAATAAAGAAACATACCACACCATAAAAACAAAAAATAAAATTTTCTTATAGCTATAATGGTGATAATAGCTTATGTTTTAGATCATATCATCAAAGAGGCTAGTAAAATTGGACAGCTCCTCCAATCTCAAAAGACACAGCTTTTACGCTTTTTATTGATTTAAGGCTTACATACAATAAAATGAAAGAAGTATACTAAAAATTAATATAAGATAATGAAAACAGGGGCCAACACATTAATAAAGACTAACTTTAAAAGACAGGTTGGACTTCTTAGAAATGATGGTGTTAAGAGTTACATTATTAGGAAAGTAAAAGGTATAAAGCTGCTACGTAAATCCTGACAGAGAGGACAGATGTTCTAAAAAATATTGTAAGTTTTATCTCCGATAAAACTAATTTTTACCAATGAATTAAGGCCCTGGAGATAACAATGCTCTCAGCCTCTGGAAACCCGTAAGGTGAAGAGTTCTTGTCCTGTGGAAAACCTATTTCTTCATTACATTTCAGGTCTCCATTCTCCATACCACTGCAGTGCATTCCCACAAAATCGTCTGGTGAAATCTCACAGCTGGTGAGTAAACCAGGCAAAGAGATTTTCTCTAGGCAGAGCAGGCATATGCCCTTACCTCTGGGGATAGAGGAAGCCCGGTTTGCAGTGATCAGCATGTCTTATAACCACAAAAGAAAATAAATTCCAAACACGTTGACAAAAAGCACCCAGGACATCAGAGCTATTTCCCCTGAACTGACCATGGTATTCATCTCATATGAAGTTTAAAGATTACATGTTTACTCTGAGCTAATTGTCTAGGCCCTTTCTGTAGACAGTGGGAGAAAGAGGCACCTCCATACAGCAATTTACCCTACTCTACATAAATGCCTAATAATGTTGGTGTGGAAATAACAGAGACTTTCTGTTTACCATAGGGGTAGCCTGAACAATTAGGTAGATCAGACATCTAACTTACTAGGTGGATAAAGCATGATGAATCCTATTGTGAAAGTGGTTGTAGTGACACAGAACCTTATTCAAAGCTCTGGAAGGGCACTGGTAAGCTCCATGCATTAAGCAATGGAAACATAACCCATAGTCACTGTAGAAGGTGCTTTGATTTAATTACATAATGCTACTGGGTTTGGAAAGTGGGTAAGCTAAGAAAACACTGATTAAATACTTTCTACAACAGTAGACTGAAAGTCAGTGGCAGAATCCTGCAGTTCAAGGTTCCCCCTCCAGTGCTCTGACCACTAAGAACACACGTAACAACTCTATTACTTGTCACTTGTCCTCCCACAATTTTTAATCAGAAAATAATAGGAATATCTTCATCTGTAGTACATCTTAAACTATACAGGTAAACACAAAGGAAAAATAATATGTAACATTTGATCCGTGGGTAAACAGGTTCCACATCCATTTTTCCAGAATAATTCCCTGTAAAGTCATTTAAAGTGAAACCTTGAAAAGTTCTACTTTCTATTAGAGCAAGAGGTGGCCTTTCCATTCAAGAAGCTAAAAAGAACAAGAGGAAACGTACAGTAGCAACCACAGTCTGCTAATGAAACAATTTGGGTTTCTTCCTTATTAAACTATCTAGTGCTGTTATAATATTATGCTCTGAACAACTTTAAAAAATCAATTCGTCACTGGAAAGTAATGTGGCTGTCCTGTCACTGTTGCTCTTTTTCCTGATAATAACCACTATTTTTTGTAAACTCTTATGCTATTTCCAGAAGAGGTTTAATTAATTGCCTGAGTCTCTTCAGCAGAAAAGCTCTTCCTTCTTCTTTTTTTTCCCTTTTTAGAGAATGACTTTCAAATAACACTTTATTTCAATTGCAAATGAGTTCCAACTTACTGGACCTTTAAAGAATTCATGAATCTGAGTGTACATCAGTCAGGTTTAACTTGAATCTACGCACTGAAGAGAGCTTTGCTACATGATTTCAGGGTACGTCAGGACTCTCTCGCTGTACTGTTATTTGGCAGTGAATGGTATTCCTAGCGGGTGTTTTCTGCAGCCCTATACATTTTTTTTTGTTGTTCTAACATAGACTTAGCAGCTCTAAACAACTCCAGTATGCCCTACAGAGAACTGGCTGACAATTAAACCAGCAGGGACTTAATTACAACAGTGCTAAACTATGCTTCCTACTACTTCATGCATTAAAAAAACAGATATGGTTAAGCCTACACAGTCAGTTATGTATCAAACTGATTATGTACATACAAAATGCACTGATTTTGCATTAAAATCTTCTCTTTGTTCACTGTAGGTCGATAATATACGATATTAAGGTTCAAGCAGTCAATTTCCCATAGCTAAAGTTCCTGAAATATTTCATAAATGTCTTACTGTTAAAAGAGAGTTTTGTACTGGGAAAAAAAATGAATGAGCAATATTACACGAATGCCCGTAAGCATCCATGTGTTGGTGCGGTGCTGACAGAGAAAGAAAAAAAACCAACAACATGCATTAGGTCAGAGACTATTTTTCTCTCTCTCATAGTAAACATATATCTATGATTAATTCCAATCACATCTGAGTAAAAGCAGACACCTTTCCCAGCTGCTGCTAAACCAATGTCCTATGCTACCTCAGTAGATTCTCCCAGTATAGAAATGAGCATGTTAGGTAATTTCTTGAAGGCGGCGTGGGAAAAGTAAGCCTTAAGTAAGAGAGGCTATAAGCAGCTTGAAAGAGAGAGTTATTTTATTATTATAGTTTTATTTTATTTTATTGTAATATTCCCATCTGGTCAAGACAATGGGAATATAAACAGCTCTCAAGATGGAGAGCTATTTCAATTTCATTTAAAACTGGGACAAGTTATTATGTTAAATGCTCTTAGCAGTGTAAGATGATTAAACTTAGCCTATAGTGAAAGCTACAACGCAGGAAATAAAGAGTACTTAGTATAACAAATAGATTGGCTATGAATAATTGAAATGTAATTATGATCATTTTCATTGTTATTGATACATTTGGTTGGGAAACAAAGATGTAAAGAATTGCACCTTTGAGCAACTCTGGCATACACCAGTTGAATTATATGTCACACCCTATGGTAGAAAGAGTACTGTTTTATGTGGAAAACAAAGACTGCATGAAGCAGATGTCTGTCAGGGTCCAGAACAGTTCTTTTACCATGTAATATTGTTTTGCAGGCTTCCCTAGCAAGCAGTAAGTCCTCCCGAAGTCTCTCTGTTACTTTACCTACATTCTTCCCAGAAGCATGCTACTTAGAAAAGATTCCAGTTAGCAACTTAATCCTTCAGGGATCATCTGAAAATTGGAGAGCATGCCATATTTTAAAATCAGTACCAAGTACCGTCAGCCTCTTCTGCAGAGTTTTTGGCAGTCTCCTCTCCTCTGGGGGCTGACAGGCAAGGAGTTATTACTGGAAAGTCACTCAGTAGGCTTCAATGTCATACCAAAGCACCTGGATACAGCTGTTAATACCCCTGTTTTATTCCTTAGATGTTGTCTGTTTGCATATATAAATCGGGAGATTTAATCTGCATTGAAAGTTATAGCCAAATACAGAGTATACGAAATCAACTGAAATGTGTAACTTTATAAATCGGGAGTTTATTTATGCCAACCAATTTTGCCAGAATATCTTCACCAAAAAATCATCTTATTCTGACATCCCATAGGCCAACCATCAGGACACATTTTTCAGCAGAATTACTTTCCAGTACGATACAAACCAAACTGACAAACATCCTACCTGTCTACATAGTTGTCAGGTTCACTGACTCTACCAGATAGGGTGAAGTAAGTGGGTTTGCCAGGTTTCTTTTTTTATTAATGCTGCCATACAATTTAGTCATAAATACTACAACATAGATCACACTGAAATCACATAGCTACGTAAAAGATCACACCGAAATCTCTCCTTATGCAATAGAGTATACAGAGTATAGCTGAAAACTTTTCACCTAAAAGTATAAGGAGTTCATGCCAAGGTCCCGAAGTAGTGATCTTTTGGATCATGGATGCATTATCTTTTTTTTTAATAGGCTGGCTAACTCTAGTTGAGAACCTACTGATTGCTCTCAGTATTTTACTCTCTCCATCCTATGTTATTTAATAGAAACTTACTTTTTGTGCATGTCTGTCTTTGTAATTCTTGTTTATTGAATTGTGCAAGAGTTATGAATCCCATTAAGAAGGCTTCTAAGCTATTCTACAATATCAGCAGGCCAAGTGCTATCTATCGTCTATCTATCTATGTACTTTGTGAATGGAGGGGGAGGGAATGGTAACGTCTCTGGGATATAGTTGAAATGCAAAGAACTGCTGGTTTGTAAAGCTCAGGTGAGTCTCTGCATGTGGTGTAGAGCCACATGTATAGATCTGGGACAAGGTCAATTTTCATTTTCATTTTGGTTTCAGATCATTTGCACTGGGGAGGATATAATTTACTGTGCTGTAGATCTATAATTTTCCTCTTAATTTCTTCTCCCATTCTTGATTCACTTTCCTGGTAACTTTTGACAAATTCTCTCCCAGAGGTGACAGTGTAGATCTGTAGCTGTTGCAAACATTTTGTAGTAATTTATATCACACCTAGCATCTAGTCCAATATGGTATAATCAATAGAATTTCATATATTCTAAGATCTATTTGTTAGTGGTGCAAAGGAGAGCAATTTTGGTTACAATGTTCATTGTTTCCTTTTGTTTTGGTTTTAAACCCCAGGATATATATTTTTTTAAAATTCAAAGCTATTTATTTATTTATTTATTTATGTATTTTATTAGGGACCTGCTGGTTAATTTTATCATGTTCCACTGAACGGGAGACTGTGTGCTATGTACTGCCTTCACAGCGGGAGAGACACAGGGAAAAAACATTTTGTTCAGAATTCCCCATGAGGATATGAAGAGAAAACATGTGCAAGTCCTTTGAGATTTACAGTCAAAATCTACTCACTGTCCAGATCTAGAGCAAGATTGGCCATCTGAGAATTCCCAACCCAAATAAAGGAGTACTCTAGATTTACACCAATGCATATTCAAGCAAACAATCTTCTTGACTTCCAATTTTATGTAATTTATATCCTTATGTTTTGCAGTAGGTGAATTTGATGTTCTTTCTATTATTTTTTTTAAAAAAAACATTTAAGTAATGGTAAATTCTGAATTAATCTATTCTTTTAAGAATGTTTCTCTAAGCATATTCCTTCTACAGCTTATTGCAAAATTTTATTTACCGTATGTCCCAGGCTTGACCAGCTACCTAAGAGACATCTTATAGCTGTCTTAATTTTGTAAGCCAAAAGCAATAGTTTAGTGTAATTGTTACAAAAAAACCTGAAGCAACCAGGAAAGCAGACTATTTGTTACCATATTGCATGGTCCATTCTTCTTTATTTGTCCTTCATTTTCTTGTCACCAAATAAAAAGGAAAAATTCATGTAAATTGTTTTCAAATAGTTCTACAACTCAGGTATGCATATAAACCACCTAAAAAAAAGGTCTGTAGCAGGCACTGTCACTTTCATACATAAGTCATCTTGCCTTGTCTACAGTTACTAAGAGAACCATAGCTCAGGACTGCTTAAGCAGTAAGGGACAACGGTCAAGTTGTTCTTTATTCTGAAGCTTCTTTATTTCTGTAGACCTGTTTGATCCAAACAACCTGTAAAATATTCCTTCAGGTATGAAACTCTTTCTAAACATTTTTTTGTGGAGAACTGAAGGGTTCTCATAAATCTTTCTACTTTTCTCTAAGGTGGTAACTTTAAGGTGGGTGGTATTTACATTTTTATAATACGAGAACAGTTTTTAAACAAAAAAAATGGAGTAGCAGTCCATCTTGTCTTAAAACAAAGAGATCGACAATATTTCATCTAAGTAAGATGAAATTTAGTTTTTCACGCTTCTTTTGGAAGAACCTCTTTAATGTTATTTTAATACAACTCTTTGAATGCAACTCTGACACTCAAATTATAGCTAGCAAAAGCAATAATCAACAATAACTGCTTTTTATCATAGCATCATTCATATGTTTTAAATGGAAAAAGAGAAGTTGAAGAAAACATGTTTCCAGGATTGTCATACAATGTTTTTTTAGACTAAACAGAGCCCAAGTGTTGGCACAATAACATAATGACTTTTTATCTGAAGATAAAATCTTCCCACAAAGGAAAAATAGGTGCGGGAAAGCCTGAATAGTTGTTTCCACCAGTGTCCTTTTCTGGTGCTGGAGTTATTGCAAACATTTCAGGGACAAATTACGGACTATAGTCCCTAAAATTGAAAACATGCTAAGAGTCAATAAACCTAAAAGGGATGAAGGTCATGAGGAACAATGTGAAGAAAATGCTTTTGTTTGCTCATGCTTGTTTAGCAGCACTAGAAGAGTTCAGAAATGAGAGCTGGTAATTGGAGAAGTGTTAAGGAGAGTGTTGGAGTCTGGAGGTTCACTGGGAGTTCTGGATAGCTGCTGCGTTAATCATCAAAGTGAAGAGAAGGAAGTAATCCCAGAAATTTTGCCCGTTTTTTGGTGGGTTGTTTTTTTTTTTTTTTTTAATTATCTTGCTCTTGTCTCCCAACCTCAAGTATCTGACTCTGAAACACCCCCAACCCTACTCCACCAATACCCCCACTGAAGGATCTCAGGAAAATAAATTTTACATTACGGACAGCAAAAAGCAACAGAAATTTCAAAATCCTCCTTCCCCAGACTTTCACCCTAATGCACTGTTCATGTCCCCAACTTTTGAAGATGCAGTGCCTTCACTTCCTTCACTTGAAGGTCACTGAACGTACTTCCCATCATCCCATGAGCAAAAACTTTTCATGCATTACCAAGTCTGTTACCTCCTTCAGTCATTCACAGAAGTGAGATATAGCAGTGGTACCAAGCAGTTACACTGCTTGGGTCTGCATATGAGGCATAACTGGTTTATTTCCAACTGCGTATGTTTGTACCATATCTGTGCGGTGCTCAGTTGCCCACTGAGGTTAAACCATGACAGTCTGTCACCTTTTATATCTCTAAAAACTCAGCCTAGCAGGCAGCTCTTCACACACTCCTCCAAAGCCTGGCTTTCTGACTACTGCTATCTGACACAAACAAGGTTTGAGTGAAATATGTTGGAGGTGTGACTAGGTATGATATATGTTCGTGTCAGAAAGATACCACTAGTATAAACAGATCATTTATTCTCCTGCATTCACATAAAACTAGCTACTCTGTCCTAAATGTATCATTCCCCCATCAGGCAAGGCATTCACTTCAGAGATGTTCACCTCAAATATTTTTGAATTCTCCACTCATTGCTCCCCTTTTCTTTGCAAGGGTGCCCAAGCTGCATGGAAGGTGTACAGCAAGAAACAATAATTTACTGATAAAAATTAAAAAAATTGTAATGATGTTCCTGTGATACCAGCAAAAATGGAACTCACAAGAAAGGTAGGGACCTGGTCAAGTTTCATGCTGGGGACTCCAAAGACTGACACTGAAGCCGACCACCGTGAGAATAAGAATGAGCAAAAGGATTCATTTGTAAAGTACAGATGCCGGTGAAAAGGCTTAAAGGTAACAGTACTATCAGGGGAGGAAGAGATGCAAGGAGATTAAAAAAAATTTCTAAAATATATCTTTTTATCTTAAATAATTTTCACAGAATAATATTACTTTTAATCTGGCCGTAGCAAATTATTAAAATTCAATTTTATAAAAGCTATAACTCAGACTAAGTCAAAAGCTGAACACTTTTATTTCATTTTCCTTCCTTCTCTTATTCCTGTCTGAACCTCTGTGCTTTGAATAAAATGAAGACAAGATCCTATTCATCTCTCATTTTGTTTTTGCAAAACCATACCCAGAGTGAAATGGCTTTACAAAGCACAAACTTAGCCTCCTACCTTGAACTGCAGCAATTTCACTTCCCTTAAAATGGATGCAGTGAAAAAGTTTCATAGCTTAGTTATTTGCAAGCAGCTGAATTGCAATGAGCCTTTATGTCAGACATTAATTAAGATGGTGTGTGATGCAATAGGCGCTGTGTTACTAAAGGAGTAGGACACTACGTGGCAGCCATTTCACAAAAGCAGCAGCACAATAACACTTGAATTCCTCCCAGCAGGCTGGGTTTTTGGTCAGACTAGCCTGTCACAATGTGCTAGTGAAGGCTTCCCTCAAGGGGGGACTTGACGCTGTTGTTGAACTTGCAGAGGAAAAAGAGCTGGGCATGGTTTGAGGTTGGTACAAAAGATAAATAAAGAACTCAGAATAATCTTTTTGACAAAATCCTCACAGCAGAAGCCAGAGACTGACATATCTTATCATTAATGGGCTCAATTTACTTCAAGCATTCTTATAAACTGCCATGAATATTAAATGGTAACAAATATTTACCATTAAACCTGTGAAAATTAATGTTTGTTTTAAAACCAAGAACATTAACCACCAACATACTAATGCAGTCTTCTTGATCTACCTTCTGTTGTTACTAGAAGACTTCGCATTTTCTCTGGAAACAAAAAAAACACATTATGCTTATAACCTCCTAAGCCTGACCCACCTCTTCATTTATTTTTGCACTTACTATAGACATTTTCAATGTCAAACAAATTATTGGATTAAAAAATTATTGTCACTGGGGAAAGTAAGGGAATCAAAACAAATTGATGATAATGGACATTTTCATTTCTTCCAACCCCAGAAACAATAAAGAATTAATATTGGTGGGTTTTGGCTCTCTCATTTTGCTTTATATTAACTCATTTCAACTTCATTAATGGAAGATAAAACTTGAAGCTTTGTTTACACATCGCCAAACAGTAACGCTGAACTTCATACCAGAAAAAACAATATGATTGTGAATGACATCCCCTCACAAATTGCAGCTATCAAGATACCCAAAAGCCGGAGGCACAGCCTTCTTATGGAGTAATAAACTCCTCCAGCTGAAGAGAATACATTTAAGGCAATGCAAACCTAAAACGTAACTATTAGTCCCACATATTCATCAAGAAAGATTCAAAAACATATTTCATTAACCAAAACATGTAAATGTCCATTTGTATGGATGCGTGCATCTGTATATATAGTTACATATACAAACACACATACACAGAGATTTTTTTTCTATTTGCCCTACAGAAAGACGTATTTATAATATACATATACGTGTGTGTATGAGGATAAAATATTTAAAAATATATTCTGCTTGCTGCAGAATCACCAGATTTTAAAGTGTTTGTCAATATGTAACTGCTTTGCAAGGAGCACATAGACTAATCCTATCACTGAAAACAATAAATGTGTTCTTGTAGCTTAAGTTGCTTAGTATTGTGGTTCAGGGACAGATTGCATTATTTTTTCCCATGATGCTGCACTTATCTGGTTCATACAGTAGTCACATAGGCTAAATATTAAAATCCTGGAGATCCCAGTTGAGATAGCTAAGTACATTTGTGTGAGTTCAAAGCCCCAGTTTAGTCATTCAGGTTCCACACTTTTCCCAGAGGTTAGGTGTGCATGGTTAGCTTCCTTTCAAACTACATTTTTGTGGAAAAACAAACTTCCTAAGTTGTTAACACTACTACTAGTACAAAAAAAGGAGTAATTCATACTTTCTAGATCTTAAAACAAGCCTCTCACAGTGTTTGTCCCATCACTAATGGTTCATCTAATGGTGACTTCTTCACCCACATAGGTGTTATAGGAAACCTCTACCCACAGAAATCATAGCTCTCCTTGTCTGCAGCTTTTGGTTAATTCACTGAAGTGAATCACCTGCTAAATTAACATCCACAGTTTAATTGAAGTTTTCTGCCTGCTGCCTGTATATGACACTGAAAGTCACATACAAATCCAGAAAACATCTCCATTAGACAACAGTGCAGAGAAAACTTCTGGATGCTCAAACTGACCAGAGGATTTATAGTTATCTTTTGTGTGTGCTCCTCTCTGAAGTATCTTATATGAATTTTCTTAACGTTTTCTCAGAAATGCAGGGAGACAGGATGTGATAAGCAAAGCTTAGCTATGCCATAACTTAATTAAATGTAGTCATCTGGGAACCATCTGACAATACGTCATTCCAAGCAGAAGGAATTCCATGCCTTCTTGTATCATTACATTTTTAAAGCTATTATCACACACATAAACACACACACAAACTCCTTCTTCTCAATTTTTGCAAATATCATCCAATCTAGTGTTTTGATTATATTCCTCTTCTGGAAAATGAGAGCAAGGGAGCTAAGGGAAAAACACTTGCTTAGACCACGAACCCCAAGAATAAATACTGGACAAAGACATGTGGCTTTCACTCACATGGATATATCAAATGCCAGTGTCTTCCATCTGTTCTAAATAGGTTCATTAAAATGTCCTTGTGTGATCTCTTTAGAAAACGAGCATGGCATGGGAGATTATCAACTGCACAGACGTTATGGAGAATAGATGTTTTCAGCATGCACTATTTTAATATTATAAACTTTAAAAAAAAAAAAGTGGAAGAAAGTACGTAAGACCATCTAGGCATGAAAAGTATCATTATAAGTTAAAACACAAAGACATCCAGCAAGGCAGGTGTATCAAGAGAGCAAAGAGTGAAAAACTGAAAACAGCGAAGACAACATATCTCCTTCTGACCATTACCCTTTTACCTCCCCTCTCTCCCAGCCTTCAATCCTCCATTTGCAGTGAATCAAGGAGAAACTGAATGTAGTATATCTAGGCAGGAAAACAGAGAAACGTTATTCAGTACTCAGAGAACAGAATATATGCGAGAGACCTGGATGGCCAGACTCCCACTGCTAACCCCAAGAACTGCATTCCCAGTGAAATATGTCAGAACAACTGAGAAGGCATACAGAAAAAAACACTACATTTGTTTTATTTGTAACCTTTTTTTCCCAATCCTTTATCTTCATGTAAGCAAAACAGTCTACATGTTTTGTTGTTCAAGCTGTCTATTGCCAGAGGATGTGGTGAAATCAGCAAACTTTTGGATGTCCTGTCCCCTTGGCAGCAGGAGATGAGCATAAAGTGGTATGTACAAACAGGCCAAGAGCTGTGCTCCAGGATGAGCTAAGGGTACACCCTGCTAGGCTAGAAAGAGCAAATGTGGGTCCTTGTGCTTCTCAGGAGTCCTCTCAGGCATGCATAAACACGCAGTTCTTGCCTAAGAGGGGAAGACATCAAAGCTCTGGGTAAGAATTTGCATTGAGATCTTAAATGGCATTGAAAGTCAGCTGTGAGCCAGTGAAGAAAACAATCCTGATTGTATCAGGGAACGTCGGCAGGCATGGTTCTATGTTTTTGTAAACTTGCGTTGCTCTTACATAGTTACACACTCTTAATGACTTTTGGAATTCATCTTTTGAGGACTAATTCATTATTTGCAGCTTGTTTTGATCCTCCACAGTATCTTCGGATTTGGGATCAGTAAAATATTAATCTTTTAATCCATTCTGGGGAGAGAAACAAGGAAAATAAACCCTCCAAGCCTCTACCAGTCTATACATATAGAAGAAGTATGTACATTTTATGACTCCTTGGCAGCAAGCTTTTACACTTTAAAGTATTCATTAGGATTTGGGTGGGCAGGGATCTGATGTTGTTGTGAAGTTTATGTGATTATTGAATAAAGACAACAGAGAGGTCTCTTAGCTGGTCTGGCTAATCCCATTTCATTCCGTCTCAGGGAAAAAAAATCCACTCAGGATTTCTTGCTGGTGAGCACAAATTCAATTCAGCATTTCACAAAATATCATCAATAGCAAAATGTCAGCCTATGATGATGTAAGTAGTTGGCTCTGCTTTGATGCAATCAGCTTGCACTTCCATTTGGAAAAAAGATGCAATGAAATAACTGAATAAATATCTTAATATCTCCCTAATACTTTAACGTCATGATTTTCTGCATGGGTTGTTCAGTTAATAAAGGTAAGGAACAAGGCTAACTGGCAGGATAATTTTCAAGCCTGTTAGAGAACAAGCAGCCCTGTCCTCTAGACACCATCTTCCTGCACAGTTGGTCTTACTTTGGGTAAAGTTTTTCTCTTGTCTATACCCACCACTCATCAGAGACACTATTCATCGCAAATACACCCCTGGTTATTTCTTCCCGCTCATAATGAACTCACTCAAAATATCAAACTGTAGTTTCCATATTAATAAAATGTTATTACTTTCAGCATTTGTCTTTGATATGTAATGTTGCACTTGAAGAGCAAAACTGTCACTGGTCAGACGTGGGCAGGGTTAATGCCTGCCTTGTTCCTCAGTCCATTTATATAATGCAGAGACGTGCTTCCTGGTAATGTCTAGGCATTTCTGGGTTTTCACTCAAGACCAGCTTCCATTCGTAACCTTCACTTACTCATATTTAGAGAATGGCTTACTATTATATTTAAAATATATTATTATTATATTTAATAATAATAATAAAGAATTTGGCTTAACATTAGCTCTTGATAGAGACTACACACAATGGATAACAAGGTATAGTGGAAATACTAATGACTCGGAAACTAATCACACTTTCTCAGATGCAAGGGATCCCATCACATAAGACCATTGTATTTGTCCATAAATTGATATTTTTTAAGCCACAGATGTTTTCTCCAATAGTTGGTTTATGGCTTTATGCAAGATGTACATATATGATATAAATAATCCAAGGACATGCAAAGACAGCAAAGACAAACCTTTAAAAAGTTGTGCTAATAATAAGAGGTTACAGAATATGGTGTTTACATAGACAACATGGCTGCTAGTTCTAAAAGGTTCTAAAAAGTATGTACATGGACTTTATTAGAGCTCCTCTTTTAGATCATATATCAGTGCAATACACTATACAAATCCAATGAAACTTTTACAAAATAATCAAAGCAGAACACAAGTAATTATCCTTGTAGGTCATGCATTCAATTGTTCTTGCAAGGATTAATTAAAAAGATGGCTTCCTACAATTTAAAAGCAAGACTCACATAAATATCTAAATGCCTGATCCAATTTTCAGTAAAGCTATCAGAAACCCTCAGTGGGAGGTGAACTGAACTCCTAAACGCATATGGCTAAACTTTAACTGGCAGAATGCTAGAGTTCACAGGACTAGATTCAAAGTACACACAAGTCAATGAAATCATTCCTGTTGATTTCAGTGAGCTCTAGGCTTGATACAGGTGAGGATGTCTACTTAGATACAGAACTTTTCTTATGAGGAAAAAGGATCTTTCAACTGACACCAGACCAGCACCACTGCTGGCTGCCTACCAGTCTGGGGATCCTGCCTGAGGCCACCGAGGCAGCTCCTGATTCTGTACCAGTCCCTCCTTAGATGGAGAAGAAGGTGCATCTCCCCTCCCTCTGCCTCGCTTCTCTGCATTTTTATCACAGACCTAGAGAAAAGTATGCTGTCCTTGCTGCCAGGAGGATACCGAGATGTGAACCTGGATAGGTCTTCTACTGATCAAACAGGGAAAATGGGAAGGCGCAATAGCTACCAAAACAAAGCCTGCATGCAAAATTCACGCAGTAATCAAATGTAAAAGAGGTTAAGTATGTGTATATGTGTATGTACATGCACAACACTGAGGATTTTTTATCAGCTCCCATTATTCAGCTCTTTCTTCCCATATCTGACTTGGTAGCCGAGTCCTAGGAGAAAAGTACATCCCCCATCCCACAGCATGATTCACCTTCATTGCAGAACTGAGCATGAGCCCTCCCTCCAAAACCGGTTTTGGTACGCACACTGCATCTGTAACTCCTCTCAGCCAGCTCAGACCTCTGAGCAATGTGGAGTCAGAAGCACCACTGTGTGGCACCTGGGACATAAAAAATAAAAAGTGACTGCAAATGAAACAGCAACTGCCATGACACAGATAAACCTGGTGAGGGAAAGTTGCTATGAAAAGGCACAAAACTTTTTTTTTTTTTTTAAGGTAACTACACCTACTTGCCCTGTTCATTTTCTTTTTAAATCTAAATATCCTATAATGCAGATAGCCAGCTAGTAGATAATATGCTGTGTAGCACATGTAGATGTGAGACCAAGGAGAAGAGATGTTTTTGTGGGTTTTTTGGTTTCTTTTAAAACAAAGATTGTGTTATGATCTGACGACGAAGGTTTAGTTGCTATAGTTACATTTTGTGAAACATTGCCTGGAATACTGCCAAATTTGGCTTCCAAAGCTTCTATGACACAATACTCTTTGTCATAAGAACATGGCAGGTTGTCATCTGGGGGTAACTGTTCATCCCTGTGACATGCTGAATAAGGTACCAATGCCAGATGAGCCTTGCGTGTAAAGGTGCCCAAGGAAAGATCTAACATACAGCATTGTTTTTCCACTCACAAGAACAAGCCCATCCTTTCAAACTGAATGACTTTTAATTTTGATTAAGAGAAAAAATAAAAATTAAAAAAAAAAAAGGTGAGCCAAAGCTAAACCTTTGTGCCAGAGAGGACAGCACTGGGATGATCCATAAGATGCTGTGCTGCTACAAACCACCCATTTTCCACAAAGTACAGTCAAGGAAGCACTTGAAGGTGCAGGAAACAAATGATGCACATTAAGCTTACTTAGCTATATACATCACAGATGTGCAACAACAACTTTCCATTTCTGCTGCTTCCCCACTACCTTCTCCTCCCCCCCTCTAATATTTTGAAGATGATGCAGTATGTTTCTTTTCCTAACCTGTTTTTACTGTCTTTTCTCTATATTTCTACCTCTCCTCTGGGCAGAAAGAGTGTTTATATGTCCTACATATATTTGTTACAAAGTGGCACAATTTACACAACATCTGGAGGCTGCAGAAGGAGACTGTGTAGCAACTGGTCCTTTGGATAACAAGTTTCTCCAATTTTGCATCATCAAAAATTAATAGGATGTCTGGGCAGTACTGAACTCCTGCCAGCCCCCACCGAACTCTTGTTCAATTTTAAAACAATCAATCACATTTGTGCTCAGTCCCATTCTCCCTTTCAGCATCTCAGAAACATCTGCAAACTGTTTCAGTGCTGTTTTCCAAATCTCCTTAGAGCACTGCTTTTCCTAACGCCGTATAACATGATGATGGTTAAGCTTCTGTTGTGCTGAGGGTCTTCCCTATCATCTTAACTAATATCACCACTTGCATTTTCCATCTGTCTGTATCTGCCTGTTGTAGCTTACACCTCAAATGTAAATTCAGAACGAGGACCATTTTTTGCTCTGCATTTGGACAACATCTCCAGCCAACAGTAAGATGCTGCAGTGATACAAATATTTTAGATGGTGAGATCCGTCAGATCCAGCTTGTTTGAACAAGGAGAGTTACAGTTAAACCATTATTTGTTTTAAATGTAAGTAGGCAGAAATATAATGCAAGCAATTAGTTCCAAAGACGTAGAGCTGAAAGAAATCTTATCTCTGTAAAAGGATATTTTATAATAGTGATAAGAAATATTGTCTCCCTATATTTTCTAAACTTAAGGAAAACAAATCAAACAACATAACTAAACCCAATGTTTTAACCAACTGTAAAAATCCCATACTTTCACAAACCAAGCTTTGTAATATAGGACTGTGCTACTCAAATGCCGAATTCTACCCTTCATTCAGACTACAAGTAAATTTTACTGAGAACTTGCCCAGGTCCCAGCCATATGACACACTCTTGTGGGACCCTGTATTTTCTACCTTTCTCCCAAGTTTCTGAGATGTTAAGGTGAGCTTGGTTGAGGAAAGCAGGCCCCAATGCTGGGAAACAGCTATGATATGTCATTACTGGTCTCAGCATTAAGGGACGAACGCATTTTCCTCCCCTGTGGGCAACCAGACCCCCCCAACAGGCAGGCAGGCTGACCTTCTGCAAGAGACTAGCTGTGCATCTCCAAGCAGGAGTCTTTCTTCCAGCAAGAAAAACAAATACTCTTCTCTGGTGAGACTATAACTGATTTCTCAGTTTGCAACAACAACAAAATGCCTTAGGTACCCTTTACACAATAAATATTACAGAACTAGTGCAACAAATTCTGACAACTGCAAAAAAAAAAAAAAAGAAGAAGAAAGCCTACAATTAAAACTGCAAGGAAAGAGTTCCAGTGGAAATAAAAGATATACTCCTGTAGTACAGAATTGGTGTGTAGGCATGCTTTTGTGCACGTTTTACTACACTGTAGAAACTACATGTAAAAAATTGGTTGGTTTTCAAAATGCAATATACTGTGACATAGATTTCAACAAAGTTTAAGTAGCCCTATCTAGTTTTCTACTTTCACAATGTGAAAAAAACAGAAGTACTGTGTACAAAGTATGAGGGTCTGGTCTGATTTACAGCAGTGTAAGTCAAAAAGACTCCAGACTGAGTCAGAAAGTCAAAATAGGAATCATAGGTTGTCTCCAGAGAAAAACATCTTCACAGTTACAGTTAACAATAGTTAAACATCAAAGAGTGATTACTTGAATTCTGGTCGAGCTTAGACATCAGTTTAGACCTTGGTCACTTTCTATCACACATTCATAAAAACACACACTCAGAAACAGTCACCGGTCCAAAAAGAAAAAGGGAGAGCAGAGGTGAAGTGGCTGGCTGAAGGTGCACCAGCACGGCCAGACACTGAAGAGCTGGGAGTCAACCCCAGGACAGCCTAGGTCCTGGTTAAGGTGCCTGCTGCTGCAGTCTGCAACCCCCAGCTTTGTACCACCACAACTTTCTACTTACAGTTGGAAATCACAGAACAACAGTATTTCTCAAGATATTTCTAACTTTTCTGCTAGCTGGAAATAGTCCTTTGTGGTTTTTTCTTCTCATCTTTTAAGTATTATTCTAATATTTTTTCTTTCAAGACCAGCTTGCTTCTGGAAGTACAGCGGTTTGCAGCAATAACAAATAACCAGAAGAATATCAGCTGACAGAATATTTCTAGCCCTTCAGAAATGTTGGTTAGGGTGTTTAATGCAAGGCACAGTGGAAAACCTCCTGCTTGTACACACATGACAAGCATTTTGAGCACAGCTGGCTGCATGTTTTCCTGCATGGCTTCATTGCCATCACTGAACACAGTAGGGTGAGGTCTCACCAGTGTCCTGAAGCCTCCCCTGTCAGCCAAACACTTAAGTGCTGCTCACTACCCTTTCCACAATGTTGCAAGAGACAGGAAGTGAAAGATTGGCCATAATCCTAAAATATAACCACCTGCATCTATTTTAATGCGTTCAGGGAAAGATTTCTTCATGGGGCATATGGGAGAGAGGAGCAGCTTCTCTCTCCCACATGGAAGTTCCTTTCCACTTCACCTTTCTCCCCAAACGGTAAATCCTGGCAATACCAACAATTAAAAAGACAATATGAACATATGGACTTTTCTAATTGCAGTCCTGCTGCAGCTTATAAAAATAATAATACACTTTATTTATGTAGCACCTGCCTGTGAAAGCATCCCAGACACTTTAAATACAGAGCAAAGCACATGATAAAAATAAGTATGCACAAGAGGAAAACAAAAATCATTAAACATAATTCAAAATAACAAATACAACCAGTGTGCCTTGAAAGCTGCATTATGATTAAAATAATCCTATAAAGCTAACTTCCTAAAAGAGCCTTTTCCAAGCACCTTTTCAAGTCCCAGGAGAAAACCTCATCCAACACACAAAAGCCACAAGAACAAAGATACAGATACTCTTGCCAGCTTTCGCAGTGTTAAAGCAACACATTTTTAAGCTCTCAGAGGAAAAGACCCTGTGATCATTATTTACATTGCCTTAGTGCCTAGGAGGTAAGAGCAGCCAGGACCAGATCTCCGTTAAACTAACCACTGTGCACATGTAACATGCAGCGAGAGGCACAGCACAAGCCCCGTGCTGGGAGGGGAGCCGTTCCTGCCACCCCCCACAAGCCTTTTGCCTGAGCCGTGGCAGCTCACACCGTCACATCCAGAGGTCCTTCCCTTCAATCAATGGGGAACCTCCTCTCACAGTCAGAAACGGCCATTGCAAAGAGTAGAAACCCATGTCACAGGTAACTTGCAAGCCACATAAAAATGGGAGGGGAAGGGAAACCAGAGAGACAGGAGGTTACTTTCATAAATTCAGTCTGCAAGGCAGTGTCAAAGGCAGAAATACAACTGAGACCCCCCATGTCTAAGCCTAAATCTCTGTTCCTTGGACTTGACAAGAGCCATGACAACTGACTGTAAATATGAGAGCACAACCTGGGAATCGAGCTGCTACTAAACTACTTGACCCAAAAGGAAAATCTGATGTGATGCATAATTATACTGATAGCTACAAAACTGAATCCAGCAGTGAATCCAGAGCAGAATCTCATCTTCCCTTCTCAGGGAAGGGAAGATGCATAATTATAATAATTACTGCATTTTGGACAAGCTGGCCAAATACTCAAGTAGTTCAGCAAAACCATGTTGTTACAATCTGACCTTGAGCTCAAACAAGTGAGCATCCAATGAATATACAACATGGAAAGTGAGGGCCAAGCAGTCTTCCTGAGAGCGGAAACCCCAGCCATGGACATAAAGCTCACTGAGATTAAATCTTGGACCTTTGGAAATCATCAATATTTTTTTCCTTTATGTTCTCCATAACACCATCTCCTATACAAGAAACAGCCTGGATTTCTCCTGTAGACTGGATGGTAGCTCTTGTGCTGTGCAGAAATCTCTTAGAGGTGAGCAGTTGGTCGGGGAGGCACCTGCCTCGCTCAGCTCCATTGCCAAGCCGGGTAGATGTGCAACAGACAGGACACCGAAGCACTGATATAGGTCCAACCACCTCCTGTAAAAGCACTTTAAAATATAACTGGGTGTATTAAATACTGCAGTTTATTAAACAGAAATAGGCTTCTGAATACACTGTCACACACAAAGCAAAATAATTTCCTTATATATTATATCTTGACTAAGTATATTTATGTGTTTTACTGCGCTATACCAAGCATTATACCAAAAATGAATTCCCTCACATTCCTTCCCCAGCCTTTCCACTGGCCAGACCTGTCACTTCTGAGACCTAGTTTTTGACAACACGAGTGAACAGATCTGTAGCATGTCACTCCTGCTCCTGTTGCAAAGCAAATGAGAGGAACATTGCTGCCTATTATCAGCAGCATCAGGGGCCAAATTCTAGCAAGACATCTTTAAATGGCAACACTGGGAAAAAAAATGAAGTGCATTGAGGCTATCAGTGACCCTAAGATCTCTGTACATAACCGGAGTGGGGCCTCATGAGAGCTCCCTGATAGATTTAGGCAGCTCCAACCTGCTCTGATGAGAAACAGTCCAGAACATCCAAGCTGACAGCAGAACCACTCGGCGGAGGCACTGCTGTCTGGTGACTCACCATACCAGAGGTTATTGAAATCTGAAAATACTGACGAGGGCTCTTCTGGCCCTCTGTGATAAGAAAGTCATTACTGAGTGACAAGAGGAGTCTACGACCCAACTGAAGCTGGATTGAAATTCTCCTTTTTAAATCAATGCTCCTCATATACAAACACTCACATATCTGGAGACGCAGCAAGACACCGCTATTTCACCGGTTTTGCAGCTTTCAGATCATTGTCCCTGACTGAAACAAAGTTCATAAAAATGAATAAAATGATCAAGATCTATGTATTATACCTCTGCTGGCCTTTGATTTTTCAAAACCACAACTTTTTAGGAATAATCATAACAATTTTGTAATTTTGGGGGGACAACAGCTCCTTGCTATTTACAGTACCATAGCAATTATTATGCGTGAGGCAGCTCACAGTCTCAGAGAAGTATGAAAAGATGGATAAAAAGCTCAAAAAATAGAAATAAATATCTTTTTCACCCACACAGTTTATATCTATTTCCAGTTATACTCAGCTCTCTTTATAGCACATTTGCAGAGGTGGTCAGATCATTCAATCTAAGGCTTGTAATGTGGGTGCCTTGCACAGGGATAAAGCCTCCCAGGGAATCACTTGTGAGAAGTATGCTCTAGCAGAGCATAATCTAGAGCACCCAGATTGAGGACACCTTTGTAATTAGGCCAAATTCCTGAATTTGATTCATTAACTTGGGCCATCTTCTTTAAATTCAACCTAAATCACAATGCATCTAGGAGGCAAAGACTGTTCAAAGAAAAACTAATACCAAAACATAAACTCATAAACTTTAGCTGCTTTATTAACTTTGTCAGCAATGGATGAACCCAGGTCAGAATGACCATTTCCCTGTGCCACCTGGGAGTGGGGTGGAAAACACAGCACAGAATAGTCACAGGGAACATGGTCTTGCCCCGGAAGCGCTGATCTGAGGGCAGATTATCATCCTTCTAACATTATCACTGTGGCAGAGGGAAGAGACTCTGTCTCCTGTCCCATTTATCTTGGGAACAAGACATTACAGCAGTGGCAACCTTTTCATCAATTCCTCACAAGACTTGTTTCCATCATTTGAAGGTGCTGGCATATATCTCTGCCCTATAGCAATGAGACAAAGATTTGTGCAGTGCTTTTTCCAAACGTAAGTGTGCAATTGCATGAGTCATTCGTTTTCCAAAGTTCCCATTTTCATGTTTCAGAAACTCAGTCTAAAGGACTATGTGTCCATAGTTAACAATACACTGATGTTTACTTCACACTTTTCAACCACCCACATTTACCAAAAAGAGTATGTGCTGTGGCAGCTGTGCACAGAGCCATCATTCCCATGAGGCAAATATTAGACTGCTTACTCTCAGACAGACAATATAGAATTGAGAAATTAATTTGATTTAGTCTGCATGATTTGCAGATTTAAGGTGCAGCTAACCCCCCCAAACAATAAAACTGATTGTAAGGTGTGAAAAGAAAATTAATAGATATTTGAACAGAATTCAAGTCAGAAAGTGCAGTTCTCAACTGGATTGCTCTCAAATGTCCAGATGCCAAACATTTTCCAGCACTAAATATGGTAAAGCCAAATCCCCAGCTATTGTTAGTGTAGAGACAAGTCATTTTACAGAGGCATGCATGCATTTCCATAGACAGGGTCCTGAACTGGCCATGCCTCATGGTATTTCCAAGCAGAAGTTCCTAGGCATGGGGAACTGAGGTCTCACTCACTGGACAGAGAAACCCTCTTCCCATGCCTCACAGCATCTGGAATACAGAGGGTATAAACATCACTAGGGTCACAAAGTGGTTCCTGTTCCTTTGCAATGCATCCCCTGTGTGCTGAACAATGCTTTGGAGATGCTGCATGCTCATGGCCTGGTTCACAGCAGCCATGAATTTAAAACAAAAAAAATAAACCCCTGAAACCATATCAGACCCAAACCAATAACTACTTTGCAACATTCTAAACTTTTGGTTCATTCTCTTATGTTCCAGAGCAAATAGACTGATGCAACACAGACAGAAAATAATGCACTCACCCAGGAAGAAATTTTTTCCTGTGAAGGAGAAAACCCCAGTCTCAACAGCAACCAAAACAACTCTTACACAGACTTCCAGAAGAGGGGACGACCTGTAGACCAAATGCCCTAACGAATGCAGAGAAGCTGCAGTATGACAGCCTTAATCCTTATGGTCACAAAGCAACACAATATGCTGGTTGACAGCAGGCTCTGTATGAGTCAGCAGCATGCCCTAGGAGCCAAGAGGGCAAACTGCATCCTGGGGTGCATCAAACACAGTATAACCAGCTGATCAAAAGAGGTGATCATCCCTCTGTATTCAGCGTTGGTGTGGCCTCACCGTGAGTACTGTGTGCAGTTCTGGGCCCCACAATTTAAGAATGATGTGAAGGTCCTTGAAAGTGTCCAGAGGAGGGCAGCAAAGCTGGTGAAGGCCCTGGAAGGCATGTCCTGCGAGGAGCGTCTAAGGACTTTGGGCTTGTCTAGTTTGGAGAAAAGGAGGCTGAGGGGCGACCTCATTGCTCTCTACAGCTTCCTGAGGAGGGGAAGTGGAGAGGGAGGTGCTGATCTCTTCTCCCTGGGATCCAGGATGTGTGGGAATGGTTCAAAGCTGCACCAGGGGAGGTTTAGACTGGACATGAGGAAGCATTTCTTTACCAAGAGGGTGGTCAAACACTGGAACAGGCTTCCTAGAGAGGTGGTCGATGCCCCAAGCCTGTGAGTGTTCAAGGGGCTTTTGGACAATGCCCTTAACAACATGCTTTAACTTGGTCAGCCCTGAACTGGTCAGGCAGTTGGCCTAGATGATCATTGTAGGTCCCTTTCAAATGAAATATTCTGTTCTGTTCTGTTCTATTCTAAATTGATCACGATTGTTGGAAGCAACAAAAAGTGGGGACACTCATTTCTGTACATAATTTACCATTATGAACTAAAGTAACGACCTGTTTTACCCCGAGAGGAATAATTCCAGCAAATGGAAAGAGGACTCACCTGGAACATATTTGGGATTCAGCAGTCTCAGGGCTGAGGCTAGCATAAAGGTCTTGTGTAGGGATACCACAATGGTCAGTTCTAGAAAGAGAAAATAAATAAGAGGTCAAAACAGCTTAGAGCCAATTTATTCTTTTCTTCTCTCACCAAAGCTACAGAGCTCAGCCTGGGATCTGTTCCACTTGTTCTGCAGCTCATAATGCAGAGAGATGCACAGGGGTTCATGTGCTTCCACTGCCAACACATTCTCCTTTAAATTCATCATTTGATGCATCCAACTGCAGGTTGAGACTTGAGGCCATGGAGCATCTCCATTATAGCTCCGTTACAAAAGAAGGACCTCAAAACCCTCCTGGCCCTGATTTCTCACCATTCTCCTCATTCCTTGTGAGTCTCATTTCTGTGTGTGCTATATCCCTACAGTAACTTGTAAAATTATATCATAAATAATGCAGATAACATGCTGGTATGTCTTACTTTCTTTCAGACACTCTGTGAAAAAAGAAAGCAATCACAAATGCTCCTTCGCTTAGCCAAAATGGCACAAAGTACTCATAACATATCAGTGGATCTAGCCCACTGCATTTGCAGATAATTCTGTAACAGCTGCCAGCTAGTTCCTAATCTACTTTCTACAAATTAAAGACTCAGTGACTAGTGCCCCTTCTTCAAATTCCCAAAAGAGAGAAATCCCTCTTTTGAAAGGCTTCCAACTCTGCTTTCAAGTTCTAACAGGGCAGAAAGTGCTCCAAAAATTACCATTCTCCAGCTCCAGGAAACGGGGAGAAGCACATCAAACAGTAGAAAATATTCCGTCTTCCATTTCAAAGTTTCCAGTCTTAGATTTTATCTTAACTTACTCTAATTACTTCATTAGGTTAATCTCCACTTGTAAAACAACTATAAAATGATCTCTTCCTCTGGTATGGACAGCAACAAATAACACTTACAAAGGATGGTTATATTTTATTTTCTCATCAGAGCTTGAAAGAAACTATTATAAAGTGTAAAGATCAATGGCAGAGAGTGTCTGCAGAATTAGCAGAGATGCAGTATGAATTCTCTTTTTAATCTTCAATTTCATCTGTAAATACAAGCACATAATCTAGGTGTGCATCTCATATTTTGCAGCTCAGCACTAATAAAAATATGCCAGAGAGCGATGTAATGATAGAAAATTCCTTTCCAAAGGTGCAAAATGACACAGAAGAATCATAATGAGTTTTTACACTGCAGAGTCTTTCTTCAATTACTCAGGAGATAAGGACGACTTGAGGACTTTGTCATTCAATTGCAAATTAAAGCATCACTTCACATGCAGCAGGATCAGGCACTGAAATCACTTGTCAGGAGTTTGACGCTTATAAGAGCTTCAGTGTCTGGAACTCATCCTATCTTTTCCTGCCGACTTGTGTGCCTGGATGAGGCTGCTCTATGCATTCAGCCATTAGGGCCTCAGTGCAGCTGTTTGTCCAGCCAGAAATATTTTCAATAAAACAGAGGGAGGAGGAAAAGGAAAAGAGGGAGCATAGCTCTATCCCCATTTCCTAGCTTGGGATCAATAATTTTGCAATCAACCAAAATGTTTTAAAGAACTATGATTCCTTATGGCTATCAGCTATGCTTACTAACTAAATATTTTATGTATGCACAGAGTATTTTTAATATCAAAGATGCCAGTTAAGAAAAGCATCACCACTCAAGATATACAAACCGATTTGATTGGTGTGGATTGTTCGTTGCCATAATGCCCAAGCGGCTAAAGCAATTTCCACAGATGTGAGTTACTTTTAAATCTTTCTCCTTCCTGGTGGGTTATTTCTCCAACATTCAAGCCCAGTCACATGGCTATAGACTACTCTGGAGATCGAGATGCATTCCTCTATCTCACCAGTTGCCTTCGCTACGTTTTCTATAAAAAGATTTAAAATTAACTGAAACAGAAAACAGAAACCAAGCTCTTCCTCCATTATTGAATAAGCCTCCCACGTAACCTTTCTACCAAAGTACCCATTTTATTTTCACTCTAAAATAAATATGCCATTTTTTTCATGTGACTTGTAATGGCTTCAGCAGGAGGGATTGAGAGAATGCCAACCACAAAATATCCTGTTACTTGGAATTTAGGACACTATAGTGAAAGACATGACCCAGTCTTCAAGTCCCCTCGAGCACCTGTGGGATTTATGTTTTGACTCCTATATTCCAGGTTACTTTTCTAACCATGAGGTTCTTGGAAGAAATGAACCAAAGACATGCCCTTCTTTGATGACTTTCCTTTGTTTGAGGCCTGATAGATAAAATAGGTGGGAAAATTCATAGCTATCTCATGACTCTCAGTGAAAGTCCTGAGTCATTCTTAAGTGAGAGACAATACTGTTATGTTGGGGGTTTTTTACCTTTGACATTTACATCCAAACACCAAGAAGTCAGGCAGCTTTCAAAGTGTCTGTTTTGAGGTCTGATATCTAATTCACCGCACATATCTTTCACTTTAAATGGTTTCTGGAATCAAGACCAAAATTAATTTACAGAACCACATTTAAAAAACTGTGGAATTTAGCCATGCATTGGAACATAAATAGGAGCAGAGAAATTGTAGCCAACTGTATCAGGACTACCAGTACAATAATATCTTTCCAATGTCAACATTAAAAGGAAGCTTTTAAGATTAGATCTGAAGACCCTGGTAGAAACATGCATTGCACTAAAAATAGTACAAACTGCTTAGTACAGATTACTTAGGGAAACAGTAACTAGAACCACACCAAAGCTGTGAAGGTATCCACTCATAATTCCAGAAATCCTAGGGACTGCCAACTGCAATCATGAAATGTATGAACACAAGAAAAACAGGGTTTCAGTTTTAACAATAAAAGTTGAGTGAATTCCCTGCACATCTGTTCGGGCCCACTGACAGGTGGCTTGAAGCACAGTCCATCATAAAACTAGCAACACACCCCCACTGGAAGTGCAGCAAGAAGAAATACCTGTTAGAAAACAAAGTACTTTTTTTCACCCATTAAGCTTTATTGATTATGAAGAAGTCCCATGCAATAGAAACAATCTTCTTATCCACCTCCTAGTCCTAAACACCCATGGCTGCAGCTATCCAGTCATTCCACTATAGTGGACTCGGGCTCAGGCAAGTGAGGAGTTACAAAGAGAGTAAAGCAATGAGGCATCGCCCTCAACCTCTTCCCAACATTCCATCAGCATCAGTAGCCAGATTACTCCAGAGCACAGAGCAGGAGGGTAACTGCTATGAGATGAACCCATCTGGTTTTGACCACAGATACCTCAGTACATGCCCTGCCCAACATCTTATGATGGCCACAAAAGTTTGCACAGCTGTTATAGAGAAAGAAAAAAATCTGTTCAAAAAAGCGTTGTTTCTTAACATGCCAATTGACTTCAGCAAAATATTTTCTGTCTTGCATTTTATGAGTTTTGACATTTTACAATAAGCTGAAATTTATCCATAAATGGTGCAAGCTGACGGCCTAGTCCCTTGGCGCAAGTCATCATATCTTCCAATACTCAGAAGCCTATGATTTGCAGTACCCCTCAGGCATGGAAGCAAAGCTCAAAAATGCACTGTACCACTCACACAGGTCAGACTTTACTGCAAGTGGGAGCTTTTATCAGCAAAGACTTTTAAAACCACTGTGCCTGAAGTTTTGACAGTTGTCATAAATTATGAGGATTCTTGCTTTCAGACAATACTTTTTTTCCCAAAGCTACACTAAACGTTTAATTGTCCACTGAGACTGAGTAAAGGAGAAGGAAGGGAGGAGTTGCACATCATGGTGTGAGCAATGAGGAAAAAAAAGAACTGAAGAACATACAAGGCAAGAAAAATCTTAATGTCAACCAAGTGACTAAAAATTCATGAGATGAATTCAGAATTTTGCTAGAAGGAAAGTAGGCCTCCTTTTCTCATTCCTCTTCTGATGTTTGCCTTTCTGAGCCTTTTTCAGAGAAGCAGCCAGTGGTACTCCTAACAGTGCATCACTTTTGGGAAAAGCAATTACCTGCTTCAGGATGTAGTGAAATGGCCACTGAGACATCTAACCCAGGACTATGAGAAAGAGGTTATAACTACAATCCCGCATGGTTATTTTTTTACTATTTAGTCCTGTACTTCCTTTCCTCTTGCTGAGCGCACCATATCAAGCAGGATTCTACTGGAGAATGATATTCAGCAACCATGATAAATATATTCACTCATCCACAGGAAAAATTCTTGCCTCTGCATGATTTCCAGAGGCTTACAGAGATGAAAAGAAACATCTGATTCTCTTCACAGGTTCTCCTTGAGGATGTAAGAAGAAGGGAGAGAAAAATAAGGAAATGTGCCTGTCATTCAAGGGAAAAATCAAAGCAATGAAAGAAAATGGAGGCATGATCAAGAAGGTTGATGCTTGTTTATCTTGTTCCTAAGTCTCAGTGCTTGATTGAAGATGCTGTCTGACAAAATTGCTGAACTCTTTCCAAACACCTTTCTGCTCTGGTGCTTTACAGAGGAATCTTGCCTTGAGTCCAGCCAATCAGAGGAACAAATCAAGAAAAATTTCAATTTAAAGGCCATTTTGAATCTCAAGAAAGGGATCAGAAACATGAAACAAATACAGACATCAGATATGACCAGCTTTTTTCAGGAAACGTTCTAGATATTGTTCCAAAAGATCATTTCAGAACATCTGTTGACCTGTGGATGTTTAGGATGAGAAGCCTCAATCAGAAATCCAGTGTGAATTTCAGATAACAGAGGCTATAAATAGCAAGTACAACACAGGAGAAAGTACATATTACTGGTTCAGTTTCAGAATAGCTTGCATCTCAGACACAGCTATAATCATTCTGCTTCTTAGAAAATATAAAGTTGCAACTTTGAGATCTGTGTGGGATATAAAATCAATACTTTTATCATCAGTTGTGAAAAAAAAAATTGTCTTTTTTTTTTTATTTTGTTACTGTTAGGTAATACCTGTGAAACATCTGAAAGCATGAAAGTTGAATTTATGTATTTATATATGCTGTATGCGAGGGTTTTTTTCCATTTATATAGAATCATACATCATCTTGTCACAAATACTGTCCAGACTGCTCTATTTGTGTTGGAGTTTAGGTCCTGTTAAAAAGAATCGCTTCCCAATATATAAAGCAGATCTTCTATTACATAATTAAAAGAATCTATTTTTAAATGAAAAAGCAATAGCTAAGCAAAGGGCTACCACAGCCCAAGAATTTCTGAGGAAGGCAGTTAATTGTGGTTAATTGTGGCTGTGGCTGCCTGTTTTGCAGTGGCCCAGGGAGAACGACTGTAGGTTTGTTTGCAAAGGCAGTTTGCAGCAGAAGGCAAAAGCAGCAGCCAGAGAAGCAGGCAGGTTGCAGGGAAGAGAGGAAGCAATAAAATATCTTGTTGCATTTTGTACTGGGTGTATAAAATTTGATACACAAAATGTAATTAAGAAATAAGGCAACACGTGACAAAACTTACCTTTAAAACTCTTTAGATATTCTATAAAAAATACTTTGCATAATTGATCATGCAAATTCCAAGACAGATGGATTTGCATAATTCCTTCTGTATCTATTTTATTGAAAATAAACGTGCTTCCAGACTTGCATGATGCTGTGGAGGTTAGCATCAATTAGCAAACAACTTCTTAGTATCTAAACCCTTAGTCTTGTTTTGTGATATGTTTCTTGATTAGATGACTGACTCAGTGGTTTACTTCTTTTTTCTTTATCAATAATTTCACTCAATTTTTACCCCCCTTTTGCACATAGCATGAATAAACTACATTTGTCTGAATTTGCTGCTTGGATATGGATGACTGTACATGAAAGGTCACAAATATGGCAGAAAGGTTTGTGGAGACTGAACTATTTTTAATATCATTTTAGACAGCTTTAGACTTCAGTTTGATGATACTAATATAGGACCTAGTATTAGCATTATCCTAAAGACGGAAAATAAAAAAGGTGCAAAACCATAAAATAAAACCAAGAAAAGCACTCTTTGAGACAGAAATCAGTCATGGAAATAGAAAAAAATGGATCAAAAGGCTTCTTCAAGAATAAACTGTGCTTTCTATAACTAGTCATGCTTGCTGGAGAATTTAGGGGAAAGGAAGACTTGCAAATATTGACAGGATGGAAGCCTATCTGTCCCTAATGCCTTGCAACAAGGTACAGCTAAATGGTGCAATGATACAAATACATCCCTGCAAGTATTTGACACAAATATTTCAGTCTAGCCATTAGTGAAGTAACAGCCTGACCTATTTCCTTCAGCACTTCCCTCCCCATCTGCCCCAGCCCTCAAGGTACTGGCATACAAAGCTATTTGAATTAACATGTCTTGTTTTAATAGAGCCTCGAAGGACTTCAGTGAAATGTAATAACATCCAACTGCGTGCAATAAATTTGTTGTTTTTTTTTTTAATTTAGAAAAAATTTCACCTAGTTTGTGTCTGATCAGATTTTTACTCTTTCCTGGCCACACCGAAGCACAAAGACAAACATTTTGGTTCAAAGCCATTTCACTGGCCTCGGCAGCAAAGCAGCTGTCACAGGTGACACACACTCTGGTCTATCCACTTTTCCAGTCTTTCAAACTTACATAATGGTAATGGAGAAAGGGAACATTCACTCTTTCAGGCACCTGATAAATTCTTACCAGCAAAGTCAAGAACTGTGAAGAAACATAGAATCTAGCTCAGCATTATACAACTGGGTTTAATTAACCTTTTCAGATTTTCCTTAGAGATTTCTTTGAGTTTAGTTCTGGTTTGGCATTTTGTCCATTTTTATTGAGCTGCTGGTTTTTTCACATATTTTTAAAAACCCAGTTCATTCTGGCTGTCTTGGGTCTTTGCCATTTAGACACATGAAGTTAAATTTGTTCAAAGAGAGAAGTTTAACCACAGATACCACACAGATATTTACAGCTTAGACTAATTACTTCAGTAATTCTTTAAGCCCCAAAACAGCTACCTCGTTCTTACCTTTTCTTCCACAAAGGCACAGTTAAAACATTATCAAGAACTGATTGACATTTTTGATTGGTACTATATAAGTTATACAAGCACAACCTAATCTTTAGCTTATGAAACATTGATTATCCACTGGACAACAAATGACAGTCTGGGAAATGACTGCAAAATATAAAGCAAAACAGGAAAAATGTAATAAACAAATGTTCAAAGTTTACTATTCTCTGTATTGTGTTAGCTTGTCCACAGACTCTCTATTTTTCTTTTCCAGAAAGGTTAGAAAATCAGTTCTGCATAGCTAGGAAACAGTGCCTGTTTCCTATGCCAATTTTTATCATCCCAAATAAATTCTGCAATAGCTACCACTAAAGCTATTCAAACCAGCATTGATTTCCCCATGCTATCCTATAGCTCCCCCACAGGGTCCCAATATGCAGCCAAGGGAAGTGCAAGTGAAGGAAGAATGTGCAAAGGTCAGAATAAAGGGGTACTCCTGCTTTTCCCTAGAGGTGTATGTCAAATTCCTACAAACTCTCCAACAAGCTTTAGCAAAATTTTGTAGCAGCCTGAATTACACTTTGTTAGTGCATGGTCTGGCCATGAAATCGCAGACTTACAAGATCTTGCTTTAGTTACCTTGCTGTCAAGAAGAAAAAAAAGGGGGGGAAAACCCCAAAACAAAGTCAAAGCAAAAAATGAAATATGCCTGACTAGACTTCACTATGTAGCTCTAGCTTTAAAAATATATTCAAAAGTATTACACTTAAAGACAGAAGTCACTGAACTTCTGCCTCAACTAGAGGAGTCTTATCCTAACATGCAGCAAATGGTGGGTTGGCACAGGAAGCTGCCGTGATGCCTACCAAAGGTGACACAAACACCTTTTCCACAGAACGTAATTAAACTTAGTTCCTAGATAAATAATGCAGCCGAAAGAAAGACTGGAACATGGTGGTTACTTTAAGACAATGGCAAAGGCAAGCTAGAAAATTAAGAAGAAGAGAATATAAAGTCTAGTTTTTCATCAAACATTAATAACAGAAGTACTGCACTTCCCTCACACCGACCCGGTGTAACAAGTTGGCTTTTGAACATATGGACACTTGCATGAAGAAGGTAGAATCACTACATTAAATATCCCTGCTGGTATTGCATCTACACACTGGAAACTAGTATGTCGCTGCAGTTATTAGTGGTAAGTAATTGTTTTGACCCCAGGTGTTGGGGAATTGTAATTTTGAATGGCATTGCAAGTGGAGTCATTTGAAATTCTTGAATATTTCTAAGCAAGAGTTAACATATGTGGAGATACACAGGATTTGAAGCACTTCTATTTGAGGATGACTGTCAGCTGACTGACAGGTATCTGCGCTAACATATACTGCCTAAAATAAAACTAGATCTACATCTGAAATTTATTGGCATTATTAAAGAAATAACCTGTCGTTAATCACCAGTAAAACAGATCCCTTGAAAGATGGCATGCTTTGTTGGCAAGACCAAAACATCTTATTTAGTTTCAAACACCATGCGGGCTGTAATTTACAGCTTCATATAATTAAAATAAAATATGTCAATGAAAGTAGGAAGTAAAACCTCAAAACAGACACAATTATTTACCAATTTTGCACTGAACTATGCCGCAAGAGAAATGTGGTTTTTTTATTAAAGTATGGTGCAACAGATTATACATTGTATTTTGACTTCTAGAGCTAGAATTTCTCCTTAGCACTAGAGTTACTCAAAAAGATAAATGTTTCATATATTGGTGTAGGGAAAGATTTCATTTGAATTTTTTCATTAAAGTCTCAATACTAAACATTAACTATTTAATTAAGCGTAGAACTAGTGCTTCCAATGTTTAAAAATTCACTTGCATCTTTTCACTTGCATCTTCTCACTTGCATCTTCTCCAAACTAAAAAGAAATCTTTCTTTTCCATTTCCTCTCCCTTTTTTTCCCCTGTATCAATTTTTATAATGACAGAAAGCAAAGATGGCAGGGATTGTAAGTTGGTTTTAGTTTTGGTTTTGGCTTTTTAAGGAATTGTTAACAACATGAAGGTTTTCTTTCTATTTTGCTTAGGACTTTTTGTTTGTTTCACCAAAGTGAAAAATGTCAAGCAAGCTTTCTTTAATACCATTATCTTGGTTAATAGACATGTTCTATTGACAATTGCAAAGAAAAACGCATGTAGCATCTACATTTGTTCAAAGTATTTTGGGGGGATTTCATTAAACATATAATCTTTAAACACACGTTTGTGTTCTCATGAAAGCTTTGTACAGACAGAATTTTAGTTACACATGGATTTCATTGCAAAATAAATTATCCATTAACAAGATTATAATAAACAAAAATATTCCTATTTATCAAAAAATCCTGCAACAATTAAGGTCATAGCAGTGAATGCTGCTAAGGCCACTGATTAAGGCCACTGCAGTGAACAGTGTCATACAGTCCTGATCAAAATCTAAGAATTGCACTTACTCGCAGCTAACTGCAGTTACTTTGGAAACTGAAGTCATCCAGCCAGTCATCCAGCCTGAATAACTCCAGAAGCAAGCAACGTAACTACTTGTTCTTTTTCTGCAGTTGTTACACATCAGTCCTCTACTGTGGTGTATTTAAGGGAAAAGTGCTAATGTGTCCTTGGAAATAGATCCTACATTTGCATATTTCAATAGGCAAACTAAAGTTGTGTCAAACAAATAGGGTGCTTTCTGCTTCACACATTATGGTGCGTGCAATATCCTGAGAACTATGGTAGCTCTGGTAAGGGAGCTTAGGCACCCAACTCCTTAAGTGCCTTCTAAAATATTCAATTTAAAATCTTCCATAGCATAATTGTCTGGCTTATTCCACTTAATTGGGCTTGCTTTCTAGAAATTGGAAAATGAGTAAACAGAGCTCCCAGCATGGATATACAGCTATGTTTTAGTTTTGCCCTGGAGCAGAACTTCCCTCAAGGTAGGAGCTACTATTACATACTGTAAGATTACTAATAAAACACAGAAAAAACTAATAAACTAATAAACACACAGAAAATTCATATTTCTCTTCAGACAACACTGGAGAGTATCCAAACAAAGAAATTAAAGTGTGTGAGTCCTTTGCAGAGACAGAAGTAATTACATCTGAGTGTGGAAGGTTTTGATGTCTAGGAAGGACTTAACTATAAAAAAAGTATTGTGGATTAAAATACTTTTAAAAAAATATCCATGGAAGTTGGTTTCTTTTTTCCAAAAGATAAAAACACTAAGGGTGTTTATATGATTGAAAGTACATTTAGCCAAAATAAGACAATCTATTCATAAACTTAGGTACTGCTTATAGTATGCATGTACACAAAATCTAGCAACAGAAAACATCCAGGGATAAATCATTTTGAGCAATCATTGTTTTATAAAGAGTGTCTCCTGTAAGTAAGAATATTTCTATTAAAACGGAGTAGTTGATGCACAGACCATCTTGTCCATCAAGACCCAGTTCTACAAAGCCCACCAAAGCCTCTCCACAAACCTCACCTGTCTGTGTATTGGAAGCAGTAGCAGTGGCAAACAGGGAAACACTCATCCAGGCTAACCCGTGAGCCCTGCTCACCCCTTCCAATGGAGAGAACCCTCTGTTGAACCTAGGAGTAAAACAAGAGTCACATACCAGATATTTGCCAGAATCTTCTACCTCTTGTGTTGTTCTATTGAGTTAAATATTATGTTGCATGACAGAATTCTCCTGTTCCAGCCAGTGCTATTGGGGGTTATGAGAAAAATATATGCAGAAAATGGTGAGTCTACAGAAGCTTTCTATAGCTGTGAAATCAATAGTTCATGCAAATACATAAGCAGTCTAGGATTTCAGTAACCAAAGGCTATAGCAGACATTTACTAATTAGCTCTCCTGAGTCAAATGTAGTTACTATGTTTAATATGTAACAGTATCAATTTATAGGGCATTTCAATGATTAATAGCATTTTCTTTGTTTTATTACATGAAGCACTGTGGGTTATCAAAAGCAGAAAGCTTGAATTAATTAACAGTTAATGAATTTTTGAGATATCGAACAGCAGAACGTGAACAGTTTTCTAAATCAAGCAAAGTTAATGGCACTCAACCACTTCCAAATGCTCTGAAAATGTTTTGCTTTACCACGTTGCGAATTTTGGCTCCCAGAGTTAAACAGATTACACAGAAAGAGGTCCAGACCACAGTACGAATTGGAGACCTATGTATGGTGCACATGGCTTTTGCTGAAAACTCCTAGTTTTAGCTGAGTAAGCAGAACACCCTCTCAACAAAGAAATTTGTTATTATGTTAGATATTATCTTAAATATATGATGAGTGCATATGTACACTGGTAGTTGCATATGAAACTAGAGATAACTCATGATTAAGACTTCAAATTAATTTCGGAGTAGAAATAAGTTATACAGTAATCATTGCAATAGCACAGTCTGGAGAAGGCTAAAATCCTTACTGATTTCACAACTCCTCTAGGAAAAGTCTCTCCTCTAGAATTTTTTATTCTAAGTAATGTTTACACATGTCTACATTACACATACTTGATTTTAAAGTTATCTGATCAGTCTAACAAATGTACAAGACTTAATTTTCATGCCAATGTCACCCCAGAAATACATTTCAAAGAGCCAACAGCACTAAGCGCAGTCTTGCCACTCCTCGCCTTCTTACTCATCTTCAATGGGAAGAAAAAGAATACTCCTTTTCACCATGCTTCAAATATTTCATTAAAATTTCCCATTAGACTGTGAAAAAGTTGATAAGTATGTAAGGAAAAGAAAGGTTAATGCCATTCCCAGCAGTACTTGAAAAGCAGGCAAAATGAGCTGCTGCTCCCAAAGGACAATGCTCATAGATACTCCACTGATGGAAACAAAGGGAGTTGAAGAACTATAGGAAGGGTAAGATGTGGCTGAAGGAGGCAAAGATCACACTTTACTGTCTACTTTTAGGGTCTCCCATTCTCACTTTGAGATCCCCAAGACCTTCTCTAGGTTTCTTGGCTTTCCTCATTGCTCTTCTCTTAACTTCTCAGTGACCAGTACTGACCTAAAGGCGATGATGGACTTTGGTGAAAGTTAATGGCATAAAAGGGCAGACTCAAGCCACCCATGCATTCAAGCCACCCTTTTTCTCATTTTCCCTTTCCTTCCCTTTCCTGACTTCTGCCGCTTCAGCAATGTATCACCCCTTCTGACTTCTGTTAAAATGCCACAATAAAAATTAAAAATACTTCTCACACCATTAGTATCTTGCTACTGTCCTGACTGCCCTCAGCCTCTGTCTGTGCTCACCATACATTTATTTAGGAGAGTGGCCAAATACACAATACACACACACCCCAACACTACGGCACCCTGATGGTGAAAAAAAATCCCCATTTTTAAGAGATTTCTTTATTGGAGGAACCATTATGATATGATGTGGGAGGCACAGGGCTAACAAAGCTGCTCTTGTTCTCCATCAGTCATAGACTGGAAAAGGACAGAAGGATGAAAACTCCCTTGTATCATAACCATCCCCGCACCTGCATTTGATTCCTGAACTCTGATGCCCTGAGGGCAGAACCATTACACGAGCCCTGACATGGCCTGTATTTACTGTAGTTCAGGAAAAAACTGATGGAGTTATTTGTATCAAGATCTTTTTTATCCCATTTCTATCAGGAAGAGAATAATGATAGCAGAACATGGAGTGTTAAGCCTCGTCTTCGCTTCCCCGCTCCCACAAAGTAACTCAGCTATTCTGGCTGATGCCTAGAAAGATTTTCTTCCATAAGAAAAAGTCTACTACAGTTATTAATTATTACTAATGTGTGTTTGAACCTGAGACACTTTATGAGAGTGTGACAGAAAAAGTCATTGCTTTTCTGTTGACACCTGTCATAACATTTGCGTTATTTTCTGCAAAATAAGTTAAAATGTCTGAATAATACAGAAAAAATAATCCTGCTGGAAATACTGATTTTTAAGCAATACTAAAGCTTATTATTCAGAAAAATACTGCTCTGCTAAATACTTTCCAAGGGGAAAACACGTTTATTTCATTTCTTTCTGCTGCTTATCTGTTCATTCGCTCTTGTTACTTCTCCATGACTGAGCACCACGGGGGATTGCCTATCGAGAAGCTGTCGAGTGGCAAAGGCTTTCAGCAGAGAGGAAGGCAGAGATCTAATGGCTTCTCACACAGCTGAACTCAGGTCAAGCAACAGCGCTGGAAGCACTGTGAACAGGGTTTAGTTTAGAACAGATAAAAACCATAGAAAGAAAAGCCAAATCTCCTTTCCATTTTAGAAGTTATTTAAGAGTACGCTTGGTTAATTGTGTCAGTCCACAACCAAAATAAAGATGAGACCATCACCCCCCGAGTCTCCTGAAAGAACTACACTTATCACAAGGGAGTAGTGAAGCCCCTGGTCTCATCTCAGCATAAAGTGGGTGCAGAAAGCAGAGGGAAAGGATATGGCTGCAGCAATGATAATACCTCCATCGGCGTGCCTGCTGGTTCAGCCTTGATGTTTGAAGGAATACAGCCTGAATAGCTCCCATGCAGATTACTTGGACCTGTAAGCAGAGGCAGCAGAGGCAGGCTGAGAAAGACCATTCAGCTGCAGTCCAAACCCTGTCCTTCTAGTCATCTGAGTATAACACAGGTAGAAGCCACAAACTAATCCTTTTTATTATGTATTTAGATAAAAAGAAGACATTGTTAATTCTTTATAATTAATTAAGGAAAAAAAACAAAACACTTTCGAGTAGCAGGAATTTCCAGTGCATGACTTCAGCAATTATTCCCTTTGTTGACTAATTTTTTTTTCCGTCCTGTTTCTCTAGTCAAAACTAACACATTTTTGCAGTCTGCAATGCTAGGGCTCATTATCTTAATCCCTAATGAAATTGCAAAGGAAAAGTCTGCAAAGTCTCACCTTTATTTTTCATGGAGGGGAGTCCACAGATAATTTGAAACTTTCTCCCAGGATTTGGTACCCATTTAAAAGTTGGTATTGATTTTAGATGCCATGTATTTTTAATACTTCAAGATAGAGCAAAAAAATGCAACGCAAAGGAATAGCACAGGAAACATTGTTCCTGACAGATTTGTGTATATATTGAAGCTGGAGGGAAACAGATAAAAAAGGAGTATATCAAATCAACAACAAATATTGCAACACTATGTTTCAAAGTTCAGTAGAAACCTTTTACTCTGGTAATCTTATGGAAATCATATCATTTTGGAAGAAAAAGGCAATTCATTTCGAGAGTATCTGTTTAGGATTACTCATTTTTTGACACACAGATCTATCGAGCAAATCTATGCCTTTATAGTTCAATTTTCTGGATATGTTTATATCATATGTTTGAATTGGGCCCAAGACCAAAGACTTGGCTCAGGCAACAGTCCAACCCCCACTGCTGTATCCAAATTAGAAAACAGACTAAAACTGAGGTATTACAGCCAAATGGCTTGCTGGAGGCAGCTGTCATTTCTTGTCTGACAGCAGCCTGGACTGTGTGAAAACTACTTTACTGTTCCAGTTTCCAGGAAAACAGAGGAGTTGACTTTCACACGGTTGTCTTAGGTGATGAATATTCACGTTCCTCTGACCACCTAAGGGCACTAAGTCCCACCAAAGTCCAGTGCCTGTGACCTCCTAGCTGAGATTACTGATAAACCTCTTCTCAGTTTCAACCTCGTCAGGCCACAGGTGACTTAAGGTGACTCATCTTTCTGTGTACTGGACAAGGGGAGGAGAGCTGCTTTCCCAGACAAGCACAGGTTGCATCTGAGACGTATCAGCATCAAGCTGTAGCTGCTGGTTTTTTTCTGTGGCTTACTCTGCACACACTTGCTGGAAGGAGCTGATGCTCCCAAAGAGGTCCCACTCTTCTCTAACCTTTTCTTCCAGACATGATCAGAAAAGTATAGAGAAATGGGCACCAGCAAAGGCTTGAAAATTTCTTAGAACAATCTGCTAGTTAGGGTTAACACTCTGGTCTGAAAGGAGAACTAACATTAATAAACTTAATTCTAACGTATGTGTGTGCGTGTGTATACATGTGTGTTGTGTGCTGGCTACCCTCATGGTGAATTTCTGGCTAATGCTAATGCCACCTACTCCAGAGGGCCAGAAATCCACCTTGAAAGTTTGTATATGCACTTTCAGAGAATGCAGTATAGCTCTTGATGCGCAAATCCTACTGAACCTCAGCTAGGAAATAAGCAAACCAATTCAAACTCCTCCAAAAATTCCAACCTTTTTTTCCCCAGACCAGATATTTGTTTGGAGGGTTTATGCTCTGACATATTATGATTGCACTTTCTTTTCTCAATTACACCAGTATAAATCAGGAGTAAGTCTACCGAAGTAAAATTTATACCGGGATATTGTGTAAGGCAGAACGAATGGTTACATGCAAAGACAGTGCACTGCAGTGGTTCTTCTTAGATATAAAACTTCTCTAATACCCATCAAATAGTACAAGGGTACTTTCAAAATTGAAATAAAATAGCTGAGAGACAACCAGCCAGTCAGACGCATAATACAAAAAAGGTAATAAAATGATTCAAGAGAGCCAGTGAAAAGGAAAAAAAATAAATAACCAAAACCACATAAGCAGCCCAAACAGTGAAAAAGCAGCAGCTATCCAGGACCAGCAGAAACATACCAAGTAGCCAATGTCAGGCAGTCACTGCAGAAGTGCTGCATCTTCCATTTCCAAATTGGAGATTCCTTTTTGTTTGCACAAACATTTGAAGAATGATCATTTCTCCTGCCACAATGTTGATTTACATGTAACAAGGCTACTTATGCACAGCCAGGTGTACACATTATTTAGAATCCACTGTGTGCCAGGCAACACTCGCCAGTGATTAGTCTTCTGTTGGAGAGGCTTCTGCCGCCAATAAATTTATTGACATGTAAATTAGGTAACCAACCACAGAGCACAATTAAGAAAGAGCAAATAACTTACATAAGTCAAATAACCCACAAGTAAACTGTACAATCAAATTTAGGCACAATTTTTTTCAGTACTCACGTCTACAGAAATAAGAAACCAATATAAAGGGAAATTGGCTGACCGTAGATATTTTGTGTTAGAAACACAGAATTTCATTAGTCTCCAAATTTCATAACCATGGTCTGGGAAACCAGAAACTGTCTCTGTTTTAGTTCAGTCAGGACGGACTTGCACGATCACCCACAAAACCATTTAGTTCTTAAATGGGTGGGTGGTACCCCGTGGGGGAGTGATTGCTTAAGAGCCCTGGTGCAATACTGTTACAATGAGCTTCACAGAAGCAGGCTCACATGCTTGAACTGAACTGTTTGGCCTTACTGAAAAATAATTATATTTGGTACAGGAAGATAAAATCCAAATAAGCAAATGGTGCCTCAGCAATATAGACAAAGGACAATTCCGGTGTTTAAATATGGATGTCGAATGACATTGAAAACATCCTAAAGCCTTCAAGACATCCACACAGGGCTTGCAGTTATCATGCAGAACCTATAAGAGACCTATGCCCTTTAGGAAAAACAGCTGTAGGTCAGGACGGATACGTCAGGCCATTTAAAAATGGAGCTGGAAGTCTGCATTTAGGCATCCAAAAATGCGTTTTGATACGCAATTTTAGAGACGGAAGAATATCACATGCTCAAGTATGCCATGCATAGCCTGTGCACGCTGCAGAAATAAGAAGCCATAAACACAGAGGTGCAAGACAGAAGCTCCAGTTTCTGTTCCCTGCCCCACTACAGCTTCTCTCTGAACTCACAGTGTGTGCAAACATGGCATCTAGCAGGTGCATCATGCACTGCAGGTGAATTTGTCTCCTTCTGCAAAGGATAACTATGAAATAAGACCTGAGAAACTCCAGGGCCTTAAAGCACTTCCAAGTGCCTGCCGTCAGCGATGCCTTCCACCGGCAGTACAGCTCCCTGCTGTGGGAGGCCTGGCCGTGACAGACAGCTGTCCTTCGTCCCCTGCCTCGATTCCCACAGGAGAGCTGCAGCTTATTGCAGGAGGGTAGGGGTGACTAGGAACCGAAGATTGCAGGAAAGGTAGTTATGTTTGCTAACTATTCGACCTAAATCTAGCTAAAATTACCCACTGAGGATTGTATCGTGGAGCTGTTCTACAAGCCAACAAATCTGGGTAGTGACAGAACAGCTGGATTTCACTTCACATTGGCTGCTTCTGTTTCAGACCTGAAGAAGTCACTGCATGGCATCTGGTTTGTTGCTCCATTGATATCCACTTGTCTAACAGAAGAAAATATTTCTTCTCCAGACTCTTTTAATCCTCACAGAGCTGCCTCACCACGCCTGCAACATAAAATATCTGCCATTCCAGGTGACAAAAGAGCCAACTCCACAACACAGGGAGTCTGTAAAGCCTGTTGTTGTGGTCAATCAATGCAGGTAAAGAGAGTGAACAGAAATCCAAGTGCAGGGTCTTATCCTCTAGTTTCTGAGTTTTCAAGGGAACAAAAAGCAGTACAAAGAATTAGGACCCTCAATTCAATTTTATTTCTTCCTCTGACCTCCCTGGTGACCTCCTCTTCTCTGTGCTTCACTTTGGGAAAAACAACCCTGATGTCCTTCGTAAAACACTGTCAGATCTACTGATGAAAGCCACAAGCCATGGCTTTCTTGATTCTAAGGAAAAACCTCCATTTATGACAGTGTCACAGAAATCCAGACAGCAGAAAATATTTCCTGACGCAGAACTTCAGACTTTCTGAGTACATGCACTGAAAGACAGGCAGGGACTCCCCAACTCCCCCAACCTTCCTGTTGCAAATGCAAAAATGGAGGTAGGTTTTCTAATGAAGGTAAAGTGGCACTATTTCCCGTATGTTTTGGAATATTTTGGGGCCGTTTACTTGAAGATAGGAAGCTGCTTTAAGAAGATTGTCATATTTTACAGCTTTCGCTATAATGCACTGCAATTTTGCTTTATGCTCTTAAGCCACATAAACGCAATTCAAATTAAAGATGTTGTTGCCCTGACATCCTCTGTATAATTGTTTCACAAAAGACATGAATAGATTGTCATCAGGCAAAATCAGAAATTCATGTTATGTTGATTAGGTAAGCCATTAAGATAACGTATCTATTAACAACCATACGAAGAAACAGATGAAGCTGAACTGAATAGTTTCCGTTTTGTTGATTCTTTGTATATACACATCACTACTAAAGTAAGTGTGTGGGGTTTTTTTAAAACACACCTTCAATTTATTGCTGGGGATGGGGCAAGGGGAGGCCAACCAGCCTTTAAGCAAACTTATAGCCCAGTTAGACTGTTCTTTTATAGTTTTATTGTTTGTTTCTTTGTAATTCAACTCTCTTTATTTGGATGTGATGTTATAGAAATGTCATCTATGAAACAAAGACATAGTTTAAATAGGGCTTGGGTTGGTTTTTTTTTAGAACTCAGTGGAAGGTATCATCTACTACTATTTCTCTCTATAAATGTATAAAATATTCAATTTTTAACATTTGTAGACTTACAGGGCATTTTAAATACTGCTTAATTAACTACTATTCCATAAAAAGGTGAAATAAACTAAGAGTTTAGTGAATATCGTGGGTTTGTAGTATGTATTAATTTTACAACTTAAGTTTGTAGAGAGAGGTTATCATGTCAATATTAAGTAACTATTTATCTCAAAATAAAAATATTATTTATATACTTGTTAATTAATTAATGAAAATCAGAAATCAATTTTTATGATTAGTATTAATTAATCAGATTCCTCATGCAATAGCATTTACATAGACATTAAATATATACATCATTCACATCTTAATTTCCTGCGTTTTTTTCTCTCTCCTATATCTGTTTACCAACAGAATTGTGCTTTAGATGATACTTACAAGATAACCTTGAAATTTTAACATATGAATTCTCTGTGATTTCTTTTTCCTTTTTGCAATCCTCCTTATCTTTTTTTCCTAGAGTTCATCCATAGAATGTGTAAAACTGAGAATTAGAACATTTTTCCTCCATACTGTTTTAAGATATCATATCTATAGCGCTACAAAACAAAGCTGCTGGTTTACCTTTAACCACAGAATAGGCAGTGAGAGTCAGAGATGCTATAGGAAAAAAGTGAGTAGGAGGAATCAGTGACTAGAAGAAGGAGATGACCTGGCTGAGTCATATCTCATGCATTAGAACATCATGCAGTGACTCTTGGAGATGCACTAATACCAATGTGAGTTCCTCACGTCTCCTTAAGGCTGCTTTTGAAGCACAGTTATTCTGCCCTCTCAGCATATTTGACCTCTCTACATTATGATGATTTTTGTTTTTCAGAAATATTGACACACACAAAGTAATGCCTAGACAAAGAATACCGTGAGCTAGTTTCTCATACATCACCAGAGAAAAACAGACCTTTCATTTACTTTCAGATTTCTTCCAACTTATGAGGATTGCCAACAGTGAAATGAGAAACCACAACAAGCACCTTGTACCTACAAGACTAACAACAGTACCTTCTACACTATTCTGAGCAAAACGCATGTGCTGCAATGTATTGCACTATCAACCCAGGAGTATCAGATCTGAATTTGCAGATTTGCTGAGTGGTCCTTATAACCTATACGGCCCTTAGTCATGCTAGGGAGAGAATGCTAGTCTCTCTCAATGTGACAGCCTCCTGACATTTTAAATTTTTCAAAGGGGAGATTGTTGATACAGTAAAAGCAGACAACACCCAACTTTATCATGAAGATCATCTCAATTAGCAAGCTGCAAAATGAATGTGTCCCTTTAGAGAAAAGAAATCCATGCATTTGCCTCCTTGCCCCTGAGATGAGAAGACATGACTCATTGCAGAGGTAGAGATGATTCAAACTGCAAATACACCTTTAGTGAACCATTTGTTATTGATTTGACCATAGAGGTGGAATGATCAGAGGTTTGCTCCTGCTGCATCGGGAGGTCTTGGCAGGAGGCAGGACAAAAAGAAGGAAATGGTAGGACTTGATTACCCCTGTAATCAATTACCTCTTGCAACATGAAGTAATACCATGTAAAAAGCTTTTATTCTTTTCATAGGAGTAGTTTATGACTGGGAAACATATGAGGCAGACTGAGTGAAAGAAGATTTCAAACAAGAAAACTAGGAATAAAAAGCACTAAATCCCTTGGGATAAAACTGAAGAATATGAAAACTTTCAAATCAAAACATAAAAATCAGCTCAAGAAGCTCTACTATAAAGCTAAAGCAATGACATGGGTGGACCCTCCCTTCCTCTTTCCAGATTCACTCCAGAACTCCTTGGACCCCTACTGCCCCCATTAAACTTTGTGACCACCAGCATGTCAGCCACTTTACCACATACCCCATTTTCAGAAGCAGGAATTACACACTGCTCAGATATGGTCCTATTAGTTAATTCTCCTCATAGCTTCTCTTTCCTAACCTTTTAAGGTGGTGGGGGAAGTGTTAATACCTATGGAGAACAGACACGGTGGTAAACTGCAATGGAGGAACCTAGTGTCTCCAAAGGAAAGCTTCTCACAGATTACTTTCCCCTACACCGTGCAACTACACTGCCTGGTTGTTTGAGGGGAAGACAGGGAATGGTGGTATGAAAGCCCTCCTCTGCTCTTACTCTTTCACTTTTCACTTTTGGGTAGGCAAGTAGAGCCCTACAGACGTTCCTCCACATTGCTCTGTGGATGGAAATAAAAGAACCTCTCCCTAGCAGAGAATACACCAAGAAATTAATTGTGAGCTACATTAATACCAGAAACTATGACTGATCTTTTCCAACACTTGGGTTGCAATAACTGCATTTTTTCCAGTTATCCCTAACTTATATTAATAAATGAAACATTTCCATTTCCGAATAGGAGACATTGCAAATTTCACTAAGTTTTCCTTACTGTCTAGCGCCCCATGCATTCTCCTAACTCTGCACTCTTGGCCTTCTTTTTTCACGTAAGGTAACCCCGTATTGCAAGATCTTTTGCCAGTCTACTAATAAGATCCGTGAGATATGCAAATCCATTTAATGTTCATGTCAAGAAATTATATTAATTAATCACATTTTGTTTACTTGCCAAACCTACTATTTGGCAGAATGGTCAAGTAATAGTTGGCACTGTTTAAACTTTTTTTTTAACATTAATATTCACAATCTATAGCAGTCTAGATACTTTGAAGACAAAACAAACACTAGATTTCTACCCTGGAAATGTGTATGACCTAATTTTCCCTAAGAACCTTTGCTTTTAGCAAACTTAGGGGAGCCAGAATCTCACTTGAGATGGCACTTGCCAAACAATTTTCCAGTGCTGGTTTCTGATGAACTCTTTAATTGTCCAAGAGTAGATGGCCCAACCAAATAACTGCATTGGCTTCTTTTGCCAGGTGTAGGCCTAGCAAACTTCAGAGATCTTTACTAGCTTCACTTTCCGTGCATCCTCGCTGCTGCCTCTCAACAAGAGAAAGGTGACTGTTATTTCTATCCAGCCTTGTGCCAGCAGAGAAATGCCTGCTCTGGTTTACTCACACAGCCTTTTTTTTTTAGACAGCTGCCTAATCTTGCGTGTCACTCAGTAGCCTTTCAATCTGCTACTCGCTATAGGTCAGAAAGGAAGAGCTCCAAGAAATGCTGATTTTCCTTAGCAAGTGTCGTGGTTTAATTTCAGTCGGCAACTAAGCACCACGCAGCCGCTCGCTCACTCCCCCCCACCCGGTGGGATGGGGGAGAGAATTGGAAGAGCACAAGTGAGAAAAACTCGTGGGTTGAGATAAAAACAGTTTAATAATTGAAATAAAATGATAATAATAATATGATAATAATAATAATAATAATACACAAAGCAAGTGATGCACAGTGCAATTGCTCACCACCCGCCGACCGATGCCCAGCCAGTCCCCGAGCAGCGGCCCCCCCCAGCCAGCTTTCCCCAGTTTATGTACTGAGCATGACGTCACAGGGTATGGAATGTCCCTTGGGCCAGTTTGGCTGTGCCCCCTCCCAGCTTCTTGTGCACCTCCAGCCTTCTCAGTCGGTAGAGCATGGGAAGCTGAAAAGTCCTTGGCTAGTGTAAGCATTACCTAGCAACAACTAAAACATGGGTGCGTTATCAACTTTGTTCTCATCCTAAATCCAAAACACCGTACCAGCTACTAGGAAGGAAATTAACTCTATCCCTGCCGAAACCAGGACAATATCCACCCCTTATTCTATACCATCTGCGTCATGCTCAAGTCTCATTTTCCAGTACATTTTCATTTATCACCACCCCTTTTTATATATATATTTTTATATATATATATACACACACACACACACAGATATCATTACCTTCGTCTGTGGGCCATCCCTCTAAAATGTTCGGTGAGTTCCTTTAGTCCATGACTTCGGGCTCCATCTGTCATAATAATCTTTCAGGGCAGGAAAAATGGAGATGGTATGTGGTGTTGGATTGTTTCATGTTGAAGTCAATTCTGGTACCATCATCACTGTGCTTTGCTTGGTTTCACTGAAGTTATTCTTCATTAGTCTGGGTGATTCTTATTGTAATAACATTAGTATGGCATATAATATTAGTAGTATTATTAGTATATCTGTGTATTATTAGTATAAAGGCTGGAGGCAGGGCTGAGAAGGCTGGATATAACTATTATAACTATAATTAGTACTTAACATCACATAATTCAGATCATTGGCTATTCTCACCCAAAATCAAATCCCCTTGAGGTACACATCGGACTTCCCCATCCTTCCGCATTATCCACCAAGTGCACCCAGGTCCTTGAGCAAAAGCAATCCCACGGATGGGTCTGCCTCTGCCCGAGGCAGGAATAACCCAGACTGTCTTCCCCAGCATATTTTTTATGTGCACTACAGGAACTTTATTCCCATCTACGGTACGTAAAAGTTCTGACTGGGCAGGGCCTGCTCGATTGGCAGATCCCCGAGTGTTGACTAACCAGGTGGCCTTTGCTAAATGCGTATCCCAATGTTTGAACGTCCCGCCACCCATTGCTCTCAGTGTAGTCTTTAACAGTCCATTGTATCATTCAATTTTCCCAGAGGCTGGTGCATGATAGGGGATGTGATACACCCACTCAATGCCGTGCTCTTTGGCCCAGGTGTCTATGAGGTTGTTTCGGAAATGAGTCCCATTGTCTGACTCAATTCTTTCTGGGGTGCCATGTCACCATAGGACTTGCTTTTCAAGGCCCAGGATAGTGTTCCGGGCGGTGGCATGGGGCACGGGATATGTTTCCAGCCATCCAGTGGTTGCCTCCACCATTGTAAGCACGTGGCGCTTGCCTTGGCAGGTTTGTGGGAGTGTGATATAATCGATCTGCCAGGCCTCCCCATATTGATATTTCAGCCATCGTCCTCCATTCCAGAGAGGCTTTAACCGCTTGGCTTGCTTGATTGCAGCGCATGTTTCACATTCATGGATAACCTGGGCTATAGTGTCCATGGTCAAGTCCACCCCTCGATCACAAGCCCATCTGTATGTTGCATCTCTTCCTTGGTGACCTGAGGTGTCATGGGCCCACCGAGCTAGAAATAATTCACCCTTATGTTGCCAGTCCAGATCCACCTGAGCCACTTCAATCTCAGCAGCCTGATCCACCTGCTGGTTGTTTTGATGTTCTTCAGTGGCCCGACTCTTGGGTACGTGAGCATCTACGTGACGGACTTTTACAACCAGGTTCTCCACCCGGGCAGCAATATCTTGCCACAATGCGGCAGACCAGGTGGGTTTGCCTCTGCGCTGCCAGTTGCTCTGCTTCCATTGCTGCAACCACCCCCACAGGGCATTTGCCACCATCCATGAGTCAGTACAGAGATAGAGCACTGGCCACTTTTCTCGGTCAGCAATGTCTAAAGCCAGCTGGATGGCCTTTACTTCTGCAAATTGGCTCGATTCACCTTCTCCTTCAGCAGTTTCTACAACTTGTCGCATAGGACTCCATACAGCAGCTTTCCACCTCCGATGCTTTCCCACAAGACGACAGGACCCATCAGTGAACAGGGCATATTGCTTCTCATTTTCTGGTAGTTCATTATACATTGGGGCCTCCTCGGCACGCGTTACCTCCTCCTCTGGCAATATTCCAAAATCTTTGCCCTCTGGCCAATCCATGATCACTTCCAGGATTCCTGGGCGACTGGGGTTTCCTATTCAAGCCCGTTGTGTGATCAGTGCGACCCACTTACTCCATGTAGCATCAGTTGCATGATGCGTACAGGGGACCCTCCCTCTGAACATCCAGCTTAGCACCGGCAGTCGGGGTGCCAGGAGGAGCTGTGCTTCAGTGCCGATCACTTCTGAAGCAGCTCGAACCCCTTCATATGCTGCTAATATCTCTTTTTTCAGTTGGAGTATAGCGGGCCTCGGATCCTCTGTATCCCCGACTCCAAAACCCTAGGGGTCGACCTTGAGTCTCCCCTGGTGCTTTCTGCCAGAGACTCCAGGTAGGGCCGTTCTCCCCGGCTGCGGTATAGAGCACATTTTTTACCTCTTGCCCTGCCCGGACTGGCCCCAGGGCTACTGCATGAACTATCTCCCGTTTAATTTGTTCAAAAGCTTGTCGTTGCTCAAGGCCCCATTTGAAATCATTCTTCTTTCGGGTCACTTGATAGAGAGGGTTTACAATCAGACTGTAATTTGGAATGTGCATTCTCCAAAAACCCACGACGCCTAAGAAAGCTTGTGTTTCCTTTTTGCTAGTTGGTGGAGACATGGCTGTTATTTTGTTGATCACATCCATTGGGATCTGACGACGTCCATCTTGCCATTTTATTCCTAAAAACTGGATCTCCTGTGCAGGTCCCTTGACCTTACTTTGTTTTATGGCAAAACCGGCCTTCAGCAGGATTTGGACTATTTCCTTCCCTTTTTCAAAAACTTCTCCTGCTGTGTTGCCCCACACGATGATATCATCAATGTATTGCAGGTGTTCTGGAGCTCCACCCTGTTCCAGTGCAGTCTAGATTAGTCCATGGCAAATGGTAGGGCTGTGTTTCCACCCCTGGGGCAGTCGGTTCCAGGTGTACTGAACGCCCCTCCAAGTGAAAGCAAACTGTGGCCTGCACTCTGCTGCCAAAGGGATTGAGAAAAACGCATTAGCAATATCAACTGTGGCATACCACTTGGCTGCCTTTGACTCCAGTTCGTATTGAAGTTCTAGCATGTCTGGCACAGCAGCACTCAGCGGTGGCGTGGCTTCATTTAGGCCACGATAGTCTACTGTCAGTCTCCACTCTCCATTAGACTTCCGCACTGGCCATATGGGACTGTTAAAGGGTGAGCGGGTCTTGCTGATCACTCCTGGGCTCTCCAGTCGACGAATCAGCTCATGAATGGGAATCAGGGAGTCTCGGTTGGTGCGATATTGCCGCCGGTGCACTGTGGTGGTAGCGATTGGCACTTGTTGGTCTTCGACCTTCAGCAACCCCACAACAGAGGGGTCCTCTGAAAGACCAGGCAAGGTGGACAGCTGTTTAATTTCCTCCATCTCCAAGGCAGCTATACCAAAAGCCCACCTGTATCCTTTTGGGTCCTTGAAATACCCTCTCCTGAGGTAGTCTATGCCAAGGATGCACGGAGCACCTGGGCCAGTCACAATGGGGTGCTTTTGCCACCCGTTCCCAGTTAGACTCACTTCGGCTTCCAATACAGTTAGCTGTTGGGATCCCCCCATCACCCCAGAAATACAGATGGGTTCTGCCCCTATATAGCTTGATGGCATTAGGGTACACTGTGCACCGGTGTCTACCAGAGCCTTATACTTCTGTGGGTCTGACGTGCCAGGCCACCGAATCCACACAGTCCAGTAAACCCGGTTGTCCCTTTCCTCCCCCTGGCTGGAGGCAGGGCCCCTCTAATCCTCATCACAGTACTCACTTCTCACTTCTTGTAAGTACGAGTCAGAAGTTTCTTCATTAAGATCAAGAGTAAGATCAGCCCTTCTACTCTCTCTGGGGAACTGCCCGCTGGAAACTGGAGCAGCAATTTTCCTGGAAGAACCTCTTTCTGTGATTGTTTTCCCTTGCAATTCACGTACCCGTGCCCCTAGGGCTGCGGTAGGTTTCCCATCCCACTTCCTCATGTCCTCTCCGTGGTCACGCAGATAAAACCATAGGGTGCCCCATGGTGTGTACCCTTTATATTCTCTCTCTTGAGCAAAAGAACACTTACTTCTAATAGCCGAGATACTGGTCCGTACAGGTGAGGAGTAGGACCTATCCTCTCTGAGTTGCTGGATCTCCCGGGACAGTTTTTCGGACAGTTTCTCCACAGCCGAGACGAGGGAGGAAGAAAGACTTTCCTCGTATTGCCGGAGTTGACTAGCCAATTCATCCACTGTTTGTTCCTCTCCATCTTTCCAGGTTATCACTGCCAATGAATTGGCGTATGACGATGGTGAGCTCCTTATAAACTTCCGCCACATGGGTCGTGTGCACTTGACTTCGTCTGGATCTTTGGATAGTTGTTTATTGTTCAGGTCATCATAAATCACCTCCAGCACAGCTAATTCTCTCAGAAACTGGATACCCTTCTCCATGGTGGCCCACTTGCCTGGGCGACATATGACATCTTCCTTAAAGGGATACCTTTCCTTCACGCTTGACAAGAGTCGCCTCCAAAGGCTGAGGACTCGTGTCCCTTTTCCAATTGCTTTGTCAATGCCCCCTTCCCTAGGAAGGGATCCTAGCTGCTTGGCTTCCCTACCCTCTAATTCCAGGCTACTGGCCCCATTATCCCAGCATCGGAGCAGCCAGGTGACCTGGACGACAGCTGAAATCTTTTCGTATATCTCGCAGCTCACTCAGGGATAGAGATCGGGTGGTCACTGCCTCGTTTATGAGTTCTTCCTCTTCCTCCTCCCCGGTCAGCGGCCGGCTCTCCTCCTCCCGTTCTCATGATGGCCCTTCTCCAGGGTAGTCGTACAGTTCTTCCTCCAGTTCCCTTTTAGAAGAAGCTTCTTCCTCCCTTACTAAACGAGCCGACTTCCGCTTCCAAGATTTCTTCTTGTGTACAGGGGCGACTGATACCGGCACAGGCTGGTTCTTTGGTTCAGCCACAGGGCCTGTTGCCGGGGTTGGAGTGGCCGCAGTGCATGTCGCCGGGGTTGGAGTGGCCGCAGTGCAAGTGCATGTCACCAGAGTCTGAGTGGCCGCAGGGCCTGTTGCCGGGGTTGGAGTGGCCACAGGGCCTGTCGCCGGGATTGGAGTGGCCGCAGTGCATGTCACCGGGGTCTGAGTGACCGCAGTGCATGTCGCCGGGGTCTGAGTGGCTGCAGGGCCTGTTGCCGGGGTCTGAGTGGCTGCACGGCCTGTCGCTGGGGTCGGAGTGGCCGCAGGGCGCGTTGCCCAGGTCTGAGTGGCCACAGTGCGTGTCGTTTTACTGTCAGAGCCAGAGACCTTCCCTTCCCTTTGAGGGCACTGAATGGTGTTGAACAGGGCTCGGTAGGCATGGGCCAGGCCCCAGCACGTTGCAATGATCTGCATCTCTCTGGAGTTGCCAGGGTGACAGCATACTTTGTCCAAATATTCTACTAACTTTTCAGGATTCTGCACTTGCTCAGGGGTGAAGTCCCAAAACACTGGGGGTGCCCATTGGCCTAGGTACTTGCCCATCTTGTCCCACACACCCTGCCACTCATAACTATTCAGCCTTGGGGCAGATCTCTGGATGATATTCTTAAATTGCTTACCAACTTTAGACAAAACCGAAACAGTATTCCCAAGAAGTATTAATAGAAGTATCTTAACTGCCCAAGGATGTTCAAAATACTGAAAAATTACTGTAATGAAGGAGGAAACATCATAGAAGAAGGTAGTGACCCTGCCATTCTGTATTTCCTCCGTAAAAAAACTCTCAGAAAAGTTACTGCAATTGCTAGTTGTCTCCACGAAATGGTCTCCGTGGTACAGTAACGGCTTCATTGTGAAGTTTACATACCACAGTAACATCAAGGTCAATGTTCTAAAAACAAACCTCACAAGCGAGACATTACTATTCACTGCAGACCACAGCAAACTGCAAAACCCAACACCAATCTTTAACATGTACAGCAGGAAAAAGAGCGCGATGCAGATTATACAAATCAATATCGAGAACAGAGAAACCAACATTGTGACCCACAACTACTAACAGATATAAGTTCTTTAATACACTCCGGTTAACCTGTTATTATCTCAAACCCTTCGAGCCCCACGTTGGGCGCCAAAAAGGACTGTCGTGGTTTAATTTCAGTCGGCAACTAAGCACCACGCAGCCGCTCGCTCACTCCCCCCCACCCGGTGGGATGGGGGAGAGAATTGGAAGAGCACAAGTGAGAAAAACTCGTGGGTTGAGATAAAAACAGTTTAATAATTGAAATAAAATGATAATAATAATAATATGATAATAATAATAATAATAATAATACACAAAGCAAGTGATGCACAGTGCAATTGCTCACCACCTGCCGACCGATGCCCAGCCAGTCCCCGAGCAGCGGCCCCCCCCAGCCAGCTTTCCCCAGTTTATGTACTGAGCATGACGTCACAGGGTATGGAATGTCCCTTGGGCCAGTTTGGCTGTGCCCCCTCCCAGCTTCTTGTGCACCTCCAGCCTTCTCAGTCGGTAGAGCATGGGAAGCTGAAAAGTCCTTGGCTAGTGTAAGCATTACCTAGCAACAACTAAAACATCGGTGCGTTATCAACTTTGTTCTCATCCTAAATCCAAAACACTGTACCAGCTACTAGAAAAGAAATTAACTCTATCCCTGCCGAAACCAGGACAGCAAGACTTTTTCTTTCTGAACTAGATCCCCTTAGCCTCTTGAAATTCCTGCAGCCATTTCTTCTCTACTTACTCGCAGGTCAGTCATTGTTGGTCATCATCTTTATGGAAAAACATTTCTCCCTGTCTTTCAGGAAACAGAGTTATTCTGGGATTTCTGGGGTTAGAAAGCCACGTAGCCTTCAGTTTACAAGAACAGCCATTTAACTGTCCCTATAAAGCAGGAGAATATTTCCTTAAAGGGATTAATTCAGATCTGACATTACAGAGTTATACCACTGAAAAACAGTGACTGAAATCTTGTCCAAGCTCTGGTGACAGTAAGTCAAAATATCTAAGACTGTACATCAAGGCCAGGCAGGACCTTTAAAAAAGGAGACTGTCATCAAGTAATTTCACAAAAGCATTTCTTTAGAAAACACAGGGGGAAGAAAGCAGGTGAGAATGGAGATGAAGCTGACAGGAGAACTGTTAAATGCTGAACATGCACTCAGATATGATTAAGTGCCAGTATTTGCAGAGTCACTGATCAAATGTGTGTTTCAGTTTGCAATTTTGCTCTGGATTAATATTTAATAATAGATTAATATTTAAATAAAACACCTAGGGCAGCAGGTAGTATGACAAACAGAACCAGGCCAATTTAAAAAAACTTATATAATGGTACCAGGACCCTTTCTCCTATACTGCAGATGAGTTCCTGAGTCCTTCTACCATTTTGTGTGCCATAAATAACCAGATAGTGCTTCTGTTCTGCCTGAGCGTAGTCAAAAGTTGATTATGGCCTTACATGCTGATGATATTTTTGACAAAGGCTTTTTTTTTTCCCTTAGTCTATGACAAACTCATGAACAGTGAACGTGTATGGATGGGATACAGTAAGGTTTCACTGCACTTTATTCATTTACATTGTCTTGGCTTTTTTGCCACAGAAAAGGTTTCCCATTTACACAGTATGTGTGCAATTTTCAAATCTGACTGCCAAGACTTCAATTCACTTTTAGACACTCAAAATGGAATGTGATTTTCAAAGATACAAAGCCTCCACAACTTTATCTGAAAGAAATAATTTTACAATACACAGCAACAAACCCATTGAGGCTCTCCAAATCTTATATTTTCAAATAAATTCTTTTTAAATATATAAAGACAGATATATTTAAAGAACTGAAAGAGACATTTTTCCTGAGGTCAGTGAGTTTAAGCTTTATTTTCCCCTACCATGGAAGGTGACAAAAAGCTGAAATATCAAAAATTACCATGAACCAAAATTCTAAGTGGGAAATGACTCAGGGTAATACAAATATTTTCTAGTGGTCATTCTGAAGTGTTTTGTTTTGATTTCTAGATTTTTTTACTGTCTGTTCCAAAGTGAAAAGAGACTTTAAATTGAATAATGGTTTGGAAACAGCTTTAAAATTATCAGAACAGCCATGTTTTAAACTGAAAATAATTGTTTAAATCAAAATTTCCCAAAAAAATGTTTGGTTTTAATGAATTGGTATTACATTCTGCAAACATTTTTTCCCCAAAAGGAAAACAAATCCTCCTGAACATATTTGTTTTTCAGACCTTTGAAAAGTTCTTCATTTATCTATGTCCCAGTGGGTCACCTCCATTCATTTGTGAAAATGTAGATTTTTCTTTCTTTTGCCAAAATAACACTAGACATTATTCTAGTTATGTTAACCTATATAGGAATGCTAGCTTCTTATACTGAAATAAGTTTCAGTGTGCAAAAAAATATTTCCTAGAAAACACCACCCTTTGAAGACTTAAGGCCTCTCTGAACTTCATTATGAATGGTACAAGGAGATAATTCCTAGGATGTTACTTCTACAGAGACTTAAGCAAGAGACTTACACTGGCTGCTATTCTGTAAGAAAAAGATGAAGCAATCAGAGGTCATGAGTAGCCCAAGTAACAAAACCATATTTATAAATATTTTATAAGACTTGCTTGAAGACGTTGTTGACATATTTCTTGGTGTGTGTTTTTTCCCCTTCATCATGTGCTCTTTGTCTGTCTGTATTTCATAGTCAAACTCTCGAAGTGTTGACCCTGCCCCTTGCCAGGGTGATACTGTCACTGTGCTGCTCACAAGCATTGCACTGGCAGACCTGTCCCATAACCAAAGCCAACACACAAGGAAACAGCAAGAAATTTTTGCTTTGGAAAAGAAGCTTAGCTCAGTATGGTCATACCAGATTGAACATGCTGTCAGATAAAAATGGAAGCATGGGAGGAGTATTTTACCATCGATAGTATTGAAGGTTGGTGAGTGAGAAAAGGGCTTTCTTTGTCTCTTTAGCCAAACTGCAACAGACATAATGGTGAGGCCGCACATCAAATACTGTGTTCAGTTTTGGGCCCCTCACTACAAGAAAGACATTGAGGTGCTGGAGCGTGTCCAGAGAAGGGCAATGAAGCTGGTGAGGGGTCTAGAGCATAAGTCTTCTGAGGAGCGGCTGAGGGAACTGGGGTTGTTTAGCCTGGAGAAAAGGAGGCTGAGGGGAGACCTTATCGCTCTCTACAACTACCTGAAAGGAGATTGTAGCAAGGCGGGTGTCAGTGTCTTCTCCCAAGTAACAAGTGATAGGACGAGAGGAAATGGCCTCAAGTTGCGCCAGGAGAGGTTTAGATTGGATATTAGGAAAAATTTCTTCACCAAAAAGGTTATCAAGTATTGGAACAGGCTGCCCAGGGAAGTGGTTGAGTCACCATCCCTGGAGGTACTTAAAAGACGTGTAGATGTGGTGCTTAAGGACATGGTTTAGCGGTGGAGTTGGCAGTGTTAGGTTTCCGGTTGGACTCGATGATCTTAGAGGTCTTTTCCAACCTAAATGATTCTATGATTCTAAATGATTCTATAATCACTTTGAACATCATTTCCTTGCACAGAAGTTGCAGCCATCTGTGAAGAGTGATGTCTTGCTCCCAGTGCAACTATCTATTGACTTCAGGGGGTCACCATTGCATAAGCCTCTGTCCACTAGGAGTCAGCTAAAGGATCTATGTTTTAAGGAACTCCTCAGAAAAGCTGATTTTGCATTCTCTAAATAATCCTTTACATTCCCAACCTATTTCTCTACACAGAAGCCTGCAACATTGTGAATGAACTTCCACTGCATTTTCTCATGACAGTGCTTAGCAAGGCCCCACTCCTCCACCTGAGTGACTCCTTAAGTCTTCATAAGAAATAATTTGCTCCAGGACTGACACCTCCCTCCCTCACAAGGCTAGGATTGACCAAGAGTTTCCAAGCCTATCTAAGGCTGGGATACTCAAATGACTATATGCAGTGGATAAGCAACCAGGTCACCAGTCAAGGGATGAAACTGATGAATTCAAACCTTATATGAATGTTGCTGTCATTCTTTTCCTTTTTAATACTCTGCTGCTTTCTACGAGTAGTGTTTCCCTCCTAGTTCTTCTTACTTTGGTTAGAAGCTATGTAGTTTACCACACATGAGCTTTACCTATGTATGAAAGACTTTAATACAGATAAGGCTGCTTCAGAAATGTTTGTTTATCAAGTAATTTTGAACCTAGGTTTCTGTAAGTAATATAAAACTGGATAAAATCTATCATTCTTGAGTTCTGCCTTAAGAGTAGGGATATACTGGGGAAAGAAAGATGGTTTATTGAATTGTGAAATACATCAGAAATCAAAAGATTTTATTTTAGGAGCCTCTCACCTAAAACTGCCCCTCTTCTCTCCCAACATTTACATTTCGTGAGACTGCCACTTGATCTATGCCATGTCTCAATTTTCTATCAGTGAAGTGGGAAATACTTCCTTGCCCCTTATGCACATTTCAGTTAAAATTCATCCACAACTGCAAGACAATCCACTGTTACAGCAGTGAGAGTAAAACAGGTAGAACTATCCAGTTTTTCATTCCAGCACCGTAAGACATTCAAGGACATCCAGGCAAAAATGATGACACTGTCATGGATGGGAAAGAGAATAGCATTTCTTTTAACTAGGTGTTAGCATTTCTGTAACTGTTGTACTATTTAGGTATCATTTTTAAAGTTCTTAAACCTCCTTTTCAGAGAAATGTCTATTAAAACAAAGGTCTCCAACTTGCAAGATTCTTGCTAGTGTATCAAAAAGTACTCCAGCGTGACACTTGTCCTTTGAAAAATATTTTTACAGCAAAAATTGCAAGACAGGAAAAGTGCACAGGAAAATTATTCTTTTGAAACCACATTCTTGTCCTACTAATCAGACAACCTGACCCTATGAACAGCCTAAATCCCTTCCCTCTATTTGTTCTAAGCCAGTAAAATATCCTTGCACATTTGCAAGAAAACCAACCAAAACAATCATACTAAAATAAATATCTTGGTGATATTTGTATTCCCTGACTGTAATCTTATGTCTCCCTCTCAGTGGTCCAGAAAATTAAAACAACCTGTCAAGTCTTACATTATCAAATTAATTAGATAGCTGGAAGCTAGGAACAGGGAGCAGTAAAAGAAGCGATAATGTACGTGAATGGGCACATTAACTACCATCTATCGGAGGGAATGATGCTGACTCTTTCTATGAAATACATTGGGTATTGTCCTGGATCATAACTGAATGTTTACCTTTTTGACAAGAGGTATAAACTACTTTAAGAAACTACTTTTTATCAACTTATTTTTAGAATGAGTAGAAGATGAAAAAAGAGGACAGGTAAATATTTGATATTTTTTAAAAATTGATCTAAGTCTTTTTAAACCTTCTTATGCCAATAAGATTTATTCTCAGTTGAGTAGCTTGGCTTTTTTTAAGCTCTGAATGATTCTTTTTTTTAAATTACCATCACGAATGAGAAATACCAGTTGTTAGCAAAAAGAGAGATAATCGATGATGATACTATCAGTTATGGTGCTGTAAATTTTAAGTCCAGTGGGACCATTATGACTAGTTAGTATGAACTTCAGTATAAAAAGGAGAACAAATGCAATCAAAAGAATATTTTTTTAACATGTAACCAATCAGATTATATGACAAAGAATGCACACAGAGATAAAAACAACAGTGGGCTATAAAAATACAGAGGGACATTTATGTGAAGCTTTAAATGAGCTCATTTAGTACAGTAATTCTAAATTAAGATAATTTAGTACCATAATTCTAAATGTTTTCCAAACAAGTATGATTTTATAGCAGAAAGATATTTTGGGGGACCTCTTTCTGGCCATAAATGGTGGGATGGGAATGCTTTGGAGTTCCTGAGAAGTGCATTTTCAAAGGGTAGCAATTGCCAGATGTGAACACTGATGTAAAGAATATTTAAAAAGTGAGAGTGAAATAAAAGAGCAGTCTAGCAAGAGTTCATTTCCAAAATTATCAGAAAGTCCCAGAGGCACTAGCCAGTGATGGAGAATTTCCACAGTGCCACAAACTTGCATGTAACCAAGAGAAGTTTCTGTAAATTTTAACTGATAATCAGAAAGCAGTGCACAGTCCTCATCCTGGCTTTAGAGGCCAACTCAACTAGTAGTCATCGCCCTCCCAGAAGAGGACCCAGCTATGGTTTCCACTCAGCCGAAAGCCATTGTCAGAAGGAATGAGGCGACCCAGATGGAGCCCTCACACAAGCATACAGCTGTCCAGGTCTCCGGCTGCAGGGAGTGCCTGAGCCCATCACTTGTACTGGAGGGCAGCAGAGACACCACCTGTGTGCGGTGTGACCAGGTGGATGATCTGCTCGGCCTGGTGGCAGAGCTGAAGGAGGAAGTGGAAAGGTTGAGGAGTATCCGGGAGTGTGAGAGGGAGATAGATTGGTGGAGCCGCACCCTACGGTCCCTGAGGCAGAGGCAGCAGATGGAGGCTCCACAAGAAGCAGAGGATGCCTTGCCCTCTTGCCACCAGGCAGAAGGAGGGGACCTAAGTGATGGGGGGGAATGGAAACAGGTCCCTGCTCGGGGTGCCAGGTGATGCCCCGCCCAGCCTCCCTCACCTTCCCAGTTGCCTTTACACAACAGATATGGGGCCCTGGAACTTGAGGGCCAGGCAAACGAGGATGTAGATGAAGGTCCATCCGGGGGGTCGCCGAGGGTGAGGCAGTCAGCCCCACGCATTATGACTGCCTCTGCTAAGAAAAAAAGGAGGGTAATTGTCGTAGGCGATTCCCTTCTGAGGGGAACAGAGGGACCAATATGCCAACTGGACCCATCCCACAGGGAAGTCTGCTGCCTCCCTGGGCCCGGGTCAGAGACATCACTAGGAAACTCCCTGGTCTGGTACGGCCTTCCGACTGCTACCCACTGTTGGTTATACAGGCTGGCAGTGATGAGGTTGCAAAGAGAAGTCCTGAAGCGATCAAAAGGGACGTCAGGGCACTGGGGTGACTGGTTGAAGGGTCAGGAGCACAGGTAGTGTTTTCCTCTATCCCTACAGTGGCAGAGAAGAATCCTGAAAGGAACAGGAAAACACACCTGATCAACATGTGGCTCAGGGGCTGGTGCCATCGGAGGAATTTTGGCTTTTTTGATCACGGGGAGGTTTACACGGCACCGGGCCTGCTAGTGACAGATGGAGTTCAGCTGTCTCACAGGAGGAAAAGGATTCTCGCTCATGAATCTGGTTCGAATCACGAAACTAGGTTTGAAGGAGGAAGGGGAAAAAACCAGGCTCACTAGAGATGAGCCTAGGGGTAGCATGCCAATGCTGGGGGCGAAATCGGTAGCCCAGCTCAAGTGCATCTACACCAATGCACGCAGCATGGGCAGCAAGCAGGAGGAGCTGGAAGCCATTGTGCAGCGGGAGAGATATGACTTAGTCGCCATCACAGAAACATGGTGGGGTGACTCTCACGATTGGAGTGCTGCAATGGATGGCTATAAACTCTTCAGAAGGGACAGGCGAGGAAAGAGAGGCGGTGGGGTGGCTCTGTATGTTAGGGAGTGTTTCAAATGTCTAGAGCTCAACGATTGTGATGATGATACGGTTGAGTATTTATGGGTAAGGATGAGGGGGAAGGCCAACAAGGCAGATATCCTGCTGGGAGTCTGTTATAGACCACCCAACCAGGATGAAGAGGCAGATGAAGCATTCTACAAGCGGCTGGCAGAAGTCTCTCAATCGCTAGCCCTTGTTCTCGTGGGGGACTTCAACTTCCCGGATGTCTGCTGGAAATACAACACGGCAGAGAGGAAGCAGTCTAGGAGGTTCCTGGAGTGTGTGAAAGGCAACTGCCTGACACAGCTGGTAAGTGAGCCTACCAGGGGAGGTGCCTCGCTCGACCTGCTGTTTACAAACAGAGAAGGACTGGTGGGAGATGTGGTGGTCAGAGGCCGTCTTGGGCTTAGCGACCATGAAATGGTAGAATTCTTGATTCTCGGTGAAGTAAGGAGGGGGGCCAGCAAAACTACAACCATGGACATTGGCTGGTTCAGGACACTGGTGAGAGAGTTCCTTGGGAGACAGTCCTGAAGGGCAAAGGAGTCCAGGAAGGCTGGACGATCTTCAAGAATGAAGTCTTAAAGGCGCAGGAGCAGGCTGTCCCCATACACCGTAAGAAGAACAGTTGGGGAAGACGACCGGCCTGGCTGAACCGGGAGCTCTTGCTGGGACTCAGGAAAAAAAGGAGAGTTTACCGCTTGTGGAAGAAGGGGCAGGCGACTCAAGAAGAGTACAGGGATCTCATTAGGTCACGCAGAGGGGAAATGAGAAAGGCAAAAGCCCAGCTAGAATGCAATCTGGCCGCTGTCGTTAGAGACAACAAAAAATGTTTCTACAAATATATTAATGACAAGAAGAGAGCCAAGGAGAATCTCCATCCTTTATTGGATGCGGGGGGGAACATTGTCACCGAGGATGAGGAAAACGCTGAGGTACTTAATGCCTTCTTTGCCTCAGTCTTTAACAGGCAGACCAGTTATCCTCAGGGTATTCAGCCCCCCGAGCTGGAAGACAGGGACGGCGAGCAGGATAAACCCCCCATAATCCAAGAGGAAGCAGTTAACGACCTGCTACGCCACCTGGACGCTCACAAGTCTATGGGGCTGGATGGGATCCACCCGAGAGTGCTGAGGGAGCTGGCAGAGGAGCTTGCCAAGCCACTCTCCATCATTTATTAGCAGTCCTGGTTAATGGGGGAGGTGCCAGATGACTGGAGGCTTGCCAATGTGACGCCCATCTACAAGAAGGGCCAGAAGGAGGATCCGGGGAACTACAGGCCTGTCAGCCTGACCTCGGTGCCGGGGAAGATTATGGAGCGGTTCATCTTGAGGGCGCTCACAAGGCATGTGCAGGACAACCAGAGGATCAGGCCCAGCCAGCATGGATTCATGAAAGGCAGGTCCTGCTTGACCAACCTGATCTCCTTCTATGACCAGGTGACCCGCGTAGTGGATGAGGGAAAGGCTGTGGATGTGGTCTACCTGGACTTCAGCAAGGCCTTTGACACCGTCTCCCACAGCATTCTCCTAGAGAAGCTGGCAGCTCACAGCTTAGACAGGTGTCCTCTTCACTGGGTCACACCAACCCCATGCAGCGCTACAGGCTTGGGGAAGAGTGGCTGGAAAGCTGCCCAGCAGAGAAGGACCTGGGGCTGCTGGTCGACAGCCAGCTGAACATGAGCCGGCAGTGTGCCCAGGTGGCCAAGAAGGCCAATGGCATCCTGGCCTGTATCAGAAATAGTGTGACCAGCAGGAGTAGGGAAGTGATCGTCGCCCTGCACTCGGCACTGGTGAGGCCGCACCTCAAATACTGTGTTCAGTTTTGGGCCCCTCACTACAAGAAGGACGTTGAGGTGCTGCAGCGTGTCCAGAGAAGGGCAACGAGGCTGGTGAGGGGTCTGGAGAACAAGTCTTATGAGGAGTGGCTGAGGGAACTGGGGTTGTTCAGCCTGGAGAAAAGGAGGCTGAGGGGAGACCTCATCGCTCTCTACAACTACCTGGAAGGAGGTTGTAGCGAGGTGGGTGTTGGTCTCTTCTCCCAAGTAACTAGTGATAGGACGAGAGGAAATGGCCTCAAGTTGTGCCAGGGGAGGTTTAGATTGGACGTGAGGAAAAATTTCTTTACTGAAAGAGTGGTTAAACATTGGCACAGGCTGCCCAGGGAAGTGGTGGAGTCCCCATCCCTGGAGGTATTTAGAAGACGTGTAGATGAGGCGCTTAGGGACATGGTTTAGTGGGCATGGTGGTGTTGGGTCGATGGTTGGACTCGATGATCTTAGAGGTCTTTTCCAACCTTAATGATTCTATGATTCTATGAAATACTGGTTCCTCCAACTCTGTAAAAATGGGAGGGAAATATCCTAAAACTGCCACTTCAGTGCCATTTCAGCCCTTTTATTGCAGGGGAGGGGGGGGAATAGACAATCAAGTTTCTTTAAGAATCTTATTTCAGGGCTGGTTAATATTGAAGGTAAAGATAAAGAATGGTTTGTATTTTGTCTCTGTTACGTCACATTTTAAATACTTGCACATTCTTCTTTTAGAATAAGAGATGTTTCTGTTGCTAACTCACATAAACTCCTATGAAATTAGTACCTTCATTATATATTTCTACACTTTATTGAACTATATACTTTAAGGAGTATCAATATATCTCTCAGGGGAAATTATATTAAAATGTGTAAGAACTACAAGGAAACTGTGGAAATATAATTATCTTCCAGTTTTAAAATAATGCAGCTCCTTACTTATATCCTCCCAATTTGGTATTAACCAATCCAGTGTCCAGTGGATGTTATCTATTTGATTCAAATCCTTTCTTATTCTTTTGGGGGTTTTTGATCAATCTTATTTTAAATACAAGTTCATTCCAGTGCACATTTCCTTTCCCAGCCAAAACCAGTATACTCTTCTCTTTTTACACCTGTTCACAACTCCATTTAGTGAAATCCAGAGAATTTTCATATACCTCATACTTTTTAGCTGATAAACCCCAAGATTCAAAGGTAACTTAGAGCAGAGTTGTCAGAGTGGTGGTCAGAACAGCGGAGGAGAGCACCTAGCAAGGACCAAAGAAATGACGTTCTTCTGCTTGACAATCAGGCAAAATCCTTTCTGTAAGATCTGAAATCTCTCAAAATATTGTGACACATATGCCCTCTCCTGAAAGCCATTTTGAAAACTTCCAATTATAATGGCTACACCATACATATGACTACTTAAATAAAACGCATCACATTATCAATGACTCGTATGGGATTGAATCAAGATCATGGGAAAATTCTACACATTGGTTCTCAGGTGAGTTTTTCACAACATTCAGTGGCACTCTGCAAATGCCATCCTCTGGTATTCTCAAACAAAAGCAGTTGCATTTATTTTCTTCTTTTTCCAATATCCTTTAATAGAAAAATGGCTAATTCAGTTCAACACAAACTCAAAAATAATTGTTTTTAAGCTAAGACCAACTATATGATAAAGACAATGTTCCAGATGTCCTGCCCAATAAAATAATGAGAAAAAAATGCAAAATGGCTTTTACAGAGGTTAGGTTGCATCTATTTGCAGGTTAACACTCAACCAAGATTTACAAAATGACCTGCTATGACAAGAAATTCCCTAGTCCCCAGTAGGGATATAATATTTTTTCTAAACTTATTTCCATTAGATTTGTTTTCCTAATTACGTGATATTTATGGACTCCAAAGAAATGTTTGACACCAAGGAGCTGACCTTTCATTTTCCTGAAAGAAATTTACCATCCTGACACACTAAAGGCAATAGTAATTACTCTGTATTACAATCTGAAGTGGTAAAATTCCATCTGAAACGTTAATCTCTTAACACATGCCTTCCAACCATGACCAGTCCTGTTTGTCACCAGTGGAGAATTAGGGGCCATTAGTTGCTGCTATTGATCAGATGCTGACTTATGAAGCTGCTTAAACCTGGAAACCTCCTACATAACACTGAATTTGTCATAATTCATTTGACAAAAATTGATAACATTACTGAAAGTTATTATATGAAATCACATACTGCACAACTTTTCTTACATTGTATCAGTGTGAAGTGGTATTTCCAGATCCTGGAATTTATCAATAACTATCATGAATAAGGTGTTAACAAGAACAAATAATACAGTACAGCTCGGTTTCATTCAGTTCTTATTAACATTTTCCATTGACGCATATAGCAAGGAGAAGAGGCAGCCAGACCTGTAAAGCAGTTGCTCCCTTCTGCCTTCAGAAAGGCCTAAGGAGTGCTGTCAGAAGGGAGCAGAAGGGCTGGAGGAGGTCTAGTGAAGAACAAGGCAAATGCCCAGAAGACCACAAAAGGAGGAGAAAACAAAACAAATGGGGTTACTTATCCTACAGGAGGAAAAACTATGGGGAAATGACAATAACTTTCAAATTCAAGAAAAAATGAATGTGTATTCTATTACAAATGACATGCATGACTAGTTATAATTCAACATTTGACACAGACTGAAATAGCTTCTTTCTAGCGCATATCATAGATAGTCCAAGGTGATCAGTAGTGAAAACGGTAAGACGTCTGAATTGGGAAAGATTTGGATTTGGAACTAGATAACATTTCCAAGTGCTAAGGGTAAGCCTTTACTTTAAAATACTAGAATATTGATTGAAAAATTTACTGACTCTGTCCTGGAGGGTCTTTTAAAACAGACACATTTGTCAGAAATAACATGGGTATAAAACAATATGCCTTAGGCAGGGAAATAGACCAAATGAATTTTCAGTATGTTCTTTCGCCTCCTTAGTTTTAGGAGCAAAGATATTTCAAATTCATATCAGATTTTCCTAAGCCTACTCCTTCTTTCTTCCTAACTTAGGCCCAATTTAGAGCCAGGTTTCCTGACTTGAATGACTAAAATTAAGCTCCTAAAATGATAGTGAGGCAACTAAACAAAATGTTTGACCAGAACTTTAAACCAGAATTCATGATCAGAGCGAATCATACATCAAACAATTGCTATAACTTTTATGTTGCAGCATTTTTGAGAGATTATCTTTCTGAGGCCATGAGATTCACTGCCTCCTTCCCTGCACTGAAAAAGCAAAGCTAAATTCCTGTGGCCTCTCGAAGTTCCTCTATTACAAAACAAGCAAGTGAAAGTCTTTTCCAAAATCAGTGTGGGCATCTACACTCACTTATTCACAGGAATATGAATGGAAGAACATTCTACAATCCCTCCTGTTTATTGCACAAGTTCTTTAAAGGAAAATAAAATTTAACCTGAGAAACTGCATTTTTAAGAGATGGACCCTGAAGCTTCTTGAGTTCCTATAAATTCATCTCTCCTTACTATGTTTTATTTTTATTAGTTTACACAGTGGTGATGATCTACTTACAACGACTGAGCATTTCTGACCCTCAGGAGAAAGACATGCCTTCAAGAAGGATTTGAATTAAGAGATGGCATGTGTCTCATACAAAGAACAGAGAGAATTTTCAAACATACAGGAAATGATGGAAAAATTTCTTAGGCCAGAGTAGAAAAAAACCCACACTAAAGCCTGAGGAGTCAAGCTTAAGTAGAAGAACAGAGGAGATAAACGACAAGGAGACAAGAAGGTCAAAGTTCATATGATGACACCAATTAAAAAAGCTCAAAAGGCACAGCTCAAACCACTTTACATTGCCATATTTTTAATTGAGATTTTCTTGCTACTGATTATTGTATGCTAAGAAGTTGGGGAAAAAAAAAGAAAACAGAATTAGAAGTTGGAAAGGGGCAGGCAAATTGATTCATTAGATGGGAAAAGCTGAGATTAGATGTCAGAAGAACCAACACTGCCATGCAATGAGGAGGAAATGAAGATAAGAAGGCTTTCTTGAAAAAACTCTATGTGGTTTTTCCCTTGCTTAAGATAAGGGACACCTAGGAAACCTGAATCTCAGTCCTATCAGACTTTTAAAACTTTTATTTTTAAATAACAGCATTATTTGTTACTAGTCAAAGCTTCCCCTGATATTTCTAAGATATTTTTCGGCCCCAGGCAATGCCATTTGAGGGGGAAGCAGGAGGAGAAAGTGGCATATGAATTAGCAGCACACAGGCTTCCTGCAAGCTCAGCATCAAGTGGATTTTGAAGCCGCTGATTTCAGAGAGACTGAATTTGAGCATGAAGAAGGCAATTATACTCACACTCCAAAAGTGGCTGAATTCCTATCTTTAAACAAAAAACATACCACACTTGAAAAGTTATATCAATTATATTACTTTTTAGCAATGGCTTTACAGGAAGTAGCAAACAATAATGCAGAAACTCTGGCTAAAAAAGACATTCCCATCCTGCACGCAAAATAATCCTAGATGGTAACTGATCATTTGAGGGCAGTGTGTTCACCAAGACTGACCCACTCCCCTTATACAGCTTGTATTTCTGCTAAAACCTCTGCTTTGCTCTGCATGTATTTTTCACTGCATGTGAAAGAGCATATCTGTATGTGTGTGCCAAATTATTGCTTATAGAAGACTTGATATTTATATCATAAGACAAATATATGAGCTTAAACAGTGACAGTTAGTTGTCCCCATAAAGGTTATTTAATGAATGAACAATGCTGACCTAGAAAGATCTTTTCTTGAAACAAGTGTTGGTTACTTTAGCCCTGGACTTATTCCAACAGCCTATTTTTACCTACTTAATGTACCCCTTTGAATTTGGTATCTCAGCTAGATTAATGATTTTCTCAAGAGTAATCATCATCTTGGAATCTCCTTTACTTGTTTCCTTCTAGTAATAAAATTAAGCAACAGCATGTTAAAAAAAAAAAAAAAAAAACAACAAAAACAACCTCATGCAAAAGCAGGTTAAGGATTTCAGGGAAAAAATATTGCAGTTCAGCTCAGGATGATCTATGAATGAATCAGCTACAAAGAAAAAGGAAGCAGGCTTTGGATTTGAACCAACAGCCTCGATTTGTCTGCAAAGTAGTATCACCCTGCCATTTGTTAAAAAAAATGAATGAGTGCTGGAAAAAAGCAATGAGTGAATTTCTTCAATAAAAGCACTTCTAACCAGAATGTTGCATTTCTGAATGAATACCACAGAAAAAGCAGCAGCTTTTGGAGACACTGATAATATTTGGATATAACTTTATGTATGAGTAGTACATATTACTTAAAGATATATGGAAATACACAGGCGATGAAAAGTAATTGTTTGCTGTGTAACACATCCTGTCATAGTGTGAAATGAAGTATTAGTTAAAGCACCTCACAGAGATTCAAATTTTTATTTGATGAACACCAGCAGCTCAGTTACAAAAACAGCTCATAGAAATAATGCAAAGAAACCTTTATATGTACCTTTATATGTACCCCAATAGTACTCACAAGCCTTCAGAATTTAGTTACTTCTTTTTCAGTTAAGACAAGTGAGTTCCTCCACAACAGGCATGATAAAAATACATAAATAAAAAGGTCTTATATGCGAGGTACAGCCCACAGTTTAAAATTAAAAACTTGGGTGGATCCTGCAAAAAATTGGACAGAGCAAATGGTAATGGTGAGACATTTGAGATTCAAGTGATAAACAGGCATAACAGATCAGCTGCCTCTCCTGTGTTTGTAGGCATCCTAGCAAACCTGAACACTGAGGAGTGATCTCCAGTTGACTGCCCCATAGCATCAGGAAACAGCAAAGTGTGACATCTATCTCTGCGAAAGACAATAAAGTAGTCACGTGGCTACCATCATAGTAACGATGGAGCCTGGAGAAAAGGAGGCTGAGGGGAGACCTCATCGCTCTCTACAACTACCTGAAAGGAGGCTGTAGCGAGGTGGGTGTCGGTCTCTTCTCCCAAGTAACTAGTGACAGGACGAGAGGAAATGGCCTCAAGTTGCGCCAGGGGAGGTTTAGATTGGATGTAAGGAAAAATTTCTTTACTGAAAGAGTGGTGAAACATTGGCACAGGCTGCCCAGGGAAGTGGTGGAGTCCCCACCCCTGGAGGTATTTAAAAGACGAGTAGATGAGGCACTTAGGGACATGGTTTAGTGGGCATGGTGGTGTTGGGTTGACGGTTGGACTCGATGATCTTAGAGGTCTTTTCCAACCTCAATGATTCTATGATTCTATGATTCTATGATTCTATGATGGTGGGTATCAAAGCCCACTTTGTAGCCGTTTGGGGCACAACGAGGCACAGTGATCTTTGGCATTGGCTCCCATGACTGTGAAAGCAACCACTTCTTGACAGAGGAAGAAAGTGATTAGTAATCAATACCCTGGTGTCAGAGGAAAACACTTGGCATGAAGAAGGACATAGAAACTTACGTCTCAATAACCTCAGCTGCTCTGGAGGCTATATTTTCTGTTGTCTTTTCTTCTTTATGCAATTAAGTCTTTCCAGACTTTGACCAGGCCTGGCTGGTTAGAGATCCTGATGTACAAATGTCCGCTGATTTCTGCCTCCAATAGTCTCACACAGACACTTTTCACACTCTTCAGGCCCCAGGAGGGACCTCTTTTGAGGTAAGGCCAATGAGCAGTAAGCCACAGCTGGAGTGAAATCAAAGGAAGTGGAGTTAACTAAAGCCCTGAGGCTAAGCTGCTAGTTCATGTACCCTGTATTTACCCCATACTCAGAAGGAACAGAGAAATCATATACCATCTCATCATATAGCATCTCATATAGCACATATCCCTCTTCTTTCCTTTTCCCACTCCCTTGAATGAAATTCACAATCCTACAAACAGAGCTGTAGGAGCCTTTTTGCCACTTATTCTGGGTGTGAAGCTGCCTAGTGTCCCAACCATTGCTATAACCTAATCTCTCAGGGAATAAAGCACAGGAAACAGCCTTTAGGCCCACAATTTTTTTTTTTTTTCTATTCAGTTACCATCAGTATAGAAAATCGTACGGCCGTGGGGCTCCCCCCTGAAGAGCTCAAAGCTCTTCACATATAAAAGGGAATTAAATCCTCATAACTACCTCCCATTTTATCCTCCACTACATAGGAGAGGAGATTCTTTATACCTCTCACTTAATTTGCTGCTCAAGGATAGTGTCTTCTTTGCCTGAGGTAATCTAGCCAGACTGTGAAGTACTGGTCTAATATTGTTGTGCAGAGCACAAACAAGAGTATTCAGAGCAGGCGTACAGAGGAAGAGTAGGTAGATTTCCACAAGAAGATACATGGAAAGTGCTATACGGGACAAAGAAATGTACTCTGCAAAGTTTCTTCGGCCTCTGTGAAAAATCATTGTGGTAGACTCCCAAGTTCTGCAAACGTCGAGAGTTCTCAGGTTCTTAGCCATGGGTGCATCATCACCTTTTTCCACACTCAAATCCTTTTGGCTCTAGGGTGATCAGGTATCAAATACCTCCAACATTTCAAAGCTGCAGATGAAAGGGGTACGCAATGACTAATTAAGTGGTAATACCAAGAACAGGGTTTTCATGTGAAGAGTCCTGGATCTTTCCACTGTAGATATAGATCTATCAAATATGTGCCTAAGACTTTCTCTAAGGTATGCTTAGAGTTTTCATCTTCTTTTTGTCCATCTGTACTTTCTTTTCCAAACTGGAGGTTTGTCCAGTTCTCTCTTATTTCATAAGAAAACTTCCATGAAATGCAACTTCCTAGAGCAAATGAGTGACCACACCATTTGAAAGGGCAAAAGATTGATAAATTTGAATGGGTGAGGACCATGTGATTTGCTAAAGACTTAAATTGTTTAAGTATTAAGAACCTGCTTCAGAGCTCACTGTCTTTGCACTTGCATACCTTTACACAACTTCTGAGAAGTCATTCTGGTTACACAGATACGACATTTCTACTCAACAATCACTACAAGAAGAATGGGCATTGCTGGAACACATGCCAAGGGCTAAGACTTTCTTTTTCAGCAGTTATTCTAAAATCTCATTGATGCTACTTATAGGGTAGAAGATTATAAATGCATGTAATAAACCATGATATAAATCTTTAGATCAGAGTGATTTATGAAGGAAGATGAAGCTTATTCTGAGAAATCTTTGATTGTGTCACATCTGTGAAACACGGAGGTATCTCACACCATAGACACAGGCAAACACAAATGGGGTAAGCTTCAAGAATTTCCATTATTCTTCTAATATATGGCATTAATATTTCCTACATATAGGCCATATTTAATCAAGGATCTTTAATTCTACTAAAAAGACTACCATGAAATTAGTGAAAAAATTATTGCCCTTCATGCAGCTGTCTACTTGCTATTGAAACTCTCCATATTCAGCATTCAACTTCTTAGTGCAAGCAATTTGACAAGTTATAATGACTCTTTATAGACAGTCTACATCATTTTTTCTAATGCAAAAACATCTCCCTGGCAACACTTCCAAATCCTCAGATACAGATGTATGGAAGTAGATTTCAAATGAAGACAAAGTTCCTTAGTCTGATAAAACAGATTAAACTTCAGGATCATGTCCTTCTCTACAGTGCAGCACACCAGATGCAGTAATGTCCATTTCATAAGTAGAATTGTGAAATTAAAAAAATAATTAGAAAATACTAATTAATTGAGCCTGGAGAGCCTTTTAAACATTCTAGGGTGAGTATTTTCCTGAGATTTCATAGATTTGGGGGACAGTTTTTCTTGTATTTCTGGCAGACTGTGCCTGGATTGTAAAAGCACAGAAGTTTAATGTTCAAAGCTTTAAGCCAGGTAAGCTGAGAGGCAAAGACTTTCACAGGGGCTGTTCAATAAGTTAGTTTCAGATTTATCTATATCAAGTCAAGACAACATTGATGTTTGAGAGTTATTATTGAATGCCACTGATCAATTTAGTTTGTTTCTCATAAACATTCGTTCATTTTCTCATAACCATTTATATGAATGAAACTTTAACGTATGATAAAAAGGGATAAATAAAGTTGATACAAAAATCACCAATAGCCATTCTTAATCAACCTTTATAGCCAAACAGCTCTACCCACCATCATTTCTCTGTGTATTTCTTCATGATGATCTTTTTAGCAGAGGTCCAGCCCATAAACTCCCCAGTAATTCTAAAACTTACTATTATGAAAATAGAGTAGTGCTTCTTATAAAACATGACATAGCAAAATAAATCTGAAGATCCCAATCATGTGTATGTTCTCAGCAAAGTTTTGCTGGCAATGTGAACAAGCATTTTCCGCTTTAGGCCTCAGGTTAAGAAAGCACTAAAGCTCATGCTTATTTTCATCTATATTCAGGAAAGCATTTATTATGAGTCAAACTTTGCATATCTTAAAGGGCTTGGAGGACATAACTTATTCTAGTCATAGTCTTACGTTTTCTTCCTACCAGTAATGTTCTCCTCAATCAGAGTACCACTATTAAAAGTTAGGTTCCTTGATATAAAAGACCTGACTTTAAGAACTCCTCGGTAGCTTCCCCTGAACTGTTTTCAGCCTAGTTTTTAATAACGTCTCTAAATTAACTAGGCTTTCTGCGGTTATGTTGTCTGTCTGTATACCTATGACACATTTTTGGTCCCTCATACATATATGCACAGACGACAGAGGACACAACAATTCTATTTATTGTGAATTACCATTTGCTCTTCCTTGCTTGTGCAGAAATAATTTATGGTGTGCCCTTTATCTCCTCTCTCCAGATACAGAGCAGCATCTAGAGAGATACAGGAAAACCCCTGTTCATAGGATAGTGATGATTGCATTGCTTACAATAAATGCAATTTACTTGCCAGTTCTTGCTCTAGAAACATACGGTAGGAAGAAAACTAAACCATGAGATGTTTTAGCAGAAGTATGTAGTAAACACAGCACATGTAGCAAAGGACACAATGATCTGGCATTGATGCTGGTCCTCAGTCTAGCATTGCTGCATGTTCACGACCTACAAAACTGCTGAAAATTAGGTTGTTAGTCCTGGTGCTCACAGGACTGTTGTTTAGTACCAGTTCTAACACACCTTCACTCTTACAGTCATCACTGCAATACACATAGTACCTGGCTTGACCACAAACTGCATCAGACCTAACCAAACACTTCAGCACAGCCTTCATTATAAATATATGTTACTTTAAGTGTTTAAAGTTAAATTTGTGCATATGCATTTTTCCTGGAGTGGAAGAACATTTTTTAACATAAGTATTCTTAGGTGCTTATAGAGAAGAGAATCTCAGCTTTACAAAAACTAGCGAGTTTAAATATTTTGGAAAGCCTACGTGGGTTTTAAAAGTACCCACCCAACATAGCCCTGACACTGATTTAAACTAGCTGTAAATAGATTACACTTAAAATAAGAAAGGCTATTTGTAAAAGTTTGCATAAGTGTCTTTCCATTAAGCTTATGTAGGTAGAAACATGAAACATAAATAATTTGAAGAGAGAATACTTCATGTTGTATTGCTAGTCTTTGACTTCTAGGATATTTTAGGAGCTCTTTATTGTAGAAGTATGTGACGGAAGGATATAGATGTTATTCACATAAAATGCTTGCCTTTTTAAGACCCCATTTCATCTATTATCTTCTAATGACACGTGCTGAAGAAAGTCCCTCTGTACTCTCCCAAGTTGATGCACTGCAACAGGAGTTTATAATTTCTTCATGCACAATGGGGCCTTATAGCTATGGGGTCAGGAAGACCAACCTATTTTCATATGAGAAACAAATTTGTTTCTTCCTCCACCATGAGCTTAAGCTAAGGATCCGTGTTATACCTATTTGGCTGAAGGAATGCCAAAATATGAGTATTTTCTAAACTTTTCCCAAAATCTATAGCCCACGTTCTCCCTCAAAACACTCAGATTTCATTATTCATTATATCGCTTCATTCTCTGAATATCTGGAGGTTTATCTACATATTTTTCCTACCCAGTTGATATACACAAGCGTTAATTCCTTGGTTTACTCCTTTAAAATCACTCCCAGTGATTCAGCTTCTGCTTGCCATGACCTGCATCTTTCACAGGTGTCTTGTGGAACCCACCCCATGGGGTGAAGGAGGAAAGACAACCATCCATGCAGGCATGCAGCACCCACCAGCCCCCCGATTTCTACCCTACCGACCTTCTAGTTAAAGCAGTGATATCGACAAGCATTACAAGAGAGAAAAATCACTTTCACAGTGTAGGAAAACATGTTGCAGCTGCAACCGTATAGCAATGTTCAGTGCAATCAGTTGTGGGAGGAGAAAACAATTTTATTTTAAAACAAAATCGGTTTTACTCACGCAGCCAAGTCCTCATATACACTGAAACGCTTACATCCAAGCAGACTGTCCAGCATTCAGGCACCAAGACATATGTACTCAGAATTTCTTGTAATGACGTCGGAGAGTAAGGGGCTCTGGCTATCAAGTCCTCATTACATCTTGTTTTTTCTTAGGCAGGAGACTATGTGCTGGCTTTTGATTTAATGATGCATCTGTCCTCTTCAACTTCTGTGAATTTATTTTAGTCTTCTGATTTGGGTATGTTAGGTCTCCAACACTGTTCTCTATCTTTTTGCCATTATTTCTTCATGGCGTGAATCTGATCTAGCCTGGGTGTGGGCTGTCTCTTGCCTAAGGCTCTTCTGTGCTTTCCCAAAGTGGGTGTCCTGAGAAGTTGCATGCTGATACGCTGTGATCCTGATAATGTGGGTAATCTAGTGTCACCAGCACCTGGCATTCTGAAAGCCTTTCTTCCCTTCCTTCTCTTGCTTCCACGTCCAGACATTCCCTTTCATTCTTCGTTCACACCAATTTTAGTATTTCCACATTTAATGTCACTACAAATCTCTACAACTAGATTTGCCCCTGCAGCTTGAAAGAGGTACTTCAGAGCAACATCACTGTCAGAGAAAGCCTTGAGAGGGGCTGGTGGTTTCAGAATAATCTGAACTGGACTCAGAGTATTCCCCAGAAGTGAAGAAATTCTGGGGAAAAAAGTATGTCTGTGCACATAGGTCCCCTGCTGATCACAGGCATGGTTGGAGACTAAATAAAGCCCATTTAATGCATGTCACTTTTGTTAAGTTTTTTTCTGACCAGTAACAACACTAATTTGTGTTTGTTTTTTTAATCACAGATTTAGCTGAGCAGAAATTAAGAGGGAAAGCTAACATTCATTATTACTATAATCAAACAAGCATGCTTACAAAGTAAATGCTTGGTACTAGTTTACTATCCCTTTCATATTTAAAATTTCTTTATCTGTCATGACAAGATGATCAAGAGATATTCAACATAACATCCTGACTGCTCCTCTGACATGGCTTTATATAACAGATACAATCTCACATGCATACTTACTTACAAATAAATATGATGCTATTTTCTGCAAAATTCTGTGGTACCTTGTTTCATTCATTAAACATCCACTTATTTGCAAGAAGCTTCCTAGCGTATGAACATTGTTTGGACCCCAGTGATCTCATAAACAGCATAAAATTTCAAAGAGCTCAATCTCACAAATGGTTTATATCAGTCTCCCAACCTACCAAAATCTAACAAACTCCAACCTCAGAAATAAGCATGCCCTCATGCTTTACTGTTTTACCACCCAGTGTTTTAAATTAATGCCTTATTCTGCATTAAAAGAAAGTCATCACAGATATCATTAGGTCAATTAACAAAGGTCTTGATTAGATAGGAATTGCACCTTTGAGAGGTCTTTCTACCTGCTCTGCTACAATTCCAAGAAAACTTAATATTACCAATAAGATTAAACTTCCCTATACTCTGGATGAGAATCCTATGACAGTATCAACAATCAGTAGATAACCTGTATCTATATTCACATGTAAACAGCCAGCACTCAGTAATCTGTTTTACAGAATGCTCAAGTCAAAAAAAAAACCCAAAATATTCTGTATCATTAAAAAAACAGTGTCATTTATTTTTCTGCTTTGAGTACACATGCTCTCTATACAATATAACATCTAAAACCTCTGCCTACAAAACATATTCTGCTCAGAAGTTTCTCAAAAATCACACAAGGGTTGTGGGATCCAAGCTATACAAATGATTGTGGTAGTTTGTCTGATAGATCTGGTTTTTTACAAGTCTATAGAATGTACAATGTGAAGATACTTGCACGTTCCTGTAAAAGCACAAATGTGTAACAGGGGAACCATATAGATAGTGCCATTCACATGGGATATGAATCAGGTAAAGGGATTTCTGAAGCTGGATCAGGCTATATGTGATTTAAGGTGTAACGTGTTACTGACACCTACAGATAATGTAATAGCCCAATGCAAAGTGAGGCAGGCTTCCTGTAAGATTTCTCTGTGGCATGCACCTCACATGCAATTAGTTTTCCTCTATCGTCTCAAGAGAGTCCTTGCTTGACTATTGTGATTTACTACTAAGCACTGTTTTTTTGATTTGTGGCAGGCATTGGCTCCATTTTTTTGTTGCCAAGCTTGCAGTCAGGAGGTAGCTATAATCCTAAAATGGAGTGCTGTAGTAAAAATTAAATCAAATCAAAGAAAAAACAAAAATATCAATTAATCACCCAAGCCACTAGAGATTTTACAAAAATTAGTGATAATACAGATGTTTTCATTTGTTACCAATGGATGGTTTAATAAGATTTTCATCGGACAAGAGACCATATACGTTCTGACAGGACACAGTTAATTCATCTCTTTTAATTGTTAACAGTGAAAAATACACTGTCTTACAATTCTGTGAGATATGCTTTTATAAAACACATTCAAATTTCCTCATCAAATAGAAGCAGTAGAAACAGGCGACTATTTGCAAAGTTATGTCAACAACTAGTTAACAAGTTGTCATCAAATAATACAACATTAAGCCTCTTCTAATTAGGGGCATTTAGAGACAAACATATAACTAGTGTTATAACTAATAAATGACCCCCTGCAATGCACTTATTGTTTTATAGAGATAAGAAAATCCACTAAAAACTGGGACAAGCTCATCAGTTCCAATAAAACAACACCTCCCTTGAAAGCATCACATCCCCATGTGCTCCTGAGAAATCCTGCAAAAAGAGCTTCTACATGTCCCTTCCAACTAGAATGGACTACAGGTGCATTTTGTAGGAGAAGACAACTGGAAACGAGTTAGGATACAAACTTCTTAAACTATGGTCCAACAAATTTTCTGAATGCTGCTAGGTATCATGAATAGCCCTAGACTTATTTTTCTAAGAGAAAAGAAACAGAAAGCTTTTACCTACTATTCATAGCAGGGATGCCTTATTGCAAGGACGGGCTGAAAAAAAGCAAAAGAATAGTAAAGGCAGTGGAAAAGGTCTGTAGGTTTGGAAACAGCTGCACGACGACTGTACCGAAGTTACTCATTTCTTCTATGCCTAAATGTCCTATCAGTAACCAGACAAAAACCCCTCCCATTCTCAGAAGGCCTTTTAATAAAGCCCTTAAGTATTAAGGTGCTGGCATTTTTGTAACTTTCTAACTTATAAGATTCCTAAGAGCTGGAACTTACTGTTTTCTAGAAATCAGAGCTTCCTCTTGGTTGCTCACAAAGGAATAGTTTCCAAGTTATGTAAAATAACTCCTCTAAGTGTTTTGCACTGGAATCCATGGTACGTATCTACACCACTGATCCTTTTATTTGTTTTGTTTTAATTTATCTTGCCTAAGAAACATGTTTCACAAGATTTCCAGGCAAACATTTCCAGTTTCGTGCTGTATTCCAAGGCTGTGGTCCAGATGTTCTGACTGAAATTTAAACAAAGGCTGTGCCCATTTTTTTGTAATGATGTTATGGTGCAGTAATACAATTTCCTTGTGACAAAACACATAAAACCAGTGAAAGAAGATGAAAGCTGCAAATTTTGATGGCCCTTGATATTTTTTACTAAAATAAAGCGTTTTTTAAAATATATGGGATTGCTTGTTCACCCAGTAGTAGGAACTAACAGATGACAGGGTTAAAAAAAAAGTATTAAGAACCAGAATTATTCCAAAATTATTTCCTTCTGTTCAGTTAAAGAATACAAGAGTGTGAGTTTACATCGCCTGGTACTGAGTTTTGTGCTCAAATTGCATAAAAAAACCCCTTATACCTGTGACTTGTTCAAGGGCTTCACTTTCAAATTTTACGGCAATGCAATATTCAGGACAGCACACACACACTGGTTAGCTTCTACCACTACTGTAGAACTGGGGTTGTTCTACTGCCAATTACATGTTCAATTTCTTGTTAAAATTGTATGAACAACTTAATTCTCAGGCTTCATTTCTTGAGTTTTCTTTTATTTTCATATCCTGTACAAGATTCTTAGAAAGATAAAAATTAACAGCTAGTATTTTGCAGTATCTTGACAAGAAACATTACTCAGATTTAAATCTATGCAACATCAAGAAACAGAACTTTCTTTTAAGATCAAAGAGGAAACAAACGAAACTATTACAACCACAAATGACCATCTAAACTCCTGTCAATGCTACACATTCCATATAGCCATAGATTTAATCAGTCTTCCAGTATGTTTTTTCTGTTATGCCCCAAAAGCTACAGTAGTTAGACTGTTAGAAAATTTTAGCTTTTGTTACCAAATAAAGTTTCTAGAGCTTGCACTGGCTAGGAAAAAGGAAAAATAATTTAAAAAAAAGCCTTTAAAGCAAGGAGTAGATGTTCTGTAAAAAAACTCAGAAATAAAAAAACAACAGTAACAATTTATCATTCTTGTTACTATAATAATCTCAAAGGCAGGGGAGGCGATTCAAACATTCATAATTTTTGAGATCTTGGGTTTGGCAGCTGCAGTATCATGTATCTTGTTCTTGAGGAGTAACTTAAACGAAGGTTCTTCACAAATACTTCAATGTATTTCAAAAATGAGTTGTATGTGGGAAATAAATCAGTACTCAACCAGTTATAAACCTACAGGTGACATTTTACAAGAAAAATAAAGCATATATCTCCTTCTGTAGACAAACTATATATACTGGCTTGCAATCTATCCCTGAAGCCAGCAACAACTACAATTCAGTGCTTAGGAAATACAGGACTTTTCCTCTTCATGCATTTCTGCGGTGCCTGCCACTCCAGAGAAGGCAATACAGCCTGCGCAGGAGGAATCTTCTCCCCCCTAGCAAATACATGCCTGCAGTTAGCAACGCAGTCACGTACCCACACAAAGGCCCTGAGTCAGCAAAATATATTAGTACCTTCTCTCTTCTTGAATAAGTTCCTTTGGCTTCAGGAGAACTTGAAGTGAAACTCGTCCATACCTAGCATGAAGCAGTAGCACATATCTACCTTCCTCCGGGCAAACACTGATTCTTTCCCACACGTTTGGTCCCATGCTCTTTGTGCAGTTCCCTGCTTCCACCTAAGAGCAGTTTGGACCTCTGAGAGTTATTTTAAATAAAGCTTTTCATAAAGAAAAGGGCCGTGCCCATTTGCATGGAAGCATTGTTGAATGGAATAAAAATTATTGAATGACAAATAAGTCTCATTCATACTCTTTAAATACATGCTCCTTTCTCTAATAACACATCAAAATGCAAACCCTGTGTGCATTTACAGGTTGCATAGAGATGGATATGCAGGAAGTTCAGGCGGGGGTTGTGTTTCCACTTTTAAGCAAGCAGAAATACACCCTAGCAAAGAGCTTTCAGATAGCAAAGCCTCAACAGGTAGGAATACATGTGAAAAGCCTTTAACTAAGAAACAAAAACAATTCTCATTTTTATAGCAGGAAAAAGTGCCTTGTCTGAATGCAACTCCATTGTGAGTAATTACAGAGGGAAAAGACGTATTTGCTGGACATAAGCGTGAGTTAACACATCCCTCCAAAACAGAGGCATTTACCTTCACAGGAACCTTCTCTGGACACTAGAAACAGGAGGCTGAGCCTGCACATACAGGGATGAAAACCAGCATAAACAGTGTATCTGACAGTTAAAAGGGGTATGCAGTTTGGGACAAATAAATAGTAATCTGGTAGGTACTTATACTGGTCGACATCAGAGTTGTACAGGATATTGACTTCCTAGCAAATCTACCAAGGAGATGTGAAGAGCTGGTTAGTAGTGTTGAAACATATTTTGGTTTGTTTCTTCTGAGGTTGGAGACATTATGTATGAAGTCTGACTTAAAGGATTTACCACAAATACTGTGAGGTGCCTTGGTGGTACCTAAGGTCCTTTGGTAAACAATTAAGATATAAAAGAACAATGAAAACAGTAATAATTATCTCTCTCTAGAAAAAGTACTTTAAATCCTTGTTAATCTCTACGAGAACATAAATCTAGGCTCCCTACTGTCAGTGTTATTATATTGGCATTAACACGTCACATTAAGAGAACTCTGTTCCCAGCTTCGGAGGATTAGTGTTAGCTACAAAAGACTCAAACACCTAGAGATGAATTAGAATAGCAATAATAATAAAGTTGATCTTTCTAGTTAAAAGAAATCTGAGATGCAACAAAATTTATATATGAATGCTATCATTTTAAAAAGCCAAGTAGGAATCAACACTGCAGACCAACACAATGGTGCCTCATTTCTTAGGAGACTTAGAAGCTTAAAATAAATGCCCTACATATTGTATTTACTATTCCATCCTGTCAGTTTAACAAGGGCAGTAACACGTACTTAAGTGACCTTCGTTACAAACAACTGATGAGAATCAGAAGACAAGTGTGGTGGCTGACAAGGAAATTAAAGAATGTCATCTTAGTTAAACCTGACATGACTTCTAACTAAATTCTTGCAATGAATTTCCAGGGTATTTTTCCCTTTCAGCTGTTTATGAAAAGATTTTAAATTCTATTGGGTGTGTAGAATAAAAACTGTCTTAAGAGGTTTACACATTTGCATTACTGAAGAGTTTCAAATCAGCATGTAAGAATACAAATGTGAATATTTTTGTGAGGGTTATTTAGTAAAATTGTTAAATATCACATTGGAAAAAGGACTATCATGTAATTAACACTTTCCAGTTACTAAGGAATGCAGCTTTAATAGCCTTTTCCTCTAATCACTGAAATTATACTGTGTATTTCAATTCCCTATATCGCAACAAATACTTTTTTGAACCCACTGTTGCCCTGCAGGTAAATAAAGGGACAGTGTGTGATGCATAATGTGCACAGCATATATGGAAGGCCCAGTCCTGCCCTTCCTGAATTTCTGGTATAACTAATGCTCAGTGTTGATGCTGTAGCCATAATGAGCTGGATGTTGCCCTCTCATGTGGAGTCTGACAGCATCAAAAGACGTTTACTTGGTCATCCATTCAAGAAAATGAGATGGGTATTCATTTAAGCCTATGTAGAAAAAAAAATTAAAATTTTGAATCTCAGTGGTAACCACTGAAATATCTACTCTGTCATTTACACAACTGCAAAAAGCTTCTTAGTGTTTCACTTGAGTAAGAAATACAGCAGCAGCAGATTTATTTGAGATATTAAGAGAGAAAAAGGTTTTTTAAACGTATTCTGAAAATGCCTGAATCAAATGCCCACTGAGGTCAAGGGGCGCCAGGGCAATGGGCAGCTTCAAAACATGAATATTGTCTGCATAAACATGTTTTGGAACACACTACAATTTTCTAGCAAAAGTTATGTCAACAGAAGCAACAAAATCTTATCTTAGCATTTGAGTTACCTTGTGTTCACAGAGTCAAAGTTGCTAGAGGAAACTCAGTTTAGCATTTCAGTTGATTTAGTAGATCTCAAAATTAATATTGTGTCCTTAATTAACATGTGTAAACAGGCAAGAAGAACTCTACAAAAGCCAGACTTGTATCACATTAATATTGCGTATGCTGTTCTGTACTGGCCAAACTACTCCATCTCTCAATGATGAAAGAACTAAAGTGTCACCGACCACACAATGAAAATAATCACTTTCTACTCAATTATTGCATTAAAAATATTCAACCCATCTCTTCCTGAAATCAATTACTATGTCTTGGATATGAAAAAGTGTGTTAACACTATCATTAAGATCTGTTTAGCTAGGGTTGTCCTTGTTTATTGTATTCTTTTCTTTAGAGAAAGTATAAAAATATTGTTTTAACCAGCAAGTGGTACAGAACATGGTGATGTAGTTCACTTTATGATGACAGAATCTGTTGGGAAATCTCATGCCATGCTGAAATATACTATATTGTGTGATGTTTATTTGTTGTGATGGCTAGAGAACTACTAAGTGGGCTATTGCTTACAGTGTCATCTGGAAGAAAATTACAAATGCCAACTAGGTGTGTATATTACCTAAAAAAAGATATCCAGAAAATGCTGAAAAGGCAATTTACTAAAAATAAGATATGAAGAAAACCCTGTAATGGAAAGCAAATGATTTGCATGCCAACATTGACTTTACAATTTAGAGAATGCAGTAAAAGAGAGAAAGAAATTTGCCTAAAAATTCATGCCAGTGCCAAAATCTTTCTTCACTGAGAAAGCAAAGGGGGAATGTGATACTTTTGCATTTCCTTAAAATACCAAACCAGTCCTTCCCCCTTTTCTATTTTTCTTCTTTTTTCCTTTTGTCTCCCTGCTTTGCAGTGCATTTTACAACTGAAACAGCAGCAGCTACAGTGAGCAACAAAAAAACATCTTTTTAGAACAAAATATAAGAACTTCTGGATAAGGGAGACGCGCAGTCACTGACCTAGTAAAGCTTTTTTTATTGTTACTCTTGACGGGCATTCTCACAGCCTAACTGGGGAAATATAATCCTGATGAAACTACTATAGGTAGGTGCCAAGCTCAGTGGTAACCACACCCAGGCGGCTGCTGGCCTGTGAAAAGGCAAAGATGCACTGAGCAGGTGTTCTAAGAGATCTGTTTCAGGATGAGGGAGCATGAGTACTTAACTGAGAGAGGAATACTCAGCTGCACAACTACAGGACTAGGAACAGCTAGCTCCATGGCTCCATGAAAAATGGGATCCCTACTGACTCCTAGGTTTCATTAAAACTAAATATTGTCATATGCTTTCGTATCCATTCATGATGGTTTAAACCTGGATCTTTAAAAAGCTTCCTTTATAGTTATATATGTATATTTTTGACACTCCATCTGCCATTATACTAAAGTCTGTTTCTTGCACTACTTTTTTTCATGTATTTTAATGTTTTTGTTTCCCCAGTCCAACAAAGCCAGACAATACCATGTTAGGATTGTCTGGTTATTTCAGAGAAGGTGTAACATTTGTCAGCATGCCTGCTGCCCAGCTGAAATTGCCTTTTTAACACTATTCACAGGCTTGCTCAGTGTGACATTTGCATCTTTTTCCCCATTTCTGTCCAAGTGCAGGTATAGGCAATAAGTGCAGTTAGAGTATGTTTTCAATTTTTTCCACAGGTTAAAAAAATAAAATAAAAAACCCAATAAAACTGTAATTTTCATGCCAGCATTCATTTTGAGGAATTCTGATTCCATATTCCTTTTTGTTAGTGGACTACCAAAAAAGTTTCCACTAAAGCAACTGCATTCTTTATAAGACAAATGGAGGTATAGTTTCTTAGGGCAACTTACTTCTTTTAGAGAATTTGCTAAATGACAAAACACTGAAACTCGATGATAATGTATAAGAAATTTATAACTGAAATGAAGGCTTTCAGTAATGAAGCACCAGAATTTTGGACATAATTTTACAAATGAGAAATACAAGAACTTCCAGCTTAGCAAGTGAAATAAAAAACACGTAAAAGTGAATAAAGGCTTCTACTGACTTGAGTGTTTTTTAGCTTAATCATCAGGTATTAAAAGTGCAGGCTTCTAAAATCAATAGTCCAGCTAAATTTAAGAATATCTACATGACAGCAAGTCACAGCTTAGAAGTTAGAATACCCTGCAAACTCCATGTCATGCAAACTTCAAACAACATTTTGGCTCTACAAAGAAATCCACATCAATATCATTGTATATTCATTTACATTTGAGATACCGTCAAAGGGTGAGGTGATACTCCCTCTACTAATTACACAGGGTGAGTATGGCAATTAGGTTTCTAACTTGGATGTTTCCATTAACTATAAAAAATATGAGGCACATCTAGAGGGGGGTTGTTGGGTGGTTTTGGTGGGAGTTTTTTTGCTTTGCCTCTAATATTAATTTTACGGATAGCTTGTCATTTATACCGAAGGTTCAATATATCTCTCTGAATTCCTTACCTGTCCATCAGAAGGCTCTTGAGATTTCAGGTCTTGAAGCAAGTTTTAAGAGGGACTTACATAAAGGAAAGGTAGCACCTTTCAACCCCAGCTGTCTCTGAGGAACTGCCACCCCCAAAGGATATGCTAGTGCGTGAAACAGGCTGAAATGTTGCAAAACTGACAGTGAAGATAGCAGACGTTGGAATAAACATTGCTGTTTCAGTCACAATAGATCAGGGAAGTTGTGCAACATATTGGTGTCGTGATTTAACCCCAGCCAGCAACTAAGCCCCACACAGCCACTCGCTCACTCCCCCCCCCCGGTGGGATGGGGGAGAGAGAATCAGAAGAGTAAAAGTGAGAAAACTCGTGGGTTGAGATAAAGACAGTTTAATAGGTAAGGCAAAAGCTGCGCACGCAAGCAAAGCAAACCAAGGAATTCATTCACTACTTCCCATGGGCAGGCAGGTGTTCAGCCATCTCCAGGAAAGCAGGGCTCCATCATGTGTAACGGTGACTTGGGAAGACAAACGCCATCACTCCAAACGTCCCCCCCTTCCTTCTTCTTCCCCCAGCTTTATATGCTGAGCATGACGTCATATGGTGTGGAATATCCCTTTGGTCAGTTGGGGTCAGCTGTCCCAGCTGTGCCCCCTCCCAACTTCTTGTGCCCCCCCAGCCTCCTCGCTGGTGGGGTGGGGTGAGAAGCAGAAAAGGCCTTGACTCTGTGTGAGCACTGCTCAGCAGTAAAGAAAACTTTCCTGTGTTATCAACACTGTTTTCCACACAAATCCAAAACATAGCCCCATACTAGCTACTATGAAAAAAATTAACTCTATCCCAGCCAAAACCAGCACATTCTCCACCCCTGAATTGTGCAGGGGATGAGCCTCGCCCCAGGAGAACCACCTGCCTGATCATGGTGTCTCCCCTGCCAGGTAAGTAACCGGGCAGAAACATCAGGCACCCAACATGGGGCTCGAAGGGTTTGAGATAATGACAGGTTTGATTGGAATGTGCTAGATCGAATTTATAGCTGTTATTGCTGTTTAGCTATTAATTGGCAGGCTCCTGTTCTTGCCATGGGGCTTGCTTGCCTGACTGTGTATTAGAGTCTAGTGCTCGTTAGCGGCTGCTTTTTGCTCTTGCTGCTTGCTGTACTGCCGTGCTGCTGATCATCTTACTCTGCTGTGCCTGGGAACATTTTGATAACAGCAATGGTGATGCGCCTGGGCTGGCAGATGGCCAGGGCATCCCTGCTGTTTCTGTGCTGCTGTACTGGACAGGCTGGAATGCCAGCGTGAACTCAGGTCAAAGGGACTGTGACCTGTGGATGAGGCCACATGGGAGCAGGACACCCCGAAGCATCTGTGGCCCTGGATAAGCCCATGCCAGAGCAGGTACATCTCGAAGCGTCTGTGGCCGTGGTTACGTCTGTGCCACAGCAGGTGTACCTCTGAAGGGATTGCGGCCCAAGGATAAGTCCACGCTGGAGAAGGTACACCTCGAAGCATCTGTGGCTGTGGATAAGTCCATGCTGCAGCAGGTACACCTTGAAGCGTCAGTGGCTGTGCATGAGGTCATGCTGGAGCACCTCAAAGCACGTCACCTGCTACATCTTTATAAATGATCTGGGAAAAGGGCTGACTTGTGAAGTGAAGATACAAATTATTCAGGATCATCAAAATATAAGCTGAATGCAAAAAGTTGCAAAGGCACTTGCAATACTGATGGGGCTGAAAGATAATATATTGATAAAAACAGGAGCGGATGAAATTCAACATAGAAAAGTGCATAGTAACACACATGGAAAAATAACATTAACACTTCATCTACAGTGATGAACTCTGCTGATACCAATTCAGAAAGACATCTTGTCATACTGAGCCCTTTGAAAATTCAAAGCTCCACCAAAAGAAGGGCAAATAAAACATTTGCAATTGCTTTAACAGGAATGTCAATCACCAGTGTTATTTTACTACTGCTTAAGCCATGTTATGCCTAATTCTGATCACCCCATACAAAAAACTAAGCAAAAGAACTAGAAAAGGTATTGTAAATGGAAAAAAAAAAAAAAAAAGAGTTATCAGATGTGTGGAAAACTATATAGTTTTGTTTTGAAAAAATACAAAACAAAGAGGGATATGCTAGAAGTCAATAAAGTGTTGAAAGATGTGGAGAAACTAAGCTGGGAATGATTTTCACTGTTTGTTATGAGACAAGTACCTGTGAATGATCAATGAAATCATGACGTAGCAAGTTTAAAACAAATAAACAGAATTTCTTTTCCATGGAAAGGAAAGGTAACTGCAGTACTCATTGCTATGGAACATGGAGGCCAAACACAGAAGTGAGTTAAAAAAAGAATTAGACAAGTCCCCAGAAGAGAAGGTAATCAGTGTTTTTAAATAAAGTGTTCCTGACACACCCCACAGCTCGAGAGTGTCCTTGTTTTGTTGATTATGAGAGCTGGAGAGGGAATGCCCCAAAACCCCATGATTTTTCCTTTTTCCATGACACAGATTTCCTAGTCTGCAACTACACAGGCTATTGAACGAGAGAAGGAAACTCTTTGCTCTTCAGGAGCAAAGAAGGTGGGCCCATGCATTGCAAAGGTATAGGTGCAACTTCCCCAAAATAGTAAAAGATCCTGTCAAGAAAAGAAATCGTATCATGCAACCTTTTAAACAGTTTTTGAGCCCTCCAGTTATGCTCACTATGTTGGAAGTTAGAAGCTCCCAGAAATCATTCGGAACAGCAGTATTTATTATATCCATTATTCTGCATTTGCAGCTATGGGTGATTTCTTCTAATTGGTTTATTGCATATACAGAGCAAAGACATAACACAGCCTTCAAGAACACTTACAGCAGGATCACTGGCCCATACATTAGGATGACTTAAACCAGTAGGTTCATTCTAGGCAGTTAAGTAGAAGCTCAAATATGCAACGGCAAGGATCTGTTTTAAACACACACAAATGCACATAATCCTGCAAACACAGGAGAATTCTTGCATACGTAAAACTTACAGGGGCATATGAAAGTGGGACATAAATGTTAGGTTCCCCATTGTTGTGGTTTAAGCCGGCAGGCAGCTAAACACCACACAGCCGTTCGTCCACTCCCCCTGCCCCAGTAGGATGGGGGAGAGAATCCGGAAAAAAAAAAAAAAGAGTAAAATTCGTGGGTTGGGATAAAGACAGTTTAATAGGACAGAAAAGGAAGGGAAAATAATAATAATGATGATGATAAAAGAATATACAGAATAAGTGATGCACAATGCAACTGCTCATCACCCACCAACCGATGCCCAGCCAGTTCCCGAGCAGCAGTCACTGCCCCCTGCCAACTCCCCCCAGTTTATACACTAAGCATGACGTCACATGGTATGGAATATCCCTTTGGCCAGTTTGGGTCAGCTGTCCTGGCTGTGCCCCCTCCCAGCTTCTTGTGCACCTCCAGCCTTCTCAGTCGGCAGAGCATGGGAAGCTGAAAAGTCCTTGGCTAGTGTAAGCACTACCTAGCAACAACTAAAACATCGGTGTGTTATCAACATTATTCTCATCCTAAATCCAAACCACAGCACTGTACCAGCTACTAGGAAGAAAATTAACTCTATCCCTGCCAAAACCAGGACACCCAAAAAACATCCAAATGAAACACTTCTGAAATGAGTGCTGCTATGGGTAGGACCATCAGCAACCCCACCCATTCAGTACATCTATCTCTATTATCTCACAAACTCCCCACAAGCGTGAAAGGTAGCAGCATTTGTATCTAGAAGTGAAAGGAATGCAAGGCTTCAAATTCGCATTTTTAAAGGCCATCTTTTGCAGATATGGAGATACTTAGGGAAGAGGCAGGATCTGCATGGTGCAGTCCATCAGGAGTAGTCAATAAGCAGCAATATAACCACAAGCTGACCTACCTGTACACCTAAGCTTATACTTTTGATGTAAATATCTACAACACAATCAAAAAACTTGCCATTGTCAACATTTCTAGGTTGAAGACAGGAATATAAAACAGCTTGGGCAAAAAGCATTAAGCTCTTCTTAAAACTCAGTATTCACAAGAAAAAAAAAAACAAATTAGGGGGGAAATAGATGAGTGAGAGCAGAAAGAAATATCTGATAGATTTGAAACAGCAGATACATCAGTAGCAATGAAATACATAAGTTGGGCCACATGAATAAGCAGCAATGTATTAACTGAGAAGCTAAACATAGGCTTTCCCCTTTGCCTCTACCCACCTACAGCAAGCAATTGGTTCTACAGCTGGGTCAGCAGTGGCATGCCCGCAGTTCGTCAGTGCATCCACAGTTTACAGCTCTCCCACTCATGTACATACGTGTAAAGTCAGCCAGTCACCAGCTGGACCCTGTGTTGGCACGGTAAAGGAGGTGGAAGGGTGGATGTGTGGAGAAGGGAAGAGGAAAGCTGAGAAGAAAGTCACAATTATTGATTATAGTTGCATATGCTCAAGAAAAAGCCATATAATAGTTTTAAAAGCTTTTTTCAATCTCTTTACTTTCTCGTTGAGGTGGAAGGCACCCAAACAGATGTATAATCTGGGCAAGTTTCCAGATCCATCTTAAAAACTGGTGTGGCGCTCTCTATTTTAAGAATGGTCATTCTGCCCACAACAATGCAACTACGAGCACTGAGGATGTGCTTTGGGCACCTGCTGGTACTCGCTAAGTCATCTGGAGAACATGATGACTTGACAGCCACCTTTTTGAATCAAAACAGATGATTTTCACTGACACCTTGGAAACCCTTAGCAAGCCATTTTATTTATTTAGCTATTTATGCATGACCGGAGATATAGCTGATGTTTGTTCCCATTCCTTATGTCGAGAATGAATTTGTCTGGCCTAGACACACACAGTGATGTTTCCAGATCATGTGTCACTAGAAATATATTTTCGTTAGTGCAATTCTCACCCAGGAAACTGTTGATTAGTGTATTCAAGCTGTGTGCACAATATACCATTTTCTCTTTTACTGAGTAATGGGTGAGAACATTGGAAAGGTTTAGTTTAATCCCTAAACTTCCCTATTAGCTAACTTTGTTCCTTTTACTCTCACAACTTTCCCTGCCAGCTACTACTAAATCTAATTTCTTTCTCTCCATATGCATATGCCAGCATTTAAAGTGGCAGGTATATTAAGACGACATTCTCACAGTTCTCAAAATTACTGTGCTGTTGGATTAAAATTTCATTGCTCGTGAACTGCACAGTTCATGAAATACACTACTGTAATAATTCTATCTCAATGCAATCAGGTGGTAGAGTCAGCTGAAAATCTTTTGCTAGGAGAGTCTTATGTTGGAATGCTGACTGTACAGTATCTCAACACTCTACAGCACAACGCTGACTCCATAAAAAGCTCTGACATAAATAAGACAAATTGTTTCCTGATGTCTTACATTTCCACCACCCCCTGACTGTGGAGCTAAGCAGCTTTGGCATTGAGCCGTATGAACTCTCCAGTTACCAAGCTCCAATCTGGGCACATTCTGGGAAAGCACAAAAATTTCCTCCCAGTTTCCTGCCTATGGACCAGAAGTTCCAGTGGCACAACTCTGGGGTGATAGTGACTCAGAAAAAAAATTAATAGGGACCTGAAAGATTAGCAATAGTAACAGTTAACAGCAATAAAAATTGCCCAGCAGTATATAAATGGACATTCAGAGAAGTGAAAGGAAGCAACAGTGCTTCTAGTAGTTACTGAAAATAGCTGGTTCCATAAAGGAGAGAGAAAATAGAAAATCTTGGCTACACTCAGTCCAGTAAGACTTTTGCTACTGACTTTAAGAAGGATAAGGTTTAAGTTATTTATTTCACAGTGAAAAGACTTACAGGCATAGATCACCACATGCATCAGTAGTGCATCTGCTTAGAAAGCAAGTCTCCAGATACACACAGGTCGTAGGTCTTTGCAGGATATAAACCTTGATAAATGACTAGTATAACAGGGGCCAGGGTAGGTAGGGGGATTCAGCATGGTCCACTTCATACAACAGTTTTAACTATGATCGGTGCCTGGTATTTAGCTAAAGTAGCATCAGAAAACCTATTTCGGCAGGTTACCTTTTCCTCTAACAGTACGGTTTTCTTTTAGAGTTATTCCCTTCATGTTTCCTACCCTTCAAAAGGTAAACAAGACAGGAGAATTATACCACTACAGAAGGGTTGTCTAAATACCATGTCATTCTAGGAAAACAGCTTGGTATTAGTGTTTCTGTTCTTATTTTCCTTGAAGTGTGAATGAAGTTGACTAGGGACAGTGAAGGGTTTTTGTTTTCACACTGTATGGGGATGAGTTGCAAACCGTACAACTTTGGCTTTACACGTTCTAGTCAATGTGGTGTATCTTCCCAACACGTAATCCATCCACTGCACTGTGGCAGGAAACACAAGGCGGACATAAATGCTCCCTCCTGTGCTAAATTAAAGATTCTCATTTGCATTTAGTGAAGGCATCTAGAGCCAAAACAACTTGTATGGCAGAGCTCTAACTTGCTAAGTTAAGCAACACTAAGTCTTGCAGACCTGTAAGTGTGCTGCTGCCAGCTGGTTCCATAGGCACAGGGTGCTGTCTGGCCATGAACACACATGCAGAAGTGCATGAAGAAGAGAGAACTGGAAAAAAGAACATCAGTTAAATAAAAGAAATCAAACTCCCAAAAGGGTAAGACTCGTATTTAAAACATAACCAACAGAGTGCATGCACAAACCTCGGGTGCTAATGTTGAGATTGCTTGCAGTCTTAATTTGATTATGGGACAGCAGTAATTGGTTGGTAAACTTCTTTTAACAAAAGATCTCATACTTTAGTATTTCACAGACAATACTGACAAAACTCTTCTCTCTCCAGTAAGATTTGCATAATCTTTCAGACTTACACTTCCAGTTCTGCACTGCTAGAAGAAAGTGGAAGAGATCACACAAGGCCTTTTAAGTTACCAAAGAGTCAGGAAAAAAAACCACTTTGTAACTTGCAACATGCTCCCAGTTGAATTAAGCTGCTAGCGTAACACCAGCAGAAACGAACGTGAGATACAACAGAAGCACAAGTAGGGAAACTGACTGGTAAGACCTCCCTATCAAATTCAGAAATATTATTCTTAATGCTACAAGTATACATCAGCAGCAAAAGGATGACAGGGGAAAACCTGATCCCACTGCTGAATGCGGCAGGAGTGCTGCTGCAAAATGACATGGAAAAGGTCGAGCTACTCAGTGCCTGCTTTGCCTTGGTCTTTATTGGTAAGATTTGCCTTCAGGAATGCCAGGTCTCTGAGACCAGTGGAAAAGTCTGCAGCAATAAATACTTACCCACTGTGTAGGAGCCGAAAAGTGGTTGGACTGTTGGGCTCAGAGGGTTGTAATCAGCATCACAAAGTCCAGCTGGAGGCCAGTCACCAGTGGTGTACCCCAGCAGTTGATAGGGGGACTAATACTGTTTAATATCTTCTGCCATGATCTAGACAATGGGACAGTGTGCATCTTCTCTCAGTAAGTTTGCAGATGACTCAAAACTGGGACGACTGGCTGATACACCAGAATGGTGTTCTGGACATGCTGGAGAAATTAAAAGAGAGGGGAACCTTATTAACTTTAACAAGGGGAAATACAAAGTTATGCACCTGGGGAGGAATAACCTCAGGCACCAGCACAGGCTGGGGGCCAAGCAGCTGGAATGGAAAACAGCTTTGCAGAAAAGGACCTGGGGGTCCTGGTGGATGGCAAATTGAACATGAACCAGCAATGTGCCCTTGCAGAAAAGGCAGCCAACGGCATCCTGGACTGCATTAGAAAGAGTGTCACCAGCGGGACAAGGGAGGTGATCCTTCCCCTCTACTCAGCACTGGTGAGGCTGCTCTGTCCCGGTCTGGGCTCCCAAACACAAGAAAGAGTTGGACATACTGGACTGAATCCAGTGAAGTGCCACAAAAATAATTAAGGTATCAGAGCATCTGATATATGGGGAGAGAGTGAGGGAGCTGGGATTGTTTAGCCTGGAGAGGAGAAGGTTCATGGGGTGTCTTATCAATGTGTATAAATACTGATGGTAGGCAGTAAAGAAGATGAAGCAAGACCCTTCTCTGTGGTGCCCTTGACAAGACAAGAGCCACTGGGCATAAATCAAAAAACCCAAGAAATCCCATTTAAACATACGAAATATGTTATTCTACTGTAAGCATGATTGAACACTGGAACAGGTTGTCCAAATAGATTGTGGAGTCTCCATCCTTGGAGATATTCAAAACTCGACTGGACACAGTCCTGAGCAACCTGGCTTGGTTGACTCTGCTTTGAGTGTAGGGTGGACTAGACCATCTCCAGGGTCCCTTCCAACCTGTGATTCTGCGGTCGCTGAATCTGTGTCATAATGCACATCTTTCTTTGAAGCAACCTAGATGAAAAATTCTTATCTGATCTACTCAGGCCCAAACTCCTTAAAAACAGAGAAAGAAGCTGTAGGGTAAAAAACAGAGAACACATCTGATGCTGTATTGGTAGCTTTGATCAGACTGAAATTTGAGTACATTAATTCCTTTTAAACACATTTTGAGCATTTAGATACTACAGTATCTACCAGTAGTGAGAGCTCCAGAAATAAATACGACATTTACCCTTACTTAAACTCTTTGCAGCACAGGTTTAAAATAGTTCAAATCCCAGCCCAGGAGGTTGTATAAGAACTAGAACCGTGAAGAGTAACATTTGATTTACAGCTAAATTAATGCAAAAAAGTTTATTCAAATCACATTTTAAAAGCTGTCAGAATAGTGCAAGTGTTCCAATTGTAACTCACATGGGTCTATTAATTGTTTCTGCAAGTAAAACATGCTCATGTAAAGTCTAGTCTGAGACATCTTCACCTAGACACAGAATAATGAGACAAGCTGCCTTCAAGTAGACAGTTTATTCTGTCCCCGCTAAGTTCTTTTTTAAAAAAAAGGAAAGTATTTTCTGCCCCTTGAGTTTTTGCACCTAATATTCATTTACTTCATGTTTTCATAAACTTCTTGCAGTTCCATTGCTGTATACAGTGTGGGAATAAAGAGCTCCCTAAAGCACAGAACTTGTTTCATACCACATTAACTTATTTTCAGCTTAACTTTTATCAAAAATTAGAAAAAAAGAAATCTAACTTTCCCAAGCAGCAACTTCTCCACAAAAGAAGAAAACACACAGGTTCAGATAATCTTTTTTTATGAACTTACAAGCATGAGAGATTTTTGAAAATCAGCTGTAAAGTTCATTTCCATATTATTTTTCCTTCACATTATGACTGATAAGCACACCATACATATTTTACAGATAAATCGTTACATGATATAGGCATTGAAAATATGAACATAAGGATACATACCACTGCCTATCAAATACTGACCTGAGTGCGCAGTTGAGTTTGAACTCATTAGCCATCTACACTGATTTCACATAAGTCCATGATCATGGATAAATGAGATGGAAATATCAAGGGCAAGCTGGAAGCCGTGGAAGGCAAGCAGAAGTGGGTGCCTATACAGCCTTTCCACAGACCCAGGCATACACCAGCAGCAAAGGAATGGCCCAGCTGCTTTCTCATCTGGTGGCCAGTGCCAGACAGCAAAAAAAAAAAAAACTGGTTCCTCACTAGAGGGATCCCAGCGGCACTTGCTGCAAAGGCAGATGGGCATCTGTGGGCAGCCTAAACTTGGGCTGCTGTTACAGCTTGTGGTAGTTAGAAGACTGAATCTCACGTGCCCCAAGGTATCAAAGTGAATGTGCTGCTCCCTGATGCAGGTACCTCCATACCTGACAAACACAGCCAGTCAGAAGAGCAGTGTTTAATTATTATTTACCGAATGAGTAATAACAAAATACTTGTTTGTTTAGTATCAGTAAAGATTGTTGAAGTGTCAGTTTTGAAAATATTGCTCAATAGCATTCTTTTGATGTTTTTCTTTTGATAAGTCTGCTTAAGACCACATAGGTACATCTTCTAGAAGAAGCATAGATCAGCATTTTAGAAAGATAAAAAGTGGGATGCTAAAACCCTCACTTCCTAACAATAAGAAAGCATTAAATCAAATGAGCCTGATTTTGAGAAAGTTTTGTGCTCCAGTGACTTCAAGCGTGGCTCCTCAGCTTTAAAAATTAGGACATTTTCATAGATGTTTAGATATAGATTTAGGGGTTTAATTTTAGTCAGTCAGTTTTCAGGTTTTGCCCATTTTCACTTGTTCTCCATTGCTTGCAATGATCATACTGAGAAAATGCAATGACTTACACAGGAGAGACTGAAAGCGCAGCAGCACAATTACAGCACAATTACTTTTTCAGCTAATATAGTCTTTTAATGTTAATAATTTATATACAAGATAATTTTTTTTTCAGTTCTTGTAGTATTATGCATAACAGATTTAAAGATGGGTTCAGATGAAGATTAGCCTGTATAAGAAAATACATTATGTGAGTAAGAAGCAACATGCAAATAATGTGAGAGAGTAAGAGAAATACTGCAAAAAAGAAACAATCTTTACACCTTCATAATTGCCAGAACATGAAGAGAAATCATAGAATCATAGAATCATAGAATCATTGAGGTTGGAAAAGACCTCTAAGATCATCGAGTCCAACCGTCAACCCAACACCACCAGGCCCACTAAACCATGTCCCTAAGCGCCTCATCTACACGTCTTTTAAAAACCTCCAGGGATGGGGACTCCACCACTTCCCTGGGCAGCCTGTTCCAATGTTTCACCACTCTTTCAGTAAAGAAATTTTTCCTTACATCCAATCTAAACCTCACCTGCCGCAACGTGAGGCCATTTCCTCTCGTCCTATCGCTTGTTACTTCGGAGAAAAGACCAACACCCACCTCGCTACAACTTCCTTTCAGGTAGTTGTAGAGAGCAATGAGGTCTCCCCTCAGATAAATACATGGAAATGTTATTATACAAAGGGCTTAATGCAAATTTAGGAAGGTCAAGTGTGATGTGGTAAAAGATGCCTGACTAATGAAAACAAATCGAAGAAGGCTGGAAAACAGTTCAGAAGAGATGAGGAAGATTTTTTAGGATGACAAGCATCACCAAAAGCTACTATTACGGAGATTTTCTTTCCTTGGTTGGGAAGATGATCCATGTTGCTAAGAGGTATTTACAGGGTTAAGCTATGTAGCACTTTGTCATCCTTACAAACAGCATTATGCCAGAAGCAGGAAAATGTGCTCTTTGCCTTGTGTCTAATTCAAATCAGTTCTTAAAACAGAGGTACTTGGAACGTGGCCCAATAACCAGCTATATGTAAACTTCGCTATTCCAATACATAAAACCTGCTAAATTCAAAAAATAACAAGTCTCAACATCACTGATTTCTCCTCTTGTGGGAAGCAGCTTACAAGACTGCAGTTACCTGCTACCGCTGGGAAAAGCGAAGTATGGCAATCTGAGAAGCAGGGCATGGTGGGCACAGGCTAAATGCCAAAGCATAGGCCTCTTGCATTTGAGATACCCTGGGTTATACTAAATATCCACATGGGGCCAACTGGTATGACACAGGACCTATGGGAGCTTTCTGAACTCATGATTGGAGACTAGTCAGAAAACTAAAAAAAAAAAAAAAAAGAAAAGAAAAAAGGAAGGCAACAGAAGTTATAGAGGCAGAACTGCAAAATTTGGGCACAATGTGAGTATGTTGGATGAGACAGACACGCTTCTCAGAAGGCAAGCCTATACAAGTAACAGAGTACAAAAGGGCTATAGGTGTGTGGTTTACTTTTAGCAACCTCATCTGCGCTTTTGCACCAATAGAAACTGGTGAAGCTACAATAGGCATGCTTCCTTCTTCCACATCTTTATTTTTTTCAATAAAAGCATGCGTGCAGAAGAACCATGTCTGGGTCACATGAAGGATGAATAAATATGAAATAATCAGGATCTAATTCTCCTGGAGAAAAAAAAAAGGAGTGAAAATGAGCATTATTTCAAATGTGAGTTTTCATAGATATGCAAGTTGATTTTAGAAGTCATTATGGCTAGAAAAGCAACCCAAAGTTTCTGCCCTTGAAAGACATGTTGCTTATATCATATGAAAATGTGAAATATGAAAACATGAAATACGAAAAATATGAAAGACATATTGCTTATACCAGAAAGCCTCACATCTGGCTAATACTTGGAACAGTTTCTTAATGTGGTTTTTCAAGCGGGCATTCTACTGTCATCTCTTCTCTCCAAAACACTGAAGTACTGTACTCATTTATCAATGGAGTTACAGATCTGTCCATACTTTCATACCTAAATTGGTCTTTAGTGTCACTTGTGAGCACCTCCCTTCTGAGCATGGTTGAAAGAATCAAATACAGTTGCTGGTAAGGGGACATGTCACCTAGGCAAGTGGACTTCAGAAGATGGAGGCTGTTGATCAACACCACAAAGCATACACAGATGTTTTCTCACCTCTGTCTCTCCATGATAATAACGGACAGCTGAGGACAAGGCTTTAGGAAAATCCACACAGATTGAGATATACTTCTTCCATTAATACTAATGAGATTTGCACAGCTTAAAACTTCATGCCACGCACTGAAAATGGGCTTCCTAGTCTCTCTCAATTGTTGTACTGACCAGGGAGAGTTTTCTATCTTCCAGGCAGGATTGGATCTGCATACAGAGATCTAACCTTTTGTCCAGGCTCCTTGTGTAAATCCCTTGTTGCCTGACACTAATGCCTTTTGCCAGGTCCTAACAGTTCATCAGCCATACCAGGACAAAAGTGAAGCAAGGCTAGGGAATACATACCTGCAAGCAGCCTTGGTTCTGGAGGCAGCAAAAAAACATTTATCACCTGCTTTTGCCAAAGATTCATGGAAGAAGTAATCCCTGAAGAAACAGGGAAAATATTCAGGTCTGAGGATGGCGCTGTTCAAGTTTGAAAGAATAAATGAACTGATCTGTAAGGTGAAAATAGATTCTCCATTGTTTCTTCAAGAAGACTATTAATGGGGTAAAGCAAAATCAACCTCTTTTCCTTGTGGTTGTTGAGTAAGTAAAGATGGTTTGCCTAACATACAATACATTCCAGAAATGCATCTGCTGTTTTGAGAGTTAAAAATAACTTTTTAATTTGTGTAAATTATTCCGGACTGCAAAAGAAAAAAAAAATCCATCTTAAAAGAAAGCAATTAAAAAAAAAAAAAGAAGAAAAGAAAAAACTTTACCTGGCAGATATTTCAGGAAAACTCTTCACAAGGTGATTACAAAAGAAGATCATTAGAAATGTTAGTGCTAAAAATATTAGTGCAGAACATGAAATAATATCCCATCATTATTAAACTGTCAGGCAGTTGCCTGGAGAGAAGCTTAAGAAAATGTAGAACTAAATCCATTATTTTCAATGAACACATTACCTTCTTTAAAGTAGTCTTGAAAACTTTACTAAAAGCCAACTCTGTGCAGTTACAGAGAAATTTATTTCTTAGTAATAATTGTACTACCATATTTAACCCACAAGGACAGGGAGATCTAATGCAGAGACTTGCAATCATGCATGTATCATTCGTTCCATATTAAACCTGATATTGAAGCAATTAGCTGCATGTGCTATTAAAATGAATTCACTAAAGAAGTGAGCAGGGGTAGTAAATCTACAGTTGGATGGTTTGTATCTTTTCACTATAATTGTTGACATTTCATTAATGTGTGAGATTTCAAAAAAATTCAGTGGAAATTAAAATAAGGGTCTTCGTCCAAAATATTTTTTTCTGGAACATGAGCTGAACAACTGCATTTCTTGCTAAGTATTCTGATTTTGGCCCAGATTTCTCTTTCCTTTCATATGGCATATCTCAGTTATAATACTTTATACTTTGCAGGCCCAGATGTTAGTCATTAGTCATGAACAATATGGAGCTCAACATCCACTGTATGAGCAAAGATGATAAAAATTGTCCTAAAAACACTGAGAGTCAACTGTAAGATCTGTTGATCAAGCCACCATGATTTAAGCATAGTTGTGGAAATTTGTTTGCCTAAATTTACCAGACATTCAGACCCATTATCATCATGCTTATAATGTCATCACGTAGAAATGTTGACTAAAATGTAGAACCAACACCATTTTTAAAAAAGACATGAGAGTGCAGTGTAAATGTTTGTCAGCTCAGAGAGAAAAGTTTTTGCAGTCTTCATATGTATTTTATTTTACTGTCAGCTGTTCTTTCTGTAAGAGGTGTTATCTCATCAAGAGCTCTGAAGCTGATACTCCTAGAAATACCTCGTCCACTGACAGGCAGAACTGGCTGTACTCTAAACAGCTACATGATGGGGCTAAGATGGAAATCCATAGCCAGCAACAGATTGCACGAACAGAAAAATACTTGGACAGGCACCCGAAAAGTTACCACATAAATAGGCACCTGTGAAGAAGCAGACAAACCTTGAAAAAGAAAAAAAGTGACTTCTGGTCTGGTCCAAAACAGCTTTAATACTGGCAAAAAAAGGACAGAGAAGAACTCCTAAAGAAGAGTGTCATCTTCACAGTGAAACCAAGAAATGAGAGGACCCTTCAATCAGAAATGTCCCAATTTATATTTTGTCTAATTATTTATTCACTTACTAGTTACGCAATGAGTCATGATAAGCGAAGACAGGAATTTATGCCAAAGATAGTTTGAAGGCAGGAAAGGATTTCAAGACTAAGCAGCCCCTGGTCCCAGCTAGGTCACCTGTATAACTCTATTTTCAAACGTACCGAAGTCAGTTTCCATCATACCATTAAGTGGTATGGTCAGACTTGGCATGAACATTTTGCACAGCTGTTCAATTTCATGACACATTTTCCCAGAAGCACTGAAGTTTTCATTGCAATGTAGAATGTTTCCCATTCATGTCAGTGACAGCATCGTATTGGAGCTTAATTTTCCCAAATTACAAGAGGACAACTAAGACACTAATCAGGTGGAAGATAAAGTGCTCAAAGGCAAAAATTGATTGTTGTTATTTCCATTTTACAGTTACCAAAAGTCAGGATACCTACACAAAATCATAAGTATGTTAGAAAAATAGGAAAGTTATTTCCACTTCCCATGTTTCTTTAATGATAGATGGATTATGAATCCTTCCCCTCCTGGCCAGCTTATCTTCTTTTAATCTTTCACTATAACAACCTTGAAGGGCTTCACACACCAATTAAAGGACACCACATGTCGCTATCGTTACTGTTCAAAAGGCAGTTTTAAATAAAAATATTTAACAAAATTTGGGATTTGTGTGATTTTTTTCTAACTTTCATTACTTTCATTCAATTTTCTTTGCTGATTTCCCCCTTTTTCCTATTTCTTTTTCTGTTCATTACCCTTGGTTTTCAAAAGTTTCCCAGTTTGTATTAGCACTTTCACAACTGAGCCTTATTTTTCTCTGCTCGCCCATCTCACCCTTCTTAATCTGTCCTGTCCCTGTGACTATTTCTCCCTTCTTCCTATATATTCAGTAATTGATCTCAAAAGACTTGAGCCTCAGAGGATTTCACTCCTTACAAAGCAGACAGCACTGTGGAAGCAAAGAAGCTGAAGGGGAACGGTGACTGCTGAAAGCCACTGTCAGAGCCTAGCATTAAAAATCACCTCTTTTGAGTCCCGGTTACCTTGAACACTAAACCTACAGTTTTCCTGCCTTCCCCCTTCATTTCTCTCCCATTTTCCACTTTCACCTTGTCTCTCCACATCTTCAAAGAACAATAATCCAACCCTCTCTTACCTGGAAACTGAGAGGTGAATACACAAAACTATTTGTGTTATTTCCTCTCACCTGGAGGCATGCAGGACTGGAAGGCCCTAAGCTACGTCTTGTGACTGAGAATTGTATTTCCTTCATTGCCAATATTCTGGAAACTCCTTCTTCAAAGCCAGGTCACTGCTCATCCCAGCCCTTACTTTGAGATTATGGAGGGTTTGTTTTGAAATTGAATTGCTTCAAGTTCATAGAAACTTAGCAACATGCCAAGGCTAACATTTAGTTTTAAAATAACCCCTTAATAAATGTCAGTGTTCAGCTCTTGAGGGATATTGTTCCATTTCAGTCTTAATAAACCTATCATCATCTACCTCAGTTAAAGAAATTGCCAAAGGACAGTATCTGTCAAGGCCATACATTTCTCTCAGCTCTTGTGGTGAAATCAAATGACCAACACGGGAGATTGACAGATTGCGTTAATAGCAAAGTTTAACTACTTCATTTTCCTTTATTTTACATACCACTGTAAATCTGGAATAAGTAATTCAGAATTTGCAGTAATTTGAGTAAAACCGACCTGAAAAACAAGTTAGGGATAATCCACCAATTATTATATTTTGCCCACAGACATCTTGTAACTGTTCCAGGAATATATATCTAAGCATAACTTATATGAACATTTCTTTGTACAGTGTTTAGAATATTATGGTAGGGCCTGTCATTAAGAGTTAGAAACAAAGGTCAACAAAACATAAACACGTGTATATTTTTTTCCTTTTTTCTTTTTAAGAACAAGCATGCCTAGTTCTGCTAGCCATAGACTAGTCTGAAATGTAGGAAGCTTTGGGTTTCAGTTTTGTCCCTTTTCATTCTATTTTGCCTTTCCAGGTGGTAGCCAGAAATTAGACAGAGACATAACGCTACAGGCTTGGGGAAGAGTGGCTGGAAAGCTGCCCAGCAGAGAAGGACCTGGGGGTGTTGGTTGACAGCCGGCTGAACATGAGCCGGCAGTGTGCCCAGGTGGCCAAGAAGGCCAATGGCATCCTGGCCTGTATCAGAAATAGTGTGGCCAGCAGGAGTAGGGAAGTGATCGTGCCCCTGTACTCGGCACTGGTGAGGCCGCACCTCGAATACTGTGTTCGGTTTTGGGCCCCTCACTACAAGAAGGACGTCGAGGTGCTGCAGCGTGTCCAGAGAAGGGCAACGAGGCTGGTGAGGGGTCTGGAGAACAAGTCTTATGAGGAGCGGCTGAGGGAACTGGGGTTGTTTAGCCTGGAGAAAAGGAGGCTGAGGGGAGACCTCATCGCTCTCTACAACTACCTGAAAGGAGGTTGTAGCGAGGTGGGTGTTGGTCTCTTCTCCCAAGTAACTAGTGATAGGACGAGAGGAAATGGCCTCAAGTTGCGGCAGGGGAGGTTTAGATTGGATGTAAGGAAAAACTTCTTTACTGAAAGAGTGGTGAAACATTGGCACAGGCTGCCCAGGGAAGTGGTGGAGTCCCCATCCCTGGAGGTATTTAGAAGACGTGTAGATGAGGCGCTTAGGGACATGGTTTAGTGGGCATGGTGGTGTTGGGTTGACGGTTGGACTCGATGATCTTAGAGGTCTTTTCCAACCTCAATGATTCTATGATTCTATGATTCTATATAACACTGGGAGACAGAAGGCTTTATTTTTAATACTTTAACCTTAAGCAGATGTAGACAATTCAAACAGCAGTAACAACAAAAAAATCCCACAAACTTCTGAATCCTTAAATATTAATAGACTTCACACTTCACCTCAGGCTTAAGACCTCATCTTAAACCCACAGTCTCCCAGCTTTTAGTGCAGAATCAGCTTGAATGCATCTGGCAACACAGGCAGAGCAAATTTGATTCTGTCCACAAAACCCTGCACAGAGATGCCTTTGCACGTCCCCATAGGAGTAATCAGGAGCATAGTTTGGCCTCGTGTGTCTTAATTCATCCCTTAATCATCCTCTGACTTGTCACTCAGGAGTTTCTGTCAGGTTGTTCCCAAATTCCTCCATGTGTTTGGAAGCCTGGCAATAAATAAGATAAATTTTCTAGACAGTGCCTTAATTTCTCAACGACTGAACACTTCAGGACCAAACCCATTAGTGCCCAGAGCTCCATTTATTTCCCACAGACAATCAAATAACTTCAGATAGGGATCTGACTGAAAAAGCTCAAGCTATACTTTTCCAAATCATCTCTGGGTAGCCTCATGCACAGCAGCTTTCATGCTTATGATACATCCATTAAAAGAGACTTTCCCTCTAAAGTCTTTACAAACACTCAGTGTTCAATAAAATAACTGAGTGAGTTAGTTACAAGATATTAGCCTTTAAATACTAGTTAGCCTCGCCCATAAAACAATACAAGCAGATGCAGTAAAGTATTTCTTTTTTATTTTCTCAGATTATTTTTTCTCATATTTTTTTATTTTCTTCTATTTTCATACAAGCCACTTATCTCACAAAACTCTACTACTGAAAAAACAGATGTAAACATTCCTTTTAGTTGGATAGAATAATACTATAATTACACTTTACTGCACTGCAATTAAACTATAGGTTTTGTGATGAACACGCATTTATTCTTTACTGAAAAAATATCAATAGATGTGAGATATATCTTTTGTTCTCAATATAAATTTATTTGCTTATGTTGTGATAATCTTCACAGAATTAGAGGGATGATTCTGTACCTACAGAATTCAATGGAAAGCCTCTCACTAATTTTGGTGGATTTTAGCTCATACCCAAACTGAGGTTGGCAAAATAGCCAGGTCTTCCCCCTCTTCAGAAAGCCCTGATGGAGTAAAAAAAAGAGGAAGGGGGGGAGGGGGGGGCAGAGATTTAAAAAAATAGATTTTAACAGTAACTTGCAGATCAGTTTCCTGCAAAAAAAATACAGTTCCCATGTACCAAAACTACTTGGCAAGCTTAAAGAATGCCTAGGAAATGGGAACAATCAGGAGATTCACTAAAAAAGAGCATATAGCTTCTCTGAAGACAGAAAGTCAGGGTGGATATCACCATTCATAAGCCAGTATTTAATTTATTACTGGAAGGTGGTTACTGAGTTTTCATGCAACGCTATCTTGCGTTTATTTGTAAGCTCACTGCTTTGCCATTGCTTGGGTTGTGTAACTGGCCTGCCAAATGACACAGCTGTGTTACTACTCAGTGCATGAGTGACTTTTCTGGCAGGAGAAGAGTGACTAACTAAATAAGAAACATCTACTAATCACTGAAAAATAAAAAATCATATGAAAATTTCTGGAACAGATTCTTGAAAGTTTTTATGAACATATACCTTTGGATTATAAATAACAAGATGCTAAACGTATGTTTTTTTCACTGATCATTTCTTTTGTTTCAGTTACAAAATAATTAATAGTTTCTTTTCTGCTCAGCCAGTTCAAGCCAGTACCAAAAAAAATATCAGTAGGATATGATTCCAGCAGGAGTAGGGAAGTGATTGTGCCCCTGTACTCGGCACTGGTGAGACCGCACCTCGAATACTGTGTTCAGTTTTGGGCCCCTCACTACAAGAAGGACGTTGAGGTGCTGGAGCGTGTCCAGAGAAGGGCAATGAAGCTGGTGAAGGGTCTGGAGAACAAGTCTTCTGAGGAGCAGCTGAGGGAACTGGGGTTGTTTAGCCTGGAGAAAAGGAGGCTGAGGGGAGACCTCATCCCTCTCTACAACTACCTGAAAGGAGGTCGTAGTGAGGTGGGTGTCGGTCTCTTCTCCCACGTAACAAGCAATAGGATGAGAGGAAACAGCCCCAAGTTGCGCCAGGAGAGGTTTAGATTGGACATGAGGAAAAATTTCTTCACCGAAAGGGTTGTCAAGCATTGGCACAGGCTGCCCAGGGAAGTGGTTGAGTCACCATCCCTGGAGGTATTTAAAAGACATGTAGACGTGACACTTAGGGATGTGGTTTACTGGTGGAGTTGGCAGTGTTAGGTTTACAGTTGGACTCGATGATCTTAAGGGTCTTTTCCAACCTAAATGATTCTATGGTTCTATATAATACATTTCTGCTATACTTCTTCAAAGTTCCCATTTCCTGATCATACCACGTTGTCAATCCAAGAAAGCACTAAAATTTGCAGTTAGCTTCAAATCTCTGAGAATAAGCTCTTTCACCCCTGAATTTCTGCTCAAAATTGAGCTGATGCATGACTACTCATGAGAAGCCTCCAGAGCATTTCTGATGTTAATGTGCTCACTAAAATGTATTTATACCTAGTGGCAAAACTTCTGATTTTCACAAGCATTGGTTGGAAAAAAGAAAAACATCACTCTTCTGAATGACCACAAATAAAAAGGATTGTAAAAACCAGAAATGTTAATTATCTGGTTTTATTTTAAATATTCATTCTATGTTTGCACAAGTATTTTATTCAGCAATTCCTAGCTCAGATTTTATGATGGACACTAAGAATGCATGCAGCTCTACACATAAATGAAGTAATAAAAAGCAATCATAAAGACTATTCAGACAATTATAAGCACCCTAAGAGAACTATAGCATGTTATTAAATAATGTGAATCAACAAGATGGAGTGTTCTCGGTATTAAAAACAACAACTAATAACTTCATGCATAATCAGCAGAAGGCTCTAGGAATTTCCAGTGTGTTATTTAACTTGCTTTATTTTTTCATAAAGCCTATTTGAATACTATTTAATAGAGGATTTACAGAAAATTTCAGTGTAATTAGTAAGTAGATGGCAGTACAAGCCATAGCAGGGGAGGTTTCTGCACACTGCTTTGCTAGCTTGATGCAAAGCTTACCCAGAGAGACCGTCTTCAGGGAATAAAGTGTAAATCAGACTTTCTCTTTTTCCCTTGAGACTACCAACCATGCTAGTCATGGAGATGCATTTTCCTTTGGTAAGGAAAATATTTCCCAATATTTCCCAATAATATTTCCCAATATTATTATTATTACTATAATTATTGTATTTCAATTATTAAACTGTTCTTATCTCAACCCACGAGTTTTCTCACTTTTACTCTTCTGGTTCTCTCCCCCATCCCACCAGGGGCAGGGGGAGTGAGCAAGCAGCTGTGTGGTGCTCAGTTGCCAGCTGAGGTTAAACCATGACAGCTATCCTTATTTGACCTGTCTGTTTGTGTCCTGTCAAGATGAATTCTATCAATCCTATTACGTTGCTGTTATATCACACACTATATGCTAGTCTTTAATGTGATTTGAATTAACTTGACACACTGAGGCATTGCAACACTGCAAATAAATATTTTTAAATCCCCACAATATGCTATATTTTCAATATGCATGTAGACAAACACACCACTGCTCAGGAGAGCAACACTGCCGGGAAGCTCAGAAGGAGTGCTATCTAAGGTTGGAGATCTGCTCCTTAGCACAAAGATCAACTGACCTGTACACTGAACCCATCTATTCTCCCCCCAAAGGAACTACAGTGCAAGCCATGGCAGGAGAGGCTTCCGCATGCTGCTCTGCCAGCTTGGTGTGATTCTTAACCAGACAGACCTTCTTCAGGGAATAAAGTGTAAATCAGACCTTCCCCTTTCCCTTGAGACTGCCAACAGTGCTAGTCTCAGCGGGGATGCGTTTTCTTTGGTAACAGACCAAAAGCGCACACACTTTTCAAGGAAGCCTTTGTGTTTCTGTCAGCTGCCTTCTTTCACAGGACATTGGCCTTCAGAGCCTTTGGACCAAAGACTGAATTGTCAAGCTTTGAATCTGAGTAACAGTAAAGCTACTGTGAGGATATACTGCGTGAGCTCTTCAGCTGATAGAAACCTGCATTGCACATTGAGGTAGCTATGCCACTTTTATGCCACTTGAATGTATGAATATATTTACCGTTTTGGTTAAAGAAGAATTAGTTTGTACATACTTCTTGAGCAGTACATGTGTACTTCCTCAGCCTATACACAACAGTCTTGAGCAGCCTAGACTGCAAGGGTTCACAACACTCTTAGAAACATTTTATTTGAAAGATTGTTATTTCACTCAAATCACAGGAAAATCTAGACAGAGATGTATGTTGGATTCTGCCTTGGGTATTCATGCTATTCATGGAGAAGTTTGGTGACTTCCTCTTCCCAAAGCCATTGCAGAAACGGGAGAGATCTTCAGTAAGCATTTACTAAGATGCTCCCCTAAGTAAAAATCTACAGACTCTGTCACATAAGAAATTAGGAAGCTGTAACAGTGCCTTTCTGGCATTAAGAAATCTGCAGATCATATATAAAACTGCATTAAATCAGGATATAAAGACCATACCTGATAGGAAGAAGAAAAGAATGTTTCTGACGTTGAAAAAAGCGTGAGCAATTGCTTTAGTAACATCACCAAGTTCCCAATAGATTACTTGCATATTACATGCTTTAGTCCTTTGCTTGATCAGGGTAACGATAACGTACCAGGTTTCCTGTGAAGGTCAACAGACAACTCCAACCGGGTTAATTTTTCAGAATATCTGATTACCTTCACACACAGCACCACACTATTAAGCCATGAAACCGAGAGTGATAGTTAAAGGTTGAATGACTTCAGTGAAAAATCAGATCTGGAAACCCTTTTAAGTTAAAGCTACAGAAGTTATCTCAAATGTGAAATCTAAGGAAAAGGAAGAAAACTTCCCCTAGAGTTTAAACCCAGCCGGATGAATATCCAACTTAATACCTGAATATCTAGTAATTGTAATAAGCAGAACTCCAAATGTAAAAGAATGGGAACGGAATAGAAAATGAGAAATATCACCAAGGAAAGCTCTGAATAAGATGTCAGGAAAGGCAAGAGTGAAACAAAAACATCCAAAAGTCAAACTGAATTAGACCATATTAAGGAGATTAAAATGAACAAACAAAAGCCATTAATGGAGTACTAAAAGAATCAATCTTGGGACAAATTTTGCTCCATACATTCATTAATGGCATTAGCCTGAAAAGTAGGCATGTGATACCCACTGACATGAAGATGTGTGGCATCACCAGTAAGCAAGGAGAGGAACTGGAATATTGTATAAGGCTTAGAAGAATGTCAACTTCAAATTGATCACTCATGGAAATGGCTGGAAAGGATAAAGAAGTATCAAGACTTAAAGTTATCAGTCCATCAGCCATTATGACTTTGGCCCACCAGTGTGATGCTACTATAAAAGAGGCAAATAAGACAACAGCAGTGCATCCACAGAGATATTTCCAGTAAAAATAGGAAAGTACTGATGCTATGGGCGAGATCTGATTTGAAGTACTGTTCTGCTCACACATTCCCAAAATGGTGAATCGAAACCAGGCCTGTCTTTATAAGAGTGCTAATTTATTTCTAATTAGGGTGCAGTAATTGACTGAGTGTTAACAGTAATCCTGCATTACTAAGTAATTGGTAGACTCTGTATGGTTTCAAAACTGCTTTTTGAAAGGCAGAGGGAAGAAGGAAAATAAAGCATTCAAAGCATTTTAACTCCTCACATGAACTTAAACAAATGCTCTTCCCAGCCAGAATGGCAAGATATTTTACTGAATTCACAGTTGACTCCTTTGACCAAAGATGGCTAACATATAATAATTAGGGCAAAACCAGCATGACTGCTGTTTAAGTGAGTCATTAAGGACAACCAATTGATAGGTTTTATTACATTTTTGTTTTCTGTTTTTCTGCTTATGAAGTTCAAGATCCTGGGGTGCCAGTAAGATATCTCTTGAAGTAAAGTATTTTCAAGAGAGTGGATATTTCAGAGAAGAAAAACAAAATCTTTTCAACCCTTAGCATTAACCACAAAGTGAGCAGACAATAGATGAAAGAAGGAATGGGCCCTAAAGGAAAACTATGCAAACTATTAAAACACTATTTATAGACCTAGATGAAGAACAGTAATGCATCTTTCACAAAAAAATTCAAAGTCTGGTTTGCATTCTGATTTGGAGAAAAAATCCTACAGTATTGAAAAGAAAAAGAAAAAAAAAAAAAAACAAACAAACAGGAAGAAAACCCAGTATCCACAAAAGAAAGAAAAATATTTGGACAGAATCAAAACAAATCATTTTAACCATTTCAGAATGTTTCATTTGGCCTGGTACTGCTAAAAAGGGAGATCTAGCATACATGAGGACAGAATCAAAGACGAGCATTTCTGGGACTTACCTATAGAGACCCCAAGGAATCAGCTTTGGGTTTTTTGTCTTGTATTCCTTAGTGCTTTGTATTCCAGTGTTACGCTTGCTCCTCAGGCCAACTTCCCCACTTCTCCATCCAGAGAGATCCTGTCCTGGTGCACTGAAAGTTAGCATGACTAAGTGTGCCACAACAGAGGAAACAGAGGTATGAAGCATTGCTGAGGAGTAAGAAGAGGTGAGGGCTCAACCTGGGTTGCTTCCTGGACAGGGCATCACAGCGCAGAAAAGTACTAATGAGTGCTTTCAGAGTCACTGGAGGAGCCTGAAGTGATAGGCTCAAGCTACCATCCAGCTCCAAAGCTAATTCAGTGTTTGGAGATCAACCTGCTGGCCACAGATGATGATAAATATTAAAATCCAGTTGCTAATTTTACACAGACAAAAAAGCACTACATAGATGTAGTAAGATATTAGGAATCTGGAGCTCTTGCTACCTCTTGGATTACTGGCATTTACCAACATGACACTCGTTCATGCTTAGCATCTCCTCTTCCTGTTCCCTCCTTTCCAGGGAAGGATTGTTCCTAACTCTCATTCCTTCCTTGAGCTGACAAAGATGACCTAAAGACACTTTGTTCTTAAGTTATTATGTGCCCTAAAGACAGGTTCTTCCTTTGAAATGCTTCTGGCAACCTCTGGCAATCCTCAGGGCGCATTCTGTGGAAATTAATACTACTCTGTTGCAATTTAATGCTTTTCATACTCCCTGGCAGTAGGCGCTGTTGCAGGCCAGACCACAACCCTCTGCAGCGATTTAAGAGACATTCCAAACATGCACTGGTTGGTGGGCAAGAAACATGTGAAAAACCCTCTCGATGCAATGCTGCGAGAATCCCTCCCAGTGCACATTAACAAACAAGGATTGACCAGCCAAACCTCCACCCCTGCCCCCACACCACAGTGTCTTTTATTGTTCCTTCCCTATCTCCTGTACTGCAGCAGCAATACAATGTCTTCTCCCAAAGGTAGGACAAGCACCTGCATTCAGTGCTAAAGAGATCTTTTGCTCTCTACTGCTGCAGCACCTGCAATAATACGAACGCCCAGTAATGGTGATATCTTGACTGATCATGAGTGAAGACTAACACCGAAACCTCTTCCTCTGCAGAAGTACTCCTGCCTCCTTGTTCCTTGCTGAACAAAGCACAGGTACTTAGAGTTAGGGAGTTCGCTGACATCAAGTAGCAGTCCTTCCACTGAGGACTCCCATGTGAAACTTTCCAGAAAAGCACTCAGTGAGATTCCCACCAGGAATTTCTTTAGTGTTGTTGCTTTCTCAGTACAGTGATGCTGTTGGAAGAGGCTCACTGTGTGTCAGCTTTCTCCCTAGCAGACCACAAGATAGGGTTCACCTAAATGATATCCAGATCAACTTCCCTGACTGCCTTTGAATCCTCAGTGTGTCACAGCACGTCACTTAACCTGTTAAGAGGAAGTGGTATGAGAGGGCAGCAACTGAAGAGCCACTCCTCTGTAACAGCATATTGATGCTCTAATATCCATAGTTCTTTTAAGACATGTATGCAGAATGTCTTCTCAGCAAAAGATGCAGCATCTTGCTTGTAGTTGTTTTAGAGTATGATGTGAGCTCGATCTTCCATGTTTCCTGGCCCCACCTTCCAACTATTCCAGCAAGGCCATACTGCTATTCTCAAAGCAGCACAGAGATTTGATACTCCCAAAACAGTAAAGTAAAGTAACAAGCTGTCTGATGTCATTATTTTCATTATGGCAGAAAGGAAACGTTTCTCAAGAAAGTGGGGACATATCAAGTCTCCATTCCTGTGTACTTTGTAGACAATGTCACTGCCTTAGGCTACATGTGACCGTGTTTTTTCCCCTCCAGATATGCTCAACAGGGATTGGAAACAAAATCATAGAGTGTATGTGGACTAAATTTCTGCTCTTTAGCAGCCTGTAACAGTTTAGGAGGCTCCCATCTCTCTCCCTATCCAAGTTTTGTGTCTCATACAGCTCCTGTCAGTGTTTTCAGTATGGCCCAACATGCTCTCAAGCCCAGCCTCCTCTTCCTTCTTGCAATTATAACCAGTCTCTGACTTCTGGGCTGCAGCAGAGGCTGTTCATTTACAGGTACTGCTGACTCTAGGCACTGTCCCCGTTACCAAATCAGAAATGACTCCATCTCCAGGAGACATTATATTCAGGCCCTTCACAGAAGGCAAATGGGGTTGATGACTGCTCTGATAGACATGTCCAGCAGACATGAAAGAAGCAAACTCCATGAGGTGTGCAGGTGCAGCCCAAGGGCAGCCACTACCAAATCCCTTCCAGGCTGACAGCAGTAGCAAAACAACGTGTGAAGAGAAACTACTCACCAGTACCCGCATTAGCGGCGTTCTAACGAGGTACTACAGCAACTGACACTGCGCTAAGCAATTCCTCACTTTCCTCCCAACGCCTGCCTCCCCTTCCTGCAGCCCTGACCAGCTGTGCTTGTGGGGCTGCATTTCTCCCAACAGAACCACCATCATCAAACATCGACTCTGTTCACTCTTCCTTATTCAGATCTCCCTCACTTCACTCCCTGGCCCTCATCCTGCAAAGGCTCCACAGCTACTTCTCTCCCACATGAACCAGAACTACCTTTCCTCCCTCCCTCTCTAAAGGGGTCCACTGAGGGAACTTGCTTCAGAGTAGCCTGTTGCCTCAGCCTTTGTCCACTGCTAGAAGTAGGGCCCATTCGCTGTGGCTTATCCTAGAGTTATCATTCAGATATTTTCTGTGACATTCTGCTTTAAAGATTCCTTTTTCATCTCACAGAATGAAGATGGAAGGCTTTCTGCAGTGAAATAAATCAATAAATAATTACCGCTTCATATAGCAGTGCACCATGAACCCCTAGCACAGCTACACGGATGAGACAGATAAGTACCAATGATGTTGGAAGAATCCTTCCTTGATAGCCCTCAGCCTGCTAAATATCTGTCATCAAAGAGCAAGAAGCATCTGTATGCTGCTTCAAGCCACCTCACACAGAATAAGTGCACCTTGCAAAGCAATATATGTTCATCCAAGGAAAGAGACACAGAAAAAAGACAAAACAAGAGTTATATTAACATTTTAAAAAGCTATGTCAACACAAAGGACCGGTCAACTTTAAAATTTGTCTTCAGGTCCTGATTGTTAGTTTTCCGTACAAAAAGCTCTTAGACCCAAGCCTCAGTCAAAGCCTATGAGACCCCAAAAACTTCTTCTGAAAGCTTGGGTCTGAGGCTTAGCCTTCCAGCTGCAGAGGACCTGGAATTCACTCAGTTGCTGCAGGACATTAGAGGTCCAACAGGACAAATCCCTCAACTTCCTATCAGCAGATACACATCTGGCATCATAAAACATGGGATTTTCAATGTCAAATCAAAATAAAATGAGAAATTTGTAAGTGAAATAAGATCAAAGCATGCAAGTGTAAAGGAAGCCATAACTATTCCCCAAATATGGGGAATGATGGCAGGATGAACAACAGCATTCATCACTGAAGGCTGTAGGACGTACTCTTTAAAAACCTCTATGGATGGAAGTTCTACAGCTTACCCATGCAAACTACACTAGCATCGACCTTCCTATCTATCAGGTAGTTTGCCCTAATATTTAAACTTAATCTCCTTTGCTGTGAGTACTTGAATCTGGAGAACAGCTTATTTCCCTCCCTTATGCATTTATTCTTACATACTAAAGAGCATTGTCTTCTCCTTTACTTCTCTTTTACCTAGAAAACTTTCATTTCTTCACAATTCTCATAATTATTATTGTCTGTCTTTGAGCTTTCTCCAAACATACTTGTCATGAATTGCCAAATCTGGTAGCTCAATAGAACCAAGGCTGCTGCAGGTCCATATCGCCAGGCCTAGCCAGCAGCGAGGTGGCACACACACTCTGAATAGACATACACACATGGCCAGCATCATGTTTTTCTTGCATAGCAATGCCTAAAACTGAAAGCAGTTCTGCAACTGACGCTTTCTGGACAGCAAAAGCAGTGGGCAGATGAATTCACATATCTGAAAACAGTATTCTTATTAACACTTCCCAATACAGTATTGCTTTTTCCTTTCCCTTTCTGCAATACCTGAATCACCGTTCAGCTTGCGATTCTCTATTTCCTGCATCCACTTTGGAAGAGCTGCTACTTAGCTATCCTGCATTTACACGATTGACTAATCCTTTTTTAGTGGGAAACTTGGTACTGACCTTAAAGAATTTCACCACAGTTTTAGGACATTTCCATAAGTTGTCCAAGTCATCCTGAATTCCAATGCTCCCTTCCAGCATACTTCCTTCTGGGAGGCATAATCTGTGAATTTAATAAACAGACTCTCTTTCCCAATATCCAACTTGTAACTGAAAATATTAAGTAGCACCAGTCTTAGGAAAGGCCTCTGTGGAACTGAATGTGCCCCTGCAATAGCAGTGAGTCTCTATAAAACTCGTTACACCGATAGCCGGGTTTCCACTTGTGCCTCAGTCTTTCAGGGTTTGTTTCTGTATTCTTACTTCATGCATATAGTTTATAATTTGGCCTAGTTTCCCTTGCTGTGTACTACCTTTTCTTTCCTCTGGAGTGCAAGAGTTTGAGTTAGCACCCTTATACTTTAGGGAAGTGTCAGCTACTCTGAATTCCATTTACCCATGTGCTTGTTTCTCAGAGGATTTAATTTATCTTTTTTTTTTTTTCAAATTTGTTAAAGTTGTCTTTTTAAAGTCTATTGGGTTGGGCTTTTTTTGTGGGTTTATTTATTTTTTTAACATTCTTCCACCTGCCTTTTCTAAGAATGGATTTTAATTGTCCACTTGAAAATGTAAGAGTAAGCCTAAAATTAGTAGTTAGTCAATCACAGAAAGGCCTGGAGACTTTCTCCAACTTCTGTATGAAAATTCTCACCAGCAACTTGCAAAAAATTGCTGTAGGCTGTGACCTTTCCAAACAGATACTGCTCTAGCTCAAGTCCCCCATCACTACAAAACTCTATGCTTTGGATGATTGGTCTGAAGTATCACCTTCTGATATCCCTTGCCTAGTGCTCCATAAGAAACTCTAAATATGCCTTCTTTCTCCTTTTCTCCATCCCCTTCCCCCAAGGAAGGAAACCTTCCCTCTTCCTGCAACTCAGAGCAATCGGCACAGAAGGCAACACCTCTTCCTGCTATTCCTCTTTCCTGAAAAAATGGTAGCCTTTTAAAAGAGCTCTTTTATACCTTACTTAAATTCAAATCTTTGTGGTGATCAAAATGACTTTGATAAGTACATAGATTTCAACAAATTGTCAAATCTTAAAGTAAAAACTATGAGCGTTAACTTCACAGTAAATTTCACAGTGCTCCAAATGCTTTTGCTACATTAAAAATCTACAGATACACAGAATCAGACAAAGTTGCACTCATCAAAAGTTCAGGGATCTGACAAAAAGGCCAAAGTCAGCAGAAATCTTTCATTTGGATCTTGCCTAGAGATTAGACCTAAACCAAATTAGCTCACAAAATATTCTCCAGAATGAGATCTGAATACATAGATGTGGCACTAGTATCTGTATACGTGAAAGTAAAATATTTAGAATATGGCTCCTATGATTGGAGTGTTGGGATGGAGGGATACAGGCTCTTTAGGAAGGACAGGCAGGGGAGACGAGGAGGGGGTGTCGCCCTCTATGTCAATGACCAGCTGGATTGCATGGAGCTCTGCCTGGGGATGGATGAGGAGCCGACCGAGAGCTTGTGGGTCAGGATTAAAGGGAAGGCAGGGACAGGTGACATCATGGTGGGGGTCTGCTACAGGCCACCTGACCAGGAAGACTGAGCGGATGAGGCCCTCTATAGACTGATAGGAGCAGCCTCATGCTCACAAGCCCTGGTCCTTATGGGGGACTTCAACCACCCCGACATCCGTTGGAGGGACAACACGGCAGGGCATAAGCAATCCGGGAGGTTCCTGGAATGTGTCGATGATAACTTTCTTCTCCAAGTGGTAGAGAAGCCAACGAGGAGAGGTGCTATGCTGGACCTTGTTCTCACCAACAAGGAGCGGCTGGTGGGGGATGTGAAGCTCAAGGGCAGCCTAGGCTGCAATGACCATGAAATAGTGGAGTTGAAGATCCTTAGGACACTGAGGAGGGCGCACAGCAAGCTCACTACCCTGGACTTCAGGAGAGCAGACTTTAGCCTCTCCAGGGATCTGCTTAGCAGAGTGCCACGGGACAAAAACCTGGAGGGAAGAGGGGCCCAAGAAAGCTGGGTAATAGTCAAGGATCACCTCCTCCAAGCTCAGGAGCGAGGCATCGCAACAAAGAGAAAGTCAGGCAAAAACGCCAGGAGGCCTGCATGGATGAACAATGAGCTCCTGGACAAACTCAAACACAAAAAGGAAGCCTACAGAGGGTGGAAGCAAGGACAGGTAGCCTGGGAGGAATACAGAGAAATTGTCCGAGCAGCCAGGGATCAGGTTAGGAAAGCTAAAGCCCTGATAGAATTAAACCTAGCCAAGGACATCAAGGGCAACAAGAAAAGATTCTATAGGTACATCCGGGATAAAAGGAAGATGAGGGAAAATGTGGGCCCTCTCCAGAACAAAATAGGAGACCTGGTTACCAGGGACACGGAGAAGGTGGAGGTACTCAATGACTTTTTTGCCTCGGTCTTCACCGGCAAGTGCTCGAGCCTCACCGCCCAAGCCGCAGAAGGCACAGACGGGGACTGGGAGAATGAACAGCCACCCACTGTGGGAGAACATCAGGTTCGAGACCATCTAAGGCACCTGAAGGTGCACAAGTCCATGGGACCTCATGAGATCCATCCACGGATCCTGAGGGAACTGTCAGATGAAGCTGCTAAGCCACTATCAATCGTATTTGAGAAGTCGTGGCAGTCCGGTGAAGTTCCCACTGACTGGAAAAGGGGAAACATAACCCCCATTTTTAAAAGGGGAAAAAAGGAAGACCTGGGGAACCACGGGCCAGTCAGCCTCACCTCTGTGCCTGGGAAGATCATGGGACAGATCCTCCTGGAAGCTCTGCTAAGGCACATGGAGGACAGGGAGGTGATTCGAGACAGCCAGCATGGCTTCACCAAGGGCAAGTCCTGCCTGACTAACCTAGTGGTCTTCTATGATGGAGTGACTACATCAGCGGACAAGGGAAGAGATATGGATGTCATCTATCTGGACCTCTGTAAGGCTTTGACACGGTCCCCCACAACATCCTTCTCTCTAAACTGGAGAGGTATGGGTTTGATGGGTGGACATCCTCAGGTGGATGAGGAATTGGTTGGATGGTCGCATCCAGAGGGTAGTGGTCAACGGCTCAATGTCCAGGTGGAGATCAGTGACAAGTGGTGTCCCTCAGGGGTCCATATTGGGACCGGTACTCTTCAATATCTTCATCAGTGACCTAGACAGTGGGATCGAGTGCACCCCCAGCAAGTTTGCAGGTGACACCCAGCTGAGTGGTGCAGTCGACACACCTGAGGGACGGATGCCATCCAGAGGGACCTGGACAAGCTCGAGAAGTGGACCCATGTGAACCTCATGAGGTTCAACAAGGCCAAGTGCAAGGTCCTGCACCTGGGTCAGGACAACCCCCGCTATCAATACAGGCTGGGGGAAGAAGGGATTGAGAGCAGCCCTGCCAAGAAGGACTTGGGGGGACTGGTGGATGAAAAGCTGGACATGAGCCAGCAATGTGCACCCCCAGCCCAGAAGGCCAATCATATCCTGGGCTGCATCCAAAGAAGCGTGGCCAGCAGGTCGAGGGAGGTGATTCTGCCCCTCTACTCTGCTCTGGGGAGACCCCACCTGGAGTACTGTGTCCAGCTCTGGAGCCCTCAGCATAAGAAAGACACGGACCTGTTGGAGCGGGTCCAGAAGAGGGCCACGAAAATGATCAGGGGGATGGAACACCTCTCCTGTGAAGAAAGGCTGAGAGAGTTGGGGTTGTTCAGCCTGGAGAAGAGAAGGCTTCGGGGAGACCTTATTTGCAGCCTTTCAGTACTTAAAGGGGGCTTATAAGAAAGATGGGGCAAACTTTTTAGCAGGGCCTGTTGCAACAGGACAAGGGGGAATGGCTTTAAACTAAAGGGGAGGGAGATTTAGACTAGATCTAAGGAAGAAATTTTTTACGCTGAGGGTGGTGAAGCACTGGCACAGGTTGCCCAGAGAGGTGGTGGATGCCCCATCCCTGGAGACATTCAAGGTCAGGTTGGACGGGGCTCTGAGCAACCTGATCAAGTTGAAGGTGCCCCTGCCCACAGCAGGGGGGTTGGACTAGATGACCTTTAAAGGTCCCTTCCAACCCAAACTATTCTATGATTCTATGAATACAGAACAGAGAGTTCAGGTATTGAACTATATCTGCCTGGGATATTTCAAATGGCACACTCAAATTCAGTGTGTCAATTCAGGTGTTCCATCTAAGAAATAACAGTGAGGTCCTGTATGGAGCTTTGATCCAAAACCCTCTTAAGGCAGGGAGAATTGAGTGAAATTCCAGTTGCTGAAATGGGACCCCCACTGAAGAGAGGAAAAAAGGGAAGGATGGGAATGAGCTGAGGGTGAACATGGAGCTTGCAAGAAGAAAGAAGAATGAAGGTACGGGATAAAAGTATCCATAATCAAATGAAAATATTAAAATGTATTATCTTGCTAATTATTTAGTATACTACTTCTATGTTTCCGTAATTTGACAACTTCTGTGAACAGAGATTGAACATAAACAATTAAAAAGGGAAACTTAGCAACATGGCAATAGATGTTTCAGCAGAAACTCTGTCAGTTATATGATGACAAAGCAGCTGTTTGAGCAATTTTTAAGTTAGCTTAGTTTATGTAGAATCAAATGTTACCAAAGGCATTGATTAGAAGATGATACTGCCATTCAGAATATTTTTTTAAAAAGCTCCATAAAATATTTCAGACCTATTTTATTTAGAGGCTTAAATATTCAGAATTAAATATAAACAGTAAGGCTAAAAATTATGTATCATTCCATGGACCTAGCTGACAATGAGCACAGTCTGTTCTACCAAATAATTATGCATGTGTATGATGATGAACAATCACTTTAAGAATATTTACTAATGTGTAACTTTCGTCAATTAACTGTACATCACTTTACAAGGACTTCTAAACAGGACCTTCTCTCATGATTCTTCACGTGTAAAGCAGAGTCAGTCTAACTAAACTAACTAACTAACTAACTAAACTAACTAACTAAACTAACTAACTAAACTAACTAAACTAACTAAACTAACAACAATAGCTGAGCAAAGATGTACAACATAATAGAATTCAATAGAATTACAACATAATAGAATTCCAGTTCTATAGTTGCGGCAGGGGAGGTTTAGATTGGATGTAAGGAAAAATTTCTTTACTGAAAGAGTGGTGAAACATTGGAACAGGCTGCCCAGGGAAGTGGTGGAGTCCCCATCCCTGGAGGTATTTAAAAGACGTGTAGATGAGGCACTTAGGGACATGGTTTAGTGGGCATAGTGGTGTTGGGTTGACGGTTGGACTCGATGATCTTAGAGGTCTTTTCCAACCTCAATGATTCTATGATTCTATGATTCTATGATTCCAAATGAGGCTCACACTGGTTTTAAAATCCAAAATCTGCAGGGTTTTAATGGTGTTGAAACAGTCACATACAAGTGAGTCAATCTGATTCAGATTTAGTGTCACCCACCCACCACAAAGTCTGCCTTCCCTGTATTGTTTCTTCACAAAAAGGATTGGTAAGAACGTCAACTTTTTGCAATTAACACGAAAATGGTGAGTGTTTAGCACTTTGTTCATCTGAGACTAAGTATTAAACGTGGATCACACATTGCTTTTGTGATTGATATATGTCTAAATAAAAGTCCATCATTATACTAACAATGCCAGCTATTCTGTATTTTACTTTTGAGAACACTGGTAACTTTGACATTTATAGAGATAATTAACTTAATCCTGTGTGGTTCAGGAATATATTAAAGCCCAACAGAAAAGGAAAAACCCATTTTCTGTAGTTGTTCAAACGGTACAACTGAAAACAAAACCAACCTCAATTAGCATTGCTTTGTGGCCAGAAAAATCATGCATCTAGAGTGTAAATTAGGAGGATGCCATGAGACATAAATGGATCCAAATATGATCTGGCGTTTTGGTTACCAAATTAAATATATCAGAAGACAGGCAGTTATTTCAATCTACCTGACTGCATAAACAAAGGCCTCCCTGTCACAGTACTGGCAGTGAGAAATTCCCTGAGCTTTGCTGAGGAAGAGGGAGGCTCATACAATCCCATGTCCCAGGTAAAATGGATACAGTTATTTGTACAATACACCGCTATTAAAGTACACAACAATAAAATGAGATCTCTAAGAATATTTTCAAGTTTTTGGGACAAAGAGGTGTTTTTCAGTACAAAATCTCTGGCTAAAGCATAAATATAATTTCTGCTAATTTACAGTCTCTCAGCCTGTGCACAAGCCAATCCTTCCCTTTCTTATCTAAAAATACAAAAGGTATAAAGTATTTAAAACGTAGCTAGAATTTGGAGACAGGAGCAGAAGACAGTGAGAGCAGCTCACTACCTCAACTAGTCTGTATCAACATCCCGTCACTATCATATTTTTGGTATTTTTCCTTCCACACAGTCACCTTCTTGCAAAGAAAAAAGAACAAGGACAAAGGGTGGGAGAAAAAAAGGATGTTCAGAAAGCTGGTGTTAAAAAAAAAATAAAAAGGGATGGTATGGGAAATAGAAATCTCTCACCTCTCAAAAGCAATTGAATGATGTTAGAACGAGAGTAGGGCGTGATGTGCTCTCTCAGCAGACTTTCATACATCTCCAGTCATGAAATGCTCACTGACCCATGAACATAGCTTGATAGTTTATGGCTTATGCCATCAACAACCAAGCTAAAAAATCCAGTTTCCTCCAAGTTCTGTGAATAAATCTTTTTTTTTTTTTTTCCCCCATTGAAAAAATAAGGAAAAAAAGACTTTAAAAGCATTTGTATTTTATAGAAAGTGGTTTTGTATATTCACAATAGGAGACAGGAGACTATCGTAGCATAGTTTAATAACAATGTCAAGGTTTCCAAAGTTGATCTCTCTGAAAAATAAGAAATTAACCACTAAATAAATTATCTGGTTAGATTTACTGGGTGCACACTGGGATCTCTCAGCCAAGGTATTAGACTCAGGTAGAGATTTAAAAGTCAATTGCTAGCCAACTGCTTTTGTTAAAGAAGATTAATTTCCTTTCCAGACACCCAAGTTTGATATAATACATGGCTAAAGCTCTAATGAAGGCAACAGAGCTGCTGCTGACACATCGCTTTAAGAATTTGACAAAGATGATGACTGGTCTGATCTTTTTGGTCTCGATTACGGCTCAATGGATGACTGATTTTTTCAATTCAATGGCCAAAGTAGTGAAAATGTGTTTCAAGCAGAGCCAAAAGTAAAATTTGACATAATACTTTGCATTGGAAACCATACATTTTGATAACTTTAAAGCAAAATTATTTCATTTTCAGCTTTTTTTGTTCAAGTGGAGGGCTAGGTGAACAAAGAAAGTTATATTGTTCTTTCTACTTCATGAACATCTGGTTAGATGATTCCTCTGGAGAGCAGGCTTCAAATCCCCTCCATGCACCTTCAGAGCATTTCCCCGAACTTGAAAATGTAAGATATTCTGGTGCAGACTTGTCTCCATTTCCTTTTGAACAGATTCACTTTATGGCATCTACCTAAATAATCATTGGAATAGGGACTGGAACCCAGATCTTCCTGACTGCACATACGATCATTCTCACGTTATGTCCTGGAGTATAAGAATATAATTATTAACACAGAACAGCTTCAGCAGGAAAGAACGGGAAAAATCTATTCAAAATTCTTGTTCATTTTTTATCTATCCTCTTAGACATGGAAGACTACTTTATAAATTTTGTGACTGCAACAAGCTTCTGAAAAGGTTCAGCTACCTCCTCCAAACTGCTTTTACAAATGCTGCTACAACCCCGATTAATCCAGACTGAGAAATATTTTGGATATATTTCAGCAAACATTAATGTGGAACTGCTTTTTAAATTAAAGGTCCAAAAGTATTCACCCAATTTTACAAGTCACAAAGGTTTCAGGTTAACTAAAACTGCAGTTTTCACTGAATAAAACTATTCACTTGGAAAGCAATACTAAACCTTATTGAGATATCATGAATCAGCCAAAAAAGGGAAATCCTGCAAAAGAGGAGATATCAGGAGCAAAAGAGAAGTTATCGGGAAGCTTATAAAAGATGAAATAAAGAACAGAGTAGACTGACATCAAAAGGAACACAGATGAAGATTAAAAACACTAAATTGTATAGCCAGGAGGCCAAGCATAACGCCTAAGAAAACAAACACAAAAACAAAACACCGCACCAAAAAACACCAGTCCAGAGTCATTAGGAAAAAATTAAAAGGAGAAGCTGAAAGTCAAAAGGAAGAAGAGGAGTCTAAGGTAACAGAAGAGAATGAAAGACAAAAGGGAATGAGTTGAATTTGAAACAAATTCATGTTCTCAGCTGATCCAGGGTTTCAAGTCATCTCATCTGCTACCAGTGTAAGTAAATGGTTGCAATTGGTAGACTGTGCCAAAACTAAGTATTTAAAAGGAAAAGCTTAAGACGTGAAAGATACTGTAGACTTAGGGAAAGACTTCTTTTTTAATTTTGGCTTGTTTTATGCTTTTAGTTAAATGAAAGGACTTGTGACACAAAGTAATTAGGAATACTTAACTATTCAGTAATACATGATGTCAATATCACTGCTATGTAGCAGTAATATGTATGACTGGAGCTAGCCATAATACTCCAAATGCTCAGCGTGAACAGCAACACCCATGTATGCATGTGCCATTTTTCAAATTGACAGAACTTGCTAATATTTTGACTAAGAAATTCTATTTTTATTTACAAATTCTCAACATTTTTGATAAATTTTTCATTTCACTGATACAGTTGTTTAGGAAGTACTCACTCCTGCAGCAATCAATAAGCCTCACCACAGTTCATGCTTCTGCCTGTTCCCACACAATGAGATATACAATCACTTTTAAATGACTAGAATACTACATTTAATAAAAGCCCATTTTTAGTCTGTGCCATTTATCTCACTTAAGACAAACTTCCTTTGCAGGGAGTCACATCAATACTCCGATAAATCCAGGCTGTAAATTTGTTGCTTTGAGAAAAAGCAATTAAACACTGCCTAAGCAATGGAACGGGTCTCCTTGAAAACTTTATTTGTGACTTCATAATCTAAATCTCTCACTCACCAGCAAAAATTTTTGCTCATCCATCCATTCATTCAGCTGAATATTCTTTCCATGACATTTTGTTCCTTTGTAGTGATTTTTTTCATGCTCTTTGTTATTAATTGCTAAATTTGTTTCTAGATGTTATACGTAAGTTGCTACAAAACAAGATAGAAGATGCGTTTGATTCACTACTGGAATTGAATATATAATTCGGATTCTGCCCACATTAATATCTGCAGGACCTCAAAGTCTCCAGAGGGACTGGTGTCCTACAGTGCTATGTTCTGTACAAGTTCAGGAGAGACACAGAGGAGCTGCTCAGCAAAGCTTATAATGAGACAGTCAAAATGGAAAAGGGATACCAGAGCACATTCCAGTGAAATTGTAGAAATCATGTTGGATATGCAAACTTAATTCACTTTTCCACAATTATTATTCTTGTTTCACCACCATATTCCTTTCCTCATTAGAAAACTTCTCCTAATTTCCAGCTTAAAATATATTAATGCTTAATTTATGTCCATTTATCTTCTAAGTTTGTCATTTTGCTTAAGGAGTTTTTCTTCCTCAGTATTTGGTGCACTGACCAATTCAGAGAATTCAACATACATCTTCTCCAGCTTTGTTCCACTGGATGCAAAGCAGGCTTTTCTCATCTCCTTCCAGAGCAACACTGGCTTTCCCTTCTCCTGCTCAGCTTAGCACCTATGCCAATTTAAACCCACCGTTCTCAAACATGACTGGTCAGGTTTTTACACAGTATTCCTACTCTTTACTGGAAATACATGTATCCTATACTTAGAAACAAAGATGAAGTGGCTTTCTGGCAACTTAGTGGTCCAGCTAGGAAAAGCATTCAAGCGACCACAGCTAGCTGACATCAATAATAAGCCTCCCAACAAGATTTTTGAGTAATGAAATGTGTAATGTGGCGGTGTGCTACAATTTGACCTCTACAGAACCACTGTAGCAAAGATAGTTATGAATCCACTCAACTAAAAACTGTTATTTTTTTTCCTGTGATAAATCTTTTATCACATCAGTTCAGATATGAAAATAGGCACTAAACTAAGGAACACTGAAATAAATATGTTTAATAACATTTCCAACTACAATATCTACCCATTTTTCAAACTCAGAGTATTATTTTTAAACATCCCTAATCTACAGCTGAAGAAAAAACTAATACCAAAGAAACAGATACAGCTCTTAACCCAAAGGATACATGCACATGCAAACATACCCGATCTGTTATGAAAGACAGGGATATTTAGACTCAGTTTTTGAAACAGAAATGCACTTTAAAGTTGGGCTGAAAGTACCAATATTTGCTAAAACATCATCAGTGTCTGCCACCGTTATCTCCTATTCCAAACAGCTAAAGTGGGGAACCCTTAGCATGTAATAATAATATTTTAACATTCAAAATAATTCATACTTTCACTATGTAGGAAAGAGAAACCTAGATAAAATCTGTTCCAGCAAAAGTCCTTATGGACTTATGAATGGAAATGTAGCATAAAAAGTATATGAATGGTATGCTATACAGTTAATTAGTTCACCACAAAGGGTTTGCTTCATTAAAAAAATGAACTAATTGCTAGACTACATCATTCAACCCTTGTAACTAATTCTAGTGACCTAATGTTTTAACATATTTAACTATATACGTGTCATATATACCGCAAGTTCTGCTGGATTCTGGAAATACCCAAGGCCGACATATTTTCAATACTGATTTGGTAATTCCAGCAAACAGTATTGGATAATTATCATAATCCTTTCTGGGCAGCCAAGAGAAACTGGATTAGATGAGAGGCAAGCAGACCAGCACATAGCTGTAACAAAAGATGTCTCAAGAAGTAAAGCACACCATCTCCATCTTCATATATATCTCTCAAGTAATAATACCTTTCCCAGGGGCTCCAATAAACAGCAGCCTCCAGAAGAAATCACTGAAAATTTAACACTGGAGTAAGTACAGGCAGACTTTTTTTGATCTTCTGAGGTTCTTTTGATATACAATCTCTTTAATTTAAAAGAAGAAAAAACTAGAACATTCTGAAGTCTATAAACTAGGAAGGATTTTCAGATGTTCTCAGCATTATTCCCTTAGATGTTAATAGCAATATTCTCACTAACTTTACTGGTAGATAAATTTTGCATGCTTTTCAAGTGAAGCCTTGATTACCTGCAAGGAACAGAAGCCTTATACTGAGGAATCTGTATTGAAGAAACAGATGATTGCATTCCTCCAGTTTGGCTTAGCCCATAGACAGTAAGCTTTACCACGAGCTACTTCTGTTAAAAGCTACAAGATTAGATCTGGAGCTGACTGATGCACCACAGTTCATTACAATTACAATTCTAGTGGGTTTATATAGGCTGTAAGTCACTTTTGGATTTGGATTGCACTACCTTCTTTTATTCTACACTGCCTCAACTGGACATTAAAAGCCAAATTGTTCTCTAAACAGTTCGCAGATGTGTGAGAAAGTAGGAAGATAGAGAAAGCAAGGGAAGAATTACCTGCAGTTCCTTTGAAAGATTAAAAATACCGTTTACAGCTTTTGGTAGATTAACATGTTTATTCCTATAACTGGCTTCATTAATTTGTATATTCATCCTCATCATAGCAGCCATATTTACATAAAAAATAATAACTTCAGGATAATGATTCAAGTGCCTGATTCGTAAACAGGCCTATTGTCAATGCCAAACCATTCCCTACTGAGCCCTTTAAGGGGAGAGAGAGAGGGAGACAAATGTCCCTAATGAATACCACCATGGAAGTAAGCGGCCTTCTCACATGCATACAACTGAGCTTATAGGACCAGGGCTGTATTCTTTTTCCAACAGCTAGGGATCAACAACTTTACTGATTTATCCCTTGTCACAGCCAAGCTAATATGCATCCCATGACTCTAATTTGCACATGCACCGATCAGAGTTGAATGTGCAGTTGTGACCATCTGTACCATCAGCCAGCTGGTTATTTCTCTAAGGGGTAAGAACAACCATTAGAGATTTGCAAACTCTGATCAGATATTTGCTCTCTAAGCTAGCGTTTAAGGAGACAAATCTTACACAGACCTACTATCTGTATGTGCACACATCTATCCTCTTGTCTACTGTCAATAATTTTCTAATAAGCAACCAAACAAAAAAAATATTCTGATGATATTAAGTTCCTGCAGGAACTTCAGGATAAGTTCCTGAATCCAGAAAGACTGGCTGGTGAAAAAAAAGAGTATTAGTGCCCTGGTAAAAAAAGATCATACTGTGAAGTGAACTTTTTTAATAAGACAGTAGAAAATTCACCTGAATAAAATCTTCAACTTGTATGTATAGCTATCAGGCATTAGATAATCTATCCAGTGGATTGAATGCCATAGGAAATTCTATTTCAATTACTCTGCCACTCACAAAAATTTGGGATCTGCAGAGGCAGGAAGAGGGAAGTATCGTGTTTTGGTGGGAGGGGCTGTTTAATTGAAGCTTAGCACCACAGAGAAACTGGTTGCATTATTTGTTCATATCTACTAGTAGTTCCAACACACACAGGATAACTTAGCACCTAAGTAATACAGAATATGTGTCCACCTTCCAAGAGATCTTTTTTGTTATCTGAATGAGAAGGTATAAAGATTAAAGTGGGTTATTTTAATTAGAGTATGTAGCTTCTCCATACCTCATACTTACATCTGAATGAAGCAGTTTTCCTATTTATTTTGTAGTTAATCTAAATGCTGCAAGTTCCACTGCAGAATTCTGCTTTCATGTCAAAACTGTATTAAAAAAGAACATCCTTCACTAGCATTTTCCATCATGTTGTCCATGCTCTGACAAAGGGGACAATAGTCATAGTCACACATAGCAAAATGTAATTTGAAGGTGTTATAAATAACTAATCTCCTGACAGACTAGTTGCCTTACTCCCTTTAAACCTCTCAAAACTGAGATATGAACTAATTCATATCCTCTTTTGAAAATTCCACTGAAAACCCACCTCCATCTCTAGGCCTTTAAGTACTTCCGCCAACCTCCAGCTCTGTACTTTTTTCTGAGGCTTAGTTCTGAGCTGGCAATGCAATTGCATTTATACACACATAAGGAGTTGTCAGTGAAAATTCATTTGCATGTACCAGTGCAATACCTTTCCAAAATGAAGGTGAGTGTTTAGAAGCCCAGAGAAAAAAGGAAAAGGAAAGAAAAAAAAGAAGAAACAGCCCCACGTATGCATTACGTCCGCAACACTGAAGGCATGGTTATAGAATCTTTAGTAGTGACAATACCTGTGGAACTGTATAATTTAAAAGCCCACCACAAGAAATTATATCTTCATCACTCAATAATTAGATAAAATCTGTTGACCATCAAATACATCCATAGGAGAATTATCGGTCAAAATCTTCAGACATGAAAAACATCTGAATGAAAATTCCCAAGGCACATTCAATTATCTTGGAATACTAGGTGCCTGGCATCTCTCACAATCTGGCTCCAGCGAGGGGCAATGCAATACCATTTTCTCACAGTTCTGGCAATGTAGACATGTTCCCTTTCTACATTTGTTTCAAATTCAGGCACCTATATTGAGAAATTTATTATATCTTGTTTTTAACTGTAACTCGGAGCTTTGTGCTGTGCTTTGACCTTGTCACAGGCTGGCAGGCAAAACCGGAACAATTAGATGTAATGTGACAAGATTCCCTTACTTCTACAGTCTGAGCACTTGACAAGCAGCTGTAGGACAAGCTTTGGAACCATTTTAATCCAAATCCAAATGTCAGAAGAAGAATGATACTATTAAATGGAACTTCAACATTTAAAACTCAGGGAGCACCTTCACGAAAACGAGTCTTGGGTATCACCCTCCCAAAGGGAGTTTAATAAGCTTTGATTACTTTTTTCTTAAGATAAAGAAAAAAAAGATGAAAATAGAGATTTCTCTATTTCAAATAGAGAAGCTGTTCTTTGACCTTAAATCATACTTCCACCATCTACTGGATGTCAGTAGCTGGGAGACATTCACTGAGCCTGAGTGCTCCCGATCTAAGAACAGCATATGTCAACACCTTTTGGCTTTTTTTTTAATACTCATAAGGGATTATATAAGAATGTGGCAGAAAAAATTGCTGACAAAAAATAAACTACTACATTTAGCACTTGTTTTAATTTTACCTTCCTCCATTCCTGTATCTTTCTACCCCTAAGGGCCACCCACACACCTGGCCTCCACAGCTCCCTGAAACACTTTAATAGCCACATATTATGCTGTAAAATGAGCCGAAAATTTGCAGTGCATTAATTACATTGTAGAGCTTGTGACCAGAGATATTAATAAATCATAACTACCTGTTTATTGCTCATTAGAAAGGCATGGAGAAGGTTCCAATGGCAAGTTGCCTTACAGAGAGACCTTTGTTTGGAGGCAGAAGAAGTCACAAGTTGTCTGAACTGGGAAGGCTGGGAGTAATGAAGCCCATGATTTGTTTTCTGCCTGTGGGGGTATTTACTGGTAGTCAAATGCTAAGCAAGAGAGGGACTCTGACTCAAGCAGAGATGTGTGTGAAGCACTACTGCAGCAGAAAAAACAACGGGAATTTGGATGTCCTTGTAGGTAAGACGGGTCTGTGAGAGTTACTGCTCCCAAAACTGTTTATTGTGCATTTTCAGGCCAGACACGTCAGATACCGCTTTTAAAGCACTTTTAAATACTTTTAAAGGCATGCACTTGCTCCCAAACCTAAGTCGTTATTGCTGAAGTTTGGTTTAGAGGTCACTTTTAAACATGAGTCTTTAGGCACATTTTTTCCTCCTTCGTTTTTCTATGTTGCAATTGTCACACACGTCAATGGAACCAATAATGCTATCCTACCTCTTTAGAGCATTTTCCTCATTAAATTAAGGTTGCATAGAACTGCAAAGTTTTAATACAAAAATCCTTGTACATAAGTTACAGTAAGGCCAAAAGTTTTACTTCCCAGGCCCAGAGCTCCTTTGATCATCCTCACTCATCAGTCTTCTGCAATCTCAGCATCATTTTTTCCTACTATGAGAAGTTACTCTGAGTAAAACTTGTCTGACAGATGGTGAAACTGCCACCCATTGAATTTACCGTATTTCAAACTCAGGACTTCAAAGTACTCTGAGTTTCATTTTGTGTGAGGTAACACACTTCTATTTTTCTGTACAGTAAGACATAATCTTTCAAAAATATTAAAAAAACAGAACTTGAAAGAGGCTTAATTTTTCATACCTCTCTCAGTCACCATACAAAAAAAAGGAGGCCTTTGTAACCATCACCCATTTAAACATTGCTCACAATTACAGCTGTCAAATATTTTTCTCTGACAGAACCCACAACCACCAGAAAATGCAACAAAATCAAAAACGTCCAAGTTCTAATATTTAAACTAAGCATAAAGCATTTGAGGACTACAAAAAACCTTATTTTAGATCTTATACAGCTCTAAATATTGGGCACTACAATAATGCTTTTACTAATAGAAAATTACCACATACTACTCTACTGCAAGGTTACTTTGATCAACTTCTAAACTGCCAGTGCAAGAAGAAACCATAACAAAAGACTGGAGGACCTATTCTCTTTACGACTTAGACTGGATACTCAAAATCCTCAGACATTTTTGTAAGTTTCTGCCTATGAGAAAAAGGTAACGGTTTAGAAAGAATTTAGGGACCCTCATCTTGCAGAATACAGAGATCCCATTAGCTTTGAAAATGCACACCTACACTCTTTTCCCATCTAAAACCACTTACAGACCTTTTAGTGTTAACCTAAAATAGAGACCATATATTTCATCATTTTAACCCATTTAATTCTTATTCGATTTAAAACAATGAATTACCCAGAATTATAAAGTAATTTTGAAATAATTTTAAACAAATTATTCCTGAACTCTCTCCAACATTTTTTAAGTAAAGAATTGCACTGGGCCAATGTACAATCACATGACATTTAAATATGTGACTTACAGCATAACCATTCACGCATTTGTGCATTTAACAGTACCTGAATTCTAGCCTTATACTTCATAAGAATAAATGTTCTATTGCATCATAATTCACACCCTGTGATGTCCATGGCAGACTGAGAGAATTTGAATTTAAATACACTAGAAGACTGGGCAAAGAATTTGCCCAGAACTGACAGCTGAATTGTAACCTTATGAAATGTGTAATGGGAACCATAATCTGGTCTTTTTCTAAGTTGTTCCTAGGACAGACAACATAGGGTAAACGGAGAGAGAAAATACAAGTGGCTAGGAGCAGCAGGTAAAGAAACAGAAGAAAGATTTATTTATAAGAAGTATGATAACGCAGGCACTGAAAAGCAAACACAATCCTACCCATTATACAGCTGAGACAGTAATACAACCAAGACACAAGAAATACCATATTTTCAACTTCTGTTCTGCATTACTGCTATATAAATGCAATACGCACCACACGTCCAGACACTGTGGTCTAACTATACTACTGTCTTCATAGAACATAGGTGTGTCCTACCCTTCCTATCCCCCTCACTTTTTGGAGTAAAGAAAGAACATCTTTTTCTTTAAACAAAATGCAGAGAAATAGTCTGACCAGTTTAACTGACATCCCGATAAATTAGGAAAGCATGAACCATCACAAAGCACAAGAACAGAAAAGCACAATACCAAGTGGGAAGGGAAAACTGAATAGGGATATTTATTACAATCTAATAGACCAAAGCTGTTCTTTATGTAACTGCTAATGAGCTTTGGAGCTCTTCTGTTGATAATCAGCAGAGTTGCTCATACACCTTGTTTATGCATACAGTGTAATAATCTACATCAGTTACTTTTGTATATGATGGCGGGTTATTGGCATCTGCAAATTCAGTCAGTTGTCTCAACCCATTTGATAATGCACAAGAGTGCATGTACCAATAACAATAAATTTCTTTATGGTACTAACACTAAAAAGCAATCTCATCAGAACTTGGAGCAGAGAGCAAGCACTGAAGATGCTCTATCCACAAGAGAGCTGGTAATTCATAAATCAATTACAGATAGGTATCTAGTTCTGAAAACTTCCCTATGGGGGGACGACCAAATGTCAATATTTTCTAGGATCAGTGCTTTCTGAAATTAAAGATACTAACACAGTTTTGAAAAACTTGGTCAGGAACAGAATTGCTCAGAAAGCACTGGAAAAATATTACAACAAAAATATTTTTTGTCATAAATCAGAAAACCAAAGCTTTACAGTTTGCAGTTGAAAGGTCAGTATGCCAATGAAAAAATGACCCACCCAGCCACCCTTCTTCCTTTGAATAAAGACACTGCACACAAATTTAAGACAAAACTCCATAGCAAATGTTTTAGGTATTTTTACAGTACTGTAATCTTGGAAATATCTAATAAGCATGAATAGCCTCATACACATACTTACTTTATCGCACATGAATTGGATGTCCCAAGCTAAAAAGAAACAAATACCAGCATCTGAGAAGTTTGAAAAAAAAAACCAAGCTATACATACCTTTATATAGGAGTATATTTTCACACTGAGCAAATGTTTATTGCACACATACAATCCTTCTCCTCAAATATTATAGTAGACGGTCTTCTTCATTCTTCTTATCATATACATGTCGTCTATCTGGACCTCTGTAAGGCTTTGACACGGTCCCCCACAACATCCTTCTCTCTAAACTGGAGAGGTATGGGTTTGATGGGTGGACATCCTCAGGTGGATGAGGAATTGGTTAGATGGTCGCATCCAGAGGGTAGTGGTCAACGGCTCAATGTCCAGGTGGAGATCAGTGACAAGTGGTGTCCCTCAGGGGTCCATATTGGGACCGGTACTCTTCAATATCTTCATCAGTGACCTAGACAGTGGGATCGAGTGCACCCCCAGCAAGTTTGCAGGTGACACCCAGCTGAGTGGTGCAGTCGACACACCTGAGGGACGGATGCCATCCAGAGGGACCTGGACAAGCTCGAGAAGTGGACCCATGTGAACCTCATGAGGTTCAACAAGGCCAAGTGCAAGGTCCTGCACCTGGGTCGGGACAACCCCCGGTATCAACACAGGCTGGGGGATGAAGGGATTGAGAGCAGCCCTGCCAAGAAGGACTTGGGGGGACTGGTGGATGAAAAGCTGGACATGAGCCAGCAATGTGCACCCCCAGCCCAGAAGGCCAATCATATCCTGGGCTGCATCCAAAGAAGCGTGGCCAGCAGGTCGAGGGAGGTGATTCTGCCCCTCTACTCTGCTCTGGGGAGACCCCACCTGGAGTACTGTGTCCAGCTCTGGAATCCTCAGCATAAGAAAGACACGGACCTGTTGGAGCAGGTCCAGAAGAGGGCCACGAAAATGATCAGAGGGATGGAACACCTCTCCTGTGAAGAAAGGCTGAGAGAGTTGGGGTTGTTGAGCCTGGAGAAGAGAAGGCTTCGGGGAGACCTTATTGCAGCCTTTCAGTACTTAAAGGGGGCTTATAAGAAAGATGGGGCAAACTTTTTAGCAGCGCCTGTTGTGACAGCACAAGGGGGAATGGCTTTAAACTAAAGGGGGGTAGATTTAGACTAGATAGAAGGAAGAATTTTTTTACACTGAGGGTGGTGAAGCACTGGCACAGGTTGCCCAGAGAGGTGGTGGATGCCCCATCCCTGGAGACATTCAAGGTCAGGTCGGACGGGGCTCTGAGCAACCTGATCTAGTTGAAGGTGCCCCTGCCCACGGCAGGGGGGTTGGACTAGGTGACCTTTAAAGGTCCCTTCCATCCCAAACTATTCTATGATTCTATGATATATGGAACTGATGGATCTTTTTGTGTGTGTCTAAATTTCTACCTAAAATCATAAAGAGTGTATAGGTTTTAATTTAACAACCTACTTTTTTAAAGCTTTCCTGTTCCTCTCCTGGTGTCCTACAGTCCAAAATGTATGCCATCTTCTCAATGCAATCTCATCAGAAACCATCGAGCCATGACTACAAACCGTTACTAATAGCATCAAGAGGCAGAATAAGCAGCGAGGTAGAGACAGACGGCAGGTAGCAGCAGACAGGAGGACAGTATCTAGCAACTCATGCTGAGCCCACCTTGACCCACTTGACTGCTCTGCTCTATGCACATAGAATCATAGAATCATTAAGGTTGGAAAAGACCTCTAAGATCATCGAGTCCAAGCATCAACCCAACACCACCAGGCCCACTAAACCATGTCCCTAAGCGCCTCATCTACTCGTCTTTTAAATACCTCCAGGGATAGGGACTCAACCACTTCCCTGGGCAGCCTGTGCCAATGTTTAACCACTCTTTCAGTAAATAAATTTTTCCTTACATCCAATCTAAACCTCCCCTGCCGCAACTTGAGGCCATTTCCTCTCGTCCTGTCACTAGTTACTTGGGAGAAGAGACCGACACCCACCTCGCTACAACCTCCTTTCAGGTAGTTGTAGAGAGCGATGAGGTCTCCCCTCAGCCTCCTTTTCTCCAGGCTAAACAACCCCAGTTCCCTCAGCCACTCCTCAGAAAACTTGTTCTCCAGACCCTTCACCAGCCTCCTTGCCCTTCTCTGGACACACTCCAGCACCTCAACGTCCTTCTTGTAGTGAGGGGCCCAAAACTGAACACAGTATTCGAGGTGCGGCCTCACCAGTGCCGAGTACAGGGGCACGATCACTTCCCTACTCCTGCTGGCCACACTATTTCTGATACAGGCCAGGATGCCATTGGCCTTCTTGGCCACCTGGGCACACTGCCGGCTCATGTTCAGCCGGCTGTCAACCAACACCCCCCGGTCCTTTTCCGACAGGCAGCTTTCCAGCCACTCTTCCCCAAGCCTGTAGCGCTGCATGGGGTTGGTGTGGCCGAAGTGCAGGACCCGGCACTTGGCCATGTTGAATCTCATACAGTTGGCCTCGGCCCATCGATCCAGCCTGTCCAGGTCCCTCTGCAGAGCCTTCCTACCCTCGAGCAGGTCAACACTCCCGCCCAACTTGGTGTCGTCTGCAAACTTTCTGAGGGTGTACTCGATCCCCTCGTCCAGATCATCGATAAAGATATTGAACAAGACTGGCCCCAGTACTGAGCCCTGGGGAACACCGCTCGTGACCGGCCGCCAACTGGATGTAACTCCGTTCACCACAACTCTCTGGGCCCGGCCGTCCAGCCAGTTTTTTTGTCCTTACTCACCAAGAATCAAGAATTCTATCATTTCATGGTCGCTAAGCCCAAGACGGCCTCCGACCACCACATCTCCCACCAGTTCTTCTCTGTTTGGAAACAGCAGGTCGAGCGAGGCACCTCCCCTGGTAGGCTCACTTACCAGCTGTGTCAGGAAGTTGCCTTCCACACACTCCAGGAACCTCCTAGACTGCTTCCTCTCTGCCGTGTTGTATTTCCAGCAGACATCCAGGAAGTTGACGTCCCCCACGAGAACAAGGGCTAGCGATTGAGAGACTTCTGCCAGCCGCTTGTTAGAATGCTTCATCTGCCTCTTCATCCTGGTTGGGTGGTCTATAACAGACTCCCAGCAGGATATCTGCCTTGTTGGCCTTCCCCCTCATCCTTACCCATAAACACTCGACCGTACCATCATCATAATCATTGAGCTCTAGACATTTGAAACACTCCCTAACATACAGAGCCACCCCACCGCCTCTCCTTCCTCGCCTGTCCCTTCTGAAGAGTTTATAGCCATCCATTGCAGCACTCCAATCGTGAGAGTCACCCCACCATGTTTCTGTGATGGCGACTAAGTCGTATCTCTCCCGCTGCACAATGGCTTCCAGCTCCTCCTGCTTGCCGCCCATGCTGTGTGCATTGGTGTAGATGCACTTGAGCTGGGCTACTGATTTCGCCCCCAGCATTGGCATGCTACCCCTAGGCTCATCTCTAGTGAGCCTGGTTTTATCCCCTTCCCCCTTCGAACCTAGTTTAAAGCCCTCTCATTGAGCCCCGCCAATTCATGAGCGAGAATCCTTTTTCCCCTGTGAGACGACTGAACTCCATCTGTCGCCAGCAGGCCCAGTGCCGTGTAAACCTCCCCAAATGATGCATTGCAATGTCTGCACTCAGCAGCTGTACCACCAGGAAAAAAGCAGTTGATCTAAAGTATTTCTCTGCTCTCCTTAACATACACAATAAGAAGGAACACACTTGCAATGCACAAGCAAATGCAGGCAGAGTTTGGCCTATACAATTACCAAAACCAGAAACGCCCCCACACACCATGCTTCTTTATTCCTGTCATCTGTCCCTTGTGCAGTCTGTCAAACTGAAAGAAGGCCATGCTCCTTTCTTAAAAAGCTCGGATTATGGTGAGTAGTGTCCTAAATTGCTTTATGTAGGACTATGCAAATGCACATCTGGAGCTGTACATGTCAGAGGCCTAGTCCAGTACTCATTTAAGAAGAAATGTAAGAAACAAAGTTCAAGAGGTTTGGGACTGGGACTTAACTTATTATACAAGGCAATACAGTATGAAACATGGTGAGTGAAGCTCACAAGAATAAAATTCTATAAAACAGTTACTAAATAATGACATAAATCATACATTTTGATTCCTATTTTCTTAAAGAAAAAAACCTAGCCTTCTACGAGAAAGAAATTGTTCATGGAAATGTCAACACATCCATTTCCAACAGCAATAAAAATGCACATCCTTTAATTTAAAGTACTACTTCTTTTCTAAAACCCATCAACCTAGTTTTAAATGAATACAGGATCAACTGGGTCAGGAAATCTAAGGTAGTATAATGGGACTGCCGGTCACAACATTGAATAAATGCAGAGTCACAAAAGCACTTGTTAAAAGGATCATCTAGGCTTACAAGACTTATACAGACTGGGTTGGGCTCATTTGCTGTTACTAAAGTAGCCCAAAACATTCAGAATCAACAAGTTTTTGAAATAGTACAAATACAAAATTTATAAGAGGGTTGGGGGAAAAACATGAAAAGAAGGAGAATGTTATTCTTTGCATAACTTTGAAACTCCTGAGGGAATCAAAAGCAATGATTTATAAAAATAAAAGAATAAAGCTAAACCGTTGCCTAGTCCTTGGTAAGTACTGTAATTGTTTATTGCCATTGAATTGGTGCCTGCTAGAACAGTGATGGAACACACTTGAATTAACCATGGTTTCCTCAAACAGAAATGAGATGTTGGGACGTTCCTGCAATTCTAATGCACACTCTGCATTCATCATGCAAATCTTACTCTCTGAGAGTACAAAGCACATGAAATATTTGAAGGGAGTTTTAAAGGCACAGAATTCTGAATCATACAAGTTTTGATGTCAGTATTTTGAATAAATCTTCCAAGTCCCTAAAAATTAATCAGTTGAATTACTTTTTACTTAAATGAGATGCATACTAGTTTCATTCAGTCATATCTCATCACACTTTCTAAAAAAAGATGCAGTGGGTCTTAACAAAAAAAGTTAGAACTTCCACTTCTAACACATTCAACAGATGGTTTTTAGACAACTTTTTTTTTGTAACTACTCTGAGTATTTGATATAATTGGACTAAATCATAAAGCATTGAGTTTACCTTTGTCTTCAAACAGTTTCTTCAGAGCTACCAAGGAAAATCCCCCCTCTTTATTTCTCTGTGAAAGCATGAGCATGGAAGACAAAAGTTTTTGAGTTCCCTTCCAAAAACAGGACATGACTGTACCTGATTAATGGCATAGGGCAAGTCATTTAATTTTTAAGACTTTTCCAATGGTTAACAGGCAGGTGGCATGACTCCAGAAGACAGCCTGAAGAGAGACAGTTACACAGAATGGTACCTCCTTGCTAAGACCTTGCACAATAGGTCTTTAGTTTCTACTTTGTAGATTACTTCCCTAGGACTCCTCTGCCCAGCACACTGGGTTACAGACAAGGCTTAAATTACCTCTCCTCCATTTTCCCCATACAAATGGCATCCTTATTATGGGATGGGTTACAAGACCAAATAATCTGTTTCTTCCTGTTCCTGAAGAGGAAGAGCAGGGTACCCATACCAAAAAATATCAGAGACTACATCTGTATTTACTTAAACCTATTAAACCTGTCTCATTCCAAGATCCTATTTTCACTTCAGTGCAACTCCACTGGCAGTATTTGCTGTAGTTTGAATGTTTGGGAGAACCATCAGGAAAAAAACAGCTTCTTTTAAAAATCCAATTACTTAAATATAAAAATTCCAACAGTCATTTTATTTCAAAACTCTAATTGTCTATCTGTGGGACAAAGATTAGAAGTTTGTGAAAGACAGCATCCACCTTATGCTAAGCATGTGCCATCTAATGACAGCTGTCTGCCTCCACATAATAAACCACAGAAAAACTGTATTTTGCATATACCGAGTGCAGGCTTCTTTCCTGAAGACGTCGTTTTTAGGGTTTGGAAGCTGCCTTCTCCAAAGAACACATAACAAGTAGCTCACCCTATGGCTAAGGCCAGCAATTTTGCCCTGCAACTTAAGACCATGAGTTGTTTTAGAGACAGGCAAAGGACCAGGGAAATGATTAATCAGTGCTGCTGCCACCCCTCCTCTACTGATCTCCTTTAACACATGGGGAAACAACCTGCCCCAGCAGGGAGGAGGGCAGGGGGGGCAAGAAGGCAAACGGAGACGCATGTGTAAGAGACTAGAACTGGCAGAGCAGTGACACTGGGAAAAGGAGATAGTGAACAGGAAAAGAACAGGGCTACAGAGGCTTAGGGAGGGATAAGCAGGTGACAGAACATACCAGCTCAGGAGGGGCTTTCTCTGACACCAGCATTGACCCTCTGTTGAGCAGCAACAGATGTTACAAGATGGCTTCTGACTGAAACCACATACATCCCGGTATAGATTGAACTACACTTGCTTCTAATAAAAATATATGTGTAGTCACAGAATGCATGCAATCAAGAATGCAAGTCTATTTCTTTCTATCCTATCTTTAAATCAGAGCCCACTGCAAATAGAAAACCTCTTTTGCTGCTCGCATACCTTCTTCTCTCCAGACAGAAGCTTTCCTATGCAGCTTTGCGGGACAAACAAAATGAAAAATAAAATGCCTTTTCAGGTGATCAAACTTGTTTGCCTGCTGTTCTCTGCAAGGCCTTACAGCGGCCACTGCCACACCAGCAACCTTTGGCAGCAATGGGAAGGGAAATGAATTCAGACAGTGTGGAAGGCTGCTTGTGCTTTTTTAATTCCTTCACTAAGAAAGGCTGGGACACCCTAGATCAATGGACCTCAGAAAACAGAATCTATGGAGGAAAACTTGAAGCCAAATGTAGGTACTGGAAAGCACTCACTGTGGCTTGGAGACTGACTGATTGGTTTCCACTTTCCATGCCTACAACGCAAATAAATTGCAACAAAAATAAATTCACAAGACGACCAATTTCCATTTCTGTTGATTGTTCTACAGATTCTATTCTCAAGCTGTAGACTGGCATGCATGGGTGATGATGGAAAATAAGGAAAATAAATAGAAACAATACTTCTTGAACAGGTCCTAACACAAAATCGGAGAAGACATATGGTGTATACCTATCCTCTGCGAATACACAGTATATTTTCATAACATCTTAGAGAGTTGGTCCTACACTGCCTTATATTTTCTTCCAGTTTCTCAATGCGTTGTTGAAACTAAAGTGTACTCTCCAGCACAAGGAGTTGGTGAAATTAGGGGCATCAGAAAGAATGCAGGAGAGACTAACCCACTGTATAGCTTTTCATTGAGTAAAATATAAAGTATGGATCATTCGTTTCCAAGTAATAAAAGGTGTTGCATATTCAAAAATTAAAAAAAAACCAATCCTTTTCTACACCCTTTTGTTCTCTCAACTTTTTGTTGACATATAAAGCGCTTTGAGTTTCTTAGCACAAAAAAAACCTTAAGTCTGTAATAACTTCTGAAGTATAAATGATTTTGCTTTGTTACTATATAGGTTTCACTTTTCATGTCAGATTCTCAACTTTGTTTCATTGATATTTTCAAAACCCAAAAGGATTGCATCCATTGCTTTCCACTGAGAAGTCTTCCGATTGTTACAATGTCAGCTTTAGTAAACCACAAACTCACAGGTTTTCCCTTTCCATGATGAAAGGATGCTGAAGCCCTGGGGGGGGAGAGAGACAGACGGGGGACACAAACCACTCTCAACTTTTCCATAGTTACACACACACACAAAAAAAGCTAAATATCATCACAAGTTTTTCAGTAAAACAAATGATGCATATTTTTAAAGCTAGGCTGTCAGTTTGGAATTGTATCTTCATGGTTTTTCCTGGATAAAAGTGTAAGCCTCCAGTAGTTTTCCATTTTTCTTGTTCATTGTAGCATGGGAAATTTTGTTTGTTTGTTTTTCAGTTTACTCTATATATTCCTCTCTACCCTCAGCCTTATCACTCCCCCGTCTTATTTCTCTGCCACTTTTCCTCCTGGCCTCTATGCAAAAGCAGCAGCTTTTTCCTCCTGTAGTGGATCTTGTTGTTCAGAGATAAGCATGTGTGTCTATAAGACAAGAAAAATAAATGTTTTAGTGGATGAGTTCCATAATCTGCCAAATGGCCCTTGAAAGTTAATGAGGAGTCTTCAGGCTGGTTCATTCTCCTTAAATGTAAAATCACCTATAGAATTTTTATACCTGTTCAAAAATAAATTTGATTTTATGACCTGCATTCTTTTCAGCTCCTTGAATTAAGCTTACAGAAAATTTCATTGTTTCTTTTCCACTGTGGCAAATTGCCACTTTAGCCTTATAAAAATCAGTTTTTATCTTTATTGCAGTAAACTACTGTAAGTTATTTCCTTTACATTCTGATGTACCACAGTAATGAGAGAAAGCATGAGTGCGTGTGTATCTTCCTTTGGATCAGAAGAAATGTGAGCACTGTTCCAAATAATCACAGCTGACTTATTCTCATTCACAGGCTCTTCTTTTTCATTAATTAAACATGCTCCACTATGTCTGTACAGACTGACAATGAGCCGGTTGCCCAGGCCTGTGTCCAGACAGTTTTTAAATGTCTCCAAGGATGGAGACTCCACAACCTCCCTGGGCAACCTCTGCCAGTGCTCAGTCACCCTCACAGTGAAAAAGTGTTTCCTGTTGTTCAGAGGGAACCTCCTGTGTTTCAGTTTGTGCCCATTGCCTCTGGTCCTGTCACTGGGCACCACTGAAAAGAGCCTGGCTCCATCCTCTTCGCATCCTCCCTTCAGGTATTTATTAATAAAATTCCTCCTGAGCCTTCTCTTCTCCAGGCTGAACAGTCCCAGCCCTCTCAGCCTTTCCTCATATGTGAGATGCTCCAGTCCCTTAATCATAGAATCATAGGATAGTTTGCGTTGGAAGGAACCTTTAAAGGTCACCTAGTCCAACCCCCCTGCCGTGGGCAGGGGCACCTTCAACTAGATCAGGTTGCTCAGAGCCCCGTCCAGCCTGACCTGGAACGTTTCCAGGGATGGGGCATCCACCACCTCTCTGGGCAACCTGTGCCAGTGCTTCACCACCCTCAGCGTAAAAAATTTCTTCCTTAGATCTAGTCTAAATCTACACCCCTTTACTTTAAAGCCATTCCCCCTTGTCCTGTCGCAACAGGCCCTGCTAAAAAGTTTGCTGCCATCTTTCTTATAAGCCCCCTTTAAGTACTGAAAGGCTGCAAATAAGGTCTCCCTGAAGCCTTCTCTTCTCTAGGCTGAACAACCCCAACTCTCTCAGCTCATGGCCCTCCACTGGACTCTCTCCAGTATGTCTGGGGGAGCCCAGAACTGGACCCAGCATTCCAGATGTGGCCTCACCAGTGCTGAGCAGAGGGGAAGGATCACCTCCCTTGACTTGCTGGCAACACTCCTGCTCATGCAGCCCAGGATACAATTCGCCCTGCAAGGGCACGTTGCTGGCTCACATCCAAGTTGGTGTCCAGCAGGACCCCAAGGTCCTTTTCTGCAAAGCTGTTTTCCAGCCACTCAGCCCCAGCATATACTGGTGTTTGGGGCTGTTCCTCCCCAAGTGCAGCACTACCCAGAGCAGTAACCTAGTAGTGATACAGGTTGGAAAAAATTACCATCTTCTATAAATAAATACAAATATTTATTTGCGTGTGTGTATACATGTACATAACATTTATTACTAACTTTATTTATTTTAAATATATGTAATGTGTACATATAAATGTTGTATACATCAAATAACTTATATTTCTTACAGATGCAAGAACTTATGCCTGCACATAAAGATATGTGTAAAAGACAGTGGAAGAATAGAAGCATCTCCTCCCAAGGAAATTTTTAATTTTTAATTCCTTACCTTTAATGAACAAAGAGAAATGAACTCCAGAAATATTTTTAACGGAGGCCAAGAAAAAACTCCATTTCATGAAGGTACGATTGACAGTACACAGAGGCAGCTGAACTCCACTTGACGCAACGGTACCTCGCTTTCACTTTGGTGGCAGGCAGAGCTTAGCAGCAGACTCCCAGAAGCCTTTCCACCAGCACGTCACAGTTTTATCAGGAGTTCAGTTAAAAATAAAGGAATCACATTAATATTTTTTACACAGCATGCAACATACACTTCACATGACCACTGACATAAGCATCCCCTCAGTATCTTGGGTGAGGCTAGCCTGTATTTTTGTTCTGTATTTATCATTCATGTAGCAAGATGATATAATTTGCCTGAGGCTAGACCAGAGTTAAACTCAGACTCTGGCATTCCTATTTCTTTGGCCAGTTTCCAAATCACATCCTCAGGCAGCAAACGTGAAATCGAACTATAAGGATGCATTTTGCTCATCATAAGGCTGCCTCTTCCCCCCCCCCCCCCCCCCCCGGCTTTTGTTTCCTCACTACTCTTGCAAAATATCACAAGAATACAAGAATGCCCTTCCTGGGTCATCACACAAAGCCATCTAGTCCCATGCCCCATCCCAGCAACAGCTAGGACCAAAAACTGCAAGAAAAGCATAGGAAGGCAAGTATAGAGCACACAGTGATACATATTCCTGCACATACTCTCTCAGCTTCCACCAACACGGCTCTCATAAACCAGAGGTGACTTCTTGGGGTTAACGTCTTCTTTTTGTATTTGCGTACCTTTACTACTCTCCCTTTGCATCTTTTACATACTCCATTTCTTTCTCCTCTTTTCATTCTTTCCTTACTGTTCCCCCCCCTATTATCATCTTACTCCTCCTTTCCTAGATCACTAAAAGTGAAACATCTGCAGCAGCTTCACTCCTGCCTCCTTTACTACATCTCTCTTCAGACAAAGCCCTTTTTTCTACTTCACGCAGCCCACTGTGTCCCATGTTCTACAATCAAGGGGAGCAAAAGCATCAGCACTTTTCCCCCATTTACTTAAAAGGAACTCTCATTTTATGCCAGCTGTCATGCCTCTTGACAGGCTATATTGGGATGGGACAGGTGATGTCCACTATTTGTTTGGAAATGTGAATGTGTGAAAGTTTTAATATACTTCAGAGCCATTTCAACATCGCTAGTTCAGCCACATGGATTCCCTTCCCGTATTTCTTAACTTCATCTCTTCAGTAAAACAGACAGCAGCATGTCCAATCCAATCACTTTTCTGACAAAAAAAAAAGAGTGGGGCAAAAAGACATTTCTAAATTTTTAAAAAGCATTTGCCTCCCCTTTTCCTAATAGCCCTGTTCTAGCAATAATTTCTCAAGTTTTCCTTGGTATTTAGCTCAAAATTTTCCTCACGCTCAGATTAAATATGCCATTTTTAACAAAGAAACACAAAATTTACTAGCATAAAATATTTAAAATCCATTTTTTAATGAAAGGGCAGTTGCAGCTTTAACAAGGACTACTGCCTTTCCATTATGTTTTCCTTTCTTTTATAATTTAAATGCTGACGGAAAGGAATTTCATTCCTAGCAGAACACTACCTACCCCAAAAGTTTCTGTCATGCTCAAACATCCACAAATACGTGGATCCCAAAACGTGTGACTGTGAATTTCAGTAACAAGGCAAAATTACCCATTTAAACAAAAGTATTTCATTCTGCTCCATTACACAGACACACCATGTTATTATGCATGAAATGTTTGGCTGATTATCACGTATTGTAAAAGGAAGAGACTACCATATGGTTACAATCCATACAAAAGCGCACAGCAAACCCCCAGTATTTACATATGGATTTGTCCAATACACTGTATGGGTGCTATCTTACCTCATTCAAAGGAGCATTACTGCAAAAGATGACTCATTTTTGCATCAAATGAGGTAATAAGCTTGTAAATGGTTGTTTTTCAAAAGCTAGAATCCGCTCAAACTTATGTATGCATGACTTATTCTTTCACCACCAAATTATGACAGTATTTGTATGTAAAGTACAGCTATAATCATTAGAGTGTAATAGTCTAATGTGGAAAAGCTTTTAGGAACAAAGTATTATTTAGACTTAGCCAGCGATATGTGTCATTTTTGCATTTAAAAAAACCCACAAAGTTATTCTAGGACTACTTCCTGGATGTTGCTGCAAATTCTATCTGTGCAGTTGAATGAATGATAGGAGGATTTACTACATACAAATAAATATGTTTTGTACCTGAAGACTCTTACTCACATCATCCAACTGAAGACCCTACAACTGGAGAACGTTTTATTCCCCTTAAACTGAACATAAACCCGCTGTAAATCATGGGTTAAGATCTACATTCCTTGCTTAATTAAATGTAAGGTCAAATCTAGGTCTTTGACCAACCAGTAAAAAAGGCTGTAGCACAGACTCAGAGTAGGATGTATTTTGCAGAGAAAGCTCTAACCCAAAATTTACCAGACAAATCTTCAGAGGAAACTCTCAGCTTTCACTGACTTCATTGGGTGTTGAAGGTTTTCATTCATTTTGGCAGTGAAGTGTTTTGTGAGATTTATCATCTCACGTGGTTAGCCCTCTGTTAAGTCTAGCTGTCCTGGTTTTGGCTGGGATAGAGTTAATTCTCTTCCTAGTAGCTGGTACAGTTCTGTGCTTTGGATTTAGGGTGAGAACAATGTTGATAACACACCGGTGTTTTAGTTGTTGCTAAGCAGTGCTCACACTAGTCAAGGACTTTTCAGCTTCCCATGCTCTACCGACTGAGAAGGCTGGAGGTGCACAAGGAGCTGGGAGGGGGCACAGCCAGGACAGCTGACCCAAACTGGCCCAAGGGAAATTCCGTATCATGTGATGTCATGCTCAGTGTATAAACTGGGGGGAGTTGGCTGTGGGGCAGTGACTGCTGCTCGGGAACTGGCTGGGCATCGGTGGGTGGGTGGTGAGCAATTGCATTGCACAACACTTGCTTTGTCTACTTTGTTATCATTATTATTATTATTATTATTATTATTATTTTCCCTTCCTTTTCTGTCCTATTAAACTGTCTTTATCTCAATCCACAAATTTTACTTTTTTTTTTTTCCCCGATTCTCTCCCCCATCCCAGTGGGCGGAGGGGGCAGTGAGCGAAGGGCTATGTGGTGTTTAGCGGCCTCCCGGCTTAAACACTAGCACTCTTTTATATTATGAAAAAAAGCCTGAAAACAACCACCAAAAGTCCGAATTCACATTTTTTGTACCCAAACAATCTAAAATGACATACAATAGATGATAATATACTGCCAAAGATTTCAAAAAGTAATGATGTCTCACACAGAAGTCCTTAAATACGCCTCTCAAATCAGCTGTGATTCTCTCAAAATTCAGAATGAAACACAACTTCATTATAAAAAAAATTTTTTAAAAATAAAGGAAAACCCCTTCTGAATATGGAATTTTCATCTCTATCAGAATGGCTGACATTTAATCACATACATTACACTGTTTTTTCAAATTGAACTAAGTATTCTTAGTTCTGGCTTGAACCCCATGGTGTCTATTCTCTCATTTATGGAGGGCCAACAAATGCCATGACTTTTTTTTTTTGATGAAGATGAAAATTATTAGCCATCTGCTTCAGCTATGCGATTTTGTGTAGAAAGAATACAAAATACATTACTCCCAGACTATTCCCATTATATCCAGTTAATTATACCAGGCGTTGCTCTCCAGGTTTTAAAAAACTCAGTATGTCTGCACTTGATTATTTCCATAATTAAATCTCCTCAGAACCTTACTTCAAAAGGACAAAAAGAGCTGGGAAAGACCAAAGAACAGAAGTCACAAGCAAGATTTTTGCCCCTTCAGTCCTTTCAGCCACATAAGCATGACACCGATAACCTGCAGCGTGATGAGATACCATCGACTAGTTTAGTACTGCAGTCTCAGCGCGGGCAAAAAATCACCAGGAGCCGCTGGCAAAGGCAAGACACAACTGACCAGCTCTTCCCCTCAAAGCAGCGGCATCCACATTCTTCCTCCCAGTGCCACAACCACTGACTGTCAGTCCAATTCCCAAACCAGTCTGCTCTGCAATGCCAGAAGGAAATCCCAACCTCCTCCACCTGCACAGAAGCCAAAGGAAATTTGCTCTGGTCCTTGTCTCCCCAGCGTTCATGGCCTCACACTTTTTTCCTACACTCCAGTGCCTCCACGAAGGTCCTGCCTCTGTCAGTGCCTTACACCATCTGCCTCGGGACAGCAGCACTGTTCCATCTAAATGTAAACGAGCTTCCGCAGATCTGCTCTGCGGTGCCTGTACCACTGTTATCAGGCTGCTATCTCTGTTATGTCACAGAGATGTAATTCACAAATACAAGCAGAAAATGTTCATGTTGTCATGCTGTTGAATTTGTTCTTGACTCTTCAGTTAGGAGTTTTGTCATACTGAAATCTCTTCTTCTGTGTAGCCAAGCAAAAGGATGGACTTCAGCACGTTTGATACAAACCTGCTCTATAAGAATATTCAACTTAGCTAATTCCCTTATTTCTGCAGACACACCTATTAAACATGCACATTAATAACACTAATTAACTAATTACTGGACTTGTTTGGCTGGGGCATCAGACCAGCCCCATATACCAGAAAAGAGTCACTCAGAACTAGCAGCCATTGCCAACATCACTGCTATACAAATGGAAGGAAAAATCTGTCTGCAAGAAACCAAGACAAAGCTGAACTAAGCTGTATTAATATTTTGGTTCAGAGTATCAGTGTAAATTTGAAACAAATCCCCTGCTGTCCCCACTTACTGTGCATTGGTTCAGCACACTGGATGGATTGGGTGAGCACGAATTAGATTACCTCTGCAGGAAATCAAACTGGAAGCTCTGCTTCAGCAGTACACAAGCCACTATCTATTCCCTAATACTGAAACAAATACATCATGATCGCATACGTGATGAGGACGTTCAGTCCAGAAGACGAGATTAAACCTAGTCCAAACAAAAACCCCGAGTAGTGTATAACATAGATGTAGGGGCCTCAGCTTCAGTCTACTGATCCTGTCCTACTGTGCGGAATTACATGCTGACGTAGACATAGCCAAACCCTATGGCCAACAGCTCAGTGAGTCCGAGCATAGCAGATGCAATACAGCTGTCAAAGAGCAGCCATACAAAACCCAGCCAAAGATCTGTCTAGATCTGTGCTCAGTCTCTAGCAACGGTCAGTCAAAGATGCCTAGGAAAGAGTTTGGGAACAAAGAAAGCAAGCAGGCATTGCTGTTTCCTATGAATACTTTCCAATTTGCAGCTCAGTGAAACCTTGAGCCAGAAGCACTGTGTTTGTCGGCACAGGAAGAATTCTTGTAGATTCCTTCTTTTAGGGAAATTATCTATTTGTTTTTCATAAATCCTAAATATCCACAATAAGCAAGGGGTTGTAGAGGTTACTTACAAGCTATGTGTAAGTCAAAGAACCCCTACCGTTGGTTTGTTATGAACGTTACACCTGCATCATCTGACACTCCCTATCCTTTCTGTGGGAAGCTATTTTACCTCTCTATGACCTTTATGATTTTATTAACCTTTACTATATAGGTCCTTTAGTTTTCTTCAAGAAATAGATAGCTGGAATTTTTCAAAGCACTGAGCAACACCACAATAAAGAAAAAGGAAACATACAGAACTGTGAGATACATGACCTGACACAGATGCTGTCAGGTCCCAGACACCTCCTGGGTGTGAGAATGAGTTTTCTGCCATCAGTAAAAGCTGTTATACTGCCCTGTTTTGTATCACCAATGCAGTTTTTACTTCTTGGTTTCCCAGTCACAAGAGAGACTACAGCATTTCCCAGCTTCAGGTTGAATCCATTGTCATTCACAGGGCAATGTTAACCTGCCACACTGAGGTAACACTCCCAGCTCTATCTGCAGATAGCTTACTTTTTTTTTTTTGTCCTGCTATCAGTCCTAATGTGTCGACTTCATTAGGGCTCTCAACCAGAAAGCTCTGATTTAGGATGATTTTGAAGTGCGTTGCATTAGACAGAAGAACTAGGAAAGCAGGCAGAAGGAAGTGAACATAAAATTTATTTGCAGTTTACACACAGATTCAGTTAATACTTCTAAAATCTCTTCCTTACTTCGCCCGTTTTTCCACGTCCTAGGGATGGCTGTACATTGGCAAGAAATGTTGTTACTTTTATTATCTGATTCTCTCTCCAAATCATTAATAAAGATATTGAACATCAATGTTCTCACACCTATCTCAAGGGAACCCACATTGCATATTGTTGCTTTTGCTTTCCCTTTGGTGAGAGACATAAGCAGCCTACTCAGTTTAGATCCCTTTTTACCCATCCAACATGAGGCACTCTCGCTGCTTCTGCCTGCCAGGCTACAATTGTTATTAGTAGCTCCTCAACCATTTCTCAAGGTCTGGCAGTGACTGCAAGGCTTTGGAATGCTGTGTAGCCTGGGGGTCTGAAATTTCATCTGGGATGTATATGAGAATTCTGCTCTACACTCAAATTTGCACAGAAGAAGGTTCTCTCTTCACTAAAGTGGTATTTGAACACCGTTGTGGAATGTGTCCAAGTGAGCTTTCTCCCCCCCTCCCCCCCCAAAGTTGAAATTCATTTTTAAATTTCTTTGGTAAGGATCAGGACACTGGGAAAAGGGGAAGTCTCTCCAACACATACCAGGCTGGGAACTGGTATATTGTAAAAATAACAGCAATCAACTATGATTAGATCTGTATAAACATGAAAATCCTCAAAAGTTCTGAGGTTTGAGGGCTGTGAGGTTTTTTAAGGTTTTATTAGTTTCTGAGCAAGGAAGTATGCTTCCACAGAAATATCTCTCTACTGAAGATCAAATTGTTGAAGAAAAATTGTATTGGCATCTTATGTTTAAAATACCAAAAAGTCATCTCTGTACATAAAGAGAGCCAGCAACAGTAGCTGGAACTGATCCAATGTTTCCAAAGAAATAAAGTTTCTTCCTGGGTCTAAAGAAGCCTTTGTCATATTTTAGTTCTGAAAACTGCCATGTTAAGAATTTTAGATCCACTGACATTCTTCTGCTTCATCGGTTTCACCTTAATCTCTTCAAAAGTCAAAAAAGTTTTATCTCCTGAAAACTGTCTTCTCTCTCTACCTCCACGGCACTTCCAGGATTCAAATAAGCCATAAGAGGACTTTGTGAAGGCATACTGTGATTTATCTAACACTTACCTAGGTAGCTGCATGACCCTAACGCACTAATGCATCTCACTCTTACAGCCTCTGAGGGTAATAGCAAAGTGTTAACTCCACATGAGAGAGGAACTGAGAAACTAGGCACAAGGCAGGAGGTGGAAAGAACCCAGCCTTATTCCCACACCTCTAGTTAAGCTAATAGCCAAGTAAAATAAAATAACATACAATAAATATAAAATAAAATAAAATGTTTTAAAAAACAGTTAAGCCAATGGAAAAGAACAGAGACAGTTCAGTTCAATGTCTAAAGTCATCTTCAGGGAGAAAAATTAATGGGTGCAAAGGCACTCACTGCTCTTTTACAGCTGTGTGGTAAGACCCCTTTCTTGGGTAACAGGCTAAAACAAACCCTCTGAACACAAATAATTGTAAACCCATTGGGAAAAATTCATGGAAGGGAAAGTTAGGTCCTCAATGCAAGGTAGTCATGGAATAAATGCACGCAGACAGTGCTACCTTGCAGAAAAGCTGAACATAAATATTTACGTATTCTGATAAAGAACTCTTTCAAGTACTAAGCTCTGTGTCGAAGGTCAAAGTTCCTACACGAGGCAAGAGCGAGTTCTCACAACATCCAACAATTTACTTAATCTGATATAATTTGGTTATTTAGTTATTTATCATCTACAACCTAGCATTTAATCAACTTCTGTATTAAAAAGCTAGCTCAAAGGCTAAAAACCAATTCTGCCCTCAAAAGACAGCATGTAGAGAAAACAGTCTCCGAGAAAGCGCTGGGAGTGAAACCAACTTCAGAGATCCAGCCACTACAGTAGGTCTGATGCTTCTGGAAGATGATTTTTCTGCAACCAGTAATCCAGCCCAGATTAGCACTGGTACAGAGCCTGCTGCCCTGGAACTGAGCCAGCAGAAAAGGACAAGAGCCAAAGCCTCGCCTCTTCCTCACCTGCAACGGGAAATCTGACCAGCATATTGGGCATTATGAGAGCGGAGTCCCTGCTATTCATGCTGGCATTTAGCAAAGCTAGCCAGGAAATGTCTTGTGCTGTACTCACACACTGTGGATTTGTATAAATACAGATTACAGTCTGATTCTTATTGGCACGTATTTCACTCACTGTTATTACTAATTAAGTAAATTGTTGGACATTTCCTTCCTCGTTTTACCAAACATCACTGCAAATGTTCCTTTTTATTCTACTCGTAGCTAGAGACAGGCTGTATCTCTTGACCTGGGAACATTCAAGGGCTACCTGGCAATGCACTTTCAATTACCTTTTGTTCATAGCTTTAGTTCAGGCAGACAAAAAGAAGAACACCCCAGTATACTGTTTGGTGGGGAAGTAATAATGGATTCCCAAATGAAAACAGGGATTCAGAGACTTCGAATCTTAATGCCTTATACATTACTCACTACAAAATATATTGCTTCTGGAAATGTACTATTTGGAGCCATCTCCTTCCTAGTTTTAAACAACATAATAATCCTGCAAATAACTGTAAGGTTCTGTTACTACACAGAAACACACTTGTTAAGAGTACATGAACTAAAATTACCAAAATATTGCCCAAGTACAACCTCTATCTTTCCATAACGACCACTATGAAGGCTGGACCAGGCCTGTGAGGTGATAGAATTAAAAACAGACTTCCCTAGAAAATAAACTCCTTAGGGAGCATATTATCATTAACCCTTTATGTGAAAAATAAACCCCCACTGCCGCATCACCTAGCATCATCTTAATCATTCTGCATCATTCTTAAACACGTACAAATGCAGAGGTGAACCTGTCTAATCCAACACATACCACATTTCACTCTCAGGGTATTTCCAATTCAGCACACAAAATACTAGCTAGGCTAAGAAGATGTCCAAAAAAAAACATACATGGGAGAATGACATATTTCTTAGGAGTGAAAACAGACCCAGTGGCCAATTTGGAAACCTTACTCAAGCAAAACCTCCAGTGGCTTTCAGTGGTGTTTTGCTGCATAGAGACAAAATAGTCTGATCCTAATGCACGCTGAGCCCATCTGCTAAGGTGCTGAGCGCAGCCAATTACAGTCAGCTCACCTGCCAAAGCCACTCTCAGTTCTGATACAGAAAAGGTTGGCTCAGGTCATGTGCAAGCCTTCTTCCAGCCCAGCTGGGGAGTACTTGAACTCATTACTATACCACAGATACAACAAGTTGTTTCAGCATAGCAGCTTCACGTAATGCACAGCTCCACGTGGCAGTTGTATTTGCCCAGAAGATTAGCATTAATTCTTCACACCTTCATTTTGTGCTCAGTTATCACATCTTATTTGTAGGATTTAGTCTCTGGATTTATGTTATCGTGCTATAAGCTTTGAAATAACAATGATCTCATTACCACCTAAATTACATCATCAAATTCTCCTCCATACTCTTGTTGCCTTTACTGAGCTGTGATACATGTTCCAACTGCACTACTTACTGGGGGTTGGGTTTGTTGGTTGGTTTGTTTGGGTTTTTTCCCTTCCCAAAGTCACTGTTACTTTGGAAAAGCACGACATAAGATGCAAACAGGTTTGAATACAGTTTTAACAGTGCATGGCATAGAGCCTGTTCTAGTTAAACTGCTTAGATACGCGTGTTTGTGTAATGTCTCTTCAGGCAGTGCTAGGACTCTGACAGATGGCAAGTCTGACACCCATGGCTGTGAGTAAAAACTCAGCTGTGCCAAGAGGAGGGAAGGAGGAAGTGAGGGGAGAGTGAACTGAAATGCAACTTGTCAGCTCTGGAAGACAAGCGATATCTTCTCCCATCTCAAATTAATTGCTTCATTATTAGGAATCTCTGATGAATTGATTTAGAGCTCATACCCTAAAGTATCCATTCATATTTACATGGTTTGATGCACATTATTAAAGCTACCTGCTAGCTTTTAATAGTAGTGTTTTATTTTAATACAAACCATGAGAACCAGTTGTATAAGGAACAAAAAATACCTTTTATAAGTTGTACAGAAATGTTAATAGCCTAATTTTAATAATAAAACAGGAGTAATTTCTCTGTGTCCTCAGAGACCACAGCAATGCTCAGCGTACACAGGTCAACCTGTAAGCAATGTTGGAAGACAACTGTCCCTGCAAATAATTTTTTCCTCACTGTGCCACCAGACAGACTACATATTCCACAGCTGCAAATGCTCCCAGATGCCTGATGTTAATCTACCACATACCTCAGAGAGACTTTAACGAAATCAGTACCTTCCTCCTCAGTAGATGAACACCTTCAAAGCACTGCCATCATTTAATATATTTAAGTTGCTTGGTATCACAGATAACAGTACATTTAACTTCCTTAAGAAGGAAAAGTAGTCTTTTTTTTTGTTTGTTTAATGGCATTTGTCACACAGCAGAGAGCAGGGATTAGTGCAAATAGCAGCCATGGTACAATCCTAAGGGTTTAAAGAACATTTTTTACATTCAAATGCTTTACAGATCTGATCTAATAAAGTCCCCTGCATGGAAGAAAGGAAGCAGCATTATAGATACATAGAAAAAAATATCAAGAATTGTAAGGCAAACAGATTAAATGGTATCGCAGACACTAGATTAGGACTGTGAGTCAATACTACTGATTTCCAGTCCTGTGCTCTACTTTCAGTTGGTGGTTTGCAGAATCTGGGGGATGCTCTGTGAACAAATTCTGACCAATCCATGAAAGAAGACAAAGAAAAGCTGGTTAATTTATATTATTCAGCAATGTGGGCAGGTGATAACTCTAGAAGACGCCTCACCTTCCTTGAAAAAGGTAGACCACCACAGACTGAAACCACAAAGTTTGCTCTCATGTTTTGAAACCTAACAGTAGCTGTTTTCTATAACAAAAACCTGCAAGAAACATATGCTGATCTACACAATTAATTATCCTGTATCTTTAAAAAAAAGTTATGTGCTCAAACCTAGCAACCTACATGTTGTAATCACTGCTTACATGACAGTACAGTGTTTGCGGTGACGTTCTAAATTCACCATCATAGTGCAAAAACCCTGCCATAGAATTTACGGTAAGTAATTACCATTTATTAGTCAAATCTCAGGTTAGTTACATGAGCTGGAGACTAACTTACTGTCTGGGTTCATATTTTCCTACTCACTTTTTCTAAGTTGAGGATGATAAAACACACCAAATTTACTTTGAAATATTCTAGCTCATATAATTAACTCTCTGGCTAGATTAATATACAGTAGTCACTGGTATAAACCACAACAAAAGTGTACTTGAACTGTAATTGCCAAGTGTTACATTGTGGTCACCGAGTGCTAAGGTACAATTATTAAATTAAAATATTAGATGCTTATGTGTAGATGATATTACTACTTTCTGGAGAAGATGTTACTATATCTCTGTCATTAAACTTCATTTTTCCAGAAACACCCTTTTTCCAGAGAAAGAGTGTTCAGTCTTTTTTCCATCCTGGTTTCATTGTTGCCTATAAAAACAGCCAAACAGCAGTAACAAGAATTATTAGAACTGACCTGTAGATTTTTTTAAGACTGTATTGCAATTCATACATGATAAAAGATGGGAAGAAGGATATTTGCAGTGTTACTGGAAGAAGAGGTGGTCTAGAGCGAGGATTTATAGGGAACAGAAGAACGACTGCCTATGTGACAAGAACAAGCATCCAAGATTTCAGAAGGAAGCCAGTGACGGCTCAGTCATACATTCAACTGGTTGAAAACAGTCAATGCAGCAGGGGGCAAAACAGCTCCACATCCTTCCTTGTTTGTAAGGAATCAAAGCACTGTAATCTAGGGACAAATCAGTACAAGTTTTCAGGAAGTCTGCTTTCCCTCTTCATGGTGATAGCCATGGTGATACAGGCTCTGTCCACTTCTGCTTTCTGTTGTGATGCTCTGGTTGGACAAATGAAAGAAATAATAGCATGCAAGTACCCGAATTCCTCCTCTTGGTGAGCTGCTCACAACCTATAGAACAAATGCAGAATGCAAAGTAATATGCAGTAATTCTATCAGATACTACATGTCAAATCTCATATAGAGTAGTTATTATCATTCACGATTCAGCCAAAACCAGTCATGACTAGCGTAATCTGTAATCTCTGTAAAGTAAATCTTCAAAACAAGTCTAGTTTAATATAAAACCCCCTTCTCTCCTACAGCAAATCACAAGTTTGTATTTTCTTTTTATGCCACATAATTAACTTGAGACATCTAATTCTTCTAAAAATAGGTACAGCTACATGATTAATCAGTGCACATTAAGTACAAATAATCTCTTTATAAAGGAGTACTCTCTAATCTAGATATAATGAGTTACTAGTTACGACATAAAATTAATATAGCTTGAAACAATATACATTATCAGTTATACAGTATGACAATGTGCATTTAAATTTTTTTGACCCATTTTATGTGGGTGGGTTTCTTGTTTGTGCACATGTGGCTCCAATTTAGTTTCTTTTCCACAGCACAGTTACTTTTCACAGGTTTTTTTCATGCTTTTCTACTTATTTAGCTAATAGAACACATCTGTTTTGTAAGAATCAGAGTCCTGGAGTCTTGTCCGGAGCATGCTTGGTGGCATTGAGGCTAACTAGAAGGCATTAAATAAAACTTTTGCAGACCACGCCTTTCAGCCCGGACTACTGGATTTTGGAAAACTCCTGATCTACTCTATCATTACAGATGGAACATAGCTATAACAATGATTCTTTAAGAGCAATAAAATAACAGAGATTTACTGTTCACTGAGCGTCTTACTTCTCTTTGTGTTGGACCTTCCACCCTTTTATCCAGCTCATCTATTTCAACTATCAGTTGGGGAGGTAGGATGATTTCATTACTAATATTTTTGTATCACAACTATGCATGAAGAGCTAAAGACTTCTCTGGACCCCAGCTACTAACACAGCAAATATAAGTAGTAAGAACAATACTGTTCACATGCTTAAAAAGCCTCCACTGCTAAATAGCTGACTGCAGAGTTGGCTTCCATACATCTCCCTATACTGTATCCTACTGTATTGATTCTGGTTCTGTATATAAGAATACATTGCACATATAGTATGTGCCATGTGAGGAAATACACTAAGCTGGAGCCCAAGATTAACAGTTTTTTTACTTTATCTATTTCCCATGCCAAAAAGTTCAGGATCTTTTTCCAAAACCAATGTAACAGAAATACAGAATTCATAAAGCATCACTTTGGTCACCTACAGCATCACGTTGGTCACCTTCATCCCAGGATACGACTGCTTTTACAAATATTATGGATTCTGATTTTAAATACACAAGATACTTTTATGCTACTGCTTCCCATGGTTAATTCCTCAGCCCAGAAGAATGATTTGTTACTTAGACTGAACAGCCTTTTTAACTTGAATTATTTTAACAAGCAAGACATCTTCTCTTATGCTTAAATAACTATCTACTTTGCTTGGGATTTAATCTAATATAGGTGTGGACATCTGATTAGCCAATGCACATTTATTTCACCTAATCCTCCTTGTAAACCAGTCTTCCAGTTCTCCCTAATCTAATTAGCTACTGATTGCAATTAGATCAAATTAATACATCTTTAAGAAACATACATCATGAATTATGTTCTAGGAAAATATGTGATAATATTCACTTTAATTGGGTGGATATCTTCATTTCATGTGTGTGGCTGTGTTTTAATTTCTTTTTAAAGCAAAGACAGTGCTTATGTAAGTCATCACTTTGAGTTCTGGAGTCTGACAGCTTCTAACATTTGATATGAGAAGTATATATAGAACAATTTCGGACGTAAAAACGTTCTTGCAAAAATGCTCTATGAATTCACTTCAGGAGTGAATCTACAAATTCACATCTGCTGTCAATTACACTGCTGTTACCTACGTACCAGCAATTGTTTCTAGACACTGGGCAGAGACTGCCACCCAACCTAACACAAAATCCCTTCAGTCACACTCCAAAAAATGACCTAGAAGTGAAAGGTTTTCTAATTTTCTCTGAGACATCGTTTACACTGCTGCTTTTTTTTTTTCACGAATACTGGAGCTCTATTTTTCTCTACACATTCATTAAAATGTTAAAATAATGTATTTCCAATACGTATTTTTCAAAACTGTATTAGATGGAATAAACTCCAAGACTGGTTTTTGTTGTTGGTTTGTGTTTTGGTTTTTTTCTAACATCTTTAATTGATAAAGAATATTTTACATTCTCATAGGTCTACAGATATAACAGGTAATATTTAGACATTATATCACACAAGCTGATAAAATTTCTACTGTTCTCTGGCATCTTAGCTTGTTAAACGTCTATTGCTTCCTACACCACATACACAAAAATTCTGAAAACCACAGAGAAAAGACACCTTCTAACATTATTATCTTAGCCCTTACTGACCAGAAAAGTTCACACTTACCCCTTTAAATAATGTATTTCCTTCCATTTGATTTTCAAATCCTAGCAGTAAAATGCTTATCATGATAAATAAACAACAAAAAGAAGGAATTCTAATTATGAAAGCTGTAAGTAAAGAGGCTTTCACATGATTAACAGCAACAGAAGAACGTCCAACACCTGTATTCGTCATTTCAATACTGCGACATTAATCAATTTAATATTATGGCAAGATAGTTTTAGAGGTAAGTAATTACAACCGCAGTCTACACTCGAGGAAAAAATACCTTGTCTACAAAATGGGAAGGAAGCAGATTCGCTTTTGGTAGCAGACCATGTAAGCAGTATACTAAATCTCTACATTTTTGAGAAAGCTATTCCCCTAAACAGAACCTATTTAATTTTTCCTATTAATTACTATCTTAGTAGTTTTAATATAATCTGCTTATAAGCAATAATATATATCACATTCCTCTACATAATTTCCTAGGAAAGAATAGGCATTTTGAAGATATACTTCCAAAGAAAAAAACTGTGCAACTTTTCTTACTAAAACATGAATCTAGGATACACAGACACAAAGAGTCAGAGGTAACTTGTTGGCCTAGGCAAGCTCCTAGGACAATATGCATGTATCTTAGGTTACTGCAGGACCTTCTTTCCTCTCTGATCCCTTTTATTTTACTACTAAGAGTAAAGAATAATTTTGATCAAGAGAGTGCACTACCATCCGTGTTTTGCACAGTGATGAAGTTACAACCTTGCCTCACACAATTTTCCAGATGTCATCTTGAGTAGCAAAATGCTGTTTGGCAATAGCTACAGATGCTCAGACTATACAATAGTAGGTTGTGCACAGTATAGGAAGCAAGGCCACTGCAAATACCAAAGCTTCTCTCTCTACAAACCTTTGCACGTAATCCCCAAATTCATTGCTTAGGGGACTAGAGCAAATCACATCTTAACTTCAACACAAAAGCCTTTTCAGACCTTTAAACTAAAGGAATACATCCACCTTTACATACATATATTTATCTATGTATACAGTGGCTGTCACATATCAGAGAGCTCTGTCCTGCTAAAACCCAAGCAGAGTATTTTCTTCTATTTTGTACCTAAAAATAATAAAATGCTATATTAAACTACAACTCCTTCCAAGTAAAATGGAATCACGCAAATCCCTTAAAGAACCAGATCTGTATAATTCACATCTAGGAGGACCCTTTGCTTCTCCTTTCTGTTCTGTCTTACCTTTCTGAGGTCAAAGATCAGTTGAGTCTCCTATTGCCATCTCAGCTCCACAGAAGCCTTCATTATGATCTGATTCTTATCAGCAGATATTCTTCCATTTCTCTGCTACCCAGTTCCACACCAATATCCATCTCTATTTTAATGACCTGTGTGGCGTGTTTCTCCTTTACTTTTTCTTATCAGAAGATTACGAGATTGCTCTCTTCTCCAGGAGCCAGGCTTTGGAAAAGTAGTGTGATAAGAAGGAAGTCCCTATCATTCATCATTTTCTCTTCCTTCTTTCTCCTCCTATTCCTTCTCTGTGGAAGACATGCCACTTCAGGTGTCAACATCATAGATGCCACTGCAACAAGATATTGTGAACATGTAAATGAGTGCAGTTAACAAGTTCTTTAATGCACAAAAATCTTGAGTTAGCTCTTATGGAGAGCTCATCAGTGATGTTAAGCTAACTAAGTATATAAAATTACACCCACACACATCATTATGTTTATTCAATTTTTATAAATTGCCCAAAATTAACACTCCCAAAATTAACATGAATTTAGATCACAGTAATAACACTGTGATGGTAAGGGGAATCCATTTAAACAAAAATATCTAAATCTGTCTTTATGGAGGGTGGGGTTTATTTGCGGGAGGGGTTTAAACATTTCCATGTAAAAATCTAGCAAATAAAGTTAAGATGATTTACTTCTTTCAGTTGCAAGTCTAATAACCACCTAAAGTAGACTCAAAAAGGCTGGATTTTATTCTTTAACGTATGATTGAAAAAAGTAATTCTAGCTGAAATGCAAATATGCAGCAACATACACAGCAGTATTTATGACTTACGATGTCTCTAGAGCTTTTAATCTGAAAAAATTTACAGTACAAGTGAAAGTTGTAATGCAGGATCATTTCCAGTCCGAAGTTTGTAAAGGATGCTCTAAGTCTTTCAAAAGACACAATGCAATCCTCCGCAGCTTAATGACGGGTAAGTTGAGTCTCTCACCTAGAAATAATTTATGAATTCACAATCAATCACACAGAATTTCTATTTTCTGTAACATTCATCTCTCTAATGAGACAAGTTGCATTCCTCATATTATAGTGGAATCTCAGAATCAGCACTGATGCCTTGAAAATGGTTTGGCTTATCTATCAATAAACTGACCACCACCATTAACATCAACAATCACACTTGATCTAAGATGAATCCCAAATTAACTAATTTAATTCTGGATGTAAAGATCAGGGGTTCATAACGTAATTTTCTTTGGGCAGCCAATAAGCAGGTTAATGACTTCAATGCATAGATAGCAGTTTCATAAGTAGTGCAAGATCAGAAACATAAAGAGTCTTTTCATTATTTTGTTCTCTGACTATGGCTTAAGGAAGAATGCTCTGCAATGTAGAAAGAGATACAAATCTCTGGAGAATGGCCTCTCTCATCCTAAAATAAGTAGCTGTACTGGTGAGATGAAGCTGAAGGTGCCCAGACCATAATGACACCCTACATGTACAGTTTTAAAGACTGCTAAAAGAAAGGCAATGTAAATTTCAGCCACCTGTCTACAAACAATGAAGAGCAAAAAAAACGTGGAATATGATTATCAAATGAGAGTCAGCTCACTGAATTCATGCTGGTCACTCTTCTGCTTGAAAAAACGTTTACAGCCAAAGAGAGACAGGAGCTCAAGATCACAATTACTTAACAAAATTTATACACAATCAAAATAAGCAGCAGCTAGTAGTTGTTCAGACACCGTATAAAAAAGACATTAGCAAACACATTAAAAATACATGAACATGAATGTGCAATGCTGAACAGCAACAGAACAATGATAAAGTTGAAGTTTTATAGTGCTTTACAGAAATTTTCCCAGGAAATTAATTCTGAGGCTTAGCCTTGGTAACTTTGGTATGTGAACTGTGCACTTGTAATTAGGAGATGGCAATAATGAACTGAGGCTTCAAATCACTGGCATCCAAAATTCCAGAAAATCTCAATAAACAATTTGCAAAACATTCCGCAGACAGTTTTCTAAATAAATATTTTTCCAACTGGGCAATAAAACCAGTAAGAGAGTTTCACTGAAATCAGAAAGGACTACATTTGAAGTTTTTACTACCATAGGAAATTGAATCAATATAGTGTAAATACAGTATATGTTCAATTATGATACGTACTAAGGCCTAAGGGCCTTCCAAGTTAAGTATTAAAGGATAAAGCCAGCTCACGAAAGAGCTGAAATTGAATTTAAGATCATACCATGAATACGCCTCTCCTTACTCTTACAACTGCATGAAAGAGCATTCTGACAACCAATAAAAATTGCAAGTTCAAAAGAAATAGAATCTATTTCACAAACAAAGATCTGATACTTGACAGTCACTGCACGAGAAACAACACTCCAAAAACAACTAACAGCAGTTCGAGCGTCATCCAGGACCGATTTGTACATCTTGAAGTTGTGAGAGAACTAAAGCATTTTCTTCAATAGGAGAAGAATATCTGAACTCTAGACAAACTGAGCAAACATATGCAGTTAAACCTGGTGGAACAATGAAGTGGATGAACTACAGCCACATGGAGACCAATAAGAAAAATATGTTCTATTAAGCACTTAGTATGTTGAGCCACTAAGAATGCAAATTACTCCCCAGCGTATGGCAGACTGAAGTGAACTGTTTACCCAAAATTACCCAGCATCTGTCATGTGCCAATGACAATTTTTATCAACTTTCTTGATTGATAACAGCATCATTGCATGCACCGGACTATTTGAAGCAACACAGAATGATTTTAGCCTTCCTTTTACACATGGCAATATTTTCAAAGTTATGACATATTAAAAAAAGCAATGTTCGTGGACCTACCGGAATTAAGATTTGAACTATATAGCTTAACCTGATTAAAAATACACTTATCTACATTAAACAGAAATAAGAAACAGTAGATAGGTGAAAATGCATCATCATCATCTGGAAAAGAACGTAATTTTAAGCTGCTCTTTTCGATATTAGGTTTTGAGGAAGCATCAACCTATTATTTCATAGGCAGTAGCTGAGCAACTGCTTATGATACAAGAAAGCCCCTTTATGTTAGGACCACATTTATGCAAACATTATCACTAGGAAATGGAGGGGAATTTGGGGGGTTGTGGAGAAGGCAGGGAGAAGGAATCTCTTGTAAGTCTGCACTTCACTGAGTGAGGAGGGAAGGAAGGAGGAATCCAGTCAGTGTGGGGTCCTGAATTTTCAAGGCTTCTAGAAAAAGATGGTCTAAACAAAATAATACTAAATAATAATGCCCACGACATTAAATGGTCATCTATCCCATTCCCCATGCTTCCCTTTCCTTTACAGTGCTGAAAAGTTGAGGGAAAGTAAATTTATGTCACCTTAAGAAGTACATATCTTCCTCGACACAGACCAGCACGTGAGGAGATAGTCAAGTCAGTCTCTAGCCATCCACTGGCTGTACCTGTTTAGTCACAGAAAAATCCAGAGAGGAGGAGGCCAGCAGCCAGCATTCGATAACCTTGCGGCAGGATGGAAGCAAAGGAGAAACTGTGTTTCTTTCACATAACCCAGTTGGGCTATGTCAAATCATAAATCAAATAGAGACAAGTGTGTGCAGAAAGGTATGTCTGATTTGAATCAAGAAGCAACTGTTCTTAACTACCTGTAATAAATGGAAAAATAAAAGTAATAGGAATAATAGCAACATTGTGTTATAATCCAGTAAATTCACAGTTCAAAGTGCACATATTCAACATAATACAAAGTAGAAAAATTAGAAAAAAATCTATATTGAAATTTAGAAATTTATAAATACCATTCCAATATTATCTAAAGAAATATTTAATTCCTTTTTGCGGATCTTTTCCTAAAAACAACATAAAAATCAGTCTTTATTCTATTAAAACTGATGAGATTGAATACAAAAAAGATCCATTTTTCTAGTTTTCTAGTTTCTAGTTAACTCTTAAAATTCAGTAATTCAAAAGATGCCCTTTCACACACACATATATATGGAGGGGTTTATATTCAGTCAGCATGCTCAGACTGAAACAGTCCTTTTTCTGTCCTCAAATATTGTAGCAGTAAGCAGCTGCAAAAACTAACATTTTCCTTACATGTAAGTATTTATATATTTCTTCTACATTATGTCATACTGTTTAAACATACTGATTTTCATACATTCTTTTATGCTTAATTCTGTTAGCCCTGTAGCCAAAGAAGGTAATAAGAGAGAAGAGCCTTATGACTGTAAAGAAAAACAAAACCAGCAAACTCCTTTTGGAAAAGGCTTCTAATTAGAATCAAGACCATAGTAAAAGAAGTAAAGAACTTGATCAGAAACAAAAAGAACAACTGTGGAAGACATCTGAGACTATATAAGAATACAACACCTTTTCCATTCATCAAAGCAGCAGAAAGTAACAAACCTGATTAGAATGAAAAAGTAGCGTATTTAGCATCAGTGAGAGAAATATAACAAAACAGAGGCTCCCCTGTAAGCCAGCAGATAAATTCTGTCTTTCATTTTTGATCACAGGCATGTGAGGATTTGCTTCAGGTAACTTGTCTGATAAGGGTTAATTACGTCTCTGTATTTGCATTAATGTGTTTCTAGGCGGATTTAGTAGCGCTTATACAGCACCACCAGCTGAATCTGCTTGCTCGGAGACGTGAAGAAATCATGACTAATCAAACCCCTGATGCGCATCAGGCATTGCGCCTACTGTTTGTTTCCTGGGCTGATTTACAATGAAATCTTAGGAATCATTACTGATGCATAAAACCACTGACACTTGTCTTTACAGCCAACTATCGTCTGCTTAAGTATGCACCAATATTCTCTCTGAACTTCATTATTTTATGCAGGTCAGAAAGTCTCGAAAATGCTGTTTTCTCTATAAGAGGTAACACACAGCACCACTCTAATAGCTATGAGTGGGCTGCAGGTTAGATGGCTGTGTTGCACATACTAAATGATATCTAAGCTTATAGTGTGAGAATTTTCATGTTTTGTATTTACTGAAATACCTGTTAAAGTTGTACAGGATATCCCTGCAAAAATGGTATCAGAACAGATTTGGACCTCTTTACATGGTGCATAAAAAGGAAAATGTTATCAAACAAAAATAAGCCATCAAAATTAAGTACTTCAGCAGAAATACATTAGCAATAATGCAAACTGTACAATTAAGAACTACAAAATAGTTCAGCCTGTACTGGTGATAATTCATCAAAAAAACAAAAATCTTCAAAAGTTTCTGTCTAAGAAAGCTAAATACATATCCAAGCAGAACTCAATGGCCAAACACAATGTTTTTATGACAGCTGTATCAATGACCCTACACAGCTCATGGTCTTCAGCAAGTGCAAGACCGTTTCCTTAGATGCATCTTGAAAGGTAACAGGCTGCCCTCTAGAATCCTCTTTGCTCAGTATTAGCAACTGAATTACAAACACCAAGTTTCAAACCTACTCCAATCAAGCGTTTGGGACAAGTAGTGTATTCACAAGCCTTTTAATATGATTAAGACTGAAACTGAGGCCTCGGCACACACAAGATACTTCAACATTTTCTTCTAGCGTTTCTTGTTCTGCTCCAGAAGCTGTCCATCTGACATGTCCATTTCCCAAAGGTGGCATAAGTTCTACAGAAATGAGGAAAAACACAAACTGTGAGGAAAGGCTCCCCATGGAGGATTCCTCCTAAGAAGGTTTAAGGTGGTGTCAAAAGACGTACTAGTTGACTCCTATCAGTTTTAAAAACAGTATGAGAGGATAAGAAAAGAGAGGAGAGAAATACTATTCTCCAAGGGAAGAAAACAAGAATAGGACGTGCAGAGTTAAGTATAAGCCACCCTGTAAGAGCACTGGGGGAATCCAATGGAGGCAAAGGGGAGGCAGCCATCAGGGGAAGTTTGGACGTAATTAGATGGAGCAGGGACAAAGTCAAATACATTTCACCAGACCAAATAGAGAGAGGAGCACTGGCATATGGCCTGGTTTAACATTAACTGGGACTAAGAGGGTAAGATACAAACTTCCAGGCCTTGCAGTCAAAGATCACAACTTTTTAAAGGAAAAGCCTCCCTAAACCTTTTTTTTGTCAAATGAATAAACAAGCGAGCAAGGGAAAGATGATGCCAAAATACTGGTTAATGAAATAATTACGGGAAATATACAAGGCTGGGGCTGGTGACAGAGGAATTTTTGAACTTTCATAGTGTGCTTTAAGTCTTTCTTGACTATTTATTTTCCATATGTCTCCAATTAAACATACATAAAGTTTAATTCCTGTTCTGAATACTTAGCAGTATGTAGCAAAGTATTATGGTAACTGTATAAAAATGCTTTCAAAATTGTTTTATTTTCAATATTTAAATGAGTCACGCAGACATCTTCATCTTAATCAGACTTGTAGCTGTTAAAGAAAGTATACAAAATGTAATCTGGGTGTCAGGATTCTAAATACACGCCCAGATACAATCATGATTAGGACTACATGGTTACATAAATAGCAACCACAATTGCACGTAAATGATTATTCTCTTCTGAAAAGAAATTTTGAGAGATAATTTATTGTTAAGATGTGGAGCAGGAGATACCATCAAAATTTTACCATCTAAAACTTAATCTTCAGTGGCGTTATCTGAGAATGTAACTAGTGTGACAAGTCGTTCAAATTCCAGACCTTAATTTCTTCTATATTTCTTTTATCCAAGGATTAAAAAATTTCACAACGGAGGGTCCTCTTACTTTCAAGAACCCTACTGATATGGTATGAATTCCTGATGTGTTATTAGTGTTCTTCATCTGCATATTTACTTACTATCATAATTTGTTTCATCCAAGTATTATAATAAAATTTGATTACTACACCAGTTATGGAATTCAGGCAACCACCTGCAGCTACACCAGGAAACCATTTTTGAAAACACTCAGATTCATTTTTTCCATCTTCCTCCATTCTTCAGTTCTGTCTTCAACCAGACTAGAATTGCCTTCAGAATTTCTAGTCACCTTCCTGCACACTTATACCCAATGTATATCTTCCAGCTTCCACTTTTCCTGTTTTTCCTATTTATTGATCCAGTTGTCTCATCTTTTTGTTTTCTTATCTATTTCTTCATAGTGCCATTTTAGTCAGTCTTTCAACATTTCAACGTCACCTTTTTGTTTCAGGATATAAATGGCTTAATATTTCTTATTTTTTCAGTTTCTTCTGTAAGTTTATTTTACCTTCTTTTTTTCTAGGTAGTTCATGGTGCTTTCCTAAAACTGCTTCACACATACAATGTTCCAATTTACAAGCTATTAAAGTTGAAAATTCCATCTCATTTGTGGTTTCTTCCAAATTATTGTCTGGTAAAGAGAAACATATATATGTATAACATTTATATATTTACATATATAAATCTACTGGAAAGTCTACTATACAGAGATATTCTGCTCACATATATATAATTCCATACCTAGTAATTTTCTCTTCCCATGTGAAACTCAAGAAAAAAAAAAACTTTTACATCTTTTATGGTCCTTTTCCACTTCTACCTCACTCTCACCGTTCCTACCAAACACTACAATGTCTTACAGTGTGGACCTTTCCACTATCTTTTGACTTGACTGCAAGTTATTTCCTACCTCCTTTCTCTTTTATTTCAAACACTTGTCTCAAACTTCTGCCATTTAACAATGTTAACTGGTACAAATTTAGGACCTTTGGCAAATCAAGACAGAATCCTTCACTGGGTCAGGGATCCAAATGTGAGGAACAAGATTTGACATAACTTTCCTTTGGCTCTCAGAAATTACTTGCTTTCCTCCTTGTACAAGCTCTCCATCAGGGTCAGTTCTTAATTCATGGAAAATTTCTTTAAATTTTTATTTTAAAACTTAAATTATATTTTAACTGCTTTTAACTGTTCTGATCTTTGGGAAATCCCTTGGGTCCAAGTGAATCCAAAATTTTTATTTTTCCCCCCAAATGTCCAAAATATCTTAAAAGCTGACCAAACATGTGTCCTCTTAATTATTTACCAAAACATGATGTAAAATCACAGTTCATTATTTTCCATTTCCAGATACCAATAATATTGTCAACACATAAAAGGAAGCAAGACATGAAAAGTCCAAGGGATTTTCTTCTTCCCTTTCAAAGTCCTGCAGAAACATTTTCCATTATTTCTATTAAAATTGGTTTCCTACCATACACACACACACAGAATATTACAGCAATTTTCCTTTCAATTTTTTTAAATGAAAATCAGAAATATGTAGAGTCCCAAATTGTGAGTGATGCAGTTTGCATCCTTTCCTGTGCATTTCTTCCTTCCTTTTTATTATTCCCAGTGTGTCAGTCATCAAATGAAGCAATCTAGGTTTTCATCTGTCTATCCATTTACCTATCCATCCACCTGCCCTTGTCTTACAGAGGGATATGATTTTGCCTCTAAGCAATACAATTAAATGTAAAAGTCATTTATGTGCTATATGCTACTAGAAGTTATTTGTCTTTGCTAGTAACAGAAAACAATAGTATATATTACATCCAATGACTGTTCATTTTTTTAATTAAGTCTACCAACTACCAACACATGCTCTAAAGTCATGATGAGAATAATACACCTTGTATATTTACCACTTAGGTAAAACATTACATTTAAAAATTCTTTTCACTGACACCACTTTTAAGATTTAGAAAATACAAGTCGGGCAATTCCAAGTGCCTTATCTGATCTCCAATTTTACATTTGAAAACATCAGAGTATTGATAACTCTATTTGTTCCAGAAAGGCCCAAGAGATTATAATGCAACATGTGTTTACTGGCTGAAATAATAACATTTCTGGACCAAGTAGGAATCCATACTTCTGAATTAAGAAAAACACTGGTTTAAAACTCTGTCTGATCCAGACTGAAAATACATTAAAGCATAGCTATTTTCCATGTCTAGGTAAGGCAAAAAGTGCCAAGAGCACCCCAACATTTTCATTTAGTTGTTCAGCCCCAAGAATCTCAATCCCAGCTATTTAAGTGAGTGTGGGACATAAGGGAAATCTCCGAGAGGGTAAGACTCAAAAATAGCTAGTCAGGACAGCAATCACTGTACTTCCCCTAGGACATAAGCAGGTAAGGATCTCCCTCTCCCAACCTAGTATAAAATAAAATAAAATAAAATAAAATAAAATAAAATAAAATAAAATAAAATAAAATCAGGGTAAGCACAAAACTGTTTTAAATTTTAATATTCATGCTATATATGTTCTTATAGCACCAGAGTAGTCTTTTATCATCAGATTTGTTTGTGCTCTTGCTCAACAGTATGCAAAACTAGGTTTTAGGTCTTTATGTAAAATCTTGGTTAAATCACACAGGTAACCTGCAAAGGATTTTAACCATCCAGCTCCTGTCTAAGCTTTTAATGTCCAATGACTTCAGTGGTGTCAGGATCTAAATACCTTTAGGGATCTGGATCTCAGTCTCTCAGTGCCCCCCCTATTTTCCAATTACAGATTAAGAATGCAGCCCACACCGACAAGAGAGATACAAGAATTCCTAGGCACGCATATGGTACTTTCTTTGATAAAAGCCTTTTTTTCCCCAGATTGTCAAATGAAAGCACAGGAGTTCCATGGGAAACCTGTCCCTTTAAAACAGTCTCTGGGGAAAACAACATTTCTGTTGACAGGTAACATTTGTCCTTTTCCCTAGGAAGTACACTTAGGCATGAATCTAATTACCTCTTTGTCAGTAAACTTGCAGCTGTTGACAAACATACTGACTGTACAGCTCACTGTCTTGGCAAACACACTGGAAACTGAGGCAACCATTTCCGGAATAAAAAAATATATGACTAAGGTGGCACAAGTTCTCAAGTCCATTAACAATCCATGCGCGCTACAAAGTGGCACGGGTGAAGGGGTGTGTGCTGTATGCTCACTCTCAGTAAACACCTTATACAAAAGAAAGTTGTTTTGAAATACACAATGTTACTATTTTGTATCTTCAAGACAAAGAAGCAAAAGGGAAGCACCGATTTGCGAGAGTGATGACAGGAGTTTCGGAGCCTCGCAGGACCGAAGCTCTATGATAGCCCCGGATCCACTATAACTTGAACTCCACCATTGTTTCCTGAGAGAAAGGAAATTATCAACTACAGCCTGTAATTTTCACGTACCTGGAGATTTCAATTATATCCCTCAAAAACAAACAAGGAAAAAGCAGGGCGGCTGCTAAGGACACTTTTGCTTAACAGCTTTATTCTGTTTACTACTGGAAGGTTTCACCAGGGGCAGCAACTTTTACTCTCACCATTTCCATTCAGTCCGATAGTGAATTCATATTGTTTATCCTCCAGTTATTTCTTCTACTTGAGTCAAGTTTTGTACCCACCCTCCTGCTCTGCTCCTGGGCAGCCACTTTGCAGCTCAGACAACTTTAAGCTTTGACTGGTTGTACAATCTTAGATAGGTTCACAGTCCATATTTGCACTTCTGATCCCTCCAAGGTCCTTAAAACTCATTTTCTTTAATTCATTTCAAGATAAAACTGAGTCTTGACATGTCCCTTGAAGCTAATCAGACCTACGTTCCATGCTGCTTGCAGCCATATAGTGAAAAGCACATTTCCTTTACACTTCCCCATCCTGTGGCCAGAACAACAAGGATCTCACACTAAGCATTACACTGTGTCAAAGTGACTAGCAAGCCATTTTTGACCTTTTGGCACCGTAAGTCACTGTGGGAAGAGCCAAGACTCAATCCGACAGGAAAGAATCTGGACACAGTGCCTTTAAAAATAAAAAACAAGCAACGGATATCAGAGAAGCTCATTTTCCACTGAAGTTAGGAGCCGGATTCTGAACCTGGTGAGACAGCACTATAACCAACTGGTTCAGAGGCATAATGTTTGTTTTTGATTTAAAAGTACACTGTGAGAACTTCTATTGTTAGTGTTTAGATTTCAGTTTATTCAGATGTAAAATTACTTTTCTCATTTCTCTATATGATTGTCGGAACAAAAATAGCAGAAGATGTAATTTTAATTATTTCTATGCTGGCGCTTTGGTTTAACTAAGCCATTAACCAAGAAACTAGGCTGCTTCTTGACTTGGTACCATATTTACTTGTCAGCTGATAAACTGGAAGAGAAGTCTGTTTGGAAGGGCTACAAACCAATCGAGAAGAGCAGATAAAATAACAAAAGACCCATTCTTATAGGGCCAGAGATGAGTAATCTTTGGTTGAATCCTAGCTCTATGTCTGGAAAAATCCTTCAGGATCCCTCATAAATCCATTGTAAGCCTTAAGCAAAGTTAGATGCAGGTTGGCACAATACAGAATGGACTTTCATCTTTGCAATATGTTCACAGCATCGGATCCATAGGTAAAAGCTTTAGAAGAACATATGACATTTGAATGTTCATATACGATAGTCAAAATATTACATCACGTCCTGTCAAAGATGGATACTTTGACAGGTAACAATGACAAAGCCAGCTATCAGCCACTTACTTTTCAGGACTACAACTTGACCGATCTGGTCTCACTAGTGCTTTTGGTATATATGGCATCAAGAGGTTTAATTCCCCTATGACAGATGATCATTTTCAAAAGTTTTACAACAAGACTAAATATACGGTGGAAGCTCCTCTAATCCTAATGAATATAGACCAGAGTAGTAGGTAAATACAAATTTGAAAGGGAAAGATGCATAGAAACTGTGATTGAAATACGGACATTATTTTAACCACGTGATACAAATTGCTGTAATATAAATACTAGTATGATAATTTACTATATGCTTTTATATTATATGTTATTATATAGGGGTTTTGCAGTTCAGAGTCTAAAAATATTTTCATTATTTAATGAGATCCATCAACAATTTAATTAAAACCAAGTCTCTCTTTCTCACAATGCCAAATGCGTAGATTAACACATTGGCAAAGTGTAGGTCTGGAAGATGAATATATGACAAGACGAGCAAAGATGGAAGAACTTGAGATCAGTATCAAAAAACAAAAATTACATTCAGCCACCCTAACTTTAGCAGGAAACAGAAAGACTCATTAATTTTGCTCATTAGTCTTTTGTAGAGAGGCAATGTATTAATTAACTTAAAAGTGTTGAACATCCCAAAAAAGAACCTCAATCTATGACGCATCTCCCCTCGTTCTTTTTTATGTATGGTCAGTGATCAGAGATTTACTTATAGGCAGGAGAAGAGCTTCACAGCTGGAACAAAAACACTCTTCAGTGTTCAGTGCTGGGACTGATAATGTTGTCTGCATGGTAAGATTTTTGGTTTGGATAGGGTTTTTTCTTCATTTGTGTGTGGGAAGGAAAGGGGTAGAAAGCATTGCTTGTTTCTACATCCATTCCTCTAAAAATATATTTCTGACAGATTGCCATGTCTTATTCACAAACCATACAGCCAAAGAAATCTGTTAGATTAAAAAATATGTTTGTGGATATCTAGGAACAAAAGGGCACAGACATTCCTAGGAAGTGTGAGATGCACACCCTGATTCCTCCGTTATTTTCCAGGCACCCAATGAGCACTTTGAAAATGGAAGAGCTTGAGTAGTTGATCCTTATCTTAACCATGGGATATTAGCATACATGCCCAGTATCACTTGGTCTCCCAGGGGTTCTGTGAAAGGTGGTCAGTGAAAGTTTCTAACTCCAGTTCACCAAATGTGCTATGAAATAAAGGACAGGTATAATTTTTTCTAATCTTCGAACAGACTTGCAGAAACAAGAAAAAAGGCTCTCGATTCCATTTGTAAAGTAAATTTTCTGAACAGACCTGAAGACTGAAAATCACCCAAGCTTTTCTGTAAGAGGTTTTTTGTTTTTTTTTTTAAAAATAGACTGTATTTACAGCTTGCACTCAGTCACATCCAAAACTGTTACAGCTCACAGTGGTCAATTACTATCATACCGGATCTCAAGCAAAAAACCAATTATTAAGATGCAATTTATATGATTACATAAAATATTTCACCCTCCACATGTCAAAATGAAACACCAGGTTCAGCAGGTTGACACACTAAATAAATATGCTGGATATATTCACACGTTGTGTTGCTATAAAGAAAGTTTTACTTTGCCTCAAGTGAAGCCATCAATCAGCCAGTCTTGACTCAGGGATTACAACAGATCTGATAAAACAACATTGGTATTTCTAATGAAGAAGGGCAGTTCACAAGATAAGGGGAGAATCAGCAAGACTGCTTCCCAAGAAGTTCAGAAGCAAAAAAGATTTAAGGAAGGAAAAAAAAACAGATATAAACAGAACTCCTGGAAACTCCAGGGAAGACTAGCTGTAAAAACTATACGCTTCACCAGGAATTTGTTGTGTCTTATGAATGTGATTTAAGTAGTGAACAGTGTTGAAACATGGTGGTTCCCTGATACCTGCAGCAACACAACTGAACGCAGAGTGAAGGGAGAAACTCATTTAAGTTTGATCCCGATTAAAGTAGATTAATATTCTCTCATTTCTTCATCTGTACATTTCATAGCAAAATGCAATATGCTCTATCAAATCTTGTAAGCAACTATTTTAAACTGGTATTTTATCTTAAATTGGCTTAACTTAAGAATGGTCCCCTGGTAACTGTTCAACCTCATTGTATTCCAGACCTTCACATATGGTGATCCTTAATACCTCCTACATGCTCCCCAGCAGATTGGTGCGGAGTATGCAGAAAGTAGCAAAACAGGTCTTTGCTCAAAACTTCACTGGTTGGTTTTGAGAATTTCAGTAAGAGGGGTCATAAGAAAAAATACTGGTATCCAGCAATAACTGCAGAAGTTCTTGTTATGTCTGAAATGTAGCAAATATACTAACAGGCCTGGAACTGCATCTTTCTGAAAACAATTATTTCTGTTGGAGAGATCCAGGGGCCAAGGATATATTATTCAATTAGAGTTTGGTATCAGACTGGGAGGAGCAAGAAGAAACAGGGGACATCAGTAATTTCCAGGGTATGTTTTTCAATATAATAGTAACAGACTTGAACAGCATTGGATTACCATACTCCAATCTTCTCCAAATTTATAGAACACAAAGAATTCCTGTTCCTCATTTTTATGCTTCCTTATTATGACTTTGTCATTGAAACTGTGTTTTACAATCTTACTTTGAATGAAATCAACAGAACACTTGATTCACAGACTCAGAACTCTTAATGTATTGGCATCGCAGTACACCTCGTTCTGATTTTAGCTCAGACTAGTTCACCCAGTATGCATCTATATAATTTTAGATCACCAACGCATAAAAAGCTGATTTTGTTCTATTACTTTATAAATGTAATATGAATCAAGAAAAAAAAATAATAAGCTTTCACACTTGAAGTGCAGGACAGACTAACTTACCAAGTGTCATCACCACTGATTTTTCCCCTAAAGCCTCATTTATATCTGCTTCTTGGATTTTATTCCAGTATAGAAGTTGCATTTACATTGCTCTTCTGGAGGAAAAAAAACCAAACCAAACCAAACCCACTCTGAAATCCTGTGACTTCTTTTAACCTTAATGCAGCAACAATCACAATGATTGCATGTGGCTGAAAATATTTTAGCATATCAAGCTGCATTTCAGTATTCCCCATTTAACCAATCCAAAGCTGTTACCATCAAGTATTATTTTATCCCTTCCCTATTCAAACTGCAAACAAGATGACAATGGTCAAGATCACACTTTGTGTTATGAAAGGTTAGATACTTCCTTCTGTGTTAAATATAGAATCTATAAAACCAAATAAACTTACAAAAATGAAAAGAAATGTGTGACACTCAACAAGAGAACAATCTTGAACATTTCAAAAATACTGGTTAGCCAAAAAGTATTAAAATTACTGAAATTAATACAGTTGCGGGAGGAAGCAGCCATAAATCTGTAACTGTGGAATTTATATTGGCAATAAACAGCAGACTAATCATGTTTTGATTTAATTCTTCAAATGTAGACCGTTTAAAAGCAAGGCTAATAATGTGACCATATGATATTAAAAACACAGTACATAATTTCTTCTAGTCTCTGTACATTCACTCTAATAACTCTTTATCCCATTTTTAGCAATGGAGGAAATCTGATGACAGATTGTTTATGGGTCATTAACTCAACATGAAATTTCCATCAATTAATTCTGTCCATTACTTTTTGAAAACATAAATAAACCTCCTCTTAGAATATTCTTCAGACACCATAAAAATAGCCAGCAGACTGTAATATGCTTCTCTACCATTTTTACAAATTCAGGGTATATGAGACAGCTATATACAAGAAAACATGCAACACAAAAAAACCCCAGAACTGCAGCACTGAATTAATTCACAGATCGAATTTCTAGCATTGCAAGCAATCTTTTGAGGGAGACTGCCTCCTTTAAAAAGAGAGAAGGGATTGATAATCTATTAACAGCCTGACCTGGGACTTCATACAAATTTAAATAAACACAAATAAAATTCTATGAAGCAATGAAATGAACTTTAAGTACAAGCAAAATGTAAGAAGTGGCAATATGCACATCTGTTTGCAGAAAGAGAAAAACAAGGCCTCCTCTTCCTACAGAAATGCTGGCCTTTGAAGCTAACAAAGAGATGGGTAGTGAGAGTGATCATGTATTTTTTAAAAGGGCTAAGTGAGCAAGCACAGCTGTGTTTACTTCCTTAAAACCTGCCTCAAAATCCATTGAGGTCAACAGGAAACCTTTGCCTTGAATTCCACGTGAACTGGATTAACTCTAAAGGCTCCATCTCACCGTTGGGGCCCGTGTGTGCCAGAAGGCTCCAGTTGCTTTGGCCAGTCTGTAGCCCCCCCTCGTCTGCAACCACGTCCTCCTGCACCATCCTCAAAAGCCAGGCGATTGCGGATGAACAACCAATGTGTCTTGGGTAAACTTGAGGGTTACAGGTTGATCAAGACAACTGGAGCCTACTGGTGAACCCGGGGCCCTGATGGCTATAACCTGCCAACAGTAAGGACAACACGACTGAGTTATCACCCAGGCACATGCACCTCTCTTTTATGCCCTGTGATTTAAAACAACACGCTAAAACAACGTTTTCAATAGTCATTTACATTTTTTTATCCTATCTACAGTAATCTTGCTAACTAAATTCATGTTCTGAACACATCAACAGAAAATGTTATTTGTAATGCTGTTTAGTTGTAGAACAAAAGGCCAACAATAACCAAGAAGCTACCAGCCATCACATCCTTAACTTCCACTTAAAAACGTAACAGTTGTTCAGGGCTGTTCACTGTTCATTACTGCTTTTGCTCACTGTCATCAGAGCGTGCTTGTACAAGCCATCATTGCATGCTGGACATCAAAATGAAAAGGAAAGGTCTGCTGTACCTAATCAGCCCATGCTCTGTGTACATAATTACCAAAGAAATATAACAATGGTGGGTGAGTTAAATCTGATGGTAAGTAAAATAGATCTTTTCAGACTGGGATAAAACTGGTTTGAACACATGCCATGTGCTGCGTTTGGCACAGAAGCATCCACAACACAGATTGCTAAAAGTACTTCTCGCTCTCTCAAGAGGAGAGCATTTATCAGAAGTCACAGTCACAAACTCTGAAAGTTATAAAGCTGTCAAGAAAATGCTAATTTAATCAAGCGCAGGTTCCATAGGCTAGAAATTCACCATGATTGCAATGTGAGTGCTTCAACAGTATTCAGAACTAGATGTATATTATGCTGCACATGAGATGATGCTTCACTACAGATTCATCTTTCAAATAAAGTAACACTTAAGGACAGAACAAATGGAGCTATGGATATCAATACAGTGCGCACAATAGCTGATGAGTGACAATGACAAGGCTGCCCAATATTCTGAAATCTGATCTGTGTTATACAGATTTAAAAAATGAACCTTACAAGGTGCCAAGGGCTTGTCTTCCACAGACATATGCATAAGTAATTTTACTAAATTCATCTTTAATCAGTAGTTTTTAAGATCTACAGTTGCAGTTTAGCTGTCCTGGGTATTTTATGTACCTTGGATACAAAATAATCTCAAGTACTGCAAGGATGACTAAATCTGGCCCATATCAATAAGGGCTGGTACCAACTAGGTCCTCTTGCTTGCTCATACAACCCTGCCCAGTGAACTAGCCCAGTAGCCAAAGCATCCCTTGAGATCCTACATGCACGCGCACAGGTCTACCAGAAAATTTTCTGTTGAGACATCCAACCAGTTGAAAAGAATTTGTGCCATCGGCGATATGGAACCTGCTTCTACCTGTCTAGGGCTGAGCCACACTAAACAGACCATCTGTAGGTGTGTTCTTAAAACCTGCTCCCTAGGCAGTCCGAATTTTTGTGTCTGCATGCATCTCTGCATGGTGTCCTCTCTCCAAAACTCTTGACAGCTTGATACGGTTAACACATTATTTTAAACAACCATTGAAAATTAAAAATATCTTTAGAAACGTAGAAATTAAATACCGCATCGGATCAGGAGTCCCCATAAATAAGCATCTTGCCTTTAACACAGTCAACACAAAAGCCTGAAAGCAGGACCACAAAGAAGCGAGTGAAGTGTACGATGTGCACAGATAGAGGAATGGCAATGAGCTTCCATTTGCATCACCTCTCACACTAACCTCTAGGAATTAGATAGAGGAATTACTTCAGGTTCATCATGTACTAACATAATTGTTACAACTATTGATCATTTATACATATACTTTTTTGTACCTTACTAAGTTTTTTGCTACTGAAGATTAAGATGTACAGTTCTCCAGTCTAAATCACCAAAAACTATATGTTAATTATATTTTACTAAATAGTGTTCAACAGATACATAATATATTATGTGTTTAAGCACCAATTCACACCAATACCATTAAAGCGTCAAGCTTCCTAAGAGAAACTGAATACACATTTACAGTATCATACATATGCATGCATACATATGATATGATAAAAATAATTTCCTTGTTCCAAACTTTAAATGTAACTAAAATTGTTAGATTAACTTAGATGTTGGAAATAACATGTCAGTGAGATACACTAACATTTAACAGACTCTGGTTGTGAATGTACAATCTGCTTTTTGGGTTTGGTTTTTTTTTGTGTGTGTGTGTCTGTGTTTAGAAATGTGGTATGAAATGACAAGACTCTAATTAAAGACTGAAAGTTTCCTAGGAAATATCTTGAGCAAGACTGTATTTCTCAATGAACCGGTAACAGCATTAGGAATTAGTTCAATAAATATGAGCTGACTTAAACTCCATTTTTAGTGTTTCTTAATGCAAAGCATGACCCAGTGTTTACTGAAGTTAACAGTGTTCCTTTCATTGTCATCAGCAGATTTCCAATGAGCTTCAAAGCACATTCATTTTCATTTGCATTATTTAACAACATAATGTGCATACATTTAAACTTCAGTCTAATACTAAAAAGGAAGAGATGCTGAGAAACACTGAAATAATGGGGTTTTTTTGCCACATCTGATCTGCTGTTTGCAATCTGCAGTGTTTCATCAGACGGTGGCAGGTTCTGTAGCACCTCAACAGTTTACTTCTGCTGTAAAAGCAAGTATCTAATTTTGCTGTTCATACCACCAATCACTCTATGCAACCTCATACACACCCAAAGCTCTTAACAGAACTGGAGTCAATAGTTTTATGAAACAGCCGTTGGCAGCCATTTACACTTCTATGGGTCTTAGATTATTTTATACATATGTAACACAAATATGTGTGCCTGTGTACACAAATGCATATACTTATGCAATATTGATACCTGGTAAACACTGGTATTCAGAATTCTTACATTAGTCTATTTTATTCTTTATTACTTGCTTGCTAATTTTCTACTACTGCTTCATTTCAGAATATTACTAAAAAATGCGGAAAGTGCCCATGCACTGCAGCAAAAGCCTGCAATCCATGACCTGAGGTTTCTTTTTATGAGTTACTAACTATCTCCTATTCATTCCATCCCTTAATCAAATCTGCAACTGCCACCTCCAATTTCTGATTAAATATTCCAATTAGACGAACTTTAAAAAATGCTCCAAAGAGCAAGTAATTCCTCCAGCTGCTGTTTTATTACTTTTTCTCACTTGAGTCTCACTCTTAGCTATTAATAAAATAGTTCATCATTTAATTAACTGGACTGATTGGCTGAAGACTACTTTCTTGCTTAATAAGCAGCCAGTGTTCTAGGTGAGCTGACACAAGATCTCTTTCCTAGCATAAGTACTTCAGCTAGCTCCTATGAACACATATGCTAACACACTCTGTCTCAGTACAGAATCTCAGCACACCAGCCCAAGTACTGCGGAGGGTGAGCTATTCCTACCTGTGAAACAGAGGCAGCTCTGAACAAATTGTGGTCTGGAATTGTATGTGGGAAATTTTCATCTAACATAGCACTGCTAATTAGCCTGGCTGAACAAGAGGACTGGGATACTGTTTCTACAGTAGTAGGCTTGGCATTTTTAAAATACATAATGCTATTGGCGTTGGTTTTGCTTTGTTTGTATTTGGATGTCCAGGTACATTTCCAATGAGGTGGAAAGCTGTGCTTAAAGACTTAAGTTTAAATACTAATTCAGAAAAGCACACACGTCTTAAAACCTAGCGAGAAGCTTCAAACTTAAACTTGTGAAGTTCAGCATTTTCTTAAAACAGCAACAACAAAAAAACCCAGGATTTACCTTACCAGATAACATAAAAAATCAGAAGCAAAGGTACAAACAGTTAATTAATACAAAAAAGCCAAGTTCACATACTCACCTGGGTAAAAGAAACAAGGGAAGATCTGTGGAGCCTCAGGGCTTTATGCCAAAAAAATACTTAATTTCTAACTCTTCTGACAGCAAAATGGACCCAGCTTTCCCTGGAGCAAAACCTTTTGTACTTATTGTTTAAAAAATGCAATGTACTGCACAATTATTTCCTTTAGAGTCTGAGTCTGCTTTTCTTCTTCCTAATACTGTGAAGAAAACATTTACTTTTAACAGAACTTTGCTTCAAGAATACAGAAGAACTGATTTGCATCTCGGGTTTTTTTTCTGATGTTAAAATAATCAACAGTCTTTGAATGCTTTAAAACTCAGTGTCCTTTAAAGGTTAGCTTCCTAATATACCTAGTAGGATAATACTAAAAGCACAGATATGACATAAACAAGAAATTCTATTCATTTAGAAAAATACAAGGATGAACATATGCATAATGGTTTGCTGCAAAGCTTTTATAAAAAATGGTGCAAAGAACATCAACTCACATTTGAATTGGAAACATCTTTAAATCAATCTTTTAGGAGAGTTTTATAAGACCCACTATGTCTCAGTGTGGAATCTTCTAGGTTCTTTAAAATTAGTGTGTCTCTTTAAACATGTATTTTTCTATTTATTGGCTAGTGCAATCCCAAATATTCGTAATACAATTTTTAAATTCTTACATTTGGTGACTCTGTTTCGCATTAAAGAGCAAATATTTTAAATATCTGTGAATGACCATTTGTCATACAATACTGTTATCCTGATAGAGGATAGCATATGAACTGACAAGTGTTTAATATAAAACCAGAACAAATTCTCAAGCATGTTTTATGAAGGTTTGATTTCTAGTCCCTGTTCCCAAATGCAAAATGACCTACCCTTTAGCATCTGCAAAGCCACGTGCATGAGAATTCCAATTGACTTCAACTAGACTTAATTAAATTGTCATTTACTTACTCATGAGATAATATATTTGCATATAGAAGTCACTCATGGGATAAAACTTTCCAATAATACAGAAGGTAATGGATTTAGAGGGAAATTCCTAGAGGATCTGAAAACTGGAGGTCAGGACTCCTAACATCCAGAACAGATGACAACTTTTGAAACGCCTCCTTCACCTTTACATAGGGAAGCATGGCATCCTTGAGGGAAAACAGCAGAAGTCCTGTGATGGGCTGGGAACTGATTAAAAGGGAAAGGACTGGGACAGCCCCTTCAAAAAATGGAAAAGCTCAAGAAAAGAATGAGAACATCATTCTGCTATGCATTAACATTCAGTTATCCCAGGTGACAAGTGAAAATGGAGGCTTAGTCAAGCCATATTCCTTCCCCCATGTCTTTCTTCCCGAATGTCCAGGATAAAATGCTCAGAATAAACAGATCAATTCTTGTCTCTGCACACAAAGGCAGTTGGATTTTTAAGGAGTGCTACAGTAGGAATTTTCCTCCCAGAACATAAGAAAAACTTAACTCCTTCCAAGTCTAAGATTTTTTGAGAAGTTTCTCAGTGTGTTTTCTCATTAATACAACTATGCGCATTCAATACAAATTTGCTGCAGCATAGTCTAATCTCCTGTTATTCAACATGATAGCGACATTAAAAAAAACCCTAAAATTATGAAAGAAGAATTGCCATTTGAAGGGAAAAAAGGTATGATGAATGCAATGTTTTAAGCTCTAGGAGAGAAAACTCTAGAGACTTAAAAAGGCCCAGGGGATTAAATCCTCCCTAAAAGACAAACATTTTAAATAACAGTAGAGAAAATGCAGTATGTGGAAAACTTACCTAATTAAACATATAGTGTATTTCTCTAAGTTTTAGGTAAAGTTCCATTTTCATTATTCATAGAAATGAGTCCACTGAATTGCATGAAAACTCTGTGTATTACTTACAATTTCTATGGCCTCTAGGGATTTCCTTTGAAAGAGAATCTTAGAGTCAGGTGATTTGCAAGAAATCAATAAATAGTTCTTTCTTTCCATTGGAAAAACTGTCAGGAATAGCAGTGAGATCTTAGCTACTCAAAATGCATGAAGGACGAGTTCTTGAATGCAGAGATAGACTCTTCAGGCTAACTGAAGCAAGGATGCCTAATCCTGTCAGAAGCCAGGGAAGCCTCCTGAGAAAGCAGCATGCTCCAGGTTACATCACAATTAGCTCTGTCTTTGGGGTTACAGTTTTAACTCGATCTTTCTGTGGCCAGAAGGACAGACAGACACTTGCATGTGCAGGCAAGCATGGGTTGGGGACCAATGAACTCAGGTTTCTGTCAAAGTCAGGAATCTCGTCAACACTCCCTTGTCCCTGTGCTTTATTGGCACTCCTCCAGTTCTTAACCCTTCTTTAGGATGAGAAGCTCCTAGCTCCAGCTGCCTGCAGGCTAAGAAGTTCATTTGAGGCCACCACTTAAGACATTCTTCTTCTTGAAGAAAGAGAAACAGGCACCTCCAAAAGACAACTGGCTCCATTTTAAGAGCCATATTTAAGACATAGGATGAATTGTTCCATAGCAAATCCAGGCAAACCATACTAAGCTATATGTGCAACTTCTTGACAGAAAGTGATTCAAGACTAATCCCATCCTTACTAAATTACTCATTCCTTGCATGCTGCCTATCTGCTTTAATCTTTTTTCCTCACATACAGCTCATTCAAAACACTGGTGCTAAATGCCATCCTCCAGTCGCACCCTCTCCTGGCTTGCTCATGAGCTCCTACAATAGTTCTTTTGAACTGTGCACTCCAAACTACGTTCTCATCCTCATTTTCCATACATACACTGCTTAATATTTTGTTATCTCCTCTGCAAACTCATTCCACTTTTATGCATCCCCTGACCATTCCCTTTCTTTGTTCTCAATGGTGTGCTTTTCCATGACAGTCACCAAGCTATTCCACTTTCTACACATAAGTGGCTAATCTGAAATACACCTAATAAGTCATCTTAGATCAAATCTTTAAATAAAAAACTGATGGGGTGGACAACAAGCTGTTACTTATCTTCTAACTTTGGCTAGGATATCTATGCCAGAGGAACAACAAGTTTTCATGAAGTTCAATGTAACTTGGATATGCTTTTGGTCTAACTTTACTTCCATTCAATTACTGGCGCAATCGTCAGTTTGATAGATCAAAATTCAGCTATTGCTAATCATGTTAAAAAATTGTGAGCCTTAAATCCAAGTTGTGTAGCCTACAGTTTTTTAACTACTAGCTTCTGTAGAAGGGACTGCCTTTCCTCATAGTGGAGTACTAAGTAGGCTCACACAACTCAATTATCATTCATGCTTTCAGAACAAAGTTGTGAGAAAAATTAAATTAAATCCCAAATCCACCTTCAGCCCTTCTGAGCCTGGAAACATATCTAAATTATTCTGTGCACTTTTGCACGGAGGTGGTGGGGGGATGATGGAGGATTAAAACTGAAAGCAAGAATCTCTCCTTTGGCAATGGAAAAATTAATCTCCTCCTATGCCAAAAGAATGGACCTACTGTCTTATCAAATGTAGCTATATAGAAGCAGCTTGGATTTACATACAATGCAAGATTTCATTTTATTTAAAAAAAAAAAAAAGGGGGGGGGGGCTAGTGGGGGAACAGCTTTTCCAGCCAACTTCAAAAACTGTCTTGGAAATTGTTGGTTTTATAGTACCTTGAAGTAGAAATATTCTCCTTCTGCCCTGCTCTTTACCACTATTTTTTCTTTATCTTTCTTTTTTAACTAACAGATTTTTTTTTTTTTTTTAATGTGAAAAACTTGCATGAATTGAATGGTGATAAGACACTGAAGAAAACACTTCAGGAAGAAGAAACAAGATGCTAGAAATAACATTTTATTTAAAAAAAAAAAAAAGCTAGCCAGTAAGGTCACTCTGAAACTCTCCAGCAAATCAGTCAATTCATATAAGTCACCATTCCTTTTGTAATCTGTATTATTGAGCCCCCCCATTTCATTCCTCCCTTTCACTGCTTTGTGAGACTCCTGCACATTTCTATTATTAAAGGAAAGGTCCCTTACGTATCACATATCAGAAAACCAAATGAAGTCCCAAAGCTGCTTCAGATATGCCACCTCCTAATCCACTTCCTGCTGGGTTCTTTTTTGCTTTGGTTTTGGGGTTGTTTGTTTTTTTTTTTTTTAATCAAGGAACTGGATACTTAAGAAAGAAAAAAAGAAAAAAGATCAACAGCAAAAGAACACACTGAGCAAGTGGTGAATCTAATTCCAACATTATGGGTTTTTTTTAAAGGATGGGAAACATGTTCCAGTGTAAAAGAATGTGAATAAAACTCAGAAAAGAATATTGCTCACATGTGTTTATACAAGGAACAATCATTAACCAGTAACCATTAATGCAGCTGGATGGAGCCTCTATTTATCCCTTATATTCCACAAAGATACTTAGGAAATGCGAGAGTTACATTCACTGATTTGTCACCCGTTTCAAAACTGAAGATGGTAGAAAATACTACTAGTGTGATAAAACATCATTTCATTAACGTTTCATTAAGCTCTGTAGAGTTTTACCTTATTGAAATTCATAAGGGAAATAACTTTGTACATCATATCAAAAGCAAGTATTGAAAGACCTGAAGTTAATTATACAGTGAATTATTTTAATGCTATACTGAATTGATTACACTGCTTTCAAAAAGACAGTACAAAATGCTTGAATTGTAACAATAGAAAACAGAGAAACAAAAACTAAGCCAAGGAAATCAGAATAAGATACATTTAGAAAAATAAAGGACTTGAACAAAGAGGACAAAAAAAGTGACAGCAAAAGCAAGCTAGAGTCTGAAATTTTTGTAGGCAGCCTGACTCACATCCACAATGAACTACAGAGTATCATTCAGATGAGGGATGATTTGAATAAACTGTATGTTACATGAACATAACAGCGTGACTCCACATTTTTGTGACAACAAACCCATGGCTTATATATTGCTTCTTAAAGAAAAGCACTGCAGTTGGGGAGGGTTGAGGGGAGCATTGGGGTTTTTTGTGTGCCTGAAATCAAGCTGTGCAATTTTGAAGAATGCACAAACCATTATTTACTGAAAGTTACTCTGGCTTTCTCCTACTGCAAGAATATATATTGTAATCACGAAGCCCAAGAGAGTTTACATGACTCAGCCTCAAAGTGAAGGAGTTTATATAGTGATCACTGTTTGCTGTTCATTTTACTTTAAAGTCTGATCATCTGTCTCACTTTTGAATACGTGGGAATTGCCAAGTATTTTGTGGCTACTCAAAATACAAACGGCTAAAGAAACACACCACACTTCTAAAATGCTGCATCAGACCACAGACCATGGCTAAGCATGTCACTAGCTTATTTTCAAGTGAAAATCATGACTGCATTTTTCCTATTAGATATGAAATGTATGCCTTATGCAAGTTTTCCTTATACTTGTTTTACATGTTTTTCACTATGCATTTAAGTTTACAGAAAGAAAACAACCAATTGCAGACAATGTGTTCAACAACTAAAAACACTGTGGGTATTTCAAATTAAAACAGGCAGATTTAAGGAACTACCATAAATATTCTACATAACTTCCACCCAGCCACGTCCTTCTGTAAACTTTGACCGTTTCTTTTTATGATGATGACAGTAAGTCTGTGCAATGTTTGGTTTATCTAGCTCCCAGCTCCTTCTGTCCGTTATTGCTAGCAAATACACACTAAGGATTACTACAGAAAATTCAAGTATTAGTCAAAATCCAAACTATTCTGCTCAGTCTGACAGAACATTAGTCCAAACCTGCATGTATGAAAAATCAGTTTGCTACATGACAGACTTGCCCTCAGCTGTCTCTGTTTAGAGTCTTTCATTAACTGAAAAGGTAATTTTGTTCCATTTCAGAGATCAGCTGCTGCTCTTCCTTTACTTTGACTTTTGCTCTCGGTGCCTGCAGGTGCGCTTTTGTGAGGCTACCAAGCCCTTGTGGAATGTGGCACCACTAATTACCTCTCATTTCCCTTGCACCACGCTTCTAGCGTACAAGAGCACACTTGACCATGATGCTCGTACGATGCCTTGTAAGATGTTCTCTCATTCAGATTGACCTTACAGTGTAGCACTGCACTCTCCTCTAACTTTTGAATATATTAGCCATATTCGAGTGAGTTTGACAGAAGGCAGATGCCTTAAACATATTAATTAAATTCTTACAAGTTTCATTAAAAAAAATAGGTGGCCGAGTAGATCATTAAATAATTACTTAGGTCTTTATGTAATCAAGTGGCAGCGCCCAGCCGGTAAGTCAGCACATTATGGTTAGTTTGTAACTATACATACCTGCTGCTGTTTCTCCTCAGCCAAACGTATTTGGTAGGGGAGTACAGTGGAGACAAGGAAGAAAAACTAGGGGATGGGGGACAAATCCATAGAAAACCTAGGGATGTTAATTCTGCTACTCATGAAACAGCTTGCTTTGACTTCTACCAGCCAGCTCTAAAAAAACCCCCAAAACACCAAAATCTATCTTTTGGACTCAAGATGAGATTTGTCATTCTATGAGTTTAGGGCTGGACTCTCCCTCCTTACTAGCTATGTCCAATGTATTTGCTGTGCTGCACAAGTCTTTAGATGTTCACTGAAATCCCCACTGGTGGCTGCAATCAGTTTCAGGGTTTGCGTCTGCCTGTACATTTGTAACTCTGCTGCTACCAGGGAATATGCCTTGTTCTGTAGCGTATTGTTACAATAGTTAGTGCAACGGTCCTTGTCCACAACTAGGTCTTCTAGACATAAAAATTAAAAAAAAACCTCTTTATGTTATTTATGGCAGTGAGACAAATGGGTTTATGATGATTGAATACATTTGGTTCTTTTTGTTACCAATTTTGCACACAAATTTTCCAGTTTCAATTCCTGCTGTCTGCCTTAGCTGTGCTGATGTTTTGTTTGCTCATTTCTTTTCAGTAGCAGGAATGCTTAGCCTCTCCAATTTCGATGAGATGCAGAAGTCGGGTATGGTACTGGATTCCTGCACCTTTGTTTCATTTGAACAAGATACAGTGCTGCTTTTTTTCTCCAAAGATGCCAACTACAAGGATTACCCAGAGCTCACTGGGTGACTATGGAATCATGTGTTTAGTGAGACAGACGCTGATGTACTGGTTGAAGCGCAAACCCACAAGGACGATTACACCGTTTGAAGGACAAGTGACTGAGCAACACTGATAAAAAGCAAACAAAAGGATTATAATCAGCAACCTACTAACTGCAAACAAAGCTGCATGTTAAGAAAGGGAAAGCCATTACGCCTGTCCTAAAACCAACAGAGATGAAACACTGCAGAAGTATTACTTAGTTTGTTCCTCCCAGGAAAAAGCTTGTGAATCAAAGCTGTGCTGTGCCATTGCAAAGCTGACAGTTGTTAGCACCAGTGACTGTAGCAGCAATAAACCTCAGGTCTACTAAAGTGTTTCAGCCCTACTATTCAGAGTGTTTTGTTCTCTGCTGCGTCCTTCAGAGATATGTGTACACATACTTAGGTCTACCACAGAGGTTGGGGAATTCCCATCCTCGGAGCTTTTCAAGACTTGCCGTGGCTACACAAAGTCACGGCTGACCTGACCTAGCACTGGAAATAGTCACGCATTTATTAGTGAAATCACACAAAGAACAACGTGTATAACATTAGCCTGAGTCAATTCTGGGTGAGCAGCAAAGAGAAAAAAAAAAAACAGTTAGGTCAACCAGCACTTGTTCCTCCCTAAACAATTTTTTCAAGACTGTCATATGCAAGTCTGACACATTTAATTTGTACAAGGCTTGAGGTCTCTTTTTCTTTGCGCTTTCTTCAAAACATAAAATTTATCTCACTTAACACGTAACTCATGACAATGAAGAATTGCATTTAATCAAATAATAAAACACTGACCTGAGCGGAGAGCAAGGCAAGAGAGGGCCAAATGAGGGCAAACTTACTGCTAGTACTCTGGGAGATGGGCTGCTGGACCACTGCAGTGGCAGGAAAGAGGTCTCGCAAGGCAGAGAGCTGTATGGCCCTCTGGATGTCAAAGCACCTCCCTCCAGTTCTGAAGCTAATGGCCGCAGAAGCTAGCTGTGACAGGAAAAAAGCCTTTAGAGGAACGCAAGCCCTTTGTGAAAGCAAGAGAGGGTCAGCTGAAGGACAAAAGGCCCCTTCAACCAGTTAATAGGGCAAACTAAAGAGATCCTAATGAAACAAGAAAGAGTTCCCTTTTTAACCGTAAGTGCTACATTTTCATCAAGGGCATGAGGAACGAGAGAATAACAGCAGTGAGCTATGCAAAGGAAGAAAAGGAGAGGACAGGTCTGTATGCAGTGGTAGACAAACATTCAGAGTGAAATGCAGACTTCAGAAATGCACATTCCAAGGAAAAGATATATGTTTTCGGAGCCAAATGAATTACTGTCACACTTAACACATGCATACAATGCACAGGCTCTGTCCCTTCGTTTTTGTAATGCTAAGAATGTCAAGACAGGGAAGTATGGAATACTGACACGTTATAACATGTAATTCTTTAATAGCAAAATTTTATTCTTAGCAGATTAATAAAAAAGTTTTAAAAATGATTACTAATGTGTCCTAGAGGAAGGGGGGAAGGACTCTGAGAGCTGCTCTGGCTTTTGGTTGGGAGGTTCAAGCATATGGATTATGAAGCTGATTATAAATAAGCACTGCATATAATAAACGTTTGTTCAAGTCTTTAAAAAAAAAAAAAGAATCACCAAAATGCTGGAGGAATAACTGTCTTAATATTTCGGGCTTGTTAAAACCATCTGTTTAATACAAGGGATTTAATTCATTCCAAATTTTAAATCCACAGAATCCAGAGAAGCTTTAGGGAAAAAGCCAAGCCAGGTGCAGCAAGCTAAGCATAGCACTTAATGCCAAGGAAGAAAATGTATTTCCACCTCTCAAATACTGGCTGTCATTCTCAAATACTGGCTGTCATGCTCATTTGTGCAGAAAGGTAAGCACCATGGCAAACAGCAGCAAAGAAGTCCAGGCCTGGACCTCAGAACATTTGAGAATAGCTTCACCCTTGCAAAATGCCTCTCACACATGATTAGGGACACCATGAGAGAATCAAAAATAGGTATGATTTCAGTCACCCAAAGCTCTTGAGATTTGGCCTACCACTGTTTTAGCATACAAGTGTGCATGCACACAGACTTTCTCAAGTACCTACCCCTTGTCCTTTCAAGCATGCCTTTGCAGCACTGGTTTCAGCATAATCAGTTTTGTGGATTTCCCTTCATCTCATTCTCCCTCTCCGCAGGGATCTATTTTGTACATTCGCAAAACACAGTAACAAAATATATCTGCCACTTCTTGAATATTTTACTGAAGTATGTCCTTTATTCTTCTACACAGACAGCAGAATCTTTTCCAGCAGCCTACAGCTATTGTCTGAGGCACTGCATAAATGTATCACTACTAAAACAGAGCTACCCCATATGAAAATCACTTCAAAGATCCAGAATAAAAGAGAAAGAACTCTCTCAGGCAGTTCACTGATTATTGTTTTTGTTATTTACTGACATTTCTCTGGTGCTCAGTCTGTACTGTCTGTGAACATAAACACTGCCTAGTATAATATACAGCAGCTTTGTAAGGGTAGAGGGAAGGATCTTCTCTTCTGGTCTCCCTTGGCGAGAGATTTATTTATTTTTCAGTTTGTGTGCGAGTTTGTCCTTATTTCACAAAGAACACGTTGAAAAATTAAGATAAAAGACTCTTCTGATGTGCAATTCCCCATTCCTGATTATTTGCCCACAGGCCAACCCCGATGCTTCTTCTATAATCAAGAATAGGCAACAGAGAGCAAGTTCGACTACAAGAGAGACATCTCCGTTTCCTACACACACCACAGGTCTACTGAAGCTAGCTGAAGATCTTGTCTATTTTTGTTTGAATGCCTGCAATAAAAGTTCAGCAGCTTCTTACCTCTCATACTGAGAGTTCAGAAGTTTTGAAGACATCTGGGAAAGCTTCTCCCTATTCATGCAATGAACCTCTCCTTCTGCAATAGAAGTTGGTTCTCGTGTCTGACTGCCGTTCTAGCAGGTTTATTGCCTAGAGGGGAAGAATGCCATTTACATTAGCAAGGATGAAGCTTGCCCTCTAAACTGGGAATGTGGCACACTCTTATCCAGTCCCACAGAGACAGAACTGTGTGGGCTCAGCACAATGGTGATAAGCCATCTCTTAGGTAGGATCATGAGTGGTTCCCTTTCATTATAAAAGCTGGAACCTCGAAATATCCTCCAGGTAAGCTGGCAAAGCAGCATTTTGTATCTTTTCCAAACTGAGCCCTACCTGCCTTTTTCTTACACAGAGAAATAGCTGGGGAAAACACACAACAAACAAAGCTCCATGCAGAACATTGATTATTTTCTGTGCTCGCCCCTCCTTAAGTGGGTAAATAGGAAGATGGTTGGCAGAAGATGGCTCAGATACCTACTGGAGCACCTGCAGACACTTGCTGAGAAGGGATTCCCCTTGAAGATTAAATGGCAAAACTTTTCAATTTAATTGGAAACCAAGTGATTTGATTTAAAGCATTGTAACCAGCTTGAAATCCATATTTTGACTGGAAACTTTTGTGCTTACATAGCTATAGACAAAGCCTAACATGAGAACATGAGCAAAACCCTTTCTTAAAAGTAATTTGGCCAACTCAACCTTCCATGCCTGTCACCTTCTCCTTCCTTTCTTTTCTTACCCTCTTCCAGCATTTGCAATAAAAATCAAGCACTGCTTTAAAAGAACTCTTCCTTGCCTGGCCACATACTCAGGATTTACTTCTTACACAGCCCAGTCTATATAGCTCTTTCTAGATCATCTGCTTATGTACAATACAAGAGCTCGTACTCAAGAATAAAGAGGTAAAAATCTATTGGCAATACACTAGCAGATAACAACATCAGATGGACTGAAGGGCAAGCCAACGTGTTTGTTGTTTGTTTCTCAAGCTAGAGTGCTTTCTATGTCTTACGCGTTGTCTTTACTTAACGGGCTGCAGGTTAACACAAGCCCTCAGAATCTAGTGCTGCACTTCACAGAAGTTAGCAAAATCTCTTTAGTATAAACAAGAATTTATTGGGAATTCCATTTGTCCTCTGAGTTACTTCTTTTTCTCTTCCTTTGTGTTTCCCAACCAGTCTTACTCTTGCTTTGCTTCATAACCTACTTCTCATGCCTACCCCTCTATTCCACCCCTTCTGGCTGTCCTACTTCCCCAGTGCCTTCTATCCAGGACTGCAGCTCCATACTTAATCAGCTGTCCCGTGACACTTTCACAATATGTCCACGTGGCTCACACAATTGTCTTAGTAGCACAGATCCTCACAAACCTTCAGTTATCCTATGGCAATCAGGCTAGAACTGTGCCGCTGAAATGGTATATTCAGAGCACAGATGTGTCTTCTACACCCACACACCAACACTGCCCCCCCTCCCATCCCCGCCCAGTGGTAAGGCACGAGTAAACATTACAAAAATCAGTCCCTTTCACGCCTGACACCAGTTTCGAGACTTAAGACCAGAGGCCAGACTAGTCGGACAGAAGAATGTGAAGCAGTATCACCAAACAGAGCAACATACAGAGCATTTAGCTTTAACAAAGAAAATTTTTCCAAGGAGTGATAGCAAACACAATAGTCATCAAGGAAAGCAAGAAGCTTCCCAGCAGTTTTTTCCGTGTGCTCAGAAACAGCTCACCGGGTACTCCCTGCGCAGATCGACCTCCAAGGCAGCCAGCTTTATTCAAGCTACTAGACACAGCCCTAGAACTAAAGCTGCAGATTCAGATAAACAGGCTTGCCCTTTATTTGTCCTTAAGCATTTTATCTGCTTACCATTCAGGTAAGTGTTGAGAACAAGCCTCTTGGCACAGAGTGTGTTGATTTTTGAAGAGGGTTCAAGTGAAAGCAATAGGATAAGACCCTCAGTTTCCCGTAGCACTAATACAGAAATTTTATTTTGTCAAAACCAACAGAAGTTTTTTTAAATCTTTTTTTTCTTATTGTTGTTTGGCTTGTCCAAATAATATTTTTAGAGGTCTAGAGCCAAATTTATGTAGTTTTGTACAAAAACAAAGTGATCTCCAGCACTAAAATAATATTGACATTGGTGAGAAAATTGACAATAAAACCCGTTTGCTCATCAGGATCTGAAATATTTTTAAATAACCTTAGAATCATAGAATAGTTTGGGTTGGAAGGGACCTTTAAAGGTCACCTAGTCCAACCCCCCTGCCGTGGGCAGGGACACCTTCAACTAGATCAGGTTGCTCAGAGCCCCGTCCAACCTGACCTGGAACATTTCCAGGGATGGGGCATCCACCACCTCTCTGGGCAACCTGTGCCAGTGCTTCACCACCCTCAGCGTAAAAAATTTCTTCCTTCTATCTAGTCTAAATCTACCCCCCTTTACTTTAAAGCCATTCCCCCTTGTCCTGTCGCAACAGGCGCTGCTAAAAAGTTTGCTGCCATCTTTCTTATAAGCCCCCTTTAAGTACTGATAGGCTGCAAGAAGGTCTCCCCAGAGCCTTCTCCTCTCCAGGCTGAACAACCCCAACTCTCTCAGCCTTTCTTCATAGGAGAGGTGTTCCATCCCCCTGATCATTTTCGTGGCCCTCCTCTGGACCCGCTCCAACAGGTCTGTGTCTTTCTTGTGCTGAGGGCTCCAGAGCTGGACGCAGTGCTCCAGGTGGGGTCTCACCAGAGCAGAGTAGAGGGGCAGAAACCTTCCTCAGTTCTGGTCCAGCTTCTGATTTAGACATGCCATGTGCCAATATCAATAAATACAGCTGATACTGCCTAAGGGGGATGTCAGAGAAAAAACAGCTTCTAAAACAAGACCTTTTATAACAGCAGCATTTCCCAGAGGAAACTTCATTTTCATTTTTCCTTACACACAACTATTTAAAGCACAGAATATATTAAAAAATACTCAGCATAAATAACTTAGACAAAAAAAGGCCTATCATAGGAAATGTGGATTTTCTGCTGTACTTCTTGGAATAACATACAGAAAATATAAGTCCAGGACCAATGTCAAATAATGCAACCATTACCAAAATAATATTACATTTTTCCAGGCTGTACTGTGTAAATAAAAACACAAGCTTCTCTTCTTTTTCTACTGTGAATTATAAATAAAATTTTCATTACTTAGGCCACTGTAGAATTACCACTGGGGAAAACCACACCACTTTATCATAGTTAGAGACTACTCTTCCCCAGTTCTGTTGTTAGTTGGGTGGAGGAGCTGATTTATGTTCTCCGAGCTGCATTTGGAGAAGACTGTCTTCATTGACTGCAAAGGGCCCAGATCATGTGCTTGACACGGGAACCTGCAGTAGGAGTTTAAAATCAAGGCACTGTGAATATCTCATGTTTATGCACACAGTAAAAAACAAGGTTACCCCACAGCACAGTTCATTTCCATGAACCACGGTAAAAACCCAGAGCAAACCATTTCAAAGGCATGTCTCCTACTGACTTCAGCAACAAAATAACCATCCTGTCCACATAATACTAGTTCTGGAGTCAATCAGCCGTAGCAATGTTACAAGCCCTTCTCCCTTTCTTTCCACTCTGTAAATGCGTGGACAGATGACGTCTGCATCACCTCAAACCTTCTTCTCTTGTGCACAATGAAGTTAGCATAATTTATTCTTTTAATTTTTTTTTTTTTACATAGAACAAAGAACAAAACCAGCAACAGACTGTCTCACTGACAAAGAGACAAAAGATAAGTATTACTTGAAAACGTCAGTAGAAAAATTCAACCATGCTCAATTCCGTGTAAGAGCCTGACTTAACACACCCATGAGTAACAATGGTTGGAAATTTTGTATTAAGTTGCTTAACAGATATTTCACAATAAATAGTATTTAGACCACAAAAGGTGCTTACATACTACTAAAAAGTATATTTCAAAGGAAATGTGACTGAAAAGTAGTATGCAAAAATACACTGTCTGCATAATATTTTATCAAATTTACTCATCTGGCATACAATTGCTCTGTGGATGTTGTTTCCCATGCAGCTTAGCTTCCCTTAACATCATGTGAAATCCCAACCAGTGATGTTCTCACTCTGTCAGTAATTTTACAGCTAGTTTGGAGTTCTCCACACAGTTTTACTCTGGAAGGATTAGGCTTAGCTACCCTGTGCCTTTTTTTTTTTTTTCTCCCCACAGTCCACCTTTCAAAGGAACATTTCTCATCTCAGTTCAGCTGTTTGGTTTGTTCATGAGTCCTATTGTAGACTGTTAACAAAAGACAGTATCTTTTTTAAAAGGATCATGGAGCACTGATGTGGTCCTATGACTAGTGTGGTCCACTGATACGGCCAATGAGGTCTACATTGATAGTCTACTGCCCCGAACCTTGTTTTTGTGGAAAGGTCCTATCTAGGACGGATAGCAAGTCCACAAAAATCAATAGGATGACTCACAGCAATAAAGTTGTGATGCAAATGTAGTGATCCTGATCCTGCTCTACTGCACATACAGCCTGGCCCTCAGGCCTGTGCTGTGCTGCACAAATACCTTGGCTGCAGGATCACCTTGACCGGCTCATTGTAACAGAGGAGGCTGCAGGCAGCTCCTGCTCTGTACCTGCAACTACACCACCTGTATGGCCTTGCCTTTATCTAACAGTGCAGCAAGAAGTTCTCATGAGAACATCATTTCTGTTTGACTGTAGACATGATTGATGGAGCTGTTCCCTGGTAAGAAAATCTTGTAACAGCTTGAATGACCAAAAGGGGAGAACCTCTGCTGTGGACAAGGTCTGCATGGCGTGCTGCGTGTGGCTTGGAGTCCTGTTCAATGCTATACACTGCTCAGGACTTCCAGCATCTAAAGGGGCATAAGATTATCTATGCTATTCTCTTCTTATAGTATTAGCTCTAATAAATAGCTTTTTAAATGATACCTTACCTAAGTGCCTTTGTGATCGGGGTCATAACAGACCAGTACCCCCTGGTGCAAAACACCAAACAGTTCAAGTGTCTAAAAGATTAAAGACCAAGTACAAGATGTCAAGGCATCTCGATGGATCATCAAAGAAGTTGAGAAAAAGAGTATGGATGTCTAACACTAAACAAAACTCATTACAGTAAAAGACTAGAAACAAAATTAATTTCTATAAGTCATTGACTTAAAGGTTTACTCAGATTCCCCCTTTTAATTGTTGCCTTTCATCCCAAAATGCTCTTCTAAAAACCTCCTCTTCCCAGGCATGTTCCATCAGCTTTATGTTTCTCCAGTCCTATGTCTCCTGAAACTTTACCTCTATGTTTACAAAATAAGGCAGTTGTTTAAGTAAATCTGCAGTGTATTTTACCATGACAACATTATTACACCACAATACCAATGACACTGATAAAACCTGTGTGCCCACTGCATATCCCTGAAGATTAACAAGGCCTACCAGTTTGGCTTGGCTGCAACGATTTCCTGTGTCAAAATAAATTCCAGTGTCTGGAGACTTTCTGTTCCTTCTTTCCCTGCTCAGTTTCTCTTAACCTAATTTTGAATCATTTTAGAGATGTGGAAACAGTGAACGACCAGAGGTTGTTGACTCTAAACCACTCAATTTAACTGGCTGATGCTTAAGCATACTCAGTAAATATTAACTATATTAAATAACCAGAACAGTTTTCACTGCAGTACCAAATGAGCTATCATTACAAAAAAACAGAGCAAAAAAAGGCAAAGTGAAAGGTGATTTTTTTTATTCCCAGCTTTCTTAATTTTTTTTTTTTAATTTCACCAGTCACTAGGTTTTCCAGCAACATACCTTTGTAATAATTAAGCAACAATAACTTGATAACAAAGTGGTTTTAACAGAATATCACCTTTACCACTAAATGATCTTGAAATTTCATTTTCTCACTGGCAGCTTTAAGATTTAGGAAGTACATTGCAATATGTCACCATCATGCACCTTTACACAGCACTTCTCCTGTTGCTGGTTCAAATATGAAAAAGCTTGTTTTGCAGATTTCTGAGATAGGGAAGGAGAGGATTAAAGCTCCTTTCATTACAAAAAAAACCTAACTGCACTCCTGTCTCACACATAAAATGTCTTTCAAGTGTTCACTTGGATGATTATCTCCAATAAAGGATCATTTCCAGTTAATGAAGGACACAATAAAGAAACCATCAGAAAAAGCAATAAAGAGTAGCCAAAGCATCCAACTGGTTGATTTTGTGGGTTTTTTCTTTTCTTTTTTAAATTGATAAACGTAGGAAACTTTCCCTCTTCCACCCCAAAACATTACCAACTTTCTGAAGAAATTCTGTAATTGAGATCCAACAAAGATATTTTTACTTGAACATCGTGCCATGTGACTCAGGGGGAGGGTGGCCAAGGCCTTTAATTAGTGCCAGATTCCTAACTGGACTTTGTTGCCCAGGACGCAGCTCAAGCTGTGCAAAGGCAATGCCAGGGGAAAGTAAGTTGCAGCGTAACAAAGATTCGAGAACAAGAAAAGAAACACTAAAGTGCTTGAAACTTTGATGTCACTTCATAACTCCGAGATATAGCTCCTCAAGGCACATATCTGTATTGTCTTCATATAATCCCATCTTCTTCTATTTTTCCTGGTGTTTGTTTTTTTAATTCTACAAGATTGAGACCATTTTTAAGCTTTATACCAGATGGTTCCCCTACTCTTTATCATCCTTGTTATCTGCAGTTTGAAGATGTGAGAGAAATGTCCTGTAAAGGCATATGTCCAAAAAATAAAACCTGAAAAGAACAGGATTACAGGCATAAAGGCATTACCCGGCAGTTAGAGAAAGGAAGCAATGTGCAAGGAATATGCCCTCCTGTGCCTAGACTGTCAGAGTCTTTAAAATGCATGGTTTCAGAAAATGGCTGCAAAATCTTTGGCATGATGCTACAGAAAAGGCTTAGAAACAAAAGTATTAAATAAAGCTGTAGAGGAAAAAACTACATACAAGAAGCCTGATAACTGCCAGTCGTGTATAGACTTATCCATCACCGCAACATCCCTCTAACTCCACCTTGTTCGCTTTGCCATAGAGATAAAAGACAGAACACCATCAATCTGTCCAGCTTTTGAAGCTGCAGTGGTCAGTTATTGTTTCCTACAAACAGATAAAAGCTGACACTTAATCAGCAGCTCACCAGTATAAGTGCTGGAAACTTCAGTCAAACTTTGCCAAAAATAGGTATGGGGGGGATACCTTATCAAGCCCAAAGTACACAAGAGGAAAAAAAAAACTTGGAGGAAAAAAACCAGTTCAGATTCTAGTACTCTGCATAATCCCATTTCATGAAACTATGCACAGGCTGGTTTGTTTTTTTTTTTCATCGCTGACTGAAAAGTTTCAAAATCTTCAAACATGTCACAACAGTGCCATATTTTCCAGCCACCTCTGGTGTCCGACTTCACCAAATTGAATCAATGCTCAGCTGACAGTGACATTCCTGTCATTTCTGCTGATAACGCTGCAATAGAGTGTATCTGCAAACATGGAAAGTAAATAACTTCCTATGACAATGAAAGGAATTTAACTTGGTAAAAACAAACTTAATCAGTGTGTTTATTCTGATATTTGTGATCCATACATGTTCACAGACACAGAACTTTCCCAATATATTTAATGACTGTTACCAGAAACTTTGAAATCACTAATAATAAAAAGTTTGTGAAAAATCGAACATTATGGAAAACAATCTGTACTGAATTTCCTATGTGCAAAATTTTCATGACATTTAATATCATAGCTATATAAAAACAAGTGGGATCGGGTATATCCATCTTCAACTGTCGTGCAACATTTAAAAGCCAGATTTTTGTGCACTTTGGCAAACAAGTATATAAGCAAACAGAGAGGAATGCATACAAAAAGCTCTTCAATTTTGACTTTAAACATAACTGTGTTAAAATAACTCCAGGAAGATATTTTTTCTCACACATGTTATGGTAAAGCAGAAAATAAACTCAAAGGGTATGTTCAATTATTCATGATCATTAAAAAGAGAATGAACTAGCAAGCTCACAACATGAATACAATTGTCAAAGTGAAAAGGGAAATCAAGCACAAATTGGCCAAGCGCAAGTAAGGCACATGTATCTGTCAGAAAGAGGAGGATTATAAACAGAAAGCAGAAAGACCAAGCCAAATAGCGAATAAACTGCTAAGTTAGTCAGACCCTGTGGGTTTAATAACCTTAAAGAAGTAAAAGCCGGTAAAAGTATCCCTGAAAAAAATATCAACCACAGTTTCATTAAAACAAGGGAGGGGGAGCCAGAAATAATAGCAAGATACTTCCTAAATAAAATTCATATTTAACAGCACATTCTTATTTGAAGTACACTACTATTTCAAACAACATACATATGTGAGATCTTAACAGCATTTTGAAGATCAGGAGTATGTACCACAGAGTACACAACCAACATACTAAGTATGTAAACACTAAATTTTCACGCTTGCACTTCCTGACAGTGCTGGAGATGCTAAGAACTGATAAAAGTACTTTGAATAGTGAAAATATATATACTTCATTTACTGAGATGCTTTTCAACTAACTGGTCGTTGTCTTAAACAACCAAAACTGGATTAAGATTTTAGTTAAGCTTCAACTGACGTTCCTATGAATTTGTCAGCCAAATAGCCTTCACATGATCCCAAAGCTTTCATGGAATTACATAGTACAAAAAAGCACGCTGATTTTGTAATATTTGTGTGTTCAGTAAAACAGAGTATGCAGATACACTACATGGTCTCATTTATGTGAAGAAGCTATTCATTAATGCTTTTCTGTCACTGCATCCCCACCAGAGAAAATGCCCCACTCGGAGAAAGAAAAAAAAGGGTGAATTCAACACAGTATTCAGTATATCACGTTACTACTGAGCATAGCAGTGGTAAGGTTATACATGTAAGAACTACAAAAATGAAAACAGTCATGAAGTAGGAAAGGCAATGAGTATTAAAAACAAATAGGGATTAAGATGCAAAACCTCACTCCTGGGACAAATTAATTGCATTACAGATCCTACAAAACCACACAGAAAAACCATGGAAATCAGATCAGGAAAGTGTTAGTTATAATAGTGTATCATAGAACCGTATGGACATACCACACTTGACACAATTACGTAACACCATACAGTACTGCATAACTTTCCCACCCATGCGCTGATACAGCACAGCACTGAACTTTGAAAACTCCTGGCTAGTTAAACATTTTCATGGAAGAGTGTTTATGTTTGTACAACAGAACGGTTAACAGTGAGAGAATACAACACCACTGCTGAAAGTGAGTACAGAATTGTCATAAATTTCAAATGCCAGGTGCTATCACAGACTTTGAAATTGGCTTGGAAGAATGAAAGATTCAGCTGAAGGTAAAGTCCACAGATTTGCACACAGTTGGACTGCAAAAGGGAAACACAAGAGGTCAAGAAGCAGCTTGTCTAACAGAAGTGACTCCTAAAACATCCCCACTGAACACCAGAAAGAAAGGCGCTATTTTCATGCTTTCCTGCAACAGCTGCAGAAGTATATCATGGCTTATGACGCTTTTAAATATCAGGTAAGAAAAATGAAGAAAAATAAAGTTATCTTAACCAATGCACCACACATAATCAACTCTAAGCAATCTTTTATATAGGGAGCAATTTATAAATATTAACAAGCAAAAACCAAGATTAAGCTGTTTTGGAGGGAGGATGATACACTGCTAAAGCCATGTTACATAAATGACACACCAAACCACAAGAATGCAGGGAAATTGTGATTTCAGACACTATTTCTTCCTCTTACAGAAGATGTACATGGGACTGCTAATGGAAGTAAGGAAGTTAACAGCAGATCCGATTCTGATGGATGTATTTTAGTCAGGTTGCTGGGCTCAAAACAGCAATAACTGAGGTTTAACAACCTGTGATCTACAAGAGATTACACTAAGTGATCCTTCTGCCCCCAAAACTTACTGAACTCTTTTATTGTCTGTGTTGCACATACACCTTATTGAATTTTCCCTCTGTACAGGTGCAGAATTTGATTGGGTTTGGTTTACAGATTGCAGTATCTTCCCAAAGAAGAGGAGAAGTCAGTAACAAACTCTACAGGACCTCCTATACAGTCTCCTGTAAGTGCAGGAAAGTTTCCCGCAAGTGCAAAACAGGAGCTTATTTTACAAATTCTTAGGAATATTTAAATATTGATGACAACAGCAAGAATCATCCAACAAATTATTTTCCTATTTCAGAATCAGCATGAATAAATGCAATTGATTCTGCCATCACAGAAAATAAATTTGGGAACAGAGAACTACATCTCTGACTCATAATGTTTGCAGTTATCTGATCAAAGAATAATCCCTGAGCTGTTTCCATCAGAGATTTTTTTGCATGTCATCAAGATTCACTACAGTAGACGTGGCAAAATACATAACTATGGCCTTTCAAGTTCACAAGTGACCACTCATGAAGGATCCAGGAAAAATGTAATTTCCCCCTTTTCTCTAGGATTCCAGCCTCTCCTCCCATGCAACTTCAACATAGCCCTACTTAAAAACATTGTTTTGAAAACCAGTAGCTAACATCCACTAGAGGATTGTACTGTGAACCTTGCAGAAGACTTCAAGGCCTTGAATAGGCCATGTCTGCTCTACTTGTTCTTATACCTTGGGAGAAACCTGTACGTTAGCATGGGTAGCTGCTGAGAAACTAGCTTGAGAAACCCATATATTAGCATGACTAGCTGCTGTAAGGGAATGTGCTGGAGTGCCCTGCACCAGCCTGTGCTGCACACTGGTGGATGTTATGAAGAGGTAACATCCAACCTCTCAGAAGATGCATTATTCTGGCTGTTACACAAAATAAAAGGCACAAGGGTATATGAGGGAGGAGGAGCTTCTCCACAAACAGGATCTGTGCAGCATGCTGTTGGGAAAGTCCATCCAGGATCCCTCTGATGCTGCACGAAACTGCAGTTCCCAGCATCTGAATGGACATTAAGATTTACTTGCTCTCTGTGTTCCTCTTTTTATTCTATCTTATTAAAACAACTATTTTATTACTTCATTTGTTGTCAGGTCTTTCTTACTCAGTTCCAGAAAGAACCCTGCACCGCTTCTCTCTCCCTCTTGTCTTCTACCTCCTCCCGGTGCAGAATAAGGATGCAGACATTATTCACATACAGAAGTTCTACAAAAACAAACATCCTATCACTACTCAACCTCTCAGGCCTCAGTACAACAACAGAGTACAACTACAACAAACCTTTTGCTTATCCACACAAACCTGGTTAAACTGAACGCTGCACAGACCCTGGTATATATATCTAATCGCAAGAGTTTAAGAAGATATCCCTTCTGACTGTCCATTATACCCCTCTGCCAGAGATGATTGCTTTGTAACAGGATCGATGGAAGCGTTGACTACCCTGGGGATCATAACTTCTACGAGAAGACTAGCGTAGCATTCAAAGTTTCAGTAGCATCCCAAACTACTATAATGTTTTTATTTTAGGGAACATAAGTCACAGCTCTGAGAGATGGAGCTACTACGGTATCTTTTATTTATTTTAAACAATAATGGAAAATAAATGGGGATATGCCACCCCCAGATGAGTTTGTCAAATTGCACATAAAGCTCTCCAAGTAATGCTACTGCTTTAGCTGTCCAGGAACACGGAGAACACAAACTAGCAGAAGTAACTGTAGCAGAGAGAAACATAATCATATTTTTTGAAGAGCCTGAGGGCTCTATCAATCACTCAACTTCCTTTAAATTTTAAAACTACAAGAAAACAATGAGAGCAATGGTATATCAGTTGTTCTAGGTCCTATATTTGTACATAACAACTTAACTTTAGCACCGACTGTACTGAAGTTGGGTTTTTTCCTATTGTTACTTGGAAAGAGCCACTGATAACATTAAACAGAGCCCATTACATATATAGATAGCTACCAATTCCAGTTACGCATAAGTCCTCTTTTTCATTTTAGGACAAAGGTTCCCCCCAAAACTTCTAAATTTATGACTGTCCTTGTAATTTCAGTGAGAATGCTGCAGCTAGATTTGAACAGACTGAGCAGAGATATGTGCTGCTTTGGGTAGTTTGCAAGCACACACCATGCACTAAAAAAAAAAAAAAGCAAAATAGAAACCAGGTGCAATATACAGCAAAGGCGTTTCAAAATGTGAAAGTTCACCTCTAATAGCTTTCCCTTTTTAGAACAGCTGCAGGGTTGCAGCACCCAAGAACCAAAGACATTTTGTGAAAACCACTTTTCCCCCCCACCCCATTATAGAGCCACTTGCTAAATAGAAAACTAAGGAGGAAAAAGGTGGGTCTTTGAACTAGAAACAGCAAACCATGAATGAATACAAATAATGAGTACGAATGCACAAACAACGTCAGCATCCTACAACAGGAAAGAGAGCCTAAGCATTTCCTTACTAGTGCAAAGACAGAAAGCAGGTTAGGGATGGGAGGGAAGATCTACTGATTCTGCCCACCTTGGTATGAAGGCAAGTAACAGCTACTTATTTTAATATGGCTGGCAAAATGCTACCTGGCTCTCCTCATACAGAAGCTGCTACATACATGAGCTGCTCATGAGTCAGTGTAATTTCCAGTGCTGTGCTTTAAGACTGTAAAACTGCAGGTCAGGAGCGAGGGATGAGCAGCTCAGACATCCGTGCAGTGGGGCAGAACAGAAAGCTGGGGCTGGATCCCCTATCCACCGTCCCAGCCTAAGCTTTTCCAACGCATCAGCCAGAGCCCCTCCTACGTCAGTTATTTTCATCTTTTTTCTTAATTTTTTTAAATTAGTACTCTGAAGTTTGTTTGAAAAAAAGGCTTTCAGCAAGAAAAAAATAGGTCTAGATTTCTAAAAAGTTACTTTTTACAGAATTCTATTGAGTGTTTTTATGAGACTGTTCAGAAAACTGTCAGTTTCCTATTTCCCTGCTGACACATTGGCTTGTGTGATTTGTCACGAGGGTTATCTCTGTCATATTATGTGACATAATACAAAGAAGCTCAGAAAATGTGATGTGACAAGCCAACTAATGCACTGAGCCAGTAGGGAAATCTAAAAGCAGTACGTATCTTAAAACTGAGTTGACTTCTTTCTGCCCTCCTCTATCCCTCCTCTCCCCCAAGCCCAAATGGTTTCCCCTGCAAAATGGTGAGGGTCAGCTCTTCATTACCTATATTTAAGCAGCAAATTCTCCTTCTAGCATTGCCTATGACAGACAAATATTTTCTCATAAGCCAGAGTACAGGCAAGTGATTTGTATTTAGTGCAGTCCAGAGTCTGAAATCACATGTAGAAAGGCTCTTCCTGAAGTGGGTAAAGAGGTAAGCTACCAAGAAAAAAGTAACAGAGAAGCACTATGAATAAAATTGCAGTGTGTAAGCAGTCATCAAACAACAAGGTGAGCTAGAGAAATCTGCAGCGTCTGTGGGCAACATAATGCCAGGAAACCAAAGATGCATCCTAAGAAACAGCTATTTCTTCTTGAAATAACCTTTGTTTTCTGCTTCATGAACAGTTTCATACCGCAGATGTATGCACCGCTCCCCATGTCCATGGAGCCAACTTAAAATGGGCTAGTCACCAGAAATTTAAGTGCATACTTGAAAGGGAGGATGCCACGTGAAGGCTTCCAGAACAATATAGAAGAAAAAGTATCTCAATACTGCGATGTACTGTGATATTACTACTAAGCCTTTTGGACAAAACGGGTGCATGCACTTTGCATAGTGTCTTTCAATAGCAGCAAATAATTTTATTATCACGTTTATTTAGAATTGCAGTACTACAGTGGTATCTTCGTGTCCCTCCCTTATCACCCCATTCCTGTTGGCTCTGGCGTGCAAAGAGAAAAAAAAAATATATATTCCCCATCAGCAATTGTGAACATACCTGGAGTTAGAGAGAAACCTATTCTCCCGAAATCTGAGCTCAGAGGTTAGTTTGTAGTAACAGTATATTCAGAGAGTATGTTCCTTTTTCACATAACCTCTTTTATACTGTCCTGACACTGGATAATAAGAATAATTCTAGGATAGATATCCTAGATTCAGAATTATTATTCTAGAGTAAAAATATCCTTAGAGTAACTTAAATGTAATCCTCAAATTTAATTGAAGTGTGGACAAAACCTGAATTGTAGGCAAGCATTTAATCAAGCTTCAAGAAGAAATTCTCAAAACATTTGGATCATCAGCTGGAAATTTTGGAGTTATTGTACCTTAATAAGCACAATATGGGTAACATTCTATTCATAATAGAAACTATGGATTTCTAAGAACTCCTAAAAATACTTGGAATACAGGAATCTATGTGCCCTCTGACTTTTAAATTCCATTTGCTCAGTATCATTTTATATTAAATAGGTTATATACAGGCTACCTCATAATAATGTCATCACTTTTCTATTTTAACAAGCGGTAAAAACTCCGTATACTTGGGGACATATGCAGAACATAACATTTAAATCACTTTTATTCTGCAGATTTAATGGGTATAATCAAAAGATCATAGTTAAAAAAACTCAAATCCCAAAGCAATGTCTTGATTGAAGCAATTTTAACCTATAATGCAATAAAATCAGATTTAATAGTTTATGTAAAAAGAGTTAGGCAGTGCAGAATATCACTTAATGTACAGTATATTTTAGGACTTTCCACTTGGAAACATATTATGCTTCTCTCTCTTTCTTACTGCAACCCTCAAACTCCTTTAAAGTAGAACTCATTAATATTTATATAAACATTTCCAGATTTTCATATGGAAACTTCTACAGAGGTGGAAAATAACATTATTGTTTCGCTGATCTGAGAGGTGGCAGACTTTAGTAGCACCATAGAAATCATACTTGAAGGTCAGTACCGGCAGCCCTGTTACCTCAAGACTGTCCAACACCATAGGGCTGAACTCCACCTATACATGGAGTATACAGAGCACAGGTAGACAAGCGGGATACACACACAGAGCTTGGGGACCAAAAAAACCAACACACTGGGACCCCTAAGTCTGGACAGGAGAAGCCTGAGGGAGGGTAGGATTGCAGTTTACAAAGTTGCAAAAGCAATAAACTGCCACTCAGCAAAGCCTGGAAGACAAGAATGAGGTGGCCACTTGATGAAACCAGTGGGAGATAGCCCAAAACAGATAAAAGTGCTTCTTTGGACAGCAAGCAGAGAACTTGTAGACCTTGCTGCCACAGGAGGCTGTGAAGGCAGACAGTATTAGCACGATTAAAGACAGGTTAGACAAATTCAGGCACCATGCATGGTGGGTACTAAAAGGACTGGGCAAGGATGCACACTCTGATGTGTCTAATACAGCTGTAGATCCTGGAAAAGTACAAGGACAAAGGACCAGAGAACACGTACAAACACACAAGCCCTCCCTAACCCACATCTCCCATTGTCACCATCAGAGATGGAGTATGAGGACTGACAGACCACCACTCTGAGCTAGGAGGGTATTTCTTACACTTTCCTGTCATCAATTGGGACCTCTGTCAAAGAGCAAATAATTCTCCTTTTCAATAGCATGCCCTTCTGACCACTATGGCACTTGATATAGAAATGTCATTGACCTTGCTATCACGGGGGGGAGCAGAAGGGGGGGAAAATCAGCAGCATCCATGATGATTTCATATAAAAGCCCTAACATTTACTAGATGTCTGCTTGCTTGCTTACCTTACCCTAGAGGTCAGAGTTGTTTTTAACTGGAAAAGATATTTACATCAGCAGAGAGGTTTGAGGTTAGAAATAAGGAGTGCCACCGTAAAAAAGAAGGAAAAAATCTTAAATCACGCTATAAGAGAGACAAATATTTCCTCATAAGGAAGGTGGCCTGCATGATGATGGTCTCTTGACCTTGTAAGCAATAATTTTGCACACGCTGACCACTGCAGAACTGTACAGGGCACGTGAAAACATCTTGCTTTCTGCCCTATACCAAGTCAGTGTTCTGAAGACACAATTCAAGGTTACTGAAATCCAAATCTCTTCCACTGGCTTTGCATTAGGTAGATAATTCTGCAGGCAGCTATACCATGCAACCTTGTTAAACTGCACTGAGAGAGTGACTGAGGTTACATCCTACATGAAAAGCAACCACAAAAATGATACTTAAAAGGCACACTGAATCCATATTTGCAAGTCAAATTACTTTTGCCACAGCACAATAACAATCTTTCTTTTAGGCTAATCAATGAAAGATGCATATCACATCAAATTCCCTTCATTTTTCTACCCTCATTTCCCTCAAAGGCAAATGTTTGGCATGAAGGGACGAGCATGACTTCACTAATTATAATAAAAAATTGACTAGTGACTACTTTGTGTTTACACCATAAATAAAATGTAAATATAGAAGATCTGAGTCAAGCTTACCAAATGCTTTGAATTTGTGGCATTTACAAGTAAGATTAAAGCGTGGGGTTTTTTTGTTTCAAGTACGTAAAGCATATATTCTACTACAGCATTAACTGCAGTAAACATAGTATACGCCACACAGTATTTGGACACAGGTTTCGCCATTCCAGTTCTGACAACCTGTCTTTTGTATTGCCATGTACAGTATGTTAAAAAGGCTTAACATCTTAATTTAGAGGTGGTTTTTCTACAATCAGGTACTGATTGTAGAAACTTTACTACATTGTAATGTTTGAAACATTACTACAATGTTTCATACTCTTACAATTAAAGCAAGCAGTACTAAATGGCAAATTTTGCAACTAAAATAAGAATATTGAATGGCAAACTTCACAAGTAAATTATCAATTTCAATGTGAAGAAAAAAAAGACAACCAAAATTTCTCACACTTTTCCAATAATACATAAATATTTACAATCGCTTCATTATTTCCTGGTTTAAAAATAAAATGCTTTCAAAGTTATGTTTCTGTCAGCTTACCCACACATGTATATAACTTACTAAGAAGCTAAAGCAGCCACACATGTTGTTTTGAAAGTGTTCAGATTCTATGAAAACTTCTAAAATTTGGCAAAACAAACTAATTCTGCTGTACAATGCAGCTCAGCAGAGATAAGCATAATAAATGTCCTGTTATTCTCTCTCCTTTCCTACAGGTGAATTATTCAGTAGAGATTATTCACATCACAGGAGAACAAGAATTCTTTGATAATGGAGAAGTAGTTAGCAAGAAGGCAGGCAGGTGTCTAATACTAATAGTGGCTGTGCCTGTACCACAGCACTGATGCCCTCACCATCCTCATTCCTGAGCACACACTTTGCACCTCTTAAATGTATGTGGGACACCGCATAAGTGCACATCGTATATAAGCTGGTTTCCTTTGGGAGGATGTCCAGCCGCATGGGCAAAGGAGCAGTCATTGTATAGGTGTCCCAAGTTGTGCAATTGGTGAACGATCTGTACAGGACACCAGGTGGTAGGCACCCACATTAGAGAACAGAGGTTGTCTTCAGCATGTATAGAAACTTACACCCATGAAGCTCAGTGCTCAGAGCGAACAAAAACTCTTGCCACCTTGCAGCATGTTCCCCGAGTGACAGAGAAAGGACTGGTGTACTGCGGGGATCCGTCAGCTCTGATTGAATTACTGGAAGCTGCAAGTAACTTCTCAGACTAGGACTGAGCCAGAGAACTCTATATCCATTCAAGTGGGCCCAAGTCATAAACTGAAAGAGATAAGCAAGGCAGATAGAGCTCAAAATGTAACAGGTATTCATTACAGGAGAGACATTTAGGAAAGCTTTTTCAATTCGGCATTACCAGAAAAGGACAAATAATGACCAGGAATCTTGCAGGTAATCCAGATGAATGGAGGGCAGCAGAATTTCAAGTGAAAAACGATTGACCAGATTCAAAATAATTACTTCTGTATTTTAACTTACCAATTGCTAACATCAATTTAAAAAAAAAAAAAAAGAAAAAATCTATCTTGCCCTAAAATGATGCACAAAAACTATAATCCAAGGACCGATAAATGATCTCTTATTACTCAGAGGTAACTGTAGTAGCTTCAATTCATAATTTCACTGTGCTCAGACCTCCCAAAGACCAATAGCACTGCAGTGTATTATTAGCATTTACACATGCATCTCCGACTTCTGAAATTTCTCTACAATTAGAATTATCACTGCTAGACTTGATGCAGCATCCTGAGGAAGAAATTTTTACTGTCCCTTCATTTAACACTTGACACCTGTCAGTCACTGGGACACTGAGTGGGTCTACCTGAACAAGGGCACAGTAGGTTCTCTTTTTTGGTACGTCTGCCTTGCACCTACACTGCTCCAATGCTCCCCTCTTCACACTGTACCAGTTGTTTACATAGATATACCTTCTCTGACCAGAGATATACCTTTTCTAGTAGGAAATTTTCTCTCTTCCCTTGATTTCATTGGTCTTTAGAGGCCACCTCTGTCCTTCTCATAATAAAAGAGCACAGGCATTATCATATTCATCATACTTTGTTCTATTTAACAGATTTAGTTTTTCACGTTAAAAGGGAAGCTACAGATTATAATAGAATATTGGTAAAGCAAGTTTTTTTTTTTTAAGAAGAAAAAACACATTAAGTTGAATTACTTGGGGGAAAACATTTTAAACAGCTAAACAATCAGTTCAAAGCAAATTGAAAACAGCAGACTACTTCCACATGCATATAATGGGAATACTTAGGAGAGAGAGTAAACTTTATTATAGCAACAGTTATAGAAGACCTTAGATTTCTCATCATCTTACCTCAATACCAGTAGCACCATCAATACACTGACTAACCATGTCACTAACTCCCCAAAAATAGCTTCACTGGAAAATGCTGTCTTGACATCGCCTCCCATTTATTTTTTACATCAAAATGGCAGTTTAACGAACAATTGCTTCTGGTAAAAGTTTGATTTTAAAACCAACAAAGTCATGAGAGCTGTGAAATGGTTGCACAAAGATTTTAGAAACAGAAATTGTTTCAAAAGTTCAAACAACCCAGGCCCCTCAGGCTGTGTCTAGCCTGATAGTTTTTAGCATTATTTGTTAATGCTTTAATTTAATTTCAGTCATAATACAACTGGTAAAGGCTAAAATTATATATGCATAAATATAGGCTACAATTGCCAGTACTCCTTAATTGTGAAAATAAGGGAGACCAAATGAAATTATAAATGCTATATAATTGGAAAAAAGTAGAAAAACCTGACAGACATTTTCTTTAAAGCTCAAAGAACACATCAGGGAATACTAAATTAATCAGATGCTCTGTCTCAAAGAAAAATGAATCGCATATGCAAGTCAAATTTGGCAAAGTAGCTTAGCCTTAATGAAAGTGGGAATTTGACAATATTGACACATTTTACAGCAACATTTTCAAAATAGGGCATTTCACTCTGAAAAGTCCAAACGTTTCATTCTTGACATTTTCTATATAAAACATTTCAACTTTTCAAAAGATATGTCAGCAGGTTGAATTCCTCCCACGAGGTTTTTAGAAGTCAGAGTCATACAGGAAGGAAAAAATATTATCCAATCCCTCATCCTATATTCAAGTCAAACCAAATGAACACTTATAGAGAGAACGGAACATGAGGAGAATATAACCCTCAGGATATAGTTCTTACATTACTACCAAAAGTATCAATTCAGAGCCCTGTGGCCTTTTATGGAAGTCAATTCCCCCTCTTACAGTGTACCTCCTACCAAAGCTACCACTTTTGTGATGAAAATCTTCTGGTCTTAGTAAAGAAGTACAGAAATCTCAAATTATAGGTTACAGAGAGTAAGATAAGAAAGAACATATATTTTTCTTACTATTTTGACAACATATATGACCAAGCGCAAAAAAATAAATTTGGATTTTGGTTCACCTCCTGAACCAAAACATAGATCTTGAAAATTGTTTCCCTTTATTTCTCAAAGAAGTTTGCACCCATCTTGATTCAGACAAAACTAAGCCCAAAACACACCATACATTTTGGGAAATGAAAAACCAGCACACTGTAACAAAGCTGAAAACTTAGATTTTCAGGAACTTGTACTAAAAGTCAAAGGAACCCAGAGTTTGTGTCCTGGTTTCCGCTGGGACAGAGTTAATTTCCTTCCTAGTAGCTGGTACAGTGCTGTGTTTTGGATTTAGGATGAGAACAATGTTGATAACACACCGATGTTTTAGTTGTTGCTAGGTAATGCTTACACTAGCCAAGGACTTTTCAGCTTCCCATGCTCTACCGATTGAGAAGGCTGGAGGTGCACAAGAAGCCGGGAGGGGGCACAGCCAGGACAGCTGACCCCAACTGGCCCAAGGGACATTCCATACCATGTGACGTCATGCTCAGTATATGAACTGGGGGGAGTTGGCTGGGGGGCAGCAATCGCTGCTCGGGGCTGGGCTGGGCGTCGGTCAGCAGGCGGTGAGCTGTTGCATCACTTGTTTTTCCTGGGTTTTGTTCCTCTCTCTCTCTTTTGTTGTTTTCATTACAATTTATTATTATTATTACTACTATTTTACTTTATTTTATTTCAATTATTAAACTGTTCTTATCTCAACCAACGAGTTTTCTTACTTCTGCTCTTCTGATTCTCTCCCCCATCCCACCACGGCGGGGGGAGGGTGAGCGAGTGGCTGTGTGGTGCTCAGTTGCCGACTGGTGTTAAACCATGACAGTTTGGATTAACAAAACTGCCAGAGGCAGCAACAGCAGTGGTAATACCTCTCTTTTTACCCTGTAAAGCCTGCTGTTTCACTCGGCATGGACAAGCTAAATATCACCAACAGTAAAACACTGCCAACAGATACTGAGAGCAACACATCCTACGACACCTGTGTTGATCATACCCAAAAAAACCCACACAACATCTACTGCATGATTAAAATTATACAGTATCACTCTGAAGGCATAGAACATCTGCTTGAAATTAAGCTTTATCAAGGAAAGGAAATATAGGACAAAACTACCCATGCATCAGATTCCTTACCAACAGGAATATAATCATTTTCAGCCACCAACACTCCCCTAGTGGAAAAATATACAACAAAATACAATTTACTGCTAATCACCTGCTAAGCTGATGCTATAACTGTCGTGTGAGAAAATAGATGTGGAGATGTGTGCAAGTCTCATAGAAAGCACAGCTTACAATATTTTCTTCAAATATGTTCTCTTTGGAACCAGACCATGTTATTAAAATCTCACTAAAGAGAAGTCACTTTTGATTTAAGTGACAGGATGTAATCTGATGGAAATGAGATAGAGGAGATCTCACACTGAAGTAAAACACTCTTTAGGAAGAATAAAATGAATGGGAAAGAGATCATGTTTAGGATTATCCATTCACTTCACAACACAATGAGGGGCAAAGTGTACAAAATGCAGTATGAGTGGATGAAATGTTCCAGTATGTGGCCTATTAAGCATTCCTACTTATCTTCAGAAAAGCAGAGCAGTTCCAGCAAAGCACAGACATGTTAATGTTTTTGTACATTCCAGTTAAACACTGACTCCTCTAATTTACAAATAGATATTGAGATAGAACACAAATGTCACATTTAAGATTTAGAAAGCCTGAATGAATTTTCTCCTTAAAAACACAGAGCTCCTATTATCCTCCTGTCATCAAAAGCAATCAAGTCAAAGCCTCCTTAAGTTAAGGGACTACTACTACTTGGGTGACATGCTGTAACTGGCATGCTCCAGTTTGCAAGTTCATGCAGTAACGTCTTTTTGATGGGCAGAGATTTCTTAAGACAGACGGCAATACAGTTACTTTTAATCCTGAGAACACATGCTAAAACAACTTTACTTTGCCTACACACAGTAGGTGGGCCAAGACAGACATTAATAATTCTCACAAACAACTGCACAAGAGGAGAAACAAAACACTGAGAAAAGAGTCCAAGAGGATGTCCACTGAAAGACTATTTCATCATCCACCACTCAGGTCCAAAATCCTACCACTCCAAACCCCAAACCCCACTGACAACCAAAAAAAAAGGGGGAAAGCAAAACACTGACCTCAGATGGTGAACAGGCTATAGGTGATGTGGGGAATAAAGGACGGAATTATTTGAAGACTGAGTTGCTTGTGAGAGAATCATCGGTATGGTAGAAGTTGTGCTGATGACATGGAGCAAAACATCACCTTTGCAAGTACAATGCCAAAAATTCTCAAGGGATTCTGATGCATTAAAAAAGAAAAAAAAAAAAGAAGGAAGTCAAATCATCATCTCAGCCTGCATAAAAAATTTGAGCTCACAAAATAAAAATAACAAAGGGCCAAAAATTATTATTAGCTTGATTAAAACCCAGACCTTCCAGCAATCAGATGGAAAGATGGCATGGATAAGGAGGCCGCTCCTGTTGGTAAGCACCGGTTGCAAAAAAACATGCCCAGCCTAGACAAAAACCAAAGAAATGCAGCTCTAAAGTTGAATGACTCCATACGTTCTGGCATTGGTGGAATAGTGCAGCAGGTAGCAATAATACAGGTGTTTCATTGTACGGCTTTGAGGGGTTTCTTTGGCAGCTTCAATCAAAGAAACAACCAGTTGCTTATCCTTCTTGATGCCTAAAAAAAACAGAGCAGTGATACATGACTAGCAAAGGAAGGAAAAAAGAGCCCACAGCTTAATAAACAGTTCTAACAGACGGCAATGCTGCAAACCAATTTTGCATTGCCACCTTTATTAAGAACACTAAAGAATACATTATTGCCAGGCAACAACCAGCATGGAAAATAATGTGAGCTTATCAATACAGGGAAACTAGAACACATGCTGAATACTGCAGCCTTTACTTCGAAAAATTAACAACTACTATTTCTGGAAACAAAACTCTTCTTCTGAAACAAAAACATAGGTAAACAAATCATGCTAGAATTAAACACAAGTCCAATAACAGTTTTTGATTGTTGCCAGAGCCTTTACTGCTTTTCCAGGAATTTCCATCTCAAGATTACATTACCAGCTTTTCTCAAAAGAAAATAGAAAAAAAAAAATTTTTTTCAAAACACTTCTACAAACACCAGCATAACTCTCAAAATGTTGTTAATACACTCACCAACTCTTTAGTATATTGTATTTTCTTACAACCTTTCTTTGTTCTTTCTTTCTCTGAAAAGAATCTTATTCATGTCCATACAGTAACAGCACTACAATCAGACGGCTATTAATAAAAAGCAGTTCAGAAAGTATTATACCCATACATGCTTGTTCACATGTATCTATCTATATTCATACAAATATATATGCTTTTGAACACCACTGTTGTGTAGTGTGGACTATATATGAGTTCGTAATAAGAATGTATGCAGAAGTGAGTAGACGCAAGGCTGCAGCAGGACCCTCCCCAACAGTGTAAGACTGCAGTGGCTTTGAAAGTATTGGAATAGGATGCTATCAGAATCACTACTCAATGAAACTGCCCGTAACTGATAGCATTGGTGGAGCTTCCCTTAAAGAGTATGTAAGTCTACAGCAAAAGCAGCCCATTGCAGTCGTATCACCTTTTGGAATCAAGTAAGCAGAACTGGTCACTCTAATACCCCACACTGTACTGCAACATATGTAATGGTCGCTGTATTAAGGGAACTGCATTTCACTATTTGCTCTAAGGTTCTGTTGATTGTATTTATTTGGTCTAGTTATCCCCCACCGAGGACTTGCTGTTAAAAATGCAACAATTTCTCCACATGAAGTCATCATGACCAAAAAAGTCTTCTCTAGTCCACACATTATGATTCGAACTATTTAAATTTGCAGTCTTCAGACACAAAGACTCATAAGTAAAAAACCCGTAAGTCATACAGAAATTTAGAAATAGGAAACACAAGGGCATTTTGGAAAACAAATTCTCAGGGACAATGGAAATTGATTCTTTATCAAAGAGCTGTCCAAATATCTCACTCAACAAAGTCAGTGGAGACCTATTAGAAAATCCAACAGTTTTCTCTCAAACTATTGCCATAAAACTTGTTCTGTCTTATTACAATATACCAAAAAAGCTGGTTCTTCTAGGAAGAGAAGACAGACATTTCAGTGACTACTTTTAAAAACAGGAGGAAGGGGAAGTAACCATAAAAGAAACTGAGAAAAATTAATATGGCTGCATTAAATAAATCTTCAGAGTTTCATAACCCCTATGTAGGAGGTTTTAAAGGATCCAACAGAAAAAGCATCAGAGCAAATGGAAGATATTTGAAAGTGCAAGGAATATCTAAGTTATGCAAAACCTCCTAAACTCACCGGACAAAAAGAGACAACTTTAAATGAAAGTATGCAGATTTTACCTCATTAGTTTAGAAAAGTAAAGACTTTGCAAGCTACAGAGGAGAAGTGAGAATTTCCCTTCAACCGTTTCATGAATTTGTAATATAAAAAGACCAATATTTGTTATTATAAACCAAGATGAAATAGGTTTGCCATTCAACCTGTTCTGTGCTTTATTTTGTGATAGAGTACTTGAGCTTCATTTGACAAATCTGGAACAAGGTTATGACTTTTAAAAGCCACTGGAAGAGCAAGATTAACATACAAAGTAAGCCTTTTTCAGAAGTGTATGTTAGTACATATTTGTAACTTCATGTTGAAGTTGCATCTGAACAAGTTAAAGAAGTTCAGTAATATTACTATTTATATTTCTGCAAAACTATGCCTCTTTCCTGTTTATTGCCTATTTTTAAATTAAAAGCGTTTGTTTTCACCTGAGTTTCTTTTTTTCTTAAAGGTGGAAATGCTAACCAGAAATAGGAAATAAAAATTCACAGAAATCACCTGACAAAAAGACTTGAGTACTTGCCTTCTGAGGTCAAATCCACTTCTGCACAAGTTCCAACAAAAACTTCCAGGATATACAAATTTCTTTAGCTAAGTAAGAGAACACAAAAGAGGAATGATTTCATGTCAGCACACAAAATTGTAAAACTAAAACACTGGGAAGCCACTTCAGCTGCTTAAAATTTAAAATGAATAAATGTACAATAAAAACAAGTCAAGACAAGAATATGAATTGCATGTGCATATGACAAAGGTATATTATGCATTTAAACAAGAGCATTTGAAATAGTATCCATTTCTTTATGTGTTCCTTGACATTCATTAAGGACAGTGTCTTCAACCTCTTTTTGTTGACCAAGTCTCCCAGATCTCTCAGGAGATGTACCAAAATAACACAGCAGTAAGTTTTAAGGGATAATTTATCTTTTTACTTTCTTAAAAGCTTTATTTTTATATATGTATCACAAGACTGAACATAGAGGAATGAAGAAAGGAAGGGACGTGGTACAGCATATCTACTAAAGTAGAAAAAAATTGCTACTTTAATCCTGAGAGAGAGTGCTGCCAACCATCCAGTGTCAAACAGGCAGGAAAGTCTTGTGACTATTTTAACAACTGAGCCTGATCCTGAAAAGAACTCCTAATTAAGCAATGATAACAAACCTTAACGAACTCATATCTCTACACCTTCTTCAACTGATCTCATTACTCACCTTTCTAATTCCTTGTTCTTACTCTACCTCAGGCAGCTACTGAAAGAAAAATAATGGTGTTTCTCCCATCCCTCCCTACTCTCTGTGTGCCTAAAGTCCTGGAAGGGCACGAGCTTCACGCTGGAAACCTGCCTGCAGGCTCCAATTCAGAAGCTTCGTAATTCTTCAGACACACCCAGAGAGCTCTGCCTGTGCTTTCTGAAACACAGTTGCTGTTGGTGACTGCATCTGGACTCCTGCGTGCCCTCCTTGTCTCCCCAGTCCAGGAAAGTCACTGATGGGTGGGGTGTGGGCCCAGTCCAGGGCCTTTGGGATGATGAGGGCCCGGGGCACACGGCACATGAGGGCAGGCCGAGAGAGCTACCTCTGGTCAGCACCAAGAAGAAAAGGCTCAGGGGTGGACTTGACTGGTGACTTCAGCTGCCTACTGGGAGTCTGTAGGTAAGATGAAGCTTGATTCTTTTCAGAGGTGCTCTGTGGCAGAAGGATGAGCAGCATCAGACCCAGGAGAAATCCCAGCTAGATAAAAGGAAAAGATTATCACCATAAGGGTGCTCATACATGGAACCGGTGCCCAGAGAGGCTGCAGAGTCTCCATCCTTGAGGGTGTCCAAACATGACTGAACAAGGTCCCAAGCAACCAGATCCAACTGGGGCTGCTCTGAGCAGGAGATTGGATTGGAGACCTCCAAGGGTGTCTCTCAACCTCTGTATGCTTTCTGCCTTCCTCATGTTGGAGTCACCCACAACCTTGTGGAGGGTAGCCTCTGTCCCACCACCATGCAGGCCCTCACTTCAGACGATCACCAGCATGCCTATTTCAGAGGAAATTTTGTGAAAAGCAAATATGACCCATAGTCTGTACTTGCATAGCAACAGAAGGGAGTAGTTGTATCTACTTAGAAATTCAAAGTAACACCCAAGTCAAGGTGTTAAGAATGCACACAGTATTAAGGTCTTTCCCAGGACATCTGTCTCCCCGTTATTATTAAAAATAAATTCAGTGGCAAATTTGCTTTGGACAACAGATGCTGACATGGCTTGTTTTATACTGAGGTGCCAGCTGTTCCTTATGTTTCAAAAACAACGCCAAACCTGCCACGATGAGACTTATTACTGTGTTTTTGTATAAAGTGGTACGTTGTTCCAGGGGGACAGTTACTCCCACTTTAGTTTTTCCTCATTTTTATAGATACTTATTTTTATGCCAGAGGTCACTGCTGTTATCATTACCTGTAGAGCCTGGATATCTGGCGTAATTGTTCCATATAGCTTATTTTATAAAGCACAATTACAGGTGAAGAGTGAGTAGTGCACTAAGCAAAAAGGGAAGCAAATATTTCTGTAATTGTAGCTATGTTTTCACCTGTGTTAGTTCTGTGAAGGGAGCAGAGGTGGTGGCAAAACCACTGTTTTTAGAGAAAAGCAGTTTGGCTTGGCAGGAGTTCAAGCCACGTACAGGAGTGCTCTCCCACCACAGTAGTAAGACAGAACTCGTGACCTTGCAAGAAAAGCATCAGTTCTCTTCCCTCCTTTCCATCTACGTCTTCATGAACAACCAGCTCAGAGAAGGCCTTCAAACAAATATTTGATTGATCCCATCTCTCATTTCCAACTTTTCTTTCCCCACCTCAGTTACAACGCAAACAGCTGTTACTGTGAGTTCAGTCATCTAACAGCAAAAGCTTGGGGCCCTTCCACAATATCTATGCATGTATGATCCACAGCAACTGTCAAATACCTGGAACCCATCCCTCCAACCCTCCGACCTATTCACTAACAGTCTGGTCACTCCATGAGTACACACCCCAAGAGCCAGGTCCTTATTTAGGGTTATATGAAAGTCTCCCAAAACCAAAGTTGCTACTTCTGTCTTTTTGGGGGGAAGTCCAGAATGTTTTCATATGTGTCCCGCTGTTTTTAGGAAAGACAGCTTCTGTGGCAATTTTTGGTTCTCAAGCTTGTTTCTACCGGACAAATTAATGACATTTCAGGAGTTTCCCAAGTGACTTGTTTTTCTCATTTCCACAAACTGCGTTGTTTTCTGTATTTGGTCTGGCTAGGACGGAGTTAACTTTCTTCAGTAGCAGCCCATGTGGAACTGTGTTTTACATATGTGATCAAAAAAATGTTGGTAACACACCAGTGTTTTAGCTGCTGCTTAACAGTGCTTGCACAGCACCAAGGCCATCTCAGTTTCCCACTCTGCCACCTCCAGGGAGCAGGCTAGGTTTGGGCAAGAGGTTGTGAGGGGACACAGCCAGGACAGCTGACTCAAATTGACCGAAGAGATGTTCCATACCATATAAAGTCATGCTCAGCTATAAAACTGGCGGGGGCCAGTTTTTCCAAGGTAGCCATTGCTCAGAGACTGGCTGGGCATCGGTCTGCTGGTGGGAGGTGGTGAGTGACTGCCTTTACATCACTTGGTTTGCTGGTGGTTTTCCTTCATTAATTAAACTGTCTTTATCTCAACCCACAAGTTTTTCTTGCTTTTGCCCATCCTGCTGTGGGGGAATAAGCAAGTGCCTGGGTGGGGGCTTAGCTGTTGGCCAGGGTCAATCCACCACATTTTCAAACGGAGAGTGTATTTTTTCCGGAGATCAAACCTTTAAGGCTTCATGGAAATATCAGCTTAACAGACAGTAATAATGCATAAGTCAGTATTTGTTGGTGTACATTTTTCTGTAACACCCTGGCACAGATTTAGGGTAAAAATGTAAATGTTTATTTTAGCAGACATCTGATCCTGATCTGCACAGCTGTCTACTGTAAATTACTCGAACTACTGCTGTGACAAAGTTAGCAAATAGACATCAAGCCCTGGAATAAGTGGGGCATAACACCAGCTCTAACCTTTGGAGTTTCTCCTGCTTAAACCCAGGTTGAATTTAATCAATTTCATGAAAGGACTTCTCACCTGAAGTCATGACATGCAACACTGTCACTGAAAAGACTTAAGCTAGATAAAGAAACCAGTTCAAGACTACCTATCTGAGGCCGTGATTAATAAAATATTTTCCATGTTTTCTGCAGTATGACATCTCCTCACTTCAAATGTGAATATTTGAAAAACATTTGCTATGTCATTCTTTAAAACATCAAAAACATACAGAGCATTAGGGTGATTATATCAATATCAATACTGTTTTCAAGTTAGCATACATTATTCATACAGACTTTACTTCAATAAAAGGATGACTATTACATGCAGTGCTTACTTTACTTACAATGTTTCCAAGAAAAGGGATCAAAACAGGATATCAGCATGTGTTCTGAAAAAAGAGACAAATCCCATAATTGCCAGGTAAGTCACCATGACTTATTTTTGACTTCACTGTCTTCGCATTCTTAATGTAAAACTTAACAGGTTTTCCATCAAAAACTGCATTCCTTTGGGCAGTGAAGAGTTCAGGAGCTTTTTGGATTTATAGGCATACACACACCAACCCTCACCTGAGGAATCTCTTGTAGCAACATCGGGTTTTGTTTGTTTGTTTTAAACAGCAACACATACATAAAAATATATTACAGGCAGCTTTTTACTTATATTTTTATAACTGTGTTATCGATGATGGGAAAGGTTTAAGAATAAGCTTGCTTTTCTTCATCAAACACCAAGCTTTTAGTCTGCTGCCAAATGAGAATGCTTGACAGGAATATATGGTTTACTGAATGACACATCTACAGCATGAGGAAAGGACTTATTTGGCAGTTATAGGTATATTTACCCCAGAAAGCCAAATCCATCTTGCCAGACCATCCATCACCATTTCTACACTTGTCCACAGTGCAGAGATTGATCTTCCTATTGCTCCATCTCTAGGTCAATAAAAACATCCCTTCCTGTAAAACAACCCCAAAAATCCTGAGGATTGGAAGTCACACTTTAAATGCCATAAATTACATTAGCCCCTTGTCATCTTTTGCAAAGTATGTACTCCCATTCTGTAATAAAAGCATTAATACTACTGAGCTATGTAAAAATTAATTTTGTATTTTAAAGTGTTTGATTGAAACAAACATACATAATGAACTATATTCCATCTTTTATCAGCTGATATGGAACTATTTCTGGCACTGGGGATAAACAAGCCAAGCAGATCCTGTTTGGTGCACATACTTCATCCTTTATTTACAAAAAATTCACATATCAAATTAATTCTGGTTCATGATAACACTGCACAGGTTAAATATATAGAATATATACATAGGTTGTTGTTTTGATGTTCCTCTATACATTTATTTAACTACTCAGACATTAATGAAATATAAAAGTGTAATATAGCTTTAAACTAGCAAATAATTCTGCTTTAATTAGCCTTTCTGGTAACTCCTAGTGGTTTAATATCACATAAATACTGTTCCACAGGGTTGTTTTTGAAAACTGGCAAAGCCTGACTGATTAAATTTCCCATAAAACCTCCCAGTATCAATTAAGTACAGAAAAATATGTTCAACTCATTTAAAGTGAGAAAGGGCTTAGCCAAGATGTGCTACATTATCTGACCTCTAGTGACTTTAAAAACACTTGTTTCTTCTGCAACCAGAAGCAACAGAAGGTTGCTTTATGAATGTCAATCATTTCCAACAGCTATGCAGCTTTAAATCACAAGAATTTCAGAGAAGAAAAATCACACAGGAAGGTCAAAAAGAGCATCTGATCCATAGTACCATTCATAAAGGTTACTGATGGGGAATTTGTAAAGACGCAGCAAGTCTCTCAAGAATAAACAGCTAATGGATTCTACATGAATTTTCGCAAAATCACGGAAGGGTTGAGGCTGGAAGGGACCTCTGGAGGCCATCTGCTCCAAATCCCTGCTCAAGCAGGGCCACCTAGAGCCAGTTGCCCAAGACCATGTTCAGATAGCTTTGGAATATCTCCAAAGATGGAGACTCCACAACCTCCTCAGGCAACCTGTGTCAGTGCTCAGTCATCCACACAGTGAAAAAGCATTTCCTGATGGAAACATGGATGTTTCCTGATGTTCAGATGGAACCGCCTGTGTTTCAGTTTGTGCCCATTGCCTCTGGTCCTGTCACTGGGCACCACTGAAAAGAGCCTGGCTCTGTCCTCCTTGCACCCTCCCTTCAGGTATTTATATACATTGACAAGATTCCCCTGAGCCTTCTCTTCTCCAGGCTGAACAGTCCCAGCCCTCTCAGCCTTTCCTCATACGTAAGATGCTCCAGTCCCTTAATCATCTTTGTGGCCCTTCTCTGGACTCTCTCCAGTATGTCCATGTCTCTCTTGTACTGGGGAGCCCAGAACTGCACCCAGTACTCCAGGTGTGGCCTCACCAGGACTGAATAAAGGGGAAGGATTATCTTCCTTGACCTGCTGGCAATGCTTTGCCTAAGGCAGCCCAGGATATCATCAGCCTTCTTTGCGGCAAGGGCACATTGCTGGCTCATGTTCCACTTGGTGCCCCCAAGTCCTTTTCTGCAAAGCTGCTTTCCAGCTGGGCGCCCCCCAGCATGTACTGATGCATGGGGTTACTCCTCCCTAGGTGCAGGACTTTGCACTTACCCTTGTTGAACTTCACGAGGTTCCTGTCAGCCCATTTCTCCAATCTGTCTTCACCTCTCTCAAAAATTACCCTCACCTGAGGATTTCTTGTTACTTACAATAAAAATGCCTGCCTAACAGAACTACAGGGGGCAGAGGGGGGCAGGGAGAGCACATGCTCATGCATACAGCTAATGCATGTGCCAGGTTACCTTTGGAGAATCGGCTCTTCCAAATTTCAGGCTAAATCTTTAAAGGTGTTTTCACATCTAATTGTCACAGGTTTCAAGGAAGTTAAACACCTACAGATTCAGTGATCTGAGGCCCTAACCAGTTCTGATATTTGTAGGTAAGTTAAAGCATTATCTTCAATTTGCTTCTGAAAACTGGAGTTATTTGCAGTCAGGCTATTGTATGCTTATTGTAAATTTTATAATAGTCCAATACCTTAGAGTTTTTCACATTCTCTCCTGAACGCATCTCTAAAGCGATAGAATATTGAATAATGGGAACTAGAACAGGACCAAAAAAACCTTATTAGCATCATGGTAGAGCACTTGCTAAAGTAATCCTCAGAACACTATGGCAAGAGGAAAACAATATATTTGTGTATGTACCTACAGCGGAGTAGAAAAATTCAAAATGTGTTCTCATAAAATACACTAACAAGCCACATTTAAGAATACTTCCTAATGTGCACCCATAGGCAAAACGTTCAAGTATTTGAAACCTGAGTACTTATTTTAACTTGAATGTCTGGAGCAAGAACGCAAAGGTCAGTCCTAAACACACATGCATATTCTAATGTCTGGCAACATTTTTAGATACAGTACCTGTGGTTTTCTTCATTAAATTAAACAGTTACATAATGTCAAGCAACTATGAAAATGGTGAAATAAATATTCTGTTCCCTAATACTTAAAGACATTATCCATGTTAAAAAGACTATGGTATATCAATGAGGTAATCAACCAGGATAACCAAAACTCCATTTATGGGAAAATAAACTGTGTGACTAACTAGTTTGTAATTGGTTTGATATAGATTTTACCTCAATTTCACTATATTTAGTGATCTACAGGGACTTCAGTCATTATGGTGATGCTGTATGAACAAAAGCATTCGAGAAAAATATACACGTATGTTGCATCAGAGGCAACTCAAAGTTCTTTTTTGCTGAAGAACAATCAGGAAACTTCTACCCAACTCATTATCTCCACAATAGGTTGATACCTTACGACTTATGCACAAACTCCAGCATCAGTGTTTCAAATATCTTAGTTGTGTTCTTGTAGTTTTAAACTATACATTGTAGGTAGATCTCGTCTTTCAAAGGGTAATAAGCATACAATACATTAAGCAAGCTAGATGCCAGATGCTAATCTCAAATATTATATCCTTCTTGAAGTAATTCAAGGATCTAAAATTGAAAGTGATTTACTGAGCTATTCTCCTATTTCCTTCTCAAATCTAAAATAGTACCCGTTTCCAGCAGTTCACACGTCCACCTTGTTTATACATCCTTTATAAAGATCCTCCTTTTCAAATTTTAAATGTGGATGAATATAGTTCTGAGTCTATACCCTAGATCCATCATAGGCAGCTCTTTCATTATCGTTCTGAGTCCCATTTCACCTCAATCCATAACATCTGTTTTTTCCATGGAACATTAAGACCATATATTCTTTTGCAAGCAACGAAGGCCATGATGCCCAGTCACTTAGTTGGATAAGCACAACAACAACTTACAATTTCAGTGTTACTGACTAAATTTGGATCAGGCACTAAAATAATCAACCATCCTGAACTAGGAAATCAAATTCTGAGCCTTTTAAATCATTAAGAGTGTGACAGCTGATTCCCCCATAGGACATTTACCTTAAGTCCTTGTTGCTTCCCTAAATTCCTTTAATTCTATTACAGGAAATCAGATAAGGTGTCAAAGCCTGAGATGTTGATTAAAGAGAAGACAAATAAGGGTAACTGTAATATGATGTCAGTTATTTAAGGCTGGTACATTTGTCACACAAAGCCTGGCTCTCTCAAGCTACTTACCAACAAATAGCACCAACAAAGCAAGATGCTCAGGAAACTGCATTGTTCTCAAGCTTCTTTTCCACCACAAGTATTTTCATCCTTTCCATAGCATTGCATTAGGTAACCATGCCACACCAAGTAGAGAGCCAGAGCAGTACTATATTAGCTGAGAAGACTGGGCACAGAGGGAAGAAGATTTTAACTGGGCAATCCTTGCTTCCAAATCTACTAATGGTTTTCTCAGGCATTTGCTATTGTTCTGCATCCAGCAAAGTTATAGATTACAAATTAAAGTGATGGCCCAATTTTACCACTCTTCCTCTTGGCACAAAGCAGTGGTATTTTTAGTCTATACAGAAAATGTTAGTCTAAATTTACAGCATTTTTGCAACTCACTTGGCAAAACACAGACCATGTTCTGAACCCCTCTTCTGAAAAGCAGTATCTCATCCTTGAGTGGGCTGATGATTTTAGTTTTCATCTCCTCTTTTAATTAAGCACTAATGAAAGTAAGTAGTAAAAAGTCAGATTTTGAGAGCTATTCAGGAGCAATCACATTTTGAACAGTTGATTAATGAAGCATTAATAATCTCTTTTAGTATAAAGCAGTAAGGGGGGAAAAAAACCAACTCGGATACTGTTTTCTAAAATGTCGGCAGAACCAGCAAATACAACTATATAGTTGCACATACATACTGAAATCAACAGTTTTGAGCATTTGGAAACCAGGAAAAGACTTGAAAAGACATCTAAAAATATTTGAATGTCAGGCTGCAAATAAAGATAAATCTCCAGTGACTCCCTACATAGCAGGCTAACAAAGGCACTGGAGTGTTACATGTGGTACAACTGTGAAGTATAAGATGTGGAACTTGGTAAGCACAGAGGTTGTACACAGAGAAAGCCATCATGTAGTCTTCCTGTCATGTTGTCCATTAGAGGATTAGCTGCAAGTATTTATCTGCTGCTACAACAGTTTCTCATCTCAAGATTGTCATGTTTCTCCTCTTGATTTCATGCCCTTTAAGTCTGATTAATGCTACTAGCTTGCTTTCTCTGTATATTATCAACTTGCCTTTGTGGTTCACTCAGACAGTTATCCATCTTAATTACGGGAATTGAGGATGAGTTCCTGCCATCTCCTGGCAGAGACACTGGCTCAGCCATAAGGACTACGCAGTGATATGTACCCTGGTCCAGGGATACATATAGCCACTCCAGTGGTAGCAGTGGCAAGTATGTTGGGAACTCAGGGAGAAGCACGTGATCTATGCAGTGTCATGGTGCCTGCAAGCAGGCTTTTAAGGAAAAGTTTTGTTTTTCTGTTAGCATCTCTCTCTTTTCATTCGTGTGCCTTAAATTAGAAGTAGAGGAAAGTGCACTGGGCTGACCAAAGGACAGATTGCGTGTCTATGCATGCATAGAACATGCACAACCACTTGGATTGTCATCCCTTTTGTTTTCTATTTCAGTCAACAAGAGATGTTTACATGGAGAGTTTCAGGTCATGTTTAAACCATTAAGCATGCCTGACATTATAGCGCTTTCCTACAGGACAATTGTTACTAGCACTGCCTGGCTTAAAGGGGAGAAAAATTGAAACAGTGCTACTTTTGTGAGTTTGCCTAAAAGGTGCAGCCTGGTGATCACACTAGAGAGAGACAGGTGCATTGACAGAACCTCTCTTTTCTGTCTCTCTCCTTGTGTAGAAAAAAAAAAAAGGCACGTGTAACAATACAGGCAACAAACATGCTAAAACCACAAAAATACAGTAATCGTGTACATAAACCATATTCAAAGATAAAGGCATTTGTAACAAGGTACTTGTTGTCTAGTTTATATTCTTTTTGTTGTTTACATTAAACTAGTCCTTTACAGTCTAAGTAGATACTAGCTGCTTTTGGGGAGAGATCTGGCTACACAAACTCATAACAGCCTCAGCTCCTGAGAGACTTTCAAGCTAAAGAAAGCAGGCAGACCAAGAAAGAGAAAAGAAACATGGGCAACGAAAGGTGAATGGAGTAGCTCAACATGAAATAATAAACGCAAGCTGGTCAAAGAAACTAAGCAGCCCTCACCCACAGGCCCAGCAGCTACGTTGCCTTGATTGAGAATGACACCAAGGTCTCTATAGAATTAAGACTTTAAAGTTAGCATACACAAGCCTATCACTGGCCAAAAAAGAGGGAAGTTTATAACACGTGTTTAAACCATCAGTCAAGAACCAGCAAGAGCTGTTTGTAAACTCAAGTTTCAAGGGTCCTTATACACATAATAGGTGTGCTCCAGCTCCCTATAGGTCAATGGGATTATTTCCACTGATATCAAAAGCCTGTGGATTATGCCCATTACAGAAAAGTAGGCTTTCCAGTAGAGGAGCTGAAGGTCAGCTCTGTTTATTCTGTTAGCTAACAAACTGCCATCAGCGATTACAATGTGGGAACTGCCCACACCAATCTCCAATTTTTAGCTTAACAATAGACAGGCTCATATCAACACGATACTGACAGCAGAATACCATAGTATTTTTGCTTGCAATACACATCATGGCAGAAAATAATTTGGCAGTAGACTGCATAGCTTATTTGTCATTGATGGTCTTATGTCAAGTATGTTCTAGACTAGTGTTGGTGATCAGCTTAGTGTTACGTTATGTGATAAAAAGCTCATCTGTACATGCACAGAGAGACAATGGCAGGTGGGGGAGCCCGGATAATACCCTGCCCTGGCTCCTCCCAGGCCCATCACAGGAGCCATCAGCTCATCAGTGATCCATCTCCACAAGCCCAGGTACACACAGAGGAACAAGCGCAGTCAGGAATCCAAATTAAATGGACACCCTATCCAGAGTGTCCGCCCTGCCCTAGGGCTGTCCCAGGAGAGCCTCCAGCCCCAGCACCCAGGTGTGAAACCCAAGATGAACCAAGGGGAGGCAGCTCTCTGGATTGCCTTTTGGACTGAGGGAGTCACTGCCTAGGGGTACAGGACACATAATGAGATACAGGGGAAGAGCATTACATGCATGTACGTAGTGTATACATATGTTTGTGTGTGTGCAATACATTCTCAGCCTTGCTAGTGGTTGGACCACTAAAATTTCTTTACTGAAAGAGTGGTTAAACATTGGAACAGGCTGCCCAGGGAAGTGGTGGAGTCCCCATCCCTGGAGGTATTTAAAAGACGAGTAGATGAGGCACTTAGGGACATGGTTTAGTGGACACAGTGGTGTTGGGTCGACGGTTGGACTCGATGATCTTAGAGGTCTTTTCCAACCTCAGTGATTCTATGATTCTATGATTCTATGACCTGGGGACATGGAGCCGCCTCATCTCTATTGGGCTGATGGATTAGTCTCCCGCTATCAATTAGCAATTTCCATGTAGCAATTTAGGCTTGGTACACTCCTATCCCTTTCTGATCCCTTGTCCACATCTGTGCAAACGTTTTTATTTCTACAAAGCCTGTTGACAAGCTTTTATGAAGAGTAGTACTTCCTCAATACCCTGTATACACAAAACAATGCACTACCAGTTGTTGCTCAGCCAGATTTGTGCTTTTAGAAACGAGCAATAGTAGCTCAATGAAGACCTGCACATTTAGCTCTCGCAAAAGGCAAAGCTATTCAGAAAGATGCTTATAAGGGAAGTGATATACAAACCTCCACCAGGACCCTAGAACAAAAGAAATTTAAGATGACAAAAACATTGCCATTACCTCAACAACCAAGCGTGCGAAGATGCTCATGCATCCTATTGTTATTTTGTGTGAACTGACCACAGAGAATGAAGCGTGAAGCCTGCTAAACAGCCTGGATCTCTCTGTAGGCATTGCTGGATATACTTCTGCTTCTTCAAAAAGGGAGAAAAGATTTAGAGTTTACTTAAAAATTTACTTAAAAATTTACTTAAATGACTTGGAAAAAACCATCACCTCGTACTCTCTTCAGAATTATGATCTTAACGGCTCTTCTCTGGCATTCCTTCCATTCAGAAGCTTTAGGTCATCTAATGACAGACCACAAACACCACCACATTTGCTCCAATCACCAACTACACAATTGGAAGGGCAAAACACAAAATAATTAGACCTTAGACTTTATGAAACTAATCTCTGGGTTTAAAGTCTCTAAATACCAGGAAAATATTGGCTGAAATAGGAGCAGGACTTCACTCTTTTTGGTTTCTCTTCTAACTAACACCAAACAAGATTAGTTAAAAACATCATATGGAGACAGGTCATTCACCAGAAGAAAATGGCATTTCGCAGCAAAATTTCAGAAGGAACTGAGCCAACATATGCTTCCGTAGCCACAAAGAGTAAATTGAGCATTTGCCTAATAATACTTTTAGCTAATAATACTTTGGCAAAATAAATTTGGCTGTCTTCAGAGAACTTTAAATGTTTAAGTCCATGTGCAACAGTACAGCAAGGTGCTGCCCAAAAGCCTGTGAATGATTAAGAAAAATGTAAGTGACAAGCTTTCTAAAGGAAAGAGAGCCTTTCATGAAACAGTCAATCTTTGCCAGACAGAAGAACTTTACAAAAACCACATAGCACAACGGTGTTGTACGGAGTGTTTTCTTTCTCTCTGAAGGTAAAAAGCTTTCAAAGGACAAAAATGACAGAACTGTTCTTTGTTTCCCAGTCAAACACAATACATGCAAAACAAAGGTGTAAAAAATCTATATGGCGATCAGGAACTGATGGCAAATCATTCAATGTAATTACACTTTTAAGGTATTGAGTTATTCTCCCAATTTTCCCAAAATCTTTTTTTCTCATTCACTCTTCTATTTTCATTAATAATTATCATTTTCCAGGACAGGGAGAACAATTCGTGTGCTGAATACATAGTGCAGATTGTCTCTGCTGTTTTAAACCACAGCCATTTTACGTTACAAAAACCTTTTCCAACGGATTGATAATGTTGCATTGAACAGCATGATTTTTCCCACTGATTCCAATGAACAAAAGTACGGTCCATAAATGATCTAATGATCCTGGAAACGGTATTTTAAGGAGTCTCTCTCAACTGTGAATTAGTCAACAAGCCATAAACAAATCTCTTTTATAAGGTTAGAACATTATGAAACTGATGAAAGGATTCTCAGCAGACTATGTGCAAACATCTTCTTCAGTAAGTTTCACAAGATATTAAACCCCAACCCCCAGCTTCAGTTATTTCAAGGGACTGCACAATTTTAACTTTATGAGAGTGAACAAACCAGAAACAAGCTCTTTTCATATAAAACTTTCACCCAGTAGAACCATATTTTTTAAGGAAGTCCACAAAGTGCGAGAGGTGCTTCACAACAATTACTAAAGCACAAACCTGGCATAATTCCTCTTCCAGACTGGGTTTCTTCTTTACTCTCTCTCACCTTTATGGCTGTTCTCACAGTACGTTAACAGGCATGACTTATAACCTGTCTTAATTAACTTTCACCACAATACGCTTTTAGTTATTCTTATCCTCATATCACTTACTAGCCATGAAGAGAGTTGTAAAACTGGAATTTCTAAGTTCCAGTGTGACTGACTTTGTATTTTGTCATAAATGGAATGCCTCAGTGGGTCACACTACCTCCACAGTGGCCTAGGTATCATTATTAATTTTTAGAGGAAGGGAAGTTAACAAATCGGGGAAAAAATCTCCCAATCCAGTATAACATTGCTGTAGCCATCAGCCTTCATTGCCTTCCCAGTGAATCATTTAAGCCTTCAGAAATCTCCATTTCCCGTGTGTTTACTTGGTCAAATACAAGCAACGCTCCAAAGTATGAAGAGCTGAAACAGCCCCAAGGCTACCTCTGGAAATATCAACTATACAAGGTACAGGAAAGAAAACATAGGACTCCATTTCTTTATCATCATCAGACACAGGATAGCTGAGATATAAGGGCGCATTTTTTATTTCATTAGAGAAGTATTGAAATGGTGATGTTGCTATGAAAGAGAAACAATAGAAGCTTGCCCCACTTTTCAGAAAATTAAGTGTTCTACTTCAGCCAGATGGCAAAAACAATAATCGTCAGTACTGAAACACTGTTTTATATTTTCAGAACCATTCATAAATCAACATTTCTGAACAGGGAACCAGCACATTCTCAAGAGTTAGTGATAATTTTTTACAAATCCATAAATATTTTTATAAGTATCCACAGATGGATAAGTCTTAGAACACCCCAATCTTTTAAAAGCAGCACTAGATTTACATTAAAAATAACAGAGTTGTTTTTAAAGTGATGTATGCTTCACTTGACAATATGAGAGAAAAACAACAGTCTAGAATTCACAGAAGTAAGTGGTAGCATTCACTTCCATGAACAAAAACAATGACAGATCACTGGTTTTCCATATAACTACGAGGAAACTAGCCAAGACAGATGTTACTGCTGGAAAAAATACATAACAAAGCTTCACACCTAGATCTGTTTTCTGGCAAGCTGCTTCTACTTTTTGGCCTTGGATGCTAGGCTTTCAGGTTGGGTTTTCTTCAGAGCTTGGGGGGAAAGCATTTAGGCACAGAGGGTAAAAGGACAGAATACTTAAATATCTAACCATTTCCTTACTTAAGGCAGGGAGGCTGCAGATTGACAAAAAAACCCCAACCCCAAAACAAAAAACTGTTGCTTTCAAATTAAGCCATTCCTTCAGAATATCACACCTCCAATGAAATGCTCAAAAAGTATAAATTTATTAGGAGCCAATACGTATTTTTCACATTGCAATTAAAAAGGTATTTAGAATGGAAACCTATTCAGTTTAAGCATCAGAAACAGAAATCTGGTTATTTATAAATAGCAAGCTGCGACTATTTTATTTAGAAAACAAGTTCCTACAGCTAGAGAAAAGTTATACAAATTCTGTCACGTAGCTCCAGCTTAGTAAATACCTACTTTGTAGGCAACTGCAAACAAAAATTCCCTCTTATTTTAGTGTTTAAAGTACAATTAGAGTTTGCAGAAGAATGGCCAAGAGCTGGAAGTTAAATAGGAAAAGGAGCAAAAGTTTAGGCCCTTGTCCTAAAACAAAAAATTGATCTAAACAAAGAATAGCAAAACTAGTTACATGAGGATTTCCCTGTTTTGTTTCCCTCTGTCAACTATGGAATTAATAGCATGCGATTTACAGGCTTATTTGTATTACGATTTACAGGATACTGTTGCTTTCCTAGCCACAGTATCTTCAACAACAAGTTTGTTCTCTTTAGGAGAAACACACACCTACATCCTCACATATGTATGTATTTGTAAAGGTCATAAACAATATCAACTTGCTAAAAGCCACTGGTACATTGACAACATTAGTCATTTCTCTGAATCCCTCAAAGTTCTCATCCCAGTCTCCATGATAACAATAATAATAATTAAAAAAAAAAGTTGTTCCAAGCCATTTGGAATCCATAACCAGGTTTCATTCTTTCTCCTCGTCTCTCGGGCCCAGGATATAACAATCTGGTTCAGTCCACTGCAGAGACAAGGTGCTGACACAAAATTCAATTCAGAATCCAAAGACTTCTTCTAGCACATTAGTCTCCATAATCCTTAGATATTTGAATACACCTCACTGATCAGCTATATGGCATTTGAATTCAACAAATGCATGCACATACAAAACTGAAACAGATATGACTGAGAGTTTCTAGTGTAAATTCATGGGAATTCAAGTCTGGCCTTTAAAGACCTGTGATGTAGCCTCACCATCAAGTAGACAGGATTGAGTTTTATGCAGTTAATGAATTTGGACAGTTGGTACATCAAAGCATTCCCTCCTCCCTAAGCATTCCTTCCACCCGCAGCTACTGACAAAGCTATTTCAGAGATTAGAGCCATGCATTAATGAAGACATCATTACCTGATAACACAGCTATTAACATGTCTTAGTGCTAATTACTTTTGTCATTAGAAAACAATGGTCTATGGCTACAAGTTTTAACAGGAAGTTATCAGCAAAAATGACTGTCATCTTGTATTAAGCATACAAGGAATGGAAAAGTTTCACAGAATTTCATAGGGTTTAGACCCTGCGACAGGATTCCAGTAGTGACTATTTTACAGACTGTAGAGATGAATAGCGAATAACCTATCTCCTTGTTATAGAATTTTAAAGAGTAGTTCATAAACTTTATGAAGGAACTGCATATATACTAAATTTTCTAGGATTTTGTTCATAATCCTAACTTCATATCATAGAATAAGGACTTCTAAAGGGAAATTATTTTAACAAGTATTTATCTTGGTGGTGCATAATTCATTGGCAGCTGTGCTGAACGGGAGTCTTTTGGCTGACTTCTATGGACTTTGGAATAGATCCTTAATTGTTTTGCTGTTATCATTGTGACTTTTATTCAACGTGGCATTGCTATGGGCCAAGCACATTAAGAATGTATACATGGAACTACACCACAATGCAAACAGACACAAACAATAACCACAGTTAAGTGTTCAATTCAAAACATGTCAAGTCAATAACAGAATCTCACTTTTCAAGAAGCAGTATTGACAAACTACAATACTCAATAATTAGAGATTGAGAGGGGGAAATAAACCCTTCAATTTCTGTTTCTACAACATGATCAATACTACACAGTCAAAATTGCACACTTTAAGCTTACTCGTACAGTAAGTCTGCAGAATATCACCAGCATGTCACTTAACTGAATTTGGTCAAAAAAAGTAATTGAAAAAGACAAACTAGCTATACTGTGTAACCTTGGGGTTTGTAACTACTTTTGGGGAAAAACATTCAGAGTGAAGATTCCTGTAACCACTCTATCACATACTCTGAAACTAAGGGGACATTTATTTGAGAGCGCGAAAATCTCCAATATGCTTTTAATAAATCTCCTTTTTTTTTTTTCCCCATCTGATTTGTATGTTCAGTTTCCAGGATCTCCCCACTCTTTTGTGTTTCTTTCTCCTTTTGATTTTATGGCACTTCTGGAGCTCTTGTTCTTTTCCCACGTTATCCATATATCAATACATCCATTCCCTAAAGTGCCTCAGAAATATCCATTCTGCAAGGGACGAGTAAAACTGCCATTTTAACAGTCTAGCATCAGTCCCATAAGACAGATTTGACGTGGCTTTGCACCCAGGGCATTCATTTGCTTCCAGGCATTATCAGCGTGAAACACACTGGCATGATCTATTTGCCTGTCCTAGCCCTTTTGAAAAGCTACAAATGAACACGAACAGATTAGAACAGACCTAATCAGTCTCTAGGATTTAAATACAGGTCATAAATCGCTAATATCCGTATCTTTAATATAAGATACAGACCAAAATCAAGAATTTGGTGGAGTAGACAGGCTAGGTGAATCTTGTATCTAGACGGCAGCACGTTTTTGACAACAATCATGAGGCTTTGCAGCCTGAACTTTAGACCAGAAGAAAGCGAAGAAAGAATCAGGTAACCTGTGGTCCAGAGATGGTAAAAGGGGAGATACTGTATCTTCTGCCTAGAAGTACAAGGAGCCTTGTTTTTTTATTTCCTTTTGAAGTGGAGCATGGTACAAGAGAACTCCTTAAAGACAATAACAGGGTAAGAAAGAAAGGGAAAAGAAAATAGAACAGAGCTGAGATGGCAAGCATTACTCCTAGTCTCCATGCTAGTACCAGAACTGTTTTGGCCAAAACCTTCTCTAAAATTACAGCCTTGGGCAGACACGCATCATGGAAAGTTTTTGCCTACATCAATTCAACATGAAATACACATTTCTGTGCATTTTATATATATCAAGTATCAAAAAACCCACAAAACCAAAACCACATTAGTGGCACCAGGGTGCCATTTTTTTTCTTTAATGTCAAAACCATGTCAGCAACAAGTCTGCATACCTGTGAAAACAAATATCACACTGCATTTCAGCTATGTGGTCAAGCTGTTGCTCGTTAGTTGGGAAAAGCCATTCCCTCCTATTCTTACTATCTCAAGTTCTCCCTCCTTTTCTCAAAACCAGGCTAGCCACTAATTTCATAAGCAGCTTTTTTTTTTTTTGTATTCTAAGAGTCTAAGTTTTGTTCACTACACTGTCAATTTATGTCATATTGACATTCAGGAAATCTTAGTGCCCTTCAAAGCTTCAAACAGCAAGAGTTCTTTGTCATCTTTCTAGCAGGATTATAGGCTCTATTTCAGATGTTCAAAAGACTGGAACAACCACTGTAAATAAAACTGTAATGCTAGAGAGGGTAGTGGGGTTTTTTGTATTATCTGACATTTTACCCACCTTTCCTCTGCTTGAAAAGTCAAGTCCTCAATTGTCTTTCCAGTCTCTCAACAATTCAAGCTCTTAACCTTCCCTCATATATTTTGGTAGTCATCTCTGCAATCTCCAGGCAACTCCACAATTTCTGCAAGCAATTGAAAGAGTTTGCCTGACTTCAGGACAGACGCAGGAACTTGGGAAAGTCTATTAAAGAGCCCTAATCCACAAGGTAGGGGTTGAACCTTACCACAGAGGGTTTTGATTAAACCTTTAGCTCATATATAGAGGCAAGACACGTGACAGAACAAGAATAGTTGTGGTTTTTTTTATTCCAGCCATTTTACTCTTTCGTAATTGATGAAAACTGTTTCACTGACATTGAACAATCTCACTGTCTCAATAAATAAAAATGGCTCACAGGCAGCAGTAAACAGTTATCATCTGAATGCTTGGTACTTTAAACAACAAAAAAACCCCCTACCAAGATTATCAGTACTAATGGCTCTCTTAGCAGTCTTGTTGTTTATTGTCCAAACATGTATGAGCCTAATGCTCATACTACATACATATCACAGAACAAAACCTACTTTATTTGCTAATCTAATTTGGCACTGCAAAATAGGACAAATTTTCCTTCCTAGATCTCATGGAGCTTTAAGTCTTTTTCCACTTCTCCCTTCATTTGCAGCTATTCCGGCCTTTATCCTATCTCTCTCAGTTACCACTTTGACTACACTTTTTTCTATTTTTAGCTCATTATTTTCAAGCTAGCCCTTCCTTGCCACATAGCTAAGCCCAGTGGACAGCTTCCTTTTCTTCCAACAAATCTTTTTTCCGTACACACAAGTAGTCCTTCAACCCAGATAAATGTAGTACCATATACTGTAAGGACATTTCTGTAAGGAATTAAACAAAACAGATTCTGAAAAGAATGCACTTTTTTGACAGCATGATTCAGTCAACGGACAGTATCAACATACTCTATAAAAGGCACTGCAAAATGAAACCTGATTGCTTCAAAATACATCCTGTGCCTGTTCTTAAAAATCTATTTGTCCCAGAAGAAATTGTTTTGTAGTATAACATGAAAATGGACTGACAGTACATTTAGAGGAGCCAATAATGCATCTTTCTGCACAGTACCTACACTGTCGAGTCTATACCTGGGGTGTTCTGTTAGTTTGTCTTCATGAATACCAGTGATTTACTCACCTCCATTCTTCCAAGCACACTAACAGCTACTTTTCACCATTACTCTTCTGGAAAAGAATGGATAAAGTCAGTATGGGGAGGGGATTTCTTTCAACTGCAGCATTTGTCTCTTTGTATTTGAACGGAAAAAATGATGTCACTGGAAAACAGACAAGGCAAAATCACAGTTCTCCCAGTAACACCCATTAGGAAGAGAGATTTCTTTTTATTTCCTCTGATTAAACAATAACAAAAAAAAGGCCATGGAAGCATTCAGTGAGCACCTACAACACACATAGGTGAGGAATCACCTGAAAACTCCCATGTTATGATGCAAATTCCATTCTCTCAGTATAACAACATTCAAACTCTCCCAGCCCCCACAGAAAGAAATAATTAAGTTAATCACAAGAATGGCTAACAATAGCCATTCTATAGCACGGTTGCATTAGTTCTTCTCATGACAGAATTCAAATCCCTCCATTAAACCTGAGGTAGTTCACACTGCTCGCTGGGACAGTGGTGATTCTGAAATTACTTCCTGCTGAATGACGGACTACAACGGAAAGGGCCGATCCAGGCTTTGATGTCTGCGACGTCTATAATATTTCACAGCAAAAAGTCAGATCAGTTTCACAGGCAAAAACAGATCCCAGACACACCGTTTTATCAGGAAGCAAGCCATAGCTTCATGTTTAATACACTAAACATTCATAATAGAGCAGCCATTAAAAAGAAGGAAAAATACCTTTTTTTTTAATTACCTTTTCCTGAGTAAGATTTAAAATTTTATAAGGCTAAATAAGGTGCCTGAACAGGAAGAAATTGCTTCCACTGAGATGACTGAGCAACTAAAGGAAACAAACATGATTTTTTAACCATAAAACTGCTATCAGTTCTCATTATTTCGAAAACTGAAAGCATTCTGTTATAAAATTTTAAGCATCTTCTTCTGTAAAATTTTACAGTTTGGATATTGTATTTAGAAGTGGTCTTTTAAGGTTTTCCTTTTTGGTTTTTCTTTAACACAAGTGCAGCTGTCTTAGTAGAAGATGAGTTTGGAGCACCACCTACAGGTACAAATATAAAGCTCTCCTTGAAAAATGTGATTGAGGCCAACTAACCAACGTTTCCCTTTAAGCAAAAAAGAAAGGGGGCAAGTTCATTGATTGTAGTGAAGACATAGCAAAGGGAGAGAAAAATCACAGCAACTCCAGAGCCAGCAGCAGTATAGCTCTGCCTCTACCACACTGCACTTGAGCTAATTACACCCTGAGGGTTATTATCTTGGGTTTGGTGCTACACTAACGTGGCTACAGAGCTGTAGCCTAGTGACGTGGCTTTGTGTACTATGAAAACACTTGATGGGATGGACCTACCTTGGGTATCTCTCTATGGAATCCCACTGCAGCTCAGCAACAGCCTCAGATGTTTCCAAAAAGCAGGAGCACAAATGCGACTTAATTTTTCCTCTACACTGCAGTTGTCTTTTGAGCTTTTAGAACCCAGGGAGTCCAAAGAGTAACAATTAAATGGTGTAATTTTACCCTAGACATTGAGCCTAGATCTTTTCAGTAGAGAGTGGAACATGTCAACGCTTCTGCTCAGCTCACATGCTGCAAACCTCAACATTACAGTTTTAGCCATTTGATCAAATACTTGCTTTGTAATTCCTCAAATTAAATCTATTTGTATTCATTTAATTTATATTTTTATTACCCGTGCAGCAAACCTGCCTCAGTTATTTTGTTAATAAAGGTGATTAAACAAAGAGCTAAGAAATAATTTGATACATAACACTAGCTCTGTTGGAAAGAAACAATAAAACCAAACTGGATATTTATACTGTTGGACATTGTTGGTGCATGTTTCACCGTTGTGCTGCCTAAAAGCAAATCTAACATGTTCTGTTATCCATTTTTTGAACTGTCTGATGCTGTGCTTATGGCAGGATAATCTTCCAGGTGCAAGACACTGTGCATTCGTGCAGCTGACTACTGCATGGACTTGAGTAGTTGTTGCAGCTTCAGAGTTCTGAGATGCAGTATTTGTCATGAGCGAGATCGCTATTAGCAGAAGTATTAACCCTGCTCATGGGTTTGCTAATGAAATGCAGTTAATGAGAAAGGACATGTTGCAGCTAGATGCTGCCTTTTTTAATGGCATTTAACAAAAATGGCATGACATTTTATTATTTTATCCTTTTATTATGCTACCGGTAGAGCAGACAAACAAATTTGGGCCTTGGCCAAGACTGGCTAGCCCTTAGCACCATTTGTAAGGTGCTAGAATCTGTGTGCAGAACCTCTTCACCCTTCCAACGTTTGCTCTACTCTCTTGCATCATTTCAGAAAGGAAGTCCACATGTACATGAAAAATAGCCAGGTGAGAAGTAAGGCATCTTGCTAGTTTCCCTCCCTCCCTGAACACATTTTATATACAATTCATGGATGTTAAATTCAAAAGGGTCATCTAGTTCTTCATGTTATGCTCTTTCTTCTGTTAACATCTTATGCTTTAGAATAGGGAGTTTCTAAACTTAGAGACTTGGAAAAGGACAAAAAAGTGAACGGATGCAGAGGAGACAAAAGGAAGGATGTGGTTAAACACCCAACAAAACAGTAACAAACAAATAGAAGGAGGTTTCAACTAGCCACAGATTGAGGCTGGACAGATGAATTTTTAAAAGATGTAATTTCAAATTGCAGTGGCAGGTGATGAGAGCAAAGCAAAGACTCCTCTTCACCACGTTGAAAATGATGACACCCAGAATCAATGCTGGCTTTTTCAATTCTATACACTGCTACTCAACCGGCAAAGGAAGGAGAAAAATTTAGGCACTCCTCATCGTTCCCAAAGGAAACATACTTCTGAGTGAAAAATGTGAGTGAAACAGGAAGTGTCTTCTCAGCTAACTCATCTTACCTCTACAGGGCTGCTTTAATTTACTTAAGCCAATTAATTAATGAGGTATTCAAAGATATGTCATTGAGCTGCAGTATCCTAGGGATACACCTGTGGACTTTCAACATCAATCAGTTTTAACACCTGAGCATTGTTACTGACTGAGTATCACAAAAGGAATGAACAATGGAGATGGAAGACAAGAACCATAAGACATGATGACAGCTGCTGGAATCTGTGCAGGAAGAGTAAAATTAGAGTCAGAGGAGTGCTCCAAACATCAAGTCAGAAAAGTGACCAACATATTAAACAGAAAAATAGCCTAAAGTGGGAAGACCACACCAGCTGGGACTACTTAAAGCAAAAATGCAAAACTGTACATTAGGAGACTAACAAAGAACAAAAGGAAATCGGACTGAAGTGGCAACAGGATCAATGAAAATTCTTATACTGTCACAACTCAATGACCATCGAAGGAAATTATACCCAAAAATTAAAAAAAAAGTCAGTAATGAAATTATGGCAAGGACAAAGCAAAAGGAGGGATAGGCAATCAACAGCCAACTGGGAGTGCAGTAGGCATTCAGTATGGGAGCAGGAAATGCAGACAGCAGGGTGGCAAAGTTGCAATGGAGAGAAAGGCAGCAGTGGAAATGGATCATTAAGTAAGTAGGACTTAGAACTGTAGTTATCTTTAATTTCTAAACTGTAGATTAACTATATTAACAATTTGGAGACAAAACTTCTGTCAGTTACAGAATAAAACCTTTGAAGAAGCTGGTCTTTTTTACTTTTATAAGTGATGGATAAGAACTGTAGAACTAGAAGCAGAATGTTGCACATTGAGGTAATTCCTTCTTTCCAATCTTTCCTTCTTTTTCACATTTTGTGTACAGTACAAGTCCTCCTAATTAATTAGAAATTGCTTCCTAATTACTGCATGCATACCTTGCTGACAGATAACAGGTAAGTATTAAGATATTTAACTGATGTGCAGAAAAAAACCCCTTACATATCCTGGAATCACAGATCTTTCTTTCATGTGCTAAAATTTGTATTCTTTCCAATTTGAATGCAGCAACAGATTCAGTGTTCTGAAAACAAGTTGGAAGACTTAGGCCCAGCTGAACTAGAATTGTAGATGATATTCAGCCCCCATGTCAGCAAATGTCTGAAATCACAATCAAACAGCTTTCCTACTGCAACTACGAATCATCATTCAAATATCCTGAAGAGTCAACAAACAGACCATAAAAATTCTGGAGCCAAATTGGGATACTGATGCACATGTTCCTCTGTTGTTTCATTTCATCTTACAAGTTTCTTTAAATATTATTATTTAGACCTTGTGGGGAATTATACATGCGTGCCTTCTTGCGATGTATGGTCTCCTGCAAATGTACTTTTAATTGACAAGTATATCTCGTTCAACCTCTTTTAAAGTTGAATGACTTCCAAAATAGGCATTTAGCAGTTTTATTTATGAAGGCAATCACATTATACAAAGCACCATTGCTTAAAAATATGCTTTATTGTACAGTTGAACATTTTCTTCTGAAATCTGTACAGAATCCTCCTGCCTGCTGTGCTTCATTACAGAATCCAAGATTATCATGGAAACAAACAAAAACCAAGTTGCCCTTTCAACTGTGCAGAAGCTTTCATCAAAAATTGCAAAGATTTATTTGGGAATATTGTTCACTCCCTTTTTCTCCCCCCTCTGGAAATTTCTGATCAGTTGACATATTGATCCTGAATCACCAGCGTGACACTGAAGGAGTGTGTAACGTCTGTGAGGTATGAAAACTCTGCAGCATACCAATATAAGTAATGGGACTGTAACAAATCATTACAGGCCATACTGAATAAACAGAGCAGACCGTGCCAAAGTATCAACTACTCCATCTGGGCACAACATAGCAGTCCAGCTGGGTCTACCAGATGCTCTCTGCTGGATTCACTGGAAGCAGTATCACTGTTCTTTCACTGGTCAAAGCAAGTCCCTCCTTCCTATCTTACCCCTCTTCATTTCCAATACAAATACTGAAATCATCTGAGACCCTTCCATGCAAAGCAGCTATTCTGTACAGGTAAAGTGTTCTCCCAGACTAGCAGGTCTGGGAAAAACAAATTTATCCTGAGTGAGGACCAGATGCATCAAATTGGCAATCACCAAGTTACTGAGAGGAACCCTTAACAAGGAATGATGAAGGATAGTGGGCATCAGACTTGATGCCAAAACTCCATTTGAGAGGGCCTTTGTTCATGGACTCATCAATAATTTAAGACATCTCTCATTCCAACAGAGCTTTACGCCTCACTATGCTTCTGCACATGCAGTTACTGAATGCATTACACTGAGACACCAGCACAGCCACTTTCCCCTAGAAAGAGAAAATTATCTCCCTGCCAGTCATGTCTGAGAGCTGGTGGCTGGAAATGTCTTCCAGCCAGCCCACTGCAATGAGACACTTTGGTTTAGATGTTCAAAGAAACAGCAGACATGCACTTAAAGCAACTGCCAGTGACAATACACATGGGAAGAAAAACAGTTTACAGTTTTCATTCATTTGTGTTTCAGCAGGTCCATGTTTGAGTGGTACACCTCAGTTGTGTAGCCTATTTGAATACAAAATCCGTGGTGGAAGCGGTCAACATCAGCCATGTTCACCTTCCATAACCTGTTTATCCACAAACCTTTACTAAGCAGCACAAAACCTATAGTCCTATATGGCTAACAGCAGTGAAACTCCTATCAGGAGGCTAACTCCAAAACAGAAACATTGTGTAGACATAAGCAATGTATTGGGAGACTTGTGGAAGATGTATTTGAGTAGTCAGCTACTTTGAGCAAGCTCTGTAAGCTATATTGGGCCTTGTGCCTAAGGCCTGAGATACCTGTACGTTAGCATAAATGACTGCTGTATAACCCCAAGGTATTTAAAAATGTAAGGGAACAATGCAGGAAGGTTCTGGATATGTACTGATCCTAGATACAGTTCCTAGATACATGTAGCTAAGTATGCTTTGGTGGGCATGGAGAAAGAGAGAGCATTCCTACCTGTCAAAACAAGACGCACAGTTTTGGTTTTTTACACTAGATATAAGGAGCCACAGCACTGGGGCGAGAGTGAATCTCTCCACGGATGGGATCTGAGCAGCGTGCCATGGCTGTCCACCAGCAGTCCATCCGATGCTGCACAAAAAGCAGGGTTCCCAGCATCTGAAAAGGCTTAAGATCTGCTCGCTGGCTACGTTTCTCTTCCTATTTCTATCTTATTATTAAAGCAATTTTATTTTTATACTGTTTGCTGTTGTGCCTTTCTTCCCGAGATCCAGAAAGATCCCTGCACCTCTCCCATGCAGAACAGCAAGCAGCTAAGAAACACCAGAACTGCGCGCAGAACATCAAGTCCACGATCCAACTTCTTCCAGAGCTTTCTGCTGAATAACCTGTTGTCAAAATAAAACATCCTGCACTAGGTACATGTGGGAAAACTACAAACCTATCTCTTCCCAAGCATCCCCAAAAATCTCCTTCCAGAAATTACTGATCAGAGACTTCCTGCTTGAGGCTGTTGATGCCTTCTAACACTTCCAAGGTGGGGAAAATAAAGTAAAGGTATCATACCAGCCTCCTGGAGATCAGTGAGTTGCCATCAACCCCCACGGGGCAGGCTGCTCCCCCCAGGCAAGACAGACGCCATTACAGGTTTAGCATTCTGCTCCCTATACACAGTCCTCCAGCACTTCTCTAGCACTTGAGCAGAGGAGCAAGCATCATTCCCCGGGGAGAGCTGGCTCTGCCAGGGTAGACTGAATCAGGTTGCACTGTTCAGAATACAGCCATTTAGCTTAAAGACTGTTGACAAACAGCTGTACTAAATCTAAAAGTGGTCTTGAACCATACTTCCAAATATTGCCTTGTTTTGCCTCCTGTCTTTTGATATTCAAGTTCCCCCTCTTTTTCTTTCTTTTTTTTTTTTGTTTTGGGGGGGGGGGTTTGTGGGTTTTTTTGGCCTTTTATCTGTACAAACATTTTTCAAGACCTCATTTGAATATTGGTAACTTCCTGGCTTTAGTAACAGCCCATGGCAATGAATTTGATTGTGCAAAGTTACCTAAAGCCTTACAGCATGAGCAGTATTTCCTTTTAACATTTAAACATCATCCTCCTTTGATGTTTCACTAAAAGAGCATCAACAAAGCATCTTTTTCTTGTTTATTATTGGTTTCAGTCTCTCACTTTCTGTTCTCAGGAGGTCCAAAGGAGCTTTAAGAGTGATTAACTTCATTCTCTTGCCTATGAAGTCAGTATTCCTTTTATCCTTTTCAATTGATAACGAGTCCTCTTTCCACTTTCAAGGGGTGGAAATTAAACCATACTTGAATCTGCAGGTGGTTTCTTATCAGACGTCCTCTGAAAAGTCTGAGACCCTCCCAATTTCTCTTGACCTTCACACACTGTGCTCTTCTAGCTACAGCTGGACAAGTAGCTCCTCTAATCAACAGCCTAGAACAGAAAGTTATTCCAGCATGGGGTTTACCTTTTTCATTGCCCTGTGTAATCCTTAATGCATCCCCTTTCATTAATCTCTCTTCTAAAATAGGTAAGCCTATTCTCATTCACATCCTTTAACAAGGATAATTATGTCTTAAATGATTTGCATCACTTTCTGCAAAACTCAATCAGTAGCATCAGGGGAGGTAGCTGGCAGTATAAACAGTATTCCAGATGAAACTACATTTATACTTCTAGAAATTTATAGCATTTTCTTTTTTGGCTTATCCACTGTGCTTATTGCCTTTGCTGTATTCTACCTCCTTCCTCAGACACATCGAGATTGCATTTTTTGACTGCATGGGAGCAACTAGCAGAAGTCCTTTGCAAATGCCCACATTGACGTTCAGGTCTATCATCTGACACTGTTCATTTACTACAGCACAGGAAGGTATAAGGATTATTCCCGCCTTTTTTTTTTTTTTTCCTCCTCCTTCCACAATATATTATTTTGCCTTTCTCAGTATTTTGAGCTAAAACTTCTGTGGCACCTTTACTTCAACACCTTCCACATACACATAATGACACAGTAGATGAAGTCACTATGTGACCACAGGGCAAGGAAACATCTTGGTAAGTACACATTTGCTTTATAATTATGAGCTAACTATATGGAGACACTGAAGTATTTCACATGCTAATTGTACTAAATTATCATATGATTACACAGGTAAATTGACATCTGCAAAGTTGTCTGAATGCCAGGCAAGCCCAGCAGCAACATATTGTATAAATTCACATTTTAGCAGCATGAAGCTTACTCCCACAGGTCTGCTATTCAGTTATTGCTCCCAGTCAAGCTCAGAGTATTATTTGGTGTGATTCAGTTGTTTTTATGTATCAACATTGCTATATTGTCTCATTCTGAAAGCCAAAAAGATTAGTATACAACCTAAACATGTAAAATAGGATTATAAATTCAAGTCATTATACTCTAGTTATACATCACCAATAAACTATTCAACTCAAATTCCCATCCTCATATTCACCTCCTTATTCACTTTGACCTGTCCCTTCTATGTCCCATTACTTATCACTTTCTCTTTGTAAATTAAAGCTATATCATTTTACATACAATATCTTACATGTTATGAAAATTATGCATAAGAGCTTTTATCTGCAAGATATTTAATCACAATATTTTGTACTCAGCATAACACCATTTGTGCCCGAGTCTCAGAGAACTTTAGAGACATCAACAATGATTTCTAGCCTTTTTGCCTCACCAAACTGGGGAAATGCAAGAAAAAAAATGAAGTTAAAAATTATACTATCAGGCATCAATCCTGCTTCAGGGTCCATCAGCTGGGACTCCATTCAGATGTCCATGGAATTCAAAGGGACTTTCTGGGGGGGCAAGACATAATACCAGAATATACTGAAGAAGTAAACAAGCTTCCAAGGGGACTAAGGGAAAACAATCACATTTCTCACTCAAGCACTGTCCCAGAAGGCCTTAAACTCTTCATGCTCGGTCCTCAAGCAACTCTTTACACCTTTCTCTTTATACACAGTGAAGAGTCTTCTTGCAAGCTGAAGGTCATTAGGCTCAGTTCTTCAGTTCACTGCTAAGGGGAGGCAACATATGTACTAGTGAAGAGGCCCAGTCATATGCCTAATGTTGAGAGCTCAATTTAAATAAGACATAGACAAAAACGGGGATAACAAAATTAGTCTACATGGTGGTTCCACAGCTTGTTAAAAAATTGCCTTGCTAGTGGTTGTTGGGCTTGGAGATTTATTTTAATTTAAAATAATGCAGTATCACAGAAAACATGGAAACTTCAGAATCCATTTACCAGCCCCGTCATCTAATGCTCTGATTTTTGCATGGTGAGTGACAAATAGTTAATTCTCTTTGGTAGGAGGGCAAGCATTAAAAAACCCACTCTAATTAGCTTTATTCACAATCTATACAAGGTTGTGTTTAGTCTTTACCAAAGAAATGCCACATCGAAGAGGAGCAAAGCTGATACATCCTCCATAAAATAGATTTAATTAAAAATCTCTTGGCAAACATGCATTCAGCCTTGTCCTCTACCCTCCCAAACTCCCAGCACATCCATGTTAAAATATTCTCAGCATAAAAGCTGTATCTCAGCTCCACCCTCAAATCTTCCGCTTGCTCTTGACGTTTCTCACATAAGTTTTCCCAGAGGCACCCACACATGGCTGATGGTCTCAGCTGTGTCCTGCAGTGGGTCCATTGCAGAGATGGCTGGAACCGGCTGTGTCCAGCACGGAGCAGCCCCTGATGTCTCCCCACCGAGGCCACCCCCGCAGCCCCCACCACTACCACTACCAAAACCTTACCACCTACATGCAATACAGCAAGATATATTTCATTCTGAAACCAGAAATTTCAATTTTCCTGTAATTCCTGCCAAGTATTTCTATTAAAACTTGTATACAAACACACACACACACAAAGGAAGTACAATCTTTTAAGTGAAAATGGAATGAGAAGTTTTCCAATTTTCCCCAAAGGGAAATGCAAGCATTAAATAGTTTAAAATTGGACCAAACACCAGTTACCTCAGGATGAATAGTCTGCTTTTCAAAGCCAGATTAACTGTTGCTGTAGTTTTGCAGCAACTCTGTTGCAGAAAGGGATCTCTCCACCCACCTACCGATGAGAAAGGTAGGGAAATTAAGTCTGCTCCAGCCACTGAAATACACCACCACTGAGCCAAACGGCACTCATGGGCGGGGGGGGGACTCTGCTCATATTGTCAGCACAATATCCTTGCTGCCATAGGAGAAATGCAAAGTGATACTAATCTGCTTCCAGCATAGCAACTTTTAATCACCAACAATGCATTCCGCAGTGCTTCCTAATTCACCGGAAAACTGTGACTGTTCTTAATTTAGTTTATGATAGCTGAAAGCGTGCTATGACCTTTGGTTCAGATCAAAGAGTAAAGTTACACCATATCTACGGGCAACAATCAACCAGTTGTGGAGTGTGAGACTACAAAATTAGGATAGTAGGAAAGAACTGGTTTTAGTTAGCTGTGGCCCCTCTGTAACTCCCAACTGTATTGACTCAAGTAAACCAACAGAAATAAAAGTTATATACTGTCAGGTTCTGTGCTCAGGGCTGTTGGAAACCCAGAAGTATTCCTCAGATGCTAACTCTTTGGAAGCAGGCATTATTAAGGAGCACATTTTCAGTTTAGGTATCTATCATGAAGCAGCCCACTACTGGGAAATCTCGAACACCAATGGGTTTATACTCCCTGGCTGTGTAAGCAACAAACCCTAAATAGCACTGACTAGACTAAATGACCTCAGAAGTTCTCCATCTGTAGTTCCACTTCTGTGAATAGATGCTGCAAATGAAAGGAGCTAAGGGAAGATAAAACATATGTATTTTCTGGTGGTAATCTTAACAGAATCGCCTATGCTAATACCTGACAAAAAAGATTGGTTTGCAAACTGTTGAACAGGCATTTGTTGAGACGGTTCCATAGACAGTTTAAAAGATCTCATAGGTAACTGTCTTTGTGTCACTTTCTGTATCTCTTCGTTGGCCAGTATTTGCAATAAATAAAGCAACACATGCTATGGCATTCCTAGCTTGTCTTTTTGTCTCATTCTTGATATGTTTCTACATTCATTTTTGTCCTTCACCTTCAGCAGCACTGAGACATATTAATATTCAATTACTTTAATGGACATCTTGCATTTACTGGTTTTAGTACAATATATTATTTTAACAGACCAGTCTGCCACCTAAGTCTAAAATATCATCCTCCTTAGTACCATATAGCTGTGAATTTATTCGACTGGGAGTTAAGTCTGAGTTTCTACATATTAGGGAGGATTATTCTGTTATTTCTTCCCTTTGGTAAATGGAGCTCGTTAGTATCATCTACCTATACAGACGTGTATAGAGAACTAGATAACGTCTCACAGCTTACACTGTACTGCTGTACTATGCTAGTAGAATTCAACAGAAACATAGAGACTGAATATGACTTTTTATGTGGCAAGCTTTAAATTAGAGGTTTTTATCTCCCTGAATACATATATACTTTACTTATGAGACATGGGTGAAACTAAAATTTCACTCACTCCAAACAAATGACTCAATTACATTCACAAGAAAGGTGCCAACTTAAAAAGTAAATAAATTCCACGGGGGCAACTGTAAAATGACAACCCAATGTGTAGCAAAATTATTTAGTGCCAGGATAATGGAAGATGTATGACTTATCTTGTGAAAGAAAAACTGAAAAACATTCTTGGTATAATTGAAACAAAATTGATATTCAGCATCAACTGTTAAACATTCAAATATCCTGTATGGACCGTTAATACCACTCCCAGCCCCTGTTCAAATTCTAGTAGGGGACATTGCTCAGCATTATATGGGTGTTCATAGAACAGGGAGCCATACACAATGGCTTTTTTCCATTTTCTTCTCGCCCCACTTCTTTTTTTCATCTTTTTTGAAAGAAACAAAAAGCATCAACAACTTGTTTCCATTTGCAGACTTCAGTGTCAGCAAACAGGGCCACCTAGAGCTGATTCATGCCTCTGGAAAATAACGTCCAGAGAGGTTTCTGGGACACTGCTGCTGCACCATCTGAGCGGACAGCAGCAAAACAGCCAAAGGAAGCTGGTATAACGGTTAGTTCTGAATTTCTCTAGGCCCCCTTGCATCCTTACTTTTGCAGGAACCCAGCAAAACTGCCCACAAATAGTCCTCCTTTCCTCTCCACGTAACACATGTCCCTTCACGGGGGCCTTGCCAGCAGGAGACTACAAAATAGTCCTTTGCGCAGTGCTCTCTGACTGCAACATCTCTTTTTGATAAGATGCAGCAAGGGGAGGAAAGCATTTGGTAAACATTAAGGAAGGATATTGTTATGACAGACACCAGGATGGAGAATAGTCCAGAGTCTTATCCCCTATTCCCTGGACAGACAAGTCAAACTTCTTGCTGTTTACTTCCTACACCCACAAAACAGTAAAATCTCAACTCCTTTTGGCATCAGATGCAAAATGCTCATCAATTTCTGGAGGCAGGCATTTACCCAGCAGCAATGATCGCCACCAATCTGTTCAACACACACAGTAGAAATAATTGTGATTTAGATGTTTCAGTGTGCTACTTGAAATTTAGGAACCTTGTTGATCTACTGCTTTGTTTTTAGAATCTCGTCTTCAGGAAAGCTCATTGTTTTAAACGAATTGAATTTTATGATTCGGCTCTTTTAAAATAGTTTGCATTAAAAGTTTATTGCACATACTTTTTGTTTCACTCCTACATCTCTCTAAAGTCAGTTGATTAGTGTTAGATATGGGCAACGCACAGAGGAAAAACGCAACACGCATACAGAAAAAAAAAATTACAAGGACAGAGATAGATGGCATCCAATGTCCCCATTAGAAATACTTGCAATTCAAAACCAAACAAATCTGCTGCACTTAGAAAAGAGCACACACATCCTAGACTTCAAAAGAACAAAGGGACAAGCACTGAATGGTACTGCAATAAGAAATGCTGAATACAGTCTTCTGTAGCAGTCACAGTAAGACACAAGTAAGATGTTATCTTTACCCTCAACAGCTGGAAAAAGTCCTATGCCTCCAAATTGCCATGGTGTACAAGGCATGAACCCTTGAAAAAACAGGTAGGTATTAATCTCTGTTGTGCACTGTTCTGCTAATAAGAAGAGAAGCCCAAACCATTAAATTCAAATTTAACTTTGTGAACAACCTGCAACTTAAAGGCTGGCAGGGAGCGAGAAGGGAGGAAGGGAAAGAAGCATGGAAGAGGAGAGAGGAAAAACTGTATGAACCAGTACTATATATTTCAGAGTTTGCGGGAAACTTTCAGTTCAAACATTGTTAGAGTAGTCACAGGTTCATTTAAAAATTGTGAATGAAAACTCAAGAATAGAGAAACAGCTCTGAACTTTGCAGAAGAGCCGTTCCCATACGCATGGGTGAAGTGATGCTTGACAGCGTTATTCATCAGTAGAACTGGTTTTAAACTGGAAGTTTAACCTGGTATTTTGCTTTAATCCCGAACTATGCACTACAGCACCACACAGACATAAGCCTTCCATACTTTTCTGAATAGTTGTAGCTTCAATTTTTTAGACTTGTTATTTATTTAGAATCATAGTAAACAAGGAGGTAACTAAGTTAAAAAAAAGATCAAAACACATTTTCATTGGCAATTAGTAAGAAGATTTCTACATCAGAACAGCATGACTTGTCATCAGTAGAAACACATCTGTTCAGGAGAGCATCCCCTTAGCGAGGACAGCACACAAGAACATTCTTAATTTTATGTTTAAACTTATAGTTAGGCACGTACGTGGTACTGCCTCAACAAAAGGCAGATATAATCCCCTATTTAAGCGGTTTCCAACATCAGCGTCTAAGGCTACAATATACCTTCCTTATTAAACACAGGAGAGGAATATGAAAATCTTGAGTTACTGATACAATGCAATACAACAAAAAAAATACACTGGTATTTATCAGCAACTTCACAAAATTATTCTGTTTTCTTTCTCCTTCCAATGGCTGGCAAGATGTGTGGCATTTTATGATGTTGAGGCCCAGGGCGAGAGGGTGACAGAGGGAGGAAGAAGGTAAGAAGGGGTGCCATATTTCAGGAAGTCCATACATTTGCCGCAAAAAATCCCAGAAGCCATGCTGGTATCCACAGTTTCATTCCAGAGCGTGGATGCCCTCATGAGCAGGCTACAAGTAGCGTTCTCTCTCTCATGTTACCTCTGGTCCGTAAACCTTGATTTCATGGCTGAAAACCAGCACAGCTTTAACAGGAGAGACAGATTCTTCCCCAAACTAGTTTATAGCTATGTTTTCAAGCATTTTATTCAGACTGAAGTCAAAGGGCTGGAGAGCACAGGCCGCCAATTCATTTTGTACACAGGTGCAGGGAAAAACCAAGCAAAGCTTAGACTCCTGCATCTCGAACTCATGCTCCATGCACTAGAGAGAGGAAGAGAGCCAGGGCCATCACGTGGCTTGTGAAGCCGTCCTTCAAGTAGGCTCCACAAGGCAAGGATAAACTAGCTGCCTATCCCCAAAGGCATGACTGAGATACTCACAAAAAATAGTTTGGGGCTGTAAATGCCTCAGCATAGGCAACTGCAGTGCCCACCTGCGCCAAGTTTTCCCCTCAGAGCAAAACCTGAAGTCCAGGCATCTTTCTGCAGCATTTCCCTCTGGCTGACTTAGTACTTTATCTCTCTGCTTGCCTCTCTCTACATTCCCTTTTAATAACTGTCTGTTGTAAATCCTAGATCTTCCCTGTTCCTTGAAAAAGTGATTTAAATCCTGGACTCAGGTATTTAAATGCCATTCTTTCTTTCAGTTTTATTTAGGTTATTTTGTTTTCACATTAGAGTAAATTAAAATAAACACAACAATGTAACCCAAATAAATAATTAATTTCTCCTAATGTTAACTATATTACTCTCATGTCAAACTTTTTAATGTATTAGCCTTACTTACATTGGTACCGAGGGAGAGCGGTACGGAAGACAGCTACACGCCTATGGAATACTGAAATGGCTGTCTGGCTTCTCTTGCATTATCTTGTTAACCCAAGGTCATGTGCCTGTTCAGTCACTGCTGAAGTACTCAGTGGCCCCAAAATATCTTTGTCCTTCATTCTTGCATAACTTGATGCTAACCACTGAGTGCCCTACACTCTTTCAGCATTCTACACCCTGTTACAGACAGTTATGGAAATCACTGCTCTGTGCGTACATATTCTGCTGCGCTTCTACAAAGCTGCATCAAGCCTGAGAGACAGTTTCACACCAACCCATGATACTCCATTCTATATCTCTTCACAGGTTTTCGGAAAACAGCTAGAAAAATCCCCTAGATGACATTTCCAGATTTAACACTGAGGTTTGCTTGTAGTGACTATTTTGAATCTTGTTGCAATTTCAAACTTTGAGATTCAGTTGTTTATCTTTTGATCTGCATGTAGAGACAGTGCTAGACAAGTCATGCGTCTCACCTTCCCCCCATTACATACCACGTCATCTTCCCTCCTGACAAACAGCCTATCCCTTTTCAAAACAAGATGCGAGAACAAACACCTTACCTTGAAAACTATCATGTCAAATCTGACTTTCACCTGTCTCAATTATTACAATAAATTCCCTACTATTGAAATGTAATAAGAAGTGGTTAACACAGTTACAAATGTCTGGATAAGTTCTCTCTGCCAGCAATAAAATAAACCAGCAGATTTTCTACCCCTCCACCAGCTTGCAACTTAAATACTCTGCAAATTCAGGATCATCCATAAAATAGACACTCAGATGTTTTGTAGAAGTACTGCTGGCTGAAATGCTCTTCAAACACCAAAATGGGACAAGGAAATTAATATTGAGCATTCCAACGAGGCAAACAAAATGCTTTGGCAGTAACAGATTTTGCCAATTCAGAGACTGAGGCCTGCAAATAAATTTATTACAGATTGATTGATCAAGAGATTGATAACTCTCTTGATCTTATTGTCTGATCTCCTGGGGCAAACAATATAACTTATTTTATGTCACATGGCACAAACAGCATTCTCCATGCCTGTTGGACTGCTTTATAACACCACCGGTGTCTCACCGTTTTACTTGGTTTCATTTTGCTCCCCTTGGAGACTGCAGGACAAAGTCAAAGGTGTTTGAATCCAATGAACTTAACAGTTCACTACATTCTTAATCAATAAATCATCTCAACAACTAACACTAATTTCTAATGGCTAACTGACAAGTTTCTGAAGCTACTCTACACAGTCTTAACATTCATAAAACCTAGTTTAATAAATGAATATAATCTCCTTGGGTCCAATTGCATATTGCTGACCCCCTTGGTAGGGATTAAAGAGATGCTGCTCTATTATGGCTTAAACTAAGACACTAAATTATCTATGCTGCCCAGATAGCACGTAACACTTACATATGACTACTACAAGGAGTAAGAACTGCAGAGTAAATTCAGCAGCAACATTAATTCAATCCATGCAAACGCTAGTGGAGAAACAGAAGGCAAACTGAACTTCTGCATTTCAGGCTCCAGCTTTCAAGTTTTACACTGTATTACTTTAAAACCCTACGGGCCCACTAACTTCAAATTTCTCTGTTATGTCAAAACTTTCTTCTTGATAAGTTAAAAAAAAATTAAAAAACAAACCCTTGATTTTCTTTTTTTTTTTTTTTTTTTTTTTTTTACTTCTCTTCCACAATTATATATCAATTTTATCACACTTACGCAAGAAAGATCAAACATTCAGCGCATTGGGTAAGTAATAACATAAGCAATGTGCTCACAATTCATTCCATTCTTCTGATTAAAAAAATCCAAGTTTAAAAAAAAAAAAAAAAAAAGAACCTTAGTTTCAAATGTTAAGATGCACAGGCAATGCAAGTACTAGTATGACTTTGTGGAAGAACGTCTTCTCACCACTTATTTCTTCCCAGCTACATTACACAGAAAATGGTGAGCTTTGTGGCTAATGATGGCAACGTCTCCAAATCAAGGCCTGTGTACCAGAATGATCATTCTCTTCCATTTCCTCCAATGTTGCGGGATCAGAATAAAATGAAAAGCCTAGTAGTAACATCACTAGTTTACTTTAGGCAGGACTAAGTTAGAGAACAGGGTTTCAGCTCAGCTTTTCCTGATCACACACAGCTTCAATAACAGATGATAACTTCAAAAGTTAAGGTAGATGAGGCTAAAGATGTTAAATTGCACTTATAGAAATTCTGTACTTGCATCATCACAATAGTTTTAAAGGACAAGATACAATTTTTATTAAGCCAGCAAGTCATAAGAAAAGACAGCATCATGTCAGAGTAGAAAGCAGGAGCATTTTAGTCACTGGAGCCGATGCTATGGCTTCACAGATCCTAAAGCTTTTTCTGAGGACAGATTTGGAACTAGTTGCTATTCAGAACAAAGGTACACCTTATTCAGGAAACCAATGAGTTTTTATGAGCATTTTTAGGATTTTTGAAATGTTTTGGGCTGTTCAAATATAAAAGCCTGAAATTCTGGAGATCTAATGATGGATACTATGCTTACCATATGAACAGGTGTCTTTGTATACATACACACATGCGCACACACCCACATGCATCTGGATGGCCTGGACAATTTGCAAAAACAAAGCAAAAATGCAAACATCAATAAAGCCTTTTACAACTATGCAAACGCTCTTCTGAAAGATTAAACATATAGAGAATAATCATGCCAAAATAGTTTTAGGTTCATTTACTAGACAAGACCTATACAATCATATATTGACCCATCAAGAGTAAGGCAGCCATTACATACTTCAGTCAAAAAACAATGCACACAACTATTAACGCGAATGGATTTTAGCATATTTTATATATATGCAGTACAATAAGAAAAAAATTACTCTGCTAATAACCTAATGGTAAATGCACTTCACCTTTCAAACTTTTGTGAAAACTTCGGGCAGATTATCTGCTAGTGAATTATTATTTCCCCGAGGCTTTGTTTTTCTCTCCACTTCCGTTTTTTGTTTGTTTTCTTTGGTTTTTGTTTTACCTCTGAAAAGGCATGAGCTCTATGCGCAATTTATTTTCATAATTTTGCTTAAACCATGCAGATACCAAGAAACTTATTTCCATTTAGAGACAACAGTCAAACACAACAGTATAATAATTCATTTCATATAGCTGGAGAGAAGGGACTTAATGCTAAACTCTACTCAGTGACTGTCCTGTTGATCAACTTACATGATATAAAGGTGTCTACATTGAAGCCTTCAGCTAAAATAATTTTCAAGAACTCTCCCATTCATTATAACTGCAAGTTAAATTAGACCCTGGAATAAGTACGATACATTTTAGCTATTAATACAACAAATTAAAACATCAGTATTAACTGCAATACCAGTAGCGAGGTATTGCATTCTTCATGTGCTTGTCACTGTGTACTTATTTTTTCAGAAAAAGACATTCTCCTCCTCTCTTTAGCTACTTTTATTGCCCAGTTAATTGGTAATTGGGTCAAAGTAATGCTGTTTATGACTCACATACCTAGAATATAGTGATCTAATACTAAAAAACAACTGGAAAAGCTTTAATTGCAGTATGTCCATTTTAATTAAGCTAAATCTTAGAAAATAACCTGGATGTTTGACCAGTAGGTTCTTCTTGACAATAGGTTCTTCTTGACCAATAAATTTCTTAAGAAATACTCCAGTTTCTTCTTGTCCTTTTAAAACAATACAGTATTTCTATTATTTATGTCTCCTCTAAAAACACCTGCTCTCAATTCAGCATTAAAGACATCTGCCACCTTGCAAACTAGCACCTGGCTTTTTGAGTAATCCACAGTGAAAGGTATTTTCTTGCTGCCCCACAGAAGAGTCAGCTGCACAGAGTTGAGAAGGACTGATAGAAATAAGAATATGAAAATGTAAGAGACTGTACTCAAAAAGGAAAAGTGAAATTTCCATCTCTGCTTAAGTGGCAGATCCAGTGGCCGTGAACTACTGATGTTGTTCTTAAAGCTTAACCTATAGTTTTAGTACTTTGTCAGCTCTGCACATACATATTCCAAAGAGGCCGTATCCATCGATTTTGAATGCCACACATAGCAGGGGACTGACGCATCATAAAGAACCAAACGGGTTACTGATAACATCTTGCCTTCAAGGGGCTGGTGCTGTTATCTTACTCACACTATTTCATCTCTACCATAGAAACAACAGAAGAGAAAATTAGCACGCTACTCTAAAAGACCACCAACTCTAATGATTTGAGTGTTATCTAAACTTTGTATTGGCTGCTGAAGGGAAGAAAGTTTCACCCATAATCCATGCCCTTGACTGCAAACAGTTGTTCCCATAAGAATATTACAAAGCTTTTAGTAAGACTGGCTTTTCATTCTTGGAAAAAATCAAGCAGTTCCTAGAAACTCCTTGGAAAAGATTTCATTATTTTTTAGTATTATACATAATCACTATGTGAAAGTATGTCAGATTTCTCCTCATTAAATCCTACTTAAGGCTTATATAGCATTCACAGCCATTTATTTCACAAGTCCAGAAACTTTGGAAAGTTTACATTCTTGATTGTTTTTTCAACATGTTTACATTTATGAGAGTAGGTCAGTCCATCCTAAATCAAGGATATAAATTCATTCATTGGTTTTGGTGTTCACCTTACCTCTCAAACAAACATGTATTATTTAGCACCTCATAAAATACGCCCGTTGCTTCAGAGGTGGCTAGATATGAACGTTTGCAGCAAACCTGCTTGTGTACACTCAGCAGCCAAGGGTCGAACTGCTTTCACAGTTTCTGTAGATGACATTACATCCAGTCACCCCTGCTATGCACCATCATTCTTTTTGCAGATGCATTAAGAACAGTCCTGTTCCCTTCTCTCTTTCAACCAATCTATGTTTTGACCTCAACACACTCATATTCTGTTTGTCCAAGATAAAAAGTTTTTGGACATACAGCTAATTGTTAAAAGTTTTGCTCATATAGTAGCACGGTGCATAGAGTTACTACACTGGTAGTATCTGTCTTTTCACAAAGCACATTCTTTGGCCCTGTATTATCACCAGTGAACATACTTCAAACACTGTTCATATCAATCACTGATTTCACAATTCTTCAATTCGTTTTCAATCCAGAAATATGAAACCTTCTACACATGAAGAGTCACTAAAAGAAAAAGTCCTTTTTGGCTCTACAGTAGTTCAATATGCTTATCATCTGCTTATAATAATCCTGGAAAGTAAGACACCAAAGTCTACTGCAGCCTTCCTAGCTGCACTCATACAGTAACCTGGAACACATCAGTGCTGTGCCAAGAACAAAATAGCTCTCCCTGTTTCAGAATCATTGTTAAGAAAAACGTCAGGCCACAAAACAACAACACAGGAAAGGAGTCCAAGGCTGGACTTGTAATTCGTCTTGCTAATTTGCAATATTCCAAAAACGTTAGAAAGACTTAGGTTCACACCACCAAGTAAAGAAGGGCTCTGGATGTCTAGCAGAAAAGGCTAGAACTGAAATCTAATCCACTCTCTACTATATCATCTTCCCAGACAACTTTGACAGTTGCTTTATAAACAAGCATCAAAGAAGTGTTTGCATCTCACCAGTAAACCTGCCATAAACAGCCCTTTGCTCTCTTTGCCCTCTCAAAGTTTTACCTAGCATTTCAGGAGTACAGCAGAGTTGATATTTCCTGTAGATGCATTTTAATTTTTGATTGCCTTCATACTGGCAAGAAAAAGAAAAGTGGCACAAACAGTGTGTAGAACAGGAATAAGTAGAGCACTGAGGTTAACACCTTTGCAGTAGTAATTATGAGCTGCCAGAAAGGAATCATCTCTTTGACACAAGTCTACACAACAAATGTGTGAGCCTCCAGGCTCTATTGAAATGCTAAATACATAAATAATAAAGCTACTATTAAGCAAACTTTCTAGCTTTTGGCTCAAATGCACTCTTCTAGCTCATCCTATCTGTACCAAGAAAATAACCCTTTGACTTCAGAGTAGAGAAGAAATAAGAGATATTCCCCATCTTTGTAGAAGTGTTTTGCACTTCACACCATTTTGATTAATGTTGTTTCTTCTTAAGAAGGAATATGAGGTATCATCATCTGATTTTTTTCTTTTTTTTTTTTTCCATGCAGAACAATATTAAGACCAGAAAAATGTTCAAGCTACTGCAGGTATTTTGCATGTAGGTACCCAGTCTACATATTGACATGTAAATAAGGTAACAAATTCAGACAAAGAATGCACCTTAATTTTTTCTAACTAGCTAGTAGATGAAAACACCTTGAGTAAAGTCCTAGAAATTGTAGATTGTAGAAACACTGTAATCATTTACATTTTCAGAACACAGCATGTAGCTGGTAAAAAAAGAATATGCATTTCTCTTGCGAATTGTCTGCAGGTTCCAGGTGACTTCTGCTTAATAATGAAATCTTTCTCATCAAGTACAAAAAGAACCATTGCCTTTAAATGCATGTGTTAATTGAACTGTAATTTAAGATGTACTAGGTAAAAAAAAAATAAATGAAAATAATTGTGATGGCTATGATCATGGATCTCAGAATCACTGAGGTTGGAAAGCGGCCTCAAGATAATACAGTCCCAGCCCCCTGCTCAAGCAGAGTCAGCTAGGGTAGGTTGCCCAGGACTGTGTCCAGTCAAGTTTTGAGTATCTCCAAGGATGGAGACTCCACAACCTCTCTGCACAACCTGTTCCTCTGCTTGATCCCCCTCACAGTAAAACAGTGTTTTCTTGTGTTCAGATGGAATTTCATATGTGTAAACTTGTGCCCATTGCCCCTTGTCCTGTCACTGGCACCACTGAAAAAAGCCTGGCTCCGTCTTCTTCATTCCCTCCCATCAGGTACTTATATGTGTTAAGATCCCCCCTGAGCCTTCTCAGGCTGAAGGGAGGGGATCACCTCCCTTGACCTGCTGTCAGTGCTCTTTCTAATGCAGCCCAGGATGCTGTTGGCCTTCTTTGCTGCAAGGGTGCATTACTGGGTTATGGTCAGCTTCTTGTCCACTGGGACCCCAAGGTCCTTCTCTGCAGAGCTGCTTTCCAGGCAGCTGGCCCCCAATCTGTAAGTCATCTCTGAATAGCTTCGCAAGAATATCTGTTTGATCCTACCGATGCAAAAAGTGTCTGTTATGACAAATTCCTCTCTTACATGACATCTTCAATACACCATATCATGGATCTTCAGTTGGTCCAAGAAATTATTGCAGAAAGAAAGTAGAAAGTATGGAAGCAGAAGACACCAATAACCAACACTGCATCAGATTTCTGTGATTAGAGAGCACATCAAAAGCCATTCTTTCCAGGCAGAAAGTGGCAAGGGTGCTTCTGGTCCTGTATGAGTAGGCAGATCAGATAACCAAGGAAGCAGAAGGAAAGTCTGAAACTGCACCTTCTCTATAAACAGCCTGTCTGCAGTAAGAAAAGACCAGTCTTGCACAAGAACCTATACGATAATCACAGGAACTCAAGAACAGTGGAACAATAGGAGAAACAAATGATGGAAAGTGCAAACCTAGAGCCGTAAGGTGCAAAGGAGCCCAAGGAACTCCAATCTGATGCATCAATTGGAAAAGAAACTGGTCCACTAAACCCATCAGAAACTATTTCTTGGAGAGCTAAAGGACAACAAGAGGTTTTGACAACCAGATGGTGGTACAGAATAAATTTATTTTCTAGCTGTTCTTCCTCGAGGAAGGAGGAAATCTGACAGGTATCATATGACAGAAACCCAGCAGAAAGGATCTCTCACCTGAAGATACTTCTTATAGTTTTTTTGTTTATAAGACTTCCCAGAATTACACTTACCCTACTTAAAAGTGCAAATGGAAATCTTAGTTTATTTATTAGTGTCTGTGTCTCCACAAATACACTTACCTTCATTGCAGAAGTACTTTTAATGGGTAGCTCTCTCAAAAATATATGTCCTGAAAAAACTCATCAAGCATACGTCTATCTTGAACCACACGGTGATGTAACTCAGACTTCCCCATAATGCAATGAACATTCTTTCCCTGAAAAATGAATACGAATATTCCCATGTATTATACATTCCTGACCACTGAGAAATAGAGTGCTCCCTCTGAGATGAGAGATTGAAATGTTCCTACTGAATGAAGGAGCAGGTTCATATTGCAGTATTTCATCCGTGCCCCATAGGGACCTTGCACTTTTTAGTGGTCAGTTTGCATTGACTTGATGGAGAGTGGAGGTTGCATATCGGATCCTTGCATCTAAATATTCTTAGAACCATTTAAATGAATTATTTACCTCTCTCAGCAGAAATTTTCTCAAGCCTATCAAAATTAAGCCTTGTTCATGTTATGAAAAGTGACATATTTCTCTAAAACATATGTTCTCTTTTTTCTGGATCTTCCCTGATCTCACATAGCATTAGCAAATAGATATGGTGTCTATTTAAAAATAAATATATAAATAAATAAATTTCTGTTTAGAGCTGCTAGGTAATCTTTTTAACCAATACAGTAACTAACCTATACTTATTAAAAACTTATTTTTAAAAAAAAAATCCATTATTTTTTGCATCTGCAGTATCAGATTGTATTTTACTGCTTACAAGTAGACAGTCAAAGCTCCGTGAAATGAGTGCTAAGTTTTAATAGTTATATTTATTTAATATTTAAAGATTTATCATTATTACATCATGTAGCCAGCATTCCCAAGTTGACAATATTCCAAAAAGATCATAAAGTGGAAGTAAAGCCTTAAGAGAACTGACATATTTGAACAGAATAATTCAAGGGTTGAAAACTAAAGTGTTAGAAACATACAATTAGTCAGTGAGAAAGCGTGCACATTTAATTTTTGTTACCTCATTAAGAGTGAAAAAAAATATTGATTGTTGATTTTGTGTAAATTAATAATTTGACAGGAAATGCCATATGAAGCAGCTCTTTTTGCTAGAAACTGAGTCAAGTCTAACGTAAGTTCCCAGGCAATAGCTGTGTATTTGTTCTACCGCCAACCTCAGCCAAAGCCAGCTTAAGCTAGGTTAAGCAAATCTAGATTAAACCAAACTCAGGGAAGATTTTACCTCATCCCATTTTGCTGCTGCAAAGCTGTTTTTAAATAGTATTATCTTCTTTTGTCTTTCTGGTAGTTTCAGATACTTGAATTTAAGAAAGTGGATGAGAGAGAGAGAGAGAGAGAGAGAGAGAGAGAGAGAAACCACCTGCTGCTGAGTAGGTATATATGGAAATGCATAGCCATACTGAAAAATTAATGCTCTTTTCAAAATCTGAGGAACCGGTGTATTCTCCATTAAGCTCAACATTTCTACATCATGCTTTTTTGTGCAAGCTACATATACTCAGTAATACATCAGCGGGAATCTTCTATAGTCAAGATCCAGAATTACCATTAAAAAAAAAAAAGGCAAAACTGGATGTTAAGAAACGGTTTCTGTCATCTGGTACATAAAGCTTACATGAAGATAAATAAGGTCATTAAAAAGATCACGAGAATATTATAAGTTTTACAAATAAACTACAAAATTTCTCTAAACAAGGAAGGAAGTACAAATCTCAATAATAATTACAGGAAAATACAGAATGCCAAGCAATATCATACAATGCTATACAATTTAGATGAAGAGCATCCTCACATCTGTTGAAAGAAATTTGCTTACTTACCAAATGTCATGTAGATTTTTCATATTTTTAGAATAACTACATAATTATGTACTATTTTTAAACAAAATACTGATTTTTTGACTATTTACTCCTATTGTTCTCTCTCTATCCTCCCTCCTAAGCCTTCCCTTCACAACCAAAAAAAAGTATAAAAAATTCCATTATTTGCTCTGATATTCATTTTCTTAAATTCTGTTCTGCCCAGCCTAAATTTGTGATATAGGAAACAACAGTTTTAAGGCCTACATAGTACTTGGTTGAGAAATCACCTGGATTTCTCAACGTACTAAATAATTCTCTCTCTGAAATCCAGATCCCATAAACTAAAGCTAAAATGCTGATATTGGACACTATCCTAAGAAATGTAATTTGGAGAATCTGTTTCAATGCTGCTGTTATAGCTAAGCTGACAAATGGAAAGGGAGTAGGGAATGGGAAGAGTTCAGATGCATTAAGACCAGCAGTTTGTCAATAATACAGGTACTACACCTGGTTACAATGATCCATCCAATGATTCGCAATTGATCTTTACTACGTTTGTAATCATGACATTCTTTCACATCCAGTTAAATGCTTCAGTTAAGAGTGACAGGCAGTCTGAAACAATAAACCTCGTATGTGGACATGAAATAATTTAATATATCAAAAATTTGAGAGTAATGCATATGGTATTTACTTGATACATAATAGTGCAGATCAGATAGTCTCACATGGGAGATATTCCTCAACAACTGCCTGGAATTAAGCCAAAAAGCTTCAGTATCATACTAAAAGCGAGCACAAAAAAAAGGGGAAAAAAGCTGTTAAGGTTGCAGGCAGATGACTACTCCCTGTCCCAAGTGTTAGCGTTTAACTGAACAGTACATGGGAAACTACTGGAGGCGACATAAGAAATTGCTTGACATAAATGGATAACATCAAGCAGCTAACACGTTACTGAAAGCACCATAAGGGATAGCCGGATTTCATAGATGGTTAAGGGGGAGTTATGTGAGAAATGGCAAAATTCAGTTGGTAGTTGGAGGGGAGAGATCTTGGAAGATCTTTTGGGAGGCAGATCTTCCAAGACTGGCAGTACCCAGGTAATCCCATTAGTAATACCATGCTTATGAGCTGAGTGGGAGTATTTGTGTATTCCACGAGCATACTTTAAACCCAATTACCTACAGAGGAGGATCAGGTCAGGCCAGTAGTTTTGTTCATGTTTAATGTGGATGCTGTTTGTGTTTCTGTGGATGTCCCTAAAAGTGTTTTTCTCCTGTCTGTTTCCATCTCTGTACAACCAGTTGTGTCTGTATTGTGTGGGTGCACCAATTGGAAGCACATGCTCAGCCTCACAGGATCTGGAAACATCTAGCACACGAAGAGGGGAGGAATACCTCTGGGTCTTGAAGCCAAGGTATTTGGCTACCCTCAGCAATATATATGGACATTTGAGAATGACAGAAAGAAAATGGTTTTCTATTTGAGAGAGGAAAGGAGAATGTCAATAATAAACCAAGATCTTCAGGCATCTGTTTATCAAATGGCCTTTCCAATCAGTTACTGCCTACTCTTATGATGCCACTTCCACAAAAAGGTACTACTCACCAGTGAGCGAATTATAGCAATATAAAGCCAAAGCTATCATCTTTTATGGCACACGTTATATTGGTACACATACTTGATTAAAGTTTCGCTTTTTTACTTTAAGACTTTTGTGAGCAGATTCATCCTGTCCCATTACTTTGGAAAAACCTAATTTGCAGAAGCATCTGCTGTCATGTTTTGGCTAGTGCCTCCACAACGCCTTCCCCTTGGACAGCACAAATCATACTGACAAAAGCAAAAGGCAAGGGTCTGATGAAATCTGTCATCAAACCAAATAACCTTCCTTATATATAATAAGGAAGGTTACTAGTACTGAGTCCATAACTGCATGTTGCTGGAAACAAACATTCTGTTCTCTAAAAATAAACGCAGCACGTTGATAAAACTCCCTGATATTCAGTTTCTGTTATTCAACATGGGGTAGAAGGCCTTTCATTTCCAGAGGCGTTGGTTTCTTAAATACTTAAGATTTGGGGCAATCACATCTTTTGAAAACTAAAACACTTATCCTCAGAAGTATCTCAAGAAGCCTAAATTGGAGAGTCAATCTTTCGCAGGGATTAGAGAATTAGCACAGAATGATAAGGAAGGGAAATGTCAACCTACTTTGCAACTTTGCTGTGTCTGGAGTCAACACAGCAAAGCGTAAGCTGAGTTCTTATGCTTTCAAGTCTTCAGTAAACTACCACATATAAGTATCTAACAAGATTTGATCAACTACTGATGGAGCAGTTATCTCTTTCAGAGACCTTTTGCTCTGTGGCTCACCATCCACCACAGTGTTGTTCTGGTCCTTAAGACAGTGGGCTTCAGTGTATTTGCATATTAAATACCTGCTCCTGTGTTCTGTGCTCTTCTCTCACCATGCCTCTGCCCAGCTTCCAAAACAAATTTATTAAAACAGACATCACATTTAAACATATAATTGTGTTCTACCACAAAAGGAAAAAAATAATAATCCTTTTAAATGTCAAGTTGTCCCATTGCCAAGAAGAGAAAACTTACTCCATTCTTTTTAAGATGGAAAAGTGCCGTTAGATTTGTTTAAACATTTTGGAGGTAAATTCTATAGAAATGCACTCCTTAATGGCAACATCTGTATGTTCCGTTGGCCTACACACAGAATAGAATCATAGAATCATAGAATCATTGAGGTTGGAAAAGACCTCTAAGACCATCGAGTCCAACCGTCAACCCAACACCACCATGCCCACTAAACCATGTCCCTAAGCGCCTCATCTACACGTCTTTTAAATACCTCCAGGGATGGGGACTCCACCACTTCCCTGGGCAGCCTGTGCCAATGTTTCACCACTCTTTCAGTAAAGAAATTTTTCCTTACATCCAATCTAAACCTCCCCTGCCGCAACTTGAGGCCATTTCCTCTCGTCCTATCGCTTGTTACTTCGGAGAAAAGACCAACACCCACCTCGCTACAACCTCCTTTCAGGTAGTTGTAGAGAGCGATGAGGTCTCCCCTCAGCCTCCTTTTCTCCAGGCTGAACAACCCCAGTTCCCTCAGCCGCTCCTCATAAGACTTGTTCTCCAGACCCCTCACCAGCCTCCCTGTAATACATAAAACCCTTGCCCAAATAGTAGCTGCCTAAACCAGAATGACACAGAACTGGTCCTCGGGAGAGCTACCTGGAAGAACTACCTCAACATTCTGCAGAATCATGTCTCAGGAAAAAAAAAGTGGTCAAATACAGTCAGTTACAGCTATTTACAAGGCTGCCTTTTACAAGGCTGCCTTAAATACTCTTTAAAGGGGTTGCAGAGGCAGCTGTGGCAATGGGAAGAGTACTTTTTAAACAAACTAAATTTTATACAAGTAGTTAGAGAGCTGTCATTGATCTTATGATCACAGGGCTACTAAGTTCAAAAATATATAATTTTTTTTACGGAGCAGTCCAGTGTAGTTTAGAATCAGTTACCACCATCAAAACATTTTTAGTTATCAAGGAAGGAAAAAAAAACAACAAACCCAAAACAAAACCCAACAAATTGACACACCCAAGTAAAAGCAAAGTGGATGCAGTGTTGTCTCTGAATTTTAGGAAACAAGTACACATTACTGCAAACTTCATAAAATTTGAAGGAAAACCTTCAGAGAAGCCTGCAGTGCCTGTGTTTGCTAGGCACCTACTGCACTTACTCTAACGTTTGTTACTTAAAATGCACCCTTAAAAAGCATTCTACTTCAACAGCTAAATTTAAAGTACTTTCAATGCAGGACACATACAAAAGAGAACAGGTCCTGTTCTCAGACTGCGTAGAATGAAAAATTCTCCCAGAATTGTTTGCTGCAGGAGAGGCTGCACCTTTCCTAGACAATCATCAATCAGGCCAGTGTGCAAGTGTCTTTCTGGACTGAGCTTACTGTTGCACTTGCTGGGCTAGCAGAAATACAAAACGCAGCTGGCTGCACTGCAGTCCTATTGCATGTCTCGTGCAGAGCACAGAGGTAGCCACAGGGCCTCAGTTGGGCTGGAACAGCAAATCAAACCCTCTGTGATTGCTCTGACATGAATTGTCTCCTTGGTTCCCCACTCCACCCTAATCTGAGCCCTGGTCTGCTACGGGGCTGAGGGTAATGCTTATATATGTTTGGAACAATTATGTCATGTAGACAAAAAGGAGAAATCGTTCTTTTACCAAATTCTCTCATGATGGTAACAGTTCACTTACTGCCACCTACAGGGGATACAATCTTGTTTGCTGTGCCTGGGGCAGAGGTGGTCAGAGCAGTGCCATACTTGCAGTTGATTATTACCTTGAGGAGAGCTTTTTTTCCAAAGCTATGCTGATACCAATATTGCAGGGTGACAGAGAACAGTGTTTCCTCCAGACAACGGTATAACAAGCTTTCCCTAAAATAAGAAATTCCTTCTTTCTCTCCACCATAATGCACATCCAAGGCAAGTATTACTCTCCCTACCATGAACTCACTCACTCCCTATGTCCCCCAGCTCTCAAATACAAACAAAAGTTGTTAGGAGGAACTGCTCTACTCTCCCTATCTAGGAGCAGAGTTACCAATCAGAGTGATTCTCAATGTTTTGGGAAGAATGCTCAAGATGGCCAACTGCATGATGTTAAAACAGGATTCAGAATCACGTGCATGGGTTGAAATATGTAAGGTAAGTGAAAAGAAGGGGGAAGAGGAAGCTGCAAGGCTGCAACATCCAACACACTCACAGATAACATACTTCACAGTTAATTCAGTGTGGACTAGTGGGAAGATACAAAGATGTTCAAGTTGTAGGTTAAAATATGCTACAGCACTTCTGAATAAGCTTTCTGGAAGTTTCTGTGTTACACAGGAGTGTTTAACTGAGACTTTTGGCAGCACTGGTACAATACAAGCAGCTGCTGTTCTAAAAAAATCCATGGATACAAAGGAATAGAGAAGCATGGGTGAATGGAAAAAGCATTGCCTGGATGCATTGCCAGAAATACATTTTGGAAGTAAACAGCCACTTTCCCTTAAGGTGTTTCAGTATCTTGTCCTTGCAGAAGACAGCAAGTTACAACTGTTAAAAGAGTCAAAGTGAGCCGTCCAAAGCTATGGACCTCGGAACAGAGTTCCAAGCCACAAAGTATTACCTGGCATTTTTATTGTGTGATTCACGGAGCTGTTTGTTTGTTGTTAGTTAGGAGCATTGTAGTAGCAAGTTGTATATAAACAACACTTGCAAATCCCAAAAGTCTTATGAATTTTTAGAATGAATGCTTATTTACTCTCATTAGTAGGATAGTGTAACATTCCTTTTTTCTGCAAGAGACAAAATGGCAACATAACAACAAAAATAGCACAGAGAATCAGAAAAAAACACCACCAACCAAACCAGAGACTGATAATGACTCACGCTGATTATGTTGGAGATATCTACCAATAACTGCCTACACTGAAATCAAGACTGAGTTGTTAGAAAGACTATATGAATCATATAGGATTATTCACTGTGTGAAGTGAATGAATTCATCCCAATTTGTCTTCGTATGACACAGAAACAAGTGGTAAGTTCTGTAACCAGTTGTAAAATATAACACAAGTTCTTTAAAGTGCCTTCTCAGCTAAACTATACAGAAGATAAAAAGCACACCCTAACGACAACTTTGAAGTACACACATAAGAGTATTTAACTGACTTACACGGGTACAAACTAGGCAGTAAACAAACAAACAAACCCCATCTTTAAATTCAGATGTTGACTATTTAATGAGGAGTAAGGTACAGCTCAAAGGACCAGTGACTCAAGTCAATACTTCTAATTAACCCTCGAGTTTTGTACAACCTTAAGGTAAATCTTCTACTGGTTAAAGTCCTAAGACACAAATTCTTCTTTCTAGCAAGAAAGCAAGACAGGATTTGTTCTTCGGAGATGGTAGAGCAGAGTATTAAGATACTGAAGTGCTATTCAGCTGTTTCATACTGCATTCGGAAGGCAAAAAAATGTCCAAGATCTTCATAGAGCCACCTTACTTATATCCCACATTTTGCTCCTACAAAAGTCAAAGAAATAATGGCATATAAAAACAGTGGGGAAGCAGGAAAAAAAAGGTAAGTTTTTGGTTTAAGTAATTTTGCCAATTGACTGAAACATCTCCAATATTTATACTTACGAATACAACTGAGCCTGAGAAGAGGTAAAATTCACAAATATTATCTAAAAGTTATTTGCATTCGCTCTCCTGTTACCCACAAACCCTTATTGCTAAGTCTTGCTCCTTCCCAAAAGGGTAGTAAGATCACTACTAGAACAACAGGTAAGCCACTATTGCCTCTTCTTACCTCAAATTTGGAACACACTTAGATTTAATTCTATTTAAGGCCTCACTTAATAATATTCTGATTTTTATTTTTCATGTTCATTTGCTTTATCTTAAAAACTGCTCAGCCATACGTGACTGTTATATTTTCATAAGACCATTGGGCATGTACTTACAGAGGACTATAAATTGCAACTAAGAGCGCTGTGCTGATAGCTTTTACAACACTCCTTCCTCCTTAACCACTTCCCAGTTTTCAGTCATTCAGGGTGAACATAAGGAGAAATATACACATGGCCAAAACACTGCTTTCAGACTCATCAACTTGTAGTTGATCATCCTCATAAAAAAAAAAAGACACATAAGGGTCCACAAATTAAGAGAAGCGGAAAACCACAGCTCCAGATACTACAAAGCCTTAGTTACAGAGATGGCAGTTAAAAATAAATTCTCTTCTAATGGCTTGTAATTCCACCTCTCCTTCCTGAATCAAGCTATTCTTTCAATAAAGGTTTTTGTAAGTTTGGTTTGTTAAGTGTTCACATATCATCTTGCCAACAAATTAGCATAAATGGAAGACAGCACCAATATACTGTAGCAATAAGTAAGGGAAGTTGAGATACAGTTTTCTTAACTCCTGAAGAGAAAGTTAAACTCCCCCCCCAACAATTACCATATAACATGATCCACTTCAAAACAAAAAGAATAGGACACCAGTGGATTTCTTGTGCTTGACCATAATATGACAGATCATAGCACATACCTTCTACTTGCATCATTCAGGAGCGGCTCTGCCCAAGCATCTCCTCACATTTGGAAGCGATTTTTTCTTATCAAAATCTTCCCCGCCAACCTGACACATTTAACACACCAATCATCATTTCCACTTGGATTTCATATTTGAAAAATTGATCTCTCAGCAAGACATAGGTGCACTAAAAACAGAAGAATAATGAGTTATTGATTCCATCCAACAGCACCAATGATTTGAGCAATAACACTGAATTTGGGGAGTGAGAAGAACAACTTAGAAATTGAGAGTGCACTGAAACAAGTTGAGGAAAAAAATAACATCAGTTAAGTGGTATTAAATTTTATTGCCTATCATTTTATTAAAAAAAAAAAAAGCAGAGCTGATCAAGTACCCATTTTCTTACATTTAGACACAAAATAGAACAAAGTAGTAAAAGGAATTTTTTCCTTCAGATAACAAAAAAGTTGTGCTCATTTTAAATCTGCCAGTGAAAATTTACGTCTTCCCTCACTTACAATTTTAAGTGGCAAATAGATTAGAGGACCAGCTAAACTTCACCATTAGTACATTTATTGTGAACCAATTTGTCCAAATCTCTTCCAAGAATACAGAAGAATAACTGCTATTATTGATTCCAGTTACGGTTTCAGAAGAACTGAAAAGTGCTAAATGGCATTGCTGTTGTAATGGCATTGTACCCAGAGTTTATACAAACACTAAACAAGTGATAATGCTCTATCCAAAAACACAGTTAGAATTGGACAACAGACTAAGAGTCAGACATGGTTCATAACCTTCCCAGTGCTTTCCCCTCTAGGACGGCTGGCCAAGAGTGCAAGCGATTTTGCCTTTTGAGTCAACTAGTAAGACTAATGGGATTAATATGTCACAGACATGTGGCAAAGACAACGTAAGTATTCATGAAGCAGAAAAGCAAATAAACAACAAATAACTAGTTCACTCTTAAAATTCTACAAGAAGCCACCCATTATTTGCTTCTTCCCTTTAAGAATAATAGCCTACACTACCACATGTAATCTTCAAAGGAGCATGCTTGCTTACAGATTAGTTCAATTCCTTTGAAGAATCTACCATGTTCCAAACATATATACAAGAAATAGTGTTTATAGCTAGGATTTAATATTGACAAGGGCATCCATGATGTTCAGTTCTAATATAGAAACATTTACAGCAATTCAGGCTGCTGAATCAGAAATTCATTTCTTTCTATCACATCTAATTCATAAACATTCCTCACTTCATTTACTTGTACTATTTCTTTTCTTTACCTGGAAAAAATGCTGAATTTTTAAGTGAAGGTGCTTTGCCATGCCTCAGTAATTGCCTCTGTCACCAAGCATAAATCCTTCTACTACACACCAGAGTTGGATATTCCAAAAACAAGGTTTCTCAAGCAGAAAAGTGACATTTCCAGGCTAAGCCTTCAAAAGTTTTATTACACAAGTTCAAAAGTTATAGAAGTAGGATTTCAGCCTTCGACGTGTCTAGAGGAAAATTTACTGCATAGGTGAAAAAAGACAGTCAGAGTAGGTAAGGATTAGGCAAACTAGTATCAAAATAATACCCCTGGGTTCTGCCCATCTCTACGGCCAACCAGACTCCCAAGATGCTGTCAAACGACTTTGAACGGTACAGAGAGTAGCAATGTCACCATCTCATTCAGCCATACCTACACATTTTGGGAGACAGAGCACAGTGCTTGTGTTGTTCCTAACCAGACCTCAGTTCTGTCTCTTGTGTCAAAAGATTTGTGAGAAATGTCACCACAGTCTTCCTACAGACCTGAGATCCATCTCTCAAGCAAATGTCACGACCAGATTTACAATTTTCCAGGTGGCAGCCATGAATTTGAAGAACATGCACATATGTGTATGCCATACTTATACACCTTATTTGCTCATACTCACAGTGGGCGAGATGTGTCACCTTCGTCCCCTCCCCAGGTACTACCAGACACATCAAAAGCTACTTCTGCACCTTGGAATGAACCCAACCAGCAGGTGTCTGCACACTTATTTGAAAGTCCGATTACAGCATGGGGGTTTTTGTGGGATTTTTTTTCCCCCACACAGGTGAAATACTCTCAGGCTCCTAAAGTCTGAAAGCAAGGGTTAGTACAGATGGGGACAGATGCAAGAAAAACAATCATCAGCTGGCCTTAATACCATGTCCGTTGTATGCTTTTAGTGCAGTTATTCTGAAGACACGAAGATTAACAAATCAAAGATTAAGTGATTTTTAATAATAAATTCCAGGCTGACTACAGAACATCTTCCAGAACTAGCAACAGCAGTAGCTGCAACACTATGTTTAGCCTGCTATTTATGGCTGGCTAGTTACAAAGTCAACTAATGTTCAGGTAGACTGGGCCAGTACCTTTTAACTGCAGATTCACATGCCTCCTTTTTCAAATCATTAAAAATGAATCATTTTCATGTAAGACCTCAAGAAAGTAAGATTAGGTACTCAGTTCTTTGGCATAGACGTGATTTAGTGTCTCGGGCCTTTCAATGAAGGCCTGAGACAAGACCAGATGGCAAAAAGACCACCACTACTTTCCTGATGGCATACACACAGGTTCCTTTTAAAACATAAAATGATCTTTAAATCATTAGCTCTCTAGCCACTAAGGAACGTGTCCAGACTACAAAGTAAGCTACACTGACATAAGTAATAGTACCACTTTCAGAAGGTAATACAATGTCATAACATAGTTCCCACAGTCATCCAATATAACTCCCCATAAAAAGGTCAGCAGACAATATACAGCAAACTGTTCTGCCTATGAAACCGATATGCAGGGCAGTAAAAAACAGGCACATTATTGCATGTATGCTCTAGCATGGACAATGTTAAGTCCACATCCAAAAGTCTTGCTCCATTTTCATGCATTGCTTGAATAGGGATACTGCACCCACTTTATTAGAATAAAGGCTGAATTAAAAATAATACTTGTGCTAGACCCTAACACCTGCTCACTTGAAAGAAACTTACACACAAGAGGAAGGTGAAACCCTCAAGAATGCATTGGCTCACGTTGGGGTCCTGGTGCTGGTCTGCATTCTCCATGGAAAACAGTATTTAAAGTACTGCCACTGCAAGTCAGACCAACCCATTTTAAGAATTTGCCACTATTGTAGTTTAACCCCAGCGGGCAACTAAGCACCACACAGCCGCTTGCTCACTCCCCCCCAGTGGGATGGGAGAGGGAATCAGAAGGATGAAAGTGCAAGAACTCGTGGGTTGACATAAAGACAGTTTAATAGACAAAGCAAAAGCCACGCACGCAAGCAAAGCAAAACAAGGAATTCATTCACTGCTTCCCACTGGCGGGCAGGTGTTCAGCCATCTCCAGGAAAGCAGGGCTCCATCACACATAACAGTGACTTGGGAAGATAAACACCATCACTCCCAATGTCACCCCCTCCTCCTAATGTTCCCGCCTCCTCCTCCTTCTTTCCCAGCTTTTCTTGCTGGGCACAATGTTACATGTTATCCCTTTGGTCAGTTGGGGTCAGCTGTCCCAGCTGTGTCCCCTCCCAACTTCTTGTGCCCCCCCAGCCTACTCGCTGGTGGGGTGAGGTGAAAAGCAGAAAAGGCCTCGACGCTGTGTAAGCACTGCTCAGCACTAACCAAAACATCCAAACCATAGCACCATACAAGCTACTGTGAAGAATATTAACTCTACCCCAGCCAAAACCAGTAGAGCCACATTGCTTAAATACTCTGAGACAACTATCAAAAAGATAGATAAGGAAAGTAAATTTTTATACAAGAGTGAAAAATCAGTCAAGCTTAGTCAAGACATAGATCTTCCTGTCAAAACCTTCAGAGCAGCGGCAAAGATAGCACTCGGTTCAGCAGAGTTGACTCATTCTTTCAGAGATGAGGGCAACACACATAGCCTACTACTCTTGAAAAAGCATGTCTGAAACAGAGACCTGCCCATGAAAGCAGCTCACTAGTCACTAATTTTGGCTTGATCTGAATTTCTACCTGGCACAACCCCACTAAATATTCCTTACTAGGTATACATTTATAAGCACATATCTAAGTACACGCTAACTGCACAAACTAAGTACAGTTTAATTGAAGGAGACTCCCCAAGTCTCCTTCAAAGCTAAAGAGATTTTGATAAAAAAGGAAAAGGTTTCCTGAGATACTACAGGTTTTATCACTTCCACAGCATTCACTGAGAGATAATCCCAGTTGTGGCTACTGAACTGAAGGATCTGCTTCAGTCCTCATCTGTCTCAGTCAGCAAACCACTGTTACTAAGACTGCACTCTTCCATTATGCGTTTAACAGAAAGAGAATTTCTTCTGTGGCATTATTTACATGTCCCTACAGAGCAACTCCCAAGACAAGGAGAACCCTATAATATAGATTTGAAGATGTAGTGCAAATTTACGTCTGTTTCAAAGCTTTATAACAGCTTTATGCTGAATCTCCCCATAATGCCACAAAGTCTAGAATTGTTTCATATTAGATTCCAGATTGACTTTACAGTGTTGATTTTTGACCTATAAAATCCTAAACGCTCTGCCATTTTATGAGATATTGGCACAGCACAAGTAGGACAGATCCTGGCACAGAGGTATTAAATGAAGTGCTCTATCCAAAATATTACCACTTTCCAGCCATGGTCTTGGCCCCTCTAGCCTACAGGCTTGTGTTGTCACGCCAATCTCTTCACAAGATCACCACAGTGATAATGCAAGGTAGGACTTACTGACATTGCAATACTACAATTGAAAAAGCTGATGTAGAAAGAGCCTTTGATTTTGAAATTCATTTTAGAAGTTGGCAGAGTTTCCTGGGGCACCATAACTGTTAGATTAAACTAAGACACCTGAACTTCAAAGACTTTGTGGGTAAAAAGGGATGATGGGCAAGTGGAAGACTAAGACTTTTAACAATATGGTAATAGTTGCTTGTGGGAAGGCTTATAGATACCCTTTGGGTTACAGCAGCTGGAATTTCTACAGGAACAGAGGCGACTGTGTACAACACGGTGGGAGGGTTGGTTTGGGGGTTTTATGTTTAAGGATCTCAGACACTGGGATTGCCCCTGTAAAGGAAAAAAGAACAACAAGAAAACAAGATTGAAAAAAAAAAAAGCATTACACCACTTCCCAGCACCTCCCCCCATTGAATGTTGCAGATGCAGTAGAGCACAGAGCAGTCTGTGCCAGTGTGAAGAATCAGTGAGGAAGAATTGTTCATTTAATTTAATAAATAAAAAAACCCACAAGCACAAAAGAGATCTTCAAAGCAGTCTGCAAAGACTGAATGCCCTACTGTATGAAGAGGTGAGAAGAAAAAGCTCACTGGAACAGAGGCTAATGGTCAATTAAAGAAACAACTTGCACAGTGAACTGCAGAAGCAAGAATTCCTTCCAGCATATCTCGAATTCCTAATAGAAATAAGTAGACATTACTGCTACCTTCAAGAGAGTCAAGTAGCAAGAAGGAAACTAAAAAAAGGAAACATCTTCAGCCAAACAATACCCAGCATCCTCCTGTTTAAGACAAGCCCCATTTGCTGGCTGCTACGTGGTAACAAGTGGGAAAAAATATGAAGGAACATGGTCAGAGAGAGCTAAAAGAAAAGGGGTGGGTGGGGGAAGGTGAGCCTAACACCTTGGTCTTCAAAAAGGATATGGTTGGGTTAACTAAACTATCAAGTCAGACTTATTACTCATAGTAAAGCTCATAAACCAGTTCAGTTGTTTTAGTCCTACTTACATTCTTGTCAAAATACAAGTTCATTAAATTCAGCTATTCTTCTTGAAGAAAAATAAATTCAAAGCATAGGGCTGCTGTTAACTTGCTTAGAGAAAAGGAAAAACAAGTAACCATTAGACTCCCTAAAACCAGAGGTAGCAACTAAAAACCTCAGGTTCAGTTTCAACTTTAATGTAAATTGAATGGTCCAGGAAAGCATAGAAATGAGCCAGTATCATCTTAGTGCAGAGCAAGCACAGGAAGACAGTACAGTAAAAGAAGTGCCAAAAATAGTAACCCTTGCCACTAGGTACTCCAAATGTGAAATGCATTTCAATGAGCGAGTGAAAGGTGCCAAAACCCTATGTCCAGTGTCAACAACTTAAAAAAACAAGTTATCCAGAAAGACACAGCATTCTCAGACAATGAATCTTTTCTGAGAATCTGATAAACATGTTACCCACGTTTCAAAATATTTTGTCCCATCCAACATATATTCAAGTAACAGTGCTCTGTATAAACTATCCATATCCCCTCCTTTTTTTTCTCCCCTGCCACACAATTTTTTTTTTTTAAAACTGTTCAACACATGGCAGATGCATATCTCAATTCCAAAAAAGCTCTAACGTTGAGATAACTTTGGAATTAGGATAGCATATCAATGGGGTATGAAGTTTCCTAACTGCATGTTTCTGAGGTTTGTGTAGTCCCTTTGTCAAGAAGGGCACTACTGCTCCTGTTCAGGGCAGGTTCCACAGTAGGCTACAAAGCTACTGCACTGAAGCTCATTTTTATAGGGAGACACCCGAGTCCAAAGGAGAGGGGAAGGACCAGAGTAGAGGTGGGTATGCAATAAAAGATGGTGAGAAAGGGACCTGTGATCCCTGCCTCGTAGCATCCTAAATTGGTGAATTGAGCATTCAGAGGGAAAAATATTTAGTAGGGAATAGCCTTTTGGTAGGAATCTATATACATTTGGATAATTCAAACTTAAGTGAAAGTTTACCATTCATGAAGGTTTTAAAAAGTGATACCAGAACTAATGACATCACCAAAAATTCATGGCAGGATTTGATCTGAGAGGAGAGGAGAAGGGAGAAAATCCACAATTCAAGTCAGAACATGCAACCTGTGATCACCTCACTCCCAAACAGCAGGGCCATACATCAGTTGCAGAACTTCAGAGACCAAAAAGCCATTATTTTCTTAGATCCTTGAAGATCTCAGACCACAGCCTTGAACTACCTGAGTATTAGTTAGTGCTGTAGATAGGATAGTATTTTTCCAGATAAATATTCCTTTATACTTGGATAAACATTAATGGTAGTTTTGCATAGCTCATTGCTTCCCACAGAAATAAGATTGTTCACTATTGCGTTCAAACCTTGAACTGGATTTGAGGTTAGCATGTCCAACCAACTGATGTGTTAAACAAAAATGGAGGAGTAAAGGTAGAAATAAAAAACCCCACACACCCCAAGTATTATTAAAGTTCTTAATATTAATAAGCACAAAGCATTTCTGCAATCTAAACATAGCTATTGCATTTAAATTTGTGTTGTTTCAACTCCAATGACGACAATACAGTTGCATTATTTTAGTCATGTTGCATATAACCAGTATTTCTTTATTACAGATCAAACATAACAAAAAAAAAAACACAAAAGTGTTTTGTTTGAATTTACACCTTTCTCTGGAGAGCAGCTCAACAGAACTGCACAAGAACAATGTTTATAGTGCTTCTTACAGGAAGGGGGGCAGGGGAGATGGAGCTAAGACTTCATTCCAGCCACAAGATTTACTAACATCCTATGGGCAGAGTGATCAGTCTTAACCTAGCAGCGATAGCAAACATCACTGAAGAAATACAGCAATATAAAACAGTAGCCAAATGGGTGGCTTCAGCTACCCTGAGTTACTATCTTTCATCTGTGCGCTGACGGTTAAAAAGTAGGATCTCTGTCAACCATGACAAAGATTCACTCTGGTTTTCCTTCTCCTCACCCTGCTTTGCACATGTTAGGACTAGGAATATAATCAGTTTTCCAAATCTCAAATACCATCACTGGGATAGATTTCCTCCCATCCAGCTAGGTGGATACACACATATCCTGCACAACTAGGTGAAAAGATTCCCCTGAATTATTTTTTATTCTAATCAGTACTTTGTTCTTGTTTGTTTGTTTAGGAAATAACAGTAAATCAGGATGACACAAAACTTTCATAACTATTTTCTCCAAGAGTTCACTGTTTTGTTGTTTATTTGCTTTTTGCCTGATTTTTTTTTTTTTCAGTTTCAGTTTTGAGACACTGGCTCTTGTTACACTTCTAAGAGCTTACTGAAATACTCTTCTGTTACTGAGGTTTTCTTCCCTGTGCAAATACTTTTAGAATGATCTTAACTTTCTCCTTTTTACAGCAACAATAGCAGATGATAATAAAATGCTGTGGCAATATAACCACAGGAATATAAACACAAAATATTAAGTATTTTCTATGTAAGCAGATGACAAGGGTGTTTATCAAAATCTTGAGGTTAGGAAATATTTCTTAACTTCAGTTTTGAATTAGGATGAAAATAAAGTTTGACAGAACTTCTAAAATCCTATCCTAGAGAATATAAACATATTTCTGCTGTGGGAATTTAGTTCACTTTCAAGTATTAAAGAATGTAATGTCATTCAGGTGGACTGATGTTTCCACAAGGACTACTGATACTACTTGGAACATTCTAATTTTTATCTGTTCTAAATAAATTTATTTGTTGTCTCCAGATTAGCAGGATCATCTTCTTCCTTGTGATATTTCACATGCAGTGTTATATAACTGTAAGGGTTAAAGTCATTTATTTTACTGTGTTTTTACCTGATTTGAATTTTGAGCTTTCTCCAGCTTAAGTATCTTTATCTTGTTCTCCCTCACATCTCCCTCAGACATCCTACCACCTTTATTACCTCTCTGTAGACCTTCACAATCATCCTGCATTCCTCAAGTTGTAGTTCAACAAGTATTAAAAAGTGTCATAATACACACCTTCAACCTATGCTACTACTTCAGTGTACCTAAAAGTAAGTGTAAGTGTTCTAGTTAAGCCCCCTACATCTGCTTTGGAATTAAGAAAAGTTCTTGAGTTGGAAAAGACAATTTGTTTAGGGATGTTCTTCTGGCAAAGAGGTGCATTGCTGGTGAACATCTTGCCCTTATCCCTGTTATACTACCACATCCAAACAGATCGTCAGACATATCAGCTTCACTCCTTGAACATCAGGTTACTGTTCAGTTACTTCCCTATATCTCCTTTCTGGTAGAATTATGGTCTGATATAGCAGTTTTCTCCAAGATCTAGAAAGCGCCTGAGGAAAGAGAGCAACCTCCCACCCCAGAGAAACCCATGGGAATGGAGAGCTCACTCAAACCCAGCTCCCTCCCAGCACCACCCTTAATTAGGTCGATAATGCCTTTGGTCACCAGAGGAACTCCATTGAGCAGCTGGAGTAGTTCATGTTGTTCAGAGCCCTGGTTCTCCAGGTCAGCTGAATTCTGAAATATTTCCACTAAATTTCCCCTGACCTTGCATGTTAATTGTTCACAACTACAGCATTTTGAAAGGCTGTAACTGAAAGCACAATAGCCATTTATTTTACCAGCTACTGCCCCAGAGCAAAGCAAGGAATACCTGTTTGAGGATTTCAGTGCCTCCTGGAACCCTAGGGGCTTGTGCTTCTGCAGTCCTGTGAATTATCTTGAAAACAAAGAGAGAGGCTCTCATATTAGAAAAATAGTAGCAACAGACGACAGAAAACAGCATTGATTTTCTAGGTCAACACTCACAATGCAATAAATGCTTTTCAGTTTAAGAATACAAGAAACTGAGTGCTCACATGAGCAGCTTCAACTGTCCAGTGTGTCCTTAACAATGAACTCTCAGACCCACAGTGCAGTTTATACTTATTATCCCAACATGAAGCAATGCTGTTCACTTTTTATAACCCAGAGCAATCTAGCTAATAAGTTCACTGAGTAGTATCAGTGTTTTAATGTTGATAGCACTTTCTGTCTTAGAAATTTGGATTAAGCATCTATGATGACCAGAGCTAAAATTAGAAGTGTTAATATTTTCCTATTCTCTGGAATAGACACTGTGTGAGCTTACAGCTATATTATTCCTTTCTATTTTAAGAGAAACCTGTGCTTTGACAGAAAGGAAAGGAAAGGGACAAAGAAAGAAAAAAGAAAATAATCCATCTCTCTAGGATCACAACACAGTGCTAAGAAGCGGAGCTCTTCAGATGACTGCAGATCACAAATTCATCAGTCATCTGCTCACCTGGTTCTTCGCGATCCTTTACAGCAGTAAGAACAAATCTCCAGAAGTAAAGAGAAATCTAAAAGCCTCATAGAAGCCAATTCAAACTAAGGAAAAGCAATTTGAAGACAACACCTTGTTTCACTTTTTACTGTACACAACATACCAAGCATTGTAACCTAGGGACACTGAAAAAACACAACCTTTTTGTCCTGGAAAAAGGTCAGACAAAGCTTTCAACAAATCATTTTAGAGTGAGACAGAAAGGAAAGTTTAAAAAAAAAAAACAAACACAAAACAGGTAACCACACGAGAAACACATACAGCTGAAGCACTGTGCTATTCTGCTCTGAAGCAGCCTCATGTCTGAAAGACCCTCCATATGGAAAGGTATTTATCAGCTGTGCATAGAGAAGACATATGCCTGAAGGTAATCATCTAAGTAGTGGATATAAAGGCGTAACCTAGGAATACACGCAGATTATTCCGTTCAAAAAATATGGTTCAGATTTTATTTCAAGTGATTTCTCACTAAAACATCTGTTGAGACAACAACTATTAGCAGGAGAGAAGATGGTTTGTGTAAAGTAACACAGCAGGATCAGAAGAGATTTTTCCTCATCACACACACATCCCAAGAAAGAAAAATGACAAAAGTTCACTTGTGTCCTTAAAGGAATATGCTTTGATCATTTATTCCCAAATACAAATACAGAGCAAATATATATTAATAGTCAAAAAAGAACTTCCATAATACAGAAGGGAATAAATCTCTAAAACAGGAAAGCAGCTAAACAGTCAGAAATGCTACCAAAGAACACTTAGAAAAGAAGAAATGTAAAACTGAGGTGACTTCCAAAGCTCATGAAGCATCCAGTCATACTGTTGTAGGCAACATGTATTGTTCATCCTACAATAGATTCATTGGGTTGGTCAGTTGGTCTGAAATTATTTGAATAACAAATTTTTGAGAAAACCACCTTTTTTAATTCTTCTTAGCGGCAAGAGCAAAGCCCTCCTTGGTCCATGATGTTATCTGCTGCACTACTTGCAAAGATAGACACAGCCTTATTCTAGCAGAGGTGGCTGGCAAAGGAAACCCAAAAGCAGGTAAACCTTGCAGTCTATAGATCGTAATTCCTATGCATCTTGGACATGAATTCTGTCATAGCAGGAAGCCTCAAAACTCCTTCCCAGAAGGAATTTCTGCTGAAATGCTGACAATTTTAGAGGTACGGACAGCCTACCCAGTCCAATCACCAAGTTATTCACAAGGAAGAAAGGAGGCCTTTGCAAATAAAAATAAACTAAATAACCATTTCTTAACTAACTCACAGACTGAAAGGATCTAACTGATCCTCACTTCGGAAGCTGCTGGTGGGAAAGCAGCTCAAGGAGTTAATTACAGTTTAATGACAGTTAGGTATCCATAAGCTGTAAAAACTGACAAAATCCCCTTGTAACCCTTCCCTGTGTCAACTTTAGTGTTGCTACATTGTATGTAAACATATTTCTGCAATTACCTACTTTGAGTTTCAACTGTTTTTCCAGAAACCAGTATCACTAAGCATGAGTGCCGTAGCTTAACCTCAGCCAGCAACTGAGCACCACACAGCCGCTCGCTCGCTCACTCTCCCCTCCCCCGGTGGGATGGGGGAGAGAATCGGAAGAGTAGAAGTGAGAAAACTCATGGGTTGAGATAAAAACAGTTTAATAATTGAAATATAATAATAATAATAATATACAAAGCAAGTGATGCACAATGCAATTCCTCACCACCAGCTGACCGATGCCCAGCCAGTCCCCGAGCAGCAGCCCCCCCCCCGCTGAACTACTGAACAAGCCTCATTTAAGACTGAAAACTGTTCAAACTGAGAAGCCAGCTTTCCTTGTGCATCTGAGGACTCAGGTAACCCCCAGCAGTGGATGACTAAGGCAATATCTGCCCCGAGCGGGCGTGTGCATGAGAGCACACACACACTCTTTCCGTTATCATTCCTAGAACACCTTGAGGAAATATACGGGAGTTTCCGTGTAAAACAAACTGTTAGAAGCAAGGTCCTAAAACACACACTTCAGAATGGATTTGAGTAATGCAAGTCCAACTCCGTTATGCTCCATACTACAAAAGAACTAAACCAAAGGCTTAATGTCCGTTCAGTTAAGAAATGTTGAGTCGTTAGCCTTCTCTTCGGAAAGAGGAGGCCATCTGAACAGGCTCTCAAGTATTTACTAAATCAGAAGAATAAATTTGACTGCGGGGTTAACAAGTGACAACTTGCTGCCACAAATGTATCACAGGTCTTGTACTGTACTTTGAAATACCCAAAGAGGAGACATGCTGAAATACCAATGGAGATTATATTAATTTTTTATTATTTGCTACATTAGCATGGGCACAAAAACAGGTTTGAGGTTTCTGAGGGTTCACGTTACATCATTCCTGCATTACACTGTTAGGCTCAACTGCAGGCATTCACATTAACGTGACTGTACTTCCTTGACTCTTCATGAAAATGAAGAAGCCTCATGAAAAATCAGAATTTCTAATGAATTAAAAAAGACACCACACACATGCATTCACAACAGATTCACTGGAAGGAAGAGACCATCATAAAGTTTCTTCCAGTCTACAGAAAAATGAGTTGCAGAGCTGAATGCGAATTCCTACAGCAATCCTAAGTATATAGTTTCATTGCATATTTCAGTATATTTTATTTTTCCTAAAATAACACCCTCATGCAAGTGCTCTTGTTGAATAACACAGAACTGTTTAAAGAGGCTTTTTTATTATTATAGATGTAGTACTTAGCAGTTCATCCCCATTTGAAAGAAGAGTCTGCTTTTGTCACAAAGAAAAGCTTCAGACACATTTACATCTTTGTGTTTCAGATATAATCATGACCCATTACTTACAAACAAACAAAAAAATCATCCCAGGACATTTCAAGTTTAAATTCTGATTTTATAGCCACAATAAAATACTATCTGTTTCATCAAACTAGAGAGACTACTAAAAAAAAAAAAAACCAAGGTGAGCACTCCCACTGTAACAGGACAATAGAAAAAGCATGCTTTCCTAATTTAGATTTGGGCTCTGTCCCTCGAACACTTACTACTGCCTTGGAGACAAGTTGTGGAACTCCTTGCCAAGGATATACTGCATAATAAAAATTTACACAAGTTCAAGAAGAGGCTGGACACATTCACGCAAGGAAATCCACTAAGGGTTACTTAAGTATGGAGAAACCACAGGTGGCTCTGGAATTCCCTGAGAAAAGACCAGTCAAAACTGGACAAGAATTAGGAATATGTATTGTAGACGCTTGCCCTGCTCTTTTACTCTTTGTAGCTACCCACTCTTAGCTTATTTATAACCTCCTAGCCATTTACCAGAGATAGGATATTAGTACACAATGATTTGGTTTGACCCAGTACATATGCTCCTGTGGTGTAGATTCTCCAGGCCTCTTGACATGGAAAAAATCTTATTTCCTTGCAACTGGCCAGTTCAAATAACTAGTATCTTTGTAATGGCTAAGAATTAGACTTCTAGACATCAGCATCAGCTGTTGGTTAGTAGCCAGTACAATTTGACACTTAAAAAAAAAAAATAGTGGCACTGCAATCCATAAAGAGTTTAAAAAGCAGTGTTCTCTATTGCTTTAAGAGTACAGTTTATTTTCTCAATTAATCCAATAAACAAATGCCCGAGAAAGGTTTTTCCCAAAGACAGCATCCCAAAAGTTTCTGCCCGCGTCATCTCAAATTAATGGAGTTAAACTTGCACATGACTTCTCCAAACATACACCTGTCAGTTCCTGTTTTTCCTTCAGCTCTAATGATCACTGAAACTAATAACATGGTCAGCTGTGGTTCACATGTTGTCTGCAGTACTGTTTCACTCAATATCTGAGTAAGTCCATTAGTAAGACATATGCCTAGCTTGTTTGCGAATGACAGTCACTCTCTGCATATGACATTATGGTTCTCTAATCCCTTCTGGGAGCACAGCCTTTCTTCTTTGACTTTGTGCCTCTGAAATACAGCACCTACAACCAATATATCGCACTGCTGTTGGAACCATGGAGACCTTTATGAACGTACCTGTAATAAATCTGCCCATCACTCCTAGCCATCCAGTCAAGCACAGCTGCTGGCAATACCTACCATCTCTAGCTCCCTCATGTTTCTGCTAAGCCTGAAAACACTGTTCATCATCCGTGTCATTGCAATGAGGTCCAAAACTATCCTTGGATTAGATGCTCTTGAGGCAATATATAAAAACAGAGGAAACACTTTTCTGCACTAACTCAGATTGCAACAGTAAAGATTAAGGAAATTATGTTTTCAATGTATATCAATAGTTAAAACCTACAAGGACAACTAGATTTACATTCTACTTTTGACCTATTCCACCTTCACCTCACTGTTATCTTAAACCAGGTTAAGCGTGCTGGTTTGTTTGCATATCCATTCAAAAATAGAAACCAAGTCAGTCAGTCCATTCAAAGCACATTTCTGTGCATCTGTTCAGATACCTGTAACCAGATGCAAGTGCTCACCACAAGGAGAATTTAAGTACTTCTAAGACATCCTTATCCTCATTCAGTTTACTGCCTAAACATTCTTTAAAACTCATTCCCACCAAGTCTACTCTGACACTCTTCTTGTGTTTAGAATTCCAATAATCTGCAGGTTTCTCAACCTGTGTTCTCTCTCAATTTTTGTGGTCATAGGGGTGAGGGACAGAGAAGTGCATATGCATGCACACACATGTCCAAAACATAGCTTTTAGTAGCAGAAAGTGATGCATTTGTAGTTTGACAGATGCTTTCCTCATGGAAGGGAGCAGCCCTGCAGAACAGCTGGCAATGCTCCACAGAACACTTGTCCACAGACTGGAACACCTGAGATTGTACCATCTGAAAACATCTCGTATAAATAATTTCAGCCAAAAGCATAAAATAATTACTCTGTCCTGCTACATATAATACATCTGATAAATCCAGAGTTTGACACTGGAAGTCTTTATCTCAAAAATCTCTTTGTAATTACAGATTATACGGCGCTCTCGGGTGTATTGAAGACTTACCCGTTTGTGTGCAGCCAAAGCATTCCTTTGCTTGCAATATAATCCTGAAGTGTTAGTGTCTGAGTATCAGCAATTATTTTATGCAATGCAACTTTTAAGGGATTCAACTATTCAGAATATTGCAAAGATGAATTGAAATGACATATGATTTCCAAGTATAAACCTCCTGTATTCTTCCCGCAGTTAAGAGTGACACTACTGAAAGAAGAGACTGTATTGCCATTGGCTTCCAACCCAGTTTTCTGTATGCTAGATAATTTACGGAAAAGAGCAGAGGTAATTGTTAGGGTGTGGGGTTTGGGATTTTGGTTTTGTGGGGGGGGGGGAGGCATTAAATGCACTCACGCAAGATTCTCCACTAGTCTACAGAGCTTGTGGATTTCTAACTTCATGCGTAAAACTATGCCCAGTCCATATTTTTGTTATTATCTCATGTAAACCATTATGTCTACTACTTTTAAACACCAGAAGGTCAAAGTTAAGAACTGAGCAAAGCAAGTTTACAATGACAGATTTCAATACTTAGCTTCTGCACCAGACAGCAAATAGTAGGGAGGACTCCCAGTTGAACACAGAAAAGAGCAAGTCTTGGAGATCATAATAAAGAGTCTTATTTCTGGAATCCTGCCATGAACTCTGATTTCTCTCCGATTTTGAGTTAACCTGATTGTTCTGTGGCTCTTTCAGACTCTCTGCTTCATCCACATTTATCTTTTTTGACCTTTCAGTAAGCCTCAGAGTACAACTTCCATTTTTGATATGCACAAGCATTACAGAATCACAGAAGGGTTGAGGTTGGAAGGGACCTCTGGAGGTAATCTGGTCCAATGCCCTGCTCAAGCAGGGCCACCTACAGCCAGCTGCCCAGGACCATGTCCAGACAGCTTCTGAATATTTCCAAGGATGGACACGCTCCGGGCCCAGCCATTCAGCCAGTTTTCAACCCACCTCACTGTCTGTTTATCCAGCCCATACATCAACAGCTTGTCTACGAGGGTCTTACAGGAGACAGTGTCAAAGGCCCTACTGAAATCCAGGTAGACAATATCCACTGCTCTCCCCTCATCTGCCAGGCCACTCATTTCATTGTAGAAGATTATCAAGTTGGTCAAGCATGACTTTCCCTTGGTGAAGCCATGCTGACTACTCCTGATGATTTTCTTGTCCTTAATGTGCCTGGAAATGGTTTCCAGAATAGCTGCTCCATCACCTTCCCAGGAATCAACGCGAGGCTGACCAGCCTGTAGTTCCCAGGGTCCTCCTCCTTGAAGACAAGGGTGGCATTTGCTTTCTTCCAGTCTTCAGGCACTTCTCCCAGTTGCCATTGCTCAAAGATTATTGAGAGTGTCCTTGCAATGACACCTGCCAGCTCTCTCAGCAATCGTGAGTGCATCCCATCAGAGCCCATGGGCTTATGTCCAGTTTGCTAAAGTACTCCCTGACCTGATTCTCTTCCACCAAGGGTATGTCTTCCTTTCTCCAGACTTTCCTCCTGGTCTGTAGGACCCCTGAAGGCTAGTCTTGCTAGTAAAGACTGAGGCAAAAAAGGAATTCAGTACCTCAGTCTTTTCCATGTCCTACGTAATCAGATGCCCCATGTCTTTGAGCAATGGGCCCACATTTTCCCTAGTCTTCCTTTTGTTGCCTATGTACTTATAGAAGCCCTTCTTGTTGTCTTTCACATCCCTGGCCAGATCCAATTCCATTTGGGCTTTAGCTTTCCTAACTTAATCCCTGGATGCTTGGATAGGGTCTCTGTATTCCTCCCAGGCTACCCGTTCCTTGCTTCCACCCTCTGTATGCTTCCTTTTTGTGTTTAAGTTTGGCTAGGAGCTCCTTGTTCACCCACGCAGGCCTCCTGGCATTTTTGCCTGACTTCATATTCACTGGGATGGAACTCTCGATTCTGGAGGAGGTGATCCTTGAATATTAACCTGCTTTCTGGGCTCTCCCTTCCCTCCAGGCCCTTATCCCATGGGACTCTTCCAAGTGGATCTTTGAAGAGGCCAAAGCCTGCTCTCCTGAAGTCCAGGGTAGCGAGCTTGCTTTTCACCCTCCTCCCTGTCCTCAGGATCCTGAGCTCCACCATCTCATGGCCACTGCAGCCACTGTTTCTCCCTTGTAGTCTTGCATAGTTTAGGATCAGGTGGACCAGCTCCTTTGCTTGTGGGCACTTCTGGCTCCTCTTGAACTTTGAGTGTAGTGAAACATTTTGCAGTTGTAAATTGTTAGGTGGGGCAGGAGACTTCCTCTTGGTGCCAGAAGTCACCAGCTTCCATCCTTCCCCTTCTCCAGGGTTTTTACTTACCTTGATACCGGGAGCAGACACTGCCTGCATCTCTATGGCGGATGGGGGCTGAGGCTTATCAAGATGTTGAGTCTCAGAGCTGATCCCGTCTATCTCCCTTTCATCTTCTCTGATGCTGCACAGCCTGCTCACTTCCTCCTGTAACTCCTCCCCTTGGTGGCACAGCTTCTCCAAGACAGCATACCTCCTGCAGGACACGTCTATCTCTCCTGGTATCAGAGGCAGGCCCCAGGCACTCCCTGCAGCCTGGGACTTGGAGGGCTGCATCCACCATCTGAAGCTCAGTCCACGTCAAAGCCTCTACCCTAGCAGGGACAGCTGCTCTAACATCTACTGGGGAAACCGCTCTGTGGTGTGTTATCACCACATCCAAGACTGTTACTGCGGCACTGTTTCAACTGAGTCCCCCTTACTTGGCCCCCCTCTTCACAAACTACTGCACCTGTTGGCTCTCTCATTACACTGACATTCCCTCCTCAGACTGCAGACCTCTCATGGGCCACACCTTGCAAATTTTGCTCCATGCACCTTCTGGACTTAGGTAATATAGGCAAAAGTCTTGGCCTCATTGGACTGAATAGGACCCTTGTAATAGATTCCATCTGGATCAGAGTTTCAACATCCATTTAAGCGTACGATAAGCGTAAGGTGAGCTGTCCAGTATTTTTTAAGGGCTTGGTCTCATTTGCTAAAATAAACTGCCCTAAAGTGATACTGCTATGGAAGAAACACACTAAGCAGTCACATGCACAGAATCCCACGGGGGGAGGCAGCAAACCAACCAAACAGTTTTTTGACAATATTTGTGGATTTGCCAATAAAAAACCCACACAAACTACAGTTTAAAAAAGTGAGGGCCTTCAATTCTGTGAGTTCATAGGCAATGCTGCCGTAACTTTTCCTTTGGAAGTTTCCACATACACTCTTTCCTCTGCTTTCAAAAACATGACATCTAACTGTAAGAAGGCATTTAATCAGATTTTCCTCCCTTCTGACATCACACTAACAATGCAGCAACCATAGCAAGCCACTGGAAAAGGAGGCAAGGGAAGTAAGTAGATTTTATATGGAGACATAGAAAATCATAATGAAAAAGTACTTTCAGAGATGCACTTAAGATTAAACCTTATAGAGGGCTAAGTCACTGCCCTTGACAAAAAAAAAAAAAAAAAAAAGCATTTCCTCTTCCTCCCAAGTTTATACAAAGGTTTGAGGCTCTTGATCTTTCCAGCCCCCTACCTAGAGAAGATGTTCTGCATTTACTGAGACTATTTTTCTCAAAATTTATTTTATTTTTAAAAATATATGCACAGACACGATAGTTTCACTATTGGTGGAACAGAAAAGCCTCTTTCATTTTCTTAACATTTTCAGTAGCACTCTACATTTTTCTTCTTAATGGCAGAGCATCAGTATATGCTTTCAACTTTTATTTCTTGCCCATAGGTTTCCCTAGGGTTTCTGCAAGAAGACAGTCATTTTACTTCTGCAGTAACCTTTCAAGACATAATCACACAGAACCCAACATGAAACATCTGGACAAAGTAATGAGAGAACAAAGAGCAGACTTTTTTCCATAGTAAAAAAAAGTGGTATGACCATCATCGTTTTAGTCTTAAAAAAATAAGTTAATGCAGTATTAGCTGTAACCTTTTTGTAATACATTAGCCTTTCCTCTTTTCCATTCAAAATACAAAAAGGAGCTTCCTACATAAGCTAGTTAGGCAAGAGAAAAATGTTGTCTATTATACATCATTAAAAGTGCCTTTTTTTTTTTTTTAAACACGTTTGGTGACAGACAGTAAAAACACTTTCATGGCATAATGACTGCAAAATGCATTCTAAGTGATAGAGAGAGGGAAGGGGAAGGAAAGGAAAAAGCTTCAAAAGACAGTTATTAGGTACTAAGGAATTCTGCCAGAAAGTTATACAGGTCTGAGTATTTAGAAAGACAGCACTTCCACTCATTGTCCAAGTCCATCGTTTGTAAAAAAGTCTCTGTAGAAGGTGCTGCCTTCATGCATGTATTTAAGTATAGTTATTTTATGCACACATGTAGTTGTTCTGGCCTAGCTTTGGCATCTCTTCCACAAGATTTTATGTAGCAGAGATGCTGCTCTCCATGTTCCTACTTCTTGCATGATGAAGATCTGCAACTACGCATAATCTGTGTCCAATTATATTGATTTACATCAAGCGTCAAGCAATTTAGGAGCACAACTTCATTTTCAAAAGCATCCAAATCCCTTAGAAGGCTTATTTGTCATTAAAAAAAGATAAGGGTTTAGGACTCGTTCACTGACTAAGGCACTTCAAATAATATCTGCTTTTAATGACAAAAGCTTCTTTTGTGAGTTTTTCTAAAAAGATTAGACTCTCACAGTCCCACACTTTCAATCCTCCCGTTTCCCCATATTCTCTGGTACAGTTCTACTTTTAATGTCTTTCAAGTTGAGTAGAAACAAAGCTTAAAATAGAAGGTTTACAAAAGATGTAAAACTGAGAACAAGTGCTCTGCTAACAAGCCATTATTCAGCTTTTAGATGTAGTCACTGCTGCTGCTTGCACTCCATTTTTCTTGGCAGCATTCTTAAATATAAACAGGTAGAGATTTCAAATGAATCTGTTGTGGTGTAGACAAGAAGAAATGTGGACAATTGTATTGGTCAGAATTGTGATGTTAGTAAAGCTACAGTATCACATGATTCAATTTAGGGTAAGATCCTTTGGTAGACATGAAGGACAAGGACACTTCCAAGTCACAGCATGTAGTCTGACTTGCTATTCAAAGCTAATTTGCGCTATAGGAGAGATACTTCTTATAACGACATTTATACATTAAAACCTGTCTTTCAAGTTTCCTCAACTGCATGGAAACTAAATAGTGTTTTATTTCTTTTTTTTCTCCGTGATAGAGCAAACAGCATTTCCCAGATGCTTGAATAACTTAGGAAAAAGTCTGGGTTTGTTGTTATATGACAAGAAGTATTTTGGTCCCTTGCCTACAAAACTCAGAAGTGAGAAAAGCCAATAAATAAAACCTCAGAGGACTCAGGAAGTTTCTCCATCCACAGTAGGAAATACAGAGTATGAGGTGGCTATGTATTGTGGAATTCATCAGCCACAAAACATTTATGAACTGTGACAGTCCAGAAATACATTCTTGCCACTCTGCAAGACCATTTTCATAGAAGTTGGTCTACACTTCATGCTCTACACTTACATATGTTAAAACATTAAAACCCCTAAAAATGCAAAAACATACAGCGACTTTTTTCTCTTTGAGCTATAGTTCATATGGTGCTTTTCCATACACCAAGGATAAAGTAAAGAACTACGGCAAAGATATTGCTTACAGCCACTCAGTTACAACACCACTAAACTGTGTCATCAGAGCAGGAGAAAGGTACTATAGGCAGAAATTTGGCATCTAGTTGGCAGAAGAATTTTTCCTTCGCAGCTTATCAGGGTCAATTGAAAAGCTTGATACATGAAGTTGTCCATAGCTACCCACAAAACCAGACTTTTTTTTTCCAATTGAGGCATTTTTTATTTATATGTAATATTTACATATTTACAACTAGCTCTTCAGAGAAAGCCTAATCAAAAAGCTTCTCAAGAAGCAGCCTGGAATCTTGACTGCTGAAAAGAGTTTCAGGGAATGGAAATCAACGCAAACCTTGGAACATTAATCCTTGAGGCAGAACCTTCTCCTGTTTGACCAGGCAAGACAGAAAGACAATGGAAGGTGGGACTTAGTAAAACCAGATCCCCAGAAATCTGTGTCAAGATGGTTTCCTGCCCAATTTTTATGTTGTTTCACCATTACTGGGGAAGCTCTTTTTCGCTAAACCAAAAGCTATAGAAAACCAGACTTAATTTTCTTCACAAGGTACCACTCCTGCTCTCATTCCAATTTTCATATTATTTCAGTTCAAGAATCACACCAGCAGACTGGAACCTAAGGAAAGAAAGATAATCTGCACTTATTCTGCTGCTTCATCTCAAACAACTTAAAAAGACACACCCAGTTACTTTAGAACAGGAGAAGGAATTGGAGAAAATAAGGTTGAGAGAAACAGCAAGAGTGAAGGACTCAGTATTATAGTTCAGTGGCGCTTTATTCTGAATAAAAATTAGGGCTCACAAGATTAGGATGAAATACAGGACAGACCCTAGATTTGTTTCGCTTTTAAACCCAAAGTTAAATCTCCATGATTTTAAAAACTGAATTTTAAATTGAAGAGCAGAATCAGATACTCTCCTCTCCCTTAAAAGCTGAGCACTATATGTTACTAAAAAACACATTTTACTCATAATTTATGTTCATGCTTCTGCACTCCCAGCATAACTGTGGGAATTCACAGAAGCAGATAGAAAAAGGAGTTTAATTTCCTTCCTCAACATTCAATATTTTAACATTTATCTGTAAATTAAAATTTGTTTATAACAAATACATTGTCACCACTGTCATTTTATGCTAACTACTGATAAATTACATGATTATACACAGATTCTAAGGATGCAGAAATGAAACTGATCACTCTTTCATAGTAAACATCTGACTTACTCATTGCATCTCCAGGGTACCATTTGGTAACAATGGTAACTGATCCCAGCTTTCTCTGTTTCTTCCACTATTTCCCTTTATTAGACACAAATATTTAACACAACAGAACTAGGAAAAACCCCTCTCAGAATCACAATTAAATTTGAAGTAGATAGGGTTTCAGGAACTGAATCAAAACAGAAGAAAACATACAAGTGTAAAAAAGTTGTTGGAAAGTTACCCCACAGAAGAGTAGAACCAAACTTTCTTATTAAAACTAAGCCATTGTGAGGTAAGAATGAGTCTTGAAATAAAGAATGGATACAATTTCTTCCATACAACAACAGAAAAAAAAAATTAAACTACACTAGAGCTTTGAAAAATACACAACTATTTTTAAAAACCTGGAAACAGTGGTTTTTGTAACAAGAAGGTAGAAAAACTTCCTATTAGTTTGACATAATCAGTGTTTGAGTGGCAAGTAAATAACCTTCCAGGTTTCTGTTGAACTACATCCTCTAAGACTCATTCTCACTCTCCTTCCACCCACCAGTAGATCTTTATGAAGATTTTGGCAGTGCATTTTCTAGAAAACAGAATCAGCAGGGGCACACCAGTTATCTCCACGATATGCGAGTAAACTACAGTAACAATTTTTCTTCTGGTCTCCTCCTACTTTCAGAAAAAGACCTGAATTCTTTTTAGGACAAGCTGAGTGAGTCCAGCAATGCAACATGTTCTAGACACACACACACACACACACCCCATGATTGGAGATTAGCATTAGAGAGGTCACCTGCACGGAAGAAATGGATACAGCCCATCCTAGAAGTTCTGTTTTGTGCGCAGCACCACATTTTTAATCAGTGCAGGGGGTGGTGGATCCACAGGAGGAGAGGCTTGGTCCGTATGATCCTTACAGTTGTTTTGCAGGGCAAAGCGATTGCCTAAGCATAGAAAAATGGTGCACAGGCACAGATAAAGGTGATACAGAGAAAGGTATTCCAGGTTTATAACTAACCAAGGGGAAAGGGGCTGCCTTTACAGTGAACCAGAACAAAAACTGCACAGGAAGACCACAAAAAGATAAAACTCCAAATAAGGAAAAGTAACTCCAGAAGTTACACAGTGTCTTTTGCCCACAGAGGAAAAAAGATGGAAAACTTGATGTACAGAACACTTTTTGCATAATTCTGTCTCAGTCTATTACCCCAATTTCAGTTCATGCTAATTAGAGCAAGCTCCTTTTGAAGTATTGGTTATCTATGGATATGAGTTGTTCCCACTTCCTCTGAATAGAGCATACCAAGTATGATGGAAACTACTAGAAAAAGCATTTAAGAAAAAAAAAAAAAGGAAAAAAAACCCACTAAATACAGTATTTTCTACTCTCGTCGTTATTATTCATGGTAAAGGCATTTCATTGCCCAGAAATTATAATTGCATCAAGGAAATCTAGTATCTCAGGCCCTAACTTGCATACCTATAGTTCAAATTTTAGAATTAGTGTGGGCGCATGTAAGTTGTGCCCTTAATAAATGTGGGTTTAGGTTTACTTCACACACACACACAAAAATAGTATTAGACTTCTAGAGAGAAGTCCCTATAAAACCAGGGACGTTAGCTGAAATGAACATGAAATATCATTGATTGCATTTCTCTGGGCAACACTTTCAAAATGTAATGTGCTAACTCATTATCACAGAGTAATGTTTGATATTCACATGTAAATACATGATTATACATTCATTCATTCCTATAGAATGAACATAAAAAGCACCATGTTATACATTCAGAGTTGGCAAAGTTTTGAATCTCCACATGTCTTTCCTCAGGTCATTAGTCTTTTACCATTGGTTCTAAAATTGCTATATAATCAGAAATACATGAGCACGTATATAGCTCTCTAGAAGGAATAAATCTTCATTATGTACCTTGTATTAATAAATATCTATCATTGGGGGGAAAAAAGAAACTGTTAATAGAAGGACATTACAGACTAATCAAGGTGTCCTTGGCCGACTTATACAGTGGTATTTCACATAATAAGGACCATGACAAAGTTTGTGTTCCAAAACATTTTATGTCATTTTAACCTTGCCACAGGCACCAAGGTTAGTGCTAATCACTCCAGTCAAAGCCATTAACTTTGAAAAGCTAAAACCTAAAAAAGGCTGTTAATGAACTCGACAAAATACCAGCAGTTAATACATAGGCTCTTTAGCCGAATTCATTACTCAGACACTGCACAACGTGTGCCTCAGAGTAACAGCAGCCTCACAGGACACTGCATTCTGTACATGACAGAACTGATTCAACTCTGAAACATCCCATGTAAAACAAACTGGTAACCACAGGAAAATTTCAATTTCCCCAGAACACCAACAGTCTAGAGCGTTGTAGGACACCAAATGAATGAAGGCAAATGATCTAATCTGTTATTTACTGTTTTAAGTGTCTATTCTCTGGATCAGTGGTCTCCAAATTTCTTGATCATGTACACCTATCGGTAAAAAAATTTGAGCGTGCACCCCCAATATATGTGTATTGATTTCTTTAAAAATTACGTACATGTACTACTGTACTAATACATTATGTACATTTTAAAACACACAGAAAAAATACAAATTAAAAAGGATGAAAGATGAAATAAACACTAATTTTTATTTTACTTATTAGCAGTACAAAAAAACCTTTTTGCTATCCCCCAAAAATATTATTAATTTTTTTAATTTAATTTTGCCAAGTCCACCACATTAGATACCCTTCCTTTCCACTCTACAGTTGACAAGTTTGTCAGTGTGTCTCTCTAATAGTATATATTAGCTCTAAACATTTTGTGGAAGCAGGGGAGAGCTGGATAGCTTGGAGGAGACAGGAAGAAGGATTTTTTCTTTATTTACTCTTAAGAGACACGTGATTTCACTGCCATCTCACAGTAACAGCCACTTACTAAATGAATTAGTATCTTGTCTCTGATATATGTGACTACTCTGACTATGAAACACCTTGGAAGAATGCAGAATTATTTTAGCCACAGCTTTGTAAGCTGCAGACAACAAAAAACACAAGCCCAGAAGACAACCTCATCTCAAACAACAGGAGATAGTAACTAGAGGCCTAATCAAACATGTAATATTTAAAGTCTGCATAATAACAAATGGATGTATTAGAAATCTTACTAGATATATAGAAAAGCAATGATTAAAAAAAAGTGAATACTGGTCTGATTTCAGTTGAAAGAACAAAAACATACAGAATTGGCAGGGCAAGGATTAGGTTTTTTGTGAATAAGTCTCAGTCCTGCTCAGGATGATGTGCTCCTCTCATGCCTCTATCCAAACCAAAGTTTCTCTACAAACTTCAAAGGAAGGAGGTTGAGTGCATAACAGCTGCAGAGAAAGGGATTATTTAATGTTGGATGTTACATTGCTTTTATCATGACACTTCCTACTGATACCGAGTACAAAGGAATATTGAAGAGACATCTGGTTCTCTTCACTGGACATAATGTAGCCAAGCTTGACATATTCTCTGAATAGATAAGCCAAACATTCAGTAGGGGTTTACTCTGTGCAGTAGGGGTATACTCTCTGGATAGATAAGCTAAACATTCAGTAGGACAGAAGACCTTGAAACTTTGTAGATAAGAAAGTGATGCTGAAGACAGCTAGTTTGTGAAGGTAAAAGTGTGCAAACCGAGCCAAAGAACGAACTGTGCATGCGCAAGAACTGAGTTCAACTAGCAGTCATGGTGAGGAAGACTATCGACGACCACCAGAGGACCCTGAAAGACCACCAATGGACATAAGAGCGCATGTGTAAAGACTTTTACATATGTTAATGAACTAACATTAATATGTTAATCATGCCTCGGAAAACTAATGAATATGTATATTTTGACTGTACTTAACTCCTATAGTTAAGCAGCTCGGCGCGCACATTAGGTGGAGTGATCCCCTGTGCGTCCGGCGCCGCAATAAAGAATGCCTGCTTTCTAAAACTCCAAATTGAGTCTTAGAGAGTTTTTCATCTGCCGACTTACGGTAACAGTTTTGGCGACCCAGATGGGACACAGCTCTTGAGCCTCGACGGATCCTGGGATCGCGGAACCTCAGCCGGCACCGAGGGATTCTCGGAGAGGACTTCTCCCGATCCCCGGACCGAAGAGCCCCTGAGCGAAGACTACTGCTTTGTGAGTAATAAGGCATTCTTTCGGAAATTTGGTTACCTGCCCGTCAGACGCAGCGAAAGCTCCGCAGGGTTGGGTTTAGGACCCGGGTAGGGGCTAGTCCCCATTTGGTAGGGGTTAAATGTCCCCGTTTGGTAGGGGTTAAATGTCCCCGTTTGGTTTGGAAGGGGTTAAAGTCCCCGTTTGATTTAAAAGGGATTAGAATTCCTGCTAGCAACCGCGGTAACAAATATTGTAAGAACTTGTCTATTATTGCAAGTATTGTCTGTTTGTTATAGTTCATCTGTTTGTTATAGTGATTGGTTATTTGTGTTGTTGTATGAAAGACTTGTCTGTGTGTGTGATTCCCTGTGTATAAAATGGGTGCCGGACCATCCACGGGTGAGGGAATTTTAAAGAAATCACCTTTGGGTTGTATTTTAATACATTGGAAACAAATTGCAGGATCCCCTGGTGGGGTCACAAGAAGGGATGATCTAATTAAGTATTGTAATCAATGGTGGCCACTATATAAACTAGAAGATGGAGAAAAGTGGCCAAGGAATGGTACTTTGAATTATAATACCCTGTTACAACTAATGCTGTTTCTGAGGAGAGAAGGAAAATGGGATGAGATATTGTATGCTGATATGTTCTTTACATTGAGGCAGCATCCTGAGTGGCAAAAGAAGTGTGGAATTAATTTGGCCCCAACTGATCCTTTGGTATTGGCATTGGAAAAGGATGAACGAGAGAGAGAAAAAGGGAAAGTGTTAAAAAGGTGTTGTTCGGCATGTAGTATTGGACAGAGATGTTTGAAGTTGACTCAGAAAGAGCAGGAAGAGGATTTAGAGATGTTAGTGGCTCCGGGATTGAGGCAGAGATCCCAAAATCATGGATTTGAGCCCTTCAGGGTGGAGGGCGAATCGGACGATGAGTCTGAGAGAGGCGCTACAAGGGCCACGCCGGTGGCAAGGAGAACTCGTAACCGACAGGGAACCGTGTTGCAAGCTCCGTTAAGGCAAGCAGTAGGGAATGAGGGTCCGGTTGTAGTAAAAGTGCCTTTTTCGATCACAGATTTAAACAACTGGAAAATAGCTGCCGGCAATTATAGAGATGATTCCGATCGAGTGGCCAGTGCCTTTGAAATGATGATAAAAACTCAGGATCCAGATTGGAAAGATATTGAAGTTATCATGCAAGTATTGTTTGATAGTACAGAAAGGGAAATGATTCGTAAAACAGCTAGAACTCAGGTAGAAGCTCAAATAGCTGCGGGAACACTGCAGGGACAAATGGAGCATCATTTCCCTTCAGCTGATCCTGCATGGGATCCAAATGATAATGGAGAAAAATTATTACTGACTCAATATCAAAAATGGGTCCTATTTGGGATAAGGAATGCTATACCTAAAGCAATAAACTGGTCAAAATTATATGAAATTAAACAAGACAAGAAGGAGTCACCCACAGACTTCTTAAATAAGTTAAAAGAAGCAGCCCGAAAATATACAACACTAGATCCTGAATCAGAAGAGGGAAAGAGTCAATTGGCAACTTTATTTATTGGACAATCTGCAGACGACATTCGCAGGAAATTACAGAAACTACAAGGGGCAGATGCTAGAGATTTGGGAAAGCTTTTAGATCGGGCTTGGTTAATATATAGAAACAGAGACCAGCAAAAAGAAAAAGGGAATGCTAGGCTAATCGCAGCATTGGAAGGAGTTCGTGGTTCACAAGGAGGCCAAAGAAGAGACGGATTTGGGGGGGGTCGACATCGGGAAGGTCGCAGTAGGGGATACTCTAGACCCCCATTAGGAAAAACTCAATGTGCTTATTGTAGGAAGGAGGGACATTGGAAACAAGAATGTCCGTTGTTACAAAAAAATGGAAAGTCTGAAACCTCTATATTAAACATAGAAATGGAAGACTGAAGGAAACCGGAGGAATCTTCCCCAGCAGAGCCTCTGGTTAAAATTAAGCTGGGGGAAGATGAAACTGAAATAGAATGTTTAATCGATACAGGAGCTACTTATTCGGTTTTGAATACAAAGAAACATGAGTTAGGATATGATACTGTAAGAATTATTGGTGCGACAGGAAAGCCGGAGATGCGGCCCTTCTTTAAACCTCTAAAATTTAAAATTGGAAAACAATGGGTAACGCATCAGTTTTTGTATCTACCAGGTGCACCAAAACCTTTAATAGGCCGAGATCTACTAGAAAAACTAGAAGCTGAAATAAAGTTTAAGAATGGAGAAGTAGAAGTGTCAATACCTGAATCTAAATTTGTCCAAGCTTCAATATTATTATTGCAGGAAATTGAGCAAATGAAAAGGAAAATCCCGACTGAAGTTGAAGATGCAGTGATCCCTATTGTCTGGGCAGGAGAAATACCTGGAAAATCAAAGAGGGCTGAACCCGTAAGAATAGACCTTATACCAGGATCAACACCGGTAAGATTGAAACAGTATCCCTTAAAATTAGAAGCTAAACTTGGTTTGGTACCTATTATACAAAAGTTTTTGAAATATGGGTTATTAAGAGAATGTGAATCTAAGTATAATACTCCGATTTTACCTGTTAAGAAGGCCGATGGAAAATCTTACAGATTAGTCCAGGATTTGAGAGCAGTAAACCAAATTGTCCAAGATATATATCCAGTAGTGGCAAATCCATATACACTATTAACCGCACTCACCGAGGAACAGGGGTGGTTTACAGTTTTAGATTTAAAAGATGCCTTTTTCTGTGTCCCACTTGATTCCGGAAGCCAGGAATTGTTTGCCTTTGAATGGGAGAATCCTGAGACTGGAAGGAAAACCCAGTACACTTGGACTGTATTACCGCAAGGATTCAAAAATAGTCCGACAATCTTTGGAAATCAACTAGCAAAAGAATTAGAATTATGGAGACAAGAAAACAGAAATGGAGTAATGCTACAGTATGTCGACGATATACTAATAGCTGGGAACTCCCGAGAGGAATGCTTGGAATTGACAGTCAGTTTATTAAATTTCCTCGGACTTAGTGGTTACCGAGTGTCAAAAGGAAAGGCCCAAATTGCACAGGAAACTGTAATATATTTGGGCTTTGAAATTCTGAGGGGACAGAGACAATTAAGTAATGAAAGGAAAGAAGCTATTTGTCAGCTTCCAGAACCTCGAAATGTTCATGAGTTGAGAACCTTTTTAGGAATGGTGGGATGGTGTCGTTTATGGATTGCTAACTATGGACTGATGGTAAAACCCTTGTATGAATTATTGAAGTCATCAAAAGGTTCCCTGCAATGGTCAAATGAAGATCGAAATGCATACATTCAACTCAAAAGAGCTCTGATGAAGGCCCCAGCTTTGGGACTGCCTAATTTAGAAAAGCCATTTGAATTATTTACTCATGAAAGACAAGCAATAGCCCTTGGAGTTTTAACCCAGCGGTTGGGGGAATATAAAAGGGCTGTGGCCTACTTTTCTAAACAACTTGATCCGGTGAGCCAAGGATGGCCGAGTTGCCTAAGAGCAGTAGCTGTAACAGTGTTATTAATACAGGAGGCTCGAAAACTTACTATGGGACAAAAGATAACTGTTTATGTTCCACACATGGTGACCACAGTATTGGACCAGAAGGGTGGACATTGGTTGTCTCCTAGTAGAATGCTAAAATATTAAGTAGTACTAATAGAACTAGATGATGTGACCTTAAAGACTACTACTGTGATTAATCCTGCCATGTTTCTCTCAACTCGACAAGAAGGCGGCAAACCGGAACATGACTGTCTGCAGACCATTGAGGAAGTCTATTCAAGCAGACCCGATTTAAAGGATGTTCCCTTGCAGAATCCAGATTGGGAGCTATACACGGACGGCAGCAGCTTTATGAAAGAAGGAAAGCGGGTATCAGGATATGCAATCACCACCATCGAAATGGTGGTGGAAGCACAAGCGCTGCCCACCAAGACGTCAGCTCAGAAGGCCGAACTGATAGCTCTCACCCGAGCTCTACAGTTAAGTGCAAATAAGTGTGTGAATATTTGGACAGATTCTAAATATGCTTTTGGAGTAGTACATGCACATGGAGCAATTTGGAAGGAAAGAGGATTGTTATCCTCACAAGGTACGGAGATAAAGCATAAAGAAGAGATCTTGAGCCTACTGGAGAGCATAAAGGCTCCGGCTGCTGTAGCTGTTATGCATTGTAAAGCTCATCAGTCGGGACAAACCGCTCAGGACCGAGGAAATAAGCTGGCTGATTTGGCCGCAAAGCGGGCTGCAGAAAAAGGCATAGAAGAAAATGTATTAGCAATAGTGCCAGGAAAAAGAATCTCCCTTCAAGAAAACCCTATTTACGATAAACAAGATAAAAGATTAATCGAAACTTTACAAGCAGAAAGGCGAGAAGACGGATGGACAGTTACACCTACAGCGCATCCATTCCAGCCCGGAGATTGGGTATACATTAAATCATGGACTTCTGAACCACTACAAGAAAAATGGAAAGGACCATTTCAAATCTTGTTAACTACACATACAGCAGTTAAACTAGAAGGAAAAGGACCGTGGATTCACTACTCTCGAATTAAGAAAGCTCCTGTAGAATGGAAAGTGGAATCAAGATCACCTCTTCGACTAGTAGTTAAGAGAATATCTGGGAGTAATAGAACTTAATTCAATCTATGGTAGCAGCAGTTATAAGAGAAGGGGAAGAGGGCACCTTACCCACCGAAATTCGAAAGGTAATTTGGGATAATGCAACTAAATTTGAGAAAGAATTCCAATCCTGGTGGTACTTAGTTAATTTCACTTTTGATCCCATCAACAATAAGGCCACAGCTTTTGTCTTAACAATTCACAATGCTTCAGTATACACCATATACCCAATCATTGCATTAGGATTAAATCACAATGGAACTATACTCTATCCATCAGAACATAGAGTATGAGCCCAACAGAATGGAAACAAATGGCAAACTGTTGATGTTAACGCATGTGTTGTACGGGAACAGCAAGGATTTATTTGTGAGAGTAACACCAATAAAGCCCAAGACATTTGTCTTGACACTGAACAAAGTGTTTGTCACTTTGAAATACATCCTGATGAGACACCTAACACTATACTCATATATATTGGAAAAGGATGTGTTTGTATGAGAACCCCTTGTGACTGTATATTTGTGGATAGCGTTACTGTAGATACAAGCAATCACTCAAATATTTGTGTCTGTAACTTTACTAACATTATAGGATGCGACTTTAATTATTCAGCTCCTGTTACATCTTATCAATTACTGCAATCTAATTATACATTGAGTGAAGATTTATTACCTACCCCCATCGGAATGGATCTCACATTGGTGAAGAAACTACTGCAACATAATGACCTGTGTCAATTACTAGAACGGGCCCAAGACAATGGACGCAAAACTCTAATCACCGTTCACCATGATACAGAAGAGATACACCATGTCTTGGAAAGAGTAAAGAAGGATGGAGAACACCACTGGTGGGAAACTCTTCTTGGATGGTCACCGACTGCAACGGGAGTGTTTAACCTTATGCTTCATCCAATTATAGTCTTACTAACTCTAACTGTAGTATGCCTGTTACTTGTAGTTATATTGTATACAAAGGTTTGGTACATGATGAAACGAATAACCCAACTTGACATATACTAACCCTGTCTACTATAGCTTTGTCAACTCTCTTAATGAGATGAGGATTGTAGCTTGCTAGCTACGAATCCTCAAAAGAAAAGGAGGGATTGATACCGAGTACAAAGGAATATTGAAGAGACATCTGGTTCTCTTCACTGGACATAATGTAGCCAAGCTTGACATATTCTCTGAATAGATAAGCCAAACATTCAGTAGGGGTTTACTCTGTGCAGTAGGGGTATACTCTCTGGATAGATAAGCTAAACATTCAGTAGGACAGAAGACCTTGAAACTTTGTAGATAAGAAAGTGATGCTGAAGACAGCTAGTTTGTGAAGGTAAAAGTGTGCAAACCGAGCCAAAGAACGAACTGTGCATGCGCAAGAACTGAGTTCAACTAGCAGTCATGGTGAGGAAGACTATCGACGACCACCAGAGGACCCTGAAAGACCACCAATGGACATAAGAGCGCATGTGTAAAGACTTTTACATATGTTAATGAACTAACATTAATATGTTAATCATGCCTCGGAAAACTAATGAATATGTATATTTTGACTGTACTTAACTCCTATAGTTAAGCAGCTCGGCGCGCACATTAGGTGGAGTGATCCCCTGTGCGTCCGGCGCCGCAATAAAGAATGCCTGCTTTCTAAAACTCCAAATTGAGTCTTAGAGAGTTTTTCATCTGCCGACTTACGGTAACACTACATTTGGTGGTACGTGTATATTTTTTGAAAGCTCCAGACTTTGGAGCCCAACTGTTAGGTAAGCAACTCTTCTTTCAGTATAAAGTTTCCAATTGCAAGGAAAAGCTTGAAAATACTCCATACAGAGCGCGTGTGCTCTCTCTCTGTAATAAAAAAATTAATCAATTTCTTTTTTATTTATTCCTCGCCATCACTATTTGGGAAGGGAAGAAGTCCGAGTTATTAAATAGGTAGGATCGTCCAACTCATCTCTGAAAATCCACATTTAATTTGAGTCCGAAAGACAAGACTGCAATCCCAGTCAAATTTCACGTATTTTTAGTCTCCAAAAGTATTATGTTTGTACTATGTTTGCATTACGTTTGCCTTCGGTACCCAAACTGCTACACCACACAGGTCATCTGTTCCATAGCATAATGAGAGTAAGGTCTCAGAGTTACAATTGCCCGTATCTTCAAAACATCATCAAGCAAAACACATACTAACAGCAGAAACATTCTTCAGTTATTCATACAGCCATCAAGTCCAAGAAGTGAGAATCTTGCTTGCTCACTTACTAAATAAAATATAAGATTTGGGTGGGATCCAAAGCCCTCTCATTACAGGCAATGACTTGGGAAATTTGACAATCGTGCCCTTGTAAAACATTAACAGAACAGGAATAAAAAAAATTAAAAAAAAAAAGCCTAGACAGACGCTTTTGGTAGTGGCATTCATGTTCCACAGAGGCCGTGTCATCAAGATCACTTCTTAGTAGCCTCTAGTATTCGCTATTTTGTTCCTTAGTATCTCTTGAGGCCTTTTTAGCAGTTTTATTCAGCAACATTACAGATTTCCTGTCCCTTGTACTGCTGAGCTCTTAAACTTTGGGTTTTTGTCCTACTGAGTTTCACAAAAGCTATCCACCAATACATTTATCTATAAAAACCCCCACACTTCAGACTCCATTTAACTCAGGCCCAGTACAACAAAATTAGAGGGAGTATAGTATGCAAGAGCACCATCTAAGTTAAACATTGACAAGTGCTGAGGGTTCATATAAAACAACTCCATCACAGTTTTGCTGAATATAAACTTACATGCATTTTTTCTGCCCTCAGCAACGCACGTAATACTGTTTAAATTAACCTCTAAATTCAACATGCTTACATTCATTTACCATTCATCTACACTGAACTCAATAGTTCAGGAGTATATACACGCAGTAGGACTCTAAACTAACATCAGGCATATTCACTCTGCAAGACAAATTTCCATTTAAGTTAGAATCTCAGCCTTAATTTTCAGACCATTCCTCCCAGCATTTCCAGAGTTTCTGTTCTCTTCCAGTATCTGGAAGCCTTCTTGAAACAGAACACCAAGGGTGTGTCAGGTTGCCAGGGAAGACTGAGCTCTCCCTTTATGCAGCAGGAGCTGTGAACTGTACAGATACTTTGGCAAGGGACTCGGTGAATTGCTCTCTGTGCTTGCCTGAGCACTCCTCTGCTGTTTCAGTGCAAAAGAAAACAAGTGATCTTCAGTATAGACTGGGAGGAGACAGGTACATACCAGTTAATTGAAAATACACAGAAATTATCAGCAATAGTCTAAAACAAATGTGATGCTAGTTTACAGACATCTGACTCAATAAAAGCAAGTCTGAAGCTTAACCACAGCAAATTTGTTTTCCTCTATGCATTCTGTAGAATTAGTAAGCAACACCTATTCTCCTTTAATACAGGAATAGTCAGTATGACTTATTGTCAGACCAGAAAGAGTCAATCAGCTCTACAGATTCTGATCTATGCCATTTAAACAAGGGGATCTCTCAAGCTCTCAAACATTAGGCACTCATTTTTGTTCTTTCAAGTGAATGCCCCAACTATTAGGCTACCAAGTCAGTCTCACCATCAATGTCTTGAAGGGCTATGCATCCTAAGACGGTATATTCCTTCTTTGCCATTTCCAACTAGCCAGCCCGTTCCTCAGAGCAGGAGGAGTACCTTCCCCTCCAGACATGCCAGGACTTTGACACAGAAAGGCTGCTCCTACCATTGCTTCTTTCATCTAGCGGGCCCAGTCACAAAGTGATTACTATTTCTGGTGCCAGATCTACCAGGTAAGCCCTGTGACCCTGCTCCCATGTAGTTTCTCAGTCTAGGGTTTATTACTTAACTGAGGAAAGGAAAAAAGGAATCATTATTTCACTTACAATGTTTTCAGAGTGTTTTTGAGTGAACAGAATATTTGTGAAATAACATTCTTAAAAAAGAAGGCAAAGAACTGTCTGTCCCTATTCTTTTTCCCTCAAAATACCACTCTTCTTATACTACAGAAATCGCTGTTAGCAAACCACATCCTCTCATCTCTACAGCCATCAGCTGTTCTACCATCTCTAGCAGAGAAGTCTTTCCTGCTACAACGACAGCTTTCAAGAAATAGCAACAATCCATGCAAATGGATTCTGCATCAAGCCAGCTGATAGGACTTTCAAAAGAGAGGTCAAAAAAAGGACATTCTTGAGTGAAATTTCTTTATTAACAAACATAAAAAACATCAAGTACTCAATTATGCTTATGTTTCCAGATATAGTAGTTCGGAGACTTTGTAACAGCAACAGATTATTTGCTTTCTACTGCAAACCATCATTTTAACCTTTATTTATTAATATATTCCTCATGAAAATAGGTCAAAAACATCAGCCTCCTACCTCCTCCAAGGTAAGCTCCCAAACAGTCCTTCCAGCCAGGCTCCATTCTAAATCCACCTTAGATCTCCACCCAAAAGAGCCTTTAATGTTAAGCACAAACACATTACCTGCCTTTCTGCAGTCACAACAAGCAACACCACACAAGCTTTTGCTCTGAACTAATCCAACTCCACCTGTGCAAGCACCAAGACCTGGAGTGCCTGGCGTTAACTGGATGGGACTTCCCACCCTCTTGAAGCACCAGCAGGCTGCACATTCCCATGCCTGCAGCTGCAAACAGTGTAGGTACAAATACTGAAGCAGTCTGAACATTTAGCTATACCTTCCCCATCAGCAAGCCTACCTTCAATCTCCATGCAAGACAATTACACTATGTAAAGATGGCATCTGCTCACTGTGCATACCTACTTTCCAAGAACATTCAGAATCATCTTTGCTGAATTGACTCATTGAAGTGCTTTCTACTCATGCACGCGCTGCAAAGCCAACATAGCTACAGATGAGGAAAGTATGGTTTGTTTGTTTGAATATATAAATTCTGACACGTCACCGCATTGCCTCAATTTCACCTGCTGAGCCAATTACTCTCCATAAACCCCAGTCCCACTGAAGACAATTAAGTGCATCTATGCAGACTCACAGTCATAGTCACAGGTGTAACAGGGCACAATTTCAAAACAGGTTATTCCACCCTGCCAGGCCTTCCCACCTGTGAAAAGTGAACAGCTGCTCTTCACAAGATGTCTTTTACAGACAGAGACCACTTAGGTATTTTTAAGGCCTTACCCTAAGCTCTAGCTCAAATAAATTATGCTAAAATAAAAAGTTCTTCTGTCTCCTCTGGACTGGCACAGGACATAACGCAGGTCATAGGAGTTGTAGTCATCCACCTTGGTGCAACACAATGAAAACCATAATCCATTAGTACATTTTAATGACACCCCAACTGCATTCAAGTTAGCCTTTCAGCAGTAATTTAAACATGGTAAGTACCCACAGCAGCTACTTAAGGCATCAGAAGTCCCTGTTCAGGAACAGAGTGTGCCTCCGATTCTCTTTGATCTCCGTCTTTCTTTGCCCAGGGCTATAGGCAGCTAATTCTTCAAAACATGAAAGCATAGTACACAGAATAAATAAACATCATGGATAAAGCCACGTATACCACACAGACGAAGCTTTCATTTGTATAATCAGGGCTGTATAGGTGGAAGACATGGGATAACTATATAACTTTGCCAGTGGAAATTTCTGGTGTTGGCAATGATGTGTAAATCAATGCACCAGTTTGACCTCTGGGTCCCAAAGGGAGTTCTTGGGGTGACTGATTCACACATTTCCTTTCTACTTTAAAACTGAGCACACTTTGTCTAAAATCAAACACAATAAGGAATGCATAATCATTTTTACCACTTTCATTATAAAGCTTCACTGTAAACCACTTTGCATAGTCTAAGGCAGTGTAGATTTCTTGAATTTCAGTCTAGTGCTCCATCCAGTAGCTAATAATTGCTCTCTAAAAATATTGCTACATCAGCTTGTATTTATTCAAAAACCACTTCCCTAGACACAGAAGATGGATACAAAGATGTACACAAACTGTATATAGTAAAGGCTGCAGTGAAGGAAGGGAGGAAAGGGGGGTCACGAGGAGAAGGGTGCTTTTTCACCAGCTACTTTCCAAGCCTTGTTGCTACCATCATCTGTGAAGTCTGAAGCAGTTAAAAGCATTATAACATTATAAAACTTAGGCTGGGGGTGGGGAGAACAACCAAACTGCTGGCCTTAAAAGAAAATCCATGTTTTCCAGGGTTTATATTAACAAAATAGTGAGTGAAAAACTAGACTAGACTCCATAATGAGATAGTTGTGCTGTGAAGGGTGTAATAAATTGTTTCAAAAGGAGACAAAAATGAAGGGATTACAAAAGATACCAGATCTCTTAAGGTGTCTGAGGGGAGTGCTTCATGACAGAAATATGGCTGCCATTAAGGTACAATCCATCATTAGCTTAATTATCCCTGGTAATAGTCAGGTGAAAGCATAAGCTTCCTTAGGAAAGAATGGTTTACATCTCCCCAAGAGCAAAACTAAAATCTCCAGTAGATTGTGGTCCTGTCCACACATAGCATGTTATTAGAATGAGCTACTTTGGCTAATTGTTTTCCAACAGGCTGTTTTCTCACAAAGAGAGCGCCCTAAGGAAGAGCTGAAGGAACAAGGATATCAACCAGCTTGCTATTGCCAAGGACAACCCTTGCTAGGATATCCCGGGGCTTCTAGTCCAATTGACAGGAGATACTAAATCCTCCCAACAGAAGCAAAAGGGCCTCGATTCCCCTCAAAGCCCCACAGAATTGCTGGCCATTTTAAAGCGTTTTCCTCAGCTTTCAATCAGCAAGAGAAAACCTATCCAGAAAACCTATCCAGATTGCATAACCAAAACAGTCTGAAAATGGTAGAAGATTGGAGAGAATAGAAAACCTGAAAGAAACAATGTCAGACATCTATATTCACATCCCTGCTTCAAAAATAAGAGAACATTAGCTAACATTTCAGTGTCTTCCAAAAAAATCAGAATCACATAGGACAGACTTGAAACACTGTCAAGCAACACATCACATCCTTCCTGCTCTACACGGGGTCACACGACCAAGGTCTGCAGTACACCAAGGCACCCTGAGCTTGTGCCAGTCTTATCGTTCTCCATGATGTAATTCCTCGGGGCTCTCCTCCTTCCCATTGCTCTCCATACCCTCTACCTTCAAGGAAATTTAAATTCAAACATCTACATCAAAGAACACCTAGATCAGGGATATAAGCAGGTTACTCAAAGTAGGTAAGCTAAGGAACACAACACTGAGAAAAATCAGTCATTCTCGAGACTGCATTAAAAACAGCAATGTCTGGGGAAAGAAACCTATAATAAACAAACCAGAGTAGGTGGACCACATTATTCATCTATACATCATACCATCCACAACAAAAGGACAAAACTTTCAGGCAACCCTCACTCCAGAATCTCCGTCTACCTGAAAGATCTACATTTTTAAAAACTTAAAAGTTACATAATTGTATGCTATTAGCACATCACTTAACTGCTTTGACTTTCCACTATCACACTGCTGGAAATCATCAGTTAAGTTACACTGCCATAAGACTGGAGTTACAGTTGTGAACTTAGCCCAAAAACTGTCAGAAAATATTATTTTGCTGTGCTGTATTTGGTTTTGCCAGGAAAACTGACAGAAAAAAGCTATCTTAAGTGCAGTGCCAAGGCTCTCTTTGTCTAACCAAAGTGCTCTTCTCTGCTGCCTCAGTCCATTTCCCAGTACAGGGAAAAGGAGGACTTCACCCACCCTGTGTTCCAGCTGGCAAGGCTTCCCAGCTGCTCCATCTCTAAGATCAAAGAGTGTGACCAATACTGCTCAGAGAGCCTGGCTAGCCATAAGTATTCACAGAAGCCTCATTTTTCATAAAATGGATCATTTTGTACATCTAATTTAAGAATCCCTGGAAGACACTTTTTCAAGAAAGCTAATTAGTTCTAAGTCCTCTCTCCCCTCCTACAATCTGATTTTTCTCCCATCATGTATCCGGGTCCAAAAACTCATGGCAATGGATCTTCCTTTAGGCTTTTTGGAATGAAGTGGTGACTGCCATTCCTGGGAGGAAAAAACTCTCTAAGACACTGTAGAAGAGCAAAACACACATAAGTACACACACTGAAAAGGAAAGGAAGAAGGTTAAAGTCTGTCTAAAGGAGCTTGCATTAAAAGATCAGAAGCCAACTGCAGCATTTATGTAATCACTTCCTTAAATAACTCTAGCAACTGATGGACTGTCTATGGTATGACTTTGAAATAGCTTTCTACTGCTTTTCCTCACACCATTTTGCCCATATGTCCTTTTGTGAATATATGTGTGGGTGAGGGGAGAAACTACATTACACTTTCGGGTCCTCACTGTACTGACAGGTTAGGAGCAAGCTACCATCTGACAACCCAGACACACTAAGCTACTAAAACTCTGCCTTCAGACAAATATCTCCATATCTCCCCTGCTAAAAGTGCAAAATCCTTTTTGAATTAATATTGAAGTAGGCTTACTGTGAAAGTGGCGTAAGTTCCAGCTGCCACTAATGGAAGTGACAGTTTCAATATTCATCAGATAGATTCACAGGTTCCAACTACATAATTAAGAATAAGTGCAAAGGCAATAAAGACTTAAAAAGGGGCAAACTGATTACCATTATCTACTTCACTACAAAAGAAATAAGAACAACATTGGATTGTTTCCAGCAATCCTCTCCCTGTAAAATGACAGCTTTTGTTTTCCTGTCTATAATGTACTTTTCTGCACTAGGCTGACAAGAAGTCTTTTCTCTTCTTAGGTTAATAGCCCCATTATTTCTCACCTTAATATCAAAACACTGCTGCAGTATCTCAGACAATAATGCATGTAAGCTACTATCTATTAGGGTCAGAAAGTCTTCCGGGTTTTTCATCTGTTGTGATATAGTAGGAGATTATTTTAACTGGCACCACTACACTCTCTGAAACGGTCCATAGGAAAGTCATCCCATAACATCTGTGATAGGACAAGTAGAAAACATTTCAATGCCTGGACCTGGATTCTCATCAAGGCGAATGATACACTGTGACCTTGAAAAGGGTGAGATTAAAATTTATTTCCAATAACACTGAGGTAAAAGTAAGTAAAATAAATTGAACAATTTTCATGTTTTTCTGTTCCCTTTTGAACTGATCTGCAGTGCCTGCTTCTTATCTTTCAGAACCTCAACATACACCGTCGCTTCTCGCTTCTTCATCTTCCCTGGCAGATGCTTCCTCCAGCCTCTGTGCTGAATTCCCTTCTATCAGCCTGGCCTGGCCTAAACCTTCTGTATAGTTACACAGAGATTTTGCAAAATTTAATTTTAACGGACAGACTTTGGAAAATTTACCAGCCATCTTAGAGTTTGCAAGTTTGGGTTCCTGGAAAGAGGCGAGTTGTCCATTTCTGCCCACCCCCCCTTTGGATAACCATTTCATAGTTCCACCCCTGAAGATCACTTTTAATCTGTGAACCACAGACTTGAAAAACACTCTCAAAATTCCCTGCATTTTACAATTTCACGCCTCTTACAGAGCAGGAGACTGACGGAGTTCATGAGCCTGCTGAGAAACCATCACCACAGCAGTCCCCAGTATCTTACCCCTCCCTGTTAGTCTTCACCTCATTATTTCCTTCATTTCTGCAAAGGCAGATACCGAGTAGTCAGAACATTACTGTTTTAATTTTTCTAATCAGAAGTCTTTAATAATAAAGACCCACAAGCAAGCCTCCATGGAATCACTGCCATGGCTCAGCAGAGAACAGAGCTCAAAGCAACATTTGTTGTTTCAGATATCCACTCACGCAGTCAGCTGTGAAACCGCTGCAGTAGCAGGCTAGTTTCTGTGGGTTGCATTCCCAGCTATCCCTTCTTTTTAATTGTGCAGTTTTAATCGCTTCAGCTCAGCCCCAGTAGTTAAGCACAAGATTCCTACACCAAATTAAAACCTCCAAAGTACAACTCATACGGCAATGACTCAGCACCATATGTGGCAGAATCCTGTCTGTGAGAGCACACCCCAGCAAAAATTACTGATGGGAGAGGTGTTCAGGTAGACAAAAGGGCATGTCTAACAGCAGAAAGGCCACTACAGTGTAGATGCCGGGAATTGCTGTTGCTATTTTTGCAGTATGTATGCGGAGTGGTACCTTCAGTACCAGAAATGACATCTGCAACATAGCTTGAAGTCTGTTTGACACACTTCACAAGCTTCAGTCTGCAGCTCACAGGTATGAGAAGTTACATTCTTTTCTAAAGCTGCATGCAAATCAAGCAAGGTACTGATAGTGAGAAGGGTGTATTAACCCAAGTGCTGCATATATGGGGAACCCTTCAGTTTAGTGCTGACGACTTAAACTCCAAAATGCACAAGGATGAGGAGTGTACAGGAACGGTTTAGAGTCACATTCACAATCCTTACCCTCAGTCAGCTACATGTGGCATTTCCTTATGTGCTTAAGAATCTAGCTCCCAGTTTGGATATTGCCATGAGACTTCAAACAACTGAAATCCTTCTCAAAAGAAAACACCAGGATTAAAGAAGTAATCTATTCCAACAGTAGCAAAAAAGCTATTTCCAACCCTTGGAGGCTCCCTATGGGACAGCATAGATTTTTTCATTAAGCAAATCAGAATTTGACTAAGGTCAAAATTCAAGTCCTCTTCTAGGCTCAACTGAAAACAGAAAGGGGGAGATGCTAAAGCATACCACTTGTATATTTACTTGGAGACTTACTCAGCATAAATACATGAGGTTAAAAACATGCCATATTTGATGTCTGCAAATCACTGAACTATATCCAATTTAATACAACTTTCTAAGGGAACTGAGTGAACTGTGTAGCTTGTATGTTGGCATAAATATTCACGAATTGCTAAGAAAGCTAATAGGATCAATAAGAGTGAAACCTAAAAGACTACATCACTCTTGCTAAGTAAGGATCCAATTCTGTTGCCAGCCAAGTCAAGAAAAGTTTGTCCTTGCCTCTCAAAGAGTCAAGACAGGGAATGAGATTGCACAGAACTACTCTGCAGTCTGTATTGTAGTCTGTAGTAGCAGGAATCACTTAGGAGCTACCACAATACATAGGTCTAGTGAGATAAAAGTATCTTGCCATCTAAAAACTGTAACAAAAATAGTTTTACAAAACTTCAAGAGGAAAACACAAGTACAGATTGTTCCTAAAGATTTTTTTTTTTTTTGAGAAAAAAATATTAATGTTCCCCCATTCCTTTTACTGCTGGCTAACTGTTCCCATTTCACTCCACTGGACCTTTGAAATGAACTCGCTGTATGCACGATTCTCTGTATTGGGCTTTACCTTTCTGTTCCTGTGAGGGTCTTCTGTACCTCACTCTGCACCAGTACTGACCGAGGGCTCCCCGTTTCCCTCGTCGACCCCCTGTTTCTCTCAGATCACATGAATATTCCCTGGACCATGGAGGAAGAGACTCCCCTGACTCTAGCGACTAAGGTCGCCCCATTTGGCTCACCGTCCCTCGGGCGACCAGTATGTCAGTGTTCACCGCAGGTAGAACAGCGCCCATAGCCAGAGCCCCACAACGGAAGTCCCCGTTGCAGGGACCACAGAATGGCCCCGGGGATTTCAGTTCAGCTCTCCCCGGTCCCGACGGGGGTACGCGGGGGCCGGGGGAGGCCTCGCGCCCGCCGCAGCCGCCGACGCCGCGGCTGACGAAGCCCACCGCCGCGCTTTAGAACCTCCGCCAATCAGAGGAGCCGGCTGGGGCGCGCGGAGAGGCGCGCGAGGAGAGCGGGCGCTGCGCGCCGGGGCAGGGGAAGCCGTGAGGGGACCGTGGCCGTGGAGGACCCACGCCCAGGCGGAGGAGCAGCAAAGCAGCAGTAGGGGAGAGGAAAAAAACAAAAATGAGTAAGAAGCAGGACGTGGCAGACGGAAACCGCCGCTCGTCTTCTCACCGAAGGGGCTGGAGGAGGCGCTGCGACAACCAGGGGGTGGAGGCCTGGAGGGAGAGAGGGGGGGTGTCGTACTGAAGTTGAGCCGGGGGAGCCAGTCGGGAACAGTTGCGGATGGGCGCTGAGCGTCCCCGGGTTCCTGCCGGGGCGGCCGGAAAGCTGGGAGGGAGGGAAATAAGGACTCGCCCCAAGGAGCACCACGACATCTCTGGTGGGGAAACAGAGGGCAGCGACAGGCTTGAAAATTGAGCCTTTTCAGGCTGCCCTGCTTACAGTGATTGAGCAGACCTATGGGAAACTGCTTCCCAGGGTGCAACTATGCATCGGTCCTTTGCTCAAAGTGAAATTACAAAAATGCAGGATATATGGCCACCATCCCAGGGAGATGCTGTTGCAGTGGCAATGTTGGAGAACTGATGCTGCTGGGATACAGGTGATGGCTTTAAGAAAGCATCCATCTGCGTAACTTGGGGGCTGTGCCCCTTGTAAACACTGCCCTGCAGAACGCAAGATGACCTTGGGATCAGTGATGGCCTGATCCTGCTGCTCCTGCAAGGGAGATACCCCACTGCAGTGACAAAGTGTGGAATTTGTAATGCATGTGTAATCAAACTGCTGTAGTGTTCTTGGCTGTGAGTCTTGCACGGAGAAGGCCAGATGTTTGTAATGCAAATTTGGATTATTATGTAGTCTAGTGTGTAGAAATAAGGGGTGGAGTTTGTAATGGATAGTTATGCAAACTATTGTAATCTTCTGGGTTCTGTGTTTTGTAAGTAAGATGCATGGAGCAGTGGAGGTGAAAAAGAGTAAGAAGCAAGAAGTAGCTGAAGGAAACCATTATGCACTGACCCCAGCCTCCAGCACCGCCCGTTCCCTCACAGAAGGAATCGAGAGGGAACTGAACATAACTCACGGTGAAAACGAGGAATTGAGACTAGAAAGGGAGGAGGACAGGTACTGGACTGAAACTGAGCCTGGGGAAGGGAGAAGAAAGATGTTTCTCTAAGTGTTTAATTGTTTATCATCTTGTTTTTTTTCAATACCCAAATCAGTAACTTAAAGTTTGTTAATTGGCATTAAGTGAAACTCCTGAAGTCAAGACTGTCTTGCCCACAGCAATGGTGTTCATCCCAAATCCTGCACAACTCCTGTAGTCCTGGACTACAGGAAAAAGTGGAGAGAGAACCCCCTCCCCACCCCAGATTCCAAGAAGTTATCCTGTTTCTCTTTTGATTTTTTTTTTCAACTCTCTGGATTGGAATGGTACATTTCTAAACAAAATGAAATTTCAGTTTTGTCTTGTAGGGTTCCATTGTTGGTTTTGAGTTGAATGGTCAAACAGAAAAACAGCCACATAAACAATTTTTCATGCAGCTCTAGTGTCAAGGGCATGTTTCTGTAGCAGCCCAAGTATATTTTGCAGTCCAACAGTTATAACACTAAATTTTCTCTTTGCACTTTTGTAAAATTAAAGTCCAGATTGCTCCTAAAGTTGTTCTTAGTTTGGTTGAGGGAAGGAAGGTTGTTTTGTTTCTTATGTCAGAAACTCATGCGGGCAAGAATAATTGGAAGAAAGGTATCCGAATGGATAAAATAAGTCTCTGTCAGAGAAGTGTTAAAACAGTGGTGGGGCAACGATGCTGGTTATATAAAGTAAGTGAGACCATAACGTTGAGATAACACCATGCTTAAGAGCACTGAAGGAATCTAAGGACAAAATAGGGAAATCAGTTACAAAAATGTGTTTCCCATAGAAATTGACTGCTGTAGTTAGGAACAGAGGATAACAAGTGATGTACTGAGAAACACACACACAAAACAGAGGGCAAGTTGTCTTCTGGTTTAGGGAGACAAGTAAGCCTTACTGTGATAGCAAATAAATTGGTTAAAGTATAAGAGACCCTCCCTCTTCTGCTGAGTTGGTGCATCAAAAACAAACCAGTAAGAGAGAGTCAAACCTCCCTTGCTTAGACTAATGAAAAGATTTTGATCACCAACAAGGGATCAGGCCCTAGACATTTCAGCAAAACATACTAGGAAGCATTCAGGCACAACTAGGTGAAGATGTGTGACCTCATATTCTGACCTGTTCCTGAGACAGACCTTGAATAGACTGTTCCAGCATTGGAAGGCTAGGTACATGGGTTTCCACTGAAAAAGCTGCTTAACTGGGTAGGGGCAGCAGCTTTCTAGGCCCCCCCTGAGAGGAAGGAATTCAAGGGCTTGCTTCTTTGCCAAGTCTTGGCTGCCAAAAAAGATTGGCCCTTTGGCCCCGTTCACCAGTACTGACAGAGATGGTGAAATCTTTTCTCTGTCCTTCCTTAGGCAAGCTTCCAGCAAAACCAGTGAGGATTCATCTCTTTAAAAATCTACTCTTTTCATGTCCTTTCTATGAGGCATATGAATATTATCTTGCTAATGGGTTTTAAATGCATCTCAGTAGGATATTAAATGTGGATTTGCATGGACAACTTTAGTGGTTTTGAAATGACAGTTAATCTCTAGTAACCACTCAGAATTCAGTGTCAGGGTCTGTGTGCATGTACGTGGATCCCAGCAGCATCTTGGACTTGTCTCATCTAATGATACTTTCAATTCTTTTGGGCCTTTTTTTTCCTTTTTAATTGTCTTGTTTTGCTTATTGAAACAGATGCATACCATTTCCCTCCTAAATATTTTTGTTTGTTGTATATGCAGTAAAAAGGTCACTTTTCCTATTTCCTCCCTAGGCCCAACACCAGAGAGCTTAGACCAGAGATGTACCTAATCTTCTAGCTCTAGTACCAGTGGGAGGGGGCTCCCGTGTATTCTGGAGACCCTCTGGCCAACATCCACTGATTTTAAGTGACTCCAGACTGAACAGTCTTCTGACCGACAAGCTGTGCCAGTTGCCATAATTCAGTACCTTAATAAGGTTTTGTGTGGACAGAGAGGAAGATAGTCTATGAATAACAGTGGCCAAGATTTAAAAATGAGTAATGATTTCTGGGTGGTCTTGTGGGTAAGAAAACAGCAGATCATTGAAGGAGTCAGTGCTTTTAAAAAACCCCAGCTAACTCCTCAGAAGTCAATAGCTACTTCCAAAACTCTAGGTTATATGCCCATTTCCAAGTAGAATAGGCATATCCCTTCTCTAAGGTGGTCCTCTAATTGTGGTAGAACTAGTGTCACTCATAACTGAAGTAGATCTGGAAAGAGGACCATATGTAGAAATTTCTAGCAATGGGATGCTTTGGAGTGATAACATAAATCTCAACCAAATCCCACCTGGGCATACAGATGTAAAAGCAGCATAAAGGTTATGGTATGACCTGCCTATAGAGAATTTGAGAGCAAAGAAAATGACTTTTCTTCCATTGACCTTTCACATGAGGCTGGCCATGACGCTTTAATCTTTGTGCCCCGCTAGTAGTCCGTAGCAACAGACTTACTGGAATTTGTCATGAAAAATACTTTATTTAGATAGCATTCACTGTGTTTCAAGATTCTGAATTGGATTATGTTTGCCAAGCTCAAGTCCAGCAAATGGGTGGACTGTGGAGGTTTTATCCTCAATAATTACACAAATTGACACTTTTTAAAATTTGGTGTACTAAGATGGGCTTCATTTCATTTTTTTGGACCAACAGCGAGTATAGGTAAGATGAAGTATGGATCTGTATCACAGAAACTTACCCACAACAGCGTGAGTATAAGACTTAATATGGTAGGAACCTTGGTCCCCCAAATGCCCTAGCCAGAATTACCCAGAGAAAAATCCATTATGGACATGCAATGAGAAGCACCAGGAGACTTGGTCTCTCGTGATAACAGGACACATGGCGTAAGAATATCAACAGCCTTGTAAGAATTCTGGACATAGACGATCTGCAGATTATACTAAATCCATAGCAAAATGATAAACAGCATATTCACAAGGTTTTTTTGGTGGTTGGGGGGTTTTTTCTTTTTTTTTTTGCTGGCCCTTATAAGCCCTTTTAAAGCCAAGAATTTATCTGGATAATTGTCATCTGGCTAGATGTTAAACTGGCCCCCAGGTGGCTAATAAAGCAGTGTGTGAGCTGGCACAGGCAAGATGCAGGAACAACCACAAAAACATGGATGAAATGCAAAGAGTAAATTTACTTTCATTACCTCGCAAACCGGGGGATCCCTGAAGCAGCACCCAGGCAAAGGCACAGAAGTGGGGATGTAGGCACCGCGGAGCTCGGTCCATGCTAGAGGATCACTGAACCTGCTGTTTTCGCCTGTATATCAGGGATTCGCGCAGGTGTAGTTTACCACTGTGCTTTGATCTTTCCCACAGCAGGGCAGGAATCTCAAGCATGTTCAATAGGGTGCCTCTAAGCCTGTCACAGGCCTATGTTGTCTAAACACAGATGTTCTACTTGTCCAACACACAAGGCCAAACAACAGTTAGTATGATATATGTGGTTTTTGACACCCCAGCTGCAAGTCACTTGAGCGTGTTTACAATCCTCCTCGTCAATCTTCCGTTATTTTCCCACAGGTAGCTTTAAAAGTATGCAGTTCAGAAGTGGAAGAGATATAGAGACACCATAGATCTCTCAAAAGATGGGCTCCTGTGCCCAGAAGATTCAGGATGTCCCCTAGGGAGCATAGGCAAAAGACATTTGCAGAGGATATCTTCAAACAATTCAACTGCACATCCAGAGCTGGACACATCTCGCGATGGGCAAACTCATACCAGTCACATTAATAGTTTTGCTAAGTTGGATAAGAAGAACAGGTACAGTGAAGAGAGGAGATACATGCCAAACAAACCTTGTAATGTTTGCTGGAGAGAAGAGATGTAACTGCAAATGGAGCAATAAGCATCAAATGGAGCCTGCAAAAAGGTTAAAAAAAAAAAAGAAAAGATGAGGAGAGAAAGGTTGAAAACTATGATAGAGAACTTAACAACAGACAACTTACACATCTTTATGGCCTGAAAGCAAGTCCATCACAAAGAATTTCCCAGTCTTTCTCCAGAGCAGAGTAGAGCAGGAGTGAGACCTCCCCCAAATTCTTATGGGAAACCACTGTGGGTCATTGTCATAAAATACATTATTTAATCCCATTCGTAAACTGATTGAAGTCTCTCTGAAGGTTGTTGTTCTTTGTTCTTACTGCTCCCACTGAAAAGCTATTCCAGAATCTAATATCCTTTATAAATTATTTTCATAGCTACCTTATACCTATTGTTCTTGTGCCAAAATCACTTTCCAGACTACTTCACAGTTTACTCTCCCTGCTGCTTGTTTCCTGCTGAATTTATGGACAGCATACCCATCTCTTCTTAACCTCCTTTTAGCCAGTGCAAACTTAAAGTCTCGCCTGTAAGTCCAAGGCTCCACTCTTCTGACTAGCCTTCTATCTCTTCTCTAGTTTGTTTGGAATATATCTTTCCCGAGTGCAGTAACAAAACCAATATACACTACATTACAAGGCTCACAGATGTCCTGTATGTGACCAGTGGAAATACATGTCTGGGTACAACTTAAAATTGCATCCAAGAATCAGAATCATTTAATGAGTATATACATAGCTTCTATTTAATAAATGCCTACTGCATGGCAGAAATTCTTGTTCATGACCTTGTATTATATCCCCTTTTTATCACTTTAAGTTCTTCTAGGTCATCTTATCTCTTCTCTGTTGTTGTGGTTTAAGCCGGCAGGCAGCTAAACACCACACAGCCGTTTGCTCATGGCCCCTCCCCAGTGGGATGGGGGAGAGAATCAGAAAAAAAAAAGTAAAATTTGTGGGTTGAGATAAAGACAGCTTAATAGGACAGAAAAGGAAGGGAATGATAATAATAATAATAATAATGGTAAAAGAATATACAAAATAAGTGATGCACAATGCAATTGCTCGCCACCTGCTGACCAATGCCCAGCCAGTTCCTGAGCAGCGGTCACCCCTCCCCCGGCCAACTCCCCTCAATTTATATACTGAGCATGATGTCATATGGTATGGAATATCCCTTTGGCCAGTTTGGGTCAGCTGTCCTGGCTGTGCCCCTTCCCAGCCTCTCGCTGGCAGGGCATGAGAAGCTGAAAAGTCCTTGACTAGTGTAAGCACTACTTAGCAACAACTAAAACGTCGGTGTGTTATCAACATTATTCTCATCCTAAATCCAAAACCCAGCACTGTACCAGCTACTAGGAAGAAAATTAACTCTATCGCAGCCGAAACTAGGACATCTGTTTTAATCTCCTCTGTATTGACAGTAACTATCACTTCATTTTGGTTCATTAAATATATATATATAATGCATATGTTACATACTTTAAATGGAGATCAGTCCCAGAATTAATCCTTGAAGATCTTTAGTGCTCAGGGAAAGATTGTATCTTGGAAGTGTAATGTGATTATTCACATAATACAAAGCACTGTCGATAATACTCTGAATGCCCTCGGGGCGAAGGGGGGAAGACTGACCCTTTTAACATTATATTTAGTACGTACCAGTTATAGGATGTTAATACACAACACAGTGCCCATAAGCCTATCATAAAGGATGTCTACTCTGATTATTGTGGAGACAAGCTCACATGTCAGAAACTGTCTAGCCCCGTTAGCCTCATATTTCATGCTGACCAGTTAGGCTTAAGTGGAACAGTACACACAGACAGCTATACAGCTTCCAGATGCCTTCTGCTTCCTAGGCAGGTTGGGCCTGGTTTGCTTTCTACTGTAAAAGCCATGTACTTTTTTCCCCGTCTTGTTCAAACAAATAAGCCTGTGGTACAACCCCACTGAATTTCTTCATCTTTACTAGGTTGCGGAATTTAGCAACATGCTCATGCAGAAGTACACAATGGCAGCACACCTGAATCTTTATTTAGAGTTTCGACTCCTTGCATGAGATGCTGGACACTTTATTCAGTTTGTTTTGGTAAATTGGTGTAATCTAAATGGACTGAAAAATATATTGACTAAGGTTAAAAGGTAGCATATGTTCCTAACAGTGCCTTTATATTAGTCAAAGATTCTTAGTTGAGAAAATTCCCTTTGTTGTTGAGCTGCTACAGTAGGAAGCAGATGGCTGTTTAAATCCCAGAATTCCCACCAGGAAATGTGAACAGATGTCTGTAAGCAGAAATAGAAAAAAAAAAAATCTTTCTGTAAGTCCGTATGCTGGGAACAGAGCTATTTATGAGATTTTATAAAAATCTGTCTGCTTCCAGAAGCCAATAAAACATTTTGTCTTCCCTTATCTTTTCTACTTCTTCCCCACACTTTAAAAATACACATCTGTAACATGGATGGGGCTTTGATAAAGCAGACCAACTTTTAGGAGTGAAGGAATAGTCCCAGTAACACACCTGGCAACTTTATCTGTCTGTCTGCCTCAAAATGATAGCTTCTTTTCCAGATTTGTTGACATTACAGGCACAAAATCTGTCATTTACACAAGAGCTGTACTGCAAAGCAAGGCTCAACACAAAATGGAGTTCACTTCTGAAGGCCTAGCCATTATAAAAGAGCAGAGACGGAGGTGGACAAGGTTGAATGCTCAGCAGAGGTTTTGCTAACACAGCCTAAATCCTGCATCTTTTTCAAATATTCATCTTCCTTCCTTGTTTTTCAGTGTTTTATATCCAATACGCTAGAAAGGAAGACTGCTTACTCTTAATGACACCATTTCACCTCTAACAGTACATGAAATTTAATGCATCAACATGCAGCAAGAGATTGACAGCTGCCCATAGGCACCATTTAGTATCATGGATGTATAACAAAAGTTCAAAGTTTTGAGGGGAGAAAAAAAAAACAAAAAGAAAAAACAAACTTTCTAATATGACACCCCTTGAGATTATAGAATATAAAACCAGCTTAAACTCAGTTCTTGTGCCCTTAAGGATTCCTCTCTGATTTTCTCCTACAGTTGACTTTGAGCCTTTGAAACAAAAGCAAGCATGTCTGAGCTTTCTCGTGAAGTTGCTGAGAAATAAAGTAGCTTTATTACAGTTAAAGCAACATGGGGAAAACAGTCCTGTATTCACATATAGAACAAAGGGTTTCCAGCCATCAGAATGTGCTCTTGGGGTTACTATCAACTCAATGCTCAATGTCAGAAAAGCAAACCAAATGCTAGGTATTCGGTAGATCTAGGTATAGGAAGGGATTAAATAGCAAAACGGATACTATCATTCTCAAATTCTGCATGATCATGACTGAACACCGTATACAACACTGGCCTTCCTTTTCCCTTCAGAGAGGGTTCAGAGAAGGACAACGATAATGGTTTAAAACATGCAATGGCTTCCAAAAGAAAAACCAGAACAAATTAGGACTTTTCAACTGGGAAAAGTTGGACATGACAGAGGTCTGTAAAATCTGTGTATAGTGATAGGAATAGATAGGAATCAATTGCTCCCTGCTCCTCCCAATGTAAGGGCTGCAGGCCTTCAATAGAGCTACCAGTTGCCTGGTTCAGAATAAGCAGAAGGGCCTGATTGTTCACACAAAGTGCAGTTAAGCTATAGAATTTACCATGGTGTGTGGTGGATGTTAAAATTTTGCACCAAATGTTAAAAAAATGTCTGGGTAAGTTCATGGGTAAATCCATTGAGACATTATAAATGCATAGAACCCCTAAGCTAAAATGTTAGACTAGACTAGAATAGAATAGACTATTTCAGTTGAAAGGGACCTACAAGGAACATCTAGTCCAACTGCCTGACCAATTCAGGGCTGACCAAAAGTCAGTTATTATCAGCAGTTATTAAGGGCATTGTCCAAAAGCCCCTTGAACACTGACAGGCTTGGGGCATCGACCACCTCTCTAGGAAGCCTGTTCCAGTGTTTGACCACCTTCTTGGTAAAGAAGTGCTTCCTCATGTCCAATCTAAACCTCCCCTGGCGCAGCTTTGAACTGTTCCCACGCGTCCTGGATCCCAGGGAGAAGAGATCAGCACCTCCCTCTCCACTTCCCCTCCTCAGGCAGCTGTAGAGAGCAATGAGGTCGCCCCTCAGCCTCCTTTTCTCCAAACTAGACAAGCCCAAAGTCCTTAGCCACTCCTCGCAGGACATGCCTTCCAGGGCCTTCACCAGCTTTGCTGCCCTCCTCTGGACACTTTCAAGGACCTTCACATCATTCTTAAATTGCGGGGCCCAGAACTGCACACAGTATTCAAGGTGAGGCCTCACCAACATCGAATACAGCGGGATAATCACCTCTTGACTGGCTTGCAGAGGGATCTAGATAGATTGGGGCATTGGGCTATGACTAATGGGATGAAATTTAACAAGTCCAAATGCCAGATCCTGCACCTAGGACAGAGTAATGCCAGGCATGAGTATAAATTGGGAGAGGAGTGGCTGGAGGGCAGCCCTGCAGAAAGGGATCTGGGGGTGCTGGTTGACAGCAGGCTCAGTATGAGTCAGCAGTGTGCCCTGGCAGCCAAGAGGGCAAACCGCATCCTGGGGTGCATCAAACACAGTATAACCAGCCGGTCAGAAGGGGTGATCATCCCGCTGTATTCAGCGTTGGTGCTTGTAAAATGTTTGAAGGTTGAGAATACATCTGAGCTTGTTCTGCTCTTGTTCTCTGACATTTTAGCACTGTCAGAGACGGGATGATGGACCAAACAGATCTTTGGTCTAGCTCGGTTTGGTTCTCTGCTATTCTGTGCAGAGGTCCCCACAGCCTAGGCAGATATCTACTGCCACCACAGCTGGACTGTAGAAAAGATTAAGTACCTCTGTTCTTTCGTGCAGTGAGGAACTACAGACATCTCCCTTATGCTGTAGAAAGGAAAAGAGAGAATTGGAGCAATGGTAAATATAAAATGTATATAAATAAATGCATGTAAATAATTTAATTTTTGCTAGGGAAATTCTGAAGGTTATTAGGCCCCAAATATATCCTATTTAGACTCATAAATATATCTTTCAGATACAGACTTATAAGAAAATACACACCTTCCCTGTAGCATGCATGAGAACTTTAGACAGCAACTGTGTGCGTTCGGAGATAAAAGAAGAAATAGATGTGAAAACAGAACTATTTCCAAAAGCACAGCTAGAAATAGCCATCCGATTAGATAGAGCATCTTTAAATTTTATAATAAAATCGGGGGAAATACTATAAAAAGAACAGGTATCAACCAAAATCATGTTTCAAAGCAACTCATTTTCTAATAAAATAACATATCAAGAAGCATTCTCTTTTTACTAAATATTAACCTAACACATCAGCATGTTTGGCAAAGCTGATAATCTGAGTGGAAACTATTGTCATTGGCAAAAACTCAAAAGATGATTATTTCAAGAATTTTAGCTTTGCACTCTTGGTATCAGTCTTAATTTATGATGAAAAGCTGAAGTTGTGAATCACACAGATCAAGGTTTCTTTGTGCATGATTAAATGCAGATAATGAATTCATAAATCCATGCCAGTGATAATCAGAAATCCATGATTCAGCTTAGAGCTATGAATTTCAGTGGGGTATGCTTTTTAAAAAAAGTTTTATCATATACACCCACAGTTCCAGAGTAAGTCTATTCCTGAACAAACAGGAGGAGGCAGTCAAACTGTCCTGTTAATTCCAATTAACTCATAATCAATTTTCTATGCAACTTGCCTAGTCTACTGTTTTTTTTCAAGTATAGGTGCTTCCTCAGTTTTGACTTCAATTAAGCAGCACCTAATCCTGCAGAAACTATGTTTCTTACTTCTTGCTAGGGAAAGGAAACACTGAACTCATCCCTAAAATGCACCTTTCCATCTCACTTTCCCCTGAGAATCTTTCAGTATTTGTAGACAGTTATTGGCAGGAGAGTTCACTTAATATAGACCCATCATTTCTTTTACTCCGCAACCAAGAGATGCCAGGATAATATTTAACAGAATATGCTAATTTAAAGTAGACTTAGCCTTTAATGCTTCTTCATGCAATTTCTTTGCAAAGCAAACTAACCACACGGAAAAGTAGAAGATGGATATGGGAGTGGGAGGGAAATACCCAGGCTTCCTAATAATTAACTGTTTCAAATAACCAACAGCGTTGTTTACTAAACTGATGCTACTCTCCTAAGGAGTTTCTGACAGCTATCTTATGTCTTTGTCAAAGGGCCTAAGTAACACTCACAGGAATATAAGTAGTTCATTATCGCTAATTAGCCATGCCATTGGCTTGTGAGACATTCCATCAAGAGCTATTGTTTTTAGAATGCGAGTTAATATACAGAACCCAAATCTTCAGGGTTCATTGCAAGCCAGACATTCATACGAGGAAGAGGTGTCATAGTAGGAACGTATATCAGGTTATGGAACTCATTAAATGGAAAAGAAACAGGCAGTAATTTCAGCAAATCTATCACTCTTGTTAAGTAGATGGTCTAAGGATCCATGACAAAGCATTCAATTTTAATGCTTCTGTAAAACTGAAATCGGTAAAACCACAGCTATGCTGGTCCGTACTTGGTTCCCTGTTTCCAGGCCGTGGACAGAACAGCTGTTTAGAACCTCAGAATTAAGATGGTTGTGTTTTCCAGAAATGGTGAAACAGTTCTTCTGGTGGCCTTCCATTCTGGAATGACCACTGGGTGAGAAAATAGAAAAAATTAAGCTGTTTACATTGATGAAATGAAGTTCTAAAAAAAAAAAATGAACGCCATCATGCTTGAAGGAACTATCCTGTTTATACAACAATGCAGCATTGATCAACTTTATGCAAAGTGGAAGATGTCTGGGAATTCACCTTCAGCTGAACCCAAAATAAAAGGTTCGATTAGTCTTAGCCAGATTTTCATGGGATTAGCATAAGGCAGAGAATTGCCATGAGATTAGTCCTTCAAATTTCTATTCCTTCCTCCAACCCTGACAAGCAAGTAAATGCAATTCACTCTCACCCCCACAGAAAAAAAATCTTTCCTCCCTAGCCTTTATTTTTGCTTGAATGAAAACAGCAGGGTTTTCTTCCAGGAAAATTACCACCAGAGTGTACCTGACTTTACAGGAGTCAAACAAGTCAGCAGAGCCACTGTTTCACAAACACAGATGCTGCACATCAACAGGTGCAAAATACTACTTTGCCCTACATGGAACTGGGACCTTCTTTTCTTTCTAAAGATGCAGGAATGAGGCAAAGAACAAGTTTTTAAGACAGAGAAAATAATAAAAGATGGCTAGGGCTGGGGGCCTGGCTACTTAAAGTAGGGGCATGAGAGGAATTTTGTTACCTTCAAAGTGCTGTTCTCTCTCCTCCCCTTGTGAAAAGAGCTCCACAGAAAGTAAAACAATAAAGTCAACTGCTTCCTTTAGGATCTGCCTATGTTACTTTCAGGATGAAATGTTTGTTGTAACAGATGCCTTATTTAAGATGTACTATCAGGTGAGCTGGAAAACCTGCATGAAACATTTCTTTACCCTTAGCCTATGACCCAGCTGCATTCACCTCCAGACATTTTATGCTGGTAGGGGCAGTAATTTCTTTCTCTATCAAACTGCTTCTCTAACACACCATGAGGACTTCTTCATTCTAACTTCTGCCTCCCAGGCAGCCCCTCTGGGTCTCACATTCAGTGCTTTCCACAGTAGCAAAGTGGCAAGCACTATTTGTGAAAAAGTTAAAGAATATGGCAGGGCACAAAAAGTTTCAAAGAAAAAAAATACCAAAATCTAGATTTGGGGGGGGGTTGCATTTTAACCACTCTGAGAGACCTTGTTGTAGGATATTTAGTGCCTAGTGACCAGTTATTTTAAAAGCACAACTGTAACACTCAGTATCTAGTCCTTTTCGTCCTTTTTTTCATAATACAGTGACCATCATGTACAGAACTTTGCATCACTTAAGAAACTGGGCCACCGGCACTAAGTGTTTAATTTCTGCCACTGCTCTAATTTCCTGATGCCTGTCTCCCTGAACTGCTAGTTGGTTTGCCATCTGCTTCTGTGTGTGAAAATTTGCACCTCATTGATGATCTTACACTGGTTTGTCAAACTACCTGGAGTTCTGTGGGTATCACCAGAACACAATATTAAAGAGGCTGTCGAAAAAGCATTCAATATATGTCATAAGCATCATATACAAGATACTTTTTTAGCAGGTTTTTTGTTTAGGTGCCTATTGCATACACCAAGACAGACTTCAAACAACAGAATTCAAGACTTGGCTTTTGCATCTAAGACTGGAATGAACAAGCGATAATGTAAAAAAACAAAAAAAAATCACATTTTGCTTTTTCTTTAAATGAAATTACAGGCGTGATCCCAGCCTCCTGAAGTATAATGTCTGTATAAACAGCGAGCTGTTTCATAAGAGGCAAATGAAGACTTTTTTTGTGGCAATATAATGCCAGAGTGAGTCTTTTACAACATAGCTCTGAAGATCTGGGCAAAACAGAACTGAAACATAAAGCTGCCTCACAACTGATCAGCAGAGGATTTCTATGGAGCTATTCCATATGGCTTAATAGCAGCCATTTGGGTGCTCTAGAGTTTGCTCACACTCATTTTGATTTGCGTCTGAATTCAAAATTAGAGATAACGGTTTGATGTAAAAGTAGCTTTCTGCGTCCTACACAAGTGGAGGTCAGTCACATTCACATCTCTGGGCCAAAGCTGGAGATGGTAATAACAGGTCACCTGCACTGGAAATAACAGTCTGCCCAGCACTGGAATATAGTTGTACGTTCTAAGTTCAGGCAGTGTCTCATTTAAAATACTTTTTGGGCACACTGGAATTCAGGAAGTAATGAAAAGTGCACCTACAGCTGCAGCAAGCAGTAAAACAAGGTGAATCAGGGCTGTGCCGGATGGCAACATTGCATTTGATAGTGGTTTTCTCACTACTTCGGATCCGTATGTAGAAAAATACTGCGCCACCTAAAAATTAAACTGGAATTTGTCTGTCAGTCAGATTAAGTGCCCTGTTCATTCTCATTATGCTCTGCCAGGTATCTGCCACTTGCTACATGTTTGCTGCTTTAAAAGTATTTTCCATTTATGCAATGTTTTGCATATTGGATGCAATGCATGAATGACAGGAAAAAAATACGGGGTACTAAAAAACTTATGATAGGTTTTGCTCAAGAAGAAATAAAATGTAAAATTAAAGAAGGTGAGGCAAAGAAGTGGAAAGAGAATGTGGAGTGATCTGCCCATATATTCTGGCTCATGTATTATTTTTACTTTTTTTACTTTGAAATCACTCCAGTCACCACAACTGCCTAGGCATTAGCTACACAATAAATATTACATTTGGTTCTTCTTTAACTTTACCATTAGTTTTTATCCCAATGCTGCACAGCACTGTAGCGCATATATCACCACTCCAAACTCCTGTGCCTGAAATCGAAGTATAAGCTGGCTATACTTTGCTGCTGTAGTATGTTAATGTTCTGGTTGCTAAGGTGATGCACTTACCAAGTTAACTCTTCACGAGTAGTTTGCCTAAATAACATGGCAATATGAGTCAGTGCAGAGCACTGTACAATGACAGCTAGATAACTCCTGATTTTTCAAGTTGAGTCCTTGAAAACTAGTAGAGACATTTCCACACTACACTGCATTTTGCAGCACAGCTTATTGATACGCTTGATTTTCTATAGTGCCGTCAGGATATAACAACTAAAAAACTCCTCCCTACACAGCAGAAAACAGGATCTTTTTTTTCTCCACCATAATGATAGCAAGATTATAGCATTCTGGACACTGCTCTGAAGGGAGAGAGAAACAGATGTGGACACTTGTCTCTATGTTCACTTGGTATCTATTCATAGCTGAATGATGTTAAAGCCACAGTAAGAAACCCACAAATTTGGGATGCTTGAGTCAGAACAAAGATGAAGGGATTGGTGGAAAAACAGCCTTCTTGCCTCCTCCTGCCCCCATCTATCTGCACTTGTATCTCTACTCAGCCAGAAAACATTTCAGTGAACGCCCATCCTTGCAGTTTACAAAGAGCATTTAGAGATGCTATCATCCTCCTACTTTGTACTTCTAGCCACCTACAAGTGACACTGTGTTTCTCTAATAGGCCATTATGTTGTCTGCTTGAAAGTGTGTTTGATATAATTCCTTGCAAATGTACTAGAAAAGCACGTTTGTTTCTAGCTTTCTAAAAATGTATTTCAGATGTTTAATTTTTCTTTTCTTTTTCAATGATGCTACTTTCAAATGAAAGCAGCTCTCTATCTGTAACTTCAGTTCTGTTCTCCCGTATTATGGTTGATCCTTCCTAACAGGAAGACTGCAGTTAAGACATTTGTTTTTAACACTCTCCCTGCATTGCCACACAAGAAGCCCACATTTATGAAAAAAATCCATCCAGCTGTCACTATCCCCAGGGAGACCTGGTTAATTCCCACTGAATGAAGGGGAGCAAGTGCTAGGAGTCTGCTTTGGGAGCTGACAGGCTTTCAAGAACAGCTGGTAATGAGAATCAAATGAGGAGTAAGGGTGTTCAGAGACAAGCTGGAAGAGAACAGTTCAGTTCTTCCCTTAAATTGCAAGCAATTACAATTTTTTAAAATTATTTTTCTTATTCAATTATTAGTTGCCATTAAAAATCAAAAGTGAAATCAAAACTCATCTGTGTTTTGGGCATAACAGTTGCACATCCATGTTGAAAGCAGAGGGACCTTTCATTTTATAACCTTATTTCATAGGCATTCTGCTTGGAGATAGCCCTGAATATCAACCAGAGGAGCCAGGTGATGCAGACTGGGAACTGCAGTCCACTCCAAGCATGTGACAGAGAGCAGTCATCGAGGTGAACATTTGTGTATCTCCAATACTGAAAGATGTGAACAGCCCAAGTTCTGAGCTATCTGCATACATGAAGGTCACTCTGTGCCAGCGCTAAGTGACATTGATTGTAGATCACTGTATATCAGTGAGTTAAAAGTTGAGGGGAAGATGGGATTGTTTACTCTTCTCCCCCTCCATTTTAACATTCAACCTACAAGTGATTTCTGAAGGTGGAGATATCCAAAGCCTTATTGTGTGTGTAGTGAGGAGTCTATTGAACAAGAAACTACTATCTACTCTTCCCTGCTGGTCTAAGACCCTCCCAAATAGCACACAGGCAACATCTATCTGCATGACTTATTTGCCATAGCCTTGTAACTCATGTACCTAAGTCAAGCAACTCCTGGAAGAGATGAACATCCCTTCCCTCCAGCCAGCACACTCCCGGCCTGCTGAAGGAAAAGAGGGAAGCAGAAATGGCAGGCAGAAGATCCTGACCCATAGAGGAGCTCCAGGCTATGCAAACAGCCATGAGAAGTAGAATACATATGTTCCTCTGTAAGATCAGGCTGTTCTTGATAGATTTTGACTCTAGGGTCAAGTCAGCACCTTTATGCCCAAGATGCATGTTAACTCATCTTCCCTTGGAAGTTTTCTGTTCCCTGGAAGATTTCTCTATAGCAGAGAGAAGCAAAGAAAAGCAATCCAGGTAGTAGGCTTGAGAAGTTCAACAGGCCACAGTGGGCCTAAGTAGGAATACTTACTGCAGCTCTGTGTTCCTTTTCCATAATACGGGAGCATCCTCATAATGTGAATAACACCAAAGAAACTTGCTGGTATTTATTTCATTGAAAAGAAACCGTGACAAAGCCAGCAGCACAAAAATTTAATAAATTAACCCAAAAAATTAAAAGAACATAAATAATGTCCTATGTGTCAGACCAGTCACTAAATTCTGTCTCTTATCAAACTGCTGATACTCCCAAGGGCAAGGCTGCCATTCAGAGGGACCTGGACAGGCTGGAGGAATGAGCCAACACTAACCTGATGAAATGCAACAGGGACAGATGCAGAGTCCTGCCTCGTGGAAGCAAGAGCCCCTTGCAACACCGCAGGCTGGGGTAGACTGGCTGGGGAGCAGCTCTTCTGGGAAGACCTTGGAGGTGTTGGTAGGTGCTAAGCTGAACATGAACTGGCAATGTGCCCTGGCAGCAAAGACGGCTAACAAAGTACCAAGGGCTGCATTAACAGGAGTACAGCCCCTAGACAGGAAAACAGTTACCTCCTCCTACTTGGCACTCATTAGACTGCATCCAGACACTGCGTTCAATCTGCAGTCCCAAAATGGTATCGATAAGCTGCAGTAAGTTCAGCAGAGGCCACCAGGATGGTGGGGGCTGGAGCACAAGGACTTGCCCAGTAAGGAAAAGCTGAGGGAGCGAAGCTTGTTCAGCTTGGAGAAGAGGCTGCTTTGGGGGGACCTCACAGCATCCCCCAGTACCTACGAGGAAGGCATCGAGAAGATGGAGCCAGGCTCTTCAGTGGCTTATGGTAGGAGGATGAGAGGCAAAGGGCATCAGTTATACCAGGAGAGGGCCCGGCTGGATAAGGAATTACTTTCTTACCACAGGACAGACGAGGTGGAGCAGGCTGCCCATTGAGGTTGTGCAGGCTCTATCTTTGGAAGTTTTCAAGACCCAACTTGATAAAGCCCTCATCAACCTGGTCTGACCTCAGAGCTGACCCTGCTGGGGAGCAAGAGGTTGAATTAGAGACCTCCAGAGGTCCTTCTAACTCAAATGGTCCTGAGATCCTGTGAAACGCTATTCAGGGAGAGCATGCAGATGTGGCCACTGTCTGTGTGCCCAGCATTCGGAACTGTCATATTAAAGATATTAGGGTAGGTATACCCATTCCCTTTTGCATATGGACCTCTGGTTCATGAATCTGGCTAAAACCCTTCCCCCCCACTCCCCCCCACAGATACTGTGCATACGATTTTACAAATAATAATTTTAGAACAGTTTACAAGTATTTCCCAAGCATAAAGAAACTAAATTTAAATTTTGGGGGGAATTCTCTGCCTGCCCCTATGGTCACAGTAGCAGCTGCACTTTTAATCTCCAATTCTGCAAATATTTATAAAAGCAATTTTACCGACTAAGCAGTCCATCCACTTTTCATTTTTATTAAGATTTCTCATCTGAGTGAAGTTACATTTATGTTCATGTTTGCAAGAGTAGGTAATGAATGCCATCTCTCTGATTTTATCTCCAAGCCGGCAGGGGAAAAAAAATAGACAGAGATCCATTCACAGAGTTTTTTAACATAAGAAGGTATTTCCAAATCCTTAACTCCATTTTCTTCCATGCATTTGCGTCTATGCAGTCTCACAAGCAGCAAACAAACAAAAAGAATATAGGCCAGAAGAGGTAATATCACTGTTTCTGAAGAGCACTCTGCATATAGAGAACTTCCTCACTTTTTAACATGCTGCACAGGGCGACTGAGCCTCATTTCCTATAACGTTCTGGGCTCTAGCTTGAAATTATCCTTCACATCTTGAACTTTTTACCTGGTGCAACAATTCATACTACCATAGGTCAAACAAGCACACCAAGATAGTCAAATTAGCATATACAATTTGGGTTGTGGGTTTTTTCCCCTGCAATGCAAGGAGAGGATCTAAATCTGACTTCTCAAGCTGTTTGTTCTCTGAAACAGGCTCCTCTCCCTGCATGAACCCTGGTGTTTTCAGTGGAGTCTGGCTAGCAACAAGCACTGGGCCAGCAGGTTACGTTTGCAATAAGGGATAACATCCAGTGCATTTCCAGATAAGGCAATTCCAGTCAGTCCTCCATTTTCCTTTTGATAAAAATTGTAATAGGGTTAATGTTTTGCAGGATAAAGGTAAACATGTTTGAAGAAATATCTATGAGCCTTGGGTTGGCTCAACTATGCTCAGAAATGGAGGCAAGTTGTTGCCCCACATCTTCACCATCTCGGTCTTCCCCTTAGACTGAGAGGCTGCACTGTGGCAAGCAGCCAGGTGCAGGCACTAAATGGGCATGACAGGGCCAGAGGAAGAGAAGAGCCCCAATACTACTGAGGGCCTGAGGAGCGAGACAGCAACTGCTGTTTCCAAAAGTGAGCCAGTTCCATAATAACATCTCTCCGTGGCAGTCACCTCACCCAGCTCCCCAGAGCTCAGGGACAGACCGAGTATGGAGCATGTCCATAGGGGCCTTGCCACAGCTGACAGTCTCCTACCCCAGGCAGACCTACTTTGCCAATGCTAATGCCAACCCTATGAATGTATTTTACTTTTTTTTTCCCTCCTTTGAATATTGTATCCCTTGAAAGTTTCTCAGGATGGGATTCCAGAGCTTAAAGGCCCCTTGAAAGAACAGGAAGAAATCCAGGGTCACTTTCCTGGACTACAATGGCGGATTTCTGTCTCTGCCCAGCACTGTGCAGTATTTATTTCATCTTCTGGCTTTCTTATGCTTTGCTCTAAAATACCAAGAGTTTCTTGATTGGCAAGAGCACTGATCAGCCCAGTAATAATCCGCTTACACGCTTCACCGATGAAACACAGCTAGGCTATAGCGGGCTTGTGCTGCGCATCGTTACAATACCCATTGGGGATTAGGACGATTACAGCAGTGATCAAGGTCATGGAAAGGATTTTGGCCTGACCATGCTTTTCCTGCTGACACACTATCTGTGGCAGCCATTTCCCTAGTCAGGTTAATGAAACCCCCTTTCATTTGTGTTTTCTTCTTTAAGATGACAACTGCTATAAAAAAAGATAACCTCTCTGACCTCGGCCATCATCTCTCACTGTGGTTTTTTCATCCCTGAATCTGTTAATTGAAACTACAGAGCCACAAGAGCAGCACTCTACATAGTTTAGTTCCTAATCATGTGAAGCCAGCATCCCAGTGAGGAATTTATGTATAACACTAATTATGACTGACATTGCCTGTTAGGGTGGGAGATAAAAATCACATCACAGTGTAGCTGGAATGGTCTTGCAACCTCTCTACAGCTGTCTTAATGTTTCTACACAAATAGCTTGACCTTTAGAAAAGCAAGAGAGGAGGAAAAGCAGGAGATGTTTTGAGCTTTAAATGATTCCCATTTGTAACTCTATGAATGGCACATTTGGTCCAATTTCCAGTCTCTGGCATTTCTAAACTGTCATGTTACAAACAGGCAGCAGGCTATAAACTTCCCCCCCAGAGGGAAGGAAGGCAATCAAGTAGGTACCCCAGCCAGCAAGTCTGCGATGCTGCCGTGTGAGAAACCCAGCACCTACAGACCATGCAGCAGCAGTTCCATGGGGTTAATGGGGTTACAGCACAGGCCCATTAGCAGCACGGTAAATACATCACGCTGGTTCCTTGTTGCTGTATCTAGATTGATGATACTGCTGCAAAGTGATTCTAGAGAGGGTATAAAGGTGTCAGAGAACTGGGACTCAGTTCCTTTTACCCACTCTGCATTGCTCTTAATTCACACAGGTACTGGACAAGGCAGCTCCAAGACTAGTATTTCTTCCTGTCATTCTCAAATGCAATAAAAGGGACTGGGAAGACAAAAAAAGGGAAAGAATCAATGTGGAAAGAAAATGGAGGCTTTGACTGAAAGCCACATGAAGAGTTTGTCACCCTGCAAGTCTCGCCTTTTGCCGGCATCACTAGGAGCGGCTATTGTTACTCCAGTTCATATGCTGAATTTAAGGGGTAATCACCAGTGATAGCCAGCCACTTTAGAATGTAAATAAGTAGCACAAGTGGGGGTTTTGTTAGAGATTAGTTACTGTTTAGGAACCAGATCTGATGGTTTGCCACGGATTTGAATTTACTCCTGTTCCACACATAGCTTCTCCCTGATCCAAGAAGTATTGAACGTTGACCTACAAGTGGGTTCACGCAGAATAAAGACATCTGACTTGGGGGGTGGGAGGGGGAGAAATTCAGTCTGAGGCCTCATATCATCTCCTAAAAACAGGAGACTGTCAACTGGTGTTACCACACAAGGGGTTAAATAGGGAAGGACAAGGGTGATCAACATCAAGAAACAAAGACCTCCTGTTTCAGGCAGGTGCTCTACAGCTCCTTCAGCTTGTTTCCATGTTTTTCTATAACTTTCAATGCAAATACATTGCTTGCTTTGTTTGCATAATCTTAGCTTCATTGATTTCCATGTACTAGAAAAAGTTGAGGGAACAATTTAAATACATTGAGCAAATCATATAAACTGCATGCCTAAAATGCTATTGAAGCAAAAAATATGTCATGGATTTGCTAAATTGGGGCTCCCATCAAGCTCAAATGAAAAATTTTATTCTCATGGCTTTTGCCATACTGATTTCGATAAGAGCAGGTTAGGAATTGACATATTCAGATTTTTCAGCATCTGATTGTGATGACTTAGAGAGTAGCCTTGATAAAGTTTGCATTCTTAGCTCCCATTTGGCACCTTACAGCACACACAAGCTACAGCAGTGCCCTTATCATGAACTTCGGGACTGGAAGAGATACAAGACTGTCATCACACCCAGCAACCGGGAAGATGCATGCTGCATGAAGGTACCTTCTCCATCCAACCATTAAACCTTTCTGCGGGAAAAAAAAAAATATCCTTCAGAGGGTGCAAAAGAATAAGCCTTTGGATGGACAGCTCTGCTGAAGATTATTTTAGTGATGCTAGGCAGGTACACACTGTATAACAAGTGTCGATAAGAAGGTTTGCTTTTTGAAATGTTCACATTAGTCACTGCTCCTAGCAGCATCCACCATTCTCAGCGCAACTGTGGAATCTCCCCTTTTATCACCCCTGTCTTCACACCGGGCATAGGCAGGATCTGAACTCAGTCTCACATTCACAACAAACTACTTACTGGTAGGCAGAGTGAAAAAATGAAAAGTTCTGCGGATTTCCAATTTTGTTAGACAGCTACACAAACATTTGCAGTTATTTAACATTTACAGGAGTGGGTGGGACTGTGCATTAAAACTTTAATTTCTTTCTCTACTTGTCGACATGGTTTTAATCTTGAAATTGCAAGCTGCATGAATATATGCTTTAACTGGATTGCTGAACACGAAATCTGAGGAACCGTGACAGCAGCAGGAGTTTACATTCCTGCATATAATCTAGTTATGGTATGCTCCATGCATCACGTGTCTGTAACCAGTGCTAAGATTTCATGGCAAAGCAAATGAGTTCAATCTGATACATTTGGAAACATCCAGAACCACAGAGAACGGAGGGATTCTTCCTCAAAAGCCATTGTGAGCGCAGGGGTGCCAACGGTAGGAAGTATACTTAAGTTTTGCCAGTTCAACTAGCAGCTGAATGGTGGGAAAATAGGTTAAGTGTGGTGGAGAGAGAATACCCACACGTGCCAAGATGTTTTGCTACACCTCTGGCAGCAGCTTGAATTTTTATCTCTAGTTCTGTAAGGTAAAAACACAATCTCTCCGCTGTCTTGTTTGCAGAACAGGTGGTGAACAGTCACCTCCAAGGGAGCAGTATGAAACCTGTATCCATAGATGCTGCTCTGAGGGGAAAGGAGTTATTAAATCAATGGTCAGAGGGACAGGGAGAACTTAGATTTACGGTCTCGGTTTAGTGACCTTCCTGGGAAACAGGACACTCATTTACACCCCTAAGAGTAATTAGGAACTTTCTACAGAAGTTATTACAATAGCTTCAAAATAGTTTTAATAGGGAGAACTGGTAGCATTATCTCTGCATCACTTCTACTAATCAAAGAGCCCCAGAGGCAGAAAAGCTCCAGTCTCCCTCCCTGGGCTGTGTGCACACAGCTGTGTGCATGGTGCTGCTCCCGGCTAGCGCAGCCTCCTGGGGCACAATGTGGCATACCCTCACTGTTGAGCAAGCGTACCTGGCTCCAGGCCTGGAGGAGCTCCTACAAGATGCCCAGCCAGAGATCTTGAAGCATGTAACACAAGAGTGCCAGTACAGTTGGTAACTCTCCCAGCCATAATTGAGAGCCTGGAGTAAAATTTCAGTGGGCAAGCGGTACAGAACCTGAAGAGGAACATGGCATAGTACAGACTGTGTGCTGTGCCAGCGCTCACTGCCCTTTCTGCAGAAGGAAGGTACCTTCCATTGTCACCAGCAAGCCAGATTTGAAGAGGAGAAGCTACAGCAACGATCTGTCAGGTGGCAGCTAGTGACTGAAGTCATTATTCTCACAGGAGCTGAAGACTCTAATAACTGCATACAGTGCATCGTGGCTGCAGACACCTGACTCCCATCTGTGTGCCCAGCCAGCCCACGCAGTGTCTGGGTTGTCGGAAGAGCTTTAGTCAGTTGCTTGTATTCCTTGCCACGTGCAGATGAGAAGCCTGCAATGTACCCACCATCCAAACAGGCACCTTCGACACGTCCCCCAGACGGAGACCAGCTGCTGTGCATAAACTGGACTGTTGTCCTCAAGTGCAACACCCCAGTTGCCATGTACAAGAGCAATTCATATGTTTCTCTGTTGTGCTAGCTAAGTTTCTGTATTCCACCAGGCTGAGCACTGCAGGCAGGAACAATGAGCTGACAAGTACCTGCAAGATGCCTCTCCTGTAAGTATCCTACCTTTCTGCAGCACCACACTGTGCTCAAGTCAGCGGCACTTGGAGACTGAACTAAAGTCAGGCTTCTTTCCTTCCTGCTTTCCTGACCTTACACGTGCAAAATCTGCTCCCAGTTCCTTTGAGGCTGCTGGAAGCTTCCAGGAATCAGCGATTCCTCTGACACAGATCTCACTAGATAGAGTCATGGACAAACATAGGGTAATATCTAGAGACTGGCAAACTATTTCCAGTAAAATATCAAGTGGCAACATTTACATGTTAGAAGAAGGAATGTTTCACATGCTGAGAGGAGCAAACTTTTTTGCGCACAAATTGGCATTAAACAGCTTCTCAGTTGAAACACTACAAATGTGCTTATTTAAAACATATTAAAATGCATGAGAAAGTAGCATTTAAAAAAATAGTCATCAAGAACAGTTGAAGCATTTGCCCACTACAGAAAAGGCAGGCAAAGGAAAAAGATGGCTGAAATCAGTAAGCAAAAAAAACGAGCAAAAACTATATGAAACTGCAGCCACCTTTTTATAGTTCCCATCAGCATAAGACCTATGGTTCTTTAAGACAAAGGGTCATCCTTCTTTGATTGCTTTACCCCCAAAGTACTCTTTGGCTGCTCAATTTTAGCTAAGGCAATTAGACTTTCTGAATGCATTCTTTTTCCCCATTGTGGGGGAAGTTTAAACCCCTTAAAATCTTGCTAAAGCCTTTTATATGAGAAAGGCAGTCTCATAAGCCTGCTTGAACTTAGGTCCAGCTGAGCGTTTAAATTCAATAAAGAATTATTTGGAATTTGTACTAAAGAGAAAAGGAAGCAAGGCTTTCAAAGAAAGTAAGTTCAGAAGTTCACACTTTAAGAAAACTAGAAGTAGTATGTCTGTGCATGGGTAAAATCCGTCTCTACAAGACTGATTTTAAAAAAACTCTAGGAGACTGATTTTAAAAAACCCCATCCCTAAACGAAAGGGGAGACACATAAAGATATGTAGTAGAATTGTTTAAAAAAAGGTTCAGAGTGAAGTGTTCCTGGTACATCTATCAAAAAGCAAAAATAAAAATGAAGGTGTAATTACACAATCATTCCAACAGGGAAGGAAGAAGTGGAGGGAACAGAGGGAATGCTCACTAAACAAGTGACAATCAGCAGGTATCCGTCTATTTGGCTAAAGCATCACAGTGTGCCAGAGGCACAGCTGGTACGCTTTGCGTTGTAGTGTCTGGTTTTGCCTTTTACTTCAGTTTCCTCAAAAGCGGTATGGAAGAGAGGATTTTTTCCTTCTCGTGGTGCTGGCAGACTTTAAACCATCTGACTGGTATCAGCTATCTCCACAAAAGAGAAGATAAGCACCCAAGACTCTGAAAATGCGCTCCTTTGGAAATACGCCTCTCTCAGCACCTGTTAGCCTTATCCAAACTCTTTTCTGTAGGGAAAGTCGCACATACTAGAATTTAGGCCTGCAGGAACCATGCTCAGACCAAAGGGCTTTATGTTAGCATGAAGTGCTATCCGTACTTGGGATGTGTTGGGAACAATATCCACAGCAGGTGGCAGAAAAATAGCTCCTTGGAAGTGACAGAAGACACTGATTACTTTCAGTTTAAAGTTGAAAATACACAAATTTGCATGGTGTTGCATGTCACTGGTCAACTCCTCCATGTCATTAGTCCTTCCACTGACTTCAAAGCAGAACAAATTTCTTTCACGGAGAAGCATGCTTTCATCAGTGCCATAGTGACGAGGACTAATCCCTCCTTCCCCCTCCCATCCTGCCATTCCCCACTGAACGGGAAACTAAATCTCAAATCAGCTTTCCCTTTTTCTTGCACAGGTGCTCAAGAAAGGCCTTGAAGAATAGCTGTTTAGGAAACAGCGGGAGAGAGCAGCCTTTGAAAACATGGAAGAACCCTACTGTGAGCGTCTTTCTTGATGGATCAAGAGCTGTATTTACAATAAGGAAATTAAAATAATCCTGCAAAATAAAATGCTCATTTTCAGTACCTCACCTCTTGGTCACTTAAGTGGTGAGGAACTTAAATAACTGTATGTATACTACAGTATAATTAACAACTCCATTACACTTACTACACAACTTCTGCATGTAGCTTAGAGAATCAATTCAAGGATAAAGTCTTCCCTACAGCGTTTAAAACCTGGTGGCCCAAAAAGCAAGTTTTGAGCAAAACAGTAATTTGCTATCTGCATGCATTCATATATGAGGCCACTTAAAATGATTTTACTAAGCTTGACAGACAGCAAGATTGGTTACTGAATCAGATGTCCCTCTTCTGACTTTAGCCCATTAGGAAATCCATTTTTCTTCTCAGCCGATAGCGGAGAAGGGGGAAGAGAAACATAAAAGCAACAGTCTCATACTTCTTCAAAAGCATTCAGAAGAATGGGGGTGCAGGAAAATAGTTAGCCTGTTAAGGCTGTCCAAAGCAACAAAAAAATAATAATCTTCCCCATCTGTACATACGAATACTGCGTTTAACAATTGAAACAACTTCCTGGTAGTTTTGGCCTGAGCTGGCAATTACTAGAAGCCAGTATTTCTCTTTTATTTAAATTTTATCTTTTAGAGGCAGGCTAGTTCAGTTCCAGTGTCACCACCTCTGCTTTTACAAAATGCTGAAGATTATTTTATATGAAAAGCTTATTGCATTGAGATTACACCCCACATAATTTCATAAGCAAACAAGAGAAACAGGGACTGGAAACAGCACGGAAAGGACAAAGTTTGTATTGGCTCATACATGTGCTTCAGGTTTGATAGCAGTTTCTCCTGGAACTGTATTTGGATGTATTTCAGGCTTGAAATTACAACTTTAGCTATTTACTTCGTATAGCTATAACATACTCTAAGAAAGTAATTAAATATTAAGGAATAGAAATTACTATTCCAGCACTCAGGTCCCCCCCCCTTAATTCTTACAGCAAGGCCTTCTAGGCATATTTCTATAGAATTTAGCCAATTAATACCTCAGATTCGCAAATAAATTTGATACAGAAAGAACCATTGCTAAGCAAATGCTAGGCAGAAAGTAGTTTGACAGGAAACATGTTTGTAGATTAGATCAGGAACAAGGGGACGTGGAGATCTGAAAGAATCAGTATTTGGGCTTGAGACAGGCTAGTTCGGACCATATATTTAGTTGTGCTTTTGCTTGGACCTAAGATAAACATTACATGTCAAGTTTGGAAAAATGCACTTAGCTTTTAATAATATCTCTCTCTTTCCTTATTAATTTCTTGAAATACAGGCACCTATACATGTACTTTACCAAATCTGCCACTTAAGTTTTACTCACAGGTAGATCAGTTAAAGGTTTACCATCTATTTTTTTGCTGACAATTGCATCAATAGAGTAATTGCACATAGGCAGGAGTATACTGGCCTCATTTATTTCACTTTTCCAAATACAGTAAGTTGTCATGGTATAACTGTGGCCACAGTGAGGGATAAATGAGGGAAGATTACAGTTAAAGGCTCACTGCTTTAAGTACAATACTACTTCTCTTAATAGTAGGTAAAGATTTAGGAGATTTCCAAGCTTCATCAGCTAGTAGTATGAACTACATGAGGGAATATTTCTATCATTTACCAACATTTCAAAGTATTAGGCCAAGAAAGTATTATGAATACTTTTTTATTTAGCTCTTGAAAGACTTGTGTTTTTAGTAACAGAACAGGTATTAATACATAAATGATATTGCTTGAATACACATCGCAATGTAATCTGCTATTAAAAGTTTGGTTCTCCTTTTTGCCCCCTCCCCAGCTTAAAAAGAAAAGGAAGAGAAAAGGAAACCTATAATGGCGTTTGTCCCACTGAGGGAAGTATAACAAAGTTACATTGTCCTTTATATATAAAGATTTTAGATAGGGCTAGAAGTGCTCCAGGCCAGCTCTGACAGATATGGTAAACACAATTTCAGACTTCGTATGAAGAGAAAAGGCAGAATAATGTGTTCTTAAAAAATAATGCAGAAGAATGGTGACATAAAGGACTGAACTGAACACTGAAGGAATAATTCATTTGTTTAGTGTCAGACCATCAGATAATTTTGACTATTTGCAGTCGCATTTTTAAAGGTCGTGAGGTGGGGTTTTTTACCTTTGTGCTGTCTTACTTCTCTTTTTCTAGTCCAATAAAAAAACACAAAATTGTTCATAAGTGCTGTGCAGCAGGAATACGTAGTAGACGTCCCAGTTCCTGCCGCTGGCTCACGTGTCTAACTCATCCCAATAGCTGACGGCATTTATGTAGAAGGAGCCATGTGGGAGAGCCTTCCCCATCTCCATTTACTTTGGGTAGTGCTTTACAAGAACACAGTTCAGGAAAATAGCTCATCCTCTGCAAGCAGCCACTCCACAGTGGAAAACGCAGCAGCACAAACTGAACAGCAGCAGATGAGGAAATAAGATCCAGAGAATACCTGTTTTCATGGTTTATTTTCTGCTACCTCTTATCTGCTTGGAATAGGGCAAAGACATCTCTTACTTTTACAGCTACCTGACTTAGTGGAGCTTGGTGCAAATTTAACCATAGAGCTCATATTAATTCATACCACACCATATTCATAATTCATATGGAGTTATAATAAAAATATGAATTATAATATACAGATTAATATATTATGTTATATATTATAATAATTCATAGCATAATTTATGCCATAACCATAGATTTCATATTAATTTCATATTAAAACCTGAATATCTATACCTGGGATTTTTTAATTAAAAAATACTATTCTGAGAACCCAGATACCCAGCATATGTTTAGGTACTTAATTCCTATTGAATTCAGTGGTGTGGGATTTAAGCATTTTCATATTCCAGGGACTCTTGACAACAGTCATCACCCAATGAATCTCTAGAGACTTCAGGGAGGGCAGATACAAAGGAAGCAAATACTCAGGAGGCCTGTATCTCTGTAGGAGATACAGTTTCCATAAGCATCAGGCATGGAGAAAGATTTGTTAGTCTGGATAATGATCATACTATATCTAAAATATCACACAATTAGTTGCCCAAAATTCATAAGCTAAGAAGTGATTTTTTTTCTTCTGACAGCATCCCACATTTCACTGCTGTTCAAAGTTGCTAGGTAACTCGATTCTCCATATTTATTATGGGTTTGTTGTCGCAGATTATCTGCCAGGGACCTGGCACACAGGAATTCTCTCCTTTGCATGCCCCAGTGACCTACCGATGAGTTACTTTTGCCACAATTATAAAGGCATTTACGTTCATACACACTTCTTTCCTAAAGAGTAGAGCACAACCGACGATGCAGGATCCGGAGGGTGGAACCCGTGGGTGACACAGAAGTGTCGGCTTGCTCCACCAAGGTACACCAATTCCCACACCAAGCATTTCCAAGATCAGTTGTAAGCACAAAAGTAACAAGTGTACACACTTGCAGCCAGAGAAAAGCTCAATTATTTCCCAGAATTCATCTAACTGCATAGCAAATAAGTTTCCGCAGGGTGATATTTCAAAACAATCATGTCAACAGTGAGACTTAATTCCCTTTGCACACTGAGCAGCTTCAAGACCCTGAGAGGGGAACATATGAGAAGTCTCATTTTTAGCCACGTAGATCAGCAGTTCTTCACAACAGGAGCGGAGTGGCATTTTATAGCTTTCAGGTCAGTCAGTGAAGCAAGACCTCTTTCGCCTAAATTCACCATAGGATTCAGAATCCAAACACGTTCAGTGTTCGCTAGCGGCCAGGTGTCGCCATCACAGCAGCATCGATACCTGGGCTTTCTATACCGTCTGCAGATCCAGTACCAAGAACGCAGTACCGAACAGGTAGCCCACTGAAAGCAGAGGCTCTCATATACCTGAGAGGCAATGTTGGAGACTGTACCTTGACCTAGCCCCAACCCAGGAGGTACCTAGAAAAAAGGTACTGCTTGTTCCAGTGGTAATATAGAGGAAAAATAATTAAAAAAAAAATCTATGCAGAATTTGAGTGCCCAAATTCTTTCGGGGGGGGGGGGGGGGGAGGAGTAGAGGGAGGGGACTTACCCAATATAGCCTTGTGCACTGAACTAGCAGGGGAAGGCAACCAAGGCCAAGTTCTTTGCCTCAGAAGAGATAACAAAGGGGAGTTTCAACCCTGTCTAGGTGCTTTTGCTACCTAGCCATGAGCAGCACTCCTTACATCACCCCGGGTAGGTAAGACCTGTGCTGCAATTCTTATTACTCATCTGAGTGCCCTAAGCATGGAAGTAAATTATAATTTTCACTCTCTTGTGCACAAAATGAATATTAGTAGATTCCAAGCCCTGTTTTCCCATAAATATCCCATTTCCTGCAAATTAGTGCTCTTTCCTGTTAGTTGGAAGCTTCAAATGCTTTCTGGCAGAAGAGAAAATTTAATCTAGATCTTTCCGTATTCTAGGTGCGTGATCTAACTGCTGGTTTCCAGTTTCGGATAAGGCCGTCCCTGTTCCTGGTCCACTGAAGCACTTCATATTAAGTGACTTCACCCATGTGCTACTTTCACTCTGCTTCTGTTGCTCCCCTCAAACCTGGAAACTCTTAAGCAAATACTTCTAATTTTAGTCATATTACACTAACAAGCCTGATTCAATACCAGAACTCCTCTAGCAGAGGACAGCAGAGCGAGAGCTTTACCCTGAGGACAGGCAAATTAAACCGCTATCTCCATCATACAGACGAAGCAGCAGAGGGGGGAGATTAGGCAAGTTGCCAGAAGTCACATGAGAAAACATCTGCGATAGCATAAGGAGCCAAGACGCCTTGAACCCTGTTCAGAGCTGCAGAATGTTGCTTTTCTTTAGCCTTGTAACTAAAAGGACAGGGAAAGCTCTATCTCTGTGAGCCTGGAAGGCAGGTTGTTTCTCAGGTTTTACCAACTTTGTGAGTAGTTTTATTCATCTGCCTAGTGACATTTCCCACTGCTGCTGCTTGCAAGGGTCTCACGCTGCAGCAGGGGAGAAAAGATTGCTGTTTGCAAAGCCAGGAACTATGAAACCTTAAGGAATCACCAGAAGAGCTGACAGGCAGGCAGAGCATCGTAAACCACTTCAACTCATCCCTTAATCAATTGACTTTCTAGCTGATTGGGCCCCTTCGGCTTTCAAATCCCAGCATACAAACCAAGTATTAAAAAAAACTACCTTTTGGTCTGCATTTGTAACTGTAAGATTCAAGGTCAATTCCAAGTATGAAATCTTCACACAAATCCTCAAGATGATGGTAAAAAAAAGCTGGGAAGAAAATTAACCTCAGATGAAAGCTAGTAATAGTCTTGACTTCTGACTCCTGATGCTCTCCACAAAGTGAAAGAGGGTTATTATTCCCTCTCATCCCCTTAAAAGAGAAAATCCCAGGCAAAAGCGAAAAAAAAAAAGAAATGGATTTTTTGAGGCGACACTGCCACCTATTGTCACTGCTATGGTTTGCTCACTTTTTAATTAAGCCTCATTTTAAAGCCCATCAAATGTCTCGTCAAAAACAAAACCTTCCCCTTCTCCCTCAACCCAAAACTGTTTGAATTGACCCCAGCTCTCGTCTTCTGCTGAAGATACAATTCAGAATTTTATTACTGGCCTTTATGGCTACAATGGACAAAACAGATTTAACCGAGAGCAAGCTCATCTCCCAGTCCATGTTCTGCAACTTAGACCCCTCTTCTTTTTGATTTAGTTACTCTTGGCCTTTCCAATTTCTAGATTGTACAGTGAACAAACAACTGTTTCCTCTTACAATCAAACTCCAACATTTTTGCTGATTTCTTTGTACATATTCACACACACATTTTATGCTCAGATCGTAAGTACTAGGATAGGCCCAGAAAATACCTAAGGGCACCGCATGGGTCCATATATAGCCCCTCTCAGTAAAACTGTGCATCATTGCTACTCCCATAGACTGACTTCATTAGCAAAGACGACAAGAAGGCACATGCAGCCAACACATAGCTCCAAAGACAGACCCTTAGGTCTGCCCTTACTGAAGCCTTCTCCTGAAAAAGCCCAAAGAAACTTCTGAAATCACCTAGCAGGTAGGTGATACCAGATCAAGAATAGTTTCTCAGACTTTCACCTGAAGGCACAATCTCCAGGCTGTCTGACGACCCTCAAAATGGCTATTTCTTTGGCAATGCTGGGCTACTGCAGAGGGAACCTGCCAGCACTGCCTGCCACCATATTTCCAAGCACGGCAGATCATGCTCTGAATATATGAATGCCTTTGCACTTTGGTGACTCTTTATCTTTTACCATCCTGGGGGGGAAAAAAAAAAATCAATGGTGAAGACTAGTCATGGTGTTGAAATCAAGTAGGTGTGCATGTGTTCATATATCTGTATTATGATGAAAACAAAAAGTAGGACCTTTGAGCATGTTGTGGTTTAACCTGGCAGGCAGCTAAACATCACACAGCTGTTCACTTACTCCCACCGCCCCAGTGGGATGGGGAAGAGAATCAGGGAAAAAGAAGAGTAAAACTGTGGGTTGAGGTAAAGACAGTTTAATAGGACAGGAAAAGGAAGGGAAAATAATTAATAATAATAATGATAAAAGAATATACAAAACAAGTGATGCACAATGCAATTGCTCACCACCTGCCGACCGATGGCCAGCCAGTTCCTGAGCAGCAGCCACCACTCCACAGCCAACTCCCCCCAGTTCATATGCTGAGCATGACGTCACATGGTATGGAATGTCCCTTTGGCCAGTTTGGGTCAGCTGTCCTGGCTGTGCCCCTCCCAGCTTCTTGTGCACCCCCAGCCTTCTCAGTCGGTAGAGCATGGGGAGCTGAAAAGTCCTTGGCTAGTGTAAGCATTACCTAGCAACAACTAAAACATCAGTGTGTTATCAACATCATTCTTATCCTAAATCCAAAGCACAGCACCAGCTACTAGGAAGAAAATTAACTCTAAAGGCATATTTCTGCTATGCAAACATTTGTGCGTTAACTTAAATTTACACGAGTAGTTCCAAGGTAAAGTGAATATATTAATATTGCTATGTGTAAGCACTGAATAGGCGAGAAACAGTGAAGGATCAGGTGCTTAAGATAATTTCTGGAACCATTTCTTGCTTTCTTCAGTTACTTTTGGTGCCTGGGTTATTGTACAAAGAACAGTGCTTACAGACGGTCAAAAAAGTCACAAAATAAGTTTAGATACAAATGCAAGCATTTCAATATTAAAGTCAGTATAACATGATTGCTGCCACAACTAGAAGAACCAAGTAGCAAATCCCTTCACTAAGCTAGAATTTTCCTTTTCAAAGGTAAAATGTTCCTTGCTCTAGCATTAGAAATCTTGCAGAATAATTTTTACCCTTGCAACATTTTAAATGTAGAAAAATCTCTCTAATACAAGAACGAATAATTTCAGCCTTTGATAGCAAAGAAGCTGAACTGAAAGAATATGCATATTTTTGAAGGGAAAAAGAGGAAAACTTACTCATTGAGTTTCTTTTTAAAATTGTGGACACTTTAGAGGTTCTCTAGAGATCAAGGTGCTAGGTTTAGCACCAGAAATTGTGCAAGAACAGCAGAAGAAGGCAGAACGCATTTACTTTTTAAGTGGGTCTATAGTTCCTCACAACTTCCAAGTACCCCTGGGGGAGGAGAGCAGCGATGAGCAGGGCCCTAATCCCTTCCGCGGGGCAGCCCAGTGGGTCCCTGGTGTCCTTCTCCAACCTGCTGTGGTCAGAGCTCACCAGATGCTCGAGGTTCATCTAGAGGGGGAAGGCCTAGGTGCTCCTGCCTTCTATTACACTTCTAGAATTAAGATGATTTTAAAAACTATTTTTTGCCTGACCCATTCTTGGTCGCTTACAACCGAGGTGATGATTACTCCTCTGGCTGGACCTGGCTCCCTTTTCCTTGAAGGTGTCTCCCCTCCCGCCTTCAGGCCCTGTTTGCCCATGCACACACGCACATCCCCGTGACAATCTGAACGGGAGCTGTGGCTACAGGATGCACGCCCTAGAGGCCCTTAGGGGGACACAAGGGTCTTACGTGTTATCCTTCCCCTCCCATTAAAAAAGAGAGCCTGTTTGGCTTATACACTTTAATTCTTTCAGAAGTATACTAGCAATTTCACTCCACAGCAAATTTGCTAGAAGCATTATTACAACAGCAGTTTTGAGGGGTGCGATCATTTCTTGCAAATTGTTTTTTCTAATGTGCTTTAAGTAACAAAAAGTTCAGCACCAAAGGAAGTTCTTGGCAAGAGGAGATCATTCAAGCATGAAAACTCATTTGAAAAACAATTACTTCAAGTCAATTCAGACCTATATATTCACCAGAAGCTGTTAAATCCTCCAAGTTAACAAAATAACAAATGAACAAACAAGTCAGGTGGGGGGGGGGGGGGGCGATAAAAATGGAAGTATTTTAACAAAGACCCAATAGCAAAGTCTGGTGGGGAGCTGTTTCTGTACAACTATGTACAGAAATGTAATGATATTGTGATATGGGATCCAGGGAATATTTTCTTCAGGTTTTGTGAGCCTGTTAGTGGCTTTAACTGTACTCTAAAGAAGAAACCACCAGATCAACAAGATATGTACACAGAGCAGCCCTGTGCTGTATGTATTCATTGGCAGGGGAAAATCACCTGGCTCCATGTCTTTGCTTTTTCTGGATGACTTTTTTTAACGGTAAAAGATAGTGCAATTTAGAAAACCTTTGAGGCAGATCTCAGGCTGAATCTTGGTGGTTTTAAGCAACCTTTATCGCATGGAAAAAAGCATTTGATATGAGTAGAATGCACCATATGGTTGAATTGTAAAGTCTCTGTAAACACAAGCCCCTTGGGGAGAGTTTTTTTCTTTATTATAATCACTTCTGTTTATTTCTTCTCCCCATAATTCCCAAATTCTTGCCCTTTGACACGGCTGAGCTACCAGGGGTAGCAATCAAATGCACAGCCCTGGCAAATAAACAGGAGCTTGTGGGCTGGAGGGGCACAGGGCTGTGAAGACGTCAGGAAGCTGACTGGACCCAGGATGACCTTGTCCTCTGCGCCAGGGCCCGTGCCCATCACCGAACACCACTTGAAGCAAGCACAGTCGAGGACATGGTCACTTCTCTGTAGCTGGCAATAACTAGAATACCAAGAGGAGACCCATTTTCATTGTCTTCTCTTAACCTCTCTTCAGTGATTTAATTGTCCCTTTTTATATTGGCTGTTCAGGAATTGCTACAATTCCCTCCCACACCTCACAATCTACTTTTCCTAATTAGTCCTTCCATTTACCTTTGTTTTTCTAGCTTTTCCTACCACATGAGGTCAAAATTCCCTACTGCCCTGCTATTGAGTGTGAGAGTCCAACAAGCCATATAAGTATATACTTTTATACCCAAGTAAAGCCATTGACTTATAACAGGCTAACTAATACTAAGCACAGTCTCATGTCGTTTACTGGGCAGGGGCTAGTTTTTGTGGAGCACTGACCCCCCAGGATCTCATTTCATAATCTTCTTTCCATCCCACCAGGATGATGGGGAGCTGGCAATAGTACATGTGCGTATTCTGTGCTACAGATGATAACGTGGAGGATTGATATTTGCTGTCTGTCGTTGCCTTTATCTCAGACTAAAGAGTTCTTCTCAGAACTCAGGTAGCCCTATGAGAAACTGAGTGAAAATAAATTGCAGCTGATGAATCATATTGTCACCACCACCTCCAAACGCAGGCCCTGGAAACTAATGCTATTTTAATATTTATAAGTGCCCTCTTGTGGAGATTCTAATACTAGATTTTCTTACTTTAGGATTTAGCCCAAAATCAGCTGTTCTCAGAGGGATGCTTTTTTTTTCCTAGAGACCCAGTCAACAAACTTCTCTGCAGCAGCAATGCCTGGCTCCATCTCACACGCTCTTGGGAACACCTTGTGCCTCAGTTAATGTAAAAGGGAAGAGATGGGGACACTGCTGCTGATGAGTTGTGGGTTTGGGAAGGCCAAGTAGCATAAAGGCCAATTATTCCCCATCTGTGGTGCATGGACCCAAGTGGCTTAAGCTGCCCAAGCCTGCCTGGCCAGTCCTTAAACTGTGCATCTTCTGAAAAAGAAACAGAAAAGCCTGCTGGGTTGCTAGCCTACCTCAGACTCGCTGCCTTTCCACGGAGTAAACTGGAATTAAAGTCAAGTGTACAAATCATATCATAGTCAGACATGACTGAAATGTCCTTATCACAAATTTAGGTTTTTGTCTGTAAGGTCCCATAGGGGTAAAAGGCACTTGTGTTTCAGGGCATATCATGTCATAGAATTCCCTTCATAAATATCCCTCAAAAGCTTAAGGCGACATTTCACAAATCCCAATTCAGACAGGACACCTTGGAGGCCACCAGCTGTACCCAGTTCCTACTGACTTCACGATGCAGGCTCACCTACGGTGGCACCAGCACCCCAGCACAGGGGCCACCGCCACAGCAAAGAGAGACAGAGGCGCCGGCTCCTCCCGGCTTACCTGTCCCTTGCCCTGGATGAGATGACCCACAGCAGCCAGACCCTGGGCTGAGCAGGGGCTACCGGAGGTACCGGCAGCGGCTGCTGCTTCTCCTGCAGACAGACCTCAGGAGAGACTGCTCCGCCTCTGGAAATCCACCATCAAAAAAGGGCTTCCTTCCAGTCTTCTCAAGTATTTTTCTATCGATATTTCCAGTGACAGAGACTCTGCCAACTGGCATTTGGGTTTTTTTTCCCCTTTCCCACCAGAAGTGTTAATAGATTGAGCTATTTAGAGCTATTTAGATTTGAATATTTTATCCTAGAATCATAGAATCACAGAATAGTCTGGTTGGAAGGGACCTCTAAAGGTCATCTAGTCCAACCCCCCTGCCGTGGGCAGGGACACCTTCAACTACATCAGGTTGCTCAGAGCCCCGTCCAACCTGACCTGGAATGTTTCCAGGGATGGGGCATCCACCACCTCTCTGGGCAACCTGTGCCAGTGCTTCACCACCCTCAGCGTAAAAAATTTCTTCCTTAGATCTGGTCTAAATCTACCCCCCTTTAGTTTAAAGCCATTCCCCCTTGTCCTGTCGCAACAGGCCCTGCTAAAAAGTCTGCCGCCATCTTTTTTATAAGCCCCCTTCAAGTACTGATAGGCTGCAATGAGGTCTCCCCGAAGCCTTCTCCTCTCCAGGCTGAACAACCCCAACTCTCTCAGCCTTTCTTCACAGGAGAGGTGTTCCATCCCCCGATCATTTTTGTGTCCCTCCTCTGGACCCCCTCCAACAGGTCCGTGTCTTTCCTGTGCTGAGGACTCCAGAGCTGGACGCAGTACTCCAGGTGGGGTCTCCCCAGAGCAGAGTAGAGGGGCAGAATCCCCTCCCTCGACCTGCTGGCCACGCTTCTTTTGATGTAGCCCAGGATACGATTGGCCTTCTGGGCTGCGAGCGCACATTGCCGGCTCACGTCCAGCTTTTCATCTACCAGTACCCCCAAGTCCTTCTCGGCAGGGCTGCTCTCAATCCCTTCATCCCCCAGCCTGTGTTGATAGCGGGGGTTGCCCCGACCCAGGTGCAGGACCTTGCACTTGGCCTTGTTGAACCTCATGAGGTTCACACAGGCCCCCTTCTCGAGCTTGTCCAGGTCCCTCTGGATGGCATCCCATCCCTCTGGCGTGTCAACCGCACCACTCAGCTTGGTGCCACCTGCAAACTTGCTGAGGGTGCACTCGATCCCACTGTCTATGATGTCATTGATGAAGATCTTAAACAGTACCGGTCCCAATACAGACCCCTGCAGGACTCCACTCGTCACCAATCTCCATCTGGACATTCAGCTGTTGACCACTACCCTCTGGATGCGACCATCTAACCAATTCCTTACCCACCGGACAGTCCACCCATCTTAGACTTTCAAACTTTGCAGTTTTTGGTTCCTCGAATATTACCCAGCATAATGGAAGCATCTATATATACAAAAAAACTTTATGCTAAAATTGAAAGTACAAGAAGGAAAAAACAGTAAGTGTTGCAATCTTCCACTGCAAATCTATCTTTACTGCATAATGGGAATTTTTACAATTGAAAACCACTGATAAGGGGTCAGAAATGCAAGTTGCTACACTACTTTATATTACCTGAAGACCCCCTCTTATAATTTCAAAGCTTTTTTCATAAGAAGTGACAGAAAATTGTTTTCCTACTGTTTTCTTTGAGAAATCTGACATCACCCCTCCAGATCCTTCAATGAGAACGTGAGTCTTCATTTTGTCCTTTAACTAATTGAACTTATAAAATATGTTTCTATTCTTGATAAGCGTGTTAACCATGACTGGCTCATTTTGAATAAATTGGCTGTGCCTAATAAAGTGAAGAAATAGAGGGCATTTTTAGAAACAATCCATATGTCAGAAGTTACTTATACTTCCATTTTATTTTTCCATTATAGTTTTCAACTTGTTTTGCTCAATTTGAAAAAAGTAAATTTCTAACCAAAAGAACACCCATGTCCCCAGCATCCTCTTGACTTATTCACAACATCTACCTCCCAAGATGATCTTAATAACTGTGTTTTTCTCAGCTTAGATTTTTTTTTTTTTAGCCCAGAAGCCAGCAGGAATATTGTCTTTTTTTTAAGTGTTATTTTCTTTAAAAATCCTGCAAAGGGTATTTAAGAAAAAATAGAAACTTGTACAAAGTGTCACTCAGGCTAGTGGATTACAACAAATATTTTTACAAACATCCTTGAACCTCGGAGCTGCAATTTGTCTCTGGAATGGAGTACTTCTGAGTGCTTTGTACTCTGTTTTCAGATATTTTTTTCCTTTGAGTACAGCAGCAAAGAAGTTGTTTTGCTCAAACAATGAAATTATGATTCCATTCAGTCCTAAAATACAGGACTTTGAACCTTTGTCCTTGAACCTTGATAATAAAATAACCTCTGGCCTTTAAACAACATTATCTCCAACTCAGGTTGGTAGTAAATAAACCAAAGTTGCTTAGAGCAATTCCCAAGGCCACCAGGGTTTTTCGGGGTTAGCGTGGTAGTTTCCTCGTACCGTCTTGTGTAAATCCTTTGCAATATGCTGTCAGCATTTGGGAGCCACGGCTGCAGCCCAACGTACATACACTACCTCAGTGCTCTTCCTTGCTTTTCTAAGGCACATCCCAGCTTTGCATCCAAAGCCGGAGGTACGTGGTTACAAGGCACCACTCTAACGATGCCAGAGCTGCTACCGCCATCTGCCTTTTTCTTTTCCATTGCAGATTTCTTGTTCTTCTGAGTTCTTGAAAGATCAGCTTCCATCTGCAGATGATGTTAATGACCGCATGCACTACTCTGTTGAAGGGTAAAATATGTTTGAGATGTTTCCAAAATTAATTTGTAAATATTTTAAAGTGAGCTTTAAAATCTGGATCTGTAATAGGCTGCGATTTCCTCAGATTTCAAGTGTATGGAAATACGGGAGGGTAGTTTGTCCACATAAAGAGACAACTATGGAATCTATTGAAAAGCTCAGATCCCATCTAACTACTTAGGAATTAAGGAGTTTCCATCCATTTCAGTAATGAATACTCACGATATATTTGCAAATACACTTTTTTAATTAATAGTAATCAAAGTGTAGGTTTCCAAGTCTTAAGGAGTCCTAAAGGACTCTTAAGGGCTCCTTAAAATACATTTAATTGCAATATATATTTGACAGTTATGATGCCTTTTCACATGTTTCTGGATATATCCCACCTAAAAATTCACAAAATATTTTCTTACAAAATGATGTACTGGCTTTATCAATTCATTTACTCATTTTGATTATTCATTAATTTCTCAGTGACATTTTAAAGGCAAATAAGAGGCACCTTGATTTTTGTAAAGGTTCTCCAATTTCAGTCCTGTGGATTTGTCTGTTATGCTATTTAAAGAATAAAATTACATTCACTTCGGTTATGGCTACGGTTTTCTTGTCCCTCATTTCAAACTTGGTGCTGCAGGTGGCACCCTATGCCTAGTAAAGAAATCAGTCACCTTCAGCACAGTAAGGCCTGGCTGGTTCCCTTTCTTCCCAGCGCAGTAGCTGCATAAAGCCTGTATTTAATTCATAAAATAGCAAATAATGATGCTTATCTAAAAAAGAAGACTTTATTACAGCCTCCTCACACGCAGTGCTATTCTGTGCACTTCACTGGTCTGAAGTAACATGTATGAAATACTGCCCTTGCTGTTGTACGCCTGTTTTCTCTAGGTTAAGAAAGCTGTAGCTTCCGTACTCGGAGTTGAAGCTTTGGGAGCACCTAAATCTTCATATAAATATCCAGATTTGTAAAATATTTCTCCATACGTTTGGAGGGCAGAGGCACTAGCAGTTTAAATAAGGAGGCTACTTGGCAGGTCTCGTGGGTGGGCGGGCTACTGCGTCGTACGGTAGTTACCTGAGGATGTAACAGCTTCCCAGAACCCCCTTTGCATGCTGACTTCCCGTGTTTGCTGAGCTCCAGAAAGAGCATCTCCTTCCTTATATTTTATTTTTCATTTTGTGTCTATTTTAGCTATTATATTGTAATCACTTCAGTGGAGGCACTCTAATACATATTTGGAAAAAGCCTTACACCTGTGGGACCCCGTTCCCCGCTGATACCTAGGAGTTATTATGAAACTAAGCATGAAAAGCTTATCAATAACAACATGATCAGGAAAGAAGATGTTTCCATAACTTTGCTTTTTTTGCTAGTCTCAAAAAAAATAGCTGATTCATAATGAGCCGAGTCCATCCAAGGCTCTAATTTACCGTCCTATAGGTAAAATGAAATCTGAGGAAATGGAAATCCAGATAAAAGAGTGAGAGGCTGCATTCTGATAACCTGTTATTCAGAGTACAGCAGGGCCTAAAAAAAGTCATGTAGAAACTAAGCAGTAAGCGTATTTATATGGATACAGCACCTCCAGGAAGCACAGCTATCAGATGACACAAACTCAGAGACTGAACAAGAACATTGGGTGGGAATGAAGAGGTTTATAAGCTACACCCAAAGGTATGAAGTCCCTTTTCTCTTTCTGGAAGAGGCGCATTTCAATGAAAAGCAGCTATACATTAACATACATAGCAGCAAATACATTCAAGGGAAAGGATGTGAAGGCTTTTGCAGCTACTAATTTGGTATGAGGAAAAGGTTATCAAACAGGTAACCTGATCTGGGCACAGTAAGAGGCATGACAATGAGAAACTCACCCTCCCTATTTTAAATGAAGCATGTGGTTTTTTGCAGACCGGTCTCAATTTAAGTTCTAGGAACAAAGCAGCAAGTTAGCCTATATAGTATTACGGCTGTCAAAGATGTAACAGCCAAGCATATCCATGCTTTTGTATCCTGTGAGTGAATTTTTGAGAACAGCACCTTTATACCAGCCTTATGATATGAAGCACATGGAAAGCATAACATTAAGACAAAGTCACTAACATGCTTAATTTTCACATCCTAGTGAGAAGCCAGAACTAAGAAAATGCCAGGGAGCTGATCTCCCTGAATTTACAGAAACATAGCAATGGGCTCAAAGGTGGCGGTGAGGGAGGAATCACCCAGATTACAGATATAGTTTAAGCATGACAGTTCCAAAGAATAGCATCAGATAACACCTTTCAGTTGACTTTCAGAAAAAAAGAATAGTCATCAGCATCATTTATCTTTCATAACCGTCATTTTACTCTCGGGAAGCCCAGAATCTTGCCAGTGCCCCAATTGTCCTAACAGGCACTAATTGCCCCATCATTAAGGATTGGAGAGGCCCAAGCCAAAGCCAGATTTTGGAAGGAGCTCATGTGTAAACCCACCTGTCCTCACTGCACCAACCCCAAACCACTGGAGACACTCAAAAGCCATCTGGCCATGGGCCTAGGCAACCAGCTCTGGGTGGCCCTGCTTGAGCAAGGGGGTTTGACAAGATGACCCTCAGAGGTCCCTTCCAGCCTCAACTGTTCTGTGATTCTGTGAAACCAGCACACAGGCAGACTGGTTTCTACCTCATTTCTGTTTCATTCACAAAGAGAGTGAATGAAATCCTGTAATGAGACCTCTAGCATCACACCAACTTTCTCCAGGATGGCTGGGTTACCTCCCCCCAACAGGCAGAGTTTTGCCTACAGCAATGACATCCATGTACCCGTGCCACAGGCTCCATCCTTTGCTAATTTCGGTTTCCACCGCTAAAGTAATCCAGCCCCTTCCCGCATTCCTGTAGCCTGCTTGCCCGATTCCACCAGGTTCATGCTCTCCTCATAAATAAAGCCAGAAGTATCTGTGAGAGGCAAGCAGGCACGCACTCCCAGCCAGGTGCTACCAAAGGCAGCCAGGTTTAGCTTTCTAGAAAACACACCCTGACTATTCAACCATCTGCCAGAACAGACCATTGTTATTTGGGGGCTTTTCCCACTGTTGACCACATCAACCCAACTGCCTTGAGCACCCACAGTCCCTGCAAATTCATCTAGTTTTTCCATATTTCCCTGCTGAAGCCTTCTCACCCAGACCTTTTCTATCGCCAGCCCAGCTCACACAGCCCAAAACCCTGGGCAGAAGCGAGCAGAAGAAGCCAGAGCATTAAACGCAACAAATTTTTTAAAGTATTTCAGGAGAAGCTCTGTTACCTCAGCAGCTGGTAGGGCTACAAAACTGACCAGTACCCTTAAGCCCAAGGGGATATCCCACATGCTTTCTCAAAGCATCTGGCAGCAAGCCTTCTTCCAACCTCACACTTTTATAAGGAGGGGGACACACCCAGATGGGAGGGGAGCCTGCGGTCAGGGCCCCGAGGGCACTAATAGGCTTTGATGGCCCTGACCATGCTAACCTGCCCCCCAGCCCTGCCCATGGGTCCAGGGGCTCTATTTAAGCTCAGGGGGCTCTCTGTCTTTCCTTGAGCTGTGGGTATACCTGTTCCTAGTGCTGCTTCCTGGTCTTTCCAAATTGCTGCTGGTTTTTCTGAGTTGGTCTTGCATCTGACTTTTTATTTTGCCTTCTAGTGCTCAGCGGGGTGCTGGCGAAGCCTGTGGCTATCCTGTCCTCTGCCCCCCCTGCTCAAGGGCTGTGCCTCATTGGTGAGACCTTTGTCTGTGCCATGGTCATCCTCAGCTCCCAGCTGGTTCTTTCTCGTGGAGTAGCCTTGCTCTTACCACTACCTGAAGAATCCCATTGTCTTTGTATACGCTGTCATCCCTTTCTTTACACATTTGACTTACGTGTGGGGTTGTGAGTACAAGGGTTTTCCGAGAGAGTTTGTCCCACATATAGGAGAGAGACAGAAGTGAGTTTTGGAAGCTGGTACCGCAGGTGGGATCTCCATGTGTGAGTTAGTCCATCGTAGGTCAGCCCGGATGCGAGGCAAATTCTCCGGTAGCCTCCCCTCCCAAACCCATCGGTTCACGTACTCTGAGCATGAGGCTCGCGCGGTCAGCTCCCTCCCTACAAGCACTGTGTGGGATGGTAGAGGGGAGGTACCGCGCCCCTTAGCTGTGGCTGCCGCTGGGATTCTTCATGCCCCGTACTCAAAGGGGACTCTCTGAAAGGCCCATTCCCCAGATAGCAGCGTAATGCTAATTCCTCCTCCTCCTCCATGCAACTCCATGATTTACATGTCTGTGGCAGAGCCAAAGGCCAGACATCTGCCACTGCTTTTTCACAACACACAAGGAAGCTGAGAGGTTTGCTTGTGGAAAGGCAGGGGATAAAATGTTAGGTGCAAACTGCAAATACCCCACTTGGCTGGCAGCGGAGCTGTGGGAGGCTGCGACTGAGAACATAAACGTGCTGTGCTTGGGGCAGGAACTGGCTTATCATTTGATCATAACGCTTATTTCTGGAAGACGTCAGTCAAAGAAAATATTACAATGTTGGTTTTCATATTACTTTAATTGGAACAGGTTGAGATGTGGAGCTGCTTGCTCCCACCCATGAAGAACAAAGATTTAAGAAGACAAAAGGGGGGAGATTTAAAAGACGGGAAAAGCATAAGAATGTAAAAACTGAGCTTACATCAATATTTTAAAGTATGGAAAAAGGTAGTAAAGCAAATACTAGTTTTCTTCATTACATTCCTGGTGGTTTATGGCTGTTAAGCTTCAGTTAATTAACATACCTAAGCAAAGATGTAATGTAAATACATTGTTAGTATTTTAAGTAACACGTAGAAATTACAAACAAGAAAGTTGCTAATATTTGTGCAGCTAAGTTTATTTTACCCAAAACGTTTACATATTTATTATAACCTTATACCCTGAGATCAGTGAATTCTCACATATCTACCGACCAACTCCAAGTGACATGAAAGAATTAATTTTCTGGCAGTGGTGATCCGGAACACCAAATTTATTAGGTAATGTCAGTGCCAGCATTTTTAGTACCCTTTACCCCACAGTAATTAATTGCAATGCTAACTTGACCTAATAGCACAATTGCAAATGCTAGTCTGGATATTCCACACATTTTTTCTTCCAGGACTCAAATACTTGTGGTTTTTCTTCAGAATGTCCTGGAACAAACATTTGTGGCATGTCTAGACCAGCACTTAGCATTGAATTCGGTTAACTCGAGTTAATTGGTAATCAATTAACTGGAGGTAAAATAGGACCAAGAGCTCTATCCTAGGCATATTGCAATCCATCAGGCAACAGAGAAAGTCCTGCAGCCTGACTCTGCGTGATCCCCATCTTTTCTATTTAAAGCGTAAGGTTCATTGCAAAACATTAGCATTTGAAAGTCGGTAGCAAAGAAGCTATTTGTGTAACAGTCCAGCATCTGGCTGTGACTGCAAAGGGTTTCTGAGGAGTAACTTTCTCCAGCTGTAACGATCTCCAGGGTATAAAAACAAAGCTATTGTACGACTGGTCTGCAACCGGTCTGAAGAAGTAACGTGGTGGAGATGTATGTGGGGCGCGTAGCTATACGCGAAAGCATGGCGTGGGAGCTAGCGCTTGATGGCAGTGGTAGCGTTTGGTGTCCTGGCTGGAGGCTGTGCCAGCAGTGCGTCCGGAGCACTCGGCAGTCGCTGGGGGGGACATCGCCGACTGTCAGGTGGTTGCTGTCGGGGGCCAGCTAGCCATAAACAAGGTTCAAAGATCTCACTGGAAATAGCTCTCAGTACTTGTGCCGTCAGTGTTTGTTTAACCAACACCGGCTGAAAGTGTTCTCCAGAACTCGTGGTCTCTGACCAAGTCCCCCCAGCAGAGCAGCACATTGATTCCTGCAACTGCACTGGCTTTTCCTTTTATAATACCGCATTCTTCCCTGGCGATCTGTTGCGTGTTCCTCAACGGGTCCTCTGGCGTTCAGGGCAGAAAAACAGTATTAGTTTTTCGGTTGAGAAGTGATTGTACTTCAGCAGTATTTTTGGTCGTGCTTATGAGTGTGCTGAGAACCCAGATCTTTGTTTTCTCTCTTACTCCGAAAATGAGGCGAGCTAATTGTATTGACAAGATGCTGCCTGATGATCTCGTGGAAATTCCTAATCCAAGGGCTGTGTTCACATAAATGGTAGCGGTGCTGTTTAGATAATATACACAGAAATGTACACAAACGTAATGTCTCTGCAGATCTAGCAATATAAAAGGGGTTTTTTCAAGACTGAATTGGTCATTTCAGCAGAAGTGGAATAACTACACTGCTGTGAGCCTCCCCAATAACACTACAGCTGCATACACAGATCTATCTACTTACGCTGCCGCAATGATCTTGTTTAAAAAACAAATGGTCACATGCAAGCATCCCTGTGCATAATAATTACATCTTCAGAGTTTAGAGACTACCTGATTTATTTTAATCACTAAAATCTGTTCTCCAATCACTTTGGCAGGTTCCCAAAACAAATCAGTGTTTACAAGGAGAGACAGAGAGATGCATCCAGTATTGGAGAACCTCTACGAGTTTCCACGTTTGAGCTATGTACCGCAGTTAGATTTTTATCCTTTGGTAGCCCAAACATGATACAGCCACTAAAAGCAGTGAGTACAGCTCAGTTTGCATCAGCTCTTTAGGGGCAAGCTTCAGCTGGGCATCAGCTTTAGCGCGAAGTGATAACACGCTGGTTCCTCACGCTTCAGCTATTTGCCAAATCTCATGATATTATTTTGCTAATGTGTTCAGCTTTGCCTTTCTCTCTGCACAGAGAGAGCTGGGGTTGTGTTGCTGCTAATTTCCTGACCCACGGGATCGTTGAACTGCTTTTCACATAACTGATGGAGGTGCAATAGCAGTTTGTAATAGCCAAGGTTGTCGAGCCTGAGGTTAAGCTCGGAGGACTATATTTAGGCACTTCAACAGGTGGCCCGATGTACAAAAGTGCTGAGCCTGCAAGCGCCTGCTCAGCTACTTAAATACTGAAATCCATGGACCAGCTGAGAGAGGTCAGGACTCCTGAACGTCCAGACATGCACTAAGTGCCTGAATATGTTGACAGGAACGTAGTACGGAGTCTATCCTTTTAATTCTGCCTACTGTATGTTTTGAGTTAGAAACAGTTTTATCTACATAATCGCTATTTTCTTCATTGTTGTGGAAAAGCTGACGCCTGACATCCCCCATCAGTTCTCTCTTCCTCATACAAGCGTTGAGTCAGTTCGGTGGCCAGATCCCACTGTTAATACCCGAGGGACACTAGCTGACTTCACCTTCCCTTTAGAAAATAAACGAATAGTAAAATTCAGTGTTGGTTTCTTATCAGTCAGTGTTTCATGGTCAAAAAGTAAACGATACCTTAGTTTCCCTTTGTGCAAAATAATTACTGCCCTTGTAGGGATGGCTTACGGATCACTGCTCGGTTTCCTGACAGGTCTTGAAGTTTGGGCATCTACTTCTGCTCATAGTGGGCTGAACGCAAGTCTTCGGAAGAACGTCACAGAACAAAATTCTCTCCAGCCACACACATTCTGACAACCAAAAAAATCATCTTTATCTTTCCGAAAGCTTCATATGAGATGTGATAAAATACTCCATCTAAACTGCTGTTAACACTGACACGTCTGCGTGAAATGTTTCCATGTAGCCAAAATGGCGTATTTTAATGACATAAACGTTCTTCAGAAAACAATAATCAAGATTCTCGCTGAATTCCTGAGTGTTTGAATGAATCTGATTTTAGTCTGTTATTGTTTTCCTCATGAATGTTATGCATAAAAATGCTTTTTGATACATAAGACAGCTGTTGAAAGTTTAGTGATCTCTTGGCATGTGTCAATTTAAGCCATTATACCTTGCAGACAGTTCGTAACTCCTAGACAAAAGCTAAATACTACTTTATCCAAAGTTCTTCGATGTGGCCATCGCTTGGATCAGAAACTCCCTTGTTTGGTCTAGAGGCAGATCTGAATGGGGACCGATCCAGCGCAAAACAGTGCTGCCCAGATTCTGAAATCATACGAACAACAGACTTTGCCTGTAGTGAATAATTAAACAAATGAGCCTAATGTTCCCCGCCTGTGTTGATTTTGGCTTATTAATCGTGTGTGTGATCCCGTGACCCATATTTCGCTGCAAAGAGCAACCCCCTCGCCGGCAGCGTGTAGGCCTGCCTCCCCGGGAATGGGCTGCCTCCCGCTTTGTTCTCCACCACTGAACAAACACGCCATTTCTACTGTATTTAGTTTAACACCCCTCTATAAGCAGGCTCAGGATTAGACCTTCTGTTTATAAGACTAGGTTTAAAACAAGTTTGTTTTCTCTGCTTAATCCAGATTAATAAGAGATTTGCATTTTGTGTCGTTCTTCATTAGCTATAAAGCCCGTTAGGATATATTGCTTGCCATGTGATTGCACGGATACTACGACGATACTTTCTGATCATGAGCTCAGATATAACGACATTCTTTATGTGCAGTGGATTCTTTATTTTTTATCTATTTATTTATCTATTTTTATTTATTTATATTCTTTATCATTCTTTAGTGCAGTGGATTTTCTAATTGTTTTAATACGATGCCTCTGCTTTGTCATACTTTTAAATTCAGTTGGCAGATTGGCTTTTTGTCTTCAGAGTTACCGGCTGCATTTAACCTTGCTTTACTTTTAGAAACAGCAGGTAGGGCAAGCGTAAGAATTTACCGGTCATAAATCATAATTGCATGTTTCAAAAAAAAAGATTATATCCGTACACTGATATTACTATCGATATCGCATCACTTTTACATGAATATTTAAGCTCTTGTTCTTTGCTTTGCTTGAGCTTTGTAACAAGATAATGCTTAGCAGGTTTTCACAAGCTCCTGTTTTTTTCTTTGGGGGCTGAACTGCACTGTCACGGAATCTGATTGCAGATCTCCTCCGAACATGGAGCTGAGATTGTGCCCTAAGAAAGGAAAGCAAACCTATTATCTTTTTAACACTAAAAAATCATAGTCAAGGGGTTTTTTTCTTTTCTGGAAGAAATACGACCACATCAAGGAGAGTATTCCAAACTGGTTTTGACTACTAAAACCCCGAAGATGGACTATCTGTTAACCTGAATGCCACAGAACAAAACAGTGGTTCATGTTGCAGGTATGAAAGCCAGCCTCACCACTGAGAAGCAAACAAACTGTGTGTAATTAGGAGTTTATAATTTTTTTTTCCCCACAAACTTTTGCAATACTAGCCCTTCTTGGATTTTGACTGTTGCTTTCATTTTTGGTACCTAGCCAGTTCAAGCTAAGATGAGGACAAAAAGATGGGAAGGGTGTCTGTGATAGCCCAAGGAATTTTTTAATCAAAGAAAATCAGTATTAAGTAAATACCCAGATTCCACCTAGTTCAAAGAGCTAAAAAGGACAGTCACCGATTCTGCAGTTCCAGCTGCTGAACGCCAGATACTCCGTGATCAATCATCTGGCCAACCCAGTACTTTCCCCCAGCGCAACGTACTAATTCGTTTTAAATCTGTGCATTGTGCAAGTGTCATATTTCATCATCGGTAGGTCCAGGGATGGCCCGACCGCAGCAGCATACGGCACTGGGAGTGCAGATGTTGGGGTAGGCTTTACAGCCAACGCAGTGCTGAAAACGAGCAGTTTCATGCAGTTTCATGACTGAGCCCATCAGCCTAATTTGTGGGAATCAGGACTCTCCCCCTCTTTATCTAGGTCCTGGCTGAACTTCATTGCCAGCTCCATATCTTTCTCTCTAACAGGAAAGCTGTCTGTGATCCTCCTCAGCCATCTGTGCTTCATCCATGGTCTTACACGCGACTTATTCTAGCTGCAGCCTCATTAACTTTCAATGCCCACAGTCTAACATGCACTTACTTGGGGGCTCAAAAGGAGAGGGAGGGCAAGGTCATTTTCTGAATCTTGATTACAGATTGATGGTTTAGTAGGAGCTGCCCAAGTCTGTTTGAACACAGTGGCCTTGAGCAAAAATTCCCTTCGCTACTCCTTATCTCAGCAGAGATCTACAGGTTATTTGCACTGTTCAGCAGTTAAGGGGGAAAAAAAAATCAAGCCTAAAGAAATCACACCTAAAAGCTTTTCATACAGATAACATTGAGAAGTACCTTTCTACAGCGAAGGAGTAACAAGCAGAGGGCAGCATGCTGATGCAAACGAGTTTCCAGCCAGAGGACATTTTCAATATTAATAATAAAATATTTTGTAAAATTAATGTTTCATGACAGGCGAAGAAAATGCCCTCTGCTCTCCTAAATTAGATGTGTCCATTTTTGCCCCTTGCCTCAGACGCCGGCAGATTGCACTTATGGGGTGAGGACTAGCCCAGCAGAATTACACATTGTGGGTTTGTTTTGGGGGTGCTTTCAGAAGCTGGAAAGGAGGAAACAGTGTCACATTAAAGAACAGGTTTCAGTGCCTTCTGACTTAACAGTTCAAGTGGTGAGCTGATACGCTGGTACCCAGAGGAGTTTTAGGAACAGCGCGAACTAAACAAACAGCTCCTTCAGGGGGTTCCTTTCTCTTGACTAAAAATGCTGTGACTGTATGATAAAAATCAGACATTAGTTTCAAAAGTGAGATGATCTTCTATGCATATGAAGTGCTCAGATGAGTTAGATTTTGCTATCACTCTTCCTTGTTAGATGAATTTTGGCATCGCTGATCCTACAAACATTGCCTCCGTGTTTAGATCAGAGCCTGTGTAGTTCACCAGGATAAAAGGCCTGACTTACCATGTGAATAGAACAGTTCCAAGTTTTGGGCCCCGAGCATACCAAAAGCTTTCTAACACTGAGTCCCTGCCCAAGCCGAGAAGGAAGATGTGCCACCTTCTGCCCTAGGCGAGGGCTGCGGGGTGAAGAGCCCGTTGGAGAAGAGCCTGTTGGTTGTGACCATCCAGCGCCACCAATGCCTCTAAGGGAGCTGTTGGAGAAGTGCGACTGCTTTCCCTCTTTACCTAACACGGTTCAAGGAGACAGACAAGCAACCTCTCTGCAGGCTTGTTGTTTTTTTTCTTTACCACTTAGCAGAAGTCCAAGGGACTGAGTTGAAAAGCAAAATCAAAAGGCAAACTCCTTAGCTGAGTGGTGTCAAGTGGCACAGGTCCAAGGATCAGGCCTGCAAGCTTTAACCAGCAGAACAGGTTTCTATCCATCTGGAGTACGTAAGGATGCCTTCACGTTTCTTCAAGGACAGAAAAACGGACATTTTCTGAGTTGCAAGCCACAACCTCAGGCTACGACCCAGGTAGAAGGCATTTTAAATTAACAAAACAGAAAACAGCTCACTGGCCCAAAGGCAACAGGATTCTTGTCCCATTCAGCCCTCAAGCAGGAGATTTTAACTAAGAATCCTAGTAAGGAATTATTTTGCAAGTCTTCAAAAAGCCAGTGTTCAAAATGGCCACCTGCAGCCCGAGAGAGACATTTAATTGCTCCCATAAGCGTGGGATATGCATGAGTTCTCTGTTTGCCTATGCATACAAATATTTATGATCAAATTTGCATGCACATTGATGTACACAGGAGAGATGAGGTAAGACCAGTCTTTCCAACAAATTATCCAGAAAACTTAAATTATGCAATGTGTATCTGCTATACATTGGAAGAAGCAGTATGCATCTGGCACAATGTCTTATTAGGGTCTATAGTAATTGTGCCCATTCCAGGAAAATATCATGATTTTACTGTGAAGAGTTAGACGACACTCCTGCTCTGTGTACACCAGGGGCTAGAAAGGCAAAAAATTAATAAATAAAAATATTTGGATGCATAAAGAATGGGATGAAAACTAATACAGAAAATATTACAACGGCTTTACGGAGATAGTTTCTTTTTACTCTTACAATTCTCTGTCCAATTTTCATTGTTCCACTCCCCAAAATATAAACCAAACATACAGCATGTTCAGAGGTGGACTGAAAAATAGCAGAGGAATGTAAAACTTCCATTTGAAGAGAGGAAGAAAATATTAGACGTGTTTATTTTACAAAGGAAGTGAATAAAAATGAAGATGATAGAACTACTTAAAACAATGAATGCTGTAAAAAGGAAAAATATTAGTATCTGTGTAGTTGTCTTAGAATGAAAGCTTTCAAAGAAATTGAAAATAGGGGAATTCCAAAATGATGAAGGGGAAGGCTTTAAAAAAATATATATTCAGCCTGTGGAATTCATTGCTGTGAGACCATGGTGAGGTCAAGTATATGCCGGCATTCAAGAAAGGAGGGAGTGTTTACACAGATAAGAACATCTTGCAATTTCTTAGAAAAGTGTATTAAAGAAGAATATTTAAAACTAAAGCTGTTGTGGAATATACAAAATCATCTGCTAAATAGTGTTTATCGTGAAAATGGTATGTACAAATTATCTTGCAATTTCTTATGATGAAGTCTCGTGCTCTTCACCCCGGGGTAGGTGATATTGGTTACTGACTAAGGCTAATACTCTCCTGCTTTAACTGTCCCCAGAAATTTGTTTATGAACCTGTGTTTACAAAATTAGTAACAAGTAATTTTGCATTGAGGATGTTTATATCGGCATAGGACTCTTTATGTCAAAATAAATAATGCTGGATTATCTACAGTCACTTCACATGTTTATAAAAGTTGATACGAACATTCCCCTGTGTTTTCTTCAAACCACAAATATTCATTCTTGGTCCAAGCTTGGAATACACATGTTGGATGTGTACACACTGACTGGGGAAAATACATTTTAAGTAGTATCTTAATTAGCAGTTAACTAACCGAAGGTGCGAAAGCCCGACTATGAAGACAAGTTTTAAATGCCATAGAAGCTCATTTCATTGACAAAAGGATTGATAACCTGTCAAGCACACTTTCAAGCATTTGTGGTCTTTTCCCATAAACACTTTTCCCCTTGAAACATGTTTATTTTAACCTTCCTAGTTTCTAGATCAATTCGCACCAAACGAGTATCCACAATGCAAAGTGGATACCCAAAATGCAAAATGACAAACTATTTTTTCTCCTCCAAAGTTTAATTTATACAAGTCACCAAGGCAAAACTCAGCACTACGTTATGAGATATAAAGTGAAGTGATAGCAATTTCTTAATCGGTGGGTTACTGTTGATGGTAAGATGCAAATTAAAGCAAATTTCAGACGCTCAGATTTCAAGCTGAAGTGGGCTGTTTCCCTCAAGGAAAGGCTATTCTTACTTATATTAGAAAATACTTTAAAAAATGTGCTGGGTCTCGATAGTTTTTCAGAAGTTCTCAGTTATGGTCATGTGCCAGCAAATGGCCACCACGTTCCTGGCTGTTGTCTGTTAAATCTCTGCACTGCTTGTGTCCAGTCTGGCATTTGTTTCTGTTAAACTGAAAAAGCAAAAAAGGTCATCATGGCCACAGCACGTCTGTAAGCAGGTTACTTTATCCCCATTTCCTTCTTGTTAGTCCTTTAATGATAGAAGCTTTCTGTACAAATGTGAGTGAAACACGAGCTTTTCAGCTTAGAAGAAAATTAAAGAAAGAGCAGTGACACGAATTCCACTTGAAAATATAATTTGCTTGCTAAGTAATGTAAGCCTTGTTAGTCCTCACATCACTAAACTGCATATACCAGTAGACGTAGTCCATGGCAGTGTCTTCCCATTTTCCAGGAAAGACTGATTAGCTGAGTTTTATGGTAAGATCTCATACTAGCAAGATATCATTATCTTTGATAAAATCAGTGTCAATTTATATCAAAATTCAAATGTCAAAGAACAAGCAGCATCTTACCAACCATTCTTACTGCTGCTTGTGGGTTTTTTTCAGTTCATGCGCTCTTTTATAATGGAGAAGAAGGATTGTGCTTTGTTCTTTATCCCACTGAAACTTCCATTGCCAAGCCAAAAAAAATCAGTTTGAACAATGCTTTCAGCTGACTATTGGGCAGGGAATGACTGAAATTTTTTGGGGGTCCTTACAGAATTACCAGGACAGACAACTGGTCCGTCATAGCCTCATCTTGCTTCTGGAAACAGCTTTTGCCTCACGTCCTCTCTGAAGACAAAGTTCAGCAAACCCCTGTAACCACTGTGCTGTTATCCATTAGCGTACGGCATGCATCACAGAACAAGGAGGAAAATGAAGAGAGGCGAGCTCTGTCTACGCCCTTCTCTAAAATGAACTTCTCAAAATGGATCAAATGTCTTTTCAACTCAAAAGCCAGACTGTGTTGGAATATAGGCTAGTATATTTTCATTAAACGCGAAATGAGAAAGCCAGAACAGAAATAGAAAACGCTTGTAGCCAACTCCTCCTGCGATGTTCTTGCAGCGTGGAATCAGACCTTGCTTCCAGTTTTATTTGCAGTCAATTCAGTAACTTTCTGAGTTGCAGCAAACTGCAGCCTCCCCTCTGCTCCCTTGCAGCTTTTCTTTCCAGCACTTCTGTGGTCTAACTCAGCAACCTCTCCATCTGAGCATGATCTGCAGGCTCTGAGGACTCTACTGTGACCCTCACTCTCTGCCTTGCCATACTCTTGAAGCTATGCTACCTCCTCCCCCTCATCATCATCAGCCACTTCCAGGAAAGGAGCAACATTCACGTTCCCTGGAGGAATCCACCCAGCTTCTTATTTTTTAAAGGAGGATAATGAAAAATGGACAGAAAATCTATAAAAGACACACCACAGTGATGAAAGGAGGACTTTGATTTGAAGCTTGAGTTTTTGTCTGATTTTAATGGCCAGCTCTGGAGAATCAGTCATCGTTTCAAAAATCACGTACGGTTACGGCCCTGTAACATGACGAATGGTAAAAGATCCCGCAAGCAGAAGTAGCTCTAAAATCATCTAAGGGATGCTTGTTTATTCCCATTGTCTCACACCTATGTCCTTAGACACGTTTGGGCCTCACTGACATCCATGGGCTTGAGAGCTTGAGCAGTTACAGTTAACTGGAATTTGCTAAAGCATTGGGTCATCCTTGGTTGAAGGTTTGCTGTGTAGGGTTATTAACAGTAAGCAGCAGGAAGCATTCCCTTTGGAATCAGAGAAAATGTCTCTGCACACATATATACATGCTTACACAGATGCAGAATAAATTATTTTCAGAATAAGTTTTACTTTACAACTTCATATGTTACATGTCTTTTCTTTCTGAGAAAGAATCAGGACTGAGTAGCAGAGAAGGTTGGTTTCTGCCAGCTCATCCCCTCAGCTGTTGAGGCGCTTCAAGTGAATGAATCCAGTGGCTTGAGGATTCAGGCGAGGGGATCTCATGATTAAGCCCTGTAAATGCTGCCACGGTAAAATTCCAGTGCAACGTTAAAGTCACTCCCAGTGACTTTTTCAGAGTTTCACTGCACATGCTTCCTCCTCCTCTGCGCAGCCTGGTGTTAGCTGCAGAACATCCATCCAGCCTAAGCTGAGGTCACTGTCAGCTGCGCTTTTAACATGTAGCGTTCTTAGAGGTTTTGAAATCTGGTTGTAGGCAGCTCCGACTTGGACAGCCAACAGCGGTGGTTACTTTTGACTTCATCTCCATTTTGTCTGGTAACACTCCATCCATAAAATGGGGGTAAAATGACTTCCTCCCTGCAGAGGAGTGCTGTGAAATAAATTAATAAATAGCTGTGAAGCATTCATCCTCTTGAGGAAATTAGTTCTGTCATCAGAACAGGGTTTAAGTAACATGCAACGGATAAGGCAGGAGGAGGCCTTGAGCATTAAATGGTGAAGCTGAAATAAAATACCTGTGCGCATGAATTAAGCCCCCTTGCCTGTGTGCCGAAGGACGTAGGAGTCCTGTAAGAGACTGCAAGTGCGTTGTGTAACCAAAGACACTATTAAATGGCACTGTGCAACGTGCACATCATAGAAACCTCACTTTTCCGCCCTCTTACTAGTGGTTACATCTTTCAGACCTGGCTACCTTGGGGGAAGACCTTGCACAGAAAAAGGAGAACTCTGTAGTTCAGAACATCTAACAGATTATTTCTTGGGACGGTATGATCCATGGAAAAATAAAGGGCATGATTTTTACAGATTTGTGCAGGATCTTTGGACATCGAGTGATTTTGGAAATGTATACCTCGAACTCATCTTCACCATCGATATACAATATTAGCAGTACACAGTATTACTTCATATACAGTATTAACCAGGCACGACAGAGGAACAATTTTCAGTAGCAATCTACTGCATTTGAATGTGTGATGCCACAACTAAAGCTTGATTCAGACCACTGATAATCTTTAGGGCCATTACAAGTCCTTACCTCCCGAAGAAAAAGCTTTCTGTTAAGGTGGGAGTTACTGTTACCTGCGGACGACGTTTTCTGTGACCCGGTCACATGACACCCAATTCAGTTCCCATTGCAATCGGTAAAAAAACCACTTCTGTAAAACAAAAACCGTATTAGAATTGTATCCTCAAGCCGCCGGCTCCTCAGTGTGCCCATCTGTGGGGCGGGAATAAGCAGGCAACATTTAATGGTAGCAAAGTGCGTTGAGATCCCTGGATGAAGGAGGCTGAAATCCACAGTATTATTCTTGGTCTTGTGACAGCCTGGATTTCACTTACACGCCATTATTGTGAGAAGTGTGTTATGTTATTTGCCTGTCCACGCTAACAATGACAATAAATCACTCTCCACACTTCACTAAGAGAACTAAGCGTTATTTACAGATTACAGTGCGGATAAGGCAGAAATACTGTTCCCATCACTACAGTAAAGGATCTGTCAGCACTTTCATTACCATACTTTAATTCCAGTGGTTTGCAAGCCCATTTTGATTACCATCACCAAATAGACTGCTATTTTTCAGCTTTATTAATGTTAAGTGAATAAATCATGGAAGTTAAAATTCCTTTTGTTCTCCCATAACTAAAATTGGCTTGAAGTTGAAAAATGAAATTTGGAAAGCAGTTCAATTTGTCCCGAAGAGAGAGAAAAAGAAGTTAAAGGACTGGCCACTTCACATGCTTACACTGTAATCTCATGATCATGCATCTAGATCTGTATTGACATGATGATATACCGGAAAAATTAATATTCCTGTGGAGCTATTCCAATTGCTCGGATACCTAGTACCATTTTTTAAAGCTGCTTAAATACATATTTACGTTGTGTCTGGGTGGTCCTTGGGTTAAAGAATATGCTTTCAATAACTTTCCAACAAACTTGTATTTTTTATTTTTAATAAAAAAGAGGAAATTAAAGACAAAAAACTGTGTTATTTTAACATTCAGGTTTCAACAATGATGAAATTCAAATTTAAACTTGACACACCATCTTAACTCATTCAACAATATATTTTTAAGAAATGCCAGTAATGGGATGAGTTAAGAAGACTAAATCAGCCCCAAATGAAAACTCCTAAGTTATGTTTCATTCCTGAAAAATGTGTGCACATGAAGGATTTCCCCCTTATGTTTTTGTAAAAAGAACTTGGGAGCTTAAAACTGTGAACTTTACTTGATTGTGCGCAGGCTTTGTTTTTTGGGAAGGGCTTGTGAGATGGACACGGGGACCCCAAGGTCAGCCAGTAACACAGCCCATCTCAGTTGCCTGCCCCGGGAAGGGGACTCACTAGCTCGTGATACCACCGAAGGCAGAAGGACCACAGCCTGGACTTTGCTGAGGAAAATGCTCTCTCTCTCTCTCTGAGGCGGCCTTACCTTCTGTGATAAGGAATGGGGTGAGACAACCACATACGCTGTTCTTGTTGTGTCTCTGATTGTCTTTCCAGATGCAATGCCCGTGATGCCTCATGCCACGTACCTCTAAGAGGCAGTATCTGGCTGTTCATTTGCATTTTACTGTGTGTTAAGGTCTTTTAAAAGCCATCTCTGTTCATTTAAAAGGCTGTAGTGGGACAGCAAGAAGGTAAGTCACCTGCTTGCCTTGTTTTAGCTGCTGCACTGAATAAATAAAACCTGAGGAGAGGAGAGGAGAGGAGAGGAGAGGAGAGGGGAGGGGAGGGGAGGGGAGGGGAGGGTACTCTCCTGCAGGCTGCAAAGCAGACAGGGTGCGGGGGAAGGACTTTTCAAAGGACAAGGTACAGCTTTGCAGCAGGAGCAGAAACTGGTGACTGTTTGGAAGAAGAGGGAGCAAACTATACAAAGCCCTGGCTCAGGCTGATGGAAAGAGACTGCAGATTCAGAAGGCCTCTGAAGAATATGTAGAAAGGTGGAAAACCATTCAAATATGGAATTTAGATGCGTATCACTCCCTTTACACACACACACTCACACATATGCACACTGACCTTGTAATGTGATTCTGTTTTATCCAGCAGATCTGCGTTTTCTCTTTCCATCTGTATTGATTTAATTCAAATTCAAATAAAATCCAGCTTCTGAAATTCAAAGGTCTATAGTGGCTTGGGGATGTTTACAATTAGGAAAAAGTATAGGTAGATGCACCTCAAAGCACTGGCTGACTCAGGATCCTTTCACGTTTGTATTGCTCTATTTTCTTTCTGCAGCCTGGTCATAAAATGTATCTCCACTGGCCACCCCGTATTTGGAAATCCAGTTGAAGATCATAACATACAATGTTCAATTCTTCCTTATGGGATTTAGAGTCTGTGGCTAGACGTTTTGCTGCTGAGCCTTAGAGTCATATGAACTCTGTTGGCTCCAAGGATTGCACTCATCCTTTGTTTTCATTTTCTGGTATTGGAGGAAAGATAGCTGATGCTGTCACATAGATGCTATACAAAATCTTGGCTTCCATGATTTATTTAAAACTGCCCTCCAAGTATTAATGGCTCTGCAATGAGACAAGTGCCATATATTAATTTAGCAAGAGTCAGGATTAATCCAATGAATAGCAAGAATAGCAATCTTACGCCACCTTATATTGACCATTGATTAGCAGAGAATGTACAAATTTGTTTTACAAAAATGGAAGTCTAATATAAATGGTAATTAAATACATTATGATTAACAAAACCAAAATATCCTGCCTAATCTTAACTTTACATGGTGACAAAAATATACAACATAAATAAGCAGACAGCTATGCAACAATACCGTTTTCTCTAGAAACTAAATTGTCGGTACTAAAGCAGATACAAAAATATATTTCTTTGTAAAATACGAATTTTAAATCGCTTAGACATAAAACTCAAAATCAGGACTTCACCACATATAACTTCCGATGGTGTATGAGAATCACAACCAAGAAGTGGTGATAAGAAATGGGGTGAGACAAACCATAGGGCCTTTTTCTTGTCCAAGCTGAGGGAAAAGAAAAAAAGTAGATAAAACATCGGCAGCGAAATATCTGAAATGGCAAGATAGCTTCTGAGTTTTAAAATCCTTCTTGATTCTAGCAGTCTGTGTGCTAGATGCTCTTTTCTGAAAAAAATAACTGCTGGCAAAACCGAATCATGACAAGTTAGCCCTGAGAATAACAGAAACAGAAGGACAGACCACGTGTGGACAGAAATCCCCTTTTGTCCCAGTGCTGACAAATACTCCCAAACCAATAATCATTTTGGGAGGAAACAGTTGCTTCATGCAAACACGATGATCTAGAGGTCATGCTTTCTTGCTTAAGACACATTTCTGTGATAAATCCCCCCTGTTTCTCACAGTGCTACAGCTCTTGTCCTACAGCCCTCTCCGTGAGGGACAAAAGGATAGGCAGTCATGAACCACGGCCATAAAGTACGGTGCATCCCCTTGGGTAGTTGCTCAGCCTGCGGAAATGCAGCCATTCCCCCAGGACAGCGAGACCCTTCGTTCTCTGTATTTCACCTGTAACTTATTTCATGGTCCTTGTCCTGCACCCCATGCCCCCAAGAGTGAAGACCAGGGCACGTGCATCCTCGATCCTCGCAGACGAGGTTGCAGACTCGACAACACAGCGCAGATTCACTCGAAGAGCGCAATGCTGTGCTCTGCGCCTGCACCGGACGCTCGGCCCTTCGTCCCCGTCTTCCCCTGTGAGAAGGAAAGAGCGGTCGTAAGGCAAGAGGACAGCCGAGGTGTGAAGCCAGGCAGCTCCTGGCCTCTCTCCTGTCCGGGGTGGGGAGACTGCCCGGGCCGTACACTCTGGGAAGCCAAATGAACCCTAGGAACGTACAACCCTAATGACAAAGAGGGTTTTGTACAAATACAGAGAAACCCACCCAATAATCTTGGTCAAATACCCAGATTTCAGGTCAGTTTCTATTCTTTTCTTTTTTTAAGCAGGTATTATTTAAAGCTTCCTTTTTGAACTGGATAAATATTAAAGATTTAGGACACTTGGGATGTTTGTGACAGCACGACCGAGCTTAGTACAAGCTTACTTCTAACGGGAGGGGGCCCTGCGCCCCCGCCGCACTGTGAGGGGCTGACCCTGCCCGCGCCACCCGCACCGCGGCTCCTTCACCTCACGGCGGGGGCGACTCCCGCGCCCCCTCTTCACCCGCTCCCCCCAGAAGGGCCCTGGCGGGGCGCAGTGCCCGGGGCCGGCGGTGGCCGCTCGGGTGGCAACCGTTATTCCGCCCTGAGGCAAAGGTCCCTCGGCCCTGAGAAGGAAGGGGGGAGGGCTGCGGAGGGAGGGTCCCTCCCTCGCCCCCGCCGCAGCGGGAGAGGCTAGCGACCCCGCTCGCTTTCTCTTCCCCCTCCGCCCGGCCCGGTGGAGGCGGGGGACCCCGGCCGGATTCTCTTTCCCGCCCGCCGCGCGGAGGTCTCCTCAGGCCGGGGGGAGGAGGGGGCTGCCTGGGCGCCTTTGAGGGCGGCGCCGCCGGCGGCCGCGGGGGGGCGCTGGCCGCCCTCTGCCCGGCGCTGCTGGGCTGCTTGTGCCGGCCGCGGCAGTCCCGCTGCCCGCTCGGCGCGCAGCGGCCGGGCATGGGGGAGCTGCTGCTGCTGCTCCTGCCGCCGCTGCTGCCGCTGCTCTGTCCGCGCCCCGCGGCTCCGGCGCCGCCTCCTTTCTCGGCCTGAAGCGCGCCCGCACTCGTGGATCCCGGCGGGGAAGGGGCCATGGGCCGCCTCCCCGAGGCGCGGCGGCTGTGAGGCGGCCGGCGCTCGCTCGGGGAGCCGGGAGGCTGCCGGCCGGCCAGCCTGCGCCGGGGGGGCTGCGGCCGGGAGGGCAGTGCCGGTCCCAGCCGGCGGCGGGCACGCACGCAGCGCCTTGGTGTCGGTGACTTCGGGGTGTCCGCGCCCCCACCCGCACCCCCACCGCGCCCGGCCGCGGCGGTGGATGGATGCGCCATGGCCACTCTGGTGTGCCGGGTGCAGCTGCTGGATGACACCGACCCCTTCAACAGCACCAACTTCCCCGAGCCCACCCGGCCGCCGTTGTACACCTTCCGGGAGGACATCCCGCTCGCCACCCAGCTGGCCGGGGTGCACCGCCTCCTCCGCGCCCCGCAGAAGGTACTGGAGGAGGGTGGGGGTGTAGCGGGCATCGGGCGAAGGGCAGCGGCCTCCCCGCGGGAGCCCGGCAGCGGGGAAGACGGGCCGAAAGGCGGCGGGCGGCCCCCGGCCCCTGCGGGGTGGCAGCTCGGGCTCCGCGCCCGGCGGGGCTGCGCGGGGAGGGCGCCCGGCGGAGGGGCTGCCCCGCAGCGCCGGGGGCGGCGGCTCCCGTGCCCGCCGGCTCTCGTGCCCCGCCGGCGCTATCCCTCCCCCCGGCAGTATAAATATTTCCTAAAGTCCTGGGGAGAGGCCCGGGGGGGGGCGCCGGAGGGACTCCCCAGCTGCTGTCGTGTGTTCCCAGACGCCTTCGAGGGCAGCTACCGCCTCTGCTTTAGCTGTAGTTGCTGTACGTTTTCCTCAGGAGCACACACCCACCCCCCCCGCCCCAAACCAAAGCCCTGGCTGGGTATCAGATACTACATGCCTGTCCCTTGCTAGTGACTTCTGAATATCTGAGGGTATTGAAGAATAACGTGTTGTTTAAGGACAGCCGAGCTGCGAGGAGCACGGTCGCGCAGGCAGGATCCGAGCTTTGCTGTGGTAAGGTTTAATGAGCTAGGCAGTTACAGCAAGGGCTTTGGTAAAAATAGCTGCCTGTCTGCTGCCCTTGAAACAATTGATACTACCAGTCCGTCTTGCAAAGAGCTGCAGCATGTTACTGCCACGGCCCTTGTCAAATCTTACCTATCTCTTCTTGCATACTTCTTCTAATACGTATGCTGGCATCTGTAGTTCTGCCCTTGAAGTCAGGCACCCGGGCAGGATCCTTGAAATTTCAGTTTTCAAAGCAATGCCATTGATTGACATAATAATAATGTCCTTTCATTATTATCTTGTATCTGCACATTAGTTCTGCAGAGTGCACTGAAGAAAAAAGGAAAAATGCCCACTTCTTTTTTTCTTCCCAGAAGAAAACAAAGTAAAAGTTGTAAAACTTTTATTCACTCACTGATGAAGTGGGAGGAAAATACTCTCTTAACATCACTTGTTGTATTATATCTTGCTCTTGGGAGCTTGCGGGAAGATGACAAAGGGCTGTGTGTCCCCTTAGATTTAAGGATATCTAAAACCCCATAAATGTATTTCAGAGAAAAGCTCTTGGAGCAGACAGAAGTTTTGCATTTGTAGAACGGTTTCTCGCATAATAGTTGCCACGGATACAGCATCCAGCAAACAGAGCTCTGCCTAACACACAAAACCTTTCGAAGCTCTTGGTGCACTGGGTCAATTCTGTTTTCGTGTGCTTGGTCATCCCCAATTCAGAGACTGGTCCCATTGTTTTCAAGGGAGGCTTTTTTTGGAGTCAGAGCTAATTAAAAGAAGGGCAGGATGTATTCCGACACCTAATAAAGTAAATAAAAAGATAGTTTAAAATCTGGATTTACAGTTAATTCCACCTCATTTTCAAGGGTATTCCACTGTGTTGTGTTTTGCTTTTACTTTGCTTTGAATACTGTCCTGGCATTTTTTTTATAACCCTATACTAACCAGCCCCGCCCACTATTTAGTGTCTTAGGAGCCACCCAAAATCCGTGGCCACTTCTATACGTTTAACTCCTGCCCTGTGTTTCAGCATGCAGTGTGTTTCTCAAGTTTAATTAATGTTTGGAAACTGGACTTGCAGACTTTGGATGAAAGATGGCCTGAGTCTCTAGAGGTGCTGTAAACCTGGCTATTGAAAGATAGCTACTCTGCTAAAGGCAAGTCCTGGCCCAGTGACTTGTTAATCTGAGGTTCTGACTCTTGCAAACATTTTGTTTCTGCTGTTGTAATGATGTGAACAGGCTCATTGAAATCTGCTTACATGGTTACAGTTACATTTGTGTTTGCAGAACCAGGGCCTGTTTCTAGAGTGCCTTAATTATGTCTCTTGGCCTTCTCTTAGCTTCTACAAAGAAGAAAAGAACCCGGGTTGATTAGACTTGTTTACCTTTACTAGTTATACTGAAAGCTTAGTTCTTTGTGTGCACTTGCAGTTAGTGCAGCCTTTCTGTGTTTGGCATTACATCTTTCTGTGTGTGATTTTGTAGAACCATCTGATTTGTGTCGCTTTTTAAGGACAGGCTTTTGGTTTTCTTTTTCGGAGGTGGGGATATTCTTTCTGCAGCTTTTCCTCAAGACTGTATTCACCTGGTCTCTAGCAGATCACCATATTAGTTGACCAAGAAGGAGTTTGCTCCATTTCTCCCAGAGATCAGGACAAACTCTGTGATCTCGGAGGAATGCAGCTGTCAAAGCAGAGCATAGGTTCAAATTCAGGTGTCAGTTCATGTTGACACATTTGAGGCTTGATTGATTAATTACTTTGAAAATTAGTGAGCTAATGGATTGGTGGTTCATTTAGTATCTTGATGGTGACTAGAACAAAATATCTTGAAACAGACTTAGTAGTTTATAGCTCAAATACGTAGTAACACTGATGTCTAAATCATTCCTGAAATCTTAGGCATGTTGGCCTTTTTGCCAGTGAGTTCACATGAACAATGCTAGTTTTCTTTCATCAGTTTTTAAGTTATCATCTTTTGAGTGGGATGAGTATTCACTTATTCTCTGAACAGAGGTGCCAACTTCCTGTCTTCAAATCACCAGCTGGTTTTACATCTCCTTGTAGACGATGTACTGCTGTGGGATGTACTTGGGAGAGTGAAGTCAGTAGCGGGAATCCAGCTCACTTCGGTGGGTGTCAGATTTCACCATTGCTAAGTTGACATTTGTAGTGATGACGGTATTTTTATAGTTAATAAAAGAACTTGTATATTGCAAGTCATTGTAAGTTAAATATTATAAACAATTATTACGAAAACCATTTAAAACTCAAACGAAAAATGCTTTTGACATTCTGACCTGTCATAGTATGTCATTAGTAGCTTTTTTGTAACCAGCAAGTGTTATAATTTGACTCCAAAGGGCAGCATTTCTTTAATCCAGTTCTTTGGAAGTACAACTCTTGATTTCACATGTTGGTTTTACTACTTCTTCTCTTTTAAACTTACAAGTGTACTTGAGTCTGGATGCAAGTCTAGATCTATAAAGTGTCTTCTGAGTGGTAATGTTTTTACCACTTGTCCTTGTGGAGGAGCGCAGTGAAGTTAGGTGACTAAGTTGCACGAACACTGGCTAGGATGGGCTTTACCACCCTGAATGCATCAAGTATCTGGATGAGGTGGAGCACCTAAACCGGTTGATAGGGAAAACTGAGAAGAAAGGTGTCTGCAATCCTTCTTTCGCTTGGAATTAGGTGCCTAATTGTAACCTCCTCCCTCACCCTTTTTCCCCGCTTCTCTGTGCACACACCTTTCCCTACAGCCATATCTCTGGATGAAGCAGCTTGCTGTACCCTGGGTTGCGCTCAGTTCTGCCTTGTGTGTGCAGCAGGTGTGCCTGGTGCAAACGTGCTGAACTGAACACCACGGCGCAGGGCACTGCCATCAGGAACGCTTGCCTTGGGTATCCCCCATGGTTTCAGGTGCCTTGGTGCTAGATGGAGACACACCATCTTACTTGCCAATGCAATGAAGTACCACAAATTCGGTTATGGTATTTTTAGCCACATCTACAAATTCTTGTTGAGTAACTAAGCCACATTGCAGAGCTTTTGTGGGTTGCTCATATTGATTTGACTGCCCGAGGTGCCATTTTGGATTTGGTTTTTACTACTTTGTTTCTGAGGATTTTAGGTCTCTCTTGCTGTCTGTTGTATGAACAAGAACTGGATCTAGGCTGGACTCTGAATTCAGATGTCCCTTTTGCCCATTTCTGTGAACCTTGAGAAAATTCAGAACTGGATCTAAATTTGTGGCTCAGGCCCAGTGCCAATAATGTGCTTTGAATCTAATTTCGTACTTTGGGTTTGTTGGTTTTGAATTGCTTTGAGTTACTTGATACTTATGACTTGCTGACACAGGGTCATTCAGGAGAGCGGATATATATACATGGCTGATGTCAAGTGGTATGCTTTTTTTAGAGATCTTCTTCATTATAACTTATTCACATAATTACAGCATGCTGAGTATGTTGCCATATTCTGTTTTCACATCCCGCAGTGCTGTTCAGTGTTGGGACAGCTCTGTAAGAAATACATGTTTACAATGATATAGGAAATCACAGTCTAATTTATCAAGAAAATGTAAATGAAATACTTTCTGTAATAATGGAAGACCAAAAAAATCTCACAGTGCATATGGTGTACTGGTGGTCACGGTGGAAAGGGGGGATGTAGTGCTATAAGGATAGTTGTTTTGACCTCCTGTTCCCTCTGAGAAAACTGGAGGCAACTTCTGTGTTTAAATCTCTTCCAAGAATTTGTAATTAGGAACAGTGTAATTCAAAAAACAGTGGTATAAGCAAATAAATCCAGTGAGCACTAGAGGGATTCGGGAGTTCCATTCATAAAGAAACCATCCAGATTTCTGCCTTCAGCTGCTGTGATTTAGCCCTAGGTTAAAGCCAGGGCTGACTCTGGAGCATGGTGTGATGTAAACTGATAGCAGGGGCTGTTCCACTGGGTTGTGTCCTGGCATGGAGCTCAGCTCTGGGATTGAACTCAGTGCCAGGCTATATCCTGGCATCAACCTCAGGTTTTCTGAGAGCAGAAAACCTACCAACTGGCTCCTTTTCCCTGGCTTTCCTTGAAGCACAGTGGCATTAAGAAATGCCTTGGTGCACAGAGGCTAGGCAGAAGCAGAAGAAGAGAGGATGGTTTGGATCCTGATCCTGCTGGAGGCAGTGGTAAATAGAGCAGCCGTTCTCTGAAGAGAGGATTTTTGGGTTGGTTGTTATGCTCTTCATGGGAGCTGAAGAGTAGAAGATGGAAACTGGAATATCATCATTGTTCCAGGGAAAATGAACCTGCAGGCAGGGGAAACTGGCTGATATCATCTCCAAATGTTGCTGCTGAGGACTGGAGAATATTTTAGTTGAGGGCTGTCAGGACATGGACATCAGCCCTTTCTCATCCTTCGAGAGAAGAGGGGATTTAACACAACAGTTATTTCCAACAGGTTTCCAAAGTGTTTGGATCTAGCCAAGTATTTCTGGAACTGACAAAATCCCGTGCTTCAAGAGATTGACCCTGTAGTGGTCGTGTGTGCTTGAATTTTCTAGGGAAGTATTTATGAGGGCAGAGGGGGTAGGATTCAGCTCTGTCTTCTGACTTGAAAGCACAAGCTGCATCAGAGTCCTGTGTGAAACACAGTCTTCTGGGGGAGTATAAACACCTGCCCAAAATCACAACTCTGAAAAGCTGCCCAGTCTCCAGCAGCTTATTGTCTTCTGTGGTGTGGGCCTGCAAAGGAGCAGAGATACCCGTACAGCAGATACAAAGTAACTGTCAAATGCTGGGCTTTATCTCCGGCAGTTTAACATAAGAGGTCTTTGAAGTTCTTGCAAGGTTCTTCTGACAAATTATAGTTCGGGCAAGTTATAGTTCAGTTCAGTTGTTTGATCTAGGCTTAAAAGCCGTATTGTAAAAGCAAGGGAGCAGACCTATCCCAGAGATCTAATTCCTGAATTTGACACTTCTCTCTTGCAAGTCTCTCAGTTTGGCTGCTCATAGATCAAGAGTCTTTGTCAAGAATGATGGGAGCGAGCGTGCTGGTAGTTCTCAGGGTAGCGCTAAATTTTGAAAACACAGACTGGTCAGATGCAGCCTCTGGAAACTTGCATCACCATGTGTTTACTGGAGGTTTGTAATCAAACAAAGGAGATGAATAGGAAGAAGGTAGACCTTGCTGTTATCATTCCCCAAGTCTTGTACTTGCAACTACAAATTTTGATGTTTTCTTTCAAAACCAGTTGTAGATACCTCCTTTCTTCCAAAATTGTTGTATGAAGATTGCTAATGGCTTCAGTTAGTGAGAGACTAAGACAACTTCAGTCCGTATCCATGTTGGTGGAGGAATGGTCAGAGAAAGACATGGGACCTGGCATATTGCAATCTCTTCTTCTTCCTGTGTTGTCCCAAATAAGAACAAAAGTTCTAAAAACTTTTAGGAGGAGTTTTCTCTTTCCAGTGCTTGCACAGCTGTCCTACCTCGCCAGAAATTAGCATCTTAATGAGAGTCCCTTTTCTTTCTGTCTGGTCTCACTCACTGCGTTGTGAGGATGAGTATTACAACCCTTGTGCAACTGTGTGCAAGGCAGTCGGGCTGTAAGTCGCCCATCAATCACATTGTCACCTATGACAATGCTACTTGGTTTTACAGTCCACTTCTCTGACCGGAATTCAGCCAGGATAGGTTGGTACCTTTACTCTTTCAAAAAGCGTCATGTGTTTTTTGGTCACCCGGAGTGGTCTGGGCTGGGGCTGTACACCTTCTTTGGTAACGGTGCTTCAGAAGGCTGTACCCATGTGCTAAGATACTACTTCATTACCAGCTCAGAGGAAGGAGTGCCAGCTACTACACCTCTGTCATCACTTTCCATACCACCTGGATTGCATTATATTAATGTTAACTTTATATTGTATTACAGTTATTAATAAGACAGCAAGGAATGTTGTTACATATTTTTAGCAGAGGAACAAGTTGGGACAAAAGTAGCAGTGAGCTCTCTAGTAGGCCCAGCTACCTAGAAACATCTGCAACCATCTGGCATATGAAACTATTGAAGTAAAGGTGAGTGAGACTTGAAAGTTCACTTTCCACGTCATCAGCTTAACACATATATATTAAAAAAATGCATTGCAGTTTCCAATTCCAAACACTTAAAAAGAAGTAATTCTGTCATTCCCAGCATTTTAAGAATGCTTTAAAAAAAAAAAAAGAGAAAAAGAAAAAGGCTTAGACCTTTCCTTTACTTTCAGTATGACTACTTGACTTTAGTAGTCATACTTCTAAACTGACTCTATCCATTTTGTGAGTAGGATATTTATTTGAATTACAAAGTCCTGGAAAATTTCTAATTTTGATCCTGGATGCCTAGTCTCTATTGCTAAACAAGGGCAATGCATTATTATTAATCTTTTGGTCATATCAGTCATCATTTTGCATGGTAGTGCTCAGTAGGCTGAATAGCAAAGAGTGGGGTGACTGGAAAAGCAGCTTCATCTCCTTTTAGTCATAGTTCTAGAGTAGTTTTTAAGGCAAAGTATATATACTTGGAAGAATGAGACTTCAACAGTGTTGCCTTGTGTTTACTAACAGTTAAACTCCTGATATCAGGAAGATGAGAAGAAGCTGCATAAATGCGTTGTAATACAAAGTCAAGTCAGGTACGCGTGATTACATGCAGTAGTGGAGGGGTGTGTATGGTTTGAAGCTTTATGGTCGTCAGCCACAAAAATAGTAAGCTGTATCTTGTGCTTTGTGTAGGTAAACCAGTTGTATTGCTTTAACTATTGCTACAGATAAAGCGATACAATTTTCCTCTTATACATAGCATGCATGATTATATTGTAATAAAATGCACTTACAGATAGCTTGTATTTCCCTATTTAGGAAAGAAAGAAAGAAAGGAAGTTATGCCTTCATCTTGGTTTCTGCGCTATCTTCTGCTTTTAGAAACTACAGACTATGCCAGTTAAAAAGATAATTGTAAGTAACTGATACTGATTAAAAAATAAAAATACGAGACATTTCAGCGCCTTTGAAGCTAGTTGCCTCAGATTTACTAATGAGCCCTTCAACCTTTGTAAGTGAAATTGAGAAAATAAGTATTTTCTTTAGAATTGTAAATATACTATTGCACCCACATGTAACAGCTTCAGAGGTAAAGTAGCTGCTTCAGTTGTGGGTGAGCTGCCTGGGGATTTTGTGTCTAGCTTTTTCTGATGGCTCTGTTATCAGCAAGGAGAAGATGAAGTTCCTGGCCCCTCTTTGGTGAGGCTGCTCAGTATGTTCGTTGTGAACCACCTGGTGTGATTTGGGGGCTAGCAAAGGAGGCAGCTGTAGCTCTCATAGCTGTGCCAGCTAGTTTGCTCATCCAAGGGTCATATGCAAGGTAAGGCTAGCTGAAAAAGCAAGTCCTATCTGTTTTCTTACTTCATTACTACGAAGCTATTTTACAGCAAGGTTTGCAAGGAAAGAGCATAATAGCAGGATGTGCAATCAGGACACTAACAGGAATCTCATCTGTGCTAGTGAAATGCCAAATGGGGACTTGTGCCTGGTTTTTGTCAGAGTGGAACAGAAGTTCTGAATTTTCTCCAGAGCAACAGTGATGACCCCGTTCTAGCTGTGGGGTAGACATAAATAGACTTCTAGTACTCAGAAACACTTGGTATTTTATGGGAAGTGGAGAAATTGAAATAGCTACGTATCTACTCTCTGTTTATTACCATACTCCAGCAGCTGTCCCTGGAATGTGACCTTTAGCTCCGTGCACAAAGGTGTGGGGTTTTTTTCCCCCCCTTCATCTCTAGCATTATGAAGGAGTTGGCTTGCAAAAATCTGGAGTCCTCTGCCCTCTTTATGGGAGGTCTTGGTGTTTCTGGTGGGGGAGACCCTCCCAGGTTTGCCAGGCAGAGAATAAAGGATACCTGTTGAGCTTTATTCTTTGCACCTGAGAGGTGTAGCAATCCTGCAGGGCCTGAGCAATTAAAGGTGATGAGCAGCCAGAGAAGAAGAGGAAATAAGCAATGAGGGGGGAGAAAGTAAACTGTGTCACTTCCTGCAACCCTTGGAAGAAAGGGGAGACTCCTGAAACTGTGAGGTTCAGTTGTGCTGCCCTGTCTCACAGGCAGTGAGGACCTCTGTGGCTGACCATTGCCTATCAAAAGTAAGTGAATTTGTGGGATTTTCTTTGTGGAATTTGGTGTGGGTGTTTTTTTTATTTTTAAACTTGGTCACTTTCAAAAGGATGCAAGGACTGAGAAGGCTAACAGTGGTGAGTGCCAAGGAAAGGAGGTGAGCTGCAGACTCACCTGTTTCTGGTTATGAAAGTGTTTTGGTACTAAGGCTAGTGCCTTCTGAATTTCAAAAGTTTCCCTCGTGAGGCACATTTCGTCTAACTCCTTCCTTTAGGTGTCTTTATAGGAAACTGTAATGTGATTTGAAAATGGGTGGTTTTTGAGAAACTGTGTGCCTGAGAAAGAAAAAGTACTGCTAGGGCAAATTACACTATTTGTGCTTTTCAGTCTCTACGAGTGTTTCTTCCTTTTTTTCATCATTCTTTCTGTCAAGTATTCTGTGCTATGCTACCAGTTGAGTCAAGCTTCTCTTATAAATGCAGAAGTCCTCTAACTCTCCGGTAACCGCAAGTGAGGTAGGCAGGCTTTATTCACAAGTGGAAAAGCAGGGTATAAGTAAAGTGTGGTATTTTATTTTAGACAGACGTGACTGATTTAACCTGTGTTAGTAGTCTAAATGACAAGTGTATTGCAATGATTGTTGCTGGTTGCAGCTGAAGGACTCTCATTTTACTTTGAATTTTTTGTTCTAGTTTGATTATAATACATGAGACTTTTTGTCTTGCAGCTGTACAAGGCAGAAAGAAGTGCAACTCTTCTGGATTTAGTATCCACTGTTTTGTTTGCCTGTGACCCACACATTCCCTTCCTGTCTTATGCAGCCTTCATTTTATATTGTAGTACTCGTCATCATGTTTGCTCGTTTATGTCCCCTTTCCACATTTTTGAGCAGAAGTGAGCTTGAATTATGAAAGTAATGCATTTAGATTTGTTATACTTGCCTTGTAGATGGTAATGTGTTCTTGTTTAGATGCTGAGTTCAATTGTTGCTTTTTTTAGCCTAATTAAAAAGTTAACTTGTCTGCAGTACTGTTTCAGCTACTGTATGGTGGTTTTACTGGGTGTTATTCTGCCTTATGTGTATGTTACTGTAGTTAAGCTTCTTCTAGACTGAATTTTGGCTTAAGAAGGAAAATGAGCTATTTTTCTGATGAAGCTAAATGTTGTGGGAGGGAAGTGGTGGAAGAAAATCCTGATCTTTGAGAAAGTAAAGGAATGTAGTTTCTGAGACTCGGGCTGTGTTTCTCAGTTCAGATGCTACTTCATTATGCTTTTAGGTTTTCTGTCTTCTCGATGGACTTTTTTTGCTTGGTTTTGAAATGTGGATGAAAAAAGCCACCAGTTATGAATGTGAATTTATGCTAAGCCTAGGGTATGCCCATATCTTTGAGTTTCTGAACTTACTCAGATTCTCAGAGTCTTAACTCAGAGAGTTAAGTTTTTCTGGTGCTTTTATTTCACTTGCTGAAGAGAAGTGATCAGCACTCAAAGTGCCCTTCGTAGAAACAACTGCCTGTAATAAGTTTGAAATCTGGAAGCTTGTGATAATGGAGAGAATTATTTCAAGATGCAGATATTCTTTCTTTGCTAATTAGATGTACCTTAATTTATATGTGTGTTGAGCTTGAAAGTCTTCAGAACATGCACGTGTTCCTTGTAGTCTTTCTCGTCAAGGGGTCTGAATGAAACATCTCCTAATGTTCATCTGTACAAAGGTGAAGAGGAAAAGAATACTGCTTAGGCTAGTTTTCAGAAGCTGTATCAAAAAAGATTAATGGTCCTGGGAAACTGGTAATGAAACACAGCCTTACTCTTCCTCACATCTTTGATTAGAATTCAGCTCCAGTTTTAGTGTATGAAAGTTATTACTGTTTGATAGATCATTTAGCTATATCCTAGAGGATAAGTGATCTCATTGTGGTGTCGCACTTTTGTTTTGATAGTCTCAAAACATTAGGTCCTGTAGGTCCTAAGTCTGAAGCTGTCTGTTACACAGCAAGATTAGTTTTTTTCATTTTTAAAAAAAAGTCTGTATAGTTGCAGGGGAAAAGTCTGAAAATGTGACTCCTAACGATTAAAAAGACAGCAAGAGCTTAACATTTTTATTTAAGAGTTAACACTTGAATGTATAAAAACTTCTTGGCTTGAAGAAAAGAAGTTTTAATTTATTTTTTTTTTTTAGTGTTACGAAAGACAGATATTTAAAAGCATCCTTGCAAATACTGTTTCAAAACAGGTCCTGTAACTGCTACCTCAGCACAGAAGTTCAGGAGCATGCAGGGTGAGGACTGAGTTGTCTCCTCATTGGCAGTATTTTCAGGACAGGATTGAAGTGGGCTTGCTTTAGTGTTGACAAAGCTAAGTCATCTGAATAGCTACCAATGAAGGTAAAGGGTATTGGTTTTCAGGGTTGCCAAAATGTTGTCTGTCTTTCATGAGCGCTAAATTATATTGGAAGGAATTGGTGTAAAACTGTCACTTGTTTTAATGTTTTCCTTTGTGGACTGTTAATGAAGATGGGTGAGATGCGAGTGTACGCTCTGCCAATAAAGAAATCCGTTAGCGCAGAGCAACTGTCTGTCTAGTGCTGCTCCTCGCAACGTTGACTCCAGTTTACCATCACGTTCTTTCAACATGTTTCAACTTGTAATTGCATTGGCCTATATACAGCAATGTGGCTGTCTCAGGCTTCAATCCTAGCTGTTGTAAGAGTGCTGATTGAATTGCAGGCTAAAAATGGGCTTTACGCAGACATGCTGTACGCTATCAGTTGTGCTCTGCTTTGGCAGTTTGTTGGTAATATGACATAATTAAAAGCTGACACAGGCAATAGGCAGAATGCTGTTCAGCGGACTTCTAGGATTTTATAGTTGAACAAGGTATTTTCTTAGCTTGATGAAGCTGGCTAGTATGGTTACACCTCAAACAAGTGACCTACTGTATTAAATTCTTCAGTAGTTCTGGTAGGCTGCTGAAAGAATGCTCTTGCCTTAAAACCATTCATTAGATTGATGTTGCTTCTGTGGGAAAGCCACTGGTAATAGACCATAGCATTTGGAAATCATTATGGCTAGGTGTGATTTGAGTGACAAAAAGAAGATTAGAAATATTTTTCAGCGAAGTGTAAGTTGAGCTATATTTACTTCCTTTATGTTGTTATGGTTTGTCAGTGATATTCCAGCAAATATTTTGGAAAGATATATGCGGCTGATGAGGGGAGAACAGCTTGCTATCTTGCGAGTAGTCATCAGCTAGTGTTATTTTAAGAAGTCTCAAGGGAGATTGATTAAAATTATGCTCTCATGTTCTTCATCCACCAAATTAGATTTCTTGAAATAAAAACAGTAATCTAAATTTTTGAGATAATTAAGCACCAACTCATAAAATATAGTTTGGAGAAATATTCAAATGGAAAAAAAAACTTTTTCCTCACTGAATTCTTCCGAAGGAACCGGCATGAGATGCAGGCTGCCAAGTACTCGGTCTCTGTGTTTAGATCTTAAAATCAGGAAAGGGAAAATAAACTACAAACAATTACTGTAAAAAGATTACTTTCTTGGGCGACTGTATATATATATAGATGCAATCAAAGCAATATTATACCTATCTCTGTTTTTTCATGTTGGTTATTTGTCCATTTCTTCTAAATAAGTCAAGTCAAGACTGAAGTGTGTTCTCTAGTTGAGTCACGGGAGGTTAATATTGAAGTTGAAGTCATGCCTCCATGTTACTTTTTAACAGGCTGGCTGTTTGATGATTTAAAATAAAAGTGACCTCATGCTGCATTTCCATGTGGCGACTAATAATTTGTATGGTTTGAGTTCTTTCTGAAGGCAGATTCTTAAGCGAACCAAAGGCTGATGGAGTTGGGATGATTGTACATGAGAAGAAAAGAAAGAGGGAAGGTCTATAAAGTTTTCCAGGCCCAGAAACAGGAATACAGTCATGAGCAGGTTGTTAGACAAATTTAGTATCTCTTGTAGACTGTACTTTGTCAGTTGTAACTTTGTGAATAGGTGTTATGTCAGGACGTTTTGCAGGACAATCTGTTCTAGCGAACTGACACTCCTGTTTATTTTTTGATATATCTGTTAAATATTGATAGGATTTGTTGTGAGAAATTGTAATTAGCTGCTTGGGGAAGTGTATAAGTGATTTGGCATGAGTGTTCTTACCGTAGCCTGTAACAGCATGGTTGTGTAACCTTGTGCCTGTCCTGCCAGGGAATTTGACTCTCATTTGCTGTTGCAGTGGAACCTATTTTGGCTTGATTGTAAAGCTGTCACCACTGGGCAATGACCTGAGTGGTGGTCGTATTAGTGTCCACCTTTATGAGCTACTAATGGAAAAACCTATTTCCTTAATCAGATGCTATTGAAGCTAATTACTGTGGTGGTTGTTTTTTGTTGCGGAGAAGGGAGGTGGGTGCAAATCCCCAGCCATAGAATGTTTATACAGACACATCTGTGGTGTTTGGGCAATTACAAAGGCCCATGTAGTGAAGCAATGTTTGTGTCATCTCTCATCCTTCCTACCCTTCTACCCTTCCCCTTGCTGTTTTTTTAGTATTGCAGCCTGCACTCTGTAGCCGGAGGCGCAAGCTCAGTTTACAAGTGATGGCGCTCTCTAGCCCAGAGAGAGGCTGTAGTTTTTCAAGAGAAGTGCTTATTGAAAACCTGGAAATAGTAGTATTGTAATTTCTTGATTCTCAGAAGCCATTTCTGGAGGGCCATCTATGAAAAGGGTGCTGCTGTAATCTGCAGTGCTAACAAAAAGATAAGCTAGTAATGAAATTACATTTAAGCTGTGTATTAAAACCTAATATTGAAAGCCTTGTGTACTTATGCCCATATTACTTACAATTGGGAAACGTACTGTTAGTTGCAGAGATGCTTGCACTGGGTAGCATAAATCTGACTTGTAATTTTTTGAGGTCACTGAGTGAAGGGCTTCTGTTTGAGGTTGAGGAGAGTTAAAGCTTTGAAGCCTTTATACACAGATGGATAGAACTGGTAGAGCTACTACGCTAGTGCAGAAGGAAAAAACAAATAAAACCCTTGTAATACAGACAAAGCCTATCTTGCCCCTGGACGCACACGTACATTTGTGACAATGAGGAATGCAAAATAAATATTCTCTTTCCCGTATTAACTCTTGGACAATAGCCATTCCTTCTTCCCAGAAACAAGAGAGGTTTTGGAGCGTGGGCCGTTGGCTCTTCGGGCGCAGGAGCGGGTGGGTGGGCGGGCAGGCAGGCAGAGGAGAGCGGCGCCTGGGATTCCAGGAGAAGCTCTTCAGTGGAATGTCTCCTAATGGCAAAATTGGCGTGAAGTTTAAATACCAGTGCCGCTGCTGGCAGATTTTAAAGTTAACGTTTTGTTTATGCAGTTCTCCTTTGGGTGTTATATTGTGCCCTTAGCATAGTCTCTTAAAGCCTTACAAAGCAAAACAAAGTACTAAGCTGATGAGCAAGCTTTTATTGGCACCTTGTTTTGTTCTTGTCCAGGAGAAAATAGGTTTGTACTTACTCTGTTATTTTATGATTTGGGGGCAGGGAAATTATTTTGCTGTCTTTAAATTCTTCAAGCTTCTGTAAGTGAAAATAAGGTTAAAGTAGTATGTCTGTTGCTTGGAACAAAAAATATTAAGTCTTTTCAGCTTCCCTGAAATAAGTGTTATACCTGAGCCAGCCCCTGAGAACTTTCACAACTCATTTCACAAATGAATTGGTATCCAGCTATTTTATTGGTCTGGAGGAAAAATACTTATGTCTCAGTCACATCAGTGTCGTAGAAGCAAGTGTCTAAATTTGCTGTGAGGAAAACAGTGTCTTTTCAATGTATCTTAGATGAAACATGTTTCAGTTATGGTTTTAATATACTAGTTCAATGTAGTAAAAATGCCTAGTTAGTGCAATAAAACTGCACCTAGATGGACTATATTTTCTCAAGTGTAAACCTCACATATTTGAAAGCAGTTAGTTGAACTTTTGTTGGAAAAGTTTTTGGGATGGAGGGTTTTACAGAATTTGTCATGATAGTGATGTCAATACCTGCTTAAGCAGTTGATTTGGAAACAGAGCTCTTACCAATGTTCAGTTTCCTCCTTTGCCTGGAGGGACCTATATCTCCATTTTGCACCTGTTAGGAGCGTGCGGTCACTGTTACATGTGAGTGGACCATTCCAAGTTTGTATTAAAAATAGAAATCCCATGTACAGACAGTGGTGATGTTTGACAGTATGACACAGGCTGCTATCACCCTAGTTTTGGCATGTTGAATTATATAGTTTACACAGGGAAGGTGTTAATGAGACTTGCCTTTGGGATGTGCCTTTTTTAATGGACTTAGGAGCCTTTTAACTGTTGTTTCCTAGTAGAACGCTAGTGATATTTGGAATAGTATTAATGAGTAGGAACGCAGCTTAAAAAACAGTATACGTTTTTGCTATAGCAATTTAAGTCATTTAAATTGGAAGGAGGTAAAGAGGGAACATACAAATGGGAACCTAAATAAAAATATCACATTAATCTTAACGTTTGATTTGGGAACAAGATTTTTTGAGCCACCCTCAGTTTTTGGGAGAGACCATAGAAAATGAATGATGGGAAGAGATTTGCTTGCAAAAATACTTCTTGTTGAAGGAACACACCATGTTGGCATACGTAGTGAGAGACTCTCTTGATGTGTAAGGTGTTCTCAATACAAACATATTTTAGTTAATTTTAGTCTTACCAGATTGTAATGGGACGGTTGTCAGAGGTGAGGATATTTCTTCATGCTGTTGATGACACAGTGCTGGCTAATACTTTGACACCAGACCTTACAATAAGTGATTTTGGTATTTTTATGTGTGTCTCCATTGCACGTTGACAAATGACTGGTACTTGGAAGCCATTTTCCTAGTTGCTTAGCTATTGCCATTGAGGTTTTCTAGATATGGGTCAGAGGCGGCATTTTTCTTGGAAGTTTGAGTCATCTGAAGTGGATGCAGTAGACTAGTGGGCCATGAGTATGGCCTTAATGTGCAGTTCAGCTGGACTCTCAAACATTTTTCCAAGAGATCTTTACAGTGAAGCAATGGCTTAAGCAATTACCACGTTCCTGTGGTAACACTATCCTTGTGTAAATTACAGTAATTGTTTTATTATCCAAAACTAAGGTGGTACTTTCAAACATACTGTAGATATTATTTGATTACTAAATGGACACTTAGTGCCTTTTGAGCACAGCTGATATGCATCCTTTATCCTGCTTTTTCTTGTGACTATGTACTTCTATTGTCTGTTACCCCTTCATTAGTGTGCTTTGATCGTGCTGTCAAATTATTTAGTCTTCGTAATATAAGACTAAACAGCTTCTGGTTTGTACTTGTCTGTTGAACTTGATAGTCCTGCTTTTTCTCCTTCCTGAAAAAAAATACACCCTGCTTGGTATTGGAATGGCTGTTTTGTCATGAGCCAGCATTTAGGCTTGTATAACAGTCAGCCAGCAACTCCTATAGGCTTTGCGTGCAACTTGTTGCATTTTTTTATATTGTTTTAGGTTTGCAAGCAAACAAAATGTTACCAAAGATTATAAAGCTGTGTGAAGCTTGACATGTTTAAGGGTAACTCAGCAGAGTGGTTTGTAAACCAAAAGTACTCTCAGCACAAGTTTAACCATAGACAGTAATGAATATAGATTCTTTTCTCTTGGCATCCTGTTGAGGTTTCAGCAACCACGATGACTTTTCCAGCCAAAGGAGGGTCAGCTTGTTATCATGACACCATTGTTTAGCAATCAGGGCTGACCCTTCAGGAATGGAAATTACTGAATGACTTGATTCCACTCTTTGAAAGATGATCATAGTGTACCAAAAAGGTCTATGACTGGGGAAAAGAATCTCTTGAATATTTTGTGCTAAATGTACCATTGTTCTCAAGTGTGACTTGTGTCACCTGATGCTGAATTCCAACCAAGGCTGTAGCGGGAAGGAAGGAGGGACACCTGAGTCAGCCCCTGATGTGTTATGTTTTCATTTATATGCTGAGGTGCTCTTATATGTCCTTCTGCAACATGACCCTCTGTGCCCTAAAGCTGTGTAAGCTTTGTTGTTGTTTTATGGATTCAGTTTTCTGGTTTGGTGTCTCACCAAACTGAGTGACTGAGAGCTGTTTCTGTCACCCTCGCTTGGACGGTTGCCTTTGCTTAGCAGTGAACCCTGCCCCCCCCCCCACCTCATAGGACCATTAAGGTGCACAAATATCTTTAAAATCTAGACCATCTCAGTACTGTCAGGATAAAAAAGTTACTGCATATGCCTAACAGCTGAAATCTTTAACCCATTGATGCTTTAGTTCTCCAGAGGAGCTGTAGGTCTCACTGGTTGTGGCGCAGGCTGGCCTCTGACTGCTTCTCCTATAAGAATTGACAGGAGGTCGCTGGGGACCACATCAGGTGTTAAACCAAGACTCAAGCTAATGAAGTGAGTCTGCTAAAATTCAAATTAATTAAAAACCACCCAAACAAAAATGTAGGTGGCGTTTAGCTTGATGTGGCCTTACACCCTTGTCATGTGGGCTATCTCCTCCTTGCTGACAGCTCTCTGGAGGAGAGTGGCCAGCAGCACCTTTATAGCCTGGCACTGTTTCTCGCTCACAGTTTGATTGGCACCTGACAGAGGTTGAGCTGGTTGCTGCTCTGGCCCCTGCCCAGGCAGCCTGTGGTGAGACTGGAGATGTGAAGGTTGCTTTTGGGACAGGGACCGTCTGTGCCAGGACCCACTAACCTCAGCTTTTCTGGCGTTTTGGGGGCCTGTGGTCACAGGCCATCCTTCTAGGTTGAGTGTAGCAAAGGGGTAGAAGGAGGGAGGCAGGCAGAGACCAGGCAAGGTCCTGAAACTTAGGATCCAGTGCCGGTGGTAGCCAAGATTGCAAACTGTCTGTAGGAGGACTTTTGCTCCCCTGGTCTACTACAGACAGGAAAACCAGCATTGCCAAAGCTAATGGGGGGAGCCTAATGCTGGGGTGAGAGATCCTATGTAAGCTTAAATAGCAAAGCTTTGCTTGCAGGATTTCTGTCTGTCATGTACTCGCAGCATTGCTGGCTTTTGTATGCAGCGCTGAACTCTGTCTTGTGGCTCCCCTCCAGTGTAAGGACAAGGTTACCACTTATATAACAATTGCCAAAGTATAGTAGAAATTGACTGCAGATCTATACTGTAGGCTGTTTACAACCCCCTACCCGGTTATTTAATAAGTAGTTTCTAAAGAAGGACTATATTTATTCATTAGTAATCAATATTTTCATATGTTTCTGGAAGGGCAGTCAGGACAAATGAACTGTGTGTATTAACTTTTCTATTGGTACACAGGGCTTGCAGTTACTCATCAGTGCAATTTCGTATCATAAACATTATGTCTAACTGAAAAAGAAGAGGGTAAAAGAGAAATATCATAGATTTCATTCTTGTACTGTTTCGTGCCCCAATAAACATAAAATCAAGATGTTTAATTTTTTGCTAGTGCAGCTCAAAATATGACTTCTTAAAATTAGTCTATTTAAAAAAAAATCATTCTGTTAAAGATTATCTTCTCTGAATATGTTCAGGGAAAACAGCTAATTGAGACAAGAACAAACTGCCTTCAGAGCTAAACAAATTTACATACTCTAAGCAAATCCTTGTAAGCTAGATTGCCAGAGCTTCCTACTTTGCTCTGAGACGCAGGAGGTATTGAAGATGATTCTGTGCAGATTTCTGGAAGAGCTGGGCTTATGGTGAGAATGAGAACTCAGTGTATAGCCATGACTATGATGAGATCCGACTCTCATTCCAGTGAGGGAGAGCGCTTACTTTTTTATTTGCTCCCTACAAATCAGGACCTTTATCTTTCCCTGTTTGGCATTTCCTAATATTTTTTTTTGGCAATCTGAGAAATCTGTGTGCGTGGAATCTGTCTGTCCCTACAGGTGGCCATGTGCAGTCGCAGTATCTTCTTTGGGAATTGTGCCTGTATATCTATGAGGAGTGGGAGATGTTGCTGCTGGAATAATCAGACAAGAGTATGTTAAATAAACCTGCGAGCCCAGTCTTGTATAGTGCTGCCCAAGATGGAAGCTGACATATTTCCTATTTAAGAAAAAGCATGTGATATTAATTTTTCTTTCCAGCATTGCTTGCTTAGAATTCTTGTGCTGCTCGCTGAGGGGAAAAAAGTCTAAAATAAGCAAAAGACAAAGCTGCAAAGAGAAGTAGTGTTCTTTTCTTAGATGGGTATGTAAGCCTTTACCCAGGTCTGAAATAGGAGTAGGAGCTCTCAGGCCTGAATGTTGGAAACACTTGCTGATAGCTTAACTGGGATCATGTTAACAAACTAAACAATTTGAGAGAGAAGATGGCTGATAACTGTGGTACAGAGACAATGTTAGCAAAGGTAGCTAGTTCCTGCGCTGGTGGGGAGAAGGAGGCGGCAGTTATTGCTTGCAAGACATTGGAAAGTTACCTCTTGATGAGGACAAGCAGAGGGAAACATGACATAGTGGCTACTGAAAAATCATGACCACCAGGGGTTATGCATCTTACTACTTAAAATATCTTTTATAGATTTTCACATCATTAAAGCTGCAGCAAGACTGGCCACTCAAAATAGTAATTTACAAGGCTTATAGAAATGGAAACAAGCCCTCATTTTAACCTACTTAATGTAATTGCAAGTGGAGATTGTGTATTTCTTTAATTATATTCATTCTGTCAAATTTTGCTTGCCTTAGTATGCCAAGGAAGGGTAGAGAATATGCAAAATACTTCTAAGATGCAAGGACTGGGAAGACTTAATTGCTGTTCGCTCTGTTAAATGATCCTAAATCCATCTGGTGTAGTCTGCACCCATAACCTATGGATACATTTATAATAATCCCATAAGCAACTTGTTGGAAAGAAAATATTCATGGCTGTCATGTAGGAAAAATAAGTTGGGACTATTAGATATCTGAGACATCTGGAAGGGCCATGAATTTCCTGGTGGAAAACCTTCTCAGTGAAACATCTGGGGCTTATTTCTCTATCTAAACCCAAATAACCTGAAAACTGAAGCATGTATTTAAATGTAAAAGCTAGCAGGACGTTTGCTCTACCAGCGAAGAGCAATGAAATGCTACAGAAAAAAAGGACATTAAAACCCCAACCTGAAATACTGCTGCTGTAGAAATTAAAGTATCATTTGCAAAAAAGGAAGAAAGAGTAGGAATGTCATCTTGTATGCATAGTTGCTCTGTGCACTGAAGTAACGCTGAGAGAAAATGTTTTCTGTGTGGTGTGTTTTTTTTTTTTTTGTGGAGGGGAAAAGTGTGTTTTTAATTTCTTATTTTAAACCTTCTTCATGCATGACAAAAAGGTGCATTCCTCTCCTGCTTTAGGATGATTGAGTCAGCTATTCCTTGCCTGGCCAAGCTGAACAACCATAGCTGTTGTTTTCTTTTTAATTGGGCTTCACAATGGCTTTTAGATCATCAGAAACTTCCTACTACTTAGGTTGTCAGCAGTTTTCCAATCTGTGGATCTTTGTTGTTGGCTTGTGTTTTGTTTGGGTTTTTTCCTTTGGGCCATTGCCAGGATGGGCTTGAATGTTGCCTCTTGCCGCCTTTTTTTTTTCCTTTCTCTTTTTTCCCTCTCCTGGAAGTGAAAGCTCAGCCAGAGGGACCGGAGGCAGGAGAAGCGTGGGTCTCCATGGCCACAGGGATGCACCAGGGCACCCAGGGTTGCCATGGCCGTGCATCAACCAACTACAACAGCAAAGCGCCTGTGGAGAATTTCAAACCTCTTTCCTCTTTCATGGACTGCCTTTTGAATGCATCCCCAGTACTCAGTCCTTTTTTTCCCCTTTTAAATAGAGCGGGGCTAGTTTATCAACAGGGGAGGGTTTGAGCACTGAAAACGAAACAAAAGGGTTGGGCCTTCTTGCATGTTGAAAGGACCTGTTTCTTATTTCACTGACATGCTGTTTGAGAGGATGACATCATCCCTGTGGAGCTGGTAAAGTTACACCGGTGTATACATTGTGAGGTTAGAATGGCACCAAAGACCTTGATGCTTCGCGAACTGCAATTGTTTTTGTTTTGGTTTTTTTAGTAAGGGTTTTGCCACCGTCCTTTTACTGTGTAGTATAAGACAGCAGCTTAACAAAGCGAAGCTACTCTTCCCACTGTAAGAATTGCTTTCAAATTAATTGGCAAACAAAAGTACCATGAATAAAATAGCTTTGTGCTTCGTATTTCAGAGTTTTTGATTGTAGCTCACTCTTGCTGGAGTGTGTGAACTATGTGAGATGCTTGTCCGTAGTGAATGAAACTGGAAGGATGAATAGCTACAGCTCCGAGGTAAACTCAGTTATGTTTTTGTGGTGTAAGAGCAGTTAAGCCCATACTGAAAATAAATTAGTTCTTGCTGTAATTCATAGTAAAATCAATACTGGAGAGAGTGAGTAATGGTTATTCTTTTTTCTTGAATGTGGTGTTTACTTGTTTCTGTGTTTTAGGGCTGTGCTGCTGTTTGTTTTTAAGTCAGTGAAGAGATACTATCGTGATTATAGAGGAAATATGGAAAGTGAGAGACATACCTGTCTCTCCCCTTCCTACTAGTTGCTCAAAATGCATGCTGTTTTTAACAGAGAGGAGAGTTTTTACATTTTATTTGAGCCAGATACTTTTTAATGAGATTAAAGCTACTTTATGGAAGGGAAACCTATTTTATCCATTGTTACTAGCTAACACGATGCTTTTTCTAGCATAAGGTAGTATATAATTAATTCTCGTATCAGAAGAAAGCATATACTTTTGTTTCCAGACTTTTGAGAATGCAGCAAGTACCAAAAGGCCATGTTTGGAGAGGAGGGATGAGCTTGTGACGAATGCCTTGATCTAAGGCTTGGGAGAACATTTGCTCTTTCTGAATGTGCCAAAAGCTTGCTGTTTTACGGGGGGGTTAACCACCTTAGGGTTGATTCTGTTGTGGGACATGTGACTTTTCCTGCTGCTTTAAATTTACTCCTAGTTTTGTTCCAAATTGCAAGTATTGGGCATGTTTCTCCATGTGAAAACCTTCAAACTCTTTTCAACTTTTAGTATTAAAGGTGTCTCCTCTACATGCAACCGTGTTTCCTTTATAAACCACATCCACATTTTCATTCAAATCTAAAACATAGATCAGTGTGTTTATTGTGGCTTTTTTTGCCAAAGTACAGTCTTCCATCACAGAGTTGGGAAGTCCCTAGTTTTATGAGGTGCAAGTATGGTGTTCCTGTACCTTCTGGGAAATGCCTAACCAACTAGTCCATACAGCTTCAGGACATACGTGTATGTGATAGGGTATTCCAAATTATTTTGCTACAGGCAGCTGTGAGGAGCATTTGAATTCAACCAAATGGTTATCAAGGCTTATTTATGGTACAAAATGTTACACCAGTTAATTTGGGAACAGAAAGCTGTGTGCAGTCTAGGCCAGCTCCTAAGAGCATACTCTTAAGGGCTAGATCCTGCCAATCCACTTAGGCATCTCTAAAATAATTTTGACAGCTTAGTCTTCAAAAGATGTCCACAGTGTCTTCCCCTTCCTCGCTCTCAGATATCTAAGGATTTGTTCTCCCATAGTACATTGGCTTTGGTGGCAAGTCAGCATCAGATGCTTCCAAACAGCTGCTCTGGGGCTGTTTTTACAGCTTGGTGCCCAGTTGCACTGCAAGGAAACCCAACCATTTGTCATGAAGGTAGATTGTCAAAGTGATCTATGCTAAAAGTAACCACAAGAAAATTGTTGCAACTGCTGGACAGAGGACTAGAGTACATACATGAGGCTATTGGCTCTAAAGTTGACGAGTGCCACCATGGCCGACGATGGCATTTAGGTACGTAAAGGTGCCATGTACGTTTGGTCTTGCAGGTGTCTGAACATTCCCAGCATCTTTTCTGCAGGCAAATCCATTTGGAATCGACAAGCTAGACATCTGTAAGTTTAATTATCAACTACTGCAGAAAACCATGTTCAGTCTCAGTGGGTTTGACCCGTGTTACCTATCAAAACTGCTACTTCTGGTTTATTTTGGTCATTCAAATGTTTTTAAAAAATGTTGGGAGCAAGCACTGGAAGCAAGGGCTTCAAGTGGATTAGTTTGTATGAGCTTTTATGCTCATAGCAAGGTACAGGCACATTGTGGTGGTTCTGTGCATAGAAGAAAATTGTAACTAAGGCAGCAATCTACAGTAGCTAATACCAGATGGTCTAGAGGGATACTTGAGTACCACCCTAATGGACCAATTTAAATAATAGATATTGGATGGCTGATGTCTTGAAGCATACATGTTTTATATGCTCTTACTTACAAGAAATTAGCCTTCCTATTCCTAGAAGTATTTAACTGCATTTGATCTCTAAGCTTTGAACTCTATGAGCTTTATTGGCCCATTATAAGTATTTAAGTATGAGTATTTAAGGCTCACTTTTAAACAGTTTTGTATGTCTTTCATTTACTTATTCCTTTGTTCTGAAAAAGGCTAAGAGCATAATTGACTTTTTTTCCCTCTCGAGTACCACGATCCTCTCTTGCTTTTTTCCAAACTGTCTCAGTCTTTTCATTCTCTTATGGCATCACCTAGTCCTTGCTGATACCATTTAGAGCCTGTCCACTGCCAAGAAAAATAGATCAGGAGTTTATTACTAAAGCCATTTGTTTCTAGTTATTTTCTCTCTATGCCCTTTGAAACAGGGTGATCAGAGTGTAAGCAAGGAATGAATACTGTTGAGATATGGCTGGTAATGCTGCATTCATTCTTTCCTTACAAACTTATATTTTACTTGTAACTGAGTTGGAGGGTATGGTTTTCTGTTTCAGTATTGTTCAGATGTGATCCTAATGAATGCAGAGGTTCTCTGTTGTTTGCCTATTCTAGTCCAGACAACTGTTTTAAAGCTGGGGGTTGAAACTGCTTGGCAGCTAATCAAACAAGGAAGAAGTGGATGATTAAAAAAAAAAATGATGAAGCATAAGTGCCAAATAAATTCTGCTCAAGGGTAGAAAAATCTGACTTTAGATCCCTCATGTGCTTTTATAAAATCTGAAAGTAGGAGTTAAGAAGAAAGTCTGCAGGGTACATGTATTTTCATGACTTTTTCAGTGTTCTCGTATTGAGTTTCATTCTCTTAAACTTTTTAATCATGCTCTTTTAATGAGTTCCCAATTGATGTTTCATTTTGAAACCACGAAGCCTTTAAGACAGTCTAAGTATTGGGAAGAGTTGATGACTGTAGTCATTAGAATATTGTTAGTAGACAAAGTCTTTCATTTAAACCTACAAGATTCAGGCTGTGTCTGAAAAATTATTCTGTTGACAAGTGCATGATGTTCTCTCTGGTAATCCTCCCGTGCCTTATTTTCTTTTGTATTTCACACAAACCCTTGGTGTGAATGTGTTTAGTGTATTTTCCTGTATCTTAACCCATGGGTTTGTGCTAGTGTTCTGTTTGGTGGTTTTTGTTTTTTCTTTTTAAGCTTTCAGGTAACTAACCAGAAGCCTTTGAGTCAGGTTTTGATTATAACAAAAGGCAATTTATCCTGGGCTTCCTGTTTCTTTTACTGACTCTGTCTTTGACTCTCATAAACTCCAAATCTCCCCTGTTTTGGCCCTCAAAAGTTTGAATTTTGCTAGAACTGCAGTCATTTCAGAACTACTACCTGCTCTTCTCTCTCTGAAGCGGTCTTGTTTTCCCCAAAACCTCTCTGCTCTGGGTTTCTAAATGGCCTGGTATCTTGTCTCTAGTTTCTCTGTTTTCCTTAGTTTTGATTTTTCATAGTGGAGGGATCATAGATGCAAATAACCTCTTAAATACTGATTCATGGAATATCTGAGGACTGACATTCCAGCTGCATTATTTTTAAAAGGGTACAGATGTGAGTCATATGGGTGGAAATGCAATCTGCACGTTAGGTTAGGAGTGGGTATCTTACTTTTTGTGGTATGTTGTCTAGTAGGTGTTTAGCCACTGTGTCAATCAAACCACCACTGCTGAAGATGGATTGCATTTATTGCTTACTGTGCCTCTGTAAATGGTGTGGGTGGTTCTGCAGTAGTGTGGTATTTTACTTTTGTGGTAGTGTAGTGAGCAACCTGTGGTGTCCCAAATGCAATAAGAGTAGCAACGGTGGAATCCTTAGAACAACCTGTGTCTTTTAACTGCTCAAGCAAGGTGGAGGATACTAGTAGAAACCTTGTTCTCGGGGACATGCATTAAGAATAAAAGGCTGCAAGTCATAGGTTCATTCTGCCACATCACTTCAAAAAATATTTTTCAAATATGAAGTACTTCTCAGTTTTCAGCTTAACAGAAGTACAAAAGAAGCCAGATGGAATTGTTTGCCACAAATTAAGTATGATTTTTGCTTTCCTGGACTACTACTTACCTTTAAAAGAATGATTTCTGAGATTTTAACTCAAGTGTTTTTCCTACACACACACTCTGAACAAAAGATTCCTCAGATGAGAAACTCCATTGAAGCTAATCCTTTCCCTCCTCCTCTCACTTTTCTTGACCTATTTCCTCCTTAGAGATTATTTCAATTTCCTTGGATACCTTCACAGTAATTCCAGCCAAATGATAATGAGAATGTGTCAGCTGTAGGCATCCCCTGTGTTTCAGCCAAAAAGCTGTATATACTTCTGAATAAAGGATCCTGTTCTTATGGTCACTCTCGTTTCTGTTCAGCTGAAGATGTGCTTAACCATGAAGGTGAGAAGAGCTAGCTCTTTGTCATCTTAGTTAGGAAAAGCTGAACACGGATGGGGAAAGGGAGTGGAAGAATCTAGGTGCCAAAAAGTTGATGACAGGATGCAGAGGTTAGGTTATTCTCATCCTGTAGGCTCATTGTGTTTACTGTGAGAAAACTAGAAAATGCAGTAGGTTTTTTGGGTTAAAGAACTGGAGAGTTTTTGGTCTAAACAATTTGACTTTGCTGAGTTCTACTGTTGGCTGTTTGGTTTGCGGGTCATCTCAAATTTAACTGATTTAACTTAAAATAATTGAATTAGGTGGGGGAGAAAGAGTGTGTGTTAGTTCCCTATGCAGCATGCAATTCTGCATAGTTTTTATTCAGAAATTCAATTATTTTTAGTGTTTTCAGTTAGCTTCTTAAAGCTTATATTAAATACTGCAATAACCCCCATCTCGTGATGAATTTATTTGGCTTTCTTGTTCCATGGTTGTTGACATTTTGAGCACTTGTATGCTTTCTAGCAATGCCTGTGAGGCTGCTGTTGGAAGCCATGGTGTCATATTTGGACGCAGATACTCTAGTAAACTAAATTGCTCCCTGTGGAGCACTGTGTTAAAGGGAATCACGAAGCAAAAGGTCTGTGAGTTAGTGACATAATTGTCTAAGAATAGCAACAGGTAGGCATCTACATGTTACGTTTTCGCTGCGGTGTGTTGCCTGTATTTCAGAGACTGCCTGAAATAGCAGTTTCAGAATTTTGAACTCTGAACTTCCTTTTGTTATTCTTAAGTCAAACCCATAATATTAATATAACAGCTTTCTGTGTTTGTTTTGAGTGTGTTTGTTATTTCAGCAGAATATTTTTATTGGCAGCATATTGTTCCAGTGGCTCTTGAGGATCTAATGTGGCATTAATGTTTCACTTCATGCACTGTATTACCTGACCCCAGCAGTATTTTGTGGCGTCTACCAGGCCAGAGATAAAAGCTGCTGTTTCAGACTAGGAGTGCAGGCTATGTTCAAAATACCAGAGCTTTCATATCAGAGTAGCAGTTCCTTTTAAAGTAATTGTGCTCTGATGGCCCTACGTGCGTAGGGTTGCGCAAACCCTTAGACTATACTTTGTGTGTAGGCATGGCTCCATCAGTGCTCCCCATTGTGTACAAAGCTCCCCAAAGTGTACAAAGTTTGTGAAGTAGTTTGACAATGGCAATTACTGTGCTAAAAATAAACCAGAGGTGCATTAGTATTAATAACTACTCCCAGAAGCTATGCTAATCACTCCTGAAGAGCTGCAAAATTGGGCAATACTGTTGTACATGCTAAATTACTTCTTATAATGTAAAGTTACAGATCTAACAAATCAGGTTGTGTTTGTTTTGTTTTTTTTTTCTCCAGCCTCTAAAAGAGTATGGAAGAGTGAGTTTGCCGGAGTTCAGAAACCTTGCTGACTTTTGTGAGCGTGGATGACTGAAGGGGGCACAGCTGCCTTCTATATAGAGCATGTGCCTAACCTTACTTTTAAAACTCTGACCTCACAAAAGTATTGGTTTTATTGCAATTTTTAAAGAATTTTTTAAGAAAATACTTTGAGTTACAAAACCATATTTAAAAAGAAAAAAGTACAGGGAGAAGGAGTATAGTTTTTGTTTTAAGCAATTGCAGTGGAGCTACTTGGAGCATAGGGACTTTGAGATCAAGACACAGTGATTGTATGGTAGGTTGCTGTCATACCTGAAGATGAAAGAAGTTCTTAGAATACACTGTTAATTTTGGGCACTAACATTTGGCTTACATACAGATTACTTGTTTTCCTTTCATCTTGTCAATGTCAAGCTTTTTACCTGAGATGGGTCATGTGGCATCGCTCCTGAGCTAGATGCTTTGGCCTTTCTCCATCATGTTGCCCAAAATGATGATGACTGGAACACCCATAACCATGGCACAGACCAGTTAGCACCTGCTCACGTGAGAAGGGAAAGACTGAGGCCCTTGGTGAGAGGGCAGTCGGTGGTGGCTCTGAAGCCAGATAATTATTCTGGTGGGATGGCTGTGGTCTGTGGGTTGCAATTAGACCATCCCCATTTTTCATTGCTCTGTGAGAACTAACAGTGACAGCAATCCTGTTACATTTTAAAGGGCCAGCTGTGTGCCAGTGCAGAAAATCTGCATCTGCTGATCTGTAATAAAATTTCAAAAGAATTAAGATAATGATGCCTTCTGAAAATAGCATGGTGGTTCTAAGTTTGAAGTTTGGCCTTGGATAGAAAAGTATTAAATATTGATTTGCGCCAACCAGTTTGTGCAGTTTGCTTTAGAAATATGGAATATGTTTGGGCTGGTAAGCAGGCAGAGCTGTCTTCCCCCCCCCCCCCCCCCCCTTTTTCCTGGGTAGAAATTGGTTTTAGTAAAGAAGAGGAGGAGATGGCAATGCAGGGCGAAAACTGGCATTCGTAGGCCTTGTTAACAGGATTGCCATTGCACTGGAAACAGCTGAACCAGAAGGGAGCGTATTTAAAAACTGTGTAGCTGGAGTGTGCAAATGTGTCAGGCTTGTGATGTGTAAAGCAAAACAAGGCTTTGGATTTAGAAAGGAAAAACTGAGCATAAAGGAACTTTGCTTTATATCGACCCTACTCTGCAAAGCATACTGTAGGTGAATAAGGAGCATGCCACCACTAATGAGAACAATTACCACCCAATAATGTGTAAATGAAAGATGCGCTAAGACATTTGAGTAAGATAAGGATTTTCCGAGTCTGCGTCAGAAGCTAGAATTGAAGAGGGATTTTTATTTCTGCAGCTTGATCCTGGATTGCTCTACTCTCTCCCTCTCTCTCTCATTCCCTTTCCCTGTAATTTTGGAAACAACCAAATGAGCAAAGTAATCTGTCCAGTAGCTCTAGCTAGAGTTAAGGGAAATCTGGTGAGAGTTGGTTGTACTTCCAGCCTAGTGGCTGCAAAGTCGAGTGGTTCTGGTCATTTGTAGTAGCACCAGTAAAGAAGCGTATCCTCCTATCTCGTAATGGAGGGCACTTCATCCTATGAATGTGATCCTTGAGCACTATCTGAACTAAATTTTTGAACGGTCCCTACCTTTATTTAAATGGAAGATAAAATCATGAGAACGTTTGGCTCTATCTTTGCACATGCTGGCTGCTGATTTGGTAACATCTTGGCATTTAGGAGAGATTTGTCCAAAATACGTTCTTCTGAATGGATTCTTGAGGCAGGGGGTTGGGGGTGAGGAAAGAGCATCTTTCTGTGATTGTTTGTTGAAAAATACAGCTCTGTGGTCTTTGAACAAACAGGGAAGAGGAGAAGCTTTTCTAATGGCTTGTAGCTCTCTGCTGTGCTTTTTGAAAAGGTGGGAGGGTGCTTTTAGCATTTCCCCCTTTTAACCTCTGCCAACCTACTGCTGCCTTGGGACAGAGAAGTTAAACCAAGCCAAAGGAAAGTTCACTTTGGATGTGTGCTAATCTAGCAAAGCCTTCTGGAGGAAGAGAAAACAGACTTCCAGGAATTTCTGTTGGCATGGTAAGGTGTGTGTTGCCTCTGTGTTGAATTATTTACCCACTGGGCTTTCCTAGTGAGAAGACTGGTGTGTACGTGGAGTGTTCACAAGCGTGTGCCAGGAGGAGCAGGGAGCAGTACTCGGTCTGTGGGTGGACGTGTGTGTTGCACGTGTTTGGAAGCAGGCACTTTGTTCTTCTCTCCTTGCACCCCCCCCACCCTCTGGTTTTAGGTGTTTCTCTTGGACTGTAGGAAGCTAAAGGCAGTAGATTAAAACAATGACTGGACTCAGATTTTTTTTTTTTTTTCCTTTCCATTCATTCAACTAGTTTCTGAAAGTGGCAGTGGCCATTTATTGGCATCAGGTAACTGGCTGATCGTCACCTTTTCTTGCTGCTGCTGGTTTTGTTGTTTTTTTTTTTTTCCCCCCTGCTGTTCCTTGCTCCTTTTGGTGATGTGCTTCAACTCTGAAATTTGGAGAAATGATGAGCTTTCCTATTGCGCAGCAACAAGGGCTTCTTTATGAAGAGAAATGGGTGTTATCTCTTACTGTGGGTCAGTGTTTGAAACAAGGAAAAAGTCATCACTGGTATACTACTATCAAACTATTTTGAGTCCTCTTAAGCTTGGTAGCCTTGCAGTACAAATTATTTTGGCCCTGCAGGTTGAGGGACTAGCCACTACTAGCTAGATTTGGTTACTTGCAAAAGAAGATGATAAACAGAGCTTCTGCCCTATATTCTTGATTTCCTGGCAGCCTATAAGGAGCACTTGCATGAGTTGATTGCTTAACTTTCCCCAACCTGTGTGTGTTCACGTGGCAGACGGGTGCATTGCTGCTGAGGGCTCTCTGGGTGCTGGTGAGGTGGGGACAACCTCCGGAGGCAGGGAGAGCCCGAGCTCTGCAGCTCTGACCTTGCTGTGCCTGTTTCTGGTTATAACTGAAGCCAGGACACCGTTCTCCTGTATGGTACAGTTTCACTGTGTAATGGGTTAAATGGTGAAGGATGAGAGAGTAGGAAGCTCTGCTTTTAAATGTTCTGATACTTTAACTGTTTAATCAGATGTTCATTTGCTTTGCATAATTAATTGTGTTCAGCTTTTTAGAGTGAAACTTATGACAGTGTAACTATAAACTTAAAATAGTGTAACTATTGCTTGTAATCCTATGGTCTTTTTATGTGCTTCCTGTTCATTTTTCTTACATTTCCTTTACATTTTCTTACATTTCCATTCTTCTGTTGGAAAACTCTATTTCAGGGCTATTTAAAGAGTTTCTAACTGTGGTGATGACTCACAAGGGCATCAATGAAATTTCTTGTGCTGAAACTATCTTTGTTTCACTTTTTAAAAAAACTATTCTTAACTACTTAGTGGACATGATGATTAAAAGACTTAAACATTTACGGTACACAAAAATTGTGAATTTGGTTCCCTCCCCTTTAGGCATATACCTTATGATTTGGTCATTAGTGATATGATTACATACTTCTTAATTCTTCATGTCTTGCCTTATTGAAAGCACAGTGTGGTTCTGCTTTGAGAACACCTGCAGAGAAGCATAGGGTTTGTGTGACCTGTTTTGTTTCCTGAAGATGTTTGGGTAGTGAATGAAGCAGGAATCTGCAAGAGTGTGAAGTATGCCGTGGTTACAGACAACGGCTGATGCTGTCCTGAAGTTCTGGCATTCATCTGCACTTGTCATTTGACTCTGGCTTCTCAAAGCTGTTCCTTCTGTTCTGAGGCGGCTCAACTTTCGGTTCTGGGATCTGACTCTCAAATTCAGCCAATTGTTGCTTTTTTTGAAAACTGTAGGGAAAAATATCTAAAATATATGCATAATATATATGCTTATATATGTACACACATATATATACACACATAAGAAACTGTTGGGATGGTGGTGTTTAGGTCTGTGTGTGTGCATGGTGCTTTTTTTGGTTTTCCATTTGTGTCTGTTATGGTTGCAGCATAGGTACTATAATGGTTGGATGGTGTGGGTCAGTTGCCACTGCATGGATTGCCGGCTATGGTCTGAGAAAGTTCAAACATCTCTTGGTTCCTATTTTGGAACGTTTGTTACAGAAAAAGGTAAATCTTGGACTGGTTTAATTTAGTAGCTCTACTTGTATTTCAGTAGCACCTACTACTTCTTGATACCTATCTTGTCGTGACAGAGTACAGATCTTAATGTTTCAATGAGGTTTCAGTGTGAAACTGAAGATGATAATGAGCACATCAGTTAGATTTTTAGTGAGGAAGATGCATAAGACAGTCTTGTTCTCCTTGCTTCCTCCATGTAAACCCAGTAGGAGGATGGTGTCTGGTAGCTCTGGCCACCCGCAGCTGGTGATTCTGGCTAAAACACACATTTTAATGGCCATTGCATGTAACACCTCTTGTTCCTTCACTCCTGTGAAAGACACTACTCCTTGGTAGACCCGCTCTTTACAGAGAGATGAGAGAATTGGGGAATATCCACAGGGATTCAAAAATATGCTTTGGCTGTTTTCTCAAGAAACTGTTATTTTGAGAAGAACTTAAATGCATGCATAGTTTTTATAGCTTTACGGAAGCTTATGATACGGTTTGATACTTAATCTGCAATGAAAAAACTTGAAATTTTGCAAAGACTGTGAAAATGGAGTAATTCTGTGTTTGACTCGGAGAAGTAGCATTACGCTTGTCCCATTTGATGGTGTGTCTCCCTGTTGATGTTGCCATGATACCTGTAGTAGTCTTTTAATGTGACTGTAGAAAAGTATGGAAGATTGCTGTATTGTATGGAAGTATGGAAGATTGTACAGGAGGAGTTGCATTTAAATGACTTGTATCAACGTTTTGGCTCTTCTGAGCAATAGAGCGTGAGACAAAAAATGATTAATGATTTGAAGGGACGGGCAAGAGAGATTTTTAGAAAAAACGGGTTTGTAAGCTTATGAAATGATCTTGGAAAATTTGACCTTGCGGCAATAACATAAACTGGTTAGCAATTTAATAACAAAATGATGATCTGAATTTTGGGACCAGTAGGGAATACTGAAGAGTTAAACAGAATTGTGAAGAACAAAGTGAAATAAATGGAATTAATTTTGAAAAAGTTGAATAGCAGTCTTGTTCATGATTATGGAAAACAGCTCAGTTAAATGTTCTTTGGAAGACTGTCTTTACTCATTCTGCCTTTTGATTGTCCTAAGAGAAGATGGGTGTTAATGAGGATTTTAATGTGAATTATGATCAACAGCAAGAGCATGTAGTGAATGAACTAGATGAGGCCAATTGTGAGTGTCCAGAGACGGGAGAATTGATGTGTAGCAGATAAACATGGGATTAATATTGAAAAGAGGGGAGAGACCAACATCCTGAATTGCTACTAATAAACACTAATGAGTGAACATCGGCCATCCTTTGTGTCGAAAAAGGCAGGCAATTTACTAATTAAAAATAATTCATAAGGTGGCTTCTCTTTTTGTATTCTGCCTGTAAAATATGCATGCAAGTGAAGCTTGGAGGCAAAGTAGCAAAGTGATCCTATTATATAAGGATGATTTTAGAGTTCATTGCCTTAATGCTTACGCTCCTTTTAAAAGTGTTGTTTTACTCCCTTCCATCTCTGTGTGTACACGTTCAAGACAAGAAAAAAAATCTTTTTGGCAAGACTCAGTGTTAAGTAATGAAAATAAAAGATACTGCTATTTCTCCCATTACCCTAACACTCCTATTAATGGATACAGTGTACAATGTACAGTGCTTTAAAGCCTGAATGAATACTATGTTCAGCTGAAACTATGGAGATGAGATGAAAATAGGTAGAATGTACTTATTCTTCTTTATTTTGTACATGAAGTACTTCCTGTTCTCATCGTGCTTTTTATACACTAAAGTCATAAGATATTAGTAAAGCACAGTTCCTTTTCCCTAATTATGCAGTATAATTGGAAATTGCGGGCAAATCTCCTAATCTCCATAGTGACAGCAGAACGTTTATCTAATTAGTAGTTTGCCTTTTGGCATTACTTTGAATAAATTAGCATTTCATTAGATACCCTGGGCTACTGGGAAAAAGTTTCCCAGAGTAGTATTTAGTCTTTCTTCTCTAAAGAGTGTATTTTGAATTAGCATAGATTAATAATAGCCTTTAACTGGAAAGATACAGAATAGTAATACTTTTGTTATTTTTAATATCAGAGGGCTGTGCTTGGAGGTTCTTTGCTTTCTTAAATCCCCAGGAGTCAGAGTAAAAACTTATGTTGCCTTATTTGATGACTTACTCTTTCCCTAGGGGGAAAAAAAGGAAAGAAAAAAATGGAACAGGTTTGAAATACAACTTGACCTCCTTCATCTACCCTTTCCCTTTCTCCAGAGGATGAACTTTTCTTTCAGATTACAAACAGTTCAAAGCATAGTGATGTGGACTAATCCAAAAGTCATTCTCTATCACTTGCTAATTATAAATGAGCCCTTCTGCAGTATTTCCAATGCAGCTAATCCAGAATAATCAAAGACTATTTGTATTCTTTTCTTGCATATATAAATCAGTGATAGGAAACTGGGTGACTAAGTTTTGGTATTGACTGCAAGATAAGAAGTGTGGCTGCTTATTCTTCTTTCCTGAACATCTACTGGGAATCCATAACTTTGATGGGAAGTTAAAACAGGTAATTCATCAAAGATGGATTCTTACTGATTTTCTTTCCTAGTGTTGAAAAGAGCAGAAGGAAAAATCCATGGATGTGATAAAGGGTTGTAACTTCCTTTCCTTGAGTCACTGGCTATTTCAGACACTTGTTTACCCCTTCAAAGAGTTGTTGGCTGCCACCTGTGGCGGAAGATTGGTATGAAGTATCGTGTTAAACATTCTCCTCTTCCCAAAGTGGCCTTTGCAGCAGGGATGTACACCACCGTCGTCACGGTTGCCTTTTGGTGGATAGAGGCATGCAAAGGATCTGACAGTTTGTTTTGCCAAATCCAGAGGAATGAAACATCTTCTGTTTGGCAGGCCAGTCTAGAAACTCGCTATCAGACTGGATTTTGTACCTAGTAGCACCACACATCTGGGGCTTACAGCATTTGTGAACTTGGAACCGCCTGCAAAAGGCCCCCCCCGTGCGGTGTTGACACATGAAGGTCCACAGCAGCCTGTCCAGCTGGGCTCAGTGATGGCAGTTTCTCTGCTACTGGACTGGGTTCTCCAGGCTGTCTAAGGCGAATGGTCACTCCCTAGTGGTGAGGTAGGACAACCCTGTACTTTCGCCTGCCCTTTGGTAAATGTTTTCTTGTTTCCCTGGGAAAGCTTTTTTCCCCTCATTCCTTGTGATTTGACACTGGGTTATCTCATGGTGAGAGAGAAGCTCATGTTACTTCCTAGCCCTTCCCTCGGGCTTCTTCAGTTACCCCTCTCAATCCGGTAATTATTTTGTATTCCTGTGCAATGAGTTAGCCAGAGTTTTGGAGTGGATCTTCCTAGACCTTCTTCTGTGATGATCTCCCCGTAAAAAAAAAAACCAGAAAACTCCTTTTCTAACTTTGATCAAATCTAGCTTTTTTTAACAAAAGCTGGAACAATTAATGGAAAATTTGAAGATGAGGGAAGACAGGATGGAAAAAAAAAGAGGGTTTATTAATTGCTTTCTCCTTCTTCAGTGTCATTGCAGGCAGGTTCCTGCTTTCAGGTCTGGTCCTAGGTTACCTCAGTACCTTTGTAGGAAGTTGGTATGTGTGCCCAGTCCTCGCCCCTGGTGCCTAGGAAGGTCTTCCCTGCAACCTCTGAGGCAGGTTCGTGCCTGGCCCTAAAATGAGAATGCCGGAAAATCTGGGTCTTGGTTGACTGCACTCCCCCTCACTGCGGGACCCCAACTGTTGGCTGTCACACCTTGCACGGTCCCTTGGCTGTATCCTTCCTCACAGGGGGTTGTTCAGTAGCTCATGAAAGAGCTGCTGCTTCTTTCCACCTCCATCCAGAGGCCCAGAAACTCTACTTAAATGTACTGTAAGAACAGAGAACAGTCATTCATATCTGAAATATATATTAAACTTCTCTTTCCTTATAGGATTCCAAAGACACTGTGCTAAAACCCTCTAATCTCCTTCTGTATGTTCAAATAAATAAATTTCTCTGCGTTGGTTGTGTTGATATTGTTGTGACCAAGCATGGTCTAGTGAATATGGACTTGGGATTGCATAAATTGCTGAACAGCACCCATTTTCTTATCCAGTCCCTACATATGGTTTGTTTCAGGGAGATCTTGTCTGGAGACCCGGAAAATGGGAAGGCTATGTTAGAGAGAATGACTGCTGTAATCTAATGATCTGAATGTTGTTCTACAGCTTGATGACTGCACCCTGCAATTGTCTCACAACGGTACCTATCTGGATCTAGAATCGACCCTAGCAGAACAAAGAGACGAATTGGAAGGCTTCCAGGAGGATGCTGGGTAAGTAAATGTTTACTAAATCTAGATAAATAAGCATAGTTGTCCAGAAGCATTGAGGTTTTGGGAGCGTGTGTGGTTAACTTGGTATGTTCAGGTCAGCATAGGAACAGAAAAGATAAAGTTTTCCCCTGTAAGCACATACATCTCCCCCTTTCTGTGATTGAAAACTTTGACTTTTCTATCTACATTCACTCTTACGGTTTCTCTAAAAGAAGATGGCATACTGTAAGAAATCTATCAAGATGGATGTCTTGACTAGCCTAGTAAATGTGTATAGTTCTTTGGAACTTGATAAATGAGGGTGGCTGGTTTTGAGAACTCCGAGATCTTTCTTGTATATAATAGTTGGTGTAGAAGATTATGTTGGGGTGGTGCTCCTGAAATTACGAACTCGATTTCTTTGTGCCTTGAGATTTAAGTCCTCTTTTATATTCTTGGAGAAAAGATGTGTATTGATTTATTTTTTACTCCTGGAATTGATTTAGCCAGCCCAGGGTGTGTGTGTGGTGATGCTGGTTTTCTTTGAATATTCTCCTGTCTTTTTTTTCCTTTTTTCCCCTCTTTTCTTTTTTTCTAAATTATTGCTGGCACACGTGGATTCCTATGACACAGCTTTCCATAAACCATCTCTGAGACCTGAAAGTGAAAACAAAAGTTAGCATCTATGTGTGTCTGTGTGAATGCATGTATAAAATTTGCTTTTTAGAAGAATTTTTTTTCTGGGCCTTTGAGGTGATTGTCTTGTTTAAGATACAAAATGAACAGACAGTCTAGCGCTATTCTTGCCTTGCTGGTTGCTATATTAGACTGGATAGTTGTAATTTTATGGGTGCGTTTTGGCATGGACTTCATGCGTGTGAGTAATGTAGCTGTGCCAGAAGGAAATTAGCTGCATTCTGTGAATTGGTCAGGGCTTGTAAACACTAAGAGATGCAGCCCTTTTACTTACACCGGTTTCTCTGCTTTTTGTGATAGCTGTCTTGTATTTGTTTGATGAATACTTCTTACAAATTTAAACTGTGCCTCTGAAGATTATTTTATGTGGAGAAGAATTTTAAATAATATGTTACAGATATTCATGTGTGTGCATTTGTGTATGTCGTCTTCATACATACCAGTTTTGGGCATGTTTTTATAACTACTGGAAGATAAAGAAACTGTTCTGTTAGAAATTAAATTAGTTAGAAGAAAGTTCTTCAATACACAGAGTAGCCAATACAGCTGAACTGAGCCTCCCTTCCTTTGCAATAGGTGTGTTGAGTATAGAAGTTGATCTAGTCTTCAGTTTTATGCAAGGGTGATAAAAATTGCTGCAAAGAACAGCAAGTTCTTATTCCCAGCTACTTTTATAATTGGTTGAAAGCAAGTAAGAGGAAGGAAGAACTTTCTCTTTTTATAGTTTTTTGTAGTAGTATGCATGAGTTGTTAATTCACACTTTCTTTTCTCTCCATGGATGTCTCCATGATAATTCTAGTAATTTTAACTTTGTTGCCTTTGCTACCCCACAACAGCGTTCCCAAGCAATTTGGTAAGCTGGAGACTGGTTGGTGCTTTTCCTGCCAGACTTTACACTTGAAATGGCAAGCTACCTTCCACCTTGTTTTAATGTCTGCTTCCTTTGGACACATAAAATCAATGATATGAATTGTTCCTGAAACATGATTCTAATTTTCTCTGTGGTGGCTATCCTAGGAAAAACACCAAAACATGTGGAACTAACTATGCTGCTTGGAATTGCATGTCTACTGTGTTGTTTTGAGCTGAAAAATCAGGTTATGTTTTTGTGTACTTTGCATGTGTGCGCAGGCTTCCTCTTAATTGCGCAGCCACTTATTGTCAGTTGAGTAATTGCTTCTTCCAATGGCTTGTCCTGCCAGGTAGTGTGAAGTCTGCTGGGAGGTCCTTCATTCCTCTGCAAAGATGGATAGGGAGGTATGAAACTGGGTATATTAAGGTGTATCACAAAAGCTTGGGCTACAAATTATTATTGTAATTATCTTTTGAAATGGGTTTTGTGAAATGAAAGAGCAAAACTTTCATGTCTGTTGTCATGTATGTAGCCCTCACCTTCACTGGTCTTTGCCCTGCTCTCTGAAGTTGTCCCTCTGGTAATTGTGGGTCAATAGGAAGTGCCGTGTTTTCATGTTTCGGCTGCCTGCCTTAGGTGGAACACCAGGACCGGCTCTTAGGTGCTGCCATTGTAGCTGTTGCGACCCATCTTTCTTTGATGTCTTCCCACTACAATCCCGTTCAGACCCTGCTTTCTTACCTTTATGATAAATTACGCAGGCAGTGGTAGTTGCAAAAGGCTGAAGTGGTGAGAATGGAGGGAAGGAAGAACGAGGGGTGTGTTGGGGAGTAAATCAGTGAGTGAACCACAGATGAGCACAAAAAGACACATGTGCCCTGCTGCAGAGGGAAGAGGGGACGTTTGCCTAAGGGGATGTTCCCCTCAGCACCTTTTCTGAGGTGCCTGTAGGTACAAGCGGTATGCTTCCCTTACATAATCCTAGCTTGTGCTTAACCTGCAGTGCTGCCTAAGGACACGGGGGTTGTGCTTTAACTTGACTGTTGTGAGGTTGCGGGTTTTTTGTTCCATCTCCCCTACACACATATACCCAATAACTTGCAGGTTGGAGCCCTGAAATGCTAGCATTTTGCTCTGCTGCGGTGGGATGCAGCTCAGTGAAGTACAAGACCTTGCATTTAGGAGTAACTGGCTAGAAGACAAGCAGGTACTGGTCAGGCAGAAAATGAAGAAGCGGGAACACCTGACTTGTCAGCAACTTGGCAGGAAAGGATCTGATGTTTTTGGGAATGGTGAGCTGAAAGCAAGTCAGTGATTATGGTGCTGTGAAAAAGGTAAGGGGCATCCTAGGGAATAAAGTAGGAATTTAGCCAGTGAAATGCAATGAACTTGGTATCTTCAGTACTAATGAGGTTTCTGCTGGGTTTCTGCATCCCGTTTTTGTCTGTGTTTCAAGAGAGAGTAAGAGGAAGATAAACGAGCAACCAGAACTTTAGGAATCTGTGGGATGGCTTCCCTGTATGACTTAGTACATCGTCACTTCAGAGTAAATACAACTTGGGTGATGTTATCCAGAAAAAAGGAATATTATAGATATAGGGTAGCAAATGCAATCAGGAATGTTTCCCTCCATCCCAGGTTTCTAGCAAACTAAACTCTGTTTTTGGGCTTTGCAGCTCTGCCCCTGCAGAGACCAAGGTGCTGAGCTGGAGTGCTCCTGAGCTGGAGCTGCAGGCATTGGGGGCTTAGCAGCCCACTGTCTGGGAAGGACTGGCTGCAGAAACCGCTTAGTCTCTCTCTTTCTCTCTGGGTCATTTCAAGGTCCTGTTCTTAATCTTCAAAGCTTTTAATTTTCTGAGATTAGGCTCCTCAGGACCTGCCTCTCTGCCGTGCCCAGGCTGCTGTGCTCATCAGGGTCACTGAAGCTTGCTGAACTCTGAAGGATTTAGTAGCTGGGTATTCATGGCATTTGTAAAATTTTAGACCCTAAACTGTGGAAACTCCTATTAAGAGTGACCAGAATGTCCTGCAGTCCGTCTGTTTTCAGCGTCTTTTTGCTTAATGTTCCTATTTGCCTGGGCAAAACTGTGATTTTTTTTTTTTTAAACACACTGCTGAAAGCAGGCATAAATAAATAAAACATGCAAGAAACACAATCTTACATATTTTTATTGGTGTGAGAGGCTGCAGGTATCTGTTTTCTCTTGGAAGGATTGGATAAGCATAGTGAAAAATAAAAAGGATTTTTCTTCAAGAGAGAAGAGGAGGATGGTGGCAGGTTGGAGGTTTATGATGTGTGTCTGTAAATAACAGGCATAAGAAACACACGCACTCATACACAATTTCAAATGAATCCTCTTCTGTTACTGAATATAATGAAAAGAGGCTTTTGGTAGTTGCTATCCACTCCAGCAGAATCTAAACTTCTGTTTAGGGAAGAAAACCCAACACACGTGCCCTCTTAGCCTGTAGGGCTAACTGAGCAAAACGTGGACAGGGACGGCACTGTTTTCCTGTGTCCACGACTCTCGCTGCTGCCATTTGCACCTTTGGGAATAGCTGTGGGATTCAGGAGAATCAGATTGTTTTTATATGGGGTTTCTTTTTTTGGGACAGTCAGGATGAACAACTGGCCAAGCAATGAGGCTGGCCCTGCAGAAGGTGTCACGACCAGGAAACTGGTCAATAAGCACGTAGGAAAACTGCCTTTCTCTTCAAGTCTGGCATGTATTCATGGCTTGTTTGCTGCTTGTGGGTTTTTCTTTTTTTGTTTCTTGCTCCCAGCACAAGTTACTTTGTGGATGCTTAATTGTGTGAAGAGGTAACATGGAGGTAGTTTAGGTGGGCTGGCTGTTTTGTTAAGGTGCCCGTGACAGGTAATGCTCTTTTTCTTTCTTTACTTGTGACTTTATAGAGCGAGCAAGAATTGTCAAGAAGTTTATGTATTTAAATTACCATATAATTGCCCAAGTTCTTCTTATGGGCATGTCTTAACAGGCCCTAATGGTAGCCCACAAGGTAACACAGTCCTAAACTGCAGAACACAAAAGCTTCCTCAGACAGCACGCTGCGAGCAACGGAGATTTTTTCGGCTAATATGTTTTCAAGACTTCTGTTCAGCAGATAGATTGTTTTAAACTACTTCTGACAAATCACTTCGGCGCTGATGTTTTTGCATTCCTCCTAGACACCCAGTCCCAAGCCATTTTTGCTGGGTGAGTCCCCTTTAAGTTGGATGCCAGACGTTTTCCCTCTTGATGCTGCTGTTCATTCTGGGCTCAATTCAGAATCTGTTGAAAGCAATGGAGTCATGCAGGGATCTTTAATATTCTTTTCCTGCTTATGTACTGTATTTTTTGCCGGCTTAGACTTTGTGATTAGCACAATTGTGAGAATGAAAACTTTTCATCACTTTTTTACGTGAGGAAGGTGGGGATGCATTTGAAGGTTAACTTGGGTTTTGTCTAGTAAAAATGATGTGGCTCACTTCTTGAAGTGGCACTGCAAACTAGCAGATCCTATGCTGATTTTTGTATTAGTTTGGACAGAGTGTATTTGTATTAGTTCACTGTTGGAAGATGCTCTCAACTTTCTCTCCATGTTTTGTCTTGATGTCATATCCATAATGTTTCTCAGTTCAAACAGCAAGGAAAATAAGGGAGGTGCCTGTGGGAGATTGTCATGGTGTTGCTGCAAAGAGTAGAGACTGTGACTGCTCATTGCAATGATTTACTCGTGTTTTGAAAAATGCATTCGTTTATCTGAATATTTTGATTTCTGTGATATTTAGTTATTACTCTGACCAAATGCTGAATCTGAAAAATGTAATGGATGGTCATAATAAAAACATGCAACAAAGAAGAAAAAAAAAAAACAACCAACCAACCAAAACCCAAAAAACCCCCAACAAAACCCAAACAAACAAAAAAACCCCAATCAAGACAAGCTTCTTTCTATCGAGAAGACTGAATTAGTTTAGGAAGCCAGTGCACACGTAGAGCAGGTGAGGTGTGGAGGCCTTTCTCGTGTTTTGCTTAAGGTGCTCTTTCTATGTTGTGTATCATCATCTGTACTTATCCAGGTACAAGGACCAGAAAGGCTCAGAACTGTAGAGGAACATGATGTTGCACAGGGCTGAGCCACAGAGTGACTCAAATGACGCTGCTTTTAATCTCAGCTCTCTCAGACCTTGAATAGCCTGGTGTGTTCAAGGGTTTCCCTAAGTGGGACCCTCCTGCCATCTCTCATGCTCTTTCATTAGAGTCTAGATGTATTCAGGCTGTCGTATAGCTGAGAGGCTATGGTAAATTTTGGAAGGTATAAGACTTTCTACAGGGTAGCAGTATTCCAGTCTATAATGTATCAGATTAAGATGTTGAACCACGTTTTGAAGTGAATGATTAGCTAAAACTTAACTGTTGCAAAATAAATGGCCATAAAGATTAAGTTTTCACATTTCTAATGAGAGAAATTGTTTTTCTGGAAGCCTAAGTTGGTGCTTTTTTAATTCCCTCCCTCCCAAGGTTTGAGGACAATAGCTATTACTACCCATGTTTTCAAAACTTTATGCAGCTTTTTAACTTATTTTATTTTTAATCCTAATAAAAGTCTGTTTATAAAAGAAAAAATCATTAGATAGAATGTTGAAATTAATCTTTAGGTGGAACTGTAGAAATTAATTTTCATAGTTATCTTGCAATATTCTTTGACAGCAAAATGAAATAAAATGACAGGTCCCATACACTTTCCCTGCCTCAGAACAATACGCAAGGCATCTTTGAGCATTCATGCTTCCAGAGCATGTAATCAAGAATAATTAAGCAAATGTGCATGTGTTTCACAGAGTCTGACAAATGAGACATGTGACTTTGAAGGGTGTGCCCTTGAAGTAGGATGGAGGCAATTAGCACTTTAATGTTCCACCACACAAATTATTGACCAGTTATGAGATAAGGATTTCTTGTCAGTGGATCTTCTTGACAAGATATCTTGTGAAGATGATGGTTGTTAAATTAAGCTTTTCTACTAGTAGTAAAATGCTACTACTTTTGTAGTTAAAGAATGAATACTGTTGTATGAATGTAAAAGGTATTTAGAAAACAAGCATCTGAATAAATAATAGCAAACTTTGAATAAATTTTACAGAGACCAAGGCTTGTTTTTTCATCTTTAAAGCTGGCTTGATGGTGTGGAAGTAAATCTCTTCTCTGCATATATCTAGGTCAGAGACTACAAGCCACTTTTCTCACACCAGAAGACACAAAATGCAAGGTTTGTCTGGGCTTGTGGAAAGAACCTGTGGTCACCTAATTTGGTGGGCTGGCCAGGAGGGAGCTGGAGAGCAGCAGTAAGCACAGAAATTACAGCAATCACAAGTATCTGTGGTCTGTAGTTGAAGCCTGGGGACCTCAAACAGGGGTGCAGTCAATGCACCTTACAACTTCCTTCCTGTTGAGACAGAGAACCTGCAGGCAAGTGACTTGGAAAAAAGTTAGGAGGGACTGTGTAATCTTAGTTTCAGTAGTGTGCTGATGTGTCCTTCAAAGGGAAGCAGAGTTGGTTTTGCTCTTCTCCCAGCACTCCCAGTCTTCTGAGCTGTGCTGTGCTCCTTCCAGCTGAGAAGGAGCCAACATCCATAGTGGCACCTTCCTCAGCTTGGAAGAGGAGGCAGGTCATTGCTTCATGAGCTCTTCCCCCTCTGAGCGGTTTTGGTTTTGGGAGAGCAGGAGCCTGGGATCGGCAGACCTGACCGGGGCGGGTCTGTGACCGGAGCTGATGTTTGTGAAACGCCAAGGGACCCGGTTATCTTACCCCATGCATCTGGGAGTAGTGTCAAAAGCTCGCTCAGGCTTTTGGGGTGTGGGACAGCACCTCAAACCCCAAGCACTAAAATGTTCTGTGGTCTGGTTTTGTCCTGTGGGTTTTTTTTTTTGGTGAGGGTGTTTTTCTGTTGGGTGTTTTTTGAGAGCTTGACCCATGATTTTATAGCTTGTGGTTGTCAGTACTGAAACAGCTGTGTTTCCTTCTCCCCCACTTTGCCCCAGAGTTTACTCAGCTCTCTGTTGTCGAGGGGAAAAATCTACATCTGTACCAAGGTATCTGTGGAAATATTTGAAGATTTGCTATTTTTGAATTTTAGTGATTACTTCTGGCAAATGAATGCAATAAGAGTGCTTTTCTTCAAAAATGATTTCCATTGTAAAATGTATTGCAAAAATACTGTTGTGCTTAGCTCTCTCCCAGCCCATTACATACCAAATACAGTGCCAAACCAAAAAGTGTGTGAATAATTCTTACAGGTTTTCCTAGGACTACCTTTTTTAAAGATAGTCTAATTTGGCATTCAGGTTTACATGTGAAAATAGCTGAGGAGTCCAGTATTTTAGGGTGGAAACTTAAATAAAAACAGCTTGTAGAAACAGCTGATGCCAGACGTTTTATTTTAAAACATTTAATTTTATTAACATTGAAGCTCCTTAATATCTGTGTTTGCAGTCTGCCCTCCTCATCGATGACGAGGTTATAAGCTAAGTGAGCAGCTCTTGAGGCTTGGAAATGTTTCTCTTCAATTTGCGAGGAGGAAATCCCTTCCTCTCTCCATAAACAGATCATATGTGGGGCTTCAGGGTAGGGCTGCCAGAAAGCGCTGCAGGACTGCTCCAAACTCGATTCCTGTTGTGAGTAAAACCATCGATTTGAGAATCTGAACCTCAAACACCATCATCACCGGGTGCACCCACTGTCTGCTGGTGCAGCTTGTGAAGGGATGTAGAATTGCAGTGTAATTGCCCAGAGTGTGCAGGCAGCTGAGTGAGTTTGTTCTGGGTAATCAGTAAAAGCTGTGAACTTGCTACACTTTCTGTTCCACAGCAATTATTCGTGTGTGTGCTTCTACCCTGTGGTAAATGCAAAGTAGATTTGCATAGGCAAGCTCACGCTCTGTTTATCCCATGGGAATCCATCTGTCTGTGCGCTTGGGGTGTGTGTGTTTGTTTTACCACTGACTAAATTAAGGTAACAATCTGCTTCTGATAAAAATAAGCGTCTCCAATTTAACCTCCAGTGGTGAACTAACAGCTTAAACCACTGCAGATCTGTGAGTAGCCCAGGATCTCCAATAATGAAGCCATGAAAACTAGTGACCTCTGCCAGGGTGAAGACCACATCAGTACAGCAAAATAGTAATTTATTTCACGTTTACTGCTCAGTAATTCTGCTTGCCAGCAAAAGCATTGATGGCCCAGCAATAAATGCAAAGACCATTTCCTAAATGGAATTAATATGGAGAAATAAGTGGCCTGTGGGTGAAGTGTTAAATTAAGAGCTTGTATGTCAAGTTACAAAGGAGCCCTTGCCAAATATGATGCTGATGGAAAACTTCCAAAAAGCAGAGGCAGACCCAAAGAGGTATATTGATCAATGCAAAGTAGAATTTATTTTTATGTACTTATACTTACATACATACATGTCCTACTGCAAAGTAGGACAGTTTAAAAATAGTTCTTGCTGAGTCTGGTTAAACTGATCACATCCTGAGAAAGAGCGTAATTGGCCAATTAAGCCAGTAGGACATCGCTTCGAAATAGGTTTTGTGTTGCTTTGGGAAATCTCTTCTTCGAGTTATTATCTTTTTAGTATCATCAATTACATTGGAAAATCATAAAAGATAGTTTGGTTTTTTTCTTAAGGTATTAGAGAATGATTTCTAGTAGAAGTGAAAAGTTTATGAAAAATTATTTAGGCTACTTTTTCCAAATGATTTAAGTCAGTTTTTTGATTATTTTAATTATGAAAAAATTAGAGCTTTTTTTGATGCTATAAGTAAGAGTTAGGATATTTGTGAGATTGAAGTGATTGTGCAGGTGCCTTTTGCTTCTGCTCTATGACTGTGGAATTTTTCTAATGAAGTTGTCTGGCACTTTGTTCTCCTGGAACCAAAACTGTGGGTCCCACGATGTGGCTGGGGAGCACCAGAGGAACCGTTTGCCTGAAGAGGTGGAAGCATCAAATGACCCAACTGGGAGGCATTCATTTATTTTACTTTCCTCCCTGCCCCTTTGTCCTGTAGGTTCTCAGTACTGATTTTTTTTTTTTCCCAAGGCATTTGTTGATCCAAGTGCGAGGAGGTTTTAAATGAAAATCCAAGTGTAACATGAATTTCAAAGTGCAGGTGATAGCAAAACCACATGACCAGAAGGTACCCAGTGTACACCTGAGAGGAATGTGCAGCCAGAGTTTGAGAGCTACGGACAGCGGTGGGAAATATATAACCTAAGAACTGGAAAGCATTGGTGAAGTGACGTGTCATCTCTTCAGAAGAATGTGATGCAAGTTGACAAGAAATGAGGAAACAAGCCTTCCTTTTTTGTGTTTTACCCAGAAGCAATATTATTGTTAAAATAGCACTTCTAAATGCAAATCTCTTCATTTGCCAACTCATAAAGCTTGTGTTTTCTTAATGCAAAAATATAAGGTGGAGATTTAATTGATCATGCCATCAGTGTTTCACAAAATGACAGGATAGACTTCCTGCTGAAAACAATTATATATGGGTTGAACTTTTGGGGTGGGAAGGGACACAGCTTTGTTCACAAATAAGGACAGCTCTTGAAAAATGGTTACTTGCTGACTGCGAAGGCAGCAGTCAGCCCTCAAATATTTTAGGGCTGTTAGAAGGTTATTGTGTGGAAATTGAGCCTTTAACAACTGAGAAATAACCAGCATGATGATTCAGAAAGTTAGGGGAAGGGGGTGGGGAGGCGATTCTCATTTTCTGGCTTCTGAGGTTTGCTTGCACAGAAACTACTAAAAAGGACAAATGGAACAAATGTTCCCCCATTTTAACTTGCTGCATTTCAGTGTGTGAAAGTGATTCATTGTCTTTTGGCAAAAATCATTGCCTTGTGGTGAGGTACACAGAAGACTCCACCCAGACCTTTACTGACATACACTGAGAATACATTAGTAATAAATTAATGTGGCTTATAACACATACTTGGTGAATCCTTTGAATGTTTCACTCGACCCTTTTGAATTTCTCATTTTCTTCCCCCTTCTCTCTCCATCCTATTTCATTTCCATTTAAAAAGGGGGGGGGGGGGGAGAAAGATGAAAACTCTGCCCAGTAAATGTTGTGCTTGGGAACAGTGGGTGGATGTAAAAACCCAGCACCTCATAGTGACAATCTGTATGTAGTCCTTGTCACTACAGTTACACAGGCAAGAGTGTGTCATCCAGGGTGCTCGTCCTTTCCTTAGCATTCACATATAACTTTCTGCATGGTATATCAGTTGTTAGTAGGGAATGAGGCTGTTAATTGTTAAGTTCATGTTGGCAAACACAGTACATAATATTGGAGTAATCCACACGGGGGAAAAACATGTACAACTCTCAGCATACTTTGTTCCTTTGCATACTGTTGCTTACACTAATAATCTTCAAGATTTTGCCTGCCCAGTTTTTGCTTAGGGAATATGCCATCGGGATTATTTCTACCTGGATTAGTCAAGTTTTAATTTTTTTTAAAATTTTTTTTTAATGAAGAGTGAACAGGGATCTGAATAGTCTCTGTCTGTTTACTTATTTTTATCCACTCTTGTCAAATGATTGTTACTTTAGTAAATGTGTTACGGTCCAGGAATGCTCTGAATAAAACCACTATGCTAAATGATTAGATGACTTGCGAGTGTATCGCAAGAACAGGATGCGGACACATTCTGACTTCACGCAAAGTTTTTAGATGGAAAAACTGAGGTAAGAAAGGGAAGTCCACTGATTTCATTTGAAGATGAGTGTGTGTTTACCTCCAACTGCCTGTCATGTACCAGAAAGGGTTACTAGCGCTGTCATCCATTTGAAGTGTATTGGAGGTGAATCTCCAATAAAAGCCTTTTTTTTTTTTAATTTATTTTATTTCCTGAGCTCCTTTGTTTCCATTATTCAATGAGAATAACACGAGCTTGAACATAGCAGTTGGATCATTGGATGATGATCTGTGAAGAACTTCAAAAAGGTTATTTGTTTGGATAAGATTTTCGGATGACTTTCAGAGAGATTCTTAATTCTTCTCTCCGTGCACGTGTGCACTCTTGCTCTCTCTCAAAAGACTTGGCTTTTATACAACTTTTTTAAGTGTCAGAATTTTTTTTGCATCTCTTGAGTCTGCAACTGAATGGAGAAGCATATGGTATTGAAACGCAGTCAAACAGTATCTTAACGGCTTTGAAATCTAAAGCCTAGGGTTTATGCTGTCTGATTAATAGCAGGTTAAGAAACACTTTCCTTGTTGTGTGTGTGCTGGCTTGCAGATCTTTTCAGGGAAAACCTGATAGACTCGAGTGCTTGAACTCTGGCAAAAATGTCATCCCTTATGCATTCAACAAGGAATAGTTTGTTTTCCACTGCTTATGTGGAGTACCTTAAACTATGAAGCAACTGACTGTGAGGCAATACCCCGTTGCAGAAGCATTTTCCACTCCCTGAAAGGCATGTACAAGTGAAGATGGAAATGCATAGGTGCTGAAATGAAAATGTGAAAGCCAGTTGCAAAAATAATGCACTTTAGAGTGTGTCTGTTGCCACACATTTGCTTCTGGTGGCATGCTATTTATTGTCCAGGTTCCTCTTGTGGGAGTCAGTGGCTCCTTCTTGAGCTTAAGGGTTGTTGTTGGATGCTGTTCTCATTAAGCTACTCCACTTGAAAAACGCAGATGTGATTGCTGGAGAAGGTTGATGGTCCACCAAGAAACCTGAGTGCTGTGAGAGGCTGTAACAGAGTGTGAAGCACGTGTTAGGCATGTGTGCTTCGAAAGCTTTCTACTAAGAGCGGCATCTGTGTTAGGTAGGTTTTCATAATGATTAGGTTGTTACATCAGGCAGAAGTAGATGCAGAATTGTTATAGGATAAGTTGTCAAGTTAGGCTGGCTTTATATGCTGGCCAAGTCTGAAAACATTTCCGATGTTTATTATGAATTGGTAGATTTACTCAATTACTAAGCTGAGGTTAGTTTTCATCCAGCCTATGCCATCTTTGGGATAAACGGGCAACAGCCCGTGGTGTTAGTTTAGTGTGATTCAGTAACCTGTTGTGTTTGCTTTGCTAGTAGTCGTGAGGGATGATGAAAATATCTGATTATTTCAAGAGAGGCTTGGGACAGGGTAAACTGATGCCTGGTTGATCTGATACCACTTGGTTCAGAGTTGGCCTTTCTTTGAGTACTGGATTGAACCTAGTAACAGTGTGAAAGACTGATTATGGGGGGGGGTGTTGAAGGCTGGGCGGTGAGAAACCTTCCTGTGTAGTAACAGTTGAAACTAATAAAAATGCAAGGTGCCCATAGTGTTTGCCAGTACCTGATTTCACCTTATTTTCCCTAATTCGGTGAAACTGAAGAGGGAGAGCCTTTATCTAACGTACAGGTTTTTATGTTGACTTTCACAAGTTACATGCAGGCAGCAAACATGAGCCAATTGCTCTTTACAGTGCTCCTCTGAAGCAGGATGAGGAAGAGTGGATGTGAGGAGGAAGGACGTAAGCTGTGCTGTTAGCCCAGTGTAGTGGAGCTATGGGAAAGATAAGATCCATGCTCTGGACCTCGAAACTTAGAATCCCTTTGCTGCTGTTGCCAGTTTAAATTCAAACTTTTAGAATTTGTTTTCCTTCATATCTAGGCTGTCTTGCCAGAAGCTTGGATGGGATCTGAAGGAAGTGCTACCTCCTAGTTTAAAAACAAAACACCTACACACACATATAAACTACTCCAGTTTTCAGAGATTTTGTGTAATTGTCTGTTCTAGCACAGCAGGGGTTTCTACAGGGCAAATGATTTTTGGTCTCTGAGTTACCCTAAAGAATTATCCCTATCTAGAACCGACTGATAACACTAATCTTAAAGGCTGAAATCCTTGCCTAGAGCAGAGTAAAATGAAGGTCGTGGGAATATTCTAGTTTAAAACTGCTGTGAGGGTAGGGTATGATTGTTTATTATTATTATTTTAATTAAAAAAACCCAAACAAACGAAAATCCTCCCAACAAGATGCATCACTTAAAGTCCAGACACCAATGTGGTTTGCTTAGTGGTATAATCGAAATTATGGATCGTAGAGATGGGGGATTTAACTTATTTACTGTGTAGCCGTGTGAATGTGTGTAGCACTTCATGGAACATTGAGAACCAAGTTTGCCGTTATGAGGCTAACTTTTCTTACATTCTTTAAAAATTTAAAAAATGGAAGAATGTACAGACCCTAGCAAAGAGTAGCGCTTAGACTCTCTTATCTACATTAATTGAAAGACTCTTATTTACATTAATTGAAAGGCTCCAAGTTGTTTGTGAACTAAAATTGTGGTTTCTAACAGCACCAGACTTTGCTGCTTGCAATTACCTTTTTATAATTCAGGTGTCTGTGCTACAGATTTTTTTTTTTTGAGCGAGTATAATGAAGAATAGTAAGTTTGCTTGACAGCTGACTATGTTGCTAGAGAGTGTTATTAAAATCCGTGGAGTTGATCTGTCGCTGTGCTATAGACCTATGGCTTTTTCCATGGTTGTAGAAAGTATCGTGAGGAAAGCAAAACAGAAGCCTAGAAGGGTGTAACATGACCTGTTCTTGTAGAATGGGTGATACCCAACCTTCTAATGATCCCCTCTTAATGAGATATTAAGTAATTGTTAAGAGAGCTTGAAAAGTAATTTTTTACTTTAGTTTTAAATGATAAAATAACGTGTTTTCAGAAGCATGAGATTGTTTTAAAAGAAGCTAAATTTATTGAATTGAAATACCTAGGCCTTTAGCAAAATATTAGGAGGTCTGAATGGTTGCCTGTCCTGAAAGAAAGGTTAATCAGGAAAGAAAGAAAACATTGAAATAGAAAATGTATGCTAATTGATGCATTCTCCTATCATACAAAGATGAACTTTGATGGGGAAGTGACTGTGGTCTTCCTTGCTGATAATGACAATGAATCGTGACTGGGTATTTACATAAAAATCCCTTTTTTGATACCAGCAACTCTTCAGTATAGATCTGAGGAGGAGGGATGTCTGTGTCCTAATAAAATAGGCTCCCATAAAAATTCCTTTCAAAGTTTCCTTGAAACATTAAGAGGAAAGCTGTCAAGGGTTTTTGGGGAGTTTGATGGGGTTCCCCCCCATCTTTGTTTTTTCTCCCTAATGCAACAGTCTCAGTATTTCTCTTTTGGTCAAGGAATTGCTAGGCTCAAACCTAGGCTTTACTTTGGAACAAGTAACTATTTAAGACAGCCAGTCTAGGTACTGTTTTCAAAGTGTCATATAAATTAAGTTTTGGAAATGTATAATTAAGTGAAACTATTTGTAATATAGTACATAAACAATGGCAAAGTAAAGCATTTATATTCCAGATGACAAGCATTTGGTGAGCTGTTGGCATGTGTTTATTTACATTGACTTATTAGAGAAGTCAAGTATAGAAAACATTCTGGGTCTTGGTATCTCCAAAGACTAGAAGTTAATCTAGTAGCAATAATGATTCTGATATCAACATAGGTGTCAACAGACTCTGATGTTGGCATAAAATGTGAAATTTACTTGCTCTACTGCTCCTAAATTGCAGCTATTAAATTAACTCTATTAAATACTTCTTGGCGTTTTTTTATAAATACTAGCCAGTCACAGTCACTAGAACATATATTTTTTTTAAAAAAGTCATACCAAGAAAACTATAGGCCTTAATTAAGAGTAGAATACAGGCTTAGTTACATGCATAGGTTTTGTTTTTAATAAATGATGCCTGTTTGTTTAAAATAATTTTCCCCAGTATATTTTTGAATGTTGTTTGTTTTTAATGCGAATGCCCTGTCTGTCCCACGGCACCCCCTCTCCCCTCCCCAGGTATCAGGACAAACTTACCCACAGGCATGCTTTTTAATGCTATTTGGCCAGTAGTTCATGAAGCTGGCTTCTGCTGTATGAATAGTCACTTCAGAGAAGAGGCAAAGCCATCTAAAGGAATCGAATCCAGTTGACAACGTAACCAGAAGTGACTGTCGACAGCAGGATGTGTGCTGAAGCTATGAGACCTTTTTTTCTTATTTCATGGCGAGCTGGAGTCCAGTTCTGTTCCTTCATTCTGCAATACCTGGTTGCTGTTAACCAGCAGTTACAGAAATGTCTCATTTGTATATTTAAAATTGAGATTTTTAGTGAGTTATGAAAGAGTAATAGGACAGCCCTGTAGCACACACATGGAAAACTAGATTCAGGATGCCTAATGCTGTCTAGCAGTTTGTCTTCAAAGCTGTTACCACAAAACTGCTTCACAGAAATAGAAAGAGGGGACTTCCAGAGGTGGGATGGATTCTAACACTTCCATTGCTGTCAAAAATAGCTAAAAAGGGTGGCAAAAGCTTATTATTAACTGGACATACCTACCAAAATGTCATCAATTTTGTTTTTAGCTTCCAGTCATTGCAACAGTAAAATACCCTATACACTTCTGACTCTTTATAGATACTTGCTGAAATTAAATCAGAAGTGATACACTGTGTGGTGTGTGGGTTGTTTTTTTGTTTTTTTTTTTTTTTTTTTTGTAGTTTGAAGTACTTACTAATATCTCTGGGACTTAGGTCATTGACAAATTAAAGCTGAGTCCTGAATGCTTTGGAAATAAGATGGGTTATGTGATAGGTTGCAAATGGGAATTATGGATGGTGTAGGGCAAGGATGACAATGGTTCATATAGTTGAATTTCAGCATAACGGACACATCTCAGGAAGGATTTAAAGGATACCATTACATGTACTGAAGGTTTGGAATAATGTCCTCTGCTATATATCCCACACCAGTACCTAGAGAGTCAAGTTGTGGATACAGTATCCAGCTTTTCCATCTGTCTATGGATGTACAGATGGCAGAACATTGGGCATTTTCCTTCCCCACCTCTCTACAGGGACATCAGGTTTGGTTTGGTTTTTTTTTTTTGCAAATTCCATATGTTTATATGCTTTCCTGAATACATGCCAGGGCTAATTCTATCCTTAATGCTCTCTCTGTGGTACCAAGAATTGGAAATTAGTCTGCCTGCTCCTAGTCAATAATCTGTGAAACTGAAAGAGATGAGCTTTATATTATTGGCTTAACTGGTCTACTGAATTAAATCTTGGAGAGGAAAAAACAAAACATCAGCCATTCTTTCTTCATACTTTTTACCTATGCAAGGGGGAAAAAAAGGAATGCAAACAGTTTATTTTTTTTCTGACCAAAAGATCTCAAACTCCTATCCTTCACACTTGCTCAGTGTTAAGTATTACTGCTCTTGTTAAATGAAGAAAGGTATGTCAAGAACATCTCTAAGAAAATTGTTTTCAATTAGAAATGTTAAAGCTATATAAAATCTCATGCCTGATACTAGGAAATACAACTTCACACTGGGGGAATTCAGTGATCGCCACCCTAAACTAGCAGGTTACCATGCCACTGACTTGGTGGAAGGTAAATAAGTGTTTTAAATAAACCTTCCCCGTGCAGGCATTGAAATCTCATCTGTAATGCTACCTTTAGTATTTATGTTATTTACAAAAACCTTATATTACTTTAGATATGTAATTGTTACGACAAACATAGTCTCTTTCCATTCTCTATCCCCTGCCTTTGTTTATTTACTGGTGGTTAGTAATGCTTTCCGGAAAAAGGATCAAGTTTCCTTTGTCTATCTTAAAAGCCTCAATGAGCCTTTCATTTGGATAGGAGAGCTTACACATTAACATAAAGAATTGGAGACAGCAACAGGAATAATATTAAAACTGAGCTTCACATTGGCTTCAAATCAATGGATAAGAGTTTTGGTATAATCATGAAAGTATCCTAAAAGAAAAAACTATTCAGCTGCAGTGAGAGCAAGTTTTAAAGCTCTGACCTGCACTGCAGGTAACTTCCTTGTCCCTTAGTAGGATTTTCCAGTAAATTAATGTCTGTACTGGAAAACTCACCCCAACTACAGGTAGAGCCTTTTGCTCAGTGGAAAGGAATTAAATCTGGGGAGGACTTGTCCTTGTTTCTCTCATGCTGTTTTGTTTCTGGCTCAGCCTAATTCCTAGAACCTCCTTCCTGCATCACTGTGTCCACATTCTTCTCCTGACTTGCGCTACTTCTTCTTTTGCTATCAGCTTCTTCCTCACTGAGTGTCTTTAGTTTTGAATTACTTTGTCGGTGTTTCTGGAGAGTGGGATTTCAGTTGGCATTGTGAAGAAATTTGCCTGAAATGTAATGTTGGGGTTTGGGGTTTTTTGATGTGGGTTTTTTTTTCTTAGTTGTGGAGTTTTTGCCTTTTTTTTTTTAATTGTATCTATTAGGCAAACTGGTGCCACCCTCCTCCTCTTTTCTTTACTAAATTTTTAGGCATCAATAGTAAAATGAATTATGGACCAGGAAATGAAGGTGCTACACACTTACCTGCATTTGAAATAGGTCATTTTTCCTTGCTCAAAAACCCATGCCTTGAAGTTATGAATAGCCTATGAGTAGTTCTGTCAAGGTCAGTGGGCTTACTCCTGCATTTGAGGTTGTGTATAGAAGGAGAAATTTAATTGCACAGCTGTCCTGGGGCCTTAATGTGAGATGTTGCCTTTGAGGATGGGTGCTCTAAATTTCCGACAGCTTTGAAACCTTGAGATCAGGCGAAACCGTTAGCTGTTCTGTTGGTTGCACGCTGCATTAATTTGCTCTTTCCTTGTCTAGTAACTGGAAGGATACAACTGCAGCTTATCAGTTGCAGGCAGTTTCGTGGAAGAGAACATCTAATCCAAAGAATTTAGCAAAATTATTTCCCATTTCCAGAGGTTTCAATGACATGAGGGACGAGGAGCATATATATGAAGGGTCACAGCACCTCATAGTCATTTTTACCTCTGCTGTGTGCCCTTGTAGATGAGACTGCCCTTAGGTGAGGCTTGGCAAACGAGTCTGTCAAGGAAGGGAGGTCAAGAGAAGCAGTTTTCTGTACTGGATCAGGTGTTGGGAAGAGCAGGGGGTGTAGTAAAGGGCAAAATTAGCAGTGTAAGATTGGTTTGGACAAAATTGCTCAAGAGTCCTGGGTGCTCGTGCCCTTGCCCTCCCAAAAGAAAAACAAAGAACCAAACAAACCAGGTGGGGAAAAAAGCTGAAAAAAATAACCTAAAGGGCCCATGAAATAGGCTTCTTGATGTGAGCAATGGCAGCCAAGTTAGTGGCTTACTGGATTCTTGGCTGGGCATCTTTCAGAGGTGCCTGTAATTCAAAGTACTCCAGCCTTCTTGATCTTTTTTCTAGTCTTTGCTTTTTGATAGCAACCCCGCCTCCCTGGGACCTCCTCTCCCATAGTAGTCTGGTCCTCATTTTCATTTTTCTTCTCCTTTCTTGGAATAAGCAGATGGATCTCAAACTAAAGAGGTTCCAAGTGCTCCCACAGAAAATATCTTATATGCAGGTACTATGTAATGGCATACAAGATTTTTTTTGTTGTTGTTCTGTGTTTATTTGTCAGCCTTACAGCAAGAACTGAAAATGGGTATCCTTTTCCTCCTGCTTCCTGTTCTATGGCTGTTGACAGAAGTCTTCGCAGGCAGCTTTGCACAGCTCAGACTGCAGTATGGTTTTATTCTTTCCTAGTCAGCCTGGCTGTGGAGCCCAAGGATCTTGCGCTTGCTTTAACAGTCAGATATACACTGACTCTTCTATACCATTACGTTGTTTTTCCTGATGTTCCAGTGCTATAGAGGATGTCTAGCTGATGCTTATATGAAAGTTTTAAGCCCCCCTCGTCTTTCTGCCCCATCCTGTAGTCTCAGCAAAAATATGGTAAGGCAATGGTCAGAGAAGAGAAATCATATGGAGAGCATAGAGTGGAAGGCATACCCATGGGTGATGCAGGTTGGCAGGGCTTGCAAAACCAAGGGTGAATCTGCTGGTGTTCCTTGCTCAGTGAAGGTCTGAGTAGAAGTGCTTCAGTGCTCCCCCTGCACTGAAATGGTAGCTGGTTGCAAGTCAGTCAGCTGTTTGCTCCCACAGCCCGTGGGCAGCCTGCAGAGCAACAGGCCACCTGTGAGGCTGCAGCAGCTGGAATGGCCGTGCTTTCCTTTCAGTAGCAAGCAAATTTTGCTTTCTCTTACTTGAAACCCCTCCCCATAAGTCAGCAATCATTTTTTTTTTTTGGGGGGGGGGAGCAATTTTGCTTTTGGAGACCAATTTAACTAGAAGTCTCTTGCTACATTTCATCTCCTTATTTTTGAAGACATGATCTTCTGGTCAAGTGTTTGATTCAGAGAGAAAGATAACATTTACAGCTACTTGAAATATTTTACTGTAGGTTGTCTTCTGAAAAATAATAATGGCATAATAATAAACAGCTGTTTAATTTTCCCCCTCACATCGACTAGTTTTTAATCTATACACCCCTTAAAATCACTTGTGTAGACCTTCTGTGAGGACTGTACGGTGCTCAAGTACCAGCAATGTTTTATAAGGGCTCTGCAAGACCCGAGTCCTAACAGAAGCAGGAGATGGGCAGCTGCCACGGTCCCTGTTTTGTAGATGGGGGACGCAAGGCACAGAGAAACTAAACTCACATCCTCAGAGTAGCTGAGGTCTGGCTTTTAACGTGGCACACAGGCACCTCTGTCGTGCCTTACCCTACTTGCTCACAACTGTGCAGGGAAGCTGCGGCAACAGGGAAATTGAAAATGGGTCCTTCTTTGTCCCAGATGGAGACCTTAATCCCTGAGCCGTTCCTCTTTTGTTTCCATAGAGACATTTCTTCCTTTTGTCTCAAGTACTAATGGAGGGGGAGGGGTTTAGAAATGTTTTATTTTACTGCCTTTCAAAGAAACACAGTGTACCCTAGTAAGAATATAACAGCTCTTGTGTAAGTGAGGAGATGTATCAACAAGAGATGCTCCTATTGGTATTGTAAGTTTGCTACTCTGTCAAAGATTCCTCAGGTCCTTTGCAAATTAAATATTCCAGAGGAGTCCTGGCACTCCTGTGGGAAGGGGCAGCCGTTAGCAATCTGCAGGACATGTGCGCAGGCAAAGGCTGTGTCCAACTGAATTGGCAGGAGGAGTTTAGGTGGGCAGAGAGTCAGTCCTAAACCTGGAATTGCTCCAGGAAACTTTAAAATCCAAAGTGCAGACAGCTCTTGTGGGAGATAGCATGTTGCTGCTTGGCACTTCAAAAGACCTGTAAACCAGCAGCAGCATTAAGAGAAGGTTCATGCTTTTCCTGCTTTATCCTAATGCTGTTCAAGCAGACCCTTCAAAGAGCAATTTAATTTAAAGTTTGATTTTATTTATTTATTTTTAACCTATTGAGAAAGGTTGCCATTCTGAAACTGGAACGGAGTCCTTTATTACCAGGTACATAGTTCCACATTAACCAATTTTTTCAGGTGCTTAATGCGTTGTTTTGGGGTTTTTTTTGTCCTATATTCTTCTGGGAGTGATATTTTTCTGAAAATGTTTGTCATTGCTTCACTGACCTGCCTTCCCCTGCAAATTTTTTGGGAGATAGTATAAAACATGTTCTTTTCTTGTTGAAATCAATGAAAAATATTTTTGTTCCTGAAAACAACTGCGGGCAGGAATACAGCAAAGTGGGGAAGAACCTTTGTTGTTGTCTGGAAAATAGTGGGTTTGTTCTGATGAAGATACAGCCAGTGGGAAATTCTGCTGGGTGTCTGCGAAAGGGTTGGCCCTGAAATATCTCAGCAGAATCATAATGCATATAACTGAGGAAGGTTGTGCTGTTTTTTAATTTGCTTTGACTTTGTATATAGAAGCGGGTCTAGGGTTTGCATGACACAAACTAAGCTGCATCTGAATGTGTTCTAAAAACAGTTCTGCTTCTTGCATGTTTTCCCACGATAAATTCACAGAATTGCAGAAGGGTTGAGGTTGGAAGGGACCTCTGGAGGTCATCTGGTCCAACCACCCTGTTCAAGCAGGGCCACCTAGAGCTGGTTGTCCAGGAATTATGTCTTTAGTTTCAGAGAAAAGAGAGAGAATATGCTGCTGTACAAATAGAAAAGACATTTAGCTTTTCTTACTTTCCTGCCTTCCATCAAGTGAGCAGGTTTGGGTGCAGAGGCAAGGTGCTGGCCGTGTCCTGATGCCAGTTTGTGGGTGGAGCGCCTAGAAATCAAGAATGGTGCTCTTGGCCAGATTGAAAAGATGCATCTAATACTAATTTGTCTGAAAAACAAATAAGAAACGTAGCAGCTAATTAAGATAAAGTCATTCTATTTAAGACCAGGATGAAACTGAGGCAGTGCCAGAGTGAAGGAGGACTCAATTTTGCCTCATTGCATGAAAAACAGATCTATCTTTGTGCTTTCAAGACCCATTTAGGGTACATGAGCAGATTTGTGAAAGTGTAAGCAACTTCTTGTTTGACCTTGCATTTTCTTTTCATATTTTACTATACCTAGCTTTAAAATATTTCTGTTAAGATTAAAATGTGGAGTCATCACTTGGTACTTCTCTAATATGGATTTCTAGAGAGTCATTGTGGTGGGTTGACCTTGGCCAGATGCCCACCCAGCCGCTCTCTTGCTCCCTGTCCTCAACAAGAGGGAGGGGAAGTAAGATGAAAAAAACTTGTTGATTGAGATAAAAATAGGGAGATCGTTTACCAATTGCTGTCGTAGGCAAAACAGACTTGACTTGTGGAAAATTAATTTATTGCCAATTAAAATAGAGTTGGATGATGAGAAACAAAGACATAACTTGTAATACCTTCCCTCACCCCCCCACCCTTTTTTCCTAGGCTCAACTTAATTCCTTCATTCTCAACTCTTCTACCTCCTCCCTACACCTTTTATATATATATATATTTTTTTTTCTCTTCTCTTTTTTTAGGAGGGGCAAGAAACACAGTATAATTCTGAGGACCCAGCTGTCAGTGAGAGTCCATGCCTGCATTGGTAAGTGAAGTTCCACATGCCTGAAAGAGAACAAATAAACAGAATCCATCTCTGAGAAGCAAATCTGGGGTGTATGAATCAGGCTTGCTGTGTTCCAAGTTAAGGAGAATGGCCAAGAAATTGATTTCTTTGTTGTGTGCTAAAATCAGGTTATATTAGTTATATTACCCTTAAAGTGTGTTAAACAGCCCAGGGAAGTATAGGATTTGACGTGTGATGGTTGGGGGTGCTTTGGAGAATCCTGGATTATCTGTCTTGCCACAGCCTTTGTGTGAGCCTGAAGACGACTGTGTTCTGAATTGGGAAGGGGATCTGGAGAATTGTTGGCTGACAGCTAACTACTGCATTTTAATAGCATGTAATGTTTATTACTTCATCCTGCAAATCTTGGCCACATATTTGTCATTATCACAGTGTCAGTGTCTTAAAAACCCCAGTTAAAACAATGCTGTCACGAGGAAAAGTCTAATGAAAGTCATAATGTGTGTGTCATAAGAGCTTTAAGGTTGCGTAAATGGAGGCTGATGTGCTTGATGGTGTTGATATATTCTCCAGCGTTCTGCAGAGCAGTATGTTTCTCTGAGTGTTAGCGGCAAAGCTAATGCTCATGTTCTGGTGATATTATGATAGATGTTATGGGTGGCTGGTTTAAAAAAAATAAAAAATAATCCTGTATGTATGTGCCACAGTTGCCTGTTTTGTTTTCAACTTCTCCATAATAGATTCAACACCCTAATATGTTTAGCTTGTAGTTGGTCTTGTTTCAAGAGATCGTAGCTGAAGCAATGGAATATAGATACTTTCCTTAAAAGGAGGAGAAAGTTTAAGTTCTGTATTATTTCCACAATGCTACTGCTGTCAGAGGATTCAGGCTTTAAATACAACTAAACGTCTTTCCCCTGCCCCCAGGACGTGTTATGAAACGGCCTTTCTGGGAATTTGAACTGAGCACAAGCAACCTACAGAATTCCTCGAATACCTCCTATTGAGAGCAATCTCTAGGCTGCCTCATGCAGGAACAGATTCTCCTCTACTACTGTTGGCTTGAGGAAGTACAGTAGAGCAAGCCTACGTGTTAAGTATTAGAGGAGAAACAGAGATGCTGCAAAGCCTAGGCTGATTTTATAAATGTGAATGAAATTAAGAACAGCTTGGAGAATCCTGTTAGGTCTGGGAATATCTTTGGCAAAACAGACCAGTGCAGCAAGAGAAGATTTCATGTGTTTCCTGGATTGAGGTTTTATAAAAACAATTTTCATGTACAAATTTTTGTCCAGAGTGCAGCCATCAAGGAATTGGAGCACACCAGGTTCTGAGCTTCCATGTGTGGTTGCTTTGTTGTTATATGTTTGCATTCAAGCTCACTGTGGGCAATTAGGTGTATTACTGTGCATGTATTTTAATCGTTCCTGTATGAAAGTGAGTTCCTTTGTCAGGTGCTGTTACTCTCTGGCAGCGGTGACGCATTCAGCGGTGAGCACAGCGGAAGCCAGGCTGCAAAACTTGAGTCTGGATTTCGAACTCTTAGAGCAGAGGTGTGTTTGGATATGGGCTTTTGGCTTGGTTCATTATAGGCAGAAAAGCCAAACGCAAGATCTGGTTCTAATTTCCAACCCCCTTGCTGAAGTTTAGATTTTTAGGGTAAGTTTTTGTTTCAGCCCATAGCTTGATGCAGTATAGTTTCTTCTCTCTATTCTTTTTCATTTCTGCATATCGAATGTGTCTTATTTTTTGGTATTGGCTAGTTTGAAAGAGTCGGGGACACTCTGTGGTTCTTCGTACTGGCCTTGTTTGGTGACTTGGGCCTGGCAGTTAAACTTGTCACAGAACAGGAGGGTTGTTTCACTGGCACAGTGGGTACTTTTCTTCATCTTGTGCATACTTTCACATCAGCTGCCTGTTAACATCTTTTTTGAAATATAAGCATTAGGTTTAGAGGTTAAAAGATGCATTACATATTTGGAGTAAAAGCTAGGAGCCAGAGCAATCTGAGATGGCGTTACGTGGAATAAAACCGTCTTGCTTTGGCTATTTTCTTTCAGTCTTGCAATATCCTTGGAAAGCATTGTGGTTAGCTATGTTACTGACTCTGCAAAGTCCCCAGTAGGTAGCTAGGACTGCTTTCTGAGAAGATGTTTTCTTCTGTAGTGCTCTTGCCACAGAGCCTCCTGTCATCCTTGCATTCCAGGTTTTACTTTGCTCTGAAGAGCTGCGAGGTGCAACGAAATAGCTTTCCTGTCATAAACTCTCCCATTTGGAAGTTGGACCGCTATTTTTTTTTCTTCTCCCTAACATGTTGTACTTTTAAATTGTGGGAAATACACAAGTGTTTATGTTCAGATGTCCAGATAAAGTTTTCCATCATTAGTGACTTCAAATCTCTGGGGAATTCATTGGGCTTTACTATCAGAGGATGTATTGACTACAGGCCAGTATTTTATGAGACTTGGGAAGCTTTAGCAAGTCCCATGTCAAGTGGGGTGGGTTGGTTTTTTTTTTGTTTTAAGCAGGGCAGGGAAGGAATAAGGCTTAATAACTTGAGTGCGGAAGTTGTTAGTGAGTGGTATTTTCTGCCCTATTGCATACCAGTCATTAAGCATTTCACGCAATTTAATGCATTAATACTTTTTTTTTCTCTCGGGTTCTTGTCTTATGTTCACACTAAGGACTTTCAGCATGGAAGAACAAATTTTCTTTTAAATATCACTCTACTTCTTTTCCCGTTTTGGCTTGATCCTGATTAAATTGTAAGGACTAATTAAAAGGTAATTTCAAAAATAAAATTTAAGTGGTTTTAATGCAAACGGCAATATTTACAATTTTTTTATATCAAAAGTCTATTGCTGAAACCAGTTTTGTTCATAGAACATAACTAATTGAAAATTATAGATGTACTTTTGTACTTGTTGATGTTAAAAGACCTTAGTGGAGGAAGATCAATCCTTAAATCACAGTGTCAGGTATTTTTTTTTCCACAATCTGTCAAATTTGACCTTTTATTCAAATGAGATTTATTGTGAGTTAATACCCTGTGGGAAAAGTTTTTCTGGTATTTTTGGCAGCTGTATGACTTTCCTCATTTGTATTTAGTTGTGTCTTAATGTAACTTTAATTTGTATGTGTTTAACAATTACAGAGCTCAGCTGAAGCCTTGGTAAAGTTCAACGTAAATGAGGATGTAGCTTTACAGGGCGAACACCAACAGTGCCAAAAGCTTTAGCCCCTGAAACTAAGTGGAAGGTTTTAGTCACAGCAACTCTTTGACAGTGAAGTTTTAAAGATCTTTAAAAGCTCCACTCTTCCTGGAGAGTCACTTGGTTTATTCATTATGTCTTTGCTTGGACAGCTCTGTTTGCTGCTGCTGCTTCATTTGTCTGTTCATTGCTTCTTGGTAGTTTTCTCTCAAAATCTGAGGTTGTCTCTCAGAGAAAAGGCACCGTTTATTCTTACATATCTGGATGCAGTATCTAGCCCAAGAGAGTCCCATGTCCTATTTTAAAACGCTTGTGCCTGTGATGGGGAATCAGGAGTGTTGCTCTCAATACTGAGTATGAGGTTTGGACAGGGAACCATGACAATGACTTAGAATGATTCTGCCAAAAGAAGTTTGATACAAGCTTCAGGTGTTAATACAATGTAATTCAAGAAGAATGTAAATGACAAAGGTTGATGTAATTCTGAATACATGTATTGGCCTGGGATTGCTCGGAGTACTGTAGCTTGGAAGGTCAGCAAATGCTGCAAGGTGTATTTTAAATTTTACTTCTCCTTTGTGTCAGTTTATTATTAAAAAAAACAAAACCAACAAAACCCACACACCCAACCCCTCCCCCAACCCTCAATTGGTTATTTAAAATGTTTTTGCATTATAAAATTACGTTTTTGTATGGTTATAGCTCCTTCCTGTATTTATGTAAAGTCTTTCTTTCATCTGTCTATAGATTAAAAATAATTTGCATAGATATTTGTGTGTGTTATGTTTCATAGCTTGATCCAGCAAGGTCCCTAAACAGTGTGCAAGTATATTATTGCAAGAGTCTTGCTAAACGTATAATGTAGCTTCATTATTAGTCGTTATAACCATTTTATAATCCCATTCTATTGGCTTTTGCATGTGGGCAGTTGCAGATTTACCAGAGCAGGGTGCTGAAGTGATGTACAGCGTGCCCACCCTTCCACGTGTGGTTCAGCAGTGGACTATTCCCAAGTATGTGACACAATAGCTGCCATGCCGCACGGCGGCTGTTTCTAGCCCCTGTTATTGGGGCATCTGCTTTAACCAGCACTGTTAGCACCAATAACCCAGCCTTTCCGCGCAGCTCTTTGGATTGTCTTTTTGACATCCTCTCACTCTTGATATCTTTTATGAAATGTAGCCATAAATATCATCTTGAGCTCCTTTTGTTCTGGGATACCTGAGGGAGGCTGTAAGCTAGTTGTAACTAGGATGCTAGTAGAAGCCAGCTGTTTTTATTTGCCCTGTAATGGCTGAAGTATGCAGCTAGTCCTTTTTTCCACATATAGTTTTCCTTTCTGTTATCCATTATGTGGACTTGTTGCATGTATTACAGCATATATGTTTAGGTTCTGCAACTATTTATGCATCTATTGAACCTTCTGGTGGGACCTGTCCCTCCAGGTGCTTGAGATGCAAGTTCCTCCCCAGTGGAACCACAGTGCTTTCACAAAGACAAAGTCATGTCTTGAGTCTATAACTATCTGGCACCTTGTTGCAGAGAAGTTAAGATACGCGGACAGAAGTGGGGGAAAAAATGTGGTTTGTCCTCTTATGAGTATAGTATCGAAGTGTAGAAAAGCCAGTGCGATTCTGGTTAAGCAAATGTGTGAAACCCTGTTGTGTTTCATTCTCTGAGGGCAGTTAAGCTTGTGCCTACAACCCATGTTATTGGTACTGTCTCACTTGAGATGGTTTTCCCTACAAATACCATTATCGTATTGCATCTCTCTGGCATATGTGCGTTTGCAGCATGCTGAGTGGCGGAGTACCGTTCTCATAGCCATGGACACTGTGAAGCTCCTCTAATTCATACTTTAAAACTTTCTGATTTCTTTTTTTTAAAGGGGATAGCTTATTGAATTTAAAATAAACAGCTTTCTTTTGGTAAGGGAGTTTCTGAATACACTAAGAGGAGTCGTCTAATTAAAAAGCTTTCCTAAAGCAAGCTTAATTGTGGCACTATGAGCTCTTCATTTGGGCAAGTAGTGATTGATATGTTCCAATGAAAGTCTCAGGAAAGAGGGGTACTTTGGGTTGTTTGAAGGGCATTTTACGGTTTTCTCTTCAGTGTTAGGCATTCCTAATAGAAAACATTTTCAGTTTGAGAGAGGGAACATGTGGAGAGCATTAGCAGTTCGGCAAAATGTGCAACCGATTCAGATTTAATTTAAAGGGAACAAAAGAGGTGCCTTGAGAATTTGTCGGAAGCGCTGTGGTTTTGCCTTCTTTGCACTGATGGTAACAGGAGAGAGAGAAAGGTGAGTTGAAATTGCTTTATTGAATATCATCTTAGCATAATTGGGACAGAAAAGACGGTGATTAATGGATTTAATGGTGCTGCACAGGGATCCTGCATGCATTACAGATTCGTAATCATGATATGCTTCCTATGACTCTTGCTGTAACTTGGTAAAAGTCCTGGCTTAAATGAAGATAATAAACAACATGTTTATTAGATGTAAACTGACATCACACAAATTGAAAAAATGTGAAAAGGAATGCTAGAGCTTGGGGGGATTTTTTTTTTAAGGGTTAGGCTTTTTTTAATAGAATAATTTGAGTTCTAGTTAAGGCAGTGCGCATAGTACTGGGGCCTGCTTCCAGATGTGATTGGAGATATCTGGTTCAGCTCTTTTTCAATTTGAGTGAAACATGAAATAGCTGCAAAGGCTATGATAAAAATACCTTTTTCAGCTTTTTAGGATTATTTAAGTTTTCTTTCCTGAGAATGTGGAACACAGATGCTCTAAGTAAAATCCCCTGGTTCCCAGATCAGATTGCTTTGTGAAAATATATCCATATAAATAACTTGTGGTTTTGCTCTAAAAATGTACACCTCTTTAAACTGAAATGTTAGACTTTTGTTATACTCCTTGTGAATGCTTTTAGTCAGCCTCCTTTGTGGGGATGAACCGTGGTACTTCCCCATAACCTGTGATTTGCCTTCCGTGATCTCACCGAGAAACCTCTGGGCCAGTCCCGTAGGATTTCTGAAGGTGTTTGAGACAAAGCAGGGAAATTTCCAAGATTTATCTCTGCATATTTCATGTAAATTCTAATTCTTAAAATAGGCTTTGCAGCAAGAAGAACCAAGAAGCTGAAGAGCAGATAAAGCCTCCATTAGCAGTGGGTTGTTGCTTTAAAGTGGTGGATTCCTGCTTTAAAGGGGCTTGTTCCAGGTTTGGAAGCACTGCTGTGGAGCATCCTAGTGGGATGCTTTTCTCGTTTTGGGAAGCTTTGCGTTAAAATGTGAAGGTTTATCTGTCTGGACTTGCACTGGGAAGTACTGCAGAAATCGAGTGAAATGTCTTTGAATTGGGATATCCTCTTTCTGACTTTTTTTTTTTCCCCTGACAACTTAGATTTCCATAATAATTCCCTTTTCTTATAATGTGTAAAAATTTTCCAGGGAGGAAGAATCTACTTTTGACTCTTAAAACATAGTGAGATTTAAAACAAATCTTGTTTCTAAACAAACAAACAAAAATCCTCAATCATCTTTGCTGGCACCTTAAAGGAAACCATCTCCTCATAAAGCCAGGAAAGAAAATAAGTGGTATGATACTTTGCTTCTCACCCCCCAACATAAGCCCATTTAGACTTGTTTCAGATATTTTTTTTTAAATGAACTATAAAGTACCGTATTACTGATATGTGGATTTTTTTTAAAAGTGGATTTTTCATGCAGTCTAAACATATGTCTTTTTGAAGATTAAAAATTTCTAACAAAATGCAATAATGCTTTTATTCTTTGCATGTTGCCATCTATCCAGTGCTTTGAAAGTACTGTACATCTGCTGATGAATAAAATCTCACAAAAAAGAAGGACTAAGTTAATTAGGAAATTAACTTGAAATTACTGGAGTATACTGCAATTGCAGTTTCTAAAATTTCATGTCTGAGTCGTGTTGCAATTGTTAGGACTAGATTTACTGCCTTTTTGTAATTTAAAGAGAAACAGACATGGTAAATTTAACCTCTGAGATGAGTGAGAAGAATTTTGTAACAATTTAAACTGATTATAACTGCTCATAATGGACCCCAAAAATGGACCTCTGGAAATAACTGTTAACAACAGTAGTAACTACTACGATGAGGTCTTTGTGGATTTGGTTGGGTTTTTTTGGTGGGGTGTTTTGGTTTTTTTCTTTTTTAAGAAAAGCAAGCAAATAATTGATTACTTCGTTAGATGATTTAGTCATTTTTGAACAACTTCCATGTTTTTCAATTAGATTTTGAGAAATACTTGCCCAATAAATAAATGAGTGTAGCCTAGGAATTGTCTCTAGATGTTCCTGTTGCAATTCTACAGGAGATGTTGCCGAGGCTGGTCCTCTGTGACTTGTGGGAGCTCTTCATGGTTAAATGTTTCAAGAAGTCTCTGTGTGTGTGCGGCGGGCAGGGGGGATTTGAAGAACCACCACATCAATTTCAGAGTTGCAAAACTCCGTGATCAGGCAACCTCATCAGCTTGTTCTGCTACTGGTGATGCTGCATAACTGGGATTTTGCAGGTCCACGCTGAGGTGCGAAGCTCCCCTTCAGCATCGCTTGTACTTGATGCGGCCTTTCTCTCACCTTGGGGTTGTCTGGGCATCAGTCTCTCCCAAATCACAGCTTGTGACTCTCAGGTCGCTTGGCTGGGAGTTGTGTGGCTTGCTGAGGGGTGGCTGTAGCCACTCTGCTAAGGTAGGAATCTATAGAAAACATTACTGCTCTATAGCTAGGTGTGAATGTGATGAACTTACTTTTACTTCATCATAACAGTCCCCAAATTTTCAAGGGGGTATCCGAAATTTCATTAAGGTATAGGAGTTTTTGTAGTTTCCCTAAAAGGAAAATAAAATAACAGACTTCATGCAACTTCCTACGTCAATAGCTGTTGTTAGTTTTCATGTAGTTTCCCTTTTTAGCTATTTGCACTTCCCGCTTACTTTATAGATCTTTGTATTGACAGACAAAGCAGTTCTTACTCTTATGGTCTGTGTTCAGACAGTTGAACTCATTTTGCTGTAGACTGAAGCACAGCATGTTCAAGCCCTTAACTAGGGGAAAAAAAGTTAAGTTCATATTAAATATCTTCAAATAAATTAGCGTTACACTTGGAAAAGAACAGCATGACTTGTTTCCTGCCTGCATCTAAACCTGTTATATACAGAAGGTATAACCCAAACAAATGAATTGGGTTCGGATTAGTTCTCTTGAAACTGTGCACCACTCAGGCCTGTTTTAAGCTTTACCCTGCAAAACTTGTTAGAGTAAAATGAAATTAAGCACCTAAACTATAGAAGAGCGTTAGGAGCTGCTACTTAAAAGCTGTGGGTTTGGAATAGGAAACGTTGGTATTTCTTTGGGATGTCGTTCTCAGCCCTGCCACTGATTTAGCCTTGTTTGTAAGGAAGGTGGAGGGATGCTGATTTTGCTCAGGTGGAATTAGGGTAAATAGAACATCTCAGGGAGGTAGGAGCTATAAGATGCATGGACAAAATTTGCTTTGATTTATCGACAGTCTCTAAGCATGTATACTAAAGACTGCATTAACATTAAATATACAGTTTTTGTCTACTAGCTTTTGTGTTTAGAAATGTGACATTCTTCATCTTGCTCAGCTGTAGATTTTAGCTCTGTATTTGCTGAAATTTAAGGAGCTGCATAATGATCCTGGAAGTGGCTGCAATGCAAGTTGTGGCTCTCGCTTCCAGAAATTTTGGGTAGAGAAAGAACTGGATTAGTGATGCTTATTTTCTTCTAATGTACTTCTAGTGTAATAAAAGAGCAGAAGTGGTGTTGGTTCATAAAGCAAGGAATTGTGCTACTATGGAAAGGAGGCTTCTCTTCAGAATGAATCCATTACATGTAATGCTTTTGAGCGGAAGCCCTGCAAAAGGGTAGAGTTTGAGCATAAAGCAAAATTTGTATACCCTGTTTAGTACTAACAAAATATTAAACAAAGACCTCTACATGTCTAGAGAATGTCTGGGCTGATTTCTTCCCCCAGTCAATTACTGAGGGAGTTGCTGTGGAATAAATAGGGAAATATTTCCTCTCTGTATTCTCTCCTGTATGGTGGGTTTTTCTCACTCATTGCATGTCTGATTTCTGCTCTCTGATGGACAGTTTTGATCTGTTACTTGACTATGTGACTATGACGTACCACAGATGAATGCATAGTCCGGTATGCCTTATGAAGATTTACTTCGTATTAGCTTAAAAAAGAGAATGTATGCATGTCATTGAAATGCAAGGTCAGGAGATGCATGTTTGAACATTATCAGTCTGCTTTGATCTGCTTATCCTTAAAAATGGTAAGCAAAATTTGCAAACTCACGGTCAACGATGTTTCAAATAGATGCCGCGTGCTAACTTTTTGTCAGCTCACTGCAAGGCCAAGTATATGGATGGGTATCATCTTTTCAGAGCAGGGCTATGTTGTTTCAGATCTAATATGTGCTGAAAGGAGGGTTAAGTTTTTGTTACCATCTCAAGATCTTACAGTGGAAGTTGATATAAAATACATGTGGTTTCATAACACTATTGGACTGATTTTTTTTCACCTGGTTTATTAACTTCTTTTCACTATGATATGTAATGTTAAATGCACTATCTCATAATTCAACAGTCAAGAAATAGTTTCTCTCTGAGTTTTCATTGTGGCATTCAAATAATGTGTACTGTTTTTTCCTTGCCTTCAGCTATCCTATTCCTCTCTTATTTATATCCTTTTCATCTTTTTCATGTGCAGCTGCTTTTATTTCTGTAGAAATTAAGATGATTTAATTTGTAAATTGGGTGCCTCTCAACTTATTTAGTTCTTGAAAGACATACTCCAAAGACTGAGGAGCTTTATTTAAATCGGTGGCACAGTTCCCTGATGTAACACATGTTGTCTTCTGTAAGACTTTTAAGTGAGGTATCCACTAAATCCACCCAGTGTCAAGAAGAAAATGTGTACTATAATGCAAAATACTGTGACGCTACCTTTGGAAGCATTTAGATAAAATGCTCATCTTGGGCTCAGAACATGCCACGGTCAGATGTGGTCATCAGTGGTGTGCAGGAATCCCACCACTCATTGTCATCATGTTTTTGTACTTGTATGAGCTTGATGAAATTGAGATCATGGTATCTCTGTCTGGAAAAGGGAGAGAGAGATTGGATTTTTGGAGTATTTAATTGGTGATATAGTAAGCATTATTAAATATTATGTAATGCAGAAGACTTCCTTTATTTCACAGCTTTTCATGTCTTCAAGTGTTACTTTTAATCATGAGCTTCCCTCTTCTGGGTTTTTCTTGGGTTTTTTTTGTGGTGTGTTTTTTTTGTTTGGGTGGTTTTTGTGTTTTTTTTTTTAATGTACAGCATCTGTATTTTAATAATGATAACAGCTCCTTTAAGTCTCTTTCTTCCTGCTTAAGACTCAACAAGGCACATAAAAATTTAGGCTCCAAAGAGATAAAGTTACAACCTCTTAATTTAAAACCCTAGCAGAAGTTACTGTGGCTGAGCAGCATGCTATTGTAAGTGGTAGGATGTCATAAGCCATGTCAATTCATATTTAGCAGTTTGAGATGAGTCTGGTATGTATGAAGTTATATATCAGGTTTCTTTTAACCTTTCAGACATTAAATATTTAGCTCTGGTCTTACTATTAAAACATGAAGAGGAGTGTGTTGGTAAACTGTGCTAAAAAAAAAAAAAAATTAAAACCTGTTCCTGTGGGTTTATTTCTCCCTGTGGCTGTTGACAAGGATTACACTTCAGCTTTAACAGCCAGTTATAACTTCAGAATGTCTAAAGCTGGCATATCAAGTTAACTTGTTGCTGTGCTGAGGAGGAAAATACAAATGTTGGATGTGTTCCTTACTTCTTCCATAATCTTAAATTTAGGTTCACCAGCCATTTCAGAGCCTGTTCAGCATCAAATGCCACTGGAGAGATTTGCTTACCGCTTGACTTTGTGTGAAACAGGGACAGCTGAGAGTGTGGAAAGCTTCTCGGCAGGTTGGGCGCAGGAGGAGGCCTGGGATTGATCTCACCCGTGCCCGAGGGCTGGGGTTTTCCTCAGCCTTTTTAGCAGTACAGCTTATTCTGCAGGGTGTGGGGGCCGGGCGAGCTGTTCCAGGCAGGGGAGGATGGTGACGATGCCGGCAAGACGGCAGCCAGCTGTCATTGCTTTTCTGCCTCTTGCTGCTTACAGGAGCATGCATGAGTGGTTCCCTGTAACTGCATCAGAAACACATCAGGAGGCTTCCTTATTTTTTTTTCTTCTGCTGTCATGCTGAAATGCTTGGTGTTGCACTGAGGAAAAACTTGCTGTAGAAAATGTGGGTATGTTTGCATGAAAAGTCCTGCATCATCTGTAACTAACTTGAAAACCTTTGTTAAAACCCTCACAAAGGAGTTCTGCCATATGTTCTTCACTTCAACAACAGTATATTAAAAAATATTGATTAATTTTTAATTAATCCCAATATATAAAAATTCTCAGTATATTAAAAATATTTGAGATCCAAAAAGAGTGGGTGAGGAAATAAAATCCTCCCTATATCTTTGCCAGAATAGCCAAGTACTACTGTAATATTCTCAGGAGTGGTGTACCCTGGGAAAGGAGAGCCACAGGGATGCTCTGAACAGCTCCCTAAAGCCCTGGGTGTGAGCACACGCTGCGCTTTTGTCCAAAGGTTAGTACAAGTGATGAGTACCCAAGCACCCATGATTGCCCTAGATAACACACTGTGGGGCACTCTGGTAGCAGTGACTGGGTTTCCTGGATTTTCACTCCGAGGTTAGTGGTCTGCATGTTACTGTCACCATGGTCTTGCTGTTTTGTATTGTGTATCTGTACTTCAGGTGTTGTGTGTGGTGTTCTGTTCTGTATGTTGCATGTTTTGGGCTCCTTAGTCAACATTCAGTCATTTAAATATCTTTACTAGGACTTTAGGGGGAGTTTTCCTAACCTAACAGCTATGAGGTTGAATCTTTTTGTTTTAAAGCCAGTAAAATATGTATAACTTGGTACCAATTAACAGGACCTAGAGGACCATCTGTGAGCTAGCAGTACCTGTTTGACTAGCTGCCTGTTACCTTGGGGTGCCAGGTACTGTTTCCAGCTGGCCCCTGGGGGTGCTTGTCAGGGAGGCAGGAAGTGTGACCAATCTAAACACAGAAATCCCCAAATGGTTCCTAAATTTCTCTGTAGGGAAAACCAAACCAAAATGCCAAACAGAAAAGTACATGCTACACAGAACAAGGATTTGTGTAGTTGCATCTGTTTTATGAAGACTGAGAATGCCTATTCTTACTCTAAAACAAACAAACAAAAAACAACAAACAAAAAACCCCCAAAAAACCCAAAGCACCCAAAAGCAAAACCCACAAAAAAATCCCAAACCCAACAACAGAAAACAGCATGGACTTAGTTCCTTCCTCTTCTCTGCTTTCCTCTTCTCTTTATTGCAGGAAAGGAGTAGGAGCCTTACAAGGCTAATTCAGCTGACAGGGAGCTTCAAGGCACTGGGCATAGTTCTTTTTCATATTGCTCGAGTTGCTCTTAACCATGGTGTGTGTAGGAAAATAACTTCGTTTCTAGGTGAAGTTTTACTGCTGTATCACTGCCACAAGTTCTCCTCTTGTCAGCCTCCCTGTCACGCCAGGCATGCAGCTTGGCGGCTGTGTTAGCTGCTAGGCTCCCTCTGTCATCGGTGAGCAGAGTCTGTCTAGAGGGCACTTCAGAGCATCTCAGTTATGTTCCTGCCCTGAATTGCTCTTGTTCCATTGACCATAAAGGGAACAGATTAGGGAGAGGAACTGCCTGGCTTGAGAGGTACATGTACTCTCCGTTGTCCCTTTCTGGTTTCTGTCTTCAGAGTCCTGCTATTCATTCTTGGATGACAGCAGCTTTTAGTGAAATCTGGTTCTTTGCCAAGCTCTGAAAATAGTTACACTGACTTCTTTTTTTCCTAGTTTCTATCAGGATCTAATATTTAATTTGTGTATGTAAATTTACTTATTGGAATAACTCCTGTGAAGTTATGCTGAAATGAAGTTTCGTAAGAGCAAGTAAGATTCGGGGATTCAGGCTGTGAGTTACCTCTATTGGCTCTAAGGCCCATCGTATGGGCAGAAACAAATGGAGCTGGTGTCTGCTCTGTGGTTGTGCCCAAGTGCTTTGCTAGGACTGAGGCAGAAATTCTGGATGTTGGAGCACAAGACTCTTTCTGGCCAAATCCTCACCTCCCGTAAGACAGTTTGGGGTGAGAGTTGGTCCATTCTACCCTTATGGAGCACCGGTCTTACACTTGAATGAGGTGGTGATTTCTGGTAATTTGTACCAGCCTGTTTCCTGGAGATCAGATTTGCAGGTGCCTCCCTTCCCAGGTGAAGGGGGAAAGTTACAGTTTTGCTCTGGTTCCCAGCATGGTGTTTCTGATGAGACCTCTCTCTGAGCAAGAGAGCTGCTTCCAGTATTGCGGAGCCTGTCGTGTTACCTGCAGAGCTGCGAAAGCTGAAGAGGAGGATTTCTTTTCTCTTTGTGTGTCTCCTGTTGCTGCTGTAACTTTTTCATATTGCCTGATCTTCTTCTGAGCTTGATGCCACGCAGCCGGCAGTTTCCAGAGGTGGCCACTGCCTGAGCTGCCTGTTGACGGATAGGCCGGTGGCAGGCGGTCAGGCAGCCCAGGCGCTGCGCATGCAGGCTCTCGCCCATCCCTCCCTTTGAGGGTCAGGTCAGCTGTACTTTGGCATTGAAGTCCTAGCTGGAAAGATATTTTCCGTGTTTCCTATGAATAATAAGGAAGAGGAGGAAAGAGACGCTTTGCGGGCAGTATCTGTACCAGCCCTCTCCCCGCCAAGAAAACAAGGGATCTATTTTCAGGGTGGCTGCATGCCCTGGACATTTAGATGTGATACCTTATCAGAGGCGGCTGTGGCACGTGTCAGCATTCACCCCTTTCACGCTAGCTTCTTGGTAGATAATGAAATCGTGACTTTCACCTATCAATTCTGCCTTCATTACACGGTATCACAGCCAGCATTACAGCAGCCCAAATATGTGCCAGTGACCTCATGGTATCTCTTGGGGTTTTGTACCGCTGTTGTTTGCCTGCTTGCACATGCATGACAACGTTGCTTTTCACTTTTCTCTCTTTCTTAGCTTGTTGATAGGATGTTAGCGTGTATCCCAGCCTTAGTACTTCTTATCAGGGATAGCTTGTTTTCTCTGGGAAGAAAAACAGTAGAACGGTTTGGACGAAGAGCCTGAACTCCTATCTGCCCGCCCTTTCTTTTCATGAATTCCTTGGGGTTAAGTAACATCAAAATTATGCAGGGAAACTCTTATATTTACTTTTGTCAACCTCTAATTTCTGAATAAAAGTAGCTGTTGCAGATGGAGTATTTGCTTGCAGATCTGTGTTTGCCATTTTGGAGCACCTTATCTGATTCAGTCTGTGAGTATTTTGATGTTACGAGGAAGTGCCTGATTTCTTCCCCCTGAACCCGAGCCTCCCAAGCCCCTGCCTCTTGGCTGACAAAGTGAGCAGCTTGCTTGTGGCTTTCAGGGGTTTAAATCGGACTGAACAAAAGCAGCACTGGGGAACAAAGTAATGTTCATGTTCTTTCGTTGACTCCTCAAATGTCCTGCAAGTGGTTCAGTTCTTCCTTTTTGATGTAATTAGGATTATGTTTCTCAGGCTCACTTCCTTGACAGTCTTCGTCAAATACAAGAAAAATAAATTTCTTGGAAAAACGGGTTCTCCTGAGGACAGGTATTTCTTTTCCATTTTGATTCAGAAGACTTCCATTAAGAACTTGTTAGTGAATAGCCCAGTTTTCTCAGTCATATGTTTGTTATCCCATGCGCTCTTGAATTAGGTAACCACCTGATACTTTGGCTGCCCTGAACTGCACAGGTGGGAATGCTGTGGTGTGCCACTTATATTTGCAGAGAAAGAATGAACACCTCTGGGCACCTGCAAGACAAATGTTGGTTATTTAGACAGTCGATTCTCTGCTTTCAGCTCTAGCAACTTCCACCCTGGTGGTGTGTTGGTTTTTTTTTTTAAAATTTTTAAATTCTTTTTATTGCCACCTTTCTTTAAGTATACTTTCTCTCTGACTGTCTCCTGAAACCTATTACAATGTTCGTTTTAGCACAGTGTGACTAGCATGCAGGGAGTCTACAGGAAGGATCTGTGGGAGCATTCCTTGGTAACAAGTGAAATAAAAGTGTAAAAACTTACTCTGTTTTCTAAAAAGAAAGTAAATGAAAACACTTCCTAATCCCTAGCAACCAAGTAGAAAGAATAATAATTTACCCAACCCTTGCAGCATGGGTTTGCAGATTTGGAAAAATAAACAGGTAATAATTTAGTTGGAAATAACTCTGAGCATCCTCAGGAAGCAGCTGTTTGTAGGGAAGGTGTGTGTACATTGTCTTGCTGTTGTGCTTTAATGAAATACAGACTTGCAAGCACACATGGCCAACAGGTATAGTGCAAGTAAGTGCAGAGCTAATTTATGTTATCTTGCATGATCAAAAGAAACTATGAAGGTGACTGCTTTATTTTGTAGAGGATTATTTTCTAGAAATATTTAGGTTATTCCCAATGGATAACTTCTGAAAGATTTTCATCTTCCATCTTACAAAGAGTGGGCAAGCATGAAGTGAATCACAAATGGGCTATAGAACAAAACGGCCTTGCTGGATCAGATCAAAGGTCCATCTAGGCCAGTTTCCCGATTTTCCCTGCCCTGCTTCTTTCTTCAACAGCTGCTAACAGTTGCTGAATTGAAGACTATAAGAAGAGTGCAAGTATTCCACTAGAGTGCTTTCCAGCCTCTAGCAGTTTTGTGTTTCAGGGACTTTGAGGTGGTGTCTTTACAGTTGGTCACCCTCTGTGGATTCTCCTTCCAGAAACCTGCTGGGCTGCTCTTCAGACTCCCTTCAAACTTTTAGCGTATAGAAAATATCACAGGTATGAGTTCCAACGGTTCAGCTGCACTCCGGGTGAGGGACCAGCTCTTTTTGGTTATTTTGGACTTGAAACTTTAATTTGATACCCTGTAGCTGTATTGGAAAAGGAATTCCTGATTCAGCTACAGCCTTCTGTTGAAGACTCAATAGCCGTTTCTCTCTGTTCCCCTCCCACCCTCCCCCCAGATCATCTCTTTACAGGGTGGAAATCCCTGTAAAGGATGGGAAATCCATGTAAAGGATTTAGGAATGACCTAGGTGGCCATTCCTCCACTGGAAGCTGGACTGTCTTCACTGCGTGATGCTTCCTTAAAACACTTTAACAATTATTTGCCATTAATCAACCTTGTCACAGTTTCTCTATCTTTACTGGATCTTCTATATATGGCATTTGAGACTGGGGGCCTCAAATGTACCCGCTGTTGAAAATACTGGTACATAATTTCTTTAAACAGTATTGTAATGATGCGTTCTGCTTTGTTTTGTATTCCTTTTAAAATAATTCTCATCATCATTTAGCTCTGGAGCAGTTAAAAAGCAGAGTTGCTACAGAACTGGTATTACCTGAGTACCTTCTGAGGGATAAAATTCAATTCAAGGCCATAATTATGTGGAAAGTTTGGGTGATTTTTTTTTAAAGTGTAACGCTTCTCTGCAGTGAATTTCATCTGTCATTTTTATCATCCAGTCAGTATTGGATGCTCCTTTGGCAGTTCTTCACAGCTGAAGCTCCTCTTACACGCTTTGAGTAGCTGAGAATTAACAAACTTTTTACTCCTTTTCCATGTACCGTTTTTGTTCACGTTCTTTGATTGTGGTGATCAGCACTGGCCCATGCACCAGTTCAGTTAGCCAGACTCTGAATTAAAATTTTGTAAGTATAAACTGGATATAATTATAGCTCTGGACTTTCTGAGGGGTTAATGAAGGTCTGAGTTTGCCCTAATACATGTATTCTGATGTGAAAACAAAGGTGTAACCTGATGCATGTTCAGGTCTATTGAAGGAGCCAGAACTAACCCTTATGTTCATTGTTCCAGGGTGGCCTTGTCTTAACTTGAATGTGATTAATCACCACACATCTGTTTTCCATTCTAATCAAAGTGTAACTAATACCTCTTTCTGCTTGTTCATCATCACTAGTTTTTCATGGATCCATAACAGACTCAAGAAAAAAGTTCAGTATATTTGGCTGAAATGTGAGATAATCTTTTCTCCCTCTCAGTAAAATTACTTGAACATGACCAGTAAATTTTAATTAATGTTCTTTAGTAAGAATAATGACTATAATTTGACAGAAAACAGGTCTTTGCTATATGAGCTCATTACCATATCACTCCTCTGTTACTACGCTTTCCCCTCCTCTTGTTGTGCTGCTGCAGATACAGTGCTTGCAGGGATGATTTTCTCTTCTTCCTCATGGTGGTAAATTCATATGGCCTAAACGCAAGAATTTTCCGCAGACGTTTTTGCGTTTGGAAAGGTCCAGCAATTCTGTGAGCTTGTTGATGACTTTTAATAACTAGGGTTTTAAGAAGGGTCAGGGTGGTGTCCCAACCACTAGTGTCATGCCTTGTGCACATATAAGGAGGAAAACGAAATACAGCAATAGCTTTCCACCTCGTGGTCAGTCTGGTATTTTGGGGGAGCTGGAGGACCCTGTGCATGTTGAGGATTAGCTAAATTCAGGGTATGGTTTCTAAGGGGAACATGCAGAGTGCTGCCTCCTCCCCTCTGCTGTGTTTCGCCAGCCCCTCAGTCACACAGGCGCCTCTGCTGGGCTGCGCTTCCTGCTGAATCACCGGGGTCCTGGGATTAACCACAGTCTGTGTCCTGGCACAGGAGGGAGTTGGACTTCAAGCACAGATGGCTTGAGTCATTCGATGTGCAGAGCGGCCACCCACCCCACAGCCGTGTCACTGGCAAGGTTGTGGAGGTGAGAAGCTGCAGCCTGAAAAACAGGCAGCACCAGCATTTCTGCTGCTAGAGAAAGCTTGTCTCGTGGTTGCACCTGTAGCTCATCCACAGTTTGGGCACTGTGGAGTGGGAATGAGACTGCTCTAATAGCAGTACGACGTGCTTGCCACTGGTGTGTAAGGAGAGGGTGGCTCCATCCCTGCACCTCTCTCCTTCTCTGGCTTTGTTTTTTGCTGGAATTAGCTTTCCTTGTTGCTTTCTGAAATACGTGACTGATTTGTTCCCCTCAGATGGCATAGATGACATAACTAATTTCTGGATTTTTATGGGAACTTAAAATCATAGAACCATAGAATGGTTTGGGTTGGAAGAAACACTTAAAGATCATCTAGTCCAACCCCCTTGGTATGGGCAGGGACATCTTTGACTAGAAAAGGTTGCTCAAAGCCCCGTCCAACCTGACTGTGAACACTTCTAATGATGAGGCATTGGAAGGGATAACTTGATATGTCAAGAGCTTAATCGTACCACCTGGAGAGTTTTTGTGTGGACTTTAAAGGTGTTTGTGATTAGGTAGGACCCCGCTTACATGAAGTTTTGTTGATCTCACTGTTGGGATTAAGCAAGACGTCAGAGACTTCTGGAGATGCCAAAGCCTTTTGATCAAATCCTGAAGGTGATACACTTGGTCCATAAATAATGGAAGAGCTGAAAACAGAAGGCACATCTTCTCTACCATCCTGTAAGGAAGATCTCCTTTGCATAAAAATCTTGCTTGCAGGCCTGTGTCCCAACTCTGGGCAGCATTGCCACCAGTGCAGCGCTTGGTTATCCCTGATCTCACTGGCTTAAGCTGCAAAATGAGTGAACTGTTCGTAAGGAGTCCTGAAATGAGCGGTACAAAACCACATAAATTCTCCTCTCCTTTTTCTAAAAAGGAGAACTATTTTTAAAGAAAAGGTGTACTAGTGCTAAAAGACATTTTATACTGTCCTCAATTTTAACCACAAAAGATGAGCTTCCTGTTTTAAAAAATCGTAGTATTTTTCAGGTAGATGCTAAACTTCTGAGGAGTAAGAAAAAGCAATCTGCATCACCTGTGCAAGCTGGGAGTATGTCATCCAAACCAGTAAAAATGTTCTGCTGAGAGAATTTTTTTCTTGTTCTGCTTTATCTAACACGTTTAAAGTCTCCTTATTTCTTTGTTCTCCTGTTACTTATACTCTCTGAACAAATTTTTCCCAAGTTTCCAGCCTGAAACAGTTGCAATAATTTCTGTTGAAGCTCTGGGTGTTTAGCTTGTCTGAAAATCAGTCCCTTGATTTGTCAAATATTCATATTTTTAAGATCAGCTTTTTTTTTTCCTTTCTGCTTTGCAGTTTCCTAGAGCTACGTACTTCAGTCACTGGTACTTGTTCACCAGCAGGCAACGTGCTGATGACTTCAGTTTTATTACTTAGTTGCTTGGTAATTGTGAATTTCCATTTGAAATTGGTTGAAAATAGTCTGTTTTCATGTGTAAATCTGTCCCACAATGGCACAGAAAAGTATGAGGGTGTTGAGGGCAATTACCCATGAGCAGGGAGGGCAGCTGATGCACCCTTTATGCAGAAGAGATCAGTTTACCATGGAAACTCACAAAAAGTCTCTGCAAATCTGGTACATATATCAGAAATATAAAGCTACTCGGGAGGTATAAGCTTTGCTTTCCACAAGAAGAAAAAAATTCTCTACAGCTTTAGTTTTTATGCACAAGAGTGTTTATGGATGTTAATTTGAAGTTGTGTGTGTTTTCAAAACTGTGTGCTGTAAAGAGTGTGCCCTGGGAAATAAGTGATATTTTGCACTGTTCTGTATTAAAGTTAGTTTACTACATCCCATCTAGTAAAAATCACCTTAGAGAAGTATTTCTTTTCTGATAGTCTCTATGCAGGGACTTAAGACTGGAAAGGGCATCCTGTGAGAGTAGTCCTCTGCTATCCCGCATTACATAATCTCCTCTATAAAGTTGCTACCTAATATACATGAACATAGCAGTAGTCACTTTTTTTTTTGCTTTCGGTCACGTTTATGAATTGCTAAGTTCACCCTGTAGATCCTGGATAAAATCGAATTTCTGCTGGCCACGCAGCCTGAGGTTTCATTACTGCTGACCTCACTTGGCATCCCAAGTTTGGGAACAGCTGTGTGTGCTGAATCAGATCTTCAGCCCGTGCAAACTAATTCTCCTGTAAGTCAGCTGAGAAGCTGGTACAGCCTGTATGTCATTTCTATCACGTATAGATGCAAAACACTTATGCTGAGCTTGTTGTTGCTCTATAGATTCTGGGTTTAAAGCAGCAAGGAGCTTCCAAGGTGGAATCTCGGGGTGGAATGAAATCAATATAAACATGCTTGGGGTAGAGATCAACAGTCGAAGAGTAATTAAGGTTCTTATGCTCCAATTTCAGATTGGACATTTCTGTTCAGCAGCAGTTCTCCTTAAGAGATTCTGCAGAACTTGTTTTATGCTGAGTATGTTCTCATTGCATTGATTTTAAACAGCAGAGCATTGCATGTGGCATGTGTTCATTGAATATTGACAACTTAGAAACATGTAGACAAAATTCTAGGGCGGTGGGAAGGAAGAGACTACAACTTGGTAGCTGAGTCTTTAATTTCTGAATCTGGGCAATTTTTCTTTAGCAAACTGTGATAGGGATTGCTGCTGGATGCTGTCCTGTTGCATATCCTGCGGGTTTCCAAAGGAGCAGCTGTGAAGGCAGTTAAATTCAGTGAAGACTTTCACTGGTATTACAGTACGATATTTGGCACCGACAATGAAATATGAGGATATAGAAATACTTTTGAGGCTACTAAGCTAACTCAAGGCAAAAGAAAAAAAACCCAACAACCCTTCCCTCCCCGCCTCAACCTAATCCCTAAGGGAATGCCTGCTTCTGAGGATGAGGAATGTGTAAGCGGGTGTATGTATACATTAGAGTGGTCTTGGTCACCATCATATCCAAAATGAACTCTTGGATTTCCTCACTGCGTTTAGAAAAACTGATGGTGTCACTGGGGGGGGTAGATGTGACAGGGCTAGTTGAGAAGGCTTGAGCGCTGCTGTAAACGGATACCTGGGTTGAAATGAAGCTGAGTTAATTCAATACAGGCTCACTCCTAGAGGACAGGTCAGTTGAGCAGAGGTAAAATACTGCTGTAACAGATGGACAACTGCTTGGGAAAGAGATTGAAATAGAGTAAGGTAATTATTGCAGGAGACAAATGTATTGCATGACACTATGTACATGACTAGGGCTAGAATCAACAGTTACCTTCCTGGAGGTCTTTGGCTGTAACACCAAAAGGAAAGACTATAATAATGGAAACAAAGCAATATTTCTATTATGATTTCTTTTTATACACTTACATGCAAGGTACTTTCCAGATACTTGAAAAGGATAATCCCTGCTTCAAAGCACTCATTTTTTTGATTACAGAAACGTAGACAGAGGTTAGGGGAAGGGGAACTAAATAAGGAAAGTATAGTTAATTTAAATGCCTAATTACACATCCAGAAAATACTTGAAACAGTCAAGGTTAAGAATTGAACCCTCAAAAGTTAGGAAACACTGGAATTATGATAGATTTCAAAGCTTTTATTATGGAATATTTCAAAGCTTTTGTATGTGTATCTCTCTTCTTGGTCATTCGCACTATAGAAGAAAGAAAGGCTGAATGGGGATGCCTGCCTATGGAGTTTAGCTCCTGCTGTTTCAGGCCCCCGTGTGCATTAGATGCTGGGTGAGAAGGACCTCTAAAGCACGTACCGTGGGTCACAGCAGAATTCTCACCATCCTGGAGGCAATCGATGGGCAGTAGGGAAGTATTGAAATACGTAATCAGAACCTAGGAGCGATGGTGGGCAGTGCAATTCCCAGATGCAGCGTTATATATTCCTTAATTAAATATGGTATAGAAGTGTTAGAGGAGTTCTGTGTTCAACTTGCAGAGCTTTGTGAAAAAGACTCTGACAAATTCTGTGGCGTGGCACCAAAGGCTGGGTGCAGCACTTCTGGGGAGTCTTAGATGAATCTGTGTTGTGGACTTCTTGGCACTGCCGGTACTGCCCTAATGGATGGCAGGAGAAGGTTGAGGTCCTCTGCAGGAACTCATGTTTTGCCAGTTGTTTTCTCAGTTATTTGCTGACATCAAAAGTATGTTGACATTGACAAACTAGGATTTAACTTCAGGTGCCACAGGGAATTTGCTTTAGAAACCACAAGTTTTTCTGTATTGGTAGCTAGATTTTCTAGCTACTGGTAGAGGAAAAAAAAGGGGCAAAGCAGTGTTTCTCTATTCTGCAGGATGAACCATTTTTTCCCTTCTTATCTTTCCCCAACTCCCTCTTTGCCTCCCAGGAGGGAAAGAAGAGGGGAGAGGCAGCAGACCAGATGGCTACAGTTTGGTTAAAAAAAATAAACAGTGGAGAGCAGGGTCTTACAATAACAAGTGTTAGGTGACATTAACAAGAGGCAAAGCTACCAGACTGACTTGTAGCTAACCTACTGATGTTCTGGGCCAGAAGTGTCACTCAGAGGATGCTAAGGATGACGGGTAAAATGGCTGCTGTTGCAATCAACATGTAGGTCTAGAGAGAAGATTCTCATTAAGTAACAATTAAACAAATGTGATTTGAACTTTCTCATGTTTCTGTTACTGAAACAAAGTTAGCTGGTGCAGTGCACCATTAAGCCCCCCCCCCCCCCCCCCTTATTTTTAGTAGTTGCTCAGTGGGGTAATTTACATCTTTTGGTAGAAAGGTTATGCAAGAAAAGCTTCAGGAATAGCATATGCATTCAAGCTATTTTTCTGAGTCTACTTTCAAGACCATATTCAGCTGTTTGAATGTCTTTCCAAGAGGAGGTTATTGCCAAGGACTTCTTGTGGAGATATACCGTGCGTGACTGCCAGTACCTCCAGCAGGCAATTTATTGCAGGAGAAGTACCACGTTAAAACATAAGTACTTCAGTTGCCAAACATTGGATTTTGAACTGTAGTGTTCAGATTTGCAGCTCTACGTGGCCATTGTATATGTTGTGTGCTATCTCAGAAGTCCATTTCATTCAGGTTAACCTCGTTTACTACTTTTCCTCCTCCACTCTCCATCACTTCCCCACTGTTCTAATCACAATCTACAGAGGTGTACAAGTCTCTTCTCTGTATTCATACACAAAAATGGCAGTCAAAATATTCTACAGTTTAATTTTTTTTTTCCCTGCTGTATAGCAAACCAGCCAGGAGTGGAGATATAGTGTATTTAAAATATCATCTGCTTGTTTCTTCGTGCCCTTTTCTAGAGATGGTGAAAACATTGGGAAGGTGAGAGGCTTTATTGTTACTTGAAATAAAATGAGTGAAATTATGTGTGTGATTCAGGTATTTGTAGCTCAGTAATTGTTCAGGTGTATAATTCTTCAGAAAAAAGTATCTGCTCAGCTTTTTCCCCCTTTTTAGGAGATGTACACAGCAGCATGTACATACATTCCCTTTTTACTTCTACTTCAATTTAGATACCTTATGGAACCTTTCAAAGAACTGGTTTCTGTAGAAATCTTAAATAAGAGGCTGGGAGAAGTGCAAAGCACTGCATTGCAATCTGACGGTTGCAGGCGTTACGAGGCCCATTTACTTCTCCAAAGCTTTAATGTTCACTGTTAAGGTCAACTTGTTACAACTGTCCTGTCCTGCCATTCCTGCATTCTGCAGCCCCCTTGGGGCTGGCTCCTTGCTTCTGCCATAGGTTGTGTTTCTGTGGAAAATGCTCTGGAAGAGCAAATGTCCTCCAGGGGCTCAGGTGAGTAAGGATTTTAAAGAGCTGGGCTGGGGCTTTGAAACATTACTGTGATCAGACTGGCAACCTGTCTGAGGTTGCTGAATGGTATTTTGAGTGTGTGGCATGTAGTGTGTGAGCTGCTGTGCTGAGCTGCCACTTACGCGTCTTTGGACAAGTACATACCTCAAGCAGAGTGTGTTACATCACGTTATTAAGTGTCTTCTTGGACCACCTTGACAGCATGGGGTTGTGTACAGTCAGTCTGGCTGGCACACAAGTTTCCGCTGTTGCTGCCAAGTAGCTTTCTTTCCCTGCCCATGTTATTTCTGTCTTAACATCTTAAAGAAAAACAAACAAAAACCAAACTCCATAGGACAGGGGATCCCCAAGCTCTATTTATAAAGGTTGCTTATTCAACTTGACATTACACTGAGGCAACTGTATAGTGAAGCTGTTATGCTATACACACTTCAATTACAGTATTATAATTAAGCCCCTTTGGCTTTAGGATACGGTGGTTTTATGGATCATGTTTTGGGAATCAGATAGAAAATACGAAGTCATTGAAGTAGCATTTTTGTTCATCCACCTACAGGAAGGGTTGTGACATTTAAAAAAAGATCACCTGTTCACATGGGTCTGTGTACGCACATAGCATACATAGTTGTGTGTACATCAACATGCAGCAGTGCGAGGTTGTTCAGCGTATGGGAGGTATCCCGTTTGCAAAGGGGGCAACAATGAAAGAAGTCAACAAGTGAGGACATCAATTAAATCTTAGTATTCAAAGGAGGAGTAGTCCTGGCCTCCTTTTTCTTTGTCGTTCTCTAGAAGCTGGGGGCGCTTGAGTTGTTTCTCTTCATCTGAGCAACCAATGCCAAGTCCATCTCCTTGCGAGGATCTTCTAGAAGAAGTAGTAAGGCGGCAGCATTGCTGCTTGTTTTCACCATTTTAAAAAAAAAAAGTTAAATACATATAAATTGCAAAAGCATTTTTTGCTGTAAGAAAGCCTGATAGCTAAAAGTAAGGAGTTACTAGAATCATAGAATCATTGAGGTTGGAAAAGACCTCTAAGATCATCGAGTCCAACCGTCGACCCAACACCACCATGCCCACTAAACCATGTCCCTAAGCGCCGCATCTACTCGTCTTCTAAATACCTCCAGGGATGGGGACTCAACCACTTCCCTGGGCAGCCTGTGCCAATGTTTAACCACTCTTTCAGGAAAGACATTTTTCCTCATGTCCAATCTAAACCTCCCATGGCGCAACTTGAGGCCATTTCCTCTCGTCCTATCGCTAGTTACTTGGGAGAAGAGACCGACACCCACCTCGCTACAACCTCCTTTCAGGTAGTTGTAGAGAATGATAAGGTCTCCCCTCAGCCTCCTTTTCTCCAGGCTAAACAACCCCAGTTCCCTCAGCCGCTCCTCAGAAGACTTGTTCTCCAGACCCCTCACCAGCCTCGTAACCTCGTAACCCCTGACCAGCCTACTAATGACTATAAGCTATGATAAAATTTACATCAGTGCATTTCAACTCTGATTATCTTGTATGTTAATTTTTGTTAAATCTGTTGATTTGTTTCTGTGTCATATAATTTTGACAAACTTTATCATAGGTCAGTGGACTCTTACACCAGGTGAAGATTTGTCTCCATTTTCTGAAATAGTTTGTTCTTTTTTTAAATAGACCAGAGAGCTTATTGCTCCTTCAGAATCAATGAGCTTCTGAATTTGGAGTGGCTATATACTGGTGTGCTATAGCAATGCAACAGCTCTGTAAAAATTCAACAAGTAAATTTTCTAAAGCATTGTGGAATTATTTTTTGTCAATGCCACATATCAGGCATCCTAATTACCTGCTAATTATATTACTGAAGTTCAAGAGTCCTGTTACAGCTAAATTGCTTCCTCCTTTACTAGCTTTTCAGAATACTAGTGAAAATACAGCCTGGATTAGAGTGAGCAGAAAGAAATAGACAAATTAATATGACACTTTCTCCTTTGAACCTCTTTTGCTTTCCTAGGATTTGGATAGCGAATGTAGGTAATCAGATTTGGTTCCTTGCTGAAGCATTTAGCTGGGTACTACTGGGCTGATCTGTCTGTCAAAGGAAATCAGATCTCTCCTCTTGCATAAGTAGAAACCTGTTAAGATGGAGGGAAGTGCAATTACAGTTAAAATTGGATGCAGCACTGTTCTTGTCTTACGTCTTTTTATAACAGGTTTGTTCTTTATGACCATTCACAGGCTTGTAGGTAGAAGAGCTGCTGTAAGGGTTAACAGGTTGTACATACAGGTGGTCTGCGTACAAAAGGGAATTCTTTTTCTTCCTTGCTATTAACAGTCACTGAAACCTGCCTGGTACAACTGCTCTCAAAGCTTGAAAGGATATGGAAATGATAAGAGCTTGTACTTAGCAATTGTATCTAAAGGAATCAGGTAAAAGGTCAAACAAGATTTTGAAAATGAGCAACACCACCTTCCCTCGCCTTCCGTGAGCTTGAAGTCAGGACAGCCCTTTGGCATCCCGGTGCCCTGCTTTTGGGAGCAGAGCCCTGCCCAAACTTCAGTCTTGGATGTCAGGTCTTCCTTCAGGGCAGAGAGACCTTCAGGTGTTGCCAATGATGGTTGAAAACAGACCATGTGGCAACCAAGGCTGTTGGAAACTGTGGGGAGAGGCTACCCCTTAAATCTCAGCCCCTCCTGTGGCTTGGGTGCTCTGTGTGCACAAGGATGCACAGGCTGAAATCCGCCCGTGGTGGTGAATGGGGTCAGCAGGTCTGGAAGGTTTTTTCCAGTTATTAAGCAGGGACAATTCTTCTCTTCTGACTCATGGCGGAGTAGTGATGGGGAAGGACCTGCTCTTGGTGGGCTGGCAAGAGCTTGCTTACCAGCACCTTCTGACTGACCACAGGAGGGATGGGTAGGCAGCCCTCAACAACAGGAGTTTTGTATGTAATTTTCTTCTTTTAAGACAATCATTTGGGGTGTGTCCTTCAGTTAATTTCCTCATTGAAATTTTGAGAATATTTATCTCCCATATAGTGTAAGCATTACACTTAGCTACATTAGCTACATTACTTATTCCACAGTGTGTATTTTGTTTTTTGTCTTTACATTGGTAAGTAAGTAGAAAGTGTAGTCTCCAGGTGTATATATGTTTTTAACTTGATTGTACATGAAACGTGTCTCCTCTTCTCTTGGGATTCCAGTCCTCTCAAAGGAAGGGGAACATGTAAATCCCAAATTGTTATTGTCTTTAGATGTGCTGTATCACTTGGTTTAAGAAATAGCTCCCTTGTAGCACTGCAGCTATAACCTCATGCCCAAGCCAGGGGTTGAGGGGGCAAAGCAGCTGTCTTGGATAGAAGAACGAAGAGGACAAATAGTAGTATGAAGCATTACTAGTGACCTGCAAACCAGTTACCAGGTATGTAACAGTTTCTAGAAATATGTTAAGAAAAAGAGCAGAACAATAGCTGTCCCAGCCCTATCTTTGCTGAATGGAGGCTAACAGATCTTTTCAGCATTGCTTGAAAGTTAGGTTCAGGTTTCTCTTCTACACTGGAGAAACATGTACATCAAAGAAATGCTAGTGTGACTTTTCTTGCTTGTCTCATCTGAGCACTGCTAGTTAATAAATGTTTGTTTTGCTGCTGGCATGGATTGGGAAGCTCCAAATGCCTCATGAAATGAAAGTTACCTGTGGTAAAGAGCTTCCTTTTTATTTGGGCTGAAATTGATTCTTTCTACATTTTTTGCTGCCTGAAGACTGTGTTCTGTTAGGCTGGCAGAGCCCAGCCTGTGGCAAAGACAGATGCTAGTGGTGGAGTTATAATTTTCAGAAGCTTTGTGTACCTTCAGGTAAAGTTATTTGTGTATTCTCCTAAAATAAACAAAGTCAGTATCTCTCTTGGAGACTAGATGGTAGTTTGTATAAGAAAAAGCAACTGCAGTGACAGTATCTAGCCTTCACCCCAGAAAACCTCAGCCAGAAGCTATCCTTAATTTGCAAGAGTTTCACGTTTATTCTTTTCTCTTTGAAATGTGGATAGTTTCTGTTCTGTGAGAGCTACGTATGGGGTGGGATGAGAGGACAGTGGCAGTCGTCATGTACTGCTGTGGGAGTCCCCAGGGACTTTTTGGTAGCATGAGCCCAGCTGTAGAGGGGTTGTGTAACACAAGACCTGGCCAAGAGTTTCTAGGGTTTCCTATGCAGTTTTGCTCAGAAAGCAGGTTCAGGGCTTTTTTTATTTTCTTTTTTAGGTTTAAAAAATTGGGGGGATCTGGGCATGTGTGTTTACACTTGGGATACACAGTTATGATTTTTCCCCAGCGGATTCCAAAATGGGACTGGGAAACTGTAGGAACTGTAGAACTTGCTATAAATGTGCAGGGATTGATTTGGCTGATAGAGGAATCGTTACTTTTGAGTGGGGGACAAACATTCTGGGTTGAGTATTTTTTGATTTTCCCAACTGAATACAATGAATAGCTGGAAGTAGACAAGGACAGTAGCATACCTAGAGGAATGTATAGAGTTAACTAAGAAAATGATCAAGACTGGCATCTTGTACGGATAAATAAAAAGAAAATTAAAAATTGGTAATCCCAAAGCTCTAACATACAAGGCCTAGCCATCAGTTATTGCTGGGAATACAGAGGTAGCAGAAGATCAGATTTTTAACTTCAGCTCTGTTGAAGCTGGTGGAAAACTCCTTTTGTTTGAAAAGTGCTGAGAATTTGTTCCCTCTCACAGAATTATTTGCATAAATTTTCTGCGATGCTGTCCATCTAGTGAAGATTTTACTAGGCTTTACTACTGGATTTTACTTCGATTGAATTATATATCTGATACAAACAGCAACTCCTGCACTCAAGTTCAGGCTACCCATATTCATCCTGTGCAGTTTTATGCTTGAAGATGCCCCCTCCTGTGTAGGGAATACAGTTAATGTCCTTCACTTCATGTATTCCTCAACCAGCAACTGAAGTGGCCTAGTGAAAGGCTGAAGCACATACTGCCAAGTATTTCATTTCTAGAATACAAAAGAAAATGCAATGAAAGCAGGTAAGTATCTTGCTTACTGCAAGGAGCAGGTTATGTCTAATTGGAAATAGAGCCTGGCAGCTTTAAAATCTTGTTAGTACTTGGAATGAGGTGAAGTTATATACACTGATAGCTGTTCTTCTCGAAAGATTTTGCAACACCTCACTTATGGATGTGGACAAATGCCATGAACGTTGCCACTTCTATGAAATTGCGACAGATGCATGTTTTTTTTGCATAATAGTGCGGGAAGAGGGAAGCCTTGGAGCGTGACCTTCATTCTTTGTTCCTGTGGTCAGCGTTGCAAGATCACTAGTACTGTCTCGAATGAGCAGGAGCTTAAATTTTAAGCTGTTACTGAACGCTAGAATTTTGTCAGAGAGGGTGGTACTGGCTTTGCCCTGTATACTACTGAGAGCGGTAAAATTGGCCTTGCTGAGATGTGTGCTTTGTGTTGCAGAAATTCTGATCTCTCTTGGATTGGGTCTCCTCTGGTTGCACTACTGAAAATGAGAACAGCCGGAGCATTTTGAGCTTGATCTCTGGGATCTGTGGGGAAACAGGTTGTCTGTGCCACTTTTCTTTCCAATGCTAGCGAGGTTTTGGAAAACAACATTTAAAAGGTTTTTCTCTAGTGCAACTTTGTCATCTTTTGTTGCTTAGAGATTAATGACGTAGCATTTAAATACAAACGTTTTGATAATGTGTATGATATACTATCCTTGATCATTACTGTTGTAACGGTTGTTTCACGAATTGCTAATTTTATGATATCAGAAACAATCAGGCATTCATAAAATGATAGCGAAGTTTGGATATTAGATTATTTTCTCTGCATACGGCAGCAGAATTAGTTTTGACTTGTCACTTAACCGGTATCAGTGTAGACTCCTTGATGGATTCTGATTGCATGAGTAGTTTGATTTATTCAAATAAACTGCAATATTAGGTTTATTTAAAGAGTAAGGTCATGATCCCGTAAACTTTGGGGAACTTGAACAAAACTTGGCCTATTGTATTCTGAGATCTATTGGTAAATTTTGGAGAGTATCTGGGCAGGTGGTTTTGTTTATAGTATATGTGTATGACATACTTTGAGATGTCCTATTTAAAAGGCAGGAATCTTTTGGTCTAGATTCCTATTTGATCATATATAGATCTCTAGAATCCAGATTCTAGTTATGTGCAAATTAATGAGTAATTTGGTGCAATACAATCATATCTGGACACTGATGTGATTGGTGTTGAGGCCTCTAATTCTGTACTACATGCAGCTTGGAGTCTTCAAACTGTATTTAGTCAGTCCCCTGGGCTGTCTCACCCTAGCATGTGTGTTACTCACAGCTGTAGAAAAGACCAGACATTGATTTCAACTTTTACTTTGTCCTTAGGAGTTGGAACGTATTTGGTGTGTGGCTGGAGCTGGGCTTCTAGTTTAATTTATCTCCGGAAGAAAATTATGTTAGCGTGCACCAAAACTGCTCTGTGAACCAAACTAAGGAATGGTTAGTGGGAATGAGCAGGGGATTTTTTTTTTTTTCAAAACAACTGCAGTTGCTATCAAAGGCTAATTTAGTTGTCGAGAGGTTCCAGAAATTCAACTGATGGAAATGCTCTGCTATAGTCTTCCATCTAGCCTGTTGTGTCTACCAGCATCGCTTATGCAACAAACTAAAAATAAATGCAGTTCAACAAAGTACTGCCATTGAAGTCTTTCCTTCTGGGGGTATGGTAATGATTTGCCGTTGGCCAGAAAAACTTCTATCGCTGTCTTAAAGGTGGTACCATTGGTTGAGAGAAATAGAGAAGTGCTGCTCATTTACACTTCTGGCTACAGCTGTTGTCAGGCTCCAGGCCGAATGGAGATCCTGTACCTTTCAGTGCCAGGCTGTTATTTCTAGTGATTTGTGGCAGCGGGTTGCATTTGCTGGTTAGGCACCATGACTGGAAATACAAGTACAAGAACTGGAGTGTTATTTCAGAACTTGGGGTTTCCCGCATGCCTAATGTGCTGTGTAAAAGCAAGCTGGGTGTATATCAGCACCCACCCTCTACAAGCATGTTAACATCAGCCAGCAGGCATTAGGGAATTGAACAAACCTGAGATTGGTTGTATTCTGCTTGGCCAGTGAGTCGGAAATGCTGATTTATGATACCAGTAAGAAGTCTGATACTTCTACCTTTAATTTCAAGTAGCAATTGAGAAGAGTATTTTGAACTAGTTTATTTTCATAATACCATAGCAATTTATTCTTCATAAGTTGTTTTCAATGAATTTGATTAGTTTGTCCTCTGGTTAATTTTGGCTGTGCTATAGAAGATACCTGAAAGCAGTGTTAACTAACACGTTTGTGTTTTGTGTCCCCCCGCCTCATGTTTTTGTTAAATCTACACTTATCCAACAGAGCAGATCCCTAACCATGTATATTTATCTTCCATATATTTTTCTGTATTAACATGGGAGTTGCAGCAAAAATCTCTCAAAATAGCACACTAAATTTATTTTATGTTTCTATTTTCACATCAAGTTCATTATTGAAGGATTAAAAAATTGGAACAAGATACGAGATACTTGTTTTCAGTTTTATGCCAGAAGACAGAAGTTAATGTTGGTTAATTATAGTGAACATGCCTAAAAATTTCTATGTTCCAAGTGAACTAGTTGTCATCATTTTGCTATTTAATTAATCAGAGAGATTGCAAGTGATCCGTGTTATGAGTCTAATCCGGCAGGGCACTGGTGCATATAAATAACTTGAAGCATATGAACTGATTTCGGTAGTTCTGCTTGGTGCACTCTTACACTGCAATTACTGTTCTCTGGACCAGGGTCTCGGAGGAGTTAACGTGCCAGCAAACGGCAATAATTTTGCACCTCCCAAGAGAGGAGTATTGCTTTGTAGTATTCATGAATGCCTAAACCCAAATGGTGTGTAGCATACTTCTTAATAATGAAGACTACAGTCTTCATATTCCCCAGTTTTTCTCCTTGTTAGTAATTTGTGTGTATTTATTGAAAAAAATATTTCCAACGTATGCATTAAAATGCTTACCGTACTACCCTTTATATAGCACTCAACTCTTTAATATGCTATGGCTTTTTGTCTTCAGAAACTTGAGAGCATAAAGGATTTGTACTTGACTCCCCAGAATTCCACTTCACATGGTCTGCAACAATACAAACAGAGGTTTTGGGCTTCATTACATTAAACACTCCTGTAATTTCAAATAAATGCGTAAAATGTGGAGTGGGAGTCTGTTCTAGGGGAAAAACACATACCAGATATTTCACAACTACTGTGTCTTTTTTTCTGAATAATAGCACTATTGCATCTCTTTCAGTGTCTTAATTTTTTGGCTGTGCAATATGCACTGTGTATAAAAGTGCGACTGTAACTTGTATTAAAATGAGATGGAAGTTGTGACTAAAAGGACTACACTCCGAAATTCTGGACCTGCTTCGTTCTCGCACACTTCAATTTTAATATTTTGGGTGGTGGTGGTGGTTTTTTTGTTTGGCTGTTTTTTTGGTGACTGTAAATCCAGCGTGAATTCAGACTTGCATAGATTTGTTCCCTTTCAGGGATATACACACATGAACTGTGATGCCTAGGCAGAACGTCAAGGTCTTTTGAATTTATAAAATCATAGAATAGTTTGGGTTGGAAGGGACCTTAAAGGTCATCTAGTCCAACCCCCCTGCCGTGGGCAGGGCACCTTTAATAAGTTTACTTATAGGTCTAAAATGTTATTTTTATGTATTGCTTTGTCAGTGCTAATATGATGTCCAAGTCTAGCAATCTTGAAGCTTGTGGAAAGCTGGAGGCTGAAATGGGATGCAAAAAAAGGCAAACAGAAAACCCTTAGGCAAGCTACATTTGCTGCATCCAAGGTGGATAAAGGATAAAAGTTCCATAATGGTCTTTGCAAAGTCATGGCTGAAGAAACTGTATACATAGTCCATGACCATGCCAAAATTCAGAGCGAGTGAAAAATAAAAATTAAGTTTGTGACTAACTTCTGAATTTAAGACATGAATCCTTTCTGCATTTTCCTTACAATAACGCCTTTGGTTACTCTCCATAACTGCCAACTGAATTGCGAAAATTACATTGGGAAGATATCATATCATTCGCCAGATCACTACAGATCTCTTCTTGACATTGAAATAAGTCTTCAGAAATGCAGACATGGAGTATGGTTTGTAAGGAGGTAAGATTAGCTGGTAAAGGGGACTGCAGAGAAGCCACCTGTTAGCCCTTTTCATGAGTGTTCTAAAGTAAAAATAGCAGACTTTTTTTTCTTTGGCTAATGTATTTTTTTTTTTCCAAGGAGATCAGAAGCCATTGGATCGAGTCTATGGTGAGGTTTTATCAGTCACTTCATATCTGGTCCTGTATGTGTCTCTAACGGGTTCATATTCTCCTTAGCCCTCTACATGTCTTTATTCTTACCAGTATCACTCTGAGATGAAGATAGAAATTTTTCTCTGAAAATATGGGGGGTTATTTTCTGTCCTTCCAAACCACTTTATCATGGAGGTTTTAACCATATGTTGTATAATAAATTAGCAGTTTTAGCAAAACCTACCAAACAAAAAAACCCCTTCTTATGTGATACTGTGTAACTATGAATGTGTGCCGAGTTAATCAGAGATACGAACTATTAATATGAGTTAAGTATAGCATTCTCACTTATTTCATTTTTCCTGTTGGTGCCTAATTGTGCAGTGTAGACTGTCATAAACAACTGGGAAAGAAGAAACCTATTAAATAATCTGGCCCTTACCTCGTCTAGTGTAAGCTAGTTGTAACACTTCCCTTTTTGTTAAGTTTCCAGTCCTGTAAATATCCAGTTGCACAGATTCTACCTCCTCCCTTGTGATAGTGATCCATGTCTTAATACACTTAGTCCTTAATTTCTTCCTGGTATTTTTCTATGTCCTCTCATTATTTTTACTAAGTTATTTTACTGCATTTAAATAACTTGTATTTTACTAAAACTTTATTTTCATCATCTTCAGAAACATAGAAACTTTTTATCCCTTTGATAATATTTGGCAAATAATTACTTTTATTTTTCTTGATAATTCGGTGCTATTTCTCTAAACACTTTAATCTTGAATTCGTTACCTTGTATACTGATTCCATAACTGAGCTCATGATTCCAAGACTGGAGATGGAAAGAAATTTCACTTCTGGTACCATTCTGCTCTCCCCACCCCCCCCAGGATACTTGCAGTGCTTCAACCACCTTTTTTATTTTTTCAAATTCATCAGAAGTTTTAAGCAAAACCTGTTTTTTTACTAATTAAATATAAAGCTGCATCACCCATCTGAATAAAACTTACTGGAACTCGCCTGTGGGAATGGGGACTCTGTTAACTTCTTAATTCAATAGTTATGTTCCAATTATTTCAGAATTTCATATTGTAATTATGTTAATGATGCTAATCTAACACACATATAATTTCATCGTATCTTAGCAATACTTCCTATTTTTTGTCAATGAACTAAACTCTTTTAAACTACCAGCTTTCGTGTTTACCATTAATAAATAATTCATGATTAAAGAACAGAGCTAAACAAGCCAGCCATTGTAATATGTTCACATAATACGCTGATTTGTGTAGCAGCTCAAGTGCTCTCTTTCCCATTTGCAGAGTCTGTCCCAGCTAACACCAGAAAGCTTTGTATTTCTGGTGCCTATGGGTTTTTTGTTTTTTTTTTTTTTTTTTGGGGGGGGTTTAAATAAAAACAAATTTCCCTATTGCTTTTAGTGTTGAAGACGCCTGTTTCAGTCTGCAGTGGCTCAGCTAATACGAGAGATGCATGTGATTCACAGGGGCTAGATGCTTGCTTGCTTACTGTGTGTGTGATCTGGCATAGTTATGTTCATTTTGAGTTGCTGCTTTGGTTTGCTCGGTGCTTGTGTGAGGCTCCTTAAGACTGTGGGTTCTATGCTGTTTTCACGTTTTAGAAAAAGCAGTCCTTGCTTGTTAACGTTTAAAATAAATGATGCTAAAATTCTGTGCATAATAGAACTATGTTTAGGATGTATTTAGCATACTTAAATTGCAAATGGGTGGGCATTTGGCAATTACAAATCTCATTTTGCAGCAAATTATAGTTGTTGTTTATGCTATTGTATATCCAGTTGCATTGTGCTGGAAAGCTGTAATTATATGTACGTATTAAGAGTTACACATCTCATGACAGAGCTATTTAGGAGAAACAAGGAGTCTTCTGCAAATTCTTGGATAAATGCTTTTTTTGTAACTTCAACTTTTGAACACAAATATGAAAATGGGAGGTGCTTTGTGGGGACATCCTACTTGTTAGGAAAATTATAATGAACATTTTCCATTTTTATCTGTGGAAAGGCCCGCATTTGTTGAGGCCAGGTCTTTAGCAAGCATCCATCAGGACAGGTCCTTTGAAGCCAGTGAAGCTGTGCTAGTTAAATCCAGTTTAGAATTGAGTCCATAGGAGATGTCAACTGTCCGGCATTTGACTCCCTCCTGTGCACCTACCTAATGTGTTTCTAGTGAAGTCCTGTGCTGTTGTTTTTCCTTGCTCCCAGATTCCTGCATTCCTCCTGTTTGGTCTGAAGGACCCGTACAGAAAGGAGCCCTCCTGGAAGGAGCATCTTCCAGCCGTGCCATTGTGTCGTGGCTCATACCAAGGTGTGCACGCTCATCAGCACAGAAGCCAGAAGAAAATGTAGAGGTGGCTTGTAGTTTGCAGGGGAGTTTCAGCATTTTTATAGCGTTTTTGGTGAAAACAAACCGATTGACTTAAGCTGTCAGATTCAAGGGGCGGGATGGCAAAAGGTTTGAATTTAAGGGGAGAAAACAAAAGGGAAAAACTTCTTCTAAGTTTCCTTGATCAACAGTTTATTTTTCTGGGGTATAATATATAGGTACTCCAGACCCCACCTGGAGTACTGTGTCCAGCTCTGGAGTCCTCAGCATAAAAAAGACACGGACCTGTTGGAGCAGGTCCAGAAGAGGGCTACGAAAATGATCGGGGGGATGGAACACCTCTCCTATGAAGAAAGGCTGAGAGAGTTGGGGTTGTTCAGCCTGGAGAGGAGAAGGCTTCGGGGAGACCTTCTTGCAGCCTATCAGTACTTGAAGGGGGCTTATAAGAAAGATGGGACAAACTTTTTAGCAGGGCCTGTTGCAACAGGACAAGGGGGAATGGCTTTAAACTAAAGGGGGGTAGATTTAGACTAGATAGAAGGAAGAAATTCATTACGCTGAGGGTGGTGAGACACTGGCACAGGTTGCCCAGAGAGGTGGTGGATGCCCCATCCCTGGAAACATTCCAGGTCAGGTTGGACGGGGCTCTGAGCAACCTGATCTAGTTGAAGATGTCCCTGCCCACAGCAGGGGGGTTGGACTAGATGACCTTTAAAGGTCCCTTCCAACCCAAACTATTCTACGATTCTATGATTTTATTAGCAAATATGTGGGTACTGCCTGTCAAAGGCAAAAGATAGGGAAGCTCGCTTACTTGCTGGAGTTCAGACGAAGAGCATTGCCATGGAAAGGTGACACACTTGGCCCGCACTGAGATGCTTGAGTGCGCTTGCCTGTTCTTGTGAACATGGAGTTGCTCAGCAATATTGCATTTCAAATTAGTTGCGTGTTCTTGAAAGGTGATGTGAACATCCAAAATGCTGTCAGTTTGGGTAAGAAAGATGTGTAGTCTGCTGTACACTTTTTGAATGCAAAATTAACAATTCAGTTCTGTTAGGTTTTAGCCTCTGAACCGTAGGTATTTGTATTGTCAGCGCTGTGCTTTTTGGAGGAAAGTCATGCTACAGGCATTTGATAGATGGCGACTCCGTATGCCTGGCAGTTCAGGAGACTCCTTAGAGTGAAATCCTCATCCCAGTCCAGTCAATGAGAAAATTATAATCAAATTCAGAGTTGACGTTTCTACTGGAGGGGTTTTGCTTGTCTGTAGGCGAGTTGCTCATGTTGGAAGGGAAGGAGAAGAATAGTCTGTTTATGCTAAGAGCAATTTAAAAGTCCCTTGAAGAAAATAAGTGAGCATATATTGTATAAGGAAGCACTAGAAGTTTTCATCTTTAGTCAGCAGTGCTTCTCACTCTTTTCACAATATCAATGTCCACAGTAGACTACTGTGCCTAGTTCACTGCTGTGGTTTGATACTAAATTTTTCTCTTTTGTCTTTAGAAGTTAGACCTTCAAATCCATCTGCAAAACATCAAATACTTATGCCAAGAGGATGCTTGCTTGCACATGAATAATGGGAAAGATTTTGCATATGAGTTCAAAAGTTATTACAAAAGCTTTCCTTTTAAGCTGTGCTTTTTAAGGTCTTTGGTGAGATTCATCTGATACATTGAAATCACTAATGTACGTTTGACTTCAGCATAACTGCTTGACACTTCCTGCAGAGTCCATGTATGGGCTCTTTTGCTATTATCTGTTTCTGTTCCTTAATTTGCCATCATTACGTTCTATGTTCTACCTTAAGCAGCATGTCAAAGGCAGAGAAAGGTACATATTTGTAAAGAGTTGGTATGTCAGGTTAAGTTTTTATTTTGAGCTAATAAATAATTGCTAGGGGTCCTGGCTCCTAGGGAAAGCACCCGTTTATTTGTATTTCCTTCTGGCTCATTTAGTGTCTGAATAAGTTGACCTTTAGTTTGCTTTGTGTATGTCTCGTTCCTGTGCCAGTGGGTTCTGATGAAGAGCTTGACAGCTCGATGCTTGGGGGAGAGTCCAACCTCCAGCCGTCCATCTGACTTCACACTTCCTTCCTTTAACCTGTTGTGGAGTTAGTTCCAAGTTTTAACCCCTGAGCAAATGGAGACATCACTACTGACTTCCAGTTTCTGCCATCCAGAAAGAAATTGTAATGTGAAAAATAACCAAAATGAAGCTTAATTAAAAGAAAAATCAGGGTGTGATGGAAAGGTTAAGGTGACTCGCAGTGTTACGTATGCAGCGTTGTGCAGGTTACCTGTGTAGCTGGAAGATAAACAAGGATTTTTAAGTGTACACGTTTACACATATATCATTTACTTTTATATCTCATCTATATATCTCAGGAGCAAGCGAGAAAGGTGCTCTTTGAAAGCTGTGTTTAGTGTTTGATCCCAAGAAATTGGTCACATTTTGTTTTGCCATCTGATTTTGGCATTCATGTTAGAGTAGCATGTCATGTTCAGTCCAGTGACTAAAAAACAATGAACAGGATATGAAAAGAATAAATTAATTTTCCTAGTGTTTTATAAATAACCTGCATTTTTTTCTCGATTTTCTTTTGCTTTAAAGCATGGAAAATGAGAACAGTTGAAAGCTCTTTTTCCAATAGATACTATGATGGGTAGGATCTGTTCATGCACTTTATTTCTGCTCCCACCGTTCTTTCTCTTTCACACTTGGGTATTTTCCACAGGTTTTTCCAACTTACAGAGTTTACTTAGCCTAGATTCTGTCCTATGTATTCCCGTATATTTGAAGTTAGGCTTCAGTACGTCATTATTTAACATGTTTATGTTAATAAATTATGTCATTATTTAGCAACCTAAACAGAAGAGCTTTAATTTACACACCAGGATCAGCACGTGTTCTTCTGGTTAAAATCTTGGGAACGCATCTGTGTATTTTGAGGGTCTCTGAAAATTAGTCAACTTTTCTTTCAGGCAATGGTTAAATTTTCAGCCTCCAATTTGAAAAAGTTGGCTATAGATTGTCATATTAAACTGGAGGGGAGAAAAAACGCAGTTTGATTTTTGGGTGTGTTTATAATAGAAGGGAAATGCAGCTTGTTCATGTTGAAGATAAGAGTGGAAACTATGAAACCTTGTAAGCTGCCTATGGGATGACTTAGGGGCCTGTGAAGTTGCATAGCTCTACAGTGCTTGAATTCTACTAAAACTGGTTGGAAAATACTAGCATGCAAAGCTGGACTGATACAAGAAGGTATTGGAGCCTGTAGTTCAGATGTGACTTCTACCATTTGCGTTGGGTCTCTAAATAAAATGGAAATGCTGGAATTATAGCGTGTATCTATATATACTTAAAGTATTTCTATATTCAAGCATTTGGGAAGCAGACAAAAGTGACATTTTTAAGGTATTCTGTTGTTATGCTTGAGGAGAAGAATTGTTGTAGCCTGGAGTCCCTTTCTCTAATTCCCCTCACTTGTTTTCCTCAAGTCTTTCACATAACCTCCAGGATCATTTCTTTGTACGCAGCGGTGCCAGCATCCTGAAGAGACGCAGGGATGCTGCTCTGGGAGCCGCTGCCTTTATCTTCCCTCCTTGAGGTGGGATTGAAAGATCTTTGATGCCATTTGCATGTCAAATGGCAGCTGGGAGTCCCGGAGCACCCCGTGAAAGGCCTTTGCCACCCCTGGCACAGGGGGTTGTGGGAAAGCAGCAAGAGCAGTTGGGGCTTTGTGCTGCTGGCTTTGTTAAAGCCCGAGCCCCATCAGCAGCTACCTAATGGTACTGGGGACAGAAAGGTAGCAACCTGAGAAATACTGCACTTAGATCAGCATGCAGGCTGTCTTTCTGCATGCTGAAGTTACACTGTGGCTGACAACAAATGAATATAAAATTGGTTGAAAGTAGGTAGTATAAATGTTTCCTTGAAGTTCATATACTTATTAACAGTGATTTTAAAAACAATTTCTGTTTGCAAATGGACTATTGCTCTTTTATAGTCCTACCTGTAGATGTTGTAGAGACTAGCCCATTAATACTTCAATAATTTTGAAATTGAGACAGTAAAACAATGGGCAGTTACATAATTTCATAAGCCTTAAAAAATTAGGAAAACTGCTGCATTTCAGACACTGAAACATTTTAAACCCCTAGTATCTTTGTATAATGTACTGTATTAATCAAATTTCATAGCAGAACTGTGTTATAGGTAAGTTTATGTGTCTGGACAGCTGCTTAGTCCTCCAGAAGGCAGTTCCAGCATCGCTCCTGTACTCATCTGGAGTTATTGGTTAGGCTGAAGAAATGTGGCTTGGCTGTAGTCTGCAGCGGGAGCTATTCCTGTGCAGAATATAGTCTGTGCTTCTCAAGTCTAACCTTTCTGCAGTGCACTTGTAGTCTAGGCTTCCTTAGGTAAGGCATTTTGCCTTGCATACTAGAAACAATTTTTCTAAAGTTTCAGTTAGCTCTCAGAAAGCTTTGGGGGTTTTTCAGCTGTCAAAACCTGCTCAATGATGAGTACGTTAAGATACCATTAAAATGTTTCTGGATTCAAGCCTAAGAGCAAGTCAGGTGGTTTAGGGATGTTCTTTGTGAAGAATATTCTTTCAGTACATTAGTTTTGGTCATGAAAGCTTGAAGAGCATTGCTTTCCACCTTTTTTGTTTTATTTCTAGGGTGAGACTAATGCTATGTATTCCAAGTTTTTCATGAAGTGCCATTCTATAAGGAGAAAAACAAGTTGTCATTTCCTAAGACTAGTTTTAGACAACTTACCACTGGAGTCAAATCCTATAAACTTTGCATTTGGCCGTTTGACATGCTGATGCATCTCCATTGAAGCTGAACAAGTAAAACTTTGGGAGATGCCTTTATCTAAAATAGAATTTAAAAGACACTTTGCCATTATTGAGCTTGGATCCTCTGAGTCGCTATGTGTAGAGTTCAAATTATTTAACTGTATTTTCTGGCTGCTTCAGTGTCCTTTTTTTTTTAGAGACTTAATTTTCTAGTCAACCATCTTAAAAGCCCGTTTGTTTATGTTAGTTAAGGAATACAGTATTGCCTATGCTGGGGGTTAAGCATGTATCATCTAGTAAGATTTCCTTGTTTGGTGCTTTTGGGTTAGCACTGAAGAATAATGAATAAGGAGGAACAAGTACTCATAGCTCTTTCTGACAAAAGCTGCGGTAAGAAGGTGTTTCTTGGGACTACAGTTCCTGGTGGTGGTATGTTTGATTATTTTTGTATAAAATTTTTGCATGAAGGAAGGGCATCAAGTGGTGTCATATTTGCAGCTGTGTGTGGTTGGGATAAGGTCTAAATACTGCTCCTCTTGATTTCTTTGGGTGGAGGCAAAGGCCGGTTTAGCTCATGTGCTTTTAAAGAGAGTGTTTTTCTTAGTCTGCAGGTGGAAAAGCCCTTAAGAGGAATATTTCAGGAGGCTGTAGCAACTTAAATGAGGTTTTGGCACTGCTGCCGTCTTGTAATAATATATTTCTGACAGGTTGCTTTTGACCATTTGGTGCTTAAGAGCATAGTTGGTAATTCTCTGGAAAAGGTGGAAGAAATTTAACTTTGTCAGTGATTTCAAATATTGCCCTCTTTATGTTTTAAGACCTCACCCTGCCTTCAGTTAATTTGAGTTTTGGAAAATACAGTACTGGCTTCTTTATAACTCTTAACGTCATTTAAATTAATACTTTGGGATTAGGTTTTTTGTTGTTGGGGGGGGAATTTGGTGGGGGTTTTTTTGTTTCTTGTTTTTTGGAGGGTGTTTTTTTTGGAAGAAGTGAGAGGAGAGGAGGTTCTTGCCAAGGAAGAGAAGGAAAAGGAGTAAAGGAAAAAAATATATTTTATTTTTTTGTATGCTTTAAATGTCAGGGGAAGGAGGCAACTCAATAGCAGTTTTGCCTAAAGTCTTTTTAGATTGTGTCATTTTGATCAGTAAGATTATACGTGCTTTCTTACGGCATGTGTTGTATTTAATATAACACCTAATGAGGAATAGCTCTTGCAACTGCAGAACCTAATCCAAAGGCTACTGAAGTTAGTTGGAGTCTTTCCACTTGCTTCCCTGAGCATTGGATCAGACCCTCCAAAATCAGCTTTCAGAAAGGCTAAACCTGAGAAAGCTTTGAAATGCAAGAAGTTGCATTTCTGGGTCCTCCTAAGAAATTGTCAAGGAGACCATGCTGTTCAAGGAGAAAGCCATTTCTGAAGCCTTTGTCAGCAGTGGCTCAAATTCAGCGCTGAGACGAGACCTCTCACGGGACCGGAGTGCCCCTTGGACGCCTGGTTTAAGGCTTCAGAGTAAGTTGTGTGTAAAATGTACGTAAGCCTGCTCAGGAATTTTCCACTGGAGCTGGGCGATTTGTATTCATGCCTTCTCAGAAGCAGATAAAACATCTTCAGTCTCAGGGGTTCAGTGGCTGAGGTGACTTTTTTTTTTAAATTTGCCTCATAAAAACAAAAGCCAAAATCCATATGCAATTTGTGGATTGCAGGAACGGGGTCTTCAAGAAAGAATATTCTCTCAAGGGTGAAATACTATGATTCAGTGGGTTGCAATGTTGTGCTGTTAGTTTTAGCTCCATTTCAATTTTGCCTAAGGCTATAGTTATTTGTATGTAAAAGTTTATCTATCTTTGATTCCAAATTTTTGTTTGTAGTAAACCTGGGTTCCCAACATACTCATTTTATGCCTATATATTATTTTATGCTAAACTGATAGGTTTATTTTCTTTTATAATTAGTGTGTATATGTATATTTTAAACTTAGCAGGCTCGCCTGCAAAGCATGTTACCTCGTTGCTGAAGAAGAATCAGCCGTGCCATACCTATGTGCAATGTTCGCTCTCTGAAGATGCTACAGAGCCCAGAGCAGTAATCTGCACCGTGAATTTAAGCTTGACAGTAACCTTGCTTTTCTTTACTGTTATTTGCACACCCCTTTGAAATGGTCTGTGGACCAAAACTTGAAAATTGGCAGTATAACGTAGAAAAACATGAGAGAGCCTGTAACATAGAGCTCTTGCAGTAGGGTGTAAATACAACACAGTGTAGCATAGCTGTGCCTACGCTTGCAAGTGCTGGCTAGAGCTGGGTGAGGTATAGCCTGCATTGTGCAGCATAACACGGAGATGTGCTTCAGATGCTTGCTGTGACGGAGTTTGGTTTCTATTTATGGCTGGCTATTGTATAGTCTGCATTCCTGCCCAAATCCCTCCGTTTTGCTGGAGTGCTGCTCTTGGGTTGAAGTCATTAGAGAACTGCTTGAAGAGCTCACTTGTACATTCTCCATATAATTTTAGCAGCCTGCTCACAGGCTTAGTTATGCCAGGCATGATACTGAAGAGCATTTATTATCTTTGGAAACCGTTGACATGACAAAAACATATGGGCTGGAAATTGTTCTGTAAGCTAATGTTGTAAGCAGTTGAAGTCAGCCATAGATAAAAATGTCTTTATCTGTTCTGAGTAGTCATTTCATTGATAAGTATTGTGAAGTTACAGCAGACTCTGAGGGCAAAATGAAAGAAAATGAAATCATACATTTCATTTTACTTTATTTCTATCACAATATTAATCTGTAATTAAAAAAAAAAAAATTGCAACAGTTTGTAGGTGGCAGCCCCAGAATATTACTTGCTGCTTTTCATTCATAATTCTCTGAGCCCCACTTTGCAAAGATCATCCCATTTCCCCCAAAGTTCAGGAAGGATGAAAATCTTGATTTTTTTTTTTTTTTTTTTTTTTTTTTTTTGTGCTGAGTGCTCTTTGTTGAGTGCTGGCCAATAATGGTCATTTAAGTTGACTGTGGAGCTGCAGTCATAGTGATGCTAAAGGTAAGACAATTTTGAGTGTTTGTACTAGTCTGAAAGGAGTTACATGTCTTCAGTTCCCAGAAAAAAGAAAATCTCCTTAGGTGATTTCTAACTGAAATCACGACCTTTTTGGATGCTGGTGTAAAGTTAGCATCAGTCAGATAATGGTGGGGATTGAAATGTTGGGTCACGAACATTATTTGATCAAGTAGCAGCAGGTTTTATTTCACAGTTTAAGGGCTCTTTGAATTCCCAGCTTATTCTGATATTTAGTTCCGTTTTTTTATTTGACAAACATAAGTAGCATGTACCAAAAAAGGGAGGGGAGGGATGTTTGTATGGATGGATGTACTCATGTTAAATACATGTATAAATGTGTTAAAGACGATGAAGAAGCCAGGGTCTTGGAAAGATTAAAAATGTACTTCAGCGTAGTGTTGAAAGAAGAAGCTATTGTTAGAAATACAACACCAAGTGGGATTTGAAAATGCCTTTCTTGCCAGAAACAAGAATGAATTCCATTTTATTTTCCTGCTGTTATTTCAATAGGAAGGATTTTTTTCCCCATTCCTGTGGGAATGGTCACGCTTTTGAGCGGATTGGTCTCTCTTTAATTAAGATCTTGGATGTATCACTAACCAAAGTTTTTCCATGTAACAAATCCTTCTTAGAGAAATGCAGATGCTGCTAATTTGATTTTATTTCAGGGTGAGCTTGTGAGAAGAGGTTACATGAGAAAAGGTTACAGTGAAGACACAAGGTCAACAATGAAGCGTAGGATGTAGTTTGTGTTCATAGGGAAGGGGGAGATAATAAAATAAGATAATTTTAGGCCTGTTTATGTATTCCAGTTTGTGTTATGTTCTCCCTTTCATAAATACAGGATCAAGCCCATGTCTTCAGAGCTTTTAGTATTGCAAGTGGTTTTACACAAAGATATTTTGAAATCCTATGGATGCTTCATGAAAAAAGCATCCCTCTTAGCAGGTCAGTTAGCTGGTGGAATACAGACAGCATGTTGCAGAGTAGTTTTTCATGTACCATGAGTATCACGTCATCTTCTCTCCTGTATTGTATAGCCTTTATAGTATTTTTACATAGGTCTTTTTATCTTCCTCTTCTCATTTTTGCCCCATATTTGCATAAAAAACCACCGCCAACAGCAAAACAAACTTGGGAAGTTTTAGTGTACTAATGTAGTGTACTAATAGGCATTGTTGGTAGGTGTATCACTCATGCCCAGGTGCACAAGGATGGGGTTTTGTTGCTGTTGGCTTCCTTCAGTAATCCGTGCAGCAGTGCTTGTGTTAACAGTAAAGAAAGTGTCTTTTTCCATCTTGTCTTCTGTGACAGCCACGGGCCTGAGTTTCAGGTTTGTCTGTAAGTAGCTTGTGGATATCTCATTTCATTTAGTCCTGCTTTGCACAGATTGGAGCCTTTTATGAAGTGCAGGTTTGGCTTTTTGGGTCAGCATCACGTATGCATGTTCTTGCAAAATGGTGGCTGAAGTGATTCCAAATAGCCTTTTTCGGAGAGTAGTAGTCCTCAGGGGTACTGCACTTGTAAGGTGCTTCCACTGTAAAGTCCCGCTTCAGAGAATGTCTTAACTCCAGAATATGTAGTGCTTGCCAATATTTAAAATCTCAGTCTGACATGGGGGAAACCTTTTCGAACAAACTGAAAAAAATCTATCTCCCCATTCTTCTTAGTGTTGGATGAAGTCAGACCCTCACAGGGGCCTGTGGTTATATGTTTATTACATTTTAATAAATATGTGGCTTGTCTGTATTTTTCTTAGCTTTGAAGCATACACACCTAGGGTAACCTTCTCTGCATCCATGTCTTTAATGTTTTTAAAGGTAAACTTTAAGTAGGTAGTAAACATTTTGTCAGATAACTTCTATTCGTGTTGTTTACAGACCTTCGTAGTCCAGCCAGCCTAATCAGTAGGATGTCCATATAGCATACTCCAGATGTGTTAGCTATGATGCCATCGGTAGGTTCCTGCAGCGCTCCATCAGTTTCTATGAAGAGAAGTTCAGTCACAGCTAGCAGAAGTCTGTCCTGACTTGCAAGAAGCAGGCAGGCAGCTGCACTGTGATGGCATCCTCTGGTATGTGCTATTTCCCAAGTGAGAATTGTTACTGCGATTTTGCACTGAGTGGTGAATATAGCTCATCTTTCCTCGCCATGGTGGTGGTTCAAAGTTCTGAACCATTTTTTTTAGTTCGAGGATCGCAGTGTTGTTTCGGAGACCATCTGTTGCACGTTTCCCGTTTATACCTGTGCCTGACTCCACTGGGTCACCTCGAGAGCTGGAGTCGTAACCAGACTGTGAATGAGAAACCTCTCTCTGCGTGATGGTGGTTACTCCATGAGCACAATCCACCTGTTTGATTTAGTTTTCTGTAGTTTGGGCTTCTTACGTTGTTAGGATGCTATGACAAAATGTTAATAATACTTTTGTATTTGTTTGTATTGGGATTCCTCCTCTTCTGGTGATCGGAAAATGCTAAGAACATTAAGAATATTAAAATATCTGCACGAAGCAGCAGAGGTTGTGGTAACTATCTTGAATCTCCAGGAAGAGGACCTAACAATCTGAATAAAGATTTTTGTCTCTCGCTGAGACTGTGTTAGGTATACATCACCTCTCTTCCCAATTATACTAATTGCAATTAATGTAAGGCTGCTCTTGTAACACTTAACACCTTTTCTCCAAAAGGCAGTTTAAAATGGCCTGCAAGCTGGCAGGGTGTGTTTGTTGGGGGTGTGAGTGTGTAATTACACCATCTGCAGGATAAACAAGTTTGGGAAGTGGTTGTCAAACCTTTGAATGGGCTGTGTAACCTTTTAGTAAGATAGCACATGGAACATTTAAGTGGCCTTTTCTTTTCTTCGTCTGTTTACAGATAGCAAAGGGCTGCTTAAAGGGCTTCTGAAATGTGGCGCTTAGGCTCACTTGTGCCAAGTATTTTGGTAGAGTCTTTTGTTTGCTTGTTTGTTTTCAGAGTTCGTTTTGGTGTTTGTTTTTTGTTTTTTTAGTGTGAATACCAGGAATAGTTAATTCTTTGGTTTGCAAGAAGACTTGTGGGAAGATAATTAGGAGTTGCTGCTTCAGATGTCTTTTTAGTTCTCCTACTTTAGTTGAAGGAGAAATAACCTTGACCAATTTGTATTTTCTTTTGAAAGCATTGTTAGCTGCTAGAAATTATGTGGAAAGAACTGAAACTTCAGATTCCTGGGAAAAATATCTTCTGTTCTCAGTTGTTCGGTTTTATCCTCTTTATTCTTACCATACCCTCATTTTACTACCTTCTGTTTATCAGGAGATCCCTTATGTTAGGCAGGACTTCCTGGGTGGTTAGAGGCAAATACTAGTCAGTAATGATTCTGCAGTGATTGTAGTGAACCTCCATTTGGCCTTAACTGTGTATTTTCCCACTTGGCTTATCGCATTTAGTAAATGCATTTTTGAAAAGAGGGCAGGGCTTTATGTTTTAATAATAAAAACTCAAGTCAGTTTGTTCACATGAAGTGACTTAGTTAAAAAAGTTTGGAAGTCTTTGCTCCATTTATTTCTGTGGTGCCAGAAACTGAGAATACCCACTTTGTTAGCTGATTGTGGCATCTTCCTTGTCTGCAGTAATTTTATGTGGGAATGGGAACAGTTTTAAGTGTGCTCATCCAACTGGAATTTTAAAAACTGCAGTGTCTGCTTGTCATGCAGAAAGGGGGATGCAAATCCTAAGTAAGATAAAACAATAGGGACAATAGTGGTTTTTTTTACATTTTCAACCAGCTCTTGAAAATGAAATATTACGTGCCAGGATTTGACACATCATAACTGTTGCTATTGCTCTTCCTCCCTGGCAAGAAGGAGGGGAATAAAATGGGGCAACATGATGAACTTGCCATGTAGCCTGCCATACAGCTGATGAGAACAGAATTCAGCAACATCGTTGAGTCATCCTTTCCTCTCTGCGTGGCTGTGTGTCAAGGAGGCTGATGAATGTTTGCACCTCTTACTAGAAAGAAAGGTGTATTGGGAAGTCCTGCTTGTGTTGCATCTACCACTGCATAAGGGGAACTGATCAGAAAATACTTGTCCACTGAAAAACCTGACACAGAGATGCGATTTACAATATATGATGGATGAACCACTCCTGAAATTACATTTTCAAACTGCAACTCTGCTAAACTCCAGTGCTCTAACATCTTTCTAGAGATTAGAGGACAAAACATGAGCACTAACTCATCCACAGATTTTTAGCATAATAACTCATGTATGTATGAGAGAGAGAATGTGCTCTTGACACTGTTTGGCATCCATTACAGTGTATTTATGAAATTGGCTAATTTTCTGCATGCTTCTTCCTATTACTTCTCTGACTGTGTATACTTATATTACAAGGAGGAGGAAGGAGCTGCTGTATGTGTGCTGGACATTCACCCTTCCCGTTACTCAGGTGCTGGTGTGGAAGCGTTTAGGTGGATCCATGCAGCTCGTGTCTGGGCTTGCTTTCTGTTGCCACGAAGTGTTTTGAGAATCACAGGCTGACATTGATTCAGTGCTAAGTCAAAATGAAGAGAATAATTTACTGAGCAAGCCATAAAGCTTTGAAGACTTTGCCTTCAGACAAGCTCACCTTTCTTGTATATAGGTTTAAAGCTGCCCTTCGTAGGGATGCATGTGAATTTTGCGAGGTTCGTTTTCTGGAATTTCTTTTCCAGGATCCTTTTTGTATTTCTGGAAAAAGGCTGAATCATTGCATGTCAGCCAGATTTGCTTCGACTTTCTGTGGATTCAGGGTGCTCCCAATGCAGCTGGCTTTCCAGTGGTCTGGAGAAATATCCTTGCCATCTGCTACAAATCCCTTTATTTTCCATATGTCCTCCTTTTGGTGGGAAGACAAATACATCGCTGGTTTTCCACAAGTCCGTTGGGGGTCGGTAAAGGAGTCCTTAGCCTAGCTTTTACGTTGGTATCGGAGCGACAAAGCGGGTCTACGAGGAGGTTTCCAGTAGTACTAGCCTGGCGTGGCCAGCCTGGGAGGGTGCCGGGTCCACATGCCCCAGCTGAACTGCTTGTCTGTACCTCGCACCCCAGACGTATGTGTAGGGTCTTGAAGAGAAATACATGCTATCCTTCCGGCTCTGCTCGTGTTTACGGGAAGAGGCTTGCGGCCTAACCATGTTCTTTGCTCTGGTTCCTTGTTATTTGAAACACATGACTATAATTCAGTTAAAGACTTTGCGGTAGTGCTCTCCATGCCTCTTACTCTAACATAAATGTGCTGGTTTGCAACATGACTTTTTGATCTATCTAAAACCAGGAAAGGGCAGGTGGGAGAAGGGTGGGATGGAAGGGGGGGAAATTTGGCATGAAGACAGCAGGTGGAATACATTTTTGCCTACTTCACTGAGACAACCTTGAAAAGCAACAGGTTTTTTGGGGTGTTCGTTGGCTGAGTGCCTGCTGTGAAGAAAGATGTAGTTCTTTAACCTGAAGGTGGGTTATGTGCCTTGCCACAAAGCTGTTCATGTTCTTAGCATCAGGCAGACATTTCTCTTCTCCTAACTGTCTCCTCCTCCCCTGATGCTTACTTGAATGAAGGTAATCTTACTGAGCCAGAATTTTCTTTGGTAAGATGTTTCGTGGTTTACTGCTGCTGCAGTATACTGGGGTTGGTGGTTTTTTTTTTTTTGGTCTGGTGAGAGTGGTTTTTGTTTTGTTTTTGTTTTTTTCCTGGAGACATGTATTACTTCTGCCTGATTTCTCCCTCACTCCAGCACCAAGACATTATGGGTTAAATGTGAGACAGCATTTCTGCTAAAACAAAACAGCAATACAATGTGTTAATGTTTTATCTGATCTTTTGTGAAATGCCTTTTTAATATCATAATTTTATAGCCTTGTCCACTTCATTGGTGGTTTTTGATTATTTTTTTAAGTTCCTTAAAATGACAAAACTAAACTACAAAATTAGAAAAGTGCCACCAAGCAAAAAAAAAAAAGTTTTGATTTTCTTTTCCACGTTGTGGAATATGTTCAGAGCTACTTGGCTGCAATAGCATCTTGCACCCCAAAAGGGGAAGGTGGTGGGACTGTTTACTAAGTGACTAGTCTTCCTGCCTGGATCTTGCTTTTAACATATGTCCTGTGTTAGAGGCTGAATTCTTCCTTGCTTTGATGGGTACTGGGCTCCATCGCTATTTTAATTTCCTTCATTTTCTCCTTTGTCAAAAAAACCCATGATTTTGCCAAGGAATTTTGCTCCCCCCCAAGCAAGGATGAGACTTGCACTGCTAGTGCTTAGCTATTGCCTGCAGAACAAAGAGGGGAAAAAATCTAAACCAAATCCCAGGCCACTGATATTTGTTTCATTATTGTATTGATGGTGTTAATTTAAAAACAACAACGAAAAGAAAAAGCACGTTGATCTGTAACAGAAATACAAAAAATAAAATAATTTTTCTTCTGTTTCTCCTCCCTCCCTTTCAAAAAGATGTTAAAAACAATTCTCAAAAAACTAGTACACAAATGCCTTTTTTTCTCTTCGTAACTTCACCCAGCAAAACCGGGACAGTATGTGTTCCTGACTGACAATTTTTCCTGCGAGGGGCAGGACAGCTTGTGTAGCTGGAACCTGGCAGGAGTAAAGCATTTGGCATGGGATGGCAACCTAAATCAGGTGCCTGCTATATTAATTGCCTTTGGTATTCTTGCTTTTGGGTATAGGCAGCAAGAGAGATTTTTGTGATGCGTTAGTTTCAAAGTGATAAATTTTCTCAAATCATACTTGCTGAAATTTGTCCTCTCATGAAACTGATGTCTTTGGGAATGTGTGCAATATTGATGGACCATGCTGCCACTTTGAAACAAACTGAAAAATAAATCCTAATCTTTTTGCCAGTATTAAGCTTTAGTAATATTTCCAGAAGGGATTTTTTTTTTAAGTAATTAAACCAAATTTCTGAAAATAGTTTACAGAATGGACATCTAGACAGCTCTGTGACTTTGCTAAATATGCCTATCAGTTAATTTCTTTTGCATACAGAGAAAAGGGAGTATTTTGTGTGGCTGGATTCTGAGTTTTGCCTGAGCTCAGCCTAGAAAGCAAACAGGCAATCTGTGATAGTTCTTTGTCTGCAAGAATGATTAAATAGCAAGAAATGTCAGTATTAGCAGAGGAACACCATTGAACAGAATATAGAGCAACTGTTTGTTAAATGCCTCTTGTGAAACTATTTGTGAAAATTCAACAGAACGTTCAGAACATTTAAATGGATTAAAAATAAAGGAAGCCAGTTATGACAGTACTTCAGTTTTGGTGGTTTTCTCCCCTGTCCCTGTCAAAGTTTAAGGTACCCACTTTCTTGACTTCTAAAATGAGACAGCATTCTGCTATATTTTTAAGAAAATTGGGTTTGGGTGTAAACTAGGAAACTCTGGGCAGCCCTGGCATGTGTTGTAAATGGTGTGAGCGAGTGTTAAAAGGACTTTTGTTTGCTGCTTCCTGTGTGCTGTTGTATTTGTTTGCTGCTCAATGAATAGTAGGTAGGCATAGAAAAGAATAAGCTAAAATAATGAACAGTGGAGAAGTCCTAAAGAAATTGGTTAATGTCTTAAGTAGCTGAATGGCTCAAAAAAATGCAGGCTTGCTATTGTCAGTTTTCATTTTCTCCGGGTGCATTTCACATGTTACTTGCATCAGTCATCATACAGAATAGGGCACTGGGTGTGCCTTAATTCTTTGAGACAGTGTATTTTCTACTTCTGTTTATTCTTTGTACTTTCCCTCGTTCTGTCTTCTGAGATCCAGGCAACAAAGAAAGATGCCTGACCTCATCACAACTTAAGAAATTTCATCATTCAGATCCCTTCTTTGTACTTTCTCTAAAATATCATGGATCTTTTTGCACGTTCTAGGTGATGATGTTCTTTGGTTCTTACTTGGGAAAATGTGCTGTGATGGGTTTTGGCTACTCAGTAATAAATACGCAGACAGAGGTGGAAGGCTGCTGCTGCAGTTCCTTTTTTTTTTTTAAATGTAATATTTTGATAAATACAACCGTTAATAATTACTTAAGAAAACCAAAAAGATTTCATTTACCAGCTTTTTTGAGCTCGTCTCTTTGCTTTCAAGAAATATGGTCTAAAACTACGTGATAACAGATGTGTCAGCAGCGAGCGTGCCCACAAAGAACCAGCCAGGACGTGCTTAGGTGCTTTAGGAGCACTGGAGACACTGTGAGAGTGCCCATACTCTTGCACACTAGACAGTACCCGAATCCTACTGCAGCTCTGTGCCAGCCTCTTTAGGCTGGGCTGTAGTTATTTTCATAACTAATGATGAACTTGTCCATATATAATGAAACTGTGTGCTGCTCTGCCTTGCATCTGAGGTCTGTTTCTGCCTGACGTTGCTGAAAAGCCAATGGTTAGTATCTCTCAAATGCAATGTACTTGAGATGGTTTCAGATGGACAAACCCAGGAACCGATGGTATTTTGAGAAACACAGAAGTCCCAGTGTAAATGTTCACACTTGGTGCTGCCACTGGTGCCAGTATCAGAACTGGAATGGGCAAGGGGCTTTCCCAAGTCTCTTCATTACTGGGCAGCTAGTTTGAGTTGTATGATGGCAGAGTTGTTTACCTTGTAATGTTTTCTTTTTAATCTGCGGAGGAGCTGTGTGTGTCAAGTTTTTGTCCGATTCACATCTGGAAGAAATACAGATTCTTTAATTGCTGATAGTTTAAAGTTTAACATTATCTATAAAACAGACCTGTGCTTAATTGAGTTTTGATGTATTGAGAAAAATATGCTGTAGAACAGTGTGATTAAAAAAAGTAGGGATATAACTATAGGAAACAAAACATATATTTAGAGGAACTTCTGGCATATCTTTAAAACACTGAGTTGTTAAGTAGCTTTAATACCATTATGCCAGAGATGAAACATAGGCTGCATGCTGCAGTAACTTAATATGGAGAAAGGGAAGGTTAACTTTATGAGTATGCAGCAGCGGATACACAAGGCTTGAGTCTCAGAAATTCACTGTTTACAACAAATGCAAAGAGTTTTATTAAAATACACTGTGTTTAATGCAATTCAGTAACTCTGTAAAGTCATTACCATGTATTCTGCTGACCACAGTTTGCTAATCATGGCTGAAGCGGGGCAGGGGATCTAAGATGGAATGTAAAGTATAATATTAGGGGCTCTTGCCTTGTTTTTCCTTCATCATTTACAATGTTAAACAGCAGGAAGGTTTCTCGTGAGAGGCTCAGATTTTCCTTGTTTCCAGAAATCTCCAATGCCATCAAACTGCTGAGCATTATAAAGTAATTTTGTAATGTTGTTTATCAAATTAAACTTGAAGCAGTTATTCTCAAGCTGTTTATCTTGGAAGTTTGTTACTTCTATTTTAGGCCTGAAGAAGCATTTGAATTTCCTCTACGTTTCCTTGTGTCTCCTAATTGAGTCCATTGCTATGCTATCATTTTCTACGAACACTGCTTTGAACAATATACTGCATTTAAAGGAAAAATAACAGCAAAATCACTAATAAATCGAGTGCATCAAAAATTTCTCAAGAATTCATAAACATTTCATTTTCAGAAAGTTTAAGCATTTTGCTTTTGAGAGCCTGATTCCAGTGAGGTTTGTCCCTAAAACTGAGGTGCCTAAAATCTCACTTCATTTTCTAGTTCTGTTGGGTGTAGACCAGTTGAAACAAGTTTTATAATGTAAGTTAAAATACTGAAACAAAATCTTTTGAGCAAAAATGGAAGCCAATCTTAACTTCAGACATCTAAGGTAAATGCTCTCAGCTACTCCTGGAGGTACCTGCCTTGCCCAGTACACATGCAGGGTACATACATAAAGACAAGTACTTGAGTCCTTTCTCTAAGACCAGACTCCTCTTTTCTATCAGGAATTTAAAGATCTCCCACAGTATGCCAATGTAACTGCCTAAGCGTGGTAAAATCTTGCCAAATGTAGCCACAGTTTTATTGAAATAATGGTTTTCTGTACCAGGAGTTATTCCTTGCTGAAAAGGAATGAACCAGACCAACCTCGGTCTCTGTGGCACTAATGGAACTGTGCCCAGGGTGAGGACTGTACCAAAAGAGCCTTTAGCTGATTTGAAAAAAAAAGGAATATTAACAGTTCAGTAATCTAGAAACACCACACATTCAAAATAATATCTTAAGGGATACACCAGAATTTGAATTTTGGACAAAAGGTTTCCATTCTTATGTTCCAGTAATCCTCAGAATAAAGGTTGAGCTTTCATTTCTTGAGAAACCAAGTTTTTCAAAGAAACCTGAAGAATTTCTGCTCGATAGCTTATAGCTTGAATGCAAATCACTGTCTTCATTGTCATAATCTAGCAGTTCACTTTTCATTTCTCCTGCTAATGAGTCCTCAAGTAATTTTTTAATTTTCTAATTATTTTTTATCTTTTATTGGTGGTGTATGTCCTTTTCTGCTCTTGTTCTGTTAATAAACTAATAAATCTTCTGGAAATAATTTATGCAATAAAAACCAGTTCACACCACAATAATCTGCAATTTTCTTAATTGTATTTATCATCAGTTATTTACTGCAAGCAGGGTCTGCATAATTTCTGCAGGTAGTGCTTGTTCTGCAGATTGTTGCTGAGAAATTCATTGCAAAGAGCAGTATTTCAAATCCCAAGCTGTGCTGTTGACCTCTAATAAAGCCCATGGATTAGGTGGTACTCTGATCTGTTCCCCAGAGTAAAAGCCATTAGATTAAAGTGCATTTATAGTGTAAATATTTGTATTTGCTCTCAAAATTGTCTTTTGCAGAACTTCTCAAAAATAATACTCAGCATGCATTTTTTTCAGAAAATCCCATTGAAATCTTCACTAGCATCTCTATGCAACACAACTGATGCAAGCTGGACTTGATGATTTATGGTTGGACTTGATATTCTTAAGGGTCTTTTCCAATGTAAATGATTCTATAATTCTGTAAGCTCTTTTTTCTTGAACCTGTTTGAATAAGCCTTCTCCCCTGTAATCACCCATGATTTTATATTGCAACTAAAAATACGTGTTTTCATAATTATTTTAAAAGTTTGATGCTTCAAAAATTGTTGATTCTGGGCTTAATAATCATGTAAAGAACAGCTCATTTGAGAAACTTTTTGGATACTGTTAATTGATGAAATGTGAGGAAGAGTTTCCAGTGCAGTGTTGGTGGAACAATTCAATAGGACGCTGTGGTAAGCGTCCAGTACCACTGCCCGGTCAATGGCATCACCACTGTTATTTCAACTTCAGGCTCACCAAGATTTCATCAAAGATAGCTTCATTTACACAGGATATTCAGAATGTTGCTAGAACAAGGAAGTCATTCATTCATTTTCCCTTAAATCATCTACAGGCTAAAGAGCAGGAGGAAACTAGTTCTTTTGATCTGCAGTCATCCTCTACCGTAGAGGCTGTTGGCATCCAAATGCTCTCTCAAGAGCATCTTGATCTGTGCTTTTCTTCCCCAAACAGATGATTCCTTGCTGTTACCATAGATGAAAGCCTGGGCATCAAAGTGAAGCAGGTACTTAAGGAAGAATAAGGAAACACAGGATATCTAAGGAAGCATGTGTGGATAAGCAGCAGCAACCATAGGTGTTTGGCTAAGAGCAAGCGGGCTTTTGGTTTGGAGAGAGTGAAAGGGCAGTAATTCAGGTGAAGCTCCTAAGCGTAGCATCGTTGCTATTCACGTGTTAAGCAGGGATCATGGCAGCAGAATATGCTACAAAGCAGGCCTGCGACTGAAGTTGTGCAGTTTGTTTGAACATCTGCATATGAGCACACGTGTATATGCACTCAGCCCGTAGGAGCATTTGAAACCAGATGGAAGGTCTGGTTAATGTTTGCATCACCTCATAGCATTTCACATGTGGCTTCTTCAAAGCAGGCAATAGTAGCAGTACAGCACAAGCAAAGATCTTAGCTCAACCACAGCCGTAGCTTTGCTTATGATCTAAACTGCAGGGTGCAGATGCCTTCTGACAGTAAATACATGGCAGTGATACATTACGTAGGATTTGCTACATCTGCCACAGCAGTGCCACAGGTCACTTGCATCCAACAAATTAAAAAGATAAAGCAATGTGATGTCTATTTCTATGTGTACAAATAGGACTAAATTTTACTTACTACTTGAAGTAAGGCTTAATTAAGATGATTTTGGGGAGGGAGGGCAGGGAATAGGGAGCAACTAACTTAAGTGCCCCTCAGATTACCATGATAGAGCCTTGCATGTCTACATCAGCAATTTAAAGGGAATCTGGCTTAACTAGTTGGCGTACGTGGCTATACTTCAATCTGAATGAACCTCCTTACTCCCCTTCCAGCCACAGAGACTTGAGGAACCCAAGAGTAACTGCTTCAGGCCCACAATCTGGTTCAATTGCTGTGAGAAAATTGCTAGTGTGGCCTCAGCGTCAGCTGCAAGAGCCTCACATGGATTGAACTGTCTGAAACTTGATTTGTCCTACCGTGGGGTGTACATTTACTGGTGTCAAGGAATTTGTTTAAAAATGGAGATGCTAGAAACCCCACCTGTTTTGAACCCACTGACTTCATGCACACGCATGCAGACACATGTGTAACTGAAAATATACAACATCTGGAAGACGGCTGTAAATGCTATTGGCTTTTCCAAATGGTAAAAAGATTGGATAATGTTTTATGTGAGCTTCTGATAATATCACTTCTAAAGAATATTATTCATGTCTGAATCATCCATTTGTTTTCATGCTGTTCTCTGTCACTACAGCTACTTCAAGACTTTCTCACAAGAGCTGCCAAAGATTAGTCACCAGCCCTGTGACGTGTACAACCTCCTCTTCTCCCAGGGGCCAAGGATTTTATTCCAGTCGTATTGTGGTGGTTGTTTGGGTCAGTGCTTTTGTTGTGGCTTTCTGGACGACGGGCTCTCAGATTTTGGCTGCTGTTTGCTTTAGGAATCGAGAGGGTATAAAAAGATCCTGTTGTGGTAAGACAGCAGAAACATCTGCTGAAGAGTGGGAGGAGGAGGAGGTTGCTAACCAAATGCAGCAGCAGGGAGCTTGCAGTTCCTCCTCCTCCGCTCTCACTGCTAGATGTGAACCTGCTATAATAAAAGGGCTGGCACCACAACACAAGCTCCAGAGGGAAACAGGTCTCAGGTCAGCCAGCTAGAGAAACCTCAAAAGAAAACATTAAAACTGAATAAGCATTGGAAATAGTTTTGGTAGATTAATTCACTCCTTTCTGTCCCTAATGCAGTTTGGAAGTTGTGCGTAAACTCCAGGGAAGGAGAAAGCAAGGCAAACTTGTACAGTCTGCTACTTCTGAAAGTATTGTCAACCCTCATGCATCAAACTTTTGATTCCTTCATTGAAAAATGAGGGGAAACAGCTGGGGATCAAAAAATACATAACTAGAGGTAGGTTTCAAATCGTACCCTGCAGTAACCACCTGAAGCATATGAACTTGTTTGCTGCAACTGGGTGCACGCAGCCAGTCTTCTCCTTGACTGGTTTGAGGGGTGAGAATAGGTTGCAATTCTTTTACGTGCAGCGTGCAGAATGTTTTATTATCTTCTTAAAAGCAAGCTGCTGATTAAATTAATGATGATTTGTTACTTCTGTTAGGATCAGAAGGCAGAAAATTCTGGGAAGGGTAAAGAAGATAGGGAGGTAGGTTTTTTACGAAATGAGACAGAATCCTGATCTCAGAAGTTGCAGGTGTGAGCTTCCTATGGGAACAAAACAAATATACACTAGAAATTTTGGAAGTAAATATTAGATCATCTTACTGAGAAGATTAAAAAAATTAGGTGAAAGTTTTAAGTTCCCACCATCTAACTTAAAGGTCAAATTGTTGGCTTTCATAGCTTTACCACATCCTTTCAACGTACTGATTTAATCAGTGTTCACACTGTCAGGACAAGATGCTGAGAGCCAGCGCAGAAGCCAAGCAGCATTCTGTGTGTTTGATCTCCACTCTGAAAACCACAATTGCCCATAGATCTGCAGCTCTATCTACTGCAAATTCCTTCTTATGGGATTGAAAGATGATGAGGATGGGTGGCATTGAAAGGGAGCAGTTTTCCTACCCGTCCCACCTGGTACTGCTCCGTGTTGGGCGGCGGGGGAGTCAGGAGGAGCAGAGCGGTGTCGGTGCGGATGTTGTTGTGTGCCCTGGCTGGCAGCAGCCCCAGCCCTGCAGGACGTCTGGCTGAGTGGCAGCAAGAGCTGCTCTTGCCTCGCGCTCCCCAGCCTGGGGATGAAAGGGCAGGACTCTGAAATAGGTTTTGAAGCCATTTTTTATTTCTGCTTTTTAACTGCTGCTGTCCAGGGGTCGAGGAGGAGGGTGTTTGACCCTGCCATGTTGCTAAGCTTGGACATACTCAAGAGAGACTGCCTGCAGAGTCTATACACCAGCAGTTACAGTGAAGCATCCACCAAAGATGCGTTTATATTCTAAATACTTATACGTGGATGAAGCTCAAGATTGCAAATACTGGCTTTTTGTAGAGGGCTCCACAGAATAAATCTCGGAGCAACTGCTTTCTGCCTTTCTTCAGAAAGCATGGTCCCTGTATAGTCGTCTTCTGTAGATGCTGTCAAGCAAAGATATGGTGGTGACTCACTGGAAAAGCTCTTGTGAGGATCAGTGTCTTTAAATCTATGATTTGTAATAACATAAAGCATTTGCAGTTGTGGGTACTTACACTTTATTAATTACACTTTATTAGTTGTGGTCGTGTAAGTTTTTATACAGTTGGGCTAATACATGTTTTGGATCAAAACTGGCTTATAGTCTTGCATGTTGGCTGTCAAAATAGCACACCGGATTGTTGCCAGATTTTGTAGATTTGACAAGTTTTACCTTTAAGCAGTACAGACAAGATGCAGAGCTTATAATTGAGTGATACTGCACTTCTTGTTTACAGCAAAGCAGAAGGCGATATGTGCTTAACAGCATCAGTACCTGTCATGCCTGGAGTTTTGGTGAATATTGCTGCGCCTCAGCTTTGAAGGACAGGAAGGAGAAGGGTCGTCCCTTATCTCTGGTGATTCATTTGAGTGCCAGAGGAGGCGGCAGACATTATAATGGACACCTCAGCACTGCAGCCTTTTGTTTTTTAATATATTAAAGGTAACGGGAAGAGTTTTTGTGTGTGGAACTTCTTGTCTTATCTTCACTATCTGTATTTCTTTGTAAAAGGTCCTTGTTTCTTACAGAAGTGAATCAAGTCTGGATTGCAAAGGAGCCCCAAAGTCATGTATTTCACCTTATATTTCTGTTGGTTTTCTTTCTCTGCTTAAAAAAAAAAAAAGTCATTGTGGTTTAATTTACCTTTTAAGCGAGCTTGAAATTACTGGTCATCTTTTGTTTGTGAAGGCATCGTTTAGTTTGAAGAGGAAAGAGTATTTAGGGACAGTAATTTGCGACCCAGGTCAGTCAAGCACTCTTGCATTTTGAAAGCTCAGTTACTCTCGTTTCTTGACAATTTTGGTTGCAATTTTCCTTTATGTTTTTTTGTTTTGATTTTTTTTTTTAAAGTTTAAAAACTTTCCTCCTCCTCTCTCTTGTCATTTAGTCAGAAATGTTGAGGAACTGAAGTTCCTAAAGTCCCAGCTCATGGAATCACAGGTTTCTACCAGAGATCTCAGCTTTGGGTGGGAGCGTAAGTTCATACATTGTTTTTTGTTTGCTTTTTGAAATGAGCGATTTCGAGTTTTGATCTGCCTAAACTGAGCAAAAACCTCAAAAAGGAACTAAAATAATCCACAGTGTGCTGCTCATACAGAATGGAAATTGTTCGTAATTTTTACTCTTCTGAGAAATTTTAGTTTGAGTTTTAATGCAACTTTTTTTTTTAACATGTAATGTACTGGTTTGGGGGGGGTTATAACCTTTGTCACTTTATGGAATCTGAGTCATTCCTTTCTCATCTCATGAGGTAAAAGACTAATTTCCTCTTGCAGACTTGCATGTGCCACCTGGCCCCAAACTGTGTATTCATCAGTGATGAATATTCTCCTCAAAGCTTTCTAGCGACAGAAACTAAACCTCTTCAGATGATTGACTAAAAAGTCCATGTAAAGTCTGGCTAGCTCAGAAAACGTTATGTTGTGAGCTAACGCTCTGGGATGTTTTTACTTGATTTGAATCCATTTTTGGTTATGTTTTAAACTGTATTGGCACTGCAGCACAAGACCACTCTGTCTGCACAAGTAGTGTGACATGTGGATAATTTTAATGGTGGCTCAAAAGGGCAGTTCGGCCTGTAGTTGACTCCTGGTCACTAAAACACGAGATAATATAAAGAATGAAAGAGCACATCGGTAAAACACCAAGCTTTTTATTTTCTTGTATTCATAGTTATTCTTCTGTGATAGCATATAAAATAATGAATTAATTCTCTGGAGCTGAGCAGTGCTGGGTAAACTGCTTGTATTTAATAATTGTAAATGTACCTGATGTTAAACAACGTTTTATTTCGGTGGCTGGTGGTCTTCTGCGAACACATGGTGCTTTCAGAGTCGCATCACTCGGCGCCCGCCACCAGGCCTGTCAGCGCTTTCATCTGAGCTGTCCTTACTTTTTCCTGCTGTGAGAAAGGATGACAGCTCATTTTATCTGCCTTGCGAACAAACACAAAAGCTGGATTTCCTGCATGTTGTTTTTTTTTTTTTCTTCTCCATGAGGATCAAGGCTTTTATATGAAGAGACACTGATTAATTCCAGCTGTTTCATTTGCAGCTGAGGACGGGTCCCAGCTGAAAGGCTGGAGACATTCACCACCACGAGAACCTGAGCCCAGTTCTGAGACCTGAAGCTGTTTCCCTTCGACAGGCTTTTCCAAACCCGGAGTTTGAGCACCTCAGACATAAGAGATTGAGAATCTAGATCTTAATCTTGAGGCTCAAGTCTTCTGTATATGTGTTATCTAATCTGTGTTGTGTACCTAATTATTTAAGCATGTTTAAGCCATTATAACACTCAATACTAAACTGTTTGTCGCAGGTTTTTTAAAAGCGAAATGATATACCACTGGAAGTCTGAGAATGGTGATGGTTGCAGAACAAGTGACTAATCAGGCTTTTGATACAAAGGTTGGATGGAAAATCTGATTGGGGAGTTTTGTATCAGCACCATCCTTCTCTTCTGCCTCCTTTTATTTCTGCCCCTTTTAATTTTACCCCATCTCATCCCTCTCCTTTCTAGAAGGAGAAGCTGTGAGCACTTTGTAGAGAAGGAACAAAATCTTGGCAGAAGAAGAGATATTCAAAGAGCTATTATGAGAAGGGCATCTTTCTAGGCAAACCTGATGTGTTTTACGTATCCTTTCCCAAAAGGGGAATGGACTCTGAAGAGTGCACTGAAGTTGGTTTGTAAACTTGATACTATGGGAAGGTCAGGGCAGAGGAGAAGGGAACAGATTAGGGGCAGGGGAAAGAGGATTAAATGTCCAGCAAATTTTTATATAATATAAAGCATATCAAATCTAACTTGAACCTAAGGGGATATATCTGTTTATGTGCTTTACTTTGCTTTTTTGCATAATTTGTATTCTAGAAACTTGTGTGGAGTACGTATGTTACTTGGCGCATGAAATTTTTTCTTCAGCTTTGTTGACAGGTAATTGTTGATACTTGCATGGGTTATTGCCATGTGCTGTAGGCCAGGAGCAGGGAACTGACTCCTTTGCCCAAGGGCCAGTGAAGCCTTTTGAACACCCTTTTGCAGGCCACATGTTAATGCGTATCTTTATGTTATCTGATGATAGCATACGGAAAATCAGCCATTGGTCATATGAAATTAAGCTGTAGACTGTATACATCCCAAGAAGTGTTGGCTGCGAACACCTGTCTGCTTAATTTATGTTCTGTCTTAATTTGGTTCAAAAAATTTAACTCGGTGCTGTATGATTCTCATGCTACACAGCTAAAATATACAGTGCAGTGTTTGTCCTTTCAGCCTGGTTCTGTACCATACACTTTCTAAAAAGAAAGAAAACTTCTTCATGTTTATATTGATTTACATGATTTTGATATAATTTAGGATGCCTGATTGAAACTAGCAGGAGAGGGAACTGTAGAGTTAATTGGTACCATACGGGTTCAGGTTCTCCCCTCCCAGGTGACTGCACATAGTGCTTTCCGAAGACCTGTCCATGCTAAAAGCAGATGGAGCATGTTCAGGTTTGAATATCGTCATAGTTTTTGATGTAAGCTTGAAATTTGACTTTGGGCATTTTTACATGTTTTCAGCATTAAAAGAGACAGTACAGTCCTGTATCATTTTTTGCTGTAACATTTAACATTGACGTGGTATATATTTTGAATTCCACATGGCAATACTTGTTTTTACAATGATACTTTTAACTTATTTTCTTGACAATCCCCTTCTGCTTTTTCTGCAGAAGTTGAGTATCTTTAAGAGAAATGTGTTTTGCAATGTGGCAATTACGTCTGGCATGGAAGTGGCTCAGAATTACTGGTTTTATGGAGAGCCTGTTTGGTTTGACTTTTTTTCCTTTTTAGAGGGGCTCTGATTACTCTTTATTTTTACCCATGATGTTTACTGTGATGTATAATTTTCTTTAAATCAGATGCTAAGCCAGCTGGATTCATGTTTCAAAACAAATTGCTGCCTTTTCTTATTTTAAACTTTTTTTTTAATTCCCCTCTTTTTAGAAATCTTACAACTTGGCAGGCACTCCTGATTTAATAAAACTCTTTGTTCTTTTGGGGGTGTGGTGGCCAAAATCTTTATTGTTTTTTCTCTGTGGGAATAAAATTCCTTTTTTAATTTTATTTTTCATTGTGTATTCTATTAAACTGTAGATGAATTTTGCAGAGGTCTAGTTTCCTGGAGAAATTTCTCAAAGATGATCCTGTCTTGCATGCAGCTGCATACTTTGTCCAGCTACCTGCTTTTGTGTTGCTCTTGCACATTGATTGACTTTTTCCTGTGTCTTCCTTTGTGAATCTGCTATGTGTCCTTTGCTTTTATTTTCCACTTTCTGTATAGCTCCCTACAGGTAGTTCCATTGCGGATGAAGGTTTTGCAGCTATGTTTTCTGCTTTCTGATATAACATACACCATTGTAGATGACTGTGGTCTGTTTCTGCTACTTACAGAACTTTTTCATGGCAGCCTCTACAGAGTGAGGATAGAGGTTGGGACAGAGAAATGTAGATTTAGTTATAAAGAGCTGTGAAGGGTGCAATGTAAATCAGTACACAGTGCTTTTAGAGTTATTTATAAAACTTGTAAATAAGAAGGCAAATATGTTCCTCCTTGAAAGCATAGCTGAGCCTCTAAATCGCCGGCGTCAGCGGATGCTGATTTTAGGGACTTCAGAAAGCTTTAAATCAGACTGTAAGAGAAGGGTGGTGGGAAAGCGCCAAAGATACCAAGGTGATACAGAAGAGGATGAGGTGAAACGAGAAGCAGTACAACAGCTGTAAGAGTGGCCACGTGGCAATGCGGCTGCCCATGGGGGAAAGCCAAGGCTCTGCGAGCGAGTCAGCTGCAGATCTTGTGTGTGGCCTGGCCATCCACCTGCCTCCCAGGCGCTTCCCTCCCTGCCCCGGGGATGTCAGCGGTAGCAAACTGCACAGCCAGGAGAGGGTCGGAAAGTGAAATCAGAGAATAGGAAAAGAGGGAAATGAGGAATAGTAAAAGAAAATGCGTTAGTAAATCCTAAAGCAATGCTTTATGCTGATGTTGCTGAGTTGCTGTGTGTTTATGCATGTTGATGTTGGCTTTCCGTTGTCTTTGTTAGAAGGATCTGCTGGTGTGTAAAGGCATTTGAAGATTAAATATGATTTCCCTAAGATGTATTGATGTGGTCATTCTAGGCAAAGCTTGAGGCAGGAACAAATGAGACTTTAATCAAATTGCTGCTGACATTTGTATAAACCAGCATCTCTAAACCTATTTGTAACTGAGGCCTTCATATCATTTCACCCAAAGACTGTTTTACTTGATTTATTTTCCTTTCAATGATATTCCATTGAAATAATGTCCTTGTGTAAGTAACCTTCCCCAGTAAGAGGGCAACAAGAAATATGATGAGTTCAAGTTCTGTATAACCTGTGGCAATTAAATTGCAAGGTTATATTGCATTAATGTAGATCTGAAAATAAAATTGTATTAATGGAGATCTGATCTGGGCCTGCACACAGTGGCAGACTTTGAATTGCTTATAATTTTTAAGGTCCACATTGTACTTAGCGTGTGGGGAGTGTCGTGGTTTAACCTCAGTCGGCAACTGAGCACCACACAGCCGCTCATTCACTCCCCCCTGGTGGGATGGGGGAGAGAATCGGAAGGGTAAAAGTGAGAAAACTGGTGGGTTGAGATAAAGACAGGTTAATAGGTAAAGCAAAAGCCGCGCACGCAAGCAAAGCAAAACAAGGAATTCATTCACTCCTTGCCATCGGCAGGCAGGTGTTCAGCCATCTCCAGGAAAGCAGGGCTCCATCACGTGTAACGGTTACTTGGGAAGACAAACGCCATCACTCCAAACGTCCCCCACTTCTTCCTCCCCCAGCTTTATATACTGAGCATGATGTCACATGGTGTGGAATGTCCCTTGGGCCAGTTTGGGTCAGCTGTCCTGGCTGTGCCCCCTCCCAGCTTCTTGTGCACCTCCAGCCCTCCCAATCGGCAGAGCATGGGAAGCTGAAAAGTCCTTGACTAGTGTAAACACTACCTAGCAACAACTAAAACATTGGTGTGTTATCAACATTGTTCTCACCCTAAATCCAAACCACAGCACTGTACCAGCTACTAGGAAGGAAATTAACTCTATCCCTGCCGAAACCAGGACAGGAGTCATAACCTCCTTTGAGACCAGAGAGCACCATCTGGGATGTGGTGCCAACTTGCAAAATACAGGTAGTTCAGGATTCCCTAGTCTGCTTCTCAAGGAAGGATAAGGTATCTAGTGTAATTTCTAAAAAACAAAATAGCTAGATATTTGGACTGAGCTATCCCAATGAGCATCATGTTTTATAGATTATTCTTTTTTTCTATAGAGCAGAAATAAATATTACTGTATTTGCAAGGTGAGGCCCAGAAAGAGGTTTGACTCCTCCTCCCCACCCCCAAGTTGTTTTGTTTGAGGGAAAGCTTTGTAAAGTTTCTGATTCAAGGATCTTTTCAGTTTCCATGACTGAGCACTTGAAAAAATATGTATTATGACATAGATGTTGTTTTGAGCCCCAGTCTCTGCTCTGATCTTCAGTATCAGCTTTTGCTGTCCTTTGTGGGTGGTAGCACAGCCAGCTCCCTGGGACCCTTCTGGAGGCCTTACAGCAGATTTCTTTTGGAGAACATATTTTAGGGTAATTGCCTCCAAAAGAGAAGAATAGTCTTTGGGCTTCTCTGGTAAGTGTAAATGTTGGCCTGACTTAGGATCCTTGAGGAAGAAAAAATGGGAGTGCTGATTGGCATTGTAAAGTTAGTGTCTTTTGTGTGAGAGGCCCTTGGCGCGTTATAAGCATCTTGTCTTTGGAGAAGCCTCTGCCCAATCAGTCAAACGTTGCTGCCAGCCCAAATAGCTCCTGCGAGGAGTCAATGAGCACTCTGTTGTATTCCCTTTGTCTAGCCATGTTTTAACAAAGCGCCTGTGTTAGCAGCGTGGTGGAAATGCCATTCCTTGCCACAGTAATCTAAATGGAGGCTACGTGAAAAGTTTCTATCTTTAGCTTTTCTTAAAATAATGAAAGGAATTGTCTTGGGCAATGTTGATATGAAATGAAACTTTGAACTATTGAGTAAATAAAGCCACTGAGTGTATGTGCTTTGAAGTTTTGAAGAAGCCACTGTGAAACGATTGTGAGTTCTTCTTGCCTCTACCTGGACCTAGAGATGAAGTTAGCTAAAAAATAAAAATAATTAAAAAAAAAAAAAGCAGAATCTTCCCCCCCCCCCCCCCCCCCCCCCCCCCCCCCCCCTTAAGATAATCAAAGTAATGTTGCATCTGACATTTAAGAATCAAAGCCTGTGTATGGGCTGATAAAAAGCTGCAAAGGAAGTACTTGGGGAAACTCTGTGGCCTTCCAGGGGAGCAAGAGGCTCCTGGCTGGTGGGGCTCACAAGCTCCTCCAGCCCTTCCCAGCCTGGGGCTCCGGCTCCCTGGGCTGTGGGCACGCACCCCAGCCCAGCCCACGGCTGCTGCCTGTGCCTCCTCCTTGCAGCGCTCCCTGGGTGCCGGGAAGCGGGAGGTGAGCTCGCTGTAGCCCCCGGCCCCGCTTCTGGCAAGGTAGTGTTTACGGTCACTCTGTCCCCATGACAGGTTGTCCTCGTGGCAGTAACCTCCCAAGGGGTGGGGAATGAGGGAGGAGAAGCCTGGCCCTCCTTCAGTTGGCCTCAATTACGTTTATTTTTTTGGCAGATTTAGACTGTTTATAGTAGCAATTTCCTGACATTACAAAATGTGGGAGCTTGGGAAATTTGCAAATTGGAGAAGGCCAATAAATATTTTACTTGATATTTCCTTGCAAAAGCTTTTTCTCTGCCTGGAATGAGTCAAGTATGTGTGTCAGAATGCCATTTAATGAAAAACCTTAGGGTTTTGGTGGTTGGTTGGTGTTTGTTTGTTTTGGTTTGGGATTTTGTTGGTATTTTTTTTTTTTAATATATATTAAAAGCCATTAAATTGTATGAGAAGTTGATTTCCTAGCAGACTTGACTTGTCATTTAAATAAATTTAAAGCAGATATTTCTTTGACCTTTTTTATTTTTTTTGGTAGCATTAAAATGGATCAAAGTAGTATAGAATATAGAGAAATAACTGCATTTGTGTCAGGTTAAGTTTTAGTGGAATACATTGACGTCTTAGCCAAAGCAGATAGATCTATGTTCAGTGTTGGGTGTTAGTTGCCCAGTATGGCAGGTATATTTGTCAGAAAGAATGGAAACAAAAGAAGCAAAGAGAATGCAGTATATAGAAGCCTAGAGAAAATTGCTTTTCCACTTAAGTTGTGTAAATTTGGAATACTTTTTTCTTAAAAATAAAGATAAAACCACTGGTATTCATAGTGTATTGTTTTATTTTTTTCAATTTTTGATAGAGCTTACTTCTTTGTGCTTTCCTGAATATTTACTTGCAAGCAGTTTTTATGGTATTTATGGGCTTCTTATTTTATGGTATTTATTTACGGGCTTATTATTTTATGGTATTTATGAGCTCTGTGTCATGCAGCTCAGTGTTAATTTCCATATTCTTTCCCCTTTACTTGTAAACATTGCCTCTGTGCTTCAACTTCCATGGCTGCTGTCTGACAGCCTTCGTGTTATATTCCCATTTCATTTGAGCATATGTCGTTTTCTTGTTATATGGTAAGATGTTGAAAGGAGGGTTGAACTACCACTTCTCAGCGGTAGCTGGTAGAGCCAGACGTCCAGTGGCAGCTGTCAATCAGGCTGTTAACACACTCGGGAAGGTTTTCCTTACGTGCAGTAATTTTGCAACTGCTGTGCATTAATAGGTTGTGGTTTCAGTCCTGGGTTGAGAGTTGGTTTTCTTTGTTTTCTGCATCTATGTTCTTCATATACCGTGTTTTGTTTCGTAATGTGTGAAGCTTTTTGTTTGGCTGGGTAGTACCTGTTTTTCGCTTTCACTGTTCAGTGCAGTGGGTGGGCCTCTTCTTCTTGACCATTCACCAGTTGCTAAAGATGGATAGTTGGATAGTTTGGTACTATTGTCTAAGATTGAGTTTTGCATTCAGAAATCTCTCCTGTGTTTGGCTAAGTAGTCAAGACACCTCAAGCAAGATTTGCTGCCATTTCTACTAGAGTAATTAACCAGAATTTGCACTGCCTAATCATGCCGGACTTTCAAGGGTGTGAGTGAAATTTGAATCTATCTCATCTTTTTCTAATTTCTAACTCTTCTGGAAATTGCAGCAAACAAGACAAAAGTAACTTAAGAGAGTTTATTGATTTAAACTGCAAACGCACGTCATGGATATCTGACTCGTTGTGAGGAACTATTCCTGGATTGAAGTGTTATCGATGGGAAGCAGGTCAGGGTATGGTCCTTGCCCCTGGCCCAGGGGCTTCAGTGTGTAGTTGGGATTGCCCCTGTTCAGCTGTGCCACTCTGGAGATGGGTAGTAGAAGTTTTTTGTTCTGGGGAAAACAGGGAGCTGTGGTTGTACGTGTACCACCTCCACGCCGAGTAAGCACTGCCATTCATTCCTTTGAATACAAGTAGCTTTATATAATATAGACCGTGTAACACGGATAGAAAGTACTTTCTGCTACAGACAATTCCTTCGTATCTCAGCAGCTCAGAAATGTGCTGAACAGTACTTACCATAATGCACGGAAAATAATACATTTGTCAGAAGCAGCGAACACACATTTGGCACTTTTTGCTGCTCTTCTCTTTTGCATTCTTTTTCTTTTATTATTTTTCTCCCCTCAGGCTGTGCTCTGTGGGGGAAGCTTGTTTCTAAGAAACAAAAATGATGCTACAGTATTGAGGAGTAGTGCAAAACTCACCATTAAAGATGCTCAACTAATTGTAAAGTCTCAGGAAGATTCATTACTTCACATTAAGTAAGTTCTTTCACACTAGGTTGCAATTTCCTACAGACTTGTTTCCCTTTCACTAGGGGAGGTATTTTTAATTATCAGTAAAGTTATTAAACTCCATGGTTGAGACCCTAAAGCAAAATGTCATTCATCCAAACTGAGAGAAGGTGGTGGGGTAGAACCCCAGGTGTTGCACAAGTGCCGCAGACCTCACACCTCGCCCTCCTGGAGCTGCTGCTGACCCCAGCCTGAGGGAGGGTGTGAGACCAGGCATGCCCTGGGTCTGGCCAGTGTCCCAATTCTCCTCTTCCTAGAAGAGCCAAGAATAGTTGATTAATACACGTTGTTGGTAATACTAACAAGTCCTTTAATAAAGCTCATTGCTTTTAATAAAACCAGTCTCAGGAGCGAGGTGATGGGGTGGACATTTGGGGTAAATTTTTATTAGAAGGAAATTTTTAGCTGTTAGGGTCTTGGAGGCTCATGTGAAAATGTCTGCTAAGAATTGCAATTAAATGGGAAGTAAAATAATCTATAATTTACTAATTTTTAAATCTTAAGATTTCTGAGCAGCAGGGTTTGACAGCATTGGGTAACGGCTAGCTTTAAAGATGCTGAATACCTTCACTGTCAAGTATTTTTATCCCAAAGGAGAGTAAGGTGCTGCAGTTCGTTGCTGGTCTCAGAGTCAGCACGTATTCAGAGAGAAAGCAGAGGCTGTAAATGTGGGAATGTTCTTCTGACAACTTGGTGTTGTGTGGCTGAGCTGCAACAATGCCAGCTTTAGCAGAAGCTTTATTAATCTATGATAAATCTTATACTCCCTTGAGTCTAGACAGGCAGAAAGCTGTAAAATGTACAGTGTAGGGTTGGGGCAGCATTATTCTTCTGCTGAAGTTAATCACTCGCTGCTCCAGCTGTTGGCATTGCTCTGCATTTAATGCTCACGAAGACGAAGATGGAAAAGAAAAAGGAGGAATATTCTTTGTCACACCTGGATTTATATTATGATTTTGTCAGATGCTTTTGGAAAAGGATAATTTTTTCTGTTGCTGAAATTTAGGAGCAACTTAAAGTGAATCTGCTCTTTCTCATATTTCAAGGAGGAACAAGAAATTTTGATTCAACTTCCAGGGTTTGAACCAATGCCTACTGTTTCTTTATAACCACATTTCAGAGAGTTTTCTTTTTTTTTCCATGACTGAGATGCAGCCAAGACAATCTCTTCATTCCTGCCATTCAACATCTCATTGAATTTTGACTGCAATGAAACTAAAATTTATCTCTGAGTTCGCCTTCAAGTCTACTTTTACTAGTTCAGTTTCATTTGTGTCCAGATATTGTCTTCTGAAACTAATATACTTGAATTGCTTAAGTGGGAGAAATACAATTCAATGATGCATGTTTTCTCTTGGAGCTGCTGCCTATCAGAATGTAATGTGGTCTTGCAAAACAAGGAAGGCAACCATATCAAAGGCTTGTAGTGATGTCAAAGAGTCTAAAAAATCCCATATCTGTGTAGTATCGAAAATGCGTCCACGCACTGGGAGCATTTTCTGTTAATTGGTGTGGGGTGCTTAACACTTCCACCAGGAGCAACTGAAGCAGTGTTGGGAGTGGTGTTGCCACTTGGCTTGCAAAAGCCGACTGTTTTTGCAATCCAACTGCATATAAAAGAAAATGCAGTTCAGAAATCAAAACAAATTGAACCAGTAGAGCTGTGTAAAATTAGTGAATTATGAGGGTCTGATGAAGGTGCAAGTAACTGCCAGTTCCCCTCAGAAATTTCATGCAACTCCACTTTTGAGTCAGAGGGGTGAAAAAAATCTAGTTCTTTTGAGGCACAGGGGGACAGGTAGCTGGCTGAAAATAGAAGGAAAAAAGAGCTTTCAAATTAAGGCTCAGTCTTTGAGAAGTGCACAGGAAGACCAGGTGAGCAGTCCAGGAGGCCTGCGGAGTCTGAGGTTGTTGACCATGTGCCAGAAGGCCTTCAGGCATTGTGGAAGGGGCCAGGAGAGTGACAGGAGACTGAAGGAAATACTGAAGGTCTGCGAGTCCAGGGAAACTTTAGAGGGGTCTCAGATATTTTTAATTTTACTTTTTTTTTTTTTAAAAAGCAGCCCAGGACTGAATCCAAGTTTTTAGTTGAGTGTCAAACGTGCAGATAAAGACCTGTACAGAAACCTGGCTCATAGCTGCTCTTTCCATTTACACATATATAGGTGACATGTTTCAGCCATTTCATTAACCTTTTCTGGTCTAGTCCTGAAAAACTAACACGGCAAATCTCCTGAATGTTACTGGTTACCTTAAAAGAGTAAAACAAAACAGAAGAGCTGCTTGTAAATGTGCTGGATGCAAAATGGAAAGGAAAGCCGAATGCAGGTGTCCAGCCGGGCGGACTGGGTGGGAAGCTCTGGACCTCCAGCTCCCCAGCTGCAGCCACAGGGGGTAGGGAGGATGCCCTTCATCCCTGGCATTGCCAGTTAATTTTTTTTTTCAGTTAATGTAAGTGAAAAGAAATTTTAGTTGTTACAACGTCACTGAGTGTCAAATCTAGAGCAAACTTTTGTTCGTGGTACTCCAGCAACCGGAAATGTATTAATTCCCTGTGCCCGTTGAGCTTGCAGGGTAGGAGAGCGCTATGGGGCTAACCAGAGTCACCTGGGAGTCACCGATGTTGCTGAAATCACAAGAAGAGTTATTTTGATCATTGATTTTTCTCCAGCCAAGGGTCCTTTACGGCTGCAGTGTCAAACACGGGCACTGGAGAAATTTTTTTTTCTTGACCACTTGAGGGGCAAGATGACGGAGATGTTTGTCCGGTGGTGTTCACAGAAGTTTACTTAATGCAAAGTGGAATTTTGATCTGCAGTTGCCTTAATCCGCATTCCTCAGTTTTCACCTGACCGCAACCAACTGCATACCAGCACTACAATAACATGTGCTGATTATGGCAGCGCACCTGTGTTGAGTAGTTTTTCTGGCCAACTTTTTGTTACTGCTTTCCACTGATTTTCTTTAGACTGTAATTATTTTATTCCTTGCAAAGATTCTCTATCAAGGTAACGAATTTCTTTTAGAGAATGACTTTATCCAGGTATGTGCAAAACTAATCCCTTTTTAAAATAACTTGCTGTTAGTCTGTTTAAGCCCCTCCTAAGATGTTTAGTTAGGTAAAGTGTCTGAAAAGGACAATACTTTCAATTTTCATGGTTGTAGTATTAAATTGTTAAGAAATAAAAAAGGAGACAAAATTGCTGAAACAACGAACAAGCTATCAAAGTGTGCACTAGCGTTCTGACCACGGACCAACAATTCTGCTGCTTGAATGCATTTTATGTCGTGAGGACTCTGAAATACAAGCAGCAAAAGAAAGCAAATTTTATTGAAGAATATACGTAAGGTCTGCTAAAAATAAAGGCAAATCCTTACTGCTGGAATTGCAGTGGAGCTGGGATGTAATCTCTTGTTCCTTAATAAAGGAATAATGTCAGTGTTGCCAAACAATGAATGTGAAATGAACTCTTTTTTTCATTATGTTCACTTTTTTTTATGCTTTAAATCATCAGTATGCTTACAGAAACTGGTGTAGGTTTCATTCATTTTGTTAATTATTACTGCTTTCCAACTTCAGCTCCTTCTGAGTCAACTCAGCTGCCATCCCACTGGGTTCTTGAATGGAGCCCAACTGTTCTACTTGTCATTGATTTTTAACATATGGTGACATAAGGGCCCAGTAGCAGATGAGTAAGCTTTTTAGGAATAGTCAGAGTAAATGGTCTGATACGATATGAGAGCTTTTACTATTTTATTTGACTTTCATTTGGTTAACGGGTGTATTTAATTTTGCTATTATTCTGTAACTATTACAACACAAAATCAAATATAGGAATTGTTCAGCAATGAAAAAAATCTATGAATTCCCATGTCCATTCAAATCCTCCTGAAGTGGAGTTCACAACTGTTTTTAAGTTACAGTAGACAATATTTGCATAGGTCTTTCTGAAGTACACATACCTGCTATGTTTGCCCTGTAAAGATTACTTTGGAACTTGTGGTGTGTTATCTACCTTGCAGAAATTCAAGCAAACGCCATCCCTTTCCATATGTCGTACAATAGTTAGATCAGAAAATGCAGTGGCTTACTACATCTGTCACTTATGGGCAGCCTGGGGGTGTTGTTTCACTTAACTTTGGTCAAGTTTTCTATTTTAAATTCTGGGAGAGGGATTTTAGAGTTGCATCCTAGGGCTTCATGTAGTTTCATTTTTGTTGCTGTAGAGTCTTCCCATGTTTGACCTTTCATTTCCCTTTCCCTACACACTTAAAAATCATGGATATTATTTCTATATATAGTAAATTTCACTGCATGGATTAAGCCCTGAGTACCACACAAATAAGAAATTCAGGTGGAAAGATTGAGTCCTGCCAACCAGGAGGACCCACCCATGGAGGTGAGCCTGATGATCAAGGAGTTAGGAAATTTGTTTAATGTTTTGATCTGGCTTTTTTGTTTTGAAACCAGTTGTAGATGCAGCTGTCAGGACAATTGATTTGGGATCTGCGTTTGATGGTAGTTTGCGATGTAGGTGCAGTGAATTCTGCTTCTTCCCTCAGCGGTGGTGGTGCTAACACCACCAGCTGTGGCAGATGAATTGGAAAAGAGACTGAGAAATGCCCTCTTTTTCCAGCATGTGCTGCAGGATATACTCAGTGCGGAGACAAGCAAGTAGATCAAGTACAGCGGCAAGGAAACAAAGGCAAGCATTAAGAGGAACCATAGAGAGAAGTAAGCCATCGTAGGGGAGACTTCTTACAGAAAGAGGAATAACAGATGCAAATTACATACTAAAAAGTTGTATCTGTATTTTAGTATATTTCAGTATATTGTTTTATCACCAGTAACAGTAGTACTGCTTCTTAGCAGTAGGTAAAACTGAAACAGCTCTCATCTGTTGCATCCCCCCCAAAAAAACCCAAAATGTCTCTACATTGAAAGACAGACATTGAATTTTAATGCTTGTGGAAATCACCCAAAGGACAAAAAATGTCATTGTCTACAGCCTGGATAATTATCTATGTATTGATATGTAAGTGTTGTGAGCAAGTGTAGTCCTATGCTCGATTTTTAAAAATCTGAATCGTGCTTACTACCCTAGGCATAAAAAAAGTCAAAACTTGTGATGCATTAGCCCCAGTCTATGGAAGAAAAGATTTTGTGAATAGAAGGCTAGAGAATCAGGTGCAGCTTAAAGATGGGCCAGTGACTACGCAACAAATATTTCTTTTGCAGAAATATCAGAAATTACATGTATTGTTTTCCTTCATAAGAAGCGATCAAAATGTGCTCTGAATCTATATGATGTACAGGTTGGAGTGAAAAAGACTGAGTAGCATCACTTATCTCTTTGGGCCATCAGTAATTTTACTGAATGGAAAGAATAATTTTTCAGAGGGAGAATTATGAAAATGCTACCAAAAGGGCATGTATTACAAAACCTGCCAAATAAGGACTTCCTTAAAGAGTATTTGAAATATTGTGCTGTATCTTCATCTTTCATTCCATCTTTGACCAGGTGATACAGTTCCTAAAAATTGAGATTTATTTCTCCTTCTGTTATAAGCTGTTCAGATGATCTTCATCCTTCCTCTTCCCAGATTTACATAGGTGTTAATACTACCAGGGCTGTATTCTGCTGCTTAAGCAAGCTTAGATCTTGCTTACAGTTAAGAAAATAAAGTGGTAAAATAATTAATAGCTGGCAAATTCCAATAGAAACAATATTTACATTAAAATACTTTACCTGAAAAGAGGAAAGCGTTTATGTCATATTAGGGAATCTCATTTCATTTGCATAGTTTTATTCAGCATACATTATTCAGAGTTTTTGCAGACTACTTGTTGTATTAGGAAAGCATTAACTGGAATAGTGTATTTGGTTTATTCTATATGAGGTGTTTAATTGCTGGATATTCCAGTCATGATTAGGCCCAGTAATCCTGCCAGCAGTCGTAAAAAAAAACCCAAAACAACAATAAAAAAACCCCACTTAATTTAGTTTTATTCTCAAATGTATATGTTTTATTCCGAACAAAATGTGTGTGCATGTGCATATATTCATATATAGAGCACACCCTACATAATTGCATATACATATGCACGGGAGCACATGCATTAATAGCTCACAAAACAATTGTACTCATGTAAAGCCTGTATATAAATCATGTTTCAGTAGCAGCCACTCTGTTTTTGTCAGATTTGTGGAACTGCTGGTTAGGTATCATGGAAGAATGTGTAACTTGTTAAGTGGTACCATCGTTATTTATAACATAAGCATACACTCCTACCTTTTGACATATGTTACTTGAAAGATTGAACTCTCGGAGAAGCGATTCCTCAGTAAAAGTATTTCCTTAGCACTGTTAAAAGTCTCTCCCTGTAAATCTTAACCTTATGGAGCTCTCAGAGCTTGGTATAATGCTGAATTTATCATCTTTCACTAATGACTAGGAACTTAAAAATTAATATTTACCTATTTTAGAGCACTGTTGTATATTTTGCAATATAAAAATTTAAAAGTTGGTATTAATAAATCTTTCCAGAGCAGAGGACTGTTTTGCTGGTAGTAAAATGTGTGTGTAAATCATATGGGATATAAGCTATACTTCATTTTTCTGTCTTCCCCCAGCCAATCTCTCTCCTCCGGATCCCCCTATTTCTGTGTTGCTAAATTCTTAACTTTTTCTGGGTATAGTGCTCTCATGATCCTGGTGAGGATTCAGTGGAAACAACTAGTGAAACTTGCCTGTCAAATATTTATTTAAATCTTACGTGCAGTGAAGGGAGTTACATTTGAGCATCTGACCCTCTTGAGGAGCTGATGGAAGACTTCTAGCAGAGAGTAGCAATGTGTAAATGCTACGAGCTGAAGCGTTAACTCATACTACTGCAAAATATAGGTGCAGAAAAACTGAGACATTGGCTTAGATGGTGCTATGTTGAAGATCCTGGTATGAATGCAGCTCTTAATTATTAATTCAAAGAACCATAAGTACTTACATTGTCTTATTAGAATATAAATGGCGAGGAGGGGATTGATAAGGATTAAGATACAACAAAATAGTCTCTAGAACCTAATGTCTTTTCTAACTGTATGAAAAAGATCTAGAATGATAGTTACATGCTTATCAAGGGATTTATTTTTCTCTCTTTGGATTGCATTACGTAACTCCTAGATAGCATTTCAGAGTTGGAGAAAGAATTACCCGGTGATTGTCTCCTGGAGAACCAAATACATAAAAGACAAGTAGCGTACTCGTGAGACTTGCGTTTTGTCTTTTGACTGGATTGCCTTCCTGAAGTCAGGTAATAGGGCCAACATTGGGATGTTTCACTTTATTTTTTTATTCGCTATGGCTGAGGGTATCCTACAACTCCTGTCAAGTAGAGAAAGAGAAGCTTCGTTTTGCAGTAGGTTTAGTTTTGATGGCTTGAATACCTGAATTCAGTTTCTTTTTTTTCATAGAAAAATAGAATCATTTAGGTTGGAAAAGACCTTTAAGATCATCGAGTCCAACCAGAAACCTAACACTGCCAACTCCACCACTAAACCATGTCCCTAAGTGCCGCATCTACACCTCTTTTAAATAACTCCAGGGATGGTGACTCAACCACTTCCCTGGGCAGCCTGTGCCAACGTTTGACCACTCTTTCAGTAAAGACATTTTTCCTCACGTCCAATCTAAACCTCCCCTGCCGCAACTTGAGGCCATTTCCTCTCATCCTATCGCTTGTTACTTGGGAAAAGAGACCAACACCCACCTCGCTACAACCTCCTTTCAGGTAGTTGTAGAGAGCGATGAGGTCTCCCCTCAGCCTCCTTTTCTCCAGGCTAAACAACCCCAGTTCCCTCAGCCGCTCCTCAGAAGACTTGTTCTCCAGACCCCTCACCAGCCTCGTTGCCCTTCTCTGGACACGCTCCAGAACCTCAGTGTCCTTCTTGTAGTGAGGGGCCCAAAACTGAACACAGTATTTGAGGTGCGGCCTCACCAGTGCCGAGTACAGGGGCACGATCACTTCCCTACTCCTGCTGGCCACGCTATTTCTGATACAGGCCAGGATGCCATTGGCCTTCTTGGCCACCTGGGCACACTGCCGGCTCATATTTAGCTGGCTGTTGACCCAACACCTCCAGGTCTTTTTCTGCCACGCAGCTTTTCCTTTTCAAACACTATTTCCAAATATTTCTTTTAATAGAGAAGAATTTTGTTGCCATTCTTAAATAACTAGAGAAAGGAGACATTTGATTGATGCTATCCTTCTTTTTACTGAATATTTTTGCTTTCTTTTATAAGCTTTTACTGGTACTGAGGGCATAAAGTGCCAGGGTAATTCAGAGCTGATCGTTAGGGTAGGTTAGCACAGGCAGGAGACTGGTTTGGGGCCACTCGTGTAGATACACACCCTGCTTCTTTCTGATTGCCTTAAAAACTGATCTGATGTTTTTCCTGCTCAGCTGTATTTCGGGTTGGGCGCTCAGCGTAATGGAGCTGAAGTGCCGAGATTGTGATTTATGTAGTTGATTAGACTGAAGGCACAAATAAGACTTTTCTAAAGAGGAGTCTGAAGGTGAGCCATCATAGGTTGGTTTCTTTAGTGGAAATGTCTGCCTTTTGGCAGGATTCAATTCAGCCCATGTAGCTTTACCAGGATGTATCAAACTGAACCTGAATGCAGGTGAGTGTGTTGAACTGAGTTGTTTCCTCTGCTTCTTTACTAGCCTGAATAAAATATCTCTGTATGTGAGAATGAATTGTTGCCCTGGTGCTTGGTCCCCCAAGGACCCCAGGGTTTGGTTCATCCATACCTTACGACCACCCAAAATAAATTGGCCTAAAAAAGGTAAAATTCAGACTGGTAACGCTATGAGACACTGGAAATGCAACTTTTCCACTGATGTATCATATTCCTGTTTTATTCAGATTTCTTTATCCTGTAACAGTCCTATTCCCTTAGCTGACCTGAGTGAGGTCTTACAGTTACCTTTCTTATTTGTGAGAAGAGGGTTAGTGGTAAAATATTTCACCTGTTCTTGTGCAAAAAAGCCCCAAACCAACAACCAAAAAAATCTTGTGTGATTTAGTCCCTTGTTCAGTGAAATTCCTGTGACTTTTGGAGGCAGAGTTACAGCTGTCAAATTTGATTTGGTTAAACCAAATTTGACTTTGTCCCCTAGAACTTCTTAAAATAGATGATAGTGAAAGACTAAATTTGTGGGAAAACAGATGTATTGATAGCTCTAATTTAGGAATTGCAGAATGTCAAGGTAATAGAATTGAGAGGCATTTCAGTTTGCATTTCGCATGCATTTCACAGAAATTCCTATTTATTTTATAGTATTATGATTAACTTTGCTAGCATATTTGTTCATTTTGGACCCGGGGAAAAACTCTAAGGCACTTCAGTGTTTTGAAACGAACCACTATAAATTTTGTTTACTAAGACCACGGACAATCAGATACATAGCTGAAAAGAAGAGCCTCAGCTTTTTTCAGGACTTTATAAGCATTGGCAAGACTTTTTTTCTTCTTTATTTTCTAAAGAATCTTTTGCTAAAAGTCCTAAAGAAAAGCCACAAATCTCTTGGAGATTTACTGGTAGTTATCACAAGAATGATAAAGGTCTGCTTATATCATGACTGCCCTTTTATTTGATGTTGAGTGCCTGTTGGCATAGACCCCAGATACTGACTGAAACTCTACATGTGAAAACAAATAATTACTTCTGATAGGGATAATATATCAGCACTATGACACTGATAGTGGTAATTCTCCATGCCATTTAGATAGTAGATAACAGCACTACAGCAACTGATAAATGATTAGCTTAAGTCATGAAATGAGGCATATGTGTGTTTTCCTAGTTAGGGTATGTGAGAATTACAGTTAATTTTTATTTATGCGGGCCTGTAATTTAGACAATGATTTCAGATAATGGATTTAGTGAGACAGGAAAAGAAGAATGTTTTTTCAGCTCACTGCTAAAGATACCCTTCATTTTCCTTCAGTATTTCAGAGCATGTGGAGAGAAGAGGAAAGCTCTACAGGTCTTACAGAGATGTCCCTGAGTAAGATAGGAGTATATATACCCCCTCCTCAGTCTGTAGTGAGTTTCCAGACGTCCTCATATTCATAGGATGCTCTCTCCTCTTATGCTTCTTCCAAACCTGAATTGGAGGGGGAGGGGGAAGGAAACGTTTGCCTCTTCTTCCTGCTTTCACTAAGCTTTTGGACATGGAAATCGCCAAGGAACGGGATTAAAGCTCTCCCCCGCTCCGTGAATCCTCCTCATTCCCCTGTAAATCTGTGTCTGGTTACTGTTCATGAAGATACAGTAAACCATTATCTGTCTTAATCCAATCTCTTATGTGTTAGAGATCAAGATGCGCCTCAGGATGCTGGCTGATTATCCCACATCTGTCTGTGATGGAGGTCTTGCAGCTGGCTGTTGAGCAGCTGGGCTGTGCAGCTGTCAAGCAATAGTGCCTCCACTCTGATTTAATATGGCAATTTCTGTCTCCCTCAGCTCCAGTTTTGCCTTCCATTGTGAACTGATTTTCATTTAATTCTGAAATGATGAGTAAAATCATGTATAAAATATTCATCATGCTTTCTTTAATGCAGCCAGATATACTTACTTAATGAAAACAATGAGCCAGAGGTAATGAATTTATTAACAAGGTAGAAAATCAATCCTTTGCCATACAGACTACCTACTTGCATACACTTGGAGCATGGAAACTGTGTATTTTGTATGCCTTTTGCTCCTGTTAAATGATTTGTTTTGCTGATAGTCACTGATTTTTGCTATGAATTTGGATGAGTTTACATGAGGAGAGTGGTAAAAGGCACGTGATAAAACTTGAAATTAAGCCAGGAACGGATGTTCTTAACAAGGGGTATTACCTTCGTACCATTTTTTTATATATATTTCCTTCTTCTAAAACGTGGCCAGGTTGGGCTGTAGCAACCCAGTCTGAAAGTCTGTCTGTATTTGATGAAAAACAGAATATCCTGTAAGAGATGTAGAAAAATTGCAATGGAAGAAGCGACGTGGAAGAAAAAGCAGATTCAAACAATTCTTTCAGCCACCCACACTGTCACAGCAAAGCTTCAGGAGGGAAAGACAGAGGTTTTGGAATTAATGCGATTTTGTTCAGACCTTGGAAAAAAACCATATAGTTCATATTATAAGGGCTGAGTAGATGCTCATGGGCCCAACAGTGACGCCCTTACCCATGCCGAGTAGTACCTTTCTCCCCACTAAAGTTACTGGGACTGCTTAAACAGTGCAGCGCTATTCAATGCATTTATGAGTATTAAAGTCGTACTTTTGGCTGCAGAGGTGGTTTTTGGCAGAAACACTGCTTTTTGAACATTTAGGGGAGAGACGTGTAAAAATGGTGTGCTTAGTCCAAGCCACCCAAGTGTAATTACAGCTGAAGCAGAGAGGAGCAGTCAGACTAGACTGTATAATCACTTCTTACACATCTTTTGGATGCTGGAAATGTGATCAGTCACCATAAATCCCGTTTTATATAAAGATAATAAGTAGAACTCATTACAGCTTTTTGGCTGTGTATGTTTCGCTGCTGGCTATCGATACGTGACAAGGCAACATTAATCTTGTCTCTCTGGCAGCCAGTAGAAGAAAACCACACATGGGCATCCAGAGGCTGCAGAGGAAGCACAAAAATACACACGCTGGAAAAGGTGGAGAGGTCAAGTTTAGCATTCAAACCCTGCTCATGACTAACTTAAAATATTACCCTTCAGCTGCGAAGGGCTGGATTTCAGCAGCAAATTTGACCAGACGGACCACACAATGAAGTCATTGGCGCTGAGACCCACCAGCTTGAAAAAACAACAACCCCTGGTGTTAAGACAAATGCTTTGAAGAGTGGTTGATATTAATCAGGTGGTGCTACTGGTTTGGAGTTCATTTCGTATGAATAAAAATGCTGATAAAGGACATAATAACATTACAGAGCCAAGGCAGTTTTGTAACACAAGAAGTCACAGATCTGGATCCTACTTAGGGGGAATTGGTCAGGGTCCATTTCAAAATTCCTTAAGCCAAATTCATCTCTGGGCTAACTCCTTTGAAGTCACTGGGGTTACACAAGGAATTAATTTGGCCCTTCGGCTCTGTACATTAGCAGAGATCTGACTAGCAGAGATCCTGCTCGCCGTGTTGGAGGTTTATCGTTTCAGTGTGGTTTCCTCAGAGGAACTCCCAAGACAACCTATTGCGTTCCTGCTGTGGGCAGCCCTTGTCTTCCCCACCCTCTCTTCCCATCTGTTTCTTAATTGCTGTGTTAACAGCTGAACAATTTTATTTGTTAACTATCATGTACTATGAAAATGTCTCCTTTTTTGTTTTGAATGTTTGTCTACAACTATATTTGGCAACCTGAGTAGAAAGCCCGGCATGGCCTTGGCTCGGTGGGAGAAGTTAAAATTCGGTGTGCCTGGCTGCACTTGGACTGCGGGCGCAGCTGAATCCTGGTAATGCGGGCTTGGATCCGGAACTGCTTTAATCTCATGGAAGTGCAGCGTCTGTTTCTGTCCTCCTCCTCCTCACAGCAAGCAGTGTTTGTCCAGCCATGTGGTGAGCTGTACCAGGGAACCAAAGCGATTGAAAATTAACCCAGAAAATCCATGTTCAGCTAAATCCATTAGCTGCCCCACAGCAGAAGAGGACGTGGTAGCAGGAACGGAGGGCTGAGAGCTGGCTGGAGGTGACTGGCAGCGCTGGGCATGGCCTCTGATGCCCTCGGTGGCTCTTGTGGCCATCGAAAAAGGGGAATAATCTCCAGCTACCTGCGTTTTTTGCATTTGGGGGGCTGCTGAGTTTTGTGTGTCCCTTGTCTCTGTCAGTGGCTGTTAAGGAGGGGTGACAGGAGGAGGAGAAGGACTTGGCGAGCTAATGGTAGGGCAGAGGAGCTGCTGGCCAGCCAATGGTGGTAGTCCTGGCAAAGCCAGAGGTGCTCAGGGAGCTCATCTGGTAAAGCTGTGGGGCCTCAAGGGAGAGACGGTCTTCAAGGATTCCTGTTGTGCCTGTGGGTGAAAACATCTCCGTTCCACTTCGGGATCTGTATCCATTAAGCAGTATTCTCATGACCTGTGTGGACGTAAATGGATGTTCAGGGTATACGTCTCTGCCCGCAGATCTGTGCACAGCGCTGAGCCCTGGCTAGGCTCTCCGGCTGCATGCACATACCCGAGTGATCGTGCCCTCGGAAGTGTTAGCAGAGCTTGTTTGTGTCTAGCACCCTTCTCCCTGGAAGATGGGTCAGATGTCTATGATGAGAACTGTCGATCATCTGAGGGATTTTTCTGTATGTGAAGAAAAGCAATGTAAACTGGAAAGAGAACAGCATTTCTATTCAAATCCTCCTAGAGATTCGAAACATGCAAAATATGTAGCAGAATAATTTTTTCCCCGCTGAATGTTGCATACAATGGGGGCGGGGGGGAGTTTTATGTTGGTATATTTTAGGAAATGAGGACAAGCATTTATTAATACTGGAGCAAGTAATTTTTCACGTTTTTCTCTCTAGCTCTTTCCCTTCTACTCCTGTTTTGGGGAGAAGGTTGTCACTCAGTGGCCAAGTCGATGAGACTGACATCCATCTGCTGAGGGGCTGCTTTTGTAGAACCAGCCCAAAGTCTGGTCTGTAAATTACTTCCATGTTTAACATGACGGGCTAGAGGGGGTGGGATGTCTAAGAGTAAAATAATATGATACTTTGAGGAGCTGAAATACCCACTGCGATGCAAGTTAAAAGTTGGGGTTTTTTTCCATAGAACATTTTAAAATATAACAGTGATACCTAAATATTATTTCTCAAAATATGTTTTGTTGTGTTACACTTGCTTCTGTCAAAGGATACTTTGGATTACAGTCTTGGTGCTATGTGAGGCTTCCCCTGAGAAGTCTACGTGTTTCCCCTTGAAGGACATAATCTCCATCTCTGACTCTTATCAGCCACGTGCCTACCAGGATGGCAAGCAACAGAATAGTTTTCTAAGTATTGACAGAAGATGCTTGAGAACGTAACTTCTCCTCTAACAAACAAGCAAAAACCAAAAGAGCACAGTGACACAGGGAATTACGAGATGAAAGTCTGCTCTGTAATCAAGAATTAATAGTAAAAACTTTAACTAAATTATTTCAGTTATAAATTTGATTTCAATCTGGTTTTCACCAGGCTGTCAAAAGTGGATACTGGCTTTGAAATTTTGTTTTTAATTTGATTTTTTTAATGTGGTATTACAATGTATCATTCAAATAAAATGTGTAAGGTGGTGAAAAGGACATGAAGCTGAAAAAGTGAAGTCCATCAGGCCTTTCTGGAACAAAATGACATAATCTGTTCCAATTATTGAATTAACAGATCCCTTTCTTCCATTTCTTTTTCCCTCCAAAAGAAATTGTTTGGGCTTGATCATGAAATTCACTGATGTACATATATTGACAGGAGTAAGACATGCTTTCACCTATACACTGTAGCACCACGCAAGTAAAAAATGCAACTTGTTTTGTGACTGTTGAAGGGACAAGGCGTCGTGATTAGGAGATGAGTAGTTGGAGGTCGGTCACTGGGTCGGTGGCTTTCCCAGTGACAAGAGTCTGAATTTCCTTGCAGTGAACCTGCTCCTCAGCCTTTGTGGCCCCTGACGGAAGCAGCTTTCCACTTGCTGTCCTGCATGACACCAGCTGGCACACTGCAGGCTGTCTTCTCTGCAGGAGATCCCCGGTCCCACGCCTGGAAGTGGTTACCTTCTAGATTAGGGACTTAAAACTATGGTTTTATTCATACACCCATGTCCTAGGTTTTCATCATTTGATCTCCAACTTCATAGCGTATGTGATATTCTTTTACTTAATATAGCGCAGAAGAAAATTTTCGATCACACTGAAGGATTTTGATAACCTGAAACCGTTATTGCTCAGTCATTTCTTTCAGTGTTTCTACTGAGTTGCAGAGGATAGCAGGTAGCTGACTCTTCCAAGCTTTAGAGTTTAGAAAATGTGTTATTTAAAGTAAAGTACACTCCTAGGATATCTAAACAGTACAGCAGATGTTACTGGAAATAATATGAAATAAATTGTTCTACTGTTACGTGACAGGTAGAACACCTATAGAACATCAATTGCACAACCAGAATTGCTCTTTCTGGTCCATAACTTTTCTTGCTTGGGATGTAACAATTGAATAATTTATTTTTTCAGTGGGATGTCAAATATTTAGATGGCATAATAAGGATATCCTGCAACTGTTTCCTTTTTTCCTATACAGAGTTTCTTAGGGGACTACTTCAGCTGCATGCATTTTTTTTTTTTCTTCTTTTTACAAGGAAGAATGGCTGCTCTCTCACTTTTAAAAACTGGACAGAGTACAGGTTAATGTTCTGGCTTTTCATGAGAGAGGAATCAATATGAAAAAAGACAGAAGAGTAGAATTGGTAAATTGCAAATAAAATATCTAAGTGAGAAGAAAGGTATGATTTTTAAAAAAGCCTGTTAATCTTCCCGTGGTGCTATCTTGTGTTTCTACAAACTTCAGATCATTTAAATTATTCTCCTTTTTTGCATAGCAAATGTTTTAGGTCTGAATCTGAAATAGATTTAAGCAATTTTAAACACAAAGTAGGATTACACGTGTGTATGAAGTTCACTGTGCGTGTAGATCATGGAGCTCTGTGCAGGTTTAAGGTAATCTCCTACAACCTTCTCTCTGCAAGGGATCTCTTGTGTTTCCCTTGAAGGCATCTCTGCAAAGTGGTCTTGTATGCAGGACCCAATCCTTCACCTACCAGCCCGAGAAATCTTTCCTTAACACAGGCACGTTGAAAAGACAGTGCCAATCTGAGATTCAGGAGAATGAGCACAAAGGCAAGGTTAATACTCATTTCTGGAGTCAGCTGAGCTCTATGTCTTTTGATTTTTAATGTTTGAGTGAATCCCTGATGAAAACCAGAACATTTGCATCTTCTTTCTGTGGACATTTAGTGGTTAATAAAGCTCCTGTCCTCCTCTGCCTGGCTTCTGAGCTTCCAGGGGAGGCTGAGCTCTCCCTAGGAATCTGGGTAGCTGGGTGCCACCAGATCTCTCTCGGAGTTGAAGTTTGTTTTGCTCGCTTGGGCCTTGTCAGTGGTGGCAGCAATGCTTGCAAAGCTACAGGGCTGCAAAAATGACAGGACATGTTTATCTGGACTGTGTGAAACCTCTAGCATTTTGGTCTGCTTCTGGTTTTCCTGTGATTTGATCCTGTATGATTCCACATTCAGTGTTGCAGACATTTGCCAAACCCCTCTCGAGTGAACAAAATTGAGTGAATTTCAAGAGAAGCATTGTGACTTTGATGAGATGGCGGAAAGAAATACAGTCAAATTTTAATTTAGAATATTCAGGTTGTAAGTCATCCCCAGTCCCATTGCTGCTGTTTAGCTTAGTATGTTCTTGCTTCCAACAGAATTATAGATGTTTTTGCTGACCTTGGAAAAAAATGCAGAAATGACACAAGAAATGGTGGTTATGAAAGCATATATGCAAAATCCTCTCTTAGATACAAAATACACAAAATGAGCTGGATCAAGTAGGGAAAAGTTGTGGAAAAATAGCTTTTATTTATAGCGTAATCTTTGGAAAGTTCTTACTACCTGGAAGGTAAAGAAACATTTCAATAAGAAACGAGAATATGTTTATTTTGATACAGTTTTTACCCAATGACCCTTGCCGTACATGACAGGGAAATGCACAGGCTGAAAGAGAGGACTTTGGCCTGCCATGGTCTAACATGGCGACTTTCCATTGATGTTTAAAGACCTGAATGAACTTGGGTTTTCAGAAGTAAAATGTCAGTGAGTGACATCTGAAGCAAAGTCAGGACCTGGAGTTTGATGGGCTCTTATAGAGCTGGCAAGAAATCCTCTGGCAGGCTTGTTTGCTGTGTTTCTGAGGAATTTATGGACAGTAATTGAGTATGGTAGTGCACTTTTTTTAATTAAATGCTCTGTCTGGGTAGGTATGGAGGTATACATGGTATATTTTGGAAGTAGGGGACAACTGCTAAAAGATATAATAAAATGCCTGCTGATTAGAGTTTTTCAGGATGACAGTTCAGTTGTCATGGTTGACAAGCGTCGTCTTGCAGCGCTGGCTCTCGGAGCTCGTTCTTCCAGTGCTGCTCAAAGCCTGCGCTAAATGGACCCCTTCTCAAAGGAGCTGAGCCGGCTGTGGGTCAGTGACTGCTGCCCACTGGATGCTGAGCACTTGCAAATGCAGCCATCGTTGACCGCACCAGTACTTGCTGAGGTTTCAGCATGTCTCGGGATCAAATATTTGTACCTGTGCCAAGGCGTGGGCTCTGCAATCTTTGCTTTCCAGGTTGGAGCTGGTGTCCCCCCATTCATACATAAGCTATGCAGACAGCAGCATTCCTTACATTGTATGAGGCATTAGTGCGCTCTCCCTTACTGCTTCGGGATAAATACATACCCCAGATTCAAGTTGCAGCAGGTATTAAAAAATTAAATAAGGTCCCTGAAATTGTATTTATTAAGCACATTAGCATATTGACTTTTGAAGAGTATATGAAAGTTGAGTTAAAGGCTCGTGTCCTCAGGTTTTTGTTTATAAGAAAACCCACTTTGGTTCACCTTTAAAGGGGAGTGAAAATGAAAGTCTCTTATTGCTGTCTTTGATTTTAGTGTTCCTAGCATGGTTTGTCAAGCTTTGTGAGGAAGTTATGCTAAGTTGCTCTTATTTTATTTTGCATGCATGTTCTGCAGAATATTTTTTATTTATATTTTATTAGACAAATGACAGAAGGAATTTGAATATAAAATAAATCTGCATAAATTAATATAACTTTCACCAGACCAGCATAATGGTGAAGAGAAAATCATTGTTGTTACCTAAGATAGATGGCCATGGAACTGTAATTTAGTGGAACTGTATGCAAACCTATGGGTATCGGACTGAGACTCAGTGGACCTGGATTAACATTCATGAAGTGCTTCCCTCACTGTCTCTCGTTTCAGATTGTACAGGGACAGCGTCTTTCCATGAGGAGTGTTTTAATATATGCTGCTTTCCTTTCTGAGTAACAATTATTATTATTTTTAGCAAGTCAGAATTTGTACTTCTTACAAAAGCAAGTAAGGGAATAACAGCTAAATTAACAAATGAGAACTTAATTATTCTTAGAAACTAAAGCTGCAGAAGCCCAAGGGGATGCAGCCCCTGTACATTCCCTGCCAAGGGACCATGTCAGTGTGTGAAACTCCATTATCGGAACTGCAAGGTTATATCCAGTTTTCAAAATCTAATCATATTTTATTTATATATGCCATCTTGATGCAAAAGCCTCTTGAAATGTGGAGTACTCCATTTTTCTTAAATAGCCCTTCATTTGTGAAGTGTTTAGAAATTTATTTAGGGGAGCCTTTTTGTTTGAATTCTGCTCTCTTGCCTTATATGGCTCTTTTGCAACTATACGATAGATTGAAATCTTTAGTCTATACTTTGGTTTAACCAAAAAGGAATGGTTTCTTATCTTTTCTGGAACTGACGTTCTGTTCTGTAGCTTACTTATTTTTTTGGAGAAGCTATTAATCTTCTTTCTGTGCTCTTTTTATTTTTCCTCCACATTTGCACAGTGGCTTTTCCTGGACCCACTTTCACGTTCAGCTGCCGACACACAATCCCTGCCTGCTTCACTGAGAGTTGTGTAGGCCAAACAGGGTGCTGAACCGTACATGCTCTTTATTTCTTTGGTTTTGTGTGGTTTTACGGTCATTTTCTTACTGTAGAACTAAGAACCTTTTTCTCATAAATTATTTTTATATATTTTAATAAATGTTTTGACTGTTCTGACTTAAACCAAAACTTTGGGGATGATGGTAAGAGATGTCTTTTAAGAGGGTAGGAGTTTCAAAACTATACAGTAGTATAGTATACTGTATAATATATTAATATATTATAGTATGCTATAGCATAGTATAATTCCTGCAGTTGCCAAAGCCTAATGCTAACATATAGTCAATGGCATAGTAACCCTTCTAACAATTAAAAAACAGGAGAGAACATGCTGAAGTAATCAGCCAATTTTGCAAAATTGCACACTGGAATGACCAGTTTTTGTGTTCGAGTATGACATTTGGTGAAATTGTCATTCCTAAATAATCCTAACTGGGTTGTTTAGGTCTTATTTTAGTAATTTAGATACATAGTCTAATCAGAGATCACATTTAAGATGCAACTAAAGCAACTAAATCTCATGATGTGTTTTTATGAAGTTTTTTTTCAAGTTGCTGTTATCGTTATATTTATCTACTGAAAGGTACAATCTCAGGAGATTAATTTTCTGTCATTATGAGATAAAATCTTGCACAACTTTATCTTACCTGAATTGGAAAGAAGACACTTCCACCCCACCCCAGGTCCAAATTCAGAAAAAAAAGTTTTTTTGCAAATTCTAAGTACAGCTCATCCCTCCTAAACAAAATATTTTTGTTCCTATATTGTATTGCATGGGTTTTTTTTCTTTTATTTCCCTCCCCTCTCCCCTAGAAATAGTTATTCCTCCTGAGGGTTGTTGCCATAGTAATTTTGAAATCGCTTCATTCAAGGTGGCTTTTGCCCCTGCCCAAAACCTTCTGACAAAAATCTGTCCTAAATTGTATGCCTTCTGAAGCCTTTATGCACATTGTCAATATGTATCTGTCATCTTTCAAGATCTTTTGTAGTATGCTCCAGAGCCCGGCCAAATTGGTCAAATCTGTCCCCGTACTGAAAAAAATAAAGAAAAAAAAAAAAAGCCCCCTTTTGGTCTAAAAACAAAGGTTAGAAAGACAGAAATAATCCCGATGGGCTCTGGGGTGTTCCCATCTCAGTTGCCTTCACCCCTTCCCGTGCAGCAGGAGAAGGACCTTCCTCCTGTGGCCACCTCCAGACACAAGTGTGGAATGCAGCCTGGGGGACGCCACCGTGGAAACCACAAGGAAAACTGTGGACCAAGCAGATGGTCCAGCACTACCAACTGCACCTCAATTTCTTTGCTTATTTTAGAAGTGGGTGCTGGTGCTGTTGCTCTTGCTTCATTCTTTGTCAAACTGACATTCAACTTGTTCACATTGTAAGCTCATGGAGGATCCATGCTACGATCTGTATGGTGCCCATCACTGGGAGGGAAACAGGATAGGAGTGCGTACGAAGCCAGGCTCGGTGGCTCAGGTTCATCTCCAGTCTGCCCCACAGTGAGGTGATCCATCAGATGGATGCCAGTGTGGGGTCAGAAATTGAGTCACTGGACATGCCAGGTTCCCTTGACCCTGCCTCCTCATAGCACGTGTCGCTGTGTCCATCTGCGGCTACTTTCATTTGGCTTTGGTTTTGTCTCAAGAGGAAAGGTGATGCTTACAAGAAAGGCTATCTTGAATGAGGATGGATAAAACCACTCAGCTCCCTTCACGTATCTGGTTGCAAGAAAGATTTTGGCCGTAGGAGTTTGAAGTATTCCTGAGCTTTCTAAAAACAAATGTGTTTCATACGCTTTACAGACCCTTTTCATTTAGCAAACGCTCACACTGAGAGTTTGCACAGAGATGCAGAAGTCGACACGTTGGCCCTAAATAACTGGATCCAGTCCATGGTCTTCACGTCACTTGGCCTTATTAAACATTTATGTGCATCTGTGAAAATTCCTCATACTAATTTCTCATTCTAACCAGCGTCTAAATATTTCAGACGGAATGAGTAATAAATGAGGCTGAGGAACCAGTACTGACTAACGAGATAAGGGTTAGATTGTCAGTGCTTGGTGATGAGTGAGTTATGATTCACAGGGTGGTGGGACTGGCTTGCTGGTGCAACATGAAATTGCTGCTAAATGAAGAAAAAAACCTTTAAAAAATCTTGTTATAGATAATCAGTGACCAAACAGCTTTCATGTGCAAAGGCTTTCTCTTATTATCATGCTGCAAAATAAGACCTGTGTAAATCTCTGCATTTGGACAGAAGTAGTTTAGAGCACAACTCAACAGAACAGAAAATGAATTAAAAAAATATGTTGGCTCACTGGAAACAGTTGAGTAATTTGGTCTGGCTGAGCTGGTAGGCTGGCGCTATGTTATGAGAATATTCTGGAGAAGAGAAATTGTAGCTATGTTCACTTCCCTGGTTTTTTCCCTCTCTCATAATAGAATAAACAGCAGTTATAGAAACATTGCAATGTAATACATGTCCACCTAGTACACATTTCACTGTAACAAATGACATGTTGCAGGCACTCTGTGTATGGACATAGAAGTAAATGATAATGATTTTCAAATTTAAATTCCATTTTCAAAGTTGAATTCAATTAAGAAGCAAATTTGGTAAAGATTGAACAAAAATAATCCATAATGCATATCTGTATACATGAAGCAAATGACTGTAAAACCCCACAAAAACAAAGACATAAAGAGCATGTACCACTCAGCTCCCTGTTCAGCCTCACACAGCTCTCGCTGAAGGGGGCAGGTTGTGGTGCTCTGCCAAGTAGTCGCCCCAGACCGGTTAAATAAGTATGTTGCTCTCTAGTAATTTTAAATTTCAGTGGTAATCTGTTACGTTTAAGGCATATTGGTGTTACACAAGCCTTAGGGCTGCATGGATTTTCTTCATTTGGGCACGTTCATTAACAAGGTATTGTATTCCTTTGTTGCGAGGGTTTGGAAAGTTTCTGAAGAGTGAAATATAAGCCAAAGTAGAATTTTGTCAGCTTCACAGAAGGTGGAGGCTTCTCTGCATTTGCAAAAAAAAAAAAAAAAAAAAAAGAGATATTTTTAGCGGCCATAAACAGACAGTACTTTGGTTTTACGTTTTACTTGCAAGGCCACAGAAAGCCCTAGGTCATGTGGCCCTTCTGCCTTGGAGGGAAGAGCAGTGTTTACTCTTTTCTCCCTTAGGTACCTAAATGCCCCTTAGATGTCTCCCAGCCATGACTAAGCCAGGCATCCCATCACATCCTTTTTCCATCACATGCTTTCCTCCTCCCACCCCCCCCGCGGGAGGGGGGATCAGGAGGAGGTACTCAACACAAGGATTTCTATTTTCAAAAACGGGACTAAGGTGAATATGAGAGGAAGATAAAAAAACCAAAAAGCTGTGGGATCCAGACATGCTCATTGTATTCTGTATCATTTCAGCTTAGAGGCTCTTTTGTATCTAGGTGCTTTCTGTATGCTGGAGTGGGGGTGAAGGAGAAATAAAACCATTCTTTGGAGGAAGACTTGTTAAATGCTGAGCAAAATGGAAGTATAATTTTGTGGTGCCTTTGTTTACACTGGGATGATTCTAGGTGTGAAAGTAGCGGCCAAAGTGCTCTGCACTGAAATGAGTAGTAAGGGTCTTGAGTGCAAGCTTCTCCACGGTGCAGTCTGTGTGCAGACTTGGGTCCAGAGGCTAACATCAACCACCATGACATTTTCTCTCTCTCCACGCTTTTTTTTTAAATTCTTCTCTGTAGCAAGCACTTAGAAACTTCTTGCAAGATAAATGAACTGTGATGGCAAAGGGAAGCTGAATGCTTTCCAGGATTGAAAGAAGAGGTGTAGTATTTCAGATTTAAAGAACACTTTCTGAGAGAGAAAAAAGTGTGTGTTGTGAAAGTTTGTTGACTAAAACAATTCATGTGTGTTGCTGCTATATTGCCTAAAATCCAGGTGGAAGGATTTTGTTTAATTTGCCGAAGAAACTGGCAGTGCTTTAATGTGGAGCTCTGTAGAGGCACAAAGTTTGCAGTATATAGCCTAGAGGGCTAGGTCGACAGAGGTTATTTGAAGGATGGAAACAATCAGATAGATCAATTAAAAATGTTTGTTTAGTAGCTTTATAATAGTGAGTGACGGGATAGAAAAATCCCATTGGCCCGTATTTAGAAAGCAGCACCGAGTTCTGCCCGCTCTCTGGTGATAGCGGTGGTAAAATCGGTGCCCTTGGAAACGCAGTCCTCCCTGTCCTCGGGATTTTCTGTGTGATTTGTAATTGCTGAACTCCTGACTATAGTGCATGTCCTTCTAATGCTTTGCCAACTTGCAAAACTGTTTGCTACCTGTGATTTGCAAAGGAACCCGAGTTCTGGAATTGTGCTGACAAGGTTATTTTCCCAAAATTACTGCAAGAGCGCAGCAGGCCAAACAGGACAGCATCCAGGTTACCTTGTGCTGCTTCCAAAAGCAATCCCGTTAGAAAAGCTGAGGGAAGCACTCTCTGTGAAATGGAAAAGGACATTAGGAATGTTTAAAATGTGATTAAACTCAAAAATAAGAACACATCGCTAAAAGAATCGCTTGTTTTATTTTTAGCACATGCAGTGGTAAAAGTGCCTGTCGTTTATGCTCAAAGAAGCAGCAGAATAGACGGTCACCGTTAGGCTGAATGACTTCTTTCTGGCTTCCTTTGCTCTTCTCTAGGTCAAAGTATCCAGGGAGAACATGGTACCAGAATCGAGGGCAGGTGCCTGTTCCATCTACACCCTCATCTCCCTTTTTCAAACCCGCTCCCTGTCCTCTCCCGCCCCCCAGATAGGAACTTGCTTGCATTGAAGTAGATGGTGCTGTCATCTCTTTGGGTGAAACATTGACGGACTCCGTGGCTGGTGCATGGGTACTGATTTAGGGCAATTAAGGATTTCTCATTGTTTTAAAGGGAGCAGCTTTAATCTTCTGGCTAGGTTTCATTCAGAAGTCCTTACTTCAGACAACATGGATTTTGCTGTCAGAAAAATCAAGTCTTCCTGACCATGGCAAAGCAGCAGTCCGATTCTGCCAGACCTCATTGGGAAAGCAGAAAAGAGGACAGTGAGCACGGTTTGCCTCAGTGAATTGCCAGTTCATTAGAAGGATGAAAAGGGACGGATTGGATTAATGGCTTGTTTTAAACTGGTGCGGAATTAGTCCTCTTTCCTCTTCCTAATTTTTTTTTAAAAATATTATTTAAAATTATCATGTTCATTAAAAAAGGGGTAGTATTACTGTGTGCAGGTAAAAATGCGAGACCTGTTCCAAACTATTTTCTGGAATATCCAGGGACCTGAGAGCATAAAAGTGAGACCAGGAGTGATAGATGATTATTTGAAATTTCACAATAGTGTAATTTTATTTCTACATATTGATTTAATTATTTTATAACTTTGAATGTTTGAGGGTTGCTTTTTTTAATTGCAGACTTTAGAATATTAGAGCAAACAAGTTAACAAAGACAAGACTAAAAAAATAAATACAACAAAACCACTGATGGTAATATGCATTGTGTGACAGAGGCCTGCTGATAAACCAGAATAAGAGACTATGAATGCAAATGGATTGTTACAGCAAATAATAATATGCAACATATGTCTGTGGCTAACAGCGTGGCTTAGATGCCATGGAAGGTTGTGGTACATGCTTATTGTAAAGAAGGCAGTCATTGCTAGTACGAACATAAAATTTCTGGCCGTACCAGAAACTTTCTGAATGCTGAACTTCCAATCCCAAGAATACTTGGGTGGATTTGGTTTTGAATCAGGTCTAAAATGGATAAGGATGATCTTCTATTTCTGATGCAGCTGGAAATCTTCTACCGTGATGAACCATCTCATGAAATTCTTTGATCATTTCATGATTTGACCTCCAAAACGTGGCCATCCTTTGTTAGCTTTTACTGTGTAGCACATATTTTTCAAGCAGATGATGAAGGCGTATTCTAGAAATGTTGTGTACTCCGTATGTCTGTGCATGGCCATGAAAAACCATCTGTAACTTCATTCTTCAGCATTTCCTGCTCCTACTATAGAGATAATGGAAGCTGAATCTGTTTATTTTAGAATATATTCTCCAGTTATTCCATGGAAGGTTTTGAGACATTTCTGTAAGCAGCTGCTGAACAGATGGTAGAATATTAAACAATGTATTTCAACATACAGATATCTTCTGTGGGTTCTGTTGTTCAACAGTTTAGAAGTACTTGTGTTTAAAGGATTTTTTATGACTTACAGTCTGACAACTTTCCTCATGCTGGTGTTTGTTAAAAGATGATTCACTAATTCGTTTCTGATAAGTCTTCTGTTGATGTGACTTATCCTGTGTTTTTAAGAGAAAATATACTGGTTTTAATGCTTTATATGTAGTAAGCAGGAAGACTCAAAAATGTACTACCAGATCAGGAGTTTGGATTGTAGTGTCCTAGAAAAAAACAAATTTGCTCTTATTATTTGACTTCTGGAAGATACAGTCCTACATTCAGAAAAATGGATGCCCTCCTTGCGTCCTGCTGACTTAGTGCAGGCATACAAGCTTGAAAAGGGGGTTATGGATATTTTGTGAGCAGCTGTGTCACTGTTGCATGGGACAGCATTCTTACTGTGTAGCAATTTTCTGAAGATGAGTTGGAAAACTTCAAAGCCATTGCATCTCCAGCAGAATAACATCTGTATTTAACCATGCCTCTCTGCGTAAGCCCAGTCTTGGATGATAATGTCTATCCATGACTCAGAAAAGCTGTGTTTTGGGATCTCCATTACTGTCTGAACTGCATCTGGTTCCAAATAGTTTGATGTTTTTGCTGGAGAATGGAGAAATCGTGGTGGAAACCACAGAGCCGGTTGGGATACGAGAAGTAGAATGTGTCAAGTTTTGGAATTTAGTTTTCTCTGAGTCAATCTTTTGAGGTTAATAAGCACTCATGCTGCTTTCTGTGGGATAGCTTTCTAATCCTTCCTTCAGTACTCTCTGTTGACCGCAGGAAAACATTGCCTGAAAATAAGGGAAAGAAGAATTTTATTATTGGCTAATTGTAGAGTTAGGATACAGCTAAGGATGCAGTAAGTGGTCGTGTTGATGCTGTTTTCATAATTTATAGGCTATTTTTTCATTGTTAATTTATTTATCTAAGAATGATGCTAAGTAGTCTGGGTTTTTTATTGCTAGACTGTGGTGTTATTTTCACAAATGTTTCAAATTTAGAGATTAGCACTTATATGGGCATAAGATGTATAAATTAATAAAGACAAGTACAGAGCTCAGACAGGGCTCTGAGCAACCTGATCTAACTGAGGATGTCCCTGCTCATTGCAGGGGCGTTGGACTAGATGACCTTTAGAGGTCCCTTCCAAGCCAAACTATTCTATGATTCTGTAACACTGATACATTAGATGGATAATTTAACCTTTTTAAAAACCGCATTATCTATGTTCCTCAGAAGGGACTTTTCAAACAGTTTTCTATGAGTGGCAGTCCAGCAACTGGAGGGACCTACCTATTTTAACCACAAATGGCTTTAAAAGGCTAACATTGCAGAAAACAGATTAAAATCAAGGACAATTTTAACATCAAAACCAATTTTCATCTCTTGGTAATTTTGCATTGGCAGAATGGAAGAGCTTTTGGAAGGGATGGCAGCCCTTTTTGCCTCCGAAATTGCTCTCATTGTGAACTTTTCTGGTTTTGGCTTTGTGATGAATTTGCTGATCATCAGAGTCAGTCACAGGACAGCTGCCACACCACTCCTCTGATTTGATTTATGTTAATGTATTACATTAGGAAGAGGAGAAAGTGATTGCAAGGTCTTTCAAAGACATAATTGCAGGAGGGAAAGGCCAGTTTTGCACCTCAAATGAACATCAAGAAGAAAAGCTAATGCAGACTAAGACTTTGTAGAAGAGAGGATGCTTTAGAAGTTGTAGAAGGCATGGCTAAGTCTGATGTATGGGCAGTAAGATTGTATTTATAGACCGCAAGGAAACAGTAATAGATGTTCATGTTTAAGTTGCAACTTGAGATTTTTCTGCTTGTTTTCTTTAGGGTGCTGGCAAAATAAGTATTTTACACAAATACTTGGCTCAAATTGTTTTACTTTATTCTCCTGTGGCTCTCAGAGTAGATACTTGAATTGAGCAAACTATTTGGCCCCTGAAGCTGTTATACGACAGACTGCTAACATATCTGCTAATCTGAAATACAGTAAGCATATAACTGAAGTGTTTATTGCCATTACAAATATGTTCTTGAATCTTTTTTTGGAAAAAATAACCCTTGGGTGATTGCACTCATTGTTTCTCTAAGGTTTTTGCTTTCCTTTTCTTTCCCCTTCCCCCTCCCCTCAAGATGCCTTACAGTAAAGCTATACATGAATTCTCGCTTTGGCAGTGACTTGCCAATTGTTCATCTTCACAGAATTGCATAGACATAGCAAAAAATTATTCAACTCCTACCAAGAGGGTTTGCAAGGAAACTTTTGGTCCTGGACTGATCTCGAACCGTCTCGGGTGTTAGAGGAGAGGGCAGTACATTCCCCTGCTCCATCTCCTGTTGTGACCATTGTCCTGGGTGAGAGCCTTGCTGCTTTGCATCCATGGCTGCGTTGCTGCGTACAGCCTTTTGGAAAAGCTTATCTGATACAGCGTGCATAATAAGGTTGGTAATTGAGAGAGCATTGTACTTAAAGTTCCCAAGATAACTGCTGTCATTGCTTGTTAGGACATTGGTTTTATGTTGGGCTTTTAGTCACCTTAGGGGATGAATCCTTCAACCCTACATTAATGGACCGTGGCTGTTCGGCTGCAGAGTCCTGCAGGTCTGTGTAATTGCTTCAACAAGCCGGGCTTTGGCTCGGTATTTCCTGTCCTGTACTTCTTGGTGGTTGAAATAGAATTGCCCAACAAGCAGCCAACTGTTACAACACAAGAGGATAGTTTGTGCGCTAGGTTTTTGCGGTAAGTGTACATTTACACGGGTTTTGTGAGGTGCTTTTAGTAAGCCTTGGAAACTCAAACTTTCAGAGTTTCTCATTGCTCGTATCTCACCCCCCACTCACTGTTTTGTCCGTCAGTCTCACGTCAGCCAGTTCTTAGCTGGAGTTCCCTTAGTCTAGATCCCAATGGTAATTTTTATGCACTTTTGAGTCTTTTTTTCTGGTTCACAAAGTCTGCCTGTATCCTCTTTCACATGAGAACAACAGTGGTCTATTACATTAATTTTTACATTGTAAGGGAATTATATTAACTCTTGCTCTTCAGCCTGGGCCCAAATCCAAGCTTGAAAAATGCAGCCTCATGTCCAAGTATCAGTGCTTGCTTCTGTTTTTTTCCGTATATTTGCAGCCTGAGTCTTTGATCAGGTGATACCCAGTAACTGCATTTCTGGTGCTTAGTCTTCACCTACCATTGTCTTAATTTTTGCAGGAACATAATCATTAGCGTGTCCAGAAGGATGTACGTATCATTTACATGGGGAAATACAAGTCAGAGAATCACAGAAGGTTAGAGGTTGGGAGGGACCTCTGGAGGTCATCTGCTCCACACCCCTGCTCAAGCAGGGCCACCTAGAACAGGTTGCCCAAGGGCTATGTCCAGATGGCTTTTGAGGATCTCCAAGGATGGAGACTCCACAACTTCCCTGGGCAACCTGTGCCAGTGCTTGGTCACCTTCACAGTTTCCTGATGTTCAGACTGAGCCTCCTGTATTTCCATTTGTGCCTATTGCCTCTTATCCTGTCTCTGGCACCACTGAAAAGAGCCTGGCTAATGGAAGTTAATTAGTCTCCATGTATTCCATGATTGTCTTGAATCGGTTTCCATCATTGCTCCAAATGCTACATAGGTTATCAGCCTCTTCCTGTTATAGCTCAAAATGGTGATTCTGGTCTTTACAGTCCTGGGCCACCTAAGGTTTTTTTTCTTTTCCCGTGTAGAAAGCCACCCTTTCCTGTACTGAAGCCACCCTTAAATATGACAAGTGTCCAGCTGATTTTGAGGACAGAGGTGTCTCTGAAAAATGCTGACATCAACATGGCTATGCTCTTGTCTTAATCTGAGCAACCAAGCCATGGGTATGTAATACGGAGTGCGTCATACAGGGAGCTTCATGCCCTGCATCTCCTTTTGGTGGCTGAAATGGATTCCAGTGCGTAGAGTGTACAATAGTCAAGCTTGGCCTAGGCAGTTCTCAAGTGCCTGCCAAATTACCAGCATGAGTCTACTGCTCTAAGTCAGTTTAGTCTTGATTAAAATTTCACATAACTTTCATCCTAGGTGTTTAATCAGCTGTTGAAATAGAAAAGAAACATTGACATTCTGTTTTGTCCCACTGGTAGGGTCTGTGAGTCTGTGATTTGTCTCAGAGCAAATACGGCAACACTGCACAAAAAGGAAAAGAGATTTTGTACCATGTTTTGTCTATCACTAAAGAGAAGTATTATTAAATTATAATCTTTCTGTTAACGTGAAGCATCAATGGAGAAAAGGAGGTAAGGAAATAAACTCCCTGATCTTATTTTATTAGAAGATTTTATTGGATACTGTCAAAAAAACCCAAAAAAACAAAAAACAAACGTGGACAAGATATCAGAATAAGACTATCTATCTGGGCTTAATTTTCTTTGCAAGTGAGAATTTCCCAATCTGTAACATAAACAATTGAGATGAGTTTGCTGAGTTGGGATCAACAGACATTGCCCTTTCTGTTCCTGTTCGCAAGTCAGTGTGTCTTCCAGCAGTACAAAGAAAAATCTGATTTGTAAACTGAGCAGCATTCCTTGAATAAGCTCAGTTCTTCATGCTTTTCTGTAAGTATTGTTTTGCCTCAAAGATTCAAGTGCCAGAAAATTAGTTTAACAATAGCTGAAATACAATTAGAAAATACACAGACATGTTCTTCACCTCTTTTCTTCCTTTTATGGTCTTTTTGCAGAACATCTGTGCTCAACTCACTTGACATGGAAGTAAAATGATTAATTTTTTTTTTTTCTATTAGCTGTAAGTCAGTGGGCTGAGATTTTCTGAGGAGTCTTGAAAACCAGTGTTTTATGAGAGCCAGAGGCAGAAAATACAGATCTGTCCCATACTCTTTGGTTTTTTTGTTGTTGACGACGTTTGTTTGGCAAAATACTGTTTTTTACGCAGTTTAGCTTCTTTTCTTACTCTCAACCTCAAAATCTTCAGGTTCTTCTATTTACTTGTGTTGTAGTCCTGTCTGATTTTTCAGAGAGAGAGCTCTGTTCAAGTGTTAGTATTGTTAGAAAATAATTTGCTAACAGGAATTAACTATATGTGTAATGTACTCAAGTTGGCGTTTGCTGTGGGAATGGAGCAGCCCGTTTCTCTACATCAAGCTAAGGTCTGAGAAGTCCTGCCTCTTAGCTGAGGGACTACTGCTCCGGCAACCCGGGGTGGGTGTGTTGAAAGTGATGGTGGAAAAGATGACTCGAGATGCACCAATGATTTTTTAGGATTCCTATTCATTTCTTGATCTTGGAAGGATGGCTTTTCTTGAATTTTGAAGTGCAAGAGTTTCAGGCACGTTCCTTACTTTCTTTGATGTTTGCCTAAAAATTATCTTAGTTCTCTAGAGGCAAACAAGAAAAAGAAAATACCTTGTTACTTTTGTTATTCAAGAATATTTGTATTATTACTCTGTAGTCTTTGAGGCCATTTGTTGACATAGTTTTAGTGAAGCTGGATCATAGGTGCAAGACATAAATGTGAAACTATTTTAATTATAATTATTAACAACCCCCCAAATTAGAACATTGTCTATTACATGTTGGGTGGCTTTTTGTGTGTCATTTCCACTTACTGTGTAATGGTAATCTGTATGAACTGCATTTGTCTTCTGCGCAATACCTTCTTTTTTTCCCCGATTGCACAGCGAGTCTCCATCTCCACCCTGCGTCTGTAGTCTCCACATTGACCTGTGTAGCTTCTGGGGAGGGCTGTGGGGGCCATGTCCCCTTCCTGACTAATCTGGGGTAAAGAACTTTGTTTATTGTTTTATCTCCACCTGTGCTGCATAATCTCTTGTGGTATGTAATGCAAACATGTTTCCCAAAGTCCTTGAAAAACTTGTTGTTGTTTGTTTCAACTGTCTAGTGTCACTGAAGAAGCACTTTCTAAACCAGGAATGCACAAGAGCTTGGGTTTGGGAAGTGTACGCTCAAATTACCGGGCTTAATAACGTCTCTGGAGCACAGCAGGATTTTACTGGAGGTGCCATGTCCAGCAGGAGGGAGTGTGGAAGCTTATCCCAGGGGCTGGGTCCAGACCCAGCAGTGCCTACTTCGAACAAAGGAGATGTCGAATGTACATGCTTTCTCTCTCCTCTGACACGTCAATCAAAGCATTGGTGAATTTGTGACAGTGTTCGGGCCTGAAAGCAGTACAGTTGCATGAACGCAGGAGTCTGTTTCCCGTTGCAGACATGCCCAAAGCTGGGATCGACAAGCTGGGCACGGGCAGCAGTGCATGGGTAGATGTTGGGTGGCTCAGCAGATCCAGCGCTGCCCTGGGAGCTGGGGTGCATAGCACCTGGAGAGAGGTGTCAGCCCCAGGAACTGACTCAGCTTCTGCTGAGTTCCTGTCTGCATGCTCTATCACTAGCTTGGAAAAGAAAAATGATGTCTTTGATAACTGCCGTTTAAGCATTTATGATCTGTATCCAAGATCACTTCTTCAAAATTTGACCCTGGCTGTTAAGTTACTTCACTGCTTTTGAAAGTTGTCCTGAAGCCTGCAGCCGGATTTTATTACACCACTGGGGTTTGGTAAATCCTGGAAATTGCAGGTCAACTGTCAGTTTTGCTTTTAGTAGGTAATAGAAACAAGTAGGAGTTTGGTAAGTACGTGGTTAAGATCTGCATACCTGTTTGAGCTTTTTATTCATTTGTTAGCAAAATTTGGTCAGTGGAGGTGCATGGGAAAAAGTAGTTTCTAAATGAAGATCTGTTTGAAAATTTGTGTAGCTTGTAACAGTCCTGGACTTGTTGGCTCTGGGGAATGAAGTGCTTGTCCCCAGAATATTGAACGCTGTGGGACAGAGGGAACCAGGATTCCCCAGGTCATCCTGGCAATGTGATTTGGTGGACAGCTTTCAACTCAAGAGGTGACTGCTGGCCCTTGGTATAGGCATCTCATGGTCCATGTGTACTTCTTCCTTGGTCTGTATTCTGAGAGCACTAACTGGGTGCTTACTTCATGCCAGTTGTGGTAGTCATTTTGTTGGAAAGAGGTTGGTCTGTGAAATAGCCCGTTCCCCTCAGTCCCTCCCGGCCTGTGCTGGAGTTGGCACAGATAGCTCTTTACCCTGTGGCCTTCTGGATAACACAGCTCCTTGTTCTTTTCTAGTAAGTTTGACACAATATATCGTTAATCTCGGAGCTGGAAAAGACGTGGGAAAGTGGAGTCACAAATATTTGTATTTTTGTAAATGCCTCCACTCTCAGGCCCCCCCCCCCCCCCCCCCCCCCGGCTGTCTTCTCATTTCACGTTTTCATAGCTCCGGAGAAAACATTGCCAGTTTGAAGTGTTTTTCCAGGCTGTGCAACATCTCTTTTTATAATTTATAGCCCTGAGGTAAAACTTTTCTTGGTGCTTTCTCACCTTTTAGTAAATAAAAGAGATGTCTGGTTTTTATTTCCATACCGGGAGAACACAGGAATATGATCAACATACACATCTTGGGATACCTTGCCACTTTACTGGTAGACGTATTTCAGTGAATTTTTCAGGCTGATGCTTTTTGGCCTTGTTAAGATAGTATGTTTTAATGACGGCTACAAGACAGGTTTCTCCGAACAGCGAGCCGATTGTAGCAGCGGCTTTCCTCAGGCCCTCTTCTCGGGAAGGCTGCTGACCTGTGCGCGGGCTTTGTTCTGCTGCAGGCGGTGGAGAAGACAAAAGGTTGTGTGTAACTGAGGGCTGAAAGAAACGGGCCAGGAATAAGGAGAAGATTGATTACTTTCCAGTAACGGTTTGTGCCTGGGTAGTTTCCCAGTATTTTGCTGTCAGTCTCTTGCATCTGAGGGGAGTCTCAGACCATATTTCAAACCTACGGCCAATTACAGATACACAGTGATTTTAGAGAAGGCTGTAACTAAAATTGGATCTGGAGCCGCAAATAACTCTTGGAGCCTAAAAGGTGATGAGAACAAGTCATGTGCTTAGCCCTGCTGTGGAATTTGCCTAAAGAATACAGAATAAGCCAAGATTAAAGAAGTAATACTGAAATGTTTGGTGCAATTTTATATTGAGTCTTCAGGCTGCAATTCTTGTTCAAATTATTCTAAAAAAGAAAAAGTTAAATTATGTCTAGGATATTTGCCCAGAAAGATAACATTACACCCATAATATCTTTTGCCTGTTTGGACAGAATAGTATGCATAGAAGAGCCTGTTGTGTGATCAGAAGCAACTTTTTATGAGGCATAAAAAGCACTGCCAACTGCCAAGCTATTCGTGGTACCATGTTATGGCTAGCAGAGGAGAGCAGGGTTGCGGTAAGGCTCTCAACAGTCTTAAAAATATGTCATTAGGGATGTGCACTGAATGCTGATCAGCGTTAGCAGAACTTCAGGTGTGGAAACTGCATGCAGCATTGCTCACAGACATGCACAGTTACTCAGATATCAGCAGAAATGCAAGTGCAGATGCAATGTGTCTCGCCGTCGTTGTCAAGAGCTGAATCACCTGAAATTTTTGGGTGACATTCATAGCTTGCTAAGGAGGCGCAGTGCAGCTTCCTGACTGTAGGATGCCTGTGCTGCTGTGGGATCTGTCTTATTTTTGAGGGAAGTATTGTGGCAGAGAGGAAGTTAAAACATTTGTGAAAACTTACTTTTGGTATGGGGGAGTTTCACCTTTTAATCTGCATTATTGCTCTAAGTGCCAAGGTATTTGAAAACATTTTCCAAAATAACTTCTGAACTCTCTGTATTAACTGTGTGTTAATGTGTCATCTCTGTAGAAGTATAAAAGGACTCGGGGGAAAAAAAGGCAAAAAAAATAAAGTTGAAATCGTTCAAATTTACAGGATGGCGCATTCAACTATGGGCAAATCTAGAGGCATCTGTATTTATATGATTTTCTGCAGGTGTATGATTTTCTGCAGGATTAGAAAATGAAGCAACAGCTTCAACTAGTAAGTGTACACAAGTTATTTCAGATTTGGGAAAGTTGTAATCCCAACTCATGTTGCCTTTATGGCAATAATATGGCTATAATTATAACTTAAGACTTTTAAGAGCTGGAATCAAATTGTTGTCAGGTAAGCCACTGCAGGTTAATTTTGATTACCCACTTACTGGAATATTTAGATATATATGTCTGAATAAAAGAAATGTCCTTTGAAGGATATCAGATTCTCATGAAACACGAGAATTTCATAGATGAATTTTCATCAGTGGAGTTTGAATAGTGGTTTGATCTGAAATTGGTAAATAACCAAGACTTTGTAAGAGCTTGGTTATAGATAAGTTCTGATGCAAGCTGTTTATTGTATGACATTACATCTTAACTGCTTAAATTGAAAAGATGTCATAAATGTAACAGGTCATGGTATTTACAAGGTTGTAAATTCAAATGTTTTACTTTGGCATGACTTCTGAGTATTTTTTTTACTGTTAACAGGGATCCAGATCTGCCTACTGAGATAGTTCCTCAGATAAAACAGAATTTTCTTCATAGGCTATGCTCAATTAAACGATATCCTTACTTACTGAAAAGGGGAGGTATTGGCTGCATGATGGGACTGATGGTTATGTATAAACATCCAAGTGCAGATAGTCACATGTTTCTTCTTTTGTCCATCCAAACTGCAACCTCATTGCGAGACACTTGATCTCTTCTCATCGTGCCCCGAGGAGACCTTTCAAAAGTGGGCGTTTTAAATACGTGACATTTTAAACAATAGCTAAATAGCAGCATTCTGTTTCAGTGCTTAATTATGGCTAAATGTACCCTTCCAGCAAAGGTGTTACTGCAGCATTTCTGGTTTCACTTAATCTGGTGGTGCTTAGGATCCAACGTGATGTGATAACGTTCACTGTTCCGTGCTCTGAGGAGTGTCGCGTTATTTTTGCTGCTCTGGCAGCTGTTTGATTGGGCTAAATCTGAGTGACCAGAGGCTTATTTTGTGTAAGGAATCACACAATTGGCATTTTGGTTTTGTGTGTGAAATATACCGTCCCGCTGACTGGAGACCACAGAGTCCATAAGCGGAACAGGTGGACGTGGGCTTTTTGTTTCAGTTACAGTCCATGTCACACCCTGCTTGGAAGCCACCCCCCAGCCCTTCGTGCCAGGATACGTTCCCTGTGGCAAAGCAGCCCTTGGCTGAAGGTCTGTTGCTCTCATTAGAGCAGACACTTGAACGGTGAGAGACACATCAGGAAATAAGTCTGGGCTGTGGTAGAGGGAACCATAGAGTTACTGTAATGATATGGTTTGTCTGAGGGATACCTTAGGAAAGCATCCGTAGAGGGAAATCACAAAGTCTGGTTGGTGTAATAAGCAAGAAGTATAGATTACTGTATTTCCGTAAAGCTGTTTTGAGATACAAAGAGATGTACAGTTAACGGACTAATTGGCAATACAGTCATGAAATAACTACCAGGGTTCATGCAGAACTCAAATATTCTTGTAGGACAGAGAGAGGGAAAACTTTAAAGCAAAAAAGTGTCTAAAGCAAATCAGATAGGCAGACCAGTAAAGTGAAACAGATATTCATGGCTGTATAAAACCTTTTGGAGCAAATGTGAAGCTGTCCATTGCTCTTCAGTGAAAGCAGGATTACATTGCTCATGCTGCCATTTGCTCAGACATCGCATGCCTACAGAAAGCCTGCGTGGAGCACTTCAAATGTGAATTGAATAAACTTTGCAAGCTCTTGGAGCTACTCACTTGACATGGCGATGTGAGCAAGTCCCTGAAGTCCCTACCTTTTGTAGCACTGAAAAGCACCGCCATTTGAAACTCATGCAGTGAGAAAGACAAGGAGATGAAATAGGAACCATTTATCTCTGAAGTACCCCTGTCTTTTACTATTTATTGAAATGCTTTCAAAGTCTGGAAACAAGAAAAGTTCAATCATTAATGATTTCTTGCTCTCTCTCCCCCCTCCCTCCCCCCCCCCTTCTTTTTTTCACCTATAATTTGATCACTTCCTACATTTATTCTCTCATTTCCAAAAAATTATTTCTGATTGCTTTCTGGTCAGCTCTCAGTTTCAGCTCAAGTGAGACGATTCCTAGCGCGTGGGGTTTTTTGTCCCCCCATGTAAATTTGGACTCCCTTTTAACTACTCTCTGTAGCGTCTCACCCTTTGCTTCTAAGCAGCGTATTTCTGAGTAGCCAGGCAGAGCTATTTCAGTGTAGGAGCCCAAGCAATTTTAACAGCTGCAGATTCTTGGGTGTAATGGATGTCTTTGGCTAGAAAAAACAGCCCTGAAATGATATGTCCCTTGCATTTGAGAGCCATTCAGTGGAAGAAAGAGGATCTGATAGTTTTCTTTAGGGCGATGGAGACTTCACAATTAGATGTAGCCAATTGTGGTCCCATTAAAGGGAATGCTGGAATTGGTGTCTTGGCGTTTTCTGGTTTTATTGCGTACAGTGCAGCAGCCAGCTCACATGTAGCTTTTCAGAGCCCTGCTTTGAGTGGGGGTTGGACCAGGTGTCCTCGACTTCCCTTCTAACCTAAATTATTTTTGATTCTATGACTTCATACATTTTTTTGCAGAGTTGGGTGTAGAAGCATGTTTGCACCTTGATTGCTCATAGCAGGTATGATAAACTAAAACCATGGCACTTTGTAATTAAGGTAGTTCAAGATCTGTTCCAGAGACAGATGATGCAACGATGATGATTAGAAGAGCTCTTGGTTGATGCAGCTGATCCGTTGTTATGGGAGAGAGTCCGCTTCTCTGTGCATGGCATAAACGGAGATCATCTGCTCCCTTCTTTTCCTTTGCCCCTCAGCAGGACCTGCTGCTTTTGCACCTGCAGCAGCACAGAACCCGAATGCAAGAGAGAAAACCTCTGTGAAGGACTGAGCCCTGGTTTCTCGGTTCTCAGTGCAGTTAGCCAGTTTAAAGTCGTCTTGTGACTTACACAAACCCAGACTTACGTCGGAGACATTTTAATCCCATGTTCTTCGTGTTGTGTATTCATGGGCTGATACGAGAGCAGGCTGTCCGAACTAGGACCTGTGAGCATGCTGCACAACAGTGTAACCAGCGTTGCTCTTCATTTAGTTTGCAACAGGATTGGATCAGGGATCAGGAATCCTCTTTTGATATACCGAGAATACTGGTTTGCACAGCTGAGTTCCACACCCCTTGTGCAGATATTAAATTTGGGGCCTGCGTAAGAAGCTGTTTGGGGGACACAACTGCAGCAGTGGGGCCTTGGTATGAGGGGCAGGGGGCAGATTTCTTGAGTAATTGAAGAACTCAGGAAATCTGAATTCTTCTGGTTCATTGACGGAAAAATTAATTCCTTTACAATTTCTCCTTTCCAGTGACTGCACCCTGTAGACACACCACAGCTCATTTGAGGATTTGCTTATTCCTTTTCATGTGTTAGGCTTGCTGTATTTTTGTATGGCTATAGAGCAGAACACTGATTATTTGTAAATGTGTTTTACACAAACAGGAGTTTACCACTATAAAAACTTGTGAGGTTAGTAATAAAGAAAAACTAACTTTTGGTGGGATTGACTCCCATCACTACCAAAACAAGAAAAAGAAGCTAGTCATGAATTCAGATTGAGGAAAAAATTCATCAGAGAGCGAGTGAATGAGTGGCACAGCAAATGCTCTCCAGAACTGGTCTAGGAAGCTGTTATTTCATTTAAAAAGCAGTCTGTTTCAACTGTCTCCTAAAAGTCAAGACTGATGCTATTTGGGAAACTTGGTCATCTGTTTCCACAGAACTAAACAATGAAAATTAAGCTTTGAATCAGATGGATTTTCAAACAGATGTAGTGGAAAAAAAGAGGTTGTGAATCCTGCCATCCACTCACAATTTCCACTGATATTAAAGAAAGTTGTCCCATTTAGAGTCATTGAGCAGCATGGCCCATCCTCCATTTAAATGCAGTAAAGTAGCCAGTAGTGGCTACTATTGTACTTGCTAGTAGAGCAAGCTCTGATGCTGCTTTTTGTTTGCAGTACCTTTGTATTGAGCTACTTACCTCCTTCATTTGCCGAGAAGGTAGGTCCTTCAGTATTTTGAGGTTGCCTGGAGACGCTTTGAACTCATTTCGGCATCGGAATACCTTTGAAAAGCTGACATCTGCCTATAAATATTTATTGAGAAAACCAGATAAAATCACCTTGGCTTTGTTACCATAAGCAAATTAACCAGATTGTGTTACCAGCTCAGAGATCCCTAGACTGGCTCTGTACGGGCTGGCTTCAGTCAAGTGGGGCATGGTAGCTCAGGCATCAGACTTTGCTGTCTTTTTTTGTTAACTTGACACTGAATGCAATGGCAGGTGTGGTACAAAGTTGTCTGAGCTTGATTCCCTGAGATAAAATTCGGAAAGCAGTAACATTATCCGTATTTGTTCTTTAACAAGAAAACCAGTGTCTCCGTCATTCCACACTATGACAACTAGTGGAGAGTTGACTCCAGCAAAATATGCTACTTAAATCTAAAATCCCAGCTTCTGGGGTCTAAAAAACCACACAAAATCTAAATAGTAATAAGTTTGTGTTTAGTGTATGTGATTCACATGTTTTGTACATGTATAATTTTTTTTTTAACGGTGTCCCAAATTTTGCAAGCTATGGTTTTGAAAGGGGGATGTCTTGGGATTACATTTGGGGAAAGAATCACTGCATGGCTGTGAAAATGTCAGTTTCTGATGAAAGACAGGGCTTGATAAAGTGGGGTAGTTGATCAGTTGTCAGTAATTTTATTATGCGTTATGGAATACATTTATCCAAGAGTTAATAAGAGATATTCCAAGGTATATGATATTCTGAAGACCAGACAAAAGACTTGTGATATCCTCCTGAGCATCTCTTCCTCCCTTAATGGTGTTCTGGTAGTGCCCACAGGAGAGTAGTGTTTTCTTCACTGGTATTTGAAACCAGTGCAGGCTCAGAGTGGCTTATACTCCAAGAAGATAAATGATGGGGGAAAGCTGAAAAGGTTATTAAAAAAAACTTAGTCAAAACATGTTGTTCAAAATGTAACCTCCAAGTCTGGACAGTATTAGTGAGCTAACTATTTTAGGCACCATAGCACAGTAGGGTTTTGGTGAGAGTGTCATTCCTTAGCTAGAAATATAATGCAAGTCTTTTAAAGAATTTCTGGTCTGACTAACAAAATGAGATACATTCTCATCACAGAGGGACACAAGGTGAAAAGTTCAGGTCTGGATCCGCTTTGGGTTTGGTCTATTTATATGGATAAATGTGATAAAATGCAGCTGCAAGCTTCAGATTCATGTTTTTCTAAAGTTTAGGAGAACTCGGAGTCAGTTGGGGTTTGCACCTTCTGCAGTTTCCAAGCATCTGCTGCCAGGGAAGGAGCGGTGCCACTGAACAACAGAGCTCAACTTCTCATGCTGGACTTGTGCAGGAATCATGCTGTTTCAAAAGTAGATTGAAATCCTAGATCATAGACCATTGGAGCTAAAGCATCTTGACAACTCCCCCTGCACCCCCCCTTGCTACTCTAAAATTATTTTCAGATCTAAAATCTGCTGAGTAATAAAGCAAGATGCCATTCAGGGGTCTGGTCTGTGTCTGAATAGCAAGAAAATTGCTGGCTGTGCAGCCAAGTCAAGCTCCAAGTGGATCAAAATTTGTGAAGTGATTCGGTTCCGCTAACCAGCTGTTTGATAACCCAGGTGTAAGTGCTGCGTAGCAGCAAATCACATACCTCTCAGGCTGGAGATTGACATTTCACATAATTGTGTAGGATATGTCAGATTTGTCTCTGCTCCCTTTAAATTAAAACTAATCTGTTCTGAATGTAACAAACGTTTGGTGCTGTCCTGCATCCATTAAGAAATCTATTTATGTCTTACTTGTGCTTATAAATCTATCATAAAACAACTTAAAGTAGCCTGCTCCAAAGGCATATCTGAATTTCTGTTAAGTATGAAAATACTATTCTGCCCATTTCAAATATGAGAAACCAAGCAAAAAATAGCTAAGCAAAGATTCTGCTGGACTGATACTTCATCTTTGCACACAAATGGTATTTTTTACTTCAAGGCTTCATTCACAATTAACAAGCGCTGAAGAATTTATTAGGTCAAGGCATAGCTTGCTTGCAGGAGTAGGATTGTGTTGGGGTTGTCCCAGTGCAAACCAGTTATTCAGCTCCAAGATCACTTTCTTTGTTGTTATTTCTGGTCTGGGAGAAAGGATCGTGAAGATACTTACGGTACAAATGTAAGAGCCAGGGAGATGGTAGTTGATACATAAGGAGAAACAAAAAGACGGATGTGTGCATGCAGATTTATCTCCTGCTTCTCTCACCTGAAGGCTTAAGCAGGTGCTTACCTTGACAGGATTAGCTTGCAGCTGGCAGAAGCTATCAGTTGGGATCCTGAATTGGAAGGTCCTGATGAGACTTAACAGGCACTTTAGTGGGAGAGTGGAGAGTGTATTGGCATGCTTAGGAGTTGGCTCAGCCGCAGTTGCTGTCTTTTGTGGAGCATTGTTTTGTCATATGAAGCAGAAGCTGCACCAGCATAGAGAAAACGTTCCTGACTGTAAATCCTCTGTTTTCCCATCTTTGCCGCACAAAAGTGCGGTCTAGAGAGTTGTGGTTAAATTCAATACCAGTAGCATGATACTTGCTACTTCATATGGCATAGGCAAAAAAGTGGGATTATCAATTGAAACACAACCTTGAGTTTGTATAGTCCCAACAGTTGCTTTGCATGAAGTTAAGAGAAGGGGGTACTGGAGGAGGTAAACCTGTGAGGCTGCTTATCAGTTTAGGGGCTGTTAGTGAATTCAGCCTACCAAAAAGCTTGAGTTGACCCCAAGACCATTCGTGAATTATCCTTAAGAAAAGCTCAGATCTTCTGGAGAAGTCTGCTAAGAAAAGGCTTTCACTATACATATTTATTTGCAAAGTTGGCTTTTTTTTGCCTATTTGGGCTGGGGAGGGAAAGAAGGTGGACAGACCCCTCCTGCACGTTACCCCTATGCAGAAACGGCATAGCTGTTGCTACCCTTGCCAGGGGAATTTGGTCCCACCAGGTCCCCAGTGTGCTGCAGAGTCTCCCAGAGCCCTGCCACCATGTGGGTCCCGAAAGCCCTAAGCCATGGTGGTGGCTGAGCAGGAACTGTCCTGTTTGTCTCTCATGTTAGAGCTTGGATCCTGAGGCAGATGGGAAGGAGGTCCAGCAGGTTGTGCATGTTGCAATGCAGCAAATGGACTGGGCAGTCCAGTTTGTTACCTAGTGTTTGATGAAAAACACACACATTTTTGTAATACCTCAGGTCTTATTTGTAGGAAAGGTCAGGGATTTTATCTGATAATTTTATCTACTTTTATCATTCCTCGGTGAATGTATCGCGGCAGGCCATGCTGAGCATGAAATCAGCCTTGTAAAGACAACAGCTTGTTCCCATCGTGACAGTAAATGAACACTAAAAATGGGCTTTTCTAGGTACAATGGCTGAATCCCAGCATCTCCCAAAGTTAACTCATATAATAATAAGAAATTTCACATTTCTGCCTAGTGTAGGAAATGGGCGTGTGATTGGAAGGCAGGACCACAGAACTTGTTTTATCCCTGCTACACCTTCCTTTGCACCTGAGACACTGGCATCTGCATTGCAGTAATAGCAGATGTTTATAAGATGTATTTTCTTCTAAGCCATCTCCTCAAGATTTTATTGTAACAATGCCAAATCCCAGACAGCATCACGTACCAAGTCTTCTTTGTAGATTACCTCAACAGAAAAGTTTGACATGGTATACCCATCCTCATCTAATAGTCAAAATCTGTGCCTCCATCAGCATGGGATATTCAGATTCTGCTGTGCATGGATATATAATACAAATTTCTTGTGGATGTCTTGATCCCAGCTGATGAGTAATTCCCTTCCATTTAATGCACTGATGTTTGTGTGAGTTAGTAATTTAAAGCCGTACTTGCAATTTCAGGGAAATGCTTAGTCTGTAAATTGTACCCAGAAATTTTCCAAGTGGCTTAGCAATTGTATTAGCACTAACAGGCCTTAGTTGTAATAGCAATTATGAAGCTGATAGGAGATCGAGGCGCGCCAGCACTGAGTTCAGCTCATATGAAAGAAAAGCTGATGGTCAGAGTGGAGGGGTTTGGTGTCAGATGGAAGGCAACCAGTGAATCAGACCAATAAGCTAATCCATGCTGAACTGGAGGAAGAAAACCCCAAAAATTGACTAGATGGCAGAAAGCAATTCACAGATTGAGCTTCCCCAGGCAGGGCCAGGTATCAGTGATTTGAATATATCAGTGAATCATTTTGAAGAGGTTTGTTTCTTCTTCCAGAAGCCCTTTTCTACATTTTATAAAATAGAGAAAACTACCTAGGGTGTCACTTGTGTTGAATAACAGAGCTGTTTGCACTGTCTCCAGAAGTATACAAAATAGAAGACAAATTCAGCTTTCTAAAATACATCACAGACAGTGTGAAGGTTTTATCCTAGATCCTGCAATCACATTAAGCGCTAGGAGAACCTCATTTTTGTTTCTTGACAAGATATGCAACCAGCCACACACTTTTCAGTTGCGGGAACAAGGATCCTGAAGGAAACCAGTGTTTTAGAGAACCGTTTTTACGATTACCAGATGCGGAAGGAGTCTACATTTTAATATTTGTGCACATCTAATCCCACCACTGTCAATGGGATTTAAACTGCCTACTAATCAATGTGATACATGTGGTAGATGTCACGGAGTGACTAATGCGATGTAATGCGGTAGCCACTGTATACGGAGAAGCCTCCCATGCGGCTGTGAACATCTGCTTTTGTTATCAGTGACTCTAGAGCCGTCATAGTTGGCAAAGGGGAAAAACAAAACAAAGGGAGGTTTGCAAAAGAGACTTCAAGCTTTCATCTGCGTGGGGGCCCCTGAAGTGAAATGCCCTGTTGGGAGCAAACAGAGCCATGTGTGTCCTCTCTCTCTAGGTATCAAGTAGCTCCCTCTGCCCCCATCAAATGGTTACTCATAGTCAAAGGGTCCCAGGTTCTACACACAAATCCCTTTGAGAAGGTGGCGAACAGCAAGTTTTTGTGCATGCATGTGCGAGACAGAGGAGATTTACAATATGAAGACATCCTCATTTGCTCTAAATGAATGTTCCTGCCCACTCTAACGGTATTACTTGTTGCTGGCGGCGCGGATCCTCTGACCCAAAACCATAGCTCAGGCTGTTGAGAGCAGTGGGTACATGTGGTGTGGGCTCATCAAGCTCCCAGCTCCAAGGGAGAGGCTCCTTGTGTTGTCTTGGCACATTGCAGCACAACCTGGAGTACTGTCTTTTCCAAGGGGGGTGTCACGGTATTGACTTCAGCGTCACTTGGGTGTATGCCTTTATAGTCCTCGCTTCTCATCTCAAATCTGCAATGCCCGTGTCCAAAAGGTGAGCCAGCTCACCTCTGAGATGCTGATGAAATGCCATTTTCAAGCATAGTGTGTGGACTGTGGTGCTTTGGTGGCCTTTCCAAACAGTGGGTGAAATTCTCATCATCTTTCATTTGCAAAGTGGATCCTTCAGAAGTGAGGTGGCTCTGTCCAGCTGTGTTGTGTTGTTCCGTGCGATCCCAGGAGGGAGGGACAGAAATGAACCCACATTGATTTACTTCCTGATGGCCTTTTTGCTGGGGCAGGCGTAGGAAGATAATGCTGCTGTGTGCGAACGCACTTGCTGGCTTCGGCAGATGAAATGGTACGAGGAGAGAAGATAGGCTCTGGGAAGTTATAGCTCCCAGTACCTGAAAACCTGTCAAATGTTTTAAACTAGTGCTGCAATCAAAAGATTCATTTGTCATAAACTCCATTTGCAAACTCGGGCACAGGCACTGAGAATCGTGGCAATGATTTGCCCCCATAATCTTCATCTGTTTCACTCCTGTTTATAAAATTAGGCTTTCTGTTATTTTGATAATACACGCTAACAAGAATTATGTGGGTGTGACATTTTAGTATATTTGCTGCTTCTCATTGCTTAAACAGCAAAATCACCCTGAATCCATTGCACTGGAGTATACAGATGGAAAGCATGATCTAACTTTAGCCACCTCATCGACATTTTTATTCACTTGTTATTCCAGACTGGTTTGTAGAAGCATGGGATGTCTTATTTGAATACAGACGTGTAATTAAAGTGACTCCCTTTTTGAGTGTTTTGCCTCATTAGTAGTTCAAGTACCTATTCCCATTTTATATGGTATTGCTCAGATACTGTAATGCAGTCAGAAAGCTCTTAAAGAATAATTTTCATGTAAATGGTTACAGCTGGAATTGGATACAACATTCTTAAGTATCTTTTTCTTTTTTTAAACTGCATCATTACTTTTCTCTCCCTACTTTCCCTCAACACAAATACATGCATGTCCTCTTCCTCATCTTCATTTCTGTTGGATGAATTCTTTCCTGGTAAATCTTGCCTCTTGTGAACTTTTTTTGATATATAGGCTCTTTGTTTTAAGACAGCTGTAGTGTCAGGCCCACCCACACTGTGCTGTCCCCATTGCTTTGAAGCCAATATTTCAAACATAAAATAGCCGTCAAGCCTTTGCTTCAGTTCCACTTGCTGGGGATGGCATGAAAACAAAAGTTTTTATGCTCTAGGCTTTCATCTAAGTGAGCCAAATGAGTAGAAGATTCAAGGATTTCAACCAAGGGCTTGTCATGAAAGCTACTTTTGACTCAGAAGTTAGATAAAGAGAGGAAAGTGCAAACTGTGTGTGCATACCGTATCTCTGTAGCTTTACTAAATTCATATTAGCTCTTTGGTGGGTTTTGCGCTTGTTTGTAGACGAAAAAAAAATGTTCATTTTTGCCCTCACTTAATCTCTTCAGATTTGGACAGAACTTTGTGGATTCTGCAGGTTTGCTGTATAGGAAAAAAGAAAGCGGTTTGCCTGCAGACAGTGCGAACGGGCGTGATGATAGTTTGTGCTGCTGGACCACCGCACCGGAGTGGTATGGAAATTCTGTTGTGTGAAATCATTCTCATGCCAGAACACTCACACAAATGTATTTGCTATCTTTTGCTTTGCCCTTCAGAAAGCAATCTGAGAGAAGACAACAACGTGACCAGGAGGCGCACAAACGTGTTTATCTAGCGGAAAAAGTTTTTGGTGGGTAGGTAGTGCAGTGATGCTCTGCAGGCTGTAGCCTGGGAAACAATTTCCATCTACCTGCCAAAGATTTCTTTTACTTAGGCTTTTCATAGGACAGCATCTCCAAAGGAAAAGGAAATACTCTTTGCAGTGTACTGATTTACTGTAGTTTAACACTAAGGAAGTAACTGCCAGGGAAAATTGAAACCAGATACTAGGCAGCTAGCATTCCCGACAGATTTAACCTGCCTACGACAGCACATGAAGCATGGCTAGAGTGCTCCAGCTTCAGGAATGTTGATTTCTTTAGGCAAATTCTGATGTAATGACAGAAAAATTGTGCTTGATTTTAATTGCATAATAAAGTCTCATTTGTTTTGATAGTCTGTAGAAAGAGCACGTTTACCACGTTCAGGCTCATCTATGAATCCGGGGCTCAGGGAGTAATTGAATCTGAAGTTCAGGTCCTGGGTTGCTTCTCACAGGAACTTTGATTTTATTTGTTTTTTCCATTACTGTTTTCTAGCTGCAGAGATTTTGAAGTGAGCTGATTTTCTGATTGCGTATAACTAGCCAACTTGTTTATCCAGAGTATTTTACTTATAATCTGTAAACTGTAATCTGTCTGTCGTCACATCCGTTCATGCTGGGAAGAAGGCCAGCATGCCAAGGTAAAAGCAGTTCAGTGGGTATTACTTTACATCTTTCAGTGCATGTAATTTTTCAGTGAAATGTCTCTTTTGGTATTCAAATATTTGATAAATTACCAGCCATGTCATTGATAGAGGAAAACAACAGTGTATTTTGAGCAAAAGTGTGACTAAAATGAAGACACCAGAAAGATGCAAATGGCACAATATACTTTGATTATTTGCATGCGTTTGTGTGTTAAGCATTCCCCAAAAATTTCCTGTAAATTCATCATATATGATTGCTTAGTATTGTCAATGGGCTTGATATAACACAGAGCACGAATCTGAGTAGCGCCTGCCTACCCGTAGCATTTGATGTCCTGAGGACTTCTGTAAGGTGTGTCATGCCCTTGAAAGAAATAGGATGTATGGAAGTATTTAAAAATCTGGCTGTCTTTAGTGGTGTAAGCACTGTAACTAATCCAGTCCTACAGCAGCTAAAAGATCAGTATAAAAACATACTGTTGGGCTATGGGAAGTGGCCTTGTACAAGCGTCATCTGTAATTATGTTTCTTGTCCATTAATTTCTAGGTTTGATCTGCTCTGCTCTCATTGGAGTGGGGTTTAGTTCTGGTTTTGCTTTGTTGCCTGTCTTGTCATGAACGAGCTTTGCTAAGGGTTGAAGCACCCCAGAAACTGAAAATATGAATGACTAGTAGCTAATAAATTAGGTAGTAAACAGTTTTTTGGATAGCACCTCAGAAGCTAGTCCTTTTCCCTCTGAATTCCTGTCCAGGTCAACAGCAAGTCAGATATTATTCTCATTGGAAGAAATGTTTTAGAATTAAGATAATACATATGAAATTCAGTGTTTCAGTAGTATTCTGCTTTTTCACTTGTTTTTAATGTGGTCATTACTGCAAGCCATGCCAGTAGAAAGGATGAAGAAGTGCTGCAGGGTTCACTTCTGGGCTCCTTTCTTTCCTGTGCTCCATCAGCACCATCTGTTGTGCTGTGTCTGCAGGAGAAAAAGTGGATTGCAGGAGCCAGCGACAGGTTTTTGCAACAAACCTTGTGTTACGTCTCCACTCTGTCAAGGCCGGTGTTGGTGCCTTGAGGCAAGGCTTGCAGAGCGGGATTTGCAGTGCCTGCGTGCAAGAGCACGCTCCCAGAGCCACACATCCCAGCAGTCGGGTCTTTTGCTCTGGATCATTCCCAGATGAATGTTCTGGGGGTACCTGGGCCTCAGCTGGTGGGTGGTCACTGGGTGGCTTGAAACAGTGCTGTGTGGGAAAACAAGTTAGACTGGAAGACACGGGTTTTCCCATGCCCAACAGCAATGGGCAGTGCTGGAAGAAGGCTCCTGTCAGTTGAGAGTGAATTGGGGAATCACTAGTGAGGGCACCACATGGAAAACCAGGTGGGGAACGGTGGCCCAGACCACATGGGAACAGTTGTCCCTTTGGCACCAGCAGGCCTCTTCCTGGCGGGGGCAGCGTGTTTGCACGGCAGTGCTGATACTTTAGGGCAGGATCAAGCCCCTGGCAGTCCAGCAGAGCCGTGGGGAGGCTGGGGGAGCATTGCCGCCTTCTCTGCTGCAAGCTGCGACCCGGGACGTTGAGTGGTGAGGGTAGGTCAGGGCTGACATTGAAAGCAGCGTGCTGGGTCGGGGCAGAGCTGCCTGCACGCAAATTCCTTTTTTACTCGCACAGCTCCAGTAGATGCTTGGCTGTCCCTTCCTACCTTGGGAGAGCAAGGTGAGCAGATCCCTGCAGCCCCCCCCAGGCAGCAGGACACATGAGGGACTCTGCAGGCAGAAGGCAGGGAGAGGGCAAGCACCTCACACAGGGTTACGCGCGCTCTGAAATGTCCACCTCTGTTTGAATGATGCTAATATGCCTGTTTATGGCTAACATCCATGCTTTGCAAACGGGGCTGAAAAAGCAAGTGACTTTTACAGGCCTCCATCTATCTGTGGGGATTTGTTCTGACCAAAGCTAAAAGTGCTTCACCCTGCGGAGTGCTCCTTGCTTGTAAGAGAGACCTGCCAACTCCCCTCTCAGTTGTTATTTCTCAACGGATGTTCCTGAAAAAAATGCCTGGATGTTGTTATGTCACAGGAAAAGGACCATTTTCTCCGTATGTTTTATTTAATTTGATTAGCCGTTGTCTCTGTTAATTAAACTATTAAATACTCCAAGAGGGAGACTAGCCGACCTTCCAAGATGTGCACGAGCAAGTGGAAGGAAATATAACTGTCCTCTACTGACTCATGGTCTTTGAAAGAATAGAGGAGATGATGTAAATAATGCAGATATGATTTATAAAGACAGCAGTCAGAGTTAAGCCAAAGTTGCCTCCCATATTTTTCTTTAATTGTGTTATAGGAAATGGTTTTGAATTGTTTTATTTCCTAGTAGTCACATCCTTATTAGCCTCTTGTTTTTCCTTCCCATAACCCTCCTGTGGGCTGTGTTGTACGTGGGAATTTCTAGCCTATAAAACCTAAAACCTTGTGGTAGAAAACCAGCTTATATTTTATAGAATCGTTAGTCTGTGTTCTTGCCCACTCATCTATGTGCACATGCTGAAGTATCCCATGTTTTATTGTTGACGTGGACAATGTTAGAGAGGATTATGTAGACTTTTTAACTGGCTATTTATGATTTTATTGGTCTTCATAAATTAAACATCCTCTTTATTTTAGGAAGGACATTTCAAAAGGCCAGAATGAAAGGATTGAGGGGAAGACTCTATTGTTCCCTTCAGATGCAAATTCTTTTCTCCCTCTTTCTCCTCTGACTCTGTGGGGTGAGTGGCGTAGCACAGCTTGCCTGAAGTTTGAGCCCCCTGTTGCAGGGATCCCTATGACGTTACCTTTGTAGTTAAATCTGCAAATTCCTTTTTTTCTTTTTGCCATTCTCAGAAATTGATGCAATCATAGCAGATTGTTCTCACTTGAACCCTGTTTTTGTTTTGGAGAAAAGACTGCTACTAACTTTTTTTCTTTCTCCATAACTGTATACATTTTCAGTAAAAGCCATCATCTGTGTGCATCCAGAGGTTATTCATAGTCGGTTTGTTTCTCCATTTTATTGGTTTGATTCCTAAATGTTATCAGTGAGTTAGAGCTGAGCTCTTTTAATGCAAATGGCATAATGCCCAATCTTCTGAGATTAGCTGGCAAGCAATTCTGGGCATGATGCCACCTGGCATTTCTCAGAAAGGGGCTGCTAATAAAACACCGGAAAAAAATAAGATTGTTCCAGACATGCAAACCCCTGAAGTTGCAGGGAGCGAGGAGTGACAGAGATTTCACAAACACACCCAATATTCTGTGGCACAGCTCGGAAACTGCTCAGGAAATACCATCCTAATACCTCTGCAGAAAAATGGTATTGAAGGAAAGGTACTTTGAGTACAAATTAATTTTTCCTTTCTTAAATTTGTGGCTGAAATGCACGTTTCTCATTTTTTCGGCACTTCGGCTCCGGGTTGGCCTCTCTGGGATTCCTGCAGCGGAGCTTGGGTTCTGCGAGCTCTCAGCCTTTTGGGACCTGGAGTTTGTTCCCTTCCGATTTGCCTCACCATGGTGCAGCCCCACAGCTTCTCACAGGACCGTCTCAGGGCTGAAGACCATATCCTTACTGGGTACCCAGCTATAATTAATCTAGGCAAACCTCATTGGGATCCTATCTTTGATCTAAAGAAAGTTTGTTGGCTGTGAGAGGCTTAGAAAGCAATGTTTCCAACTTAGTGACTGACGTTTTCTGATTATAACTTTTGTTTCATCGGAAAACCTCCAAAAAAGCTCGATTCCTGGATAAATAGGTCCCAAGACATTTAGGGCTTTATAGGTCTAGACTAACATCTTAAAACTAGCAGGCTGCCCAAGCAGATTATGCATCACAGATTTAATATGCTCATGAATTAAAATGCCGTTTAACAACTAAGTTGCCAAATCCTGCACCAGCTGAAGCTTTCTGTACACACTTGAGAGGTTGTCTCATATACAGCATATGGCAGTAGGCTGTAGGGCACTGATTTGCATAAAAAGCCTAGCCAAGAGCAACAAAAAAAGAAGTATACAGTAAGAAATTGTTCTTCAGTCCAAAGAAAAAGGATTTTTTTTTTTTTTTTTTCCTTATGGTATTTTGTCTCTGCAACTTCACTGTCTGCTTTCTGTGTGGAGGATTAGTACTGGCGCCAAACGAGAACAGGAGGAGGAGGGCCGGCAACTGCTCAGGGAGTCACCTGTGCCGCTTGGTGGTCTCATCGTTGTAGTAACAAGCCTGGGGGTTCCCCTCCACCCGGATCAGGTGCTGGGTGGGGGCCAGGCTGTCTCCGGGCACCCTGCATCTCTCGTGGTGGGGGCAATGCCGCACCACCTCCGGCACCTACTCCCCGGAGCTGAACAAGCTGTACTGCCGGCTGGCCAAGCCCTGCCTGGTGCAGGTGAGGGTGGGGGTCCCGCCCCCCCCCCGGGGCGCTGCTCTGCGCCATCACCATCTATAAAAAATCAGAGCACGTGGCCGAGGTGGTGCAGCATTACCCCCACCACGAGAGATGGTGGAGCACCACTAAGGCAACCTTGAGCAACTGGTTATTTCTTCATGGTTTTCCTTCTGTAGATGGTAGTAATAATATGTCCTGTGTTTCGTCTAAGAAACCACATTTTCCTGTTTTCTGAATGTAATAGACTATAATCAGATGTACAAACCCTATTGTTTTCTTGCTGGAGCTGCCTTCTGTATTCATCCCCCATCATCATCCTTATTTTCCAATGACTCTGTATAGACTTTAGAAATAATGACAGGGTTGGGGGTGAAGGGTGGCAAAGGGGTCAGATCCATGCTAGCCCTCAGAAGGTAAAGACTCTCAAAGGCAGTGGCAAAGATCCAGCTGACTTAAGAGAAACAGATTTTTCACTCTCAGTTTACTGCCCCAGCTTCTCCCTGTGTCTCATTCTGCCAGGACGCTTCTGTCCTTTCGAGAGTCCCTTAAACTGTGTATAATTTGCTCTGTGTGTTTCTCAGCCACCAAGTAATGTCAACGCAGTGTAAACTTACAACTGTACAAAACTAAGTCTTTTCTTTCAAAAAAAGAGAAGTGATCCAGCATTCCATTCAGATGCAGTCTGACAACAAATACGTTTGTATAGGGTTCCTGAAGCAGGAAAGGATAGGGAATTATTTATTTACTCTGAGGTCTGCACTAACCAACCTGTGCTGTCAAGTGAAAATGTGATGATGTAGTTCATAATGTTGTTTTACACAGTTCTTCAAGGGAAAAAAAAGTAACATACGAAACAGCCAAACCATGCAGCAGACAGTTGTGGGTTTGTCAGGAACAGTGAATGGATCTTGAATTCTCGTAGCACTTATGAGACTTTTTGAACTACATTTTTTTGAATCTGGAAAGCCTATTAAGAGCCCTGAAGGGAGGATCTGGTCCTTTTAATGTTCTTGTAGATCCTAACTGTTTGCTTGCTTCTAGTTTTGTGGTTATAGACTTGTGTCAGTATGATTAATGAGCAATGCAAAGTATGCAAAAAAAAAAAAAAGGAACAATGAAAGATCTTCCTTCTGGAATAGACAAGAAGTAAAAAGGCATTACAGTACTTGTGCTCAGTAATCACAGAAAGCAGAACAGTTTTTACTTTCCAGTTGCAGGATCTGATTCCAAACTGCACTGACTTAGTGCACGATACTTATACTAAGTGAATTTGTGAATTTATGGATTTTATGTTACTATGTTTTCCTATGGCTGGGAATTTAAAAATTTCCCATTAAGTAGCTGAATGTGTGTAGCATGTGTGCTGTAGTATGTGCATGCATCAGCTCTGTCAACTGGACGAGAAACTATACAGAACTGTTTGAAGACTATTCGCACAATCGTTGAAGTTGGACGGCACCGCTGGAGATTGTCTTGTCCAACTCCCCTGCTTGAAGCAGCGTCAGCCAGAGCAGGTTGCTCAAGGCCGTGTCCAGTCAGGTATTGAATACCTCTAAGGATGAAGACTCCAAAACTGGTTGATTGTTTTAATTTATATACAAAATATATCCTTATGTTTGGTTTAGCTGAGTTGATAGGAAACAGGAAAATTCCTTTCTAGCTGAGGAAAATAAATGGTACCTTCATGCACACCATTGTCATAAATCCATTTACATAAAAGGCATATTAAATCTATCACGGTATTTCCTCGGTGAAGTCATGAGGGCTACACAAATCCACGAGCGCTTGTGAAGGGTGAACCCTGAGCGACTGTCTGGTGTTCGTGGTGCCAACTACTCCTTGTGTATTTTGCCAAGTCAGCTTTGTTGTTCAGGAACGGTTGCGTTCAAACGTGATTATGACAAGTAGCTAAGGCTGTGTAATGTTGCGGCTGAAATAAGACCTGTAGTTTCATGACCTTAAGATTTAGCAGGGAGCCACACGCTTTGGACAATGGAAGCGATGGTAGATGTAGCTGAGAAGGATAGTAAAGTGGAAGAAGCAGGAACATAAAATCTGGCATTTCTGAAGAGTTAATTGTAGCTTTTACTTGCTTATAACCTGTGTAATATTTTTTGGGAAACTGATATAACCCTGGATTAGGTTAGCAGAGCAGAAGGACCAGAGCTGTGGCCTTGAGGGTCACTATGCTTCTCTGGTCCTCCATAAACACGAGGGAAAGGAAGGCACCAATGTGGAAGGACCTTACATTTTGCATAAACACTTTGCATAGCAGCTGGCTGTGTTTATATTACAAATGACAATTTCCAATCCATGTGGCAATTAAGCTTTTCTTATCACATGGATCCTTCTAAAAAGAAACTATTGCATTTATATGTGTATAATATGTATAAAAATATATATAACATATAAACATAAAACATTATGTATAACTAATGTGTGTATATATGATGTGTGTGTATATATAGTATGTGTGTGTATATAGTTGATATTCTCCTGATTAGTTAGGTAAGTAGAGCTAGAGCTTTTTCAAGCCAGTGACTGAATTAATAACAAACAGAGAAAAATTTCGTATAGCTGAACGCTTTCGTGTGGCTTTGGTCAAATCACTTAGAGGTGGAAATAATCAGCAGTTGAATTAAGTAAGAGGCCTGATACATACTGGAAAAACTCCATCATCTGTCAGATGTTTTACAACTGTGATGAATGAGTTTTGCTAAATAATGCGAACATGTGTTAAACAAGTTCAGGCCAAGTGCCACATGGTATGGTAAACAGAAGTTGCGCTTCAGGAATGTTTGAAAATACAAATGGATGGTAGGTGGTATGTGGAGAGCACTGGGAGGATAGCCTTTCCTCTGGGAAAGGAAAACTCTTCCTTCATGCCTCAGAAATAGTTTTTTATTGTTGTTACTGGTTTTAACAAATACAGATGTAGAGGTTTGCTGGTACTAAAAAGAATTGTTTGGATCATTCAGCTGTTAAGCTGCAAACATGGTATTTTGCGCCCATTGCAAACTTGCCTGGAAACTGCCCTGAACCAGCACAGGACTGAGCCATATGGAAAGGAACCCAATAGCTTGAGTGACTTTTCATTTAAATTACATTTGTTAGAAAAAACTGTTGATGTGGAGGGATTGAGGGGGAAAACTTAAGCGGGAGATCAGTCTAAGTGAGGCTAGGAGTGCTCCAGGGTCTGACTCGCCTCCATCCCTGCAGATGGTAGAGAGGTGAAGAGCTGGTGCCCCAATGGACAGTGCACCGTTGCTTGAGGCGGCATCGGCCAGCTTTTGTTTCAGAAGGGAAAACCTGTTGCCAGAGCAGTGGGTAGTTTTGTATATAAGCTTCTCTCATGCTGCTATGTAGGACCTATGTGGCTAATGCGCTTAAGCTAACTCACTGATTTCCAAATGCAACTGAGAGAAACATTTAGCACAGTGGTTTTTATTTGTTAATGGGGGTGATGTGATTGCTCACATATTTGCTTTGTATTCTCTCTCACTTTTACATCCAGCCATACTGTTGTGGAGCCTACCAGCATCACACATCTTGTTCCTGGAAAATCTGGGATATTTTTCACCTGTGAAAATGGGGGAGAAATTCCAAAAGTGAAGTTCCCGCTTGATAAACATGGTCTTTTATCAGTAATTTCCTGATTTTAATATCTGCGGCTTTGGGCACCTCCCTTCAATCCTAATCATGGTACTTGGAAAGTGGAACAGTATGCTGCTTTTAGCACATTTTTATAAGGATGTGAAGTACCTAAGTACTTCCACTGTTAATTCTTTGCAGTCTGATGTACAGGTCCTTAAGAGAGTATGAAGGTGTGTCCTCGCTGCTGGAGAAGCCTTTATATTCACAACAATTTGAGTAATAATAAAAAATAGCAACTGAAGGACAAATAAATTGCACAGGAGTAAAGGATAGCAACTGCAGTGCTCTCTTGCAGGGCTGTTGGGTGCGGCATGTGAAGATCGGGACTGTTGGCTCCCCCATGGTGTTACCTTCCTTCCTAGTGCCTTAAGCTTATCGCAGTGCCTGTGCCACATTGTTGGGATGCCTGTTCACGTCCCTCTTGCTGTAAGGCACGGTATGGCAGATGCCGCAGCAATGTGCCAGCCACCTGCACCCAACACATGTGCCAGTGTGACCCAGGAGATGGCGAGGCACATGGTGCAGCAGTGGTAGAAATGCTGGGAGGTGAGCAGATAGCGGGGACCTCCGAGCCTCCCCAGGCTACTGCATGAGGACTGGCCACGTGCTTGACCTGGCATCCACATCAGATGAGATTCATGCATTGGCATGGCTTTAGCTTGAGATCTTAAGTGGTTCTGTTCCAGTTTATTCCTGGGGTTTTCTTTTCCTTTCAGTTGCCAAAATGGTGCATTTTTCATGTGTCCCAGCAATTTCAGAATGATGGGAAACTTGCTGACCCTGAATTACTTTGACATTTGCTAAAAGTATTTGTGCTGCACTCTGTCCTTCTGCACATCTGATATTTCTTCATCCCCTTTCTGTTGCAAATCAGCCTCTGTTAATTTCTGTTAATTTAACTATATCCTTCAAGTGTCCTAAAGAAGCATCCTTCAAGAACCCTAAAATGCATCAAGACACATGGAAAAAGACAGATCAAGTTATTTGAACAAAGCTGGTTAACTAGCCTAGTGTTTTTGACTGAGATCACGTCTGCTAGGAACTCTGAGACTATTACTTAAGGGATTCTTCTTTGCTGTATGACTCTCTAATACCAAAGCAAAACCAAGTCTTCGTCTGTTGAAATGCTTTTTCTCCTCTTTACGCAAAATCAGTAAAGCCTCAGCTGAATTGCTGTGTCTGGGTTTGGGTAGTTGAATTGATGTGTCTGGGTTTGGGCATTTAAAGATGTGAATTCATTAGAGGATGTACGCAAGAACAAGAAGGACTATTGGAGGTTTAGGAAAGATGAGCTACAAGTAAAGTTGTTTAACGTAAGGAAGAGGCTGTTATATGGAGGCGTTACAAGAGTTTTCAGACTGGGGAGGTCTGAAAATTAAATTTAAGTTTAAAACAATTGTTTTAGAAATCAATATCATCAGTAAATGTAGTGAAATATTGAAATAAATGTTCTGGAGATGCTGTGGCATTTCCATTGGAATTCTTTGCTTGTTCTGTTTTTTAATTAATTTTGGGGAAAAAAAATCCTATAGATGAAGCTTCACTGGAGTCGGGTGCCCCCCCCTACAAGTTTTCCAGAAGGGATCTTCATTGACTGTGTGGCTGCTGCTTCTGGGTGATGCTGAAGTACAAATAAATTTTAATCCTTAATATATCTCGTGCGTCTCAGTCACAGGCGCATCTACTCTTTTTTGTATGTGAGGATTTTGTGGTGGATGCTTGGTCTTGGCCACTCCAAATGGTCAAAAAACCCCCCAACATTCAGTTGGAACCTGTTGCCCCCAGCAGCGTGGCTGTGAGACTGGAAAGTCTCACATGCATGATGGCAATGCAGGCTCAGGTATTTAAAGATGCACGCACCATTGCAATCGCTAGCAGCAGTCTGAGGAGAAGTAGCTTTATCAGTTTTTCACCATCAGCTGCTGCTGATCTCTTTTGCCTGTTGCCTTGCTATCAGATGAGTGGTCCATACTTGCTGTCTAAATTTTCCAATGACCTCTGATGGGGTTGAACGCATGCAGTTAATTAGGAGGCTGCATCCTCTGAGGTCTGAAGGCTGGTAAATCCTGACGCACTTCCTGAGGATGGACTGGGATCGCTGGAACAACCTAGTCTTGGAGATAGCCTCTGACATATTTTGGCATGTCTTATGCAACAGTAAAACTTGGTCTGAACTTGAAGCTCAGGAGCTCATTCACGTTCTTGGCACAAACCTGTGATGTCTTTGCGCTTGGATGTTTTGCCCCTTGCCAAGCTGTCAGCACAGATAAGACATCCATAATTCTAGGGACAGCGGGTATGTGCCTAAATATTTTGTCTTTTTTTTTTGGTGATAGGTTGCTATAATTTGCTTGTTGCTCTTTGTTTACTAATACTGATTGAGCATGCAGGGCAGCATGTTGGCACTGTGTTTAAAATGGAATAAAACCAGAAAACTCAAATCATGACTAGCATGTTGTTATTAAGTACTTGTAATCCAAGAGGCACTGATGTGCTTGTTCAAGCACAAGCATACAGGTCAGCAGTTCGGAGACCTAGTTGTAAACTGAAACAAATGTTGAAGATTGGCCTCAATGTACCTTTTTGATGATTATTTTTTAGCCTCAGATTGGTTATGGTAATCTCTAAAGAAAGCAGTAAGTTCTTCTATATTATTTTCTTTTCTAGCAATTTTCCCTGGCCCCGTTCTCTTGAATTATGTAACCTATATTTTAGTATAACAACTACTTTCCTACTGTATTACTCTCTAGGGAACAATTTTGCATTAGTAGGGGGATGAACAAGATGACCTCTTAAGTCTTTTCCATCACCACTTGCTGTAATATTTGACCTTGTTACGCAGCCTTTTCCCTTCTGTAACTCTTTGACTTTTACAGAAGAGCAGTCACAGCATTTTTTGGACATGCAGAAGTGCCCTCCTTTGAAGTTATCAACCTGAAGTACTGTTTCCTGCACTTCAGAACTAAAGAGAATATTAGTGCCTTTTGCACTCAAGTGGAGAGGACCTGTGTAAATAAATCATTGCAGGGAAGTATGCTACGGTGCCTGTTCCATAGCTGGAATGCATAGGCTGAAGAGGCAGAGGATCTTTATATGTTGGCAAGGCTGTAAGTTTCCAATATGCCTTTCTAGTGTTGCTTTTTATTTCAAGGAAGGAAGGCTGAGCTGCTTGAGCAATTTGTTCTAGATCTGTACTGTGTCCGTGGACCTACACAGTGTACTTACTTCACTTGTTTCCAACAGGAGGCTTTCTCCATGTGTCCAAAGTTATCAGTAGGTATCAGACTGGATGGGAAATGTAACTGTAAAAGGGAATTCTGTATTCTAGCTTGCAAAATCAGAAAGGACACGTGAGAGGAGTAATTTGGAAACGGAAAGAAAAGCTGTGGTGATATTCAAGTGATAAGTGGATTCAAAGATGCCTTGCTGTTCCAGTTTGTTCATAGCTTTCAGCTCATAGAGGGCAGCAAATGCTTTTTGTGGCATTGGCCTGACAACAATTTCTCCAGCTCCAGCCTGACCACGAAAGTCAGTTCTAAAAAAATTTTTTTTGTAATGAAAACCCCCTGCATTTTCTTTATCTCTCCAGAGACAACTAATTTATAAAGCCTGGGTTTTTTTAATCATTGAAATGCTTGAGCCATTCAGATATCTTGGAGTAGTTGTTGCTGCTTTCTGTGCAGTTAAGTGATTCGTTGTTGACTCTGGGTTTTAATGTCCCATTCTAATTTTTACTTGATAATTTGTTGTGTTCTCCTGCTCTTGGGCTTTTTTATTGCTTATATCCTTTTTTCCACAGCAGCAGTAGAAGACAACTGAGACAGGTTTCTGCAGTACAGAGTTGGGAAAACAGTAGCAAGCACAGAGGTATAAAACTACTAGTTTTATAAAAAGTACTAGCCCTTTCTGTCAGCCAGCTTCACCCTGCTCTCAGCCCACATCAACTTACGTGTCCTTCTTTCACGTGCTTATGAGTAAGCAGGACCTTAATACACTAAGTAAGTTAGAAATGGAAATAATGAAAGTTTTGACACCATTAGTTTTTAATATCTTATCATAATGCAGTGCAACATACAGAGAGTATCAGCTTCCATAGCTGTAACCCCCAGGATCCAGCAGATGAAAACTAAAGTTTCCTTTTGCACTTAACTGTATAAACACTTGCTGCGTTTTAGCATCTCCCTTTAGCGTAAATCATTGGCATTTTTTTTGCCACAGTGTTTGCAGATAGTGTGACAGAATGTTCTCCCTAGTTCCACGTGCATGTGGATGGGTCTACAGGAGCAAAGGGATAGTAATTTAGAGCTTTGTGAAGGGGAAACTATGGCTAATGGTTTATCTGTGACACATGGTTTGCTTGAAGACAAGCAGAATAAACAAAAGTTTGGTAGAAATGGTCGAGAAGAGAGATCAGTTTAGAGCTGTTAGGCTCCCAGAGTGGAGTGTGATGAAGACTGGAAAGTCCCTTCTATCAGTTATATGTGTAAAAACCTCTTTCTTTTAAATCTTACTGTATTACTTAGATGTTGCTGTAGTTTATCTGTATGTTGGTAATGAATCTCAAGCATTGACTAAAACCTGGAACCAGGGGTGGGGGACTCTCCAGGATGTTCGGGAATGATGTGTTCAGAAAGAAAAGGACCTACCCCGAAAGGATGATTTCCGTTTTACACAAATGATTCAGTTTCTCACTCAGTCTTTCCATGCTTCCTAATGCTTAAGTTTAGTTCTCTGTAGGTGATCGTTTAAGCATTACTGCTTTCTTTAAGCATTATTGTTTTCATATTAGTGGCACTCCAGACTTTCACCTCTCCTGCTGTCTGTTCTCCCTCTTACTGACTCCTCTCTGCTTTTCTGTACTTCTCTTTGCGTTGTTTCTCTGTTGCATGTCTCTGGTTCCTCATCCTTAGGGTCACCATTTTTCTCCTTGGTCCTCTGGAGTTTTCTTATTGTTACTCCTTTTCCCACATATGATTGAATCTCATTTCATGTCTCTTGGAAATACAGGAGCAAGAATCGGGACATGCTTCATGAGGAGGACACTTGCACCTGGAGAAGTGGATACATTTGTCACTGAATTTAAATGTATAATTGTTCTTGTACTGACAGTTTTATGGTAATTCCCTTGTGATAGAAGTTAGGACATTTGGCGCTTCAGAGAAACGTTCAAAAAGGTTAGCTCCAATCCTTCTTCCCAAAGTGGGGTTTCTGCCCTGTGTGCTCTCCCTGTGGAAATCCAGGGGACTGTTTTCTGCCGGTTGCTTCTTGCAGCGGCAGGAAAGCAGACTTCTGCCCTTGAAGAGGCAGGAAACTCCTTAAGCACGAGTGTACAGAATTGGTCTGAAGTGCTGGCTGTATCGGGTATTTTTCATTCCCAGTGGAGATCCCACCGTGGAGTTCTCCCTGCTTGCCTGTCCAAACCCACGGGCTCCCTGGGGTTTGCAGGTGGCTCTTTGCACCCTCTGCTTTAAGCCTCTGCCAGCATGGCTTTAGGGTATGGGATAGGAAGGCATGTCCAAGGCTATTTTGTGGCTTTCCCTCCTCCCACTCCCCACCTGCGAGTCCTTTACAGAGAAAGGGAATAAGGATGCAGGCTTGAAGGGGAGCTCTTCTCATATGCAGGTGTAATAGGATCCTCTCCCCACAAAGGATCTCCCTCTCCCAGCGGGGGTAAAGGACGCTGCTCTCTGAGGGGACCCACTGTTCCAGATAATTAGCTAAGCAGCTGCTGTGTGTCTGAATGAAAAGGAGGGGAGGGAGGTTTTGCTCTGATGGGGAGCTGGGGCGGCATTCCTTGGAGGCAGCCTGCACATTCCTCCAAAGCAGTCGGTGCTGATGGTGACATGGGCTCAGCGTTGCGCGGCCAGGCTTCCCAAAATTTATACGCAGCCGCTTGCTTGTCCTTGGGTCCTTTATTGTGGGAAAACTCCTTTTCCTCACTAAGTGCTAATAGTTTATCTGTGAATCAGTGGGAGAATATATAGCTTGAGTTCACATGTGATGTGTTGCGCTAATTAATGCAGTACAAAGTATTTATAGAGAGAAAATAAGATCAGATTCGGAGAAAAACGAAGATTTGTAATATGCAAAGTGAAGTAATCTCAGCAGAAGCAGCAGTTGTGTTAATGCAATAGCGCACAATGTGCCTGTGAATGAATCTCTTCTCCATGTATTTTCTAGGGGGGCCAGGAGGAAAAGGAGAGTGCCTTGTCTGGCCAACACATTTACGACTAGCTTTTGTGGACAAAAGCAAAACTGAAAAGAGAGCCTGTTCTTGGCACAGGACCAGGTCTTTTCTTAGAGAACTGCTTTAATTTGTTTGACATATAGTGAAAGACTGGCACACTGCACTAATTAGTTTTATATACAGTTGTTTTACAGATCTGCAGCACTATATGTACCCGTGGGCCCGCTCAGGTAACCCAGTGAAGTCTACCAGGCTGCTTCCTGAAGCCTGTTTGCAGGATTGGACCTGTATGCCTGACTTCTTGCTGTGCTGCTCAAATTTTTACCCAGTTTTATAATTCTGTAAATTAATTCAAATAGAACAACACCCATTTAAAATTGGAATAGTGTAGTAATAAATTTGGAAGTGTAGTACTTGGCATTCGCAGAAAGAGGGGGTTTTATTGTTATAAAAATTTGTTCTTTAATTTTTTTTTCCCTCATCAGTGCTGGTGGAAACCTAGGCAGTTTATTTAAATTCTAAAAGACTATTATTATTACTTCTATCACTAATACTTCTTCCTAGTGAGCACTTAAAATAATGTTTTATTCATTGTTGCAGGGACAAGAATTAAGTTTTTAGTTTCTAAGTACTAGCCAGTTTGCAAGTGGCTAGTAGAAGCCAGAGAATATTGCTACTTCTGCCCCATGCAAGGACTTTAGAAATGAATGGCAGGAAATGTTTCAAATGTTGTTTAATTAGATCTGCACCAGGTACCCTGCTAATGTAATCAGATGTGGAGTTAATCTCCCTTTTATGTTTTTGTAAGGAAAGGAGCTTCTTCTTGAAATTATAGTTTAAAGAACAGAGGCATGGATGGGAGACGTGGAGGTCATTCAGGCAGCAGCAAGTGAAGCAGAGCAACTCCCATTTGTGCTCAGCCAGATGTTCACGAGTCTTTGCCAATAGCTCAAAAGGCTGATGCTACATAAATTACTATATCCCAGGGACTAATTCAATGGGTGTGATGGAAGAGGAAGGGAGGAGGATGGTACCCGGTCGGTCAGAGGTCAGGTGTAACACATGGGACTGAACCAAGCAATATTCAGCCAGTTCTGTTTTTTCTTTTATTATTGTGGATTGAAAACACTCATTTTCCCATAGAAAGCAGAAGAAAAGTCAATACTTTCATTAAGAATATAAAGACCAATTATTATTTTCTTTAAAAAGTCCCTTTTCCCATGTAGTTGAAAGAGTTGAATACCCAATGAAATTTGAGCCTCTGACAGTCGTCTTTGAAAATATAGAATCCCCTTTGAAAGCTACCAGTGCTCTGATAAAATAAGGATCTTTAAAGGCTTCTCTTGCTTTCTGCAAAGATGCCGATTGCAAACCAAACTGCTTCCCCTCCACCGCCACGTTTGTACCTAATTCACCTAGAGAAATCCCTTTTCACCTAGCATGAGTTGTTTTCCTTTTCTCTCTAGGAGAGTTATTTTTACAAAAGTAAAAGCAAGCAAAAACCCAGAGTAGTAAACAATGGTTTTCTTTTAGAGCATGAAGCCTTCTCTCGACCAAACTGCTGCCGTTGCAAGAAAACAGGCAGTTGTAGGTTGCTACCTCTCACGTGTGTCTGTCTGTATCACAAGCCCGGTTATCTTTGACGCTCTGCCTGTAGAGAGAAGTGGTGAGCTAAGGGAATCTCTTTGTCTTTCAAGGATATACACCTACCTGTTCTGATGTGAAGGATAATTTAACAAATGTGACTCTTGCTTGTTACAGAAAGGTAAATAAAACTCAATTCCGTATCAGTACCTGGTTTTCTATCAGATAGTTTCAAAAGAGTTGACTCTGATTTTGAATGTTTGAGGTTGGCAGTGCTGATGCTTTTTCATTTCTTAAGATGTCCTACAGCCTACAGATAAAAAGCAGGATTTCAGGGTTAATGAAGTACCAACTCAGTGTGCCAAACAGTATTGCTCAATCAGTGGGAAGCCCATGGAGGGACAGAGTGCCTTTTCTTTCATAAAATAAAGAAATAAGCAGTGCCCTCTAGCGTTACTTAACATCAGAGAGAACCACCAGGAGAATTTTCTATCATCTAGGTATCTGCAGTTAAACCTATTTCACAGCCGCAGATGCAGCTCTTCATTTCTTGAAGAAAAGTAGTAAAAAAGAACTGCAATAGCATAGTTTATCAGGACATAACTGTCAGAAATGCAGTCATTAATAGGTAGATACAGTCAGATATCTTAAACTCCCTGACCTGTTTTATCTTCTCTAATCTTGAAGTGTATGAGTGTAATATGTCTCCAACCTGTACCTGACCTGGGGAAGGATGGGAGATGTGTTTTACCAAAGAGCGAGAGACTCGTGAAGTTTCAGGGAGAGGTGTAGCAGTGAGTGTTCCTGCTTGAAGTTCGGAGGTTCAGTTTCTGGCATAAAGCAGTCCTGGTGTACGTATTCAAGCTTATCTACGACACGTTATAACAAGGCGGTGAGCAGGTAGGTCTTCTGGGCTGTCCTTGGAGCACCTCAGAATTTTTTGGTTCTGGTGATAGCAGCAGGTTGGACTCCTGTTTCAAAGCCGTGGGCATCATTTGTTTCAGTTAAAGACAACTCTGCCAGGGATGCACTGTGGGAATTACAGTCACCTCTGTGCTTTAGCATGGAAGGCTATTTCTCATTCTGTTTAAAAGAGGGCAACGCTTTAAATTGCTAACGTAAAACAGCGAGCGTTAAAAAGCATTTGCTATCTGGTTTCTGAATTGTCTTCAGTGTGAAAACATCATAAACAAATGTGTCTTTCCCTCTCTTTTTTTTTAATTTGATTTTCTACCATAGAAAAAGAGCTTATGAGTGATTATTGCCTTTCAGTTTCTGCTGATGCATTTTCATAGCCTTGGTTGCAGTCTGGGGCTTTTGGGATGAGCCCCGAGGTCCCTGTGGTGTTAAAGTTACTGTTGACAAATGGGAATCCTGAAAGGCCTTGAGAACATCTTACCGAGTGTTCCTGAGCTGTAATCTGGTGTATGCGTTTATCATTTTCTGAAAAACAGCACACAGAAATACAATAGAAGTACAAGCTTTTATAAGGTGACCCATGCAATACCTTGGTTTACGCAGGTTTTCCTGCCCTGGGTGAGGTTCGCCCTGGACCGCAGCTTTCTAAACCAAAGCATCTTCTGATGTAGCATGACTCCAAGGAGTGACGGTCTTACTTTCTTCCTTGGGTTATGCTCCGTGAATGTTTCTGATGGCTGTCAGCACTATAAGAAGTGGGTGGCAAGACTTATGTAGGCAGTCAGTATATTGCCCATGTGTAAGAATATCAGGTGAAGAGGTTAGGCACTTGTATTTCTGAGCTGATTCAACAAGATTAGCTCCATGTGATGAGGGATCTGCAAATGCGCATCGTCTCTGTGTAGATTGCTGCACCCTGGTAGTAGATGTCAGAAATGAGATGACTTACCTGGCCTGTTGCATCTCGAAAGGGGTGTCAGACCAGCTCAAGCGTTTGCAATACATGCTGCTGTCTTGTTGCCACTGCTGTTGCCAAACTTGATACTTCCAGTAGTTATTGATTCTTCAGCTCTAATGATAGACCCCTTTTTGAGCTGCAGTTAGTAACTTCTGTCCTCTTTGCTACACACAAGCAGGAGGAGCATTGTTTGTGCTGATTGCCAAGGAAGACATTATGCTGTGTGAAAAGACCAAGAAGAAAAATGTTCGGCATTGTTCCTCTGAGATGTACCGAAAATCTGCACGCACCAATGAAAGCAACCAGCGTTATGGTATCATAACAATGGTTCGTTAGGACTTTACCCCGTGCCAGGATGATGATTGTTCCTGTCTAAGACCAAGACTAACAGATGGCATTTGTTAGGACATGGATATTTACGTACAAAGTTGCCAGCACTTTAAGAAGTGGTGCCTCTCTTAATTAAGATGATAATGTACTGCCTTGTTTGGAGAGATTCTGCTTGTAATGATGCTGGTGAATTATGAATAGAGGGAAATTAGTAATAACAAATGCCAGATGGAGGTATCTTTCAAAGAGGAATATTTTGTGCAGTATGGCATGTAAAGTTGACAGGCTGGGTCTTAAAAGACCTTTATTATTCTTTAAGCTTTCCTGACAAAATTACTCTTTATCCTGCCAAGAAATGTAGTGTCACATGCCAGTGTGTTTTTAAGCGAGAGTAATTAAAGTATGCCTCTAAGTTTATGGCTTGAAGTGAAATCCATTCCCCCAATGTTTTGTCAGGAATCTATAAACAGTGCAAGGAAGGAGACAACTTATAACAACAATAGTTTTGCCAATTCTACACGTTCTGCCTTTGAAATCAGAGGCAATTAGGGATGAACAAAACTACTTTCAAAGTTTAAAAAAAAAAAAAAAAGTGTAAGTTTTGCTGAAGTTTTACTTCACATTTTTCCTTTGGTTGAAGATGACTGTAGGGAATAAGAAATGTTTTGTAAAATTTAAACCTGCCTTCTTTGATTGAAATAAAAACTGATTACTGAGTTATAAATGCATTGAATCCTCAAATGCTAGGCCTTTTTTTTTTTTAACTTCCTGAGAGAGCGAAATAAAATTTAATTTGATTTTGTAGTGTAAAGTAGTAATTAAAAGAGAAATAGACAAGGGAGAGTAAGAAATAAAACTTTGGGGTTTGATATTTCATTTTCTCGTAAGAATATTCCCACCCCACGGGCATTCCAGCTTTGATCTCATGACCTGCTGGCTGCTGTCCATTGCAGAAAAAGTCCTTTCATGATGATCTGTGGGTGAGGCAAAGTGTGTCGTGGGAGGTGACCGTGAATATTTGATTTTCCTTTGCAATTGTCCTCTGATTACATTAGTGTGATAAAATTCAATTTAGGACTGTAGAAGCGTTGCATATAGTCTCTCTCTATCAGATATGCCAAATGTAGCAGACCAGGAAGACTTGAAGAGCATACCTTCTGCTCCATCCATGCATAGTCCCAAATCACTTCCAAATACACAATAATAAACTTGAGATGTACAGTCCAAGACTTATTCCAAAGGCACAAACATTGTGGCAGGGTTCAGAAAGATAGCAGAGGAGTTGCTTTTGTCTTCTTTAAATTATTTCTATGAGTATGCATTAGTAGGGGAATAAATGAAGTAATAGGTTTCAATATTGGATGATGAAAAGAAGACTTCTGCTTCATTTAGAAAAAGATCAAGATCAGTTTTCATGAGAATAAAACACTGTTTTGAATTATGCTTAGAACAGACTGTCCGACTATTTCTGGTATTAACATTCATTGCCATTGCAGAAAGGATTTAACAATAGAAAGATGAGAACATGAGAAAAGAATGTCTGGAGGGAAGGCAGTCAAGGATGGGATTCAGTGGCTCTAGCTTTGATAACAAAAGCAAAGAGTGCTGTCAGTTGAGTCTTTTGAGACTAATCTGGTACTTTCAATAAACCCTAAATTTACCTTAATGCAAAAAGAGCAGTATTTCTAGTCATTTTCAAGAACTCCTTAGAGCATTGTTTCTCACTGATCTTGTTGAAGCTATTGTGAATTCACCTGGGAGATGCCATCTGAAGTTATGGACAACTAAACCCTGGTTTTACTTGCACTTTTTTAATGAACGAGTCCTGTATATATAAAAAACAAAGCTACTTTCTTTAACAGCAATCTACCTAATGGGAAATGGGCGCGATGACTCTTCCACTCCAATTCTTTTGAAATCTGTATTACTTTTTTGCCACGTTGTCAGTTTTGTTTGTGCTGAACTTTTCTGTTGTCTTTTTTTTTTTCCCCAGAAAAACTTTACAATTCCAATGGACGGGAGCTGAGACGGGCACTTTTCTCCTTGAAACAAATATTTCAGGTGAGCAAATAATGACTGTCCATTCTGTGATTTGAACATGAATTTCTTTTTTTAATGTAGGGAATAACTTACAGTTTCTGGTAAAAGAGGATTTTAAGACTTCATTTGTAATGTGCAGTTAGCCAATTGCCTCTTAGGATCTTTTCTCTTTATGGTCTGCAAGCCTTCTTCTGTTCCTTCAGTCTGTCAGAAGGCAGGACCAGATGTGGAGTAATGAAAGAGTTAGTGGCTGGAACCTGCCAGGAAAGGAGAGAAGAAAATTGGGACTCTTAGATGGAAACTTAGGCTGCTCGTTAGCCAGTGGCATAGTTCTGTATGGGGAAGACAGGGAGGGGGATACAAAAAGAGGAGCTAGGAAACCATGGGTTGTGGTAATGGCCTAATATTGGCCTAATAATTGACAAATAGACGAGGTTTAAGCCACATCAAAAGCTGAAAAAGGATGTGAGAGACATTGGACAGATCTGATGAGGAACCAAGATGCAGTGGGAGAGCTCTGAAGGTGTTAGAATTTAGATTGAGGTTAGAGGAAATGATTTGTTGATTAGCCAAAAAAATACTTCATAGAGCTGAGGAGGGTATGGTAGTGACTGATCAGTTTAAGTTTAAGGAAAGGCATGTATTTGAATGTGAGTGTTTGTTATGGAGGAGACCTGAAAATAGCAGGATTTTGGGTCCTGTGGGGAAGTAGCCAATGTGATAGACAACTGGTGTGGGTGATAAGAAAGTGAATTGAATGAAAAGCTTAGATTTCAGATTGGTTTTACTGGATAAGGAGAAGGACTTGGGAAAGTTGCAGGACTGGAAGGAAACTTGTTGGAGAGAACAGGTCAGGAAAAGTGAAAAGAAAACGTCGGTGAGAACTAGAGCATACTGCCAATGTGATCCTAAAATGGAATTCAGGATGACATGTTCCATTTCTATCAGTAAATATAAGTGAAATCAATAAGAAAAGCACCTCTCCTCCTTTACTAATGGATCCAAATGGAGGATGGCAACCTATAATGTTTTTCAGCTACAATAGGTAGGTGCAAGGGTTTCAAGCTGTTAGTTTAGCGTTTTTTGCTTTGTTTTAAATAGACATTTGTTCTAAGAAGAATAACAACGTTTAACAATTCTGCAAGACTGCAGAATTGCAAATTTCAAAACACACAATGCTTTTTGCAGGTTTCAAAGTTAAGCATTCAGAAGTTAGAAAATGCCAGAATGAAGATTTTCTCAACAATAGGTGATGGTGAAGGATGCACCATTTAATGGAAAATTTTGGTAGTTGAAGATGTCTTCTGGACCAGAAAAAAGCCCTTGAATTTTGAAATTTTTGGACAAAGAAGGAGTTCCAGGTCCAAAACAGTCTGGTCATCTTATGGCCACAGATTGGGAAAATCATTGTCTCTTCAAGGCATTCCCAGGGAAAGACTGTTTGAGAGTCACAATGATGCCAGTTGGGTTTCCCTGTGAGCTTGCCAAGTTGGTGGATTGTGTGCTCAGAGGAAATTAGGCAGGTTTCCAAGAGTATTCTCTGATTTCTTCTCTTTTTGTTCACCTCAGCTGTTTCTGAGAAGTATTTGTATTTCTGGGAATTTATGTATTCCACAGGTTAATCTGGGCACTCACACATATTTAGCAGGGAGTGCTAAGCCTCTCTTCCCACCCGTCCCATACCTCCAATCATGACTTTTCCCAGTTTGGGTATTCATAAATGTTCTCTTCCATGTAGGTTATTTGAAGTCTAGTAGGTATTTCTGAGCACATAGTGCTCAGTGCTTTCAGTGAACACACCAGTAAGATCTCTGTCTTCCAGCTGATCAGCTGTTTTCATGGAAATGTTGTTTAAATATTTATCCTAATAAATTTAATTGGAGTTGACTGGGCTGAAGAGTAATGAGCAGGAAGGGAAAAGTGATGCACACAAACCCGTATCTGGGTATGAATTTAGTTTTTAAGTGAAGCCTGTCTGACAGTTTCAGAACATAATTTTCCTTGAAGAATTCGACTTCCCTGCTTCCTAATGTATGTGGTACGGAAAGGAATTTGGGAATTATCTGTTACCACTTCAAGTAGCTACTTCTGGTAGAACTGTGGCTGTTTGTCAAACAAACACACCCTTCAAAAAATCTTCATGTACTCTCAAAATACAGGTTCTCATTAGTGGATAACTGAGGAGGAGTCTTCCTCAAGCTGGAGAGTATTCATATCATATGCTCAAGTATTTGAGGTAGCGCACTTCAAACTGGAAAATGACACCCTGTATGATGTAAACTCCTGTTTACTTGTCAACTTCGCTGTCCTTAACAACAGTTACCGGCATTGCTAAGGGCATCATTTGAGTATGATTTTAGTTTATCTCATAAGGAACCATGAGAGAGAATGTAAGATGATTTTTATATCTGTTTTAGAAAGAAAAGCTATTTCAATTTTTTAGTGAAGAAAAATGCAAGTTAATATTATAAGGTTGTATTATAGACCAAACACTATTGTCCAAAAGGTCATACCTAATTTATTTGTAAGTCTATGACATTAAAGTATGTCAGCATTAGAAATCTATCGTTATGTTAAAAGTTTTTTAAAAAGTATATTTTTTAACTTAAATATCTGTTTGATTTTGTATCTTATTATATTTAGTATTTTAAATCCCTTAGAGTATAATATTTCGGAAATAAAATGTTGACTTCAAAACCAGTCTTTATTTTCATTTTAACAAATTTTCAGAGTGCTATGGAGACTTCATCGTGTCTTTAAGTGCCAAGACTGTTCGTAACACCTTGTTTTTATAATCATTTCATCATAGCTGAGTTAATTTGGCACAGTTCTGTGTCAGTATAATTTTTAAATTAAAGAGCGTCAAGGTAATGTGCAGTCTCTTATTTGAATTAAGTGGGAACAAGCCAAAGTTTTACATTAAATATGAATTCCAAATAGTCGGAGCTCTTGGTTTTTCGCGCGAGGCCTCAGCGAAGCTTAGCAATGTTTGGCAAAAGCAATGCCTTTGTTTCAAATTTTAAATGAAAGATTCATTTGGCAAGTCCAAACTTGGAATTTCTGTTTCGTTACTTCTGGTGGGCTGGTTTTGGCAAAACAATAAACGTCATGTGGAGCATTTTTCTTTGACAATAATGCCATTCTGTTACTGTCATTCATTCTGAAGGGCTAAGATAGCCACACTCATCATCTTTTGCTGGACTGTACTGCAGTATTCTTCTTGTGATTTACCGGTATGCTTTTTGACGAACAAACTTACGGAGTAAGGAAAGTAATGTTCAGACTAGAAGTATATGAAGCACTTGACCTTAAAGGAACTTAAAAAAGATATACAGATATAATTGACAACCTGTTGGGAGTACACTTTAGCTCCCTTTGAATGTATTTTCTGACAGACTTCTGAGTTGCCTGGTTCTTGTGTTTATCAGAGATTGGTGAATTTTGTGCAAAGTGCTAAAACTCCCAAAGGCATCTGGGGCAGAATCCAGCTGAACCTTTCTAAAATCAGGGTCGAAAAACATTCTTGCATTTCCTGATTGTGATATCATAAGAGAGATAAAAATACAGCTGCTTAAAACATTTAATTCAGTATCAATCTTAAAAGCAGTAAAATTGGGTATGAGCACTATAATATATGTAAATAGTGCTACACAATTTACATGATATTAAAAAAGTTTACTTAACAAGACCTCTGATATGACTACATGTAATATAAAACAGGCATGTTTTAGAACATATAAAGAAAAGTGTGCCTTGTAGTTACAAAGCATAGCTTCAAATCATGCTGACTGCATCATTTCAAAATATGAAATAACTGGATAAGAATATGGTGTTGTAAGAAAAATAAGAAAGCTATAAAGCATGTTTCAAGTCTGTTGAAATCTATACTCATGTGTAAATCTGCTTCTTAAAGTTTTGGAAAATATTTTTAATCAAAGCATTAGATTTTCTAGAAAGCAGACCTAAAGGGTATATTTTAAAGTGTTCAGGAAAAAAGCCAGTTTTCTTTTAGGACTGTTTTCCCCACTAAGCGTCATTTGACAAATGCAGGAGATCTCCCACTATTTTTCTTGAGGAGCCTAGATTCCCGTTTTGTGTTGTGATCAGAATATCAAGCAACACAGTTACAAAATTCTCTTACAGAATTTTCTTCTGTTGTTGAGAAATTCATTAATCATTGAACAATTGAGCTTTGTGTAAAACATCACAAAGAACAGCTATGTAGGGGCCCTGGAAACATTAACTAGAAGGTGTTTGGATAGACACAATTTTATCAGTGAGTGAAATCAAATGTCACACACTTCAGCTGCTAAGGAGTCATCAATCATCCTTAGGAGAGCAGAAGGAGTATTCTGTGTTTGCCTCATTGATCTCAAGGAAGGAGGCTGCTCCTTCCCCTCCTGCAAGCATGAGTGATGACTCCTTAGGGTTTGAAGCTGTGTGACACTTGATTTAGGGGCTGCTGTCATCACTTGTGAGGCAGGCTGCCACCGCTCCCCTTTAAGAGGCCTCTTGGAAAGGTTCTTGATTAAGTCATGAAGAAGAGAGAAACCTTCATTTCCTTCCCAAATCGAATTCACCATGGTTCCGTGTAGCAGTTTACATATCTGTTTAATCCTATTTTACAAAGATGTGTCTCATTACTGTTTAGAGATTATGAATAAAATAGATTTGACACGTTAAATGTCAAAATCAGTTTCTCAATTTCATTGGCAAATAGAGTGTCTTCTTCATGCCTAGACAATGTTATGGGCTGAGATCTAAACAGATGTTAATGAGACTATAAAGTATGAACTACTTCCACCACAAGGATAGCCTAAAAACTTGGGAAGCCACCATTATTCATTCTCTAATCTGTGCGAATCCTTGAATTGAAACAGGAAACCTTGTTTTGTATGGAGCCTATCTACTTTAGCTTCCTCAGGTATGTAACACAATGCATGAACGTTGTTTGATCTGTTGCTTAGCTGCCATGAAGAATATCCCTGGTAGGGTCTGGTCTAGGTGACTTTTCTAGTAATTTTTAGTTCCACTATTAACTGGGAGGAAAAAAACACAGTGCATTGATGTATCTGCTGTCTACTGAAGGTGCAAAGGATGAAATTCTGTCCCCATCAAGTCAATGGCATAAAATGTCTTTAAATTCAGCGTTATTTTTACCTGGTGGTTGAGAGTGTACAGGTAGATGGACTGTGGTAAACAGAGACAGCCACGACAGGACTTTTTTGTTCGTTTCCCACTAAATGCTTTGTCTTTATGGGGCGGGCAACCAAAGCTTTTCTGGCTAATAATTACATAGATTAATCTGATACTGAGGTGTGACTTATTTTTGCTTGCTTGCTTCTTGTGCTCACAGGGAAAAAAAAGTTATAAGGGCAAAAAGATCCTGCAATTATCTGTGCCTTCATTAACTGAAATAATAAAATACTGGAAGCAGAAAGTTACTTCCAAATGGTTCAACTTGCTGAAATAGTAGTAGAGTTTCTTTTCCATGTTCTTTCTTTCAACATGTTTTAAGAACTGTAGTACAGTTCAGTTCCCCCTCCTGAAAGACAGAATGCATCAGTTTATTGCTCTGTACAACCCAAACAGGTAGCCCACCATTTTCAGTGGTAGAACTTGATGGTAACTCTAGGACGTTTCTCAGGTGAACGTGGCATCACGCAACTGCAAGGTTAAGTGCAGTGAGGGCACTAGAAGCAAGCATTATAGCATCACAGCAAGATGGCTTTCTACCTGCCGCTCCCTCATCTGATACAGGAATCAGGCAGGTTATGTGAAAGTGGTGAAGTTAATGACCAAAGTCACTGAAGAAGCAAAACACCATGTTCAGAGAAAAGGGGAAACAGAACTTTCTTGGAGAAGATGGTGGTGAAGATCAGGGAGGATCACAATAATTTGATCTTGGTAACTGAAGAAAGCAGACAAAGTAAGAACATAAGTGTGGCATGGGAGCAACTTTGCTGTGCAGGCTAAGCACCCTTCCCTCTCTAAATTTTAATTTGTCTTTAATCGACTTAAGACATGAGTGATTCTTTGGGGATTTCGGTTACATCCACTGAAGATATCTTCGTTTTTGTCTTAGCAGTGCAAACTTCTATTTCCTTCCCTACATGTTAGTGCCAATATGTGTCTTTTACAGACTGATTATCTGTCAGAAAAGTTTAAACGTAAAAGACTGTAGGCTGATTTTTCTCCTTGGTCTTCTAAGAATTTGTTGTATGTATCCAAAAGGAAGAAAACTCTTTATGAAGGGAAACCCAAAATCTTAAAGGACCAATTCTTCATTCATATACAAATGAGACGCATCTCACTAAGGAAGAAAAAGTAATAAATTAATGGGAAATGAGTGGTAATAAATGAGGTATTGGACCTTGATAAAATAATACAAATATGAGCTGAAAGTTTTCAGGTTTTAAATTTATCCTTTTTTCATGGATGCCCAATAGGAAAGAGTAACTATTCTTAGAAGTTACTTTAATTTCACTAGACAAGATTACTTGTTAGAATAAGGAAAAAAATAAGAGATTTCTAAGAAAGGTTTAAACGTGTAAATCTTTTCATAAATGTATGCAGTATTTGTTGTCTACCTTCTGCCATACTTTTTCTTCTGTTTTTGTCGGCTGGAACTCGATGCTCTAAACATACCTTAATTGTGTCTAATAAACACTGATTTGACTCTGAGGAATCTCAACAAATCTAATAAAGCAGGATTTGATTCTTTTCTACTACTTATTTCCTCAAGATTTTTTTTCATATGCTGCAGGACAGCTACATGGCTAATGCTGGATATCTTAGGTATCTGCATACCTGTCATTTGAGGAATTTGAGAAAGACTTTTTGAGAAGTCTTTGCAGCACTGACAAGTTATTAATACAAATGTCTTGTTTCAAGTTTTATATATTTTTTAAAAAATTTGGACAGATGAAAAAAATCCAAAGATGTCTGAACCTTTTTCAGATTAGAGTACTTCCCAGTATTCTCAAGCTTGAAGAAATTCTGTCTGTAAAAGTATTGCATATTTGTTTCAAGGTATTAAATACTGGATATGTTTTCATGCGTTTTAATTTGTAAAGTAATGTTAACTATTCAAACATTTATTTTGCCCCCATGTATTCTTTCAGCTATCCAAAAGAAACTGCAGAAAGGCATAGAATTTTAAATGTGTCCCTATGTAAAGGAAGCGTGAAATAGTAAGTGTTGCAGCTTCTCTGCTTTTCCGGGAAACACCAGCAAATGCTGTATTTGTTTTGCTGGTATTCTTAGCGCAATACAAAATGAGTTCTTGAGAAATAACAGAATATTTATTTTCTGGACTGAGGGTATTTTGGAAGGGAGACTACAGGGGATTAATGGCTGTAAATCAAACACTTTTGGGTGAATTTCTGTATCTCTCTATTGGTGCCAAGGTGGAAATCCATAACAAGCAATAGTGTGGTCTGTATTTGAAATGTTTTCATCTTGGAAAGAAAGAAAATTTATTTTTTAATGCTTTAATGGCATAGTGTTATCATTAGCTGGCACAGATGTGCTTAAAAGGCTGGCAAAAAAATTGCTGGCATTTGGTGATTGCTACTTAGGCAACTGACTCATGGCAAGGACATGCAAACGGTGAATTTTCATTATAATCATCACTAGAAGCCAAACTTCACATTGTAGGTCGATTAAGTATATTACGCCACTGAAAGTAAAGGGGGATGGTCATTTCCACGCATGCTGTTGTAAAATGTTGTTCCATGTAAATAGATGCGAGAATAGGAAAAAAGGGAACAGTGTAAAAATACTGATGTCTTTATATCATGTTATGGTCATGCTTCTAAACAGATGTACATGTAAGGAGTTGGGAAGGTGTAAAGGTTGAGGGAGAGAAGCAAATACGGAGTGTGGAGTCAGCACGGAGGAGTGTAGGGAAAAGCTTGGAGGGTAGAGGAATGGAAGCTGTGGCACAGCCGGTGAGGGCAGTAAAACGGCTGAAGTGCATTTGCAATCAACAGAGATAGCAAGGGGAAGGAGCTTCCATTGAGGGACAAACTGGCTCCTTGGTCCCCCTCAAACCCTTCACTGCTAAAATGCTTCTGCCACTGCCTCAGTTACCTCTAGCAGCTGACTGACATCCCGGTCCAGGGCACCCTTGCTCTCAAGCAGTTCTTCTAGGTGTGCTGGTGGGAGTGTGGGGGGAAGGAATACAGCAACTGAACTTGCCTAGCATCCTTATCTTGGGGTAGTTTCTGAGTTGCCAAGAATCAGGGAGTGAAAATACTTGTCGTAGAGAGATGGACTCTTTGTGACAGCAGAAGACTCTCCTCCTGCTACCCTTGAGAGCTGTGTTTGGTTCATCTTCTAAAAGTAGTGTCCTGACTCAAAGTAGACAGAGGTTTCGTGGTTTAATACAAGACTGCACAAGAGTGCTGAGGGAGCTGGCAGAGGTGCTCGCCAAGCCGCTCTCCATCATTTATCAGCAGTCCTGGTTAACGGGGGAGGTCCTGGACGACTGGAGGCTTGCCAATGTGACGCCCATCTACAAGAAGGGCCAGAAGGAGGATCCGGGGAACTACAGGCCTGTCAGCCTGACCTCAGTGCCGGGGAAGATTATGGAGCGGTTCATCTTGAGGGCGCTCACAAGGCATGAGCGGGACAACCACGGGATCCGGCCTAGCCAGCACGGATTCATGAACGGCAGATCCTGCTTGACCAACCTGATCTCCTTCTATGACCAGGTGACCCACCTAGTGGATGAGGGAAAGGCTGTGGATGTGGTCTACCTGGACTTCAGCAAGGCCTTTGACACCGTCTCCCACAGCATTCTCCTAGAGAAGCTGGCGGCTCACGGCTTAGACAGGTGGACTCTGCGCTGGGTCAAAAACTGGCTGGATGGCCGGGCCCAGAGAGTTGTGGTGAATGGAGTTACATCCAGTTGGCGGCCGGTCACGAGCGGTGTTCCCCAGGGCTCAGTACTGGGGCTGGTCTTGTTTAATATCTTTATCGATGATCTGGATGAGGGGATTGCATGCACCCTCAGTAAGTTTGCAGATGACACCAAGCTGGGCGGGAGTGTTGATCTGCTCGAGGGTAGGAAGGCTCTGCAGAGGGACCTGGACAGGCTGGATCGATGGGCCCAGACCAATTGTATGAGGTTCAACAAGGCCAAGTGCCGGGTCCTGCACTTTGGCCATGACAATCCCATGCAGCGCTACAGGCTTGGGGAAGAGTGGCTGGAAAGCTGCCTTTTGGAAAAGGACGTGGGGGTGCTGGCTGACAGCCGGCTGAACATGAGCCGGCCGTGTGCCCAGGTGGCCAAGAGGGCCAATGGCATCCTGGCCTGTATCAGAAATAGTGTGGCCAGCAGGAGTAGGGAAGTGATCGTGCCCCTGTACTCGGCCCTGGTGAGGCCGCACCTCGACTACTGTGTTCAGTTTTGGGCCCCTCACTACAAGAAGGACGTCGAGGTGTTGGAGTGTGTCCAGAGAAGGGCAACGAAGCTGGTGAGGGGTCTGGAGAACAAGTCTTCTGAGGAGCGGCTGAGGGAACTGGCATTGTTTAGCCTGGAGAAAAGGAGGCTGAGGGGAGACCTCATCGCTCTCTACAACTACCTGAAAGGAGGTTGTAGCGAGGTGAGTGTCGGTCTCTTCTCCCAAGTAACTAGCAATAGGACGAGAGGAAATGGCCTCAAGTTGCGCCAGGGGAGGTTTAGATTGGACATGAGGAAAAATTTCTTTCCTGAAAGAGTGGTTAAGCATTGGCACAGGCTGCCCAGGGAAGTGGTGGAGTCCCCATCCCTGGAGGTATTTAAAAGACGAGTAGATGAGGCACTTAGGGACATGGTTTAGTGGACATGGTGGTGTTGGGTCGACGGTTGGACTCGATGATCTTAGAGGTCTTTTCCAACCTCAATGATTCTATGATTCTAAGACTTGCCTGCTTAACCACCGGCTCATCTGGTCCATACATAGAATTGTTTTGTAGCTGCTTAAATAATTTGGGTTGAAATGGCAATGCAGTCTTGAGGGACTCACAGGATGTAAGAATATGTATGTATGTGTGTATATATATATGCGTGTGTGTACGTTTTTGGAATGATTTCTTTCCAGATTTGTTTGCAGTAGATGACTTGGCTTTTAAAATGGACTGAAATAAACAGTGACAATTGAATTAAGATAGTATCAGGCACTTCTGGATTGGTAATCTAGTATTTTAATTGTATCAATAATTTTGGAGTCCAAAGAACAGAACTATAGTTTAAAGTGTGGGAAAGCAACTATAAATTATATCTTGGCGGTCCATGCACCTTCAATCACTTCCTGACTATGTTTACTCAGTTTTCAAGCCAAAATGAGCTTTTCTAACTGCAAACATTGCAAGCCAATCTTGATCTATAAAATGCAACCTGTTGCTTAGCCAGTGAAAAAGCTGGACTCCAGAAATGGTCTGGGATTTCTGTTTCTAATAGAGCACGGTATAACTCTTTTATTACTACATCATTGTAGTCTTGTCGATGGGAGTAATTATTTTGCTGGTAACTTTAGCAGATGCAATGCATGCTGAAGGCAGGTAGCAATCGTTAAAAATATTCTTGTGGAGACTTTATTGTGGTATATTTCTAATGTAGACTCTGGGGTCGCAGAGCTAGGCAGCTGAAAGGAGGGCTGAGAGGAACTGGTTGTTAATTCCATTGCTACTGGGGCAGAGCATCATATAAGCATTTGAAATTCTATGGGGAACCTGTGGACATGAAGGCTCTGAGGTAATGGAAGTGCATTCTGGTCATAGCCCTGCGCTGCCACATTGCTGCTGCTGCCCAGGGCAGTCAGGTTAGGAGCAAGCTATGGGGTTGTTTTGGGTTTTTTGTTGTATACGTTGAGGGTTTGCCAGAGCCAGAGGAATACTTAGGAAAGAAGATCAGTGGCTTTCTATTCTCCTTGCACTGTTAGGAGTAGGAAGGGTGGAATAAGGGCCTACCCAACGTTGATGCTATTGCTAACAGAAACACGGATTTTATCATTCTGTCTTTAATCACTTAGTAACAGAGGAGGCTTTTCAAGTATATTGGGCAATAGTCCTGCATTTTACTTTCTTGTGGTGGAGCACCAGATGTATTGTCATTTGAGATTTATGCCAGTGAAAGCCTGCAGTCACGCATGGTTTGCTCTTTGACCTGACTCCTCCTTCCTCCCTTTCCTCACCAGTCAGCTGCTGTCCCTCTGCTGCTAATTTACATCCCCAAATGAATAAAGTCTAATCCCTAACCCTTAATCCTCCTAAAACCAGCTGAACTTTGTGATCCTATCTTGACTTTGCAGGAGATTTAAAAAAAAAAAAAAAAGGCAGACTGAAAAAATGTCTTTTCAGTTCTAAAAAGGGTGGCCATCATTTATGTTTTGGGGGGGACTTTCTGCAAGTGCGCTGGCATTTTAGTGTTCCGTGTATTTTTTCTTGGTGTTTTTTTTTTCTTTCCACATTGAGCATAATCATCTGTTTCAGTTCTGCCTGCTTGCTGTGCAGCGTATACTCCTGCCAGAGGAATCTGAGGAAGAGGAGTTTCCAAGGAGACCTAGCTCCAATGTATTAATGTAGAGAGGGGACAGCGCACATTCCCAGCATACTATTTGATAGATGAACATAGCAATGAATAGAGATTTCCCTAGTTCCCCCTTTTAAAAAGTAGTAATTTTTATTTCTGGAGCCAGGCAGTGTCTGAATGAGCCGTGCCCTTTCTGCCTGTAGGTCTCTGTATTGGTATGCTGCCAGCATCTTGTCCCACAAGATTTCAGGAAGCAGAGGAGGATGCTCCTCCTCTTTGAATCTGGTAGGGTTTACAGTTCTCCTCTTGTGCTACATTGCACAGTGAATTGGCAATATTCATCTTGTCTTTTGCCTAGGTGAATTATCACAGTGTTAAAATGTGAATGCGGTATATCTTTGTGAAGTTACCGGTTTTGGTCTACAGACAAAATCAGAGCTGGCCTGAGAATCAGAGTTTAAATCTCTCCTAATAGGAATGTTGTAGAGTGAAAGAGCAGAGAGAGAAACTCTTCCTCAGACAGAGGGTGAAGCACGTCAACTGCTGAAGCTCAGTGTGAGTGCAGTCCCCTCCTGTAAGCCCGTAGGCAAAGCTTAGCAAGAAGATTTTCGTGGCTATGACTGGCACCCCAGCTGCCTGGGCTGCTCTCGCTTCTAGGCTGGATTATTGAACTTTTGCATTTTGGAAAGTTTGGTCTGTACAGAATGTTGATTGCTGGCTCACTCAGTAATGTGTCATGTGGAGAGCACAGGCTGGGGAACCCCATGGTTCTTCCTTTAAAGAAATGAACATTATAAAATGTGCAATGTTTAACCTTGTAACAGAAAAAGGAGAGGATTGTACAGCATAGGATTAAATATGGGAATGCTCAAGCAACCAGAAACAGTGGGATAGTTTATGAAAGGAAAGGAAAAAACCATAAAAATGAAGTTCTCCTTAGTGGAAATCTCATAGACAAGCATCTTGTTATGATTTCTTGGAAAGACAGTACTCTGCACAGCTGTTAGCCACGTAAGAGAGAAATATGTATGTGCATATCCAAATGTGAATATTCAGTTACTAATCCAGTTTCCCCAAACACTTGGAATAGAGCTTTCTCCAGTGCTTGCTAGATTAAAAAAAAAAAAAAAAAAAAAAATTAAAAAAACTTGCCCTTGAGAAACTGTGTTCCAAAACCTTGATTCTTATTAGGAAGCAAAGCAACTTTCTTGTGGCAGAAAAATCATCATGCTTTGGGTAGAAGTTTTAAAAACATATGGCCCACAGAAATAGCAGGCTTCAGAAAGATTTGTCTTTAACATTATGTAAACAATTTATCTTTGCACGTGGAAGCTGCACATCAGATAAGGTGCATTCTTGCAAAGTGCCATTCCTTGAAAAAAAGTCTTCAGTCTCCACCTTCAGATAAGACCCCGCAAAACTGCATTAGAGAATATATCAAATGGTACACAGACAGGAGAACAGGTAGGAAAGAAGGGAATCCCACCTACACTTCTTATTCTGCTAGTGGCACATGAGCGTACTGTATAGACTGCTTGATCACATGGTTTATGGGGTCTTCTTAACAGCTAGGCTGAGTTATGCAGGTGAAAGTATGATTTGTGCATTTTGTTAACCACATAAGCAAGCTTTAAACTCACCAGTTTGAATATAGTTAATGTCTTTTTCATTATACATTGGACAAAGATAGAGCTCTGTTACAAGCGACATACACTATCTTGTTTTTTCTTCCTTCTGAGATGCCTGAAGAAAGGAAGAGATGTGATCTATTCCAAATCTGTGAATGAATGCATAAAATATAGTTATCTGACAGGGCCACTGGTATCTTTTCATAAAGACTTGAGTAGCCAGCCTTCGTGTCACTGCATAATCTTTACGGTTGCAGGAGCTTAGCAGGAAGCTTAGAGAGCTTTGCCTGTGTTTTGCTGCTTTTCTCATCAGTGCTTTAATGCCTGCTGATTAAGAGGTCGTAAATCTTTGCGATATTAGCGGAGGAGTCCATTTCCATAGCAAATGACAACCTTTCCCTGCCTCCTTTTAACTGTTATCACGCACATGTGGCAGCTACTTGTACATATCATTGTCACACACACCATATATTCCGTACAATGAATGCTCTTTTCCTGGAAACCTGAACCTCTTACCACTGCTAGAGGGTAGCCTTTACTCTTGAGGTCACCTAACTTGGCAAGTCAGTGAGTTAATGGGTCTGAAAAGATTATCCTAGACCAAAATTGATGTAAACATTCTCCTTTCAATGTAGAACGTATGGGCTTGGATGCCTTTCATCTTTCTTTGCACATTCCAGATGTTTGCTTCTTTCCTCTCATCGTATATACATGGTGGGATAGATAATGTACTGAGTTCAGATTTATGTCTAGAGCATGATGTGTTTGTACTCCGCTTCATTGCACCTTCTTTTTCCCTTTTATTTGGGAAAGGAGAAGTACCTTAAAAGCCTTTTTTAATTCAGGTTTGATTTGTTTATTCAGTGCTTTCCAAAAGCAGTCTGGTTAGAGTCCCTCGTCCCCTTCATTTCCTCTGCTGTTCCCCTGCGATGTATCTCCTTTCAGTCAAGGATGACTCTATGCTGTAGTGGTTTACTCCTTCGGCTGCTTTGAAAAAGTTCTAGAAGGCAGATCTCACAATTTGCTTTGGGAGGGTCCTCGTTTAAAAAAACAAAACAACTCACCAACATAAAACAGATCTTTAGCATTAGGTATTTTGAGAATTAAATGCTAATTTTTCCACAGGTGATACTCTAATAGGCATTCACATCTTAAAGTTATAATGGGTATTTCAGTTTTTATCTTTCACTGAATGTCAACAGCCCTTAATGGCTATGTGCTGTTAAAAATTTTCTTTTGTTTTTGGGTTCGACCTGAAGGTCTCTGAAGCTGAACTACTGTTAACTTCTCTAGCATAGGGACAATTTCTCTTTTATCATCCGAATGTCTTTTATTTTTCCCAAGCAGGCATGTTAGGTCTATTAACAAACGTCAGAATCCACAGACCACAGTTATTCCTCTTTTTCCTGTTTTTCCAGTCTTGCTTCTTTGACTGTGAGTCAATCCAGAATAGATTTATTTTTTTTCCTCAACTCAAGGATGGTGTAAACACACTTGATGCAAAATCAAAATGTCTACTCAAGTATCAACAAAAGGTATTTAAAGAACAAGGAAGTGTGCTCTGAGCTAGGACACCATTACCATCTGAAAAAAATTTGTGGTTAATTCACTCAGTTTATATTGTTATATCTTGCTTCTCTTAAATTAGACAATGTTGTTGTCCAATAAAATATGCATCTATTTGTCATCAGATTTGTAGAAAAACTATTTCGGATGATGCTTTCCCCACAGCTTTCTTGATTACTGCACTATGCTACTGATTTCTGTTACTTTTTCTAAATTCTGTGTGCTCCTGTCCTTTCTGTCCCTTGCCCTTGCTCCCACCACTGCCCACTCTGGGTAGGGGAAATTTGGCACCTTTTCTCTTTAGTAGCAGGGAACTTTTAACCATTGACCTTGGCATACTGTGTAACTTACTTTCTAGGTATGCAAACTTCTTGTGAATTACCATGGTGTGTAACCTTAGTGTACCTGAACCCTGAATATACTTTACTTGAAGCTTAGCTGACAAATTCCAGGGATATGTTCCTCTCTCTTGAGTTTTAGGAGAAACAAGATTCAAAATTCTTGAAGCACAAGAGACGACTCAAGGTTTTTTGAGTTAAAATCACCATATACAAAGGCATGTATGGGAGGGAGCAGTTGCCTGGCTCCGAGGGGTGGCCAGGGAGGAGACGACTCTGGCATCCGTGGGTATAGTTCTGCCTCCCTGCTTTGTTGGAGGTGGCTCTCCATTGTACAAGGTGAGCTTGAATGTTGCTTTTTATCCAGTGTGATTTGGATCTGTGTATTGCATGCATGTATATTTATTTATGTATTTCTCTGTAGTTGGTTAATTTTAAATCAAGTACCCCAAGTTTGGGGGGAATTAACCTGAGATATGGCTTTGATCATCAGAAAGCGTTTTATCTTGTGTTCCTTTATTACTTTTCCAGGACTCCAGTTGTAAAATGTTATTCTGGAAGTTCACCTTGTGAATTTTGGCATCATTTGCTGCACAAATTAGCTTGAGATAAATTGATTCACAATTAAGAGTTTGGTCCTCTCAGCGATGGCATTTGGGAAGGGCTTTACCAGAGGTCACTGCTCGGGATGGGACAGGCAGAGGTCCACATGTCCTGGCTGACCATGCCCCTTCCTAGGGCCCTGTCCCGTGCGTCGGGATGTGCTCTTTAGGTTGGCGTCTTGGCCAAAGGTACAGCAGCCTCTGTGCCAGCTGAAGGTCCCCTGCTGCAAAAAGGTCCTTAGCTGCTCAACAGCCGTCTTAATTCTTCAGTTCTCTTCCGGAACGGCAAAGGGAATTCCCTGGTGGGCTGCAGTGGAGGGGGGGGTCTGTGCATGCGCCTTTAAAACACTGTTACATACAACAGAGGAAATCAGGATGTAATTAGTGCCGTCTGTATTAACAGGTAGATTGTCTGTGTACTCTTTTAGTACTCTATTAGTACTCTATTAGTAATCCCATCGTGTTTTGGGTATGGCAAATGGATAGATAGAGGAAATTTGTCGTCTTCATAAAATTGAGTGCTTGTGTCTGTAGTGCCCTGGTCCGACATGGGAGTTTGTAAACTTCCTAGCTGTTCAGAAAACATTATCAAGGCTTTTATCTATCTGAAGAAAAAAATAACACCCTCAAAACATAAAACATTGATACTAAGAAATAAATAGATTTTTTAGCTCAAGTGTGCACAGCAGTGGATTTTTAGCTTACATATTTTGGGGTTTTACGATATACTTTTGCAAAGATGTGGGGAATGATTGTATGCTTCCTCTTTTATATACTCTTTAAAGGATAAATCAGCTTTATCATGTGATAAATTTGTGTATGTATACATGACTGTAAAAATATATATTTAAATTGTTTTAACAAATTTGACCCTCTCCTGAAACATTTAACAGATTTTTCTCATAATTTCTACAATTCTTATGAATTGCTAGATCACCTTACAATTTTAAATATCCCATTTGGTCAGCCTTTAAGAATTATGTAACTTAGCTCTGGTGAAAGAAGGAAATTCATAAGAAATAATCTGTCAGGCTGAAAGAACTTTGCAATAAGTGAATTGTCATACTAAAAGGGACTTGATTATTTTCTTTCCCTTGGCAGTTTTCTAAGTGTATGCTGTGAATTCAGAAATCACTCTCAACAAAACTATCTACTGTCTGGATCTTGGCTTCTCAGGGCTGTGTTACTGGAAAGCTGAAATGTCTATCTAATACACTGTTGTGTATGCAAACAGGTATTAAAAATAATCAGAAAAAGGGACTCGACATCTATGGTGATTTTGTCCACAGACGACTTCTCTTCCATTAATATTTTAAATTGGTTTTGTGCCTAAGTTGTATGGCTAATTCATTAAGTGCTGTTTAATCAAGTTTTTAGTAGCCTTTTGTTTGTCTACATGAGCCTTCTGTAAGAGGAGAAGGCAAGCTTTAGATACGGGGCTCTATAGTCCCTTGGCATAGTATTGTGCACGTAGCGCGCAGCGCTCCTCTCCCTGGTATGTGAAATGGGGTCATTCTGCTGCACTGACTAAAGGACTGATGGCTAAAAAAAAGTGAGTCGCTTTAACAAGTTTAATTCCCATCAAATACTAAGGAGTATTTTCTCTTACATTCGCTGTTTTCCATCATAACGTGGGAATATTATCTACTAGTATTCTTCTGTTCAACACTATACTTTCCTGTTCTAAATATAATGAATTAATATTACGTTAAGATAATGAATATAATATTACATGGCAATAAACACCAATTTAAAAAGTTTTGTTGTATACACTTCAAATACTGAAACCGGAATTATGCTAAGGCATATAGATGGCCTTCTCTTGTTGATACTGACACTTTAAGGCTTTAAGGATGTCTGTTTATGTGATATGATGAGATTTTAATATCAGGTAGAATGTCTGCAAACCCTTAATGAAAAAATCAAAAGTCCCGTTTTACGGACATTAATCTTCTGTAGTTGACTTAAAGGTAAAAGCTTGTTTTTTCTTGCTTTGCATCAATGTATCTAATTCTGATTTTAAAATTCAGAATTCTCCTTCCGGTCTTCTATAGAACAACTTTCATATCAACTTGCTTACATCATCTGAAACATAAAGTCAATGTTGCAGGCATGCCTTTGGTTTTACATTATGTTATATACTGTTTCTTTGTCTTTCAAAATTCTAACACAGCTTTTCCTTTCTCCTGTGGCAGGATGACAAGGACTTGGTTCATGAGTTTGTTGTCGCTGAAGGTCTGACTTGCTTAATCAAAGTGGGAGCAGAGGCCGACCAGAATTATCAGAACTACATCCTGAGAGGTAAAGGAAATGCATCCAAAAGTTGTTTTTATTGCTCTGAAGCTCTCACAGGTCTGCTTCAACTTGCCTTGTTAAGTCTCTTGCAACATGTTCCTCAGTTTGGTCCCAATTCTTGCATGTTATGCAGGAAAATTAAGGGGGATTAATACTCACTGCTGAGCAGGATGAATTGGAAAATTCAAATATTGATAGTCTCTCCATTGTCCAGCTTTTCTTGTAGATCGTACTGAAAATCCGTAATTCTGAGAAAGAAAGGGCATTCTAAAGCTTTCACTGGATAATTGTAAATGTCAAAGGGCACAGAGCAAAATAACTTCTTGGAGTGGGATTAGTAGCTATGGAACAAACAGTGAGACGGTCATATCTTAAGGACAGTTGGCTGGAAAAAATTTTTAGCTATCTGATATTTTGGAGTTAAACAGGTAATCAGAGGTTTACGTTCTGTTCTTCGCACTTAAAAGATAACTGGCAAAGGTAGGGTTTGGAGAGTGATGTGGAAAAGGTGTGTTACTGGATTAGAAAGCTGATTTACTGTGTTGTGACCCAAATATGAATGCGTGCGATTTTGACCTAACCAGGAAACCCAGGCTGCAAATTGAGAGAGTTCCTTCGATAGTTTGAGGGGTTATGAGCAAGGGGAGAACAATCACACCAAGGGATCTTTGCTGCTGGATGATCTCATAGTAAATAGAGAGCGCTAACGAATGCATAGCTGTGGTGGATTGCTCATTTGAATTTTCTTAGACTGGCGTATATAGCTGTCTTTAAAAAAGTCACTTTGATGTATTTAGCTGCCAAAACTCAAACTGCAAATTGAGGAGTAAAACAAATACAAAAATAATGAGAAGGATTTCATAAGAACCAGGAATGCAAAGTTATTGAAAGCAAGGATGCAAATAGTAAGTGTGGCTTCATGCGAAGAACTTGAAGACTAGACTGTACGAATACCAGCTTTTGGGGGTGTATAAGAAACCAAACTAGTACCACAAATTATGTTCTGTGTCAGTAGCTGTACAGTGATATAAATGTACTTGAATAGTAGCTTGTATATACTCAAAAGTAGAAGACTACTAACCACAATGAAACTAGACAAGGACACAGAAACATGTGAAAGAAAGATTTTCTTTACAGCTGAAAGAAGAGGTTTCTGGGAAGAAACTGGCCATAGATGCTCTCAGAAAATTCAGACTAGAAGCAAAATAAAAGTGCTGTATAGGACAGTCTGGCCTTCAGTCTAGGGCTTTACTCCTTTATCAGCTTGGCATTCATCTAGTGTGGCTGGATGACGTCTTTTCCCTTCAGCTGGGTTTTGCAGCCAAATATTGAAAATTCAAAGTAAGGAAGCCTGATAGGTGTTTACGCTACCTGAGTAACCAAGTGGCCTCATAATCCAAACACTGGATAGCCCTGCAGAGCTTCTGCTCCAGTGTCAGATAAGGTCCAGGGCACTGAGCCTCACAGTTGGCAGAATGATCTGCTGATACCAGAGAAGTCAGTAGCATCTGAGTGATCTCACCACACTATTGCGCTTGCCTTCATCTTACTGAGATCTCATTTGCCATCATCCAGGTATGGATTGAGAAGAATTAAAACTTCCTTCCACATTGATTTCTTTTTCTTGTTACTAGGATATACCCTAAAGCATCCAGAATTCAGGGAGATGACAGTGATCTCTTTCTTGGTGTGGCTTCTCTAGTTGTGCTGTGTTTAAGAGCTTGGTGTCCATGGTCTCAAGTTAGAGATGTTCCACTGAATTCAGTGAATGATAAAACAGAGCCTTAGTGCAATGTCCACGGCATCATAATAAGGAAACTGCAAACTCATCTTGTTGCATTGTTATTAACAAGTGGTCACAACTTGTTCAAAATAAATATAAAACAAACAAACCATCACCACCACCACCAACAAAAACTAACCATATGGAAGTAAGCCATAGAGCTAAAACCTTTATTTTAAGAAGATGCTTTTAGGGTTTGGTGTCTTCTGAAATCAGGTCTTTTTTTCCCCCTATTTTGCTGGTGCAAGAAGCTGAAGTTTCTCTCTAGGTAGTGTATCCTAGCATCTGTTGCAATAATACGATTTTTCTCTGTGATGTGGATTTTATTTCAGAAATTAAATTTGTCTTGATTGTCTTTCAGGAAGTTCAAAGCTTTTTACAACTCCAAGATTATGTCAGCTGGTTTGCAGTTCCAGGAGCCAGCATGTACTTTCTGAATAGGTCTGCATGTGCAATGAGATAAAGATAGGTTTGGAAGTACGGTGCAGCCAGACAATCTTATCCAAATGCATTGAGGAAGGTGCTGAAAAGAAACATTAAATACGTCATGTAAGAATGTTTTTCTGGTGTATTATTTTTGGACGACCATAGCGATTGGTTGGATTTTTTTGTGACAGTCGCGTGTATTATTGCAGTGCTGCATTTTATGAAACTCGGAGTACTGATGAATAGGTTAATAAATTTCACTGAAGATACATCACAGTTAGCACTTAGGGGGTCCCATAAGCTTTAAACTCAGTGTTTAGTTATGGAGATTTAAAAAAGAAAAAAAAAAGTCATCTTTGTCTAGAATTCTTGTGCCTTACTGCTGTGGTGTCCTTGTCCTGCAGATCTTTTTGGAGTGAAATACATCCTCCTTATTTTCACTCCATTTAACCTAAATCATAAAGGGATGGATTTCTCCTTAATTTCATATTCTGGCTGCATTTCCCCAGCACCTTTGCTGTGATTCACTCTTTTCCTCTTGTGATCCTAACCCAGCTTACTGGGCTTGTGACAGTAAATGGCAGCCTTAGACACAGCATTGCCTCCTCCACCTCCAGGGCTTGCCCATGCGGGGCTGCCCATCTTGACTGAGTGGTTTCCAAGTGTTTCCTATGAACTTGTTTGCCTGTACTCTTCAAGAAATAGCTTTAGTGCCGGGTGCATAGTGCAATAGCCAAGTGCCGGGTGCTGCAGTTTGGCCACAACAACCCCATGCAACGCTACAGGCTTGGGGAAGAGTGGCTGGAAAGCTGCCCAGCGGAAAAGGACCTGGGGGTGTTGGTCGACAGCCGGCTGAACATGAGCCGGCAGTGTGCCCAGGTGGCCAAGAAGGCCAATGGCATCCTGGCCTGTATCAGAAATAGTGTGGCCAGCAGGAGTAGGGAAGTGATCGTGCCCCTGTACTCAGCCCTGGTGAGGCCGCACCTCGACTACTGTGTTCAGTTTTGGGCCCCTCACTACAAGAAGGACGTCGAGGTGTTGGAGTGTGTCCAGAGAAGGGCAACGAAGCTGGTGAGGGGTCTGGAGAACAAGTCTTATGAGGAGCGGCTGAGGGAACTGGGGTTGTTCAGCCTGGAGAAAAGGAGGCTGAGGGGAGACCTCATCGCTCTCTACAACTACCTGAAAGGAGGTTGTAGCGAGGTGGGTGTCGGTCTCTTTTCCCAAGTAACTAGCAATAGGACGAGAGGAAATGGCCTCCAGTTGCACCAGGGGAGGTTTAGATTGGACATGAGGAAAAATTTCTTGACTGAAAGAGTGGTGAAACATTGGCACAGTCTGCCCAGGGAAGTGGTGGAGTCCCCATCCCTGGAGGTATTTAAAAGACGAGTAGATGAGGCACTTAGGGACATGGTTTAGTGGACATGGTGGTGTTGGGTCGACGGTTGGACTCGATGATCTTAGAGGTCTTTTCCAACCTTAATGATTCTATGATTTAGACCTGGGAGGGAAAATAGGTTGGAAATATATGTATACGTAAGGGTTGTAGGTGGTTCAGTGAGTTCCCAGGTACAAGTTACTTCTTGAGGACATTGCTTTCCTTTTTCTAAAGGTCTGCATTGCTTCACTCTAATGTTTCCTGCTTGTGAAGTTCTGCTTAGTGGGGTTTTTTTAGTGGTTTTGCCTTGGTTCAAGCCAGACCAAGCTGCCAAAAGAATGACTAAATATGAGTCACAAAAGTTTTAGTTACTTTAATGGGTAAGTGAAGAGAAGTGTGGCTTTTACATACAATACTGAGAAATCCAGACAGTTTATTGTTGAGTGCTAAGAGAGTGGCTGTTTATTTCTGCTCGGGTCCCCCCAGCTAGAGTTGTTTGACAGTAGCTTTCCCAAAGTGTTCCCTTTTGTCACTGTATAGTGTATAGGTCCTAAACCAACAGTAGCCAGGGCTTCTCTCGAGAGTTACTCTGTTGAAAGACTAGTTTAGAAAACAGCTTTATTTTCCTCTGTACTTTTTAGTTCTTCACCCTAAATATATTCTTCGACATTGCTTTGAATTATTATGGAGATGTAAAGAAACTCTGTGTTTTGAGGGATTTTTTTTTTTTCCCCACAGAAACAGGCTTGCTTCCTTCCTCCCCCTCCCCCCTTCCTTTTTTCTCCTTTGGTGACAATTATCCATAAGAATGATGAACTTCACTCATAGCACTGAAGTTAAAAGTTTCTGTCCCAGTTACAAGATTGTGGTATGGTGGGTGTTGCCTAAATATTCAAAAATAAGTGGAAATTGGTGAAAGATGAAAATGTCCACAACTGATGAGGATTAATATGTCTTACTGTAATTTTGAAGATGCCTTCGATATAATTTTAAAATCTTCTGTTCCTTGCACAGAATGAGAAAGCAACACATGAACTGCCATGGCTGAGCACAGACTAATTAAATAATTGGTAGAATTATGGCAGTCTTCATGTTTTCTGTTAATTTAGCTAGTGCTATTCGGAAGGTGAGAAGGAAAAGCAGCTTGTGTAGACCAAGGCTTAATTGTTTTAAAAATATACTGAAAAAGTGAGGTATTGGGGGTTCAGGGGTCAGTCTGTTGACACCATGATGTAAGAAGTTCTACTTGGTGGGATTCTGTCCCGTCTGTCCCTCGCATCCAATGAGGAGGTTGTCAGAAGGTCATCCAGCCTTTTTTGCAGAGCGTATTTTTGTCCTTGGATCCCTAATTGCCTGCTTGTGGATTCAAATCAGTATTTAGTGGTATCCATAATTAGATGAAAGCTAGAGTTCGTTCTTGTGGTCTGAAAGCACAAGCTAGGTGTCCAGTCCAAGCAGGAAGAGGCCTTGACCTTGCTACAGCGCAAAATGTCAAAGAACTAAGGCTGAGGAAAAAGTGAGACCATCAGTCTGTGCTTATACTAGACCAGGTTTGAATCAAATTCTGCCTTTGGATGCAGGTCTCTGATTTAGTGGGAGCTGTGTGCTTATATGGGGAATAAGAATCTGGGTTTAAAGTCTAGATGAGAGAGATGGTTTTCATTTTGTTTGGTGTTCTTAGATTTTTTGCTTTGTGGTGTTTGTTGTTTTGTTGTTTGTTTTGTTTTTTTTTTAAAGAAGAAGAAATATAGGAAAACAAGTGCTTGGAAGGAGGCTAAGAGTTATGATTTGAGGCAATATTTCTGCTTTAAGTTACCCCCTCCCCCAAAAAACAAATCCATCATTATTATCTAAAATTAAAGATAGGGTATATCCAAAACTTCAATAATCCATATTTCATTCAATAATCTGGACAGAAAAACTAGGTTGCAATAGAACCAGTTTTGGTTTTTCCTATCATGGGCCCACTTCACTTCTGATAAAGTGATAAAGTCCTGTTGGTCTCTACAGACATTGGAGCAAGTGCAAAAGATGGTCCTGGGTGAGGGATCTGACATATGCCATACTCGTATGTTGTATGTACAACTTACAGTTATGTTGTATATTGCTGACAACAACAAAAAGTGAAAAGAAATTGCTGTAAGAGCTACTGATTGTAAAGCAGAAAGCGATTTTGCTGTTGGAATTAGGAGATGCCCAACTGTTTGACAGGGTGGTCAAACATGCACAGGAGCCACCGGAGTTGGTCAGAATCGCTGATGAGTGCCCAGGCAGGGGGGTCAGGTTTTCTAAAGCAACAGGCAAATGGCTCAATCACAGACGTGTACCAAAGCCACCAATGGTTAGGCCTATTTATAAAGCCAGAGGCATGCGATCCCACCTGCACACCAACTTTAGAACGAAGGGTTGTACTGCGTATTCTGGGAAATCAGATTAAATTCCTGAAACAACTCAGTGCTGGATGGTAAAGACCATCTGGTTGCTGTCTGTCACCAGGACACTGTGTGCCCGAAGATGTCAAGGAGCTAGAGGAAGTCAAAGGTGAGGGTGAGGTTTTGCAAGCGGGCAGTGGAAGCTGCTGCTGATAACCCTCTCGTTCTGAAATCCAGACATGAAGTTATCAGCGAGCCGGTGGCATTTCTGCATCGAGCCAACTGCTACTAGGAATGCTTAGGGTTTATAAGCGTGCTCTCTGTAATGGCGGGATGATCCATTTCCAGGAATCGGATGGCTGTTTTTATCAGAAAGACCCCTCGTTATTACAAGGACAGGAATGCTTCCAGTGCTCTTGAATTTTCCTCCCTCACCCTGATGGATTATGTGGCTTTGGCCTTTTACGTTAAAGGTTAGGTATTATAAAGTGTTTAGCATGGGGAAGCATGTTCTTCTGTGGTAAATGTATGTGAAGCATTGTATCATCAGCAGGGTTTGTGTAAATATCAAAAGACTAGAAGTAAGGTCTGTGAGAGGTTATCCTAAGTAGACATGTCTTGCTGGGCTTGGTACCACAGCAGTAAAACAGATGGTAGTAAAGTTAAGTTTAGTAGTGAAAATGGAGCTAATGCTGTGTATCGTGCATACCTTTGCATTATTCCTGTTCAAGTATGAACTGGAGAACTGTTTAAAGTTTTCCAGCTGTAGAAAAGTATCCCAGGCACAAGTAAATAGGAACAGACAGTGCACGATTAGGCTTACCTTTGCATTTATTTCTTTTCCTGAAGCCAAGTATGAAAACTTTCCTGACTTTCTTCTCTTAACCTTCAGTGTGCAGGTACCCCTATGTGACTGTGAAGTTCTTGCCCATATCTCTGCATATTCAAGTTGACGACTTGTGTGCAGTCTTTTAAAATTATGCAAACTTCTCAGTTGATCTTGAAGTAGCTGTAGTAAGAGTCTGTGCTTTAAAGAGAAATCAAGTGCCTAAAGCTTGATTATTTAGGAGTATTGCTTCTAAGAGGGACTTGCTGGCTCAGTCTCCCTGTAAATTCAGTTCTTTGATCTTTCTGCTGAGTCCATCAGAAAGCATATCAGAGTTGGACACTTGTCCTGTGGGGATTTGAAAATTCATATCATTCATTTTATGCTGGATGACAGACTGCAGTCCCATGAATCCATACCAACAGATGGCAACTCCACCTGGAAGCTGTTATGCCCACATAGTATGGGGCAGCTCCACATGGAGATTCAACCTAGGTTCCTCACCACCACCACCAAAAAAAACCCAAACAAAAGCCAGCAAACCAAACAAACCACAGTTGTGTTAGCAAATTAGTAGCAAATTAGTGTACCTGTGCTACTAAGACCTGTTAATGAGCAGCACTGCTGAGCTTAGGTATGGTGTTACTGTGATGCAGCCATGCCATCTCCCTTTGTGAAATTGGCTACGCTGCCAGCTTTCCATCAGTGAGCTTTGTAGGTGCCATTTGTTGTTCATATCAAAAGTAACAGTCCCAGAAAAAACAGGCCTATACCTGATGGCTCAGTACCTCTTCCTGCTACATGGGTGGAGAAACCTCAAGATGTGCCTCTTTTTGTGTCTTGAAAAGCCATGGAATGAAAAAATATGAATGGATTTGGCATCCTGGTTCATGAACTCTTTACATTAGAAATAATGAGATTATAATGCTCTTCATCGTACCAGAAAAGAGGGCACATTATACTATCTCCATGATTAGTAATATAAACACTAAACCTCCTTAGCTTGGTAGCTGAATCCTCTTTCACTTCTGCAAGTATCTCTTTAAGACTAAATGCATTTGTTTACTTGTACAAGGGTGGTTGGGAGAGCTTGACCTCGGAAACCATGCAGTTTAAAAAGAGGGAAAACATCCTCTTTGCTTTCCTCTCTATGCTTTTAGCGTTTCCTTTCTTCATTTCTCATCTGCATATTTTAAAATGGTATTTATTAGACTCGATCTATGCATGCATTACACTGAGTTTCCTACTGAACACAACCTTAAGTGTTCCCTTAGTTTGTGGAGGAAGCCCTGCCCTTTCCTTCCTCCCTCCTCCTCCTCCTCTTCCCTCCCTTTTCCCTGGATGTGATTCTGATCCGTGATCCACCTGGAAGCAGAGCCAGATGGTCCTAACACACAGCGCACAGTATGAGTCCTCCCACTCTGGGATGGGAATTGGCACTGAAGCAAATTTGAGTTCAGAAGTTTAACCACCCTATAGTAATTTACACATCTACAAATAAACGGAGCTGTTCCTTGCTCTGTGCGTTATATAAAATGGCCTTTCATGTTGGGACTGCTTGTGAGGAGGATATAGGGTTCTCATGGTCGACATGGAATTCAGCAATAACACCACCATAAAATTACGGATTTCCCTTGTTTTTAAAGCTGACAGAGGCTGGGAGGCTTTGGGTTGCTTTCTGTCTCTATGAAAATGAATCTTCAGCTTTTGTGTAATTTTTTTTTTGTTTTGTGAAATTCCCATGAAATATGACACCTCAGGCTATGCAGAGCCCATGTAAAATGAGGAACTGAACCATGAAAAATGCACATCCGTAACTACTAAGCAAAGAATAAGTACTTGGGAAGTAGTCCCAGGGGCCTTTAAAGTCCTTGTGGACGTTATATGATTTAACTACTCAAACTTCATGAACGAGCCTTGAAAACAATGTACCGATTCCAACTGGTAGGAGCATATTACAGAGTATTTCTGCCTTTTTGTAGTAATCTTTTAGCCTGAAAGTATCCAAAACCCGATTCATTAGAGAAGGAGAAAATGTACACAAAATAAAGACATTCATAAGCTGGCACAGACATGAGCACTTGCACAAAGTATGCAGCTGCTGGCGATTTCACTATGAATTACTTGTATTGAATATATGCACATAAAACATGGTAAAATACGGTTGGGAAATAGTGTTTGATTATTCCTGTTTCAAGATTAGATACTTCCACAGCTATTTGTGATGGTGATTGCTAGGCTGCCATACAAAGTGCTCTATCCTGATACAGAAGCAGAGAAAATTAAGGACTTTAAAGGAGGAGGCAGGGAGGTAGGGTCAAATGTGTAGGATAATTAGAAAGTGCTGACTGTTATTCCATGAAGGTGATTATTGTGTGACATAGGGATGTGTCAAAAATGAGATTCTTCAAATGTCTGTAGAGTTAATTTCCATGTCCAGATATGTTTGATTTATTTTAAGTTACATCTTAGCCTTGTCTGTCTGGATTTTTTGCAAATGTGCATGCGTATGCATTTTTATCAATCATGTTCTCGTAGGTGCAATCAGAAAATGGGAGCAGTGGACTGTAAACTCTTAAAATACTTATTTTCATTACCATGAGGCAGCGACCTGCTTTAAGCCTCTGATTGGTACTGCATCAAAATATTAAAAAAACATAGACGATTAAAGAATTTAAAAGCTAAGCCATAGGACTTGCATGTATTAGCACAGTATTAATTATTAACCTATCATAAATGCTGCATTCATACATATGTGTCAAAGAAAAAGTGTACAATATTCATAGGCTGATGACAGCGAGGGATAATCTTATTGAGCATATGGGAATATTAACGTTTCTGTTTGCTGTTGTGGAGGGTTTCTGCTTGCCTGTTTTCCTGCATAGCCCTGAGGAGCACAGAAGGAGTAGCACGTGCCCCTTAGGAAGGCAGAAGTAGGTAATAGCTGCGTGTTCACACAGGTTGAATGAGAAAAGATGGAAACTCTTTTTGCTGCTTTGTAATGAAGTATAAGGACCAGTTTACCATCTGTCAGTGCTACTTACTGCTCTCCTCCTCTCCTCCCTCTGCCACCTCCCATACGCAGGACTGGAGCCACTGATGGTGACATTGGCGTGAAGAGAGGACAACATGGGCTGGCGTCCTCCCACTCCCCACGTATATGTGAAGGTTGTCAGTGGATGCACAGGCAGGGGTTGAGCAGACCTGGAGAGGCAGCAAAGCCGAGGTGCCATGGAAAGGCAGACAGGTTATTGTGTCTTCCCTATGGAAGCCAGAGGGAGAAGAGTTGTGGTTTGGGGTCCCTGCCTGCTAAAGCCAGAGGAAGCACAGATTTATCCTGTTCCTCCCGAGTTTTACAAAAAGTGAGGATTGAAGACCACCTTTAAACTATGAATTTATTAATTGTAACACGATTTCTTTCTCACCGTATTTCCAGGCAAGAAGGAATTTTTCCTGTTTTCAGTGTGTGAGACATTTCCATTTTTTTCCATTTAAATTCCTGACGCTAAAGCAGGTGCTGTCAAGCCAGGAGAGGAGACCGTGCCCACCTCCTGGCCCCTAGCGATATGGGAGCGCTGGCTTGCCCTAGCTGCTAAAAATATAGTATCTCTGTAGTTTAGGATGGCGTTTTCAACAATTTAGCACTTTGAAGTGTCTTCTCAGAGGTTTTAGTGAAGAGAGTTTACTGATGGAGGTGCCATGCAAAATAAGTCATTTTTTCCTTTGCCTCTTTTAATTTGTTGGCAACAAGAAAACAAATATTCTTCCCTCTAAAGTACTTCCCACCTGCCCCCCCCCTCCCCCAGCCACTCCTGGAGATGATGAAAGTGATTAAAGAAAAAAGGGAAGGGGTATTGAGGTTGTACGGGAGCAGGGAGGACCATAGGGCTGCGGACTTCAGACCAAGGCTGGAATGTTTCAGTCCCACAGATGGTGTTTCCAAAAAGCAATGAGTAAGTTACAGGAGTGGGGCAATGTATTGATGCTGAACTTGCCCAGTAATCTAAAAATCTCTGGATGAAAGAGAATATAGAGAGGAGGACTTCAAGGTTTGCACCTGAGTGGCTCCACGTTGTACCAGGCCTAAAAGGACACATTAAAGGAAGGAAAATGGTGTGTGAGCTACTGAGAGAGTCTCTATAAAAAAAGGTCTCCCTGCTGCCAGGAAGCCAAGGAGCATTAACATCCCACAGGAAGGATTACTGTTTAAGGGCAGATCCTAAGCGTTGCCTTTAATCAAAGGCTGGGATGGACAGACTTTGTTTTGGAGTTTACTATTTTTTCTTTTGACATTTCACAGTTCCCTGAAATGGAGAAAAACTTGAAAAATACTGCTGTTTGCTGGGAGGAGTGCTGTCAGATGGTTCTGCTGTTACAGCATATTGACTTTAATCACTGAAGTGCTACTCAGGATTTAGTATATCTATAGTGTGTTTTAAGTGGGTTTATTTAAATGACAGGTGGGGTCTTAAAGACTTCTGCCAATACTGGGCAATATCCTGCTTCCTCCTACTTAACCTCCCTCCTAGTATACGTTGTCACCTGCCTAGACAAGGATCTCCACTTACTCCATCCCTGTCTCTCCTGTCTCTGTCCCTGCCCCTGACACACACCCTGACTTCTTAATTTTGTACTCCAAATCCCTGCTTCAAGAAGAGCTCTGTCATGTTTAAAGTTACACCCCAAATTGGCTTTGGGTACAGCGGGGTTGCACAGCACTTACTCCTGACAAGCTTCAGGTGTCTGGAGTCACAAGGGTCCCTGGGTGCAGACTTTCACCCCGGATGCTCCGAATCTTGGTCGCCTGCCCCTGTGTGCAGAGAGCGGTCTTGGTGAGCAGACACTGTTTTCTCACCCGGGCACTACAGTGGGCCAAAGTTTTGCTTTTAAGGCAGAAACTTTGAGACAAGGTTTCCAACTTCTCAAAAGTCAGTAGTTGGCCACCATAAGCTTGCTTTTAGTATTTACGGTAATGTCTGTGATGGAAGCATTGGTCGTAGTATTTATTAACTAGATATATTGGTTGCTAAGAATATTCCTTTATATGTGTTTTGGTAAAGGTTTCTTATGTTCCCTAAGATTATTATGGACAAATACATTAAGAATACTGTTAAGTTTGATTACTAAGACTCTTCAAAATTAAGAAATACCTGTATGATCTTACTTTGCAGGCATGCGTGCCCCCGTTGTGTGGAAGCTGATCCAGTCTTTGATCACACAGTGGTGCGGCTTTTTCCACAGCTGCTCTGCTTCAGTGAGCACCATCGCACCTGTGCATTTAAAGAACACCTTTTAAATAGCTTGTCTTATCATCAGTGCTTCCCAAGGCTTTGGGATTTATTTCACGCTATGCAAACTCTGTTATAAAATGTTAGTCTTCCTCATGGATTTTTCTGTGGTTTGTCACTAAATGTTATCCAAGAGCTGAAAGGGCAGCATTATCTTTGTGTTGCAGATAAGGAAATGCGGCACTTGAAAACAGACATATTCTGAATTCAGAAAGATTCAGTAAGCTTAAGTGCTGTTTTTGGGCTTGTTTTTCAAACTTGATATTGTACTTTCTCTTTATGCCCTTTTAGTCTTTACTCTTAGGGCTTCTTTTCCCATTTAGACTCTTGCCCAGCCTGTTCTAGCTTTCTTTCTCTGATCTGTCTATACATTTTCCCCTTCCCACATCAGGTTCCTTTAACCTTCATCAGTTTATCAGGTCATTTACATCATCAATCCATTAATCAATATTCATCAATTCGTTTACATGAATTTCTTCACCAGTTTAACCTGGCTTAAACATCTTTTCTTCCCATCACCTCTTCCCACTTCTGCACTGTCTGCCCTGGGTTCTGGCACCACAGCTGTGTTTGTGTGATGGTGTAATGAACTTGACAGAGGAATGTGTTCATCTGAAAAATGAGGATGAAAAGGTGGATATTTTGGGTGGGGAGAAAAGGTGGATATTTTGCTGTTGTTTTGGATTTTTTTTTTTTAGTACTGTTGAATTACCCATTCCGGTTCTCTGTGGCGGGACACAAACCCCTGGGCCAGCAAAACCCTGAGTTTGGCCTGAGACAAACAAATAAGGGAGAGTGTTGCAGTACCACTATCAAGTATGTAGTCACAGCTTCGGTCTCTTTATCTCTTGTCCATTTGTTTCCTCAACATTGCTCACATCAGTCCTAATCCCTATGTTCCCTCCAGCCAAATAGCTTTTAGTCTTTCCCATTATTTCCCTCATTTATCCCAGTCACTTCATCTCTCTTCATAACTCTCAGACGCTCATCGGGCTTTCTGTCAGAGTTTCTCCCTTAACTCTTACATTTCTTTGAACGTCTCTGGGTTTAAATTTTGTTTTCTTCAGTGTTAGGGTCAGAATTCTCCTCCCCACCATCTGAGTAACAAGACAGTTCCTTTAAAACAAAACCGAAAAACCCTCACAAGCTGCCTGCTCTTACTTTGAGTGCCATGTCCTTCCTTGGTGGGCAGCAGCTGAGAGCATTATGGGGATCTTTTGAGCTCCGACGATGGAGTATTCAAAGGTTTTAGCTGATTGCATATGTTCGGTAGAGACTATTGTAAGTGTCAAATAATAGTTATTTCAAAACCCTATAACTACACAAAGTTTGGACACATTTTAATGTGGTCTGTATGAGTTTTTTCACTGGCATGACATTATAATTTAGATCTAGAGTTTTCCAAAGAGCTCAAAATCCAAAAATATTTCAATTTCCAAAAATATTGTCAACAGTATTTTTAATTCCAGTGAGATATTATCTTCCTGCTCCTGCCTTCCACAAACCCACCCTGAATATAATAAGTGTTAGACGTTTTCCATGACAAAATAAAGTGTTGTGTTTCAAACACCACACAGAGCAAGTTTCAGTCCAAACTCAAAACTTGAGGAAATTATGGACAACTAAACTCAGGAGCATTTTCATGGGAACTATCAGGCAATTTTAGTAACAAGCCACAATACATGTCCCATGTGTAATGAGCCTTCAATTTTAGTTTCACGAGGCTGATGGCTCACTTTAAATACGGAAAATACATAGGAAACTAGTGCTTTATTGGCTAGAAGTATAAAATTACTTGTGTTGCTTTATTCTTGTCTATAGCTGTAGTAATGTGAGTTGATGGGGTAACCACTAAACCAGTTACGCTCAGAGTGTAATTGTTTGGTTTTTACATACAAAGAACTGACCTAAAAATCTTTTGAATTTAAAGAATTGTTCTAATGTTGAGTTCTTGTGTAACATCTTCATCATGAATTAGCAGAGCAAGACCTGATTGAGAAGTAAATGTTTATCAGAAATGTCTGTCGGAATCTTGCCTTTATATCGGTCCTTTGGAGTATATAAGGACAGTTAAATATGTAGTAAGTATAATTTGAAATAATCCCTTTCAGATGGATTACAGGGCAGGATTTGTCTCACCTAATTCAAGTGACCTTCTCTCAGGTAGCTAGCTAGACTCCTTGAGCAAGAGAGAACACAACACACCTGTGTGATTGGACTGGTTTTGCTCCCTGATTAGCAGTTTGCTTCATATCTGTTATTATCTTTTGTTTCTCTCTGTTTTCCATATGTGGTCATGAGTGTGTGTCTGCAGTTATAATTTAACATAGAAGGGCCTTGAGTATTTGTTGTAATTTAGTTCATTTTAAACTGAAGTTTAAAAGTTCCTCAAGAACAGTAGAGGGAACTCAGCAGAAACTGCTTCAGACCTGTATGCTATATCAGTTATGACAAGAAAGTCATTGGTGATAGAGAGTCTCAGTCTGAAGGTCAGTGGTCTCATTTCCCTCTATATGGTTTATTGAGTGGGTGGTTGGAAAACAGTGAGGCTAGTCTCTTTCCCTTTGAAGAGGTTGAATAAGCTGGTTTATAGTCAGCTTTATGAAAAGTCTTTCAGTGTCTTTCATTACATTTGGTGTTTGTATGGAGGGGGATGAGATGAGGAAGACGACAGAAAAGCCCCTGTCATCCTGCTCCTGAACTCAGGAGTTGTAGAGGATAAACATCTAGACTTCACATTTTCAGGCTTTGGGAATCCTGGTGGTGTGACATGCTTATTGCTGTAGTTGATAGGCATAGTCAATGCTTGTTATAAACAGCCAAGGCACCATTATTTGTTTAGTGGGTTTAATGGTTCCCTGAATCATTTAGTAAAAGAGCAAGACTTTCTCTCTAATTTTAGGGGCATCTGAGGAAGACTGGGATCCTGTATTTGGTGTCTAAAGTTATGTACTGTGAATATACCTTTCCCCTATAGACAAGTAGGAAATGGAATACATGAAAGACCCTAAGATTAGGAGCTAGATTTGTAATGTTTTATACCCATAGGACATGTACTATACAAACAACAACCCCTGTGTAATACATACCTTTTAGTCATGCTGATTCTAAAAGAACAAGATTGGAAGGACATTTGAACAACCTGTAAACTCAGAGAACTGGATCTTCTATGACTTACCTACATAAAACCATCCTGGCATGCTTGGGACTGCCAGGCTGGTCAGGACAGGAGTCCCACAGGACTCAGTCGGGAAAAGACTCATGTTCTGTACTTGATTCCACTGGAACTGAATGACACCTAAGAGCCCTGTATTTTCAAAGGCTGGACTTAGTTGATTTCCATGGCTAGCATTCATGAATGGCAGAATTGTCATTTCAAGGGGTTTTAGCCTCGTTGCCTCAGTTGAACAAAGACCTGAGTAGAAAGACTTGAGCTTTCCAAAATCAGGAAAGCAAGCCAGAATCCTATTCACTAATCCATGCCAGCAAAGCCAGCTTTCGGCCAACAGAACTATAGTGCGTGTCCTTCCAAACCTGACGTAACAGCTGTGTGGTTGGATGTGCCACCTAGAGCCAAAGTCAGTGCATGTGGTGGCCCGTGTCGGCCCGGGGGTGGTTGGCCAAGTACCATGGACAGGGGCGGCTCAGCAACAGTCTGCACAAGGCTTGGAGCTCAACAACGTTGCTGGAAAAGATCTTATAAGCCTGCACAGTTGGTGCCAAATCAGCAATTATTAACTGCATGTAAAATAGATAAGCCCTCCTAAGATCCTTCTCACGGGCATTCCAGATTCAGTCCTGCCGTGCGATTGTGTTTGGTCCAGAGTCATTCAAGGCCCTTAAAACGCTGTCTGATAGATAAAGAAAACTACCCCTGCCTGAAACTTTGAGAAAGCCCTTCAGGTGTTCATGGAGTCCTCTTTCAGAGCATTTCCCACTTTGTGCCGAGAAAACCCTTTCTAATGCCTTTTTGTGTTGAATGAATTTCAAGAAGCCATGGCCTGTACTCTTTATATTATATTTCATTTGAATGCAGTGATGCTGTGATCTTAAGCAGCCTTGTACTCAAGCAGTTTTAGAGCTTCATGTGAGCTAACTTGTAGCTGGAGCATTGACATTCTTCTTCCAGATGTGTATCCAAATATATTGCTTTATTACAACCGGAGTATTCAGACTGTTGTTTGGCTGTGGTTACCCATAGATGGCTGTTGTTAGAAGCATGCCCTTGCAAAGGTTGTGGCAAAAAAATAGGTTGGATTGGTTTTGGGGTTGTTTGGGGTTTTTTTTCCTATCCTAAAATATTTCACTAATGGCAGTTGTCATCATCTGCTTGCTTCAGACAAGACCAGGTACAAAGAAAAGAAAAAGGTGATGTATTTGGGTGAAGAAAACAGTGTTAACTTGAGAGACTGAAGCTTCTTATTCCTGTTATACTATAAGGATACTGAAATGTGCAGTGCTACCCATGCTGAAGATTCCTGAAGAGTAACTAATGGTTGCTCTCAAGAATCTGTAATTTCTAGGTACGTGGTCAGTGTGAATATGGCAACACATGCTCTGTCCTTGATTTATGGCTTCTTTCCCCATGCTGCACATGTAACTGTCAGGGAATCAGAGGAGTGTCATGGCTCTCTGTCCTTCGTGCATGGCATAGTGAAGAGCCGTGACCAAGTCATAGTGGATCCAGGGGGAATGATCCATGCTTGGGCACAGCTTCAGCACTGTAATCAGTGCGTGGGCTCTGGCAGGGTGCCTGAAAGTGTTATTTCTCCCCAAGCCTATGGAGGGGCATGACAATGATGATGTTGGCCTTCGAATTAAACATATGTATGAATTAGGGTGAAAGTAAGTTCCTGGGAAAATTATTTATAGCTAGGTTGCTGGTTTTTCTTTCACTTCTATGTCATGTTATTTTGCATTTACTGGAATAATTCAAATTACAGTTTGAATTCTATAAATAAAGTTAATTTTTTAACTTTCTTATTTATACATCAGTGCATTGCCCAGATCTTCAGGAATACGTTGATTCAGTGTGTGTTCTCGGCAGCAGTTTTTTGCCTGCAAAACTGAGGGAGAGCATGGCGAACACCAGTGGTTTGAAGTTGTAAGACAAGCTTAAATAACATTGAGTTATTAGAAATAAAACATACTGGATTCTTTGTATTTGTAGACTGATTTCTGCACATAAGAGGTATAATATTTTTAAGTTTAACTCTGTAGTCAAAAGACCAAGAAGGTTGGAGGAGACTCTTAGCTCATGACATCACTCCGGAGCTGAGGTTGTAGTTAAAACGTAAACAGATTGCTGTGGAGTTACAGGAACTGCTCCTTATCACGTGATGGTGCTAGGAATACTGTTCCTTGTGACTGCAAATGTCCCTTGGAACAGCTGCTGCTGCATACAGGCAAGATGTGTGTGCGTCATGACCCAGTGGACACAGTTCCGTCTTTAAATGTTGTAAACCGGGATGGTTCTTGCCAGCAGGAATTTGCGAAGTTTTATTTCAAACTAAGTTAAGACCTGATGGGCTTGATTGCACTTTTGTGTATCCTACTGACAGGAATAGGAGTTAACTCAACCTGTGTGTGAAACACACAAATTGGGTCCAGAACTCTTAAATAATAAAGAATGTGAGAGTCTTTTTTGTAGTTATTTGCCCATCATGTTGTAATGTTGTAGCAAACAAAAGCACAGTCATCCTGAAATGTTAATATTGAAAAAACAAGCTTTGTTTTTCCTACAGTACCAAAAGATCTATCTTGGTTGTATTGACATTTACTGGCCATTTTTCATTTCAAAGGCACCACGATCATTCCGTTGAAACATAAGAGCTTTTTATGTAAATGAAATTTTTGGAAAAATTTATTAAAAATAATCAGGGTAATGCAGCATTACTTTAGCTGAAGCTCTCATTTTTCAGTAATGTTCTTTTGTGTTTATTCCTAAGTTTTAAAAAAAGTCTTAAGATTAAAACATCCTAATTACTGGGTTATCCTGTGAGAACCACAACCACATTACTATACATCATGAAATGCCAGTAGATGTCTTACTATATACTTCATATAGAATACGTAGGACTTTGGTTTCTCTAAATATAGTGATTTCTTTTTTTTTTTTTTTTGACATTTCTACTCTTCCCCCAACTTTTGTGTTCTCAACAAGAACCACATTGCATTTGAGGGCTTTTTCATATGCTCTAATAACTTGAAAGAATTTTAAATCTGTGTTCTTCTTGCTGCTAATGAAGAACATTGCATGCTAAGTTTTTGGAAATGATTTCTTTTTTATCTTATTTTTCCAGTCAAATGAAATTCAGAGAGCTTTCAGTCAAAGAACAGAAAATTTCAATTTTAAATTTATTCTCCTTGATGATTCACATCTTCTTTACACCACCATTACTGTCAGCAGAAAAGATCCAGCAAATCAAAATTGTAAAGACAGCTTTACTTTTACAAAGCAATATTCCCACTGTAACAGACTTCAAGCTTTCCTTTGGCATCACTTTGCCACAGTGTGGTATTATGCATGTCTGTCAGTGAAAAGATAACTTCTGCTGCCTCTACTGTAGCTGGAAGGAGTTGGGGAAAGCATTACTTTCCTGTTCCAAAAAAGCAGAACAAAATGCCAGTCCCTCCCTGTCCTCCTGCACTACTGCTGTTTGTTCCCATATCCCACACCATCCACTCCATGGGTCTGAAATGTGGAGCTGGTCTGGGTTAAATTCACTGGTTACCTATTTTTGGTGGGTCAGTTGGACTTCTTTCAGTTCTTGGTCCAGTTATTCATGGGCATGTATAAACAGCTGCAGCAGCACAAGGGTAAGCAGCTCCCTTGAGCAGGAGAGAGCCATCATCTTCCAGTGGCAGCCTTGGCTTTTTCAAAGTGCGAGTGAAAGTCTTGCTCCAGTGACTGGGCTGAAACAACTTTGTTTTCTTCTTGCTGTTACTGGCCTGTGGGTTGATCTTACACAAGGCAGTTTTGACTCCAGCTGTTTCAATATGACCACCTGTAAAATCTTCTATTTACTATTTTTAAAATCATTTTTTTTAAGTTTGTGGGCAAAACTATATACTCATGGTATTTTCTTGAACATGCATGGAGAAGATGTGAAGCTTCTTCCCCCTTGTGATTGGAATTGGATTATGCTGCTTGAGGGCAGAAGCACCAGGGCCCTTTCTGCTGGCGAGGGCTGAGTTGGAGAGAGCTGGGAAGTGACCTGGAGAGCTCTATTTGCTGCTGCTCCAAAAGAGATGGAGGGGAGCAGCAGGTGGTTGCTACTGCTTGAACGCACCTCCAGTAATAACTACCACCCTTTCAGCCTTGCCTCTTCATTTTGTTGCAACAGTCTGAACCAACCTGTCTTTTTTAGCTCAGGGAAGTAACAAACTGTGGCTGTTTGACTACCCTACTAGTCTGCTGCCTTAGGAAAGTGCTCATACTATGGGTGTATGCGCTTATCGCTATGTTTCTTGAATTATTTCTCATATGCCAGTGATACTGTTAGAGACTGGGTAGAGAAAGGGAAGATGGGAGAAAATCTAAGTTAATGTTTTTCTTACCTTTGTTTTGAAAAAAGGAGGAGACGGGAGTATTCATGCTATTCAACATTACACACCTAACTTGGCTAAATGCAACAGCTAATTTCCTTAGGGCCACTGGGAAGAGAGACAGACTTCTCAAGAGAACCCTGCAGAGCAAAGCCCAGGTTTTATTCATTTACTTCAGGGGACTAGCCAGATAATCACTTAGGTACCTAAAGCCAGCTGATACCTAGAGAGACAAATGCTGGGAACGAACTGTGGAATTCCTCTAAAGCATGCCAAAAAACCTGTAAATGCTTTCAAAGTAATGGCACAATGCATAATAGGCATAATATTTGTATTAGAGTGCATCAGAGAAAGGGTGGGGTGGATATCCACAGGAATTCATATACCTTTTTCTAAGTACTCATATATGAAGCAGGATTAAGGTTGTTGCAGGATTGCTTTCCTGTATCAGACTAAAATGTAACGGATCAAAAGTTATTAGCATGTGTTATGAGACACAAATTACAGTGAGGATCCATTCTATTTGCCATTTAACTCTTTTCTATGTAAATTATTTCGGAGCAATGGTATTTGAATGTAATCTCATTGCTGAAGATAAAGGAAAATTGACACCCTTTCTTTGAATCCAGTTTTACTCAGGTGTTTTGAGACGCAAAATATAAGGAATGAAGCAATCTAACGCATTACAGATGTTGGCTGGGAAAGAAGGCAAATGTAATTCCCTTACTGCCATCCTGATAACCATGCTTAACCCATCCTGTCCCTTCAGACAGGTTCCACCTGCGCTCGGTTTGCCTCCCAAGAATCAGAGGTTTTGTCGTCTCATGGGAATTGCCAATACAGTGGAGGGTCCATGGGTTCCTGCCTTTTTGCAGTGTGGGGTTTTTTCAGAGCATGGTGTAACTAGTGCTGTACTGGCTGGAGAGTTGTGGACTATTTCTCCAAGGTGATGTGGATGACTGGCGTTCTCTGTGTCAGAATGACTGTATTTTGGGTCTCAAACTAAAACTCTTATTCTAGCAATCTCCCCCCCCCCCCCCCCCTTAAGCAAAAGGTGACTTATAGAAATGGTAGCTGACTCTGCACTTCAGGCTTTGCTTTTTTATTGCACTTAAAAACAAAAGCCCCAGACTAAATTGCCTTGAAATGAAAATTGTTTTTATTAGTGCTGTACTCATGTCACGTTCAATTCTGCCAGGCCTCCTCCTTCCAGTGAGACAAGTCACATACATGTAATCCTGCTTTCCAGCACTGAGTGCTAATAAGTCATGTAGACTGCAACAGGCAACCATCGCTTGATATCTCGTGTTGGGAGGTTAACAACAGACTCAAGTGGCGTCTGGACTACTTAAGTGAAAATCAACCTTAATTAACTAGATTGTCCCTTTCATTAGTAAAACCAACAAGTAGAAGAGGGCTGGTCTTTGCAAAGCTGTTTTCTGAGATCAGTGTAGATTGGGATTTTTCATTATAGTCTTGACCTCAAAACCCTGGGGCATCCTTACCAGGCCTATGAAGGTGTGACAGTACCCTTTTTGTCAGTGCTGCCAGTGAAGTTTATTTGCATGTACTTTGGTGAGGTTTCTTGTAATGATTGCCTCTTCTGGTGTTCTAGTTAATTTGTGTCCTTAATCAATGACACTTCTGTCTCATGGAAGGGAAAAGGTTAATTTTGGACCCTGGCTGTGACTCTCTATGGAAGAACCTGCTTCCTTGATATGTGTGAAGGTCGGGGGGTAGAAATGGCCATAAGCTAGTAACTCCTGGAAATTGTCCAAAGGAAAGGCTTGTCCCTCTTCAGCAGGAAATCTGTTTTCTGCTATGCTAAGAGACTGCCATAATTTAGGTAAATTAGGTTGTTTATATAGTTCTGCTACTATAATTCTCTCTCCTGAAAATAAAACTTAATGAGAAGGTACTTCAAGTTATTAGGAAGCAGTAGACTCATATTGTTTACACTTTTGACATTTGCCTTTATGGCTCTTTATGGCTGTTCTGTAAGGTACTCAGAAGAAGTCGGGAACAGGGAGATGATGTGCATTACTTCAGTTTTCTGCTCACTGTTGTTTCCATAGTGATTAATCCACTAATCAGATGTTTACTTTAGCCAGCAGAATCAAACATGCTCCTAAATTGGTATCATCTTCTATAGAGTCTCTCCTCTCTCTGTATGCATGCACCTATTACCAGTGGAAATACTCAGATTTCCAGTATCTCTTTTGTTCTTTGGTTTTCCTGCTCTTCAATTATGCATATCATTCCTTTTGCTTCTTATGAGATCGTTGCAGACTGTGTTCTTCCTGCTTACAGAAAGAGTTGTGTGGTAAAATGTATCATTTAGGCCTACTTAAAGTAAGAAATCAGAGGTGTTGCTCACATGTTTTCATATTCCTTCATTTGGCTTCAGAAACTTCTTGTGGCAGTTCCTCTCTTGTTTACTTTCTAAGAGTGACAACATTAGTTGTGACTTTAATTGGATTGACTTTTTGCTCTTCAAAATTCAGGCTATAAAGACACCTTGCATTGAAACTCTGAAAATGAAAGCAGCAGAACTATTGTTCTTTCACTAAATACTATTAAGTTGTTATAAACAGTGATTTAAAATTTAACTTTGGTAAACTTCCTTGAAGTGGGAAGAAAAAAAAGAGGAAAATAATTCTAGATTGGTGGGGAAAGGCTAGGTTTAGAAATCAAATTTTCTTGAGCTTTCTGGGATCTCCCTCTGCAGCCACTGAAATGATATTCTAGTAGGAACCGGTGATGAAAGTGGTGTGGAAGATAAACTTTTCTCACCACATACATCATTATCTTGGACCCTAAACAAGACGATAACATCTGTTGTTTGTAGCATTCATTTTGTCATAAAAATAGAACTCTGAAACCACGGTGAAGGTCTGGGCTTTGAAAACATGATTTGAAAGATCTTGTACAAATAAACAGCAATCCTTTTTTAAACTAATTATACACACATGAAAGCATTTATTATGAGGCGGCCATGGTTTTTTTAATAATACTGTAAAACTTGAATTTTGAGAGAGGAATGTGCAAATGCAGATACATATAGTTAGATGTGTTTATCTGCAGATATGCATCTGTATACATGATGTATATTTATAAACAAAAATATGCGCACAAACATACCCAAAACTAAATATGTGTTACTGCAAGATACAAGGAGAAAAAAAACATTACTGGACTGTAGAAATGACCTGGAAGAAATAATTTACACTGCAATAATGCATTTAATCTGTGTTTGGAGATTTCCTAATCTTCTAGCTCTCTGAAATTTATTTGCTTAATCATAGTTGAAGGTGCTAACATAGGTGATCTGGAAAACTAAAAGGAAAATGTTATCCTATTTGGAAGGCACAATTCTTTGCGTAGGTCTTGACTGGCCTTGCTAGATTCAGAGTGTTTCTGACTGGTTGTGCAAGGAAACACGCGGTAGAAAAGGTGCAAGAGAAAAGCACCATGACAGCCCGACACACACAGAATAAAATACATCTAGCCTTTGAGTTCTTCATTCTATAAACTCTATATTCTTCATGTAAATTAGGTGAGGAATGTGTACGGTGTATGCTGTATGCAGAGGGCTTGTTAAAGTTGGCAGTCTAGATTTAAGAAAAAAGGTGATGAAAGAAGACAGAGGAGGTAAATGCAGCAATATCTGATTTCAGCTTTGTAGTTGTCAAGGGCTCTGAGAGCAGGCAAGCTCGGTGTGACCTTGGAAATCCATCTGGGACTCCGGTACCTCGCTATGTCTCTGTTTTACGTTTTACTTTCCAGTTTTATGAAATGTCATGTAATTAAACCCTGAAAGAAGCGAAAGGTGACCATTGAACCTCAGGAATTTAAATGTATTTTTTTTTCTCTTTTCCTTGAATTTCACTTTTTAGTGGTCAGAAGATAGAAAGACATAGAGGATCTGCAACTTTTCCACGTGCATTTATGAATAAGGATTTTTAAGGAGATGGTAAACACACCTCAAGTTGAGCAGTTAGCTCTACAGGTGCTGTTTCCATGAAGTGGCCACTTTTCATGGAGCATGTGAAGTGCACGTAAAGGTTTTGCTTGTTTTGTTAGTTGGATCATTTCCTTCAAGCATGTTCTTAAAGCCCTTTGACTAATGAGAAAATGATAAAGTGTTTCTTTTGGCAACAGATAAATAAAATATCATGCTGGAAATCACCCCAAAAAAAGAAGACATTCTCTGCATTCAAGAAAATCCCATCTCTCACCTTCTGAAAATTTCTGTTCAGAGAATGAGTAAAAAATCTTCCTTGTGTTTCCTTCTACAGGGTGGGGAAGGAAGGGAGGGAAGTAAAGCAAAAGGGCAGTATGCATGCGGTCAACCCCAAAGTAATTGCTTTGCTAATGCTACCATTCCTCCGAGTGACCTTCCCAAGGTGTTACCATGTTTACATTATAAGCTGGACCAGCTGCCTGAAATAGGTTGCATGGTGGTAAATGCCATTCCCTCCCTCTGACCCCGCTCAGGAATTCGGGAAGGGAATAAGGGAATTAATTGGGTCTTTCTCAGAGGTGGCCGCAGCAGCGGTGTGGGGTACCTTGTTGCTGTGGGGTTCATTGCAGGTTTGGGGGCTGGTTTCCATTCCCGTTTCATTTAATAAACACGTTGCAAGGAAGGAGAGTCATTCATCTAAGGGAAGATGTGGTAGGAAAAGATTGATTGAAGATTTGGTGGGAAAAGATAGCTCTCTACTACCCTTTCCTGCTGAAAAGCAGCATTAGGAAGAATTGGAAGGTTTTGCGGGGACAGGGCCGTATAGTCTGGAGAGTTTGTCTAGAGATTTATGTAGTTTGGATAAGCATTCTGGCTCTGAGCCTTTCTGTATGTTAAACTTGAAATGAGATTAAGGCAGGCGGGAAAGAATAGACTTTATTTTTTTAATGCTTGTACCAGCAATGTTGATTCTTTCTCTCACCACTTCATATTTTATTTCTTTTTGTAAAGTCACATGGGTTGGATGCATTTTAGGCAACTTATTTATGTAACCAAGTTAGAAGCTCTCTCACAAGCTGATATGCAAAAATGGAGCTCTCAGAAGTTCACACAGAGCAGTATTTTGGTGTCTCAAGACTTCCTCGGGAAGATGTAAAACAAGTTAGTAACATTTATTATGCAATGGTTGTGAAATAATTTTTTACAGGTTTAACTCAGCTATAGTACTGCAGTGTTGATTTTGTAAAGCTCAGATCTTTTTTATACACTAGCAAGCAGCTGTCCTTATTTAACTGATAACTACTGTTTACATTTATTTTTTCTGCTGTTTGACTGCAAAATGTGAATTACTGGCTTTAAGGCTTTTCTGTTGCTTTTGCACTTTGTGCTAACATAAATTTATTTGGATCAAGCAGTGAATCACCATGAGTATATTTCAGTTCCACTTTATTTTCTTCACCAATAAAGCAACTCATTTATTTTATTTCATTTTTAACTTTTTCATTATTTGTACTGTATGAAAAGTGAAAGACTACCCTTCTGCCTTGAGCAATCAGAAAAGATGAGATTAGTGAAAATTAATTCCTAGTTAAAACTATGAAACAAAATTAAAAGCCCTAGAGATTGTAGTAATTATTTTGTGAAGAGCAAGGACTCTTCTTACTGAAGACAGCATACACCCACTTCATGGTTGAGTTTTATGTGGACACAACTAAGTAATTTACCCCATTTTGTTTGACACCCTTTCATTTTACAAGCAGAAGTTGTTCTGGATGGCAATGATGATCAAGGGTTAGCAATTGCTGCTTGCAGCATTCTCCCAGACGTAAGGATACCAGCCCCAAAACAAGGTGAGAAGTTTGTTGAACAGATGCTTGGAGCTGAAGATGCCCTTCCAGGGCAACTGGGAGGCTCTAGGAGCAGTGACCTGGAGCAAATCAGAGGTCTGTTGTCTCTCTCCATCTCAATCTTTCCTTGCTGGAGTTTGGTGCGAAGAGCTGCAGGATGCTATTCATTCTGTAAGGGTTCGGTAGGGCCATGAGAAAGTTTTGGAGTTTGGTGACATTTTATCAATGCTGCTATTGAGGAAACAGGGTTAAAGAGGAGCTGTCCCAAAAATGGAAAATAGATCAGAGGATGACAAAGCCACACGTGATGGTTGATGGGTGGTGTTTCGTGGAACGTATGAAGTAGCTTGGGGATATCAAAACTCTTTGATCTACGAAGTGCCTCTGGGTGTATCAACTCGAATTATTGTCCATCTGAAATAACTTGCTTCTTCAAACTCCAAGTATTGTTGCAATGATAGCCTGAACTTTTTAAACTGAACTTTTAAACCATCGGTTTAAAATCGGTCTGGTGAACTGATTTCTGACAATGTGATTTCTATTATAAACCAGAGATGGTTTGTAGATTTCTTTGTTGTTTTGCTTTAGGGTGTGTAAACAGTTAATAGGGAAATATTTATTCTGTTAAATGGCGAAAAACAGTGTGATGAATCTAGCAGTTTCATTCCACTTGGGCATAATGTGGGATTTTTTTAAAACCACCCCCCTTTTTTTTAAATGAAGCAAACACACCAGCTCAAAAAAAAAAGGTAAAGGAGCATAATGTTTGTAAACCCAAGTTTTCCAGACACTGGAAATAAGGCTGCCAGTCCTCAAAGTTCAGGGGGAAAAAAGGGTGGTGGCGTTACTCATTTTAAGCTTCCCGACAAGGGGGGAGAGAGATTTTAACTGAACCTCTGCCATAGTATTAGTATGGAATGCACTTGCTAGGCAAGTAATTTCAATTCAACTTGTAAGAAAGTATCATTATGTTCCCTGTTCACTTGTGGTCATTGTTTTCTGGGGGGGCTACCATACTGCACAGAGCTGAACCTCAACTCGGTTGCAGCTCTTCTGCGGATACTTGAAGTACTATTATATCAAAAGGTATTCTCAAAAATCAGATTGCCAGATGTCTCAGATGTGATGTCCAGAGCTAGTGGAAGCTCTGACTTCTCTGCAGAAGAGAACAGAATTGTTTCTTTGCCTCATCGGTGTGCTATGCAGAAAATGTATTCAGACCTGTGAAGCACGCAGTATATTGATGAACGTCATAGAAAGCCCTGCAGGAAATGAAATATTCTGTCTTCACAGGAGGTTTGCACTAAAAAATTCCTAGGACCACACACTGAGAAAGTGCTTTTCAGGCAGTATTTTCCAGCACTTGCTTTGAATGAGGTAGTACTCCAAAGCTCCAAAATAATGTTTCGTGAAATTGATTTTGTCGTAGTTAAATTTGTGCACAAAGTAGGCTGAATGAAGTTTTCTACAGGAATCTTAATTCTGTCATTTCTTACATTTCAAGTGCTTGAATTTTGTACACCTAATGTTCTTTTAACTTCTAAGTACCCAGAAACCGTTAATTACCCATGGTGGATTTGTCTTGATTGTAGACTAACTATGCCATAGATGCATAGTCTTCTACGCCGGTTATGCACAGATGGTTTGGGTTCAGTCCACATCACTTACTGAAGGAGTGTTGCGCAGAAGTGTCCGTGATACTTACAGGACTGATTTGGGTCTGGAAGTAATTTAGCTGCTTCCATGCGGAGCCCGGGGTTATTGCTCACAGAGCAGACCTTGGCAACCTTGCTCCGAACTGTCTAACATGAGGAGCAGTTAAACTTCCCTGCCTCCAAATTGCCTCTGCACTATCTTCTTCAGTGTTAGTGTAATCCAGGGATCCCGGTCCTATGTAACTCCTGCTAATGGGGTGCTCACCAATAATACAGTCATAGAAACATGCTTGCATTCATACTGAGGATTACCAATAATGCCGTGGTCACTGAATTGTAATAGTATCAACAAAATGGAATAAAATCATCCAAAAATTTTTTTGGAAATAAAATGTGATTGTTAACTGTGTTTCTCATTTACATAGTTACTGGTAAATAAGAAATGTAGACCGTCAAACTTGAATAAATCCACCACCTTCACCTTCATGTTCAGCGAGTACATGATTGTTTCTCCCTGTCACCACACAGGTGACAACTAGTCACCAATGACAGACCTCACATTTTTAGGTCAAACGAAGCTTATACCCCCAAATGTTTTTCTTTTGTTCTGACTCTATTTTACTCACTTTTTTATATGGTAAGGAAATAAAGTGAAAAGCAGAGATTCTGTAAACTGTCTTTCTGTCGATCAGAAGTTAGGGTTTAATAAATTTTTGTAAATATATCTTTGCCTGAGAATTTTGAGAAGGGGGGGAAAATGGGATTGGTGTGCATGCTGCTTAGCCATTCACCTATCTAAATTCAGTCAGAGAGGAGAAAAGTCTGAGCATGACACTGATGAAGATGATGACAGTATTCAAAGGAGTTCTCACTGTCACTGTGCTGAAGGGAAAAAAAAAGAATAGAGGGATTAAAAGAGAATTACAGTTAATTTGGAAGCAGTCTTTGCTCATTATCTGAGATGAATGAGCAGAGACACAAAACAGCATTTTTAATCAATATTTTGGAAGAGTGTGAGCTCTGTACTTAAAGGGATTTGTAATGATGTCTCTTTCCTGCACCTTTTTCTCATGGGAAGTCCACTTCAAATGGGAGGTATGAACTTGTGACTTGAGCACATTCTTTACTGTGAGATTTCAAAGGAGACTGTATAACCCTAAATTTCACATAGCGGCAGACATACTTGAAACAAAAAGAATAAAAAGCATATTTAATGAAGTGTTGTATCAGTTTGCTTTCTAGTGCTGACTTTGGCTTTGTTTAGCCGGTACTTAAAGAATAGAGTCTTTCATTAATTTGCCCTAACAAGCATAAATTCAGGAGATGAAAGTGAATTCTTTAATGGCACGCACATTACTGCAGGGTGGAGTCTATCAGAAATGTTAGAGACAGGCTGTGCATGCTGAAGAGCAATAAAGATCTGAAAAGTATATCAGGAATTCAGTTTCGGCATCCGTCATGGTGTAATTACAACGAAGACAATTAGAAGGATATACTCACTGTTGTTTTTTAAGGCGGCTCAATGAATAAAAAGTGACAGATGCATTTTTTCTTAGAATCACTCGATGTTGGGATGCATCCCTCAATAGACAAAGGCACAGCGATCTTGATTCAATCAGCTTTTATTTGCAGACTGTTTGATTTTAATCTTTTGTAGCCAGCACGCTATGGTGAGGAGGCTGGGATACTGTGAGACTTCCAGTCTTGTCTTTGCTTTAAACAGGCACGCTTTCTTCTCCCACTTCGCTTAAGAACTATTTTAATTTAGTTGCTGAACTTAAAGCATAGTGAATTCTTATTTATCCTACTGATTGCTGCTCTTCAGTCAGTCCTTCCTGAGCAGGGGAGGAAATCATTGATTTTGGATAGTTTGGAATATAGGTAGACAGGAAAAACGTGACTTTCTGTGCTCCTCTACAGTGACCTTTAAATCAGTTGGTTTCAAGGTGACAAAAGCATTGAAGAAATCTTAAGTTTATATTGGAAAAAAAGATTAAAAAGCAAAGTCTCTTTACCTTTTTGCCGCTAACACTTCAAACGCTACTCAGGTGTCTCCAAAATGATCTTAATACTTCTGTGCTGTCTGTTCACTTGTTGCATTTTTGCCTATTGAGATGAAGAAAGCCAGTGCATCCCTTCATAGGAACTTTCAGGCTTGTCTAAAATCCTGTAGCTGTTGTCACTTTAGCAACAAGTATTGAGAAATGTTAGAAGTGATACCTACTTGAGGTGTCTTGTAGTGCTTCTTAAAATAACGTTTCTTCTTCTATTGTGAGACTTTTTCATACGCGGTCCCTTATTTTGGGAGAAGAGGGAACACGGTTTGGAATACATTGCCAGGTGAAGAAACTATGTGGGAATTAAGAAACGGCTTAATATCGAAAGAATATAGCTGGAGAAATTTACTTGTATTTTTTGTTCTCCGTGTAGCTCTTGCATGGTATCTCCCAAGCACACCTTATGCTACCAGCTAGAATAAACAGTGTTTGAATTTTACTGAAAATTGGAAGGCTACTGAAGTGTCACTTTTGGCAGCATGCTTTGTTGCCTGCAAAGCCCTCCGTGGGAAGTGATGTGAAATACTAGTGGTAGGATTACTGTTCTCAGTGACTGTCATTCATCTTTCTTTCGTTGCTTTTCTGTTTTTCAGGAATATAGTGTGTATCATTTTGAGAAGTTCATGCTTATTGAGCGTATGCCACAATATATGAATTTTGGAGACTGGCTTTTGGCTTTTGAGTAGCAGAAGTAACTTTATATGCCCAGTGAAATCATTTTCGTGCTCTGGAAGCCTCCCTGCCAAAGTCTAGTTTAAGTGTATTTAGCTACCTTACCAATCGCAATACTGTTATTTCAGGATGCTAAACTGGGCCGATGTTTACCTGCCCAGCGTACCACCTTGGAGAATGAAGTTGAGCTTAAAAAACAAGGAACTGCAGTCTTCGGAAATATTAGCGCTCATGGTAGCAACAACAGGTTACTATATGACAACAGAAGATCATTGATTAATGTTTGTGTTTTGCAAAGATGGTGCTGAAGTCTCTGGGGTAGAGCAATGTTTGAAGTTTCAACTGGCACAGGAATTTCTCTTTTTTCCTTTTATTCCTCTTATTATACAATAATGCTGGGAATTCTTGTGTCTCCTCTTTTTGCTTCCCCAGAATCTTCCTTTTTGTTTAGGAAAAATGTAAATATTAGGAAATGTGGCTTTTTTTTCCCAAGAAAAACAGAAGGGGAAAAAAAGCAGTCAGTGAGAATCTATCGTTTGTTCACTTCAAAACTGACAGGTTTACTGTTGTACTAACAAGAAATACTGTTGATGATTAAAAGTGCTCAGAATGTGAACACTTTTACCCTGCCTTATGTCCTTTTGCTGCTCTAGTGTCAATCCATTTGTTAAACAGCCCAGCTCTGTTCCCCCTGGATTCTCTTTACTTTCCACATAGGGCAGAAACCCCAAGACAGTGTGCTTTTTGTCATAATCACTGCAAAAGTGCCTGACTGCCGTCAACGAAGATCCTATTGGCATATAATAGAAAAAAAAAAAAAAAAGTTGTTCCATGTATTCCCTCAGAGTTTTCTCTGCCCCGCGTGCAAAGGCACACAGAGTCTGACAATCAAAATAAGCTGGTTTTGCTAAGACTGAATCTCGACTGCATTTCTTTCGTACTCATATCTGACTATACGGTGTCTCCCAATCCAAATGCTGAGTTCATTCTCAAGGCTTAGCTTTTTGGCGTGTAAAGGAGATGCTGGAATTCCAAACTGATGTGCTGTATGTAATTGATAATGATTGATAAAAGACAGCTAGCACCTGTGGGACCTTTCTTTGTGCAGGGTAAATAGGTGTCTGAGGAGTTCAAGAAAGGGAGCTGCAGAAATTATCTTTTCCATTCTGCAAAGGTTGGTTTGTGTTTCCCTCTTTGTACCTTCAAAGTCAGGATTAGTATTGTTTACACAGACAGAAGGCTTACATTCATGATGATTAATGGAGAGGGTAGGGCCTTGAAATCCATCACATCTAGCACATTGCCAGACTAAATTACTCAATCGGCTCCCAAATAGAAGGGCTAAGGTATCGCTTCTTAACTTGGGAGTCTCGCTAAGTTTCCTTAGTTTAATCCTAAATTTAAGGTAAACCTTCTTTTCTGGCTTCTAGCTCAGTATAGGTATTGTTTCTTGACTATCGATTAATCTCCAATTTAAATTCAGTTTAATTCATTCAAATATTATGGGAGGGACTAAATATATGATTGGAGGGAGTAAAGAAGACAGAGCCAGACTTCAGTGGTGCATAATGAAAGGACAAGAGGCAAGACATGGGCACTAGCTGAAATACAGGAAATTCAATTTAAACTTAAAAACCAAACCAAAAAACCTGTGAGGGTGACTGAGCACTGCCACAGGTTGCCCAGAGAGGTTGTACGGTTTCCACCCCTGGAGATACATTCAACACCCGACTGGACAGACTCCTGAACAACCTGTTCTGGATTTCTCCGGGTTGAGCAGGAGGTTGGACTATAGGCAGCCTCCAGAGGTGCTGTCCAACCTCATCCAACCTGCGATCCTCTGATTCAATTTTACTGCTGTTGTAACACGCTTGGATGCCTAAGCATGATAAATCCGTTATAAAAAGTTTAAAATACATTTAAAGATGAGTCTTCTCTGAAATCAATGTGAACTACTTTATTGGAGATGAGAAGAGACACCTAATCCTTAAAAACAGACCTTAATTTCTGCCCTGAAACCAAACTACTTCTCTTTTGCTGCAGCTTCAGTACTCAGTGCAAGAAGTCATAGCTGGGAGTTGGGTGTAAGCCCATTGGAGTTAATTCTTTAGTATTTCCATAGGTAGTGTCCTTCAGTGGCATGATGCTTTTGCAGAATGCCTCACCTCACAAGAAAATCTCTCTGGCAATCTCACCATCGCATACTGCTCCTTGAGAAATGAAGTTCTGTGGGCCAATGTGGAAGTCTCCTCAGAAAATCCTTTAAAACTCTAGAAATCTAAATTCTTAAGAAAAATACATAATTTCATAGACACGTTGGAAGAACATTACTCAGTGTTACAGCCTATATTGATTCAGTTAAGAAGCAGCTGCCTTAATTCAGCTCTGTATATGCGTACATTATAACATGTTATCTTAATTCAGGGCTACCACACATTCTCTCTTTCCACAGGAGTTTTGCTTCATGAAGCACCGAGTATGAATGGTCATCTTTTAAAATCATCTAGTTAACCTTTTATTTTTTTTTTCTTTTGTCTTTTTCCCTTCTCCCATCTTCCTTTCTTCCTTAATTCTTTCTTTCCTTTTTTTTCATACTTTCATGCTTTTAGTCAGCTTGCAAAATAGTGGTCTACTGCTGGAGTAGACTTGCTCGCTTATTAATGTTACTTTAATTACATATTTCTTTTTAATGAGGAAATGTTTTTACCTTTTGCTATATAAGCTTTACCCAACTTATTGTACATCGGTAAGTGTTATTGATCTTGTAAAGCATGCTGGAATACAGTGCATTTGAAATGTGAGGGCTGCACCATAAAATAATGATTAAAACAATTATGACTAATCGTGCAAAGCTTTTATAATGCATATACCTAAGCCAGATTTCAGTTCATATAAAAAGGCATTTAGCAGGTTAACTGCTGACAGTCAAGTGAGAGTCTTCTTTCTTTGCAATCAGGTAAATTGTAAGAAATACCACAAAAGAAATGTTGGAAGAGGTGCAATTCTGATGTGCTCCTTTTGCTTTGGTGGGGCTTGTGCACTGCCACAGGTGTGTGCGTGGTATATGTAAAGGACCAGCTTTTGCTGAAACACTTGAGCTGATTAAAGCTGCCTTATGCCCTTTGACCTTGCCGCGTGCTGTTTTTTAAAGAGAGAAACACAAGAGGAAAAGGGTGGCAGAGGAAACATGAAGAGGAGAAAATTCCTCTGTAAGAGGTTTCTACAGTCCTGGACTTGCTGTGTGTTGGCCGTCTCTTAGGGAAGGGCTGCGTTTCTCTTCATTTGAACCTTGGGGACACTGAGAACCATTGGGAAGTAGGCTTTAGGGAGAGGAGAAGTGTGTGTGTGTGAGGTTGAAATGGTAACTAGAGCCTTTCTAGTTAAGGAGCCTCAGAATAGAGAGTTATGGAGGCACTGACCATGCAGGTACCGTTCCCTAAAAAGAGAGAAGGAGGGGGAGAACCTGCTACTCCCCCCCCCCCCCCCCCCCAAACCACAGTCACAACCTGCTTTCAAAGTGAATAATTAGGCTTGTTATTGCTCTGTGGTCCCTACACCTGCTTTATTGCTGAAGTGTTATCCACAGTCAGGTTCTGAGGACCAAAAATGTTTGTCTGTGTTCTTTGTGGATCACTTCTGAGTACCTGCAGCACAAATGACTGTAAATGTCATTGAGGCTTCAAAACTTTGAGACATTTTCCCAGGCTCTTAGTCGATTGAAGCTCTGCTCCGAGTCCAGAGCTGGCAGCCTATTCCCCTTCATTTTCATGTAGTAATCAGCAATGAAAGAGCATTTCTTTGCTAGCTGTCCCTGGGGTTCCCCAAAACTAAGGTTATTGTTAAAGACAGACAATTAGGTAGAACGGAATAATAATAGTAACATGGATCTAAAGGTCTCTCCATTGTGCCAGGAATGTCAGAGTTATAAATCTCCTCCAGTATTTCCTGTGGGCTTTTGTGGACGGTGGAAACTATTGCTAGGCTGTGCTATTTAAGAACATAGGGTTAAGCGTGGAGTTTTAACAGACTGATTAAAATACTAAGTGTCAAAATACACGTGCTGCGTCTTTAGAATTAAAATAACGGCAAAGGCACGTTTTTAGCCGCCAAGTAAAGAAAGGATTGACTCGATGATCCTTATGGGTCCCTTCCAACTCAACATATTCTATGATCCTATGATTTTTCTTTCTTGGTGGGCTTAACCTTTATTTTTAAATAAGGTATGCTTTTAAGGGCAAGCAAGCTACAGCATGCTGCTGTTGTACCCGCTCGGTTGTAACCACAGCCAGCAATGTGCACTGCAGGGCCTGAGCGTGCTGCAGAACGCTGTATTGATTGCACAGAGTGGCGTGTCCAGCCCTCCTGTTTTGTTTGGCTTTGCCCAGGGGTGACCTCTGGACGGCAGCTTCCCTTGAGCTTGTAATCCAGGGAAAAATTCTGGTTGTCACTTTTGTCACTCATTTTCAGTATTAAAAACAGATGAGTTTTATTGTGTCTTTGTATATTTTGCCATTAAAGTAGATGGGGGGGGAAGGAAGATTAAGTTTAATCTATAAACCCTTCTGCATAAATCTTAACTTGGAATAATACTTTCGGTCTGAAACTAGCTTGCAGAAGTTTCCATATATTTTTGAGCTACTAAAATACTGTGTAAGACTAAAAGCTAGACTTCAGCATCAGCTAGCATAGAAACTTCAGATTTACTTTAGCAACACAATATATTTACTGTCTTTGCAGTTTCAGCTTATAACTTTAATTCTATGATGTGTTTTTTTGTGAGAAAGTTCAGTTCTTGGTTAATACAGTTAATACAAGTTCAGTACATGGTTAATATGGGAGTTCTGAAAATTAATTTCTTAGCATGTTTCAGCCATGATGTGTGTGATAATGGAAAGAACAAATGAACAGGGGATTGAAAAAAAGTATTAAGCAAAGAGTTGGGGTTTAAAGAAACTTTGATAAGAAATAAAATATTCATGCATTTGTGGCCAGGAATAAGATTGTTTTTATCTTCCTAGATGACATTACAGATTTCTTTGACAGGAGTAAAGAAGTGGGAATAAGTGTATAAACAGCAGATTTTGTACTGAAGCTAAGAGCAACCATACCAACAGTAACAGCGGGGAAGGAAAAAGAAAAATCCTAAAAATTTTAGCTGGTTCTAGCCCTGTGTAATGAGCGTGAGTCATAAGGTTTGGCACAGTGCTGCTTTGTAAGATCATTTTCAGAAGCAGTGGAGAAGCCAGGTCATCTCTTTTACCTGATGTCACCTCTTAGAAGCAAGGAGCTCTGTTGCAATTTTGTTAATTTTCAAGTAGCTGAGTGGTACAGAAGTTGTATTTAATAATGATTTCTCATCAGGGAAAACACTGTCCAGTGTCCGTGGACATTATGGAGACGATAAGCTCTTCCCTGAGGGTGCGTGTGCAAGCATCCTCTGTGGGAATGTGCTACAAGCAAAAGTAGAAGCTCCCGACATGCATCGTGTTGGGGCTGATCTGAGCTGAGATTTTGTGTTCAGGGCAATCTCACTTCACAGCTGAGCTCTTGCTTCTCTCCAGGGAAGAAACACAGAGAAAGAAATTTTGAGGTAGGTTTTTTTTTTCTTCAGAATAATCATTTGGTGCTTCATAATAGAATAATAGATAACTGTATTATCTCCCTCCTGGGATCCCTCACTAGGCAGATACTGAAATTTTGTTCTTGATGGGGACGTTTACTTTGATGGAGTATGCCTTTTCGGTGCCCAGGATAGCATACGTAAGCTAGTAATCTGTTTCCTAATGGAATGAAGGCAATCGCACAGACACTTAATTTCTCATTAAATCATGATGATAAGATTTTAACTAGCAATGAGGAAGATACTTTTAGCAGCCGGTTCTTCCTCATTCCTTTCATCACAGTTCTGTATGTCATTCACACTCGCCCGTTGTTGTATGCAGCGTGTCGCGTGCACCACGGCTGCTGGTTATGAAGTGCCTGATGAACTCAGGCCAGAAGCTTCCCTGGGAGCTGAAGCCTGCTGTGATGGGGTCTGGCTTTGGCCCGCTTCACCCCGTACATTTGCTTACTGTGATGGAAACAAATGCAATCATAAGATGCATCCCTGCCATAACTCTTGACGTGATAAATGGGGTTTTGACTCACAGGAAACCGTAAGAAAATAGGGTTTCTGCTCATTCAGTGCTGCTGTTTTCTCTAAGTTAGTCTTGTGGTAAAATATGAAGCAGATAGGGCAGATTAGAGAAGCAGGTGTGTGGGCAGGAAACAGCTTTGAAACTTTTGACGCTCTGGGTGGGAAAAATAGACTTTTAATTAAAGTGATGTTCATCGTGATGATGTTTTGTGCTAGAGTTTTTCCCCTTTGGTCCTGTTAACTTTATACAGGAAAGATCCCAAGAGAGTACCAGTGCCAATACTGGCAAGTTTTTAGAGGCTTGCTTAAACCTCTTATTTCACAGAAATCTATGAAGTTTCTGGCTGGTCTGTCCTTTTCTAGCCTAAGCCTTTCCTAAGAAATCCAGCAATTTTCCACTTGAAAATAGCTATGGGTAAAGTCACACACTACTTTCACATAAGATTAAGGGTTTGACAAGGGTAGTGGGAACAAAGAAATTCCAAATTAAGTCTGCTCTGTATTTAAACCCCCCTCTCCCAGCCCCCTGTTGCACAATAGCAAGCTTTCCTAATGCAAGTAGGTTGTTGATATACTTCCAAAAAGAATTCCAGTTAGCTGAGAGATGGGATTAAATGGATTAGATAGCCTCCTCGTTTTTCAGTGAAAAAAAAGGAGTTCGGTTGAAGGCACGTACAAACGCGAACTTAAATGATTTTGGACTAGATTGGCCTTCTGAACAACCTCAGATTGCCTTGCAAATTAAATGCATGCCCTTTCTGGGTGAGGACCTGCGTGTTGCTGGTGGGTGCGTGTGCATGCAGACACGCATGTGGGGGGCAGTGAGCGCATGGAGTTTGCACTGTAGCTGCAGCCATTTCAGCAGACTGCGATCATGGGCCAGGAGGTAGGCTATCAGTTGGGTAGAAAAGCTGTAAAGTACATAAAACAGTGCAGAGTGCTCTGTGGCCGGTCTGTCTCCTTCTAGTGGAAAACTGGAGTGCCCCACTCAGCCAGACCTGAGCCCCAGGAGAGCCCGAGAACCTCCAGCCCACCAGCCTGCTCCTACACTAGCGTTTTTGTGGTCTCTTCCATTTTGCTATCGTGCTGTGTGGTTGCTAGGTGTAACCTTTTCTTCTTCATGGTATAAAACCCAACATTCTCCTTTTTTTAACTTTTCTCGTGGACTTCTTTTCCTAAGAATTTATAAGGCATCGGCTTTGTACAAAGTACATCCAGATTATCCCTAACTTACTCTTCCTCATAATGAAAGCTGATATCTTCTCAACCTTGCCTATCATGTCTTGCTTTCATTTTTCTGACCCCTGAAGACAGGAAATAGCAATATGAAGCTCCACATCAGCAGCTAATAATTCGATGTGTGGCAGACAATTCCTGGAGTCATGACTTTTATGTGGACAGCAAGACTCCATAGCAAACCTGTCTTTCATCTTGGCCATTTCATGGTGTTCTTTCTAAGTCTTTGTGCTGTGAAACTTACTGGCCACTTGTTCAAGTGGCAGCAGTAGTGTTTTTTTCATGTGTTACTAATTTTTCACCTATATCCAAAAGACCCATTCTGTTGCTGGAAAGATACAGATAGTATCATATACTTGGGATAGCACTGATAATGACAAAAAAAAAGGTGGTGGGAGGGTTTGGGGGGCAAGATTAATGGTAGCAGATGAAAATTGTCAGGAATCCCTAAAACTTTTTTGTGGCTTCTTTCTAAGGTCTACTAATTTGCCTTAACCTGTTGTTATGAAGAGTCACGTCTAAGAGACTGAAGAGTAATGCATCCCAGATCTCACTTACGCATCCAGTCTAACTGGTCTTAAGTATAAGCAGTGGAGTAATTTTGTATTGTGTGCATGTTTTCCCTTTAAAAGCAGACTTCTTGCTGTCTTTGATTTCTATATTAATTTGGAAAGCATGCGCCAAGAGTAAAATTTGTTTCACATTTGTTTCAAATTCAAATTAAATCCCTTCACCCCCAACCAAAGAATTTGCAAGGAGAAAAAAAAAAAAGGGGGTTGGTGACTATCATGACTGGATCTCGTCCTGATCAAGGGCCAAATCTTTTTAGCACTGAAAGGAAGTAAAAACAAGAATTAAGAACTTTGATTACCGCTGGGATAGCAGTGTTCTCCTCTTTCCTCTACCTGCAAGGAAATGCTACAAAGCAGCCATTTATTCAGTCAGTACAATTCTTATCTCTCTTCTCTGACTGGCTTACATCTTTTATTTTACCTTAACACTTGGGCCTGTGTCCCTCCCACCTAATGTTATTCACCTGAGACGTGTGTCTTCAGAGGGTGGTGAATGATTGCTTCCTGGAGAGGAGGAGCAGAGAGAGATGGGCATACCCCAGCAGCAATGCAACCTGCTTAAGATACGAGTTATCTCCTTGCCGTAGCCCTCTTGCTCGCTTTTCCTCTGTCTTCATTGACTGTGTAGGGTGACTTTGCTTCTAGCTTGGTGTAACAGATTAGATAAGGAATATAAGTACCTAAAATTAGTACCTCATGTTTTTTTAACTGTAAGTTGACCAACTAGAGCAAAGGAAAAAGGAAGAGACAATGTAAAAATGAGTTAGCTGCTTGCCTAACATTCATGTCTTTACTGCCCTCAAGGAAAACGATGCTGCACTGTGCACAACCTATGCAAAAGTTAGCAAACATTCGGAATGTGTTTGGAAGATTAATAACTTCTTAATTTTCCTCATCCTGTGGTTTTTTCCCTTTTTTCCCTCCATAAAGCGGTGTACTAGGGGCTCATCAGGTTGTGCATTAGATAATTGAGTTGTTATGCCAACAGGCTGTGCTGAAAGGTGTTACATCAGTGATTTCTTTTTCATCCCACTGTGCTTTGATCTCCTGCTATAAAGCAGAAGATAACAGTGGAAACTTTTGAAGATGATAGATGAATTTTGCTAATCCACTTTTCGTAATCCGTATGAAAAATGTCTGTCCTTATCAGTCAGAAAAGATTTAATAGTTGTTGTCCCTAGAAAGTCTCATATTATCAGGATTGCAAACTATGGAATTACTGTTGTGAAATATTTTACTAGCATGTTTTGAAATGTTGTTGTAAATGCTTTAGAATAAATGAATAAAGATGCTTCTTTATTAACCATGCTTTGTTATATTTTCTCACTAAAATGCAAAACTCATTTCAAGAGAGCACTGTGCAATGGTGAATATTTGCTGTCTTTATTGGTGTTAATTGCCCTGCTTTAATTTCATATTATTGGAATTCACTGAAACAGCAACTTAATTCAAATATACTAATTCCAAACATTATATGGTGCTGAAACAAATGGTAAAAGTCTTGGCTCACAAGACGTAGAGCATTGTAGCTGATGGAACCGTTGCGACAGTAAGCAGTGTGTAGAATACTGTTTGCAGATTTTTTGGGCAATAAAATGTGGCATCTTCTAGGAAGGAGCAAGTGCCTGTGCTTGTCCCTGGATGAAATTCATACCTGTGTCATCCAGATGAAGTCAGTAAAGTTACTGCAGTTGCCCAGGATTTTGTCCAGCACAATCTTGCCCAATAGATCTTTCGTTAGTTGAGCTCCCTGCATCTCTGGAAAACCCTGCTTATAGAAAATTGCCAGTAATGCTTAGGATTATAAAAAGTGTTCACCAGGTCTGATTATATGTTCTCTCTTTTCTTTACAATAGCTTTGGGCCAGATTATGCTCTATGTTGATGGCATGAATGGAGTAATAAATCATAATGAAACCATCCAATGGCTGTACACACTTATTGGGTCAAAGGTAAGACATTCTCCAACATTCTTGTTTTATATGTTTTTGGTGTTCTTTAAATACATTTTATTTGTATTACGAATGCATTTAGCATATAAACAGACTGTGTGTTAGGTTCTAAATGAGTACATAACACTCTGCATGGAAACCAGGGCACACTGAGCTGTTATTTCTTTTCTACTGTTTTTATATTCTTTTGTGCTGTTGGCATATACTCTGCTCTTAAAAGCAAAGATACCAAAGATGCCTTTGTTACTGTCTGTGCTGCTATTGCAGTTGAGCATGGAGAAGATTTTTTAGTCATGTAGTTGCAGTTCCCAAGACATTCTTTGGAACCGCTTTTTTGGGGTGTTTTGTTCTGCTGTTCCATTCTATGAATGCAAATCCTTTTCTACAGTTTCACCATTCTACACTGCTCAACTTTGTTGAGCACTGGGGGAGGTGTGACTTCCTTCTGACTTCAGAGTGACTTCCTTCTTAGAATAGAACAGAACAGAATAGTTCAGTTGGAAGGGACCTACAATGATCATCTAGTCCAACTGCCTGACCAATTCAGGGCTGACCAAAAGTAAAGCATGTTATTAAGGGCATTGTCCAAATGCCTCTTAAAGACCGACAGGCTTGGGCATCGACCACCTCTCTAGGAAGCCTGTTCCAGTGTTTGACAACTCTTTCTGTAAAGAAATGCTTCCTAGTGTCAAGTCTTCTTGTGCTTGAAGAACACTAGAAGACAAAGTCTAGTACCTGCCTACTGGGGGTTCTTTGTTGGTCCCTACATACAAGGAGGCAAAAGCTGAATGCCAGAATATGTGCCGCTTGGGTTGGTCGTCTCCCATGGAATAGTGATTTATATAGTGCATAACCTACTTTTAAGGCCATCTTTGCTGGAAGCTGAAAAGAAAGCAGAACACAGATTCTGCTGGCGTGCCATCCTGAAAGGCCGTAGGGTCAGTAAGGCCACAAATACACCATTCTCCAGTCTATTGGCTCTCCAACTTTAGGAAGTTTATTAAGGCCTGCAGGGACTGCTGCTGCTTTTGCCATGTAGACCTGCTTGGGATAGATCTGTATGACACAACAGCTGGAACAGGGCATGTGAGCTATTGTTAACAACTTTAAAGTTGCCATAATCGGTGGAGTTGAATCCATAGTTAGAATTACTAAGAAATTTCCAGGAACTTTTCCTCAAGTGACTGAGTCACAGAAAGTTGCTGTTGGATACTGTAGTGGCATAGAGATGCTGCTGCTCTCCCTCTTTCCCCTGATAGCTTTCATAACACAAGGAGAAAAAGAGCTCAGCGTCCCTGGGGCCTTTTTTAACCACTACAGATTTTTTCTACAATGTGCAAACTTCACTGCTGCAGCAGATTATCAAGTCAAAGAACAGTTGCTGCAGTATTGAAAGAACGGATTCATCTTGGGTTGACGTACCTATATTGGTAGATACGTAAAAGTAAGAAAATTATGGTTATCAAATCTCAGGTTTGCAGGGCATGGTTCATGATTGAGAGAAATGAGGAGAAACTTCCCTCATGTAAAACATTCCACTGTTGGCTGGGCATTACACTGGGCAGTTTTTCCTCTTGAAACAGGGAATGTTAGCCACGGTTGGAAAAGCGGTGCAAGATGAGAGAGAAATGGTTTGCTTGGTTTAGATCCTCATTTTCTATGGAACAGATAAAAGAGACAAGCAAAAAAGGAGAAAAAATATTGCCATGTCCATGATTATTTTAATTTTCTAATGCAGCTAGTGGGAGAGGGATGGGGGAGAAACACGACTGTATTGCTACTTTGCAGATTAAATTCTGCCTAGATTTTCTTGACCAGAGCACTTCAGCTCTCGGGTCCTTAAGCTCCTTTCTCCCTCCCCCATCGCCAGCCCGAATGATTATCTCCTTGTCCTGGCTCAGTGCCTGCAGCTGAGGAATGCAGGCGATGTGCTTTGAATAGTTTGGTTTCAGGTAGCATCAAAGTTGCTTTTTCATTATTCTTTGACTGTCTTGGAAGAGATCTAAGTCCCTGTCTGTGCACCAGAAGTTAACCGAAGGTATGGCAGGCTTACTGTCAGAGTGTGGTGGGACAGCTGCTTTATGCACTTAAAGGTCGTTTTGACTTCCTGTGAAAAATGAATCCCTGGAATTTGCAACGCACCTACGGTCTAATTTGCAGCCCTGCTATGCTGGTGCCTTCTCCGCAGCAAAGGCGGTGAAAAGTATATTAACGCTGCTGAACAAAAAAGGAATAGCGAAATTGCCAATTAAGTCTTGGGACAAATCCCTCTAATAGGATGCAGGAGGAATACAGCCATTCAGCTGCCACAGCTGCGACACATGGTTTCTTGCCTTCTCAAAAGCTCTGACCAGGTTTCATATACTCAGCAGTGAGGTGGCTGAATCTTTTCCACTGATTTTTTTTGGATTCTGTAAGGGTTTTGACCCTTTACTGTTACTTGCTCTGCTCTATTTGCGTAGGGCTGCTGGCTCTGTGGCCCTTGCTCACTTCAAGTAGTGTATTATTGCATGTGCTTGTCTGCTGCAGGACGCACGTTCAGCAGAGGACCTTAGGGTCTGTCACACTTAGCACTGCAACAGCTATAATTTTGGCACCCAGCTCCAAGTTCACTTTAGGCACCCAGAGACACTTCTGTATGGGGATAGGGGAAGGGGGCAGGAAATAAAATTTGAAATTAGTGAGAAAGAAGGACTATAAGCAATTTACTGAAAGCCTGTCTAGATTGTTGTTGTTATATTCCTTACTATTGCTAGTTCTGCTGCAGTTTTACCCTTCTAAGCATCAGTAGATTCTTACATAGATGGATTATCAGAAGTTGCTGATAATTTTAGTGCTGTGGTCTAAATTTGCTCCAAACAAAGTTACTGGGGAGGTGATTAAAATTCCAGCAGCGTGACTGCACTAGTGCTGCTGCCCTTACACTGGGTAAGAGGCACCAATGGTTGTCAGGGTGAGGAACTGGCGAGCGGGAAGAAAGTTAATCCTAGGTGACTCATTTGTTAGTGGGGAGAAAGCCTCCTGTTTCAAATTGGTATTATATAGGTGTTAGACTGGAAATTTGAAGTTAGCAGTACCCTTCTTCTGCCATGTTATTTGAAGAGAAGAGCATTATCAGCAAATCCCAGGTTCTGAGGGCCACTGCTGGTCCGTTGCAAGACACATCCAACCATGTGTGACCACGCCAATGTGTGCCAGTGGCCTGTCACAGGCTGGCTGTAGACCGCATTCCAATCATCAATGGCTAATAGATCCCTGGCTTAAAACATTTACAGCATAATCCCAATTTAAATGTACATTACTACTATTTCATCATTAGTTATATAGGCAGCAATTCATCAGTCTTTCCCTGTTTAACAAAGCGTTCAAGTATGTACTTAATTATAGGTGTATGGTTACATGCTGTTGGCTTCCAGAGAACTTTAATACATAACTGAGGTCAGCAGTGTACTGCTGTAGGAGTGTAAAAGAGGACTATAGCAGGGCCAAGGCTCTGACCATCTTATAGAGTCTAGAAGTTACATAAATAGGAAATATCTAGGTCAACCAAGTTTTCTTTTAGCATTCATTGGTAGCATGGAACATTCATGCAAGATAGTTTGCTTTTTAAAAGACAAAACTAGGACTCAATGATTGTTAGTTAACAGTGCTTTCAGAATTGCTCCTTAATTTTTACTTCTTTTTTAAAGTGGGTAAAATAACCTATCAAGGATGTTGCCTTAACTGACCACGTGCCATAAGACACACCTTGATTCAACCCCACAGCATCTGGGAAATGATATTTCACCACTTTCTCAGTGCTTCTGCCAGCTATATGTTGCTGCTGCTGAGGTTGGAATTAAGTTTTTACATCGTATTGCAAGTTATATTTAGCCTGCTTGTAAAGGGATCTGAGGCATTTGTTCATGCTGGCAGCTGTCACCCCAGAGCCCTGTGGAGCTCTATGGTTGGTGACCTGCAGGTAGAGTCTCGGTTTGATGGTGATGGCGAGGACTGTTGGAAAACTCTCTTACCCAAAACAAGGGACACCAACTCAAACACATATATGCACTAAGCCATATTAAGTCCTTAATAATATATTTTTCGTCTGTTAGCATGTATGAGATGATACATATTATCTTTCATATGTGTTGGTATTCCCTCTGACCTGGTAATAGAAAGTGTATGATACTGTATCGGTGCCTTACCCTCTCCAGGACTAGCTACCGACTGTTTCCAAAAAGAACCAAATGTCTTGGAAAAACCCCAGGTCCACCTCTGTCGTCCACTAGAGAAGCAAACATTCCTTTGCATCACAAACCCACGGGCTTTTGCCACTCCACCTCAGTCTTCAAAAGGCATGTCTAAGGCATTAAGTGGTCCAAAACCTGCGTCTGGTTTCACCTTTTCTTTCCCCCCATTTCTGACTGCTACTGATAATGATTATTTTTTCCCATTTGATGATCCAGGCTGTTCTAATTTCCCCCAGGGGAGCTAAAGCCCCTTTTTGGCATTGTTTTTGGTGGAAAGTAATCCATTTTCAAAGTGGTGCTGGGTAACCTCAGAAGACTGGATGGAATGCTGGGCCCAGGCTGATACAAGGAGGTTGATTAAAGATTCCTATCTCACATCTTGTTTTAATTTTTTTTTCTACTTTGCTTCTGTCTGGGTCCTAGATTGTAAGCTTAAATATGAATATTAACTAGCAAGTTGTTCTCTGTGCCTTGTGTGAATCTTTTGCTTCCCTTGGTATTGAAGTAATAATTTTTTGAATGTTTTAAATGTAATTCAATCTAAAAGAAGAAAAAAATCACATCATTCAAACAGAACATAATTGTAGTGGGTGATTTTGTTGATTTCAAAAGGAAAGTCTGGTAGGGCTGCTTTTCCTGCACGGTGCCAAGTGACATGTTAAAAGATGCACATGGTTGGTAAGTCATTTCATGAGAATTCTGAGAGAAATAATATTCTTAGTCACAAAAAGCACTAAAATTGTTTATACAAGTGAATCATTTTAGGTACGTAGAGGTAAGTACTCGGTTTAAGAACTTGATTAAATCAGTCTCCGTTTCTCAAGTGATTTATGCATGGGCTCAACTGAAGTCATAAGCAGAGCAGAGAATACCGTATAACTTGAATTTGTGCTTTTCTTTTCCTCGGGAAATTTCTCACCAAATCTTATGCAAATGGCTATTAAAGTGGGTCTACAAATATATATCGATAAGTGGTTTCAGGTTATGGAGAAAATATAAGGGGCTTAACACATATGAATAGGACTAAAAATAGTAGCTTTAGTAGTACTGAAGCCCAAAACATGTTAAATTAAATCACCGCCAAAACTGGATAGTATATTCTGTTTTGAGGGTCTTGGAAATATGATCTATTAATTTTTCTGGAGATATATTTTGAAAATCATTGTGTGTATGGGTGGCCTATTCTGAGTTAACATTGCCTGGATGATGAGAATGCATATACATAGGAATATGCCTGATCTTTGTGAGCAGGAGGTTGCGCTGTAGCATTATTCTGAGCTTTATTCTTAATGTATTTGGAAGGTGATCTAGAAAAGCTGGCCTGCTAAAAAAATTAAGCATCCAGGAAAAATTACACAGCTTGGGGACCTACTGTGATTAAGTTCACATGTTGTCTTCCCAATCTGCTGCCTCGATGGTTAACAAACTCCTTTGCAGCCTCTGACAAATGAGACTCCACATACAGCTAACGCTCAAGCTACGTAGACTGCACTGTCTCCCTTACCTCCAGCCACAACTCTGATAAGCCTGTGGTTTTGTTCTGTTTTCAGGTCTAGCCCAGGTAGAAATGTGAGTTAGGTGTCAGTCTTTCAGGTTCTCAGGCTCCTTTGCTTCCTGGAAGGGTTCAGAGAAAAGCTGAGATCTCCCCTTGAGCCCTAAAATCAGTGCAGTTTCTTCCATGTGCTGCCCTGCACTTGAGACCTTGAGCTGTGGTGAACAGGTACAACTGTTTCGAGTTCAGTGAAACTGTGAACATTCATGTCAGCTTAGCAGCTGGCTCTTAAATTTAATCCACTATGCATTTGGCTATTGAACTATTGTTGTGGAAATGGTTGTGTGAGGGAGAAACAAAATTGTGGATTTATAGGAACTTTCCTACTTCCTGCCTTTCAAGGGCTTGAGCCAATGCTCACTGAAGTTGGTGGAGAGCTTTCCTCCGTCTTTCACTCAGAATCTCTAACGGCACTGCTGCATGAACGGAGTTTATTTTGAATTGTACTTAATTATTGCTTTGAAGATAAGGATCAGGATGTTGCAATAAACTTGGAATAGGATACGCCAGCCAGTGCAGACTACATTATGCGCTCGCTTTGGTCTGTCCAACTCAGCACACAGCTACGAGTGCTGTTCTTCTTTACCAACCATATTTGTAGGTGGGCTGCAAAGTCGTTCCATCAAACCTGAGAGTTTGCAGTAGTCCAGTCCTACAGCAATAACTACTCCTGTAGCTCCGTCTGTTGCATTCACTTTGGAGTATTTTGAAGGGAGAAATACCCATTTTTCTGTGTTCAGAATTAGGTATCGCCTTCAGATTAAGGCGATACGAGAAAATACACAGTTCCCCCCCATCATATCAGAGATCTGATTTCAACTCGTTTGAAGTGGAGAATGAGAAAATGTAATGATTAACTGCCAACAACGTGGCAAATGTTCAGGCCCAACTTTTCATTCAGTCTCATCTGTTCAAATCTGTATGAGAAAATGTCCTGTTAGCAATGAGTGAAATATGTCCAAATGTTTCCAGAAAATACCATGCATCTATGTAGATGTACAAATTTCTTGTTGTAAACGAAAGGCATGAAGAAAGAAAAAAGCAAGTGTTATACTAGAATTAGGTAGGGGAAAAAACTGAAAAACAACCTAAAAATCTGTGCTAATTTTAGAATTACCTTGATCTCTCTCACTAATGTAGTTCAGTGTCACAGATCTGTTACCATTCACATTTGTGAGCAAATTATTGTGCCTCAAGCCCTAGCTATTAGTATTTTCTATTAGCTACTAGTGTTTTCTAACAAGCATTATGTCCAGCATTCCTGTGAAAGGAGAAGGTGCAGTTGGAAAATTTGTCTGTATTGAGGGATGAGACTAAAGAAAATGGAGCCTACTTTTTCCAACATGCTTAAAGTCGCCAGTGTGAAAGGTCTTTGACTATAAGATCAATTGCCTGAACAAGAAAAATAGAAAATTTTCAACCATAAATTGTCAGATGGAAAAGAGTGAAGAAATACGAGAGTTGCTCCAAGGATAAAAAGCAGCTGGTTATAATCCAATCTTATAGTACACACCTGAGATTTTTATGCATATCTAAACACAGAAATCAACTTGGCCAATATAAAACACATTGCAGTCATTATGCCAAACCTTTTGGAATAGCTAAGTTATCATTTTGCAGGGTAGAAATATCATTAGTCCTAAGTCAGGAGTTTAGTAAGCTGCATTTTAAGGAGTGTTTTAAAATTAAAATAAGCAGTTATGTCTGAACCTTTTCTGGAAGCACTGTTTCATGATGTCAGATGCATAATGTTTCAGTTTGCAGGGTTGCCTGTTTTCTGGTCTGTGTTGCTCTCAGGTGATACAGGGAGGTATCTTTTCTGGCAGTGGCTATGGTGCTTGGTGGGGAGGGCATGTGGGCTGTTAGAAAATTTTGATGAAGAGCGGGGAAAGCTCTTCTGGTGCATAGTCAGTTACTGAAATGCCACCAAACTCAAATTTGTTATCTCAGACCTGTAGCAACGGTCAAGTGATGTAGTTTTTTCATCTATTTAATAGTTAAAATAAGTATATGCAAAAAGTTCAGGTAGTGCTTCACAATGAAGTACTTCCTCTGAATTTCCCCATGGGTTTTTTTGATCATAATCATTTCCCTTTGATCTGGTCCACTCAGTCATGTCGATGTCTAATTATGTGATATTAGCCATTTTTAGCGCTGTTGCAGAACTAGGATGTGGGCTGCGCCAGTAGGTGCCTCTTCGTGTAGGCAACCTGGTAGGAAGCCGTTTGGCAATCCTTCCTCTCTCTCCTAAGCCGTGTTCTCCAAGACTAATACTTTGTGCTGTGAAACTCGACAGCTTCTGACATTGCAAGATTTTGGAAGTAATTTTCAGTCTGAAATGACCTCATGCATTATCAAATGTAGCTGTATGTTAAACTAGCTATTTTGCCAGTCTATCAGATCTCTGAGTCTGGTTTACACACTTACACTCATCAGTAAACGGGTATCAAAAAATCAAAGTCCTAGGCTCATCTCAGCAGCAAACATCCTTTGTACTGTGTCCTTGTATCCCCATAAGCTCACGTGCCTCATTTCAGCAAGCCACTGGGCAAGCACTCATTGTTCCTTCCAGGTGTGATCAGCAGATGTACTTTTATGCAGTGAGGCCTTGAATCATGAGGAGTGGGGCCTGTGTCTGTGTCACGTGTGGTACATGAGATAAATCAGTATGAAAAATAAGAAAACAGACCATAGTGAATGGGTATGTTTCCAGAAAGTGCTGAGTACCAGCACCTCACCTGTACTTATTGATAAACTGTTAGATGGTTCCTCTTCCCTCTGCATAGTGAGACCAGTATAAGAAGCAAACCTGGCATCCAGATCTCCTGAGGCTTAATTAAGTGTCCTGAGTTTTAGACAGAGCTTTTGGTTGTTCTGCCAACAGAAAGTGGGGGGGGGGCATGCTGAGATGACTCCTGCAATTTTGTAGGAAGAAAGGTGGTCAACCTTTTTGCATTCTTCAGTGTTATTAATGTTCCCGGGTTTTATGACTGTTAAAGGACATTATGGTTAATTTTTACTTACTCCTTCTGATTTGAAGAATGTAGGTAGTCTTTCCTTATATTAACAGAGTTTTGGGCTTACTTTACATATTTATCACAATACCCTACCATATTCATTCTGTGACAAGCATAGTTCAATTAATTTATAGGATATGGGTAGGACGCTTTTGTTAATCACTTCATTTTTCTCACTGTTTATTGGAGTGTTTATTATTTCTCACCTTTGAAGACTCAGACTTTATTACCAAGTTGGTTCTTCCTCTCACCTCTATTTTGATGACTACTGAATTGTTATTAAAGATTTTTGAGAACAACTGTGCTGTTGGTGTGGATCCTTTTTACAGGATTTTGCAGAAATGCAAGTACAGTTTGTGAGGAAACACCACCAGAAATTCCACACAAAGTCTGTTCAAATTTTTGGCAGTGCAAGGATCTCATACTCCTCTGAAAGTATGAATTGAATCCGCTGTGTGCTCTGTGTCTGCTGTGAGGCATATAGGATCCATATTTTTCTGCGGAGCTGTGCTGCTTAATCTTCTCTCTCAATTTTTTTACTGAATATCCTATCTTTTTGGAAACTCCTTGAGACAGAAACTGAGTTAGTCAATACAGCATTGCCTTTATTTTTCTTGTTAAATTAATCTTAATTTTCTTCTTAAATTAGTCTCTGTCCTGGTTGCCATATGTATAGTGCGGTAGAGGAATCCTGCCTGCAGGGAAGAAGGTGGTATCCAACATTTCTCACAGCATCATGTAAATTGGATCCGAGACAGTTCAGCCAACACAGCAGTTAATATACCAGTGTTTCACTCATAGCTTAGCCTGGAAGAATGGCCCAGCTAGGGAGGGAGTCCACACACTGGGAGACCCAGGCTGAATCCAGCTTCCAGGCACATTCTTGAACCAGTTTCCAAATCCCTTTGTGCCCCGGTCCTTCATCTGGAAAACTGGTGTTTGGATTTTAGAGCCCTGGGGGAAGAACATGAGGGAGTGGAGTGACAGATTATATGTGTTGAAGACAGATACGTACGTGAAAGTTGAACCTAATACTAATTGTTACCATATCTGTCCTTCTGGCATCTCTCAAAAATGCTTGTCATTCCTTTATTTAGATATAGTTGTTCTTTAAAGCAACAGCTACTAGCTGAAGGTACTTGGATAGTAAAGAATACGCTGTATCAAAAATGGAGACCACCAAAACATATATGATAGCTTTATATTCAGTGTGTAGTGCACCCCAAGGAACCTCTGAGTGGCAAGCAGCTCAGGTCCCTGAAGTTACCTCACCAGGTTATTGCCCTAGGACTCATCATGGTTACCTCATAGATTTTATGTTGGTCTCTTCAGTTACAGGACTAGTTCTTAGGAAGGAAGATGTCTGGTAAAATGTGTGGACTTCAATTACTTTTTGTAAGATCAAGATCAAGGTTCTCTGATATGTTTTCTTTCTTTTTTTCTCCACAGTCCTCTAGTGGTAGTTTATACCATATAAAGTCTTTTCAGAATAATTTCCAGCGTACCAGCAGGTTTTCTAGCTGGCTCCCATGATACACTGAAATGAGTCTCATCTGGACGTGCTGTGTATTCTCTTTCCATATTCTGATCCTCTTTGATCACAGCAATTGAACAAGGAGTTCAGATGCTTCCTGTTTTGCCCCCCTCTATCTCTCTACTTTTCCTTTTTGAAGACCACACTAATAAAAAACAAGAATGTGGTGTTCAATATAAAAAAATACTGTTAATGCCTCAGCCAGCGTGGAATTTTTATAGATTGTCCCTTTTATTTTTGAATTTCCTCTTATTAAAAGGCACAGAACTGTAGCAAATGTATGCTTTGTCTTTTTTGTTTCCAGCAGTGTGTAGCTGCTTCCTTCTTTAGTTTAGTAATAAAATGAAAGCACCCTCTTCAGAAGCCATTTTTTATCCACTGCACTTTAAATTTCACTGTGTGGTTGTCTAAGCACCTTATTATTATAATTTTGGAAGGAAATGCAATTCTTCGTTAACTTGCGGTTTGAATACTTCCCCGGTCGAGCTTTGCATATGACAGCCTTTCTTGCAGAATGTAAATAGAAAGAGTAAAATGGGACAAGAGACCCCTGCAGGTATTAATGTATGGGATTGCCTCAAAATGATTAATCACGTGTTGGTGGAGTTTCTGTTCACCCTGTTTTGCTTTAAATAGAGAGAATAGAATACCACTTCTTCATATTTTTTTCTCCTCTGCGTCACTACCACTTTTAGTGGTCTGCAGTGCTCTATGCTCAGGCTGCTTCTTCTTTTGGTCTTCCTCCTCATGGTCTAGCTTCCCCATGTACATGCTCTCCTCATATTTGCTGTCTGTTGAGCCACTCTTCCATGCACGGGGGAACTGTAGAGCCCCACTGTAGTAAGGATTCTCTGTGGCTGTAGGGGGAAAGAGGTGACAGACCACCTGAAGATAAGTTTGCTCCTAGATCTGTACTGCCTGGTGATTTGCTCAGACGGGCATCTGTACTAGTTGTGGATCTGATAGTGAGATTTGTGCCAAACTTGCTTAGAATCATGATACACCTCGACTTTCATCACTGGCCTGCACGGTGTCCCTTCTCATTTCCTTGTCATCCCCTTCTGATGTGGGGATGCCACATGAGTGACCAAGTTTTCAGTTTCTGCCAGCTGAAGATCTAAGTTCGGAGCAGAGCATCAGACCGAAAATGTCAGTTTACTAAGTAGAAATTGCAGTATATGTCACAGAGGATAGCCTTGCCATTTACTAGGGTGGGTTTTGTATAGGAACAGCAAGCGCTCAGAGAGCGGCCCAAGGCGTTGGGCCATGGGACAGGATCTGAAAACTGAGCGCAAGATTTTCCTGACGTCATCACCTGATGTAGTAATACTGCAATTACTCATCTGGGGGGTTGTTTTGTTTTTCTTCCCTTTTGCTCAGAAGGGTGGGTTAGGATTATTCGTCATCTTTGGCTAAACTGACACGAAGTTATGTGGAACAGATGGACATCACCAGGCTGCCTTTACCCTACAGGTCATTAGCAGAACATGTTTTGACAGGTCTGAATAAATCAATCCCAGTCTGCACCAGTTATGATACTATGGATGTTAAAGCACTGATTGTCCTGCCATTTCAGTTATTCTTTAGTTCCAGAACAAAAATGAAACCTAAAAAAGCATCCTTCCCATTACCTCCCCTTTCAGAGGGTTGCCTTCTAAAGTTTTTACAGTAGGTTGGCTTTCCTCATGGAAGTGTGTTGTGGTTTGAGAGGAAAAAAGGGTGATATTTCACTCATTGTTGGTGCTTCAAGAGGTTTTAGACTTACCCTTTCCTTTGAAACCATGCTTAATTAATAATTTGTGTGTCTGATTTAATTTTAAATCCTCTTTGTCAATAAAAATAGTTTGCATAGTTTGCTTAAATGTCCTGTATCTTTAGAACCAAAGGAAAATGAAAATTTGGAAATTAAATTTTAGAGTAGATATTAATACCTCCTGCCTCCATCTGAGACTCCTGCTTTCCTGGATGGGTATGGATGCATGCAGATGAATGCTGACACACGCACATTTTTTCCGACTGCTCTGAAGAAGCAGTATCATCAGTGGTGGCCATCGCATGCCTGCAGCAAGTAAAGAACAAGAAAAGGAGGCCAGGCAGGACACATCGCGTACAACCAAAATGCAGAAAATACTGCAGCTGTTCTCATGTAGAAGGAAAAAAAATCAGCGAGGGAAACCAAAAAAGCAAGCTGCCTTTTCTGCCTTAGAAAAGCCATCCCACAGCACCACCTAGCAGACACGGAGGTGAATAAACAGACTGGAGCAAAATGCTACTGGGAGAATGCGACGCTGAGCAGGACTGCGTGCTTTAAAACAGCTGTTCCACCTAATACCTAGCACAGGTCATTGATACGAACCGAGTTGTACTGTCCTTCCCTCATACAGCTGTTACCTTTTAGTATCAAATATTTGTAGCATGATACAGCTAATTAATCTCTCTGCATATTTGATGAAACACATTTTCGGTTTGGGGGATTTTTTTGTAGTTTGGAGTTGTGCCCTTTGGCCCCATGTATTTTTAACGCACCTCGCTTAGTTGGAGTGACGGCATTCTCAAATGTCTTGAGATTTATTTATGTTTTTGTCTGCATTAGTCCAAGGTGCCAGAGGGGAAATCGCCCAGCAGCCTGCTGAGGAATACTGCCAGAGCACGGATTTCGAAGAGCACGGCGAGCACAGCCTGGTCCCACCCCCACAGCTGGGGAAGATGTGTTAGAAAATAGTTAAGCTGCAGCTGCTGGCTGCCTCCGTTTTTAAAAGTAGTCTTCGTACACGTTTGCTTTTCTAAGGGGACCAGGATGCGAGCTTGCTTTTGGGCTACAAATGTGAAGTATTTATTTGTGAAACCGTAGCAGATTTCAGCTTATGGCCTTTACTTTGTTACTCGATTAATCTTCCTCATCTCCGTACCTTAAATTGCCTTTTAGCCTTTGCCCTACCATCCTAAACACATGGGTATGAAAGGCTCTGGCAATGCCCACTTGTGGGAGGCTGTCTAGGAGCTCGAAGGAAATATTCAGGTTTCAATTAAACAGGAGATTTCGGAGCACAAGTTATGCTGAACTAGAGCAGCACTGGTCCTCCTACGAATTGTGCTGTGGATGTATGCGTTGGAAACAATATGACTCAGTAATGGGAAGGAGTTGTAGGACTTTCAGCTTGCAAAGATTTTTAGTTTGGCATAATGCATGCAGGCAGATCTGCTTTACTACTCAGAGGCAGTACAGAGGGATCTCTGGCAGGAAGACTGAAATCCAGTCCCTTCCACATTTTGAGATCTTATTTTCCTGGTTAAAGCAGGAGACTGGCTATTAAGACTCTTAATTTGCTCTGTAGCATTGGGAAAATGATGACTATTATTATTATTATTATTATTATTATTATTATTATTATTATTATTATTCAGAGCCAAGAACTGTAAAACTAAATCCATATGTGGATCCATATATTTCCAGTACCTTGGAAAATTAAAAGAATACTTTTTTCTGGTATTTCCATGATCACCATGGTAATACCTTTCATGCCCTTCACACAGTTGCTCCGTGATACTTCTCATATCTTTTATGGAACTACTTAGGTGTTTAAGTAAATGTTCCTTGTCAAGTGCTGTGAGAGCCTCCCATGAAACATTTTCTAAAAGCAGGAAAAATAACACCAAAAGTAAGAGTTTGGTGTGATTTTAGTACTCTAAATACACTTACCTCTTCAAAAATTGTAGTCTACTGAGCTGAAAGGGTCAAATCTCAATTACATTTTCTTTTGGCTAAATCCAAAGGAACCATTCCCATCAGACATTACACAGCTACCGCAGCGCACTTCAGTTGAGCTTTCTGGGATACAAAGGATCATGTTCTACAGCAGTTTATTTTACTGCTTTTGTGAACTGCTGCCCCTCGTTAGGGCATCACTGTATTTACTGATTTTGCCTACAGTTACTCTTGACTTCAGAAGAAAGTGGAAGTAATCTGTTGTGGTTACTTCAGGAAAAAGAAAGGCTTGGGGCTTTTTTTTCTTCTCCTCTCTCTCCTTCTTTCCAAAGAACTGAAACGACAGCCCAAAATTGATCTATGATGCAAGTCAAATCACTGCTGATTATGATCTCATGCTTCTGTGGGTTCAGCTCTTTGAATGACCATGGCAATTACTTGGCTAAGATTTAGACAAATCCCAGATGCTGAATAATTCTCAAATACTACCTCTCAAATATGTTTCATTCTGACAATAACAAAACTGAAATGCACAGTAAATAGTGCCTCAACAGAGGCTCCTCCGACTGTGCAGTGGTTTGTGTTTAGTCCTCAGGTTCAGAGCAGGGTACTGAGAAGGGTCAAATGAAGAGAAATCTGGTCTCTGCTGCTGTGCTAGCTGCTCCCCTGTCCTGGTCACCACTGCTGCAAACCTACCTGTGGCTTAGTAGCTACAGCCTCCTAGGAATATACAGGCATATATTTGATTTCAGTTATCTTATTGCATTGCTGTTTGATATTTTTAGACTTGTGGCAAGAATGGTCACATTTCAGGTGAGTTTGGAGCATGCTTCTGAGGTGGTACTTCTGAGGCTCTGTTATCTCACTTGGGAGATAAGAAACCTGGTCCAGGTTCATCTTTGAGCTGCACATGCAGATTTCCAGGAAAGCAGGCTGTAGGGAGAGTTGTACACATACACGTGTGTGAGCTCAGAAGCCCTGCTGGACCTGTCAGTTTTGAAAACGAGTTTCTGAGCCTTAAATACTTGTCATAGCCACGTTCTGAGTCTGCTGTATAGAAAACATGTTTCTAACCCTTTCGGTCTGCTGTCAAACTAGACCAAAAGTAAGGATTGCTGTCACTGTGGTACTGATGAGGAACTGAAACACAAATTCTGAGTCATAGGAGGTTCGTTAGCAAGCCGCTCAGTATTCTCTTAAGCATTTGGGAAAATTAAGTCACTTAAGCTACAATATCCCAGTACCATAATACCAGACCACACCTGGTGTGCAGAGAACTACTAGAATCTCATTGCATAAAAGGTCTTGTCTTCAGGTGATTTGTGAACTGAAAAGTACATTTTGGGTATCTGGATGGGCATCTGAATCTTAATGCATGCTCTGTTACACTGAAATTAGGTGATCACTGTGATCTGGTGAAAATAAAAAGTGTTATGGATCTTTTTGCACCCTGATGTCCCTTTCAGTATATGTGTGTTTGGGGGGGCGGGTGGCTGGGTGTGTGAGAGAGAAAATAAGTTGCAGATGCCAGGCTTTGAAAAGCGAAGAGTGCTTTAAAATAAAAATCCAAGGGTCTCCATTTTGTTATTCATGTTCTTGATATAGCTGTTATTATTTAGTCACATTTAATCATTTAGACATGGTCTTGGACAACTAGCTCTAGGTGGCTCTCCAGGGAGCTAGACAAGGTGACCTCCGGAGGTGCCTTCCAACCTCAACCGTTCTGTGATTCTGTGAATCACCGAAGGTTCCTCCTTTTTCTGCTGTAGGGGTACCCACATACATATGCCTTATACTATGAAGAAAACTGTAAAAGCCAGATCTTTTTTATGGGTTTGTCGTGGTTTAATCTCAATCGGCAACTAAGCACCACGCAGCCGCTCGCTCACTCCCCCCCACCCGGTGGGATGGGGGAGAGAATTGGAAGAGCACAAGTGAGAAAAAACTCGTGGGTTGAGATAAAAATCAGTTTAATAATTGAAATAAAATGATAATAATAATAATATGATAATAATAATAATACACAAATCAAGTGATGCACAGTACAATTGCTCACCACCCGCCGACCGATGCCCAGCCAGTCCCCGAGCAGCGGCCCCCCCGGCCAGCTTTCCCCAGTTTATGTACTGAGCATGACGTCACATGGTATGGAATGTCCCTTTGGCCAGTTTGGCTGTGCCCCCTCCCAGCTTCTTGTGCACTTCCAGCCTTCTCAGTCGGTAGAGCATGGAAAACTAAAAAGTCCTTGGCTAGTGTAAGCATTACCTAGCAACAACTAAAACATCGGTGCATTATCAAATTTGTTCTCATCCTAAATCCAAAACACTGTACCAGCTACTAGAAAGGAAATTAACTCTATCCCTGCCGAAACCAGGACAGGGTTGTAACAAAGAAATTGACTTTTAGTCAAACTAGAGTTGGGATCTGGACATGGTGATGAATCTGGACATCAGAGTCCCCTCAAGGATGCTGATGAAGCTGAAGTTGACGTTATCTAGCCTGCAAACCTTTAGAACACAAGTGAACATGAATGTAATTAGAGTTAACCCCAACTTGGCCTTGGGAAGCCATTCCCATGTTACCAGGAGGAGCGCTGTATAGAAACACTTCCATTTTTATTATCCAAACAGGAGTCTGAGGGGTCTTTTTGCATCTCTTTCTCCTTTCTGTGATTCAAAACCAAGCATATAACTTTTCAGTTTGTATGTTTTTTTGATTTGTTGTAAAATTGAGGGTGCTTGTGATGAGTTTGGTTGATACGAGTCAGAGGAAGGAGGTATCCTGAGATAGAGAAATTACATTATCTCCTTGGAACACTGAACTTTGTATCTCTTTCAAAATAGTTATCACTGTGATATGAGAGTGCTGTTGCCTACCATAATAACATCATATAATCTTGCCATTCTCCAGCTGTATGCAGAAGTTGCATACCTGCTAGCATTTATGAAAACCAAAATTTAAAATATCTCCATGTCTGTCCTCTTTCAATGAAGGAGAGAGTTAGAATAATGTGAAATTGCTAGGGCTGTGTAATTCAGCAGTGCCTTAGCTGATATGCAGTGACTTGTGCCCCCATAATTCAGGTTTCTAAATGCTGGCTGTGTGGAAGATGCTGCCACTCAGCTCAGAAACCCACTACATGGGAAGCTGGGAATGTGTCTAGGCTCAGTTACATTTTTGGTTTCATTATGGAGTCCTGTGGATGTAGAAAAAAGCATCTGGACTATACTGACGATGTGAATTAGATTTGAGGATAGTCACCTTTTCCAGACTTGGGAAAGCTGTAACAAATAAGTGATTGCTGGAGAAATGTGACTGCTTCCATCATGTTTAGATCCTCCTCAGAAAGCAGCTTTGTTCATTAACTTTATTTGGCAAGTTGTCCAAAGGTAAATAAATGGGTCTGGTTTTGCAGTCAAACCACTGCTTCTGGGTTCCTTTTTGTGCCTGATAATACTCAGAAGTTTGAGAATAGAGAAAAATTTTCAGTCTATACATACAATGAAATACTAGTACTCTTACTGTTCCAGTAATAAGTGGAATATATACATATATATCTCCTTTCTCTAGTTTTACTTTATTAGTTATTCTTTCAAGAGGAGTTTGTGATGGGTTTGTTCCATGGTTTTATTTATATTTGTTCTTTCAACAGATCTATTATTTCAGTAGTTCAAACCACTAGTATGTTGCTTTTTAGGGTGCCTAAAATGGATAACCTGTTAACAACTATTTGCTTAAGAAAGATGTTGCGATAGATAATATATTATAGTTTGGACTCCTTATTAACACACTATTGTCAACCGCTTCCACACATTTTATACATAGGTTGGTTTGATTTTGAATTTTTGCTGTTGAAATGTTGTCCATGAGATTGTCCAGTGTCAGGAAAGGACTGCCAGCCATATCATTAAACTTACAGGGGTTTTCAGGTGAAGTTATTTAAACCCAGCCATAGTTTTGGTATTTAGTATGAGTACTTTTTAATGGAACTGTTGAAAGAACAAATTTCACGTGCGTAAAACCACAGAATAATAACAGAGGAGTTTTCCACTGTACTTGCAGACTCAAATAGTTTTTTCCCCTAGGGCCCTTGAACTCAACCTTGATATTATTTAAACGGGACATCGCCAAGGCCGCTAACTCTAGCAAGTTGTTTCATGAGCAGTAGAACTTATGAAGCAATTTATCATCTTTGTTCTCCTCCTTCCTTGCTTTTTCCTTCCCATCCCTCATGCTCTCGGTACCATCAGTTCTGCCATGTATCCCATGCCTGTCTTTGGTACAGCTGGCAGCCTGCGGTGTGGCTGGTGAAAGGCTTCATGAAGACTAATTTTCCAGCTGGCTCCCAATGGCTGGAAACTTCCTTTTCTCCGATGAGAATGCTGATTTGGGGGTCTTTTGTAATGCAGTTTTCAATTTGAGTAGGAACATAGCTCAATTACTGCAAATATGACTGAATTCGGTGGGCAGATCCCACAGTTACAGGGAAGAGTTAGTCTACAAGGGGACAGCGGGAGGGATGGCACAGCTCTCTAAGGAAACAAGGGTGAAAATGGAATGCTCCTCATGACTGTCGTGTGTTTGAGTGGGTTTAATTTTGTAAGGAGGCTCTGAGAGAAGGTACTCTGATAATTTCCTTATTTCTTTGTTTTCCTCTGGCTTTGACCATAATTCAGCAGAGCCACACGTTTTATTGGTGATGACTTTCACAGGCAGGGACAAGGGTCACCTCTGAGCTCCACCTGAGCCACTGAAGTTTTGAGATGCTGCTTTGTACACAGTTCCCATATCAAATGTACTGCAGGTCTGAAGCTTGTGAAGCACTCTCTGCTGGTGTCATGAGGAAAGACTTTATTGCATCACCTACAGGCCAGCCTGTATAAATCAGAGGTCTGGCTATGATAGGAGGTGGGTCTCAGAAGGAAGTGGTTTGGTATGGAAAATTGATGTGGAGCAAATGGACTTCCTTCTACATAGTTTCTAATTACTCATGAAAATGTTACAGTAGCGATTTAATCTTAAATCTAAAGCCTGCATTTGGAATTTAAAGTATTTCTGAAAACGCACATTAGTCAGATATTTATTTGGAGGCTTAAAAAAAGAAAATGAGATGCAATGTTACATCTTCTATTTGCCTTTTAAGTTCACAGTACTTCAGCTTTCCCATTTGTAAAATGCAGTGAGTTGCTGCCCGCTTCATAGAACTGTTGCATGACTTGATTAATTGTAGATGGCTTTCAGGTCCTTAAATGCAAATCATGAGATAAGTAACACATCAGTAACTTATCTTAGTATTTTGAAGTATTAGCAAGTTATCTAATCCCTTCTCTCTTTAAAATTTATAGCCTTTTGTCTTGAGTACAGTGACATTGTATTACATTAGATGACTTCACAAACCAAGATGTCACTCAGCTGCATAATGAAAGCTAGAATAGTGTGATATGAAGGGGATTTTGGAAAGGGGAGTGAACAGAAAGTCCTGTCTGCAATTAAGTTTATAAGAAGCCTTTTCCTCTCCCAGTTTTTTGGAACACAGGTAAGGAAATATCAGCTTGGCCCTGCCCAAGGGAAAGAAGTTGCTGAAACTGCCATTCTCCCAAACCTTTCCTGTTGCCAGAGGTTCAGCCCAGTGACCATCTGTTGAGGACAGCATAGTTCAAGGCTAACATCATACATCAATGTAGAGGGTTGGTGGGAAGGCTCAGCACGCAACTCTTCTATCATTACAAGAAGAAAAAAAAAGGTGCCAAATGGCCTCAATCATATTTCTCATATGTAGGCACATACACCTTCTTCTTGTGATCGATTTTAGTTTGCAGATTCATCTATTATGTGGAATTCTAATTCCCTGTCATTTCATATCTTGTTACTTATTACCTACTTACCTTCTTATTACCAAAACCTGAAAGATAACTGTTATGTCTGTTGCCAAACAGATCATCAGGGTAGTGTTCAAGAGGGACAAGGTTTTTTCATTCATTCTGCTCATCAGAAATGCACATTTTAATAGACATATGACTAATTCCTAAAGACCCCTCTTGTTTAAAAATTGCGACATACTCTTAAACTACTTTGACTGTGACCTATAGACCTTAGGGTCATGCATTTGCAGTAACTACCGAAAAATCGCCTAGTCAGACTGTATGTTTCCAGATGCTAAATTGCATTAGAATGATGTTATACACGTCATAGTATTTTTTTTCTTTTTGCATAAAGCTAGTTTAGTTTGTGCCCAATTAAGGTTATGTTATCTAATGAAAGGAACAGACTTTACTAGACAATCTTACTCTATGATCCGTAGCATGAAAATGCTCGAAAACCCTTGCTATATATAAACAATTTGAGGTGCATGTTTGTAGAAGAAAAAAGAGAAGAAAAATGTCTGTTCTTTATCAAAAGCTGTTTGATAGCACATTACATGCTAGCATGAGTTTTAGCAGAAATTGCTTCTCACGTTACTGTCGTTTCTCTCAAGCTAAGTGTTTTATACCTTATCTAAGATAATATAATCACAATCCTTACCCAGACACAGAAGGCAGGTCTAGATGTACTGATGGTGTTCATTTGGCTGGAGTCCTAGAAGATACCAGTGTTTGGGAAGGGTTAGTAAAAGCATCAACAGGTTGAATATGATGAAACTGCACAATTTGTAGAGAGAAAGAAAAGAAAATCTTAGTTGTAAATCTTCACAAGTGAAGCATAATTCCTGTTCTGGACACAGGCTGATGGCAAATTTCCAGTGAAATATTTTTATTTTGTGTTTTGCAATGGAAAAAGCTAAAAATTTAATTGAAACCAAACCCTTCTGTTTCAGCAATTTCTGAAAGAGCAAAAGAGAATGACCCTCAAAACTGGGGAATACCTAATAGCACTGTGGTTGGGGCCCTTGGCAAAGGTGTGATGACACCATCTCAAAAGTCACCTGAGACTAAAGAAGTTTGATCCTTTAATGTCCTGTAATTTCCATGTCTTGTCCCATCCTCCTGTCTGGCTGAATAATTATATGTAATTTTCATGCAGTGAACAGTTCTCACAGGAGACACCAAGGGGATCGGTCTGGTTGTAGGGAAGGAAAACAGGAAAAGGCTTCTCTCACTTTGTGTTTTGTTCTGTGAAGCTGTGAATGGTCTTCCATGCATCCTGTCGTAAAACAAAGAAAAACGTCGTTTTAGAGTATTTCATGGGATGAGAAAGTCACTTCCCCACCTCATGGGAAGATCGTAGTTGGTATTGCAAAAGGAGGAGAGGGGAACACCCGAGAAACCCTGTCTCATTCCAGGATCTGCAGCACTTCGATTTTTAAACAATGTCTGTATGACGTGGTGATTGCTGCATGAGAAATGTAGCTACATCATTAGTTCATTACAAATGGCTTAATACAGGGCCGATTTCTACCCCCAATATATTCTTTTAAAGCTCCCATCAGAATTGCATGTATTCATCTGAGGGCCGCATTGGCCTATAATATGTTTTGTTTTGTTGTATGAATTGCCTGCTTCTGTGTACAGATTTTTTTCATTCTTCCCCCTTCTGCTTCTGAACCATGATTGATGATGTAAATAATCATTTCCAGGCATGAGCCTTTTCTTTTTCCTGTTGACCAGTCACTAATCACTACTTGCTCATCCCTGTGTTTTGTTGGTAAGCCAGATGAATTTCTTTTTAATGGCCTTCTTTCTCTTCATGTCAGAAATCTCACCGCAGATAAATGACAGATACACACCACATATGTAACAGTGCGCAGACCTTATAATAATTATCCAGTACGTTTACAAAGTTCTGAGAAATTTCATTTTAAGAATAATAAATGCATGCATTTCTCTGCCATCCCTAGCATTATGCTCTGCTCTGCAGAGAGAAAAGCTTAAAGGAACATTCAGAATTAAAAGACTTGTTTAATTGATAATTTTTTAGCTTCTCGCATCTGAGCATATAGGGTTTTTCATCTCGATCTAACTCACCTTTCTGCAATGTTCGCGCGTTCAGTCCTGAGCCTGCAAAGCACCTGACAACAGTTAATTTGCCTTATTTAAGCATCCCTCTTTGAAGATTTGAGCGAAAATGGCTGAATATTAAAACGGGGTCTAGCATTATTTTAATGTATGCCAACTAATAAAAATTCCAATGCTTAAAAGAGACATGGCGTCATGCGCATTCCTATTGGCGTTACTGGAATATCAGCCCACAGATACATAAATCATTTAATAGTCACAGTCTTAATGAAATAAAATGCCTGAGTGTACACAATATTCAGTACCTAGAATGGGGTATTTACATACTTTATGCATACTGTATTTAACTGTTGCTTCCCATCCATCTCAGCTTTGCGGTACCTCCGCGTGCCCCGCACACCCCATGACTTGGGCAGTTGTTGCCTTTCTGATAACAAAGTGGAGAAATTGGCATGTCTCCATTGCAGCCTCGAAAGCAGCTTTTAAGGCCCCAGCACATATGAACTCTTTCTCCCTTCTAGAGAAGGGCAATTACACTCATTTGAGAAGTGTTGTGGTGTTCTGTAGGTTATTTAGACTAATAAATTTTTCATCATTCCCCTTAAAAGAGGCTGCTTTAAAGTTCAGATGGAAAATTAAGCTGACTAGAAACATTTGGCTCAGGTGGCGCAGAAGGATCTCATTCTTCTGATCATTCTGGCATTCAGGAGCTATGAATAGAAAGGAACTGGATTACTAAATAGAGTTGTCACCCCTTTTGGAATGAAGTAATTGACCTCAAATGTCGGTTTTGGAGAAGAGAGTCAGAGAATAGAAAGGGCTTGGTTTGTTTCTTTGTTCTTTAAGGCATTGGCAAATCCTAGTAAATAGGGGTTTCCAAATGTTTTACCCCCTAATGTCTTTCTCCTTGTTTGACACCCCCACACCCCCATTCTGATAGGTTTTTGTCTGGATTACATAAACGCTGTACAACATATTTACAAAGCTATTTGCTCTTGCTGTAGACGTTATGGTTCTTTCCCGTGTATAGTCGCACCTGCATACTTCTGAGATAGGTGGTGTCTAGCCATCGTATCAGAGGTGGCTCTCCCTGCTTGTGCACCCAGTGCTGGCTGGCTGAAATCGGTACCAGTTGGTTTTCTGCCGTCCAGATGCGAGAAAGGCCCAGTAAGATGCTGGCTGCAGCGGAGACACCCTTGTTACATAAATATGGGTGAACAGCTTGTGAAATACTGAAATGACATCGTTCCAGAGATTTCGAGAAAATTACTACTTATCAGAAAATACTGGGATGTTGTATGTGTCAGGTAAATTATGTTTCTAAAGGACTGGCTACAGATATGCATCCTTGGCAAAGGGCTTTCGCATGTCATGCATGCACATAGCTGGCACTGACTACCTGACTAAGAAATAAGATCAGCCTCCTGCTTTGTACGCATCCTGTTTTATGGGCTGTAAATACCTTAATTTCTACCGAAGTTGTGCTATGCAAAGGATGCCAACATAACATTATCCAGTTGTCCTTCCTCCTCATCATCTGTTTTCAATATTAGATTGCTGATTTCAACCTGATTTCAAGATTAGATGTTTCTCTGAGAACAAGGGCACAAGTGTTCCAGGTGCATTTTTATCTTTCAGGGAAAGAAAGCAAACAAACTGGCACAGTTCTGGGATCTGCCACAAAATACAGATACCTTATGCCAGAGCACTAGTAAGATAAGATTGCGTTGTGCGGTCGTTACAGGCAAACCATGTAAACCAACAGTAAAATAGTAAGCTAGTAGCAAACAAGTAGATAGAGAAAACAAGGTTTTCTTCTAGTACCTATATTCTTCTAATATAACTACTAGTCTCTGTGTATGTGGAAGCGTGTGTGTGTGTGTATTTATATATTTGTAGTTTTACCAGGTGCTGAAGGAGCTTTTTGACCTATTAGCAACAACAAATATGGCAGGAAACCAAAGAGCTGGATGCAAACTCTGGTTGAATCCCAAATTATAATTTGGAAACGTTAGAAGAACTTTTTCATCACTGCTCCGCTACAGAGCTTTTTCTTTTTCTTTTTTTCCTTTTCAACTTCATCCTTGCCCATCTCATGAGATTCATCCAGAAATGTGTAAGCCAAAGCTATGCTTTGGTCTGACTCCCCTGTCTGAACAGGAGACAAAGGCTGAGAACAACAGATATAGAAATATATGGAACATGTAATGTTGTAAGAAATCCTAGGAGAACCTCAACATTTTTTTCTTTATGCACGTCTAACTTTTTGATAGATAAAGTAAACTTGTCCTGTACTTAATTTTGATGGCCTTGGCAGTAATGCTACAAGCCCAAGGTGAATGTTGTTAGGACTAAATTTTCTCATGGCAGGTTTTAACTGGCACTTTTTGTACATCTTCCTTTTCTGCCTCTTGTCTTCCTTTGCCTGTGATTCTCCCTTGAAAAATACCTTTTAAGGGTATTGAGTCCTGGTAACGCTTCTTAAAATCAGGGAAAATTATAGATACTCCTTTTAGCATCACACCATTTAATTCTGTCTACTCATTCTGAATAAGGGAACATGAATTTGAACAAGAGTTAGTAGTGTGCCCTTGTGTCAAAGAAGGCCAACCGCATCCGGAGCTGGGTTGGTGGGAGCATAGCCACCAAGTTGAAGAAGTGCCTCTCCCTGTTCGGTGCTGATAACACTGCATCAGGAGTTCAGGGGTCCTGTTTTGGGCTCCTCAGTACGAGAAAGATACTTACCTGCTGGAGCAAGTCCGGCGGGGCTTCACTGCGATGGTTAAGGGGGAGAGCACGTGATATATGAGGAAGAGGGAACTGGGTTTGTTCACCTAAGATGAGAAGGCAAGCGGTGTTAGGTCCCTTCCAACTTAAATTATTCTAAGATTCTCTTAAGCTTAATATTTATGTTTCCTTTTCCTTGCTTACTACAAGGAAAATATAATATTATATTAGAATATGTTATTTTATATATATACACTAGATATTATATACTTTCTTTTTATATATATATATAAAATCTTCCATTCCAGGAAGATCTTTCCTTCTCTTGTGAACAGAGGGTGGTTTTATCCCCTTGTGAAACGTGAAACTGAGCCGCATTGCAGGTGCTGGCTGTTCCCGCAGCACTAGATCTGAAGTCGGGGGCATCTTCACACCCCACAGGAAAGAAGGGCCTCAGCTTTTCTGTGCACCTCTCACCAGCGGGTTGGACACCCGTGGCACTGCATGTTTCTTTAGCTGCAGCTCTGCCTGGCTGTGTCGTATCAACACAATGAGTACATGGCCTACGAGGCCATGTCCACGCTTGGATTAGGCCTCGGAGGCTTTGGCTGTAGTAAATCTTTAGTTAAAAATCCAGTGCCCATTTCTCCTTTAAATTTGAATAGCAACTATATTGCCCTGAGTTTTTAGTCAATTTTGTTTTCACTTTCTTCCTTTTTAAAAAAAAAAATCCTAAATTTTTGAATCTGAACTTTGCAACTATTGCTTTGGTCTCTAAGTCAATGAACTTTCTGACAACATTCCATGTAAAGGCTTAAACCTTTCCTGGCAAGTGATTAACAACTGGGACGAGCCCTTCCATGAGACATGAGTTTTGCAGCCTGTTGTGTGGTCTGTTTGGCTGGGTCTGTAACACATTTCCGATTGTCTAAATAGAAAGAGATAAAAAGGAAAGGGACTGCCAAACTCCACTGTATAACGTAAAGTGAGTCAGAGGGAAAAGGTTTATAATTTTTCTTCTTCCTTTTACATTGCTGGCTACATCTTATCTTCAGCCAGAAGATGCTAACATCATTTCCTCTCTATAAATTGGCTCGCACGTGATACAAAAACACAATATGACTTTTTTTTTTCTAGCTTAATAAAAGTTTTGATACTTCAGTGCTATGAAATTCAAGAATACTGATTTAATCTCAGAACTGTTAAAACATCACTTTACTGAGCCAGTGGGTATGTATATTGCCTCAGTGAGCCACCTCTTTTAACTCTTTTAAGCAGTAACATTTAGGGTAGAAATTGGGAACTAATTGCAACATGCTATGTTTGCAAAGTGATGATACCAGGGCTTTTTTTTTTTTCTGAGCTAGCACAAGCATATTTCTACCTCTTTTATTGCTCTTACAACATCTAGTCCTGTTTGAACTAATAGTGTGATTGCCCCGTGGATTTTAACAGAGCTGCATGTCTGTTGAAACTGATTCAGAAAGCAGTTGTGTCCATCTTCGCTACTGAATGAAAGCCCAGTAAATCCCAGAAAAGCCTTTGTGAAGTTTTTAACAGTGATTCAAATGAACAGTGATTCACCTACTCGTGAATGAAATATGAAACTTGTTTCTATTGCTCCCATTGCTGTGCCATCTGCGTACATCATGTGAAATAAAACGATACCAGTGACTGGCAAAAACTCCCATGGCTTCACAAAGGGAAGCAAGAAAGTTGATGAATTGCTGCTCTTTTTTCCTGTTAAGCAATCTCTCAGTTTTGAGATTTACAGTTATTTTCTTTGCAGTGTAGCTGTCTACTATTTAAATAATTGAAAAGGCATGCCCTGCAAACACATTTTGTAATTCACTCACGAAGATATGAGGATCTCCCACTTTGGTAATCATCATAGTTAATCACAAATGAAATCTTTCTGAATAGCTCTGGTATTTTGAAAGTTGTGAAACAGTCATTCATGGTCTTCGTTGAAACCCTTCCTGTTGCGATACCCGACACTTAACGTGTCAGCAGCAGCATGCATGAGCTGCTACAGGCAGGTCAGGCCCACAGGGGGTCGTGAAGGGATCATTTAACAGGTAGGTCATCACATTGGAGGCCATGTAAGAAATTACACCATGCTTCACATAGGTCTTGGCAGCAAGTATCCCTGGAACAGACCTTTCAGAGACTTCTTGGTGCCATGGTGGAAAATTAGAGTTGATTAGTGTGAGCGTGTCAGGCTCTGGACTGTCCTTGTGTCTGGGGTGACAGGCTATCAGGTGTCTTAGAGGGCCTTTGGCTGGCTGAAGACTTCAGTTTCCAAGGGCCAGTGCAGCTACTCGATGATTGCCTGCTTCTGTCAAGAAGCACTATTAAAGCAGTATTAAAATGCCCCATTGTAGGATGTGTGCAAAGGTTGTGCGGGTCACAGGTAGCTAGTAAGTACGTAGTGTAGGCATTGTGTGGCTTTGCCTACAACTGCAGTATTTTGGTTTTGTACTTGCCCAAGGTGTCCAAAGCAGCCTGCAGGCTTAAAAGTGCCCACAGGCATCTCAAATGCTATTTTCTATTGAGCAGGAAACAGCATGTTTTAAATGCAGTTTCTCTCAAAGCTAGTGGCTGTGCTGACTTCCAGCAGAAAGCTGCCATGGTATGTACCTTCACGTACAGACACTTCCACTTCCCAGGGCTGACTGACTATTTTTTGAGGAGTTGAATAAGCCCTGAAAATTGCAGGTTGAGGAACAGAACATAAAGTGTCCTTCTACTAGCTAAATGGCAAGCAAAACATAGCTTTTCTAATCACTTCTTTTCTGCAGGACTGCTTCTGGATGGTATTTCTTCCTTACACTGTCATCTGTTAGCTTGTTAAGCACAGGAGGTTGACGCCTACAGACAGCACCCGAATAATCAGCTGGCTTGAGCCTTGGTCTGGTGCAACTGCAGTGGGCTGCCCTGAGGCTTTACAAGGTTTGCAGCGTGGCAGATGCAAGGTGCGCAGGGACTAGCTCCATATTACCACAGCTGTCATGGCCAGCAGGCAACAGTTAGAGCAAAGGCATTGCAGAAGGTCCTTCTTGCTTTCTGGAAGAAAAAGCGATTTGCAAAAAACAGACGTAAGCCCGATGTGTCCCCCACTGATTGCTGTCAAATGGAAACACATGGGATCTTTGCTATTGAGTACTTATGTGTAAATGCATCCCGTTGTCACCATGTGGCCAAGCCTTGAGGTTTTAAGGACCATCAAAAGTAATATCCAAGATTTCCTTTCTAGGGAAAGGATTCTGATCAGATTAGTAGGTAGTACACAGGTGGTTATCTGGGAGGTATGTTAATGCTAGAATTGTTTACAGTAATCTGGTAACTCCTGTTTTATGAATTAACTTTACAAAACAAGTGGAAACATGCTGGAAATTCTTACAATATGTCTATCAAACAATTGAACTTGATTGCTAAGGAAAATGTTATTGCAAAGCAGAAACAGTGTGGTATTGGCCTGCCAGGCAAATACACAGATGTCCAGTGCAATTGCGAGGAAGTGATTTGTTGGTGTATCAGCAGTGCCTTTCCAAGGAACGATTATGCTGTGTGTCACTGGATTTCAATTTCCTTTAATTTGACTACCCCATGTATCTATGAAGTATCACTGCAGCAGTACGACTGCAAATTAGGCTAACCAGGCATCTCAAGGGACCTGGTCAGGTTTGTCACGGGGATTTCCTGGCTGTCAGCCCTAAAAATAACTGATTTGATGATACATCAAGTCTGAAAGAGTCTAGATTCAACAACGGAAGATTTTATGTTGCTAGGTAGTATCATTGCAGTGCATTAAGCTCAATTCAGCACGAGTGGGTAACACCTGAGAAGCTAGGGAAATACCTGGGTCACTGTTCCCACTAAACTCAGTGTTATAGCAGTAAGCTGCAACCTGCATTTTAGCTCATTACCTTAACACGAGCTCTAGTATGTCTCCGTGAGTGGCAATTTGAATGCGGTAGCTTGATGGCAAAGGAGAGAGTAATGACCACATTACTATAGCTGTCACGTTAAAAATCTTACACGCTGTTGGATAGATTTGTTGCAGAACAAGCTAGCAGAAAAACACAGTAAACTTACAAATACCTGTTTTTCTGGAGCTTGATTCAATCGCAGCAGATGGGAAATTGTGTTTCTGGGACCAGCGGTGTATCCCCTTTTATTTGGCTTTAAATCCATGATTTAGATTGAGGATGTAACAGATCTGACCTAGAATCAATTCTCCTAGTAAAAGTCTTCTCAGCTGGGCATGTGGAGCCCTGCCTATTAAAATGTCATCCTCTTTCTCATATCCTTTTATTAAAAACTCCAACTATTCCCTTAAGTAATGAGATGTTTTTTCACATACCTGATCGTGCCAAGCAAGTCCCTGAAAATTCTTACTCAGCGCTTTGAAAATTAGCTAACAGTCAAATGGCCCTCTCTGGAAATGAGAGCGCTGTGATGAAACTGATAGAGTTTGGCTATTGATTTCCAGTAGGTCTGCCATATATTGATATCGAGTCTTTGCTGAATTCATACTCCTGAGGATGTTCAAAAATTAGTTTGAAAACTTACAGACAGAAAGCTCAGTTCACACATTTTGTGACAGGGTGGGATAGTTAGAGATTAAACAGTCTTTCTCCCAAGTTGTGTAAATAGTGAATATTGATATATTTAATTATTTAAGCATTAAATATTGACATTATAAGAAAAGAAAAAAGCATGAGGAGAAAATCATCCCATCATACAGCAATTTGACAACATTAAAAGCTCGCAGTGAAAGGGGGAAATAAATGCTGTGTTAAGAAATAGAGGAATATATGTGTTCTTAGCTCAGTAGATTCTGCGTACATCAGGCTTTGGACAGCAATGTTGGGGATATGCATAGGTGCATGCATAGGTGGGATGTTCAACCTTTGATTATGTGTGGCAGCATTAAGCTTTTGTTCGGATTCATTGACTATTGAGACTTCCCTAGGAGAGCACTGTCCAGTGAATGACATTTTCAGCCAACTGGCTACCTTTCATTTTTTCGGTCCTGGCACAGCTTAATCTCTTCCGTTCGTGTGTTACTACCAGATCTGAATTGCTGCGCTTGCATCTTGCCCAGTGTCATGTAGCACATCTGGAAATGTTGTGGTTTGCTGAATGACAAGTTGCACTCTTTCCTTCCAGTTCCGCCTGGTGGTAAAGACAGCGCTGAAGCTGCTGCTGGTGTTCGTGGAGTATACCGAATCCAATGCACCGCTTTTAATCCAGGCAGTATCTACCGTTGATGAAAAGAGAGGTGAGTAGCTTTACTTGGGGGGTGCAAAATCCCAGCACCGCTGAGATCAGGGTGGCATTTCATCATTGATTTCAGTGGTTCTAGGGTTGCTGTTGTGATGCCTGCTTTGTGTGACATACCCTTCATTTCTTGATTAAAAGCATATTTTAAGTATTCATGCAATTTAAGATTGTTTTGAGGAATGAGTTATAGTGGGAAAGTGAAGAGTGAAAAGCCGAAGAACCTGGCCGCCTCCCTGTGCACCGCAGTCATGCCCCTTCCCTGCACCCACGCGCAAAGTGAGCCCCATTGCATCTTCCAACCTTGGAGGCTCTTCAGGCCAGGCTGTCTTTCCACGTCCTTCTGAGAAGCAGCAGTCTGATTTAGAAGAGAAAATGATATCTAATCAGTGTAATCCCTTTGAAGAGAAAGACGAGGTCAGTAATAGTACAGGCTTTATAGTAAAAGTAAAACCATCTGTTGTTACATTAAAATAAAGCCCTTGAGCAGATATTATACTATGAAATCTGTTACCCTTCAGGCTCTTGAAAAATACTTGAATATGTATACTGTATTTTTTACAAATAAATAGAACAAAAATGGTTCTTTCTTGTTCTTCCCACAAAGCCATTGCTAAGCTCCCAGGGCATTCTCTCTTGATGCAAAACATTCCTTTGGCTCAAGGAGAGTTTTTGAGGTTGGGAGAGCCATTGTTGTGGTCTCAAACACATGGAGGTTGAAAGCAAGATCCCCTCTGTGGAGCAACTGCCTCCATGCTGAACTTGTTTGAGCGACTTGATATGGTAAAAGTGAAACAAAAAAAGTTGGGGGATGGGGAGAAAGGTGGTGCCAGAAATAGGAGAAGCTAGCCAGGTTTTGCTTTCAGCTATCAGCATGAGTGTGTTGAAAAGACCCAAAAAAAACCCAAATTGTCTCTTATGGCAGGGGACCAGATGGGGCAATTCAAAACCAGTGTAACACTTTGAATGGTGGACTCTTCAGGTTGGCTTTCTGTTTTGAATTAAAACCAATAAACCTTACAGTGCCATAAGCAGAAATGTAATTACAATATTCATGCATTTGTGAGCGCCATGATTTATTTTTACAGTCGTCCTTAGTATTTCCTCAGCTCTGTGAACTCACTGGTATTCTCAACATGCTCAAATTGTCATCTGTTCACATGCTAGTAAGTCTTATTAAAGAAAAAAAAGAGAGTGAACACACTACCATGCGCTGTGTATTCCCTTCTGTGTCTGTAAAACAGCCTCAGGCAAACATTTACATGCCCCAAAGTAATAAAACAACTTCAGTAACAACAGAAAACGTGAAAAAAAAGTGATGCATGTAGTTAGATGGATACTTGTTAGGAGCATGAGGAGAGGGTTTATGGGAATTCTCATACCTGTGGGTTGGCAGATTGTCTCATGAACTCTTGCAAATAACTTAGCCCCAAATACCCAGTTTTCCTTCCTTCCTTTTTTGTTTTAATTATTAAGCAGTTATGCTTAGCTACAAAAGAGATTTTTTTTTTTTCCTTGTTTTAGACTTAGTTCCTTTTTTAGGTCATCAGTGTAATAGCCCTTCACTTCTGGCTGTGGATGTGCTGTTTTAATTTACATTTTGAAATTAGTGGCTTATAACTGAAGAGTACCTGTCTTTAATGACTGATTTAATGGAACAGAAACACAGAGGAAGAAAAAGCGATGTGCCTTTTCTTGAAATGTTGTCATAAATCTTGCAGGTATATAATTAAGTTTAGCACTGCTTTGAAAAAAGTCCAGTGTTTCATGTACATACAAGGTGATGAGATACGACATAATTCCTCAACATGTGTACCACACATGATTAACATAAAGAACCCCATAATAACTCAGGCTGGTTTCAAAGCGATCCCATCTGTGGTTTCTATGCAAGAATACATCCATATGCAAACTGAAGTACAGAGATCCATGGAAGTGCCGGCTTTACTCTCAGATACAAGCAGACCGTAAGTGAATAACTGCATGGCCCTCGTCGTATAGGAAGTAGCTTCTAGTTATACTTCCATCTAGATCCCCCTTTCCCCGCCCTTTCTTGTTTCAGAGCCCCACAGGAATTTGGTCTCTTTTCAGTTTAAGCATACCGGGACTGTGCGGGCTCTGGAAAGCAGAGCTGGCATTGCACTCTGCTGTCTGGGGCTGCTTTATCACAAGCATTTTTTAGGACAGAGATTAAAGCTCTGTGGCTGACCTGGACACTGTCACATACCGTTTGTGAATTCTGACTTCTTGTTACGTTATTTGTAAATGGCCCATATTACCAGTATCTCCACGTTTCCTGCCATTTCGCACAGTTAGCTATCCAGTAAATTAATGCCCATATTGTAGGTATGACAGAAGGCTGTATGTTCACACATATTTTAATAGCCAGGAATACAAGATGTTGAGGTCTTTCCAAAATTATTAATATCTTTCCATCCTATGGCGACTAAGAGACAGGCACTCTGTAAGTTGGTGGACGTCCTCATGTACGGTTCTGGCCTGATGGAAGGCTTTCCATGGTTTATACATAATGTGCATGTCCTGTGTAGTTGTGATGTCAAGATTTGTGTAAGGCATTAAATAATTCTTTTTTTCCTGAGATTCATATGTAAAAACATTTAAAGGGGAAACTGAGAAAAGACTGAGACTTAGAACAATGGGCAACATTATTCAGTAGACTGTATTAATTTAATATAGGCTTAATTATTGCAACCCCATAGTTCTCCGTGTGTTTATGATCCGTGCATGACTACTTGGAGTGTTGTAGTAGCATCAGGGTTGAGGCTCCAGCCTTCCTGTCGGAGTAGCCACGATAATGAGCTGTTACCAGTGAGAAGCCTGTGAAAGGCAGTCGAGCAGTTCTTGTTTCACCCATTAGAAGGCAGGAGAACACACACAAACCTCGATCTCTGCTGTTTTACTTCGGTGAGCCTGTTTCATCAGTCCCATCAGTTTTGCCGCGAGTCCTGCATGGAAGTCATAACCTTATGGGAACATCCCAGTCTGCTCCCAGAAGAATTGCTGGGATGCTACGTCATCGTTCTTTTACATCATCATTCTTATACATCATGATTGGGTGGAGGAGACAGGCTGGAAAGTAAACCTTTTTGAGAATTGGCAAGCGTAAATGATTACACTTACTATTTTTAAAAATAAACTCCGTAATATACGAATACTAAATGGATTTACATTTTTTTACTAGAAATACATATGCGTTGCCAAACCTAGATTTGAGTTTAGGCTTTTCAGGATTTGTCATATTCTGACCATTACACAGAAAATGGAAGCTGTAGATTTTAGCTCTGCATAATAGTTTCCTTAGAGGTTCCTCTTCATCTATAAATGGAGAGCTTTTAATATTCTCCACAATACAAATAACCTTTTAAAGGAAAAGGGAAAATATACATCATGTTTTTCATATCTCTTGTATAAGCATCATTGTTTTACTACAGCAGCCAATGAGTTTAGAAAAGTCATCAATTTTTTTAGTGTATGATTTTCCAACGTATCTTTCACAAAGTTTTTCTATGCAGCTTGAAAGGAGAAGCAGTTTTTTCACTATCATCCTATCATTAAAAAAATATTGCCTTGAAAATTATTTTTTTCATGCAGACTCCAGCCTGTGGTCTCACCTTTAAGTGGTGACTCTCCAGGAACAACGTATTTGGAAAGCCAAACTCAGGGCATGAGAGTGGATGAGAGCAGACACCTGCTGTAGATCTGCCCATATCCCATGCTGTCCGGATCATCGGTTGGAAACTATAGGCTCTCATTATATATTGGCAAGGAATATTAACCCAAGTATAGTAATGCAGTAAGTTCATGGTGCAACTTCCACACCAGAACTGCCTTGTCCCCGGGTGGGTTATTTCCGTGTTCACTCCTTGGTTGTTCAGCTTGAGATCATCATGAGGAAAATAGCATTTGAAAAGAAAGGTTTAATCTGGTACGGATTGGAGTACCTCTATCGAAGTCATTGATAGTACTGCCTCCTCTTGATATTAGTTAGGGAATAGATGAAGAATTTCAAATTCAAGGCTAGATTTTGGAAATTGCCTAAGTTTAATAGCAGCACCTTAATTAAAGCCTTTGAAAGATGGATGAGCTATTACAAGGCTGCCTTACTAGTAAGTGTGCCTGATTAACAATTCTAAAAAATTGTATTCTGAAACAGAGAAGCAGCACGGGTAGAAGAAAATTATATATCATCCTTGCAGGAAAACAGCCAGGCGATCCTGAAAATATTCTTTTATGATAATGGAGAAGTATCAAGACATTCAGGCAAAAAAAATCAAACACCAGGATGCTGTCTTTAAAAAACAAAACAGGATTGTTCCAATAAGAATAAAACCTGCCTGCAAAATAAAGGCATGTTTCCCTAGAAGGACTCTCACTGAATAATGCAGGATGGATTAAATAATTAATTTTTTATGTTGTTATCAACTCGCTTTTTTCTAAATGGCATTGTTATAAGTCAGACTTGCATAGTTTCCCCATTTTGTTTCTCTTTCTTATTTTCTTCCATTTTTATTTTTCACTGGAAACCACAGGAAGACATTTTTGTAGTGAGGATATCATTCCTGCTGATCATATATCATTTGTGAGCCGAGTGAATTTGTTCCACATGTCTTTTGAACATGTACTGCACAAAATGTCTGGTAATATAGAGAATCTGGTAAAGAGGTGTCTAGTGTATTTTCATTACAGCCATGTATTTGAATTAGTATCCAATTAGTAATGCACATAAATACATTTGGAGAGCTGAGAGTGAATCCCCCCCCTCTTTGATGTTGCTCGAGATAAGGAAGCTTTGATTTATTATTCAGTAGTAAAGATCAGAGCATGTCTCAAAAAGAAGGGAAGAGAAAACAGGAGAAATATTGCTGTCTGTGTTCGTTAATAGACAGGTTTTTCCACACAGTGCACTGCCATCGCCTTGAAAATGGAGATCCTTGGTTAGCAGAGATTCGATGTCTGTGTAGCAGGATATATGTAATATATCAGCATGAATAAACAAAGGCCGTTATCACTGTGAGAGTAATGCAGAGTTTTAACATCGGGGTCACTGATCAGTCAGCAACAGGTTGTGGTGATGAAACATCTGCATTTTACTGCCTGATTATATACTCAAACTATCGTCATCCCTGTAGCATTTAGGGCATGTGGGCTGTTGGAATACTCTGCATTTTTCCCTCTGAAATTCAAAGACTCTTGCAGTCATGCTGGTGTAGTTGAATTGAGTATCTCTAGGTTAGGGTTAGCTTTCTGCTTCGTCCTCTTCACCTTTAACTTTACTCCAAACAAAACACTGAATTATAGTCTTTCATTATTTACTTCAGTTTCCTAGATAAAATAGTTATGTGGTTTTTTTCTTTAATAAATGCAACTATCTGCCTTTTAGCCAAATGAAGTAGGCTGGTTTTACAAGGTACCTTCCGCACGAGAGGTTATCTTGAGTCTGCCTGTCATTGCCTGTCTGACGGTTTTGGCACAATAACTCACTAAGCTGCTTGGGTTTTGGCATCAGATAATCGTGCAAATGCAAATCAACATGCAAATCAAGCAAATACGTCGTAACTAGAAGCACAAATTTTGACCTTACTTAGTGGAAAAATGAGAGAAATGTATCTGAAAGTTCTGTAGAGGGAATTCTTATTAAAATAATTTGAGTAAGAACCACAGCAAAAATCTTTTCCCCTCATTGATCATTTCTTTTATCCGGGACATGCAGCCTGTAATTTGAGAAAACTATGTTTCTCTGCTGCACTGTTTTGTTAACAGGACTTATCTTAATGCAGCGTAACTCAGTAATATCACTAGGAATGTAAGCACCAAATGCACTGAGAGAGTAGCATATAGATTTTTGTTAAAGATTTATCTAAGCCTATGTGAACCTATGACAGGTGGGGTAAAATTCCTCCCACCTGATTTTAGAAGTTCACTGTCAATCAAACTGGGCTAACAAAACTTCCTTCATCATCGAGGGAGAGAAATTGGTACCTCTGGGGAAAGTCCACCTGGCATATTTTAGATCCTTGCATTAGGATGTACCATAGCTTTCACTGACTGTATTAACTTCACTCTCTGTGAAGCAGGGGAGACTGTAGAGGAAGCTGGAGATAACTGTCTTTCCACTTTACCTTCCACCTGGCCACATCGTTCCACCTTGTGCTACCTCTTGGATAAATGTTGATGCTATAGCTTTCCATTTTGATCACCATCACCAATGGTTTCTGCTTTTCCTCTAGGAGCCAAGCCGTGGTCCAACATCATGGAGATCCTAGAGGAGAAGGATGGGGTTGATACCGAACTACTGGTTTACGCAATGACCTTGGTTAACAAGGTTTGTTTACTTTGTTGGCATAACTGGTGGAGCTAATGTTAGTATTTTCAATTGTATAATAATCTTCCCTGTTGAGAATATATGACAAAGGAGACCTTTCCCAGAGAAGTTGCAGGACAAGCTGTAATCAGTCAGCACACTCTTGTTACTGCCCAGAGGCAGCAGCTGGAGCAAAATTGCTATTTTGCTAGATGCTGTGCAGAAACGTGTTATGACATGGCTCCTCTCCCAACGTTGACAACACAGTGCAAAACAAAACTCAACAAACTAACTCAACACATTATCCAAGGGGAGAAAGAAAGCAAGTGCTGGTGAAAAAGATCACATGCTCACACAGGCTTGCATTGTGCACAGTTTTCTAGTTCAGATAGTTTAAATTTTTTTTACTGCAAACCAAATATGATGAATTTAACAGGTCTGAGTGCTAGTAAGAGTGTTTCTGCTTAAAAAAAATGAGGTTACATTTTTTCTTCTTTCTTTATATTTTCTGGTGTCCTGTATTACAAGTAGTAGTTTTGCAGTAAAATCAAATGTGTGAAGGGAGAAAGTGAAAGGCCCGTAAAAGTTAGAAATTTATTAGTGTAAATTCCTTAAAAATTAGCGTCTAGTCCTAAACAAATCTTAGGATGACTAAAATTAAAAATGGATTTTTTGAAGAGCACAGAAGATCAACATACTACTAGCAAATCAAAATAACCATGTGTTTTATGATTATACTTAATAGGCCAGAGTATTATTATTCATTATATTCATTTAAAGATCCTGAGTTTGTCGGTGGAGGTCATAAATCAAGCTGTCAGCTTACTGTGCTCATGGCTACATGGTTGGGGACATGGGTTGCTTTGGTGGTTTTTTGATGAAATAATTTCTTAATGGCAGATATTGTCCTGCAAAGATGCCTGAGAGGGACTAACCTCTCCTGGTGACATCACTGATGTTACTGTACTTTTATTTAGAGCCACCCTTGCTCCTGCTTACGTGGTAGTAAGGATCCTCTTGACTTTAAAAGACCACCTTATCTCACTGATGTACTCTTTCTGAAAGGCATCACCAGCTTTATATGCTTCTGTCTGTAGCTGCTATTAAAGCCGAGGTGACTAGTTTTTGACGTCTCCATTTTACACCTTGTCGTTTCGTGTACCGATTTCTCTTTCTGAGATAATTCCCTTCATCATTTGCACAGTTGTAATTTACCTGGTGTTTGACTTCTTCAAAAATTTTCTTGTATGTTGACTCTTTTATTATCCTGTAGTTGATTCCTTTAGTCTCAGTTTTTCACTACATTTAAAGCTATTTTGGGAGGAGGTAGTTCTTTAATAACACACAAAAAGAAAAAGCATCTCGCAGTCAAAGGAGCAAGGCAGTTATGAAGATCAAGGAAGAGAGGAATCCCACAATGCCACACTTATAATTATGATCTGGCTTATGGACAGCTTTATGATGTTTTTAATGGGATTTTTTTCATGATTATAGAGAAAACAGCAAGCAGCATGTCACAGTTGTAATTTTTTTCCCCCGCAGAGAATACAAAGAAGGCTCAGATGGTTTCAACTTCTCTAGGCGAGGAAATGTCAAAGTTTTCAGTGCAGGCAGATCCTCACGAGGGATTTGTCTTAAGGAAGCATACTTCTTCTCCTTTTTCTTTCTCCCTGTATACATTTACAGACTGTTTTCCTTCCTGCTCAAGAGCAGAAAACACATCTGCCCAGACATAAGAATTGCTCCAATCCTTTTATCCTCTCCCTCTCTTTTGTTGATGCTTAACCAATTTACTTACACTAACATTTCATTAACCCTCTCTTAATTTGGGGGGATTTAGGCATTCATGAATCTCTAATTAATAAATGAGATTGATCCCAATGCAGATACTTCCAGTTATGTATAGTTCCAGTATAACCTTTGTTATCTTCCTTTGGTTAGTTCCTATGATCTGTTAGATCTTATTCTAATCTCTACTTTCTTCATTTTCATTACTGAGGTCTGGATAGATTAAAGCCTTTGTGTTTCCTTTATATTAAAAAAAAAACCCACCCACTCATCAAATGCAGAAAGAAAATTCTATGTTGCATTCAATTCACTTTATATTTACTTGCTATAAAACCTCTTCATTATTGAGATTACACTGGAAGCTTTGTAGTTGTAAGATTACTGTTGATTTACTTTTTACCTGTATTTAATATTGCTTGTTCTCTCATATCATACAATACATTTAATAAGAAAAATAGGTAGATAAAAGAATTAGGAGGTATACAAAAATTAATACATTTTGGTATAGTCAGATTAAGCACTGAATGCTTTTTAGCACGTCCAATATAAGACTAGAATTTAAGCACCAGCTTCCAGGCCGGCGGTTACTAGTGGGAGCTTAGAGTCCCACCCACCAGCGGTCCATCAGCTGTAGTTGAAAAAGTGCTGTTTCAGGCCAGTGTGGTGTTAAAACAGCAGCTGGCACGTCATTTTTCGGTGACCTGCCTTAAGAACATTGCAACTGCCACACTGGAACAATGATCATCTTACGTCCTGTGTCTGATGTTGGCCGCACCAGATGTTTTAGAAGAAGTTGTGGTTCCTAGGAAAACACATATATGAGAGATGCTTCTTCCTATCCCAAAGCAATTGAAAACTTGGCTAATGCCCTTAAGCGTGTTTATTTACTATGTAGTGCTTTTCACTGTAGCATGTAAGATTTAGCTAATGTCGCTCTATCGAGTGCGTGGGCCCTGTAGTGAAGCCCAGTCTGTTGGATGTTTGGTAACCAGAGCAGTACTCTTAGATTACTTGGACTTGCATGTAAAGCGTTGCACACCAAATGGACTTTCTGTTGTCTGTATCCTCTCTGCACCACTGCTTTATACTCTGATTGTTTTGTAAATTACAAAAGGCACCATACTTAACTAGTTTTACTAGCTAGTATCATCCAGGGCTACACATTTTGAAAACTGCAAATAAAGAGAGCCTTTCAGCCTGCAGCCAGGCATAGTGTAGCACTAATTTATGTCAGGTTTTGTTCAGAAATGTAACTGAGGATATGTAGTGATAAGAATATTGTGCTATTACCAGTTGAGTATGTTGTCTAATAGGTTTTATCATCTAGGAAAACATTTGGCTGGTACACTCCCATAAAACTTTTTTTTTTTTTTTTTTTTTTAGCCCCCAATACAACTTCATTAGTTTTCTTGCCTTTCTTTCCATTGGGACTGTTACAGTTAGTGGTAGGTAAGACATATTGTTTAGGCTTTGGTAAAAATGTTAAGAAGATATACCAAAACTCTCAGGCTGGGGTTTTGGTTTTGATTTAGTTCACCATTCCAAAAGCAGCCCCTTCAGAGGGAAGAACTCAAAGGCTTTCCCACAAGGGCTTGAGAAAGCAACTTGGAAAATCACACAACAAACAAATAAAAATCTTAATTCAGGGATGTTTCCTCAAAACAAAACTGGATAGAGGCATAAGAATGAGTCTTGACATTCATATTCATACTTCACGTGTACACCTGAGTTCTGAAGAGTTTCAGGTTTGAAATCCCAGTTTTGGTCTAGGCTAGTGGTAACGTAACAGAATTCAGCAAGCAAACCCCAGAGTATGGTTTAAAAACGCTTCTCCAAGTGACTAAATTTTAATTCTCTAGACAGGTTTTCAATTTGTAAGGTTCAGTCTTCAGAGCAGGAGGAAATACTTGGGACTTGTATGTGTATTTCAATATGGGAGTATCATTTTGAACTTAACCAGATACTCGGGAAGGAGCAAGGACCTTGGAAGGACCTGCCCAATTTATGACCTCTGCTCTGCTGGTTGTGGCTTTTGTTTCCTTTATAAAAACACCAGGAAAATGCAGGCCCACTCTTGTTTTCTAATATCACAAGCTAGAATTAATCAGTCATTTATGCAAGCACTTCACGTCCCTTGTCTTAGTTACTGCAAAAATCTTTCTCCTGAGCTAGATTGAACTAACCTTGTTGTGACACCAGTGGTGCCCTTTTACATCCCATTTTATAATGTTAGAAATTGAATTTGATATGCATTAGGCTCCAAAAATGGATCTGTGAGTTTAATGACAAACCGTGCAAAGGAAAAATAGTTGATTTCTATACTTGGGAGTTCAATTGTCCAGTTCTGGCCACTAGCATGCAGTGAAAATTGGATTTCCACTGCTGCAAGATTTAAAATTATATTAACCAATAAAAGGCTACTGACAAAAGCAGGGTTGCCAGTAAATACTACCTTATGCTGCTGTTCTCCTTGTCTACAGCCTGCCTGCCCTCAGAATTTAAAAAAGATAGAGAGTGAGAGAGATATATATATATATACTCGAAGGCGGGTGATCTGCATATCAACATTAAGACCATTTCCTGGTGTTTTAAGAAGTAAATGCTCAGAAGATCTGTGCAGAAGATCTGACTGTTTGTCCACCCTTTTGCATGTAAGACATCACATCTTACTGTGCCTGACGACACTCAGGTCATCGTAGCTGCTGTCTACTTCTTTCATAAGTCAGAGAAAGCCTGATAGACATCGTATTCTGCTGTAGTATTTCCGTATCTGTGTTAAAGCTAAATTGAAATTACAGTGTAATAGCTTCATTTGCTGAATCCTCAGATTTCTACTCGATGCTAGGTGTCAGTTTAGGAAAGAAGAAAATGCACATGGTATCTAATTTCAGCACTGTTCAGGAAAATTTAGTTCCGTGGTCTTCAGTGGGTTTTAAACAGGCTTAAATACTGTCCTGGACAGAGACAAATTCTTCATTAGAGCCTGAACATATAACCCTGAACATACAGCCCTAACACTTCATTAGTGTTTGTGCTAAGCATTCCTGTTGCGGTGGACCTCACCAGACATCAGGTAACAGTCCTGTAATGACTGAAGATGATGTTGCTGTGTCGTGTTTAGTTTAAGGAAAAAAAAAATTAAAAAATAATTAAAAAGTAGCTTGGTGATGCACATTTTCCAGTGCCTCATTTGACAGGAAAGGGGTGCTTTAACAGGGCAGGGTATGTCACCTGTCTGTTGTTACTCACGTAATTCAGACCAATTTTTCTGAATGTCAAGCTGCTTGATATAGGGAGACAGCCCAGAGTGGCTGCTCTCTTCTGCACTCTGTGGCTCAGAGCCACTTTGGAAAAGCTGGGCTCCAGAAAACCAGTGTTCTCAGAGCACAGTTCATCCCATCCCGGGCATGAGAAGGTGAAACTCTTTCCGGAGAAGGCCTTTTTTTTGCATGTGCTGTCTCTATCTCTTGCTCTTTTTCTCCTCTACTGGGAGTATAGATAAGTTACTTAGCTAATTAAATAGGAGAGGGGTATATACACTTGAGAAGAAGCATCTCTGGTGAGCTAATCCAGAACAACTGTGTTGCTTCCAGTGTGCACTCTCCCGTATTTTGCAGAAGCATCTCTGTATAGACTGATTCTTGCAATGAGGTATATAGTGCTCTGCAAGTAGGTTGCACAGTATGTTCAGCAGTTTCTGCTCAACAAGAGCAGAATTAGACTCATTTTTCTGCATCACGCATAAAGAGCCGTAAAAAATCAGCACAAGCTGAGTAGAAATCAATGGCAAACCAGTATAGTAGTGTTTTCTGTTGTCTTTGTAAATGTCTGCAGGACTCTGGTGGATGAAGTTCACTTGTGCTCTGAACAAAGTTGTCCAATGCCCATGTCTTCTTCCCGCACATCACTACAGCAAAGCTGTGAGTGGCTTGATTCAGTCCCACTTGCTACATACACTGCAGTGGCATACTATGGTATACATGGGATACCGCAGAAGACCACCTTCCTTTTCTCAGTTTTCTGAATTCACCAAAAAAATGGGAAATGACTGTGGTAAGAAAAGTGCTCTCTTGAACACAGAGCAGGTGCCATAGAAAGCTCTGAACTCAAACAGTTCATTTTCAATAGCTGTTATTATTGGCATTCTTAATTTTCTAGCGTGCAAAAGCTCCTCTCCAGTGTCACTGGTAACAACTTAGCCCATAATTGGGAATTAGTAACTCTCTTAACATAGGAGTTCAGGAGTCAGTGTACCTTTAATAAGAGTTTTCAAGTTGAAGGGGAGGAAAGGAGTCAATATCTCTGCGATAGAAAACAATTTGTGCGTTGGGAGGATGACCTCTGCTGCAGGTGTGGAGGACAGTAGGCACATGGTGCAGGATATTTCCTGCTGTCCTGACATCACACAGCTGTGCATTGGACTTTTTCTTCTTAAGGCCAAACTTAGAGGAATCAGTAGGAAATCAGCTTCAGTGTTTTTAGCTAAACCATTTTTTTCTCTCTCTTTGCTTTTATCCCTGTGTTTGATGCTTTAACATTCTCTGTTCTTTAAATCTGTACTTCAATGAAACCAGGAAGAATCCAACTGTGTATTTTAAAGACCCACATTTTCCATACTTTTTTGTATGAAATAACAACATCGATTTGTTTTGCCAATTATTCATTTTTCTACACAGTGCACAGAGTTGTTTGTTAAAAGCTGTGCCACTTGTTTTTTATTTTCTAGCGGTGTCTCTAATCCCACATCATGGATTTTACTTTATTGAAATCATACATAGCACCACTTGCCACCCGCTTTTAAAAACCTTTGTTTAATTCTTTTCAAAACAAACAGATTTAAATGTTTTTCCTTTGATTCTTAGACGCTGTCGGGGTTGCCAGATCAAGACTCTTTCTACGACGTGGTGGACTGTCTGGAAGAGCTAGGCATTGAAGCTATTTCACAGAGACACTTGAACAAGAAAGGAACAGACTTGGACTTAGTTGAGCAATTTAACATTTATGAGGTAACATAGCATGCCCTGTTTTATGCATCTTACAGCTTGTGCAAACTTCAAAGCCGAGAGGAGGGGGGAATGTAACCTAGGTGAAATTTGGTTATCTATTTTATTTTAAAAGAAAAACATCTGGTTGCTAGAAGTATTATACACATTCATATATGTGACCTGCTGCGATACATAGCTGCGTTTAATGCAAATGCATTTCATACTAAAGCTGGGGCATACTCCAAGGCAAACCAGCACATTTACTAGCTTCCTTAAAGGCAGTTCTGCCTGCAATTAAAACTTTCTCAGACTGCTAGTTACACATCCTGAAGTAAGTAGAAGTTCTTTCCATATGCAAAAGTATTCAGCTCATGAAAAAGGTTCGGCTGAGCTCAGCTTCACAAATGCCACTTGTTCTGCAGCTGAATACCCAGCAAGTCCTTGTTTACGAGTTTACACTGGACCAGATCTGATACAGTTTGCAGCAATGGAGTAATGAGTGACTCCACATTCACCACCTAGGTATAAAATAACTACTTCTGAAGTATTTATATGTAAGGGTAGGATAGCCAGTTTCTTAATAATTAGTCTCTTTTCAGACTTTGGGAAGTGTTGGAGCAGGGAGGTTTAGGCTGAAGTTAATGTAATGTAAATGTGAATTCATGTTCTGGTGTGATGAAATGAAATGACTTTATCTCCAAGTCCAGCAAAGGATTTGGTAGATTTGATACTCCATTTTCTTCATCAACTCTACACCCATGTCACTTCACTGACTTTAGCAGAGTTAAGTTTTATATACAGCAGTTTGCAGGAAGAGTCAGGCCAAAATAGGAACGTAAGAATGAGAGGGCTCCATGTTCTTTCTTTTTCTATTGTCAGAGGCATCAGCTCATAAAATCATTTTTAAAAGATGATCATTAATCTCAAAAGCAGGTTTTTTTGTGCATGCTGTGCCTACTGAAAGACTTGATTGCAAAATTAGCAGTTGGCTTAGTTGGGTACCAGCTTTCTCTTGATGGCCAGATATGCCTATGCACATTCTTTCTTTTTTCTGCCAATGTTGTTCTTTATCTGAAAAATCTCGTCTTCCCCACTGAAATAGATTTTACACCCTAAGCAGAGATATCACACTTCCCCCTGCCTTTGTTTTGTTAAAGTCACTTCTGGTAAGAATTATCAGAATAGCAAGACTAATAGAAACAAGAAGATATGCATTCTTCTGATCACCCACATCGCCCTCTTCTGTACCTCTGCCTTTTTGAATGGATCTTTCTCATAAAAAGATTACTTAAATGTTATGCTGCATTTCAGATGAGATCCACCAGTAACTTTGTTGCTTCTGCCAGCAATCTCTCTCCTTACATACCCTAAGGTACCACTTGCTTTGTTTCTGTTAGAAGTATGTCATATTGGCACGTCAACAGCGTGCTGTAGTTCAAGATACTAGGTGTTGCACACGTATTTTACTCCTCTACTATTTCCAACTGATGAGCTCCTAACCCATGTCAGAGGTTTCTGTCAAATGTCATTGTGGCCATGCTATTCTCAGCATCATTCTTTTCTGATATTATACATATGTTCCTCTGTATCGACAGTGCTTCTGAACTGGCAGGAAATACTGAATTTTCCACTGAAAGGCATACGTGAAAGTAATTATGCTAACCTAAAAATTGGGAGGCTTAGAGGAGACATGTGGTCTGTGTTTTTTTCTTTCAATCCGTTGTGGTACCAGTTCACAGAAACAGTTTTGTTTGTTAGGGTTTTTTTCCTTTGTTTACTTTGCAGGGAGAACCGTAAAAATGGAGATTTTTAGGAGGAATGCAGTTACATATACATCTGCTGATCTCTTCCTTGGCTGGGAGGAAACGATGGCACTATTCTAAAATACTTTCTAAAGTAGTAGGCGGTAACTGCCACTCGATCATGACAAGTGTCATGTCTGAACATGAGGAAATGTTCAGTCAGTCAATGCATGAGAGTTTTTTCTGTTGATTTCACTAGAGCCAAGACTTCACCTAAGTGTTTTGGAAGGAAATAAAGAGAGCTAGGTGTCCAACACTGCTCACTTTCCTTGAAAACTAAGTCCTACATTAAAAAAAAAAACAAACTAGGATATATAAAAATGTGTTGTTACAGATTCTGTAGTGTTCTATACAAGGCATCAGTATATAATTCCATTATTAGAGCTGCTACACTGCACTAACAGATAGACAGAAACTTACAGGGATCGCTATAGAAATGGTGACGCTAATAGGAGTTAATCATGTTGAGATCAGTTAATTTTTAAAGCCTAGGTGTGAAGACCTGTGGTACCTAAAGGAACTGTATCAGAAGCCTCGCCTTTCTTCCTTTCTTTCTCAGATGACACTGAGACATGAGGATGGAGACGAGAGTGCTGACCCCCCTCCCAGTGGGCGCAAGGACCGGAGAAGGGCCAGTCTTGGTGCTAGTGAGCGGAGGGGGTTAGAGCGCCGACGGAGCCGCAGGCACTCGGTACAGAACGTCAAAAGCACTTTATCAGCCCCTGCGAGTCCATGCGGTCAGCCGAACCCTAGCTTCATGCTAGGCCACGGACAGCACGTTGAAGATCTCAGTGAGAGGTAAGTGCATGAGCTGGGGAATACTCCTTTCTTTTCCCCTATTATTTTCCGTTATGTTCATTGCACTTTATTAATCTGCCAGGCTTTTGTTTTCTTTTTTCCCTCTTTCCATTGAATTAAAAAAGAAAAACAAAGCATATTTAAAGTTAAAACAAAAAAAAACAACAACAAAAAAAACGGATTTGTAGGTGACTTGATTTATCTACATAGATAAGTTCTTTGGCACCATCTACACTAAGTAAATGGACCCAAAGCACATGAGGTAGATCATTTGATATGGGAACTAACCAAGGTTAATCTCATCCATTGACAGATTTTATATTCAATATAGCAACATATAGAAGATTGTAACAAGGGCATAGTCACATTAATGCAGTCTTATTTGTCCTGTGTAAGTTACAGTTCATTCTTTTCCCCCCCCCCTTTGCAATCAGCATTCCAGCATAAATATTTTCCTTTGAGGCTACACTGTAGTAGCGAATGTATCTAATGTTTTATAATTAGTGAAAGAAAGACAGTAACGACTAGTTGAGCAGCAGTCTGTAACACTGGAGTCAGTCAAAGCTAGTGTCATTGCCAGTCCCATAACGGTTGGCTTGGGCTGTGCATGCTTAGGAAAAAAGGGCGCTGCAGATCCTCAGCATGTCTGACTACCTCACAAGAGGGCTGGAATTAATTTTGCCTAAGTCAGATGTCTGATCAGCTTGCCTTCCTTTGATGTCAGTGGAGTGCAGCAAGCACTGCTAGGCCTTCAGTTATCTAATGTATTCTACATGCCTGAAATTTCAACCAAGATGAATCATGCTCCGAAACTGGCTTTTTCTCTCTGTTGACCATAAAGGGAATCTGGCTGACTATCTCAGGTGAAGATACATGCGCTGCAGATAGCTAAAGCTGGACACATCTGTCATCCCATGGCTCAAGGTGCAATTTGCAAAACGGAAGCATGCTCCACGAAGAGCGTATCTTGTGTTGGTTATAACGTTTGGGAAGTTCTTTGGGGGTTTCCGTTGGTTAGCACTGGATGTGAACTTAGAGGCTTAAAATCCTGCATTACATGTAAAGCAGCCCTTCTTGCAAAGCAAGCTGAGTTGACTAAAGCTTAATGGCTTCAGGCAATATGAAAATAGAAGACTCCAGATAATACAAACAGTAGTTGCATGTTGTATACCACATAATGGCCTTTTTTTTTTTTTCCTTTTTTCTCCTTGCGTTTCACAACACATTCATGCTTGTTTCCCATCACCTTCTATTGGCCGGGCCTTTAGTGAGCTGGAGGCTGAGAGCCCTGTGGTCTTGCAGGCTGAGGACAAGGATGGCAGTGCATTTGAGGCTGAGTTTAAAGCGTCTTCAGTGTGAGTACAGCTGGGGGCTTCAGCCGCTCTGCATGGAAAGCCTCGTGCATGATCTTGGGCCCTGCTTCATGACTTACCAATGTGATTAAGAATCTGTACCCGTGGATGTGCAGCAGATACCATTGATTTGTTAAACTGATTAATTTGGATTAGAAATAAGGGGATGCTTCAACTCTACGAAAATTGTTAATTCTCTTACTGTAGTTAAACAAATAAAAGTCATGCAGGATAACAACTGCTACCAGTACGTTTTCTCGCTATTAATGTTTGCTTACTAGCTTTATTTTGCAGTCTTCCGTAGTTCCTAATCAATTTGTGTTTGAGCTGATTTTTGGTATCGGGGCAGCAGAAACATGGCAGATTAGTTTCATGAGTTCTCTGAAATATTTTTTTCACCAACATAGCATGATTTCAATAATTATCTTCGTGTTCTGAAAAAAATCATCCAGTTCTGCTCTGCATCCTCCTTGAAGCTGACATAATTTAAAGCATAATTTAAGTTTAAATCCAAGAAAGAAATCTTCATTTAAGCAGTCAAATTTAATTTCATGTTGCAGTTGTCCTGGGAACCTTCTCTAGGAAAATAATTCTCTTCAACTCCATTTGGAATTTCTAACTTGCTCACCTGCCTCTCTAAGGAAAGAGGCATTCAGTTATGAATTTATGCAACACTGATCTTCACTTCATGTATTAGTTAAATAAAAATCCGTTTTTCTCCCCCCATTCTCCAGCCCTCTTAGCAGGTAAAGACAGGGAGTATTACTGGTGGCTAGCAAATCAGGTTTTTTCCCATTGGATATTACAGACCATGGAATATGTTTCAGTATCCGAAGACACAAGTTCTATGCCCAGTGAAATTTTCAAAGTTGCCATAACAAGAAGCTAGTCAACTGTTGGCTCTTCAATAAATCCTGCTGGGTTTCTGGTGAACAACCGTTTCAGAAAAGCTGATTCTGATTCACATTTTTAGTCTCATCATCTACCCAAATCTGTAGTTGTGGTAGGAAGAAGAAAACCAGCCTTCCTGCTTTATCATATCCCAGTAAGTCTCTCAGCTTTCAGTGAAACAGTCCAGATGAATACAACAGTATCTCTACACCTGATAGCTAAACTGGGATAAAAAAATAAAGTAAATGCTTCATGGCTTCTATTCATTAACTTTTAAACAGAAAAATAGTGAAGTTGAATGACTCGTACGAAGTTTTTACATATTTATAAAGTTTGAATTAACCTCAAGTGGAAAGAGGTTTTTCTCTCTGCATTATTCCTACTGGAATCAAGTTTTCAAATTTGAGCACGTGGTCTCTGATGCAACATATTTACTGGTTTAAAGGATTTGAATAGAGCATCATAAGTTCAGGCCTTGCTGCAATTTGTAATGAAATTTTAAAATCATATGTTAAAATATGATGCGGGCATCACCTGTTTTTATCAAAAGAAATGCTTGTTGTGTCCCTTCTGCTTCCATCATTAATGTTGCAGAGAGGAATCTGTACAAATGGATAAAAATTACTTATTACCTCTCTAAATGGAAACTAACTTTTGTTCATCCAGGAAAGACCTGTCTTCTGCTAATGACCTTCTTTTGGTTCATAATCCTAGTCCCTCTTGAGGGAGGAAAGAAGTTTGCAATAAGTTTTTGCAGTGCTGTATTTTCTGAAAAATAGTCTGCAAAATGGGTTTCAGTCTCTTTATTCCTTCACTACATTTTCTTTACCAATAGGAGACGTAACAATATTAATGATGATCTTATTGTGTTGCTCCTGCTGGTATCTCAACTTTGTGTGTGGTTGCAGATGTCCATGTCTAGTTTTACAGTGGATTAGCACCATCAAGTTCAGTGGAATTGCTTCTGACGGACATGATTAAAGATTAAAGTCACACTCTTACACTGTACTAAATTTTGTTTTGGGCAATATTCTTGGTTATTTTTGGACTTCACTACCAAAATCAGTAGAAGGTTCAAGTTCTTCCTCAGCATTCTCCTTCCCACAGTGTTCATGTTTCTTTTCTTTCTAACTCCGTCAGCTGCTCTGGCAGTTACTTTGCTTTTGTTTACCACATCAAACAGGTTGTCCACAGTCATCTGCTTTGTGTCAACCGATAAGTCTTCCAAAAAGAGAAAAATCCATGGTGCCGGTAAAAGAAAAAAAAAGACAATATTGGCCAAATTCTGTTCTGTCTCACAATGCTCTATATCCAGAAAAGCTGTCTGAAGTCAATGGAGTTGCTCTGATTTACGCCAGGCTAATTGAGAGCAGACTTTGGGTTTTGAGCTGGGAAAAGTTGACCGTAAATGCTAAGGGCAACCAAAAGGAAAACTTGCAGGCCTTTTTCATCCATTTGGCAACCTTCTTCCAAACTAAATGTATTGCTTTTTTACTTGTGGTTCAAAACAAATAAAGACACAAATCTGCTTTGTGTTAAAATAGTTTTCATGGAGAGTGAAACCCAGGCTAATGTGCCTGTTACTAAATAAATAAAGAAAGAAGTTGATAACAACTGCTAACTAAGAAAGGCTGAAGGTTGGTTTAAAGATATGTAGCTGCTGCAGTGTACTTTAAAATGCCGGTCCTGACCACCAGCAGGTTTGCTTTGCTCAAAACTTCTTTCTTTTACCATGATGGCATAGAGCACCAAAAAGCCTGGGGGGAACTTCAGTCCTGTTAACATGACGTTTTAAATGCTTCGCTGAGGGCACCTCTTAAGGTTTTCTGCCCTGGTCCAAATTGAGTGCTCTCAATCTGTGGTCTAGCATGCTGTTTCTTAAGCGGTAGACATTTAAACAAATTCTTCCATGGGTTGTTTTTTTTTTCTTTTTAAAGTAAAGCTAACTTTTTCCAACCACACAATGGATAGAGTCGGGGAAAAATATAAAGAGTGGCATGGAACTTGCATATCCCCATCTCTCTCCCTGAGTGTCCCATCAGAGCTGTGTCAGCCAGACTTAGCAAACATACTCAAGGAAGCTTCTATGAGATTTACATCGGCACCTCTTACCAGCATTTGAGTGAATGGCTCTGTCAAAGTTTTGTGGAATTAGTTCCAATCAAAGACTGAGGTTTATAAAGTTGTGACTAGCTAGGATTAGGTATTTACCTCACTTTACTAGACTCTTTGCTTTCTTCTTCTTTTTCATAGCTTTGCTTTGTTTTATATCATTGAAAATTGTGAAAGAATTACTAGGATTGGTCATAAAACACTGTGTTCATCTGGAGATAACCAGGCCTTGGTTAGGACTTTCTTGTCAGTATTCCCGTGTTTGAAACCTAGCAAGCAGAAGAGCTGACAGCCACCTTAAGAACCCATCAGAGCAGAGCCTGCAACCTGAATCAGTGACCGAAGCTGGATTTAACAAGCTATCTTTTCTAGACCGTGGGGCTAAAAAGGCACGAGGAAGACCAACTGTTCGGGTTCACCTGAGGCTTCCAGATTTTTCGATCTGAAGAACCTTGGCCTTCGGGAGAACTGTATTGAGAAGGGGAAAACAGCAGAAGACCAAAGAATTATGTGCTTATGAGCTGTGCTTTTCTTAGGGTCCTGCCTGGAAGGCTGTTAGGACACTTCCTCTGGGCAAGGAGTAGCACAGGGAATTCCAAAGTTCCCTGCAAATTTCCGGGCTAGCTGAACAAAGTGCCATTGCATGGTGCAAACTGGGCTCAAGGGCTTTCACAGCCTTCACAGTCCCAGGAAAAATTGGAAAATTGTTGTCTAAATAAAGGAAAGCTGTGCTGAGAAGTCATAAGGATCTGTTTGTTAGAAAATGCGTGTTTCTGATGCTTGAGGATTGCTGAGATGCAGGAAGAGATCATGACACTATTTTGGTTTTACCAGAAAACAATGAACACAGCTGAGCCTCTGATGCTAAGCATTTTTTCTGCTTAACTTCAGATTCCTGTCGAGTTTCTAACCAACGGCACAGACCGTAGTTTGGCTATTACGCCCCATTAACTGATTATTCAAATTGCTTCATGTAGAGCCAGGCCTGCAGGGGTGGTTTGTCCAAAATACAGCTGAGACGACTTTTTTTTTTTTATTATGATTTTCCATGTTTTCAGACATCCTAAACCATAACTAATCTTTGATTTTTCTCTAGCATTTACTATGGCAAAATTCTAGGTTTTGTCATGATGTTTCAAGTTCTGGTGACTTTCCACTAGACTACATGAAATGTTTTGATTATGTAAATAGTTATGGCTATAAATCAAAGTGCTGGTTACAGTGGTGGGTGGGGTTTATTTTATTCTATTTAGGATGGGTACATTCCACATCTCTTAGAGTTGCTGTCTGTGACAAATGCGATGAGTGGTACGATAGGTATGAAACAGCAAAGTGGGGAGACTCGACATCAGCATTTAATGCAGGACTCAGGCTGTGATACAGATTATTAAAGGCCCAGAAGAGAAAAGAAATTAATTTATTTTTACTGCTGTAATAGAAGGAAACAAATATATTTTTTTCCTAGATGTTTATCTCTGGTTCCTGGTTTTGGATATTTAAAACAACTGAGGCATGAATCTAGACAAAGAAAACATCTCCAGGATAAACACGCGGTCACAAATCTGTGGATATGCTAAGGATGCCTTTAATACATATACGTATGAGCTGAGCTACCTAGCATTTGGAGGGGCTTTGAAATAGAATGGCATATGGTCAGTTATGGGGGAGATACTAACTTTTTTCACAATTTTGTTGGTATGGGAAAATGGAAAAGGGATGTAAAAGCAGTGGCTTTGGAAAGAAGATTTATCCATGAAATTAAAAGGCTTGGTGAGGTAGCATCTGTTCATAGCATCAGACCTTTATTAGTCTTTGACAACAATAACATACAAAATCTGATCTGCTATTTTAGGTTTGGGGCAGGGAGGACATGTTTATTTCTCTTATTTCTCTTGTGCAGGTAGAGTTATTTGAAGCATGAAGTCAAGCAGATTTGAAAGGAGAGAGAATAAAAATGTGAAATTTGTGATCTTATTCTTTGTAAGAATATCTTGGAAGCTCCTGTAAGGAAAGTAGTAGAGAAGGAGACACGAGATGGGTTAAGAAAAATTTTCTTTTTTCTTTCAAAGTCATACCATAAACAAAAGACTCCACTGATGTATAGATAGGGATTGACCCACTAATGCATGAATAATAATAAAAAAAAATATTTAAAAGTTACAGCTTGATGAATACCTCATGTACCGGTCCTATTACTGTCTCAGGTTGATACCAGCACTTTTTATCTGAATTAAAATACCTCTGTAGAAATGTCAGGTTTTGTAGTAGGGGTACTGTTTGCTGTTTGGGGGTCTTGCTGAAAGGAAATGTTTTATACTTGGTATACATGCAGAGTCCAGTTGACAACGCTGTACTTTGCTGTAAAGGCAATGGTAGATTTTTCCCTGTTTGAATTTCAAGAGGAATGAAGAAAGCACTGAAACTTAAATGAGGTTATAGCTGCATGGAAAATGAAAGCGCGGCATGACTTAGCCTAATATTTTTTATTTTTTTTCCCACTGTGTATTTAGCTTTGGTGAACTACCTGAAGAAATGTAATGCCAAACCAGGATGTGAATACGTTTCTCTGGAGGTCAATGGTAGTGTCTCATGCACTGGACTATACATGCCTTAGAGAGTTCAACTCCACAGTGTGTTCCCAGTATTTGTAAATGTGATCCTCTGAGGCCAGGAAAGTTTTTTTACACATGTGATGCGATGGGAGGAAAAAAATACAGCAGTTTAGCAGGATGCCATTTCCAGATCCCTCCCTTTGAAGTAAGGGGCAGTAACAGTAACCTTCAAGTGTCAACCAATATGCAGTTCCAAGCTTTGAAAACACCGTTTCTTCTCTTTTTCTGTGTATGTTTCAGTATTTATTGCTCCTACATCATGATTCTGTTTCTTTACCTCTTCTGCTCATACAGATGTAAAAACAGCAGTGCTGTTCAGTGATCAGAGAGCTGGGACTCTTGAAGTCTTTGCACAGCCTTGCCAGTACCTTAAGCAAGACTCTGCTGTCTTGCTCTGCTTTGATGTGTCCAAATAAACCAACTGCATCAATTAAAAAAATGTGGAGGCATTACCTAGGTATTATTTAGGTGTGAAAAGTTGTTACTGATCATATTTTTGGGATAAGAAAATAACAGTAACCTAAAGAACAGCATATCATGAAGGCATAGAGAACACACCTACTTTACATTATTGTCATTTCCTCAACTTTTTTTCTGAACAGTTTTCTATATTTAGGGCAGAAATAGTAGGATAATTTTCCTTTTGACCTTTGTAATTATGCATCTTAATTTCCTTTCTGTGCAGAAGGCCAGATTTTGAGGCTTTGCAAGTAAGTTGTTATCCGTATCATTTCATGTATTTTCATCTTCACATAATTGCACCAACTGCAGTGGTCTATAACAGGTAGCAGTGGAATGGAAATGGGGGGAGCTTAGTAGGCGGTTTCTTTAGTTTTGTTTTTAATGGAGGAGGAAAGTATGTTGCCATATCTTTATATAGAGTAATAAATGATGAATTTAAGTTACTACCACTTTTGGCTTTCACGTAAAAGACTAGTTGAATCTGTTCTGGCAGCTAGGATAGAAGAAGAGAAGAAGAAGTGGTGTACCAAAGTATTTGTTTGTTTTACAAGGACTTAGGAATTTGGCTATGAATTGTGCTGTCTAACCTACGAAAGTGGAATTTCATAAATTGAGGACAATGGCAAGCGATTGCAAAAGTAAATAAAATTACATCCACTGTGACTTGTAAAGATCTCTCCTTGGTGGAACATTTTTCATTTTCTATTTGTTCACCTGTGAGGGTTTCAGAGAAGCAGCTTTCCAAGTGCTGTGCAAGAGGTAAAGCAGGTCAGAGGTTTGAAGCGGGGAGAGGAACAACCTTGAAAGAAAAATTTGTGAGATCAACTGTAGTATTTCATTTAGAATAATATTGTGGAATGGCTAATGGTGATCTTACTTTGCTGAATGTGGCCTGTAGTCCTAGTCAGGAGCTGCTCCTCTGAAAGGCACTGAAAGTTTAAATGAAAGTAATTTAAAGAAGCTAAACTGATAATAAGCACTCGATTGAATTACAAAGAGAAAGGGAGAGAGAAAATTCCTCATAAGTAATTAACGGCACATAGGGTGATTTTCAGAGAGTGTGGGAATAATGGCCGACAGCTTTACAATTCCCCAGTCCTTTCTTCTCTGGGTCACTTCATAACTCCAAGACCCCTTTTTTCACTCAAGTCCAGTGTTCACATTTCTTGGGACTTTCTATATAATTCCGTGGGTGGTCGCAAAAGGCTCAGAAGTACACTTAGGGCCTTGTCTAATAACATGGAAAATTAAGAAGGAAATATTTAGTAAGACTTTAGTAGAGGTTAAATGAGCCCTACATGAATGGGAATCATATACCAAAAGGGAGATATTTTAATGTGCTGTTATCTCATGAATTAACTTTTATGTGCACTCTATGTGCAGACCAAAACGTTGGTAGCCTAATTATGGCAAGACCATCCTTTTTCCTATTGTTCTATTGAAACATTAGTGGTCAAATTCTTCCTGAATTAAAATGATTTAAAGCGTATCTTACGCTTTAAAATTTTCCTTTGATACCAAACAGAGCAGAATGTGTTTCTGTGCTCATGCTTATTTTCTGGCTTTGGGTTTTGTTTTTTTTCCTTCAGCACAGCCTTTGATTTTTCTATTAGCTGTATCTTTGGGGGGGGGTTTGGAGGGGGGAGAGTGAGAAACTTGTGTTTCTGGGCTACAAGCTAGAACAAAGAAAGTCTGAGTTTCTTCAAGCTGCATTCACCAAAACTCTGTGAAGGGAAGAGTTAGGGGGGAGCCTGCAGAGGACATTGGCTAGATAACCTTGTACACATTGTTCAGCTCTAGGGACCAGTAAGGTGGAGAGCATTTTTTGGTGCTTTGACTTCTTGTGGAGTGAGAGACAGTGTCTTCAGAATGGTGCCTTAATTTTAAAATCATCTAGCTGTGGCTAGGTTAGGTGTGTGTCAGGTATGATGCCTAGCATCTTACGGACTTTGCCCCTGCCTTCAGCTAAACTTGTAGATGAGTCCCTTGATTACCATTTCCTTTCATCAATCTGTGTTTGTTAGCCTTTGTGTCTCTGCAACTTAGAGTAGCTATTTAATATCATCAGGACAAGTTTGATTGGCACTCTCTTTATTTCTTTTTTTAAATTTATTTATTTAAGAAAGGAGAAAGGTTAATCCATGAGTTCTAAAGCCTTTGCCTAGATTCTGTTTTGATGCCCTAGTGGTTCTCTATCCATAAACTGCACTTTCATAGTCTTTTTAAACATGCACGTATTTTAAGGGGCTATAAATACTTTTATGTCAAACTTCAGTTGAAACAACTGAGCAAAAACCGTGCCCTTGTAGATGCATGTTAGTTGCCATGACTGATGATATACTTCATAAAGATTTGTGGGGTTTTGTTTGTTTGTTTGGTGGGGGTGTTAGCCTGTAGCAGTAATCCATTTTAAAGATGAAAATAAACACAGTGATTGTTTTGAAATTTGTTTTCACTGCTATAAAGCTTTTGTTTAAATACTTCTAATCTGGTACTGTTATCATGGAACTGAAGTGACCCAACAATAGCCTTAAGGTTAGCTGAATATATCTGATCCTTCACCATTAGCTGAAACCGTTCCTCCCTGCCTCAGGATAAATATTTGCCTTTTGTTGAACAGGTTAGGTTCGTCTGCGCTACTGAAAAACATGCTGGCTTCTGCAACCTAGTTTAATTGAAAACCTCCCTATGAATCATTTTTCTTAATTTAATTCTACTGTTGCATTGACACCAAATTTGCATGTATATGTGGGAGGGAAGGTGAGCTTTTCCTCATCATCCCTTCTCCATTGCACACAAAAATGAACACGTAAGCCTGAAAGGTCCGGATGAATTCACAAATCTGCTGTTCCCTTTGAGCATCTGTCTGTCTGACATTCTTAGCTTTACAAGTATGTCATCTGTCTGTAGTTAGTATTTTCCTGTTTTAATAAATAATCAAGTGAAATTTTCCTTTTCTACCTCTTGGGAAAGATGTAGCTAGCAGATACTACCTGTTTTCATGGACAGAATATCTGTTCTCTAACAATACTGAGAAACAACTGCTGCTATTGCTTTGGTTGAAAGAAGAACATGCTTGATTCCTGCCTGTGAGCTTACCCCTCTCCTCTGATCTGAATCTGATCCAATTTCTGGGGATAGTCCAGGGGCCTGAAACTGTGAGTTTAGCTGCTGAAAGAGGACTTCCCAAGCGTTGAGCATCTCTCCTAGGCACGTGCTTATTTCCATTGTGAAATGGAAGTTTTCATTGAGTTTCCCTCAACTGAACTTGGCCTCCCGCAGGCTGGGGAGCGTGCCCACCTCCATGCACAGCACCGGTCATCTCTGCAGCCGACACACGCAGAGCCAGCTCCTTCCTCTGGCTTTTCCAGCCAATTGCCATGTACCTGCTCTCCTCCTAGACGTAATATTAGCAGAGGAAGAGAGCTTTCCAATCAAAGTTTCTTCTAAGCTTTTGATCTAGAAGTCAAGGAGATTTGAGAAAAGGGTCCTTGGCCTGACAGGAGAATCATCTAACTGGAATCTGTAAAATTAATCCACCAATTAAGGTATGACGATGGGCGCACAGCCCCATTTCACTGTTCCTAGACAGCTGGAGGGGAGGGAAAACATCAGTTAACTTCCAGCCTCTGTCATAAGACAAGCTGAGTCAGGTGATTATAGAGGTCCTTTTTCTGGGTCAGGAACAAACAAACTCATTTTCATGATATTGTCCATCTCAGATCTCAGCATCTGACTATTGCTGTCTGCAGCCTTGGGAATGCCAGTCCACTAAGCCAGTCACTGTAAGAGGAGTTTAACGCCTGCTTGGTGTAATCCATGAGCTCCGAGCGGATGGGGTGTGTGTATCATTTGCATATGCTCACTTCTTAGACCCCACCCAGTTAATTCAATTTTCTTTTTTATTATCCAAGTTCAGATATATGTGCAATAATCAATAAGAGATTGAATTCCAGCAAAATATTCAGCTTGGAAACAGTACCCATCAGGGATGTGTTAATGTCTGATTATAAACTGTAAAAACCAGTGTGCCACACAGGGTTGCTGTACATGCATATTTCTTTTGAAATATGATATTCTCAAATAATATACAAATTAAGGGGCTGTTACTCTTGATCTACGCCTTTAGAGTACAGCAAGTCATAACATCTGAGAAGCGGGGTCTTGACTTTTTGCTTCCTAAGATGAACTTGCAGATAAACATCACAGCAGACAAAAGTATTTCCTTCATGTGACATTATTAATAGTTCGTGAAGGAGAACATCATGAAGGAGGATAGGGGCTAAACATTCCCTTCAGCTTCATGTAGGTCATATCACCTCCTGGTCTAAGTTCTGTTTCTCGTAGGCAGGAGTGTGTCTCTACCTATAGACTGAACCCAAAACCTTACAGATCCCAAACTGGTCTTTATGTGATAATGGTTTTCAGTCCAGTAACTGACTTAAAGATGAAATTAATTCCCTGTTTTATAACTTAGCCTTTAGTACATGGATGTATTGCACAGCTTACCTGAAAGAAGCATGTACGTAAAAAGCTAAGGTCCTTTAAGCATAGCTATGTTATATGTATTCTGAGGAGCTATTTCTATTTTAATCATGTTTTTAAGTAAATGCTAGCGCTTATGGAAGATGTGTCATTGGTGGCTCTGGAAATTGAGATTCCATTTCCTGGTTTGTTTTTCAACTGTTAACCTGAGCTTATATGGACATTTCTGTTGTAATTCTAAAAGCTGTTTGGTTTTCAGGATTTTTTTGCAGACAACTAGTCCTTCCAGAGTAAGGTGCAGTAAATTTTTTGTGAGGGACTGGTCATATATCTTAATTCTATGAAGGCTATTATATATAGGCTTAATTTAGGGTGTTTTCATATTTATAATTAAGCTAGTTGAATGGGAATCAGGTTTTCCCAATAATGGATTAGAATGATGCTTTGCAAAGCAGTAAGAAACCCAGGCAACTGAATTTTAATTGATTACTACTCACCTGTAGTATTTAATATATGGTTCACTTGACAGTTGTACACTTTCTACACAGAAGCTCAGCATTTTCAAAAACGGGTGCTTAAATTAGAAGAGTAAGTCCTTTTTTAGTTCCAAACTGTAGCTGGCTTTAGGAAAGTAGACTGTAGGGTAAAAGTAGTTTTGGTCCTCTAGCTATCAATTAAATATCCTGTTCTGATAAATACTGATTACAAAAATTCTGAACGGTGGGAAAGGGAACAGCTTTCACTTCTGGTAAATAAAAGACTTGGTATCAAGACTTCAAACAATAGGTTCAGTGTTACAAACACACAAGATGTAAAGGCAGAATAACGAGATCTCAAGGAAAATACCCAAGATGTGTCACTCACCTGGCAAATGTTAGTTCAGGGGCCTGATGATCCTGTGTTATGAAGTGATCCTTAATCATGAACTAACCCGCTTGGTTCTGGATGCTTTTTTCTTCTCACCTTCTCTTTCCATTCAGTGCAAATATAACTCTGGTGGTTCCCAGTTCAGTCCATATTGTGTAAACTCCTGTCCTTACTACCATGCACTCATGTGAACAAATAAACTCTCAAAGAACCTTCTCAAATTTATGAGATCCACCATATCCAATGAGTATTTCAGTTACGATTTTGGGCATTTCGAGACAGTTGAGGAGAGCAAGGAATTTGACGTCATCAATCTGGAAACCTGGTGGGAGCTTAAAACATAGTAATAACGAGGGCGCTCTTGTTTGCATTAGCCATAGCCATGCTATCAGCATTATAGGATGCACTGTGCTCTTATCGGAGAACCGTGATCTCACAGAGCTTCATGAGTTATTTGCCAAATGTGATTGCTGTACAACTGGCAGATGCAGACATTTGCCCTTCACAGGAGATAATAGCAAAGCTAGTACTGAGCTGCTCGCTAGTAAGGCGAAGGGATGATACGAATGCTCCCTGGTCAACTCCTTTTTTTGGGTGATTTTTTTTTTAGTATACCAATGTATACTTGTGTGGAAGTCAAGAGGTGTCTCTATAGGGAAGATACATGTTTGTGGAGAAGACAAGAAGATGGAGAGATGACGACTGAGATGATTATGTCACTATGATACCTTAGGAATGGTTGAAAGTGTCTCCCTTATAGATGTTTGCCAGAGTATTGGAAAAGTTCCAGGTGCTGCCATTTGCCTGATTATTCTATAACTAACTCCATACAAACGCAAACAATTTTGGATTGACCCTTTGCATTGCACTCGATGAGTTCATGATCTCACGTTGTAAATATTCATTATTCTTATGACATGGAAACTAATTCTAAATGGAAAAAAATGCACAGAGCATCCCTTCAGACTTAGAGAAAAGAAAACCAGCTTTCAGGAAAATGCAAGGAATATGAATGTCTTACAAACTTTATTACTGTTTGTATGTTTTACTTTTTGCATGGAACATAACCTAATGGTATTCGTCATTAAATCAAGTGGAGAACTGGATCAACTGCAAATGCAAAAGAAGTCCAAAGAGAGAATATTTTCTAAATCTTCCACAAGTCTGTTGGTTTGGGGAGGAAAGGCATAAATGGCAGGGAGAGGAGGCAGACAAAGTAGCCTTTTTTGTTTTGTTTAACATAGTTTTCTTTTTTACTTTTGTGGTTTGTAGGTTATGGAGGCTTTATGTGTGACTTAAAATGCTCCTCAGCCAGAATTACTGCTGAACCGAAGCCTTCTTTGACCATACTAATGACTCTTTACTGAAATAATCCATGTACTGGCATCCGATAACTTAAATATTGCTATTTGCAAATAGTCCTGAACTGATTTCATCTCTCTGTTATTTCTAACTTAATGGTTCACCCTGTTCTGTTTTCCAGTTGAGCTATCAGCTGCTTAACAGGAATGTTTTACTTGTGTTAATTTGGAAAGTGTGATGTCCAGTGCCAGCTGTCCCATGCCAGCACAGCGTGTACTGTCCTTTAAGCCAAACAGACACAGCTTAATGGCTGACGAGTTGAACATTGGTATTGTCGTGAATGTTTTCCATTAACGCCTCTGCAGGTAGGGCAGCGGCGTTATGGAAAGCCAAGCTCGAGAAAAAACAATGGCATCTTTGGGGTCTTAAAAATTAATAGTAAAAAATGTAAATAGGGGAGAGGATAAAATTTTTGTATTGGGAGCCACCCTTGCACCAACACATGCTTAGCGGGAAGTTTTAGGTGGCTGTTTGTCTAACACAGGGGGGCCATAACTCCCCCCCCCGCCCAGTGTTTTCCTTCCATTTCTAACTTCATTGAATTTCTTTTTCTGGGGACTCATGTCGTTTTCTCTTCCACCTTCTCTCTTTCCACCCTACTGCATGCCTCTTTCCTTGGTCTGACCTCAGAGAGGAGGAAGAGGAGGAAGAGGAGGAAGAAGAACAGCCAGTCACAGAGCCCAATACTGAGGATGAGGGGGAGGAAGAGGCCAGTAGGCAGGTCAAAGCCAGGTATCGGGATTCAGCTTCGTCCCTCCACCTTTTCCTCAGCCTCTGGCATAAACTCACCAGCACAGTGTGCAGCAGCATCTACCTTTTCACTCGCGTTCCTAGATCACCTGTTAAAGCCACCCCCCAGGGAAATCTTTTTGCATTTAAAAGCTTTGTTGGTGGGTGTGTGTTAATGGAAACGTTTAATTATGTAGGCTCAATGCACTAAGGACTGTCTGCGCTCACTGCCTTTGTACAAAATGAGTAACACTCACAAATCTTAAAAGATTTAGCAGAAAGCGTAACTTCTAAGCATGGCTTAGGTTTATCTTTTTAGTTAAGGCAATGGTGAAATGTTGTAGTGCTTTGCTGAGGTAGGATGTTGCTTGGTTTCTTAGGTTTTCATCCCTATTTATTATTAACCTTATTAGCAATATCTGTCGCTATGAAGAAGATTGACATTTTTTGAATGCTGCCTATGATGTCTATCAATTTTGTTCATGTTTTAATAGGAAAGAACTACTTAGAGGCAAAGCTGATAGATATATATCATTTTATACATACCTGCCCATCTGTGTATATATGGATATAAACAAACCACCTATCAAAACAATATTCTCATGTAAAATTTTCCGCTTATCCTGAGGTATATATGGATTTGGCATCTGGCAACTTTATCCTGGTAAATTGGAAGAAAGAAAATACGTTCTTTCTTCCAGACAGCCATTTGATTTAGGTTAAATTGTTTGGCTTTGCAACTCGGCAAATGAGATTGGATTTTTTTTTTTTTTAAATAAACCACATTCATGCAGACACTATACAGCATGGGAGGAAGAAAGGAAAGTGTTTAATGTGCGAATTCCAAAGAAAATACTGTACTGTTGTTATTAATATCTTCCAGTCTGCAAATCTTGCCAATGGCTGCCTGAAATTTCAAAATTAAGTGATAATTTCCTCAAATCCAATTCTTAAAAGTCAAAGCTAAGAGACAAGTTATTAGTAAATCACATGAATATATTAAAATACTGTTTGAAAAAAAGAGGAAGAGCTGTGTAAAGGTCATGATGTGCTTTTAGGTCATCGGTCTTTTACAATAATAGTCACTGTGAGATAACTGGGTGATATTCCCATGACTTTTCTAAATACCTCCTTTCACTGTCACTGTAGCGCAACAGAAGTGATCTGTACCCTGGCCGTTCGTGTCAGATGCTGTCAGGAAGAGTAGGACTAACCTGGCTTCAGTGGCTCCTGCCGTGTACAGCGGGTGCATTAGATAAAGGTTTCCAGATTGCCCTGTGCTTCTGTTGTGAGAATGATTACCTGGTATATACCTGCTGATTAACTTCATAATATCCTGATACATATAACCTATTATGTTTTTGTTGCGTACTCTGTGCCAAACCCACACTCCTCAGATAAGGGCCATGCCTTGCATGCCTGTAGGTGGATTGCAGAGGTGGTCTCAGAAGAATGAAATCAGCCACCTGCCGAGTGATCCAGCCCAAAGCCCTGCACAGTGTTTATGCTGGAGATATTAATGAAAACAGATACCCCGGAGTGCAGATGCCATGGCTTTTCACCTGCCTTGCTGCTTCTGTCACTCACCAACACCTGCCTTCACTAGAGCAAAGCAGATGTGTCTTTTGTTGCACTTGATGCAACTCTGCAAGTCTCTATCTGACACCAACATGGGATGCTGACACTCAGAGAAATTAGTGCCTTCATACCTAGACAAATGATCTGGTAAGGCATTGCTTTTGAAATAATTCTAAACCTTAATTTTGACAGAACAGTGCTGATTGAGTATTTTTTATTTTCATCTTTGGTGGATGAGCATTTTTAGTAAAAATCAGATCACCAGGGAGGATGATAATCAGATATCTGGCCTTCAAGAGGCAGTCATGCAGATAGTATCTTGAAGCATCTATACTCTGTGGAACACATTATCCAGCATGTTAAGACTGCTTTGTACTGCTCTGACAATGCTTACAGCCTAACTTGAAATACCTGAAAATTGTTCAGAAAATTGTTGTGAAAAGGTTCATGAAAATTAATTCTGAAACCTGTGGGTTAAATCCCTTCCTTTCCTTTAAGCTGAGTCGCTTCCATTCCTCAGTATTTCCAACCCCAAGAAGAATCCCACTGGGATACAAAGATGTGAGTTCTCTTTACTTTATTTAAAAAGAGATGGTGATTGTCTAAATTTGGGAAGTTTTTGTTTGTCTGACTCTCCTTGAATTTTTTTTCCCCCCTCCAAGTGGTACTATCTATTGATCTCTCTTTTCCCCGTTTTTCTCTCCTTCCCTTCCCTTTCTCATGATGTTTTCCTCCTGCAGTGGGGTCCCAGCTGCACAGGAGGCTGTGAATGAAAACCTTTCATGGTGTTCTGATTCTTCAGCCGTCTCCAGTGCCATTTCTCCAGCTGAGAGGCCTCTCTCCTGCTCTAGAGCAAAGAGCTCTTCTAGCAGCTCCTCTTCTGTGCCTGACTCATCTCTCTCTCATCATAATTCTGTCCTTTCATCACCATCTTCACCTGCGGCAGCATTGCTAAGCTCCTCCCAAAATTCATCAGCATCCATTACTCCAAAGGCATCTCCAACGGTGGAGAAATTACCTTATGTACCACATACTCCTTTTCACCTCTTCTCGTACGACTTTGAAGAGTCTCCAACATCTGTGAAAGAAAAGGAAGCAGAGGTGATGAGGGAAAACAGGTAGATTTTGTACAGCTGACATTAATTTTTTGATAAATGAATAACACCTTTGAAGAGTTTTATATTAGTAATAATGCACTGTGTTGTATTATTTCCAGAATATACTGTATTAGTTTTAGTCCTGTAAGCCTGTACTTTGATTTGATTGATATTCTCCCCTTGCCTTTGTTGCCTTCATTTCATCTTACTCCTCTTCAAGGTCTATAGTTAATAAGTATCCTGGCCTCTATACAGCAGTAGATAAATAACCTGTGATTCTGGAGATCACAGAAAGGAGCACCATTTTGCTGTCACTTACAACGATGTAATTTGCAGACATGATTTCATGAAAATTAATGGAGCTCTTCTGCTATAAAACCAAGAGAGATCAGACCAGCACTTGGAATTCAGGGGTGAAATCCTGGCTTCAAAGACTGAACTGCCAAATCCCAAATTTGCTGTTAGATTACAGTCCGTATCCCTGTCAAGTGCAATTTCAACTCGTGCTTTTAATAACGGAAGTAGATTAAACCCTATAAAGAGAATAGAGCACTCAAAATAGGCAGTTTTCCCTCCACAACATCTGGTCAGTTCAGTTGTTCCTCATGCATTTCTCTTAGTTTTTAATTTTAATTTCCCCATCCCACCCATTTAAAAACAAAAAGAATTGTTTTGTCTCAACCTGTTTTCAAGTAAAACAGGTTGACAATAGGTAGCGCTGAAAACAGTGCTAGAGAATCACCTTGAAAAGAAGTTGATGATTTTTAGCTGTCTCTCCCAATGATCAGTGTTCTTCGAATTAGGTGCTGAAAATGTACACATATATTGTGAGCGTATTTATTTCTTCCTTTCTCCAGCAGTCCATCTGAATTTCTGCATGTGAGCGAATATTTTGATTCCTTTGATCCTTTTAATTTTCAATCTTTCTCTTCTAATAGGTGGGTGGTTTTTGTTGCTTTTTCAATTTGCTGAAGAGCCTGTAAATCCAAGTAGCTGTTGAAAAGGGACTTAGTTCATATGTCTTTCCTTACCTGCAGCTTGAACACTGGGATTCCTCTAAGTTTACATCTTCCTGTATAGGTGCAATTTTCCCTTAGGCCTCTCCCACTCATTCATCGCTCTCTCATTGCTGCTGCTGTTAGAGTTATACTTTTTAGAGAGTAGATTCTAAATACCTCCTGTTCCTGCAATATTTAGTATTTCCGCAGTGATTTTTTTTCCTCTGATCATCCTTGCGCTTCTAGTTACCACATAGGATCAAGGGCGTGGTGTGGGGGAGGATCATGCTGGGTTTATCTGGAGAAAAAGAAGGGCAAAGCTTGCACGATTTGGGCAGTAATGTGTTCATAAAAGAGGTAAATGTCTGGATATCTGGGGTTTCTTCAGAGTGAAGGCTTCTGGGACAAGGCCATTGCATCTGCATTGGTATATGAGACAAGAAGGGAAAATGGGAGTAATAGCCACCACCAGAGGAAGGTTAGAAAGGCAAACATTGTGTACAGGATACAGACTTACCCTGGTGTGCTGCTTTTGCCTTGCTACTCTTCCAGCATCTCTGTCTCTCTCTAAATTTGATATATAGGGATGCCGTGTCCAGGCCAGTCCCTCTGAATTTTATTTTGTTAATACTTGTAGATCTGAGTCCATAGAAGGTGTGTTCTCTCCATTTTAATGAGAGTTATCTTTGGACTAATTGAAATTCCTTGATCTGAAAAAGGTTACTGCGTTGTGTCAGCTTTTTCATGGGGCAGAGCAGAAGAAAAGCAAATGTAATGGTTGATAAGGTCTCCTTTCAGTTGATTGAAATGGAAACGGGGGTTTCTGTTAGTGTCGGGAACATACCGAATGAGCTCCGAGTTGTTCTCAGGGCAATGGAGTTTTCTAATCGCTCGCTCAGTATGGGCACAGGCAGAACATTTTCTGAGCTGAGCCTGCCAGAGAGAAGACCCGTGTCAGGTCTGTGCTACCAGGGAAGCCCCGCGCTGCCCAGCTACACAGCCCTCCACCGGGCCACTGTCTCCAGTTTCTAGTTAGTTTTCTTCTAGGGCAGGAATGCCAGGAAGGCACTTATTTCCCATTCTGCAAAATTCCTTTTGTAGCTCAGAAACATGCATGTTAGCACTTTTTTCCAAGATTATTCCCCTGTTACTGGGCAGTCAGCATGATGTCTCAAAAATAGATGGTGGTGGTGGGGTGTTTTCTAAAACATAAACCTGGAATTGTTGCCAAAGGGGGCATGTTCTCTAAAGCATGATCCCGTCCATTATAAAAACCCCTAACTGAAATCCATTCTGATTTTAACACGGGCCTTGGCAGGCAGCAATGCTGTTGTACCCCAAGGAATGAAGCTTGAAACTCTGAATGAAATTTTGCATGGCTAGATGAGTGTGCTAAATGGAGCTGAAGGAAGCCAACCAGCCCTTTCAAATAAAATTGCTGAGTGAAATTACTGAGTGCTGATGTGTGTGGGAGAAGCAGCAGCAGAGAAAAGATACGGTGAAGGAGGGTATATTATATCTTATGAATTTTAATAAGGAAAATGATGTTGCCCTTTTTCCTGAAGTGAATTTTGTCATTTGGATGAGTTGGCCTTGCGGAGTACTTACCTACAGAGCATCACATGCTTTCCACGTGGGAAAACGGTATCATCTTCAAACAGAAATGTTAACATTTTCCCAAATCAGGAATCTCTCCTTGACATGCTGTTTAAGTGCAATGGTTAAAAGGCACAGCAAAGCAACACAACTGCCTTTTCTATTCAGTACGGGAGCCAGGATGAAAACATTGATAGAAGGGACTCTGGGGAGGTGGCCGTTCCAGGAGTCCTGGAAACAATTTCTCTTTGATCAGCAAGCTCACCTTGAAGTCAAGCAGGTTTTGGGTTTTTTTAATGGAGGGAATGGCTGGTAGAAATTCCTAAAGCCATGCTTCCGGAGACATGGCTTTTTAACCATGGTGATGATTTTTTACAGACATTGTAAGAAATGGCACATGAGCTATGGCTTATGTTGGGGGAGGGGAAAGAAAATACCGCCTGCTTTAATTGAAAAGAATGTGGATGCTTTTCATTTATAACACAAACATTTGCAAATCATGGATGTCCATGAATGTCCATCCATTCAGATCATGTCTCAGGAACACTGTTGTCTTCCTTAATTTCACTAGATATGAATACTGCTGACTTGGACTGGTTTGGTCCCTTTTCTAATGGCTGGGTATCAGCTCCCAAACCAGCTAATAAATTTGAGTAAGTGAGCAGTAATTTAAGTATTCCCACTCCAAGTTGTCACTTGGGAGGACCATTCTAATCTCTCATTATTTTCCATACCAACAGCTCACTATTTGAATCAGGTATGTCCATGACATGGTTGATATTAAAATGAGACGATAGGTTGCATATTTTGAAGCTGGGATTAGAGCAATATTTTCAGAAGATGGATGTTTGAGAAGTTCTGGGGTATGGGATCACGGGATCACCGCCACCCCCTAAACAAGAGGATTTACTGTTTCATGCCTGCTTGCTGACAGATTCTTTCTGTCTCTCCCTTTCTCCTACTTTCCTTCCCAATGCTTCAGATACAATAGCTACGGCAGCAGCTCTTACTCTTCTCCGCGACCTTACTCTGGTGTGAGTGCCCCAACAACACCGACTTCTCGTTATGGGACAACTCTCTCGCCGCCTCAAGAGACCAAATCTGACAGGTTTGTAAATTAATCGGTGTTTTGACAACAGTTCCTTTGTAGACAGGATGGAGATAAATGTAAGCTGTTCTGAATGGGTACTGGAAGTATCTTGTAGCCACATCTTTTCTAATGTTGGAAAGAGAACATACAAAAATCTAAACATGTTCATTTCCCACTCATTCTCAAGCCTTTCTCTGACTTGGTGTTAAGGTCTGGATGTATTTCCATCCCAGTTCTTCTACTTCCACTTAAATGGATAAAACAGTTGCTTCACACGTATGCTGTTCTAAGTATTAAAAGGTGAATTAAAGCACATTTTGTTTCTTTCCATTTTCTAAACCAAATTCAGACAGATATATTTTCAGTTCTGTCATCTTAAATCAACTATAAAATCTTAGAAATGTGCTTAGCTCAGAATTTTCTAGGCCATAATTTTGTCCTTCCTTGAAAATGCATGATATATGTCATTGTATTTCATCAGGGGCAAAAAGTTTCTTGCTGTAGGTACAGGAAACTCGTACTAACCTAACAGTTATCAGCTCACTTTAAAAAAAAAAAAAAGGAAAAAAACCCCACACCAGCAACAACAAAAAAAGCAGTATTTTGAACAATCCAAATACTCTTTTGAATTATGTAAGGTACTAGGGAAGGAAAAAAGATAGGAAAATGTTATGGATACATGAAGGAAATTCCTCTTGGCAAGGGATTTGGACCACCAGAAATTAACTGACTGTTACAACCTGAAAGTAAATGACAGCTTCAAAGGTTGTCATGCTGAGTTTAAGGAGGAAACGTAGATGTTTTTAATTAATTTAATTAAATAATTTAATATAATAATTTAGTTAAATAATTTCCAATTAGGCCAGATGGGCTTTGGATTGTTTGTTGCCAGGTTGGCCTCTATTTCGTAAAAATTCCATCTCCCATCCTTTTTTTGAACTGAAGGCTTTTTCAGGGTCCTTTGTCTGTGTTCCAATTAATTTCTATTAATGATTTTTTGACTATTTCTGTATGTGTATAGAATACATGTATATATGTTTTATGTGTGTATGTATATATGTTTGAACCTACCTAATGCCTCATATCCTTTCTAATCTACTACTCAGAATGGTTCAAGTTAGGTTTTTCCAGCATGCATGTATTTCTAGCCATGAGGTATTGATTTAATCCTTTTTTTTCAAGTGGGTAATTACATTAAGTTTGTCTTTGGAGAAAGGCATCGTTTTTCATTTGCTCATCTTCCTGGAGTAACTTGCATCGATTTGTCTTTCCTAATCTGAATTAAATTACTGCCGAGTGAAACCATAATAAAGAACTCTAAACCGGCATTTTCACCCCCTTTTACCTTTGCAGAATAGATAAGCAAGAATTAAAGGTATCCCGCTGCTTTTGAAGTTTCAGCTTTCTAAGTCCCTGCTGTTGGAAGCTTCTTGTTGCCACTGCAGCAAAGAAACCCCAAAGTGGTCAAACACTGAGATGGCTAAAGATAGTTGGGCCTGTCCTGCAAGAGGTTGATCACGCTGGCCCTGCTCCAGTAAAGGAAGCAAGTTTCATTGCAGCACGCACGTAAGTGCGTTGCTGGTTTGGAGCCAAAATGGCTTGGCCCCACAGGATGAAGCTGTAAAATTTGCAGATTCATGGAGAGTCAGGCCAGAGGGAAGCTCTGTAATCGTCTGTTGTGACCTGAATGGGTCCCACAGAAGCTAAATGAAAGCCCCCTGTACCTTCATGTGTTTTCAAGTGGCAGCACATCACTTCTCCTGGAAGACATTCCAGTATTTATCATCACTGCTAGGAAAATATTTCATATTTTTGAGGCTGGTTTGTCTAGCAGCATCTTCCAGCCATTACACCTCATTCTGCTTTTCCCTGTGAAACTGGAAAGTGCTCTGCCTTCAACTATCAGATCTCTCTTACATGTTTTAAGTGTCTGAACGCAGTGCTTGGAGTTGCATCTCTGTCTTTCCCTCAGGTTACATTTACCGCTTTCCACCTCATGTGATAAAAATCTCTCTCCTCTTGTTTAAATGTGCAGCTTGTTTTTCACGGTACTTGAACTCACCAGGATTTCCGCATTCTTATAGTTGAGGGGATGTTACAGCCTGATGCTTTTTGTATATTAGCCTCCTAGAAGTGTGAAACGTGTGTATGCCACAGTTGCATGTTGCCTGCAGAATAGATGCAGTTATTTTTTGAAAGATAATTAAATTTACAGGTTCAGGTGCCATTTTGCATCGTCTTGTTCTTTTTGGGTGCACTGCCATTGCAGATGTATAGTTCAACAGTCTCTAATGGCATGACTGCTTTGAAGAAGGGCAGAAGCCTGCTTTTATTTCATTTTCGTGAAAGACATGGGTTGCAGAAATGCCCACATAGAGATCGATGGATAGAAATTTGCTCACTGGAGAGTAGGCTGTGTAGTGCATGACGCAACGCTTGGCGCTAATTAGTTAGTGGAAAGTATTGTGGAAGTTTTCACAGTCTTCTGTCAATGGTGTTGCCTTTGATTATGTAAACATTATTTCCTACCTCCTGATGGTAAAAATTTACACAGATTCAAACACAAAAAGTTAAAAGATGGGGGGGGGGGGAGAGGAAGACACTTGATAAGAAGCAGATGCGTATCTACAATTAGCTCCAAGGTGAGTTTTCTGCTTTCGGCTTATGGTTGCAGTTATCCAAGGACTCCACAGAAATATCCCTGTCTTTTATCATGCAGGGAAGAGCTTTAGATGCAGTTCCTGGTACTGTTTATCTGACCTTTGAGAATGAGGAGGAAGGAAGAAGCAGCATTTAGAGCAGTGCCCAGCAAAATTATTCATGCTCCATTCAGTTACCCTGACAGGCCTTTCAAACCCTTGGCTGCATTTTGCTTATGTAAACAAGAGCTACAACTTAGGTGGAAAGAAGCAGTGTGGTTGACATTTCGACATTCATACTTTTAAAACCCTCCTTGGCTAAGATCAGTAGGGAATCCAAAAGAGCAGTATAATTCAGTGCAAAAGAAACTAGATTTTGTTCTTTGAAATCCACATAATGTATATATTTCTGATTGTACAGCAGAAGAAAAGGCTTACTTGACTGTTTCTCGGTTTCTAAATTCAGCCACAGGCTTTTGCCAACTTCTTGCAATACTGTTGTTCTCTCTCATTTCTCTGGGTCCCCTGTGGAGAGCCATGCTTCTGAAGTGCATATTGCAGCCATGGGAATCCTCGTGAAGGAGGGAAAATTGCAGGGCGCTTTCTGTTCAGCCCTTCATTGGGAGAGAAGAAAGGGTATATTGGTTCTCTCATATCTCTCTGCTTGTGAAAGATGCTCCTAATGCAGAAGAAGTATAACCCAGACCTCCTGTCTTCAGCTGCCAGAGACTGCTTTGCTCCATAAATATACTGCTCCCACTCTTCACGGCTTAAATCACCAATTAACTCTCTCCCCTATTCCCACAGGAAAAAATAAATTTATCAATCTCAATTTCTTAACCTCATAAATTTTGGTAACAAAGGGGAAGAGCAAGTCATGGCTGGAGCACAGCAGAGAGAAAAGCATTTTTCTGTACCTCTGAGTTGCTGCCTTGCCTGGGGGAAGGAGGTGTTGTAAGACTCTCCTATATTTCCATGCTTTGTGCTCACACCTAGGATATTTCTGTTTAGGCAAAGATTGCCTCATCAGACTTTGAATCTAAGATGGTCACTGAAATTGAAAGTTGCAGCCTGGAATCTGTAGCTAGACAGCGAACTCATTACTTGGAAAGCTCCACACCCCCTCATAGCGTGTTTTTGGCGGTGAAGTGTGTACGTTGTTGGTCATGGCCATGGCTAGACAAGACCCTGAAGGAGTCTAACTTCTAAGGCAAGAGCTCCTGAATTCGGCACCAGCTTTAATTCATTCCGTTGCCAGAAAAATATCCTTTGTTTCCTGCTGGTGCGTTTGCCAAGGTAGGTTTCTTCTGATGCATTTGCCAGGAGACGGTTCCCGCTGGGCTTGATAGTCAAACAATAGTGCAGTTAGCCTAGCTCGAAAAGCAGCCTTCTCAGGGCACTGTGTGCAGAGGGAGCAGGAGTTCATGGTCCCCATTCTCTTCCCTCTGTCTGTTAAATCAAGTGCCAGAAAGTTCAGCTTGCAAACCTGCACGTCTGGATCCTCTTGGCCAGTCAGTGTGAACTTAGTCTCCACCTCTGGCTGGTCCCTCTGAGGTTCTTCCAAATCTCCAAGCTTGGTAAGGGCCTGCTGTGGTGTTTGCAAATTATTCCTGTTTGATGCACTCTCCCAACTTTTCCAGACCAGTAGAAAATAGACTTAAGAAAGACCAAATGTGTTTCACATCCCTTAACCTGTTTTCTGTCTTACTTGCTTTATGATCTACAGCAGTACGTTACCTTGGGCTCCCGTGATGCAGGGCCTTGAATGTTGAGTGTTCATCTCCATGTTCTTATATATCTTTTAAAGGAAATGTACCTTCAAGCATTTATTTCTACAATAGGTACACACAGACACTGAGCTTAGCATGACTAGATTACAGGTGATTTTTTTCTCCATTGATTTTAAAGACACTTTAAACACCATACCTGAAGCGTAAACATGAAGTGCAGCAAAAGTCTGCAAATGCTCTTCTTCTGAGTTTTATTCACTCTCCAGGTGCCTGAAACAGTGGTTTTCTGGCAATCTGGTGCGTTTTTCAAATTTGTCTCTCTCAAAAGCAAAACAAAACAAACAAAAAAAAACCTGCTTGAGAATGCTAAACAGCTTTTCAGTTAGACTTTCTACTAAAATTAAAGGTCCCTGTAATTGACAACACCAGGGAGGTGCTGCTGGATGAAGCTTCTTGGCAGGTTCTTTTTTTTCATTAGCCATCTATCACTAGTCTGCACTCTGGAGTTACCTCACTCCAGCTGTTAAGCAGTAAGGAAAAACGAGAAACTTATGAAACAAAACCCACTATACAGCCTACAAAGCTGCTGCTCTCCCAGGAACAGCTCCTCTTTCCTTGGCTTTCTATTCTTTCTGCCTGTACCATCTTCTGCGTGTCTTAATACGTACTTCTGGGCTCTCAGACCAGAGACCGTGGCTATTTTTTCTTGTGGTAAATGCCAAGCACATCTTTCACTCTGAATAACATAATGAGGAAGGGATAGCTTGGTAGTTGATAATAGCGGCCCAGGGCAAAAGCCTCAACTTTATTGCTGAGATTTTAAGAGGAAAAGCGACCTTAGGAATTACTTGATGATTTACAATTTGGGAAGCAGCGGTGGCTTACACTGGCTTAGCCGCTTGTCGAACTACTGTGTAAGCAGTATTCTTGATTGCAGCTTTGTAGGCTTCATCATAGGTCATATGTTTAAACAGAAAGCGTGAGCCGGGTTATGGTTTCAGACTGCAACGTGTTGCTGGCTGAACACACAATGCGCGTGGAGGGCACCAGTCACCCCCAGGTACCCACTGTGCTGATGTTCAGGGGACATGTGTCTTAGCCTGGATCTACGGGGGGGCAGGGGTGGCTCTGCAAGCCACTTCCAGGTGATTTGTGACTCGCATGAGGAAGAGAAGCCACAGGCTGGAGAAAGACAGAAAACACAATGTAAAACCCGTACACGTCAGGCTGCGAGAGGAGCGTGTATGTAGAAAGTCCCTGTGCATTGCCCTGGCTCTGCGCGGCTCTGCCCCACTGTAGCTTTATTTCATGTAGCCCCTCAGGCCAAATAAAAATCTAACGTTAATCAATTCTTCTCTTGGTCATTCTCAAGTTTCATTCTCAAAGGAAGCATTAGTCAGTAGTTTTATCTCTCAATTTTGTGTTTATTTTTGAGAGAAGTTTTGTAAAGATTCCTCAAGTAATGTTTAGTCTGTTTGCAAAATCTTATATCAACACGCTTTTGAATTTGCCGTGTCATGTAGGGAGACATAACACACGGAGAGTTTCTTTAACTGTGAAAGCTATATGGCTCTTGGCAGCTTTGCCTCCTCTTTTGTCTCTTTCTAAGCTGGAAGGCAGATTTATTTTGTTAAAGCCAAGAGACATTTAGAGTTACTTAAGGCCTGAGTAGGAGCTGCCGACCGTTGTTCCCTCTCTGTAGCATTCCCATGACTGCTGGAGCAGGAGCACTTTGGAAAAATGGGTAATTAGTGTTTCCTTATTAAGGTTATTAATTATTCTGACCCTTGTTATATTAAAGAAAATCCTGAATTGTTAACCTTATGACCTAAAGGGATTTCCTCTCATAAGTCATCTGTTAATTTTTTTTTTTTAGTTCCTAAAAATATACATTTGTATTTTGTATTCTTGCTATAAATATCCATTTCCATGTAGCAAATTTTTAAAATTCAACTAACGGAGGAAAACACAGCCACAAAAGAAGTGTATTTCAGAGTTAACGCAAATGAAGAACACTTGAAGTTGATAATTGCTATTTTGCTGTAACAAAGTGGCTTAGAGTAAGACAGAAATATTTTCTTCAAATTCCAACAAGATTAGAGTAATTCAGGTCACATATTCCCTTTCACAATATATAGTCTGTGATGGAGTATTGTCAGAAAATTGCAAGTACTTGCAAAAAAGTGTGAGATATCTTGTGTCTCCCTGAGCTTGTGTTTTTAATAATGATTACTAATTCACTGCTCTGTTAAATGCAGTAGGTCAGGTTAGATGAATTTTTACTCAGAAGAGTTTTGGCTTTGTATCCTTTGCCCTGTGTATCATTTTGTTGCCATCTTTTTCCTTCTTTTTTTTCCTATTCTTTGCTCTTTCCTGCAAGAAAAGAAACTAATGCTTTTATTCTACAAGATAAGAAACTAATGACCTCTTGTCCCCAGGTCCCAATGCCGTGGTGTGGAGCTATATTCACAAATCCCCAGACTTAGACATATTCTTGCTGTGTGTTTTCTTTCTGGTATCAGAGTATAGTGACATAGCTTGTTTAGCTTTTGCTGGTTTTAACAGCAGGCAGAAGAAAGCTTTTCTTAATATTTTTGTATTAAGACTATTAAGAATGGACTGTTGTGTTCTCTACGAGACTAAAAATAGTAGTCAGAGTAAGCTTCCTTCTGGATTGTATTTGTAGAATTGAACAAATGGTTGATATTACCAGTTGGTAACATATGACACCAACATAAAAATGCTGGCATATATTAGCTATAACCCCGTTTTGTGAGTGATCACTCTATTATGCTTTTATTGAGTATTCACATACTCTTTTCTGTTAAAATCTCTTACCACCTTTGATTCAATGCCAGATTTTTTTTTAGCCTTTTCCTTGCTTACCCATTTTTAAAATGCAGCCTACGGCAGTAAGACTTAAATATTCCTGAGGCCTGAAGGTACTGTCACCCTTTAAACAGCATCAAAGCACCAAAATTACCTGAAGGCTCGGCCCAAGCCTTCCCGTCGTCTGGTTTGGCCAGTCCCGCTGCCATTTGCAATTCAAGTATGAGTTCAGCGGAAGGGAACGTTTACTTCAAGCCTTATTGCCAGGGGGATACAGAGACAAAAAAACAGATTTTACAGACAAACCAAACATAGACAAATCCCATTTCAAACTGTTTAGAATATTTGAGGAATAACTCTTACCGCTTGCCTTTCCTTCTGGCTATTGTACAGGTCTGTACACCCTGAAAGTAACACCTGTTTCCTCCAGGTTTAGTTTATGCACGTGTAGCACATTAAGGATAGAGTTTACTAGATAGTAAAATGTGCTCATTTACAGTTGCAGTTCACATTAAAAACAGGATTGATGCACCCAAACACCAGTTGAGTTACAGTGCTTGATAGCAACAGTGAAGCTGTGAGTTTATGAGGTTTCATAAGGCAAACGGTCTCAGCATTTGGTGTGAGGTGTGGTCTTCGCGGAGGGGAGATGTGTCCGGTCGCGTGGGCTGGACAGTGCAGGATCTAACCACTAAGCGACCACTAACTCGGTAATATCAGTGCTCTTTCTTTGCCTGTTCTTTTCCAAATGTGACTGAAAACCCCAAACCTGACTACTTGTGTTTTAAGAAGTCGGTGCCACACAAGGAGTCAGCTGGCTCTATTCCTGTCTGTTTAATTAGAACCTGTTTCAACAGAACCTTCTCGCAGCTTTGACTGTTAGTTTTGACCATTTCATGCAATAAACTGTTGTATGCAATATGGCAGTCCAGAACTGACTGCGTTTGGGACAAATGAATTGAATCAGGTATGTGTGTGGACGCTGTACTGTAGCTTGTAACTCAGCTGAAGTATGGACTTATAAAATAACCAGTGGGAAGTACCAAGTTTTGGGTAGTTATTATTGATTTGATGAGTTTCCAAGAGGTGGCAAACTAATACGGCACATGGATGTTCATTTTCAGTTTCTTAGACATTGGCTTTTTTTCTGGCTATATGGCTGTGGATCTTTTATTTAGATTGTGAGGCTGCTGTTCATACATCTGCAAATTTTAGCCGAGTGAGCAACACTAGCCAAACTGTGCTAGATCAAACCTCCAAACAAGGTGTTTTGGCATGTGGAGACATTTTACTACCAGGGTCAGGTTAGAATCCCGTCTGCAGGACTGAGCTGCACATCTCCATATGATTCCCCTGTAATCCCTTGGATAAGAACGTGTATTTACTGTGGAGTCCCAAAGAGCTTAGTCAGAGCTGAAGGTTTCCAACCTGCTGGATGCTGTGCAGACCTACAATCACTCTTTTGGTCTCTCAGCATCACCCCATCCTTCCCCTTAATTTTCCTTCGGGTTTTATTAAGTCATAATGTCCTTTGACTCCAAATGGAGTTTGCATACTTCAGGGCAGCTAGATGGGATGGAATGGGGTGGGATAGCAAGCTAAATACACGGAACAGATATGAGCACAGACTTGATAAGGACCCTCTTTTTGCATCCCTTCCAGTTTATTTCCAGATGTTTTCATGTGGAAGCACTGTCCAGTTTTCCCCTTCCTAGAGCAATTTCTGACGATATATCCAACCTTATTGCCATGTTTCTTCATGCTACCACAGCGATGGAGCTCTAGTTCTTGAATCTTAGCACAGTGGTGCCACTGTTTCTGCTGAGAGCTTTCTCCTGCAACATGCACTAAAAGGCCATAGGTTAAAATAAATTTAAAATATGTTCAAGGGAAAATTCACTACACGACTGTCAGGGTTTGGGGATTTTTTTTTCCCCTTTTCTTAGCGCTGAGGCATATTAGAGATTTTTATGGTTTTGAGTGTGATCCAGCATTGATACTGTAGCTCTGGAGGAGTGCCAGCAGGGAGGCTTATAGAATATCAAGTTTTATACCATCTTATGTAATGTTTATGCGGGTGGGATATGACATATTGAAATTCAATTTATTGAAATTATTGAAATTATATTCATACTGCCGTGCTGCCAGTGGGGCTGAAATGGCTATGTTTTGTGGCATTCCCACTCGCACAGACAGACACTCAGAGACGACAAGTTTGCATTAATGTTTTTGTCTTCTCCTGCACCTATTTTCACTGGTGAACTGGTGCTGTTACACTAAAAGTCTACATTGTGCAGCCATAGGGCATGTGAATAAATAAGGGAAAGGGTCTGAGTTATTAAAAATAACGAAAATTTATTCAGGTTTGCATTGCTGGTTTGGGAACCTTCCTTTAGACAGGGTTTAGTTTCTTTTCAGAAAAGGCAGTATCTATTTCTCTCATTAATCCTTTCATTGCGAAACTCATGTTACAACAATGCACAGAAACCGCTCTACATGAGTTATGTCTTTTTGATTTTATCAGTCTAATTCAATCAGTGTGGATACATTTACATCTGTATAAAGCCACCCTGTACAATACAGATTTTTCCTGTCTAAGAGACGGAAAGACAGACATGTTTACTCTAAGGTCACTCTGTTGCCATGTGAGAGGTCACTCTGTTGCCATGTGAGAGGTTGGTGGTACCAATACCACCATGTTGGGGGAAAGATGTGTGAGAGGAGCCACTCTCCTAGCCAAAGTAGTACTTGCAGGAAAAAAAATAAAAAGATCTGTGTCAAGACCAAACTATAAGTGAATATAAATGTAGCTTTTTTAAAGTGTATTTGCTACTTGAAGCTGTTTCATCTCAAATAAAAAATCATTTATGTATTTGAGAAGTCTTTACTGTAGAGGCTGCCGTTTCTGACAAAAAAAGTCCCACTTTTTTGGCTGGGCATTTACTCACCTTATCTCATGTATCTTAACAGCCTCCTGAACAACAGCTAGAAGTTTGATATGCATTGCTGATGGGGATGTTGAGCCTTCTTCATTACAGTAACCTACCATGGAGCATCCAGTTCATGGTTATGGTCAGATTACTGCAGAGGAAGTCCCCTTTCGGACTAATTCTTGCTTAGCCATAAAGCAGGTGGCAGTAAACTGTTCTTTTTGTTCACTGTGGACAGAACAAGAACGAATGGGTCTAAATGGCAAAACAAGAAATTTAGGCTAGACAGCAGAGAAGCCTTTCTTGCTGGCAGGGGTAGTTAAGCACTAGATGGGTGTGGTACGTCCATCATTGAGGATTTTTAAGGCAGGTCAGACAAACAATTTTCAGGAATGGTTTGAGAAGACCAAATCCTGCCCTGGGCAAGGAGAGGAAAATGGGCAATCTGTTCTCCTCCAGCCCCATTTCCTCTGATTTTTTAATAACAATTTTGATGCCAGTTAATGATTATTATAACTACCTGTGCTGTCCCTGTGTATTTTACTGATATGTTCCTATACATGATTAATTTTGCTCTTGCAGTACATGCAGAGAGGAAATCATGATAACAGAATTTGTTAATGTATAAAGGAAAAATATGCCCCTACTTAAGAGAGCATTCAAATTCTGAAGGGCAGTTCTGACATCATCTTTTGCTTTTGGTTTTCTGTATACAGGATTCTCAGGTGTTTGTGACACATCTGTTTTTAACATCATTGCATAACATGTTTGGAAAGTGCTGGAAAAATATTCCAGCTTTTTTTTTTCTTTAAAATTTCAAAAATCCATTACAGGATTATACAGTAAAAAAAATTATTTAGACAATATTGCAGTTGAAATAGACTGAAGAATTCTTACACGTACTTTATTTGTGCTTCAGAAATTTGGCAATTTAAGAAGCCTACCCTATCTGTCGTTCTTAAGCTCATCACAGTATCTAAAATCAATTTAGCAAGAAGATACTTAGCCAGTGCTTTGAAGCATCCATACATAAATATTGCCATGTCATTCTGTTGGTTGGGATTATGTTACTTGCTGAATGATTGCTACTCATTTTTTGCCAGTATAATCAATAAAAGTGACACTGAGAAATCTGATCTTTCTTCTCTGCAGGCCAGCTTTGGGTGGTCTCCTTACATCATCTTTTCGGCAGCACCAGGAGTCCTTGGCAGCAGAAAGAGAAAGACGACGTCAGGAGAGAGAAGAAAGGTTGCAAAGGATAGAACGTGAAGAAAGAAACAAATTCAAGTAGGAACCAAATTTGCTCTCAGTCTGTTGCTTTAGTGTGTGATGGATTTGTACATCGAGACATTCAATTGCAAAATAATTGAATTGATGAATAGTTTGTGTGTTTCTTTAGATACCTTTCTTGATCTAAGTATCATAAGAACTGATATATTAAACACATAATGATGAATTTTGGCATTTAATAAACCAGCAATATTTTTAAAGACAGCTATGTATTTGCCAATTATACTGACTGGATATCTGCAGAGGCCTGGTTTTATTAGCTAATATACTCCTCAAAGTATAATCTCAGTGAGGCATAGGGTTTGAAGATGCAACAATGGAAGGAAGGTATCAAGAAGGGAGGAAGGGACAGCACTGAGACATCTTTTTGTTTTTATGTTCTGCAAAGTAAAAGTGTTTTGCTGTCTTGGGATGTACGGTAGTGTTTTTAAACTACTTTTTCCTGCTTTTCTGAACATGTGTCTCTTTCCCCTGGAAACAGCAACTGACAGAAAGTAATTATCAAAATTATTGCTGAAGCCATGGCCAGACAAAGGCCCCAGCTGAACGTAGGACTCTCCATTTTCCCATCTGAGAATGTTGTGTGCTGTGGGATCCCCGAATGTGCTGCCTGAGGATAGTTAGAGACAAGCCCTTCCTCCTGTTAAATCCATGCCTGGAAATACCAGCACAGGCATTAGCAAAGACTGCAGTGGGCTTAGGATAGATAAGGAGCCTATACCTGAAGTGGTTTGCCTACTGTCTGAAGAGGGTACATTAAGAAACTGATTTGTTTCCTCATAAACAGGAGTGAAAAGTAAACGTATTTTTAGTAGTTAGAAGACATAATGTAGTAATCTAAAGAATGGTAGGATAAATGTTTTGTAGCCTTAGAGTGGTATTTATGGAAAAGATGGCACTGGGTTTCATGTGAGCTTGTTTATTAGTATGCAGGATTGTTTTCACTGTAATCATCTCTTCAGTAAGAAGTGGAAATGGTCTGCGTCATAGTGAGTTTGGAAAAAGGAGTAACTTACTAGTGGTTGGTTGGTTGGTTGGTTGAAGGAGATATTCTCCTGGCTCCAGAAGATAGCTAGTTTAGAAGAAAATAAGAGGCGGAGGGAAGGTGGAAGAGCACCATAATAGGATCTTTGGCAGCCAACAGCTGCCCAAGTTCTCCTGAAACAGAAACAATCAGGTCTCAGTCTTCAAGCCTCTTCCAAAAACTCTCCCTCTAAGTGGTATCATCAGGCTGCTGCAGGCTGCCGTGGACAGCCAACATGATCTTTCAGAAAGGAAACTCCCAGACCAAAAAAGCCACCAGGACATTTGGCAGCTTGACCTGTTTGAATAACAGATCTGCACATTTCACTAGAGGTTGGCTACAGTAGTTGTTCTGTCACTAAAAAAGCTTCCTTAAAGTCAGAAAAAACAATTTTTTTTAAATATATATATTCATCCCATTACTCCAGAGTCAGAAACTGGTTAACTAAACGTCATGATTGTGTTGCATATTTAAGAAGACAATTTTTCAGTGCCCAGTGTTTTCTTCTTCTAGATTTGAGTTCCCTGGTCACTCAAAAGTTATAACTTGTGTTTGAGTAGAGGGTCTCCAAAGCCACCAAACTTTGCAGACAGTCAGCATCCCACAGTTGATTAAACAGTCTGGCAGGAGGAAGGCAAAGCCACAGCAAACAGTCATGGACAGTTTCATAAGAGTTCTTGGGATTACATTATCATATCATCAGTCTGGCTAGAAACCCAGTCTCTGAAGATGTATTTTTGATTAAAAATAGCACTTGCAATTCACAGCCTTTAAACCCGTGAGCGGTACTGGATTTACCATCATGACTCATTTGTTATCTCATTCTTTCCAACTCAGCCTGCACTAGGCTCTGGCACCATTATTGACAAATTGAGGATAATTTAAAGGAGAGCATCACCAGTTGTGAAAGAGCTTGGTTTTAGAAGTGTTAAAAAACTTCATAAGCTATTGCTAGCAAAAGGAACGCTTTATGTAATGAACATTTTTCTCAGCAGAAGAACTGTTATACCCGTTGCACATACAGAACAATATATCCTAAAATACAAGGGTTATTCTTCAGCTGTAGGGAAGGGTGAGAGTTGTCAGAGGGGAAAGAGTAATGTTAAAATTTGCCTGCTGAAAAATTCCTAGATGTTATTTTTTTTCGCTTGGAGTTATTCCCATAGCTATTGTAATTCCAAAGAATACTCTGAAAATATGATAAAAGTATAACCAGTTCAGGGATTCAAAGGATGTGGAGATAGCCTGAAACAGTAATGTGTGTTCCTTATTAATGGACTTTTGAAGAGCACTTGCAAGCAGATGTTTGATAGCTATTGGTATAGTAGATGATAAGTAATTTGTTTGATGACACAATATAAAGAGAAAAAATAGTGTTTTATTCATAAATGGAGTAGTTCTGAAAGTCTTTCTGGTACTCACAGGTTACGCTGTGGAAGAATCTAACAGATAAGGTGACAGTCTCATCAGTTTTGTCCACCAGATTCAACAAAATATTAAAAATACATTGTAAGGAGCTATCTTGCTGTGATACTGAGGCAGGCTGGACGTTCACTGGGTTCTGCTGTGCTCCGAGTTAAATTTGCATCCACGTTTGTGGATGTGACAGGCCTGCCTGAAATCACAGTGCTCAGGCGTCTGGCAAAGTTGAATTGGCAAAAGCTAAATATATGAGTTGCTTGAGGAGCTGTGGGAGGGGCAGCCGAGATAGAGGGAGGTTTGTATCTAAAACCGAGGGTGAAAAATAAAGAAGTGAAAGGTTGTTACCTGTCCGATGGTCCTGCATGCGCCTTGTAAGACCGAAGAATTGTCCTACTCGGTAATGCCAGTCCGCTGTCCCGTTTCCAGCCGTGGCAACTAAAACACAATGAGGAAAGGTATATTAGAAAGAGGGCCGATACGGTATGCTCCCTGCCTTGGTCTAGCCTGCCAGGTGCCTCAGTCACTGTTTCGGGGCATTCTAGATGGAGCAAATGAGGAATGGTTTAATAGCCACTAATGTGCCTGCTCATTATGGGTAAGTCCGGTTCATTGTATCTAATTTCAGATACCAGGTTTCAAAATGTGCTTCAAGTTCTTCACTTTTTGGGTTTTTTTATAATTACTTGTAATGACCTTCTGAACTACATATTTGGTGTACACATACCTGTGGTGTATGCATGGATAAGTGTACACACATACTTTTCAGCCTTTTTTACAAAAGCAAACTAATAATTTCTGTCGACAACAGCCTTCATTGTCTCTGATCAGCTTGTTTGTACTTCTCTTGGTTTCTCCTACTGTACTTACAATTCTGTTACTTACCTTATTCTTCTGGTTTCCTCTGCAATTTACTGGAATTCTCTTTTTAGCCGCGATTATTTAGACAAAAGAGAAGAACTAAGACAAGCAAGAGAAGAGAGGTTTGTACATAATGCATCCATCCTTCCCTTTGGTTGTTTGCACTTCCTGTATTCTCTACTGTGGAGCTGTCGTGTATTTACATTTTTAACTCTGCATGCACAGAACACTTTTATTCCAAAAGACTTCTATAAGACAGCGGTTGTTTCATTAAAGAGGAGAATTAAGTCCAGCTGTAAGCACAGCAATACATGAAGAGCAGTGGGACTGGAATGCATAAGAATGATTGATGATCTATCTTTTATCTATTTGTGTGGGAAATAAGCTTACTCCATTTGCCTCAGAAATTTGTCCAAATTTAGCATAGTTATAAATTGAATAAGCCTGTGTTTCTCACCCAGTGGGTCCCAAGCTTTCTGGAGGGTCAGAAAAGGCAACTGAGGATAAAGGAAATTGGGGTCACAAGCATTGCAAAACTGTAGTCACAGGCTGATGGAAACGGTTCTGACCCACTCCCAGCGTATTTTTATCTTTCAGGGGCGAGTTTTCTATGCCGGCCTCTCTAAACATCAGTGAGTAAATTACAAATCTTAGCAGTGTTTATCATTGGGGCATTGTTTTAGTTTTATTTAAATAGCATATTTAAAGGGACTGAGCTTTTTTTTTTTTTTTTTAAATTCAGTTAAATAGTTTAGAAACTCTGGGCTAGGCTGGGAGCTATGTGCTTACGAAAGCATGTTTTTTGAGGAATACTCGACTAAAGACCTTTGCTTTTCAGTAGCTTCATCTCTACGTCCACTAGTAATTACACCCTGGAGGGAGCTCTTGGTTTTACCTGGAAAATATGCACATTACTGAACAAATAGTAGATGAAAAATCATCCAGATTGCTTCAGTTCTGCTTTTATGGTCCCCTAGATATTACTCTCTGGAGATACTTTTGGATTGTCAAGAATTGGAATTACATTATCAAAGTATGAGAGCAGCCATCTCGGAAATCGTTGTGTTGCTGCGTTTTGGTGTTGGGGTTTTTTTCACAAAACCATCATACAGGAGGCAGTTTGTTTCTGCAGACTAAAGTCTCATCTATTGTGGCTGAAGTAGCTGATATTAAAAAATTATTTTGACATCTCTAAGAGTAAGAAAAGGTGGATGGGCTTTCCTTTGTCCTTCCAGCCAAATCAATTACAAATAGTTTAAAGCATTTTCTGGAATGAAACGCGTCTGAGCCCATAAGCATCATACACTGATCTGAGCTGAGTAAAACCTTTTACAGCAAGCATGCTCGTCAGCAAGATTTGAAACAAATTAGGAGCAAGTTCTCCAGCACTTCCAAGTTATAAAGCAATATGCCAAGTAAACTGGAATATTTTTGGGGAAGTGTTCGCCAGCAGGGCATCACTGCTGTGCAATCTGAGACAATTTCACTGGTCATTAGGAATGTGTCTTTATCCTTAGGGCTCTTTTGAACTGAAATGTTAAACTATCAGTTCTTCCTCATAGAGAGGAAAGACATATGTTTGCTTTGACAGCACATAAATATTGGAGAAAACTTCTGCAAGAGAAGTCTTGCAGCAGTAGTCCATTACACTGGCCTTCTGTAACTATTTTTGTCTAACAAACACCTTTGCCCAAATGAAGTTTCATTTCCTATAGCAAGTTGCATGTTGACTTGCTTTAAGTGAATGCATGGACTGTAAGAAAATACTGTAGCCAAGGTGCTAAAATCCTAGTTAAAATCTGGATTGTACGTTTCCTCCGTATCAGTTTGGAAAAGTAGAAGGAGATAATATTGAGCACATAGGAAAGGCTCTATTAAAAGCACTGGTTTGTCTAAATTCCGTCAGATCTTTGGAGCATTCTATGTACTGTTGTGTCACCCTGGAGCTCCAGAGTACAGGCACCCACTTTTCCAATGGCTCTGGGGTGGCCTCAGTACGAGGGAGAAAGATTCCTGCAGTTTCAAGGGGTCTGAGTGTAACTCAGCACCATTCATTTCACGTGTTCTTGCTGTTCAATGATTTGAGGCCTTTTTTACTTTGCTTGGTTGGGTGTTTTCCAGTGGTAATTTAAAAATAAATCCAAGAAAGGTGATCTCCCAGGTCCTCTCTAGTGTGATTTACAGCTCAAATGCTCTCAACCCCATGACTTTGTTGGTACGTAAACATTTTAAGTCACACTCAGGGCATTGCTCAGAGACCTAGAGAGCTCACAGTGATATTTTCATCTACTTGAAGATGGTAAGTGGAATGTCATGTTCATGAGGTATACCAGATGGATAGCCCACAGACTTTTGGATCTTGGTCTATAGAGAAGAGTCAGCATAGGCGTGACGATGTCTGTAGGTTTCCATGATTTAAAGGAATATGGCAGTATATACAGAGGCAATGTGTCAATCCTGTAGCAAAGGAACTAACTGCAGCAGAGGGGTGGTAGCTAATCCTTTCAACTCCTTCGGATTTTGGTCTTCATGAGACCTTGTGTATTTGATGCTGGCATTCATTCATTGTTAAGACATTGGGCAGAAACAAAAAATAACCTAAATAAATGTCATTTATCAAGTATGAAGTGTTAATAACTGATTCTTGAATGATTTTTATTTCTCAGTTAAATTGCTGTATCTGCTTATTAGGCTTCCCATTTGATAACTAGTTATGCTGATGTGCTGCCTTGAGAGTTGCTGTTCTGGTTCCCTTTTTTCTTTCAGTATAATGAACAGATACATTTGAGAAGGCGCATCTTGATGATAGTCCTCTGCTTGGCTGGTTGGCTGTGCAGCGCACAACTACAGAAGCTAAAATGTTAAAGCAGCTGAAAAAGAGCTGAGGATGATAAAACATTGTAGCTCCCCCCGTTATAGAAGGACCCATCCAGATCTTTGTTGTAGTCTGTTGGCAAACTGCAAAACCCTCCTCGGCAGCAGCCAGCTGGGCTGTACCTGTTTGAGCTAAGTGATCGATTTGAATGGCTCTTTATGAGTCTGCAGTCCCATCTGCTCCACTTGTGAGGAGGCGGAAGGCGCAATACGTAAGCGACCAACGTCAAAAGAAAGACTGGCTTCATGAACTGTAACAAAACGTTACGCTAATGCCAGCGAAAGGCTTTCTCCTCTATTGAAAAGGCAAAAATCATTCTTGAGAATTGGCTTCATGTTAGAACTGTAAACAGTTCCTATTTTATAACCATACAAGTATGTGGCTTGTTATATTTTCATCCAGAGTCTGTAGGGGTTCTTTTTCTTGCAGAATTTTTTCAAAGCCTGTGCATACCTCTGGAGGAATAAAAGCAAATGAGTTTGTTCTTCATTATTGCTGTTTGCAATAAAGTAAATTGCCTCTGAAAACACAAGGACTGCTCTTCAAAGACACGTTTCTATGCTGTATATGGATGTTTGCAAATGTGCATGCGTGTGTGGCTACCACATGTACTAAGCATGTTTGTTACCACATACGGCTGACTTCTTTACCCTGCCTGCTTTTAATGCACCCTCATACACTAATCTGGGCTGTCAGTGAGGCAGAAGGGGGGAGGAGAGGTGTTCCCTGTTACGAAGTGTTTACAACAGTGGGTTATAGGAGGATGACCACAGTGTTTCGGGGACGTAAGCAGTAGTCTTGATTAACCTGTTTAACAGTTCACTTGTGGGTAAGACAAACAGTCTAAAGCCCAATCCAGCTGCATTCATGAATTTATTCCTTAGCAAATAATGGTGGATAAAATTAGCAGACATCTGGAAGAGGCACATATTTCAAAGTTATTTTGGTCGAAATGTATAAAGCACACTATGAAGAATATGATTGGTAGCTGGTCTTAATAAACAGTTAGTGAGTTCTGCCTGCCTAAAATGCAAAACAGATGTATCTTTGTTCTTTTAAAGTGACTTTGATGAATAAACTACATGTGACGTCAGGTCCAAGCTATTGGATGTCTGAGTCCGGCAGAGAAATTTTTTAGAATAAAAAGAAGAAAACTTTCCATTGTAGACTCTGGAGAGAACAAAGTGAATTCCAGTGCATTGCTCTCAGAGCAAATAGAAGCAGGTTCAGAGACTTTAGATAGTCAGTCCAAACGTTTATTATTGGTATTGTTTTCAGGGAGATCTGTTTTTGTCTGCTGCACTGAACCATTTTCCTCTCCTTGCAGCAAGTCTCAGACTTTGGCTATTTGCATCAGTATTAAGGGGCTCTGGCTTTGGAGGTTTTTTTTTCTTTTTCTTTGGGTTTTTTTCCCTCCCGTTTTAGTTTTGGGAGAGGGAGGGCTGGGAGGAGGAGGAGGAGGTGAAGGAGGAGGGTGAAAAGGAGGACAGACAAATGCTTCCAAAAGGAGAAGGACTATGCAGACGCGATACTATATCTAAGGACTCTTTAACTCTGCTGTTTTTTGCTTTTGTTTTGTCATGAGCAATTTAATGTTTTTCAGGGCAATAGTCTTTACTTTGGTGTGCGTTTTTTGGCAGATTGACCAGGCAGGCAGTTTAGTGCTGTACCCCTTGTGTCAGGAAGTCAGCTCATTCTCTGCAGGTGTTTCATCCATAAACAAGCATCAGCCACAGACTTCTTTTTCTTTACGGAAACCCTCTGGAATTTAACTTTCAGATACAAATACTTGGAGAGGTTGGCAGCGGAGGAGTATGAGAAGGAGCTGAAGAGTCGGAGCGTAAGCCGAGGCAGAAGTGAGCTGTCCTTGAACCTGAGATCTCCTTCAGCCCCATCCTCGCCTGTACCCAAGTGCGTCAGCCCAGCATCCACAGAGTCCCAGGAAGAGCTGAAGACCCCTTCCACCCCTTGTGGGACCCCTCAGCCCTCAGAAGGTAAGTGAAAAGGAGGGAAGAGGAAAGAGCAGTGGTTTTATCACAGTTTCTCTCGGGCTAGCAGTGATTTTTGATGAATTAGTGCATGAATATAACCTCTGAGGTGCCAAAGTAAAAGGTCTATTATATTGTTTCATGCTGTCTTCCTAAATTTCCTCTTTTTTTCCATAGATTTGGATGTCTTCTAGTCTATTCAAGCAAAGGATACACTGCTAATTGTTGCTATAATTTATATTATCATTGTCTGCTGCTATTAGAATGGAATAATTGGAAAATACAGCATACAGAGGGTCTTAATTTTAGCATCATGTTCCTTGTATATTAGAAGTTACTGAATACTAAACCAACAATATTCCTGCCAACAGATTTTGCTTATGTGGTTTCTCTAAAAGAAATGCAACAGATGGATGCCAAGATTATAATAACCTTCCAGCAGAGCGCAGGCTGAATGGGACAAACAGAAAAGGTCTTGAATTGAAGGCAGGGAGGGTGTGTTGGTTATTTTTAACACCAACAAAAACTCTTAAAATTGTAGCACAAGTAGTAAAGGACTTAAAAGAGACCACAGACAATTAGTAAAAAGGAAAGTATAATTAGTGTTTGCACGGTTGGTTTGCTGTCATATAATTTATTGGTGTACAGAGCAATATTTTTTGTGTGTGCACGTCATTCTGCCGCTTGCATCATGTACCCCTCCTTCAGTCCTCAAAAAAACACCCACCATACAGATTTTATTTGCGCCACATGATGTTGCATTAACATTGGGAGCTAGAATGCATGTTGAGGGTGAATTATCGCCACCGTTCATTTTTATTTTATTTGATTTCCTGCTATGTGCTATTGGTGATTAATGCATTTGTAACTTGCACTGCTTGGTTTTATTGAGTGTTATGGCTGGTAGCATGCTATAAAGCAAGGCAATTTAAGAAAAAAGTTACAAATACTGAATGTTGCATATGTTTATCCTCACCGTACTAAGTAGGTGAAGTTTATTGAATTTAGGTTTATATATTTTCCCAATTATATTCCCAGTTTTCTTGTCTGGCACCTTAAAAGTCTCAGTGGAATCATTTGAACTTAAAAAATGTGGATATTTTCCTGTAACACTGATATTCAGAAACATCCAGATGCCCATTTTTTTTGAGTGCAATATTGCTTTTAGAGCAAATAAGCTGGGTTTTTCCACCATTAGGATTTCAGAGCTGGGTAGGGAGCAAGTATCTCTCTTATGATGATTATTTTAACATATTTCTCCTGGAAGCATTAAAAAAAAAAATGCGGTATGAAATGGAGCGGCACAACCCATTTGGAGAATACATTTAGAGCAGGTGTACAGGGCAACTTCAGGCAGACAGAATACGGCAAAGCTATCAACACGTGGGTAGGCAGGACATCTCTACCAAAACTCCTGACAGTATCAGTAGGCATCAGAGGGCAGCACCTGGAAGCCTGGCAAATGGACTGCAATGAGAGAACATATGGATGGGGCAGGGTAAGTCTCCAGCCGGGGGCAGCTGCAGGCAGATGGCCAGGACAGCACCAGAACAGGGGCCTGGAATCTGCATACTTCAGTGGGAGCTGTGCATGAGGAAGGGCTGCTGTTTCAGGCCTACCAAAAGCATTGGAAAGGTCATATGAAGTAAAGAGCGTGTGGGCAGGGCAGGCTCTCTCATTTGGAGGTGGCCAGGTTATTGGATATCAGCCAACAGCTGGCAGGCTTATTTATAGATTGTGTGCCATGGCCTCTAGACTATTATCTGAGTTCCTTATGCTCCATAATGAATTAAAACGTCAACTACTACTGTCCTTAGGAAATGTGATGAATCCCACTTAATAGATAGAGAAACTGAAGCATTAACTTGCTTAAGCCAGTTGTAGGAAAGCTGAAATAGAGCCATGGACAGAACCCAGATTACTTGCACCCCAAGCAGTTGCTTTGAACATGGGGGTCACCATCTTCCCAAGCAAGGATAAAGCTGCAGAAGGAAAACACTTCCTCAGTTCTGTGCATGGGACCCTCCAAAGACTCTGCAAGAACGATGTTAACAGATGTGTGATATTCGTCTGCAGAATTCAGAACCTGAAGTGAAATGGGAAGTGTGTTCCTCTACTAGCAAAACAATAAGTGATTTTTGGAGTCAGATTTATTTTATGCCGTTTGTGCTGAAGTATCCTTTGGCCATCCAGTATCTACTGGGCTTAAGAAGGAAATGGATTTTTTCTGTGGAACTTTGTCCCATGCTGTGAAACGTCTCAGTATATTTACTCAATATAAAAATCTGGACTTACTGAGCTGAAGTGTTTTCTCATATAAAACAATTGGTTCCACTAAAGTAATCAAGTCTTGTAAGACTTACTCTTGTAAAACTTGGGGTATAGCATTCAGAGGAAATGAAGGCAGTCCCATAACTGCAAAATGGAACTTAATATTTTTTTTCAGAGCAACTACTTCCTCTTTTGTAATTTCATTGGAGAATATTTTATGAAGTGCACATGTGCAGTAAAGGAAAGCAACAATAACCAAGACATCTCTGAAGTCAATCCACAAAGGAATTGGAGATGAACCCTTCTCCGAGAGGAGCAGCTTTTTTAGCACTTGAGGAAGTAAGCAGACCAACCCAAGTGCACATTGTGGACAGTAGGAAACCTTCTGAATATATTAGTAGCTAAGCAAGGTTCAAATACTGCCTAAAGTACGACTGGTGAAAGCATCTCGGCAGATGGAAAAGCACTAGAGCATGAGAGTGCAGTGAGGCCATTGCAGCCCCAGTTGTAGAGCCAAAGGAACCATGGTACAGAAAGTCAGAGGAGGAACTGGGGAGGGGGACAAAAAAAGATCATTTCTGACTTGATGAAGAAAGAGCAAGTTCCCTACTAGTGATCACTCTGTGCTAGTTTTACCATCACGAGGAATGGGAAGAAAAGGTTGGGGTAGGGGTGGAGAAAGAGAGTGAGTTCCTGCTAAATTCACAGCAAGAGGAATCCCGTGCTGGAGGAACTGAAGGGAGATAACAACCAAGACTTTAAGCGATGCCTGAACAATTGAACCAAGAGGGCTTGGGTAGGTATAGCCATCTTCAGACTTACTGTATGCATCCCCAAGAGACGCTTAGCGTATGTATCTCCCAGCTCCAAGTAGAGAGCAGAGAAAATAGATGAAGATGCGGTTGCCTAATCTATTACCCTGGCAGAGGATTAGATGTGGGCCCGGAGGGATGTTTTCTCTCTGAGGGCTTACAGGACTGGCAGCTTGAGGTCTTATCAGCAGGTACTAAGGATATGACATCTTGTGTCTGCTTCAGAGTTCGTTTATAGTTGAGTATCTAAAGAAAAGTCGTTTCCCTTCATGTCCCTGTATAGCATTACAAGTTCGTAGCCACGTTTTTCAGAAGGGAGCAGCTTGCTGTCCTCTGTAACCTCTCACTCAAAAGAAGGCTATCGCCAACATCTGATCAGATCATGGCAGATCAGGTTGCTAGGGCTTTACGTGGCCAAGTCTTGAAAATGTCAGAAGATGCAGATTACACCACCTCTCAAAACGACAAAATCTTTACGCATTCATTGAGGGACCCTGCTACCATCTCTTTTAGTGATGAGGTTACACAGCCTTTTTGGGAGATTTCATTCTTCTGAGAATCTTCGGTTTTTTTTCCAGTAATACATTTTTAGAGATTAAGTTCTGGCAGAAAAAAGAAATGGGCATATGACTCAAAAAATTAGTCCTTAAAGCCACATTCAGTTTTTCTCCTCCTGATTAATCCAATTGCAAGTAAAACTTCTGCTCATTTAAAGACTGCGATTCCCTCATTTGTTTTAATGGGTGGGAGGGGGCAAGGAAGCTAAGCCTTGAGAGAAGTGTGAAAAATAGTATATGCAAGTGAAAAGAGATTACCTCTACTACTGAATCTGGCAATCCCAATTTAGGTTTAAGAACTGTATATGTGTAAGAATTTGGTTTTTAAAAAAAAAAAAAATGTTGCTTATAATGGCATCACACTTCTTAATGTCTCAGGAATGCCTTCTTTGCTGTTGATGCTTTTTGATATGACCATGCTGGCTTCCCTGAGTCTTTGCACTCTCCACCAGCAGAAGCCTGAAGAAAGGGAACAGAACCTGCTCTGTTATTTAACTCTGTTGCCACCTGCAAGGTTGCCACTTACAGTAGTGTTTTGTCTGTGTGAAAATTGATCCAGTAGATACGGGACTGAAAGTTCCAGCTCATTTCAAATAGGCCACCACCAAGCATTCACCGAGAATTGTATTTTTTAACATCTTTAGAAGTTCTCACCAGTATCAGCCCAATGGATTACACAATGGAACTGCAAGTGATGGACACACATCTAGCTTGCTGGTTTTGTTCTCTGGCTAGTGTTTGCTGACAGATTTGATTTTTTAACTGCTTTTTAAGGGAAGCGCTACTGGACTTAGCTCACTATTCATAAGTTAATTGGGTTATTGGTGGATTGTTTGATATTATCCCTAAAGAGAGAGAGATATTGTCAAAATGAGTGTCAACGTATCCCTGTTTTGTTCTAGAAGTTCTTAGATTTTGATTCTCCTTGAACTCAAAAGAGCAGCCTGTGTCAGTATATTGCTCTTTACTCTTTGTTATATATTAGATTCTGTTAAGGTACTACATCTTTCTGCTATGTGTGGAATATTTCTTGTTTGAAGAGTCTCCCCTGACTCTATCCTATTGAATCTTCAGTGTAGCTTCATGATGACAAAGGTGCCATAAGCATTAGCAGTCCTGGCCGTGTTTTAGTCAGCTGCTTTCCCCACCAAGCTGTTGGAGTTGACCTTTTTGGTTATTGCATGGCAGCTTTTGTTTTAGAGAGAAACATCTAAAATTCATACAAAACTATGATGAGTTGATGACATTTGTATATATGGACCATTGCAGCGTGGCAAGCTCAGAGTCTTTCATGCTACAGTACCATGTTAGTTCCAGGAGCTCCTGAAGGATTCCTAAGCTTGCATCTCAGCTATATTCAAATCTCAGCTTGACTTTAAAATGCTCTTGTGCTATACCTACACACTGACAGCTGTGGTCAGAAACACACCACTGGGATTCAGAGTGTCTGCCAACTTCTTGCCAGCTCTCTGTAATTTTGATTCTCTCATAGGCAGGGTCCAGGGTACAGTCATAGGTAAGGTACATTTAGAGAGACAAGGCATATGCAGAGCTGCTCGCATATCTAATATTAGACTTTTAGATGTCGAAGATGTAGAAAAGGGAGAAAGGTAAGCTTCTAATTGGGAGTGTTTTAAAACATCTTAGAGGGATTTGAGTGAGCATGGGCTATATATTAAACATATTATGTGTAGTTTTCTTTTATATAAATGTATTATATGTGCATGTCTGGTTATTTAACTAACTACACATTTAAAATCAATTGTGAAAGTGCAGAAGCTTAGCTCCAATGAAATCAGTGGCAAAAAATAATTTGCAGTTCTGTACGCTTAAATTATATGAAATGAAGTGGAATAGTGTGGCACTGAAGATGCATTACTGAAAGCTATTTTAAAAACATGTGTTATTGTAAAGATAAGCACAGGCATTGTTAGAATTCATTATTCTTTGTGTGGGTGTCTCAGAAAATAGGATAGGCACACAACATGAAACAGTCTTAGGAAAACATTGTGACCTTCATTATTTTGGCTTATACTTTCTCAGGATAAATCTATTTACCTGCTCCCTAGAGGACTGAAATGTTTGGATTGCATTCCAGTGTGATACTTTTTTTCCTTCAAAGATTCATGTAGTTTGTGAAGGAAGTCTCATCGTATATCGTGCGATCCAAAGACCGTGAGAAGTCCAGAAGGCTCTTTTGCAATATTGTAATGAAAAGTAGTTAACAGAGGGGAAAAAACAAGTATGACTTGGTCGTTGTAGTTCAGCCACCCAACACAAGATTTAGTACAGAGGGAATTTGGGGAGTATGCAGAACTAACGTGCATGCCCATTTTCATCACTCTTGCATGGCCATTTCAGTTTTCAGAAAATTGTGAGCTGCTTGATGTGAATATGTGTGGATGCTCTTCAGTTTCTTTGCAGCATGCAGAGAATATTTGCATGTGAACATCTGCTGGTTTAGCTAAAAACCATAAAGGTGAATGAATTAATTTCACTGTCAGTGATAAAGCAGGGAAGAAGAAACCATGTGTACTATCAACTGGTTGCTGTGTGCCAACTGATAAAAAAGCTCATCATATGCCATATGCCAACCAATTGGAAACTAAATTTGTGCCATATGCCAAGCAGTTGGAAACTTTGTTCAGTTTTGATGTGGCTATTCTGAAGCAAATGTGCATGAAAAAACATATGTTTTTTGTCAGCCAAATGTGTGACAGTGCCATTTCCAGACTGTGCCATTCAACTGTGTTAATAAAACTAATATTTGTATTTTTTCGTTGAAGTGTTCCTCATCAGGTGAAAAAAGAATTCTTCCAGAACCCAAAGAAAATTCAACCAAAAGCCACAATCTCCCTCCTTTTTGTTTTTTAAAAGATCTCTTCCTTCCTGGCTCTGTCTAGGCACTGAGTTGTCAATGTCATGCTCAGGTGGGATGCCCATTTTCTGCAGATTCGTTCAAATCCTTATGCGAGTCCAACACTCCAGCTGTGGAAGTATGTATAAAAACAGTGGGCTGGCTCCAGACAGCAAGCGAGGGGGTTTGCCAAGCCACTCTCATGTGCAATGCTGTCGTCGCACAGTATTCATCAGTCTGTTGCTCCTGATGTTCAGCATGCCGTGGACTTGCTTTTTATTTTCTTTCCATAAGGCACTTGAACAACTTTCACGTTGCTCTCGTTTAGAGGGGCGAGCCCGAGACGACTCCGTTATTAAGTGAATCTCTTTCTCCCGTTGTTCTCTCCGCCAGTGAGTGCCAGTGAACCTGAACCAGAGACAGAGACAGAACCAGAACCAGACCCAGAGCAGGAGGCTGAGGCTGAGGCCGAGCAGGGAACGGAGACACCCAAGGAAATAGAGGCTACAGAGGTGGGACCAGAGAGTGAGGTGGAGCAAGGACCAGAGAGAGAGCCAGAAGAAAGTGCAATACTCAGTGAAAAAGAGAGGCAGAATGAGGAAGTGAATGAAAAAGACAACTGCTCTGCATCCAGCATATCCTCAGCAAGCAGCACTTTAGAGAGGGAAGAGAGAGAGGACAAGTTAACCAGTGACAATGAAACTGGTAAAGTGAAGCTTTTTCAATAATGAAAGGTTTCTGGTGGAAAAAAAATGTTAAATTAGCAGCTCTGTTGTTGTGTTAATTAGATAACAAACCCTTTGCGCCTGTCTAAGACTTCCATCACCCTGTCCAAATCCGTTTCCATTCTCTGCTTGGCAATCCACAGACTCTGGTGGGGTTTCCGTGTTTGAGGGACAGTAAGGCCTTGATGAAATGAGGTTTCCTTTGACTCAAGACCATTTTCTTCCCCCAAGATTAATGTATTAAATATTGAATTATCGTGTTGCGGGAACTTGCATCTCTAGCTCCTAGAGAATTTATTTGGGTTTTCTACACATAAAACAATGAGAGGAGGGGCCCTGTTGATACGATTTGTCATGAGATTCCAGATATCTTTTCTCATGCTATTAGCTTTTAGTGGAAGAGGAAGAGCGATGAGGACTAGGATGTTTGCTCCTTCCCTCCAGTTTCCTGTCTTCATTAGACTTCGGAAAGCAGAGAGAGATACATAGGAGCTGCTGAAGATAGGTCTGGGCTGTGGCCATCCTTAGCTCGTGTGGAGGAGGCACGTGAAATAGACCTTGTCTGGAAAAGACCAGTTCTGCAGTGACCAGTGGTTCTGGTCAGATATGCCACCAGGCACCTGTAAAGGGTAGCCCAGCCTGGAAAACACCTTAAGAACCAGTTTCTGCCAGGAGAGATAATGACAACCAGAGCTTGACAGGCAGCCCAGGTAGGGAGTAAAAGGCAGATTCTGACCTTCATTGATTAATTACTCTTTACTTTTTTTAGAGAGAGGTAAAGGAATGTAATGTAATTGGGGCATTTGGTTTCCAAGTCTTCTTAGGGCTGAACAGGGGAGTGCATTGTCCTAAGTTTTCTACATTCTAGATAAGAAAACAAAAATTGCTTCACAGCGTGAAATAGTCTTGCTCTTTCCTGAAAGAAGAGGGATGACACTGAATCACAAGGATTACCTCACAGAGATAAACTGTCATGTTTAAACTCTATCACTTTTTTTTTCTGGGAAGCATTAAGTTAATTTTATTCTAAATACAAGAGCTATCTTCTTTTCAACCAGCACCGAGATTGAGTTACTTACAATGTTATTGTACTTTTAAAGAATGTAGATGGATATATACGTAGGAAACAGAGGGGAGATATGACAGATGAAGGGTGTCATTACACTGTGGCATAGTCCAAGGTAGTCCAAGTGCAAGTAAGGGAGAACAGGTTACAAGTTTTTTCCCCTCATCTTGTCTGTTACCAACCTGTTACCACTCTAATGAAAGTGCTTATGTACTTTTTGTTAAAAGCTAAGAAATGTACCCTGTTATCGAAAAATCAACATCTTAAAATTGACCTACGTTACCAGTAGACCAAAGTTGTATTAGGTTGTGCTATGTAGGAGGTCTCATGTAGTGAGCTGTTTGCTCTCTAGTAGGTGAGGAGATTCAGAAAGCAAACGAGAGCACTTTCTCCAGCAGTTCTCACATTCCCAACAAGCAGTTTGCCGTGTATGAGGTGGCCCATTGGTTCTGCCCAGATGCATTAAGGACAAAGGAATAAAGCCTTTGGTCCTGGCTCCTCCTTCATTAGCCATCCTGCTGAATTTGGCTTCCAACAAGTCTTGTTTCTCCGATGGTATTGCAAAGTTTTACCTGTGGAGAGGAGGGCAGAAGAGGCCCCCAAGGTAGCAAGAGTCTTCACAGCAGTAATCTTTGATCAGCTAAGGCAGATGGAGGCAGTCTTGGGGAGCCCAGATTAGAGATTGTGTCTGGGGGAATTTTGATGAGTGGTTTTGCAAAGGGATTAAATCCTGGAGGATCCCAGCTGGTGCAACTGAGAGCGGGTAGGTCTTGTGGGATTTGTAGAAGGGATCCTGGGAGCAATCTTGAACATCTTTGAAGGAAAGGCTGGGTGTAGGGGGAAATCCTCTGTGCGGGCTCAGCTGGGTAAAATCTGTGGTGTGGGGAAGGAGTTGTCTAGTCACGTTGTCTAGTGAAACTGCCTCAGAGACAAATCTAAGAGACTACCTCAGGTGACAAATCTTGGTGAGAAAGTAATCCCATGGATAAAGTCTGAGGAAAAATAAACAGAATAATGAAAGCAGTCAAGCCTCCTGCACGAAAGTAGAAGAAAATAGTTTTAGAGGTTGCATCCATAGCTGAAAAAAAGTCTTCCTTTTGTCTGGGGTTAAACCTCTGGACTCATTTTAAAATGCGGTTTAGAGGTTGATCTGAATAGAGGTGAGAGTCGTTTCTGTCCATGTGCTTTGTGCTGTGAGACCCGTCCTACATTTTAACGTGGTGTTATTTTAAAGGGGCAGGGGGGAGTTGTGGGGCCCTGGATGTGGATCTCACCGAGGGGACACGTTCTCAGAGCACAGGGCTAGATGTCATGGTAAGAAAGCAACTCCATTGATGAAGGAGGCCATAAAAGATGTTTAAAACCCTAAAGTATTGAAAAAGGTGGGAGCATAAGGGGAGAAACAAAGATAAAGTGGAAGTTTAAGAGAAAGGGCAACTGACAGGTATAAAAGAAAATCTTTAACCACAAGGGGCCAAAAGGAAGGCAGGCTAGCAATCAAAATAAAATATGTTTAAGAAATAGAGTTTATAAAAAAATATATTAATAAAATGTGTAAAGACTATGGGGAACAGAAGGAATCCCATACAGGAAATACAGTAAGTGTGAAGAGTTATCTTTGTCCATGTTTAATCACTTCATCTGATGCCCACTGGAAAAAGAAGCACCATAATTTTTAGACACATCATCCACATTGGTTAGCAGTATTATATTCAGGGAAATGTAGTCGAAGAGACGCTTACATCATTTATTTTTACAATTCTACTGCTATAGTTTGTTATTTATGGTGCTGTCTCAAACTTGGTATTTTGCAGATTATTGTTGAGAAAAGCAGTAGTCTGAAAGTTGAAGCTTCATTACAGTGACATGTTAAATGATTGTGATGTGGGAGGAAGGCCATTAGGCTTTCAATGCCATCATATATTACAGGGAGGGTAACAGTGGTTGATGAGCAGCATTTTCAAAAGTCTTTTATAAAGGTGCTCATATTCCTAGAAATAACTTTAAAAATCTTGCTTATGCTTATACTCACTGAGTTCCCTGAGAGCTGTACCCTGGGTATGCAGCCTGCTCTGGGATTCAAATAGTCCGTGTTGTCAAGATGGCCCCGGTACCCAGCCGGGAGGTCTGTGGACCAGGCAGATGTGAAAGCTGTCCTCCCCTAGCCAGCAGGGAGGGAGGAGGAGGAGTAGGAGTAAGCAGTTACATGTTGACCTTGACATCAGGCAGGGAAGATCTCTTTTATAAGGAAATTTTCTGGGGTGGTTCCAGTTTATGGCCAGGTGAAGAGTATGACGATAACCTATTTTATGCCATTGTCATGATATTTAAGCCCCATTCCAGATTACTAAAGATTCTGAGCATTTATGAACTGTATGAAGTGAGCTGGGGTATTAAGTACAAAGTGAAACCTGACGGATTTCAGGAGAAACCTGAACCTTGAAATCCTGGCAGTTATATAGTCCCTCCCGAGCTACACTGATTATTTCCTGCTCCCATTCCTTTTTTGAGAACTACTCCCAGCGCATCAAGGTTGGGCCATATATCAGCACTGTCACTTATTTCAAAATTTTCAAAGCTACTGCTTGCCCAGTTTCAGAACAATTGTGCATGTGTCCCCCAAATTTTTTCTGGTGGGTTGAAGAGTGTTCTTGGTGCTCTGGCTCCCTCCCCTTGACTCTTCCCATCTGTATGTGTGTGATTGCAGGTCCATGGTCACAGACCATTCAGGATGCTGGTGTGAATGAGCAGTGCAGCAACATCCTCAACAACAAGCGATTTATGCTGGACATGTTGTATGCGCATAACAAAAAGCCCAAGGATGAAGAGGAGAAGGAGCTGGAGGCGAAGGAGGAAAAGAAGGAGACGGAGGAAGGCGAGGAGTCACTCACTAGCCTAGCCAGTAGGATCTCTATCCTTCAGGCCACAAAGCAGGCCAAAGATGAAAGTGTCAAAAAGATGGAGATCGGAAATCTGGACAACCAAGGCAGTGTGAAAGCCTTTGCGGAAAAATTTAACAGTGGTGAGCTGGCCAAGGGGACAGCCATGCCTGAAGATGAAATCAGTGAACAGGTCCCTGAGAAAACACCAGCACAGCCAAAGAAGGAATCTGACTACATCTGGGATCAGCTCATGGCTAATCCTAGAGAACTTAAAATCAAAGACATGGATTTTACAGACTTGGGGGAGGAGGATGATGTAGATGTGTTGGACATGGATATGGGTCCTGGGGACTCCCTTGTTCCCCCTCCTCCACCTCCACCTTCTTTTCTGGGTTTGCCTCCTCCACCACCTCCCCCACTGTTTGGATGTCCGCCTCCACCTCCACCCTCTGCTAATTTATTGGCTCCTCCTCCGCTGTTCAGCACTCCTCAGGGTTTAGGGTCACCCCAGGTTTCTAGGGGTCAGCCAGCATTTATAAAGAAGAAGAAAACCATCCGTCTGTTTTGGAACGAGGTACGGCCATTTGAGTGGCAGTGTAAAAACAACAAACGCTGCAGAGAATTCCTGTGGTCGAAACTGGAACCCATTAAGGTGGACACTTCCAAACTGGAGCATCTCTTTGAGTCTAAGTCCAAGGAACTGCCTGTCACAAAGGTACAACTCGTATTCAGCTTGCTATTATTTTGCTATTGTATTGGTATTCTTTCTGACTTAGATCTAGGTGATTTATGTTGTTTATATGAAAACAGTGGAAATTACTGGATGTGTTTCTAGCTTGGCCTATGACGGAAGATATTCCATGGCCTGAAACTAGGAGATGAGGCTAGGGTGGTGTACGCGCCAAGCTGCCCTTGTATCTCAGGTCTGCCGGTTTTGGGATATCACTTCAGGTGGAGAATACCAACAAATTTTACATTAGGTTGTTTGTAGCTGAGTGCCAAACTAGGTATTGAAATGTGAAATATTTTCTCTTACATTCACATAAACGTCACAGCATGATGATTCATATCTGTGTATTTGACAGTTCTTCGCTTGGTAATATCTTCCTAATCTTTATGTAGAAAGGTTAGAATATCAAACTGGATCTGCTGCAAAAAACCTACACGTATGCTTTGTTCTGAAGGATCAATTTATCAGCTGGACCAAGTTTGCAGCTAAACTCTGCAGGGGTGTTGGGTTTTTGTTTTATACTGTTGAACGGGCCTATTTTAAATCCTTAATTTGTACAATGTGGCTATCCAAATTTTAGGATAGAAGCTGGCACAGGAAATACCTCTGTAGCTAGGATTCCCTCTTCCTTAGGAGCATTGTTATAAAATAAATAAAATAAAAGGCTGATGACATGGCTGTTTAACATTAGACTCAACAACAAAGGGAAGTCTTTTATAGTTAAGTTTTGTAAGAATTTGAAGTAGCATTAAAAAAGTTACTAGCATGAACATTTGTTTTTCATGGCTAAATAAACTTTTACTTCTAAGCAGAATAATAGGTATCTGGGAAACAACATTTTTTTCCAGTTAAAATGCTAGTAAAAGATGTCCATCTCTTACTTAAAATAACTAAATCAGTTGTATGTTTTCTGTGTATGCCTATATGTTTTATAGTGACATAAAAAAGTCAGTACCTTGACTATTTTACGTCTCTTTGGCTCGCAACAGTTGTTATATATTTTACGTATCATATATATTATTGTTTGCTCTTAATCTGGGGAGACTGGATGTCTCACGGTAGAAGTTCTCCGTGTCACTTGTCTGGGTTATTAACTCAAAATTTTCTCATAGTCATTCTTGATCTTGGCCAAGTGGAAACATTGCAATTTGAACAATCAAGCCCCTCATTAAGTACCTAGCAAACAACAGGTACATAAATACATGGCTCGCGTAGATCCTGCCATCACTGTTCTTAGCTGAATTTTTTGACACAGATGCATGTAGATCTGAAACATATGGCGTAGCAGCTCTAAAAACACATTCAGCTGATCATTCATTTGGCCGGTGCTGAGATTAATTTCTCTCTCTAATTCCTTTTCTGCTGAGGAAGGAATGCTGATGACGTTGTGGCATGTTACTCCTCATCTCTCTCCCTGTAAATACAAATCTGCCACAGATGGTTCATAGATGGAAGGAATGAGAACGTTTTCTTAGATCCATAAAACATTTAATTCCTCGAATTGAATGTGGAATTATGACATATTTGCCATTTCCAAACTTTAGCTTTGTGCTAAATGCCAGTATTGTAATGGATCAGCCTGGCTGATTCTTAATCTTCTATTCTCACCCAAAATTTTTGATGTTAAATTGCTGGAATTTTGACTTGTTTACTTCTCCAGTCATTTACCGTGCACGTTCCCAAACTACCTTTGGCCATTTCGCCCCCTCCCCTCACACTTGCTTCCCAAACCTGCCTGGGCTGCCTGATGCTCTGGCACAGCTTTTGGCTTCTGGCTGGAAGATGAGTGAGCAGGTTTCTTTGAAATTAGTGCAAGTCTGAGGAATGATTTAGGTGACTGCTTTCCTCTTGGAGACTAATAACTGCTCTCTGCATGAGACGTTAGACTTTTGGCTCTCTTTCCACCCCGTCCCATAGCACAGACATAGAAGTCTCATTGTCTCTGTAGAGAAGACAATGGTGACCAAGGATTACCATAGTGGAGGTCTACTCAGACTTCTGAGACTCCTGCGTGGTTTTGGTGAATACCAGCAAATCTTCCAGGGTAGGAGATGGTCCTTAGATCAAGTGAGAGTGGGAATAATTAGGCAGACCACTGAATCTGTAAAAGACTTGAGGTTTGGTACAAAGATTGCACTCAAATTAGGATAGCTCTCGCTTTTTCCAGACTGCTTGGTTTATTTCCAGGGAGTACATTCCCCGTTGTGTCTAGTTTCTCGTGTCCAATGGCTGCAATCCAAAACAGGTTTATTCTATAATATCGTAAAGTCTGACTCACGGCTCAGTTGGTTCAGCTGAAAAAAAGAGCGCAGAGCAACAAATCAAAAGTCAAATCTCCAGATTTCATAGCAATAGATGGAAGCAGGTGCATGGAAAAGGAACAGTCCAGAAGGATGAGAGGAAAAGCAAAGTCAGGGTGCGTAGGGGGGGGCTTGGCTCTATCTTGTGCATATGCTCTTTCATACAGCTGTAACCAATTTTACTCCAGTTTCTAATCCTTCACTGTGATTTCCACAACACACAGCTATAAACAGCTACTTCCTGGCTCATGAGAAGTTTTTCATTAAACACAATAGACTGCAATAAAATAAAGTGGATTTTAAATTGTAGGATATAATATAGGAGTTGGGGGTGGGGGAGGCTGGGAGGGGAGATTCTTGGTTTTAGGAAAACTTATGCCACACTGGACTACTCACACATCGATTATAGTTAATGGAGCACCTTTAGTTGCAGAGTGTTTATTTTCTGGAATAGAGGACCTGTTTGCAAATAGAAGGAGAGTGATCAGGTATCCCCTCCAAGCCAGACTAGAATTTCTTTCCTTCTCAGTCAGGCAAACAAACCAGGTATTTTGACAAAGTACTTCAAAGTGTTTATTTTTCTGTGAAGAGAAATGAAAACACGCAGACACTACTGAATCAAACAGTGTTGTTCAGCCCTTCTGCCATCCACTTGGTTCTGCGTGTCATTTGGAAGTATTATTTTGCTGATTCATCTATACCCTGTGGGACATAGTGATCCATCATGTGCCCACAGACATAAAAACTAGGAGGAGTGAAAAATTAAGGAATGTGTTTTCATGTACATGTGTAGATACATGCCTAGACACATACTCCTTTTGAAAACATTTGTTGCAATTTGAATAAATGCCAAGGCAAGTCATAAATGTAGACCAGAATTTCTGAAAAAGATTATATATGTATCCCAGACAAAGCCAGTGGCAGCTGAGTGATTCCATTTTAAATCCTCAGTGCTAAATCCTTGCTAATTGACATAGAAATAAAAAACCTGCCATCTCGCTATTAAGGGATTGCCCTTTTTTTTCTGTACTACTGATGCAGTTTAAATGCAGGAGATATTTCTGACTTGATGCTCATATATAATTACGTATTTATATGACCACTGGAAAAGTGATGTAAATTTTTCTGCTTCCCGTATTAGTCAAAGCAGAGAGGCATGTTTTAGACTATATGCTCATCAGACTACAGATCACCTTCTGTGGGATGGTAATGGTTTTTGACTAACCTATATTGACTACCCAGCCTTCAATAGAGGCAACAGAATCTGGCCAGTTAGGTCTTGTAAAGATCTAAATTCACTGCAGTTGTTAATACATTGCAGGAATGTTTGTTTCCCACAAATTATACCACCTGATATATTTGTATTTTATAATTATTTATTTACATTTAATAATATAATATTCAGCAGTTCAGGGCTTACGTTACATACTGACATATTAAAATATAAAATCAAGTGCACTAGTGCACTGTTCCCTCAAGCATTTGAAGTCATTCTCTGTTAATGAACTTATAAAACAGTCTGAAGTCACCTAATACTGTAGTAGAAGTTAATAGTTGTAGCTTATTTTAACAGTCAGACACTTACACATGTGCAATTTCATTGCAGACAAAAAGGAATTATTTTCCTAGCGGTAGGGTAATAAAGTTCATAGTAGTAAAATCTTTCTCTTTTCTTCATCCTTTTATTTATTTGGAAAGGATTTCTTTGTAACTCAGCTGTCGTCCCCAGAATGGATTTAAAATCTCTTCTGCCCCTGTTTTTGAAGAGTGAGTTACCCCAAATTTTTATACCCCATATGCAGTTATAGCTCTGGAAAATACCTTACAAAAGGTATCTGTACAGCTCATCTGACTTTCACAACTCATCGCTGAGGAGCGAGCGCACTGTTGCAATCGCAATCATCCCAGCGGTTAGTGTCATATGTCCTTCAAATGAATATGTCTCTTGTCAAACTTAAGAGCCTAAAAACAGAGCTGCAGACCTGAGGCTTACTTACCCATACCGCATGTGGGAAGCCTAATTTAACTCCTTTCCCCCAGCCTTTTCCCTTCTGCATAAATCCTCTGGAGCTGTGTCATTCTGTGCTGCGAAGGACAAGGTAAAAAGTGGTGGTTTAAAAAAGGCTTAGCGTGATACAGACTCAAGAGGAAGCAGTCTCTGGTGAACCCCGCTTGTTTTTATGTGGTCTTGACCACTAACTGTGGTCCTGAAAATGTGATTAATGGCACTGGAAGTAAAAATGACTGCTTTAAAGGAGAAGCTGCATCTCCAATCCTTCAGGTAGCTCCCCAGGAAAAAGAGGAGACTCTTACTCAAAGAAGGCCAACTTCAAGAAGGCTTCAGGGATGCTTTTAAGGTGTTAAGAAGAGAGCAGTTCTGACAGAACAGACATACAAAAATTGAAAACAAATGTTATCTTTGCTCTCCTGAAATTTATCCTGTTTACTGCAAAAGTGTTGTTTCTTTTTAAGTTTAAAAAAACCAACCCTCTCGTTACTTTCACAGTTGCATCACACCATGTTAATCATGTTGGTATGACGGAAGGGCTGTGGTGCCACACACGTGCTGGGCAGGCTGCTGGGACCGGTGGGCATACTTCTTCCTGTGCAGACAAGGAGCTGAGCTATGGCAGAAAAAGGCATCTTTGTAATGATGTAACTGCATTCCCATTATGGGCTGACCTACAGCCGGAGGGACTTTGATAAAATCATATTTATTAATTCAGACAGTTCTTCCAATGCAGAATCAGCATGTAGACCTGGCAGTAGGGCATTTTTTGACTCAGTGGTGGCTGTGGTGCAGACCCAAAGGAAGTGGAGAACAAAGCTTTGGGGTCAAAAAAGCAATCCTGAGCACAGATCGAGACTGGGGCAGTAAGAGTCTCCTCCTGGGCTTTCCCCAAATCCACAAGAGATGCAAGAGGCACTACTGCTGTAGACAACATAGATGATTCTCTGTTCTGAACAGTTGTATGGGCTGCCACATTGCAGCCTGGAAAGAGGGATTGCTTAATCTCTCTCTTTGCCCCTTTGAGGTGCACCTGTGCTAAGGATGCTGCTGCCAGAGCCACTAACCACAGTCGAGGTAACAGGCTCTACAGGGAGGTCACAGTCACGTCTCTGCAGCCTGTGCCTTGCTGAAACTTGAGTTTATACACAATGAAGCATGTCTGTGCTTGCTTGCATCAATGTGCTGGTCTTCTCCCTATGCCCCTGTGCTTGACAGCATTCCTCAGCCCATCTCTGATAAGGCAAAGGAAGGGGAAACGGAGAAAATATGTTTCCAAAGTTCATGTCTATGGAGAGGGAGGAAAAATCCCTGTGTATAAGGAGCAGAGTCCTCTCCTCTTGCAGCTGCCTGGTATATGACATATGTAGTTGCCAAAGAGACACCTTCTAGCACAGGACAATGAGAGAATGAGAGGCATGCCGGGGCATAAAAGCAAAGACCATGTTCAACACTATTATGCCATATAAATGGTTTCTGAGTCACCTTGCCTAGTTGGTTCGCATTTTGCCGCTATGAGGATGGGGAGAGAGAGGAAGAAACTTCTTGGGTCTTCTCTAGAATGGAATTTAAAGTGTATGTTGTTAGTTCTTCGTGCTTTCATTATTATTTATACTGTAGTTTATACTGGAGGTAAAATCCAAAGATTATGTCTAGTCTCAAAAAAAAGTCGAAAAAAGCAGAAAGGTTGAAGTTGCTCTGCACCTGTGAAGGGTTTGACGGACATATCATGAGCAGCAAGGTAGAATACCCTTCCTCTGACAGCCAGAGGTCAGAAAACCATGCCAGTGTCTCCAGAAAGGCCTCTACAGCTCCTTTGCCAGTGCCCGAGGTGGATTTGTAACACAGGAGAGTGCTGGCAGGCAGGTCGGAACCACCCTGTCTATTTCCCAGCCAGCCATGCAGGCAGGAGAGGGTCAATGGCCACTCCAGGTTGATGCATCCAAGGGGGAATTGAGCCCCAGAGCCCATCGGCCACTCGGCTGCTGCCCTGCAGTAGCCAGTCCTGCCACACGGCAGACCTCTCGCACGGCAGAGACAGCTTCAGGCTTTTTTCAGACTGACTCCTGCCCCAAACTCCAGCGTTCCCAGCCCTCAGGGAGTCCTGTGTCTCAGGCCAGCTCGGCTTTGCATGGCATCTGAGACTGCATTCAGCTCTCTGGTTAAATCCTGGCAGCTCGTGCTGATACCAGCAAGGATGTGGTAGAGTTCAGCTTTTTTGGATGACTATAAATGCATTAGATTTACATTCAGCGTCAGCACCCTTGAGTAAGGGAAGTCATTGGTGAAAGGAATGACTTTTCCTCCAGCCTGTTTTATAAAGAAATAATATTCTTCTTCTCTTCTTTACCAAGAAAACTGCTGCAGATGGGAAGCGACAGGAGATCATTGTATTGGACTCAAAACGAAGCAATGCTATTAATATTGGCTTGACTGTGTTGCCCCCTCCCCGGACTATCAAGACTGCTATTTTGAACTTTGACGAATATGCCTTAAACAAGGAAGGAATAGAGGTAAGAAAGAGTAGTCAATGTCTTCAAGTCTGCATTTTTAATGTTTCCTTTTTTTTTCAATGTTGCACATGGTACAGGCCAGACCTTTCATGGAGGAGGGAAAAGGGGATGTATTATATCATGACTGAGAGTTGAAACTTGTCAAATCAATGTAATGTGCTCAGAAGCATGTAGTATTCACCTGAGGTTGGGCATGCTCAGTAAACATGGATTTCTCTGGTTGGTTTGTGTCTTAAGTTTGAGTAACAATGGTGTTAATTCCTGTCAAGATTTCCAGAGTATTATCTGTTCCTCTGGAGATTGACTGAAATATTGTGAGCAGCAAGAATAGGCAGTGAGTTACTAGAGCTGATGCAACTGGTACAGGGTTTAATAAAGTTCATGCCCAGCTAGCTGTTGGAGTCATTCTAGATTGTATATCTAATGGAAAACAAATACAGTGACTAGTTCTGCTCAAAATAACATTTCTGTGTTGCTGTTGTTTGAAGAAAAGCAGTTGGTATAAAGATTACAGATGATGTAATTTTTACCATTACATGTTTGACTTTGCAGATATTCTTACCGAGATCCAAGATGAGCTGTTTATTATTTTTTTTATCAAAACATTTTTCTTCTGTGAAGTGTAAAAGAAGCCTGCTGCTCCCCTGTTTTTTTTCATTGTGGTTGTACTCATTTCAAATCGCTTCTTTTTTTTTTAATAAGCCTCTATCACCTAGTAAGAGTAACCTGCACAACTACAAATCTCAACCAGTGGCTGAGCAGCAGAGGTCATATATTGATACACAGTCACCTTTCAGTGGTTTGGCACTGTGTTTCATGATTTCCACCTTTCCACCTTCACTGTGCTGACTACAGAAGAAAATGAGAAAAGCTGGCTGGAATGGAAATGGAGTTGCCAACAGTTACATGCAAAAGAAATACTTAAGGCAAAAGATCATTCTAGCTAGAAGGCAAGGCCTGATTTATCCCTACTAGAATATAGTTTCTCCCCAAAGCTGTATTACTTATTTGGTATATACATACCTTACTCATATTATGAAGGTGACAAATCAGGCTAAAAAAGTAATTTTTCATGACCCAGCCCATGTACCCACCACTGCAGTTTGCAGTACTAAGCTTTGAAGTGTTGGAGAGAAGTAGCCCTCCAGCCAAGCCCCACTCACAGACCACAGGTTTGATCTCAGTGCTGTAGGCAGTGTTTCCATACAAAGTCCAACATAAAATGGCTGATAAAGAAGGACACATCTTTATTATCTTTCATGTATCATCTCCTTTGAATTGTGTCCTTCTCTGGCACGCTTAACAGAAGTTCAGCTGCTCTGCATAGCTCACCCTTTCCAGTGCCAACATCTGTAGCTGGGCTGTCCATCTGCCAACCAGCTGTGGTATCCACAGTTGTGAGTGCCTTGTACCACCACAGCCTCCTTTGGGTGGCCTTTCCATTAGCTGCCAGAAACCCATAATTTCATTTAAAATATATATGCAGGTAGCTTTCAAATTGAAGAATTCAGAAACCAGGAAATGATACACTGCTGATATACTTGCCCAGTGCTAAAGAAAATGGGATTTCTGAGTTCTGTGTCCACAGCTTGAACCTAAGATGTGAGTAATCCTGATGTGATCATTCAGATATTTAAAATAAAGAGAAAGGGAATAAACTGAATATGAGCTGGCAGTGTGCCCAGGTGGCCAAGAAGGCCAATAGCATCCTGGCTGGTATCAGAAATAGTGTGGCCAGCAGGAGTAGGGAAGTGATCGTGCCCCTGTACTCAGCACTGGTGAGGCCACACCTCAAATACTGTGTTCAGTTTTGGGCCCCTCACTACAAGAAGGACGTTGAGGTGCTGGAGCGTGTCCAGAGAAGGGCAACGAGGCTGGTGAGGGGTCTGGAGAACAAGTCTTCTGAGGAGCGGCTGAGGGAACTGGGGTTGTTTAGCCTGGAGAAAAGGAGGCTGAGGGGAGACCTTATCGCTCTCTACAACTATGTGAAAGGAGGTTGTAGTGGGGTGGGTGTTGGTCTCTTTTCCCATGTAACAAGCAATAGGATGAGAGGAAACGGCCTCAAGTTGCGGCAGGGGAGGTTTAGATTGGATATTAGGAAAAATTTCTTCACTGAAAGCATTGGCACAGGCTGCCCAGGGAAGCGGTTGAGTCCCCATCCCTGGAGGTATTTAAAAGACGTGTAGATGTGGTGCTTAGGGACATGGTTTAGTGGTGGACTTGGCAGTGTTGGGTTAACAGTTGGACTCGATGATCTTCAAGGTCTTTTCCAACCTAAATGATTCTGTGAGTCTATGGAGCAGAGCCCAGGTACTTTGAGGGGATGTAGCCTTTATTGGTTGAGGGATGAAGCCTTTGTTAGTTGGGAAGGATGATGTTCATGGAGAAAAGTGCTTTTTTTTTCTCAATGTTCCATATTTATTTACTTCTTATCAGGTAAAACCCTGCACTGAATTCAGATTCCCTTCCCCAGTCCCCAATTTACAGATTTTTCTTATAGCACGTTGTTATAGAGTCAGACAGACATTTATAGCGAGATAGAGGGCTGGATTAAGCTATGCAGAATTGGCCAAGAGGTGCAAAGAGAGGTACAGAAATGCATCATTGAGAGTCCTGCTGTTTTCAGCAGAGCCCTGCCTCAGTTTTCCATACTACCCCTTTGATCTACAGTGTAGACAAGCTGTGTTTCCTGTTTCTCTTCTCTTCTGTATTGACCTGTTCACTGGCTTTAGCCTTAGAGTTAGCTTAGAGGGAACAGGGGTTGTCTTTTCAGTCTAGATTTTTAGAAAGTTTTCTGGTTCACATCTACAGTTCCTAAATATTAGGAAATAATTGGTAGTGAAATGCATCAGCTTCATTTATATAAAAATGCAGAGAATAAAGCAAATTATTTGCTATATAATTTAATTTATAGCTAGTCTATGGGTTGAATGAGGCAGGACTGGTATGGAAAAAAAATTATGCAATTGGTCTAATTAAAAACCTGCATCACAGTGAGTACTCCAAAGCCTTTCTGCATAGTTAATCGTCTAGAAGAGATGTCACGGCTAGTAAGCAGAAGAGAGAGATTTAAGGAGAGCAGGAGAAGAGATGTGATGTGTGCGGTCAGGACATAACATTCACTGCTAAAATTTCAGAGAAGCTATGATTTAGGATCATTTTCAGCTTTTAGGGGATCCAGCACGGAGCAGGGCACCAACAGGGTATAAAGTTACCTGAGCCATCCGTTGCCTTGGCTGTGAGTTCTGTGCTATGTCCCTCACTGAGGAGCGTCGTCACTGTCGTCTTAGTGTGCGTGTGGCTTTAGTTCTGCACCTTGGTGGATAAGTTCAGATTCAATGGTATCTTAAAACTGACCTTAGCAATTCCTTTAAGGACAGTGGACTAAAGTAGTGCTGACAGTAGTGCTAGCACCAAGGCAGTGATGCAGTGGGATGCAGGCTACAAGTCTGTGATAGCCCAACTCATCATCAAGTTCATAGTGACCCAGTAAACCCTCTGCTACTGTTCTACATTCTGCTGAATGCTGTTTTGCTTGTGCCATTTAACTCTTAGTAATCCATACTTTGCTTTTTAACTTCAAATATGTAACTAAGGAGAAAAAATTCTCCAGGTGTTTAAAGGCCTCTATACCTAAGTATGTTGCGTATTTTAGGCCATGTGTCTGAAGTGGTTAGGTACCCCTGAGCTGTGAAAAAGGGCAGAAAATGGGGCATGGTGCTAAAAAGGCAGATGTAGTCCATTTAGTATGCAGAGCAGGCACTGTTAGAAACGTATTTTCAAAGGAAGGCACAATGTGTGTCTGCAAGCATGCATCAATCCAACTAAAAAAAATTTTGCCACCTTATGTTTGCCAAAGTGGTTGTGTTTTCCTTTCTTTGAAAGCTTGGCATTCATTGTGTTCAAACAACTTAGAGCTAGCTGCAGGATAAAGAACTGCCTGCTTAGCATGGATGAGGGCTTTCTGTGAGCTAAGCAAAAGAGGCAAGCTTAAAATCCTGGCACCTAATTTTAATGAAGTGTATCACGGGCAGCTGCAAGAATAGAGTCCACCAAACCAGTCCTTGGTGCTTGTCTTTAGTAAAGGAAGTGAGTGAGTCCCTCTGTAAAGTGCTACTCAGTAAGGGAATGTGGATCGAAATCAAATTATACCAAAGAGTATGATTAATTTAGCAGAGTAAAATTGGGGTAGCGCTGTGAGGAAATTAAGGTAGGTCGCTTTGTGCTTTACAATATAGCTTTGTGGTGCTACACAATATTGCATTGCATTGGTAGGTATAGCTTTTAGTAAAACTATTTGAAATTAAAAAATTCTCCAGGTATGCTAGGCCCTCCGTACCCACGTTTCTTAAGTGTTTTGAAGTCCATGTGTCTGGAGTGGCTAGGTAGCCCTGAGATGTAAAAAGGGGTAAGAAATGAGAGCCTGGTGTTAAAAAGGCAGATGGTGACATGTATAAACAAAAAGCAAAATTTGATTTTTTTAAATGATCAAGGTATTTAAGTTTTTGTTCTGATAGTTGCCGCGGTACGTTGGCATTTGCAGTTTCCAATTTGTTTAGCTAATGCTTTGTAAAAGCGTGATGGGATGTTTCAAATTATGTTAGCTCACGTGACCTGAAAGAACACCTCTTTTCACAAGTCTAGACAGAAGAGAGAACAGATGCAATGGTGCCTTGCTGGCCATACACCCACAGTCAGCGTATCGCTGCCCTAACAAGTTTCAGACTTTATTTAAAGAAAAAAAGCTACACTTTCACTCCTTGCAGCAAACCAAAACATCTTCTACAGTTTCTGTGACCAGCAATGGCATGTTCATGTATTTCAGTAGAGAGCTGAGGAAGTGGAGCGGTCTGACCGACGCAGCAGTTGTCAGTTCCTGATTTACAGGGATGGCTATCGGGCATTTTAGATGTAGTCCCTTCTCAGAATTGGATCATTTTTGGAAGAGTTGAAGTAAAATTAGTGCAGGCGGCCTCACTTACTGTGGAGTCCTGACCTTCATATGCTTTTATATTTTGTTAGAGTTTCTGCAGGTAATGCAAACTACTGATGTGTCTCGTTAATAGCTGCCTGGAAAGCTGAAGTGGGAGAGCCTTTTTGGAGCTGAATAGTCTGCCGAGGCCTGTCAAATATCCGATGAAATACCCACTAACCTGTATTTGGTTAAGCAGCTTACAAATTCGTGGGCCTCGAGCCACAGAAAGCTTTGGACCCAACAACCACCTGATATTTAGTTTACTAATTTTTTTCAGGCTCCTGTTCGCCTGGTAAAATCACCTGAAACCAAATATGAAAGCCAAGGCACCCCTGCAACCTCATCATCACTGAGAAGCCCCATTATCTCTTGAAAGAGATAACTTAAGCACCTAATTTCTACAGAGGCTCCAGGCTATTCGGAGTCTCTGGTTAGGTGCTTCCTTGCGTCCCGTACTGAGGCCTGTAACCCTCAGGCATATGGGGGTTATAAATTTTGCCCTGTGAGCCTTGTGAGGCTTTCCTCTTAGAAATTTGTGGAGTTCATACATCAGGATGGCTAAGTCCAGGAAATAAACAGTTTGATCCCTTCGCTGAAAGTTCAAGGGCTGGGTCCAGCAGTCTAGGAGCAGAATAATTAGGATCTATTATCTCATGCGAACGGGATCTCCAAAAATGGCTTCTTTTCCTCCAAAAAAAGATTTGTGCACTGGTTTTCCTCAGAATGTTAGTCTCTGGCCCGAACAGTTGTGTGAGAATGCATGGAGGTGAAATACATACATCACGCATATTAGAGGATATAAGCATAGGGTAGAGGATATAAGCATAGGGCTTGTTGATAACCAATTCTTCTTTAATTGACCTGAAGAGTGCCATACTATGGAGAGCGTTATGAACTAATGATTAGATTCAAAGCTATTTGTGATTTAATGGTCACATCAAGTGCCAATAACCTTCTGCCCTGCTGTGTTTTTATGCTACTTTCACTGTCAGTGATGCTTAAAAAAAAAAAAATAAATAAACTGGCAGGTGGTGTACTCAGCAGTTTCCAGCACTGAACAAATGGCTCAAATTAGTCATAGAGTGGAAATCAAAAATAGGAGCATTTTACCACTTGCTCAGGGGCACACCAAGGATGATGACCAGCAGGATCAGAATTATTTGCCCAAGCAGATTAGAAGTGCCGATGAGTAAGTCGTCATTACAGGGGCAGTTGCACCCTGGATGGTGCGAGACCTGCCAGCAGCTGTGGTCCCATCGAGGCAGGACTTTCAGCAGCAGGGGTGATCCTCGGCAGCTGGCACCACAAGTACAGGCTCTTTTGCTTGGCGTTCTTTGTTTCACATACTACGGTACGCAGCACAGCAGCCTTGCAGTACTTGGACTCGAATGCTTTTTGTCAGCTCCATCTGGTTTGTGGTGTTTACATAAAGCTCAAGGAGGAGGAGAGTCCCTTTGGAAATAAAGCTTACTGTTTCATTGCTCTCTTTCAAATGCCCAAAAGCAGTGCAAAATCTCTGGAGTGAAGGCCCTGCACCACCACAAAATACTTGTGGGATCCCTGGGTAGCTGCCAAAAGCCCTAGTTATTTGTAGGAGGCAATTGAGAATACTGCTGAAGTGTTAGCCTTCAAAAATGCATCAGAAGCGTTTTTACATCCATCACATGGCTACTGCTGAACTCTCCATGTATGGATGTTCTTATGATCCTATTTGCAAGCTGCCCTGGCTCAGCTGAGGGGGTGTTGGCTTCTTCTTGTCAAAGAGAGGAGTAGGCACTAGGAGGCCTGACTTCTTCAAAGGACACTCTGCGAAACACCTCTTCTTATGAGTTTCAGACTCAGTCTCTCTTTTTTATGAACTTTTTTAGATGAGTATCGGTTAAGCACTGAGAAATGCCCTGAAGCAGCTACTTACAAATCTCTAGTTTGATGTTAGGTATGACCTAAGTTACAGATTTCAGCGTGTGTGGATGGATGGATGGATGGATAGCACATCTCAAAATCAATACACAGTCAGAACAGGTGTACATCAGAATATTTTCCAAACAGTCATTGACAGAGGAAGAAAAAGCACCAGAGTGTATTGAGGGATTTTCCTCCTCTTTTTTTTTCCTTAGGATATTAATGTATTAAGGTAGAAGCTTGCAGTGTCCAAGCAAGGAGGCTTTTTTTTTTTTTTTTTAACTAAAAGGCAGAGCCACCATTAAGAGAAAGAAATGCTTCTTTATTTATATTTATGGAAGTCAGCATAAGAAGATGGACAGCAATACAAATGCTGTGCCTGAAATTAAGTAAGTCCCGGTTCAACAAATTGAACATTATTTGCTTGCTTAACTCTTGTTCTTCGCCTGGTTGACCAGAAAAAGCCCCTTGCTCTCCATGCTTAGCTCCAGCGCTGTACAAGGAGCCAGATGAATGGAAGGGGGCAGTTGTGCTACTTTGATGAATTGGCTATGTCCAGCACTGGAAGAAGGCTGTAGTTTGGATTGGCAGGTCTGAGAGCTCTTTGGCTGATTTTTATTATTCTGTCATCCCCTCCAATACAGCCTCTGTCATTATAGAAGGCTACAGCAAAAACATGTCGTTCTTCAGATGAATAAACATAAGTTGTGTTGAAAATCTACTGCTTTGAGGCATTGATCAGCAGGGTAAAGACCTCAATTTATCTGATGCCTTTATGTTGTCTTGCTTTTCTTCTTCATTTTAAAGTGCATTTATTATGTTAAAAACTAATTAAGAAGCAATACCTTAGAGAGCAATACTTTGAGAAGGAAAGCTGCCACATGTGAACAAGCATGTAAGATCCAAGAATTAAAGGGAAAATATAAATGTTTTGAGCCATACTGACAGCAGAAACTGAAAATACTGAGATCCTTTTTCATCAATATTTTAGACATTTCAGATCAAAAAGAGAAAAAGGCCATATGCATTATGCAATGCATAATACAACTTTAAATTCAACGCATTGAATTAAATGAATTCCCAACTTCCTTGGGAAGTTGTCCTCAGTTTGGGTGAAATTTTTGGGAGTGACCTAATAGGCTGCAATAGTTGTCATCTTTCATAAAAAACAAAACAGACTGAGCAAAAAATAATAAACGATGAGAACAGCAAGGGACAGGAGTCCTCAAGTTATTCCTGTATACCTACAAGTGCACTGGAAGATTCGTAGATGCTGAGGCTAAAAGGGACCTGCTATCTAGTCTGACCTGCTGTAAATCACAGGCCAAAATATTTCACTCATTCTACACTCACTTCTGTATGTAATTTGCAGACATGTGGCCAGTTTTGATTTAAAGATATGAAAGCTGAGGAGAGCAGTCCTAACCAGACGCCCTGTCTTTCTTCAGTGTTTGATCCCGTGATTAACCATATCCACTGACTACAAATTTTAAAAAATGCGTGTTAATACAGATGTGTTTTTCAACTGCAAATGTTCAAGATAGCAGGCCTTGTTTTGCTCTCTAGTGCAGTGGGTTAGTGCTTGGTTACTACAGTGCTGTCCTAATTTACCAGCCAGGAACTAAGACTTCTGCCATTGCTGCTGAAAAGTCACCCAGTGTCACAGGAGCTCAGGCGAAGTCCAAGTGAAGCTCGTCGCGTGAGCCTGCGCTGCAGGAGCGCTTGCCACAGGAGCATCCCCGTGCCACTACATCCAGCCCTTGCATGCCTCTAGGCCTCACCGCTGACGCCTGCCTTTTGTCTCCCTTCACAGAAAATCCTGACCATGATCCCGACCGAGGAGGAGAAGCAAAAGATCCAGGAGGCACAGCTGGCGAACCCTGATGTCCCCCTGGGCAGCGCCGAGCAGTTCCTTCTCACCCTCTCCTCCATCAGTGAACTTTCCGCCAGGCTCCAGCTCTGGGCTTTCAAGATGGACTACGAGATAGTGGAAAAGGTGAGGGGAAAGCAGGGAGGCAGGGGTGGAGGCTATTCCAAGGCTTTGCTTAATCTTTCCCTGACCTTGTTGTTATACGAGCATATATTTTGAGGAAATGGTAAATGGGTCGCTTTTGTTCCAGTGGCCAACCAGGAAACAGCTAAAATGATCCTTCATAATCTGTTCCTTCTATAAAAGAAAATTAGAGATTATGTCTTCCTTCCTTTAATTAGGCAGTAATGATATTGGAACAAAGAAGAGGGCTAAATCCTTACCACATCTTCTCCAGATGTTGTTATTCAGGAAATTCTTACTTCAGAGCAGTAAAAATTTTTCTTCGGATAAAGATTGAATGAGGACTACAGTATTCAGCCTTACGTCATAAAATGAGAGTATTGATCTTGCATCCATTTGAACTAAGGAAAACACCATCCATTAAAGTTATTTCTGTTTATAACTCTCTTTCAAAGCTATAAACAAAAGATAAGACATCCTTCAGGGGTGCTCTTTTCAGTTCAGTCACAGACAGTTGTCGCTACCTTCTTCATGGATGGCATTTATTCAGAGAACACTATAATTGGGTTGTCTGTCATGTATGATGAATCACAGACAAAAATTTCAAAATGACAGCATATAATTTTGGTGCAGAGGTGAAGCAGAATGAAACTGTGTAGGCGATTTCAGCTACTTGCTCACTTTCACAAGCTCTTTGAGCAATCTCAGCGCAGGAACATTCTTGCTGCACTTCTCATGCATACCCCATGCATTGCTCTTCAGGCAGCTCTCTCCTGTATATATTAATTATGTATGTGTATCTGTGTGCATATGTGTATATTAAAAAATCGGTGTAACTTCGTGTGATACAGATTCTGAGAAGTGGGACATGCTTCTGAAAATGCCTTATGTTTACCTAGCCACAGTTATTTCACAAGTTATGCAATAGTGGATTGATTTGCAGATGATACTGTCAAGATTACTCAACCTCTGTTTAATTTTCTTAGATTTTAGGAAATGCAGTCACACTAATATTCAGGATTTTTTAATTGTGACACTTTAGTCTTAGACATTTACATTTCTGACTCATAAAACATAAAATACTTGTATCTGGCCCGAATACTTTTTTGCCAGTTATTTTTTACTCTGGTACAGCTATTTACTCTGCTTTGAAGTTACCACAATGCTAAATTGTTCCTTTCATGTGAGCTGAGTTAGCTGTAGCTGTTAATCTATGTCTATACCTAGAATTTCTAGCTTCCTCTCAATCAAAAAGTAACATTTGAAGCACTGCTAAAAGCTGATGAAATTCTGATAGTTTTCCTGTTGCTGGTCCTATAATGTTTATGCCACAAAGTTAATGAATTGCCAGCTAAAATCCATGTAGAATGGATGTTAGTATAAAAAGTCTCAAATACCTAAATTACTCAAAGAAGCGATAGCTGGAGTGAATCGTAGAATCATAGAATCATAGAATCATTGAGGTTGGAAAAGACCTCTAAGATCATCGAGTCCAACCGTCAACCCAACACCACCATGCCCACTAAACCATGTCCCTAAGTGCCTCATCTACTCATCTTTTAAATACTTCCAGGGATGGTGACTCAACCACTTCCCTGGGCAGCCTGTGCCAACGTTTAACCACTCTTTCAGTAAAGAAATTTTTCCTTACATCCAATCTAAACCTCCCCTGCCGCAACTTGAGGCCATTTCCTCTTGTCCTATCACTAGTTACTTGGGAGAAGAGACCAACACCCACCTCGCTACAGCCTCCTTTCAGGTAGTTGTAGAGAGTGATAAGGTCTCCCCTCAGCCTCCTTTTCTCCAGGCTAAACAACCCCAGTTCCCTCAGCCGCTCCTCAGAAGACTTGTTCTCCAGACCCCTCACCAGCCTCGTTGCCCTTCTCTGGACACGCTCCAGCACCTCAACGTCCTTCTTGTAGTGAGGGGCCCAAAACTGAACACAGTATTTGAGGTGCGGCCTCACCAGGGCCGAGTACAGGGGCACGATCACTTCCCTACTCCTGCTGGCCACACTATTTCTGATACAGGCCAGGATGCCATTGGCCTTCTTGGCCACCTGGGCACACTGCCGGCTCATGTTCAGCCGGCTGTCAGCCAGCACCCCCAGGTCCTTTTCCAACAGGCAGCTTTCCAGCCACTCTTCCCCAAGCCTGTAGCGCTGCATGGGGTTGTTGTGGCCGAAATGCAGGACCCGGCACTTGGCCTTGTTGAATCTCATACAGTTGGCCTTGGCCTATCGATCCAGCCTGTCCAGGTCCCTCTGCAGAGCCTTCCTACCCTCGAGCAGATCAACACTCCCGCCCAACTTGGTGTCGTCTGCAAACTTACTGAGGGTGCACAAGTGAGTGAAGATAGGACCAAGATTTTTATCCCTGTTGAAAGGCAGGTAGGCCTAAGTACAGTACTTACCATAAAATGGTACAGGAAATAAAATACGATAACTCTGATGAAGTAAGAAGAGCGTGTGATAAGAAGCCTAGCAGAGAAGCATAGATGTGATAGACAGCTTCGGTCTTAGTTGGGTGAAGAGGAAGATATGGGATCAGGCATCAGATGTACAAGAAAGAGCAAGCAGTTGGGTCTCTCCAATAACAAAAGGTTAAGGTCGGAGTTTAAGTTCCAACTAACCAATAAACATAAGCGTTATTTAGACTGAGATAAGATACCATGAGCATATCCAATTAAAAAATGAAGTAGTTTGCATTAATGATCTTGATAATAAAAGAGTCCCATGACTTGCTAACATTCTTCTGTTCTTGAAACTATGTTTTTGCAGAAGATCCATCTGCAAATGGGCAAACCCTTAGTGAAACTTAGGTGCCAAATCACTTACCTCCACATTTTTTGTCATATTTTTTCCAGCATTTGCTTGATTTTTTTAAAATCTATTTTAAAATTAGGAAAATTCATAACAGTTCAGAATGCACTCATTATTTATCGAGTCACGTATATTTTATGTAAGAAATGCATGAACCTTCCTACTATTTCCATGAGGCTGGAAGTTTTAAATGGTCCATGATATCAACAGTGTGAAATACCTGAGTTATTGATGTAAGGCTGGGGTTCTCATTCATGAGACTCTTTTGCTAATCAGCCAAGAACAGAGTTTTGCCTAAGTAGGTCTTAGCTCCATCTCTGACAACCTGAAAGAAAAACAGCATGAAATTGTCCAAGAAAAGGGTTAAGTGAGATACTGTTCATGTTTGTAGAAAAGCTCTCCAGGCGTAATGAAGGCAGTCATCTTTCTTGGATTGAATTTAATTAACTAAAGCAAGTCAGGGTACATTTGTAGGGAGCAGCCTCGGACTGTGAGGAGCTGAACTGGATGAATGAATACTCATTCTTTGCTCTTTACAGAAAATAAAAAAGGAAAACCCTTTCCAAATGATCTGTTTGATAACGTGTATAATGTTTTGAAATGTTAACATGTATCTAAGGTACTGGATGCCTACTGAAGGTCATCAGTGGAACAATAATTTTTCTCACCTTTCTTTCGGTAACATTTTAAAGGCATAGACAAAAGAGGTAGAGTTTCAACTTTAAATCTTCATTTTCAGACTTTTGATTGCTCTGAAAAATTACACTGTGTTACTGCTAGTTCTTTGTGCTGAACTATTTATGATGCAGATGCTGTCAAACTTCATTATCTCAAAGGGAGTTTAAAGGCCTTTGAAAGAGGAAAAGAATCTTTAGTTGTCCTAAATCAGTTTTTTTTTTTCTTAAGGTCAAGAATATGGACAAATATATCCTTATTGCTGACAACTTTAAAGGATCATAAATGAATATAAGCAGGTGTAGAAATGAGAAAAGTAGAACTGGTAAAGAAAAGGGCTTGCTTCACTTTCTCTTCTGAGTGGAAAGGTTACTCCTGACTCTAGTCTCCCTAGAGTGCTAGAGAAATCAGTGTTCAAAAAGATTGTACTTTTGAGTGATGCTTAAACTGCCTGAAAATTTTAAAAAGAGCATCAGAGCTTTTTAAGTTTTACAGTATGATCCTGATACTTTCTGTTGTTTTAAAAGGGTATGATACTTTATGCAGGCCAGTCTTGATTAAATGCAAATATGGCAAATTACATTTTGGTATTCTCAAAGTTCCCATCCCAACCAAGTTTTTACTCCTCGCAGAAAAGCATGCACGTGAACTTGTACAGGTGCAGTAAGCTAAACTTGTTACCAGTATAGCAGGTTGGTAGTAACAGTGCATATGCCAGACCAGCTGTACAGAACGTGTGCTACGTCCTCCCTGTCCCAGGACCATGGGATTCATTGCACACATATAGTTGAGTTCATTTGTGCATGTGCGTCAAACATTTATCAGGCATTATCAGATGTCACGCGGCCAGAAATTCTGGAGCAATCCTCAAATTTCATTCAAGCATATTTTTAGGTGAAAAATAAAAACATGCTAAATAAGGCTACGTGGTATCTAAGGATATGAGGTAGCTCTGCATTATGTATCTGCCCTTTTTAGGTAGAACGTGCATTTTATAGGGAGCAAGAATGGGTATTTCATCTGATTATACAGTATCTAGCACACTTTTTTATTGTTTTTTAATGCTACAATAAAATAAAAAATAAAGAGTAGTTATAAATGTGTACTATATGAAGAAAGTCTAAGCTTGGATAACTTGCATGTAAATAGCTAAATGAAGGGCTAGAGTATGGCCTGTTTTGGAAGCCTGTTATGCTACCTTTTTATTCACCTTCAGAATGTTTTAAATTAACCTTTTGGGAATGATTTTTTAACAGGTTGCAAATTGATACAAGTAAAATAGTTCAAAAGCCTGTGTTTACAGCAGATGCAGAGCAGTTTGATTCATTCCCCATAATGCAACAAAACAAACTAAATCAACCCTGACTTTAAAGCAATTCAAAGAATTCTGTGCAGCAGTTTATTGATTTTAGTTTAACTTGATAAAGTCTTGGATTATTTAGCACCTCTCCTCTGATTTATAAATTACTTTGCTCACTATGCCATCTCATAATTTGTCTTGAATTTGCCATATTCTTTTCAAGAGGTTATTTGTTCTGTAGTGACTAGAAATGTACATTTCCTTCATCTTTGTGCTCTTATTTATGGTAAAATATCACTACAATTGTTGAATGACCCATTGTATTTCTCCAAGAAAGTGAAGTTCTCAGCTATTTTGCCTCTTGGTCTAAAATAACGGTTTAGTTTTGGCTTCTTGGCTCATAAAGAGTGTAATAATTTGGGAAAAGAATGCTGCTCACAGATGCTTAGGATGGCACTTGGAGATAGAAACAACGTGAACTGTTACTGTGCATACAAAATAAATAACCCTGGGCCTCACACAAAGACATAGAAATAAGCTCGGTCAACTCAATTACCCTCGCTCTCTTCCTTTGAACTCTCTGGTGTGGTTCACTTCCCGAGGTAATGGAACAGAATTTATGTTTTCAAGCCTTATTAGTTTACATACCTATACTCGATAACATGTGTGGATGGAAGATGCATTAAGTTAAAATGAGAACACTTGTAAAGCTTGATGTTTGCAGTGGGGTTGTTCTTCAGTTTTAAAGTCACACAAGCACAAAAGCATATCTAAAATGCAGAGGTGGCCATCATTTGAAGAAAGCTTTAGGGTCAGGCTACAAATGTCAAGTCAGCCAGGGTTCTAACTTTTTTTTGTTTGTTTTTCAAAGATTAGAAAAAATAGTTATAAGAAGTTTTTTTATCAGTCGGGGCAGGGGGATGTTCATGCATCTAACTCAAATGCAGCAGCCCCTTCTCTGATTCTCTCTCTCCTGTTTGGAATCACAGAATAATCCCCAGGACAAGTAAGGCAATTGCATACATAAAGAAGCAACATTAGGAAACTATTTTATGTATTTTCTTGCTGTCCTTGCATGTGATTTATTAGCTGGAACATGGAAGAAAGCCAGCACACATGGCCAGTTTGCACTCTGCAAGACGCCAGTTCAGGGACTTTTTGCAGTAATTAATCTAAACCGTAGAATTAAAAACTTAAAACAGCTATAGTCAACTGCAGCCTTCACTTTCTTGTTTTTATTCTCATGGCAGGAAGTTGCAGAACCACTTCTAGACCTGAAGGAAGGAATGGACCAACTGGAGCACAATAAAACCTTGGGATTTATCCTTTCTACTCTACTAGCCATTGGGAACTTTCTGAATGGAACCAATGTAAGCCTGATGTCCCAGCATTTCCCCTGCAGCTTTTTCCTTCAAAAAACAAAAGTCAAAACCATTGTGACAGTTGCAACCCAGTATTTATTTTGTACCAGAAAAATAATTTAGAAAACAGAACCTACTTTTTCTTTTTATTGTGTGTCAGGGTGCTCTTTGCCTCTTTCAGCATAACCTGAAGGAAATGTGGAGCTCTTCTGGTGTAACTCGCCTTGAGATTAGTGTAGATGCTATGCTCCCCGTTCAAATTGTGAGAACTGTCATGAGTCATTTCACTGCAGATGGAGTGATTTTAGGCCTACTCTTCAGCAAGTTAAAAATAAATAAAAGCAATAAGTTTCTTCTCCTGTAGGATTATTATTCTTCTTCTTCCCCCTCTACCCCTACTTGGTAATAATTTTTGTCTACTAATCTGCATGGGAAGGAGTAAACATTTTTATTTTTAATTTCTTCCTTTTTTTCCCCCCTTACAGGCCAAAGCTTTTGAGTTGAGCTACCTCGAGAAGGTTCCAGAAGTCAAGGACACGGTGCACAAGCAGTCCCTCCTGCACCACGTCTGCACTATGGTGGTGGAAAAGTTCCCAGACAGCACTGATCTTTATTCAGAGATTGGGGCCATCACTAGGTCAGCCAAGGTATGTCTAGTGGGTAAATATATATATGTTTTTAAAAACCCTCTTTAAAGTGAAATATTTAAGATTTTATTTTATTCTTTGATTTTGTTCCTCCCTGGTCACAGCACTTTTTATGAATGTGGATTCATTGTGTCATTCCCATTGAATTTCGAAGTTGCCAGTACTCTCTTTTCTGAGCTTTATCTCTGTCTGTCAGATGGTTTCCTCATCAACGCACTAATGGGCAGCCACATTATGACAGCTATTTTCACGTTACATACGTTATTAATGTATATAACTATTAGGAACTATTTTCAGGTTAAAACTTTATTTGACCGGTATCTTCAAATATATTTATTCTGTGGTTTGAGGAAATCTCTTTTTTAAGGCAGATGCCTGATTGTATTTTAAGGGCAATGGAAGGAATGAACTTTTTTGGTAATAAAATTGTTTCCAGAAGGAAAGTATCCTTGAAATATTTTGCTTAACTCCTTTTCTGTCCTCCTCCTGACAATAATTTTGATGATTAGGAGTTAGGGAAGATAAATAGAAATAAAGGAAACTTGTGGCAGCACCTCTTTTTAAAAAGTGGTAATCCCTTGGCTAATGCATAGGTCTGGTCAATGGCTCAATTTGGTGTGCAGATTATTTATTACTGCTGCTAGCAGGCATGATAGAAACACTGTAACCTCACTCTTGGAGCTCTGAGAGTGTGAGATTTCATGGATGACCCTTAAAAACACTACATTACTTGATTAATGGAGTAAACATGACAGAATATAATCAGGAGATAACAAACATGAAAATTCTGGTTTGGAGTCATGTCTCGTGAAAATGGAAATAACTACAGCAGATAATACTAGTATCCATCTAGACCAGTGTCTTGATTCAGACAGTGGCCAATACCAGCTGCTTGAGAGGAGAGCAAAAGAAGCTTCAGAGGAGGAGGAAGATCTCTCCTAGAAAAATTTTATTTCATGAGCCATAATACTCATTATATGCATCAAATGGAGGAATGATTTCTCTTCCAAAAGCCACCTTGTTTGGATATGGGGGGGGATGGGACACCCTGTATAATACAATTTTTAAAAAACTGCAAAAATCAAATCTTAATTTGGCTCCTAGCACAGTTCTTGTGACAATGAATTCATAATGTAATTTTGTCTGATGTTGAATTTGCCAGTTTCAGGATTTACTGTCTGAATATACTGAACAGTCGAAACTATTTTTATCTCTCTATTTCATAGAATAACTTAGGTTGGAAAGGACCTCTGAAGATCATCTGGTCCATCGCCCTTTTCAGTGCAAGACCAAATTAAACCAGGCTGCTCAGATCGTTGTCTAAGTCTCAAATAATCCTTCTACATCTTTTTTTTGAGACCATTTCCACACTTTTTCTCCATCTTATCTTTTAGAATGGGTTAAACGATAGCAAACACAGCATTCCAGCCTCTCCTTATAAATGTTATATGCCTACTATGTTTGTCCATTCTGCTTGTGCTATCTTTTGTTAGATGTCCTGAGGTTTTCTTTGTGTTTTTGACTGTAGCTATCCTTTTGACACCAGTTGTCTTTGGGCAGTTCACAAGGACATCCAGGCAGTCTCCTGAGCTGATCAGGCAATTCAGAACTCAGCCCAATGCACAAAGGAGTCCGATAATGCCTGCAGTGTGCACTTCATTGCAGTCTACAGTAATGACCATGATCTGCTGAAGCAGATTTACTGCTTATCTCTCAAATCCCTAATAATCTTAAATCAGGACTAATCTGAATAATTTCTTGCCATCTGTAGATTTTACCCCCTTGGTGTGCTTCCTTGTTTCCAGATAATTCTGAAAGACAAAGTACAAACCGTGAGACACCTGCTGATAACCCTCTCATCAGATGAGAATCAATATGTATTCTTTATTTTCTTTTGCTCTCTTAACCTCATGCTTCATAGGTGGCCTCCCATGAGGCTCTTGTAAAGATTTTGAATGTCTAATTTTCTTTACTTGCTCTTATCTGTCCACTATTTTATAAACATATTCGGAATCTAGTGATTATTTTGATGTATTTAATTTCCTGTTATTCATCCTTTCAGCCAGGTTACCAGGTACAGTAATAAAGCTTGGAGCTCTACAATCTCCTGAATCAACCTTGCTGCTTTTGTAAAGATAGGTGAAACCTTTGCTATCCTCTGATACTTTAAGTTACTAAGTGTAGTGAAAGCATACTCGTTTTAGCCAGTGGCTCAATTTCTTTATTTTAATTGCTGTCAGAATTCTTGTCTTCTGCTTGTTTACTGCTTTGTAAGCTGTCATCCTCCTCCAACACATTTGTTTCTGCTAGCAAGTATTCAAACCTTGCTATTAGTTCATTCACGCCTGTGAAAAAATAAAATAGGGAAAAATAAAAGCAGGTACCAGAATAGGTTTCTCCCCAACATCCTCTGTGGTGAAGTTGGATAAAAAGAAGTCATCTTGCTTCCCTTCCCTCACTTTTGTCTTCCTCAGTTTCTTTCATCCCCAGTGATCCAGGACCTCTGCCATATTTTCTTTTTTTTTGATACCATAAAGGAATTTGTGGCTTTTGTTTTATATCCTTACATATTTGCTCTTTGGATTCCATCTCTGTTCTAATTTTCCTCTTGTACAGCCTATGTTTAGGCTCTGTTTTATTGCCTTCACTGAAGTTGGTTTCTCATGTTCGGAAGGTTTTAATTTTTTTTATGTTTTTTTTCTTTGAGTGATTCTTCATCTCTCAACATTTAGGTATGTTGGTTTCTCATTTCCTGCTTCTTCTCTTTGTTAAGAAGTTATTTCACTTTTTTTTAGATCGGGACCAAGTTAATCACTCAATGAAAATCGCTGTAAAAGAGAAGAGTCCTTGTTTTCCAAAATCCACACCACCATGTATGGTGTACTCTCAAGTGAATCTTCTACTTCTGTTTTTCAGTCTTAGAAAGTGGAAGAAAGCTTAACCTAATGCTGTCACTTATAAAAAATTTTTAGGTCTAAGAGCGTACAAAATTGAGCACAGTCTTTCAGTCTGTGGTTTGCTGATCTCGTGGCCCTGCCCAAAGCGGACGAAATTCTGAAAAGGCCAGACAAAATCACATTAAGAGAAATTATAGCCTTAACCTTCCCCGTGACGCCCAAGGTCTCCCTCCTTGGGATGTTCCTGCATGTGTTATACCACTGATGGATTACTGTAACAAGCTCTATTCCCACTTGATCTTAGCTGCCACAAATCAAAGAGTTAGGACATGGAAGCCATCCAAGCTGCCCTCTTCAAGGGAATGTTCACAGACGAGGCGAAATCTTGGTTTAGGAAAGCTGACAGGAAAGGAGAACTAATATTTCACTGTGGATTAGGCTGTATTTTGAGCTCCGTTTTGTCTACAAACATCTTTCAGAAACCACAAAGGCTAAACAATTTCCATCCTGTAGATAAACAGAGATGCCCCTTCCCCTGAGATGCACATCATATGAGTATTTCCTGAGCCTTAGTTCATGAAAAAAAAACCAAAGAAAACAGGCTGCCTCACCAGAAAGGAGTTAGAAAGACCAGAAACAAATTAGTATAGTTATTGCAAAACTTGTGGCTTTTTGTTGAAGGACTGAAGTCATAAATGGCAAAAAAAAGCAGACACAAGTGAAAAAATGACCACAAAATAGAATTCTAGATAAATAAAAGTATTCATAGTTGTATAAAAATATATAAGATCATGCAGGGCCACTGATTGTTTAGTATCCCATGATTAAAAGCACCTGCTTTTTTTTGTGTGTGTGTCTTTTTTTTAACATATTTTAAGTCATTTATTCACTGGAGTTGTACCAGAACTGATGTACCTAATACTGAAGCAGATCCCCAGATTTCTGCAGTTAAACTCGGTATTGTTCCTAGAAGTTTCCTGACCAGTACAGCGAGGAGGGGTTGCATCAGCACTGGTATCTTCGTTGTTAGTGAATAAAAAATGTATTCTTATGAAAATGTTCATCTTCTTTCTCATCCCCCTAAATATTTTTCCCCATGCATCTGAAAGCTGGCCAGCTCCACAGAGTAAACTAGTAATTGTCCTTTTCTCCCCCTAATTTTAATTTACTTACAAAATGCCAAACTTCTGGTTGGTTTTTAACCCCTGCAGCAAGACACTTGGATCAGTTGCGGATACTAGGCAATGGAGAAGCAGGCAACTTTTAAAAGTAAGCAATAGGAAATGTTAACGACACAGGGGAGGCGGCACGGGTTGCTGGTAGGAAAGAACAGAACGAGACTAAGACTTACTCAGGGGAGTAGGAAGCCTGTAGCTGCCCTCCGAGGGACTCAGCAGGGAGGCGTGGGGAGAAAGGAGGTGGCTGAAACAGAAGTGCCATTCTGGCGTGCTGTAGCTTCTGCTTGATACACTGGAAAGCAGGGAGAGGAGAGGAGAGGAGAAAAGGAAAAAATAGTAGGGAAGATCAGGCAGCCTCCCGCATTGCTTCAGCGGGGTTTCTCTTGTCTCGCTTGACAAGAAGTATTTGTGTGCAATTATCATTCAAGTATGCTTTCCCTACGTTACTTCAAACAAAAATAAATGCCAAAAGTCAAATTATTTTCCATGGAAAAAGGGGGTTGGGAGATGCAGGGTTTCTTACGGTTGTATCATTCCTTGTGGTGCCAGCTGCAAGGACTGCTGCAGCTGCCCCAGTTCCTGGCACAAGCTAGCGCGAGCAAAGGTGAAGACAGAGCAGGATAAGGCAGAGACTGCCGGTTGCAGGGCAGACTGGGGCAAGGGGGAAGGAGCTTCAGTGGCAGATGAGACTTCGAGGTTTTGTCTGAAAGAGAGCAAATGACATTTCGCACATGTGCCTGACAGCATTGCAATGTTTCAATAATTTCCAGGTGAAATGACTGCAAGTAGTGTCGCAGGCACTATAACACCCAACTGAAGTGACCTACATCACCACTTACTGGTACTGCTCCTCTTCGTCCCAGGTAGTGGGAACTGTCATACAGCATCTGCAAAAGGTCCTGTATTAGTGTGTTTATTGTAGATTGTTTGAGGAACTGAAATGCAGTGGAGATGTGTATATAATTGGATAGATTCATCTGGTCGTACCTCAGCAAGCACCTCTGTCGTTTAATTTTTAATTAGTGGTTTGATTCAGGTGTTTTCATTTCCAAAATTATTTTGGCAGGATGCTACCTTTTATCCTAGAATTGGAAATGTCTGGACAGAACCTCCTTTATATTTTCCTTGCTTTTGAGAGCTGGCATGTACTTCACTTAAAATGTGTGACTGACAGTGTGCAAGTCGGACTAGCGTTGGTCTTGGGATAATTCTTGTGACATTCGGTGAAGCAAGCCAGTGTGGAAATACTGGAGGAGACAGAGTTTTGAACGTATGCCACAGAAGGTCGCTGCACTCAAATGACAGTGTGTTTGCAAGGAGCAATTCTCAGAATTTCCTTTGGCACTGAACCAGCTCAGGAAAAGAGGAAGATTTTGTGTTCCCTGCCAGAACGCATCCCTGTAATAATGTGAGAACGAACGGTCTGACCCTAAATTATAAACAGCTTAGACTGGGCTGCGGTCTGCTGTGGAAACGATCGTGAACTTTGAAGAGAGAAAGATTTTGTCTGTGATCATGTATATCTTCCTGTGACGTGCGATAAAAGAGTTGTCATTTTATTGTGAATTTAAGGCAACATCTGTCATTGTGAAAGCATCAATCTTCTATTTAATGCACCTTGTGGGTAGGATAAAAATGCAGAGATCCAGGTCTTCCGTAGAAAATGTCTGGATTTGATATGTTCACCACTAAAAGAAACAAGCTGTAGCAATAAACAATAATTATAGTAACAAGCAATAGAAAACTTAAGGATACTGAGGCTACATAAAAAAGTTATTCACTGGCCTTCAGAACAAAACTTTGGATAATTTACAGTGATTTTGAAAAGATGTGCTTTTTAAGCAGAAACTTCAGCTTCACCAGTTTCCCTTCATTTATTTGTTTTGGGTTTTTTTACTTCAATCCAGTTGTGACATTTTTGACCCTGTTCAAGGGCTGAGTGTAAATATAGGAGGCAGGAAACGTGAGTGTAATCAGGTGCAGCATCTTTGATTTTAGTACACTTTTGTACTCTCGGTAGTGGTGGAGCTTAGCCCGGAGACTAGAGGAGATTTAGCTGGAAGAGGAAACGTGTGTGTAAAGCACATTTCGGCTGAGGGAGCGCTGAAGAAAAATGACCTGTTATCTCACAGCAGCTACAGTAGTTTTCTGTGCATGGCAATGCATACCTGGAATTGTATATGCTGCCCTAGGGGAATATACAGCAGAAGCCCTTTTAGGTTTGAGCCAACCTATTTAATTCCCAATGGCACCTCAAAGCAGCTCGTCCTCTCCCTCAACAAATAGTAAGAGTCCAATTCCTGTGTTGCCATGAGATATTTGTGGCCACACAGAGAAATAACATCCCAACACAAAGATCAGAAAGGCTCCCTGATACATGTCCTGCCTGAATGACTGGGGCATGGTCTAGCATTTCATGAATTAGTTTTGAACTTATATATGCAGCAGGTGATATTGGATGTACAGCATGGAGTTGAACTTGTGTTGTGGTTTAACCTCAGTCGGCAACTGGGTACCACACAGCCGCTCGCTCACTCCTCCCCCCCCCCGCCCTGGTGGGATGGGGGAGAGAATTGGAAGAGCACAAGTGAGAAAAACTTGTGGGTTGAGATAAAAACAGTTTAATAATTGAAATAAAATAATAATAGCAATAATAATAATAATGTAATAATAATACTACTACACAAAGCAAGTGATGCACAGTACAATTGCTCACCACCCGCCGACCGATGCCCAGCCAGTCCCCAAGCAGTGGCCCCCCCCGGCCAGCTTTCCCCCGTTTATGTACTGAGCATGACGTCACATGGTATGGAATGTCTTTGGCCAGTTTGGGTCAGCTGTCCTGGCTGTGCCCCCTCCCAGCTTCTTGTGCACCCCCAGCCTTCTCAGTCGGTAGAGCATGGGGAGCTGAAAAGTCCTTGACTAGTGTAAGCATTACCTAGCAACAACTAAAACATCAGTGTGTTACCAACATTGTTCTAGTCCTAAATCCAAAACACAGCACTGTACCAGCTACTAGGAAGAAAATTAACTCTGTCCCTGCTGAAACCAGGACAACTTGGAAAAAATAAGCCTTTTAAAGGACCAGTGTTGTGGAACCTGGATGGGCAGGGAAGTAAACGCTGAGCCACTTGATGGTGGTGGTGGTGGTGGTAGTTTTTGAGTCAGGTGAAAACCAGCGTCATTTGAGCAGTAGGTGTATCATGCGATATTGAAATCTCAGCCCAGTGAAGTGAGAAACCTGGTAGAATTCTTTTTTCTATTGTTGTTCATTGCGGAGTCATCATCTGTTACTATGGTAGCAAGCAATAAATAATGATATAAAGGGATTAAAATGAGTGCTGGCATTGCTGGCATGTGGTTGGAGGGTTTTATTCTTGGTCTGAGTGTCATTTGTGCAAAATATGGTGGTGCATTAAATTGAAAAATAGATTTATTTTTTTTTAAGTTGCCCATTAGTGACTTATGGCAATGGTTTCCTGAATGAGGCTGACCCTGCAGGCCTTGTGTCACATAAATTAGTCTTTAAATCCTATTTGGATGGACTGTCTCGAGCTACTCCACTCTGATGCAACAGTGTCTACAAAGGCACTTCTCAGAAGACTGAACAGTGGGCCTAGCAAGAGATTTCACAGATAAATAATGAATAGTTCTGAATATTTTTCAGTTAGTGTGGTTGTGAATGGAGAGGAACCTGGCAGGAGAAAGGAGGAACATATCAAATATATCCCAGGAGCGTCTAGAAAGTTGCTTTTTCTAAATTGGTTTACAAATGCAAATAAACATTACACAGTGTCTGAAAGAAAAGTCATTTTTATTTTGCGTAACAACCTAAGACCACTCATTCTTTTGCCTGAGGAAAAAAAAGAGATTTATTTTTAAAATTGTAGCAGAAGGTAACAGTAAGCAGGACTAGCAAGCTGCATGTCTTTTGCACATACGTGAACTGAGTTGAGGAGAAAGAAGAATGTATGTTTACCACCTTCCTCCAAAACCTGGGGCTGGGCACAACAGCTATCCAGGGAGAAAGCTGTAATGACCATTTCAGATTACTGCTTCCTTTTATTCAGTGGAGCGCAGTTATAAAATAATGCCACAGCGGTTCTTGTTCGAGCACCTCCTACGCTGAGGTCTCCTGGAGCCACAATGTGATGCGAAACTCACCTGAACTCCTCCTTAGTCCCAGCATGGCCTTCCAGCTGCGGGCAAGAATTGGTGCATCTTTCCTTTCGAGAAAGAAAGAACAAAAAAAAAGAAAGGAATTGTGTCTTTCTACCATTATGCAGCATTAATTCTTTGAGTAAAGTGTTGGAAATAAACATATAAATGAAAAGGTGCAATCCTTCTTCCCTTGGGAATGCTGTGTGGACTGGCAGGGATGTGGTATGCTGTTATATATGCCTTTTCATGTTTCCGTTATGCATATTAGGTTGAATAATTGTCATTATTACTCCACACAAGTGCTTGTTCTCCTTATCACAGGGACACGTAGTTGGGAGATCATTTCTCATCGTTGTTGCTGTTATATTTGTGTATAACACTTTCAGTGTTAGAAGACATCCTAAACAGAACAATAATAGTAAAAATGGCCAAAAAAAAAGAAATTACAAGGATATTGCTAAACAGTGCGACTGCTTTTAAACATTTGTGCACAGATATTAGATCTAGGTTTGGACCACTGTGCTCATCTTCCATGGTCGATGACCTCAGTTAAAGTGAGGCTAAGTTGTTGCTTTTCAGATGGATTTGAATTTTACTTACGTTTTCCACTGATGCAAGTACCTGCTGTTTTATGATACAAATGTGCATGAAATGGAGACGCTTGTTGGCCACATAGTCATTTGACTGCTGCTGCTTAGAATATGGTAAAAGCTCCTTCACGTCCATGATGCATTCGGCTTCACAGCGAAGAGAGAAAAGGATCTGAGGATGTCAAATTCCTCAGGATCCTGCTTTTCAGTGGAATCTGGTGCTCATAATTAAGGGAATTAGTAGCTGTCTGCCTTGGTTAATAGTCCAACACATTACAAGGCTTAGAAAATGTAAGAGTTTGCAGAATAAGAGCATATTACTTAACAGGATTTTGGTGTATTTTATCAGTTAATAATACATACTGCTATTTCAGATAGCCATGGAAAGCCAGTCTTTGTGAGGGTTGATAGATACACTTAAGATACACTAATTGCTGGCATGCAACCTGGATGTTATATTCCACTAGCCTAGAAAAAAAACATCACCTGGATCCTGTGTACAAGTGTCTGCAATTGCAGGAGAGTCCAGTTAGAAGATCAGTGGTCAGGGGATCTTTAGTTTTACTGTGCTACGAGGTTTACGGCTAATTTCTTATCTGAACGTGAGCACTGAAGAAAAAAAGGGGATAGCAGAGGAAACATGAGGGCAAGGTATGTAAATTAGGCAGAGAGGAGGTAGAGTGAGGGTGACCGTGCTTGACACATTACGCTGTTTCCCATTGGAGAGCATCCCATTAGTGCTATTGCTGTTAGGAGAAAAAGGGGCGGGGGGGAAGCTTGTTTTCTGTGGTTTGAAATGTCATGCAGGTAGTACTCTAAAGCTGCAAACTGTCAAATGTTTTTCAGTAGAGTTCAAATATTTTTAACTTCAGAATTTTCCCTTTAAGCTGATCCAGCCTGAACATTTACATCTCACTTCTGTGAGATCTAATAGGAAAAATCTTGTCAGCAGGCTGATAAATGCTAGTCTTTTTGTTTGATTGCTTGTTTTTTTTAGAGAGATCTGAAGACTTAGGTTTGTTTTCTGGTGCTCTGTTGGGAGGCAGTTTCTACACCTTGGATAGAGGAAAGGGATGTTGTATGGTATATTGCGTGTGAAGAAGCTTCCCTTAACTCCTTGCATGTAAGACCTAGAGCAGACTGAAATGCAATGGATTCTGTGCCTGCCTGCAAAATTTGCACTGGTGAAATAGCACTTCATGAAATATCAGGTGGGGTACGTGGTTGTCTCTGAAAAATTTTGACTTTTAGTATTTCACACATGGATATTTTTCTGTGTGTCCACAAACAAAGTGACCAAACTCTGGAGAGCTGGCAGCCAGATTTTCAGTTTCATGAAGGTTTGTCACATTCTTGTGGGCACAGGACAGTTTGCATGTGGGGAATTCACAGACACATTACCCTATATTGGATTTCCTGCTTTACTCCTTCCAGGAGTTTACAACTTCTGCTCAAGCAGAGCCGTGTGTGCTCCACGGAGATTTGTTCCAGGGGAGCTCAGGTGGCATTCTCCTTGCTGCTGTCTCCTTAGGATTTCCCCAGACATCTGAATTTTTGATTGTGCTCAAAGATTCCTGTGCATTCAGTCCCCGCTGAAACTGCCCACTCTTGTGAATGCACTGGCTGTTGGCGGGTTTCATGTGGCAGGGAATTTGCCACATCTTTTCCCTGCAGATAGGCGGTTCTCCAGAGATGTCTCTTGAACCCCTACAGGCTTGAACCTCAGAGCTTTTTGATAGATTAAAACTCATTCCATTTTCAGTGAAAGCTGTCATAAAATGTCATAAAATTAAATTTCGCTGCTGCAGGGGCTGAGAGACTTCCCAACCAGGTTGGATAATTCTTACAAGTAAGACCTAGAAATACCTCCTCTTGGCTTTTTTCCCTTAGTAGGATGGGTAGTATTTTTTCCCATGTGTGTTTTAGATATACCATCTATGGAGAGCAGCAATGTGTTTATCATCAACAGTGAAAATACTGACCTGGAAAGGACTCTTTTTTTTTTTTTTAAACATATGCATTGATATGGATATAAGGAAAACAAAAACCCCACAGCTGCTCCGCCTGCAGGGCTTTTCTGAATAGCAGAATGGATCAAAGGATGTTTTTATTTCCTTGTGAAGAGGAAAAATTCATCACTTTATAAATCACAGCAAAAACAAATCAAATCAATACCAGGAGCTTTTTAATAATCATGCATTTCTTCTGGCTATCCTCAGTATAGGTCTCAGCAGTGGGTGCTGCACACAGCTAAAAAGAGTGAACTAAAACCTGTCTCTGACACTGGTTTTCACTTAGCATTAAGGAATTAACTGGAGTACCAGACTGTAACATCCCAAACACTGACGTGCTTAGAATCTGAGAGCTAAATCTGTATTTTATAGCTTGAGTTCATCTGAACTGTGAAGTGGTATTATAAAATAAATTCTTCCTTTCTTCAGAATTCAAGAACATGTTAGGTAGTTTTACTTTTTTCGTCTGTTGTGTGCTGTGGCTGGGTCGTTAATGCACTTTGTCCGGTTGTTAGCAACGCATCCTGAATGTCTTCTGTAGACCATTGCGATTTGAACACCTTTTTTGGTTGATGAATAAAGGAGACGCTCTCTCTTACCTTCTGTGGAATGTGTTGGCTTCTGTCCTGATGAATGTTACTGTAGGATGCAGTCATTTATTTTAACTGTGTTGAGAGACTTTCAAAGCCATTATATGATCTTGTTACAAGCCGGCATATTCGTACTGTATATCAAAGGATGAAAGTTAGCGCTGAGATCATTAAATAACACTTACTTTCAATAGAGCTTTAAAAAATTCTGGCCCGTGAATTTTGTGATTAGAAGTAGATCATCTATTAACAAGTTGGTGCATGGCTAGGGAATAGATCCAAGTGCTTCCTAAACTGGAGAAGTGTTGGCTGGGTACAGCAGTGAGCAGTAAACAGGGTATAAAAAGCTATGAGTAGTAGAGAAAAGGATTAAGAAAAACATAAAGTTTTGTATTACCTCAGAAATAACTGAGTCATGCAGTTGCTTGGTGCAGGCGTGAAGTTATTAGCAAGGGAAAAAACACATCACAATATTTTATTGTCCCTTCTTTAGGTGTTAGGCCTCCAAGACTAAAACCAAATATATACGTATATGGGTTTTTCTTTGTTTTGTTTTCCTTACTGACATTTCATGTCTAGACAAAGTGTGATAGAGAAAGCTATTTCTGAATTATTTAGCAGTAATTAATAATGTGAATTAATGTTGTGCTGCAACTACATTGACCCTTTCTTATACATACATTGCATTGTTCAGATATCCAAGGATACTACCAAAGTGATTTTGCTTAAAGTGTTACATTTTATTTTCTTTTCTTTTTTTTCAGGTTGACTTTGAACAACTCCAGGAAAACTTGTGTCAGATGGAAAGACGGTGCAAAGCATCATGGGATCACCTTAAGGCTATAGCAAAGCATGAAATGAAGCCAACTCTAAAGCAAAAAATGTCCGAGTTCCTTAAAGACTGTGCAGAAAGAATCATAATCCTGAAGATTGTTCATAGAAGAATAATTAACAGGTACGGAATTAGATTGGTGACAGCAATATCTTGATAATAAATGACTTGCTAAAATTATAAATTATGACATCATAAATATGTTTTTAAGTGTGTAATCCACATTCCAGCAAGTAGTGTTACCAGGATGTATGTGGTGCATTCTTTGTTATAGACACCATTTAAGAAAGATCCCTACTCCAGAAAGTTTCTGAATTTCTGATGAAAAGATCAATGATCCAGGCAATCATTTATTCCCAAGGTGCAATAACTGTCTTTTAACACCTAGTCCCCAAAAGCCAGCAGCTTTATGGTTAAGTTGCTATATTTTCTGTCCTTCCCTGAATACTTTTGAGGGGGATTGACTCACTCTCTGATAAACAAGAACAGGCTGTAGCAAAAAAATGAAGTTCTAATGACGAATTTGTCATATGCAGATACTGAAACGAGTCTTGTACAATGAGTTCTTCTATAGGCAGCACCACTCCTATTTGCAAGGTCTATGACTTTGTGTTTTATGCCTACGCAGCAGAAGACAGAATTAAGATTCCTCTCCTTAGGACTTGCTGTTGGGTTTAGTTTCATCCAATGGAGTTAACAGTAATTGCAGTGCTTTGAAATGTACATATTCATGGTAATTCTGCAATACACCTGAGCTGCTTTTTTTCAGATTCACAAATGGAGCTTAAGTCATCTGAGTAATTTATCTGTGTTCCTGCTTATTAATGAAATTTTGAGAGATTTTCCAACTTGTGAATAATTTCCAAATTGCTGTGGTCAAAATTAGGATCTGGATTCCAAATGATCCTAAATTTGTGGATATACTCTTGAGAAGTTGATTCAGCTCTTCTTTTGTTTTCATAATGACTTGGTTTTCATGCCACAAGTAAGCAGACATCCCAATCGCAGTGGAAGGGAAGTGAATTCACCAGTTTCCTGTTGTGTTTATCATATGCATTGTACAAATAAGAAAAATATTAACTTTTTCCTATTATGTCCTGCAACTACTACTATACTTCTCCAAAAATGTATCCGTGTACATGCATCTTTCTAGGATTGGGAAGACTTTTTATCGTCAGGGATGTAGATGCAGTTAAAAGGAATTCCCACACATTTTTAAACATTCAGTGCTCTATTGTAAATCATGCAATATAGAAGCAATAGTAAAAGTTGCAAATACTGCAAAAGCTCTGAATGCCACAGAAGCAGTAAAACTGTGAATTGAGAGTATCCCAAACTAAAGTACTTGGTAGATAATACAATTTTATGGTCAGTTTTGTGAACCAGAAATGCTTTCCTTCTTGTGTTTGCTAGCCTGTAAATCTGCATTCTTCTTGTCTAGACTTTCCCCAACATCCTAACAGCCTCTTTGAAGTTGCTTAATACAAATAAATAAAATTGAAACTTAATAAATATTTTTTCTATAACTGAAATGAAACTGGTCATTCACATGCCAAATTAGTCATATAAAGTAGATGGAGTTCCATAAACATCTTATCTCCTGCATCAGCCTGGGAAAGTGGACTGGGATGAAGTTATCATAGACTAGACTTTCATGGTTTTAATTATAAAACATGCCAGTGTTATGCAAAGCATCCATGAAAATTCTGTAGCACAAAAGAAATGATGGGAGCTAATAAAGTAATAAATGGATTCACTGAAATGCGGGGTTTTTTTCCAGAAACCATCAATAAAGATTTTTTCCCTTTGCATTTATGAACTCATTGTTTTCCAGGTTTCACTCATTTTTGTTATTTATGGGCCATCCTCCCTATGCAATACGTGAAGTCAACATCAATAAGTTCTGCAAAATTATTAGCGAATTTGCTCTGGAATACCGCACCACCAGGGAACGAGTTTTGCAGCAAAAACAGAAACGAGCTAACCACAGGGAAAGAAACAAGACCAGAGGGAAAATGATAACAGATGTAAGTGGCAAAATGTATCTCCCACAGCATGGATTTTTAAAACTTTCTTTCATCGAATGTCGTATATGAAGTGTTGTTACTCTTTATTTTTATTCTTAAGAGGTTCTTCTACTGTAAGTAATGAACTCTGTTCTCTTAGAAGAAAAAACTTGCAAGTCCTTGATTGTGTATATTTCTTGCTTCATACCAATTTATAGAATGACAACAAACAAATTAAGCATCCAAAAAGAGCATCTCTGTGTGTTGCACAGACGGTGCCCAAAATATCTAGAAGACACCAGGAACTGTGTGTACCTGATCAGCCAAGAATATGAAAAAGGCAAAAAACCTAGAAATTAGGCTCCTAATTGAGGGCATGATTTAAATGATGAACCATTGTAGCCATTTAAGTGGTTACAATCGAATTTAAATGGCTTTTTTCCTCCATCTTTGAATATTCTAATACAGTCTTTAATCTTAGTATTTTGTCTATTTTTATGTGTGTATATATATGCATGCACACGCGCAGCAATTTTCTTCTTAACTTTAAAGCACAGAACAGCCAATTTTATGGGAACAGGCTACTTTGGGGTTCTGAAAGAATGGACAAATTTATGTTCACAGTAGATGTTACCCTGCAAATTTTTTGACTGTATGATTGCATACTGATAGAATAAATTAAAATAGGATTAGTTTTCTCAGCATAGCAAGCTTTAAAATCCCCTTGATTTTTTTTATCTTCTTTTTTTAAAATTGATGTAGTTTGACTCAATTCAAATAAAGTTTTAAGAAGTGCCAGTACTTAATAAAAGTTTCCAGCTGTCTCAAAATCCAAATCTGGAGTCTCGATCAGATGCGAGTGGTTCATTGCATATAAAGCTGCCCCTGCCTTTGGCATGAAAAGCCCTAAGCTGATTACAGTTTTATGGCTCAGGCAACATGGGTCAAAATATAGATATGTATTGAGACTGATATAAATTGAGATTGTATTTAAGTCATTGACTCGCCATCATTTGTAGATCTTTCCTGGCAATATCCTCTTTAAATTTGGAAATCTGCCCCATCTAGAGAAAATGTTAAACCTGTATTATTATCTCAAAAGATTTTCCTTTTGGTCTAGCCTCAGGTTAAGAAGAGGCTCTGATTTTATGCGAAGGGTATAGTATACAATTTTTCAAAACTACCACTGGGGAACTGAGATCACTTTCTTCAGTTGCTTCTCGGTTTTCCTGCCGTATTCTAGCAGAGCTAAAAGATAACAGTAACCAAAGAGATTAGTGAATTAAAATGCTCATTTCCTCAGGTAGCTTCAATGCTTTTCACTAGTGTAAACAATACTGAGACATGAAGGAGTTACTGTTTTCCTACTGTGTGATGTAGTGTTTCTGCATTATCTGTCCAGAAGAACTGGCTGTGGCAGGACAGAAAGCTTCTCTACGTCCTGTTCCTGCAGGAAACACGTAGGGAAAAGGAAAAGGAAATCTGATCACTGGCAGCTGGGTTCAGGAGGCGGAGAGAAGGGACCCTTTCAAACCAGAAGGTGGCTCAGGGCTGACGGCTAGTCAGTGAGGAGCAGAGCCAGGGACGGTGGCTGTTCTCTGAAAATGTAAGAAAGGAGGCAGCTAGGCCTTTCCCAGAAAATTGTATTATTGGAAGAAGATCTCTTGTTCAGCTCAAGGTAGTGTTGGGATTTGAGAAGAATTAAATGCCATCTGACAGCTAGTGTTCCACCTAAATATAGGTCTCCAGAAAGGGAGCATTTTTTGCCTATCACTAATTTACAATTATATAATGGTCCTATTAGCTTAAAAACAAAAAGTCTGCTGGAGTAAAAAACCACATTCTTTAAAACTCCCCTTATAGAGATGTTGTTTAAGGGAGTTATTCATGTGGCCGTACGGTTATTTCAGGACTTACTAAATCTCTTTAACTGTAGCCCGGTAATATGGCCTCGTTCACCATTCATTTGATTGCAGTATATGGTAAAACAGAATTAAAGTTGCATCAGACTATTTGTCACAGCTTCCTTTGACAACTTCAAAGTCAGATCTACCTCAAAACAAGTTTCCAAGTCAGCAGGATGGAAGATATTTATGTGTGAAGAATGATGAAAAAGGAGAGTTTTATTGTAGTCTTGTGTTGGCTGTGATTTTTATCTGGTCTTGATTTTCTTAGTGTTTTATATTTGAAGGCATTGGAAAGGGAAGATATATCAGTAATGCATTGACAGTATGTTCAACTAGTTACAAAACACTGATAGAAGAAAGTTTAGATCTTGACACTGGAAAGAAACTCTTTGTAGAAAGTAATCCTAATAAGAAGTAGTCATGTGGAATTTTAATTTCTGCTTTTGGTGACCTAGAAGGATTGTGCAGTTATTTGATATTTACCTCCCTGTCCTTTTGAAAGTTTCCTCAGGATCTCATTTTTATCACCTTACAGTACATTGCTTTTAGGCAGAAGAAGAGGGATTTTAGCAAAAATGGGAAAGGAATAAGCTAGAATCATCCCAGTTCTTAACGAGAAGGCACATATCTCTTAAACCTTGGTCCCCCCTGCAGACTTGGAAGGCAGAGGGGTGCTGGCTCTTTGCGTGGAGAGAGTCTGCTGGCTCTTTGCGTGGAGAACTTGCATCAGCTTCAGCAACTGCTCACATGGAGTAGGGCTGAGAAACACGATGGGGAATATTTCCAGTCTTTCTTTCAGACTTTTACCACAGAGATCTTTATATGTTCTTTAATAGCTGAAGTGGACTGGGCACTGTCAGTTTAAATCTTGGTGAATGTTGGCCACAAGAGAAAGATTGGGGGGGGAGGGGGGGGGGGTGTAAGGAAAAAAAAAAGGGAGAAGAACAGTGAGTTGCCACAGTTTCACAGGGAAAATTGCCTAGTCTCTGTAACCTTATATCTGGCTTTAGCCAATGATAGCACTCATTTCAGGCACACTAAAAATAACAAGCAAGCAAAATAGAGAAGAAATGCAATTATAGATACAAGTCTGAGCTTTTTAATGATTTTTAATAATAGTAGGTAATATAAGCATCTGTCTCCCAGATTTACGAAGCTCTGCTTTTTACAATACTTAAGAGTTTCAATTCCAAAATTGCTATGTAATAGAAATAATATTTTGAAATGGCAAATCCACCACATAGAAATGCTAGTCTAAAGGAAAAATGGGAGAGAGGGAGGGAGAAAGAAAGGAAGGGAGGGAGGGAAGGAGGGACATCTCAGATTGTCCTGCAACATCCAATATTGGATGACACAAGAATCAAGCAGCCTTTTTTTTAAAAATTAACATCTTGTGCCTGCTAGCAGTATTCAGTATAGCAATATTCTTTCAGCGCTTTTTGGTAATATTACATGTTAAAAATTTCCTAATTTATTAATATTTCTCAGTGTATTTATAATGATGAAATGAAGGAGGAAATAAAAGGCAGAATGTACACACCTGGGTGAGAACAGATTCCCTTGTGAAACAAAAGTTTGATTTATTTATTTTGCTACTTTGAATCCTGTTGTCAGTATTTGCTGGGGGCAAATGGCTCTCCAGACATGGAAACATGATGGGGATGGTGAACTGCTCCTCCTGTGCACAGGAGTAGCTTTGGGTGCAGAAGGACAGCAGTTCTAGGTGTGAGCCCTCTCCACCCAGAGCAGGAGGAAGGGAAATGGTCATGCCCCGGGTACTGGAGATGAGCAAAGTCAAACAGAGAGGAGTACATTGCCCTTAAAGTAAGTCCACAGCAAATCACTTCTAGCTAGATCAAATGGGCAGGAAGGCCAGCAGCTGGCACTTCCCTTGTAAAAATCTAGCTTGATATAAACTAATAATATAATACACTTTTGTTTGGAGCACACACTTTGTAATGTGTGTACGCTGCCGTTTCACCTTTCCCTGAGTGCCTTTTGCATATTGTTTAGCTTAATTTCCTCTCCTCCTGCCTTTTATTTATTAGATAGATGTACATATGGATTAGAGTACAAGTATGTTCTTGCTTCCCATTCTTCTCCTTTCTGTTTCTTATTCATGCCAAAAAGTGAACGGTGGCCTTCTTCAGAAGAATTGCTTTACGGTGTGACTCCCTGCCACCCGGGGGATGGAAAAAAACAAAAGGATTGTAAAGGGAATATCATGGAATCATAGAATAGTTTGGGTTGGAATGGACCTTTAAAGGTCATCTAGTCCAGCCCCCCTGCCGTAGGCAGGGACATCTTCAACTAGATCAGGTTGCTCAGAGCCCCGTCCAACCTGACGAGGTCGCGCTGCGAAACATCTGCCCATGTTTCTCTCAGTGCCACTGTCCAAAGAAAAATAAGCATCTCACTCTTTGAATAAAACATACCCTTAAAAAGTAATGTTAATGCGCTGCTCAGCACTCTCACAGCTAATCTTCTTATGGAGATTGTGCTGAAACTAAGCTGAGGGCCAAAGTAAATCAGACTTTCATGTTTAATGATGAATGTTTCTGGAACAGAATGTATCAATCCTAGACTGAAATCATAGCTGAGATGGAGATAAGGTAAAAAATATGTATTAGTAATATGAGGGAGGGGAATAGAATTGGTGGAATGCTGCTTTTAAAAAACAAAACAAAACCCACAAATAAAAAAATGCATCGAATTTCTGGGCTATGTTTGTACTTTATAAGCAGTCAAACTGAAAATTATGGAAACAAGGAGCCCAGATACTTGAGAAACTGTGTTTTACTTTGGGAACCTTCCATGTGGGGCATCTGACAACCCTATGAAGAATTCCCCAGGCATTTGGGAACACAGCTCTAAATAGTTTGCTAATTCCCTGTAAATCCCCAAATTTAAGAACACTCCATATACCACAATATTTTGATATGCCCATTGCATTTAATGTAGTGTAACTGTCAAGATAGTTTTACACGCCTGCTGTCACAAAGCATGAAAGCACTGAATGACAAAGGATAATTGTATCTCTCTAATTCCCAGGATCTGATATCAGGCAGCTACTGAAGAACTTTAAGCATTTATTCAAAGACTACTCAGCATTTGACCTGAGTGCTCTGCTAAATTGGAAGTTGAAAAGCCCCAGCTTAAAAAAGGAATTAAAACAAGCACTTCAGTGTAGAGAAAAGGAATTGCCAAGAAGCTGACCCCTGCACTGGGAGAAAGCAGCCAGGACCTCCCTGTGCTGAACACAGCTGGAAAAAGCAGAGGGAGTCCTTCCTAGTGTTCTCAATTTCCAAAGGGCAAAAAGTGGGCAAGCAACCGCATGGCTCAAGGGAGAGAAATAGGATGGGTTAGGGGTAGTTTCAGTTCGTAATTTCTCTAAGAAAAATCAGGAAATTTTTATATACCCTACTGACAGTGATAGTCCGTTCTATGTACAATTAACTTTAAAAAAAAAAAAGCAAGCTGATTATCTAAGGAATGAATTTCTTACACGCTTTGTATTTTTATGTCCTCCTATAATTGCATAAACAGTACCATGGTTACCTCTTACTCTGTTGTGGTTGACCATACTGTCTTTCCTAAATCTTGCTGTTTGTCCTTCTCCACCCTGTCCTTTGTTTCCGGTGGCAGACCGATGAAGAAGAGGATGCTGAGGTATGGTTCTCTGAAAGAGCATGTCATTCCCATGTCCCCCGTGTGCTGTGACACCTAATTTCTAACTCAGATAGTATGGACTGCTCAACTCCATCTGCTCAACTGGAACTATGAACCATGACATTTTTCTCATAGCTTTTTGGCTCAATCGTAAGAATGCATTTTTACAGTCAGCTTTAACCATATGCATACCTGCTCTCTTGAATAAGGATATCCTGATCTGAGGCCTTAATAATGTTAAGTTTCCTCATTTCTTTTCCTTAATGTCTGTTTACTAAACTGCAAAGTATCCCCACTACCCAAAACATCAGTGATCTGAATGTTATGGGGATCATCAGTTACCTTGGGCTACAGATTACCATGATAACTTCATACTCGTTATTAAGCTGTGTAAGTCCAAATGGTATTATTTCATAAAGTGTTCAAAAGCATCAGGATATAGGGATGCAAAGCAAATTGTAGCGGTTCTCTTTGCTGTATGAACTGCGAATAAGATACTGCAGTCACCACAGAGGTGAGCCACAGAGTAGTTCACGTATTTATCATAAAGTGCTCCTGAAGGTGATGTTGAAAATGAAGAAAGGAGTGAATAAATAATTTAAGAACTATAATGCTATATTCATAATAAAACAATTTATTGGTTTGAGGAGCATCTATTGTGCAATGCATTTTTTGTTCAGCATTAGAGCTTTCTTCAATTTGCTGAACATAAACAATGTGGCTTAATGCTCACTGTTTCATAATGGCAGTCATTTGCTCAAGAGGCTGGGGTTTGGGCATTAATCTACAGCAACATCTGAAAATTAAAGAAGTAAAATAAAACTTCTGGCTATAGAGCTTCTCCCCCAGTGATGATTCATGCTGTATAGCTTGGGGCGCAGAAAGAAAATTACACAAATTAGCCTTTTTATGCCAACATTTAACTAACCTGTGTGAATAGTAACTAACAGTTATGTCACGACTTTGTCCTTTGTTTTTTTTCTGGATGGTATTGATCAGCGTTACAAACCATTGTGTGTAAGAGAGATTTCTTAATGCAAAAATGGCATGCACTTTCATAGAAGTTTCTCTCTAATGGTTTTCTGTCTTTTAATTTAACGTGATACTCTAGCACTTGCACACTTCCCACATCAAAATGTTGCAAGCTAATATTTTAACAAGAAAACAAACTTCTCACTATCAAAAATAAATCTCACACTGATATATTTAGTTCAGTGCCTCGTAGGGATTATTGTTTTGCTACTGCTCCTCTGTTAACTTGCTATCCTACCCCGTAAAGTCATTATGTGAAAATAGAATTACCCTGTCATTGATTTCCAGATTAGATACTTTCAGTTTGCAGTCTTGACAGCCCCAGGGACTCGATCAAAGCCCTGAAAGTAGGGCCCAGTCTTTTCTTCCAATGTACTGTTCTCTGACAGAAAGGCTCTGCAGGTTTGCATCCCTTTAACTGACTAGCTCGATACCGTCAAGTGAATAATTAATGTTGTTTATTATGCAAAGGGAGAAGAGAATGTAGCACACCTTCTTTCATCTGTGCTGAATTGGTAGGAGTAAGAAAGATTAAAAAGAAAAAGAAAACATATTTCAGTTTCTGATGCTGGACTGATATGACTGAAAATACTGAGGGATATTATTATCTGTTGATGCCTGTTTGCTGTTGACAGAGCCTGTCTTTTCTGCAGCCAGGACTGTATTTTAAATGTGCTTTTAGCCTTTCTGTAGATAAGAGCAGTGGAGCGAATACCAGCATCACAGCCCTTTGTAGGCAGAGGCTGGGAAGGGAGAGCAGCCCAGCGATGCATGCTCTTCTCCTTAGAAAGTATCTGTTTCTGCTGTTCTCATCCATTTCTAGACGGCTGTTTTCAGTCACCGGTGGAGCTGCTGCATCCACGTGCTATGCGAGCCCAGCTAATGTAGCCGCTGTTGTTAATGTAGTCGTGGTGACAGGAAAATCATGGGGGGGGAAGCAGAGGGCAGATTCCTAAATCTCTTGTAAGGTTTTGTTTGTTCTTCTAACTGCTGACTGCAGTTTTTGTGTTTTGGCCATGAAATAATTTGGCTGGGTGTTTTGGGACTGGGGATTTTTTCAGCATTACTGGTAATGTATTTTAAGGTTACTTGTAGGTATTTGTGTTTTAGACCATTTTGAGAGTTTTCTGTGCAGCAACGCAGAGAGGCAAGAGGGAAAGGTCTCTCTTCCTAGAATACTCTTCTCCCAGTTTTGCCTTGTTACTGAAAGGTGATGGTACAGGAAAAAGCAATTTCTTATTTGTGTCGGGTCTCATGCTGTCTCCCTCAGCGTCATACCTGACCCCAGATCAGGCCCAGCCTGGGTCGAAGGTTTCAAAGCAAGCTTTTACCTTATACTCTCAGACAGAAGGTCAAAATTATAAGGCTTGAGCTAATGCATCTGGTTTTCCTCTGATTCTGTCTGCTGTTCCCTGCTGCCGCCCTGTTTCCAGTTTATTTCTGCTCAGGGTGCATGCTCTGGGAGAGGAGCAACTGTTGCCTGGCTCTTTCGGGAGTATCTGCTGTCCAAACCAGCCCAAGAGGACTCTTTTCTCCTTGCAATTCGCGGTCAAGACTCTGGCCTATTCTCCGTGCTGTTTTCTGTTAAAACAACAAATCCGTTTTCCTCCCGCAGTCTGGCAAGTTTTCCAGCAGCTCGCCCCCCTGCCAGAGCCAGCCCCAGGGGCTGCAGTACGCTGAGGACGCTGCAGAGCATGAGAACATGAAGGCTGTGCTGAAGACCTCCTCCATCAGCGGGGAAAGCACCACGGCGCTCGGGGTTCGCACTCGAAGCCGGGCCAGCCGAGGTAAGTGCCAGCAGTTTCCTTTTGGCCACATTTCTTGTAGCACAGTAGCTGCACGGTGGCCTAAACGCAGGTTGTGGCCCCCTTGCGTAGCGCTCGCGGCAAAAGGGTTGAAGGGGAAGGAGAAGACCCCAGTGGTGTTTCCACACTGGAGGTGGTGATTTGGGGCACGGGGATGTAGGAGAATTCATCTGAAGTTTTAACGCGTGGCTCACAGCCAAAGTAGTGCCTGGGGACATTAGGAGAACAAGCCTGCAGAAATTCATACCTCTCCCCCCACCCCTGTGAACATGGCTGCCCACCAACACCCCAATTTTTATTCCTGTTCTCATCATGAAGGCAAAATAGGGGATCCACGATGTGGTTTTCTTTTTATTTTCAACAGAAGCAAGTAGAAAGTAGCGATTCACATTGAAGTGAAAGGGCCTTGCAGCAGTTTAGGAATGACTGGGGAGAGGAAAAAGGGTAGGAAAAAAACGGTTAATCTTCTAACCATCTCCCTGCTAAACTGCAAAGCTAGTGGATTAAGTGGAGCCTAGGAGCATAAAAAGCTGCTGTGGACAGCCCCGCATCTCCTTGCTGTCCTGACAGATATCTCTTTCTCTGAGGTCCATGGCTCTCTGCTGTTTCCAAATGTCAGCACGGGTGATTTCTGAAAGCTGACAGGGAGGAAATGAAAACCTAACCCAATCCGCCGATTCCAACACCTGATACTCTAACAGAAGAGCTCACTGGTACAACCATTCTTGGCAATGAGATAGCCTTGTTTTTTGTCCAAGACATGATTCACTGGTACACCTCTTCATTTAAGCAGCCACTAAACCACTTCCTTTATGCTAAATCATTTTACAGACGCTGGGTTCACCAGTTTATTTTCTTTCGTCTTCCCCTCACCCCCTCCCATACACATGATACCTGGAAGAGGATTTTGGAGTAAAGGTGATGCACCAAATTCAAGTCCTCAGTTTTCTGTTCTGGTATTTCTTTTCCCTCACATCTGGATATCTTACACTTTCTTGATTCTTTTTTGATACCACTGATAGCACATCCAGAGAGCATCCACCACTAAGTCTGTGTGTGTGTAGTTTATTAAGGCTTGAAACCATGATCCTGTCTAATTTAGAGGTTTCACAGCCCCAATTTAAGAAGCAAGTCAACTAGCTAAAGTACAAAGATGAAATAATTCAAGCTGCACTGCAACAAGCTGAACAGCAGAAGTAATCCATTGAATGCTAATGAGCAGTGTGTCCTGATAATGAGAGTCAGCTTGTGTTCCCCTGAAGAACAGCAGAGGCAGAGGATGGGGGAGCCAGACAGAAGCTTGTCAGGAGCTTCTGTCGTAATACAACTGCTTTTGACGATAGCCAGGAGAGAAGCAGCAGAGCAAAGTGCTAATCAAAGCTGTTGTTTGTTGACATTGGGGACGTGATATGGAGTGGCCTCGCCAGTGAATTTTTAGCTGCTTGCAATTCTACCACACCCACTCTTTTGCAAAGCTCGCTGTCGGTGTTCTCGCTGCATACTAGCCTTCAAATTATTCAAAAACAAAAAGCACACGGAACAGTAGTCTGTAGTGGCGGAACCCAGAGATGTGTCTGACACAGCTCTGTCGAGTAAGGAGTGCCAAAGCCTTGGGTTTGGAGACATGGCTCACTTGTTTGTTTGTGGTTTTAACCAAAATTGCTTATTTAGTTTTTCAGCTTGCCAGCAACTCTTGCTTTTCTGCTCATAACAGGGCACACGCAGTTGTGCCAGAACACATACAGCTCTGTGACGAGAAGGTGAATTCTTCATTGTGAAAAGGACAAGTAGATAAGTCAAACCACATTTTTTGCCCTTTTCATGTCTTCTTTGCACTAGGCTGTGATACAGATGCTCAGAAATGGATTCATTCTCTCTTTTGGTACAAAAGACCTGTCTTGCTGATTTGCATCAATTTCTAACATGTGCCATGTCTTCTAGTCTCTGTGTAATAGGAGCAGAGGGAAACATGGTCACACAACACTCCAGCAATCCTTGGCTGGAGAGAGAGTCTCTAGCAGACAGTTGCCAGTTGTATGGTCAAGTATAAGACTCTGAGGCTGAAGGGAATAGAAAGTTATAATTGCATTTGAGCTCTCGGGTCTCTGCTGATACAGCAGAGAGTCTAGGGTATTATTTAGAAATATTCTCCGTTAGACAGTCTTCTACTTTGGCCAATTTGAAGTAGCAATGACTGAGCTGTCTGCTGTAATTCCCAAAAAAAACCAATTGCAAAACCAAAGTGATACAAGAGACTTCTGTCTTCTTTTCCCTCAATTCATTTGCTGGACTTTTCCAGGCCGTATCGGTTCGTGGAACGCTGGCAACGATGATTCACCTAATGCAACGGATGACGCAGCAGATGAGATCATGGATCGTATTGTAAAGTCCGCCACCCAAGTGCCAAGCCAGCGAGTGGTGCCTAGAGAGAGGAAGCGGTCACGAGCAAATAGGAAGTCATGTGAGTATATGGCTATTAATTTTCTCAAAATAAGCAAATATGCAGATATTTATGTATATCGGTGTAGGAACCAGGCCTTTACTATGCAGACATGCATTGGTAGTTCATAGTAGCTTGAGTGTATACTTAATGGTGGGCATATATTCCTCTTGCTATTGTTTAAACGATGTATGCAGTGGATGACTGTCTTCTACAGAAGTTGAAATGTCCTTAGCAGTAAGAGAAGAAGAATGTTTTATGGTGCTTTAGAGCTTCTCTGATGACAGTACTTATTCATAACTAGAGAAGTCAGATCAAGACCTCAAATGGAGACTGTGAAGGTACCCTGAACTGGCATGAAGATTAGTAGTTGTATCTGTAGTTGAATTTATTCCTAAAGCAAAAAGTAGTTTGAGAGATTTCACCTCTTAAAATCTTTCTCTCTTGTGCTGTGTACCATCCTTCCACAGCACTGAAACCAAAATGTCTACTGCTGCTTGGCTGCAAAGTGGTTATAGAGGAGCTTAACTTCCACTGGGAAGAAAAGGTAGCACATTTATAAGGTGGTCTTTCAATGGTGTAGTGTGGCTGCAGGGCTGAGCTGCGGCACCCGAGTTCGAGCAATTTGATTTTGTGCTTTATTAAATACAATGTTTAAGAGGTGATGACCTTTCTAGTTCTTTTTTTCCTCATGTGCAGACACTACTGCAATTACTGTGAGAAGGATAAGTACCCAAAGAACATAAGATTTTAGTGTTTAATGTCATTCACCATATGTGGCTTTTTGACTACCTTTCCATCCATCTTTTTAGCATTTCTGGGAAGTTAGGACAAAGAGGAGACAACAACAGTGAGTGAAAAATCACACAGATTTTCGTTTTTTGTGGAATTGTTCTAACATAGCGGGTGATCAAAATCACTTGGTATAAGCAGTGATTGCTATCAACTAGCATGTGCTGAAAGCATATCCACTTTCCCCAACGTGCTAAGAAAGGGACTCCTGCATGCAGCAAGGGCAAAAGCAAAGTGGACACCGGTTAAATGAGCCAGACTTTAAGCAAAGAAAATGAGCTGACACTGGATTGTCTGTCTTACTTTTCATCATACACTGTGCCGTACCTCTTTGTGGCATCACCTTCTGCTGCTACCCACTTCCCCACACGGTTCTGGTGTTCTGCACGTGCTGACTGCCCTAGTCGGCTTGTGCATATCAAATAAACCTCCTGTATGTTTGCCTATTTCCATGGTTTATCCCGTGCTAAAATATCTCCTCTGTTAGCAACGCTATCTTCATGCACACACCAAAAAGTCTTATTTCTGCTTTTTGCCACGTACCTTTTTCCCAAGGAAGCACTTGCTGCAGGAAAAAAAACAAAACAAAACAGGATAATGATAATAAAAATACTATATATTTTTCCATGGAGTTCAGTAAAAACATTAACAGGGATTAAGCATTCAGTAAATGTTTAGGCTGGGACTGATTTCCATTGTAATTAATCATGATAGAATCCAGCTCTTTTGCTTGTTTGTTCTTCAAGATCTGGATGAGACTCTTAAGTGGATTAAAAGGCAGTTTCAAAACAAACATAAAGTTCAGTAGTTTAGCGTCACTTTCAGCTGACATACTGAAAGAAAGTGTGAAAGGAGAATGTCTTAACTGAACTGTTTCACTCTGATAGTCAATATACCTGGATGATGAATAAATGAAGTAGTTTAGCTCTAAAATACACTCAGCTGGACTGATGATATGGCACCTCCAGGAAATGAACGGAGACCAGCCCTTGTCACTGCATCATGTGAGTTAAACGAGCAGAAGATCTTCCAGGTAGAAATACAACACAGGTCCTCAATAAACATATTAGAAAGTAGATTTTTAGGCATACTTCAATGATTTAGATTAGCAGACGCTATGATATTTATTGTCTGCAGAGCAAAGAGACCCTATTATCTGATGAGTTTGATTCACCACCTTCAACCTTCAGGCTCCCATACACTTCCTTTGGCTTTTGCCATGAGCTTGGTATTCAATCCATTCATGAACATCAAAGCGAAATTCAGTTGAAAGGAATGATTTTCACTCTGCATCATATGTCTCATTACTTCCAGTGCAGAACTGGAAATCTTCTTAGGCTTACTTAGCATTCGGCAAAGATTTTAGTGAACCTGAGCTGAGATACGTGTTTTTAGCAAAATCAGAAACCCAAAAGATTCATATGCAATTGCACTGTAAACATTTCCTCTGGTTCAGGTAGAAGGTTCTCATGGGCGAGGGATTTTTTTTGCCATTAAAAAAAGACAGAAAAATGTGAAGTAAAAAGCAAGTGATACTCAAGTCATTTATAACTAGGGGAAAACAGAAACAGGAATATGGAAAAGGTTGAGTTAAACTCAAGAAATAGTTGTAATGGGAAAATGAGACATTTTGACATGTTCCTTTGAATCATTTTACCTTTTGTAATTGTTGAGCAGCATGACTGTGTCTGGTATGCAGAGAGCTTAGTTAGATCTTAATGACATCGAAGAGTTTGAACTCTCAGAGCAATCAGCAGAACCGTAAATTGGGAGGAGGAATAAGGCAGTGAGTCATCCAACAAAAGACAGATGGAAACATCTGTATCTGTTGGTTGAAGATACGAAGGGTCACTGATAAATCCAGATATGACTGAAGTTGACTGAGACCTAGTAGGAAGGAATTTGTTCAGTGGCGCTGAAATGGACTACAGAAAGCTAAGGTACATGATAAGTGCATAACAACTGAATTCCTGTGATGATCTGCAGAGAGAGAACTTAATTCTGTGCTAGACCTTTACACAGTGGAGGTTTTTAAAGGTCAAATTTGACATTTAGAAGTACAGTAACCAACTGGAAGTCATTGCCTCATGATGAGTGTTCAGTGGCCTGCCAACCAGACATACTGGAGCGGTGTTATATATGAGAAAACAACATTACAGTTGTATTCATTCATTAGAAGCCTCATCAGAAAGCCACAGCATTGAATGAGCCACAGAAACTGAAATGCTTTGTCACCCCTCGAGGTGGTCGTTCAAAGACAGCTTCAAGGCAAGTTGCCATGGGAAGCTTCTACTGGTTTTTTTTTTTTTCTCTCTGATGTCCTTATTCTGTGTGTAAACAGCAGACCCCAGCTTCTAGAGATGTCAGATCAGCATACTTTAAAAGCATAAAACACAAATTAGGTTGAAAATATACTGTTTCTGTTTTTGAAGACTGAGGGCAGCTTTCTGTGAGAAAGGTTTTTATAACATTGTGGGGAGCTGTTCAACTTAGCAAAGAAATGAAGAATAATATAATTTAGATTGTCTGGTTCTCCCATAAGGTTCGGATGACCTTCACAGATGATGCCATAACAAACAATGAGTGCAAAGGAAAATTGGGATAAGGAAGTTTTAAGATTCATTCCATTTGATAGTCCGAATTCCAATTAATACAATTGCTGAAGTTAATTTTAGCAGCTTACAGAACAGTATTATAGGCATCGCACCAGTGGATTTGGGGAAAAACAAATGAAACTCTCTGTATGAGATACCACTGAGATTTCAAAAAACAGTCAGAGAGCTGAATATAAAAAATTAATATAAGGTAGATAAGCAGAGTTTGCTGTGCGGATTACAAGAAGCGAGGTAAGAGAAGAAATTATGCAAAGAAGAATAGGGCTGCTTAGAAAATCCTGTTACTAAATGAGAGTTTCACACCATGATGAACCAGCCTGTGCCAATTGTTTCAAATTGGGGGAGAAGCAAAATAGGTCTTATAGCCACGGCAGCTTTGAGGCAACAGAAGACACATAAAGACTAGCAGTATCATCCACAAGATAAAAATTTTACTTAAGTACATTTAATTAAAAGAACCCCCCCAAAACTCCATAATAGGCAAATAGGAAGATAATGCTGTTTTCCTTCTTGTCCTGGCTGTTTATTTAAAACATCCATCCCCTAACATAAAACCAGTTCTGTCAGGATTAGACTCTTACGGAGGTGCCGTCTCTGTGTTGGTCTTGTTGAACTGAATGGATCTGTCTCAGGAGAATGATAGGGTTCCCATGAGTCAGCATCACGAAAAATCATACTCCAGTTTAATACTCATAAGCATATGGCAGGTATTTGCACTAATTCTGGCATACACGGAGCAATACTTGGAAATGTTGAGCCAAACAGGGTTGATTTTTGACCTCAGTGAATGGCCGTGGCAGGGCACTGGAAAAGGACCAAGAGAAAGTCCTAGGGATTCGTTACCTTGTTCAAGTGCTGATTAAGCCACAGGGTGGCAAAACCAGACCGGCTGACTAGCAATGACCTTAAGGCTAAAACACGAACCTGCAGGTATCTTCCTCCTTCTTTATGAATTGTTAGTATTAGCAACCTTCATGCTTGAAAATGTGTCTCCTGGCTCCCTAAAGTCAAGGCAGTGGTCAAAGAGTGGGGATCCCGACATGGTCTTGCCAACAAATAATTTCAGATAATTGTACCAAGGAAATAGCTCTTTAAAGATGGCTTGACTACACAGCACTGTTTGCATCTGGATCTTCAGCTGACCTTGAATGGTAAATCACAATGTAGCGCCCAGGTGTGACTAATACTTGATGGTGAGTAGCACAGTGGTGGTTGTATTGGATTCTGCTGGAGACACTGCATGAGGACATTGCAGAGAGGCTTGTTTTCCCCCACATAGTTTTATCTCAGAGTGTCTCTCTGTGTGTGCACTCCTTATTTCTCTTAGATTTTATTAAAATTGAAAATCCGCTTTAGATTTGAGTAAGAGAAATGGGTTTGGAGCAGATCATAATTGAATCAGAATTCAATCCAATATTTGAATGAGACGACATGATCAAAATTATTTGTGATGTTTAAAAAAGAAAGAGGAGAGACATGATAATGCCTTGTTCTTTTATTAGGTTTTGGAAGCACATGTTAGCCTAATAATATACCCTGTGACTGATCCTTGAGATATGGAAACATCTCATAAGGATTTATGGATTTATTTGCATAATGACTTGCGGGGAGTAAAAAATTCTTACAGTCATTATGCAGAAATGGATCTGAGGCACCGCCCAAGTAATCTGTCAGACTCATACAAGTGCACTGTGGAGGAGATAGGAATTGAGTCAAGATTACCTGAATCCTAGACAAATAAGCTCAGGGCCGGTGGATTAAACTTAACTACAGAACATCCCAGGTCAGATATTTCATATTAAATTCCACCTTCGGTAAAAGTGAAATAGGAGTTAGCGCACTGTCATCAGGTGCCAAAACGTGGGAAAGAGCTCTGCCAAAGGACCAGGCGTGGAGACAAGCTTTAGACAAGTTTTAGTAACTCATGCAGCGCTGCTTTGGAATAAACGTGTTTGTAAGCAAACAAAATACTAGATGGGAGACTATTTGAATCCAAAGGTGTGTAATTTTTGTTTGGCATTCATAGGGTGCTTCAGTTAACTTTTTCTTTTTCTTTTCTTTGTTTTTTCATTATTTTTCATTTTCATGTCTCTCCACTTACTTTTTCTGGCTATGAAAAGGTACAGAAGTGCCAAAATACCAGGAGGGAGACTGTTCTTCTGGTATTTATAGCCTGACTAAAAGCAGGAGTTAATGGAAATTATGCTTTTTAAAAAATAAAAACCTTACAAGAAGAAAGTCTATATAAAATGCTTTAAAGGCAAGCAACTTCACTTAGAATTTGCAACTAATTATTTAGGATTTGAGTAACTGGATCCTATCAGGAGTTAGAGGAGGGGGCAGAGTAATCTAGTTAGTGATGCACATTTAGCAACAGTTCTTTGCATTTAGAAAAAGTAAATGTATCACCGATAGTATTCAAAACTATCAAAGTCTGTTTGTCCTCACACAAAGTACTGAGCCTTCAGAAGGTCAATACCCAGTTAATAAAAATCTAATTATTGAATGAAAACAGAACGTGAGATAAAGCACTTAAAACTCGGGCAGCTGGAAGGTTATCTCCATTAGATGCCAAGATAGCTAGTGTCTTTTGGATGCCTTTTAAGTAATACATTCTTTCATCCTTAGGATGGCAAGATCTTTGCAAAAATGACAGAACTAAACTCCATGATCTACAATAAATAAAAATACAAACAATAAATAAAAATCATTGATAATAGTTAATGAATGAATAATAAATACAGTTGACCACAGTAAGCTATAGAAATTGATGTACCTGATCAGGGTGAGGCCTCCGTAGTCCCGTATCTCATCTCTGCCAGAGGCCGGCATCAACAGCTGTAGGAGAACAGACAGGAGAGGTAGGATTAGTTGAGTAACCTATAGGTCTCATCGTGGGTTTTAATAGTTGTAAATCAGTGTATTTATTTGAAGCATGAGGCTGAATAGCTGGCTCCATATTTTCAGTTTTGTCAATTGTAATTGATGACATATATAATTGTGATTGTTGATATTAATACCATTTCTAAGCAGGTATGTATTTATGAGTGTTTAGTTTCTGCTTTACAATGTGTATTACATTTATTTTTATAGCTGTCTTTCAAAATAGCTGGTCTTGACAGACAGGGGTAGACATTCTGCTTTTTAACTGTTCAAATGTATAGTACCTATGTATTTTGTTGGCAGTCTCCATGAGTTTCAAACTGTATCTTTCATATCTCAAGTTTTGTTCAAGAATGTTTGCCTGATCCTAGCACTGTGAAAATGAACTTGCCATCATTCTGTACAGTTCTACATCATGTAGAATTCAAAACAAAAGGTTTTTTGAAAGCCTGGTTTAAAATCTAGTTTAAAAAGTTGCTCGTAAAAGAGGCTTAAATTCGTTTTCCAGTCACTGTTTTAGAGGGATCTCTGAGTCATTTCTAGAATGAATTTTATTCTGATACAAATTATTTGTTTTGGGGCTCCTATCCTCAAATTTTCTGCTTGAAACAGCTTTATCTTTTTTATATAAGGAAAGTCAGATATAAAATTAACCTAGCCTGCACCATTAAGTACATTCCTTAACTTTGCATTGGGTTCCAGTACCAGTATTTAGAGATACTGTGGACTCCAGTATTTGCTCAAAATTGAGCAACATTGTTTTAACACAACTGAAAAAAAAAGATGAGAAGTCATTGCATTGATCTGGGAAGTCAGAAATAAATATGTGATGTTTACAAAAAATAACATATCTTTTATCCCTGTTTATTTCAGTTCACAGGGAGAAGACAGAGATGTTGAACACTACACAGACATTCACATGCTCATGTATGTTATATTACACAAGCACAGAGGACATGATGTAGGTACAAGGAGAAAATCACTGCTGTAATGGGTTGTCCCTAGTGATTTTAGAGCGGCTGTCACCTCGTGTGATGATTAAATGCCTGCCCAGATGTGCTGCTCAGATTTTGGTCTTAGCAAAGAGTACATCCTGGTAGCAGGTGAAGCCTGTGTCCTGGCAGGGCCCTACAGCATAGGGAGACCACCGGCACGTCCTCGTGCTCTGTCTCCAGCAATGGGAGAACCAAAAAGAGGGAGTGCTCTGCAGCTTCCCGTGGGCTTCTAGACAAGGATTTACTAAGTGCTGGAATTTCTCTGGCCATCTCTTCTTGGCCAGATGACATTTTCTTTATTGCAGAAAAGAATAAGCTGAAGGTGATGTGGGAGAAACCAGCAGGAGATGAGCAGCTGAAAAAGAGCAAATGATGTCAGTATACGTAGGAAATAAAGCTGTTCATGTTCCCAGGTCACAGAATATTGGTATTGACATTTTCTATAGAAATACTTCTGTTATGGTGTACACTTTTGGTACTTTTTCAACTGTAGTTCTGTAGAAAAAACCAATTTTACTTCTTTTGTTTGCATCTTACAAGAGATAAAAATAGTTGTTTTCACTTCTGGCAGTTTGGCATTCACTGCATCAGCGAATTCATCTACATTACCCTCTGTTTTCATTTTAGTTGGCATATTTTAAAGGTATATTTCAAGGTTTTTGAATTCTTGTCACAGGATTCATTCCCAAAAGTGGAATTTAAGTAAGTTTTAAGTATTAAAATATGTATGGTTAAGTTGCACGCTATCAGCCCTAAGTTGATAGGATATTTATTTTGTTCAGTTTCTTTCCGTATTAAAGTGGCTTTCAAGTTTATCTCCAGTCAGCAATATACTCGTTATTCACATCATTCTTCCTTCCTGAAAGATGATGGTTATTTTCAGCATCCGAGTAAGAAAGCAGCAGCAGTGAGTTGCTGGCTGACAAGATCACAGACTTATTGTGGAAAGCACTTCATTTGAGAACAGGGAAGTACAGGCTTGCTTTTCAAGTTGCCTTACAAAAGAAGTGCAGTAACAAAAGCGATCTCATTTGTGGCTTTCTAGAAGAGCATCGCGATATCACAGCTGCCAAAGAGAGCCCTCTGCTGCTATGAAGCAGTTTAGCACGAGGATCTGTGAAGGCAGGAATTTGAGTACGCTTGGATGCGTGTGTCAAATGTGTTTGGAGGGAAGGCTCTCTTAGAAGATGAACAAAAATGTTTCACGCAAAGCTACTTCAAATTTATCTTGCCCCAGCTCTATGTCAAAAAAAATAATATTTAAACGTATATATATGGCTTTCTCTAGGCAGAGTAACACCACCTGATTAGCATAATTACGAGATTGTTTTGATCATAGTTATTTTTAATCTCATAGGCTTGTAGAGATGATGCCTTTTACTGTTTTATTTCCCGGCGCGGATTCCTAATGGGGATAATTAATTTGCACCCCACAGAACCCGAGTGGTCAAACATGGTCACACTTCACCGCTGAGTCACTCTCCAACAGACGGCTCTGAGTTCATAAGCCTGAGCTACCCCCCGTAGCACAAGTCTATTATCTAATAATAGATCACTTTAAAATAGACTTTAAGTCATTTTAAAATTTCAGTTGGAACGTAAAGGCTGCACGCCCAAAACACTTGTGTTAGAGGGCTTACTTTCTGTATCCCATCTCCTGCCTTTTTTTCGTCCTGTGCATTGTTAATGTATAGTCTGGTCTTGAAAATAGTATATAGTGCTTACATGCAGACTCAGTTGTTGGTGAGCTGTACGCTCTTGATGCTTTACTTGTTAATAGTGGAATCACTTCTGACTGGTGAAGTTAAGTGGGAGAAATGTCGAAAGGGATGGCAGCAGGATTGCTTTTAGTGGTAACTTTTTACAGTGGAATTCACAGAAGTTCTAAAAATGAGGGATTTTTTTTGTCATAGAAGGCTTTCAAGGAAGGAGTTAAATCTTCTTTTCTGCTTTACTGTTGGGACTATGTAAATGATGATCTGTGAAATACATAATGTTGGAAACTTTAACAGTTTCAACTATATGTTAAATATTACTTTAAAACCAGTATGTTCTTCATGCAGCCCAGATTCTCTAAAGCAATGTTACTTTTTGTTCCCTCTAACATAAGCCACCTGGAGGTGAAACACGAGTTCAGCTTTCCTTACAAAATGCCACTTTGTCCTTTTTCACTGCCAGACTCCTCTTTATGTCACAGCCACTATAAGTTACACCAGGAGACGTTTGTGAACTACAGAATTTCTTGTAGGAGAGACTTGTGCCATCTGTGAAGTGCTGACAGGACTCAAAGCAAAGCTGCAGGGCAATAATAATACATAATAATATGTTGTTTCTGGAGCTTTCTATGCGGCTGACCCAGACAAAGACCACATTTCAGTTGGCTGTACTTCTTCAGAGAGGTGCGTGATAAAATCCAAAAATTTACCTACAAATCCCTGTAAGAAAATCTCTGCGCATAATGTTTTAGTATTTTTATTAAGCATTTAGGCCTAGTCGTATTAAGCAATGGTACGTTCATAATTAAGCATAACTTATGTAGATAGTGACATAAAAATACACAAATGCAGAAATGGATTAAAATAAGAGAATATGAGCAAGACTGTCTGGATTGAACTTTTGAGTTGCAAATTGCCATTGCTGGACTCACTGGAGTGAAGTCCAAGAGAATATGTTAAATGTAAATATGTGAGAAAATAGACTGAGTGTGCAAGCTGGGTGTGGGTAGGTAACAGAAAATAAAACTAAGATACATGAAATGAAACGAGATGATGGAGCTAGCCTGTATTGCCTTTTATAATCTGCCCTTCCTGCTGTCCTCGCTGTGTAATTTACAGCCACCTGGAATTTTCTTCATTCCAAATCAGCAACTAGCAGCTTAAAGCAGCTGCATTACCTTTGCAGCTGGGACCAAAAGACAGTTCCGTGGCTGCCGCATCTTTGTAATAGGAATGACACTAATTCTGTGACTTCTTGAGCGGGAGTATGGTCATATCTACTCTGCATTTGAAGTGACTCATCCCTACAAGTGTAGACACACATGCCAAAAGCCATTGCAAATGCAAGACTAAATAGCGCCAGCCAGACTGATCTTTACTGTTCGTTGCATCTTAAAAAAAAAAAGGTAGGGGGAGGGGAAATTAGGAATGCTATTTGCTCTTTAAAAAAACAACCAAACCCTAGATAATTATATTCTCTGACAAAGCTACACTTAGGGAATTACTCTTTTTTAAAACATTGCCAGTGTACTGTGAGGGCTATGTATCCGTGTAGATTTTGACCCAACAGGCAGAGTCAAATTCATTGAGTTCATCATAAGCACACTGCATTCTGCCAGGATATCAAATAAAATTCTAGATTTCCTGATTAACAAAGAATATCATACCCTCTGACCGCAGAAAAACAACATTTAGTTTCTTGGTTATGGGATCTCAGCAGGCCTTGCTTGTGACAAGAGTAAAAGTTATTTTCTCTCTATGTTATGTTTCTTTAGCAAATGTTTTAAAAATTGCTTAAAGAACCTAAAAGGTCATTTGAAAGTCTTATTTTTATTGTCACTGCCTCCAAAATACATTCCATAACTCAGTTTAATGTGATCTGCAGCAGGCCAAGAGTTTTACAAGCCAAGATATTATGTCTAGTCCAGTTAGAGACACGACAGAGTTCAGTGAAGAGGGGAGAGTGAAGATCTAGTTTGAGAAAAGTAATTTTGCAATGCCTATAAAAAATGGAAGGAAAATATCTCTCCACATTCAGTTTTGATGACTGAACATGTTCATGGCCTTTCCTATGGTAGAGGAGCCCTATCAAGCACTTTATGAGGAAATAGACAAACGTCTGAGGACATCTGTTTAACAGCATGTCAAGAGAAGGTTCACCCTCCTCCCAAAGTATTCCCTGTTCCTGTAGATAACTCAACTTTCTCCTGGCTTCATCGCCCACAAGCCTCCATAGTCCACAAGCCAGTGCAGAGAACAGTGGGGCTGGAACTTGTTCTTGTGTTACTACTGACTACCGATACTGCATCCATCCACTGTATCTTCAGATGAGGAAATATAATTTGCACATATTAGGTACAATTTTTATATAAAGAGACCCTTTACCAGGCCACTTTCATCTCCCTAAGTACTAAATACTTCGAACTACAAGTGGATTAATCTGTGTCAGACTGGCCTGTTGCATTGTAGGGGCAAGAATTCACTCATTTGAGTCTGGACCATGATTCTGTTAGCTGTTATCCTTCCGGTTGCCTGTTGATGGTGGACAGCTTTAATCTTGCCAGTAGTCACAGTACTTTGCAGTATTTGGCCCCACACGCTTAGTTTATACAAGTCAGCAGCCGTCAGTGTTTATGGGAACCATTCTGTCACTGAAAAGATCCTTCACATCTTTGCTTTTTATTAACTATTTTCTTGACAGTCTCATTATGACTGCCAAAGTCCTACGTTGTTTGGAGCTCTTTTCTCCTAACTGCTGGCCTTAAAAGCTTAGGTCACTGGAATATCTTAAGTACAAGTTATCTTTCTCTGTATTATAGGAGAGCTGGCATAAGTTAGAACAATCAACTGAGGGATGCAAAGAGATTGTTTTGTTTAATTACAGCTGCGTATGTCCCAGCAATTCATTGAGTATTGTCATTCCTACTTGTTTTGCAGTGGCACAAAAAGTACAAACCCGGGGTTGGCCTTTGTTGTGAGTCATACAGCAAGCCCAGAACAGGGCACTTGTCCTTGTCACATGCTGCATACAGTATTCCTTTTTTTCAGTCATCCAAGGGTTAATACACGAGGTCCTCAGGCTAAGACTTTAGTATGTTTGTTAGGTAGGCACCTGGAAATTCAGAGAGAAATCTTGCTTATGTAAAGAAGACTCCTTAGTTTTCTTCCTTGTTTTTTCCATGAAGATGGTTTCTACCATGGCATTTTAACTCCTGATTATGACTTCTGAATATAAACTGTAACTTTCTTCAAAGAGACCTATATGTTATGGTAAATCCATTTGGCTTTTCCTAGTAAACTAGTAATCCTGTCACTCAGGCTGATGGAGGAGTTTAAACAACTGTATTCTGCTTGGTGGAAGTTAGAGGCACACATTTCCTTTTCAGTTGTTAGACAGAGTCTCAGCCCAGTTATTTGTGCAGTAGTAACTGTACTGACCTAAAGAAGGTTATTCCAGATTTATATTGTCATAAATAAGACCAGAATTGCGCTTATTCCAGTACATGACCAGCATTAGCAGAGCACCTCAGTTCCTGTTAAATGTTTACAAACAGGAATAACAATTGCTTGTTCCCTCACTCTTCCTGTCTTAGCATCTGTCAAGAAAAATAGCTTTGTTTTACAGTGGTTATTGTGCTCAGTTTGCGAATGTAAGTGAGTGACTGTGGTCTGAGAGAGTTGGGGATAAGTGTGAGAGCAGTCATGAATACGTTTGGTTTGACACTTCTGCAAAAGTGTCTAAAATGTGGAAATTTGTTCTGCTCTCGGTTTTCCAGTTCACTTTTGCCTTCAGTGGGAAGATGTAATGTCATCTAGATAGTCATCCTGTGAAAGTTCAGTATCCCGTACGCATATTCTGTAACATGGCTCTACTATCTGGCAGCCAAGCTAGCTATGGTCTGCGTTTGGCTGCATGTTTTAGAGGGTACAGAAAAAAACATGTTCAGGGGAGAGGCAGTGCAGGCAGCTAAGCGGGTGAACTGCACAAGGAAATCTTTGCTTTTAATAAGACAGAAATGTTTCTGCTGCAGCTTTCTTGGATTTGTTCTTTCACTCCTGATACAGTTCTTTTTGATGCAGAAATAAGCATTGGGTGATTCACTGAGACGTTAAAACCCTAAGGTATTTCATAGCTCATGTCTAGAAATTAATATTTGTCACCGTGGACATTTGGATATCAAATTTGAGAAGTATAAAAGGGTGCCAGTGATGAGGACTGACTCAAAAGTCCACGTTGGGTATTCTGCACCATGGAGACCAGAGCATTTTTTGAAGTGTATTACTCTTCTGGTAGTACTTTTTTAGTTTGTCTTAATCTTAGCTTTATCAGTTGCATTTAACCTTGTACTGCTTTAAGCTAAGCATTGTTAAACTTGGAAGACGTTGCTGATCAGTATTGTAGGAAAAAGTGGATATCATAAAAGGCTGCCATGCAGACTCCTAATAAGTATGCAAATACTGTAGGAGAAAGGAGTGAGCCTTAAAGAAAAACTTTCAAGTAAGGGTTTGGTAATGGAGGAACAATTACACAAGTGGTGCTCCCAGCTCATTTGATTAACCTCAGTAACTGATGAAAGCGGTTTGACTATCAAACATAGATCACATTCGTTCTACCTGCATGGTATCAAGTGTTCAACTACACCATATTTTCCCTTTCTGTTATCCTCTTGTTTTCTATACCGATCCATTCCCTCCTCTCACTCCTGCTAGACCCTTGAGTGTGACCACCCAGTTTCAGTTACATGGACTGAATATCTCAATAAGTCAGAGGTCTTAATTGTGCTAGATGACAGTGGTGCAAGAAGTCCTTAACCACTGTTGGCAATTGGTTTCTCTAAGAGTTTCCTCTAGACTTCATTATTTTGGGGCTCCGAATATATTTTGTTCAACATAAAGGCATTGTTTATGCTTTGCATGCAGCTTAAACTTCTGAATGTGTGTTTTGTACTTGATGAACATCAGTGCGGAGTGAACACCCCATTTGTGTTTTGAACTAAAGCCCATCCACCTGAAAATCATGGCACCAGTAAAACTGGGAGGACACTAATGCTCAGTGTGTGCAGTCACATAGTCACTTGTTTCTGAATAAAAAAGGCAATCACAAATTTTAAAAGTTTTATGTCGGGGCTAGTGTTCAGAGCACTGCATAGAAAATTAAGAAACAAGATTTTGGCCTAGATTTATCATTTAAATTCAACTAAAATGCTGCAGACTACTAATGGCAAAGATGATGCAAATGGGGCCAGGACGGGGAAACATTACAGAAGAAAGGGGAGCATGTACGAAGACAGTAGTTTTAATGATTTGGATCGACTATAAAATAGTCACATTTTTAATCTTTTAACTTTTGGGGTTGGTTTTTTTTCACCTTTAAAGGGTCACATAGCATTTAATAGTGATAAATTCAATTGAACCCTATGAAGATCCAAAAGCTCTTTTAAAAAATCTTTATGAAACGATAAAATAATAGGGCAGATGATACTTTCCGTGGACTGAAAATCAACTGATACAATTTCAGAGAAAAAAAAAACCTTAAAATGCTGTCATACTGTTGACTAAATGTCAAATGACAAATGTCTTTTTGCCTGACTGTTTGGAGTTGCTGGGTTCTTGATGCTCCCATGGATTTGGCATAGGGCATTCCTCAGTATTTCTGAACTTAAGGCCCTGAGTACATAGCAACTTTTGATTTGACTCAGCTTGCACGTTAACAGGGTTTTTTTCAGCTGAAAGTCTTGTGTAATTATCACTTCTAATTGTTTGCATTTTCTTTGTTTGTTTTTTTTTGCCTGCTTTTGGAATTTATGACTGTCCAGTGAGAAGGACACTAAAGAGCGGACTGACACCAGAAGAAGCCAAAGCACTGGGCCTCATCAGCACCTCTGAGATGCAGGTTTGACGTCCCAGAGGTGGCGACAAGAAGAGCCGTTCATCTGAAGCACACAGGCTGACAACCCTTCGGTGTGGCATTGACCTGCCAGCCTCCTCCGCTGCTCCCAACATCCCGTCCTCTGTTAGTTCGATTTTAATAAGCAACAAAAAGCGAAACCCCACAGCCAGGGCAGAAGAAGGGTGTGCCGCAGCTCAGCACAACATCCGGACAGTAACTGAGGAAGCGTTTGAGTGCTTGTAGGTGAAAGCATATGGCTTCTTCTTCTCATGGTGTGTTGATGTGGGTAGGAGGGGGTTCTCTCTGAGTTATCTGTCATTATGTGAGCTGTGTTTACGTTGGCTTTCCTTGTGCCCTGTTTTAGTCATTGTAAATGTATGGCGTTTTGTCAATGCAAGGAACAGTCCTTAAAGAGGCAAAATAACTCCTGTTACAGCAACCCCAGTTTTCCTGAAGCAGATTCATTAAGCAAAGATGCACAGTCAGTGCAACCCTGTGGTTTGTTGGGGTTTTTTATTATTTTGCCACCAAAGAATGTAAAAATGTATGTGTACCTTTGTATATGTACAGAATGAATGTGTGGACATATGTGCGTGTATCTATACACATACAGTTATGGTGTGAAATCATGCTCTTGCTGAAGCTAGCTGGACCATGATTTTCACTCTGGGGCCTTACTGTTCCACCTGGACAGGAGGAAAAGAATGTCTTTTTGTGGGAACTCAGTGTTATTCAATGGGATTCACCCTGTGGGGCAGGAGGTGGCCTGCAATGCAAGTGGAAAGTTTAGGATCCTGAATTCATATGTATTAATACGCACTCATACTGTACATAGCAGCATGCGCACAGAGGAGAGGACACAGAATACCTCCCTCTTGTTGAGCTATGGCCGTACTGTGCATTTGTACAGTTTCAAAGAGGTCTATGCCAACAATTTTACATACTCGATAAATGCATTCAGATGCTAAGATCAAGAAGTTTTGTTCACTTGCCTGTGCCCTTCATGCTGCTTTTCTCTGCTGCAAGATAATGTGGTGGTGATTTTATTTCAAATTAATGGATCTGAATATGAAATGGCCCTGCTAAAAGCCTGCTGTGTTTTTGCTGTTCTTTACTCCTTTTTTGTGATTATCCTTGATGCAAGTGGAGAGGGTACCACAGTGAACACTCCAATATGTTTGCCCTTATCTCGCTGTTTTATAACTGACTTTTATAACTGCCCTCAGCATGTGTGTTTGAAGAACCTTTAGTCAACTCCTCTGCCTTTAAGTGGAGGCCATACACAGCAGTGAAGATGAATTGAACACAGTCACCCTAGCCAGTGCTGAAGCATTTTGAAGAGAACTGCAAACAACAGCAACATAAAAGGGAACTTTTTAAGCCAAAGTCTGTATATGGCCAATTGATCCTCAAGGGTGCACAAGATCATCTCTTTCCTTTGCCTTAGCCTCTAAGATTAAGGGTGTGTCTGCACAGCAATAACAGCTGAGGCTTTCTTCAAGCTAGTTAACTGGGGCACTGCAGCAGTTTAGTCATGGTAACAGGGTTCGATTTTGGCTGCAAAACACACTTGAAAAGTAGGGTTAATTAATAGTCTATGCTGGGCTCCTAATGCCATAGCTATGTTGCTTCTGGCACCCAAGCTAGGTCAAGTACTTCAAGTTATTCTACTCTGCTCTCATTAGGGACAGGACAATCGCTGAAGATTGTTCAGGATAGTTGAACCAAGCACAATAAACCTTTGAAACCTCGGTCATCCATCACATCGCATTGAGCACAGCATCCAAGTGATGAGAGAACCAGGTAGCTGCCAACACTGCAATGAGATCTGCAGTTGAACATCCTATCTATGCTGTCCACCCTCTTGATCGTCACATTTCATTCTTTATCTGCCGATGCCTTGGATCTTCACGTGTCAAAGTCCATGGGATAAAAAGTCACTAATGAGCAAAGGTTCTTAAGGGCAGCAGCGAGTTTGATGTGGTTTTCCCCTCAGCATGTTAAAAAGTCAATTTTACAAGTTGGCAGAAGACAGTAGTTGTGTAATTAATAAAATGTGTTGTGTATTTGAAAGCTATGGAAAGGAGGAAGCTGGTTAGGAAACAGAAAGAAGTGGCATGTAATTAATTTCACTGTACAATAAGCAAGACCTACAAGCATCTGGACTTTAAAGTGGATCTTTATGTGCTGCTCACATTATGGACTTTTTAAATCTCTCTTAAGGATGCTTAGAACAAAGAAATGAAGGTAATGGGGGTTTGCGGAGGTCTTTGAAGTCTGAAACAAGAGGAAGACACCCTGAATGTAATGGTTATGCTGAACTGTGATGCTTGCTAAGTGATAAAAGAAGAAAAAATGCAACAAAATGCATTTATGCTGACAGAGGTCTTATATTTGATTGGAGAGAGAAAATCAAACAAGTTTTTAAAACTATTTTAATTAAAATATGCTGAATGTGCAAAGTAGGTGGCTGTTGGTGACCACTTGCTAACAGGAAACAAATTTGTGTTTCATTTAGACACAGTACAGCATCTGTGTCTGAAACATAACATAGCTGATGAATTACTAATGGTTGGGCATACGTATTTTCCAAGAATTGTGCAAAAATTGTGCAAAACTTCATATGCTCCTTATCGAGGAGAAAATTAAATATGGGGAATGAGGTTAGAATAAGTTCAGAAAAAAAAGCTGGTTTCTTTCAGGTTCTCTGGATGCAAGTGTCTTACAAGTGAAGCATATTCTTCCTAGTCTATTTTTCCATTATGTCTGTTTTTCTGTTCCTGCTCTCTGTAAAACTGATAGCAATTTTTCTGAAGGATAACTTGGTCTTGTTTATGCAGTAGCGTACAGTCAGATTAATTCCACTGTCCTCAAAGTTTATTGCAACAAGATCATCAAACACAGTAACAATGCAATAACTACAGAAAAGATTTCCATTTCGGTTCCTGATAAAAATGGCCAGCAGCCCAGTGTGCTCATCTGTAAGGTGGCAGTATTTCCTCTGGAGTCTGCTAGCATGTCCTGACTGTGGGAATAACATTTGTTCCCCTTCATCTAACTAGTGGATTCCAGATGAAATGGAGGAATTTGTTATATTAGCATGCCTCTGTCTGTCTAATCAGGTTGTAACCTTCAGGTTTTGAGTTGCTGCCTGCCCCTCCATCATCAGAAGACCCCACCATAAGGATGTAACAGTTGTTTTAAAATGTGTGTGAGATGTGGATTGTTTTTGTGACAAATATAAAGGTCTTGGAAACACGATGTAGTAACACATGTTCCCATTTCTCACGCGGAGATCCATGAAGGCTGTTTTTAAACACTTGCAGCCATAATAACTACCTCTCTTCTCTTTCTCGTAGTACCAGTCAGCTGCAAATGTAGTGCCCAGAGTTTTGTACTTCCACCAAGCTCTCAGAGTCACTGCTGGTGTTCATTTCAGCACCCATCTGCTGCCAATAACTTGTCTGTCCGTCTACCACTATAATGCCTTCCTGATTTGGATGCTGAGGTAAACTTTAGCATATGAAATGGCTGCCAAAGGGAAGCTATCCCAATTTCCTTTCATCTCCCTTGGTGTTTAAAAGCAGACTGCATACAAATACTTTGTATTCCCTCGCTCCCAACTGAGGGATAACTTTCAGTAGCAGTTATGTGGCTGTGGTGAAGAAACACCCTCAGGGAATGCTGTGTGCCACAATCAAGAGTGAAAGATCCCTCACAAAAATTAAATTCATCACTCTTCACCTTTCAGTAAGGCCAGGCATCAAGCTCGTGGATTCCAGATGTTTTATAGCCCCTTGGCTGCTACGTCTGACCCTTCTGTTTGATAGATCCCTGTCCATAATCCAAAATCAACAAAAAAAATGGTGTTTTAATGAGGGTCTTTCTTGCTCCGATAAATACTGGAAACAGCGTCAAAAGCTGTTTTCAAAATACATTTCTTTTTCTTTTTTGACCCCCTTTTATTTTAAATCTCTGTACTGATTGACTCTGTCAGCAAAATAAGGCATCAGGTTTGTAGGTAGACGAGACTTTGGCTTTAGCTTAATAGAAAGTCACATGTGAATATCTAGATAAGAGTTCATGTCCCGATTCAACAGAAATTTGGAGTCAGAGTCTTGATGTGACTGAACAGCAAGGGCCTCCTGCAAGGTGCTCCATTCCCCCTCAAGGTACTGGATAACATGGCAGGAGAGCACCTTAAATCCCCGGTGTGCTATGCTCTGAACATACCCTGGTGAATGCTAAAAGCCATTGAAAAGTCACAAGTGAGGACTGCAACATCTACTGCAAACCGAAGGGGCACGATGCCACTCTAGGTGCAGTAAGTGGTTCCTTTTGTCAGGCATCCGCCCTACACCGGTGTCCCCAGTAGTGTAACAACAGCAAGTGTCTATCCAAAATGCTTTAGAAACCGTTTGACCGATGCTAGTAGTCTGGATTCAGGTGTGTGTATGCTGTGCGGTTATTGGTTTTACAATGCTTTGGTTTCACCGAGATGGAATGGGGACACGGTGGCAGCCTACCGGTTTCACATCCTTTATCCTCCCACTACAACTCGTAGGCAGGCGTACAGGCTACCTGCCAGTACCTAAAGGATGTGCAGGGACGCGGCGCCAGACAGAAGCACGAGCCTATTCCTCTCCCTTTTTCACTCCTGTACGCTCACTACACGGGTACCGCTCCCCTCGTTACCTTCAAGCCGGGTTGTGCTTGCGTGCGTAGGCAGAGAGCCTGACCCCGCGCCGTGTTCGGATGATGGCTCTGCGTTTCCAGCATCGGGATGCAAGAAACACTTGCCTAAGCTGTAAGGACTACAACTGTTGATGTTTCTCCGCAGGGAAAACTGCCAGGTACTTACAGGCTCTGAAAGAAAATAAACTGAAGCATTTTTGAAAGAAAAAAATGTTTGGTTATGGGTAACTGTTGAAAATTATTTGCAAACACTTGGACAACACGTAAGGGCTACCTTCCTTTTTTTTGACTGGGGCAGCAACTGGCGCAATTGGCATTTCAGATGCAATCCCAAGAGGTTTTTGGCAAGCAGTTTAATAGTTACATAGCAAGTAATTCAAGGAGTTTCAGAGATGTTGTATAGTTTTATGTTTACTCAAAAAAAAAATTAAAATTATTTCTAATTAGTCCATTTCACATTGAGTGGCAGATAGAGAGATATTTTGTTTAATCACTATCTAATACAGAGGCTTCTGTGAAAGAAAAGGTTTATTTGTAGCATTGGGTGCATTTCTCCTTTTTAAAGACTGTCTTTGCGCGTATAGTGTCCTTTTGTGAGCTGGGAATTGTAAAAAAATGTAAAGTAGAAAAGGACGTGTTTCTTAGACGAAGGAGAAATACTGTAAAATTGTGTAAATGTCACTACTCATGTTTTTTCGTGTTCTGTGTAGCATAGTGTAAAATAGGCTTTCCGGCAGTGTTATTCTGTGAATTGTAATTTAAAAAACAAGCCATGCATGGTCAGAGATATTATCTACAGGTCCTTTTGGTTGAGTTTTTGGTTTTGTTTATTGTTTTCTCATTTTAGGTGAATTTGTTTTATGTTAAATTTAATTGTCCGTGAAACTGCATTTTTGTTTCTCAGTTTTATTTCAAAAGAACTTGAATTACTCTTTAAGATTTTATTACACACGAAGCTCACCTACCGTTTGTATTGATCCTTCAGAAGCTTTGTCACATTTAGTGTAAACCAGGGGGATTTTCTTTTTAACACGCCCCTCATCTGCCTCTTCTCCCCCACTCTCCCCACTTTACTGTATGGAAAGATGCAATCACTCTTTTTTTTTTCTGTGCCATGCAGGGTCAATATGGAAAACCGACCGCAGACCTGTGTCCAAAATTTCTTGATATAAGTAGTTAAAAAGCTCACCTCTACAGCATTATGTAAACACATCTTGCAATAAAGCTTTATAAAGCACTGACTGGGCTGGTTCTGGTTTTGTTGGTGAAGCCAATCATGGGAGCTTTGGTGGGAAACGGGTGGGAAGGGGGGTCATGGGTTGGTTTTCCCATATCCTCTATGTACCTGCAAAGCCACCATGTGGACAACAAAACGGCTGCCATTAAACCGTCTGGGTGGCCTGATCATAAAAAGCTGATCTTTTACCCCTTGTTTCACAGTTTGAGCCTAATTCCTAATCTCGAGTGTAGAAAATGAAAATGTGTCTCTGGTTCTCAAGGATTTCAGTAATCCAGCCCTACAAATCCTCACTAAACATACAGGGTTACTGTTGGCTGCCATTGGCTCGGAGTCGGTTCCCGTCTTAAAAATACTCTGTGCACAGAGCACATTGCGTAAAGGTATGACATTTATAGAAGCAAATATAAATAAAATTAAAGACTACTTGCATGCAGGGGAGCATTTCAGATTGCCTCTGCATCAAGATGTGAAATACTCGCCGTGTCTGCCAGGGCTTCATAACTGTAAAGGTGGCCAGTAAAACGAGACGTGCCTTTAACTTGGCTGAAATACATTTCATGCATCACCGTGGTATGCAATTTTCTGGTGGCCACCTATAGGTGCGCCTGGACAGGCAGTGGTCTTGCGGTTTTCTCTATTTGCTGGTGTCTGATTCTTTTCTTGCAATTTCCCAGCACTTGAGAGAAACCGAGTTGACAAATGGGACATCCCGGCCCTACGGAGGGTGAGCTGTAGCATAGGGACTCTTGCATCTGCTCTGACTGCAGGTTCGGTGACTACGATGAGGAAGGGGGTCAAAGTGACGTGTAGAAACTCAAAGTGCTCAGATTTCCACTGCTAGTCCTGCAACAAGCTGCTAGCAAGTAATTACTCTGAAGAGTTGCACACGTAATAAGGCCAAAAGACATTATTCAAAGACAGCCACGCATGTTTATAGCAGCATCCTGGAAGATAAAGTAGGTTAACTGAGAGTCTGGGAGAGAATTTTCACCTATGCTTTCTGAGACTGTAGGACCTGATATAAAATGCTAGGTATGTTAAGGCTCCATAGGGAAAAGCACCACCTTTCTCCTTTTTAATTAGTTTTTAAAGTTATTTCAAATAAAAAAGGTGCCTTTTGGGATATGGCTGCATCCCTGAAAGAGCTGCTTAGCATTCCAGATGCACTGGTGTAAAGTCTAGAGGATGAAAGGCTACTAGCCAGAAATGTGGTAATGCTTTTATAAAATAAATATATAAACCAAGTTTATTGGCCAGACACTTTTCTTTTCTATCACAGCATATCCATTAGCAATTCTAAATTCCAGATGTGCAATGACAATGCGTACGTATATTTTTCAGACCTGGTGCCCAGTCAGAACTCATATGTTGTCACGGAGAAGCCTCTGGCCTGTAGTCAGGGAACAAGTAAGTATGCAGATTATCCATTGCACAGCTGCATGCCCTGGTTTATAGACCCTTCAGAACAGTTTGAGAACACACAACTAAAGAAAAAGATACATTTTTTTCCTATTATAACTTCTCCAAGTTTTCTGATGGGAATGCAGTTTGGAAAAGGGAGAGGACTGTTCTTTAAGCTTTACCTCTTGCGAGTTTCTTTGCAGGAAATGAAGAATGACGGCTGTACTCCATTAGTTAACTATCTGATGAGACGGACCTCTGCTGGGAAATCCTGAAAGGAACACAGTCTTTGTGAGGTGTCATGCCAATGAGGGCCTCTCTTCCCAGCTTTTCCTGAATTATTTCTGAGCAGGGCTCATCCGTCTGCGGAGGTACTCTGCTGAATAATACTGCTTTTCGTTTCCCGGGAGTCAGAGGGGGCTGTTCTCCTCCCCAGCACCCACCCCTCTCCCACCGCTCCACCAAGCTTGCTCTCTGGCTTGAGCCAAGTCAAGAGCCTTTCATTTATTATTTATCTGGATCTATCTGGAAAACACCATGGAGCATGTCAATGTACAGAAGATGTGTACCAGCACTGGGGAGAGTGAGACCCTTTTGGTGTCCCAAATGGGACTCCCAGGATCACCGGGCACATCCTGCACCGTTATTTCTGTAATGATGACCAGAAATGCTTTAACTGTATGTTAAAATCTTACAAATAAGTTTATCGCCCTCTCTTGGTGAGTGTTCAGATCTCTCTGCGGTTGTCTGTTTGACAACAGACAAAATGACTAGTCTTAACTTTTATATGTATTTTCCTTTGTTTGATCCATACTTCAGGTAATACAAGAAGACCAGCAGTTAACAAGCAACAAAGGAAAAGAAAATATCAGTGCAATCCAACGGCACTTGAAACTGGACAAACTTGAAGGCAAAGGTGAGGTCAAAGCCATGTCATAGCCTCCAGTAAAGAGTGTACTGGATCTGTCTCAAGGCAACATTAGCCTGTCTTGGAAGAGCCCCGTGTTTGCTTAACAGCAGTGGTTTAAAACCACAGCCTGGTACGGGGAGCACAAAGCCCTTCCGGAGCCGGGCAGGGCTCAGGTGAGCGGCCAACAGGTGGCAAAGGCTCTGGAGTGTATCCATCACCGCAAAGGTGCGGGAATTTATTTGGCATGTGCTGTGACTGCATTTGGATATAAATGTTTGTACTAAAAACCTTGGAGTAACCTGTGAAAACAGATTTTGTGCAGGTATCCAAAATCTACAGCAGGGTGAAAATTCTTCTTTTTAATAAAGCAATGAAATATTCAGACTTTTGAACGAAAGCTCAAAAAAATGAATCCTCCTTCCATCCTTGTCCAAACTTCCTATAAATATGCACTGGGAGGCTTAAATAATCTTGGCAAGATACAGCAAAGGAAAATTATTGTTAAAAAGAGGCCCTGGATATCGTTTCAACAAACTTTTTCCCCACATAAACTTACGGAAAATTATTGACCTCATAGCAAAGTCAAGAAAGAAAGAAACCTTTTCTTGCAAGATGCCAAGACACCTATTTGAACGCAAAGTAGCCTGCCTTCACATAGGTTTGTCTGGAACACCTCACAAGTATGCTGCGTTAATTATAGGGAAAAATAGCTGTGCAGGTTAATAAATAAAAATGTAAATGATCAAAGTGTCAACAGTGATGATCTCTATAAAGCTAGCTGTGAGCATAATGATAAAGAAAGTATATTGAATATCAGGCAGTAGTGACCAAAGCCAAATGAAAATTTGATGCTATTGGCTCTGTGAGCAGTGGAAAGAGCCTGATGGACTTCAGTGATGTTAAATCAAGCCCCCAAAGATAACTATTAGATTGTTAAACTTGATGGAAAAGGGAATTGTTTCTCTGACAAAAAGGCCCTAAATCATTTTAACCTCACCAGTTTCACTGGGGAATTCTCTTTCAAGAATGGATAGCACACTATAGCTTGAAAACCAAGAGTGAATCCTTGTTTCCAGAGAAATTATCTCAAATGTGTTCAGATTACAAGCATGTGGGACGAAACACAGCTAGCATCCAAAATTATATAGCTTGGAAATTCTACATCTTTTTAGAAGCCAAAACACTGCACAGTCTGAAAACAAAGAAACTTGAAGCAGTCAATTGCAATATTTTTACTTTTTTTTTTACTATGGAACATGACAACCATTAAATTTCCTCATAGGAAAATAAAATTTTAGTAGAAACTCTATCATTGTGACAGAATTCTTTACCACATCTTTACAGACAAACAGTGGTAGATGGATTACTCGAAACCAGTAAGTTTAAGGCTGGTCTTAAAAACTACTGGTATAAGAAGTTTCTTGCCGTGCAATTTTGCTTAATGTACTAGTTCCTTCTCCAAACCTGCACCCCCCATGCAATGGTAACTTACACCATCTTTAGGTTTTTTTCTTTCCTATGGTGGGAATGAGTTGGTTGGCATATAGAATGATGTGTTAATTGTTTATTCTTCGATAATATGCTATAAATCTTTCTAAAGGTAATCAGGGCATTCATAAAGTTGTGATTACTTGATATTAGTTAATCTGAGGGTGGGCTTTACATTAAGGTATGTAAAAGCTAAATATTCATATTTTCAAATACCTCTCAGCAACATGTATAAATTGTCTGTGGGAAGTGCATCTGTGTGCATATTTGTGCTCACAGCACATCACAAGTGGATTTTTGAATATGCAAGTGGATTTTGTAATCTGGTCACTTGGTATTTTGACTTCTGAGCATATTTTTGCAAGGCGGAAAGGCAATGAGATGGTTATATGAGTGGTTTAACTTGTGCAAAGTATTTATTGGTAAATGGGACTGACAATGCCAGAAAGTAGCAAGGCTTATTGTTCTTTGTATCTTTCAGAGCGTGAGCTCTCCAACCAACGATGAGGCAGAAGACCTAGTACACTGGGATACGGATCCCCTGAAGAATGATCAGCAGTCTGTTACCTGTTTCTTACGCATTCTTAGTGTTCACTTCTACAGTCACAACTTCTTACGTGTTTAGACATCGTAAGCTCACAAGGTCCCAGTAAAGGGTAATACCGAGGCACATGTGAAAACTCAGACTCCATCAAAGAGGGCTCCTCCCTGCAGAAAGGACACTGAGGGAGAAGGAATGAACTAGTTTGGGTAACAAAAAGGAAAGCCACACCAACATCCCAATCAGCAGCACAGGGTAAGAATAAGCAGGTTTTTTGTCTTAATGCAAAGACAAGATTCTTACTTTGATATACAGGTGACACCAGCGAAGAAAACAGAAAAGATCGTTTTAGCAGCAACACTTCAAGTATTGGACTAAGTGAAGCCCAGCTGCAGTAGTAAGTTTGAAGGCTGGGAAGGGGACGTTTAGCTGAATGTGCAAGGTAGAAAGACTGACTTTTAGAGAAGTTGTGTATTAATTAAACCATATGAAAACAAGAAGGGGATGCATTATGATCTGTGTGACTATAAGGAGAGAAGGGCAGTGTATACAAAGAGAGAGGATAAGAAAGGGGACATCATACATTTCCTGAGTGTTAAGTGGATTTGCCTTAAGCAGGCTATCTAAAATCTGTTTTTAAAAGTTTGATAATTTCCCAGATTTTTTTTTTGCAGTGAGTACCAAAAATATAAATGCAACATAAATGAGGCAAGGGTCACAGAAAGGAGCCGTTCTGGGCCTCGCTGCCTTCAGACAATCACAAATTACTACCGTGTGTGGCAGCGAGGGCATCACCTCTTGTTCGGCTATAGTAAAATCCTGACGGGGGTACAGGGGGTAAGCTGTGGTTCAGCTGGTGTTGCACTTCTGTCTTTAGCAGAAGGAGCCTGGATTCCTCAGCCTCCGGGATCAGCGTACAGGACTGTTGCTGGGGTGAGCATCACTGGTTTTGTGACCTGTGACTCTCCTGTTTTCAACACCTATACTAAAGCAGCAGCGGGCACAGAAATGGCCAGCAATTCTCCTTGGTAAAGGATACTCTTCTTCCCTTTTCCTCACATACAGTAGCCTTAGGGCTCTTTCAAGTAACATTCTGTACCCTTAGGATAGCTAAAAAAATTGATACAGTGGTACTTGAATTGATGAGAGCAACGACCAGAACAAATTGAAGGCTGCAGACAAGATGCCAAAGAGTCTTTTAACCCCAGCAAGGAAGCGCAGAGAGCCCTCTCATCTCAAGGGGGGTTGAATATTGTGGAGATGGCTGCACTGTGCTTTATGTTGCACAAGACCTTGGTAAGAAGTATTTCAGTCATCACCCGGGAGGATTTTGCAAATGTGTATCTCCCCTAAGCAAGCAGAAATTAGAGTAGGATTATGTTGGTGGTTCTGAATGCTCAACGAAACGTGCAGTTGGTCGCTCCCCTTGTAGTCGGGGATCTCACAAATACCACTGACAGAACCTTTGGTTAAACTTGGGAGTGTTTCCTCCTTTGTCAGTCACTCTTTGTCCACCCTGATGAAGTTATTCTCTCTTAATAAACCGTCTGGGTCAGCAGATACAGGCAAAGTTTAATGCAATTCACCCCCAGCTGCCAAAACTGATCAGAGGAAATAGGAAGATGAGAGTCAAATAGCTCTGTGGTCTCCCCAGTCAGACTGTTAGCAGCTTAACTTTCTCCTTGGCAGTGAAAAGGGTGTAATTGTGGAGAGAAAGCTGGCTTACTGCAATGCAGAAAATGTATATTTCTGCATATAAGGACCACAATTCACAGGAAACTCTAAAAAAGCTTTACAGAAGGTATATTGTTCCTGACAACGTTGCCATCTTCACAGTATTCAGGGGTAGTTTTCTTGCAAAGCCAGAGTACGAAGAGAATAAAGTCTTTGAGAAATATTTCTAACTCCAGGTAGGTAGTGGTTGGCTTTCTCTTTGATCAGCTTAAAGGTTCCAGTTACTCACTGTCCTATGTTTTCGTTTCTGTTAATTTCTTTTTGGCAATATGTTCCAGGAATTCATTGCACATGATCTATACATTTCCTTGTGTGGTCTCTGACGCCAGAGTGCTGACCCAGGAGTAAGAACAGACCCCTCGGAGCAGACCCCTGATGACAAACAATTTCCCAACTAGTATCGCTGCGCTCCCTTTCTGTGATTCCTTCCTGGGATTCAGAAATAAGTAATCACATACAGGCCCATTGGTTTGAAATACTCATTTTCTTAACGTTAGCTTAATATCCAGTACAGAAACTACTGCTAGCAAGTGAGGAAGATAAATAACCTGATGCTCTTTTCTATTTCATGCAGAAAAATTTCTGATGCAGACAAATGTAGAGACTTTGAAAAGGAGAACTTGCATGTAAAAGTCATCAGAAAACTCAGATAAAAAATTGGGGCAGGGGGGTGCGTCATTATGGAGTCCAGTCTGGGAAATCAAAGTAACTAGAACTGATCTGGAATTTCTTGATGAGGAAACCAAAACCAGCACTGTTTGGAAAGGTGGTCAGTCTTGGTGACCCTCCTGGGAAAAAAAAAAAAGAGATTTTTAAAAATCTGATTCTATGTTTTCAAACAAAATTTATGTTTTTAAACTTCAAAAAATAGATTAGTTTTGAAATTCTGATAAATATAAAAGAAAGTGTTAAGAATCTGGAAAAACATCAAAATACAGATTTTCTTTTTCAAAAGGTTTGAAGCTTTTTACTTTCTTTGTACTAATTAAGACCCTGGGACCATTCTAATACCTCAAAGGTATCAACAGGACAGAAAATTCACTTTCTGTCAAGTTATGGACGTGATAGATTGGAAAGCCAAGCCAATCTTGATATAAGGACATAATGGAATATGAATTGCTCACGTAAAGGAATAATTACTTATTACCTACAGTTTGCTTATTGACATATCTTCACTGGGAATTCGAGACCTAGAAAAACTGAAGTTGGAAGAAAAAAGGTCAAATTTAGAAGTCTATGTTCACTAGACTGCAGCTGTTGAAATCCAGAAGCAAAATCAAGTGAGCCAAAGACTTCCATAAGTCATCTCTCCACTTAGACTGAGACAATATGGAAAATTATAGGTAACACTAGTGCTTCAACAAGAGTGTAAGATGCCACTGCTAATACCCATACTCATGGTAAGAGTTCAAGAACTCTCTCAGAAAATGGGAGTTTAAAACAGATTGCTCTGACATAATGTTTTTGGACTATGTAAATGGATGTATAATTTTTTAATAGGTGACGGATTAAATTTTGTAGGCAATTATATCTACTCAGCTCTGTTGACTTGGCAGATAAGCAGAAAACAGAATGTGAGTTTCAATTACTATTCCTTTAATCTGATATCATAAGATTTTCTTACACTTTTATGAGCTACAGGTTTAAGTTGAAATTTGACCTCACAGCACAAACTGATGGAGAAGAGAATTTCTTCCTTCTGCTTTGAACCACATCAGACATCTTTGCGTATTGGAGCTGTAAATGCATTTCAGCGCAGACTGTAGTACCATTACATACAGAACTGTTTATATAACACTTAGTCATGGTTACTTATCGAGAGCCCAACGTTGAATCAGGCTGAAGGATGCTTGCGTTCAGTATGACTACAATATAAAATGGCACTTTGCTGTAGCAACGAGGAAAAGAGGCAATCTTTGCTTGTTCCCGTTATAAAATGTGAATGCAATCTTGAGTGCACCGATGTCAGAAAATTTCTGGCTGTCATTAAAGCCTACATTATTCTTAAGTGGATTTTCCACTATAGATCCTTTTCTGAGTTGTTTTGACTTCGTAGCACATCATAGCAAATGACTTCTTAAAAAATACATGATCCTTAAGAGCAGCCCTGTCAACATTTCAAATGTTGCAACCAACCAATTCAGGTCTCTTAATTGAGAGGACTGTGCTTGCAGGATAACTGCCTTGTGGCATGTGTTTTCAAAGTCTTTACTTATACTTGGCAGAAATGACATTATCCACAGCTTTGGAAAGAACTTTTGGCTGAAGTTCCTGGCTGTGATAAACCTCATGAATATAGTTATGCCCAGAGGGTAATTGGAGTTGAAGTAGACCATGAGACTTTGGAGACTTTTTTTTTTTAAGTGATGATAGTATTCTCTGTCTGTCACCTCTGAAGTTTTAAAGTTTGTGTATGAGGCTACAAAATATCCCTGCCATCTAAAATGTATGTCTTTTAGATTATAATGGACTGATTACTGCTGACCTGGCAGTTGGAGTAGTCACAACTGCTACGATTTTGTTGTGTGTGTAAACAAGGGGTTTAGTATTTAATTGTAGACCAGTTGCATGTCAGTACAATATGCCAATGACTATTTGAGCACGTAACTGTTTGCCCAGATGTTCACACAGCACAGCTGAAATGAAAAAACAAACAAACCAAACGCAGCCTGACCAAAACCAGTAATTCTAGAAGGTGGTCCTGAAAACTCTCCCAGGGACTGTGGGTGATTTCACATCGCAGTATACTGCACATTTGACGAACTTCTCATCAAGGAGGCTTCTGAAAAGCAGAGCTGATGCCACACCTCACACAGGTGGCAGGACACCTCGAATCATCCAGACATCACCTGGAGGAGCACCCAGTAGAGACAGGCTAGAGCGCTTAGGCAAAGTTTTATGAAGCTGAAAGGCAGCTGTCAGTAAGTGAGTGGCACGCTCTCTGTTTATGCTGCAGATCATATTTGGGCCAGGGACAAGCAGATGACCAAATTTTGCTGTGGGTGTATGTGAGTAGCTCTCAAAGAACTGAGGAAAGCAGAGAATGTGTGTCTGAAGGAAGGGCCTAACTAGTGCCTTCTGAGTGTGGCAAGTCCAGCTCAGAACAGATAATTAGCGCTTAGCGTAAATGAATATTGTTCTTTGTGCCCATTCAACCTCTGAGATGTGCCAGCAGATGATCTGCATGCATAAAAACACCTTTGTAAACAGGTATCAATGGCACGTGGGGCTTGGCACTGTATAGGCAAGTAAAGCAGAGATAGTTCTTGCCTTGAGGAGTTAAAAAATTTGATAATGCATTTGCTTTGCTGAAAATCAAGTAACTACAGCCGCCTTCTTTGGACCAGAAGAGCCTAGGAAAACAGTTATGGGATGTGGAGCAGTGATGGGATGGTTCGATCCACTTGCAGGTTACAACAGCACCTTTACCTGATGTAGTAGGGAATATTGCAGGGTCCATATGTGAAGTGGGTAGGACGGTGGCTCTAGATACCACTGGTCACAGATACAGCTCCGCTTTTTTAATGCTTTGCTGTCACATGTAGATCCATGTGTTTGTGTTGCCACTACCGTGGCAATCACTGCTGCGTTGATATCCTAGTCTGTTGGAATATGGCACAGCAGAAAACCAGTTCTTAATGCATTTGAAGTGCTCTGTTGATGCTTTATAGTATCCATTTGTATTAAAATGAAATGGAATGCATTTTAAAAAGTGAACTGCCTTCCAGAATGCCTAATATAGATTATATCTGCTTTGTTACTTTTATAACCCAATCTTGTTTTCTCATCAAGTAATGATCTGTAGTTTGTTTAAATGAACTTATTTCCTAGAAAAAAGCACACATTAATTATATCACTGTCCTTGAATACCTCCAGTTGGGGCAATACCATATTAATTTTTCCATTTATTTTGGGGGTGATTAACAGGAGCCTGCTGTACTCCACCGGGTTATCCCCCTCGCCCTCCCTGACTCCTGCACAGTGTTTGCATTCTGGAATCCTGCTGGTATTCAAAGTATTATTAAAAGTTCATTCCCCTGGACTAAAGATCCCCCAGCAAAAACTTTCAGGACTTTTACATTCAAGATATTCAGGCCTGATGATTTTTTCATAGTTTCTCCCTTACTGAATACTGCTTAGCAGAGTGGTTAAAAACTTAGTTTTCTGTTATGAAATGAGTATCTCGTTCTGCTTCTTTCCAAATGTAGAACAGAAATATTAATGCCATGCTTCTGTCTTTTCTCCATCAACACTCCTGCATTAACAGTTTTACTGCTAATGAGCTATCCTATTGCAAGGATTAATGTCTAGAATATGCAGATTTCTTCTTAACATTCGTAGCTCTGCCAGTCATAATTTCTGTTTCTGCCATCATCTTTTTTTTCATTTGACATTTATCACCTTACAGATTTCACTTTACTACTAAAAAAAATGATGGGCTTTTAGCCAAAGTTATCTTCTTTCCTCATTGGAAAATCAGGAAACCCGATTATCTAATTAACAGCTCTCACAGAACTCCCAAGTTTTCATTCACAGTTTTCTCTCTAAATTTTCTGTGTCACTTTTTTTCCTCTTTCACATTTTTCAGACTTAAATACCAAAAATAATATTACATGGAGCTGTTCTCCCTGCATATATAAGCTGGTTATGATCACAGTGATTTAATATATTTTAATCTGTCATTAAAAGGTTCAAAACTTAGAAACAAAAGTTTAGAAAGTGTTAGAGAGTTATAGGGGAAAACAGGGATTCAGTTACAGTGAACATCCAAAAAAATCATAGTTGTAAATACTGAATATGGCAAGGTTCTTGAACAAATTCCCTGTACTTATCTACTATGAGATTTATTGGGCAAAATGTAAAATTGTAAATATGTCAGTAATCACAGTGCACTTTTTCTGAATATGGCTCCACATGCTGTCTATCATAAATGCTGTAACTACCCATTTTTCAGTCCAGTCAATTTGCAAGCCTGCCAGTTAGATTCATGCATTTTGTGACCCTATTGACTTGAGAAGAAGGTGAATTAGAGAGAGAAGTAAAAGCTTAAAAGATGCATGGAGTGTCAGTGTGTCCTCGCAGAATGGTAGAAATGATTTTAATGTTCCTTACTTGCTGACAAAAGGAGGCATGGCTAAAATCATGCTAAAAGCAAGTTTCTCTTTCTGCGAACCAGTCCTGTATCAGTTAGAGCTGCACTGTGCTGATGCAGCCAATTAAAACTTGACGTTCTCGCCCTCGCTTGAAAAACGCCACTGCAGAGCTTATCACTGAGGTAAAGCTTTTCCTTCTGTGCACTGAATGAGAGAGCACCCTGTTGGACCCAGCCTGTTGGGTATAGCCCAGGTCTGCCCATGCAGAAATTCATGTGTACTAGGGAAGGCCGCTGATCTCATTCCTCTGCCCGGGGAACTCCGGACAAGATGAAGTCCTCATGTTTGAGCTCTATACCTACCTGATTCAGATCCTAGAGTTTAACTTCCGATATTTCACATTTAATACAAAATGGTTTTATTTTTAGCACTCGTTCATAACAGTACTTCAGTAAGACTTCTCATTAGTATTCTTATTCCACTGGTAATCCCTTTATTTGTAAATAATCTATAAAAGGGATGAGACAAACCTTTTTGAAGTTTTCTTCTCATGATGTAGAGATCTAGCCATTTTGCGTAGGCTAGATTAGTCTAGAAAAGCCTCCTTCTCCTAGAAATTTAGAATCCTACAAATCCTTTTCCTAGTAATCTGGAAATCTCTTCAGACGTCCTAGTTTTCTAGCCACCTAAGGAAGCCCTAAGAAAATGTTTTAATCTACTCTGAAAAGTCTGGAAAATGTAAAATGGTGGCTGGGGATCCTGCTCCAGCCGGTGACCTGCGATTGCCGTAGGCAGCTGTGGCTGCCTGCTGCCTTCTTTGGTTTTCCACTGAGTGAGAGTTGGGTCAGGTGTAGACCCTTTGCTCCAAAGCCCCAGACAAGGGATCTGAATCAAGACCTGCATTGCTCAGCTGAACTACAGTCACGGAGGGCAGGGAGATCACCTAGCAGCAGCTGACGTGCTTCCAGACCACTGCGTGCTCCCAAGCCTGATCACTCGTTATCTAAGCGAACCCAAGCTCTCTGCTCCCACCCCTCCTTCTCTCATCTCCTGGTTTATATTGCTCCCTTCCTCCCTCCCTTCTCTTACTCCTTCCTAGCTTTTGGCTGCTGGCAGCGATAATCGGCACATCTTGCCTTCAACTGGAAGAGAAAAAGCATCTTCTTGTCCTGGGGACGTGGGTGCAGCAGGTGGGAAGCGCGCACGGGACGTCAACCAGCTCACATGTGCACCTCTCTGGGGAGGGAGGAGCATGGCACCTATTCTGGCTTCTTGCCAGGCTGCAAGCTCTCTCTTGACTCTACTGCTTGCTTTGAAACCCCTTTCCATTTCTGAATTTTCCGAGTGAACATTTCTGCAGTTTGAAATGCTTGAGTGAAAGTGGATTCCTTGGCTTCTGGGCAAGTTAGGCAAGCCGGTCTGCATCCAGTTTTGGGGCAGGTTTAATAAATTGGCTCATAAGCTGATTGCTTTTGTACCTTTCATTCTATCTACACACTCGCTCAAAATCAGCCGAACAGAAAATCAGCACCTCTGACCACCAGACTGGGAATCCTGACGCTGTCTCACCTACCTTTGACCACACTGACTGCCCAAAACATACTACTTACTACCAAGTTGGTAACAACCTACTCACTTTTGATCTCTCCTCCCATCCATTAAGTTTAGGATTGGGCTTTTCAGATCATGGCTCTCAGAGGTGGTGTCCACCCCCTTCGTATGACCCAAGGAACATCTCTCAGGGAGGAGGGTGCTTGTTCTCACTGTGTTTCAACGGCTGCCAGAGGGGATCGAAGGCTTTCTTACTGCTGCAATGGCAAAAAAAGCAGCCTTACATCTCGGGAGCTAGATGCTCCAGAAAGCACAGGGCTGGAGAAATTTCCATGCACAATAAAGGGTATTTCCTAACTGTGACAGCCTTCAAGATCTTCTTTGGCTTTTGGATGAATATTACCTTAATTTTACTGAAATACTAACAAGCTCTGCCAATTAGTACATTTAATCATAGCTGAGGGTGGAGTCTCCCACCGAATAGTCTTTATTCATTTACTCTGGATGAAGGCCTGTGTTGCAAGAACAATACACTGTGACCTGAATTAAAGAACTGTCAATATAAGCAGCCTCATCCTGTTCCTTCTCATTTTAGCACTTCCAATTGCACTGATGATTGTATTCTGAGGGTGTCCTTGGCCAAGGATATTTCAGGCTAGTATATGGAACAAAGCTTGAACCTTCTGTATCTACAAGCCTTGAGTATTTGAGGAAAAGGCCTTTCATCTTGAAAGCTAGAGAGACTAAATAAACGTCTTTAAGCTATTTAATCAGCAGAGAGCGGTGATTTATTGCGTTACACAGAACTGCGTCTTATTTGGAGGGGGCAGCTTTAGGACAGGAGTGAGTAATATCAGTGCACTCATGAATTGATGTTGAAACCAGATACAACTAAGATGATCTCCAGGGTATTCTTCCTGATCCTTTTTATTACTTTGTTGTCAAAATTGTTTTCTAATATTATTTATTGTCTCAAATATCACGTTCCCATCTCTTGAAGAAAAAAGGCTGCCCAGTCTTTCATCTTCTTCTGGTTGTATTTCTTTGTCTCATTACACATTTGTTTTTATGAAGTATTTGATCATATTTTCCAAAAATTATTTAAGCTTTGAGTATCTTTCTAAAAGATATTTTTTAGTTCAGCCAAGAAGTTATGGGCCTCAGGCAAGAACTATTAAATGAACTTCTGTCATCTCTACTATGACAGAAATCAGACAAGTTAACTATTGTGATGGATGTTGAGTGGACCGTAATAATGTATAAATACAGCGCTGACCTTGTTATAGGGTAGTCACTGTATGAGTACATTGATTAACTCTAAAAAGAGGCTGTAAGGAAACAATGACTCAAGATAAGCCATTCCACAGGAATAGGATAATAGGAGACCAACTGGCTCCGAGAGCACTGGCGTGATTTCCTGCTGAGACTATTGGACTGGTTTTGTCTAGAAGGGCAACAGCCCAAGAACTGACAAAAACAAAAGGAGTCCCTCTTTCCAGAGAGGAGCTGGTTGTTGGAGAGGGAAATCATACTGATCTCAAGACCCGCAAGGTCCCATATGTAGAAAGAAGGACTGTTACAAGCAGATGGTAAGGTGAACATAAACATAGGATGAACTATGTTTAACATAAACGCACATGCACTTTTTGCTGGTTTTAAAACAATTGGCGGGGTTTCTTTTTATTCTGTCGTAGCTAAGGGAGCATTAAGCAGGTCTCTAATTTGCTGTGACCTATAAGCAGATTCTTTGGTTTTATGTCATTTCTATCCCCTCCTTTAGTAAATCATGTTTGTAATGAAGCTGCTGGGGTTATTATCTGCAGTGCACCAGCAAATGAATGTTTCTGGAACAGCAGTGCTGTGATGTGACTCCATTTGGTGATTCCTGGCCACATTAGTGGCATGAGCCACTTCCTCTCCTGTCACTGAAGAAGGTGTTTCCCAGGAAATTTGTCACCTCTCTTTCACGATTGCTTAGATATACAAACTTAAAATTGTCCACATACACCACTTGTAAATTCACGTTTCTCAAGTATTAGGGAACTTAACCCCCAAGGACCATGTATTTCTGAACTGCGGTTGCCCCTTGTGTACGTTTGCATCAGTATTTAGAGGCATAACAAGTTTGAGTTTTGAAAAAACTCTCTTGGTACATTTCATTTTTGGCTGTGCAGCCTGGAAACTGTCACCTCAACCTCCTGCTAAACTTCACATAAAAGACAATCTATTTCTACAGATAAATTTGGAAGTTGAAATATTTTACCTGCTTCCTCTTTTTGTGTGATAATTCCTCTAAAGCAACTAAAGGTTGCTTTAGTTACCATCAAAAGTTACCCAGGTAACACAAGTATTTAATTACACTTTTACTGTTAGTTATACATGGTATAATGGCATTTTGGGCATACGTGTTTCTTGCATTAAAGCTTGACACCTGATAACCTCGCCTAGTATAGGTGTGTGCACATGGGTGTTGTTTACCTCATTACAAGCTGTGGGGGAGGCATTATTGTGCTCATGAGGACATCTAAAGGGGTCCTGAAGGTAGAAATACAGCCTGCATCTGCTTCTTTGACAAGCTTTGATCAGGCTCAAAATCCGGAGTTGCTTCTTTTGCCCAATTGCTAGGAGAAAGGCCAGCCACTGGTCCCTGATCTACACCATGCATGTATCCTAGACTCATCTCACTTTTCACATCGGCAACCTCTCCTGCAATGCGATGCACCCATACCAGTAGTAGCAATACAGAAGACTGAAAAAATCCAGTCTGCATCTCAGAGCCCAGCTGGAGAGAAAAATACCAAGCACCTCTGCAACAGCAATCACTGTGAAAGGAAGCAGGGGCTTCACAAGATGTCGTTTTATCTGTTACTGTTCAGAGCAGAAAACAAGTGCAAGCCTTCCACTGTCTTCTGGTTTTATGCTAGGGATATAGAGAACCTCAAATGCCTGAAGTCTGGGGACTAGCACATGCCTAGGAGCTTCTCAGGAATCCTGTTTAATTACAGTTGTGTTGTGATAGTCTCTGACTGGAGATTGTTAATCTTCAGCAAACTATCCTATCCTTCTAATGCTGTTATTAAAACTGTCACTCAAAGAAATAAAAATACCAATGAAAAGAATGCTAAAATTCAGTGTGTATATACACTTCAAATGTACAGCTATATTGTAATGTTCTTTTTCTGCTATTTTGACAGCAACAGCAGAAAATGAACATAAAAGTTGATTTAGTTTTCCGACATTTGTATAACTGCCCTGAAAAATGGCCTTGCAATTTCCTCAAAGAACAGATGGGTGATCTCAGTGCAGTCTCCTCGGCAAGTAAACAGATACATGTCCTCTTAGTTATTCTGCTGTAATCTGGCTTTTGTGAAACTGAGCTGCCTAGACTAGACTTGCTCTTTTAGCTAGGATTGTCCATAGTGCCAACGTCTAGTGTTAATTTAACTCTTTGGATGGCAGAGACTGTTGACAAACATACAAGTTGATTTTTGCTATGTTAGTACCTCACAGACAAACGCCTATTTGTCTTGATAATACTGACACTGACTGCAGGCAGAAGCTCTGGAAGAAAGTACACTCGAGCCAAACCATCGAAGAAGACCGGGCCACTGAGGTATGGCAAATGGATCCACAGATGATCCAACTTTATGCTACCTGTCGTTTGTGTGAGGAAATTAATACATCATATAAAGTTAGTTGCTGTTTTGAGGTTGGAATGTAACTTCAGCAACAGAAGGGCAAATCCTTACTCCATGACTACTGGCAAAACAGACCTGTATGAAACCTAGGATGCAAATGTGGACATGTGCCTGTTTTCTTGTGTTGGGCTCTACATGAATCAGGTCCATGATTTCCCCTTACATCTTATAGTTCATTCACTTTAAATTATAATATTTTCTTTTTTGGCAGTAAGTAGATGGTGACAATATGTTATTTTCCAATGCATATAATTTCTGTGACAAGTCCATATGCCTGATACTTTTCTCCAGTTCCACTTTAACCAGGCAGGTCTAGCATTGTGAGTAGAGAGCAGGCTTTTGTTTAGAGCAGGTGCTTAAGTACACGTGTGTAGACACAAATGTGCACACACACACATATCGGTGTTACCAACTCGTCCTGTTGTTGATGCAGTATTGTTCCAGTGGGATGAATACTATAGTTCTTTTACTGCCAGAATTTTTCCCTATTTCTACCATGACCAAATCTGGCCATACAGCCATTCATCTGCCTTTTGTTTTCATATTGTGCCTGTAATTAAGATGAAGGTTGGTCTGCTCCATTTTTAAGATATCCCGAGGAAAACCATAAACCCATGTATCTGCATACTTGATACCATGTGCTGTCCTCTAACTCCTCTACAAGGACCACACCTGGAGCCAAATTTTGGCCTTTCCATACTTTTGTTTTATTCTAAAGCCTTCTTGCACGCAAAGGGGCCTTGCTATAGTTATTCTCTTCATGATAAGGTAGAAATGAGGGGCTCATATCATCAAACATGTTTGTCAAATACCTTTCCACAATATGGCACTTTCTCTTTTACCAAATGCCTGGGTCTTGCAGAGCTCTAGGAAAAATTAATACACACCCACACACAGAGTCTGGCTATGGTGCTGAAGGATTCCCAGCTACATACGTACAGCATGGAGAAATAGGCCCTGTAGTCACCCCAGGCTGTACCAGGTGGGTAGCCAAGAATTCCTGAGAGCAAAAGCTTTTTCCATGCTCAGCACTTTAAAAGTTTGCATAGACCAAAGATTTTCTGAGCTCTTCTTCAATTCCCACACCAAGGTTCCCTACTGCAATATATCTTTCCCCTTAGCTTCACCTGCAGGATTCTTGATGGCAAAGATGCATTTCATGAGGTATATAGTTTTCATGATTGCCTTGTGAACTTCTGAACTAGAAATTTCAGCCAGCCTGATTTCGCCTGCCGTTGTCAGACCCTCAGTCCTCAGTTCTAAAACATATGGAGAGAAAGAGGAGACTGATATCATGGAAACTTGTCATAAGACATACTGAAGTTGGACACCTTGTCATCGATCATCCCACCACAAGGATAATATTTTTCTCTGAACGGTTTCTAGATATTCTTGCAGAAATGTCCCTAATGTGTCTATGACCGATCCGAGTTCATCAGCATCCTTTGGGCCTTCCTCTTACATGTATCTACTTCAGCCCAGTGCCAGCTTCATTCATTGATGTCATTCAAGATATCTCTCTCCAGTTGACTTAGTTATCCTCTCTGGATTTCTCGATTTCATTTTCTAGGAACTGCTCAACTTTTTATGCCTCTTTTTAGATGCTACAGATCTTTCTTTTCATTGCAGATGTACTTTGAAATTTCAGACTTACAACAATAATCTTAAGAAAGAGAAATTAAGGTAAAGAGGAAAATTGAATTGCAGCAAACAAGTATGTTTTCCTAACACACCGTGATATACACTCCTTATAAATTGTCCTGAGTAAGGTATTCTTGGCTTAGTCATGGTGAATAGCTGCTGTTTCTGAAAAAACATCTTTCTGACCAGCTCTGTCAGGCTTTTGTCTTCTACAACACCCTTCTCAATTTTGTATGCTGCATCATTGTTCTGACAATTTTTGCGATGGCTAATAAATCATTAATTTACTTTAAACAAGCCCATATAATAGTGTTCAGGTAACTTGATTGTCTTCAATATTTTTTCTGTTAGGATTCGGTAATAAAATATGTTGCAGTGCATAGTAAAAATGCACACATCAAAGTTGTTTTTTACAGAATTAAGAGAATGAATCCTAATGTTGTAGGCAGATATTTCTGGAATCACAGGAGAGTTTTCATACATTAATCAGTTCCATATTCACAGTAGCTAGTACATCATGAAAGGCATCATCACGACATATTTAAAAGTACTTAGCATACATACAAGTTTGTATGTGACCATTTATGGATACTATGCTGTAGATGTTATTTTTCTGTAGAAGGCGATATTAAGAGGATAGTTGAAGCCAGATTTCAAACCTATCAGTACTCTGTCTTTTTTTGTGGCTGAAAAAGAAAGGAATATAACTACCTGTAAGTTTGCTGTATGGATTGCAGAACATCTGGTGAACAGCTGCTTTCTAAAGACACAGTTATTCAGATAATCTCACTGAATAGCTTTAGGGTGCTGTCTAGCAACAAATGGCAGAAACGGCCTTATTAGGGCTCATACCTAATGATAGCCAAAATGTCTCTTTTTTCTGTAGAGTACTTAACACCCAAAAATATGTAGCAGGGCATGTTTCCTGGGCATCTTCACAGCATTAACACTTGCAGTCCTGCTGCCTGTAAAAGCTGCTCTGAAATCCATTTGCAAAATGGATTGTTTCTCATTAAGGACCTACATTCCCTTTGGTTGCTTGCCACGAAGGGAAACAGCAGGTCACAAGTTATGTGCAAAATTGGTAATAAGCCCATGCAAAGGAAATAAATACACCGCAGCATGTTGCCAGCAGTTTCTGGAACCTTGCTCAGCACTTGTACATCATATCTTCAAAGCTCTGAGGAAATATATTGGGGTGGGGGATGCTCAGGCATACCTCGGCACACTTGTTCTCTCTATCATTTGCACCATTTCTTATAAATGAATGAAAATCTGAAGGACACTCTCAAAACATCTCTCTGCCATTTAAGCCTCCTGTGTGCTTGTGGCGGGTTGACCCAATACAGTGCTTTATCCTGAATCTGAAGACAGACAAGAGTTCTCTCTTTCCTAGAAAATCTCCTGGGATAGGAGATGTAAGCACTTGGCAAGCTCTCACCTTGTTGATACTTTCATCACAGATCTGAGAGCAGCAGTAGTTGCACGTAACTGATAGTTGAAGTGGGGAGAAAAAAGATGGAGGTGTAGTTTAAAGTGCACCTGAAGCACTGTTTTGTAGATGTGAGACACCAGATGAGCAGCTGATTAGCAAAACGAATTTGTGAAGTTTCATCTCAATATTTTTTTTGTGTGTACCCTGTTCCAGGGGGGTGGTATGAAGTAAATCACGATGCGGCAGAAGTAACTCAGATGCTTTTATGTTGCCATACAGAAAACTGATTACGTTTATGGAAGCATGAGATGAAAAGTCTTAGAAAACAGGAAAAAACCTCCAGGGCCATCCTGTCTAATCCTCTGCCCCACAGCAGGACCAATCTTTCCTGAACCTTCCCTGGCAGAACTGTGTCTAGCCTGTTCTCATGTCTCCAGAGATGTCACAGCCTCCCAAACAAGTCTTTCCAGTGCTTTGTTAGCCTCGCTTGTAGAGTTGTGCCAATGACTAACTTACCTTGATTCCTGCAAATTAAATACATTATTGTATTTTTATTTACTGTAGAGATGAAGATGATGCATTCCTCTAAGTATCTGAAGACTACTCTCCTTGGACTAAGAAACCCCAATTTTTTTCTCATGGGCCATGTCATCAGGGAAAAGCACATAGGTAACAGGGTTGGTGGAAGCTCCGGAAAGCTATATTTCACAAAATGGGACCTGCTATTTTGTGCTGTACATCAGCCATATGCTGTATTTGGTAAGGTGAAGACTCATTTGAAGTCTGTCTCACCTATCATCTGGTAGGTATTGGTTCTGCACGTAAACATCTCTTTAAACAGGCCCATATCCTAGTATACGGATGACCTGTAGGTCTACAGTAGTTTTTGTTAGGATATGTTAAGAAAATGGGCAGATTTGTCTTATACAGTAAAAAAAAAAAGTACATATGGCTCCGCATGTGTCTCAAATCTCCACAGGTAGGGAAGTGCTCTAAATGCTTCATTGACTCTGTGCCAGATTCTCGTGATGAATCTTCACATGTGTAGCAATGCGATGATAGGTCCAAAAGAACCTCAGATTCAACTTTTCTCTTTTGAATGCTACCTTAAGAAATTAAGGCAATTAGACAATGGAAGAAACAATCATGTAATTGAAAGACTACAAAATGCACACACAAAAGTCACAGTCCAATTTGATTAACTTCTAGGCAGTGTTTCAATCAAGTGGATATTGTGAGCACGTTCATCCTAAAGGACAAACTGCATGAGGAGGAATGAAGATCGCTTCCACAGAAGGCTATTAGTGCCAAATTAAAATTGAAATTTGTCCCCATTTCTTTTGATATACTTAGGGCTAAAGAACTGATTTAAAGTCTCAGACTCCATAGCAACACAACAAATGTTTTGTTTTTTCCAGTGGTTTAAATTCCTTTTTACCTCTCTGGTGAGGGTTTCTTGAGAACTAAGACATGCCAGTGCATATGAGTGATACAGGTAAATAAGCCTTCACTTCTGTAGTACAGGCTCTAGCTGAAGAGATTTATGAGATATTATGCAGGAAATTTAACTTTTTAAAAACGTTACTTCTTTACTGTAACTCAAAGTGGATATACCATCAAAAATATTTTCAGAGATGGATTACACCTTTATTTTTATTTTATAATAATCATCATACTTTGTCTAAAGTAAATAGGGGATGTAGATCAGCACTGGAAACCACCTTAGTAGGCTACTAGACCAGGAAGAAGAAAGGTCCTACTGACTTCCAGCTTGGCCTTGGAGAATCGTTTTTCAATTAGTATTAACTAAGAATGCACAGCAAAGCAATATTTTCATTCTGCTGAAGGGAAATTTTTCAAACACAGTAGCTGGCTTCAGGGCTCAAACATTTGTATGTACCGTCTCTTCTGCCATCTCACTAGCAGCAGAGCTTAAATGACAACATTTGGAGTTCATGGCCACATATTTTTGTTGCTATGACAAGCCCCATCTGGAAAGCTGGTTGCACAGCAACGTAACGAAGGAAGTATTTGCAAGAAATGTTCATCCAGAAGTCAGCTCATTTCAGAGCTGCTTTGACCAACTTTCAGGCCATAGGGCTGCTCCGCTTCCTTTGCTACATTCAGTAAAGGCCATCACGGACCATGCTACTCTGTCAGCATGTGAGAAGTCTCATTTTAAAAGTGCTAAAAACCATCCATCTGCAAACCCTGATTTTAAGTGTTAAGAATAACGTGAGGAGAAAAAGAGTATTGGTTGATTCTAATAAGCAGTTAAATTAACGTCAATAAAGACTCACACCCCTCATCAAGTGGCCCTGGTCACTTCTGTGACCGTACAGAAGTGGTGGCCCAGATGCTCACCACCACTCCATCGCACGCTGTTATCTTTAAGAAGAACTTGCCATGATGGGAACAATTCTACTTCTATTTTGTTGAAACTGTCATTCTTACAGGGGTGACTTGGCTTTTATCAAAACAACGTATTTTCTTTAAGATCATATTTGCTTTGAAAACTGTGTTTTCTTCTGTGATTATTACGTAGTGTATTGTAAAAGACTTCTATAGTCTTCTTCATCTGAAGCCATATGTGTGAAAAAGGAGTGAAAAACAGCAGCAGCCACCACCAAAACCTGCCAGATAATCCCTGTGTATTTACATTCATTCAGGGTGTACGAGAAGCTCAAGCATGCTCTGCCATTAGAGAGAGATATCCAAAGTCATTATTCACCATGAGTCACACCAGGTGCCACTCTCATCAATTTCTACCAGAGAGGTGATATTTTTTTCAATGATGATACAAAACCTAGTGTTCAGTCTTTAAAATAGCAAAACTTAAATTACACGTGTATTATCTGCTCATCCTTGGAAATGAAAAGCGTGATATAAAGAACAACTTTCCATAGTTAGCTGAGTTCAGGGATGTTTTAATAGTTAAAGTTTTCAAACTTTTAAAGTTCAGTATGCAAGCCCTGACCCTACTGAAGGGGAAGAAAGGCTGGCATGACACTGGTGGTAGGTCCTTCATTTTCACCTACCTGCCTCCCTTTCCTGGGTACCTTTAGAAGGGCTGCTTTAACCTGATGCCACCGGTGTATTGCCTGTTGTATTGCTATACACTTTTCCTTCTTCCCTAGTTTGCCGGCCATCTCCTCCCTATGGCCTTTCTGTTCATTATGTGGTGGAGGATGCACAGCTGAAAAGCAGATCAAATGCATGACATTCATTTACACGATTTACCCTACCAGCTTTACTGCAATAGAGATGCAGACAGATGTCTGCAGGAGGAAAGTGTCTACTCAGGTGCAATACAGATCTGCACACCAGAAAGCTTGGCCCAAGAATAGAGATGGTCCTCATTTTGAAATGTGTCGAGGAGTGCGTATCTCACATATTGTAAGTTGCCCATCCCAAGGAGGTTCGGAGGGGGAGGATAAATTTTCAATTTAGACTGAAATATTCAAGAGAAGTATTGAATTAGAAGATGTTTGACATACTAAATGTATTCTTATTATTCAGTTTAAAAAAATATCCAAATGATTTTTTTTTTTCTGCTTCAGCTTCAAGCTGACCTTAGGCTAAGGTGGGAAATGAAAGAGCATTGTTCTCCTTGTGATGCAGGAGTCTTTTTCAGGTGAAACATTAAAAAAAAAATCCTGAATACACATGGTTTCTAGACACCCTGACCTTGTTTCAGTTAGAGATGTCTAGAACTGGAATTCAAAAGAGCACAGTAAAAGGATTTCGTAATTGCACATCATAGTCTCTGTACTGAATATGGCATCTGTCATGAAATGGGTATTTTCCAAGGTACCTCAACTCTACTACCTTAGATGATATGCAGCTGAATTCATACTCTTGCTAGGAAGAGAAAATAAATGTTTCTTCAGGTCTGTTTAGACCCATACTTTTTGTCCACAGCAGACAAAAGTCTGGCATCGTGCTTGTGGTTAGAACATAAAACTTTTCCCATTACATTTTTGATAACATATCAAAAAAACACTTCTTCTTGTTGCAAGGAATTCAGAGTTGTGACTTAAGCAAAATAAATGGGAATTAAATGAACCCCCCAAAAGTGCAAAACTAAAAATTATAAAACCACAGAGAACAAAACAAAAATTCTGAGAAACATAAGTCTTCCCTAGGGACAGACACCAAGTGGGACAGGAGGTAGTGATATACTGTGTGCATATGTATATTAAAAGATGCTTGTCCCTTGACACAAGGAAGCAAGTTTGATTTATATTTGTTGGGTTTGGTTTTTTTTTTTTACTTTTAGCATTAATCTGCCTCACTCATTTTTACCACAGTAAGACTTTTGGATAAATCATCTTTATTTTGCTCTGTTGATTTCAGCATCGTTGAGCCCACCATATTTCTCCCCTCTGTGTGGATTTCTAGGGAAAAAACGGAACTGGAAAGCTATGGTCTTTTCTTTATTTCAAACATGTTGTTGTCCCTCTCTGAAAGAAACGGATTCAAGTTAAATGAGACGCCTGCATTTACTGAATCCACGGAGTAGACATGTCTCTAGCAATTCTCCGTACTTACAAAAGGTAAATTGGTGAGGTGATGGTAGGTCCAGGTCCAATGTGCTACTCTGACCTTCCAGCCCCTACAACTTTTGTCCTACATTGGCACAGGAGAGGACCCTCAGATCCTCCCCAACAGCAAAGGCAGGTGTAAGAGGCGCAAGCTGTTGCTGCCTCTCAGATGCACAGCCAGTAGCTGTATGGGTGAACAGTGGGGCGAGGTAAACAAATGTGTTTGCCTAGGTAGCGATGCATGCAAGGGATCTGCTTCAGCAGCTGCAGCTGTACGGAAGGCTGCAGGTTATCCGTGTTTGCAGCCATCTAAAGATGAGCATAACGTTTGGGTTCAGTTAAAGTTCAGTTACGTTTTGTCAGTCTGTTTCTCTGCTCTTCATTTTCCCCATGGGCGATTTTTTTTTAATATCTCACCACAATGACACAGAGAAATATTTATCCTATTTTTCAACTCATGGTTAGAAAGTATGGAGTGTATTGGCTCCATGTAACGCATCACATTGGTGACAGAGCCAAGCACTGAATGCAGAAATCTGGAATCTCAGGGCAGCCTTTAACCCACAAGGTCTTTGTTGCGCTTGGAAGGAGACCACAGAGCCAACACTGTCTCTGCTGAAGTATCACTGGGAATTACAGATAGCCATAACCTTTACCATTCACTAGCATAGCTGGATGTTACTCTGGTATATGTGAAATGTGACATAGAATAAGAAATGCTATATGGAGAGAAGTTGTTTTTCTGCCATAATTCTGATCTGTATTGCTTCATTGAAATACAAATAGCTGAAAACTCATGTTAATGCATCTTCATGTTTCCAATATGCAGGCTTATTATTGCTGAGATGATAGGATATTCCTGCTTGTTACTAGAATGTATAATTTTAACTCCTGAAAGTCAAGAAATCCAGGAGTTTGTCCTTTAAAATAACTTTTTTACTACTGTAACCGTATAAACTATTCAATATGGCATCATGCTCATTTCATTCCTAAAGCTGAGAACAATCCTGCAATATGACTTTCTATTTTGTCCCTCCCTCTTTGTGGCATTTCAGGATGATTTGAGATATACATATATATATTTCCCCTCCTCTGGCATTTTATATAGTCTTTGCAATAAAAGCTATAAGACTTTCAAAGTATTAAAACAAAAGACATTTGGAAAAAGAAGTTGACTTATGTCCTGTATTATGTACTCTCACAATATTCAGCAGCAAGGAACTGATCTTTTATCATGCTTCCAGAGGAAATATTTTCGTTACATTTTTTTTACCATATGAAGTATTAATTGAACAATGATGCTTTAAAAATGTGCATATGGAGACAGTTAGATCCACCCATGTTATTGTAAAGCGACTTGTTTGATGTTTCATATTGTTCAGCACAAGAACATCATTAGAATATCCTGGCTGGCAAGAGAGGCTGTCATTTTGAGAATGAACCTCTGCCTCAGACTTAAACTGGTTTTTTTTAATTTTCTCTTATTGTCAATCTAAATCTGAAACTCCCCAAATATGCTGCTGAACTGCGTGCATCAGGCTGGATTCAGAGATCTCTGCTGCTTCATATGGACCAGACTGTCTGTGCCCAGAGGCACTGCAGGCCCTACTGTCCCTGTCCCCGGGGCTCCCCCACCCTGCCCACGGCCCAGGACCCCACGTCAGCCCCCGCAGCATCAGTGCCTGCCCCAGTGATGCCAGAGCAGGGCCGGTCTCCAGCTCCCCGCAGCCCTGCCCTGCCTAGGCCAGTTGACAAATTGGTGATGAAGAAACACGCAGCAAATGATTATCGTATTGTGAATGCCATAAAAATGACAAATAGGGCAGGTGCTGAGCTGGTATAAACAGCACAGCCTTGATGTGCGCTAGCTGTGGATCTGCTTGGCACCGGCTAGCAGGTACCATACAGACGTGGCAAGATGCCCTTATACATCCAGTAGGGAACATTTAGGCATTTCTGAAGTACCGTAAGGGGTTGGTATAACGCAGCATTGGCAAATGTGCCTTTCTAAGGGAGGTCGCTGAAAATCAGAAGGGAATCCTACCAATTTAATACAGAGTTAGAGCAGGAAGCCCCTTTCTGCCACAGAATGACGAATCTGAATTGTAGCTACAAACGTAAGGTGAGAAAAGTCAACGTTACTCCAGACATGCTGTGAATCAGCCACGTGGCCTTGCTCTGCACCCACCAGTCCATGATGATGGGCCAGCTCTGGGAAAGCTCATGTTGACCCTACAAGTGATACTGCAGTGAGTGATGCAGAGATACAGGCCCGGCTCACTGCCATCCTTGGAGGTTTCCCACCTTATGGTGGGGTAACTACTTCATTACAGTGCCTATATATCTGCTACTCCTTCTCAGAGCAGATCACATTATATAGATGCTTTGAATGCCTCTCAGGCAGCAAGAAGCTACTACTCTGTTGACTTAGCTGATTTGCCCTACACTGGCAAAAGCAATGGAATTTTATGCTGTAAAGTTTTAATTGGTTTTTTTTTTCCCTGATTATTCAACGTAATTTAGAATAAATGGTCTATATCATCTGCACTGTATGTTTATTAACCATTTTTACCTGCAATGAACAGTTTGCTGAGTGGGTGAATTAATGCCAATATATTGGCAGAAGATAAGACTAAGTCTTACAGAAACACACAGAAATTGCATTAATGAACATAGCGCTATGCTCCATTTGCAAATCAGCTCCAGTGTTTTGGCATTAGCTTGCTGGGAACTGCACTCTGAATATGGAAAACACCCCATTACTTATTACTCAAATGTGGAATCCCAAATGGACTTTTTTTTTTAAAGACAATTACTATTTTAAGGTTATATTGCAATCTTTTTTACAAAGCAGGTTTCAAAAAAGGAAAGGGGAGGGATGGGAAGTTCAAGCCCACACTGGAGCTTTTCCAAAGATTTTTACAGGCTTTGGTGGTTATCTCCTATTATAATTATTGTACTTGGGAAGGATATCTTGGATATTACTTGGGTAAATCCAATCATCTTTCAGAGTTTAATAAACTGAGGGCAGTCACTGAGATGGCTCAACAACGTATTCACCAATGGTGTTTGACAGACATCTTAATATTTATCCAGTTCACTTGGTACATTGGTCTGTGTGCAGACCACATCCCAGCTGATGATGTTTTGGCTAGCTCACTATTTTGTATGCGGACAGTGCATATATTTATATGGTTTGCCTGAGAGACTACTTTCTAGAAAAAACAAGCTTCCAGATGTATATCTTTGCCACTGGCTGGCAATTGAGCCAATGCATGTGATATTAAAATGCAGTCTGATTATTTCTCATGTTAATGAAGTGGAGAGATTCCAAATTGCCCCAATAAAAGCTTCTTAGCAGACATGGGAATGAAAAGTCTGTTACCCTCCCTTGCAATCAGTGTTGACTCAAGAAATACGTAGGGTAGACTACTGCCTAGCACAGAAGCCTATGGATCACGGCAGCCTACCTATCCTTCTAGCCCTAACAACCTGCTACTGTGTCCCCACAAAAGAAGGTGGCTCCATTTGCAGTAGCAGCAATTGCCCTTTCCTCTAACCCAACCAACAGCAGGAGAAGAATCTGCTTTATCTGGGGATTCCTGTAATTTCCCCATACTTCATGCTTTCCTTCACAACTGCTGTCACACAAAAGGGTAAGGGGCACTGGGTAGGAAGGAAGACAGGAGAGTTGCCTCTGGAGACTTTATAGAGTTGTTGGTGTGGGGTGCTGGATCCTAGAAGTTGGTCAGGGTCCTTTTTAAGGGGAGTAACAGAGAAGTGTTGAGCTGAGGGAAGAACAGAGAAAGCACGAGACTCCTGATTGTCACACCCTTATTGTCACTGTCCTCTCCTGTCTTGGAGATAGCTTCTCCCTTCAGATGTCAGCACCCCTTTCCACATACCTCATCTACTCATCCCACTGATACTACCCACCCACCTCTCTCTGTCCTCTCTCCTGAATGAGATCCCAGATTACTGCCGCCACGAAACTGAGTTTCTCCCTTTCTGGCCTAGAAGCCCTCAGCCGGCTCCATCTTATACACTTTATCCATAAATCAATCAACATGCATATGGGATACACATCACCTTATGATTTTATTTTAGCCGTAAACTTCCAATCTGTTTTATCAGGTTCTGCTGGTTTTGACACTGACTGATACAATCTCTGATGGTGCAAGAAGTTCATTTGAGCTCTTAGGAACTTAGTGTTCCTGTTTCCCATCTTCTGTACAGAATTCTTGCATTCAGCCCTTCTGCCTTCTGTTTCTTTAGTATTTGCTGAAATGGATTAGGAATTAAAAACTTCTTTCTCATCTCAGGCCATCCTTGTACTCAAATTTCACTTTGCCCTTGTCAGTCATCAGTAAGAACAGCATGTAAATACATCTCATCTCACATCTATTCTGATTAGGTGCAATATATAGCGCATGTAGCTCATTTTTATTTTCTCTGGTTAAGTAAGTGAATCTGCAGTATCTTCTACTGCATCTGAACCAACTTAAAGTTTCCTGTTTCCAAAGGTGCCAGAACTGAAGGACTCTTAACTGTCAGGTAAGACTACAAACCATGTAAGGCAAAGTACCTTATTCTACTTCTCCTCCACCAGAGATAGGGAAATGGATAAAAATTCACATACGCTTAAATGTATTTCAAAATTTTGTTAGACATAAAGTCACTCCCTCTTCTTTCCTTCTTAATAATTTTTGATCAGACTGGAAACAAAGTCCTCCAACATCACTGAACAAATTGTTTTCAATCTTCTTTTGGCATAAGTAGACACTAGAATCACCAAAATATTGTGATTCGCATGGTCAAGAACTAACTAGCCAAGATAACTTGCTAACCTTGTGGTACCTTTACTAAGCAAATATCTGAATTTTTGAGACAGAAGTTATCCCTGAGAACTACATAATGCACATTCCATGTCCCTCCTGACTCCTTTAAACTCTTTAAGCTCTTCTGGAACGTAAGTATATACTTATTGTTTAATAGTAGAATAATTTTTAATAATAGAAGGCTTGAGAGATTGCTATGATACTCCAGAGTTACATACTGCAGTATGTACTAGTATATACTAGTTACAGTCCATTGTAACTAGTTGGACCACGGAGCCATAAAGCTTGAATAAAATTGATGAGCTGTGCCCTAACTTATTGTATATTAAGCTTTTAACAGAGATAATGTTCAGCTGCTGATTGGCTTTTAAAGCTGTGCTCAAACCTGAAGAGCAACCAGTAAAATAGTATTACTCTCTAATTTATTATTTTATGTATCCACAGAAGCAGCTACATTTTTTCAAATGGTTAAGTAATAGCGGATGGGGTTTCAGGCCTGTTATTCTGGCAAAAGTAACACAGATTTGGGATTCTGAGCTAGAATATATCCAATTTTGCCTATCAGCAGCAGAAATATTGGCAATTGATCGTTAGTTACTGCTCACAGAATTTTTATTTTTGATGACGAATAGCTATGCTTGAACGCCGCATTTATCACTGGGCTTGTGCAGCTCTGTATGTACCATCTTGATGGCGACGGTGAGGCTGTTTTAGCTCTCAGCTTGACGCAAGGCTCTGTGACAAAACCAAGAGAAATGTTTGTTTATCAAGAAAAAGGACAGTAACTGGCACAGACCACAGAAATGGTTCTTCTATTACTGGGTTTGTGACAGACCTATTTCCTCTTTAAATGGGAGGTGTTGACTGGGAAGCTATATTTCATGGTTGATGGTTAGAAGGTTGGTTAGAGGTTTGAGTAAGCAAATGGAAAATATTTGAATCAGAAGGAAATGAAGGGCAATAAAAAAGGAATCCCACCATATCTTTCAGCTGGGTAGCTGCTCACAGTAAGCGAAGGAGACTCTCTTCCAACTGAAAAATCCAACTTATTTCTTTCATAAAAGCCCTGATCCTTAATGAAGCCTTACTCTGGCCTTCTTTAGTGTAGGAACGGACACGGGGGTATAAACTGAGGGTGAAGGAAACCGTCTGGTGGGAGAGGAGGCATATTGCCTTGAAAGGCAGCATTAGTGTTGTCTTTTGAAGGCAAACAAGGCTGCCAGGTTGCCAAGAAGATCACGTTCACGTGACTTAACCAGTAGTTGTTGTCCCACGCAGCCACATATGAAAGGCTGAAAGCCTTTATGTTTTTTCTAGCTATGCCTCATAACCTACAAATATATTATCTTGCCCTACGAATCACTTAGATCTTAAGTCATCATTGTTACAATGGCATTGCTACTACAGCAGGGAATCACACATACAGCTCCTGCTGTTTTTAAACAGGAATTTGGCATCCAGCTCCTCATCCATCAGTTTAATAATTTACCATTTGTTGTCTTAAGATGTTAACATAATTTTAGAGCTAGAGAGATCACCTTCCAATAAGTTGGTAGGTGACTGCACCACTCGACACCCATCAGGGTTATGTGAATTACTTGGCTAAATATTCTACCTACCATTCCATAAACTTACCCAGATCTTGGGACACCTCCTTGCTACTGCCTAGATAATGCAATGACGGTGAATTATTTCCTTTGTACAGATAGATTTCCCAATAAAAGTGGTGTTTTTTTCCTCTTTTGAAGTGGTCTTTAAAAACATCCTTCGATGCAAAACACAGTAGATACTACTCATGATCTCAGTAGATGGATCTTGTTTAGAGACTTCCTTGAAGACTCTCAGTGGCCTCTTCTGATATTAAAGTATGCCACTAGGAATATTAAAATACTGTCCCACCTGTTTCCTATACTGTGTTATGTACTCTAAAAGCTCTGCCACAAACGTGAACAGAATTACTGTGTTATCAATAAAAGGCCTTCAAATTACATTACATCGCATACACAGGTATTGTTTTGATATGTTTGCAGATGCCTTTTTCTACACCATTATTAGAGATATGTAAACTATAAGGGTAATATAGCTGCATACACCTGTTTGTCACAAACAGTGAAAATATACACGGGTAAAAGTTACAGTATTTCTCTATAGCCTGTTCTTTGCTCTGGCAGAATGCTAAGCCTTCTCAGTATGGAAGGGCAGCTTATTGCAGTCACCATAGCCAAATTGTTTTCATCAACATTATTTCAGGAGCAAACAGTCTCTGGGTTAATCACCAAGTTCTGCCAAGTATTATCTGGCTGTTTCCCAAATTGTTTAGCTAGACCTCTGAACATCCATAAGTTCTAATCCACAAAGAAGTGAACACGATAACATCTAATTATGGTACCAAACAGTATTTTCAATCAAGTCTTCATAAATTATTTTCCATTCTGCAAGGAACAGAGGGCGGGGCTGAGCTCTACCTTTACTGTGATAAACCTATTTTCTGGAAAAGCCAAAGAACCTTTTCGCTTTAGCTCTCTGATGCTGCTCATTTCAGGACGCTTGCAAGGTAAGGGTTCATCTTCCTCAGAGGCTTTTCCCAATACAGTTTAGACAGTCCAAGTTTTGCTACCGATCCCATTACGCAATCCTTCAGCTGAGAACAAGTTTGCATCTCTCTAAACCTCAACAGTATCTGACTCAATACTTAATTTTTCATTGCTATTAGCAAGGCAAACTGATGTATGGAGGGAAAAAAACCCAACGACCCACCCAGTACGCTTTTGACTGTCAAAGCAAGAATGTCAAAAGGAACCAGAATAGGTACTGCCATTGCCATAGTAACACATGAATCATAAAGAAATGGCTAGCCCTCTAAAAGCTTAAATGCATCCATATGCAACGGCTTACATGTACATATGTGATTTAAAGGATTCTTGGTCTTTTCCCTGGTAAAATTATATGTCTCCAATTGGAGGTCTTTTAGTATGTCTTAGTTTCTCTAATGGAAACCAAACATGCTAGAAAATGGCACATAAATTGCCTTCACCACATTGTACCACTAAGAAGAGTATAACTAGGTACTAATTTAGGTCATGTAAGGTAAAAGGCAGCCAGAACTCAGCTTTCCTGCAAATATTTTGACTAGAGAAAAGAGAGCCTGGGAAAATCTGTGTGGAGAGCAAGCAAGATATTTTAGCAGATAAAGCTTGCCAGGCTCAAGAGCTTAGGGAATGAACAGCATCTCCAGTGAAAGCAGGAGAGAAGATAACAATTCATCAGAAACCAAGGACAGGAGATAGACCAACAAGAAAAAACCCCCACAATATTCTCTGATTGAACACAGTGGATGGTTCTTCCCTGAGTCATCTTCTAGACAACCCAGCAAACGAGCTAATCTACCTGGGACCTTCTTCAAAGGCGGTGGCCCATATACGAACATACACATTTGTTATGAAGGTATCTAATTTTTAAATAACTGGAAAGGAAGGTTACTGAGAGAATCAAACTTTTTTTTTCCTACAAACCAAAAACAGGCTGTAAAAGTCCTATTCTACAGGAAGCTCTATTCTTGGTCCAAAACAGCTGTTTCCTATATTCACCCTTTTCTGGGTCAGGGTTAGATTCTCTGAACTTTTCCACAGTTAGATTTTAACTAGCTGAAAATAAATAGGAGTAGATGCTCCTTTCATTTTCTCATAACTTTTCAAAATGCCTGATGCTCTGTAGTTCTCTTTACACAGCTCAAGTCTTTTCCACCCAATTCAGCATGGCTTGTCTGCGAGCCTGGATTCACTTAATGGTAATTACACAAGTAGTCAGGGGTGCTCAGTTAGGACAAACAGGCAGCAGGCTCGTGGCAACCTGGAGGCATGCGGCATATGGAAAGGCAGGCTTGGCACACAGTGCCACAGCGGGCACTCCAAGGTTGTGGAGATAGATAAAAAGTGCCTAAGCACCCCTGTTTTGTGTTTCATGCCAGCAATACGCTATGATTATATGCCATCTGCCCACATTACGATCAGTAAGCTCCATTTGCTGTGGTCTGCGGCATATTGATCTCCCGTCCCCGACCAAACTGTAACTCTCTCCCTTGCTACAAAAGTTCTGCTCAGTAGGTTGTTTCCCTCTGTCACACTGTTTCCACATATGCTGCTTCTTATTCTTTCTCCATCCTTCTTCCATTCACTCCTCATTTGTTCCCATTCGCACCATTTCCCTGCTTCTCAGCCCTCCCCTTGTACACAGCCCCTCTAGAGGGGACAAGCCCAAAGCAAGGTGAACACAACTCAGCTGGCACCAACGCTGGGCCCAAAACACCATAGCTGTCCCCCAGGCCCTGTGCTTCCATATACGCATCCCTATCATCCAGCACTTCCTAACAGCACAGTTTTCCAAAGTCATAGGAATATGCATCATAGGCAAAAGTCCCATAGGCAAGTAGCTGTATTTACCTGAGAGAGCGGGTTATGGTGGTCACTGATATTATACTTCACATTCTATCCTGCAGATGTAGATTTCAAAATTTACATCTTATATAGCTATGAATTGGATGTATTTAAGTTGAAAATAAACTTTATTAACTAGTTCTTCATTTGCTGGAGAGTTTTGGAAGGTACACACCACAATATCATATGAAATATCAGGTATACCTTCCAAAGAGTATTTTGGCATGGGTTTGCATCCTTCTTGTACTGACCAGAGACTTTTTGTTGGTTTTTTTCTCCCTGTTTTCCTGCTGCACTCATTTGAGAATCTACCATTGGCTCTAGATGCCGTGTTCCTTCCAGACCTCACCAACCAGGCTCAGTGGAGCATATAGTTCACCATTCTCCCTGTATGTGCTTTTTATCTTGTATTTTCAGGGTAGACTTTCCAGGGAAATGTATATGATATCATTCATGTTATACTAATGATAATTAGCTAATTCTATAGCCATTTGCCATGCAATTGCACAGCTTGCCCTAGGAAAATAGCATGACTCGGAATATCCTGCCCCACGCATAGTTTCTGGAGTCTTTCACTTGCTGGTTGCAGTAAGTCCTGATATTATTTTTTTAATTGCATGGCTTCTGGTTGTAGGTGTGTACTTGTGCTGGTCTACAAGCATCAAGCCATATGTATGACTTAACGATGTGCTGTATCAGACTGCTGCTAATGCCTTGGGAGGGAGTGCCTCTCCACGCTGCAGAGGCTGTTGATACTTTTTTCTTCAGCACTCATTAACAGAATCAGAGCAACCGTAACTGTCTGTTCACCTCGGCCTTTTTTGCCTGTCTGTGTATGTTGATGATACGATGTGACTGAATTCCCATTTGCAGGTAAACTGTACAAATTCAATGGAATTACATTCCTCTGGGTCTTACTTTTTGGGCTATTTTAGCGGCTGAAAAGCTTTAATATTTTCTTTAGTGGTAGCTGCAGGAGTGTCTGAGAGCTTGTCTGATTCCCCAAAGCTTAAATACGTGCATTGCAGTGAGGATTTCCCACTTTTCCTTCAAAGCTAGCTACAAATGCTGTGTATGCTGGGGAGAGGGAGGCTGGGTGTCCTGATGTGTTGGTCTGGATTTTCTCTGCTGCCTGTTGGCCTGCATTGCCCCACATAACAACGCTGGTCAGCTTTGATCACATTTGGAGAGTAAGTAGTGCATCTGGCTTTTGTGAGAAACTCCCTTCTCTGAGCTGGTTTACAAGTATTTTTGGGATTAATTCCTCTTCCCAGTGATCTGGGTATGATTACTCAAGTGCCTGTATGTATGATGCTATGTTGGACACTCGGTTTCTCTTAAGAGTCCAGTATCCTTAGGCAGTAGGTAAGGCTTCTCTCCTGCTGTCTGGCTGTTCTGGCAATATGATGGATGTGAGCGCTTGTCAACCTACTTTGTGTAGTTTGCTCTAACATTCCTGCTAGTCACTGCGCAGAAATCGGCCTATATTGATGTTTGCTATGCACACTGTATTACATGCTGATTTTATCACATTGCAAGTCACATTTTCCTTTCTTGTTGCCATATTTTCATGCCACAAGGCTAATTGGGTAAAACTTCATTTACAAATTTTTCAGCTCCTCCCTGCTCCTAAGCTATGGCATTGCCATATCAGTAGACTGTAGTGAAGGTGTTTTGGGCAATTAGCAGCGACTTCTGAACTATGCTCTCTTAGCAGTTTACCATCTCTTCTTCTTTATATTGTTTCTTCTGCTTGAAGAGTTCCAGTCACGTTTTTCTTGTGTAAACACTGTCTTGCAAAATAGTATTTTTCTAGTCTGGACTTGCCTGTTACACTCTGGGGAAAATTTTATACCTTAGCACTGATTTCTCCCAGGCACAGTGTCCTCATTTTTGTGTTCTCTTCTTCCTTTGCCTCTGGTCCTGCTTTTTTTAAAAAACCATTTGGTTTTGCTGCTTTGCACTGCACTCCTGTCAGTTACAAGTAAAATCCCACCTTCTGAAATACCGTATCACCCCTCAGTATCCTGCATTTTTCTTTTTTGGTGAGCTTTGACACAGTTTCTGTTGCCATAGTTACATGACCTAAAAGCAAGGCACTTATCAATACCACACTTTCTCAAAAAACAGATAGGTCTTAGTTTTATCTCTTTTGCTCCTAATTGTTGATTTTGTTTCAGTGTGCTTTTTCTTGTAATTTCGTGCTTTTTCTGTGCTACTTGATGAACTCTAGCTGTGTCTACTCCATTCATGGTTAGCCTTTAGATGTGTTTTGTTCATTGACCTATCTCCACATCCAGTGATAGGTTTTCGATGGCTCTTTGAGTTTTCGCATATTTTGTCTATTTCAGTATTTGCTAATTTCACAAGACAGGTCTCAACCATTCAGCTTAGGGTAGCTGTTCTCTTGCTTTTCCTGATTTTTGAGCTTTAGTGCCCAAAGACATTTTTCATTTCTTATACAAGACGTTTCTTAGGAACATCATATATTACCTCACGGATTTCACATGGCTTATCTATGTCTTCTCCAACATCTCTTGTCCATTACACGTAATCCTGTCACTGTTCATATTTTCATTTTGCTCCTTTCTAAGCCTCTGTCAGAAATTCAGAATTCTTCCATCAGGATCTAAAAAGTATCCAATTTATAAACCACAGTCCTTCATGAGATTTGGTTGTGGATCTGGGATGTTACCACGACAACCTTTTCTCTCATTTATTTCACAAATGTTCTTCTGCAACAGTCTTCTAGTCCTTCATTTCTGTAGCATTCCTACATTCTGACTCCATCAACCTGCCGAGTTGGCTCACTTCTCCTGCCTTACTCATTTTTATAATATGCAATGACAACAAAAGCCAAGACAGTGGAATACTCAGGTTTTACTTCCTCTCTTATGCACACCACTACTTATTCCCAAATCCCTGTTTTAAGTAGTAGTTTCAAATACTTAATTAGTCCTTTGGAAAAATGCAAATAAGTCATCCTAGGAATAAAGTCTAGAAACAGCTAGCTTTGGTTCCCATATTGACCCCAGTGAGGTGCATACCCTACCCACCAGCCTGGAAAATAATTCCTTTGCTAAACCTTTGTCTGTGATAGCTTCAGTTTATAATTATTCCATTCATACTGTAACAGCTTTAGTAAGGGAAAGAGCCATCACACTACTACAGAGCCTATGAGTGAACAAGTAAGTACACAGCTCTCAGTGGAGCGTCCTCAGTCCCATCAAGGATAAAAGTTAGTCCTGGCTGTTCCTGTAGGAGAGTATCAGCCCAACAGTTATTTGAAGTGAAGGAATGACTCATTCCTGGTTACTGAAGGACTTAGGTGCCTGCCATCAGAAGCAGCATTCAATGATGCTAATTCTGAGTTTTACAAGTGTTTATCTTGCCTCTTTCAGGGCTCTAATCTTCACTTTCCTTGGAGTTGACTTATCTTTCTTTTCCGTGGTGGTGTATTTTCCCATTGTATTGTGAAGGGGGGTAGTGCCCTGGTCAAAACTGTGAATTCTCTTGTGGGAGCAGGGGGCACAAAGTTGTGGTTTCTCAACTTGTGGGTTGTTCAACAGGGGTTTTAGAATTAGAAAAAGCTGTATTTGGTAGTGTAGAAGCCAGCAAATACCGGCTGCAAATTTTTACACTACACGGGGAGTTACAAATTGTCCTTAATTATTCACTGCTCAGTTCTCTTACCTGGAAGAGTGTCCACACCCACAGGGAATAATCACAGCATCTCTCCTACCATGCAGCAATGACACTCCTGGGAGGGACTGCACTAAAAGAGATTAGTCAAAACGGAGTAACACATTTAAATATCTGAGCACACTGTATTAGGCATTGCAATTTGTAGTGTCACAGTGCCTAGGATCCTCTGTGGAGAAAGGCTTGCTTTCCTATTTAGTATCCTATCAAAGCGCCTCCTAATGGAAGGCTTATGGATTATAACTCTCTATGTAATGCCCAACAGGAGTTTGAAGCTAGTGTTGCATGACCAAAGGCCACGTGCCTGTTGCCTGTCATATCCCACTCAAAACCCTCCTCTTTTTGCAGGGCCACAAAGCATTGCAGGTTGCACAGTCACCACACCTGTAAAGACAAAAACCTATAATGTGTGAGCCAGTTTTATCCAGGTTGTTCTTGTGCAACTCACCCATTCCACATGCGAAGGGAGGACCCAACCCAGGGCACTGCTCCCAGCCTTTCCCTACCAGCACCTTCAACCTGATGCCGCAGTATCTGCTGCTCGCCCAAAGCACTGTTACAAGAGTCCTCTAGCTGCTTTAAACTAAATAACCTTGAAATGACAATACTTGCGGTGAGAAAAGATAGCCCAAGATGAGAACGGTTTTGCTCTCATGTAAGTTCTCACCAGGCCTGTGTGTAAGCAGAAAAGAATTTACAGTCACGAAATACCCTTGAGCTTTCACTTTGGAAGCAACCTATTCACTCCTATCTGCATATGTCTGATTTCACGCTTTTCTTCAAGCTCCTTGGTCCCAAAAAGAAGAGAGATCATAATGGAAGACAGTATTGTAGAGGGTTTCTGTGTTTTATATAGCTGCTTTAGAGGCAAAAAAAATCCTTATTCTTTGCCTGGAGCTGGTGTAATTTTATTTAATGTTTTCAGCATAGTTTTAAGATTTGGGGTTTCATTTTGGCCTAGGGTTTTTTTCCTTGCCTTTTTTTTTTTTTTCTTGCTAGCTGTACAAGTGTCTTGTGATTTTTGGCGGGTGTTCCGGGCTTGTTCTTTAGCACAAACTCTGGACAATGAGCTTGTGAGTTCAGAAGCATTTGCTTGTCTGAGTTGGGATCTCTGGCTTACACCTCATTCCAGCACTAGTTTTGGTGCCATACAGAACTTGCTGGCTGGTTCAAAATGATGACACAGACAACACTATGTGCTTAGAGTAGAGTCATTCCAACTATCCAAGCAGGAAAATTAGGCTGCAAAACTGACAAAACCAGATCTAACCTGCAGCTGAATGCTCAGGGCCAGATCCTCAGATAGATTAAATCATCATTAGGTCATTCGTGTTAATGGAAGGATGTGCTGATTTACCTCCGCTGAAGGTTTTAGCTGGCCTGTGTATGCGCCTGTTGAAATGAAGAGGGCTTTCCAATAAATGATGTGATTTTGAGTCATTTGTTTAGTACATTTTTTCTTTTATTCCATTTTTACTGTCTGTCCTTCGCTTACCAGGGCACAGTCACCCCCTCACTGGCCCACTCAAAGATTAAAACTTTCCCCTTTCCAGGTCTTGGATAATCAAGAATTAAACAATCGCTAATACCTGGACAGTATATAGATTATTTAGTATCAAAAAGTAACCCTTTCTGGTGCAGCTCTTAGTGCTTTCCTGTAAACAATGTGAAGTTTAAGTCCCTTTGCCCCAGCCACCGTCTGGGCAATTTACACAGACCTTAGATCTTAACCAGACAACAGGGTTTCAGCTATAGAAGAGAACCGAACATATTAGTGCTATTCAGGATATTTGTTTTGGCTTCTGTTTGCAAACAAGTATGAAGATAAAAGAACTCTAGTAGGTAATTGTTACAAACTGTTTAGAAAATAATGAATGGTCTTTGTACATTGGATGCCTCTGGCTTTCCACTTTGTCATCCTGAGAACGTAAAGAAAGGCAATGAATGGGAAGGCAACACATTTACCCTTGACAAAAAACACCTCTTCTTCACAATGCCTGATTAACCTGTGGAAGTCACTGTCATAAGATACTACTGAGGCTTCAAGAAATAGGATGGTTGCAGTTATTATAGCCAGACACGTACTAGAAGGAAAATACTCTGTACTTCAGAAAACAGCAACGGAGCATTGAGCAGGATTTTCTGCCCACTGCATTTGAAATTTATTTCTGTCTAAGGTATTTGGTAGGGGCCTTCTGAAGAAATTAGTTTCATGCTATGGTTCAGCCTGCCACAGAAAGTCTTATATTTCTATATTTTGATACGCTTATACAATACGCCTTTGCCAACTAAGTAGCAGAACAGTATTCAGTCTTTGTATAAGACTTTTTATTCATATATCAAAATACTTTCCAAATAAAATTTACGGATATAGAAACTAAGGCTTAAAGGAACAACTCAATTATTTTGGTGTTACAGATCACAAATAAAATACAGGTTTCTTAAATTAATCTAATGACTTTTTCAATTCTTCCTGCTTGAAAATTGACTTGGAAAATTCATGTGTATTCTTAATTAACTTTGCTTTGAAAAGTCATATTATTTTTAACAAAAGCAATTTAAGATAGAATACATTTTTCAAGAATAATTAATAATCTTACATGGTGCTAATGGTAATTAATATATTATTACATAGCTGGAATATCTTTTGGAAATGAGAATAGTTTCAACGTAAAGGTCCAATGATGTACTGATAGGAAGTCTCTTTGATAAAATTGTATGGTAGACTAACAGGCTTCTTACTAAGAGAGGTCCCAGGGACATTAGAAAGTAAAACCAGGGGTTAGCAGACTTCAGGGAATCCACAGACTATTGCTAATTACGACACAAGCTGTAGCTAAGAACAATAAGCCTATTATCAGCAGGATTAATTTGCTATGTGGCAAAAGGAAGCTCCACTGGAAAATGTGTAGGGACCTGCAAATCAAACAGGAGTGAAGGGTACTGCTCTAAACAGATCGCGTGTTCCTGCTCCGCAACAGGCACAGAACTTGAGAGAGCCATGACTTGCTCTTTTGTTGTCTTTTAATTTCAAAATCCACATCATGGCTGCCAAAGGCAGTACGAGTTAAAAAAACGTAACTGAAGAAATTTGCGTTAGAAGATCCATTGAAGGCTATGAGGTACAAAGAAAGAGGTCAGCTGTAGATCATTGGAGGCGGAGAAGGTATGCTGGGGAGTAGCATCGCATGGTTGTCCTGCTCTTGTGCTCCTTTCTCTAGGCATCCACTGGAGGCCACTGTCAGGGATGGGGTACTGGAAAAGAGATTTGTGGTCTGCCCTGATAGAGCTGTTCTTCTGTTACCTGCCTTCACAGACGGGCATTGTTGGGGTACATTCTTCTTGCACAAGGAAACCGTATCGCCACTTGCATGCTCTGTCTTCTATGTTCATTTTTGTTTTGCTTTGTTGGTTTTTTACAACATCGTGTCCTGCCCCATTTCTTTCAAGGACTGGAGAAACAATCAACGTTGTGTGTTTGTGGATCAGTAACATCTTTTTGATTCTGTTAATTTCAGAGTGCTAAAAGCCTGAAAAGTGGGATGAAAGCAACATTTCTGGTAAGGAGTTTTCAAATGATACTGCACACAGCGGCCACCAAATCGGGAAATCTGGCAGCAGTCTCCTCAGACAAATTTGCTTGACATTACAGTACATGCATGGCCTCTAAGAACAGATCTCATAGTGGTGCTGGCCAACTTTCTCATCGGAGGTAACCCCTTTTGTCACTGACGCTCTTCCTCCACATTGGGCAATAAGTCAGAAAGTCACTGTCTCTGGACTATTTGCTGAGCTTTAGTCTAGACTCAGAATCAAAAGTCTCCAGTTTCTGTGCTGCTCTCATAAAAGTCATTTCCTAGAACAATAAATAACTACTCTAGGGTCTCAGATACTTTAAAAGCTCCGCTTACAGTTACAGTTGGACAAATACTGCACATTTTTAATGTAAATAACCGTATAAAGTTTTAAATGGTGCACGGGTCAATCTCACACTCCTTTTACATTCGTTTCTTTGGAAACATGAAAGTGATAGAGTTTTAGCAGCACTTACGTTTGTGGGAACAAATTTTTGAGGTCATATATACTAACATATTAGCGTTCATGAAAACTAGACTGCATATGTAACTACTCAGATCAGAAGGGCCTTTGGTTCACATCCCTACTCCAACTCAGTATTTGTTTGTGCAAGCTAACCATACCCAGAATTGCAAAGGTTTTTTTGTTACCCAAAGGTGTCCATAAGCACCTAATAAGAACTTCAAAGCTTTGAGAAATTTCAAAAAGTACCACTTAGGTTTAGGTCCTTAAAGGACTTAGATATATAAAGATTGGCTTAGACACTCAAGTCTAAAATGTAGATTCTCAAAATCCTCAGTAGGTGTTTATATGTTAAAGTCTGTCAGTGCTTAGGCTTCTGCTATGAAAGCTTCACAGGTGCCCAGAAATCCACCTGCTGGATTAATAATCGCTCTCTGAGAGAAAGGAGTGACTCTCCTCTGGTTTTCGGAAGTATGGCCTCACACACCAGTCTTCAAGAGACTGCAGTGTAATGAATCCAAAGTAGAAAAGATCAACCCATCAGAGGAAGGACAATGCTTGCTGCTGCCTGAATGCCTTTTTTTTTATAAGTTTCATTATTTTCTTGACCTGAAGCTCCCAACTCTGTGCAATGTGTGAAGAGTCTCAGCATCTAGTTTGGACTATGGGGTCTGCTTGAGGGTACTCTTGTATCAGATGCCATCGTGCCCATGTTCTTTAATGAGCTTGAATCTCTGTACCCACCTGCATCTTGGGGAGCTAAGTGCCTATGCGCGTCCGGCAATTCTGCAAAGTGTCTTTCTGAATCTTTAAGCACCTTGTTATCTTGGAAAATATGACTAGCAACCGTGCCTGTATCTGATACCCACAAATACATCTAAGGGATCATCTTCCTACCCCACAGAGTTCTTTCACTTCTTCATTATTTTTATAAAGCACTAAACTACGTTTCTGGTGAGCTGACAAATACTGAACTGAACAGACCACTAGTGTGCTGCAGCAAAAAAAAATTCGATTATGCTGATCAGATACATTTGTATAAATTATTCCCCAATTATGACTTGTTGTATAAATGCACCAGTGTGTAGTCTCTCCATAATTCTCATTTTGTCTCTTGGATGCTTTAGCACAGTAACAACAAAAGCAAAAGCATCTGTAAGATTAGGTGCCAGTGGTGAAATCCCTCAAGTGAAAACTTGCATTGATGTTGAGCTGTTATTTTCCCTTCCAGACTTAAATCTTGACTTCTTGGGTCTTGACTTAAACACAGGATCCAAAAATTGCTGACTGAAAGGACATCAAAACTGTAAGATGTAGTGGCTGATCCTCCAGTGTGCAGGGTCTTGGTACAGAACACAAGGGCTTTTAGGAGTTTAGCACCTTGCTGGAGTAATCTGGAAAATGAAGAAGGAATATACTTCTATGGAATACAGAGCCCAACTTTACTTCCCTTTATGTTAGCAGGCATTTTATCAAACAGTAGTGGGGAAAAAATAAGAAGGACTAACCTGTGAAGCCATTTGAAGAGCAAAGTGAATGGGGCATACACATGAATAGCAATGGGAGTAAGGATCAGAGTGTAGTTTTGGAAAGGTTTTCTAAATGTGCTGCAGACATTCTTGGCTGCCTGCAATCATCAGATAAGAGCCTACATAAGGATGGTGAAAAGAAGAATAATAGCCACATTTAGAGGATTTGCATGCCTAGATTAATAACTCCAGGCTAGAAGAAGTTAAGTTGATCTGTAAGTGAGCAATATTTAGTAGGTGTGAGGAAGCAATTCCAATCATGTCTTGAACTGGAACATAGTTCAAATCCATGAAAAGCAATCAATGACTCAGTACCATCAGCTTAGAAATGAAATGTAATGAAGCACTGAAGTTCAAAGAAATCTCCAGGCCATATTGAAGAGATCAGACAGAGCCAGAAATAGGTAATACAGCCTTGGAAGAACTTCATTGTAAACAGCTGAGCCTCAGCTATCGTCTGACATTCTGAAGACAGGACAGCAAAATAGCAACTGTTCTCTCCAGAGTGAAAATAAATGTATGTTTTTGCTTAATTTGAAGTGGCACTTGGTTCCATAATCAAACAACATGAAACTCAAAGAGATGCTAAAGGTACAAACAGCTGGATTTACTACATGTAACAGTTCAGAATACCTATAGTAAAATGACTGGTTACAGGAAGAAATGTCACCAGTAAAGCCAAGAAAACTATCAGATGTGAGTCACAATAATAGAAAGACTCTACAGTTCTTGTTATTTAATCGTTTAGAGATATCCATTACTTAAACTTGCAGAAGACTTGTAAAAGAAATAAATAAGCATTATTTTTTCCATTCGACTGATGTATAAACTCAGGCACAGACAGGTTTCTCTAGTTTCTCTCATCAGCAATGCTGTCCCCTGCGACATATGGCTTATCACAGGCTTGGTGCAACAGTTTTTTTGTGGGAGCTCTTTAGTAAATTACTAGCGGCATAACACTGATTTGACCCTGTTTATTCCACAGTTATCATAAACCATGAACTGTTCTGGGATACGCAAGCTAATATTACCTTCCCTAATCTCATTTGGCCTCAGCAATAGACACCTGAGCCAACAGCTATTCTTTTCTGTCAGGAAGAGATTGATTGAAACGACAAATTGCAAATAAAGTTTACAGATTTTTCCTTTTAAACGGGACCAAACCAAGCGCTGTGGGGAGATTTTTCCTTTGATCTGCTGGAATAGTCATTGGAAAGAAAAAAACACCCTACTCCAAACTGAACATGTTGCTTCAAATCTCCATAACAATGCGAGAGATATATTGGCAGAACCTGTTTTGCTCCTGAAAAATAGCATCCAAAGAGTGAAGTCCTGACAATTCTTGTTTACATTTTTCAGTAGAAATTTGATTTGCCAAAAATTGCACTACAGAAGAAAAGGCCTCAGTAACTGAAAATGTAGGCTTGTATTCATTTAATGATTTCTCCTGTCCTCCAGATGCCATTTTAAATGACCTCCATTCCTTATGTTTTTACTTAATTTCTAAGAACATTTTAAAATCCTATTCTTTTAACTGGTTAGGATATGGAAAAACAGAAAGCCACACAGGGCAATGAAACTAAGGGGACATTAAGTTTGCTAAGTGATTTTCTGCAAATGCATCAGTCTCCAAGCTCTTTTGTCCACGCTGAAGATGGTTGACTGGCTGCAAGCCTGATCAAAACCAGACTGGAAAATCAACAGGCAAGCAGGCAGGAGATGGGTAGTTGAGTGATAAAAAGCACAGAGGTGGTAAGGTAGATAGCTTACATTTATACAAAGCACAGTCTGGCTTAAAGGCAGTCTTGCCTGGAAATATCCGCAGAGTATAGGGAGCGATGTCTTTACGCTCACACATACACCCACCTCTACATGTGTACAAAAGCAGTTTTTCATACTGCAACATGTTAGAATTCAACTCTGATAGCAACTGTGTAAAGCAAACTTCTGACTTCTTCGCCCCACAAGGCTTGCAAATCATTTGCAGGCCCTCATTAAAGAGAACTGTTTAGCACAGTATGCTAAGAAAGCATTGCCACTAGATGAGAGCATGCTAAAGCAACAGCGAACCCTTAGAATCAGGTATCACTTTTTCCATGTGCAATGCAAGATTTTCCAAGTCAGTGTCTGGAATTCAAACCCAAATACGTCTGAATCTCAGATGAGGCTTTTATCTGGAGGAAAAATACTCCCACGAAACAAGATTTCAAACTAAGAAGGGGGCAGGCATAAAACCCAGGAATGATTTACCTTCAGTCTCATCTCTGTATTGGCTTGTTTGCCAGGATTGCAAAGCCTGCAGTATATCAGTGCAAGCCCTCCCCAACAACAAAAATGCCATGAAAGTACTGAATACACAAGATTTTTTTAGTACCTGTGCCTGTTCCTTTGCAGTTTTCTATGGTTGAATTCCATGAAAAACGCAGAGTGCTGTTGGCCCTAATCGTTGTAAGCCCTAAAGCCTGACAGCTGATTGGCTTCGTTATGGTGCCTCCGTATTTGGAAGGTAATCAACACAGCACAGAACACACGCTAGAGTTCAACCTGCTAAAAGGGACTTTGAGAGTCTGAGAGAGTTTCCTGGAGAGGGACTGCAGTACGGAAAACTCCTGCACAATGAGTTTAGGCATTTGGTCAGGAGATACTGGTAGAGAGAGCACTGTATTCCTCAATCTGTAAGTTTGCTGCAAGGCTTTTTAAGGAAACAGCAAAGGCTGCAAATGTTCTGCTGAGCCTTTCCCAGCATTTCTCCTTTTCCACAATAAATCGGAAAGACACAAGATGATACAAGGGAGACTTTCCAAAATGAAGAGTGTTATTTTCTCCCCTAAAAAGTTGTCAGAAAGCTGCATGGACACTGGAAAAGTCCAAAGTTATCAGAAGCCCTTGGTAGAACGAAATGAGAATGAGCTGAAAAGCAATTCCCAAATTCCAGCTGCAGTCAGAAACTTTAAAACACCTCAAGTTCCTGCTTTCCTGATGATTCAGAGTTTGCAGATAAGAATTAGGATAAGAGCTGAGTTCAGTGGGGTAAAGCTCCTTCACGTTCTCCAACGTACGAGGGAAATGGGGAGAGACTTCTCTTGGAGCCAGTTACTGGTTCCAGACAGCACGGTTCATCCTCTGGCACCCATCCAGACTATGTCAACCAATCAATTCAAAAAAGGGAAAAATGTAACACTGTCTCCCAGAGGACAAACAGCAGTTCCTGGAAACATAGCAAGGAAGAGACCACATGGTGCACCACAAAAAGACCCTGCCCCATTAACCTTCCCCAGCCTCCAGGAGAGAAATCTTTCTGTGGCGATGATCACACCTCCCTGCTTCAGGTAACCACCTTAGATGCCAAAATTAGTAGTCTAGGGACTTCCTAGGTGTCTACAGTCGATGAGGAAAGAGATGTTCCCAGAGTGCATAAAATGAGCTCCTCCATTGCCTTGCTCTGGAAGAGCTTTCACCTTTCTCTGTTGACTACAGAAGGATCATAGATGATGAGTTGATTGACTTCTTCTACTGAGGTTAGACTAACTTCTCTTCTACTGCTGCTCTGTGCAATGAAGACTGAAAGAAATTCCAACTGAGAGAGTGAAATCCATATGCAGTTTCATAAACATTTCCACACACTTAACACCGTCTTCCCTCCCCACCCCTCAATTTCTCAATGGTATTCTGGAAAGCTTTTTTTTCTTTTTTTCAAGGAAAGCATATAAATGTTTCTCTTCCAACAGACTATCCTGACTTAACACCTTCTTTTGCAGGCCCTGGATGGGAAACACAGAGATTTCTCAAAATGTCACTTTTTCAGACTGAAGAGCTTTTGCTCACAGCTGAGCGCAGCTGTTGCCCATAGGACTCAGAACTGCTGTTTGTGAGATTCTATAAACAATTCCAGGTTGCAGTGAATTGTGACTCTTATTATTTGATAGATCATTTTAAAATACATAAAGCATAGCTTTACTTCAAGGCATAAATACGAGGGTTGGAATTAAAGCAGACTTTTCAAACTTCACTCTGCATTTCCTGCCTACTTGATTTCACAGTCTTTGCTTTGCTTTAGCGTTGGTTTTGTTTAGAATAGAAAGTGCTGTATCCTGCTTTGTCGGGCCCAAATTCATAGTTTAGACCTCTTTCTCCCTCAGATCATTTAAAAACCCCATCAGATTGGTTTAAAATCAAAATACTTAAAAAAAAAAATAGCATCACATTATCTTTTCATCTGCCTTCTAAATTTCCAAGCACTTAATGAGCCTTTCTCAGTTGGATAGGTGGCAAATTCCCAAATATGTTCTATGTTGGATGTACTCCCAGGTGTCTGGGGTGTTAGGATTCACAAAGACCCAGCAAGGAGAAGAAGAAAAAGGGTTCCTAGGACGCTGTGGACTACATGTTGGCTAGAAACACATTATACAGGTTTCACATGACAAAAGTTAAGACAGATCTGGGTTTCTGGAAGCTGTTACACGTTTAGGACAACGTCAGACTTTTTATGATCAGTATCTGCTGGTCTCAAAAAAGATGGTGCATAAAGGCTAAAACAAATTTCAAAACCACAGGGCTGCTGAGGGAATTTGATAGCAGATCTTTCTGAAGTTTGATTTTTTTTTCAGGGATCTCTGAGCCTGCTTGGTGAGATGAATGAGGGCTGATAACATTACAAAGTGCCTGGCTAGCTACTCTCATCTCTTCTGATGTCATTCAGGCATCTAAGAATGTTCTTATGTATGTCTCATTTCAGAAGATGAAACTATTAGATGCTTCACCCAAATTCATTGACTGATCTTCAACAATCTGGTACAGGACATACACGGGCACAGCCTCAGTGAAGACCCTGCAGTAGAAGAACAGCTGCAAGTGTAAGTGGACTTCATCCCTAGATCTTAGTAACTTCTATTAATCACTTCATTACTTAGTGTATTTGAGAACTTAGCCTCTTTCATAAGTATCAAGGCAAGTTGGTAGCAGCTTGTGCATAGAGTTGAAAAGCAACCAGACACTTGGCAGTGAAATGCTCAGACTCCCACAGCATTAGCATAGTCTTATAAACCTTTATTATGAGAATGCTTCATTGCATCTATACTTAAGGTAAAACTGAATGGGAGGAATACAGCACACCCTCTCCAAACTTACAACAGATATCTACGTGACATTCCCAGTGTTTAGAAAGACAGCCTAAAATGATCTGAAATGAAGTAAAAATGGGTTCTTTTAAGAATGTTAGCATCCTTTTTTTCATCTTTCTTTCCAGGAATTGATACTTTCAAACTTTCAGCAGTTGTACTGTCATGGAACTGAGCACATCTCCTCCCTCCTGGAGGTTTGGCGCCCTGGGCTCAGGGCCAATTTCGATAACAGAGATGTCCAGGCTTAAACCAGTGCTGTGAGAAGCTGCAGTGGGGGTCTGCCCCTCCTTCAGGTGATACTTTCTCAAGGACTCAGGCTCTTGCTCTCTGCCTGAGCTACGTTGCTTATTCACCTGTGCCCACTCTTGTACCTCCCTGATTCTGGCCCCGATCCTTACCCACTGGCTTGACTTTCTGGCTTGACCTTGAACCTGCCCCATCCCTATGGACATGCCTGGTGATCTGGACTGTTAGCTGAAGCTGGTTGTCATTGCAGGCCTGCTCTGTGAGATAAGAGAAGATAAGCTGGGAGCCAAGAGTCACACCAAGGCAGGCAGAGGCAGTGACTGTACCCACACAGGTGCAGATCCACAGCAGTCAAGCAGGAGGAGCAGAGCAGGTCCAGTGTTGGCAAGATCTACTACTCAACATCTTTTTCACTTCAAACATAAGCAGCATTGCCTTCTGGCTTCCTCTATGGCTAGTGAAATACAACATCTAATGGATGATGCTGGTCAAAAGAGCGACTTGCCTCATATAAAATCTCATCTATATCCAGCACTGGTCCTTAGATCAGGTCATTGTACAGACTTTTGACCTGCTGGACTCCTTTAACTATCATATGGGAACATGTCTTGTGGAGAGGCAAAAATAATGGTGGCAGTTTACAGAAGAGCCAGACATTGCATCATTTCCTACTGGGGTCAGAACTAGCCATAATGATTCACGGTTACTATGAAGCCATAGAAACTCAGGAAGACCCATATGCTACATGAGACATGGCAGCCAACTTGCTAGCAGAACAGGTTGCTTGGAAAATACCATATTACTGCTTTCTCCCATACGAAGCCCCCAGTGTAACAGACTCACATTTAAGATGTCTGTCCTAAACACTTAAAGCTTTCTATCAGTTGAGATGTAGATGCTTCAGGTACTATCTCTCTTTGTATGACTATCAGTTTCCAAGGTAGTTGTATTCCTCTGGAATTATAAAGCCATTTGGCTTGTGACGTACACCAGAAAGTAAGTACTGAAGCTACTTTCTGCAGTTTATTCCCATAAAGAAGAAAAAGAGGTCATTATAATCTGGACTATAACATCCTGAGTCTTTTAATTTGATTTTCTCTCAGAAAGGACTTCACTTGGGACACTTGGGAAGTGTCCTGGAAAAGACTGGAGCGCTCTCCTTGCTGTCTCAGAGTTAGGACTGGGCCTGATAGCAGATCCTGTTCCACTGGGATGAAGCCATTCTTCCTTCTCCCAACATGAGACTTTGTATTAAATGGCCAGAATGACCCTCTGTCATTAGAAGAATATGATGTGACTGTTCTGTAGTATCCCATAATGCTCTTTCTGGGCCTTGAAAGAATAGAAGACATACTCTGAAAAACATCTTTGAGATGAACCTTAGAAGAATTTTATAAAAAGATAAATCACGAGGACAGCATTTCCCTACTCCATTTCTATTTGAACTGAATATTCACGATCCACCCATGACAAAGAATTGCATCTCCATATTAAATACAAACACTTCTCTGGCACTGTCTGGCTTCCATATGCCTTTTAGTCTAGAGAGCATTTTTTCCTTTTGCGGAATGAAAAGAACAACCTAAACTGTCAACTTGCTAAGCAGAGTGAAAGAGATTGTTACCTGTGTTATTTTGACACATCTGTATCTATGCTAAATTAGCTCTGGTAGACCAAAATACGATTCTGTTTTTGACCTGTGGCATATCAGCGTTTCCCTGTCTGCAGCATGCGCAGGACTGAATCTTTTTCTAAAAAACAGGAAGAGTCAAAAAAACTGTAACAGTCTTTGCCCATCAATATTATTTCATTATTAACTTGGCCCTGCCTGATTTTTACAGCCGTGGTGTTGAGCTTGATTCTTTTGTCATCCTTCTTTATTTACTTCTCCAACAGTAGTTACTCATTGCCAGAAATTACATATGCTGGGCAGATGCAGAATCCAGATATTATTGTGAGTTTTATTTCTCCAGGACTGATATCTGATTTTACCTTTTGCTCCTTTCCTTGTTTGTTTGAAAGCCCTTCTAATGCCCTTTTTGGCTGGTATCATGGCTTTGCAACAGCAATTTCACGTACAGTGCCAGCTTCTGGGGTCAGCTGAAAAGAATCTGAATGCTGTGACTCCAGGCCATCTCTGAAAAAATGGATGTATAACTGAACTCTCTGCCTAAACACTTCAGGAGCAGCCATTTTAGGATCTGCTTTTGTTCAGGCTATAATTAAGAGAGAATTTTACTGCTAATTTTTGGGAAGCAGGATGATCCCTGTATAGCCTACTTTCAAAATTTGGGGAAAGAGTTTACTTTCTGATTTAAAGAAACTTCAGAGGAGCCTAATTATGAAGGATGGGCATAGAGGAATTTAACCAACAATCTTAGTAACCTCCAGTTCTGTTGTTTCCTTTATGGGCTCTGAAACAGCCTAAGCAAGACCCATCAATATTCTATCCCATAGTATTCATGTCTGTAGTGCAAGACTATCATTAGTGTGCAACAGAAACAAATTAACATCTCACATTATATTCTGGAGGGCATCTGAGACAATAAATCGCCTTATTTGGATTTGTATGTGCTTGCAAATACAAAGTATGTTTACTAAGCAATACAGCTTACTTATCATTCATTGATATACTTCATCCCAAGTAACGGGTACTGTTACAGCAGGCTTATACTTTGATATTATTTGTTCCATCCCTCCTCCTTCCCGAATTCTGATGACATTGTTGCAAGACGCATCCATGCTGTTCCAGAGTAAGAGCAGTTCTGCAACGATCCTTAAGTCGCATTGATTTTGACAGAGCTATTTATACTTATGCTGGGCACATGCTTGAGTATCTTGCTAAACTAAGACTTTAAGCCACTACATTCACCCGTTGCTTTCTTTTATCCTTGCATAAAAACACAAAACCTCTCAAATCTGATATTTGAGCATAATTTTTAAGACACAGACATCTGGGACAGCTTCTATTATAAATGTGTCATTAAGCAATTCAGTGACTGGAGTATTATGCCGTTATCCTAGGCAGTTAATAGGTTTACTCAGCTGGTACGACAACCCACATATTGCTCTGTACTAACTTCACTGCTGCTGAGTGAATATCGTAAATCATTCATCTCTACCAATGTCTAAATGACAAACGACTCATCTCCAAGATGATGTTCTGAAGCAGGAGGGAGAAGCTGAACTTCCTCACTGTATCCAGGTGGATCTGGAAAAAGTTACAGCAAGGTACACCTGGAGAGGGGTTACAGAGAGACGTGTGAGGAATGACTAATGTAAATATTGCATTGCCTAATCCTTCTAATGCAATCGATAAGAATGCATAAGCTATTTGAACAATAATGCTTTGAAAATTGTTACTATTAATGACATTTACTTATGTTGGCAAAATAGTAAGAATGTAATTTTGAACTTGCCGGATCTGGTTTAGCACAATAACAGGTGTAACCACAGGTAAGTGCTATTGAACTTGTCTTATGATCAGTGAATCCAAGATACAGAGAGGTCAATTTGTAGCCAGAAGTGATGTTACTTTTCCTGATTCCCAGTACAACCACTAAATACTGAAACAGACCCTCTGTGTTCTCAAGTCCCTGTTGTGGCAATCAAAGGAGAATAACAGGTGCCTTGAAGAGGCAAGTGAGGATCACCCTCCTAGCTCCATCTCTCTCCCAAAGGACAAGGAATCCTGGAGAGATGGCGTGGTCAGATGTCTTCTGTTTCCTAACAGGGCAATCACTTCTGGACGCGTTACCTTTCAGTAGGTGCCAATTTTTGCCTTGTTTTAGTAGAAAAGACTTTATCCCAAAATTAAACTATTACAACTTATTTTGTTTTATGCAAATTAGCTAAGATAGCTGATGTAAAGCTTGGTTTGGGTTCTGGTAGCTCTCCCTAGTGAGACTGAGTCATCACCATCAGCCTCAAGAGCAAAGCTATCAAACTTTTCATTACAAAGTCTTTTTTTAATGAAAAATTTACTTCCCATTTTTTCCCTTTTTTTTTAATTTTCACAGGAATAAACTTAATTTGAATATCAAACAGATTTATTTTTTCTCTTTTTTCCCCTCTTTTTTGTCTCCTCATGTAAGAAATTGTTGCCTACCATCTTCCCTCTGTTCCTTTATTTTTATACACACTTCTTTGCTGTGCTGGGAATTTTTCAGCACTTCCATACCTTTAGAAAAATATGTGAGTGCAGATCTGATAACTGTTTCAGAATTGGAGCAAGTTTGAATAGTTGTAGAATAGCAAAGAAGAAAAGTAGTTGGAAAAAAAAAAAAACCAACCCAAAATAAACCTTGAACTTTGTTCAATTTTTTACACTCAATGGAAAAAAGTAGAAACAGGAAAAAATAACTATTTGAATATTCTTTTCTGAAAGGTCATGAACATGTGGGTGGACAAACGAAAGTCTCCACTCTTAAGCCTTCAGAATCAAAGAAACTTCAGAATGGCAATACGTTTTGCAAAATTATTTTTCCATGATTTGAACCAGGTCAGGACTAAATGTTCAATTCTGGTCAAAACTCACATCAACCACTGTAGTAATGTTTAATCGTTAGAGAACTTGCATGAAACATACTATGATTTATACCTTATTATGTGCAGAGCAGTTAATAGGATACTGGGGCAATTGTCAGGGAACTGGTACAGTATTTTGTGTAGCTTGCCAGCAGGACTTCAGAGTTTGGATGATGTGTTAAAATACCCTTACTTTAAATCATAGAGATACAGCAGTAAGCTGAATAGTCCCTATCCAAGAAGAAAACTGCCCAACCAGATATTAATGAAAAAATAGTATTGTGTGTGTTCAGTTCCAAAATGTTCTTTTTTAACATGCAAGATGGGCAATTGTCAAACTTGGGATTCAGATTTCCTCAAACTTTGCAGTGTTTGAAATCCAGAACCAGATCTGAATTATACAGTTCGAGCCTAATAAAATAAACACAGGTGAAGTCCATGAACCTTACAGAAATCAGTGGAAGTTTTAGTATGTGCTCCAATGGAGAAAGAATTTCACTCAAAGATGTGCTTGCAATCAGGAAGCCTCGTTGTATTAAAGTTACGCAAAAATATAACTGTGCATGACTGTGAATTGGTCCGCAATCAGAGAAATGGATGAAGAATGAAAGGTCCTATTAACTTTGCCATTAAAGTCCAAAGAAAATATGTGTAGACTACATCTGTTACACCCAGGCTTTTCTAGATGAATGAACACCAGGACTAAATCAAGCTGAATTTCAGAAAGCTGCATGTATATGTGATGGCAGGAATGCCTCTAATCACGCATTTTCATTGCCAAAAGGATTTTAGAGTTCTGCCATTTCAGAAGGGTCATCAGGCAGTAGTATCTCATAAGGACAACCTGAAAACTCATATAACTGAATTATAATAATACATTATCAGTTATTTATCATTATTGCTGTTAGGAATTCACAACAAAACAATTTTGATTACAATGTATAACACAAAAAATCCATGGAAAAATGTGAAAAGAACAGTCTAGAAATGAAAACAAACCAAGTCCGGCTTTTGGTGCAAATAACTTTGTCTGTAATCTTCTTTCTGTCTTGTAAATAATAAACGTATTTCTAACACTTGTAGGATTTGGATTCACGTTGATACAAAGCACTAACAGCAAGCCATGTGTGACTCCAATAAGACATGATAATATTCTGTCAGCTCATCAGTTGGACCTTTATACTGGAAATACCTGGCTCAGTCACTATGTGAGAAATCATGCCAAGGCATGAAAATAATGTGATTCTTTTAAAGAGAAAAGTTGTTTAAAATGTCCTGTCCTGTTTTATAGGCCAAATTCCCGCACTAAACCATCCAAGAATAATTATAATACTTTGGAGCTATTGGAAGACAGATAAGCTGAAAGCATGTTTATTTTTAAATGTTATACTATTTGAAAAGCATTGCACATCTCAGTAATTTTGACACATTCCTGTTTATTTTGAGTAATGCCTTCTGCAAATTACTTTGTAAATGCTAATCGATGTGATGTTTTTAAATCGGTCAGAGCCGGGGAACCTGACAGACAGCTTCAAACCGTCTGTGTACATTTAACAACATTTCGTGACAACGCATGTTGTGCCAGAGCATTTTTCGGGAACACAATGATTCATCCCATTTACCTAGCTCGACGTAATAGCTAACACCCAGTATGAACACCGTGCAGAACCGCAGCTGCTGTAAGCGGCATGTGACAGGACCCCGACTCGGCCAGAGTGTTGGTGTGGAGCTGTGTCACCGCCTGATCGCCACCCAAAAGCACTGTTCAGATAAAAGGAGGCCTGGACGGTACCTGCCCAGCTCTAACTGATTAGACGATTCTGCTTTGCACTGGAAAACCAAGGAAGTTACCACACAGCAGGGGGTCCTACCTGAAAGCACTGCTAAATGAGACCTGACCTAGATCTGCCCTCTCCAATGGCTTAGGTACGTGCTGGGAGAACCAGGTTATGCGATATGTGGAATGAAAAGGATTTTTTATTATTATTATTATTATTCTTTAAACATCAAAGAAACACTGGCTGCAAAATACAGCTAAAAACTATCTGCTCTTTCACACTCATGGAAATTAATTCCTTTTCAGTTGTCCTTTCTTACATTGAAATAAAACTAGTAGGGAGTGGAGAAATATCTTTTTCTTTGTGTATTAAAAATACAGTGGGCTAAATCCAGCTTTCCTTGCACAGCTCGGCACGAAATCAATAGTACAATTCACATAAGTAACCTTAGCAGGATCTGGCACTCAGTCTTCTATACGGTAAAACCAAATTCATATGCGAGTAGTGCAGTTCAGCAGAATATATTCTGCAACTACCCTGTGCATACATCTGCCCTTGACAAGGATGGGATGTGCTCATTGAAAGTAGAGCATATAATGGAAAATTTCCTCCATAAAAGGTAGTTCTTCTTCACTTCCATGTAGTCTCACTGAAATTAATGGAAATTGCACATAAGCAAATGATAGAATATTTTGACTACAGCATCACAGGGAGGAATGTCTTGTGAATGAGAGAGGAAGAGGTTTAACTCTCCCAGTCAAAACACATTATTTAATTTAAAGCAGTCACAATTTTAAAAGTATGTGAAAATTTGGGGTTTTTCCCTTGTTCATTTAAAACTATGACATTTTTCCTTGTTGCTTTTCTAGAGAAAAATCCAGCTACGGATTTTTACAAGAATGATTACTCAACACATTGTTACCAAATTATATATTTTCAGCTGAGAGCTAATGCAGAATTTGTTTACCAAGAATAAGATAGTTTCCCTAGCGATGGTAATGCTGCAAAAGCTCTTTGTGTCACGCTTTGATCTGCTCAGGTATGTAAAGTCTTAGGATGGAGGACAGAATATATATCTCAAATTGACTGGTCTGCAATAACAGTAGAGTACACCGTATGTCTTCAGGTTTCAAGCTGACAGATATATCTTGTAGTATATGTCACACCAACCTTGTGCAGTAGCAACACAGGAGCAAGTGTGAGCATCTAAAATGATGTTATTGTTCCGGAACGAACTACAGGCCTTGGACAATGTTGGCATTAGCAACTTTTTAAACAGAAGAGGTCATGTTCTGAGAGGTTAAATAACTGCTGTTGTTAAAGGGAGTGACTTATTTAAAATAACTTAGGGTCTCAAGTGTAAATGAGTTGGAATTAGTCTTCCAGGTGGTTTGTGCAATGTGAGTTATTTAGGTTACAGAGGTTTAGTATCATTTTAGTTTTTATGATGAAAACTATTGCACCAGATGCATATAGGCCAGGATTTGCCAGCCTGGAAAAGTGATGACGGCGGTGACAACAGAAGTCTGTGAGCAACAGTGGGAACTGAGAAAATGAGTAGGAAGTGATTATTTATAGTTCCTTGCAATACAAAAAATAGGGGTAATTAATTGAAGTTATCAGCAACTTAAAAAAAAAAAGGAAGTAAGTTTTATGAGAGTAAAATTAAACTCCAAAATCCATTGTTATAGGTTAATTGTGGAGTTCAAAGTAAAACTGGATTTAGAAAGGAATTAGAAAAATCCAAGGAAGAAAATCCATCAAACACAGGGATATAACTTCAGACAGGAAATATTTTGTTACTGAAATGGTATTTGCACACACTAAAATAAAGAAAATATATTTTCTATTTGTGACTAAATTATAGCTGTTCCTAAAACTGTTTCACGCTAGATATAAACACTTTTGTATGATACATTTTTATAGATCACTATTTCTAATATCTAATTGAAGATGTTTCTTAAAATTGCCTTTTGGAGACAGTTTTTTTTTCTTTTTCTTTTTTCATTTTTGCTACTGACTGTAAAGAGAAGAATATTTCTTATTCTTTCTTCCCCCTGATTTTTACCATTTTATTCCCCATTTTCTTAGTTTTGGTTTGGGTTTTTTTTTTGGCAATTTGAGTTTTTTCCAAAAATTGGTAACTGGGTAAAAGCTACCACAAGGCAAGGAGACAGGGTGGGTTGTTTTTTTTTGAAAACTGAAGAAAATCACAGTGGAAAAGAAACATAATGGTACTGATGTCAGGGGAAAGTCCTAGTGGACCATTCCTAACTGTAGTCGGAAGAGAGATGCCTAAATCATAACTCAATCAGATGTTGACAGAGAAGGAGAGGAGACACAGACACAGTCAAAAAAGAATCCCCAGAGAAGATGATAAAAGTCTGTGGCTTGACAGGGTCCTGCTCTCAGCCTCTTGGCCTTTAAACCTCTCGCACTGTAGCCAGTCATTAGTAAACAGATTGCTCAGAAGAGGCAGAGGAGGAACACAAGAACAGGGCTGCGGGAGCCAGAAACACCATGATTAATGACGTTCCGCAGACATGCAAAAGCAAATGCACTCCATGCTCACGGCACCAAACTCAGCTGCAGTCTAACAATGATTCCTTAATTGTTCTCTTGGCATACGGCACATGGCTCTTCTTCTAAAAATCATTTTATATTAAAATTCCTGGTAAACCTTTTATCCAGACAGAGTGAACTAAGCAGCGAAGCTTGTCTTGGGGAAAGAAAGAAGTAACTTTGAGCAAAATGGCTGGAGAAGCGGTGGAGGAGAAGGGTCCGTCTGGAACAAAGACTAAGAATCATGCTGTAGTCAGCCGTGCCACCTGAATCACTTGAGGAGTAGAGAAATGAAAGAACACATGCCCCGTCTAAGGAGGCTGTCTTCCTGCCAGCGAAAATTTGCCTCTGGCAAGAGCAAAGTTTTCTCCTGAGGCAAGTCTGAAGGGTAAGGCTGGACGTGGCAGGGCAGAACCTGAGGTGCTCTCCTGATCCCTAGCCAGTAGACCTACTCCTCTGATACCAAATCACAGCAACTCTGCTGCAGTGCTAGGTAGAGTCAAGGTCTGCTTTGCTGCCCAAGGGTTGCGAGAAAGAATTGAAAGGCTTAGTTTTACATTTACATTCACCCTTCCCCAAAACCATAAATGTCAAAAAATCTCACATTTTTGCTGTCCTTTTGGTAGTCACATGCCACCAAGTCTGTTGACGGTGTTCATGGCAGAAAATGAACTTTGCTGTTTTCCTGTCATGATCTTTGCCAGCATGGCTATCTCGCTGTAATTTTAAGGTATCTGGGTGGTTCCTTTTGGAAGAATAAATTGATAGCCCTATCATGCAGCCCTCAATTTGGGAGCCATTTTTACTTTTTACTAGCCTAGCTCTTGGAGCTCCCACCACCACAAGGTGCAATTCCAGTGAAGAAGTTTAACAGAGAAAGCTCTAAAATATTCTGAAAACAATCTAGATGCAGAATAGTTAGTCAATAACTTAAGCTTTCAACTGACTGGTTATTCATTACGTATCTTCAGCTATTACAGCCCTGCTGTCTTCAGAAGAGCTTTGCTTGGAAGCTCTTGGTCTTCTTCTGGGATATTTTGTCCAAAGATTGCTTTCAGGGTCTCTATTCTATTGCTTCACCATGAAAACTTTTCCCTAGAATAGCTTTTCCCTTTCTTAAAGCATAATTTTGCATTGCTCTGCCCAAGACACAAAGGTTAAGTGAGTCTCTGAGGTCTGATCACAGAAGTGACACCCAGTCACTCTGCCAGTGGGGTTGGCTACAGCTGGAATGGGACGGAGGAAACAAAGTACAGCTCTGCCAGAAGTTGTGACCAAATGCTCATCTCAGATGATGCTATTAATGGGAAGGCTGTAACCCTAGCGAAGCTGTAAACGCAGGTAGCTGCAGGCAGCAGAGGTGATCTCTCTCGCTACAGTTAGACGGGAGCTGCTCACTTCTCTGCTTCTTTGAGGTGGATGCTTTGTTTTGGCACCTGCTTTCCTCTTGGACTGAACAGGCATTCAGGATTGACTTTCCAGGCATGCTGCAAGATCTGCCTAAGCTTTGGGAGGGCTGTGATAGGGTCTGGAATTTACTGGTGAAGGTAATTACAGTTTGGGATTGATTTAATCTCAGGCTCGCTCATTTCTTATACTCATTTGTGAGAGAATAAAGCAAATCGCTTTTTCTTCTGTGCTGTTTTTCTCTAGTAGTATAGAAAAGCACTTACAACCTAGAAAAGATCCATTTTCCTATTAATGGAAAAAGGTAAATAATTGATAAAAAGGCAAAATTTACAATCTATAAACCAGTATTTGCAGAACAAAGTGAAATACCAACCAGTCTTGCTATAGACATCAACTTTCCATCCAGCACTCCTTAATGAAAATAAAATCCAGTGGTCACATCTAACTTATCAAATGATAACTTGGAGCTGCAATCAGAGGTTCTACCTGGGTAGCACCTGGTGGCACACAAAGCGTTTATCTGAGATGTGTCATCAGAACCTCTCATTTACCACACACGCACTCAGAGTAAAAAGCATTCGTTAAACAAATAAGAGTAGAAATGGGAAGATTTATTCTGGAGACTGTTGAAAGCCTAACAGGAAAGCAGATTTTATTCTTATCAGCTGGGAAAACAATTGCAAAATGTAATCTTGTTTTGCCTGGCTTGCATTTTGCTCTCTTTCTTTTAATTTTTAAGATGATACTGGCTCTGACTTCTGTGCAACTTTTTCATTTGTTTCACAGTCCATTTTTTTCAGAAATTCTTTCACTGGCAGCTACCTTTATGTCACTTTTAATTTCAAAGTTGATGCTTAAAATCTCATTCTGTAGCACCAATACAGTTAGTGGCACGTTGACTGCTATTCCTTCTGGTTTTTAGTACTCTATCAGATAAATTTTACAGTCCAAACAGAGAATATGGAGCTAAATAGATCTTTTCACAGCAGACAGTAATATTGCTAACAATGTTACTGTGACAATATATATACTGTAATATTAAAGCTATATTTTAAACTGAGAGTAGTTTGTAATCAAGACCAAAGGTAAATGTAAAAAATCAGTGAAAGTTAGTTGTATGTAATTTGAACCTCCGGAAAGTATTTCTTAGATTATGCACAATGCAATTGCAAAATAGAAAAGACAATCACTCAAATCAACAAGGGCTCATTTGAAAAGCTTTTTCCCACTCCCTTGGCAAGTACTGCCATCAGCAAAAGCAAAAGCAGGACCCAAACTGTGTGCCTCAATGTGCAGTTCATTGCACTGTAGCGTTCACAGCATCACGTGCCTATCCGCGTCCACATCAGAATAATAAACTTGAGTGTAGGGAAAGCTCCAGCACCGTTAGTTGAATTCTATTTTATCAATGGATACTTTGGTGGTATCAAATGTTGGGCAAGGTTATGCATTTAAGATGTACGCTTGCCAGTGACTGACTGAGAGAGGCATGGGCTGTACAAACTGGAGGTGAACTCCCAAAACTGCTGTAGGACTGCTATACGCTGGTGGCGTTCTGCTGAGGTCACTGATAGTATATACCCTCATTGGTACCAGCATAAGAAAGATGAGAATCACCTTCGCTATAAACAAGAAACTCAGATCGTGAGTTTACAAGTTAAAAAAAAGGAGGAAAATGGACTGGAGACCTCAGTCTGGCCTTGCCATGCTGAGCATGGATTAAAATTTCACTTACAATGCAGACCTTCCCCATTCTGCCACAGGCCTGATGGCCTCTTGATGCCAAATATTGTTTTCAGTGGTTTACCAACCCTCAAAGTATACTAAGATTGAAAGCTTTTGGCTATGCGTCTGAACATCACAGGGATCTATAAAATTTCCAGCCTTTTTCGACTGTTAATCTAATTCCTATGTGTTAGGGTAAAAATAGGCCCGCAAGTCATGTTTCAGTGCCTGAGTGATTCCCACTCCAAGCAGCAAATTGGTCTTAGGCTGGTAAATTTTCCGCTCTAAAAGGTCAGAGATTTGAGGGTAGAGAGGGCAGCATCGACTTTCTGGTATTTTTCATGCTGAATGGGAGATGACCCTTAGGAATTTTTAGCAGGCCCTTATAAGTCTTGAAGCTATGCCAGCATACAGCTGACAGGTGGAGAATGGTAAGGAGTAAATGCCATGATGGCAGATAACAAAGACAGAGACATCAGAATGAGGACATTTGGCAGCCATACATTGAATCCGGAGAGGTATTATGCAGTAAAATGAGGGGCTTACCATATAGACACATAGAGATGTCAACTCAGGACAATTGTCTATGGTGTGTGGGTACTCTCAGTACACATAACAAGCTTCAGATTTAAAAAAAAAATAGGCTTGTAGTCATTGCGGGGGTGGGATTTCAGTTCATTTTCAGTACAAATCATACAGTTAACTGGAAGAAAGCATTAATTGCTTGGGGTGAGCCAAATTTCTTGATGATATCATATCAAGTCTGTTGGCATAGTCCTGGTACCTTAAGAGACTAATGGAACTGATGCAGCTCAAGGCTGCTGGAGCTCCTTCCTTATAAAAGAAGCAATACAGGCAGTTCTGGCAATCAATATCTCCCTGTCCTGCAAAGTTCTTCTGATGCCATTTCATATTCATAATGCCCAGATGACTTTCTTGAGCTTTTTGGAATATTCAGGGTGGGAAGTGATGCTGAAAAGATGGTCTGTTGAGTACAAGCAAACTGAGATCTGTGTTAACATGAAGAAATTATCTGCTTTATGTGACCAATTGTGTTTTGAAAACAATATCACTCTAAAGTTTTGTTTCATCTTATTAGAATATGTATTTAACTGCAGAAAATCTTACCCACCTGTGCCATGAGGACTGTGCTCAAACACACAGCTGATCATCCTTCTGTCTTAAAATGCTTTGAGTGATTCCTAGGTCAGACAGCTGGATTATTTCATTCATTTATTCATGAAACAAGAATAACTTTGATCACAGCTAAATAGGTCTGATTCAAAATATCAGGCAGTAATCAAGAACTATATGATGAGGAATTCCTTCTACATTATTTAAATATACTTTAAAATCTTTTTATTCTTTTTTACCTCAGCCCTGAACAGAGATGAGAGGACTATCTGGAAACCAGTTCTGAATTGTTGATGATCAGTAGCATTGCTTTGTGCAAGCTGAAAATGTGAGGAACTGCTTAAATTTACATCACTGATATAAAGTTCCCCTAGGGGGGACATTCTTTCTGCCATTTTCTGCCTGGACCACAGTGAGAGCGGTATTACTACAGCCAGGTGACAGTAGAAGTTGTTGTGAGGTACAGAAGTTTACTTTGGGCACTTCGTAACAGTGGAGTTCCTTTCTGCAAAGAAAAAACAGATTCTATGTATCTTAACAATGTGAATCATTAGTGTGCACCCATCCCTTGATCATACAGAAGAATACTCCAGTCCACAGCACTGTTATGTACACTTTATTGAATCTGTACATTTTCTTTGAAGAGTGTTAAAAAAATGGATTTCTACCTACACTATGAAACTTACTGAAGGAATTCTAGTACATAATGATTACATGACAAGTTCCTTACTTAAAAGGACTATGCGGGTCTTGGATTTCTTCCACTTTCTGACTTTTAAGTGATCTTTGATAACCTACCTTGAAAATAAGAACGTATTATATCACATTTTTGATTTTCAGCACTGTATAGTACTGTTATTGTTGGATATCTGCTGAAAGGGCAACACAGCAGGGTGCAAGAATCCAGGAAATTTCTGGAGTTTAGATACAATTCTTTAATACAGATGCTGGATGGGTCAAGCATTGGAGGTTCCTCTGTTGGATTCCTTACTCGTGGTTAAGGAAGTACTGGTTGAAGATGTGATACTCAATGACAATCTTGGCTGTGATTACCATGAGAGGATAGAGCTTGAGATCCCTTCAGGATGGGCAAGAAGGGGGAAACCGGGCAGCTACCTGCTACTCAGCCTAACCTTAGTCTCCAGGAAGTTTATGGAGCAAATCCTCCTGGAAACCACATCCAGGCACATGAAGGCCTACCATGCAGTATCCCACAGCATCTTTCTAGGAACTCAGTGAAACATAGACTAGAGAAGCGGACTACTAGGTGGTGGAACAATGGCTGGATTACCAGGCTCCAAGGTTTGTGATCAATGGTACAAAGTCCAACTGATGGGCAGTCACTACGTGTGTCCCACTGGAGGGACCTGAGGCCAATACCAGGATCAATACTGGTTAATGCCTACTAAAGACCTAGGCAAGGGGACAGCATGTACCCTCAGCAAGTTTGCAGCTGACAACACATTGGTGGGCAGATGGGGAGGTGGGGGAAGGCAGTCAATGCACTGAAGGGCAGGGCAGCCATTCGGATGGGCCTCAACAGGCTGCCAGAAACATCATGAAGCTCAAGAGAGAAAAGTGCAGAGTCCTGGGGCTCTGCAATGAGAGTCCTGGGGCTGGGGCTAGGCTGCCTGAGGAGAAGCTCTGCAGGAAAGAACTTTCAGGTCCTGGTGGCAGCAAGTGAAACAGGCATGAGTAGTGAACCCATGTTATGATGGAGGATCATTCCTTACTGGGCAGTATTATTGCACCATGGCCAGGTCAAGGGAAGGGATTTTTGCCCTCTGCTTGGGACTTGTGAGACTATGCCTGGACAACTGTGTCTGGCTTTGGGTTCCTCAGTACACAGAGAAAAGCACAAAACGGAGGAAGTCTCACAAAGGGACACCCAGATGGTTAAGGTGATGTACAGAGACAAGGGACCTGTGTTTATTTGGCTTGATGAAAAGACGGCTACAGAAGGATCTAATTTCAGTCTTCAGTTACAGAGAAGGCAGCTCCACGCTCTTTTGGAGGTGCACAGGGAGAGGCTGAGAGGCTATAAATGAATTGCAGGAAAAAGGAACTAGGAATGAAACTGTACATGCTATTTCTAAACCACTAGTGACACCTAGTTTCCAATAAAAATACCGGCAGCTACATTAGCACTGCAACTCAGAAAAACACATCAGATTGTGTTTAGGATGCTACAGATTCGGTAATTTGAAGGTGCTGGATAGCATAACCCCAAACTAATAGATCCTGATAATAAAAATGTGTTCATGAAATCTCTGCTCCAATAAAGGACACAGAGCTTGCAGGTGTGGCCTCTCGGTAGAAGGCACTGATGCAACAACATATCAGAGACATTTCCATGCCTGTGTCTGTGCTGTCAGGCTAAATCATTCACTTCTCATTAAGGACTGACTCCCTGATTGCCCACACACTGTACATATTGATGCACAATGAGACAACCTTTGGGGTGCTACCATCTGGTTCCTCAGGCGGGAAATCTTGGACTTGAAGTGGAAGCAGCTTACTGATGTGCAACTCCTACTCTCACAGGCAAAAGAGATGCAATTGAGCCAGGTCGGGCTTGAGATGCTCTGCTTACAGTACTCCAAAGACAGCAGAGTACTGCAAAGGCCCTGAGCCTCCTTTCCCTCACACTGGCCCCAATTCAAGTTAAAACAAAAGCAAAGCGAATGGCCATTCTGGGCCCTGGAGCACTGCCCAGGAACAGTCAGGTTCTCTGTTTTGGGACAAGAGCAAATCTCTGGCAAGAGTGTTGATTTGGAAATTCTGTTCATTGGGGACAGAAAGTCACAGGTATGTGAGACAGCATACAGGTTCTGACAGCCAGAAGAGGGGAAATGTCAGACGACAATGCCTTTGGGCAGCCACAGTCTCCCAGAATTGATAGAGCACTCTCAGCTACAGCATCCTTACCTTGCTTCCGAACATTCCCGCCTCCTGCTCACCATCTCCCAAGAGAAATAAGAATCCCACTTCTATAGAAATGAGGGGCATTTACCCTAACTGGACAGCAGCTGTGGCCAGATGCGACAGGATAGGAGAGTCACCTATCACAAAGCATATGGTGGCCTGGACCACTAACAGACAATGACAGTGTGTCTGGTCACCACTTTATAATCAGCAGACTTCTGAAGAAACATGGACTTTCCATTGCATTCACAGCTGACTCGCACACACAACTGCTTATCCATCACCAACTCTGACTACATTTTGAGTCAGATATGACAAAACAATGCCACAGAAAACAAGTACAGCAGAGGACCATGTCGCTAACAACTGGCAAAATTGCTGTGCTTGAGTCATGTTCCTGAAGATGCTGCAAGAGCAAACTAAGAATCCCTACTGCCTGCACAATCTTCCTTTCTACATACCCTCTCCTCATTTATTGTTCTTTCCTCAAAAAGCTCAAAACTACAGTTTCGAGGTGAACAAATAAACATCCTTGGGGACCAGCCACCTAGCACTCTGGCAATTCTCAGGTGTGCTTTCGGTGTAAGGAAGAGAGAAGAGCTAGTATGCATCAAAAAATGCATGGATTTTATTTATGGACCCCTCATACATTTGGGGAAACTGTGGCTACTGAAGTAATTGATGTTTTTGACAACATAACTGACAGCTAGCATGTAGAAGACATGGCTGATGGCTGTGTAGTAACAATTCTAATAGTAGACTTTTCCATCCCACTCTGCCTGCTCATTGATCAGCAGGAGTTTGGGGGTAAGCACACTCCAGAAGACAAGAAGTACCCTCTGTACTGAAGGATCACACTGACACGCAAGTTAACCTGAGGTGCTCTACATGATAGGAGAGTAATGTTGTGTAGCTGGACAACCTATCGTGTTATGTGGATCCAACTGATGCAAGCCAAGCAAGCTAAGCCCTACAGTGTGGATTTGTACTTGAACTTGTACAAGTACAAACCAGGTTGTACAAGTACATTGCTCAGCAAATGTGAATAGTATAGTATATAGACATAATCTAGAGCACTACTCCACCATCCTCCTGCTCAAAGCAGGGTCACATATGAGGTCAGATCAGGGTGGTCAGGGCTTTATCCAGCCAAGTCTTGAAAATGTCCAGGGATGGAGACTGCACAACCTTTCTGGGCAACCTGTTCCATTGTCTGACTGTCCTTGTGGTGAAAAAACTTTTTCTTTATATCTAGTTGGAACCTCCCATTTCAGTTTATGACCATTGCTTGTCAGCCTCTCATCATGCATGTCCATGAATGGCTCCGTTTTCTGAGTAACCTCCTCATAGATATTGGAAAGCTGCCATTAGGTTGCCCCAAAGCCTTCACTTCTCCAGGTTAAAAAAGCCCAGTTTCCTCTGTCTCTCCTGGGTTCTGTGCTCCAACCATCTGACCATCTTGGTGGCCTTCTGCTGGACTTGCTGAAGCTTATAAATATTTTTCCTATAGTAGGGGAGATGAAAACTGAATGCACTATTCCAGATGTGGTTTAATGAGTGCTGAGTAAAGGTGAATAAGCGCTTCTCTCAACCCTCTGGCTATGCTTGTGGTAGTACAGCACAGTATGCTGGCAGCCACCATCTCCAAAACCATGAGCTGAGTGCACAGTAACAAAAATACAGTGTCTACTTCCTACAGTTGAATGGTTTCTGGGACATCGTGTCCTCTACTGGATCACAAAGGTGAATCAGCCCATTTCATTTAATTTAAAGTCAAATTTAACTTTGCATTTTCAGAAATTTCAAGGTTCCTCACACAGTATATCACTACATTGCAGAGTTTTCCTTTTCTCTGCAAGGATAACATTATTTATTGTTAGGAATGTGCTTTATTACTTTTATGCTGTGACTAAGAGCTATATACACTCTAGGACACATATTAATGATCCATTAATATATTGCTCAGCTGTTTAAAATTACTCAGCCTAATATTTCATGCCTTTCTACACACCTGAGTTAATACATAGCCTGGAGTGCTTTCTTGCCTAGTTACAGCACTCTCTCTATGAAGGAAAACTGGGACTTGATTGCATCCATATATTAATCATAGAGTATGTTTACATAGTATGACTTCACTTGATAGCGTAATGATGAAGAAGCCGGATGTACGTAGCTGTCTGGCTGAATGCCTGACTTAGGAAAAGGGAAGGGTTTCTACAAACATCTTTACATCTCCACAGAGGGCCAAAGAAATCACAGAAATGCTAGAGATATTTTTTTTAGATTGTACAATCATTCTTTCTGCATAAAATATGGGAATGTCTTGCTGGATCATATATACGTATCTCAGTAAGTGGTTTTTGTTAAGCTCCTCAGTAGCAAATAATTTCTGCCTTTAATGAATTACATTAAAAGGTGAAGTGCTTAGTGGCAGGAACTCATGAAAAAGAACCATTATTCACCCCGAGGTTTTTGGCTCCAGTAGGCAGACCCTGTAAGTGACTTCAGTGGGCTTATTCCTTCCATTTAAACTTTCTTTTGTTCTCTGCCTGCAGGACTTCACACGGATTCAATGCAAATTTATTTATTTATTTATTTATTTATTTATTTATAATTTCTGCCACAGATATGCCCTCTTGTTATATAGTTAGCAAATGGGGTTTAATGTTTGTGAAGAAATGACCCAGATGAATTACTATCTCTCAGGCAGGAATCATTTTACAGCTATGTTTCAGGGTCTTCTTTTTGCGTTTCTCCATTTTTCATGCCCTTATTGGGATGTGGAAGTAGGATCATTTACACAGAATTGGGTCATGAGATGAACAAGCATATTGTGAGAGATGGAAAAAATATTTTAAAGTATGAAACTTCAGAAACTGTTATATTGGATGGACTGGACTTGGAACAATAAAAAAGAACTGATATGCCAGCGTTGTATTTTTAAGGTCCAGGTAGCAACTGGTATGCTGACTAACACAAATTCTCAGACAGGAAACAAGACTAGAGAAACCTCATTTCTCCTTTAATACTATTGCATCTCCTGGGTGGGACTATTTGAGAAAGAGCTACAAAACAAAGATAAAAATGACAAAAGGCCAGCTTCATACAGAGAAAGACCTGGTCTGTTCTGATGCAAGAGCTGGTTCCAGCTCAAATCCCACATGGCTGATGAGCAATGTTTAGTAAACCAGTAAACACATAGTTTGTTTTACTGTTCTATGTAGTGGTGTAAAATAAGGGTTCCTAAATAATTCCAGTGAAGCACAGAATATTACTAAGGATAAATAAATCATCCAGTTACGTCTCTGGGCTTCAAGAGAAAATGACTTCTAAAGGTGACAGCTGTTTAGGGGGGGTGCCAGACTGCAGTGCCCTGGAGGAAACAATTAATGTTAAAAATGACTCTGAGACTAAGACGTGTTCATATTGACAAACCACGCGATGAGATACGTAGGCTCGGTGAACAGCAAAGTAGTCAGGTGGTGTATATTTTTAACATAGTCTATACCTCTTGGATTTGGCAGGTAGAGTGCTGCTCTGTAGAGCAATAGCAGCCAATTCACACCGAACTACATGATCAGTGGAGTACAGACAATGGCCAGGTTCGCTGGGGTTTTGCCCATTTTGCCTCTCTGGGCACTCTGTTAACTAACACAAACTGCCGCCTTTGCCATTCCTTTGGCCCTATGTGAAAGAGGAGAGATAGAGACTCAGTATAGACAATCTGCCTTACCTGTCTTAATGTAGATCTCATTTTAAATTTTGCCTTTTCTTGCTGGTTTCAGAGAAAATATCTAAGCCTGTGTTATCTTTTGTTATGCTACCTTTAAAATGCTTAGTGATAAAAAATCATGCTCCTGTCTTGTGGCAGTTATCATGCCTCCAAGAGTACCAGGAGCTAAGGCCAGCTAGATTTTTGAAGGGCAGTCCAAGAAACAGGGTTCAATGTTCTGACAATCAGCTGGAGTGATTCAGGCAGAGAAAGAGCACACGTACAGGTTCGTGGCTTGGAACAGGTGCTTTTGAGAGAGTCCTATAGAAGAGTCAAGATGCTGTGTGCGCCAGCACCTCAGCAGAACCAAGCCTTCTGTTTGAATTAAGACTAGATAATAGAAATATTCAGATATTTGGCAAAAAAATAAATAAAATGTAAAGACGTGGACTGAGTGTTTTGGGTTTTTTTACCTTTCCCACAGTGAACCATAAGCATTGCTATTCTAGACACAGATCAGCCCTTCTAGTGCTTAATCACTTCCTAGGATTCCCTCAAGGTAACAGAACTTAAAACTTCCAATTGTTACTAGGGTTAAATTCCCCTCTTATGAAAGGTTTTATGTGGCTGTCCTTGGGTGAGGTGAAAAGAGAAACAAAAAATCTGCGACCAGCACATGAAGTGTAAGGATGCTGTACAGTCTCTTGGTGACTGCAGTCTGAAATGTAATTACATCTTTGAACTACCTATAGCTTCCCAGTCCCACGTTCCACAAAAGTATCAACCGAGTAATTTACTCACAGCCATTGTCTTACACTTGCACGGGGCTCCTTTCTCCAGGAGCAGTGGACTACCACTAACCCATGGTGGTCAGACAGAAGGGAAGCAGTGCAGAACTTTGTTCTTAGGAAATCAGAGGAAAGATGTTATTACGGTTTGAATGCAGGAATGGGTGGAAGAAAACTTGCCATCTGTCGGCAACTCCACCCCTGCGGACATGGGTGAATTTTTTAAAGGCAGGTGAATAATGTATTAATTGTTTCTGAATGAAAGCTGAGGTTTTCAAAGCTCCACAGCAAATGAACCCTCCATTGTGAATACTTCCTGTCTGAGAGTCACTTTGAGTAAGTCTCGTGGTAAATTTCCATTCACTCTCTGGATAAGCATAGCTTTTAAAATTAGATTACTGATGTAAACATTTACGATTGCAAATTTAAAATGTGCTATAAAGATTTATGGGGAAAGTAAAATCTCAATTTTGCTGTATATTATATTATACACTATATTATACACAGATGATAAATCACTTGGTATTTAGATATATTTATTTACGGAACAAATATCTATCTCAGAGGATTTATTCTTGTTTGTAAAATGTTCTGATAATCTGGGATGAAAGATGCAGTGGAAGCAGTAATAAACATTTCTACAATCATTACTAAAATTCTCTACCAATTTCCTGCTCTTTTTCCTTTTTTTTTTTTTGTTTCAACATCTAAATTTCACTGTTTGTTGCTAGATACTTTTTAATCTAGTCTTGTATGTGAGAGAAATGTTTCTTTTTCCATAGTCGCCCACAAGTTTCTCTTGCTAATGTCAGAATATATGCCTCCAGAAAATGGTATTTGAATGTTAGTTACTAGATTACCATTCATATTTCATTCTTCTAATGCTTGCATCCGTGTTAGCTCTGTCTTAATTTTACTTCACTGGCCAGTTCTACTTAATGCCAGAGTGTCCTCTGCTGTACATAGCAAAAATAGCAATGTATCACAGGTTCTTCCATTCATGATGATGAAAATGCAGTGAATTGATAGAAGATGAGACTCTGTAGGGATCTGTGCAGCTTCTCACTTAAATTTCTCTGTCAAAGCATTTTTGCAAAACACTTTCCAGTTCTGCAAAAATCATCCATGCTACAGATGAATTTGTAAATAGAATTCACATTAAAACCTCCTAACACTCCCACCTCGCCCTCACCAATGTTTTATGTTTAAAGGGAAGATTTCACTAAGAACCGGTATTAGGAAAATTGCCTGAAAACAATCCTCTGGGACATCTTCTCTGAATGTCAGACATGAAATAGGGAGAAAACTTTGTAAAGTTTTAAAAATACTCTACAGATTTTTTTTTCATAACTAGCTTTCTGCTGTTTGGTGAGAACAAACTGGATGTGTGAAAGGTTATAGGAATACTCCGTTTTAAGGGTAGATACTTAACCATTGCCCGGATGTCCCAAGAATAAGGTATATGCATATTTTTTCTAATTAATACACACATCATTTTATAGAAATATTAAAAATACTGAGAAAGACGTTAACTGCAGTCATAATTATTAGCTACAGAAATAGGATTCAGGATAGACCTGTAGGCGTTAAGGCGGATAGCTCTCTGAAAATGTCAATTAGTTGATAATGTTTAAAATAAGAGGTGACGTCAGGTGTTTTAGAAGAGCAGCAGGAAGACTAGAAATGCTCACATTAAGACTAGAAATGCTACTCATATTCAACAGCATAGAGCACCTTCCATGCAAGAACAGACTTGGATCCTTCAGCTTCAAAAATCACTGAAGATGATACAATACAAACTCTGTGAAAGAATGCAAAGACGGTGAGCGGAGAACCATTTTTATTCACAATTTCCACAACAGTAGAAGTAGCAAGCGTCCAATAAAGCTTTAAGGGAACAGGTTTGAAACAGCGAAGAGGAAACGCTTTTGCACATCATCTTGTCATTGAACAGTGGACTGCTGACACGATACGGTCAATGCCAGAAATTAAAGAAGAGACAGCTTTTAAGAATGAGGCCAGACACATTTGTGGAGTACGTGTCCATCTGCAAATATGGAATACCACGTGCCCTGCATCATGGTAAGTTCCTTAACCTGCTAGGTGAAAGAAACTGGTAGGCCCGGGATGCCTTGGGGCCTTATTTGTGTCTGGTTTTTTATGTTACATCTCAGGGCAAAATGCTGATGTATCCGTTCTTTTGTAGTAACGGCCCCTCACAGTTTCTGCTCGCCACTTCCGACAGCCTCCCGGAGCTCATTAGGAAATCTCTCCAAAGACACCTGCTAAGGCACGGTTGGTGCGCAAAGACTGCTGGGAGTGTGGCCACCGGAGGCGAGCTCGGGCGGAGGGACGCCGCCAGCGGGCGGCCCGCGGCCCCCGCCCCCGGCCAGCCGGCCGAAGCCGGCCGAGCGCCGCCCGCCGCCCGCGCCCCTGGGGGCGCGCGAAGGCTGGCGGGAGACGCGCGAGGGCGGTGCGCGCTCGCGGGGCAGGAACCGCTCCAGCACCCACCCCCGCCTCGCCGCTCCGCCTCGTTGTGGGCCTCTGCCGGAAGTGAGGGAAGGAGGAGAAGGGGGGCGGGGCCGGGCGGCTCTCCGGGAGGCTCGGCCGCCACCATTTTGTTAGCGCCGGGCTGCCGGGGCGCGCGGAAGTGGCGGCCGGCGAGGCGGGAAGGGACGGGGCTCGCCCGGCTCCTCCCCCGCTGGGGCGGAGAGACGGGGACTGAGCGCGGCCGAGCCGGGCCGGTGGGGGCGGCGGCGGAGCCGAGCGCGGCCCCGCTATGTCGGCGTTCTCGGAGGCGGCGCTGGAGCGGAAGCTGTCGGAGCTGAGCAACTCGCAGCAGAGCGTGCAGACCCTGAGCCTGTGGCTCATCCACCATCGCAAGCACTCGGCGCTCATCGTCAGCGTGTGGGAGCGAGAGCTGAGAAAAGGTGAGGCTGCCACGGCCGCCGCCATGCCGCCGCCGCCGGGCCTTTTCCCGCCCTCGGGTGCCGGCTGGGGCCTTCCTCGGGGGCGGCGGGTTTGGGGGAGGCGGCGGCCGGCGCGGTCGCGGTAGGAGGAGGCCGCCGCCCTTGGGTGTGCGGCTGCTGAGGGGAGGATGGCAGGGCTCCTCGGCTTGTCGAGCCGGGGAAGCGGGGGGGGGGAGGGAGGGAGGGAGGGAGAGGGAGAGGGAGACAGCGAGGGAGGGCCGGCTGGCCCGCCCGCCCCGGCGCCTGGGGAGAACGGAGTTGCTGGGGCAAGTGTTAAACCTCGGGTCTCGATTTCTTGATGACTGTGGACTGGGAGGTGCTTCTCTTCCCTCTTTTTTTTTCTCCACTCCCCTGGCTCCTCTCTTCTCCCTCCCCCATTCCCCCTTCCTCCCTCAGTGAGATGCCTCTGAGGAGGCTACTTCTCATGTTTTACTCCCCTTCTTTGTGGAAGGAGAGAGGAAAGTGGGAAAAGGGAAGGAAGGCGGCAAGCACGCGATTTAGGGCTTTTTGTTTTAATGCTGGTAGTTACGGCTCTTCCAAGACGACCCTTTTTAGGCACTGCCTTTCATCATCTATAACGATGGTTAGCTGTAATACTGTTTGAGTTTCCTGACATGGTGGCTTTGTCCACTTATGCCAGCAACTGTTCTTGTAGGGCAGCTGAGAATGGGAATACTCTGGAGGAAGAGCAATTTAATGTGTCCAAAGTGGTTTTTACTTCCTGATTTTGCCAGATGGCTAATACCGATGTTAGCATAATAAAGATGCGTTTCTTTAGCTGTATTGAGTATTTGATGTTGAGGGTGCAGACTTAGATTCTTATGCGGCTTTCCTTTTAACAGGAAAGAACTTGCGCCTATAGGCAGTGGTTCAGGGACTGAAAGGCAGAAATGGCATGTGAAGTTTTATTTGACCTGACTGGAAAATAACTTGATCTTAAGTTGCCTCATTTAAGAAAAGGAAAAATCACTTTCTAGAACTCTGCCTTGCTCTAGGAAATCTTACTGTCTTCCAACAGCTTCCTTTGGAGTCCCACTAATATGTGGATCTTTAATGGCAAAAGTAGAAGGCTAGATTTTCAAGTGGAGAGGAAAAATAGCACTAAGCTATTACAGGACTTATGAAAGAGAAACCACTCCCTTAGTTTTGTGCAACTAAGAGGAATAGTCAACTTGCAGAAATGATATGTAATGGAATACAAAGAGCGCATGGCTGGATCACAACTACCTCTTGGTTAGGGGGCATAACTTCATAGCAAATGGATTGAACCACCCTTAAAATAAAAATCTTGAGTGTGAAGTAATACTAAACTTCACAGTATTGTATGGAAATCTGTTCCTATAAACTCTGTAGGTTTTCATATGGCTACTGTGTTTTTGTTTAAAATATGCTTTTTGCGTGAAATTTTATCTTTTGAACTTTCAAGCACGAGTTAAATTCTTTTTTCCTGTTGCCTAAAGAAAGGCGTATTTGGTGGCATGTTTCATCTTATGAAATAAACATTTTCACTATATGTTTGTTGCAAGTTTTCTTTCTTGTTCTGAGAACAAATGAATGGATCTCCCATCTGCATCTGAAACATTTCACCTTTCTAGGCCTTCTAAACAAACAACTTGCACGTTTGGTGTTCTGAATGATATCAGAAAGGTGTCTTAAACTAATTGGCACACAGCCAGAGTTTTGGTTGCTTGTCTTAACATGCACAATACCAGTACATAATAATCTATACTATTAATGGTCAGTCCTTAACTTCAGTATTAACATAATTTTCCTGTTATGCTGTTTGACTAATTGGGGAAATGAAATGTTTGAAACATGGGCTACATGTTTGAAGGTGGCATTGCAAGGCAAGGATAATGATCTTCTTAAGAACTCATGGGAATGCTTTGTTTTTTCTGAGCTTTCAATGTCTGGCTTCCACTTTTAAGCCTGTTTGGAGGATGTAGCTCAGGAGCTTTGGATGAGCATAGCTGCTATAATTGGTTTTATCTTCAGTTTGTTGAAGTTGTCGTCCAGCTTTTGCTGCTTCAAAGTAAGATTTTTCTGGTGATCTCTTCTTGGAAGCCCATCTTCAAGGCTCTGCGGAAAGCATGTGGTAGTCTACCTCTTGGCAGGAGTAGGTTAGTTTCTTTCAAGGTCCTGCACCTTTTCTTCTGGGCTTTTAGGCCTTATGTGAAGTGTTTCTTCTTCCGTATGTTCCTCTACCGCTTCATTTGAAGCTGGCATAGTTAAGATACATGGGATGTATTTTAATTTTCCATCTTTGATAATAGTACCTGAGCTTTATAAATGTTAGCTTAGATTTGCCTGGTACTAACTTTTTGCTAATTGCGGCATAGAATCGTAAGACAGTCCCTAATCCCCAAAGGGTGGATTTAGTGGTCTAAGCAGACAACATGTTGAAGATGAGAAGGAAAACCAGTATGCTGTGGTGAAGTGACTTGCATAAAACATCACAAAGCAGAGCGATGACGATGAGGCCATAGAGTAAGTTTAAGGCTCCTGACTTGTCCACCACCTAAGCCATAGAAACATGATTTCCCTCCTATCTGAGAGGAAAATGATCTCTGTCTGGGGAATATGGACACAAAAATTATGGGCATTGTCTGCTGCTGTTGCTAGCCAGTAGTGTCCTGGAAGTGAAAATTGAACCTTGCCTTTCTAAATTTCATTTCCTTTCATTGTTTCCTTTTTTTATTGTCATTCCTGTCTCCAGACCTTCCTTCCAGCCTACTCCCTTTCAGGCTCTTGGAACATTGTATAACCGAGTTGAACACAATACAGTGTGATACTACATTTTTTCTGGATGCTTTCAGTTTTGGAAAAAGATCCCTTGCGTCAGATCAGCTTGCATGAAGTGCTAGGATCACAGTTCTTTTGTTCCTAAATGTTTGGTTCTGATTCTTTTATTTTTAAAATAGTCATTGTCTTGATATCGTGTTGGAGTAGAGGCAAAGAGGCAGCTTTTCAAATGTGCATATAACTTAGGCAACATAAAGTCTTAGACCCTTTCTGTTTACTTGGATTAATTGGTAGGGTTCAGGTCCCATATTAGGGCATCTCCACAGCTCATCGATTCCATACACCTTCATCTACAGGTTTTCTACAGTTGAACTTTCATTGATTCTCTTGGTGAATTCTTGCACTTGGATGTAAACTTGGAGAATGGGCAAAACTTGCACGTCTTTGTCATAACTTGGAGCAGTTACGTAACGTTGGATTTGTCTTGCTGAACTCCAGTGTTGCTGAAGTTGTATCAAGGCAGTTGATGTAACTCTGATTACTGAAGGAGTATGCATATATGCTTTTTCCCTAATACTACCATAACTTTTATATGTAGTTCTTAAAATACTGGCATGTAGAATTCATAGGGTCATTCTTAGAAATAATCAAAAGTTGGAGGAAAACTAGCATAATGTATTCTAGAATTGACTGTATTGTGAAAGTACTGATAACTCTGAATTATCCAGACATTCCTACTAACTGTCACAAATATTTAAGGAAAGGATGTTGTCTTACACAACCAGTAGTGTGATGAAATTATGAGAAGGAGTTGCGTATTATATGCTTCAAGAGACTGAGTGTAGAGACATGCTGTTTAATGACTGACCTCAAATATGTGCTAATGAAAAATGTATGGATGAACTGTGCCACTAGGGTGGGGCTGTGGCAGAGCTGGTGCTCTGCCTGGGGTATTAAGTATTCCTGATTCTGCGTCTGTGCAAAACCACTCAGGTGTTACTCCAGGTACTCTCCATTTTAGTGTATGTAGTGGGGGTTTTTCACTCTCTATTGCTATGATTAATGGAGAATAGATTCTGTAGTTCATTGATCTTTTGTTCATTGATGAGTAAAATGATGAGAAAAGATTAATAGAATACCTTTAACTTAAATGACAACTGTAATGAAATAACAAAGATTTCTCCTGTTTTGACAGATAAGCAGAGGTCTACAGTGACAACAGAACAGCTCCTTTTCCACTCTGCTGTTGGTTAAATATGTCTTTAAATATTTCTGATGCTTTTTTTGCTGACAGAATCTTGTGCTGCGCTGAAAACCCAGCAAAACCAATAATTAGTTTTGAAATAGATGAGTTCCCTGATGGAAAGCTGGTGCTGGCACAAAGGAGCCTGTGAGGATAGTATCACCCCTTTAGGCCACAGCCTGTGTTAGCACTGGCTTATGCCGATCATGAGTCTGCATTCTTTTGAATTTCATAGTTGATTTATGGAATAAATAGTTTGGTGGGGAGGCTACTCTTTCAGTACTTCATTTGTAGTAAATGTCTTACTAACATGAGAATCTCATGCAGTTTAGATTTTTTTTCTAGAAAAGTGTGGCTTTTTTTCTTTGGTACTTCTGATATGGCAGCTTCATGAGTGCTTCAAAGTAATTTGTGTGGATTAACTTTTGTGATAATGTTGCCACATAACCTAATTATTTTATAGAGACCTTTTGAGTGGGAGTTAGGTAGAATTTTGTAAAGGCTTGAAAAGTGTGCACTGAGGAATATGATCCTGCTTCAGCTAGATTTCAGATGTATGAAATGCAACACTCAAAGTTAAATAGTTAATTACTTAGCAGTCATAAGCTTACTCAGTATTTAAGTAGTTAAGTAGTACTAATTAATTAACTGTAATGTGAATCCATCTGTCATTCCCTGAATGCAACTGGTGGGCCTGTTAAAACTATTTAATTTTGTGTATCCATAAAGGGGTTGACTTACAGGGTTTTTTTAAACTAAGTAGTGGCATTACACATACAATTTTGTTGTGTAAGCCTGCAGCCACTGAGTGGCTGCTGAAAAAACCCTTAGGAACCCCCTTGAAGAGGCTCTTTTGAGATGGAGGCTGTTGAGACTTGGTTTTTGTTATTTGCAAATCAGGTATGTTCTTTTGCATACATCTCTTGCTCCCTGGTTTCAGGGTTCTTTGCAACTGTAGGGGTTTGTTGTTTGTGTTTTGTTTTGAAATGAAAAATTTCAATTCCATAATTGAAAGCATCAGCCTTTGACGGTGAATAGTAAGCACTTGTTCAGTAGGCTCTGTGTGATATTTGCTGTACTAGGTTAAAATATGTTCTGTTTAAAAGGGAAAAAATAAAATAAAATTGCTAAATGTTTGGGTTTGGTAATATGGGACTGTTTATTTCAAGCTCCAGTTAGTTGTCTGTAATATCTTCTTTTCCTCTCAACTGATTTTCTGTTAGCTTTCCCAGGTCCGGCTCTGTCACTTGTTAGGTGTTTACATCCTAGTGGTATTTTAATAGTTGTCATGTTGTATTTTAAACCTAATTTCAGATTCAGTTATCTGTTTCCTCAGAGCCTGACACGGCATCTCATAGATTAGTCCGTCTCGGAAACTGATGCTGAACACTCCCCTTCCCCGTGCCCCCCTTAATCATTTGACCTCTTGTTCTGGCTGTCATCTGTCACCCCACCTGTGTCACACTGATCATTGTCTTCACTGCAAAGCTTATCCAGGCTAGCAGAGCCATTGTATATCGTCTTTAAGACAGCTACAATTGTCTAAGTACATCTGGGCTGCTACGGAGGGACATATTTTTACCACTCGACTCTGCCAGTTTACCTGCTGTTCCAGTTTATTATGCTTGAACTTTTTTTTGGTTTTGGGGTGTTGAAGTCATTCAGTGGTATAAGCAGCAACTATTTTTGCTTATTTATGGCTGTCTGTCTACAACTTCTGCTGCTGGGGCATATGTTAGTGTTTGGGTCCTCACTCATTATAGCTGTTGGCATTGATGTAATACATTTTTCTTAAGCTAGTGGCTGTTGTGGCAGTTGCTCAGTGCTGCTGAAAACTGGAAGATAGAGGATCTTAGTAGGCAAATTGAGAAGCCCTAGCAACATTGAAACCAGATTTGAAAGTTGTACTACATCTGAATTACTCTGATACTCAGTCAACTGCTTTGGAGCAGAACCGCAGCCAAAAGTGGTGCTGTTTTTTAATTAATTAATTAGTACTTTTTTTAGTTTTTTAATTAATTAGTACTACTTTTAAATCAGAAACAAGTTCCTGATTTAAAGCAATTAATTGTTTTCAGTGTAGTTTTTCTGCCAAGAGAAGGAATCTTTCTCTACTGGTGGCTGTAAGATTATTTTGCTTAATGGTGGTATAGTGTCGTTGGCCAATGTGATACACTTGAGAGAATAGATTTTTTTTTCTTTTATTTAAAAGAAACAAAACTATGGCTTACTGATTATAAAATGACCTACAGTCAGGAACAACAGATTAGCAATATAAGAATCTTTCAGTCAAAATAGTCACATTTGGATTATGTAATCCAGCCTGACTAGTTGAGTCTCTAATACGAGTCTTGAAAGAATGCAGTGTGTATGAATCTATATTAATTTATTGCTGTACCACTCGTGTCCTGGTATCTTACCTGTACTTGCCTGTCTTTCATCATTCTGGTTCTGAATACTTAAGTTCAGTGTCTTTTTCCTATCCTAAAACTGTTGTTGCTGTCGATTCATACCCATCTTGGCATTGTACCAGCCAGACCAGGCAACAAAAAGAATTGGTTTGTTTCACGTGTTCAGGTAATTCAAGATACACTAAGTGCAGTGGGAAGCTTCTGCAGAGTAATCGTGTTGGAATGGTTTGCTTGGTTTGTGACCAACTTTCTCGCATCCCCGTGGTAATTTGATGCTGATGGCCTCTTTCGCAGCAGTGGCTGTATGCTGTGTTCCCTTTGTCTACTAGCCTCTAAACTCAAAGTCAAGATACTTGGACCCTCAGATCTTGAACACCCATTCTGTGGGCAATCTCATTCCCCTCTTTGAAAAGGAAACACAGCAGTTCTCAAATCTTGGTAAAATTCACCAGGAGAATCAGGTGACTGTGCAATGTTAAACACTTATTTTAACTTTTTCATAACAGAAGGTTAATGAATTTTAAGATTAAGTGCTCATTGTACAACATGCCTTTTATGGATTATATTATGTTTGAATTGTCCTTTCTGGTGGTAGCCTCTCAAGTGACTTTTTACAGATATACTTTCAGTCATGTTACCAAAGATGCTGCACTTAATCAGCTTGCATAAAAACTCAGGTTAGCTCTCAGTGTGAAGGGTTAGTGATCTTGCACTCAAGTTTCAGTGCTGCTTGACTTAAAAAAGATGAGTTGGGTCTTGTAATAAAAAGTGAGAAAGCTTGTCAGATGTTTACAAAGATGTCATGTAACTTTTCATGCAAAAGTATGAAGCATGCTATGACACAGGAAGTGTCCCAGGGAATTTGGGAGAAGTGCTCACACTCATATACTCTGCTGCATGTATGTAGACTAATGTAATTCAAAAGCAATTGAGCCAAATCTTTATTTGAATCCATATTAGAAAACTTTAGTAAAAAAGAAACTGTTTAGTGCTGATAACTGTTGTGGGATTTTAACCTACTGATTCTCATTTTCTCAAAACCTCTTGTTAAATGATATTTTCATTCAAGGTCAGTTGGCATAGCAGAGCCGGCCTGTAGAAGGTTAAAGCCTGATGTAACATTTTCAGATGGGTCAATGGTCTATACACTTGTAGTGGCATGTAACTGAAATCCATTATGCCTGTGTGTTTCTCTGTAGTTTCCTCCTGTATGTCTAAGACAGCAAATATCTCTCGGCTCTAGGGAAAAGGTGTAGAACGGCATGAAACTAATGGGCGTGTTTCTAGCAATCTTCATGGGAGCTCAATTTCCAGTGCAAGGAGGTAAACCTGGAAAAGACAAATATGGTGATTATGCTGGCTTTGATTGCCAGAGTTAAACTAAGTGGAAAATAACATGCTCACTGCCTTCCAAGGTAAAATACTAGAGTTGCTTGCCCTAAAGTGGTGGCTCTTCAGTGTTAGAGTTCTCTAAGTATTATGGACTCAAGCATACAATGTCAGGGCATCTATATTGGACTGGTAGAGAACCAGGAATACCCAGGCCAGGCTAACAAGTATGCATTCCTAAGAAGTATAGATGGCCAAAAACTAAGGCTTGATAATGAGAATGCGAAGTCTCTCCACCGTAGATGTCTGATTATGCTAGTTGCAGGTGAAATACCATGAATACCTGCAGAGTATTCACTGGCATTTGAATACGTCAGTTACTTTTTTGGAACAGACTTAGTTTCAGTTACAAGGTGCCAATCCCAGTTAGTCTCATTGTGGATGCTTTAAGAGTAATCTACTTAATATGGCCTTTATACCAGCCAGCACTGTTGACCTGTTAAAATGTTTCAGAATGCAGTACTTCAGGGAGCTGCTTTGACTGCTTTGGTGGGTAAATGGTAAATCTAACTGAAACGAGCAGAAGAGTTATGTGAACACCGCACAGAGCTTCTGAAAAGATGACTCAGTCCAACATGGATGCTTTCTTAGCAGTTTTGTGTTTGCAGACTGTACTGTTAGTGTACCAGAGATACGGTGGGCTAGCTACTTCTAACACTATACGTTCTGGCAGTATGTGCCTTTCAGATCCTTCTTTAACCTAAGATCATACTTTTTTCTTTCATTTTCTTCTGACGGTAAGAGTGCTTTTGCTAATAGCCTTGCCATGCGTTGAGGACACTTTTTAAATAGTCTAACTGTTCTTTGATCCATTTTGGTGTTCTGAGGTATATCAAAGCCCAGGACTGAAAAGTTAGTGTCACTGCTACTGAAAAGAGATGCTTGAAACAGATAATTTTTTTCAGAACAGATCCATCTGGTCTGGAATTTAATTTTGTATTTCAGACTTCAGTAATTTACAGTCATAGTAGCAATAGAACACTTTGGGTTTTTTCGGCTCAGAGTTGTCAACCTCAGTTGCTAAAGGTTGGTTACGTTGCACTTTAGTCTCGTGTGTAAGGCGGAGCAGTAGTAGGGCAGTATGTAACTCCTGAAGATTTGTGAAGTGAAAGGGAACACTTCTTGAAAGTAGGTATAATTTTTAGCTTTGGAATTTTGCGCAGAGCATTCTTAGAACAGTAGGAATTAAACTTTACTTCACAATATTCTTTGTGAACATAAGGGTAGAATATTCGTTGAATTTCTAACCAAAGCCACCGATAGCTTTATAGCGTTTTGAGGATTTTTGTTCATTAAATGCAGCTTTGTTTCTGTTGAATTGTAGTAGGAAGCTGAAAAGGTAATACTAGAGGAAATAAGCTTAAAAGTGACTTTCTGGGTTTTAGCATGCTTTTTCCAAAGACAGAATATTGATCTGTTTACTGTAGTGAACAGATAAAGTCTAGGCTTCATGAGAATCAACATCACCTGACTTCATGGCGCTGCATACATCTCCTGCCTTTACCAGCTCTGTTGATTTGGTTACTTGTGGGAAACAAGGAAGTTGAGGTCTGTCACAAATGGGTTACATCACTGAGGATTAAACCATGACCTTTTTTCTTTTCTGTGAAATGGATGGACAAGAACGTAGCCTGCATGCAGTTCAGAGGATCTAGTATGGGGAACAGTCTGCTTCATTTGATTTTTGAGTCCTAATTCTGGGCTCGTTTAAGAAATGGCGAGGGAGGGGCAGGGTCAGCTTTGGTAAATGCTAGTTAAGTTTGGTGCACCCATGAGACAAGATGTGTTTTCTAAGATTTTTCTCTTTGAATAATTCAAAGCTTTTTATGTGTCCGAACTATGGTTTACCTGAAACATAGGTAGGAGATGTGTTGCTATGTTGTCAGTCAGCTTTTAATAAAGAAATTAAGTAGCATAAGTTTATAAAATCTACAGTTTAGCCAGATTTTGACCCAAATAGATGAATTTCCTGAGTGTTTGCATGTAGTGACTTCACTGTTTTCAGCAAACTTTTAATAGATCCACCTTGTGTCCAGCACTTCCAAACTAATTCTTTTTTACCACTTTTTAGTTTGCCTTGATTCTAAGAGATAGGTGCATTTTTACATATAATGCAGGGTTTTTTTCCCACTTAATCCAGAACACTCTTAACTTGCTGGATATGTCTGTCCAAGAGGATGGGAAAAAAATCAATACTCCAAGGAGAAATCCTTCAGAGGAATCTTTCTATAGTGCAAAATCTATTCTCAAAAACATTTCTTTAGAATGGAAGCATATCAACATTGAATTTTCTGTTTGTATGTGAGGGTGGTGGTTCTGCATGTTTGAGAGGTTGGAATGGAAATTAACAAAATCAAATCATACTGGGAACTAAGCACGAGTTTTAAGAAATCCTAGATTGGCTTTACCACAGTGCTGCTTTCCTCGAGATGACAGAAAAAAACTTAAATCTTGTTTTCAAGAGAAACTTCTTTTTAAAGTCGGAGCATACATACTGAGACTGTGTGGTGGTAATGGATATTGAAAGTTTTTTTCTGGTGTTAACACAAGGTTAGAAGTGTTACAATAAGAGTTGCAGCTCTGAGAAACCTGTAGACTAATGAAGATTAGATGAAGTGTGATGGTAAATGAAAATACCTGAGTAGGAACACTTAGAAAACACAGAATAGATTTTTCAAAAGCAACTTGTAAATTGGAAGCTTGTAATCTATCCCACATTAATGGGAATGGGGTAAAATGCTCAAGATGCTTGGAGAAGAGATACACCACAGCAGCCTGAAAATGATTTTTGGAAATGTTTTCTGATACTACAGCTGCAGGCACGTGGGTGTTTTAATGATTAGGAGATGAGGGAGGGGAGTATCACGGTGATATGGAGAGGTTGACTAGGGATTGACTGTTCAGTTTGCTCAAATACAAGAATGAATATAAGACTGAGTGAAATTCAAACTGAAAGGAGAAGGTTCTTCACATGAATGATTGTGGATCTGTGAAGCTCCTTGTCAGAGGATGTCATGGGTGTAAGAAATTTATGCAGGCTCAAAGGGAAGCTGAAGTACGTGGAAGAAATCCATGGAGGCTACCAGACAGACAAATCGCATCAGGCTCAGGAAAATACCTGAAAATAGTTGGGGGCTGAAGAACACTTTGGAATATCATGTTTTTTTCTCTTTATTTTTGGAGATGGGGCTAGAGGGAACTTGTGTCATATTATGGAGGAGGAAGGGTGTGAGCAAAGAGTTACAGCAGAAGAGAGAGAAAAGCCAATGGGTGACCAAAGTCTTTTCACATTTTTAAATATAAAATTACAGTGAAATGTTGTAAACAGTAATGAGAATAGGAAAAACACATTTGATTTGGGTTTTTTGGTGTTTAGTTTAAATGTGGATAAATAAGTATTAGTTGGAGGAACTAAAATTTCTAATTATTCTTGTTTATCACTCTTTTTATTAGCAAAACCAAATAGGAAGCTGACATTCCTGTACTTGGCCAATGATGTCATACAGAACAGCAAAAGGAAAGGACCAGAATTTACAAAAGACTTTGCTCCAGTAATAGTGGAGGCTTTTAAGCATGTTTCAAGGTACAGTAAACTGTTATGTGCAGTGTCCTTCATCATACTGTATTTGAGGGGGATTTAGAGAAGTCCTTAATTCATCTCTTCTGACCCAGCTAGTCCTTGTGTGCTATTTCTGTACTTGAAGTCTTGTTAATTTAATTTATTCAATGTTATTTTGATCTTGGATGGTCTTAATGCTGTTGGATGAAGTTACATAGTAAATTCGTCTGCATTCAGTCCCTTTTGCCTTAGAAAGCTGTTAGCTGTGCCTTAAATTAAGACTTGCTTTCAGTCTGTGTTTATATGCTACAAGTTTGTATGTTTCATTACTAGTGTTGCGTGATTTGTTTTTTCCCAACAGCCATTCATCTCGTTGCATGAGGATGCTAGAGTCTTGATACAGAATTATTTTCACATGGTACACAGCTGTTGAAGCAACACAAACCTATTTGCAGTGTTTGCATAATAGGGTTACAGACCTATAGATTTATAGATTGAGCAAGCAAACAGAAAGAGGGAATTGGGTGTTGGCTTTTTTTATGTGCTTGCTAAGACATTTCGAACTGGTCTTTGCTTTCTTTTCTTTAAAACGTGATTTTGTTATTTTCTGAGATTATTGGACTTCTGATACTTTGATATTGATAAAATATGCCAAGGTCCTTCTGTGAAAGGTAATCATACAGCAGTGCTGTACTTTTACCTAGTGCTGACTTTTGCTTTTTTTTCCTTGTAACAGTGAGTCTGATGAGAGTTGTAAGAAACACCTTGGCCGAGTGCTCTCTATCTGGGAAGAAAGGTCTGTTTATGAAAATGATGTATTAGAACAACTTAGGCAAGCTTTGTGTAAGTATTTTCTGTGTGTATGAAGATTCAGTCTCTTGTTTGAAATATTATTTCTCTGACTCCTCTGTTTTCATTTAGATGGAGACAGAAAGGTGAGGAAGCGCACATATGAACAGATAAAAGTTGATGAAAATAACTGTTCACCTCGAAGTTCTCCCACTGATCCTCCACAGGTAAAAGCATGTTTATAAAATTCTGTGTTTGCATATGGCTTGTTACAGAATTTTTCAGTTACTCTTGTTTTTGATTGGTCTGTTTTTCCTTTTAATGAGGTACTACTTCTGAGCAAGGGTGACTACAGCTGAAACTTCACAGTATTTTAGGTTTCAAGTGGAGCTAAGAGGTTGAGCATGCTGTAACCTTAGTCAGTTTGACACTAAACCAGAATGTATGAACTATATATCCAGCTTTGTCCACATCAGGATTTCAGCATTAGTTTCTACAGTGTTTTAGGTTCTCATTTGGTTTCCAGGGTGGTAACCAGTAACGCATGTATTAGAATAAGATTGTTACCGGTTTGTCAATAAAGTATTTCTCAATGTTACAATCATGATGGTTGGGAAAAGTTCTTGTCTACCTTGCACTGTTATGGCTTTTATAATTCTTGCGGGTTTTGTGTTATGGTACTACCCCATCTCAAAAGGCTTTTTGTTATGGCAAGGCATGACTGTCCTCAAATAATCACAATTTAGTATGTTTCTCTGTAACAGACATCTGGGCTTCTATGAACATCAGCCCTACTTCCAAAAGAAGTGCACTGATCTAGTCTGATGCGATAGTGAAGCAAAACTACAAGAAAAATAATTTCAAAAATGTATAGTAAAATGAAAGGTACTGTAAAATAATCACTACTGTCAAAAATAAAAGACTTGTAAGTAGTCCTATGCCAAAAATTTAAATGAAAAATCTATTTTAGGAAGGTGACCTTTAAAACTAGGAACACTGCAGTATTGTTCCGAGAATTAATGGCTTAGTTGTGGTTTGTTTTCAGTCTAAGAGGGGATAGAATGTTGCTATAATGCTGATATCATAAATGCTTTTAAAATTACCATCAAACTGATTCCATAAGCTTATTGTGAAATACTGTTTTGTACTAGGATCTGTTTATTTAAACTAGTTCTCAATCTTGCATGCTTTTTTCAGACCACAGATCTCATTAGAGCATTACAAGAACTAGAAAACGCTGCCTCTGGGGATGCAGCAGTTCATCAGAGAATAGCTTCTTTGCCTATAGAGGTCCAAGATGTGTCCCTGTTAGACAGAATAACAGGTGAGGGTTGGGGATCGAGTAACTGAAATGCTGTTCTGAGAACTTAACAGTATATAATGAAATCATGCTTTACTTGTTTTTTTTTTTTTTCTGCTTGCTTTTTAGATAAGGAATCTGGAGAGCAACTTTCCAAAATGGTAGATGATGCATGTATGTTGCTGGCGGATTACAATGGCAGGTTGGCAGCTGAAATAGATGATAGAAAACAGCTAACTCGAATGTTGTCGGACTTTCTCCGATGTCAAAAAGAATTCCTTGCAGAGAAAGAACATAAGCTGGAAGTGCGTAATGTTTTGTTTTAGTCCATTCTTCCCTATAGCTTGTTCTTGCAAATGTTTTTAGTTTGCCTAAACAAACTTTCTCTCCAAAGGTAAATATTTAATCATCACTTTTAGGTCTTTGCTTCCAGCACATTTTTAACAAGATTTTTTTTGGTTCTGGTGTTCTAAATCTATTAAACCAGCTCAACATTAGGTAGTGTTACAACTGTAATCACTTCAGCGTTTGTCTTTCTGTTTTTTAGCCTATTCAGTCTTCATTATATGTACAGACTTAGTTTTAGTAGTGCAGATAGAAAGTCTTATCCTGAATGGTACAAATTTAATTCTTCATAGAGTAAATTTTTTCTTGTTCTTTTCATTCATTGTTGTAAGTCTTAGTTATGTATTACATTGTTTAATAATATCCTTTTTGTGACTAGAATGATCTTTCTGGTAGTTGGTATGTTTGTGAAGTCACTTAAAGGATAAGAATTTAATTACTGGTTTCAGCACAACTTTTTAATCTGACTCAAGCATCCATTATACCTGGTAAAATGTAGTTTTAGGTTCTACAGCCTCTAACACAGCTGGTTAGCAGCATTTGTAGCGCTGGCACCATTAGGACAGGACAAATCATTAATAAAAGAAGGATGCAGAGTGAACAGCTCATTATGAGCAAATGATCCCCTAAGTTACTCTGTTCTTCACTATTACCAGTCATCTATGTTTTCCTTTCCTACCACATAATACTGTCAGGCCTCCTGTTGAACTTCCCACATATCCTAAATAGGTCCATAACTTCATGTCCATTGCTTCCTAAATCCCTTGTCTCGGCTTTGAGACATAGGTTCCAGCGCTAACTTGGGTATGACAGCAATAGAACTGAAGCTGCACCCTTTTGCAAGGGGAAGATAGCTGAACAGTTGCAGTGCTCTGTAACTGCAGCATATGCATGTAGTCCTTAGAAGGTGCACAAATTAATTGCTTTTCAGGTTTCATATCATACAGGCCTGTCAAGAATGTTTTCTTCACTCTCTGGTTTCTCTACCCTTTTATAACTTCATAACTTGAGTTCAGATTTTGTAGTGTCTTTGTTCAGGAAAACGTTGTTCACAATGTATCTGAAGTGATCACTCAGATCAGTTGTGTCATTCCTAGACTACTCCTCTTTCCTGACTTCCTTCCTATGCCTCACAGAAAAGCAATTGATGAAGGTGGTTCTTATTAACTTCACTGTGTTTATCCGGTGGGGAGAATATCAGCCAACTTCATGTAAGATAGGTGATATGCACGGTAGTGCTGATTGCAGTAGCAACTGATCCAACTGCACAATGGAACCTGGAAGATTAAAAAAACAGGAAGCCTTAAGCTTTCAATCACCTGCCTTACCTTCCCTCTGTGTGTGTGTGTGATGTGTTTGAAGGACAAGTTCCCACAGTACCAGTGTAGGATTGATTGTCTTGAGACACTCACTTCTTTTTGTAGATCGTTACCAGCAATTAGACCCTGTTTAGGTATAGTAGACCACCGGGATAGTGAGTTGCTCAAAAGGCAGTGACTTAGTCCTTCAGACAGATTTATACTTCTGTAAAAACAAAAGAACTCAATTAGTCAGAAATTACAAATGGACTGCAGCTGTGAACAGATTCCACTCTTGTTGGTTGTTTTCAACAAATACAAAACAGTTTAATTTCCCATTATTACTAGATCAAAGAGTTCATAGCTGTAAGAGAAAGCAATTGCTTATTCCTAGGCTGTCATAGTCCTTAAAACTGTGTTTCTTGGCTTAAACTGTTAAAGAATCTCATTCTTATACAGCATGCTTCCAGCTTCAGACTGGTTTCAGAGGTCTGTCTTCAGAAAGCAGGAGCCAGTCTTCAGTATCTGTAGCAGTTTGTTTTAAGCAGATGAAGTCCTAGGATGTTGGGGTATACTGTAAGAATGTTTTTAGGCTGATCAGTGTGGTACAAATGCAGGTTACTAATACAGAACCGTGAGCCAAGATGGTGTCAACCCAAGGTACTAATAAAGAGCTATAAGCCAAGAGATTGTAAAGAACAAGAACCTTAAAATCAAGCTTCTAAACTTGTGTTAAGATGAGTGACTTTATGCTCACTACCAGTAGTGCCTTTTGGTTTGGGAGGTGCAGGCTGATAAACATTCTGAAGTTTTGAAACATAAGATCAGGATGTCTTCATGATACTGTCTATAGGGCCAGCTGACTTAGTTTCTCTGGGTTGTTTTTTTAATTTATTTTTAAGAAATGGCTATCTTCTGATGTAAATACCAAATACCTGTAGCCAGATGCATTTGTTTTCTGAAGCAAGGACTCTGTTTTTACAGTCGTGGGAAATACCATACCTCAGATTAAGCCTTGCTTCTTGGCTTCTCATTTGAAATAGCCCTGGGAAAGGGCCTATCACGTGATTCTTTGAGAATGTATTTCCTGAACTGTCTGTTCCTAGGTTTTACTGCTCAAGTTTTAATTTCTGGTGAAATTAATTTGTTCTAGACAAGCTTGTTTCCTTTGTTAGACTTCTGGCTATTGACATTTTTTTGATTATAACATGGTCTCTGGATTGTAACATATCAAGTCTTCATTTCTTTCTGAATTAGTATCACCCATCTGTGAGTATATTGCTGAGATCCTACCTTATTGCTTATACCTGTCTAACACCCAGGTATGTTAAGAAACAAGTGGTTGTATTCTTAGTGGAATCTAGAAACGTTACCTGCTGTTGACCTGGTTTAACAGTATTAGAATTTGAATTTCCAGTGAATTCTTGCTAACTTTAAACTTTAGATGGGAGCTTTAGACCTAAATTTGCAGATCTTGTATCTTCTGAAGAAAATTTACAGGTAAGTAACTTTGAATAACAAATCTTTCCATGAGTATTTTTTTAAAAATAAGAGTTTCTCTTGTAGTTATTTCTAAGCAGAAGTGCATGATTCCCATCAAAATCAAGGTAATGTATGCATTAAATCTTGACATGAAATTTTGACAACAGATAAATAATATGAGCTGTCGTGTCTGCATCAAAAGCTAATTGTACTGCTTAGTAGGTGACTTTCATAAGTCTGCTCTGGGTAAGTAGTGTCATCTTTAACCCTTAAATTGTTTTCTTTAACATCTGTCTAGCTTCTGTTGCAGGTGGTGGACATGGACCTATCTTCTAATGATGTCACCATCCATTAGTACACACATCCTGCTAAAAATAAATTTAAGAATCAAAATCTTGTATTGTCTGTTGTTTTTGAAAACTGAAGAGGAGGAATTCTGTAACTACTCATACCAAACCTCTGCTATTTTCATCTATATTCTCACAAACGTTACTGAGTTTATGCCTGAGATGGATAAGTATTTATCCACTGTCATTCCTCTTTCTTGAAGATTAAAACTTTCACATGGTTGGTCCTAAAACTCACAAGTCCTTTCAGTTAAATCATTTGAAATTCCAAATGCAGAAGTTCGGGTGTCTCTTGCATTGAAGCTGCCATTACCAAAAGGAAAGAGCTGTGAAAACAAGACTTTTTCAGACTTTTGCTTTTTGACTTACACTCTAGTTCTTGGGTTCCCATGAAAACCAGAAGTGAGAAGTGATGGATGTAGAACTTGTCCTTCACAAGCACAATAAAGAACTTTCACTTTATTAATGTACATCTATCTTACATTTTATGTAGGTAACAGATGCATTTTATAATTGCTCTTATGCCCCTTTAGAGCCCCCCTTCAATTTAGGATTGTCCTAAAGAGCATTTTCCCTTCACTTTTATACTACTTCAAAATTGACACATATTTAAGGTTCAGCGTACGGTAGCTGTATATGGAACCTTGTATAGGATTTATAGGTAGATGTGATTCTGTCTGTTAGAGAAAATGGAATTTTTTTGCAGAAAGATTTTTGTAGGAACCCTTTTTTCTCAGAACTTTGAGGACTGATATAACTTCCTGTTTTCTAGTACTTTGGCTGACTCTTCCCTCTCTGCATTCTCGTTGTGTCCCCCTCTTGCCTCCCTGCCCGTTCCCTAGTTTTTGAACAGAAATGTTGGTTGATCTATTGATCTCACTGAAGGCTGATAAAAAGAGCTTTTTATGTTATACAGGAACAGAGAGTTAGGTATACATAAATTAATATCCAGGTGTGCTCATCTCCTTGTGATAAAGACTGTCCTGTAGACGTTCTAGAACTAACGTGGCCTTAAATACAGGCATGACATGAACAAGAGAAGTACTTGATTTACTTTTTTTTATATTGCTTTGCTTTTGCCTTCTCCACAACCTCATTGATTACAGAGTAAATAGACTCTAAATTAAGTAGACTTAATAAATTTCAAATAAAGGCTTTGATAGTTCAAAATCTTACACGACTTATTAACAAGTGTGGGCAGGGGATCATATGACCTTTTTCTAGGAAAACAAGACAGCCCCCTCTCACCTTCGTTTTGATGTTATGGAAAAACGTAGCATCGCTACACTTAGCATGGCTGGATGACCCAGTTTCTTACATAGTGTTCTTATCAACTTACCACTTTAAATTGGGGAACATCTCGTCACCAAATCCAAATTCTGATGAAGGAAATGCTACTCTGGGAGGCCTGCTCTGTTTTAGCAGCTTGCATTGATGATGTTGCCGTCTTGCAGTCCTCATTTTCTACAGCTGTATAAACAATATTCATATCCTTACACTCACACATCTGGTTATAGTTGTTTGTGGTTTCTTAGCATGTTAAGAGAGTATTATATGTTCAGTGCACTTTTATTTCATGATTGAGCTTTGTAGCTCAATATAGCTTGACTTGTCTTCCTAAAGGGTTTAATTTTGTCATGGGATTTTACGGGTAAACAGCAAGCAGTTAGTCCTCCTAGTCTGTAGCTCTGGAGTCAAAGGCTTTTCCACCCCCCCACCCCCCAGTTCAGTTCCAGCTTAATGGTTTCAAATGCAGACAAAAATGTTAAGCAAAGAATTTAGGGATGGCAGTGGTATACAGGCCTCTTGTGTTTAGGTTTTGTTTCTCAGTGCAAGACTGGATTGATACTATTGTCTGCTGTTTCCCTCTACCATGGCCTTTGTTATCACAGGGTATAGTGCTTTCCTTGCTGTTTTGTTGGTTTGTTGTTTTTTTTTCTTTAGACCCCTTATACTTACCTAGTATCTTTCTATGCTAGCTTCTTTCTTTCAGTGCCAGATGAACTTAGGGTAATACATTCAGTCATGCTTCATACTTTTCAAGTCCACTTAAAATAATTGGGATTCATTTCTTCATAATTTTGCAGCTGAGCAGCTAAAGTATTTTGCTGAGCTTTGGTTGAAGTTGAGGAAGATTGATTTGTAGCATGAATCCTATGCTGCTTTTTGTTACGGGGTGGAGTTTGCAGCATTGTAGGTGATGTACAACTCCCTAAATGTGGCAGCGCCACAGTAACTCAAGTTAATCTTGAGTTAGAACTAAGCTGTGCTGTACCTGCTGCTAACAGCGCAATGACTGCAGAACTGGTAGCTGGGAAATAGCGGGAAGTGGGCAATAAGGTTCATCCATACTCATCAGTACTGTTTTGAGTATTTAAGATCTGATACATGCTTGGCAGCAGAAGACTGCCTGTAAGTAGTGATACCAAACAGACCGTGTTTTCTGGTCTCTTGATGTTATGAACCATTGCATTCATTTCTGTTCAGGATTACAGCTTCAGAAATTGAAGCTGTGTTGACAGTGCTTCCAGTTCAGGGAGTATATGACTTCTACTGAAAGGGGTGTTTGAATCAATCCAGATACTCTTGGGCTGAGGGGAGCATGACTGTGGATCTCTTTGTAATAAAAAAGGAGAGCCTTCACCGGAATTATTTTCTTTTGTGGGCCAATTTCAAGTAACTGTCACTGTTTTTCAGAGGAAATGTATGTAGCTCTTAACCATCAGGAGGGAAACGTAGTCTAAGGATCTCTAATGGATGGATTCTCTTCATTCTAGTTCTCCCCATCCTACCCTGTACAAAATGGAATATGATTCAGAAACAGGCCCCTATACTTAGAGATTTGTGTAGATGGGTTCAAAGCCCTTACTCGGAGATTGGCTTTGAATGACCATTTGAGGTGCTTTGTGTAGTGTAAATGCTCTGCTCATCTTAAAGTTGAGTTGCACAGTGCAAGTCCTTTAGTGAATATAGTCAGTGGGGGTTTTGTGTCTTTAAAAAAACCCAACCAAACAAAAAAAACCCCAACTCCCCCCCCCCCAACCAAACTTCAGTAAGCTCAGTAGTTTGGATTATCTACCTGAAGATGACTGGGGAGAATTAAGCAATCACTGCAATATTCATCTCTCCTTAAGGTTTATTAGGTTAGAAGTTAAAGAATGTGAGGGGATGTTTAAAATGAGACACAGGTTGCATCTCTTATCTGCAATAGAAGTAGGCTTGCTAAGCATGCTTACAGGTTGCTAAGGTACCTTTTAAATGTGGTGGTTCTTTTGTTTCCATGAGCATTTTTTTCAGTGGCAGGAGATACAGTTGTAAATGTTAAGTTTTGTAGAAGTAATTTGCTGGACTAGAGTGGAGAACAGCAGCCCTTATGTCAAACACAGCAAAGCAAAGTCAAGTGGTCAGTGCATTTTGTTCCTCTGTGCTGTACCCATTTTATGAGAATAATGCTTATTTGCCCCATTTCTTATAACAAGCTTAAAACCTCTCTGTACTTGAGCAATAAATAGCCTTTTTCTATATTGTGACTTAACGCCTGCAGCCTCATACCATGGTACGTAGTTTCTCAATTTGTACCTGAAAGAGTATTAGACTTCAGAGCTCTATGTTGTCATTCAGAGCAACAGAAACACTTGAAGACTTCCACTTTCCGAATTGAATTACCAGATATTTGAGTATAAATCCTGGCTTTTCTAACAGATTGGGCAGGTTATAGGTTGTACTTTGCTCATCCTTGTAAAATAAGGATAACCTTTTGCTTCAGTTCAGCATGTTTTAAAGCATTGCTTGTCACATTGAAGATGCCCTGTTCTTGAAACAGGGTAATAAAAATGTTACGTCTTTTGTATTTATAAAACTTTTTACCAATTTTACCCCTATTATTTGTGAAGGGTGGGGTTTTTTTAACCTTCACTCTGCAGCTTATCCATTACTTTTTATTTGAAAGGAGGGGGAAAAAAAAAAAAAAGAACGTACAAGATACCGGGTGCTTTTATCTAATACCCTCGAGGTACCTTTTGAATTCCTTGTTATAAAAATACCGAGAGAAGATACTGGTCTTATCTAGGTAGGACTTGCTGTTGTTCGAGAGACTTTTAGACAGAATGTTCCTGGCTGTTGCAAGCCAAAAACTTGATACTGTTAACCAAAATGAATGGATCTATTTGTGTCATCCTCAGAAGAACAAGTTTTGCAGGTATGTAATGGATTCAGTTTTTGTGCAAACAAACATCTGAGAGGATGGGAAATTGAAAACGGAATAATCAGTGCTCTACCTAAAACTTTTTAAGTTTTTGAAGGAAAGCTGTAGATTGGCAAGCGACTTCGTCTGGTGCTTTCTGCAGCAGACGTTCCCTCTGCTTTGATCAGATGTTTGCTGGAAGAAAAAAACACAGAACTGGATGTAAGAAATGGATGCAAGAACTGGATGTAAGAAATACTGAAACTGTAGCACCCATTTATGTCAGAAGTAGCAATGTAGTCTTTCAAGTTAAGACTACACCTTTTCTACAAGCCTTAATTTCCCACAGTAATATTGTTACTGTTTAGACTTTTTAAAATTCTGATGTTTGTGTTGCTAGACCTGTTACATTTTAAGAACATATTTTTTTAATTTGTATTGTGAATACAAAGTCAGCAGAACTGTAAACCCTGCTTGTATCCCTCATGCAAGGAGAAACTTGCTTTTGGAATTGATACTTGTTGAAGCAACTGTAAACTCTAAATAGAAACATAAGACTACACTGGAATGAGGGGTAGTAACTACACGGACTAAACATTGGGCTTTCTCATTCAGTGTGAGAATTACAAAGGAAACGTTTGTAATCTAGTTTCAAAACAGAAACTGAATGTTGTGGATGGAAAGGAAAAGGGAAGGGAAGCTATCAGAAAGCTCTGCTCCACAGCTGGAGATGACTTGTATAAACAAACAGAACAGAAATCCATTGCTTTAGCTAATGTCTCCTGGTGGTTTCGTTTAACAGGAAGATAAGCCCATGTGTATTCAAAGATAACTGTGTTCGACTCAAACGCTGTGCTCCTTAGTGTTCTCTTTAAATTATGTCCTAATTAAAGCCTGTGGTGTTAGGCTGATACTCAAAAGTTGCACTTGGAAAATTTTTCTGCCATCATTAAGATCTAGAGACTTTATTATAAATTTTTTGGTCTAACAAGCTTCTGTATGAAGTCAAAAGGAAGCACCACACAAGTTACTCTTTGCTATGACCTATACCGGTAGTTACATTTTTTGCTGCGCTTTGATAATGATTTGGCTGGTTGGTTGGAAGGGCTGGCGAGAAGTGCTTCCTGGAATCTGACAGAAGAAGGAAGAGAAATTAGCTAGAGTATTGGCTTGCTTTTTCTCTCAGCCTTGCTGAAACAACACAAAGCAGATTTCATTTTATCTCAGTTACAAACTTTTGATGTTTCCACTTAAAACCAGCATAGTGTTAGAAAAAGTGATTTGCGTAAAATCTGATGCAGAACGTAGTAGCACTCATGCGTTTGTGGAGAGGGCGATACCTTTTTGAAGAATTTGGATGTGCACAGCAAGGAAACAGTCTACAAGTGGACAACGACTAGCTGTTTATGAAGCAGCATTTAAAGAAAATTTGCATCCAGTGTAGTTACTGTAGATCTTGGGCAGAGTGCTCACATCTACCTGTCCCCTCACATACACATAGGAAAATAATTCATCAGCTTCTGTAATAGTCTGAGGTGGCAAATATTTTCAGAGCCCGTTGATGAAATAATAAATTACCTTTTGTTATTAGTTGTATTTTAATGTCAGCATAGGGGAAAGTAAAGTTCTTACTGGAAGAAATGTTAACTTGCACAAACTAATTAGTAAGTACAGGTGATATCTTTATGACAAAAACCTGTTTGCATTTAAAAAAAAATTTGTATTAGGAGTGAAATATTGTTGTTTTAGAATACGTCAACGTTTTGTGGTATGTAAGGACAGTGCATTTTCCATGTTTTTTGGGGTTTTTTGTTTGTGTGTTTGTTGGGTGTGTTTTTTTTTTTTTTTTTTGAAACCCAGAGCTTGAATTGAAATTCATCTAAGTCCATCAGTTATGGGTAAAATATCACTGAAAATAAGAACAACACTGAAGAATTCAGATGAATCTTTCATGACTGAGATAAGGATCACTTTTAGCTTTAATAATTCCGTTGTCAAATCAAAATTATTTGAGTTCATATGAATCAAAATGAATGAGTTCATAGTTGAGCTGCTTTAATCAAGCACGAAAACTATTTTGTTTCTTTAGTTTGAATTCATGATGATCTTACGGAGTGGTACTACTAAACCAGTCACAAGGTTTATTGTCACCATTTCAGACATCTTTTATGGTCTGTATGCTCTTTTCAAATAGCTGCTGATGATCTGAAGGACGCCTTCAACTTTTCTGTTAATTATAAATTCTCCATCTGCAGTTCTCAATAAAGGTACGAGTAAGTAGACAAACATTAGCCAACAGAGTTTTAACACATCACGGTAGTGAAGTCTTTTTTTTGAGCAGTAGCTCTCCAGTGTGCTTTTTTAAGTAACCTCTGCTAATTGCTTAAGTAGCAGATCATGGAAGTTAGTAACTTCCATATCTTTTCAGCTAAGGCTAAATGTAGAGGGCAGAAATACTGTTCAGTAGGCCTCAAAGTGAAACTGAATTTTATAGATCAAAAACATCACACACCAATGTCTTAAGTCAGTATAGTAAACCCGTGGAATTTTACTTCAAAAAATCCAGACATTTTATAAAATCAGCTACTCCTAGTTCTTAAAAAGAGCTCAAAGAATAGAGGCCGCTTCAGGGAGCAGTAGGCCAAGAGCCCCAGCTGAGAAAAGATGAAAACTGTTAGGGAAAATAATGCTTCTCTTGGCTGGGCTGTTGCTGAAAAATCCAGTTCTTAAAAACTGTCTTTATCTTTCTGCTAAAGCATGCAGGTGAAATACAGAGTTTTGAATAATGTTTCCTTTCAGCTAGTAGCAACTGTAGTTTAGTTAATACTGGCCTGATTCTGAAAATTAATCTGCAGGAATAATGATAGCCTTTTTCCCTGGAGAAGCCAATCTGAAGGCTTACCTCCACACTGAAACACACACACAATGTGTGTACTCGGAATCAAAATGCTGAGGGGGGAATGGGAGGAAGAGAACTGCAGGGCTTTCACACGATGCTACAGCTACCTGGTAGAAGTGTTCATTCTTGTGTTGGTTGGAATTGGAAGCCGAGATTTATGATAATGTACATGTTTATACACACAACACACACACACACACACACACTCTCTGTTATTTCTTTTTTTTTTCCTAGCACCTTATTTCAAAATGTGTTGTCTTAAAAGCTGGATTATTTTCTTCATACCTAGATTTCCCTGATTGAGCGGGATATGGTACAGGTGTCTGCACGAGGGGAGAACAAGTTGGAAGCTATGAATTAAAACATGGTTGAGGACAATGTGAAAACACCAGCCCTCATTGTTGACTGTCTCTTGAAGCTGTATGCGTTAGTTATTCTGGGGGGTGTAATGGAAGAGTAAGAGAGCAATTTAGGAGAGCTATGCATTCCACATCTGTTGTGCTTGCTGAGAATTAGTGTCTTAGCTGGGGAGAAATGGAAGGAGTTCTTTGTCACAGGAGTGCTCACCATCACCCAATAAGGGTGTAAAGTGGTCCTTACACTTGCCTTAAAATTTAATTCTAGACCAAAGGAATGGCCAGAGTACACTTACTTCTGCATTCAGGCTGAAACAGTTGCGATGTTTTTTCAGTTCTGCCAAATGCAAAAGAATACTGGATTAGTCTACTTTGAGAGTTGTTGGTAAAGTTTTTCCACTGCCAAGATTGGGACTGCCGTGGACTAAAAATGATGGAAACAAGGAGAAACAGAATGCAGGGAAACAACTCGGGATGATGTATAAATCCTGTAAATGAACTCTGTGTTGTCTTGGAATTTCATTCTACTAATATAGTATGAAGATGTATCTCTGAGATAAGTGCATTAAGTTGACTTGATTAGGGAGGGCAAAACATTTTTCTAACACTTCTCAGCTACTGCTGGCAGTGATTGGCGGAAGAGGAGAGAATAAATTGCTGTTACAGAAGGGTTATAGGTATTGTGCTGGTCTGATTTCCTGGGAGACTCAACTGTTGCAGTCATGCTCCCAGTCTATCAATTCTTTCATTTGACAGGGAAACAATATTAGTAATTCAGTTCCTTAAAAGTTTGATAAAATTGGTTTTGTGAATAAGTGGATAGAAGAGAGGCCCAAAGGAATGCTTCAATAGCTCTTCTCCCCTCAGTCTGCTGTCCAGTCAGCCGGACTCAGCCATCACCTCCGCTGCTCTTTGCCACAATAGTTGGGCAATGTAGAAGACATTGAGGAATATTGGGAAGGGGAGGGGAGAGTTGGAGGGGGCGCACTGGGTGGGAGTTACTGTGGGAGGGAAAATGGGGCTAAATGGATGGAGTTAGGACGTTTAGCCATTTCTTCACAGAAATCGAATAGCATCACCGTTCACTGAACATCCTTTTACCACTGTGCTGCCTCATCTTGAATAAATGGTGCAATTGAGGGTGTAAAATATTTGCATGTGATAATAGGATTGAAACAGTATTTCTCTGAAAGTATTAGTCTGAAGAGCCAGTGTTTTGAGCTGGCCTCTCCAACATCACTAGCTGCTTTATTTTCTTGCCTGATGCACTATTGGATTAAATTCTTGTTTTTCACAAAAGCACCTTTCTGTTTAATTTTCTTCATCTGTGAAATTGACCTCACACCAGGTTCTAAATTCTCAGTGGTTTGGTAATTTAGAAATATATTATGAATTCAGATTGATTAAAAAAAACCCTTTTGCACAGTTATCAAATGAAGTACACTGCTCCATCAAGAAAACGAAGAAAAATCTGCTGTCATAAGTTTTTCAAATTGAAGAAGAGCTTCAGTATTTGAAATGGGATGGTACATATTTAAATGAGAATATTTGGAACACTTTGTTGTCTAAGTGTCAAAAAGGAATTTTAGTTACTTGTTTTTCCACACTTTTACACTACCAAATTTAAAAAAAAAAAAAAAAAAAAAAAATTAAGCCAATGAGAATGGTATTTTTGAGGGGCAAAGGCAGGAGAGGAACGTACTGTGACTTTTTAGGCACAAAATTTAGTGAACGTAAGAGACACATGTTTTACATTTTTGTTAGTGGACAAAATAAGGACTCTGAGGAGATAAGTTATTGTTAACAGCATTATCTGGCCCCAGCCTTATCTCCTTGAATCAGACTGGTTTCTCTGCAAAAGAGAACAGTTCTCTCTCCATAGCTGGGTTTGTTTGCCACAGTGTACACATCATTTGTAAGTGGGGGTGAGGGAGGAAGCTGAGAAGTAGGAAGAATGCCACGTGCTTTTTAAAATAATTGTGAAGTTACAGTAAATGTGCACCAGAGGGCTGGAATATTAATATTTTGTGATTTAGCACAAATCCTGAAGTATTTGAAGCTGTTCTGCAAGTCTTTGATTTAGGCCAGTGTTAACTGATAGATAGAAATCACTGTAAAATTAAGCCTTTGATCTTCGTGCAAGTTAAACGTTTCCCTCTGTTTTGTTTCTTTCCTCCTCCCCATGCATCCAAACCAGACTTCTGTATGCTGCTCCATCTTTGAGGCCCTGTAAACCAGATGTGGAGATTCAATTTTGCTGTCAGCACATGCAACGGTTTTAAAGCTCTGCTGCATGCAGAGTTTGGGGGTAGGAAATGTGTAGTGGCTGCTGTGTTAGTTACTACGTTGCAAGAGGGAGAGTCAAGATTTGAAAGACACGGAATTGAAAGTTGGAGATAAATAAGCATTTGAGCTTTGAGTTCCACCATTCAAAAGATTTTTGTTTTGAAGTCACTTCTGAAAATAGCACATTAAGGACGTGTCAAAAATAGCAACAAGACAATGTGAAGAAGGCTGGAGAAGCAAGATTTACATCTGACTATGGTCCTAGAGGTCAAGTAGACACTTACTTTGCTCTAGTTCCTCAAATGTTAGGTTCTCATTACCCCTTTCCATCCTAATTATGTATTTCTTTTCATCCTTTGTTTCTCTTCAGTCAATAGCATTCGGATAAGGTTCATTTTACTCTGGCCCAAATACTTCATTCATCAGACCGCGAAGGAGGTAGAGGGGCAACATCATTTGTTTGTTCCGGAGTTGTACATGTAAACAAGTTCTTGGATTTTATGTGGAGCGCTGAGCTCCTTGTAACTTCTTAAAAACAAGCCTCAGAGCTGTCCCGATCTCAATAAATGTGAGCCCTTTGATCATGAAGATAGTAGAAGGCAGAAGACTGAGCAGACGGTATAACTCCCCCAAGTGTTACACTTGGCAGTGTTTCAAGCACACGAATTTTTATTGTAATTTATTTCTAGGTTGCTAGTAACTACCAGAGTAGAAGAAACGATTCCGCAAGGGCAGTAGATACGAAATCAGTCGTTTCCTGCGTCACATCCCAATTCACTATTTGTAATCTGACCCATCGCTTTATTCTCTTCTGCGCCATCACTTTTTCCTGCTTTCTCCTGAAACCATGGTCACTGAGAATGTTGCATTCGTATAGAATCTCCTCTTCCTTTCCCTCCCTCCACCTCATTTCTGCTATTCTACACATCAAGACTCAACAGCGAAGCTGAATCTGATGCTATTCGTTGCCTAAGAGTTCAGAGTATGAAGGTGAAACCTGGTTAAATTCTAGATGTATTCTAGAAACATCATAAAATCTCCCATTTTAAGTTACCTGTTTTCTAATGGAGATAACTGACATCCATCAGTCATAGTCAACTGTGGTCAAAAGGTGGTGGCTCATTTATAAGGTCAGTATATTTGATAGATAAATTGAGCGAGCTGTGCCATCATTGTACCAACTTTATTTTGGAGTATTTGGCCTCCCAGATACTGATAATCATTTGGCATCCAGAAAAAATCAGGGGTTTAGTTAAAGTGATATTTGATGGGTAGCTTCCAGCCATATCTTTTCAGTCTTTCACTCATTTATGATTCTATAATAACTATTGTAAGCAACAGATACTGCATGGGTTCCAGTAAATCATGTTTTCCTCTTTCCCCATTTTCTGCCTTCTGCCCTAGGATAACTTTTTTGTGGTGGTGTTTTTTGTTGCTGCTGTTGTTTTTTAAACCAGTGGTACATTAAACAACCTTTAGTTTTAAACGATTTAGATCTAGAAGCTGTACCACTGTAATTAGTATTGCGTACACTGACTGTTTAGTGAAACAATTTAGTATGCCATCTTGAAAGCCGGGCGTTTCTTGTGCTTGCTGTCACAGGTCACGTAGTGAATTGAGTGCCATTTCCAGTAGACAAACGCATCATTTGGCATAGATGCAACCTCTATAAAGATAGCTAAATTCTGTCTATGCGTATACCTATTAATTTGCTCTCTTGGCCACAACACAATTACTGTGCTTAGCTATGGCATTACCTGAAGATGCAGGAGTGGAAAGTCCCTACTTATAATACTCTTATCTGTGGGAGAAATCAGGTGTTCTTGCTCAGCGATGTCATCTCAAAGCCTTTTTGTCCTAAGGCTGAAAGATCGTGGAATAAAGCACAAACAGTGTTGCAGGTACAAACCCAAAGCAGAAACTACAGTCACTACACGCTGCTTTGGTTCTGGGGAACCTGCATGAACTTCTTCAGACAACATGTTCCTCTCAAGAACTGATAATTCCTGATTTTCTGGATTTCTTTTTGTGCAATAGTGCTGTCTTAGAACACACAGCAGCAAGAAATTTAACGTGACTAGGCTATCCTCCAGAAAGTAATCTTTAAACCACTACTGCTTTGGTTTCCTGGCTAGCTTCTCACCTTCAATTTGTATGGATTGTCAATGTATTCTCTTGCTGTAAAGCCTCTAAGCGAAAACCATCCTAATGCCATTGAAAATGTAATGGGCTGTTTCTTCTGCAGCCCATTTTGTACCCATGTTCTCAGCATTTCTAGAAAGAAGCACCTTGAAACTTTTTTTTTTTTAACCTCCTGGCTGATTAACGTCTTCTACCTTATGCGGAAAGAAGAATCCAGGCCAGTTTTGTGGAACACCGAGATCTTCCTTTATTCCCAACCCACACTCCAGTAGAGCTGTTACACTTAGTGCTAATCCTTGAGTCCTAGAGGGGTGCTGCTTTATTATTGGGCTAATGAGTGTTACTAAGATTGGACTCCAAAGGATCATGCAACTGCTTTCAAGCCAGGTGGTTGAAAATTGTTGTTTTGATGTATATGCAAAACATAAAATGATTATTAGCATAATTTTTTTTTTTCAAATCTTACAGTTCAAGATAGAGAAGCTTCCTGTCCCTGTGCTGACTGGGACCATCTCTTATTCCATTCGTGTCCTCTGTGCTCTACATAATGCGTGTACAACTTGGCAAATATCCTAGACCCAAATCCTTGAAGCCATGCTGGATAACAGCCTCTGTAGTCAGTGGGAAATTAATGTTCTTTTCATGCAACATGATCAGAAAAATTGTACACACTCAATAGCAGCTGTAGGTTTTAACTTTATGCTTCTGTTAAAGAGTAAGCAATAATTCTTAGGCTTCTGAGGGTAATTCTGTATGTGGGCTGTAGAATAATTTTGATCACTTAAACTTAAGTTTTGGAGTTACCTGTAAGTATTCATTGTCTTCTGGTGTCTGAATAGCTAACATCCAGTTAGGTAATAACTAAAAGAGCAAGAGAGTTTACAGAAGCTACTCTTAAAAAACAATAAAGTAATAAAGACCGAGTTGTATAATCTAGGTTTTAGCTATCTTCAGTTATAAGATGCTGAGCACAAACTCCAGCTTTGCATCTTTTAATGTACTTGATAAAGGCTTAGCATTTAAATATGTATTTGTTAATTTAAGAAATCATAATTGTATTATGTGATTTAAGATTTAGAGCAAATTCATTTTCTGCATGTCAGCCAGTGCCCAAGTTTCAGTAGGAGAAAGTTGCTGGAAAATACTGAATTTCATTGAGCTCCAATAAAACCAAAGCTATCAGTGAAAAACATAAATGCGGAGACAAACTGTTGTGAGGGGCAGCAGGCAGGCTCTCCATGCTGCAGTGGGAGGGAGGGATACTGTACAATTCTGACAACTCTGCGAGGTCCAAACTTGCATTAAAACAATTTTCGCAGGAGATGTGTGCTACACAGCCCGCAAAATGTTTAATGGCAGAACAGTTTTCTCTTATGCTGCTACATACAGACTTATTTGTTAAAGTATGTTGCCCACTTTTTCATGGCATGTGTATGTTTAACAGTGCTTTTTCTTCCAACGTTTGAGTACCTAGCATGCTTTTATGCTACGTCACACAGCTTTTGCCATGTTGCCCAGTGAACTTTCTCCTCCAAACCTCAGTTGATCTGGAAACGTAATGAAATATGCCCTACACGGTTGCAGATTTCAACCTACATATGAATGACTGTGGGGAGGGTTTTTTTGCTGGTTTTACTTGGCCCTGTTGTCTTGACTCTTCCTGATAACGTAGCTGCGAGCAAGTCACTTTCCCTGAACGGTGGCAAAAGCATGGTTTTGTAGTTTGTTCTTTTTAGCTGTGAAAGGGGGGCAGTTGTGCTCTCTGCGCTATCAGCAGTTACTTGCCCTCTCTCAGTGGAGGCTTCTCTTGCTATGTTGTTGCAATGTCAAGGACATGCTGGAGCTGGCTGGGAGTCAATGGGGGACTCATTTGGGCTGCTAAGCCCCTTCAGCTTGTGGTGCCTGGCTGGCTTGTTTTTGTTCACTTGCAAGTGGGTTTGCAGGGTGCCAGTAGAGAAATTACCTTTTGCTTTACGAGGCCAATGGCATCCTGGCCTGTATCAGAAAGAGTGTGGCCAGCAGGAGTAGGGAAGTGATCGTGCCCCTGTACTCGGCACTGGTGAGGCCGCACCTCGACTACTGTGTTCAGTTTTGGGCCCCTCACTACAAGAAGGACATCGAGGTGCTGGAGCGTGTCCAGAGAAGGGCAACGAAGCTGGTGAGGGGTCTGGAGAACAAGCCTTATGAGGAGTGGCTGAGGGAACTGGGGTTGTTTAGCCTGGAGAAAAGGAGGCTGAGGGGAGACCTCATCACTCTCTACAACTACCTGAAAGGAGGTTGTAGCGAGGTGGGTGTCGGTCTCTTCTCCCAAGTAACAAGCGATAGGATGAGAGGAAATGGCCTCAAGTTGTGCCAGGGGAGGTTCAGATTGGATGTGAGGAAAAATTTCTTGACTGAAAGAGTGGTTAAACATTGGAACAGGCTGCCCAGGGAAGTGGTTGAGTCCCCATCCCTGGAGGTATTTAAAAGACGTGTAGATGTGGCGCTTAGGGACATGGTTTAGTGGGCCTGGTGGTGTTGGGTCGATGGTTGGACTCGATGATCTTAGAGGTCTTTTCCAACCTTAATGATTCTATGATTCTATGAGGCAAGCCCTTTGAAAAAAAAAAAAAAATTGAATGCATGGTGACTTTTACAGTCACTCTTTAAGACGGTATCTTAAGTTTGGGTGCAAGTCTTTATATTTTATTATTATAAGTCATAGTTAAATCATAAATCATTTATCATAACTGTACCTTGGATTTAGTGCTGTTCGTTATCATATGTTTCCCCTCCTACATGGGGGAAAGGTTGCCCTTTTGCATGACGGTTGCACTGCAGAGCGAAAGCAAAGTGGCATACCCAGGCCTAATACTCAAGCCCTTTACTTCATAGCAGGCTGGAAACATATACCCAGAGGGCATTTATGTCGTTCTTCATAAACACTTACTTCCCCGCAACTGATCGTGTCCAGCAGACCAGAACTTTTAAGACATGTCCTGGCAGGCTGGTTTTGCTGTGCCAGCCAGTCGATCCAGCTCTTGCCTGAACTTCAGCTGCAGGTTCAGACCTGCTGGTTTTGTTTTCCTTGATGGAAATCCCAGTCGTCAGATGCTAGGCGTAGTTTATTTTCATTTTTTCTTTCAAACTTCATGTTTACGAGAGATCTGGAAACATGAGCTTATGGACAGACCAGTCTTAACAGTTTACTGAACGAGTAGGGAAGAGATGGACAAGTATTTTAAAAGTTCTTAAATTGCCCTACAAGCCGTATATATTCAATGTGTATTCAATTCAATGGTAAGCCCTTTTCTGCAGCAAGAGTACAGTCTCCATTGCTACTTCAGGTCTTGTTTTCTCAGGGAATTTGAAGCAGCTCACCAGCGAAATGAGACAGATGTAATTATGTTGCAATTTGGACATCAAATGTGATAAAACCCACGTACTTCTGCGCTTTCCTGAGGTATTGTAAGGAAAACCCAACGTTTTAAAATATTTTAGATTCTTATTTTAGCCTGTACAAATGGAAGTAGAACCTGATACAAATTTAAAACAGTATCAAGTTTGTGAGAGTGGATTTTGTATGAATAAGAGAAATTTGGAGTGTCTGTCATACAGAACAACCCCAGGGGAATGTACCTGGTGAAAATGGACCTAAGTGACTTGCACACTGACATGCAAGAAGCACGTGGCAAACCAGGAAATTTAAGTGATTTACTTTGTATAATTCCATTTTTTTCAATACTGTGGAAACCCAAATAACTAGTTTAGGAAATACAGTAAAGGAACTGATGAAGAAGGGTAATTGTGTTTAGATATTTTATTACTGCCTACTGAATAGTCAGAAATCTCAGTCGTTAGAATCTTTATCAGGAATATCTGAAATGCTGTACTTTGCAAACAATGATTCTTCCCTGTGTTCCCCTCCATTCCAAAATTACACATTTATTCAAAATTGGATGAAAATTGAAAGAATGAAAAAAATTTTACGTTATTTGCATTTTTCCTCTGTAACATGTCTACTGAGTTACCGATTATTTCATTTGTAAATATCTCAGTAATCAATTTCTTTAACAACATTTAACTTACTATGTTCTCCTGATGACCTCATCTTCCAAGGTCACTTCATCCACAACTGGGTAGAAATACAGATCTACAAAACAGAAAACCCCACAGGTACTCTTAGAGCTTCTGTGTAAACCAGGATAATAATTTTGAAGACCTTTTAAATTAAATACAGGTGGCTTGAATGGATGAAAGATGCTTTAAAAAGCTAAGACATTTTAGATAGAAATGATTGCTAACATCTGATACGTGTTTTCTTTTATCAGTAGATCACAGAATTAGTGATCTACTGGATCACGTAGATCGTAGCATAAAAGCATGCTAGGTACTCAAACATTGGAAGAAAAAGTATTGTCAAACTTGCATTAGTGGGGTTACTGTAAGCCGTAGGCTTTTGGGAGGAAAATAGTTCATAATGGGAAAGAAAACTTCAGGAAAACCACTGTAAATGTCTTTCCTTGTTCTTTTTAATGTTGTTTACTTGTTCTATGTTCTGCTTTCTCTCTAGACTTTTTCTTCTCTGGTTGCTCATAATTTCTGCCCTGACAACCTCTTTTTACACCCTTCTTATTATAAAATAAAACTAACTGTTCGAGCAATTCAGAAGTGGGTAAATAATGGCAAAAATGGGTGGGTGTGCCAAATTTGCTGCCTGAAATTGGTTGTTTGGTAAGAGACTTTTACATTGTGAATTTTTCTTGTAATTGCTCTGTGCTCTCTATTGGTATCACTTCCCTTCTGCAAAACTTCATCATAATATTTTAATACTAAACCTTGAGGGTAAGCACTGTTTTTTAAATGATAGAACTTGTATCTATGTGCATTGTTAGGAAATTAAGATTCTGCTCCTTTCTTGTTGGCTGTAGAAAGGGTGTGGTTGTTTGCTTGCTTCATGCATGGTAGAGTTTTCATGGGAGATATTCCCACAGGACATATGACGGGCAGTTTCAAGAAGTAAGTCAGAATATCTACTTCTGCTGTGTAGTTCTCCCTTTCCAACTTTACCTTTCTCACGGTCCCATCCCCATCCCTGAACACTGCATTCGAACTATCTATTTCGCGCTCACGAAAGGAGAGAAAAACAAAATTACCATGCGGCGTATCAACAGTTTGTCTTACACAGGTAATTATTCTCATTAGTCACGTAAAGTGTAGTTTCAATTCTCAAGTGACGCTGAGCACTTTCAGCTACCATTAAAGCAAATCAGGCTTGTGAATGCTTATCTTTGAGCTGTAACTAAATCCTCTTCTTCAGAATCCATGTCTCTAAAATGGATGTTTCAACCTACTTGATGAAATTGTGAGAATGAGTTGACAAGTGTAATATGAAACTGTCTAGCTGATGAAATTTATTAGAGTGTACACACATTGGATGACCCCCTGGCATTTCTTGGCTTATTTTGAGAACCATTCTTTAAAAATCTTTAAGAAACAGCCACATGCTCTTCAGGTAGACTGTTCTGGAATTGTAAGGTGGTTGTCCTTCACAGCTGTTTCTTCAGGTTGGATAGGAGTCATTTATGAACTGGGAAAATAAAAGACAGAAATAAATAATTAAACAACAAATTCGTTTGAGGAGCTTGTTCAAAATGTCCAAGACCAGTTTTGCACAGATAGACCTGCACTGATAGATTACTTAAATGAACAAGGTCAACAGCCTGGGCTCACCTGTAGCAAAGTTGAGGTCCTCTATCTGTATTACTTTTATTTATTTCATTTAAAATATAGCTAATACCCAATCTCAGGTCAATAAAACACTTTTGATTCAAACACTGCTCATACATTTTCTTTCTTGCTCACAGGTTAACACTGAGTGGCTCTACACTGCAGTTGCAAAAGCTGTATACATTAGCCTGCTTCAAGCTCTCTCCTGCTTGGATTAGACTGCTACTAATACTTAGCCTTGCTACAATAAAACTAGGTCTCATGCTTCTACTTTATGTAGATCTGTCTTTGACAAAAGAAAAGGACCTGAAACAGTTGTCTCCTGGCTAGCTATAGATAAATCCCCTACCTAGTGACCTGCAGTGTTACTTTTCATTCTCAGATTCACTTTTCATCTTCAAAACAGTTACATGTAGTCTTGGCTTTACAGAATTTTCATGCTTTCAGATGTCCATTTGTCTCTGTTAAATAATGAACCTCAAAGTCCACGTTTTTGTGGTTTGACATCCACAGCATTAGCTTTAGAAAGATGAGTTGCATATGTAGAATCTGAAGTTGGAACTGAGACTGTTGTAATGACTTGCAGGCAAGGGTTGCATGAAATGAGGAATGTGTGTCTGATGTACACAATTTTTACAATTCAGCTGTTAGGTACAGTGAACATTTGAGCCTGAAGACTTTACACAACTGTTCTTAAATGCATAGCTAAAGGCATCTTTTTTCTAATAGACCATCAACATTTTTCATTCACGGTTTCCTTTAAAATTGGACCCTGATACCCTTTAATTTGGATTTCCTTCAGATCATTTGTGAATAGATGAAACTTTAAGAAGCTATCTCTAAGCCTGCAGCCATTTAAATTTTTTATTTTATTTTCAAAACTGTTCTGCTTTATCCCTCTAAGTGTGTCTGTATAGAGTATCAACTTGAATATTTGTTTGAGCACAATTGCTCAGAATTGTTCTGAAGTGCCTGATTGCTTGTCATCAGAAATTCTCTAATACTTCACTCTGTCAGCCAAGATTTTAAACTTAAGAATTCAGTGTAACTTAAGCATCTCTTGGAAGTATGTAGCTTTGAGGTTATTATAATGGCTAAATTTTCAACCAGATAAAAATGCTGTATCAGATAATAAAACACAAGGAGACTAAATTTAACCTCAAGCGGGCATCTTTCATTCGAGCTGCTGCTCATGTCTGCCATCCTGAAATGCTTTAAATTAAATCATTGTCCCATAGAGATTCTCTAATTAAATCAATGTCTTTAAATAGTAATTTACTTTATAAATTATTATTCATCACTGTGGACCTTTTATGATTGAATGGAGGTAAATATAAACTAAGTAAGCCTAGTAATACTCCTGGTAATTAAGTTTATAACTCCCTGTTTTCTTTAACTTTCCCAAACATTGACCAACTTTTTGGCAACACAGTCTTCAAGAATAAAGCTAAGGACAAGTCTGTAATAAAACAATCTTAAAAAATGACCTTTTCTTTGAGATGATGTAATTCATGTTCTTTCTCAAAGTATTATAGAATGGGGAAATCCTTCTTTCTGTCAGGGGCATGCATTTTGATATACTAATGACAATCAACCTGAATTTAATGAAATTACAAGCCTTTGGAAAAAAAAAATCTTACTTTTAATATGCTCATCAGAGATTTCTTAAAACATTACTAACTTCCATGAAGAACTTGTCTGCCAGAGAGTTTTCCAGCTTGGGCTAAAGAAGACTTCTGCTGCAATTGCAACTGTATGCAGTTGTGCTCTAGGCTGGCCATGGGCCAAGCACCTGACATGAGAGCAGAGAACAACTTCTGTGGGTTGGTTGTCCATGGCTCCCTTGACTCTAAGTAATGGGGAGGTGGAAGCCGATGGGTTTGAATGCAAAACTTGGCCAAGTTCCCATGGAACTTGGCTCCAGAGGCTGCAGAGATTAAGAAGGGATCCAGGACTAGACATTACAGTAAAGAATGGAGTAGGAGATCAGCTGGCTGAGAAGAAAGGGAGTGATTGGCCAGAAAAGCACGTCATGTAGGGTAGGGCTGAAATGGGAGAAACTGGAATTCCTTTGGACTAAGAGAATGGTAGCAAAAACTGGTATGAGGTGATAGAGAGGTCTGATGGAAATATTATGTAGGCAGAGAATAGGGACAGGCTGAGTATAGGACTGGGGAGAAATAGGTGGAACTGGAACCAGACGCAGCCAAAACTATAGACAAAGTGCAGACCAGGATTGGAGAGGGAGGAATTCAGATGTGGAGCCAGAAAGGAAGGAAATGGGAACAGTTAGGCAAAAACCAGTTGTGAGTGTTTGTATTGCATGCGAATACAGGCATGACAGGAGTCTGAGAGGCATTGAACAGCCTTGCTGGACAAAGAGGTTGGTTCTAGGAACAGTGTTCAAGGAATGGAGATGGAGACAGGAGTCAAGACTGGGGTTAATGAGATTTGAGACCCAGGTTTAGGCTGGAAGGAGCTGGAGAAAAAACTGCATTTTCAAGGAATGGGAAGAATAGTTTGTGACCACTGTGAAGGACTTCACATTTCTGATAATCACCCTTCAGATGGGGTACTACTGCTGCGCTCAGGAATTTATGATTTGAAGATCTGCAGTGTATTCCTGTCTGTACCACAGCACAACAGTTGATGGTAGACAGAGTCACTTAATCAAGCTTTCCCCAGATGGTCACTAATTTAATTTGTGGGTTTCAGACTTCTGAGTTCATTGCTTCCTGTTGCTTCATTTGCAGACAAGCTGAGGAGTCTCTAATATTTTAACTTAATTTAGAAAATTTGCTTTGAAGCGTTAAGTTCTTGGTAATTTTAAGTACTAAGAAAAATGGGATACTCAAAATTAGAGGATGCATTTCATTTTGATCTGTCAGCTCAAAGAATTTTTCCGAAGAATAAATTGTGTTTTGTAGTGGTGTAGTATGCCATTAGAAAACCTATGAGAATATTAGTAAATCTGCATACAGAGTAATGCGTACAGTAAGTAATGCGTGGGGCAATGCATAGAACAATAAGGAATAAACAATCCAGTCACTAGGTAGGTGCTCACTGCTTCAGTGCTATTTGTTTTGCTCTAAATGTGGTAAGACCTAATGGAAAACTGATAGATGCTAACATACCGGAAAGTTGAAGCTTTCTTCCAAAAATCTGTTTTCTAGTAAACAGGCAAAATGTGTAATGGAAGGTTAGCCAAGTCAGTCCTTTCCTAAGCTTGTCATAACTGTCCTTGATTTTTCAACCTTGTGTGTGTGTGTGTGCGTGAACCATATAGATGTGTTCAGACTCTGTTCAGTGTCTTAAATGAAAGTTATTTCAGGGTTTTGTTCATCCTTAACACGGGTAAATAGGTTGAGCCTTTAATCATACTGGTGAAGAACGTGAGCCATGCCAAATTTTTAAAGGCAGCACAAAGTTTAACCCTGCTCATCTGTTTTCCAGAGTGATAGTGAGGCTTATCTGACTCCAAGTCTAGTTGTCAGTCTTGCTCGCAGAAAAATACCCAGACTGGGTGAGGCATTAGATTTTAACAAGGTGGAGTCTATAACAAAATACTGTGTTTCTGAACTTCAAAATCTAGGTATCAGGGTATTGCATGCCACTTGCCTTCGTCTGAGCCTTTGAAGGTTTCTAGTGGTTTCTCCGCTGTTGGAGACAGTGCATGAGAAGCCTTTGCTCTGTGACACAGCTCCGATGTCTGCACCTGAAACTGGGAGGTTGGAACGGACCTAGAAAGTCAGAGATCTCAGTTTTAAATACGATGTACATAGAGGCCATGGATGCTGATGTACACACATGCCCTCAACACCTTAAAAGCCTTTTAAGCCTTTTGGGTTTTGTTTTTCTGTATTGAGAGTATTGATTTCCACCTTACCTTTCTTTCTGTAGCTAACAAGGGTGCAGGTTAAATATTTGTGTTTTCTGCAAACCTTTTATTCTTGCTTTGGAATCAGACTTTGTTTCTTTCACTTTGCTATATGTTTTCTGCCACGCAGTATTTTGATGCGTGCCATAGCCTTATCGATCAGATAAGGGTTCAAAGTCATATTAATGTTGTAAAGGGAAAGCATATCCATGAAGTTCAAAGTTGTTTTAGCTGTAGCACCTCTCTACGGTAATTGCAGAAACTCTATATTTAAAGATCTATTTCAGCCTATTTCAGCTGGAAGGGAAAATACTCTCTGCAGTGCACAGCCTGTTTGGCCTACCCACATTTTTATTATTCATGATGATTGTAGTGTCTAATCAAAATTTATTTGGCTTTTTTGCCTGGTACTTATTTGATATAGAATTACTATTAATCTAGGTGTGGAATTCATATGTTGTTAGCATTGCTTTCACAAAATATCCATATTCTACACTGTCGAGTAATGGAAACTGTAGTAATCAGTGGGATTCTAATGAGCAAAATAAGTTCTTCTGATTATCTCATAAACCTACTTTTATGACTGGAAGTACAAAAAATTATTGCTTGAACGTAGTGTTATCTTAGACCGCTGAAGAAATTGAAGAGACTTTAATTCCGTACATCAGGTTGCCCATGTATCCCAAGAGTAAGATTCTCCATAGGTAGCAAGCAATGCTACCTATGCTCAGTTATTATTATGCTCAGTGTAGCAAAAGAAAACATCATACTTCTGCCTGTCCTTGACTGTTTGAAGTAAATAGCTTGAATCTTGCCTCATTTACACAGCGGTATTTTGAAGTATACCTTAAAATCAACATAATGAAATTGAAATTCTCCATGAGGAGGAATTCTGCAGTTAGAAGTGTCAACAATGTGGGTAAATGTTACTCAGTTGTATAGTATACAGCATTTCTAATGGAGCAGCTATCAGAAATAACACCTAGATATCCCCATTCCTGCTCCTCTGCTTTAATTGAGTCATACTCTCAATGTATACACTGAGGGAAAAGGTTGTAGGTACGTGTGCATGCTATTATGATAAAATAATAAAAGCTGTACATATAACAAGTATTGTTGATAATGAGTACTTGATGCTTGTATTCCACAGTCCAGGACTACTTAGGTAATGCCAGGACTATATTAGCAGCCTTAAAAATATATAAACAAACCCTTTCAGAAGTGACTAGTGATTTTAAGTAGAATCAAACTGTGAAAAGCAGCCCCTTTGAAAGTACCTCAAAACTGCTAAGTCACTGTACTTGAAAATCAGCCCTCTTTTGAACTTGCTCACCAGTCATGAAAACTGGACATTTCCAGTGATCTCTAGAATGGTGTTTTGGGAGTGTCATGGAAAATAAGGTGCTCTGGATAAGGTGAATAATATTTCTGCTACTGGGGGAGGATTGTCATGGACATCTAGCCTGTAGTTGCAGATCTCACATATGCTTTGGATTACCAAAATTGTATTAAAATTACATTCTGTAGCTTATACTGCATCAATAATATAATGAACTATAAAACCTTATGTAATTTTTTATTTACTCTAGTTTTATAGTAAAAACTTTGAGCAAACTTTCTCAGAGGTCTCTATTTCTGAGAAGGCACAAGGAACAAGTTTTGACTCCCTGAGAGCGTGCATTATGCTAAAGGTGTTGGCGAGAGGAAGAAGACCGTGTTATATGGGAGACCGAATTTATGAGAACATTTTCCTTAGTGAGAAAACGGAACCTGCTGTCAGTAATACTGATCAAGCCGATATTCGCTAGGCAACAAGTCCCAGGCAAAATTTATATGGAAAATGCTGGATGTCAGAAATGTGATGTTACTATGCAAATGATTTATTATCAGCTAAAGGGAATGTTAATGGAGTCAAGCAACTGGCAATCTAATTTAAGGCATATTTCAGGTTTTGGAGTAAAATCTTGAGAGAATATAGCTGCTAAGTGTGATCTGTGCGTATTTGCCTAGCATCACACTTCGAGCTTATGAAGGGATACTGATTTGCTGCTTCACATTCTTCATTGACAGAGAACGAACTCAGTAACGATTCAGCTGATTCAAACACCATTTACAAGAATTGACTGCTGGGATGATTTTATAGTTAATTTCTTTTAATAATTTTGGACCTTTTGAGTGTTTTGATTCTTCTTACAGTTCTACTCATCCTCTTCTCTACAGCAGTACGTCTTTCACAACAGGGGCCAGGTCTCCTGGCTTCAAGCTTGCTCAAAGCCCTCATTGCCCAACGCTCAATCCCCAGCCATCCTGCTTCTGAAAATAGTGATTCTGGTTAACCAGCGTTCTGTATATTGCCAAATTGTTTGTTTTACTAAACAATGAAACCTATCTTTTCCTCTGATGTTAAGATCTATTCCCTAAAATAATACTCAGGAGTATATCTCTGCAATCTGGACTAAAATAGATAGTGAAAAGAGGAAGAAGTATTCTGTTACTGGCTTTTCACGTGCTGGCAAAGGACTATGACTCTTGCACAGACTTGGCTCACTGAAGCCTCTGGATGCTGCTGTAATATTAGGTATGAAGCAGTAAAGTATTTGTGGCCTTTGGGCATTACTGTAAGGATACAGTACCAGGATACAGCCCTTCATTTCCACAGCCATGTCCTGAAGTCACTTGTGCCAGAGAGGATGTTTTGGGCAAGTGTGAGCAAGTGACGGTTTTCCTAGGACCAAGGGACTTGCAGTTGTAAGACTTTTTTGGTCATCTGTATCATAAAAGGAACGCTGCTTTGCCCTGTGTACTGTCACCAAGTGTTTACAGTTCTGCTGACGAGGCATCTGTAGTATTTTCACTGTGTTAGTATTTCATAAGGCTCTGAACTCTATGTAATACTTAATTTTTAAATATAAATGATATCAAGGAGTTGATACTAATTCAGGGACACTTTTTTCTCTCTTTCTATGTAAAGATTTAATTATTTTTTTTTTAGCTATGCATCACCTTCTCATTAAGAATTTAAGATTTCTTGTGGTTCTCTTACTGCCCTTGGTAAGAAGGCCACACTGCTGCTAATAGTCGCAAACTTTGTTTTTATGTGTGTTGGACCTTGTCCAATAATCTTGATCATGCCCCAGGTATTTAACATTTGTACTACTGTATTGGGTTCTACTACCCAAAGGTCTTTTCATTGGCCTTCCTTTTTACTCCATGCTATTAACATTATAGAAAAATGCTTAAAATTACATTTAGACCTTGTAAATAGCTTGATTGTTATCTTTTATAGACATTTGCACAGTGTTTTTATACTTGCTGGAACTTTCACGTGTTTATATTTGGCACTTTTACAGGATGATGTAGATTTTTTTCCCCACTATTATTTAGAAGTGGTTATAATCATGAGATCTTGATTATCCATGGGCTGATTATCCAAGTTGTAGGTTAACTATTTCTTGTTATTTCCAGCCATTCCCAGGCTGCAGCAAAACCTGCAGCCGCACTAGAAAGCATCTGCATTTGATGTGTTGTGAATGACAGTATATTTTCATGAAGCGCCGCTTTGCCTGCTAATGCTTAGTCTCTTCTGCTCTCCAAAGAAATGTGTTCCCAAGTTTTTGAAATGTAAATATTCCTATAAATTGTACCCTAATCTTCCTACGTTTTGGAATAACTGTTTTCATTTTATACAAGCTGGTATTCTTCTCCATTATGTCTCGTATTCTTAATAGGTGAGCACTAACTATATTCTAGTGCACTGGTTTACAATGTTAAATACTTTATCTTGTATGATGTTGTTTCATGTGAAAAGTGCCTCATAATCATTAAATATATGAATTATGAGTCATTTGACCTGTATTCCAACACAGTGTGAAATCCTGTGTCCCCAGCTCAAAAAGTTTCTGAAAACTCAGGGATAGATCCGTAAATGTACTGATGCAATATGGTTTTTATTATAAAAGTTAATACAAAATACTTTTGATTGGTCAGTTGGTGGGGCTGATCAACAGGCCTGGTTAGGTGGTATTTGGTTGTTTTTTATTCTTTTATCATTATGAGCTGGAAGTAACTTCTTTGACATCAGTAAGTTTATCCTCCCATACTCTGTGAGTGATAGCAAAGTATGTGTATCAATTATCCTTAATACAGTTTCTAAGAATAATCCCATCTACTAGTCGCATGGAGAAGCATGTGTAGTTGTGTTAACAGGGATTGTCTTCCTTGTTTAGCATTTATGTACTTAAAATTCAAAGCAATATAACCCCATGGCTATGCTTCCGAAGTCAGATGCTGAGAAAATGCTAGAGCTGATGCCTCTGCCTCCAAAATACCAGTTCTCTGGGTTCTCACCCGTTGAAGGGTATTTAGTCATCTAACTTGCAGAAGGAATACTTTATTTGGAAAACGTCAAGTGCAGCAAGTAGTAGGGCGGTATTAGCAAAAAAGCCTCATGTTGAATTCTTCTGCATTACAGGAGTACAAACGCAAGCTAGCCAGAGTGTCCCAAGTACGGAAAGAACTCAGGTCACGCATCCAGAACCTGCCTGATCTCTCTCGACTTCCCAACGTCACAGGCAGCCACGTACACCTACCGTTTGCAGGAGACATCTACAGCGATGATTGATTACAAGAACATCCTTCCATAACCTCTACTTTTCTGTGAAATGAGGGGTAGGTCAGACTGATTGGTACTCTTGTAGTATTATTTTTGTATATTGTTGGAGAGTGTCAGTAAAAATACTCTAATAATTTATAAAAAATGGTTTAAAAAGTTGATTTGTTTACTATTTTATTGGCGAGTGAACATAAGGGTACATTTATAAAAGTGGCATCTGTGTCTACTACATTGAAGAATGGATAATTATCTTATCTTTTGTAAAGATTTTAGTTGGGTGCCCTGTAAAACATGCTAAGATTTTTCTTATGTACCCTATATTTAATGTAGATCAACATATAATCAACACATACTTCTAACTCGAGACATTTCAGTTGCTAGCGAGGGAGTGAAATGTGGAAATCACAAGCTTATGTTTGCAAGAAGGTTGATGCAATTTAATGCAAAGTTAAAAGTGATCTTACTGTCTGTTACATTTAAATTACCCACTCCCAAAGCAAGTCAGGTGGGTTTTTTTGAAGTAAATGTTAGTAACCAATTTTGTATTGGAAAACCTAAATCATGTTACACTGAGCAGATCTTTAAATGACTGAAAATATTGCAATATTTTAGTATCATTTAAAAGTCAGCGTAAGAAATTATACAATTGACCAGTTTAATTATGTTTTAAAATTGTAGCTTGCTTTTTACAGCTGCTTAGTTTCTAAATTGAGGGACCATTCATTTATACTCTAATCCCTTTCTGGAACATCCATGTCCATCTAAAAAGGTTAATCCCAGAAATGTGAAGCCATTTTGCAGCTTTAATTAAATTGAAAGGTAATTCTCTAAACTGTTCCCATTGTTAAATGCCCATTATTAAAATTTGACAATGCTACGTACCATCCATCCATGCAGCAACAGGATGATACAGCCACGCTGTACACCCTCTTCCACTGAGAAACCCCGGAGGCCAGCACGGGCTTCCAGCCCCCCACCTCCACCTGCTCCAGCAAACATTTCTAGATCTTGATCGTCTTTTCTCACAGAATAGGAGGAGACAGTTCAGGCCTGTGTGTAAGTCAAACAGTGGAAAATTACTGCCGAGTGTCTGTTTTTAAAAAAGTCCTTTGCATGGCACAAATGTGGTATTTGTCTACAGGTAGCTGAATTTGTGAAAGGTCCTTGTTACCGTACTATGCACCGGCTTTTAAGTTCACTTAAAAACTTGAAGATACAGACAGGCATCTAGCAGATTGCCAGAAAGTTTAGGCTTCTCAGTCAATCGGAATTAGGCACGTAATTGTTGAGGAGTGATTTAAAAAACGCCTGCCTGTACCTTTGGCATTTAGATGACCTTAAAAACCTGGGCTGCAAGTGTTTGAGTTGGATATATCATCGGAGTATTTAATGATTGCATTTTGTTCATAGGTTTGCACTTGTCAGGCATCGTTTTGCATCAGTAAAGTTCACAGTTTACAAGTTTAATACTCCCTCTCACATGAAAGGAAATTTTTTTAGAGAAATCTATTCTTCCTTTTCAAAGCCCACAACAATTCAAAATGATCCTGGAGTGAAATTGTTGAAGATAGTGTTCTGCCACTTGTTACTGACTTCTACAGGGCTAATCGCTAGAATACTTTTTGGATGTGAATGGAGAATAATCTTTCTCTTTAAAATAGATACACTTGGACATAAGCACCTCAGTCCAATTATGTTTTCTCATGGATGTTGCCACAAATTAGACCTCAGTTAAGTAGGGAAAAAAAACCAAAGGATAAAAATACAAGCTGTTGACATAGCGTTCCATAGCATGCAATGTAGAATACTAATTGCATAAAAAATTCTGACTGACAGGTAGGACTGCTGAAAATAGTTTATCAGAGCTCACTAGCTGTCCAAAGATTTCTAAGTTTTGAGTGGCAATTTTCTACTCCATAGGAAAAAAGAGCTAACTATAATGAATCCAGAGGAGTGTTTCTTTAGTTTAAGTCTAATATGCAAAATTAAATAACACTTATTGGCATCTTTTCAGCATAGATTCTTGATAAGAAAATGAATATTCAGGTGCAATTTTAATGTTTTAAATATTTCTGTTCTAGTACATAAATTCTTATATACACGTATGTGCATTACAGTCGCAGTTAAAGCTCAGTCTTGCCAGAGAATTTGCACCAAATTTGTGATAAATATTAAAACAGCTTAATCTATTAAGAATTATAAAACAAATCATAAAACAAGAAAGATAAATAGTGAGTTCATGGTTGAATCCCATCCACGGAAAACTTAATTTGTACCCAGAGGTGATTAGAAGTGCAGCGGCATGGCTTGTTTAGAGTGCATTGAAGGATCTAAGTCTTGGATACTCAAAACCATAGGGAATTAAGCTTAAGCAGTCTTTTGCTACCTTAATTAAAAATAATTATAATAATAAAGTTGAATGCTGAATTTCCTTGATCTCTCAAGGGTATTAAAAAAGACACGACACTTCACTAGACTTCTTTTTCCTATTCATAACTTTTAGTGATAATGCTTATCTACAGGTAATGTAGAACTGATAAAAGAATGAGGAAAACTCTCAACTTCTTATTGATGTATATAAGTTTTAATTTTGAGAGAGGCCTATTTTCTGGACATATTTTTCTTTATTTTACTGTGAAATTGTTTACTTCAAGGAATATTTCATAGCTGGGTTTTTGGAAATGATCCCTCAACATTTGTTTGGAAAAGAGGACTTGCGGAAGGTAAAGGTCACTCTCATCACAAGTGTCATATATTAGTGGCTGAATGGTACGTTGTTTTTTATTTATGTGGGAAAGGCATCAGGTATCAACTAGTTAGAAAATTTATATTGTAACTGTAATAGTATAGCAGGAGATAACATGGTACGATACAAATGCAGCCCTGTAGAATCAAAAAATACCTCCGAATTCTCAGGTTCCAAAGCTTAACGTACGTACTTCTGACATCTCAGGAAGAAAAGAGGCTGGGTGGGGAAAGGAAGGGTGCCTAGGAGCTGAAAGGGAGAACATGCCTGGGTGGAAATGAAAAGCAAAACAAATGTCAACTTTTGTCAAAACAGTTCTTTAACAGTGTGAAACTGGGCAGCACAATGTTTTAGCTGTAGATGGGATTATACCATGGAACTGCTTTGGGGTGTTACCACCCTGGGAAAGAAAATGCGTACGGTACCCTGCCCGTCTCTTCTAACGTGGTCTGACTCTACTCAAACCAGAATGCCCACCCTACAAAAGGCACAATTATAAAATATCTGAACATTTTTCATCTAATAATAAAAGCATAATAATTAGATTATTTGCTTCACTATATTGCACTTTTATTGAGCATTCTCTGAAAAAAGCAGAGAGATTCCTGCAGCTCTTTGCCGTGTGAGAATGCTTACCTTGGAGGTCACTGGGACTGCTTGTATATTCTAGTGTTTGCAGGCTCAAGCTGTGTTCTTGCAGAATGTTTCGAAAGATATCAGGAATATTACCCCACTTCTGTGGTTTTAAAAATAAATCTAACTCCTTAGTTGCAAAAATTACCATTTTTAGAAATTGTGTTTCATTACTCCTTTTGAAAATTAAACTACAGCCTGCAGTAACATTAGCTTGTCTGTTTCACTCTATTAATGTTTGTATTAATATATTAAAACACCTCAGTTAACCCCTAGCAACACAACCCAAACTACATGCTGCTTATGTATTTTATCCGAGTAGTCTTCTGAACGTCAGGCTGAGAGCTTTCATTACGATAAAATTACATTCCTGTTTACCTGACGTCTAAAAAGACAACGTGTTAGGACTTCCACAGACTAATACTGCTCTCACAAGTCGGTGTAACTCAGTCTGGTACTTCAGCGATGACCCAAAACACATACGTAGGATGCAGTAGCCCCCTGTGCAGATGACCGTGGAAGACAGGGAAATCATACGTAGGCTTGACTGGCCCTCTACGGAAGAGCTGGATTTCAACCTTTTGAAACGTAAGCAGATAGATTCATGGGTGTGGGGTTTTTTTCAGTGGAAAAATTAGTGAACTAGAAAACCAGCACGTCTAAAATTTGACGGTTACATTTATAAATATTTAGGGCCAGTTCTGCTCATTACTCATGCATATAATCACAGTGACTATTCCTGCAAGTAAAGAAAGCAGACTCAAATGTAGTGTCTGAAGTGGAATTTTTTTTTTTTTAATGAATGACCAATTTTGTCTCGGCTCCTATTTCAGTGTGTCATTTATCTTGATTAAGTAGTAAATCTCTTCCATCTTGTTATTTAGAAATCTAATTCTGATTTCATCTTTACAATATTTAAAGTATCCTACTAAGCATGATGTTTTTGTGGGAATTTGCAAAAATTCAATAGCACTCGTTACTTGTTTGCAACAGAAATAGACTCATTTGTTAAAAGCTAACAAGAAAAGTTTGAAATGTAAAGATGTTTCATTATTGTGCTTTTCTGACAGAACGTGTAATCTTTGTGTAATTTATGTCCTCAGAATAACACCTATATGTATGCTCTTTCGTATTTAATAGAATAAAACATTGTTGTAAAAACATCTTCAAAATCATTGTTTATTGCTTGCCTACTCAATCACATGGTGTGAAACAGCTTTAATCTAAACTGCTCCCTATACTTAGGAGTCAAGCAAAATCTCACGGTGATGCTGGGGAAATGGTCGATACTAATTCTGAAGTTTATTACTCTCTGTATTTGTATTTTGTGCGAGTTTGCAGTGAGGAAGCAGTGCATTAAAAAGCCTGAGGTCATCTCTCTAGAACTGTAGATTTCTTAAAAAGAAATATTGTTCACATACCATCTAGTTTGGCCAAAGTTTGCGTTTCTTCAGAGGCGGGGCCGAGTGTGAGGGAACCAGCTGTAATGTGCCAGCTTGAGGTTCCCAATACTCGAAAATGGGAAAATGGCTCAAACTGACATTTCAGAATAAAACACGCTTTAGTTGAGCTGGTTATATTACGACACACTTTGTAACGTTTTCGATATATGGTCTGATGCTATTGCTGTCAATGATATACATACCATTGCGTAAGTAGAACTTGTATGTGCCGGGAAATAACTCTCGCTCTGTAATGAAATACCTGTACGCAGGGGTGTATGCTTAACAGGGAACCTTCTTGGTCTTGCTTTATGAAGTCTGGGTGAAATTCTGGCCTCACTGAAATCAGTGAGGCCGTTTCCTCTCTATAAAGAGTTGTTCTTCCAGCTCTTCAAACACGAACCAGCAACGGCTGCACGGCAGAGGTCTGACGGGGAGGCTCAGCAATACTCCATTGCAGGCAACAATTAGCCTTCAGTGTTTCATCGAGCACAGGAACGTAATATATTCTGAAGGGAAGAGTGCATCAGATGCATGTGTGTGTGTGTGCGCATGTATGTGTGTATGTATCTATATGTTCGATGTGTGTATATGTATGTATATACCTATGTGTATACATATGTGTGTGTGTGTCTATAGATAGATAGATATGTTTTTCAATATATTGATTCTGTGAAGGTCCAGTAACAGAAAAAGCCTGTATTGGAGGCTTAGGAATAACATAAAAGCACTTCAGATAGAAAATACAACACTGTTTCTGCCCAGCATTTTGAGGCACGCTTGTAAAACAAGGAACGGCACATACCAAATGATTTTTTTTTCCCACGGTGAAGTCTGATAGCTTGCAATAGTGACCCCTTATAACAACACATCTGGACACATCTGACAATTGTGGTAATTACAGAGAAAAAGATGTTGTCTGGAGCATGACAAGACTCTGTCTACGTTAGCAAATAGCACATGGCAATAGCGATACACCTGGAGTGCAGAATACCTGAAGCTCAGTGCCTGGCATCCACAATGCACTTCTTGGAGATGCGTACTTCAGACTAGCTCTCCTGTGATCCTGTGGATAGATTGCCCGTTAGCGTTCGCAGCACATTGGGTGTGCCCCGGATCATGTCTTTTATCCATCACCTGTAGTTTTATCCAAATGGAGTGTGACTCATATACTCCGAGACCACTCGGCGTTGCGTAAAAAGCACGGTAAACAGGGACAACTGGGAGATCTGTTTCAAAAGCATACTCTTGATCTAACACATTCATGTTGGTGCACCTTAAAACATAGCAGATGCCCGTGCTGGTTTCACGTAAGCCTCATAGGAAGCACAGCAGTAGAGTACCTAATGTGTGTACTTTTCATACAAAAATTTATTGCAAACTTGTTTTTCAAATACTTTTGTATAATGCACATTCTCCATCAACAAGATGGAAGTATTTTTCCAGAGGACTGGATCATAAATACAGCAACAACAGGTGAATTAACGCCAAGTTCTACATTGGAAAAGGCGTAACTCCAAACTCGTATTTGGAACGATGAAACTCGTATTTTCATCAACGAATGACAGTTAATTTGGTCCTACACGTACGTAAGAAACAAACGGCAGTGAGCCTTTCAAAGTTACCGTGCAAGTGTACAGGAGATATAAAAAGGTTACATGCCAATCTTTGAGACTGTAAGTAGAATTTGCAACAAACTATTCTCCCCTGCCCTGGATTGTTTTCAGGTCTGCCAACTTACTTGCTGGCCCTATTCCTTAAGCGGTGTTCATCGAGTCTGAATACACTTAAAGGAAACTATTCATTAGAGTACAAAAAAGGAAAATACAGACCTTTTAACTGATTGATTCTCTTTTCAGAGGGGAAATCTGAAGCACGGTTTGCAGAACTGTCACTGCAGACTATACGCAGGGCAGGCTATAAATTCGGTCCTGAACGGTGACTTTCTACTGTCTCTGTGCCGAATTGAAAATGTAAAATCTGACAGTGGAGATGGCTTTAACCTTGACAATTGTCTATTTGCATCAAAACACTTTGGCGCAACGAGTTCACTACTGTCCAGGGCAAAACTAGTTTTTCAGATTGAAGTCCAGGAAGGAAGCAACTCTGAAGCCTCATAAAACCAAAAGACATTTAAGAAAGAGGTTCTCTCCTTAGTCATTTCTGAACGAGACAGAAATGACCCATTTTGGTAGCACCAGAGCAACTGGAAAGGAAGCATCCCATATTCTTTATGACCGTGCCACTCTCGTAGCAGTAACAAATTAGGGTGCTGGGAGCAGTCTAGCATAGAGCTGTCAGTCAGTATTGAGAGCATCCCACATTAGAGTGCAGTTTTACAAGGGTCTGCGTTATCCTGGGACCAGTATGGTCTGCAGCCCAAATCACAGAGAACGTTCCTAAGAAAAGGAAGAAACTTAATCTGGTGATACACTGTTTTATCTCTCTTTGTATATGAGCGCTGTCTTAAAGAGTAAGTTACTTTGGAACCTTTGTAAAGGCTGTGTTAAAGGCTGTGCTTAGATTACCGCAGGTATCAAGAGACAGCGATGCTACGGGACACTACATTAGACCCTTGAAAATATCGCACCTGCAGAAAGTGCCGGGGAAAGTGTCTTCGTTTTACTCAAACATGCAAAGCAGGGATGAGATCTTTTAAATTCTGTTGTGATGCATTATCTTAAAAATAGTGGGAGAGTGAAGTGGAGCAAACTGCAGCCTCCCCACCCCCAAGCCGCTTTCAGGTCTGCCAACTTACTGGGTCCTGCTGGACCCACTGATGGATCCAGTATTGTCAGCTTCCTCAAAGGATAGATCCTGGCTTTTAATTCTTGGGCCATTAAGAAACTGCAAAACATGTTCAAGATTCCCAAGCACATTAGACTGGCTATTTTCTCATCTCCCTCTTGCGGACAATCAGCCCCCTTAGAAACAGAGCTTGGTCTGTGCTTTCTCAGGGTACACGCTGTCAGCTTGCGTTTTAAAGGAACCACTTTGTTGATTTACTAAAACTGGAACAATACTTATTGCTGTAATCTTTATTACTTTGAAATAATGTATAACTAAAGTAAAGTCAAGAAGGTTTTCAAATCTGCCTTCTGGCTCTTCTCTTTTTCTTCTAGGTTAAGCATCCGTTTTAGCTTAGAAAAGTGAAATTTGGAGTTTCGGGGAGTCTTGGAAGCAGAGCTGGTTGTCGCCTGTCCGGATACACAGGTTCTGAAAAACAAAAGACGCAAATGTCTTAAAGGTGAGGAATTAGAATTAACATAAAGTAACTACGGAAGTGCACACATACAATTTTGAGTGAAAAATTTTGAAGGCAAATAGTGTATTTTCATGTGAAAGTGAGCAGTCAGAAGTAGAACTTCGTTATGCAAGTATTAAGCCAGACATTTCACATTAATGACAAAAACGTAACTGTGCATTCTTTGCACACAGTCGCTTTTCATTAGAATCTTTGATTTTAAAGGTTGGAAAGTTAAAATTGATCTACTCAATCAGACCACTAAAGAAAAATACTTAGTTATCAATTTAAAGTTTATTAAGTGACTGATCTGAAATCAGTATGTGACGCCCTTTCCCAACAAGACGTAATACACTACTCAGCAAAGTGCCTCTTCGTACCTGGGAAGAGATGAGGGAGTGTTCCCTTTAGATCCCAGCCTATTGCAGCTTACAGGTGTCACTTTGTTTGCAGACTGAATTTTTACATCTGGTGTCTTCAGGCTAGATTTAATACTTGGAGTGCCAGAATTGTGTGTCTTGGTAGCCAGAAAATCCCTGCTTTTACCATAATGTCTTGTTGTTTTGTTGCATGAGTTGCAAGTAACCAGCTATGGAGAGAAGAAAGGAAATATCAACCATTCTTTCAGTCTTGCCACCTTTATCTTATAAAGCCATTGTAAGAATTATCCAAACTATTCTCCAAGTATCATGACACAAATTAAATATTTGCTTAAGTGAAACATGAGATATTAAAAAGCAACATATACTTTACAGCTAGTATTTTCATTCAGGCTTCTTAAGCCAAACACATCCTCTGGGTTTACCTAGAAGTGACTCCAGTCCCCTAGCAACTAATTTCATGAGACCTGTAACTCCGAATGTAACGCTGTACAGTGAAATATGGAAAACCGCCCTGTAAAAACAGAAAGATGAAACAGCACCTGAACTGGACAGATGGTATCTTGAGTGTACATAAGGGGTATTCATATTTTGCTAAAAAACATGACGTACAGTGTGATCTGAATTCATTAGCATATTCTACCCCCAATTAAGTTATATTACACTCTTTCAGGGAGTCTTGAGATAAAATATTTAAATTACCAAACTCTCAAAAATAGTCATCCATAACTCATAACAGCAAGTCTTAGTGAAGGAAGAAGAGGCGTTCTATTAGTGCAAAAATACTTACTACAATACAGAGGAGGTTCTAAACAAAGGGCACTTCCTCTTTGTCTGTTTACTTCTAGGCTGCAGGGAACTTCCAGCAGCACAGTATGTTGCAGAGGTGCATCAGAACAGATCATGTTAGACAGTCACAGAGACTGTCAGATATTCCTAATATCCCTGACTGCCATGGCAACCACTCTGATTAAAAGACGTGAGAGTAATACAGCCAGACAACTTTTTGAGGCACACAATTACACTGACTGAAAAAACAGTTATGTGACATTTCTGGTTAAAAAACATACTCAAAAGAATGTCACAAAAATGTCTAAACAGTTTTGAAAACATCTATACCAAATCATCCTTCATTTCAAAGTGTGTAAATTTACCTAAATTCAGGTTGCTTAGAAAGAATTACATTTAGAAATGCCAAAACGAAACGTTTTCAGTTAAGCGTTTTGACTGTCTCTAGACATTATTTTGTCAGCCTAACAAACTAAAAGAGAGAAAAATCATTAACTTATATGGCTCAGGTATTGATGTATTTTTAGTTCTTCTCAATGAGATTCAGACGGGGAAAAAAAAACAGCATCACGTGATGATTTAGCACTCCACGGAATATAAATGGAGGTGAACACCTTACAGTGCAGGAATTAGTGGATTAATCATAGCACAGCACAGCTAGTTTCCATTCCCTGAATTGCATATACAGTTAACTCCAAAAATTTTAAAAGCCCTGAAATAGTTCATAATGTTGTATGTCTTTTCACGGCAGAAGCATTCTCAAATCAAGTTCTACTTGCTAAGAAAGGTATCAGAGGCACAACCTGTCATGTCGTTGCTCGGTTTTATTTCCAACCACACTCGAATTTTCATTTTCGGGAGTCTCAGGTATTACATTATAAGGACCTACATTGCTAACTTTGAAAGCTGTCAGTTGCTGACAGTATTTTAAATACTTAAGACCAGAAATACTTAAATCGTAATCCACAGCACAAATGCAAGCAGAACTGAGCAGAACACAAGTGCAGCAAACTGTAATTACACCCCAAGATTAGAATATTACCCAGAGTTTAAACTGGACCTATTTAAAACTGAATTTTAAACTACTCATATGAATGCACAGCGCGTCCCACGAACCTCGCCAGCTACAGAATAAATCTAAGAACCCAGCATAATTCCACAGGACGCTGTTCATCAGTTGTCTAAAGAGACAGTTCTTCATATACACTAAGGATTTGTGATCCCAGAAAAATAAAGCAAAGATTCCAGCTTCTCAGATGCCTTTCTGCTGCTCAACTATGATCGACAATTGGGAGAGTAATATAATAGCAAGGGTGCCTTTCTGGAGTGCCTTTTTTTGCCCCGACAGCTGAGAACCTCTGTCATATTTCCTCAGTTTAATTTTGTGTTATTGACTCTTTAATAATTTTTGGTTTCGCAGATTTTACTCCCCAAACCAGCAGACTCTCGTCTGAGAAAATGCCAAGCGTGCCAGCAACTGCTGGGCACAATAGGGTGCTGTCTCATTTATTTAAACATCTATTTACATAACGTTTTAATAGTAGCAGTGCATGCCTTCGCAACACTAGATTAAATGTATACTATTATTCTTCAAATAATAGTAATTACTATAAAAAATAGTGATTAAATCTTATATTCCCGAGTAATTTTAGGAAAAAGAACTGAAGCCTCAAAAGCAACATTAACTTCTTCAAATTACCTACATGGTTTAGTTTTGAAAAACTTCCTATAAACAGTAGTATTCATACAAATGTAAAAAATTCAATTTGTACAGAAGGTAACAATAATCCAGTGTAGCCATGACGGTCTACTGAGACGAATGAAGTAAAGCTTGCAAGTTGTAAATATATTTTAGACATAAAACTGAAAAAACTGATCATCTATCAGTCACTCAAGCCCTTCTTCACAGCTGAAACAAAGGCAGTAGATGTCAAGCTATGCACACTGGCAAAACCAGCCTGACTTCAGTCAATGGCATGTTTTTCTTCTTAGGTATGTTTTGGGGTATTCTCAGCAATGGATTTCTAAGGATTCTAATGGATTTTAGGATCTACATGGCTATTAAGGTTCTGCATCTAGCAGAGTTGCCTGGTCCTAGTTCTACCACATTCATAGGCAAAAAGGAACAGGCAAAAATATGCCACTCCCGCCATTTTTGCAGAACTATGCAAATGATACAGTAGCTGACAGTGGAAATGACAGAGCTTCCTGGCAGGAAGAAATTACTTAATTTTCAGCAAGATCTTGGACATCTGCAGAGTCTACCTAGACTGCTGCTAAAAAGATCACAGGGAGGGCAGAGCTGTTTGTGTAGCTTCTCTGACATGTGGGGTTGGATTTTTTTTTTGGGGGGGGGGGGAGCTTACTGTTCTTGTCATTGTGCTCATGATCTCTCTATTGTGGAGGGTAGATTTTTAAAATTTTGATTATGAACAGAAGTTATCCCAAAGAAAGGAAGAGTTACATGCTCATGAAAAAAGAAATGCGTAGGTGTGAGCTCCACTTCTAAAAGAAAGACTTCCATATCTTCTTTTTTATGCCACTGAAAGGTTTCAGGGAAGTATCAGGTATTTGGCAGTTCCAAGTAAATATCCTTACCACAGCACTTCTTGACTCCCTGTACTTTTTCAAAAGCTTTGTCTGTTTCATACTAAGTTTATGGTTCTTCGCCTCTCGTTTAAGAATTTTCTCTATCTGTGGAGTCACTTTCATCCTTGGTTTGAGACGCACCCGGTGGCTATCAGGAACCAGGAACTGGAAGCAGTAAGGACATATCCCTTCTAATCCACATTCATTATCTACAGATTAATAAAGGTAAAAGAGTAAAATTTGAAATAATTATGTTTTATAGGCAAACATTAAAATTGTATGTTTCCATTTTAACATTATCTAGGCAGATGTTTTTATTGTACGTTTCAGATACAACCAGAACACAAGAGGAAGCTGCGCACCAGTATGTGCACCAGTATGTGCTCAGCTGAGCACAATTAATGCTAAGTTTATGCACAGCATAAGTTTATACAATATGCAATAGTAAATTTTGCTGGAAAAATGCAATTCCTTCCTAAAAATCTTTAACGATGGAGGCTCACAATTCTGCAGGGAGCTCCATGCAGGCACACTCTTTTGCCAGATGAGTGACACCAAAGCCTTGTAAAGCTCTTTGCCCATTTTAAGTGGAAGAAGATGATAGCATCTCAGCGTGGGATGAAGAAATGCTTTGAGATAAATTTCAGACCTAACAATAAGAGGCATGCTCCTGCATCTGCCTTATTCCTTCCCGCTGCCAGAGCTGGACTCGAGCATCTCTCTCTAAACCCCTGGACCCTGCTGTCTAGCAATATGCCATTTCTGCCAGCAGCCCCGAAACACGCCCCGACAGAGTTTTGTGGGGGCAGCACAGGGGAAAATGGAGAAACAGGGGAAGTCTGCCCCCATTCTTAGGGCCACGCTTCTGCCCTTCAGCTGCCCGGGCAACCCCAGTGCGCTGCTCTCTCTCCGCAGGAGCCCCCGTTGGGCTGCACCGGGCTCACAGGGCCCCCAGCGGCACGGCGAGGACAGCGGGAGCCCCTCTCCTCCTCTGCAGCCTCCTGCAGCAGGGCAGTGGCCCCGACACCACCGTCTGCGCCCGGGCTCTCTCACTTGCCTCGGGAGTTGCGGAGCGTCCACCTGCGCGAGAGAAGGGTACAACGTCACGTCACGTCACGTCACGTCACGTCACCCCGCACCGGCCCCGGCCACACGGCGGCGCGCCACAGCAGGCGCGAGGGCAAGGGGCGGGGCTACCTACGTGCGTCACCAGCTAGCTCTCTCCCCACCCCCACCCCTTCCAGCCCGCGCGCGCCGTCCCTCGCCGCTTCGCTTCCCGCCCCCCCCCCCCGCCCTGCGGGCGGCCGCGTCCCGCCGCGGGGCGCTTACAGCAAGAACCGTGCCTGGCCCGGGCAGGAGCCCACCAGCCCCTTCGCTGCCACCTCCAGGAACCGCCGCTGCCGCCCCATGGCGCTGAACTCCCGCCCTGCCGGAAGCCGCCGCCAGCCAGGTCCGGCGGGCGGGGGCGGGGAGGGGAAGGGGGGGATGTGCAGCATTTCGCCGAGGCCCGGCGGATACCCGCGGCCGCAGCATCATGGTTCCGGGTTCGGACGGGCCCGCGGTGCCCCGCTCAGCGCGGCGCGGCGACTTCCCCCGAGCCGTGCGGCCGGGTGAGAGGGAAGGGGCACCGCGGGGCGAGCGGGGAGGCAGCCGGTGGAGCAGCCCTTGTTTCACCCCTGGCCGCTCTGCGCCGGCCCGTCGCCGCCAGGGTGGGCTGCGGCAGCGGGGGGGCTGCGTTGACGAAGGCTTCGTGACCGGCGTGTGCGCTGCTGCCGCCTTCCCCGGGAGGCCGCGGGCCGGGGATCCGCTAGGGCTCGCGCCGCCGGCGGCCGTTGGGGCGGCAGCAACGGCTGCGCGCGGCCGTTGGCGGGACCGCTGTGAGGGACGGCGCGCGGGCGGCGGGGCCCCGCTGCCGGCCCCGGCGGTTTGGCGAGCGTGGGCTGAGGGGACGGGGGGCGCTGTGGGGGTGGGCACCCCTCTCGCGTTGCCGTCCGTTAGGAAGCGGTGGAAAGCGATATATTCGTCTTCAGGAGCCGCCTGTGTCTTCCGCGGTGTTAAAAGTTTTTCTTTTTTCTGTAGGAAGGAAAACTTTCACCTTAGGGGAAAAAAATAGATTTTTCTGTCAAGAGTTGTCAGGTGAAAAATTTCAACCAGCAGCTCCAGAAACCCACTTGGTGTTCAAAAGTGCTGAACATCAGCTACCTCCCGCTCTATTTGGATGCCTTTTTATGAATTTTGGCAACTACATACTTTATCACTCTGCAGATGTGCTCCTATTAAAAAGAAAAAAAAAACTCTGCTTTTTAATGTTTGATGTGTGTTTTATTAATTCCCTTGGCCCCATTCATTTGCTAGACATTCTTCTTTGATCTATTGGTAACTGTTCATTTAGAAGAGGTATTCATCTGAGCAGGCTTCAATATTCTATCAAGGAATTCGAATAAATACAATTATTTCTTGTTTTCTAACATGGAGTAGCCGAGGGCTTTAGAAGTAGAAAAGCATGGGAAAAATTGAATTTCTGGGCTTCCTTTAGTAGGAGAGCTTTACAGTACAGTCAATAAATCTGGGCTTGTTAATGAAATGTTCATAATAGCTACAATTAGGACCTCTGCTGACTTTAGTTTTGAATTAAAAATACATTTTTCAATGGACCTTTCAATATTACCTATTTTGTTGCCAAGTTGCTGGGTTTGTTGATGATAGTTTTTGTGTGAACTCTACCTTTCTTGAGTCAAAGAGCAGGGATGTCACATAACAGCTATTTAAAACGCAACCAGTGTTCACCAGTCAACAGATTTTTTGGCAAATGAAATACCCCCATTTATTAATAGTGGTGGGAAAAAAAAAAATATTTTCTGAACACAGGTAAGCAAAAATAATTTCACCACTTTTTTGGGGGGGTGAGCCTGTTTTTACGATTTTTAACCGTGCGAGTCTGTTTGCCCCCCTAGGGGACTCGGTTGCAGAGGAGGAATGGCGAGGCGAGATAGTGCCGTGTTCTCTCCCAGCCTCTGCCTAGCAAAAGGGAAACGTGCTGGGGAGTCTCCTGTTGTCTTGGAGCTGGGACCTGACTCCTCCCTGCCCCTGGAGTGGTGCAGGTGGGCCAGAGCACTTGCACCAGCACCTTGGGATAACTTTTTTTTGTGAGGACAAGTGCCTGAGTGACTTGGTTAACAAGCACTGTACTGTACTAATGAAGCAGTGACTAATACAATGCAAATTATTTCTCCCCCTTCTCCCCACCCTGCTCTTAGGCTCTTCTTATCCCTGCTTCCCCCCGCCCCCTCAGTCTCTTCCAGTCTGTCTGAAATGCTTATACATTTTTTTTCTTCTGCTCCTGAAACTATGCTGGGCCATTCCCATTTTTATGTTGGGTCGCTGGTTTTTCTTTGCATTATAGATCATCTTTGTCTGAAAAGCAGTGCAAGCAGCACCTCCCAGTGCCATTCATATGCAGTATATTGTGTGTCTTGTCCCAGTACCTGTCTCATGAGGCAGAAACTACATTTCTCATGTTAGGTGTGGTGCTGAATGTGCTAAACAAATAAAACTAGAGACGAAGGGAAAATGACCAAGAAACCATGGCCTCCAATTCATGGCTCTCTACAGGCCCCTTTCTGCAAAACTCCCATCAAAAGTCAGTATTTCTGTGCATCCAGTGCTGGTAGGACCCGACCCTTAAAACCAGATAACCATCAGCTCCCTGGTACAGTATTTATGGCATCAGTGGGGTGAATTCACCCACATTTCAAGGCAGAATGCATTTGTCTCTACTTTTTCCTGGCTTTTGTTCACCAAAAAAACCACATTAGCAGACCCACGTTACTAACTGCTTCCTGCTTCTGTTGTTTAGTGTTTTGTAGCTACCACGGCTGACCAACAAGCTGTAAATCTTGCCTGGTGTTTTGTAACAAAGGAAAAAATAGAATGATTTGCGCTGACTTTTGGCCATCGAGTATCATTATAGATTTGAGGGAGGGCGGCAGAGGAAAGCATACTGTGTATCTGTCGCTTGCCGATTTTCCAGGAAGGCGGTGGTAGCTAGCAGTCAGTAGAGGGCAATAGAGAAATACAGTTTGTGATACCTAAAGGATTTGAAGCACTGATTATGTGTTTACAGAAAAGAAAAAGAAGAAAAGAAGAGCCAGGAGGATAGGCTGTTCAGTTTACTACTGGAGACCTGACTGTGACAGACCACCAAGCAAACGAAATTTTCAAAGAGAGCAAAGACGACCTTCTGCGGCATCTGCGAGTCTCTCCTTTTTTCTTCAGAGCTACGCAGGATAACTTAGCCAGAACTTATTGATGACTGCATGTTCAGTGGGCTCGGGAATGGACTGGGAGATGCGGGAAGGCACTCTTTGGAAGGAACAGAAGAGGAGGCATTTCAAAGATCCTGCAGGTGACTGAGGTGAGCAAACTCACAGCTTCTCTTTCAGGTGAGATAATAGGTGTTCAGTCAGCTATATAAAAGTCATGAGCAAACTGAGTGAGTGATTGAAATTATATGAGAATTTTGCTTTTTCAGGCATGCTGGTGCAAGACTAATTTTATCTTGGGGAAAAAAAAAGATAGTGATGCTACAAGGATAAGCGTTTCTAAGCATACGTTATTTTGGAGACATGCTAAAACTGGTGACTTGTTTTATGTGTAATCTTTTGTATTAGAACTGTTCGAAACATGCTCATCATTTTACAAGGTTTATGTGCTATAGTTCCTAGACTCTAGTTTACAGAGAAATATGTAAAGAAGATGTGACTATTGTTCCTTTTAGAGAGGATTTTTGCTAAGCTTTTGGACAAATGTCGCTTGGAGGTTTGGAGAAATTTGTTAAGCTATTTTGGCTGCATGGTGGGAATGCCCTCAGATTCTTCAAAGGCTTTATTATCAGAAAGATACTGAGAAGTGATAACAAAGAATATAGCAATAACAAAAAGAGTTAAGCCACAGAAATCAAGGGGCTGACAGAGGGTTGGGAAAACAAGAGACCAAGTTAGGAAATAAGCGTATGAAACACTTTTCTATTGCCAAGATCTCGGCTGGTGTCACCATAACACTTGGAAAATATTCTCAGGATGCTGGGAACCATTAAAGCAGTACAGATTATCAGAGGATAAACTTCCACTTCAGCTGCCACTGGTACCAGAAGTGACCAATAAGAAACGTTTGGGAAATGAAAGATGAAGAATTGAAGCATTGACATTCTGGGGATATCACAGAGCAAGTGCAAGGGTATCTAGAGGTCAGTCAGACAGTACCCATCTGAAACAAGACAGGCTGATAAATAAAATTAATAAATCATATTCTAAAAAATACCATCAGCTTTGAAAAGCTAACTAAAGGAAAAGTTATCTAATGTTCCTCCCAAGCCTGGATTTATTTTGTAAGTAGTATGATAGGTAAGGCTACGGCACAGTGATTTATCTATGCTTTGAGTGCCAAAATATGTAAAAGACTAATATGATGATTGTTTGTTTATACATTGCTTAGAACACAGCTTCCTTGCAGTATGTACCTGAGAGAAGTGAAAGATAACATACATAAAGCATGTCATTGTTTTCCATGGGTTGGCAACATCCATCTGACAGGGAAGGGACTTAATGAATATCAGAATCCCCCTGATCTTGAAAGCTACAAGTTCCAGTTCCAGTCTCCAATTTTTTCTTCCTTTTATTCCATTTCCAGTGCTCTAGATTTTCTCGCATACCTGCAAATCCATTCTCTCAAAAGATAATAGAAATTAAAGATGGTATTGAACAAAAACCTCAGCGAGAAACATACCTGCAAGTTTAAGGAAATCCATACTTGCGTACCAACTCTTCTTTAAAGCGGTCTCTAGTAGAAGTGATTAGTTCTTTATCTAAAATGTGAAGCTTTAGGGTAATAAACATTCTCTTATAGCTGATACCTATTTTCAGTGAAATTAGCGTGATTGCTTGTTGGTGTTTGCTGAAGAGTTTTCTCACGGGTCATATCTCTACAGATATAATCAAAGGGATTTTTGTAGTGGGGAGAAACACAGGTCAGTGGCTGGGGCTGAGAAATGGGAGCTACTGCTTGTTCAAGTCCAGGCTTTGCTTTGCCTCTGTGTGACTTCGTGGTACGTTGGGCCTTTTTATGGTCAGCTTAGGAAGTGGCCAGCCTGGCATCTCGCCCACGCCAAGAGCTAGGCTTTGAATGGCAGGCTGCAGATGTACAAGAAGGCCCTCCTTGCATAGAAGTTATGGGAAAGGCCATCGTCTGGTTGCAGTGTCCTTCAGTAGGCAAATACACTCCTATGCCAGTTCTGGATATGAGTCCTTGTCACCCTGAGTCCTAAGAAACTATTCCTTCATCTTTACTCACAAAACAGTTGTCTAAAAATGTTGAAATCTCAAGCCGAAGTTCCACCTGTGAAAAAGATGCTGCTAATTAATGTGTTAATTGTCATGTAAACCTCTTTGCTTCATGAGATGTGAAATAGCCCCTTCTGTTAGGAATATCAGTGTGCACAGGAGTTCGTCCCAAGCGCTCAGGGTCATTTATTGCTGTGCTGCAGCACAAGCCAGGCAGCACAACCCCGGGCTGCTATTTCAGCCTCTTGCCAAAATAGGAACATTTTACTTTCTGATGAGTCATCTGGGTTTCACTCGGATCGTAAGGTTCCCCCACCCTGTTCTTTGCTGTCTAGTCCAGCCCCTGCCCTAGAGGCCTTGCTTTCCCAGCCGAAAGGTGGGGTGGAACCCTCTTCAGCAGCTGTTGGCTCTGTTCCTTAATTAACTTGGAGGGGACTGCTAATGAATGATACGGAGCACTTTGTCCCTGGAGCTGAACGTGCAGCATTCCTAGCCTTTTCTGGCCTGGAGTGTGGCAGAGCAATGCTGGAGACTGAGTTGGAGTTTCCCACACGCTGTGCTAAACGTTACCTGCATCAAGACAGAAAGGGATCTAGGTCAACCAAAGGAGGCAGCTGTAGGTATTTTCCATATTGGTCATATTTACTTATGAAAAACACAGAAGAGCTGTATGTTTCAGGAAAACATTTCTTGCCTTTTTTTTTTCTTCTGGTGCAAAAAGGGGATAGGGGAAGTCTTCATTTTTTATTTCTTTTTGCTTTAAATTATTTTCCTTTTAATTCTGAGCGACCTGTTCTAAGGTGGCACTGGTTTGAGCATGAGGTTGGCCTAGATGACCTCTAGAGGTTTCCAGTCTTACCCTGTAATTTTCAACACTCATGCTGTTATTTTGGATTCTTCCGGACTCCAATTACCTGGGAGAAGAAAAAAAGCATGACTATTTTAAGATAATTTTCTTTCCCCTCTAAGTTATTATTTTAATTCATTTGAAAATGGACCAGAGAGCCTAAAAAACAGGTACTTCCAATAAATAACTGTGTCATGGAATAGTTCTTTGCAGTTGTTGGTTTGTGGGTTTTGTGTTTCTGGGTTTTGTCATAAACGCTTCGGCTATCATGTTTAGGCTGCTAACAGAATTGCTATTATGCAGAAATGTAGTCAGCTGAGGGCTAAACGGTTTGAGGGCTGTACTCCCTGCTGCAATCGAAAAGTAGCTTCTCACATCTGTTTATAGTATCCAATGTTGGTCTCACGTCTGAGAAGCTGCCATCATTGCTAATTCTTCCAGTTTTATGCTTGGTGAGTCAGATGGCAAGAAGGGGCGGAATATTTACTGCTAAAGTATGTGAAATAATATGAACTTGAAAGATTCATATCAGTTTTTCAGTAATCAATTTCGGCTAAATTCATTCAAAATTAAACTGTTTGCCCAGCTGACATCCTTAATTCCTCACCCTTGCTGAGACTGAGATCTTCAAAGCCATTTACAACAGCTAAACAAACATATCTTCCACTAGCTTTGATTATAAAGCCTGATAAAGTGTGCAGAAGATCTGAATATTTAGAGATGACAGTGATGGATATAATTTAGACACAAGAGAGGTAACAGAATCAGACTGATGCTTAGAGTGAACTTTAAGCCAGAGTTTCACAGTCGAATATGGGTGGGTGGTGCAGTGCTTCTTATCTGCTCCAAAACTGCTGCTGAGGCACGTGGGTAGCACAGCATATTTTATCTACGTTGGGAAGAGAGCACTTGAGTCTTCATTGCTAGTAATATGGTATTGCCCCCAAAACTTACTACTCTTTTAAAGGAAAAACTGGAATGGAGAGGATGTAACTACTTCATAAGTCTGAAGCAGCTACAGTGAAGAGGAAAAACTCCACGTGACAGTCATTTAATTAGACTGCAGTATTATTGTCCCGACTAGTGATGGAAAACAGGAAACTTCTTCAGTGAGGTTTGTATTATAGCTGCATAATTCCTCAATACTGAAAGGAGCTAGCCTTTCTAAAGTTGGCCTGCACGCAAGGCCCTCTGCTTTCCTGTGCTCCTCAGAGATTTTGTACAGAAAACAAAACAGCAAGGGGTAGATGATTCAATAGAAATTTTTTTCCTAAAACCCCAGAGGTCTCTGCTTAGGCATCCCAAGCCAGAAAAAGCTCAAAGTAGTTATATGCACATATGTTAAACAAACATCATCAGAGTTGTTAACATGCTACTTATTTGAAGTGTGGGGAGGGGCTGATGCAATCTCCAGGCTTTTTCCAGAAGGCCCATAGCCATATGTTTTTATGTATTCTTTTCATTATTATTAGATAATGCTAACAGTAGTGTTCATGTACGGTCCTGAAAGGTCATTTTGGCCCTCAGTGAGGAAAAGGCTTGTTTTCCCTCTGTAGAAAAGTCATCTCTTAAAGTGGCCAGGCTGATGGCATGGCAGGCATAACAAATTTTGTCAATTCATAATCGGGCTTAGTTTGTGCAAATGAAAATTATTTTTTTCCTTACTATGTCCTTAAGCAAAGTTTTCCTGAGGAAAATATGTGTGTTTTGGGGTTTTTTATTAATCTCACCCTTCCTTCTGAGCCGGTCTGAGATCTCTGCATCCCTTAGCACGGTTTGGAAAAAAAGATCTGGTTATCATGAGAGCGTGGGTGAAAGATAGGACAGTGGAAAACCTGAAGGAGCAAAGGTCCAGATAGAGATGTACTGGCAGGTCTGTGAAGAGCTTGTCACAGTGCCTGTTGGCTCTCTGCTTCTGTTTCATTTGCTCTGCTGGTTAATCATTTGCTTGAGTGCTCAGGTACCATGGTGATGGACACACTACCAGTGCCACCGACCCAGCATGTTGCATATTCATTAAAACATTATTTTTGAAAGGAAGCCCAAAATAAATACTTCTGAAAATCCTCAACATAGCTAACATTGCCGTTTACTTTCCTCTCTAACAATACAAATTAGCATGGTAGGATATAGGCTTCTTCCTCCCATGTTAGGTTTTTCATTCTGCTGTTGGTATCCACAGCTTTCTCATGAAAACATAAGTGGTTTGAAAGGCTTCAAACTTCTTCCATATGTTGAGTATAGCACATTTGTGCATTGGCCTTTCTGTGCAGCTATTGAGATACTTGTTCCATTGTCATCAATATTAAAATCAGGGAAGGGGCCTTGGAATAAAAGCCAAATGCGTCTTTGGTCTAGTAAGCCCCACCAGTTTGCTAGTGTGACCTTTGTGAAACTAGGGGTATAAAGTGCAACTTTGAAAATCCTGGCCAGCAGCTAACTGCTGGAATGCCAATTGGCAAGCTATTCTTCCTTCTTCTCCAAATATGAAGCCTTCTGAATAGCTCCTATGCAGCATCTCTTCTGCAGTGTCACGTTTTGAGGTGTAATCCTCACACAGACCTCTGTTGCTGTTGTTACTTTTTATAGTGCAGTGCTATTTATATCTCTATTTGAATATTTATGGTGGCCACCACTCGAAAGTTAGCACTGAGCAATAGTTTCCCACAGAGGGCATTACTGTGCTAGCATCCCTCCAAGGTAGCTGCACAGAATATAGAAACAACTGTTACCTCTTTATCATGAATACCTTACGAGTTTGCTCCTGGTTTTGGTATCTTGAATTGCTTCACAAGGCTGCTCTCTGAACACTGGTGCCTGGAGCAGATTGAACTAGCATACTGGCAGTCTACGAACCCCCAGCACATGACGTGCCCAAGAGGCAAACTAAACCACAGAGGAGGGAATCAGATAGAGCTAGATGTAAGGTATGCATCCGGTGGAGCTGGATAATTGTTCCTCAGACTCCACTGATCATGAAAGCTTGCTTTAACTTTTGTTGCAGCCCTCAGGAAATGGAAAAGACATCCTTTCCCTCTTAGATGATAAAAAAGTACCAAATATTTTTTTCAGGCCTGTCTTACCATCTGCTCTGACAGCGATTCATTCACCAATTGGTGTGGGCCAAGTTCCATTAATATATGGTAAAAGCATGCAGAAAAGCTCAAAACTCAGACAGTGATGCAGGGATGCTGTTTATGTCTCCCTGGCATAAGGTAGGAAGGGCCTGTGATGCACTGCTTGCCAGAAGTTGGAGACACTTACAAGCAGTGTGAAGACAAAGCAACACCATTTGAATCTCCCATATTACTGATTAAAAAAAAAAAATAGTAAAGACACTAAATACGGCAATCCTGTTAACATTTCTGAGCAAAGGGTGAGTGAGATTTGTGGGACTTGTGGGTCAGGACAGTGGTCTCCTCGCTAGCCTACTTCTTGTAAGATCTGAGTTAATGTTGTTGCAGGGGTGGTAGGAGAGAAGCCAGGACTTGCCCTTTAAGGATTTAATTTGGAAGGCATTGGAAGTGGGATCCCCTTCCCTCTATCCTTCTGCAGTATGGGACTTTCCACCTTGGCACCATCCGTTCCTTGAACTCTCTAGGATCCACAGATCCTTGTAGAACGTACAGGTACAGCAACTCTGCTCTGCTCTGATGTTTTACTGGGGAGAAAGAACAGCCCTTGAGGAAAGCGGAAAATGAGAGCTGCTTGCCTCCTGTGCCTCTCCTGACTCCAGGAGCCAGTGCAGGTAGAGTCACACCTCTCTCCCAGGTGGAAGTCAGGCCAGACTGCACAGGAAGGCACCAAACAGGGTGCAGGCTAGTATTGTGGGGTATCAAAGTAATACCTTAACAATCCTGGTGCCTGTAGTACGATTGCAAAACTGAGCTGTGGCATCAGAATATAGGCTACTACTATTGAGATGGCAAACATCTACGGTGCAGAATCTATGACTTGTCCTGTAAAATGCTTTTGTTGCTGTGATGTTGCCAGTCATGCAGGCAACCCTTCCTGCCAACCCCTTCCTCTTTTTCATTAATATGCAGTAATTTCTTTGGTGTTCCTTTGCATTAAATCTGAGAGGTATTCATGGCATTCACAGGTATGGTTCAATTAACTCCCTCATCCTTCCCTTCCCAAGGGTGTTCCATTTTTGAGAACCACCCTAGAAACACGTGTGAGTTGAGCGTGGATAGAGGCATCTCCTGCCAGCAGATCTGTGCACTTGTTTTTTTCCATGGACTATTGTCTGGAACTTGGCAAGCCTTTGGAATCTTCCCTGGATGAGCAGTTCTGGATTATTCACCAATTTTTTGTGAGCTGAAGTGAAAATAAACATGAGCTTAGGACTCCGAGCTCAAACTCAAACCCAGACTTTCCCAATGTGAGCCCAGAACTGAGAGTTTTAATTTGGCCCTTTATGGATTATGATCCAGCGACAGAATTAGGTTTTGAATCTGAACGGCATCCAGGTTCTGTGATACTCATGTAAATATACTAGCTTAGTGCTTGCAGTATGTTTACAGCCTGCTATTTGTTTCTAACTAGTGGCGTTTTCCTTTTGGCTACAGTGAGAGAAGCTGTGGGCTTTACGTTGGTATCGGGTTTGGTACCTTATGACGGTAACAAAACCTGCAGATGTAGAAGCATGATAAATGCTCAGATATGAGGGTCAGAAATGAGTCCATTTCTAAACAATCGATGTCTGTTGGAATAGGCATAGAAAGAGTTTACGTAGGTTGCACAACTGCAACCATTGACTGTTCACTTTCAGAAAAGATCCATGATTTTTCTATCCTCAAACACTTGGTAATTTTGGTTTAAAACAGTAGGCTCAAATCCAAACTGAGTTCCAAGTTTTCCAAGTGTCTAACAACAGGTATTGGTACACCTGGAATTAAAAGTATGTAAGGAAAGGAAAGCAATCACCTGGCCTAGTGCTGAAAGGGTTAATGAGGAATTAAGGAGGAAATTAAAAAAGGCCGCTAGAGTTGTATTTAATTTTTCAGTCTGTTTGCCGTCTGCCAGTCCTTTACATGAGTGCTAAAAATTTCATTAAAAAATTAAAAATATATTTTAAAGACCAATTTAAGAAACCAAACATGCAATACTAACTTTGGAAAATTGCAGCTCTATTTTCTGACACAATCTTACATTTGTAACTAAGGGGAAACTTCATTATTTCAGTGAATTGCTGGAGAAGTAGATGTGAATCTCACTTGAGCCATTCTCATCTTAACAGATTGACTTGGAAACCTTCAGTTTCAAAGAAGGTAAAGGTGTCAGAGTGAGTTCATATGGAACAGATGGGTTTTCTGGAAAAAGCCTCCAATTTGATAAACTTCCAGAAAAATTTCCTGTGACTGGCAGGAGACAAAGTACGTTTGTTGTGAATGTTTGCTGGTCCCACTGAAGTTGATGCTGCTTTGGGAGTTGACTTCAGCTGAGATTAGGACTTTGGTTAGAGACGGGTATGAGTTTTGAAGATGAAGACACTGATCATTAAAGCTGTGTCAGCTTCTCAGCAATGAACTGATGTTCTTTTTGGCTTAAGTTCAATGCTCTTTGAATGAGAACCCTTGATTTACATTAAGTGTTTCTCAACTATTCTTGTGGGGATATTAAGCTGATGTCTTGCTACTGTTTGTGGAGCCACCAAGGAAACAAGCAAAAAGAACCCCCCTCCCCAAAACAAACAAAAAAAACCCCACAGCAAATAGTGATTTAAGTTTGGTGGCTGGTGTTGAATGTGCTTGTCCTTCCCTCTTGCAGCTGCAGAACATACTGGCATTGCAGGTGGGTCATCTGACAGCTGCCTTTCGGACCGTTGCCAATCCTGCTTCATGGATCAGCCAACAACCGCCTCCTGAATTGTGCTTGCACCTGTTTCTTCTTCTGGAATAAACAGTTTTGTCTGAAAAGAGCATTGACAAAGGCCAAAGTTGCGCACCCAGCCTGGCCCACTGATAAAAAGGAAATCACATTTTCTTGATGCTTGTAGAATGAAAGTGGCAGCTGTTACCATGGAAATAGTCAATTTATGAAAGAAGTTTTTGAGGAGGCTGAACATCACCACTGATCTAAGAGACTGCAGTCAAGACAAAAGGTTAAAGTTGGAGATGTGCTAATTAGGAGATAGCTGTGTTTCTGATAATGTGAGGATGGATACAAAGGAATTCTATTTGATAAAAATGCTGTTGTCCTGGCTAATCCCTTGAACTTATTATTTTGAATACACAACGCGGATTAGATTCATCCCTAGTATAAATCCACTGATTTGTGTTCAAATAGGTGTAAACGTAATGGGTATAAATAGGCACTATGTCCTGGAAAGGTTCTTTCAAATACTTCCTTAAAATGTATTTTAGAAGTTATTTTTTCACATTCCCTTTTTGGACACATTTTCCTGGCTTTTGTTTTGTATTTTGCAAGTACTGATGTCCTCTCTCTCCTTTCTCTCTGCTCAACACATTTTCTGAGGTGCGGAAATGACTGTGGTTCTTCAGATTTCTCCTTAAATGTGCTAAAAATGCTATCAGCAAATAGAGAAAAGGCTTTGTTATTTCCGCTGCACTTCCTCTGTTGATTGACTGTGCCAAGACAAAGTGAGTAATACAGTAAAGTCATCATCTGCAAACAGGAATGTTTGGGCCAGATCCTCTCTGCTCATACAAAATGCCAAATCTTCACTCTCTTCAGGAGAGATGCATCTCTCCACAAGTTCTGAAAATACAGCAACATACTATTTCTGTTAAATTTCTCAGCTTCAGAGCGCTGAAAACCCATCTGACAAACTCAACCCGAGCAGCTAATAACAATTTTACAACAATTTCATAGTATTTCACAAAAGACTTAATTATTCGTAATTAAAGCTCCTGTTGATTATATTTGTGTGAGCCCTAGCTATTCAAATAATCTTGGGCCCTACAATCTTCTATTTATGTATTTTCACTTACAAGTAGCCTGCATTATTGCAAAAGCCTTTATTTGTGTAATTAGTTTTACATGGACTTTGTAATGAGGACTATGTGAAAAATGGAATGGTAAATGGTGTTGGATATGTCCCCCAAAATGACACCAGTAACATCAAAGCAGTAAAAATATCACCACCACACTATTCATGGAAGAACTAAAGGACATTCTGTGACCAGTGGACACAAGCAATGGGCCTGGGCAATTGTAAAGGGCGTTACAGCATGTGATACTTCCAACTGTATCTCAAGCTCCAACTTGAAGGCTGTAATTTTGCCCTAACTCTTCTATCTGGGAGACTATCTGAGAAACTCATAGGCTTATTGCTAGGTCCCTTCTTTACAGCCTGAATGAATGTGTGGCATGTATACTGCCTTTTTGTTTTTCCCCCCCTCATGCTATTGTTGCTCTTTAACTTAAATAACACTTCTCCCACCTGGAGGTGTCTTCCTCAAGGCATTTCTAGGCAGCAGTTATATCCTTACTTACCTCTTTTATTTCTAGGCTAAACAACTTAGCTCTGTTAGTATCTTTGGATGGAAGATCTCCGTTCCTTCACTCATTTTAGAAGTTATTGTCTGCACTTTTCCCCATTTGAGTTCATCTTTCTTGCATGTGTATAGGATTTCAGGTGAGGTACTTTGGACATGACCACAGATGTCTCCCAGGTTCTACTGAAAATCTCCGTCCTCATGTCCTACAGTCTCACTTGCCTTTTTCATCATGTTACCCATTTAGTCATCCTCTCGTTGGCAACTACAGTCCTCATTTGTCTCTACCTGGTCATCTCCCAGGTTACATTTGAATTTTCTGCACGACCTTGCTGTTTAACCCATTTCTATGGCTCCCATCTTCAAGCTGCTCTATTTGTATAGTTTCACTGCTTTTCTGTATTGACAGTACAAGGGTGCCCAGGTACTCTTCTACCTGGGTCACAATGATCAAGAGCTAAGACAGGACAGCAGAAGCACCAGGGTGGATCCTGAAGACCCACACTGCTAATGTCAATTGACTTGATGCATCCCTTCTTAATGGCACTTACCTGTTACTCCTTGTCCTTTAGCTGTTTTTTAACCACCAAAAAAGTCTTCTTAGTCCTCAGAGTCCTTAATAATGTATAACATGTCAGAATCATTCCTAAAGTGCTGAAAGATGAGATCTATTATACTTCATCTGTTCAGAAAATTACTTACCTCATCTAAGAAAACTATATGGATAGTTTGTATGGTGTCCCTTTGGTAAATTGCTGTTGCATTTTATCCCATTTTTCATTTATCTCTGTGTCTTTATATATTGTCTCCCTCAAAATGTATTTTAAGGCCTTTTATACTAATGAGGTCAAATGAAATAGCTTGTAATTTTCCAGCTGCCTTCTCCTCTTATTTTTCTTCACTTTTTTTTTAAGGAAAGAAACTGTATTTACTACTTTTCAGTTTCACTCCCAACTTGCTGGTGCTATTAAAAATATTTGTCACTGGACCAGCATTACACGTGTCAGAAATTTTTAGAAGTCAGAGATAGCGATTAACCAGACTTCAAGCTTGATGCATTCAACTTTTTGAGTCGAGCTTTTGTGTTAGTTGTGGTAGTTTCTATTTGCATACCCACATTCTCATTATTCACCCCATCATTGTCTCTAAATTCAACTTAAAACTTCTTATTGAAAACTGTGGCAAAATACTTATTCAGGGCCTTTGCTTGTATTGTCTTTAATCTCTACTCCATCCTTCCTCCACAGTGGCACAGCATTTTTCCTTGTCTTTTTTTATTTATATTACCAAAGAGCCTTTTACTGTTTGTTTTCAAATTCTTTGCAAGATACAACTCAGTTGGGTTCTTGGCAGTTCAAACTTTATCTTTGTACTTCCTGACCTCTCAGATGTCTACAGGACAGTAGCTTTGACATTCTGTTGTGGACTCTGCTTATTTCCAGTATCTTCTTTTTGACATGGTTATTCATTCAGGTTAGACCTGGGATCTCTTCTTACAAGGTCCTATTAGTTGCTGGCTGCAGCTTTGTAAAAGCTGCTTGTTCAATTTACCGTCCCTTTTCTGCATTACAGAATAGACATACCTTGAGAAAGCTTAAATGCCATTTTTATTGTCATTTTACAATGCTTTACTATGCTAGTGCAATTCTCAAGTTCCTATGCCTACCTTACTTCTCTCTTACATAAATAATCCTATTCATGTCATAATCAAAGCTATGAAGATTATTTGTGTGAGAAAAGGGTTGCAGATCAGGTTCTACATTTCTTAAAGTACTTTCACCAGGTGCAGCATTTTCTCACAGTGGTGGCTTTTTTAGCTGAACTGTAAAAGCTGTTTAAGAGATAAACGTGCAGTATCAAAAGAAGTTCAGAATATTTTGGAAGATGAAACTACTTGGAAATCGAAGGATGCAGGGTTTTGTCCAGGTGCCTAGTATTTCTCTAATAGCCTTTTGCCACTTGACTCAGGTTTTATTTCTGTCTTTTTAAGTATTATTAGATTTTCTTTTGGCACCCTGGTAATTTGCAAATGTACAAGTACTGTACTGAGTGCTCAGGAAAATGGTCTTTCACAGAAGTAAATTGTTGCATGGAGAAAGTTCCTTGGTAGCTACTTACTACTTGGATTTTTGTCAGGTCTCAAGACATACCATGGCTGTGTTGCATTAACATTGGAAAAGCATATTCAGCAGCAGACTCTGCCCCGAAGAGCTTGCAACTGAAATACGTAAAATACATTCAGGGCCAAAGGAAGCAAACATTTTTTTACAGTCACTGTGAAATGTGGGAAATAAGCCAGTGTGACTCATCTAGGGCATGACCAGTAGCTGAACCCAGTCTCCTTGACTTCTCAATCTCTCTCTCAGTTGCAAGAAGATTTTTCTTATTTTCATCCACTACAATCATTAATAGGAGTAGGAAATTTCAGTAAGGATATTGGGAATGAAAAGAGACAAAATTTCATTTATTTTCCTGGTGTTTCACATACTTTAATAATCTGTCACTATATGACAAAGTAGTTGCTAGAAGGAGAAAGAATGGTATGTTCTCTATGGGTGCCATTGCATTTTTTAGCCAATCCAGTAGGGGAGTATATATTGGCTATTGATCTGTTACAGGGAGAAGGCAGAGGATGGGTCAAAACCTGATTTGACTGTTAATTTACAAATTTTGAGCAATAGGCATGAAATGACTGAACAAAGAGGTAGATGACAATGCAGAAAATATTTTTTTGTATATAAAAAGCTTCCTTTTAGATTGAGCCTACTCATAAGTAATATTACACACAATTCTGAGAAGATATTAGGAAGTCTCAGTACATTTAGATTTTCAGATTAGCTGGTGAGCTGCACAAATGTGACCTGAATTATGACTCTCCTGTGGATTCTACTTATAAATCCTTTTTCCACTACAAATAAATTATGAAATACATTTAAAATAATGAGTTAATGAAAAAAGAATATTTTTTTTTAAATCTAATGGACACAGCTACTTTGAATAGTGTCATTTTTTTGTTGTGGGAATGAAAAAAACCCTCCAAATCTCTTCTGTATATAAATACATCCATTTACTTCAGCAACATCTCAGTGAATCTAAGTTTGACCAATAAAACTTAGCTGGAACGTCACTCCTGTGTGTGTCAGAAAGATCCAGGAGAGATTAGTGAGGAATCTGTATGTGATTCAGTACTTACCGCTGTGTCAACTTCACAGCAAGGCAGGATCCTGGGTCATAGGAAAGAAAAGGAAACAGAATTTTGTTTTCAAGAGTGTCATCCCATGTACGTACAAAGCTATTACTTCCCTCTCTGGCAGCGAAACTGCATACTGTATTTACCAAAAGAACAGCACAATTCATAGAAGTGCTCACATAATGTTATATTAAGGAATTTCAAAGAAATTCTGATCAAGATGGTACTTAGGCTATGAATACCTACGGAATTGTCAGGTACCAACACAGTGTTGTAAAGAGCACTGCAAGAGGGTCTCTGCTGGTACCAGTGTTGCAGTTACTCGCCCAACAAATCTTATGCTCAATAATTCATCTCAACAAAAAAAAAAATCCAAATAATTTTACCACTGGTAATGTTTTTTCCCCAGTCTCTGTTCTAAAATAGCCAACACAAATCTTTGTTTTGTTCTCTTGTTCTGATTGTTTTTTTTCAGGGAAGAAAGAGGTATTCAAACAATTATAAACTTTTCCATCAAGAATGTGGAGGGAATAGGTTAAATGGGATGATAGACTATGGTAATGGAAAGCTGCCTCTTCCAGTATATGCGCTAGCTTTCTGAGCAAGATTTTCAGAAAACAGGATCTTAGCCTTAGGATTTGTACTCCTGCATGAACTTTTCAGGAAAACAATTCTACTACATCCAGGACACTCCCTCTGTTAACAGCCTGTTAGAGTGATGGGTGTTGATTTAAAGTCCAAAGAGACAAAAATAACTGGTTTAATTTTCAGACATGTAAAAGGTACAGATCACTAGTTGAAAAAACATATAATTTCTTTTAATGGTTATTTGTTAAAAATAATGCATATTTTTGACTTGGCTTGTATGTCTATGTTGATTTTACTTAGCTGTGGAGAAAGAGCTACAATACAAATAATGTGGCATAGGCATTTACTCAGCAGTCTGTCCAAACAAACTGACCTGATTAAGGGTGAAAATTTTTCATTGCAGCAGTTTTCTATTGGTGCATTAGGAGATTTGTAGTGAAAGGCATGTTCTTTTTGCAGGTTTATTTTAATAAAAAACCCACCTCAAACCCCAAATATTCAACCACAAAATCATATTATTTTTAATTCCAAAAAGGCTCCATAATACCTTCTGAGTATTACAATTCAGATTCTTCTTGCTTCTGTTCTACTTAGGGGCCTGTTTTCCTGTCTGGACCTAATCTTCCGTGACGTGCCACTATCTCTGCTTTATGGCTATGGACATAGCCTATTCTCTGATGAATTGAGGGAAATACAGTCTAATAATGTAGCTACACAAGGGAATGAGAATATGAGTCATTCAAACTTTAATATCTGTGAGGGCCAAAAGCTTGTATTTAAAGCTCCCCTGGAAAATTGAATTCTTCTCTGCAAAGGAAAAAAACACAAATATTTTTAATTACCTCTAGACACCTAGTTCTCATTTACTGTTGAATACATATGGTGACTTCAGTAAAATTAGTTCACAGGAAATGAGCTTAGAATTTGAGCTGTGCAGAAACCTGGCGATGCGCATGTAAGGCTCAGTCTGAATTTATATACAAATGACTTCACCTGATAGGAGGAAGAGAGGGGTGATGGTGAGTTAAGAGCATGTTGGGCTATTGGTATTCTTCAGCCATACTCTATTTGTATGGAGAACTTTTTTGTTGATGGCTCTATTAATCCTTTCTCTCAGTTTGTAGCATTTGAGACAAAAAGCGTTTTTTACAAAAGTGGTGTGCATGTGGCATGGCCCACACAACTGAAATCCATCTGTGAACTACAGTGTCAGCTTGACATCAATTACTGTCTGTGGCTCTAGGATAGGTATCTTTAAGCATCGAACGACAAACAGAAGTTGTATTTCAAAGCCTTGAAACCAGCTGCTGGTCTGAAAGCTCTCCAATTTGGAGAGAATAGTCTCAGCTTGGATTGCTTAATCAATGCTCTGTTTTCACTTCATCGGCAAAAAATTATATAAAAATGAAGCTTCTCTATTAACAAATGGTTTGTCATTTCCAAGCTGGCTGCAGAGGTCTGTGCAGTCATGTCTACTGAGTCGCTAAAGCTTTATGCCTCCTCCTCTTTGGAGAGTCATTAAGCTTAGAAGCATTAGCCTCTACAGGGTTGATCAGGATGGCTTGTTTTAAAACATGTCAAAACTGTTGGACAGCAGCTTGTTAAAAACTTCCACATCATGGGTCATTCTGATTGACTGGGCATAAATTAGTGCCAGTTCTGTTGTTGTTATTTTTAACACGAGTTGCAAAGATACTTACACTTCATAATTGAGCCTTTAGGCTGGGGTTGGCACAGGTATTTAGTGCATCTGAGCTCTTCCAATTTTTCTTTTTATTAACCCAAAATATTTTATATGGTCTGTCTATTAATTAGAAACCTGAGTAACTGTTACTCAGTGCAACTACAAGACTGTTGAGAAACTGATTTTCAGAAAGGCTGTTCACCCACGTCTTCATTGGCTTTAGCTTAAGTCAACAGTGTCACTGCTTCTAAAGCTTGGACTTGGACAGGGTACACCATAGCTCTGCAGTTAACCTATAGCCCTGCAAGAGATTGTTAACTACAAGCCAGCTCTGCAGACCAATGCTTCAGACCAAATGGGTTTGCCAGTGGTTCATTTCCACACACAGAGCAAATGACGAGTGTGCGTATAGCTACGCCCGCCATGACTTCCATCAGGTGACCCTCAGTGCATCCCATTTATACCCTGGGGTTTCATCCGCTTTAAGATAGTGAGTGACCTGTGACTTGGAGGGGGTACGGAGCAGATGCATGTTTCAGCTGACGTGGCCTCTGGCAAAGGGGCAGGTGGGGGCAGCCTGTTGAAAACCTCTGTGCCAGAATTCGCTTGAGCTTGTCCCTTTGGTGAGTACAAGGGGAGTGGGAGATGGAGGAGAGGGGAGCAACCATCCTCCTTTTCCCCCTTGTATTTCAGGGGGATTAGTCCCTAACAGGGAGAAAGGAGGGAACAGTCCCTGCCCACAGGAAGAGCTTTTTGCTCTCTGCCTTTGTATGCATGATGTGAGGGTGTGAGCTATGTCTTTCCTCTCATACCCTCCGTTATACCACAAAGACAGACTCTCCTCTTCTCCTATAACTAGGTTTTCAGAACTCAGCAGCAAAGGTGCAGGCCCACGTTCTGCCAGGATATGACTTGACATTTTGTTAGCACCAGAGAGAATTGGACTTTAGTATCCAAAGGCAGATTTTAGATCTTTTTTTGAAGACTATGCTCCAAGTTAAATCATTTTGTTGTCTGACCAATTCATAGGGCAGAATTACATCTCTGTTTCCTGTCTTGTATGCTATAAATACAATCTGAGTATATTATATTTATTATACTTTGAACTTTAAGCATTTCCTGCAGTTTCCAGGAAAACTTCCTTTAAAAAAGCAATAAGCTACTGACCAATATGTAGAAATGATTTAGCAATTTATTTTTAGTAATGGAGAAAGTCCAAAGAAAAAAAATTCATGGCCTACTGGGACAATTTATAAGGCAGGAAAAATAGGAAAATCATCAGATAAGTGACATCATATAATTCACCCCAGTCTAATTTGTGACTTTCAGATTTTGAGCATTTCTTAATTTGATTTGCAGATGATGATCTGCTGCCAGAATAAGTAAGTCTCAGAAATTGCCAAGACTGCTCAGCCATTTGCTGTGGTATCACTCCCACATGAGGAACCTGTATCATCATCTTTCTTCAAGTATCTTCCCTGCTGTGGTAAGTTCTTCAGACATACAATCTTCCTCTGTGTCAGCTGTTTTAAGAAGAGGGAGTAAGGTGAGTTCTGAAAAGTCCAGCTCCGTTCTTAGATTTTTGTTGGCAGAACTGGAAGCTATAGTCAGTAAACGTGGTTGTACTCATGTTGAACCCATGTAAAGTTTGGTACGGCTGTGAAGTATAGTAAATACTACAGAACTAAATTATGGGTGTCACTAACTGTAGTTTGTATTTCCTTTGTCCCTGTGAAGTGGACCACATCTGCACAGTGTGTAAAATTTCTCTACTTGTCTTATTATCTGAAATTAAATTTTTCAATACTGGCATCTGTATTTGCAACTTACGATTTTCAAAGTGATGTCAGTCCCTCTGAATAATTAAAAAAAGAGTCTCTCATCCAATATTAAAAACAAACAAATAAAAATCCATTAATAATTCTGACAACTAACCTTTGGAATGGAGACCTAATTAGTTCTTACTGAGCTTGGTCCAAAGATCATTGAAGTAATTTGGAGTCTTTCCATTAAAGTTAATTGACTTTAGAGCAAAGTTCTTTCTCAGACACACTGGTTTAGCAACATAGGGTAGCAAACAGTCACCCTGTCACCCATCAGCAACATCACCCACAAACAGGGTGTGTTAGGTGTTCTGTTTGACTTTGTTTCTGGTAAAGATGTCGCCTAAGTTGATGATGCCCCTGTGGGCACATACAGGATGTGGAAAAAACTTTGTGCCCTGAGTACCCGCTTATTTTGCAGTCACCAAAGCCTGCAGGTTTCACTCATTCCAGCTTCACTGTGGAGCTTTCATCAGAAGTGTCAACATAAACTGCAGGCGAATATAGAACGTCATTTGATCCTGGCAAAGAACTGTTTGCCTCAGCACTTGTGGGATAATGTAGAGTAAGCAGCAAATCATTGATGAATCTGTAATGCAACACCAGTCCCAGGAGTGCTCAGGCAAAATTCCTGCAAAGAAGGAAAGACACCAAAAGTGATTAAATGCGGTGATAGATTCAGACCTTGGGAGACCTCTAGGGAGACTCTTCTTTTTTAAAAAAAAAAAAAGGAAAAAAGAAAAAGGGGTACAGAATTATATCCTTAACCCTTTCATTCTGGCTTAATAAAAACCATAAGCAACCCACAGATGCTGAATGTTTACTGAACCTTAATTGGCCTGGAATCATCCTTGCAGTTACTCTAGTTTTATGCTTGTGGTACTGTTGACTTCTGGCCATTATCCACAAGTTTCCAGTGAAACTTTTGCACATTCTATCAGGCCATTAATTCTCATCACTGTTAAATACCTTATTTGCTTTTGCTGTCCACAGAGATAATTAATAAACATAGGATAAAATTTGTATAACATTAATAGAGCAAGGTATTTAATCTTTCTCTGTACATTTAAAAAATGTGGCAAATTCACTAACGATATCCAGCAATATCCAGCAATACTTAAATGGTGATTAGAGAACCTGAGTAGAATTGCATTGTCAAAACGGTACAACACATCTGTCAACACGGACAGTTGGTCCTTAAACTAGCATTTCAGTGGATGTTTACTTGCTCCCCATCTCTCTTTTGTCTTTTATCTGGCTGCCATAGTTCAAATACAGATCCAGTGGGGTCAATGCAGGTTCTTTCATAGTGATGGTTGGGACTTGTACTTAAGACCTTGGCACTTGGGAGATCCTGGCTCAGTTTCCATCTCTGTTATGTATTTGCTCTGGTAACATAGGTGAGTCACTCTTGGGCCAGTCATAATAGGGTTGACAGAGCTTCTTTCTTATGCCCTGGCTGCTTGGATAGTCTGCTTTGTGACAGGGCTTTGTTTTCCACTATATTTCTGTACCTAGGAAGTAGGGTTCCAATTCCATTTGGTGCCCCAGGTTACTTAACATAACAAATTTAATTTAGTCAGTTTCAAATAATGACATCAAGATAAAAAAACCTCCCTGTCGCATTAATTATCCTCAGAGTATTCCACTCCCTTTGCAAATTTATTTTGGAGACTAAGCAAGGTTATACTGCAGTACTAAATACAGTTATCTGTTTGGATGAAAGTAGATGCAAAGCTCCGGGTAATACTCATATGAAGTTTAGATTAGAGCGTACATTCCACCTACTGATACCAAAAATACTGAGTTAATGTACCAAAAATAAACATTAATTTAAAGAAAACAAAGAAGCTTTTAAGTGATCATTCTGAAAATTTCAGTGGCATTTTGCAGTCATTTGCGTTGCATGATTCGTGCTTGAAATACTGTTTCCTGCTTTCTCTTAAATATACTTCTCTATTGTTTAAAATTAAGATGCCTTTTACTTTGCACTGGCTGTTGGTTTTGGAGGTAGATGGGGATGGTTGTTAGTCTTTTATCATTTGCAGCTGTGGGGATGTCACTTCAGACTATGTTGGCCTAAGATGATGTAAGGACCTTTAGCTTCATGTTTATATCGAGGCCAGTGGACATCCAAAAGCATTCTAGTCTTCAAGGTACCATCAGAAAAGTGGGGGGCAGCATAGATGGGCAAAGAAGCCCATATGTGGGCAATGAAGCCCCGCCTGTTCCATGACAAAAGGGCCCCACGAGGCTTTTCAAATCTGTAATAGAGGACATGCTCAAGGGATTAGGCAGGAGGGAAGAAGAGAATCTAGTCTTTTTTTTTTCTGAATTCACACAAAAAAGAAATGTTCTCTCTCAGGCATAACCAAGATGGAAGGCAATGTCTTACTGACAGAGAAACATATATTTAGCACTGTGATTTGTTGGGAGTGTTTGTACTTGTTTCTTGAGAAATACATGGAGCCTCTTGATAATGCTAGATGATAGCAATCTGCCCTGTGGGCAGATGTGCACACAATAGATGGTGCCTGAGGCACATTTGCCCACATTTGGTGAATTCTCCTTTTGTTTATGTTACTATATGGTTTAGTTTTATTATATTAACTGTTGAGAACAGTATCTCCTTAATGTCAGAAATCAATATGTTATTTATAAGTATGCAGATTTTAATAGTGCAATAACAGTAATGATTTTTTCTAAGTGTATGGTAAAAATAGTGTGTCACTATTTTCCTGTGGTTGAAGATACTTTAAAATTGGTGGACTGGTCATACTGATTTTGAAATAATCTATTTTTGCTGTTGTTCCAGATGATGTAAATTAATGGAAAATGGTCTCAGAATCTGGCTAGACAATGCTTTTGCTTGTTTGAGAGTCTATGCACTATGTTTAAGAGTCTTGCTCTATGCTCTCAGCTGAGATTGAGATGAGGTCATTTTCCTTGAAGTTCTGTTGTTAAGGTTCCAGATCAATACAGGACTTATGTTTGCATGTATTCAAGTACACAAGTAGTCCTTCTGAAATCAGTGAATAAAGTTCTGACTTCATTGATATCAATGCCAAAACTCCCACTCACTTCAGTGAGGCCAGAACTAACCACGTTTTTCAATGGAATAATTTTAGGGCAGGGGAAGGGAGGGTTGTTTTGTTTTTTACCAGTAAATGAAGGGTAGTCAATATTTTAAGATTTTATAACAGATACAGTGCAGATATCCATGGAGAACTGTCAGAAATAATTATTGCAGTTTTGTAAAAATCTACTGGTTTAGTATTGCCAGTTCTTTATTTTTTCCTGACTTTTACCTTATATATTAATGTTAACCGTATTACGATGATGACATGAAATGTAATCTAAATGGTTTAGATAGCATTTAGATACAACTGATGTAAAGCTTCTTACTACATCAAACTAAAACCATTCAGTCATATAGAAATAAATTGTTTTGTCATTACCAAAATGCTTTTGTTTTAGATTCCTGAATCTCTTTTCTTCAAGACATTCATTTACTGGGAAATTCTGAAGTAGTGACGTTCTTTCTGATTTAGAGCATAATCAAATTCTGAAGGGTCAGGATTTCCTGCAGAACAGAAATTTCAATTTTGACCGTCTCTCCATGCAGTGAGTACTTAATTCACTGTGGCTGTTTACCAACTCAGTGAAAAGCTGGGTACTAAAGTGCTGTGCAAATATGGAGTTTAGCTGGCTGATGTTATTCCTGATCAAAATGACATGAACATATGATCATACTGCTGGTCAAATACATTGTCTGTGGTGCCTTGATTTTTCAGAAGTTAATGACTATTCTTATGGTTGCTCTTACTGAGACACGCCTCTCCATTTCTGGTTGACAAGATTTTTTAAATTGAACCCAGGCTTTTGTAGAAAATAGCATGTTTCTTTTACCTTCCTTCTGCACTCAGAAAACAACTTCATGACCTACAGTCAGAAATAAGTCATAGTCACAAATAAGTTGTAGTTTTACTATTAAAAGCTTTTGTAATAGATTGATGTGCAATATAACCTCTTTTATTGACCCTTTTAGTCGCTTCTACTTATTTCTTAATTTCTTGGTAGTCTTAATTTCTTGGCAGAGCACGATATACTAACAACAACTCTTTATCCACTTACCTGGTAACTTTATCTACAGAACAACAGTGTTGTTTTTATTTTACTGTAATGGTGATTGGCTGGGATTGACTCTGTCTTTACACTACTTTATACAAATATAGTGCCCTCAGTTTAAGTGGAATTCATCCCAATTTATACATGTGGCTGCAAAAAAGCAGGCTGAGTGACAAGTAGCCACATAAACCTTCCTCACTGTTGTAACAGACCTTGAAAATCTGCTAAGGCCAGGAGGACAAGGGAGGTCAAGGAGAGACAGGATGTAAAAAATAATATTAACACATCATAAGCGGAAGCAAACATAGTGAAAGCTTTGCATTTAAATGGAATTTTATATACTCACAGGAAGCATCATCTAGTGGTTAAAGTATAGAATTGGGAGCTGAGTGATGCTGCTTCTATTCTTGGCCATGCTGCTGCAGGTTTTGTTCCAAATAGAGAAGAGCAGAGATCAAAAATATACCTGTATAAAGAGCTTTCCTTTTTTAATAATAGCATGAGATAAGGCCATATCCCAGAGCATTAAAGAGAATCAGAACTTTGATTGTAGATAAGATTTTTATGAAAACCAGCTCAGAATTTCAAAAAAGGGACAGATCAGAGTTAAATGAAAATGGGTATGAGAGGAAAGTCATATTCAGTCTGAAATCATGTGAAGAGAGGTATGTAAGTATAGTCTGGGGTCAGCAAATGTAGAAAGCACCAAGGGTAGTAATGGCACAATAATTAGTTAAGGGGTCATAAAATGTGTCCATCTCATACACCCATGAAATTTCAATAGCTGCCTAGCATAGGATATTAAGAGCCTCCTTTTGTATGACTGTAAAATTACTTTATATAGAGAGATTTGTGCAAAATTCATGGTAGAATTCATGGTCTCCGCAGGGTTTGTGCCTGTAGTTGAATGGGAACGGATTCAGATAAGTTCATGCCCAACTGTGCTCAGCTGCACAATGTACACATATGAAACTGCCATATGAAAAAACCAGAACTTTAACTGAGACAGCTTGGAAAGTTTGATCCCAGGTATGCAGAGTTTTGTTCTCATTTTCTGTCTCCTAGCACACCTTTATGCCATCACCAGGTTCTCCGCATATCTGTAGTATCCAGGATCTTATTAAGCAGTTTAGCTATTAATTTGCAAAGCCTGAATTAAGGTACCCTAGATTTCTCTTGTGTTTACAGCCTGCTGCTCTGTGTTCTAGATTTGGAAGCTGGTAGTGCTTGGACATGCTGAAAATGCAAAGGTATGTATTTCCAAGATAAGAAAATACATAGGTCTTTGCAATCACATATGTGCAGAACCACTTGTCTCTGAATATCAGGTGTAGTCTAAGCATCTAGTGTTAAGATGTTCCTGATATGCCTTAACTCTTGCTCCTCTACACGCCCAGAATGTCTCCAGCCTTGACACTGCTGAGCAGTTCAGCATCTGTCTTGCACCTCAGACCTGTCAGGATTTCAAACTTAGAAATGGATGGCTCACCTGCAGGATCCAATGTTATAGATATTCTTTGAGCATGGTGTTGACACCCTCGGTCTGGTCTAGTGGCATTCATCCAGTAGTTGGGAGATCCCACTTCAAATCCCACCTCTGCCTGAGTAGATACAAATTTGCATTTTCTGCCTCACAGGGGAAGCAGCTTGAACACCAGGCTATAGAGTAAGCTTTGAGAAAAGGTGATGGGACATGGAGCTGAGATTGTCCTTCCCTCAGTTGAAGCTCTTCCGTCTAGGAAGTGATTAAATGTTCATTGGATGGGGGGCGGGGGAGAATGAATGAACTGTACCAAAGGATAGAGGAGAAGGGGCCACACCTTCAGACATTTGAAGGATTTGAAGCTGGGATTTGAGATCCTGAGTGAGAGCTCCAAGGAGGTTGGAGAGGATCTTGGCTGTATTTTGTGAGAAAGGGATGGCTTAAGTGTCCATCTTCAGGAGAGGATTCATAACTATGAATTGCAGGAGAAGAAAGCGCCAGCTGCAGCTCAGGATAGCAGCTATGTTGGGGAGGAGGGGGAGAAGAGAGGGGCACCTCCATCTCCAGCAGTGCCACTTAGCCAGCCTCAGCAGATTGGCCTTCCACTTGTTCCATGCTGAGGCACCTAACTGTCCCCATGCACTATCTAGTAGCACATCAGTATCTAAGTCAGGATATGGATTGTAAAGTGTCAAAGCGCCAAGGAATATTTGTCTTTCTGAGGATATAATCCATCATACTTTATACATCAAGAATCCCAGTGATATCTGTAAACCTCTTTGTAAAGCTCTTTAAAATCTCCAAATGAAAAATGAAATGGCAGTAGTTTTTCTATTCAGAATGGATTAAAAATCTTAAGAGAGGCAAGGTTTTAGAGGAGAGATTATCTTTTATTAGATCATCTGCTATACTTGGAAGAAGCAGGCCAGCTTTCAGGCATGAATCTCTTCATTGTAATCTTGATCACCGCTCATTACCACAAGGTGTTGCAAAGTCAACCTCCTAGTTTGTCTCTATCTTTGTATCTCTTTCTCATTTTATTGCAGGAAGTTAATTTTTCCTTTCTGTTGGTGATTTTGTGATTATTCTAGTTAGTCATCTTGCCTGAAGTGTAATTTTCAGAAGCTGGACTGCATTACTTTTTACAGCTCCAGGGACTTCTTTGCAGCAGCAGAATACCCATCTGCAGTGTTCCATCTGGTTTCTACTTCTGCCTCTGCCACCTGAATGCAGAGAGCCAGAGAAGTGGGCCCAGCATTTTGCATTTTAACATGCACACATGCAGGGAGTATATTTAATGATTAAATATTTGATACTTAATTAATAAATTTTTAAAAATGGAGCTCTAAAAAGAACAGCTGGTGCTTAATTTATTGAAATTGAGTTACCCCAATGCATTTGGGCTCATGGTTAAAAAAGTTAGTTCCTCGAGGGTTAAAAGGAAGAGAGAAGCTGGGAACAGAGGGGAAATATAATGTCATTATTTTTTTCTGTATTTCCAGAATGACTGTCAGCTTTCTATGGAAAGTCAATCTGCAGTGGCAGTCTTTGTGTCCATTCGCTTGCCCTTCTTTGACTTCAGAGATTCTAGTCTGGCATCCACTAGTTTCTGCAAAAGCTCTGCAGAGGTGACCGAACCTGTTTGTTTTCTGTTTTCTCTTTAAGATCTTTGCTAGCTTTCAGAATTCATACATGGATATGCATTCATGAGAAAGCAGAAGCTGAGTGAAAAAATGAAGTAGGTTTTCAATGAAGTTTGGCTGTAGCATTCGCCTCCAGTAAACTAAACACTCTGTTGTGCTCTATTTAAACATGTCCCCAGGACTCAGTTCGGTTTTGCATCTGTCCAAATTCAAGGGGTCCTGAGAGAAGCTTTTGTCTCAAGCTGAGTGCTCGGGCTCAGCTACTGAAGCACTAATGTACCTGTGTATTTTTTCCTTGTAAACAGTTTTCCTAAAATTCTGGTTGATTTTTTTTAATTTTCAGCTTCAAAAGACAAGCAGGTCTTCTCCCAATCCTCAAGGGTTCACAAATATACTGGTTATATCCATATGAGGCTAAACTGTGACAAGCTAACTCCTGTACCTTACGCTATGAGTTCAGTGAATTATTTATGGAGCAAAGCATTATTCATAGATATGAATAAGGGTAATGTCATCCTGGCCTTTTGTTTTCCCCTTTTCTTCCTGGTCCTTCTAATAAACATACAAAATATAAGGAGGACTTCAGGAAACTTTACTTTATGGGAGGAGTCAAAATTAAGAATTGTGATGATACAACCTGAAAATTGCCAGTGAGGCTAACAGGGCATAAAAAGTCAATTACTTGCAGGGCGTTGGGGGCTTGGGAAGCAAGTATCATAAAAATATCACATAATGGCTCCATTATAAGACTATAGGTGCTTTGCAGAGCAACATTAATGAGCTCCTCTAAAACTTTGGGGAAGGTTAAACCAGTCTAAACTCACTTGCTGCCTTGGTCTAATTTAGGCATACATTAATGTCTCTACAGTCACTTGATGTTGAGTAGTGGAAGGAAACCTGCTATAATCCGCTAAATATGCTGTCGTGTCTTGTTAACAAAACTATCAGAATTAATAAAACACTTTAAATGTATCACAAAATGAGTTAAAATTGCAAAATAAATTATAATACAGTAAAGCAAAATAATAGCAAAGGCAAAATAAGAGCAAATGCAAATAAGTAAACAATAAAGTGAAATATTACATTTATGAGTAAAAGATACTGAAACATTAACATTTTACATTGGTCTGCTTTTTAGAAATTACTAAAACGATGATTTAGGATTTGATGCAAAATTTATTGGCCAAGAATTGTTTCTGGAGCAAGGCACCACTGTTTGTTCTAACATCAGTAAATTCATTACAAAGAAGCATGAGTGTACAAAATTTCTTGGTATTACTGAGTGCTCTGAGCTCATATAGTGTTATCAGTGGAGCTCTCTCTCTCCCCATTCTTCCATCTCCACTCCTTTCAGCATTGTAGATATGCTTCTGCGTGTCACCAGGACATTTAAAAATGTAGCACATTTCTTAAAAGCTATTCAGTTCCTTCTCTTTTATGCAGGTGCATGAAACATGCTTTTGTTGACTCAGGCATTAATAAAGTAATAGCAATTTCTGCAAGCTTAACTATTGAATTTCATTATTTATTTGGAAAAATTTTATGGAATGGGGCAGGGGAAGTGAAATTGAGGGAAATTTATTGCAATTTAGAGTTGAAAGAATTTGGTAATTAGCATGAAATAAGAAAGAGACGACAGAACTTTCCTGTATTTAGTTACTGGTAAGGTTTTGGGAGTTTTTATATGAATTTCCTTTCCTTCCCCTTAGCAGATGTTTTGAATGTATGACCCATACCTATCTGAGAGTGTGAGCACCACTCCTAAGGCGTCTGTAGAACTTTGCTAAGAAAATAAAGTCTACTGCGTAAATTTTAAGGAGCTGCAAGCAAAAAAGGTTGAAAGCTAATGCTATATGATAGTACCAGTACAGAGTTAGGTAATTTTTTTCTAATATCATTACTAAGCTCTTAAGGTCTTATTCTAAAAACCTTGAAGTCAACAGGAAAACTGTTACTGACTTCCAGGGACTTAGGATCAGCATCTCAGTTTATTGGAGTTTTGTTCATCTTTAATGGCTAAAATGTATGTAAGAAGATGCTTGAATGGCAGTGATTGGAATTTCCTAACTTGGTCATTCAGCAGACAAGGGTAGGATGCTAGAGACTGGCACTATTGAGTGTTGTATTGATGCTTTTCCATTGACTGGCTGTATGACCTTTGCACACTGACTTGCCCTTCAGCCCACAGTTAATTTATTGTGAAGAGTCAGAAAATATGAAGAATCCATTTTTTTCCTTTCAGAATCCAGCAGCTGTGAAATTTAAAATTAAGTATCTTCAGGGATTCTTGGACAGGGAAGGAGACAGAATGCTTGAAGGCAGCAAAGAAGAGGTTTCTGTGCCTGCAGACAGATCCATGGTGGCTGGTAGCCAAAAGGAGGAAAAAAAATTTCATGTAAAGATGCCTGCACAAAAATCTTTTTCCTCATAATAATATATTCTTCCAGGTACAATGGAGTATAGAGTAAGTCCACGGAAGATGATGCTGTTACTGCAAGAACAGAGCTGCGTTTGGCCCATGAGGAGCAGAGATCTTTCCCCTTTTCCCTTGTGGAAACTGCCATTCACAGGAAGACGCAGGGAGGAAAGAAGAATGATGTTAAGGAAAAAGGAAGTTATAAGAGTGGGAGGCTGCCATGGTGATGACCAACCTTCCATTGTTTTAAGTCCTGATGTGTATTACATTGCGTGTTCTGGGTTTAATTACGGTGCTGGAGTGTAGTACTAATAAGGCTGCACAATTTTGTCTTCTCCCTCTCTCTGAGGCAGAGCTAATTAAAATAGGCATTAATTAAGATGTGCTTTGAGGTCCCTGAACTTTAGGTGATTAAAATATTATAAATAATATATTATAACTTATAGCACATGGATCACTATGAAAGAGTTTAATGTCACTGACTGTAAAATGTGACTAATCTTGAATGCAATGCGTGGTAGGGAACAGAGCAGTTTGACGTGACCACCTACATCTCCATGTCCCTGGAAGAGGTCAGTTTAGCTGTCAGTCCCTGGGCTCCCTTCTCAAGCCAGCCATGGGGGACATTAATGGCAGAAACTTTCCATGTTTAATCTTACTACCTTTTTCTGATGCAAAGACTTTACCTTTTAGTCAGGTGCTTAACAGGCCATTGCTGGTTTTATGTCTGCTCTAGATAAGTTGCAGATTTTGAGTAAGGTATTTTTTTATGGATTTGTGCTTTTAGTTCTCTAATTATCCCACAAAATCTTTGTCCTCTTGTTGTGGGTGATACATAGAGATAATTAATTAAATATTGAAAACATTTTTACTAGCTTCACAATAGCTCTTGTAAGTTTTGTCTTTGCATCCATTGCTGACTTTTTATGATGGTTATGATCAAGCATGTGCACTGTCAGCAAACTAGAACTCTTGGTCTAGAATACTTATTTAGAATATAAATTCAGTGGGAAGTAAATATGGCAGTGAATGTTAATAAACTCTGTTAGTACTTGGTATATGCAAGAGTCAAGACTACCTTAGTACTAAATAGGGAAGGTCCTCGTCAAACAGCTTTTAAATGATCAGCACGGTGGTGCCACCCTTACATCCACCTCAGGGATGACGATGCCTTCTCCTTCACACCCCTGCTGAGAGGAGGAGGAGGAGGAGGTTCACCTCCCTTCTAGGAGTGATGTCCTTCAAATCTCCTTCAGACAAATTAGTAAGTTAGGCAGTCCTCTCACTTTCAGGAAAAGGGTTAAAGATCCGCTTTTCAAAATGACCTCTGCTCCAGCCTTCCACCCCCACCCCCTCCATACACACAGTAAAAGCCTCCCCTTAAAAGGGACTCAAATCAAATACCCTGGCTACTGAGAATTTTGAATCTGTATCCAGATTTCTAGGCTGCTGTTTGGTGCTGATTTCTTCTTATAATCACCATGGCAGCAGTACTTAACTCATTCTGTTAAAAAAAGCAGCTTTTTAGACACTTTGTCTATGAAGCATCATGCCAAAAAAAAAAAAAAAAGGAAGATAATTTTTGTAATTTATTACATGACAACACAAAATTGGAAGCCTGCAATCAGTGGGAAGTAAAAGCTTTCAAAAATAAAGCTCCAAGGTGATAAGTTAAAATTGCTGGTTGTCACATCTATCTTACTGCTTTTATCCATAACTGCTCTGTTCCTTGTATAAAAGCCTGGCTATATTAGCATCCACTGGAGGCCTTCAGACACCATAAGCCCTTATGGCCCCAGATTAATGACTGGTATTAATTACTACCAATGTACAAATTTCTAAGGCTGCATACCAGTTGCTATGTTTTTATCTCAGGTGCGTGTAAAAATCCAGTCTCTAACTTCATTTAATGTCACTGGCTTCAGCACTGAGCATTAGTCTAAGACAAGGCCATTTACAGGTGCCACAAATAGCTGGATTTGTATTTGACTGTAAAAAGGGTCAGAGTTTATTGCAGCAAAATGGGCCTTCACACAGGTTTCAAGGGGAAAAAGGGAGCTGCTGCTTTGGTCTAGCCTCCTGTCTGAATGCACAGCCATTCCAGATCTTGCAGAAATGAAGGAACTGGATGGTTGATCACTTATATAAAGGATAAGGAACAAAGATACAACTTTCCAGACTTCTTCCTGGCCTAGCGGTATCTGTCTTGTCTTGTATTTGAAATACAGCCTGACTCCGTATTGCTCTTCCTGAGCCCATCTTCAGTGCTACATTCACAGAACCACCCATTCCCAGGAAGGTCTGATTCAGCCGTGGGTACCATCTCGCTGGGTAACCCAGTAGGTTGGTCCAGCCTACAGGCCATCTTCCATGGTCTCTAAGGTTTGCAAACGGACACTTCCATGCTTTCTCCTCTGATGTCCCTCATGCTGGGGGACTACGCTCTGCAAATATCCATCAACATCTACTTCATCATCACACTTCAAAGCTATTTTCTTCTGTAGTTCCATTTATGAGTTATCAACAGAGTACATGACAACATGGAGAGCTGGTGGGCTGACACCATAACTTCCCACTGGCTGGTGCTGTCTCATTCTGTTCTTCCCACAACAGGTAGATGACTTGTGAAACTCCTTACCAAAGGGTATGATAGGTACTAAAAATTTACAAGGGATGACTGAAGCTCATGAAAATAAATCCACTGAGCATTGCAAAATACATAAAGCCCACATTTGGAGTAATAAGGTCTTGAGCTAAAATTATTAAAGGCAGAGAGACTATTAGCAAGAAGTTTCATATATGGTTGTCCTTTCTTATGGTTCCATAACCATCCACTTACAGCCATACTTTGGGGTTGTTTTTTTTTATCAAGACACCAGAACAAGAGATTGTCAACAGTACCAGGAGCAAAAACTGTGTTCAGAGATCTCTTAATGTCAATTCTATAAAAACAGGGTGCTTTCCTGGAGTGGACAAACCTTTCGTCTAACCTACTGTGGCCATTCTTAGGTTTTGCTTTTACGTACCTAAAATGGGAATAAAAATCAGAGTATTTAACTCTCTGTTACCCTTTTTTATTGTTTTTCCTGTAGCACAACTAAGTTAGTTACACACACGCACACAATATTAAAACAGTGGCACCCAGGGCAAAAAACCCCAAACCTTAAGCTTTACCCTCACATCCCAATGACAACAGAGATGCCCTGATAAGATGTGAGTTGGAGAAGGTCAGTGACATCTTGAGGCTCAATCTTGTGTTGGAGAGCTGTTGTTTCAATCAGAAGAGGGTGAAGCAGGCCCTAGCGCATCTTTTACAAAGCATTTTGTGGTGGTTTCCCTGTGATCTATTCAGTGGCACAGTGTGAGAGGCTAAAACCCACTATGGGTTTTAGGTATTTTGTCCAGTGCATTTTCTATCAGTAGAAATTTAATAGAATAATTTTCTGCCTTTGAAATACCAGGTGCCATATTGATCTTTCTCTTATGAATGCTGTTATTATGGATTTTGATGCCTCCCTGCTTATAACAAGACACAGAGATTTGTTGTAGAGCATGTTTCTGTCTATGTTTTGTAAATGAGCATAATTTTGAGTGATGGAGATTGCTTTTCTTTTTTACTTAGGTTTGAGCTAGAAAAACAGTATTTACAGGAGGAAGAATTTTTGAACATTTGAATCCCAGAGAAAGTTTTTATTCAATAGTTAATTTCTCCTTTACCTGCATTCTTTTATGTGGGACTACAAAGGTAATCTGTCTGTCCGAATACTAGAACAGCTACAGGGGCTAATTTTACCTGTCTATGGCCTCTTAAGGAGAAATACAAGTCCTCATTTACTGAATACTAGTATTCCTTTTATTGCAATTTTTTTTTGTTGCTTGTACAAATACATTATTTTACAAATTTCCCAGACCGCCACTTTCTCCCACCTCTATAAGCAATATTTCCCAAGCTGGAGAGGAAGACTTCCCTGGGTGGATTGAGAGATGATGGCAGTAATACCAGTTTATACACAAATCCTCAAAGATTATTTAAGCACGTATTCTTCTGTTGAAGCTGACAGGAGGTTGATGCCTGGTGAATTTTAGCCCTGCTGCACTGGAGTGCTGGCAAAAACTGAAGCGGTGTAGCTCACCACCAGCTCCATCACAAGGGTCAGCTCTCAGCATCACATTCCCCTGCTCTATCATACGCACCCACAAGCTCTGCTGGTCGCCTCATGCTACTTCTCACACACAGACAGTCCAGACTACTGCAAACGTCCCTCTGAAAACTACCAGTTACTCTCACTCTCTCTCATATATGCATAGCTGTAAACCTTCTCCAGCTCTGTCCTTTCATCTGACTGACTGTAGAAAATGTACAGAGCTCCAAGTTCGTGTCACGTTCCACCAAAAACTTCTCTGTTGTCCCTTGGCATCCAAGTCAATGTATTTGCTATCACTGGACAGCCTCTGTTCTGGAGCTCAGCCCACACTGAACCAAGCATTCTTAGCATGCTCTGGTCACCGTTTATTGTCTTTAAATTAATTTACAGCCAATTCACTTGAATTAAAATCGGACCACAAGCCCTAATCTAGATTTACTCAGAGACACTTTCCACAGATGGTATATGCACTCTGTGTAAGTGCATGATGCTGATTAATCTAAGCCATTTTAATTAACTTAAATACAAAGTCCAACCAAAGTATTTTTCGTTGCTGCTGTTTTTTATTAACAACATTGCAGAAGAGCTAGTGACGCCTGTAGCAACCAAAGACTATACTGCTGAATGATTCCCGTAAGGAATGTATAGAGACTCGATTCCTTCGTTTTCTGTTTTCCTTTTCCCATTTTCACTCCCACAGATACCTGTTCTGTTATCTGTTCATTTCATTCCCAATATTGACCATGATGCCCCCGAAGTTGCCCAAAATTTGAGGTTTTCCACCCAAAGCACCTTTGACCCTGGAAAATGGAGAAAGCATTAAATGATACTGAAGAGAACCAGTTCAGTGTCTTTGATCTATCTACAGCACTTTGAAAGGGTTGTCTCCAGAGTAGGTGCAAGGGGGATGTCCTTTGCTTCCTCCTCGCCTCCTTCCATGCGGCTGCCTTGGAGGCAGGCAGCGGACGATGTGTGTGAGCAGTCTGTGAAAGCCGTGCACTAATGTGCTGGTCTTGCTAGGGCACATGATCTGGAGGGCATTTCCCAGTTGTACCAGCGAATGTGCTTTCAGGCTCACCCCTGTACGGCGGACATGTTTAGTTTTGAGAATATTTAAGCTTTGACACTGCCCTTGCCAGACACTGTAGCCACGGTCTGTGTGACCTCGCACTAGTTACTTACTGGTTTTGCGTGTCTGTTCTTCTTTTGCAGCTAGCTGCAAGAATAGTCATTGAAGTATATGAAGTGCTCAAATACTGTACTTCAATAGTCTGAACTTCAAAAAATGCCTTGTATGTTATTCCTTCCTTAAGTGAATGCTTTTGTTCTCTGAGAGGGCAGGGTTACAGAAGGGTGTCTATGGACAGGATGGTAGCATAGTCTTTTATGTTCTTAAGAACTGGAATGGACATACTTGTGCTCATTCGGAGTCAGAAGGACTTTGCGTGAAAATTTCACTGAATTAAAGAGTAATCAAAGACATGGAGAATACAGCAGGATGATTCTCTGGTAGCCGGTTTCATCAGGCTGTGTCTGCCTACATCCTTCACTACCAAGCAGATGTAATAAAACGGGAGGTCTGTGCTGAGTAGACAGGTACCAGACATGTCCAGTGCAAACAGTTTCTTACTGACTTTGCCCCTTCGCCAGCGTGGTACAGAGGGACCCGTTCAAAAGCAAAAACTGTAGTCAACTGTAGTGTAGACACTTTAGTAAATGGCTATGCCAAAGTGCATGACTTAGTACAGTCACAGTTACAGCCTAACATGCCTAAGCAGCAACTAAGCTAGAGTTAACATGTGCCCTGTGGGTAGGATTCTAGGTGCAATACTTGTATAGGGTAATAATTTAGTATAATTTTGTATGTTCCATAATTTGGTATGTTCCCACACAGTTCAGCGTAGCTGGTGCTAATGGAAAACAGAGGGAAGTGAGCTAATGGTGTTAGAAGCTGTTGCACTGAATTTGGTAGCAGGTATCCACATGGGTTTGCCATGGCATTGCTGGCAAGTCACTGCGTAAGCAAAAATTACCGGTGGGGGTGTTGTTCTTAAATGTATTGATTGGTACATGGGTAAACACACAGCCACAGTCTGAGATGTAGCTGTACTACTGCAGTGGAAGAAGAGGCTGGGAACACGTACACAGCAGACCCCCTCCTTGGCAGGACATTTCCAGCCGATACGAGATTCACAGTCCTGATCACACTTTCCAGACTGGTGAACGAAGCAGAGCTTAGAGAATGGAATAAGCTTTTTTTTTTTTCCCTCCCCATCTTGTCTTTTTCCCTTATTTGTGAATTTCTGCAAGTAAAGCGACTGCAGTCCCAAGTTTTGGAATGGATCCAGCTATCAAAGTTCACTGGTGTAGTGGCAACTAACTACTTTAATTCAGTTTGAAGTTAGAGTAATTTAGCAAGAAGGGAATGTATCGCAAAGAGCTATTCAATCCCACACATACATTAGACAGCAAATGAACTGTACATTATTATTATATCATTTCAAATTTCTGCCAGTTGTGCTGTGGGAACAATTTTTTCATATGGAGTATTTAATTCTGGAAGGAATAGTCATTGCTTAGTACTGGAAGGAAGTAGTGGACAAAACCACCTACAGACCGGCCAATTTAGAACATCTCTAAATCCATCAACATTATTGACCATGTTTCAGTTACATACCACAGACAACACCGACAGGGGCTTAACAGTGAATATGGAAATCAGTTTCTGGGGAGGTGAAGTTTACAGGCTTTATTTGCACTTCGGATCTGGAGGCTGGCTGGGAGGAGCTACGTGGCAAGTGCTGCGCGTGGCTGGCGGCACCTGGGAGGCTCGTTTGTGTACATCAGCGTGGCACACCAGGCACGCTGTGTCCAACCCTATTTTCTGGTGCCCTCTGGACACCAGCTCAAAACCTGCAGAGGATTTTTACATACATCAGCAGATGCCCGTTCAGTCCCAGCTTTAAAATCTTATTTTCATTGCTGATTCTGTCCCACACTTTTCGTATAACCGTAGATAAGCTAGTGAGCAGCAGCACCCCCAGACATAAAATGCTGCTCAGTTCTCAAGGAAGCAATATTCAGTGGCATGTCTCCAGCCCATGGAGATGTTTGTCTGAGGGTCACTGTATCAGTGAAGAGTACCACTAGATGAGACTTTTATATCAGTCCACGGGTATAGCTACATGCCTTCCCTTGGTGCTATTTCATTTAATTAATTAGGTCAGTTTTAATAACTGACTGCCTAACTCTGCTTTGTAAATTGGTACCCAGAAAGCGGTGGAAAGACAGCGTTCAGTGCACACAAGCAGGATGCGGATGCTGTTACACAAGTGCATTTCTGTGGGAGAAGGACAGCTCGAGTCACAGCTGAATGAGAAGTGGAAAAAAAAATTATGGCCTGTCATAATGACAATGACAGTCTCCTCGTGCGTCCTCACCCTGCAGGAACAGGGAGACAAAGGAGCCTGAACCGTGCAAGCTGCAGCATCCCCATCGGAGGGTACGCGCATGCGGCAGCAGGCATGTGCCGGTGGCTTCCCAGCAAGGAGAGCACGGCCGCGCAGAGCAAGCCCACGGGAGGACAGCACTGCCTGACGAGACAGAGCTTGCATTGACAGCCTTTCTCCCAAACTGATGCCAATCCTGGGGTGAAAGTGGCATTTCTGTGGGATTTCTTCTGCAGTGAGTGGAAGTGCTGGGCCAGCTTCCCCTCTCTTTTCCTTGATTTAGGAAAGAGACACCTTTTGTTTAGGAATTAATGCCTGGCTCAGTTTTGGTTTTGACTGTGGAGATGGGCTTTCTCTGTGCTACCCAAGCTGCTGGATAATGAACTGCAGGCCCCTCACGGCATAAACCAGCTCTGCCTAAGGAGGAGATGCTTGCACAGGGATGGGTTTGCTAAATACTGATGCTGGAGGATCACTAGCACAAACATTTTGACCTTGACCCAATGCTCCATCCTTCTGGGCTCCTGAAATAGCTGTGATCTTGATTGATTCATGCATTTTATGCATGTTTGCTGTACAGCTGGAAAGCAAGCAACAGAGCTTTTGACTTTCAGACTTTCTTTGGAGGTTGATGCAGAATTTGGACAGATTCTCCAGAAACACAGTGGCCAAGGTGATTGAATCCATCAAGCATAACAACACGAAGAGATGCCATGGGAATATGATGCAAACTTTCTCAGTTCAGTGATGAGGACTGTCAGCAGAAGCCTCAAAATAAACGCTGGATTTGTTGAGACTGTGGGCTTTTTTTGTGCCTCTTTCCAGAACCGAACATGTACAATGGAAATCGTCAAGCAACCTCCAAAACTTTGCAAAGTCACGATGTATGAACCAATGGTAAAAAATGTGAAGGCTGATTTAATAGAAGACAAATTAAAATGTTTGGAAAAATCATAATGGATACAGGAAAGAAAAAACCTTTCCCAGAAGGGAATACATCTAAATCAGCTTAAAACCAGCAGTAGCCTTTGGTATTTTGTCTGGTGGTGCAACACCAGCTCAATGGAGTGTGAAGCATGACAACCCATCCATGGCAACTGCGGGCCATCTCCATACCACAGTTTGTATGCTCTAGTAGGAACAAGACTCGGTATCTCCCAAGTTACCGTTGTATCGCAACTCTAGAGTAACCTCAGTGTTCAACAAGAGGCATCGAGTATGAAGCATGAAGGGAAGCTCCTTAAAATAAAGGCCAGATGAGACACTTACCTTAAAGCTGCAAGAGCCATTGAAATAATTGCTAGCTCCTTAACCTTTCAAGAAAAAGTTAGCTGAACTGTAAAAAATGAAGGATTAAAAAGTGAGGGGGAGGGGAGAGAGAAAACTAGGAAGAGAAAGACGCTTTTGATTTGCAACCTGCTCTCTTCATCAGAATTAGTTTTGGATAATCAGGCAGATGCGGATGTTTCCTGGAAGGTAGTGCTTGAGTGGTAAACGTAGAATGCGATGGTTGGATTAAACATGCTTGCAAATTTGACAGGTTACATTATCTTTTACTGACATCCGAACAGAACTGCCAGACTCTGGAGGCTTTATTTTTGTATCAGCCTCATTTTTATGACGTCTGCCATCTTTAGAAATTAAACGAACTTTTTATTGCTGAGTTTTAGCAGATTATCTCAAGCAGTCTTGACTGCTTCTTGGTAAATTGTGTGATATGTGATGTGCTTCTGACTGTAACCTGCATTTTTTTCTCCTTTTTTTTCTGTAAAATCATTCAAAATAATTTATGAAATTCACTTTGTGTTATAATCTAACTTTGATCTGGGGAGACAATACCAAGGCGAAATAGAAAAAGATGGATTATAGTTCCTACATTAATAGACTTGCACCAAAAACCCCCTTACACTTTATGAAATGAGAAAGATAAGAACATGCATTAATAATGCTTTAACAGCGGTGGCACAAAATCCTTGAATGGTAATGCTCCAAAACTGCTCATATTGATTTAAAATCTATATTTAAGACAGTTAGGTCTAGAAGTCCCCCTTCAGCCACATCAGATAGAGATTTTCAATTTACAGGATTATTTTAAATCGCAGTCTTTAATTCAGAAAATATCATATAAAGCTTTCCATATTTAAAAGTAAATTCCTTCCTTTCGCTCTCTCAAATTATGCTAGTTAAAGTTTAACAGTCACCATTGATAAATGCTTGTGCATGACCATGTCAAAGCAGAACTGCCACATGTCCTGCAGAGGCCTTGTCCCAAGTTGCATGGTTATAAGGCTTTAGAGTCTGGAATGAGAGAAATTCCACAGTGAATACAGATTAGAAGAAGACTGGGCTCACGGAGAGCTTAAGGTCACTGAGAGCCAAATTCTTCTTGAGGTGATGTGTACCTATTGAGTACAACAAGGGTTTATGTTCATGCAAGGGCAGAGTTTGTAAAAAATATTTTACTAATAATAAACAGAGATTGATGTTCTTAAAAATAAAGTTAGGCAATTGTTCACTTTATATTGAAGTAGCAGCAACAAGAGAATTGATTATTGCTTTCTTGCCTTCCAAAACAGTTCTTGAGGACTTCGCTGGTAGTGTGCACTGTTCATTCAAAGGGCAATGATTACAGCCTGCAGCTACGTTAATGTGCTAATATGTAATTAGTGCAGTGTCACCTTAAACACCAAATTAATTCACAGTGGTTAGGTAAATTGTAACACATACTCACACTTATTTTTCTATAAAATGTCTGAAATTTTTAGTGTGCCCTAGCAAGACAGTCCTCTCCAAAGAATGAGGTGAACTGGTGTGGAACAGATGTGAAATTTAATTAGAAGAACAAAAGGGTATTTGTCACAAACTCAAAAATTGTAACAAAGAATGGGGGCTGGGAAAGAAAATTGATTCCAACAGTGGCAAGAAATGTCTCCCTTAACTAATAATAGCAATGGGCAGAGAAAGCAGTATCCAGATCCAAAGGAAAGTGCTAGTTTACATTTAATGGCTTGAAGATGAGGACAAATTGCCCTGGCTTGAGTTCAAATTCACATTCTGTGGTTTCAGTATCCCTGTGATGTGTTTCTGGAACTGGAAAATAACCCCCTTCCCATTTTGGGTCCAGCCACACCACCGAATTTTAGGTTGGGTTTGGTGGTGGAAGTCAGAATTCCTCTCAGACCTCCAGTTTAGAGGCTTGATTTGATGGCCGGGTCGGGAAGGGCAGCTCCTCACCCCGGGGGAGGACCCCTTGGACACTTCTGTAGTCATATGAGCACATTATATCCGTTCTTGCTCCTTACGCAAACCATAGAAGTAATGACTGTCTGGCTAATGATATCGCCAATGGTCGTTCTCGAACGGCTCACTGTGAAGATTACGCTGACCAGCTCAGCTGAGAGGCCAAATTTCAATGATCGTCCACTGCAGCTTGCCGTGCCAGCTTCCCACTCGCGTCGGGGGAGAGCGATCCACGCTAGAGGGGATTTGCAAATCTCTCCCTCGCCCTCCATCCCATCAGTATTCATCATGACTCAAAGTTATAGCCATGGAGTGAAAGATGATTGTACTGTCCGACTAGGGAAATGAATCCCGAGGAATGAGCAGGTTTCCCATTTATCCATACATCGACTTACCCCTGTTGGTAGTATAAAACAGGTGAAAGGATGTGTTGTATGGAGCAGGCTGCAGTGCTAATGCATCCTGCTTTCTATTGGAGACGTCTCACGGAGCAGACGACGAGACTGTTCCAGAGAGGCTTGTGAAGTCAGAGGAACTTCTCTTGGAAATGCCTTCAGTGAACAAAAGCGAGGAGACACAAAAGAAGGAAGTATAGACTAATTAAGCAGAATCTTCTCTAACCCAAATGATTTTCATGCTTTTTCCACAGGGCATCAGCAAATCTTTAAGGATGCTATTTCAGCTCTAACCTTGAATTTCCTTGCTGTAATAGGGATGGAGTGAATCTTTTAGCTTTATCTGAACATAATTTTTCTGTAAAAAGCAGATTAATTCTGGGTCCCAAGTTTCCAGTACTCTGTGTTTTGATTTCCTTTTAGTGCCTATATAGGCACAGTTCAGGGAATTGGTAAGACAGATGGAGCTTGGCATGATTTTTTTTTTCACACTGAATGTAAAAATGGTGGGTTTTTTTACTATGCAGCTGAGATAAGAAAGGCAGGTGGCTGGAAATAACTAATTTCTAGATAAACTATATAATTCACAGCAAAAATCTCAGAATACATACACAAAAAGATGAGGAGGTTCTTCAAGTTGCAGACTAACAGCTGAAAACTGTTGTTGCACTCGTCATTAGACAAGCTTAAGAGCCATGTTATTGTCAAAAATACTGACACATTCCTTTTGATATGCTCATATGGAAAGATCTTTTAATTCATAGCTTTGTCCTTTGCCTAATCTGAGCTGTGATTGGTTGAACTGTACTTTATTCCATGTGAGATAAATCTGGAAATGAACAAAGCTGATAGCTGTGAGTTTTATTTGATGTAGATAGGAAAGTTTAAAAAAAAAAATTAAGAATCTTTTGAACTGAAGTTTGACATTTTAGAGCAAACAGCTTATGTAATTTACTAAATTCTATTAATGTGAGTACTTATCATCAGCGTGCCTGAACAGGCATTCAGTGGGTCACCTTCATAAAAATAGCAGCTAAGTACACTTCATTTCTTCTTCCGCTTCTTCGAGTTTGTTTGGAGAAGCAAAAGTACCAAACGAAGTAGCGACAGCATAAAAGTGATGTGTAGAGAGTCAGGGACAAAAAAGCAATAAATCTGCCAAAGATATTTTGAACAGAGATAGCAATAATCTTGTCTTGTATACCTGGCTCCAAATCGCTGATCTTTATTGTAATGCACAGCAATGTACTGTACTGGATTGACATTTATAAAAAAAAAGTCTTTTCAAGCTCTGCCTCTCAAAGCATTTCAGTTGGGAATGAATTGTAAGTGCACAAGGAAAAGAACACAGACAAGTAAATACTGTGTTCATAAGAAATTCAACAACAGCTCTGAATATTTTTGTTAGCATTAATTTATGACTTGAGCAAGCAGTAAAAAACCATGCTGTCCTGTGAATATCCGCTTGGATTCATAAGTGAATTTCAATTTAACTCTTTGAACCATTTCTAGGGGTTGTTTTCTGTGGATATTTGGCACGGAGCTTTATTAGCAGAAACTATTCTCAACAGTGCTCATTTTAAATTCAAAAGTTTGAATGCTTACCAAAAGTGGTTTCTTGAGCTGTGTATCCACAGTGTCAGTTAGTTAATTAGACAACTAACCTCATCAGGAATAAGTTTTACATGGCTTATATAATTAAGAAATGCAGTGTGATTTGCAAATGTTCACAACTCTTTACGAGTGATCTGCAGACCTGGAATTATCAATTATGAAGGCATTAATAAATAATTCTGCATAACAGACTGGGAAATGTTGTGATCCGTGTAAGGGCAATTTGCAAACAAGAAACAAAAGGCAGAATTTGTTTATACAGGATTAGTTGCTAATTATTTGCTTAGCTTTATCTGCCATTGAAAGAATAGGTGCTGGCAAAATTGCCAAAGAAATGCTTTCAGTCTTCACGTTTTGGAGATCATGCTGGAAAGGCAGTAGGGCTGGTTCAAACTGCTGTGAGCTGGCGTGTCTTTGCTGAGGTCAACCGAATGACAGCTTTTAACTCTGGGTCTGAATTTGACCTTTCTGCCCCAGGTTGGCAGCTACTTGGGTCGTTTTTCCATTTGCAATGTTGACAGTAGCAATAGCACACAGTGTTATCTGCGTGCTGTCCACAAGCACCTGATTTCCATTCTTCTCCGCTTCTCTTTCGCAGATTGACACATAGGTTGAACTCAAAAGTGCAGGAAAAGAGCTCTGCCTGCGAAAGGAGCCTGCACTTCAGAGGGTTTGCTCTAAACTATTGTGAGACCTCCGGCTACAACACAGGACATGGGAGCTTTTCTGAACCCTCGTGTCTTGTGTTGCAGCCAGAGGGGCACATCTTTTCAACCGGGTCTGAGCCAAGTAGAAGAAACCAACAAGAAAGAGGTGTAAAGAGAGAGTGAGAGACGGGTACGGGCGCGGGACTTCGCTGAACATCTGTGAGAAGCAGACTCAGGAATGTGATCCTTGTCATTAGCCTTTGAAGCTTTCTCCTAGATCCAGAGGAGATGTCAGATTTCTGCCTGTTCTTGAATGCAGATTGAAAGATCTGAATCAGGTAGTAAAAGTTTCTGTGCTTGCAGTGCCGCTGGCATTGGTCTTTTTGTTTCTTTCTGCAAATTTGACTAGAATCACTGAATTAAACACTAAACAGTTTGCAAGTATCTCATGATCTGCCCTATTGAAACTCAGCAGTTTTGTTTCTGTACTTCAGCAGTTGTAGGTGTGAGCTTTCAGTACAAATAGAATTAAGTAGCCTCACGTGTTTTGAGCAGAGAACATGCCTATGATTAGCACTGAATTTTTTTGTTTCTCACTGGGACAAATTTTTCACTTCTTCAGCAGCTGACTTCAGGGTGAGCCTCAGCTTGAGTAGGAGCTGCAACATGATTTCTTTGTTTTGGCTTAACTTTGCCACTTGTTTAAAACTTTGCGTGCCAGTATGTCCCATCTAATAAAATATTAAAGTATACTCAACTGAAATCTTCCTTTTTAATACTGCATTTGACTGGATATACTGGGATATAATGTTTTAAATATCTGCATTAAAAAACGTGTATGCCACTGAAATACCCAGAAGAGGACTCTGGATTTGTATTTTGAGTTCTTAAAATAACACGGATGATTAAAAATGTTCTCGTTCCGATCCTTCCATTTTGACATCTTTTAGGAAGCTACAAAAACATGTCTCCTCATGTGGCAATAAACATGGCTAAATTTTGGGGTAAGATCTCAGTAATTTAGAGTGTGTTTCCAGACTGTCTATGATCATTCAGACTTGGCCTCATTCAGAATTCATCAATTTCAGCAGCAATACACACAAAACAAAGCTCTGCTCAAAGGATTAAGAATAGCAGGAGCCAGTCCTTGGATCATCACAAGGCAGATTTTTTTGAAGATTCCCTTACCTGGTAAATATTGTGGTTCTGTGGTCCATTTTAGATTGCTATTTCCCATGGGAAAAAATAAAAAGGTAGTTGCAAGAAAGGTAAATAAATATTCTCACCTTCACTTCTCTGATCAGACTCAGTGTTTCCTGCACACTTTGTGTAGCTATCATTTAAATGAGAGAGAGTGCTTTCATTCAGAAAGCGGCCTTCTGGGTCAGTACTCCTGGCTTAGTTTTCAATGCCATTTACAGTATTCAGTTTGTCCTCCTGATCTTCGGTGCAAGTCAGCAGAAAGAATTAGCAAAATAACCCATGGGAGACCAATGCTCCAGTGCCATCCATTGCCCCGTTAATTGCCGTTGGATTGAAAAGCCCAGTTGTTGCATCTCTGTGTGTGCATGTCTCCGCCTCCAGCATCTCTTTCAATCCCAGGAGCGTAAAACCTGATAATTTGAAAATTCTTGCTAGGGGAGCTCCATCTCTCAGCATTCTCAAATACAAGTCATGTTCAGACATTTTCCGAGGGAAAAAGGAGTGAGAAAAACTTACCAGTCTCAGTGGAAGACTGTGGAGGAGACAACACTTCAACAAAAAACAAGGACACATGCACTTGCATGGAAGAGCAGAGGTCTGGGTATAAATCTCTGCAGTTGCACCAGTTTACTCCAGCCTAAGCATTTTACCTAGTGATTTTCCCCGTTCTGAAGTATCCCATATGGGCTAGCAAAAATTCCAAGAGCTTTCTAAAATACTCAAAGTGAAGGATGTACTTTGGGTTTTTTTTCAGTGATCTTTATTCAAATTCTTTGCTTCTTATTGTACACATTAAGTTTTGCACTGGAAATACAAAGCAAATGGTTCGACAGAAAAATATGTCTATACTGCAGGAGAGGGGTATTTTTTTGCTCTGGAATCTACCAGCTAGACTGTATCACTTGAGATGATTTTTGCAAGTTGTTAGCCGTCAGACTGTAGCCAAACCCCTAATTTAAAGAAAAAAAACCAGCAGTTAAGTATAGTTTAATTTTTTTCCCCAGGAAGTATTGTTATTATAAACTGTAATTAGTGGTTTTAACTCAGCAATATTTCATTTCTCTTAAAGGAGAAAAAGCTTCCTAGCTGAGCATCTTTGTTAGAGCTGTCAGTGTCTGCATTCATAAAAGAAAAAGAGCTGTGATCAAAACCGGGTAATTTCTTGGCAGTTTAGATGCACACCTCACCAATCGAGAAAGCCAAGGCCTCCTAATGATATTAAAATAACAGAAAATGGAATTTTGTCAAACATTCAGGTGTTTTTCAGAGAACCTATTTGCTCAAGTAAGAAGTTTATTTGTTGGTGATGGCTGAATACTTAATTACAGTAGCTGTGCTAAATATCACTGCTGGAGCTTGAGATATATTTAGAAAACACAGCAATTAAAATGCAGCACTGTAACATACTGTAACTGATAATAGGTATAGGGCTGAGGAAGGTTCGAGATGTTGCCAAATCTGCTATGGAAACCATAGATGAAGCTTGAAAACGGTGGGAGCTTTTTCTTCCTGTACTAGTTAGAGCCCTTACTCCTCTCCGTCAGTGCAACATGCAGTAATACAGGGATTTTCGAGGGAATCTGAAGGAGTTAGGTGCCTTTGACAGTAATAATCATTACAACATTAGTCTTACTGTCTATAATTTATCTGCTTCACAAGATTTGTTTCAAATAATGAACCGAAGCTTAGTCCTGAACAGACCCAAAGTATTCCTTTAAAAGGCTCCTCTCCTTTCACATGAGGCGTACACATCCTTTGGGTCATGAATCGGAGCATGTGATTCCCACCTGGTCTGGCTTCTTGCACAGATCAGCACAAGTCGACACGATCATCCTAGCTCTCCCCACAGGGGCTCTGATTTCATCTTGTGTTCCCAGATGGTGATAGAGAAGGAGACTGAGTGCGGGACACAAAATATAAAAGTTTACCCCAAGCATGCCCGAACCTTTTGTGATTTCATCTGTTCTCTGCTTCTCCGTCCTCCTCCCCTCCCTTCTCTGAGCACCCTCAGCCCTCTCTGATTTAACGAGCGCTCAAGCTGTTGAGCCCTATTAAGGCTCAGACCCTCAGACAGTCCCAGCAGAGAGCAGGTAGCAGAATGCAAGCTCTAATACGTAATTCCTGACTGTGTTTTTAACACTGTCATGCCATGTGCAGGAAGTCAGGCACAGTACATCTTGAAGGACAAAGTGGGAAGGCATTGTCTGCTTGGCACAAACTGTTTGACTTTGCTGGAGGAAACCTGCTTTGCAACATGTATGGAAAAAGCCTGCAGTCTTACGGGCTCTGAACTTTCCCCGAGTTGCATTAACTGTGAAAAAGAGATGTAAGAAGTATCCTTGTCCTCATTGAAGCTCTATTTTTGCTTTGAAAGTCCCACACGGTTCACTGAAACAGTTTCTCCATCCATCTTCAAAACATGAACTTACTGATTGTCAGAGCTCCATACTGACAGGATGAGGAACTGGCTTAGCCTATTTATCCATAAAACAGTGGCACTATATAAGTTACTTTAGCCAGTGAGTTGCCTGGAAAGCAAAGGGGCTGTTCGTATTTGCAGGCTGATTCAGCCTGTGATCACTATGTAGAGCATGCGAACAAAAGTGGCAATTCACTCAAGCCACAAAAAAAAATTTTTACCTATCATTTACAGTGCCATTCTTTAAAGCTCCTTTCTTTCAGTATGTTTTTTAAATTGAATTATTATAGGTATGGTGTACGTGTCCTTGTTTCACTGAGAATTTAATTGACAAAAACCTCATTTTCGACTGAAAAAGACGGCTTTGCTGGAAGCATAATAATCCATGCACCATTAGCCTTGGTTATAGTCAAAAAGGACCAGTAAAAATGTCACCTTCTAGCTCAGGTCAGCTTTCTGAGTGGATCACAGGTGGTGTTTGTTCACTTTACTGACTAAAATAAATCTTATTTCTCTTGGCTGCAAGAACAATGCAGTTAATGGAGATTGAGGTGGGCTTCAGGCTGCGTCACATATATTCAGCAGAGATTAATTTAGTACTTTAATGAAGAATGTTTATCAGTAGTCATGATGCAGGGGAAACATCCATTAAGAGCCCTGGGTGAACTTCCAGTAGTCAGGAAAGAGAGTGTCCCTGTAAATTAAGCTGAGCCAAAGAGGCACGGCGAGCACAGGGTTCCCCGTGGCACTCCTTGAATGGGGCCAGGCTGGGCAAGGCAGGCCAGTCGGGGGACATCCCTCCTCCCTGCGGGTGAAGGAATGCAGCAAGGCAAGATCTGGCAGAGCAATCCTGTAACTCTGACACAGGGTCGACTCAAAATTCCAGTGGCAGTGACGGGGTGAGTCAGGTCGGTGCCTGTGGCAGCAGGAAAGCAGGGAGGAGATTTCTTCCTTCTTCACACTGGCCTGCAAAGCTAGTTAGCTGTGGGAGGACATTTTTCAAAGTCGTCTACCTTTTTTAAAGGCAGAGTGGCTGCCATGGCAGTACAAGCCCTGTCCTGAATGCTCCTGCGTCCTGCTGCTGGCCGACGTGCTGACACTGTGGCAGCATTGCTGGTCTTCATGCACGCGGTACCAAACCGTAGTGGAGTCGCTGGGTGCCCTCACCTCAACGGTGGGCTCCTGTCTGGCCCCACTGCACTTCTGATGCTTTTCTCCTCTGCTTCTGGTCTCCAAAGATGAGGCAGAGCCAGCAGAAGCAGGGAGATTGGTGGGATTTCCTACGCAATGCCAGCAGTACATCTTTTCCTCGCCATCACTGTGCCAGAGAAGAGCTCCAAGACACATGGGGCCAGAGGGGGTCTGTATGTCATGTGGTGCAGCTGGAGCAGGAGGGAAGCGTGCTGGGATTAGGACATCCACATCATGGGAGTGGGCAAATGCCCTCAGCACAGGTCGTACAGCTCTAAGGGGGCTGGGAGGGAGGGAGGAAGAGTCAGGGGCTGAGGGAAGGAGAGAGGAAGAGGAGGGGACCCAGAACCACAGCCTCCAGGACTGCACTGCTTCCTCCTCCAAGAGGTTTTGCAGTTTGTACTTGTAACCAAGCTACTATTTTGGTATCAACTTTATGGTTGTTTTGAATGCCATTGGCCCTCAACATTTGACGCAGAAATGCAAAACCATGATCTCTGCTTTATTTAGAGAAATAGGCTGGGGCTGTTTTGAATTCTGAAGCCATGACAATCAAAAGGTTTGGAAAGAAGAATGGCGCAGAAAAGGAGAGAAAACCAGCACATGTGTGGGTGCATGCACGTGTACTCTCCAGATCGCAAACTGGGGAGAGAAGAGGTGCAAACATTTGGGAGCTGATGCTATAGATGCCTGTTACCCTCGTGTTCATCCAGAGCAACTTCTTCAACTTCTGCTGAGCCACCTGACTTCTCCTTAGAGTAACAGATAATGAAACGTTGCTCCCAGTTTTGCCACACAAGCCATTTCAATTTTTCAGGAGAGTTGCAAACCTGCAAGCTGAACTGGAATGTCATTCACAAAAGCTGTCCCCTTTACCTCTCCCTCCTGCGTGGGCGTATCACACCAGGCTACTCAGGCAGTGCTACAGTTCAGCGTTCTCCGTATGAACTCGATAATAAACACTGCAAAAGGCAAACACGTTTCCTTCCACTCTGCTAGCAGGGGAAAAGCAAGGAGTAGAAAAGGCACTGAGATGAAAGACATAGCTATAGGTGGAACGCATCCACCAGGTGATGAACAAACAATACCCAGAATAGACAGAAAATACTTTCAACACTGTGGCAGGGCAGGGCAGGCTTCCCTGTTCCCACACGTGGTGTGCAGTTATAACTATAGCTGTCACAGGCATCCTGAAGAAACATAAAATCCACCTGGCAGAAGGTTTCAAACTTTCCATAGCGTCAGCCTCCCCAGAATGTCTCCATTGTACCTACTGGGGCAGCGCCAGGCAGGGAGCCGCAGGGTTCCCGTGGCAGCCCTCCAGCTGCACGCCTGCTGGAATTGAGCCGATTGTCTGCTGGGCACCGGCTCACTGCAGCACGCCACCCTGCAAGGTAGCAGATTTCAAGGCCCAATCCGTGGTAGCAGTGTCCTCCCTACTCGCTCCCCACCAGTAGAAGCCCCTGTGTGCCAGGGACCACAGCTTAGTCACTCTGCAGCCTGCATCCCTCTTCCTCTGCGGGTGCGAGGGGGAGGAGAGGGAGGAAAGGAGGAGAAACTGGTTATCGCCACCAGCAGGTTGTCACCGCTCAAAACGCTGCTCCCAAAGGGTTGCCCTTCTGTGCGGGTGCCTCTTCCCTCTGTGAGGAGTGGGAATCACACAGACGCTGGGGAAACTGGGTTGAGTGGAAGCAGCTACCTTTGAAGGGGTCGTGAGAAATGTCAGGCTGTCTCCAAAGCCCTCTCCAGGCTTTTTTACTTGTGGATTACCCCCCCCCCCCGAAAATATATGGGTTCATGCGAGAGAAATTAACGTTAATGAGGCCATTGTTAATCTAATCTCTTCCTTTTGCTTAATTTTGTCAATGTTGTAAAAAGAAAAACAAAATTCTCTTTCTTCCTGGGCCTTGTATGGGCTCTGTCCATAGCAGGAGGCCAGTTCTGAGGAGGCACCTGGAGCGTGCCAGGTCTTTTGCTCTTTATTCAGCAGTGGACTCCAATATAACCAAGTTAATTAGCCAAAACATTTTAACAGCAGTGTACACTGCTGCACAGGCTAGGTAATATAGTAAGGGCTGAATATAGTAAGGGCTAAGAAAGGGCTTGCAAACTGTTTAAAGTGAGAGTCGATAATTCTTGCTATGTGCTGCCTCCCTCTCTGCAACAGATCCATCCACACATATTAAAAGAAGAGCTGAATCACCGCATTATAAATAGACCCACTACGTATTTTTTCTCCCTGAAAATAATTTCAAACCGAACATGCCTACTCTATTCACTTTGAATTACTGCTCCTAAGAAAAGAGAAGATGACGACATTTTCTAACTCTTTCTACTTTCCCTATTAGTAGCCTGACTGTTAAAAGCCTTGACTGTTAGCCTTTGGGATGCAAACCTGCTCCCATTTAAGTCAATATGAGTGTTATCATTGACTTAATTGGAAGTGAGATTGAGCCATTGGGCATGTGAGTGGCTTTGTGTAGAGCTTGAAAAAAAAAGTAAAGGAGACTGAGGCAAAACGTAGTACCAGTTTTTTCATCACAGCAATAATCCAGACTGGCCCAGCCTGCCCATAGTCATGCTAAAAGGAAAGTCTAGCCTGAAAGGAAGCGCTCATAGTATTACAGCTTAATTAGTTTATGGGAGAAAAATGCTGAAGGGGAGAGGAGCTCCCGTTGTTAAATATTTTACCATTGCAACACTGACTAATGTTGTCTGCTCGACACTAAGTTAGCTGGAGTCCTTGCCCTGTTCCACTGCAGCCTGCCCAGGTTTCTGTGCTCCCTCCTCAAGCCTCGGTTTTGGTTTAATGACAGTTATTCTGGGTACCTCTGAAAGCACAGAAAACATTTCTTTTCTGTGTATCTAATTTGCCCATTATTAACATTATCCCCAATCTTTTAAGTAGCTGATTCTTAAGCAAAGAAATAGCAATGAAGCAAGGAAAGAATGTGATAGGGAGATTTACTGTGTGGGAGGCAGAGATAAAATTAGATTTCTTTAAGCTATGTAGTACAGTTATTAGAAAGTTAGGCTAATTTTTCAAGGAGCTGTCACTTAAATAACCTGATCTTATTATTCATGCTGAGGTATTTACTACAGAAATTCTTTCCCCCAGGTCATCATTTTTTTCCAGCAGCAGAAGTTGGGAACTCAACAATTGTTTGCATCCCCCAATAATGCAATGGCATGTTATGGTAATGCAAGTAGTAGATTATTAAAGGACGCGATTTAAAAACACTCTGCTGGTTCTAGTGGAATTTGTTTGTTTGGCCTCTTTTAGTATTTTAACCGTGTCTCTCCAAATTTTCCATCCACAGTCTCTCAGTAGAGACAGCAGTAAATTTTTCCCGCCTTGATTTGTTCTTAGTGCTGTTTCTCATTATCTGCTGCCTTTTCTAAAGGTGTCCCAGCATCAATCCCACTGACTGCCAATAGCACCCAGTATCTACACCACCACAAAACTCCGAAGTGTATTTTCTCTTGATTGCTTTCTTTTTTCCCCAGCTCTATTCTTTTGCTCCCACCTCCACGTTGCCTCCAGTCCTGGCCCGTGTATGAATTAATCAGACTGACTTTTAGGCTAAACTATGGGCTCTTAGGAGCATGTGTAGCTCTTAACACAGAATACATTTTCCAAGCCATGAACTGGGAGGTAGTCTCAAACCATTTGTGGGTTTGGCAGTCCCACACTGCTTGGCAAAAATTTTCACTTACGCTCCTTTCAACAATGTGTCTCCAGCTCTACGCCTCTGTTTTGTTCTGCTTTACAGGACTACCTCAGCATGTACTTCTCAGCTCCAGTTTGCTGGCACACCACCCTGAGCGCTCCTCCTAGCCTTCCCAGTGAACCAGGAGAGGTCTGCGTGAACCCATGCGGCTCTTTACTGCAGAGTCAACCTCTCAAACCTCAAGGGGACTCTAAGTCTTCCATGAATGAGGAAACTGGTGGACAACAGCAGGTTATTGTTTTTATACCAGAAAACATAATAAAGGGGTCGAGGAGGGAAAAAAGCATATACTTTTATCATGCTTTCATTATTTACTGTCTTAGCATAATCTCTTGCTGCTGGTGGTTTGCCAATAAAACGGGTCCTTCCTTTTTTAGAGAGGACACTTTTTAATCATTGCCCTCTGCTGTGTAGTTGGCCGAGTATGACCTCACATGCCAAATGCTCAAGGCTTGGAGAAACAGTCAGCACACCATACAGATCTGTGCTAGCTGTGTTAGGCGGCTCACAGCACGCGTGATTTAATTTGAGCACAGGAAAGGAAGAGATATTGAAATGAAGATCATCTAAAGTCCCTCAAAAATGGCTAAGGTTTGGGAGCCTCCTTAAAGTTGCAAATCCATGTATGCCCAAGACCTCTCCAGGTTAGGCAGTGAAGAGACACTCTCGCTTCCACGGGGTATTGGCGGCTGATCTCCTGCGTCAGAGTGCACATAGCTGTTCCTCTAGGAGAAGTTTGGGGAGGTTGGGGCTACCATAGATTTAATTTTTTCAAGAGAAATGCTTGCTTGTTTAAAATGAGGTAGATACGAACACGAAGGTAAGCACAATGTGTCCTTAAAACATGGACTATGTTCTAGTAGGGGAAAGGGAAGATCCTAATCAGCTACCGAGGCTGTTACCTCCAGAACAGCAGCATATGGGAAAAATCAGCCTTTAAAGCAACCACTTTGATTCATGAAAATGGTATAAAAAATGCTGAGGAAGCTCTGAGGGAAGATGGAAAAAGATGAATATGACTGGTTGAGGCTGGGGTGGGAAGTGGTGCGCTTTTGAAAATGCCAAGAATAGGACAAGATGAAAATAGGGTTACTGGGAGATGTATTCATCTCTGAAACTTCAGACACTATGCAGTAGTTAAGCAGCACCAAGGAACTTTTTTTCAAGGCAGGTACAGAACTGGCAGAGCACTAACAGAGACAGGGACAGTGTGCTAATGATGTACACGCAGCTCTTCTCACCTCTGCTGCTAACCCCTTGTGCCGCTCTAGGTCCACATGCTTCCTCCCTTCCTCCTTCCTCTCTTTGTATCTCTCCTTCTCTCCTTTCTTTCTCTCTCTCTTTCTTCAAATGAGGCGAATACACACGCTTTTTATTAGTGCTGGTAGGTGGGGAAACAGAGGTTGAATCTGCCTGGTAAATTTGCATGCCAAATTCACAAGACCATCAGGCTCCTCTCATTCTCAGAAATATCTGTCCTTAAAAACACTTGTAACAGAAATGACATTGTAAGCAAGACAAGCGTCCCCAATGAGCGAATTAAGCTTTTCAGCATTAAGTTTTCAGTAATATACGTCAGCATCCAGTCAATTGTTTTCTTAACCTGATTATGGCATTGCACTTTTTGTAACAATAAACATTACATTTGTTTTGTTCTTTTATAGGAAAAGAAAAGTGGGGGTAAGGAATTATAACTCGGGAGTGCAAGGACAGGCAGGAAGAGTGTAACTAGGACATGGATTCAAGGCAGGATGTCTTAAAAACCTCTTTCAGATTTGTTTTTCTCTCTCTTGGTGACCTTGCCCAGTTCCTTTAGGGTTTTTTTGCTGCAGTACGCGTGACTGCAGAACGGCACGACAAACTCCCTTCTCTATCATGTAAGAACAAGAGACGGTTCTCCCCCAGTCTCCAACACTCACATGCATGCATCCCTGCGCCGGACTCCACGTTGCACCGTCACCAACGTGACGGCGTGCGCGGCAGAGCACAGACCCGCTGTGACTTGGTTTGCTCGCTGCAGGCAGGCGACACGAGCTGTGTTTGCACGTAGGGTTTCCAGTGGGGTTTGCGCTGTGACTGCCCTGCCAGGGCTGACACCCACTGATGGGTGTGAGCTCTCCTTTTTTCTAAGGAGAAAGCAGGACCCTAAAATGGATCAGAAACGATCCTTATTATCACACCGTCCCGGTGCCCTTGGCTCCCCGGGGCCTCCCAGCTGCAGGGGCGGGGGTAGCTGTGTTTTTTCTCCAGTCAACCCCAGCCCCGAGAGCCTTGGTGGCCCACCCTGAACGTGCAGCACAGAGTTTGGGGCTTAGCAAACACCCGTTGGTGTTTTGGGCGACTGTTTATTTCCGGTCTCCTTCTCCTCTTTTGTCTGGCTCTCGCGGTCCCCGGGTGCTGTGGGATTCCTTCCCCTGCCCCAGATTTTCCTTTGTGTCCTTACACAACTCCCGAAGGCCAGACGTTCAAAACTTTGGGCTTAACTGTTCTGCCTTTGTTCGAGCCCTCTGTGAAATATGATTAGCACATATTTACCTAGCCGAGAGGCACATCGTAAGGCCTAAGGAATGGCTCCACAGTACCTGGTATGATGTAAAAGCCTAGAAGAGCCCGATAAGGAGGTGAGCTTTACTTAATTAAGTTAACCTTCAGATTAATTGAGCTGCTTTCTAAAAAATGCAACATGAGAGCACCCAACTCCTGCAGGGCTCTAGTCTCGTTTCTGGGGCTGCGCTCGTTAGATACAGCCAAACGCAGTGTCTGTCAGAGGGTGTGTACATTGCTGAGGGACCACGCTGATCCTCCCTGCTTATTTATGCTTTGCAAAGTGTAAATTTCAAAAAATAAATAGTTGATCTACTCCGCATGCAGCGAAATTTTGCCCAAGGCTGGGCTGGTGATTTTTTTTTCTGTGTGTCTGCTTGCTCCTTTGGATCATGCCCACATGCTGCTATTTCAGTTCCTAACCTAGCAATTATCCAGCTACATGTATGTGCAGCAAGTGAACCAAACACAGCTGCCTCCCTGGTGAGTTCAAGGAAACTCAGGTGTCTCTTTCCCTCCTTTTATTGAATTGACCCTTTGCACATTATCCTGTAATTCTTTTTCTTTAGCAATTTATAGCTATAAAGGTATATCCTTTTAAGCCCCTCTTTCCTCTCTTCTCAGATTGCAATTCTTTTTTTTTTTTAAGACTAATTAGCCAGGGGCTTTGTGGATAAGCTGTTGGCTTTAGTGCCTCATTTCAGGGCCCCTTCCTGTTCAAGTGTAAAAGACAGAGAGGTCGCAATAGCAGTGCTCAGCATAAATTCCCTCCCCTCATTGGAAATCTGTCACCCTCCTCTTTAGCTCTTGACATGAAAAAAGGAAGAAAAAAAGCAATATGTGGGAGAATCTCTGTGGTGTGTTGTCAGGCAGTCTGACATCCTAATGTTTCTTTTGCTGGGAAACAGCTGAAAAGAGAAAGGGCTTGCTGACTTGCTTCTCTTGCCATCCACGGTCAAGCAGAAGGAGCCGCTGAGTGGGAAACTAGAGCTGGCGCAGCCAGTAAGCTGTGCAGAAACAGCCATAAATCCCCCGTCGATGTACAGGTGAAACTCAGTCAGCAGAAAGTTCTCAGAAGATGCTGGATACCAGCCTGGGTGGAAGAAGACAGAGGCCAAACAGCATCACCCGGTGGAGCTGGGGCAGAGGGGAAGGGAGCCCTCAGTGATGGGGGGTGAGATGCGGGGCCCCCAAAGAGCTTCAGCACAAGTCCAAGAGCACTCCTGAACAGGGGACTGCAACAACAAGGGCTCCGGACGAGTCTCTGTTAACTGTGTTTGATGGGAAATTTTTCAATACTGTATAGCAGTGTCTTCTGGGGGGGGTTTCTTTTGTCTTCCTGGGGTGAAAAAGGTGAACGGAGCCAGCACAATTCTAGACAGTGGTACCTGGTATCATCAGGAGCTGCTTCACATGTAGTGGAGTTTTAACTATTTAAATCTCTTGACTAATCAATAGTTTAAACATTAGTTGAACATAGTTAACAAAAACTACTGTTTTTTTTTCCTGGGAAAAAATAGAATTCCAAGGAATGATGAAGACTTGCTTGAGAGTTGATTTGACTATCTGTGGTTTTGGGTGATCTATCGAATCTCAGAAAATATAACAGTCAAAGAAACAGATGTAAAATGGAAAAGTAAGTGTTTTACCTTTAAAGTAAAGATCTGTAGTCTAATCTAGCATAGGACTAATTTATGTACGCATATCTTTAAGAATTTAAAGATTATTTCTTCCAGTTCATATTCATCATGCTTGTAAGATATATTTCAGGGGACAGAAACATGTAAATAAGGAAATAAACTTAAGCCATTTCTTATTTGTTTCTTTTGATCACTTCAGCTAGGAGGAAGAGTCCTTAGAAAGAAATCTACCAGAAATATTCCCAGTGGCACGGATGACACTACACACCCTGGGGTTTGGCTCAGGAAATGAGATATCTAGACAAATCACTTTTTCTTACTGGATGTTGTGGTTTAACCCCAGCCAGCAACTAAGCCCCACACAGCCGCTCGCTCACTCTCCCCCAGTGGGATGGGGGAGAGAATCGGAAGAGTAAAAGTGAGAAAACTTGTGGGTTGAGATAAAGACAGTTTAATAGGTAAAGCAAAAGCCGCGCACGCAAGCAAAGCAAACCAAGGAATTCATTCACTACTTCCCATGGGCAGGCAGGTGTTCAGCCATCTCCAGGACAGCAGGGCTCCATCACACCTAACGGTGACTTGGGAAGACAAACGCCATCACTCCAAACGTCCCCCCCTTCCTCCTTCTTCCTCCAGCTTTATATGCTGAGCATGACGTCATATGGTGTGGAATGTCCCTTTGGTCAGTTGGGATCAGCTGTCCCGGCTGTGTCCCCTCCCAACTTCTTGTGCACCCCCAGCCTCCTTGCTGGTGGGGTGGGGTGAGAAGCAGAAAAGGCCTTGACTCTGTGCAAGCGCTGCTCAGCAGTAACGAAAACATCCCTGTGTTATCAACACTGTTTCCAGCACAAATCCAAAACAGCCCCATACTGGCTACTATGAAGAAAATTAACTCTACCCCAGCTAAAACCAGCACCCTGGAGAAGAAAAAAATGCATTAAAAAGTGTCATTTAATGCATTCTGTAGTGGTAGAAAGGTCTTTTTTGTACGGGGGACCGCTGATATATTTCCTTACAGCCAATATACATCACTGTAAGCCACCCTGCCTGTTTTATTCTGTGTATCTGTCTATACAGCCACTTCCTATTCTAATTTAATTTCAAGAAGCTGAAATTCTGTGACAAGATTTATTATGGGTTTGATGATTTCAGACTTTAAAAGGCAGTCATAGGTGATTTTAAAAGATGAGATAAACTTTCAAATACATCAAATGTCTCATTGGATGAAAGATTAAGATGGGCTTGATTTTATCTGGGTTTTCTGCAAATGCCCAAAGTAGCTTTCACACTGTCTGAAGGGATGTGGAGACCTGGGGTTTGCATTTGTGAATCTGAAGGCTGGGGCTGGCTATCAGTTGGTGTCTGAATGGGAAACTGGATTTTTTTGTCTTTGGATACAGCCTAGATTTCTCCAGAAATATGCTCGTTTTCCATCCAGAAATTTTGTCCAGACACAGCTTGGGAGACTTTGGCTGTTTGTCAGGAGTTTCTGAGTGCTAAACAAAGCTTGCCAGGGGGAGAACACTGTACCTTGCCGTACTTCACAGCTGGGGTGTGGGTCTGTGGCTTGTTTTTTCCCTGCACATGTGCCCGGGCAGCAGGCTGTGAGCCCCATCTTAACCTCTGCTCGGAAACTGTCTCTTGAAGCCATGCTAGCTGGGACTGCACCCTGTTTCCCACTGCCTCTTCAAACGTATGGATGGCTGCGAATGCCTGCATGAGAAATACCCATGCTCTCCACGCAAAGAGAAACCGTCCGTTCCCATTTCTAACCAAGATTAAGTGACAGCGTCACATGCAACTACAAAAGGAAAGTATCCAGGAGGGAGTATGTGGTCTGTCGCTCCCACCTCAGTTCTCTGCTGCTAAATCAAAGCTACCTCCACAAAAAAACAGGCTACCAGGAACTTAAAGGGGCAGCTCCAGAGAAAACCTAATCCCCCACTTGCTAGTGCTTGCCATTTAGTGGTAAGGTTTATGATATCTGATGTTTTCCCCAAAGCCCCAGTTCTTTGAGTCACACAGCTTGGTGAAAATTATTTTCTCAAATGTTAATTTCTAGAAAAGCCTGAAGACGTGACCAGAGTCCTCCTTCCACAGTGAGAAGTGAAAAGAAAAAGGGTCAAACTTACTGTTTTTAAGCAGTTTCTAGATATTTAAGTTCATTTTGAGCTTTCTGGGGTCTAGTGTGTGATTTTTTAAAGCATAGCAATAATAACACCATGTTACAATTATGCAGCACAGTATAACGATGCTCAGGGCTTCCTACTGCCATCACTACCTCTTTCCCTTGCTAAGACTGGCAAATCCTTTCTGCTTCTCCATCTCCTTCCTCCTGGGGCTACTCCAGCTCCCCTCTTCCTTGCCTCTCCCAGACTTTCCTCCCTCCTCACCACCTCCCTGTGCTCCTCCCAGTCATTGCAAGCACCCAGTGAGCACCAGCAGGGCTTTAGTACCTTGGTCCCCTTCTCGTGTCCCCTCCATCAGAGTGGCATTTTCTCGCCCCAGGCTCCTGGGGGCTTTCAGGGGTGTAGAAGACAGCACGATAACCTGGCACTTGCTGCCTTCTTCAAGTCAAACACAGACCTGGCAGAGGGCAGTTTTGGTGCTGAGGGTCACGGGGGTCCCCAGCACATCCATAGCAGCTGGGGGTTGCCATCGCAGGGGGTGTGCAGCCACAGCAAGAGGTATCAGAGGGTCACGACTCCCAGAATTGACTTTCTCAAGGTGAAGGCACCTTATGTGACCTACCTTAGCAAGGAGGTAGATACAGGAGAAACAGATGACGGTGGCAGTTGTATAAAAGGAACAGAAACGGGGAGGGAGAAAAAGGTTGGATTTCAGACCTAATGTTTTATAGTGTTTTACAATTCATTTTTTATCCAGTTGAAGGTCAGTCTATGGGGCTGTGATTGCTGCCTGTGGAAGGGAAGGCAAGTGAGGCAGCTGTACAAGAAAACTTCTGTCCATGGTGGCCTGTATCGCTGGGCTCCCATGACACTCAGTGGCAAAAGTGGAACTCCTCTGCAGGGCAATTCAAAGCAGAAAATTAACTCCCTGTTCTCCTTTTTCCGTCCAAGGGGAATTAGGACCAGGCCAAAGTTCCCCTTTCTGAATAATGCCCTCCCTGCTTTTCTTAATACATTGCTTTGTTGGATTAAATGGGGCTTAGCATGTGAGTTTACCTGAACAACCATTGGCGAACACATATAAAAGCTACACCTGTGAGGAACAATTGCAAGGAGCGCTGTCATGCAGCTCCACAGGCTGCTTTGGCCTGGAGTAGAGGAGGATTGGCAGTAAAGAGCGATGGCTTTATTTGTACACCAGTTTCAGGTGTAAACAACAACTGCTTTATGCAAAACCTTCTGTCCATAAAGCTTTTCTCTTGCCTGTGGAGCCATTTAGCAATCACCAAACCCTGTTCAGACGCAGATGCTGTTTTAATTCTGAAGAGATATATGTATCTATTTCCTTTTGATAACTTACTGTTGCTACCAGCATCTATCACCAACATCTGCTTGAAATAACTCTTCTGGCCTATTTCTCTCCCCTGCTATACATGTTCCCAATCCTACTGAATTTCCATGTAGCAACGGGCAGTGTTGGCTTGTGGCGCTGGACTAACGGTGAGTCAAGGATGAAAATGTGCCTGTACGCAGGCAAGCAACAGTCATGCATGCCATCAGGTGCAGCTGTAAAGGAAAATTAGCTCTGTGTGTCACCACCACCACAGGAAAGGCTCTGCTTGTATTCAGGTGTAACTCTGGAGATTGCTGAGGCAAGGTGCTGATCACAGTCAGTTCCCAGGAATTCCTATGGCTGGTGGGGCTGGGAGGCTTCATTCCCTGTGGAAGCTTTACCTCTTGTAGTACCCTGCCCCTGCCCCCCAAACCTCTTCTATGCAACTGTCGCAAATCACTCTGAGCCAAAGGCACAGCTCCAAAGGGGTACTCACTGGATGTGCAAACGCTGCGGGACTGAATGGTGCTATTATGCAGGGCAGGAGTTTGCATTTCCTTTATGCATGCAAAAAGTGCCACCTCCACCAAGGCCCATTAAGGTCTTCCTATCTCCAGCTGATGCTATATCTACCATTTAGAGTACTTGTGACCCTCTCAAAAATACAGCTTACCTCCTGGGCAATTTCCATCAGTATCCAGGACTCACCAGAGATCATCAGTTCCCACCCCTGAAACAGAGATGCAGAGTTGCTTGCAAATCTGCCTCAGAGCAATATGTAAGAATCCCAGGCAGAATATTCCCAAGCTCTGCAGAGGTATGCCCATGCTTATAGGCATTTCCAAGGGATACCAAAACCAGGCACAGGCTACACAAATGACTGTGGGAGAATGAGGGCAACTCAGCCGAGTGCTGCGTTCAGCTACCGATTCAGAGAGTTGAGTTCAGCTTGCTTTGGAGGAGGATCTGAACCCAGCTCCAGAGCAAGGCCTATTTGAGAGTCTCCAAATCACATTTATTCACACCGTCCTCCTTTGAGCACGTGAGGAAAAGCTTGCCAGGGCATTTCTACTGTTCCAGAGAGTGAGCTGAATATCCGATTGGCTTCCCTTTCTGGCTGTCCCGGAGAAGACAGAGGAAGGGTCTGAGCTCATTTAGCTCTGAACAGCAGATTTTTGAGGACCCTTCCCCATGCCACCTCACTTTCCCTTGAGTTAGGGGTCTAACCCGGAGCTTTGCATTCCCGTATGTGGTCAGTGGCCACTGCACGGAGTGGAGCCCCAGCCAGATGGCGTTGGGGGGGACTCATTCAGCAAACCCCCACAGTGAGAGGCGATTACCAGCCTTCTCCCCCTTCTGCTTTCTCCCCCTGGCCCTGCCCCCAAAGCCATTTGCTATTACCAAGCTGCTGTTTTCCCTGCAGCAAAACCAGCACGATGCATCTGAACGCCTCCCAGGACAAGGTGGCTTCTTGTAAACCACAGCGTTTAAACTATAGCGTAAGCACCGATGTGGACGAGGAGTGGACGCCCCATTCCCTTTTGTCGGTTCTGCGAAGGTGAAAGTAACCGCTAGCTGGGGATGGATGGGGGGAAGTAGCATCTTACATGATCACAGCCTTAAGCTAAGTGAATAGGAGGCAAAGCCCTCCATATCTCTGAGGTTTAAGCTTAAAGTGCTTTACAGGCGCCTGGGAAACAGATTTCATGGTGCTGTTGGCAAGTGTTATAGGTAAGTTTTTAATCCTTGCTCTGTTAATGAGGCATCTAATGCACAGAGCGTGTGATCTTCCCCTCTGTTGTATGATGTACCATCAACCGTGCAAAATGTCCGCAGACCAGAATGGCAATGTCTCGTCTGCACCTCTGGGGATGACACGCACAGCAGGACACCTGGTGTTGGGCAATGGAGGCCAGAGAGGTGCAAAGCCTCCAGGGATCACACAAAGTCTTGCTGATTTTTTTTGGCATGGGGTGCATTCAGGAGTGATCTGCCCGGGGCCGCAGCGCAGTCTGTGCAACTCTGTCTGAAACCCATGACATGACCTCAGGTCTCTTAACTCCTGCTTCTGTGCTTGGACTGGGCTCTGCTTCTCTTGGCACAAACAAGGGAGCTCAACAGGCTCCGTCTTTCCATTTCCCTAAGAACTAAAAAAGTTAATGCTAGAAACGCTCTTTTTTGAAACATTTGTAATTGGCAGCTCCTGCCAAGTATTAGCAGGCCAGTAAAATCTCTCTACATAAATTGTGTTGCAATTAGCGTGATTTGTTTAATGTCACCTTGTCTGGCTGTCTGAGAAACTGTCTCAAAATGTAAAAACACCACGTTTTTCAGTTGAGGGAGTGGAGTCTCACTGCACCAAGACGTTTTTATTTCCCTCTATTATTTTACAATGGCCTTTTCAAATCACTCAGGCTGGTGAACCTAAGCCAAGTTAATCAAGAATTCCCAGATAAGGAAAATTACAGCCATAAGATATATAACAACAAGCACCAAAATTTTCTTAATAAAGGTAATATGCTAATAATAATTAATGGATATTGCATTCAGCACACAGGACAACACAGTAAAAACATCCTTATACCCCAAAAATACTTGGTATATGTTGTAAATAAGCCATTTTAGGGGGAAGCAACAGAAGGGGTGACAGGAGAAAGTAGTTTGCTTGCTGGAAAGGGGAGTTAGGGCTGACCGGCCTCCTTGGTGTCCCTCAGCTCCTGCGCTGGCCTCCCTGAGCTGCACACCCAGGTCCGAAAGGCAAACACGAGTAAGTGATGGCAATTTTCCCACCAGGTGGCAACAAGGGGAGTAATAGGAAAGCAGTCGAGGGGCACTGGTAAGACTGGAGTGCAACTGGGGAGCAGCACCGTGGCTTCCCAGTGGACTCCAGTACATTAAAAAAGCCCCAGCTTGAATGCGGTCCCGTTATTGTCCATCAGTGCCAGAAAAAGCTCATGACAGGCACAGCACAAGGAAAACCAGTCAGGTCTTACGTGCACCCGGGTGTTGCAACCTGATAAAATGACTCTTATCTTCCCCATCCCATGAACATCACCAGCAATCTGAGAAACAGAAAGAGGAAAAAAAAGATCAGGAAGCCTTTTCAAGCATGAGAAATGTTTCGGGGTGAGGAAAGTGCAGAAGGAGCACCGAATGCCCAGCTCAGCACCAGCATTTTTCAACTTCAATCTTTTTTCCAAATGTTCTGCTTTTATCCCAATTAATTGAACAAATGTCTTAAAATTCACAGCACAACCCGAATTTGATTAAATCTAACTTGGTTCATATGATAAAGCACTGCGGTTAGAATGCAGCTAGAAAAATACATTATGCTAGGACAAATAAGTATGGTTAACTTCAGTAAGAGCAGAGGTAAATTGCTTTTTGCACAAGATGTGCAATTGTACCTCAGTACAGCTTTAATCAAAGTAAAATATTATATGGCAAGGGAAAAGAAGAAAAAACCCTCACAACATAACATTTTGTCTACTAACCACTCAGTAAAACTTCATGTTTAAATTCCTAAATAAAGCCAAGGCTGTACGTCAGTTTTCCCCAGTTAGTATGTAAACAATTAAGTTAAGGCAATATCTGGCTATGAACTATTTATAACAGATCAAAAATCACAGATAGTCAATGTGAATGCAAGCTGTCCATCAGAAGTTTGTCTGCCACTGAAACTTTCACTGGAAGGGGAAGAATGGAACTAAATACAGGTATTTAAATGGAGTTTGCATTCACACTTATGGCAATGTTTTCACAGCCAAATGAAAAAGAATGTAAATTAAGCATAGCTAATAAATGGGATAGAAAGTACTAACCTTGCATTTGAGGGGAAGGAATCTTTCTCTTTGCTCTTCAGTGGTCTGTAGCTGATGTTATGTGTATCAGCACCGGCTGCTTCATATTCCTGCTTATGGCACATTGCAACCTACCTTCTATTTGGGGGGAGTCTGCTCTTTTTGGGGGGACCAATGTTGGCACGCTGCTGCTGTTCCCTGCTTTGCCTATACGGATGCCTGCTTGTGGTAGAGTGGGATCACCTGCAACCCCTTTCTCACAGGACCATAGCTGGAGTTGTACCACCATTTAGGACACAGCAAGCTGGAGGAGGATGGAGTAGCTCTGACACACTGCAGCTCAGCGCAGATGCTGGGAAAAAGCTTGATCTTTGACTGCATCTGGCACTTCCCTGTAGCCAGCATGGGAAGACACTGACAAAGCAGCTTCCCATAGGACCTTGGAAGGGTTTCACACTCCCGTATTTCTGTGTGCTGCAGCAGTGTACTGCCTAACACATAGTCAGGAGGAGACTCAGGCTCTCCAAGGGGACACCTGACCATATTGAAAGTGGATGACATACAAGCCACATGGTTCCTTGTTCACTGCAAGGCTGGGAAAGACTCCTCCAGCTCCAGCACACCCTCTTTTTGAAGGTTTCCTCCTTAGCTTGCCAGCTGGGCACCACAACCAGACAGTGTAACTGTAGAAGAGGAAACAGCACTGGAGGGTAGGGGTCATCAAACCTCCTGCTGGTGAATCAGCAGGCTGCAGGCTTCCCAGACCAAAAAAAAGAGCCCTACACATCAGAGATGTCTGCTGCCCTTACCACTGTGGTCAGTGTAAGTGCTCTGGCCCGCAGTCCAATTGAGGGAGGGCATGGGAGGTGTGTTTCAGCCACCAGTTCTGAGAGGATCTGTGTGGCCGCACTGTGGGTGATGTAGCAACCTGGAGAGCCACCAGAAATGCCTCGAGAAAACTAGTATGTAGTTCTCCACCACACTGTGTCGGCTGGAGTAAGAATAAACTAAAGCAAACGTATAAAGCCTGGAGTTTAGTTAAATGTTTGGTAGAAGCAGAGATGAGAGTTCATTAGATAGAAGAGAGTCTGGACAGTTTAGCACCAAGGACCACATACAATCATTTCTCAGAAGACATAAGGGGTTTGTTGTCTCATCATTCAGCATGCTTTTTACTAATTATACAGCCAAAAACATCTTATCCCAGATTTTATGTGAGAATTTTAGCTTCTTGGAGGCAAGAAAAGGAGGGACATGACACCCTCCGGTCTCTGCAAGTACAAAACTGTTTTGCACAGAAACTAATTCTGGAGTGATGGAAAGGTGATGTGTGCTCTCAGGCATCCTTCGCACTCAATGCAGAGCTCAAGGGAGACCTTTGCATGGCCTAACTTTGGGCACCTAGCTTAAAGCCTGAGGTGTAAGGCTGGTTTGGCTGTGGAGCCGGTGGAGAGAGACAGGCAATTCCTTCCAGGGGGGTTTCTCAGCACTGCGGGCAGGGTCCTGTGCTGGGGCACTTGGCCAGCCAGAAACTCCAGCCTGGCAATCAGGCATCCTCCTGGGCAGATAGAGGATACGGAGCTGTGAACAAGCTGGTGCCTCCCACTGCACAGAGAGGTCCTCACCAGCTGGTGTAAACCAGGGCTTACAGCCTTGCCAACAGACTACTGAATCTCCTTTATTATTGATGGCTAACCCTGGAAAGAAAAGGCGTAGGGAAAAGGTGACCAGCGGTCTCTTTGCAGAGGTAGGCGAGCAGCTCCAGTTACCTCTTACCATCCCCCAAAGCTATGGCACGGGCCTGGGGACCCTGGAAACCAAACCTACTCCAGGGGTGGCCTGAGATGAGGCCACAGCCCACCTGAGAAGATAGGAGAGCACCGAAGGGAAATACAGCCGCTTTCTGCTTTGGAGGAGCCTCTCTCCCTCCTTTGGGATGGACCCAGCACCTCATATGACCACCTGCCTCCTGATTTCACAGGGAGTCCTGGATCAGTTCCCAGGAGGGAAATGGCGTGCAGAGGTTCATGGGTGGTAAAGGCTGAGAGCCAACTTGTTTTCTCTGCCTTCCGTCTCCTCTTCCCTGTGGCCTCATCCCTGGCACATTGCGAAGAACAGCCCCTGCCTCCCTATGCCAGAAGCCCAGCAGGGAGGGGAGGCAGGAGCTGCAGGAAAAGCAGGGTCTTCTGGTGCTCCTGGGACATGGGCTGAGCACATCCAACTGACCATGGCCCCTTGGGCATGATCTCTGCTACCTTTACCTGGCCAGTACCTTATCTTGAGGCAGGAATGCCTCCCACGCCGAGAGAAGTTTTCAGCTGTGATTTTATTCACATCCTTCCTATTAGACCCAGAAAGTCAAGTTTTCTCTTTTCAGCCCCTCAGTTTTATTAGTGCACAAGTGTGTTGGTTGCACAGAGCCTCGCAAATGATGGGATTTAACTGGCAGCATTTCACCTGGCCAGATCAGAATCTACCTCTTCTTGACTGCACACATATCACTGCCTCAAAATGCAATACTTCATGTAATTTTGATTCTGTCAGTAAGGGCTGCACTGAAAATCTCATCTGGGCTTGTTAGTAATATAGTGACTTAAAATACCCAGTTTAAAGAAGGCTAGGAAAACAAAGCAAGAAAACCTCAAATCTCCCAATGAAAGCCAGTCCTTTCAAGAGAGAATGAGCAATTTGGGGAATAGAAGTGTTTCCAGTCCAAGGGAGATAGATATTGTGTATTTCAACAAAGCCAAAATATTTCTGGATCATGTGGTCTTAATAATTCTCTTTTTAGTAGGTGTAGTTAGTGCCACAGTCTGAAACCACATCAGTAAAAACTGATCACTCACCTCAAGCTGTCTATAACCAGGTCTTTGCTGCAGCCCCCAAACAGTTTAAGCTATGCCAGTTGTAAAACAACTTCGAAAACTTCCCCAGTGCAGGCAGGCTTGAAGAAAAAAAGAGTCTTGCAGTTCATGTAAGTGAAAAACACATGACATTAAGTTGCTCCCCGGAGCCATTGCTAAATGAATTATGGATAAACAATGTCAGTGACTCCCCCCCCTCCACCCCGCCCTTAACTCAGGCACAAGAAGAAAACACCAGTGCTTGAAGGTTTCGTTCAGCCTGGTGTGAAACTTCCCAACAGGATGAGTCCCAGGCAGAAAGAGGTATCTGCCACTGCTTTATATGCGGATTACTTTCCCCGTGACCACTCACTCCCCTGTAAATTTTTTCTGCTCTGTGGATGTACACACTAAAAATATGCAATAAGGAAGGAATATAAACTCTCACTTTGTGGTATCACTGGCTCGCATATTGCAGCTCAGCAGTCATGGACAGCATCCAGCATTAACGCTCAAAGGGAGCTGCCGTATTTATGACTTCTCCAGCCTCACAAGAGCAAGGAAGGCTGGCGAACAGTGATTGAAGCACAGCTGAATGAAATGCATAATATAAAGAGGGCAAAAATCAAATATGTTTTGAGTCTGAATTCCTAAAGAAATGAGGTTTATGCAATCCTGTTTGTCTGGGCAAGGATGTGTCTGTGGCAGGTTGCTCCTTCCACAAACCCCACACCGGAGTTTGATTCCGCTGACCTGCTGCCAATGACTTTTGACAGGGGGGTCAGCAGTCTTGGAGGCAATTCAGTTTGTCCATGCTGGATGGAAACAGATGCTTATGCCTCACAGGTGGAAAGGCTAATAAACTCACCTGTTATTAGGCATCAGACTATGCCTAATAAGATATCAGATTAAGTTGCTCCCCGGAGCCATTGCTAAATGAATTATGGATAAACAATGCCAGTGACTCCCCCCCCTCCGCCCCGCCCGCGTATAATCGCATATAAATCACATATATGCGTATAATCTGCATATAAAGTATGTATACACTTTATATATATATAAAGTATATATATATTATATATATATACATATATAAGTAATCCTCTCTTCATCAGACTATGAAGAGAGGGCAGAGGTTTTTGAAAACTGCACCCACTTGTTCTGCAGCCCACAGAAGTTCCCCTCCATGGCTTAAACTGGCTATTGCCAGGCCAAAAAAAATCTCTGTGTGTATTTCAAATGCATTTGCCAGCTTCTTCAGAAAAAACATTTCTGATGTGCAGGTCACCTGGGAAGAGGTGGCTACAGTCACAGAGCCTGGTTCTGCCACCTGCTGGTTTCTCTGAAGCTATCGGCAGATGCAGATGCTCCTCCATGGGAGCAAGGTGGCCATCACCCAGCCCAGGCTTTGCTGAGGGCGTTACGCATCGCATGGGGTAATATTCTCTTCTCTGACCAGATGACACAGGTAGCACTCACACGGTGTGCGCTGCTTCTTGTGAATTACACCAGTGCAATGTGAAGTGGGTGCTTGACTCTAAAGTATCTGCTCTTTAATTTGTGGTGGTGAAGTTCAGGCTCCTCAGTAAGCGGAGAAAGTGAACGTCGCCATATCTGCAAGGTGGACAAATAGCATTGGAAAGGTTTTCCAAGCTATGCTCTGCCACATAGTGAATGATGTTTGCATTTCACAGACCCATAACTGGCAAAACTGGGTTTTGGGAGGAGGGAAAAGTTTTCAAAAATCTACAGTTAGAGGCCTGTTTTGCAAGATCTACTATTTTATGTATATCCAAATGGTACTGCTTCCATTAAGAAGATCCCCAATTATGCTGATTTACACAGTAGGCAAAGAAATAAATAATAATGAATGCAATGACATCAAAGACAGTCAATTACCTGTGTTTATAACTAATGTGATCATGGTGCAGCTGTGATAAGTGGATATTCACTGCTTCTTATTGCAAACAATAGCAGTGCTCAGGCTTTTGCGTCCATGTTTGTAACATAATAAGAGGGGACAGTTTTCAAAACAGTGGCTAATATCAAATGCCTCCATCCAAAGAAGGCTGTGAGCACACTGTCTGACATTCAGACGTGAAAAAGCACCAGCAGCTTTCATTTCATCACTTTGAAAATCAGATCACTTGCTTGGGGGCTGCTGTGATTGATAATGCCAGTGCTTGCCTCAGAAATGTCCATGCTCACACCTCTGTGAAGAATATCCAGAACAGTAGTCCAGGACTAGGAAAAAAGTTCTGGCCTACAGTGCATCTGAACAAAGTGCTCACACCGGGTACTGATTATTTCGGGTCTGTGGAATTGAAGAAAGCCCTCTGTCCCCACACGCGGTATCAGCTTTCACTCAAAAAACCTCCCAAACAGTAAAAACTTTTGACTTGATTGCAGCCGCTACAGCAAGATTAAACATATAACTAATGTGCAAACTGAGATCCCTTTGACTCTGAAGAGAGCCTGAAGCAATGACTCAAAACTACGTGAACTTTCAACTTCAGCTCACTCAGGGCTGTGGGCTCTTCAGTTGTGAAGCTGCGTTTTTTCAAGCTTTTTTTTTTTTTTTTTTTTTTGCTGCAGGGTTCATTATTTTGCAGAGGATGGGTCTTTCTGCCCTGCAGGGATCTATCTATCACTGCTGACTCTCTGCATCTTCTCCACATGGAAGAAGTAATTGGATTGTACTTCCTGCACACAACCAAGACAGCAGAGAAAGCCAGAGCTGTAGGCTGGAGAACTAAGCTGTCTAGAGGGTAGGGAAGCATCTGATGCCTAAGAAAACTAAATGTCTGAGTCTAACCACAAGATCTTTCCTTTCTTTCCGTGGAGGAGCTGGGACATGCTGAACTGCACTTACCAGACTGCACTGGAACTTGGGAAGGTCCACGAAGCCTTCAGGGAGCAGTGAAAAACATAACCCCCCAAATAATCCCTGCCGAAAACCAGCCCAGGGGCATTAAATGTCTGTGAATGTACAAAACAATAAGCCATGCTATGGGTTGCTAACAGTTAGGGACATTTCTTGAAATTGCAATACCGAGGCATTACTGCAAAATATAGTGGTGTTTTCACGATGATAGGGCCTCCATGTGCTACCACATAGCTGGGGTATATGATTATGCAGAAGCAACTGCAACCCTTCAGCTCAGAAAAAAGAAAAAAAAAAAAGCAGTTATTTCATACATTTCCAGATAGGGTTGTATTTATTATTATGCCGTTACAAAATGCCATGCTGTAACCTTAAGTGTTGTGCTGTTTCTTTATTCCTAAAGACCAGAATCCTGACATTATCATGTTCCTTGGAGTGATTTGGGGAAAGTGATGAGATTGCCAAGACTTTATGCTGTAAGTCTTTAAGAGTTTAGTAGATTTGTTCTTTTCCTTCAAATGGATGCCCGCTTGTCATTGTCAGCCCTCCACTGCTTGCCCCCCCCTCCACCCCCTTAGATCCAAGCTTAAAAAAAGAAGCTGTTTGGAGCTTGATGTGTTGCTTGTAGCTATGTTAGAGAAACTGTACTATTCTGGGAGCACTCAGGCTTCTCCAAACAGCTCTTCCAGCTGTAACATCACGCATGGTTTTAATCTCAGCTGTAAGAACTTTCATTGGTCTCCTACTAAGTCCCACCAGCCAAAACCCAAGTGCTGGCTGAGCTTCTGCAAGGCCTAAGGAATGTGTGTGTATGTGTGTGCATGAGTGTGTGCACATGGGTGTATGCACACATACTCATTTATCTGCATGAAGGAGAGGTTTAATGGTCAGCTTTGAAACCCCCCAACCCCGTTACAGCAGATTCATCCTGCTGGTCTGATTTAGACCAGTGGCTGGCTTGCTCTAACGTACAGCTCTGAAAGGGATTCGCAGACCTGAACCGACCACCGCCAAAAGGTGTACCAATGGGATGTGTTGATTTGCTCTGGACGAGCCATCCTGTCCCTCCCTCCCTGCATTGGAGGCAGACGAGGGTGGTACGTGCTCGTACGGAGGCCTGTGCCTCGGGAGAGCCCCCACCTAGGCTGTGCCATGTTAGACTCAGTGAGGACTGCTTTGCACAGGGAAGGGACTGCACTACACCAGAATGGCACCCCAAAACTTGCGCTCAGCAGCAGTGGCAGAGTTTCTTATGCAGGCTGATTTGTGCGTTTCTCCTCAATAAATATTTGTATCAACCTTGACTGGAATAAAAGCAATGACACACTGGGAACAGTGTCTGTTATTATTTTTCACTTATAAAGAACACAAATCTGCATGATGAGCCAAATTCTCCTATTGCAAAGATTATTTGTTACATGAAACAGCTAGAGCAGCAGAAAGAAGCCGTTCCTGGAATTTACGAGGAAAAAGATTGTTCTTTACAGTGGCGAAACACCAACATTGTCCCACTCAGCATATTAACATTCACAGTAGAAGATGGCAGTTGTAAAACTGTGGGAAAGTGTGATCAAATCAGTATTTCTTAAACAATTTTGGAGTGTGCAAGCTGATATTTTGGAATAATAATGGAGAGCACACAATGTTCTGAGTTGTCAGAGCTTCTGAGGGGGTAGATTCAAAGATCTGCATCACTTAATGTCTCCCAAACTCCAGCTGAATGGAAGATGAACAAACAGGACAACTCAGGGTGTTGTACTTACAAGTTGGATGAGTTATGTTTTCTTTTTTCTTTTTTAAGCAAATCCATAATTTAAATGCTGCTGTGGTGGAAAACTAAAATTACACAGTACCATACACAGATCTCCTACAGATAGTATGAGTTGGCACATATGTGCGTGTGTGTATTTGTGTTGTAATTTAGAACATACCATCATCGCAAGCTAAAAAAGTTTAGGGAACTTCTCTGAGAGAAGTCTTCACCTCAGAAAGACGGCTCGTGGTAATGAACATCAATGTGACAGCCAGAAATAGCATTTAAACCTTTACCAGCAAGATATGGAACATCAAAGAAGTTAAATTGATCTTCCTGCCTTCCATCCCAAACATCGCTGCTCTAAGAGCAGCCCCCCATTCTCGGTGCTGACAACTATATGGTGTTGCTTGTCCCCGTCAGCGCACACTGCATGCTGTCTTTGCCACCACCCTCTCTCTCCATCTCCACACGTCTGAGCTACAGTCAAAGGTTTGGATTTAGAGGAACAGAATTTTGCACAGGCAGTGATGCTGTGAAATACAGTGAAACCAAAGGAACGCGGGACCTTTAGTTTGTGAGCAGCCACAGACACTGGGATTTCAGTATGCAGTGTGACTGAGACTAAACTTGGTATCATAACAAAGCGTGGGCCTAAATAAAAACTGCCTTAAACTCCCAGGAGATTTGCTTCTTCTACGTGATGACAGTTGTTAGAGAGTAGCTCTCCTACAAAAACAACCATACCAAATATAGTGTGCTGGAGTAAATGCAAGAGGCAATGCTGGAAGAAAACTAAAAATGTTTTGCTTGCGCTCTGAATGCAACTCTATTTCTGCAAGAGGCCATGGATGCCATATCTGAAGGTATTTGTCCCCTAGCTCTGTGATTCCCTCAATTATTAATACACCACAACCATTTTCAGAAGCTCCAGGTCTTCCTGAGGCCATGCTTTGGGCTGGGAGACTTCTTCATGTGCCAGCCCCAGAGCAGTTAGTGAGCAATTTTCTCTCCCAGATGACTGCCGACTGCTTTGAAGGGAGGCCACCGGGAGACCCTATTTATGACACCTTTTCTGCTGGTCTGCTATTGATCAGTTGCATAGCTAGTCTTGATTTAGCTGTGTATTCATGCAGGCAGCAAGATGCAACTAGGAGAGGAAGCAGGCAAACACAATAATGCAGACATTGAAACGACAATGGTGTATTTTCTGGCAACTTTTCTGCTGCCTCGTTCCTCCCACTCCGCTCTGGACGGCACGTGAGTCCCTCATGCAGCTGCTGTGACCTCCAGCAACTTTGCAGGCATGTACAAGCTGCAGGACCTGGAAGACAGCAAAGTGGTGACCTTGCCTGGAAGCCTAGATACACCAAAGCCAAAGGCAAAGCTCCCCCTGTCCTCAGAAGGCCTGGATTTTCACCTGCGGGTTTCAAAGCACAGCATGCAGCAGCGCTTGCAAGGGAGCTTCTAGGAAGAGTCATTCCTTGGCCTTTTTATTCCACACAGGCTTCCTCCTCTGCATCTTCTTTTTGGATTTTTTTTTTATGTTGTTGTGTTTGGAGCCGTTCGAACTTCAGCACACAAAGCAGAACTCAGCAAAACCCCTTGTATGTAAGTACAAAACCCTAGCTAGAAATGGTTTCAGTTGAAGCCGGGACAGCTTTCACCTGCCCCGATCCATAACCCTTTCAGCTACCCTAAGGGGCGACCTTGTGGGAAAATGCTGCAACCGGCCGAGGCCGGTGCAACTTCTTGGCAAGCCAGATGAAAACACAGCCACACTGCTAAATGCTGCTGCTGGGCTCTGAGAGGGATAAGATGTCCGAGCGCTTTTGTGTCCCCACAAAGTAAGTGTTTCCACACTGCAAAATGTGGGCCTCACTTGCCATGGGGCAGGGACAGAAACTGCCACCCTGGTGAGCAATACCTTCCCTAATGACCCTTGCTATAACATACCCCTATGGGTGCCAGTGGGGGTTTTGCCTAAATAAAAGCTAGGCTTTGGACTGCTACAAAATGGGAGATGTCCTAGAGGAGTTTGCACGTCTCTGAGCGACGGCTGGGCAGCCCATGCCGCCTGTGGCCGCCAGCGCTGCGGAGCTCGCCTGACGGTTAAAACATCATCAACGGCCTAGGCTATAAGCCCGCACCATTTCATTTTAAAATTAAAGTTGTTTTCTGAGTAATAGGAGCACATTCGCGCTTGGAAACCGTAGAGCACTTAGCATCTTTTTCAATTTCAGTGCTAGAAAAAAGAAGGGGACAAAGCGCCAGGAAATATTGTTTCTTGGCTGAACTCTTGTAGACCAAGTTTCGGTCCAGAGTGGGTTTTTTGCGTGACTCAGTGGTAAATTTCTGAACAAAGAGCTTTATGATATAGAGGCAATACTGTAAAAAGCATTTAACTCTAGCTGTGCTGGAGGTGGTTTTGAAAACTTCTGGCATCTTTTCTTTCCTTCTCACAGCAGTGCTTGTAAATGGATTGAAACCTTCCTCGGGGATTTTTGTAACAAAGTGGGTAAAAATTTAAGTGCTTTGTAATCTCTATGGGAAGACTTAGTATCAGGTAGAGTGGATAATTTAAATTACTTAGAGCAATCATGCTTTTGAAAGCTTTACTTCATTCTTGTGAAAACTAGTTTGTAGCAAAATTACCTTCAAAAAGCTTCTTTGCATGCTCCCCTAATGAACTTCTGATTTACATGTAGTTTGTAGATATGACTTCTCTCTCCTAATGTAGTTTTCTTCCATTTATTCAAGGCAGATTTCTGTTTTAGGGGGAAACATTATGTAGTGTGGATAGCCGCTGTGGAGGAATTATTGCAAATATCTCATTTGTAACGCTTTTGTTCTTCCACTCAGAAACCCCACATCTCACTCCTCCATGGAGGAGAAGATATTGTGTTTGACTTATTACAAAGCCTAAAGCATTCTTAAGATTGACTGCAACTAATCACTAAAATATGCCTTCTCATATCAGAACTGTTGTGACTCTTCAACGTGGGAAAAGTGCTTCCTACTCCGAGATCTATTTAACTTCTAATTATTTTTTTCCCCAAAGGTTAGGTCTGGGCCTGTGTGCCTCCCTCATCAGCATGCCCATTAATGTCATCCAGACTAAGGACACGAGGAGGATGAGGCCTCCAGTGCCCGACAGTGAAAGCATGGTAGTACAAGGCTCGAAACCAAAAATGACCAGACTTCAGACAAAGAATGAGTTGCTGGGGTCTCCACGCAGTCTGGTCTGACACCAGCCCCAGCAAGGCAGATGTGAAACTGTCTCACAACTCAGCCTCTTCTCCCCAGTACCTGAGGATGCAGCTTCCACCACGAGACATCCCATCTTTGCCTCTCCAGGTAAGGCTGGGATATCAGTATGAGAGTTGGGCGACTCTTGTTGTCTTTTGACATACAGTAACTTTGCTATTTTTCCATTCTGATTTTTTTTTTTTTTGTCATGACAGCCACCACACTCCAATATCTATGATACAATTTATGTATGTAGTATTTTCAGATTATACAGGACTATGGGCTGGAATGAGTAGTTTATTGAAGGATAATGCTGAAGAAAGGGACGTCAGATACTGTGCTGTGGTTTAGAAAACTGACCACTAATCTAACGTTGTTTTTCAACAAGCCACTCTGAGTTACAGGATGGAATAAAAGTCGTCTCAAAAAAATAAGTGAAATAAACTTGTGCTTCAGGGCATAAACAAGCTTCATAAAAGGTTGGGATAGGAATAATATCCCCTTCTGACACATTACTTTATAATTACAGAATATGGGACTGCTTGCATCTTTCTCTGAGGGGTCTAGTGCTGGCATTTTTAGATACTAGGTAAGTAATTTTTCAAATTTATAGATCCTTCAACTTCTTTCACTGGAAATACAGGCTTTCAAGGACATTTTACACAGGTCAATTGCTATGTAGAGACCAAGAACTTCATTTCTTCAATCACATTTCATGACGGCATTAGAGGTAGTCCACAGATGCCCAGGGACCAATGAACCACATGATGAAAACCACAAGACAACTCAGACCAGGAATCAGATTCTGTCTGACAGTTACTAACACCTGATGTCTTTAAATCAAGGCTGGATTTTTTTTTTTTCTTGCAGAAGACATACTTCAATTCAGCTAGAAAATACGAGCTTGAGGAAAGAACTTAAAAGTTTGTGGCAAGCCTGTAAGGACTGATGTACAACATGATTGTAATGTTTAATTCTAGACTGAAAATCAATGAATCTACAAAGTTCCATATTTCTGAGAAAACAAAGACATAAATCTACAGCCATGTTGGCACGCGATGTGCAGACTTCTCCTGGGGAATATCTGCAGAGAAGCCCCACACCTGCAGGAAGGCTGTTCCCAGGATGATGTCACCTACGTGTCTCACGAAGGAATTTTCTCCTTTGCTGCTCAGATGAGGGTTTTTAACGATTGCCTCCCATTTACTCCACAACATTTCATTGCTGAGTAACTCGAGACTTCTTCACACTGTTTGAGTTTGATGGCATGTACGAGTAATGCAGAGACCTTTCTTTCCTGGGGGAAATTAAGAAAATAATTCATTCTTTCACTCAGTAACTCAACTGAATCCAATTTGGGTTCATTCTTTTAGGAAATGTGTTTAGCTAATTCTGTCAAATTAAAATGTGAAAGGAAAGACGTCAATAATACTGACCATCTTGACATCACGATTCTTAGTTCTTTCATACCATTCTTCCTCCACTGACTTTTATTTTGCAGAGGGAGAAACTAGCAGAAAGTCTTAGAAGGATTAAGTCACATCTGCAATTTCTGCATATTCCTAAACACTAGCATATATATGTACATCAGACAAAGCCTCAACAATGCACTTTTCCTGTTGATTTGCCTTTTTGGTTTCATTTGTGAGCTTTTCATTTGATTTTTTTCCTTACATTTAACTTAGCGTCTATTTGCATGCACAGAGAAAGGCGTAATAACAGGACGGGAGTGTCAGCTGCACTCTATGTCCTTAAGAGACAAAGAACAAATATTATTTGGAAATTTCTATGGCACAGGGCCCTCCCGGCAGCTGCTGATCTCATTCCTATCTCTCATATGCAGTTGTTAACACAGGGACACATAAGGGAGCAGCCGAGGACTGGAGAGGCCAAGTCCAAAGTGAATATTGATTCCCTTCTTCCTCGGTGTGACTGGCTGCTTAGAAAACATTGATCACTAGTGCAGCCTTGAGAGAAGGCTGGATGAATTCATGGAAGAGAAAACCCACTGAGAGCTACTAAATACACAGAAAACGAGTCTGGCTCATGATGTGTCTGGGCCACAAATGGCTGCAAAGTACTTGGAGGAGAGGGGAGATGCTGCTTGCGCTTGTCTGGTCTCATGCTCCTCCTTTCAACATCAGCTTTTGGGCGTTGGCATTAGCTGCTCTTATTTCATTGTGCTTTTATTTACTGTTGGAAGGAGGCGAGGACTGGAAGCCGCCCAGGACACTGGCTGCAGGCTGCTGCGAGACCCCTATTTCCCCAGGGCTGGCTGCAGCACAGAGTATTGACCGGCGTTGCAGCTGCCCGGTAAGCGTGTTTCATAACCAGAACAAATTTTCCAAAGTGCCTAAATGGTTTGAAACTGTAGGTTCTGTTGGCCAAGCTCAAGTGACTTGCACGTACTGGGAAACTGCTTCCAGTTAGCTTTCTCTCTTTTTGTCTCTCTTCCTGTGTTTGTGCATTTTCAATTATGCAGAACTATACCATTAAGCTCAGCTTCTCTTTATTTAAGCAGGTGAGGAACAGTGAGCTTCAAACTTCGACAGAACTGCACAATACCTTGAAATATTTTAACTCAAGCCGCTCTTTCTCTGATAGAAAAGCACATATTTCCTTGTTAATTCTCAGAGTCACATTAACTGGTGATCCTTTGTGCCCCTAAGCATAGCACACTAGATGGATAGACTGCAGCAAAATGAGTTACATGTTGCATTTAGAGGCAAGTATCACCTTTAAAAAATTTACCTGCCTGTCAAAACTTGACAAAACAAGAAAGTAAGTTCAGCTCAGTACACAGAGTAGTTCCTCACTGCCTGACTCTCCTCCCGGCTGCCCGGAGTGCCTGGCATGTCAGGTAACACAAGCTGAGCAACAGCCAAAAAGTACTTTGTTGCTTGTAAAAACAAAATTGAAAAAAGCTGTTTTCAGAGGTACTGCAGCCGCAGATGACGCTGTAGCCGTGCTGCTCAGCCACCACGCAGGGTCCAGGTGCCTGGCAGAGGCCAGCTTTAAGCAATGTCAGTAGATCCGTGTGTCACAGGGACCCTGCAATCCCGAAGAGAGAGCTCCAGCTGCCTTGTGCCAGAGCATCCTACGGCTACCTTTCCTCACATCTTCGTTACCCAAACAACAAACATTAACAACAAACATTAATATGAAGCAAGCATTAACAAAATATACCTATTTAATTGTTCACAGTCAGCTAATTCCGGAGAGCCCCTGGGACATCCTGTGCTGTTTCGACCTCCAGTTCTCCCCTGACTCATCAGCAACTCTGTTGTTTCATGTTGGTAAATCTTTCAGTTTTGACTTTGCCCTGCCGGTAGCATCCACAGCGTAGATGCTGTTCTCTCCTGGTTGGTCTGCAGCTGGCTACGCCCTCATGAGGAAGAGTACTGATTTTTCAAGGCTGTGGTGATCTGGTGTTACAGGTGCTGTACAATCTCAGATAGGAGGTCTCGAATAGCAGTCTCCTGTCTGTTCAAGACCTTCCCAGCTGAATCTCTTTGTAACCTTTTCCTCTTGGGCCTGAGGGTGGCATCAGCTGCTCGGGCTCTTTCACATGACAAGGTTTGTAACATCTGGCCAATGCCATGGGTTATAACAGTAAATGATACCGCTTATAACAAACATCTCCAGGGTTTTCTCAGACTTTTCAGTCTCTAAATGGTTTTCAGGCTTCCTGTGTCCTGTATCTGTCCATACCACCTTAGAAATGACAAATCTGGTGATTTTGGATTCCTGTGAGGCTGGTGCAGAGGCTGGTAAGAGGCTGCCCTGACCCTCTGGGGCCGGGAGCATCACATCCTCTCTGTGTTTGGACTGAAACTGGAGAGGCTTTAGAAGGGTCCGACAGACATGCATATGATCTGGCTTTCCTCTTTGTGTCATGGGACTTTGTGCACAACTAGCAATTACAGATGTACCCCTAAAACTCACACCAAGCTTCTGACCTGTTGTCGCACACTATTTTACGCAGTGTATCATGGCCAGCATGACTGTAATCTGTCTTCTGTCTTGCTCAGATCCAGCTCTGTCTCCTGCTATTTTAACTCCTCTCCCAGGAATTTCTGTTAGGCAGACTTTTCCTTCCATCACTCAGGCTCAAATCACATTTCACCACTGTTTTGCCCCAGATCAAAAGCTGCAACCTCACTCCCTTTGCACCTATGGCTCCCAAAAACTAGAAAGCTGCTCCAAGGCAGCCGGTCTCCGTGGAGCTGGGGCAACGAGCTGCGGTGGCTGTACTCATTCCTGTTATTAAAAGCAAACAGACCTGTCCATTTTTTTTTCCCAGGGGTCAGGCTGGACTGCCTCCCTGACAGCCTGCTGTTTTCCCTGTCTGACAGTGTTCGCTGTGGGCACTCATGCTTGGCCGGAGGATATGCTCTGTGGCTCTGCTCAGGCAAGCCTGTCTCCCACATGTTCAGCATATGTTGGATAAACAATGTCAGATCTTTGCTGGAACTACTGGGTGGCTATTTAAGAAAAATGCTGGGAGTTAGGACAGGCACATCCTGCAGTGCTCATCGTGGGCAGTAAGTTATAGCAATTGCTGGAGCCTCCCTTCTGGGCCGTAAAGGTTTTGCAGACAGCCAGCCGTGTGGTACTCTGCACAGCATGCCCTGCTCAGTGTATTGCCAGAGACATTGCTGGGCAGTACCCTCTGCTCACCTGAGAGCTTTGGAGTCCCAGTGACATGTGTTATAGTTGTCTGAGCGCACAGCAGTGACTTCTTTATGATGCTGGCTAATTTCTCCAGGGCAGGATCAGTTTCTCTCAATAATTTCACTTGTAGGCTGGAATCCCGCAAACAACTCTGTTTTTAATTAGGGGCTCCATAATGTCTCCAAAGATACACATAGTGTCAGAGATCTTACATCTGAAACATAAGGCTCTATTGCCCCTTATTTTTATTCTCGGTTTTGAGCACAGTTACTGCATCCCTCTACAGCCTTATTCTGTCCAGGTCAAGTCTTCAAATAACTTTCTCAATGGTTCAATTGTTCCAAGTATTATTTTGAAAATAGTCTCTCTCAGGTCACTTCTTGTCCTCCTTGCTCAGTGAGACAGTAAAAAGTTTTACTTCCATGTTTTCTCACTGTCTTTCAAGGCCAACCCCATGTATCGATTCAGTTCTTCCCTCTGCTGAATCCATGCTCACATGGAGACTTCAAACTGACTTTTTGAGCTCTCAGTGACCCGAGTCCCTTCTGGCAGCTTGCCTGCCAGCTTCCAGGCTGTCTTTCTTTGCCTGGACAATGGGGCAGTTCATTAGTGAGGCTGCTGCTGCAGTGATGTACGTACCACACCAGCTGATGACATAAGCTCTGTCCCACCTCTTATAAAGGGACAATTTATCTCCAGCTGCAGGTCACCCTCTTGCTGTACGCTTCTTGATACCATCTCGGAAGGCTTCCCACACAGACCCTGTGCCTGGCCCTCCCTCCTCCGGAACTGAGCATACAGAAATACTTGAGTAAAAGAACTCAAAAGCAATCTCTACCATCCCTTACGGACTACCACTGCTACTGGTGTTAATAAGACAGAAGTCCTGTTAGGGCCTGTAGCAAAGATCCCTCAGGTAGCTGTGGCAAATGGGAAGCATTTAAAGGTGGGCTATGTCCTAATACCATCTGTTGGCAAGGACTTTGTTTCATATATTTCATGTTATTGCCCTGAAAGACTAAATGAGGAAGCACACTACTAATTGAAATGCTTATGGAAATTAAATCCATGTTTAAATGAATTTAAAATTTTTAATGCAAAATTCAGCAGCTAGAAATTTTGCACCAACTTCTGCTTAATTAAAATTAATAAGGTTTCAAAGAGTTTTAGTTGGGATAGACCAGGAAAGAATTTGGCCTTAAATGTGTAATTAAAATCCAATTACATTGGAAGGAAGTAATTACTGAGGTTGTACCTCAAAAGCATACCTAATGGGCTATCAGGAGAAAAGGTTTATGCATTTGGTACACCAGCTATATAAGATATAAAAGGATGTAGTCACTGAGAGACAGAGATATTAGCAAGATCATTTAGGTAGATAGTTACAGTCCTTTTATGGTCAAATCCTTCTGGCTATATTCAGCAAGGGATCCGTTTCATCTTAGGTTGGGATGTGCAAGGCACCTCCACAAGTTTTCCTTCTGACACACTGAGTTGTTTCCGAGCCCTCTCCCGCGGCTGTGAGTGAGGGGAACATCTTTCAACCAATGATGTCAGACATCTCTGGACGAGGGAAACATTAGCACTGAAAGAGCTCAGTTGCCCAATTTTGGGAACCATTTGACAAAGGTATATGCAAAGTGAAGGGCCTAATCTAACCCTTGTTAAAACCAGGGAGGGAGCACTCCTCTTGGTCCCTGCACCAGTCTGCCTGAAGCCCTGAGCCTAGCACCCTGAATTACGGTGTTAGAGTTATGCACAGCTCTGCATTTTCAGGTTTTGTTTTTACTTTATTCCTATGGCAGACCTATAAAAAAGAGTTTAAGAAATATGACATTCCACAAGATGTACAAAACAGACAGGTTTGGGAGGTAAGGTGGAAGTGTGAGCATAAAACAAGCCACTTTGTGCTCTCTGGAGCCAGAACAACACATCATTCATTTGGTTTGCTTTGGTTTTGTTTTTTTTTTCTTTTTTGGTAATATGTGATAAGTTTTGGTTCAAAGTCCACTGAAGTCAGTGGTGAGGTTCTTGTTGACTGTACTGAGGTTTGGGCTAGGTTCATGGAAATAAATGCATTATCTTTTATAATAAACCATATAGGTAGTCAAAGATGCAAAGTTCACAATCCCATTGGGATCAGATCCTTTTCAAAGGTTCAGAGTCATGGATTGATTTGAATGATCTGGAACACCTGGATGTAACCTTGAATTCAAATCACATCAAGAGGATTTGCTTGTAAGCTTTTGATTTAACCTCGTCTCTTCACATAACTTTCTGAGTTTTTTAACTGTGATTTTTACAAGGACAGTGGGTCTTATAGTGGGAGAGGAAATGTGAATCCCTTGGCTGTGCAGTGTCCCCTTTGATACAGTACAAAACCCGGTGTAAGTAGCCTAATGTTTTAATGAACAGAAATATGTTCCTGGCAAGGAAGTGATTTTAGCACTTAGTGAAACGCACTCTGCTGAACTGGTGACATTCAGTTCATAATCAAACTTTTATTGTTAAAGAGAAATTGCGGTCACACCCTTCGTATTGAAGATTTAGTTCAATAAAATAAAATTCTGTGACAGTAATTTCTCTCTACCCTTAGATTCCCTACAGCATGCTTGTTAAATGTAAGAAACACGTAGAGCTTGACCTAGCCTTTCTCACACCAAAGTCAGATGTCTTCACTAACTAATACTCAGCAAGGATGTTTTCAAGCAACTTTTTTCATTTTTAATGCCATACCGAAGATGTGCGATTGTCAGTGTTGTGGTACTTCACCATCTAAGATGGTTCCCACATCAGAGCTCCCAAAGAAGCCTGTGAAGGGGTGTTTCATATACAACGTTAGCAGCGCTTGTCCACAGGGCAGGACTGAGTGAAGTCAGCCTTCTGTCGCTATAATAGCACAAGCACTTCCTTCCCTTAAACAGTTTCTTTCTTTTCCCCCAGGGTCTTGTAGTAACTCACACCTGAAAAAGCAGGCTTTATATCTTCCTCAAGCTAATTAAAATACAGATTCAAGCAGATGAGCAATGCAATATTGCTAAAGAGTCCGTTTGTTAACTTACCAGTCTCTGAAGAATTTCCCGTTTCAGTCATGACTGAGGTAAGTGGCAGCAGAGTACTCAGCCATGGAAACCACAGCTGGAAAAACCCCACCTCTCGAAACCACAGAACTCAGAAGGATTGACACGGGGTGACATTAACTGACAGGATCAAATAAACGGAGCGAAAACGTGCTCCCAATCACAAAGGTCACTGAAAAGCCACACAAGTTTGGCTTATGGTGAGTTTTGCCTTTTTGTACCCATAGGAAACATTTTGTTTAACGCTTCTGGGGTGGGTGGTGAAGTTTAGCAGAGAAACTAATGGCCTGAACTATACAGCTGAGACAGGCAAGGGGCATTGCTTATGTCCACACACTATCAACGTCAACATACTGTGAGCGTGACTTACCCCCTGCAAGCCACCACCACTGCTCCTCTCTAGCCGGAGGCACTGGTCGGGCAGGTGCTGTCAAAGAGAGAGCATCGTGATAGCTGAATGCCATCAGGTGTGGACAGAGGCTGGACAGAGGCCATTCAACCCTTTTCACTTGTATTTTACACCAAGTTCGGAACAATGTAGGTATTCACTGACTGAGGTCTATGCCATTCAACTCACAGGATTGTCTGGGTCCTTTTGATTTATATTTTGTATCCTGTACACAGCTTAAAAGATATATCTTCTGTCCAGGCTTTTAATTTGTAAGCTGTGTAACTAGGATGCATGAGGTGTTTATGTCCAAGAATTTCAGGATTTGCCATCAGTTTTTCATAGGGACATAGGGTAATGCCTACTTCCTTTTTTTTTTTTTTCTTTTACTCATTAGAGGCAAAACACAAATCTGTGCATTTTAAAGCAGCTCTCTGAAATTGCATGGCCATATAATCATGATCTATCGGACTAAAAATTAAGTCTAAAATTAGACATAAAAATCACAACATTACCAGTCCTGGATTTAAGGCTTATATTGCTGTGAATTTCTAGGAAAATATTTAAGAATCAATTTAAATGCTAATGAACTGGTTTGCCACAAAACTAGATAGTAGTCATACTAATAGCTGCGTCAGAGCCATAGTATTGGTCTTTTCTTCATCGGACTTCACTTGTGACATTAGGTACATAAATTCATAAGTGTTGCTGTGCATTGCAGACCTATGTACCACAATTCAGCAAAAAGGGACTTCCCTGAAACCCTACAGAAAACACGTTCTCAAAAACTGAAATCGTCCATGTGGACTTTGGAAATCTGATTATAGAGCCAGAGATGAACTCATGGAAACCTGAGGAAGAGTTTAAGGCAGGAGTACTTGTCTCTTCCCTCCCTGTACATGGTGGCTTGCTGTGTTCGCCACCTTTGCTTATGGGATGTCCGCTATAGTTTGGAGACCTCGAAACAGTCCTACTCGGATCCTTCTGCCAGCTTTGTGCAGTCCCTTTGGGTTGCACTTCTTCGGGGACCACAGGCGCTTCCTGCTGTGGGTGGTGGTGGGGTTACAGTCAATAATGCCAGTAGCATTTTTTGCTAAATAACTCAGCTGAAAGAAAAAGGAACATGGTAGTACCATGCCGTGTGCAGTGAGCAGGAGAAGAAAGCTTCCCTCCTTGCACATGTGGATTGGGTCAAAACAAGGCAACCACAGGCAACCACAAGCATGTTCATGATCTGCAAAATGCGTACACAAGGGAAGGGAAGGTCCAGGAATGACAAGTTGAAGGAGAGTGAGAAAGTTGCCCCAGTGGAGCTGTTGATGGAGGAAAGCTGTTCATGGTCTGTCCCACATAGCAGAGCGCACTCACTGAGCCTGCTGAAATGCCACCTGGACTTTCTGCCAGAATAGGAAACATGATTTTGAGATGCAGTTCAGCCTGAAAAAGGATGAAGGGGGAGGACACAGACTCAAACCCTTGTTAACCTGGTGGGAATATAACCTGTAAGACAGAGAAGGTGGGGCAGTTCTGGAGAACCAGACGCTTTACAAGCCCAGCAGCTGTGCAGCGCATAATGCCATCTTGTTTATACTGTATTTCTGCTGAGGTCATGCCCAAGAGAGCTGCATCATGGATGTGGCTTCTGTGCTAAGTGTCAAGCACCCAAACGCAGCAGTGAAACGTGGTCCCTGCCAGCAGGCACTCGCGCCAGGGAGCAGAGACACCTCCACTCCCCTTCTGTGGGCAGAGGGAGGGATGGGGCACCGTGGCCATCCCCCCCTCAATGTCTTGGTGAGCTCAACAGCCTTGGATGGGACCGAGGTGTGGGGACATCTGCCTGCACCACTTCCGAACAATTGGAGGCTCATTTTCATCACGTTGATCGTTCATCACGTTGATTGTTAGTGGGTTTGGAATTTAAATATTAAAGGACAGCCTCAGAATTAAACAGGCAGAAACCCTAGTCCTTTTTCATTAAGAAAACATCTGGGGGCTTTTTTGCCTTCTCCCCTCAACAAGGTTTGAAAAGACAAGTTATCCTCATAAAATCTTATAAACGCCCACGAGACAATTTTGCTTTGAAGTATCAATGTGACAGGGCAAAAGCAGAACAATTTGATACTAATGATTTCAGTCACCATCCTAATGCTTCATGTTTTAAAGATCATTTTGCAATAAAGACATCATGATTTTACAGTCACATTAGAATAATAAACCATAGCACTTACGGAGTACTTTTCTTCTAAAACATGAAATAAATTGGAGCAATAAGTGTTTTTCTCATTTTAGAGTTGGAGAAACTGAGGCCCAAGGACATGACCTTCTCACAGAGCAGTCTGGGAGAACCTCACCTGCCTCCTAGTTCTGGGGCTGCCCTTTAGGTCATGCTGTCCCTCACCTTCTAGTCCAGACAAGATGACTGATGACAACTCTCCGCAGGAGAGAGGAGATGCAGATTGATGTTCTTGCTCCCTTCCTTTTAACTTCAGGCACTTCACTAAGACATCTCAAATGGGAGTGTTGAAACTCCCATTGGGAAAAAAAATAAAAGCAGAAAGAAGAAATGACAAGATCTATTCACAATAGACAAGATGAATACAATTCACCAGACCTGCTGATAACCTCTGGAGGGAGGCGGGGTGGCCACAGAGTCACCTTTCCCCATCATTTTTGCTGGCACATTCTCTGTCCTTTCATCTGCATGACAGAAACAGCAGTGTTGTCCCCAACCTGAGTGGCTGTGTCTCACCCTGGTCCAACAAGAGGCTCCATCGCTGGCATTATGGTCACCAACAGGCAGGGGACCACGCAGACACGCAGCTGCTACCGAGCATCCCTTCGAGTGCAGGGAGAGCAAAGACGGGAGGCCACCGATATGTCAGATTTCTAATTAAGATTCACCAGCCTCCAACCTGGCTCAATTCATTATTCATCTGGAAATTTTCTTTCCTAACTTTCTTCTTTTCTTTTGCTGTCACCCACTAAGCAAAGGCATGCATTTCCCTCCCAGAAGCTCCATCGACATCTCTGCTAATCTGCAGCTCTCAGGTTGTGACAGAAGAGAAAGAAATGGTTACAAACCAGGTCCCAGAGCACTCATCAATGTTTACAGGCATCTGACAATGACTTATCTTAGAGCATCTACCTTTAAATGACAGAAATGCAAATGAGGTGCTGTTTGCATTGTGAGTAGTAAGGATGGAGTATTCTTACATATGATTTCACTAGTAGAAGGCTGTTCCTCCTCCAGAAATATTTCCTTTCAGTGCTGTCCTGGCACGTCACCGTAACATATAGTCAGGAAGTTGGTTAGGAAAGGCAATACAAAAGACAGAGTAGGTTTCCTAGCTCAGAAACAGGTGTACATCGCTTAAAATTTTGGCAGAGGAAAGAGGAGAGGAAAAACTCTTTGCAGCAGTCATTCACCATTAGAGCCTCTGCTGCTCTCTTTCATGGCAGTTACCCAGCGAGGTGTGAGCACTGAGCTGATTTAAAAGATTGATCCAGATAAAATATTTAAGGATTCACGTGGTTAAATATGCAGGGTTTGAAATGAACATGTCACCCTCCACCCTTCTTCTCCAAAACACGATCCTGTGTGTTGCGCGCTGGGGGGAGGGTGGGATGGGGTGTGGAAACAGAAGGAAAATCCCTAAACTGAAGCAGTCACCAGAGGCTTTCATCATGAGACTTCAGAGGAAAGAAAGCTCGTACTGACGGGGACGCAATCCCCGAGATGAGGTTTCGTTGCAGGGTGCACGGCTGGGGAGGAAAAGCGCAGCCTGCCTCCCCGCTGCCCAGGGGAAGGACACACGGGTGCTCTCGCTGCAACGGTTGCACTCGCTTGCTGCGGCAGCCGGGCCCTGGGACACTTGTTGAAAGCCGTCCAGAGCATCAGATGGCACATCAGAGAGCAGAAAGCAATTTCAGCCATGGGATTGCTTCTGGTAGCAGTGCTTGTTGCCAGTTCAAGGTTGTCAGCCTCCCAAACTGACTTTTACTTTCTCCCAGGGAATTTTTTTAAAATTTTTTTTTTAACCACAGCAATCTTTATGCTAGGCATCATTTGCAGAATTGGCTGGAAAGGCATAGATCATCATTTCATCAAGTTCCCTGGATCTGAATCTTCATCTTTATTTGTCTTCGCATGACTGAGGAATGCACCCAGTGCGGCTCTGGGAGTAGAGGCTACCCTCAGGAAGAAGGAAAAGTCCCATGAGTGTAAAGATAATGTCACTACTTCTTGGATGTGTGAGATGTGGGAGGACAGCCCCCCTGGTTTTTGCTGCTTGCTTATGTTGCTGTGTATGAAAAGTTATTTCCAAATGATGAAAGCGTTTGCCAGGAGTAGACAGGTTGTTATGAATGGCATTGCTTTTGAATTCTGTTTATAAGTAGCCTCCTTCCCTGTGCACTTTTTTCCTTCTTTCTTTCTTTTTTTTACTTTTTATTTTTAGGGCCTGTATCTAGTACATTTCTTTCCCTTACGTGAAAGACTTAATAGTCCATTGCTTGATTTCCATGTTAATTAAGCACGTGGCTTCTCCCAATAACTGCCACATCCTCACTTACTTAATGTGTACTTTTATACCCTTAGCAATGATCTGATAACATTATCAGAGCAAAATGCATAGAACAAGAAACCGTGGGGATTAGATATCAAGGAGGACACTATAGGACCATGTTAATTGAGGCGGTCAGCAAGATTAAGATAAGTCTTGCTGCTTCCTCGTATTGGTCGTAATGACACAATACAGAGCCCAAAGCACTTTACCTGCTGTACAATGTGGCTATGTGGCTTTCTTCCCTAGGGTGTGTAATCTAATCTTCTAGATAAAACACTTAGCAGAGTGAAACCAGCTGGTGTTAAAAGCTGTATTTTTAAGATACGGCACCTGTGTAAGGTTTTAAAAACTGCTTAAAATAGTGAAGGCCAATAAAATTTGTAATTTGGTGTGTATGTGCATACATACATAGACAGAAACGTGCACGTGTTTGTGTTGTGTGTGTGTGGGAGTGCACAGGCTGACCCGAACTAGGTTGATGCTGCTCCAACTTCAAGAAGGAGGTTTGCCCAGGTGATCTCCAGAGGTCTCCCTAAACAATATTTCCCTGACTTTCTGATAGAATCCATGGGAGTGGGGCTGCTACGATTTAACATTATCACTTTAAAAAAGATTATTCCTGCTTTAAGAATATTGTCTGTTTTCCTTTTTTTTTTTTTTTTAAAAAGGGCTTCTTTCTGCAATTAAAATGAAGACACCTCCGCAGCAAATGATTTTGCATAAATAGGCTTTGAATAATGGAGCTGTTGTCAAGAAAAAAAAAAAAAAAGGTACTACCCAAACCTTTTTCAAATCAATTCTTGACAGAGTTCTTCAAACGGAGATAAACATTGCTGGTGTAATGATTTGCCACATGACCTTGCACTTGAAGTGCCAAGCAAAGTGAAAAATAACACACTCAAACAAGAAAATTTTGATTCCCAAAATAATATTTTTCTAGCTGGAACTGTTTCTGCTATGGGCTAGCATGCACATACAGAGAGAAAGTTAAAATTTTCCTTCAGCAATATATGACATTTCCCTCTCAACTAGACAACTGAGAGGCTATTTGGGCTCGCTAAAAACACTTCTGCACATCTGGGAGCAATACAGATCGAAAGCAATTCAGGAGGAAGGATAAGTCTTGCAGTCGAGGCAGAGGATTAAGAAGGAGAGTTCAGTTCAGCTCTGCTCTGCCTGACCTCTGAGCCAGCCTCTTCCTCCCTCTGAGGTTCCCGTTCCCGTGGGGTTATGTGGATCAGGGGCTCCCCCTTGGCTGGAGACCCACCTCCTTTGTCACTGAGCCATTGTTTTCCATGGGTTTATAGGCCGACACGAGGAGTTTGGGAAACAAGCAGGAGGAACTGAAAGTAGTCACTGATGGGAAGAAATCCAATATAACTAGCCTACTGAAACTGCCTGGAAGGCTTTGTAAGATGGCAGTGTTAAAAGCACTGGATAAAACCTGCCTGGGCAGGGCACAGGCTGTGGGAGGGGAGGTGGCACATTCTCCACCGTTACTGGTTTGGGGACAGCAGGCATCTCGGAGGCAGCAAACCTCCTCTGCCTCTGTGTCAGGGAACTGCTTCATAAACTGCACCTGGCTACGAAACCAAACCAGTGTCATTCAGAGAGGCAAGGCCCTCTGCAGCTCCGGTCCGGGTGCGGACTGGTGTCCTCCTTCAGCATTGGGCTGTGTGGCAAGGAAAACTGTGCCGAAGCAGAAAGCACAGGCTGCCTAAGGACAGCTGCCATTACTGTCCTGACAAGCTGTGTAACTCCAAATACCACATATGCTCGGTACTTAAAGACACTAGTTCCCCAAACTGAGAAAAGTTACAAGTGAAACTGAGTGTAAAAAGTTATTAGGAAAAAGCACATATTAAATGGCCAAAAAGCCATTACTTCACAGTAAAGGAGCTGAATAATATTGGTGAAAAGCCCATTCTCTTTCAGTGGAAGAATGAAGGCAGGAATAACGAATTAAAAAGCAATATGCAACATATGGGAAAAAGGGGGAGGTAATAAAAATCCATATAAATAAGAGTTTATGAAGTGTAGAAAATTGATAAAGGATACTAAAGACATCAGAAAAAAGTCCATGGCTGGTCAGGCTTTGTTTAAGAAGAAGGGTTTCTTGAAAACTTATTAATAATAGCAGAAAAACTATCAATGCCATAGTCTCATTACTAGCTGGAGACAGCCAAGTCATTAATAATGATGAAGAAAAACCCAAAACTGTTCAACAATTATTTCTGCTCTCTATTTGGAATAATGTATTTTCTGACATATTACTAATTAAGAAAGATATTGAACAACTTGCACTAGGGTTAACCACTTTTGAAATCTGAAGGTCCACAAAAGTGGCCCCCCAGAGCCAATGCAGGATATTTTTCGCTTGTGTATGTAAATTTTTAATAAGTCATGAAATAATGGGGAAATTCTCAAAGGTCAATGTCAATATTGTGTAAAAATTCCAAGACAAATGAAACCACGCCAGTAAATATAGTCCAGTTTACTTGATACCAATCCCAGGCAAAGTAATGGAGAAATTGGTGGAATATTTAATTAATAAAGAATTAGAAGATAGGAGCATAATTAATATGGCCTTACTGAGAAGGGGGTTGTGGTTTCAGACTGATCACCTGAGGTGGGAAGTGTGGTTGATAGAGGGTAACCAGGCAGGACCAATCTGTTTAATGCGCAAAGCTTGAGCGTGCAGGAAACCCAGGACCAAGGCACCAAAGACCAAAGCGCCGCTTCCCCTCGGTGGCCAAGAGGGATGCTGTAATTCCCCCCTCCAGCTGTCCCCTAACCCTGTAAGGTGCAGGTAGCCCCCATGGCTGCGGCCACACGGTGATGGGAGGCACAAAGAAAAAGCCACAAGAACCAGGGACAAGGAGCCTGAAATGTCCCAGGGGGGCGGGAGGTGGAGGAGCCTGGTGGCTCCTGGTGGCATGGGTGGCCTGGCTGGCTGGGGTGGTGGGTGCAAGGGGGCTGGGGCTGTCATGAAATGAAGGACACCGAGGTGGGGACAGGGGGTCAGCAGGGCAGGAGGCAGGGGTGAAAGCAAGATCAGCAGACAGGCAGCGGTACAGGGAGCTTAGGGGCAGAATGAGGAACGTCTGATTTTGGCAACAAGGTAATGTTGCTGGAAGAGCTGCATCCTGAGTAAGGGATGAGGCAGGGCCCCATGGCAAAAACAGTGGGTGATTGTGCCGCGGCCCGCTGCACTGTCACATACATGCAGTTCATGCGAAAGGCAAGCATCCGACTTTGACCACTGATTCTTGCAAGCATAGAGATATTTCAAATGGCTTTTCTGTTTTGATTTGTGGTTCTTTAATGCAGCAAAGTCATTCAGATAAATAAATAAGGTGATTACATAGCAGCCTGCAAAGGAATAAATGAAGCAGGGGTGGGAAACAGGGCGGTGTAGGCTGCTTCAGGAAGTGAGGGGAGCAACTGGGCTGTGGGATGTTCAGTTGGCAAAGAAATAAAGGATAAAAAGGAGAGAAGGAAAGGGGCATGCAACATAGACTTTAGAGGCTTCATCAAATGTCCTTAACCAGCTTTCATGAAATGATGAGTGTCTGACTGAACTACCCTCATAAAGGAGTGCTCCAACAGATTAGCAGGGAATACAATGAAGGGTCATTTTTCTCTTGGAGCTGTTGAATTCTTTCCTTTTATTGAAACCGTGAATTGCAGATTTTGCTTATCAAAGGTCCAGGTTCCTTTGGAGCTGCTTGATGATGAGCCATATTCTGCCTTGACTTCCATCCCAGGCATCCCCACCAAGTTCAGTGATGTCTCGTGGAGAGTAAAGCAGGACAGACGTTAGCTTGATGTTTTCAACAGTGTTGTGGCCGCTAATGAAGCATGATCTGATCTGGTACATGTTCAGAGACTGTTGCCAGTGTCTGCGGTGGAATAGACTGTCTTTGATGTGAAGTTGCAATTGATTTGTCAGTACATCATGTATACAGGAAAGTAGAACAAGTATTCACTTTTGTTTGATTTTGTTCCCGTTGAGGAGTCACTCAGATAAAACATGCAAGAAATAGTTTGGACATTTTTGGCAATGAAAAGGTTTCCTTTCCCCCCCTCCTGCCTCACCCAAAAGTAGTGGAGCTGTCTAGCTTGTTAGATAGCACGGGCAAGACTCCCATTATAAAATAAAGAATGGGAATTTTGCTTTTATAAGGAAGAATTGCAGAACTGGAAATGATCCATATTTGGGACATAAATGCAAGCTGTTATGCAGATCGAAGTATCTATTTGGAGCCGAATTACTCAACAGCATCTATCTATGCCTCTTCAACACCTGCGGATTAGCAATGTAATCGTGTGGAGGTTGCTATAGCTACATCTCTAGAGCAGGTGGAGTTCTTCGTCTCTTGGAGCACCATTATGTTCGTTCTTTGCAAATAAACCATGTAAGAGTATATTTAAAATGTCATCCTAGCAGCGTCAGTCCCTGTCTCTAGCTGACACTGTCACGTCAGATCTGTCCTTATCCTATTAGCCCTGATTGTTTTCTCTAGAAACAATGCCACTTCCAAAGGTGCATCCTGCCTTCCCCATAAATACTTGTGAACAGGCACGAGGGCCTTGCCCATCCAGACCTAGTAAGGTCATAAAGCAAGTGCTTGAGTTTAAGCTGAGGAAGACTGCTCAAGTTTACCTTGCAGATAGGTAGTCTTGCCTCAGGGTTGATGTCACGTAAGACTGTAAGCTGGAGCTAGGAACGGCACATAGCAAAACTACCAGCCTTCAGCAACACCACCTTCCAGGGTCTGACCGAATGCTCAGATTGCGGTCAGGCAGTGGGAGTGCTGACTGTGATGGTTTTCGGCCGGTTTTTTTCCTAAGTCTCTTCCCGAACAAGGGCTCTGCTCGCTGTTCAAATACTTCAGCCTTCTTGTTTGGGCTCCCCCGCTGTTTACTACAGCAAAGGGTTGCCCAGATGACCTTTCCTTCTAGCTGTCTGTCTGCAGTGACTAGCATATGCTGTAACCCTTAACCCTCTGCCAGTCAAGCCCACAACATGCTAACCTGTGTGAAAACTCAATAGCAATCCCCGTACAAAAAGCTGATAGCCTAAAAGAAGAGCCCTGACAAGTAAAAAAAAAAAATAGACAAGAAGCTAAGAAGAGAAAGTACCAAAGAGTAGATAAAAAACCAAATCTGGATGCTTTGACTTGTCTAATTTTGTCATTCTCCTTTTTGTCTTTTGCTCTAGCTCTGCATCAAGTGCAAGCTTTTCATTCCCCAGTGAAGGTAGGTAAGGAGAGATTTCTTACTAAAACTTGTCAACAACGACAACAACAACAGAGGATGTTTCCCCCCCAAAAAAAAATTTTAATTTCTACACTAGAAAGCTAAATATCAGAAAATTCTCCAAACATAGCAATACTTCAATAGCTTTTCAATAGAAAGCTCCAATTTTACCCAGAAAGCGGATGCTTTTGAAAGGGTATTTAGCAAAAAAGTAGAAATTTTTGCCAAGCGGTAGAATGACCAACTTCATCCACAGCACCACTCTGTCTCCACTTACTCCCTTTCCCTCCAGTTTGTTTTTGTCCCTTAAGTTGTGTGTCTGATACACTGGCTCTTTAACTTTTTCCAAATTTCTGGAATATGTATGCTCCACAGAGCCTGTTAACTTTTCTCTGCCCCAAAAAGCAGTGCTGTAAAATTTATTTCCATAAATTCAGGCAGATAAAAATATGTCATGTTGCTTTGAGACAAATCCATCTTCAGGTCAATTGGTGCATTACATGTCATGACTTTATTTCTCTCTCTGTCTTCAGACTGCTACCCTTCAGGCAGTTTCTTCTATATGTTCTCCAGACTGCTGGTACCGATAAAAATAAAGACACCACTCATTATGAGAGAGGCCCTTTAGGGACCGGTCTTTCCAGTCACTTATTTCAGGAACGGCTGTTGAAAAAAGTGAGCCAGGCAAAGGCAACGTGGAGGAAATCACGTCAGTCTTGCTTTTCTTTTCATCTGGTGCAGTCTTGGTCATAGCCGGCAATCAAAACGTCACCAAAAGCAGCAATGTACGTTCTGGCTTTGAAAAGGGTTTAAAGCACAAAAGTGAAGCCAGCTTCAGTGCCATGTGCTGTGAGAGATGGCTCCTCCTATCTAGGTGCCAAATTCCCGTCAGCACCAAGCCATAACAGAGCAGGAATTAAGCCCTGGTAAATGTACAGCTCAGAGAAGATGTGCCCAATGGACAGCTATGAAAATAGATTAATTTGTTTTTTCAAGCTTCAAGTCCAGAATTAGGGTTTTTCTTGCTTTTTGAGCTGTTTTTTCTCTAAGGCCTATTATAATTTGTAAAGTGTTAATTTTGTACTACACCAAATTAAGAGTAACATGTGTTCATGATTTGGCTGCCAGGAACTTGAGTTTGCTTTTTCCATCCTGCCTGGCAAAAAAAATTTGCCATACACACAAATTTGCTATACACACACATGCATGACCAAGGTTTTCAGAAGCAGCTGGCGACGTGGGAGACTGTGGTTCCCCACTCTGAGACTCCTGTAGTGGGCTTCCTTCGCTGAGAGCAAGCCTTCCTTAAGACATCTCCAGTCAACAAACAAAATTTTAGATATACCCCATATCATTAGTCACTTTTGAAGCAAGCAACCTTAACCATCAAAAACGAAGAACGTGGTCTTAATAATTGCCAGTGTGCCCCTATTACCCACGGCACCTGCAGAGCTTTTTCTGAAGGGGAAAAACTCTTGCTTGGAAGTCTCCTGGATGATTTTTGTTATAAAGAAGATAAAAGAAAGTCAGTCCGTTTGAAGTGATAGCAATCAGTACTTAGGCTGAGGCATAATCTTGTTTCTTACCTAAAAGAAATGCAAAGGGAAGAGAAAAGACTACAAAACATGGCATCTGTTTCTTCGGGGAGGGGGGGGCCAGGGTGGGGGATGGAAGATTATCTCCATCCCACAGTACAGCATTGTGCTCCCAGCCCCCTAACTGGGCTCAACCACGGACACAGCCTTTGCAATGCCCTGCCCTGGGGGTCCATAGGTGGGAGAGCGGTCCTGCACTAATCTGGTGCATCCACCACCCGCTGCTGGTGTGAGCCTCGGGCACGCTGGCCGGCACCTCGCTGCCGGTGCCGATGCGCTCGGCAATTCAGAGGCCAAAGAGCTGTGGCGGGTCGCCCACAATTCACGGCACAGCTTCCTCTCTATTCCCATTGCTATGGAAATTGTTTCTTGAGGCAGCCCTAATTTTCCTTTCATCAATCAATTAGGGGCAGGCTTTGCACTGGGTCATTTGTTTCCCCAGCACTGCTCCATTTGATATTATTTTCTCCATGACAAATTAACTGCAGCTGGACCCGTCTTGAATTGCTAGGGATGCTTTTATATAAAGTGAAGAAAAAAAAGAAAAAAAAGGCATAGTAAGCATGAGAAGCAGGAATAAATTGATATTTTGAAGGGGAAGGAGTGGAAATAGCAGGGACCTGACAGCTGGGAAGAGGATGTCCTCTGATTGCCCATCTGGCCAGGTCACACCATCTCCCAGGGTCAGGCAAGCTAACAGTGTGGTGCAAAATCCATAGCTCCTGGGTGAGGAGTGGTGGTGACACTCCCTGTTATGCTGAGCTATGTAACCAGCCAGGAGCTTTCTGGAAAAGTCCAGGAATGAGGCTTTCCCCTATCCCCTTACCACAGACTCAGTCAAGACTCCCGTGTTCTATGTAGGGGCAGTCCTCTCAGGGAATAAGAAAAGGGGGAAAAAAAAAAAGTTCTTTTTTTTCTGCTATAACAATCTGGTACCAGGAGCTTTGAAATTCTCACATCGTGTGCTCCTTTAGTTCAAACAAACTTATTTTACTTTTTCCCTCTGCCTTCCCCCACTTTCTATGCTTCGTTGCCGCAACAGTCTCCTGTAACACACTAACAGATTAAAAATAACCTTCTGCCACCCTTCATCTACTTTGGCCAATTTAAGACTAGACAAACTACCCTAGGCACTGCGGAGTAGAGGAAGCAATGTGTGCATGTGTGTGTGCATATGGGCTCTGACCTAAAGGGAACAATTCTGGTAGCAAGAGACAAGAGGTTATTTTTATTTCCAAGATGTCTGATTTTGTACCCCCCCCTTTTTCTGCTGCTTTTTTTTCTCTTCTGCTAAGATAATCAGCCAAAGGTCCAGAAAAGTAATAATTACAGTTATTGTGTGACAGGAACAATGATTCATGAACAACAGGATGCAAAAAAAACCTGTCAATGCATTCATCTTTCCTGAAGCGACCAGGTCCTAATGATTAGAGCTGAGCGAGCAGCAGGGAGAGCTAAGTGCGGAGAGGCAGAGCTGTGTTTTGAATTGGCCCTGGGTGCAGATGTTTCTTGAAGAGTTGTGTGAAAAGGACTGTTAACTGCCAATTTGCACCCCTTGCCTCCTTATGGAGTATTTTGAGAGGACCTTTGACTTAGAGGCATCAGCGAGGGAGTGAGCGCAGCACCATGTGCAGAAGCAGGTACGGCCGTAAAGCACAACCTGTGTGCTGGCTGTATGTGCTTGCGAGGAAAGACGTAAGGAATCCAAGGAATACAGGGGCTTGGAAATGCATCTTAATAGCATGGGTGTTCTTGCAAAATTAAAATAATGGCAATGCCCATATAAGCAGGAGGAGGTTGGACAGGAGCAAAAAACCTGTGGGGTATGGGGGAAAGAGGAGCTGGGAGCTGTGTCCTCTGCCCGCCCAACGGCTGAATGGCTCAGAGCGCCTGAGGTCCAGCCGTGCAGAGGGCAGAGGAGGAGAACTGGACAAGAGCAACCCCAGCACCCCGCTGGCACACGACACTCACCTGTAGAAAGGGCCACACAGCTGGGCCACGTAGCCAGGCGATTGCCATCCCAGCTGACAGTCGCCACTGGTTTTCCCCTTTTATACATCTCAGTATTCACACAAAATGTTTTGTGTAGCAACTTAAGATACAAATCCCTTTAGGAAGGATTTGGAGAAGGTTTTTCTCAAACGTTTAATAATTTGCTTCAAAGATCATTTGTGCTGGTTATTAAGCGGTGTTAACCAGGTTCAATCAATCTAGCAGCTGGGCTGGATGGCAAATTATAGAAATTTCTGGGTAACCTGAGCTGACACAAAATTTGTTTCCCCATTGTGCTCCCTTGAGCATGTGCAAAAAATCAATAGCTCAGAAAGCCCTTCAATGCCTCTGTCCCCACGTGAACTCCATTTTTTTTCCAGCTGCTACTCATTTACCTACCAAGGCAGCCAGATGCTTTCCTGAGGATTGCTGCCAATATTACGTCATCGAAGGTGAACTGATGTCAAGACACCGCAGAGTACATGCTGAGAGACCGAGCTTATTCAGAAACCATGTTTTTTTTCCCCAGATCTTCACACACATCTGTACTTATTCACCCGTGCACATAATGCTAAAAGAGCAGCTTTTACAGGGAGAACCATCTCCTCAAACTGATGCACGCTGTCTGCTTCCCCCAGCCCACACCTTCTGCCTCCCTCCCTCTGTGAGATGCACCAAATTTCAGGGCAGACCAAAAAAATCTTATTCATTTGGACCTATCCAAGAACTGAACTTGATCAAAAAGGCATCCCCACCAAACCTGTAAAGTGAGGAGGTTTTGGAGGATTGCTTTCTCCTCTGACTTGATATAGAGCTGTTCATTGCATGTGGAAAAACATAACATCTTGTTAGACAAGTCCTGGAGCACTCCACTCTCTCGTGCTGCTGCATGGCTGCATCTCTGGCATAAATCAAGGACCCTAAGCTGATCTAGTGTCTGTCTTATTTACTATGCAGAGTTTTTAATGATATATTTAGGATTGTTGTTTTTTCCCTTCATCTGAATTTGAAAACAGTTCCTGGCAATGGAGTATTGCACAAAAACTTTGAGATTGATGGACTTGGTTGGTTTTGTGTGGGGAGTAAAGGATGTTTCAGCTCTGACAATTGTACTTTAGATCCCCTACTTAGTTAGCTGGTAATTTTCTTTAAGATTTAAATACTCTCCAGAATGGAATTAAAATTGTACTTTTCAAATTTAGTGCACATTAGGACTTGTAAATTCTCCAGTGGTACACTAGCTTGGTGAAAATGCTCATTAATATCTGTTATGTTCTTACTATCAATAATTCTTAAGGCCCGCTCCACAAATACTTGTGGTAAAATGCTTAGTGGCAATTTCCTCAGAGCACTTAGGACCATTAGGGTGGCAACAGAAAACAGTTACAGCCTTGGCTTTTTTGTTTTACTCTGCCAATTCATTTAGCAAAAAATATCAGCATCAAGATGGGAGCAGTCATCTCCCATTCCCCCGCTCTGCAGCTCTGAACCAGTAACTCCCATGTTTCCTGCATGTAGGGACCAATTATTTTGTGTTATTATACATTCTTTTAAAATTAAGCCTTTCCCTTCGCGCATGAAAATTTTGACATGATATTTCTCAGCTTTCAGCATTACTGAGCAACAACTAGACTTCCCAGCAACACCGCTTTGGACAGCCCCACTCGTGGGCAGAAGCGGGGAAGGAGCTCCCTCCTTGGTACCTCGGGAGGGAGGCAGCTGTTGTGGGTGGGGGAACGGAGAAAACAGGCCCACCGTCCCACCGCTTTCCTCTGCAGAGGAATCCTTCGGCTTGACTGGAGTCAGCGGAAACCTGGTTTCCGTGCCCACACGGATCACACTGCAATCTTGGGGTTTAATTCTCCTGGATAAACCAGAGATTTCCTCCTGGTGGGCGCTCTCATGCTCTCTTTCTCCAGCAAGCAGCCTCGATTCAGGAAAGCTTTTCCCACTGGTTGGGTGTCAGCTGGTTGGTACTGGGGTCCCAGGGTACTGGAGGGCTGGATGATGAATGCCTGATCCATGGCTGTCCACAGCCTCATCCTGCTTCCTCTCTGAAATAATGCTCCAGCACTGGCATCCACTTACTTATCTAACCACGGGCTAACTTTTTGTCTGTTTTCTCTAAGCTGTTGTGGGGTTTGTTTCCAGTAGGCGTATTACTTGATTAATGATCTGTTAACACTTGCTCATATTCCATATGGGATCTTCCTGGGTTATCTAAATGCACAAAATACTTAAAACAATCTTTTTCCTCAGCTCAACTCTGTTTTCAATAGCACAATATATTTCTCCCTGCTCCAAAGAAAAAAGAGCATTTTCTAGCTTGTCCAAACTCATGTTGAATGTTGCTTGTGATTCATGTTGTCACCTTGTGCAGTATTCCAAGGAAACAGAGCATGGACAGGGTCTGTCAGGAAGGGGTTTGTAATGTATTTGTCATTTCTCTTCTGTCTAGATTAGGGGCTACATTTTGTGATGGTAGATGAACTTGTAGACCCCATCTCTCTGAAATCACACCAGGTATTCAAAAGACGGAGGCTGCTTTTCTTTCAACAAATGATAATAGCACTTTCCTGGATGCAACTCGAAAAATATTTACACCAGTATAAATAAGCAGTGTGTAACTATAAATAAAGAACACAGGTAATAAAATGTTATCATTGAAGCTGAAATTAAAATTGAATCCTGCCAAGCCCTAAACATAGATCATGACAAAAAAATCCAATACACTTTTTTTTATTTGAGGTCCTGTAATTATAAACTAAGTAAAGGAAAAAAAGATTATACAGCAGACATAATTTGTAATGATTTCAGTAACATTTCTGATATAATGCTGTGAAAAGAACGACTACTTGTGCATGGCATCTACACATGCATCCACATCCCCTCTGCTGAGAGGTGCCATCCGCAGCACTTACCTTCTAACCCGAGCGATGCCACGGGCTGTATGACCACAGGCTGTATGACCACAGGCCTGTTTCTGAAGAGGATGCACCGGTGCCTGCTGGGTGACTCCTGCCAGGGCTGTCCCCAACCCTGACCCCCTGCAGCCTCGTCCCCCTGCCCGGGGGAGCCCCTCAGGTAAGACCCAAAGACAAATTGGGAAGAAGTTTCCAAACCTGTGGAGAAGCCCCATGTAACCAACAGCTAGGTGACAGCTTGCAGACGGTGATGACAGGGGGTTGTGGCATGGGGCCACCCCTTGGTGGAGTCCCACCTGCTGCCCATGCACCCCCATCGTGGTCTGACCTGCTGCAGCTAAGAGATGCCTCTCCCCCCTCACCACGGGCTGTGCCGGGGTGCTTGCTCTCGGCCCAGGTGCTGCTTGCCCTCCCTGTCTCTGGGCCAGGAGGGCTGGGCTCCACTCCTTTCTTGCAAGCAGTTTATCCACGCTGTAACTAACTGCTTGCTCAGTAGTGGTTTGCAGAGAGAGATAAATTAAGAAGCCCTAGGGCAGAGGGATATGTTGACTGTGCCTAAACCCAAGCCTTTCATCTTGAAGAAAGTTACTTCTTTATCGCGAGGGTTTGGTCTGAGCGCTGTGCCCTCCGCTGGCAGAGCAGGAAAAGATTTGCATCCACTGGGAGCACGGACTGGTGTGGAAAAGCACAGGTGGGCTCAGAAACGTGCTCAGAGCTGTTCACGCCAAAGTGGAAAGCATTCCCTTTACCGGGAAGTGGAGGAAGTTACCAGGAGTGGAGTCTCTTGTCACCTCTCTAGAAAGCAAGGCTTGAGGCCAAAAGCAATTTCTTGTACTTCAATAGCTGAAAATAAAGCTTTAAAAAATAAGAACATGTCAGGGAATTAAATGAGAACCACAAATTTAGCAGGGCTAGTGATTGCCCAGGAGAATATTGAGGAGAAATGTATAGAAAAGAGGGGTTTTGAGACACAGTTAAGTGAATTACTAGTCCCATCCGTAACATCTGTTACAGTCCTGGCTGCTGGGTATTTACTTTCAAAGAAATCAGCTTCCAGTACTGTCTGCTGAGGAGCCCTAAATCAGGTGTGCAGATGCAATTACTGAAAATGAATCTGTCAGAGCAAATCTCACGTAATCAAGGAGTCCTGTTTGGGCTCCCCTCCTGAACCCATCTTTGCCTCAGGGATAACCTAAACCAATGTTCCTCAAACCCGTTGGGAATGACCAACACAGGTACAAAGCAGACTTACTAAGAAGGTTAACGAAACTTCAAAATATTTGCCACGAGCTGGTAATGGCATCTGAGAGTCAGCCATTCACAGGGAACATCAAATGGTCTTACCTTTGGATCTCCATTAAAAAAGTCAGGATTATTTTAGTACCAAAGAGCAGACATAGCCTGATGCCATTTCAGAAGCACCAGCGGCCCCTGATGGGCAACATATGCCCAGAGCTTCTTGCACCTTCATGCAGCAGCAGGTACTTGTTTTGACAGGACTTCAGTGCACAGTGCATGACAGATGATTTGTGAAGTGAGTACTGTTGAGGAATGGGCGTGAGATCCTTGTTTGCTTCTCTGAGCTCAGCCCGTTGACTTGGGTCTCTGAGCAATGAGGTCTTTCTTCATTTAATTAGACCTCCATTTAGTTGTGCCTTTCTTGTTATAGATGGGATTCCCCCCAACTTGTCCTTTCTCATTGATCTGCACAAGTTTCTGTGGGAAATTATGCATAAATATATCAAAGGCTATTGACAATGTCAAGAAATGAGTATGCTAATATTTCTGGTTTTCAGACATATTTGGGGGTTTTTGGTTTTTTTTGTTATTGTTGTTTTGGGTTTGTTTTTTTTTTAAATAAACTTTTCCTCAAGGGACTGCTGTTGACTGAGGCTCCACAGCATACGCTTGCTTCAGTCCCCGCTCCGCACAGCAAAGACACATGGAAGCCCATTGAGCCATGGCTCCTGATTAAACTCAGGCAAATGTTTCAGAGCTCTCCCAAAAGGGGATGAACTGTTACTCAGAGTAATGATTTCTGTACTGTCCCTTCTGTGAAACAGGCAGAAAAAAAGGCAGGTATTGCCTTCTCACAGCCTTTGTCAGAATTATTCAGAACACCTTTGCCCCCAAAGGCTGTATAGCTCAGATGAAAATGCTCACATAAAAGTTCAGGTTTGACAAAGATTTCCAACTCTTTTTTAAAGAAGATATTAGGTTTTGTTTCTTTACCTTCTTTCTTTTTATTCAAGTTTGGGCAAGGGGGAAAATTTTAAATACAAGTTTTATATTTCATGAGAAAATGTAGTATTTTTCTTGCTTTTCTAAAAAAAAATCCTACTTTCAACTTTCAATTATTTATCCAAATATTTTTATTCCCCTCTGTACTCTGGACATTTGATCTATATGAGGCAATGCTGTGTTTAACCTTGCTAGCACTGAAAGCAATAAAATATAAAATGAATGGGTGAAAAGGGATAGTAAATCCCCATTGCAGAATTATCTGGCGGGTTCTGAGTCACAGGAAGATGTCAACAAGATAAAATTTATTTAATATTGATGAATATAACAGTAATGCACCTGGAGAGAAATAACAACGATCAACACAGATATTTAGAAAACATTAATATAGGAAAAGACCTTGGGGTTGTAGTGGGTAATGAAGAGGGTAAGAACTCACATTGTGAGGAGAGCAATTGCTATCCCAGGGTGTATAGAGTAAAGAGGGATCTGTCGTGTGTCAAAAAGGGAGTGAGTGATGAGCGCAGCATTATGCAGCCTGGGTAAGGCTGGAGCCGGAGCACAGCATGCATTTTTAAGCCTCACTTTCTAAAAAGGACACTGAGAAGTGGCAGAGGACTTAAGGACGGGCAGCGGGAAAGGTGAAGGGAACTGCAGGTGACAGGTGTGACGGAAAGCAATTCACAGGGCAGGAGGGAACCCCAGCTAGCGCCGGGACGAGCGCTAATATTTGGGTGCCATTAGGATGGAGCTTCCCTGCAGCAGACGTAAAAGGGTCTTGAATTAAAAGTGGAACAATCCCATTTAGATACAAGAGAAATGACTTAATAAGGGCTATTACACAGGCAATAGAATAAGCTGTCTGGTGAGCAACTGAACACGAGTCACTATCGGTAGAAGGTTTCCAAGGTAAGATTGGAAAACGTAGCAGTGGGATTACCGTAGAAGAGGCCTCTCTGCATTGTTCGAGCACAGCTGATTTAAAAGGTCCTTCACTGTTGTTTTCATCTGCGATTCTGTGATCTCATAAGCTGCAAAATATGACTCCACACACAACAGAAGAGATGATACACCCAGTTTATTAATTAAATCCATCTGCCACACACGATAAATCTACACCGTGATTGGGACAAAAGGTCCAGCCCTACAAACCTCACCCCAGTCATCCCATCTGCTTTACAAGCGTTCGCAAGTGCAGGTCCAGAAGCTGGAGATGCTGCGTTCAGAGTCATCCGCAGAGGTGGCTTTTACCACACACATTTGCAAAGGAAGCTGGCACAGCTCCTGTCTAGTTTGAAAGGTTTGCTTCTGGAATTTGCAATGCTTGTACCAGTTAAATACTAAATTATCATAAATGTAATTTACATGTTTCCCAAATAAGGGAATGCAAGTGGAGAAGAGAGTTTCTGAATGTTCATATTTCCAAATTAAAGGAATGTAAATGAGCCTGCTGTTCAATTTAGTGTGTAATGTGTTATTTCACGGTTGTCTCCTTGATTTTACAGGCCCCTTTTACATTAGGCAATGTCACATCCCACCCAAATCACCATGAGATAAAGATGTTCCCCTTTAACGTAATAAAGGACAACGACAATATTCCAATAGAGAAAACAGCATGCATACTGATTTGGTACAAATGCACCATCTCTCGCTGGAAATACTCCACCGTGTCCCCTCCACTGCAACATGCAGTGTTGCGTAGCACCTTTCGTCAAAAAGCCCTTCATGATGAGGCTCCCGTTGACTCCTTGTCCCTTCCCCCAGCACCCTACACCTTACTGAAGAGGCAGCTGCTTCAGCTTCCCATGGAGCGGTTCGTCTCCTGACGGCACGGGCGTGATGCTCAGGAGCACAGCTCAGCCTGCTTCTTGCCAGAGGATTTCTGCTCTGCTCATTTTCCTCGTGTCCTTATAGCCAAGCAGAGGGAAATTATAGGATGGCTCAAAATTCATTCATTAGGTGCTGGTGACAGCTGTTCCCTCCCACCCCGGTTATCTTTAAAGGAAAAGCGGGCACTGTGCATAGCGTGGTTAAAAGGCCAGTGGGATGAGAGCAAGGGAATGATTTGTTAGACTTAGCTCAGTCTGGACAACCATAAAACATCTTTACTTCTACCAATAGGTGAAATTTATAGTGCTGTTCACTGGAAAGTGAAATGCTCCCACAGGGTGAGGGGAAGTCTTGAGAGTTTCCTATTCATTTAAAGGGAAATGTGTTGCTCCTTGCTCTTCCCTCCCCAGCTTTACTTTCCAGCAGACAGCCCCGTAAATCTGTTTTGGTGACAGCCCTTTGGTGGTGTAGTGAAGCAGAGAGCACATCCCGAAGGGACAGTGGTTTAGGGACCAGGCAGAGCTCGCCCTTTGCTGCTCATGCTAAGGCCAGAGCTGCAGGGCCGCTCCTGTCCCTGCTGCAGCCTCAGGGTTTGCCCGGGTGGCTGAGGATGGCCCAGCCAGCTTCTCTGGCCATTTCCTCACCTCTCTGAGCTGCTGGACCTCTTGGGGTGCCCACAGCACCAGGGGCATCGCAGATGCCCCCCGCCTGCCCCCAGTATGCCATGGCTGCCTCTCTGCAGGGACCTGAGAAAAGTGGGAAAGGAGCCTCAGGTGCCCTTTGCATTACAGCGACTGACTCCCTCCCACTATTTGCACCATCCCTCGGACAGAGGTTTCTCCCTCTGGATCCACCATCCTCCTCTCTCAGCTGAGCAAGGAGCACCCAGCTGGGCAAGGATGCACGTGTCCTCCTCAAAGGGACTGACCCAGAGCATTGGCCCCTCGTGGCCTCTGGAGTGTTGTCAGAGGCCGTGTTTTGGGGAGGAGGGTGGCTTCCTCACCCAGGAGTATCAAGAGCATCCAAAGCATGATGCTGTCACCCCAGGAAGCATAGGAAAGTCCTGCATTATTTCCTTCAGCTCCTGACACCATAGGTAAGCTGCATGAGGCATTTTCTTGGAAGGAAATAGGTGGCCTCCCAGCAGCTTCCAGCTGGACAATAGCCTCCTGCTCTCCCCAGGAGCTTTTAAACTGAGCTGGTGGAGGAGTGGCTCAGTTTGGGGGAGCTGACCCTCTCCCGTGTCTCAGCAGGAGCCAGCTCAGGACAAAGTAATCCTGTTACTCTGAGTCCCTTTCGCTTTCTAACATTTGCTTTGGCTGTGCGAGTATAACTTTACACAAACACAACTCGTGCATGTGATTTTTCCAGCTTCCTTTGACCGTATCAACAGTGAAATGATGCAGACTGCAAGTGGCACAGCCTGCAGAGATGCAAAACTGCACGACACACCATAAGCCAAATTCTGATTGGGTGACCCTGATGTAAATGCAGCCCCATGACACGTATATTCATGTAGTCTTCCAGATTCACAGCATTATCTCTGGAAACACTCACTGCTTTTAATACACAATTTCTCTCCACAGTCAAGAGTGAGGCAATGGGCTGAAAGCATAAGACACTGAGCGCTCGTGTTTTATGCCCAGCTCTGCCATTGGTTTCGCATTAGCTTATGATGTCTTGTCTTTCCTGTCTGAGAAGATGATATTAAGATGCTGACTTGGGGGTTGGCCGGTTGGTAAAATAATTTCTTCTGGCTGTAAAACGGTGATATGACAAAACAAGCCTTTCCTAGGAATGTATCTGTCACAACAATTTCTGTGTGGCAGGCAAGTTTCTCTGGCCCTTAGCTGTGGAGAAGTAAATGGAAAACAACTGCCTGGTGCTCCATGCAAGGCAACAGGGAGTTGATAAGTGTAATTCACAAAGGAGAAGCAGGTGAGGAACATCTGCCCTCCACAAAGTCACTGGGACAGATGAAGGGGCAGCATATCCTCTTGCAGAAGTTGACAGACCCAGATCAAACCTGCGCGAGCCAAAAGAGGGATTCGGAAGTGCAGCTTCCATCTTCCAGCCAACTGTTCGGCCACAAACCCACAAAGCCCGTCTCGTCCCCATCAGCGTGAACATCCCCCTAGGCAAGATCAAGATGACTGCAAACAACACAGTAGTTAGGGCACGTTTAAACGCAAGGCCTGCTCTGGGTTTGAAGGCAAATCCCCCTCAGCTTCCATGTGCTTAACATATGGTGTGCTAACGGTCTCTCATTTTTTATTAGCATTTTTGAAAGGCTGGATTTGCTTCTACTTCAGAATGGAAAAAACCTGTATTTTTTTAAATGAACCCGTATCTGGCTAGCCCTTATTCTGATCAGCATAAAATGCTTTGCGAGCTGTTGATGAAGAGCACTATATAAGAGGTATTATTCCTTGGGCATCCTGGAAGATTTAAGATTTACTTTGTGTGCTCTAAATTGTCGTTAGTTTGCAAATTCAAAACACCAAATATTTCAGACAGAACAAAGGCAGTTCTCTTCACAAGTACTAATTTCACAGGAAGTTTTAACTTCCAAGATTTATCCATATTTTAGCATAAGTCTCATTTGCAGTTATTTCATGCAGTTTTCTGCTTGAAAAAACAGCCTTAGCTTTAGGAGATAGTATATCTTGTCAACCTTCATAATGCAAAAAATGGTTAAAGCTATTACTTGGCTTAAATGTCTGGGAAGAGAATTTCTCCCCAAAGAAGTTTTGCAAAACTTAAAAGAAAAATGGGAACTGAAGTTCAGAATGGAAATAATTTTGCAGCCTGAATTGCAGTGGAGGTGAGCGATATGGGCTGGAACATAAAATCCTTATTTCTGCTATTGCAATGCTGGAAGGCAGACGTTATTCACCAGAAAAGACGAACATCATAAGCTCCAGCCAGTCAAAAAATAAAAAGGCTGGTTTCTGAAAGGAGGTTCACTTTCATAAACAGTACTATCATGGCTAAGTTATTCTGTAGCGCCGACTGACTGAGGCTCTCAATTGCTGCATTCCCTATGGCAGCACGAATGCCATCGGACAATCAGGTTAAAGTGAGCAATTGTGAGTCTAACCCATGAGCCGCCATTAGTAGCAGCCCGTTCCCACTGCAGCAGAGCCACCTTGAGAGTTTTCCTCCCACTCCTGCAAAGCGGGAGCAGGGCAAAACAGATTGAATCTGCTGCCCTTCATTCTTCTGACAAAACTGAAATAAAGGTATCAAAACAGAAGAGTGTCCCAGGATCAATGCCTCCTGCTTTGAAAATAAACATTCCGTCTTTCCTTCTGTATTTACTGCATTTACCACTTATGCAGCAGCAGGAGACCATTATCCTGTGACAATGTTCTGCTCTACTGACATTACCTCTTAATTATATCTTCATTAAAACCAAATTAGAAAGCGGTCAGGAAAGTTAAACCAACTGAATTGCTCATTTGGCTGAATATCCTGACACCTTTTTTTAGAAAAGTGATGCTGGCTCATGCAACAAAATGTTTAATGATCTACCTCACTGCTGGGAAGTGTTGATTTTCACTTTAAATGGTGAACTTGCTGCTCAGTCACACTGCGTTCATTCTGAAAGGACCCTGCTTAGTTAAATACTAGCATGGCGGTATGGCTGGTTTTGTCCGTACCTGCAAGGTGATGATGCTAGATTGGGTTTGCCACTGCTGTCTCTTGACATTGTTTCGTCATTAAAGCTGAAGGCAGAAATAATCTGTGCCTGATGAGTACAGAAAGAACCAGGAAATTGCATTCCCCGGCAACAGAGGAATTGCATTCCCCAACAGCAGAGTTGGTACCTGCCCTCCACTCTTCCTTCCCCTGCACTCTGAGGAGGACAGCTACAGAGGGATGCCGGGACAGACATCAGCTCAGTCAGCCAGCTGTTGGAAACCTCTCCTTCTCCTGAAGGGCAGAGGCCAGGGCTGCCTGCTGGGCCAGCTGCAGTGCTGCTCCCCGCAGCCTAGCTGCAGGAGAAGGTGCCACATGCTGCCGATACCGTGCAGGAACATTTGACACAGGCACAGCTGGGCTGCCTGTGCACATCCTGCCTGCACTCTGCAGCAGACAAAGGGCAGCGTGGCTCCAGTGGCAAGCTTTTGGGCAACCCTCTGTCCTCTGCCTGTGCGGACAACCTCTCCTGTGTTTCACGTACTGTGGGAGTCGAGTGAGAGAGGCCCACGCTTCATGTCTCGGACTGGAGAGATTTGTGCCACCAACATCGGAGCAGAGCTCAGACCTCCAGTCCTTCAGCTTTAACAGCTCCCAAGTCTTGCTCCTCTCCCCCAGGACTGCAGCACCCCCTAACAAAGATTTCTCCACAGCCTACAACAGTCAGGCTCTTTGGGAATGAGTTGCAGCATCCAAGCCTATCAGCTCAGATATTACCTGTCAAGTGCATCCACAAGCCATCTCACAAGTATCATCAGCCAGATGAACCTCCCTCCACCGGGAAGACAAAGATAACCTCCATGAACCTACAGACACAGACAAAGTGTCACAATTGCCAGCGTTTGGCAGCACGGGGACACGCTCCCTATTACCCAATGTTCTTGTCATCACAGTTAGCTAATTTTTAAGGAACAATCAATTAATAGTTAAGTATAACGTAGGGAAAAATACTTCGGAATGTGGCTTTTGAGGAACTATTCTACATAAAGCTACGTAGGAGAGAAAAACAAATGTTTCACTTTGAGCAGATAACAGAGACCAGAGATCCTTATAGCACAGGTCTTAAGTGAAGAGTTTGCAGCGTCTCAGTGAAGAAAGCCAGAGGTGAAGGCTACCTGCAAACCTGGATGGCTCAACATCATTCATGCTTAGCAGCTTTGACAGCCAGAAGTGTGTAGGGAAATGGGAATACTAGAATCATGGATTCCTCGGTTCCAGTGATCTGATATGTACTTGCAGCTGCAGTTTAAATAAGGGAAAAGATACATTTTTGATCTGAAAATTGAGAGCAAAAGAAGGAAGGAGGAGTTAAACACATGTCTAGCTCCTCCTTGTTCAGAGTTTAGACTAGGGGAATTTGTAATGGTATTACATGGATGCTACAAGGCAGACCATACAGAAAAAGAAACCTTGCCCTTTCAGAAACAGCATCCACCTCCCCATTACACCTTTGAAAGGCAATTTAATATGGAATTGCCAAAGAGGATCAATGCTGGCACTAATGGTGGCAGTCAGCTAACGTACCAGATACTTATGATGTCTGACATAAAGAGAAATCTCTGCAGTTTGGAGTGCTTGGTCCGATCCCTCTTGTCCCTCCACCTCTCAGATGCATAGCTGCAAGGAAATGACTTCACCTGTCGCTAAGTGTGGTAGGGAAGTCATCCTTAAAAGATGATGATCTGCCTGGGATACACTGGATGGATTGGGTTGCATCTGGGGTGGGGAAAATAATCAGAAGAAAAATGAGCAAAAGGAGGATGAGACAAACCTACCTATCAAAGAGTTATAATGAATTTCTTTGGTTTGGGCACACTAGTGTAGAGGAGAAACATTCCGTGTTCAGCCAGGCTGCTGTTTCTGAAAGGGTGGTTGTACCTTACGTTTAGTAGCTGTATTCTGTAGATAATCTATGATGCTTCATTTTCAGTTCAAAATAAACGTAAATTAGAAGAAAAAAAGGGAGAGAGACAGAGAGTGGGAACATGCGGCAGAAATGGAGCTGATGCAATCATTTCCCGTTCTAAAACAGAACAAGTAAGATGAGGATGCGGCTGGTTTAATGATCACTGTAATCAGCACAATTGACTGCTTACAGATGACTAATCTTTCAGTTCCAGGGAGGTAAATTGAGACTTATATATTTCAGCTTTATCCTAGCACTACAGGTAATGTAAGACAAATGGTCTGTGAATTCCTAACACCAAAGAGATTTGTGGATTATAAAAGAGCACAGAACGTAGACATGGGGTAAAGTTATGGAAATATAGATTTGGATTCAGATGAAATCTTAAACAAGCCTTGAGGTGAGTTTTCTTTCATTTTAATTATTCCTCAGCTCCATTCAGGCCCATCTGTATTTTAATCAAAAGTGATCGTAACGGTTTCATGGGTAAATGGAAAATGGATCTTGATAGATGCTCATTATACCTCATTTTGTTAACAGCTGAAGAACCAACAAGAGGAATGAACTTAATACAGCAAGAAATGAGGTTCTGAGAAAGAGAAATGAAGAGAAAGATAAAAGATGATTAAATTAAAGGAACTAAAGCTGTGCCGGACATCCTAATTAAAACATATAGAGGAACGATGGAGCAAGGGACACATGAGTATCAACAGATGTGAATAAATAGCACAGAGGAGGAGGAGAGCGTGGGAAGATCTGAAGTTATCCTAGGAAAAGAGAGGTAAGACAGGACACAAAGACAAGGTGCCTGGACAGAATGTATTTCTCCTGTTCAACAAGAACAAGGATGCAGGAGGCAGAAGGACATGGGGCAGGGTACAACCTCCGGGAGTGTGACCCCAAGAGCAAAGGGGTAGGTGGCAGCTTTCAAGTCAGAATGGCAGCAGCTTGCAGAGTCCTCTGACTAAAATGAAACACCACTGCTATTTTGCTCTCACTCCACACTGACATTACAACCCTCTGACAAGGAGGGGTTACCAGGTTCATCCTAGTGAAAGGAAGACATTCAGCTCTGTGCAGAGTAGAAGGACTTCACAGGAAAATACACCAATGCATTTTTTTACCCTTTTCCTGAAAAAAACCCATACTGTCTGAGTGCCAAACAACTCTGCTAACATATAACAGGAGCATGCCTTTAAGAAACCTGAGCCTCCCTGCTGGGCACTAACGGCCCCAGTCATTGTACATCTATACTGGTCTTCTAGGTGGCCCTTGCACAAGGTCACATCAAGGAAAATCACAAATGTGTGCTGTTATTTACAGTCACTACCTCACTAAGGCAAAGTCAAGTCTTAACCAAAGACAATTCTTAGCAGAGGTGAGATTACAAGAAAGGGGGACCCCCACTCCAGCCCTTACCAGGTGCTTTCTGCCACAGGTCACTGGCAGTAGATGGTTGGCTGGGCTTTGGCACCAGCGAGCCGCAGAAGCACAGAAAACACGGTGGCTCTGAGCTCAAAAACTCCCTTCCAAAGAGTGCTGCAACAACCACAGCAGGAAGGGACATGACACTAATGCCCTTCCAGAAAGATGAAGGCCAGCTGGGGAGGGGAGGCGGGGAACTGCTCTCCTCGAAAGCAGGTGAAGCTCCATAGCCCGTGGTCAGAGGAGGATGGTGCCACCGGGTATTAGACCATGCAATGTTGTATTACAGCAGAGAAGAACCAGTCCAGCTGCCAGCACCCTGCAGGGAGCAAGAGACAGTCTGAAAGGGAACAGCTGGCGTCGAAATAGCGGTGGGGGGAGCAGGACTGGTCCACAGGCGAGGTCAGGGGTATGGGGACAGGGTTGGGGCATGAGCAAACAGACTACTGTTTGTTTGTCTTACAGCTGTTGCCCTTACCATGAGATACTGGGGGAAAATGGGCAAGAAGTTATAGAGGAAATCAAGTTGAGTGGGCGATCTGTATCAGTCCATGCTGAACTTCCAGTTTTATGGGGAGCACTTCAGAAATAGAAACAAATCCACAGAAGAGAGGGGATGCAGAGAAGTGGCAAAGCAGTGAAAATGGCACACAGTAGTTACAGGTGAGACAAATTAAAACAATGAAGTGGAAATGAAAAATGTTGCAAAGTGATGTTTAATGACTCCACCTTTTGAGTTGAAAAAGAAATAGAGTCTATATGCAGCTGGTAAGTAAATAAACTTGAATTATTAGCACATCTTTATCACAGGATGGCTCAACAAAGCCTTTTTTTTTCCTCTGCTGTCTTTCCCCAAATCATAAGAATGTCACTAAGTCCTAGCCCCCAGGAAAAATAGTTAGGTTGCACATGCCTAAGTTTTAGCAGTGTTTAGCACTGATGTCGCTGAAGTCAAAGGAGTTATTCCAGCAAAGCATCCAATTCTTGATGCTGAGCAGCTTCCTTCCTATACTGGTTGTCTTCTGTTTTCACGTGATGTGCTTGAAATATCACCATTTTAAATCAAAACCATTCGTATATTAGTACCTTTACAGTGATAAAAGTCTACATTATCCTCTTCCTTGAGGAAGGCATTGCAGCCATGAATTTTTCATGTCAAAGCTAATACAGTCATCCACAGATTACATTACACTGTTGACAGTAAAACTAGATTAAAGGAAAACTATTTTTAGCTTTTTAAAAACAAAGTTACCTTAAAAAACATGGTGAAGCTGAGGGATGGAGTGATGGGATAACATGACAAGCAATTCTCCACACAGTGGGTGACTGGGATAACCACTGTAACTATATATTTTATTTATCTACACTGAGCATTTTGCCTTTAAAGAACTTCATGAAGAGAGCAGTGGCAGTACCATGATCATCATCCTCAGTGGATGGCATGTATCACAGCCATATCAGTCTGCTGGTAGGATCTCCTCTGCTTTCAAATCCAGCAGGGTGGCCCACAGAGTTTGGGGAGCTGAGGGCTGGGGCAGAAAAGGGACTCTCCTTGGTATCATCCTTGTTTCAAGCCCGTGAATGAGCCTGTTTCACTGAGGACAGAAACTCAGAACTCAGAGCAGGTCCACAGGGAAACTATCTGAGACTTGCTCCATACCAGCTTTGCTTAAGTCAAATGGGCAGAGTGAAGCCTAGCCAACAGCAGAGCAGTCCCAATGGTGACAATAGGTGTGTAAAGGATATGCAGTCCTTAGTTCTTGGCTTATGATTGGAAAAGCAACTGAAGAAACAGCATCCCACAACCTGCCCATGAACTGGAACAGCATGACTTTCCCCTTCTTAGCCATACATTATTCTTCTTACAAAGCCTGCTTGCCTGAAGTTTGGACAAGGTTGACAGAGCAACCCTTTTGCTTGTTGTCCCACATAGATTGATTTAAGAGTAATAAGCTAGAATTTGCCTATATGCCACTTCTAGGGCCTTTTTCTCCTCTTTCCCCACTGTCCCATCTCTTCAGACTACAACTCTTTCCATGACGTGCCCATCCAGTGCTTCCCATTTTTCCAGCCTGCTGCACCCTGACCTCCTGCCTTGGTCCTTCACCACATCATGAGAATGCAGTTCCTACGAGGTTCCTGTAGGCTCATTGGTAAAAGAACCACTGCATTATTTGGAGGCAGGACACAAAAAACCAAGCAAATAATTGGTGCCAATTTCCCCCTTTGACGCTGTTCCACAGGGCTTGAAGGAATTCAGCAGGACCTAGGCATTCAGATACAGGCTGCGTCTTTTCCCTGTGATAGGCAGACACTTCCAACTGTTCACAAATATGCTTGAAAATTAATCCATTGCTTTACATTTGAGTAAATATGATGTATTTTTAGCCTTGCTGGAACCTAACATTGCTGCATGCAGATGGAAGGTGCTGTCATATTCCTGCAAGCATTTTTATTCCTGCAGAATTAATTACAGCATCAAATCAAATTTGACTCTCCTCTGGCACTTGATTTGCACCCGTACGCCAGCAACTAGACATGATAACCCAAGTGAAGGGACAAAAGCCCAACTACAGCTTGAGCCAACAAACAGAAACCTGCATTTTTGAAACTGTGTATTGCAGACAGCAGCACTGTGCTCCCTTTGGCAAAGGAAACCATCCTGAGGAAGAATTTACCTAGTGACTGACAGGCAGCAGTGGGCTATGAGCCTAGAAGAAAATATTTTGGCTGCATCATTTCTTCTTCTCAGAATCTCTCCCTTGAAGAGGTCTGTGCTGCACAGCACTTACCAAGGTAACCAGTAATGAGGTTGCATTTTGATCTTGTTTATACTTTGTAGAGGTTTTACCTGTATATAAACCTACTTTTGTAGACCACAAAAGGTGAGTACTCTGATCATTCAGCTAAGAGGGTTTGCTTTTAATACGGAGCCTTCCTGTGGTGCTCACGCCACATCTGGTCAGGACCCAAACCTGACTCTGTACCTGGTTGCCCCGGAACATTTGTGCTTTAAACATCACCACACCATTGTGTTTTTTAAACCTGCAGCACTGCAGAGCTTTCATCTGAAACCCTAGTTACAACAGTGGGAAAACTGAGATCACCCCGATAGAGGTGGATATCCTCACACCTGCTCATTTCAAAACATCTTTATCAGAGGTCCAGATGTTATGGTGGTGCTTGTGTCACAGTGAGCTAGGAGAAAGGAACCAGATAGGGAAGGGAACCCAATCCAGGACTCCTGACAGCAAAGCATGCACCCTCGCCATGTTGATCTTGCTCTTAATGAGAAACGAGGCTGGTCACTGCTGTTCTGATGCAAGGCAGTAATGTCAGATGGACACGACCTTCTCTTTGCTGAGGAATGGTTGTTGACCAGGAAATGGCAACTGCATTAAAAAAACTTTCTAAGTTATAACTGTCTGCCAAGTTTTGAATTAAAATGTTGCAGAGATTTAAGGAAAACAGAGAGGTGGAGTAAGGAGATATTCCTTGACTGACCCATTACCTAGATCTCGGCTGATGAGAAAGCCATTGCCAGCAAAGCCACACTGAAATCTGGGCATGGGTTTCCAAGGGTTACACACCTGCCCAACCATGCTTTTATTTCCCTCTTCAAGGTGAGGCCTGAGCAGAGTATATGGGTTGCTGCACTCTGTCCTATGGCCCAAGAGAAATTAGGTTGAAGATGCCTGAAGGAGCTGTCTCTTCTTTCTGTCAAAGCGCTAAATTATTAGTGCTGTGCTAATAAAACCCATTAAGGTTATCTGAACAAATCTTTCTGTAATTTCATAAATCACTTAACAAATGTGTGAACTCAAGTGTGCTATTCCTTAGTTAAAACACATAACAGCTGACTAATATGCAGACAAGTAACACTGCTGGTTAATGTAGTTTAAATCCAAAGGGCATGTGGGTAAAGAAGAAGTCATCCGAGGACCAAAGTCATTAGAACAAAAAATGCCCATCAGCTGTTGTGAATTTATGAGGGTGTGGGAGTGGATTAAGAGAGGGATGTAGCCCCTTCAGAACATCTTCCATTAGCAGAAAGTAAAGCGTCTGTGAGTGGGCAGCACGGCAGCATCTAAATTGCCTGATCTGAAAGCGCCGCTTCCTCTTAGCTGTCACCATTTCCTCCAGCTTTACCTTGGCAGCAAGTCAGCAACGAGCACGTCCCGACAGCCGTTACTGAACGCAGATGTCTGCGTATGTGTGTGTGAGCATTTATCATGTGTCTTCTTCAGTTTGCTCCAGCTGAACTGCCATTTCAGGACAGGGAGTAGAAGAGGAAGAACATTTAGGCTGCCAGTGTGCTGGGACTAATGTTTCCCCTGCTGTGTCACAGTGTATCATTGTTTCTTTGTGCTCCTTCCAGCTGCCTCTCAAGAAGAGCTGTCCCAGTGTAGAACGACTTGACCTGTAGGCTGTGGCAAGTAGCGCCCAGTTTCTTAGTTGGGTTCAGCAAGAAGGGATTTACATGGAGCTTCGGCCCATAGGATTCACAAGAGGGAAGACGAAAGGGTAGTCAGATAATCTTCACCTACCTCTTGATCTCCTTCCTCTTCCCCCCCTCCCCAACTGATAGAAAGCTCTAGGCTGGGATGATGGATCACAGAAAATATAAGCATTGGATGGACAGTGCCACACTGAGACAACGTTTCACGTGCCTGGTCTGGGCACCAGCCTCTCCTCACAGGACAGAGCATTATCTCAAAGATTAACTCTGCTGTGGCAACATGCAAGAGAGAGCTCACTGTGTTCCCCTGGTGAAAGGGAAAACCCTTCCTTTTAAGCACTGTCATCCAGAACAGTGTCAACTCAAGGAGAGACAAGATGCCACCATCCCCATGTATACAGAGGAACAGCATATATGTGGAACAGCAGGTTCAGTGATCTTCCAAATCCCGGTTCAAGACAATGTGAATGAGCCAAGGGAGTGGTGCCCAGGTATGCAAGCATAACATGGTGTGCTCAGTGCACAACCAGACAGCTGGTTTCCTGAGGAAGGTCGCTAAATTTGCCAGAATGGAGTGATAAGAAAGAAGATATTTTAGCAGCTGACCTCAGTGACAAGATGGTTCTTGGTTGGCATTAAAAAGAGCAGTATGCTCCGAGACAGGCTCACACCTCTCCTACACCTTTCTGCAGCCAAGAAACTGCCTCATAAAATTATTATTGTACACCTGCATAGAAGTGATTTGGGATATTATTAAGAGACTGACTTAATCATCAGGATTTAGGGCATGGCTAGGATCTCTCCAAGGTGATAAGTCAGAGTGTACCAATTAGAAAGAACCATGTGCAGCACCAGCTTGATTTAAAAATCATCTTAAGTTAATCAGAAAGCAGATGTGCATTTAGTTGATAACAGAGAGGAAACGAAGTCTCTAAGACGTCAGCTAGGGAGACGGGGTGAAGGAGAAACAGAATTAACTAGCAGCAACACCTTGTGGCAAATCTCTAGGGCTAAAACTCTTCTTTCAGAAGTACATTCAGTTGTCAGGAATTGAAAGTAAAGTCAGGGGGAAGCCCATGTGGGACCTAAAGTCTCCTGTAATCCGGTGTACAGTTTGTTACACTATGTTTACATACATACAAGGGTGAGAGAGTGATCTCCCCAGAACACACATACATATAAAGTCATAGAATCATAGAATAGTTTGGGTTGGAAGGGACCTCTACAGGTCATCTAGTCCAACCCCCCCTGCCGTGGGCAGGGACATCTTCAACTAGATCAGGTTGCTCAGAGCCCCGTCCAACCTGACCTGGAATGTTTCCAGGGATGGGGCATCCACCACCTCTCTGGGCAACCTGTGCCAGTGTTTCACCACCCTCAGCATAAAAATTTCTTCCTTATATCTAGTCTAAATCTACCCCACTTTAGTTTAAAACCATTATCCCCTTGTCCTGTCGCAACAGGCCCTGCTAAAAAGTCTGCCGCCATCTTTTTTATAAGCCCCCTTCAAGTACTGATAGGCTGCAATAAGGTCTCCCCGAAGCCTTCTCCTCTCCAGGCTGAACAACCCCAACTCTCTCAGCCTTTCTTCACAGGAGAGGTGTTCCATCCCCCGATCATTTTTGTGTCCCTCCTCTGGGCCTGCTCCAACAGGTCCATGTCTTTCCTGTGCTGAGGACTCCAGAGCTGGACGCAGTGCTCCAGGTGGGGTCTCACCAGAGCAGAGTAGAGGGGCAGAATCACCTCCCTCGACCTGCTGGCCACGCTTCTTTGGATGCAGCCCAGGATACGATTGGCCTTCTGGGCTGCGAGTGCACATTGCTGGCTCATGTCCAGCTTTTCATCCACCAGTACCCCCAAGTCCTTCTCGGCAGGGCTGCTCTCAATCCCTTCATCCCCCAGCCTGTGTTGATAGCGGGGGTTGCCCCGACCCAGGTGCAGGACCTTGCACTTGGCCTTGTTGAACTTCATGAGGTTCACATGGGTCCACTTCTCGAGCTTGTCCAAGTCCCTCTGGATGGCATCCTGTCCCTCTGGTGTGTCAACCGCACCACTCAGCTTGGTGTCATCTGCAAGCTTGCTGAGGGTGCACTCGATCCCACTGTCTATGTCATTGATGAATATGGACCAATACAGACCCCTGCGGGACACCACTCATCACCAATGTCCATCTGGACATTGAGCTGTTGACCACTACACTCTGGATACGACCATCTAACCAATTCTTCACCCACCAGACAGTCCACCCGTCAAATCCATACCTCTCCAATTTAGAGAGAAGGATGTTGTGGGGGACCGTGTCAAAGGCCTTACAGAAATCCAGATAGATGACATCCGTAGCTCTTCCCTTGTCCACTGATGGAGTCACTCCATCATAGAAGGCCACTAGGTTGGTCAGGCAGGACTTGCCCGTGGTGAAGCCATGCTGGCTGTCTCGAATCACCTCCCTGTCCTCCATGTGCCTTAGCATAGCTTCCAGGAGGATCTGTTCCATGATCTTCCCAGGCACAGAGGTGAGGCTGACTGGCCTGTGGTTCCCCAGGTCTTCCTTTTTTCCTCTTTTAAAAATGGGGGTTATGTTTCCCCTTTTCCAGTCAGTGGGAACTTCACTGGACTGCCACGACTTCTCAAATACGATGGATAGTGGCTTAGCAACTTCATCCGCCAGTTCCTTCAGGATCCGTGGATGGATCTCATCAGGTCCCATGGACTTGTGCACCTTCAGGTGCCTTAGATGGTCTCGAACCTGATGTTCTCCCACAGTGGGTGGCTCTTCATTCTCCCAGTCCCTGCCTTTGCCTTCTGCTGCTTGGGCGGTGAGGCTCGAGCACTTGCCAGTGAAGACTGAGCCAAAAAAGTCATTGAGTACCTCAGCGTTCTCCGTGTCCCGGGTAACCAGGTCTCCCATTTCATTCCAGAGAGGGCCCACATTTTCCCTTGTCTTCCTTTCATCCCCGACGTACCTATAGAATCTTCTCTTGTTGCCCTTGATGTCCCTGGCCAGATTTAATTCTATAGGGGCTTTAGCTTTCCTAACCTGATCCCTGGCTGCTTGGACAACTTCTCTGTATTTCTTCCAGGCTACTTGTCCTTGCTTCCACCCTCTGTAGGCTTCCGTTTTGTGTTTGAGTTTGTCCAGGAGCTCCTTGTTCATCCATGCAGGCCTCCTGGCATTTTTGCCTGACTTCCTCTTTGTTGGGATGCATCACTCCTGAGCTTGAAGGAGGTGATCCTTGACTATTACCCAGCTTTCTTGGGCCCCTCTTCCCTCCAGGTTTTTGTCCCATGGCACTCTACCAAGCTGATCCCTGGAGAGGCCAAAGTCTGCTCTCCTGAAGTCCAGGGTAGTGAGCTTGCTGTGCACCCTCCTCAGTGCCCTAAGGATCTCCAACTCCACCATTTCGTGATCGTTGCAGCCCAGGCTGCCCTTGAGCTTCACATTCCCCACCAGCCCCTCCTTGTTGGTGAGAACAAGGTCCAGCATAGTACCTCTCCTCATTGGCTCCTCTACCACTTGGAGAAGAAAGTTATCATCAGTGCATTCCAGGAACCTCCCAGATTGCTTATGCCCTGCCGTGTTGTCCCTCCAACAGATGTCAGGGTGGTTGAAGTCCCCCATAAGGACCAGGGCTTGTGAGCATGAGGCTCTACAGAGCCTCTACAGAGGGTCTCATCCACTCGGTCTTCCTGGTCAGATGGCCTGTAGCAGACCCCCACCATGATGTCGCCTGTCCCTGCCTTCCCTTTAATCCTGACCCACAAGCTCTCGGTCGGCTTCTCATCCATCCCCAGGCAGAGCTCCATGCACTCCAGCTGGTCATTGACATAGAGGGCGACACCCCCTCCTCGTCTCCCCTGCCTGTCCTTCCTAAAGAGCCTGTATCCCTCCATCCCAACACTCCAATCATAGGAACCATCCCACCATGTCTCCGTAATGCCAATAATATCGTAGCCCTGCAGGCGTGTGCACATCTCCAACTCCTCTTGTTTATTCCCCATGCTACGTGCGTTTGCATAGAGGCATTTAAGTTGGGCCCCCGATGAAGCTGTCTTACTGCCTGGAGTTCCTTTGTGCTGCTCTTCAGGCGCTCTCCTGCTGACCTGTGTTCCTTCTCCAGGTTTGGGGCATCTATTGCTGGCCCTGGCATCAAACTGGTAGGAGTGGGATGGATTGAGGTTCCCCTCCCCCGGCATCTCTAGTTTAAAGCCCTCTTCACCAGCTTGGCAAGCCTATGACCGAAGATGCTCTTCCCCTCCTCTGACAGATGGACCCCATCAGCCCCCAGTAGACCAGGTTTCTCAAAGCGAGTCCCATGGTCTAAGTAGCTGAACCCCTGGCTGTGGCACCAGTCCTGTAACCATTTGTTGACTTGCCAGATTTGACTGGCCCTTTCAAACCCTTCCCTTTGACTGGTAGGATCGATGAAAAAACTACCTGCGCTCCCGAGTCCCTTACCGCTGCTCCCAGGGCTCTGCAGTCCTTCTTGATAGTCCTCAGACTGCTCCTCGCTGTGTCACTGCTGCCCACGTGAAACAGCAGCAGCAGATAATAGTCAGTGGATTGTACGAGGCTTGGTAGCCTCTTGGTGACATCCCTGATGCGAGCCCCCGGTAAACAGCACACCTCTCCAGAGAGTGCGTCCGGTTGGCAAATGGGCGCCTCCGTACCTCTCAGAAGAGAGTCGCTCACTACTATCACCTGTCGCCTTTTCTCAGTTGCGCTGGTTGTTATACAGGGGGCAGATCAGGCTGCATTACTCAGCTCCAGCGCTTCTCCTGGTGTGACAGGACTTTCCTCTTTGGCCTGCAGAGCGGTGAAGCGGTTCTGCAAGGGCACCTCAGGCTTCGGGGGAAGTCTCTTTCTCCTGCTGGTCCTTGCCTTTGCAACCGTCCATTCTTCTGCATTATTGTCCCCCCCCCCGCCCCCCTGGCTCCCTTCTGCGTGCGCCAGTAGGGGAGTTATTGGTGTTTGGCCGTGGGCTGCGGGTCTGCTGCAGACTGCGCTTGGAACCAGCTATCTAGCTCCTTCTCTGCCTCCCTGATGTTATGCAGCCTTCTCACCGCCTCCTGCAGCTCAGCCACCTGCTGCAGGAGGTTCTCCACCTGGGCACACCTTTTGCAGGCAGGTCTGCCGCCTGTCCCTGCCCCAGGAGAGAGGTCTGGGCACTTCGTGCAGCCTGAGGTCTGCACTGCAGCCTCTCCCTTCAGCAGTTCTGTCTGCGTGGAGGCATCGGCCACCACTGGGGTAGATGGTACAGACCCCCCAGCTCGAGCTGCGGCCTTTACCCTCAAACGAGTGCCCACCATTCTGCCTTGAGGGTTGGGTAGGATGAGTGAGGATGAGTATGGAGAGGGACCTCTCCAGAAACCTCACAAAGGAGAAAGAGGATGAAGCTGGGTGGAGGGAACCATAGGGTTGGCTGAGCCTGCCAGCAAGCAGCAAGAGCAGGGCTGTGCCATTAAGGAGGGACAAGCTGGGACCCAAGGGTGACCCAAGCACAGTCAATGCCCTCAACCGTCCCCAGCACAGTCAGTGCCCCCAACCCAATGGGGTGCAGTCACATTGTCCCCTAGCATTGTCCTGGTGACAGTGACATTTCTCCAATCATCTGGTGACCATCAGACAGGTAATGGCACTGAATCAGCTCCAGGGCTCATCCTGGAAGCAGGAAACAGGGTCAGACACAGGACTAGGGACAAAGCTACCTACAACCTGTCTGTAACGCAGGCCCAAGGTTCATCCAGAAGACAGGACTGGAAGCAACATTACCTACAACAAAAGGTCCAGGGTCCATCCAGGAAGCTCGGTCAGGATAGCAAAGGACAGGGCTGGGCACAGGCATACCTATGCTGTAGCTCAGGCCAGGACATGAGCTTAAGTTCATGAGCGTGAGCTTAAATGGGGCTCCTGGGCCCATGGACAGAAGATGTGGGTGGGAGTCCCTGGTGAGACTGGCTGGGGTCATTAAGGTCCATTGGAGTCATAGCAGTGGGAAACTCCCTGCTGCATGGGATGGAGTTCCCCATCTGCTGACCTGACCTGCTGTCTAGGGAGTTTTGCTGCTTGCTGGGGGCTCAGATCCAGGATGTCATGGGGAGACTGCTGAGGCTCATCCAGCCCTGAGAGAAAGACTAGGGAAAATGTAGCATCCACTGCTGCATGGGGCAGGTCCTGGTGACAAAGGATGTGGAAAAGGTCAAGGTACTCAATGTCTTCTTCATGTTGGTCTTTACTGGTAAGATTTGCCGTCAGGAAACCCAGGACCCTGAGACCAGTGGAAAAGTCTGGAGTGAGGAAGACTTACCCTCACTGGAGGAGGACCAGGTTAGGGAGCATAAAAGAAATCAAACATACACAAGTCTTTGGGACCTGACAGGTTGCACCAATGAGTGCTGAGGGAGCTTGCTGATGTCATTGTGAGGCCACTCTTGATTATCTTTGAAAGGTCACAGTGACCAGGAGGGGTTCCTGAGGACTGGAAGACAGTAAATGTCACTCCTATCTTCAAGAAGGGCAAGAAGGGTGCTCTGGGAAACTACAGGCTAGTCAGCCTCACTTACAACCCCTGGGAAGGTGATGACCAAATCCCTCTAGGAATCATGTCCAAAAACCTGAAGGACAAGAAGGTGATCTGAAGTAGTCAGCATGGATTTACGAAAGGCACGTCATGCTCAGCTAACCTGACAGCCTTCTACAATGACATGACTTGAGGGAAGAGCACTTTATGGTGTTCATCTTGTCTTCAGCAAAGCTTTTGACGTTGTCTCCCATAACACCCTCATCGATACATTGATGAAATACAGGCTAGATAAGTGGGCAGTGAGTTGGACTGAAAACTGGGTGATTTGCTCAACAGGTTTTGATCACCATCACAAAGTCCAGCTGGAAGCCAGTCACTAGTAGTATACCCCAGGGATTGACAGCAGGGCCAGTACTGATTAACATCTATATTAATGACCTGCATGACCGGACTGAGTACACCTTCAGCAAATTTGCAGATGACACAAAATTGGGAGGAGTAGCTAATACACCAGATGGATGTGCTGCCATTCAGAAGGATCTTGACAGGCTGGAGAAATGGGCTGACAGGAATATCACAATGTTCAACAAAGGGAAATGCAAAGTCCTGCACCTAAGGAGGAATAACCCCATGCACCAGTATAGACCGTGGTCCAACCAACTGGTAAGCAGCTCTGCAGAGGAGGACCTTGGGGTCCTGGTGGACGACAAACTGACCATAAGCCAGCAATGCACCCTCACAGCAAAGGCGGCCAACAGCATCTTGGGCTGCACTAAGAAAAAGCACTGACAGCAGGTCAAGGGAGGTGATCCTTCCCCTCTCCTCAGCACTGGTGAGACAAACCTGGAGTGCTGGGTCCAGGTGTGGGTTTCCCAGTACAAAAAATACATGGACATACTGGAGTGGGTCAAGCAAATGGCCACAAAAATGGTAAAGGGTTCCAAGTTTCTGACATACAAGGGGAAGCTGAGAGAGCTCGGACTGTTCAGCCTGAAGAAGAGATGGCTCAGGGAGATTTTATCACTGTGTATAAGTACCTGATGGGAGGCAGTAAAGAAGATGGAGCCAGGCTCTTAGTGGTGCCTGGTGACAGTACAAGAGGCAATGAGCATGAATTGAAATACAGAAAAATCAATTTAAGCGTAAGAAAAAAATGTTTTTACTGTGAGACTGGTCAAACATAGGGACAAGTTGGCCAGAGACATTGTGGCGTCTTTGTCCTTGGAGATATTAAAAACCTGACGGGACACAGTCTTGAGCAACCTGCTAACAGTCCTGAGCAACCTGCTCTAGCAGATGCTGCTTTGAGCTGGGGGGTTGGACTAGACGATCTCCAGGGGCCTCTTCCAACCTCAACCATGCTGTTCCTGTATCCTCAGGGCCCTGACAGAGGTAAAGCTGACACGGCCCTGCAAAGAAGAGAGAGGCTTAAGGGAAAAAAAAGATGCTTGTTTTCTACGGCATGCTTCCAAGTGGCACTCCCAGCTGAGTTATTACACTGGTGGCCTAATTAAACCACATCCTTTCCATCTTGTTTTTCTTCCTCCATGGTTATGAAAGACAATGCTCTCATCTGAGTAGTACCATTCCAGTTCTAAATCTGCTCCTAAATCCCTTCCAGTGCTACATACAATATTCCCTGTTGCCAGAGGTGGCTACATGAAAATGGGATTTTAATTAGCAGAGAACATTTCCTAGGCTCCTCACCTCCCTAAGGGCTGTCCTGCATCTCTAAGGGCATCTGTCTATCCATTATTTACAGCCACGCAGTCTCAGAGACTTCCAGTGGGCATCATGTTTCCAATGAAGCAGGGTGTTACCGAAACTTTTGATGGCAGATTATAAGGCTCCAGAGAAAGGATCACACTTCAGGTGAGAGCTTTAGGGCCTGCCTTTCAAAACAGGGATGCCAAACTTGCAAAACCAAAATGCGTACCTGGAAGGGCCCCATTCATATGAGGCTGGATCCTCACTCACTATGTGCCAGTGTGACTGCCCTGAAGGCAATAGACCTGTAATGACACACAAGGATCTGCTTGTTTGCCCATATAATTTATGTTTCAGTGTTAATGACTGCACCCACATTTATGGATTTCAGTTCCACCTGCAAGCTGAAGGGTAAGAAGATGCCCCTTTGTAAAATACAGCTTCGGACTTCACCAACAGCACTTGTTGGTGAAGCCAAAATAAGTGAGAAACGGTGCAAAACATAGTAACTGGTTAAAAAGACCTGCTCCAAAAGGGAGCAGGAGGAAGCCCAGACTTGACTGCCAGTATGTCCCAAAACATCAGATGCTCTTTTGGGACACAGCACCCTTTTCATCACAACACAGGGCAGTTGTGGTCCGTGGGGAACAAGTAATAGAAAATGCACAATCAAAGCAGCAGTTTCTCATCTGTGGGAGGGCAGTGATACCGTCTGTCAGGTCACAGCCCTGGTTCTGGAGGAGTTGTGCCGAACTTCCCTGCAAAGTTTTGTGGAGGATGTTTTTTTTTCTTGACTTAGTCTAGGTAGAAGTGACAAGGCTTCCTGCTGCACATTTCCTCTGAATGCAAGTAAGCAGTATCCTCCTCTTTTGGTGAGCAGAGTACTTAAGTAGCATTTGCCAGCAAACGTGAAAACTCCAGGAGCCTTTTGCTTTGCAGGTGTTGTTTCTTCAGTGCATTATCTATTTATAGTTCTTGCCTTTGATCGATGTTTGTATTTAACCTTGCATTTCTTAATTTGTAGGTCAGTCCACATTTACCATGGTTAATTTATTAGGGTAGATTCTTCTTCTCAGTCAGCTTGTTGGGGGAGGAAAGTGTATTTAGGAGCTGTAAATCATTCCAAACAGATCTCATCTAGTAACCTTAGTAACCGAGTTATATACTGGAACAAGCAATATTTTTATGGTGACATTTTTTCAGTGTGGATAATAGGAAAATAATGATAAAACAACACATTTGGGGATGGACTAGCCAATAAAAATTGCTATGCAAGCGGCAGCCTTATTTCAGAGCAGAATTCTAGCCAATCCTCTTCCAGAACCTCTGTAAATTGTCACAGAGCGAAGCTTTTCTCCTGTGTACACAGTAAGCTAATTCCTCTATTACTGGATCTTGTAATGCAGAATCCAAGCATATTTTATAGAACCTTGAGTCACAAGCTTCATTAAACAGTAATGCATGCTGCTTTGATCAAAAGGATCACGCGGATTGTCACTTCCATCAAATATCACTTTCTATGACAAAGAAGAGGCAAATGCTTTAAAAGACACCAGAAAACTTCCTGCTATAACAAGGTAATCCTGGAGGTCTGGATAAGCACCAGTTCTCTGCGTGGCACCACATCTAAAACTGCCATTAGGGAAATCCTCATCTGGCCAGGAGGCACCCAGACTGCTGACTTCAGAGGTATGGTTCCTTCCTCACTTGAGTGTCTCAGATGCCTAGAGTTGAGTTTTTTGCAAATATTCCTTCCTTGAGCTTAATACCTGGTCTATGCCCAAGTACGATCCCCATGGGGAAACTAGACCTTCAGCTATGATCCACAAGATGGCTGATCTGAGAGGTGGTTTCAGAACTGCTTAACTCATGTCACATGTCCAGACATCACTCTCTCTTCAAACCAAGTGATGGGAGGGAAACAGGAACTTCTCTTACAATAGCCAGGTGGCCAGAACCCCTCTTCCGTCCATCACTGCCCTAGGAAGCAGGATACCTCAGCTGAGAGGGAGGCAGACCCACACGTGCCACCTCTCACCTCCAGCCTACACCTCCTAATTTGTGTGGATTTGGTCCCTTCCAGACAAATGAGGGAATGAAACCTTGCCTTCTTGCCTCTTGGGGAAACAGCTCTAGCCATCACCCCCAGGACCTCTGTTCATTTTTTTGAAGGAAAAGGCAGAGAAGCAGCTTCAGCCCATGAACACCACCACTCCTGAGGGCTGGAGGTGCCACCCTACTGCCCCACAAGCACACCCCTAGTTTCAGCTACCCTTTTGGTCAGTGTAGGCCATCTGCTCAGCATGCTGGCCTGGAGCCCCCGCCAGAGGCATGGGACTTCCCTTACACACAGGTGTCTAACGCAGGGCTCCGGGTCCTGGACTGCTCATCTCAGCATTGTATGTTGCAACCTCTGACTTTTAGACGCATCAGTACCTTTTTGGGTCTAGCTTGATGGAGCTTTTCTCGGCATACTGTGAGACTTTGAATACAAACCACAGCCACGGTGACTCTTCACAGACACAAGTACTCTGTTAAATCAGCACTAAGTTTCATCACAGGTCCTGTCATGCCACTACGTCTGGGCTGAAATGGTTTGCTATTCAGTACCGTGGCCCTCACAAGGACTGAACAATTATAGGGGCCAAGAACAACAAAATGCCATGGAAACTGAAGTGGAATATAACGCATTCACACAGGGCAAGAGTCATTGGCTTTCTCTGCACAGAAAGCGCCATCAGCTCTTGAATAACAACAGGCAGTCAGGACTTCATCTCCTGCCTCATCAGAAAAATAGACCCTCCAGCAGCGTCAGCCTCCTAATACCATGCTCATCCAGGCACACTGAAAGGCTTGTCAAGAGAGCATGGGGAGAGGCTCTAATCTGCTTTTGATAGCATAGGTACTCCGCATAAAGTTCAAGATTACCCCCTGTGTGAAGATCGAGTCACCTGTGACTCATGTAGCAAAATATCCACCTATGCCTTCTCTGGGACACTGGCTTTTCCCTTTAAGCCTGTTTGAGGCTGGCCTGCTTTGGAGAGATACTCAACCCCACTTACCTTCTCTGAGAGGAGATAACAAGTTTCACCAGGCACATCCTACATGAGTCACCACTCTAGTGCAAGGCCTCTGCTAGCTCGTGAGGTTTAGTGGCTCAGCTGGAGGACCGAGCTTCCCTCTGAAAAGCCACCTCGTGCTCCTGTCATTTTCTGGTTTTCTACACCTGTCATTGTCAGCATGAAAGCATTAATAGTGCCCTGGGCGTCATCTCCGGTGAAGGGTATCATCAACCCCTGCCAGGCTTTTTTTGCCACTGCAGATTTACAGAATGGCCTTTTAATCATTTTTTATCACTAATTTCGCTTTCTACCACTGTGCTCATCTACTCAGTTGTCTTTGTGGTCTTCTCTGGGTACGAGATGAGCATCATGTTTGAAATCTGAAGCAGGCAGCAGGGTCTGTGTCCTACCTCTGTAAACAGCAGGTAGCAGGTGAGACTGAGGAAGGTTCTCAGCAAGAAAGACAAGGCAGAAGGAAGCAGGAGGAGTAAGAGTAGCCTTAGAGCTAGCACAGCTTTTGTAGTTGGAATAGCGTGGCATGCTTGGTGGCAGAAGCACATCTACTATTTCTTAGGTGCTGTATGATGGCAGACAGAAATCGCAGGAGCTGAGGGGATTCAGTATCTGGAAAAATTTGATTCTTTGAGATTCAAAGCCAACTATGTATATCTTTCTTTGCACAAAAGGGGAATCCAAGAACTTCTCTTAGAGACCCGTAGGAGAAATGAGGGTGATCGGGGTAAGATTTAAATGTTGGTCATCAGCTTTGAAGCTTTCCTAAGAGGTTTTCTTTTTCTGTTTATGTTTTTTTTCCCTTTAAATATGGGACTGAATTGTATTTCACCATATAAATGTCAGAAAAGCCTTACATCAGACCACTTGAAGTATAGCTCTCCCATGATATCAAGACTGTGAATTAAAGTTTGCTTTTGGCGAGCTCACAGAGAGTCTTGGCCCCTATCTGCTAAATACATTAGGTTTCCAAACAATTTCACAAGCTGTTCCAGATAAGCACACAGTAAGTAGGTGAGGCAAATAGACTTTTGACTTCTGTTTTCCCCAGCCAAGTTTTTCATCTCAAAAGTTACAGCACAAAATCACTTGGACATTTCTGTTACCAGTGACTTCTAGACTGTGCTGCTTTTCAGCAGCACGCCAACAAATTACTGAAGAAGGACATGGCAGCACAGGTGTGGCCACAGCACCGCAGAAACCAGTAACGCCCTTGCAACTATATGGGGCACAGCTTTTGTGGATGGAGCATTGGAGACATTCAGGTTTATATTGCTGTTTTCAAAGCTCACAAAGGCTGGGATATTCGTGGTTGTTGAGTTGCTACAACTGGGGAGTCAGAGGAAGGGAGGTGGGAATCAAAGGTGGGGGTCATTTCTGAATGTGAGCTGACCACAGGTGCTGGTGCTTTTGTTCAGCCTCTAGCAGAGGATGCTAACAACAGAGAAAGAGACTGCAGCTCGGAAATTTTAGTTCTTCAGTTCACTCACTCATGATCAGCCCTGAGAGCACAGAGGTTACATTTATATTAGTTTAATATTTATGAGCCATGAAACAAGATGTTTCTGGTGAATAAAAGGTGAACTTCTACGTGAGCATGTAAAACTGAACTCTGTTTGGCCTTGATATTTTGAAGATAAAGTGGTGAACTTGAACCCAGAAGAGGAATTTGTGCAGACCCTCCTGACCAAAAAGGTGACAGATGCTTGCTCGAGTGAATTAAATTACCGTCTTTAACCTCTCAGTGCTGCTACTGACACTGACATCACCACTTTGCTGCAAACAGTCCATCCCCTTCCTCAAGAAACTCCAGCTCCTGTCATCAAGGGGTTCATTAGTTTGAAATGAGGAGCTCTGACCCGGTTCGGACTTCTTCATAACCCTGACCTCATTGTTCACTATGAAGCAATCCCATTATTTTAAGTGCTTCCCTCTTGTCAAATTGCCTCCCCTGTTACTCTGATGTGCCTGTTTTCGGACATGTCCTTCATGTAAGGAGCCAAATAGCTCCTGTTAATTTAAACACATACTGTGATCTACCCGACCCTTTCCTTTCACATCTCCCAGGAAAATCAAAACCAAAGAACAGCAAAACCTGTTTTATCTGGCGCACAGGTCGGTCCCCCCATTGCAAGTCGTGCCGACCCTCAGTGAGGGGGAGTAGGGCTTTTCCTGCTGTTTTCAGGCAAAATTGGGGAAGCACAGTTCCTCTCACATGAAATCTCACAGTACCGGTGCAGTCGAGGGCTCAGGCCACGCTGCGCAGTGCAGTGATGCCTGCTGGAGGGCTGGCTGCTGCAGCTCAGGGGCGTATTTCCAGCACATCTGTGCTGAGTTTAGCTTCCTGAGAGGAACCGGTGACAAAATGTAAAATGTACATAAGCCCAGTCTTATTAAGAATAGCTTACTGAGCACTACCTGGCATGCAGCTAAGCTTAAGGCTGCTGTCCTCTATTCCCCGTGAACATACGCTCCAATAGGTGTGGATCTCCCACAGCGCATTGGCGCTGGCTGGCAATGACCGGCAGCCTGTACCTCTGTGTCCAGCTAGTGTGGCAATTGCACAGAGTATTTGCACTCGGCGCTCCACACCTAATAATACTTCAGCACCTCTTTAACTACTTTATCCATTTTTACCCATTTGCAAGCCTCAGGCTCCCGATGACAAGTAGATGGTAAGTGGAGCTTGTAAATTAAAAACCTACACGCTGCAGGCTTTTAGCATTAAAAGACCCCAAAGTTTCCTTAGTTCATACCGTCTTCCATTAGCATCAACTCCATTGTCAGCAGGTAAATCTGGTGGTATTATTTGCCTATTAAAAAGTCTATCGCAGGCTTCGATTCACTAGCACTATCACTTTCCAATGTTAGAGACCAAGTTCAGAGGACAGCAAATATCCGAAAGTGTTCTGCCCAAGGAAAATAAATGTCCATTTTTAAATCAATGTTTGATGATAGAGAACTAGAAAGGACTTAAAAGAAAGAAGAAATTAAATCTGTTTGTCCTGGGATAAACGGGTTGCTTTTAATGGGCTTTTCTGATAACACAGAAGAGGCAGTGGTGTCCAACCGCAGCCCCAGGAGGCGAGAACTATATTCTCGTCTCAACTCAGCTATTGATCTGCTGGGTGGCCTGGGGCTCGCTGACATCTCTTACTCCCGGTTCTCTCAGTTGATGACAGGATGAGGAACCAGAACAAACCAATGTATTTGAACAGCCATCGAGGTGGCCACCTTTAAAACACAGATCAAAACCTTTGCTTTTTCCAGCTTCCTTCTGGCCTCTGTTTTTCTCTGGGAGACTATTTTCACTGCAAGTCTTATGCAAATAAGTTTATGATGGTGAATAGAATGGTGATGCCATTCTCTTTCTGGTCTCAGTCATGTTTTTGAGAAAAATGGAGACAACATATGTAACAGCTTTGAAACAGTGAAAACCTGGGGTCAGCTTGAATGCATGATAGAAAATTATTCTGAAGCTTTGTGTGCTGGTTTTGGCTGGGGTAGAGTTAATTTTCTTCATAGTAGCCAGTATGGGACCATGGTTTGGATTTGCGCTGGAAGCAGTGTTGATAATATAGGGGCGTTTTCTTTACTGCTGAGCAGTGCTTACACAGAGTCAAGGCCTTTTCTGCTTCTCACACCGCCCCACCAGCGAGTAGGCTGGGGGGGCACAAGAAGTTGGGAGGGGACACAGCCGGGACAGCTGACCCCAGCTGACCAAAGGGATATTCCACACCATATGACATCATGCTCAGCATATAAAGCTGGGGGAAGAAGAAGGAAAGGGGGGGGGCGTTTGGAGTGATGGCGTTTGTCTTCTCAAGTAACCATCACATGTGATGGAGCCCTGCTTTCCTGGAGATGCCTGAACACCTGCCTGCTGATGGAAAGGAGTGAATGAATTCCTTGTTTTGCTTTGCTTGCGTGCGCGGCTTTTGCTTTGCCTATTAAATTGTCTTTATCTCAACCCATGAGTTTTTTCACTTTTATCCTTCTGATTGTCTCCCCCATCCCATGGTGGGGGAGTGAGTAAGCAGCTGTGTGGTGCTTAGTTGCTGGCTGGGGTTAAACCATGACACTTTGCACTTTAAATTTTACATTTTTCTAACCCACTCCATGGGAATATTACATATCCCACAGGAATATTGTGAAGAGTAGCTAGGGTATCACTGGGACACTCAATCATTTTTACAGGGGATGAAGTTGGGCCATGTTCTGTTAGGGACTTTGGAGATCTCAATTACCATGTAAGTACAAAGTGCTATCGAAATTTCGGAACACGTGCCAAGCCTGGCAGGGTGGGCTGAATCAAAGGCACAGGGCAGAACACTTCTGGAGTGCCGAAGTAATGTTTGGTGCTTTGGGGCATGCAAAAAGCACAAAATAAAAGCCAGTTCAAATACATAAGATCATCTTTCTTACGAAAGAAAAAGTGATATTTAGTATTTCTCCCTCAAGGCTTATAAACAGCTGCCACTCAGGCAGAATAGATAATACAACTTTGAGACTAATCCATGAAATCAGGAATTTGAATATAAACCTTTCCAAATGTTGTTTTTCCTTCTGGGTACCTTCACTGCTCAGCGTGGTGGCTCCACTGCAAAAAGGGGCTGTCGGCCCTCTGCAAGATGTGTTCACATTGCAAGATGTGTTCACATATTGCAGAGGAAGTCTGCCTAAGAGGGGAAGATAGAAGGATATGTTAGATAGATAGAGATGTGCATGCAAAGATCACTGAGGATCAGTTTATGAATATGTTCTGATGTTATTAAAGTCTTCTCAGGCATTAATGGTATCCCACGCTAGAAACAGGTAGATTTTATCTTTGTTGGCAGGGATCAAACTCAGTTAGTGAGCAGATTCGGAGGCTTGAAAAGCCATGCAGGTCTTTGCTAACTGCTGTTTTTTCTCAGTAACTTCACGAATGCGCTGGAACTTGCCAGAAGCCTGTAGCTGTGGTAAATGTGTGTGCCTCATGCTCCTCCTCAGCTGGGTACGGGACCCTCACATCAGACCAGCAGCCCCTTCCAGTTCTGGCCTGCTCTCCAGTTATCCTGCTCTCCGAACTGCTGCTGTCCTCCTGGTGCACGGAGGAAACTCAGCACCCGCCCAGGATGGGACCACAAGGGCCTCAACACTGGGCAATGTCAGGGATGGGCATGGGGAGCTCCACATTCCCCCGGACTGCAGAGGACCATTTTTCAGGGTCTTCCAGAGCTATTAAGCTTTGGGTGGGATCAAGGTGGGGAGATGACAAAGCTTATGCTTTCAGCAGTCAACCTGCTTACGTGCATGGAGAAGCATGGTGGTAGGGATGGCCGGCAGCACTGTGATGCTCATGTTATCACTCAGGCATCCAGATTCTGGCTGCTTCTCTGTCCCAGAGAAAGGCACAAGCACAGAAAAGCAGAAAACAGCTAATTAACTTTCTCAGTTGGCCAGGGAACCAAACTGATAGGTTTCGGAGAGAATTGCAGCCTTCAGGCGGAGACTGTGGGCAAGAAGGATAAAAAGTGGTGAAGTAAGGTATTCCATAAGAAAACTAACTTGCTGGTGTACTGTGAAAATTCGATAATGAGTAGTGTCATTGCAGCGTTTGGCTGAATTGCTTCCCAACAAGCTCTGGAGCAAGCAAGCGGAAAGAGGTTGAGTCTCAATTTTCTCTGCCAACAGATGTAGATGGAGTTTCTTCCTAGGTCAAAACTGCAGAAGAGGAACAGAGCATGGTGGGAGTGAATTCAGGAGCCTTCCTTTGGTGTCAGAGCAGCCACTTCCTTTCCTCAACTTTCTGCACCTTTCTGTCTACTCTGCAATAGCCCTTGATTGACTGCGCTTTTCTCATACGGATGTTTAGAGAGGTTTGGGCTGGTCTTTGCAAAGCCTGCACTTGTGTAGGAGCCAGAATACTTGTGCACGGGAAATTTCATTCCTTATAGACACATCTTTTATCTCGTGATCAAAACCAGCCATCATCCATTCAGCGATCTAAGACCACGCATTGAAACTTAGGTGACCAGTCATGGCCTGGGCAGCACGGATAGTGAATCAATGAAGTCTGCAGAAAATATGCTGAGGAAGATTTGGTTGGACTTTCCAGCAAGGAGAGACTAGAGATGCCTAGAGACTACAAATTAATTCATAAAAATAGGTCTGTGCATAACTCATGAACAAGAGAAGTGAATAATTCATCATTATTTGCATCATAGTTTAAACAAACCTGATGCAGTCGTGTGGGGAAAGGGAAACCTCTCATCTTTTTCTTGCAAACTAAGCAAATTAAATCCAGGAATTATGGAGAGATTATAAATGCAGAAGCCCGGGTGGCATGGAAAAGGAGAAATATTTAAGATTAGCATTGTACTTTACATATAAAATTCCAGAACTTGAACATTTTTCTTTCCTTTCATTTTTATAGGAAATTCGGCTAGGAACTTTTCATTACCTGCAGATTTGTATTGGCGGCCAGCAGAGAATCTCTGCAGCAAACTTCCAAGGGCTTCCTCAGAATATGTTCCTCTAAATAAGTTGAGAATTTACTTATAAATATGAATTAGCAAGACCTGAGTCCTGTAGAGGTCTTTAAAAAAAAAAGGAAAAGTTAGTAACATTAGAAAAGCATTTAATACATACTGGTTTCAGCTAACTTTAAGTATTATCCTTTAACCTGCGCTTTAATGTGCAATGCGCATTGCCTTGACTTACACACTGAGAGGGCGTCCCTGAGCCCTGGGGCTCCCGCACGTGCTCCCAGTGCTGCTCTGGCCCATTGTGGTGGCACTGCTGGGGACAGCCCCGTAGGGACCCCAAGCAACAGGTGCCAGCCAGAAGAGAGAGGCATGCCTACTTGTACTTTGGAGGTTTACTGTAGTTGTTCTGAAAAGGAAAGGAAAAAAGAAATAGAGTGACCAATTGAGCTACCGCCAGTCGGTCGTTATCTTCAGTGCTATGCTGTGCACCGTTGGTGTAGCGGTTTGCTGCACGCAGGTGCTGCACCTGCTGTTCCTGCAGGAGACCGTAGCTTCAGGAGATTTTGGACACCGTGGAAAAACAGTCAGCCAGGAGGAAGGGAAAGGTGTTTAGCATTGCTGGAGAAAGTCCTCAAGCAATGCTCACAGCCAAATTTTGGTTTTGTTTTTTTTTTTTTTAAATAAACACCCTTAAGTAATTAGCTATTAGATGAACAATCGCATACCTCAAAGAAAGATTATCTGGACCCAAAGGCTGAACTCCAACTTTCAGTGACCCTTGCTTGTCTAAATTTCTAATTGTCACAGGAATGGAGACTAGATCAGATGCATTTAAAGAGGAGATGAGAACATGCTAACTCAGTGAGTTTCTTCTTGCTGGCTTAAATCAGGCCTGGGACATCACTATAGCATAGTTTGCCTTTCCTATCTGATGTGTGCTTTCTTCATGCTAAAGTTTTCTGGGGCACATTCCTTAGAAACAGAGAGTTTTAGAGACAAAGAGCTCTCTGCTGGGCATACCTGAAACTCCAAAGCCTAGAAACAAAATAACTGGGACTTCCTGGGTCACTGGGTTTGCTGGCAAACCCATGCTAGAAGTGGTCATGCTGTTTAAACAAAAATACACAACTTGTCCCAGGCCTGGAAGACTGGGTTTCTGCTGAGTTATACATGTTTTGATTGTTTAAGGAGGATCCCAAACATAGCCAGCTGATTTTGGTAGATTAAAAAATATTACATTTCAAGCACGTGAAGCTGCACCTCTAATAGCTGGTGTTTCAAGCACCTAAAATTATATGCCAGCAGGTCCTCTGCTCTTGATAACACTCTTATTCATTACTCTTCTGATGTGTCCAAATTCCAAGATAAAATTATAAACTCAGTAACCGGTATTTAGAAAGGCCTAAATACCTTAACTCACTATGCAGGGAAGATTATCTCAGACTGACATGTCATCTCAAAACTGGACTTTTATATAGCTTGAGATTCAGAACCATATTAGACTTTAGATTATCTCACACTGGACCAACACATTGTCATAGAATCTATTTTAAACATTCAGAAGTGTCATTATCGCTATTATTATTGCTCATTACCTAGACTAATAGGAGCTCCAAGCTCCTGCCAAGGTTATAGAGCCAGTACAAAAGGAACTTTACAGTTATCATATAGCTATACAGTTCAAAACCTCCAAAACCTTTCAAAAGTACCTTTAAAAGGAGACACTCCATTTTCTTCAAATTCAGCTTGGAGGGTTTTTTGCTTTGTTTAAAAAGAACAAAGAATCATATTTTAGGAGATCTGCAACTAGATCAGGACTGAAAACAAATGTAGCAGTGTAACCTGCTGTGAGACAGAAGGTATAAGAAATTATTTTCTGAACAGTGTTGCAACAGAAAACAATTTTGGATAAGATAAAGGGGAACCTTCTCATTAAATAACAGGACTAGAGCAAAGTCTGAACCATCAGAGCTTGTCTGCCTTTCTTCACTTTTATACACTTTGTCTCAGCCTTAGCCTTGGCAAAACACCTGCATTTGGTGTGGAGTTGTTATCTTTCAGGCAGCCCATAGTTACAAGGAGAATTGGGAAGGTAGACACAGGTGTGACAAAATAAAATATGACACACTTCTGTGTGTTATACACAGAGGGTCAAATGGGCCCACCATGAGTCAGTAAACGCGTGAATGCATCCCCCCCTCAGCTGCAGATTTGGTTGTGCAGGGACTCCCAAACGGGTAGCAATGTCTAAAGGGAAACAGCCAATAACCAGCCTGGCACTGGTGTGTCAAGCAGGCAAAACACATCCACCTCCTCAGCTGCCGTGACCTACAGGAGGCTGCATCTCTCCATCAGGTGCAATTTAACCATGAGCAGTCTCTGGGGCCTTCACAACCCTACCGTGAAACAATCAGTCTAGCTAAGACTGGGACAAAGGCTTCAGTCACGCACTTCCCATGCCTGAGGGGACTGCTGAGCTCCTGTGGCACAGCAAAGATGGAGACTGGGGAGCTGCCTGCCCTAGACATTCACACCCAGAAGTGCTGCCAGGTGGTTTAAACCTAAGAGCTGCTAGGTAGGAAGAAAGCATGGCGTCTGCAGGAGGAGCTGAAGGGAGCTCCTGGCAGATGGAGCAAGTCATGGAGTGAGGGGGTGTCTCAGGAGCTGAAAAGGGAGGGGAAATGTTTGGGAGTTGATACTATCCAGAAAGAGCATCAAAATGTCTTGCTTCCACTTTGCCTTCTCGGAAAATCAGAACGTGGAAATTCATCTACAAGGTCTATACTAAAGCCAGTGGTGCCAGAGGACACATTTTTCGAAAAGCAGTAATCTGGATTTAAAAGGTGCAAGCAATAGGGAACTCACCACACAGGCAAAGATGTTCAAATGGTTAACTGCCCTCATTGCTAGAAATGTATTTCTTATCTCTGATCCAAACGCACACCACTTCACTGTCCCAATGCTGGGTTTTGCTTAATGATTCTGTCTGCTGAATTTAAAAGCCCTCTACTATCAGCAGTCTTCTCCTCAAATAGTTATCAACAGACCACGTTCAAGTCACCTCTTAACCCTCTCTTTGATAACTAAATTCTTGGAGGATGATGTCTTTCACATTCATATTGTCCTTTTTTTCATTTGTTTTTCAAATTTCTTTGCAGCTTCTCATCATCCCTTCAGCATCAAGGACACTAGAACTAGAAAGATGCCAGGGCTGTCTTCAGCACCCTGCACGCAGAGGTAAACTTCAGCCTCCACGACAATGGTGTGCATCCTCCTAGGTATTTACCCAAAGCCAGTGTTTGCTTGCTCTCTGAGCCCCATTAGCTTTTGGGGACCTTCCCTTCCCTTGGTCATCCTCCACAGCAGCTCATACATTTCAAGTGGGAGTGCCTAATGAACAGGCAGTTTTTCAAACCTACCTGATGGCTGAGTATGAGGCAACATGGCAAATGTTAATTGGGAGACTATTCTTGAGCATATGAGACAGCAGGGAATAAAGAACAAAATCAGAGTGGGCGAATTGCCTGGAAGCAAAAGATGCTGCCACTGACTACAGTAAGTCACCTACTGTGTTAACATGCTGGACATTTATTATTTTTTTAGGGTTTAGTGGGAATTTCCTCCATACATAAAAATATTTTCAATCATGCAAGAAAGAAGAGTCCAAGTTCATCCACTTTTTCAGGGCAATACAGATGCCCACCTAATGCGAATGGAGTCCTGCTCAGAAAACAACTGAAGAGTAAAGACTGGGCGGTATGACCAGGGACCATCGTTGCAACCCCTTTATCAGGGTCCTGAAACACTCAGCTTCCTTTTTTGGGTAGCGATGAAATTTAAACAACATGAGATGAAACAACTGCGAGTATGGAAAGGTTTAACTGGGGACATGGACTGCTTCTGTCAGGGCAAGATGCACAACATGCATTGAACAGAAATGTGATGAGGGAAGCACGAGGCTTCTGGAGCCGTATGATGAGAGAGGCTACCCAGAAAAATCAAGACAGTGTACAAAATAAAAGGGTTTGTTTTTCTTTTTCTTTTTTTCTTTTTTTTTTAGTTAAGTTCCTTGTTTCCAACTACACCATCTGTGGTATCATGCTTGGTCTTTATAAAGTATGCTCAAAAGAAGGATAATTATGAATTTAGTAACCAGATAGTACTTTTAATATTTCCTGTAATACATTTCTAAAGTCTTACCTCAAAAGAAGGATAATTATGAATTTAGTAACAAGATAGTACTTTTAATATTTCCTGTAATACATTTCTAAAGTCTTACCCATATGTTTTCAGAAGACTGTATCAGAGATCATCAGTGGGAAGCCAGGAACATGGTAATAAAGACGTGTGGTAGAAAAGCTAATCAAAGGATCTTAAAGAGAAGGAGAAAGAAAATAATGGTCCTCCCCTCAGCCCCCTTTCCTTCACTCCCCCTAAGACAAGTAACTGGTAACTTGTGTTCGTGTCCAAGTATCCGGTCACAGGAGCAAGGAAAGCAGCCTCCACCATGAAGAAAATGAGCAAAATAGAGGCATACGAACATGAAACAACATCAAAGAAGAGAATAAACATTTCCCTCCTTAAAATCATAGTTTTAGGATAGCAGCGCCTTCAAATGAGAAACAGGTCATGTGAGCTGCCCAACACACTACATTACATTACTCTGAGGACAGCACGACGACCCACTCCACAAACTGCACAGGCCAGTTTGAGGGCTGGTACCAAAAGGAGCAGGACAGGAAAAAATCTGCCCTAAATCTGGAAGGAGTTTGTGACAATTATCTATTCAGAAATACTTCAAGCATGACAAGAATAGCGGCCAAAGCACAGCTTGTAAACAGCCATCATTTATTAAAGTGAGGGCATTTTGAGAGCTGGGAAGTATAAAACTGAGCCTCCGGGAAAAAGAAACAACCAAGACATGAAGGAGTCAGAGAGAGCTGCTGTAAAAGGTAAACGATTTCAAAGAAGTTGAAGATGGAAAAGTCCTGCTAGGTCATGTAAGTCAGTGCCCTTACAAGTGCATGAGAGGGAGAAAACAACAACAAAAGAGCTCTGGGCTCGAACATCATACACCGATCGAGGTCGCAGCAACAAATAACAGAGAAAACGGGCAGCCACCTCCAGGGAGGGTCTCTGCTGTGACCTCAGGGGAACTGGCAACACAGAGCTTGCTTAATCTTGGCACTGCCTATTACATGTCTCTTGGAAAGAGAGAAGTATCTTGGAAAGTTAGTCATAAATATCTGCCTTAAAGCTGTTCCTTTTTCATTGCTGATAAATAAAAGAAAGTGAAAAAATCCAGGTGTGAGAGGACACCAGGTCAGCATGGGAGAGGTGGGGCGGAATTTGGTGGTGGATTGTACCCTTCTGGCCCAGCTACGTTTCTACTTATTTGTAGGAATAGATCAGTGACAGCAGTGCAAGCTGCTTCGCTTAGAGGTAACAGAGCCTGGAAACGAGCAGCAGCAAATAGAAGAGAAATTGGACAAAACAGAAGAAAAGAGAAAAGACAAGGATGGGAGAAACCTAGCTGAATTTATGCTAACCCAAGCAGTATTGGGGAATAAGAATGGCTTTCACAAGTGTATTGTAGGGGAAAGGAAAGCCGGCCAGAAAGTAGTTTCATTAATAAGCGAGAGGAAGATGAAACAACCAGTATTTCTTCAAAGGCCAAATTACCCCCCTACTATTTTTTTCTCGAATAAAAAAGAAAAAAAGGATGTAACGATTGGGAAATGACAAAAATCCTATACAAATAGCCATTAATGTAGTGCAGGTTAAAGGAACGGTTGGAAATTTTGAGTGTCCATCATACAGATCAATCAGCTGGTCTGGTTGCACTCATCCTAAGGTGATGAGGGAATTAGCCAGTTAATTTACTGAACCATTGGCAATTATTTTTGAAAGTCATGAAGAACTATGGAAGTCTCAAATGCTGGGAATAAAGCAAATATAGTATTGATTTACACAGAAGGAAGAATCATCTTGGCAATTATTGCCCAGCCCTTTTATCTTCAATCTCCAGTAAAATAATGGACAAAGCAGTACAACAAGAGCTATTAGAAAACTTCAAGAGGGCATTGAAAACATGAGCAACAAGTGACATGGGGTAAAGAAAGAATCCATTGTAGAGGGAGTTATTGATGTTTCATACATACAAGACTAGAATCAAAAGGTAAGGGATAAAAGTAATGAAATCGAAACAGAAGCCTCCCTTCAGCAGAGCACTTAAGTGCATGCTTAAATCCTTCCAGGTAAGTTTTGAGCAGCCACTGGATGAAAGGACAGGCTTGTTTGCATTCTCAAAGTTCAGCAATGAGCATAAACGATTTGCTTAATCAAGACCTATATCAAGAGCAACAGCAGAAGGGAGACTGATAAGGAGCCCTATGCAGAACTGCAGGAGAGAGGGTGATGAGGAAGAAGGAGTAAAATGTTCACAAGGTTCCCCCCAGTTTTGACTCTGAGTAATACCTTCATTAGGGATGCAAAAGAGGTTGCAAAGTGCACACTCAGGTACAGAAGAGAAAGAGCAAAACCACAGCAATATGTATGTATCTGGAGAATTACAAGCGAGACGTAACAAAAGGCAATTCACAGTAAAACAAAACCTGCATTCTACTAACACATCCAGGGGAAATAACCCAAAGCAGAGTCATCCAAGGAGAAGGAGAAACCCAGAATAAACAACGTCAGGCATTTAGGAAGAACAAAACTGGACAGCAAAATGTTCACTGCTTGTAAATGATGGACAAAAAACACTGTAAAGCCAGCAGATCATAGTGAAAAGGGTTGATGGACTTTGTCGCCTGCTCAGTGCTGGGGGGAGGCCCACACTGAGAACCCTCATTAGGTACCAGACAACCTAATTAGAAAAACAGGAGCGGGTTCAAAGAACAAAAGGCAAAAATGATTAAGGTGTCAAGGTACTGCGTTTGAGGAGCGATTCTGACATTAAAGTTTCATTATACAGCTTGGCTGTATTATGATAAGCCTTCAATCCTGCCATCCACTGCATGTCCTACACAGAGAAAATTGCAGAACAGAGGCTGGGGGCTGGTCACATACAATCACTTTTTCTGATGACTGTAGCTCCATTACTGGCACAGAGACAACTCTCTGACAAAAATTATGAGTTTACCACAGCCCAAATACCTCCTTTGAAAATGGAAAAGGGCAAGGAGTGAGACTCTGTTGTGTTTCTTGCAAAAGCAAAGCTCAGACTTTGCAGCTTAGAGGAAAGGGGAGTGACGCAGAATTAAGTCATGCGTTCATCCTTCTAAATCTGGATGACTCCAACATTTTATATGCATAAGACAGAGCTACCTTTGAGATTGCCCCATGGACAACATAATCTCCACAGCCCTACCTGAGACAGATGCTAACTGCACACCGGATGTGTCCCTGGTATTGGGGGTCCCTCAAGAATACTGAGCATAACTTCTGCAATTATTTTCTTACTTTACTTCGTCTTAATGATGGTAATAGAAATTTTTCCTCTTAAATTATTTCTTTCATTTCTTGTCATCTCTCACTCAGATCATCCCAATTATTCATCATTACTCCTTGCTATTTTTAATGCTTAACATCTGTTTAAAGAATGTTTACTCCAGCCTTTAAAATGACAGACAAAGTAATTTTGCCAGTTTATTGAAGAAAATTATGGGTAGATAAAGGTGAGAAAATAGTGACAGAAAAACATAGAAATGAGGGAACATATATGGTTGGAAAAATCTGATATATTAAATACTGATATAACTGCTTGGCAGGAGGTCATGGAGGTGGTCAGCTATCATTTCTAGACCCCTGATTTAAATCAGACACAGGTCAGAGTTGATGGAAATCTTAATATCCATTAATGACCTCTGTGCTGTCAGCTCAGCTCCGATTATTAGCAGGTAACTGTCCAAAAGTGTGGGCTCACACACATGCACAGAGCAGCAGGCTGCCTGGTTGCCAACAACTAAACAGGTCAAGATGAGTATGAAATACCCTTTTGATGGCTAAACATCAGCTCCCAGTTCGGGACCGGGACCGAGACCTGCGCCTGAATGATGTGGAGAAAGAGCACTGCAGCTGCATTCACTCTCTGGCATGTCCCTTCAGAAGAGGATTTACTGGGGATACTACAAAAGACACAAAAGCACCTCCTTTTGCCTGCCCGCTGCTGCATGGCCGTACCCTGACACGGAGCTGGAAAGCAGCTGTGCTTCTGCAGGGTTCCCCGTCCTTATCACAGCTGCCAGCCCCATTTCAGTCCTTCAGTAGTAATATCAATCCCCCAGCTTTTCTAAATATCTAACTGCATCTTCCCACGTAATAATTAAAGCCACAATAGCAATGCGCAGTTATGGCTGCTGCAGAATTTTGTTTCCAAGATCTTGTTTTCATTTTCTCACAAATATCTGTATCTTGAGCCAAAACTTCCCAAGATTGCTTTATGCCTGAGGGAGAATTTTGTTTTGGTTTTTTGAAAGCTTGATCAAATGCTGTACAGCCAGGTTTTTAGAACAAGGAGACAAAAAGAAAAAGGATATGGCTTTTTTTATAGCAAAAATAGTTGCAACTTTATTTGAGCTTTCTTTATAATTTCAGCAGCAAAGAGATCAACTGCAAAAATGTTTGACAGGATGGTAGTTTTTACAGAAGGTATCATGAGGTTTTGAAAGTCATATTTAGTGACACAGGGAATTTTGTGCACACGCTCTCCTGTCTCAGCGCTAGCACCTCTAATGATACCGCTTCCAAACAACATTCTCCAAGAGGGCTGCTCACTGTCTCAATCTTTCTGACTTCACCTTTTTTAATTTCGAAATGCTTCATTTTAGATGCAGACAGCTTTTGTCAGTGAAAGCAATGCTCGTATAACTTATCTGCATTCAAAACAAAGGAGTGAGAATGGGAAGAAGTGCAAAAACACCATCTCACAAAACATATTCAAATCCTCCAACAATTTTAAGGTAACATTATCCCAGTGGGTAACATTAACCCTAGTGGGTTAGCTATTTACGTTTGACACTTCTTAGCTTATTCTCTGCCTAGATGAAATACTAGCTTGTGACTAGTTATGGTTCTGTCCTTTTTAGGAAAAAAAATATTCAGGCAATGGTTAATAAAAGCAAGCAATAGGTTATTTTCCATCAACTCAGCTGCAGTATTTCTTCAACCGAAATGCCTAACACAGCAGCCATCACATTTCTGAGAACCCTCTGAAGATTTACAGCAGTTTATTCTCAAAAAAATTAAAATCTGAAGAAATGAAATCTGATTTTAGGAGCAAAGAGATGGAGGAAGTATTGCCTGAAGGATTAAAAGGAAAAAAACCTCACTGAAAATCTGGGTAATAAAGTCAGAGTCTTTCAGCTTTGGCCATTCATCAGTGGCATTTTTCAAATACACATATATTTTAATATTTTAGTATTTCTACTGGTCTGTGAGGTATTACTGACTCCGCAACAGTCTGCCATTCCTGAGGAAGCCGTCTCAGGTGCCAGCAACAGGCTTTAGCAACTACACGAGGAAAGCTTCCAACTCACCAAGGTGAATTAGAAGCCCAGCAGCACTGGGTTTAGTATCCCCCTTGGAAAGGTGCACTTCTGTTAGCAATATAACTAACTCAGGAACACCTTCAGAGTCCTAGCCTGGAAATCCCTAGGCCATCCTATTTCCTCATGCGTCTCTGAGCTGGCTGCTCCCTTCCCTCAGACGTCCTGAGGCAAGCGTACCCGCTCCCCGAAATGGCTCAGAGCTGCCATCTATACCTGTGACGCTTGCTCAGCCCAGCAGTCTCTGATGCGCAAATGAACCGGCAGTGCTGAAATGAAAGATGAGAACTTTTTAATTTCATTTAATGAACTATTATGATTTTGAATCCTTTTTACATCTTCAGCAATTTTTTATTAGTGTTGCTGTGAGGAACATTTAAAAAAAAAGTAGTTCATGGATTCTTTTGGGCTTTACTCTGATTTTAGGGTTGAGCTAAATGTTAAATCACAAAGGACTAAAAATATTTCCTCCCAGAGTTTCTTTAAGTTTAGAATGGTGAATAACAATGTCATTTTTGGTCCTCTTTACTTGGCACTTGTCAGGCTGCATGGCAAATACTGCGTCCAATTTTGTGTCCCCAGACACAAGGATGTTGACCAACAGTGTGAGCTAAGCAAAGGGCCACCAAGATATTTGGGGTGGCAGCACTTGCTGTGTGAGATGAGGCTGAAGAAACAAGGTTTGTTCAGCCTGGGGAAGAGAAAAGAAAGCTTTGAGGGACCTACCAGCAGCCTGCCAGTACTTATGAAGAGGTTATTGAGAAGATGGAGCCAGGCTTTTCACTGAGACTGCATGGTCGTAGAACAGGACAGTGGTCATAAACTGAAATAAGGGATGTCCAGACAGGATACAAGGAAAAACCTTTCCACCATGAGGACAGTCAGACTTTGGAGCAGATTACCCAAAAAGGTTGTGCAGGCTCCATCCTTGGAGGTCTCCAGTGCCTGACTGGATAACGCCCTGAGAAGCCAGGTCTGAATTCAGTACTGACTCTGCTTGGAGCCAGAGGTAGGACCTCCCTAGAGCCCTTTCCTTCCAGACTACGTGGTTCTGCAGTTCTTCTAGGCACTGTGCACTACTAATTGATCGACATTGTGGCCACTGCATGTGGTGAATATATACAGTGGCTATCTTGATGGAGCATAAGGCCTGGGGGGAGGCAGGGAAGTCCTCCCTCCTCTTTTGTATGCTGTACACCCTAGGGGTTTCAAGAAACATTGCATTCAAGCCCTAGTGCTCCTATAGATATCCTGGGTGAGTCTGAATCACTTTGGTCCTCAGATTCTGTTTCGTAAAGCAGGAACACCCACAGAAAGAAGCAGAAAACTTTCGGGGATTTTTTAATCCAGTGCCTCACTACAGAAAGCTACTTTGTCTTCCTTTCCATTTACACAGTCTGTTTTAGCCAGCACACGCTTAGAGGCACGGTGTCCCATGAGGATGTGCAGCTCGGACTCATAGGTACGACTGTTTCCCTAAGTATTTGTTGATGTGCTTTATTGCTCTGTTTGGAACCACGGGCCATTTAAAAATACTATTATTACAAGGAGTTGCTTATGCAGTGATCCAGTTCTGCAAAAGGTGCTTCTCCAGCCATAACAATTCTACATCAAAATGTCTAATGATGCGCACAAATCATTTCTGTGGTTACTAAGCAGACACATACAGCACCACACCTGCCTGAAATGGCATGCTGAAAAGCCGGATATTTTCTCTCGCTTGACTCATTCCTCTTGTGCCTGCTTTCAGAGAGGAAGGGGAAACATCAGAGACTTCTCTGTTTAAATTGGGAAAGTTATTTTCAGCACGGCTACTCTCTGCCTTACTAAGCAGTGGAGGTGACAGTGTTCAGGGCTTAGGGACTGAGCTCCCCCATATTCCCCCCACTGGATGGGACTCAAACTTTGTATCATCCCAGCCTCCTTATCCATCCAAGCAACCACTTCTCCACATAGCAACACACAGCTCTCTGCTATGAAATTAATGAAAGTCCCAGGGCTGTGGAGACAGTCCTGAGGACCTCAAAAATTGCCCTGAAGTGTAGGCAGATCCATGCATATACCAGCAGATTTGAAATGGGTGCTTCCCCCCACTTCCCCTCACCATTTTATCTGTGTGTGGAGCTGCCGGCTGACTGCCCGGACAGCCCGGGACAGCGGTGCTGAGAAGCACACTGGGCTCCTCCAACCAAACCCACCCACCGGGCATGGGGCAACAGCAAGGGGGGCTCCAGCACCGGCTCTGGCACAAGTTCCTGGCATTTGCTGCTGCAGCAGTCTCCCTGCCAGGGACCCAGTGCAGGGGTTGGTTTGCATCATCTTACTACAAAGTTTCAGGCCAGAGGGGACCGTGACATGGTTTGATGGAACCTCCCATGTATCAAAATTACACTTTTTGTGCAAAATACAGAATGGACCTGCATTTGGTTAAAGACACCTGCTAGAAAGGCACTCGTGGCACAGAAACCTCTGCCCAGAGCCCAGACTTCGGCACCCGGAGCTGCACTGCTGTCTGCCTGGGACAGAAAACCATCTGCAGTATCTGAAGGAGGAGGGAATAATAGCAGCTTTTTCTTTCCCTCTGCAGGCAGAAAGGAGAGAAGCACCATAGACTTGTGCTCATCCTGAGCCTGCAGAGCTGGCTGCCTCGTACTACCTTCACTAAAGGACATGTAACTAAAACCAGCCGTATGGATTTTTTCTCTTCTTTTTTTTTTTTTTTTTAAATTTACCTCCTTTAGTAGACTCTTTCTGTGCAATTGTTTAGATTAGAATGAATGTTTACAGCCCAGTTATATGCTCTTGACAACAGGGTTTTATAATGACTTGACAGACCTCTAACTATTGACTCTCACATTAAAAAAAATAGATTGAGATTTCCAGCAGAATAATTATACACACGTACAATCAGTGATTAATGAGCTTTTTGAGGAGAGCTAAAACCACTGAATCATAGCATGCGACTTTCATATCAAGGGCAACAATCACAGCATCGGGAATTTGTAGCCTTGCATAAAAACAAAAGGCCAAAATCTGTACCATGCAAGCCATCAATTTCTCTGAAGTGGCATGGGTTGTATGTCAGGGGGAATTTATCCTGCACAATTTTATATTACTTTTACCTTTATATCACCTCCGCATTATGAGGCTGCCAGTTGGTCCGGCTGTCCCCATACAAATAAGCCTGCTCACGTAAAATAATTATTCACCTCTGCGCACTTCCTCTCCCAACCTCCAAAACCACCCAAAATGTTCTTGTAAAACTTAAAAAGCCAACTTTGGTTGGCTGGGATTTTTGTTGTTTGCAGGCTGCGCCCCTCAGTGCATTGATGACAAAGGACAGAGGATGGGGGAGCGGGGAGCCTGCCCCCGCGTACTGAAACCATCGTGCAATTCTGCCACTTCTTGTTCACAGTGGGCAGGAAGGCGAAATACGGAAACAGTGCAGGAAAGGTCACTCTCAAGTTACTTCAAACCCAGCTGAAACTCTGATCTGCCTGATATCTTACGAGCGAGTTGAGTTTTTTTCATGACACTCTGTCTCAATTTCCACACCAAAGAGGTTCAGATAAGCTTAAGCCTCTGCCTGAACCTCTGAACCTTTTGAAGTTTGCCATCACTGTCATTTTCCCTGAGTACTGCTAGTTTCTCTCACACTGACTGAGCTCTTGCAGAACTACCCAGCCCTGATAACCATGAAGGAAATGATAGGAACTGTGACTCAAAAATAGAAGCAAAAGTAGTGTTTTCACAAATTACAGGCTGGTGCATGGAGAAGTATGGCCAGCAATTCCAGGGAAATCCTAACACAAGATATCTGTTAAGTAAGACTTTGAGCACACATCATTAAACCCCGGCAACAACGGTGCTAACCCAACACGGACATTCGCCTGTGTTATTTTATACCTCCTCTCACGCTGAGCAGTCGCACTCAACCATTTAACCTGAGATGACAGAAGGAAGACCTGGAAGCAGAAAGTTGTGGGCCTGGAGGTCAGGAAGAGGCTTTCTGTTTCTGGCTCTGTTGCCAGCTGCCTACTGCCCTGGGCAGGTCACCTCACCTCTTGCTGTCCTACCTGTACACAGAGGAGTCAGAGGACCTCTCTCCTTCACAGGTCATGGTGAGGCTTCTCTCATCGATATATGTGAAGCATCCGAGACCTTCTTACACTCAAGATTTTGTTTCTGTGAAAGGCTGCTAGTGTCCCTTTTGAGAAATGTGAAGGTGGGCTAGTTTTGGTGCTCTTACTCATCTTGGAACTTGTGAAGCCCCATTTTATCCCCTGCAAGTCTGGCACCATTGGATGGGTAGGATCACCGCCTTTTTCTTTGGGATTGTAGATGGCAGAGCAAACTAAAGGGCATGGGTGAAGTTTTGAATATTGAAAATAAATTAGGAAGTTGGACTGTCGCCTGAAAACTGGAGGCACATTTCCCTACAGTGCCTTTTTCTGGGGCCAGGAGCACAACGGCTATTTTTTATTGGCAATGGTGTACTGCTGCCACAGTAATTGAAACAGACTGCTCCCTCCAGGAAATGCCAAGCAGCAGTGCTTTTATTGTGAGGGAGGGCTAGACAAGTAGGGGAACAGAGAAAAAACATGCAAAATACAGATAAATACAGGTAAAAGCACCCACGTATAGCTGAAAACATGACCTCATTGCATTCAGCATCACAACAAATATAGCAATGCTACAGGTGGCAGATCAGCAATGCCTATTTACCTGCAAGCACGTGGCGGTTTTCCTTCCAGGAAAGCAGTGCTTGCCTTTCACTCACAGAGCTCTCACTCAGGCCGGCAAGCATGGCAATTGCAGCTTGATCGCTGTAGTATTTTCCCCAACAGGTATCTCCTGCAGGGATGTGGCGATGCAGTCCTGGTGTCTCCTGGGGTTCTCCGGCTCTTCCGTGCCCAGCTGTAGCTTTGAGCATGGTAAGGAGTTAGCTGTGGATCATGATCAAAACATATATGGTTGGAAAACAAGAAACAGATTTGCTTTTGACTTCTCTATGATCAGGACAAAGATGGACAGTGTCGTGTTGGTAATAGGGTTTTGTTTTGTTTTATGTTCTTTTATTGTATTCCCCAGGTTGGTCCTCTGTAATTTCTCACTTTGTAGAAAAAGGGCTGTGGGTTTCCTTCAGCTCTCTGCCAATATCTACATAAAACCTCTGGATGCGTAAAGAGATGCGGACAGAGCACCAAAATAAGCACTCTTGACACTTTCTTTTGTTGTTGCTAATTGGGAGTGCTGTTACTGCTCGGTATCACAGAGGCATCCAAGACATGCTGGGTGCTGGAGAGCGAGAAGCAAGAGCACAGCTCCAGCCCCAGGTGAGCACGGTCTGGGACACTGTGCAACAGCCAGTGAAGAGATTCAGAACTGGGCTTTGATGAATGGGTATCTCTGGGTCCTACCAGCTGAAGCCTAGAGTTAGATGTAGACTGCATGTCTCAAACTGTCCCTCTTAAAAAATAATCTTCCTGGTGATGTTTGAACCAAAGAAACAGCAGCGAATAGTTACAATTCTGCAATCCTTTTTCTTAATGCCCACAATGTTTCATGAGATCTCACAAGGCGCCTTGGATGCTAAATTCCCATTTTCTTAACAGAGGCTGTTGCAGGAACTCATTGGTGGAGCAATGATGAAAGCAAGTGGTTCATTTCATCATTTTGACTTCCAAAGCGGCAATAACAAAGTTCTGGGCTTCCATTTCATGGCATTTCCAAATGAACAGCACTTGTTTTGCAGCCACTAAACTGGGGATTTGCTGCCTCATGCTGTTCTGGAAATTCACCAAGAGGTTGAGAACCACTCTGGGTTTTCTCTTCCTCTCACATCTTTACTAATAAAAAATGTTCTACAGGCCAGGTTCTGGAGTGCCGTTTCCTTGCAACCACTCCACATGTTAGTCATATGCAAGTCCACTTCTTCCATAACAGAAGCATGGGATTTGTGATGCTATGAGGAACAGGCAGCAGCAACAGTTATTTTAATTACCAAAAATGGAGCACATTTGGAGGATGGATCCAAAGTCTACTGATCTCAGTGGAAGTCTTCTTCCACTGACCTAAGCAGGCTTTTGGTCAGATCCCCAGTTAAGGAAAATGATGTTGCTGCTGCTTAGCTGTTTTTCGCTGTAGGCTGATCGACCACTGCGTTTCTCGCTTGTCTCGGAGCTGGCTCACTGACCAGCCCGGACAGAAACACTGGCTCCTTGCCTACTCTGGTCATGCTGCCTTATACAACCCCTCTCAATTTTCCCTGCTGCTGTTCCTGGTTGCCCTACGCTGTTTTTGCTGACTCCTGGGAGAAGAGACGGATGTTTTACAGGGGAGCAATGAAGCCGAATGGCTGCTACCGAAAAAGAAATCCCTGGCCCTGCAGAGCCACTGAAATGTACAATCAAGATGAGAGCGATGAAGAATATATAAAAATGGAAATAGCTTTAAAGGGCCAGACTGAAATTGCTCACGAATCATGAGGGACCACCTCTGTAAGTGACAAGGGTAGTTTCTCCACTCTGTAAGAGATCCCCATCCTCCCCAGGACGTCTGCAGGAGACCATTTCTGTAAATTGCGGTTCGAAAGCCTGTCACCTGATGTGACTCCGGGGCGCAAAAGCAGCATTACTTCAATGCAATCCCAGCATGAAAAAGTTGATAAAATATATGTCACTGAGAAACCAATTGTACCTGCAGGGTAAGAAAAGGTCACACATCAATGCATGAAAACTGGGCATGCTGCATAAACTGTTGATTGAAATCTCCTTTTCCACTTATATGTGAACACTGAGTATAAACAGGATTGGCACACAAAGAGAAGTAAGACTGACGATTTTTCAGATTAATAAACTTTGGCTGAATTTTCTTTCATTTTCATTTTCCCACAGTACACTGGCTACTTAGGCGTTAGGCTGGTCAGACACTCTTTCTCCTTCCTCTGTGAATTAAAATACTCAGACCAATATTTTTCAGGAGAAATAAAATAACGGGGGCTACTGGATTCTTCTTTCATGATGTGAAATCCTGGCAGAATGTGACAGCCTCTCCTTTGAATTTCAAAACAAATGTTACTTGGTGCCAGCAGTTGGATCAGTCTGTTGTGTAAATGCTCGTGAGCACAGTGACAGCGCCGTTGATTTCATTAGGGAAGCTCCTATAGAACTCTATCATACGCTTTATGGTCTTACAAATGACGATTGTTTAAGCACGACCTGCAGTGCCTGCTGTTATATTATCTCCAGGACGAAGAAAGATGCATATGGACTTAATGAAGAGAAAGTGAAGCATTCGTTGGGACCATAAAAGAAATAGGAAATTATTCCATCTAAAGCAGCATATTGGGTGCCGTTGCTTTGTTATCTGATTTCCTGTAGCACTGGTAGAGGCAGTGTGTTTTACTAAGGTTTTATGTAGATTTTGTTGAAAAAAGTTTTAAGGAATCAGACTCTGTGCGGTTCCATCAAAACCAAGGGGTTGTGTGGAATTGCCTAAAATTTTCCAGAATTCCCTTTTAAAAACAAGCTGTGGAACAGTTATGCTTAAAATATGCAGACATACCCTTTCCATATTTTCAAATGATACTTCAGTCATTCTGTCATCCTGTTTTGAAATAATTTGTTGTCTAACTTTTTAATGAATTTCATTTTGTATAATATAGTAGATTACACATAGTCAGAAGCATATTCATAGAACTCCAATTTGCCCTTTGTATGTTTCGCACATTACATAGTACAATATAATGCAAAACAAGAAGTTAAATTTGCAAGGAAACAGATCTAACTGCTTTAAAAACACTTGTTTCTGTGGGGAATTTAAACATCTTTTAATGTAGATTCTTATTCACGAGAGTGATGTTCTTCGGCAGGTCAGAGGTTCATCTTCCTCACAGCTTAGATTCAAATCAGATGAAAAATGAAGAACGGAAAGTCAGGAAAGCCACTTAAGAAGACAGGAAATATAGAGAAAGCATTTTTACCTCGACATTAACAAAGTTTGAAAGGGACAAAGAGAAAGGTTACTAGAGAGGCAGTGTGCACGTGCACATGGATACATGCACGCACACACATACCCATGTAGTACAGTATAACCTGTACTTGGTCTCCGTATATTTGGTCCCTGGCTCCATTTTGGTAGTTGATGAAATGACACACACTAAGAGAAAGTGCTTTTTGTCCAAAGCTTGCAATTGCAATACACAGGATATGAATGAAGCATCATTGCCTGGTGGAAACCAGATCGACAAAGACGAGGCCCACATAGTCAATGAAGTTCCTTTAATCCCATGAGAGCTGCATGCCTAAACGTCTTTGAATATTTGCCCCTAAACAACACCTCCAAGGACCCACAGAAAGCATATAGCTGAGGAACTTTTTTAATGTCCTTATTGAATGCTTTACCCACAAAAATCACTGTTTCTTCCCTGCCTGTACGAGACTTTGCTGCTCATGTGACATTCACTGCCTTATGTTCCCCTGCGATAACGGGTCATAACCGTATGCACAGTAGTCTAAGCCTCTCTCAAATAACAAAATTATCAAAAACCAAATAATGTTCACTACTAGTTTCCTTCAATAGCCGTCACTGTAGGAACAAAAGAAATCCTCTTTCATTTCTTATTAAATGCTTTGACAGTATTAGAAGAATGTCCTGATCTTCTTTATTTATTCTGTTACATTAATAGAGCGGAGAATTTTAGGGAACAGAAAAGCTTTGAAGAAATGCCTTTCAATCCCAAACCAGAAAAGATTACTGAAAGTAAGCTTTACAAAAGTAAAGCTGAAAGTACTCTTTACAAAAATATGTAATTTAAAACGACCCGAATAGAGTAAATGTCCACTCTTATGGGCTGCATCATTCATACAGTGCAAGGCAACTGCTGAATAACCCAAAGCTGTTAAGGACCAAATTTTGCTCAGAGTAAGGTCTTTATCAGAACTGGCAGAAGAAAAATGTGCAAATACCTTCAAAGCACATAGAGATGGTACGATACCAACGGGCCCTGAAATATTTATCCTCCTAAGGTACGTGTCATGTTATTTGAAGGTCGGCCCACCTTCAGCTAACAGCAAAAATCGTAATTCCTTTAACAGAAGAATTAATTAAGCTCCAAGTGAGAGGTGACTTTTCATTAATCACTCTGAAACCACTAACTTTTCCTGAACCATCCCACTGGTATGTGATAAGGTTGTTAGATGTTTCTTAAGTCAAAATTGCTTGAACTGGCTTCACGGCATTGACAGGACCAATCCGAAGTCTCCTTTTACTAAAGCACACTGTTCTTTCTCATTGAATTAGTGCCAAGGGTGCGTGCAGTCCTGTCCAGACAAATTAAACAAAGAAAGGGGGGAAGCCTTGGCCCCTTCAAAATCAATTGAAGCACCTGCACAGGCATCAGTGTGTCCAGGATGGTCTTTTGCCCAAGAAAGCTACAGCTGAAAGTTGTATTTATACTCTATCAAACATAATGGAAAAAGAGAGCATTTCCCAAGGCGATTATTTTGCTCCTAAAGGCATTATTAAGTACATAGCTGAGTTTCCCCAGGACTTGAGCCCTGGAGGCCAGATGCAAAGCTGCTTCTCAGGCATGGTGTCACACAGTTGTATTTTATATTTGGAAATCTCAACATTCCAGAGAAAGAAATGTTATTGCTGCAGCAGTCACACGGGTGAAGTCCTCACACTTTGCACTCAGGATGCTCTGTGAAGGCTTGTTCCTGGCTTTACGCTGGCTCTGGCCCTTGCCCAGCCCTGCCCGGGGTCACCTCCTGCCCTTCCCAAGGGGCAGAGCCTTCTCCAGACACATCCCCATGACTGTTGCAGGGAAACTTTGATCACAAAACTGACTGAGTTGTCTTCGCTGGGAAAACATTTCTGTTTCAGACAGTAGGGTCCAGCTGCACAGAAGGAGGATAACAAGTGACACAAAAGTATTCTAGGCATAGGAGTGGCAGAGCGGTGTTCGGGAGGGTCACTGCAGCTTATCTCTGTTCACTGGTGACTCATGTTAATATTTTCAGCTGTGTGGGAACAGGCTACAGCAATATACAAAGGACTTTCAACCCACGTCAGCATTGATGGCGAAAAAAGGGAGAAAAATTATTCTAGCTTCTAGCAAAGCCCCAATTAAAATTAGATTTTAAAGTAATGCTAAGTTAGCCATTTAATCAAAATTCTGTGTACACAGTTAAAATGCAATCTTGCTTTATGCAACCGAACTTAGGAAGCAAGATAAATCCTTAGAAAGCTTCATATTTAGGGTCAGCATTTTCATCCATGAAGGAAAATATCATGAAACTACAAGGCAGGGGACAGCACTTTCAAAACATCTCTGATCAGTGTCTGAGATGCCTAGACTCCTCCACTCCCAGCCAGTTTTCAGTAGTGCCAATTATGCTTTGCTATGAACACATGTTGAAATCTGCATACATTCGGCAAATTATTCATGCACATGAGAAGTTTTCAGATGCGGGAGTTACAGGCCTTGTTGCATCAATATCACATAGCTTCAAGGAGGGGCTCTGTGGTGCTCACAAGAGACATGAAACACGCATTTAGGAATAAGTATTGCTGTACCTGTCAATCACAGCCATAATACATGAAGTGCAGCAAACCATCTTTTATCTCTCACCCCCTCACCACAAAGCTTTCAGCTCTTCAGTCAGCAGCGTGGTGCCACCACACATCTGCCACGCAGTGACGTGCCGGATGCTGCTGACCACCTTGCAGAAAGCACGTTCTTCACTGCTGCCGCCTTCACGGTCACCCCTCCACCGCCTGCTAACCCCTCACAAGCCCCAGCAAGCAAAGCACCACACCACCAGTTCACTGCTGAGATATAGAGGAAGCAAGTTTTCTTTCTTCTTCCTAGTTATTTGCCACTATATATTTTTTTAATTTAACATGCACCTCCCACCTCATGGGACATAGCCCAGGGGTGCTGGGGTGAACTGGAGAACGAAGACCGAGAGTGCTCCCTACCACCATGGCTGGTGGCACAGGCAGGGCTCGCCCCTGCTGCAGGTGACTTCTGCACCGCTGTGAGGGACAGGCTTGAAAGAGGTTTTGCAGTGCAGTGAAGGAAGTGAGCAGGGACAGTCTGTCGAAAAAGCCACCCCACGCTTCAAAGCAAAACAAAAGGTCTCCTTCTTTAGTGGACAGACGTGCAGGAGAACGGTCAAGACTGGCTTGGGTGAAGTCAGTTTAAACATTGAAAAATACTGCTGTGTGCCTTTCTAAAATAAACACCTCTGACTTTGTTCAGGAATTACAACAAGCAAAACTGAAATACAAAATCTTTCCAGACCTGATATATTAAAATAAAAGAAAATCTTTATCCATTTTTACTTACAGCAAAAACACCTGTGTGTGGCTTTAGGGCAGAAGTTTTCCTTGAAACATTGACTTCTATGATGTTGTTGGAAGTCGGGACTTAAAATGTAATTGAGTAGTCACGCAAGAAAATAATCTGGAAGGCTGAGATCATCCAATCAGAGAATAAACACAGGCTATGTGTCTTATGAATGCAAATAAAATTCAAGGAAATTTGAATATCAAATGCATCACATGACTTGCTTTTGAACACCCACCTATAGCTTGAGACTCTCTTACATATTATTTTCCTTATATATAAAAATAGCAATGAAAACAGCAAACGTAGAAATAGAAATTATTTCAAGCACATGTGGGTTTCAGATAACATTTTTCTTTTTGCAAAAAGCAGTTCAAGAATTTCTACATCCTATGGTACTATAAAATTCCCTTTTAAATTCTGTATGATGATTACACATTCTGTTAAATTGGATAAAATTTTTCCTGATAAGATAATTTACAGAAATTATTAGTAAAATATTTCAAACAACAACTAAATTAGTCACAATCTATTAGTAGACAAACTGGTAAAGAGAAAATAGAAGAGGACTTAATTGAATAAATTATTCATTACAATTTATTCAGTCAGCTTTGATTTAAATGCTTGTTAATCCTTTGAGGGTTCATGTAGTACAATCTTACAGTAGCCCTGGTCTGGAATTCCAATATATAAAGCGTGACTTTTTTCTTCTAAAAAGCTGCATTCTCAGATTTGCCATGTGTCAGGGACGAGGCCCAAGTGACTGTGCTGTGAGCACAGACAACGCCCCAGGGAAAGCTCCGGAAGCCAGCCACGGGGAGGGGCCCGGTGTCACTCTCCTTGACTGACTGATGTCTCAACCACTCCCGAAAACGGGGTGAGAGAAGATTCTAGAAACCTTGGACTGGGGCCAATAAATAGGGGCGCACACGAGCCTCCTTGGGGCGCTCTCCACACCGATACCCCCCGTTGGCAGGTCCGACGCTGGATCCAGGATCTCTCTCTCTCTCTCGCTCGCTTTCCAGCTCCTTCTCTCTCTCTCTCCGTCCCTTCCTCCTTCTCGCTCTTTGCCCTTCATGCTGCTAAGTAACACAAGGCCTACCTCAACTTCTCATAAAGCTGCTTAGCTTATGTGACACATTAATACACAGAGGGTTGATGCTTATAGAGTGTTTGTTCCATTAAAGTTGATGTTCGTGTTTGGACCTTGAGTGTTATCTCACCTTAACCCACACCGAGGGGATTTGCGGACCTTAGTCACTCTCCTCTTCTCGTAGGTGGGACGTGACACCATGCAATGCCAAAGCTGGAAAAAAAAAAAAATAGTTTGGAGTCCTCAGAACATTTTGTTTCGGTAGTTATTTTCACCAGTAATAACCTCCAGAAAATAATCATTTGTTTCAATAATGTCAAAATATTACAGTACAAAATACTAATATAAAACAATAATAAAACGCAGTATCATAGAAAACGTATAATAAATGTGTCAGATTTTCTCAAATACAAAATTTTATCAGAAGTGATAGCTGTTCTGTGAAAGATTTGGACAGGCTGAACTGTCTCCTGACCTTTCTGGACTGTGCCGAAAGCTCATGCTCTCTTTCCATGTCCATATTGTATGCTGAGAAGCCACTATTCAACACTAATGATAATTCATGAATTATCATTTCTAAACTTTTAACTATGAAGCTTTGTCAAGAAACCTCACCAGTTCCACAGGCACCCTAGAAAATGGTGTTAGCTTGGTTGGATAGGCGTAGGAACAGTCAAATATCTTGTTTCTGTAAGGGCTGCCTCACATTTAGACATGGACCTCTTAGCTGTGGGTCCATTACCATGACACCACCTTACAGCAAAAAAACAAGTGTTAAGGTGGAAGTAAAGGAAGGTTCACGTTACACAGATTTAAATACAGATCATGCATTTTAAAGCCCCCAAAAAGGTGTAAGAAAGAGCGCAAAACTAAGTCCACATATCCACCTGGGGTTTTAATGAGCTGCAAAAGGCCTCGCTCTCTCTGTTTCCTGCTGTTAACAAGCTGTCCAAACACCTGTAAAGCCTCACCACAAGGATTCAGCTCCTAAGCACAGTGTCCTTCCCCGAGGATGCTCCTGATCTGGGGATATATGTTGCCTGTTCACATAAACTTTCCCTTGGCTGTAGTCAGTCAAACCTCCTGCCTCTGATTTTCTCTAGTCTACGACTTGAATGAGACATAAGTTTTAACTGTCCTTCCAGAGGCTTATTGACTGCCCTCACCTAAAAATGAGCCGTGCTCTTGCCTCTTGGGTCTGCCTATGTGGAATCACCTCCTGTCAAAATGACGAAGGGCTCAACTAGCTACAGACACACCAGAGGCTTGCGGGGAGGTTAAACGCCACCATTGACCCATGGAGGCCCAGCTCAGCTCCTTCAAACCAGCACATCAAATAGACATGGAGAAGCGAGGTCTGCAGGAGTCCATACAGGAGAGTAATGCATGATGTTCACGACCAGGCTCTGGATGCTGAACATGGTGTGGGTGAACACCTGGGGTGGCTGGGTGGCACAGCTCCAGATGGCAAGTTGCAGGTGACTCTGGCAGAAAATTGCCCCATCCCCTCCAGAAGAAGAACAAGGTCTCCTGGCCACCTGAACCCTATAGAAAGGGCCAGCAGACAAACCTCAGCGGCAGCCAGGATTTCTCTCTGAAGCTGTACAGGCTGGGAAATAAAACTCCTTTTCCAAGGAAATGGCATTTCTCCCTCCTCCTCCCCTTCTGGGCCTGCTCATGGGGTCCAACGAGGATGGTGCAGGACGGCGATAAAAGATGGTTAGCATGGACGAGCCCTCACCTTCTGCATTCATAGCCTGGCACCAGCTGGGACTGTGGCTTGAAGTGCTGCCTGCTGGGCTGAGATCAGGATGGAGGCAGTGCCCGGTTCCCGGCACAGACAGAAGGGCAGAGATGCTTAAGCGCTCGTGTGCGTATTGTATAATTAGGGCTTAACAAAGTCTGGTATTTGAAAGCTCACTCATGCCATTCAGTTAATTATAATAGCTAATTTATATCTGTTATTGTTCTATGAACTTGAAACTTCTATTTCAGTGAGAACGGAGCGACAGCTGATGCAAAATGTGCTCTTGTAAATAAACATGGGTTGCGGCAAATGGAGAAAGGACGTTCAACAGCAACAATCATTCTCAGTTAGGATATTGGGGGAAAATTGCAGCACATTAAGAAAGCAATAACACTCAACAGGGTGTGCATTCATCAGTCAATATGTATACACAGGGAGCATGCAGAAGCATGGAGAGCAGCCAGCCATGCAGGCTTAGGTAACAATTACTCTGGTGCGGCGTGTCAGGCCCTGCTGATGGATCACACAAACCGGTGGCAAGAAGAAACATCCAGGAGCTCGGCTCTTGCAGACACCAAGTGCCACTGCGGATTCACCACACCAGCCTGGGCAAGTCATGCACCGCCTCTGGGATCCTATTTTCCTTAAGGGTGAAATGGATTATACTGACTGGCTTTCCCAGGGGAGCTGCTTGTTCTGTACCAGGAAAGAGCGGCAGTACTTCTGCTGCTGCTCACCATAAAATAAGAATAATATGTTCCTGCAGAGGATAGTAGGGGAACTCCTTGTTAGCACAAGTGACTCACTGTGCAGGGCTGGTAGGAAGGGGGAGCAGGCCCTTAATTTAATGAGTGGTGTTAATGCCCAGAAGGGACCTTGCAAAGACCAGAAGACAGAGCAAGCCATTGATATCTACCCAAGGCTCCCTCTGGGCCTGACCTCTCCTGTAGTTGGCCAGCATCATGCCTCTCTTAGTCATCCCCAGAGGCTGGCTCCACAACCACGTGGTACCCAGGGATGTGGATTGCTCTGCCTCCCAGCAAAGAACCACCCTGCAACTGTAAGGAAGACCTCTGAGACACAGCCAGCCCTCTCCACAGTCCAGTCCCTGCCCAACATACTCATCCCTGACATCAGAATTCACGTTCAAAACAGTATCAGAATTGAAAAAAAATCATTTTGAGGTTCTCCCCCCACTGCATTTGCAATTGTGCTTGTTTAGAAACAACTGCATTTTCTAAGTGCTGGGTTTCTCTTTTTTTAAGCAACAAAAAAAATTGTTCTTCCTAAAGAGAGGATAAAATTAGCAAGGCGCACCTCAGGGAATTGGGCAGGCAATCCACAAACGTCCTTCAAACGCTCCAGCTGATTATTTCTCACACTCATGATGTACGTGCACATGATATGCATAAATCCACTTGCCTCATACAGAGAAAACAAAAAAGGAGCAAGTTCATGGACTGCTTTTCATTCATTTACCATACACATGTTTCATTGCTGACCGTATGTATGCACAGCACATACACAAAGAACAGCAACAGTTACATAGGGTGCCTACCTCTGTTAAGAGCCTGTCACACTGCACTTCCCAGTGTTTGAACCAGGGTAGGCTTATTTGAAAAGATTTTGCAAACCACTCACACTATCATTTTGGAGGAGATGGATAGGAGAGGGTTATAAGACAGCTTTAATGTTATTTTTATGCACAATCGTGAAGCTAAGTTCCCTTCCTTTCCTTTGTCTCTCTCCCCTTCAGTTGACATCTCAGCAGCTACTGAGAGCACAAATTGACCAGGAACCTGCATCTGCTAAATAACTCTCCTTCTTAAATTGTATTCATTAGCCATCCCTTTTCCCACTCTGCCCCTGCCCTTCAGGAATTAATTAAATATATTCATTTCAATATATTCCTTTCCACAAACCACATTTCTGTAAGCTAAAAGTAAGCCAACATCTTGAACCAGGGAGAAGAAATTCCTCCTTCTACTGTCCTACCAACAGCCTGGCACAAGTAGATCTAATACACAACACTGGGTGTGAATACAGATACAGGTATTGTAATTAGTGGAGCGCCAGGTCAGAATTTTAGAGTGCAATCTCCATGTGTGCATCCATTTCAATGCTCTATGCCTTCTCCTTCCAACCTAGCTTTTCAGTCTGTTTTGACCCTGTTTTTTTCTACTGGCCAATTTTCCATCTGCTCTTTTCTGAGGTTGGACACGACCTTTGGACATGAGGAAAAATTTCTTTACTGAAAGAGTGGTTAAACATTGGAACAGGCTGCCCAGGGAAGTGGTTGAGTCACCATCCCTGGAAGTATTTAAAAGATGTGTAGATGCGGTGCTTAGGGACATGGTTTAGTGGGCATGGTGGTGTTGGGTCGACAGTTGGACTCGATGATCTTAGAGGTCTTTTCCAACCCCGATGATTCTATGATTCTATGATTCTATGACCTCAGAAAGTCTTCCACCAGCTCATGACAAGGTGAAGCGACCTGCGATACAGCCAGATCCACACATCACTAAAGGGGGATCCCAACAGAGAGTGAGCTGGTTGCTCCCCAGCCCTTTCTGTACCCCCACAGAAATAGCACTGATGTGCTACAGCAGGCGTCAGGATTGGCCCTAAAGTGCTTGTCCCATTCTTACTTCCAAATGGCACAAAGGCAGATTCCCACACACTCCATCCGTGCATCAGGAAAGTGACACAAAATTGAGGTAGAACATGAATACAGCAATTTTTTTTTTATTTTTAAACAGATGTAGCTATTGCCTTTTTATTAAAATAAATAAATAAATGCAAGCAGTGTGAATTAGAAGCCTCTGCAGAGTCAGCATATATTATACAGGGAAGCTAATATCACCATAGTTAAGTAGAAAATATCCTGTCATTATAAGCCTGATTTTGTCTCCCTGTCACTATTTAGCTTTGCAAAAGCTAAATCAGCCTCCTTGAATATTCACGGGCCAGATTTGATGAGAATGTGTAATTCTGTTGGAAAGTTTGGAGGCAAATGGGACAAGACATCTAGGAGAGGTGAGCATTTTTACTTCTTCATCTCTTCTCTTTGATCATCTTTGGATGCATTAACATGCTGTGAAGAGCCACCATTCTCCCTTTTCCTGGGACACCCAGTACCTCTCCAAAGAAAAGGAAAAGAAGCTGGTTCCACACTCTGCAAAGAGATTTGTACTTGGCCCACACTTAGCAGCTTCTGTTCAGGGAAGGACAAGCACCAGTTTGCTTCTGTGAGTGTTATGGACTTCATGTGTAAAATGCACATTTACTATATGCATTATGGAGACATTGGCCCAGTATAGACTCTAGAAAGATCCCACAGAAGCAAACAGGTACATAGCAAGGAGCTGGCAACAAGGGATGCTACTGAAGATGTATCTAGGAAGGAGGGTTTGATCAGATGAGTGACTGCTCCATAACTGGTCACCACTTCTGTTTGGTGAGCTATCATGACCTATTCACACAGTGGATGGTGGTGCTTTGGTTTTAGGCTGAATTCAAGATGAAACAGAAACATTATTTTGATGCAGGGACAGGCACTTACAGTTATGTTAGACAAGGGGTCAGCAGCCTCTTAAAATCTCAACCCAAATCCATGCACAGTTTCAGAGAGTGGGGCTGGTGTGGGTGGAACAGGAGAGGGAGAGGCACATGAAGAGAGGAAGCAGACCCATGCAGTGGTGCAACTCAGTCTCCTTTCCTGTATGTACACAGCAACAAGATCCCTTTATCTCTTTCAGCTTTGGATAAAGTTGAGCTCAGATTTCTATTGCTGCAGGGCAGGCCCCTGCTTTCTGCTTCTGAATGCAATAAAGTACAATGTTCTACGACTCTGTAAGCATTTTAAATTACTTCACATATGGTTTTGAATGCTTGACAGATTTATATTAAATATAAATGGTTTTTATGAAATAACTATGTGAAAGTTTTTCTCTGCAAATCACTGTGTTGGCTGTGAGCAAAACTTAAACCCCGGGTTTGAATATACCAATCATAGCTTCAATTTTGTGTAAGGCTATCTGAAAAGCCTCTGGGAAAAAAAAAAAACAAACCACCAAGAAAACCACAAACATTTCAGCTTATGGTCCACCAAGGGGTTAAGCTGAAGGACAAGAACAGAAATATAATTTTAATTGTGCATATTTTTCCTAGCTACTCCAGTAGCTTCTGCCTCATAAATTCTCATGACAATTGTATAATGCTGAACCTATCTGCTGGGAATCCCAAAGGGAAGGCTTAACCCTTTTACTTTCTTGAAGTTTGATAATTAATTCTATTTCTTTTAGTGAGAGGAGACAGCTTACCCAAATGGCCAGTCCCAAAACAAACGCTGACGTAGGTACTGTACTGTACTGTACGTGCTCTGTACTTCCAATTTCCCTGCCTGGGTCACAGAGGAATAGGCAAACTGGTTCAGGTAAAATTAGAATTGACCCAAACCTTGCTACTTAAATAGGTTTTCGAATCATCAGGGCCTATTAACCACTGCTTTGCAGGGCAAGTTCAGGGGCTTGCATTTAAGCTAATGTCCCACTGAAGTCACCATGGGAAGGGTAGAATTAGACCCTGGGTTGTTTGTTTTCCCTAGCAGTGGCTGCCTGCTAATTACAACTGTTGAATGTATGCATATTCATTACACCACGGAGCTTGGGAAGCTGCACAGTCTTCAGCTAATGTGCTGAATCAGATAATAAATCAGACTGATTAAGATACATGCTTAGGTTTAAAAGACGCACTAATCACACAACCTTGTCTTTGGAGCTGACTTTCAAATCGTAACAACACAAGGGATGCTGTAGAGAAGATGGGGACCTGAACAGGGGTCTAATGGCCACCTCCCAGCAGCAGTGGGGCAGGTGGGGGGAGGCTGGGTGTCCCCTGCAGGACTGATAACGAGCACAGCCACTGCAGCGGGAGGACTGAGAGTGCTCCTTGTGGGGAGACCCAGCGGTCCTCAGATTTCCCACAGCCCCTCCTGGCTGCTACCACACTCCAGCCACGGCACAGATCCCCCCACCCCATAAACAGAAACTCTTGGGAGGCTCCAGCAGGATCCTGCAGAGCAATCTTCGCCACCTAGGAGATAACCCAGCCCAGTGCTTGCCACTACTGTTATTTTTAACATTATTCACCAGGGTTCTGGATATGACGAAGCCTTGCTTTGCGGTAAGGGAGCCAGCTGGAGAAGGCTTAACCCTATCACAGAATAGCTACACCAGAAAACATACACATAGCTGACACTGCAAGCCATGCCTAGTGCATGGAAGCCCTGGGGACCTTATGGTATGAGATTTTGGGGAGTGTGTGCAGGCACAGGTATGCTGGGACCTGTTTCTGCTCCTCTCGTCCTTGTTCTGTGCCACAGCAGACAACACGCATGAAGCTACTCTGCTGTATGCCAGCACAACGGGGCTCCTTTTCACCTTAATACGCCTTTCTTTATTTGGCTCTCAGGTACACTATGGGAGTAAACACACTCTCAAGAGATGACTGTGAAGAACGCTTGTGGTTTCATTGTAGAGCACCTCTGGAATAATATCTGCATTCGGTGTTAGCCATTTTGTGTCTCTCTGTCCTGTAGGAAAGGAGCCCTTCTTTACACAAGTAGTTCTGCATCTGCCTGGAAGCCAAGCATGGGAGAAGAACGAGACCTCTATAAATGCATTCAGTGAGTTAAGTTGTTTGTTTTGTGATAAATAGCATGCTTTGCTGATACCTTCAAGTGTTTGACATTCATGATTCACAATTTAAAGCCTGAAGCACGTAGTGCTGTTTGCTTCCAGATTTAACTTTCTGAAACCCCCTTTGCTTGTGCTCCAGACTCGTTTAGTTGGACAGTTATGTGAATTCCAGCCATTGGGCTGAAATTGCCATCCTGGTTTGCATGAGCAATACCTCCCCTTTGCACAACAACGACCTCTGAGAAGGTGCATGCACATAGAAAAGGCACACTCTGGTTTCAAAGTCTGCCAAGTGTTTCAAATACATCTCATTTTCGTCTGGTTCACTCTCAGCCTTCTCTGTACAGAAGTGAAAGAAGTGGGAAGAAATGTTCCTCCCCACTTCATCTCTCTGGCTATGCCACCATCACCAGTAACACACACAGAGGCACTGTAGTCTGTAAGGTGGGACCTGAAGGAGACAGGGGAACTTCCCTTCCACACAAATATCCAACATAGGAGCGCATCTGCTGTGTTTGTGCAGAAGAGACACATGCTAGTGCAAACATGGTGGCAAAGCTCATTTCCAGGAGAGATCTCCAAAGTATCGTCAAAAGCACAACAAATACTATGAATTAAACCCTAGATCAAAAGAATCTGCATTTGGGATGAACTTGGATCTCATTCTGAGTGTTAAACGTTTTCTTCATCCTAGTTATAGAAGCATAGAATGGTTTGGGTTGGAAGGGACCTCTACAGGTCATCTAGTTCAACCCCCCTGCCGTGGGCAGGGACATCTTCAACTAGATCAGGTTGCTCAGAGCCCCATCCAACCTGACCTGGAATGTTTCCAGGGATGGGGCATCCACCACCTCTCTGGGCAACCTGTGCCAGTGCTTCACCACCCTCAGCATAAAAATTTCTTCCTTATATCTAGTCTAAATCTACCCTCTTTTAGTTTAAAACCATTACCCCCTTGTCCTGTTGCAACAGGCCCTGCTAAAAAGTTTGTCCCCATCTTTTTTTGTAAGCCCCCTTTAAGTACTAATAGGCTGCAAGAAGGTCTCCCCAGATCCTTCTCTTCTCCAGGCTGAACAACCCCAACTCTCTCAGCCTTTCTTCACAGGAGAGGTGTTCCATCCCCCTGAGCATTTTTGTGTCCCTCCTCTGGACCCGCTCAGACAGGTCCGTGTCTTTCTTGTGCTGAGGGCTCCAGAGCTGGATGCAGTACTCCAGGTGGGGTCTCACCAGAGCAGAGTAGAGGGGCAGAATCACCTCCCTCGACCTGCTGGCCACGCTTCTTTGGATGCAGCCCAGGATACGATTGGCCTTCTGGGCTGCGAGCGCACATTGCTGGCTCACGTCCAGCTTTTCATCTACCAGTACCCCCAAGTCCTTCTTGGCAGGGCTGCTCTCAATCCCTTCATCCCCCAGCCTGTGTTGATACCGGGGGTTGCCCCGACCCAGGTGCAGGACCTTGCACTTGGCCTTATTGAACCTCATGAGGTTCACATGGGTCCACTTCTCAAGCTTGTCCAGGTCCCTCTGGAGGGATCCCGTCCCTCTGGCGTGTCAACTGCACCACTCAGCTTGGTGTCATCTGCAAACTTGCTGAGAGTGCACTCGATCCCACTACGTCATTGATGAAGATCTTAAACAGTACCAGTCCCAATACGGACCCCTGCGGGACACCACTTGTCACTGATCTCCATCTGCAAATTGAGCCATTGACCACTACACTCTGGATGCGACCATCTAACCAATTCCTCACCCACCTGAGGATGTCCACCCATCAAATCCATACCTCTCCAGTTTAGAGAGAAGGATGTTGTGGGGGACCGTGTCAAAGGCCTTACAGAAATCCAGATAGATGACATCCATATCTCTTCCCTTGTCCGCTGATGTAGTTACTCCATCATAGAAGGCCACTAGGTTGGTCAGGCAGGACTTGCCCGTGGTGAAGCCATGCTGGCTATCTCGAATCACCTCCCTGTCCTCCATGTGCCTTAGCATAGCTTCCAGGAGGATCTGTTCCATGATCTTCCCAGGCACAGAGGTGAGGCTGACTGGCCTGTAGTTCCCCAGGTCTTCCTTTTTTCCTCTTTTAAAAATGGGGGTTATGTTTCCCCTTTTCCAGTCAGTGGGAACTTCAGCGGACTGCCACAACTTTTGTTTTATCTGACACCAAACTCCAGTCTTAGCCATCCCTAAAGCCTGCAAGAGTTCAGAGCTGTACCCTATCACTTCAAGCCTGTGTCTAGCAAGTACTAATGCTCCTGGAATACATCATCTTCCATCTCCAAATAGCCACCATGTTCCCTGCCTGTGTGTTACTCACTTTCACTCGAATTACTCATAGTGTCAGGCTGGGAAGACAGTAGAGATGCAAGTAAATGACAAAAAAAGGCAAGTCCACTAAACATTTGGGCACATTACAGTTTACAGTTAATTCGCTCTGGTACCTGAAGCAAAGGCAATGAAAGCACAAGCTCTAACTTTTTGGGCAGCGTCAGCTTAGCAATCACCTCCAAATGGAGACTCGGCTGCACTGCAAGAAGATGTCCAGATGATATCCTCAAGGGCATACAGAGGGTCAAAAGCTAAAGCAAGAGAGGTAGCAGAGACTACAGTTTCCTTCCTAATCTTAATAGCACCAAAGGTAATTTTGCACCAAATCCATTATCTCTTCATCACATGCTTTTGAAGAAACTATTTGACGCTGCTTTATACAGTTAAATGCGACCATTGTGCGCACGCACAAACACTACTTTCACCAAGATTACTAACTGCATCAACATATTGAAACAGGTGCAATGTATTAGTCATCCTAACGGTAATAACCAAGGGGAGAAGAAGTGAATTAGGAAGCAGAAGTGGGGAAACATGTTTCAGCTGAAGTTTGAATGCACAGGACATAGGGTGGCACGGGTTTGAGAGAAGACAGACCTCTTACTAGCCAAAGTCAAGCTGTGTGGCAGGTCAGAGAGATGGCCAGAAGCAGAGCGAGACAGACGAGTTAGCCTGGAGCAATCCAGAGATAGTTTTGAAAAGGAGGAGAGCAACTTAGAAGTAAAACACAATGTGAGTGGGCAGGCAGTGCTGTTGTGGTGAATCCCAAATTAACAGAGAACTCAGCATGGAAAAGTGTGAGCATGCCTTGAAATAATACTGGCAAAACTGGCAAAAAATGGCAAACAGCAGCATCCAGCACATACTTCAGCGGCTGCAGAGCAGGCAGCAGGGAAAGTCAGAAGGGAAAGATGATGGGAAATAATGCCCACGCGATGGGGTGGCAGAGTTGCACACAGGAAGGGAAGGAAATCTGTAGCTCTGCTTTTCTGTCACCCTGCTTGTGCCACCAAGCAAGAACAAACCCATGACTGGTGGGGGCAGTGGTGTGTGAATACAAAACTGACTGTTTCAGTTACCTCTTGACAACTACGTTGCTACAGAGACTCTTTGTAGCGACCAGGAGGTGCCACTACAGGTGCCCAAGCTGCCATCTCCACCACCTACCACCAGAGAGGATCGCCCTCTTTATCAACAACAAGACACCTTCCCGTGCCCATAGTTTCAACAACTGTTTCTTCCTTAAAAGGCATCTCGACACTGATGTCCTGCACAGCCCCTTTCTTCCCCAGTGTTTACACCTTGAACTGCAGTCAGAGCAGCAGGGACAGAAAGCACTACAGGAGGAGCATTTGAGAGAGAGAAAACAGATAAAGGACATCCTTTGTGCCTTTAAAGCCTCTCCCATAAAGCTCTGCAGGTTTGTAACAGCCACTGCCAGAGATACCTCACACCTCAGAGAAACTCTCCCCATCTCTTGCTCGGCAAAAGGCTCTGCCTCTGAAGCAGATTCTTGCACTTGCTTGCCTGTCTGCCCTTTGCAAACTGATGTTGCTGTTCAATGGATCACATTTAGGATACCACTATATTAAACCATGCAACCTCACTGCCACATGTAAAGCATGTTAGATATCTGTAGGAGGGAAAGATATCTCTTCAAGGAACATAAAGAGCATGGTATCAAATAGGCAAATGCCACTTCCTTTTTAAGATGAAAACAAACAAGTGCTTCAGAGGAATTGGCTTTCAATGTTTTATTTTCAAGAGCAGATTTTGTAGGCTGATGTAGCTAGCCTGTGTTAGTAAGAAGATATCATCTTAAGCCTGGGGCAAAGGAAGAGGAAGAAGCAGCATGCTGCATAGGCAGACCCCTTAACAACAGCAGAGATTAACTAGCATGCAGATATACTTTATAAGGGTCCAAATGGATTTTGAGCCACCAAGAGAGACTGCAGTTAAGTGGAAATAAGCTTTGCTGAATACATGAAATGCCAAAGGATCTGCAGAGGAACTCTTAGCAGAAAGAGCCATTAATCACTGTAGCCAGCTGCATCCCATATACAGTGCTCACCTTGTGAACCTGAAAAATATTACTGTAATAAGAAAAAAGATGCCCTTCAAAAGCTTCTTCAGTTGCCCTATGCAGAGACTGCAGTAACTCTTTGGGACAGATTATTTTCTGGCTGTATTTCTTAGTAGGCGGATTCCTCAGTTCCATTTCCAACAGCAGCTGACATAACTAACACCACTTTCATCTGTCGCAGTCACCTTCCCCTATCTTTTCCCTACAAAAAAGGGAGACAAGTGTGGGAATGGGGAGGCGGGGGAGCTGAGGGGGGGAGAAATGAATTGTCTGGTCTAGTTGTAAACTTTACCACCTCCCTACCGCCATAGGTAGAGCTAAAATTCCCAAAGGCCTTTTGTGAAGGGCAAAAACCATGCCTTCTTTTTCTCCAACACCTTTGATGTAGCTGTGATCCTAATCAAACAATGAAAAATAAAACCCCATGCACGGAAACAAGATCACCTCTGGCTTCAATCTGGCTTACATTTCCATCCCCTGGAGTTGAGTCAGCATCAGTCGCATCAGCTGCTTAAAAAAGAAAAAGGTGAGCCACAAATATTAGTCACAGGCAGAGGCAGCAGCAGGTAGGGACAAGTGACTCAATTCCCAGCTGGCTCCAAGAGTTTCCGTCATCCTCTCTACATCAGCACATTTTTAGGTAGGTTCAACATGACCTTGTAAATTCCCCCCTACGTCACCACGGGGGCTTTGAGGACGTCCTCCTTCTTTACAGTTCTGCTTTCATCTCTCTCCCTTTCTCATGCATATTGCATTTTATAATACACTTGCTCTAAAAAAGCAACAAAAAGTTGTCTGTGTATGTCAAGATGCCTACAAACGGGACTTTTCTAAGCGAGGGTTCTCTAGCTGGGACTATTCACATTAAAAAGGAGGCTAACTCGTGAGGATACCAGGACTGCTGCCTGGAACATGCACTTAATTTTCTAAAAATAAATTGCCATTATTGCAAGACTGACTCCCAGGTGAGGTGATTCTGGTACACTGGTTCAGACAGACCACACTGGAGAAGGCTCAGCTGGTTGTGCTATCGCCTTGGGATAATCGCATCCACTGAGATGTTTCTTGTAAAATGCCTGGGGCATTAGAAAAGGCGAGAAGCTGGAATACCTCAGCCACCTCACGTCCAGACTAGCCAAAGCAGGTGTGGGTCAGGGTCACCGGCGCTCCGGTGTATTCCACAACCGCACAGCCCTTGCAGGAAGAGGTGGAGATTGCTGACAGTTTTTATTCTTTGCCTGCGAGGACTGTGAGCTTGTCTGCTTTTAAAAAACAGATCCTCAGCTGTTGCAAATTGCTTGAGACCCTCTGGCTTTCACAGAACAACTCCAGTTTACAGCAGGTGAAAACTGAGATGAGTTTCTATTCTTTTCACAAAAGAAAAAGAAAATAGAGATCAAGGGCTTGCCAAGTGGCAGACACTTAAAAAATAATAAAGCTTAGGATGTCTTTCTGTAAACATATTTATCCATCTGTTTTTATGGCTTATGTCATACATCTCGAACTCCATGTCTAGTGTTGTCCGCTAAGTTAGTCCTCCAAATGTCTTCTCTTTCTTGTCATGTCTCTCAGAGAGATTTTTCTCTAAATGTGCTCTACAGCTGTACAAGCTCCATAACACAGGAGACCAGACCCCATCTTACTCACAGGTATTGACAGAGTTGCTCATACTTTCAGAAATGGGATCATCTAGTGAATGTAGACACCTGGGTCTTGTTTCCCTTATTGACAGGTACCCTGACAGTTCATTCATCAGTTGCTAATTTCCCTCCCTCCTATTTATAGTGCCAATCCTTAAGGGCATATGCTGTATCATGTTGTGAGTTTGTTGGCCCTCCTACGCACCTCTTTATAACAAGCAGTAACATATTAGAAAGATCAACCTGTGTCCGCTGAGTTTATGGTGATGACTTTGGTAGTAGCACCTGAAGGAAAGTAACAAATGTTTTATACACAAGAATTATTTCACACCTACCAGTGATGGGTTGCAATCACCGCATTGCTGTACGCTTCCCCTAGGTGAATCCTCCCCAGTGACTTAATAACCGAGGTGATTGCTTTGAGCAATTAAAATCTCCAGGATCTATTCCAAACTCATTTTGTTGCCAGGTTAACAATACGGTAGTGAAAGTAATTTAGAGGTATTAAGTGTTCTTCACTTACCATTTTCCTTTGACTTTCCGGTTTCACAGCACTCTGAGCACACCTTGTCCCAACGTGGGAGCTGAGGCAACCAGGGGTGGAAGAGCACTTCCCTCGTGGAGGCACCGAGGGGCACCTGGGGCAGGTGGGGAACAGCTGCCTGCTTCCTTCTGGCACAGCTGACGCCTTCCTCCTTTCACATCCTTCTGCCCTTTAGGGTGCAATTTTCCAACTTCATGTTGCAAGACTAAAACTAACATAGCCTGAGCCAGTCGCTGACATTCAGTTGGCCTTTTTGTCTCACACACATATATACACACTTTTTAGGGAAAAATAGCATGAATATCTAAAGTGCTTCATAGGTCTAGAGAAGGAAAATCTTTCCCCCAGGTGGGGAAAGTCCCTGTTCTCCTGCAAGACTGGAACTGCTTGACCGACACACAGAACCATGGCTTCTGAGACTTTTTCCTCCAGCCTTTGAAGTCAAGCTGACTTGCAAATAAAAAACATGCCTTTCCATACAAAAATTCAAAAGGAACTTTTGAAATGGGATGCAGTAAGAATGCTTTTGTTGAAATTTGCAGGTTTTGAGGGGGGGTTAACCAAAACTGGGGAAAGTTTCAGTCCTGAGAAATTTCCATCTTGTTTTGAAATAAGATATCACCGGGCAAAGTTTCAAAATAAAATTTCAAGTAGGTCTACATTTAAACCCTTGAAAAAGTCACTTTTGCCAGGCAAGGTAACATGGAGATCTGCAAGCTGATTATGAAGGTAAGAATTAGACGTATTCAGACTTGCAATTTTTCAATTAAATTTCCACATCACATGGACAAAAAGAGGACGTTAATTCTTTACATAAACATATGCCACCTTCAGCCAGCTGTGGAAGAGGCTGGAAAATTGTCAAGCTTTTACAAAAGTGTTATACCAAATATCATATTTAATGAGGAAAAAGGGTGCACTCTTCTGTAACTCCAAACTTTCCAAGCTTTGTTGAGAAAAAAGCCTGTCTTGAAAGGCCAAAAACAGAACTTTTTGTCAAATCAGTGAAATAAAAAAATTTATCTGAAATGTCTGCTACTTCTATAAGTTAATTACATTTTTAACACCACAATGGCCTCCAGCCCTCACCCTTTTCCATCCATCTCACCTTCACCGGGTTTTAAAGGTGGTAAACATCCAGCTGGTCTCATTTAAGCTCAGTACTGTGGCATAGTATTTCCAGAAAAAATAATGACACAGCTAGGCAGCTCTGCTCACTTTTACAAAGCACAACGTTATTTATTTTAGGGCAAGAGTAACATAAAGTGGACATGGGACACATATAAATTCAGACACAAGTTCACTTGTTCACCCCCTGCTCTCAGTTTCATTTACTTTTTAAATCACTATATGGCTTTGTTCTTTAGGCTGTTTGAGCCAGAGCAAACAAGCACATATATTTTCCACCAGCGGGGCAAGATATTTGGACCATGCTATAGGAAGATAGGGAATATGGTATTAATTGACATCCCCGACTCCCCTCCCAGTCATTTAAAAAAACACAAGCTGTCTATTACACTCCTATAATTGAGATGAGTCTTTACTGAATGTTTCATGCACCAATCTAACACACCACAGTGTAATAGTCTTTGACATCTTCTTGCTTCTGTGGCTTTATGAAGGCTAGATTTACACTAATTTGCAATTAAAGGAAGGCCAACTTTATGCCAAATGTACACTTTTGAAACCCAGTCATGTCAGTTCTACAGCTGTTCAAATGAAGTTAAATATCCCTAATAATTGAAAAAGTGCTTTAAAAATATTCTAATGGTGAAATGTCTTCACTGTAGGCTTGGGACTAGTTAGACTATAAATGAGTTAATTAGTAAAAATCCTCGTAACCGAGAAGTGAAGCTGTGCAGTTGATCACATAGATCATACATGTGAAGCAAAACATAAAGAGCATCGACACTGACAGGTTGAGTACTCCAGGGTAGGAACCGTCGCTAATGGGATACCTGGATTTTCACAACCTCAACCAGCCCTCCACTTTTCCGGGAAAGAGGGAGAATAGCTTTGTGAAGGGGTACCTGCGACACAGGAATGATTTGTGTTTGTTGAATGCATGAACAAACTCTGTGACCAAAAGCAAACGTAAATGGAAATGTATATTGTATACAGTGGGGAAAAAAAGAGCTGAAGTCTTCTGCCAGTCGGCCACTACCCCTGCTTGTAGTAGGGTCCAGCAGCATAGTGCTATGTCACTTGGAATACAGCTCTCACAAAAAGAAGTCCTGGAGTACTTCTGATACAGAGCCCAACTTGTGGCTAGAGGAATTGGGGTCCCGATCAGTGAGAGGGGCTTGCTCTAGAGGGAGAGCCAGCATTTGCTGTCCCTGCTCAAACCTTCCAGAAATAAGTCAATGTTTCCTCCCATGCAGAGTCCAGCAGAGGTACCTGTTTTTCATGGAGTCTCCTGATTTGGAGTACTGCTGTTCTTTGCCTGAAATGTCTTAAAGATAGATGCTCAATATTTTTCTGCAGATACCTGTGCCAAAAATCATTAGACATGTTTTAATATCAGGCTAGACATATTGACTCTTTCAGACCAAAACCTGAAGTATTCAGAAACTTTTATCTGCATGTAAACATGGAGTAATATGATGCCACCCACCTATATACTCACAGCCAAGGGACCTGGATGAGGGGCAGCTGCCCTCAGTAGCCAGAGGACAGAAATGAGACTCTGAGTTATTCGGCTCCCTGGAGAAATAAATGGCCTCGTGCCAGTGTCCCATATGGGTGTTAGATAAACATCAGCCAAAATTTACCTTGGGACACCTTAGATGTAGAAGGCCATTGCACAAGCATGCTGGGAGGAGGAAAAACTTAAAAAAGAAAAATCCTGAGGCAGTCCACTCAATGCTTCTTTCCTGATGGTTAAGTTTGTCCCACAGCTGCTCCTTACGGGAGTTCATCTTTCTGCCAAATGTTTCTGAAAACCTAAAGACTGCAGGTCATGAGTGCCTGATCTTTCAGTAAGAAAGGCTTGAAAACACTGCTGGCAGTGGAAAGAGGTAGGCAAGGACTAAAAGAAAAGGCCAGTTTACAGGCTTTCCAGTCTCTTACACTTCATCAATCATCTGCTGAGAAGGCATTTGAGAGAGAGAGAGTCTTTACGTGCCCTTTGCCCTCTAATCCACTACTCAAATCCAGTATTGACATGAGCTGCTACTGAGGTAAGCGTGCACAATAGTTCATTTAAGAAGAAATCAACCTGTATGGCTTCCTCCTGGCACCAGTCCCCTGCACAGGAATGGCTGCAAGGCATCTTCTATGAGCTAGGAAGATGAGAATGGCAAATAATCCTGGCTTCAAGCAAATACTATGGAGACTTACACTGTGAGCACTTTGTGACCAATTCTGCACAGTGCAGAGCCTTGCGTGCCGGCTGTGAGCACTGTCCCTTCCTACCAGAGCAAGAGCAACATGCAGCAACAGTGGACAAGAGTTGATATATTTGTTCTGTCTGCTAAGTACATCTGGAGTAAGCTCTTGCTCCATCGCTTATGGAAAGAAATATAATGGATCAAATTCATTTCCAGCATGACTGTACTGACACCAGTCAAGTTACACCAGGATACACCACTCTGTGTATTCATTTTTACACAAAAGAGATCTTAGCAACTCCAATGGGACCATGTATGTAAACAAAAAGGGATGTAAGGGAACACAAAGAAAATGTCATTTCCAATACCGGTTCATTTGTCCTGAAGCAGAAAAGAATGGCACAGCTTTGCGTACTCTCTAAGAGGCAAGAAACAGCTCTGACAACCAGCCTGAGAAGGAGTTTGTAACAATATATACAGTAGCTCAAACAATTTGACATTTTCTTTAGTGCCCCAAATGTGTCTATAGTTTAGGAATAAGCTGTGTGTAAGCTTAAAAAAAACCCCAAAGCTAAACATAAAAGTCTAGAAAGGTAAGCTCATGTAGCCTTCCAAAACAGAGTCTGAAGGTCAAGAAAAGCAAGGTGCTCCTGCAACTTCTGAAAGTGAATGGGGTTCCTACATAACATACAAATTAAATGGGAACACTTACGCAGATTAATTTAACGTTTCTAAGCCAAGACTGTTACCAGGACAGAATCTAGCAAAGTTCCCACTTTGTTCTGTTGATGGCTTTCAAATCTGTACCACAGAGGTGTGATAAAAAGACCGACAATGTTTTTTGACACCAGGACAAAGGCCTCCATCAGCAATCATCAAGGAAAACCCCTGAAAAGGTGCACGCTGCAGGCTGTGCCTTGTTTTATGCTGTGGAACGTTCCTGAAAGGTTAAATCTTCTCAAGCTGTAATGTGCACAGAGGAGCACTATCTGTAGAGGTAATTTACATCATAACACAACCTCACGTAGATTGCTCGCCCACAGAAATGTACACAGGTTCAAAAGCCTTCAAAGATCAGGACCCAATTCAGAGGTTTGATTACTCACTGAAATGCTAATGCCTGTAAAGAGAGTCTAACTCCAGTGTAACTATGCACTCTTCCCCTCCTGCTTCTCTGCCCCTCGCTCCCACCACCTTTCCACCGTTTACAATATTTCTAACAGCAACAGCTAATTTTGTCACTAGTAATTAGCCCTTACAGAACAAACAGAGAAGGCTGACCCTGAAATAGTAATCACTCTTTCTAGCTTTTTTTTTCAGTGCATGCTGCCTTCAGTGTGTAAGCATAGATTTTCCCCTCGCTCATTTCTTTAATGCTTTAGCCTCGTGATGCTATTTAAATGTTGATGTATGAGTAGTTTTCATCACAGAACTCTTTATTGCTGTTCGATTCAAATGAGACATTTATTTAACTATTCCCATGCAGTAAAATGGTTCCTGCTACCATTCAGTCAGTGCCGCAATCCAAAACCTGGAATAGTAAGAGTAGAATATGGCTTTATATTTTAATAAAAGGTGTGTGAATGCCATGCCCTAGCGTCACTTGAATGGGCCTCAGACACAGAGGCTATTTGTCAAACTTCTTAAAATCATGAGGGCTATGGTGAGAGAAACACTTGGAAAGGTGTCAGAGGTATTTATTATAAGAGTCAAGGAGTGTTTCTATGTCCCCAAACTTGACAGGCAAAATCTGCCTTTAAAAAAGTTCCAGAAGAATGGTTAACAATATTTTGGGCATTGCCATTTTCTTTAAGAATTGAAGTTTTTGAAACTGACTACATCAGAGAAAAGAGATTTCATGCGATTTTGTATGAGTTTTTCAGGTTTTCCAGCTCAAACAGGCTTATATACCTTTACCAATAAGAAGGGAAGGAAACTGGGGACAAGACTCTTCAGGAGCAAGACCGCCACTGAGTCCTGCAACACCACCCTGAGGTTCAGTCAGTCCCCCTCTCCTTTAGGTGATCCACAAATACAACAGAAGAAACTGCTCAAGCTTCAAAGGGAGGCACCTGAGGGGTGCTTGGAGCAGGCTGAGGACCACTGAAGGCCAAAAACCACCTCAGTGAGCCTCTCAGCAGGGAATGTCTCATACACAGATGTGTGTTTTGCCGTGCTAACACAGCTTTGCTAGAGGAGGGAAAGGCCTCAGCACTCGCCCACCTTCCCTCTCTAACCCTACCCCCTCTTCTGTACTCAGAGCAGGCCTGCAGCCACCCCAGTGCAAGTGACCCCTCTTCTGCTCAACAACATTCAGCTGATCTATTCGTGTCTTAAGAGTAAAGGCAGCTGCAGTAGGTCAGATCAAAAGTCCATATAGCCTTTATCTCCAACACTGGCAAAAGCTGTCACCTAGAGAAGACTATAGGGGCTGGCCACAAGACTTTCCCTGAGCACTCTCTCATGCACCATACATGGTTCAGGAATTTCCTGAGCCAGACACATTTCTAGGTGTTTAGATCTTCATTGTGTCTTGCCTACGTCTGTGTGCCTTGTGGGCACTCCTCCCTCTTCTCTGTGAAAAGAGGCCTCCCCTGAGGCAGGCTAGCATAGCTGTGCTGACTGACTTCACTCATTTTCCAAAGGCTGAAACGAGAAAGCAGAACAAGTCCCTCGTTTATCAAATACCGCTCTGGCTTTGCTCCTGTTCAAAAAAGAGCTTCCAGGAGTCTCTAAAATGGGGTAAAAACCCCTCCTCTACTTCAGAAGAAGAACTCAAGTGAAGGGTAAAGAGTTCCCAAGTGAAATGGTTTGTCTTGAAAGGTAGATACAGTGCCAGGTTGGATCAAGACAGCCGTCGTAGGGTGGGGGTTGTAGGAAGGGAAGCGCTGGTGTGAGTGGGAATGGCTGCTAGCCTTGAGGTAGCAAGCAGTTCTGGGAAGAAATGGATTTGAAGTTCAGCTGTTCATTGCTTACCACATGAGTACTGAAAGGCTGTGCTACGATGAGCCAGAGGAAAGGACATGATATATGGAGTAGAGCTCTTCAGCTTGGAAACAAACTAGCTCAGGGTCTTAATAAGCGGTCTGGAGAAAGTGAACAAGGGACTGTATTCAATTTCATAATATATCGCAATGAAAGAAGTAGGAGGAAACTGGGGAAATTATCAGGTGGTAGGTTTAAAAAGAGACACAAGGAACTGCTCTTTCACACATGTATACATAAGCTGTGAAACTCACTGATCTGAGACACTGCTGATGCCAAAAATAAAACTGGGTTAAAAATAAAATGGTTAGACAAATAAAAAATAGGTTCATCAAGGGCTCTTAAACACATGATGAAAATAAATGAAGTCCATGAACCACGGACTACTAGAAGGTAGGACAAGATCAGGGAAAATATCAACCTGTGCTCCCTCACTTCTCATAAGTTTTCCTTAAACCTCTGCCACTAGCCATTATGGAGAGAAGATTCTGAGTGAGACGAACTTTCAGACTGACCCCAAATTGCTGTTCTTATTCCCCACATTCGATACAGTTTTTCAGCAACCACTTGTAACAGCATTTGCTTCTGCTGTCACTGTTCTAATGGAGTGTGCCAAGATGTATGGAAATTAATTATCCTTTTTTATTTCTGGAATGTAGGCTGTGGGGATCTGACATTTAATGCATCAAATGCTCTGCATACATTCTATATCTGGTAAGTGCACTTCTCACAACTTCATCAACAAGTTATGGTTCACAGTCCTGATATGATTATAACATTAATTCGTACTGTCAGAGTGTGTTTACTGCACCAGCTTCATGAAGATGGCTCAGAGCCACCGAGTGCAGAGAAGTTCTGGTTCTTCTAATCAGTGACAAACCATAATCTAAACTCGGAGGAGAAAGTCCTACTTTTTCACTATCTCACATGTCAAGGGGAAAAATAACACATTCCTCTGAAACGGCTGCATTTAAGAAATCCTCCATCAGGATTTAGTAATGGAAGATGATAATATCTTTATCTTTCTGTTGTGCTCTGATCCCAAATCATTTGACAAATGTTATCTGGCAGGCTGGCAGGATGGGGGAAAGTCATATTTTTCTGTAGGCCAAGCTCTTTGCAATCCAAAGTGCATTCGTTCTTCCTAGGGCATGTTTTTGTTCTGTCTCCATCCCTTGCCACTTCAGTGCCCCTCAGCCACTCCCCACTGTGACCCCCAAGCCCTGCATCACACGTGTCCCTTTCTGCCCTGGTCCTCACCTCTTCTCTTACTATCTGCTCATGAACATGGCCCTACCTCTTCCCCCACCACCCTGCCCCTGGCTGGGTTGCCTTTCCCCCTGCCCCATGCAAGCATGCTTGGGCCACCCCTTCTACACAAGGCCAGCAGGAGAACTGGGACAGAGAAGTCAGGATGCTCAAGCCAGGAGAACCAGGACATCATCCAGCACTAGCCACTGCCTCAGTTAAGTCAACTGCAGTGTGTTACATGGGTTTGAGTGCCAGAGAGGACCAGACACATTGCAAGACATCTCTCCCTCTGTCTCTGTCAACAGTGGAAAATGCCTACCGTAACCACACTAGCCCAGTGTGCCCCCTAAGCCTAGGTTGGACACTTGAATTTGACCACACATTAGAGGTTTTATATTCTCCCTTCTCCCTCCCTATTCCATGAGCTTTGTGTACCCGCCTCCCTTTCTTTTTGGGGCATCCTCCAATTCTCTTCCTTTCTTTGCTGATAGCTCTGTAGACCCCATTTTCCCCTAGCAAAACTATTTTTCTTGTCCCCACTGAGAAGGCATGCTATGCACATTATGATATATTATTCAATAGACCTTAGAAAAGATGGGAGTAGCAGTCTAAGAATGTTAACTGGGGTAGCTTCCCACCTCCCCCTTGTTTTTTAAGCTCTGGAAAAAACTCAGGAGAGGCTTGAAGCAGTGTGTGTACTAAAAGGTTTAACCTCTTTCCTTTTTTTTCACTTAGTGGTTTATCACCCCCAAAAATTCTAGTTCTGCCCCTGAGCACCCAGATTGTCCCTGGAAATCCTGGAGTTAATCAGGTGCAACATTTAAAGCACATCACCACCACCATGCCTCACAGGCTGGGCCACTTCACCCTAACAAGTCCTCACTGGGGTGCTCATAGAAGCAAGGTGCAATGAAAATAAGTCCAATGGAAATAAGTCAGTGCTCTATGGGGGCCCTCATCGAAGATGGGAACACAACCTAAAACGTCTTTTCTTCCAGGCCTGTGTTCAGCTAACGCCACCTGCTCCAGCTATTTTCAAAAGCTGGGCCATTTGCTGATGAAATACCTACAGATATTTTGTGCACATTTCATATTTATCAGCAGGTTGTTAACAATGCAGAAATGAGCAGAATAGCAATTTGTAGCTGTGCTCTGATACTGCAGCCCTCCTTTTGATTTATGTCTTTTTTCTGTATGGATCTGTCTTAATGACACTCATTTATTGACAAAAATCTGCCTTTTATAGACTTGGAATTATTTAGAGGTCAAAAGAATAATTCTTCTAATAATACAGTTTCTGCTTCCTCAGCAATAGTATTTATGAAACCATCTTTCTTTTGCTAGGTTATTTCCCTATCTTTAGAATAGCCCATTTCCCTTTCACTCTGTTAGGCATATTTTAGCAGAAGCAAATGGATTATTCCCTCATCACACCTTATCGTTCCTCTTGACCTGATCTCCAAAAATAACGAAGTGATGAGCAAGAAGCCACTTAGAGTTTAACTGATAATCCTTGCTGGAACGTCATTTGTACCTGTTTTGGAGCTGGAATGGCTTAGATGATAGTTCAGGTGAACCCTCCGCAAGCCCTTGAAGACATATGGAGTGTGCCCATACTGCAGTAAAGTGTTCCCATCTCAGCACAGAGACCCGGGCTGGTTGCACCCACACTTGAAGAAAGCCCATTTCAAGCTAACTCACACCATTATCCTCCAACATACAATACAGATATGGCTCAGAAGCATCAAGGTGAATGCTATCACATGCATGAGAAGTAGCAGAAATTCTATGTTAAAGCATGTATTTTGTACTCCATAGGGAACAGTACTTTTCCTTCATTTCAGTCAGTTCAGGTTTCATCTAGTCACTGGGCAGTCCTGGCTGTGGGGCAAGCCCCACGGGATGATAAATGCTGTGCCCAAATAGCACAGCTCAAGGTGAGCTCGGCTGCTGAAGCTGACCCACTGCACTGGCTCCGACCAAGGGCTTCACCTCTCTGGGCTGCCCCTTCCCCTCTCCTGCCTGTCCAGATCATGGGCTCTTTGCACGAGCACCCCATCCTCTACGTGTTCACACTTGCAGGAGTTTGAGCTAGGAGACCTCAGACCTAAATTTTATAGCAGCTAATACCATACAAATAATATTGTCATGTAAATAGTAATATGACTGTCTAATAACAAACACTACATCACACTAAAGAGAATACATCTATTGCTAGCAGAATAAAAGGAGGAAGGATTCCAAGGAAAATGAAAGTCTAAAAAATGCCAATAGCCTCCATAAGGTCTAATAACCCAAAAAGACAGAACTAGCCATTGTGCATGCAGCAAACAACCAACCCTTGAAAATAGCATTTTTATTCCCAGCTTTGGACTAACAAAAACTCTCTCAAGCTATAGGCTAGAATAGCTAAATTCTTAGTATTTCCTAAAACCCTCATGGCTTCTACACAGAGATCATTATTCCATCTGGAAGATTTTAATTTATCAAATGGTAATACCTCTTTCCATCCCTATTTCAAGCCTATCATACCAGAAGATAGGCTTATACCAGCAGACTCCATCTTTCAATAAATGAGCTGCTTAAAATTAAAGCTTTTGCAAACTGTACGTTTTAAAATAATCTGGATTCTTTTTTGGGCAGGTGTAGGGGATGGCCGTTTTTCAGAAAAATAATTTTTTTTAGAAAAGATACAGCAAAACAAGAGTAGTAGTAATGTTCTCCCACTCCAAACCAGTTTCCTTTTCATCATAATTTCCCTTTCCTTGTTTTTTTGGGTTTTTCCCCAAGGAAAATGAAACAAGGAAGAATGGAGAAATCAGGAAAAAGTTGTAGTTGAATTTTCCACTTGAAAACTTGTGAAAAATATACTTGTGAAACAGTGATACAATCAAACTATCTTTCTTTTTGAACTTGAAGAATGAATGACTTCCATAAAAAAATTGCAGCTTTTTTGTTTCCATTTTTTACTATTTCTAACAACAGAGTTTACAATGATTTTTAACTACCAGAGAGTCCAAAAAAAGTCTGACACAAGATCAAAATGGACTATAACCTCTCCAGTTAGCCACACAGTTTTATGTTCATGGCATTATTCATACCTGCTTATTTTTAGTTTTGTGCCAGGGTGCAGTGCCAGCAGGGCGGCTCCGGGAGGGGGGCTGAGCCGGGGTGACCCCATTGTGGGGTGCCATCCCCTGGGGTCTGAGCCGAGTGGGCAGAGCTTGGGGCAGGTGACAGGCTTCAGTGACAGCCCCAACATGGCTGGGGCTGAGCCAGGTCCAGGGGCCAGCCGGGGTCCAGCTGGGAGCAGCAGGAGATGGAGCTGGAGGCAGGGCTGGAGCTGGACTCTCCAGCAGTGTGGTCCAATGTCCGTTCAAGAGAAACGGTCCAAGACCAGGCTGGAGACAAGCTGCCCACAGTGAGGGTCTGACGTAGGGCAGTGCTGGATGGGGCACCCTGACCTGAGCTGAGCTGGAGTCCCCAGGGCCCGTGATGGGGGTGGGGGTCCCCAGTGAGGCTGCCCAGGGCCACCATGACCTAATTAGTGCCCTCAGGGTGCCTGGCTTCTCACGGGAGACGGTGCAATGATGCTATGATCCAGCTCATTAGCATGAAGCATTGTGTTTCCTTTTGTTGCTTTTGCTGGAGAGAACTGGGGGAAAAAATCCAAACTGGCTCTGCCCTGGCCACAAAATGCAAAGCTCGGGCATGGAGCAAAATCTGGACTCCCCAGGGTTTCAGTAAATTAAGAGCAGGATTTAGGTTTAGGCCTATTTCTCTTTTATCTGTTGACTTTTCTTCAAGGGCTGTCCTGAGTAGGGGAAAAAACCCAAAAAACAAGAAACTCTCTGAAGTTACCTAAGCTCAGTCTGAATTCATATCTAGTCATGCTGCTCTCTAATTTTTCTTCTCCATTCTCTGAAAACCCCTTTCTTCCCTCTTAACATGAAACAGTCTAATAAACGCATTGTTTGCTGATTCTTTTTTTTTCCTGTTAAGAACTCCACCACTTCACACCCGCCACCTTCTGACTGAATGGCCCTTCTTAGCCTAAAAGTTTGTCCTGGTTTTGGCTGGGATAGAGTTAATTTTCTCCCTAGTAGCTGGTACAGTGCTGTGTTTTGGATTTAGGATGAGAACAATGTTGATAACACACCGATGTTTTAGTTGTTGCTAGGTAATGCTTACACTAGTCAAGGACTTTTCAGCTCCCCATGTTCTACCGACTGAGAAGGCTGGGGGTGCACAAGAAGCTGGGAGGGGGCACAGCCAAACTGGCCCAAGGGACATTCCATACCATGTGACGCCATGCTCAGTACATAAACTGGGGAAAGCTGGCCGGGGGGGACGCTGCTCGGGGACTGGCTGGGCATCGGTCGGCGGGTGGTGAGCAACTGCATTGTGCATCACTTGCTTTGTATATTATTATTATTATTATTTTATTTCAATTATTAAACTGTCTTTATCTCAACCCATGAGTTTTCTCACTTTCATTCTTCCGATTGTCTCCCCCATCCCACTGGGGGCGGGGCGGGGGGAGTGAGCGAGCGGCTGTGTGGTGCTCAGTTGCCGGCTGAGGTTAAACCACAACAAAGTCAGAAAAGGAATCAGAGAAAGAAAAGGTCGAGAGGGGGATGGATCTCAGGCATTGCAGCCATGCTAATATAGCATGGAGCACAATCAGGAGCCGCCAGGGAAGGGCTGATTAATAAGAAGAGGAATGTAAGTCTTAATTTTGCCGACGCACATTATTTCTTGCACAGGTTTAAAATTTAGGGCTCAGGGCTGTAGAGCAGCAGTTAAGGGAGCAGAACAACCCGTAAGGCAGGCAGAGGTTATAGCTAGTTATTGACAGCACAATCATCATATGCCATTATAAAGCAACCGAACAGAGTCATAAAAACTCATCCGTCACATACCCAAGGCCACAGACCCTGTGTTAGGATTATATTGAAGGTGAAATATGATGATGCCACAGTGTTTCCAATTTTTATTGACATCCTGGCCTTGAGGATTAGGAGGTGTCAGAATGCATCTGTGTATTCAGAGGAAGACAATGATATCCCCTGCTCTATCTCCGTTGTACTTAACAGCTTACTTGGACCGCGGTACAGGTGAAAATGAGAAAAGCAAAGGAATGCCACATCGGAGTATCGGCAGCCCAAATAGGACCAGGCAGTCCAGAGTCATCCGCCAGAGCATGGACCAGAAAACCAATTATTAACCACATGACAGTACAGTATGACCTCAGTTCACAGTAGTAGGTACTGCACATGGGCGTAACACAAGCCGGCTTTGACCCACAGGGCTTGAAATACAAATATTAGAGGACAGACAACAGGTGAACATAAAAAAGATGGTGGAGTGCAATACAGCAGTAAGATAGCATAGACTTAAACACGAAGTAGCATTAGCATATTTGCTGCTCGCGGGATTCCTGAGCATCACAAGCATCAAAGCAAGTTTTAAGGAAGTTCTTAAATGGGGCCAAGGAGGAAGGCAGTTGCTCTGAAAGAAGTTACTCTAGTCCAGATGATGTACCTCTGCTACTAAATGTTATCTCCAAATATTGCTAAACCAATTTGATTTTTAGTATTTTTCACTTCTAGGTTACCTCCAGAACTATTTGCCATACTCAAAGGCTTATCCTCTGCTGTCATTCCCTAGAGTACACCTCCAATAAGCCAGAGAGATCAGAGCCCACATTTATACAGTACCCATTCTCTCCTGAAACCACAACTGTCACATGCCCTTTGCAGAGAAATCAAAATACGGATTTAAATTACTTGCCCACAGCTATTAGCAGGACCCAGCACTGGTCTATGAGTCCTGCCCACCAGTTCAGAGTTAAAATCATTTGACCACACTCCCTCTTGGAGGCTGGGGCTCGGCCATTATTTTCTGCTTGTAATTACTCCAAGCCTCATGTTCCTTTACACATTAACGTGGTCCACATGGGCAGAGTGAGCTGCGACACTTTTCTCAGGGCTCTCATTGCTGAATAGGCTCGGTTACACAATTCATTAGTTTCTGTCTGATGTCAGAGCTGATGAATGCCTTTTCCTCTTGAAAAATTGTAATGAGCAGAGAAAGCACAACAACATAAATCTACGGCAGTGACAGTGACTGTGGCCAGAATCAGGAACAGCTCACACTTAACCAAAGTCTGAATGAGCGTTTGGGATTGCTCCCCTGAAACTCACTGCCCAGTGCCGGTGGAGATCTGTGCACTTCCCAGCTCCCATCACCATCCTCTGGTTATCCAACGAGATGAAAATAACCTTATTGACTCCAAAGACCTCTCAGTGTCAGCAAAAAATAAAGCAGCAAGTTTAACTGTGCATTGGGACATTAATTTTAAAAAGACTACTTCAAAGGCATGCAAGCACACTGCATGACCCAGAGCAGTCAGTTTTCTTCTGTTCTTTGAGGAAATTGCTAACCCAATTTCAATCCTGCAGATAAAAGTATTTTATGGTTCCAAAAAGTCTCTCTTTCAAGTGGGGTTTAAGCACAACCATGGGAAAGTCTGCATCTTATGTTTGTGACCACCGAATTCACTCAATGCCTGTTTCATCTCTGAGTTTGGAAAAAAAAGAAAAAAAGGAAAATTATTTAATCTTGTCAGTAACTTTCTTGTTAATCTCAAAATGGAGGCTGAATAAAGTTAATCCCCAATGATACAAGTCCCTGAGATTTGGACAGAAAAGTCTAGCGCAGGGACGAGGAAGACAGCCATTTTTGGCTAGAAAGCTGACTGCTGAGGCAACATTTCTATAACTCTTCTAATATGAAACAGCCTTCTCACCATAATTGTCTGTTGTGCAGTACATGAAACACTGTGTTACGCATTGGCAGTTTTTGAGGCCAGGTTGCTGCTGTAAGAGATCCACAGGCAGATCTAGGGTGGAACAGAGAATATAAACTAATTTATTACTTCTTTTCCTGACGTTTTTGGAGCATTGCCCAGCCCCTGAGCTGGGACAGGGTCTGCCACATCGTAGGGGCACAGGCGCCCGTCCTCCTCCTCGGAGCTGTTCGTTCCAGGAGGGAAGGTCAATTTTAGAGCCACAGGGACAAGCACGTTCCTGCATAGATGATTGCCCCCTTCCCTTTGTGCCCCAGCTCATGAACCATTTTGCTGAGAGGTATATCCTGAGCTTGGGTATATCCTGTGAGCTGTGAAAGGGCACAATTGCTGGGAAAAACTCAACGTAGAGCAGCCCTAGAAGGCAGCAAGGGGTTATTAAAGCCTTAGGCCATGCTCCTAGCCCAGATTATTTTCTCCTCTGCTCTTGGATGAAGTAAACCCAAAACTATTCATCCACTTGTGAAAAAGAAGTCCCTAAGAAAAGCTTCCTGGGGAGCTGGGGAGCAAAGGACAGTGCTGTATAAGCTGCCTGAGCAATCCCAGGGCTTTGCTTGTGTTGCCACCTCCTTGGGGCAAGAAGTGAGAGCCTCCGTAGCCATCAGCCTCTTGGGATAACCACACAGCACCCATCAAGTCATTAGGGATTCTCGTTACTTGCATAATGGTGTCTAGGATTTTAATGTAACCTGTTCACTGACCATCCTGACAGATGATAGGGGATTGTAGCAGAAACTTAAAGAAGAGGTGAAAGCCAAGCAGCCATCCTTGCCGCCAACGCATCAGTGTTTCTATGAAAGGTTAGTGGAGGATTCAGAAGGAACCACTTTGCCTTTAAACCCTTTCCCTTCGAACAAGTGCCAGGTCTGTTTACAAAATTACATGCCGCTGCCTAAAGCAGTCCGTACAATTGTGCCGCAATCCCGTTATTAACTGGTGTCTCTCACTAGCCACTGCTGATTCATGGCTTTGTGCTGACAAAATAAAATGATCGCTGCGATGTTGATCATCATATTTGGAGTTTTGCTGAGATGGTAACATTGGAGATATTGGCTCCCATCAATGGGAGCCTTTAAATTTCAATAGCACAGACTGCAAAGCAGCTCCCTGAAAACAGACTGTTGTCACTATAGATTACTATCTGAAATTACTACCGGTTTTGCCTGGCAGTCAAACTCGCAATGCTTCCTAGGAACTCTCATGTACACATTTGAATATCTGACAATTACACCAACCATACCATTTTTTAATATTTTTCTGAAGTTTTGTGAGCAAATCAGCCCATGCTAGCTTGAAGCTTGTCTTCCAACTTGTCTCGCCTCTGAAATGGCTGAAATACCTTTTAGAGCCAAAGAAAGTTCATCCCTGGCTCCAGCCTGCCCAGGGCAAACAACTGGGATGCTCTTTTTGAATCTGCAGTTCAGAGCTCATCTGCACTTACGGAGGATTTTGCTTTTTCAATTTCCCTTTTACAACAGGCTGAATGTTTGCCAAATGGGGAGCTTTATTTCCCATGGGGAATTCACAGGCAAATCATCCAGGTTTGCTTTGTTCCTTATAAGCAACTGGGTGCCCCTGGGGCTACTGGTGAGCAGCCACCACCGCTGTGGTACCCAGCCAGGGCAGCCGGGGGGGGGGCACATGACACCCTCCCCTGTGCTCTGCTAGTTCTCCTTTTCTGATGCTTTTCCTCCTTTGTGGACTCCCATTGAAAATATACCAAGATAGACGTATCTATAGCCCTGCTTTTCATATCGCGTTTCCAGAACTGCCAGCATACAACTAACTTAAAAACTTCTAGTCCCCTTCTCCTTGGGATGGTGCCACCACACACCACACACCTTATTCCTCAGCCAGGTGTTTTCTTTCACTCAAAATAGATCTCTTCACCGGACTCTCCCCCTCTACAAAATGCTCCCCTGCTAGTTTTCCTGTGCCCATGCCAGCGTAGCTGCTAGCACCATCCCAGCACTTGCCCTCTGCCTGGAGGCCAGCATCCCAGGGCTGACTGACGGCCTGCATCCTGCACCGGCCATGAATATAGCAGGGTGCCACAGCTTGCAGGTGAGAGCAGTTATTCACTTCACTTCCCCCCATTTACGTCAATTCCCTCATCTGTAAAACATAGATAACATTTCTCTAGCTCTGAGACGATGATCATAGAATCATAGAATCATTTAGGTTGGAAAAGACCTTTAAGATCATCAAGTCCAACTGTTAACGCAACACTGCCAAGTACACCACTAAACCATGTCCCTAAGTGCTGCATCTACACCTCTTTTAAATACCTCCAGGGATGGGGACTCCACCACTTCCCTGGGCAGACTGTTCCAATGCTTGACAATCCTTTAGGTGAAGAAATTTTTCCTAATATCCAATCTAAACCTCCCCTGGTGCAACTTGAGGCTGTTTCCTCTCGTCCTATCGCTAGTTACTTGGGAGAAGAGACCGACACCCACCTCGCTACAACCTCCTTTCAGGTAGTTGTAGAGAGCGATGAGGTCTCCCCTCAGCCTCCTTTTCTCCAGGCTAAACAACCCCAGCTCCCTCAGCCGCTCCTCAGAAGACTTGTTCTCCAGAACCCTCACCAGCCTCGTTGCCCTTCTCTGGACACGCTCCAGCACCTCAATGTCCTTCTTGTAGTGAGGGGCCCAAAACTGAACACAGTAGTCGAGGTGCGGCCTCACCAGTGCCGAGTACAGGGGCACGATCACTTCCCTACTCCTGCTGGCCACACTATTTCTGATACAAGCCAGGATGCTTGTATCATATTATTAGAATCATATTATTTATATCCAGATTCACATTCAGACTACGCAGCTATAAACACCTAGCGATGTTACATAAATGACATAATTGTAACTACTCATGAGAACGTGGGAGGATTTGTGTAAGGGCACAAACAGGGACTTTCGGTGGAGGAGGAACACATTTCTATTCTGCATGGATCTGAACACAACTTATATGGCAAAAATTAATCCTGGTGTGCGTTTTTTAGGTCCCTTCTGCCAGCTACTGCAAGAAATTATTTCTGTTGGAAAGTTTAACATTTGCATTAGTCTTTGATTTGAATGAGAGATGGAAACAATGTAGTGAGGAAGGCAAACACTTCTCTGGTATCTGCCGCTTCTTGTTCCTAAAGTCTGTTCTAGCTTACCATAGGCAAATAGGCAGATTTTTTTCCCTCCTTCAGAAATCCCCTTCAATCCCTGTAAAACAGCAGTGGTGGCTGGCGAAGGTTTGAATCATGGACTGACACCTGTCCCCAGTCTCGGGGCTTTCAGAGCTGCTCAGCCAGAGCCGGGTCAATAGACACACCAGGTCATGCCCAATTGACTCCAAAGGCTTTCTGCAGAGACTCCAGAAAGACAGGAGTTGCTCTATTGGATCAAACCAATGGGGCATGCAGTCCAGGATCCTGTTTCCAACAGTGGACAATACCAGATGCTTCAGAGGTTAGATGCCATTTAAGCCCCAGCGACTTCTTTGTACAATAAATTTGAATGGTGTGGAATTATATTGCAACATGCTGAGAAGAAAATTGAAGATATGGAAATTGCATTTTGTGGCTGAAATGCAATTCAGACCAAAGGTATTACACACTAGAGGGCCATGAGAAATGGTTTGAAGGTCTGGAAAAGCAGAGTTGTGAAATCCTGTGCGGTAGTGTAGCCATCTAGTGATCATTTCGAGAAGTCTCTTTTTCTTGGGGAAATGTGATGCAGCACATTGAGAGACAGGGAAGATGGTGCTGTTTGAAACGAAGAAGTAACGGTGAAGATCTGAGAGTAACAAGAAGCTGTACATGTGGGGGTAACATTTACAAAGCTGGAAAACAAGATTACAAGAGTTTGGTGATTCCGAAGGATCAAAAGGTTTATCTGCAGCATGCCTGCCACCTGCAAGAATATTTGCACAATACAAGGAATCAAAAAAACATCATCCAGAGAAGGGAGAGCTCACATGCCAGAAGATATTCAGACGTGCTTGCAAATTGCAAGTGAGCACCTGAAGAGCGAGGCTCGCTCAGCAGGACCAAAATTCTCCGCCTGATTGCTCACAGGATGCAGCTGAAAAAAAAAACCCCAACCAGAAACAAACACCTTTTTCCTGGATCTCAGGTGGAAGATTTTTTTTTTTAGATGGAAAAAATGGGAGATTCCACCAAGTGAAAACTCTCCCAGGGTATCAGGAAAAAAGGGCTGTATATTTGACTGATGCAGCAGGGGTAATCACCATATCGATGCATTTATATCTAGGCAAAGCACGGCGTAAATCAGTAGCATGCTGTTGAAACCAAAAGCACTGTGCTGCTTTACACCACGTGAAGAAGCAGAAAATGGCAAGGTGATCTTTACTGAAATTCCAGAACTAAGAACTCAGAACACTAGATCAGAACCAAGGTGAAATGGTCCCATGCCTTGGTTCTGGCCATGGCCTGCATCTTACCCTTCCACAGCTTTCCTCCGAGCCATGTTCCGTCCCCTCCGGATCTCTGGTAGCTGGAGATTAGTTCAAGCTCTGAAGCAGGAGGTTTAAGAGATCTGTCCACCCCTCAACGTTTTCTGCAATGGTCGTTGTGACTGCTCTGGGTATTCCTGATAGGCAGACATAAGGATATCAAGAGAATGCAGCGCAAGCTACAGTAATTAGCATAATATAATTCAAACACACAGGCTTAATAAAGTATTTCAGTATCAACCCGTGGCAATCTACTCCACAGTTTAATAAGCAGGCAGAGAAATAAAGTATTTTCTTTTTTCAGTACTGAATTCCCCCTCCTTAATCTTATCATTCTTACTTCACAAAACAGGGAAAACAGAAGTGCTACTCTGTCTTATATCTGGGCCATTCTTTATTATGTTATACTTTTAATAAATACCCTTTTATTTATCTTCCTCCTAAGGGACATACAGACCCTGTCCCATTTCTGCCACTTCCCCCACACCCTTAGGTCACCATAATTGCCATTTCTTCTCTTGCTCTGCACTTTAGCGTAACACACAGACCAAACTTACCTGGGGCTTAATATCATCAGTTGTACTGGTGCTATACTGTGTACATTGCTGCTGTACCAGACCTCTCCCTTTCGAGGCAGGATCACAAGTCATCTGTAGGTTATGAGGACACTCAGGTCTAGCAGCAGCTCTGATTTTTCCTGGCTTATTCCTAAACTACTCTGGGTTTAGGCCACATATAACAAAAGCGCCGAAGTGACAATAATTGCGTGGCTTCCACTGCAGTCACAACATTCAGAAGATAGCTACACACATGGAGGTCTCCGCTACTCAGCTGGTTGTTGCATCCTTCCTCTTTCTCTCCTGTCTCTAGTTCCTATGATCTAGTAGAGACTTTGTGAAGCAAACCTCCTCAGCAGGTTGTGACATACGTTGAAACTCCTGCAGGTTAGTTGGGAGGGTTTGGACTTTCAGCTAGTCTGTAGCAGCTAGCAACACCTGGGCCCAGTCTTAGAAAAGAGGAGAAAAGTAGGTATTACAGACAGAGTCTGGAGATAAAAAGAATAATTGCGTGTACAGTCATGCAGGCTTACTTAGAATTAGAGATAGGGATTGTATTTATCCACTGCCAAGCAATAAAGCAGCTAGCAATGTTAAACCTGAGATTAATTTCCATCATCCTCCTCTGCCCAAGAGTAACATTAAATATGCAGAGCAAAAATATGAACTAACAAAAGAAAAACAATAACTGGGTATAATTCAAGTTTTAAGCCAATCCTTTACTTTTTCTTTGTAAATGCCTCCTGCTTCCTCAGAATTTTCCCGGAAACTTTGCTGTTCACGGACTTACACAAACTGTCTCGCCAGTCCCGCATGTGGTGCTAGAAATAGGGAATAGGCCTCTTAATTTTCTCAGTACATATTCAAAGGCAGCTTTCAGCAAGAAGATTCCAACAGGGGCTGGTGAGTTATCTACCATGTGCCTTCTTCACAGTTGCTATCTCTCAGGAAGCAGCCCCTAATCCTGTAAGCGTGACCTAAATTCTCCACTTCTGGATGCATGACCTTGAATCTGGCTGCATCAAAAAGGATTTCGCTCAGAAAAGCCCAGCCTTATCAAGTAATTCAGTTCAGTCTGTAGAACTAAACTGTCCTTATTATTTTTCACCTTTATGTCATCCACAAACTTTATTAGCAATAATTTTATACATTCTTCCGAAAGACTGGGGGAAGACGAAAGGAATTGAGCCAAGAAGAGATCCCTGGGGGACCCTTGTGGGATACGCTTCTTTTGCAAGATGATTCCCTGTTTGCAATTACTGTTTGAGATTTATCAGTGAGCCATTTTTAATCCATTTAATGTGTGCTACATTTAGTTTACCCACTGTTAACCTTTAATTAGAATCTTCCGTGGGACCAAGTCTGACACCTTAGAGAAGTACAACACATGAACACTTACCATCATGAAACAAATTTGTAATCCCATCAAAAAGCTGTCTAAATTCCACAAGACGTGTTTTCTACAAAACAATGTTGAAGGGCATCAGCCGTCTTCCTGTTTCTCTTCTCTTCTAATTATGTCTCTCCTTTTTTTGACCAAATTTAATGCTAGGCAAATCAGCCTTTAGTTACCTGTGGTTTCAAAATATCTTTTTTTAAAAAATGGTATAATCTTATGCAATCCCAATGCCCCTCTAGTGCACGTATGTGCACGCACCCACCCTCCTCTGATGTGTCCTTCACAGTTTGCTCACAACCAGTGTGCACTCTTCTTGGCTAAATCTTTTCTGAACTCCTGGGTGTGAGTTATTCAGTCATGTAAATTTTAAGATGTTCTATGATAGCAATGGCTCTCTAGCATTTTCTTTACCTGCTTTCAAAACAGAATTTCAGTATCACTGTGACTTCCAAATGTATGATGAAGCACCTTTCCTTATCCACAATGAATATTCATTTGACAGTTCATTTTTTTTCTGCAGTAGTACCAATTGTTCTAAGTAATGAACCTATGTTTTCTTAAGGGATGACTTTCATTTCAGTATCTGAATTCTTATTGTCCTCAGCCTCCTTGGCATATGTATGTAGAAATGTTAATTACTCTGCACCAGTTTTGATTGAGGCGGCTTTATATAATCCAGACAATTCCAAAACTGAAGTAAAAATCAAAATCAAAATGTACATGTTTCTTTTCAGCCTTCACAGTTATTTTTGCATTGCACTCCAAATACCTTATATTCTAGTTACTTTCATTTCAAAGCACTGTATGCACTCGATGTATTTTGCTAACGTCTCCACAGAAATGATGTCATCCTAGCAGGAAAATTAAGTGTACTTTTGCTATTTTATGGTGAGCAGCAAATTTATTTATTTGATTTGACTCATTCATGGGAAACATTTTTCACTGAGAATATACTCTAAGCATTAACTCTACTAAAATAACTATAAAGAACATCTAACATGTGGCCCTATAAATAGTTGGAAGTAAATATCCGTAGGATCATGTCATTACCTTAGCTAACCTGACAGCTGGGCTTGACTGTCATTCCATCCCCAGACCTTTCTCTTCCCTGCCGCCTGAAATCCCGCCTTTACTCCCCGGACACACCTGCCTTGGAGCCAGCAGCTTTCCTGAGCTGTCAGGAACAGATTTGGCCTCAGCTCTAGGTCCCACACGTGCCACTTTGCACAGGGTGGCTGGAACCACCTCCTGGCCGACAGGGCTGGAGGCATGAACTTCCCCAGCAGCAAGCTCTCCGCTTACTGTTGCCATCCTTCTCTAGCTTTCACACTTCTACCTCTTTACATCATCATTTTACTGCCCACAAAAACAGGCAAGGCAGGCTAATCCCCAGAGGGGCTTAGCTCATGTGCTTCACAGTGGCAGGGGACACTATTAAGACTGACCTTAAACGTTGGCATGTATAACCCCAAGTTATCCAACATCCCAGAGTGGAAACGTGAAAACACAAGAAGATGCAGAAGCGCAATGCAAGCTGAAGCCGCAAAACCCACGATGAACCAACATGGCACAGCCACAGGGAGATCTGATGAGCAGCACAGCATAACTGGCAATGCACTGATGCTACTTTTTGGATTAACACTTTGGCTATGGGCAGCACTTTTGCTCCTCAGCGTGTGCTAGGGTCTGAAAGGCAATCAAGATTGCGTAGGAGTCACATTATTGCCAACAACAAACTCGGAGAGAATGGTTAGATGTGGAAGGTTGGCAAATGCTAATAATAAATCACCACTTCCAATGAGGATCACTTCTCTTCCACTACTTTCTGCACCCTCTAAGGGACATTTTACAGGCTGGGGAACTGAAGGTTAAGTTTGTGTGTTTCCCAACCTGCTAGCAGATCCCACTGCCTTGAAAGGTAACTCAGGGAAATTCAGCTAACAAACTCCTGGTCACCAGTTTCCCGTCTGAGCCACACTTCCCTGGTGAGAAATGATGCACTCTGGTCAGCAAACCCGTTTGTCAGTGGTGAGTGACTCAAGGTAATGTTTGTCACGGGCACAACTCTCCCTTTTCATCTCCAGCTTCTGGGCAGAAATACTAATCTCTTCTCTCTTCCCTTGACTGCTTCAAGCCCTTTTCTCAGCTGTTCACCTTTAATGTCTCTGTCTTGCCAGAGTAGGGCATGAAAACCCAAACGGTGCTGAACAGAAAGTATTACTTCTATATTCTCACTGCAATGACAGCTCAAAAAACAATCATCAGATCTGTTACATTGACCACGATCACATCGATCACTGATTTTATCAATTTATGATATTCCCTATCTTGAGCTGCAATATATACAGTCCTGGGGAGCCAGTATTCAACTTTTTATTCCTGTATTGGGTACTAGAAATGATCCTGAATGGCAAATTCAGATGCAGACCTCCAGCTCCCCTGCAATTGAAGGGGTTTGGTTTCCAAGTTCTGGTTCGGGCGTCTCTCCTGTACAGTGGGAGACTAAATCCAGCAGGTTGTTAACAGCCGCTCTGCTTTCTATATAATACACAGAAACCTTCCCCATTGCCCCCCCCAAAAAAGTGAGAAAGAAAAATCAATGTGATAATTTATCCACACCGCCAGAAAACTCACTACAAACACACACCACAAATAACCAAGTGAAGTAAAGACAGAGAGGATTTAACAGCAATAGAGAAATCCATGTGCAGTTTATTTAGTACAGTCTACGTTCCCGTTTCCCTCTGCAGCTCAAACCAACACGCCAACACGTTGGCCTGGCCATATTTCCTCCCAAAGAGTGCTTGCTTTTGAAAAAGCAAACCTTTCTTCTCTCTTCCTCCTCTCTTCCATTGCATTTGCCTTTCTCTTGATTTTCTGTGCGCTCACCTGCATTCATTTCTTTCCCTGATTTGCCTTTTTTAAAAAAAGTCAACCTCTGAGCCTATGCGTATCTGTTAATCTAACCCATCTATCAACAGTTTCTGAGCCATCTCTTCAACCTATGCAGCCAGGGATTTTAGCCAGGCTTTTATCATTTTTATGTGCACTGCTGCCTCCCACTGTCACAAGGTCACCCTTGGAAATGATACTATGCCTCAGTGGGTACTTTTTCACCTAATAAAATATACAGCACACTGTATATCAATCATACCATCTAGGGACCAAATACTGAGCAGTCAAAGAGGGGTAAATGCTTCCCTCTGGATCAATTTTTGACTGCATACCAAGGATAACCTCTTTGCCAACGAGAGAGACAGAAAGTCCAGCATTAAGACTATGGTGAGCCTCCCGAGTAATTTTGGAAGCACAGTCCCTCTTTGCTTTCACATGTTCAAGGAATCAAACTGAAAGAGGTTATGAACAAGGTGTGTGACAGACCCAACCATCTGAGCAAATTTCGCCACCATCACTCAGGGGATATTTGGTCCATCAGCACCCCTTGCACACGGGGCAGGGTTTGGACGGACCCCTGCAGGGTCTGGAGCTGATGCTCACTTAGCTCAGGAGGGAAAATTTGCCTGGTAGCACATACCCAGTGAGACAGCCTACCCCAGGGAAATGCTCGGCATTTTGGAGCTCCCGCTGCACAACTCTGGAGTTGGCCCCTGTTTTTCTTAAGCAAACAAGCAGCAGTGACGGACAAACTTGCTTTAGCCACTCTGTTGGTTGCAGAAACTCCCTGGACAGAGAAAAGGCACCTGGTAGATGTACAGTCAGGTTTTCTGGTGACCTCCTCTTCCCCTAAATTAACACTTGTCTCTCCTTTTCTTTCTTTTTGGCTGTAATGCAGCTCTAAAAGCCATTAAGACAGAAAAGAAAGAACGCCAGGAGCTGTACCTCCCAGTTTATATAAATCACAGTGATATAAAACCTTTTAGTGATAATTAAAAAAAAAGTCTAGATATGTGCAGTGCTTTTGGTTCAAACTCAAGTCAAGGGCCACACCAGGAGGAGAAGACAAGAATGGAGCTTTTGCTGCCACCACTCATGGCATCACGTCGCAGCTCACATCAGCATCAGGAGCAGGCAAGCCTAGTAACGCAGTGCATCGGATGAGCAGGTACAAGCGCATCCTGGGGGTCCCACAGAGCTCACCCACTCCTGGGCAACAACTGCGCTGACTGAGCACACCCTGGACTCGAGCTGTCTTTCCAGCCTCAGCTCTGGACATGTAGCCCAAACACCAGCTGTGGGTGGTGGGTGCTGTGCTTGCTTGCATGTGCCCAGCCCTGTTCAGCGCCTACCCCGGCCCTTCTATCCCTGCATCCACACCGCTAAATCAAGAGCAGCTAAGAGTCCACAAGACTTTTTTTTTTCTCTCTCTCTAGCTGCCACCTTGCCTCCCCTATTACTTCTCTACTCCAGGAAAGTAATGAACTCCCTGCCTCCCAGAGCCAGCAGAATTCATTTACCCCCTTCCCAGCAGGACCAGTGCCTGCTAGCAGCACAAGATGTTTCTCACGAGCATTGCCAGCCAGTTCCATGCTGCTTTAAATGAAACACTTCCATGAATGCTACAGGTGGGCTTCAGCTACAAAGTTAGCCTCTGGATCCGAACGTGACTCAAATTTGGGAGCAGCTTGTTACAAAGATGGGCCCGAGCTAATAAGTTTTTCACCTAACTGGACACAAATCCCTTCCTCTCTATTTAAGGGAGAGGAAAGGCCTTTACAAGCAGGGAGGCTAAGTCCAGGTCCATTACAGCATGACTGCTCTGCAGTCAGGCCCAGGAATCTCACTAGCATGATGTTGCTGAGGAACTTAGTATTTAGTAAAGGTCTCTAAAGAGTACATACAGACCCCTCCCTTGGCATAATCTAAGCAGGAGGTAGCCTAGGGGAGCAGCCTGGTGAAGGTTGAAAAATCACTGCCCTAAGCTCAGCCAGTGCTTTGTTTTTCTGGGTCCTTGAGGATGGCAAAATTCAATCCTGCATGAGTACATCTGCTAGGTCCCCTCCTCCCTGCTTGGCCCCAGCAAAGGTTTGTCATGGTGCTTAGCCAAAACTTACCTACCTCCAGCACTGCTGGCTAGCAGGGAGGAGGGAAGATGATCATCCCTTCCCTGCAGCTGGCAGGAGGGGCAACACAGCAGAGCAGCAGGTGGGAGGGCAGGGGACAAGGGCTGGAGACTGGATGAGCTCCTGCTCGCCACATTTCCCATCCAGCAGCCTCCGCATCCCAGGGGATGAACGGCCAGGACTGCCGTGTGGGAAAGCTGGGGCCCACTTCACCTCCCTGATCTTTCCTCCACCACAAGAAGCCACAGGCAGACAACGCGCAGGTGTTGGAGATGCTTCTCTTCCTCAGGTTGCTCTTAGTCTGAATCAGAACAAGAAGGAGGTCCAAGTCCAAGAGGGAAACTGAGCAAGCAGCAGATGTTTCTCTCAGATGAGGTACTAATAACAGGGATGCAGACAAGAAAAGGCATTTCTGTGTGCTGAAAAGAAATAACCTAACGTACTGGTCAGACACAGCAGGGGTCAGCTCCAGGAAACAGCACCGTTTTGCATGTTTCTGGCACAACACACAAATCATGACAAAAGTAAGAAAGCAAACAAAAGAGTCAGCTTTTTAGCCAGGCACTCAAGCAAATAAGTCAGCATAATGCTTCAAATTCACCTCATGCAGGCATAAATTCACTTCTAAGGGCAGGGTTAGATGATTCCCATCTCACCACTGCTCCCCTCCAAATAATTAATTGAGTTTATTCAATGGATTTTCTATGAAACACTTAGAGGTATAAACTCTTTGGGGTAAGGAACACAGCTAAGTTTGCAAAGCAGCATGTAAATCCACAGTGCTATAATAAGCTTTTATTAATACAAACAAATCATTTGTCCCTCTCCCCCCAGATGTCACAAGACACAAACTAAAGAAATGGCACAGGACAAGGCAGGTCACCTCCCTGGACTTTTATCAGTGTGTACCAAGCACCGCTGACTGATAACTTCAGCCCCTTACGCCAGTCATTAGCCATCAGTCTTGTCCCAGTGAGCAGTTCTCCTCCAGCACCAGCACCGTGGCTCTGCGTCCCCGAGCTGCAGCTCTCCTCTCTGCTTTCTCTCCTGTGACCTGAAATGGGCGAGACTGGGACCTTAAATCAGCATCTCCCTGTTTTTCTCTCTGGCACCAAATCTTATCCCATTTTCCTCTTCATTGTGTCACTTAAAGTGACTGCAGAGATTGACTTATCCAGGCATTAGCCAATGCAAAAACATAGAGGGAAAAAGGCTAGGACTTGTAGACCATGGTGAGAGTTCCACTGTGTCTCTGTCTCCAAGGGCAGGAGAAACCACTGTGGACTGCATGTAGATTAAACATTTACTAGTATTACAACTGCTTTTTAAATCTCCTGTTTCTCCCTTGAAAACATCAGTGACCCCTTTGACCCCCTCCCATCCTGGCCCCTAGGAGCACTGCTAAAGTGAAATTGAAGATGCCTGGACAACACCAAACCTAGCTTCAAGGTCTGCCAGACTAGAGGAGGAGACCTGGACCAGGATTCGCAGCTTTTCTGGAGAGCGACATTACCAGCACGGTTCTGGGCACTCAGGGGTAAATTTTCCTCATTTTCTCCTGCTGGAATTGATATAATTTCCACAAAGACTAAAACATTTAATGAGCCAGATCAGTTGTCATCTGGTGAGGGCACTCGGCTCAGAGGAGAAACCCTTATGTTCCAGACTTTGTTCCAATAAACATTAAACTGCTTTATAGGTACTGGAAACCATTAATGGGAGAGATGGCATTTCTCCATCCTGGGATACTGCCTGATTCATGGTGCTTGCTAGGGGAGTCTCCAGGGACGTGAGGGTGCAAATGATCTCCCATGAAAGATGAGGTTAAATTGCGTTCTCCAAGTGCTCCAAGCACCAGAGAAGGTGACTTCACTTTCAGTTGTATGGGCTAAGAGGCAACCATAATCCACAACAACCTGCAAGATGTGCCTAAACCCAGCATTTGCTGCATTTGTCTTGTTTTTGCCAAGGGATGCTCAGAATAGAAGTAAAATTAAATGATTTGAGTAGAGCAATCCTTTTCTCCCAATGTACAATCAATGGTTCTCAGTTCAACAGGAGTACAACAAAACATTGTCATTCTGGATTGGATCAAACTGGATTTTACTTTCTCCCCTCCCCACCCTCAAGTAAAAGCCTCACGATTCACTCAGGAGAGGGAATGTGTCCTACAGAGGCACCATCCTCACCAGCTTTTGTAAAGATGCAATGTAGAATATGGTATACTATGGATGATTAAGCAAACCAGACAAGATTTCTCAACAAAACAGACGGAAGAATATCTTTTGGTGAAGATACTTTCACAGGAACATGTTAACTTCGAATAAGTTTGACAGAGAAGAAATGGGGGGGGCTCCAACTACCTCAGTTTGTTTAGATGGTATTTAAATATATCATTTTGGTTTCATCATATTATTGGGCTACATTCTGCCTGCTGTCATATTTTAAAATTTTATATACCCATTTTATAAAATATTATGCTATTTTATATTTTGACATGACCAAAAAAATAAGGAAAAAAAAAAAAATGAAGCAACCTGAGATGATCAGAACTCATGAGTATTTCCGAACTGTTTTTTCTTTAATTTGCATTCCACAGAAATAGTTACAACTTTCTACTTTTCTCTCCAATTTGAAGCAAAAGAAATTTTGAACTATTTCCCAAGGGATAGGATTGCTATAGTCCATAATGCTCTAATAGAAATGTGGCACTAATGCTCTTCACCTCGCGGATTATGATGTGCTCTAACTGCCAGGGTGACGGGGAACGCTCTTGGGGCAGACCGATGGCCAGGAGCGATGCCTGCGGACAAGGCAGAGCGCTGTGCAAGCGCAGATCCGTGCCCTCTGACAAGAAGGATGTGCCACCGGGCCGTCGGAAATTGTCTCCATGAATTCCCGTGCCGGCTGCCGGCCCCACGGCAAAGCGCAGCCGCATGCTCTGGCAGCTTCCCGCGCCCCACGGGAGCAACACCTGCAAGCTGCTCTCCCCGCTGCTGGCCCTCCCGTGCAAGTGGGAGCCCACACCGTTCACGTGAAAGAGGAAGCCTCACTGCAAGGCATATTTTAAAAAGGAGCCATACGATGGAGCTATCTTCTGGTTGCTATTTCATCACCCCCCCAGTAAATGCCAAAACCCAACAAGTTTCAACAAATTCAACAGCAGCCTCTGCTCTAGACCCTTTTACCAAGCCTTGCTGTGCAGTTATACTTTCTCTCTCCCCAAAAAGTTAGGACCCCATGCTACGGCATCACTGAATGCAGCTAAAATGCTTTTCAAGGGCTTGCTTTTTAAAGCACATTAGCCGCCTGCCCCGCCCTTGGCTTCCAGCAGAGGTTCCTCCTGAAGGCCAGCCTGGGATCTGCCTTCAGTCACCAGGAGCTTCCTGATCCCATTTTCAAAAAAAAATCCACTACTACATTGACATGCGGCAGGAGCATCCCCAATTTGACATGATTTTCAGCTAAGGCGCAGGAATAGGTGCTCAGGCAGCCTCCCCACCCCAAATAAGAGGCAAAGTATTTGTGCAGGTGAGGGAAACCCAGCTCCCGGGCCATCTAATCCCCAGAGGGGACCCACAGTTTACAGAGAGGCTCTGGAGCCTCTGTCTCCTCTCGGCCAGCTGCACCCATTGCCACTCCTGCCCAGCTGCTCCTTGATTTCAAGGCAGATGTTATTTTAGTATGAAATCCACCCCAATTGATTTTGAGTCAGGACTGGAGGTATGGCAGGAGGGTGGGTTGTTCTTTGGTTTTTTTCCTAGGAACAGACTCAGCCTCTAAAACGATCTGCAAATGGCAATGATAATGATGATGTACATGAGGAATAGTAATACATACCATTCTCTATGCCCAATGATGAGACATGAACTGAGAATGCAGCTCTATTTGCGTCAAATTGATATTATTTTCAACTTTCCTCTTGACTGCTACTCTGATACTGCTTTTGAAAACACATAACCAAACACATGAGTTGGTGCCCAAAAGGTTGGGATAGAATCTGCGAAAGGTAATAGTGTGCAGCTGAGAGATCTGGCAGAGCAAGAAGAGGTCTAAATGGGGGGGCGGGGGGGAGGGAAGAAAAGAAAAAAAAAAAGGAAGGGGAAAAAGGGAGTAGCTAGGAAAGAAAATCTCATTATTTTAAGTAGCCAGCAAACACAGCAAGGGGAAACCAAACAATCAAACATGAGAGGTGACTTGTGGAGACTTCAAAATTTTAAAATATTCACCAAGAAGAAAATAATTCTTAATTTTATAAGGTGAGACAGGGATTGCTCTCCACCTAGACTGGAAAAGTGGTATGCAAAGGGCTTCCAGTTTCATCTAAAAATGAAATTTATGCTCCTATTTACATTTTCATAATTTATGGAGTTTTTCTGATTATCCCTCCTGCTGGGAAGGAGGTGACCACAGTCCCACATCTGTTTACCTTTGTTTACAGCTGGGAACACAGCCATGCATTTGTTCTGCTTCAGTGAGAAGGCAGACTTTGATTATTGCTTTCTAACATACAAAAAGGTTGTTGCTAAGAGTCTCACTTAGGAAAGAAATGACAGAAAGCTGGTTTTAGCAAGTTATGGGAAAGGTGAAGATGAGAAAGATAAGGGCCAAGATGACTGTTTCACCCTCTGGTCCCCAGGATGCCACCGCTGAGCTCGGTCAGCCAAGGTGAGGCCAGGGCTGGCCCAGTTGCTCTGAGCAAGACTCCAGGTCCCACCACTGCAAAAAAGTTTGCCCTGATTTCAGCGGAGACGATACCTGCACACATCATTCGACTCTCTCTGTGGTGTCATGCTGCCTGTGGGGATGCTCCAGAGGTAGGGAGGCAGGTGAGACTCTTGCTTGGCGTATCCAAAAAAGCTATGGGCGAGACTCTCCAGTGCAGAGAGTCCCCTTCAGAGCTGGCATGGGCAGGTGTAGGCAACCTCTGATGGAAGGCCTTTCAGTTTGTCCTTGTCCTTAAATATAGGTCTCTTCTCTAAATTATTCAGTCAGTCACATGCCATCGTTGTTCGCTCAGGCCGGTTTCTATCATCCCATCCCAGTGGCATACCCAGGAGTTACCTCAAACTGGAGCTGAGAAATTACACTAGGATTTCCTTAGCTTTAAGAAAAGCATATGGTCTTTCCTAAGATGTCTGAGAAACAATGCAAGCTTTCCAGTGAAGGCTTCTTTGGATAATCAGGAGAGAGAAATGTTAAGCACTCCCAGTTCAGCTATCATCTGCTACACTCTTACATTGCCAGGACAAGCGGTAGAGCAAAACCTGCTAGAGGGTTTCTGATAAACTGACAAGACTTTTCGTAAAAGCTCCTGATTACATTGAGAAGCAGAGGCACTGATCCACATCTCACAGCTGGGGTTGACCGATTCTCCTCTGCTCCCCCTCCTCCTTGCCCTACCCACCTTCCACCCAGCCGCGTTTTTACTGCAGACCCCTGTGAAGGTCACGCATGTAATAGCAATTTACCTGAGGATGAAACGCTGCACCGGGAAAGGGCAGGTACCACCAGACCAGAGCAATTCAGAAACATCATCAAATCTTTGTTCAGCTGTAATGGCAGTTTTTCTGATGACCAGGTGGCTATGGCTAATTTGCGTTACTTTTGTTTATCTTTGCATGATACAAGACTAGTTTTATATAGATCACAGTAACAAGCAGTTTTTCTATAAAGAATGGGATATTTACAACTCTAACATAATGATGCACTAGAAAGGACAGAGGCTGTTAGAGGTGGGGACACAGGAGGTGGTGTAGAGGAGCGCAGGCATGGGGTGATAACGCAAGGGGCACAGGCTGGCACTGGAGACCCCGCAGTTATAAACAACTCACCAATGGCCAGCTAAAGAAGTGCAGACCTGGAGCTGGAGAAAACTGGTTCTAGGGTAAGGAAGAGAACAAAGACACAGCATCTAACATACATGAAAGGCAGCATAAATAGTAAATTTCAAAGTAACGTGGAGCTGCAGACAATGCAAAAAGAGCAAGGTCTAAAAGGATGTTAGAATCAAAATGACAAATCAAATGTGGGGAGAGGGAAAGAAGGAAGGAAAGAGGAGTGAGGAAGAAGAAACCATCGGCACCATGTTCCTCCCAGTAGAGGACTCCAGATGCCAATGAGTGGCCCTGACACCCCCTCCACCATGACCAGGCTGAAGCTGCTGACCTTGGGCCCAGAGGACTGTGGAAGAGTTAGCATAACACCGAGAAAAAAGTGTAGAAACTAAGAAGGTATATAAATAACAACAATTTTAACCATATTATTGTTATTACTGAGACTGTCTCTGTATAGGAATATTCCTTCTTTTTCTGTAACTAGATCAGCACAAATAATAATTCTTGCATTAGATTGTTCAGATTTCAGTTATACTAATAATAAACTCTTGGCTTTATTTACAACGTGTGTTTGCTTTTCATCCACAAAAAGGACTTGAGTGTAACAAGAGGGAGTGAGAAACACATCCTAGACTTGGTCCTCACTGGGAGGGAAGGTAGCTGAGAAAGACAGCCCCGCCAAGCCAACACACCAGAAACATCCTGTGCAGCACTTCACTGGCAGCTTGAGCTTTAGAAAGTTATAGTGCAAGGAGGGAAAGAGAAACAAGCAAAAAGAAGTCTTGAGTTCAGAGTAACAGCTGCAGCAATTACAGTACAAGCATACCTGTGGGCATGCCTTGGCACCACATAACTGGAGCGGGGCAAACAAATGTTTTGTTTCTCTCATGATTTACATCATCAATACTTGGTCTCCAAATGCTATGTAAGCTAAAAACATTGAAACTTTTCCAGAAAAAAATATAAATGGCTTTAGACTCTTGAAAAATTCTCAAATTTTGCCAGATCTGACCCAAATTCACAAAGCAGCTTTGGCTGAACTGGGCCAAAAAGTTGAAAAGAAGTGCGCACTGAAAAAAACTCAAATTTTAGTCAAAGGCAAGGATAAGACAAGTGGAGGGATATTAGGCAAGAATTTAAAAGTTTAAAGGGTTTTGTCTGGGGATTTGGGATTGGGAGGGGGGTTGTTGTTAGGGTTTTTTTGTTTGTTTAGAGAAAGCAGATTTTCTTTTTTTTTTTTTTTTTACACTAGGCGATGAAGAGCTCATGGGTTCTTCTGGGACACTTACTATCCTAGAGCCTTACACAGGCTGCTCTGAATGCTAAATGTCTGCATGAATTCAAGGGGAGAATGGATAAAAAAGAAATCATTATTAAATACACAGAATTACATACATGGTAGTAATAAATACATTATTAAAGACACAGAAAACACATCTGACCCTAGATAAAAAATGATTGGAGAGTATTTGGGGCGAAATACCACAATGTCCTTCACCATTGCCTAGTCATCCACCAGAGGCCATTGCCAGAAGTCATTACAGGAGATGGGGCTCCTTGCACCTTCGGCCTGATGCAGGACATCCGCCCTTACGCTGTATGCAAGACCTTGAGCGGACTGGAAAGTACTGTTACCCCATCTCACTGAGATGAGGTGCGAGAAATAAGGCCACACAGCAAATCTGCAGTAACTGGGATTACAGACATCCTGTCCAAAGCCTACCCAAGGGCCCAGGCTATCTTTCCTCTCTCAACGGAGCACACAAAATGGATTTCGGGAAAGGAGAGTCTCCAGAAACACACAATCTCAGGAGGCACCAAAATCCGTAATGAGAGTGAGCCAAGCATCACTCTTGGAGCAATCCCACTGCAGTTTGTCTGCTCGAAGGTATTTATCACCAGCCCCATGTCTTTGCACACCAGTTGCTACTGCTCCTTCAGGCAGTTAGTCACTTGTCTGCTCTCCAAATACTATTTATTACTGACTCATTCCCAAGGTGATTCAATTAAGAAGTCAGAGAAGCAGCCACATTGCTCACAAGGCAGTAAAGAATTTCTTTTATGGTATAGTTCACCATGTGTTCTTCTCTCCTGTATGTAAAGGGAATAATAGGATGCAGTAAACTGCACTAGGCAATAAACATCTGTTACAATTATTTAAATGCCTCAGATTGGCTTCACTGTTTAATTGCCTGCAAAGAAAGCCATTTAATGCCCTTATATATTCTTTCCCTGCCAGAAATACTATCCTTTAAACATAAGATAAAACATTTTAAAACACAAGCATTTCTTACAATCCTGCATTATAACTGCCATGCTGTAAAATATATCCTGGCTTCAGGTTTCCTGTATTCAGCATCACTCCCTCCTGCAGATGCACACAACCCTGTGGCCTCAAAAAGTACAGTAGTAGGGTGGTGGGGGTGGTCAGCATTGCTTTCTCATCACCCCTTATTCCCTGCAAGAGAAAGAAAGATAAATCACGTATCATTGCAACAAACCACAGCTGGACAAAGGCAATGCATAAAGAGAAAATTACACAAAATAAACAAAAACCCCAATTCAAGAGCGATTAAATGGAAGAATCCAGGAGCATCTGAGGCAAAGCCAAAAAAAAAAAAAAAAAACAAAACCAAAAATCAATCCCATCGCTTGGTGCTGACTCGATAGGTTTCATGCTCAGCAAACACGCTCCAGTGAAATCCCTGGGTATCACAGAGGCTTCAAAAACGGGAGGGAGAGCAGATCTGGCAACCAAAGTATCATCTATGAAACTGTCAATTGTCATTTATGCTGCAGCCTGCTCGAGGGGCTGTGCAGGTCCAAAGGCAGGGGAGGGGAGCCTCAAGTGCCAGGTCACTGGTGTTGGATAAACCTGGGGCAAAGCCATGATGCTGGCCCACGTGTGCTGTCCCAGAGAGCACAGAGGTGACAAGAGAAATGGGGGTAGAGAGATGAGATGCGATGAGATGAGATGAGACGAGACGAGTGTCGGGAAGAGAAGGGCATGATTTTGTTTAGTGAGCTGCGTCTGTTTTAAAGTAAGATGTGTGTTTTTAATGCTATGTTAAGCTTATGTTATGGAAGTTACTCCCATGCCATTACATACACAACTACATCTGAAAAGCCGCCTATTAAAGCAGAAACTCAGTGACTAAGAAATATCAGAGCTAAAACCACCCACACAGCTTCCTTACTTCAGCTTCAAGTTAAAATACAGCCTTTAATTACATGATTGTAGACTAATTTTTATACAAAGCCCCTGTCTTCCTCAGTGAGTGGCTAAACAGTTCTATTTATTTTTACCCAGCTACTATAATATGCATCCCTTATCCTTATTTACTTCAGACCATCCAAATCCTGTCTCAAACAAAATTGATGTTTTCCTCCCAGCTCTTCCTACTGCAGCATCTTATACTCCACAAATACTAAGGATTCCTTACAGTTTAGTTAGGATACCTAGGAATTACTTTCCTCATTTTACCAACCGAGGACCAAGAGATGGGGAAACTTAAGTATAGGCCTATGAAAAGCATCTGCAAGTTTTGAATAACGAGGCTGAGACCCTCGTTTTCCAGAGTACTGAGCTTTCTTATAGCTCATCATCTAGACAAAGTTCCCACCAACTGCCTCTGCAGTTAGCTCCTCTCTAAAAAAAGTCCTGTCTGCCTTACCCTGGACATGCAGAAAACAAGAAGCATGTACTTTGTGGTCAACTTTTCGGTTTAAGGGATAGAAACCAAGTTTGTGGCTGAGCAACATACAGAACCTAGTTCTCCACAAAGGCGTTGAGCCTCCCCTCTGAGACCATTTTATGGCTTTCTACAGTATCCTGCCTCATTCATTATGCATTTCCAGACTTCTCCAGCAAGCAAAGCCAGAGTCCTCCAGACAACAAACACCTTCACTACACAGTCTTGCTCCGTTTCATTAGTTTCTTCTGCTGTTCTCTTGGGCACCTACTGAGGCAGCCATCTGCAGAAAAAATAACAGAACATGATATTTTAATTAAAGTCTACATTACTGTGCATACAAAGGACCAAGTTACTGTCATATTATATTGCTCTGCCCTAACTCCCGGGAGTCAGTAGCCCCAGTCATTTTTCCCATCCGGGTTTGTGCACAGGTAGGAGGAGATCCTCAGGTTTTTAAAAAGACAGAAAACCAGGAGTCTGGCAATGCGGAAACGTATTGGCATGTGCACGGCCCCTTGGCCTGCATGAAGCTGCTCTGCACAGAAAGGATTTTGTACCGGAGCTAAGGGGGTACCTCTGCCACTTGACAGTGAGTGTATTACATGGTGTGTAAGTAGAAGGAAATCACCCATACACAGAAGCTGGCACTGGATTTGAGATGCATTTGCTGTCAAGCACGAGTCCAGGCAATGAATGCCTCCCATGCTCAGGAAAGAAGGCATACGCTTATGTACATGTGTAAATATATGTAAATATATGCAATGATAATTTTCCAGTGCATTAAGAAACTGCAATGGTGGGCAGCACGGCTGCAACTTAAATTACTAGATGATCAACCACATGGGTCCTGGTGCTGCTGTGACTTTCTCCCCAGATTCAGCACTGTTGTAACTCTCACTACTCTTCACGTACGTGGCTCCAATCCCTGCAGAAGACCTCTTCCTCAGCCATCAATTTGTTGGCTTGCTTTCTCTATCATGAACACTTCACGGGAGAGGGGAGCTATCTGGAATATACAGAGGGGAAAACTGGTGAAAAAGAATTCTCCTGCTTTGCTTGACTTTTCTAATAACTTTTAACCCTGAATAAATTAACCAGAAAACAAACAAACAATCAAACAAACAGAATAATTCAGATTTTTTTTTAAAAGGAAAAAGCAACTAAATACCCAAACTGTTCTGTGAGCCGCAGAACTAATGAAACTTGCCTTCCTGTGGATTTGTGACATGTCCCATAAACATTCTTCTCCTCCTAGGTGCAATAACTCCTACTGCCTACTCTCATTTGCCTTTGATAGTAACGAAAAAGGGAAACATCTGTGGCAGCCAATTTGAAAACACTTGTAAGCAGGTTGGCCAGCCAAGACGCACACTGAGGCACTGCCAATTGCTGACAAAGAGATTCAGGAAGATTTCATACCTTCTTGTCGTCTTCTCATTGGCTTCTCCATGACCATCAACAGGGACTTTGCTTTCTGGGGACTTTTATGTCCCTTTCAAATGAGATTGAAACCAGCCAACAGAAAGGACAGTCGGTCAGGGACATGTATCACATAAGCCTTGGGAGAATTGACCAACCGAGCTCCCAGAACCATTCCTTCAGTTCAACACTCTATGTGGGTATCCACATGGCTTAGTTGGGGAGATGCTGATATTGTAATTATTAATGTCATACAAAATTAATAAACCTAGGTTAATTCCCTTGTCTTCTCTCCTATAAGCTTAGCTCAACACAACATGCTTGAAAATTAAAACCCAGAATGCTGGATTTGTGCTGTAATTGGAACTCGTAATTAAGACAACAGACCTTTTTCAGCGAGGCAGTCCTCAAACATTTTGGATGGACTTGGCACGGGCCCTTTTACGGTGCCACGTTTAAACATGCACAAAGGACGTAGCATCACTGTCTAGTTTGACTGCCTTTGCGTCTCTCCTAGGCATCAGGATTTGCTTCTTTGCTTAATGGACCTCATGCTTTTTATCCCATCGCTAAGAAGTCTTCGGCTTTCAAGGGGAAGAGACTAAAACAGTCTCTCTGCGCATTGCAGGACCTTGGCAGCCATGCAAGAACCATAATCAGAGCTTGTCTGCTGGTGCAATCAATACCCCAAAAGCACACATTAGACATAGATTTAAATCAGAGGGAAAATAACTTGTCAACCAAAGCAAACTCTGTGAAAGCTACTGCTTTCGAAAACACAGAGGAACAACTGCTGTGCTCCCCATCTGGTAGAAACGATGAATCAATAGATATTCAATTTGCCCTGAAAAAGGAAAGAGAAAGGTTTCCAGCATGAACATGTCTATTATTTCATCAGCTATTCTGTTTGCACATTTCAGATGGAAACTTGGCCAGAGCAGTCTGGGAGCTCTGAGTACTGTCAGTTTTGCTAGAGTGCATTTAGGCAACAAAAAAATCAACAAAAAACCCAACAAAACAACAACAAAACAAGCCCACTGACAAAGCAGGATCCTAGTCAGCTAATTAAATCAGGTTGCCATGTTTAGAATAGCTGCAGCCCCCAAAATGAGCAAAACCTCATTCAGACAGACAGAGGCTCTATACCAAATGTTGTTTTTCTTTCCCATCTGTTAAAAATAAAACCTGCAGAATGGCATGCCAGTTTATCAAAGTCCATCCCACTGGAATATTAATCCGTGCATTGTATTTGGTTATTTATCTGCCTATAAACATTGCTTAACATTTTGCCAGCCTTTGTGCATTTTCTGCTGTTGAAAGAACTCTGACTCTGCAGTCTCATCACCTTCTTGCAAAAAATTATCTTTGCTACTACTAGACAAACACAGAGCTTTATAGCTTTTGAGCAATATGGTCTCTGCCGCTAGATGGAACACAGTTGAGGTTTCATGGATGTGGTTAAACTGACCATGAAGAGAGGGAAAGAAGGATAAAAGCAAGAGAAAGCAAGCCACATTATACTGTGGAGAGAGCAAAACAGCTTCGTCTAGATATTCACTGGGAAAAAAGGGGAGAAAAACTAGAGCAGGGTGCACCCCGCTGGAAGACAAAAGAAATGGGAATTCAGGAAGGATGTGGAGAAGGAAAATATGGAGCATTTAGGGAAAGGGACTTGATTACTCATGAAGCAGCAGAAGAAGAAAGATGGGGAGAAAAGCTAGGGACAGTGGAGTGTTAGCACACAGAGGTGGAAGTGAGCTTGAATTTTTGGTAGCAGCAGGTGTCTTTGATGGTGCCAGAGGTGGACAAAGCATTGAGCAAAGACCAGTGTTTTGGGCAATAAATGCCAGCTAAGCAAGAAACACAGAGGTTGGATAAATCCAAACCGGAACAAGTGGTGGTGTGAGCAGCACAGGGGACAGAGAGAAAGAGACAGACTGCAGAAACTTGGAAGGAAAAGCAAAACATCTCAGTGAGGTTCAATGATGGGTGTAAAATGAGGAACCATTTGTATTCAGTGTGACTGAAACCTCAGCAACAGAGAGAGCAGTAGATTTATCAGTGGCCACGAGGAGGGATGTCAGAGAAATGTGGAGACACCACATTATCCCATGTTCAGCCTGCTCCATGAAGTCCTGATGGAGATGAAAAGAAATGGTGGGAGAGTTCAGAGAAGAGAGGGATCTGGGCCAGAGAGATGTCAATACTTCGGCAGTAGAGTCAAGATGGGATTTGTGCAGGATCCCCACCGGCTTAGCACTAACCCATAGAAGGCTGCTTTGCTTCAAAACACAACACCTCCATCTGAGGAGTCTGGCTTAATTGCCAGTTTTCCCACCACATGATCACCTCCTTTAATGTCCTTTTAATTAATGTGCTAATGGGTGTAACAAGAGAGCAAACTACAGTTATGATAAAGACCAAGTAGCCCATTTGCCTGCTTTGCACACCTCCAAAACCCATGCAATAGAATTTCATATTTACACTATCGTACCATTCTGGGTCATACGCCACCCATACAAAATTCACAAGGTAAAAGCAAACTAATGACCTTCATTGAATTTTAATGAGAGTCAGTCATCTTACCTGAGCTCTTATTTCCTCAGTCAGGCATGGGCTGTCAAACACTCAAAGCTGGCTCGAAGCCTGTATTACGCCTGTAAATATTCAATCACAAGTATAAGATTCCCCCCACTTCCCCATCATGCTCCTAAAACATTAATCGTATAAATTAGTTTAAAGAAGCATCTGGGTCAGAATTTCAGTTAGAGGGAATAAAGAGGCATAAAGTCAACAGAAAAAAAAAACAAAACAAACAAAAAACCCAAACCAAACTCGCAGCCTGGCAGCAATGCAACAGGAAAGGAAAAGGAAAGTCACGGGATCAAACTTTTGGAAAAGTCTAAGGTTCCTCGGTCATTGACAAATCTAGGAGGCCGAGTTTCATTGTAAATCCATGGGAGCTGGTCCGTCTAGGCCACAGTCTTCCTCAGTGACACCATTTACCCTGCCCAGAGCAATGGCACCCATCCGTTGAAATCCACAGTGACTGGTGAGGACGCACTCTTAGGGAGAGAACTCATCAACAGGGATGTGTGCTATGGACACCCATTGTCAGCCTGGCTGCTGCAGATGCGTAAGCCTCTAGAGGTGACTTCTGAGAGGGGCTGTGAAAGGTACCTAAGGAAAACTAGTAGGTTTAAACAGAAGCCTGCACCTCCTGTGCAAAACGTGTGGGCTCTGCAAACTGAAGAAGGTGGTGAAGCACTGCCACAGGTCACAGATTGGTGCTTTCGAACTTGCCCAGTTAGGTAAAGTCGTCCTGCATGACTGGGAGGGCAGGAGACCAGCATCCGAAGGACAAGCAGGGCAGCCGAGCCAGGCCCCTACACTGAGCCTGTCCCTTCCCCACCCGTGTAGGGCAGGAGGGGAGGAAAGGAGTGCTAATCTCCACTGACACACCACTGGGACCGTGCTAGTGCCTCGCTGCCCAGGGATGACCACCTCCCTTCTGGACCTCCCCAGGGAGGCATCGTGGTACTACCGCTGTTGGCACAGTGTGCTGCTGTGCAGGAAAACCAGGGCCCAGCACACTGTCCCAAGGAGGAAGACCCAGCTTTGGCCAACAGGTACTCCCTGGGGGAATTTGGGGTTTTTTATATACATAAGTGCTGAACTAGAGCCACATGCAGACAGACTAGCTTCCCCAGGGCTCAGCAGCCACCAGTGCTGGTGGAGCTCACCGCTGACCCCACTCAGTCCAGGGCTCCCTAACTACCTGGAGCCATGCAGGCGCACAGGGCGTATGTCCAGGTTGAGTGGGTCTGCAGGTTCACCTCAGCCTCTGAACGCTTTCACCATGGCGTAACCAGCCATCCTAGGAGTGTCCTGCCATCTTCCAGGGCTGAAGCATCTCAGAACCTCCACAGGACAGATGGGAAAAACTCACTGTGGAGTTTCAAATGCCAATAACCACATGCTGTCAAGACAGTTGAGATCCTCGACTTCCATTTTGGGCTGCATGGGTCTGAAGCCTCACCAGTTTTAATAAAACTTGGAAGAACCTGGCTGGAATTTTGCAAGTGATACGGTGCCAGAAACAGGACAAGTTTCACCTGGTTTCCTCACAAATTACTTTTTGTCACTAGTTTTTATCAGGGTTTATACACACTGAGCAGGCACTACTGAACATCAGAAAAAAAAAAAAAGCTGTATTTCATATAGCAGCCTTCCCATTCCCATCAATACCAACAAGAATGTATCTAAGAAGCCTGCTTCAAACAAGCATAACTTTCAAGCTTCCTACAACAAGAAAATTATCACGAAAGAAGTGTCTGTCCATGAGAGACAGGAGCAAAAGTCTGCAGGGATCTCCCTCCTTCCCACATCTCCACCCTCCCCAGGAGGAGGGAGTGACAAAGAGCTGGGGGTTTTCATAGCCAGCTGGACAGAAATTTGGTGAACCCCTGGGTTAGAGACAAGGAGACATTTGCCCAGCCCAGCCTAGTCCTGTGTCAGAAGCAGCACCAGCAGTTTTAATAAAAAGCACTAGATGGGAGTAAAACATCGAGCAAAGTCTGCTTGAGGAGCCGCAGGAAGGTTTTTCCAGACAATGCAAGTGAGCAGGTGATGCTGTGAAGATGTGTCTTATTCTGACGCAGCTCCAGAGTAGTCTAAGTTAACTTAAAATAAATGTGTCTGGAAGTGCTGTAATAAAGCTTGGTGCACAGACAAATAAGCAGAACTTCCTTGACATAATGCAGAGAGTTGACCATCTGTCCAACACAGACTTGCTGTAATTAGAGAGAAATAGAGGGGCTACTTCATAGACTAAACATTTTCCTTCCTTAGGTAAGTGTCTAGCTGATGGTGGGTGGTGCTGGTTCCCAAATGCAGGTGGTATCTATCATTTAACTGGCAGTGGAAATTGCTGACCAGAAGTCACATACCTGGGCCAGGAGGCTATAAACTCAGCAAAATGGGATTTTTGCAGGTTTTGTTTTAAAAGAAGAAACAGCATTTACAAAGCAGGGAGATGTTTACATGCTTGCAGAATATTAGTAATGCAGCCTTCTCTTCCTCTTCCTCCAAGCCTATCACCGGGAGAAAGCAGTGCTTTGTCTACCTTTCAGAAATGACTAAACGAATTATTTTTTTTAATGAACCCTCTCAATTCCCATTTGCACAGAAGAGGATGAGCTCATCCCCCAGATATGTAAATGGTGTTTGCAACACTCCCCCTCTCTTTCCCCCTTCCTTTCTGCTGGCATTCAGGAGGAAGCTGTGTTTCCCTAGTGCGCACAGCCATTCTGAGGATGCGAGAGCATGTCACATACCATAAGCATCACTACATTCAAAATCATGCACCCGGGCTGAACACAGCAAGTGCTGGCAGGGAGACATTATTTCTACTTTGATTTTTTTTTCCCCACTTAAAAAAAGTCCCACAATAAATTTAGGGCTGTTGATGTGACTTTAGAGTTGATGAGAAATACCCAGGACATAGATGTTTGACAAATAAATCCCCCAAATCACAGTAGCTTAGCACCTCTCTGTGTGTAGGTGCTCTTATCCAAGCATTGAAGTCAATCAGGACAAAACCCCACAACTTGTCCAAGCCCTGTGCAGTTCATGACCCAGGGGGATAAGGCAAAAGGTCCTGTGGGTATTTCAGCTTCCTCACCCTTTTTCCTCACCAGTTCAGTGCAGAAAGTTTCTTCTCTGGGGTGCAAGGTTAAGCAGGACCTCCCATTAACTCTCCAGATGGACCCCCCCCTTATGAAAGGCTCCCAGGTCCCACCAGCACGATGTGCAGTGCTGTTCCACCGCTTTGGAAACAGCCAGCCCCACTGTCGCTTCCAGAGAGAAAACATAACAGCAGGGTTACAAGTTTCATTCATGACTGACCTGAGCTGGGTTGGGTATAAACCATCTCAGAGGAAAAGGAGACTCATCTCTCTGGCCCATCACCTGCATTTCAGATCCTCGTGGGCAAAAAACAAGACTAACGATGGGAGGCATCTACAAAACGTGGATGGAAAAGTAGGTTGGGAAACAGTGTTGTGACCCCACCATGCACCAAGCCCCGCACCAACACCTTGGGGCCCACCTTCAGCCCTGCCTTAAGACCCCAGCTTCAAGGGAGGTGAGGGACAATGCCCATCCGTGGCCAAGTCAGGAAAAGGTTTTAGCAGGAATAAGCCGAGGCACAACGTCAGTGCCGTCACGGCCAGTTTGGAGCCGTTACATGGTGCGGGCAAAGTGGAAGGAGGAAGATCTCCAGCTGGCACAATGAAACACGTGTCAAATTGCACCTCAAGAAAGGGCACAGCACAACGCTGCCTCCACATGTTCATCTCCAGGTGCCTGGAGCCACGTGGGTGCCAAGGTCAGCGCCCCAGGGTAATCCGTGCTGTTGGGAGTATCGAGGTCGTGAAGGATTATTCCTCTTTCCCTACCTGCTGCCTTCGCTGCTGCTTGTTCCTATCTCCCCCAGCACATTCCCATCTCTTCCTTTCCTTCTCTTTGCTGACATCACTCTTCCCCTCTTGCACCTCATCTCCTTCCCTGTTTATCCTCTGTAGCGTCAGCCTTGGGTTGGCCTGGCAGTGCCATCATCCCTGGAGAGGGCACTACACCAGACTCTAGCACAGAAGCTCAGCAAATGACTGGATCAGCCCTTGCCTACAGCTCCACGCCTGCAGCACCAACAGTGCTCTGTCTCCCTTCCCCTCCGCTGAAATAAAAGCAAATAAAAGCTGCTTCAAGTGAAAGCCAGCAGCTGCTTAACCAACAGTTCCTGCAGTATTTGATAACAGAGACCACCTCCAACACCAGCAGAAGGACAATTTTGCTGCGAAGATTTTCCTACTGTCATAAGTGAGCAACAGGCACATCAAGCAATCTGTCATTGAGAGGCAATATTGGACTAAGGGGTGCGTGTTGGGGGAATAAAGCAATAACTCACAGGAGACAGAATTAAAAACACCATAATTAAATAAGCCTTCAACATCAAAATGAGATACGTCAAACAGGGCCAGTATGTTTTTATTAATTCAGGGCCAGCCTTTCCCAAAGAGACGGGCTGGTAGGTAATTCATTCTGTTTGTTTACTCAAAGTTCAATTGTGTTCCACCAGTATTAAATATTTATTTAATTTCTCTGTGCATAAATGATATGACATACTAGCACAAAATAGTGACACTAAAAGCTATATGCATTAACTGATGCTTTGCGGGGAGAGGGAGAATGCTACCATGTGTCTTGCATTATCATATAACGTAGGAAATAGAGAGGAAATGGCCTTTTCAATTCTCCAAAGCATGCAGTTTGACAGTTCTCAGCAGTCTTATCTCGTGCAGAGATTAGAGCCAGGCAAATAAATTAAAGCAGTGTAATCAATGAATGCATTCCTTTTTCCTGTTTGTGAAGAGGGGAGGGAGGCTGGGGTAACAGCAGGTGGTCAGGTTAATCAATGCGTTCATGGGCCAGAATTACTAAATGAGTATTTGTGCGCATACGCATACAGAGCTATTGATTACGCATAACCCTATTTGCAAAGAAAACTCCTCTGAATAGTTTGTAGTTCTGATTAGACACTGGACTTGTGGGGACTGCGATTAAAAATATCTGTACCAGCCTAACTTACCAAGTTTATTGATTTAACTGCACCAGCATAAAAATCTCTCTGCTGCAGGATATTGAATGTGCATTACAGGTTAGTGCTTGTATCCTTGCATCAGGTCAGCTGAACAAACATCATTGTCCTGCCTGCGATCTGCCTGGATGACCCATCTTCATGGATCACTTGAGACCCTAGCTAAAATCACGAGAAGATTGGTCTCAGCTACAAGACCAAACACTGCAATCAAAAATCATTAAAAAACACAGGGAAAAAAGCTAATAGATGGAAATAGGGGTACAACCCAGGCAAAGATCCTGGCTGAAGAGTTGCTGACATATTTGTAAATTAATTATGTTTTGCAGCTTTAGCACCATTGCTTTGGATTCCCCGACAAACAAGGTGAAATGGGGTTAACATGAACTTGGGTTTAATGCAAACACTCTTCCAAAAATAAGGTGATGGGATTTAGTGCAAACATTCTTCCAAAAATAAGGTGATGGGAAGCATTTCTAGATCAGAGACTCAGGGCTGCGACCTTAAAGTTTTCCGCACCTCCCCAGGCTCCCGCAGGGGCAGGGTCTACAGTATTTTCTCATCAAAGCTCAGAGAAGCATACAGAGCTGCCTCACCTCCCGAGCACCGTGTAAGCAGGGGTGCTCAAGGGTCAGATTGCTCCAGCAGTGAAGACAGTACCCATCCAAAAAATGCACACATTAACCCAGATAGCCAGCAGACAGATTTATTGCCGTAGCTGAACTATCAGATCTGGCTAGTCCGTGTGCCTACCCCTGGGGAGTGCAGATTATCTCCTCTCCTCTCTCCCTAATCTGCAGACTGCTACCTGCAAACACACACAGTTTGCTCTAGCCTTAAACTGTTAGCTATTCACATCAGGGCCCTACCTTTTATTTGCTTGCAAAGCCCCTGGCACATTTTGGCACGACATAAATAAATGGAGAGTCCGTTCAATTTGCTCCTTCTTGTCGGCCACAGCTTCCTCAGGTTACCTCTTTGTTTGGGAATAATGGCTCTTTTCATACCTTGGATAAATACAGCCAATCCTCTTTTAATATTCCTGCATGTCTGCAAGTTCACTTCATCTGTTTGTCCTGGGATACTTCCAGCTATTTTCAGTGTCTTTCTATGGGTGTTCATAGGCACGTCTTTGCTACAGCAAGGTGCCCAGTGTAACGCAGAGCAGCGTCTGACCAGGCCGGTACTGGAAAGAGGCAGGTTTTATCATAGAATCATAGAATAGTTTGGGTTGGAAGGGACCTCTACAGGTCATCTAGTCCAACCCCCCTGCCATGGGCAGGGACACCTTCAACTAGATCAGGTTGCTCAGAGCCCCGTCCAACCTGACCTGGAATGTTTCCAGGGATGGGGCATCCACCACCTCTCTGAGCAACCTGTGCCAGTGCTTCACCACCCTCAGCGTAAAAAATTTCTTCCTTAGATCTGGTCTAAATCTACCCTCTTTTAGTTTAAAACCATTACCCCCTTGTCCTGTTGCAACAAGCCCTGCTAAAAAGTTTGTCCCCATCTTTTTTATAAGCCCCCTTCAAGTACTGATAGGCTGCAAGAAGGTCTCCCCAAAGCCTTCTCCTTTCCAGGCTGAACAACCCCAACTCTCTCAGCCTTTCTTCATAGGAGAGGTGTTCCATCCCCCTGAGCATTTTTGTGTGCCTCCTCTGGACCCGCTCCAACAGGTCCGTGTCTTTCTTGTGCTGAGGGCTCCAGAGCTGGACGCAGTGCTCCAGGTGGGGTCTCACCAGAGCAGAGTAGAGGGGCAGAATCACCTCCCTCGACCTGCTGGCCACGCTTCTTTGGATGCAGCCCAGGATACGATTGGCCTTCTGGGCTGCGAGCGCACATTGCTGGCTCACGTCCAGCTTTTCATCCACCAGTACCCCCAAGTCCTTCTTGGCAGGGCTGCTCTCAATCCCTTCATCCCCCAGCCTGTATTGATACTGGGGGTTGCCCCGACCCAGGTGCAGGACCTTGCACTTGGCCTTGTTGAACCTCATGAGGTTCACACAGGCTCACTTCTCGAACTTGTCCAGGTCCCTCTGGATGGCATCCCGTCCCTCTGGCATGTCAACCACACCACTCAGCTTGGTGTCATCTGCAAACTTGCTGAGGGTGCACTCAATCCCACTGTCTACGTCATTGATGAAGATCTTAAACAGTACCAGTCCCAATATGGACCCCTGAGGGACACCACTTGTCACTGATCTCCATCTGCAAATTGAGCCGTTGACCACTACCCTCTGGATGTGACCATCTAACCAATTCCTCACCCACCAAACTGTCCACTCATCAAGTCCATACCTCTCCAGTTTAGAGAGAAGGATGTTGTGGGGGACCGTGTCAAAGGCCTTACAGAAATCCAGATAGATGACATCCATATCTCTTCCCTTGTCCACTGATGGAGTCACTCCATCATAGAAGGCCACTAGGTTGGTCAGGCAGGACTTGCCCGTGGTGAAGCCATGCTGGCTGTCTCGAATCACCTCCCTGTCCTCCATGTGCCTTAGCATAGCTTCCAGGAGGATCTGTTCCACGATCTTCCCAGGCACAGAGGTGAGGCTGACAGGTTGGTAGTTCCCAACTAGGGAACTAGGTAGTTCTCCTTTCTACCTTTTTTAAAAATGGGTGCAATGTTTCCCTTTTTCCAGTCACCAGGGACTTCACCTGACTGCTGTGACTTTTCAAATATCATGGAGAGTGGCTTGGCAACTGCATCAGTCAATTCCCTCAGGACTCTAGGATGCATCTCATCAGGTCCTATAGACGTACGTATTTTCAGGTTCCTCAGGTGGTCACGAACCTGATCTTCTCTTACATTGGGAGGGACTTTGCTCCCCCAGTCCCTGTCTTGCAGTCCATCCACTCAAGAGGTGTGGGAAGACAGGCTGCCGGTGAAGACTGAAGCAAAAACGTTGTTGAGTACCTCAGACGACTTCTCATCCGTTGTTACCAGTTTGTCAGTTTTCGGATTAGCAGAAAGAGCAGAGGGCAGGAGGAGACACCACAACACAACTAGAGGCCCCTTTCTTTCCTTCCCAGGGCCCCACTGCAGAAGATGGGGCACGAACTGCAAAAAGATGCCCCCTCCACTCCCTGTTTGCAGGTTTCCTTCTCCAAGACACCTGCTGAGTGAAGCCATCCAGATGCCGAACAAGAGCCTGCTGCACTCACCATCAGCACCTCGCTGCTCCCCACCACCCCCCGAGCCCAGGCCACCACACTTGCTCTCCCCCCAAATGAGCTTCTCACCCTCCTCCGCAGGTGAAACCCACAGCCCCAGGCTCCCCCCACCACCACACCAGGTGTTTCAACAAGAATATGAAGTAGCTGAATTAATTGCCAGGGCTGTGTGAAACTTCAACAGACAAGTATGAACTCTGCTCTTTGGTTTGTAATAGCTCATAACGTATTGCTAGAGGGAGCCATTACAGTAGCACTTAACACTGACCAGTTTCTGCCCCCAGCAGATACGATGCTACAAGAACAAAGCCATTAGGAACAGTTTGGTCATGCATCAATTTTTTTCCACTTTGCATTGCAGCTAAACCTAGCTGAAAACTACTCTATCCTAATACAAGCTTTATCAAACGTTATGGTGACATCAAGGGTTACTTGCTATCGTTTGCCAAGCTCTCAATTGTATTGCCACACAGCCAGCAAAGAAAGAATCCCACTGAAGGATAATATTTGATGGTATAACTTTGTATAACATAACAGGGAAAAAATACCCCACAGTGCTTTTCAAGTGAATTCATAATGTTCTATAATGTTTTTTTTGGGGAAAAAATGCAGGGATAAAGTAAAAAGGAAATCAAAAGCACACCACAGCGTGCAAACTCCTCCGTTCAATCACTCCGAAGCGGCAAGAACAGCTCATATTTGGATGAGTTGGAAAGTAAAGTCTGCCAAACCCTTTCCCAGAAAATTATTTCAGGGAACGCTACCGAATTCAGAATAGTGACAGCACCATTATTTAACTTAAACACGGAGCAGATATTTTAGTTTGATTTTGCCCCTTGCATCTCAGATCAGCCAAAAAGCAGCCGTCCCTGCAAGGGAAAGTAGCAGTGATTAGCGACACGCTAGAGAGACTGGGGAAAACTTTGGTTAACTGTTCACAGACAAGGCTCTGCTCTAGGAAGAAGAGCTTTAAAATACCATTAGACCTTTACTAGAGCAGGCAGCCTTTGATTAATAAGGACTCATCCAAACGAGCGTTAACTATCAGACCCGTTAATAATTGAGACCAAAGATAAAAGCACAAATACACCCGGAGTCTGCCTCTGTGAGCTCCTTAAGTGAGGGGGCAAAAAACAAGAGTGTTGTGCGGCTGAAGGAGATATGAGACCCGCTCAGATACGGAGGAGATATGAGATCTGCTCCTGCCCAGACTCAGAAGTGACACTCATTCACTGTAGCAGGAATACAAATAGGCCACAAATCATCTGCATTGCTTCATAGAATCATAGAATCATAGAATCATTGAGGTTGGAAAAGACCTCTAAGATCATCGAGTCCAACCGTCAACCCAACACCACCAGGCCCACTAAACCATGTCCCTAAGTGCCTCATCTACTCGTCTTTTAAATACCTCCAGGGATGGGGACTCCACCACTTCCCTGGGCAGACTGTTCCAATGTTTCACCACGCTTTCAGTAAAGACATTTTTCCTTACATCCAATCTAAACCTCCCCTGCCGCAACTTGAGGCCGTTTCCTCTCGTCCTATCGCTTGTTACTTGGGAGAAGAGACCAACACCCACCTCGCTACAACCTCCTTTCAGGTAGTTGTAGAGAGCGATGAGGTCTCCCCTCAGCCTCCTTTTCTCCAGGCTAAACAACCCCAGTTCCCTCAGCTGCTCCTCAGAAGACTTGTTCTCCAGACCCCTCACCAGCCTCGCTGCCCTTCTCTGGACACGCTCCAACACCTCAACGTCCTTCTTGTAGTGAGGGGCCCAAAACTGAACACAGTATTCGAGGTGCGGCCTCACCAGGGCCGAGTACAGGGGCACGATCACTTCCCTACTCCTGCTGGCCACACTATTTCTGATACAGACCAGGATGCCATTGGCCTTCTTGGCCACCTGGGCACACTGCCGGCTCATGTTCAGCCGGCTGTCGACCAGCAGCCCCAGGTCCTTTTCTGCCAGGCAGCTTTCCAGCCACTCTTCCCCAAGCCTGTAGCGCTGCATGGGGTTGTTGTGGCCAAAGTGCAGGACCCGGCACTTGGCCTTGTTGAACCTCATACAGTTGGCCTGGGCCCATCGATCCAGCCTGTCCAGGTCCCTCTGCAGAGCCTTCCTACCCTCGAGCAGATCAACACTCCCACCCAACTTGGTGTCGTCTGCAAACTTACTGAGGGTGCACTCAATCCCCTCATCCAGATCATCGATAAAGATATTAAACAAGACCGGCCCCAGTACTGAGCCCTGGGGAACACCGCTTGTGACCGGCCGCCAACTGGATTTAACTCCATTCACCACAACTCTCTGGGCCCGGCCGTCCAGCCAGTTTTTTACCCAGCGCAGAGTCCACCTGTCTAAGCCATGAGCCGCCAGCTTCTCTAGGAGAATGCTGTGGGAGACGGTGTCAAAGGCTTTACGGAAGTCCAGGCAGACCACATCCACAGCCTTTCCCTCATCCACTACGCGGGTCACCTGGTCATAGAAGGAGATCAGGTTGGTCAAGCAGGACCTGCCTTTCATGAATCCGTGCTGGCTGGGCCTGATCCCCTGGTTGTCCCGCACATGCCTTGTGAGCGCCCTCAAGATGAACCGCTCCATAATCTTCCCCGGCACCGAGGTCAGACTGACAGGCCTGTAGTTCCCCGGATCCTCCTTCCGGCCCTTCTTGTAGATGGGCGTCACATTGGCAAGCCTCCAGTCATCCAGGACCTCCCCCGTTAACCAGGACTGCTGATAAATGATGGAGAGCGGCTTGGCGAGCACCTCCGCCAGCTCCCTCAGCACTCTCAGATGGATCCCATCCGGCCCCATAGAGTTGTGAGCATCCAGGTGGCGTAGCAGGTCATTGACTGCTTCCTCTTGGATTATGGGGGGTTCATCCTGCTCGCCGTCCCTGTCTTCCAGCTCGGGGGGCCGAGTACCCTGAGGATAACTGGTCTGCCTGTTAAAGACTGAGGCAAAGAAGGCATTGAGTACCTCAGCCTTTTCCTCATCCTCAGTGACAATGTTCCCCCCCGCATCCAATAAGGGATGGAGATTTTCCTTGGCTCTCTTCTTGTCATTAATATATTTGTAAAAGCTTTTTTTGTTGTCTCTAACGACAGCGGCCAGATTGCGTTCTAGCTGGGCTTTTGCCTTTCTCATTTCCTCTCTGCACGACCTAACAAGATCCCTGTACTCTTCTTGAGTCGCCTGCCCCTTCTTCCACAAGTGGTAAACTCTCCTTTTTTTCCTGAGTCCCAGCAAGAGCTCCCGGTTCAGCCAGGCCGGTCGTCTTCCCCGCCCGTTCTTCTTACGGTGTATGGGGACAGCCTGCTCCTGCGCCTTTAAGACTTCCTTCTTGAAGATCGTCCAGCCTTCCTGGACCCCTTTGACCTTCAGGACTGTCTCCCACGGGACTCTCTCAACCAGCGTCCTGAACAGGCCAAAGTCCGCCCTCCGGAAGTCCATGGTTGCGGTTTTGCTGCCCCCCCTCCTTACTTCACCAAGAATTGAGAATTCTACCATTTCATGGTCGCTAAGCCCAAGACGGCCTCCGACCACCACATCTCCCACCAGTCCTTCATATTTCCTTCTGGATGGGAGAGAGGGCTGGAAGAAACATGCAGATGCCAAAACCTTCTGCTAAGAAGATGCATGAAGCTGGCTGTTAATGCTGACCTGCCCCACTGTTTTCTTTTTGCAGTACTAGCTTCCCTGAATAAATTATGTCTCTGGGTCTTTTATACCTGAATTTATTCTTCAGCAGCCTTTGACCGAGCTTCTCTCTTTGGTAGCAAAGTGCCCACGGTGATGACAGCCCAAATCACCTCCCGTAACCTCTCCACCCTCCCTCTGTGCTCGAGAGGCACGTGGTGGGGTGCAGAGACCCCTGCCCGGCCCCCCCCTCTGACACAGCAGTGGGGAATGACTGCCTGGGCTCAACCAAGCAAAGTGCTCTACCAGCCTTTCTTTGAGGCTGTAGAGATACACTGGCTGCTACGTAAACCAACACCAGCAGCTGAGAATAGAGCCTCACCCACGTGTGGTCCTATGCTTGCATGCGCGTTTTATGGTAACTGTGTCCTGACACAGCCTGTTGGGGGGATGCCTTTAGAGATGATGGTTCAATGACTAGAAACAGCACCAAACAAAAGAAAACAAAAAAAACCCCACCAAAATTAAACAAAATTTTTAAAAAATCAAATACACATTCAAAGACAGAATTAGGAGATATCAGGCAGAATTCTTAAAACCTTACTATAGGACCTCATTCTCTAGAATTAGCAGCAAGAGAGTGGATTTACTTTTTTTTCTTCTTTTAAAGCTGGCAAATGTCTCGCAGCTCTGTAGTGAAGACATGGACGTGAGGGAAAAACACAAGAGGACTTAGCATTTTGTTGTTTAGATGCGATGCTCCAAGGCAGGATTTTTCTTATGCTTACTCTATGTGAAGCATTATTTTAAGAAACAAGCTGGGATATTTTTATCAAAATCACTACAGTTTCTGGATAAAAATTGGCATATCTGTTTCATCAGGCCTTTAAAAATGTTTGCCTGAAGAGTTCCCTGTAAAATCACCTAAACATCATGACAGGTGCATAATAATGTTTAGATTGTTACTAAATATGATATATATTATTAACATACAAATATATTTATATATAGTATTATATATGTTATACTATATATATAAAATATATATATTTCTGACAACTCACTATTTTACTGCAGTGTCTTGAGACACCTTTTCCCCAATATAGCCCCAGCAACTAAAGCAAGCAAACCCCATATTACCCTGTTTTTTAAGTTCCTGGTTGTAGCAGATCTGAGATGAGAAGGAGCACAGTGAAGCTATTGAGAAATTCTGTCAAACTGAAATCAGAGCCCTTTTCATGACAGAGAGCTGTTGTCATCTCCCTTCACGAGAAAGGAGGATTTTTCACTTGGGTAAACCTCAAAGCAAGTCTGGTCCCAGTCCTCCTCCCCTACCCAAACATACAGTGGGCTCAATGGTCCCCGTGGTCCTTATGCTCCTACATGCAGCAGGTGGTTTCTGGGTGTTTCTAGACGAAGGCTTACACTAAATTAAAGAGATGGGGAACCTGCAGGTCATCCGAAGGGCAATACTCCTGCGAGTGCTGAGGAGAACATCAAGGGGCCCAGAGGACCCGACCCGGTGGTTCTTTCTGTAAAGGGTAACGGTGAGGGAGAAGAGAGTGACAAGGTGCTTTCAGGACAACTTATTTCCAGAGAAGAATGGTAGGCAGGGAATTTGGAGAAAAAGAAGCAGATATTAGTAAACAAGAGCAGAAATGGTGGTCAACAGCCCTGATATTTTTAAATACATTTCAAATTTTAGAAAAGAAACAAGATTTGAACTGGAAAATCAGTACGGACAGCCGGAGAGCTCCATGACATGGACAGTCAAGTCCACAGGTCACCAGTAAACAGCATGCAGAAGAAATTCAAGCCTACCTATGAGCCTTGTCAGGATACCAAGAGCGTTTCCCCATGCTGGCGTGGCTGTTACTTTCCAGGGACAGGACCCAAGCCGCTGCACTCATTTCCTCAGCAGTTATTTTCTTGGAACTCAGCAGAGTATTTCTTCCTTTTTTTCCCTCCCCGACAGAAAAGCATGTGATGTTATTTAATGTGACAAGCCAGCTTTCCCATCATTTTAATTTCTTTCAAGGAGAAGCACCCCACACAGAAATACACAATGCTACACAATAGCATGCCAGAGGGTCTAAGCGGGGAGTGGGGAACGCTTTCAGAGTGTGTCTAAGAGGGTGACATGCAATGCAGTTTTTTCATAATTTTCTTTTATTTCCTCCCTCTTTGCAAGGCTTCCAGTCAAGTGACATTTTGTCTGATATTCACATCATTTCCCAATTATAGTTCTTCTAAAATTCTTGTGAACAGCTGAATAATTCCTGGCGTGGCTTTGTTACAGCTCATTTCACTGCATTAGCTTCCACTACCTCTCCTCTTTAGAGGCTGAACCTGGAGATGTAGTTCAAATCTCCCTCTCTCTCTCATCCCTCCCTCTCCACTTTTGTTTTTACCAAAGCAGGTCTCTTTTATCTCAACTTCCATTTTGCAACATTTCTATCATGACCTGGTTTAGCATAATTCTCCCAGCATACGACAGCTAAAAGAAAGGCTAAAACGTATCCTAGTGATATAATTGCCCCAGCAGTTCAGCACTACTTACCTGAGGCATTCCTGAGCAGGCAGGGTACTTACGAACAAGAAAGATCAAGAGCAATATCGTGACTCTGTTATGTTCAAGACTCTCCAGCACACTTTCACAGTTGAAGGAGAGCAGTGAATTTGGGGTAGGATATTCAGAAGCAATAAAAAAAAGGAGCAATCCATTTTTTATGCCTTTGAAAAGATGGATGCTCGTTGAACATCTCTCCTGCAAATATTTGTACTCACTGGCAACTTTCTAGATATAACACAGCCCATTGAATGCCACTGACAGTCCTCTCTTAGGTTAGGCTATTCACATGGGGAACTTTTTCCCCCCCCAGGCAGAGCAATATAGAGTTTGCCAGCCTAGAGGCCATCCTAAATGGATGCTGCAGTCCTGGCTCTGCAGACCAAGTGCTTATCAATCTGGTTTCTCTCCCCTCCCTCCCCCCAAATTGAAATAGCCTGAAGATGTGAGCTGTGCAAAACGACAGGCTCGCTGAGAAGCTTGTGATCATTAGTGAGTTCACTCACAGTTATAACCCACCAAACACTGTTTTTTGTGGCAGCCAGCCACAAGTCTGAAGGATTTTTCAGATGTGAAGACCAATTTTGCATGCCATGACACCATTGATGCTCACTGGGGCTGGAGGGAAACTTTCTGAAATACTTCAGGTTCATTTAAGATAGCTTAACACCTAGAAAGAGACCGAGGAAGCAGAGATGGCTATTACCTCTATATGTAGTCCCTCCATCTTATCTCTTTAAAAAGAGACACTGGGAAAGAATCTCCTAGGTTGTTGTCCCTCACAGCCTCACCTCTGCAGACCTTTGAAGACCAGCTGCAGTCAAGTCCTGCTCGTCCCCGCTGACATCCAAAAAGCAGCAACACATGCGTTAACAAGAGCAGAAACTGGAGTCCTAGTGCAGACCATGCAGGACAGAGCTGATTTTCAGCTACCTGGTCGTTATTTTGCACCCCTGGATTCAAGCCTGTTCCCCAGCCCACCTGTGCAGACTGCAGCAGTATGAAAGCTCACGCTTTATCCCCCTTCTTTGTGCAGCCACGTGAACTGTTTGTGGATACAGATACTCGCTGAGAAGCAGAGCACAGATCAGGAGCTCGCTGGGGCTAAGTGAGCTAAGCCAGGCTACCAATGCCTACACTTGGGTGATTTACTTTTTTCCCGAAGAGATTGCAGGTAGAGCTTACGTTGCCACCTGGGTCCAATAGAAAAGGCACCAGGCTGGGGAGTTAAGAGCCTTCAACTGCTGTCTCGGCTATGTTGTTGCTGCTATGCAATGATGAGCATTGCAATGATCCTGCACAAACTGGATCCTGCATCTGCAAGCTGGTCTCAGCACTGGGGTTAACGCCAGCTTTTTCATCCTTCCCTCCCTCGCTATGCTCAGGGAACAAATTCCTCCACCCAGAACACATGTCCCAGCTCATACCTGAGCTGAGAGGTTGAGATGTCCTTCCTTCCCCAGCCCAAAAGCTGAGCAAAGATTATCCTGAGGTCACCTTTGCAGCAAGAGGCATATTTCTGAGAATGTTCCTGACCACAGAATTCCCACCGTGCTTTGCTTCTGCTGCACCGAGCCAAGAGCCTATAGATTTCCTGCTCTTAAAATACATTAACGTAATAAAAGTCAGAATTACACAGCCTGGTATTTGTGATTTACAGCGCTAGGCCAAACACAACAAGTAAGAAATAAGAGTTGCCATCCTGTGGCAACTCAAACAATCCAAGTCTATTATGCAGAGGGTGAACTTTTTACCTGCAGTGGAGAAGAAAACCTATTGTGTCCATTACAGCCAAAACAAAATTGATGGAGAAACATCTGCAATACTTTTTTCTGGGTTTTGAGTGAATAGATCAACATTACTAATGACTGGTCTTGGCAGCTGTCCTGTCTAATTACCAGCTGCGCTCGGACATTATCATCTAATATTAATACCACTGGAAACGCTTATAACATTCAGTTTATCATGATGTCATGTCTGGCTTCTTGTCTTTCTTCTCCAAGTCTGCATGGTTAACCTAGACCAGTATCACTCCCTGCTTCCAGACTGAGCTGGCATTTTCAGAGCCTCTTTGCTGAGGATGGTTTTAAGAAAAGCATCACAGGGAAGCAAGCAATGCACTGTAGACATTCAGCCTTTGCTCTACGATTAGCTTTATTCTGTCCAGAGTCTCTTTTTTTCCATATCCACATCAGTATTTAAACTTCATGCATAAGCACAACCCCAGTGACCAGTTAATGAAGCTGAAGTTTAATTTTAATGTGTTCTGCCCTGAAGAACAGTGCTTTTGCTGGCACTGACTGAAAGACTTAGATGAACAACCAGCAGCGCTCTAGCACTGCACCTGTAGCACCCAAGACGAGTAACCCAGACACAAGATCTTTGCCTTTCAAGCCTATGTATCAATGGTAGAGCCATGCTTTTCTGTTAACTTCAACAAGCGAAAAAGGGGGAATTGTCTCTTTGCATTTAAATGAATGACCTTAACAAGGTTTCTGAAGGGACACCGAGGAGCAGTCCAATTCAGGAGAAAACTTAGGCTAAGGATTACACCACACTATGCGTTTGACGTTCTGCAGTACCAAAACACCAGGAAAAGGTGCATTGGGGCACTAACTCAGGGTCTGCATACTCTCCTGAGGGCAATGCAGGCTTTAAATGCCACATTGAGACCACAGAAAAACAAAATATTGTACTAATCTCTAGATTAAACACTTGGCAGACAATAGGAGCTTGCTTTTTCTTGCTAGCATGCTTCAGCAGTCAGATACCCAGATGAATGCACCTGCAGGGATGAGGGGGGAGCCAGGTCTCGCCTCTGAGGCTGTGACGCGTTTTGGCTTCCTGTTGGTATCAGCTTCTAGGAAATGGGCCCTGTTTCCACAAAGATGGATATAAGCCAGGCATTTTCCATAGGTCATTTGGCTTCTAGTCACTGCTTATGAGGTATTTTTTTCCCCTCCTGTGAGACCACCGAGGAGATGGGCCTTGCATCCCTTCAGCCTCACCACCTCAGCCCCCCTTCGTCGTGCTGGCAAGCAGCTGCTGCGGCATCGCTTCAGAAACCAGGTGCTTCTACCCCAGGGGTACAAACTGCATGACCCCACTCTGTATAAAAGGGCCACATTAGTCACAGAAAGCGCTTCCAGGAAGGCTAATCACTGGGAATGGACCCAGGCACTGATGCTTTGCATATTAAGTATCTCTTACTGCAAGAATCTTCCCTGCTCTTCAATTAAATAATATTCAGAGGAAGTACTGGTTACAAACCTTCTCCACCATCATCCTTAATAGCTGGTAAAACAGTTACTTTGATCCCTGATGATGTTGCACGACCACAAAAGCAGCGGAAGAGTGGATGCTGTCCTCAGGCACAGTAAGTCGGAAATTACTGCGCATGCAAGCTTGAAGTTTTCTCGCGGACATCTGCTTTGAGGTCCTTAGCACCCATGCACCCCTCAGCTGCCCTCCATTACGATCATCTGCAAGAAAACCAGCAGTTATTACAGTGAAGAGAACCTAACTCAGGAGCCAAAATTATGGTCATGCCGCTAATATATACAGGTCTCCTCTTACTCCAGAGGAGGGCAGACTCAAGTCCTGAGCCGTCAAACCCAAATTTGGGCACAAGTCTAATACAAATGAAAACATTGCCTTTTCAGCGTATCGTTAAGCATTATAGCAAGTCTGAATCTGAATTAAGTTACCCCAATCTTAAAAGGGAATAAGTTACAAGTGAACATGGAAGGATCCTGTACCAAGGATCCTTCAAAATTACAAATAGACTTACTGTATCTGGGACGTACATAGGCAGGCATACAATGTGTAGCTGATCAACGACTGGAAGACCTTTTGCCAACTGTTATCCTGCTGTGAGTTTTGCTTTTTTCACTAGCATGGGAAGGGAAGGAAGAAAGAATCTGACTTTTCAGCTAAAGCATGTGTATTTGGTTTTCCTTTTTCTCTCCAGTGCAAGCGGCAAGAAGTAGGGCAATTACAGGTTCTAATATATTTACATTATTTTGGGGTTGTTTGTTTTTTTAAGTGGATTAAGCAATATCAGAATACACATGCCACGAGCAAGGAACAGCTGAGCACTAGGGCTAAATGAAGATCAAAGGGCATCTATGCATCCGGATGTGCTTCCTCTAACTGTTTTTTGCTTGCGCACTAAGTACTAGGATCTATGTCTGTAATATAAACAACATAGAGCATGGGAATTAATGGAAAGGAAAGTGGGGATGACAAAAATTATTTGATATCAAACCTCACATTTGAGTTTTTCTTAGAAAACATAATAATTCCCCAGAAAACAGAAGGTAGGGGTTTTCATAACATTTAACTCTATTTTCTGAAGTATGGTACCTAGACAAAAGTTGCTGTCTGGTGGCGAAAGAGAACCAAAACACGAAGCTGGTAGCAGCTGGGAAGTTCAACAAACCAAGTAAGGGTTTGAGATGGGCAAAACTCAAATGGACTTAATGCCAAGCTGCTGGGTGTCCAGCCAGCATGTGGCAGTAGGACGGAGCTCCACCGTTTCCCTGCATGTGTAACAGGGCGCTCCTGACCCAGACATTCCAGTTTCCTGCCTCGGTTCACTCGCTTTCTCTCGTTGGTTGGTGGTATTACGCACATCTCTCAGAGGATGTGCTTTTTAATGTTATCACCTGTTGAAGTAGCTTCAGGACGAAAAAAAATAAAATCTTTTGCTCCTTCTAAGGAGGTACAATTTTCTCTAACTATCTGAGTTCAGCTGTGGTGCATGGTGGGGATGATTATTTCTTTTCTTGCAGAGCAAGCAAGAGCGCTAAACATCTCTGCAATTACTTCAGACCCTATCACGAGTGTTTTACATTCATTTCAGTCCATCAGGCTTTTTTCAGGTGAATGTTCTTTTTGCTATTGGGTGCATTTTCTCAGGACCCGCAAACCCACACCTTTGTGAGACACCTGACAAAACTGCAGCACTCCTCAGCTGGCTGCTTGCTCCCTTGGGATGTACATGTATGCCTCGCATCAACAAAGCTGTTCTCAGTCCACCTGTGAAGAGGAATTGTTATTTTCTCATTTGAATGTGGAAGCAACACCAGGTGAGACAGCAAAATATGCCAGATGGAGAGGTCAAGACAGCACCATCTCATTTACAGGACTCCAAACCACATCAGGTTTTTTGTCTCCTTTCAGCACACGAGTCCCAGCTGTGTCTCGTTTGCTGGTGACAGAGGATGCCAGCAGTGAGAAGGGGGGCGAGATGCCGGGTGGGATCAGCCATTTCACCCCCCTTCCCCGAGCCCAGGTGACTCTGACCAAGGCCAAGGTGGCCCCAGCAGGTCTCAGGTGGTGAGGTCTGAACCTAGGGAGGGAGAGTAGATCGCTCCCTCCAAATTCCAGGGCTCTCACTGACCTCCCTTCCCTGCCCCCCAAACCAGCGGGGTGAAGGAAGCACCCCTCCCCGCCCCCAGCATTGCAGGCATCTCTTCTGCTGCTATTCACACCACCAGTCCCCCATATTAGGCCACCGCATGGAACACCAAATAAGACCATGAAAAGCAGCAGTGTGCATGCAGCACAGCTAAAGGTCACTGCTGCATGTGAATTCACTTCTTAAAATAATTAATTGAACAACAGCCTGACATTTACCCTGCAAAGGGATTTTTGAAAGTTTGCTTGCTGAAGCCTGATGTTCACAGGCTGCAATGTTTACTGCTGAGGGGGCAGAGGATCATTGTTATTCTAGAGCAAATGAAAGAAAATGGATCAAATTCAACTCTGAGTAAAGGAAAAAAAACCCATATAGGCAAACCTTGCATTGGACTCGCTCAGCTTTGCTCTTTCTCCCTGTTTTGTTTCGTGGGACCAGTGAATACCATTAGGGCTGAACAAACATTTCTAACGCAAAAAGTAATTTCCCCTTGCACGTAATGTCTTTGCTCAGGGATGAAGTTTCACACGCCTTTTCCTACCTCAGAAATATTTTTATTAATGTTATTTGCAGGACAGGAATGAGAGTCTAGATAATGGTCAGGCAGTTTTTTTGAGGATATAGAGGAAGAAGGAATAAAAGAAAGGAAATTGTTGTGCTCCCTTCCTTACATCTTCTTTTTAACTCAGTTGCAAGTGTCTCATCCCTCTGTGTCATAGATGGGCTGGGCTGGGTGGCCTGATCAGCATCAGTTGTGAGGGGCCAACAACCTAAAACCGTTCTTTTTACGCACTTGGCTTCTGCGCACCCATGGGCCATCAACTTCCTTCTGACTATACATGCCCTTTTAAGCTCTGGAAGGAACAGGCAACAGACTCATTATCAATGATGTTGAACACAGCGGTTGCTCACTCAGAAGCCTGTTCCACACAATGTTCATTTAGTATTTCGTCTCACAGGGAAACTAAAATGTGAATTTTCATTGTGGACTTGGACTAGACTCTATTCCATTTTCAAAGCAGTTGATATTTGAATGGAGTGCATATCAGAGCATCTCATCCTCTAACCAGCTTTCTGTCCATTTAAAAAAAATATTAAAATAAAAAACTTTCCCCCTGCCCCACAGCAACTTAGTTTCTTTAGTAGCCTCTGGTGTGGACCCTTGCCTAATGCTGTTTGGAAATCCACATACCTCCCCTCTTCTGGGCCCTCCTTATCCACATACTCAGTGACAGCCCCATGGAGGCTAGTCAGGTGGGGTGTCCCTTTACAAAAGCCATGCTGACTGCTTCCCACAGGCTGTGTTTATACCTACCTGCCCAATGCTCTTATTCCTTACTATCAGACTGTCATCTTACCACTGCCCTGTCATTCCCAGGATGCCCTCTAAAGCTTCATTTATAAAGGGAGTTTACAATTAGGGATTTCAACTCTCCTTTAAGGAAACAAGCTCTTTATGTGCAATGATACCGATTTTAAGTTTTGGCAATGAAAATCTCAGTCTGGTGTTTGTATGTTCTTCTAGTCACAGCCAAGCCTGTGGTTCTCAGCATTACAGCAACTGCAAGCAAAAGCTTAATTCTTCTTTACGTATTGCGTGTCTTGCCTAATCACCTGCTATTTGTAGAGTAACACACAGTTTAAAGGGAATCTCATACACTAGCGCATTGTAGCACCTCGCATTAGAATGCATACGCAGAGACAACATGTACATCTCCCAAATCACGATATAAACCAAACATTTTTCTTTAAACAGTATACATTTTCTAACATATTTGCATAATTAGATTGTAGGATTTATCACACAAATCACAATTACAATCTGCTTTCTGAACACACATCAATATGCACAGCATCATACTGCAGACTGTGTGCAATGTAAAGATACCCAAGCCAGACTTTCGAGCTCTGCTATTGTATAGGTACCAGGGAAAGAACAAAGGTAGCTACTGTGTCAGGGTGGTCCCTGCAGTCACGTGAGACTGACTGGATAATTTACCTCATCAGGTTACAGCCAGCTCTGAAATTAATGGTGCAACCCTAACAGGCCAAGCTTAAGCAGCAGGTAGATTTGCAGGTTTATTGCAAGTGCATTTAGGTCAATTATTTTTAAAAAAATCATTTTACTTTCCTAAAGGTACATTATGAAGCCGGTTAATCTTATGGCTGGCAGGCTAGACGTGGCCTGGGACCTCTTGTACATCTTGGCTTTGGATCCCAGCTCTTCTATCTACTGGCCAGGGTTATTTATGCTTGACCTCCGTGACAAATCCAGGTGTGGTACCCAGCCATCAGGGCTGGGGTCCTTTACAGGCCACTTGTTTCTCAAGCGCAGCTCATGCACGGACACACGTGGCACATTTCTCAACATCCAGTACTAATATTTTGCAATTCCTTTATCTACACACTTCATTGGCAGAGTTCCTCCTGTTTACAAACTCTGATCAATCAAGTCAAGGCAAGTTTACTGCTGTGTCTTTCTTACAGGGGGTTGTTCTGCTGGTGCTGTTTTGAACGCCAGCTGGCTGCTTTGACCGCGCTTCAGCTCGGCAGAACAAAATGCAGCATTGCCGTTCTGGTGCTCAAAAGGGCTGCACAGACCTTTTCCAGGAGGGAGCCTCTGGGCTCCTTGCAGACAGCAGTGCTGACCACTGCAGCCAGGCAGCCCATGGGAAGCGGCACGTCCCTCCCACTCTCCCTCAGCAGGAACGTAACCAGTGCAGATTTCCAAATGCAATGGTCCGCATCAAAGGTTACTGAAGAAACAGAGCTCGCTCGTGATTAGAAAAAAGGCTCTGGACTAAAAATAGATTAAGAGATGGGAAGGAAACGGCAGGACTTAGCAGTCAGTTTTGAAGACAGAGAAAAGTCAGCAGAGACATCTCCCAGGAATCAGTGCTGAGACTGTTTCTAGCCAGCATCTTTCTCAGAGATGGGAGTGAACAGTGAAATAGCCATGTTTTTGCACGATGTTGAGGTCTTTTTTTGTATGTCGAGGGCAAAGAGTTTCAGCAGGAGCTGAACAGGCAGAAAGGTGGCAGGTGAGCTTTGGTGTCAATGTAAGCAGGGAAATACACCTAGGGAAAATAGCCTACCTGTGCCTACACAATGTGAAGCTTGGAAGAGGCAGTTACAACTCGGAAAAGAGATCTTGGAGTGATCATTGACAGCTCTTGGAAATTTCTAACTCAGCGTACAGGAGCAGAAAGAAAGAAAACACCAACATATGTTGGACATCATCAGGAAGTGTAATGAGAACAAGACAGAAAGCAACACTTTGCTACCACATAATAAATTGGCAGCCTACATCTTGAAAATGTTGTGTGGCTTGGGTCTCTGCATCTCAGGAAGGACATAGTGAAATTAAAGTACAGAGAAGGGTAACTAAAGTGATTAAGGGGACAGTGCAGTTGCCCAACAAGGAGAGACTGTAAAAGACTGGGACTCTTCAACTTGCAAAGGACAAAGCCAAGGGATATTATACAACACAATATCAATATAATGACATAATATCAAAGCTGGTGGCCATGCTGAATGCCAAACTGTTGTTCACCAGATCCCATATTGTAGGAAATAGAGGACACTCAAGGAAACTGGCTGGAAACCAGCTTAAAAAAGTTAAAACAACTCCTTACGTAGAAGGTAGTGAACTTCTGGGACTTGCTGCCACAGGAGACTGTGGATGTCAATAGTATCAGCAGGTTAAAAAAGGAATTAAACAAATTCACAGACAATATATAAATGATTTCTGAAAGGACTGGCCAAAGCTGTATTCTGTATAATTTTTATGACGGTGATTGTGGATGTTACAGAAGTATGAAGGACATGGACCAATACAAATGGCAGGGCTTGCATAATCTCCTTAAACAGCACCTCCTGTTGCCATTAAAATCTATGCAAGTTTTGCAATCATCTTCAAATAAGGCCGGCATACCACAGAAGCAGCATAGGCTCCCATATATCATGAATGGGAATTGCTGGTAACCCAGTAGCTAAAGGCTGTGATATGGTAAGGAGGCTCACTCTCAGGCTCAGAAACTTCAGAGGACTTCTACAATTTTGACTGGATAACCCAGTTCCATCATACACGGTGCAGAGTGGATCTCATCAGATCTTAAGCAAAACCTGAATGCAAACATTGCTACATATTGCTTACCAAAATACAATAAATATATTGTTGAGACTCCACAGTGCACTTCATTGTAACTGAATACTGTGGAGCCGCACATTTTTCTGTTGACATCCTAAAGACACAGCATCTTGACCTTCAAATTTTAGGACCGAGACAGAAAAAACAACTCATCATTTGGGAAAGAGCCATGAACAAACTGGGATTCGTTGAGCTGCAATCAAGGTTTATCTGAGCTTTTTGTTTTCTTGGTTTAGAGGATTGTTTGGGAGTGTACCATAAGGACACTCTCAAGATCAACGTTCTCATTTATAAGTATCTGCAAAATATCCCCTAACCTCCCTGTCTTTATATGACATATTTTTAAACAGCGGGAAATCCAGACTACAATAAAAAAACCCACATACTCAGCTCTTCCAGCAAAATGCTAAATCACGTTATAGCGTATTCATCTGTCACAGCCTGTCACAAAGAATGAAGAAAACTGAAGGAAGGGGTCACTTATGATGGTTTACTAAATCTCTCCTATGCCAGCTTTCAGTTGGAAGGGTAATACTAGTCACAGTAAAGAGCCTAAATCATGCCCTGTATGTCAGCTTGATAACATCAAAGATAACACACAAGGGAAACATTGACCCTTGCAACTACTGGTGAGGCAGAAGGCCCAGGTTACTGATGGGAAAAGGGATGTCTGGCAGCAAAAGGACACTGAGAAGCACTGCAGGTAAAACCTCCAAAAAACTTCTTGGCAACCCCATACCTAAGGACCACGGTACATTATACTCTGCTCACCTAGGTGTCTCAGTCTCAGATGCTTAATAAGCAACTCTGAGTCTTCTGTAATTCAGGTAGGTTCACTGGAAACTACTGGCTTCGGTTTTGCTATCGCAGAGCCTGTGATGGTTGCAGGAATTTTCTAGGTCTCATTTATGTGTGCTAGTCTACAATTTGCCACCAACATATGTTGTTGATAAGGAGATCTGAGAAGAGGCTTGAAGGAATGCACATGACCATTATATCTCAAGAATCAGAGCTAAAATTATACGCTTAATCCACTTACAAAGCCTGTTTCTCATTGCAACACAAGTAATCACCCCCATGATTCTGCCAAATTGACTGGTGTGTCCCAGTTAACATCTTGCACCACCAGGTCTGTTTAGATTTCTATGGATTAACTTTAGTTTTGAGAGGTAGAGTTAGCAATAGTTACTTCTCAGCTATCTGAAACAGTAATCACAGGTACTGGGTACATGTGAAATTGTATTGATGTTTAGTTCCAGAAGCAGTAACTTTTTACCAAGACACAGACACCTTTTACTCCACATGAACTTGTGACTTCTGAAAAAACCCAAAAAGTTTGCTTCATTCCAACAATTTTTTTGCATAAGTTAGTGTTAATGATTGGCTAAAAAACACCTCACCTCCTTACCACAACAATGCATTTGTGTGGGAGCAATATCATCATTGCTCTTTAAGGTTCAAATTACACAAACTCCCCCTTTACTCAGCAGCCAAGATACTTTCTGAGGAATTTCTTATGAGATGAATGAACAGGTCAAAACAGGCTGCTGCCCAATGCCATCGTAGATAAACCCTGGTGTACATACTTACCTAGAAACCTAGACAGAAAGGATCTGTTCATATCGTCACGGCTTTTTGATGTGGTTGTGCATTATGGCATCCTGAACACTCACTCCCAATTTCAAAGCCTCAGAAGCAGGCTGAGCCACAACTTTCTACTCCTTTGATGGAAATTTGGATCCATGGGTTTTGTTGGGGATGAGGGGTGGGGGCGAAACAGTGTGAATTGCTAAATTTAAAGAGAGTTACATCTGTAGTAACAGACATTTTCCATCCGTAAGCCAAGGGTCTTTTCATCATTTTACTTCCTTGAACAGATTAGCTCTAACAACTGCTTTTTAGAAGCCTGCGTTGTAACATCAACCCCTCCCAGCTTTTTGGTTATTCCTCTCCACTTCATTTACAAAAACATGAACTCATGTCTGGTGCTTGCTTCTAACCTCTGCTCCCTTCTTGCTCAGACAAGAGATCCCATATGCCTTCGTGCCCTCGGAGGCGCCCGGCTGAAGGTCAGCTCTGGAGCACATCTCCTTCTTCCACCATGAAACTGAGCAAACTTCAAACTCTATGAAACTTTCTGTCTCTCCATCACACGATACCAGGGCAGTTAGGTGTTATATATTCTCTTAATGCAATTTTGTCCACATGAACTCTGTCCGAGTCTCTCTTTCCGATAACTGTATTTCCAGAGATACAGCCTGCCCCTTCAGACACTGCTTACAAGATAGGGGCATGAACGGAGAAACATAGTGGATCAAAGGAATAGCTTCTAAGAGCTGAAGGCAGGAAGCAAGGGAGCTGCACACACACAAGCCAACACTGCTCCTGACTTCAGGAGCTTTTTTGTTTTGGTTTGGTTTTAACAGCAGCTAATCAGTAGAATACAGACATAAAAGATGCACATGTCACTGCTCCTCTGTGATCTCCTGTGCTTTGCCACCACCCACACCCTCTGGAGAAATGGGGTCCTTCCAAACCAAGTTCTGAACTACTTCAGCTGAAAAAAAGCCAGAATGCACTAATCCCACCCATGTATGACAATGTCACTTTTATCCATAAACATGCGTGCAATATTGGCTGGTACAGATATCCATGTGATACATGGATAGTATATTACTTCCAGTGTGCTGCACAGTACTGGTTCAGAAGACACGAACTTGAAAAGTCTGTCCTGTTTAAACAATGCTGAACTCAAAGTATGGCATTATACCTGCTCCCAATATGACTGCCCTTTTTTCTATTCCTACAAGCACTTTTTCCCAGTTTGTTAAGCTTCCTTCCCCCTTTTATGCATCTTGCCCTCTGAAGGACTTGCCCAAATACTTGGCAGGCTACACCAATGTGCGCTTCCAGCCAAGTGAAGGAACACCCAGGCAGGGTGAAGAATTTGCAAATTGCAGATTAAGACCTGAGAGAAGACAACAAAAAGAAAAACGGACAAAGAAATGATGTTTTTCCCCTATAACTTACTGTTGCCAACATTCAAAGAAAACAAACAAAAAAAAGATTCATGGAGGCTGTTTGGGGAGCAGGGAAGGAAAGAAAATGTGGGGGCTGCACATTAGCTAAACAGAAATGCACATTGACGGTCACATACATTCATACATACAGTCTGCACAAAGCAGATGATGTGCATTTGAGACAGCCACCTGCTTCACCTGTTGACATGCATATACTCCCACTCACGGACCTTGCCTTGATGGAGGCAATATCATAGAATCATAGAATCATTGAGGTTGGAAAAGACCTCTAAGATCATCGAGTCCAACCGTCAACCCAACACCACCATGCCCACTAAACCATGTCCCTAAGCGCCTCATCTACTCGTCTTTTAAATACCTCCAGGGATGGGGACTCCACCACTTCCCTGGGCAGACTGTTCCAATGTTTCACCACTCTTTCAGTAAAGACATTTTTCCTTACATCCAATCTAAACCTCCCCTGGCGCAACTTGAGGCCATTTCCTCTCGTCCTATCGCTTGTTACTTGGGAGAAGAGACCAACACCCACCTCGCTACAACCTCCTTTCAGGTAGTTGTAGAGAGCGATGAGGTCTCCCCTCAGCCTCCTTTTCTCCAGGCTAAACAACCCCAGTTCCCTCAGCCGCTCCTCAGAAGACTTGTTCTCCAGACCCCTCACCAGCCTCGTTGCCCTTCTCTGGACACACTCCAACACCTCGACGTCCTTCTTGTAGTGAGGGGCCCAAAACTGAACACAGTAGTCGAGGTGCGGCCTCACCAGGGCCGAGTACAGGGGCACGATCACTTCCCTACTCCTGCTGGCCACACTATTTCTGATACAGGCCAGGATGCCATTGGCCTTCTTGGCTGCCTGGGCACACTGCCGGCTCATGTTCAGCCGGCTGTCGACCAGCAGCCCCAGGTCCTTCTCTGCTGGGCAGCTTTCCAGCCACTCTTCCCCAAGCCTGTACCGCTGCATGGGGTTGTTAATATAATCCAAACTGCATTTTAATAATACAACTACACTTTCAAAAAGCTATTGATAACTCTGAATGTTGTTACTATTCAAAACCCTTGCCATCTCTGGAGACTTTCATTTAATGTGAAACCAGAGATGATTTTCAACTGAGTTCATCATTGTCTTCATGTGAGGCCAATATGCCTTATCTAGTTAAAAGAAGCTCTACCTCCAGGATTAGACATCTGATTTCATTAAGACTTCTGAAAGCATTTAATTAAGGATTCTTCCTCTTTCCACATTCCTGCAATCACACAATATTGAAGACACCAGGTGATTCTCTCATTTTAATTTTGTCCCCAGTAGCTTTCAACAGCTGCTCCTTGAGCTGAAGGTCTTTCTGCTGGGCCCTGGCAACAACACCCTAATAACGGCAATGCAATGTACGACACACGCGCTTGTCGCTGGCACATAACCAGAGGAAGGAACTGCAGCTCCAGGGCTTCGGGGCACGATAAGGAGGAAAAGGCCATCAAGGCCCAGTGCCTACCTCCAGTAGGCAGCATGTCTTCTGAGGTTGTGATACTGATGTAATCGGTCAGGAAAGGCACCAAAGGAAAGATCCGATTTCAGTTCAAACCAGTAAACATCTGAACTTAAACATGTAGACGAAGAGAACAAACATTGAGAAACTAATATCCAAACAAACCTGATTTAACCCAGGATTTTGCTTTTCTGATTTTTTTAAGGACCATTTATAAATCTGACAAAGTTATAACACCATTTCCTGACTTGGCATTAGTTCCACAGAAACAGAGAAAAATGTTACCAGGTCCAGGACAAGCAAAGTATTAAGCCTGCAGACCATCCCTCTGCCTTCACTCCTGGCTCCTTATCTCCCACCAACAAATCAATTGCATGGTAGCAGCTGCAAATGCAAGAGCATGGAGAAGGAGAGCAAGGGCAGGGTGAAGGGCATCGGAGCAAGGAGGCTCCTTGGGCCCTTTGTTGACAGGGACTACCTAGAGAGGCTGCCAGGATACCCATATTTATCCCTTGGTAAGGCAATTCATTTACTGCAAGTTGCACACAACCTAAAAAGAAGCTCAGGGAGCACAAATAGGACTCCAATGATCCAAACAGGTCTGTTCATCTATAAAATCCTTTATTGTTGCTAGACCCCAGAGGACCCATCAAGCTCCCTCACCTTTTTTTCCCCCTCAGTGTCTCTATGAAAAACACAGGAGCAGGTTTCCTCTCCAAACAGTGATGACCTTTCGGAGCTTACCACTGATATCACACTGTCTTAACCCAGACTTTGAGAAATAAAGTTCTGCCTTGTATTCCTCAGGTACAATAGACCAAAATTTATTAATCTGTCATCTTCTTGAAAAAACTTAGATGTATCTGGACAGACAAAAAAATACTGTCAAACTTGGTGGGTAGATACACTCCTAGAGATAAGGGTCTGAGATGGGTGAGTTTCAGCTGCTGGAAGATACACGTTGATCAGTGAAGCAGCCCAGCCCACAAGCAGAGGGCTGTTTGCTCCCCAGCCTGGCTGTTGCGGTGGTGCCCAGCTGGACTCTGCAGCACCCAGCTGCTGGTCACAGCCAGGCCAGCTAGCCACAGAGGACGGCTAGCTCTTCAAAACAATCCACCTCACTTTGCCAAACACATAAAATGTCACTGCTAAAATCTACAGATGAATCAACTACACACAGAGTGTTGATTAACAGTACAATAGGAAAGTAAATGACAAAAAAATTATGCTCGATCTGCTTGCGTGCATGTGTGTTCACTTGCATGTGTGTGGAACGGCAACCAAACACGAAGGTGCCCATTTAATCAGTGCAACTTATACAAGTGGACTAATAAAGACTGCAACTAAATGTGTCAATTGCATTCAGTGAATACACAGCAGTTTGCCTATTTGGATATAGTTCATTTTGCAGGCCATTCATATACAACCTTAAAATAGCTTTACTTACAAGCATACAATTCCCTTCAATATGGACAGTGATTCAATTTTCTTTTTCTAAATGGAAAACATGGTCCACATGACCCTAATGCCTCTGCAAACTGCGCCACCAAAAATACCATATAGACACACATTAAAATATTTTCATTATTTTTATACGCGCATCTAGGCATATTTAATATGCACACAGAAGAAGCTTATACTAAAAAAGTGTTCTCCAGCCATTTGCCACCATAACTACTCATTAGGCTTTATTGCACACAAAAATGGTTTTGGAACTCGCAAAATAAATAATGTTTCCATGATATTCATAGAACAAACCAATTCTGTCAGAAAGCAGCAGCTGTACCCATGCACATACAGTGGCTGGAAGGGAAGCGCGAGTCCACAAGCAGGTGGCTTAGCTGCTAGAGGTCCGAATTGAGCAAGGGGGCCCGGCAGGCAGAAACACAGTTTCTGGTACTCAGGTGCCCTGGGACCTGCTCGCTGGGCACTGAAGGCATGTTTCCAAGCACCTTCTGCCCCGTGCAGTTCTCAAACATCAGACCCTAAGAAGAACCGATGAAAAGAATAGTTTGGGTTTACGCACACCTGGAAGAATGAAAGAGTTGAATGCCATGGTATTAAGTATATTGGGTCCCTCTGGAATGGAAATATTTAAGCAGCCTTTCACCCCGGATGAACTGAGAACTCGCTGGCAACAATGAAGAGGACTTCATTTGGCAAAGTGATGTACGTGGTATGTTTAACAGCTGTCAGATGAGTCAGGCAGAGGAAGACCATAGGAAGGTTCTGCAATGAGAAGGTGAGCAGTACAATGCAGTTTTGAGTTCGTGACTGATCCAAGGACAATCTTGACTAGCCTCCCTGACACCATCAGGGCCTGAAAAGAAATCAAACTGCAGTGGGAACCCAAAGCAGCAGCCCTAGAGAGAACTACCAGGAGACCCGTACTTATTCCTGGATAACTCAATTCAATTTCTGCAGATTGAACAGAACCTAAAATGAAGCTCGGACTCTGATGCTGCAGTCAGGACTGTCTGCCTCCAAAATCCTGCAACAAGAAGTCTTGCTGAGCTTAAAACCAGTCAAGCAAGCTGTCGTGATCTCCACAGGTCAAGACAATATTACCACATGGGGGGGGGGGAAGCATACAATGGATGGCCTCATTTTTGGCAAGCACGCAGCGGACAGAAATGATCACCTCAAGCACTGCTAGCTAAGGGGAATTGACAATCTGTCCATGGCCTGCTGCAAAGCACTCTGAAAAGCAAATGAGATTATTAACTTTCAATTGGACACTGTTACACAGTTACAAGTCAGTTGCCAGAAACAACAGTATTAAATGAAAAACAAGTTCTAAGCACTGAAAATTTGTCAGGGAGTCCGGGGTTTATTGTGAGGAGTCTGTCCCGTGAGAGGAGAAAGGAAACTTGACACACTGGGGAGTGAACCACCATCAATATTAACGAAGAAGAAAATATTTGTAGCAGTGTTTGGGAAAACAGTACCTTACCTTTACTGGATAAAGTAACTATGGAAATACTTGCTCATCGTTGCAGCAGGGAGGCAGAATTCCAAGCGTTTAAATATATAAACCCCAAAGACCTGATTAAGTTAAGTCAACAATAAAATTGCATCGTACAAAGCTTCATCCTCCAAATATTTTCCTCCTAGGATGACCACTTGCTTTGGTTAAAAATATTGGGAAGCATAAACGGTGACGACTGGCACCTCAGGAAAGAGCCAGAGCAAACACAAACCAAGGCAAGTTTCATATAACAGGAACCGTATTAAATAACAAAGCAGCAACTGATAATGGATGTTGAGCTAAACTGTGTCTAGTACAGCTAAACTTAGAGCAGATCTACAATATAACACAGGTTTCTGGTAAACAAAGTATTTTCAGGTCAAGAAGGGGGTGGCTGTGATGCTGAAAGCTGATATCGGAGGAGGTGGGTTTTTATGGAGAGAGATATGTACACACACACACATATATATATGAGGTAGATAAAACTTCATAGAAAGCTCTCTGATTTTTGATTCTAGGTCCCACCTCCACTTTCCACAACACAAGCCCACATCTGCTGGGGATATCAGTGACTTCAGACAGCAGCCATCACACCAGCTTGCCACTCCAGAGGAACACATGTTGCAAGATAAGAGGTAACGCCATCCCCAGCGTCGGGGCAGAAGGACGCCAAGAGAAGCTGAGGGCAGGACTCCTGCTCCCCAGAAGGCTGCAGGCAACAGCCAGAGCAGATTAAACAAGTGCCTCAGGTCAGAAGAGCGCTAGAATAAACAGATAAGGAAGTTTCAGTTGCAAGCCCAGGCAGCCACGCGAAGCAGCTCTGAACTTATGTGAACACCTATAGCAAACCCAGATGCAAGCTTGGGAGCTTGTGTCGTACCACAGCGGTCTGCAAAGTTGGGTTTAGCTGAGAAAAGATGGATGCACTATGGGGACCACCATCCTCAGGAGCCTGCCTACCCTTCCTTCAAAGCCCTGAGATAACAATTTTGCTTACACCTTACCTTTGCTTTGTACAATATTTTCTGCCTTATAAGAAAACACAGGAGATAGGGCAAGGAAGGAGAAAAGGGTCAGCTAATGCATCCTGCCTATTAGGAGACAATACTGATATACTCCCACGCCAAACCCCTCATGCAAAACCATCTGCAGTCTGACGGAAACATTGCCTGACAGAGCTCAGGAGGCTCACAGGGAGCAAACTGCTGGTATCAGCACAATGCAAATAGATGAAGGAAAAGTTCACTGAAAGCGCTGCTCATAAACAGAGGAACAATAATGCAAGTTTATTCGGTAGCTGGGTCAGACTTTTAGTGGGAAGTGAGCTACTCTGTGAGTGGCTCCTGAGACTGAAATACCCCAAATACTCCCGTAATCCCTCTCTTTTTTTTTTTTAAGCCAGTACTAGATGTATAATATTAAAAAATAACAGAAGCACATCCAAATAAGAACACATCCATTGCACTCTAGATTATTTCCATATGAAGCCTTAATTTCAAACAGATGATGATCATTATGTGAAGCAAACGAGTAAAAAAAACTCCTGAGTAATGGACTCTGAAATCTAATTATTTTAAAACCTACTTAAATAATAGCTAGCATACTAAATCCACACATCAGCATTTAAGAAAGTGGAAGCACGAAGACTGAAGGCTCACGCTTCTCGATGCGGCATCGAACGTGCTGGAGGCTGACGGCATGGCGCATGCTCTGCTCCTTCCCCCTCTGAACTCTCGTATCATCCTAACGCAGTTCAGGAACTTTCTGCAACAAAAGCCTGATCTAACTTAAAGTCTGGTCTGAATCAGTTTCCCCCCACTTAACTCCTTGGCACGTGGCGCAGTTGTCAGAGGATGACATTTATAGCCCAGAGAAACTTTTCTGGCAGAGCCGTGCATCAGGACAGAAGTCCTATTGTATCATTGTGGAAAACCAGTGTTGTCTTCTGAGGGCTTTATTTCGTCTTTGCTTACAGGTTCAGAGCAGTATTAATATTTCTAAGTTAAAAGCAGACCATGTCATTTTATTCAAATCCTCTCCCACTCCTCTCTCTCTCTCTCTTCAGCATTCTTAGTTTATTGAAAGCTTACTTGCCTTCTTCAGCTGAGCAATATGAAAGATCAAGTCAATTCTGGGCCAGTTCTTGAGGTACAGTAAAATATAAGCACAGAAATGAAAGTTCCCAGGATGACCACCATTTTCATCCTGAAAAGCAGGGTGGAAATCACATAAGAGTCTACAAATTTCTTACTTAGTTTTAGAACAAACAAGATTTGGGGTTAAAGTGCAATACTTGTACACACCCTGATCTTCAGGACTGAAATTCAGCCCTACATAGCCAAACAGAAAAGCAAAGAAGCAGATGACTTTAAAATCACAGGGAAGTTGTAGTACTTGCATTCCTACCCCACCCCGGGGCGGGGAAGACCATCACAGATACTTTCAATTTACTTACCCAGACAAGCACAGGAGAGACCACTTATCAGCAGTGCAAATTAATAACCGGAGCCACCTCTAGTCCTTAAATTAGGGCACACGCTGTCTGTCAAAGCAAAATCTGCAAACTAGGTAAAAGTCACGGATAACTGTCTTGAAAATTTTAACCATTTTGCTCTGAATCAAAATGTGGTGCCAACTGCAGGTTGGTTTTACATGCCAGCTGCGAACAGTTTCAGTGTCATCTAGAAAGCTGTTTGATATGATCTGGAAAGATTTGCTTTCTCATTCTTTGTATTCCTCTGCTTTTTGGAAAGGGACTGGACCCGAGTACTGCAGATGGGGGTAATTCCATGCTTACCCCAGCATTTTAAGCCAGCTATGACAAAGTTTGACAGGATAGCTGGTAATTACTGCTAACCCTACAAGATCCTAAAATTTCAGATCACAGAAGTTACAACGTTATTACGCACAGGAAAGAGGTTTTAATTTCTTTCATATGTTTTTCTAGCTGCCTCTGGCCTTGCACAGTTGTACTCATAGTAACTGATGCTCCTGGCTTTAACAACAAAAAAGGGGATGCCAAAAATCAGTCCAATACAAACACTTCAAATCTGTTTAAAACAATTGTAAAATGGTTTTCTCTAAGATTTGATCACTTGCTGCTATGCAAAAGATGTTGCTTGCAATGCCCAGAAGTTTTCTGAAAGGTTTTCATTACACAGAGGAAAACAAGACTGCACATCTTGGGAGAAGCTCACAACGCAACTCACAAGTGAGGAGATTGCTAAAGAAAGAGACCTGGTTTTGACTGGTCCAGGTTTGCTCTTCACAGGTACTACTAAGCTGGACAAAAAGCATACTGATGGTAAGTAACAGCTACCAGTGAGACCACTAGCACCCTTCATAGCACCAAACCAAAAGAGCACTTTTTTTTTTTTTTCATGTTTAAAACATTGTCAAAAATCAAAATGCTTGCAGGCACTTTATACACCGCCTGGAACCAACACTGGCATCAACCTATTTTGTCTTTGCCACTAGCTTTAAGCTGTGACTTTGAAAAGGGCTGCACCTTACGCGTAGGTGCAGCAGAAGCCATTTACGCCAAGAGCAGCCAAGTGATCCGAGGCGAACGCAGGGTCCCTTGTGGGAGGTGGCGAGGACGGCAGGAGCCAGGCAGCCAGCAGCAGCCACAGCGCGCCCGGGCTGGTGTTAGTGCTGGTTTAGCTGCGTCTGCCACAGCGATTCAGTCGAAAAGGCAGTCAAATGAAACCACGGATACGGATCTCCCCTCTGAACAGGGCTCCAGCTTTAGATACACGATACTTTTGCAATGGGGAGGGAAAACAGAGAGAAGAGAATGTGAGAGAGATATACCCAGTGTAGGGAAGGTTTTGAAATTTAATCGTGTCTTTGGTCCCTGGTTTGAGATCAGAAAGAGAAGGGTGGGTGGTTGCTCTGATTTGGTGAGTGAAAAGCCACATGAAGCAACTGTCTGTAATGGCGTGAACAGTGGGAGGCAGAATTGCAAGAATAATTACAACAGAGGAGAGCGCAGAGCAATGGAAGAGCAGCAAGACACCACACCTGCTTATCTCCTGCTCTGCCCCAAGATTAAGTCTCCGATGTAACCACAGAGTTACATTTTTGGCATTCAAGACAAGGGGGAAGGGTGGTGGTGGTGATAAGACATATTGCAATGGCAAGAAAGTGGGACTAGACCCAAAAAGGAAGAAGTGAGCTCTTTTAGCTGTCATCATCTTCAAAATACTTTGCCAATTCTTTGCTAAATGATGTGTTGTGTATTCTTCTTTAAGGGTAAACATTGCAAAATATTCAGCCATGGAAGTGTTTTTTTTTTCTTTAAAAAACTGCTTTATGTGTTATTTTTTTCTTCCCATGAACTAGATACTCATGCTGACAGCTGCAGAATCCTGCCTAGCTAGGTTTTCTGTGCAATTCAGTGGAGACATTTAAGACTAAACACAGTTTCTTAGATTCTCTGCTTCCCCATACCTGCACCCTCCCTTCCCACAAAAAGGGAATCTAACCATTGTTTTTTCCTTTGACTGTTAAGCAAAGCTTCCTTTTCTTTGAAAATTAACCTTTTCTACGCATGAGGGGAAAAAGGGAGAGAAAGACGAGCGCTATCTTTTCAATGAGAAGAGAAGGATGGCTTTTGTGGGCTATCCCTTTTGCGAATGAAAATTGAACAGGGCATGGAGCAACTACGATGGCCATTCTGACACAACCACCGTTGTGCTTCAGAGGAAGTCCCTGTTACCAAAATTCCAGTCCTGGGGCTGGTGCTGCTTTGACCCTTAGAAAGACACTCCCCCAGCCTTGGCATGCCCACGTCTTTCAGGATATCCAGAAGTCCCTCCTGTGAAGCAGACACGAGTGATGCCATGAGAGTGACAAGAAGTCACGATGAGCAAGTCTTCAGAGGGTTGCTTCTTCCGTTCACTATGTTTCATGTTTGTTTCCAGTTGTCATCCTGTTTTGACAGACCTCTGCTCTTGTCTCTCAATAACCTGCCGCTGTGCCTACCACAACACTCTGGAGCCCAGATCCCTGGGCTGTGCTCAGCAGCTGCAGCCCAAAGCAAAAGTGCCCTGCACACCTCTGCAGCGGTGGCAACGTGCAGAGCTGGTCTTTCTCACTGAGCTGGTAGTTCCTCACGGAGGTGACAGGCATTAGTTACCTGCCCATAAGAAGCATGTGAGCTCAGTCAACTGTTGCAGAGGAAGGATCGTAAAATAATGAGTTTAAGTTCAGCTAAAACTTGTGAAGATATCCCTTGTCCCAGTAGTGATCCAGGTACGATTTTTGGCTCTCCTAACTTAAAAGAAAAATAATTTGTCTTTCCTAGGACTCAGCTATATGGATTTATTGTGTTACTTGAACCAACAGAATGACTCCTGGGAAAGCATAACTTGCCCCTGTGCTGACCCTAAACGTTTTCCATTTAGAGTGCTTGCATATACAGCAAAAACTGGTTAAGACAACACACTATCTTGGACTTTAAAAAAAAAAAAAATCCTGCTTTCAGTAAGTAGAGAAGCATTAGAAATTAATCTTTGAGAAATTCAGAGAAGCAACATATTCAATTGTTCATTGAGGTTTTTTACTATCCCCCTAACTGTGAGAAATTATTAAAACACAGTATGGTCACTAGCAGGGCTGGCTTTTTTTGGCTGGGTTTTTTTTTTTTATGTGCCAACAAGGAGCAAGTCTGTTCCAAGTCATGTTTACCCCATTACCTTTTAATCCAAACCCCATCAGGTAGAATATGAACTCCTATTCCTTCTCTTCTTGATTATATACAGCTGTGTTAAATCTATTTTAGCTAGTTAACATTCCTAGTCCAGGCACATCCTAAAAAAACTAAGCTGAAATTTACAGTCATCAAGCTACATCCACAAGACGCAGGAACAATCACTTCATTAGCCTTTTGCAACAGCTTAGTTTTCAATAAGCTTCATGCTCTGAATAATCAAGATAGTCAGAAGTCAAGGCTCACTTCATCAGTTTAAAAAAATCATTCACGAGTTTGCATAAAAGTGAGATTACCTCTAACTGGAGTTCTCCAAGTTGCAGTCTACTGGCACCTTTGCATTTTGGTTGTACATATACCACAGTTCTTTATTTCTAGTATCCATAGTGGGGAAAGTAACTCTCCTGCTCTTCATATTTGGGGCACAGACATGCCTAGCACCATTTAAGTTCCTTCTCAGCCACTTGACTGATAGCCACAAACTGTAAGGACTCTTATGGAAAGGGAAAGGAGGGAGGAAAATGAGCATACACATATGAATTAATTCCAGTTGTGGGCTTTTAACTATTCTATTATCAAAAGAAAGATGTATGGATTCACCTCTAGTGTTAACATGAAGTGCCCAACACATCAGTAACTATTTGTCAGAGGGTTTCTTCTCACAAACAGCAACTTCACAAACACCTTACTGACGCCACGTTAGCCCTAGGTGCTCACATCATCTTCTTGAGAAGTGGCAGGAAGAACACCTGATATAACCCCAGCTGAAGTACTCTGCAAAGGAGGAGGACACGGTGTATACACAGAGGTGACCATTCCCCTAGCTTTGTCAACTAATACTACAGACAACCTTGGGTGGCCTCGTCTAAAGAACCTCATACCACTGACAAAGGCAAAACTGTCTGTGGTAATACTGTGAAGCACAGCTTTCAAGGTGACCAGTTTAATGAAAAACCCAGGTACCTTTATATCACAATAAAATGGACCTCAGATTACTACAGGAAGAAATTTAAGCTGAACTACCGTATCTCAAAAAAGCTTGGGTAAAGGTTGGTGCAGGGTAGGGGAGTTATTATCCGTAAGTGCTTTTATCCTCTCTGTATTTCTCGCAGAATTTGTTCTTCTTGCAGACATCTTCACAGACAAGTTCCATCAGAGGATGGGTAGGATTCACCTAACTTCCTTATGGAGCTGTAATATTATGGAATGTGAACACAGCAAAGGACGGTAAGCAAAAAAACCCAAACCCCGCAAGACAAAACCAAAACCCCTTACAACATGATGTCTGCAAAACTGAAGGACAAACCAGTCTCCTCCAGTTCCCACTGCTCTAACCAGCAATATTAAGGACTGTAAGAACAACACTCTGAAAATCATACATAGGTATACACTGCGTAATCCTTTTTGCCATTGATGAGAATATCTTGGAAGGCAGAAGAGATGTATGCTCCTAAAAGAGCCGTCTTGCAGCCATGCCCAAGATCAAGCACAGGAGAATTGTCAGGCACAGTGCTCCACAGTTCTCCATCGGGAGGTCTGGGAGAAGGGACAGCATCACTGAGCAGTTCTGAGAGCGCGATAAAGACATTCCCATTATCACTACAGTCCCCACCAAACCACATTGATTATTACCACATTGCCATCATTACTACGAGTCTAGTTCTGTCATCCCTTTGAAAAATGGAGGAAACTTCTACGTCACCCTTTCTGGTCCTACAGCCAGAATCACATCTAACGGACCTTCCCACACATCACTGACACGATGAGAACAATTAACGTGTCTTGTTGATATCCAAGTCAAACACACAATTAACAGGCAGACTCAAATGGCCCCATGTCTGGAAGAAAGTCCATTACACGTTCCTCTGATATTTCCTACACGAGATATGGGAACTTGAACCAATTCAGCCCGTGCACCAGAATATTCAGTGTACGCAGTAAATGAGCCACAAGCAAATCTGAGGCTCAGTGCACCAATGTATCAGTGGTCAGCTGCTTCTACACCAGAACAACAACATTTTGCTCTGTTGTGGATATTATACCAGCTGGTTACATCGTGTTGTCAGCTGCATGTAACATCCCAGCAGATAGTGATGAAACACCATACAAAAGGCATCGCCTGTTCACTCTTCAGAATAATGTGGCCTCCTCTCCCTTTATAAGCCAACAAGCCGGTTCTCCTCTAAGCAAATGCTTCATACAGAAGCACCTTCAAGCAGCTATCCAGGCAAAAATGGGACGGAGGCTCCCACCTTACCGAGTATCAAATCGGTTCAACCACCAAAAAAGAAAACATTTCAGTCAGTAGTTTGCGACCTTCGAAACGAAACCATCCATCCACCCAAGTTATTGCAAGCCAGGTCTGCAATCTTCAGGCACCTGTTGTGGGATTAGGTGAAGGGAAGGCGGACACTGCCACCTGTCCATGATGTGTTGCACGGTGGCAGCACAGCGGTGGCAGGAGCAGAGAGGTGCCCACAGGCAAGTGGCTTCCAGTACCAACTACAGAGCAGACCAGGTGCGCTGGAGTGAACCAGTAGCTCTAAAATGCCTACGCCTGAGCACAGCTGAAGAGTATCTCTAGTTACTGTCCTGACAAAGCCAAAAAAATCCCTTCTCTGTTGACAAAGTGCCGGGGGGGATTTTTGGGAACCTGAAGAAAACAATGAATTTCTTTTTAGTGATGTCAGTGATAACTTAAGACCACCCCTAACATCTGTCATAAATCTGACTGCAGGAACCAACTGAGTTAATGGATTATACTCAGGTGGCCTCTTAAGCTTTCACGAGGCTGGAAGATCACTGATCCAAAGGGACTGAAGCATCAGAGAAACAAAGCATGTCTTAGGGGACTGATCGTGACACATTCAAGAGATCCAGTCTCTAGGAAGTCCTTAGCCAGAAATAAACCAGACCTTTGGGGTCTGGTTTCTACAAAACCCATGACTCAGAAGCAGTTACAATTTCCTTCAAGATGTGTTTCAGCACTGTTGCCCAGGGCCGAAATGCACTTTTCAAGGCAAGAATACAAAGCAGAAAAGTGGAAATGGCACTCAACAAGCCTCCTAACAGTCCAGAACCATGAAAAGGAACGAGAACAATGAAGCATTTCGTTGCACCAGGGACCTGACTGAGCAGGCTTGAGATGGCACCAACTACATCTTACGCACCAAACATGACAGGCAGGGCTAAGCATGCCTACAACAGATAATACAGAAGTAAAACGGCCTCTCAAGTGACAGGGTGTACACACTCCTGCTGTGGGGGTGAACTCCAGTTATAATCGGTTGAAGTGGTTTAACGTGCTTTGTCTAAACTACTTCACAGAAGTACGCAAATATGCACAATTTGTAATTAAATAATTCTTTGCTTTTTCTTTTAGTAATTCACATTCAAGATCACAAAAAACCCAGGCCAGATCAGAAGAATGATTGGCTTTGACTACAAAGGGTAATATTTGAGAGCTACTACATTCAAGCAAGCCATAAATATGGGTAATAGAGTTGGTTCCTGTTGGTTTTCAGCATCTGGGAATGAGAGAGAAGATTTTTGGTTTTGAGATCTGTTTCCAGTTCATTCATCATATTAGTACAGCCACATCTGAATGGAATTACATGTGCAACTTGATCTCACTGCCTCAAGGATACTTTTTTTTTTTTTTTCATCTCACATGGGGAGAGGTTCTTTACCCTGGTAATGGAAATGACACTTTCCACTCCCAGCACTTCCCTGACTTAAAAGACTACAGGAGAAATTGCAAGCGAAGAGTTCATTGGCATTCAACAAGCCATCACTTACCATATCACGGCAATCACCTGTAGTGACAGCTGTTATATCCCAAAATCCTAGGATACTTACCATCAGAATTGGTCTTTTGAGCTGCGTCCATCTAACTGGCATAGATCTGAAACTACCACTTTGCTAATCTGGTTAGCTACCTGAAAACATTTTCAGACCAAAAAGATCCACTGGAGACCTGGATACCCTGATCAATCAATTCACGTACACCAAAACCATGACAGAAAACAGCAGCTAGAAAATTCTTCCTGCTTTCACTGAACTTGAAACAAGGTTTCTGCTCTGAAACAATCCAGATCTCATCGTGCAGCCAAGGCAACTACAAAACTTATTCTCAAATTCTTTGGTCTGAATATTTCCAACGCTGAAGTCGCCGCAGCAATGAAGGCTGGGCTCCTTTCCCACTTCCTGTGGACTGGACACGGACCCAACAGTTCTTCTTGGACCACGTCACAGGATAGGTGCCTGTCTTTGCCAAAGTCAAGTTTGTAGGAAAGGCGTATTTCTAGAATTTAGAGGAAGCAGTGGTGAAGTCTCTTTAAAAGACTGGTTTAACTTCCCTTCTGTTAGCAGTTCACTTTCAGTATATAAACTATGCATGGCCAACTGGTTATAGTCCCAGAAACAGGGAAGTGACATAGCAGACAGCATCTGAACAGTAAAGGTTTATGATCAACTTTTAAATGCACAGTGAAAAGATGAGAGACAAGTTGCAGGGAAGGAGATTCTGATTAGGTATTAGGAAAAAAAAAATCTTCACCACGAGAGGTGTCAAACACAAACAGGCTGGCCAGAAGGTCGTATCCTTCAACATACTGAGGACTTGACTGGACAAGACCCTGAACAACCTGATCTAACTTTGAAGTCAGCCCTGCTGTTGCAGGGGTTTGGACCAGATGACCTGCAGAGGTCCATTCCAACCCAAGAGAAAAGCAAAAGCGGGAATGTCAGAAACTTGTGACTGAACCAGTATCGTTAAGTACTGAGAAAGAAGTCCAAGTTATTTAAGATAGCAAAATAACCCAAGCTAGGTGATCAAACAGCATACAAGGAAAGAAAGCAAAAAATCTATAAATTCAACTTAATGCAAAATGGAAGAAAGAATTACTTCTACAGTCCTGTGTTATAAGCTAAATGTTCAGAAGACTAAAACGCCACTGAGGATCACTTGAAAATGAAAACATTTACTTAATGTACTATTAGAATGCACAATAGATAACACAGAAATAATGCACATCTTTAATGGCAACATATGAATTCATCAGTACCTTAAACACCATAATCCAATCTTTGAAAGAATAAAAAAAACAGAAGACTCAGAGAAAGGTGATAAAAATGGGACAGAACTCCACAAGGGGTGAGAACAAAAAGCTTTTTTTAAGAATACAAATACAAAGCATGAATAATATCAAGGTTATTTGAGAACTCCTAAAGACATCCATCTACTGAAAGAAAGATGATGCATTTAAAACTGAACAAAAGGAGTTCTTCTGTGTGTCTTACTAGTTGCTTCAGAGGCAGAGGCAAGGAAACCAGTAACGATCATTTCAGGGGCAGGTTACTATCTATGCCCTCAACTGATGCTATGGCAATCACTTGGTTTATTGTCAGAAGCAGCAGCTTGCCTTCTTCTCAAGAGTTTGGTTTTGATATGGACTAGCATCACCCGGCTGAATGGCTCGGCATGGTAAGGATCAGTTGACACTGCATGAAATGAAGCAGAATGCTACAAATGCATTCTCCAAGATTCAAAAAGGAAAAGTAGTGAGCAGTGCAGTGAGTTAGTTTTCATCTCAATGTCATGATTTCTAGTCTCTCGATAACCTACTAGCTATTGTGCCACTTTTGTTCTATACATTAAAAACTTTTTTTAATTGCACAGAAAATACTATTGTTATTCAAAGCACTGTACACCATGTGCACCACCTTCGCATAATATCACACCTATGTTTAGTTGATCAATTCTCAATTATCAGAGTGTTTAGACACAAACTTGGGAACCATTTGCTTTAAGATGATTCTAAGAAATGTTCTTATAGACCTGAGAGCAAACAGCACTCTGATGTTGTGCAAGTTTGATCATTTTAACCCGACATACGCCTGTCTGACCCTCAATCTCTAGTATAACAATTAAGTTCAAATAAGATCCAAGGTGCTTAAAGGTATTAAAATCTATTCTGTTACAACTAAGTTTCCCAGCATTTCTTCACTACATTAACAATTCCTCCATACTTTCAAATGAAGGAAACCTTTGAGTAACTATTACTCAGCTGATCTTCTGAAGGATATTTGCATCTTCTTTCTTACTTTGGAGGAGAAATATGGCAGAACAAATCTGCCAAGGTTTTGCTCATCTCTCTGAATGCATTCAGGAACTAAGAAGCATTCTGCGGAGTAAGAATTAGAAAGATTATCTTACTTTTGCTGCTAACTTGTAACATACAGATTCTCTTTTGCTTACAGTACATATCTCAGATTAGGTCCATTGCTGCGATATAATGAAAAGTGACTGCTAAGCCCTTTTGAATAGCACTACCATAAAAGTAAATCTACTAAAATACAACTTAATTTCATACTGATAAAACAAACTGGCAGATCGAGACAAACACATTTACAGTTGTATGTACACACAGCTACCTGTTTTGTGACTTTCAGTGTCTAAACACACTGAAGATGACCTAATCAGACCTGGCACAGTGTAGTTATCCAAAGTCTGTACCATAATATGTAATACACTTCAACTCAGTTAAAAGGCACTGGTATTTCTCAATAAATGTCTTCGCACAGGCAAATGAGAAGAGATGGAGAACAGAACACTGTCTTCAGAGCATGCATAGGGAATTTATGCTAAACACACTGAGTGCAAGACAGAAGAAGGACAAAAAAAAGAGTTTAACGATTCTTTTCAAAATATGACTACTGATTTTTTCCACTTACCCTGCTTGTATTTGCTATCAATGTCAAATAAGACAGCAGTGGTCTTTTTGTTTTCCTTCCTACATCTGATCTGAACAAAGCAGCCATAAATACAGAGGCACTGGAAAGCAGAGTGGGATTTCTACTAGAAATTATTTGTAATACCTAATAACACAGATATGTTACACAGTAAGAAAAAACACAGATTTTTTTTTTTTTTTCTCCCAGAACAGGTTAAATAAAAATAGCTACAGAGGCTCTAAAAATTCCAACTGAAGACTTCAGTATGGGAAGACAGATTAGATGGAAAGGAATTAAGTATGCCTGTAACTCTGAAAGGGTAGAGTCACCTAATATTCCTATTCAAATCTGGGACATAGAGGCACTATGCCTGTAAGTGGAGGACCACCACTGGGAGGCTGCAGCTAAACAGTCACTGAGGAAGCTCACTTTCAGCAGGGAGCTCTGACGACAGCCACCACATTTGTGGTAAAAGAAGCTAGAAGAAAACTGTGGGGGGGAAGCTATTCTGTGGCCATGTTTGAAACGTGCTTAATACAACAAAGTATTTGAAATGCACATTACTAGAGGGACAGGGAACCTTTGCAGAAGCCCGGTGTTGTCCACCAAGGCAGTACAACTGCTGAGGACGTGCCGTGGCGAGACGGGCAAGCTAAGCAGAGCCCACTGCCAGTCAACCACCACCAGTTACCCCACCACGGGACTGGGTTACCAGTGAGTTACCAGTCACCCACCACGTGAGCTAAGGGGTTTTGGGCCAAACACCTAGAGGCTGCAGACACTCTCTGGTCTGCTGCTTCCCCTCCCCGTATTCAGCAGGGGAAGAGGGCTACCTTTACAGGTAAGGATTGGTAAGGTATAGGCTGGAAATCGGATTGCTACTTCAGCTTTCTGAAGCTGACAACTTAATACGTGAATTTTCAGTTGTGTGATGATTTTTACCGCAGTTTTATTTGACCAACATATTAAAATGACTTGTCGAATTAAAAAGGGTCAAAATCATAGTAACGCTGAGGCCTGCTTACAGGTTTAGTTACATTACAAGCTGTGGCACTTAAGTTTTGTTAACAGGATATGACAGAGGCAATCATAAGAGTTAAAAAAATAAAGTGAAAATGTATTCAGTTTTGTGTGTTCAGTGATGTGCAACATACTTATGAAATCTGAAACACTAAATTAAGACATTTTTAAAACTTACAGGACTTTTACACTGTACTTATGATGCTCCTGCTTCTCATTCCACGAAGTTACCCACCTCTGATTTAGAGCTTCTTCACTGGCAATGTTTTTAAAGGGATGCATTTTGAGTTTGGGAAATTGTTTCTGAACTAATACATAACCTCATTTTCACCCAACCCCCACAAAAACCAAAGCTAGTTTGCTAAGATAAACTAAACTAAAATCCAAAACATGATCCAAACCATCAAGCACTTGTAACAGAGCAGAAGGCTGCAAACAGTATTTCGGTGGGCTAACGTGCAGTATCAGACAACCACAAATGGTACTTCAGAAACAGTATAAAAGCAGGAGGGACCACAGAGGATCTAAGGAGCAAGAAAATGTATCAATTACAAATTATGACACTGTCACCCATCCCATCCTCTTCACTGACTGTACCAAAGGAATAATCTTCTCATAAAACCACTAAGACAGCATTGTTGGTTTGTTTTTTTTTTTCTTTTTTTTTTTTTTTTTTTAAAAGTCATTTGGGCACACTTCAGTATCTTTCTGATAAATGTACCATGAAATCCACTTTGACCTCATCAGATTTGCAGGGCTATCTAAAAAGAGGGGTCAGTGAAAGACAGTTATATATTTAGATGCTTTATCTGATAGTAATCCCACATCAACTCATCCTATGTATATTTAAAGTAGCAACATAATACTGCTATTTGTTAACATTTCCCCTGCTTTGTGTATGAAAACTCTTGTGTACTGCTGCAGAAATTACAGAGATAACACGGACTAAAGCAACTTGGAATAGCAAATCTAAAATGGCCATAGCAGCCAAATATAATTCCACACAACTTTTGCATGAGTCTAGGTTTAATTTGCTTTACAGGACAGTTGGCCAAACAATGACATTTATCATAAAAATATTTTCTCCATTAAGCAAATCTCATTTTTCTTTCCAAAAGACAATTCAATGTATACTCTGAGCGTTCAGTGGCTCATTTTCAAGATCAGCCCATACAGATTTCTCTTAACAAAACAAAGCAATTCAGTTAAAAAATGCAGACCAATGTAATGACATAGTCATATTGCTTTTGGATATGTTAACTTTAAAAACCATGCCAATTTAGCTATTTTTCTTTAGGTTTTATTAGAAAAAAGCAGCAGATCAACATTACAATTCAGAGTCTAATCTAAATATGCACTTGACAATGAAGCACATCTGAATATGAAGTGAAAAAGGACTCCAGAAAACCTTCAGTTTTGCCGATCTCCTGCTACCCAAATCATGTATCTTTTCTTCTGGCTTTCTGATGACCGAAATCAAACAAGGAACAAAAGATTTATTGCTATGAAAACAAAACCATAGTACAGTAGTATGAGTCTTGGGCGCTAAGCATATTCCGTCAAGTTAACTTACTAATTTCAAAGTGTACTTAAATCTTTTGTTTGGCCATGAAAGTCCATAAGCTGACTGACCCAAGTATAAACTGAAACGGCAGGTCTGGACAAAAAAAAAAAGTTAGACAGCATGTTAACCTCCAGTTTTCAGACAGTAATAGAAAGATACAATTCCAGCAACCAAGAAATTAAAATAAAAAAAATGAAAAAAGTTGATCTGACATTCAAGAGCTAAGTTTATTCTTATGCTCATTTTGTTTGTGCCCAAAATTATTTTAGACCCACCAGGAAAAAAAAAAGTATTTATGGACTATCACACAACTGAAAAAGAGAAACAATTGCCTTTTGACTTGGTTATTTTCCCCCACTGAGGTATAAAATCTACATATAAATTTGATACTTCACTATAACAAATTGTACTTTTCATAGTTCTGATTTAGTTTCCATTAAACCCTGTTTACTTTTTGTTTTTAAACCACAGAATTCTTATTTCATGTTACAGAATCTGGTTTCCAGCTCTCTCTCTCTCATTTATTTGTGGATCTATATTTAGTAGTCTGGTTACCACTGCTAACCAGGAAAAAAAATTCTTGGAACTTTCTCCTTTACAACAGCACTTTCAGCAGAGGTTACTGATGTGCAAGCAAACTATGACGATATGCAGCTCTTCAGAGAGACTATTTCATTGATTATGTTTCCACTGTCCAAACGTTCTCTAAATTATTTGCTGGAAGAAACTCTTTTGATCTTGTAAACATCATCAGTGGGCGCAGTTTCACTAGTATGTGTGGTAGTTTCACATCCTTGTACAGGAAGGCTGGTTCACAGCTGCTGAGAAACTGCAGGAGTTCTAACAGCTGATGAACTGTGGATTCTGCCGAGCAGAAGTTTCTTCTGTTGCTACTTAACAGTGTAGCCAAAGTATCAGCCGAGGTAGCCCAGTCAATCCTTGCTTTTCTTTAGAACCTCTCAGAATATTTCTGGAAGGGTGACATTGCGAAGCAGCCATTGCTGGGAGCGGCTGCCATTGCAGTCTCTGATGCTGGGTACCTGGCTGTCCTCTTCGGTGGCTTTGTCCAGGCACTGGTTACTGTTCACATGCAACAGGGTTAGTTTCTTGAAGACAAAATAAAAAGAAATTAGTTCTACAAAAATCACCAGGCATAAGCTAACCAAAAAGTTTCTAGTGGCCATTAAAATTCTTCCATAGGTAAGTAACTAAACAAGACCCCTTGGTTACTGACTCCAGATTCCAATCCTAAAGAATACTGAAATACGCTATTTGATGTTGTAAATACTAAAAACATTGCTTCATGAAAAACAGAACACTCTGAACTTTTAAATCACGTTCTTTATCAAGCAATATCCACCATTCTTTAAATAGGACTATACAGCTAGGGATCTTTGAGGAGTTAGAAATTAAAGTTTGGTAAGATCTACAACTTCAATTATTAGTTATAATAGTAGTTTTGATCAGATCAGAACGAACACACTGAATAGGTATTCAAAAGTACGCTTTTTTCTCACTTGGGGACACAAACCTGACCTTACACTACGTTCTTTTAAAAAAAGATGTGTACAAATTCACATACGCATATATCTTTTCCAATACCTACTAATCTTACTTATGCAATCTTCCTTACACCACTCCGTCTACCTCAGCACTATACTCATGGAGAAGAGATCTTCAGAAGTTGCATTTCTTGCCACTGTACTACGGATACTCATCAGTGCATCAACTTGTCTATGGTACTGACTGGCATACTATCAGTATTTCTTCTCTCACTCAGCAGCACAACCAGGATGCTGGACTGCCTGAAAAGTGGCAGAACAGGCAGGCCTTATGTGCACAAGCAGCAAAGGGTAAAAAAAAAAAAACAAACCCAACCCACCAACCAACAACCCCGAGCACATCGATTTCCTGCACTCATACAGCAGCTGGAGAATGAAGAAGGGAGTTTGAACAGACTTAAGTAGACAAATAACTAACACAAAGCTTCCCCCACCCACCCTTTCTTTTTCCTTCCTGGTAGACATTAAGGGAAAGGGGCTTCTTATATGCCTCCTGAACAGAGACGGAAAAAAAACTACAGAGAAATCACCCAACTATGTGGGCAGGAGTTCTTGCTAAGTATTCTCTAACTTATTTTTGTGCTTTATTAGACAACTTTCAGTAAAGTTCTGAAGATTATACCTAGATTTTCCATTGACAGAATGAAGAGAAAACACACGTACAACCAAACTTATGGCTGAGGATCGACACAGGCAAAGTCTGTTTTAGTCTGTGGCAATCATTGCAAGACAGAGTATTGCAATCAGGTGTCTAAAGATGCAACGTTCTTACCATTGATAAGGTAGAAACAAAATAAAAAGCACTTGCTGTTTGGTGAATCACTGCACGTAGTAATACTACTCATCTTATTTACTGAAGTCAGGTAAACTAGCTACATAAAAAACAAGAATGAATGGTTCCCAAGACTCAAATTTAATCATTTCAATTAACATTTAATCCTGAAAGCCTTCAACAGCTTTCTTCAGTCTCCTATCAGCAGTTGCGAGCAATGTGCAGAAATCCTAGTAGAGATCCACTGTCTTCCACATTAACTGCCATCCTAATCAAAAAATCATCATTCATATGTATTTCCTTTCAGTCTTAAAGGCTGTAGGTTTCATTAACACCTCAGCTACTAAAATCTATAGTAAGTCTATTTAGTTAGAAATACCCACCTTTTTTTTTTTTTTTAAATCAGTGAAATGACTTTTTAGTAGCTAAATATCTACATGTTCTCTTTATAAGTCATATCATGATTATACTGGCAAGATTCCTCCTCCACAATTTGTCTTGCAACTTTCTTTTGCAATAACTCATTTTAGATTAACAAGCTTGAGAACTATTTTTTTTCTAACTAGCCATGCCATAAGTTAGAGTTCTTCACTACACTGCTCAATCACAAAATTGTTTTTAGAGCTTGCAAATCAAATTATTGATGAATGGATCAACGGTCAATGATTTCTAGATCTGGCAGTTCAACATATGAACTTCAAAATAAATTTGAATATTATGTACAAGAAAGAGAATGATTAAAATAAAGCTGTTTTAAGCATCTCTACCTTAAACATACCACGATTAGAAATGTAAACTCTTCCTTATAATTTTGGGATGCTGATTTTTTAATTAGAAAAGTATTTCCTTGTAACCTTGTGCAAGATAAGATACCAGCTGCTGAATTTGTCACAAGATCATTAGCATTATCTTTTACTGGTCCAGTAAAACAGACTGGAAATTACCTGGAATACTTTTCCATTGTTGATCTCATCATAACACAACACTACACTAGCAGACTACCTTTCTCCAGAAGATCCAAAAGCACATTGAAAATACTCTTCTAAAAGTTCCCCCAAAACTCACCAGGTAATTAAATCAATACAGATGCCCATTGAGTGACTATACCATGGATTAATAACAGAGGGAACATAATCCTGACTTTGTTTCCTGTTTTGACTGTCAAATAGTGGTCCCAACCTGGAATATGTTGCTCTGTAGGCTCACGTAAAAACCCAAGTTGACTTGTGTCATTAAAATGAGACATTAGAAGACTTACCACTGGATCATATTCCCAAAGCTGATTTCCTTTTAGATGGTGGCACTTGAGCATCGTTACTGGGCCATTAAGTTTTGATACATCTAAACACAAATCATCTGTTCGAATTTCTTTGTTGGCAGTATATGAGAAAACCTAGACAGAAAAAGAATGAGAGGAACTGAAAAAAAAAGTTCAACTAAAAGATTCCTGGGGCAGGGGAAAGGGGGAACATTTCTGCATTGCTTCATTACTATCCACCAAAACTTTTTTTTTTTCCTTTTCCCTTCAGCATGCATAGAAAGATTTTTTTTTTGGGGGGGGGGGAATAAATATAAACACTATATGAACAAGCTCTTCAGTCAAAATTGACATTTTTTTTGAATTGCAGACTGCTTCCTGCATAGAAACAGGAGGATCCCCAACACAGGTGATCTCTGTGTATTGGAAAACAATTCATCAATAATTATTAACAAAGTAGAACAAAAAAACAGATGTAAAATAAATTCCAGAACTGACACCCAGAAAAATGTACATTAAAAACAGCATTTCAGGTACAGGCATGGTTTTTTTAAAGTAAGCATGCCAATTCATGACGTCTAACCAGAAGACAGTTCCAGAGAACCTACAGGAGGTGAAGTCTAGCTTATAGTGGTTTCCTCCTCCCCTCATTTCATTTTTTACTTGAAAGTTAATCTAAAACCTATTGCAATCTGGCCTCAAAAACCTACAAATGACAAGCCACCAACGAATCTTCTCATGCATTTCCTCTTACAGGCATCTTTTCAATGAGCATTTCCTAAAGTTTACAACTGAAGTATATTTTAAAGATAACTACTGAAAGAATTGAAGAATTGTCCTGATGAGAAGTAGTGTTCCAAATAATTCAATACATTAAGATCATTTAAAAAAAAAAAAATTGTCACCTGATTGCCACCCATTCCATGGCAGTTAAAGATTCCAACTTTCTCATTTTCTTTTCTTGCCATGTTATCCAGACATTGATTTGTCTCCACATTTCTTATCTGGGAATGAAAAAGAGCACGTCGCCAAAGGTTGTTATTTTTAGAAGAGAACTAGGTCCATATCAAACCACACCGGCACCAGTTCTCTCTGCTATACACCAGAGGTTATGTGAATGAAATGTAAAACATCGGAACCGTACTACAATGAGAGGCCACTGTCCAAGACTCAAACTCCCAAGCAAATGTTCAAGCTACCAGGTTACAGAACCACGTTTGTTTCTTTGCTTTCTTTTGGGGATCTTTCCATCTTGGGGACTTTTTGCTCAAAGACTCAGCTACAACAGAATGGACACAACTGAGTCTCCAGCCCAAAACTTTTAGAGTTTTTAAAGCACTCTCCTAGGCACGGTGGGTTTAATTCCCTTTGAAATCACAGGTGACTGGGTTCAATTTCCTCACTTCTTGAGTTACAGCCTTAATCCCTGTATTACTATATAGTAAGCAGGCATGAATATCAAGTCTCCTGATAGTCATGCAGCAGCACGAATGCCTGCTCCATTTTGTTAAAAGCATTTATTTTAAAAACAAACAGCACAAAATCACCCTACAACAGGCTCAATATTTGGCTCAACATCACTTGTAGGGGAGAGTAGGTGCTTACTTATTTAGGTCGGCATCATCTGTCCTACCTCTACAGTCACTTAAACTTTTAAAGAAGAAATAGAGAAATGCCCAGCAAAGCTTAGGGATCACTGAAATTTGCTGGTCACTGGCAAGGGTTCTGGGGGTAAAGTTCAGAGCAGTTTTCAGGCAAAGTCTTTGTTTGACCTCGTCTAGTTTTTTAAGCAAAACTCTGCTCGTACTCTACATAGAGAACATTATACAGAAAGTTATCCGTAACTATACATTTCTGAAGGAATATTTCTAAAGCCCTTCTATGTGTGACATTTAGTACTGTAGTAAAAAAGGGAAAACATTCAAATTACAGTACTGTACACCAAAGTTCAGTTTTCTGCCCCGCTGAGAAGCCAGATGTATCATTTTACAGATGACAGGAACGCAGGTGCAAAATACTTGAACTTTGCTGGAGATAACCTGTTTGCACTATCAGTTCAGAATACAAACACCTTACTGCACAATGTACTTTACATAGGGTAGATAAATGTGTAGGATAAAATCTTACCTCTCCCAGAGAAAAGTAATGGCGTGGAATTTGGGAATCAGGATAAACATTCTCCAGGTACCAGGAGAAAGGCTTGCACTGGAGCTTGCGTCTTAGTCCAAGTCGTGACGATATGTCCCCATAATCAACTTTAGTAACTCCTGTAGAAACAAAGAAAGTTTTATTCAATGGCTGCTAATAAACATATATAATTCCACTTAATACAAAAATCATCAGTATAATACTCTGCTTGCATGAAAGACTTTCTCTTTAGAAAGTCATCTCTACACAAAGAAATGATTTTTTTTTAATATAGCATTATGCTGTTTATATTCTCAGAGAGTACACGTCAGTCACTACCTGTGACTTCTTTCTCCAGATAATTATACAAAAGATGGAATCGCTACCTCTATGCTACACATGGTAATTTCTTACGTGTGGTTTGTGAAACAATTTGAATGCAGTTGCTTACTAAGTTACCAGAGGAGAAAGGCTGAAACCGTTATAGTCACTATTGCCATTCTACCCCCAGTGACAACTGGGGTGCATATCTATGCAGCATAACATAGCAGTCTCCTTTTGTGGAGCAAGCAGAATTCCATTTTAATTTGACTCTGTAAGCCAGGTACCACCTGCTGGACCCTTCATCATCTATCTAACTGCACAAAGAAACAGTCAGAAAGCAGCCTTCATACAGGGAACTAATCCTTTAATAATTCAGTATTTGTTCAATATAACTGCAGCATTTGCAGGAAGTACATTCACCATCAGGACTGCTATCATTTTTTGTGGTATTTTGTTTGCCTTTTCTCCTTTGCTCCTCATTTATCGAAGTGCTCATTCTTCCTGTATCTTCCCACTCCTTTATGGTTGTTTTAATTCCTTCTGAAAATTAATTTGTGCAAGTCCCATCTTCAGATGGGTTGAGGAAGGTATGCATGACCAGTAGATATTTTTGCCTCACCAGAATTAAGCACTATTGACATTAATATTCCAATAGTATTAATTAATTAAGGGTAGGATAATTTCTAGTTTTCAGGCATCACGTTCTTTTTGTATTTTCCACACTACACTCCATACCACACAGGCCAAAAGTAATACATTACAAAAAAACCCAAACCAAACAAAAACCCAAACCAAAAAAAGAACAAAAACAAGTCCTAGCAATTTAAATTCCCCTCATGGACCACAAATATGGCTCAACTGGCCACCACACTATAGACCTCCAGCTGCATACATTTGTCAGAAATCCCTCCACTTAGAGGACTGTGAATTACCTCTAAAGTTGTTGACCTTTTGAAACAGTTTGAGATATTTCTAAGTTGGCATACTGTGTTATTAAATCGACCTGCCAGCAGATGGTGTATTTCTACTCAATTAAGACAGATAACTGCATAATTTCAGCTAAATGTTTGTAAATATCAATAAAAACATTAGTAATTTCAATATTCCAGAAAGAAAAAATGCTAGCCAGGCTTTTAGGCTTTTAAAAAAACCAAACCAAACAAACAAAAACAACAAAAAACCACAAACACTAAAGACTTTTTAACAAAGATGCCAGAGAACTATACTGGCAAGGGAATGAAAGGAAAGCTTGTTTTCTAATGCAGTTTTGAATAGTGTGAATGAAATTTAAAAATCTCTTAGAACAGAATCCCAGAAACCTTCAGTCTGGCCTTTCCAGTCACAAAATAAATCCAAAACCAAAAAACACAAGACCAAAAAAACCCCCCAAACACTGCCATGTCTTCACCAAAGCAAGTATTTGCTCTACACCAAAAGGAGCATTCTCTCAAAAGATGATGAAGAAGAAAAAGACTGTACCAACCACAGCTAAGTATGGAGTTCTTCATTTTTCAGTGATGAAAAAGCAGCTGATGGATGAAAGAGTTATCATGCCATCCTCACAAAAACCTTACGATACTCAAAACTCATTCATCAGAGTTTGCTACACTGACCTTCAAGAAAACAACACTGTTAAGGCTTTGTCACATCACTGAATGGCAGTAAGAATTAAAGTCACAACCATGAAGAATTAAAGGCAAATTGATGCTTAATAGCATACAATTGTACTGTTTCTTAAGGTAGTTTTAAATGTCACCATGTAGAAAGAAAAGTGCCACCTGATTTTCCCTCCATTACAATGAAATAAAAGGTGTGTATTATATTCCATTTAACCATTTTTAGTCCGGTACCTTATCTATATTACTCAAAACTAGCGTGAGTGTTCCTATACATTTGTACTATACAGTGAAGCAGCAGTTACTTATGGGTAACGGTTCTTTTGGGGAAAAAAAATTGAAACAAACTAGGAAAACTGCAAAATATAAAAGCGTATCAAAAATTAAGTACATGTCTAAATCACTATTCCCTCCACAGACCGGTAAAATTTATATACACACACAACAGTGACATATACCTTCCAGTGTTTTTGTACTTTAAATGCTCGGCTTAAAAAAAAAAAAAAACAAACCAAAAAACAAACTGCAAAACAAGAATTAGATCAAGTCTTCCTCCCAGGACACAATTATGCCAGACTCTACAGGTATGTGCATCGTGAGAAAGACAATCATGTCCACTAGTTGTTCTTTCAAATATTTGGGTTTAGTTCATTAAAAAAAAAATAAAAAAAATCAGAAATAGTATTTAACAGTACTTGCTACTGTTGTCTTTACTTGACCATGCCATATATATTTCCTCCCCTCCCCAACCCCCTCCCCCAAACCCCAGTTACACTAGAAGCCTGGACCTCCCTGATGATTCTATTTGTCACACAGCTTGCTGCTTGCTGTGGGACAATTGCATGCTCTTTGTCACACATATGCTTAAAGATGTACTCAAAAATATTGATAAGGCAAAAAAACCCCACATCACATCATCCAATCACACCATCACCAGTTCTTTTCTACAAATGTAAGATTCATCTCACCACTTGCTTGTGCTGTCACTATTCTTGAAGAAGTCTGGTATGCAGTACCAGACTACTCTGATTAGTAATATATAATGGTCTTTCCTTACACCTTTACAAAAACATACATATAATGATGTCTATCAGTAGAACACTACTTCTGCACTTTAATTTTCTTTGCCACCTTATATTTAAGCTTCCTATCAGCTGTGTTGCAACAGTTCTGCCATTCTCAAAATTTCAAGAGCTGAAGACTTGCTTGCCAAGTTCAATGTGTGGCAATATGTTTATGCTAAACTGCTTTGAAAAAAAAAAGCATGATGTTTTCGTCATGATTATAAATTGCTCAATCATTAGCAAAAGCACAGCATGAAAACTCTTTCATCTAAAACTAGTCTTCTGTTAAAAATTATAGAACTTGTTTTTATTTAGTATTATGAAACTCAATAAGCAATTATCATTTAAAACCAATTTGAATAGCTACATTATTTGCATTCCTAATTAACGTTAATAGGGAATACTAGCTGAAAACAAGAACACGTGGAATCACTCAGAACATATTTTGAACACAGGCTTAGCTACATGGCAAACTGTGGACTCAGTTCCTTCTCTGTCCTCCCTATCAACCATAAATAAAAACGTTATCCATTTCAGTCTTCATACTGAACCTTGACTTACTGTGCTTGCTTAGAGAGAAGTGCATGCAGCGATTAGAAACTAGGCCTACTGATCCAGTTTTCAGGATAACATGTCTGTCTATGTCTAGATGGCTCTTGCTCAGGTAATTCTGCAATGCTGTCTTTTCAGGCCTTCTGCCTGTCCACTTAGCCCCAGTGCAACAGAAAATACCTTCTGCGGCAAACTTTTGGTCAAGAATAAAATTAATTTCCATACGAGCTAGACAAGGCTCTACCCAAGCTCATCGGAGCTGCTGTTTGGGATGCCTTCAGCTCACCAGCTGGGATGCGAGAGGCTGCTGAATGACAAGGATGCACGCTGGACAAGGAGCAGGGAGGCGCATGTAGGAGCTGGAACTCAGACTCACATGCAGCACAGGGAAACCACACGGTCTGAAAATATCCATGCTTCACCTTTAGATTAAGGATACCAACAAATTCTACAACTGTCAGTTTATCATTAATAAGTAGTTAGGAGAAGGTTAGGGGGAGGTAGCTGCGGTAAACCAGGCTAATGATTTGCAGCTGCTGCTGCGGAAAGGGGCAGCTTTCCCTTGCTCAGCTTTGGATTCCTGCTGCACCTCCTGTGCTGACACAGGTGCTAACTTAACCAGTAGAGCGCCAGCCCACAGGGCAACTAATCCTGACAAGTTCAGCAAGTCAAATCGGTTGACATATATGAACAACCAACAAGTGAAGGGAGGTGAAGCCCTATCACCTGCCATGAAAAGCAAGGCACTCTCCTCACAGCAAGCTGTTAGACTGACATCGCCATCTCATGAAGCCTCACCTTGGACTATCCAGTCCTCGTATTTTAGATTGGAGAAAGTGATGAAAGGCCAACACTAGAAATCACAAAGAAGTGGCAGAGTCTGCAGAACAAGCCGACCAGAGCCAGGAATCAGACTATTCACCTGCACATACTGGATCCGTTTTCTGAAAACCTAAGAGGAAATGGCCTGGAAAACAGCGCCCTGCTGTAACGCATGACTGTGAGGAAAACTGTCGGCTAATGAGAAAAGACTACAGCTAGTGCTACTGCTGCCGTGGAGGATAGCTGTTGAGTGCAATAAGATAGGCTTGATTTTGGCTGAGCAGCAGCTGCTGCAACCCCTTCCTGCCCAACCTCCATCTGTACCTAACCACTTCTAAGCAGAGAGATGGCTTCTAAAATGCATGAAAGCTTAAAACAGACAAGTAACAATTTCTACCAGGCTGTACTTATTAAAGAAAAAAGGATTACGGGCTTACTTTTCAAGAGGGCAGCCTTCCATTTAACTACACTACATCAATAATAAAAAGTCTCTTGAGTTCCTATCATTCAAACAGTAAGCCTTTTTTTTTCCCAGACAACACAGATTACTTGAAGTGGGGAAGCTACCTGAGAATCTTAGGTTTGCTTTCCTGGACCAATCCCTCTGTGATTCACTATCTTAAGGGAGCAGAAGAGAAAGGATATAAAGGAGGAAACAAATTTATTGTTAGCTAGGCTCGATGATGCCTGTCAGTATATTACCTCCTTCAAAATCCAATTTTCTCATCCATGTCAACTAATGAGGAAAAAAAACCTGGGTACACAGAGGATTGCTTGTTTTTCTTGCTCATCTACACACAGGCTTAGCAAACCAGCATCAGCTTAAAAATTCTCACCTCACTCCTTGCAAAAACTCGTGACACTGTCACGGTAATATTGAAAGTACACATTGTACTAGCAAAGAGTTTCACAGGCTGCATACTGTACTCTGCCAGAGGGTCACTACACCATCATTCTGCAAGAACTAAACATTTAAATTTTTATATTAGAAGGATACCTGGAAAAGCAGGGTATGGCTAAATGAGCCAATGCAGCAGAGATTCACTGAGTTCCTGAGACAACTATTGGCCAGAAAGGCTTACTGAAATTTACACTGATGTTATTTGCTGTCAACAGGTAAAATCAGGGTCTGCAACACTCGGGTAAGATTGGAGATACTAGAATAACAACAGTAAGGTGTTTGTGAACTTCCCAAAATAGTAATCCTTTCTAGTTAATACCTACTGGCTCCCACAACTTACATGGATTTGGGGGGTGAGAGGCATGAGTGGCACTGAGTACATTTATGTATTCATTCTCTAAACAATAGGTATTATATCATAGCTAAGAATGAACCACAGTACTAACCACTCTCTTCACAGCCCCAGGCAACAAACCAATTTCAGAATAACGCAACTTATTCAGGTACTATATGATCCTATTCTCGAAACACTTGGAAATTCTAGTATCAAACTTTAGTGCAGTGTCAGTACGGATATGGGTACACAAATGAGATCATGTGCCAGTCAGCAGGTGCAGATGCACTAAGAGGAGCTCGGAGAGCACACACTCCTATCCACCGATCATTCAGGCTATTAACATACAAGCTATGCAGTCATGCATCTTTTGAAAGGAAAGAAAATATACAGTGCAGTTATAGATAATTGCTTAAGTTACTTTCACCATTTCAAAATTTTTACTGTATGCTATTTTAAATTAAATTCTTTCATCCCTTTTCTCCAACAGGAGAATGCATGCATATTCCACAATACTGCAAAGCTATGAAAGAAAGTCCTATCAAAACAACAATCCTACAAAATTCAGTGTAACTCCTTTTGTAGCTACAGTTACCACATGAAATGGAAGGACTATAGAGATTATATATGACATAACAGACCCTTATCATGGTGTTCAGTAACTTGCATTTGTTTTTAAGAATTAGGTTATTTTTATAGTTAGGTGTTCCAGCTACTTAGTACATTTTAAAACCTAGCTTGACATGTATGCATAAAACCAATCTTAACCAAAAACAATTGCACCTATTTATATACAACTTTTCTGAATGATATATCTATATGTGTCATGTTTGAACCCATAACGCTTCATTAACAACAACACAGGGCAGTAACCATAAGCTGTTAGCTTCTGATTTCACCTAACAAGCTTTGAGTAGTAGCACAAATTTTTTTTTTAATTAAAAAAATCCTACACAGTCTTATTTGAATAATGCGTTCTCTTAAGACAAAAAACCACCATAAATCCGCACAGTCACTTGTTCTCACAAGTATTCTTGAAACCTGCAATCTAAAATTTGACACTGTTCAGACTCATACTACCTTGTATTATAGCTTTTAAATTTCACTACTAACGCAGGTTTAATAAGCAAGTCATAAGGAAATACTAGTTTTAAAGATATGTCTTTGGAAAAGCAGATGTGGCATATAGAACTACCACTTACTATTTAAAGTCGAATGTCTCTAATGTCTCAAGTATTTACAGAGGATGTCTATTGCTACCCAAAGTTTGTCTCTCTCTGGTTTTTTAAACAACAAAAAAAAAAATCCTGTAGCTGAAAGTAATAATGCAGTATTTCCCAGGCTTCCTTTCTTTTCCTGATTTTTTTTTCCCAGAAAGTTTGAGTTCATAGGAAATTTGCTCTCATATTTTACATCCTCTTGTTTTGTTAACATCCATTTTAAGAAACATAATAAATATCATCACAGTGAAGTATATTGGCAACTTGCACCTATACTCTGAATAGTGAAGTGCAAACTTCAAAAACCAAGCCAGAAGACATTAACTTTTGCCACTCCTGCTACAGGGTTTCACTTAAATCACTTCTGATCTATTCAACCTGGAACGCCTACAACACAGAAGCCAGAGGCCAAACTCCAGCACGTTACGAGATGTATTTGGATGGCTAGTTTTCAGCACTACGGTTCAGCTGTTTGACGTTCCATTAATTCTACTGCACAGGAAGCTCATTCATAAATCATGTGCATGTTTAAAAAAAAAAAAGAAAAGAAAAGATTTCAGGGCACATCTCTGGCTAACAAAATTATTTTTTAATTAAGACCTTTCATTTTGTACATCTTACGTGAGCTTTGTCTTACGAACTTCAAAGCAATAACATTTTCATTTAAATAACTCATGTTCTTTCCCAGTAGTAATAACATTTTAATTCTTAATAGGTATTTCTCATAACCAAAGACCTGCTCACCTGGGGAAATGATATAAAAAAAGTTTTTGAATTCATCCATCCAGACTTCTGCAAGCCGCCTGTTATTTTTGTTGATTATCTGCCCTGTACCTCCTGGAAAAGTGTATGGTGTTGCTTTTCTGAACACATGCCCGACATGTGAACAAGTTACAATTTCCAAAGTGCCACCACACTGCCAGATCTGAAAGTGATAGAACAATTATTGCATAGCTTCAAGTCGTTAAAAAAAGTTTAAAAATGTTAATCACTTGCTTCTGTTCAAGTTAGAGAAACAATATTAGTTGAGGTCTAGAACAAATACATACTGCATGGAAGAGAAATGTATGCCTGTTTCCTGCTCAACAGATAAAGATGCTCACAAGCCTGACTAAGGTAGCATAAGAAAGAGTACATCAGGCCTCACAGCAATAATGCATCAACAAGAGACTACTTTAGAGAACTGGGCAAGCTGACAGCGAAGGAAGGAAAAGGCTCACATGAATCACAGGGAAGTAACAGGTGGTGATCTGTCCAAGAAAGTCCACTATAAAATAGAATCTCCATGTAGAAAACCCCATTCACTTCCCAAGTGAGGTTTCTGAAAATATTTTCAATTTTATTTTGGACCTCTAAAAATGGCAGATTCAGAAAGCTGAACTACTTCAGAAGTATCCACTTATATACTCTGAGCTAATAAGTAAACCAAAAGGAAATAGTGTTATTTGGTAGGAATGAAAGCGAGTACAGTGCTTGTTAGGTCCATATCCAAATGAACACATGCAATCATTAAGTTAGAAAACAGCAAGAAGAGAGAGTTTGTAACAGAGGTGCTCACATTTCACTGATAAATTAAACCATACACTGATGACATCAGCCTTAACTTACGCTCCCCGATTAGCTTTTCTAACTGAACTCCTTTTAACACACATGCATTCATTCTTCAGAATGACCATCCCAATCTTTTAATCACAAGGCTCTGCCAACTATTCACCATGCACTTTTCACTGACAGATACAGTCTTTGCGTATCTCCATTGGAGGAACTTGACAGGAGGCGAACTGCTAACTGCAGCAGGAGAGGACACTGACGCAGCAGGCAGCAGATCTGTGTTTTACAGAACTCAAGATGCACTATCCTGAGTAATAGCACACTGAAAAGAGAAGAGTTTTACCTACCCTGAAAGAAATTTCTAAGTTTTCTCCACCCCAAATATCCATTCCAGCATCATATGTTCCAATTTCCTGAAAGTAATCTCTGTCTATTGAAAAGAGACCTCCTGCCATTGTAGGTGTCCTGGGGGGACAGGGGGAGACGACAAAAAAAAAAAGCATTAGGCACTATGAAAACATATACTTAAATACATTTCACACTTACACTGACAAAATGGCTTTTTATTTCCCAAGTTCCTAACATGTTCCTTCTCAGTAGGTAGGCTTCCATCCAAATTCAGTTACCATTGATGTACTTGCAAGCTCAAAATTTTCCAGAGATGGAACCAGTTAGTGACAGTTCTCCTTATTTTCTCACTTCAAATTGGAGTCCGGATAGAGAAACAGCCCCTAGAAAGCTGCTGCTATTCCTGAGAAAGATTTCTGCCTCCAATGCTGGTAACTCATAAAAAAAGAAACCAGTTTCTTACCGGAAATTTATACTTCTGGCAACTGTTCTTGGAAGAATTATGGGAGGCCATGAAGTGGCCTGCTTGCTTTCACTATTAGTGCTTCATACAAGAAAATTGTACAGTCAGGGTTACATCCAGGTTTTCTTTACAAATTCCTTATCGGTAGAAAAAATAAAACTGTGCTAATTTCTCCTAACTTTAGCAACATCTCCCAAATTTCCATTTTTTTTAGTCAGCAAATACACAATAGGTAAATTATATATTAGGCTAACAATATAACTTTGTAGTTCAAGTATACAAATCATTTACACTTCTAGCATAAATGATTTTCTATCACTAGTCATTTTCCTGAAGCACTTTGGGCTTTTTCTGAAAGACACATAAAATACAAGCTGGGTCACAATCTAACTAAAAATTTATGTGGCTTTTTTCCCCTGGAAAGGAAACTTGGGGGGGGGGGGGGCAGGAGGGGGATGTGGGGCGGGGGGGGCGGGGCGGGGCAGAAATACAATTAGCCATATCCTGAGAAGACTTCTGGATTTCTTAAATGAAAAACAAACAAAAAAGAGTAAAGGCCATATCCTCAACTTTATGGTAAGTAAATATTGCCTACTTTTCAGAACAGTAAGGCCAGAAAAATGTAAGTTTGCAGTTGCTAAAAAGTACACGTTACACACAAGTTATCTGTTTCTCATTGCCTTTGTCATAACAGCTACATGACGTGCAAGTATAAATTCACCTTCCACCCATGCACTTTGAAGAAGTTTATATATGTATGCACACACACAAATACATACACACATCCCCACCAAAAATCTATTCATCTTCTCAAAATATTGTTTACTTTGTTAGAAAAGATAAAAATAAGGTTCACTAAAAACAATAAAAATAAGCTTCAATAAAAACCTGTGCATCAGTATAAAAACTAGTTAAAAGCTAGCAATTCACCAGTAATTGACATAAAACTTAAAAATATTTCTAAAGCGACAAGCTGATTGCTTCCTTCATTGCTACCAAAAGTTATGAACAACTAATCCATTTAAAAACTTTTATGCTGTTCCTTCAACCAGACAAAAATGATACTACAACACAATTCATTAAGTACTTACAAGATTAACCTAGAAAGGATATGTGTAAACATCAGGTGAACATTTTAACGAATTTAATAATTTCTCATTACCTAACAGGAAGGGTTCGATCTCCTTTCCGTCGATCCATCTCTCTCTGAGGAACAGGATACCAACGAAAATTCAACTTCCAGTTGAATCCACCGTAGGTCATGTCGGAACCTGCCATATATTCGAAGGTGTCATCGCTAATTACGTCAATGATGGGACACACTACTGTTCTCCTAGAAAAAGAAAAAGAACCAAAACCTATTAATTAAAGTGTCAAAAAAGGTAGGGTTTTTTTCTTTTTAATTTTGTTTTTAACACATACGGTTTAAATTTTTGTAATGTCATCTCTTAACAATGGTACTCAATAGATTATTACCATGAAACATATTCAAATTCTGTCTTTATAATTAAAGTTAATTCATCTAAAGGAAAATGTGTTTTTCTGGTACAATTTTGGCAATACTAGCTTTTTTTTAAATAGTATTTGCATTATTACCAGTAATAAATATTCTTCCCTCTGCAGATGGAAAAACTGATCACAGCTTTCTCAGTGCTACACAGTGACTGTATATAAAGTAAGAGTTTCTAATTTCTAGTTAAGTGGTCAAAGTAACTTGCATGTTTTGAAATTAAAACTTGGTCATTAGCTCTGGGGAAGTATTCTTATATGCCCTCAGGACTAAGAAATTATAGTCACTGTTAACAAAGTATAACTACTGCATCAAAGTCAACAGAAAGAGGAGGAAGTCTCCCTGTCCTCTGTCCTGACATTATTAAGACATACTCACAGAACTAATTCTAATAATCTTAAAGACACTTAAGTAACCATCCTCAAGCAGGCTTCCTCTCTCGGAAAGCTCTCTAAAAAGATTTGGGGGTGGCAACTAAATTTAAAGGACTGACTTTGTTACAATTTATGCAAATGGCTCAACTATGTATCGTAGTCTCACAAAAAGCATATTAATGGTAACTCAAAGGTTAGTATTATGTCTTAGCACAGTTCTGAACAAAGATTCTCTATTACTTGCAGCTTTTTCATCATGTAATGCTATATTTTGTAATGTTAAATTTTAAAAGTGATTTTTATCTATAACCATAAGAACAAAACAGAGATCTGTAACACCATACTTAATATCTACTCTAATATGCTATTTACTAACAGACTAGTGTGCATCTACAGTTACTGCTCAGATGTACGAGTGTTTTAAAGCAGACCATTCTCTCACTTGTTTTTGTTGTTCCCCTCCCAATACAATTTCCTTCACACTACCATGGATATAAGTGTTGCAAGTATTGACTTATGATAGAAATATAAAGCTATGTTACTGCAGTGTAGATCAGTATGATCCCAGTAACTATGCTAACTTTAGAAAATACACCCCAGAAGACCAAGTCACAGCACAGAATGCCACAATACAAATGCGTTACGAAATGAAGAAATCACAATGAGAACCTGGAAACAGTAAACCTGACAGTTCTTGCTCACAGTGTTGGTGTTACATGAGATCAGGGCTCCATTTCTTCCTCAAGAATATCTTCCCAAATTCATGAAGGAATGGGCCAGGCTGCAGACGGAAGACCTCAAATTCCACTGCTCTCTCAACTCCATTCATGCTCAGGTCTCCTGCTATTTAACACATTATCCCATGCATCCCAATATAAGCTTCACTTTAAACCAAGTTTTACTTTTAAAAAGTTGTACTGAATTAGCCTTTTATCCTTACACGAATGAGAATTTATCTAGCCCTTCAGAGAGTAGATATTTGCTTGTAGGCTATATTGTAATACTTGGAACATTTCATAATAACCAAAAAAAACCAACACGGACCAACAGATGGATAATTACCTGTCAGCTTTGATCCTTGCCAGCAGAGGTTCAAGCCAGCCTACTGTACATTCACAATGAGCATCTAAGAAGGTGATGACCTGGCCTTTAGAAGCAGCAGCCCCCTTTAATCTGGCTCTAATTAATCCAGAACGCTGTTCCATTCGAATCACATGAACAGGTACTTTTAATTTTTTCACATAATTCTCCAGTGGTCTTTTCAAGAAGTCTGCAAAGAATGATCAAAACCATGGAAACTGTCAGTTACATAGTTCAGCTTTTTTTTTTCTTTTTTTTTTTTTAATGAAGAGACTTGAATTAAGAGACATTTCCTCATTTCTTTTCTATCCTTTTCCTACATTCTCAGCTAGTTTCCTCTGCTGCTTGTTCTACACTTCACAATATGTCTTTCCACATCTCCATGTGTTTCACTCGCTAGAGCAGGAAGTTCTTCCTCCTCTTCATTTCTTCATTATGGGAAACACAAAAATGAAGAGAGTGTGGAATGTTTACACAGAAACCAGATGGGATAGGCAAGTTTTTATTATGGAGTAGATGTGACTCTTACTTTCAAAAAACATATGCGTAAGTGTTCTTGGACATAACACTTCTCTACCAAGAAAATACAGAAAATGATCCGACTAGCTGAATGTAATGAATTACCTCCTACAGGAATGTAACTTACAGATAATTTCTTTGCAAGCAGTTTAAAACATGACCAAATCCATTTTTCAATTGTGCTTTCTCTAGATTTTTCTGGCTAATATTTTTTCTATTAAATTATCACTATAACACCTAAAAAAAAAATAAAGACAAAATCAGCTATACATAAATGAATATCTGTAACACCAACAAACCTCAGCTTAGCTGAGGAACAAATTATTCAAAATAGAACAGCCATAACTGACTACCATATGCCTAGAGGCTCAAAATTACTTGCACTACAAAGAGCTGCCAAATTAACAAATTTCCCATTGCCAGGCAGAGTTTTTGTCCATCATGAAAAATTAGACTATGATGGATGATGCCAAAGGAAGAACAAAGAATTGAGGGAGAATGCAATTGGCAGTCACAGAAACAGACTTCTGCAATTCTCACAGATTTCAAATCTGTAAACAAGGCAAAATAGTCTTATAACACAGCTACGGAATATATTAAATTATACATTCAAAGCACACGGGAGTTGTACTTCAACAGTGCAAAGCCTGTAGTAGGATTTAGCATAAGATAGTAAGAATAAGCATGACACTGGGGGCAGGGGGGGTGGGGGTGGTGGGGAAGCATGGCATGAACTCTTAGTGGCTGTTTTGTAAACCTCAAGAGGCAGAGCTGCCCTGAGGGTGATTACCATTCCTTACCACTGCTCCAGATGGGTGAGTTCTAATTGCCTCCTCATTTTTTTCTGTGCATTGTTGGACTGTCACTAAAACCCACAGAAATGAGTTCTGACACATCTTGAATGCTGAACTGTGCTAAAAGAGCCTAAGAGTTTGATAGATCTTAAATATTTGTCTTCAGAGAAACTCAAAGCAATTCTTATTTTGCATATTAACACAGACACAAATGAATAAATGTTTATTAGTACAAACATTTGTTTGTACATTTGTTTGTAAAGCCACTAATTTAAAAGTACTAGTGTCATGGTAATGTTTATAGTTTTAATGTATACGGCTTCCATGATACACATAAAGAGAATAAAACAGTGAGGCATTTCTCTCTATGCTAACCATCTCATGAGCAAGTCACACAAATCAAGATGTTCCTCTGCACATTTCAGGTGTAGTGCTGGTAAGCTTTTAAAGTAGTTCTAACCACTTAAAGCTGAATATGGGCTGTGACATTGGTCCTTGAATGCACAGTTACATTAACAGAATGGTAACATTCTGCCAGGAGGAGGAGAGAAAGATTTCAATAATACAACTGCAGCCATTCAAGAACTAGCGTAAAACAGAAAGTTACGCTACAGAAAGTCATGGTCAACATATTGCATATTAAAATCTTAAGTCCTACCTATATTTTCTCTGTAAAGTATTTCAAATTTCAACTTATCTTTTCAAGTACTTTTCAAATCTTTTTCTCTAAGAAACAATCAGAGATGTGTGCAGTGTTTTTGCTATGGAGGGAATAGGGTTAAGAACAGTCCTTCTCTCATGTTTAACCATGTCCATAAAAATATTCTTATGAACTACCACCCCGTTCAAAACTTCAGAAGGGAGTATTCCCAGAAACAAAACATTGTGCCAGACATTCAGTAACTGTGCCCTTAAAATATTACTAGAATTTCAGCAAAATAAGCAAAAAGGTAAAGCTTCATGTCTCATCCCTACAAAAGCATGGAAAGTAACTCAGGCATCAAGATTTCTGGTGTTCCTCTGCTACCAGCAGTTAGGGTTAAATGCTCAAATCTAAGCAGTGTATTTTCCCTTCAGAGCACTGTCTCTTAGAGCAATACATATCCCTCACAAACTGCTCCCTTAGTTCAAGTAGCAAGAGTCATCCATCCAGAAACTGGTAATATGCTTTTTTCTTTAAAGAAAAGAGTATTTGAATAGTCTTTTAATGCATGCAATACATTTTGGCCTACAAGAAATGTCAGAATCAAGCTGTAGAGATTATTTGCTATATAAACCTATTGGTCATATTTATAATAAATCCTATGTTAAACACTCAAATGAAAAGTTCTATGCATTACAGAGTCAGTTCTTTACGAGTGACCCAGGATGACAGCTGAGTAAAATTTTTAGCATTGCCTCATACACTTCAAACAGAGAGTGAGTTTTTAATAATATTTTAAAAAAACAAAACACAAATACTTCTACTTGGGAACAATAATAATTCATGTATTTTCAGAGGTATAACTTTAGTTTCATTTAACTCTTTCTGCTGGATATTCCTTTCAAACTTCTTCTGTATCAAAAGGGTGCATAATTTTACCTAGGACTATGGACAGTTTAATGAGCATCTTCTGTGGCAGTAGCAGAACTAAAAGCCGAAAAAGCAAATATATTCAGTTCAAGTCAAGCAAGTTCATAAGTTGAAAAATACTTTGCCAATTCTATTACTGAGTCACATTCATATGAAAATAAATGAAAAATTAAGTTTCAAACAATTTTTCTTTAATTAAACTACAATAAAACACAGATTTATCACATATAAGCATGCAAACAGTTTTAAGAAGTGTGAATACTTTTATAAGACATTATTGGCAGGAATTTAGTTTTGGTTACATTGCTTTGATCTGTATAACTAACTTCTGTGAGTGTATTCTACCCTGATGCAATCTGTCTACCATGCTTGGCCATTCAGTGCTGACCTAGTTTTAAGTACTGACTAATCCTGATTTCTCCTGTTAACTATTTTTTTTTTTTAAATAGTTACCAAAGACAAGTACTTAAAACATGCACTTCTGATCAGTAACTAGAGAACAATGTTACAGATATGTCTTGTTTCTCCAAAGCTTTTCTTTTTGGTGTAAGTAAGTGCGTGATATTATGCAAATTCATTCTTCTAAGAGCATGACACTAGCAGGTACAAAGCGTGCTTCAGGCAGACTAAATGCTTACTTTATTCCAATTAAATTGACTCTGATGCTAGAATTCAAAATACTCAGGCTGAACGTTTTCTTTTTCTTGAGAAGTCTGCTGTTTTAGTTCAACACAAACAGAATGCCTAAGTAGCATATGCTAAACCCTTCAAATTTTCAGGCATCATACCCTTCCATTTTGTTTAATGTAAAAGCATGCTTGCTGGAACCATAACAAGTTTTTAGAAAATAAAACAAACAAACAAAAAACTTTCAGTAATTGTTGAAAATAAATACAAATAAAAGGTCACAGATTTCAAAACTAAATATTGGAACAGGTTCAATAACAGCACCAAAAAAATCTGAAATGCTGTGTCTTTCAGCCTGGAATTAAGTTACCTTGCTTTTATTACCTAACCCAAACCCAGAAACAGAAAAGTTATCTAGAGAAAGCCACGTGCTTTTTTAACTGGACTATAATTCTACTTCATAATGAGGACATGGCTACTGCTATGTTAAAATTGATTTTTTTCTAAAACAGAAATTGAAGAGGCAAAACACAGGAAATATTATGTCTACTTTATTTTAGTATTAGCTTGCTCTTTATTTCTAGGCCATATTGAAAGCTGACTTGTCACCAATTTGAATTAGTGCCAAGGACCGTTTTGACAAATGAAACAGAGCACACTCGCAATAAACTTTGTTTTCCTAGCAAGAGTCTGTGCACAAAAGCTAAGGAACCAAAATAAATGTACTATCTCTGTTCCATTAAGGAAGCATATACCTGTACAATAACCTAGTATAGGCTCCCAGAATCCAAATATCAGCATCTGTGTTAAAAAGAAGATTGTTCCCTGGGAACACCACCAAGAGAGGTGAGCAGTTTCACACACATGAGAACTCAAAAAAATCTGGAATTTTTATATAAAGGTTGAAAAACTACAAGAAATTGTGGAGTGCAATTACAAATTCCCCACAAGTGAAAACAGTGAAAATTTGATCTTGTGTCTTTCTAAAAGCAAAAGTTAATCACACCTCTCATCTAATCTGGAAAACATTTATGTGGCAGCGTTGACCTCTGCATGGGCATTCCTCCTTTGCTGCCAGAGCGTAACTGTATTTAAGGCCTCTGTCCCGTCTTCCAAACTGCACTGAAATTGGCTGAAGCAGTTAAAGTAAGAAAGCAAAAGCAAGTGAGGGTGCCCAAGAGAGGTAAAGGAACACAGACTGATACAAGTGCAAACACAACCTGAGCTCATGAGCTATGCTTCCTTAGGAAAACAGGTTGGTCAGAGCTCAGTTAGCTGATATGATCTTTCTTTTAGTCTACTCAGCTACTCCACAACCAGCTGTACTCTAGACCTACATAGTCTGGAATAGGTCAGTTAATATGCTAAGGCATCATACACACATACAACCTGAAGGAGAAACTCATTATACTTTCTACCACGTTACATATGAAGTGCAAAAAATTCACTCCTAAAGTTCTTCAGCTACAAAAACTCCTGTTAACCATTGTAATGGTTACTAACTATCATAAAACCTCCTGTTAACCATTGTAATCCATGCACCATAATGCTACTTAGACCACATGATCTGAAATCCAGAGTCTGTCTTCATACATAGATCTTGTCTGGACAGCAGTCACCCATCTTACTCTGAAGTTGGAATTACCATAAGCAGCAGAAGATGGATTTTGCAGCACTGGAATCAGAAGCATCAGGCAGAGATGTCAGCATGCTGGGCGTAAAACCCTTCCATGACTAAAGCATGGGAATTCCTGCTGTTACAGATAACAGCCTACAACTGGTGGCTGCCAAGACTTTTTCCTAGTGGACTACTAGTTATTAGTCCCAGAGGAAAACTTTCAGTGTAGAAATATAGAAAAAAGGGTGATTCGATATAAAAATATAGAAATGTTTTAGATGAAAAAACGGTAATACCCTCTCATCTCCATTTACAAACAAAAGAAGAAAAAATATCCCTCAAGTTATACTTTATAACCCATACCACTGAGGAAGATTAAGCAAGGAACAAGCCAAATATCAACTATTAACCAAAATGAAATATCGAGTATTGTCTAGAAATAGTATTTTATTTTCTACTATATTGTAATTCACAGAAAATATGGAAAGAGTAAAGTCTAAATAAAGTTATTTTATTTTAAGGAAAAAAATCAGCTTCTAGTTTTGTCTATTAATTTCATTACACATGGAAAGTTTCATTCTGTAGCACAGAGTTTTCATCTGGAGCACTAGTTATTAAAAAGTGGAATCTCTTACAGCATAGACACTGAATTTCAGCTTCCCAAGAACTGAATAATCAAAATTAATCCCTCTGAGCACCAAGTTTAATGGTGGTACTGACAGTAAATTTGGATGTGTGTGAGGAACAGAGTTGCCTTTGCTATTATTCACCAGGTGATTCAAGTATTAAATGCCCTCAAGCTTTAGGAATGTGTTAAAATTCTAAATGTAAAATATGAAAGCTGTAATAGGACAAACCCACTGGCAAACACAAACTCTACACTGTCAACAGAAAGTAAACAGGCAGATAAACTTACACTAGTTTTCAGTGGAGAATGACCCATCTGTATTTCAAAACGGGCATTGCTCACTCTGCCCTCCTCTGCCCCAGCTACTGTGTTTTGCTGAGGAGAGCTAAGCTCGTAGAAAGTGAGTCTCAATTTTTGACGTAAAAAGTTAAGCAAGTTAAGGCATCAACGTTATCATTACCTCTTTCACTGGCATCATCGACGAGGACGATTTCTTCCAGCATGTGTCGTGGTGACCGGTTTATCACACTATGAACAGTTCGTAGAAGTGTGCTCCAAGCCTCATTGTGAAAAACAATGACAACACTTGTTGTGGGAAGGTTGTCTACATACACCTTCGTTTTACACCTATAAACAAAAATAAGGCATATATTTGTAAAGGTCAAGCCTTCAGTTAGAACTGCAATTCTGAGGTTTATTTCTGAGTATCAATACTAACATTCATGGTATAAACGCATTCAATTGTATGCAGAGTATGACAAAGGAGCAAACAGTGCAGAGATGTATATTTTTACCTAAAACACACCCTTTTACGTATACATCTATGTATTCCATCCTACCACTAAGGAAGGAGAACCTCAATTCAATAACCAATTCTAGAAATGAAAGAGACCTCCATACTGCTAACACACTGAGATGATAACAGATTATTTATTTCCACTACCCCTGTTTTGTGAAGAGTAGCATGTCCAGATACACTAATCCAAGCCCCTAATTTAGGCCTGCATTCCCTCAGAGGGCAATGGGGAAACGCTAGTAGCGTAATGGGGACAGAGGGGAAGGGAGAGAGAGACACAAGATAAGAAATGGCAAACAAACTAGGAAGCAATAAAAAGTATATATAGAACAAAACCGAATAATAACTAAAAGAGGTAAAGCATTCTGGACATAGTTGATGTTTGGAAAAAGCCAAGACTACATATATGCTACCTATAAAACCGGTGAGTTAAGTGTATTTCGTAATTTAATGTGTTTATCTTACACAAAGAGGGTTTTTTTTTCTCCTCATTGTATACATGTTGGAAGTGCTATAAAGGTTCATCAAATTAAAAGAGAATTATATTCACGTTCCAAAGTTAGCATGGAAGACCACAGGTTTAGCTCTCCTAACAGCATATAGAGGACATTTATGCAAAATATGACACACACTCCAAGTAACCCCACATGCAGCCAACATTTTACACTCCGCAATACTGTTTTAAAACAAGTGATATTTTCAGTATCTCCTAGAAAAATCAGTATGCTGTACATCAAGTACTCTTAACAATTCTGAAAATACAATTCTGCTCTAAAAAATAACCACGCACATTTAAGTGTTCTCTGCACAAATCTGTTCTTCCTGCATATTCAAAATCACACACAAACTTACATAAGATTTGATGGTACTAAATCCTTTAAGAATCAAAGCTAGAGAGATATATGCAGATCTCAAACACAAGGAAAACATTGAAGTGGAAGAAGAAACATATTCCATGGAGCTTCATTCCAACAAAAAAGCTTTTATTAGATCCCAAATTATGGAGTCAATTCAGTCTAATGTAACCTGATCTAAATGCTATTAAAATATGCTAACAAGTATTTGTGACTACCACGTTAACAGCAGTGGCCCTGTCTGAGGGCTTGAGCAGTACGTAGTCCATATCCTCTACCCTAAACGTATAAAAACAATACCGAAGGAAAAACCTGCCAATACAGGATCATGGTGTCAGCATCTATCCCCACCCTTTTTTCCCCCCTTTGGAAAAACCGGTGACACCAGAAACACCAGCCAAAACTGGGCTCCCAGCATGAATATTTTACTTGCTGGATAACTTGGTTAGCCAGAGCTCTTCTAAGTGAGAGAAGCTCTTTTAACACGTAGGCGTTTCAGCTCTGAGGTGGTGACAAAAGCCCAATGTGCACCGAGATCCCAGAAAAGATCAGTAAGTCCAGGTACAATTGAAGAAATATCTGGAAGAGCTTCTGTGGAATCATGTTTCATTTCTGAGAATTGAAGCAGTAGGATCAGGCACTATCTGTCTTCAATATTATACTTACTTATTACACAATTATGGCCAAATTTAATTATTCACCACACTGAAGTGAACATCATAAACTGTTCAGGGAAAGCAGCCATATATCTGTATGTTTTCTGATTTAATTCATATATAAAACAAACTTGCAAAGCATGCCAACTGATAAAGTTATTTCTGTGGTATCACTTGAAAAATAAAACACCTTTTAACAAAAATGCTATGAATTTTAGATGACAAATTGAATCATAAGCCAAATAATTTTTCCCCCATGTTTGTCACTTGTTCAGCCTATTTTGCTACTTTAAAACCAAATTCTCAGTGTTTTATTCCTTCTGCTGCACCACGCCCTAGACCAGAAAAGTGTCTGATTGTAGACCTTCAGCTACAGTAGCAATACAAATCCACCAATTGTTCCTCTACTTTTTGGCAGAATATTTGTAAAAAGGTGAGAGAAGCCTCTTAGCAGTTCTCTGTGAAAAGCAATAGCAATGTGTCATTCACCAGGAATATCTTGCTGGGGTGGCCAGAGGATCTACTATTGTAATACAAAATCTCTCATCTCCAGCCTTGCTTTTTTTTATGGTTTTACAGAAGATTTTATTTTACTGAGCTCAAATCAATGAATTGGTATAATGAAAGCCAGCCAAGTGATCAGGGACTACCATGTTTATAAACCATTGCACTGTCCGAAGTATAAATATATCAAAACACTCAAGATCCGTCTTTGAAGGGGAACTTTTTAGCACTAAGAGGAACGCATACAGGAATTTTTTGGAACACCCATCTCCCTGCAAGGCATTCCCACTGCCCCGTCCTGCAGAAGGTGAACATGCTCCTTTCCATAACGAGACTTGCCTATTCTCACCCCCAGAGATCAACCCTTTCTGGGGTAACAATTTAAGAGCGACCCTAGACTGGCTTATTTGCCAATATGTAAAAGGCTGCCATGGGTAACACAAGGGTGTTTCATAACAAAACTGGCTTGGAAATTTTTGAATGCTATTCTTAATAAAAAGTGTTTGGTGTGAAGTTATTCTCGAAAGATTCATTGATGCAGGCTGGATAAAGGAAAGAATTATTAGTAAGATATCTGATTTTTAATACTCCTTTCAACTGCCTTTCTATATATATACCTTTTAGCTATATTTGTACAAATTTTTGTGAATACATATAAATAAAAAGCCCTGTTTTTAATTTTGAAAACGCTGACATACCCTCCTCCCCCCCCAGGAACGTACCGCTGCAGAACACAAGACAAATAAAATAGAATAGTTGACACCTGTGATTAAAGCATTAACCTTCTATGTAAACCTCATGTTTTATCCTTACTAACAAACATTTAAATTAAGAATCCTTTTTATCTTTCGTTTGAAAACAAATTACCCCAGAAAGGGATTACTATAAAATTTAAAATACAGCATTAGTTTCAACCAACAGTTATGCAGCATTAGTAGCAGAATATAACCATGAGGGGTATGACACACAGGGTATGAATTAAGGACAATTTGAATTTTAATTCACTACTAATACATTATGTTCCTTTTGTTGGATCATGCCTCAAACTGTTTTAAAATTGAGTGCGTAATATTAGGAAGGCATATCATCTCCAGTAATTTAATGAAGACTCCAAACAGCAGCTGAGAATGTCTGCTTCACATGGAATGCATCATCCTTTCCTTAATCCATTCATCATGCAAACTCTCGGCTAATGTGACTCTATATATTATTTAGATTGTGGAAACTCCCCAAAAATGTCAAACATTTTAAATGCAAGCAGAGACTTACTGCCCTATTACCTAAAGACACAGAAAAAGAATAGGCCAGATTGTTAAAATATGATCAAGACAAAAAGCCTAATTAGTCTACATTTCTTAATGTACACATTCCAATGCTCAAAACGGTAGTGTTCTTTATTTCACAGCAAGTCTCCCTCTCATGCACTGAAATCCCCAACTTCAGCTGCATTAGCCTTGTATTCTCCCCTAATATTTCATTTCTTGCTTTCATATAATTAGGAAATAAAATGGAAAATTAATTAGGAAATAAAATTGAAGTTATCCAAAATCTTTAATGCCCCATCAAAATCAGATTTCAGAAAAAAATTAAGTTTACAAGCTACATTTTTAGAAGTCGTTTTACAGACATGACTCTGTTCTGACCTCTGTAAGATGCTCATACACATTCTTCAGAGAATTTCACCTTTTTGCAATTTTGCACCATCTATTCAAAATACTTTGGCCTGGTCCCTTATAACTACATGGTTACTCATAGGCCCATATCTCCCATATCTCTCAAGAGCACAAGACAGTGTAACAGGTCCAAATCCTTCATAACCTGAATTTAAGTTTAATGGACTACAAGCGAAGGAAGGAGGACATATCCTAGCATATGCGTGTATAACATTGCTAAATAAGAACAGTGAGAGCAAAATAAATACAAGTTGTTGTCCCTGACACCCTGTAGCCTGATTTCAATGTTTTAAATCCATTTCAAAAGTTTTTAAAATGGAAGGCCAAAAGAAACTCTGAGTTGTGTTATGCTTCTCCATTATTGTGACTTTTTGTGAAGATGTTAATTGAATCTTATATAGAAGCTCTGCACATTTTAGGTAGGGAGATGTTTAGAAAAAAAAAATCTCAAGGAGAATTTTATTAAATGTATTATGTATAGCCACTTGAAAACTACCTGATGCTACTTCAAATGCACCTAAAGAGCCTCTGCATAGACTGTTTTCCTCTTTTCTCTTTCAGCCCAGGGTACAAATAGTCCACAGGAAACATTACAAAAATAACCTAGAAGAGACATTAAGTAAGGCAATTCTGTCCAAATAAAATTAAGCTGTTAAATCTCAGAGTTTAAATGCTGCTTCAGCACAATCTTGCAAGAAAAGAAGACAAGTCTTCATCTTGCGCTTCCTATGTCAGCACGACCATATATTCTCAACCCTCCTTCACATCTGGCAGAACTGGAAGCCTCTCTCTTCTCTCATGCCAGCAAAGGAATGAGAAAAACTTACTTAACCACTGCAGGGACAGAAGTAGTCTACTAGGCGATCTTACAAGATCCTTCATTCGAACTCCTCAGAAGGTGAAATTCTTCTGATACCTATTTGTTCTGCTCAGTGCCCAACTCTGAGATCAACAAGGCTTACCCACTCTAACCATCAGCACCAGAGACGCAGAGGCGCCCAGAAGTCGGGACACTGCCCTTCGCTATCCTAATATCACCTCTTTCAGTCTACTGTTGGGACTTTCACAAACACTTCAAATATTACCTTAAAAAAAAAAATGCAACTGTGCAGCCATCTTATTACAGAATAGCACTTGGCATTTTATCAATACTATGAAATTGTATTCATGGATCAATTTACTTACAAATTATTCCTAAAACCCAAGACTGAGTGCTACATGTGTAATATTGTCATATCTTGAAAGCCAAATATTTATGTTAGTAGTGATCTATTTGCACACCCTTCAAAGTCATGCTAAATCATTTCTGAAAGTAATGTAATAAAACGGGATTTAATATCCTGATAGCTCTTACATACTTTTGTTTCATAGGCTAAAGAGTCACACCCCCAAAAGCTACAAACAAGGTAGAGGTCTTGTAGGACATCAATTATACACTACCATAATGTTTATGCAATGAGAGACAATGAGGAAAACCTCATTCACTGAGGCAAAACATGAAAAAAAATATTTAGGTCATTTTCTAGAAAGGTGATGTCATATTTATATTCTGCATTAGAAATAGATGCTAAATTTCTAAATACTACAGGGCAGATCTCTACCTTTTCCGATGCTGCCAACCAGAGAGGAGCCATGAGAGGACAAATATTTTTTTCAAAATATGAAATTTTCAAAACGAGGCCACTCATGATTACCTAAACACAAAAATCAATAGACTTAGACACTACCTTAGCCACATTTGCTATACCTGATATCAATTTTATTCCCAGATTCCACCAGCCTTTCATAGGAACAAGGCATGACCAGTAATTTGCAGTGGCTCACAAACATTAACAGCAGTAAAACATGTATGCAATCCTTGTTCTCTAGCCCAGTGCACACAACCCAGAGCACTCTGATAAAGGACAGAGATGGAATGCAAACAAAAGTGTCTCCTGTGCACTAAACAGATCAGCTGGGAAATCCCACTGGAGCTCAGAACGGAGCTCGCATGTGCAGTATGAAAACGCAGTGCCGATGCATTTTTGAGAGCTGTACTAGCAACAGATTGGGGCAGGGGAGGAAACATATTTAGTCATCTTACAAATTTAGTACAATCTTTTATCTTGCATCCTACAAACAACAGTTATAAATAAAAGCTGCAATTATAAATAAACTGCATCCCAGAACTTCGAATTTGACAAAGGAATAATCCAAGTCTTGCTGAAAATCACGTTAGAGCTGAAGTTTTGAGGAAATGCTACACAGCATAGCCTCTGTAATAAATCTGTTTAATATTACTGATGCAGTACAAACAGCATACTCTTCAGTATTAAAATATATTGGAACCCCTGGAAGTAAGCATCAGTATCCTTAGACTTGAAAATACACATTTATTTTCTATTGAGGTTACCAAAGTTAATTCCAGATCGACAGAGAAGAAGAACAGAAGATCTGAACTCCTCTCATGAAACCTCAGGCTTTAATTACTGATATCTGATTAATATCGCTGCAGTGCCATAAAATGCCAGTACTCTGTTGTTTACCTGTCCATTTGTCAAAAGTTATTGTCTGCAGTAAACTTAACGTAATAAAGCTGAGGCACAGCTATGCCCAACACGAAAACTCCTCTCTACTCAAGTCATGGATGAAAACAGTTTTGAAATAAGACTCAGAGTCACCCTGAAGCTGCTGAGACTGACCTACATTTCCATCAGAGGAGAACGCCCTGTAGCAGGGGTGGCAGAGAAAGTGTCAAAACACTACAGCAAGAACCACCAGCACTCAAGTCAAGTGGTGTGTTTCTGGTAAACACTGACTTAGTCTTTCCTGGATACGAGCAGCAGCCTCGTGATATCATTATGAATGAGGATGTTAATAAATCTGCTTCTGACCTAAATTTTAAGAATAACCCAAGCCCTCAAATTGAAGACAATCGAGCTGGATAAAGATCTAATTTTCACACAGAAACAACATGGTTAAAAGGGCTAAAAGCAATACTTCTGAGAAAGATGGAATCACTGAATGTTGTAACATGCCAAACCACTTTTCAATGCACAGACTTCGCATACAACCACAGTTTTAACTTGTGGCCACACAAAGAGAAAGCACTGCAGATAAGCTTGCAACAAAACTTCACGCTACCCCTGAAGGTGCTTCTTCCAATCAAATCAGAACAATTCAGTTTAGAAAGAGGTCTTCATGTCTAGAATTCCTATCACAACTCCAATTAATCTTTCTGAATAGGTGACCTGAATGCAGGCAAATCCCTTATTGTTATTTAAAAGTTTCCATCCAGCCTGCTTAACGTCTGCCTTCAACAGTATTACATAATTTACCTGACATCAAGAGTATGAAATTTTCCTTTCTTCTGATCTCAAACATTTGGATATAAGAAAGGTCGCATTATCTCATGAGTCAAGTAGAAATCTTCTTTAGACCCTGGAAACAAAATCCAAAATGGTCCTTAAAACCATTGTGGTTACAGAATTCAAGCAGAATTTCACAAAAATAATTAGCTGCAATTGACTATTTCATTATCCTGAAAATGATCACAGGAAAGCATCTCTTGACAGAAGCAAAAACAATTCTGTCCTCAAAGGCTGAAATTGAACCTTAAGTTCTCTACCCAAATTATTTTCCACACTTGACCTATCAATTTGAATAAAGTTCAGGATATGGCTGCTCATCCAAAATGGAAGACACTCATAACTAAGAATGAGATTGCCAAGTGTTTGTTTGTATATACAGACACACACATGTATATATGTCTATATATATATTTTTAAAAGTTTACAGGAAGCAAGCTCATTTTTAAAGTTAATTTTTTTCCCCTCTAAACTTTCTCTAGGAAAAAGATTTATAGGTAATTTCTTCCAGCTAACTCAATTAAGTCAGCGTGAACAAGAATATTTCCAAATGTTGATTCTACAGTGGGCCAATAACAAGCTATATTCACCACAAAAGCCAGATGAAAAAATATTCCTGCTTGAAAGAATTGTAAAGTCTTTAATACCTCCATGCTTTCAGACTTCCAGCGTGACATTGCTGAAAGTTACATTGCTGGTCATCAGATCAGCAGATTTCCTTTACAGATGCCAGGTTAGTAAACAGCCTGGATTTCTAGCTTGTAACAAAACATTGAATAAACTTCTGAAGTCTTCCACCACCTATGTTGACAACTTTCCTCTTTTTTATCATCTTTTACATCACTATGACCTGAGCTAAATGAATACCAGAAGTTCACAAAGCATATCACAATTTATGGAGCTATTTAAATCCCCAAGACCTTATGAGGATTTTAATACACACTTTCTGTAAGAAAGGTTTTTTTCCCCCCCATGTTCCACCTAATGCAGTGCAACTGTGGGCTGCTGCCAAAAGCAATAATCTCACTTTTCACCATTACAGTTTTGGCCCATCCCCTTCTTTGCATCAGATCTGGTAATCATACAGCTGCTGGGTGTGTTGCTTCAGTTTGCTGATTGGGCAAAATATAATTTTTTTCCCCTTTTTGGTGTGCAATCCTCCATCCAGTTAGTGAATGCCAAGGCCACACAATCATCAGATCAGTATCATCAGAAGCAGTCCGAAGACTTCTTTTGGCTGCAGTCCACATTTACACCAGATTATACGTAGTATAAAACTACCCCCTTAGCTCTTCTCCTGAATTAAAATAATTAAAAGCAAAGAGAGCACACTTTCACAAGCCTCACAGACGTAAATATTTCAAGTGCTGCCATTTAAAAACCCCATAAAGTGTCACACATTTGAGTTCCGAGAGCGTGCTCTTGCATGTGTGCCTTTATTAGTTTTACCATGAATAGGTTTACTGAAACTATTTTCCTCACACAGGGATTGTGTAAGTTTTATGAATGTGTCATAATATGATTCAACTGTAGTATCTTAAAAGTATACAGCAAATCAATTTGTTTTGAGAAGTTAAAAATCCAAATGCCAGTGTATTCTCACATGTATATTTCAGGCTTAAAATGAACAATACTTTTTTAAAGCACACGTATGAAAACCAGATTGCAGTCCCATAACTGAAAATCATTATATTGTATCATATAATTAACACTGCCTAAATGTAAATACGGTTCTTTCTAAGCAAAGAGATGACAGAATTAGTCATATGAAGGACTTAGGAAGGAGCCCAGTATAATTGCTATAAGCTCCACAACATTCGTGTAAGTTAAGACTTAGAAGAATGGCTTTTAACACCAGAAAAAAAAATTGTCTACTTCCTCCCGATTGTGAAAGTAAGCCTGGCAGCAGGAACTGAGCAAGGTAGTTTGATTCAGAAAAAAAGCCTTCAATTATAACTTAAACTGACCACATTACTGTACTAGTTAAACATTAAGGTCTTAGTTAGAGATCTGCATCTTATTTTTCTATTAAGTGGCTGAAGTCATAGTTTGTATGAATTTAGACCCAGTTCACTCAAATATGTAGGGCCATCTGGCTAAAAATTCTGATTATACCCTAACACTATCTATACCACTCAAAACCCAACATACCTACTTCCTGAATACAGACAGTTTGAGAAAAGGATAGTTAAAAGATCTCAAATGTTATGCAGAACTAAATGAGGTATAGTAAGATGTCCGATACCCTTAATTCTGGCAAAATTATACAAAAGAACAAAATGACAAGGAAGATTTTTTACACCAAGTTCTACAGAACCTGCAGCCTTGGAGAAAGGGTTGCTAAGGTATCTCAAAGCTATCCACACTCCTCCTTGCTGCAGGTCTGCTTGGGGAAGTCCATCACCTTGCCAAGAAATCTCAACTTGCAAAATATGACACCCTCCTAGTACTGCATCATAAGCTCCAGTCGAGACCAGAGCTTACATGAACGACATTATTCTGTCCCAGCTATGCCTCCATTGTTTCCAGCCTTGACCACTTGTGCCTGGAAGAGTGTTTTAAGATGCTCTTCTCTAGTGTAAAAAAAGTCAGAATTGAGTTTAAACTCTCACACCAGGGACCCAAATGTCTCCTCAAATGTTTTATACATTCCACAATTTATTAAATAATGACTACAGCCTGGAAAGCTCAGCCTTAGAACACAGTACTCATTCTTCATTTTATAAAGCAGCTTCCAAGTCACCTGAAACAGCACTGAGAGCAAAACCAAGTCATACGACACATGCAAATTTCATGCATTTAACCACACCACTTTCCAGCTTGAGTATCGGTCTAAGACACACAGGCACAGATGAACACCTATTTTAGTCATTGACACCTATTTTATTCATTGCCTCCCTCATCTTCAGCAAAATCAAGGCAAGACTCTAGAGTTCCTAATCACCCGTCTTTTACTCTTTGCTGTCATGTCAAGCCCACAGCTGCATATTTTCCTGGCAACTGTGAATCAGCTCCCACTTTGATGACTGATTCACAGACCAGAATAAGACATGCTTACAAGAATTATTCTATTAACAACTTAAAACCAATCTGCTATCCCCAGCTGCTTGTTCCCCCACAATATCCCTCTAGAGGTTGTGGCACTGGCAGTTATATTAGTTAGTTACACCAACATGCCCCAGACCAGATTCGGGGAAGTATCCAGGCTAAGAAAATTACTTCTGGTTTAGTTTTTTCTTTTAAGTAAATCATTTAGTTGGGACAACGAGAAGAATAAGTAGAATAATGTTCCTGCTTGTAGACACAAAATGACTAGCAACTGAGGCACATGTCAATGATTTTAAAGGCGTCTACATGCCTCAGTAATTTTGTGCCAAATAATAAAAATAAATATAAACCCGTTAATATGGCACAGCTCAGCAGAACACAGATTTCAGCTGCTGTAGGTATCTCGTACTGAGGAGTTCCCTGAGCTGGAGAAGTGCCTAGAAGTTATTAAGACAGCTCACATTTTTGTTCTTTTAGTACGGAAACAAAATTTCTTGGCCAAAACATAGATGTGATGCCCTGAGTGGGTCATCTGTAGAGATTAACCTATGAGCACCCAGAGGCAGACGTGTGAGACAGAACACGTAACCCGTTAAAGTATGTGCTGCCTCGGGGACCGAGCAGGTACACAAATGTGCTTGCCTTCGCACAGGTGATGGGGGTTTTGGCAGAACCAGAAATTAATGCGAAGGATAACGTAGACTACTTCAAAAGCTGCTCTCCAGCTGACAAGTTACACCATCTCCATTAAATACATGTGGCAAATTGGTCCTGGCACACTTAATTCCACCAGCTTTTGAATGATTAACCATTAGGGAAAACTTTACAGACTTCGGTACTTCAGAAGAACTGACATACCGCAGAATTACAGGACTTGAAATAGTCACAACTTCCCCCCGCACCACATTAAACGAAGCAACCCACAAAACCTGAGAAGAAGAAAATTACATGGTTGAGCAGCAAAGCATGCCTTTGAACATATCCCGCTTTTTCGAAACCTTGATTGAAAGTGCTACTGGCAGCTGTGCCGTAAGCTCATAAATGTGGTAAGGACTGATTAGAAATTACCTATTCTCCTTCTCCCCAAACTATTTCCGTATTAGCAGGGATATAGATAGAACAAGTTATAACAGAAGCAACTCTACTAACGCAGCAGAAAGTGTTTCTGACCATGTGAGTATTTTGACTAACCAGATAAATACTTTCATAAGACATACATACAACACGGGAGCATATTTATAGTTTTCACAATTCTGAAAATGGCTACAGTGTTCTTGGAAAGTAATATTAATCCACACGTCCAGATTAAGATACGCTTGCATTGTAAACACAGTAGTGTTCTCAAATTTGCTGGGGAAATGTTAACACACTCCCCAACTTCTTAATTAGCGTGACCTTATAGAGTACATACTGAAAAGATGACAAAAGGAGGAGCTTTTTGGGGACCATTTTTCTCTCAAAATCTACTAAAAATGCACACAGCAAATAAATGTTAAAATTGTTGGCAGCAATTTACAAAAACAGAAAATCCAACTCTGCCCTGAGATCTTACCTAAAATTTTATTCTAGGATTCCACTTTCACACACATAGTATAGTGACAGTATTTGCGTCCATACAAATGGAAGAGAAACAAATGCAACATTACTAAATTTATAATGCGAAACACAGTAACTGCAGAGGATAGCCAAGTGTGCAAGACAAAAAATTCCTATAGCTCAACTTGATTTTAAAATTGTGATTTGTCTGCAAAAGCTTGAGTGATGCTTAGGTAATAATTTTTTAATAGTTTAGAACAATTTCTCCTTCCATTTTTGGTTAATTCAAAGTCTAGACTTCACAAAGCTTACAATTAAGTCAACTTTTTCGATCCACAAATTTATTTTCTTATCTTTGTACTTACACTATAAAAATGGTAGAATATATACATGCAAGTTTTCCAATATGAATGCTGATAAACAGATGATGTTATTTAGTTTCTTCCATACTTCCAGGGTCATAATGAAAAATTACTCGTTTACCTTCCAAATAACCAGCTGTTGTAACTATCATTTCCCAAAAGTTTTGTTAATTCCTTCCATTCAGCTCTTTCAGAACAACATACAGAAATCAACCCAAATTAGCATCCCAGCTTTGACAAAAGTCTCCAACAAAACTTACGATTTTCCTCACAGCTAAAACAATTTGAGAATGCTAACTACAAGTTCTTAACCGGTGGAAGTCACCGCTTTACAGTAAAGCAATTTCTTATCCTACAGAGAGTGTGATAAAAGGGGCAGATACTACATATGAATCTGCATGAATGTCAAGAGATCCCATTGCCAAGTTACAACCACGATCAGAGCAGTAACATGAGAGAAAAGGATATAACCCCCCCCAAACAACATCTGTCAGTTTTGAAAGAAAACCCTGCAAGTTCATGATTTGCATTCTTGCACTGTACTGAGAAACCGGCAAGTAGTGACCATAAAATCTGACTAATAATATGTCTGAAAATCAACTGAAAAGTTACGTTAATTCAAACTTATGAAACCATATTTTGAAAAATATATGGCTCAGTTATTAAGAACACCAGCACTACCAGGAACTCGCATGCTACACAGAATCACATTCATCACAGAAGATGAAGGTACCTACAAACCAGCTCTGTGTCACTCATTAAAAATGAAAAGCGGTCAGAGCTTCATCTCATTCTTCTAATACTATCTTCTGAGGTAGGAAATGAAAACAAATCAATCCAGCAGCTAGGCCTTGTGTATAAAGAAGCAACAGCAGAGCTTCTAAAGAAATGGGGTTTCTATAGCATCTGATTCTTGCAAGAGAATGCAGATAATTGATTGGGAAAATCTTGTTTCATGAGCTTTAACTTGAGAGTCCCTTTCATAAGCAAGAGGGGTGGGGGGAGTCATCAGCTACCCTGCCAGAGTAGCCCCAGGAGAGTAAAGCAATCTTAGTTTTATTTAAAACAAGGCTACAATTTTCTTTTTAATTATTTATGACTCAAATAGCTCTTAAAGGATCAATATTTCAGAGGCAAGATCAAAACAAACCAGACGGATATTAGAAAACATTATAATGCAACCCAAATGAGGCTTTGCACATTTCATTAGGTAAGAAATTTTTAAATTATTTCTTTCTCATCATCAAATCTTTTCTATTTCATATAATGCAGAATTTTAGTCTGCCTCATTACAAGCAGAGCATGAATTTTTCAAATCAGTAATTTTTTCCTGAAATGCCAAGTCTTAAGTTAACTTTGTTTTCCTTCAGCCAAATTAATTTCTATTCCCCGAACAGGCTTCATACTTGTAATCAGATTCAAAGTTAAATAACGCTGAAGAAAACTGGTTTCTGCTGTTCAATCTTATTTTACAAATAAGTACCATATATACAAGAAATCCTACTTTCCACTTCAACAGTAATATCTTACAGAACTGAACTCCTGTTTTGGATCACTCTTTACACATTCTTCATTTAAGTAGAGTACATTTTTAATACAACATAAGGCACTTACCCTTCTAACCTGACATCAGGTAAAGATCTGTTGAGTGCAATCATTTCACTTGCCATTAAATTAAATTGATTTATTTTAAACATTTCTTTCATTTTTTCTTGCTCCTCTTTCGGAATGACCACAGGCTTCCCCATCTCTCCAGGTCCTTCGTGTGGTTTTTGTATGGGTTCTGGAACTAAGAATAAATAAAATGTTGGTAACTACTTTTATGCTTGCTTTTGTTTGTTTATACTTTATTTTACACTGTAGAAGTGTTCCTGTTTAAAACAGAGTTCTAAACCCACCAAGTTTTGGAAATGAAAACAAATCTTCATATTTGGGAGTTTAACAGAAGTAGTTAAATGCTATTCTTAGACACCACAATTCATTTGAAAAAACAGTAAGGGTTTATATCTATCCATCATCATGTCCTAACTGACTAAAGTTCTGGAACAACAGGCATTTATATCCCAGATTGTTCTTGCACACACAAGCTTTTCAGGAAAAGTTGAATCCCTGAAAACAGGGATTTTAGTAAAGATTAAATTAAAGTAAAATTGTAACTTTACATTTATTTCCACATTTTTATTTTGACAGAATGACATTGGCATTCACAGTTGAGAAATAATTTCTCTTGGCTTTACTAACGTTATTTTTAGTCAACGTAATTACATTTTGGAGTTTAACGGTAGTACTCGAAACAGAAACAGTAACACTTCACATGTTTAAACCAAAGAAATCTTAAATATCAAATATCTGATTAAACTGATGAGGGAGAGAGGGAGGAGGAAAAGCAATGCAGACTCTTGAATTATTTTTTTAAACAAAGTAAGTGAAAAACCAAAACATTAAAAAAACCTTACATTTCCTTTACAAATACCCATTTACTTTTCTCCTGAACTGTTTTAAATGCTCGAATACTGAATTTGAAATATTACTACTTTACAAATTCACTACAAATTTTAATAAAAAATAGTAATTTAAGATCTAAACAGAGGAACAGAAAGTATTTTAAAATAAAGGCACCAAAGCGCTCAGTAATAAGCCCAGCTTCAAATTATCTTTAATTTGCATCTAGGACAGCACAGTGTAATTAAAGCTTATGCCAAGAGCAAATAGCCATGTAAAGAATAAAAACAAAATTTATAAAAAAAGCCCAAGCCTTCCATCCTTGCTGAAACACTAAGACTTAAAATATATGCTTACTAATAAGTGAAACATTTTGCTAGTTTGCATTTAGCATTAATTGGTTACAAGCACAATGTGTTCCTTGAGAAACTTTCATTTTCAAGTACCTGAAGCAACTGCACTAGTTGCATTAACGCAGTAACATTTAGCAGAGAAAATCCTCCCACCACAGAGATGCTTTCTTTTTACCAAACTCCCCTTGACTGTAAGTTGAGCTACATAATACTAGAAGTTACCAGCCAGCCACTCATACACTAAAAACTGATAGAATCGGTATGTCCAAGCAGATCCTGAGCAGACGGATTTAGGCGCTTGTTTTAACAAGCAGTTTGCAGTTAATCAGATGCAGTTTGCTTTGCATCTTTGCCTCCTAAGAAAGTACAGTTGAACATGCATCAAAACTTGCTGATTTGCAATTGCATAACTTTTTAAATAAGAATTTGTGCCTTTTGGGGGGTAATCAACATAAAATTATAGTATACAATAAGGCAATTATTTGGGCTTAATTTTATATATTCAGCTTGGTTTTATTACGTAGGCTATCATAACTATTTTTATTAAGTGTATAACAATTAGTATATAGGTTCACTTGGACAGAAAATGATTAAATGAGTGTTCAACATACCTAAAATGATTAAACAAAAGCTATCAGAATATAGTTATATGTTAAAAAAAACAATTATTCACCAGGTTTTTCAGCATTCTCAAGAGTGAATGTCTTATCCTACCATATTTGTTATTTAGAAGAAAAAATAATTTTCTGTTTCATTTATACTTCCAGTTGTTTAACTTTGACTAAACCAGTTGAACTGAATAGCTAAATTAACTGAAAACTCATCTTTCACATTTGTAGATCTTGCTGTTAGATGCTAGTTTAGCACATCAGTGAGTTGGATCCAGGTGTACAAATTCCTCAAATTCATCAGCGAATTTTTAAATTTCATTAGCAAATATATACTACTTGATTATACATTTTACCTAAATAAAGTACTCCCTTCTCCTGCAGAAAAATCCAGCAACAGCTAACTAGATCCACAGATATTTTATGGACCTCACTAAATGCAAAGACAGGCAAGCTTGGTGTGCAAGCACAGAGATGACTTTCCAAGAAGAGTTAACTATCTTCTCTCAGGTTTCTGCATTTACAGTAATCTATTTTCCCACAAAAGCATGTAGTTTTCATACAAACACAAACCAACAACATTCTCCCAAAATGACTAATACACGTTGTTAAAAATTCAAACTGCAGTGCTCTTTTGTCAGTTAACTATGAAAAAAATATTTCCTTTGAAGGACTGTAGACATGTACTGATGACATACTTCTAACAAACAGTAATTTAATTTAGAGCTACAAGTTTCAGAGCTAAATGAATGACTTAATCATCACCTGATCCAACGGGAAATGTAGTAATGTTTTTCCAGACATTTCTCATTTGTATCAGTAAAACATTAGTTTCGAAGAGGGCTTGATCTTTTCCAGATCTTCATTAAAAGTCAGGAACTCTTTATGGACTATGGACTACAAATTCCTTTTTACGAGGCAATATGCCTGTGAAAAACAGGTACTTCAAAATCTAAGACCATCTAAAGCCAGAAAGAGGGACGGATTCTTCCCTGACATGTCTTTAGGGGCCACAACAATGGTAAATGACCAAAACGCCAAGTCCAGTCACCTTTGGAGGAGCCAGCACAATTACAGGAAAGCTGTTTCGACAGGTACAAGTTCAGAGATGTTTTGTCTCTTACACACACCCCTGATTTATGACTGATTTATGATGAACAGTCCTATTTTCAAATATTAGATCTGTGGTTTATATCTTGAACCTACTCACTTTTCTTAAGAATTTTTTACGCAGATAAGAATATTCAGAACCAAGTCACAACTCAGATATTCCATCTTTACCAAAGAGCTCAAAATTCAGAACACAAGACCTTGATTGGCACTTGACAAAAATGACTGGTCCTAGTTTAAATTTGTCATTGCCCCAAGAAATGATTGTAAATAGCAAGTAGCTGAGATCACAAGACTCTTGCAATACCAATCCTAGGTCTGAAAGATTTTTTTTTCTTTTTTTTTTTTTTTGTAGGGCTTCTAATCATTACACAAGTGGAATGCCCCTTGAGCGGAAAAAAGGGAAAAAGGATGAGTTTGGAAGTTTATTTAGAAACTGCATCAAGTGCCAAAGCTGGAAGTTCCTTTGCAGTCATACCTTTAAGAAGCCTGTAACTGGGGGTAAGGAAGGACTCATTTGATCTTCATTTAAGTCAAGACCTCAGAGCTGACATACAGAATTCTTACAGAAATAAGACAGAGCTACACAAAAAAAATCTTTATTAGTAAAACCACAGTACTACCTGGGCATTTTTTGTTTACAGGAATAGTCCCTTTTTGTATTGTTAGAGAACAGCTTGAGCCCTTTCTTTAAGTCTAGAACTTGATTACTCTTATCAGTAAGTTCTATTCCAGGCCGTGATATCTAAATTGCAATGCCAAATCCCCAACTGGAAACAACAGTGCTCAACTAGATATCCTATGAATTTCAGGTTTGGAAAAAACTACTACATAACATAGATGATGCTTACTAAGGTTCAGTGATTTTCTTTCCAACTCATAACAATCTTTAAACTTACAGCAACAGCCCTCCATCATCAGCTATTACTCTCTGTGAGTTTGACTGATGAACCATCAGTAATTACAAAAAGGGAACCACCACGCAGAAGATGTGCCAACAGAAGGAACAGCTGTGACAGTTTGGGCAAGGGGTGTGCACTGTCCAGGTCAGCTGGGTAGCTCAGAATAGGTGAGACAACCTGAGAGCTGAGCACTGGAGAGAGCTTCCCCTGACCTACTCCCCCCTCTCTAAGAGTGGTCATGGTGGGAAGAAGGAAGAGCAGCACTATCAGCCAGGACAAGCACAGGCTCCCTCCCAGCTCCCACGGACTGATGCTGGAATCAACACTGCTAGGTGTTCTGATCCCACTTCCCCAGGCTACCTCCTGAAGCTACTACTGTCTTCTTCCGCCATGGTGGAAGGGGTGGGCAAAGGCTTAAGCTTATGGCCAAATCATCCCACACAATTACAGTCACTAGATTCTAACTATCCCTCCCCTCTGGTACCACTTTAATTCCCCAGTCCTGTACTACCCAGACACCATGCCAGGCCCCCTTTTCCCAAACATTTCCACCCCAGCTCTCTTACTCACAGCCTGGTAAGTGCCTGTCCCTTTTCCACTTCACCTTTTGTCCCCTCATCTCCACACTCGCATCATTTCAACTACCAGCCCTCAATCTCTATGATAGCAGACACAAAGACCTTTATCCCAGTCGTCTTACTGTCCACCATAATCATGTACACAGATTTTTCCACAGATTCACATTCACATTCCTTTATTATTTCTTATTTTGAGCAATGTGTAAAATATAACAGTGGTATACATACAATCCAATGTTAGACACATAAGCTGAAGCTCATGATTTAAGATGCTGGTATCTTATGCCATCAATACCAACGAGAAAGATTTTTCCCAAAGGCAATTTAGACCACGGCTCTAAGTCTCATTCTGAAAAAGAAACTCCCTCCATTTTCTGTATTAAAAACCTAAGGAAAACACCCTTCTAACTTCATGAAAGTCTGAACTGTCCAGAAATCATCCTCAAAATCCTTTGCTCCTGCTAAAATATCTAAAGACTAATTTTTCCAACTAAGCAAGCACAGCCTAAAATAAACTTACAAACTCTTTAGAAAAACTTACTCATATGTTGAGTAGGTTCATTAAATGCCATGGAATTCTTCCACGAATTGCAAAGAGAAGCTATACACTAGAGTGATATGGACAAAGAGACTATTAAATTCAGAACACTTACATAATTTATGCTGAATCAAGAAAACTAAATCAATTACGGAAATGAATAGGGGGAAAAAAAGTGAAGTAAAAAAGCAGATTTTGATAAAAGCTTCACAGAAAAAATTAGCCTCAATGTTATCTGAGGAGATTCTCAGCATTCTGAGTGGGAATAAATCCACTACAGACTCCAAATCAGTAAACTACTGGAACAAGTAAGAATATCTAAGATCAGGCATGCAACCAGGTTAAAAGGAAGTGTCACATTGTCAACTACAACCGTGGTTTCTAGCGGACATATTTGAATATATAAAGACTGTACTTAACTAAGTAAAGCCAATGTTACATAGGGAAAATCATAATACTAATCTTTAAAAGCTGCAGATTTTCCCTCACCTGAAGGATCCCCCAATGACTTTATGTGTAAAGTCATCCAAACTTTCAACATCATCAATATATCAAACCAAGTTTGCTATATATTGACCTCAATTGCTGTTTGCCAAGAGCAAAAACGATCCTGTTTGCAAAACAGCTCTAAAGAAGCCTGGCATAAGTTATCTGCTTAGCATCGTGTAAACATGTTGTGGGAATCCAAAAAGTGGATCCATTCCTTAACACAGTATCAGTCATCATCTTATCCTCAAGAAGATTTCCCAACTTCTGGGGGAAAAAAAAAAAAAAGGACAAAAAAAAAGACTGAATTCCTATAAGAGACATACTTTCTACATAACCCTAATTCATTTTCTCGCCACTTTCTTTTCCACTCACAGGAAAAGAAACCCAAAAGATGAAATGCAAGCAACTGAAAATTTAAATCCCTTCTGCAACACTCAGGTGAACCAGAATCTCTCTAAAATATTTGCATGGAGTCGTGGAAACAACAGTTCAGAGGTACTAAGCAGAGAAATTCTACATTCTTTCACGTTGTTGCTCTCTGTGGAGATTTCTCGTCCTGTTTTCATCATGGGGAGAAAAAAAACAAACCAAACCAAAACTAACATTTCCTAAACATCTCCCCAGTGTTATTTTGTAACAGAGCAACATTGTTATCAAAACATTTCAGAAAATTTCCCAGGGATGTCAGCTGTCCATACCAAATGCCAACAGGTGAAAAAGTTTTTTGTGATGGAAAGCATTAATTAAATCTTGAGTACAGTTGGCTGATCAGACTTAACATTGAGCATCACTGCGTAAGTTTCCTATAGCAGCAGTGAAACATACAGACACAGCCTTTCCAGTGGGAGAGGCACCATACCACAAAACTAGATGTTTCACAAATGAACTGGAGGCAGCAGCTGCCTGCAGTTCTAAATGCCTGTGCTGAGACGTTGCAGGGGTGAATTCTCCCTGCATCAACCCTTTTTTCCCCATGTGATCAACTATGACGACCTCCCTAAAACAAAAGCTGGCAACAGGAATGGTACTGGCTTTCAAAAAGCTACACTCAGCTCATCTAGCTGGTACCAAAAAACTAAGATGGCAGTAACAAAACAGAAAGCTTATCTGAGGAGCTTTAGTATTGAATAACACAGCTCTCACTTCAAAGGAGTTACATACATAAGCATGTGCATACGTGTGTATATACACACTCACACCCACCCCCCTCATATTTGTCACTTCTACAGCCAGCTTTATTCTATCTATTTTCATAAATTTATTTTCATTGCAACATTCGCTGTCCCTTACTGCTATAGTCACTGGCCAAATTTTGGCTTAGTTTTTTGTTTTGTTTTTTTGCGGGGGCAGGGGAAGAAGTAAGGTTGGTTGTTGGTTTGGTTTGTTTTACCATCAAGTCTAGTGAAGTTAACAGTGCCTTTGCTTCCTCACTGGTGGAAATTTAGAACATGCTTTAGACAATATTAACATAGCTTACATTCCCAAACCGCTTGTTGCATAGTTTTATTATTTTTCCACATACATTAGTGCTTAAAATTCTACATCTTAAGTAAGCATTTAAATCTGCAACATACATCTCAGGTAATGTGCTTATTTCCTAGTCATTCAAAGAAACACTGACTATTCTGCAACACCTAAATACTGATGCAATACTATATTGTTGGGGGGGGGGGGGAATCAAATGTTTAAAAGCAGTGCAGTTTTAAATGAGCATAATTTAAAGATTACTCAGGCAGAAAACTTACCATCTCCAGCAGGCAGGCCTCGTTCTTTTTTCTCATCACATTTGTTGCATTCACTGAAGTACAGCAACAGAAACATATCCAGAAGGACCCAAACCAAAGAGGTGGCAAGGACCACCTTGCAATATGCAAATTTTTTCATGGCACTTTAAGTCAAATACAAAAATTAAAAAGTATAAATAAAAATATCAACAGGTTGCTTTAATCCAGTTTGAGAGACGTTCTGTATCTGGGGGGAAAAAAAAAAAAGAAAAAAGTCACAAAAAGTTACAAGAGGACAGCAGCTAAAAGCAGAAATTTTAACTACATTTTAATGGTAACAATTTAGTTACCAAATGCTGTATGTATCAAAATGAATGCCCTATGCACTCCAATGAGATTAAGGGAACAAGGTCAATCAAAGCAGCACTACTCCAGTCCTTCACTATGTTAACATTCATCACCTGAAACGTTAAAACAATTGACCAAAACAGAGTGCTCTGCTGAGCCACTGGAGAAGAGGGTAGGTACATCTAATGAAATTAAAAGGAATTCTCTGGATCCTCTAGAAATCAGAACAAGCTAAATGGAACCAGGAACATCTCAGGAAGCAGGGTATCAATCTGTGCTGTGTGAAGTCCATGGCTAATATTCCTCATGCTCCTCCCATGCAGTACACATGGACTTTCTGTGCCCATCACTAGGAATGCTAGTCTACAAATGCCTGTATTTTCAATAAAGTCTAACGGCACATTACACCTTTGTCACAAAGACAAATGCTTTGCTTTCAGCAAACCAAACATAAACATCCCTTTTGGTAAAGTTAAACAGTAGGCAAAGTGAAGAAAGTACCTACAAGCCACTGTGATCATATTCAAAGCTAAAGGTATCAACTGATAATTTTGATGCTTAAAGTGACTTTAATAATTTAATGCTTGATTATAGAGCAAACTTTTATATGTTTTTCAACATGTATACATTAAAATTTTAGAATGCCAATCTTTGAAATTCTCTTTTGTCCTACTCAAATTACAAGCAAATTTTGTTACAAGGATTGCTTATTTCCATGACTGACAATTGGGTAGGACAGAATCAAGAACAGCTTTGGGCTTGTTCACTTACACCAAAATATGATTTTTTAATTTTTTTTTTTTTTTTTTTAACCAACAGGTTCCCCACCAGTGCTGACGTGTTTCAACACAAAATACTCCCAAAGTATTTCCCAGTGGGAATAGCTTACTAGTTAAAACCAGACTTGCAGATATTCTTAACTTATAAAATAAACAGGAAATAAGACTCTTCAAAAACACACTAGAATTTTAAAATTGACATGCATACAGTTTCTCTTACGTGCTTTCAGCCTAAACTGAAGAATTTATTGAAAAGGAGAATTTTAATCGTAAGGCATGATTATGCAAAAACCTCACAAAAAACTCTATCATTAAGTCTACCCTTCCTTTAGTACTTCACTGTCATAATTTGATTCCTGCCTTCCCCGCCACCCCTCCCTGCTTCTTGAGGGAAAATACTATGACATCCCTCTTCTAAATACAGCTTACTACTCCTTATTGGCAGCAGAGACATTCATGTCTCCATGCATCCCTATACACCTAAGTGGCATCGGTTTGGATGGCAGAGCGACATAGGAGCCAGTAACCTTCCACTGCTACAAGACTAGAAGGGTATATCTCCCTCTGCTTCCTGCATAGGTGCGCATCAAATGCCAAGAAAGAGTTTTGTTTGGGATAATCTCAGTTTGCATCTATATAGTTTTGGTATACAGGGATGACTATATAAAATGAAGAACTGCAAAAGTATCTGTAATTAACAACTTGATGATAAAATAGCACATGAAATTACCACAATGAAACATTAAGTGAGGTATGTTAAGAAAAAAATCCTAGGGGTTGTTTCTTCAGGTTTTTTGGTTGGTTTTTTTGGTTGGTTTTTTTGCTTTGTTTTTATAAATAGACACAAGGATGGGCCTGAACTTTGGATCCTGGAGTTGCACTATAAAGATCTATAAAACCATCAGCTTGGTGATCAGCAGCAGCGAAAGAAAAGTAATTTGTTACAGACTACTAAGAGAAGAAGAGAAACCAAACCATCACTATGCCATTACACAGTATCTGCTTTCTCATCTTGAGTGCTGTATGAACATCCAGTCTTGTCATTTCAAAAAGGATATAGAAGAATTAGAAAGGACAAGTGAGAAGGGCAAAAGGATGAAGACAACAAGGAATAGCTTCATTATAAGATGTAAGTGAAGACAGTAGCATTATTCCTGGCTGGAAAAGCTGTAATCAAGTGGCAGGTCTATAAAATCAAAAGCTGCATGGAGATGGTAAATAGAGAACAACTGTGGCCTGTTACTCTTATTTCTTGTATTGGCAGAAATCAAGTAAATTTAGCAGCAAGAGGTTAAAAAACAAAAGGAAGGTATTCCCCACAATGTGTAGTTATGCAGGGGAACTGCCTGCCACAGTACACTGCCAGTGCTGCAAGTCTGTTCATCAGCTGTTAAATACCAAGTCCTCACCCCTACTTCAGGCAGGCCCTGACTGTGACCCTCAAGTCACTGCACGCTAGGAGAGTACGGCGAGGAAGTATCATTACAATTTCCCCTGTTCTCTTCCCTAGATATACGCTACCAACCACTGGCAGAAACAAATACTGTATACAGATGAAATCTGTCTGACATGGTACGACTGTACTTGAACTCTCCATACAATTGGTTTCTTCTTTTGCTCTCATTCAGGATGCCATAGAAATGATCTGGCAAAGAATCAAGTCATACCACCACCCTGCTTGTACAAATGCCAATTAAAAACAACATGTTTTAAAAGAAAACTAAATAAATTCTTATAATCTCATACTTCTCAAAGTTCAGACTCATGAGGTATTAGGCTATAAAAGAAAGTGTAAAACACATAGGGGCACGGTGCTTAGGGGTCCTCAAATTAGCAAGACACCAGGAGGAGAACTGTTATCTAGACCTTCTGTCCATAAAAATACCAGCTATATTAAGTGTTTTAAAGTGCATAGGCTGGCACTGTATCTGCTTCTAATGCAAGAAAATTCCTTTTGAGAGTTTAGGGAACCCTTTGAATCCTTTGAGGGTTCAGGGAAGTGATCAAGAGACAGCAATGCAAAGTTCAACACACACCAGGTACCATCAATAAGGTCCTTCCCTGTACCTTTAGACAAAGGCTCTCACTCTCCCTTGGGCAGTTTACCATCTCATAAATCAAAACCAGTGGTAAGAATACAGTGTATGACAGCACTTCCACTGTCGGCTTACCAGGAGAATTCAGGCAGCACAGTAGTGAAGCAGAGGCGCCCAGAAACTGCTGAAGCAATTGCTCTTAGCACACCAGAGCCTTGACCCAGACAGACCTCTGGAAGAGGATTCCACCATCCAGGGCTTGGGCTGTAAGAAATGCTAGGTACCTCTCTCTGGTGCTGGAGCAGTGGTGGTGGCCTCACCCATGGGAGGGGTGCTCTGCCAGAGGTGCTGCTTCCTCAGTGGAAGGAGCTACAGGACAAAGCGGGCAGACTGGTACACCATGAGCAAGGGCAAACAGTAAGTAGACAGGTCTCCACAGAGACCTTGCAGCACCACAAGTCTGAACCCCATGATGCAAGGAAGAAGAGACAGCCAGGCATTGCACTCAAAGGATGAGTGGATGAAGACTCCCAAGATGGGGGCTGAGTGAGGGACAAATCCAAGAAATTAGTGACTTGTGGCAACAGAAGGAAAGCCTGCAGATGTGCATTTCCAGAACAGTTATACTGCCTGGGATGCTGTTGAAAGACTGATGAGTCTGCCCGAGTTCAGCTCTTAGACAACCACCCCTTGGCTATTCATTCATGTATGAATCAATGACACTGCCAGGTGTGAACCTGAGCATATGAGCAGTGACTTTAGAGCTCAGGGTGGGTGGTAGAGTGTAGTAGGCATGGGACCCAGATACTGCTCTCCTCAATTGCTCCAGTGAGAGGGCAAGATTCAGGCAGGAGTGCACGCAGCCTATCAACACCTGGCTGCGTGGCTGGTGTCAAAGGCAGGCTTTTAAGACGATAGGACCCGCTTTGAGGAATGAGGGCTGCTGGTCAGGATCTGTGTGACAAAGTGAGGCAAGCAGCATTATGGAGAGGCTCTTGCACTACTTCTGTGAAATACACAGAAGGCAGAAGCAGAGCTACTTTGGAGGAATATAGAAACATCTCCTGAGCCTGTGGGGAGGTACTCAGGGAACCCTGTAGTTCAAGTTTGGAAGAAACAAGAGCAGCAACAAGAAAGGCACCTGTAAGGATACCGGCAAAAGAAAGGCTGAGAATAACACAGATCCACTCCTCAGTGGGGCAGCAGACCCCAGCAGGTGTGGAAAAGGCTAAAATACTTGGTGCCTTTTTTTGCCTCCTTTGTTATTGGGTGCCCCAGATCAGAGTCTAGTGGCAGTCTGTGGGAGTGAAACTTCACATGCACTACAGACAGATTGAGTCAGGGATCTCTTAAGCCCCTTGGACATGTGCACCTCCATGGCACCAGATGGGAAGCATCTGAGGGTGCTGAAGGAGCAGACTGATCTTATTGCGGGGTCATTCTCTATCATCTATGAAAGGTCATGGTGATCCAGAGAGTTGCCTCAGGATTAGGAAAAAAGCTATCATCAAGAAGGAAAAGGAGGATCTGGAGAACCATCTGCTAGTCAGTCTCACTTCAGTCCCTGTGAAGATTATGGATCAAATCTTCCTGGAACCTACATCCACACACACACAAAAACACCTCAAAAGGGCAACTGGGAATAGCACAGATTCACCAAGGGCATATCAGACTTGACCAACCTGGCAGCTTGCTTTAAGGAGAGGACTGGTTTGGTGAGCAGTGAAGAATGTGAAGAGCAGTGAATGCTGTTTACCTTGACTTTAACAGGGACTGTGACAGTCTTCCAGAGTACTTTGTCAGAACTGAATGAGACATCACCTGAAGAAATGGGCTAACAGGTGGGTGGACTGCTAGCTGGACCACCAGGCTCTATGGGTTTTGACCAGCAGTACAAAGTCCAGCTGACAGACATTCACCAGTGGTACCCTTCAGAGGTCAAAACTGGAGCTGACACTGGTTAGTGTCTTTACTGAGAACCCGGGGGATGGGACCAAATGCACGCTCAGCAAGGTTGCTGGTGACACCCAACTGGGGGTGGAGCACGCAGACAATACCCTGAAACAGTACCTTGGAACGGCCCTAGGTGGCCAATCCAAGGGACATCCAAGGGCTAGAAAAACAGGCACGTTGAAAACCTCAAGAGGTTCAATAAATGCAAGTACAAAGTCCTGTACCCAGCATGGAATAACCTTATTATCCATATAGGCTGGGTGTCAACAGTCTAGGAAGGTGCTCTGCAGAAAGAAATCTTTGGAGTCTGATAGCAACTTTAACATGCATCAGCAGTGTGTCCTTAGGGCAAAGAAAGTCAACTGCACCTATAAACAAGTCCAGTAACCACAGCAATAATCCCAAAGTGCATAGGTTTAATAATTGCCTTTGCTACTGAGTAATGTAATAAAACTGAAGATTTTTGCAAAACCAGGTATTTTTCCTCCCTTCAAAATACTGGATAATAGATAACAAAACCTTTACACCATGGAAGTAAAAAGAGTATTAAAAACACCTTGGAAAGAGTAGAAACAGAGGCTGTAACTTATCAAGAATAAAGTGAAAGGAGGAAAAATGGGTACATTCAAGTCTTGTTACTTCTGAAGGTCAAGTGATTTCCACCATCCTCCCCCCAACAAAATTCATGATACACTTGACACTATAGAAAAAGATCATCTTTAAAATTACTGCTCATGTAAAGTACATTGTTTCACTTTACCACCTCTTTTATCAACACAGTTGGCATGGGAAAGAATGCTTACTCTTTTCGGTATTCACTATTCAAGTCATTTTTATCTTTGGACCAACTTCATCTTTGTTTATACTAGTGATCAGTCTTCAGTACGACTTTGTAACAGACTTGACAAAGGACTTCATTGCCGTTATTCAACTAAATCAGGATTCTACACTGGATATGGCACCTAAACAGACAAAGCTGACATAAAGTTTGTTTTCCAAACTTTCAAGATACGAATAAACAGAAGTTGGCACAAAGTAAGGGCTCATCAAAATCCTGACACAACATTTGCTATTTCTAAGCTATTAATATCAATTTAAACCAAATGGAAAGTGATTAACTGAACAGCATCTAAGGAAAGATTGATGACCCACACGAAACTGAATTTTCAGCTTCTCAGTCTATTTAGTAACGAGGGAGAAAAGACTGGCATACTTTAAGGTAACATATTAGGCATATGTATGGGGTTTTGAGCAAACTTCTAAAAAATTAAGCAAATGCAAACTGTCAATATGAGCACTGTCTAAAACCCCATATAGCTAAACTATTAATGAGGCCTAATCCAGTTGAGTATGTCTATATTTGAAAACAGAAGTGATACCAACACTAGACTCAGGTTTCAGAACTACTTTTGCTACTGTGTTGATGTATTTTTTTTTCTTTTTACTGGCCCACGCTCTGTTAAATTGTTTTTAGTGTTTGTTTGCAGACAGCTCATTACCATCAGCTCATCAGTAAATAGGTCAGTTTGAGGATAAACAAAGTGTTACCTAACTTCAATGTTATAAAAGCAGTTGTAAAAAACCATTGACATCAGAGGGTCAACCCATCACCTGTAGAAAACAGGTGTATTCTGTGTCTTCTTCACAGAAACATAAACGCATCTGGTAAATTTCATCAGGCAAAAAAATATGCATGAGCTCAAGGATGCCAGTACTCTCTTCTGCTCAGTAGTTAACACAAGAGAACTACTCTTCATTGGGCTACACTTGTTTGATGGATTTTGAAAGGTTTTAGTATTCAAAAGTCATCTGTTCAGTACAATTCAGCAACAGTAAGTTCTGAAGAAGTGATGAGAGAAAAGAGACTATTCTAGTTTGAGCAGTATGAGAACAATTCATTAAAAGCAAACTTACTCTTCAGAAGAATCTGAGACATGTAGGTCAGTAAAATCAATTTCTATTCTTCTTGCTCTATGGAGGAAGACTACACTTAATTCATCAGGAGTGAATTTTCAATTTATAAGTCAATTTTTTTAAACTGACCATTTGAAAAAACTATCAATTATGTTTCTAAAACTGGTAGGCCTTGGAACGAAGGAAGAATAAAATAGAAACACAGGAGTAGCTGACTACACTTGAAAAACAAGGATGAACTTCATACACAAAGGCAGAAGTTATTGGTTCATAAAGGCTTTCCTACAGATAAATTAGAATGCATAAATATGCTTATAAAAGTAGAGGCTCTTGCGAGATGAAAATCTGGCTCATCACATAGAAAAGCAATGCCAAAAATGGAACAACAGGTATGTACTCCCATCCACAATTTTGTCAAACTGTTTATAACTGTATGGAACTAAGTCACTGTGCACTTGAACCTCTGATTCTCCCAATTTCAAATCACAGAACAGTTTGGGTTGGAAGGGACCTTCTTATCTAAGTAGTCTTTACTTAAGCTTTAAACTTTTATTATTAGTTCTAATTATTTCTAGAGATACATAGTAAGGAAATGACATTTCTAAACTGAGTAGAAACACTTTCAAAACCAAGCTCCTCTTTCAGTTACTGCAAGAAAATTAAAAGACATTGCTATTTTGTACCTATACTTTCCAGAAACATCTTAACTACAATCATTTAACTTCTGAAAACAGTTTATTGTTTTGCAAATTAGTGCTTAACAGTTTCTCAAATGAGTTGTAAGCAGCATGTATTATCTTGATTAAATCTCCTCAAAATTTTCCAAGAAATCAAGCATTTGGTCAACACTTTCAAGCAGCTCCCACTACTACCACAGTCTTTCCCGATTCTCTTCCTAATCAGCACTATTCAAATAAAAACAATTACTTGCAGATTAATAACTACCTACTGTGGCCAAAATATTAATTATACTAGAAATATAGTTTACCTCCAATTTAATAAAGATGAAATATGTGAAAATTAATTGCAATAGGGACAAGGACATGGAAATTATCAAACCTAAGATGAAATAAAACCAGCAGAGATTACCTACTCTGGTAAAACCAGGATGGCCTGTATAATCCCTTCTGTAGGGCCCAGAAAGAACTGCCATGTGAAACTTCAGAGTGTGATAGCTGAAATGTCTGGTAATTTACTACACATACTACCTGAAACAGGCATAAATGCAAGGCTATTCGGAAGGACAGCAAGTTGTCCAGACATAGATGGTTAGTTTAATATAATAAAGTGTATTAATACTGCATTAACATAGTATACATTAATGTATAATTAATACAGTATACAAACACTGCAAATGTTTCTAGAACAGACTGAGTGAATGATCAGGGATATAAGTAGATCAGAAGTTGAATAAAATTTTATGAAAATAAAAATTTTGATAGAACATAGATTGAATGAAATTTATGCTGACTTCAAAGTTACTGCTGTCAGCTAGTGCAAAACATCTTAAATACAACCTGCACAAGGAAAATTGTTATTTAAGGTGAGGAAGATCAGGATTAATACAAAAAATAACGTGGATAAACAAGATGATTACAAAGACTGTAAAGGCTTATAAAAAAAACTTAGGAGGCTGACGAGAATGCACCTTCAATAATCTAGCAACTATTTTCTTTAGTAACCTTGGTGCTAGATCTAGATGGGCAATCTTAAGACCTATTGCTATTAAAAAGGAACAAGTGATAAGGTGGAAAGAAAGATGGTTTTGTGGACTGGAATAACAGAATCGAGACGACACTTAATAAAATACATTCAATAGTATGCATTGGAGTATGTAACTTTGCTATCAGCTGAAGAGTTTCAATAAAGCAAAGGCTCATAAGGGTGACACTGTGAGCTGCCGCTGTCACCCAGTCATGGATAAAAGGCCAATGAGATTTTGGATGCATCATTTAAGTATTCTCCTTAGATATAAAACCAGAAACCATTGCATGATGCACCAGTATTTCACAAGGGAAGGGCAGAGGGAGAGCTATGTATTCGGCAAAGAAGATGTTTGAAAGCAGAGCCCTGTGGGTTTATGAGAGACCACTGCAGGGGACTGGACACAGTGATCCAAGTGGTCCTTTCTACCCCCACTCTTCCAGCCTTGAATTCATAGAAAAGTAATGAACACAAATGAAGAGGCCTAAATTAATTGCTTCCAGAAGCAAACGCAGATGCCAGGCCTTTGTCATAAAACTCCTCCATACCAGCTCAGTGTTTGGGGTGGGGGTTTTTTGTTTTGTTTTTTTAAGTTGGTGTTTTAGAAGAAGGAAAAAAACCCACCAAAACAAAAACAAATATCCACACTCATGGATTCTCCCAATAGATCGGTTTTGAGAATAAAATAAAAGATTATTTACAGAACTCCTCAAATGAAAGTCTTTGAAAGGCTTTAAGTTATTTTTTTCCCCAGCTGTAGCCAATACTTTTTAGACTAAGAAAGCCTTATCTTGCTTGCAGGAAGAAACTGCAATGGGAAAGGTTTCAAAGGACCAGATGAACAATATTTTAATCAAATACTAAAAGTCCAAAACCAATTTAATCTACAGATTTTGGATTTACATTCTTTTTTACAACAATTTTTGCTATACAAGAAAAAGAATAAATTGATCCAGGAGGGAGACAAAATATTCCCTATCAGTATATCACTGTAAATATTACAAGAGCTTAAGAGGATAGCTAAAATTTGGAAACGAAGAACACAAGTACAAAGACTACTGCTGTCATATAAAGAACTGAGATTCACTAGACTCCTATTCCATGGCTTTAAAGTAGCTTTCAAATGACTGAGGCAACAATTTCATTTTTCTGTCTGCTCTCCAGGTTGAATGAGAATTATCTAAAAATAGACAGACTTACTCAGGGTTCCTTCACATATTTCCATTCTCTCAACTGCTTTGAGATTTAAAATAGACTTTTATTATGCCCAGTGAACAATCAGTATACATTACTTAATATTGCCAATCCTATAAAAAAACTCCTATACATCTTTTTACAGTACTGCTTTAAATATTAGGAGTAAATCATTGGTTCAACCTAATTACAATGCATAACAAAATGAATACACAGATACATAGTGAAGCCAATAGCAGTAAGTTTTTGCATAGGCGTTAAGTTATTGGGTATTACAGTACTGGCAGGTAAGTTCAAACCACCATTATTCAAATCTTTTCCTTCTTACATTGAACAGCAAATATTGCCTCTCCTGACAGCTACAGAATAGGCAATCCTTTTAGGAAAGCAGATTTATAAGCCAATAGACGGTTATTTCTTTTCCTGGAACAACTGCAGTCTTAAATTGGGCTACTGACACCTCAGATGCTGACAGAGAGCAAACATTGCTCTTTAAAGCCATAGCTACTTCACATACACACTCCGGGAGGGCTACTGAGTGTGCTTCGCTTAGAGTAACAGCCAGCTAGAGAATACAGACAGTATTTTCATCAGTGAGTATCACAGGCTGCATGAAGACAATGAGCAATTCATGAGTGAAAAGCTTTTGTTATTAACAGCAGCAAGAGAGGATTTTAATGTCAGTGCTAGCAATGCACCAAGCTCATAAATCCCAGACATACAATAATTAACGGCTGAAGATGGATCAGTAAGACCTATTTGAGCCTTCTGCTACCCTTCACAGAGGCCTAGAAGGCTGAAGTGGGATTTTCTTTGGTTTTTTGTTTTGGAAGATTCACAGTTGGTGACCCAGCATTTTGCTTTTTCAGTACAGCAACGCTCCTGCCAATCAGCATCCCAGAGGTATAAACTGACTCCAATCTTTAATAAATCCCTGAAGAGCTGTGCTAGCTGGTCTTCCAATCCCTACACTACAGGACTGGAAGAAGAAAATCCAGGTCACATCAGCACAGGTGTTCTAGGTGAAGACCTCCATTTCCTCAAGAAAAACAATTTTGTCATGTGAGCTACAGACCTTGCAAGTTCACCATTACTCAGAAGAAACATTTTTTTTAAACTAAGTAATTTTAGCTTCCCTATCAGAGCTAAATGCCTGTTCCAAGGCTCTTTTAAGAGAAAAAGCTAAACTACCCAAAATTTATATTACAATGGGATAGTGTCACAGTAGTAGAGATTAGGCTATTAGTATACTATTTACTGTCTGCAACAAAAACCTGTAAACACCTCCACATATTTTAGATACTCAGGCTTGTGACATGATGTAACACAGCATGAAGGATCCTAGCCAAAAGCAGCATCACTTGGCTTTACAAGGCATATGTTTACTAAGACCTAATGTATGCAAGCAGTCAAGAATTTCTAATAATCAAAAAGTCACACATTCCAAAGACTATTTTAAATCATCTGACAGGTGCAAGATGAGCTATAAGTAGAACAGGCTAGCTGACAGGACTTCTTTTAAAGTTAAAATTCCTGCTGAAAAAAATTAGATTTACTATTGCGAGCAATCTTCTTTAAGAAATCATACGCACTAGATTAGATTATGTGGAAGTAAAAACACAGTAAGCTGTTCCATATTCTCAATGCTCATATTTTCCATCTTCCTTTATAATGTTTCCGCATAGTCCAGAAAAATCAAATTTACTTCCAAAATTTTTTAGTTCTACATTAAAATGTCAAACTGCAAACTCAGTTTTTACCAGCTGAAACTGCACTAAAATGAATACTATCCTTATCAATAGATCACTCTTCATACAGATGTGTCAAATACTCAATAGAATTTTCTGCAGATGATACTTTCTTCAGTCTGCACATGTCAACAGTTACAAACATCAGGTTGCATTTGCTTTTGAAGTATTTTGAGGAAATAAGCAGATTCTTCTTGAAAACACTGATGAACACAGACAAAGGGGGTTAGAACTTACTCTATTCTGCTGTTAAGACAGAAGTTAGAAGAGAAGAAAACTAGCAACTCAGGTGTCAGTATTAAAGAATCACAAATTCCAAGGAGAAATATTTGACTACTTAAAGGTCAGAAGAATTTACCGTCACCAAGCTAGTTACACATTTTTCATAGAGAAAGACCTAAGCAGACTATGAACAATTAAGTGAATAAATCTTTTACAAGACAATCTTGAAGCCTTCCTCATATGTTAGGAGAAATTGTTAAATCTTGCAAGCTAAGTCTCAAACGTTCTAAAATATCCAACCTCCATAAAGCTTCTGATTATTCTTTAGATATCTATCAAAGCCAAAAGCTAGAGTGGAATAAAATTGTTCATTAATTCTTCAAACACTTTTAAAGACGGCAGAAAATTACATAGGCAAATAGTCATCATTAAGGATGAATCACTAATGGGCAAGAATTTGAATTAAAGAAAAGCAGAGTCAGCTAATTAGAAAAAAAGATTATAAAGGAGATTTCTGGAAACGTAGGGTAAATTGCAGTGAACATATCCAACCATCCTTATGCGAGTAACTGCAGAAACCTCTAATCCTGAAAACTTTCTATTGTAGATTTAAAATCCAGAAGGGGAACTTGAAGAAATACTAAATATATTCAAAGAACATTTTTTCTCTGCCTTTAACATACGTGGAAAATATTCAGGAAACATATAAGTGTTCTAGAAGAAAAGCTTTGAAAACAATACAGGTAAAGAAAAATTGATGTTACATGCTGGGGCCTAGGGTGTTTATCCTAGAGAAGCTGGCTGAATTCTGCCTAGAGTAACTGCAGAACTTGCTGACAAATCAAATACAGGCAGATAGCAAGTTAACAACTGCTGAATAGGATAATGCATGCGACTAAACAAGAAGACTTAAAGAATTAGGAAATATAATTTGACAAAATAAGGATGACAATAATATAACCCAGCACGTGTTAAATGATCTCAAGTAAAATGAAGAATGGTAAAGAACTGGTGAATGGTAAAGAATTGGTAAATGGTAAAAAGGGAGATAGATTGGTGGAGCCATACCCTACCATCCCTAAGGCAAAGGCAGCAGATGGAGGCTCCACAAGAAGCAGAGGATGCCCTGCTCCTCTTGCCACCAGGCAGAAGGAGGGGACCTAAGTGATGGGGGGGAATGGAAACAGGTCCCTGCTCGGGGTGCCAGGCAATGCCCCGCCCGGCCTCCCTCACCTTCCCAGTTGCCCTTACACAACAGATATGGGGCCCTGGAACCTGAGGGCCAGGCAAACGAGGATGTAGACGAAGGTCCATCCAGGGGGTTGCCTAGGGTGAGGCAGTCAGCCCCACGCATTATGACTGCCTCTGCTAAGAAAAAAAGGAGGGTAATCGTCGTAGGAGATTCCCTTCTGAGGGGAACAGAGGGCCCAATATGCCGACTGGACCCATCCCACAGGGAAGTCTGCTGCCTCCCTGGGCCCGGGTCAGAGACATCACTAGGAAATTCCCTGGTCTGGTACGGCCTTCTGACTGCTACCCGCTGTTAGTTATGCAGGCTGGCAGTGATGAGGTTGCAGAGAGAAGTCCTGAAGCGATCAAAAGAGACTTCAGGGCACTGGGGTGTTGGTTGAAGGGTCAGGAGCACAGGTAGTGTTTTCCTCTATCCCTACAGTGGCAGGGAAGAATCCTGAAAGGAGCAGGAAAACACACCTGATCAACACGTGGCTCAGGGGCTGGTGCCATCGGAGGAATTTTGGCTTTTTTGATCATGGGCAGGTTTACATGGTACCAGGCCTGCTGGCGACAGATGGAGTTCAGCTGTCTCACAGGGGAAAAAGGATTCTCACTCATGAATTGGCAAGGCTCATTGAGAGGGCTTTAAACTAGGTTTGAAGGGGGAAGGGGATAAAACCAGGCTCACTAGAGATGAGCCTAGGGGTAGCATGCCAATGCTGGGGGTGAAATCGATAGCCCAGCTCAAGTGCATCTACACCAATGCACGCAGCATGGGCGGCAAACAGGAGGAGCTGGAAACCATTGTGCAGCTGGAGAGATATGACTTAGTCGCCATCACAGAAACATGGTGGGGTGACTCTCATGACTGGAGTGCTGCAATGGATGGCTATAGACTCTTCAGAAGGGACAGGCGAGGAAGGAGAGGCGGTGGGGTGGCCCTGTATGTTAGGGAGTGTTTCAATTGTATAGAGCTCAACGATTGTGATGATGATACGGTTGAGTGTTTATGGGCAAGGATGAGGGGGAAGGCCAACAAGGCAGATATCCTGCTGGGAGTCTGTTATAGACCACCCAACCAGGATGAAGAGGCGGATGAAGCATTCTACAAGCAGCTGGCACAAGCCTCACAATCGCTAGCCCTTGTTCTCGTGGGGGACTTCAACTTCCCGGACGTCTGCTGGAAATACAACACGGCAGAGAGGAAGCAGTCTAGGAGGTTCCTGGAGTGTGTGGAAGACAACTTCCTGACACAGCTGGTAAGTGAGCCTACCAGGGGAGGTGCCTCACTTGACCTGCTGTTTACTAACAGAGAAGGACTGGTGGGAGATGTGGTGGTCGGAGGCCGTCTTGGGCTTAGCGACCATGAAATGATAGAATTCTCGCTTCTTGGTGAAGTAAGGAGGGGGGGCAGCAAAACCGCAACCATGGACTTCCGGAGGGCAGACTTTGGCCTGTTCAGGACGCTGGTTGAGAGAGTCCCGTGGGAGACAGTCCTGAAGGGCAAAGGGGTCCAGGAAGGCTGGACATTCTTCAGGAAGGAAGTCGTAAAGGCGCAGGAGCAGGCTGTCCCTGTACGCCGTAAGAAGAACGGGCGGGGAAGACGACCGGCCTGGCTGAACGGGGAGCTCTTGCTGGGACTCAGGAAAAAAAGGAGAGTTTACCACTTGTGGAAGAAGGGGCAGGCGACTCAAGAAGAGTACAGGGATCTCGTTAGGTCGTGCAGAGAGGAAATGAGAAAGGCAAAAGCCCAGCTAGAACGCAATCTGGCCGCTGTCGTTAGAGACAACAAAAAAACTTTTACAAATATATTAATGACAAGAAGAGAGCCAAGGAGAATCTCCATCCTTTATTGGATGCGGGGGGGAACATTGTCACCGAGGATGAGGAAAAGGCTGAGGTACTTAATGCCTTCTTTGCCTCAGTCTTTAATAGTCAGACCAGTTATCCTCAGGGTATTCAGCCCCCTGAGCTGGAAGACAGGGACGGTGAGCAGGATGAACCCCCCATAATCCAAGAGGAAGCAGTTAACGACCTGCTATGCCACCTGGATGCTCACAAGTCTATGGGGCCAGATGGGATTTACCCAAGAGTGCTGAGGGAGCTGGCAGAGGTGCTCGCCAAGCCACTCTCCATCATTTATCAGCAGTCCTGGTTAACAGGGGAGGTCCCGGACGACTGGAGGCTTGCCAATGTGACGCCCATCTACAAGAAGGGCCGGAAGGAGGATCCGGGGAACTACAGGCCTGTCAGCCTGACCTCGGTGCCGGGGAAGATGATGGAGCGGTTCATCTTGAGGGCGCTCACAAGGCATGAGCAGGACAACCAGGGGATCAGGCCCAGCCAGCACAGATTCATGAGAGGCAGGTCCTGCTTGACCAACCTGATCTCCTTCTATGACCAGGTGACCCGCCTAGTGGATGAGGGAAAGGCTGTGGATGTGGTCTGCCTGGACTTCAGCAAGGCCTTTGACACTGTCTCCCACAGCATTCTCCTCGAGAAGCTGGCGGCTCACGGCTTAGACAGGTGTACTCTGCGCTGGGTCAAAAACTGGCTGGACGGCCGGGCCCAGAGAGTTGTGGTGAATGGAGTTACATCCAGTTGGCGGCCGGTCACGAGCGGTGTTCCCCAGGGCTCAGTTGCGGGGCCGGTCTTGTTCAATATCTTTATCAATGATCTGGATGAGGGGATCGAGTGCACCCTCAGCAAGTTTGGAGACGACACCAAGTTGGGCGGGAGTGTTGATCTGCTCGAGGGTAGGAAGGTTCTGCAGAGGGACCTGGATAGGCTGGATCGATGGGCCGAGGCCAACTGTATGAGATTCAACAAGGCCAAGTGCCGGGTCCTGCACTTCGGACACACCAACCCCATGCAACACTACAAGCTTGGGGAAGAGTGGCTGGAAAGCTGCCTGTCGGAAAAGGACCTGGGGGTGCTGGCTGACAGCCGGCTGAACATGAGCCGGCAGTGTGCCCAGGCAGCCAAGAAGGCCAATGGCATCCTGGCCTGTATCAGAAATAGTGTGGCCAGCAGGAGTAGGGAAGCGATTGTGCCCCTGTACTCGGCACTGGTGAGGCCGCACCTCAAATACTGTGTTCAGTTTTGGGCCCCTCACTACAAGAAGGACATGGAGGTGCTGGAGCGTGTGCAGAAAAGAGCAAGGAGGCTGGTGAAGGGTCTGGAGAACAAGTCTTATGAGGAGCGGCTGAGGGAACTGGGGTTGTTTAGCCTGGAGAAAAGGAGGCTGAGGGGAGACCTCATCGCTCTCTACAACTCCCTGAAAGGAGGTTGTAGCGAGGTGGGTGTCGGTCTCTTCTCCCAAGTAACTAGCAATAGGACGAGAGGAAATGGCCTCAAGTTGCGCCAGGGGAGGTTTAGACTGGACATGAGGAAAAATTTCTTTACTGAAAGAGTGGTGAAACGTTGGCACAGGCTGCCCAGGGAAGTGGTTGAGTCCCCATCCCTGGAGGTATTTAAAAGACGTGTAGATGAGGCGCTTAGGGACATGGTTTAGTGGGCATGGTGGTGTTGGGTTGACGGTTGGACTCGATGATCTTAGAGGTCTTTTCCAACCTTAATGATTGCATTAATAATGCAAAAAGAAAATTAATCCACTAGTTAAACTTGGTTTGCTGAAACTTAAAAAGACAAAGTATGAACACTAAGACCAAGAGCGTGTTGCATTTAAATCCAGCCAAGTGTGCAAAGAACGTCTTGGTTTTATAGTTTTTCAGAATGAACTTTCTTTTGCGCTCTGGACATACCATTATAAAAAACATACCATTATTAATGAGAGAAAATGTAACAAGAAAGGAGGTCTACATCAAACGGTGCATATAAATTTAAAGAAGCTCTTGGGTAGCCCTATCAAGTCACTGTAATCGCAGCATTTGTGCAGGAAATTCCAGTTTGGATTTCCAAAGGTTAAACAGAACCACTGAGCACTCTTCCCAACTTTCAACTTCATTGAAAAATTAAAAAATTGACATTCAAGTCCACATTTGATCAAGAGCAGTAATATGGCAACGATAAGTTGAATTCTACAGAAAACAGCAATCCTGTTTTTGTTAACGGCTTCAAAAATCTGTACTTTTTTAAAACAAGAACAAACCTATCATGTTTTGAGCTCTCCTTTGTGAAATAAAGTGCTAGAAAAACAAAAATCAATAAAACTGCAAAAAATTGTTTTCACTTGGATCATGAAAAGTATTTAAATAAAGTCATTTTTCACAGGAAAGTGCTACATTTTCAGCATTCTGTAATAAATGCTTTTCCAATGTTGCTGGATTTTATTTCTCAATTGTCTAGAAGAAAAATGGCAGATTCACTCACATGTTAAATTTCAAGATTATACTCTTACAGCTAGTGATTCCAAAAAAGGTTTTCCATCTGGCTTAACTTGTAAGTTTTCATCCTAATATGAAAAAGGTTTGGTAAATTTAAATAAAATAGCTATATCAAGATACAGGCATTGCATCAGTAAGGAGAAAAAAGTAAATAAAATTTAGAATTTGTTGTTTGTTGCACTGTGCAGCAGTCCAGAGAAATCTGAAGTGTGATATGCAATTCAAGGCAGAAAGATTATTTCTTGAAAGAGTTCACATTTTTTTTCCAGTTACCTATAAGATTGATGCTAACAATTTTCTGCATAGTTGCATAGAGAAAACAATCAGTGTAACATTAGGTATGACAGAGATGTATTAAACTTCACTAAATTACTTAAATTTCTTCAAATACTTCGCCAATTTTTTCCAAAAGTTATCAGGCACTTTGTAAAAACCAGCTAATGTATTTAATTTGACACATGATTTTTGAAGGTATAAAGCTAGTAGCAACTTAAGCTTTTTTACAATTCAAAATTCATACCTGACTAGAAGCCAAGAAAGAAAAAGGTCACCATAAAAAAGGGTATGTGTCAGAAAACATTAAAAAAGGGAATATGATGGAACTGTTTTGCAAATTCAGCTATACATTAATTGGAGACCGCAGCATTTGAGTAACACAATCACTTTTTTTAATTTAAATTAAATCAGACACTTTTAAAGCCTCTTTTAAAATTCTGTGCTCCAATTAATTTAAAATTACTTTTCAGTAACTTTTCTGAAAGATTTTCAACTCTGAAGATACTAGAATCTTTACAACAAGAGAGAGTAGACATGCCTGAGAAGCCATACCACATGGTTAGATCATTGTTAAAGATTCACCAACACACTACTGCATAAGTAGTTGCTACTCCATCTTCTCTCTCATTCCAACATGCCAGCCTTCTGCTTTGCCAGCAAAAGCTTACACAGCAATGAAGAAACTCCATCAGGGAACTGATACAACTGAAAAATAACCAAGAACAATTGTGTTTCTTCAGCCACAGCAGTCTCTCAGTGCAGACCCAGACCAAAGAATGCAGACCAATTGTGTTTCTTCAGCCACAGCAGTCTCTCAGTGCAGACCCAGACCAAAGAATGCAGACCAATCAGCTATCCCCCCAACAGCAGTTATTTCCACTCAAATCTGTTAGCTCATTAAACTCGCCATTAGAGTCAACAACCACAGAGGAGGTGGCTGGGCTACAGCGAAAGAAATATCAGTGGCTCTACAGCTTGAGAGGCCATAAGTAGTAAATCCGGAAATAAAAAAAATTGTTCTGCCTGCCTTTTTTTTTTTTTTTTACTCTAATTTTTTATTCTGAGTAGCCTCAACTATTATTTAACAGTATTAGGGAGTAGTTTTGGATATGGTTTTCCCTCTCCCCTAAACTGATGCTTGTTCAAGCTATACTTTTTAAGCACTGAATTTAAGAGTACATGCCAGATTAAGATCTTTTGGAGTTGACTGGAAAAGGATCCACTTAGACCTGAAAGAGGCTATTCCCTTTTTACCCCACTGAACCTGAACTTCAAAGTTGGCCCCAAGGAGTTCTTCAGAACTTAGTGTGTGAAAACTAACCTTAAGAAAGGTGCTAACAGGTTTGCAGGAAAGAAAAAAATCAAGGCGAAAAATAAGCACAAAATATCAATACCAAGGATATCAAGTGGAGGACAACATTTAACACACTAAATACAACTGAACTGGTTAATCTCTTCTGCCAAAGGAAACAGACTCGTCCTACCACATCTTTGCCCGTCTGTCCCATTAAACTTTGGTTCTCCATCTTGTTTCAATCAAGCTTAAAAAAACAGTAGCAACTGTTTGATGTACACAGAGAGAAGGCTTGACAAGAACTTAGTTGTTAAACACCTCATTGGGCAGCCAGTGACTATACAGTGGTAGTTTAATAAGTCATCTCTTGTCCGACAAGGATGCTTTAAGGGAACTGCGTTTACTGTAGAAACACAGAAAATACAAAAAAAACAGGCTTTCTTAGTTCAGCTGGATGGAAAACTGATACGAATTCCAGCTCCTTGAAAAGAATGATCTAGGCCAATATGATATCATACTGAGAGAGTAAAGGTAAGTTTAGGAGAACTAACAACGGGGTGCTTGACCCACTTGGATATTGTACTTTCCAATACCCAGAGACAACCACAGTAACCGATAAATTAGGCTTGTGCTAATATCTAAAGGGATTCTTATGGACACCCGTTCAATAGCTGCAGACAACTGAACTGATCCACCAGGACCCTGAAGGAACAAAAAAAAGTGGAATATGCAATGATAAAGTAGTAGCATACATGCAGTCTCTCAGTGCTCCCTTTGCTCTAAGATACATCCAAGGCAGACAGACCTGACCAAAGCGTCAGATATTCCTGGATCACATTTTGCACTAACCTCCTCTGCAGGTTTACAGCCATCTGGATGGTCCACTAGCACTGGTGGCAAAGTCCCAATACATTGCTGTAGAGCGCCTGTGGTAGGAACCGTAAAGCAACAGATTGGCCTAGGCCATTCTGACGTGAACATAGAAGCACAAGAGGTCTTCCATCCACAAGGTCTTAAGGCTGTCCTAGAAGAAAAACAGAAATTCAAGTAAGTTCCCCGCTCAGTTGTGGCAGAGCTTGAGGTGGAAGGAGACGGGGAGGAAAGTTTTCCGTATTTAAGACTTCAAAATCCTGTGCAAGGAAGAAGGAACCAAAAGACTGCTTCTAAAAAAAGGCAGTGAACTGAGCCTGTGAGGAAAACAACATATGCAGGGTAGAGTGGAGAGGTGGAACAAGTCATTAAAGTTTTTTAGCCTTTCAGATGATATGATTTAAGTGGGAGGACTGCCTGTCCTCCCAAATCAGCAGTTATCTATTTTTGAGTTCTATATATGTCGCCCTCTATCCAATCATGAGCACTTAGCACAACAAACTATGAATTGTTCTCAATAAGGCCAGAAAACAGCCTCCTCAATGGCACACATTCACATGAGCATCTCCCCAGATGATCACTCTTTTGGACCAAGTTTTCCCATACATATTCTAGTTTACAGATGTAGGAGGTTTTTTTACATTCTTTCATCTCTCGCCCACAAGCTAAACATTAGCATTTATAATGACAGCTTTTGTAAAAAAAAAAAGTAACACAGACCTGATGCTTAAGAAGTAGTATTTTTTCACTTCTAAAAAAGGGACACCTGAAAAATGATGCCTGAGCCTTTCCAAGTGTTATCTGTTAAAATTTTAGCAATATTGAATGAATTCCTTCAAATATCTTCCTTTACCCACTTAATACAGCAATGTCTGAAGGAAATTCTAAGCAGCTGACAAGTAAACAAAATATCTTAACAGACAAGAACGCAGATGTTTTCATTTTTTAATGCAATTGTAACTTGCCTACACCTAAGTAATATTTGCCATATATTATGAGGTTATGTGTTGTATTTGCCATATTATATATGAGCCTACTAAATTACTCAAGTTCATTACTCTACCTGTATAAATTGTTAGCTTATGTATTGCCTGTCCAGGTGAAAAATTATGTACAAGGGAGAAAAAAAATAAGATGCTGACACTATGATAACATGACAGTATGGAGGAAATACTAGGAAAGCTAAGATTGGCAGTGATAGAAGAGATGTTTGTCAAATGCTTGTTCTGAAACAAATTATTACTGCAGTACTGAGGCAGGTGAAGTAAGTGTAATACTTGGCAGTTTCCCTTTTTTTTGCATATCAAAGTAGAAAGAGAAAATGTCTCAACTCCTAATTTTGTTCTCCATTTGAGGATAGATTACCAAAATACTGATAAAGCATACTGATAGAATAGGAATAGTAAGCAGTTTTATATCCACAGAAGTGGCTTGCAGTCCGAATTTTAGAAGAACCAGCTAAAGACCTCCCAGAAATAATACCAATTTTTACCAAATCTGAAAAAAATAGGGAAGTTTCAAAGGGCCAGAAAAATACGGATTCACAAGATGACCCAAGATATACCCAGCAGGACACCTAATAAATCATATGATTGTTATCTTTCTGAAAGTGTTAAATATTAAGAGATCGTGACATAATTCTGAAGAGACCCAACCGTCTTTATCGAAGCAAATTAGTCACAGCCTTCAAGAAGGTTAAACACACAGACTTCTATGATATATCTGACTAGGCTCTACACATTGCACTGTAACATGCAACACACACACACACAAAATCAGTGTTGCTTATGTTAAATTAGGGGGTTTTATATCACTTTTCTTAAGTAAAACTCAAGTGCCTTACAGAGGTGGAGAACATGATCCATTTTTACAGATGGGGAAACTAGTCCATTACCGGCTAAGTGGCTGGCAAATCTGGGAGCAAGTTTTCTTCTATCTGCTCAAGAGTTTTAACTGAAGTATCTGTCTATACATCTATCTGGTTAGATGAAGATCCGTATTATAGTGATTTTGCTAATTTATGTATTTGTTCAAAGGATCCTAAGATGACATACTCTTCATTCAGTGCTGTCCAGACACTGGACAGAAATAGCTCTTATAAAAAACACAAACTAAAAGCAAACAACAAGAGCAGGACACAGAGAATGGTCCATGTTGCCATTAGTAAGCAAGGCACATCTACCAAGGGCAGATGTTTGCTTTTCTGTAATGAACTTCCACACACTTAAAAGCTTATAATTTCCCTTCATCTTTTCTTTGGGTTACAAAAATGCCAATTCAATCATTCTTTCTGTACATACCATCTTTTCTAAATCGCCAGTCATTACCATTACCCTCCTGAGGCAAATTAACTGTGCCTAAATCTTTCTTGAAGTACAATGGCCAAAACTGACACAGTACTTTAACCTTACAATACAGAACAGAGCAGAAGGTTCAACTCTGCATGTCCTCCAGATTATACCACCATTTATTCATGCCAATACATACACACACATCTTTCTGAACAATGCTGCATTGTTAACTCTCATTTTATAATCCATGGCTTCTCCTAGATCAGGGTGGGGAATGGGGTGGCAGGAGCAACTTAAACAGTTGTTCTCCATCTTTTATTTTTATGTTATTTTGACCTAAATATTTAGGGCAAAACGCATTTCACTTATTCTTCTAAATCACATCCTATTCTTTCAGGCCACCTTTCCAACATTCAAGATTCTTCTGAATTGCCATCCCAGCTTCGTGTACCTGCATTTATTCCCAAACACCTCTTGTCTTCAGATTTCATAGCCATATGCTATTCCACTACCCAGTTCACGAACAAGAACAATAAGCTGAAACAACTACACAAAATCCCACACAATATGCTTTCCCTTGCTGAAAGTGAACTACTGAAAAATGTAACTCTGGCTACTGTTAATCTAATGATTTTACACACATCCTAAAATAGCTTTTTTTATCTAGGCCATGTTTCCTTAGCTTGCTCTGTAAGAGTATCACATGTGGCTTTCTCTAGTCCACCAGCTTCCTGTTGTAGAGGAAGTTAGATTGGCTTGATTATACATTTCTGATCTTCACAATAAGGCTTCCAAATTTGCTTCCTCCAACTGCATGTTCAAAAAGAGGACTGTCTTACCTGTAACTACATCTCTTCAGTATGTTTCTACTCTAGCTGGATTTTCCATTATATCCTGTCAAGAATAAAAATTAAGGCACAGTATGCACACAGAACTGGTGGGTGATTTTCTAGTGGTTCTGACTCAAACCAAAAGCCATTTTAGCCAGAAATGGGCAAAAGAAACCAAGGTGAAGAAGATGTACTGTGCCCTTTCATTTTCTTGATGTGAATCCTAAGTAACCCAGAAAAAAGTAATAACCTATACACATTGCTGATGTAGACAGGCAAGTGGGTAAGGAGACCTGGACACCAATAACAAGATATGTAGGTGAACAAAAACAAGAAAGCATCTGCTGCAATAGCAGTTATGAGTACTTAAATTAAGGCTATCAGTAGGCATTAGCTTTCAATGTTCCATACTACACTGCTACACAATTTAAACTGAAGACTACTTCTGCTTTAAACAGTGCATACAAATAGCCAACTTCAAATGAAATTGTTGGAGCTGGGATTTTGGAATCCAAGCAGCTTCTGTTAATAAGAAGCTGCTTGGGATTTTGGAATCCAAGCAGCTTCTGTTAAGAAGTTCTCACCAACTCCAAGTATTTCACAGGCTGAAAGTTAGATGAGGATGATACTAGGCAGAGATGTCCCTTGCCAATGATTTTTACTGTCCTGTTTTATACTCCATGACAAAACATTTAGCTGGTGGTTATCACATGCACCAGACCCTCTGCACAGTGGGTGCCTTAGCTTTTGTAACTGGCACCTAACAACGAAGAAAGGTTTTTTGGAAAATTGACTTTTCAGGGGAATCCAATACTCTGAACTTTTAGTTAAACCTAAACAAATTTTAGCCAGCCACTCTGATATGTTGACCAGATTCACAGCCACAATGTTTGTAGAGTGCAAAATATAGTTGTCTCGTATTCAAGTAAGTGTCTATACTGAACAGCCTCAGTATTTGCATTCCCAGTATTCAGAGAACTTCCTTCTGACACATTTAATGTCAGTAACAGCACAATCATGCAGAGCTACTTATGCACAACAAAATATCTATTCCTAATTGTCACTCTTTATCCCACTTACCACTTTCACCTCTTCCTAAATATAACATGGAATGACTGTACGATTTTTTAGTCATGCATTATCTTCCCAGTCTGTACAATCAATTTCTGTTTATTCAGTGACACACTTCCCCACACATACAAAATCATACAGCTGCCATACAGTATGTAGCCAACTCCATTTCGTCAGCTCATTTTTCTACCAGCTCAGTCCAGTGGTATGACCCTGCACATGGTCAGAAACATCAGAGCAAGGGAGTGAACAGGAAACCATGAAAAGGAGAGAAAAGTATTAGCCTGCCATGAAACTCCAGATAAAACAGATTTATAACACTGAGAAAACCACATCTTCTACCTGTTGGTCTTGAACTGATCAGCAACACATAAAAAAACCAGAGCATACAACAAAACCACCACGGTTTTATTCCACAGTTCTCCATGGCTTTATCTTATACAGAAAGACAGCAAGGGAAATAATCACTTGACTAAATCTTTCTTAATGGAGAAAATCCAAAGATTTTTTCCTGCACGCAATTTGTCAGAAAAAAAAAATAAGATTCATAGGCATCATTTATAATACAATCAGCAAAACCATAAACACAGGTATGTGTTTAACATGTGTAAAGTACACACTGCTATCACATTATCTCCCCAAAACTTATAAAAAATTATCAAGGTAACAGTTATTTCGATCCAGCTGACATCTAAGTGTATGCCCTTAACTTTTCTTGGCCTTCACCAATAGGTTGTTCACGAACAAAGCAAAGATTCCGGCAAGTACAGCCATGAAAACAACGCATCAGTGCATTCCTCTCACAGCCTGACGCCTTCTGTCTTCTGGGGACACTGACTCAAAGCAACACAAGCCAATGCTAGCAGTGTATGAAAGGGACCGAGAGTGATTGAACTCATAGGGTTTGGGTTTTTTTTAAGTAAATACTATTTTTAGAAGACAACTGTAAAATGCTCCCCTCCCCACCCCCAAATAAAGACTACAGCAAAGCTCATTTTCACTTTGCTTGAGAGTACTACACTGCTGGAAAGTACAATAAAAAAAAATACAAGACAATCTACTGCTGTCAACATTAAAGTGTCTACTATCATACTCAGCATCATTACTAAATCTCTTTGGACTGCAAGAAATATATTTTTCATAATTCAAGCAGTACCTACACAGAATTGCACAACTCAAAAAAGATAAAAGCGATCTTTCACAACCGCACAACTGTTCTCCAGAAAGACAAAAACCAAATCATTTGCAAATCAGGAGCAGCACTACAGGTCTGTAAAGACAATGGAAGTCTTTCTTAACTATCGTGAGTCAAAAACATCAGTAAAGCAATCAGCAAAAACAGTTTATCTTAATAGCATTAATGTACATTAGCCTTAAGTATGAGCATGGAGCATCAATGATCCAGGCATGCTTGCCTTCAGTGGGACTATCAACAAAGAGTTGTGTGTTGACTGCCGTGAGCTGGCAGACACTCTCTGCACCTTCTCTTCAGCCACCAGGAAACACTACCCTCATTGTTTCACAAGTATGCAAAGCAACCAGCACGGATTCGTATGGAGGATGTGAGCCACAGTGCAGAACGCATTAGACACCTCTCAGCTCCTTCAGCTGACCAAGCATTCACTATGAAGGAACCCAGAAGTCAAGAAAATAAGATTTAGTGTCAACTACGAGTTTTCTGTTTGTTGTGTTTGTTTATAAAGAGTGAGTAATTTAGCTTTTCAGTAATATTTCTATTGTAACGGGCTACTGAAAACTTAAAGACCGAGCTGTACTTCCCTCTCAAAATCTCCACCTTCCTATCCTATTCCGCAATAGTTTCAAACTCCAGTCTTGTCTTCTCTCCCCCTACTTGCAAGCTCTCAGGTGGGACCAGCAGCAGATGCACACCCCTGACATTACAGACAACACATTTCCTGTATAGAAAGCACTGACTTGGGACCTCACTGACAACTCTTCACCACAAGTCACATGGAGCTCAGGAGACACCAGATAATCATCGCTTACTGTAACAGCTCAAGTAGTCACCTTCCTCAAAAAATGTGAGTATGGCAACAGCCTTAAACCAAGCATCAGCAACTAGGCAGAATCATCAACTCCCTCCAGTTTGCCAACTGGCATTAACCCCAGCTACCTGTATAGACGTGTGCATGTGTACATGTGCACAGGTATGTACACAAAGTGGATTTCTTAATTTAGTTGTTACAAATATGGCTCGACTTCCACTTTCAGAGTACTGTTCTTTGCTAGAAAAAGTGTACATGACATTAACATTGGCAAACAAACACAGGATCCCTTCAAATGAGAGAGACGATACTTTGTTTAACCTTTTCTAGTCTTCCCTGACTCATCAGAAAAGAGTGAAAGTACCCAAACCTACTGAGAAAAAAAACCCTATTTGATTACGAATACAAAATAGTTAAATACATAACTACATTAAAATAAATCACAGCTGCCCTCAAACATTCAGTAAAATTGCATGCCCTATGATGATCAATGCTTTCTTCAACAGTGAGCAGAGAGCTTCAGGAAAGCTGTCTGCTATATTCTCAGGTATAATACTCAGTTGAATAATCTGTAACCTCTCATTTTCTGATCTGATGCAAAAAAAACCCCCAAAAAACAATAGGAAAGCTTCTGGGGGAAGATGTGGGAGAACAGTTTAGAAAAAATGAACCCGAGTTATTGTCATACCTGGTTTCTCCATTTCCACTGAAAATTTTTTATGCAACTACAGAGAGTGAGATAACCACAAATATTTCCCATTACCTTAGAGATGATCAGAGGGATGCAAAATTATGGACATTCAAATATGCTGCTTTATAGTGCTTAAAAGACCACAACCTCAGCCTTCCACAGGCCAAGAAATCAGTTTGCAAGTGGCAACAGGCAACTGTGGGATAATAAAATTATAGCAACTCTGTCCTACACATAAAGGGAACTACAGAATTGTTCTACTTCTATCCAAAGGCTTAGGTTTTCGGAGATCACACACACACAGTATTAATAGTGTGCACTATAGCATATTACTTAAAGTGAGAAAAGTGGGAGGGGGAGGTATCTAAGCAAGATCCTAAGGCTGGCCATTCACAACAGGCAGTACTTGAAATAAATCAACTGGTAAATTTGTAAAAGCAAGTGTCAAATTTACACAATGCTTCTCAACATTTACAAAGGATCTCAATGATATAATATTTTCTCGTGAAGATAATAAACAAAGTGCTAAGTGGTAGAAAGTCCCCAAAGTAAAACCACTGCTCCACACATCTAATTATGTCTGTTTAGACAACGAGAAATCATTTCTTCCAGCACTCTGGCATAAGAGACAGTCTACTGTCTATTCAGCTGTGTACCTTCATTGCGAAAGAAATAGAGTCCTTACTCTAAGCTAAATAATTCATGGCTGTATACAGAGCTAAGAAAGGCTGTTTATATGTTTACTAATTTAGGAACCAAAGGTAACCATAAAAAAACCTTACAAATCAAACAGGAAGTATTCTCTTGCAAGATATAATTAGCACTTCTTAATCAAAGACGAAAATGAGAAAATTGTATTCTTGTCCACAAGCTTTTATGAAGCCCTATATTATCACACATTACAACACTAGTCCCCCAGTAAGTAATGGAAATATTAAAGACAGCTGTTGAAGAGGTGAACAAGCATATCATAACTCCAAAGTCCAAAATAATGCACTGCTTATTAGGAGGACTTTAACTCAGGGAACAGTAAGTTTACAGCACATAAAAGTAAACCTTCAGAAAAAACTTAGCCTAGAGCACAGAAGTAATACATAGAACCTCCCCTAGGGAAAAAGTCTGGCCTGGGGACTCAGTTCTTTGAAAATATTAATGCTCTATTTAAAACAAAAATTTTGTGGCAAGGGAAATAAATGGAAGTGAAGAGGGAATGGTTTGCTGCCTTCTGCCAGATTTAAAGCATTTCAGTAAGACTGTCAGTGTCAACAGGAGAATACATACCCTAAAACAACAAACTGCTTGACTGAGCATAGGCCTTCATACACAAATACTAACCTTCCCACAGAAATTCTAGTTTCGGATATCTTCATCTGCCTTCAGGCAAAGCTCTGCTGCTTGCAACAGTATCTGACGTTTGGCTGAGCTGACAAATGACTATCATTTCTCATTTGCAATAGTAGGAAGATCACTTTAAACAAAAAAATTTCTTCCATTCTTCTAAGTAGAAACAGGCAGGCAAACATTTTCTGGCTTCAGGTGAGATAATGGTCCCTATTTCAGGAAATTTTGTTTACCCCAAAGGAACACAGGAAACATTACGTTACCAAGTTTCCAAAACAATGGATTCAGTTAGTAATACCAATCCTAACTTCTTTCTTGTCCCTTTCTGTAAAATCAGTAACAGGTAGTTGAAACAGAATACTAAGAGCTATTAACGCTGTCATAACAAGGATGAGGAAACTGTGACAATAAACCAATGAATTAGCTTTTCTAAAAAAAGCACTGCTGTTCTAATGCAGCCTTTGGCAATGCAGCAATCCAGCATACAGTTTCCCAAATCATGCTGCAAACCTTAAGGTTTCTTCCTAGAAATACCCTGTTTCACTTAGTTTACTAATTGCTGAGCCAGTCAGCTGTTTGCAATGCCCTTTTTACACATACAAACCTAGAAGATACTTCAGTACGCAGGAAGCAAGGTACGCAAGTTTACATATACATCATGCCTAAAATCAAGAACACTGAAAATCAGCACTGCAGCTCAAGGAATGCATAATAACGTCCCCTAGTCCCTAAGCGTTTGCTTCTATCCCCATGCTCCTTTCTGACAACATCACATGTGGGTACAGGTTAGAGCTAATTTAGCACATAAATGTACTGCAATCCAGAAAATTTTGCAATCTATTTCACAATACATGCCTAAGGAAGGGAAAGAATGGCCAGGAAAAGACTGTTTACTTCAGCAGCGGTGGCAGGCTGGCATGCTCATGAAGCTAACAATTCTCAAATTCTGAGACTTGCCGTTGTTGTTACACTAAATCTCAACAGGCCTGTTACACGGTAATTGTGTCTTCTATTTTCTCTAATTGTTTTTCAGGTATTCTGTATCTGTTTTCCATCTCAATTTTAACACCTCTTTAGCAGCTGCTGTGGACCAGGAACATTATAACACCATGAGGGAAGGATTATTAATCTGATACCTGGCGGGCTCCTTCAGGGTCTGAGAAACTTTCACTAGTGGAAATCTCCATCAGCTATTCAGATATAAATCCAACCGTTTAGCATTTTCAGTAACTGCAAAGACGTCAGTTGTATAAACTCTTGCTTCCCTAAAACACTCGGCTGGTTCCGGGTTGAGGAATAATTCTTGTTTGAATGTTCTAGAAAGGGATGAAACAGGAACCTTCCATATAGAAGCTCATCCTAGGGCACATCAAAAGTTAGGCAGCAATACGAAAACATTCAGAATGTTTAAGTTTCTAATCAACTGCTAAAAACAAAGTTACTAAAGGTAAAATAGTGTAACAAGTAGTCTAGGTACTTGCTACGTTGAAAGGAAGGTCAGGATATAGAGAGAACTATGACTTACAGAAGAATACATCTGAACATTTTAATTGATAGCAGGTATGCTATACCACAGAACACTTCAGCAAGCACCAAAATGAAAGAAGGCACCTTTTAAAAATACAGTTAAGTAACAAGCAATAAAAATATGAATGTATTACTTTTGTTCAATCAACACTGAATTATTCCTTTAGAAAGATGGGAAAAATCTTTCTATAGTGTAGTACTATAGAAAGTACAGAAAGTACAGAAGTACTATACTGTCTTAAACCACTTAACCCGAAATGTTAGGAAATGTACTATGTTTTTAAAAGACTCAAATCCAATTTATCATTAGTAACTAAACTAGAGAAGCAGTGCCAGCTGAAAAAGCATTTCTAAGACCTTCCTCTGCAACTGAAAACTTGGGGCTTGCAATTACCTCCCTGTGAGGCTCCCACCAAAACAGAAGACCGTCCATTTGTCAAAATACCTAAGCTGGATTTCCATAGTATCAGAAAGTAATTTGAAGCAAATGTTCGTGTGATATAAAATTAATAAAACCCAACTTATAAGTAGCAGCTCAAGTGCTTCATCAGCTTCAAAAGAATAGCAAATGCTGAGAACTGTTATTTGCTTTGCAAGCTGAAGGGTTCTACAGACCAAGTATGCTCAAACCACTGATTTGTCAGCATTACTCTTAGATTTGCACCAAAAAGTGTTCCACGCTTCCAGAAACTAAGTTCTAAATAAAAAGATGATGACTTAAATATGATCCTTTCAGCAAAAGCCTTATCAACCTTCCATACTCATGGAAAAATTATATACAGAATGGAAAATTCAATTTGATTTTCCAAACCATAACAACAATATTCTACTTACTCATCAAGAAAGAATATGGCAAAAAAGTTTGTAAAAGACTTAAAGTTCAGTGCTATCTTTAGCACATGTATGTGAAAGAAAACTACAAGAATTTAGAGAGCATGTAAATTTAACTTCTCATATAACTATCTTGTCTGTCTGGTTTGGACTACCATGTAATTTTTTGCTCAAGAGACATCACATCTTATCCAAATACATCAACTGTCTTGTCTACCTCCTCAACAATTATTCCAACATACCCCAGGGCTGTAACAGTGTGCCCTATGCTGTAAATGAAAGCAGACGGTATGCCTATTTTACATTTTACTGGGGTACATAAACCTCTCCCATTGCTTGCAAAGATCCCACTGATATTTTCCCGCTAATCATAGCTTAGCCTCTTTTGCCTGAATTATATCAACATCTTTAGCATTTAAAGCTTTTTGCTTCCCCCCCCCCCCATTTTTGTGTTTCCATTTCCAGAACGCACAAGCAAGCACGAAAAGGAAACTAAGTCCTATGTCAAGAGTAAATTCTTCTCTTGTCAGAGTTAAGAGGGGCGGGAAGGAAGAAGGTCAAAGTGATTTTTTTCCTACCTGAAATTGGCTAGACAGGCTAATCATGCTAGTCAAAACTTTCACCTGCCAATAGGTAGATTCTCCCCAGTCAACACTTCTACATTGTCTTAGTAGTTCTGGCTTTGTAAACTCTTTTACTAATTAGCTTGCTACACAACTGTAACTGTCACTATTTGACAAAAGAAATAGTGAGATACTATTTAGCCATTTAAATATTTTTGTTATCTTCTAGAGCAAGACATTTACATTTTATTCTTTCTTGCCAACTCTTCTGTTCCCTTCTCCTACAGGTTTTCTGTTGCCCAGTTCCTGTCTGCCTATACTTGGAGCCCCCCAACGCATGCCTTTAGGCAAACTGTTGACTAGGATATAGCTGTTTGTAGCTGCAGTAAATTAAGAAGTTGAAAAGGGGAATGTCATTGCTTCCTTCACATTGCTCAGTGCAGTCGTCCAGGGAAGGTTGGAGATCACAGCTTTAGTCTCATCAACAGGACCTTGTACCAGAGTTCTTATTTCAAAGTTGTTCAGATGCTACCAAAGCCTCTAATTCTGACCCACCCCCAACTACTTTTAATCTTTAAAAGATGTTTGGTAACATCACTTATGCCACCCAGTCCCAATTTTCTTCAGTCTCAAACATTTGCTCTTTGAGGTAACCTACTTCTTTTGAAACAGCCTTCAACAAAGCAATCTCTCATTATCAGATTTTGTTGGTTTTTTTTAAGCAGAGGTCTAGCCTTTGACTTTTTACTGCTTACATACTTACTGAAATAATTACAAGCTGAGGAGCCAACAGTACAGTATTTCAATATTGTGACCCATTGATTTACTTACAATGCTTTGAAAAGGATGTCAATGACCCATGAACGTTACCAGAATGAAGGGAAGTTTGAGTGTAACAGAATGTATTATTTTACATGTAATCTGCAAATTTGTTAATATGCTAAAAGAAAAGAAAAAAAAAAAGACAGAGCAATCCCCGTTAGGCAGATCAACATAAGCACATAATTCAGATATCACTAGCAACAAATGAAAAAATAAGTTACAATACACCTTAAGACAATCTATGCTTTTTCTTAGGATTTATTCATTTCAAGGCTTGAAGCAACCACCTCTTTTGATTATTATCTTTTTTTATGCCAAGAAAGTTGTTATAATGTTACCTATTACATGTAGAAAAAACAGATAATTCAGGTAAAAACTGGAGTGAAAGTATAGGTGACAACAATGTTAAAAATATGTCCACACTTACATTAACATTTCACTTCTTAGTAACAGTCAAGTCCTTAAAATCATCTCATTTAGTAGCATTCATTCAGGAAAGTGAGAGAATATTATTATAAATGGTTATACTATTATTTGTGGTATAAGAAGTCTTTCCTAATAGTTTCTGTGACATTACAGTGTAGAACATGCCCACCAAAGAAACTAGCTCATAACTAAACACTCAACAACTGAATTTGAAGAAAGCCTGAACAGATAGTTGCTTTATTAATTTTCTCATACCACCGTTCTGTGCATGTAGCTGTCACAGTTAAGAAATAAGCCTCAGTTTTCCCAATGCAGTAAGGTATCCAGTTCAATTTTAGTGTAGAAAATATTAGCACGAAGACAGTGAATTGAGCTTCTTTCATTCCTTTTCCTCATGGCATTCAGAAAGTTATTAAACTAGGTTATCACTCTCCCTAATTACATCAGCTTACGTACTTTACATGTATGAACAACATGTTAATCTTCTCCTCATCTTGTCTGAAGTCTGCTCTCCTGTTCTCCTCTTTGGTTTTTCAAGAGAAGAACAGGAGATGGTATACTTACAAAATAGCCACTTTATAAGCTAATTCTCTCTTCTATGAGCGGATTTCAAACTATTCCCATTTAAAAAAAATACATTCAGTATGAAAAGTTCATAAGCAAACTGTGGAAACTTCGTGTTGGAGAGAAGAAACATGACCAACTACTCATTAATGCAAGCAAAGTGGTTTAACTACTACCACTCTGTTCTTCTAAGAAAACTACCCTGTAGCAGCAGCTGGCTACTTTTTTTTTGTAATTTAAAAGGACCAGCTGCAGTAGAAGCAGCAGCACACTGAAAAATATCTGATGGAATGTCGATGCTCAGAAATAAATTACAGCCTTCACTAAAACAAGTTATCCTGCCTTGTGGAAAGCAGAACTTGTGGCCTGATCGCCCACAGATTTCAGTCAACAGCAATAACCTCAGCACCTTGCTGCTGCTGCCCCTGACGAGATCTGCTTTATTCCTCCACCCCCAAAACATCCATTCCCCACATGATACTATTATATCTTCCCTATGTCTCTTAATTACCAAATCAGCAAGAGGTATCACATGCTAGGGTTTGTTCCAAGGTTTAGGTATGCCATCTGGTCAGCCAAAAACATGGCTCACTGGTGAACTGGCAGGCTAGAAAAGAACAGGCAACTGTTGAGCTGTTGTCTTTCTTCTTCCGCAGCATCAATTTTCTCCAGACTTGTGCCAATTTAATATTCTGGGGACTTTTGTCCATCGAGTACGACTAAAAGCAGCCTACAAATTGGTGGAGAGAGGGCACGGGGGAAGAGCGATGGAGGGCTGAAGGTAAACAGAGCAGGAGATCAAACAGGCTCAAAAGGCAACTCTCCCCCCCCCTCCCCCACCAAAGCAATTTTTGTTGCCTAGCTGAGGCAAGCATTCACCTAAAACCACTATTAGCTTTTACAACAAGGACCACCACAGGGCATGATGTTACCATATTTGACATATGATGAGAAAACAGACAAACTGCGGGCAGAGAACAGAACCCCAGCCAACGCTGGTACGGCCAGCGAAATGCCCCTTCTGTCACTTGAAGACCGGACATTTGATCCGTACAGGTGCAGCCAAAGCAAGTGCCTTCAAGTTTTTCCAAGTGTCCTTCAAACTTCTTGTGCATTAAAGTTTTGTCTTTAACTTTCCTCTCTCCTGAAAGAACCATGTAAAAAAAAAAGTTTATTTATAACTCTATTAAGTGTTCTTTTTGAAGCTGAACAGAAAACAGTATTTCTTCCATAAACCTTCATTTACAGTAGATACAAAGATTTTCAGACATATACACAGTTTTAAGATAGAAGTCTCTTAAAATTTCCCTAGTCTATATACAGTTGATTTCATAAGCTTGGAGGTTTTTCAGTAATATTCCTCTATAAGCATTCAAGCTTTTATAAATAAATACTTTTTTTTCCTCCATCCAAAACAAATCCCTGTTGGAAAAGGAAGATCATTCTTCAACAACTGTTTGCATAAGACTGGCTAACCTTTCTCCTTCTTGTGTCTGAAAGTGACTGCTCAGCCCATGATGAGTTTCGTGATGCCAAAGCAGTAGCAGTTCCAGCCTCCACCAAAGAGCCAACTAATCCCCTTTCCTCCAAACCGCAAGACTCAGATTTGGAAGTCTTTAAACAGCGTTTGTCACTTGGGCCACTGTGTTCATTTCCTCTTCAATATGCCCGGCCATAAATAGATTTCAATTTACTTCAAAGATGCCAGTCATCACTTTTCTCTTAAAGAAGTATTGTCTCTGTCTCCTGACATACCCTAGTTTGCCTTTTATGTAACGGTTTAATACATTGTTAAAACACAAAGGAACTCATTAAGTTATTCAAAATACATTGAAATATCTCTAGTAAATTAAATTATGTGAAGAACTTGCATGGAAAGGAAAATACAAGACCTCACGCCTTTTCTGAATACTCTCCAAGCACCAGTACAGTAAAATGAACATTCTCAGTAAGCTGACTTTGAGGTAATTTTCTTTTTTTCTGAAATACTTGAGCTACAGTAAAAAAAGTGGTGATTTTCTGAAAAAGGTTGAGCTTCACTTTCAGACAGCCAGGTCTCTAAGACATGTCAAACTAGGTATCAAAACCCCAAATTTCTAGCAATATCTATTATTTTGACTTCTTTCGGATACACTTCTCCACTCCCATTCTTGAATCATTACCACATCCTTCTGAATAAAAATTAATGATAAACCCAACCGCTCATTACACACCAAAACAAATGGAAGAAATGAAGAAATCACAAATTATGGAAAACTGTTAAACTGGTACGCTATAACAGTAATTGATAAGAGCTGTTTTAAACTAACAATTAGCCAACATGTTACAAGTGACAGATACAGAAGCAAACACAGTCTCTTAGAATAACAAGAAATTGTTCTTGTTTCTGCTCCATAGAAATAGGCTGCACAGCTCATCCCTGCCGACAGAAGCGGCAGTGAATCATAATTTCATTAGCCTCCACAACAAAAGATGGTTTGATTTAAGAAAGTTGGCATCAAATATTTTTACAGACCTGGAGTTGAAAATTTAGCTATGAGGATCCCAAGGTCAAACATTTGATTTGGAAATCAGTGCCTTGCTTGCACGCTATTTAAGTCTGGGCTCTTCTGCATAGAAGTGACGATAAAGAAAGCCTGCTCATTTTAAAAACCATCCCACTGTGGATTCTTTGTTTAAAAACGCTAGTGATCCAAACTAGCGGATTAGTGAAAACTAGTGACCGCAACTCAGTGCTATTCAACTCTACTGCAAATAACATGAGGTATGCTATAAAAAAATAAAAGGCATTGTTTTCCTGGCAGAAGCCGAGATGTTTTATGAAGTTTTCAACAAAGAGGAGAATGTGGTTAAAAAGAGTCCTCAGATGTCTTTCAAATATACATACTGTGTTTGGGAAAGCACAATTTTGGGGAAAAAAAGGAATAGTCATGATAGTCTAAAACTGCATAAGAAAGCTTTGATATAATCCAAAGCAAGAAAATTACATATTATTGTACTTCTGTGAATCAGATCACAGCTGAGATTGAGACAATTGTTTTCTTGCACACAGCAGATTTCAAGCATTAACTGGTTGCAGCAGAGTGATTAGTTTTCCTGGACATGGAAAGACAAAATAAAAGATGTGATTTGACAACTCTGCAAAATCCAAAAGGAACTAAAAGAAAGAAACATGAGGAAGGAAGGAAAGAAAAGAAATAACTTCCAGAAACAAGGGGCTTGGTTTTCCAGTTTTTATAGGGTTTCTTTTTTAAAGATTTAACAAATTCAACATACAAGATAACTTGGTTTCTTTTGGGCACTGGTTACCTCACATTTTTTAAAATTAACTACTGCAGATATAGAGTTTTTATGATTTAGAACCGCAGTGCAAAATTAGATATATAGCCTGACAAGCATATTTTGATAGAGAAAAAAAGTTTTGTGCTGAGTCTGCATACACAAGGTGAACATTGCTTTAAAGTGTTTTAACCAGTTCTGGTTACTCACTAGACTCCTGGAATTGTTCGTGTTTTTTAAACACCCTTTTTCGTTTGATGAGATGAAACCATAGTAGAATAATGTGAATAATATTATTAAATAGTACTTGAATTTGTAATACCAAAAAAAAATAGCCTTCCACTTTTAACAACTGTACCATATGCCTTTTGAATATGTAATTTAACATTTTTTCAGATGCTTTTGTCAGACTAACTCCGATTCTGCTGTACCGCATTTAGGTATCTTTCTTCCAACTGCACTTTTACAAGAGTTGATGGATTGTTTAATATTTTCTGCAGGAGTCTGTTAGTGTTACTGGACGCTCACGGGACCAAATTTTGCCTCATTCTTTAACATTTTGTACAACAAAGTAGTATTTCAACTACAAACATACAAATTATTTTAGGCTTGATAAAATATTAATGCAGCTCCCAGCAATTCAATGAATCTATACACAGCCGAACATCAAATAGAGATTTTAGACCATGCAAAACCTATAACGAACACTATTTTTCCTAGAGCTCTACTACCAATACTTCTTAAGCTCTCAGCACATTAGAGTTATTTTGAAGGCTGGATTATCGACCATTTACTTCTGGAATTCTGCACAGCTGAAGCAGTCCTTAAGGCTGATGTTGATCTATACACTTTGAAAATACTTTAGTCCAATGTTCATAAAACCTGTGATGCCATACATTAAAACCAATTTGAAGCTGAAAAAAGCTCCATTTTTGATGAGTATGCCATCTAACATATCAGCAGGTGCCCCATTCTGTCCTGCTTTAGCAGGGAACTTGAGCTTTTACAAAGAATAAAGAATTCCTGTGCATCCTTCCTGTCACATTATTCTCCCTACTCACTTCAGTGCCCAAATAAACCACGGCAGAAGTTGAAGAAAAGGGACCACTGAGCAGCTCGGAGTTGTTTTCCCACAGCTATCTTAGACCACATTTCCAAAACATTACCAGTCTGTTCTTTAAAGAGGACAGATACTTAGATTAAAGCTAAGTCTCAAGCAAATGCAAGTTTAACTTACTGGACTTTCCTATCCTATCTGTAACCCTTTTTATACACGAACAGCATTGGAGCAAGGAGCAAGTCATGTTAAGAACCTAAAGGCCTTTCAAATTTGTGAGAAGGTATAAAGAGTGTGTAATTTTCTATCTACGTTAAGGCTCCTGAAGATGGTACTGCACTTTCCTACTCCCTGAAGTTACTGAACGACTTTGTATTTTTCATGCTGTTTGAGACTTTCAGTTCAGGAAAATAAACCACAAAATCAAATATTTAGAAATGTCAGCCTGAAAAAGGACTTCAATTTTAAAACCTCTCTTTGCAGGCAGAGGGCCTTAAGGGGTGAGTTTCATTTTTCTTGAAATATATATTTCAAGTAAATGTATTTAAACTGTAGTATCTCTGCTGCATTTTAGGAAGCTTAATATTTGTAGATGTGTACATATCCGCACTATCTCCAGAATTTGAAAACTGAAAACAAAATAGGTTTACTAAACTATTACTAATTTAAGTAGCTATATTTCTTAAACTTCTGATCAGCGAACCTTGAAGAAAAAAATTGTGAGAGTATATTGGAAAAGGGGTGAACAAAGTCACAAACTGCTTGCAGGGGTGGGGTTTTTTTGCCTATTCTAAGTATACCTGTTATTCCAAGTATCTCTTTGGAACAGGACTGCTCTGGTATGCTGTCTTCAACCATTTTTCAAAGATAAAGATAGCAGACACTCATTTCGTTCACATGATACTAGAGACAGTAGAGTTTAAAACCACAAAGTTGTCTTAAAAAAAAGTTCTGTGGGAATGCGTCCTTAACTTCTTTACGACAGTCACTAACTCACAAAGTGGATGCTCATAGTAGTATTCCAATCAGCAGAAATCAAAGTAATTTCTTACAGAAGTACTGTCTGGAGACAATAGTCAAAGCTGAGTTTTGCATCTAGAATTAGGATTCAGCTTCTCTGCTTGAAGTGTATCAATCCCAATTACCCTGAGTACACAATGAACTGAAAATTAAATAAATCCATTAGTTTAATTTTAACTTAAATGAGTCCTTAAAGATACTTAAAAAAATGCCCCATCAGTGAATGTTCTCTCATCGATGTATTTAATGCAGAATCATCACGAACAGGATATGCACATAAGAGCCCAGGTTGTTCTTAATGCTAAATTATTCATAATGGTAACCAAACTGATGAATGTCATAGAGAGTGAAAGCACAACTCTGACCAATCCTATTTTTTCACCTACAACTAATTTGCACTTGGACCATCTGACGATTCAGAAGCCTATTGTACTTGTGGGTTGGTTTGTTTTTTTTAAAAAAAGCATCACCTAGCAAAGTTAAGAACTGACCACATGAAATTACACCCCCTTGTCACCCACTTTTGGCTGGGGTGAGAGAACTTTACGCTTGGTCTTAGTCCTTGCTCATCCTGGCCTCTCTAAACTCATTTTAGAACACTGCTGTGGAGACATCTGATTAAGACCAGTACTAGATACCTCTTTCTCTTTATAGAGGTCCATGGTCATTTGATCTATTTTTCATTCTGCTTTTCAGTCAGCTTCTTCATTCAAATATGTTATGAGCACTTCCAAATCTCTCTCTACACACTGACAAGTGATTCCAACCCGCTACCAATATTCCCATCCCTTTCTTTGTTCCTCACAGAACCCTCCAAAAAAAAAAAAAACAACCAAAATTTGTTTCCCTCTCCCTGGAAGAATCCTGACATTATCACTTCCCTTTTAATTTTCAGTGTAATTCCGGTTATCACTCACAATTCACACTAAAGCATTGCTAGCATACAGAGTGCAGGCTTAAATGGCATGGAAAAAGATAAGATAATGATGACCCATGGCTACAGAAAAGTAAACAGATTCGGATTCAAGTTCTTCAGACTCTGTTGGCCTTTGTCATGCTGTGCCTGTAAAATGAGGCTAGTATTCCTGTCTCCTGTAGAACTACTTAATGTGAGATATTTAGGCACTGTGATATTATCATAATTCCTGTGGCTGACGGGAAGCACCAGCTGAAGCTCTGGAGTCTATTCTGATGCACTGTAAAAAAAGTCAAAGAACACGACATACCCTCCCGCTTGGCTCTAACAAGTTTTCACAGGCAACTTGGATGTTGAATATCATTCTGATTCAATTGTTCCGCATAACGGGGATGACAAATTTTGTCATATGACTTCACTTACACATCAGGAATTCTCTTACATGAAGAAATATTGGAACTCAACATGAAAATAGTACCGCACCCCATTACAAAGAAATACTATTTGTACAGAAAATGCTAATAGTTTATCTACAGTAAGAAATCCCACAAAAAAAATTCCTAGAGATTCTACCACTTGCACAGCTTAACCAATATTAGCACTAGTGAAAATAAAGTAGACTTTCCAAAAACATTTACAATATTACACTGGCTTGCAATTTACAGGACAAGTTTTAAAAAGCAAGACGAGCGTTATGGAACAAAAGAGCAGTTCACACATTTTGCCTCCAAAGGATGCTAATGCTCTTTCAGCTAGACAGCAGAACACTGAACTGGCTTATCTTTTGGATAAGTTTTCTAACATAGTAAAGTTTCTGAAAGTTGATACCAGCATGGCACAAGAAAAAAAAAAAAAGGTATGAAAACACTTCCCTTCTTAACTAGGAATGAATTTCACAGCAGCTGTACATCAGCTGGTCCCACAGTCTGAACTTCCACAGCAGCAAACTGCTGCTGCTTTATACTGTTCTATCACTGACAGTAACTTCTCACAGAACAAACACAAATATCTTAAGGACCATCACATTATGCGGAATAGCAGTCTACAACACAAACAGAGCTCGATAACCCTACCTGTATGTCTCTCTCAAATGCTGGAAAAGATCTGATAATAAAGGAAAAACACACAAGCTGAAACTATCAGTAAGAGTTGTGGTGGTCATTAAACACTGATTCCAGTGAAAAGGCACCATTACAACGCTCTGACTACTGAAGATAACTTTTTAATTCCACAGAAATAAAGCTGACCACTCCAATACCAAAACCAAACACTTTGGCAAAAAAAAAAAAAAGTCTTGAAGCCACCTCACAATTAAGTGGTAGGTAACCATGGTATGGAACTTGAAGGCAGAAGACAGAAGAAAAAAAAAAGTTGGTTTTTTTTTTTAATGATTGAAAATAAAGCCCTGGATCACAGAAGCAAGGGTGGTAAGTGATATTACGAGACAATCTAGGGAAACCACCTTGCCAAGGATGCCTTTTCTTAACTGACCAGGTCTCCAAGCACATTTGCTTTCAGTGACAACTGAGGTTATCAGCTAAACACACCTTTCTGTGTTGACTGCTCAGTTCCATTGGCCCTTCAAACAAAGACACGAGGAATCAAAGTCGTATTTCCTACGAGAAACTACAAACCACCACTCAGTAACCTGCATAGTCTAGGGCTTTAGAATTCAAGTTAGTTCTCTTTAGTGGATTATAACCAGATCTTTACCTAAACCTGATGGTAAGAACGCCTCAGTGAGTTGGGAGTTACTACAACAGTATATGCGCAAGATATTTATGCAGTGCTCCAAGTCACAAGCTCCTAATTTAGCCGAAAGTAAATGCCCCTTAAGAATCTTCATATTTCATAGTGTAAAACCATATTTAAGTAATCAAAAAGTGAATAATAGAGCAGTTAGCCAGCTCTTTAATACATTAGCTAAAAGTATATCAATTCCATTGATTTTTATGATGGGCTGATTTCACATAATGGATTAAGCTCGCTAGAAAGACTGTAAAAGGGAAAAAATGCTTTGCCAGAATTAGTGGAAGATGGTGTCAAAGTGCTTTTTTGACAAGCATACAGTTAAAACATTTTATTTGGGGATGTTAAATTTAGAATACTACTGTCAAGAATTAGATTTGGTGCTAAAAGTTGAGCAAAAACCATGATTACAACACTGCAGATATATTTTGCAGATTTCAGTTATATTTTGCTTTAAATATTTTGTTTTATTCCTAGCTAAGAAACAGGAAGCTTGGACTATGAATATGTAGTCAAACTTCAACACGGCAAAAGATTAACAGCGGGATGCTTCAAGGATTTGTACAGCGAGCAATGTTTAAAGGCATCAATTAATGATCTGGAAAAGAAAGTAGAAAAGTTAACAGTTATGTAGGTTAGTCAAGTACAGAAGACCAAAAATGTAACCAACTGGGAGCTAATCAACCATGACGTACAGGTAACACAGTGGCAGATAAAATTCAATGTTAATAAATGCAGAAGAAGCATCACTGAAAGTTAAAGACAGAATTATTAGTATGGTCAGCAACCTTCTAAATTAAGTAGACTGAGTATAAACAAGAGGATTACAAGCATCCCTGTGGAACTCCAGGAAGATGTCTGTTCAATACGAGAACACAGCTGTTGAAAATTAAAAGTATCAGGATTCAAAAGCAGCAGTGGCAAGCACTAGCAGGACTGTGGCATCTTCATATAAAACTAGTGCTTCATTCTTAATCGTTACCTGAAAAAGGCTGCTGTGGTATTAGATTAGGTGGAGAATTAGAAATTAACACTGTTAACACAAAGAATCACAAAGCAAGACATGAAAAAATACATAGTTATAAGTAGACTAAACAATGTAAACAGAAGGGAAATAATTTATACCTCAAAAACTAAGATGCTGCTCAGTGAAACTGGGAAGTATACAGTTCAGAGGTATGCTTTTTTGATACACTGCATAATTAATATTCAAAGTAATTTCTAGCATGTCTTTATAATAAAGAATCTGCCAATAATTAAAGAAGGACAGAAAACTGGACTGGGATGAGGAACATCACATTTAAGGATCCAAGCCTACTTCTATTAAGTATTGGTCTAAGACCCATACCGTAACAGAAGTATTCAACATTTGCCGCCTCCAACACTTCTTGTATCTGCCACAAGCTACTCATCTAGATGAACTCCAAATAAGCTCCACTGCCACAATTACAATGCTAAAATCACCATGTTGGCCCCTGGGGACACACACACACCAAAAACACCACCTTCCAAACAAACTTTAAAAATCAAGATCCTGAAGAGCAACACTGGAATGCAGAACATATGCTATAACTTGGCCTAAAGGACAGCACTGCAGACTTCTGGATTTTGGTTAATAATTTAAGACAAATTAAAGGACTCCAAAATTCTTGATAAAGTGATTGGTTTGTAAGTATGAAACAGCATCATTCTCAAAAGCACCACTCCAACTGCTAAAAGGTGTTTTAGCGCATCTTACAAAAAAAAAGTTCTATTTCAATTTGTAGGCCAGTCCTTTTCCTTGTAAGCACTGAAGGCTCCCAATACAGGTCCACTTGCATCTAGAGATGGTTCCTGCACTTCCACATAGAAGACACTTAAGAAACAGACTGGGGAGGACTGCAGAGCCAAAGACCGTTTTGGTCCTGTGAATCAAACTTTTGGGGCAGGTGGATAGTCTGAGACGTATCACGTGCACTAAAAAAAAACCAACAAAAAAAATCACTAAAAATATAAAATGCAAAATCTGTCAAGAATCTCTTGTCTCTTGAACTAAACATAATGTAAATTGCATTCAAATGATTTAAGTATTTGGAAGTACCCTATTTTTAGATGAGTGTCCCTGGAGCTACTTTTTGTTCTCATCCCAAAGACAAACATCACACTCTTTCTGTGATAGAAGAAAGAAAAATATTTAACAAGTTTACAGCTAATGTATAGTTTATCAACACATATGTAACAAAGGACAGCAGGGTGCTATTTCGTGAAAGCAGCAATTTGGCATTGAAATTCATTCTAAATTACCTCCGTTCTTTCTCTGTATAGCTTATTCCTGAACTCGTTTGAACAAATCCAGTTTGAGATGATGAGGGGGGAGGAATAAATCTTTGTATAAAAGTGAAACAGTACCACCTCACCACTAGGCTATGCAATGACTGTCACACGGTATTTTTAAAACATTTCCGTGACTTTCATTAGTGTCTTTGAATTGCCCTATTCCTACAGGAACAAGGTATATGAGGAATAAAGTATTCGCATTCACACAGCTTACAGTTCGGAAAAGCCAGGCAGCATCCAGTAACAGCCCAAGTGTTACCATTATCACCTTGATCTCAAGGGTGGCTTGTATGCCGTGTCCTTGCCAGGTACCATTTGTATCATTTTTCTGAAGATGAGCATGCTGCCACAATCTCCCTATTGACAATCATTTGAGGAATATTTATCTGATGTGCATTCATGTTTTACAGATAAGGTAAGCCGGATAAAATGCAGCAAACTCAAAGTGCTAGCAATACCACTTGAAAAAGGCCAACAACACAGGAGGACTCGGACAAAATTCCAGGTCACAGAAAACGATGAAGCTGGCACTAGAAAGTGAAATGCTTTCTCCGATATAAGCAATCCTTTGTATTTACAAGAAAAACGAGTTCTGTGGTGTTCCAAGCGTTCAGAGCAGCATGATCTTCCCTGCCTTTGCAAAGGAGCAAAGTTGAGAGTAGCAACATATAAAAATACATGGTTAGTTACAGAGTTTTGGTTTGCACAGCTGTTGGCTACGTTCATTTACAGTTCATATAGTGCCAACATCATTTACATAAACAGAAGAGGCTGGTTCACCCCCTGTTCATCGCCGTAAAAGTTATTTCTCTCAGCAGCTGCTGCACAAAAATCAGTTTCTATTTCAGTATCTCACCGTGTAAGTTTACAAAGTGGCAGGTTCTAGAGACTGCTAAAAACAAGCAGGACCAAGCAGAAACTTGGCCGTACTTAATAATAAAGGGGGTGGGGGGGAGGAACACGGACGGACAGACGACACACACTTCTGCTTTCCTGGAGTGGAAGGAGGTAGTAACCATCTGTTAACACGGGTAAAGTCACATGAAAACTAAGTTGCTTTAGGCAACTACTCGGAATGAGAGCCTTAGTTTCCCCGACCCTCTTCAGCTTTATGAATTAAAAGGAAATAAAATAAGGCTGATCCGGACGCCAGCAAATAAGAGAAAGTCTGAAATATTAGTCACGTGTTATGTAATAACCATTAACCGATCGAACCCGACGTGACAGCGGTGCAGAGGTAGAGCCGGGGATGCGGCCCTGGCACTCCCCCCTGCACACACACACGCACACGCTCCCGGGGGCGGCTGACACAGAGCAGCTCCCCGACCCCTGGAAGCAGCAACAGGACGTCCCCAGTCCCCCCCCGGCCGCCCCTCTCCCCGGCAAGAGCAACCTGGGGAGCCGCTGGAAGGCAGCGCGCAGGCTGTGTCCGCCCGTCCCCCCCGCCCCGCCCCGGTCCTCCCCGGCGGCTGCCCCCCGAGCAGGCACCGCGGCGGGGCCGCCCCGCTCCTCCGGCCGCCCGGCGGAGAGGAAGCGGCGATCGGCCGAGGCGGCGGCTCCCCCGCCGGCGGCCGGAGAGGGGGAGAAGCCCGGCGCCGCCTGAACTTGGCGCTTCCCCTTCCCCGAGCCCCAGCGCAGGGCGGGAGCGGAGGGGGAAGCGGAACCCGAGGCGCCCGGAGCCCGCACTCACCTCGGCCCTCTCGGTCGCTGCGGGGCGGCCGGCGGAGGGAGGGCGGCCGGCCGGCCGTTGAGGGGAGGCAGCGGGCGACGCCGGCCCCGCCGCTGCTGCGCCTGTCACCGGGCGCCCGGGGCGGAGAGTCCCGCAGGGTAAATCCTCCGGGCGGCGGCGGGGACGGGGACGAGCCGCGCACCGCCCGCTCGTCGCGGCGGCCGCTGCCTCGCACCAAGTTGAGGCGCGGCCGCCGTTGCCGTTGCGCAGCCGGGCTGCCGGCGGCGGCCGCTGCCGCTACAGCCACGGGGTACCGGCGCCTCCGCTCGCCGCCTCGCTCCGCGGCCGGGAAAGGAGCGCTGCGCCGCCACCGCCGACGCCTCGGCCCCCCTCTTCCTGCGGCTGCCGAGAGCCGCGCTCCGGGCGCAGCGGCGCGGTCACACGGAGCCCCGCGGAGGAGCCGCCGCCGCTGCCTCCCTCAGCGCCTCGGAGCCCGCAGCTGCAGCCCCCCGGCGGCGCCCGCTCCGCATGCCCCGTCCTCCGCGCACCACCGCTGCCGGCGGCGGCGCCCCCGCCCGCTCTCCCGCGCGCGCCGCTGCCGCCCGAGCCCTCCTCAGCGCCGCGTCTCCATCGCCGGCGCGGGGGCGGCGGCGGCGCGGGGGGCGGGCGCAGGGAAAGGGGCGGTGACCGCCCCGGCGCGCGGACACGTCCCCCGCGCGCCCGCGCCCCCTGGGCGGAGCCCGCGCGCCCCGCCCCACCCCGCCGCTACCCCGGATGTGTGGGGGGGCGCGCGTGCCCAAGGGCTCTGGGCGGGGGGGCCGGTAACCCCGGGGCGGGCGTCTGCGTTCCCGCCGCTGCCTCCCCCGGTACAGCAAAGCTGGCGGGCGCCGGTGTCCTCGGCCCCCCCGCCGGTCGCCGGGGGGGCCGTTCGTTTCGGCCGGTGCTAGTCAGACACGCGGGTGGAGGCGCGTGTCGTCCCGGGCGCAGCTGGCCTGCGGCCCCGCCAGCCCCCTGGCTGAGGGGTGGGGTGAGCGGCGCCTGTGCTGCCTGTAGGGTCCTCCGGGCTATTAGCGCGCGGCTGCCGGCAGGGAGTGCGGCTCTGTGCGGTGGTGGAGGGTTTGTAGTAAGTTAGCAGGTGCGGTGCTTTCCTGTGTCATCACTGCTGCGCTGGCACCTGCTGCACCCGCAGCTAACGTACGGCTTAAAAGTAGGTCTTGTCTACGAGGACGTGAAAGAACTGCGTGACCTACCAAGTCGCCCTTCCTATGCCTTTTGACGGGGGCCGCCAGCGACAGCGGTTCCCAGCTCCCAGCTGGGTCACGGATGGCTTTGGCGTAGCTTGTGTACCGCCAAGGTGGCACGCCAGCAGCGATTGTGGGACCCACGGATGAAAGAAATGCTGCATTGGGTTGTTACGCTGTAACAAGCCTCCTCTCAGCAGTGGCCCCCGAGCGAGGCAGTGGGCCGTGGGTACGGGGCCCACTGCAGCACCAAAACGTTAGACATGTGCCCTATAACGATGTTTGTGTACGAAGATTATTTAATACAGCTAGAAAATTACTTCAAAAACCCCCCAAGATAGATTTTGACACTTGAATTCTGGGAAGTGTTTTATCTTTCTCTACTCTTAAATTCAGCTTTTTAAAGTTCACAGATCAAAGTTTATGTGCCCTCTTTAAAAAGCCTAACTCGCAAAGTTTCAGTGAAGAAAACACTGGGTTTCCTTGACAGTGAATCTTAAGTCTCTGAAATGATGTATAACTTTAAAGAGGTATTTGTTTACAGAACCCAAAACCATGCTGTGCTCATTATAAACATATTTAACAAGTTCCTTGGCAGAAACCCTATATTCTAAATAGAATTTAAACAGGGAAAGGGAAGAAGAGAAAAAAAAAAAAAGGTGTGCAGAGAAAGTTAGGTGAGTGCCAAATACTTTCATACTGATGCCCCACAATTTTGTGGGGACTTTCGCTGGTGCTTCCATCTATTTGTTTCTTTAAAGATCTTTCTGTTCAGACACTGGCTGGTTCTAGTCCTTTACCCACCACACACTTGCAGCTGCCACTAGCCCTGTGGTATTTTTGTCTAACCATAAGATTAATTTTTTTACTCTCTTTGCCACATACGCAGGTGCTACTTGCTCTTGCCTCCCTCAAAAGTGACTTAGGCCTTTTTTAAAGGCACTTAGGTTTCCCAGCCATTCATTTGGGATATTTTTTCTTCAGACAAAACCGGTGAGTTCAGAATCCCTCTGTGCCCCCACAGATCTGTTGAGGATGAGTACTTAGTTTGCTAGGTAGAGAGCACACAGAATCCCGTTTCTCCGTATATTTTGATGTATGCATATTTTGACAGCTGTATACTTGCCTACTTTCGCAAGCGTTAAAGAAGATACTTCAGGCCACACTCTTTAAGCAGGAGAGCGCAGCAGCAGCACAGTGGTTGCACTTAGACTCCATCTGCCTGTTCTCCCCTCACTGGGAAGAGTCAAAAGCGGACGATGGATTCCTGAGGAGAGGAGACGTCTAGCCAGGGTAAGCTGAAGATTAGACTAAAAGTGGCTTTGACTAATGCTGACTGAAAGAGTTTGAATAAAAAACATTTGGAAAAAATGCCAAAAATTGTAGTCAGGTGACAGGGTAAACATACATGTAAAAATACCAAGGTAGCCAATGCATAAACAGTAGGACAAGGAGGCATTCTTCGCCCAGCGCAGGACTCGCGCATGTGTTCACCTTCAATGAGCTGAATGGGATTCCTTGTGTGCTTAAACAACTTAAATGTTTGCGCTTTGCTGTATTGCTCAGCTGATACATTCATCAGGGACTGTGTACTACAACAGGCAGCTTCCCTGTGAGAGGTAATGCACACCACTGCAAGAACTATAGGGCTGCCTTCATTTGGCATTTATAGGCTGGGGATTGAATACGTGTGTGTTTATACACAGGCAGATAATATAAGAAGTATCAGGCTCTCCTATGCCAAAAATGTCTGTCTTTAATTTACGCTAAAAAGTTTTAGCAAGAATGATCTATTGTATGCAAGCAGTTTACCGTATGCAAGCAGCTTAACACTTGTTCCATGATGATTGATGATGCTGTAGGATGTATCCCAAATCCCTCTGGTGGAATGTCTTTATGACACCTCGATTATCTGTTCTATTGCATTGCAACCGAGTCCAGGAAACTCACTTAGCAAAAATGTTACCAATTTCATGAAAAGAGGAAGCCAGTGTGAGACATCTAGATACAGCCAAAGACACTTTAAGAAGTGATATGAATTCACTAAACCATGTAGATAAAAAGATGTGATTTTGGAGTAAGTGTACATTCAGAAATGTAGTCTATAATTTAATGACTAAATTTATGGCATTTGTATTAAGAGAAGTATATTGAGATTCAGGTTTATGGATTGTGGAGCACTACTATGTCAACTTTGTAAAATTATTATTGGAGGGATCTTTTAAAATATGTACATCTCCAAGTCATGAGAACAAATAAATAGATTTTTAAAATCTTTGTGATGGTTTGTAATTACAGCCAATGCTATCCTGATTTCATGAGACTCTCAAATTATTCTAACATACATACTGCAGAATGCCTGGAGGAGCGGGAGGGAATAATGGATTTTTCTTGCTTTGGTTACATGTTTGTCCAAGCTGTGCCACTCCTCTGATGTGCCCAGAAGCCCACAAAATACCAGGTCTGGGGCAGACAGCTAGTAAACCTCCTGTGCAATTTGTACTCTAGCAGGCACTAACGGGCACAGTTGCCTGCGTAGGTCTCCATCCCACACGTGCAGCCCACCTACAGCTGCAGAGGTGAATTGACCAAGACAAACGCCAAAGCCGACAGGCTCAGGGCAGATGAGGAACTGAAGTTCAGGCTACCTGCAAGGTAAACAGAGGCACCAGGGGCCAGGTCCCACAGACAGGGTATATGTAACCGTCACTCATGTCAGCAGCACGGCTTAGCGTGGTGAGGACAACAGCCGGGAGCAGCCTTGCCAAAGAATCCTCACAGAACCGGGATTAAAATGTTCCCCGGCTGAAGCAGGTCACTGTGTCAGGGTTTGGCAGTTCGCTGCATCGGAATCTGAAGCAGCATCCCATTTGAACCGAATGCAAACAAGCACTACCTTAGTGGAGGTCATTTTGCACTCATTCGGTGTTTAAATGGTGTTTTTAAAAGAAAACCTTAGAAATAAAAAGTATATTTGCATGCCAGATACAATCCGCTTTGTAAAAAGAAAGAAATATGTAAATACTGTCTTCACGTCAACTTTGAGGATGTGTTTTTCCCACCAGAGCTAATTGCCAGTGAAGAAATTGGTGTTTATTGTTGAGGTTGTTACAAAGGGCGTCATAAACTAACTTTATTATAGCAAATGTTGAACTGTATTTGCATTATTTCCATCACATTGTCTTTGTTTTACAAGCTGTCTGCAATAGCTGTTCTTGGAAGGTCTCCAACAAAGCATTCTCTTTGGGGCTACTAACTGCAAGTAAGATTAAAGCTTAATATGTCTAGTAATCAGTTTTCTTTTAAAGAGTGCAATTTGATTTCTTATGGTCAGCTGGGATCCCACGTATCCTCATCTCTCCTGTTTTGCAACTTGCTGCTCTCAATAACCCAAAAAGGCAATTTGCCAACCGATGTCCTTTCACCACTTTTCCTGAGTTAGAGTGTCATCTGGGAGATGCACGGCTTCTACTCCAGAATCCAAGACTTCTGTCTATTAAATGCAATTTCTTTTTCCCCCCGGAGCCTGGGCAAGAACAAAGTGCTTTATGTCCTCCATTTGTTCCGGTGACATGCGGTGAATAAAGATGGGTAAAGCTCGTTTGCTCAAACCAAGCAAAGAGGAGCGGGTAATCTCTCTACTCTTCACCTATACCACTGATTTGCTCCAAGAGAGCTGCAGCTGTACTGGGTGAATTTTTCTTGACAACAGTAAAAATAGCCTTTTGGGCAAATGGCAAGTAAGAGAGAGAGCACCACTAGAACTTGTCTTTCCTTCATGAACCCGATCCCACCCCTGTCAGCTGATCTGATCTCGCCTCACTTGTAAGGACGGGAGGAGGGAACAGCTGGGATCTGTGCTGGTAACCTGGAGGGGAGGGTAGAGCACCTTCTCATCTCCCAGGGTACGAGGGTCCCAGCACTCTCACTTCCCATGGATGCTCCCTGAGCCCATGAGTGCACAGCTCTTGTCCGCTTTGCTCCTTTGCTGGGGAGGAGTAAGAGGGAGAACAGGTCTCCTTCACCTCATTCCTTCCCCTGTACTGGACTGGAAGTAGGACACTGTCCTGTATCTGAGGAGAAGGTTAAGGACAGAAAAACAGTGAGACTGGACCGACAAAACTGGACTGGGTAAGCCTAGCCCTACAGATACCATGCCAGTTTGACAGCCTAATTATTGAATCATTTGGTACAATGCGCAAGCAGAATAGCAGCCACGCTCTGCTGCTGCCACCTACGCTGCATATTGTACAACAGAAGGGTCAGGAGTTGGGGGAGACTGTGAATCATTAAGGAAAGTGTTTGGTAAAAGAGAATGCTGTTGGCGACTCTTGCACTTCCTTTTTTTCCTAAAAAGTAATAATCCTAAAATCCATCTTGACTGATACCATAACTTTTCCTGTTGGGCCTGCTGGACCAAACCACCAGAGGCCAACAGCTTGTCCTCAGTAGCTAGTTTCTCAAATCCCAGTCCTTAATTTTTACTTCTGTTAACTCTCCTATTGAAAACAAGCTTTAGGACAACATCGGAGTATATTCGTATATTCATCAGTTTGGTTGTCAGAGGTCCAAGATGATTTAAATCAAGTTTGCCAAAGAAGGAGGTTGCTTCTAGATGCAAACATTTCAAATATTGTAAACACCAGTTTTCAAGACGTTGTTAAAAGGTTTTGGCAGGTATAAAAGTGCTTCCATTTCCATCTGCATTAAACCTGGAGCATATTCATCATTCTTACATAGCCTGTTGTTATTCCATATGTCAGCATTTGTTTCGATGCTTATTTCTACGTTACAGGAAAAAAGAAGAGCGCTGTGTTTCTAGGGTATTTCTGGCACAGCAACGACATGTTTCAACATATTACAAAACATTTAATCCAGCAAGAATATCCATAACTACAAAATATGGACGTTTAAACCACAAAAGAAAAATACTTATTACACTTCATTCAAATATACATGTGACCGAAAGGACTGAGGATTTATCACAAACAGCTCTAGCCTTTACAAAGGGAAAGTGACTGGTCCTATTCTGGAAGAAATATGAATGAGCTTTCTCTCAAGAAAAATAGAAGCGGCCTGAGGGCAACATAAAGGTAAAGGTATAGTAAACCTCTAAAAGATGAAGTCTCTATTTTATTTCTACCAGAGTGGCTTTATGTTATGGATAAACAAAGACAAGATATAATTTTATGCAGCCATTTGAAAGTTCATAAGCCTGGTTAAAGCAACTTTTCTCAAGCAGTCTTAAAAACAACAGTAAAACTAGCAACTAATATGTTTGCCTGATATACTGTCGTGTCTACACGATAGTAAGGCCTGTCTAACACCATTCGTTCTCCCTGCAGATGGGATCCCAGTGTTCCTATTTCAGCAGGATGTTTTTGTCACTCACTTAAAAACAATAAGTGATTACAGCGAGAGCAGATACTAAATGTTTTCACATAAAAGCCTGTCACAGATTTCTCACCCAAATGCTTCCATCTATCCTTCACTATTTACCATCGCTGTTAACACAGTGGGTCAGCAATATAATTTTTTGCCAAATGTGAAACAAGGCAATTTTGTAGGGGATGCCGGAAGCCACTTGGAAACCAACTGCTTGAAGGAGGAGGTACCTTCTGAAAAGGGACCGTAAAAGTGGCACCCGAGGGCTTCAACTTTGTACCTCGATGGTTTCTTCAATAAATAGGCTCTGTTTATCATATACAGAAGAACAAAGGAGAGGAAGCGGGCTTCCCGCAGACAGGTCTGCAAAACGAAGGTACCGTCTGCTCCATGCATCATAGATTAACCACAATAAAAAGACTGAATTCATCAGTGTAGAGATACTGATGATACGCTGCATCATTAAATTATGCCTTCAGTGACAACCGAATAGTCCGTTTGCCTTCAGCGGGTTTCTAGTGGGGGCAATGATTGGAACTTAATAAACAGTTGTGTTAGAAAAGCACTACTTGTTATATATATGGTTTGTGAAGCACAAGCAGCAGAAGAAAGCCGGAACATCTCTTTTTAATTACAAGCATCAGAAGTTACTGGCAGGTAAAGGACGTGGACCAATGTGATAAAATACACTACTTACCACTCACTTTTCAGGTAGGACAAGCCCTTAATAAGTATTTGGTAGGTTTTCCCACTAATCTGGTGTTCCTACCGTAAAGTGTGCATTGATTAGCATTCCCACAGGTTATTTCCAGTCAAGGACTCCACCCATAATCTAGGTTCCAGTTTTATTGCCCAATTAAGGTTTTAAAATGGTCAACACCCACTGCAATTCAATGACTTAATTATATTTACCATTTACCTAAATGACATTGCAAATGAGCTACGCCTGCAGGAATGGATGGTTTGGGTCAGACCAAAGGGCTGTCTAGCTTCATATCCTCTCTCTGACATGCCCCAAAGTGGGTACCCAGGAAAAGATTACAAGGGCCACTACAAACACATGGTGGCACCTCCTCAGCTTCCAGCCGAACTTGGTTTTAGTTTCTCTTTTCAATACAAAGGTGATTTGCAGTTCACTTGTTTTCTATAACCTGCAGAGGTCTGCAGAGGCAATAATCCTGTAAATCCTCCTCAGCTAGGTCTCCACTTAAGCATATGTTATGTACTGGCGATACTTAATTGCTGCAGGTGAACTTTGTGGACATGCGGGCTGCTGGCAAAAGCAAAAGGCGAGCATCACCTCTATGTCTTAATTCAGTTTCTCCCTTACGATCTGGCCCAGACCATAGGAATTCATATACTTTCCCTAGGGTTTTGATTTCTGGAACCAGTGGACAACACGTGTGTAGGGTCAAATAATTTATCCAAAGCATGAAGAGGCTTTTCTGTAAACCTGAGGAATAATCCATCACTCAGACTTTCTTAACAATTTCGAGTATTATGAAATTGTCTAACATTCTTGCAGCTCTGTTCTTATTCTTAAATCCTTCTACCCCACAATCTCGAAGTATATGCAAGTCTAAAATATTACCCAAGATACATTTGAGTAATAAAGGCATTCTAACAATTTTTTTTCTGTCTTGCTGTGTAGCAATGATCTTCGATATTAGTACATTCATTGCCTTCCTTCCAGGGATGCACTGATTTTAGACAAAGTGGATAAAAATCACTCCGTCTGGAACTGTTGTAATGCTTACTGCCCAATTCCTAAATCCTGCCCTGGAACCAAGTACACTGTGGCTGAGCACGAGCCCAGCATGCAGGGATTAGAGAAAAAAATCCAGCACCTCAAGGTAGTATTTGGCAGCTGCTGTAGCTCTAGGGCTGAAACAGCAGCTGCCACAGCCAAAGCAGCACTGCTTGGAACGGACAAAATAAATAATATCTGCCTTAACTGTTGATATACTTCTTCTTCCCACCTTGTGGCTTGCCTGCATTTTTTAAGCCTTCCTTTACGTGGTGCAAATAGTTCTACCTGGAGAGTAATCTTGTGAATCCAGGAGAAAGACTATGTTTTCGTCCCTATTACACAATACAGCCACAGAAACCTCCCCTTCCTCTCCCCCAGCCCCACCCCATTATTATGTTGTTAAATTAAAAATAAGCCGCATTATTTTTCGGATATATGTTCAGAAATCCTAGCAGAGGTGGATACAGAAAGATTATTTCATCATGTGTAACAAGCAAAGAGACTGTGCAAGCAATGAGCTATACACTTAGGAGGAGGTGGGAAAAAGATGGAGCATACAGTCTAGAACCAGCACAGCAGCATTAAAGTAAATTCATGTATTTAATTTTAAATGAATCTATTTTCATACCTTTCTTTTCCTCCAGTCTTTTCTTAAAAAAAGGTTTAACTCTCCAGAGTGCCATTTCTGAGATGGTTTCCCATAATGCAAAAGGGAAAAGTCTACGAGCTTTCCAGTGTAAGCGAGCAGCAGATATGTGTGAGCAGGGAGCTCAGTGCGTAGGTATTTCCAGAGAGCTTAGATAAAGTGCTTAATACAATGCCCAAATACCACAAGTCCCAGTGGGATCTTGAAGCCTGCTATGGAAAAGAGACGATGGAAGAAAGTCAAAGACAGCGCAGGAACGTGATGTTTCCTTTTCAAACCATTCCAAACTCCGACCACCTTTGTGTGAACCCATCAGTCTGATGAAGTCAACAGCAAGACGCAGCGGGTGGCAGTGGGCATGGAAGGTAATATAGTACCTTCTCGGGGTTATAAACTGCATTCCAGTTGCCCCGTACTAATTCTGGGGCATCTCCACAGCGTTGTGGCTAATTGCTTCCATCGGAGTCAAGAGTAAGCACAATGTCATCATTTCCAAAATATTGTTTTAAAGTTGCACCTTTGCATCTAAACAAAGTATTGTTCTTTGATTATCTGAATGTACACAAGATCTGAGTATTATTAAGTATTTGGAACACTGGCACTTCGGTTAGCCCAAGTCTTCGGTAAGTAAACATGTTGCGCATCCACCACACTTTTTACCTGAGGCTCTTGCAGCTTTTGCTGACGCAACTGTCTCAGTCCCATTCATGTTAGACAAAGAGCTACGCTTACACCAAGGCCAGAAGACACCACACCGAATCCTAACTAAACTTCACATGACCCTGTCACGCAAGTAAGGTTACCCCTGCTTTTGGGGAGGCAAACTGGGGTCTTGCCCGAGGTTGCAAAGCAAGTCAGTGACATAGTGCCAAAAGGATTCAAGGTCTTACCTCCCCTCCCGTTCCCGTGCTTCTTTATTAAAACATGCTCCTATTCTGTTATATGCATCTCACTTTTCACTACAGCATATCACTGTTTAGCACAGCTTTAACAGTAAAACTTGCTTTATGATTTGAAATATCCTCCTTTGGATAAAGACAAGGGTTTGGAGAAAGAGAAAAGGGGTTTCTTCAAAGACACACTCCTACCTTGCAAAGTAAGTGTTAAATCTCTCTAGCTGAAAGACTATTTATGGTCTGCATAGTTACTCTTTCAGTGTATGACATCATCCTTAGCACACGCATAGCCCAGAACACAGTAAATTACTCTCCCTGAAAATTCCTTTCATTACTCTCAGATTATTAAACATCACCTAGTGGCAAATTGGTAACTGATGTCTGTTGTCTGCAATTGATTTGCATGCTTTTTTCGTTTGTTACACACTGGGGTCTCTTACCTTTTGTGTCTACAATAGAACTAAAGATGTAAATATTTTAGGATGCAGGGAATAAATTATGCTAGCTTACTTGCTTTTTTCTAAACCTGTATTTATTTATTTACTTTTTAAAAACAGCTTTTTGTATTGCAAACAATACTCATTCACAGAGTTACACATCCTGTGGTATTACCTCAGCTGTAAAATACCATTTTCTACCCAACCTTTGATGTGGGACTTCAGCCTTGTGCGCAGCCAAGTTCTGCCCGTAGCCACTCTCTCTGACTTTGCAAAGGAGTGACCTTTTGAAGTTAACACTGTTTTATTCATTCAGTATCACTACCACAACTAGTTCAACGGTATCAGTATGATCCGAGGCCTCTGAAAGCAAAAGGTTTAATCAGAGCCCCTCATTCAGTCTTTCGGAGTATTCTTCACAAAGACAATACAGGCTTAAAACTGATTTCTTGCAGGACCTCTGAGCGGCTGCTGTAAAGAATAAGGAGACAGCATTGATATGAGTCCCATGAGGAGAATCACTTTAACCCGAAGAATGCTGTAACTCCCAAAAGCTGAACGGTGATGAAAGCAATTACCTGAAAACATAGGCAACGTTTTGATGTTTTTGCTGTTGCCTTTTCTTCCCAGCTTTTGGAATTGTTTTTCTCTTAGTTCCAGCAGTAAAGCCAGCATCTGCAGTTTGCTGCTGTCTACTCAGTTAAGCAAGTGGCAAATATTACACTTTTGTTACGGTGGATCAGGCCCTTAATCTGAACAGTACTGTCTGTAATGACTCAAATAACCTCCAGGGCATTTCTCTTTTGTATGGCACAGTTATTTACTTCCGTATAAATCATGCTTTTTAGGCATGAAGTGCTGCACTTCTAACACCCGAACAGTGATGAACCTCTTGGTCATGTATTCAAACAGAGAAGGAAATGCCTCCCTTTCTACATTTCTTCTAGATATGCTGTCAATCAACCACAGTTTATATTTCTATTAAATAAGCAGATTTTCCTTCCCTCATGTGTCCAATGTATTTTTGTTTGGGCTCTCATAGTTGCTCGCTTTGCTACATCCCAAACAACAGGTCCTGATGTTCTGAATGGCGCCTTTATTGGGATTGTTGTTCTAGAGGCACTTCCCTGGAAATTTGATTGAATTTTTAGATGAATACAGATACAGAGGTGAAGAAAGGAAATGTACAAAACTGATTATTTTTCTATTTGAAAACTAGTTTTCCTGCTGTTCTAGACAGATGGAGAGGAAAAAGATGGTACTTAATGAGGTGGGACATATTGTACTTCTTGACAGCACTGCTGAGCCAGAATAGCATTTTTTAACATGAAAACCAATGCAGTAGATAATGTGCCTTTCAAACACAGCTTTAAAGTGAAAACCAATACACAAATCAACTCATCTCACCTAATTTTCTCATAGCAATGATACACTAGTTTGGTTTTATTGCCTACATTTGTATTTATTACTGCTCCCTCTTCCTCCCATTTCCTACCTCTCTCTTTTTTCTCAAAAGAGAAAATAAACAGATGCTAGCAGAGTAACCCTCAAGATAAAAATACCTAAAAAACCATGCACAATTTCCCATTAATTCTTTCAAAGCATGCTGCTAAAGCTAAAGGAATATGGTCATGCACTGTAAGCCTCACACTGAGCTCTGGTCAGCGTGGGACATTGTTTTACACCACCAGAATAGAAACGCTGTTCTAACTAAATAAAAAAGCCTACAAAGTGTATAAACTTAGAAAGTTTAGAAATTCTCTGCTGGCAAGGTTGAATCGTCCTCTGCTCTGAAACTAAAGACTGAAACCATCTGGGAAGGAAAAAAAAAAAAAAAGATGTGTCATTTATCTGAAATGAGCTTGTGCTTTGCATATAGCTTATTAACAAATATATAGTCAGACCACATCAACTCTACTGAGCAAATCCAGCCTGCAGGAAGCTTATTTTAGGCATGTGATTTGGGAAGCGTGCAGAAGAGAAGTCTCATCCAGGGCCGGTGCAGTTCAGTTGGAAGAATGCTGTTGACTAGAATGGATTTCAGAGGACCCCAATGGGTTAACAGTTGGATACCTTTGGCTGTCAGCATTGGAGCTAACAAAAGCTGTCTTTTTCTACACTTAGTCCCAGCTACACAGAAGCCAGAGTTACCTCGACTATCAGCGTTCATCAGCAGGTTGGAGTGTTTACTATCTGAGGTCTACAATCCTTCCCCTCTCAAAAATCCCAGTGGCTGTAAGACTCTTTTTCCAATTAAGGCCAAACCAGACGATCCCTGCGGCAGCAGTCAAAAATGTAACTTCTGAAATTTCACAAAGCCAACTCAGATTCTTCAAACGTAATTTTGGAATAATTCTGATTTAATTGTTGTCTTTTGCCTCAGAGTTTTTGTGCCTATGTGTTTGAATTAGCATTTTCAAGCCAAAACCTAAAAGCCTTTTGCTGTAAGTAACAGTAGAAGTTAATGTAAAAGCTAATGGAGATTGTGCTTACCACTGAATAAGGCACAACAGAAAATAAGAGCCCCAAAGAATTTACCATCTAAGGGGTCATTAAATTCAGTGGGATTGCTTCCAAGATTAAATGAACACTTCTGGGCTAAGTATTTGTGAGATCAGTTTCATTTTGCAGATATAAGATACAAAGTTGCCCCTTGAGACTGGGAGAATAATTCTGCATAACAGGAGGCATGTACTCACTCTTACTATACTCAATAGCAAAACTTTAATGATCGTAGGAGAGCCCTCTGGAGTGCTTTTCACATACACTCACTCACACACACTTCTATATATGTATATAGAAGTTTTATCTTTATCTCTTTCTATATATATATATATGTATGTGTGTCTGTGTATGTGACTTCCAGTTACATAAATACGTATTAAACTCTGCCTAAATTAATATATATATTAAAATCCAATCTGTCACTGCTGTATAGCATATGTTGTAATATGAGAATACATACGCTAACAAAGCAAGGTGGCAGTTAGAAGACAGAAAGTCTTTCGTACAGGTTGCAACTTCATTCTCATAAGACATTAGAGGTCCCAATTCCAATTTTAGAGTCACGTAATCTACTTGAGTATATGAAGTAACTCCTCTTTCAGGATGAATTCTAGCTCCCGCTATGGTCAATGGAGAGTTTTCCTCTGCTTCCAAGCGGAATCAGCCCAGGCCTTGCTTCATCCAAACAGAAATCATTCAGACAAGACTATAGCATCCCTGCTGATGCAGGAGTTGAGTCTTATCGTTACACATTTTAAAGCACCGGATAATTCATAATCACCAATAAAGGAAAAACGAAACCAAAACCCACACCCAACCAAACCTATTCCTTACATGGATTGTTTCAGATGTAGCAAAATTCCCTCTTTCCAACCTATGGTACAATTTTAAACAATCAGTTAGAGCTTTATGAAAGTGGGAAAGTGGATATTGACCACTGCTTCAGGATTAGGTGGGTTAACGTTCTGTCAAGACATAAGGAATTAAACCTAAAAATTACAAGGGATTATGATCCGCAGGAAAACCCCTACATCTCACCGTGCCGTTCCACTTGTTTCTGGTATTAATACTGAGCTCCTACCAGGTTGGGTTTTTTGTTTGTTTTAACACTAAATTGACATTTATGCAAACATTCCTGAAATAGGATGAACTTATTTAGGAGACTGAAAACTGCCTACACGCCTACAAAATCATCATTGCTCCATCAGTTAAAATTACATCCCATATTGCTCTCATTTAATCAAAAGCCAATCTTCTTAAGTTATTAAAAAGAACTGGCTTCTTGACATTAGCTAATACCAACATTAAACAAACAAACAAAAAAAATTAATAGCTCATCCAAAAATTAAGGCAAGTGCAAAAAGGAAAAAAAAAAATTTAATATAATTGGAGTAGACTCCTTTCTCCAAGAAATAAAAAGAAAATGTTGGCAATTTTCAACAAGCATTGGCAGAGCACACATTAGGAAAATCACTTAAGATTTCATCACGGTAAAAGTAACATAGCATCAATATTTTAGATTTTGTAACATCTGTTTACAGTCAAGATTTTTTTTTTGAAGTACTATAAATTGGCAATTGTTTGTCTACAGTAATGGACTCAATTACTGCTTCCCCAGATTCTGCAATGAGCATATTCAGTAACTGAGATAATTAAGCAATAAACATATACTTTGAGCTACAGCAAAGCCTTGCCAGCATTAATTCTGCCAAATCAGAAGACATGCACACATTGCAATGTCATTTATTTGCACTTCATTTTTCAGTACTTTGTCCTTCACTGTTCACTTCTGTAATGCTAATGTGCTATTGCTTTGAAAATAATGAAAATTATGGTCTTACCACATGCAGTCTGAAGAAACAGGTGTGTGACCTTCAACACTACACAGAAACACATACATGCCAGACAGCAAGGTAATGCCGCATTACATAAACCACTACATGCAAATTTACACACGTTATAAGTGTCAATACTCTAATCAAAATTTTGAAAGACAGGTTTTGATTGCACAAAGATGTGTACACTACAGGCTTACATTACAGATGTTTAATTTTTTTTAAAGTCTCCCTCAAAATCTCAGTTTAAACACCATCATTTGTCCCCAGCCTTTAAACCTGTCAGGAATATTCTTAATTTCCATTAGTTTTTCATGCTTTTTTTGTAGGCCCAACACTTAAGTTACTGATGGTTGCCGCTGAAGGCCTAAACCTTCTTAACTTTACTAAAGTCCACAGTAGAACAAAAATGCTTCACACCATCAAACTTCCATTATCTAACATCTCTTAGAACTCACTAATTGGGAGAGACAGAATGTCACTGCAGATTAACGCACCTTCTTTCACTTTGAGCACCTGAGCTGAATCTAATCTGCACAGAAGTGACTAAAAATCAATCTAATCTGACAGCGGTGAAATTATTAGGTATAATTATATGCATTCTCAGATCCTTAGCTGGAGAAGACAGATTCCTTGGAACCTTTAGGAGAGGAATTTAAATGATATTTGTAGGGTTTTTTTAAAATCAAAATCATGGAGAAAACATTTGCTTTCAATCATAAAAGATGAAAGGTGATAAAGACAGTATCTTCTGTTCATATCAGCCCTTAATATTTGCTACAGGAAACAGCACACCCCCATGCCAGAAGCGTGTTGGAGGAAGGAAGGAATTGGGGGAAGGGAAAAACCTTGAAAAGTACTCAGATGCACCATTTTTAATTACACAAGAACGTGCATTACATTTTTAGTGATGGGCTCCTCTCCATTAAAGTAGCAGGGATCTTAGCTTGCTCATACAATGAAATAATAAGCAAGATTCCACATTTGCAAAGGTCTGTATATATCCATCTAACGCAAGCAAGTAAACTCAGCCCTTTTGCCAAACTCAGAGCAAAGGACATGACCAGGGGAGCATAAGCCTGACTTTAAGCTACCTTTTCTTTTTCCTTTCACTCAAGTTTGCTGAGCCGTATTCAACTACAAATTAGGAAATAAAAAGGACACTACAACAGGCTGACACACTTATTTTTTGTCAATAATCTCCGCAATAATATAACACTAAACAGTACTGAAAAAGAATCTAGTTTGTTTAAATACTAATCATGCCTATTGAAAAGCTTCAAATGCATTCGCAAATCTTTTTACTGTATAACATGACATACTCAACAGCACACTGTTAACAATGTTCTTCATCAAAATCTTTCTTCAAGCAGTAAAATGCACCCATTTATAATTCCAGTATTGCAAAAAATGAAGACACAGATGATGAAATAATTGTATTCTGAGCATTAAAAAGCACAGCAATTCCATGCGTCAGAACTAGGAAAGCAATACTGTGATTAAACGAACAAATTTGTATTTGGTGAAAAGAATAGTTTCTCATGTAAAAGAGAATCACATTGTTTGCTACTACTGTCATATTCTTATGCCCACAAGCACATGGACAGTGGAAATCCAGTTGATATAATCTGCCTGGATTTCCACAAGGCTTAAGGAACCTAAGCACCTCCCAAAAAATAATGAGGGTTCTTGCACAGATAGAGAACTTATCAAAAAATAGGATATAATTGCCTAAAAGAGTTAGGGAAGTAAATAGTCCTCACAGAGATCTGTCCTGGGACTTATGCTGCTCATTGTATTTATAAGCAAGCTAGAAAAGGGGTGTAGCAAGGTGACAAAAGTTGCTGACGCTACTTCATTATTTAGGGTAATGAAGATGAGGGCTCATAAGGAAGAACTACATACAGACCTATGTGACTTAATAATTAGGCAATAAACCAGCACAGGAAATTCAATATAGATAAACATTAAAAGATACACAGGAGAATTAAGCTGTCCAAATTTAAAATATACGAGTTGACCAGTCTTACTCAGGAAGAGAGACCTTGAGGTCACGACAGACGATTATGGAAATATAAGTTTAGTGCTCAACAGCAGTCAGAAAAACAATTATTGGAAAAGGAGAGAGAGAGACTAGAACAGAGAACATCTCTTTGCAACCTATGGAGTGCCTGCATCTTAAATACTGTGTGCAGTTTGTTCCCTCCATCTCAAAGAATTTACAGTAGAGCTGAAAATGTTCCAAACAGGGCAACAAGGAGAATCCAAGCATCATCTTCCATGTAAGAAATAGCTAAGTAAGCTAGAACTCGAGTCTAGAAACAGAAATGTTTAAGGCTGATTAAGGTAAAGGTCTATGAAGTCTGTAGTGGCAATGGAGAGGGTGGGTCTTTAATGTCTCCAAAAACAAGAGCCAAAAAGCACCAAATGAAGCTAGAAGGGAATCAGGTTCAAAACCAAAAGAAAGAGGTGGGTCTTCGCACACGTGATTCAGCTGCAGGAACTTCTGTTTGCGGGATACCGTGAACACCAACAGCTCAGACTTGTTCAAGGGGCACCAGACAAATTCATAGAACTGGAATCTACCAAGAGCTACTAAATACACAGAAACCATGCACAGAACAAGTATCATCCTGTGTAGTTGCCCTGTTTGTACAGTCTTCCCCACATATCTGCTTTCAGCTCCCACTGAGGATGGTGTACCGGGTTAAACAGCCTGACCCCGTACGGCCAGCCTCACATTCTCACTTCTCTGTGTGAAAGCACATGCCTTTTACGAATAACGATGGAACTGACAGAACCACAGAAAACGGAACTGGAAAAATTCTTGAGAGGTCATCTAATCTACTCTCCCATCTCTCGGTAGAATCAGTTGTGCGTGATCTTTTGTAGCAGATGTCTAACCTGTTTTTCGAAACCTTCAAAAGCAAGCTATTCTAGTGTGAAGCTGGCCTTCTCTGAAAAAAGCTCTTTATAATATAACCTGAATCTTCCTTGCTGCAAAGTTAATCCCTTTATTTCTTCATTGTTACAGACACGGAGAGAGATGGTCCCTCCCCCCCTTTCATATCCTCGGACTTACCTACCAAAACCTAGAAAGAAAACCCAAGCCCTCTCAAATTGTAGTCAACTAATCATTGAAAGAAAAAAACCCAACCAAACAAACGCCAACCCCCCCCCAACACCAAAATTCCTCTACATATTACCCACTTGAGTCCACCAAAGAAAGTAACAAAACAGATTCTTCTAGTAGGGTCATTACTAGTACAAAACACCCCCCCAAAATGTGTGGAGTGCAGTTGGTGTATAAAGAATGGCCTATACTGCTCAGTAAATTGAGTTCATCTATAGTGGGCACAGAGAACAGTTTACTCCTTCCTTTTCTGCAGAAATCTCCTGCAGCCCCCTCCTCCTCCTTATGCCACACACATAATCCAAATTCTCAATCACTCTTTACAGACCACGCTTGCTAGACCTCAGAGCATCCTCTTATTCTCTTCAAGAAAGATAGGAAAGATTTGCAGAGTCCAGAAGTGCAATGCCCAAAGCTAGACATAGCATTCAAATTGAGCCTAACCAAAGCTTTGACGAGTGAAGGGATTACAGCATGTGCCTTGCAGGCTTCCTGCTTGTGTGACGTGTTTGTTTCAAGGCACTGCAATACCGCTGATTCATATCCAGCTCGTAATTCACCCAGGCCCTGCAATGCCTTCTACTGCAACTGTTATCCACTCATTTTTACCCCAGCCCGTGATTTATATTGTTCCAATCATTTTCATTTTTTTCTGTTTTGTAAAACACTTTTTTCCCAAAAAGAGATGATCTTTTGGGGAATTTCACAAAAATTACACTGATGCTAAGCAGTATCAATCTGCTTCTCTTGGTCACCTCACATGGCCCCTACGGATTTCCCAGGGTCAACTGACCAGACTCTTAAAGATCACTGGCTGTGAAAATAAAGTATGAATTTGTGCTTGTCTGTGCTGATTTATTTATATTAAAAAAAAAAAAAAACAACTCAAAACTTTTCTCTAAATTCTAATCCTGTCCTCCAACTACAGCCTCCTCTTGGCTTGGTATCAGCTGCAAATTTAGTTAGGTGGGTTTTTTTTGTCTATCCCATCATCTGGTTTGCACAGCAGCAACTCAGCAGAGACTTTCACAGACCTCGGCTAAGAAACTGGGTGCAGTCTGACTAGTTCTTCACCCACCAGAGTGGTTTATCTAGCACCTGAATTCCTAGCTTCTGTTGGGGAAAAAAAAAAAAGTGAGACTGACAAATAACCAACAAAGTCAAGATGTTATCAAGCAGATGTCACAGATTGGTTGCACTCTGCATCTTCATCTTTTGTTCTTTTTTTTTTTCCCCCATCGAGAAAATAATAGTGAGCAAAGCAGGTAACATTCACAGATGGTCCACTAACACTTAGGGATACTGTTGGCAATATTAACTTACTCAAATTTATATCCTAATTGCAGTAAAAATACCACAGCCTTAATCTACAAGCAAATGCAAATTATTATAGAACTAAAAGTGCTATAGCACTAGAAGACTTGCTCTAACAAGCAGAGATGCATGAGCTAATCCCTGTGAGCAATTTATTCAGTGACTTCAACCCCTCTTCTGTTAAGGAATTCAATGGGATACTTTTATTTCTGAGAATTTATTCTTTATTTAGAATTGTTAATAAATTAATTATACGACCATGCTCAGTCTCCAGATTGCTCACAAACTATTTGCCATCCCACCAAGATCTTGCTAATAAATCAGATTACTTACTCAGCTAATCCACATTTTTTTCAGTCTACAAACCTACAGCGCTTTCAAGGTGGTTACTGCGTTAAAGATTATGCAAATGAGTATCATGACATTTTTATCTTTCTCAGCTGAGCATTTTGGAAATCAAGAACTTGTTCACATGAGTAAGTGCAGAAAACATTCATCAGAATCTGAATGCAAACTAAATAGGGAAATTCTTAACCCATTTTTGCTTTCAAAAAGATAAGATTAAATCTAATACGATAAATTAATTCATAAATCTTTTGAGACAGTGGGTAAATATGTTAAACATTGCGTAATAATTAATTATCCGGGATATACAGAATACAGGGTTCCATTAACTAGACAATGATAAGTTTCTTCGTTTTACAGTATACGCCAACAGAATAATGTTTAAAATCAAAGCCAAATACTACATGTCATAATTTTTTTCCAGTGTAGAACTCTATTTTACCATAGTGAAATCTATATTTAACATAACCTTTTGGGTTAGATTTCTCTTGCCTATACAGTATTTTGGTTAAACTTGCCAGACACAGCATGCATACAACTTTCGGTCAGAAGTCCACACTTCAGGTAACAACACTGATAAACGGCAAGCGTGCTGCCAACTTAACTTTACTGAGTTAGTAGCAAAAAAATTCAAATAAAGTACAACTAAAATGCAAACAGAACAGCACTTCGACTCTTCTCTTACTGTTCATTTCTGATGTGTCAAATTCATCACATTTTAAAATAAACTTTGAGAAGGAAAGGCTACTAGGAAAATGGCACAAAAGGCATTTCTAAAGACCCTGCTTCTCTTTTTGTGTTACAAAGAATATAGAAATGGCTTTTTCAAAATTTCTAACAGGAGGATTGCATTGAAAGTTAGATATTTGATGTGTGCAGTAAAAAGGCCTTTAATATTACAAAAGTAGTCTCCTTAATCCAAAGTTCAAATACCTATTTTAAAGGCATTTGGCATTATATTTAAACAAAGCTAGTGCAGTGCCTGCAGCTGCAAATTGCAGGGAACAAATGCAAATCACAAGAGTTCACACTGCAGGCTCTGAAAAGTCATCAAAGCCTCCAAGTACTTTTAAAGAATAATGTACAAAATGCCACCAGACCTCACAAGCTACCCTGCAGGAATCCATTGCTTTTTACCTGATAGAGCAGTGAAGCTAAGAACTTCAATCCTTTCTTTTTCCAGAGCCTCTATAAAAATGCAAATGACACCCAGTAGACACATACACAACTAAAAGAAAAAAAAAGTTTGGATTTTTTTTTTTTTTAAAACTTAATCTTTTTAAATAGTTAAAAACTTACAAATTCTGGCACAAATTGCATCTGTGAAATGCAGCTAAAGATGGATAAATTAACAGAAAAGTTGTCTGATAGTGTTGCCAGGAAATTGTAATGGTACAAATTACTACGCAACCATCACTAGGAGATATTTCTCCACTGCCACAGCTTCCCACACTGAGTTCAACCTAGCATCTAGCAAAAAGTTATCCCCACTTTGTAGGTACGAAAACAAATACAGAAAGAGGTTATGTAAGAATTTTAAAACCTTCCTTTTAATTCAGTGGTGTACAGAGGAATTATGTATATTCTCTTGCACCATTTTAGATACCTGATAATCTTATAAACTGCAATATGGCCAATGAGTGAAGCCACAGACAATTTCATTTTTATCCTGCCCATTTTTCTGGTAGTACAGAAGTAAGAACAGTAGGAATGTTGAAAGCTAAACAGCCAGGTGGGATGTAAATTAGGTACTGAGAGAGATTTAATTTCAAAGCTTGGAACAGAATAAGTTCACAGTTGCGGAGACTGGCCTTTTCCTTTTGATGGAGCAGAAGAGTACCAATGCACTTGGTCTGAAAGCATCTGAGGCATTTGCTCCCGCACAGCCTGAATGTGGCAGTCAAAGGGTGTCCTACCACAACCAGCTGCTCCGCTTGGCCAGTTCACCTGTTCCAGTAGGAAGGGAGCTGGCACAACCCTCTACTTGCTAGGAAGCTGCTCCTGGGGCTGGGACAGGGAGCAGCTCTGACGAAGCGTACGCTGCCCCGTTTCCACCTATGGATCTTCTCCATCTCCTGTCCCTGCACCTCCAGATACACATTACTGACATTCATAATGGTAGGCCACCCTCCTCCATTTCAGGTTGGTCCTTGCTGTCCCGGCAGCTGATGTCACGCCTCGCAGCCCGCAGCGGAGCCACCTGCATGGCAGAGCCCTCCCAGGACCCCCACAGCTCACAGACGCAGCCTGCACAGGGGCAGAGCGTGGCTGCCGGGGGCCTCACTCTCTCTACTCTGCTTTATCCTAACTCATGCTAAAGATCCTTCTGCTGGTTTTCCAAACATTTTCTTCTCTCATGACTTTCTTCCTCCATTAAGAAAAAAAAATAATTAATCTTAAATTATCCTAATCATGAGGCACCCACCACCCTTCATATGCCTCAACAGCTTCACACTGGAGTAATCCCCTCTGCGTGATGAGAAAACTATCGTTGGTGGTTAATTTTAATCCAGTCAAAGGGTGGAAAAAAAACCCCAAACAACAAAACCAAAACCTCACCTCACAAACCTGGGATAGGAGCCTGAGATCTTCTTCCCTGTTTGAGGAGACTCCTGCATTTTTCCTCACGTATTATCGAGAAAAGTACAAGGAGCCTTTCCAGTTCACTGAGACTATTACTAACAGGCAGGTGGGTGACTGCTCCCACCAAAGAGCATGAGGGTTATTGCCAAGCTGTATTTAATTTTCTTATTAGTGAGGCAGCATATAAAAAACAGACCTTGCAGTACTAGTGAGGGAAACAGCGTTCACCTCGAGCCAGGTTCAAAATGAACAGCAGGAAGAGCCACATCACACCAAGCCAGAGCAGCAACTGCAATTTGCACTTCTTCAGGCGAGCCCTCGTCCGTATGACAAAGCAACTGCCCATTTAAGTGTGTAACCAGAACCTAACAAGATACATATTGCACTTACTCACCAGAACAACACCTCTTAATTTTCAGCAGGGCTGGATGTGGACAACCACTCAAGGGGTGGGGAGAAGGCAGCCTTGCAACTCCACAGCCCTTCTCGCAGCCCTAATTCTATTACTCATCCCCTGCAGACACTCTCACCGTTTACATTGCCATTATTGCTATCTTCCAGTGAGTTATAGGCCTTCTGGGATTGTAAAGCATTTGGTACCGTGTAAAATTGCATTGCACTTAATATTGCTGCAATACACATGGGCCTTGTGATTTTGTTTTTAGTAAACCAATTGATAAAAATGGGTACAGATAAGAAAATGCCTGGCTAAGTGCTATTTAAAAACTTTCACTGATGCAGCACATTAATTCTCCGCATGATTCACACGCAACATCTACTCTGCAGCAGCATTAAAGATGCTCCTCTCAGTAAAAACATTCCTATGATAAGGTATGCTTTCTTTTTAATTGGGCATGCCTGGGAGCTGAGTACACAGCTTGTGCGTGGGAAAGAGATGGGACCCAGCCCTGGGAACGAAAAAAGGCTGACTAAGACAAGATCAACGCTTTGAGCACACCGCAAAGCAGATCTGGCTTTGTCAGGGGACACGACTCCCCTGCAATTCCCAGTGCCCCTGCTAATTTCAAACTCAGGTCACCATCTTGAGCATGCGACAGGAGGCTGTCATCTGAAGCGAGAAGAAACACATACTGCATAGCATGCATCAGCCTAAAACAATCACTAAGGGCAAACGCAATCGTGTTTACCAGCCTGTTCTGCGGTGCTGCTGGCAGCCTGCATGCTCAGATAGAAAGATAGCAACTACAGTCGGGAAGGAGAAGATGGGGCTTGGATGTTTGTACAAGGCCTTGCTTATGCCCCTGGAAAGCAAATCTTGTCCTGCTTTTCCGCCACATACACAGGTGCCTGGAACACAGCCTGGCAGTCCAGGCTTTTGTCCTCAACCCTCTTTCAGGCCACCTTCAAAGCTTTTGTTTTACACAGCACTGCCTGGCACCCCTACTGTGACCAAGCTCAGTCCTCATTACAGCACCGTCTATAAACATGACCTAATTTTTATGCCTGAGTATCAACTTCTTGGACTTCTGCCTCTCCACAAGGCATGCGTTGGGGCAGGATCTCATACAGCTGCAGCTAGAAACCTAGTAGTCAGGCATTGCACAGAAGTAGCTCAAACAAATATGGTAATAACTCGATCAGTATGTTGAATGCAGGTGCATGCAAGCATAAAGAAGCTAAAAACAGTTTTATCAGCCACCAAGCAGCTCGAGAACTGTCTGCAACCCCGTATTACCACCAACCAGTTCTCTGGGGTAGGGTATGAAACAGCACAGACAGTAAGAGGACTGCGAGAACACTTTGGAGCACAGTCCAAATCACCACAAATCTATTCTGGTACGTTGCTCCGGTGCAAAATTACTCCAGATTCTGACGAGAGGAAAAATTGCTGGACCAGGTCACTAGCCACGTCAAAACAAGGTGGAAGCAACCAAATCCGTAACAGTATAAACTACCCAGAAAGACATTCACTATCAGCTATCTGTAGTCATATTTTGAAATCTTTAATGACAGCTGTAATTAGTCGCAACTTGCATTTAAAAAGATTATACAGTTTAAGTGTGGACGACCACATAGAACACTTATCAATAGGCTTCTCAGAGCTCATGATCTCAGAACTGAAGGGAGCAATTAAAACCAGCTGCATGTTTTATCAAAGCACTGGAAAAAGCTGACATATTTGAGACTCACAGACCCTTCTTGTGGTCTGAAAGCATTTCGCATAAATTTTACCTCACTTGGGCAGGCTTGAGACAGCAATTGCCCGCAAACACAGCACTGTACTCCACTGCTCGCACTGTGCACAGGCTACGTTCCCCCATCTCCCGAACTACAGTTTGTATTCAGTCGAGTCTTACACAGCTTTTTATTTTACACTCCCAAATGACTGCATGCTGCAGGACTCAAAAGCCTCTGCGATATACGGGACTCTGCGACAGCTCCCTTTCCAGCCGTGCACACTTACTACCTCCAACGGTTAGCAAACCCAAGGCTTGCCACATTTTCTCACCTCCCACGCACACGGGCGCCAGGCCGAGCCCGGGGCCGCGCAGCCAGGCGAAGTGAGCTCCCCCGGGGGCCGGCTCTGCCGCCACAGCCAGGCCTCTGAAAAGGGGCCCGGGCTACCGCAGGCCGAGGGCGGGGGGGGAAGCAATGAGGAGGCAGGCTGCTTCCTATGAGGTTCGTCCCAGCTGCTAAAGCGCCGGCCTCGCCCGCCCGCGGTGGAAACCTTTACAAGCGGAGGCCAAACCGCCGTGACCGCCCCCTCCCCCGACAGCCCCCTCGCTAACGGCCCCCCCGACAGGGCCCGGCCGGGGGGAGGGGAGGGTCGCGCCGCTGCTACTGCGCATGCCCGTCCGCAGCGCCGCCGGCCAGCGCCCGCGCCGCCACTGCGCGTGCGCCGGGCTGCCTCGCGCCCGGCGAGGGGGAGGGGGAGCGCTCTCTCCCGGTTCCGCCCCGCCGACGTGCTCAGCCCGGGCGCGGAGGGGCTGGGAGGGGGGGAGAAATGGCGAGTCTGATCCCCGCGGCGGCCTCTTCTCCCGCCGGCGCCCCATCCCGTAGCAAGAAGCGCCCGGCGAGCCCGGGCACCGGCAGCGGCCCCGCCAAGAAAAAAAAAGCGACGGCGCCGGGCGGCTCGCAGGTAATGGGCGCGGAGCGGCCAGCGCGCATGCGCAGCGACGACCATTTCCCCCTCCCCGCCGCGCATGCTCGCGGGAGGCGAGCGAGGAGCGCGCGTGCCCTCGAGCGGGGCGGGGCGGGGCGTCCGTTACCTCACCCCGGGCGTCGTGTGCCTGCCGGCGGGGACTGTCGCCCCTTTCTGTGTCTTCGGTGCCCGCTGCTGCCTCCCGCCTGGCTTCCCACGGTCCCCTTTCCTTCTCGCCGGTCCCGCCCGTGGCCGGGCTGGAAGCTGCCGAGCGCTCGGGAAGGGATGGCGGCTGGGTGTCTGCCGCTGAGCCGGGGCGCTTCGGTGGCCGTCGGGCTGGCGGTTTCTTTACAGGCGTTTGAACGTCGAGTTTTCACGCCTCTTCTTTCATCCCCCTGTAGCGTGGAGGTTGTATCCCCTCCGTGTACACAGACCGCTAGCACAGTTCGTAATGCTTTCTCTCGTCGGGTGTGTAACTAAGAAGCAAAGCTTAACCTAGATTCAGTTAAAGCTGCGTTTAAAATCACTTAACTGTGGGCGCTGTGTATGTTGATGCTTTCTGATCAAACCGTCTTGGAGTTGCTGTTTTTTCTGTGCTTACCTTCAGTAGCTTCCTTTGTACCTGATGTTCTGCCACACCCGAGTCCTGTATGTACATCTACATGCACAAACCTCTTGATTGTGCGTGATGATGATTTTAATTTGAGGTAGTTGACCTGTCACGGAGGAGGGACTAGCGCTCAAGTGAGCGCAATTTAACAGCTGCAAGTTCTGTTGTGTGCAGCTCAAACACAATTTTGCATTATGGCCGTCTCTCAGTTGAGCTAAGTGGACCTAAGAGTTAAATGTGAAATGAAGATGTAACCTCAGAGCCTGAGTTTTGGGGAACAGGGTCAGGGGAGGGAGAAGGGCTATTAATGTGAGTTTCTCCTAACCTCTGACCCCCAGTCACAGCGGGTAGTGCAGCCTCTATTTCTGCATCATGTGACACCACCGTGCAGCTCCACAGACCCATCCCCAGCTGATGACATCTGCTCCTTGATCATGAGGTAGCATCTCATGCTCCAAAACTAAACCCCAGAAGAGGTTCAGAGTCATTGTGTATATGACATCTGTATAGACTTTAGGTGCAGTATGTCTTGGATTGCTTCTTTTAGAAAGATTTCGGTAGCTAAAGTGGTCAAAAAAGGGTTGGAAAAGATGGTTGTCTCGTCTCCCCCCCCCCCCCCCCCCCCCCCCCCCAATGATTCTTCTCACTAATATTTAATGAACTATAACAGTAGCATAGCTACAAAGTATGCACTACTGCCAGTTAGGTTGCTTATTTTCATGAGCCATCAGATCAGGGGAATGTTTCTGCGTTTTTCAGCAGTTCTCTCCAGACAATTAAAAGCCATTGTGCACACGCCAGAGCACAGACACAAACCTTTCCTCATTCTGGATGATGTTCTTGTAACACTTGTTTTCACCCTGTGGCATTTACATAGTTTCTTTTCCTTTTCTGGTGGGCTTATCCCTAGGGGAGGAAGTATGAGCCAGTAGCGTAACGTAGCTAACAAACTGCACTGCAATTGTGAAAAATTACTGCCTGGCATGATCACGTTTCACAACTTTTTCAAGGTCTGCTAGAGATAACAGTCTGGATTTTCCAGCATGGAGAGGAATGCTCTGTGCGTGTGTGTGTGTATGCAGATATAAAACATTATATACTTACATATAATTTAAATGCTTATAAAATCTTTTATATTTAAAAAAAAACTTCCCTAAACCCTTCAGCCTCTAAAACTGTTTTCTGAAGTTCACACCAAACTTAAGCCTGTGGACAGTTTCCAGTATTATGAGGCAATCCATGATTTCTTACTCAAACAGGGTTTTGATAGTGTGTGATAAACAGTTTTTGCAATTCTTCTCACAAGTGATTTCAGTGGAGAAGTAATTTCTCAACATTATGTCCAAGTCAGCGTATGCATTCACTGACTTCAGCAGTGCAGATCAATCCCATAAGGAAAAGAAAAAAAATGAGTCTCAGAAAATGTGTAACATCAGGAATGGGACAAGAAACAGCTCGTTGATCTTCTAGCAATCACATTCAATGTTGCTGACTAGCTCTGGAGCGAGCCAGTTCAAACAGAAATGAAATGGGGGCTTTGCATTTTTTGAGTTAGAAACATTGATCATTGGGCACTTTCTTCTGCAGTACCTTATTTAATCTTAATCTCCAGAAGTCCTTATAAAGTCCTTAGTTAATTGCTGAGTAATGTACTTTTTCTGGATAAGGAAACCTGTGGCACAATGAAACGCTCAATAATTCTAATCTGCTGAGATATTCAGAAGATAGCCAGTCAACAAGCACTTAATGCTCGATTTTATAATTTATCCAATCTTTACGTGGCTCAGCCAATCAGGGACTAGGTCATCCATGAATTTTAAATACTTTTTCTGCATATATTATATACCAAGTATCCAATCATTGTGGTATTTTTATTTTGATTTTTTCATTCCAAACAAGTAACATTCTTCATCTGGAAGTCTGATAGGTATGCACCTTTAATATGCACCACTTTCAGCACAGGTTTGGAGGTAGCACTTGTTACTCTTCTGACTGTTCACTTTACTAATTAACCCCTTTGATATTTTTAACAGCCTTTTACAGCCTATTTTCAGCCTTTCAGAAGCCAAATATATCGTGCCATAGCTCAGCACGAAATGGTTTCTATTTTAAGTAAACTGACACTGTGAAACAGATAGAGAAATAGTGAATTATTTCCTTGGTTAATTAGCAAACTGTAGGTAAGAGGATCCCTACCTAGAGCTTTGTAACTACTTGCAGGGGTCAACTTAGGATCTGGGGACTCTCCATTATATTAACTGGTAACTTCTTCTGAGAACCTTGTGCCCGGCCTTCATGGAAATACACTTCACATTGTGCCAACTGTGAACTTACCCACATCTGCGATTCCATCACTGTGAAATTAAACAAAAAGGGGTTTTTGTTAAGTTCCGTAAATCACATAGCTTGTTTTTCTTTTGTGTGCTTTATGTCACAAGTAGCTGTCACAGTGCTCGCCCTGAAAGACACGCTGGTCTGGTAAAACTGTTGATTTAAAAAATATGTTTATTTTTTTTATACAACAAATTTTCTTAAGTATAGCAATGTAATCAACTAGTTTGAGTAACTGTGTGTATCCTACAAGAAGGCACGGTTATCACACAGCATACAGATTTTTATAAACCCAATTTTGATTATGTTTCTCCAACATATGAATTGCTACTTTCTCTAAGATACACTTTAGGAACATTACCAAAAAACATTCTTCATCGTTTGTATGAGTTACCGACCCAAAGGTATTGAGTCATGTTTGTTTTGGAAGCACATTGCACATAGGGCTTGTCAGTCATGTCTACAGAAGGAGACACATGCTTCTTGGATATAATGCCTGTATTTACCAAATGTAAAATTAAAAGCAAGTTTACAGGAAAGCACGATTGCAAATTGATTACATCACTTTCATTAGCCTCACACAATTATTCCTCCCATGCAGTTGTGCCACTGAAAAATACCTCAGTCTTTGCTGCAGCAAAAGATTTTTAATGCTGAGGATTGTTATGTATATTAAATGGTAACATTCATGTGTCAAAACCAATGCTGTTTAGTGGTTTACATAGCACCGTTCAGTTAGGTGTCCTTGCCCAGTGATTCCCAACAGCTGCTGTGCTGGTTCAGCTCCATCGCTGGCTCTTGTGCAGACTTGTCTCCAGGTCTCCCGTCTTTTTAATTACTGTCACTTAACCTGGGATAGAATCTTTGACTCTGATCTTAAAATGCCACCAGTTCCTCTAGCTTAATGTTCACACCATTAGTTTTATAGATTTTACAGCAACAGGAAGCTTTTAAAAGAGTATATTCTACATCAGGATGTAATTGATGAAACAAAATGCTTGCCCATGACAGCTAGCAAGCTTTAAAGATAAAATTTGCAGTGAGATAAGAGAATGACTTGGGGAAAAAAAAAAAGTCTGTGATTTTGTCAGAGGACAATTGAAGAGAGAAAATATGCTAAATATTATGGTAATGCGTATTTGCTTACATTATTTGTCAAACAACTTCAGACGTGCCCAATGAAGTATAGTAAATGCCTTACTTTGAGAATGACATCACGTTTCGTCTTACATTTTGAACTGATGTAAACTGCCCTATTAACTACAGAAATACACAGAGAATGCTTTTTGCTTCTTTCCTCTCCATCGTTGTAGCAACAGCAGGTCTTGGTACCAATTAGAAAATAAAGACTGAACTTCCTCGTCTGCAATGGTATCTAAGAGTTAAATTATTAAATAGATTGATTTTATCTCTAATTATGAGTATTGCAGCAGTACTACTGGCAACCTTCATTTTATGTAGCTAGCTTTCGTATGTATATTTAACACTTTCTGTATTTCTTGTTCTATGCTTAAAAACAGAAGCTATCCAACAATATAAGAAAATAAAGTCAAAAGGGTTTAAAGTTACCATCCTCTTAAATAAGCTCCTCTCATGCACAACATGAAAATAAAAGGAGTGACTGATACACCTAGAACTCCATTTTTATTTTAAATGTAATTGAACGATGATGTTTTATCGTAAACTGAAGATCATCAGATTAGAGTTCTGATAGACAGCTGTGCGTTCAACAAGAAGACTTAAATATATACATATTAACATCGTTACTGTTACATATTCAGAAGCTGTCCAGTAAAGACGGAGAGCTTACCCTAGCGTGGAATTGGACTCTAAACCATCAGTAACTTTGCTCAATTCTCCTGTTATGCTATTTTACCAAGCCTATCACTGTTAAGTAGGAAACCATCAAATCAATTTTAAAATCACTTTGTTTTAAAGAGTCCGTTTGAGCTGGCTAATTTCCTGAAAAATTAGGTTAGGGAGAATGAGTTTAACTACAGAATCGGTGCGTACCACTGCAACTACTGAGCGGAACTGCTGCTCTCACCGTGTTCTGTGACAAGTACCTCCTCTAGTGCGTCACACTATAATAACTTTCTGATCTGGAATTAAAAATTACCTACTTACAAATTCAGACCTTGTTTACTTCAATCAGTATAACACTAAAGTTACTCTAATTATTATAACGTTATTCCATATAAGACTTCCTGTAACAGAAAAGCACGATTTTCCTTTGTAGTTGCAAATTTAATAAACAAGTTGTGTTTCTCACCAATCCACCTGCCCTGAAAGAGACAGCAGGACCCTGATACAGCATGATAGCAGGGAGATGTAAGTACATATGTATTTGCCAGTTTATTAAAAAGCTACCGTGTCGTCATGCTCTAGACTGTACTTTTTTTTCTTTTTAAACATCTCTCAGCCCTTAAGGTTATGACAGTAACTGAAAATATATTAATTTAATCAATGAGGCAGTGCCAATCTAAACATACGCTCGCCTGGAACGATATCCTTAAAAGATGTAGCGTGCTCCCAGGGGATGTTAACTCAAACCTAATTCAATTGATTTAAATGGCACTTTCATTGGATAAAGTATAGATATAGTCGACTGCTAGTTGCTGAGGTGAGCCCTTCAAGTTCAGCCACTTGCACACTTATTCGCAACCCTGCCCAAGAGTCTTGGCTCTTACAAAACTAACTCAGCCAGTTTAAAAAGAATAGCCATGTCTTAACAAGAGTTTTACTAGGTAGTGTTTAAACTGGGATAGCTACCCCACAGATAGGTAAACATACTGTGGCATCACACTGCCTGTCACCAGACCACAGAGCACTGAAAATCCCCCAGACTTGCAGTTCTCTGTATGAAGCACTCAGAGGGTCACTGCTTACATCTCCTAATCCTTTCAAACACATGTGACCACAAAGATACTTTCTGCAGCAAAGCAGACAGTGAACAGCTGAAATATTAAGCATCTCTTCTTCCATGGGGTTTTTGTACTCTTCCCAAAAAACCAGCTTATTTTCAAGCAGTCCACTAATGAGAGCCAGGATTATCCTAAGGTACCAGTTTTTGTCACTTGCACATTTGAAGTCAAATCTGTTAAAGAACCAGAATCTCTCCAGTCCCTGATGGGGAAAAAAATGATAATTAAAAGACAATTAGCAGATTTCGTAGGAAATCTGGCAAAAGTTAGAATATGTGTGTTTTAAGTTTAGCTTTATTAAAGAAAAAAAGGGAATTGCCTTTATAGAGCAATCTAGATTAAAAGGGAGACTGTCAAAACCGAGAGTTAAGAATTGACTTTGCTTGACGTTTGTCACATATTGAAGGCTTTACATGATCTGTAATCATAAAAGTATGTGAATTTCCAAACCAGTCTATGCCAGTCTCAGGGAATTGCCAACCCCCCGACCAAATGTGATTAGATTTTAGATTTAGAATAAACACAGATGTGTTATGTTGTAGAGAGAAAGGCAAAAGCATATGTGTATTGACTTTTACTATGGGCATCAGTATGCTGGTGTCATTTTTTTCACCCTTCTCCCCTTATCCTAGTAGAGAATTGTAATTTTTCCTTTAGCTAACAGAAAATGTTATATTTCAGTTCTTGCTTTAGCTAGGCATTAGTAGTTATATAAATGTATTAATTTTGGATTAAAAGGGCTAATAGAAATATTAATTTGGTAGCCCGCAAGGGTTTTGAATACGTTTTTTTAATCATTCCAAGAAGCCAGACTGGAGACATTGGCTATTTATTTAGACCTGCAGAAAGCCATAAAAGTTGTGACACTCAGTGTTGTGAAATACACCTGGCCCTCACAGCAGAATTCATATCCATCAACAGTATGTCTTGTCTCACTGCAAAGCACACCTACAGCTTCAAGAGCCGCAATTGGGCAATCTATTAGCCTTTCATGATCAAAAAGGAAAGAGTCCCAGTCTCCTCCAGTCTTCTTCACTCTTACCCACCTCCACAAGTCTCGGCTGCATGCTCCTGCTGCCTGGATCACGCCAGCTTTGGTACTCACCAGACATGCTCAGCCATTGATAGAGGTCATCAGTCAGAAGACTAACTTACCAAACCTTCCTCCTCTCCCAGGAAGCTGCATTGTCTCCTGCTGCATTGGTGAACTGGACTGATTCACAGGGAGGTCTAACAGGTGTTGGAGGTAGCACAAGGAAGAAACAGGACCATGTGGCAAGGAAAATCACTTTTCCACTACAAGCGAGCTATGTCATGAACTTAGATACTCTTTAACTGCAGGTTTCATTAGTTTACCGTAACAAACTAAATGAAAACTGGAGCAGTTCAAGATCTGATTCATTAGTAGATCCAGTGTCCCTGCCTGTGGGAAGACCTGGAGACTAACAGCTTCAGCTGTCATACTGCTTGTCTGTCAGTCTCTAAGTACCTTAGAACTGATTCTACAAACTCCAGCAAGCTCTGTGAGATGCCACCAAAACAAGCTAACAGGAAATACTAAGGACTAGTCCTAATTCTACTTCTCCCTGAAGATTTAGGCAACTCTTTCCACTTGGGATTCAGAACCATGAACATCTGCCTTTCTGAAAGCAGATATTAAATCCTTTCTTTCAAAAGTAGAACAGGAGCCACGTTTACGGCACTGATACTTGCTTTTTATACTGGGTCTTTACAAGTGCTTGCTGTGTCCTCCACCTGAAGTTAGTCCTGTTCCTGCCACTGCCTGAGGGGATTCAAACCCTCTTTTTCCCCATGCACACCCTAACCACCAGGCTGGAAGCCAGTCTGGTGTGGTGGGAGGGCAGCATGGAAATGTTTTCTCCTCTACAGCCAAAGATGGAGGTTCCGTCTGTTCATTCAAAGAGAATGACTCCGTAGTCTGGTATTGAACACAGTTGTCAGAATGGTCTGCTTATGTATTTTAGGTATTTATTTCTGTTACGTGTTTTGGCTAATAATAATTTTAATGCAAAATACACAGTTGTCCAAACAGGGATCAGAAATCTTTTCCTTCCAAAACTCTAGCCAAAAAGCTATATAGTCATGCCATCTAATAACATGCATTTATGTTGTAATAAAAATCCATCACTGTTAATTCAAGAAACAAATTTGAAATGGATAGAAGGAAACTATTTTGTGAGTAATATGTAATTAAACTGTAGAGGCCATCATTCTGGGAGGGGTGAATATCTGTAGTTACACGGTTTGTAATCATCCTGCCCCAGGATGTAAGTGCTGACTTGACTCAGGAAAAAAAGTTGTCCTTGCTGATTATAAAACCCTGCTGTAGATAAGGAGCATTTTGGGGAATTAAAAGAAAAATCCTCCTGTAAAGCATTGCAGGCCATTGCTAGGATTTACCACATGAAGAGAGACTTCTAGTATCATATCTATCCTTTTATAATTTATTAAACAGAGAAAAATTATTTGTTGTATATCGTATGTCCTTAATTTTCATTAAACACAAAATATCGCACTTCGTGTGCTTCTGTGCACAACCGGCCTAATATGTGAATTACATAAAATCTGACATAATTTAAAAAGATACCTCATTTTGCAAACATCCACAGGCCTAGAGGTGACACCTTCTACACAGTTTTAAGCAAGTTAGGTTTTTTACGTTTCTGCCCTTACAGTTTTGGCATGCTTGTAGCACTACTTACCCCTGCGTTCATAAGAAGATGGGCAGAAAAGGCTGAGACGCCTATGACAGTTTCTGCATAAATGAGACAAAGTTTACAGGTATGGATAATGTCACTTAAGTGGTACAGCTGGAAAAATCAAATAAGCTTTCAAGTATCTAAGTCTTTTTTCAAATCTGAAAATGAAACGGCAACTTCCCAAGCTAAATACAGAACAACTGCTTAGAGTTTGGTTAGGTATGTATCAAGTACACCATCTTTGAAGAAAAGGTTAGTGGCATCCCAGGAGTACAGGAGATGTTAATCAGGGAAGGGAGGGAGTATTATGAAAATAGTCATCATCTAGGAGAAAGGAGGAGGGAGTTAAAACCCTGTAGGAAACTGCGTGAAAGTTATGTGCCATAAAAACAGTCTTTATATTGAATCAGTGGTGTATTGGTATGCAGTCCATCCAGAAGCTTGTCTTAATTTTTCCAGATAAACAGGTGCATTTAATAAAAAATGACCCCTCTGCCTAGAAACTTTGTTACATTTATGCCCTGAAACCATCAGGACTACAGCAAAATACTGCTGAAATGGAACATGCAGAAATTAGGGCGGTAATTAACGTGAGTTATATGACTGCTTATGACCAAAAGAGCTTTTTGTTAATAAAACCAGTATTTTCTATTTTATAGGATATTGATTTCTAACTAGGGAGATGGAGAGTTGCCCAGAGAGCTGTGGAATCTCTGTCCTTGGAGGTGTTCAAGACCTGCTGGGACAAAGCCCTGAGCAGCCTGGTCCAAGGTCAGTTTTGACCCCTCTTTGAGCAGGAGGTGGGCTAGTGACCTCCAGAGACCCCTTCCAGCCTCAATGATTCGGTGTTACTGTGTCTCGTTTCAGACATCTGATTTATGTGATTAAGATCTCCCTAGATGAGCAGTCATACACTCCTTCCATAGGCAGGTCAGGGTACCTCAGTTGGGTACTTTTCCCCATAGTGTATTAATGAAGCCCAAAACTCAATGACTACATTTAGACAGTATTAATTCTCCTTACACTGTAACAATGGTTCTATGTTAGTAGAACTGCTTTTCCCTGGGAGGAACAGCACAATGTTCTTACAGCAAAATTAACTCTTAAAATCAACAGACTGGAATAGGCAAAGGCCATTTTTTCTTGACATATGCACAGTGTGTTCAGGCTCCTCAAACCAAAGTAGTTAGCTGGAAAGTCCTTATTCCTTAAGTTGATATTCTTTGTTTACATAGTCTAGAACTAGCAATGCTAGTCTGAGTCTCACATTAACGACCTTAAATTTTCTCAAGTCAGAAATGCCATTTTCTCCTTAATTTTTGTTAAACCTATTTGTTGCAGCCAGAATTGCCCTTTTTATCCTCCTCCTTTCCATCTGTTCAAAAAGTATTTTTTTATTTGCTAAATAATTCATTGTGGGAAACTTCTTAAAATATCCTGTTAAACCCATCACAAAATATTAAATACTGTGTTTCCCTCTCACCTACGATCGTGGATATGATACCAAAACCTCACTAATTCTAACATAGTGGAAAAGTCAAGTCTTTTAATAGTTCTGTTCTGTTTCAAGTCCAGCAAAAAAGGCAGTTGGGATACAAGTTTATATGCAAAACACTGAACTGTCTGGCGCTTTTCAGATGTGCTGCAGTTCCTCAACTTCAATAAATAGTATCAGGGTGAAGTGTATGGCCACAGAACTTATATAGTTGAGTAAACAACCACCTACTTGTAGAAATGTTTCTGCAGAAATATTCAGAAAATTTGCCTTGAAATTAGCATCACTATACAACTCTCCCCTGAGCAGCCACAAAACAGTCTACAATAGATACTTGTATGACCTTATTTTCATCTAAATTGTATGTTTATTTTTTTCAGTCATTAGTTTTTTTTCATTATCCAGTTAAACGTAGGTATCCATAGGATAATGCACCTACAGTTTTGCTGAGTACAGGAGACCTGGTGTGCTATTCAAAGCAGGAATGGTTGGTGTTGAGTTTGCTAGATGAAGGAAAGTGGATGTAGTATTCAGGACATGTACAGCCAGATTTTTTTTGTCCCATAATATGAGACAAACAATAAAGATGACATTTGTAGTCTGAAGATTTTTATAAACTGAGATATAGTTTCTTTTCTTGTCCTCTTTGAAAGACCTTTGGAGCATCTGATACAATTACTGCTCTCTGATACGTTATGCCTTTGATAACTTTTTGAAGGTTTGTGGAAAGAATATTCTCAATTGCTTTAGAAGTGGAATGTTCCATATGTCACTGTTCCTAACGTTTGTCTTTCTGACATTGTGTTTGGGTATGACAGTCGTAAGAACCTGTACATAAATGGAAAAACCTTCTTCTGTTTAGATTGTAGTGCTAAGCCTTTGCCGTACGACTGCTAGTATTTACTAATGCAGCATGGCAGCAGTAGGTGTAGTTAGCAGAAATGTAATAGAAATAGAATTTTTATCTAATTAAAGTGACAATTAAGACAGACAGAAGGAAGTGCTAAAATGTGTGAAAAAGAGGGAAAATGCAAGAGTAAAGTTTTGTTTTCTGTATTCGTTTACCAGTTAGTCCGTAACATCTGAATGTAAAATTTGACTGTTCTAATTCAGGTCTGTTTTTCCTAAGAAAAATAGATAAGAGTAGGAGCTCTGGAAGAAAGATACACCCTGTCTTTACTCAAAACTAATTAATTGCCTTTCCTTGAAGAAACGTTTTGTTTTTGTTTGTTACTCAAACGTTGTTTCCTGTCAAAATGGATAATGTTTTACAGAACAAACTAGAATCAGGAAATTGAGTATTTTTTGCAGAATGGAATTGCTTTCCCGTCAGCCAGAGGAGCCGGTATCTTTTTGCTGTCCTTGTCCCTGGTTCAGTCCCGCGCAGATGAATGGACTTGGATCCTTCTCCTACCTTGGCTGAAGCCTGTTATTTGACAGAGGGATTTTGATATGCTCCCTGAGCAGCATTACAATGTTAACAGCACATGAGCATATTGTAATCCTCCAGCCTTTTCTCCAGAAATACTTTGACCTTAACTGTTCTGTATCAGATGATGTATTTTAAACTTTAAGAAGCAGTTTAGCCAAAGTCCTTGACTGAACTGAATTTTTCTGATAAAGGAACGTACTGGCAGTTTTTATAAAAATTCAATTGTGATTTACTCTAGTCTTTTTTGCTAGTATGCTTCCATCCATTTTCAGTCTTAAGGCCCATCAATTTAGAAGGCTTTTTTTCTCTTGGGGGATCAAAATATTCTGTTAGCTGGGCTCAGTTTTACTCTTGGAGAAAGCATGAACTAACACGTGCTTTTTCATTCCATATATACTGAAATTTTTAGCTCCAGAGCTGCTTCAGCATGCCATTCAGCTCATAAATTTGTCCAAGTTACAATTTTCTTAATAAAACTGTCAAACGTTATAAACAAGGAATAGTCCCAATCTACCAAATGAAATCTAAAAGTGAGAGATCCTTTGCAATTATTTAAGCCAAAAGGAACTTTGTGGCAAATGCAAATTAAACCAAGCTTTTCTGGGATAGTGTGAAGCTATTCACAGTTGCATCCCAATTGCATTTTATTTGCGGCTTTTCCCCATAGAAAATAGTAATTTTTTTCCTCGAAATATCTGTAAGTTATAAAACTTTGTCTATTGTAGTGTGTGAAAGTTTTTTAAATGGAAAAACATGTTTGGCATCTGAAATCTCTTGAGAAGAAATCAAAGCTTTTTATTGAAGCTTGTTAGTCTCTTTCTGTGTTTGAAAGTTGAATAATTTCGAAGAGAGCAAAGTAAACTTGAATTTTTCTGGATTTTTTTTTTTTCTCAAGTGAGCAGTACCAGCAAGAAGGGAGTTCTTGTGTCATGAAATTGCTAGGTCTTTTTCCCCTAGGTTTTCAAGAAATGTTTGAGAGGTGGGGAATGTAATTAAAATCTTATTCTCCCTTTGGCTGCATTTTTAATTTTGAATTCAAACCCTCACACAGAGTAATAGAGCTTTGCTTTAGGGTGTTTTACACCTCTATCAAAGTGACTAAAGTAATTAGTATTTTATACATTTTGGTAAGTATTTTGTCACTGGAAGCACCAGTGCAGGTGAATGATAATGGTTTGAAGCTCAGGCAGTGACGGGACCCTAAATGAGAATGTCGCCTTTTAATCAAGAGCACTTGGAGTCTATGGTATTGAAATGCCCTACAGAGAACATAGAAAAGCTATCCATCACTTTGTGACAGTCCAATCTTTCAGTGCATGAGTAAAATTTTATTCAGCCTTTCTAAGGCAGTTGGAATGTAAGACGTTTTAACTCACCTCAAAACAGCAGTGTAAAAGTTTGAAAGCATAATGTACAGATTGCTTTCTGGACAGCATGTGTGTCTCTATGTATTATCTTTATTTATTTAGATTGCAGTTGAAACATTTTCCATGCCCTGCTTCAAACACCTCCCTCTTATACACCCAACAGGTGAGATTATTTCTAAATTTTAGTCATATGTTTGGAGTTAATTTGCATAGTTGATTAACTCTGATGCTTAGCGGAAATACTCAGCAAGTTAAAGGGAAAGAACTGCTGCTTTAGGAAGGACAGATTTTGTAAGTAAGTAAATGTCACACAGAAAAGTAGTTTGACACATGACTCAGAAGTCCTCTGGGAAATGCTTAGAAGAAGCTGAAGTACATTTAGTGACATATACTTGGAATTATAAACTATTATTATAATAATTCAACAATCTAATTTCAAGCTTTGTGTTGTTATGTTCATTTTTAACAACCCTCCTTCGGCTTTCTTTATAAGTGAAAGCAGCAGCAGCATCTGAGGACAATGTCGTAATTTAAACAAAACATTTTTGTTGTCGGACATTTGGGAGATTTTCTTTTCATGTCAATGGAAGCAGAAACCTGTACCTTGTCTTTTAAGATGAGTTGGCAGTGATGAAACCCACTGACTTAAATGGATTTACTTCCAATTTACACTGTATGCATGACTGTCTCACCCACCCTACTAGCTGCTTGAAATCAAGGACATTGATCTGCACTGTACTTCATACCTGTTTTCAGCTGGCTACTACGCAGTTTTTTTGTTTAGTAAATTGAGTTTTTCAGTACCCTGTGGAACAAAATTTGCTGCGAATATGCAAGATGAGGTTTTTTTTCCTTCCTGGCATTTGAACATTTTCAAGCTGAAATATTTTTTGTCCTACCCCAAAATAAGGTAGGACCTCTGTGAAGGGAGAACATTCCTAAAATGCTACCACGTACCAGAGTAGAGAGAGAAGGCTGGGGAAATTGTATTGGGCTTCCTTTTAGTGAGTGGAAAGGAAGAGGGAAAAAGTTTTTCCTGTTGAATCCAAGAATCAGTAAAATGCAACCAGATGGTTAAGATATGTTTGCTCATGTTACTAAGTAAGTCTTTCAGCCACAGACGTGGAGAGAGTTAATCTTGTTCAAGAGTGCTATTTCTTCAGTCTTACATTGTTATTTGGGTGATCAGTGAGTTTGCTTTCAGAAATACACTATGCTAATAATGTTGGTGATGAGAAATTTTTTAGCTATCATTTTAACTTGAGCTTAAGCACGTCTAATTCTGACACCTTTCTCTGTGAATTGTTCTCAGCAATGTAAAGAGCTGCATTTTTGTCTGCCAGAGTGTACATGTTCAAGTTTTAATGGCTCCTGTCATGTCATCATGCAAAGTTAAATGAATTAAATATTCAGAATGTGCAAGAGCCTGTGCCAGGCTTGTTTTACAGTGAGAGCTAATATATTAATCAAAGAGCTTAATATACATTCCAGTATGAGCAGTATTAGCTGGGACTCTGTTAAATAGCTGACATTCAAAGTCTACTCCCAGTTTTGAAAAGTCTGCTCATATCATCGCTGCTGTCATCTAGTGACATTCGTGCTCTGTTTCCACATGGCATTCTCACTCACTGTAATTGGCTGCTAGTGAAAATACAGGTATTATCCATCTATTTTATAAATTACCATTTTCTTCCCTGGCTGCATGCCACAGCTTCGTGAGGATGTCACAGAACTTACACACAGCTAAAAGCTGAGTAAGTTGCTACAAGTTGGATATTGCTGCTTTAGAAGTAACCTGCTACAGGAATAATTAGACATACACCATTATTGAGGCTGAGTTAAAACAACTGTGTCAATGAAATTAAGCATGTCATTGTAGTAGTATTGTAATTATGAAAATCAACTGCCAAAAATAAGTAAAAATAATTTAAACTATTTATTCAACTTCACATACAAAGGTTGGAGACAAGCAGGTTCCTCAGCAAGCCAAACTGGGTGCTTGGGGCAAAGTTATCACCAAGTGTGAGGGCTTGATTCAGAACCGGACCCCTCTTACTACTTATTTTTCACTAGTGACATACAACCCCCTAGTCATCACTGTAAGACAAAGCCAGAGTATCAGAAATACTGAATGCAGAAGCAAAACCAAACCAAAATCCTACATATGTAATCACCTTCATTTACAATTGCTGTACTCAGTACGGTGTTAAAACTGACTAATGAATGATTTGCAGAAAACAAAACAGACAGAGAAAATCAATGTTTACAATATTGTTTTTGCTCCCTTAAACTAGAAACTTCCTTTCCATTTCTTATGGAATTTATTTATGCATTTAAGTTTTGCTTTACCAACACACTGTTCAGTTTACCTTCTATTTTTAAATTCTGTTTTACCATGTAAAACTGTAACATCTAGTGAAAATGGCCACTGACGGTCATAGTGTACCTTCAGTGATGTGCAAATCCATTTTTTTTCTAAGCCATGACATGCATGGTATGCAGTGATAAGATGCCAGAAATGCACAAATTTACGTCTTTGACTTTTATGTTTCATATTTTTTTGGTTTTTATACTTTGTAAAATCCTGTTAGTCTAAAATAATGAAAAAATATTATAGAATATAATCCAAAAGTAAATAGGTAAGAAATTATACTTCAGCATATATCAGTTATTCTGTTACGCAGTTTTAATCCTTGCTGGGGGGGGCGGGGAAAGGAATGATGATTCAGACAAGCACTTTCATAATAAGTTAATTCCACCTGGTATTTAGTCCCATCACAGACGCCCATCCCAAACCCCACAATGCTGATTCTACCTAGAAATAGCCAAAACAAAGAATTTAGCTTCCATGGTCTACAAGTTTTGCTTGTCCTCTCCCTAAATAAAACCAGACAGATGGAGCAATCTTTGGAAATCATGTGAAAACCAATACATCTGCGGTAGGGAATTTGGAACAGAATATATTGAAAAAATTAATAGATCTACCAAAACCTAAGATTGAAAGTAGTATGTGAATAGGCAGCCTCCCAATGTGTGTTTTCTCCCAGCACAGACAGCATATACAGTAGGGTCCAAATTAGACTCATTCCTGGGGTTTGGCTTTACGCAAAAGAAACCAGTGTTAAGGTAGCAAAGCTTAGCTCAGGTCTCTTCCCCAGACTTGGCTGTTCTTACAACAAACCTCTTAGGACTCCCAAGTGTTTGCTGCAGGTCTTCGCTCTCTCTCGAATTTTTGCTGTCTCCTAACCAAGTGAAGTCCTCAGCCAGCTTCCTCACTCGGCAGCTGTCACCCAATCCTAGCACGTAACAGGGAGGACAGTGTCCCACCCAGCTGGGATGCACTGAATACTCAATAAATGGTCTTGTGAAAAGAAATGCAAAAAAGAAGCAGCACCCTCACTATTGCTCCCGTCTATCCCAGGAGGGATAGAGGTTGCCAACCTGTCACACTGTGGTTGTAGTTAAAATTCAGCTAAAGCACATAAACGCAACTTTATAGAGGGAATGAAATTGCACAGGTGGTCTTATAAGAAGCCTTTGACCTGCTGTCTACAACTTCTAAAACATGCCATTCCAGTCAAGGTTGGTCTGCGCCTGGCTAAGGAGGATACTGGGAGGAGGAGGAGGAGGACAGAGGGAGGTAACATGAGAATTGGTGGCAGCATGTACTTCTGTGGAGGTTAACAGCCAGAGGAAGAGTCGATGGGAAAGGATGAACATAGTTACTGATGACTTAGCTGCAGTGTTTACTGTAGTGTTTTTATTGTTATTTGGCATAAAACTAGCATAAGCATGTTCCGCTGTACTGAAATCACATCTTCATTTGCCAGTGCAGATGTACCCTGTAAATGTAAAGCCACTCCAAAGTCTTTGTTGTTACAACCTTCAGCAGCCTATGGAGGAATACAGACTGCTTAGTGACTATTCTAGCACAAATTCCCTCTAGCCCTAGTTACAGAAACCACCATTTAAAAGACACAATTTAGTTATAAAGTGCACATTAGAAGCTGCTTCACTGTCTCTCTCCTTGAAGTGTATATTGAGCTCCCCATAAAGGATGTTTACATTACAAGATCAGTTAAAAAGAAGCTTTAAAGAAGCTATCCAGAGTTTCAGCCCATGGTCACACTTTCTAGCCCTACTGCAAAGCATTTGGGATTATCCTAGGACGCCAGGGGTGAGGGCGTTAGCTAAGAGACTGGCTGGATAGAGAAAATGTGCTGTGGACTAGTTGTGAATTTGGCAGGAAGGGGAAGTTACCCCACATGTGACTTTGGGTTACAGCACACATTGAGCAGTACACATTCCCTGGTGACAGGCGCTTCCTCACTGCACTCACAAGACTGCCATCGCTTCATAGGACTACAAAGGGGATTTGAATTCATTCCTGTTTGTTTGCCCCAACACATGACAGTGAAGAATGAACTATCTTCCAAACTAAATGACCAAGCAAACAAGCACATTTGGGAGAGATTTGTTCAACAAATGTTAAAAGTTAAAGATTACCTTTACTGTACAGTAATTGTTCACTGAGGAATCTTCTTTCAGGCTTTAAATAATGTTTTGTATTATCACTGTATTACTCACTTTCAGGAAACATGGGGTTTGCAGTACAAAGGTAGATCCATATTGGTTAAAATTCACTCGGCATCTCCCTCCCCACCTTTAAAAAAACTTTCAAAAAACAAACCTGAAACATTAAATGATGTTTCTTATGCTTTAAATACTGGCATTTTAAAACATAGGCTGGACAGATTTGTAGATTGTTGAGACACTTTCAGTTTGTGGCTGAAAAAGTGCTGAGGATATCGGCTGAAACTTCTGCAGGCTGCACAGAAAGAGCATTTCAAAGCTCTGTACTTGCCGGAGTTCACTCCTCTGTGCAGTAGCACGTTATTCTGGAAGCAGTGCTTCTACTCAACTCTTTAATGTTTTTCCAGAAAGAAAAACACATTAGCTGAGTAGCACTCAGAGTAGCACTCTCTTCCATAGTGCTACTGCTACAAATCAGAGTTTTCATACAAGCAATGCTGAGTGAGGGAACTGGCATGCCTCTATAGTATGTATGTCTTTATCTCAGTTCCCAGCATTTAACTGGGATCATAGTACTCAGTCCTGTTTGCTTCCCAGTCTATCACAGGGCTCTGAAATCATGGTATCAATTGCATACCACTATGGTATGCAAGCTGCTTTACAGTCCTGCACACCAGCCTGCACCCTTTGCCTTGGAGAGGAAACCACTGCTCTGAAATTGTCCATGACGGATCCAGAAGCTCCTGCTGGCGTGATGTCTCAGTGGGACTGGAGGATGGCTTGGGTGTCCACATGGCCCAGAAAAGCAGCAGCTGCTGCTCCGGATCCTGCTGCCTCTGCCATCCCTGTGCAAGCGATACTAGCACAAACAAAATTAACATCTGGCCTGTAACGTGAGTTATCCTGACTCAGCAGCACTAATACCTGAAATCCCTTAGGGCTTGGTCCGGAAAAGAAACAACGTGTAGAATTTACGTTCAGGAATTGTCCTGCCAGGAACAGTTCCTTGCTTTCCTTCCCAATGTGCCAGCAAGATTAGCACTGAATCCACACAGAAAAACCCACTGAAGACAGCGAGTGTAATATGTAAATGTACCCAGCTACAGAAATTAAGGACTACATGTATAAGGAAGCTTCTTCCCCTTTACTGATAAACCATTTATATTTGCTCCATCTCAAAATACTAGGTACTGTTTTGAGATATTGTTGAAATGCTACTCAAAAACTGTTTCATAAACAACAGAATACTTAGGAGAAGATCACTGAAGGGGCAAAAGTGATAAAGTAATTAATAAAAAACTGTAGGCTTGGATTTAAAACCGACCAAATGGTACCAAATGAAAGGCGAGAATGCTTTGAGGAATAACTGTGAGTGCTGATTCCTCCGCTTACAGAATTTACACGGATAATGAGCAGTATCGGAGATAATTTATTAATAAAAAATAATCTTGTATCTCAAGCCTTGTCTTTCTCAAGATTGACTTTAATGTTTGCTGCTGAAATCCAAAGTGCTGGAAGTGTGCATGTGCAAGAATATAGTTTGAAACCTAGTAACTCATTATATAAAGCCACTTCAGGATTGCTGAAGATACTATTTTCTCTGCTCACTGTCACATAATGCACGTTTCTAAACACCCATCTGCATTTCTTCTGTTTCTGTGACAATCACTGCCTTTTAATGTTGTCCTCAGCAAGGGAAGAATCAAGTTTAAACTACAGACTTCAATGCTGCTTCCACTAATGTTATTATGGTAGTATCCCCTGTACTATGATCTTTTGAAAATAGATCATCTATTCATATATTTTAATAAGACACTAGAAACGTGACTATTTCAATTGAATGCTTCTTTATACCATACTTTGAATATTTAAGACCTCTCTTTGCTATGTTAAAAACAGGCACTGTTGAATAACTGATGTATTTCCCCAAAGAAGAGTTCAGCTTGCCTAGTTCCTAATCCTGCAATTACTTATGCATGTAGTTAAGAATACAAACACTTCCCTTGTAATCACATGGAGAAGGATATGCTGAATCATGGCCTTTGCTATATAGTCTCAGTGTCTAGAGGTACTCCCATAATTCACTAATAATAATGATCCTTTTTTCTCCTACTTAAAAGAGCATTGTATCAACACAGAAGGTTTTGCAGTGCACGTTTTCACAGGAAATCATTTTTTTGTTCTAAGTATTATCTGACTGAAGGTAAAGTAAGAAACAGTTTAACCACCCGTTCAGTAAATATTGATTCAGCTTTTAGCCAAGCTTTTTGTTCGTCAAGAAAAAAGAATCAAGGTATGAAATCCTATTGACTGAACTGCTAAACTCAGTGGCAAAATTCTCATTGGCTTCAGTATGGATCAGGATTTCATGAGGAACATTTATGTATGTAGCATGGGCTAGCTCTGGTAGGTGGAGACTTACAGGGCACTTGCAAAATAAAAAAACAAGATAGACTCAGCCATGCAGAACTCTCAGAAATTGCTTAGACTGCCACACAACTTTTTTAGCTTTCCAATCACACACACCCCTTCTCCAACTAAAAATGTTAGTTGGAGAAGGACTAAATGTCTTCCTGCTAAATAAATAAACCATAAAGAAAAGCCTAGAAAACACCAACTAATACCAATGTAGATTTTGTGAGGCTTGTGTATAGAAATAATATATATAATAAAATCTCTTTTTCCCCTCATTCCTCACTCAGACATGATTGAAGTCAAGTATGGAGAATAAACTGATTAATCAATTATTCTTTAGAACCTTGACAAAAAACTTTTTATAAATTTTATATATTCCTGTTAATGCTCTAGTACTGAACATTCTGAAACAAATCCAATGTACACTTCTGCTGTTTCTGGTTTTACATGCCGTCTTGCACTTTATAGAGATGGCTTTCATTAATACTGAAATAAACCCAAGGCTGTTTTTACTCAGTAGGCTTTGGCTACTCTATTCCCCTCCTCCCCTTTATGTGTCAGTTGTAAATTTCTTGACAAATACTCTGTTTCATGCTTCCCCACTGCTGGCATGCAACATCCTTAAAGATTCAAAAGAGATAGAAAGGCTAAAAAGGCAACAGGTAGGTAATACAGCAGACGGCTCTGTCTCCGGTTAAACTTGCTCAGAGTAACAAGCAATAAGATTGTATTTTTTCTTCAGAGTGCAGGTGGAGAGGCCATGAATGAAAACAAATTTCTGAACACAGACTCCAGCACAGGATCAGTGGAAACAACTGTCAAGCCGTTACCATTTAAAGATCCAAACTTCATTGTAAGTATATTATTTTAACAATTTGAAATTCTAAACTCTTCAAATAGAACATTAACTAGGATTCTATTTAACCATATTGCTAATGTAAATATTAAGAAAGTCAGCTTAACGGGCAAATAAAAGGTTGGCAATTTTAAAGAAATTAACCTCAAGTCCATGTCACACCATGGTCCAAAGTGCACACTATATTAATAGCATGAAAATGGCATTGATCCAGAGGCAGAACTATTATATTAAACTCTGGAACAGTCAGAAAACCTGCTAGATTAAGGTAAGTGCAGAAGTTTTATAGTGTGGTATTTCACAAACTACCACAGCTAGAGAGGAATAATTTATATCGCTGTGAATGTAGGAATCCCATCTCCCAGTTCCTAGCCAAGGCAGGCTGCAAAACGATTGAACTAGAAATCAACCAGAGAGTCACTAGCAACTGGCATTTTGCTCCTCTCCCAGTCCCTGAAACTCTAATAAACCTGTGGTGTCCGTTCTTCCGGTAATTGCTAGATTTAGAAGCAAACGCTCTGTGAGGTTTAAACTGGGGGAGAAGGTGAAGGAAGACTACAGCTAGTAATGCTGTCACTGCTGGGTTTGTTTTTAGTATCTTTTTATCTTGCTGTGCCAGGGCCAACTCATTGGCACACTGTACAAACGCTTTCTAGACAAGCAAACTTCTCAGACTGCTGGTCCTAAGCCAGTACTTAGAAAGAAGGATTTTATCCCAGATTTCATTCTGTATGAATAAGATACAATATCTCACAGCATAAAACCTGAGTAATCGGGCTTCGCACAGCTCACTAAGCACAGGTTTGGCAGAGGGTATAAAATTAATCTCTGACTTGCAAGTTGCTCTATGTCTGCTTTGCAGACAACTTCTGTCACGAGAGGGGCACTCAAACGACTGTATACTTGGCTCACTCTGATCCTCCAGCGAGCACCAGCGTCTTTGAGAAATGGGGCTTACTGGAAAAGCTCCATTTGCACCCAGAGGCATTCCATATAGCTTCCATATAGGATTTAAATAGCCATGAGGCCTTGTGCTGATCCTTCAGCACGTCTTAGAGGGATGTCACCATTTCCAAAGAGGCAATACTAATGTCTGCATGCTTGAAATAATAATGAATGTACAGGGCCTTTGGCAACTGCTGCAGAAATAATAAGCGGTTATAATAAAAACATGAAATTGTCCTCCCCGATACAGTAACTAATTTGAGAAAAAATGTATTGAGTTTTAACTAGCTTTTTGTTGGTATGAACTGGTAGTAACAATTTGGTTGACTTTTTGCATCCTTCCAGCCTAATTTACCTTAAAAGGAAGAAAATAAATCAATTAATGTCTGTCTCTTATAAATATGACCAAGTTTGAACCATTAGCTTGCTGCAGAGGATAGACTTAAAAGCAGAGAAGAAGGAAGAAATTACCTTTTTCTAAACTTCCTGAATGGAATTTGCATCTGCTGGCGATGGGGAAGGGGAAGACGACCTTCTGACAATTGTGTAGAGCAATGAATAGCTCCACCTGTCCTAGCTTTCCCTGAACTTCAGTAGTGCAGAGGTAGCTTGGTTCATTTGCGCTTGGCAGTCATTGCCTTTTGATTGTAGGTATGTGAGGTGATACTCAGCCCCATTCCTAGAAGGCATAAGTTCATATAAACCCAATAGTTGCTTTTGAGAAACCAGATTACTGAAAAAAAAATCATTATGCAATGATTTTTGGGAAAATTCATGTAATGAATTTGAATTAGTACTGTGGTAGTACGTCTGTTTTCATCTCATATTCCAGCAGTCTCTATTTTACAATGATCTCTAGATTACTAAGGTGTTATGCTCAGAGCAAACATTTGCATGTACTTTCTATATTGGATACCCATTGCCAAAACCCGATACTATCATCAGCTCATGAGCATCTTTTCTGAATATATCTTACTTCTACGGAAAAAAAAGCTTTCTCATTGAATCCCTCCTATCATTCTCAGCAATTTAACAGGCTAATTTATAAACCAGTCACAGCAGAAGTGTGTTTGCAGAACTTTGCTGAGTTTTGATGGGACTGATGTGGCAGGTAGTAATTATTAACAGAAATAGCAACAACTCCCCAATTGTAAGAACATTTTCTTTTCTGAAGTAAAGCTGTAAATCTGTGTCCTTTGATCATTTAGAAGTAGTACAGTATGTTGTGCAGCTTCTGTCTCTGGAGGGACATAAATAAATTACTTTGTAGCAGTCACATTTGATAACTGAAACTACCATTATAGTACCTGTGGCAAGCCTTCCATTAGTGTACCTTTCAAAATGCAAAATTGTCTTGGCAGCCAACATTCTATTTATTACTCTTTTTCTATTCTTCTTCTATCCTTTGAAAGAAAAATACAATTTCCAGAAAGTTTCTCATAGTATTCATTACATTTTGCAAGATCAGTTACGTTTTCTACAGTCACGGATAATTTACAAGAGCTAGAGCTGCACCTGTAATATGCCATAAAAAGGAGAGAGAAAATTTAGCTGTGTAATCACAGTTTTCAACACAACTTCATAGTAATAAGTTCTAATACGATGGGAAGTACATACAGAATCCTGTAATCTCAGGCTAAACCTAACCACATTGATTTTCTATTTCCATGTAAAAAGCAGATTTTCATTTCCTTCAGTTAATCCCAAACATAGTAGCTTTGACACAGTCCAAAAAGCTTTGTTCTTCTTGCAGCCGAGATTAAAGTGTACAGTATATTAGCCTGCTGATGAAGTAAGTGAGGATAACAAATGTTCATGACAAGATGAGACGTATCAGAAAGACTATGAAATGGAAGTGTCACACTCTGAAGTAGTATTCTTTATTTATTTTTTCTCTAAACACCATATTTTTAATTCTAGCACTCCGGCATTGGTGGAGCAGCAGCTGGCAAGAAGAACAGAACTTGGAAGAACCTAAAACAAATTCTTGCTTCTGAAAGGGCATTGCCATGGCAACTAAATGATCCTAGCTGTAAGCTGCTTAGACGCTTTGCATGTATTTATAAATAATAAAATCCACACAAATACCTTTCTTTAAAACAAACCTAAATTATTTCATCAGCGCATGCAGTATCCTGCTTGAACAGGGTCCAGTAGTACATTTAAGACTAGTCCAATCACACTCACCAACCCTAAGTGGAAAGTAGGGGGAAGCAAATAATTTGGAGTATTGTGAGAAAGTTCAAATACATTTGGGGATAGAGTTTAATAAAGGAAATGTATTTATCCGAACCAGGTCAGAAACTCCTTATTCCCATCAGGTTTTTGTCACCTCTTCACTGCTGAGGAGCCGCCTCCTCCTCCGCATACAGCCCAGATGTCTTCTGACAGGTGGCTGCTGCTTGATTAGCTATATTTGAACTATTTTCAAATAGATTCTGCTAAGCCACGTACCTGCAGAAGCTTAGACCTCAGCCCAAGCTTCCTATCCAGCTCCTTATCCTAGATTATTGGGAGATTTGAATCCTACATCCCCTATTCAGCTCAGCACAGCTGAAACTACACTATTAGCAGTCCTGATTACAGCTAGCTGGTGTTCATCTACAGGAGCAGAGTTACAGCAGTGGTCTTAATCTAGATATACTTCAAGTCTACTTGTAAAGTAGGATACTAGTGAACGTAGCTGGAGACAGAATGTGGTCCTCAGATTTTACCTAAGCAAGTGGAGACATCTCAGAATTGAGCATATGCATATACTTTTTGTCAGACTTGGTGCTTTATCCAAAAATAGCTTGCCATTTTTTGAAGTGTTTTAGATGCAACTGTTACAGAAAAATGCAGACTACTGTGTGTTCCTGGCTATTGTAACTGACAATCTGCTGATGTTGCTATTTCTATTATGTTCTGTTTGCAACAGTAAATTTACAGGCTGTTTTTTAAGAAGGTGGGAAAAAAAATTCAGTTGCATATTTAAAACCAGCTGTCTGTGGCATTAGTGTCTTTTGAATTATGAGACGATGAGTTAGAAATTTGATATGCATGGAGCATTTGAATTGATCATAGCATCTGAATGAGGTGCAAGGGAGATCAGGAAGGAGGAAAGAAATGAGTCAGGTACAAGATATTTTTGTAAACATCCACAATTGGGGATTTAACTACTTAAACATACCAACTGTATGTTAAAAATGTTTATGAACGAGAGTTGCTATCTAAAGGGTACCAAAGAACAGCAATTTCCATCATTTAATTTAAACATTCAGACAATTCTCTAGGTCATTGACTGGCCTTAAAGTGGTACATGCTTAAAGATTTAACTGATTTAAAAGATTACTTTGCTTTTCTGGATTATAGTATTTCAGACCTGCAGTCTTGAGCAATGTTTCGAGGTCTTAACATACACCATGCATATGATAATGACTGTTCTTTGCAAATAACTGACTGCAAGGGAATTCATTAAGACTTTGAAGAAATCAATACATTTCAAATAGCTCTCTTGCATTTTTCCTTTTGGGGAGGGCAGTTCTGCTTACTGAACTCTTATTTAGAGAGGTGAGCAAAATCAGGCTGTTGTTTACAGTGCTAACAGCCTAAATGTATTCAGAGGTAATTCTGCTTCGTATTTCTTTGCCTTAGTGCTGCTAGTTAATAGAGAATTCAGAAAGTAAAGGTGGCATTTTAAAGAAGTACTGTTACCTACAGTTGTGGTTTAAGCCGGCAGGCAGCTAAACACCACACAGCCGTTCGCTTCACTCCCCCCCCACCCCAGTGGGATGGGGGAGAGAATCGGAAAAAAAAAGTAAAATTTGTGGGTTGAGATAAAGACAGCTTAATAGAACAGAAAAGGAAGGGAAAATAATAATAATAATGATAAAAGAATATACAAAGTAAGTGATGCACAATGCAATTGCTCGCCACCTGCCGACCGATGCCCAGCCAGTTCCCGAGCAGCGGTCACCCCTCCCCCGGCCAACTCCCCCCAGTTCATATACTGAGCATGACGTCACATGGTATGGAATGTCCCTTTGGCCAGTTTGGGTCAGCTGTCCTGGCTGTGCCCCCTCCTGGCTTCTTGTACATCTCCAGCCTTCTCAGTCGGTAGAGCATGGGAAGCTGAAAAGTCCTTGGCTAGTGTAAGCATTACCTAGCAACAACTAAAACATCGGTGTGTTATCAACATTGTTCTCATCCTAAATCCAAACCACAGCACTGTACCAGCTACTAGGAAGAAAATTAACTCTATCCCAGCCAAAAGCAGGACACCTATTTACATTTGGGGTTTGTGTTTTAAAATATATATAGCACACTGAATTTATCCCTTTGTTTTTCTCTAGATTTTAATATTGATGCTCCTCCTTCCTTTAAGCCTGCCAAGAAATACTCAGACATTTCAGGACTCCCGGTAAGTATTGTATTTTTCTCTTCAAAATTGGCATCTCACTTTCCACAATGAAATAAAGCTGGTGCATGCTTTTGTAAAAGCTGTACTTGCTAAGGTTCCTATTCAGCCTTGCACTTGATAGTTGTCCAGTGATTTAGGGCCAAATCCCAAATACTGTCACTACATCACAAAATCCTTAGGATGTTAATATGTCAGGACAGATTAAGTACCTTGTCCTGCCAGGTGGCTTCTGTCACACCACTCTCCCAGCTGTGGAGTCTGCATTGGTCCCCATCATTTCTGATTCTTTAGATTGTTACAGTGAAAGCTGGTGGCCCACAGTCTCCATGACTCCTAACTTTGCCAAGCTGACTGAAACTTTCTATGCTGAGTATTTGCCTGAGGCTGATTTATTTAATTTTATCTTTTAGAGAAAGTTTCAAAAAGATGGCTCAGCAATTTCCAAGAATGAGATTAGGCAAAGTTATATTGATTGGCCCAGGTTAAAAAAAAAAAATCTTGTTATCATTACTCTCAAACTTTCCATCAAACAAATCAGCCTGAGACAGACATTTGGCATGGACTTTTGAGAATTTCAAATACCCCCATGCTTCAGAGCTGGAACTTGGAGTTTGGCAGATGTATAGCCTGTGTGTCACAGATGGGCTCTTCTACATGGTTTTGTTAAAGAAAAAAGAAAAAGAAAAGGAAAAAAAAATCCCCACATTTGACATAGATACAGTTTGCACATGCTCCAAAAAGTCTCAGTAGTTACAATTTGGCACCTGAATTCCCCAAAGATTCTGTTGGCACAAAACAGGAGTAAAGTCATTGAATTCTGCCCAACAAAAATTTTGTATCTGCTGCTGACACTGTTCCTATGTGACATGAATAATTTTACTTAAAACAAAACAGGTGTTAGTAACAGCATATCTTTTCACTTTTCACCTTCAGCCCCCAGTGATTTATTTTGCAGAAGCCTATGCATTTATTACAATTGAAATGAATGGGAATGTTGTATTTTGGACTATAAAAAGGGTTAAGTAATGGTTATGCTAAATAACAACAGTAATGAAAACTTTGTAACATCATATAGCCTTAGAATTTCTGGGTCCCTTCCCCCAGTTTAATCTGTTTCTCATCCATAGGGCACTAGCCCACCTCACAGGGTTGATATCACCTTATAGAGATGCCTGTAAATATACACATTTGTTATGTATGTTGATGCAGGTTAACACAGCACCTTGCATTCTGTTCACTGAATTAGGTGAAAGCCCCTGTTGGGGAAAAAAAAAAAGGGTGAGCACTTAATTAAGGACTGCCTTATAGTGGATACACAGTGCAAGGGATCAAAGAATAGCTATAGCACCAACTGTAATCCTGCACATCCTAACATTTGAGTTCTTGATTTGGCAGCGTATGTTTTCTTTGACTTTTTTATTTTTTAAGTAACACATTTAAATAAGGCACCTAGGAGGTGGCATGTTTCCAGCCTGTGCCTTTGAGCATGATTTAGAAATGGAGTGGGTTGGTCGGATCGAGGCTGGTAACTCTTGGTGTTCAAGAGGGAATGGGAAAGCAACATCTCCCTCGCAGATGATCTGGCAGACAGCAAATGACAGAGGCTGCTCACAAACCCAGGGAAAATAGTTCCCTCCAGCCAGGCGGAGTTACAGTCTTGTACTCATAAGAGTATTGTTTTGATATAATAGCAACTTGTTTTCAGACAAGGAGCAGGGGTCAGTTGAATAAGGAACTTTGCGTAAGTACCCCTACTCTATATAAAGATGCAGTGGATGGAGGAAGGGGGGATAGGTGGACATGTAAAATAATAAGGAGTAGATTTCACCAAAATAGCAAAAAATCCATATTGGGTCACTTAATGGTGTTCATTTGTTCCCTATCCTCTCCCCTTAGAGTTGCTTTGCAAGTATTAGTAGCATTCACACCAGGTGTTATTAGCGCTGCAGCAACATCTCTGACCTGTGAGGGGCTTATGGGGGGCAGACAGCATAAGGGCATAAGTCCCTTTCACTGCCCCCTCTCCAAGGAACCAAATAATGCTTTCCGGCACTGGCCTTTGATGCATTTCAAAACTAGTCAGTCATTGCACCTATGGCGAGATGATGATGCAGGTTATAGGTGTGAGTGAAGACCGTGTCCCTACCAGCTAAGGGTCAGTTTAGCCATAGGAAATAAGAGTCTTCCTTTCAGTTCCTCAGTTTTTCTTTACCAGCTCCTCCTCTCCATCCGTGATTTATGGACTTTAACTATTCTAGCTCGGTATAAATACTCTCCTTTCTATATTAGTCCATTCAGTGCTGCTTTTGTTTCCTTTTTTTGTCTTTCCACTTTCTTTTTTTTTTCCCCCTTAATTTTCCGTCCTCTAATTGCATCATGAGTCAAGTTTCCTATTTTACCTGGCCTGCAAGGTTTCTCCAGACCATGATAAAAATATCGTGTTTAAAAAAAATCTTTTTTATTAAGATAACTGAGACAGTGTGTCCTTTAATTTGCTAAGCCAGAAATGTTTCATAAGAAGCACTAAATTTATTTTCAAGATCATTTCCTAGTAGGAAGATATGTGGGGTGATAGAATATTTTAGAAATATAGTATAAGAAAAATGTCCCTGTATTTTCTGTGTAAAATCTGAAAGTGTTTGTGTAAGAATATATTTTCTATGGGAATGCTGGATTCCCCATGGGGAAAAAAAAAAGTAAAATAAATTCCTTAGCATTACCCATTTAGGGAAGAATTAAATGGTCTAGCAGGTACAAAAAAAGAGAAGTGTATTAAAACAATATCTCATCAGTATACCTGCAGTTATATTAAATGCCACAATTAAATTCTACTGATCCTCTTCTCTTTCTGTGTGTAACACAAATGGAATTAAGTTTACCAGTGGTCTAAGCAGAGCAGCCAATTTATATTTGTAGGGCAGTCTAGAATTCAAAAGCTATTATCTGCTATATTGACACTGCAAAATAAAACTTTATTTCCAAACTTGCAAGATGAGTATTTAGGTATTTTAACATGCAAAACAAAGTAATTTATTGTAAAGCAGATTAAAAAAAGGCCAAACTTTCAAATGTTTATATTTCTCTTCCTTTTCTGAAAATGGATCAGCCTTGTTACTATAGAAAGAGATTGAGATGATAACTAATTTATTGTATTTGAAGAGCATGTATCTGTGGCCTTTGACTTTAGTTTCTAAACATGACGAGTTTTTTCTTTGCAAAATCCCCTTACTTTACTTTTCTAATCTGTTTTAATTATTGCTGAAGTAGTGGTAGTTTGTTTTCCGACTGAAGTCATGGCATAAATGATTAGTTACCGTACATTAGTGTGTGCAAACACTACAGCCCAGTATCAGAATGGTGAAGAACTGCCATAATATTTTTAACCTAGATTGGTGCGCAACACAAATTGCAGATATTGCTTGGCTAGTTTATTACAGAATCATGCACATTTGAAAAGCAGTCTACTTGGTTAGCTTTTTCTTAGATACATGAGGCCAGATTTAAAGTGTGAAATAAAAATAAATTTATACCTGCTGTAACCGTGAAGTTACCACCAGGGATAATTCACTCCTAATGTCCTAACTTTGCCATTTGTTTGAAAATTAATTGATGGTTTGACTGTTAGCTGACTAGGTTTAATTAACCTTGTAGCATTTCTTTCTAAAGAGACAAGCTACAAATAACACTTAATTTTCTGCGAAGTCTTATCAGGCCAGACGATTAACTGGATTGTTACCATGGTCAACAGATCCTTTCCAACATAAAAATGGTGGAGGGCTCTGCACTTCAACAGTATGGATGGGGGGAATGCTCCAGCTCTTCCTGGCCTTTTCTTTTTTAGTAGCAATGTCTTAAGGGATCTCAGCTGCCTGTGCCTTGCAGCCTGCCACTGTCTCCTGTTAAAGAAAGGTGCAGAAGACACTTCCAGAGCCTTGGCAGGCGCTTGGTAATTCAATGCTGAACGGGCGGTGATTGTCCTGGAGGCTGAAGGTGCAGAGGGGATACTCTGGAGACTGCCTTCTTCCAGCCCAGCCTCCCGTGCTGCCCCCGAGCTCATCTGAGCTCAAGGTTTCTGTAGGAACAGGGAAGGGGAGAGGATGGACGGAAACTGGCACCGCTCCCAGGCGCCCAGGGTCCAAATATAGCAGAGGATACAAGCGTAGCTCAGGGTTAGCTGGCCAGGCTGCCACCCTGAAAGCAGGCGTCTGTAGCAAAGCACAATGCTGAGTTCAAATTTCTTATCAGTTCAGTCACAGAACCATAAGCTGAGACACCCTTGCTTTAACAACCACTTTAAAGTAAATTAAAAGCTAAGTTGTATGCAGGAAGAGAAACTCAGTCCAAAGCTATCAGAGCACCCATAATTCAGCCTCTTTGTGGGTAATTTATTGGCAGCAGCCTGACTCTTTGGAGAGCTGCCTTGTGAGAGGCTGCACAAGGCACAGAGTTGCTAGGGTGAGTTTAGAGAGTTGAGGAATTTCTTTTGCTCTGTGTTTTGTATGAAACTGTTTCAGCCCTCTGTTATGTTTAATGCATTTCTAATGTGATTTTATAGGGGTCTGTTAACTTCTCATAAGTTCTGACACGAGGAGAAAGAAAAAAGTACAAACTTTTGGTCACATGGTAGAACAGCAGTGCTGTTACTGGGAAAAGAAATTCACTATTTTGTGGTCTTGTAATTAGACGCTTTTTTTAGTATTCTGTTTCGAGATGTTCTTTGAATAGTGTCTCTGCCATTGTTTCTTTTTCAGGCAAATTACACAGATCCCCAGAGCAAGCTGAGATTTAGTACTATTGAAGAATTTGCCTATATTCGGATGCTCCCTTCAGATGTGGTTACAGGATACCTGGCTCTAAGGAAAGCAACGAGTATTGTTTCCTGAAGAGACCAAATATTGTTGTATATCGCTTGTGAACAGTGCTAATTTTGAGAATCATGATGGAAACTGACTGCGAGACTGAGGTTCCTTAAAACTATCCATGGATATTTACATCTGGAAGTAGTTGATGATACATGGATTTGAAGAACATATGGATTTAATTTTGATAAATGCTGATATTTGTTAGTTTGCCAATTTGTAAGCAATTTGGTTTGGTGAACAGAATAACTTAGACCTTAAGGATACGTATCTGCACCATAATGTCTGAGTTATATTAATTTCTGTAGAGATGGGATTTCATGTCTACCCTGTATATTTCATGTACTGCTCTGGCTCAGAGGAAACAGTCATTTGAATTAAGGAAAAGGTACCAAGGTATCCCAACTTCTAAACCTGCCTTGCCAGATGCGCTTGCCACTTGGCTATGAAGAAGTTTGTCCCATCTGTAAAATGAAGCTGAAATACCTAGCAAGTGCTGCTATTGTGATGACTGTTTATGGTACTGAGCACTGTGGAAACGAACAGCTTCACACAAATAATTTGCATTGAAGAACTGTCAGCATAAATAAAGTTGGACTCAAACTTGTTTTTAAAATATCCTAATGAATATGTGTGACAGAATCAAATCAAATCAAATCACCAGGTAACTCTTAATTGTGACACTTCGTAGTTTCTGAGTGCTTCATTTCACAACCTGATTATTCTTCTACCTTTCCTAGTTGGTACAATATTAGTACCAATTAGTACAAAAAAGTACTAATTTCCCAGACTTTTTACAAATGATGCTAAAAAAAGCAGGAATTCCACTGTCCAGTGGCATTCTGACACCCAGATGGTCTTCAGCAAGGTGAGACCTCCTACGTCAGGACACTGACCTTTGCACCATGAGGTACCAGAAGAATAACTTATAGCGACTGAACGTTGTCACCCTTTAGAGGAAGGAGACCGAAGGAGAGTTTGGACTCTTACTGGGGGGGCGCTGACAAGTATATGCCAACATCAGAATGACCATGATTTCCTGAAACTAGGTCTAGGGGCAAGGGGGCAGGGGGTTTTCTGCCCATTCTTTCTTTTTGTCCTCTTTCTTATGCTGATTTGTTGTCTTCTCACTTCTGCATCTTTGTCCCGGCCTTAGGCTTTTGTCAAGTTTTAATCTGGAGTCCAAGTTCAGGCTCAGCCATTCCTAGCCTCCAACCACGCGGCCTTCATGCCCCTGCTCCACCAACTGCCCTGTACCTGTGGCACTTACCTCCCTTAGCTCTCCGAGCCAGTGGGTGTTAGCCAGAAAGGCGGCTAGGTGAGTTACCACTTGCTGTGGGAATACTCTCTTCCCATGTGCAAAACTGCCAAGTGGAACACTTGTCCCATAGCTTGTTAGTCCTGGATTGTCCAGGTCGCTAAGGAGGTGAGACACTGATCACGGGACAGCAGTCCTGTCTCACCCCAGCTCCATCATGGACATTGGGATCTTGTGCAAGACACCTCTTTTCTCTGAGTGCACAAGCAGCAGGCAGTGGTGACTAGTTAATGTCTAAACTGTGTCTTGAATGCACATTTCTATAGACATGATAATTGTTAGAACAGATTTTTTTCTCATTGAAAGAATAAATATGTAGAGTGTTACTAATGCTAGTTTAGTTTCAACTCCTAAACAGGACAAGCAATAATGGGACACGTTGTTTAATGAACGTCCGTGGGACTCATTCCTCAGTTTTTGTGATCTAATATTTACTAAACCAAAGTAATTTAAAAAGTCTTTGACATGCTTACAATAGATCCTTCAAAGCCCTGGATACCAGATAATGCTACAACTGTATCACAGAACAAAAAAGAATAAGACAGGATATCTCTCTTCATGCCAGTAAGCATCCAAGCTACATTCTCTTTGCATCCAAGTTTTAGAATGGATATTTTTAACTTACTTTACAAACTAAAGATGTGTTATAAGATAAGCCTAACATTGATATGAAAAGAAAACACATAGAACTGCTGTAAGATCATTTATGCTTTAAATAAGCAGACAGCAGCTCAGAAAATCGTATTTCACCAGCTTGTTCTCTCCTACAAACATTTTTAACATTCTTTGGGATGACTTTAGGAACCCAGGCTCCCTCACCACCAGTGAGTGCTCCACGCACTCCTGCGCTGTAAGTTAAGATGTTGCTTCTCAGCTAATTTCTACCGCACCATGTTTATGATTCCATTTTCAAAACTTGTGTCCTACTGAATCAATCGACATCAGAAAATTAAATACAGCTTAGATTTGGCAAAAACGTTAGTGACTCTTCTCTCAATGTTTTCTGTCCATATGATGGCTGCTAGAATCCCTTTTCTTTGCCTGTTTTTTCCTTTGCTGGCTACTGGCCCTTTTTTCTTAGTCGGTAGTACCTCACTTTTACTCATTAGGCTGTGCAGTAGTCAAGCCAAGAGAGATGAGTCAGCCACCAGCACCATTCAGCCTTGCATTGATCAACAACAGTTTACTATGTGGAACAATCAAAATGCATTTGTTTTAGCAGGAAGCCGAGGACAGAAAAGATCTAGCAGCCAACATGTACGACGTCGTCAGTCCGACTAGGTTCTTTTTGCGAACAGCATCTGGACCTGCTCCTCTCTTCAATGCCTTCTATGAGACAACTGAGCAATACCTACCTTGCTGCATGTAAGAGAAAATACGGCTAAGTGAAGAGCTGGTCTGTGCCATGGAGTAGTTTTAAAGTATGTTTTATTGCCAGCTTTAGAAGAAGTGAAAATTGAGGAGTACATTTATATTTAAAAGTACTTATGGGATGTTATCTGGATAAACATAAATAACTTGAATTTAAACTGCAAAGAGGACAAAAGAAAGGCATTTGAAAAGAGAAGCAGTGACAAATACCGTTTCAGACTTGGGGAGAATGTATTTTGACTAATAGTACTGCCGTATCTGTAAAGCAGAAAGCCAGCAGTCAGGCTAAGGACTAATTTGTTCAAGTACAACCGTTACTGTGAAGTATCACCTGAATGCGTTACTTAATACAGACCATGGATGGCTTCAGCCTCACATGCATTTGCATTAATATGTTCCCCTGTCATCCCCCTCCATTGCCCCTGCAACAGCTTGCAGCATGCCAGTTGCTAAGCTCCCCCAGAAATCCCACTGACATTAATGGGAAGTGCGCTTGTCCAGCAACTCGCAAGGTACAGTCCAACTGGCAAAGCTTTACCCTTAGTCTTTTTCGTGGGTGGAAAGCATATTTTCCTTGCCTCATCTGTCCTATCCCTCAGAAAGAATGAGGATGTTCACCAGAGGCCAAGCTGTTTTCCTGTGCGGCTACCTGCCCCAAACACTGCTGGTCCAGCAAACACTGGAGGCGGGGGTTCGCCTCCAGTTTACTGTGGGGTTTTCTGTTGTTTGTTTGTTTGTTTGTTTGTTTTAAGACTGTGATAGCTTGTATTTACCCCATGCTTTGGGTGGATCTACTTGCTCTCTAGGCCTGGGCAAAGCAGGCAACTGCCTCTGCAGCAGTCGGGCCCAGGGCAGCAAAACTGAACTACTACATACTAGTATGGCCACAGCCCTGGTGCTGCAAGGACGCTGTGCTGCAGCTGGGGCGGGGGCTGGGTCGCGTGGGGCTGTAGGACTGCTCCCAGGGGAAGGGGTGTGCTGGGGGCGATGAGAGGAGTGAAGGTCTCAACAGCTGCAGCTGCTGCCTCCGCCTTCCCATTCTCTCCAGTGGATGGGAGAGCAGGATGCTGGAGCTCCAGGGCTCTTGCCTTGATTTTTCACCGCTGGTTTGTACAGCAGGTCTGTACCCATGGAAACCTCCCGCCTCAGTCCTGCCCTTCGCTGCACCTGTACTAGGAACGACCTCGGCCCCATGTCCGGGAAAGCAGCAAAATTCAATTCAGACAGGCCTTGGGCCGGCTCATTTCAGAGCCCCTGCATTTCACTGTCCTGTATTTCCCGGCTTTCTCCATCATAGCGTTCTGGATCCCTATGGAGTTGCTATATATGGGCTTCCATGGAGGACAGGAGTAGCAGGCACACGCAGGGAGATGTGCCTTGATCTCCTTTGGTAGAGGCCTGTAAGTGTCAAACCCCACCAAAGCACAAGGAAATTAAGGTAAGCAAAGGGGAAGGCTTTTTACTGGTGAAGAATATCAAAGTAAAAATTAACTAGTATAAGGTTAAAAAGGTTTTGTAACTCCACTCTGTTAAGAAAAAAGCTCAAACTCCCTGCATGATTACAATCTTTTTCCTGAAGGGCTAAGTAATTTTTAGTAAATTAATAAACAATAATTTATTACTAGAAAACTTACCAATGGGTTTTCAGGCCTCTTACAATCTCCAACAATATCCATGTTTTACATACTCGAGACAAAATAGCACATAGTTTTTCTTTCTGAATCACTTCAGGGAAGACGACTTTCACAGACCTGATGTCAGGTTCTGGGAGAAAAACCCTGACTTAGTGCTCTTTTAAACAAGAAGAGTCAAGCGGTATTTGTATTGTTACTGAACACTTCAGTCACACTAAGATGATGATACCACTAATATTAGAATTCACAGAAATCCCTTTGTATTTTTTTCTCATTTTAGTATGTGTCCCCCAATTAAAAACAACTTTTCTCTGCCTGTTGGAGAGTGGATGGGTGGGACACAATAAAATAATGCATCTTCAGCTAAGAAAAGCATTTTGTTTAAGTCCATTTGGTATCTGTAAGTATTGCTTGACTTGGTTTTGTATTATCTGAGAAACTTAACAAATGCAGTCTTTTCAGATGATTACACTACTGTAAATCACAACCTACAGACAGCAATAACAGTAATCTCTTGGGAGAGATAATAACAACTAAAAAACACTGTTTAAACTACTGGTAAGTAGTGTTTGTGTAATTGTATACGATTTATGACCTATGAGATCATGTGTCAAGTATAGAACATCTCTTTCTCTGACACCGTAGCCTAAAATCAGTAATATCTACATAAAAATTGTAGTACTAGTGGACTAAACAGTAAGTTGGTTTTGGGACCGGCTGTGGTTACTGTTTGCCAGCGTGTTCTCTGGGCAAGAGCTCCCGTCAGTGCGTGCTGACTGCTGTGGCTCTGTTACTTGACTGCGGTACGCCCAGCACAGCACCCCAGAAAACTGCACCTGGTTCATGGACAATCTGAAGTCTTCTCCAATGTCCCAAATCTGGGAAGCAAAAATTACTCTTCTCTCAAGTGAAGAAATCGTTTACAAGCCGCTAACCATGCATAGCACATGTGAACAGCGTCCCTTTTCTGTGCGAGTCTTGAATCCAAAGCACGGTTTGTGTAGAAGGAGACTAGGCGCCCCTCGTGTGGGTACTACTGTTTCAGCACAGGTCACACACAAGCAAGTTCTCAGCATCAGGTTTTGGAATTTGTGAAGAAGCTGCCTACCCATTCATGGGAAGAAAGTGTTTCCTGCCTCATCCTATCAAAATAAATTGGTATCCGTGCACATTCATTGCCTCCGTATAGACCCGATGTATCTGTAGCAATAAACCCTTATGAGCAGAGATGCAGGCCTAGTCTGCTTGGTCAGTACTTGGCGGGCACTGGGTAAGCAAGGGTAATAGGAAATGTCTGAATTTTGGCTGTGATCCCATTTATATCCCGAGGGACAGCAGTTTTACAAGAGAGCTTCTCTTGATTCTCTTCTCCCAGGAAAAGATGCCTCTAAAAGGACACCATAAACACACACATACGTTGCCTACATGCTGTGCATCAGGTCATTAGTTTCATGAGTAATGCATCAAGATGACATAGAGGCAACAGAATTAAGGATCTTTTTTAATATAATTGTCTGTTGGCCCAAATCCTCTCTCATCTTCCAACTTAGACAACATGGATGCTGGTAACCCCTGCGTGCTCACAGGAGTGAAGGAGTGACCCCACCCACAGGGAGGGGTGCTCCTGTGGTCTGAACTCCACCCAAATGATTAGAGGGGTCAATTGTGTGAAACCGTCAGGCCATGGCTGCTTACCGAGACGGTGGAGGTCCGGCTGTACAGCGTGCACCTCCCCTGTCCTGTGACTACAGCTGCATCCTTCACCAGGTGGCTAAGCAAGCATGGTGGGGGTGAATACGTGCAGGCAACCTCGTGGTGGAAGTCTGCCTTCCAGCTCAGGACCAAAATGCAGGCACCTACTTTCAAACAACTGGAAAAAGCCAGCAGCCTCTAGGAATGTGCCTGAATAGCAGTTCTTGCATGGGGGACAACAGAGGCAGTGTGGGGTCTGATAATAACCTTAATAAAAGAGGAAATCTTAGGAACTTCAACAAGAGCTGGACTTAGAGTAAGGTGAGAGGACTGGAACTGGGACTGCAGAAGCAATTGCCATGACAGTATAAGGCTATGCCGAAGAAAAATAATTTATAAAACACTCTGTGGGTGTTTCTTAATCCTCTGAAATAACACATATGGCATTATGGTGGTTTTCTATTTGGAATAAAGAACATAAACAGAGCATAACTCACTACTTCAAATTGTGCCTTTCTGGAAGGTATGTCATAGCTGGTGATGTGGAGTCAATGGCTGCCATCAGTCTCATGTGCACAAGTGACAGCAGCTAATAGGCACAAGCCTTGTTCTCCTTGTATTAAACGGGCTTTTGTTACTGAAGCTGATGGCAAAGCACAATCAACCAAGTATTTTTGGCCTCACACAACCAAGAATTTGTTTGTTTGTCATGCTTCATCTCTTGTACCAGGCTGTACAAAATCAGAGAGCTAAGAAATAAATACCAGCAACTCCTTTCCTGCGTTACGCGAGCCCTTCCTACGAGCTTTGTAAATTGAGAATTATTACCACCGTTTTAGCGAAGTATGAGATGTTCCACGCCAGTACCCCATGCTTCCTGAACCCTTGGGAAATGGCATGTCGAACCCCCACTATTTCAGCAGCTGTCTCTACATTCTTATAATTTACCTAATAATGAATTGGAAGCCAAATTCTCCATGGACCTTGAGAAGTCCAGCCGAAAGATCACACTGGGACAGAGGATGCAAAAGCCATTCTTCCTGTACATTTCCTGTATACAGCACCACTGGGACACGCAGACGTCTCCGGAGCCTTTGGGCAGTGACTCTCACCCCAAGGTCTGTTTATATCTCTCGTAAAAAATACGCATAGGTCACATGGATGATTTCTGGAACAAGCAGCGGAACCCTGCTCTTCCACCTCTCGCACACATGCTCTGCTCACTGCACGCAACAGTCTCTCGATTAATCCCTCCAACTCTGTGAATCATGGGATTGCACTCACTGCAAAACAATTACACAGCCCTGGTAGTTCGGACACTCCACTCCAGAGAATGGGAGAGGTGCTTGGAATCTGTTAGGTGAAAGAGGAGACTGAGCGCATATCAAAGAGCGGGGAGGAAGCATCCTCACCCCTGGGCGGTTGGACAAGGACAGCAGGAACTGCAGCAGCATCCCTGTACTGGCTGTATTTCAAGTGAAGGCAATAGCCTACAATAGCCTTTTTGCAGAGTGCGATCTGGAAGGGCGCTGCATCTGCTGCTGCAGGACAGAACGCGGGCAGGAGGCTGGCACTGAGCTGCTCAGCTCTGTCGAGGCTGACACGTCTCCGGGCACGCTCAAAGGCAGAGCTTCAGATGTCTGGGTAACCATCCAGGATCCAGTCAGCAGCTGCATGAGGATACGGAGGACTGCAGATTTGGGCACAGACTGTCTAAACTCAGCCCAGGTCCCTTTTGGGGATCTGCTCCTCTCTGAAGACTTGGGAATGAGTCTTACCAGCTTAGTGGATTTTGACTCAACACCCGTATCATCTGACCAGCTCACATATAGCAAGCACTTCTTGTCACCAGAAGGTACCTGGTATTGCTACCAGTACTGGATCTGAAGTGGTGAAAGCATGAGCATCCATGGAAAAAAAAATAATCAAGGGCAGACAGGGGACCTCTCGTCATTCTCCTAGAACTTCTCTGCCTTTCAGGCCACGTCTCTGTTACCTTCATGACCTATTGAACACTACTCTTCACCTCCAGCTTTTCCAAACTTACGTCACAAGGTCAAGCCAAGACACTGGACAAAGTTAAAAATCCTGTCCTACAACATACATTTCTAAGCAGTTCTCAAAAGACATAACCAGAATCCAGCAGTAAGAGGTGTCCTAAAAGTCCTCCTTTGCACCTCTGTACTGGGTGTAGGTGGCAAGGTTTTGGTAGGAGGGGGGCTGCAGGGGTGGCCTCTGTGGGAAGAGGTCCAGGGGCTGTAGGATGCGTAAGAATTACAGATGCAGTTTCCTGACCCCCCTAAAAATGAATATTTGAAGTAACAGCTTAGTTTTGGGGTCATACAAAAGGAGGGGCTTTATTTTGTCCTAAATAGCACATACAAGTTTGATCAAGTAGTAATTATATCTGAGTCACCAAGAAATAATCTCCAAGGCATAATTAGTAACAGCACCTTCCCTGGGAGATGTGATTCCCTCCACCTCCCACTTCCCCTCCCTGCTTCAAAAAACCCAACCAACCAAAACCCCTCAAACCACCACAGCTCTGTGATATTCATCTTAAAAACAAGGACTGAAAAATAAATGACCAAGGTAATCAAAAGAAGGTGTTTATATAAAATCAGTAGAATTCACCTGGAGATCTGCAGAAACTGCTTACTGAAAACAGAAAAGAAGCACTGGAAGAAGGAAAATCCCAAGTGGAAAAGCAAGAAGAAAAGCTGAAACCACAAGAGGAAAGTTAATGGCCCATGTTGCCAAAAAGGCAGCCTTCTGCAAAGGATAATCGAAACCCCAGGGTGGGCCAAAACCAGAAGCATCCTCTACAGCAGTCCTTCCGTCAAAAGGGCCATTGAAGCAAAGCTTAAAATGGAATGAGTTCACCAGAAAATCAAAAATGGCTTGCCGTGGAGCCAGCCAGCTATCTTAATATACAAAGTGTTTTCCATCAGCAAGAAGTTTCTCGAACTGTATGGCTTCCCACAGCTCGCAGTTACCACTTGAGAAACTTAAAACAACTCGAGTAAATGTAAGAGACGCACGCGCACACTGAGACCATCCAGATTTCCCTCAAGCAGGCATGCGGGCACTTCTTCTGTTCTTAATACTCTCTCTTTCCTGCCAACTTGTCTAGATTAGGGATATTTGCCACACTGTAACTTTATCTACAAACCCTGAACGTAAATATATATACAAACCCATAATGTAAATATATGCATGGGAAAGATTTTGCCAGGAACTCAGAGTGTGTGAGCACTTCAGACTTATCTCTGGGTAGTGACTTTCATTTGATTCAGCTAACACAAATTCTCATCTAGACGAGCCCGCATCCAGGGCCGCGCGGTGGGTGGGTACAGACCTCCACGCCTTGGCCTCAGGCTCCTGTAGGAAGCAAGGCCCACGAGCAGCGCTGGGCATGGCACGGTGATCACCGTCACAGGAGTGCCAGTGTTTACTGGGAGATTTCTTTGTGTTTCTTGGCTCAGACTTTATATATATCTCTATACAGAACAACCCCCACATATATGCGTTTTGAATGGTACTCTGTTATAAAAATAGCACAACTGGAAAAACTATTGTACCTGCACACACATGGGGGTGCACCTTATAAATAATTTATCGTAGTTAAGCAAAAGCTAAGGGATAAACTTTTATTTCATTTGCTAAAATATAAAGCCTAAAATTGCTAATAAGCCACTAAGAGCTATTCAACAGATTGTCTATTACAAGAAATCTTGCCAGGATGCTCAAGCGGTTTATGGCCATCTCGGATATCTGGGGAAGAGTGAAATGGGTCTAATGTTTTTGAAGTTTCGTGGGGTTTTGAGAAATCCAGACATCTGCGTTTTAATCTTTGGAAAATCCTGAGATCAGCAAGACTATCGTCTGCAGGATTTAACCACAAGTTGGACCCACCTCTTAGCAAGTCTAAAAGTCTTATGATTGCTGTAAAAAAAAAAAACAAACCAAAACCAAGCCTTTTTTTTTTTTTATATGTACACATAATGATGGGGTTTGTGCTGTAAAACATTTGTCTTTAAACGACAGGGTAAGAACATGATAATTCATGCTTTCTGCATAACTGAGTTAACTGGATGTGTCTCAGTGACTGATTTAAATAACTGCAGCTTTTCACCTGTTTATTTGTCAGCAATTTGTTTATTGTGGCTGTGTGTGACAGCCCACTAACAAACACAAAAAGGGGTAAGAGCAGCTCTGAGGCAAGACTCAAAGGCTTGCAAAGCGCTCCTCCTGCCTTTTAGCCCGTCCTGTTATCCAGCTACCACCACCTCCACCTTTCACGGGGAGGGATTTTTTTAAACGCTGGGTATGCGGTTCAACCAAGAGGTGCCACGTGTGCACACCAGTGCTTTCTGCTGACGGGCGTGCTTTTTAAAGTTTCACTTTTCCTCTCTCATTACTTGTCCTTTCGTATTTGCAAGTCAGGAAAGATCTGAATGCAGGTCTAAATCTTCATGGTGTTTGAGATTTTGAGTTGAGTGGGACATTGAAATAGCTCCAACGCCGTCAGCAGGGACCTCCAACTAAAAATGTAGTAACACAGTGACTTCCCTTTCAATGTAAAATTAATCATGTCAAGCGCTCAGATTTACACATCACTTCATACATACTAATCTACACCACCTTAACTGCTTTACACATTTCTAGTATTTACTTCGGCTTCCAACATCCTCTGTTAATCAAGTCTTATTTTTCCATGACACAGGCAGCTATCTTGAACTTTTCTAGAAGCTGATACGAAACACTCCCCTTTGGAAAATGCAATAAAGCATGGGTGCACACCCAATGCAGTATCTACAGTAATTAGAGTCACTACTCCTTAAAAAGTGAAAATAGGTGGATTGTGCTGTACAGTGCACCAGTGCTGTGGCAGCAATACTGCATTGCTCCACAAATAAGAGGAAAAAAAACCCCATTAACACACTTGTTTCCAACAAGGACACTAGTTCCAGGTATTTGGAACAAAGAACACAGTGTATTTTACTCTTTTTTCATCTTTCTGCTTCTAGTCTGGGCAAATTAACATTATTTTCTTACCACAAACCTCTGGAGACACCATGGTTTAAGATTGTTTTTCTGAACACTCACGCTAAAAAAGCAGTCAGCCAGCTACTGAGCTTTGGAGGAAGGCAGTGGCATCTCTGTTCACACACCTTGAAAACAAGTTATCCTGCAGGGAGCCAGGCTGGATGAACAGGGGGTGGGCAAAAGTACTGCAAAACCTTCTCCCTCCCACCCAGAGCCAGCGTAGCTCATTAAAGCCACCGTTTTGCACATGCCATAGGGGTGATCTTGGATGAAAAGACTTACGCACTTCTTCAGCGTGCCTTATCATTATCTATCACCACCTATATGCTGATTTAGACAAGTAGAGAGGCGTGTCACCCCCCTTCCCTCCCTCTCCACGCAGGGGGAACGCAAAGGACAGCTCCTGTCCCAGACAGCTCCTCTGCTGCTGGCTGTCCCGGCCCAGCCCCGGCACAGGGCTGTGTGATGGAGGTTGCCTAAAACTGCAGTGGTGGGAACCTCATCACAGAGGAAATGTGTGTGCACTGCTGAAAGGGAGAAATACAGAAAAAGGAAAGAAATGTGACTGTCATCCAATCTGTAACGTATTTCTATAGAGAAAAATCTATTTTATTAGATTAACCATTATATTTTTATACCTTTTTTTCCCATGGTGGCCAAGCTTTAGTGGAGCAAAGCTTCAGTTAGTTTCTGAGAAAGGAACCAGAGGTTTGGTGTCTCGGCAGGGGGTGGGGAAGGGAGAAGAGCTGAGAAAATAACTTTTTAACTTTTGCAATAGGCTCACGCAAGACTGTCCGCCAAACCCACCCCCAGCCAAGCAGCTGGGGAGCTCCAGGGCTGAATCAGTGGTGTAACACATCTATCTGAACTTCACAGGACACACAGATGCTGGGCTTGATATCTGCCAGACAGATAGGTTTCCAGGGAAAAACTCTCCCCCCCCCCCCCCCCCCCGCTTCCCTGCCTCTCTCCTGCCATCAAGTACAGGAACGAGCCATCTGCTGCCGTGAGCTCACAGGAGCAATGCCTACATCCAAGCCGGTCACAGCGTGTGCTCCCCACAGCACTATCCGCTTTCCGCTCCAAGCGGTGACGCACCGCGACATTCCCCTCTGGCCGGGGACTCCAGGAAGCGAGCTGTTTGAGTTGGACGCGGGCACAGTGACACAGACACAGGTGGCTCCATCTATTGCGACACGGGGTCAAGCCTGCTGCAAAGGGCCCTACTTTCCCCGGTTGTTTCCCTAGGGACCAGGAAACAGGGTGAAAAGCAGGCTCCTCGCGGGAATTAAATTATATTAAAGCTCACTCCATGAGTACCTGTGCAGCTCCCCAGCGTTTCTTGGTAAATAAGCCCAGGCCCCAACAACAGGGAGGGGCAAAATCTCACTTCTGTATCACATTTGGGGAAAATTACGTCCCAGACTTGGAAGTCACTTTGTGGCTGACGTGCGTTTCCACTGCAGAGACGGCCAAAATCCCGCTCCTGGCCGATTGCCGTTGCAGGACGTTTAGGTCTGGCGCGGAGCTGGATGGGTACCTGTCCTTTGCAGTAGGAAATCACTTCCAAAGTGGCTGGCTGAAAGATGTACTCGCTAGAATGAGGGACATCTCAGGATGCGCGCAGTTCTGATTTTAAACTCCTCTTCCTCAGCTGTTTTTTTCATCTGTTGTTGATTTTTGGTGTAACACCCATTTTAGTATGTTCACTGCCATCTTGTACCTGATGGTATTTTTTGCTCCAGTGGGAGAAGGAGTCAACATTTTAAATGTATTTGAGGAAAAAAGAAAAGCCAAGAGTCAAGCGCTCTCTCAATGATAGGGACTCCTTCCTTTTCTGGACAGTCTGCACGTGCTTCGTTGCTGTTAATCATTTTATCCTGAATCAAATTAGACGGAGACCTCTACCCGCCAGGCCTGAGGCAAACAACCCACCAGCTGACTTGGCCAGCATGTCAGAAGTCACTCTTAACACCGCCTCTGCGGAGTCAGCACCGTTTGATTAGGATGCAGGAGGGAGATACTCCAATTGATGCTGGCGAATGCCGTATGGGAAGGCATATCTCAGAGAGGGGAAAAAAAGGCGCAGTTCTTCCTAGCGGGGAGCAGGGGAGGCGAGTCCACAGCGCTCAGCTTCAGTGGTTGCTTCCCTCCCCTTTCCGTCTGCGGACTCCTGGGCCAACACGAGTGGTGATTCACAACTTGGAGCTCATGTCACCCTCACCCCCTCTCTCTTTTTCATCACTGGTCTGGCAGTGGAAAGGCTTCCCACACGATCCCCGAGCCAAATCCTGCTGGAACTGCAGTTGTCTCATGGTGCTCTCATCCCAAATAGCTCAGCTGCTATGCTGGCTTCTGCAGTTAGAAGCAGCTTAAATTTTCTGCTGCCTCAATAGAATATATTTCCTGGTAGGCATAGCGAATCTGGGACTGTGAGCAAGACTATGGCGTGAGGAACAGAAAGCCCAGTATTGCACAGTCGGTTTGCATCTCTGCTAAAGATTTCATTTGCAATGCTCTTCTGAAGTTAAAGCAAATTCACTGCCAACTACAGTTACAGAAGTATTCAGTAATTTATTGTACTTGATACTTGCTCTGACCACAAATGGATAACAGTTTTACAGTCTTTTCTTATAACCATGTAGTGAAGAGGTTCAATGAAAGCAATTTTTGCCGATGGGTTGCTGAACGGTACCAATATCTCCAAGTATTTTTGTTCAGGATTCAAATATGCTGTGTGACTGGTCACCCACGTTAATCAATATGGTTTCTATTCCCTAACCAGATTCCTACAAAGGCCAGGACTATCTGGAAAAAAATCAAAAAAGGCATTGAAAGGGGATATAGGGAGAGAGGCAAATTTAGAAAACTCAGCAATCTTCTCTCCTCTGCAAAAGGAAGTACCTCATACAAGGCTGTACATGTGCAGTTCAAACTTTAAAATAACCGTGTTCTTTCTCCACTTGCAGATAGACCTGCCTAGCTGGTGTTTTACGCAGCACATCTACTCCAAGTCCTGCCTTGTGCACGTATGCTTTGAGTTTTTTATTGCAAAAGGTGCGGACAGGTCTCAGTTTGGCTCAGTTTACTGCTTTCAAATCTAAATGCCAACTTGAAGGTTCACAGAGATGCTTACTGCCATACGGCACGTACCTCGTATTATTTCACATATTTACTGGTTCAATGAATGGGTCGTGTCTGCTTTATATCGTGGTGTGGCTGACTAAGTACAGCACTCCAGGTGTGTAAAGGGCACAAGACGGTCCAGGAGCCTGTGGATCTTCTCGGTTCCTGGGAACTTCAGGCCTCACCTAGCTAAAAGTCCTCCTCTATCGCCCACTTTTTGCCACCACAGAGAACCACGATGAGATGGAAGCAATTGAGGCCCTTTGATGTTGTGCCCGGAGGGAAGTCTCCAAACTGGTGAGAAAGCCGAACAGGGGGCCTGTGCCAGGCACGCTGTTTTCTCCTGAGGTTTCTGTCCTCAGTGTTTTGCTACTGAAGAACGTGTGTTTAATGCTCGAGGGAGAGGAGACATACCATGTGCTTTTAGGCAGAGGGCCTCTCTTTTGCTCCTCCACAACCACAACCCCTTATCCTGCTTTCCTATACCCTGGTACTCAGGCTAACAAGTTTTAAAACACATTGTAAGATGTATCCACTAGATAGCAAGATTAATGCCCAAATTCAAGCAATAGCAATGTCACAATAAACCAAACTGTCAGCCTGTCCCAAAAACCTTACCAAAACAAACTGCTTGCTGTCTGTGGCTTGAGGCAACTTTATATTTCATTTTGTAATATAAGCTCTGTGACTTCTCATGCTAGAGACTGCCTAAGATATTTAAACTCACAGCTTCCATTAGTGTAAGTGTTACGTCTAAATCCACCAGTCAAAAAAAAAAAAAAAGAGGAAGGGGAAAAACCACCTATATTTTGAATGTTTAGGCCTGCACTCTGCATTTATGACTGGTGAATGTGTTGTTTCTTAACCTTGATGTAATATAAATGGCTTTCACACAGGTATAACACAGATTTCAAAACATTTGAAAAATTCTGCAGCATGTACATAAACAGCGCTGCTGTATGGGGTGAAGTTTTCTTTAACTTCACGGAACAGTTAAGGAGTGGTTCATTTTAATATAACCCCTAGAAACACAGTACTGTTCTTACTGGTCTTAAAATGGTAGCTGGCTCTGAGTGCTGACTATCTATAGTAATAGTGTGTCAAGCTCACTGAGTACAGATAATCTTTAAAAGTCTATGTTTCACTTATTTAAACTTGCATAAGCATACTAAAAAAATGTACGTTGGGCTTTTATTTTAGCCACTCTTAGCTTTATATTTTTTATAGTGAAAACATATTTACACTTCTAATATATATGTTCCTCAAAATACACATGCTGCTGCAGAACTTCAGCAATAAGGATGATACATGCAACCCCTCAGAAAGCGAGGCAAAAAAACCCAAACCAAATGAGAAAATATGCAGTGCAGAGAGTCAAGTACTAAAAAATATAACCTTACCAAACCTCGACTTACATAACCAGCTGCTTGAGAGCAATTCATATGTTGAAAAGAGATTGAATAACAAAAGCTGAATCCTGGCTGCCTCTGCTACTCATACAGGTAAACTTCTGGGGGCACTCAGATGGCTTAAATACCGTGTTACATAAATGCAACTGGAAGTTTAGACACCCTACGTGGGTGTCAAACCCTCCATCACCACCTCTACAATGTTCTAAATGGTTTCTCAGATAAATCATATGGTCGTCCTAGAATATTCTATCATGAAAAATTACACATTTTAAATGAGGATTTGGTTGAAAACCCAAACAAAGTCTCTTCAGTATACCAGGTAATAGATGACATAAATTAAACTCTTTAAAAATTGTGAAAGAAGAAGAAACTAGTAAGAGTGCATATTATCTGTGCAACAAATTCAATGACAATACAAAGTGTAATATGAATGGAAACTATTAGCAAAATACATTTACTGGGCACCAAAGCAGAAAATATGTTATCATTTGCTGGAAGGAGCCTAAATAAATATCTGCCAAAGAATAAAACAATTCACAAGGAGACCTTCCTGTGTCTAATGGGGCTATGTGTTTAACACTTTTTTTCTTATCGGTATTTGAACTGGGTCACATTTTAATTCCTCTTAAGGAATTTACATTCCTCTTAAGATGACATTTTAGAGCCTATTTATAGAAACTCATCCTGTCTGCCACATCTTGTTTCAATTAAAATTTGATCTTGAAACAAGACAGAAGGATGCAAGTGGGGGGACCCTGCGGTACTGGCTACTGATCATCATTAAAAGTTTATGCTGCACTTTGAATGCAAGGGAAGGCTTGCAGGAAAACATTCCTCTTAAGACAACATTTTAGAGCCTATTTATAGAAACTCATCCTGTCTGCCACATGTTGTTTCAATTAAAATTTGGTCTTGAAACGAGACAGAAGGATGCAAGTGGGGGGACCTTGCGGTACCCGCTACTGATCATCTATTAAAAGTCTATGCTGCACTTTGAATGCGAGGGAGGGCTTGCAGGAAAACACCAGCACAGGAACACTGCCCCAAAAACCTGCAGAGCCTCCTTCTGCAGCAGGAGAACTGTCCTGGACACCTCCTCCTGTGCCACCAGCACGCTGTGCTCCCCCGAGCCTCCACCTGTTGGGATTCACTTCCAGCTCTGCCGGCCCTGCTGTTCACACGCCCTTTGCCTTTTTATGCAATGCTTCTTGCCCCATTTCTCTGGGTTTTTCAGAGTGCAAGACCACTGTCTAGCTTACAACAAGCTTTCCCATTTCAGATTTTTATTTAAGCAAATGTCTTTGTGGATTTCTGCTTCAAATGTGCTTCTGGGACACAGGTAGGTTCTTCTGAGCGTCGCTGAACTCGGGAATCCTGGCTGGTTTGCGATATTTAATCAACTTCCATGTCCCTCCCTTCCGCCCCAGTGACTCCAGTTCATCTCTCCCATCCCCGGTGATCTCAGCCTTCACAGTATTTACTGCCACTTCTCCTTTCCACAGGTCTCCTGCCTGCATCATTACCTCTGGCTGCTTCTCAAGTCCCCTAGGTCCCCCCCGAGGAGGACTGAGCTCTCTTCCACATTTCTGACTGGCTGAGAGCGACGCGTGTGGATGTGAGCAGGGTAAGAGATGAGGGAAAATCGGGGGAGGAAAGAAGGGTAGAAAGGTTGAAAGGCCTAAACAGATGATCTGTAAATTTATAGTTGTTGCACCGCCCTTGCAAAAGAAAATGCCTTACTTCAGGCTGCATATGATGCAGTTCAGACTTTAAAATAGTTGCGCTTTTTTGAGAAAGGCAGGCAGATCTGCCTCACAGCAGCTGGAAACTCCCTCTGGTCGACCTCCGTTTCCACACAGCTAGACAGTACCTTAATATCTAGTGACCTTCTGCCCTCCCGAGTGAGACTGAAGTCAGCCAGCTGGTTCAAAACCCACTGGAGAAATGGTGGGGAAAACTTGCACTGTACTTATGTAAAATAAGACCATCAACACTGTAGCTGCTGGTGCCCTTGCCCAGCACTGATGGTGGGAAGCGAGATGATTCGGGAGCATTGCCCTGGGCTGCCAGAGCACAAGCCTGGTCTTGAAACCACAGCTGCACCTCATCACAACAGGCACTCAGAGCTGCCAAAACACGTAACACAAATTTCATACCTGGCCTGAAGAACGGAGAGACACTTGGGCATCTCCACCCTTGCTCCTGGGACCCCATTGCCCCGGGCCCTGCACCTCTCCTTGGCTTGTCCTACCCTCCAAGGTGACAGCAGCCCCGAGCTGTCCACCCTGCTCCTGCATCCCCCGTGTGTGTGGTCTCCCCATCCCGACCCTCCTTGGCAATTGTGCCCATCCATGCGCTGACCTGAGCCCCCTGGTCTCCCCCTTCTGCCTCTTACATTACCCCAGACTGCCGTGTTCCCTCCTGCGTGCACACACACTCTCACATTTCCTTCCTCCATTCTTCTGTCTCTGAAGTTAGACAATTTTTATGTTTTTATGTTAATTGCATTTGAATAACAGCCTTTCTGGAAAACAAAAGGTTTCCCAGAGTACTGGTTTCTTTGGAAACGTTCCCATGGCCAACTACAAGCTGAAATAATAACAATAATAGGAAAATTTCCACATAAGTATATAAGACTTTTTTTCAACAACTGAAGAAAAAGTTGTGGGGTTCTCTTCAGTTGTTTGGGGTTTGGGGTTTGGGTTTGGTTTGTTTTTTGACATTTTCAGGCCAGTTTCCCCCTCTAGGCTCCCAATCCCCCACTCCCGCCAGGGGAAAGGCATAAAGCGGAGTCTCACTGCAGCCCACTTCAAAACAGGGAGAGGCAGTGACCCTGTTTACCGAGAGCACCCTTGGCTGGCATTCCTCTGTTGTTAAAGAGCACAGGAAATGATGGACATTTCTAAACCGGAAAAATTTGCAAGCAAGCTTCAGCTAACCACAAGAAACTAAAGCACACGGCAAGAATCATAAGGCTCATGGCAGAAGGGAAAAAGCTGACAACTTTTGATTCATGGACTGTTAAAGGTTATGATGCTGCCATATAATACTATGGAAATGAAACCACGGTTTTAAACACTAAGCAGGTAGCTGCTTCAGTAAATAAACCCAAGTTTTGCTCTTTTTCATGTATTTGTATGTGAGGTGGTGGTGAAATTGGGCTGGTCTCAAAGAGGCAGTGACACTTTGGGGTGGGGAAAAGGGGTTGTGAGGGCCAACTCACTTGCAGAGCAGTACAAACCTTCTCTCACTCGCCCGGAGCCAAGCCATTTGGAGTACAAGCCCGCTAAAGCCTGCCTTAATCTGGCTGCCATCTCCCTGATCTTCTGGAGCTTTCTAATGTCCGCTTCCACCTTTAGAAAGTGAGGGTCCAATGACAGTATATGGGCAGTGGCACAAACTGAGCCAACAGCTACCTTACAGCCAGTGTGAGTGGGTGAAAGATTAACAACCACATAGGTGCAATCCTACCTTTTTGCCTTTTGCTCTCATAGCCACAAAGTCGAAGATTTTCCTCTCTGTTGTTTCTTCTCAGCTTCTCCCGTCTTCCTCTGCTATGCTTCAGTTCCACAGGCTTCTTAAAAAAAGAAGAATCATTTAAAAGGTGCTGTAAAGGAAGACATACATTACACACTATCTCATTTCAGCGTAGGATTTCTCTCACAGCACGCACATAATATTTGTTAACTACTAAAATATCACAAAAAGTACCACCACCTCATATGTTGAGTTGGCAGAAAGACAGGAAAAGCAAATCAAAACCTAGCTTCCACCAGTGACTGGCACACTTGGGGGCCTGGCAAGGAAAGCCACTGCTGAACCATCTTCTGCCAGCACAGAGATTTCCCCTGCGGTGGTACTGGCACAGCTGTGCCTGCAGATGTCTGCATGTGGGGCTGCTGGCAAAGAGGGGGGAAAGGGAAGGAGGTTTTGCTCGTGGGCCCACCTTTGTACCAATGACCCCATGCACAGGGTAGAGGAAGATAAAGCAGAGGAGCATGGTGGGACTTGGTGCTTTACACCTTCTGACAGGGCTAAGGGGCTTCACAAAGGTTTCCCAGCACACCACCATGCAAAGGGGGCTGGGAAGAAAGTTGCTTGGGTCCTCCACCCAACTTTTCTCATAACCAATTCTTTTAAATCACAGAGGGCATGAAAAGGCAAGAAGAAAGGAGTCCAAAATAACGTCAAAGGGGGAAAAAAGGAAAGGAGTACTTGCAAGTTGGAAGAGAGAGAGCCCCAGCAAACAGCAGCTGTTACAAAATAAGCCCCAAAAGGCTGCAGGTGCTCGTTTCCTCCAGGTTTAAAGCAACAGCTTGCAGCTATTGCAGAGTTTCCATTGCTGTTGCAGAGTTTCCATTTCCTTAGATATACAGTGCTTGCACTGTGTTAAAAAGGAGACAAACAGCTTGCCATGAGCCCGTAATGCTTGTTTGATACCCACTGCCTGTGCATGCGTGCAGAGTTGAGCCGCTGAAAGGATGGTAAGACACAGAAGGATCACAGCACCTGCTGCTTGAAATCGTGTTATCTCAGTTCAGGCCCTGTTCTCTTCTAATATGTGGAGCTCTGCATCCAAAAGCTGCCTCCAAAAGCCCTCAGTAAAAAATTCCTTGCCCAGATCCACTGACCTGTGGAGCCTCTGCTTATTCCAGTAGAAACTGGGGACGGATGGACAGACAGAGATGCCATAGACCCTGGTACTGGTATTGTAGCAGACCATTTACACAGACACCAGGGTTCGTGTTCCCAAAGGTACTCAGGCATTTTGTACACGCTGAGTCACAGGGGTCAGCTTCCTAACCGCTGCGGGCCCCTATTCCTGTAGTTGCTTTCTCCTTTCAGATCCCAGCAAACAGGGGCCTGGTATCAAGGTGTATCTTAATGTTATGTCTCTGAGTACCGTGTAGAGTAAAGGTAGATCCCCAAGGTATGCAACAGGTAAGTGGAAGTTGGAAGGAAGCGTCAACTGAAAAGACAAATATCGGCTGAGGTTATGAGCCTACAGCTGCTGAGCGAAAAACATTTATTCATTTAGAGATGGGAAAATAAACAGAAAAATCGATACACTGTCCCTCTATGCTGCACATATGCAGATGAAAAGAATTAAAATGCATCTCACCACCTATCGTGCAGATTTAACAAAGCATAAATGCGCTGTGCTCCTCTACTATTCTGGAGGCATGGAGGAGGGATGAATTAATGTCAGACACTGAAATGGGTGAAGTAGCCGCTTTGGCTTTGCAAACTAGCATAAAGTGGTGTGAGACAACCACCAAGCACCACTGTGGAGCACAGGCTGCCTCTTGGCTGAGCCAAGGTCCAGCATCAAGAGAGCACAGAGGGACAGGCCGCTTCTGCAGATGGATCTGCACAGCGGCAGTGTACACTCACTGCAAGGCAGGGAAAAGTGGAAAGCGGTGATCATGCCTGAAGATGTGTAGAGATCAGCAGCAGAAAGGGACTTCAGTGTAAAGATCTTCATCACCGTAGGATTTTGCTCTTAATCTCCCCCACTTGCAAAGAGAAGCTGTAAACATCTCAAATTATTTCAGTTGGGGCTGTCTAGATGCTGTCAGCAAACTGTTTGAAGTTCTTGCAATTGAGGGATAAGCAGCTTTTATGCAGAAAAAGCTGGCACTTCAAAATTTTTAAAAACTAAATTCAGACATCAAGCAAGGAAGTCTTTGAAAGCTGCCACTGATGCAGATTTTGTGTAAAGAACGACTGCTTTTCCCTCAAACGGCAGAAAGGTAAAGAAACGGCACTCTCCCCTCCCAGCACGCTGAAAGCAGCTATGGGCTAAACCTGTCAATTCATACTCAGTTTAAGAAAGAAACTGAATGTAAATGCAAAAATACAAAAATGTGTTGGATGACACGCATTAAAAAAAAAAGGTTGGCAATACTTTCTACTAATTACTATTATATACGGCAAGTAATGAATGCACAGCTCTCTGAGACTGCGTTGCTGAATCATCTTAGTGGTAACACCACCTTCTTTCCTTTATGTTTCTTTTCTTTCTATTTGTTGCCCCTCGTCATTGCACTGTACACGCAGCAGTGAGCTCCCCACAGCAGCGACCACACCTGGCAGTGGATGAGGTCTCGCCTGCGAGAGGGCCTGTGTAAACACAAAAAGGGATTGTGTTAATCCTTCCTGCAGGTTATTTTGTTGGGGACAGCTTTGGACATCCATACAACAGCATTTTATTAACTATTTGTTACAGACAGCTTGAAGAGTGCCACAGGGTGCATAACCCTGACCAGCTCTCCTGCACGCTCTCAAATGCGGCAAGTGCGGAGTGTTGTAAGCGGTGTCCACTGTACGCAGTTACGTTACTGTAGCTAAACTAGAAATCAATCCTTCATTGATCCGGGGAAAACCCAAATCTTTTCAAGGACACACGTGAATCGTGTTCCACCTGTGTGCTATATATGTATACTGGTGTTTAATTTACTGCACTGTCACTTAGTATCACCAGCATTCACATATTGCAAACAGGAAAACTGGGGCAGGAAGTTTGGGAACTTCTTTTATCTCACAGATTTTAAAAAAAATACTTAAACAGCACATCAGTCACTGTATTGAACAATAGACTAATAAATTCTGGTATTGCATATGCTATATAGTAAAAGTTAACAATCCCTTATTCTTTAGATTAAGTGTCTTCTCTCACAAAGCACACCCTGAAGGGCTCAGCAAAAATAGTTTTATCATCTGTCTAGGTACTTATATGGCTCCCATCACTGCTGTACCTGCTTTTATGGTAGCTGTCAAATACAGAGCCATAGAATCTAATATGGAATCAGAACCAGGAAACATTGTTTGTCCAACTACTATATAAGCCAACAAAGGAAACAAACAAGAATCCCAATGAGCTCCAAGCTCTTTTTATGATGCTGAATCACTCGACTTCTAATTTATCAATCACAAATTGCTATTGTTAAGATTAAGTATGAGCATCACCTGGAAGAAAGCCACTGCGTCTCGAGAGACTGTGATGTGAGCTACAGAGGAGGGAAGAGTGTGATTCCCATTTCTTCTCTTATGAAACCCTGAAAACAGAGAATATTTGTCTTGCCGACAACAATCAGTCGGTATGAATGACTCTTAACTTCGCTTCTGTAAGAAAACAGGAAAGAAGAGATGAGAAGCGCGCACAAGAAAGTAAGTGCACATACATCCTTGTTATGACCTGCTTCTCAGAACAAAATAGTATTATCTCCTCAGGGAAGACCCACTTCATTTTGATCCCACAGTCATTAGCATCTTCACAAAGTAAATACAAGAGACAGCATTGGGCATTGTTTTGCACTCTCTGCAGGGATACAATTGATGGTACAAGACAGTTTACTGTGGAAGAATCAAGACTGTGAGAACATAAAGCTTTCATATGCCTTTTTTTCTTGTGAACATGGCTTACTTTTAGTAATGAACATGCTCGGGTATTTTAATCTCAGAGAGAAGCAGGAGCAGGGTTTTAACTTCTGAGGAAAGAACCATTCAGGTGAAGAGGCTGAAGCAGCCAATGCCCGGGGCTGATGTGCAGGACTGCTGGCAGCTGCAGTACAGCTGACAGTGACCCGCTACCGAGAGTGGAGGCGCACATGGATCCCGAGTTGGGACACCTAGTGCACCACAGGACAAGCACCCTCAGAGCTGAGGACAAACTGCATGAGAGGTAAAGCAGACTGGTGTTTGGCAGGACATCCTTTGGGAATAGGGAGATCTAGGGAACAGTTTGTGCAAGAGGGGAGAGAGGTTGGGTGGAATATGGACATGGTATAAAATCAGCTTGGGAACACTCTGATTACCTAGAGGAGAACAGCTGCCATGCATATGGAGGTGCATTAAGACTTCCCCCCAGGAAAGGTTCCCCAGGAACCTCTACAGCAGGAAGGCTGTAGCTGGCAACCATCTTACCAGTAGGTCAATGGAAACACAGAAAGTTCCCCTTCCAGTTTCATCTCACTCAGCTACAGACAAATCCCACAACCAACATTACTTTGTCAGGGATCTGCTTCAGCTTTCGTGAGAGTCTCAGACAAACTCTTAGTCGGCAAGACACAGGAAGTCTAGACAGCAAGACAGCGACAGAGCTACCCACCAGAGAAAACGTGAGGTCTCGGCCAGGAAGTGCTTAGCAGGCAGCGTCACGGCTGGCCAGAAACACAGGCACAAGCAAATGTGGGGCTTGAGACAGAAACAGTGTTTGTGAAGGCAGTGCTGGGTTTAGGTCTCTATTTCAGACAAGAAATATCTCATATGCTGTAGTGAGCTCTAGGACGACCAGCCTGTACATGAAATCTGCATTACTTGATTAAAACAGAGGCCAGAACCTTCTTAGTTCGTCCATGGAAATGTCAAGGAGCAAGTGGAAAAGGAGGTGTTTCTTCACAGAAAAGACATCTCTCTGAGGCTGCCACTTCAAAGACGTCGAAGTGACACAGGGAAAACACCTGCGGTGGTGTCTGTTCTCTGTTTCTGAGGCAGGGGCAGAGGGGAGGAGAAAGGGTTGCCAGATGCCATTTTGAAAGCAGCTTTTCTGTGTCTGGTGTTACCAGACATACAGGGCTCCAGGCCACCCTTGGATGTGGGTGATGCCCATGCTGACAGACCTCGCTGAAGGGTGAAGCCAGGGAAGGAGGTACAGGTGCTGCGGTACCCTGGATCACCCAGAATCAAGCACTCGGGGTGGGGGAGCATGTCAGAATAGGTCTAGACCCACTGTGGCTGTCATGGTTCCCTTGGCTGGGGAACTAGGTCCCACCTCCGCTCCAGGACTTCAGAGGGTTAAACCTAGAAATAGCCCTGCACAGGCAAGGTGGCAATCCATGCAGTTTACGCAGGCCCATAACCTCTTCACCATTAATGCTTGCTATTCCTTAACCTGTTTTTGAGGCTGTATCGCAGCACCCCAGGCAGCTGTAGAGGTGGCTTCCTCCGACTCTGTAAGACCCTGTGTGCTCACCCTGTTTACCCCCAGCTCTGAAAATGGCAGCTGCTGGGTGAGGAAGGAGGAGCTGGGGAATTACATCTCCACTGCAAGGTGACTGCCTGGTGGCGAGGAGGGAGCACCCGGGGGTGAGGGCCATGGGACATCAGCGGCTCTGGAGCAGGTAAGGTGTGGGTCATCGCTTCGAGACAAGAGCCTGTTTCAGAAGCAGTGACCCACGAACTCCCTCCTGCCCCTCACTGGGTCTGGTAGCTGTCTTAGCCACGCCGACTAGGAACAGTCTTTTTCTGACCTCAGGTCTCAGCCTAAGTGACAGAGAGGACATCAGGCAACAGAAGTATCTACTTCTTCCAGGGCATGGGTCAGAAGGAAGAAATTAAGTAGAAGCCCTGGGTCGCTCTCCTGCCATCTGATGCTGGCTCCTCTCCTCCCTGGAGAATTCAGGGAGGAAAAAAAAGATCAAAATAGTCTGGCTAAGCCTGTGTGTCTTTCTACCGCAAACACCTTCTGTTCTGGCCTATGCAGTTGCTTTCACAGCTGGAAAGGGAATATTTTTTGCCTTAAATAAAAAGAAAAAAATGGCTGGACTCTTTTCAGTGTGCTCTGGGGAGCTTCAGGAAGCCACATGAAACTAAAATGCTCTCTATCACACCTCTGGCACCTCTCCACAGCTCCCTGGGTGTCATTGCGAATGTTGGCTACACTTACAATTTTTTGCTGAACATAACTCATCAAAGGTAAACACATGGAAAACCTCTGGCTTTGGTAGCAATTAACGGAGATGTCTTGATGATGAGACCACATGTTCCCTCAGGGCTGGCCCTAGGCGTTCTGCGTTAGCGTGCCTGCACCAGGCTCCAAATTTTGAAGTGACCCTCGAAAGACACTTTCTACTGCCTGCCTCAAAGGCTGGACGAGAAGATCTAAGGGGAAGCTAAAGCCTGTTGCAACAGAGTGTCATGGTTTAACCCCAGCCAGCAACTAAGTCCCACACAGCTGCTCACTCACTCCCCCCCGGTGGGATGGGGGAGAGAGAATCAGAAGAGTAAAAGTGAGAAAACTCGTGGGTTGAGATAAAGACAGTTTAATAGGTAAAGCAAAAGGCGCGCACGCAAGCAAAGCAAACCAAGGAATTCATTCACTCCTTCCCATGGGCAGGCAGGTGTTCAGCCATCTCCAGGACAGCAGGGCTCCATCACACATAACAGTGACTTGGGAAGACAAACGCCATCACTCCGAATGTCCCCCCCTTCCTTCTTCCCCCAGCTTTATATGCTGAGCATGACGTCATATGGTGTGGAATATCCCTTTGGTCAGTTGGGGTCACCTGTCCCGGCTGTGTCCCCTCCCAGCTTCTTGTGCACCCCCAGCCTCCTCGCTGGTGGGGTGGGGTGAGAAGCAGAAAAGGCCTTGACTCTGTGCAAGCACTGCTCAGTAATGAAAATCCCTGTGTTATCAACACTGTTTCCAGCGCAAATCCAAAACACAGCCCCATACTGGCTACTATGAAGAAAATTAACCCTACCCCAGCCAAAACCAGCACACAGAGGTTCTGCTTTCATAGCAGGAGATAGCAGGCTCAGACCCCATACAAGGACTAGGCACAGGCAGTAGGGAACAGAAAGCAGGTGCCCATTCTCTATAAAACACTCCTCAGCTATCGAACATTTCCCGTGATGTTCTCCTACCTAGCAGCTGATCCCTCCAGCAACCTGGGCAACCAGCGAAGTCCTTCCAGCCAGCTTCTCCTCACTGGCTCTTCCCATACATAGCTCAGCCCCTTGGTCTGCCTGCTTTCAGAGGCACTGTGCAGTGGCCAGAAAAGTTTGTTTGGGTTTTGTTTTCTTTCAACGCAGGCCTCGTCGCATAGTAGTATCTTGTTCTCATGCTGTAAGCCACCCCAGCCTCAGGAGCAGCCTGGGTGAGAGCATGCCCAGGACCCCTTTGAAAGGACTAAACACTGCACGGAGGGGCTCTGAAGAAATTATGTGGCTTATTCCTGAGAGAAGGTGAGGAGGGGAGAGATGTGGCCGTGGCTGCTCTCTTTCCACCTAAGTGTGGAGATTCAAACCTTCAAAGGAATGTTTCCTTCCCCATGCAGATGTGTGGATAGGAGTCGTTAACATGGGTTGCATTAAGTGAGGGTTGACCGAGCACCTTACATTTTTTCCTTCTTTTCACTCCCCCATTTTTAAGAGAGAAATGTTTAATATACTGGGGGTGACCCCGACCTTATACTGGTACCACTTAGACTTCATTGACGTGCATTTCTATTTATACTGGAAGAAGAAAAAACAGAATCAGTTTTTACCCATAGCAGCACTACAAAGATGAGAAGAAAAAGGACTGTGAGTGCTATAAGACTAAGTTGTCATAGTAGCATAATTACATTTGAGTCTACTTTGTATGAAAGCAGACTGCCAGAACCTCATTTTGGAGGGACAATCACTGTCAGGAGAAAAAGGGAGCGCTGCGCTGCTCTGCCTAAATTGTATTAGACAGCAAACAGCAAACTGGATCTGCATGTCCCTGCAAATGAACCTCCCTGTATGAAACCAGCCAGGCCATTTTCATCTGTTGTGAATTCAGAAAGAGATCACATGAAACACTTCTTCACAGAGTTTGAGGAAAGTATATCAAATTGTAAACTACAGCTCATAACAACCTATTAATTATAGATGCGAACAGTGTTTTCCAGAGGTTACATTTTCATTGAATTAAAATTTAAACAACGATGAATTGGTTAGGTCACCTTCCAGTTGAATTTCAGTAATCACGTAAATACAGCTTCATCGACCAGCCGCATACAATCCCTTGTAGATGCACCGACTGTGTAAAAAAAACCAAACAGACTCTCCAGAAAAAGACAAATCAAAACAAAATGCACATTAATTGCTTATTCTCTGATATGCAGACAGGCTAGCTGCTCAGTTCAGGTTTTCATGGCATACCTCAAAGCAACATTTCTTGTGGATGCCAGCTCCGGCAATTCTGTACACCGCTTTCCTCCTTGGCAAACTATCCTAAGGAGAGATACTTTCCCATTGCGACATGGCCATATTCACACATTTACAGTGTTTCATAGCCATTAGGAGTCTAACTTTCCTCCACACACCTGGAATGAGCATCTCGAAACCCTTTGGCAGTGGCTGCTGGGGTTGAGGTTGCAGACAGCACGTCCCCTTTTCTTCTGAGAACCTCACACCCTCCTGCACTGGTGAGTAACCCTGAGTCAGCAGGGCAGGACAATGGATACTTGCTGCTGTCAGGGCAATTTCTTGCAACAACTTTACGTAAGTTTATATTTTATATGACTAACTTGTAAATTGTCAAATTTCTTGACAATAAGAAATGCAAAAAATATAAATAGTGAACATGCTCTGGAGCCCTCAGCACAAGAAAGACACAGACCTGTTGGAGCGGGTCCAGAGGAGGGCCATGAAAATGCTCAGGGGGATGGAACACCTCTCCTGTGAAGAAAGGCTGAGAGAGTTGGGGTTGTTCAGCCTGGAGAGGAGAAGGCTTTGGGGAGACCTTATTGCAGCCTATCAGTACTTGAAGGGGGCTTAGAAAAAAGATGGTGGCAAACTTTTTAGCAGGGCCTGTTGCAACAGGACAAGGGGGTAATGGTTTTAAACTAAAGGGGGGTAGATTTAGACTAGATATAAGGAAGAAATTTTTTACACCGAGGGTGGTGAAGCACTGGCACAGGTTGCCCAGAGAGGTGGTGGATGCCCCATCCCTGGAGACATTCCAGGTCAGGTTGGACGGGGCTCTGAGCAACCTGATCTAGTTGAAGATGTCCCTGCCCACGGCAGGGGGGTTGGACTAGGTGACCTGTAGAGGTCCCTTCCAACCCAAACTATTCTATGATTCTATGATTTTATGCTCCAGATGGCACAGGATTACTAACCACAAGTAGGCAGACAAACAATTTCTGCAACAACCTGGAGCAGCTACAGAACAAGGCAAAACCATACAGACAAAGTTTTAGGTTGAAGGTCAGAGAAGTAGAATAGGGGAGACAGTGTCAGCAGGAAAGAAAAGAGAATATACTTGCTAGCAGAGCATTTATTATAGCTAACCAAAACTTTCATCCAGAGTAAAATAAAACTCCTCAGTAAACTTTTTTCCCCCTCCCTTCATTTGACACTATTATTTCCTTTTCCAAATATAAGAACTTCTTTTTTGATTGATGGTTTGTGTAGTCTTTATGCTTTGGCTGGTGAGGAAAATCTTTATTGTAAGAAAAGGTGTAAGTGATGTGGTGTCTGAAAACAGCACCTATCATATGATGAAATAATATTTCTGAATCATAAGCAGCTTCATTCATCTCCAGAAGACATTCACGCTGAAGCTTCACTGTGACCATCTGAGTGTCAACATCATTAAATATTTTGCAGCCACTCAAAGCTCACATTCAAGAAAGGAGAAGTTTCCTACCAATCTTTCTTCCTATATTGATGGCTGTAGCTATATTTCTGAACAGTCAATATTGTCTGTGCTATATTTTATTTTCGTGGTATAAGTAAACACTAGATAAAAAGAAAATGCTATTAGTTATCTCTTGAATTTTACCAGTCTGGGAAAATACTGTCATAGACAGATTTTCTGTAAGATCCCGACATACCTTCCAGATAAATATTCATAGTATAATAAATTTTATGGGCTCCTACTTTCTTATTCATGTAATTGTGCAATCATTGACGTTATCTACCTCTGAGTTAAACTTTCTCTTCTTCTTGGGGATGACATTCAAAAAAACTTTAAAAGCCAAGCCTTAGCTCTATCTTTTTGGTTGTTTTTTTTCACAAAACATGGAGCTGGAGCTTCCAGATTATTAGGTTGGATGTTGTGCTGGGGTGGAGTGATTGTAAGAGGACAACACTGGCAGCCAGCACAGCTGCCGAAAGAAGGTGAGACCTAGTTTTCAGCCATTCCGTTCCTTTTTCAAAAATGCTGCCAGCCAAGGCTCCTCACAAGGGCTGATGGAAACCTTGGGAGGTCCTCGGGGCACCGAGGGTGCGAGGAGACCCCGTGGGCAGCACCCACGTGCCCGCCGCCCAGTGCTGCCCCACAGAGCACTGGGGGCAGACGGGAGGTGGTGGCACCACATCAAACCTTAATGCCAGAGACAAACTCCTCTCTAGATCGAAGCGCTTGCTCCCATCTGTAGTAAAGGCTGTTCCTATTCCTTCCTTATGTTTCCAAAACCTTTCTCTGATCGTGTTCCCTCTCTCTCCTATCTGTTTCGCAGCCTAAGAAAACACACTGAAACCACGAGCTGTGTGCCCTAGCAAGAAACAGCAGCTTGCCCCCACACCCTGGGGACAGCAGAAAAGCCACTGGCTGGCCACAGCCGCGAGCCACGGCATGGCCTCCTCCCTCGCAGGAGTCCTCATATGTCTAATTCCCCAAGCCCACAGCTGTGAGTCCCAGGTGGTGACATGGCGACAAGGTGGTGTTATTTAGAGATCCTAATTGAGATCACCACCTCTCCGTTCATATCCACAGCTGCTCTGAAGACCTCGCATCCGAGCATGTAACTATTATTGGGTCTCCCAACGAGATCTGCGTCTGCTCACAGCGCTGCTGCGGGAGAGTCCCCTCTCGTCACGGGATGAGCCAGAGCTCTCACAATGCCCTACTTTCTCCCCTAGCCTAGATCTGCTTCTAGCTCCAAGGACGCAGCTCAACCCGCATGTCTTCAGGTTCACTTTGTCCTTTTCTCTAATGATCTTGTTCTTGCCCCTGCACAGTGTTCTGCCTGTAACTGTATTTTCGCAGCAGCTCAGCACATCAGGTTAGGAAACCGGTTCAGCTGGGAGAAAAGCACAGTATGTTTTCCTGGTTATTTTTCAGCTGGAGCAGTTTCCCAACTTGGTCCACTGCATGGCCACAGAAATACTTCTGCTAGCATTAGCATGGGGCTACTCTGGGGTCAGGAACAAGCAGCCAGGGGCCAGTGAATTCTTTCGAGACAGATCAGCTCCTCGAACCAGGTCTCAAGATGTCTGTCTCTGCACCAGTGCCTGCACAGTGGAGGAAGCAGAAATACAAGGTGGGGAAGAGGGCCTGGCCAGCAGCCTGGGCTTGGATTGCCTTAATCAAGCCAACTTCAGTTACTAAGGGAAAAGAACAAAAAAGAGTCTTACCAGTTGCTTACATTTATTCTGTTTTCCAGAAAAATCACTTAAAAAGATTGGGTAGCCGGACACCCTCCGATGAACATGAACTTATAAACCGTTCGGGTTTTTTTTCCTGTTGCTTTGTCAGACCTGATAAACATCCCAAAGCTTGTCTACCTTTTCCATTTACATCACCTGATGTAACAGCAGATGCTACACCTTCATACAAAGGTGGTCTCTGTGTTACTATTCACAGTGATGAAGAACACAGCGAGCACAGTTATGCCCGTGGGCTGAAAGGCCGTTCCTGACTTAAGGGATTCAGGACCTAAATAGACTGGGAGAGAGGTGGTCAGGAAAATTATTTTGGATATCAGACTCCAGAGAACAGCAACAGCAAATAAAGTCATAACTGAAAAATGGCCAGAGTACCATCCAAAGCTGTAATTGCTCATCTTTTGGCTAGTTTAACGATAGAGGATTGACAGACAGATCACGGGCGGAGAGGTGCTGCCCAGTGACCCTTTAGTTAAATGCACTATGTCAGGGCTAACTACGGTGTGCTACTGCGACAGCACACGGCCCACGGCATGGAAACGGCAAAGAGCAAACACAGCAGCCTCCCAAACACCGATCATTAGCGGGTTTCAAACAGGGAGAAACGAACGGAGGAATGGCCATTCTTCCACAGCTTTCTTAGAGCCCCAGAGAAAACTGATCCTTATTTGTCACAATCTGAATTGGATCTTGAAATAACTAAAATATACCCAGTTTATCAAATGACCTCTATTAACGTAGCTAATTCTGAGTCTCATGGGTTTTTCCAAGTCAAACACACTCTGACATCTGCTCGCAGTAAAAGCAGATGACAGTGCTTCTACACGTACAGTGCAAGCTGACTCCCCGTTAAAATAAAAGCACCCCCCCCTCCATTCAATAGAGCGTAACTTTTCACTTGCTTGATACATGCATCAGTGGATGTAACTTGGAGGGTTTAAGATCTGAAACAAAACAGACTGAAGATGATCTTTTAATAGCCTGTGCTATTAAAAGTGGGGCTTTTGGCTGCTATGCCTAAGTACTCAGTGGGTACCGCTGCATGGAAAAACGTGCCCTGCTCCACAGCAGACAAACCCACACAGCGGCGAGGAAGGTTTCGAGTGTCGTGAGTCGTACAGAGCGGGGAGCATAGTTATTACCAGCCAGCTTCAGCCTGCCTGATGACGAGTTAACATGCCTTTTTCCCTGTGCTGTCAAAGCCTTTGTCACGGTAATAGCCCGTTTCCTCTTTTTGTTAATATCTATGTCAAGAGAATGAAGTAGCAGAATTGAAAGTGCCATGGTGTGTGATAGCACCGTTCTGCTCAGGCTGCGCTGGCAGCCTGCTGTGTTTTGATTAACTGGATGTTTCTCTAAAATTTGTATGAAATTATTTTTCCGTGGAAGCGTGGGGTGAGGGAGGAAGGAGTGGCTGGGACAGAGCCGGAGGCCGGCTGCCTGGTCACTCGGGAGCAGGCAGGGCCACTCGGGCTGCGGCTGCTTGCATCTCCTCCTGCTGCCTTGCCCGTGACCTGGGCTCTGGCGAGGAGAAACTGCTCTTGTCTTCGCAAGTCACTTCTAGTTTCTACTCAGCTCTCCCAAGAAAAGCCTGTCAGTAAATGTAAATTGTGCCCTGAGATATGTGAAAGGTACTTTGGAATGAAACCCAGAAGCCTTGAAGTTTTACAAAATCTTAAATACCTGGCAAGCAAACTTAGTACATCAGCCTGCACGTACAGCCGCTGTCACCCCCGCCACACGTACGCCCCACAGCACGGGCGGGAGGATGTGCTGACTTTCAGCCGTTCTGCAAATTTCTCCAGTGACCCCACGTCCCGCTGAGGTCAGCGCGATGCCGCTTGCATGGCGTGCCTCTCTTCTGCCCCTTCTGCCAGTAAGGCCAACGAGGGTTCTGCTGGTGGGGGGGCTTCGATCTCCTTGCACGTCTGGTTGGGATGTGCAAACAAACAAAAAGAGGCCGCTTCACTTTGCCTTTTCTTGATCCCGGAAACTGAATGGGACAAAGCTGATGAACAGGGAACTCTAATTTTATTTCCTGGGGCACCTCACTTCTCTGTAAACAGGGATCCAGAATCAGGGATCCCATTTCCAAGATTAAGCACAGTTCACCGGCAAGGCGCAATGAATCTAAATGTCAGAAAAAGGTATCACACCCTGTGTTTCTTGCTGCAGCTCTGAGAAGTGGACAGAGTAGTCCAAACGGTGGCATTTTTGATCTGATTTAGCACCAGTGCAAATGACACAGGATGCAAGTTAGCTAGGACTCAGTCATTCCTTCCATTGATCTCTGGTTTTACTGCTTAACTGAAGTTGCAGAGGGCTTGTGTGTTACAAAACGATCTGTTTTCTGCTCAGAATTCATTAGTGGAACAGTTCTGGTGAGCGCAATGTCCATATCATTCCTGTTGACTTACATCTACAGACTTTGTAACACCGTTGGTCTGCAATCAATTGCAAGCTGGTACAGGATTAACTTTCCTACCACTTACAAACTCAAGCTCATAAATATTTTACAAAATATTTCAACGTTTTTCTAATGAGTTGGTTTGACTTTTCAGTCTGCACACTGATTACAAATCTCTCAAAATATTTTATGTATTAATGGAGAAATTTGAAATGTGTTTGTGATGACACCTCCCTCCCTCTTCTTCTCCTCCCTCCCCTTACTTATTACACATGCTTGATAGACTCTATGTACTCCAGCAGCTTTGTAACACATACAAAAAGTTTGAGGCATGGGTTTTGTTTTGGTAACTCAAAGAACTATATCAACAGATTTAAAGAAATGGAGAGGATTGGAGAGACACCAGCGAAACCTGATGTCTGACTACCCCAAGAAAGTGTGCCACTCCACTTAAGCAACTCCCAGTCCAGTACAAACAGTCGTCCCACACACTTCCCCATGCAGAGGACTCTGGACACCGAACATGGCTTAGACCTCTGCAACTCACTGTAACAGGGCAAATGATTTTATCCACAAACTCCCTTTTTATTCCCTACCTCAGTTCAAAAAAAAGCACTCCTGCAAAAAACTTCATATCCTAAAGCAGACATTACACGTTGTTGCACTGTATGAGGTTTGACTACTGCCAACTTGCATTAAACTCACCGAGAGCTGGTTTTGATTTCCTTTTGGCTTGTGGTGGTGGTGGTGTTTTTTTTTAAAATGAACAACAAATATTGGCATGGAATGGAAAAGCAGGATGCCATTTATATGACACATTGTACTATAAGGACTTCTACCAGAATGTTGAGACATACTGCCTAATGAAAGAACATGCCTGGAAATCCAACCATTTCTTAGTCAGATAATACCGGACATTTAGCTGAATCTTTACGCTTGCAAACCACTGTTTCTTACTAAAGATAAAGCGGACAAAGACAGAAGTGGGAAATGTATTGAACAAGACTGCAATGTAAAAATAACACAAATAGCACATGGCATCTGGACGAGACATGAACCATGGGTATTTCAGAAATGAAGTATGACAAATAAAACATAGGAAATGAGGATTTACAAATATTAAATGCAACAGAGGTGCACCAGAAGAGAAAAAGAAAGAAAGGTTTACAAGCAATGGGCTGGTTTTGCTTTTCAAAACACCGGATAATGGCTGGATAAGAGGAAACAAAAAAAAATATGGAAAAGATGTGGGAAAATGACGAAGGAAGTTTTGCAAGAAGAAACTGCCTTGGCAGGGAATGTGGACAGGACAATGTGCGTATACAGAACATAATAGTTAACTGCAATAAAGCATCCACCACTCATAGCCAAAAGCAGCAAACTATCATGGCTGGGCTAGAGCACATGAGTGAGTATTTCGGGTCACAGCAGAAACACCACGCGCTATATTTTGTTAGGCTGCTGCAGTGTTTTGCAAACATGGGGGGGGGGAGGGGGGATTGTAGATATGAAAAGGCAAGGCAGGTTGTTTCATTTGTTTATATTAAAAATAAATAGCTTTTGAAAATATGACTGGGTCAGTAAAGAGTATGAAACACAATCCTCGATTTGTTATGATTTAGCAAGTGAGAAGCAAAGAGAGGTAAAAATCCATGCAAGAAATGCACACAATAGCTTTCAAAATCCTACTCAGTCCACAGAAGTGCTTTCAAGAGATCATGCTGGTATTGTTCTAAGAAGACCGGCTTGCTTCAAAGTCCAGCAAAAATAGGCAGGTTTTTATAAAAGAAGCAACTGCCCCTGCCCAAGACCAGGCAGAGCACACACCCCAGGAAGAAACACTGCGTAGTGCAATGCTAAAGGAGTTCACTGGCAGGAAACCATGTCACTAAATGAAAACAGAGCACACTTAGGGACTGCAAAGTCCTGTCAACTACCACTCCCTGGCTTTAAACTTTGTATTGGTTTAAGAGCATAATTCTCAAGTTATTTCTTCAGATATCACCATAGCTTTACTTAATCTCAAGGAGTTACTCTGTCTGACCTCCAAGTGGCAGGGCTGTGATAATCACAGGATATAAGCAAGGTAAAACTCGTAGGGAGAGATAATCTCTTTTATTAGTCTAACCGGCAGAGCTGAAGAAACCTGCCAAGTGTGGACAGAGCTTACATTCATTAGAAGCAGATAGAGTGATTTCTAGCTTTGTGTGCTGCAGGAATGCTGAGACTGCAGTTTATATGGGTCACAGGCAAGCAAGCCAGCTCAAGCATCACACCCAACCTAGCTAATTCCTCGTGGAGCTTTTGCAGCCAAGGTTTGAACAGCTAGATCGCTGCAAACACTAAGCTGGGTAGGTTAAGGCTAACCTGTGTGCTATGCTTTCTGTGAAGGGAGACTGGAGCGCTTTTGCCACAGAACAGCAGCAATAGCCTCATGCAGTGATGGGGTCCTACCCAGCAACCCACTGGAGCTGCAGTCTGGCGATGCTTGGGATGTAGATGTCCTGCCTGGCCCAGCCCCCCCCTGCTCCTGCCCCACGTATCAGCAGGACTGAGTCAAGACTGGAGCACAGGTTGACTTTAGCAGAGCTGTTTCTCTGAATTCACTCAGCTACTTCATTTCTATTTGTGCATCCTTCAAAAGCTCCATAAATGTACTCGGCTGATTTCACAACACCTAGCGTTTGGTAACGGTATGAGGCTGGAAGTTCAGGTTGCAGTGATCTCTTTTCCCAGAGGATGAGGGTGGTGGGGGCTCTCTAACAGTTACCTCTGAAGATAAAACCATTAGGAAATGAGAACTTACTAGAAAAAGCTACATAAACTTTTAATTAATAGAAGCCTTTGAAAAACTCCAGAGCTAGTTTTTGAGCCAAGACTAAGAGAAATTTGCAGCATTTTTGGTTTGTTGTCTTTTATGTATTTTTGACTTTGAGATGGTGATAGTGTGAATGCTAGGTGTTATGGTGTCTTCATAGTTTCATTATCTGAAGTCCACAGACCTTCATCCTTTCAGCATCCTTTGGTGCAAATATATGTGTACAAACTTACATATATTTATACATATAAAATAAATCTCATTTTAAGAATAATCACATGGTATTATACAAAGGGATGAGTCCTGAGAGACTTACGACACTAAAGGTTTCTCTCTGTCCTTTGAAGTACTAGCTTTAAGGCACGAATCGCCACCAACTGCCTTTTTCTTTATCTTTAAATTAGAAAGCACAGGCCTTAAGGTATGGCTGCCTAGAACTGCCTCTGGTACTCCTAGGAAAACGACTTCTTGCAGGCACACAAATTATGTAGATGACATCACATCTCTCATATATTAACTTGATGATAGACTCGGGCCAGGATCTTCTTACTAGGATCAAATAAAAAGGGATGAAGAATTTCCCACAAAGGGCTTCTGAGCAGCGATCGTACATTTGAAAGGAGGAAATGAAAGTGCTCAGTGCTACCAAGCTTCAACTTTAAAAGACTGAATCCTCTGTTTAAGCTCCATTACACCAGTAAATGACTAAATTGTCCTCAGACTATGGGAAGCAACCTGCAGCTTACGGTAGCTAAGTCTCACCGACATAACTGCAATGGAGTAGAAGCAAAAGAGGGGCACACCTCATTCAGAACGATGCACTCACTTTAATTTCGGTTTATAAGATCTTAGCTCTACAGAGGTCAGCCTAGGGAGCAGATGTGTTGGTTATGACTCTCTCATTCGGAGCTTGCTCTGTAGGTGTTTGGCTACTGATTACTTTTCTGTAATGGAGACAGGGTCAGCTGCAGTCATTCAGAGAGACTTGCAGCTTTAACTTTTTGGAAATCTTGGCCTTTGGGGGATATCTGGATAAGCAAATTTTTAAATTTGTAAAAGGTCAAAACCAGAATTAAGGTCAACCCACCACAAACATACATATATATAATCCCAGGATAGACAATGCTGGCATGATTTTTTTTCTAATTGTTTACCTATTTTATTGTTAGCACTGTAACTCTAGCTGTGTTAGTTTAATGAAAGCTAACACTGCAATAATAATTATGAGCCTCCCTCCTCCCTTTTAATATTCTTGTTAATACCTGTTTTTTAGATTAAATAATGCAAACTGTTTACTGGAACACGGCCATAAATTAAAACTTGCAGACCATGCTTAATTTTAAGCCCAAAGAACTATGGAAGGTAAAAATGTGTGTCTTTAGCTCCACATAAGACTGAGTTCCCGTTTTAAACATGAGAATATGATCTCAACTCTCTCACCGCTCCACCACCCAGTGATGTAGATAGGTGCTTGTATCAGCACCTCATCCTTCAGGGAGTGACACATCACCATTTTTATTGTCTTGCACCAAAAAAAAAAAAAAAAGACATTTTTCTCCTGGGCTCTTGCAACAACAAGCCTTTGCTACCTGTTAAGCGGATTGAAGGAGCAGAGCCCCGTGATTATCGCTGAGGGTCACAGAGGTCACAAATGAGGTCAATTCTTCCCTTAAAAGCTTTTTCAGAACAACACACTAAAGAGTTTGCATCCCAAGGGCTAAGCAAAGCAACTGTGGACCCACTTTTTCTTGTCTTATCGTCCCTCTTCTTCCTTTCTTGACATTTTAATGAACAATCAGATGTTCCCTCACTCACAGTCTGTAGTCTTAGCGGCAGCATTCAGAAGCACCTTGTGCGTAGTTTCAAAAGCATGCTTATTTTATTCATTTAAACAAGATTCATTACTCCGTGATCGTTTGAATGAATTCCAGTGTCTGTACAATAGAGGTTTGGTACCATACCTATCATCAATTGAGTTTTCTCTGAATAAAATTTTCAGTTTGTTTATTTATAGGGATGGCTGTTTAAAAATCTGTAATTGTGCAGTGTTGATCCTCCAAAACTCACACAAACACAGGCCTTTTAATGTGCAACGTGACTTTATTGATGAACATATGCAGAGCAGAAAAAGTGACCTCCAGTCAGGAGGAGGTTGTTCACAATATATTTTATTGGGTTTAGTTATTAACCAGATCCAGCTGGCAAATGGCTTATCTAGTTTCCAGGTACAAGCACATACACGTGCTTCTTCCATCCACTGTGTTTCTCAGCCTAAAATATGCTAGAAAGTCAATTCCATTACATTCTCCTCTTCAGTTACATAGAAGATGTTGAAATAAGAAACCCCTTAAAACAAGTCTTGCAAAATGGCTGTGAACTGATAATGCCTGGTTTTGAACGAAGTAAAAAAAACCTTATTAAATGTCTGCTACTAGTATACCATACCATGTGTAGAAAGCAGTCCTAGTGTTTGTGGTCACCCTCCTGTAGCAGATATAGCGGCTTTATGATTAGATGCATCTGCTTTCATTCACCATGGTGGCATCATAGCTGTCACTCTAAGCAGTCGCTGCAAACAGTATCTGGAATTGCCAGTTATATGGTGCCTGGAAACAGTTAGAACCCCACCCAGGACTTCCCTCCCTTGTTGCCCTTATCTGTTACCACATCTTTGCAATGGGATTCTGCAGCTGACAGAAAATTAAAGACAGCTATTCTCACCAGCCTCTCCACTGTTTAAAATGAATTTGTGCTAGAAGAACCCGTAACAAACAGATGAGCTTTCAAGTTGTCAAGATGTTGTCATCCTGGCATTTGCCCTAATAAAAGCAGAATTTTTACCTTCAGGAAGCATGGTTAAAAGCAATGGCAACACTAATCTGTTAGAAATATAAAATTAAAAGAAAATTTCAAAAAGGTGCCAAAACCGAAGAACAGTTTTATTTATAAAGCCCAGGCAGAAGCAGTACACACAGTGCTGAGGTGCTGGAGGACCCTGAAGCAGAAGCTGTGAGAAACCAGGCAGGCAGCCCATGATCTAGCTAAGCCATGTTTGAGCGCTGCACCATAAGGTGAGGGCAAACAACAATTTAATTCATCTGTATGACTTATCATTTATGCTGCTTATAGCTCCAGCTGTGCACAGACCCAACACTCTGTGCCCTTCTAGCCGTGGCCTGTTAGCGAGGGACAGGAGCTAACACCCAGCTTCTGCACTTGCTGTATCTGATGAAGAGACTTTCCCTGCGTGGAAGCCATCAGCACAGACTAATGCAAGAGGGACTATTTGGGGTAAAGTGACTGAGCCAAGACCTTGAGAGACCAACACCCACTTTTTCAGTTTTATATTATGGGCAACACCACAATGTATTACAGAAAAGCATCTGGACAATATGAATTTGGGGGGGGATGTCAATAACTGATTACCAAATCTAGAAGTGTTTGCTTGACACATTCAAAAGGGTCAAGTCTTTCTCAAGTAAGGACCACGGGATAAGCGGACCAGCACACTGAGTGAAAGTCTACAGAAGGTAGGAGTTCTGGCAGGTGAGTGTCACTACTCAGGAAGCCTTGGCGTCTCTGTGAGATAACTTTCTTGGGGAATAGTAATGGGGAAGATTTGAAATCTTGAGGAGAAAACCTACTAGGATGACTTAGCTCTAATAGCACTAAAAGACAAAGAACTCCAATGAAAGCCACCTTTTCTTGACCCAGACAATCCCACCTCCCATTCCTTTCCCTTGCTTACCCCAAGTTCCCACCTTGCCCCCCCATCTATGTTCACCTGTGTCCTCCCTCTCCCACCATCACGAAACACACTGCTCTTCCCTTTCAGTCCACTCGCTACTCTCCCTCGTAAAAGGCCAACATTCATGACAGCTGCCCACTGCTCTCTCTTGCCTTCTTGCTGTCTGCTGTCTATACCGGTAGCACATGGGCTGCCTGACCAGAACCTCTCTCCCCACAGCAATCCTCGTTCGTGCTCCTCCAAGAGGAGTAACAGGAGTCATGGAAATGATTTGGCCCTCCAGAAACTGAGGTGCTTTGGTGGCTATGAGCAGTACTTTCCTCTTCCCTCTCAAAACAAACCAAAGGAAACCAAGATGATTAGGAATAAATTAGAAAATAAGCAAGAACTCTCGCTCGGACAACTGCTGGATTCTCTCCAGCAGTAACAGCAATAGGGTTTCATAGGCTACGAGAGCAAATCAAAAGTGTTTCCAAAAATCCTAACTCGTTGAAGTTTAGTTATGGTTATAGTCTTATGTGATACATGAAACAAGAAGCTGGCTCCAGAGGAACCCATTTGCAGCTATTGGCAGAGCTGATGCATGCTAGCTGCTCCATCAAGCCAGGGTCATGCAAAGTGTCAGTCTCTGCCCTTGGGTTTCACCCCTTCCTTCCCCAAGGCCCGCCGCTAGCTCAGTGTAATACCCTTCTGGGATATGAAGGACTGGAAAAGCTCAGCACAGCTTTGTTGGCTGACAGGGCTGAAAATGAAACGCTTTCTTTTCAGATCCAGCACGTTACACACCTGACTCCAAAGCTGTCTGACAAGCATTTATATTCTTTTCATTGGCAAAAGAAATGTCCTCATAGTGGCTTTGTAGGCTGTTAAATGTACAACTGGCATCATCATGTTTTAAATGCTGTGGGATTAGCTGTTACTGTGATCACTGACAGCAAAATACACCGACAAAAGTATCCCCTTTCACCTCTCAAAAGCACATTTTGGAGAACAGATGGAAGCAGGAAGGTCAGAAATGGTGGCGAAAAGCCAGCAGTAGACCTAACGGCCTCAGAGGGCTGCCTGTGAAGTATTTTCCCCTCATGACAAAAGGAGGGTTTAGCGGAGACTGTCTCGGTAACCATGAAGTCCACCTTACTAGTGAACATGCCCAAAAGAAGGCTCGAAACTGCTAAGTATGCCTGTTCTCCAGCACGTGTCATGCCAGAGAGGTAAGTTAGCTTGTGCAGTCACCTCCACAAAGGAGGGAAAATCTCAAAGCAAAAATTGCGTGAACTTCTATTGCCTCTAACTAACTACAAAGCAAACTGTTTCCCACCACCTCTCCACCCCTTTTTGGGGAAATGATTGACCCCTCAGCCCTCCCTATTCAGGAAGATGTTTTCCTGCCTCCTGCCTCCCTCCAACATACACCAAAAAGCTGAAAAACAGGTCACGAGGACATCTCTTTCCGAAGGGCTTATGCAGTTTACAGGAAGAGGCACTTAATTGTTGGCAGGTCAAAAACCTGGCTGTGGGTGACCCAGCCCCGATGGCCGTGCAGAGGGAATACCAGGGGTGGCCATTTTGCTCAGTAATGCATTTCTGTTTGCCATTTCTTTAAAGGTAATGAATTACATTTTTAACTGAAATAGTCCCAATTAATATTGCCTCATGTCACAAGGATTTTGGTATTGTACAAGTATGACCTATGTTGCTTTTATCTCTTATAAACTAACCAGATGCAATTGTTTTTTTCCAGTAAGGTTTGTATATCCATCCACATCTCATCATTCATACCAGCTCACTTGGTACAATTTAAGCCAAAGTCAAGCCCCACGGAACCAAGTCCTCTTCTTTAAATGGAAATATTTTCTCCTTTCTGCCTCTAACGGGTTTATTTTCTAAACAAGTCTTTACTGGTCCAAAACACCTTGCAGTGCTGTGAATTCATACTGGGAAAAGTATGCCACTGTCCATGTTTAAACCCAAACTTAAAAGTTAAATACTTTAAGACCCTAAAAGAATGGCACAGCAGTTTAATTTACTCCAGCCACATTAACAGTTGCAAAAATCTGTAGGACTTTACTAGGGAAGTAATGGGTTGTGAATAATTTATTTTTTATTCCTCACTCACAGGTGATAGGGATTAACCTGGTTATTTCAAATGAGGTTTAGATTATTTTAGAGTGCTGAATAATATCCTGTTTGAAGGCAGCTATTATATGTCAACAAGTCAATGTTTGCGCAGTAGGTCATTCAGAAGTGAGAGGAAATTCTGACCACGTACTCAGAGTTCAAGCACTGGATATTTCATGAACATTGCCTGTAATACAGGGAATAAACTCGAAGTGCTTTTCTTCCTCCCAATTCTCTCCCCTCCTAACTCCCCTTTCTTCTACGCCTTTAATGCCTTGGTGTCACACTAAGTGCTCCCCTCTGGAAACACAAGAATACCTGTACCAGCCCTGTTCTAGCCAGTGACGCTGAACTTCCAACTCTGAAGGATTCCTACATGAAATTAAACATTGCTGTCACTAAATAAACTTCAGTGCCCTATGGTTACAGCTACAAAAATGCTCACTAATGACCAGGTGTGGCTGATAGCAGAAGCGGCTGTCCTTGCTCACAGAAGAACGCTGCTTCCAGGTCACAGCTGGGCCCATGCCATGCAGCTGATGAAACCAGGTGTGCCTCTAATACAGCTTCCAGCAACGTGAGCGCGTGAAACAGAGCGTGTCTATGAGAGTCCTTCTCAGAGGTCTAAATATTCATGAAAACAATTTTCCTGGTGATTTTCACATATGTGAAAAGTGCTGTTCATCATCCTGCTTAGCTCATGTTAGGAATCAACACTTCTAAGCCTGCCTCCTTTCAAAGAGTTCCTGAATGTCAAATCAGTTACTTGAGCAGCAGTAAGTGGGATAACAGTTTCTGCAGTGCAGTGTGGCCAGAAAAATTTTGCTGGCACTACTAGCATTGGTAATCTAAGCCATCTCTCCCCCATTTGCTAAAAGACTCTAGAAGGGTCTCTGCAGAGCTTTTGAGGCACATTTCAATACATTAAGTTCAGCTTGCATTTGATCTAGTGACCTACAGCAGCTTTGATCTCCATTCAACGTAGTGCTGTCATTAGCATTAGGTTTGTTTTTGCTCTTATTGTGTATGTATTAAGACCATTCAAAGATGGATTGCTCCTCCTCATTAGCTAAACAGGAATGATTAAGGAACACTGGGCACACTACCCTTATAGGAAACTGCTACTGAAAGAGAAAGTGATTCTTCTTAATGGGTGTAACAGGGAGAAAAGTGGCAAGCCAGCCTTTCTGAGCCCTGCTGATTGGGTCTGGACAAGAGCAATAACGCTACTTCACCCAGAATGATTTGCTTACAAAGAGATACTGTTCAGACAGATCCAAATTCCCTTTTTGGCCACCCTAAAGTGACAACATAGTTAACCGAGCCTGATTCCCCTGAAATTGTGTATTCCCAGGCAACCTTGAACATCTCTGGGCTTCCCTAGCCCATACTATAAGTGAGGCAGTCCTGCCTGAGGGGCCACGCAGTTCCACAGTGACATTAATAGAAGTATTTGCTCCCATTTTCTGGGCATTGGGTTGGTACCTGAGCAGAGGCAGAAGGTAAGGGAGAAGGTAAGTCCCGGCTTCTTCCTCACCGGACAGAGCCACAGAGGGGATTGGGAGTGCAGATAGGACTAGACTCAACATAAGCCATATGTTGACTCAACATGCGCCACAACGTGCATGTTCCCGAAAGGCACGGGGGAGCCTGATGAAGCATCGCTCTCCCTGAGGAACGGCCCCTGGAGCCCAGCCAACCACCACACCGCTGCCTGTCCACACCTGTCTTTAGATGGCTTAATCCAGGACATAGGTGATGAGAAGTGCTGAGAAGAGCACGTATGTGAGTTAGAGGTAAGGTGTGGCACTGAGTATGTTTGAGCTCATCTTGCATGGGACGGCAGTGGAAACTGTGCTGGTTTGAACTGCATTCAGCAAACTGTTATAAGCAAAAGTTGTCCCTTTGCCAACTGATTTGGCATAAGGTGTGACATGCAAGCACTCATTGAAACAGTGGCAGATGCAAGATTTCCTGGCCGTATCCCACTGTTTGTGGGCCACTGTCCCCATGCCCTGAACTCTGAGAGGACTTAAGGACCCCTGGGGAACAGTGAAAAGATAATTTCAACAATATCCGCTTGTCTGAAGAAGGCTTTGTGTGTCAAAAAGCCTGGTTTTTTTCAAATGCTTTAAACATTTTCAATGCTTTAAAATTAATACAGAAACGTGTATTTGTATCTAGCTATTATACATATGTATACATACACACACTTAACCTGTCCTTATAAATCCTGTCTGTGGGCATAACAGCAGTAAATCAGTTCAAAATGAACCAGTTACTTTTCATAAGTTATTAAATGTACTGTAAAACATTTTGTTTTAAATAGGTACTTGACCTATTAGGGACTATCTGTAGGATGACACAATATTTGCAAAAGGCTTTTAGTCCTTGAGTGCAGATCAGACCCTGCTAAAGGCTACCAAATAGAGGAAATTAAAAATACTCTATAGCCATACACAAATGAAAATCAGAAGGGGACATTTCAGACATTGCTATTACAGAAGCAAAAGACATATTTAGAACATTTCCTCATAGGCACCGAAAAGCAAAACCTTAACAAAACACAAAGAAAAACAAAAATAAATGTTACGCAGCAGCCCATCCCTTCAAACTTGGGATTCGGACAACCTCATCACTCCACAGGGGAGATGGTGATTTTGCAAACAGACACGGTCACAAGCAGTGCCAATGGCAGAGGAAAGAAGACGTATTTCACACCAAGGAGGGAAAGATAAACACACACACACCCTCCCCTGCCTGCCCCCTTCCCTGGCAGAGGCCCAGGTCAGCTGTGTCAGTGAACAGCAACAGCATTCCTGGTCTTCAGAAACCTCTGGAAAGAATCCAGAGCCATATGTATATGTCTTGGCTCTCTCCCTTTTCCTGGTGTAAACCTAGTTATGTATTAACTACCTGACTGGTTTCTTGGTATTCCGCTTGTCCTTTCTCATTTTTTTGCTTCTTCTCTCCCCCCCGACTGACCGAGATCCAGAGGGAAGGGTAAAGTGGAGCAATAATGCCCCACTGACTCCCAGAGCAAATCTTAGACAAAAACCACTCATGGCATTCTCATTCATGGCAAGTGAGTTCTTCTTGACTATGGCTGCGCATCATTCAGAAGCACCCTTGACACCAACAAACTAGTCAAAACAATTTACCCGCTCATTGACGTTCGGCACTCTAAAAAACCTTTCCCTGAGAACTTTGCAGTTGTCCTTCCCAAGCCCTGGAGAACCGCACCCAGAAAATGAGCTCGTTTGTGAGCTATGCTGAGTGCTTCAGAGGGAATTTCAAAACAAAGCAAGGATCTCAGACCAACTGCTCCACACAGACTGTTCCTCATAGCCTGAAAACCAGCCTGGCAGAGTCACGACTGATTACGTCAAGGCTTGCATTTCTACTGGTCACATCAGGTGCTGCGGCTGCTGATGCTTGCAGTGATTACACTGAGTGAAGAGGAGTAATCCATTACCTTTATCAGAACACTTTTGATCATGACAGACAGAAGTGCTCTAAACATAGTGCATGATTTATTTGCAGTGCTTCCTAATTTAGCCACCGAGACAAGTTAGTTACTGAGACTGAATATCAAGGATATCTTACAGTGATAGGTCAGCCTAGAGAAAGCATTTTTAATTTCTAGAAGGCAAAGCTTTTGGGAAAAAAAATTCGGTGACCATTAATTCTCTGTTCACTACTTTGCTATTCTTCCCAGACATCAAGAGACTTCTGCTAATATACGATCACATCAGGGACTCCTGCTGCCTGGTACCACTGTGTTCCTACCTATCCAGACAGAACAATTCAGGAGCTGTTCACGTATAATCACCTAATTTGTAACTAATGGTTTGTAAGTTTGTTGTGGACTTTTTTGTCTTTCACAGTTTTTATGGGGAGATGGTACTTCTTGAGAGAGAGAAGAGACTGCATGTATAGATTCAGAATATACATGTCACTGATGCAAAGTATTTTCCTTGAATTCCTCCTTCAAATTGTGACTCCTTCAGTCCTAAAATCCCAAAGGTAAGCCCCCCTGCTATTACCGCCTTTAAACCATGTGTGGTGGTATTTACAATGTGTATTTGCCACATACAAATACATGTGTGAATATATATATGTATATACATTATGCATATACATATACAAAAATATAAAAACACACACAGATGTTGCTGCATCTGAAAATTTTATCCCAAGTCTGAGTTCTTACAGGTGACTTCAAACTAAGGCTAAATGCCAAACAACGTTTGAAGAATGACACATCACATGTTTATAAACCCCTTAAGTGCTTTCAGCAATTTTATCTTGTATCTAAAGTTTTGGCTTCAGTAGGGCTTTATCAGATTTTAGCAGTTATAACTTAATACCAGAAAAATGCTAGTAATTGCTGCATGTCTGTAAACATGTGTTAATTAAGCACTACATGTGTTATTACATCAATAGTCTATTCTGCCGTGAAATGTCTTATAATTCTCCCTCAAGGAATAAAAGCCAAAAAAAAAAAAAAAAGGAAGAAAAGAGAAGAAAAGACTTATTTCAAGTCTAGTGGGAATACACTGAGTAAAAGGGCAATCAGACTCCCAATAGCAAATAGCAGTTACATCAATGACTTTGTGGTTGAAAGAAATTATTCTCTTTTTTTTTCCCCAGTTCCTTTTTAAAAACAATTTCTATACTTTTATATTTTTTATTACACATTAATACATAATTCAGTGTCTTGGAAAATTTTGTAACTATGAGACTGAGGTTGACCTTCAGACTCTAAAGTAACTGCACCTGACTTTTGGGACTTCAATGAAAACACTTAGCAGAGCGGGCTACATTTACTTTGGAAATCATTGCTGTAAAGCATAAAATACGATTTCTTTTTTTTTTTTTTTTACCACATTACATAATATAAAAAGGGCAAAGGAGGCGGCCAACACTTCAAATTGCCAGCAATTTCATTTGACTTCATGTGAACTTCCATTCTCCATAAAATACTAATGTCTAACGAGGAAACACATGCAGTCGATGCAAGCCCACAGACAGGCATTCTCTTCCTCGGAAATACAAAAGCCTAAGATGGGTCATCAGAATTCAACAGTAAAGTTGCATATTAACTCACCAGTTCAGGTCATCCTTCTGTGTAAGAGGAAGGTAACCTCTGTCCAACTAAAATTATGCCTCTCTTACTGTACAATTCTATGGAAGGTATTTTTCTTCATTTTACCTCCCAGAAGGGTAGTTTATAACCCAGAATTTGATGTTTGATATTGGTCATATAATTTGTCTGCTGTAAAGCTGTTAATGGTAGCAGAATGATCTAATCCTTTAGATCTTGCAAACCTTACTTTTTATGACATGCTGTTACCACTGAATTCTACAGAATTATTTCCTTTCATTTGTTTTAAGAATATTCAAATTGCTGCTGCATGTGATTATAGCTTTCATTTTCTGGGAATCTAAAGCAAGACTTTCTCATTGCTCTGTTTGCCTGGGTGAAGCAGGCAGAACCACTGTCAATAACCACTCCTAGATCTCTGCTTCTGAAGAAAACTTCATGGTTTAGATTCATTACCATCTGTGAAAAAAATAGATTTTTCTTCCTATTGTACATGAGTCTGTATGTATACAAGTTAAATCATACCTACTATTTTGTTCACTGGAGTAAGTCTTTCTAGATTTTGTGTGCTCCTCTATTTTTTTCCTAACACGGACAGTGATATGTAATGACCACATCTTCAAATCAGTCTTAAAATCACCAACAAAATTGTACAAGAGCAATCCCAGCACAGATCTTTGCATGCCTCTGTTAGGTCAACTACATTTTGAAAAACAGCCAGTACTTAAAACATTTGATGCCTAGCCAGTATTTAATTAGGGGACAAAAATTTACCTGTCTAGCATAACATAAAGTCCCTTTTCTTACAAACGTCATCAAAACCTCCTAACAACCTGGATGATATATGCCAGATTTTTCTTCCCAATATTTTAAATAAAGTCTTCAAATAACTTCAAAGACCAGCTAAGGACTTTAAGCAGAAACTGTGTTGTTGGTCAGATGATGTAATTCTGTTTTTCGAAGTATATGTTTCCGTTCTGACTACCCTGAAATGCTTCCCCTCTATGTAGGATATTGTGCATCCACCTGCAACTCCCAAGGTCACTCTTCGTTGCATTTTGGAAGTGATGCTCCCTGGTGACACTTTCACAGCAACCACGAAGAACTCCTGTTTCAAGGGATATATTGCATGTGTTTGTCAGAAGCTTTCCAGTTTTGGAGCTGAGATCCCTCACAGCTTGAAATGAACACCATCTGGTCCTGGCAGTTCACTAGAATTAGGATTCCCACGTTGTTCCGTGAATTCCTCCCTTGAAATTTCTCCCCTTCTTAACAGCATACTAAGGACTAAGGATTCCCTTGGGTGAAATCTCCTTGGGATGAGAATTTCAACAACGGACATCTTTAGCTTAGTTTAGCTGCTTCAGGCAATTAGCTTTTCTTCAGTCATGTCATCCATCTTTAAACTTCCTTTTCCCATTGATCTCTCTGTACCTAGAGGTCCATGGAACCAAGTGCAATCCTTCTGCCTCAGACACATTAGTACTTCTTGTGTGGTAGCAGGATCCACCTCTTTACAGTAATTAAGAAAAATTCTTTACTTATGAGCTTCGAACTTAGAGTGGAATTTTTCATCAGGCTTGAAGATAGGAGACATTTTACAACTGGAAAAACACATTGATACAGCTTGTGCAGATACATGAAATCTAAGAGTCTAAAAGAACCAAAAAGGGCCACTGTGATCACCTGATTTAACTCCTTTGCAGCACAAGCTGAGCTGCTTTCTGCTGCCTAAGTTTACTTCTGAATCCATGTTTAGGTTGGGATAACAAGGTCCAGAAAACTGCCCTGCAGGATGCTCCCTCCTCGCCCACAGATTTTGCCCCCTAGAGTAAAGGGGTGGCTTACAGCAATGTGTGTATTATAGAAGAGAAACATGCCTTATGTACATCCAGTAGCACAGCAAAATGAAAATGAAAAGGCCAGAAGGAAAGAGGCAGAATCTGAAGAGAGACAGCATTGCAAAGAGAAGAACATGGCTGACCAGTGGATGCATATAAAAAAATCCTTTCGGTTAAATAAGACAAAAATGTTGATGGCAAGGCCAGAAGGACGGGAACTGGAGGAGGTTAATCAAAGCACAAACAAGGGCACGTGCAGTAGGCTAGAAGGCAGAGACACACTTTGGCCAGATGGGTCAGCATGCAAGATAGCCAGCAACGTGCAGTGGTTAACCAACTTCACACAAAATACACTACATCATCTTCAAAGATGAGGAAAACCTCACTAGGAACTTTAGAGGAGGCTTTGCCCTAGGAAAAGGAAATTTGGAGTACTCTGGTTTATCTTCTCCCAGGGATATGAGCATGAACACTCATAAGCTCCAGTTGGCCCTACTGGGCTCCCAAGTTTCTGAACGCTGCAGTTGTGGGAGCCTGTGAGCAAGACTTGCTAGCAATCAGGGAAGCTGTCTTCTTCCTTTTCTTGAAAGTCAAGTCAGGGATCAGACCAATTTTCTTTAATGACGAGAAGCCTGCTGCCAAGTCCAGATGCTCCCATAAGTGACCTTGTTGGACTCGGATATGACAAAGCGGACTCTACTGGCCTCTGTCTTTGCAGACCCCCTGAGCACTAGTCTGCTATCCTGCGGAGCCCCTGGGTTGCTGCATATATATGGGTGCGTCTGTCTCCCCTTTCACATTTAACAACTCCGTTTTTCTCCACACTCGCTCCTTTTCATTCTTTTCCTTTCGGTACAGTGACTTACATACAATATTCAAAATAATTTTCAAAGCTGCTGAGTTAAATGAACAGTCCACAGTTTACCAAAGAGAAGTTAGAGGCAAGCTGATAAAATCAAAGACACATACCAAAGGTGTAATGGAAACACAGAACCCTCTGTGTGAAAGTACTTTTGAATAAAGAAGGCATTTTAGGAAAAAGATAAACTGCTTTCCTCATAGTGGACGGTCTTTTCTACTCTTCAGCTTTTTCTTCAATACACCTGAATTAAATCCACTTAAAGAACACACAAAGCTTTCCTCTTCTTTGAACACCAATGGGACAAAATTAAAAGCAGTTCTGAATTGCAGTACACGTAGCACTGACAGAGCCATGCACTTTCCAGAAAGCCCTATTAATACTTGTACGGCACACACCACTAAAGATCTTAATGGGCTCTAACTAGCAGCATTTAATTCAGCCTCATAATACACTTTAAGCCCAAGACTGGGTGGCTGCTATAAAATCCGCATCACTATTTGACTCCAAATCCCCAAACACAGTTTTCAGAGATGTCAAGCACTTTCAAAGTTGGGAGAGGTCATTTTAGAGCTGGTGTTCTGAGACCTAAATGTCCCAAAAAAACAGGTTGTACACTCCTGGAGACTGGACCTGAAATCAACGGATGCTTTGGGTTTTTTTTGTTGGTTTTTTTTTTAACCTAGGGTGCAAAGCAAAACAAAAGGCAGGTTCATGGAGTCCCCAGCAGAGAAAGGTAATCTTGTGCCCTTCCCTCTGTGTACTGCATAACATGTTCTGCTTCTTACCCACACCCACAGCCTGGGGGCCAAGGCAGTTACTTTGGTTATGTGCCACTAAAATCAGATTGTTCCAAAGTGACCTGCCAGAGGACAAAATGACAGTCTCTAGAAGCGAAGGACAAGGATCCTCATTTCAGATTAAGCCACAAGACCATTTTTCCTTTCTACGTGTGACTGTATCTCATATGAAGGATGTCTCTTTTCTCTGGGAGACACTACACTCATTCAAGGCAGTAGTTTCACAGCTGAGATGGTGCTGAATACTCTCTAAGCAATAGGGTTTCAATTAAAGTAGCGACAGAGTTTTTGGCTCTTGGAACAGCACCACGTCAGTAAGTCCAAGGACTCCAGATGTTTATTCAAAGAAATGTCATGGCAACAGCCTCTCTGACACAGCTCCTCTGTGCTGCAGCATGCTTCAGGGGTTGTCATCATGACTTTCTTATTGCTGCCACTCCTCTCCACTCCAGTCCCTAGAGGTTTGCAGCTTTGGCTGACTTAGCCTCTTCTCAGTAGTCCTCATACTTCATCACGACTCCTCCAGTATTACTGCTGTCCCATTTCAGGGCTCTGGATTGTTGCAGACCACGTTTCAGGTAACAAGCCACCTACTTGATGAATGATCTCAACACCTCACTATAAGCTTCCTGGGGACTGGATGCTTTCAACTGGGAAGTTCAGCTGCCAAAGATTTTCATGACCTCAGAAGACCCTTTGCTCACTGGACAAATGGTACTGCTCAGCTGCCACTTAGACACAAGGATGCTCCCTTGCTCTGATTTATGTAGTTTCTCACACCCCTGACTACTCTTGAATAGGTCACAAAGTCCAGATCGTAGGCCTACATCAACTCTTACATCAGAGTGCTCAAAGCCAAAGAGACTTGATGCCACCTATTATATAGATGAGAGGCTGGGATAAGCAGGGAAATGTTTTCCACATCTCTTTTGAATGATCTAACAACCCAACAATAATCACATCTAAAATTCTGCTTTGGGCCCATTTCCACATAAAACTCTGTTACTGCTAACAGGCAAAGAATAGTATAGCATAGCATAGAATAGAATAGAACAGAATATTTCAGTTGGAAGGACCTACAAGGAACATCTAGTCCAACTGCCTGACCAATTCAGGGCTTACCAAAAGTTATAGCATGTTATTAAGGGCATAGTCCAAATGCCTCTTAAACAGCGACAGGCTTGGGGCATTGACCATCTCCCTAGGAAGCCTGTTCCAGTGTTTGACCACCCTCTCGGTAAAGAAATGCTTCCTCATGTCCAGTCTAAACCTCCCCTGGCGCAGCTTTGAACCGTTCCCACGCGTCCTGCCACTGGATCCCAGGGAGAAGAGATCAGCACCTCCCTCTCCACTTCCCCTCCTCACGAAGCTGTAGAGAGAAAAGGACTATAAGAATCATATTAGGGGCAAGCTAACAAGAACGGGAGCTGGAGTGACTTGCTAGAAGTGTCTGAATAATTAGTTTGAGGCATACCATTTATTCTGGTAGTTTAGACTCACATTTTGTTTTCAGGGTGGCCTATTTTAGCTCTAAGCAGTTCATTTTCTCTAAATGGGTCAGAGTTTTGCAATCCCATGATTTCCTACTGTTGCTCATGCAGCAGTGGCTTTTCCACCTGATTGCCCAGTGACACCTCAGAGGTGCAAATACATGATTCAGACCGGAAAGTGTAACTTCCAGCAACAGTAACGGATTCGTCCTTTGAGCAAACATTTCAGTGCGACTTGGGAATCAAACTTGCAGCAGCTACAGTAATGCTGTGTCCTTAGGCACTGTTGATGAGGTACTGTGTTCCTTTTGCAATCTCACAATATATTCATCTTTCCAAATAAAACATTTTTGGGCAGCTTTTTACACTCACTTTCACAGAAGGCTCCTCTGGGTCCAACAGGTATCAAACTGGGGAGGGATCAACCCACTGATTATGCCTATTGTGCCTTTCTGGCCTCAGACCAGACGCTGCTTTTCCCATGTAGTGAGCCTGCAACAAGACTCTTCAGGCACTGCTCTCCAGAGCATTTCCAGTATCACGTAGCTGAGCACACCCAGAGGCTTAACATGCTGCTGGGGCACGTTCCTGTGGGCTTCCTGTGGACTGCCTGTGAAACAACCATGTGGACGAGAGGAAAGCAAATCACTGACCCCAAGGCCTCCTCACCAGCAATTATCACAGAGCAAATGGGCACAATCATTTTGTCTGTAAGCTCTCCCATAGCCACTTCAAGCAGGCTTTTTCAAATAACAAGGAACTTGCTTCTTAGCTGCAAAGTGCCTGTTCCTCAGCAGCTCTGCTCCCTTCTGTCAGTTTTCCATGCAGCCCCAAGGTGGTGCTGGGTACAACAGCTGGTATTAATGGGGTGACACAATGTAACAAATCAGCTAATGGACAAAATACGTATGAGATGCACAAACAGCACATTCTAGGTAATAAAAAAGGCACAGCTTCGCCCCTAATTTGGATCAGCTTGCAGAAGAATCAGCTGATGCATGAGTATACCTGACTAGCAGAAAGTTCTTTTGCTCCACGGACCCAGTTTCACTAATGTATATTAAAACTAATATGCAGGTTTAACTTTATAACCACTTCAGTAATAGTCATTGGCTATACCTATGCTTAAAGGCAGGACTACACTTAAGTGATTACCTAAACATGGATCCTTACCTGTGAGAATCTTAAAATGCCCCATACCACTGATTAACAATTGTGTGTCTTAAAGAGATTAACAATTGTGTATCACAAAGAGAAGTGAGGCAGACAAAGGTTAAGAGATGTGTCTTAACCTTTTCTAACAACCTGTGGTCGTTAACCTTAAAAACCCCAGGGTGGTAGCTAAAATATGCAAACATCAGCTAAAATCAGCACAGCTCCTCTGAAGGAAGGATACCTACTTGTCTGCTATTCCACTGGAAGCTTTAAAATGACATCTACAAAGAACATATTAGAAAACCAAAAATTAAATCATCATCCAGCAAAACAAACATCTGGAGGACAAATGGCTAAAACTGACAACTGACGCTTAATTCTTTAGAAGTGTCACATGCCTTCAGCTCCTACCTGACTTGTCGAGGATGATGGTGTTGCAGGTCAGAAATGAGGGGCTCACGAAGATCAGTAGAACAGGCCAAATGCAGTGCTGAACTCCCAGGGGAGCTGGTGGGATACCACTAATGGGAATGAGATGGGCTGTCAGCCTTCTACACAAGCTGAAGGAAAGGAGTGCAAGTGTCAGAAAAGAAGCTGTTTCTTCTCTTACTTGCTTTAATACACAGTCTTTAAATCCAGGGCATCTTCTTAGGGAATAGACAGAAAGGTGCAGTTAAGGGCTCCAAGGACACTTCAGGTTATTATTTCTTTTTATAGTTAGCTGCTATCCATAAAACTGAACTAGCTAAAATAATGGGATGTGTTAAAAATTTTGGATAACAACAGAAATATGGGATTTTTAGAAATGCTTGTTTGGAAAAGAGGGTAAATGATCTCATTCATTTCCCAATTGCCCTGCAAACTCTATTCTCAGCTCCTCTTAACTCACCCACCCCACTTACCTACCCAAACGTATCAGAGACGTATCAGTTCTCCATCATACTTGATAAAAAGACAGTAGTTTCATGTTTACTTTTAAAGAATATCTCTTTTCAGCCCACAGTTCCCTGCAAGCTATGCTAATTCCTCCAGGCTTCTTAAAATATGCCAGAAACATCACTGGTTTATCTTAATTACTATCTCAGTTGGAGTCACCAAGCTGCTATCTTCTTTGATTTTGTTGTCTCTGCAAATACAAATAAAACTGTACTTCGCTGAGTCTCTACTACAAACTAGGCAATACACACATCTACCTTTTACAGAAAGAAAGAAAGAAAGAAAGAATTAGCAGACACAGTATTCAGAAGGTATTACTCTGCCAGAAATCAGTGCTGGGGCAGAATGACAATGATACACAGGACTGTACCTACACTCCTGGGATTGCACAAAATTCGCTGGAATATGAAAAAAAGTTAAGGTCACTGTGTGGAACAAGTTGACTCACTCCATATTACTGTGAATGACAGGAACATTTTAGTAAATGCTTTTCTAAAGTTCTATAAATTTTTGGATGTATCTCAATTTGGCTTCATGAAAACTGAAACTTGCAGAGCAAAGATAATTTAAAAAAGCTTTAGCAGCTAAGTTCTTTGAGGCAGGTTTTTTTCATCTTTTTGGGTAACATTCATTTCTCCCCTTGACATGAAAAAAGCTTAAAGACCACAAAAGAACCTGGGACTTCTGGGAGGTGTGACTATTTTTCACCTTACCTAAAACATACTATTTCTTCGCTATGCCAAACTTTCACCTCCACTGCATAAAACAGTCTTACTAATGTTGTTTCTGTCTGTGAGTTTTATACCACTTCCCCAAAATGGATGAAAGAAGCATTTTTTTTGTTGTGTTGGACATCAAAATCAATGTGCCTCATCACCTCATCCCTCATTCCTCGCAGGGAATGCTTGGTCCTCAGCTCTCACGCAACTCCTCCTAGCTTTTGTGGTCCACTCCATCCATCCCCAGTAGTGGGAAGTTCTCCCAAGAGCATATAGACTGTTATTCATTCCTTTATGTAGCTGAGGCTTGGCTGCTTTGAAAAGCTTGGCTTCTCTTTCTTTCCTCCCTCCCTCTTCATTCCCAAGCTTAAACTTAAAACGTAAGCCCACAGCGGGTGAAATAAACCCTCAACCCCAACATCCCACAGTCCCCTGCTCTCAGGTCCATTAATCTACAAATGCATACAACGCTACATTTTTCAGATCCAGGTTGTAACTGATAAGTTACATGGCTACTCTCATCTTTTCAGGTGACAGTCAACTCCCTAAAAGGGCTGAAATACCACATCCAAACTCATTTCTCCAATGACTATTCAAATCACACAAGTGCAGTCAGGGTTGCAGGGCCTTGTCAGCACTCCCTGCTCACAAAGCTGACAACCTACCTCCAGGTAAATGGAAAATAAGGATGTTTTCTAATATTTTTTTCATGTTTATTTCATATATTCATTTTAGATACTTAGTGAAATCTGTCAGATGGTCCTTATACTTTTTTGTTGACCATCCCAGAATGCTGTGTGCTCCTTTATTACTCAAGAGCCATCTCAAAACCTTTTGTATACCTGCTTTTTAGCCTGCTTTCCTGAGGAAAAAAGTTTCTTCAGTCACATTGTTTGTCAGCCCCTTCTCCTAATAATTTTTTTAGCCCACTAGCCAATATCAGTCAGATTGGAAAGAGGGGCGAGTTCCTGAAGATGTGAAAATTCTGCAAGTTCTGTGAAACTCAGAGGTCCCGCTAAAGGGAGGGGACTATATCTGAGTCCCTAATAAGTGACAGACTGGCAAAATTCAGCCCTATCTATTCCAAGAAGCAGCACCTTACAGAACTAATCAACATACACAGATTTGTACAGTAAAACATGTAGGGAACATGGGGAAGAACTACCGTGTGCATGTGTACCTGCACAGAAGGTCTGGAGAAAAAAGAGAGATTAAGGGGTATGATGGAAAAAAGAGGTATTGCAGAAAGTGGCATTCAGGACTCTGGAAGGGGACAAACCATAGCAGTGACAGATGGCCATGAAGCCTCAAGAGTGAGCAGGGGTTATTCTGGAGGGCAGCGCGTTATATGGTACTCAGGACACAAACCTATAGGACATCAAGCTTCATGGAGATCCGCTTTATGAGGTCACCTGCTCATGCTCCACAAGTTATTGCTATTTCTGACACATTCCTGTTATAAGAGCATAGCTGAGTGGCATTAAGTGACCAAACATTTGGGTTGTGCTATCTGCAGTATTATATCCTATGCACTTCTGCCACAGGCCAACTACTTGGTCAGCTGGTGTCTCTGTGGCTTGAGCAGGTGTCCATCCAGGACAAACGTCATGTTGGGTAACTGTCCCCTAGTGTCAGGGGAACATGTGAGAACTTCCCACTTTCTTTCCTGGTAGGGTCTGAAGTAAAAGCAGTAGGGCTAATCACTGGAAAAAAAGGCTTCCTTAAGGTGAGGACTTGCAAAAGTGTAAAACTGGTATGAAACACTACAAAAGCAGAATGGTGAGTCAGCGCACTTTGACCAAATGTCAGCGACTACAAAAGGTCCTTTTGTTTTCAGGGGCCCAGGAAATGGCCCTTTTCTGAGATACCATTCTGTGGTTACCCTAGTACTGTGTGCAGTTTTCAGGCCACCTAAAATTCTAGAAATGTATCAGATCCATTTTCCCACCTATTAATAGTACTATTCTTTCCTGCCAGCCAGAGGAATTAATGTTTTTATTTGGTAGAGTGTGAAATGTTAACCACTTTCACTATTATGCCGTCACTGAAGTCAATTGGAATTATTACAAAATGATGAATTAGAGGTAAAATAATTTTTTCCTTGGATAGTATTTTCTTCAAATACTTTTGCCGGGGCCAGTTTAAGGAATCCACAAATTTCAAGGAAGACTTGCCAAAATAGATTTTGTCTTTCTGATAATTTGCTCACTGGAGCATTTCTCCCATCAGTATTATTGGGATAATGACTATGACCTGGATTTCACAGAAGGAAGGTTTGCAAGGAGAGGTAGTATCTTACTAGGCAGTGATATAGCTGAAGATAGGAGATGAGATTTCAAGGGTAAAACCCTGATATCAAACCCAATTTCACAATGCTGCTTCTGCAATCTGACGGGCAAACTCTCCTGCCACAGATAGGCAGGGACGTGGGAAGCATGCACAGGTTCTCTTAAGGAGTCAGCAGAAGTTGCAATCCTCACCGTAGTGGATACTAGTACCTGCACAAGCTCTCCTTCATCTTAGCTGGGGTCCTACAAAAAGTCTTCGGTCTTCCACTCAGACATGTTCTCAGTCAGCTTGTTCGTACTTCAGCTTCCCTTTCAAGGAGCCGCAAAATTACAAAACACCCCTCCTTCCAGTAGCTTGGCACAGACCTACAAGCCAGCACTAGTAGTGCTCTGTCATACTCACCTTTTTTTGTCCTGCCAACCCACTTACTACAGAAATCCATGAAAGAGGCCTTCCATGAGCCAGCCACATCTGATGATCTGTGTGGTGGCCTGTCTCTTCAGCCCAACGTACTGTGAACCTACTGCTTTCAGATTCTGGGCCCTTTGTTGACTCAACTGTAACACCGCTGTTTCTCCCAGTCGTTAGTGTAGTGTTCCTTAATGAGCAAGTAAACAATTTTGTCACATTAACAACTTTTTTATGGCATACACAGCTTGTAAAAGCACTAGTGTTGAGGGAAACAGCCTTCTATCAACCCAATGCTTTTAACAAAAAACAGGCTCTGTGGGTTTATTAGAAGGATTTGCAGTACATTATCTAAGGATTGCTAATTGCAAACTAAGCTTGAAATACAAATCAAAACTTCAAGCTATAATTTTCAGTAACGGTATAAAATGCATTAGGCTTTTCAACAAAGCTTAGCTGCTGCAGCAAGGTAGGAGATGAGATTTCCTTACCAAATCTTTCCTTACTCAGGATCTTTAACTATGGGTGAGTATTAACAATTCAGCTTCTGACTTTTGCTATAAATGTACATGTCTGTAGCTTCGATTAGTCCAGACTTGTTTGAATCGCGAAGTGAAGGTCCACTCACGCTCCCATTTCAATCAACAGGGGAAAATGCAGGCTTGCTTCCACCTTGTTAAGTTTAAACTTTGAATTCTGTGGAAAGAAAGACAGAAAGAAACGTCATTTCAATGGGTCAAGGGGATTTTCATGCCTCTGTAAAACCTGAGCAATGCTTTTTCACAGCATAAGGAAAACCATCATCTTTGGGATAATCTGTTTTGGTCCACAGCAAGAGCTATGCTTTTCTCCTACCTAGTGAAATCTAAGCTAGTCAAGCCCTTTCTCATCAGGCATCTGCACACTTCCTTGCTCAGAAAGCCTCATAACTTTTTGGTTCTGTCCCCGGCCTTGTTATGGCAGATGCATTCATGATAATGACTACTCTGCTAGCCTTGCATCTTCCTAATTTTGAGACCTTGAGAAGATGTGGGGAATAAAAGTCGTAGTTTAAAATTCCATAATTAAAAATACCTAAATAAAGAATAATTGTTTCAATGCTTGTGGCAGATAAGGAAATGGCAATTCCAAAATTCAGTCTACATGCTTTCCTGCAAAGATCTTTCAAAGATGTTTTAATTTTTAATCAGAAAGATTGAAGCACATCACTCAACACTTCTATTCATGGCAGAAATCTGATTTACTGAACTTGATTTGCTACTGATGGCAATCAAGACTCAATTAAAATGCTAAAGGAACACCTTCGCTACATTGTGGATTTGGAGTGAATTTCCCTTTTCTGGCTTCCACAGGGTCGGATGTACGATTTCAGGAAAAAAAAGTCTCAGTGACATTCAAGTTCATATTTAGACTCAGCTAAGACTCTTTCAGACGGCAGGATTTCTTTTTCTTCCTTTTCTAAGCTATTCCTTCCCCCTAGCTACAGCAGCTATTTATTTGTGAGTTACTTTAAATCTCTTCCATTTTATAAGGCATTTCACTTTTGACAGCACTGGAAAAAATGCAGCTTTGCCTTCTAAATTTAGTAGAAGGAGAAGGAAGAAAAACAGATTGTTTGCTGGTCTCTCTGCTTCTATTCTTCTGTTCCAAACTATTCTCCATAAGTTCCTGTCTATCGCCTTTTGTAAATAACATCTGCTTTTCAAACTCCCTGTCTGCTAATTAGTCTGAATCGTTTGTAAGAGTACAGTACTTATTTAGAAATGTACAAATCAAATGCTAATGGGTAGTAACAAGAATTTCCCACTCACTCAGCATTTATATCAATTTCCACATTAGAACTATGTAAAAAAACCCAAAAAACCAAACCTAGAAAAATTGCTGGGGGGAAAAAAAACCTGTTTCAAAATTATGCATTTGGGTTGACGCTGCCAAATACTTTCAATCTCAAGAAAGATTTTTCCGGTGATATTAATTTATTAATTGTCCTTCTTATCTCTTTTCTAACATATCAACTGGTTTGAGGATATCTCCCCTCTGCTGTGGAGAGCTTCAACCTACATCCTTTCTTTCTCAAAGGAATGTCTCAACTCCAGGCTACAAAGTAATTCCCACTCAGTTGCTTTCTGTCTCCACGACTATTTAGAAATTTCATACAAAACAAAATAGTGGAGACGAGCTCCATCAATAGAGATTGAAGGAAGGAAGTCCTGAAGTACTTATTTCCTGATTATTAAGGACTTGCTATTAAGAGATGGGAGAGAAATATAAATCTACTTTGCCTATGGCAAAATATGGCTTTGAACCAAAAATGTCTACTTTCACAAGGTAAACTTCCTGAACTCCAGGATCTCGGTGATAAACCCTAAGATCTGGTAAATCCAGTCCTAATGGTCTTTCATCAGTAAGTTCCTTAGCTGAATTAAGCACACTGAAGGACAAAACAGAAAAACTAACATGCTACTTTGATTAAAGCCTGACTAAGTAAAGTTCTCAAGAGCTAGCTGGAAACAGAACTGTGAGCCAGAGTCGTGTCAGAGGGGATTCTGCACAGCTTTGGTCTTGGATGTATGTTTTTTATGTGTTTTATGAATGATCTGGAGAAACATGTGATTGCTATCTGGGGGAAAAAACCCAAACAAACCCTGAACTCTGGCTGTACACCACTTGTTAACAGGCACCAAATCATTGCCAGAACAGCCAGCTACTGCATCCCCATCCCTCAGAAATCTTAGGGAGACAATCGGAATTTTAGGCAAATCCTTGAAAGCTGGAACTAACAGAAACACTCACCCCAGTTCTGGTCCCTCAGGTACATCAGTGTCTCTTCTGGAAAAACATCATTCTGAACCTCACCCTTGTGGCTTACAGTTTAATTGCTCAAGAGGCACATAAGCAATGGTGCCAGACAGGTACAGAAGCCAGTAATAGACAAAGGCATCACAAATTATTTGAAAACAACATCTCTAATGCCAGGTTTCTCACTCTGGCTCTTCTTTCCTTTGGAAAGAAGGAGCCCTTGGGGAAAAAAGAAAGGTTGCTAGGTTTGGGAAGACAGGGAATTCTCATTTCACGCCTCTCACAACTGAAAATGGCTGAAAAGCCCCAAATAGCTCAGTTGTTGCCACCTTATGACTAGCCAGGCCCTCTGACAGGTAATTTCACTGCTAGGGTGATCCCTTGACACCAAAGCAAAAGAATGGTCATAAGAGTTCAGACCAAAAGTCCATTTAACCCAGCATCCTAACTCTGACACTTATGGCCACGAGTGGCCATCAAGGGAAGGAAAAGAACAGGGCAGGCATATATGCTCCTTTTCCTGAGTGTTTTCCCAACTTTCAGCTCTTCCTAGTTCAGAAGATTTCCTGAACCTAATGTGGTTTGCCTACTTTTTAAACCCCAAAAGGTTTAAAGTGGAATACTCTTCCAAGTATTCACCAAGTTCACTTGAATATGGAATTTCATATGGAGTTTCACATGGAAACTCTGTGCATTCACAACAACCTTCATCAAGTTCTCCAGGTCTGCTATGACTCACTTCCCTGAGACGGGAACGCAATGCGATGCAAACACGTCAGAGCCAGCTTTAAGCCCACTAGTGTAGGTGATGACAGAAGTTCAGCCACAGCCTGGACTGACTATTTGCTTATTCGCAGAGCTTCCCCCATGAGTTTTGCAGCTCCTTTGAAGCTCTACGGTGCCACAGTGACACTGCTTCCAGATCACAGCTCAGGTCTGTGGGCATTGCGCTACAGTTATACTGACTGCAAATACAGTTCTTGTCTGCAACAGCTTACTCCTACCTAAAATTGGTAAGGAATCAGAGACTTCCTACTGGGGCACACTCCATAGTGGTGGAAGTCCCACACTGACATAACAAGGAGCAAGAGTGATCTGCTAACACCACTGTCCTGAAGCACTTAATGAGCGAGAACCAAGAGCTAAATTTCTGTCCTGTCCTCCCCAACTGCCGGTGGCACATTTGAGAGCAAAGTTTGACAGTGAATTAGAAACCATCCAACTGCAGAGTAGCAGTCTGCTATTTCTTATGGCTCCCATTTTGCATCTTTCTCAGTCAGTACAGCTTGAGCTCGGATCATGTCCCTGCTCACAAAAGGTTCTAGCTGAGTGACATCAATTTCACCCGAACTGTGCTATTTCCATCTCCATTTATCATGTTTATGGTAACATGTTTACTACTTAATGTTCATACAAAGCTTGGAAGATAGAAAGCGCTGTCTAACTGCTAAACGTTGTCATTTATGCAGTTCCTAAAATCTCCAAGGCAGGAAACACACATACAGGAGGCAGCTTGCAATGCCTGTCTTCCAGTACGCTAGACTGAGGGGCAGTTACACAGGGGCAACTGCCGTGGCTAGCTAACATAGTCAAAGGCAGGGTCGCATCCCGTACCTACTCTTCTTTTACGGCTACGTAGGCAGTCCTTTAATGAAAGACATGCCACTGAAAGGGTTGCCCAGAGCCCAGTGCCACGCTGCCCGTGCTGGCTGCAGGCAGGAGGGCAGCTCCCATTGCCTCTGCTGGGTCCCTGCAGGCTCCCACCTCCCTGGGAGCACACCTCTGGCACCTGAGCCAGCGCCGTTTGGCACACGGAGCAGATATTTATGGTGCCATATAAATGATCCATAGGAACACATACCTTATTAGTTCAAGAAAGAATGAAGGATTCCTGTGCACTGTGGTCTATTAAGTAATAGTAATGGATCTCAATCACTTGAAAGACCTCTAATTAATTTCTGTATTGGCAATGCCTGAGTTAAGAGGTTGGTCAAAAGATTATCATAGAATCATTATTAAGGTTGGAAAAGAGCTCTAAGATCATCGAGTCCAACCGTCAACCCAACACCACCATGCCCACTAAACCAGGAGATTAACTCCTGTCCCCTCAGTGTTGCTCAGCCTTTCAGTACCAATTTCCATGAGCCAGGCAATGCTGCAGGAATCAAAAACCTAAAGAGAAAAAAAAAAATCTAAAATAGCTATTTTCATTACCACCTCCTCCCTCCCTCACTAGTTGACAAGAGATACTGTAATGCAGAAGACTAATGGAGGGGGGAAAAAAAAGGTTTTGCTGCCGAAAAGATACCTTCCTCGCTCTGACATAATCCTCCTGATCTATCTAAATTGCTTCCCTCCTTAGCCTCCCTCTCCATTTTGGATGCTCATTCATTTTGAATTTCCTTCCGAATCATTCTCCTCCTCTGCTGCTGACTGAAGAGTTCTAAGTCATACTCACAAGTTAGATATTTCCTGATATTCCTGTGCCTAAACCCAACTTTTCCTCTAGTTTTCTGAAAAATCTAATCTGTTGTCAGCTGCCAAGCTTGGACTACAAGGCAAGCTGTATGCTGAACCTCTCTGTATGCACTTTTTATTACAGAAGCATACATCAACCCAGGGATGACAAGTGAAGCAGTTTCAACTGGCACATTTTCATTCTACGTTACTGAAGTACTTACATCCTGCTTCTAAGTATATATTACTCTATACAGGGTATGTCTATAATATACACTTACCGTGTAAGCACCAGGACTATAATTTTTAAACAGCGGTTGAAATCCTCAGTCACTGATATGGTTTTGGCAACATACTGCCTTTCATTTTCCATATCACTAACTCTGTTTAACTTAAATGCTTTCAATTTTAAAAACTGTTTTCTCATGAGTTCAATAGTTACATCTCAGACATCTCCTGCACCATCTAAATTGAAGTATGAAATCTCATCAAGATCCAGGAAATCTGTCTCAATGCGTAATGTAATAATGAGACTTAAAAACTGCTCAGCTAATAGACATAGATAGGCTAAGAGTTACATTAAGCTCAGACTCCCCCATTCCTAACTGAACCTTTGACTGCAGTGAAGGTCTGATACCTGCTGTCACAAAACGTTCCTTAAAGGACAACTCAGGAACGTGGCAACAATAAATAGCTAAACTTTCTAAACTAAGGCTGCCATTACCAGGTTTCTGAGTCTGCACTGACCTCATAAGATACAGACTAGCAACCCCACAGCTTCCAACACATCATTTGGTTAGAATAGTCTTCGATTTTGCAAATACCTCTTAAGATAAGCTCAGCCTAGGCCAAAGATCCCAGCTTGTAAGCAATCTCAAGGGACACAAGCCTTGCTGGGCACAAAGCACAGGCACACTTTGGTCAGCAGTTCAGAAGATGTAACCACCTTCCTTTTCCATATCCCAGCTGCTGCATAGAATAGAATCATAGAATCATAGAATCATTGAGGTTGGAAAAGACCTCTAAGATCATCGAGTCCAACCGTCGACCCAACACCACCATGCCCACTAAACCATGTCCCTAAGCGCCTCATCTACACGTCTTCTAAATACCTCCAGGGATGGGGACTCAACCACTTCCCTGGGCAGCCTGTGCCAATGTTTCACCACTCTTTCAGTAAAGACATTTTTCCTCACGTCCAATCTAAACCTCCCCTGGCACAACTTGAGGCCATTTCCTCTCGTCCTGTCACTAGTTACTTGGGAGAAGAGACCAACACCCACCTCGCTACAACCTCCTTTCAGGTAGTTGTAGAGAGCGATGAGGTCTCCCCTCAGCCTCCTTTTCTCCAGGCTAAACAACCCCAGTTCCCTCAGCCGCTCCTCAGAAGACTTGTTCTCCAGACCCCTCACCAGCCTCGTTGCCCTTCTCTGGACACGCTCCAGCACCTCGACGTCCTTCTTGTAGTGAGGGGCCCAAAACTGAACACAGTATTCGAGGTGCGGCCTCACCAGGGCCGAGTACAGGGGCACGATCACCTCCCTACTCCTGCTGGCCACACTATTTCTGATACAGGCCAGGATGCCATTGGCCTTCTTGGCCGCCTGGGCACACTGCCGGCTCATGTTCAGCCGGCTGTCAACCAGCACCCCCAGGTCCTTCTCTGCTGGGCAGCTTTCCAGCCACTCTTCCCCAAGCCTGTAGCGCTGCATGGGGTTGTTGTGGCCGAAGTGCAGGACCCGGCACTTAGCCTTGTTGAACCTCATACAATTGGCCTGGGCCCATCGATCCAGCCTGTCCAGGTCCCTCTGCAGAGCCTTCCTACCCTCGAGCAGGTCAACACTCCCACCCAACTTGGTGTCGTCTGCAAACTTGCTGAGGGTGCACTCAATCCCCTCATCCAGATCATCGATAAAGATATTAAACAAGACCGGCCCCAGTACTGAGCCCTGGGGAACACCGCTCGTGACCGGCCGCCAACTGGATTTGACTCCATTCACCACAACTCTCTGGGCCTGGCCGTCCAGCCAGTTTTTTACCCAGCGCAGAGTCCACCTGTCTAAGCCGTGAGCCGCCAGCTTCTCTAGGAGAATGCTGTGGGAGACGGTGTCAAAGGCCTTGCTGAAGTCCAGGCAGACCACATCCACAGCCTTTCCCTCATCCACTAGGCGGGTCACCTGGTCATAGAAGGAGATCAGGTTGGTCAGGCAGGACCTGCCTCTCATGAACCCATGCTGGCTGGGCCGGATCCCCTGGTTGTCCCGCTCATGCCTTGTGAGCGCCCTCAAGATGAACCGTTCCATAATCTTCCCCGGCACCGAGGTCAGGCTGACAGGCCTGTAGTTCCCCGGATCCTCCTTCCGGCCCTTCTTGTAGATGGGCGTCACATTGGCAAGCCTCCAGTCGTCCGGGACCTCCCCCGTTAACCAGGACTGCTGATAAATGATGGAAAGCGGCTTGGCGAGCACCTCCGCCAGCTCCCTCAGCACTCTCAGATGGATCCCATCCGGCCCCATAGACTTGTGAGCATCCAGGTGGCGTAGCAGGTCATTGACTGCTTCCTCTTGGATTATGGGGGGTTCATCCTGCTCGCCATCCCTGTCTTCCAGCTCGGGGGGCCGAGTACCCTGAGGATAACTGGTCTGACTATTAAAGACTGAGGCAAAGAAGGCATTGAGTACCTCAGCCTTTTCCTCATCCTCAGTGACAATGTTCCCCCCCGCATCCAATAAAGGATGGAGATTCTCCTTGGCTCTCTTCTTGTCATTAATATATTTGTAAAAACTTTTTTTGTTGTCTTTAATGACAGCGGCCAGATTGCGTTCTAGCTGGGCTTTTGCCTTTCTCATTTCCTCTCTGCACGACCTAACGAGATCCCTGTACTCTTCTTGAGTCGCCTGCCCCTTCTTCCACAAGCGGTAAACTCTCCTTTTTTTCCTGAGTCCCAGCAAGAGCTCCCCGTTCAGCCAGGCCGGTCGTCTTCCCTGCCCGTTCTTCTTACGGCGTACAGGGACAGCCTGCTCCTGCGCCTTTAAGACTTCCTTCTTGAAGAACGTCCAGCCTTCCTGGACCCCTCTGCCCTTCAGGACCGTCTCCCACGGAACTCTCTCAACCAACGTCCTGAACAGGCCAAAGTCCGCCCTCCGGAAGTCCATGGTTGTGGTTTTGCTGCCCCCCCTCCTTACTTCACCAAGAAGCGAGAATTCTATCATTTCATGGTCGCTAAGCCCAAGACGGCCTCCGACCACCACATCTCCCACCAGTCCTTCTCTGTTAGTAAACAGCAGGTCGAGCGAGGCACCTCCCCTGGTAGGCTCACTTACCAGCTGTGTCAGGAAGTTGTCTTCCACACACTCCAGGAACCTCCTAGACTGCTTCCTCTCTGCCGTGTTGTATTTCCAGCAGACGTCCGGGAAGTTGAAGTCCCCCACGAGAACAAGGGCTAGCGATTGAGAGACTTCTGCCAACCGCTTGTAGAACGCTTCATCCGCCCCTTCATCCTGGTTGGGTGGTCTATAACAGACTCCCAGCAGGATGTCTGCCTCGTTGGCCTTCCCCCTCATCCTTACCCATAGACACTCAACCGTACCATCATCACAATCGTTGAGCTCTATACAATCGAAACACTCCCTAACATACAGGGCCACCCCACCGCCTCTCCTTCCTCGCCTGTCCCTTCTGAAGAGTCTATAGCCATCCATTGCAGCACTCCAGTCGTGAGAGTCACCCCACCATGTTTCTGTGATGGCGACTAAGTCATATCTCTCCGGCTGCACAATGGCTTCCAGCTCCTCCTGCTTGCCGCCCATGCTGCGTGCATTGGTGTATATGCACTTGAGCTGGGCTATCGATTTCGCCCCCGGCATCGGCATGCTACCCCTAGGCTCATCTCTAGTGAGCCTGGTTTTATCCCCTTCCCCCTTCGAACCTAGTTTAAAGCCCTCTCGATGAGCCCTGCCAATTCATGAGCCATGATCCTTTTTCCCCTGTGAGACAGCTGAACTCCATCTGTCACCAGCAGGCCCGGTGCCGTGTAAACCTCCCCATGATCAAAAAAACCAAAATTCTTCCGATGGCACCAGCCCCAGAGCCACGCGTTGATCAGGTGTGTTTTCCTGCTCCTTTCAGTATCCTTCCCTGCCACTGTAGGGATAGAGGAAAACACTACCTGCGCTCCCGATCCTTGAACCAGTCGCCCCAGTGCCCTGAACTCCCTTTTGATCACTGCAGGACTTCTCTCTGCAACCTCATCACTGCCAGCCTGTATAACCAGCAGCGGGTAGTAATCAGAAGGCCGTACCAAACCAGGGAGCTTCCTAGTGATGTCTCTGACCCGGGCCCCAGGGAGGCAGCAGACTTCCCTGTGGGACGGGTCCGGTCGGCATATCGGGCCCTCTGTTCCCCTCAGAAGGGAATCGCCTATGACAATTACCCTCCTTTTTTTCTTAGCAGCGGCAGTCATAATGCGTGGGGCTGACTGCCTCACCCTAGGCGACCCCCCGGATGGACCTTCGTCTACATGCCTCGTTTGCCTCGCCCTCAAGTTCGAGGGCCCCATATCTGTTGTGTAAAGGCAACCGGGAAGGTGAGGGAGGCCGGGCAGGGGTTCGCCTGGCACGCCGAGCATTAGGATCTCCATCTTCTTTGTCAGTCAGCTTAGCCCCCACCTCCTACACTTTTGCTTCACAAAAGCAATGCACTGGAAACAAATGACCCAAAACAGTGAGCCACTTAATAAGCTCTTGACTGGTGCATGTGAACAAGTCAATGCTGGGCATCTCCATTAGGATTCTGCACCAGACCCCGTGCAGCCATTGCTGCAGAGCAAAGATGGATGCTGGAGAGAATCAGTCTTGCACAGGGACCAGCCCAGCAATTCCCACACCACAACAAAAGCACTTCTCAGACTAATAGGATGGGGGCAACAGGATACAGAACAGTTTAGGGACTCCTGATATCTACAGTGATGGAGTGATTTGAGGGTTTTTTTCAGTTTAAAACTTTTTTTATTTGCTTTTATGAACAGCTTTATTACAAGGTCTAATTTTAGTCTACTTTACAAGCGGTATTGCTTGCTGGCTTAAAATATTTGGTTTATTATATTCCAAAGCTTTATATTTTAAGGAGAAAAAAGGGATAACTTTATATCTCTTCTGGCCAAGTTTGAAGGTTGGGTCTTTTTTTAAGACAGTACAGTACAGAGCTTGACTGTGAAGACAGACTTTAAGGAAAACAACCTCTGAAAAGGTTTTCTAAGGCAGAATTAAGAACAAGAAAAATCTACTTCTACTCAGTTGTTCTTAATGGGGTGCCTGGTGAGTCAGCGTATTTAGAAGTCCTTCTAGGTTACGGCAGCTTGTCTACTTTTATGTTTTGATCCTACTTTGATTCAGCTTTCCTTAGATATAAATACTGTAAACCTGAAAGTCAACCTGAGGTCAAGCTCTGATGGCAGCAGTATACACATTATGAAAGAATAATGAAGTTGTGTTACAACGCTGTGAGACATAAGCTGAGGGTTTAGATGGTCATGTTCCTGCCCCTTCTGCCTCCTTGAAGGCTAAAAAAAGGGCAAGACCTCGCAGAACACAAGTCACAGCTCTGAACTGAGATCTGATAAAAGGACAATGTGGAAAGCAGAATAAAAATCTGTTACCCCTACTAAAAAGTTCAATAAGGTGTTGTAACTCAAGGAACCAGAAACACTATTTTTGGAATGACAAAACCTAATAAACTTCAACAGGAGGGAAGATTCTTAAAACAAACTGAACAGCCATTTCTTTCCCTGCAAATATTAGAAAGGAAATCAGATCCATTCATTTGGAAGCAACTACTACTGTAAAGGAGCTCTTTTTTTGCCTGTTTGTTTTGGGGTTTTTTTTAAAACCCAAGTCATGCTAATCAACCCCAGCTATGATACAGAAAAAAATTATGTGAAACTCTTTCCATATGGGTCTCTCTGTAAACAGCAATATTTCTGAAACAAATTTTGTATAAAGAATTCCAGAGAGTAAGCAGAATAGTCTGAAGTTAGTTTCTAAAAAGCACTTTTCAGAATTATTTAAAACATATGGAAGAACTGGTCTTTTGGTTAAACAAGATTCTTGAATCTGAGATTCAGTTTTATGCCTGAAATGGTTCCTGGTAGATTTTCAAATAATTTTACTTTGCCTGCTTCACTATTTCTGACTCTGAGTTACAGATCCTTAGAACACATTTTTTCTTCAAGACTAACTATAGTTGGAGCAGACAATGTAAAATTCCCCGTTCTGAAATGTCTCAGGAAGTGGAGAGTTCAAAACAAAGTTTTAATGGCCTAAAGGGTACATTTATAGTTTGGCTGTTACATAAAGTACTGTCAGAATCTGAATATCATTCTTACTTGTTCAGTCAAAATTTGTAGCTGACATTAAACTACAATTGATATAAATAAGCTTGCCTGACACCAGCAGTATTTATAAGTGTGCTTAATACCCAGTCACATACATCATATCTACAAGTCCTCCCTGATAAGACTTCCAGAATTTTGCATGTATGTTCTGCAAAGGAAAATATCTACAGGTCAATTATTCAATGACCTTAAGTCACAGGGCTCAGGTATGGAAAGCTTTGAGGTCTGAGTCCTTCCTGCTTCAGGAATTAAACTCTTTTGTGAGTTCATAAATAACTAAGGTAGCCAGCAGGTTTATGCAATATTTATCTTATTTAAATTCACCAGAAGGTACAATTTTCCCTGTGCTCAAAGTCCGAGAGCAAACAGGTTTGCCTCCCTCATGCTTGTGTGCACAGTTCAGAAGACCACTGTGCAAAACAGAACCTCTCAAAGCAGGCTCTGTGGACCAAGTGGAGACAGATCCCCTGGACCAGCTAGCTGGCTCTGCTCTTCGTCTCTGGCTGCAGCCTGTGAATTGAAAGATCACAGACTCTTTCATACTGCTATTCCAGGTAGGCCATTGCTGTAATTGCCATCAGGGAAATGTTGTAATCTCATGTGGGAGAGGATATAAATAATCTTGAATGGGTTGTGAAGTATCCAGGAGACAATTTGTCTATTAAGACATGAGCTGCACTGTGAGCCACACGTAAGCAAACCTTGTTTGGTTGCTTATGAACCGTTAAGGATTTTTCTTACTCTTAAAGGTGATACCATCACTAAGAATAGACTATGTTACCTCTTTTTATATCAGGCTGTATAATAGCTAATCTGCTTATACCAAAGGGCAGACACTTCACCATGCTGGGTAACCTGCCCCAGTTCAGATTCAAAAGCTCAAGATCTAAAGACAGTCTGAGGCCTGTAAGTGGCAATGTTTAAGGTTTACCACATTTCCAAAGCTTGCTTTCTTCTGCTTGTCTTCTTATACAGATACATCCTTCAAGTTTGTGTTCAAACAGCCTGTATCTGATGTAGAGTTTACTGGTGTTACTATGCCACCATTAGGATCAACCAAGAAAATCTGAGCACTACACTGGCTTGAGACTGTGAGGTCCATTACTTGTGGCATCAGGGAAGACCAGAGGTGACTTCAACCAGCGCAGAGAGCCTCTCAAAAGCAGCTGAGCGTTTGAGGGGCCCATACTCATCCTGTCAGGGCTCCGCATGCAGGAATAGGGAGTACAGGCAGTAGGAAAGACTCAGAAAGATCCCAGGAAGGGTCTAGGAGAAGTGCAGTGGCCGAGGAGGCACTGAAATAACCAGTAGCAGGCTGCCACAGACTGCGCTAACTCAGGACCGCAGGAAAAGGATGAGCAGAAGACCAAGATACAACAAAGTTCTTACACAATCACTGCTCTGAAAGGAAGTTAAAAGTCAGAGTGAATACAGGAGGACTCAAACCAGGTTGAGTCTCCTTGGGCAAGTTTTGCAGGGTCACAAGTCTGTCCCTCACACCTGTACCAGACACTGGGCCAACTTGCACAGCTTCCCTTCCCCCTTTTCTCCCCTGGTCAAGTGACCAAAATTAAGCACTGTTTTCTCCTATCTCTGTGTTAAGAAACATAGTAGACAGAAAGGAAAAACAGCCTCAACTGCAAAATTCCCTCCTTAGTCATAGGTATGAGAAAATGCTTCACTGTAGACAGGAAAAGTGAACACCCATTCTCCTCCCTTTCACCTCCTCCCGGGACACTGGGTTCAGTTAATGGAAATACCAGGGGAGTGTCTTCTTAGAATTTAAATGGCATGTTATTACAGGGAATTGGGAAAAAAAAAAGGTTGCACAATTTTTCTCACTGTTTGTATTAACTTTTAGTTACAACATGTATGCACTCCATAGCATAGGAGATGTGTAGTCTATCCAGTACCCTAAAGCCCTAATTATCAATACTGTATGCTCCCAACATTTCCGTATTTGTACATAAAACCAAATTAGCAACATCCACCAAGCCAAATTCTTCCCTTGTTCACACTGATACAACTGTTCCTGTCTTAAAAGTAACTGGGATCCATGCTCAATTTGCTCTGCCTTCATGTAAAGTTTTATGTCTTTCTTAAGCACACATTTTATTACTAGGTCTCTTATTTCCATCTGCTCATACTGACTCACACAAAAAGTCTCTCTTTAGGGCATTCTATAAACAAACTAATGAGATTAATGCAAATTACAGCAGCCATTCCTTCTACCACACCCTTCTCAATGCAAAGGCCTGTATGTGCAGAAGGGATATGTGGAGTTATGTTTCCAAATCGGAGCTGCAGATTTTGTTGATGTAAATAAAATATTCACGTTTCTTCCAAGAGTTGCACAATGAAAATTTTCCTTGTTACTTTGACTATACTCACATATATTTTTTTTTTAATTAAAAACTTAGTGACAAGTGGTAGACCTTTGATGGTATTAAGTGGCTTTCTCCACAGCCGCTCCTTGGGGTCAGCTCTAACTGTATTCCTGAGCCAGGAACGTGCCACTGACAATTGCTGATCTACAGTACCTAGCCATATGACTAACACATGTCAGTTTTCCCAACCACTTACAGAGCTGAGCAGTGTCTAGTGATCTCTGTGTCTCTACTAGCAAGGCCTGTGACTGCCCTTGGTTTTGCATCATGTTGAATTCTCCTGAACGCTCCTTTGCAAGGGCTGCAAAGCAACGGCCCGCGAGTTGTCAGAAATAAAGTTCCAGAAATCACTAGTCACCGGCCTTTCACCAGAGGTAAAAAGCTGCAGCCAGGGAAGGTGATATTTGGGACGACTCATTTGAGATGCAGTATGTTCTCATTTATTCTTCAGCTGTGACATCCACACATTGCCACTCATTCAGAGAAGTAGATACTGGTGCTAATGAGATGCCCTCAGCAATCTGCAATTCCCTTTCTTCAGCAGAACAATACCCTTTGACCTAAACGTTCCTTTTTTTGGCAGAATGTTTAAAGTATAAGCAAATAGATATATTTTCACCTTTTTTGTTTTATAAATCTGAACAGCATAAAAAAGCAAGTAGCGAACAAGCAACTAATTAAATTCTTCCTTGGAAGAACAACAGCAACAGCACAACCTTTTTATGAGCCCCATGCTTTTAAACTGGCTACTCCACTTTCTGATTTTTTCGCCTCCCTTCTTTCTTCTACTTTTAATATACAGTTCATGAAATACTGGAATTAATTATCTCCACAGCAATATTCATCAAAGCACTCCTGCCTCTGTGGAAGCCAGGGATGAAAAGTTACTAGACAAATCTAAAGGAAAAGTGCACCCATTGGATTCTTACAAGCAGGCTAAATGTTCACAGGATAAAATGAATCAAACTGGAACATTTCTTTCAAAATGTATTTCCTCTCAGCTCATGTCTCTGAGTGGTGCTCGTATTACCTATCTTGATGATGAACATATTTTCAAGAGCATTTTTCTGCTAACAAATAGACATTCTGAGAGGTAACCATATGTTTAAGTGCTCCACAGAGCCATGGTCTGAAAGAGGAAAGGTTCTTATGGAAAGTGTGCCAAGACAAAATCCTGGCCCACAGAAGTCAATAAGAATTTTGCTTTTGATTTTAATGAAGCCAGGATTTCACTCAAGAGAACTGCAGAAGGGTCAACCTATTCAGAGAAAAAAAGTATCCAGATGTCTCACAGTATTATGGACTCAGAAATCAGAAATTGCTGTAGCACTGTGCAACCTTTACTCACTTGCTTTACTGCATGAAATAGAACGCCTTATTTTTAACTAAAAATTATTTTTTCCCAATAAAACTAATCTAAAATAATGTATTGGAGGAGAAATGCAGGTCTACCGTATTGTGAGACATACAAATACCTGTTGTGCCTTACAGCTTAATCCTTCTGCAGAGAGTTAGATTTCTCTTTTTTATGTTGACAGCCACATTTATTTCTACTTTATAGATTTATACCAGAGTAAAAAGAGAACAATGAACCTCTGGACTGATAATACAGGTGGTATTTTGGTTTTGTTGTTTTTATGTTTTTTTTCTAAATGGGAAGGTGATAGAAGATTCACTAGCACTCACAGGTATGCATGTCTGCAAGGCTAGTCAGAGATATGAATGGCCAGTTTCACTCAGCTGTCTTAAAAAACTACTGTCTTAAAAAACGGACACATGCCTTCAGTTAAGACCAAGTTATATACCCATTTTAGAAGCCTGGGGAATTTTAATCACCATCCTATTATAATTTAATTGCATTCAGCCTCTTTTTCTCCTCCCAATCCCTTCCAGACACTGTTTTTCTGTTGTGTTCAGACAGTATTCTGTTGGGATGCTGCCATTCTGCCATATCTTTGCTTAGAAGTATACACAAGGAGAATGTAATTCCTGCCAAAGCTCTTACCAGTTGTAAAGCAAACAAAAAGTGTCCTCAAAATGTTCCATCATATGCAAAATCAGACAATGTATGTCAAGGAAACTTCACGTTTTTAATGGGGCTTGTATCTCAGTTAGTGTCTCTTGGTGTCTCCTCCCTGATAGGAATGTATATTGAAATAGCGCGCAGTAACCTTGCCATTACCACCCAGCCTTTTGCTTGAGAAATCCAGCACTGCAAGCCCAGGCTCTTTGAGTCACTCGTCTCGAGCTTTTGTCTGCCAGTGCAATCTGTCACTGTCAGCCTACAAGGAGAGCCCGACAACAAACCATGTAGTAAGTAATCAACCCACAAATACTTCTACGTCCTTTCCCACTGTAATTGCAAACCTTTGAGCTTGAAACTGATCTCAGTTATATCAGCATAAATCCTGACTAATGCCATCAAACTATGTAATTCCCAGTAATTATTTTAAGGGAAACGAAACCAGATTCCAGCACAATGAATCCTAAAAGCCAGATGAGACTTAATATAGTCATATCCTTTCATTTTATGAGCCAAAACCCAAGTGAGCAGCAGCGCTAACTGACCCTCAGTGTACACTCTCATCACAAGTAAATTACAGAATATTACTATTAACTTTTTCACTAGTGTTGCAAAGAACTATTAATTTTTTTTTTGCTTGGAATCAGCTGAGTGTATTTACTGTGTAATCACCAGAAATAAGTGCCGTCTTTGCCAAGTGTTGGTTATGTAATTACAGATTAATAACAAGGGTACCTGTGCTGTAGCACAAAGCAACACTCCCTAGATCTGTTCTTGTATCCCGAACACTAAGGGGCTGAGAAGCTCTCTGATTCCAGACCAAAGGATATGGCTGTGTAATTTAATCACTACACTGCCCATGAAAAATACTTCCAAGGGAAATTTCATTTATTTTTTTAATTGGGGAAGGAGTTCAGTTCCTCAGTACCAAAGCAACTCTGATAAAAAGCAGAAACACATATTTGAAACAGGCTTCCCATTTTAATTGGTCTGTCCCAGGCTTGATACCAACTTTCACCACCTTAGTGAGCATTACCAGAACTTCCAGGGGGCAAATGTGAAAAGTTGTCAGGTGCATCTCAGCACTGAGCTGTAGTAAGCAGAACGACAGCGGTACTGCTGAATTGGGCTGGTCCCAACTCTGAGGGAGATGGAGGAAGCCTGAATGAAAAAGCCAGCCTGCAGCAGCATCACCCTTTTTTCTGGAGAATGACCAGTACCTCAGGCAAGTTTGTTGTCTTCTTCCTCCCGCCTACTCAGCAAAACAACTAGCTTGCACAGCTGGGCCTCAGCATATGTCATTTATCCAGAAAAAGGAATCCTGGAGAAGAGCTACAAGGTTTTATCCAAACATGAAGCACAGATCTCCCTCTTGGCAAAACAACTGCCTAGAATGCGTTTAAACATGAGACTCTCCGAGTTGACTGTGGCAGCAGCGGCAATTGCTATCTTCCTCAAGGCATCCTTGCATCAAGCAACCTGTCATGAAATAGAGGGAGCTGAACCCCGTCCCTATTTCTGGTCTGGTTTGAATGCACACTGCTGTGGTTTCAGGCCATGACTCTCCTCTTCCCTGAGGTGGAATTTCGGTTCCAGGGCAAGAACCATAAAAACTAACCATACACGCAATCTACAAGGCTCACCTACCTATGCTTCATTCTTTCATGCAGGGATCCCCAACCATTCTGTTGAAGACATAATATATTTTAAATGCCACAGAGAGTGCTGAGCACAAGAGGAAAAAAAAAATTCCAGCCATGCAACTGTGGATTCCTGCTTGTATTATCTAAGGCTTCGGCAAGATCTTCTTACGCCAGCATGTCTGTAGTTCAGAGGACAGATTGCTCCATCCGAGTCTCTGCTTCTCCCTCAATCTGTTGACCTTCTCATGGCAGTCCCTTTCAAATTGGGTACACAAAAGTAGAAGCTTCCAAAATAAAACAAAGCCCTAATTATTCCCCTAATTTTTACACGAGGGTAGCAATTAGTTTACAGTCTGTTGCAATGAGCTCCTGTGTGGCTTGTGTAACAAATGAGGTCCCTTCAATGAGATGGTCACTGCCAGCAGTGGCTTAAATGCCAGTTGTAAATTATTTTTGTTCCAAACACATCACTAGCATTACTTTATCCACAGAGCTTGTCTTGTGCTTTCAAGATTCAGGGAAAATGAGTGTTTGCTATACGTGGTTGGTACACTAAGAAGCAAGGACTACATTTTTTTTCTAAGTACTTAGGTGCCTGGCTCCCATTTAAATCAATGGAAACCTTTAGAAACCTGGCCCCAAATGACCGGGGGCTTGTGTACGCTGTGCCTGCTCTACTGCCTTCGGGCACATGCTTAGCCAGTTGGTATACCAAGTGCTACAAGGAGCCACAAAAACAGCACAGTACTGAGTCATCATTAAAGTGAGCGTAGTTTGTCAAACTACACCAAGGGTCTGATGAAGAATAAAGGCCACAGTCATTAATATCATCTCTGAAAGCACCTTCTCTTCTGGATTTCATATCCATACAGATTAGTGCTGTTGGAAGTGCACCGTACAGTAATAAATGTTGAGTATTCAACGTAACCCAAAGCATAAGAGTTGACTCAGGAGATCTACCAAGAGCACGCAGTTGTAAGCCACGATTCATGCACTAGTACTAGTGAACATGATCCGTCTGGGAAGAGGGGAAGAGCACCACCCTAGCTCTCACAATGGGACCATCCTGATGTGAATTCTAGCACCTGTACCCTTGCTCACAACCTAGAGAGTCACACCAGTTCTGCTCAGAAGTCTTTTATAAGCACGAGCAGTTAATAGATTGGCAATGCAGCAAAAAGATTTAGAAATTGGGTAGTAGTTAATTTTTCTTAAAACCCTTGGATATGAATTAAAACAAAACCAGTAGGCTTCAGCCCAATGTGAATAATTTAGCAAGGACGTTAGTGTCACTATTTCAGTCACACCGGCATGTTTTCTATTTACATTTCCATGTCTGCAACTTAACCATATTCCACATGGGAAAATTAATGCCCTGGTCTGTACAGGTCTTACAACAAAACTACTTTTTCTGACCTGATTTTACTAATTTAAATCAATGGCAAAATTCCTGTTCACTTTGACATGAGCAAACCCAAATCTAAAGCTACGTGTTGCCTATCACTGAAAACCAAGAAGATACAATTTTACAAGGCTATGATCTACCTACCGTTCATCTACTGCGCCTCATAAGTGTCTCCTTTCTGGAAATGATAAATAAATCTACTCAAACTAGAGCTACAGTAAGGAATGTACATACATACTAGGTTTAGACTAGACTTCGGACCCAAAACTCAGTTAAGGAGCTCTTGAATCTGAGCTGGAATATAAACAGCAGAACTGATCTCTGATCTGACAGTCCAACTCTACCACTGTCAATTTTCTAAAATATTCAAGTACGGTCAGTAACAAAAGGGTGGAAATAGCAAAACCAGGACTATTCTACTAATCTGTGAAAATACCACAATAACCCCTCATAGAATGACTGCTCTAGAATGAGAATATACTTCTTTTCTCCCCTGTTTTTTGATACAACCATCTAGACAGAGACACTCACTAATTCCAGATAGTATTTTAACATACATTGAGCAAGAAAACTTATTGTCCCATTTTACTGTCACAATAATCCGACATCTGCATTGCTACAGATGTGAATATAAATGGCAGAACAGCAGCTGAAGGTACAAGAAACCTATAAAAGAAATGCATTTTCTGCAATGATGATTGGTATGATTTTTTCACTTTACAATATCGGCCAGTGGGCAGGAAGTAATTAAGAAGGGGTTTTCACCCTCTGCTGTGTGGTCTTTCAAAGAAAGATCTCTCGGCAAAGACCTCTGCATAGAGATTGCATATCCATGACACTTACTACTAAAGGTGCTGGAGGGGTGGGCAGGAGAAAGCGATTCACTAGGCACTCAAAGCAGGGGAAAATGCTGCGAGGAGGAAGAGAAACTCTTCCTTACCTACTGTTGTAGTGTAGCTTTATTGTTAGATTTTGATGAGGGAAAAGGCAAGGGGAAAAACACGCAAACCAAACAACACTTGGTTAGTGGCTTCAAAAAAAAGACTGGAATCTTGAATTTCAAAAGCGTTTTGTTTCCATTTAATGCTGGGGGAGTAATAGTTGAAGAGCAAAGTGCACCATGCAGACCTTCAGAATCCTCAAGCAGGAAAAGTGGTTCCTTCACAGCTGTTGGTGACAGATTCATGGAAACACACAGGTAAACACGGAGGCCTGGCAGGTGATGGGTCAGCCTACTTGAGGCAAAGTTAAAAGGTTAACCCCTATTTTCTTCAGAATAAAATGTTACTGCCCTTTGTTCTTACAAATAATCCTGAAAATTAAAAAATCCACCAAAATCAGTCATTAAGGCTATAAGTTTTCCCAAAAGCTTGCTGACACTGCACCCTCAACCTCAACTTCTCATCTGTGGTATTTACAGTAACTATACCACATTTCCCATCTCCTGACTTGCTGATTTCCTGGTTAACTATATAGGCCAGTGGTGGGGGACAAGGAGGGGAATCATGGAAAAAATAGAGGGAAACAGCTATAACCGCTTAGAAAAAAATGAACAAATCTTTTGTCTTCTCTGGATCTGTCATCCTGTTGAAATAAAAGCTTTTCAAGGAGATCATTCCCCATCTGGCAAAGGTCTGACTGCATTCAGATCTCTGAATTTTTGCTCTGCCTTTTTACTCTATTCCCAGCAGTCTCATACGATTTCTTCACAACCAGTGGAAGATCCCACCTTAGTGACAGATCTGTGGCTTAGGAGGATAATTAACCTTTGCGAAACACATCTTTATAAAAATGCCAAAAAGCAGAGAAAGAGTCTTTCAAGGATAGCCGAGAGCATTGTCGACTCTTCCCTCACCAGCTCCCCAGACTAGTACTGGGAACACCGGCATGAGCCTGGTACGCTTGCATAAACTATTGTTCCATAGGCCCATTCAACACACCAAAAGTCATCTCCATTCAAAGATGCTCATAAAAAGAGGGAAAATCCTAAACAAAAGCAAACCAGAGATACTGCTGGGGGCCTCTACTCCTTCCAGAGGCTTGGCACATCCCTCAGCAGGGACTATCTTTGAACGGGAAGGATACGGCCCCACTTGACCACCTCCACCTCCAGCGTTGCCCAGGAACTGGCCAGCAAGAGCCATGGCCGGGGACACCACTCCCAGTGCTTTGGAACAGGAGCTGGTCTCGCCCTCTAGGTAACAGCTGATACGCAGAACAGCAGCCAGCATGGATTAAAAGCTTCCAATGATGCTGCCAGGAGAAATGTGCCTGTTCATCTGATACCTACAAATATTCTTATGATGCACTTATGTTTTCACCACTGTATGAAAGCTGTTTTCATCAATGAAAGCCTACAGAGGACATAGATTAAAATCATCATACTAAAAAAAACCCCTGCTGGCTTAACAATGTTTTTCTTAGAACCTGATCAATCAATCATGATGAAAGGCACCGAAGTGCATTGCTGACAATGTTATGACAAAAAAAGACTGTGGGCTCAGCTCTCAGACAGTGTAAGAAGGTCATACTCTACCTCACTGCTTTTCTCTAATACTCTGTGATGCTTGTGCAGAGATGATTACAGAATTATAGGCTTTGTACTGTGGATGTATTTTGTATATCGCCTTCCCAGCTGATGACACATCTGACCAGTTTACTTTGCTGGAAGCCCTCTCTTTTGCTACTCAGGATGATGCATGAGGTAGAAACAACAGTTTTACTGACTCCAGCACTGAGTTCACTGCACGGGCAGGTAGGAAAAATACTATTAGTAGAGTGAGTTGAGCAAGAACTAGGATCATTGCCAGATAATAAACATGCATCCCCGCAAAGCAACAATAAATAGTATAAACAGGCTTCAGTTCTTTCCATAAAGAAGACTATTAATTTCCTCCAACTGTGCATAGCTGGGGCTTAGTGACTCACAGGCTACAACAGCATATTATGGAGATCTTCTGTGAAAATTCTTTTCCACAATTCATCAGGTCACCACCATGTCTCATAACTAAGAGATCGTTTGATTGTGAAGGCAAATTATTGTATGCTTGGCATTTCAGGTTTTACATTTGGCCCTGGGCTCAAAACAAGATGCAAAGCCCCTACTTGCAAAACTTTCTTGAGTGTGGATTGAATTATGCTTTGTGTATGGTTCTTTAAAAGCTTCTATCTGAAATGCCTCAATTAGCATCAGAAAAATCAAGGGTTTTTTTTAATGTGAAATGAAACAATTTCTACTTCAGATCTGATTTTGCACTTCAGAAACAGCACAAGTGCAACTCTGTAGCTCATTAAACTTAAGAACTCCCTTTTAGCCCTTCTAGCCCACACAGTAGTTAGCATCTGAGCCGGCCAGATGCTTAAAGGAAAGGCAGTAATGCTTCTCCCTTTAATACAAAACCATATGTCAGGAGACCATTCTTTCTCTCACCACTACCCAAACCTGGATGGTACTGCAAACACGTATATGTAAGACATGTTCTGTCAATCGCTACCATTTACTGTATCTTCCAGGGTCTCTCCTCAACCTTTTCCTTCCACTAACCCGTAACAGCGTGTCAGGATACAGCTGATCCACACACCACAACTGACTGCTCCAGAGCCCATTTCCAGTCCTCCTGCCTTCAGGAACCAAACTTAGTCAGCTCACTCAGCCGTGCAGCTAGGCTCAACACTGGATCAGCCATGCATGCCAGCAATCAAACTGCATATAGTAGGGTCTAATGGTCCTGCAACTAGAATTCAAGTATTTCCATCTCTGACTGTCCCTTATAAATATTTCATTAGTTCCTTACACAACGCATTGTGCAGCAGTTATCCTCTACATGAGCTTTCTAACTGAGAAGTTACTTCACCTGCATACCGAGCACAAGTCCCAGTCATTAGCAATACCACCAGATTGGTTCACAGTTTTTCCTTTTAAGGTTGTGCTTAGACATTCCTAATCTACATAACCCTCCTGGCGCCTTGGGTAGACCTTTAATAACCTTTCGCTCAACCAGAGACACCTTACTTGTTAGTGCAGCATCTAATTGCTCATGTCACATTTCAAACTTACTACCTGAGTTGCACAGCACCACTAACTAGTCCTTACCCTTCTTAAGGTCTTCATAGCATTGCATTTGCTTAAAGCCCTATCACACAAATACTGAAGGAAATATGTTTAAAAAGCTGCATTGTGCTGCTCTGCTACGGTACCCTGGTGTTAAAGATCTTGAAGAAACATCTAAATGTGGGTGAATAAATCCTCACAACCCAATCATAAAGCAAGTTAGAAAAGGAATAAACAGATGCACAGAAAAGCAAATGGGCATGCCCTGGGTTACACAGCGAGATTAAATATCATTCTAACAGCTAGTCTGTCTTCTGTTTCACCTGTATGTGGATAAATGCAGAGAAAAAGCTACTAAAAATGTCAAAAAAATTAAATATTGTTCAAGGGAAAATATTTAGAAAAATGTAGCAATCTTAAAAGCAAACATTCATCTGCACACTTACTCATGAACTCAAATGCTATGACTCAAGAAGAGACATGATTAAGGTCATTTCTGCATCCTTGACTCTGCTCCTGCCCCACTAATGCTCAGTTCATCTGTTCAATATAGCTAAGTAGCCCATACCCTATAGCCACCTTAAATGCACTAACGCTACTTTGTCAGCATAAATTTCCCAGTGAGCTATGCTCTAGAAAACTGTTCATGATTTTGGCTTTCAAGAATGTATGTCAATGATAAGCAAGAATGAGACTGTATACCCCCTTTCTATTTGCTCCAGCCCTTAATTCTTTTTTTAGGACCATGTGGAATTCATCAGCACTGTGAAGCCCTTGAGGTATGCAGAAACCATGTTATTAATGCTATTAGTGCTAATTAATTCTGCCAACAAGGCCTCTGCAACTAGTCAAGACATCAGTCTTTGCCAAAACCAACAGATTAAATAAAGTTAAAGTTCTAGGACAAGCCATTCCATAGTTATAACAAGCCAAAAAGAAGGTTGGGTGAACACTGAAAAAATGAGGTCATTTTTGAACTTTCATACAACGCAAATGCTTTGTCTAATTTGCTTCAGATTTGCTGTGAATTTGCAGATGGGTTTGTTTCAGTTCGTATGTGTCCACAGAGGGGTTAGCTGTATAATGAATAGTTGTTGCAAGTGAACAACAACAAAATTAGTATCATCATGATATACATCATACTTTAGTTTTGAATGTATTGCAACACATCACAGTAAAATAATAGCAGTTCTGTAAAGATACAGGTTTCTCATAAATCATTATATAGAAATCTGTATAATGTTATATACGCGATGTACATACTGTGAACATATTAGATGAGAGCACACATAATATAAAGTGTTCAGTTACAAGCATGTTAGTTGTTTTTTGTACAGCACTCACATTCCTCTGAGACAAGAAACAACAGGAATGATTTATGTTTGCATTTCCACACCTTTGCAGCAGATTATACTTGCAGTCTGAGGAGATGACTTTTAACTGTATCTCGCCAACTTCCCAAGCTATTCTCCCCAGTCCACCAGGTCCAAGGGTCTCTGTTATCAGGAATGGTTGACATGATTCTCATACCTTAAAGACCCTGACAGGCAGCTTTAAATATGCAGTTAAGCAATTCTTCAAATATTCAATTAATTCAATTCTTCTAGAAGTAGGTAACTGCACCGGAGGAGACAAGCACATTATCTCAGAACTTCTCACAGCACCCCGCAAGCTCATCTCTGCATACAAAGAGAAACAAAGGAAAGCTATGCGCCAGCCAGGCTCATATTTAGACGTAATCCTCCAGTTCGTCATAAGCATAAATTTATAGCAAACTAAATAAGTAACCAGAGAATGGATCATCCCTCTTTTCCAACAGCTCCAAGTTAGGTTTGAAGAAGTGACAGAGACAAGACAGTGAGGGAGTGAAATCTGGAATCTCCATACTACAAACCCACTGAGATTCCCCTGTTCATTTCTGGTCACAACTAACCTAGGCTTAGTGCACTTGGCGTGGCACTGCCAAACTAGCCTTTGGCATGACTCTGCTTAAGGTACAACTTGGCCATAAAAGCATGCACCTATGTTAAGGTACAACCTGGCCATCCTTGTTCATGTGCACCCCAGATCATGCACACTTTCCAAACAGTTCATCTCCATTACTTTACCATCTTCCTGTTTCTGCTCTGCTCAAATAAAGGAACACCAATATAAATGCATCTAAAGTGAGCTGTGCTGACCTCAACAGTCTGTTACAAAAAATTTTCAATTTTATCATCAGGTTGCTAATGTGTGGCTCTTTCTGGACACCACTTTCAGCTCCCCATAAATCTATGAGTTACACATATAGCAACATACTAAGGGAACACTGGTCCCTCTAAATTCAAGGTGCCTTGCTCTGAAGAGTTGGCTAATCTAGGAAACATCTTGGAAAATTCAAGCTGGTCATGATCCAGCCACTACTTTTATTTCTAGCCCAGTTTACTGGTCACCTACTACTAGCAGGTGACCTGCCTAGTGGATGAGGGAAAGGCTGTGGATGTGGTCTACCTGGACTTCAGTAAGGCCTTTGACACCGTCTCCCACAGCATTCTCCTAGAGAAGCTGGCGGCTCACGGCTTAGACAGGTGGACTCTGCGCTGGGTCAAAAACTGGCTGGACGGCCGGGCCCAGAGAGTTGTGGTGAATGGAGTTACATCCAGTTGGTGGCCGGTCACCAGCGGTGTTCCCCAGGGCTCAGTTGTGGGGCCGGTTTTGTTCAATATCTTTATCAATGATCTGGATGAGGGGATTGAGTGCACCCTCAGCAAGTTTGCAGATGACACCAAGTTGGGCGGGAGCGTTGATCTGCTCGAGGGTAGGAAGGCTCTGCAGAGGGACCCAGACAGGCTGGATCGATGGGCCCAGGCCAACTGTCTGAGGTTCAACAAGGCCAAGTGCCGGGTCCTGCACTTCGGCCACAACAACCCCATGCAGTGCTACAGGCTTGGGGAAGAGTGGCTGGAAAGCTGCCTGGCAGAAAAGGACCTGGGGGTGTTGGTTGACAGCCGGCTGAACATGAGCCGGCAGTGTGCCCAGGCGGCCAAGAAGGCCAATGGCATCCTGGCCTGTATCAGAAAGAGTGTGGCCAGTAGGAGTAGGGAAGTGATCGTGCCCCTGTACTCGGCCCTGGTGAGGCCGCACCTCGAATACTGTGTTCAGTTTTGGGCCCCTCACTACAAGAAGGACGTTGAGGTGCTGGAGCGTGTCCAGAGAAGGGCAAGGAGGCTGGTGAGGGGTCTGGAGAACAAGTCTTCTGAGGAGCGGCTGAGGGAATTGGGGTTGTTTAGCCTGGAGAAAAGGAGGCTGAGGGGAGACCTCATCGCTCTCTACAACTACCTGAAAGGAGGTTGTAGCGAGGTGGGTGTTGGTCTCTTCTCCCAAGTAACTAGCGATAGGACGAGAGGAAATGGCCTCAAGTTGTGCCAGGGGAGGTTTAGATTGGACGTGAGGAAAAATTTCTTTACTGAAAGAGTGGTGAAACGTTGGCACAGGCTGCCCAGGGAAGTGGTTGAGTCCCCATCCCTGGAGGTATTTAAAAGACGTGTAGATGAGGCACTTAGGGACATGGTTTAGTGGGCATGGTGGTGTTGGGTCGATGGTTGGACTCGATGATCTTAGAGGTCTTTTCCAACCTCAATGATTCTATGATTCTATGATTCTACTATTTATACAAATGTCTAATCCTTTTTTCGAATCTTGCTAACTATTTGCCTCAGTAACATCCTGTGACAGCAAATCCCATGAGTTGATTACATGCTACATTACAGAGTACTTATTTTTAATGCACTTAGAAATTGGTGGGTTTTTTACACCATTTGCCAGCTTTGTAGTTTCGCTTCATTCCGTACCTTCCCAGACATGTTCCTCTTTCCTCTCCAAGTATACTGTACAGAGAGCAGGGGATGCTCATGCTTCTCATCTTCCCACATCACATTATTTCCACTAGAGTAGGTTTAGTACAGGAAAACGACAAAGAGTTGTTCCCAGTCCAAACAGCAATGAGATGGGACTCTAAAAGAGTGAGTTACGTGAGCACTAATGTACACATCAAAATAATCTAAAAACAGACAAAGTGAAGTGCCAGAGTGCTTGTGTATTTGTGACTAGTGGAAGCTGAAAGTACCCACTCAGGGTACTTATTAAGAAAGTACCTCTTCTCAGGACATACTTTAAAGGAAGTGTTATAACCCTCAATTCTATTGCTCTGTTTCCCATCTGTACATTGAAGAAGTATTTGTTGAAAAGTGTGAAATAAGTTACTAGTGAAAAATGCTGTGTAAGTTCCAAATATTAATTCCTCACATGGCATTTATGTACTTGCTGCTATCACACAAAATTTTTAACCAGCATTCATTTAAATAAAGTAGAACCATTACATGATATGTTGCCCTTGTGCTTTATATAGATTTTTTTTTAAGTAAGTGTATAAACTTATAATTTCCTACGCTTATTCTTTTTATCTTATTGGCAAAAAGCCAGACCAGTGATTTTAATTGCATGCCACCTGGCAGAATTCCTCAGCTACATTTCTGTTACAACAATGTGAAACAATAGCCACTTCATTAAAATGTGGGTCATAAATGAGCAAAATGCTAAATTATCAAAATTAGAGATTTCTACCCCTGAGTGGCATTTTTCTAGAAATCTAAGTATTTCCGGAAAAGCCATATCAGGCAATAAACTACATAGGCTTTTATATCCTCTTTGCATCAAGGGGTACTGCCAAGAGATAGAAGAAATGTTCCTTGCCATCCTCTCTGCTGAGTTGCCAGTCAGTATTTAGTGATCATGGACCAGTGATGAAAACGCAGGATGGCTATAGGGGCCACATGCTGTAGACTAGATCAGATAGTACTTTGGGATGTGGGAAAGCTATTTAGAAGAGTGGCCTCAAAATCTGTGGTTTCATTAATAGGATGAAATAAGGGCCTGGGAGAGGCTGAAGCCTCATAATCTGATCCGAAAAGTTGAATTTTGCATTCTAATCTCCAGAGTTAAACGTGCAATGATGCCAATTAATCCAGCTTTAAACAAGAGAAAGGAATTGCACCACAGAAGCTTATTTCTGTGACCAAGTATGCACAGGTATATGGCTACTTAGACAACACATACAGCAAATATCTAGGTAGACAACCCACAGACTTTGTAGCAGTTATGAAAGCAGGCACTACATTGGCCTTTCCTCTCCTTTGAGATGTTTATTTAGAGGACAACTTACTCCATTGCACTGCTGATTTGAAGTGCACAGAGACATGTGTGTCACTCCTAATGAAAATTCAGTACATCTTTTTTTTTTTTTAAATCAGTTATTAGATAAAAAATCACTTCTGCACTGGATGGAGAGAATCTATCTTTTCCAAGATTTGTTTGACTCCTGCAGAACCAGAAGATGTTTCTGCCTTCAAAGTATTTTTCCCCTGAAGAGAGATGATTAAATTCTTGTTCCTGCACAAAGAACAAGGACAGGGGTTAAAAACCAAAGCACCTGCAATGCACTCACAGATGAAATACACATAAAAAGGAGAAATGTCAGGTGAAGACTGAAAAAGGGGGCAGGAAGCTATGCAGAGAAAAAGAACAGAGCTTTGGTCTCTGAAAGATGGATTCATGATCTAACACGTAATCCTAAAGGGTAATAGTCATTGTCGATCAACTTGACCAATTTAGCAAAATTCTGTCAAGTATTCTAAGAAACTAAGTACATACACTACAGTGCAAGTTCCCATTCACCATCTGTAGTCTTTATTATGGATTGTAAACCTTAGGTTGCCCATATGACGACCCCCCCCCCCCCCGCCCCAATCTTTTCTTTAATGATTATTTGTTATTAACCTTCAAGCACTTACAGCTTTAACTATACTTACTACACACAGATTTTTTTTCATAGAGTACACTAGTAAATAAGTTTTTAAATTTTGTTCCGGAGGGTTTAATTCAGTACTACTGTAGGGCCAAAATGAACAGTTATACTCAGTTGTGAACAGGGACTCAGTGGGATTCCAGAACTGATGCGGCTGCTCATGCATATCTGATGGCCCAGGATGAAGTAAAAGGAAAAAGAAAAAAAAAAAAAAAGGAAAAAGAAAAATGTATAGAGCATTTCTGGAGGAATAAAAAACCTTTCCTTAGGGAAAAAACTGTTTTGAAAGCAGCAAGCAGGATTCAACTAACCTGGCATTTCTGGTATAACCTCAGTTGAGGTGATAAAAGACCTTTTTCCTTTATTCTTTATTGTGTTTATTATCAGCAGAATAGCATTTAAAAGTACGTTCAATACTTGCCCTCTCCTCCTTTTGGTGCTTTGGGCTGGCTCAAGTTCTCAATTCCTCTGCCGAGAAGTCATTAAGACAAGAGGCTAACGGTCAAGCCCATTACATGAGAGCTGAGTTTGTTTCCATGGCATTTGGCATTTGTTTAGGAATGACTCAAGTTTGAAATGACCAAAGCAATGGTGTGAGGGAAATCAGCATTAAAACAGCCAAGCAGGGAGGACATCAGCCTTTAACTTGTCAAGACTTCACGAGGCAAGGGAGGATGAAAAAAACAAAGGGAAAAAGGAAGCACGGCAGGAAGAACAACTCTCACACCTACTTTGCCAGGTTCAGACATTCAAAGGGTGCATTTGAGAATGAGTTTTCCAAATAACTTTTTTTTTTTAACTATTCACCTTATTAATCACCTGAGCCTATGAATCATCTAAGCTTTCCTTCAGTTCTCTTGTATTTTATCTTGTAGGGGTTTGCCTGTACAATAGCTACAAGATAATAGGTCCTTTTCAACATAGGACCATTAATTATCCACTGCAAGTTCATCTTAAACATGTAATCCTCCCACCCAATTATTCTGGAAAGCTCAAAAGTATTTCTCACGGAAGAACAGTTGCCAGAGCACAAGGCTTTTGCAGGGGTACAGTAGAGAGGCACCTAGCATTTGCTAGCAGACCGCATGGGTAATGATGTGTTTGCATCCATCTGCAACACACACGTCATCACCAGGTGCCAGGCAGTGCAATGGCAGGATCCTACACCCCAGCTGTGAAAAGCCAAAGAACGACCTCCAAAGCCCAGTCCAGATCTGCTCTCTCTCAGTCCCTTTGTCAATTTTTAGCTCAATACTGTCCTGCTTTCATCTTGAATGCTGAGATAAACACAGACAAAAAAGTTATCCGAGGCATTTTCTGAACTGTTGCCTCACTACTATGGGACATTTTCTTCAACACGTACAGGTTTTAAGGTCCTCTTGCCCTTTTTAAGATCACAATGAAATTTAGATCCAGACATGCCAACACATGCAGCCCAAAAGCAGTAGGCAGCATCAGCAGGTATGTACATTTAGATCCTTAAGCTGTTCCCATGATTTAATCCCCCATTTTCCAAATGTGCAGATACCGCACACTTCTTTTCTCTGCAGCGGTACATCATAATACAATCAAATGGATGATTATATATCACTGCAAAAGCGAAGGGAGCACAACTTCCCCACCCGAGGCATGACAAAACACAAACAACAGATGTCTACTAGTCCTTTCTTACCCCCTATTTCTAGCGAGAGGAGCTGTTGTGAATGTAAAACGTGGAGGCCTTGGGAGGCCGTGGCAATGCCATCCGCTCCGTTAATCAGCTTACGTGTTGTGCACTCGGAGAGCAGGAAACGAGACCGCAGCTCAAACTCAGCCAGCCTCCTAGGGAAGGTATTGGTTTTATTAATACTTTGGGGCTACTCTCTCTTTCTCCTTCCAGCAACTGTTGATAGTCATCTGCACAAATCTCTTTGTTACTGGTTATGGCAGACAGTAAAAATAAAGATACAGAATCACACAGCATAGACACGTGTCTTTATGTGTCACTAGTGATCCATATCCTAGGCTGGGTGCAGCAGAAGAGGCCACAGGGAGATACTTTTATTGTCTAAAATGTAACAAAAATGACAGCTAAAAGTTTTCTCCATCTGTCTGGATCTAAACAGAATTGTGTGTGCATACAAATTCAGAACTAAAATGGCAACAGCCATGAGATGAATGCGTTTACTGTAGACACCGATTATTTCACTTTTCTCAGCGCAATCCTGCTAACCCAATGCCCGTGAGAAAGTTATCCTGTGGTCACGCGGGACTCTGGGCAATCCAATGTCTGCCATCCTTCTTGGCCACCGCATTGTCTCTCTTTCCCCACTAGAAGATAAGCCTTTTTACTGGAATCACAAACACTAATCTCCTGCCATCAGACACAGGTCAGACATTACACGGAATGATTACGGACCAGCATCCCCTTCCCATGCCCCACATCCCATAACATATCCAAGTATCCTTGCTTTTAGCTTGGCCTAATGTCTAGCATCTTCAAATTTCTTTTCTGCTGAAAACAATTCAACTTTGAGAAGCTTAAAATTAGCTTGTTTAATATCCTCCTTCCCGTTAAGGCTATGCAGCTATGCTTATGGTATTAAGCAGAGCATAGATTTACAGGGAGGGATTTAAAAATGATTCTTTAAAAAGCCTCTGAGCCATATCTTAAATAACTTCTTTCTAAAATACAGGACACGTACAGAACGCAGTGGTTATGGCATAAATGATTTTTTGGACCTTATTTAAGATGACCGGGATAATTCTTCCAAGGTTTTTTCACTTTTTGGTAAAGTACCCATTCCAAATGACTGTCAAGAGGGCCACCTGAAATCTTCCCATCTTAACAACATCATATAAAAAAATGCTGCTCTGATGGGAATTAGAATATTTAGCAGAAAATATTTATTCTTTTTTGGTTTTGGAAGGAAATTATCAAACATTTTATTATGATAGGTAGAAATATTTTGCATTGTAAAATATCAGAATAGTAAAATCAAAATGAAATGTAAAATACAGACGATAAAATGAAAATGAAATTAATAAGAAAATCCTTTTTCAGAATATTTTATTTCAAATATTTTGAGAATTGGGCTTCTTGTCCTCTGTGCAAACTCTATTTGTTAATTCAAAATTTCTCTTATGATGACACCATGAATCTTCTCATATTCTATGTACAGTGTAGCAATACATATGCAATCTCAGTATACAGGTGCACCTTTAACAGCTTTTGCATTCACACCTATTCTGGGGTCATCTCCTCTGCAGTTACAGAACCTGGTTCCAGTACACCTGGAGAAAGAAGACAATGCTGCTTTGTTGGTTTTGTGGGCCTTGGCAAAAATCCCCTTGGGTGATTTTCCTACGGGTCTAGGTCCACGGCACATGGCAAGAGAGAACAGCAGTTTCCTTAGCAGAGGAAATCTATTGTTAATTTTTAAGGTGGTCACCCACCAAGAGAAATTCTGGTTCACAGGTGCTGCAGAAACTATACTCTCCCAGGTGAGCCATCACCATAGAGGAAAGACGCTGCTCCCTGCATCTCATCATGTTGCATTTCCATAGAAGCCTCCCTATGGCACAGGTTTGGTGCCGATAAAAGAACGACCAGAGCTTCACCTCGTACACTTACACCCGCGCTCACATCCTCACGGAGCAAGAGACCATCGCCCAAGCAAAAAGGCATGAGAACTTCTGAGCACAGTCTCCCAGCAAGGTGGTGTCACACGGCATAAGCTACAGTTTTCTCTAATCTACCCAATGCAGGCCAGAATTTGAAAAAGGAGTTTTGGGGCACTGAACTGTATTGTTTAGACCTGCTTTTGAGCAGCACATTTTAATGGATGTCTCTTGCTACTAGGAGACAAGCGCAGGGAATACAACTACTAACGATGGCTTTGCAAATTATTAAAGACCATTCTTTATCCCAGCTGAAGAAACAAATGACTCCCAGACTGAAGGGCACGCAGTTCCTCTCCTAGCAGCAGTGGGCTTCTCTCACAGGGAGAACATTTTCATTAGTTTTTCAAAGGGCCTGGTATAATACTGCTACACTTACCTCTAATGTACTGTAAAGAGACTTGAACTGCTGCCAGCAGGAGGGCTGTGAAGGGACTTCTGAGGCACTGTGACAGGCCTTCAATTGACTTTACTAGCAGCTTTTACACATCTCTTTGGAGCTCCATTAAAACAGTTTATTTAGTGTTATTCCAATTGCTTTCATTAAAGACTTGGTTTGTGCTGTTCCAGTTGGAGTGCTCTCTCATTCTGGTACTTCTCTGAGGTTTCTGACGGGGATGAAAAAGCTACCGCAGTTATCCTGCAGACTGTGGACTGCTTAGTTTTTACGTAAGTCCCTTATCTTCACATACTCTGAAGTACTTGTTCTTTGCATGCAAATCATTCCTACCCAAAAATTAAATCTGAATTGCTGCAACGATGCTGGAAAGGCAGTTATGAATAAAGGATGTATTTTATCAGACTTCAGTATGCATAGGCTATGGATCTGCCTTACTCACATCAAAAAGAAATACTCTTACTTAGAGTCAACTCTGGTAAACTCAAGCCAAAACTGTAGGACAGTTAGGACAGAGTCAAGTTTAACATGGGGCCTTCTGCTCTCGAAGGAGGTCATTCAATGAAAAAGGGGAGCAATGGGCTGCCCTGAGCCCTCCCTAATTTCATTGCCACCTGGCATGTCACCCTGCAAGTGCCAGGGCTGACATTCAGCCATCTCTGTCTAGCCCGGGGCGGAGCTCCAGCTCCTGGAAGAGCCAGCTCTGAAATTATTCCCTACCTGGGCTGCTTCCACTTGGGATCTGCAAAGTTAACATTTGTTCTAGTCATTTCTCCCCATCTTTCCCAGCCCTCCGTTTCTTTCTTTTTAAATGAAAGCAAGCATTTACTTGAAGAAAGGACAGGCCTTTAAACATCTGAAATAGCCCTGTGCTAGAGTTCTACTAGAAAGCTAGAGAACTTCCTTGGAAGTTTCCTACAGCACAGCTCCCATGTTCATAACTCATAAAAGTTTCACATGTTTAGGCTTTCATGTTCTCTGAGCACAAGCTGCGTTCTTTTCCTTCTTTTTAATTAAATCACTCAAGGCTCATGAACCTAAAGAATCAGGACAACTTTTCTTTCTCCAAAATTGTGTGCGTGTATCTTTATATAGAACAAGGAACTTCTTTGTCAGAAGTAGTTTTTGAACTAACCTTTTTTTACAAAATAATAGCATAAACACCATTAGTAAACACTGCTGAATTGCTGCCCTGGGCTTCATTCCTTTTATAACCTTGCCGAAGACTCGCTCTCCTCAGAAAGATCCTCACAGCGAATTCTGAACTTGTTTCCAATGACAGCTGGCACCTCCCCACCAAAAGCACTGACACTCTACTTCGGGCTGTTCATGTTCTTTGCCATTTGCTCTCCCATGAGTGCATTTGTTGGGGGGAGTGCTGCAGCTTGACTGAGTATGTGAGCAGCCAAAATATTTGAGAAGCTAAGCAATAACTCTGTTGTCATTTAAACAATTCCAAAATCTGGGTTTGTACTCCGCAGTTCGACTGCGAAACATGCAAGTGATGCAACTAGAAAGGAATATTAAACCTCTCTTCCTCCCTCTCAGCTCCCTTGTGAAACATTTAAGGGAAACTCATATGATTTTCCAGCTCAAGAGAAAATGAGGCATTACTTACACAACGGGGGCCCAGTCTATTACCCTCAGGGTATGGGGATAACGCCCACTGACATCACTAGAGATTACTCATCTGCGGGGTGGGAGAACAGGAGACAAAGATATTCTGTACAGACTGCATGTCTAGATCCCAGAGCTTCTCCTAATTTGTCTTGAAATTTCCAGCCATCAAACTGCTTTGCCAAACCACCCAGTTTCTTGGCCTCTCAGCTCACCTGCTCAGCTTTTTATCCTCACAGTCTTGCTTTTTCACCATTTCATTAGCTAAAGTTTTTAATGTGGGTTTTGCAAACTTTATAACTACTCAAAGAATCAGCAAAGAAAAAGACAAACATACAAATTATCATGTTCTAGATTGTTCCAAAAATAACAACCATGAAGACCCGCTTACAAAACAAATACTTCTATTTTCTTTTTAAAGTGATGGTGAAACGTGGACTGTTGCTTTGTAAACAGTTAAGCAGCCACCCCCGAAAATAGCTTGCTGTTTCCTATCAGAAAGATTACTTTTCTGCATATGTAACAACAGAAGTAACTTTTTAAAATGGGAGAACTGAACTGGAAAAGTGCCAGGGCTTAGAAATGCTGGGAAGAAGGCTAGGGAAGCAGGTAACGTTTGGCTGGAGATCCACTTTCAAGGAAGGAGCATAAGGTGAACAAGGCATCTAAAAAGACAAATGAACAATATGCTTCCTTCTAAATATTTTCACCTGTGAAAGAGGCTATGGAAGGCTGATGATTTTTTCCTTCTAAAAACATGACTTAATTGTTGGCCACATATTTTACTCTTTTTCCTGATGAAGACTCCTAGAAGTTGAGTTTACAGCCAGAAAATATCAGGATAGGCAAACCAGAAACATAGCATTTAAACAATATATTAATAGTTAAATTTATCTGGGAGCGTACCATGTACACAGTTGCTAGCTGTCCGTCAGTCCCCTATTTTTTTTCCTCCTTACCTCTCTGGCTTTGACTCATGTTCTTCTCCTAGTTCCCTTCCTCTCACAAGTACCTCTGCCACCTTCCCCTTCCCACAGATGCTTCCAACACTTCCCCCCAACTCTGTTAATTCACTTGTTCTCTGCTGCTGCTCCCCACCACGAACCTTAAGTCCCTCACTTTGTCTCCCTCTGGTGTCTGCCTTTCTGACATGGAAAGCAAGGCTGGGACTGTCTCCTCATGCTTATCAGTCATGGAAGGCATGCTCTACAAGCAGCAGTTGCTTTAAACAGGGCAACACATTTTCACTGCTTCTCCCAATGAAAAATGCCTCACTGAGTGATGTTACAGGGGGGATTCTTCGGGAGGGTTGATGGCAGTTCCTCCTGCAAGGCTTCACAACTCTGCAGGAAGCTCTCACTCACGCCTGCAGATAAGGCAAATGGATCAGCTCTTCTGTAGGCCAACCAGGATCATATGATCACCTGCACAGTAATGTAGATACCAAGTAGGTAGCCAGCGGGCTGGCTGTTGATCCGTAAGGATCCCTAGGTAAGGTGACGGACTCTTTCCTACACTTTCCCATTGCGGCTGGTGGGGGCCACTGAGGGAAGGGACCATAAAGCAATCCTGCCCAACTAAGCAGCAGCAGAAGCTGGAAGAAGCACAGGCACAGGCTACATAATGAATGCCAAGGACTAAAACATGCACATTAATCCCGTCTATGAGAAAAATAAAGAGGTAAAACTTTAGCACCTCAGGCCTGCAGATAAAATCTTACTTTCATTAGAAGCATAGCTTTAATAGTAGCAAACCAAGGGGGAACAGGATCCAAACAGCACCATTCCTAAGCAAAGCAGTGTTACAGAGTAGAGGGCAAATGTTCAATAACTGGAGAGCTAACGTTTACCACTCCAGTAGGATGTAAGTCCTGAGCACTCACTGCTTATTACAAAAAAGCAGTACTTGATTCAGCACTTTTTCCAATGAAAATCTTTCTGCAATCCTATCCTTCAAGCAGAGACAGAAAAAGAAAAACTAATTAGAAGAAATGAACCCTGGGGAGAAACAGGCATTTTTATTCATAGAGGAAGCTTACTGAATCAGTGATTTTAGGACTTCACAAGGCTTGCTAACGTCAAGATACCAGGATGTCTTCAGCAGAGACACAGGAGCACGGAGTCAGGCAGCATGAATGCCACCACTGCCCTTCTAACCTACTGGTTGGCTCTGGGACCAAGGTAGCATTTCATTTATCTGAATCTGGGCCACAACCTATTTCAGTGTTCCTCATTGACCGAGCTACATGTTGACATCAAGTCCTGTGATAATGATGATGACTACTAACTACTAGAGGGGGAACAAAATTAAGTCTTCTCTTCATCCTAAGAGCACTTCCTTGTCCGCTTAGCGGTAACACAGTGTCGTGGTTTAACCCCAGCCGGCAACTAAGCCCCACACAGCCACTCGCTCACTCCCCCCCGGTGGGATGGGGGAAAGAATCGGAAGAGTAAAAGTGAGAAAACTGGTGGGTTGAGATAAAGACAGTTTAATAGGTAAAGCAAAAGGTGCGCATGCAAGCAAAGCAAACCAAGGAATTCATTCACTACTTCCCATGGGCAGGCAGGTGTTCAGCCATCTCCAGGAAAGCAGGGCTCCATCACGCCTAACGGTTACTTGGGAAGACAAACACCATCACTCCGAACATTCCCCCCCCTTTCCTTCTTCTTCCCCCAGCTTTATGTACTGAGCATGACGTCACATGGTATGGAATGTCCCTTGGGCCAGTTTGGGTCAGCTGTCCTGGCTGTGCCCCCTCCCAGCTTCTTGTGCACCTGCAGCCTTCTCAGTCGGTAGAGCATGGGGAGCTGAAAAGTCCTTGACTAGTGTAAGCACTACCTAGCAACAACTAAAACATCGGTGTGTTATCAACATTGTTCTCATCCTAAATCCAAAACACAGCACTGTACCAGCTACTAAGAAGGAAATTAACTCTATCCCTGCCGAAACCAGGACACAGCCACATTTGAACAACACAGAATGTAAGGGGATATTCCAGGCAGGAAAGACCAGCAGCCTGTTAATGTTGGTGCGGGAAGTGAGGCCACTCAGAGCTCATGGCAACTTGTCAGCAATGCCATCAACTTCAGCCAGGACAGGAATTGCCTGCAGATCAAAGAACCGGCTGATGGAAACCACTAGCGGCCTCCAGCATAACCACTCTCTCCTCCCCACAGAACTGCAGAGCTGGAAGAAATCCCCTGACAGAAAGCAGGCAAAACAGTTCCTAGAGTATCTATGACAAGCCTGTCTTACACCCATCCTTCCTGAGACAAGTTCACAGTCTTCCTAGTCAGTCTGTTCCACCATTTTGCTACCCTTATAAATACAGTTTTTCTAATACAGGACCCAATACTTCTCTGCCACAGACTTGCTGCTTATTTCTTCCCTATGATCAGCAATCCTGGAGAACAAGCCATTGCTGACCTCTTTATAACAGACCTTGCTATACTGGAGGCCATTAGTGTAGACCATCTTCTCTTTTTTTAGAGGGGGAAGGGAAAAAAAAGAAAAGTTCCTCATGTTTTCCTCATAGGTCACTTGCTCTAAATCTCTTTTCACTCCTACTGTTGCACTCTGGACCTCCTCTGATTTATTTACAACTTTGTCACAGTGCTGGGAAAAGCTGAGCACAATACTGCAACTGGGATATCACATGCAAGGGTCAAGTAATCTCCTATCATACCACCCTTGGAGAAAGTTTACTCTCCCCAGAGCAAACCATCACAAAAACTTCAGTGCGTTTTCTCTTCTATTATCCAAACTCTTAATGAAAAGAGAGGACTCTGGAGGATCAGGCCCAAGACAGACCAATGAAGGATTTCACTTGAAATGTCACTGATGGGACAGCAGGAGGAGGAGAGTGTTTTGTTTAGACACTCAGCAGAAAACCCTATCTTCCAGGTGGCTGAGAAGAAAAGATTAGCAAACATGACATGATAACACAGAGCTTCTGGCAGAGACTGGGGGATGGCAGGGAGCTCAAGGAAGAGAGAAACATGAGCAAGAAGCACACGAGGAACTGAGAGGGGGAAACAGAACGAATGAAAGAAACCCCTGGTACTGACAGTGAACGTGGCCTAGAAAATGTGTGAACTCCTTCCACTCCACATAAAGTCATTAACTTGTCCTCTCCTTATAAAGATGTAACTTAAAGTTTTTACTGAACATTTCAGCTATTCATTGGCAATGAGAGACTCCATTAGCCAAGATGAAAATTGGGGACAACCCTTTCCAATTTCAAATCTGTAGAGAACGGAGAATGAATAGATTAATTACCAGCACAAATCATCTAATACACACTGATTTACAACCACAAATAAACTGTGAGTTTGGAAAGTACAGGCACGAACTACACCTGTAATTTGGAAGCTAAAAAAAAAAAAAGACAAAAAAACCCCACACACCAGCATTGTATTCCTCACTGTAAACACATATTTGACTTTGAAGAACTTGCCAAAGGGCTAGGAGTCTGGCAAGCCAGCAGCGAAGAACTGCATCTAAAATTACCTCCAAAGAAAGAAGGAGAGACAGGGAATGAAAAGTAAGCAAATGAGACATAAAAGGTGTGGGAAGAAAAGAATTTAAAAATACAAAAGAGAAACAGATTATTTAAAAAAAAAAAAAGGGAGTAGCCTTTTACCAACCACAAACCAAAGCCAATCTATCATTCTGCAGATAAACAGATCCACCATGTTTCTACTACTATTTTACAGAAAGCATTTTTTCCTTTTTTCCTTTTTCTGTCAGTTTTGCTCTCCTTGCTCTGTTTATACCTTTCCAACTTCTTCTTTCCCCATCTTAATGTGTTTGGAATGACTTAAGAAATCAAACAGCATGGAAATAAAACTGCAATAAGAGATCTGCTTAGTGACACCTCCAGACTTCAGATTTTGGCAGTGATGAAAATGAATTCTGATACTACTCAGCAAGCCTTAGACTGAAATAAACAGGTTTACAGAAATAACTGTTTTCACGGAAAGTGTCTGCCATCTTCAAAATTTCTTGACTACTGTCAAAAGCTTAATCCAAACATTTTTTGCTACAAATAAGAACGAAGGAGAAAGTGTTCATGGTTGACTTTTTGGGGTAGGTGGGTGAAGGGTAGCCTGTTAAATAAAGAGATGAGGTTTTCCAAGAAAAAAAATTACAACCTGCAAAAAGAAGAAATATATGCATAAAAGGCAAACAGTACCAGCAAAAGGCTTCCAAAGTTTCATTTGTTTCAAAATGCAGCTAACTACAGACTTCTTATCAGCTCTTCCCTCAGGCCATTCCCAATTCCCTTTGAAATTCTAAAACTGTAGTACGTGTTTTTAAACAGTGGGGCTACGTAATGATTTGAACAGTTTATCACAAGGTGTCAGATTTTCCAGCAGTGAATATATTTAAGATCAGGACCAGATTGTTTAAGCAGAAATATTGTTACTCCTTTCTGACCAGAGAAGTTAGCAGAAATTCAAGGTCAAAGTGTCATTTTATTCTAAAAAGAAGTTGATACAGAGGATGCACATCTCTTACACGGTCTTGCTATTTACAATGACCATACACGAAAATCTATTTCCCTGAACACAGTAGGAGACAGCTTATTTGTTCACAGCGCTCAACTTCCATCTAGCTGACAATGAACTCAAAACCCTCTCTTTGTAAGTTCCCATCCATCCTTCGGGGTTTTCACTTAATGCTTGCTTTGCTTGACTTCTTGCTTCTTTTCTGTCCAGTGGTCTGAAGTTATAATTGCTTCTTTTTCATGGTGAGACACACAAATATAAGTGCATAAGCATTTGCGCAACCAGCGACATATACTTGTGCTTTGTACGGAAGCTGTTACAGTTTCAACAGTTTTGTTCAATGAAGAATGTCGACTGTTCATTATATCTGTGAGTATCAAAAAAGGACAGCAGTTCACCTACTGGTTACAAAAAGATTTAAGCTGGCCCACAAGAATATATCTGCATCCCACCACAAGTTATTGAGATTGATACAGGAATTATTAAGTCACATTCCAGAGTTGTAATGGTCCCTCAGCCTTAATAGCTACGAATGTCTATCAGCAATAGACGAGACACCCTCATGTTTTAAAATCTCATTTGTATCTGTGATTTTCAGGAAAGAAGAGTTGTTAGGGTGACTTCACTGTCAGGCAAGTAAAAACAAAAGAGCAAAAAGTAACATTTGTGAGGATCTGTATTTCTGAAGGCTGACATAAATGCCAGTTGGAGTTAGCTGCTGTACTGCGCAGAAATGAAGCAGGCCTCTCTTAGACTTTGAGAGATTACAGACTGCCACAAAATGGTTAGACTAAAGTGAACTAAGAAAAACAGAGTGGTTCAAAGTCCCAACAGACCTGAAATACTCTCAAAGTGGGGAAGACAGGGATTTAAAAACACTTTGGATTTGTAAGAGATGATGCAAACACACATAAAGAGTTGTTTGAAGATAAGGTAATTTTTGACAACAGCACTTGTAGGGGAGGGCTTTTAAAACTGTTTTCAGCTTCCTCAGATGCTGACTATGAAGCTGCATTACAAATAGCTGAGGAGCCTTGCGCTCCACATAAAAAGGAAATCTATGAGCACATATGAGAGTTCTCTCTAGACGGAAAACACAGAAAAAAAGGGGGAAAAAATTTTGGGCTACACTTTTGGCCAAAGTCAGGCCAAAGAACCACTTCGCAAAGGAAGGGCTCCAGAAGGAGGTAGGGAAGACACTTAGACCCCAGAAGGAAAAAGCTTTTGCTGTAGGTCGTTTACCCCAGTTCAACAGAACTGGCTGTGAAAAGCCATTTCTGTAAGATATCCTCTCCATTGCTGCTGTCTGTCCCAGAAGCGGCTCAGTCAGATTGGTTGGCAGTTGCCAATACTCTGAAAAGGATGAAGACGTGCAATGGATACTATCACTCTGCAAAAACCAGAAGTACACACCATGGATAAAAAGATAAAGACAACACAACTGACTTGAAGGGACAATGGCGAAAACTGCAGCCAAGGTCAATTAGACTATCACCACTGAAAGCCAAAAGACACTTCTTAAAGTTCAACTTACTTTCAAAATGTAGATATCTAAGTCAAGAACTGTCAAAAAGATGTATACTGAAGCATGGGGGGTGAGGGAGGGCAGGAAAAAGAAAAAGAAGAACACAGGCAATAAAAGGTGGAGGAGTAAAACGGAGATCTTCTAGTGGTGAAGTCTTTCCCTCTTTAAAGAAGTCTGTTTCCAAACTAGTCAGATAAATAAATAGGGAAGGATACAAACTGTGGCAGCAGATGAGAAGAAAAACCTTCAAGTGCATGAAAAATATGTCAAGCTTTTTAGCAGGACTATTTAGCAATACTAAATGGGCATCCAAAAGAGGTTAGGAGTTTCAGGTCAGCTTTCCCAGCATGTCTGTCAAGACTCAAGGACACCTGACAAATCGAAGATAGGTAACTAGTTCAGCCAAGAGCATGTCTAGATGCAGCGAGGAAAAAGCAGGTTATAAGTATCTTAATTTTGATATTACAATACAAATCTTCTGTGACTCCCACACAAAAAAAGCAGCAGCTGCTGTTACGCCTGGAGGTCATGGGGGCTGTCACCCTCCAGGAACAGCAAACCATGGTGGGAAAGAGAAGGTGCTCAGAAGAAGCAGTCTCAGTTTTGCAAAGAAGACTACATCTCCCTCACCTGAGAGACCTTCAGTTCCTGTGGGTGAGAGGTGCATCCCCAATCGCATCATCAGGAAATCAAAGGGACTGACCAAAATTCTCAGCTTCCACACGTCTTTGCCCGAAGTAGCTCGCAGGTTAAAAACCCTGCACATTGCTTTGTTTTCTTATGATACTTTCCTTGGTTTAGCAAGGGGCTCTGCTGATCTTAAATCCTGGAAAATAACTCGAGGAAACAGACCTAAGAAATCCTGGCCTGAACTATGAAACCCTCCCCAGAATAGATACGCTTAAATTCCCACAGTGATGCAGATATTCTTTGCTATTTCTGTTTCCGTTAGGTACCATTTTCACAACAAAACCACACCAGTGCATTATTTAGTGGCTGCAGACATATTTTTCAGAGCACTTGACAAAAACCACAGTAAAGGTCACTGTATTATGCACATATCAACCTGATTAAAACAAAATATAAGAAATCCATCCGGCCATAAAATAAAACATCAGAGTTAATCCTGAGAGGAGGCTCCACATAATATAATTAGCACCTGAGATAGCAAAAGGAAGTGTGTACACATCTCCAGAGAGAATTTTGTTCAAAGGCACCAAAATGTCCCACAAATACGGGTTAAGAAGACATGTGAGGATCATTTATGGATTGAAAAACCTAAAACCAGAGCCAGACGTACTTCATACTGGCCTCAAAGGTGCACTGACAGACATTAAGGAAAATCTTTACCTTTTGTCACGTTCATCCGAAATGTAATTCAACACTCACAAAAGAATTAATGTTTTTGATACAGGAAAAAATCTTTCTCCAGAGCAAAGATGGGGCGGGCTTCTTGAAGAGCTGGAATGATCTAAGAGAATGCTCTTAGCCCCTGGTGCCAGCCTTCCTACGGGTACATCAACTAGCCAAGTATGTTTTGCATCTGAACAGCATTTTCACCAGACAACACATAGTTTCTTTCATACATACTGCTCTTTTTCCTGAAGTAGTTATCACTGAAGCACAGGTTTGGCAATATTGTAGCTGCTCTCCATTACCTCTAACCTTAGGAAAATACTATCAAAACAAGAGAGGCAGCTACAAAAAAGCATGCACGCTGAGAGAGACTGTGATCCATATTTAGTTTTGTTAAATTGTGATTGGCAAAAATAGAGCATTAAGCATTATGGGCTACATCTCAATATACCTATCTTAATTATAAGATATGTTAGAACTTTTGTCCAGACTAGTGCTAGAAATCTTCATGAGAGATGGAGCAGATTTGTGATCTGGGGCTTCAGGGGCGGCCAAAATAATTCCGTGAAAATCTGCATCACAGAAATAACTGAGAACCACTATAAGAAGGAGGAATATGAGAAGAAACAGACTGTAGCCGTGGGAGGTTGTCACCTGGATGGTCACATACTGTTAAAGATTGGGGGACACCTTCTCCAGATCACAAGGAAATCAGGAAAGAGGCTCAGTTGCTGAGCACATTCTGTACTGCGCTAATGGTGATCATTAACAGGACTGAGGATAGCCCTCGCGTGTTCTGACCCCTGGCAGTACTGCCAGACTTTTCTTCTCACTACTTTATTGCTGTTCTGCTGAACTCACATGGCTGCTGTTAAAATCCCAGCCAGCTGCTAACAGCTGCTGGGTTTTTCCCAGTTCATTAGGAGGCCACAAATAGTTTTAAATCATGAAGCTAATTAAGCAGAAATAAGACTGCCAATTGGTCTAGGCCTCAAACAAAATACACATCTAGAAATTGCTGACCTGGTAAAAGACCTCAGGGAAGAGTTCAGCACCATCTGCAGACTCTGCCTCAGCTCATCAGCTTCCCCTGTGCACGTATTTAAGTATTATCTTTGTGAATCACTACCTTGGTGCTCCTCAGTGCTGGCCAGGAACAGTAGTTTTTGGCATCACAGCTTGCTGTTAGAGAGGGCCATCCACAAGTCGTGCTCCTGGTTAGCCCATCAGACTAACGGCCTGTTGTGAACAGCATTTCCACACTTGCACAAAGCCTCCCCCCACTCCTGCTGGAATGGATGTCCTGAGACAATTCCTCTGATCACCCTGGTAACAGCAAGGTGCAGATCAACCTACACCTGTATCAGCGGGTACACAAGGCAACCTTGATGCTTCGCACTACGCAGCCAACGAATTTTCATCTTGGAGATAAGGGGAAGGCCTGTAGTAGGTATCTAAGTCTGAGGGCTATTTCTTAAGCACGATACAGACCCCAGTTCTTCAACACTGTAAGCTCCACAGTGCAAATAGCCACACAGAGACATCATCCAACAGAGCTGGAAGCCAGCTTTGGTGCTTTGGGGCTGAGTTTAGCACAGTGGAAGCAGCTTGCCTGCGGCTGTTCCCAGGCGGCCGCGTGGCTCGTGGCGAGTGCAGTGTTCCCTGCAGGTAACATACACATCCCCTTCCAGCATGCTCCGCAATCAGAGATGAGCTTACACAACAGGGATTTCTCCTAGGCATCTAATACGTTTCGTTCTCTCGGTTTTTTCCAAAGTTCTTTGCCCTATTACAGACATAGCTTGTGGCCAAGTCTGGGAGAATGCCTTCAATAGGAGAAAAGACTGAATGCATACTTCCCCCTCCCATATATTTCTGTGGGAAGCCAATACAGCTCATTTTTTCACAGGTGATAAAATACAACTGACATGATTCATACCTGCTAAAAAACAGACCAAAAATTACTTAATATTAATAATAATATATAAGTTGTATTATATGTTAAACACTAATTTAGGAAAAAATCCATTATTGTTTCATTAATTTTAGACTTCAAAGCACTTAATCACACCATGCCGGAAAGCAAAAGATTGGATTTTTAAAGGAACAACAGCTTTTAAGAAACCAAACAGAAATAAGAGTTCTCAAATTGAGAAAGGACATTTCTTATATTTTTTTCTGGTACTTACAGCTGGTATGTAAAAAAAAAAAAAAATTGTAAGAAAAATATGGTAACTGAAACGTTTGGGGATTTTAATTTCTCAACTGCATCACATTAAGAACAAAAAAAGCTCTATTAAAAATTTTAAATAATTTATTTAAAATCACATAAGAAAAGAAATACTATACCACCAGTATTTCTAAGAGAGGCGAGAGACTGCAGACTGTAAAATATAACAAGCGGCATCTCACTAAAGTCAATGACAGTCAAACAAAGAAACATCATTAGGAAACAGACGCTGGGATTCTCCTGCTTCCCCAGAGTCCCAAATGCATTTCTAATTTCGCTCCTCCTTTAACCACTGCTTTGCACACACACAAGTATTGCTTATGGTCATCTGTTGAGCTGTATGCAAGATGATATCCCAGAGTGATCCATAGACAGGATTTGGTTTTTAGAGGCTGGCAAATAAACACCCTTCAAAAACTAACTCTCAGAAACAATGAGAAAGACTCACTGTGCCATGCACATCACAGCAACCTGAATCTGAGACAGAGAAGGCTAGTGCAGAAAATCTGGGTCCCTTATGAGGCTGAATGCAACTTGCTCTCCTACAGAAACACATTAGAAGATCCATTTATCAAAAACTTTTGACTATATACAAATCTTCCCGGTAAACCTACTCCCAATTTGATTAAACAAGCAAACAAACTGCTCCACTAGCCAGAAGCCAAGACCAGGAAACAGTTTTTCCTGAACCTGCAACCACCCACAGTCCTGAATTTCAGTTTCATTCAAGGGTGGAAGTGGCAGCTTAGAGTAATGGGAGAGAGAAACTTCCCGCTTTCTCCTGGAATAAGCAAAACATGGTTTTGGTTAAGGAGAGTCCTGAGATTTTCTAATTCAAGGTCACATCGTTTTTGCAAAAGTAAGCATATTTGAAATTTATAAACCTGTTTGGCTACCAGCTAGACATAACCAAAGATGACAGTACTCATGTGAACAGCAGGAAACTCCAAGAGGTTTTTCTGCCATGCGGGAACACAGCCTGTCCTGCCCAGCCCTCGGCTGCTGCTGCAGGTGTAGAAGAGCACCAGGTCCCTTCTGACAGGCCATGGAGTGCAAGTCTCCACGCAGTCATCTCTTGCCTACTGACAGACCTGTCCTCAGGACTTTACTTCAGACAGCACTAATTTACCACAGGATTCTCAGTTCTTTCCAAACCGAACAATTCATGTCCTCATCCAGCACTGCTCCAGCCCCACTGAACAGATATTTCAATTAAATGCTAAGTAAATAAAATAAATAAATACAGATCCCTGGAGTTCTAATGAGAGCCCCCTCCTCTTCCTCCTCGCCTCCCCTTCCCATATCAGGATCAAGCACTGACAGCAGGAGAGGGGCATGGAGACAGCTGATCTTCGCTTTCTTTTTATGGGTGGGGTGAAAAGAGCCAAACCTAGTTTTTAATTTTTGTTTCACCCACTGCAATGCTTGTGACAGGAGTCATGGTGCTCTGGAGTCCAGCTTTGGTAGCAGAAGGTTTCAAAACCGAAATACAGACACCTTTTTCACAGATATACATTTGCCGTATGTGGCACAGAGAGGCTGGATAGGTATGGCACAAAGATCTCAGTGACACTCATTTGGAACAACACAAGTAATTCCCACTGGCTTCATCCACTCACAAGCACTCAACTGTCACAGAAATGCAGGCTGATAAAATCTTCATGCTGTAAAGCCTTCTTTCCCTCCGGGTGTATTGCACACAGACCTAGAGTAGGGTTACAGTGCTGGTGTATTGCTTGAACCAACCTAATTCTCTCCCGTGGATTTCCATCTTCCTCCTTTTTCACTAAGGCAAAACTAATGATTCTTAAGCTTGCCAATCCACACTCATTTGGAATAAGGTTTATTTATTCTGGCTTCACTTTTATGGTCTTCTTTTCATAGCTCCATAGTACTCCCAAAGAGAGGAGGTTTACAGTGCATTTTAATGGAGATTTTAGAGGTTTTGCAGATTCAGAAAGGAGAATCGTATCCACATACAAAAGGCAAGCTGAGCTGCTGGGTGCTAGAGGGGACATCTCTTTTGTGTGCTTGCCAGAGAATGCAACTGAGACAAAAAATACCGAAATTCCCAGAGATTTATCAAAGCAATCTGTCTTAGCTAGCTGAAGTCTGCTGGTCACTTTTCAAGCCAGTGAAATAAAAAAAAATTCTTGTTGCATCCATTCGTTGATTATACATTAATATGCATACATCTTCCCCTGGCAAATTCCCCTCTATTTTAAGAAACTTATGCCAAAAATGTATTTGTATAACTCTCGCCCCGTTCCTTTCCCAGCAAAATGTTAACCCTTAAAGGAACTCCTTTTTTGATTTGTTGCATCAATTTCCTCTGTGATTAGCGAAAGAATTAACTTGAATATCTGTTGGAGGCCAGGAACAAAAGCCTACAGAGGAGTTAAAAGGATAACATGATCTTGATAAAACACTGGAATCAGAGGTAAGAGAGAGGAAAGATAAATTACAATAGGGTGAAGGAGATATGCAGGAGAATAACTGGACAATTTGATGAAAACCTTTAAAGATTGCACACAAATACCACGACAATGGTGAATAACCCAGGAAAACATAGAAATTCTGTACACAATCCAAGCTGTGACTGTGGGACTTCATGGGGTAAATAGCTGGATAGAAGTATGGGTATAGAAGTAAATCAAAAAGGCAAAGGTGGTGTATTGTATCTAAGAAAGAAAGAAGAAAAGGAGGAAAGAAGCAAAATAGGACAGAAAGTAAGTTGCTCAAAAGGTTGCAAAGAGATGAAAGGCTGATTTTCTGAATGAGCTTAAATAGGTAGATGACCAAGTACAATGCTTTGAGGTGGACCTCCTACTCAGAAGTATAAGGCAGGGAGACTAAGTAGCTGAGAGAAGCATCCCAAAATCTGAGGGTAAAGGTGGGCTTTACCTCCCCAGATACCTTCCAGATAACCAGTACCCTAGGGCTTACAATGCCAATGAAGTTTTGGGGAAATGTTAGGTGATTTTATACTTATTTCAGAAGGCAGAAGAACCTACTGTGGAACAACTATTCCAGATCTGCTTCTAACTTCATCTAAAGCTTTGAAGTAACTGGGTGAAAGTATCCGGAAACAGTAGAGCTCGCTTTTTTTTTTTTTTAAGAAAGGGAGGAAAACAAGAATAACAGAATAAGATTTAACTTCAGCTTCTTATGGAGAACCTGTTGCTTAAGCTAGTGTTGATAAATAGCCTTGAAATGTTAACCCATTGGCCATTTCTCCCCCTCCTATGTAGCTGTTTTTTGAAACTGGAATAGGAATCAAGTTTCAGACGCACACGCTTCCTCCTATTGTAGCTGCGCTCTGGTCGGAAGACAGAAATTTTCACCCATTTAAAATCTACCAGCACTGCAACGTTCACTCCAAAAGCATGACCTAACAGTTGTACGGTGGCCTTTCTGCTGGGGTCACAACTCACATATGCTGTTAGCAGATCCCAGTGCTAGTTTTTGAGTTGCCAATGTCATTTCCCCTAAAGTCATCCCTGCTGCGCTCTGTCCAGGCTCACTGGTCACCCTGACCTGGAGTTCACTTCTCTAACAACTCCCCCTGCTGCCATTCATTCTCTGTTTCTTCTCCCTTTGGCAGGTTCAAGTGCTTTTTCTATCCTCTCAAAACCTTTTAGCCGCCTATCCTCAGAGGTGCGGTGGGATTCATTGCAAGTTCATCATCTATGAGGACTTGGTTCTTGTGCTGACAGTTTTACACAGCCGCAGAAGTTTAAGCTGCTATGAGAATCTGCTGACTAGCTCCCATCCCAACATTTTCCTCCCAGGACTCAGAAAACTTGGTGTTCAAAGACAGATAAGAAAAGGGCATCTCTCCCCCATCCCGAACTGGATCAGAAGTAAACCTAAGGGATTTAGGTGTGCCAGGACTGTCTCCATTTCTGCAGGAGAAAAAGCCAGCGTCCAAAGCACTGAGCTAAATCGTAACTTCCATAAAGCACTGGGTACCACAGGGAAATATAGTGTAACAGTTCCTAAAACCATCCAATTGCTGTAAGGAACAGAGCCCAAGGGACACACTGTAGAGAGTAATAAAAAATGAATGGACTAAAGAGGGAAAACAAACAGTAAAATCAAGCAGGCAAAACATAATCTCAGTCCACCAGCTTGCCCAGCTTTTGTTTGCTGTTTTGTGGAAACCTCCTCTAGAACAGAAAGCTACCAAAAATACCACCACCCCTTCCCAAAACCTTCAAATCCCAACCCAAAAATGTGTGTCCAAAGAAGTAGATATACCCCTATCAAAAGCTGTGAGAAGAGAGAACAGCCCACTTCTGCTTTAAAAAAAAAAAACAACTTGCATTTTGCCTGCACAAAAGAGATGTATTTCAAAACAATCCAGAAAAAAATCCCCAAAGTGTTCCGGTGTCTTTCTAGCAAGTGTGGTCACTTCTCAGTCTGGGGGCCCTTTTACAGGTCGAAATGAATCTCATCAGAAATAGCATAAACAATGAAGGAGAGAAAATCTGGAAACCCTTGTTTTCTGCAGCAGTAAGACAGAGCACACCATGCCCAGTTCTTTTCTACCCTGCAGTGCACTCCATCATTTCCAGGAACTTTGTGTGGGTCAGACATGGCCCAGATGAAAATTCCCCACACAATTATGCTAGTGGCAGCAATTTACAACCACTTCCATTACATATAACTCACAAAATGAAAAGGAAGGTAATGAAGGATTGAGCTGACAATTTCAAGTTTAATCTTCAAGCAATTTGGCAGTCATATGGAAGGTGTTATGAACTTGAAATCACTCTTATTTGTTCTTGATGTCTTTGTTTCATTCTTTGCAATGTTTAACATTAAAATCTGTTATAGTTTTGGAGCAAGAAGATGCCATCACACCTAATTTAAGGCCCACGAGTTCCAACAAATAGCAGGTATTACAATAAGGCAAACAGAGATTAATCCTACTGCACATTAAAAAAGTGAAAAATAGCTGATATGTGGTTTTTCTCCCCATGCATTGCCAAGTTAGTAAAAGAACAATTCACCCAGAAACAGATGCAGCAGCTAAAAAACCAACTGTAGTAGAAATGACTCTTTTGTGAACAAAGCAACATAACCCCAAAAAACCTTCCCCAAATCTTTTCTGGGTACTCCTCAGCTAGCTTCAGTTCATCATTTATGTGTTTAAATTTAAAAAAAAAAATTAAAAATTAACAGGTCAAACTGAGAGGGAGACTGAGGAAAAGGAATGTGACAAGTGAGAGGGAGACTGAGGAAGAGGAATGTGACAGCCAATAAATAGGCTTATGGGCTCTAAAAAGTTCTCATCAGTAACTGTCTGAGAGTACTGAGCTAAAAATTATCACTCTAGAAAGTACTAAGAACATTATGGGAACGCAGCTAATACACTGATGAGGCCAAGATTGAAAGCAGTTGCAGAGGATGCACATTAAACCTGGCTCAAGATACAAAGGATCCCTACCCTGGTGCCAAAACCACATGAATCTAATGACACGCTCAGTTTATGTGAGGACATACGACCCAAGAATGCCTCGTAGCAAGGAACTTCTGCCAAGTTGTTCTCCATTCACGCCGGTGACAGAAATTGTTATTAGTATCAAAATTGCACTTGCAAAACCTTTTTGCACTTAAATTTACTTAAACGCGAGGCTTCCTGTAGATGAATACAGGAACTATTTACTTACAATAGTTGTAGAATTTATTCACTATCTATAGATATGTCAAAGCAAGCAAAATACTCTTAAAAGCTAAGTATTCCAGGAAACTTTGGTTTCTTTGGTGGGCTCATAATGAGGATGGACACTGACATCAGTTATATAGGGAACTTTGCAAAGCTGAAAACTATGTAACAAATTATCCACCATCACACATCTCCTTTAGCCAGCGAAAATGAAGTGACAGACTGTAACAGGATGAACTGCCAAGATGACCAACATTTGTCCCTCAATGTGTCTCTGCTCAAGTATATTATTTATCTGTATAATCGACAAATTTCATACTGCAGTAACAATTCAGCAATGATAAGAACTTACAATATTCGCCCCAGTATAATCAGCTCCCAGTAAAAAGGAGAGAGAAATGCTCGTCGCGTAAGCATTTTCTAACTCCTCACCATGAACTTAATCAGGTTGAAACAATCGGAGCTGACAATGACTTCTATGTACCTGGAGCAAAGCAGCAGCTCCCTTGCCTGCAGGAAATCTGCTAGAGACCAAGATCTCCTCTGGCACAGGAGCAAGACAGATCTCAAGAATCGGTGTCCGCAGCTTACGCTGAGATCTGCCAGCGCAGTGGAGCAAGTTTCCAGCGGCTGCACACTGCCGTCGAAGAATCTCAGGGGACAGAGCAAGTTACTGTTGTAATTCACATCTGAAATGTGTCTCGTTCATTGCCTAAAAACATGTCAGGATATTACACCACTGGATATCCCCTTCATCCTCAGGGAGGACTGGTTGCCACAGATTCTGGGGAAGGTAGTTTAGATCTGCACTACTGCAGCTTAGCTTAGAATCACCAGAATCACCTCCTGGGCTTTAACTAGCTCAGAAAGCAAGTAGACAGGAAAAACCACCACCATCCCACCACCCCACCAAAACACATTGAAATGAGCAAGAGGGAAGTTAGGACTTGGAATGACAACTGGGTAGCTGCAAGGTAGCTCCAATGGATCTTGTCCTCTTCCTATTTCACACACCTCTCAGTTTTCCATTTCTCATTAAGGAACACCTCAAGCTGCTTGTGTTGTCACTGAGCAGCAATTTACAGCTGGGCATATTTAGATAACATCACTTGGATTTCAGTTCACTTCCACAGAGCCCTGAACTACAGAGGGCTCGGCAACTGTACACAACCAGATGAGCCATCCCACCAATGTGAGTGGGAACTTCTCTAGAGCAGGAAAGACAGCTGAAGGCAAGAACAGTTATCTCAGGTCATGCCATTCAAAACTCTCACTCAGGGCCCTCAAATGGCATCCTTGTACAGTAACTTTAAAACTGACTCTCCCTCTCTGACTGACTGAGGCCAATGTGATCTATGGTGCGCCAAGCCGAACCCAGCCTAACCGTCAGCAATAGGACAATGTGTCTGCTCAGAATAAATAATTCTTCAGCAGTGAACCAGCTGCGTGGCTAGCTTGGCCTAGGCAGGGTTTCCCCTCCCAAAAATATGTTACGATTAAAGCCTTGTAAAATTTCCTTTTTTTGGCTTCTTTCTAGCCATTGATCTTATCTTTGTGCCTCTCTCCACTCAAGCAGCCACTACTTAGGTAATGCAACAATCTTAAAACAGAGATCTGTGGGTTTCAGGCTTTATTATAGGTTAAAATTCACCCTGAGTCAGTTCGGTCCCATCCAGGGATAAAACAGATTAAGGCAGAGAACGTGCTAATATCTAAGCAGGGGATGAAAGGACAGACACTACCGCTAGAAATCATAACTTATTCTTTCAAAGTGGAGCAGATAGCACTGTTTCAGGCAAGTACCATCCTCGCTTTGCTTTCTGTTTTGACTAATTACTGAAACGATTTTGCATATATAAATATGCATTCTTAATGTACCTCTCTCAGGATCACTGACCATTATCTGAAATGCAGCAGAGAGGCACAGCTTTCACAGGTGTGTTTCTAAAACTGGAAAGGAACAGAAGAGATGTAATTAACAAACTAACCGATAAGCTAAAAGAACAGTTAAAAGCATATTCAGTAATGGCATTGTGCCCTTTTGCGTGGTTCTCAGAGCAGTTTAAAACTGAAGAAAGTTTTAGGACATCTGCAGGTGGGGACCTCTGCAAGAATACAAGCAGCACAAGGCAGAGCAGACTGGGAATTAAACCAAACAGTACCAGCTGCACATGTCCTCACTGGAGTATTTATCAAGTAAAGACACTTCTCGTTACACAACAACTAAATGTGTTTGCAAGTACAGTGCTCCCTCCACTTGTACTCAGACAAAGGAGCCTTCAGATGCAGCCGCAGTTCCCGCAATGCGTTTGTAAGGCCTCTCCAGAGCGTGGTTGTTTGTACTTCACTACTCGCATAAACCAGCACGGTCACTTTAGTCCTTCAGTGAAAGCAAAGCTCACTCCATAAACCAAATGTCCATCCTGCAAGAGTTTTGAATTAAAATAAAAAACAAATTGTCACCAAAGAATGTTAAGAGGCAAATACAAAAATCCTCAAAACCTGAAACAATTATATGAAAGATCACTAGGATAGTAATTTCATTTTGTAAATACAGAGAGTGGCGGGGTTTTTTTCAAATAAAAATGGTTTTGAGAATCCAGACAGCAGCACCTGTCTGAACTCAGGATGATTCCTAGTCTCATTGCTGCCATCACAGCTGTACCAGTCCTGTGTTATCCCTGAGTTTTAGAGAAGACCAGCACTGAAACTGTCAAAGAAACTGTCTGTTTTAGTCGACAGCTGCTGGGATCCCAAAGAACATTTCTCATTTAAAGAGTTCATATACACATTCTTCAGTGTTTCCAATGGAAAACCTGCAAAATTTCTGTTACTTGTTTTGACTTCTTATTTATTTCTTTCTCAAGCCATTTAGACATTACAGCTAATTTTGTCTTTCCATGTACAGTAATAACAGTAGAACAGTACCTCACCTGCTTATCACCATCTGCTGTGAAAGGGTTAACGGATCACAGCTTCAGGAGTCAGTGTGTCTAGGAAGAGTTAATATATCCAGCAATAGCTGCTGTCTTTGGCTAGCTGCCTATCTTTCCCTGCCCATTAGATCTCTGAACTTCCTTTGCATTGCTGAGCAGGTGAACTGGGATACCCAGATCTGTTTTCCAGTCCATGCTGTTGAGCAATCCTGGACCAGAAGTTCCCTCAAGCGACAAACGCAGAGGAAAGTCTGAATAAGCAGACTTTTGAACAGACCGTTCCTTCTAGGGACCGGGAAGAAATCTCTGGTCTGACGTTTCAGCACAAGAGTGCTGCCTGCCCTACAGCCGTGAGCAGCCCACATTGAGGACAGGCGTGGGGTTGGACCGGAAACAGGATTTCATAATTACAACGTCAGCAAGCAAGAAACTCAACGGTATTGAGCTATAGCAGCAATTCCTACATTAAATAAAAAAGTGCAAAGTGCCTGACACATGCACCATTGCTAAGTAGAAGCAGAATATTGACCCTTCCGATCCCAAGCACTACAGAGGGTAAGCAGTAGTCCTCTCGGCCACCACACAAATAGAAAAGGGGGCTCTATCTGCTTTCCCACTCTATGCCTCTCCAGAGTGCACAACAATTATTTGTTTGAGCACTCACACCCCCATCCCTTTTCGCAACCAAAACCATTTTTCACCATAGAGAAAAGTGAGAGAGGGAAATCCCACCCTCCTCCTCTCTTCATTTCCAGCCAGAATCTTCAAGAACTTTTGCTAGCTTCACTAAACCAGCCTCGCTGCTTTGAAATCCACATAGAAAACTAGAGGAAAAATAATCTCTCTTCCATTCCCCTTCTTCCTCCTCACACTCGCATATCCACACAGGTGTCACTCCGTAGCCCCCCCAACATATGACATGAGAAAGAGAAGGGATCCTATGATCTTTTATTTCATTGTGCTTTGAGAGAATACGGTATCGGAAAAGCTTAGGTCTAACCTGGACCACAAGGACAAGAAACCCACACGAATGGCAGCTAAACCAGGGAGCTGTTTTCTTACATAGTGATGTTATCTGGACAGTTTGTGGCAGAGTGAGAGACCAGATCAAATCCAAGGCGGGGGAGGGAGGGGGAGCTCCAGAAGAGTAGAGCTGATGGTCTGGCGGGACTGGCTGAAGGTTTAGATAATTTAAAAGCTGCAGGTTGAAGATGTAATATGGCAAGGAATCATAAAAAGCTCTCTAATTCAACCTGTACTTAATTGTTTTAAAATTATTTGTGGGCTAGACCAGACTGTGACTAAACTGTTTAAGCAGGGTCTTAATTCGCATAGGAGCAGCTGACAATGTCAAACCAATGATTTTGTACAGCTAAGACTGTAGAGAACTGTAAAATTGTAGTATATTGTAAGGGAAAAGCCAGGTTTCACAAGCCTAGGAGAGATTAGTAGGAAGAGCATCTTTCAGACATAAAAAGGTTCTAGGCTGCTAGATCTAAACATTTGGAGAACTTACCTTAGTCACGCAAGCAATCCAGGCAAGCAAGCCGTTTGCTGCAATGGATGTGGGGAAAGCATGCTGCATTTCCAGCAACACCCACATCCACCCTCGATTAAGGATCTCTACATAACAGAAACTTCTTTAGGGCAGTGCATACAGTGGGACATCAGTTGGGAAAATATTCAGAAGCTTGGCAAGTTTTCTTGCAAGTGAAAACCAGAACAAAAGTTGAAAGAGATGAAGAGCAGAACTTTCCGCAGGCCCCAATTACATTAGGAGAGTAAAAAGTTCAATCTCCCTTTTCTTGTCCCCTTTCTTCAGTTCCCTCATTCCTCTCCTTTTGGACACCTGTCTTAGCCACCCGGCATCAGCTGAGATAATGCCAAAATAAGCCTGGAATGCACATGGGAGATCATCTATTTCATTTGCTTTCGGTAGGGAATATACACACACTGTCTTCAGCAAAGTGTGGACTCCGAAAGGCTGAACTATTCCAGCATATTCACTGAAGGCTGGAGTCGTTAATGTAATCAGTGGCATTAACTACCAAAAAGCCAGGTGCTGCTCATATTTACTGACCAATTTCTTCTGCACAGCATTGCAAGGGTTCTTAAGTGGTTGCTTTTCGATACACTGTTGACAATATTGAGGTTTTCAGTGAATTAAAGAAAAGGAATTAAATCCTTGGAGGAACTTATAATTTAAGTAGTTGGCTAGGTGACCTAATGGGTGACCTAAATGAGTTGTGGGCCAGTTAATGCATTCAACACTCTCCTTGTAGCACAGAAGGTGGCACTTGTTTTGTGTCTATTGGGCAATAAAGCCATGCAAAGAACTAGGCTGACAGATTAGAGTGTGCACAGCTTGGCATCAAGCATCTTGATCAGATAATATCATTACTTTACAGGCATCATGCGGTAGCCCAGGTAACAATGCCAGGGCCGCAGTGATGTAAGGGAATTTGCAAACAGAATAAGGTACCCTAAATGCGCCATGGAGATAAACGACCAGGCAATTTTTAAAACCTATGTATAAATTAGATTATTTAGGAAGATTAAAAAAAAAGGCAGAGGTATAACTTTTCGACATTTTCCCCTTCTCCTTTCCACTCCAATCCCCCAACCCATGATCATCTATACCAGTCATTCACCCACTCCTGCCAAGTCCAGGAAGATAAAAGTGTGATAAAATAGTAGACCTGCTAACACGCTTTGCTTTATGTTAGCATGGTTACTTTGCTTCTCTGTATTCGACAATTCAATTTGTGTCCCGTTTTGTTTCTACTGAGCAAGCAGAGACATTCTGTGCTCATTTTCATGTGACTTTTCAGAGGGTGGAACTAATCACTTCTACCTTTATCAGCTTGGCAACCGCATCAGTCTATGTTGCATTACTACACTACAATGCAACATGATTGTTAGCTACATTTCCTTTAAATAGGCCTACATGTATGATGACTCCCGCATAAGCAGCCTGGCAGCAGTAAAGTAATTCATAGATGCTCCTCCCCCACTGCTTTACTTCCACACCTGCAGACTTCGCCTCAAATCCTCTGCAAGTTCATAGTTTAGAGTGGAATTTGAATAGCATGCTGACCTATTGTTATCCAAAATACACACAACTTAAAAGCTGCACTGAAAAAGACAATCAAATTGAGACTTAATGTTTCCCTTCTCCTGTTCCCTCACAATGGAGGATCCTAAAAAATGGTTTCTTCTCCCTCTGTGTGTGACCTACCGTGCCTTCCTCTGTTCATTTTCATGCAGTTCGTGTACTCAAAAGGCTCAGATCCCCAGAGAGAGGGAAGCTCCAGCTACATTTCTCTCAGCATTACCCCATTTCAACATATGCAACAGCAAACATCAGACTGGCGCTGCTGCTCCTCCCCTTACAGGACTGACCTCCCAAGTACAGCATTCTGGATTTAGTGATATACTTTTAGTGATACACATATTGGTGGCCACATGTAGCCCTCAGTAAAACAGGAAAGCAGAAGCTTGCTTTCTTTTATGAGTGCTCAGAGAAAGTATGTTAAAAAAATGACTGTTTGCTGGAAATCCACCTTCATATAGTGGATTTCTAACATACCAGCAATGGGTGAAAAGACCCAGAACGCCTTGCAGGTACTATCATGCTCTAAAAAGAGAAAAAAGGTTCCTCAATCAGACACCTTGTTTTTCTGCTGGGCTGTCAGTATGCCTCAGAACCACCCCTTCCTTAATTTTCTCCTTTTCAGAGAATAAATCCTTGGTAAACAAATAAATGAGCATCTCCATAGAATCTGCTGGTCTCCCAGATCTAGGCTTAAAGAAAATGCAAGTGATCCGGAGTTCTACATTATGCAGTATCAAATACTCTTTTAGTCTGACTAAAGCTGTGATTTTTTTCTTAGACCATATGACTGGTAGAGTCATAACTGTACCAGTGTTGAAAAGATGAGGGTTGTGCAATTTTCATCCTATGATGAGACAACGGTTGTTCCATAAAAATAAAAGTGCCAACACTGTGATGGATCTGCAGCTGAGAACATACCCTGTGTACCATTTTAGCTCTGGTTCTCTGTGCATATCTTAGGAAATATTCAATATCCCCCTCACCTGTTCCCCTCCCCCTCTCACTTTCTGCAGTTTTTGATTAAGTATGTGCTCTACACTTGCAATCTGATATCTAAATCCCATCCCTCAGTGCATCTACACTACTATTACATTAAAACTATGTTGCCCAGCTACACACTGCTCCCTCTTCTATCAGAAAGATGTCACGGTTGCATTAAAACCTCTCCCTACAAAGCCACATCAGTTCTTTAGGGCCAGCTACTGCTGGATCTTTCATCCAGCCAGGGAACTATCAGCCCCTCAACACTTTTGGCAAGTAGCAGCTGGCTACATCAAGGCTCTTGAAAGGTCACTGTAAAGATTAGTGATCAGTCAGAACTATCCCGTTAGCTACAGCATCAGAAAAGAGTTGTGTTTGACCTTTATGCAACAGGAAGAAATTATACTGCAGTGGCATGTTATCAAGGTAGCTTGCTCTTCACAGCACCCATTACACTCCTAGTTTCTTTACAGGAAAACAGAGAACAAAGATCCACATTGTCAGATTCTGAATCATCAACATATCCTTGGTACTGTCAGTCTCCACAGAAGGAAACCAAGAAAGGAAAGATTAAGTAACCTCCACAAGGTCACTAACATCCAGCAAAGAGTGAACCCAGAGATAAGAATCCAAGATCTTTAAAAGTTATCTATCTCCCCGACAGGGGCAGAAAGACAAAAAGCTGTTGATTAAATGTGACCTTAGCCAAACAAGGTATCAGCCCCAAATCCTTGTGCAAAATGGAAACCTAAACTTTACCAAATACATCTGGACCACTACATAACATAATCAGGAAACGGAGTTTCTTCTGATATACAAGATGCATTTAACAGTTTCACTCTGCAGCTGTTAACGTCACTTTTCTGGTAGAAGCATTAACAATACCTCTCCCATCCCAGCCATATTCATTAGTTTTCCACTATTGTGACTGTTTCAGTTCCTGAAAACTTATTCACCTCTTTCTCAGAGCTAGTGGCATTTTTTCATTGCTACCCAACAATCAGAGTGCAATATTTATCATGACGTTTTGCCTATGTCTCTGATATAAGCCCTGAGCATATGAAAGCAGTGCATATGCCACTCTGGCTCATACTGACGACCCATTTTGTTTTCAAAACACATCTCCTACTTCATCTCTAAAAACTTCCATTTTTGTTCACAGTATCACATAACCCAGCTGCTACTTTGTCTCAGAAATGGGAGTTTTTTGACATTTTCTTTCCGGTGCACTGTTTCCACTCCTTCAGTCATACAAGCGAATCAACCAGTCTGTCAAAATACTTTACCTCCTGCTGCTCTCTGAACACCTCTATTAATGTAACACAATTGGGGTTGGATCTACAAGAATGTAATATTAAAAAACACATTCCCATTAGTTACATCTGCAAGAAATGTCCATAAACTAGTTTTGCCACATAACACAACCAAAACACCTACGCACAAATGCAAAATGTGCTCAGTGCCCCAACGGCCTCTCCTCCCATGCTCCATTTTCCACTGCTCAGCAAGGGAAAGAGGTGCAGGCCCCCCCAGAACTGCATCTGGACAGACAGAAGTAACTCCAATGCCTACTGATGAGCTAACAGCCCACTTAGTGCTCCCACAGCAGTGCTCTACCAGAATCAAGCATCAATGAAGGTTAGGGACCCAGGAACTGGGTCTCACTACCGCCTCCTGTTACCCCCATTTTTTACTGCCTCCTCCCTCCTCGCCCCTGTTAGCAGGGGACATTGGTTTCATTCTCCTTTAGGATACGGAAGCTTTGAACCAATACCTCATCTCTTCCACAGGCTGTGTAACCCCGCCTTTGTGTGACTGCCCTGCTTGAATGTGCCCCAACCTCCACTTTCTAGTCAGGGCCTGCAGGGACTTAATGGCCCTGGGCAACCTGGCTGGGGACTCCCACCCACCCCGTACCATGGGCCCGGGGGCTCCAGCTCAGGTCAGGTAAGGTCAGGACACACTGTCCATCCCTGCCCTATGTCAGACCCTCACTGCAGGCAGCTTGTCTCCACCCTGGCCTCAGGTCCTTTCTCTTCAACAGACCTTGGACACACACTGCTGCAGGGTCCAAATGCAGCCCTGCCTCCAGCCCCGTCTGTGGCTGCTCCCAGCTGGGCCCTGGCCAGACCCTGGACCTGGCTCAGCCCCAGCCATGTCAGGGCTGTCGTTGGAGCCTGTCACCTGCCCCCAGCTCTGCCTGCCGGGCTCAGACCCCAGGAGACGGCACCCCATCAGCAAGGGCACAGCCTGCGACGGGGTCACCCCGGCTCCCAGCTCAGGCCACCTCATAGAGCAGCCCTGCTGGCAAGAGAGGGAGGGTGTGGGGGAAACAGCAGAGGCAGAGATCGTAAGGATGAAGACAGCTTGACAAAACAGCATCCCAGCCTCCAGCGGGTTCTCTCTCCGAGGGCTAGCACACTTGACAGCTCCTTTGAGCCAAGCATCTGTTAGCTCCTGCCTAGTCCAAGAAAACTTGCAAACCCAAATCCAGCTATAACTCAGAGGCTAATGAATTCTCTAGCACTTGCTGCTGCCAAAACTCAGGGCTGCCTGCCCTCTGCAGTGTTATTTTTTTCCTCTAATGCTAGATCACCACGGAATGGATTGTGCTACTTACATTAACCACAGGACTGCTCATGCTGTAAATTAAAGATCCCTTTCTGTAGCTTTGCATCTTCTGCTCTTTGTGTCACAAATCCCTCCAGCTGTGTTGTTGATATACCAAGCACTTGGCAAATAATTTGCCTAGAAACATATTTCTACAGCTACAGCTGTGTCCATAGCTAACTTGCTGTCAGAGCTTGTGTCTGTAATCCTTCTATGCTCTTTTGAAGCTAGCACAGGATTGTCAGATGGCTAACTTTCTCTTCTGCTCAGCTCTACAAGCAAACAGCAAGGCACTTTTAAAAACTTCTATCCTTGCACGCTTTTATTCCAGCTCTCTGGCAACTACCCGGTCTATAAGGCCTGGCATCTAGAGTAACAACCCTTAGACACCTAGCCATTGGCATAAGATACATAGGTGAGGTGTCTTGTACTCTGGCCTTGTCCTTGCACAACACGTCAGACTCACAGTCCCAGTGGCTGCCCCCTTTCTATTCTCAGTTCTGAAATCAGGGCTGATTTCAAGCAGTGAAATGACTTCCCTATAATAGGCAACAAAACTGAGGGTTGATTACTTTCTCTCTCACACTGAAGCTTTCTCTCTTCTGGTGCTGCATCTTTGTTGCAGCATCTCTTTTTTATTTTGTTTTTGGATTGCACTCAGTACTTCTAATACCATAAAAAGATGAATAAAACCAGTCATAACAGCCCTGCTAGCCAGAGCAGCAGCAGGAACACTGTATTTGACCTTTATTTCAATAGGAAAGCAGTTTGGTTACAAAAATATTTTATTTTTTCCCAGAACACTGCAACACAACCCTGAGCAAAACTAAATAACTTTTTCTGTAATTTCAACTGTTCTATAAAACAAAAAGTAGTATACAATCTTTCTAACTGCTCACCAGTGAGAGCACCAGCCACAGAAACCACACAGCGCCTCTCACCTTTGTACAGAACATCCTCCTGTCAGTGGGTAATCTAATTCAAGATATGTAAAAAGTGTGCTGACAGCCCCACCACACACCCTTGAGTTAATCTCCTCCAGAGACTCACAGTTGGAGCAGACTAAGTATTCACAAGCACAATCATAGGAGAACATTTTCCCATAAAGATAACCTGCCTATCAAATCATGCCAAGGAAATGTCCTAGAGACAATCTGCCCTCTGACCATTGCTAGCTAAACCTGGCTCATGTTTTATTTCTGGTCACATGGCATCACGACAACAGGTACGGTACAAATATGGAAAAGGTGTCCTGAGATCTCCATCATCCAGAATGGTTTTCATGACATGAAAATGACAGTGCTCGTCAGCACCTCCTCCCCACCTGCACCACCTCTCTCTCTGTCACCTAAAAGCCAGTCAGAATATAACCCAAAGAAATGACAACCAAACCTCTAAGGATGTGGTCTTCACAGTGGCCTTGACAAAAAAGCACGAGCCATGGGGAGAAAAGAAACTATTAAATAGCTGAGAGATGACACCTTTCCTCATTAGTCCGGCGGACAGCTTACCAATGGGTATTACCCTCCGTTTCAGTACGAATCACGAGAGCAAGGAATGGAGCCACACAGGAGAAAGGGACGCCCGGGGACCTACTGTCACCATGGTAATGCAGGCGCACCACTCACACCTTCTCAGCAGCCTTGGTTCTCCTTGTCTCAACAGCAGCCAGCAAGACTGTTTTTTTACAGATTGTAATTCAATCACTGCACAGAAGCAAGAGAAACCCCTCCCTTTACTCTTCAGCTGATGTTATGCTCTGAACGGCTTTTACACTGCATGAGGCACATAGGAATTAGCCACTGGGGCAGAGGTATGCAGGCACCCGCACCCCTCTACCTTAAGCACTCCCCTGAGAACCCCTGGCAGACATCAAACCTGTCTTAAGTACTTGCCTAGAGAAGCAAGGCCTGTGGAACATAAGTAGTCTGTGAGATACTAAGAGGTGGTCTGCAACATGACAACAAGGGAAAACATATAGCTACAGCACCATAATATAAAGCACTGAAAGAGTGGCTGGCTTTTCACTGGCAAGGCTTGGCACCTCAGGACCAAGAAGAACCAAGGGAAGTGGGTCCACTGCCACAGGGATGACCTGCCACTACACCAGCGCACCCTGGCTCCTGCCGTGACATCGCACCAATGGCGTCGCAGGAGCGCCTGGCCAGCTCCCTACTGGCAGCCCTGCCTCCGCACCCAACATTACCTGGGAGAAGACAAACTCTATGGACATCCCGCAGGCTCACCTGCAACATCTCCCACCAATAAACAGTTCTTTTGTTGATTGTCAAGGGTGGCGTGGGCCCTTCTTTCCCATCCCCCCACCACCGCCCCTCGTGAAGAGGTGCCTTCTCTTCTGCACCGAGCCCCAAGGGAGAGGGGAGGAGAGGGCCTGGCTTCCATCGAGCTGCTGCCTTCCCCAGCTGGCAAGGGACATCCCCATCAGCTGTCCTGCCTTCCCCAGATGGGAAGGACACCCACAACCTTGCGGAAGGTGGCCTGTCCCACTACCACCCAAGGCCCTTACTTCAGACCATCACCAGCATCAGCCCCACCACTGACCTGAGGCACACCACCACTAGCAGCTGCCCCGCGGGTGGGATTTGTCCTGCTGAGCACAAGGCAGTGGTCCTCCCACCATGTAGTCCCCTTCTCCTGTCCACATCTCACCCATCTGGACACCGTGGGAGGCTGTGTCACGGGCCTTGCTAAAGTCAGAGTAAATGGCAGTCACTGCTCTCCCCTTGTCCCACTACAACAGTCACCTCCTCAAAGCAAGGCTCATGTTGGGCCCGGCACAACTTGTCCTTGGTGAAGCTGTGCTGGGTGTTCCCTGATATGGAGTGATTCCTTGTCCTTCGTATGCCTCCAAATGGTCTTCTGGCAGATGTGGTCCCTAGCCTTCCCAGAGAATGAAGGGAAACTGATCAGCTGGTTGTTTCTGGGATCCTTTTATTTGCCTGTCTTGAAGATGGGTCCGATGCCTGCCTTTTTCTAGTGCTTAGGAACCTTCCTTGATTGTCATGACCTTTAAGGTGACAGATAGCAGCCCTCAGAGCGACTTCCACCAACTCCGTCAGCACCCTTGAATGCAGCCCCCTTTCATCATGTGGACTTGAGCATGCCCGTTTGGCTTACCCACTCCCTGACTGTATCTTCTGTAGGCAATGCTTCATACCACAGACTCTGCTAGCAGGCTTGGGAACTGGGAGGCTTGAGGACACACCTTACTCCTGGGAACTGAGGGAAAGCATTATTCCACAGTTTATAGGTCTGGTTTCTTCCTCCTGATGACTCTCACCACCTTATATGTGCTGCTGGCATTTTGCCTCCCTTCTGACTTGGACAAATACATTTCCTTTCAAAGGAATTTCATCTCCTGGATTACAGCAGGTAACTCTTTGCTTCTCTTCAACTCCTTCAAAACTGCTGTAATGTCACAACAGCTGCATCTTATTTTCTCCCACTTCAGGATATTTGCAGAATTTTTTTTTTTACCAACAGTACCCCTACCCATACACACAGCAACCTTACCAGCTCGTATATTAAATTCTGATGTCTCTTTCATTAGAAAAATGTAGTTTTTGAAAAGAACAATACAGGGATTTCATTCAAAGTCCTCCATTATTTCTGACCAGACTGCAAACAGAGCAAGACATGTCCTACAGAACTGCTATCTTAAATAACTATTTCTAAATTGAACTTCCAGACATTGAAATTATTTTCCTCACTCAATACCATGTAGAACATCATCCTTTTTATCTCCCACATGCACTTCACTATCACTAGTTTTGGTGTTCAGAGCAAGAAATGCCTTTTGTCAAGAAAAAACAGACCTTGATTTCCTCTTAGCTTGCATCCTTACTCTCTTTGGTATGATACAACCCATGGTCTCATCTCTACTATCTGCTTCCTGAGTATTAATGATCAAAAAAATTTCAAAGCTGGACTGCTTTTTCTAGCTGTGCTCCTCTCACTTCAAAAGAAGACAGGCATCACGTGCAACATTTTTTCAGCTCCACACTCACATACATATAAATAGCAGAACATGGACAGATCAAGCTGGGATTAATGAGGGGAACAATTTGCTTTTGGGCTCAGACAAGTCAGACTTTTAGTAAAATACTGGCAGGTTCTTGCAACTAGAAAAGTTTCAAGCTCCATGGCTTCATGTTGTTTTAGAAACAACATATTAATTCTGCAACAGTTGCTTCGTGACCCTTTTCCTTTCCAGAAACTGGGATATACTGCAAGATAGGTGTGGTCAAATTTTTATTCCTTAGTCACACACTCTGCAACAGTAGCCTTACTGGAATTGTTCAACAACAGTATTGCCTGAACATTTTGGGGGTAACTGCTCTCCCAAAGCTGGTTAAATAACTAGCTTAGTTCTGGGGACAAAATATTATCTGATTTCAAAGTTTCCCTCTGAATAACACATATTTCCAAAACACAACAACAGCAGTAGACTTGTTTAAAAAAAAAAAAAAAAAAAAAAAAGCCTAAAATTGCTAAAACAAGCAGGCACACAAAGATTATTTTGGGCTTATGGTACAACTTGGACAGCTTATAGTTCGCTTTCTAGAAGCTTCTGCTCTGATTTAACATGCACAGGAAAGGCTCTGTGCCCAATCACACACTTTCCAATTCTGATCAACCCATTTACCTTCCTCAGAACTTCAGGAAAACATTCTCACATTTGAGGAGAAAAAATAAACAAAGAAAACCACAACTTAGAACCCATTACTGAATAGCACCAGGTATCTTCAGATTAGATCCAAGATCTGATTTTATCTCCATGGGGAAAGATTCCTGGCCAACAAAAGAAAGAAAAAAAAGAGGGACACCTCCTATAATGCTGCAAGAATGTGTTCATCAACTCACTTATGGAGTGAGTTATGGAGTGAGCTTATGGGGGTTTTACACAAAGTTAACAATAGTGTTCCTTTAGAGAAATTATCTAAAAAGAAAAAGGGGCAGGTAAGGAAGATACATGGCCCAGCAACAGAAAATTAAGATTTTTTTTTTTTTCTGTCCTTGGAGACTGATTTTTGGGGAAACAATGTAAAATAGGACTGGTGAGGTTTTTTTGCTGCTTGTGTTGACGATAATGTTATACGTACATAGTGTTGCAGTGGAGACACCTGTGTGAAAGGAATGGCACAGAAACTTACTGCAATGCTGGCGACCACCACCAGTTCTACTTACAGAGACTTGAGTCAGTAAATCAGGATTCTAAAATCCCTTGCTCAGCTGACACCCAGGGCTATAGATATGTGAGAACTCTGCAAGCCCTGGCAATATTTAGACGCATGAGAGTTATTTCTGCACATCCATAAAAGTACCAAAAAAGTTTCAAATAGACTGAGCATCTTGGACTATCGTTCATGCCTCAAACAAATGAGAAATAACATATTCTTTTGCCTAAGTCCCTGAGTGCTCAGTCTTGTCACAAATCTCAGAGCTCACCGGATATTCCTCAACAACGTCCACGTCCCACCAGATTACAACTTTTTTGAGAGTGAGTTCACGGGAGAGGTAAGGCGTGAAACACTGCCATCAAACCAGAGCATCAGTTGTTAGAGCTCTAACCTAGGAAATGGGATTCACAGGGTTCAACTCCTTCCTCGATTTTTTGCACAAGTAACTATTCCTCAGACAAAGCCTGCATAATCATTTTTCATAAAACAGTATATTTAAAAATGGCAGCTTGAGCTCTGTGAAATTCAAGTGTGGAAGGAGTACTATTCAGCAGTTTCAGGAGAAAGACATTACAAAGCAATAAAATCTAATTCAGGTTTTTGGAGTATGCAAAAGTAGAGTCTTTGTTACAGTATTAATCTGATCTAGCACAGCACCCATCAATATATTTCTGCTGTTCAGACTTTAAAGGAAAACATGAAAACCCCTATACAACCCAAAATAGTCAAGAGCACAAAAAATATCCTTTTTTCACTATACCAGCACAACTGTTCCCTCTCATAAATGTAGGGTATAATTTAAATGCTAGTTCCCTTGGAATGTTTTTATCTTCCGTCCTCTAAAAAACAGATGAACTTTGACCATAATGAATTAAGCTTTATATTATTAAATTTATATTCTAGGTATTTATACGAGGCAGCTTCAGTCATTTCCAGATGGCAGTCTTTAATCATTGGAACACTGAGATTCCCTCACTCCCCGCAGTGTCAATCCCCGCACAAAAAAGAGGAAAAGCAATTCATTTTAAGATACTTTAGTTTCACTTTGAGGTATGGAAAAAAGTTATTTGGAAGATAACAGCTACAGCAAAGGTGGCAATTTCTATTCCTAGCCTTCCATGTATCACATAAAGCAGCTCATATCAGGCTTTTATTTCTGGGACTTTGGCCCAAGCAAAGTATGTATGTCAGTTTATTTCTCCCAGTTCTTCCATATGTCACATCTACAAACTTCTGTAAAGGAGACAGCTAGATACAGCTTAAGTAGCATTTTTTAAGTTGCTTTCATTTCAGTCACCCTTCTACTTCTACTTGGAATTCAAAACCTTTGCATTCAGACTGCCAGTAAAATCCAGAAGTACTTACATCACTCAGCTCCAAAAAAACCCTGTTTTTAAATTGGTGATGTCCACATTTGAGGAGGAGGCTGTTCAGATTAAATAACATGGATCAATGTAATTTCTACAAATAGGGTTGGCTGCGGGTATTCATTCACTCTTTCTGTGGCAGTTCCTTCCAAGATCACTGATTACAATGGAGAAGGACCAGGTCAGTTTATCACAAGGTCTCAAATAAAAGCAGATCAATTCATAGTTAAGTACATCTTGTATAAAAAGTCTTATGTGATTCAACACCAGCTTTTGCTGTTGCCTCAGTTTCTTATGTCCTAGGTTTTTCTATAACTGTCACTGCCATGGAAAAAAAGCTGGTGAGGGGTCTGGAGAACAAGTCCTGTGAGGAGTGGCTGAGGGAACCGGGGTTGTTTAGCCTGGAGAAAAGGAGGCTGAGGGGAGACCTCATCGCTCTCTACAACTACCTGAAAGGAGGTTGTAGCGAGGTGGGTGTCGGTCTCTCCTCCCAAGTAACAAGCGATAGGACGAGAGGAAATGGCCTCAAGTTGCACCAGGGGGGGTTTAGATTGAATATTAGGAAAAATGTCTTTACCAAAAGGGTTGTCAAGTGTTGGAACAGGCTGCCCAGGGAAGTGGTTGAGTCACCATCCCTGGAGGTATTTAAAAGAGGTGTAGATGTGGCACTTAGGGACGTGGTTTAGTGGTGGACTTGGCAGTGTTAGGTTTCTGTGGGACTCTATGACATTAAAGGTCTTTTCCAACCTAAACGATTCTATGATTCTATGATTTTTCTGACTCTTATTTGACTTTAAGTTTTTAATTCCTCCATGGGCTCACCTGTCCCACTCCAAATCATTTGAGGCAGCATTTTCCCCAAGACTTTTGCAAATAATATCAGTAAGTGGAACTAGGTATTTTTTTCTCCTCTACTTGCACTTTTACACCCTAATATCTTCCTTTCTCTCAACAAACCTAGCAGACTCCTTTTTTAGGTGTTTGGGAAGACCACTACAGCAGCATGGGCAGAAGGGGGAGTTGGGGGGCAAGAGGAGGAGGGCTAGCAAAGGGGATGAACTCAGCTTCCTTAAATGGCCAGACAACCCTGCACTACATAACAACTGCAATAGCTGCCCACTGGCAACAAATAAAATGGTGTCTACTTTTTGGATAGGCATTTTTCCAAGAACAAGACTGAGAGAACCAAGTACCAACTCTTTCCTCCTGGAAAGGAATTCAGATTTCGGTACCGAAACAGAATAAAGAGACTTTCAAATTTTTCACACAAAACATTCAGTTCATTCTGAAGGGAAGAACATAAAAAGGAACAAACAAATCTCCATATGAAAACTTTAGTCTCATCCTTAAAGAAAGGCCATGACTGAACTAATCTGAGCCACATAGTAAGTCTGTGTCCAAGTATCTCTTGCCTTCTCTGACCAATGTCTGCAAAAATCAAGCATCTGGAAGGTCTTCACTGTTTTTTAGAAATCCCACATGAAGTTTTGTAATGTTTTTACTCCTTCAAGTTTGCTCTTTTACTCCATCTGCTCCAGAGATACAGATAGAATAACCTATTTTAAAGCTTTCTCTAGCATATGACTGTGTAAGAGCATCAAAAATCAGATTCGCCTGTATGTTAACAGGCAACAGAGGGACAGAATTTGTTTTAGGCCAGGAAAATGCCTCCTTTCTTCCCCACTCACCAAAAACCTGCAGACTCTGCAACATTGCATCACTTTATCTAATGTTATTTTTCAAGAGCCTAAGCTAAGAATTTCCTTATTGCATGCTCTGTTTCAGACTGAGCACTCAGATTTATTCTGCCTCCCCCCTTTTACCCTGCTAATGGGATATAAACACTGCCTGCTACCCCAACAGCCGTAGTGGTGGCGTAAGATGTACACAACAAAAGTTCTGAAGTGGCTCACGAGACATGGGAATTGGCAGTTCTCTCATATTTTGTCAAACTCTACCACCAGGTGTTTATGATTTTTGTCTCAGGTCTTGAGAAGTTTGGCGGTTTTAAAGCCCAGCTTCTAGAGAGCAGGATCAAGTGGGAATGGTACCTTTCATTCAAAAATAAAACAGTGCTTTTTTATATCTTATATTTATGGAAAACTTGGCCATACCTGGAAGAGGAGGGGTAAAATTCCGAACAGTTTAATATTTCATGATTATATACCAGAAGTACGTGATTATTTTTGGTTCAGGATGATTGTGGATGGCAACACAAAACACAAAATATGTGAATTTATTATTGACTAGCACCAACCTAGATTCACAACCAGGCAAAGTGCCAGTAATGGCACAGGGGCTGTAGTCAAGCTGTGTACCTAAGCTGTGTATTCTTCAGAGCACTGAAAATCCAGACTGTTTCCTACAATTTTGCCTAAGCTTCTGAGAAGCCTCAGACCAGATCTGTCTGCCAACTCTTGCCGAAGACAAAAATCCCTCAGTTACAAAGAAATTCAGTTGCACTCTTCAATGCCTTGTGAAAATATTGCTAATCAGTCTTGACGATGTACACAGAAATTAAGTCTCACCTCCATAAGGGTATTCTCTCCATAACAGAAATTAAACTGAATGAAAGAAAAACAGAGTGACTCCTTCTCAAGCCGATAGAAGAGATCAGGGTTAGGGTCATCAGCAGAGCCCTGAAGTTCTTAGCTCTGCATTTTGCACTTCCCTGTTCCTGGCCCCTCTAGTTCCAGCGGCAGCCATGACATTAACATCTACTCAGGAAATGAGCTGGGATGTTCAGCAACAGACACAGGTTGAAGTTCTTTCATATCTCCTTGTCATGAGAAGCCTCGTGGAGAAGACCATCTGAATTTGTTTTTCCATCTCCCACTAGAAAGTATGATAGAGTTTCTTTACAGGAAAGATAAATGCTAGAGTAAAAGTGAGCAAGCAGCCAGCAGATAGCAGCCAACGTAATAAAAAATATAGGCTGATTTAGAAGTACTCATTCATTCATATTTTTCCAGTGTAAGGTGAAAAACAGTGCCAACTACAAACTCCACATTGCAAATGGTACTCCATCCACCCCACAGGGAATGAGTAAGAAGTCTGGCTGGAAAATATAGGCATAGACCAGTATCGTTATTTTAACAACAAAAATAAATGGCTCCACATATAGACACCCATTTAGCGCTTAATATTACAATAACACATTTTTTGTTGCTCTTCCACAGGACAGCTATAAAATAGAAAACAATGAATTAAAAAAAGTGTTCCTGATTATCATTATTCCACCACAAAATTTTAACATCCCATCCTTATGTTAAAAGCTTGCACTGCTAGTGAAACCAGAGCAAGCTGTCATGACTGAAAACATATTCTACCCATCCTTTTCAGCTGTTCATCATTGTCTACACTAGACTAGATGGAAGAAATTTTTTATGCTGAGGGTGGTGAAGCACTGGAACAGGTTGCCCAGAGAGGTGGCGGATGCCCCATCCCTGGAGACATTCCAGGTCAGGTTGGACGGGGCTCTGAGCAACCTGATCTAGTTGAAGATGTCCCTGCCCACAGCAGGGGGGTTGGACTAGATGACCTTTAGAGGTCACTTCCAACCCAAACTATTCTATGCTTCTGTTACACCAGATTCCTGCCATGACTGCTTAGCCAACAGAAGGAATCACGGGAGTGATTTGTACTCAGCTATAAGTAAAACCAGCCAGCTTGATGTTGGCTGTGCTCAAACGCGGTCCTCCGGTTGCAGCTCAGATTATAACATCAGCAAACCCAGGTGGTACTCAGCTGCTGTTCACCACCCACCCCAGCCTGCTTTCTCTTCCTCGTGGTAAACATTATTTCCTTCTCAGATAGGCTGGCACAGCCTTGCAGAACCCAGTTCAGCCAGAATGGCCTGAGTTGCCCAACAAGAGCACAAGCCCCTGTGGGCAGGGCCTGGGAATGAGTGCCTGACCTCAGTCTTGAACAGCTTCAGGCGGTGAATAGGCCCTGGGAATCAGAGTGGGTTTCATGGGACGGCTGACAGGAGCTGATTGCTTGCTAGCATGGAAAGGACCAGTCCCATTCCCAGTCATACATCCCCACCCCTTCCATTGGACAAGGTCTGGCAATGAATCATCTCACTATGGGATTAAAAGAGCTCAATGAACAAATGCAAAACTGCCAAAAAAGTGGAGAGTTTTCTGCCAACTGGTGTGAGGCGGGGAGGCATGCAGCCTAGAGCTGGGAAGAGCAGGTATCAGGTCCATCTCTTTTAGTGACTAAGTGCTATTAGACCAGCCTATCCTCTTATAGCGTAGCATTCTATGTCTTGATATGAACTATCCTACATAAAACACGATGTATTAGCATAATAAGAAGAACCAACAGAGCAGGAGAAGTTTTGAATCCACAGAAGAACGTGTTTTTATCTGTATTACCCAGAGGCTCAGTTAGGCTTACCCTTCCTTGCACCCTTTCCCATCCACTGGAGTCACTGGAAACTGCTTCCTGTGAGGTTCTGCCACAGCTTCCCCTTTACCTAACCTTTTCGGAAGAGTGCTAGGTCTTTGAAACTCTCCAAAACACCTTTGCTTTCCTCAGTCACAGCCAGGGCAGCCAAACCATCCTGGGGAATATTTGCTATCCGCAGTCCATTGATGGCTGAATCTGTCTTTGTTGTTTGTCAGAAGATGTGAATATCAGGATAAACGCATGCTATCCTGAACTTATTTCCTGGCAAAATCATTAGCTAATTAATATGTGCAGCAAAGAAAAACTTGTTCAGCACATGGTATTTATAAATTATTCTGTGCAACTCTGAATCTGTCACGCTAACAAAACAGTATATTAAGTCATTTAGTGATCAGAGCCAGGAACTCAGATCAGAGACTGCTGAACACTGATCTAATCAGCAATTCAGCTGCTGCACAGGAGTTCAAAACACACAATTCATTGCACCTTGGCAAAACTCAACATACTCATCTATGAAAAGGATGCATTGCCTGCTTTACAAACGTCCTGCACATTTAAACAAATTAGCCTTGAGATTAAGAGCACCTAAGCACCAAGTGTTTCTCTCAGACCCAGTTCAGCACATTTTCACTTTTAAACACGAGTAAGAGAAGTTTTACAAGAGTAGATTTAATTTTCCTGCACAGTTCCAACCTGGCAAAATGCCATGTATTTTCCATATGCTAGTTATTCTTTAGTAGGGCCATTTGATGGAAACAAAACAGTTTTTCAAGTAAATGGGTAACAGTCCTACACACATGAAAGGTAATAGCATAAATTTTAGGTTATATTATCTGAATTTGCTGTCAGGATCATGTTCAAATTGCTCAGTACTCAAAAAAACAAAAAAACTTTGGAAGTTTTTTTTCTCCTGATGACACAGTAAGGTGGGTACCGCTGCAAAAGTAAGCTGGCCTAACTGCCAGAAATTGTAAGCAGCCCAAAATGAATGTGTTGCAGCTGGTTGTCAGTACCATGCCACATACCTGATAGCAAGAGAAAGGGAAGTGATACTAGTGGCCTTGCAGCTGATCGGAGGTGGTGATAGAGTGGTGATGAATAATAATCATTAGCATGACAGAACAGATGTTGCAGGAGGCTTGTGGTTTCACTTCAATATCTACCATTCACAGGCAAAAAATGATGTGTATGTTTGGCACGTGCAAGAACAGAGATGCATGGGAGTTTTGACAATTTTTCTTGTCTCCCCCTCCCATGCACACTGTGGTGTAGGTCATTCCCAATTTTCATTAAGAGAAATCCATGCCACAGGGGCTGTGACGTGGCCCACTATTAGCTCTCTGTGTCTGTGTACCAGAGACGCTAACATTCCCACAGCTAACTGAGGAATGCTAGATTTCACATCTAGGACACGGCCTGAAGACAGCGTTTCGCACTTACAAGGTCATAGGAAACAGCCTTGCTGGATTTGTGTAATATCCACCTCTCATATGGAAGTGTTCAGCCAAAGCTCTCCAAGTGGGGAAACTGGAGGGGTAGGGTGATGAGACAACTAATATAACTTCTTACAAGTGTTGCTATTTACACCTTTGTACAGTAACTGCTTCCTGCAGGGAAAATTCACACTGCTTATGTTCACACATCCAACTTAGGTGGCTGAGTGATAAATCTAGACTTTCTGGTCAAGGAAACCGGATTCAGAACAGGTCTGTCTGTTTTGGCTTGTAATCACAACTGACAAATCCAACAGGAAAAAAAAAATTGGGTGAACAACTTTTCAGCAGTGTGAAGCTTTAAATCCTCACAGAAATAACACTCCAACACCTATTTTATTCCACATCAGCTTTGACTCCCAGTCCCAGTCTTACCACCTTCCTTCAGAGGCACAGCTCCTCCTGTCTCTGCCTTTTACCACCCCAACCAGCTGGTCCCTTTTCAGTTCCTCTTCAGCCTCCCTATGCATTCTAGGCTTACCTTCCTGGGTGCTCCAGTGAGGTCTAGGACCTAAAAGTATCCTTGGGAGGAATAAAGAGGAACATCCTGAAGATGGGGAATGTACCTTGTAGCAGAGGCAGTGCTGTCAATCATGATTCACTTACGGGAAAATGGGTTATCAGTTAACAGTACAGGGCGGTTCCCTGAACCACACAGACCACTCCAGCTCCACTGATGGGATGGCCTAAACTCCTACTTCAGGCATCTAAGCAGAATGACTTCTGCGTTGCTAAGACCTGCCAGTATATATTCCTGCCAGGGCAGGCTGTCTCCTCTCATCTAATTTATTAAAGTTTCTCAAATTTGATTGAATAACTTAAGAAAAGGTCTCTTGGAGAGCATCCCACTGACGTACATTTCACAGCTGGAGACTGCATCTCGCAGGGTGACTGACACGTTCCCAGCCTTTCTGTGATAAGGAGCTCAGATTCTAGTCTCCTTCTCCAAAAACAATCTTTATCCCTCCCCATACCTATACTCTTTCCTTTAAAGGCAGGCTTTTTCCTTTTCCCATCCCATTCTTCTATGGAAACTGCTTTCCCATCCTTTTGTGAAGAACCATGTTGTGACTCTAGTGATATGGTTAGTTGTTCACCTTATGGGAGCCCAAACAATTGTGCATAACTGGACGGAGAATACACTGATCCTATTAGCAAGGAGTATTGAAGCTTAGAAATCTATAATGTGCTTATTTTCATAATGCTACTCTGAAGTAGGGGGACACTACCCCCTTAGCTGAAGCACAGGTAGCTACTGCAGCCATGTCTAAGTGTCTGCGGCCTTGCAACGTGTTCCACAGTTTTGGTCCTCTAGATGTCTGTATCAAAAGCCCTAAAAAAAGTCAGGCACATCGGAAAACGCTGTGTACACAGCTCTTGTCTCAGCAGTCATGAATGTTCAAGACTAGCAGCTGCATTCAGGAAGTGTTCCTGGTTTAAACATACCAAGTGTGATCAGTATCCTCTGTGAAATAGATGTCAAGCAAGTCCCTCATTCTTAGGGTACGTGTGCTGCTTTTGAGGTTAGGTCTCCACACTGGATAGCTGACAAATGTTACATGGGACAGTCTCCATCCCACACTCTTTAGACTTTACCCTGTAAAAGCCTTCACGGTTTCTATGGGAGATGGCACATCCACCCCTGCTCTGCTCACCCTTGGGTGGTGTCCCACTTCACTCCACAGAGGATTCCACCTCCACTTACTGCTGTTATCTTTTCATCCCCAGTGGAACCTGGGGGGACTTCACTCCCACGTGGGACAGAAACAAACAGGCCAAACACCATTTAGCATGATTAAGAAGAGTTGTGCTCCCTTTTTTCCAACCCAGAATTCATAGAGTTGAAGAAGCCTGGAATGCAGTTATACTGTTCTACATCTGCCTAATTCAGGTTTATGAAGGAAAATGGGCACAGAAAGAAAGATTTCCCTGGAGGAGACACCACATATAAAGGACTATACTCCCGTGCAGTCTTCATCTTTTCTTTTTTACCATGCCTGGCACAGTTATATGCTAAAATCATCTAACAGCACAGCCTACTGACTATTTCTCTCCAGCAGGCAAGTAACTTGTTCTCCAAGGATCACATTGCTGAGACCTGGGGAGTAAAAAGCAATTTGAGACAGTTTATGAGAGCTGGAGGGACAATTATGTACTCAGAAAGCAAAAACTCAGAAATTTTCCTATGGTGCTTGGGGTCCAGGCTGTGACTCTCTTGCTGTCTAGCCAGGTGAAGGTCTGACTCTTCCTAAAGCTGTAGCTGAACAGGTAACCAACAACACCTCTGCTACTCAGGGCAACAATTGAAAACCATTTCATTTGTTCTTACTGCTACAACTGAGCTGCCCATCATAGGGAAGATGGGGAGGCAGAGTAACCAATTAGCCTGACTCTTAACCTCTTTCTGATGCATGCACCAATGCTCAATGAAAGCGCTCAAACTCTTTGGGGCTGTAAATCACATTTCCATAGGCATATTCTCAGGTGCATGTCACTTTGCACTTCACAGAATCTGAAAGCACAGACTGAAGGCAAGATGAAGACAAAAGTGGTGATTTAGGAGGAAGAATTACAGCAGGAATTTTCTCTTCCACAGCTGCAACAGGTCACACAGGGGCTTCAGGCAGTCTAGGACTACGCAACCAAATTCTCAACACACCCAGCTCTGTACCGCTTCAAATGATGCCCTAGAACCCCTAATTTTGTTCCAAGCTACATCAGTGTAGCCTGAAATCACTCCACTCTTTCAGCTTTCTTGGAGTTACTATGTGTTTATTCTGATGTAATCTAACACTGGACATGTAAACAAACAGGAATTCATTATAGTGACCCTTTACAAAATCCACCCTTACTGTTTACCTCAGAAGTTGGATCTGTGGTTAAATTTTCAGTACCCATGAATATTTGTAACAGGATATCAACATGCTTTCAACCACATCTCTTAAACAGTTTGTTATGCTACTTGTATTTTCAAGGTGATTTCTCACTTGCAGAATCAGGTCAGAAAAATTCCTTCCATCTGAAGAATCACTTGGCGGTTAGAAAACTCTACCAGTGGCCATAGACAGAAGATTCCTAAATTACTGGTACTGTTCAGGAAAAAAATGTGGTAATAACTTTTAATTATTCCAAATCAAATGTGCAGAGAATTTAGCTTGATCAGATTAAACAACTCATATTAAAAAAAAAAAAAAAGGCCACAACATAGGAAAATGAATAAACAGGGAAGCCACAGGAAAACAATCTCTTTAATCAGTTATGGAAGACTCACTTTGTCCCTTCTTATTTTTTCTCTGTAAGTTATAAATGTTAATGACTCTCCTACAAGGATCCCCCCGCCACCCTTAAATTCATTACTGTTGGAGGGAGAAAAGGAAGCGGCATTGAATAAAAGTTAACACTGTTTGAATGGTGTTGTCACACAGTAACACAACACCACAAATTTCCCTGAAAACTACCCCCACTATGAGATAATAAATCCTGGAGTAACTCTAATTAAAACCAGACAAATAGGAGTACAAAATGACAGAGGATTTGACCTCAGCATTCAGCTTACTCAACAGTCACACTGGAACGAGAGAACAGGATCACAGACAAAATGTTGTAAATAAACAGTGCCTACAAAGATCAACGTCTATATTAGCAGACGGTTTATCAGCATAGATGTGGGCACTTCCATGGCAGCTGGCCTTTGCGTTCAGGTCTTTTATTGACGAGATAGCTGAAAGTTAGAAAGTTCTTTAATCTATCACCCTCTCTATTGTCAAGTCTCACGAGTTAGTGTGTTCGCCCCGGTTTCACTGGTGCCCATGTCCCTGGCATTGCAGTGCTTAAAACACGACAGGCGATGTGAATATGAGTGAATACACCAGTATCTGTACAAGTGTTGCTGTGAACCCGAGTTGACTCCAAAGACAGGATCACAGGTTTGGCTCATGTTTACAGCCTGTCAGAGATAGGTCAACCTTTCTGTTTCTTTCCCTGCTCTGAGTTTCAGCCCATGGCACACCTCCGCTGGAATTCAGTCTGTAAGGACTGCTCCGTTTGGAACAAGAGCAGTGTACTGCAGACCTACAGGCAAACAGGCAGTTCCATAATATGTCACAAAATATTTTAAACCATCAATATTTTCTTTTACTAGTTAATTAGTTCTTAAGTAACAAAAGATAGCAAGTCAGAAGTGCATATATTTGCCAGTCAGTTAGGACTTGTCCACGTCCTTCTGCAAAAACAGCTTTCCCATCTGAAAACATAATTCCTGTTACCGTAACATTTTTACTTCAGTCTCCTTGTTTCTTTTTTTCTTCTAATTTTCCTCCTCGGTTTTGAATTCACAGTTTAAGGTGATATTAACTGTTTCTATGCTGAATCATGTCAATGCTTTCCTTGGGAAACCCAAAACCCAGCTTTTTCATTCAAAGTTTCTTGTGGGGAGAACTTCTGGCTTCTCAATCAGCTCTGCTCTTGGCTTAGAGAGTAAAATAATGATTAAACTTCTCAACACAATGAACAACTCCATTTCATGCAGCTATCTTAGTTTATGTCACCTCATTCTGAGAAACACAAATATTGGTCTGATATACAGGCGTTTAAATTACCACAAAGTTGATCAATGCCTTCAACAGGCTTTAGAGGAGAACTTCAAATCTGTAAAAGCTGTGGTGCATCTTCCTATTTTTCTCCCTGATAAGAGCAAGAACCCACTGATAAGAAAAACCTAAGACTGTACAGAACTGTGGTCCATGCTATCATTTATCAAAATATTCTCATATAGCTTGGAAGGGGACACGGTCGGGAAAGCTCTTTTGCCGTGTTATGCTATATTTCTATGGATATAAATAGAAAATAGAATAATTTAAATCTTACTTGGCTAGCATCAAAAGAAAGTCAAGCCATTCTAAACTAAATGCATCCAGGACATATTTGAAATTTAGCACTTAAGAAAAGGATTAACATGCAGCTCTAGCTACCCTATGTCTTCCCGGATTCCAAGAAACATTTTTTTCTTCTTTCAATGCGAATAAAGTAAGTCTAATGACTCTGAAGTCACACAAATGAATTTTAAAAAGGTATTTGCCCAATGGCCATGTAACTTCTTGCTAAAAAAAGATGATGTACTGATCTTATAACAAAAACTAGCTAACATGTTTTGAAACTTACTTTCCTCCAGCTAAAAACTGGTTAGGACTAAGAATAGCCATTGTTTATACTTGCTTAAATTAAGATAATAATTCTTGAAGATGTAAAAATTACAAATATTATATTGCGATAATTATATGAGGCGCTGTATCTTTCTCAGTGTTGCACATGGCTCTGTTCACTAACCCTACTTCCTGACCTTCCTCTGAAATCCACAGGATTCTTCTCAGGACCAAATTCAGAACCAAAATAAAAGACACAAATTGTGTTTCTCTCAGTACAGCTGTCTCTCCTCAAAGACCATCAGCTGTCCAATGCAAATCTTCAGAAAGAATTTTTCCATAATGGAAGAAACATTTGCACATCATGAAATCTAAGGTCCATTTGGTTGGAATATGAGCACCCCCTAGTTTTTGGGGTTTCTTTATTTTTCCCCCTCCGGCTGCATATGAATTTGTCATGTGCTCTAGTCATGTCTGCTGGTGTCAGCATGCACTTCCTGATTAAGCCTTATCATCTAGCATCATCAACTTAGACCTTCTCTGTTACATTCTATTATCTCTCAGGCTTGATGGAGTTCTGCTATCAATACCCACCTCATTTTATGACAAATGGGAATGATTTTAGCAATCATTTCTGTGGGTCTTGCATTCACTTTCTCAAAAGCTTTTCATTTCTTAAAATTAGAGATGATGATCTGGTATTTAGTAATAGGTTTGTTTTTTCCCAACTAGGTTTTCAAAACCTGGCAGGCCTAATAAGAAAAAATGCCAAACAATATTTCACCCCATTTGGATCAGATTCAAGTGAAAAGCTTACACCAAGATGATTCACATTCAGAGAACCAACCACAGAAAGTACTGCGCACTCCTCTTTTCCAAGTAATGTCCCATTCAAACCCCGACCCTATTTCCTGTTGAGGATGTTTCAAGTACGTGGACGTTTTTTTCCAATAAGGTCAATGCTGAAATATGTCATGGAATCACAGAATAATTTAGGTTGGAAGGGACCTAAGGAGGTCATTCAGTCCAACCTGCTGCTCAAAGCAGGGCCAGCTATGAGATCAGACAAGGCTGCTTAGAGCTCTATCCAGTCAGGTCTTGACAACCTCATAGGATAAAGACTGCACAACCTCACTGGGCAGCCTGGTCCACTGTTAATCGTCCTCACGATGAAAGAACATTTCCTTCTATCCAGCTGGACTCTCTCTTCCTTCAATTTATTTCTCTTGCCTCTAAACCTCCTACCATGCACCACTGTGAAGAGCCAGGATCCATCTTCTCAATGATCTCATAGGTATTGAGGAAGGCTACTATTAGGTATCTCCAAAGCCCTCTTCTTCAGGCTAACTACCACCAACTCACTGAGCCTCTCCTGAAAGGGCATGTCATCCAGCCCCCTGACTACCTGATGGTCCTCTGCTGAGTTTACTCCAGTTTGTCAGTGTCCTGCTTGTGCTGAATGGCCCCAAACTGGATACTGGTACTGTAGATGTGGACTAACAAGAGCTCAGTAAAGGGGAAATAAACCCTTCCTTCAATCTATCGGCTGTGCTCCTGTTAATACAGCCCCAGATGCTGTTGGTCTTCTTGGCTGCCAGGGCACTCTGCTGGCTCACATTCAGCTTGCTGTCTACCTACAACTCCACGTCCTTTACATAACAGCTGCTTCCAGCCTGTGCCGTTGCAGGAGGTTCTTCCTTTCCAGGAGCAGGAAATTGAATTTGAATTTGTTCTTGTTGAATTTTGTAAGGTCCGCACCAGCCTGTTCCTCCAACCTGTCTAGGTTCTTCTGAGTGGCAGCCCCATCGTCAGTCACCTCAGCTGTTCCTGAATTTGGTGTCAACTGCTAACTTCATGAGAGGGCATTGTTTCTTCTTTAGGTTAGTTACTGGAAAAGATCTTAAGGATGTTGTCCTTTCAGAGACAGTAGCTTCCTGCTCTGGAAGGAATCTTAACTGCAGAAAATTGTGCTATATTTTTGAAAAGCAGCAACTCCTAAATAAGGGACAAAATAAATTGCAAAATCATTTGCTGAAATAAGGTCCAGACCACCTAATTCTCGCTCAGTTTGGTAATTATGTTATGTTTGGCAATGAAGAACTGATGCTTGCAGACTCAGCAGTTACTGCTGGCATAAACACATAAGACACAGAGCATTTTTATTTCTGCTAGAGAAACACTACTCACCTTTCCAGTCTTCAGCCAACCATAACGTGCTGGAACATACCATTCCTTCGCTTTGCCAATAACAAAGGGCTGATAGCAAAAATTATGTCCAATCTCATTTTCCTTTGGGAGTCTCTGTTGAGTTGAAAGAAATAAAACCTAGACCCATACTGAGGACAGAAAATCTCCTTGAACTAGAATGCACGGAGGCTGTCATCTTCTGTCAAAAGAAGCAATTAGGGAAATGATACAGTGAAGATTGCTTCAGAGATAAGGATGAAATAACCTCAGGAGATTCCACCTCATTTTAACACCTTTCCGTTACGGTTTTATGGTGCTACAGAAGCATTATATTCAACTGGTGGCACCTTAACATTTCTATCACTTTTCTGTTTTCCCTTTGTGATGTCACAAAGGGTTTTACAAAGCAATATACAAAACAGACATCACTTCTTCACGCACAGAGCCCCCACTTATAACAACAACATCACGTCCATCTAAGGTTAATCCACAAAGGGCACTGCCAACAAAGCTCTTTCTGAACTCAAGCCATTGTATCTTTTCTGTACTAGAACAAGAGCTGCAATTGCCAAGCAAGTTGTGGTTACGACTTGCATAGATATTTTTTTTTTTCCCCAAGGATTTTTCTGCAACTAAAGGAGCATTTCACAGACAGGTTAATAATCTGGAACCTAGATGGACTTGCTCTTCCAGAAACTCTGGGAGATTTTGGTCACATAATACACTTTGTGCCTCTGTTTCTTCTCCTGTCCTTTGTCTGTTTGGGCTGAAGGTGTTGTGTGACAGAGTCTCTTGTTACATGTGCAGGTCACATACAAACAATAGGGCTTTTATTGGCAGCTGTTTTGCAAACCACATGGCCCGTGAAATACTATTCCTCCAGAGACTTGAGATCCGCCACCACTTCTGACACAGAAATGCATTAGCCCTCCTGAAATTACAGTACTCATGAAAGAAAATAAAAAAACAAACTACCTTTCGCGTAGTCATTCCATTAGGTTACAGATTAGAGAAATGGCAGAAAATGTAGGGTTCATCAGTCATGTTATTGGCAACAAACCAGCACTTTTAGGATCCCTTTCTCTCATAAGACACAAGGAAGCAGCAGCAACGGCATCTGCAAAGTACAGGCAGAGTAGGACACCTCCAATCCCTCCTCCTCTTCCCTCAGGAATAAAACAAAAACAACAGCTCAGACAGTGCAATTCTGCAGTCTTCCGCATAAGATGCATTCAACCACCTGCTTGGTACTGTAATAATCTTAAACTTCCTCTTTGCAAAACATTTACCCAAAATGAGCTAAAATACTAAGTAGCACACTTCTATCCAACCCCTTCCAGTCATGTCTGTCCCGTGTCCCGTGCCCCCCCCCCCCAAAAAAAAAAAGAACCAATGCTGTAAGACTTTAGGGCCTTTTCTAGTAGCCAAGTAAACACAAATATAAAATCCTTATCTGAATTCAATGAATAATAAAGCAGGCCTTCAAATAAGTGTTTTGAGGGTGATTTGGCTGCAATTTTTGCCAGTCTAGCATTCTTCTTATATGGACCAAACATTAGGAAGTGCTAATGTAGACAGACTATCAAGGAGATGGCCAGCTTAGCATCGCAAGCAAATTTGTATATTTTGCTACTATGGTTGTTGTATGATCCCTGCCCACACTGCAATAAAACTGCAACTCCATGCAGTTTGCTCACTCACACCCCAAACAAAAAGAGGCCTTCAAGTATATGTTGCATTTATATACTAAAAGTCCAATCATAGCACTCAGCTGCTGGCAACACAGAGTGTTTGCTATTCTCAGAAGTGGTGCACACTAAAACATCACGGGAAACATCAACAGGAAAAGGCTAGATAGGAAAATGTGTATGCGTTGAACATTTTTGTCTCTTTGAGAAATGTTGTTCAAAAGATAGACAAATCTCTGAGATCATCAGTATTGTCTACAACTCAAAATATTTGTTGTGACAGTATTTCAATCACCAGACAAGGCCTAGACTTCAGTCTGCCTGAAAAAATGGCACCCCGTCTTGGATCAGCTCCACTCCAATGGCATGTGGTGACTGACATTCTCAGTAGCCAACCCTGTCAAATACCACGGTGAGTCAGCAAGATGCAAAGATGAAGACCTACTGAAACACTATGATGTTAGATGGATTTGCTAAAAGACTTCTCTAAAGAGTACTGTGCTGAAATGATAGAAACAGAACTGAAGGATGTGGTGAATATGAAAAAGAAAGCAAGTGCACAAAGGTTAGGAGATGGAAGAGGTGCAGCAATATGAATAAAACTATGAGACTGGGTGGTAGTCATGGCTGAAGATAATGAATATGAAGAAGGCTTTATTACCACACTGAATACCAGACAGCTAGATAGATGTACCAGATCTGCATGTCTTAACTTTACATTAGCAGCTACTGGCATCCATTTCTAGAAATTCATGTCAGTTGGTGCTCTTGATTGTTTTGACCTAAATGCACTGATTTACAACATAGACAATATTAAAAAAAAAAAAATAGTGTGCAGGGCTAGGGATTATGCCTAAACATAGAGTGTAACCAGCAACCTGCTCCATTGACCCAAAGCTTAAAAAGCATTCAGGGGAAATGCCTCTGACACATATGAATCTGCATACATTGGTGAAGTGGCCAAGAGGTTGAAAACAGTGCAGGGGCAAGCAGGTGACACTGTTTGGTTCAGTCCTTCATGAGCTGCTCACCAGTGAAGGAAAAGAAATGCAACAAGCAGAGTGCTATTTAACATTGGTGGGCCAACACAACTGACACCCCAGTTGGCCATGGCCAGGTTTGAATGACACTACCACGTCCTTCTGGTATCACAATGAACTATAGAAAGACAAAGAATGAGGTTACTAGAGATTGAGAGAGGCAAGAAGGCAGAAGCATTCAGATGCTCCTAGAATCCAGTATCAGAAAGGACTGAAGCTGGCTGGTATGAAGCTTGACCCACTGCTAGAGGCAGAGAGCTCCATGGGATAGGGATGCTGCTGAAATCTCACAACTGTCACTACTGAAAAGCAGTGAGGAAAGAGACTAGAACAGCATGATTTTAGCACTCACAGTTATGTTGGAAGGTGGCAATGCCTGCCATCTAGTGACTCTAAGCCAAAGATAATCTCAGACCTTTGTAGTATTGTAGGAATGAGGCTACAACAGCTGGTTTTAGAGTTCCACATGGCAGGCAACTACTGACATAACTGTATAACCTCTCTTTGGAGTCAATGGAGAGAAGCAGGCACTTCACAGATTTTAAAAAGGCAATCCCAGTGACCAGCTCAGGTGTAGATGAAATGATCCTCATCCTCAGAAGTTAAACTAAGCAAGAACCAAAAAATTGCTAAAATGCATACGTTTGGGTATGCAAACTTGGAGAAAGGGGGGCTTCCATCCCCACTCCATAACATGTGCCTAGCACATGGCAGATCCAGGTGAGAAACAAGGAACCTAACTGCAAGACGTGAAAGCTTGTTATAGCTTGCACGTGTGTCAGAAACTAAGTTACCAGGGAGCCATGAACAACCATCATGATGCTCAGACGAAATCGAGACACTCACTGTAGAAATGTAAGATCTGTGGGCCTTGCAAACTGCCTGCTATTGTTCCCTTCTGTGTCCTGGTGGAGAAAAGTAAGTACTTATTAAGAAAACAAAAAAGAATGCTTATTAAGTTGACAACTGGCTTGCACTCATGACTTTTTCTCTGAGGGGAACAATCTTCAGAAGTCCCAGGTAGTGGCTGAGTATTGAAGCCAAAGGGACAGTAGCGTTACATTGGGCAACTGATCTGTAGATACATGCTTATGATGAGTTTTATTGTGACCTGTGTGAGCATACCTTTACCTCTCAAGGATTTCTTGTTGCAAGTCTTCACAAAAGTGCTTTTGTTACTGTTAACTGACCTTCTCTGATGATGTCAAGAAGGGATACGTCTCCTTCAAATGTATATCAATCTAAAAGCAGAAACTGAGAGTATTCAGCTACTGCTTATTCATCATGTGGTGATGGTGGAATTATTCATCATATTAAAAAACACATCAAAATACAGGAAGTTGGGATTACTATTTTAATTAAGTCTTAAATAGCAAAAGAGTTAATATTTTGTCTATTAATAATTAATGCCTACAGTTAACATAGCTGTGCTGTGTAGTAATTAATCTTCCTAGCGGTATCCTGATGGACAGTATTTCTACTAGAGGGTTTTCCCAAACACTACATAAAAGGGAATTTTTGAAAGGTCAGTTGATATAGTGGAAGCCCTAGCAGTAACTTATGCTTAGATTGGTAAAACACTGGCATTTCTTAATCAGCCTGTTAGATTTTAATTGTGTTAACTTATGGTACAGTGACCAACATTAACTCAGGTTAAAGTAAAAATAATTTGGCTTAAATCTTCTATGCACTACACAACACAGTACTGTCTCCATGAATGATAATTTGTCAGGGCCTCTTAGGAATGCTATTAGATCTCTTTATTTGGAAGCCAGGAACAGATATAGGAAATGGCAACAATTATGAGCTTACTTCACTGATTCATACTATGCACAAAATACTAACAAAAACGTTGGCAGTGAAGTTTGAATTTGCTTTACCTAACCATATTCCTGTCAAAATTAGGGATTTAGAAACAAGATATTCAAAACAACAGCTAGAGAATCCTTATTTGTCAAATATCCTTTACTGAAAACATTTAAATTTAATTTTAAAATGATCGGATGTCTAATCCTCATTGAGAAGTACTCACTACGACTTTGTTTTTCATACGTGCCATAAACTGGGGTTTGGAAAGAGATTCTGCAGATGAATAAAAGAGCCCCAATAGTAACCAAAGCTTCAGTCTAGCAATCAAGCCTTTTTCAAATCACTAAGATCTAGAGATCACTCGCCTCTCTTAACTGAAGTCAAATAACTGATTTGACACTGCTATTGATAGCTAATGCATCTGATCCTGTGACAAAGAATTACTGAAGCAATTATGTGATAGACCTAACATGTAACAACATTACCATGATCCACTGCAAATGATAACATGGCTAGCCAATTCTAATGATTCATTATTATTTACTACAAGCAGCTTTATACTGATGACACCAGGAATTTGGGAGCGAATTCATCTGAAAGCTATGAAAACAGCATCTTTTCTACATGCACTGTAACAATAAAAGAACTAGAAGCAAATGAAACATTTTGTTCTTGCACAAGCAGAGCATCTCTCCATCAGGGTGGTGTAACTGCATTAGAAACAAGTGAAGATATTTAGATAATTATCATTAGTAATTTGGAAGACCATGTAAGGCAGATGAATCAGAGAAAATTCTGTGACAGCTGCTTAAACAAATCAAAGCATTTCAACTGTCCCAGAGATTTAATAATATGAATAAAATTTCCTTCATTCAGTAGATACTAGATATTCCTTCCCTGAACGATCCTACCCTTACGTGGGGGAAGCAAGAAATGATGAGCCTCTGTTAGAGAAAGGGCATTAAAAATGCTGCACGTGTTTGTAACAGAGCACCCACTGAGTGAAATTTAGTTCTCATGATTCTGTTGAGCTAGCTGCTCGGACTTGACCGTTTATGGGTCAGCAAGTTTCTAAACAAAACAAAACCCCACAATTACCAAAACTCAGCCTTTTTCATGACAAGCCAAGTCTCTTCTCTGCATTTATAAGAGGTATTTTTTCCCCAGGAGGCCACTACTGGGTTTTATTTCTTTGCCTTAAGAAGACAGCCACTGATTTATACCTAAAAGCTTGGGTTTGTTTTTTTTTCTTGAGGGTTTTTGTTTGTTCTTTAAAGTTACTGACTTTCAAGTAACGATACAAAAGATACAGGTCTGTCACAAACTTTTGCATTGTGCTTCCTACAGAGAGGAAGATCTGAAAAGTGTGGTTGGCAGCAGTTCTACTATTTCGAAGCCAAATTCACTCAAAGCCAGGAAAAACACCAGTACATAATTTCCTTCAGCTACTCTTCTGTGCCCTTTTCCAGTCATCATCATCTTTCTCCCAGACCATCTGTTTTCTCTTCCTTGCACTACTTGTGATTTTCACACCTCTCTCCCTTAGAGCTAAACCTGCCTCTAAACTCCCAGCCCCACAGCTTCACATTCCATCTTCCTCTTCCTATCTACACCCTCCCCCCCCCCCCCCGCGCCCCAAGCCCTCAGACCAGCTCAGGCTCAAAGAACAACTTCTCACCTTTTCCATTTCCCCCTCGTGCCATCAAGTCATCCTTCTGTGCATTGCCTACTCCACGGGTCTCCTTCCTCAGCTTCCCCACTTGTGCTCCCCATGCTCCAGCTCTTACTATTTCTCGCTGTATGATGTTAATAAATCCCATTCTTTGACTTCTGTAGCCAAGCACTGTAATACCCATCAATGTCTTGCCACATCTCTAATAGTGCTAGTTGTCAGAATATTGCTAGTTATATTCTTACTTCTTCACATCCTCTGCTCCATTCCAAATACTTTCACTGACTTACTGATTATAAACTGCTCAAAATCACGGAATTACAAATTGACCATTTTTTTCCTTGTCGCTAGTTAATTCCTTCAAAAAAGGAGACAGGACTCAAGCTCTGCAGAAAGATTTATACTTCCCCCTGTGTTCTACTGCTGACATCATTGCTGCTGAGATGATTCAACAAGTTACACCACTGGCTGATGGCATGCGAGATGCTCTTATAAGACACAAACAAGGCAACCATACAGTCAAATTACCTGCATTTTCCCACACTGCACAGTACAATTTCCTTAAATTCAGTTTTCACAAACTCATTTCTACCTTTTCCCTTGTGATACATCTCATTAGCACCAGCCAAGCCAGAGGAACTGAGCAACTCTGGGGACTTGTAAACGAAAAGTGAATAGTGAAAGTAAATTACGCTGTGAAAAAGGATAGCAAGATGGATGGAGACTGCTCATTTTGGTACTAAAATGATTTCTAGGATAAGTAGCTTCAGAAGAAAATATAATTTTATGCCAAGGTACTCTACCCAAGGTGTTTGCACACTGAAACACATCTACAAGTTCAAAAAAGGTTTGCTAAGTGTTGATTATATGGCCTGGAAATTCCAGTTACGCTATAAACCCGTTTATGAAGTCATTCATTCTGTGCTTGCAATGTTCTCACTGCAATTCTTATTAGCCTTTAGAGCATGCTTTCCATGTCTTCTTTATAAGGAGACCACAGGGTGATTCAGCAAGCAGTTTGCTGCAACCCTATTGCCCATAAGCCCATTCTGATCTAATCAATTTCACTGGAACTACGACGAGGTTGTTTCACTGTAAAATCCCTGGAAGTCTCTGGCTCGTGAGACACTGAGAATTCATGGTTCAGGCTTTTAAATAGTTACTGCATCTAAGATTGAGTGACTGGAGCATTATGGAAACAACAAAAAAATTAAAATAAAGTAACTGTAATGAAGATATAGATAATCGCTGGAGCGTTGGGAGGTAACACATGCAGTTTTCATATCAATTCTGCTCCTAAATCTTTCCTGATCTGTAAGAATAAAGGGAAGACTTCTAGCAATTTTTGACAGAAAAATAAATGCAAATTGGCTTCTTTATCTTCTTACCTCCCAGACTCCTAATATTTGTGGGGGAAGGGCACTGTCATTTGAAAATGTGCATATTTTTGAACCTTAACACTCACTTGAGCCAGCAATATGCCTCTAACCAGGGCTTCACTATAATGCATATTTCTGACTGCAAATATAAACCAAAAACTAATTCTCTCTTCTTCCTGAAATACACTTGTTCTGCATTCTGCAGTTTCAATGAAAACTGGTTTCTCAGAGGCTACTCACTGCCTCAGATAAGGGCTTTGCAGCCTTTTAACTCCTTCAATGTTGGCAAACATCTGTTATAAAGGGTTTGCCACCAACACATGGCCAATACAGGATGCGGCCATATCCAGGTTGAAAGCCTGGTATATCAGAAGATGCCAAGATGTCCGGTTGTCTTAGGCTTAGCCTGAACAGTATCTGGTAGGGAGAAAGGTTTTGCAATTAAAACTTATTATAGGAAGACGCGTTACCAAGCTCACCTCTGATACAGTTTGGAAGTGGCATCAATAGTACCCATATACCTTACCTCTGTTAGGTTACCTGGCTGCAGCTAAATGAATCAATGCTTGTCACTGCTTGGCTGGGAGGTACTTTCTATCTTTTTATTTTATTTTATTTTGAAGTATTTTTGTAAGGGTGTGAGGAAAATTATGTTTCCCTTTAAAATAGCATGAATCATGTACTAGAAGAATAATCTGCAGTATACTCACTCTAGTTCAAATAAATTAATTTTGCTAGGCAAGAAAGGAGAGGAAATGATACGTAAGGGATACAAGTATCTGCCGCTAAACATTAAAAAAACAGATTATATTGAACTAGAGAAAGAGCACTATGCTTAACATACCAATAATTGTACAAACTAGAGAAATCGGAGCCAAATTCCACCAAATACCCTTCATATTCTGCAAATAGCATGAAATCCTCTCTAAATTCTCCAGTGGATTCATTGGATTGTACCAATCAGCTGTCTAATCCACACACAGATTTCCATTTCCACAATATATTATGCTTAGCAATAAGACATGCTTTTAACAAGAATGGCTTTTGCAGTTTACTTAGAGACTTGAGGCTTTCCACATCTTGAATGTTCAAAATTGCCACCATTAAGGAAAGCGTTCCACTGCATTCAAACACTCTCCCCCAAGAGATGCAGTTTATTAACATTACCCAAAAAGCTCTCAAATCCCCACAGGTCTAAGTCACATTGCAGCCCCTAATCCTAGCCTTCAGAAAATCCATGCATATTTATGACTTTTATGTGAATTAAGTCAAACCCCATATCCCATAACAACCATGTCATGATATGATATATCCTCTGCCAATTTATATTATCAGTTTGGTAGCCCGTGCCTCTACAGCACTTTACTCTTCATTGGGCTGCTTAAGACACGGGTAGGTTTTATAAATAATAAGGAATAGATGTAGAGCATTTAGCTGCAAGCAGAAAATAAATTAATACATGAAAATTTGGTCAGAATTTATTTTCACCTCATTAGCTGATCACTCCAACAGCATGCCTATTTGCAAACATTTCCAGTTACACAACTGAAACATACTGAAAGCCACCCCAGCCTGCATGAATAAAAGCATCTGAACTGACAGAAACACGCAACCCTCTCAGTTAGGCTGACCCGTAGGTCTTTGTTTCTGTGTATTAAAGGTTAAGTTACAAAATTGGGCTGAAAAACAGAGTTTTATATATTCAGTGACCTCCTGCGGCTAGATTCTCCAAAAATGAATATTATCAACTGGCTGTATTTTACATAACATTCTTGGCTACAAAGACCTACAGGAATAGCCTTCTCCCTGCCAGCTGTAATAACTAAATGAAACAAAACCAACCCCAAACTGATCCCAAATTCACACAGTGTTATAGAAAGGAGCACTTCATTGGGATCTATTCGTATCAAAATACTCCACTACAGGCTGCACCTGTACAAAAGGAACTAAAAAAGTATTGTTTTATTAAATGGCTGCCACAAGCCTCCTGGGACTTCTGAGTTTCATTGGACAGTTTTGGATTTATGGCCAAAGTGTGCCGGGAGGTGCAAGCTGTGGAAATCTCAAATAAGCCTCTTCCACAAACAACCACTGGCTTTACCTATGTGTACGGATGAAGGCACTACGAGTGCCCATGTCTGACTTGCCACTTCTTCAGTCCGCAACATATTCTCCCCAAATTTCCGAACCAGCATCCTAGCCGGTGCCTGAAAATGAATGTATTTTTACTCAGATATCAAGTCTTGACTTAAAGAATTCATTTCCCATGACAACTTGTTCCAATGCTTAGTTACCCTCCCTGTCAAAAAACTAATTCTTTAACCACATCATAGAACAACCTGAGCATGTGAAACAGAATCTCCTTTTTTTTTTTTAATGGTTTCAGACAGCAGGTCTGATGTGAGCACTGAATTGAACGGTCTCTTTTGATATCTTCCCATTTTCATAAAACACTTTTAAAAATACCAATAAAGTTTTGCTGTATTAAGATCCCATCTGTGCCTGGAAGCTATGAGGAATGAGCCTCTGGCTGCGCAAGGTGACACCCACACTATGACAGGCAGCAGCCTCTTCCTCAGAGAGTCCCCATCCTAACAGGGAACTCAGGCAAGAGGTGGGAAGGGACATGAAGATATCAATTTAGGAGTAGTTCATTCCCACAGATAAACATATTGTTGCCTTTCTCTCTCCAGTGACCATATTGCCCATTACCCCTTTGGAGGGGAACAAAAGAGGAGACCCACACACAGTCTGCCACGCTTCACAGCTCAGGGTGAAAGCAGGACCCTAGATAACTTCTGTAAAATGCACAACATTACCAAAAATACCTTTATGAAACATCTAATTAACATTAACTGTACCAAAAGAAAATTGTCATGAAGACATTCACATCCCTGACAAATATAACAGAGGCTTTTTTTCTTTTTTTATTTTTTTCTTTTTAAACCTGGTCATATTCTCCTCTTTCCTCCTTAAGAATCTTAGGTTCAGACCATCAGATCACTACCAGGAACCTAGCACATAAGAAATACCTTTTCTGTGCCCAAATACAACACTGTATTTGAGCAAGATCTGTATGTTCTAAAAAGCTTATTTCTACATTCAGGATAAATTGATGATTGCAGTTAGTAAGTCAGTTAAAACTGCGTGTTCATGCATGCACGCACATACACACACACATTCAGAATCAAATGTGTCCCAAATGACCTCAGAATGTCAAATGTTAGAAAAACTGTTTCTTCCTCTAGAGTAAGCGTAGGGGTCACAAGAAGAAACTTTTCTTAATAAACTCAATCTTTGTGTCAATAACAATTAAAAAATGAAAGATAAAAGGACAAGAAAGTTACAAAATTAAATTATTTGAGAAAAACAGTGCACAAACCCATGTACCTCAAAGGCTAATAAAAGATATGTTTGTCTTTGTTAAATGAAATCAAAGTAATGCTGTTGTGAGCAACTTGAAAGGGTGGGTGCTACAAAGCATTAGCTGAATATTAACATCAAGGGTATGGTATTATATGCTGTGAAATAAAGCTATAAAGTACATTGACATGAGCTGCCATCCCTCCTTCAGAGTTCCAGTAATCACAGAGTAATTATATGAAGAACCATCAATGTCAATCCTCATTTCTCTAGCCATGTGAAATAAAATGAATATCAACGGGAGAAGGGAGAAACCGCTCATGGTAGTGGAGACAAAATAGAGAAGAGAGGCTACAAGAACATTTTTTATTACGGGATGTTGGCAACAGATGTTCTTTCTTAAATAAAATATTTATCAACCAAAATAGAGCTCTATGTTAATCACCTATTCGCAGACAGAAGAAAAAATAGAGGACTTAATACTGAAGCCTCAAAAAGTAAAAACTCTCAGCTGTATATGCAAATCAGGACTGTCTACAGCTCACCTTCAATAAGACCATCCGAAGAAGCCAGCTGATGCAACCATCCGACCATAAACTCAACCCCTAACAACCGGAGGGCAAAGTACTACTTCCACTATGCCTTGCAACACAGATGGACACTCTTGTGAAAATATCTTCCATTAAAAAGCCAATTATTCATCTAAACCCAGGCAAAATCCACACTGTGCACTTCTTCTCCTGAAGTGAACTGGAGGCAACAGAGGTTGACTCTCCCAGGACAGCTGAGTCGCATGGACAACTGCAAGGTACTCAAGTTATTGTGGGAAAGGCTGCAGAAGAACTTATGCAAAACCACATATAAAGTCTGTTTTTCAGAGGCTTTTAAATGACAAATGGCAGGGAAACAGTTAATTCTTTCAAAGAGTGAAAAAAAAAGAATTAATCACCTGGGCTTGAAATATACTATCTTCTACCAGAACATTGTACTTCTGGCATATTACCCAAACACTAAAACATGCCTGCCAGGTGCTTATTAGAGTTACTCATTTTAATGGAACTGTGCATAAGAATGAACACTAAACATATCATTTATTTATCTGATTAATCTCTACAACACCTGTTGTCATGGCTCTTTATTAGAGACAGTAATGTAAATCTTCAAACAACAATGCTGGAAAAAAAACATAATTAGAAACAAAGCAAAACAGTGGAATCAAATGGCAAGCAGATGAGGAGAGCCTTTCAGTGTGTCCTGAAAACCCCTGTTGCTCAAGCACTGATGGGCTCCCTAAGCAATGCAATTCCCCAGGTACAAAGCCTTGAAAAGAGGACATCCTGCTGCAAGTCATGTAAGGAAGCTGGTTCTGATCTCACATGAGCATGGGATCTAGAGTAACTCTCCTGAGCGCCGTGAAGCATTGCATGTGAAATTCTACATTTTCCCAATGTGTTGGTGGGCTGTTCAAGGTTTTATGGTACTCTAAAGGAATTCTTCAGCCTCCGCCACAAGCTTGTGAGCTGCCCACACAACTTCCTTCAAACAGGAAACATCACAGAGTAGTGTTTATGGATGAGCTACCTACACTATCTACTCTGAACACTTCCCTGGGACCCAAGAAGTACTTGCAAGCAAAACAGTAAGTTGATGTACAGGTCAGCATATTGGCTTTACTTGCCTTTTTTTGTTTTTAAACTCTTTGAAAGGTAAATCTAACAGATCCACTACAGAAACTGAAGTGAAACATTTGTCTCATGAAAAGTAATTTGAAAGCCAGAATTCCATCTTTGACAAATCTTGTTTGATAGATGGATGCCAGGTGCCTTTTATAAATATTTCTAGATAGGGCCTATATGTAATGCATTCATACAAATTCCTAGCATAACTCTGACTGAAGATTTGGGTAGGACTACATGTTAAATTCATATTTCAATTCTATCACCTTGTTTGGTTCAACCAAATGATCTTGACAGCTTTCTGCAGATTTCGTTTCTTGAGCTTCTTGTTCTTCAGAGCAAAATAAAAGTCATAAGTTTTGGGTTTGCGTGGCAAGGTTTTGGTAGCGGGGGGGCTGCAGGGGTGGCTTTTGTGAGAAGCTGCTAGAAGCTTCCCCTGTGTCCGATAGAGCCAACACCAGCCAGCTCCAAGATGGACCCACCATTGGCCAAGGCTGAGCCCATCAGCGACGGGGGTAGTGCCTCTGTGATAATGTATTTAAGAAGGGGTAAAAACTGCTGTGCAACAACAGCAGCGGAGAGAGGAGTGAAAATATGAGAGAAACAACTCTGCAGACACCAAGGTCAGTGAAGAAGGAGGGGGAGGAGGTGCTCCAGGCACCGGAGCAGAGATTCCCCTGCAGCCCGCGGTGAAGACCATGGTGAGGCAGGCTGTCCCCCTGCAGCCCGTGGAGGTCTACAGTGGAGCAGATATCCACCTGCAGCCCGTGGAGAACCCCACACCAGAGCAGGTGGATGCCCAAAGGAGGCTGTGACCCCATGGGAAGCCCACGCTGGAGCAGGCTCCTGGCAGGACCTGTGGAGAGAGGAGCCCACGCTGAAGCAGGTTTGCTGGTAGGACTTGTGACCCCACGGGGGACCCACGCTGGAGCAATCTGTTCCTGAAGGACTGCACCCCGTGGAAGGGACCCACGCTGGAGCAGTTCGTGCAGAACTGCAGCCCGTGGGAAGGCCTCACGTTGGAGAAGTTCGTGGAGGACTGTCTCCCGTGGGAGGGACCCCATGCTGGAGCAGGGGAAGAGTGTGAGGAGTCCTCCCCCTGAGGAGGAAGGAGCGGCAGAGACAACGTGTGATGAACTGACCGCAACCCCCATTCCCCATCCATCTGTGCCGCAGCGGGGAGGAGGTAGAGAAAAATTGGGAGCAAAGTTGAGCCCGGGAAGAAGGGAGGGGTGTGCGGAGGGTGTTTTTAAGATTTGGTTTTATTTCTCATTACCCTACTCTGATTTGATTGGTAATAAATTAAACTGATTTCCCCAAGTCGAGTCTGTTTTGCCCACGATGCTAATTGGTGAGTGATCTCTCCCTGTCCTTATCTCGACCGGCAAGCCTTTCGTTACATTTTCTCTCCCCTGTCCGCCTGAGGAGGGGAGTGACAGAGCAGCTTGGGTGGGCACCTGGCATCCAGCCAGGGTCAGCCCACCACAGGGATTCATTCCCCACCTGTGCTCATACCTTACCACCAGTGTAAATGTAGGACATGTCTATTTTTTAACTGCAGGAATAAGCCTACTTTATGCTTTAAACTAGCAAAAGAGAGCCGTAGGGTGCAGGCTGCGAAACATGCTCAGTCCTGTCAAGCACCCAAAAGCACTCAGTCCTGTCAAGCACCGTGCATTTGACTCTAGCGTGGATCTCTGCGTTCTGCTGCTGCTGACTGAAGCAGGAAGCATCCCTTGTTACCCAAACGAAGAGCAAATCTTCAAGGCAAACAATTTTGAAAAATTAATTTCTGCATGTGAGCCACCCCATCTCATCTGACCAAAACCAAAAACAGCCTATAAAATACATTCACAAAACAGTTGCCAACTTTGCGTGTTCGTGAAACACTGTTTTTAATGTTTACTTATGTTGCTGGTGTAGCCATTGGTTTTCCATGGAGTACAGTAATTACATTCTACCCAAAGTTTTAACATTATGCATCTTAATTATTTACAACATAATGTGTTTAATGGTGCACTGTATTACTTGCCTTGGGTAATATATCTCCAACATTATGATATATCAAGCCAGGCAATAAAATTATTATGCAGAGAGAGACAGCTTAACACTTATCCTTCATTGCTGATGTCCCTACTTGTCTTCTAAGCCTGTGAGTAATTTCCCTCTTTAATTTAGTCAGCTGCCTGGAGGGTTTTCTAGAAAACTTTCTGAGGACCTCAAACTTAACTGAATATGAAACGGAAAGGACATGCCATGCAATTTAGGTTTAACAAGTTTATTACTGATATGCTGGTCCTTTGATGGACCATTTTGCATTAGCAAACACCTAAAAAAATGAAGCCTTTTGGCTAAAATATAAATAAAAATTATAGAATCCAGTAGCAAGATGACTTAGCAATTTCTCCTTTGTTAATTTAAATTTGTTTTTCCCTTTGGTAATCTAGATTTGTAGGTGTTATTGTAAAAAAGAAAGAAAGAAAGAAAAAGATTTATTTCTAGAGGACACGTAAGACTTCTCTAAATCATATGTTCCTACAATAACAAAGCGTTATTGTACAGAAACGCACTACAGAATTTTAAAATACTCAAACAAAAACATGGTTAAGCTTGGAGTTTGGGCTCCAAACGTACTCTGAAAAGTCAAAGGGACAATGTTTTCTAGCTGTGCAATTTTTAAACCACTGAAATATCAAGGATTTAAAGCTAGTCTGTCTAATACGATGCCGCTAGTCATAACAATCCATAAAGTCCATGTTCTGAAAAAAAGGAACAGCGAGCTGAGGCCACTGTATGCTTAAGACATCTTCTTTCCCCTCCTCACCAAATCCTACTTCTCCATACTGCTCTGCACTCAGCCTCATGCTACTCCGGTATTTCTCAGGTAAGTAGCACTCCCCAAAATGAGAAGTGTGTGCATGCATGGTGATGGCAGCATGCCCAAATCACGACGCGTGAGCGTGCACGTGTGTGTGAATGGAGACAAGAAAGAAGTTGTTGCAGCAAACTTATCTCAGCAGCCTAAAGGTGCCAGTCCTCACTGGAAGACATGGAAGGGGGGTACAGGGAGGTGATGGGAAGGAAACAGTGACAGTGCATCCTACCTACAGGACGTGGGGGGATTGAGGTCATCATACAACAGGGAAGAAGATAAGGGGGGATATTATTTGTAGCAATTATCAACAAAGGGGAAGAGGAGGGAGTTCCATATCTGAAATAAAATGTTTCCCTGATCATACTCACAAGGTTATGCAGTTTATATACTGCAGCTTTCTGAGGGCTGTATTTACACAATCATAATTTTAGTCCTAAAAATCAAAGGAAAGAAAACTCTTCAAGAGAGGAAAATAACCTGATAAATCATCAGCTCTCTGGAACGCCTGACTTGCTTTCTTGAGTGTTTTAAATCTAGCCATACCGAACCACTCTCCAAAATCAGAACATGTAATTCCTGAAGGGTTTGGTTGTTTCTGGAGAAGTGAAGGTATTAGATGATTGCAGCAGGGAACTAGCTCAGATATGAAATGTATAGAAAAAGGCTCATTCTGTAATAAGCATTAAATGGAAGAGAGAATAGCGAGATCTAAACAACAGATACATTGCCTGCTGTGTTTAAATCAACACAATAAATACTCCTTCATTCACCAAAAAGTACCATTTAAAAAATGTAAAGCAGTATAAAACATTGACAGAGGTTCTGGAGGTTTTCTGCAGAGTGATACTATTCATTCTCTTCTCTGTTTGCCTTTAAAAGATAACAAGTAGAAGCTGCAATGCTATGCAAACACAAATCATGCTGAAATACTATCCAGGGGATGTATGCAACTGGCAACCCAGAGTGACAGCATGGCTGTTCTGCCATCCGGTGAAGTATCTAATTCACATTAGCGGAGGTCACTTTTTTCAGTGACCTCAATGGGCTCCAGGTTGGGCTTTGTGACAGAAAAATCATGGTGAGAGGGACAATGATTGTGTACATTTCTACACGTGTGTGCATGTGGAAAGGGGAGACACAGGTGTGTGCAAACACACACGCCTCCTAAATCTCACAGCAGTTCCCAAGTGGCTCAGACGATCAGTGGCCCCATCTCGTTCAACCATGTGTCTGCCTCCACCTTTAGCCTTATCTTTCCCCTTCCTCCCTGCTGCAAAGGGGAAGGAAACAAGGTCATGCGGTTCCTCATCTTCCTCTACATTGCCGTTATGGCCCAGCACCCAGTGCTGCTGGGGGGCAAGGGCAGAGGGGAGCACACAGCAGGGTCAGACGAGCAGGCAGTGGGAACATAGCTGCCTGCTAGAGGAATGAGAGCGCTGCCTTGGGCTTAGTGCTTGAAGTGCTGGACAACAGTGCCTGGGAACTGCTGCTATCCAAAACTGAATTTTGGCTATTCGGCTTAAAAGATTTAAATCGCTCCTGCCTTAAACTGATCCTAGGATAGAGAAAAAAAAAAAAAAAAAGAAAGAAGGTATGTTTGGGGGGAAAGCAACATCAGGTGGGGGTACTGCCTTTCCAAGAGAAGTAACAAATTCTGAGAGAAAAATTAAAAAGCTGTGAAAGGAATAGATAAAATACAGGAGCTCTGAATCAAAGGGTGAACCACAAAGCTAGTAGACTGCAAGGACAAGAATTCAATTATATTTGCCTTTCATATCGTTTCTAATTGCTAAGGATCTGTGTTGAAGCAAAGCATGAAGTACTCTGATCTCAGATGTATAAATTCATGCCCTGATAAATAAAACACCTCTGAAGAGAAAAGAGGGGAAAGTTGCAAGAAAAGTTTAAAGGGAAATAATTATGCCTTATTGCAAGGCATGTTAGCAGTATGCTAAATAGGAACTCTAAAAGCAGACACTGATTAGGATGGTTAGATTTTTTTCCCCCCAAAGAGAAACGCGGCATTGGAGATACAAAGGTACAACTGACACTGAGTGCAGGTGGAAACATCCTAAGGTACAAAAGGAAATTTTCCTGCACAGCGCAGCATAGTGCGGAGATTGTTAGGCTACCTGTAAATCTGCCGTATAGTCAATGTCCCAGATCAGACAGAGCAATGACTCCGCTGGGCATTCACTGCCCTGATTCCTTCCCCTTCCCAACTCTCCTCTCCACACATAAAAGTCTGTCCTCACTTAGCTGGCCAAGACCGCAGCCTCCACAACACTGCCGTAAGACCAGCTACAAAGCTTGGCTAAGAGCAGTATTTTACCACAGGCCAACACCTTGTACCTAACAGTACAAGTCTGCCAGATTTTGGCCAGGCTCGTTTAACTCCATGCTGTGTCTACCTTCCTAGCTGCAAGGCTGCAATTCAATGTCAACAGAAGAAAGAGGAATCACTTTTTTCTTTTTCGATAAGCATGTGTTTTAGTTACTTAGGAGAACACAAAACCCACCCTGAGCAGCAACACCACTAAGCCACCACAGCTAGCTTTCCTCTTTCCCTCTCAGAAGGACAGCTGACAGCAGCTTCCAACAGCCGCTTCCTTGGGTGAGGAAACCTCGCTCTCTGCTCCCCTGGGGCTGACAAAATTTGTCCAAATCTCTTAAGTTTTCTTTGCCTAGGAATGTCTCTTCTAGAAATGAGCTTGGATGCTAGAGTAGCTAGCAATTAAGATCTGACTTCTTAATGACAGTAAATACCCGATGTTTGTAACCATTTTTTCTTTATATCAGTGATGGAAGCCTTGCTCTCACTGGCTGAAGTCTTCACTCCTTCCCCCATCCACATATATCTACCCAGTGGGACCCCTGGAATTTTCCTTAGAGCGCAAAAGTGATTGCATTTGCTTTGTGCCTTTGTGGGGCAGTCAAGAATTTAAAGCAAAGTTACAAGGGAAAATGTAATGGTATTTGGAACTTTTAAAACAATTTACCTTTCATGTGTGGTTCTGAGCTCAGCACAGAGACTACCCTTTCACAGTCAATCTCCCCCAGCCATCTCTCAATACACTGCAAACAAGATTAAGCTTTTGTTACTGTCTCAAAGTCAATCAGGGTCATCTGCAGCAGACAAGGATTGAAGGTGGTTTTTAACTTGTTCCTTATCCTTCGGTGATAAGGTTCGTTCCTTTTCAACTACATTCCAAATTGGGGGAAATATTTTTCTCTCACACTTCTTTTGCAGAATTCTTCCCCTCCTTTGGGGCCAATTCACTTTGAAGAACATTTTGTCTGTGGAACCTAACTGAAATATTTTCAGTCTTTTAACAGCAGCAATGGATCCAGCTCATTGTAGTTATTTTAACACAGATATATCCAACTCTTCAACTTTCAAGAGATTGCTTCCTCTCCTTGCTACTATATTAATTCCACTGATACTGCAGGGGTTTTTTGGTGGTGGTGGTGGGTTGGTTTTTGTTTGTTGGTTTTTTAAAGGATTGTAGTTTGCCTTTTTGATATAGAGCTCACCCACTGCTACATCCCTTGAAAAGAATGGTTATAGAGCCAGACTCATAAAGGAGATAAGTGAAATCTGCAAAGATAATGGTTTGCATTTCAAAGGGATGTTCAGCTGGAAAACATTTATGCCCCTTTTCTGAACAAATGTTTCAGGGATGCCTCTTCATTGCACAAGTACTTCATCAGCTGTCCAGTTTTGGTAAGTCACACAAAATGCAGATCACTTATGTCTATTAGCACAAGCTGGAGACTCACCTCTCTGGCATCTATCACACACACACCTCTGCCATAACAGCTTTCATTCACTGCTCAGTATCACAGCTTCTTTGCCGTTCTGTCTACACCTGGCATTAGTGGTCCAGGGACAGAAAGATACTACCACACTGAGCTGCAGAAGGAACGTCTCTCCTAGCATAGCCTCAAGCTCAAAGTGGTCCAGCTAAAAGACTCGTTTCCAAGCTGCAAGCTATCTTGAAGTTTCCTCCCTTGCCGACTCTTCATGCACTGACATTAGCAAAGTGCTCACCCCACACCACGATCCAACATGCAGGGATTGTCGTGTTGGCTTCAGGACAGAAAGGTTCAGTGAAAGAAGCTAGGTTCGTGTCCAGACTCTTTGATGAGTGAAATCAAACTTACGTGATTAAATATCTGATAAGACACCTGGTGTGTTCTCTGACCCTGCTAGGAGTTGCACACTTTACACTCTCTGACTTATTCTACTGGCTTCAGCTGGCCATAAAGTGCATAAAGCTTTCAGCGTATGAAGCTAAACATTTTTACTGTGATTTTGCAACCTTAAGTTGAAGGCTCAGCTGCTAGATGTAACGAGGAAGAAAGAACCAAAGAAGTGTGTCAGCAGAAAAACACTCAAGTCTGCAAGAAAACAGGATGTCAAGGCTTATATCTTGGAAAAGAGAGAATGTTGGGATTTGCTTTTCTGCTCATACACTGAAATTCTCTTTCTTGAGAAGATTAAAGCCTTAAAAAATGAACTCTTGCACAGTTTGTGAGAGCATTTCTTCATTTGGAGAGAACAAAAACTAAACACAGCAACTTGAAACTGACTTGAAACATACCCGATTCTCCTTTCAGGGTGCAGTTCCAATGCAATGCAGTTAACGTAACTCATCACCGATACGCACAGCCAGAACATGCAGGGTGAAATCCACTTAGGTAAACAGAATGGTAACTACATTCATGAAAATCTATGTCTGCTCACCTGGCTCTGAATGCCAACAACAACAAAAGAAGTTTAATCGCATAATCATGATTTATCCCACAACAAACCACCTAGCCAGATTTGGCTCTTACCAACTCTCTCTTCTCAGGGATAACTTCTGTCTTCAAATCAATTTTAATAGGATTGTGGGGTACAGCTGAGCACAAATGCCTGAACCCTGATTTCTCAGTGTTTCAGACAGATTTCTAGATTACTGCTAGCAAACAGACAGGCATTGGGCTATTAGGCCAGATCAGGTGCTGAGTAGTGAAAGAAGGCTACCTTCCTCTTTCCTGAAGCTATCTGTGCCTTTCCATGTCTCCTGAGAGCTTCTGGTAGCTTGTGTATCTACTATCTTTTTCTTCTTGATGTTTCTGTTTCCTCTGCCATTTTCAGCCATAAATTTTTCAACATCACATCTCAAGTTGAAATGAGTGAAGCAATATGTGTAGATAAAAATACATGTATGCACCCACACACACAAGCATGCATAAACACAAGTATATAAAGCTGTACAGTATAAACTGTGTTTTAAATGAGCATGTACAAAAGATGATATTTAGCATTCTCACTATGTCATGGCCTTCACTACCACCCCCTGGAGATTTTTCATTCTCTCTTCCTTTCTGAGCATATACATATGTATGTGTGTGCACATGTGTTCATGTGCACGTGTGTATACAGAATTAAACAGCAGGGTATTTGCAGCATGTAGGAAAAACAAGAAGCACAAACTGTCCTGTTTGCTTGCAGTCCTGCTTTGATGCAAAGCAAAGACTGTGTGCATCCCTCGTGCACTGCCTCCAGATCTGAGCTTTCAGAGACTAATCCTGAATCCTGGCAGTAAGATTTGTCAGCTTTTCTAATGACGGAAGCTGCCTGGCAGAACTGGCTGAGTTACTGCACCGCTGCTTTAGATCTCTCTTACTCCCTCCAAGGTCAGCTGTCCACTTTAAAAGAAAGACTGAAAAGAAAGATCCAAACAAGTTCAGAGCCAGACAAAAGTCTGAGCTCTCTCTCCTCCACTCATGCCAGTGGGGTGGCAGGACTATTGCATGTATAAGGAGAGATACCGAGTGGAAAGACAGAAGAACTGAGCGTGTGCAGAAGCGTTCTGAAATGAAGAGCACAAGTAGCAAGAATTTTAGCTTATGGTTACATTTAGCTTGCCCTTTTTCCACTGCAGCTAGCAATTGCACCTGGTCTACAGCCCAATTCTGCACCAGCAGAAGCCATTCGCAAACCTCCTTCTGGCGTAGCTGGAAGCAAGCTGATTCCCATTAAGAGAGGAAAACAGACACGTTTCACAGGCGCAAAAAAAATCCGAGACAAGTTCCCAACTAGTTGTTGGATCCTAAGGGATGCCTTTTCCTCTCCCACCTCAGCAGTTTGGCCTTACAGCATTAATTCTGAGCAAAGTAAGAACACACCACATGCCATTATCAAACTAGGCACCCTCACTATACATCTGTCAGCCATGGTACTAGAAGAAGATACAAACCCTGACTGTATTTCAAAAGTCCACCTCTTTTCATTTGGCCACCTATTACTATCACCAAGTTTTACATGATCTAGCACAAGGGGAGTCCACGGCTATGATCCTCCTTCACCTGGCTTCTGAAATAACTAAAATGACAGCCTTGAATATTGACAGAGAGAGTTGCCAAAAGAAATTTGATTAATTGTTCAGGGACATCCATCTTTACTCATTACTCTCTGAAATTGCTCTGTCAGTCAGAGCAACATAAGTTTTTCGCACGGAGGATTTAGAAAAATCATACTGAGCTAGAACCAAGGGACCTTGTCTGCTTGGTACTTGCAAGGCACTTCCCTCAAGGAACAAAACTACTGTCAGAGAAGAGGACAATGACAGGTTGCCAAATCTTTTTACTCCTCCTAATCACTGCAGTAGGAAATAGGAATTGGGTCTCTTGAAGACATTTCACTGCTAAAAACCGCCGCTAACCGCAGACTAAAACAAAACAAAACTCCAAACCAACCAACCGAACAAAAACCCTCCACATCTACCACCTCTGATAGAAAGAGTTATACCAAACAATAATATCACTAACCAGTCATCCCATCTCAGCACGTACTCATAGCCCCCATAACATGAAAATCTAAAACACTCTGAAATTAAATCCTTGCACCAAATGAAGTTCTTCTATAATACAACAAAAACAGGAGCCTTCACAATTACACTGTTTGTATTAAAAATGAGAAATGAAAAAAAAAGAAACCAAAAATTTATTATCTCCTCTTCCTCACAGTTCTTTGAGCAACATGACTGGACTAAGCCACTGCCTTTGCTAACTTTTTTGTGCTATGTCTGTTGTCTGCAGAGCTGCTGAACACAGCACAGCCCATCCGTAGGAGAGTACTACTAACGCACTTCTGTACACAATGCCCAGAGCACATGAAATATCACACACTAGAATATGTAGGCTCTTTATCTGAGCTGTAGAAAGTTGGCGGGGGTGGGCAGATTCGGGTTTGGGGAGGGAGTGTTAGTAGTTGTTCTTTTTTAATCTCTGGAAGTTCCTGTTCAAATTCCCTGAGTCGGCTACAGACAGCTGCAAGGACAGTGCACTGAGGGAGAACTGCGTCTCACTGCTGTACGCACAGGCACGGCTGGAGACGGCTTTCCCAAATGCACCTCTGTAAAAGCCAATCCATGATGCAGAAACCCAGCAGAGACAGAAAATTTACCTACGTGGTTCTCTCCTCTATGCCTCATAGCACGCTGCAGACATACCCTGACTGTGGTTCCAAACAGTGCTAGACAGCACAGTTTAAGACATCAGTAACTTGCTTTGGCTGGTTGGTCACGACTGAGACCAGCAGCAGAGTTTTACTGATGTGGTATAATAATGGGAAGTTTCCTAAAACATTCCAAAAAAAGCAGTCAAGGTGAAGCTTGTGTGTGCTTTGGATATACTAATATTCACTTGACATTTTTTACAGATAGAGACAAAACATGAAATCTAGATAATTCTTCACTTGACTTTCTTTGGATAGGTCTAAGTGCTTAAAAATGTCAAATGAGGCTAATTCCTAATATGATGATTTTACAGAGAACTATCAAACACTGTCTGACATTTAGGATTCAGTTCTCTGAGAAATGCATCCTAAATGGGCACTTTAAAATATTTAAAGGCTTATTTTTTCCCTTGACATTGCCTCTTTGCTCAAAGGCACGAGACAAATAGATACTGAAGAACAAATAAGGCTTTGAAATGTTGCAAACCTCACCTTGCTACTACACTCCTGTAACATTCGCACAATGTCAAAAGGATCGTCTTGCCTCACCATGTTATACTGTTGCCTTTGAAGACAATAAATGTTAGCAAGATACTGAAGCAGTGTATGCTCAAGGATGCTGTTCGAAAGAGAAAACGGTTTGTTATTTTTGGTTTCTATAGTAGTAGAATAGCTACTTGCTGTGAAAGTCAAGATGGCAGACATTTACAAAACAGAAAGACACCTTTCTTTTCAAAGCTCTAAGTTCATAATAGTTTGGGATGCTCCAGCACCCATCCCATGGCTCCCTAAACAAACCAAGCTCCTACAAAGCAAATCAGAATGTGCATTTTCATAACTAAAGACAGCATCCCTTAGGGTTCATATTCTTGTGACAAGGGTTCACCCTTTCCCTGTCCTGGGAAAGAGACTGTATCTAAAGATGCAGTGCAGCCCTCTTTCTCAAAGACAACATCTGAACAGAAGTCTGCAAAAAGAACAGTGGAGTGGCTTTGTCATCAGAAATATACTGCAGCTCACCAACAGAAATAGCTGACAGAGTCAGACATCCAGTACCTTGCCTTTGCAGAAATACCTCAGGTCTCCCTATTCCATTTTATTGACCAGATATACTCACTGGACTCTAATTTAGTTGGCTGGGACTGACCCATATTACATTTAAAAAGTGGAAAGACACTTCACCTAAGCTAATGTCTTGAGTCAACCTAAGCCTATGAGGGATTACAGGCTTCTTTACCCTGCATTTGAGGTCAGGAGAACCTTAGTCAACTGTGAAACAATGATCCTGTGTGAGCAAATAGACTATTTGAAATCACAATGTTTCTGGAAAAAAACTAAGTGGGGTATTTTGGAGAACTGTTGCATTTCAATACCAAATGGCAAAGGTATTCCAAAGTAGAAAAATAAGCACTTCCATTTCTGGCATAAACTTTTGGGTCTTGATGTGTAAAGGGAACACCTACAACCAGCTGTAGGTTGTGGCAGACTCTGACAAACATAAGCCCTGGAGACAGCAGCCTGAAAGGTGGTAAGTTAGCAGAAGCAGTACCAGACAGGCATGGAAGGAAACATACTGAACTCTCTCTGTCATCCTCCTTACCACAGCCTAACTTGTCTGGTGTGGAGCATGGCTTTAAGATGCAATACATTTTGAGATACTTATAACCCTACTGAAAGACATTCTGAGGGCGGGTCCCCAGTATTTCTTCTTCTCCTCCTCCTCTTAAAATCTCCCCAGGCTTAACGCTCAAAGATTCCTTACCTGAGTGTGAGCAGCTTCTCCATTCACCTTTGTAGTACTAAAATGCACTTTAGAGCTAGAAATCAAGACAAAGCAAACCTGACATCTCTGAGGGCAGTATAGATTAGAAACATAGAATCATAGAATTGTTTAGGTTGGAAAAGACCTTTAAGATCATCAAGTGCAACCATTAACCCAACACTGCCAAGTCCACCACTAAACCATGTCCTTAAGCACCACATCTACACGTCTTTTAAATATCTCCAGGGATGGGGACTCAACCAATTCCCTGGGCAGCCTCTTCCAATGCTTGACAACCCTTTTGGTAAAGACATTTTTCCTAATACCCAATCTAAACCTCCCTTGCCGCAACTTGAGGCCATTTCCTCTCATCCTATCACTTGTTACATGGGAAAAGAGACCAACACCCACCTCGCTACAACCTCCTTTCAGGTAGTTGTAGAGCGCAATAAGGTCTCCCCTCAGCCTCCTTTTCTCCAGGCTAAACAACCCCAGTTCCCTCAGCCGCTCCTCAGAAGACTTGTTCTCCAGACCCCTCACCAGCCTCGTTGCCCTTCTCTGGACACGCTCCAGCACCTCAATGTCCTTCTTGTAGTGAGGGGCCCAAAACTGAACACAGTATTCGAGGTGCGGCCTCACCAGTGCCGAGTACAGGGGCACGATCACTTCCCTGCTCCTGCTGGCCACACTATTTCTGATACAGGCCAGGATGCCATTGGCCTTCTTGGCCGCCTGGGCACACTGCCGGCTCATGTTCATGTTCATGTTCAGCCGGCTGTCAACCAACACCCCCAGATCCTTTTCCGACAGGCAGCTTTCCTGCCACTCTTCCCCAAGCCTGTAGAGCTGCATGGGGTTGTTGTGACCCAAGTGCAGGACCCGGAACTTGGCCTTGTTGAACCTCATACACTTGGCCTCTGCCCATCGATCCAGCCTGTCCAGGTCCCTCTGCAGAGCCTTCCTACCCTCGAGCAGATCAACACTCCCGCCCAACTTGGTGTCATCTGCAAACTTACTGAGGGTGCACTCGATCCCCTCATCCAGATCATCGATAAAGATATTAAACAGAACTGGTTCCAATACTGAGCCCTGGGGAACACCACTTGTGACCGGCTGCCAACTGGATTTAACTCCATTCACCACCGCTCTTTGGGCCCGGCCATCCAGCCAGTTTTTTATACAGCAAAGAGTACACCCGTCCAAGCCATGAGCAGCCAGTTTCTCCAGGAGAATGCTGTGGGAAACAATGTCAAAGGCTTTACTAAAGTCTAGGTAGACGATATCCACAGCCTTTCCCTCATCCACTGAGTGGGTCACCTTGTCATAGAAGGAGATCAGGTTAGTCAAGCAGGACCTGCCTTTCATAAATCCATGCTTACTGGGCCTGATCACCTGGTTGTCCTGTACAGGCCACGTGATGGCACTCAAAATGATCTGCTCCATAACCTTCCCCAGCACCAAGGTCACGCTGATAGGCCTGTAGTTCCCCAGAACCTCCTTCCGAAGATTAGAACTGCACAATGAGGAAAGAGCCATTACTTTCCATTTCAAGAAGCCGTGTGTATCTCTAACACCTTGTTAAACAAAACAGGAGGGGAGAAGTGACCTTTAAGCTGAGCTAGCTAACATTTAAACAAGAATAAGTACTCATATTCATTCTTACTCTCAGCTTAATTGCTTAACACGCATTAAGTTAGTATCTCTCCATCTGTGTGAGCAAGGTCTGGGCTTTCCACTGCAAACATTTCACATGAAGGTGGACAAAAGAAAAGCCAGCTCATTTCTCTCTTCTCTAAGAATATCAAGTCTCTCATTTAAGACTTCAGTTTGTGCAGGTCACCAGTGACACCAAACAGTTATGAAAGCACCAGCACACTCGGCTGTCCCAAGGACTAACGAGAAACAAATCAGAGTCCTGCATGAAGTGTGCTGGGCAACATGGGCTCATGAGATGATTCACTGACATGATTCAGCAATGACACTGTAAGGAGAACGAAGTATATCCCTCAAGTGACTTGGTCAGCTATGGGGACAAAGACAGCTTGAAACTACCTGTGGCTCTGTGAGGAATTTCAGAAGATCTTGAGCAGTCTGTAATGCTTCTGTCTGCCAACTGCTTGACCTCCCTGCAATGTACCTGCACAGTGAGAGAATTCTTGACTGACCAGATCTAGATAGCGGAACTAAAATAACTACAATGTTTTGGGTGATGACAACTTTCCCACAAGAGAAAAAGAAACATGTCTTAACTGACAAAAAAAGTATTTTTGCAGAAAAATATTAGTTTAGTTGTAAGGAAAAGTCATAAAGAAAAATCCAATGGAGGATGAGAAGCCCTGAAAGGGAAGCTGGAATTCCAAAATACTTTTGGTTACACTAACAACTCTTTTTCCTTTGTTCTGGTAATGCCTGGGAGCTCCCAGGACTTTTTGGATCTGACAAAGTTTCGGTACCTTCACTGTCCCAGACCAGTTTTCAGCTCTGGGAGTCCTGAATCCAAAGCCAGAATCAAGAAAGCCCCAAAGTCATGGTCCAAACCAGGCCTCTCAGCCTACCTGCCACACAATTCAAAAATCCTGGGGTGGCCACAGAGCTCTTGGGTAGCCTTTCTCACAGAGAACTGATACTGGGAGCAGCTTCTTGCCTTACATACTGGCAGCTGGCTCCTCAAGTAGCCAGATACCATCAGACAATTTCAGGTTTGCTAGTGTTTCCAAAAGAAAAGTTTTGAAACATGAATTTCTGAAAAGTAATCACTTTGGACTGACTCAGAGCAAAAAACCCACAAGTTCTGAAATGTCAAAATTCTATTTGTTTAACATTGCAGAGTAGCCTTGAAACTTGGCAGGAACAGGCTCATTCATCAGGTCTCTACTTGATGGTTTCTAAAAAGAAACAAAAGATTTACTGAGAGGGATATTTCTTTTGATTTTATGGCTGATCTCTCATTTTTGGACACAGCTGGACAATTGCATATAAGTTTGTGACCACATTCTTTGTGCACTGTCAAGGCAAGTTATCTACATGGTACATAACTTTCATCTTTTCATTATGTCATCTCTAGAAAACCATTCTCCATTTCATTATTTCACCAGCAGGTCCCATTAGGACATTCCCTATAATCAGATCAAATTCTCTTTCCCAAGAAGATACAGTAAAAAGGCAAAATTATCAATACAAAAGGCAATCAGTAATCTACTCCTAGAAAACCTCAGAGGATGTCAGGCATTCACTGAAAGCACAGTGGGTGCCTAAAAGTAATGATAGTCTCAGTCTTGTATGATCATATAGAGCTGATAAAGGCAATCCTGGGACTGCCTCACAACAGGGAGATTGTATAACGGACTTTAATTGAATTTAATGCTAGAGGAGTTTTATATACTAGGGAAAACTCATCCTAGAGAGCTTTTTAGAACTAAATTTTCAAAAAGACATCTGTATATGCATGAGTCTGAATTTTCAGGCAGGAACAACAGGATTTAGATCCATGACTGTTAGATGGAGCGAATGTTTGTGCAAGCAACCCATAAAACTCGATTCTGTTGCTTCTGCCACCACAGGTAGGTGCACAGGATAAAGATTTGGTGCAAAACATGCAGGAAAGGGTTGTCTTACCCTGCATGCACACCCCAGATGAGGGTCTGTTCAGGGTATGCACTCACTTTGCTTTCTGCAAACACTGGGAGAAGTAAAGCAGTTAAACGCCTTATGCAGTGATGCAATGTTGTTCTCTTTCTCCCTCCTGATTTTTGGCTCTGACGTTTCCTGGCTCACTTTTAACATGTCTGTAACTAATCAAAAGTTCATTAAGACATCAAGGAGACAGGTACAGCCAGAAATTTCAAGGGAGCATGTTTTTGTCCATAAATTATTTAAAATCTACTCATTATTAAGAAGTAAGCACAAGGCTGTCACAATGAATCCATCTCTCTTAACGTAGGACAATTATCCACTACATTTGGAAACAACTCAGTCACACTGCAGAGGAGACCCAAGGGGACTAAGACTGGAGCATGACCTAATGGTTTTTAATTGCTGAGGCAACAAAGGCTAACAGGGTTCCTGGCTTTGCATTCCTACCAGGTAAAAACAGTGTAGTAAGCCAGCCACAAAGAGAGAAGAGAAAATAAAAACAGAGGATAACTATAGAGAAATTAGAAAATCATAGCTATTTTTTGCTACCAAAAGTTGAGAAAACAAAATATTAAACTGTGAAAGAAAATAAATACTGTATTTTACAATAAGCATCACAAGTTAAAGAAGTCTAAGAAATAAGCTAGAACACCAGAAACCAGAACTGTCATAAATCATTATTTCATATTCCTGTAAAATTCCAAAGCCTGAGAGCTAAGTTTTCAAAAGTGGCTATCAATCTGAACAGTATTCACAGTGGGGTCTATGACTCCAGACTCGCAAACTCCCTGTCCTGCATACCTGTGTGCATAAAATTCTGAGCACAAATCGTGTGTGGGTGTGCACATGCATGTGCACACATGTGCACGTACACACAGGACCATTTGTGTGTCTACTTTCAGATCAGGGTCATCTGTAGACGTAGGCAAAGTAGGCAGTTTTCAAGAACAGATGTCTGCTGGAGGTGATAAAAGGAAAAGCAGCAAAGTAGGTCTGACTGCCTATTGTTGGCTTTGGAAAGCTGAACACGGCTGGTGCTACTGACAAGGAAGCGGCTAGTGTAATGTTCTTTAAATCAAGTACTATATAAAAATAGTCATAAATAAAAAATTTAAAAACATTGACTAGACAGTCCACTAGTAAGTCTTAGGCCTACACCGATTTGCCCGAATTCCTTCATGAGAAACCTGCTTTCTTTCTCTTTTGTTCCTCTAGAATCACCTATTAATGAGATCAGAGTCCCTAACAATCAGAAAACTTGTCAAATAAAAAGATATTGCCTAGCGATGCATGTGATCACATCCCTACTATGAAATATCACTTCAGAGGTAATCGGACTCAGAATAAGCTCCGCATGGCTCCTGAGGGTAACAACTTCCATGTCTCTCTGGTGAAGAGACACCCAGAATCCACATGACTGTCTGCTCTTTGGTCCCTCATTTCGAAGAAGGGTAGTGCTGAGGGCTGAAGCAGGCTGACACTCCACTCTGCAGCACTGACAATAAGCTAAGGCTGAGAAGGCACTTCCACTCTAACCCCTGGATTTTCAATCATTTCTGTGCTGCAGAAACAGCCTCCTGTGAAAGAAGGAATTTGGAAAGAAAACGTGATGACTGAAGCTGATTTAAGCTCATAGTTTAATTTTGATAGAATAAACATGAGCTGGCATACTCAGAGACACTAAATTCCCCTAGTTAATTTTTTCCTCAAAACCTTACAGTTTATTCTCTTACTCACTGCCGCAGCTTCTTTACTCAAAAAAGTGGGATACGTGTGCATCCCAGCAAGTTCGAGACTTCTCCTTAACAGACAGCATAACTAGAAGAGGGAAGGGAGAAGCAATCTCTCACCTATTTTGCTGTCATCGGCAAAGGCCTCCCCATATACTGACTGAGCCACTGGAGTAATGCCAACTCCTTTCTGATAAGGAATTTCAAAGCCATGGAGCAAACCACAGACAAATGAGTGTGAAAGGATCTGAGCCTGACCAGTGCTGGAGCGCTGCAGCTGGGCCAGTTTTGACCTGAGCAGGGAACTCGCGCTCAGAGGTAGCCAGCCCAGGTGGCACCTGGGAGACACTGAAGATCCCAGCTTTGAAGGTCAGGCCTATTTACAGAAATAACATTCTAGGATTGCCTGCCCTCTAAAAATAGTACAAAATGGACATGGATATGTCCCATGAAGTTCTCTCAAAGAAAATGCCAGCATTACTGCTTCACTGCAGCTTTCTGTAAAGGTCTGCTTATTCTCTGCCTTGTGCTAATTTAAGCCTGGTATAAATACACTGATGTCTGTGTAGGTACCTCTGATGAAACCCCAAGAAAGCAAGTTCAGAATCAGACCAAAATTGTTTGTTATAACCTACAGGGAGCCTGTAACATGCTTTTTTTAAAAAAATACACACTTCTCATTTATGATGGGACATGATGAATGAAGTATACTGTGCTAAGGCACCTCGGTTTATGTACAACATTCAAGCTGACCCCCAACACGAAGCAACAGTAAACCTGTTCAGAAGCATGACACAAACACCAGCTAGGAGCCTTTTTCATTGCTTATTTTAAAGCACACAAAAAAATGCTGAAAGAATAATCTTCCCCATCCACAAGGTATAAACCCAGAGTTGCACATACCAAAATGACTAGGAATTTACTTTTTCACTATGTCCCCACAGTCAACAACACTTTAGAATTTAAATATTTTTGGCTGAGTTTTGTGAAGAGTAAGTTGCAATGAATAAAGTGACCCGCTATTAGCATTTTGCAGAGCTGTATTAAAAAATCCTCATCCTTACCATCCTAATGTTTTCCAAGTTCAAGAGGCCAGGAGTGCTACAGGGGACCTCGAGGCGGCAGAAGGGAGAGAAATGATCCCCGTGGGTTCCCCCAGGGCAGCCATTCTAGCTAACGGAAGGAAGGAGCACTTAGCCGAAGTCAGGCTCCAGCGGGAAGCCAGGAAAGCTCCCCAGGTCCAGAGCAGCGAGGGATCTGAAGAGCGTTAAGTCAAGGGTAAGCCCAGGGGTGCTGAGGAGAGGCAGAGAACAGAACTGGAGAGGAGGAAGAGCAATGTTTGTATTCAGTGACTGACGCGGGGATGTGCACAGAGAGGGATGAGGACAATTTCCAAAGATTCTCTTCTAATCCCCATAGTCTTCCTCAAAAATGGACCTATCCCAGGTGATTCCAGCTTCAGACTTGGTCAGTAAACCGTTGATAACACAAAACACACAGAAGGTTTGGATTAGAACCAGAAACATATGATGGCAGCGTACTAATCCAACAGTTTGTCATTAAAATCAGTATTTTAAGCAGAAAAACCTGTATTACTGATTTTTTCTACTCCCTCAGGAATTAATTTTCCTTTGCTCTCTAAGCCTCTGTGGCCATTCTTACCTGTAAAGTCACTTTATTTATCTGAAAAATTACAGATTCTAGAAAAATGAAAGGTACCTTTGGTTCAATTTTCTCCCTCGGTCTCCCTCCACAGTCACGACTGCTCCCCTCTATTATTGCCACCAGTTTCTGGTCTGAATCTAGCTCTAGCATGCAATCAGAGACAAGGTTTCTACCGCTTCTTTTATTCTTCCAGTAGATCCCACTGCTAACACCACCATGTACTTTGCGACTGCAACCCTGTGAACTGCACATGAATCGCACATTAATACCTTCAGGTCCTGAAGAACTGCAAAAGTGGGACTTCCCAGTCTGCTCCATTCCTCATCTAACAAAATGAATGCTCCTTTGCACGGCAAGATACCTGGTTCAGGGTATTAGTCTCCCCCCCAGCTACAGTTTGGGTTACGTGCAATGTAGAGTGTCATGAACTAAATCTAAAGCGGTCCCGGCAGGGCACATCTCCTCAGCCAGGTGCCCTTTCTGCTCTGTGGGAACTCACCCGGAGCAGGTACAGGAAACATACCCCTTATTCTGTCAGTAGTTTAACTTCTGCTAACAGCACAAACCCATTTGCACACCACAGTCATAAGCCGCCTCTGAAATATCTGAAAAACTGTTCTAGGCTTTCTCTGAACCTTCAGCTTTTGAAAGCGCTTCTTACAAAAAATCACCACAGTCCATGTTATTAATTACTCTTAGCATTGTTCTGATTTGTTGTGCCTAATTCTTTTTCTGCAGCTTCTACCTGAATTACAATTGGTGGTATTTATAATGTGTTTTCATTGTTTTAGCATGTTTGTGTTTCTTCCACTTCTAACTGTGGTTGTTCCATTTGCGTAACATTTCAAATTGTAATTCAGCTCTCCTGGGGTTTTATTTCTGTTAGATTTGGTCTTGAGCTAGAAGACATAATAAGCATATGGGATTTTCATTTTTTCCAACTATTGGTAATAAGACTATATATTTTTTCCACAGACAATTGAATAGCTCTAGGGAATACCACAGGGTAACAATTACATGAAATTATAAAAGTATCCTTTTAAATCTGTCTTGACATCAGTCAACTGTAAATGATAATTTTTTTTTTTTTTACTATTAACTTTATCAGAATAGTAATACCTGGAAATATAACCAACTTTAATTAACAGCTTATTATGATGGAAACTTGTTACTTATGGAGAGACACTGTGTGTATAAATATGCCCATTTTTTTCCATAATTAATGTGTGCGAAAGACAGTTTGGGGAATCTACCTATGTACGATTCATGAATTTCAATTTGATTTTATGAACCACCTCTATTCTTCAACCTTTTACTGTGTGCTGTCTGCTACTCCATGTACTTTGGAGAAGGGGGAAGAGTGTTGGAAGATCTGTCCCAAAACAGGCTGATTATTAAAGATTATCAGTACCTGAACCAATCCTACCTGGGGAGAACAAGAGAGTAGCAATGTCCTTGATAAAGCTGGTTTTCCCCAACTTCTCTGGAGGGAGCTGAAAGAATCAAATTTCCACAGAAGCAGAACAAAGGCTCAGGTGTCTGGCTTGGAGACCACAGAGCTTAAAAGAGTTGCAGGGGGGAGGCAGAGAGGAGACCAATACTCGAACAAAGGATGGAAAGTTGAGCAACATGGGGAAAAATGGAGAGGCGACTGTTTGCCTACAACAGCAGGTGAGGAAGAAAGAAGCTGTCAGCAGACACTCAAACGTGCAATTCAGACAAGAAGCCACACAAAAGGGAATCTGAATCCTGTAAAATTCGTGCCTGATGCCAGTTACTATTCCCCAGTGAAAGGGAGGCTGAGGCAGCATTTTTTATTGCTTTGTGCACAACTGCACAGTTCTTGCAGTAGCTCAGGTATAAACTGCGTGGTTTGGGAACCTTCACCGAGCCTCCTTTTGTCTCCTCTTCCACATTGTACTGAACTCAGGAGCTGGCATATTCACCAAAGGAGCTGTGGGATACACTGCTATCTGTGCTGGGCTGGGGAGGTAGCAAGGCAGCTGTATCATGAATCCATCTGCACGTACAGACAGTGAACAGAGAGCACTGTGCCTAAGCAGCATGCCGGGAAGCCTGGGAAAAGAGAATGGTAGGGTTTATGCAGGCTTGGAGTGGTAAACACGCTCATCTAGTGTGCTGAGACCCACCAGGACCTGGCCGGCCCCTGAGCTCCTGTGAAAGTTCAGCTGGAACCTTCTCCTCTGGGAAATGATTGCACAGCAAAGCTATTCAGCAGAGCCTGGGATATAACACTGGCAAATCTATTTAATAGTAAAGTCAAAAAAAGATCACCTCTAGCAGTTCAATTTTTGAGCTTGTAATTGCCTCAAAATGCCATTAAACTACTCTGTTATAAAGGCAGCATTTTAAGAGGCAAAAGTGAAGGAGTAGAAAGCAGTTTGGAGATTTCATTCTTTTACAAATATATATATTGAGTAATTACCAGTGAGATCCAGGCACTTAAACCCAGGCATGAATCTCAGGAAACCACGGGGGACACACACCTCAACAAGAGCTGAACTTCAGCCCTGTAACTGCAGCAGGGTTTGGTCGGGACTATACCTCCAGGACTCACGCTGACCCCGCAGCACTGAAGCGTGAGGAGCGTCAGAGTAGTGCATCCCCACATTCAGTCTACAAACACTATGACTGCCAACAGCTGTGGCACAAAGAAACTTACTTGAGGAATTCACACTTACAGTGCTGCCAGGCAGTAGAAGCACTTAATTCCGTTGCTGTTCCAACAAGCATCTGGGCAGTGCGGAGCACAGATTGCAACTCATACTGGGAAGCAGTAAATGTTTCTCGGTGCCACATACACAGGCATCCGAAACACACCCAGGCAACCCATAACCTGAAACACACAGTTGTAGCACAGCCACCAGGGAAGCAATGGTAACAAGGATCAAGCCAACTGGTCTCCTCATTCCCAATAAGCAGATGCTTCAAATAATCAGGGCAATGTGCCCAGAGTTTTGGTCCCAAAGGTCCCCAAATGGTTACTTTAATTAACTTAACTCCGCCCACCTCTTCGCATTCCCAAAACACGGGATATCCTAGAGCTTGCTGCTGCTTCTTGTGCAGCTTCTCGGAGACTAGGGGGGTCAGAGGACATGTCCACTTGACACAAATGGCACAACCCTAAAAATCCCTAAACTGGGCAGGTTCCAGGTGGAACGCCATCCACATGGGTGCTGTCCCACCCTGCTTCTGACTCCAGAGCCGGCTCATTCAGGTCAGCCTGCACAATGCTCCACAGCACAGGAACATCCACAGTGTTCTCACCATACAAATATCTAATTAATACTACAGAGAGGTAAGTGCAGTGACAGTAAGAAAACTGATCTCATCATAAAAAATGTCAGCTACTTTTTTAATACTGCACCAAAACTTAGTCAAAGTCCTCCAAACCTACAGGACAGTGCATTTATAAGCATTATACAGTAATAAGCATTTCAGAGAAAATTAAGCATCAGAGTTAATGCCCAATTAAGATAGATAACTCATGGGGAGATATAATCTCTATCTTACTGCAAACTCAGCAAAGAAGCCCAGTATCATTTCACAGGGGGCAAATTACAATCAGAAGAGTGTTTGTTCTCTTGTTAGCTCAAGTTCTGCCAAAAAAACATAGCATCACCCAAACAGTTCTGGTGCCATTCACAGCACAAAGGGCTGGATCAAATACAGTGGAACGGCCTTTGATCCAAACAAAACAGGCCACTTTTCCCCTTCCTCCCAAAGATTGTTTTTATACCAAGAGAGACAAAGAGTTTATTGGAGGGACCTGTAACCCACTCCCATAACAGGGTGTGAGTGAAGTAATTTTGGCTGAAGAAAACATAATGTAGCTCTTCCAGGACATGAGTTGTGACAGGGTTTGCACAAGAATAGGAGGGTGAAAAGCTAGAAGAGGAACCCGCACGTCTTAAAAGCCCATCCCAAACCTTATTATGGACAGGAATATCTATTCCAAAGCAGAACTAATTTTCTGGATTGTAGTGCACTTAAAGAAAACATAGCCCAGCTTTTTCAATCACAGCAGATTCATTTTCTTCACACTTTTATTAACTTGGCATTTTATTTCACCGAAATGCTATAGGCCCTCCACATAAAAATGTGTCTCTCAAATGCACTTCCCAGCTAAACAGCCTTCTAAGTGCTGCCTGCTTTTGAGTTTATCCCTGTGGAGGCACTGAAGGAGGAAGGCGGTATGTGGAGGAGAGATTCATATTGAAGAAATTCTCTGAAGTAATTCAGTAACCCCAGATCTTTTGGTATACAGTTTCAGAGCCTCCTGTAGCTTGGCTGTATGTCAGGATTTATTAAATCTGGGTACCACATTAGAATAAACATTTGTCTCAGCTTTTCATAACATGTTCATCTATACCATAACTAGCATACAACTACAGGCCATTGGTGTAAGTGCTAACTGTTATTTGAAGATCCCAGGTTGCAATCCACTAACAGAAACATTCGACACAAAACACCAATCTCTCTCCAGCCTGCTCTTCTGTCCATCTGCAAGAATGGCAGGGTGCCCGTTCTCAGGCTGTAACAACAAATTGGCCAAGGAACAACAGGCCTTCAGGAACTGGCTGGAAAAAAAAAAACAACCTATGCTCCAGCCTTGCCCCTTGATAGCAGTCCCTACACTCACTGCTTTACCCTTCTGTGAACTTACATCAGCTTTTGGTTTTTAAATTAAAAGTTGTCAGTGGAGTCACAGCCCTGGGATACATACAGACAGCTGGCTTGGCTATGTGAGGGCAGCAGGGATCATTCTGCAGCTATTAAAAAAGCATTGTCAGAGAGAGCAGCATCTTAAATGGCACCTGTTGGCACTTCATGTGCCACAGAACAATACATGCAAAAGATGACAAATACCCTGTGCAGTTTGGGTTGTCTCCAAAGATTTTAGTATAGCATTTGTCAGGGAAACACTAGTGCTGGTTGAATGTTGCACTGCAACAGAAAAATCCTGCCAGTAGGAACTGTATGGAAACAAGATCAGTGCCACCAGCAGACAGGTAGAACTACAGAAAAAAACAACAAAGCACTGCTTAAAAACAGAGGATGGGCAGAAGACTTGAGCTCCGGACATGTCTGCTGAAGTCACTGAAACGTGTCACTGAAATGGTGATAGAGGCAACAGAAGCCCCTCTGTGTCTAACAAAACAAAGATGTGCTTCCCCATTGGGGATCACCGTGCTCTGCTCCAGCATTTACCCAGGCACAGCAGAGCCATAGGGGATGGAACAGGCCAATGTCCCTCTCTTCCCTTAAAAGGAGTAGGGATAATCATTTCTCTCATTGCTAACATGTTTTGTTGAAGATAATTTATCCCCTTCTTCTCCTGGTTTCTCTATACACTGTTTCTTCTTTCCCAAAATTTCCTCTAAGCATTAAGAAAGCATGCCCTGGAGAAGAAGACAGGAGAGCACATCCTACTGAGGTGCAGGAAGGCATCCACCATATAGCTTCACCATGCAGAAATAAATCTGGGATCTACTTTATGACCTTTAAAAAGAAATTTCTAAAAGAAAGAGCTGGTTGGGACCTATCTGATTCTCAGTACTGTAAGACACTGACTGTTTAAAATACTAATTTTCAAATTTCTTGGAAAGCTGAGCTTGCTAAGAATAAAAAAATAACTCTTAGCCAAGTGCTGTCACAGCAACATGAGGGGCCAAGCTCAGATATCTGAGGGTTCCTCTTATGATTTGAGCAGTGATGGTTTAAGCCCCATGCAGATACCTGGAGAGACTTAACTACTTTCATTAAGAGTCTTTACCAGCAACACTCCCTCAATTCCAAGGGAAGAAAGCAAAAACATGTTTTAGGTGGAGGAGAAAGGAGTTGAGTGGGAAACAAAATAAACTTGGGAAAGCCAATGAGTGATAAATCAATTCTATCTTCTAGGTAAGGCACTCCCATCCCCAGGATCCCTTGGCAATGCGTCTAACTTCAGCCTTTCTCTCACAGCTGTGAGTGGCTATTGAACCAACATTTCAGTACTAGCATGAGCCATATCCCTCATTCTCTGCTGTCACAGTTGCAGTTTGCTGTTCCAGTTCAGCTCTGGGCGCTAAGAGATGAATGGCTCTGAAGGCACTACTTAAGGTTATCTCAGCTGCAGTGCACATGCTTTTATTTGCTGGTAAGTAAAAAAGGAGTCCCTCACCGGAGGGCACCTCTTGATTCAATCACTGCCTTCCAGAGCTTCAGCACAAGCAATCTATTTCCTGCCAACCCCCTCAAAGCCACAGAGGCTCAGTACTGAATCTCCCACGAGGAAACAACAGGTGCGTGAAAACACTTAAACAGTTCTTTCTAACAGTGATGCAGATCCAGGGCAAAAAAAGCAAGAGCTGCTATTTTTTTTCTCCACTTAACCTGCCTTGCCATGGAAATGAGGCTGATGCAATCTTTGCTTTTTTCTCTCTCTTCTTCTAAGCTTCTTGCTTCTTTTTCTTGCTCTTGTCTCTACCCCCAGTAACTTCAGAACCTAAAAGAGCAATTTCAGCACAGTAGCGGTCTCTGAGGTTCCTACAGATTTCATAAAAAAAAAAGACACCTGAGTAGAGGAGAAATATCCTATAAGCCCTACAAGCAAGGGAAAAAATGCAATGGAAACTTGTACCATTTACGACACCAGAAAATCCACAGAGGAAGAAGCTCTTACCCATGCTGACTAAAGTTGATAGTCACTGAACAGGAAACTGTAGGAAACCAAAAACCTCTTGGTTCTGGTGTTATGGGCATGTTACATTCTGCTTTTCAACAGCTTACTCTGAGCACACGCAGGACAGCACTACTTCCTCAACAAGGAGGAATACATACCCACAGCCTTGACAGAGTAACTGTATCTGAACCAAGTGCAGTAGTCTGACATACGCAGTTTCTGTCCCTTGCACACATTCAGAGGTGCCGGAGAGTATTCCCTTCCCTCCATCTCCTTTGTCTCACTGGAGCTACAAAGCTGCCCTGGGTCCCTCCCCTCCCTGCTCACCAACAAATGCAAGCAGCAAACTCCCCGCTGTTGAGCTTCAGGCCACAAACGAAGTTCTGGAGCAAAATACAGAAAGAAAAGAAGAAAAAAAAACCCCAACGATTAAACTGAGATTCAGCTTTTTAATTAGCAATGTCACTGAACAAACAAGGCACAGAGGCACCAAAATAGAAAGGAATGTGCAAACTTGGGAAGTACAAAATAGCTACAGAGAAGTTCATACTAAGAGGAGAGCCAGACACAGACAGGGAAACTGTTGGTTCAGCTCAGGAAACACCAGTGACCGATATTCATAAACGATAATGATGCAGCAGATCTCCAGGGTCCTCCACTGACCTGGTGAGATAAAATGCAAGACTCCTCCCCTTGTCCTGTATAAGATAAAGATGCCACAGGCAGACAGAATTAGTCACAGTGAGAGCATGGACAGAAAAGGTTGACGGTGCTGGTCATGAATCTTAAGAGCCAGACTGTGGACAGGCGTCTCAGCAGAACAGCAGAGGACAATGCATTAAGAAGAAATATGACTCCTTCAGGGTGATAGGTCATCACAGGATTTCTATTTTGGGCCCCATAGTCAGCTATGCAATAGATCATGATTACCACGTAACAGTGTCTTGGGTGAAGGAGAGTGGTTTGGCTAAACCTCGGGAAAGGGACATTGTGAGATGCAGTGCTGAATGGAGGTCCAAATCAAGCCTATGCTTCATCAAGGGCCTACAGCCATAAAAGATGTCTAGCTGTTACAAATTGGGTTTGTTATTTTTTTTTCCCTGGAACAGAACCCTTTGATATACTTCTGCAGCACACCAAATCAGAAGAAATACATCAGAATTTTCACAGTGAAAGCTTACTAAAAACATGCAAAAGAAAAAAAATTGAAGACAGACAGCATTCTCAGACCCTGTTTTAAAAAACCTCTCTTTCTCAACATTTGCTTTGGCACAGTGTAGCATGTAGCATGCCAGACCAGTACCTCCTAGTAACGTGTTAAAATATTTCTGTGCTTACGATATTTTAAAGGCATTGGTATTTTGGGGGTGGTGGGAAGGCTGGAGGGACCAAGAAGAATAAAGGAACATGTGTCTCAGCACCAGCCTGAAGTGCCATGGTGCGATGAGGAGCTCTGGGCTAGCACCAGACATCAACAGCCTGCCAGAACCCATGCATCTGAACAGCTAGACCCTTTCCGGCTCTTTTAATTGACACAAACAGGAACTGTGTGGCCTGGTAGTGAGTGTTGAGGTGTTGCCTCCACTGTTTTCCTGTGGGTTCCACTGTGGTTTTCCACCCCACATCCTACTGCAATTTTCACTCCTTCCCAAAAAGCCCCATAACTCAAATAATAAATCACCATTTTACAACCAGACGTAACTCAGTCTGGGCAGGGCCACCACAAGCAGCAGTTTCCTTAAGCAAAAACGTTTAGCTGTGCTCATTGTAAACCAAAAAGAAACCTTTCTGATCATCTGTGCCAGGGCAGCACGGCCTTGCCAGAATAGTAGAGCTCAACTTCACACCCACAGAGCCTTCCTTCAAAGACTGACGCTGAAATCCTAGTAAGATGTGCCAGTGTCTATCTCCTATCACTCCTATGCAGGGAAAGGGGATCTTCTTTGCCTGGCTGGCAGCTGAAAAGATCCTGATGCCTCCTTTCCATCCAGCTGACAGATGTATAAAGGGAGGCTGTCAACTCATTTCCCATAAAGCAATTTAAACAAGTCTAAGATCTTTCAGCTCACACTGAGCGTGAGCAATACAATGCCACACACGCACACCCATTGAACACCTAAATCCTTTTTAAAGAACTGTGTACTAGTTCCACCAGTACGAACCTGCCAGATCTAGCCAAAATGTGGACTGCTCAGGTATTTTCTATGAGGTCAAATGAATGAACTGCTCTATTTAGTGCAGTATCTCATCACAATATTTCACTGCATCAGTCCATTAACTTTTACGCCTCTGCATTTAGGAATGATAGCTACCTACAGAAAGTAACTAACACTGCACCCTAACTGCATTAATACTACACAGAAGCGAGAACACTTCACTTGATAAAAGAACATTTTAGGCGGTCCCACAAGGGAAAAGAATACATTTGTATTTCTCTTGGTCAAAGCATAAGCTCACCATTTGATTGCAACTTGTTTGATAGCAATCTGCTAATGTTTGTGTAAGGGTCCTTGAAGAATCAGAGGAAAAACAGCACAAAGAAAACAGAGCAACATAAAGCAAACTTCAAGACATCCAGTGAATACCCAAGTAGTGGGAGAAGTGAAAATGATTAATGGTATAGTATCAGCGCACAACAGCACAGTGGAAGTAAGATAGCTGGGTTTTAGAAAGCAGGGCCATTAACACACAAGGTGAAATGACCACGCAAGCACTGGTTGCTGAAGGGCAAGGTAGCAGGAAACAAAACAAAGTTACTGTTGCCTGTAACACCTGGTACTAAAAAGCCAGGGCAGCGGGCCAACATGCTGATGAGAAAGAGCAAAGCATGGTAATTATTCTTCCCCTCTCATGAAAAAGCAGCAGGGTTAATTTTATCCTGGAACAAAAACTATATGCCACTGAAGGAGCATTACAGGATCAGCTCAATATCCAAACCTAGCTGTCTAATAAGCAATTTTTTCCTAAGTGCTTGGCAATGGAAAAAAGATCACATGGCATTTTGAAAATTATTGTGCTTTTTTTTCCTCAAATGGCATTAAGCAGGGAACAAAGGGTTTTAAAGTATAACCCTGTTAAAAAAAAGAAAAGTTTTATTCCTTTTAAAAATTCTAAAATCTAGATGAATGGCCATGAACTCAGGGAAATTACGAACTTGGGCTCATATGCTGAGCAAAATTCAGATCTGGGATACGAAATGAGTGCTGCCTCAGTTATGACATTTCACATTCCTTTAAAAAGCATACCTCATGAGTTTTCCATGAAGTGAATTCAAACAACCATTCTTCTCTTGCATAGCTAGGCAACAAAATCTAACATACTGAAATAAATTAAACAGCAATTTTCTAGCTCTCATTTAGAAGAGAGCTTCTAGATGCAAAACAAGTGGAAGTGCTGTAGCTACACTTTGCAATGCTGGCAGCCAGACCCAATACGATTCACAACGGACTCCAACTTGCTTTTGGTGGTGGAGACAGCTAATGAAGATTTAGACAAGCATAAAGGAAATGGGACTTTGCATCAGTGCAAACAGTGGAGAAACTGCCCTTTTACACATTCGTTTTATATCCCCTCCATTACGATCCTCCATTTAATGTGCTATGTGATGATGCCATACATTTTTTAGACTGCTGCTGAGCTCCTCTTGGATGTTACAGATACCATGGTCACTGCACCAAAGGTAAGCTTCCTACAGAATACACAGGACTTTTGCAGAGGTGACATCTAACCTTTAACACAAAGGGACTTAAACAGATTGGATTAAGCTAAGCTGTCTCCTCTTACACTATTCAAATCGTACCCTTCTTGTTACAGATGTACGTACAGCAATCTACCACGCGGTCTGTTTTGCACAACCGGTTCTGTCTCGCTATTTTTTATGCTGCATTAAAAAAATAGGTAATGAAGATGCTTTAAAAATGTAGATTATTGATCATCAACAGCAGTAGTTTTGGAATTGTCACAGTGACTTTGATATCTAAAAAGGTTTTTAAATGCTCTTATAACACAGGCATTACAGAAAGAGTTGCTTTCAAAGTGAAACCCAGGAGCTTATCTTTTTCATTTCTTATAATTCTGTTTTGGCCAGACTGCTCAGCAGGCCTCTCTGCCACTGCAGCCAGTGCAGTGTGCAGCATCGTTCCTGCTCAGTGACTGGAACAGCCATGATCACATTGCCTGCTTTTATGCTGTCCCGCAAGCTTGTTAGATCCCCTAACGGTGAAGAATTTGGCTCTCCTTATGACCCCTTGGGTCTCCTTACGACCCCTTCCTCCCTGACCTTCATTCAGCTGCGTGTGTGTACTCCAAGACCACGGTTCACAAAATCCACCACTAAAAGGAAGGGTCTTCAAAGTTTTTGCTGAAACTATACCCACACTGTGGAATTTGCTGTTTAGACATCTGCCCCACACTATTCAAAATAATTTTCACTCTATTGCGTGTTCATTTTACGTGAATTCATAGGAACAAAGTGAGGTTGTAATCATATATTCCTCATTTCTGCACTAGATCTATTTTAATACCAATAAAGTATGTGGAAAACAGATACTGAAGCCTTTAAACCAGAAGTTAACTGGGCTCAGACACTCTTGGCTTTAAAACATGAACTGAAGAGCTCTTAATAAAAACAATCTGCTCTTTTGCAGCTGCTCATGATTCAGATCCTGAGTTTTCTCGGCCTCTTACACAGAATATACAATAGGGGGAAGCTAAAAGGCAAGGTCCAGAGCTGTTAGGATGGTAAGCATCCCATTTTTTTTAGTCTCCTGTTCCATGTAGTCCAAATGCTAAGAAGTACCCATCTTGAAGTAAAGGCACTTTGTTTCACATGAAACTGATAATTACTGCTATTTTTAAATGGCTGCTTTTAGCCTGTGCTAAGGATCTGACAACACACCACTTTTCCAGAGGAGAGGGTGATCTGTGCCTGAGCAGGTAAGAGCTAGTGGGGATCACGAGGCAGCTGAGAGATGGAGGGCCTTGTGTGCGAGAGCTTGCCGGCACAGCCCTCCTCCGGCAGGCTGCCCAAGGACCTGCACCCACCTTTCAGCGACCCTCCCTCAGCCGCTGCACTCGGGGCCTGCTGCAGAGGAAAGCTGCTAAAATATCGCCCCATCCCCAGGTTTTCTGGCAACTATCTTGTTGATCTAATGACATCATTTAACACTAACGGACTGAGTCTCCCACACAGGGAGTGCATACACTAATTTCTGTTCTGTTTTTATAAGCTCTCAATCAGAAAAGATCTTTCCTGTTTCTATTTTATATGCTTTAAGAGTAAACAGATGTTTCTTCAATAGTGGCAGAGTTTCTTGCAGTTAGAGACTGTTAAGAGGTTACAGAATATTGTGGCTACCCCTTGTCAAGGGGGGTGTTTTTCACTTGGGCCTAATTTAAGCTTAATCCTACCTAAACCTTGTGTTGCTTCATAATTTTTATAGCTGTAACTTATCTAGATTAGATATTTTGAATCACAAAGCTATGATTATGGAGAAGTTAATTGTATTTATGTTGCTGACAGAAATTATATATAATTTTCTTGGCTGTTTATCTTTTTAAACATTGAGATTTGAAGGAGAATTTTTCAAAGGCACAAAAAACAGAGAAGGCTCTCCTGCATAAGGAGTTACTTGAAAACTGCCACTGCACTTCAAATTTAGCCTGTACCCTAAGTCTCCCAGCCTTTGAATGGGCTTGGACATGTGATCAATGGTTTTGTTTTTAAAAATCTCTCCATTACTGGTTTTGGAAATTACTTTCCTGATAGCTAAGGGGAACAGTTTAATGGTTAGTGCTTGCTTGTGAGGCCAGAGAGTGGGGGGGTCAGCGCCTGCCTGCCCCCTCCCTGCCCTCTTATCTGATCTTCAGCCTGTTATTTGGGCCCTCCCTGTGAGGGTGGTGCTTTTGAACCAGTGCTGTTAGGGGTGTGAGTTGCCAGGGTGGATTTCCAGTTACCTTGATGAACATGCAAGTGTGGATATAGTCATACTAGAGCTTATGGTTGTAGTCCAGCTTATATCAGTTCCTGAACTAAAACCAACTTCAAGTCTGTTGACACAAAGCTGTTTTAACACAGTTATACTCACCAAAAAAATCTGGTATAGAAGAGTCCTTAGCCCCATTTTGCTTCAGTTTCCATATACAAAATAGTGCTTTCTTTGCCCAGAACTAGAGCCGCAATACTCCATTACAAAGCTTCCCGCAACAATCCTGGCTTCAGGTATTGCCAGAATCCCTTCCCCCATCTACCCCCCATTGCTCACTCCCACAACTAAGCTAGCTGCGTTTGGATGACATTTGTGCGGTTCTGTTGTGAGCTGATCTGGCTTTAAAACATCTCTGTACTTTTGACAGATTACTTTTAAGAGCGACCAGTTTCCAGAGCAGGTTCACAACATGGCCACACTATAGCTGCAAGGACACTTTAAGACAGAAGGGTAAGACTTTCTGCCACGAGGGATGGCAACATTTACGCCAGTCTGCCACCCAAAACAACATATTGTGGGATTACAACCCCAAGCACTCAAGAAATGAGGGCAATACCAAGTAGTCTGTTAAGACACATCACACTGAGAAAACTGAACTGCCATAACAATATGCCTTAATTCTAATTGTAATGTAAAACATGCTGTTAGCTTTTAAAACGAAACACTTGAGAGAGAATATCCTAGATTTCCTCTCCCGTCCTGCTTTTCTGCCCAGTGTAACCCACCACACCATTCCAAAGTCACCTCCCAGCAGATGCTGCTGACACAGTCTGCAAATGCACCGTCCTCATGTGCAAACTACCTTTCAGTAACAAGCCTCCCTCCCATCTCCCTCTCCCCATGGATGGCATCCACTGTCCTGCGGGAGTCCTCTGCTCCATGGGCACAACACACCAGCGTTAGCTCAAAGAACTCGCTCAGCTCTGAAAAAGGGACTTCCTAATATGCCCACATACTATTGCAATGGCTTAAATCTCCCCTTCTCAAGGAAACTCTGTTCCAGTTACCCCTACACATTAGACTCACGTGTGTGTTCATTTATTAGCTGCTCTTTTATATTTCTTTATGAAAATAAGCATCACGTTCCGATAAGGTTTGATTTGGATCTTAACCAGGTAGTTCCCAATAGGCATTCTGGAATAACAGCTGAATCCCAAAGACCAGAATTGTTACTCAAATGTTGCTAGCCCTTAGAGTTAAAACCAGGGCAATCTCTACATACTCATCATGAAGTGATGAACACTTAAACCTTTCATTGCTATTCACAGTATGTACAAGTTTCATCATTTCTATGAAAATCTCCCATGCGGGAAAGCATTTTGTTGCTTCCATTTTAATCATTCCACACTCCCACCACCAAACTAATCTGAGGTTTAGACAGTTACTAACACATAGTTGGGCTGTTCTGCATGAACCGATTTACCCACATACAGACTCTTTTTTATTTTAAATGGACAAAGGCATCTCTACACAAGGTGAAGGCAATGCTTGCTTTAAATATAAGAACATAATATTCTCATTCTCTGCTTTGCACTATGCAAGAGAACTATATAAAGAGAATCTGTTCTGGCACCTCTTCCAGCTATGCTCTTTCTGCAGTCTAGAGAAAATCTACAGTGTGGTAACCTCTCCCTCTGTCTCTGCCTCACTTACTCTTACAGAAAGCTGAAAAACATATACATTTTTCATTTCACAAACCTGGCAAGATGAAAAGACATTTTGCAAGTTCTTGATAATTTTTGTCAGACACAATGCTGTTTGCTGAACACAAACACAGCTTTTAGAGGAAAAACTCTTACTTATGACTACAATTTGCCAAAAGAATAATTAAACTAAAATTTTAGATGTGAAACAATTACAAGGAAGGACACCCATGCCAAAAGAAATATCAAGTGAGGAAAACAAAAATACCTTGATTCCCCTAATGCTCTCACAGCTGCACGCAAGACTCTGTTCAGCCAACACTGGGCTTCATTAACAGTACCAAATCACTGCAAAATCAATTAAGGATGAAAACAGTTAGTGAATTCACCAGTGTGAACGTCTTACATGAGAAGGCAAGCTGAAACTGCAACACAGACCCCTGCAGAAGCATCCTTTCCAAGAACCATTGGATGTCAGAATGAAAGAAAAAAAATTAGAAGTCATCACTTCAGACTAACATCAGATCACCTTAGCTGTAAGGAACCATTTGCGGATTTCAACAGGTCAGAGCACTGCTGCTTACACTCTACTTAAATCCTTTCACAAATGAGGACACTATACTTCCTGGTTTAATGCCTCAGGGAATCGTCATCTTTTATACAAAATTTGACGTGTGCTATCAACAGTCTTATGATGTATCTGTGAAAAGATACTGCACATTTCCTCCTACAGCTGTCTCTGCACTAACTCAGCTTCATTAGCAAAGGCTCCAAAAGACTTTCTTCCTACCTTAAAAAAATCCCCTCCCCTCTTTTAGTCTTGCTACCTGCCAGCCTTGCCTCTTCTGCAAAGTTTTTCCTGAAAACAACTGCTCCCATCCTTTGCCTTCCTGTTTTGCCACTTACTTGCTGTACTTATTTTTGCATCACCAAAGGAGAGTTTTAAGTCAGCTCTCTGGTAGTTAGATCCTATGATGAATAGGAGTCACAGATACAGAGATTAGAAATTAAACCTTTATCCCAGCTTCCCTTAAAAGGTCAGCTTTCAAACAAATTACAAATGTCACAGATTTTTGTACTGCTCATTTTAAATCCAGTCATATTTTCAAAACTATTTATAAAACAAATATTCCTGAGCAGATTCTCTCTACGATGGATGATAGGGATTCTGCTTGCTTTGCAAGGGATGTCTGATGAGCGAAGGCCTGTCTGTGAAAAAAACATTAGGATGATCCATAGATACAAGAAATACATGCCCAGAAAATCTGATTTCCAGCTGCCAGCAATGTTATGCTGCCTCAGAAACTGACCTCCACACCACTGTGTCCAGGAACACATACCACCTCAGACGTAGGAGAAGTGAGCTAGTCCTGCAGAAAGCAGCTGTACATAAACAACGAGCCATAAAACACTTCAGGAGGGGTTTTACTGTCCTAGAAAATCTGGAAGACACGTGGCCTTCACAGCTCATGAGTATGCTTCCAAAATTAAGTCACTGCACATTAACTGCAGTTAAGAGATCTTCCTTCCATGTGCTGGCCCCATGATAAGCCTGTGCTTGTGCTAGGCTAGCTACTGCAAGGGATAAAAGTCTACTGCATTGCCTAAATAAGACAAGACTGTGGAATGACTTGTCTCCTTTCCTTGTAAAGATACCTTCTCACCTCCAGTGCTTCCTGACCACTGTGGAGGCATCGACAACAGGTAGAGTACAGCTGTACCAAATGAACCCATTTTTAGAAATATAGAACTAAATTAAATTCCGTCTGGTGATAAATCTTTAATCCATATTTGAATAAACTGCGCTCACAAAATCTCATCATTTCTAAATGAGAGCGGAATCCGATTTGCCTTGTAACAGGAGACGAAAGAGTGACACATTTCCCTCAAGTGACAGGAAAGCACCTCACAGAAGAAAACACACACACACACACACACACACACACAAAACCTCACATCAAATAAACTGTTCCTCACTGAACAGCTATATTTAATTTCATAGCCTTGAGACTGGTAATGCTACGTACCTAACAAAAAAGAATCTGGAGCAATTTAGGCATAGCTCTTTGTAACTGATGGGAAACTTCAGAACTGCCTAGAAAATTTCTGATAAAGAGCACTAGAGAAAGGGAAATCGTACCAGTCAGTACATAGACATCCCAAACAACACTATGTAATATGGCGTTGCTAATTAGGTATACACTCACAGGTAAGCCAGAAGCAAAAGTCTGCCTCCATCAACAAAAAACCTGGGTAGAATTTGGAATCATGCACGTTCATACCAGAGTGGTATAGTGATAGGAGCTTACCAGGAGAATGTTGTAATTAATTCAAATCTTTTACACAACTTCTAGTGTATGTGAATTTGAGAGGCTCACTGAATTCACCAATGTTTCCTCAGGGATGCACACAATTCCCCAGGCACAAGGCACACAGAAGGACTTAAGTAAAAGGACAAAGCTCGCTCCAGTCAGATTTTAAGTGTCCTTTAAGGTCCCTAGAATTCTCCAGGCTTCTTTGCACAAACAATGTGGCACCATGTTTTTGTTGCATCTTCCTCTAACTTTTACATTGGTGATGCATAATCCACCATTACGTGCTATTTCACAGGCACAGCCAGACTCCCTGGTATTAACAAAGGACTAGAAGTCTTCTAGTAAGAACCTTTTCTTTGTGGCTACCACATTACTTCATTTGTGTGTACGTATGTGTATATTGTTTGACAACTACATTTTTAATGTAATACCTCAATTCTTTCTGCTCAAAAACTGGCTCAACTATAGTGATATTTACAATTTAACCTTTTGCAATAACTGCATTTCTATCTTTTGACTGTTCATTGATTTTTTTTTATTATTATTTTGCTGACGCCCTTGGTATTGCATCTGCTGCAACACAGACAACTGTCAATATATATGGTCCAACAACTCGCCCTTCACTTTCTCAGCATGTCCTCTAGGCCCACATTCCTGTACACATCATTTCGGGTCATGTTAGTGAAATATTTATTTGTGTATTTCATTGATTTTCCCTACGTAAGGAATATGTGCCATGGTCACTCATCGATTTTCCCTTTGGTTATAATTAAGAGAAAGCTTATCTTATTATCATCTCTGTGAATATCCAGACAGCTTCAATGATCCAGTAAAAGTTTTTCTGTACTCATTTGTCTCCAGACTAAAATTAAACCATTAAGTAACAGTTAAGGTGGAACCAAATATCACTAGCATCAGGAAAAACAACATTTTAATTATTATTTTAAAAGAAAGCCAAATAGACTACTGAAAAGGAAAGTTTATGTTAAGGAAAGCCTTTACAAAAACACAAATTCTAGAAAGTATAGAAATGCTGTAATAGGATTCTACACAACTGCCCATTTTTGCCATTTACCTTAACTCATCTTCCAACACAGACTGCAAAGAAACATGATCAGTAAACGTTATATATTCATGACGAAAATGCATGTCATGGCCCATTTCAACCATGCTCCACTCCACGTACTGCCTACATCATCTGCTGGTATACACCACATGTATATGCAACCAGACCTGTCCCGCGATTCGTTCTCCAGTAGCCACACGAAGATCTCTACCCCACCTTAGTATGCACAACAGCACAGCAGCAAGATAACCTAATCAAACACTAAATCATACACAAAGACATAATGAACTAAAACTTTGCCTGCATACATCTATCTGCCAGGCACTGCTTATAAAGTAGAACAGTCCAGTTCATTTTCTAGGTGTTTCAACTGACAAACACTGTCTCAAGCGTCCTCTGGTCTAGAAAACTGGAAACCTAGTTGCGTGGACGAGGTAGGGCTTATCAGCAATATTTCTCTGCTTACAGGCAGAGAACGAATCCAAGGGATGAGTGTAAACAAAGCGGAACTTCAATGGGAAGCTGAGAAGGAAGAAGACAACAGGAAATGGGAAAAGCCAAACCAATATTTCAACTGCAGCAGGCAAGCCAAGATCTCTAGGTTCTTTGTCAACAGCCACAAATTCAGTCCACTCCTCAGAGCTGTAGAGGTGAGCAGCAAGTGCCCCCTGTGCTCCAGTTACAGACCAGTATTGTTCAGACTGGGAGAAGGCCAAAGTTTTAGAAAGGTCTGTGCCCTCGCCACTGAGGAATACACTGTTTCTGGGGAATCTATTATCTCCTGGGGACATTTATCTCACCTCTGAGGCTGGATGGGGACGTTCTCTATCTGCACCCCTGTTGCTTCCAGGGAAGAAATATTTCAAATTTCAAGAGCCACTTGTATATTAGCTTGATCTCACTTATCACTCGGCAACTGCCCAAGTTATTCAACCTCCTCACAGCCCCTCAAGTGTTGCAGCTCCCCAGAACAGTCAGTGGCATGCAGGACTTCAACAGTCTTTACTGTAGCCTCCTACAGAGGGCAGGAACTTCTGCCATTTCTTTCCTTCTGCCCAGGCCAGAGCTCCTTGACACAGTCAGAGCAAGCTGTGTTCAACAGATAAACTGGACACATTTCTCTCAACTCCTCATTAGCAAATAGGAATAGAAGCATGGTGCTCTTCTCGGTAAGTTCAAGGAAGGAGCTCACACATGACAGCAAAGAGGGTAAAGAGGAACGCTTCCATTAGAAGGTAATGGGTAAATGAGGATGACAGGACAAACATACTAGAAAAGTCACCTTCTTCCCATTGCTAGCTATTTGACCACGATAACCCTTTTACTGTTTACGATGAACAGTCTCCCTTGTGACTGAAGCTTCTGCATGAACCATTTTAGGATTCCAATGTCTACCCAGCCACAGATACAACTAATCCCAGCTGTCATAGAGAGCAACAGCAAACCTTCAAATATTCAGGTCTCTTGGTATTAACAAGGTTTGTATCCGAAATACACAACAGCTTCTCATATTTGCCACAGACCTACAACTATTTTTGCACATACTCATAAGACCAAAAATAAAAGACATATGGATAATATCATATGACTTTGTTTACTCCGTTTCTACATTCACTAAGATTTGTGACATCTGAACTCTAGCCACAATTTGGTTTTTTTATGGTCAACAGCATATCTTTCACACTGCCATTTGTTTCCCAAAATTACTTCCATTGTCATGGAGTTGAGATTTACAGCTGAAGCTGACAGAAACATTTCTGAGCACTATATATCAAAGGGAGAAAGAAGAAAAACAGTTCATAAAGAAAAGCTGACTACTGCCTTAATTATTGAGAGACTGCTACTTCACAAAATCAGTGAAGGGATTTAAGAAAGTGACAAAATCACAAACCTCATAATTTCATGCATATTAAAACTCACCAAAAGTTGCATTTGACAGTGGGAATCAGATGTCTTCACAACTTCTGACATTTTTCCCTGCGTTTCTCAGTCCGGGCTGAATGTTCCAGCATTTTCCTTTGTTGTTCATCTCGAGCTGATGTCAGGCCACCCGCCCATTGTTTGCATTTCTTTAGCTTTTGAGACTCAGGGTGCCATTGTTTATACCTCATCTGCCTTTTTCTGTGGATGAAGAAGGAAACATTCTTTGTGATTTTTTTTATTTTGCTACATTACCTAGTACATTATCCAATCAGATTACAAATCAGAGTACGTGCTTCAAAGTCATGACAAAATGATCCACATGCTGTGTACTCCACTGCCATCGGGCACAAGTTTCACATACTTATCACTTCCTTCATTTGTTCATTGAAGATAACAGCCTGTGCTATCACTCAACCCAGTTATATGATGAGAAGAATATTCAAAGATTTTTATTTCCCAATTCATATGAGGAATTGGCCTAAGGCCCTGTGTATTGCATATCCAGCTAAACAAAAGTTTGAAAACACACACACACACACACACACACAAGTTTATTTCTACAGAAAACATCTGCATATTGAGGGTATCTCATTGGTATCGCAAACTATTTCTCTAAATAGTTTTGTAATTTATTGCAATAACGAGCCCCCTCATGAAATAACACTGAAGTAGAGAATTTAAAAGAATAAAAAAAATATCAAACTTCATGTGCTATGTGTTTTTGCAAACCAGTCACAACACAGCAATATGCTCAGTGCTGCACATACACAGACAGAACCAAGTCTGAACGTGCGATTACTGAGCCTCAGCATCAACAAACCTGCCACAGTTCTGCTATGCAAAGTGGGGGTGAACAGAAGATTTGCAAGCGCTGTAAATATTCTTGCTAGGGTTATGCCTGGCTCTACAGGAGCATGCGGTGTGGTGTATAGTAGGACAAATGAAGCCAGATCATGATGAAAAGCAGCACCTAAGTAATTGCAGTTCTCCTTTTCACCACAGGGAACATGTGAAGAACACAACCCAACCAGTGGGATCAGCTTTCCAGGCTGGTCACCTGTCACAGGGCAGCTGACAGTAATCCTCAGTTTATACAGTAATTTCACCTTTGGTGAAATTCTGGCAAGCACAGGGTAAACTCTGGTTCCACATGGAAAGCTCTGTACTTTCCCTTGTGGAATTAGCCACCTGCATGGAGCCAGCCATATACACACATTTTGCAGGTGGGCCTTACGTGCCATCTTTGAAAAGCCTCTGTGACGTGCCTCTGCTGTTAAGAGCAAACATTGCAGAAGATCTTTTTTATATGGTCATGTTCTTTGCAAAGTTAAAAAGATTATTAGATGCTGCAAATATACCTCTACTTGCCAAACAGAGCAACTCTCCTTTGTACATTATGTTGTGTTATAAGATAGGCTATATCCCCTCCCCCTCACCCATTTGCTTAAGTATCAAAATGAAGAACACTTTTATAACAGATAAATGCAAGCAGGTGGAGAAAAGACCGTTCCAGGAACTTCACTTCTGCAGGAGTTCATCCTCACTGTTGTCCCTGCACTTCTAACGTGTGAAAATTTCCCAACAAAACACTATCAGCCTCATCTTGCTTTTGTAAACAAAGTTGAAGTCAGGTGCAGCGCAATAAAAAAATGCATTAAGGTTCACTTCTATCTTGAACAGGACCAGAATCTACTTAAAAGTTAGAGAACAATTACAAAATCACAATTTATAAAGACAAAAGGAAATAATATGCACTCTTAAGAAAAAAAGTAAGAATTTCAGAGACTGCACTATTCCAAAGGGATATTTTTACAATAAACTGACAAAACTTGAAGATGCAGTGAGATATTATTTGGAGACTAACATCTAAATTCAGCAACTGGGAAAGGCTGGTCATGCTCCGCTGGCGAGTGCTTTGAAGGCAGACTCTACTTTAGAACGGCAAGAAAATTAACAGGGAGATCAAGAAAACTAGTTGGAACAATGCCAAGGATCCTTAAGGAGAGTTCAGAAGGACAGATAGCTCCCTGGAAAAACAAAACCAAAAAAACCCTAACATACCATGCCTTTTCATCTTCCAGCAAGTGCTGCAGTAAACAAGGATGATCTGTGTTTAACATGCACCTATTCTACACCTAAAGACAATGTCCTGGGACCACAGTGACTGGAAAGCATCATTCTCCTCCCCAGCAAAGCAATGGGCTACATATGGAAGACGCTTGTCTTCAATGGACTTCAACGTAGTCATTTGGTCCTGCGCTTTGCAGACGTCCCCGCCATTAGTGAACACCACTCTTGAAAGTCTCATCTTTTGGAATTTGCAACGTGAAAAGTTTCCACCAACTTTCTCTGTTGGTGATTAAATGTTGACGTTGTCCTTTGTGTTTGGCTCTTGGCAAATCATGAGCATTGTAGAGGCAGCAACACCTGTTGCTTCTTTATCTGTCTCTAGAGCTGTTCAGGAGCTCTACCACCAATCATTTAATATTGTGCTCCACTAACCAGCATCTTTGCCCTGTTTCTCCATCCATCCTTCATTGACCTTGATTAATCTGAGGAAGATTATGTTGACAATAAAAACTTAACCATTCAAAAAGAGGCAGCAAGAACACGTTAACTGACTAACCACACCAACCGACACCAACCGATTGCCGTTGGCTGCTCAGTCTCATCACTGGTGTGACAGATCTTTTGGAGGAAATACCTGTCCAGAGAAGCTAGTATATCTTCCAGCTGCTGATTTTCATCAGCCTGCTCCTGCACATCCATCCTTCATGCTGTATGTACTGTCTTTGTGTATTCAAACTGTGCATTTCTTAAGTCTTTGCAGGGATGCCCACCTCTCTTGCGTTAATTCTTGTGAGGTAAAATTGCTTTGTTATCCATCAAGCTGCTAACCACTGTGCTTTTCAGGGACATATCCTCAATGGCAGTGCCGCACAGCAGCACCTATGTTTCTGTGTTTGTTCCACAGCTCTAAAAATGAAAGCAAAGAAGTCTTAAACCAGCCTGCTGCATTGTAGCAGCAAACGTTCTTTCTAGACGTGGTTTCTTTCACATTAACCCACCCCCTGCTGCCACCCCATATTTTTGCATTAGTGTCTGGAGAAATGGACAAGAGACTTTAATGTGTGTCAATTATCTTCAAATATATTCACTATTCTTTCCCCAAACACCAGTTTCATTAGCAAAGGGAAGTGTCATCCGTGTTTAATCTGATGAAAAGGTTAGTCCATAAACCCCAGAACATGCCTACTTGTGGAAAATAAGCAGTCTCACTTCCCACAAGGCAGAAATGGACACTTCACCTGCAAAAATCCACCTGTCAGTCAGTCTCTCCTAGGTCTGCAGTCCTCCCTGCAGCCTTGTCACCCCTCCCCAGCATGCTGATATGTGGCAGAAACCTGCTTGCTGTGGTCTCCGATTGCCCTGTTGAGTACTGGGGACAGTACGACCGCACATCCCAACTTGTGATTTCACCTGAAGTTGTGGGTGCTTTGTACTCTCAAAATCCCGAAACAGCGCTTTTAGTGATGCGCTAATTGGTTTGTGCTCATCAAAAGCCTCGTAAACTTGTCTCAGAGTTTGTGTTACACATTATCGCTAGAGAGGAGGAAGCCTTTCTGGTTCACTAGACACTTGGAATTCATCTCTCTCAAGCAGACTTTTTTGTTTCTTTCAGATTTCCAGTAGGTTTGTCACAAAATTATGTCAACTGATGAGGGATCAATGGAGTTATTCTGTAACAAAAACAGTAAGGATTTGTTAGTTAGTAGTAGCTAAAATTATTTTGTTTTAGAAAAACCCTTTCATGTTCAATATTTCCTAAAGGGGCTTAGCATTTAGATATAAAATGCATTTCCACCGGTATTTTGCCTTAATATTTTGTGTTAGCCTGCTAATACATTACTAAATGACGTCGGTAAAGCCAAGTCTCTGGCATTTGAAACAAAGCAAGCAAAACAATTCCACTCACAGCATGGAACTAACATTCTGAAACGGCCAAGTTATCTAGACATTTAGTAGAAATAAATGACACCAAATTTGTCTTTGGACTTGTGGTCTTAACCAGTTTGTAGCTACACACTTGCTTCTTTTTTCCACTCTGACAATAAAAGTATTTTCTACAGGTATTTTTAAATTCACGTTTAAAAATACCTTGGAGGAAGAAAATAAGTGCTGCTTTCAAAGTGCACAAAATCTTATTTGGTTAAATAACTTAATACTTTCAGAAGTATTTGTCCTTATGTATAATTAACCAGAAAGTGGCGGTCATCTAACAGCCTAACACAGTGGTTCTTATAATTTTATTTAATGTTTGTAATAAAACCACAATACAATTCTTGCAAGAGAGAGAGTCAAGGCAGTCATACTGGCAATGAAGCTAGCGCTTGCCAAATTTATAATGATCTTATACATGCGTGCCCAAACCTGGCAGCTGTGCGAAGCTTAAGATTTGAAGTTTGGTCTAAGCCGTATCCCTCAGTGCCCAACTCTCAAATAATGCTGGGAAAAGTGAGGAAAAGGGGTGCAAACACAGAAGAAAGTCAAGGAAAAAAGGGGTAAAAGGGCATAACTGTGTATGTGAATAGAGGAAACATAAGACAACATGGGCAAACTGTTCAGGTGAAGAAGTAGTAACATTTCCTTTCTGGATGAAGGCTGTTTCATTAATTCACTGGACTGCTATAAAAAAACAAACCACCCCACCCCACCCCCAAAACCAAAAAACAAACAAACAAACAAACAAAACAGCAAAAAACCAAAAACATGCAAGTACAAACTACTTCTGTAAGGGGAATTCACCATAATTGTAGCCTCTTGCGACTTTTAGACGCACAGGATACACTCCGTGGAAGTTTAGCATACACACAGATTGGGGGGTACAGCCCTTAGTTATCTCCAATGGTGTTTGCTACATACGTGCAAATGACTTGAGGTGTTGTGCAAACCGAGCAGTGTACTGCTGTAGTTACTCTGCTAGCAGCACTGGTAAGAGCCACGTCAAGGCCAGCCTTCTGTTTTGCTGGGCATGAAGCAGTTTTGAAAGTACTGATGTTTGCTAAACACCAAAGGAAAGAGCAGGATCTTCTTTGGTGGCACACAGGGATGCTCAGTATCTCTCAGGAAGTTTGCAGGATCTTTGACCTCCCAACAAAAGGTTGTCTGCTTGATTTGAGACTTCATGGGCCTGCTACATCTTCCTTTCATAAATATAAAATTATTAACTATTACAGTTATAATACTAGAACTTTTTGGCAAGTTTGTCCACAGGAAATGCACACTGATGCTTTGTAATTTTCATGGTAGTCTCCTCACTGTTGCAAGACAAAGCTTTCTGTTGTAACACAGAGCTAAGCTAAGCCAAGCCACCCTCCAGGTATGTCTAGTGCAGAAAAAAAGTTAGGTAGAAAATTTAAGGAAGGGCATCGTTTTACCAGAAAAATAGGACAGGTCTCCAGACAGAACTCTTTCTGTGTTCATCCTTACCCTGATCTATGGGCAATTTAGAGCATTGAGCCCTAAAGCCACCACTATTTTAAACAGGCAAAAACGTTACTGTGCATTTACTGTAAATAAAGCTGTGTTAAAATTCTGGGAAAACCTGCATTCTGCCAGCTGCCTACAAAGCTGGAAACCAGGTTCCCGCAGTGCCCATAAACTTGAACACCCTGATGGCCTAGGAAGCCTGCTGCCTAGGGAACGGCTTAAAACAAAAAATTGTTTTTCTTTCAATGGAACTGTTTTGCTGGGTTTCTCCTCACAAATATTTAAATAACATTGAAAATATTATTTTTATAAGCATTTGGTCCAGTTTGGTACCAAAATCATTCCTTCTTCCAACCCCTTCCCCCCACCAGCCAGGGAGAATATTTTCCTCCCCATGAAAATTGCATGGGAGAGAAATTCTCTTTTCTAGCCAGCACCATCTGGATGTAAAGCTTAAAATGTCAAGAGGGCACGAGGAGAACTGCAGCAGGCCAGCAAGTAGATGGGGAAGGCTAACGTTAATTTGCATACTCATTAAAATTCAGCATGCTTCAAAGAGAGAGAAGAAAATTGAAGGAGATAATGTACAAATGCAGTAAAAAGTAACAACAAGCAGAGATAGCCTAAAACCAGGAAAGAAAAAAATTACTGCAGACATCAGGGCAAAAAAAAAAAGGTTCAGTACTTCCAGTTGAAAAATTGAACAATTTGAGAAAGGAGACTGCTGAAAATTCGGAACTTGATACAACACTTTTAAAAAAAAAAAAAATAATATTAAAAAAAATCACTTTATAGGGAAATCCAGCAAATGCTTCTAGATCAGCAGTTCTCAAGCTTGTTTGGACTGGGGCTTCATCCAACAGCAGAAGCTATTTCCAGACCCCAACCGCATGTCATTACTTAGAAGAAGATCAAAGCTGCTGAATACTCAAGACTCTCAGTGGACCATCACTGCTCACAGTGCTCTAGAAGTTCTTTCCCAGTTTGACTTTATACATTGAGACAGTAAAGCACGGTAAGTGCAGAAGCAGCATTCTTAGTGCAAGGGTGCCCTGAAGCTGCTATAATTGGTCCGAGCAGGATTTCCTCAGTTCAGGGGATAGCATGCAGCAGTCGCATCCATTTTCATAATTACCACAGAGAGCTAAAAGGCCCAGGGTGTCCTCTCCCTTACATGAACATGCAGACAGCCTTATAATGTGACAGTCCCAAGTTCATAAAGGTATTTTATATAGGTGTCTCAACATCTTTCCGTGGTATTTACGCCAACTTCCTTCACTGGACTCCAGAATGGGAGCCACTGGGAAACATTTTTGCTGTCTTTCTCCACATCACTGCATTGCTCTGTACCATAGGAAGAAGAGAGATCGCTGTGCCATGCATCATGGGATCTCAGAAGCATAATGAAGCCTCTGGAGCTCGCTAGCATCAATTTTATCCTTCTTACTCTTCACATTGGAATCAATCCAGAACATAAAATTTACATTGTACAAAAACTACAATATCCAACACGGAAGAGTAAATTCATTTAATCTCTAAAGTTTTATGTAAACTCTGCACAATTAGCTAAATAATCACCAGAACTCAGAAGAATAATATATAGACTAGTTGGAAGCAGTCTAATTATAGATGCGGTCCACGATCAGTGTCCAAATGCCAAGCGTACACAAGCATAAAAGCCATCAGTTACAGAAGTAGAAATCCTAATTGTAGAAGGGGAAAAAAAAAATCCAGCAGAATGTGCCAATATCAATATTTGATGCACTGAGCCACAGGATACAGCAGAAATGTTCCACCAGCTCTTCTCACCAATATCAACCACACATTCCTTCTAAATCAAAAAAGGATTCGCTGCATCTTGAAGATATTACTAGGACGCAGGATAGTGTAATGGAGAGTGCTTTACAGGCTTCACAATAGGTAACTTGCGCAATGCACCACCCAGGATACTTCTATTAGATAGCTATGGTAAATTCAAGAATTATTTCTACCTTGAATGTATTATACATGGCAAAGCCTCCATAAACACATGCTGGTGCCACAGTAAAGATAAAAGAAACTGCTGAACATGTGGTAGGAATATCCTCAGGTAGGCATATAGGAAAAGCAGCTGGCACTAGAACAAGGTTGATTGGGTGTTTAGCAATCATTTGTCCATCAAGAAACACGCAATCAGCATCTACCCCATGAACTGGGGCCTTATAACATTCACGAAGGCAGCCTTTCTCAGGTCTTCCTTCTTGTTCACACTATTCCCCTTTTTATCTTGCCTGCCTTCCCTTTGCTAGATGCAAAGTTAAGACTTCACAATTTTATTATTAGCTTTAAATCTAGCTTTACGGAATATTTCATTCTTATAATCAGTATTAATGCTATCCAGCATAAGAAAGTTAACATTGATCTGTGTACTCCAGGTAGTGATTTGGAGCTTGCTATTTTCACAGAGGGCAGAGGTTTTGTTTTGTGATGTGACCTTTGCCATGAAAAATGGAAAAAAAATAAACCAATCCCATGAAATTGCTTCCCCTGGCAAAGATTCTTCACACAGTGGTTTCCACTCAGTTCTAACCCAGCACCTTGTAAAATCATAGGATCAAGGGGCTCCAAGCAGATACAAAAATACGTACACAGTAACTGACAATACAGGCCCAAATCCGGCCAAGGAGGCGCCTGCATTTCACAGCAAGATGCCCAGTGTCCGCTGGAAACACCAGGTCAGCGAAAGTCACAGTTGCTGCAGAGATTACAAATTTCACCACTTTTCATCTCAACCCACTTGAGAGTTTTCAGGGTCAAGTAAGTCCTAAATTCAACCCCCAGGTCAGCAAAACAAATCCTTTGAAGCAAAGATTCTTGCTGGGGCTCATCAAAGCCGTAGGATTTGGGAACAGCAGATTTATTTGCTCATTACAGCTTTCAGAGCAACTCTTTTAACAGAAAGTTAACAGTGTCTTTATTTAACAAAGGGCTTCAGCACAAAGGGCTACAACCTAAAGCACCAGTGTTTAAGGATGAAGCTACACAGGGAGAATTTAAAACATGTTAGCTCTCAAGTCTGTAACAACAAGGTACCAAATCAGCAAGATTCAGATCAAGTCTACACAGGCCACTTAATCTGGCAACTTGTATGACTTCAGTCTCATACTCCTAAGAAAGTAATATCCCCATGTCCTCATTCTGTCACTCTAGATTTCAATGGTGCACATAGAGTTTTGTCAGCTTGATTCCCGACACAAAAAAAAAAAAGGCAAATGGTTTGAAAAAATATATGTGTCTGTCTCTCCTGCCCCACCTCCCTATTATTAAACAAAAGCCTAAACAAGCTAACTCCTAGGGATTTTATTTTTATCTTGTTAGGAGTCATGATCTCTTCAGAATCAATTACAACAGCAGAAATAAGACAAGGTGCTTTGTTTCACAAAAACATGCGCTTAAAGACTATGAAGCTGCACTGACTTATTTCTTACCCAGGAAGATGTTGTGCAATTAAGATTAGCGATACAAACAACACTCAGAGCTCTTGACTCCCAAACTTACAGTCGGTAAGTTTACTGTGTTGGGCGGCCTGTGCTCTAGCAGACGTACCGCCCAGTCCGTAACGTCGTGGGGGTAGGCACAGCACTGCCGCCTTAGCACTCCAAGCCAACTGCAGCACTGACACACTGAACATCCAGAACATAATTCAATAGTCTCAAGAGCATGCAGCGAATCATAAATACGCATAGCCAATCAAGCTTACAACAGTATCTGTATATACAAACTGAGCTTGGTTTCGTTCAAAAATCGAAAGCAGCTTACTTTTATTTTTCTATGTCAATAGAAAGATTTTAGCCAGCCAGAGTATTATAACGATCTAAAGTTCTTTCACAAAGAACACTTACTAAAACTGAACACTTACTAAAACTACATGCAATAATTTTTCAAAAGTGTGTTTTAAAAGGTTTAATCCTTGAATTAATCAAAGCAAGTGTATTTCAGGGTACTTGGAACTAGAGCTACAGAACAAATTGACTTCTTGGTTCAGTAGCTGAAATGGGAGGGTGTGGGGTAGGGAAATCAGTTTCAGGATGACCCAAAACAAATGTTTTTCACTTTCAGCTGACATAAAAAACTGAAAATATTTTGGTTTGGGTTGAAACATGAAATTTTGTTTCCTTTGGGAATGCTTTTCCTTTTCTTAAAATTATGTTTACTACAAATTTCTATCAAAAATATCATTTAGAAAAATAAAACAGTGTTCTCATTTCCTCACTGTTCTTGTCATTTTGACTGCAGATGAGACTGTTTCCAAGTTTCACCAAAAACCATAGGTGGTTTTGCTGACTTAAAACTGCATCTTTTGGCAACAAAGCTCCATACCAATTTTTTTGCTTGACTTTACTGGTCAGCTTGTGCTACTGAATCATAAATGCCCAGTGACAACCTGTCAACCAAATTCACTGCAGGCAAACACACATGCAGGTAACGTCATCGGCATGTTACGTTATATCAGTTGTGGACTCATTCTGATGTGTAAGCCAGTACAAGGAAAGCAACAGGATTATTTTTTCTCTCCCTCAGACTGAATTCAACTTGCTTAGCATAACCAGGAGGAAAGGGGAGGGGAGTATGGGGAGTTCCCCGATATTATTTTAGCCAGATATGTTGTAAATCTGAATTCAATGCTGCATTCAGGGGGGAGCACAAGAAACAGAAAGAGTGTTATGCATATGGTATGTGGCCCAAAGATTTTGCCTGTGCGGTTCAGCAATAGTTAGTGCATGTTATTCATCACCTTGCACTTCCTCTGAAAAGGCCTCTTTCCCCTTCTCATTAAAACCACAGTAAATAAAAATAAATACAAAACCCAACAATCTTCTGCCCCTAGTAGAAAGCCAACAATGCCAGGACAAAGGTTTCATACTACAGAGAGCAAGCATTTAAATTCTTTCCTTTCTTGACAAGATTTTGTAGTTCAGGTGGGAATGGTTAGAGAAGTAACTTAAAGGGGGCAAGAAGCCCTGATACACAAGGGAAATCAAAAAACATCCGGAAGCATGGGACAGATGCTGGGAACATACCTGCAGTGTAAAACCACTGGTGAGATAAGTAAACATGAGAAGCAGCAGGAAGTAGAAAAGAGACACCAGAGCAACTTTGCAAGGAGGAGAAAGAATGCGAAGAAATAAATTGCAAGGAAGGAGCAAGTGCATAGATAAAGATTGTGAGTGCTAGAAGAGCCTGTTGAACAAAAGATAATTCAGTGGGGCAAGACCGCACTGTAGTGCGCAAACCCCTTGATCCAAAAGCAGAGCCAGTGTCCCTTTGGGACATAAAGGCGATGGCGTCACTAACAACAGGAACGTTTGCACCTTTCAAAATGCAGCACAGTCCCTTCTGAAATTTTGCCAAATGTCACAAGCTAGGCAGGGCCTGGCTCAGAGGCCTCACAGAGAACGAGGTGACCCAACTGGTGAGCTGGTGATCACATGGAGGCGATGGTGTCTCCTATGAGTCACTCCTGAACTTCCTTCAGGTTTGGATGCCGAGGGCGCCATCTTTGACTATGAGGTATGAATGATATTTGGCTTACCTGAGCTTAAAAAGCCCATATTTTACAGAACTAGGCATTTTATATTGTTTCCTTGGCCAAATTTCACTTTCGGGGAACCACATTTCTCTGACCCAAGTTTTTGCTGCACTTTCAACCAAGTTTTGAATACTTTCTACCAGTTGACCCAACTGTGAGTGGTGACGGGGTTTCCATGATTCATTCTGGAAGTTACTGTGGCTCACAACACTGTCTCAATCGTCGTCAAAGAAAGGCACCTCTATACAATTAAGATGGTTTGTGTGGAAATAGATGAAAACCGTTTGTCACATCTTTTCCTCTGGAGTATTCATTGCTCCCAGGAGTTAATCCATATACTCTATTTACAAGATGAAACACCTTCTCTCATTTTTTTCAATAAATACCATGAAAATATATTAGATTGTTGGGATTTATACAGAAATATTTGGCAGGCTTTTCAGGGCTGTCAAAGATAAATTGAATATGTGGTTCTTCCACACAGAGTGAATTATCTGAATAAATAATGTATTAGGATAATTTAACTTCTTATCTATGTCTGATTCATTCTCAGATAAATATATATACATTTGCAATGATGCCAGTGAGGTTGCAGAACACATAACAGCAGAAAATATGTCCTTAGGCTGTTTCTGTAATATTCATGATAGAAAACTGACCGGTAATACTGACATAGTAAAACAAACAAAAACCACCTCTTGAGGTATAGGAAAGGGAGTCATTTATTTTGTTTGTTTCAGCTTTTCATCATGCTTGGTTTTGGTTTTACCTTGTAAAGCTTTAACACAGGAAACACATAAAACCAGCAATAAAATCTTTACCAATTGCATCTCACGCAACACTGCAAAGCACAGTCCAATAGCTCTTAATTATGGAAAGCCAGCACTAGCTTTAGAAGGGCATTTGGCTTCCTACTATTTTTGGACATATATCTGGCCACCAGGCCACTTGCTTGTACACATGGACAATGTCACAGCATTCACACAGCATGCACAAACCTATTTAGACAGACAACTGACGTGTGCATATAATCAGGCTTGACATACACTTGTTTCCATAAGCTGAGAGAAACTACGGAGGTGCTTATCTGTATAACTCTGAAGGAGAGCTTCATGATCCTCTACAAATTTTCTCTCTTTCAGACACAGGAAAATACAACCTTTTGTTACTGGTATCACAGAGAAGTGTTCAGTCTCACAAGGAAGATATACTGCCCCTCACACTGGAACTACTGTGAAGTCAATGACAACTGACTGTTCATATCTTGAGAGAAAAAAAAAGTTGCAGTTGAGAAGACTGTTCTTGTTCCAAAAGAAAAGGGAGCAAACCCACCTTAATTCCAGCAGAGATGAAAGAAAATGCTGGCACCTGCTTTGCTTCTCCAAAAGACACCTCAAACATTTGAAAATTCTGTCAAGGGAAGAGACCATGTATGCATGGTCTTCCCGTATCCGTTTAGTGATATAAGCATGCAACATTCAACTAATACTGAACTCTTCTGTATGTTCATCTTAAAGATATGTCATGCAATTAATACAGTAGATCCCACTTTTGTCAACGAACGAGATCTTCCTTGAGCATTTTTTATATTAGTTTTTCAATTGCAAGAGACATAAGATATTTATGCCTTAGATCTGTAAGAAAGAGAAGTGTGGATGCGAAGATGGTTTTAAAGACAATCTCTTACTACTCAGGAGCAGATGACCCCTTTCTTTGCTGGACAACATAGTAACGCTTTTCATGTTCATCAATGGCTGCTTCAAAGAGCGAGGGAATCCTCTGTTCCCCATACCCAATTGGTTATATACATGATATAAGTAACAGGATTAAATTGCAAATTCAGATTTGACAACATAAAGTTTTGAATGAGCAAAGATAACAAAGCATTAGACAGATCATCTGTCTTTAGACTGTGAGACTATCTTCAGATTTCCTGGACAGAAATCCGTATGTGTTTGCAACAGAGCAAAAGAAGGTAGGTCTACAACACCACCATGCAAACATGCAGCTGCTCTGGCCAGGCTTCCTCTGTGTCAGTGAAATATCTACAGTCCACAACACCTGCCTGAACAAAAAGTGTTGGCAGGAAAACTGAGAGGTAGCTGGAGAAACTCAAACACAGGCTGGCCCAAATCTCAGTGTTTCAGAAGCCAAAAGAGCTTTGAGCAAGCAACTCACCAGCCAAGACTCATCTGGCTTGGCCTTATTGTCCAGTGAGAAGACTGAGAAAGACAGATGAAGCTGAAAAGAAGATGAGATCTCTGATTCTAGATCTGCTCATCCAGCATTAAGACAAAGCCCAAACATCTGGCTACACCTTCCATTAAAACACACAACAATCACGAATGCTTTTAACTGCAGAAAAATCAAAAGCTAGAGCTCCAAAATTTGTTTGAATTTCAATTGCATGCAAAACTCACCCAGGTACTCACTGATTAACTTTCGATTCCTTTTGCAGTCGGAGAGCTGAAGTGTATTCCAGCTGCCTGCTGCAGCACTGGCTCACAAAGCCAGTGGCGATCAAATACTGGCCACTACAGGTGACAGGAACCTAGATGGAGTAAACTTCAGTCCTTATGCCACATGCCAAAGATACAGAGGATTTGTCACGGGTACCTTATATTGAGCATACAAGAACAGCGAAATCACTCAGATGCCAAATGGCTGTTTTTCTCATATTCTATAATTTCTCATATTCTAAAAAGTTTTGTTATGCCTCATAAAAGTAGAACTGTCCTGGATTAAAGCAACAGAGAAAAACAGCAGCATCTTACACAGACTGCTTGCCAAGCAGAGGCCTAAAAAAACCCCCCAAACCCCCAAAAGACAGGGGTTCTCTACCTGCAAGTCTTTGAGCAAATCTTTAATGTTCAGCTTTCTCTTCCCTTATCTGTAAAATAAATAACAGTGACTATCTGAGTGTCTCAAAGGACAACCATAAGACTTGGCCATAGACTGAAAAGCACACTAGATATGTTGAATACCATTTTCAGAAAACTAGAATTATTAAACTGATAAAACAGCAAACTAATTTAATAGTTTGCAATAATTTGACTTCAGATTAAAAAAAAAAAAAACCCTCTCACTACTGAAAATTCTCTCTTTCAAAAGAATTCCCATCACAAATTCCACTTTCAAATTTCAAAGCAAGGCCTCAACCCTACCTACATTCAATACGGATTTAGAAAAAGCCATATAGAAGAGAAAGAATCGAGATTTCCTTTTCTTCTGTGGGAGCTCAAGTTGTGGGATTTTAACAGAAAGCAAAACTAGAGGAGCCACTAGACTATTTCTGGTGCAAGTTTCCCAGAATAGTACTTTAAACAAGACCTTGGGCAATACCTCTTCTTCCAAGTGAAACAATAGAGTCACTCAGATGCCTACACATATGCTCCACCACTTTAAAGAGAATTACAGTTTTATTCACATTTAGGAAATGTCTTTTAGTTTTTATACTTTTTTTTAAATAACAGTGCCAACGGGAAAGTACAAGAAAGTGCTGCCATCTTCAGTAAAAATCCCTCGCAGCAGCCGGGGCACACCTGCTTTGGACACAGACATTTTGAAGCTCAGCCAGCACAGTAGGGTGGACTTGTACTCTGAGAAACCTATCAACCCCACCTACCCACTTTTAGTCATCGCTAGCCTCCAGCTAATTAGCTGCCAGCGTGACAGTGGACCAGATAGAGCTTTTGGGCCAGAAACTGACGTGATGTGATGGTTTGCCAATGAGAAAACCTGAAGAAGTCCCATTTTCTGCCATTCCTCCTGCATTCCTATTGGAAGTGGGAGGATGGTATCATTATAACAAATGAATCACCAGTTGGAACCTGAAGATAAATTTCAACGGGCCAGCACTGGTTGGGATACAATTATAAGCTTTTAGTATAAGCTACCATCAAAAAAATTATGACAACCTGCAGGTCTGTTAAGAATTCTTCCTCTTGCTTAGAGCATTGCTTTGTCCATAAAGAGCAGACATCATCATCATCGTCATTACTATTTACTGAATGTGAGGAAATACAGTGCCTGAAGAGCAGCTGCCTCTCAATTTGCTCAGTTTTCATGCTCTTTCCATAAAGGATCCTACTGTCCAAACACATTTACATTTGAAAATATATAACATATGGTCAGAATGACATTTAACAGAACTCTTGCTTTCCTTGTGACCATGCAAGCCAGGCTGGCTGTCCTCATTCCTGCCCCACCCACCTCCCTTCAGCCCAGTAAACCACAAACCCACGGGCCAGTTTCAAGCCAACATGAAAGGAGATTGAACCTGTGGCAGTGAGGACGGGACAGACCTGATTACCAGAGCAGGGCAGTAGCCTGTCCCTCCCTGACAGTGCTACGGGGAGCCTTCCAGAGCGGCAGAGGATGAGCACCAGTGATGGCGATGGCCAATGACTAGGTGCCACGGGAACCTGAAATAGCCAGGCTCGGGTATTTGCTACCTGACCCCAGAAGGGACGGGGCCTGCAGTCACTGCGTGAGAGGCCCAGAAGAGACCCTCAGGAGCACCTGAGGAGTAGCAGAGGAGACCCCCCCAGCCCAGTCCAGGGCTGTGCACCTCATAGCTGGACCCACTATGTTGACGTGCTGGGGTTCTCTCCTGGACTGAGGTCTCTCTCCCGCCAGACACAGAAGTCATGCCTCTCCATAACATTAGTTACAGAATAACCTGTCCTAAAACATGGAAAATGCCTGTCTGTAATATAAATGAGGCTCCCACAACAGCTGAATCTGTCAGCAACAGTTCTTCACTCTCTAGACTGATCTAGACCGAGTAACTTTTTTCAAACTTTGAACAGCTCTCTAAACTGAATTTCCATGGGGTTTTTTCAGTTTCACTAGTCTCTTCAAGATAAAACATGAAAATATGATTCTGGCAAAAGCAGATTAGTCCAGCCGCTAGGGAAGCAAAACTTGTACACTGAGTGATTGCTTTGGCTCCGAGCAAATTTAATCTTTTCCCATCAATTCCTTTCCTCTTTTTTTCTGGCATTAGGCAAAAGCTTCATATCTGACCATGTTTTTTCTATGGGCTTTGATCTAAGTTATGTTTTGACAACATGCAATTAAAATACCTTTAAGTGAAAGAGCATGATTAATGTATGTCCATACCTGTAAACTACCTAGAGAATTCATTCAATTACATTTCCACCAGTTACGACATAAGAAGGAGTACTACCATTACATCTCTATCAAGAAAGGATAAATCAATAAAAAAAGATTTGTAAAAGAATCTAAGTAACCAAGATTTACTCCCTTCCAGTAATGTAATACTTTGCTTTCCCTTCTCAAATGATAGATGCAAGGCAATTTAGTCTCTTCTTTGAGAACAAGAACCTTAATTTAATTTTATGTTAAATGGTCATTAATTCCAGATTTTTCCATTCACATGGGAGAAGTTTTATTACAGTAGAAGGGACCCTGCAAAAACTGAGAAAGAAAACATGGAGATATATAGATACATTTTAAAAATATGACTAGCACTGCTTGTTTCCTGCTGACTTTTTCTAAAGGTCTTTCTTCGCTCTATTTGCTTTCCTGCACAAGTAATTGATTTTTATCTGGGTTTATATTATCACATCCTAAAATATGCTGTGAAACCTCTGAATGCACATTTCCTCCTAAAGCCATTCAGATTCTCAAGCAACACAGAGAGGATGCTCAAAGATGTATATATTACCAGCTATACGTGGTACTTACAAACTGTTAGCAAGTTGGCAATTTTCTCTCATTTACTATCACTTAACAGGAAAAGTGACAAGACATACATTAAACCTTCATGCTTGCACTGCTGATTCTTAAGTATTCGGCAGTGTCCCTCTACTATGCTACAGCTACCACATCCTGCAACTCCTACATAAAAACACTATGAACTTCCATCTCTTTCTGGAAACACGCTCTCCAGAACTTACTGCTTCTCCTGCTGTGAGAATGGGAAACTGCTCCAAGGGTCAGCGTCCAGAGTTTCCAGTTTGGCAGATCACATAGCTCCATTCCCGTCACAAAAGCCACAGTACACGCACTGTACAGTTAGTCTATACCTGTGCAGTAGGTCAGACTTTTTCCAGAAGTGCAGTGTATGAACTACAAGTTATACCTTTGATAAAATTGTACCTTTGAAAACATGGGTAGCCAGGAACAAACCATGTGCATTGTCCTCACAGAGGACTAACAGCCCAGGAACAACAGGCTGACCCTACCTACTGTAAGGCCATCCTTTGGCAAGTGGCACACAAATTATTTTGCAGGTATGTAATTATTGGTTAGTGTTTTCTTCTTGCACTTCACTATTATTATTATTTTTTTAATATATGGATGCTTCTGTATTTTAAGGCTGAGGAAACTAGCAGTGCTAAGAGACTTGGACATGGCTATGACTCTTTCCTAGTTAGAAGGAAAATGCTGTGTGCTACAGAGGCAGAAAGGCAATCTGATAGCCGTCCATAATCAGGCTTTTCTAACCCTGACTTGTCACAGGTCACAGATACACACATATCATACCTGTGCTCGACCCATTTCCTTTATACTTACTTTCCCCAAATGCAAGAAACCTGACTGCAGGATTTGCGGTAGTGAGGATTACATTTGTGCATTCCCCTGGTGGGGAAAGGGAGCAAGGTGTGGAAAAAACACAGCTCAAAACTCTAGAGAAGGTAGTAGGCTTGTCTTCATCTCCAACAGCCCTTGGGTGAGGATGGGAGAGAAGGTAGATGATTTTGTCTGTCACAGAACAGGAATATTCAGACAGAAAAAGGGCAAACCTTTACCTTTCTAGGGGATGCGGTCAGGTCTCTCTCTGCCTTTTACAACAATAAAAAGGGTGGGTCAGCTGAACTCTCTACAGAGAAGATATAACTACCTGTAATTTTTGTGGTCAAAAGTGACAGAAAGTGATCAAGCAGAGAGTTTACACAAAGTCTATCAAATACATGTCTTCTTTTCCTAGAATGCCCAAGTAGATCAGTTCCTTCATCACTGATGTGGGTGAACTGTGAAACCCCCAAATCCTTACAGCTAGCTGTTGCACCCTCTGCCTCACTCTTGCAGACTCTCATCTAACCTTCAAGGTAAGCTTTGCAGAATCCTTCCTTCCCTCCCTCAGTCAGGGAAAAAATAATTTTCTCTGTCTACTGAAAAAGGACTGATGTTTTCCTGCATTTTCTTATGCTAATGACCGAGCAGTAACCACTCCCTAACAAATAAAAAGCCAAAACATGTTAATGCCCAACTAGAACCCACAAGGGTGGGTTGGTTTTTTTTTAAATTTAACAGTTAATCAGTTATTCTGACTTTAGCTGACAACACCTATTTCAAGATCAAGAGTTTTGAATGTAATATTGAGTATACCAAATAGCAAAGATTTTTCTGAATAAGATACCCATTTTTCAAAGCTCTTTCTAGAAGCTGTCAACCCCAATACACCATTCAACGAGTACAAGAGTTTTCTGTTCATTTCAGAGAGCGAATTAAAGGTAGGGGAATCTTGGGATAGAGAAGATATATCTGTCAGGCAAAAAGTAAGTATTAAAAATGGTGTTTGACTAACAAATATAGAAGAGGCTTCTGAGGTATTTTATTATACCACAAAAAAAAATCAAGATTAAATTTTCATGCCATACATTCCCCAGTTGCCATAAATACAGAATAACTAATGGGATTTGGGAGTTAATTTTATTTCATTGTTTCAGAATAAGAAGTTTTAAGTCCAGTACCCACTGCTTTATCTGCCCCAATGCACGTCTCTCAACCTGACTCTCTCTGTACTGTTTCAATTGAATCGTAAGTAGTATTTCCACATCCTTAACAATGCTTTTGTTCCTAAAACAGCCAGTTCAAAAAATTTGATAAAAAAAGAAATCAAAATCTTGCTTCTTTTCCATACACGCACACCAATGTCTAGAGAACGAGTTCTGGAGACCACCACCACCATCCTCTAGGCTATTCTGGGACTTTAAGTCATTGACTGTATTGCTGGAGTGCAGGCAGACAGACACCCTCAAGTCTGCTTGCAGGGAAAACAAGCACACTGTAATTTGAAATGCACAGATTAAGGGTCTGTCCCCTCCCCTCTAACCACTCCACACACCACCTATGCATGGTAGCAAAGCAGAAGATTTGCAGGAAAAGACTCCTTTTGAGGGATGACATATTTGCAATGCAGGGTTCCACTTTTTTGTGAAGCAGATCACAGCCCTAAATTTAGAGCAACTTCGTCACTGTTTCTGAGCTCTTCAGAAACAACCAGGAGCTACGCAATGTGTGACAGTTACATACCAGTAGCCCAGAGTATTTTTTCTGTTTACTGTTTTGGGAGAAACGGATGCCTCTCTCATGCTGTAAGGAACAGCCATAAGGATCTAAAATGTTACATGCTAAACAGACATACCACCTTACTGCAGGGCAGACACATTTGAAGGAGCAAAGAGGGTTGCAGACATTGGCTTACTCTAATTTTTCCTTCATTTGGCTAGAATACAGTCATCCTGCTAATTAATACTCCTACCACAGTGTCAAACAAACAAATCGGATAAAACACAGTTTGCCAGTATTTTGTCACATTCCAGGCTTCCTGGCATTAGTTACTGTCTGTATATCCTGGGGCACCATCAGATGTAAGGTCTGATAAAAGCTGTTACCCTGATTTCTTGTCCAAGAAAAATGCAGGCTTTATTTTGCAATGTATGCACAGCCGGCAGATTAAAAAGAGACCACAACCAACCAACCCCTGCCTCCTCACCCATGCTGGATTTCAGAGTCTGAAAAGGTTTTTAAGCTTCTCCAGCCCACTCCCCATCTCTCACAGGCTACATAAACCTGGAAGAGGGGCTGCAAGGAGGTTCGCCCTCAGAGGGTCAGTTTTTCCCGGCAAAGATGCCAGAAGAATCCATCTATTCCTCAGCTCCTCAAGAAGATAACGTGGGAAGAAATTTACCTCAGATGGACCCAGATGGCTAGTGCTTAATCAGTCAGCACCCAAAGTTGCTGCCACTGAGCACTATTCTAAAGTAAGTTACACTTGGCACACAGATACACTTCAAACCCTGAAGAATATCTGGATGGGCTACAACACATCCAGCCAAGGTTTTCTTTAAAAACTCTTCATTGAAACTAAGGAGGATTACAAAATGCCACCAAATAGCAACAGTGGCCCACAAAACTGGGGCAAGTTCACTAGTCACCACACAAACCCAGAACCAGAGCCAGATCCAAAAATACTCTTTAGTTTGATACTTAATTTCCTCAAGAACTCCTTGAGATGCTAAGCATTCAAGATAAGCACCCAGCAGTGTTTACTCCTCCTAGTGCGGTTACATCCTGGCATATCTTGTGGGGGATCAGCCTACATGACTTGTGCCAGCTGAATTACTTTCTCCAGAAAGATTGATCTAATCTGCCTCTGGAGTCGATGTGTATTTTTTACTCTCAACATTTCTGCTTAAAATAGTGTTTTTATGTATATGCACTAAGTGGTAGACATGTAAGTTTTTAAGTAATGTAGTACACACAAAAAACTCTACTGGAAACTAAAAGAAAAAAACCGAAGACTAACTTAGTGCCTCCATTTGGTCAACAGTTATCCTGCTTAAAACACAGCTTTGATGTCTATCACAGCTCTCTTCTCATGCAGATCCTGACCCAACTCATTTAGATTTCTTCTTCCCATAGAATATCAGGGTTTTCACCTTCACTTCACACATTCTCAATTGCTACACTGGGAAAGCCAGGGTTCGTCACTGCAGATAAAATCCAGAAGGCTCCCTCAAAAAGTCAGGATTTGGACACTTAACAATGATTCTTCATATGCCGACCCTAAGTTTTCTTACAGAGCCATCACTGTTGGCCTGTTGAAGCGCAGAAGACTTCAGTTTTACCAGGCGGTGCTTTTAACCCACTTGGGCCTGTGAAACTAAAGAGAGTGAAAGACAGGTGTAATATATCAACTTGATATACAGGCCTTAAACAAAATTAATCTGAAATACTTTTCAATCCTCTGCTTTCAGATTTTCTCTGCTTCCCAGCTCCCAGGGATTCCTCTTTTATCGTATGATGTGAACATAACTGCACTGAGCCATTTCATTGCAACAAGCTCATTTTCTCACCAACCACAACAGCAACAGCTGTTCGCTCCAGAGCCAGCACAGACATGCTGCACCCAAGTGGCACACTGAGCACTGCCACTTTAGCTACCCAAATCAAAGGCAATAATAACACAAAGTATGTATTCGGGAGATGCCAAAAAGGGTCTCGCCTGATTCTGAGTGGTCCAGGATTGCAACAAACCTTATTGGCCATGACTGTAACAATAACCAAGAGATTTTTGCAGGGCATAATTTCAAATTAAGGTACAACACACAAAAAAAAAAAAGATATAAAGTTTGTCCAAACTAGGAGAACAGAAAAGCCCATGAATATCACAGGTCAAACGTAAGCACAAAATAGAGTGGCTGAAAAAGAATGTGAAGGGTGCCTTGTAAATACTCAAAACTAACAGTAAAATGTCTCTTAACTACACCAGAAGTAAGAAGACGGCAAGGGACCTGGTAGGACTACTTGATGACTGTGTTATAAAACGTGTTCTCAGGAATGAGAAGGCCACAGCCAAGAAACTCAATGCACTCTTTTAGTCAGCCGTTACTACAGAAGGTATTGGAGAGATCCCACACCTCACGCATTCATCGCAGCAGATAGCTCGGAGGAGCTAGATTGGTTTAAAGCAAGTACACAGGAAGTATTAGACCACATAGAAAAATGAGATGTCAGTACATCACCAGGACAGGATGGCATTCGCCTGAGAGCTCTGAGGAAACTTAAATGTGGAACTGCAGAACTGCTGGCCAAGGTTTGTAGCTGATAACCACAAAGAGCTCTTGTGCCAGAGGACTGCCAATGGACTCCCATTTACAAAAAGGGCTCCAAAGGGCATCATGGGAACAACTGGAGAGTGACTTCCAGCAGCAATATGATGTATACAGTCTATAATAAACAGTAAGACCACTGAGCACACAGGAAAACTGAGTTTATCAAGGAGTCACTGTGGAGAAGGCAATCCCGCTTCATCAACTGGCTGGACTTCTACAAGGGTGTTAGTAAGGATACAGATAAATGGGATGCCACAGGTATAATGTATCTAGATTTTCAAAAAGCCTTGAGTAAGCTTCCACACCAAATTAAGATGCCATAGGACTGAAAAATAAATGCTCTTTTACAGATAAAAATCTGTTGAAATGATAAGAAGGAAAGGATAAGACTTAACAATCATTTTACAGGATGAAGAAGCATAATTAGTGGGGTCTTTCAGGAATCAGAGTTGAGACTGGTTTCACTCAACATCTTCATCAGTGACCTGGAGAAGGGAATGAACAGTTAAACCTCTGAGTTTGGGAATGCTATTGAACTTTTTCAAGCAGTTGAATGCTATGCTAGTGGCAAGGAACTTCAAAAGGAACTCACAGAACCAAGCGAGCAGACAAAAAAAAAAACCCTGGCAGGTGAGAAAAGTGCAGTGAGAATAAGACATAAAGGGTCATTCTTCCACTATGTAACATCACTGCATGCCCATATCTTGTGTACTGCATGCAGTTCTCGTCTCAAGAAGGATGCAGCTGAGTCAGAGACAGAATCACAGAACCATTGACACTGGAAGGGACCTCTTGAGATCATCTAGTCCAACTCCCCTGCTCAAGTAGGCTTAGCTAGAGCAGGTTGCCCAGAACCATGTCTGGTTGGGTTTTAAATATCTCCACAAATGGAGACCCCACAACCTCTGTAGGCAACCTGTTCCAATTTTGACCACTCTCACAGCAAAAAAGTGTTCTCTTGCATCAGGTGGAATCTCATATGTTTCAATTTATGCCCATTGCCTCTTGGCCATTAAATGATCGATGAGGGGATCTAGGGGATAAGTGCTTTTCATGGAGGCACTAGAGGCTGAGAGAGGAGAAGGTGAGTGGGGAGCGGCATCTCCGAGGTTTACAGTGTCATGAGCATGATGAACGAGCTGAATGGAAAACTGCTATCCTCATCTCTGGCTAGCCAAAAGACTGTACCACCATCCAAGGATAGGCTTCTTTTTAATTCTAATATCAATTCATGTGTTACCTATGAACCAAGGAACAATGTCTGATGACTCAAGGTGACAGCAAACTTTGCTGTTCCCCCACTTGACAAAGAGAGCAAATTTCTCCAACACCCTGCTCTCTCCACTTGCTCCATACTGAATAGGCAAGTAAAAATCTTTTGTGACTTTGACGGTAACCCACTGGACTAACTTCTGGCCTGCCAGAGGCAGCCTTTCAGGTGACTGATACCCCAGCCTATCCTACCCACACACAAAAAGCTTCTCCCATAGAAGCAGGCACAGGCTACCAAAACTAATTTCTGGCCTGAAAGATCACCCTCTTCAAAAGAAAATTAAGAGCTTAGTTAACAGAAACTCCTAGAAAAATTATGAAAGCAAGTCTCCAGCCAATAGGGGAAAGGAAAGAAAATCACATTTAGATTATAGAACAATGAATTTTATTTAAAGAAACTTACAGTTCTTGTTAGCACTAGCATTGTGAAACTTGTAAATTTTCCACTCCTTCATTTTCAGTGCTGAAGAAACAAACTAAGCTATATTTGTTTGTTTAATTCTCTGGATTAACATTTATTTTTCTACTTACTTCATCAGTTGCATTAGCAAAAGTGTAAACAACTCTAGAACAGGGACACCACAGTGATTCCTGTAAATCTTACTAGTCCTTATATAGGCCAATCTAATATTGCTATTGATAGCGGAAGACACTTCAACATTAAAACTATACCACTCTGCAAAGTAATACACCCAAGCTGGGTCACTCCCAATGCCAGTGCTACCAGCCTTTGCATGCTGTAACAAAATACTAGATGTCCTGCCTCCTTACATTCAGGCAGACCAGTATTGCACCATTTTGGCAGTGATGAGCTAACAGATCATAATTCAGCAAAGCTTTTCAGTGGAGGTCATTAATAACATCATCCCTTTGGAAGAGCTGAGGTCATCTATCCTTTTCCCACAAGCAAGAAAAATTGAGGGACTACAAGCCAGTTCTGCTCTTCTAACCCTCAGTTCTTTTGAAGCCGAGAAGCTTCCTGACGATGAATTCTTGGACTTGCCTCCGCACATTATCACTTAATAAATTAAGACCCCAAGAACTGTCATTAGAGCAAGAGCAAAATGGCAGAATGTTTAGGCTGGACCCAAATAGTCTTTCTTATTGCCTAAGTCTTTTCCAGTAAAATGTAACAGTGTAATAGACTAAAATGAAACATTTCAGAGCTGCTACAATCCCAATCTTCTTAAAGTTTGTATTTAGTTACCAACTTCAGCCTCTCTTTCCAGATCCCAGAATTTCTAACAAATTGCTAATTCTAGCTCCAAACCACTATTTGTTCACATCTCATAGCAGGAGAACAAGCAAAGAATTTAGCCTATGTATTTCCTTTAAGTGTCCATGAATTTGTCTCCTAACTACTTCACATATGACATCTAGGGTCAATCACCCAGTTTTAAAGCACTGAACAGCATAGGTCTATTGCCCTTAAACAACTACCCAAACATCAAACTGCTCAGATTTTATGGATAGTTCTGAACAACAAGGTGTTTGTGATTTGTCCAAGACCACAGAGAAAGTCAGTGGCAGAACTGGAAATGCAACCCATCTTTCAGACTCTTTCTTTCTGAAAAAACTTTTCTCTTTCACAGAACTTTTTTTGACAAGAAATTTCAGTCAGGAATGAAGAAACTTTCTTGACAAAGCTCCTTTACAAAAACCTCTTCCTGCTGACAGTAAGCTTAAATGAACTTGCACTTACCGAACAAATCTGCTTCCAGTATAAAACAGCTCCACTGTCAAATATGCTCTGCTGCTAGTTTATGACCGTATTTATCAAATTACCATTTATCTGAAGAAATTCAAAAGACCTTCAAGCCTGGCCAGATAAAGACACATCTTGAACACAGAAAATGCAGAATGACTTGACTGAGAGTTTGAAAATGTACAGTTGGCTTGGAGAAACTGGTATTTTCCTCTTCTACTCCCTTCATTTTGACAGAAATACAGTTTTTCTTACAGGATTTAAAAAGATATTTTCTTTGAATAAACTCTTAACTGTTTTGTACTCAGGGTTTTTTTTTTCCAAAAAAGTTTTTACATGCAAAGACAAAAGCTGAGACAACATTTTGATTGACAAAACCACCATAGCCAGTTATGTAGCATGAGTCAGGCTGCAACGTTCGGACCCCTTTAGCTACTCCAAGTCTTGGCAGACTGTGGCACTTGATTTCTTCATAGTGGGGAGGCGGGGGGTGGAGAGAAGCCCAACTGCCGCGACCCTGCAAGACAAGTGCTACCTCTTCCATCTAGCAGCTTATATATACGTTCTGACTACCCAGGTATGCTGTACTACAATTAAACCCTACAGAGTTATGTATCAAGTTTTTATTCAAGCTGACTCTACTCAGTAGGTTCCATAACTAAGACTGCTCTTCAGTTAACATGAGAAATACAGGTCAAGAAGAAAGAAAATACATTCCTTGCATAGTCACCTTTCTCATTTTTTTGGCCATTTGGAGCTAAATTTGGGCTTGTGTCAAGTCCCTTCTGATGGTAGCCCAGGATTCTCTGGGCAGATCACAATTTGTCTCCTGAAGTCTTCCCAGCTTGTTCACATTGTCTGACCTGATGGGTCTCACAGCAAAGCCAAGCAGCCACGCTGCTCTAACAACTTGCTTGTCTCTTCCGATTGCCTTTCTCTGCCCCAGACTTCCCAGGCAAGGTCAACCTTTTCTCTCTCTCTCAAGGTTCTTTTTATTCCCTTCCTTATCACTTCTACTCTTTTGTTCTCCCTGAGAAATGTGTGCTTCCTACATCCCTCTCACTGGAAACAGTGGGAAAAACATAGTTCCTCCAGTTCTACTCACCATTTTGTTTCGTAATTGTAAAAGTTCAGTGCTTCCCATTGTCTCTGGTTTGGTGTATATGTGTTAATGAACTCGTCAGCCAAGCAGTATACACAGAAGTATTTCAGATTAACAGCTTCACACATATCAACCCCATTTTAAGTCGTGCCCAGCCAGAGTCCCCAGAGTGTCACAATATCTTCTCACAGCATTCCGTAGCCTCCGCCCGCACTCACGCATAACCCTGACTTCGCACAAGAACTCACTCGAGCAACGCTTTGGAGAACCAACAGCCAGTAACAGGTGACTGTACCCGACTACCCTCCTCTTTCATCTTGATCCAAAAAGCATCTACACAATTACAACCTCCATACTCAGAGCTAAGGTTTTTCAATACCCTTAAAACGCTATTTCATAGCAAGAGGTTAGTCCCATTAAAACTCAATTACAAGCTCAAAACTCAGGATAAGTAGTAATGGTAGTTTAGGGCCGCGGCTGGGTGCTACATAAATGTCTGTTTCCAATTTAGTTCTCTGATACAGTGTCACTTACCTTTAAGCCGGTCCAGCAGAAATACTTTGTTAACTCTCTTCAAGATCAGTGTTATTACAGCAAGTAACACCAATTTTCATTTGGTTCTCTGCTCCCAGAGATCAAGAACTGAATATGGAGAGAAAAAAGGGCCATTTTTCTTCTCTGAGAAGACTTCTGTAGGTCAGGGCTGCACGGAAGTGCAATCAGCAAGGGTAAGAGGGAGGCAAAGGGCCATCAATCTGTAAATCCTTGGAGGTACTAAAATTACTATGATGAGAAAAAGGAGGAGGAAGAGGATAAAAGTTTTCCTACTGCCCTTAGGTGCGGAGCAGCTGAGCAGTGACACAGTACAGGTTGGCAATCATTTGGCTTCTGAGACAAGAGAACAAAGTATCTGAGCACTGCTAGTCCTGACAGCAAAAATGTGTCACTCCCCCATCTTCTTTGCAGGCTAAAGAACCAACAGCAGCAGCTCGCGAGATACTGAGTTTGCAAAAGCTCCTGAGACATGACTTTGAAGCGGCCAGGCCATTCCATCTGAGCCGGTAACAGTGATCATCGCAGCTGCTTCCTGCAACACAGCACTGACCTCCCCCCTCCCTCCACTCAAATAGGGTTTTTTTTTCTTTCTAGCCAATTCACCCAAAGGCCAAAAATCCACTGATCTGTCTGTCAGAGTTTAAGATCTGCCTGTTCTGCCGGGTCTTTTCTGAGAGAGAAGAAACAAGGCAAAACAGAAGAGTTTCAGCTTGGTCTCAGCAACTGTTAATCAGTGCTTATATAAATGTTAAAGGGAAACCATTTTATAAACTAATTTCTCAATACACTTTCAAACACCTTCAGAAGATATTCCTCTCGCTGGTAGCTACTAAAATAAGTGATTACATTCATTCTCATTTAAGCAGGTCTTAAGGGCATGAAGACACCCAGTTAGGCTTTCTGTTATTCACACAGTTTGTTTTGCCCACATAAAGGCAAAAATTATCTACAAAAATCCAAATATTCCTCCTCCAGACCACCTCAGACTTGGGGGGGGGGGGGGGGTATGAGGTATTCCTCCCTGCTATAGGGGACATCAGCAGGCCAAATACACTCCCTTGCAGAGCTGCAAATTCCTGTAGCTCTCCCAACAACAGCTATCAGGAAGCAGACTATCATTCCTGCTTGACTGCTGTAGAGAAGCAAGAAAATGAGAATGCAGTTTACAACCTATTCAAATTGCATCCATTTCTTTCAAAATGGAATTTAACCCCAGGGTACAAGAGGAAACCAGAAGTCTCTCAGAGAGCTGGACAACAGATCAATCTATGAGACAACAGAGTTTCATGTGGCTCCCAGAAACATCTATGTGGCATGACTGCTTTCCAAGCTGTCCTTTCTCAGAAATACAAGTGATCTAAACAGAACACAAAGATGGGAATAGTAACAAATGCCTAAATATCCTCCCAAAATGTTAGAGAGCTTTTGTCAGATGCATCAAATCCATCCAAAGGGATCTTAACTTAAAAGGTCATTTAATTCTTAATCCATCTCCCAAATAATCCTTACAGTTCTCCCAGGTTAGTCTCTTCCTTCCTTCCCAGCATAACAAAGAGACCTCTCTTGTAGTCATGACAGAGCTGCATATTGTTTAAACACAAATGTTTATGGCAAGAAGCAAGTCAACTCTTGGCTGGCACAGCGAACTACAAAACAATTACTGGGAAGTGATAAAGTATTATCAAAATAGTAGCCTATTGGTGCTACAGCTGTATTTGTTATTTCAGAGTATCTGAACCACCCCAGCAGGTTTCAAAAGGCAGTAACGGAAGAGTCTTTGCACTGGTGGATACAGGACAGAATCCACTCTACTTCGGTGATGGTTCAGGTTCAAAGAAAAAAGGTTTGGTAGCTGGAAAAGACAGCCTGTACTTCCAGTTCTCCTGCATTTGTGTCCATTTTCTCCCCCAGCAGCACACGAAGTCAAACAGAATCGAGGAAAATGAAGAGTCTCCCGTGTCTTGTGTCCCAGGGTGCCTTATCAGATGTTGCGGTCTACAACAGAAGCACTAGGAATATCTCAACCGCTCTTTCTGGGGCTACAAGCAACACAACCCACAGGCCAGCTCCTCAGTCCTGGTCAAATGTCCAGACAGGAGTCAATCTAATGTCTCATTCAAACAGTGCCCTTACAACCACAGAAGCCCTCCTAAACGGCTTGCACAGCTGTGACCCAGGGCATAACATCAGAACAAGCTATCCCATTCATTTCTTCTGAGAAGGTTTTTGCAGGCAGTGAAGGTGACTAATTATGCTTTCTGGTGCATCATCTATGTTAGGTTAGCAATTACCAGCAGCACAGGGAACCCAGGGGATGCCTACAGAACTGCAAGTATTTCTGGTCCTCTTTCCAAAAGCTGTTACAAATGCTTTCTACTATTCTCTGAAATACATTTCACACAGCAATAAGAAAACTATCATAAAACCATAGGATAAAATACCTTAGCCTTACGGGCTGAATTACATTTTGAGCAGGCTTTTTTTAGAAAGAAACACAACACTGAGTCAAACCGAAGTTACACTGTAGCATCGATAATGAGATTTCCTTAGCTATCAGAGCCATGAAGCAAAGGTCACCATGTTGATATTCCATGAAAGCCTGCAGCATTTAAGGCATTTTGAATACTGTAAGAAATACCTCTCATTTGCACAAAAGTCTCCCCAAAATACCTAATGACATTGTCAGCATGAGGTGGTTAGTCAACATTTCTAAGATCTATGCAAAGGTCAAAGCAAATAAAATATGTTGGAGTGCTGAGCCCAAGGGCGCTCTGTGAAATGTGGTTTGAACGCAATCCATCAATATGTACTTTTTCTGTTCTATTACCCACATAATCACCAGCCCTGTTTCACCATAAATCTGTTGCTCAGAAGTGTTCAAAAATGTCAGAGTATTGGTCATCTGTGTCAGTTGCCCAAGAGTGATTTATTAAAATGTTTGGTTAAACAGGTCATCATCCCAATGGCACATAATAAATCGGGAAGCACTTGACAATATTGCTGTTACAATAGGTGTGACTGCCGGTGCTGCCAAATATTAAAGTTGCCAGGCATTTCCATGACAAAGCCCTGTTTTCAGTTACTTGCAGCTTTGTCAAAGTGTTCAAGCTGAAATTTTCCATGCTAGAGTTCTGCCTTAGACTGATTTTTATTTTGTTTAATGCAAATTTTTAGCCAAAACAGTTCACTTCTTATGTGAGCAGGCCAGGGTACAGTACGTTTTATTTCTGTTAAGAAAAAAAACAAGAATGGAGTCTGTTACAAGCTCTATCACCCTCATGTTTTCAAGAAGCCATCTTGACACTCAGCGAGGATGGTCTGCATTTATGGCTGTGATCCCAGCTAACTAAGCATCCCCCTGGATTAGGTCAAGTTGACAGCTTGAGAAAAAATTGTTTGTACTACAGTTTGCTAGGTGTTACAAGCACCATAATAGTACCATCTGCATCCTATGCGTGCCTTCTGACCAAGCAGTTACGTTGCCCTACAGGTGCAGCTCCCAGCTGCTTTGGGCTAGCCTGAGTCAAGGCACTGACTAAAGACTGAGAGCCTGGAACTGGGGAGCTGCTTCTGTCAGATCTTAAAGAAACAGAGGTACTGAAGAGAGAAAGTGGGACTGGTCAGAGAAGCAAGAAGCAGCTCTGTGACATTGCCAGCAGAAACACCCTTCTGAGGGATCTGTAAGCTATAAGGCAGGCACTGACCCAGGACTGCTGCAGCTGGGTTGGCAAGGAGGCTCAGAAGCCATTGGAGACTCTAAGGAACCATTTTCTTCTGGTACTTGTGAGGTAAATTCATCAGGATTGCCTCTGCATGATAGCTTTCCAGATTTAGCATTTTGTTATAAATTCAAACAGAAATTTGATTTGCTGGCCCCTCTGTACAAGAATCAGCATCGTCTGCTGTTGTATCTCACACCCAGAATGGCAAACGATTCACAAGCAGCACCTTTATAGAATCTGGGGTTATTGATTAAAATAAAATCTTACGGAATCCTCCAGAAAGCTGAGGTATCAAATAGGAGAAAGAGAATGAAAAAGTCCTTTTAATAATCAACCACTAAAACAAAAACTGCATTTAGACTAGGTTAGCAACTCTGGACATATTACCAATCCCAAAGCGCCTGGGCATAAACTGACAATCAGCTGCACTCAAAGAAGGGCAATGCACTAAACCATTCGTTCGGCCCGAAGACAATGACAGGTGAGTACCTCTGAAAACTGAAGTCTGTACGCAAACAGGCCGACTACAGCAGAGGAAGTAACACATCTCCCGGAGCTTGGAAGTTTGTTAGTCAAGTGCCTCAGCCTCTGCTGATGGAAGTAGTAAAAGCCTGTTAGTGACGCTGCTCCAGTACACACACATGTGCCTCCAAACTGCACTGAGCTCAAAACTGCCTTTCCACAAACAACCACACAGCTATGAGGGGGGGTGAAGCCCTCAGTCATGATTAAAAAAAAACAAGAGGCTGAGAGGCAAAAGGAGCCAACTGCATTCTCTAGAAAAAGCTACTACCTAGATATTTAACAATACTCATTAAAACCACCTTAAATCAGGTGCTGAATAGCCTCGAATAACTTGCACAATAACGTATCACAAGGAGCCAGTGATCTGTGGCAGGTCTGAATGACTCGTGCCTGAAGACAGAACTGAACGTGAGCTCTCCAACAATAGTGACTAGCCTTCACACTGTAGTTCTCTCATGCTTCTAGAGCTGGTTGCAAAAAGCCTTCATTGCTCATAAAGCAACAAGCAAAAAGATTCACAACCGAGGAAACACACGCTCCAAATATACAGGAAGAATATATAATATTACACTTAAGGAACACATAGAATAAACTTGCAACAAAATAGTTTAAACAACTTGTCAAATATTGAGAGCTGGGGGGCTGCTAAAATTGAGAAAATAGTTTTGAAAGTACATTCAACATCAATGGAAAGGCACAGATTCCAAAAACCAAAGTAAAGAAAAAAAAAAAAAAATCAGCAGAGTGCCTCTGATGATACCAGCTCCCAAATTTGTCTTTAAATAAGGATTTTGGACAAAAAAATCCCTCTTGCCTTCCCACTACAGAAAACAACAGTGGACTTGCATTTTGTGTTGATTAAATGTGCTTTCTCATGTCCAGGAGGAGTACAGTTAATTTACAGCAGAGCAGCTGAGAGAGAAAATTGTACAGTAGCTGTGAGCGTGCTTCAGGGCTTCCTCCTCGCAGGGAGGGGGGAAAACAAAAAAGAAAAGACACAGAAAAACCTAATGTCCCATTTCCCTGAAACCATTTCAAGTCATACTCTCTGTAGAGCACTGGGCAACACTCTCACACAGGCAGAGTCTTCTCTCCCCGGCTTAGTTAACAGCCAGTGTCCCTCAGCAACTGCTGTGCTGTGGCTCAAGGTTGTTTCTTTTCAATATCCGGAAATATAGAGAGTGAGTATATACACTGAGAGAGAATAGATACCCTGAAGGCAACACACCACAAGAAGCCTAAGAGTATAGCTAACTCACAATAAAACCCCAAGACCATGACTGTGGCAACACAAGTCAGTAAGCACAAACACATGGTTATTTAAATGGAAAGTATTGCGTTCTAGGCACCGGTGTGCAATTTCATGGAAGTGAGAATTTCATCCACACAGAAAATAAAAATATTAAGTTTTCTTCTACATGTAGTGATGCATTTCTAATGGTCAGAGGACAGGCTATTGATGGGTAGGTGTCAGAGAGATGCACAGTTAAACAAACAGGTATTTCAAGTCTCAGGCACCTACCAAAAACACACTTCAACATTTCCAAACACTGTGGACTTCCCTGCATTTTCCTCTCCCAAGGCTACCCAAACATAACCTAGACTTTTCCCTTTAATCACCAATTCAAGCCAAAACTTAAGGTGCCAGTTTTTGGCAATCACTCCAATCCTGATACCATGCTCTCCTGTGGAATCCAGTCAGCCAATTTATTCAACACAGGATATATTACCAGGCTTCTCTGAATCAAAATATTGAGGCACTTCAGTTCCCTTATTTGGTCAGGTCATACTTACCTAAGAGTAAAGAAAATTTTAGCTTGGAAAAGTTATCCTTGTTAGTTGTGATAGTTATTTTAGAAGCCGATTTATATACCATAAATATGTTCCCTGTCTCTTCCAATATCACAAAAAAGCTGCTAATATATGTCTGTCCAAGAAAAAAGAAAAAACAAAAAAACACCAAACCCAACACCAGTGGTGTCCACCCCCCCAAACACTGTATTACATACTTTAAAAAACCAAAAGCTTCCTGCTAAAAACTTTCAAAATTCATTTCATGCTTGCTACGCTCTATTTGAAGTAGCCTCTCTCTGCATATGCGTTCAGGAATCTGTCATTAAAACATCCTGGTTGTTAGGAGTCAGATACAACACGTTAATGAAAAACAGCGTGAAAAGATAACACTATGAACAAGCCCCATTGCACACTACACTAGAAGAGGCAAATTAATCAAATTCCAGTCGGGATTTAACCTGCAAAAGTAATTGGAGGCACTTATCAGCACTGCTCACACCCTTCCTCCTCTTCCTCCTCCTCCTCTCTTCTGTTAGATTAGAAGTTGCAGAGCACACACCATGGCAGAGGATAGAAAACAGGACAAGGACTACAGCCTAATTGCAACCTTGTAGTCACCACACTGGTCCAAACAGAGCACACCCAGAGGGGGCTGTACATCTCCTGTTCACTGAAACAGGAAGATAATGAACTGTTTTTTCTAACCCGCACTGGGGCCTTAAGAGGGGAAACAGCATTGCTAGTGGCAGACTGGTTTTGCTACCTGCCACAGAGCCTTCCTTTCAAGCATGGGTCGCCTGGGACTGCCGAAAAATTTATGTGAATCAAAACCGATCTGCTTAAGGGCCTACTTAAAAAACCTCCCTCTCAGGAACTCTCGTAACATCCTCAAGTGAATAACCCACTTCTGAATAATAATAGATACACTAAAACAGATAGTAAATTACATTATCTGATATCACACATTGGCATGCGTGAAGTACAAACAACATTAAAGGCAAATGCAAGAAAAAAGAAGCTGATGCTCTGATTTTTTTTTGTTCTTGAAGTTTCCTGCAAGATTTCTTGCAAGGCACATGGATCCTTGAAAATTCATCTGCTTGTTGTTGCAATGCCTAAAAATATTTCTGATAGTATATTTAAAAATCCTGAATCCTCTGCAGGTCAGCAGGAAAAGAAAAATGAGACCAGTTAGAGAAAAATCTTAATTATATTTTTTTCTATAGAACTACAAAGAGAAGCTACCAATGCACTTACTCTAGACACAGTAATAGTCCCTCCCACTGCAGGGACTCTCATTTCTTCAGCCAGAAAAAAAAAATTAATTATCTACTCTAGCTCCCCCCTGACTAAGATAAAGCAACTTTTATAATTTGATGTTATTCATGCTATGAGTAGTTAGTGTACAGAGAAGCTTGTTACCTATAGATTTGAGAGATTTATTGAACCTCTGTAAGTCAAATCCACATCTTGCACTCACACTTTACTCAAGGAAACCATAACAATATGAAATTCAATCTGTACCACAGTCATTTACCCTGTTCTTCAATGGTCCCTTCACTCTGGCGTTCTGGTCTTGTTCTGCATGCAGCCTTTCATCTACATGCCATGAAAGAAGCTAGCACCAGTCTGACCTAGCCTGACTGGAATTTGGGAAAAGGCTTTTTCCTTCTCAGGGTCAGAAACCTAGCATCACTGTATGCAGCAAGCTGAAAATCTACCGATATCAAACGAAAAAGTCAAATGCCCTTGCACAGCCAGTAGCACCAACACAGTCCCCTTCCAAAGACTGGGTCAGTGCTCCTTTTTGTAGTATGCTGGGGGGGAAAGAAAAGGGGGAGTGGTGAGTTTTCCTAAAGGTAACATTTTCTTAAAGCCTAAAGGCTTACAGAACTTTGGAGTCTGTCTACTCAGCCCAAGAGACACACCAACCTTATTTTCTTGCATAAGAATACAACAGCTATGCCTGACCTCTGGCCCTAGACACAGACTGCCCCATCCTATCTCAAGATACTCTCCAACCTCGCTAGCTGAGACTCTCTCATCACTCTCAAACTCCCTGACCTGATGATTCACGCTGCTGGCCCCAGAGTGCTGTTTTCTGCCAGCTATGAAAATAAATGTGAAAGCTCCCGTTCTTTCTTGTTAGTTGTTAGTCACTGAACTGGGTCTTCTTCAACTGGTCTCACCAGAAACTTTCACTTCACCCTATCGAGCTCTACTCCTCTGTTTCCCTCTCCTTTAAGCCGTATGTCCTAGTGAAAACCTCAAATGATGTTACAAAGTATTACACCTTTGCCAGCACTGCTAGTCCTGGCTCTGAACTTGCCTAGACTCTTAGTAGCAAAAAAAATCTAACATTTGCCTTGATTTTCATGAAACAGACTTTTAATGTCTCTCTGATTTAAACAGTGTGGCCCTGCTGCAGCAACACATACGCGAAAACTGCTGAGTTTTCCATTTCTTTTCCTCAGGATCGGAGGCTGCCATCCTGACAGCGTCCTAGCAACATACAAGCTCTGCCTCTGACATGCTACTCCTCTCTCTTCCATAATGTATATACCGCCCCTTGCTCTCATTCTTGGATAAATGTGGACTATTTCCCTCTCCTGAGGATCATCCTTTGCAGATGATGCAAAACCATCCTTCCTTCCTTTCACGCGCAGGTACCCATCACATCCACCTTCCTGAAGGCATGAATGGCCATTCACTGCACACAATTCTTTGTCAGGTACCCACAGAAGTATGATTATCTCTTATTGTATGGCAAAAATCAGTCCATTTCAGAAGAAAGACCAGTTCTTTCCAAAGATCCTGCCTGTATTTCCTTTTACAGTCTCAGGAGCTGACTACCCGGTATACTGTACAGACTTGCAACAACATTATACTTTACCTTTCTTAAAAATTCATTTTGAGTCATGCACAAGGACATGCGTGAAAAATACCCTCATTTGCACTACCAATGCAAAGGATTTCTCTGGGATTTGAAGCTAGGAAAACTGCATTAGTACCTAACATGTTTTCTTTAAAGCCACATGAGTTTTATAACTATCACCACTAAGTAAAACAAAAATTAGAGATTATTACTGCTTTTGTTTTCTTGTGGACACATTAAAACAGACTAGTTTGCTAAATGTTATTTAGTATTATTATTGCTATCAGGACTGTTTAATATCCAAGAAGATCCCAGTTGATTTCAAACATTCTTGCTGATGTTCAAATGAAAAGCTATTTAGAAAATGATGCTTCAATTACAATTAAAAAAACCCAAACCTTTCAAGGAAACATTTCATGTTTGAATAGCTAGCTGGAGGCATCAACCTAGTTGCCTGTGGCTGTTGTGTTACTCACACATTACCAGAAATTGAGAGTATGTGTTCAGCAAATTACCCTTTACGGTTTAATGTGTCTATGAATAATGCAAGAATAAAAGGTTACCTGGTTTTGCTTCCTTTTTTGCCATCAACACTCCATCTCTACTTCCAGAGAGTAAGAAAGAATCCACCACGCTATACGCTGCTTGTGTAGCTGCCCCATTTTCACATGGACACACGGAGGAAAGACCACCTTACAGCAGAGTCCAGAACTCACGCCAGTAAGATACCAGCATCATCTCAAATACCACACAAGCATCAATAATGACATTTTACTGTGTGTCTTATTGCTTATTACTGAGTGTTTAGGAAGAGACAGCTGCACGCTACCTTTGCTGTGCCAAGCTTCCCAAGAACCTTCTCTGCAGGACCCCCTGTCTCTACATATGGGGGTTTGAAGGTGCACCTGGTTCTCATCACAAACTGCCCGGCACAATCCCGTGCTGATTTCTATTGGCCTTTAATTCCAAGAATACTTATTCTTAGATGGCATGGATAATCCTGGGACAGACAATAACTTCTCCTTGCTTTCTTTTCCCTCCTCCCCATCCGCTGCCTCCACTGCTGTACTTCAATTGGTTTCACTGAGGAATCCATGGGGAGTGAAGGTTCAACCTCCTCTCCCCCAACTACATGGACCATAATGCATTTCCTGCAGTCTCCAAATAAACTGTACCTTTATTTGCACTTCTTCTGATTGCCAAAAGAATTACTTTTGTCCTTCCCTGTCACACACTATGAGGAAGTTGTGGCACTACAAGTCTGACACCGAGTAATTGCTCCAGTGATCTCCTGCTACTTTAGTGACTTAGATCCCATGACTCCCATTTTCCCCCTCAGTCTTAGGAAAGCAACGGGCAACAGCTATCTGACAAGCACCATCCCGGTTCCACAGCTCTTCAATTATTTAATGTCAGGCTCCCTCCCCACTCTGCCAGAAACATGCTAGAAATACAGCTGCTAGGTTAGCTACAGAATACGCTTGAACTACACCAGCTTATTTCCAGCTGGAGAGATAAACAAGGAGTGATATTACACAGCAGGGCCTTTCTGCAGTGTGCCGTAACAGTGTTTGGAGACTATTCACATGTCTAAGAAGATACCGGACTGTCTCAGACCGCAATGGACAGTCTTATCTACAGTTCCAGCCAAGCATTATTTTGGGACTTGTTTTGTTTGTTTGTTTTTAAGGACTGAAGACATGAATGTTAATCAGCACTAAGAAACCATCCGCCTCACGTATTGGAGGAACACAGTGTAATACAGTTTTCTCAAGCATCTGGAGGGATCAGATTCATTTCCCTATTTACTGTGTTTCTTATGGCAAAGGTTTTCGCCCTGCTATGAAAGAGACAAACAGCACTTACAGAATGCCCCATGCAACGGGGAGATAAATCAACTCTTTTTGTGTTATTCTCTAATATGGAACTAGAAAGCATGCAGTGCCTCTGAAAAAAAAATATTTAGTATAGACAGCATCACCCATTAGTTGCACAATTAGCATCTCCTTCTATCTTTCACCATAACTACTTTTTCCAAATTCATCCAGTAAAAGGAAAACACTGTCCTGCTAGGATGACAAAAGTCTCGCAATAAAAACATCTTTATTAAAACTCCATGGCAGAGCCAGAGTAGCTCTCTGTAAAAATGAAATACCGATTAAGAAAACTGTCAGCAACCCGATTACATAACAGAACGGATTACCCACACAAGAGCAGAAAATCTCGCATTCCTGCACTCTTGCTCAGGCTGTCCCACATAGCCTTCTGCACAAAACATTTATTACAATCCCACTGAAAAACAGCAATCCTGTATGAAATGAACATTAAGCCAGCAATGCGATATTCCAGAGGTGCAAAACCTAAGGCTAGATCTGTAAACTTAACCCTGCTTCTCTGAACGCACACATTACAAGGCAGAATAACCATACGAGAGAGCATTAAAACGCAGTCAGGCCAGTACGCCTGTCACACACCTCCTTTCCTGGTTCTATAGAAGCACAGAACAGCTCCCTCTCAGATCTATGACCTAATTTGTCCTACGCACGGTCAGCAGTCAGGAGTCCCAGATGTCCATCAACTCCTGTCATTCTGCCATGTCTCAGTAACGCTGGGCAAAGGAGTTCATCTCTTCTTGCTTTCTAGCTTCTCACACAGCGTTGCAGACAATGGCAGTCATTTTCTTTTAGCTTCTAGCCTGACGCACTCGCTTTACCTTTGTGCTCTGACAGTTTACCTCCATGATCTCCATCTGTTCCTCCTCCAGTTCAGCTGTGTATCCCTGTCCTCTCCCTTACTAGGCTGAAAAGCATCTCTGTTTTATTAATGTGTCTGTCTGACCTAAATGCTCCTCAACACCTGTCTGCCTTTCTCAGCTCCTAATTTAAATAACTCCCAACTACTAGTCTGTTTTCTCTGCCAGAAGTTGCACCCTGGCTAAATGAGAATTCATCCAAATTTCACAGGTAAAAGAAAGAAGCAGGATCCTGCAGATCTGTCATTTAAAACAAATGCAGTTCTACTTTTTTAAAATTAGAAATATGTTTGACGAATACGTTTTTATTTCCTCCACTGCTCACCTTCTCAGCCCCAAACAGTACTTTTAAATATTTGTTTTAAGAAAAAATTGATATTGTAGAGGTCAGCACAAAATAAGCATGGTGACTTTGCAGCTGAGTTTGTAACATGAAGAATAATTCTCAATTAAAGCATCAGTCCCAAAGAAAATAATATTTTGACTTTACCAGTTTAGATAAGAGGTAATGCCGATGTTGGCATTAGATTGTCTCTTCATCGATCAGCTTTCTACCTTTGGAAAAGTCATGTGAGTGACCCTACCCCTTCAGTTTCTTCATCTGCAGATGATGTACCCTTTTTCCTCCCTTTCTATTTTGTAGCAGTGCAGACCAGAACATCAAGCTGTCAAAGGCTCTGGTTACATACAGTTATCCTAAGTTACATAGCTATCATTGGCTAGCTTTCTGAAACATAAAAAAATAGTCTCAAGTTTTCTTTGATGGAGAAGCTGCTAATGCAAAGAAAAACAATGTTTCCAGCCAGAGATACTACATGTAATAGCAGCACAAGACACACAGTAAAGAGCCCAGTTCTGTAAGCACAAAGCACTTCCCAACACACCACTAAATATAACATCAAAGCATAAAAAATGGCATTGAAGTGCTAAGCACTGAGGCAGCAAATACTTCCCTCGTGATCAGTACTCAAGCTCTGTATCATCATTTGAGAAAGTCTCAAAACTCAGCACATGTTAATGGGTCATGAATACCCAGCTGCTCAGGGATAGCTAGTTTGCCTTGCATACAAGCTGTTCCTACAAATGTCCGCAAAAATGTATGAAGCCCTACTAAAACAGCTGGGAAACAAGAGTCTACAAAGCTATTTGCCATCTACACAGAGGACAGAAGGAGGTCAAATTCAAACCGTCACAGGAGAGAAGAAACGGAGAAGTGCCTGGCAGTACTTTGAGGGAGAAGGAAGAAGTTCAGTCTAGTACTGCAAAGATAAACAGGAGGCAAGGAATAATGTGGAGGAGAGGATAAAGATCCTAGTGATCTGCTAAGTGACTAGCAAGAAGGTGGGGAGGAAAGAAAATGAAAACTTATCTGGGACTCTTCAGGTTCTCTCCAACATAGAGTAAGATCACAGCTCTGCCCACACAGCTCCAGAGGCTCTTGGTTCCTCTCCCCTCACAATGCTCGTTTCAGGAGCATTCCAGAGTCTTAAAATACTTTTCTTTGAAAGATATCACACAAAGATATACAAAGAAATAACAGCTTTTATATTCTTTAGGTGCTCAGAACATCTGTCAATATGACAGAACTCCTCATATTGAAATCAAATGGGTTTTTTTAAGCATACTACCTGCATGCAGTCCCCCAGTTTGGTTTCAGAATATTTGAAAGTCAATGCCAGAGGTACTGACTGATAGGTTTTTTATTTGTTACATAATTAACAGTGAATTGTTTCAAATAAATGTAATAATGAGCTGAAAAGTAAGACTTCCTACTCTCCTTGCTTAAAAAAAAAAAAAAAAAAAGAATCTTTACTATCAACCAATAGAGGTTGCTACAAGTCATGCATTTAATAGGAAAGAGATAAATACTGATATATACATACAGCTTTTAAAAAAGCACTGTCTTCTAAACTGTATGAAGCACAGACAGAACAAAACATCCATGAAGATTCATGAATAATTCTTTCTTGTGAAACTACAAATGTCAGAATAAGAAAATTAATTTTGCCCTATTATCTAAATTGAAATCATCTGAGTATCACAGCAAATAGTGGATAGAACTCTTCCACTGCTAATCTCTTTCTGGATCCTCTTTAATGGATCATGAGGACATATCGGCTCTGAAAATCAAGAAACATATTCTTCTTTTTTTCTCCATTAGAGAAAACAAGCCTGATTAGTAAGAACTTGTACTTAAACCCCATTCAGCAAGTAGCCAAGAGAGCAGAAACCAAGTTAACAAATGTCGTAAGTTTCAGAATGGAATACTTGTCATTAAAAGCAGAAAAGGAAGTGACACAAATAATTCCTGAAAATAGAGTTTTTTTAAAAAAGCAACCTCTTTAAGTTCCTCTACCTAAGCATCTTCCTCTCAGACTGACCTTCCTAGAAGATAAACACCTCATTCAAAAAGATCAGGTAATACCAACGCCTTCTGCAACTTTTACACTACCATACTTAGGTTACAGTAAGGTGGGATGTAACCAAGACCAACCTCTAACAAGGACAATTGCGCCTGATCAGTCTATAATAGCTCTGTAAGTTCATCGATAAAATAGTGAATAAAGGAGAACCAGATGACATTTGGTGATGCAAAATGAATTGCATTTATTCCTGGCCATTACAGCTGGCCAAAAAAATAGCAGGATATGTGGGCATGGGAGAAGGCATAACAGGAATATTGTTATCCCTATCACAGTTTGATTGTTGCACCTGAGGTATGACATTCAATTCAGATAGCAGAATGGGTTAAAATGCTGGTCAATGACAAAGATTGGGACTTCCCTGTTTGCTGAATCAAAAAACTGTGAAATTTACTTGACAACACATTTGCGTGACTGATGAATGGGTTGGAAAAGGGGACTCTTCGCTCATCCCACAGAAGACAAATGGACAAACAAAACCAAAAGGTTCTTTAGCCATTCTCAACAAAAGGAAACATTATGAAGAAGCCACAGAAATTACAAACACTGAAGGAAGCAAGTCAGACATTTCATAGAGATAGCTACACTGACTAGAATCATGTATCACCAGAGAACAGCACAAGACACAGGAGGAGCCGACAACAGAGCACCCTTCCCAAACTGCAGTGGGCACTGGAGCTGGTGAAGTTCTCTTAAGGAAAAGCATAACTACAAACTAGATACCACTAAACATCTCTAGCTGTCAGAGAGGGTGAGCCAGTGCAAGATGAGACAGCAACAAATACTCTTAGCGCACCCATCTAAAAAAGCCTAGTAAAACAAAACTGTCATTTTCCTGTTGTTGCATGACAACAGGAACCAGCACACAACCAAATATTTGCTCCTAATAGTGCAAATTAATTAACCTATTTTATAGCAAACCCTAGCACTAAAGGTACATTATCTTCAGTTAAACAAATCAGCAGCTCTGGAATCATTTTGACCTCCAAAGGGCTTCTGCACATTTAAACAGATCTATAGATATAGATAAATATCCTTTAGCCTGTAGAGCTCCTCGATACATTCAGTAGGTTCAGCCAGGCATTTCTTGCCTTGGATTTTGGAGCCACAGTGAGCAAGAAAGCCAGGCATCTTTAGGAAACGCTGGTGGGTACAAAGCAAAACGCCCTCTTGACAAGAGAGCCATAAGCTTTTCATTTCAGCACTCAAGGTATTTATTCAGCTGAGAACCATGGAATGCTAGATATTAAGTGTCCTGCATAGATGTTGATCCTGTATTAACTGCACTACACTAGAAGCACAGATACTAGCGTTAACAGTGACCAGACTTGCTCAGGCATCAGAGACCATGAAATCTCATCAGTTTGCTGCTTTATCTAAGGCAATCAGCTTTGCCAATAGGCAAAGTTTATTAGCTCAGAGTAATGCTGTGCTTACAACGTCAAATTGCTTCCAAGACCTCATGTGTTATCTCTGCAGAGAACTGTGATGAGCTGCACGAATATATAAACCTACTCAGGAAGCGCTGTATTATACTACACTACAAGATTTAGGCTGACCTCAGAGGATACTCACCCTTACCATCGCAACTATCTTCAAAGTAACCACACACCAAGAGCGCAAAGAAGCTGACAACAAGGAAAAGAATGGAGTTGGCTTTAGACTAAAGAAATGGTAAGGAGCTACCCACAGACAGTCTCCACAGGAATAATCTCTTTCTTCCGTCTTACTTTTCCCTCAGCAAAGTCATTACACGCACACAGACACACACATACACAACCCAATAAGCTCAGATTAAGACAGATAAATATTTAAACCTGATTTATGATAACGCTTGCACTTTTTTGGAAGAGCTCGCAGCTTTTTTCTGTGCTCTAAAGATTAAGAGAAATGCATGAGCGTATAACTTTCTCCTCATCTACCCCATGACTTCTACCAGTCAGTGGCATTCAGAGGTGACCTAAACAGACTTGATATATTTCTTGTAACTATGAACGCTAGACTGTATTAATGATGAGGCCTTTCATTGATTTACTGTAGCTTACTAAATAAAACAGAATGAATGTACTGTATATAAGGCTTTGCCCAGAACAGCAGGGATCCGGATTCAAAACAGATCTAGAAGAACAGCTTTTAAGGGACAGAAAGACAGAAAAGAGTAAAAGGAGTCAAAAGATTTCTCACTCCCTTGTCAGAGAGTTGCTAATTCTTACTTCAAATAAGTAAATTTTACATACTTACTAAGGAACAACACATAACAGATAACAGTTTATTTCATTTTAACTTTTTTTTTTACTATTATTAAGCAAGAATTATAATTAAATAACATTTCCTTGAGTCCTCATTCTGTATTCTCCACAGGCAGGAGTGCCAGGTGGCACTACCTGTGAGGTCAGCAGAAGAGAGCTACAGGCTTTTCTTGAGCTTTAGTAAGCCATACATGATTTGATGCTATATGTTGCTCACAAAACAGTTTTTGAAGTACAGTAATAAGTACCTAGTATTAAACAAATAAATAAATCTTTATTACTGCTCTGAGATATATATATATATATGACCATCTTGTCACAGCACTCCTCTTATTTCTTTTGCTTGACCTTCAGCTGCTCTGTGATGTTGTTCTGAACTTCAGGCATCCTCCTACTTCTGAAGGTGGAACACGTGACCTTGGAAATAAAGCCCAAGGACAACAAAACCCACAACTTAGTGTAATTCTGCAGCTTTCTTTAAACGATATGTAAAGCAGGAAGGAAAGCCAGTCACCTTTATAATTTGAAAAGCATCACACCTGACCCAAAGCCTCAAGCAGGAATCATTTTCCCTCTGATTAAAGTCAAGGAACTTACATATTCTGAAAATAAAAAAGGAAAACTTCTTCCATGCAAGAGCCCTGAAAGCATTTTTGCTACTTCTCCAATTATTCTCACATTCAAAAAAAAAAAAAAAAGCAGCTATTGACCACTCCATATTTAAATGGGAATTCACAACTTTTTATCTCCTAAAACTTTTGTTACGTGCCTGTACTAGTTCAAAAACATTAGATCAGGAAACAAGGCAGGCAACTACTCTGATTCATGATACAGCAGACATAAGACAGCTGACATAGTTCCAGTTTGTTGTAGAGGTTTTTTTGCCAGCATTTATATTGCATTATTACCACCTGCCATGAGAATCTGGTTGAATATTTTACCCAGGCTCTAACATATCTTCAGTTGCTCCCTGAAGAACAACCTTAACAACCCATTCAACAACATCTGTCAGCCACACAGACTGGAATGACCGTGTTTTCAGCACTCAGCCTTGCAGTCACATCTGCTGGAAACAACTGGCTGAACTGAAAGCCATTGCTTGGTTTCTGAAGAGTACCTTAGGACTTTTCAAATCCACTCAAGAGAGCTATGTGGGTGTGCATGCACACTACTGATGATGATGATGAACATCCATCCTCCTGCCTGTTACAAAGTTTTCCTCCCATTTTCACTCCCATTGCCACTATGTATCCGGGAGTGTGAGAGGGAGATAGATTGGTGGAGCCGCACCTACCGTCCCTGAGGCAGAGGCAGCAGAAGGAGGCTCCGCGAGAAGCAGAGGATCCCCTGCCTTCTTGCCACCAGGTAGAAAGAGGGGACCTAAGTGATGGGGGGGGATGGAAACGGGTCCCTGCTCGGCGTGCCAGGCGAACCCCCGCCCGGCCTCCCTCACCTTCCCGGTTGCCTTTACACAACAGATATGGGGCCCTGGAACTTGAGGGCAAGGCAAGCGAGGATGTAGACGAAGGTCCATCCGGGGGGTCGCCTAGGGTGAGGCAGTCAGCCCCACACATTACGACTGCCGCTGCTAAGAAAAAAAGGAGGGTAATTGTCATAGGCGATTCCCTTCTGAGGGGAACAGAGGGCCCGATATGCCAACCGGACCCGTCCCACAGGGAAGTCTGCTGCCTCCCTGGGGCCCGGGTCAGAGACATCACTAGGAAGCTCCCTGGTTTGGTACGGCCTTCTGATTACTACCCGCTGCTGGTTATACAGGCTGGCAGTGATGAGGTTGCAGAGAGAAGTCCTGAAGCGATCAAAAGAGACTTCAGGGCACTGGGGCGACTGGTTCAAGGATCGGGAGCGCAGGTAGTGTTTTCCTCTATCCCTACAGTGGCAGGGAAGGATACTGAAAGGAGCAGGAAAACACACCTGATCAACAGGTGGCTCAAGGGCTGGTGCCATCGGCAGAATTTTGGTTTTTTTGATCATGGGGAGGTTTACATGGCACCGGGCCTGCTGGTGACAGATGGAGTTCAGCTGTCTCACAAGGGAAAAAGGATCATGGCTCATGAATTGGCAGGGCTCATTGAGAGGGCTTTAAACTAGGTTCGAAGGGGGAAGGGGATAAAACCAGGCTCACTAGAGATGAGCCGAGGGGTGGCGTGCCGATGCCGGGGGCAAAATCGATAGCCCAGCTCAAGTGCATCTACACCAATGCACGCAGCATGGGCGGCAAGCAGGAGGAGCTGGAAGCCATTGTGCAGCGGGAGAGATATGACTTAGTCGCCATCACAGAAACATGGTGGGGTGACTCTCATGACTGGAGTGCTGCAATGGATGGCTACAGACTCTTCAGAAGGGACAGGCGAGGAAGGAGAGGCGGTAGGGTGGCCCTGTATGTTAGGGAGTGTTTTGATTGTATAGAGCTCAACGATTGTGATGATGGTACAGTTGAGTGTCTATGGGTAAGGATGAGGGGGAAGGCCAACGAGGCAGATATCCTGCTGGGAGTCTGTTATAGACCACCCAACCAGGATGAAGGGGCGGATGAAGCGTTCTACAAGCGGCTGGCAGAAGTTTCTCAATCGCTAGCCCTTGTTCTCATGGGGGACTTCAACTTCCCGGACGTCTGCTGGAAATACAACACGGCAGAGAGGAAGCAGTCTAGGAGGTTCCTGGAGTGTGTGGAAGACAACTTCCTGACACAGCTGGTAAGTGAGCCTACCAGGGGAGGTGCCTCGCTCGACCTGCTGTTTACAAACAGAGAAGGACTGGTGGGAGATGTGGTGGTCGGAGTCCGTCTTGGGCTTAGCGACCATGAAATGGTAGAATTCTCAATTCTTGGTGAAGTAAGGAGGGGGGGCAGCAAAACTACAACCATGGACTTCCGGAGGGCGGACTTTGGCCTGTTCAGGACGCTGGTTGAGAGAGTCCCGTGGGAGACGGTCCTGAAGGGCAAAGGGGTCCAGGAAGGCTGGACGATCTTCAAGAAGGAAGTCTTAAAGGCACAGGAGCAGGCTGTCCCCATACACCGTAAGAAGAACGGGCGGGGAAGACGACCGGCCTGGCTGAACCGGGAGCTCTTGCTGGGACTCAGGAAAAAAAGGAGAGTTTACCGCTTGTGGAAGAAGGGGCAGGCGACTCAAGAAGAGTACAGGGATCTCGTTAGGTCGTGCAGAGAAGAAATGAGAAAGGCAAAAGCCCAGCTAGAACGCAATCTGGCCGCTGTCGTTAAAGACAACAAAAAAAGTTTTTACAAATATATTAATGACAAGAAGAGAGCCAAGGAGAATCTCCATCCTTTATTGGATGCGGGGGGGAACATTGTCACTGAGGATGAGGAAAAGGCTGAGGTACTCAATGCCTTCTTTGCCTCAGTCTTTAACAGGCAGACCAGTTATCCTCAGGGTATTCAGCCCCCTGAGCTTGAAGACAGGGACGGCGAGCAGGATAAACCCCCCGTAATCCAGGAGAAAGCAGTCAATGACCTGCTATGCCACCTGGACGCTCACAGGTCTATGGGGCCGGATGGGATCCACCCGAGAGTGCTGAGGGAGCTGGCGGAGGTGCTCGCCAAGCCACTCTCCATCATTTATCAGCAGTCCTGGTTAACGGGGGAGGTCCCGGACGACTGGAGGCTTGCCAATGTGACGCCCATCCACAAGAAGGGCCGGAAGGAGGATCCGGGGAACTACAGGCCTGTCAGCCTGACCTCGGTGCCGGGGAAGATTATGGAGCGGCTCATCTTGAGGGCGCTCACAAGGCATGAGCGGGACAACCAGGGGATCCGGCCTAGCCAGCACGGGTTCATGAAAGGCAGGTCCTGCCTGACCAACCTGATCTCCTTCTATGACCAGGTGACCCGCCTAGTGGATGAGGGAAAGGCTGTGGATGTGGTCTACCTGGACTTCAGCAAGGCCTTTGACACTGTCTCCCACAGCATTCTCCTAGAGAAGCTGGCGGCTCACGGCTTAGACAGGTGGACTCTGCGCTGGGTCAAAAACTGGCTGGATGGCCGGGCCCAGAGAGTTGTGGTGAATGGAGTTACATCCAGTTGGCAGCCGGTCACGAGCGGTGTTCCCCAGGGCTCAGTACTGGGGCCGGTCTTGTTCAATATCTTTATCAATGATCTGGATGAGGGGATTGAGTGCACCCTCAGTAAGTTTGCAGACGACACCAAGTTGGGTGGGAGTGTTGATCTGCTCGAGGGTAGGAAGGCTCTGCAGAGGGACCTGGACAGGCTGGATGGATGGGCCGAGGCCAACTGTATGAGGTTCAACAAGGCCAAGTGCCGGGTCCTGCACTTCGGCCACAACAACCCCATGCAGCGCTACAGGCTTGGGGAAGAGTGGCTGGAAAGCTGCCCAGCAGAGAAGGACCTGGGGGTGTTGGTCGACAGCCGGCTGAACATGAGCCGGCAGTGTGCCCAGGCGGCCAAGAAGGCCAATGGCATCCTGGCCTGTATCAGAAATAGTGTGGCCAGCAGGAGTAGGGAAGTGATCGTGCCCCTGTACTCGGCACTGGTGAGGCCGCACCTCGAATACTGTGTTCAGTTTTGGGCCCCTCACTACAAGAAGGACGTCGAGGTGCTGGAGCGTGTCCAGAGAAGGGCAACGAGGCTGGTGAGGGGTCTGGAGAACAAGTCTGATGAGGAGCGGCTGAGGGAACTGGGGTTGTTCAGCCTGGAAAAAAGGAGGCTGAGGGGAGACCTCATCGCTCTCTACAACTACCTGAAAGGAGGTTGTAGCGAGGTGGGTGTTGGTCTTTTCTCCGAAGTAACAAGCGATAGGATGAGAGGAAATGGCCTCAAGTTGCAGCAGGGGAGGTTTAGATTGGATGTAAGGAAAAATTTCTTTACTGAAAGAGTGGTGAAACATTGGAACAGGCTGCCCAGGGAAGTGGTGGAGTCCCCATCCCTGGAGGTATTTAAAAGACGTGTAGATGAGGCGCTTAGGGACATGGTTTAGTGGGCATGGTGGTGTTGGGTTGACGGTTGGACTCGATGATCTTAGAGGTCTTTTCCAACCTCAATGATTCTATGATTCTATGATTCTATTCTATCCTAGCTGACAAACTAGCGAAAGATTTCCTAAGCGCAGTCTCTCAGCGTAACCTCTGCAGATCAAACATACACAGGAGCACGTAACATACTCACACAAAGAGTTTACATACACAAAAATCTCAAATGCAAAATTACATACCTGTAATATAACACAAACAAACTATCCCTCTCCTACCTAGGGAATACCTATCTAAGTACAGTAAGCAATTTACTACAGGAAGTTTTTTGTTGCTCTTTGAACGCAAGTTGTACTACATAAAGATTTTAGGAGTAGACACAGTGGATGTTCCCATGTATACCCACTCCATGAGTTAAGTTAATAAGGAAATCAAAAAAGCAAGCTGCAGGACTGTGGTACACTATGGGATACTTAGCCCCGCCAGGAATCCTTGTCAATGGCTAATAAAAGCATAAGCAACCCCAGCTAATACAGAGGCATCATGGTAGCATTTCCAGCACAAAAATTATTTTTGGCCTAACTACTTTCATTTTCACTTCTTTTTCTTCAAAAGACATGACTGTCTCTAGATATTTGTCTGGATTAAAAATCAGCTCAAAGTTCTCTGAAAAATTCCAGGAAAATTTTCCAAGAGTATTGCTATTTTTCACTGAGCCCCACTGTTAGCACTGGATACATGAATTACCAATTTACTGAGCCCCACATTCCAGCTAGGATGCTCCGAATTCCTAAGAAATAGCATAAAAATGGATACTAATATTACCTTGATAATTGATTCCAAAAGAACAATGCTGTACATGTGCTAATGCCACATCTGTCAAGAGATAAGGCAGGAAGAAGCACAACCTGCAATTCACACTACTATAGCAAGCTTTCTTAAACTTGGTAAAGTAGGAATAGCTTATACTGGAATAGTTGATAGAAGAAAAAACTGGGTGGATTTTCCTGACAATATTCAGACTATACCTCAGTCCCAAACTGAGGACCTTGGTTTCAGTAAAGAACTAGAAATATAGTGATAAAGGTTATCTTCTTTTCGGGGGTGAAGGGGTAGATTTATTTATTTTTTTAATGCACTTTTTCTTTTAAGATATTTGAAAGCTGACCTTCACACAGTGGAAGGGCTCATATGACCCGAGACCTAAGCCAACAGGTCGTTCAACTTCTGCCAGAACATAAGATCTGTTAAGACCAATAGACAAAGTAAAACAGCCTCCTGATGCTGACAGTAAAAGGCTTGAACACAAATCACTCCCTTCAAAATGAACAGAGATACAAAATACGACAGCTATTCCAGGAAATGGCATGACAGCTATGGATGGTGTACACTCATCTGCGCTTCAAGAAACATCCCACAGCCTGGGAAGGAGTCAGGGGTACAGTAAGATACTTGTCTACTAAAATGAGGGTGTAAATACTGAGCCTACCAGCATGAAGAACTCCAAACCCAACCTCACCCCTGGAGCTGTGCTCCTGTTGTTATAGGATGAACGTCACACTATGTCTGCTTGCTGTTCAGCTCCAGGCACCAACAGGTAAGGCAAATCCCTCATCTTCAGTTAAACTTGCTATGGTGCTGGCACTACCCACGCTCCCAGGAAAGCAATTTCTTCCCAACTTTCTGAACCTCACACTCACTCCTCACAAGCTTAGGAGAGCTTGAGAGAACCATAGTGCTGCCCTAGAGACTTGAGAAGACACGTAGCTGAAGGAGAAGGATGGGAACACCTATGCCCTCACCTACAAAAGTTTTAAAGCTGTCCTTTAATCAGCAAACACGTAACAGCAGTCTTGCTCATGATTAGGTCTAGCCATCACACAAAGTGAAAGAGCCAGCTCCATATTGCTCTTGGGACACTGCAGGAACACTAAATTGGAGGTGTATCATCTGCACATGCAACAGCACTCAGCTCCCCTCCAAGCACCTTGCAATGCATATGCATGACGCCAACCAGCAGCTTCTCAGTGACACTAGTTTAACTTGCTCAAAACCTGATGTTATTAAAATCTTGTGATTTTTAGCCCAGTGAATTGAGTCCAAGGTTTTCAAATACTTACAGCCACCAACACTATGTTAACACAGGTTTCCAGTATAATTGTCATTAAGTCCTTATTGTTTCTAAAGACAAAGCCTTACAATAAAATTTTGATCTTCAAAGATCCCAAAAAATGGAAAGCCTAAAAAACATCTCCCCCCACCCCCACCCCCACCCCCCCCGCAGCAGAGTACTAAAATCCATGCCAACCTCAAAAAAAGACAGTTTGCATCACAGATATATAAACTGTTTTAGGATACACCAACAATCACATCATGCCAGTAATGCTGCATGGCGTATCTGAGAAAGCTTCCACTGACCAGATGAGCCATTGGCCTAGAGCTCAAAACAATCCTACAAGACCACCTCAGAAGGTAGGGAGGGACTTGGATGACAGACCTGTGCTGAGCTTCATGCACAACTGTTTAAGCAAATAAAGTACTCGAGTTAGCTACCTCAGGTGCATCCATGTTGCACTGCTTCCCCAGCATTAGCCACATCCCAGGAAAGCCCAGAGCTTCACTGACGTTAGGACACAGGACTGCTTACACTAGGCAATAAGCTGATGAATTATGTCTTCACACCTCCATTTATTTAGGGAACCGTTATAATCTCATCCACATATTGTGTTGCTCTGCCCTTATGTACAATCTGTTTGTAACAGAGCCTCACTTAACAGAATTAGGAGTATTTTCCCCCTTACCAGCTACCACAGACTTACCAAAGAGAGTTAGGGGGGGTCTGCTAGTGCACTCAGAGTTTCTTCAACACTAGTACACTTTCATCCATTAAACAACTCTGATAGCCATTTCTGCACATTAACAAGCTTTAAATAAGCAGCTTCTTTGGTCTATCATTACCTTTTCTTCCATTTCTGTGTGACTCCCCCTCTTCCCCCGTGAAATGATAAGAACTTCCCAGAGATGTTTTTTCAGATGGGCTCAATATCAAGCACAACGGAGCAGTGGGAAAAGCACATGTATTATGAAATTTTGCAAAGTCTGCCAAATTCCAGTTTATGGTGGAACTTAACAGAAATTCATCTGAGTAACATAAATTACAGAGGCTTTCACTAGCAAAAGCAATGGAATCGGTGGGCTGTTTTTTTTTTTTAATCTTTCAATCTATTCCTGACAGGGAACCATACCAACTGGGAACATGCTACACAAAGTTGGTAAATATTGTAACAATTAGCTTTGCATACATCTGATTGCTTGTGGTGTCTATTTGCCTCGTGGGTACAGAGGAAGCAGCAGAGGATAAATGATAGCTTATTCGCTTCTTCTCATTGTCCTTCTTATCCTTTTCTCTCTCGCTGTCTATCTCTGTGTAGAGGTCTGCTGAGCAACTGCCCCGGATGTAATGCCAGCATGGTTCCATGAATCACACGAACAAAGGGTGTGCAGACAATGTTGTGCAGTGGCAGTATCAGAGCTCCCTGCTCCCATCTCTCCCACATTCTATGAATGCATCAATCTTCTAACCTACTTTGCTTTTACTGGACTGGCAGCTTGTCAGCTGCTTTGCTCCCAGTAGACATTAGAACAACACAGGATTTGTTGAATATTCAGAGAATCACAAAAAAAGGGTCCGGGAGCTCGCCCAAGCCTATCCCCCTGCCTCAGGGAAGACCAGCTAGACACAAACACACAGAATTATCTCACCTGTTCTTATCAGCCTCCAATGAGGACAGCTTTCCTAGGTGTCCTGGTTTCAGCTGGGATAGAGTTAATTCTCTTCCTAGTAGCTGGTACAGTGCTGTGCTTTGGATTTAGGATGAGAACAATGTTGATAACGCACCGATGTTTTAGTTGTTGCTAAGTAGTGCTTACACTAGTCAAGGACTTTTCAGCTTCCCATGCTCTACTGACTGAGAAGGCTGGGGGTGCACAAGAAGCTGGGAGGGGGCACAGCCAGGACAGCTGACCCAAACTGGCCGAAGGGACATTCCATACCATGTGACGCCATGCTCAGTACATAAACTGGGGGGAGCTAGCCAGGGGAGGGGTGACCGCTGCTCAGGGACTGGCTGGGCATCGGTCAGCAGGTGGTGAGAAACTGCATTGTGCATCACTTGCTTTGTATATTATTATTATTATCATTATTATTATTATTATTTTATTTCAATTATTAAACTGTTTTTATCTCAACCCACGAGTTTTCTCACTTTTACTCTTCTGATTCTCTCCCCCATCCCACTGGGGGGGGAGAGTAAGCGAGTGGCTGTGTGGTGCTCAGTTGCCGGCTGAGGTTAAACCACGACACTAGGCAACCTAATCCAGCACTGAGCTATCTTTCTGGCTATTTTTCTCACCTAAGCCTAGAGAAATCTCTCATGCTACAATGTGGTCCCATTATTTCTTGCCCTGCCTACCACAGCCATAGAGAACAGACTGTTCTTTTCCTCTTTCTCATTGTCTTTTTCATATTCCAGTCTTCTCCTGACTAAGTTTGCTCCTGAGAGCAAAATCTCTCAGGTCTCCCTTGCTGGTTATGCTCTGGATTCTCCTTATTTTTCTTCAGGCTCAGAGTCCCAAACAGGACATCACGCTATACAGAAGACTTAGCAATGCCGACTCTTAAGGTTACTATTCATGCATTACATGCATCTCTCCTACCTGCGTTTTGCTTGCACCGGTATGAATATCATGATTTGGCAGCAGTCATGAAAACATACACTTTTTTTAAAAAAGCCTGTGCTTCCCTTATGGGAAATCTGAGGAAAGCAAAAGCATGTTAGAGGATAGGGTACTTGTTATACCACCAAAGTTCAGAGACTGAAGAAGCAGAGCTTAAACTTACAAAAAGGGAACATTTTGTTTTGATTTGAGCACGGTTAGGATAACTTATTACCACTAATATCTTCTTGTTCTTCAAGCAGCTGGAAATAGAGCCAGCATGCTGAGCATCTTAACCTGACATTCCAGTCTGGTCCTTCACTATACTGACTGAGCACATTTCTGATGCCTCTATTGGTGCTTCTAAAAATGCACAACACAGCACAGTTGTGTAAGCCCAGTGCCAAGTCCCACGCTATGACCACCTCTTCTCAAGCATGGTCAAAATCTGTGAAGTAGCTGTTGTTTCTTAGCTTCTCCCAGAGCGCATGCCACCTTGCATAACAACTGTTGGCAGCAGTGAAGTGGCAAGTGGAATATAAGGCGCCTTAAGTCACAACAGAGGGAACTGCAGCAGAGGGAGGCCTTTTATTACTTCTGGTGCATGGATCATCAAGATTATTTATTTACTAGGGTAAACGAAGAGCCTGCTGAATGTTTTGCCCATTCTGTACCTCCTGATCCACAGCACTTCAGGGCAACAGTGCCTGAAACCATGTCAACTAAGACTCAGGTCTTACAAATAATAAGGAAGTCCAACTGAACGGTTTATTTACAGAACCTAACACCTCCACTCGCAGTGCCCTCCCTCAGCCAAGCAGAAGGGCTTCCATCATGCCTTTCCTTTCAATTACCCTTTCAGCCTTCATAAAGCAGAGTCTCGTCCCTGCCTCAGGCAGGCTGGGATACCGAGCCCCTCTCCTCATTCCCCTACCCTCACCCCAAGGGCTCCTCAGGCTTCCCCCTCTTTTCCCAGGGCTGTTTACAACAAGCACCTGCTTCCTCCAGCTGAGCCCTTGGTGGTTCCACAGACAACTGATGAGCACAAGGCAAGGCTCTGGCCAGCTCTCTCACCTACGCATTTAGAGTTAAGGTTGTCAGCCACTGAATTACCGACCGCTCTCCTCCAGCAAATCCTTTCCAAGACTTGGATCAAAAATTTTTTACCAGGAAACCATTAGATATTAGTCATCCATTGGCAAAAGGCATTTTAGAAGCCACTATGCCCACACAAGGATTTCTGGTTTCAGAACCGGAATAGTTTAACCGTGTAATACCCTTCCACCCCAAATTTAAGGACCAATTCTGTTCAAAATATCATTTATAATACAAGCCTTTATCAGCTGGGAAGATCACAAAGAGAAAAATATTAGAAGAACAAGTGCATATAAAGCCAGTTTGGGTATGTCTATCCAGAGTCTAGAAAAGTCTGTACTAGGACTTATAACAGATTAATTTGTATGCCATATATTGCACTTTACTTTAGAGCTCATGCTCATTCCTGTATATGTGAGCCCCAAACCACCTTTCCTGTCCATCGGGAAGAATAGCAAAACAAACACTTAAGTTCAGGAGCACTGCAGTTCCACAGGTCCATTAAACAAAACTGAAAGTATATGAATAATTTAATAAAGGGCTCACAGGAAAAATTTACATTTGAAGTGCTTTTCTGTAACCTCAAAAATTGCACAGACAGAAGAGTTTGCTGCCATTTCCCCAAACTTGAGAGTGCAACTAGCTGACCTGTCCCGACTCCAGTATAATAGGAGTACAGGAGTATAATACTTCCAAATAGGAACGTCTTCACATACCCCCCCCCAATATTTTCAAGTATCTTTTGCCTTCTTTTTCATTTCCTGTCCTTAAGTGTTGTTGTTCACTGTTAAAGAGCTGTTATAGTTTACTCTGAAAGCAACCGAGTATCAGTGCTATCTCTGAAACGCCTTTATACATTACTATACATTACGTACTACTATACATTGCTATTTCCTCCAAAGATAAGGCATCTGTTAACCAAGACACAAACTCCTGTGAATAAGCACTGCTGGATTTTGGGGGGTGTGTGGTGTATGTGTGCACATATATACAGATACATGCATGTTTGCATGTGTGTGCATGTCTGCATATATGTGTATATACATAGGCAGATACACATACACAGTTTATATGTCATAAAGATGTAAATGGGAAAAAGCTAGAAAAATCTATCAAGGAAAGAAGCATCAACTCTTTGAAACGCAGAGCTGATACTGCTATTAAGAGAATGAATATTGGGCTGTAACTAACACTGGTAACCAAGGGGTTAACAGCCTCTGGTAGTAAGCCACTAAAACATGTGTGTGAACTTTGTCACACCAAAGAGTCTATGACTCTTACATGAAGTCCCAAGCAAAGAGCACAACATCAGCTTTAACAAAGCTTCCCGATTTCTGTTTTCAGTGAAATGGCTGCAGAGCAAAATCCCTACAGGGAGGAGCTTGGGAGAGCCGGCAGGGACAGCGGGAAGCCTGGCCCGCAGTCCATCGCTTCCTGCAGCCAACAAGCTTAAAGAACTTGCACAGAAACAACTCAGTTGTTTCAGCAGCTGCGGCTGCTTATAACGTTACAGACCTACAATTAAAGTACACTTTAAAAATACTTTTGGGGGGATGAAATTGGGAAAGAGCCTTCTCGGGCAATGAAAGAAACACGGTGCAGTGAGGGAAGCATGTTACTCAACCAGAACAGGCCAACACATAAACCTTGCCTGCTCTCCCAGTACAGTTCTGATTTGTTGATACAAGGTTTGAAAATGGATCTTCTAGTTTGCAGCTATTCTTAGTTCACCTGTATGGCAACAGCATGCACTAGCCTTTATTTTGCCATGGGAGGAGACAAGTTGGCACTATTTTAAAACATCATTTTCCTACACTGTAGGTACTTAAAAACACCAAAACAAACAACCAGATGGAGCTCTAATGGAGGAAAAGTGGATACGGATTTAAATTTTAAATTATGTTTTATGTTGCATCCTGTTTAATAAATTTCTCACTGCGGGAAAACTTTTTACATGAGAAACACTTAAGGGAAGAGGTTTTCAGTACCTGTGCAAGAAGTAAATGATACACAGGACACAGTTTAGTGGGGATCCAAAAAATTTAAAAAAAGATTACAAACAACAAGAGGAGATTACACTTAATTTGAATTGCTGTATGATGAACAAGCTTTCAAAACATTGAATCACTCAATGGCTAATACTGATGTCTTATTTGATCTGATAAAAAAAAGATGTAGTAAAGCACTTCAAAATACTAAACTGCATGAGTAGGGCTTCCTACAATTTTGACATAACGGGAAAGGGATTCATTCTGTGAGCTTAGTACCTCCAAATCAACATGCCATTCTGAGGGTTTTTTTAGACAAGTGAAATAAGAAAACATAAAATAGAAAAAAAGAAACAGTAAATACTAATACACATCTTCCACACAATTTTTGCCTCTTGGACTTCACCACTGTCCATTACAGAAGTGATGGACATTGTTCCATTTTTAACACATTGTGCTGGTTTTGGCTGGGGTAGAGTTAATTTTCTTCATAGTAGCCAGTATGGGGCTGTGTTTTGGATTTGTGCTGGAAACAGTGTTGGTAACACAGGGATGTTTTCGTTACTGCTGAGCAGTGCTTGCACAGAGTCAAGGCCTTTTCTGCTTCTCACCCCACCCCACCAGCGAGTAGGCTGGGGGGGCACAAGAAGTTGGGAGGGGACACAGCCGGGACAGCTGACCCCAACTGGCCAAAGGGATATCCCACACCATGTGACGTCATGCTCAGCATATAAAGCTGGGGGAAGAAGAAGGAAGGGGGGGATGTTCAGAGTGATGGCGTTTGTCTTCCCAAGTCACCGTTAGGTGTGATGGAGCCCTGCTGTCCTGGAGATGGCTGAACACCTGCCTGCCCATGGGACGGAGTGAATGAATCCCTTGTTTTGCTTTGCTTGCATGCGCACCTTTTGCTTTACCTATTAAACTGTCTTTATCTCAATCCACGAGTTTTCTCACTTTTACTCTTCCGATTCTCTCCCCCCCCTCCCACTGGGGGGTAGTGAGCGAGCAGCTGTGTGGGGCTTAGTTGCTGGCTGGGGTTAAACCACAACACACATCTGTATAAATGAAGAGAAATCTGGAGTAAAACCCAGTATCAATATTGTTATAACATGGGTCAAGTTTCAGTGATCTTTTCAATTGAATTTCAGCAACTGTTTCTCAGTAACTGAAAAGAATGGTGGCTTTAAGGTCAATTGTAATGGGGTTTTTAAGGTTAGTTCTCCTCCTCTAGAATTAATCCTAATTTTCATCCTGTGAAAAATCTTCAGGAAGAAAGCCATTTCCAAACACTTAAGCATATTTATTACTCTCATTTCCACCCTCATTATGCAGATTACTGACTAGAATAAACTGATTCGCCGCATATTTGAACAAGGGTGCTGTTATTGGCAACCCACTTCAACTGAAGGACCTACACTGGCAACTTGCCCGCAAATGGCAGTGAACTTGCATAACAGCCAGAAGGTTGCTGCTGTCACCTTTCTAGCAGAAGGGCACAGCCTATGAAAGGTACCAGCCTCAGCACGCATAGCCTAAGATACAAATCTGTGTGCACCCTGTGGTCCAGGCTTGGCTTGCCAAACACACCTGTGACCCTCTGATTCATCAAACATAGTAAATGCTAACAGTGAAAGAGCATCCAGTTCTTATCTGCTGCAAGAGGTAGGCCTTTCTGTCTGGTTGGTTGGTTTTCAGATCTCAGAACCTTCACTGTATCACAGGTGGAAAGGAAGTGGTTTGATTTGTGCCTGTGGGAAAACAATAATTAGGCAGCTCAATTCAGAAAAAAATGGGTCAAATTCAATTTAGGTGAGATTTGCTGCTTGAGGTAATTATCCCTTCAAGAGCTGAACTGCTGTGCTGTAATGCTTTCGAAGGAACCTAGCGGAGAACAGAGGAAGACAAGTTCACATTTCTTTACTAGAATGACTCAAGAAGACTTGAGGTCAGTGACACCTGAAAATAAAGCAAACAACAAAACCACATAAATACCTTGCACATCTCAACAGCTTCTGTCTTAGAGTCTAAAAGTTTTTGCCAATTACGCACTAAGCATTATACCTTCATAAGTCAGCAGGGTAAACAGCTAAATAATTCATGTTAGCATAAGCAGTGCCCTCTCTGTCACTGGCAATGTTATACAATTGAAAGGAGGCAGGATGGACACTTCTTGAACGCACACTGTGATTCTGGGATTCAACCTCAAACAAATCAGGGAAATAGAAAGCCGCTTCAAAACTAAATCTCACAGGAAGTGTTCCAGGCAAAAATTATTTCTACTGTACGTCATGGCAATACAGCCAGGGAAAAAGTAAATGAAAGTCTACAACTTGTTTGTTCCTGTATGTGGTATGAGAGAAAAAAGTTATTGCACATTTAATACACATTCCCCTTTGAGAATGATCACTTGAGAAAGCATCACTCAGATCCTTCTAGTCACATGCAGGCTATCTAGTATTTTATGCACAATTAACACATTCTAAAAGCCAGGCGGTTCAACAGGACTTGCAAAATTTTAAGTTTGCAGTACTTCACATTGCAGTGTTTCCAACTAATGTGTTAGTGTGCTGTAAACAGAAATACAGTGTCCATGAGCAGCAGCATTATAAGGTAAGTGAAACACAAAATGACAGAGATTCAGAGATTTTGAAGTTGGAAGGGGACTGTTACCATCCTCTAGTCTTACTCGTGCACCATTACATGACGAAAATTAAGATGGTTTAGCATACTAAATAACCCCCAGTTTGATGACATGATTGTAAAGGCAATACATATTTCACTATAATTAAAGCAGCAGATATCTGCAAAACTTACTAAATTATAAATAAAAGCTACAATAAACTGAAAATAAAATAAAATAACAGATGGTGTATAAGTCATTAAAGAAAGCCACCTCCTTAAACTAATGAATTTCACTAAAGATCATCAAAATCAGTGAAGTGGAAAGCAAGGCAAAAGCTGATGAAAATGCAATAATAAATCCAGAGTAAAGACTGAGAGCAGACACCCAGGTCCAATACAATCACCACGGCTTTTGTGGGTGAAAGGATTCACACACAACGGAAAATAAAAAAAAAAAAAAAAAAATTGAAACTGATGGTAAACCCTTTTATGCCTTAATCAGAACAGTGTTTTGGAACAAAAGAGGCAGAAGGATGGAGAAATTAGTTGAGAAAGCAAAAGCAGAAGCAAAATCCACATTGGTCCCCATTTAGCCACAAACACTACACGCATGCTGCAGATTCCCCATGCAGCCCACACGCTGTTCTGATGATTTGTTGCCATCTAGAAACGGAGCTCCATCTATGTGATCACTACTTGGCTGGTCAAAGACTTCGACCTCCGTGCAAATCAGTTCAGCTCCTTTTATTAGTACTAATGTCTTTTGTCAATGAAGTTTAAGTGTTCCGCATATTAAAAAAAAAACAACCAAATAAATTTAGGCATGAAGTTAAATTAATCTAAAACAACATGTTAGTAATAATCCCTAAGCTTTTCACATTATTCATAACTGACATTCACTTGCTTAAGTATGTCTTGCAACCGCTGTGTGTCTTCATTGCACCTCCTCATACTTCAGAGGATGTTGGGCATCGCTACTCAGGCACACAGCTTGTGCTGGGTGCTAACTGCTGAACTATTAACCAACTCAGATGTTCATTTTCAAAGTGAAACAGAACTTACTGCTTAGATAACCATCATACATAAAAAATGTAGAAAGGAATTTCCACTTGGAAAGTAGCCCCAAAGCCCCCCCCAAGTCACAAAGACAAGTGAATAATCCAATGGATTAGCACACTGTTTTACTTTTTTCTTGAAAGCAAAGCTCAGACTGAACATTTGCAGTGGGGTTTTCAGCACAGCACAAAAGCAGTAACATTGTACTTTGAGGACTGCTTTGTACTGGCAAACTGAAGTTAATTTTCTCCCCTAGCTGTAAGATGCCCTGCTTTGTAACGTGGGTCTTATTAATGGAACAAGTTGAGTTTGGTCTCTGCTGCCAAAGCAGAATAATTCCAATGCAACATATTTCTCATTCCTGGTGTTTTGTGGAGGTTAGAAACAGGCTTTTAATGTTTATTAAGCAATGAAGAATGACATTACCCGGAGACAGCACTGTGACATAAATCAGCCCAATTTATGATCTAGAAGCCAAGCTGTTCCAAATCAGAAATCATCTCTGTTCTTGTCACAGCTGTGAGAGTCTTACAAGCACAGCACTTCACTCTGCTAAGCCTTTTCTTAACCCATCCTTACTGGGAGGAAATGGTGAGCTCCCTCTGAGAAAAAAAAAAGTAACCCTGCATTTGGGGAGTAATTCAGCTCCTCCTGAGGCAGAAAGAGGGATTCACTCCATCTAACCCAGGCAGCTAAAAGACATGTAAGTGTCCGAGCCACCCTTTGTAGTCAAAGGAGACTAAAAGGCACCTGAAGAAGGAAAGTCATTTCACCCTCAAACTGGTTTCTAAAGCAAATCAGAGGAACACCTCTCTGGAGGTGCCAGTTTCTCTCCAACAACAGTAAATACAGGCTAGGGTAGCTACTCACTTAGAGGCAGATGTGTAATTTTCAGCTATCTAAAGTCAGAAGACATGAATACCACCTTAAGTGCCTGAAAGAAAACCATAAAACTTCTGAGGATAACCACTGAATTATGTTACTTTGGAAAATCAGACGGTGGTGGCACCACCCAGAAACAAAGAGCCTGAACAGAAGGCTGCTTCTTGTAAGTGCTGCTACTTCACAGCATCTCAAAGATTTCCGTAACTGTTTTTTCCAACTCTGCTTCAAGGCCTCCACTACGAGGACAGTGGCCAGTTGCTCAAAGCAAATTCTGTTTATTTTATCATGCTGCAAATTAGTTTCATAAGGCTGTTTCTTTCAAAAATATTTTTACATAAAGTGCTTCAGAGTTCAGGGGAAGGAGGAGAAATAAGAATGCTCAGCTGAAAATATTCAAGCCATAGCTGGTGCTTTTAAATAGAAACTTCAACAGTTAGGGAAACAGTTCTTTAATTCTTATCACTAGATTATTTACTCTTATTCACTAGAGCACAAGTACAAACATGTTTTAGTCTCAAAGGGAAGACTTGTAAGGAAAAATGAAAAATTTCCTTAACTTGCATTTTGCTATAAAGATGATTTCTCTTTAGTCACAATATCCTTTAATGAGTTTCAAAATATTTCAAAACCAGTAACAGATGTAAAGAAAGTGCTACATCAGTACTGTATATAATTCCTTTGAAATATTTGTTTTTCTATTGTCCCTCCACAGCACATTCACTAGTTACACAAAGTACATGTTACTAGATCCACTTAACAGTGCACTGTCCTTCCTCTGCCAACGCCAACCCAACTGAGAGAAAAAAAATAATCCAAAACTAAACAACTTCGACTTCAGAGAAACAAAGCAGGGTATCTGATGCTGATAGAGAAACTTGAGATCAAACCATTTATAATTCTGCCACAATGTTTTCATGGGACTAAGCAGGCCCCTGACAATGTCTACCACATTTTCTCTACCTAGAAAATTTTCTTATCTTCTACCTGTACCATTCCCATTCTTCAGCTAAAGAACTGAACACGGCAGATTAAACAGCACTGCTAGCTCTCACGTTTTTCAGGTATTTTTAAACCACCCTCCCTACTAGCTTCAGTACTCTGGCAATTACGTGAGATGTGATTCTCATTTCATGGCTATAGAGGCCTGGAAAATGTGGATTTAAAGCTTGTACGTGTTTGTGAATATAAAAATTTGTCATAACCCTAGAGAAACCGGTTAGAGATTTTGATAGGCTTGCAGCAAAAAAATAAAGTGCGCTGTCTAAAGTCATACCACAAATCTGTGCAAAGTCCCCAGGGCATCTAGCCAGTGCTCTGTCTAGTGGCTCTCCTAATCTGCTCTAAAAGGAAAGCCGCTTCAAGACTGGGAACTCAATCTGACTAGTAGTGAGAGCTTGAAATACCAGTCAAAGGATCAACAGAAAGAGTAGACTCTAAACTGATGTGTTTTAGGAGGAACACCTTGAAAAAATAATGATAGCTCTGGGTTTTTTTCCCCATCACCTACAGGCCACGTTAAAAATTTGTAACACTGCCTTTCAAGGTGCTATACCACACACTGAAGTAGTTTTACAACACAATGAAGAGCACGCACAACAGTTTTGCTTACAGGCACCTAGATCAATCTATAATCGCTACCTCAAAGAGCATACAGCAGGACACCGCAACTATTAAGGCTATATCCATACAAAACAAAAAAAATTGAAAAAGCTAAGGGAAGTTAGGCATAATGCTGTGAAACTGTCACACTAATAGCAAATGCTCACACAAGAATCAATGAGAACTGACTGACTGTTTTTCCTCAAAAGTTCCCCTCTCCTCCCTGTTTTCTTTCTCCACTGGCTGCACTAAGAACTTAAAAAAAAAAAAAAAAAAAAAAAAAAAAGCCCCAAAACAAACAACAACAGGCAGACGATATTCGCCAACAACTATTAACTATGCATTTCTACAGTGATGCAAAACCACTTTGTCCCAAGAGCGCTACGTTTAAATTGCTAAACATAGAAATGTGAAAACAGAGCTTCGTACTCCCGAATCTTCCTTCTACTTCCACTGCAATAGTGACCAGCAAGCACTGCCTATACAAAATGCCTCTGATAGCCACTGCCTTTTGAGAGGCAGAGCGAAGGCCCAGGATGGCTGGAAAGAGGCACAAAGATGTAAAGATGAGACTGTGTTTTGAGCAGTATAAGCTAGCATTAGTAAGAGACGTTCTTCGCAGCTGTAAGCAGCCAAGCTCGTTCAGTGCAAGGGTTTTAAAATTCTGCAACTCACTGGAATTGTAGTTGCCACTGGTTACGCAATCACTTAAACAGCATTTTGCAGCTGTGGCGCCATAAAAATCCCCAGTGACCCCCTGCTCTGGCAACAGAGAAAATTATGTTTCCTCATGTCTGTATTTGATCTCAGGATCCATTTTTTTTTTTTCAGTAAAGTGAAAGGACAGGCCATGCAATACATCTATGAGAGATGACAGCCTACGTGTTATGAAGTAGGGGCAAAAGTTTAGAAACGCCAACCATTCATGGTGCAGTTTTATGTAGACTGCCACTGCACAAAGCCCCTTCTGCCATCACAAAACAGCAGTTTATGTACAAGAGAGTAGGAATCAACCTCTCCCTTCAAGCAGGGATTATTGCTACTGGTTGATACTCACTGACAGCAGAAGAGCGAGCTTCATTAGGTCCTGGCATTCCAAAGCAATTGTATAATAAAAACATAAGGTAGACCATTTCAAATATTCAGGTCCCATAAAACATATTTAGAGATTGTGGTTTTTTAAAACTAACTTGCTAAATTCTGCAGCTCTCTGTGATGCAGCGAAGTTCCTGAATACTTAACTGGCCCAGAAGCCCTAGGACTTTAAAACATGCATGTAGCAGGTTTAAAATGGCTATTTATTGTAATGACTGACAATAACTGCACTGTCAAAACAGCTACCGAAAGCAGCCAACATTAGTCCCCAATATACACCACCAGTATTATCCTTTCATAAACTCAAAAAAGCCAGGGGCTTAGGGACTGGGAAATGAAATTCAATCTCCTACCATCACTTTATTAAATGGCTTCTGAAGTGATCAATGGAACAAGGCAAATAAAAACAATTAATCAAACCACTATTTCTGAAAAAGCAACCGATGGAACTGGAGATACTGCTCTCAGCACCTACAAGTTTTTCCTCAGCACAAGTCCTGGTGTCAAATAAGGTTGTCGAGGGCAAAGTCCCCCATGTAACTGCACATAACAAGACAGGATTTCCAGAAATTATGCAGTGTATTTGAGTGTAGATGTCAGAGGTATCAAGCTGCTAGAAAAAGTCACTCAAAATATAGCTCATTCTAAACCATCATGAATATTTTGGCTTTTAAGTCAATCCACATTGAGTGAAGCCCCTTTAAATACCCTGATTGAACCTACATAAACTCTAAACAGCCAAATTGATCCAAGACCACTGCAGCCCCAGAAGCAGCAGCCCTGTCCTACCCCAGATCGATGCACATGCCCCCGACAGTCTAGTGCCAGCACTTCAGTTTTCAGGGTCTGTGGCCAGAAGCTGACCTGACTGAAAATTAGCATTTTGTTTTTTATTTGTTTATTTTCAGTAGGGCTATTTTTTCAGCAACGTCACCTTGTATCTATGAGAGAAACAACTCTCTTCAGCAGGCACTATTGCCGGCTAAATTTCACTGACAGCCAGACAGGAAACTCCATCGGGTTCCAGAGCAACCACATAAGAAGGATGTTACCCATACCCGTTAAAATTTCATGACTGCTAAGGAGGAGGGTGGGAATAGGCACATACCTTTGACTGAGATTAATTTCACCCTGGAAATTGCCTTTTATTTCCATTTGCTATAAAAACAGGTGGGAGGAAGCAGCTCAAACGTACATGTTTAACTTTGGAAACCCGCTTTCCCTAGGTTGGCAAATGAACAGACAATGGGGTGGTATGTCTCTTTTCTCATAGTATTCTGCTTTGTTCTGCTTCCCAGTTACACTCCAAATACTTTCGGGTTGGATCTATCTGTCCCATTCTTTTTTAGGTGTCCACACTGAGCAGAAGTTAAACATGTAACCAATTAAAAGTTAGATATGCAAGTTTAAGCTGTTCACCCTCAACCTCCTTTTACAGCAAACGGAAAATCTTCACAAAGAGAAGAAAACCCTCAAGATGTATTCAAGCAACAACATGTTTCTTAAAACAAAGGTTGTCATAATGCAAAAATGCCCAAGAAACAAAGAAACTTCAAAGTGCCAGATACTACTTGGTTCTGATACATAGGAACCAAAAGTTCTGTCTAGACAGGCTGGGAAGGAAAGTCTGCGGATGTGAATTGTGATGCAGGCATATTTTTTTTCTATGGGATGGATGTAAAAGATAAAACATTTAATAGATTGAGAGACACATTAATGCTAAAGTAATGAATGTTTGCAGCAGAAATACTCCCCCTAGCTATGGAAAGTAAAATAAAACTGAATTTGGCTCGGCAGCCAAATGATGACTGAGCAAGGTCAGCTAAAAACAAGCCGGGTTGAACAGGGTGGTGGATTTACACAGCTCAAACACAGGTCAGGCAGCTAGAACAACTGGAAATTATCAGTAAAATTTTCAAAAGCACTTTTGGAGCAGACACAGGTCCTTCAGTCATTTGCATGCTCTCATGGCCTGAATATGAAGCAGCAACTTTAGCTAGAGACAGGACAAGCACAAGCCAAAGATTTTGCCACATCAGGTATAACAAAGGCAATACATAAGCCAGTCTACTTTTTCTTTAGAGTAGGCAGATTTTTATGAGATGTGCTTGAGGAATTGCTGTAGGACCTGAATTAACCTGGTGCTAGAGAGTTTTCAATCAACGTATCCTCTCCAAGTCTTCCAAAGCAAACTGCAGGGACTCTTTTTAACGTGTTCTTCTGATGCGCCAAAGGAAAGAAAAGCCCCAGAGAACTTAAACGGAGTAAATGTGAGGCTTCACAAGCCAGGGAAATAAATCAGAGAATATCCTCCTAAAACTTGGAAAATCTCTACAAAACCAAATTGCTGATGACTAGAAATGAGACCAAGACAGTAATTGTGAGTCTGTAGAGTGTTGCATTGTCTAGCAAAGACACAGAAACATTGTAAGACAGAGGGATTCCCAAGGGCCTGAGCAATACCGTGACATTTACAGTGCTCAAGCAGCAAGGCACGCCTTTGGAGACTCAGAGGCACGGTAACATCTCTAATCAAATTTACCCTCAGCTGGCCACAATTAGATTCTCCGTCAGAGTGCTGGCTAAGGACGGAAGATGTTGACAAGGAGAAAAACATTTTGGAACCTAAGACAGAAAAGCTATACACATCAATAGTCTGAGAGCTGGATCTGATAAAGGGTTTGGGTGTGCATGGACTAGAGGTTGCAATCTCTAGCTTCTAGTGCCTGGCTCCCAGCGTGGGAATGAGAGCAGGATGCAGTTTGACAATGGACTTACAGCAATCTAAGATCACAATGCTGCAAAATGGGCTGCCCCTCTACCACCCTTCCAGAGCTTCTCCTCTACACAGTCATGCGTTCACTATTCCTACCCTGTCTCACGAAAGAATTAGTAAACCTGTGACCACAGTCACATAAAAATGCATTCCCACCACCATCTCTCATTTGATTTCAAAGCAAAGCAGGGAGACAATGCTACTCCCCACACATCAATATCACTAACTACACTGATAGAAAGGAGGAAGCAAAACCCTACCAAAACAGAAGCGTCAGGGAGCAGCAAGGGCTGACTGGTCTCTAAGCCAAGGTGACCCCAGCGCAGGCAGCATCCTCACCAACCAAGGCCGCAGTCCCACAGCATCTGAACACAGCAGGCAGAGCCAGGTGCTGAACAGGCTCCACCGACAGCCCCAGACACAATGGTGTGGGAGCAAACCAGGTGCAAGGTCTGTCTAGGGGTCCAGCCAAAAGCAAAAGATGAGGCAGAGACAGGTCTGCAGCCAGGTACACCTACGACATAGCTCAGGACAAGAGTGAAAGCCCAGGCCTCAGCTGAAATAGAACTCTTGGGTAGAGGTCCCGGGTGAGGCTGCTCAGGGTAATTAATGCCTAGTGGTGCCCTGAAGGCCGTAACAAGGACTTCTACAGCAACATGGTCTGAACACCTGTATTGTATGCAGGTGGAAAGATTTTGGTAAAGGGGGGGCTGCAGGGGAGGCCTCTCTGGAAAGAGGTCAGGGGCTGCCCTGTGCTGAACACGGCCAGCTCTGCCATTGCCTCACTGCTGGCCAAAGCTGAGCCCATCAGCCACATGAGTGGTGCTGGGAAAACATATTTAAGGAAAGGCAGAAAACACCAGACAGGCAGGACAGGAAAAATATAAAAGTGAAAAACAACAGGGGAACATCAGGGTCAGAGAAGGAGGGAGGGGAGGTGCTCCATGGTGCTGGAGCAGATACTACAGCAGTCTGTGGAGGAGACCCCGCCAGAGCAGATGTCCACCCTGCAGCCCACAGAGGACCCTATGTCGGAGCAGTTGGATACTTCCTGAAGGAACTAACACCCATGGAGAGCCCATGCTGGAGCAGATTCTTCCTGAAGGACTGCAGCCCGTGGAAAGACCAATGCTGGAGCAGGGGAACAGCGTGAGGAAGAGGGAGCAGCAGAGACAAAGCGTTATGCATCGAGCGCAACCCCCTCATCCCTCATCCCCCCTGAGCTGCTCAGGGTGGAGCGGAGAGGAGTCAAAAATGAATGATTGAAGTTGAGCCTGTGAAAAGGGGGGAAAGGTGTTGTTTTAATGTTTGTTTTTTGTTTTTCACTACCCAGATCTGTTTTAATTGGAATAAATTAAAGTCATTTTCCCCAAGTTGAGTCTGTTTTGCCTGTGACTGTAACTGGTAAGCAGTCTCCCTGTCTTTATCTTGACCCATTAGCTTTTTCATCCTATTTTCTCCTCCAACCCACTGAGGAGGGGCAGTGAGTGAGCAGCTGGGTGGGCATTTGGCTGCCAGCCAACACTAACCCACCACAACACCAAAAATCAATTGCCTCTTCATCCCCAAATGCTTTCCAAATTTACCAGCCCTCTTCCCCAAATCCTACGGTTTGTGCAAAGAGCCAAAAAGAGCTAGTTTACACAATGATGAGCAAAACAATGACTCCCTTGGGAAATGGAAATGAAATAAAATAAAATGTAATTAATTGAAATAATTAATGTAATTTAATGTATTAATTAGAATAAAATTAGGCAACAGGATTAAGAGCTGTGAGCAAGCATCTCTCTCCTCAATCTAGAGTCCCAAATCCTCTCCTGCAAATGAGATATAGCTACACGTTGAGGGGGAAAAAAAAAAAAAAAGAACACTGAGCAAGGCTTACTGTCTGCTTTGGAGAAACAAGAGAGAAAGATGTCACAGTGGGCTACCTTTAATCTCTGCCTCTTTAAAATAGTAAGCCAGCAAACAGGAGACCTGAGGTCAATGCTTAACTGAGCCTGACAGGAGTCAAATTTATATTTTCTGCCTCCTCAAGGCATACCTTACCCACTTGCTAAGTATGGCTAAATGGGGCAAACTTTCTAGGCACTCTGGGCCACAGCACAGAGGAGAATGCAATAATCAGCCCGTTAAGTCTTGCTCGTGATCATGAGTTCTTCTTCTTTCTCCTGTAAAGTCACTGAAGCAAACAGAAGCATAGTCCAAAGCACAGAGCTTAGGATTTTTCTCCCAGCTGAATGCCCCAATCACCACAGCAACGCTCCCCTTGTGCTCTGTCTCTTGTGTTCAAAGACTTACATTCTCAGTCATATACTAGCCCCGTTTAAGGGAAGGTAGACTTATTCAGGCTGGAAAAACAGCTTCCACTCAGCACTTCCTCTACTCTGGTAGGAGAGTAACAAAAGTTAAAACTCCTTCAGGCTGAGGAAGGAATTAATCCTGGTCACACACACTCTCAGTATGTGTTCTAGCCAATTAGGCTGTAGTACAAAAGATGCGTAGGTGGACTGTCACACTGCCCTCGCAGCTTTGGAAAGGATGTGGTCAAATCTGTTTCTTGTGAAAGATTCTCTGTAAGCAGGTATTAACTGAAATCTGTTTGATCTGATCAAGCTCCTGAAAGTTGGAAAAATGACTGCCCATTTTCTGAACCTTTATTACACTCAGGGGACCTCAGTGCTAACAGAGCCAGCTTGGGGAGAGCAAAGTTCAGAAACAACTCTAGGTCCCTGAACTGCCACACCAATGGGGAACTACCCGTAGGGAAAGATGCTTAAACTCCTAGCTCTGATGGGCTGTGCTTTTGAAAAGGAATTGACACTTATGATCCGTGCTTCTCCAGCATTGAACTGGATGATCCTGTTCAGTTTTCAAGCTGAAAAAAACACAGCCTAACTTCTTTGACTGTTTTATCAACCAAGTTGCTTGCAGCTTTATCCAAGTATAGTGATTGTTTATCAGTTTTCTCATCTGTCATGTATTAACTTTTCTGCCGGGCAGTTTGACTGCCAAAGTTCTTTAAAAAATGTACAGTTGTCATTCAGAAATTAAATTACACCACATGAGCATTCATGATAAGCAGTATGCCCACCTGCATGCAAAAGATCCCAGGGTTAAACAAACAGTTCTTTTATTCAAAGGAAAGAGCAAACAATGAAAACTTGGAACATCCAAATAACGAATTGGATGCTTCAGCAGCAAGCCTGACCCTAGCCTTTCCCTCAACATCTGCAAGTTGCTGCTAGGCCAGCATTAGCAGCTCATTAAAAGACTCCTCTCCTAATTATATCCCATTGACCAGGCTTGAAAGAGTCTAATTGCAGGCAGGCCTGTCCCTTGACACAGAGGAAGCCCACACTTTTTAAGTATTCTACTACCTATCCCAACAGAAGCAATCACAGCTCTGACACTGAGCAAGAAGGTCCTTGTCTGCAGGATGTTCTTAATGATGCCAGTATAGGCAGCAGGCTCAAGGTCTTCACTGTAATACCAGTCTCCTCATGCCACCCTCCACTTTAATCAAAGCCCTTTCACTTCAGCTTATCAACCACAAAAACACCTTTAGAGACTCAGGCTTTTAGGCATACACAATTGCCAGTGACTTTTAAATGATTGTCCCTAAATTGTGGGAGAGGTGCATTCCTTTGGTATTTCCAGCAGTTTTTGCCTTCCACATCCACATCAGGATGAGACCAGGATGCGCATCCTTCCCTCCTGCTCCTTGGTATCCCTTGAAGGAACTCGGTGGCATAAGCAAGGAAGGAGCCACGTGCACTCCCAGATCTCTCCCCTCATCTCACACAAGGTGTTTAGGGATCTGTGTTCAACCATACTCACACTGCAGAAGGCAGTCCAGGACTGTAGGTCTAACATGCCTGCTGGCTTTCAAAGCAACTTCATCCCACCACTTCAGCCTGTGGCAGAAGGGGAGAGCTCTCCACTTAGGTACATAAGGAAATCCCAGACTTGTACCAACCTCACCTTCTAAATCAAATAAAGTTTTAACAAGAGTGTCCCAACTACTTAGATCTACCAGAATCCTAAAGGGCACCCGGCACACTCCCTCTGCTCCCCAAGCTGCTCCTTCATCTACATTCATCTGGAAATCTCACTTATTCTTGTCCATACTCACCATCAAATCTCAACGTTGAGCTCCCCGTATTTTTTCCAGCTATGTTTTAAAGGAATGTCACAGCCAAGTCAAAGTTTGCTGAGGCTCTGTTGTCTATGTATTTGTCATGATTGTACTTGGAATGGCTGCTGTGCTCTGCATAAGAATTTAGTTTAAACTACCCAGTAGGTTCACATGTGTCCATGGTCTAACAAACCAAGGCCAAGTTGCTTGTGAACTAAACTGCCAATTCACTATCAGAACTGGGATGAATGACGAAGTTTCTAGTTTTGCCACACTTCAATTCAGGTTATCTTTTCATGCAACTGAAGTCTACCATGCATCAATTCAGGCAGTAGTATATGGATATCAAAGATAGAAAAAATATCTGGAGAGCCTGGGTACTGTAAAACATGGTGCAGGCACTACAGTGGCTGTACACAAAGCCAGCTTGCGTTCAGCAGAGTTGGCCAGTCTGAGCTGTGCACTGACCTTCTCAGACCGGGACTATCTCCACAACCCACAATGTTGTCTCTGCCCCAGGCTACTTAACTTCTCCACTTTCTAGCAAGACCCATTAGCTTATACATGGTGCTGGATGAGGCCCTTAGCTAACATGCAAACCAGACGGCCCACGCAGAAGGAATGAAGAGCTCCTTTTTATGCTAGTAGGCAAGCAATTATGGTAACTAAACAGTTAACCTGGACAGTAACTCACTAAAATTTTAGGTGGCTTCCAGGCAGCTAACGAGAAATATCTTGGCTTTTTGTTTTTTTCCTGGGCTTCCTCTTTTTAATAAATAATTCACTGCTTGGACAGTATTCAGCAGAAATTAGTCTTTAATTAAAATTTAACAAAATACATTCCTTATGCTGGCTGGCTGGACTTCCTTAAACAGTCTCATTATCCTTCCTTTATGGAGTAAACAGCACAGCTACAATTTTCAGGAGCAATTTAATATTTTTGCTTTTACTACCAAAGGTGCCTTCATGTTCATTTCCTAGCTTGGAATCAATGCCTGCACCACGAAGACAATGCAACTTTCCTGTAATAAGGTTAGTTGTGCCTGTGATGAATTACTTTTGGGTCTTAATGACTCTCAGCATGGCGTTTCTTTTCCTCCTGCTTCACAGCTTGGAACATTTGAATTACTTTTTTTTTTTCCTTTTCAACTGATGGCAAATATCACAGCTTTGGATCTTAATTAAAGCACTTAATTGTTGAGCTGATTTTGTTCCTTGCTAAGGTGGGACAAGATACTTTTGGCCCGTTATTATTTCTCTCTTTCCTTTTCTTTTTTTTTTTCTATCTTATGCCTTTTAAGAAAGAACTTTCTCAATTGCAGATATTTTACTAGGGTTTTTTCCTACTAGGGATGGGTTTCTCTTTTTATCACGTTCTTTTCAGTCATTCCAAATATATTTTCTCTAATCTACTATCTGGCATGTCTCAATCCTCTGTTCAAATCACTTCAAAAAGGATTCCAAGCAGAATATTCAATTAGAAGAACATGACTGAAAAATAAAAATGAAAGTTTAATGATCTAGTTATAGCCCATGGCTACCTCAGCTAGGTTTTCGGTTCTGCTTTCATGAGCCCAACTGTATTCAATCATTTGGGCCACAAACTGTTCTTGCTGACATCTCTTCATTGTTAAAAAAAAAAAAAGAAATAAGAGGAGGGAAAATAAAAAGCAAGATGCCCGATCATTGATCTAGAAGAAGGTGTCCTATAGAAGCAGCACATCCAGTCATAAGAAATGACAATGACATGGGGAAGGGGACTTCACATTGATCAGTGTTTATGAGACAAATGAGAGTTAATTCCTCACTTTTCACCATACTGGCTCTTTTAAATCAGCACAAATGAATCACTCGATAGTCCCTGTCCTAGCACATGACACAAGTCACTGCATGGATTTTAGCTGCACTTAAGAATACAGGGGACTGAAACACTGCTCGCCAAAATTAAAACAGATGGACCCCATCTCACAAATTATTTCCTTTTTGTAACCAGCAGTCTCAGAAGACAGCACACAGACACCCTGACCTGCTTATCATACAGACAGTTGACTTTCATCTTGCAAGGTGGTTATGATTACCTACCAGATTATACTCTGGCAAGAAACTGGAATGCAGGGCTGTACACCTACAGGGCTTCTGGCAACAGTTTGCAATGGGATCACCAGGGAGAATAAAAGCACACAGAAACGGAAAAAGAGGACTTTCTCCCACGACTAACTACATATCTTACAAATATCCAGCTATCATTAGAAGCTATAATACGACTACTCAAAACAAAAGCAGAAAGGTTCAATGCAAACCAGAAAAAAATCTGTTCAATGTGTTGGTAGTTAGAGGACAGACCAAATCACAAAAATTATATTTGGGGGTAAGGGAGAATTCATTAAATGCCTGAGACAGGCGAGTCATCAAGTCTGTGCTATGCTGCTGAGGTTTTGTGAACAAGGTGGAAAAAATCTCAGCTGAAATAAAGTACCGCTGGGGCCTCTCGCCAAATATAACAAACAGTGAAGGCAACAGTGGGAAAATCACTCCTCAACAACAGGATACGTGCAAAATGTCCAGGGCATGATACCAAAAAAGCTGTATGTGACCAGGAAAACCACAGGAAGTAAAACAATCTACCTTGCTAGAAGATGTTAAAATGTCAGCCTTGACAGAAACTGAAGGAGAACAATCATCATTAAGGATACAAGAAATCGCGTGACACCAGCTTTCCCACAGTACAAGGAAATTACCTAGCCTAGCTTGTTTCTGCATTTTATTCACACTGGTTATTCGTAGCAAAATGGTTAAAATGTTATTTAAGGCATTGCAAGGATAAGGGTTAAAGGGATACAACGTGGGTATGTATGCTAAGTCCAAAAAAGCCAACGGTGTTGCCAGAAGGGGTGTGGGACCGCAGTGGGGAGCACTGAAGGTGTAGTAGGTAGTGAGAAAGGACAAGGGTATGCCACAGATATTACCAGCTCCTACTGCAACTCTGTATTATGTAGGCTTACGTGGGCTCCCAAAGAGTTTACATCAAGGAGATGAAACTCAGCACTGAAGGAGGAATTAGACAATTAGGCTATGGTAAGCAAGGACTTCCTGGAATTCTTTGATTTTAGCACTACAATGGCAGAACATATTATACATGCTATGGCAGAATCAGTTCATAAGCTTAGGAACTTAATGGGATGAAAGTAAGAAGAACCTGCAACAAAAACTCCACAACACTATTTTGCTCAGGTGGTAGTGCTGTGACGGACTTTTTTAAAAAAACAAAACAAAACAAAAAAAACCACAAAAAAACCCAACGAACTTATTTAAATGCTGTATGATTTTTCCACAGGTTTGTGTACATGGACATAGGACAGCTACCTCACTGAAGTGGGAGAGAGGAAATAAGAAAGAATTTGAAGGCTCTGGCATTCATTAAAGAAGTCATTTGGGATCAACTACATTTTTCTGCCAGAATATTATTAATTTTGCAGACAATATAGAAATTTATACCATCAGATTCAACAGCCAGACACTGACTGGGACAATTCACCAGCAGTTTCAGGCTGCAGCATACAACAGTGTTTAGTATGCATTTGTCCTCTTTTGCTATACAGATTTTGTCCATTTGGGTTTTTTAACCCAAAAAGTGCTATTTAGAAGGGGAGGGCAAAATAGTTTTAAAGAGCTCCTGCTGAATATGGGAAATAGTTCTAGCAGGGAGAGGAGAAAAAGTACATTCTGAGCTTAGTTTCCGTAGCAACTTTGAGAAATCACAGCACACACAAAAACTTGTTCAGAATGGTTCCAGTTTTGCCTCCCAGCAAGGTTTTGTGCTTTCCATGTTACTGACACTCTGAAATCAGTCATGCCTTCAGAGATGAGCCTTTAACGTGTTAAGATCTAGGCCACTTCTATTTCTGCTAAAATACAGGATTTGAAATATACATTTTACTTTTCTGGCTGTAAATTCTGTTCTTGGCATCTTTTTCCACATTGCTGCAGAACGTGGGAAGCTCTCAGACAGCCTGAGTGGCAAAATACCCCTGATTTCTCTAATCCTTGCATTCAGAGGGGAGAGGTCACACTGTAATGATAAAAACGTGCTGACACGTAGGAAGCCAGCTATGCTAGAATTAAATTAGAATTCATGCTCATCCTCTGGAACAACCTGACTTCTCTTCTCCTTCATTAGCGGAAAGAGGCTGAGAAGGGAATGTAAGTATGCAACGGTATAATTTAAACAGCAAATTTGAAGAGGAAGGAATGTGATAAACACAAGTAACCATTATAAAAGGTGACTATACAGAAAATGCCAGCAGACAGTCAGTTCACTTTCATACATTTCCCTTAAGGAAAACAATGTAAAAATTAGATGTTCAAAGAATTTGCAGTTACAGAAAAAAAATGCCTCTTGGACTAGTCACTCTGAACATGTACCACACAACAGCAAAAGCATTCCAGCATTAGCTTTCAAATTTTACACTGTCTGCACCTAAGGGAAACCTGGAAAAATAACAGTAGACGTCTTCCTGTCTAAATCATCTACTTAGAAACCACAACATACAGCAAGGGATGTCTAGGGAACGCAACCACGCACATTATTTATACATCATCTATCTAATGAGAACTTATCCAGAAGGAAAAGGGCACATTTCTAGATTGTATGTTACTGTGAACTTCAGGCATCTCTGATCCCTTTCAGTGTATGACAGGTTGTTTGCTGGGAATACAGAAGACTGCTTTCAAATGGAGAAAAATGAGTTTGCACACAGATCTGAACATAAAATGGTGAAGCCCAACAAGGAACATACCCTGAAGAAATTCTTGGGAGTCTATTAAGAAGCCAACCCACCTGGCCTCTTCAAAACCTTCTCCTTGATCTCTATAGGGAACTCAGAAGTCTGCTGGCAAATACCTCTAAGGCCATACTGCCAAGTCTCACAGTTGGCAGCTGTGGGGTTCCTACAGGGCCATTAGAATTTGACCCCAAGCTTGGTAAGTGCTGCACAAAAGGCCATCAACTGTCTGACCAGCATATGGGTCACAGGGGCTTCTCATTTTGGGAAGAGAAGAATAAAATTAAATTTAAAAATGTGATCTGCCACAAGGCTTTTGAGGAAACAGCTTCTCTGATGTGCAAATCAGAACTAAAAGGATACCCCTTGTATGTCCTTCTCCTGCTGTATTTGTTCACTGAGAGGACAGATCTGTATCTTGTGAAAGGAAGAGGGAGAGCTTTGTAAAGTAATATCGGTATATTCCCATCTGTCACTAGTTTTCAACACCAGTGGTCTAGGCTAACCAAAGGTATGAGCTACTTAATAAGGGGTATTTACATACACTTTTCAGGTATGAGTATGCATAATTTTCCACTGGAAGGATGGCTACTTCCTTCAGAAATGTCATGGATGCAGCGAATCAAAACCTCTCGAGTAAGAGTTGAATAGCCCCGTTGCTCGCTCGCTCTATATATACACACACATATATATGCGCTATATATATGCTATATATGTTTTTATAACATATATATAAGTATGTTGCTTTGTTGTTGAATAGCTACAGTTGCTTTAGCTCCATAGTACTTCTTGGACAACAGACAGGATCATTATCTGTATTTCACAGGCAAGGAGATAGAGCTAAGCATCTGCCCAAGGTCATGCACAAAGTCTGTGGCAGGGCTGAGAACTGAACTCTGGGCATAAAAATATCTTTTGTCTGTTGAGGGAAAGCCCAGAACATTCATTTTTCTAACTCTTAGTGAAGAACAGGTGTTTCACTGATGTAGATTTGATAGACCAATCTATGTCAGGAATTACAACAGGATTCCGATCCAGGCCAGGACAAATCATGTCCTGTCTACAGTTGTCAAGGTAACAGCAGCCTTAGGCATTCTAGCTACAGAGGAGCTTCAATAACTCCAAATTTTTCCCTTCAGCAAGTACTTCTTGACTGGTGTATGGTCACACTGTGATATACTGACTGATCCTGCTCTGAAGACGCTAAGTATGTTCAATTTGCCAAAGAACGGCAGCACTATTGGAAAATAATTCACAGAACCTATAGCATACCTCAAATATCCTACATGCTGAAGCCAAGAGTTATGTGTATATTTGAGCAGCAACACGAGGGAGTGCGTTTCTTGATAGGAAAGCCTCTAGTCCCTTTCTATGTATGCAATGCCAAGGAAGGATCATGAAGCTGACAGAAAAGTTACAAGGCTAGTCCCCTCTGTAGTCAAGGAAGAGAGACAGCTTTCTTTTGAGTATCATTTGGAGGTGAAGGCAGACACTGATGAAATGGAGAAATGAAACAAAGGGTAGCAGCACCAGGATACCAAGAGTAGCCATCCCTCACAGTAACAATATGGATCTAGTACCATTACGAAATCTCTCATCTCTTTGAAACAGTAAACTACAGCCTTGATGTCTTTCAAAGCTTTATTCACCTAAAAAACACGAGACAATTTGCTAGGGGAAAAGACCCTCAGGTAAGTGTGAGGTCGCAAGATGGTTGAAGGGTCACATTGCTAGGTGGTGACTAAGGCACATACTGTAGGCTCAAAGGATTTCCTTGAGTCTGGATCTTGGAGAGACCTCTCCCTAGTCCTAGAGCTGCCCTGTGGTCCATTCCTCATCCCATGACCAGACACAGCTGCTCAGCAGAAAATAGATCAAACAGCAACTAGCACAGAGCTGGGCTACAGCACTACTATTGACCTTGCAGCAGTATAAAACAAGACCAGGGCTGCTGTGGGATGATGATGGTCATGCACAGCATCTGGCTCATCCAAACCACATGGGGTATGGGAGATGTCTACACCACTGATAGGACAGTTCATAGGAAACAGGTTTTTACTCATAAGCTGCTGTATCCCACATTCCCTGACACCCATACAGTGAGACAGTGATACTACTGTAGAATAGCAGTGGTGTTCAAGGCCTGTTACTCTCCCCAGAAGGGGTGTGTGTGTGTTTTGTTTTGTTTTTTTTTAAACTAATTGCATTTCTTTCAGCACAAACACAGAAAATTCATTTCACTTCTGTTTATGCTTACTGTCAACATAGGGTCAGTCCTTTGTGCTTTGTGATTTGGGTTTTCATACAGTCCAGGGAAATGCCTGCATGTTTTGTTTATTTTAAAATGAGAAGATTTTTTTTCCCCTATCAGGCTTAGTATTTTTTACAGCTTATTTATACAAGATATTAACAATGGGTGAGATTTAAGCTGACAATGTCTCCTTAAGTTAAGGCTAGTTAATTCTACAGTCTAATAAACTTCAACATTCCTATAAATATATGAACTTCTCCTTCATGCCAGGACTAGCTTGACTTTAGCAGTCTTTGACAGAAGGACATCAGGTTCCTTTACAAAGCTGATACAGGAATGGAGAGCCATCCAAAAGCTGGACCACACTTTGAAGGGGATTTCACTAATATGATGAAAAGGAGCTGCTTTCCAGCTAGCATCAGTATGAATGTCTCCTCTTCTCTTGCCAATACAATGGCAGTAATACTAGTAATATGATTCTTTAAATGGAGATAGTTCAGCAGGTCAACAGGGGAACAATGCTAAAAAAAGTGGCTTAAGAGCTAGCGAGAATATGACTGATTAGGCAGACCGAGTTACTAAGACACAGCTGCTGTTTAAATATGCCTGAAGAGAAACTTTCTGGGGAGTACCTTTATGCTGCTTTAATGTTAACAGACTCTTTTAGTTTACTGCCATCATCACTAGCAATGGCATTATTGCATTCATCCTTCATCCGTGGATCTTTCACAGAGGAAGAAACTGAGACAGATGGGTCATGCAAGGCCAGCATCAGCATTGTAAACAACCTAAGCACCTTGTGTCCTCACGCTGTTCTCCATCTGCCTGGTACACTCCATGCCTCAGGTAAGAGCAAAGAGGGGCCTGAATTGGTTACATGGCACATTGCCTTTCTTTGCACGCAGTCACACAGAGCAGAAAGGCTACCATTGCCTGTTACTTCTTGCCAGTTAAATATTGAGGTGCTATCCTTCGTTATTTAGGCATAAACTGTTCAGGTGATGGTGCCCTTTGGCTCAGTCCTAATGTTTTTGCATTCAAACCTGTCATTCCAGTGTAAATCTTATGTGCAGCTGCCTCCTTCAGAATGAGTGGTCTATTTTAACTTTCCAAAAGTAAGTATTCACATCCTTTAAAAACACCCAAGCTATTTGCACTGCCAAGGTCTTTCCCTGTCTCCTTGACATCTCTTCCTGCATTGGGATGTATGATGAAATTCTCTGCTCCTTAGAAAGGACTGGAAAAAGCTAAAATGCAAGGAGAGGAAGGGGAGTTGCTTCTTGCTGCTTTAAAGGAGTGTCCCCCAAGTGTCTGTAATTTGTCCTCGGATCTGTCCTTGCTCTTTGCTTCCAGTCCCCTCTGGCTTTAGCAGAGCTCTGCTGGAGAGCTTCCAATCATTTACAGGAATGAAAAGCTTAAAAATAAAACAGGAGCTTTGATCAAGAAAGAAGTTCAGCTAGGAAGGAAAAAGGGAAACACAAGCACTGACAACTCAGGCGGAAAGCAAGGCAAAAGCACGTTCATTATGAGCTGACAGACATTTCTATGCCTGCTTGCAAAGCCAAAACCCTCCCTGCTGCTCATTCTTCTTCAAAATGCTCTGCATTAAGAGCAAAAAATATGTTTTGTTTTCACCTCTGGCCTTCATCCATGTGCCAGCATTCTTTGCTTTTTCAGTTGCAAAACATTATTTTGCAGGAGCTTTCAACTGTACTAAACTCTGTGTGTATGCGTGCACATGTAAGTGTATACACACATGTGCACACAAGCATCAGTTCTTCAATTTGTGTTTATTCATAGCCAATTCTCCCTCCCTCTCCTCCATGTATTTATGTCTTAGTTTGCAATAGCCATGCCAGTTGCTGCTAACGGAGAGATCTCTTCACTATTTTTCTATTATAAAGGAGGTAACAAAGCCGACATGAAAAGTTAGACTACCTGCCTCCTCCCAAATTTTTCATGATACACACAACCTAGCACATTTTGGATGACATAATCGCAAAATCCTCCCCCAAATTCTAAACATCCAAAGCAACCTCCACGCAAGCACCTTGTTTGCGTTTGCGAAGAAGACTGAAAAAGCCTACTCTGTACAGTCTGCATCATTCAGGACCTCAAAAAAATATCAGTGCTTAGGGTATGCCCTAAAACGCAGACAGGGTGAAGAACAGAGCAGCTCTGGAGAGTGCACTTCCAGTAGTCGGGCTATTTATACTGCATTCACCATGTGGGGGACAGGTCAACTGGCTGTTGGCAGGAAGGTGGCAAATGTCTGCAGATCAGGTCTGAAGGAGAAACCTTTGCGCAACAGGTAAAAGCACTCCAATCAGTTTATATTAGCAACAAAAATAGAACCAAGGTTATTGTCATTCTAAGCTTAATATTTTCTTAGCTTAAACCTAAAATCTGCAAATGAACTCTGACCGCCCCATCTCGAGCCCTTAAACTTTTTCAAAAAGACAACACAATAAAATCACTGCCACATCAATTAAAAGCACAAGTGAATCAGAGGAAGACTTTCCTCAAAGTCATAAAACTACAGGGCTCATGTGACTAATTCTTTGTTTGTTACACTTTTAGATCGTGTTTTGATATTGAAAGGAAAAGAGCACATATAATCCAAAATGAACACACTACCCTTCAGAGTCCAGTCTTGAGACACTGAAAAGGTCCCTGGAAGGATGCCCTTTCTTCAAATTCAAATACATGATTTGACCTGTGACCTTTTTTTTTTGCTTGTTTTTGGTTTTTTACATTATCATGAGAAACCTAAGTTACAAGAAAGCAAAATTACTGCAAAAATGTCAATGAATGCAACTACAGATGCTAGAAACTCAAGTGGTTTTGAGAAATACTGTGCTCCCATTTCGACAATTACCTTTATACCCAAAAGCAAATACTTTTTACTCCATACGTAAATTAAATCAATAAAAACTGCATGTGTCGGCTCTGTACTACTTATTTTGGAAAAATGTTAATTATTGTGGAAGTAAAATCCACTCACATGGTTCAATATTTACTATTTTTAAATTACTGCATGCATATATACAGATAAAGGAACCTGTTATGTGCTTAGAGGTCTGTGTTTTAAAACCAGAAATGACTACTAGATCATTTACTTTAATCTGCTATACAATAAAAGCCTGTCAAGCCTGCTTCAACCCAACTTATATTTTGCTACAGTACATCCTGCAGCAAGGCATCACATTCTTTCTCGAAAACTTGAAGAACCTGTCAGTTTATCCCAGTAGTTAATCACTCTCCCTGTTAAAAACATGTGCACTGTTTCTCAAACTCAACTGTTTCTCTCAAGCGGAGTTTGTCTAGCTTTGACTTCCAGCCTTTGCTTCTCGTTATGCTTCTCTCTGCAAGATTAAAGGGCCTTTTAAGAATCCAGCATTTTCTTCTTATAAAAGTACTTGTGAAATTCACTCATCTAGTCACCTTTCCATCAAATAAAGCTAAACAAATGGAGTTCTGGAAGTCCTTCACTGGAAGACGTATCTTACAGTTTTCCAGTCATGTTTTGCAACCCTTTCTTCACTTTTTCAATGTCGTTCTTGAAGTGTACGCAGGAGAACCAAGCATGCCATTACAATCATCTGAGTATGAAGCCATTATAATCTTCCGTATGTCAATGAACTCCCACCTATTTTAAAAGTGACAAAACCAAGGCACTGAACAGGATTGGCCCAACTCTTCAAAGAGCAAGTATTAGAATCAGGATACAAATACAAGAATAATCTGCTCACAGTCCTAATTCTCATGCCTTATATATACACCTAAAACTCACACCTCTACTACAGCAGCTACCAGGTAATCTGGTACAGTGATTCTTTCCAGCATTTGATGGGTCTGTATTACAGACAGTAGCAAAGAAATCATGGAACTAGACAGTGCATGACTTTCCCTCCTCCTTGCTAAGCTGCCCAATGGAAAAGTGCCTACTGTTAGTGACAGACCAGGTACATTGGGCTGTAGTTCAGGAGCGGTTAAGACAGGTGGTTAAAAACAAGAGCAGCTCATTCCAACACCTCCAGCAGGTACCACTCCCCAGCCTTCCCCCTCTTGTGCACTGCAGTTCCCATCTCCTCAGCACCTCCACCTTCCTGCCCTACAAAGCAGCACGAGACACACCACCCTGTCACATTCATCTTCATGCCTAGACCCCACCAGTTTCAGTCATCTATAACTAATCAAGAGACAACTTCGAAATACAATGAGAACAGACCATTTTCAAGCAGATTTAAATGGCAATCATTCAGATCTCACCCTTATCTGGATTTACACACAGTACAGAGGAAGTTTTCCTAATAACAATAACCAACTAAACAACTTAAAATTCAAATATCAGAAAAATACCAAGTAGGAGGGAGGAAATCGTGAATGGGAAAACTCCAGCCTAATTAATTATCCATTATAAATAAGAGTGAGGTGGTCACAAAATGCCTCATGGACTGTCATTAGACACAACTTGAGATTAAGGTAGGAAGGAAATTGCACATGTATAGAAGGTTGCATGCAATCCTGTTTACTGCCTGTATGTGACCATCCAAGGCCTGGTAACATTCACGTACTGTTTCTGTTTGGATCAGGTGGCCTCCACGGGAGGCTGGAGAGCTGCTAGAGGAACCTCTCACAGCCGAGGGACACCACCCACTTCCTGCACAGAGTTACAGAGGGTCACAAATGCGGCACTTCAGATTCCTCTGGCGATCAGTCTTGATTTTTCGTGTCTTTCCTTCAGCAGAAAATGATACTGCAAGGTAACAGTGCCCTGGTGCAGGAATAGCCAGCACATCTACCCACAGCACTGTTGCTCTCCAGTTTTCCAACAGAAATGCTCACACTGAACAGAAATTAGTTGGCAGCTAAGTATGTGCATGCCAGTTATAATGTATTAATTCCTCAAGCTGAGCAGCTCTAATACCAGGGGTTTTATTTGGTGTTTTTTTAAAAAAACAAAAACAAACAAAAAAACCCCAAAAACAAACAAAAAAAAAAGGGGGGGGGGGACGGACACACGACTTGGCCAAGTTTTCATTCCATAACCAACAAAACAAGAACGTACATAATATTCTCACTACTTTTTTGCTACAGACAGTCACAGCTTGCATTGGTATTTGTGGCTGTAGTCCAGAAATTGCTCCTATTGCTTAACAACCATCCAACTCCACAGAGAGCTGATACTCAATTTTCTTTCAGCCCACCCTGTTGGATTCTTTACTCATAGCTATGGTAATTGCTGTGCGAAATCTAGAATGGGTCATTGCTTCCCTAGACGTCTGCTCTACCCTCCTCCCCCATCTCTCTGGCACACAGAGAACATGGTTGAATCCTGCAATTTAGAAGAGGTCATGAAACGGGTTGTAGGGGTTTCTTTGTGGAAGTGCATCTAAGTGGTGGAGAGAAAGACATTTAGAAAATCATTAGCTTCCTCTTCCTTTTAGCAGTCACAGGGTCATAGCAAAGAATCTTGGGAGTTCACTACTTGCAACCCAGGGATGGGACCAGCACTCCAGGACAATGACACGTGTCTTTGTAAGGCAGGACAAGCCACAGGAATTCAACCTTCTGCCAAACAATACATGAGAAATATTTTTTTACGGGGGTTCAGAGAGGAAGATAAAGCACAGAGAAGAATGTGTCACCACAACATGCTCTTCAGCCTCTGAGAAGCAAAAGACAACCAGTTAAAAAGATAATGTCGTGACAATAATGACATGCTGGAGTGCCTCACTCTCAGTTGAAAGGTCCCCATTAAGACCTCACCCTGGATGTTCTGGCCTTATTTGTACTTGTTTACGGGGTTCAATAGTCACAATGCATGATGGAAGAAAGCAACATTTTTCAGGATTACGTTTGAAATCATGTCCCCAAATAACTGCCTTCAGCCTAGGGAGGAAGCCATGTATTCTTACCCAGTGTACACTACAGACTTGTACAAAGGCCTCTGCACAGCTCACGGCACTTACACGAATGAGGGCTTGTATCTCCCTCACCAATGGTGTCTCACTGATTTTCCCACTCAGAAACAGGTGAGATGTTGCCCAAAGGCACTCCAGGCATACTGGAAACAGAAATGAGACTCAAATCTAATTACTTTTGCCATATTACTTTCAGAACAAACGGGCCAAGCCTACAGACCTGCATACGCTCAAGTCTGCGTGTAAGCACTGCTTCAGCCACCACACTACACCTTGCCAGAAAGTGAAGCTACTGTTTATGATACAGTGTTTGAAAATATGCTGGCTACCAGAATCCCTAAACTTAGAGCCAAAGTTTAGAGACACATCCTCTACAGGCACCCCACACGTGAGAGAGAAACCCTGATCTGTTACCCTAGTTATGTTAGCTCAAGTGATAGAAGCCTCGGACAGCTATGTGGAGAACATGGTATCTTCTCCTAAAACTAAGGGTTGTGACTATACAAGTTGATCCATGTTTGAATAAGGATTACACAAGTAACCTGTCCTCTTGCATTCACAGTGTTCAACTACACAATTTCAGTGTTCTTTGAAAAGTTACTGATGTTGTCCCAAGGGCACAGATAATCACCTCAGAACCAGCTGTGCTTTACCTGTGGGTCAGGATTAAATTCTACTTCCATTTAGGCAGTGGCATGTGGATGCAATATATTTTCTCTGTCTCAAAACTAGCTCATCCTTGCACTTTCCAGTAATTAACAGACTGAGCAGAAGAGACCAGACCTATACAGACCATGCAGAATAATTACTGCTCCTAAGAAAATTCCTTAAACTTCCCCCTCCCAAAAGGCATGCTTGCACATTTATGTATAAGTCACTTTTTCTAGTTAATCTTCTTCCACAGCGCTATCAAAAGGACACCTCTTACCAGCATTACATCCACACTGTTAAATAAAAAGGGATGGGTAGTGGTGTGCGAGAGAATTATCATTAGTGCAAGAAGGGTATTATCTTCTGATTTTTATACCATTTTACACACAGAGCTGCACAGTAGCTGGCAGCCAAATTCCTCGAGGAGTATTATTCTGGGGCTTGCAGTTAAATAAAGAAGTCCCCAAGAGTTCTGGAGGTCTCCCCAAGCATCTTCAGAGAAGTTCTGATGAGATCTGATCAGCCAAAACCAAAAAAAAGAGAGGCCAGAAGAGGATACAGCAGTCAGAAAATAGATCGCCTAGTAAAGATATATGCCAGTGTTGCAGGTTCACCTTACCTGTAAAATCACTGCAGACAGCTTTTTAAAAAATAAAGTTTGCTCCACAAAAAAGCCTGACCCCTGTCAGGTTTTGTTTCTTCCATAAGATCAACAAAAGACAGGTCACAGCATTGCAAATATATTAATCTTTCTCTCCAGAAAATTAGATGTAATTAAAAAAAACAAAACAAAAAAAAAACCCTATAGATTGTAAAGAGAATTTCTCAGAACTGCCACGTTTTAACCTAATTTATTTCTATGGTCCTCAACCATAAGTTAGACTATCTGCCGTCTCACCAGTGATCTTTATTCAGCCTGAAATACTCCAAAGCCTCCAGGAATATATGGTTGTTGTTTTGTATTTAGTTTTTAATCTATCATTTAAGCTGCAAGGTGGCTGTGAAAACAGAGAAGTTACATTTCTACTTACAGGTACAAATTGCTTAAAGATGTCCCAACACTTCCAGTACATTCATAACTGCTCTCAGGTAGACATGATTTAGAAGTTACATGAAGTTCATTCTCTCACTTCCCTTCAAATAAAAGTAAGTATGTGAGAAAAATTAGCATACCTCAATAGATGATTGGTGAGTGGTTCGCTAAGTGTTGTTGGAGTTGCAAAAGCTCAGACTTAACTCAAATTTACACACGATAATTGAGAAAGTAAACAATATTGATTTTAGCTCAGTATCTTCTTTCCATCAAGGACAGAGAGAAGTGAGACTTGAAACGTTATGACCAAATCAATTTAATGTAATTAGCCTTGAAACATCTCTTTGCCATTGTGATTGTATCATGATAGCGGGAAAATAAGACTGCAAACCCAAAGTGTATTATAGAAAAAGATGGTCATGCAATACAGGTATTTCCATCACAACTAGACACAGCACTCGTGCACACACTTTTTAATGGCCACATAGTTGATCTCATCAACCTGTCAGTCCTCCCCAGAAAAGTGTCACAAATACCTTTACAAATTGTACAAAAATGTCTACAGAGAGCATTTCTGAAAATTGATGCCTCACCTGTCAAATTTGCCAAGTCTCAGAAATGAATACTTTTGCACACCTCTTTAAATAAGACGATAATCTATGTTCCCCATTCTGACCTTGGGAGGATGCAGCAGTGTCAGAGAGCATTATTTTTATGGCAATTAAGCCTTACATAAATGTGTGTAAGCAACTTTCTTGTTGAACAAGTTTTTTCTTTTTTTAAAAGGAAAAAACCAGAACTTTTAAGTTGAACTTCTCAAATAAAGTCGAAACAAAATCTTCCCTGATCATGCCAAAATTTTTGTCTAAATAAAATACCTCCCTAATCCAAATAAAGTGTGAAGAAGTGAATAAACAGCTTCTGAGTTATTCACCATGTAACAAAATATACAAGAGTGATGTTTCTGAAGGTGACATTGAGAAGAATGTATTTGGCGTTTCTGAAAGCTTTTGATAATGATCCTCACAGAAGCTTTATTTGGAAAAGTCAGTCAAGCCTCCTCTCATTAGCTCACAGTATGGGACAAAAGCAGGAGAGTAACAGAAACCAAACAGATAAACAGCCAACTTCCTGAACTTGAGCAAAGTCAACTGCAAGGCACACCAGGATGGTTGCAGAGTCAAGAGGTAGTTCATATACTTATTAGTGAATCACAAAGAACATCAAATTAAGTTTTTGGATGACATAAATGTTTTCCAGTTGTTAAACACTGTAAGAAGCTTTAGAAAAAAACACATTGTATTAAAGAACTGAGCAGCAAAGTGGCAGAAAAATTGCTTTTTTATACATTTCTAGTAATTAGAGCACTAGCAAAGAACAAGCACTCTTCTCACACATGTTAATGCACTTGGAATTTTCTGACAATCTTGAAGACATGGCTGTGATAGTAGTGGTAGGTCAATAAGAACATTTCAGTGAGAACTGTGGACAACTTTGCAGCAGCAGATGAACACAACTTCAGCCTGAAAGCAACTGGAATTCTTAAGTTGGATAAGTGCACAATCAACACAGTATCAGAAACAGTGACATGAGCAATGAAAGCGATGTCACAAAACATGTTCATAGGGTTTGTAATAGTGAGCTAACCCTCACTAGAAGAGTGAGATAAAACATGTGTGTAAATAGCAAAGGTGAACAAGTACCATTATTAACACTTCTAGACTTACTGGATTAGAACATGTTCGTACCTAGACGGTACACACAGTGGAGGGGCAATGAATAAACAAATAAAGGAAAGAAGTCTGAGAAGTCTTTTTCTGTCAGCAGAAAAAGAAGGCTCTGACTGAGCACAGTACAGGTCAACAGCGGGAATGATGCCTGCATTGGGAGCTGCTGGCATTTTGTTCAACAGTAAATAAGAACGTCCGTGTTGTAAGAAACACGTTAGGGCTCTACAAACATTCAAGACAAAAAAGACAAGCAAGGGAAAAACAAATCACTATAAATTGGAGTCCCATGAGCTGCCACCAAGTCAGGTAAGTAATACTGAGCACAACTTGCAAAGGAAACAGCAGTTATAAAAACAAGCCAGACAACTGGAGTACCCTGTAAAGTTGTCATCAAAAAGGGACATGTCTGGAGAATCAGGTGACAACCCAAGATGAAAGATAAAGGGCCCTAAGACTCAAAAAGGTCTCAAACAAGCAACAGCCAGATCTTGTGAACTTGTAAACAAGAAGAAGCAATGTTGCTGTTGCAGGAAAGCCTAACTGATCCATGGAAAAGCATATGAGCCATACATAGATTGAAATACGCTTATTAATTTAAGGATTCCTCATTATAATTCCTGTATTTTATTAATTGTAATGTTGCTTGTAAATTCTCATTAATATCACTGTTTTCCCGGGAAAGGAAGACACACAGAATTGTGCTTGAAGATGCTCTTTGTAGTCAGCTGGAAGCAGCCATTATGTTATGCATATTCCTCCTGGATAGAGATCAAACATGAAGGCAAAGGTAGATTGCATGGCATATTTACAAAGATACAGAGAGGAAGCTCATCACCTAACACAGGTGCCTAAATTATCCAGATCCCTTTAGTCACTGTTGCAAATGTACAGGGTGTTTACAGTGTTCTACCAAAAGCAGAGGGAGATTTTGATACCAACAGGGATACAAGTCAGGCTACTTCTACACTTGTGGAAAAATTACAACCAATACACATTCCATTTTCCCACTCACATCTACACTCCTTTTCATCAGTAGGCCATTACGAACTCCAAAGCAAGATAAGTATCATTATTCCCATTTTGCAGATGAAAAAAAAAAACCAAACCAAACCCTGCACATGAAATTGTTTCACCAGCATCACCTAGCAAGGCAATGGCAGAAATGGAAATTAAATTCAAGTTGGAGGAATCTTAGTGAACCAACACAGTGGACACAGAGATCTATGCCACACCGCCAACTTCAAGTGCTTTAAAACATCATTAAGCTAATGTAGAATGGTTTTCCATTCCTTACCCCACAAAGCTGGATTCAATCTACAACTGCTATTATCTAGGTTCCCTAGGTCACATTCAAGCATACTTTCAAACCTTATTTGTTTTGCTTTCAGCTGCTGAAGTTTTAAAAAAAAACCAAACCAAAACAAAAACCCCAAAACCCCAACAACCACTGTGACATAACAATCACAAGAATGGGTAACAATGCCTGCCTAAAGAATGGAAGAAATGCAATTGCTTGGGCTGGATCTTTCCTTATTGACTTTTTTTTTTTTTTACCTTGGATCTGTTACATTCTACTTCCACGACTATCTCTATTTCTGTCAACTCTATTAACAGAGATTTTGTACATACCAGATTTTTTTTATTATAAGGTCACAAACTCAATCTGCTTCTGTGACCTCAAAGAGCAGTTTCACAAACCCTGAAAGCCCTCACCCATCCCAAGCTACTGTTGCCTTTGAAAAGGAGTATCAAATGTCATCTCATAGCATTCCTTGAGGCATCCAAATCTTCCTCTTGTGCAGAAGTGGAAGAATGAGGCACTGATCACTCTCTGCTGCAGATACAATCCTGCAGGCAAGGACTAACCCAAACTCACACCTCCTCTCCTTCTCCCTCTCCCATCAGCACCTCTCATATATTCTGAGTCATAGTATACAGCAGTTGTTACACGGATCTACACCACCTTCCCTCCCCTCCTGTTCCCAGCAGCAACATAGCTGCATCCAGCCCTCCTGAAATGCACTTAAATATTATATTTGGTACTACAACACAAAGAGATACCACAATTTATGACAATTTTTGCTCGGGGCTCAATATTGGTTCCAGAAAACTCAACACAGCCAAGCATTCCTGATGGTCCTAACTCCTCTAGCCTGTAACAGAGAAAATTTTTTCCCCTACCACATAAAACAGAGAACGGCAAAAGGCAAGTTCTTTTTAGCAAGGTACTTTCTAGGTAGTGGTCAGTTTATGCTGTTGCCAGAGATACGAGGCAGCTGCTCCCCTAATAAGATTAGCATATACGACTACCCTAGATGCATCCTGTAAACTATTCATGCTTAACACTTATTTGAAGTTTGTTGACATTTCTTCTTTCTCTCCCTCTTTAAAACATATCAGAGTATTTAACCGATTCTAAACATAGGCTCAATCTCCCTCTTTCCTCCTCCCTCCCCCTGAAAAATTCAGGGACCTGGAAGTTTAGAGATTCACCACACTAAAACTTGCTGTATACAAAACCTGGACTTCACTTTACTCAAAAAACATCTGCGTGTCACATATCTCTTAAAAAATTAAACATTGTATTCTGAAAGATACAAAATATCCCACAAACTTTGCCTCTGCTCTTCAATTCTAAGGATAATGCAAAAATGGTCTGGTATTACATAATCCACCCCTTTTCCATTTTCCCACCTCTAAATCCTTTATTTGGCTCTTGGTCTGTATCTGCCTCCTCCTTTCCAATCTCCACACCTGGTCTGCTTGTCTCTCATCTGGCTGACATGCTGAAAATAATCAACGTACTGTCCTCTGCCACTGCTGTCACATCACTTTATTCCTTGAACTCCCTTATCAAAGTGCTTTTGCAACGTGCCCTTAACTACTCATTCAAGGCTCTCCAGTTACAGCAGAAGTGTACCAAAACTCATCTTCCAGAAATCTTACACTCCACTGCATTCACGTTTTACTCACCCCTTTCAGTCACAACTCCATGAGGTCTCCCCTGCTGCGCCCTTAGGCGGTGCTCCCACCAAGCTTCAGTTCACCTTCCCTCAGATCCCACATACTCGGACTCAAAAAGTCATCTTGATCTGAATAAGGGCCATCACAACACCTGGCAGATCAATAGGTTCGGAATGCAAAGCAAAGGGGGGGAAGGGAAAACAAACAAACAAAAAAGCACATGTTCAGGCCACTGATTAACAGCCAATGAACAATGCTGAAAGGGGGTGAACTAAAGAAATGCTTCCTCCTGAGTTTACCTCTATCTCTGCTTTCAGTGACACCATCCTCACCCTCTGCAAATACATCATTGCCTTGTTCCAACTGCACAAAACAGACTGAAGAGGCCTCAGGGGCAGTGCCCATCTTGCAGCTGAAAAACGTCAAGCAGATCCAGACTGCAACAGGAGGTGAGAGGTGACAGAAAAGGATGTATTTTTATTCAGCTCTAATTTAAGTATCTTAAGACCAAATTCACACACGAGTCCAAATACACACGCATGATAAACTGAGAAGTCACTCTTCTTCGTAAGAAAACGTGTCACTAATCACTTGTCTTCCCCTCCTCTTGCTAATCTCTCTCTCCTCAGCACGCATCTCAAACATGCTTGTCATCCCAGTATCCCAGCATAAATGCAGCATGCAAAGAACCTAATCCCGATGGTTGATGTGGCAGAAGCTAGGCTGCTGAAAAAGGCAGTCTAAACTTGAGGCAAGGTTTGTCCACAATGATTCCTACTTTTTGCCACACATCTTCAGAGCAGTGGCAGACCGGGTCTTCAGACTTGAAGGTTTGGGGGTGCTGGACGAACCTGGCACACAGCTCCTGCCATTCGGCATGTTACTCTCTTGCAGAGCCACACTCCGACTCAGTGCCCTCGCAGTTCCCACTCACAGAGGCAGAGCCTTTCTGAAAAACAGACATTACAGCCTTGTGTTTACACATGGGCTAAGATGCCCTGCCCATTTCTCCCAGCTGACCTCATGAAGCTGAATTTGCAATCACACATGAACAGCAGCAGCCTTTCTCCTCTCAAGGGCAGAATCACCCCGATGACAGCAGTGCTTGCAGACTCCAGGGGAGGTACTCAAACACTTCAGATGCTGCAGCATAAAAAATTAGAAACACAACTGATCAGAGATTGCTGTTTGGTTAAATAACTCTCTTTCTTCACATTCACTGCAGTGCAAAATCACTTCCCCTTGCCTTAAGCTCTTCTATCAAGTGTTTCCCTAAGGAAATATTTCTTATTACCCAAATCAATATCCACTGAAGTGGATTTAAGAATTTTAAAGGCCTTGATGTTTGCTATTAACATCAACGTGGATGGCTACTCTGTTGAATCACCACTGAAAGCATGTATGTTTGTTTGCAAGAGTCTATGTGCCCTGGCTAGTGAATTTATTTTCCATCAGAATATTCTGTACCAGCTTCTAGAAGGTGTCAGTGGATTGTCACCGTTTGTGGCAGAGAATTGTTTTATCAGTAACTAGAGTGGTTGTCTGAAAGCATTAGGTTTCTTCCACCTATCCTATACCACCACCCTGAGACTCCTATCTACTTTTGAGATGTTGGCACGAGCAAATCATCCACGCTGCCTATTGGAACATCATGAAGCATTCAGAATAGAGAAGAAAGTCACAAACACTTTACATAAGGTAAACATCACATTTTTCCACATTTGGAAATACCTCAGAGATTTATGAAAATGTACACTTATTTTCTTTGTAAGCTTCTGTTTACCTAACAAACTGGATTTGTCCCTACAATTTCTCAAAAACTAAACAAAGTTTTATAAGAAGTTACAGTGCCTCTGCTCCCAAAATTAGTATGTCTATTAACTATGCATACCTATGTTAATAATACACAATTATGACTAATACCTAACCCTTAAATAGTTTCACATTATATGCATGCTGTGTTCACATATTCGTGCATCTTTCTTCATCAGTGAAAAGACCTAGCCACGGAGGGCTTGACCTCCTGAATGCTAAATGCTCCTGGCTGCTACCGAACACCCACTGTTGCAGGTGCTCAACATTTCACAGAACTGAGATCCACAGCTGTAAAAAGGGTTTTAACAAAACAAATGCACATGCAACATGGCATCAAAGACTAGCTGTATACAGGCAAGCACACACTGAGGCCACTCTATAGCTAGGAAAACTGTATTAAACTATACACATCAATACATACTTACTACTAAAAGTATGCATTAAGAGTTTTTCCATTTCTTGTGACTCTACTGCACCCTTTCTCCTACATTCGAAGGCAAAAAAGCAGGCTGGATGACAGGGCAGCCTGTTGGTTACAAAAAGGCCAGCACGCTGCATTTAGCTCACAGCCTTCTGCATCATGTATCCCAGGCAAAGATAGAATCATAGAATCATTAAGGTTGGAAAAGACCTTTAAGATCATCGAGTCCAACCATCAACACAACACCACCATGCCCACTAAACCATGTCCCTAAGCACCGCATCTACACGTCTTTTAAATACCTCCAGGGATGGGGACTCAACCACTTCCCTGGGCAGCCTGTGCCAATGTTTCACCACTCTTTCAGTCAAGAAATTTTTCCTCACGTCCAATCTAAACCTCCCCTGGTGTGACTTGAGGCCATTTCCTCTCGTCCTGTCACTAGTTACTTGGGAGAAGAGACCGACACCCACCTCGCTACAACCTCCTTTCAGGTAGTTGTAGAGAGCAATGAGGTCTCCCCTCAGCCTCCTTTTCTCCAGGCTAAACAACCCCAGTTCCCTCAGCCGCTCCTCAGAAGACTTGTTCTCCAGATCCCTGACCAGCCTCATTGCCCTTCTCTGGACACGCTCCAGCACCTCAACGTCCTTCTTGTAGTGAGGGGCCCAAAACTGAACACAGTAGTCGAGGTGCGGCCTCACCAGGGCCGAGTACAGGGGCACGATCACTTCCCTACTCCTGCTGGCCACACTATTTCTGATACAGGCCAGGATGCCATTGGCCCTCTTGGCCACCTGGGCACATGGCCGGCTCATGTCCAGCTGGCTGTCAGCCAGCACCCCCAGGTCCTTTTCCGACAGGCAGCTTTCCAGCCACTCTTCCCCAAGCCTGTAGCATTGCATGGGGTTGTTGTGGCCAAAGTGCAGGACCCGGCACTTGGCGTTGTTGAACCTCATACAATTGGCCTCGGCCCATCGATCCAGCCTGTCCAGGTCCCTCTGCAGAGCCTTCCTACCCTCGAGCAGATCAACACTCCCGCCCAACTTGGTGTCGTCTCCAAACTTACTGAGGGTGCACGCAATCCCCTCATCCAGATCATTGATAAAGATATTGAACAAGACTGGCCCCGCAACTGAGCCCTGGGGAACACCACTCATGACCAGCTGCCAACTGGATGTAACTCCATTCACCACAACTCTCTGGGCCCGGCCGTCCAGCCAGTTTTTGACCCAGCGCAGAGTACACCTGTCTAAGCCGTGAGCCGCCAGCTTCTCTAGGAGAATGCTGTGGGAGATGGTGTCAAAGGCTTTACGGAAGTCCAGGCAGACCACATCCACAGCCTTTCCCTCATCCATTAGGCAGGTCACCTGGTCATAGAAGGAGATCAGGTTGGTCAAGCAGGACCTGCTTCTCATGAACCCGTGCTGGCTGGGCCTGATCCCCTGGTTGTCCCGCTCATGCCTTGTGAGTGCCCTCAAGATGAACCGCTCCATAATATTCCCCAGCACCGAGGTCAGGCTGACAGGCCTGTAGTTCCCCGGATCCTCCTTCCGGCCCTTCTTGTGGATGGGCGTCACATTGGCAAGCCTCCAGTCGTCCGGGACCTCCCCCGTTAACCAGGACTGCTGATAAATGATGGAGAGTGTCTTGGCGAGCACCTCTGCCAGCTCCCTCAGCACTCTCGGGTGGATCCTATCCGGCCCCATAGACCTGTGAGCGTCTAGGTGGCGTAGCAGGTCATTGACTGCTTCCTCTTGGATTATGGGGGGTTTATCCTGCTCGCCGTCCCTGTCTTCAAGCTCAGGGGGCTGAATACCCTGAGGATAACTGCTCTGCCTGTTAAAGACTGAGGCAAAGAAGGCATTGAGTACCTCAGCCTTTTCCTCATCCTCGGTGACAATGTTTCCCCCCGCATCCGATAAAGGATGGAGATTCTCCTCGGCTCTCTTCTTGTCATTAATATATTTGTGAAAACATTTTTTGTTGTCTCTAACGACAGCAGCCGGATTGCGTTCTAGCTGCACTTTTGCCTTTCTCATTTCCTCTCTGCACGACCTAACGAGTTCCCTGTACTCTTCTTGAGTCGCCTGCCCCTTCTTCCACAAGTGGTAAACTCTCCTTTTTTTCCTGAGTCCCAGCAAGAGCTCCCCGTTCAGCCAGGCCGGTCGTCTTCCCCGCCCGTTCTTCTTACGGCACATGGGGACAGCCTGCTCCTGCGCCTTTAAGACTTCCTTCCTGAAGAATGTCCAGCCTTCCTGGACCCCTTTGACCTTCAGGACCGTCTCCCAAGGGACTCTCTCAACCAGTGCCCTGAACAGGCCAAAGTCCGCCCTCCGGAAGTCCATGGTTGTGGTTTTGCTGCCCCCCCTCCTTACTTCACCAAGAATTGAGAATTCTACCATTTCATGGTCGCTAAGCCCAAGACGGCCTCCGACCACCACATCTCCCACCAGTCCTTCTCTGTTAGTAAACAGCAGGTCGAGCGAGGCACCTCCCCTGGTAGGCTCAGTTACCAGCTGCGCCAGGAAGTTGTCTTCCACACACTCCAGGAACCTCCTAGACTGCTTCCTCTCTGCCGTGTTGTATTTCCAGCAGACATCTGGGAAGTCGAAGTCCCCCACAAGAACAAGGGCTAGTGATTGTGAGACTTCTGCCAGCCGCTTGTAGAACGCTTCATCCGCCTCTTCATCCTGGCTGGGTGGTCTATAACAGACTCCCAGCAGGATATCTGCCTTGTTGGCCTCCCGCCTCATCTTTACCCATAAACACTCAACCATATCATCATCACAATCGTTGAGCTCTAGGCAATCGAAACACTCCCTACGATGTTTCTGCAGAAAGCGGCTCATGACTGAACTGAGGCACAACCCAGCCTAACTCAAGAATGTACGAACAGATGGTCACTGCAGTTAGGTTCTTCTGAAGACTTTAAAATTTTGGTTCTTAAGGCTCACTTGGCCAGGGCGAGACCACACCTCAGCTGTTACATATGTAAGTCTAAGGGGAAAAAAAGTGGCTAACTATGCAAAAAATTCAAAGCCTGTTCCTCATGACAATCAGTTAGGCCTGAGTGCCAAAATACACATGAAGGACTTAAGTTACACTTAAGGCTTTCACAAGCGTAGGGAGGCTTGGGGTGTTTCTCTCTATATTTCTTAAATCTATCAATCAGCTTTAATTGATTCCAGAGAAAATCTTATCAAAATCAGATCTTATTTCCACCCTCATATATACCTCCTCCTTCACAATGTATAGAAAATCAAGGCTTAAAGACAGTATAAATGCAATTAACCTCACTTTACCTATCTATTCTGGGAAACTGAAGTTGCCTATCGAGCTGAACATATTTAAATTGATGGATTCCTATCGGGTTTTAATTTTTTAAAACTTGCTAAATTGTTCTTAAATGGTAGATGGATTATTTACTTCAATCTTTATACAAATTCCTGTGTGACAAGTACTCCCGTAGAAGAAACTGAAGTTTTAAAATTAAGGAATCTGATAATCCATTCCATATGAAACATTCCAGCTGTGGAATGTGTTCACCGTGTATCATGGATGCTGCCACAACAGAGTTTCTAACTCAGCTAAAATTTGCAGAATTTCACATCCTTATGTTTTATAGTGGGGTTTTTGGTAGCTTTTTGTTTGTTTGGGGTTTTTGAATTTTTTTACATTATCGCTTAAGTTACTTAAACCTCTCAAATTCTTCTTGCATATTTCCTTATTTAAATTTTACTGAACATTTTAAAATCAAATATGAACTAGTAATTGCATTGTATCTAATTGGGCAAAATGCACCAACATCTTTTACACTAAGAGAAAAAATTTCTTTAAATAAGAAAATAGATCTAGTGTATTTACATAGCCTTAACTATACTTTGCACTTGTATAAAAAACAATCTCTAAAGAAAGTTTAACTCTTCATGAAAGACATACTGAACAGTGATTCGGTTTTCTTCCACAGCACCTTGTAAAAAATCCATTCAATCTATTCACAAAAGTGTAGCATGAAATGTTTTGGGATACTATTATTTTTTGCTACAGTACTGCTTTTGCACAATTTTTCAGACAGAGCAAGAGGGAAGCCAAGAGAAGTCCATTTGTATGCCTGATGATTTACTGCACTTCATGGACTCAGAACCATAGTTTGCTAGTTTTATTTCCCTTGTGAGCAAGGTTCATCTTAAGAAATGCATACCAGCTTCACCTCCCATGCTCCACAAGCCTTGGACTGCAGCATACTGCAGACAGCGTTTATGCAGCAGCTAACCAGCACTGAATCTCTTCGCATTTTGCAGTAATTACTATTTTCATCACTAACCAAAGATTCCCTTGATTCACTGATTGCACCTTGGATTCCTCCCTCTCCTTAAAACTGAAAGCTGCTGACCCTCATTTTAGAAGGAAAGGAATTTTTAAGTTCTGCTCTGACACAATGCTGGAAAATTGCTGTGAAAGGACCACTTATGTCACAGCTAGATGACAAGCCGCTTTGGACCCAACAGCTCATACTAATGGAAATCAAATCAGCTGCGGGAAAAGACATTTGACAGGTATACATGTAATAAAAGTTTTGAAGATTTACAGCAGAGTGGGGGGAAAAAAAAACACAAAAAAAAGTATAAATTAAGGGAATTTCTACCATTTTTCCTTTTCTATCAGTTCCATTACATACTCTCTAGTGAAGGGTTATTTGTAACTTACCCATAAAAATCTCTCAAAGCTAAAATCTTTACGTAGAAAATCTCAACACAAATTTCATTACCTAGATGCAACTTCAATAACTTAAAATTAGGAACAAATCATTCTTCTTCAAATGCATCGATCTACTTCTTCATTTCAAATCCTGTTCTAAATGAAGAGTCAGGCTATCCGGTAAATAGGTTAAGACAAAATAACAAAGACCCTGAATGTAAAAACACAATTTTTTATACCAAAAGTGAAGCTCCCAAGGAAGGAGAAAAAAATTCTGGAGTGACTGTGGGATGATTCCCCCCCTACAGAGAAACAGCATGACTGAAGTACCTTTTGGTTGACATTTCGTCAGGCAGCATGTAACTCGGTTAGTTCCACAACAGCAAACTGCATTCTTATACTCTCAAAATCTAAGCTCTTTGTTACACTGATTCAGAGGATGATTACAAATAACCAGTTGTATGCACTAGCTGCATTCACTGAAATGGAAACATTTGCAGATGTTTGATAAACACACAGATGTAATTATCACTTCAGATTTTTCAGCTAAAGCTGAAGAAATCCTTTACTATCTCTGCATTCCGGGCACAAATACACAATCGCCATAAAATTCCTTGGACACTGCCCTCCAGCTGTTTCCTCATCCAATACAAAAAGTTACTTTAATTATCATTTTGGATAAACATACTTGATATTTTAAAAAATGTTTTCTTATTTATTTCACTGCAAAGAATGCAAAAAAATAGTCTGATCCCTGTTGTCCTTAGATCTCTTGCAGTAGCATAACAAGGCAAGAGGAAACCAAGACAAATTAACATATAATTCAATTGGGTTCCCCTTTCTGCTGCACCTCAGAACACCCCTTTGCTGAAGTACAGGCTGAATTCTATCTTTTCCGAAAGCATTACTGAGACCTCAAGATTATCATACACAAAGGATATATGTTAGCAGCTCCAAGTCAACTCTCACAGGGCATACCACACAGTTTCTAAATAACAGCATTTAGACTTCACGGGGAATGTTGCAAACAGTATTTAGAAAAGTCAGAATTTTTAAACTTTTACACTTTTAAAATCTAACTATTACAAAGTACATCCAGTGGTTTCTTAACTTTTCCCCTTTATTCCTGTTAAAACAGAAATTATAATGCAAAGTTACAGCATAAAACATTTATATTTCTGTGCTTCGCTACTCATGCAAAATATATTTTCCCCCTATCTTTTCCAGAGGTGACACCTTAGGGCTCAGACATGCAATGAAGTTACCATGGGTCCTATAAGCACTAAAAATAGCTGATGGGCACGCTCTAATACCGGGGAAAATACAACATAAGGCAACTCCGCTGAAACACCCTTTATTAAATCAACTTCCCTTGCATTTGCCCTGGGCTAAGAGCACACAGGGAGATGTGCAGAAATGTCGTAACTCAGTCCCATGCCTGAATGCTTGGCCTTAACAGTGTGACTGCCGGACAACTCCATGTTAACTGGAGTCAGAGACTGAGGAAAAAGGCAAATATCCTATCCCTGGCCTCCACCTAAAACCTAGTCATCAAACAGGCTGGGGTCTCTGTAGCTGCAGCATTTCTCTAGTGCTTAAATCAACTGTTACAGACAAAAGCAGAACTCTCTAGCCTGGGTCTAAAGCAGAGAAGGACCACACTACCTACCTGCACAAGAACCTCTCCCCTGCCGCTAGGCTCAAGCGTAGGCTAGGACTCTGCTCAGCGTTAGGAAAACTAATGGTTGAAGAGCACCCTTCCTTGTCTCAGGTGGATCTTTCTTCAAGGAGACATATAAACATGCAGTCAATGTTGTCTTTTATACTTCCCTGTTACAAATCCAACTTAAATCACATTTAGACACGTACAATCTTGCTCTGACTTATTTTCCTCACAGGGCCACCTATAGCCTCTGGATTCCTAACTTGTCTTCCTCAGGACACAGCTAAGCTCTCCAAAGGTAACCGGATCGTAGACTACTCAGAATGAAACTTTCCTATACTGTTTCAAAAACACCTACCAAGCAGTTCATGTCTTCTCTCCTTTGCGTCTCTTCCTTTCTTTTGGCCAAAGACAAGACAGACAGAGCGGAAAACAGAGCAGTAAAAAGTTATAGCAACACCTGAAAATCCAATGAAAACTTTAACACGGTTAAGCACCCTTTCTTTGACAGACTTAAGAATGAAACTGGCAGCAGTGTCACATTTTCTATGAAAAATGTACAACTTGGGGTAGCAATGTTCAGCTGCCAAGGGAATATATGTGTCTATATGAAAAGTTGTATAAGAGTACACTGAACAGCTGCCAGCTCTATTATGTACATGAAAGCCACAGTTTAGATTTTTTAAAAAAATTTATTAAGAAATAAAAAAAATCACTCAAATGCATGCCCGCATGATCTGTTAAATGCTAAAGCTTTCAAGTGACCTTTACTTTCAGATGTTAATTATGCATCAGACAACAGAGTCTTCCAAGTTCCTGCTAAAACAAAGCAAATCAATATACTTTCCCCAAGAAATAACAGCCTTACTTTACAACAGCGTAAGTCTGTTGACAGCACTGCATGCTAAAATCTGAAATAATCCACTGGAAGCAGCAGTTTCTCCAATACTGTTGGCTTAAGAGTTAGCCAGTAATTGCATCTGATGAGTACAGGATACTCAGCTGTTCCCAGGATGAAACTATTTGCTGACACTGACGATCATGAGATTATTATTATTTATCAAGTGTCAATGAGAGAAAACCGTAATATATGCAAAAACAACACATCTCTCCCAAGGTATTTACAGTATATATTAGAAAGATAATACAGTTTATCACACCACAGCGAGTAATTTGATGAACTCACTTCAAATCAGGGTCTTTTCCTTGGAAGTCACTGTTTGTTCTAACGATGTAGAGAGACCAGTTTTGCAAACCAAACTTCTCCTGAACCAAAGGAACCACCTTTATTTTCTAAGGTCACTGCTGAGTCTCTATTTTAAAAAAAGCTTTTGGATTAAAGAAGTATATTAAATATATAGTAGACTTGGAAATTACTAGCTCAGTAAACTACTACAACAAACAGCATATTCAAATCCTTTTTTTTTTCAAATCATCTATTTGTAAGCTAAGGATAGGATCAGTAGCAAAGCCTTCACGCAAAAATACTTCTGTTTACAAAGTTCAAAGCCTATTTGTTGCTTTGCTGATCTAGTATCTTTTTGATTCCAAGATGATGTTGGTTTCCCTGGCAGCACTGTTCTGTTAAGGAGAAAAATATACCGCAGCTGCAAACTAAGGTAGCCTTTGATTTACATTGTCAGAAAGTGATAATATTGACTGGCAGGAAGGACTGCGCATGTTAAACACAAGCCTTAAGAGAATTCTTACGACTTCACTTGTATCTGTTTTTATTTAGTGAAGTCTCTGCATATTTCTCAAATACACATTTCTATAACCAATCATGTTACACTATTTTATACCAACCATTGCACTAATCATATACTGTGCCTACAACCTTGCTTACAAGTAACTCCACATAACACACCTAACTATTCATATTTAATTTCTAATTTTTTTTTTTTAACAGTTTGCCTAAATACTTATTTTAGCTACTGTTCCAGACTGGTCTGAAAAGGAAGGTAGTCTTGAATGAATTTGTTGGTTCACAATAGGTAGGTATTCCTCCTTACCGCTCACCACATGCCAGACTAGCGTATTTTAACTCTTTCTTTACTTGACCACACAGGATTACTCTAGGTCAAAATTATCAAGGTGGAGTAAAGCAAGCGTAGAGTCTCGAAATTTCCTTCTTTCTTCAGAGTCTGCTTTAGACTGTCATTTAAGTATGAAGCTGTACGCAAAGCATCCCTCCCATGGCCAACAGCCACTATAGCAACACACAGTAGAAGTGCCTGGGGCTGGCATTGCTACTGTTCCCTGGCCTTACGGGAACATGCCTCTAAAGGAGTCGAAGACACACGAAGTACCCTGAAGATCAATAGGCCCAGAATAATCCCTAGGATCTTCCTTACCAGAAAGGACTTTTCAGAGCAGAATCAATGAGAGTTTTGGCTTTCTGCTTCATTAAACAAGAAGCCTACTAAGAAAAATTCTTCCACGTCTTTTGTCTGTTGTTGAAAGTAAGACGAAATTTGTATTTTAATCTGGTGTGCCCCACCACACGCCAGCAATACATTTTTCTCTGCTGGACTTCTTTGGTTATTCTCCCATATCCTCTGAACCAATTCTATCTTCCTAAAAGGGACAACCAAAAATTTTGCGTAGGTAATCCTCTTCTCAGAAGTTTCTTAACTGAATTTTTCCCCACAGGAGTGTGGCAATTCCCAGCAAACATTTCAGATAACTGGTGAGGAATATTCAAGTGATAATTATGGGTTCATATCAAGTATTGCTTCAATATTCAGCTTGGGAAAAAAATCATTCTGAAACTTGGTCAATGGCAGATGAAAGCAACTCTGAATTACATTTTCAGGAAAAACACCTTTTTAGTTTGCCATTTCTGGTGGGAAATATTTTGCATTTTCATTTTGTGCCATTTTCATAATGGTTTCACTTCCTGTTTTAATTAAAACCTCATTTTTAAACGTCAAAATTCTTTACAAGATTATTGTCTTTTCTAAAGAACTGCAGCTCCTAGAAAGAACATGGTCATCGGCACAGCTGCAAACAGCAATGTCAGAACCCGCTAAGCATGAAGGCATTGACAAGTTTCTGTTACGTAAGCTGCCAAATAGATCTTCATTAGGAATTTAATTTTTAACTGTGCGGTCTCACCCCACTGTAAGATGGTTTCTCGTCTGTGAAAACAGATCTACTGCTGAAGTGGGGTATACTACACAGCCAATGCTAACATGCCATTGCTTTTTGGAGAAATGGCTGTTATTTGAAGAGCAGCATCTGCTTTTCACGATGTTCTAACCTGTTCAGGAACCTACTATGCAGATGTTCTGGAAGCGGCAAGTTAAATGGACAACCCCGACAGAATTCAGAATCATACCCATGTGGGTTTTTTCTTACATTCTCCTCCAACACAGACAGATGTACTCTGAGCACTACCTACCGGACATTTATGCCAAGGATGTGTTTTACATCCATTTTCCCTGGTGCTTAAGCAACCTTGCTTGGCACCACTGGGGGAACACTCTTTGGCTTAGGACCTTCTCCTAAAACCACATTTCTGATGGAGACCAGCAGGTCTCTTTTATTATAAAGCAGCCAAACTGAAGAGGGTTGTATCCAGCCCCTTTTTACCCAACTGTTCAGTGTTTGAACACCTGCCTGAGAGGGTTCAGTATTCTGTCTAAGGACACCAAAACATTACTCTTTCCTCCGCACTGCTGCTTCTGTCTGGGAAGGCAGTTTCCCTTCCCCGCTGAAGCTGTTCTGTTGCACACTGAATATTTAAATAGCAATTAAATCACAGTGAGCAGCAGTCTCTAGCCTAGGTATAAAAATAAGTTCACTTACTTTGTATGACATTGCTACCAGAGCAGCAGCAAGGTATTAGGATCCTCTCCCACACAGGCTGCTCTCAGGAAAAAGAGTAAACTGAACTTGCATCCCCAATGGATACTTAAGCCACCAGGCTCATTTACAAGGGGGGAAAAAAACCCCATATATAATGCTGGTATTTGCTGTGCTTTACAATTCAATGGCAGTTACTTCTCTATTGGGCCAACAGCCCAAATTCAGACACACAGATAAGTCTACTGAGAGTATGTGCACTTGACAGAGGCAGAGGAACACCACCGAGTTACAGGTTTGGAAGAGCTCAGGTGCACGTCTCTTACTGAGCTGCTCAGATCTGACAAGCTGACGGGCTTCTAAGCTCATCCAAGAACAGATTCTGAGGAACACGGGAACAAAAACAGTAATCCTACAAACTTTAGCTGCCTTGAGGATTAAAATTAATAGTTCATCATAGCAATTGTGATCTTGGGCACGTAGATCCCAATTCCCTTTCCAGATCTGACCGTGCCCCTATTCCGTGTCTCTGCGTTAATGTATACGAACGCACAAATAACAGCTTCCCTTGCTTGTCAGTATCTTATACTTGCTGGCAAACAAAAGCAAAGGGTCGCCTGGAAAGGAAGAGAGGAACAAAACCCAAAAGATAATTAACACCATCAGTGGTCAGAATGAGAGCCTAGAGTTTCAAGTGTCCGATAGAGCCCGAGGAAACGCTGATGCGGCAACGCTGCCACAACCACCAGCAGAGCCGGGATTACTTCTTAGCCTTTCAGTGGGAAGAGGCAGCTGTAAATGCAGCCCGCGCTGGGCAACAAAGGACGTTCAACGGTTTACAACTGCCGGGAACATGGAACAAGCCCACAGAAGTTACGAGGGTGCCCGTCGTGCCAGAAGACAAACCCGGAACAGATTCAGGAGGGGGGACGGCCGCTTCCCACAGGCTGCTCCCCCTTCACACAGCACACCGCCGCGGCCCGGCAGGCAAACTGGCAGCCCCGGGGCACGAGGCAGCCCCACCCCCCCCCCGGACAGCCCTTCTTCCCTCAGCCCGCCCCACGCCTCGGGCTCCACACAGCCCCACAGCGGGGGGGGGGGGGGGAGGCGCGCTGCCCCGTGGCGGCAGGCGCCATGTAACGGCCAGGCGGAGGAGGCGGCGGCCGGAGCGCTTGGGTTTGCCTCCGGTGATTTTAAAAGAAAAAAAAAAGGGGGGGGGCATTACACAAACCCGAAAAAGCTTTAATCAAAATAATCTGATGGCTAATTAGAGAATTAACTAGCCAATTAGTTCAGGCAGCGCGCAAGCAGCCGGGAGGGCGGGGCGTGCTCTGAGGCCGTACCCCCCTCTCCGAGCAGATGGGCCCGGCTGGTGAGGCCCCGCGCAGGCTCTGCCCCGCCTCGGGAAGGTCGGCCGCCGCCGCCGCCGGCGGCTCCGCCCCTGGCCCCAACGCCCGGTGAGGGGAGGGGAAGCGTGTCTCCCGCCACGCATCTCGGGAGACAGCGGGCACCGTCTGTGGGCTTGGAAGTGGCCGGTGTGAGCAGGGGGTGTTTCAGGAGGCTTCGTCCAGTTACACCTAAAGGGCTCCTTCACCGCCGTTAACACGGCTACCCAAATCACTCGGCTTCATCTTTACGCAAAGCCCCATAAGCTGCCGGAGCGGTATCGCAGACGTCCCAAAGCCTTGTTTCAGATCAAGCAGTTTCGGTGGTAGCAGGTACACGCGGATGTAGCGGGCGCGTGATGTGCACAGGTGCCTGTGCACAGGCAGAGCGGGAAGGAAACCAAAATCCCCCATCCCTCCTGCCGCTGCGCCGCCGGCTTCCCCCAGCTTCAAAGCAAACCACGCAGGGTGGGATTTTTCAAAAACCACTCGGTACATTGGTTTGACTCTGATGCCGCTGAAGTACCCGATTAAACTCCTGTTTGTAGTGAAAGCACGGTTACGTCGACACTGTTTATCCCATCGAGAATTTCCCACTACCTCATTTTATCAGTGAATAATAAACAATTCTCAACAGTCTCCCACTTCTCAGTAGGCTGAGATGTGCTCAGTTACCCAAAGTTACCCAAACATCCTCATCTGGAAAGAAGTAAAAGAAAAAGAACTGTCTGGCAGTAGGAATATCCGTCTTTTTCCATGAAGGGCTCCGTGCATCAGCAAAAATGTTCCACTATTTTTTTTGATAAAATACTTGGATTATGAGGGAAAAAATTGTTTTGGAGATAAAAATTAAAGCCATGAGTCTTGCTCCAAATGTATGCAAACAGTACAAGAAAACGGTCAAGTCTCTTTACAAAAATAGCACCAATGCCTCAGTGTCACTTAACCATGACAAAGAGGCTGCAGCCAGCAACAGTTTACGCAGTTCTTCTTCTGAACTGGATTTCACAGGGAGGAAAAACAAAGCCGCCAACAACAACAAAGAAACCCAAACCACAAACAATCGGTGCCAGTGGGACCTTCCTATACTTCTATCAACTTGGCAAAGCTACAAGGCCATTCTTGTGTACTCTAGAGCATTATGGATTAGACTGATCCTTCACTAAAGAGCGATTTATACTTGGAGGATAGGTGGACACTACATGTCATTCCAAAAAATATACTGACCCTGGAAGAAAATGAAGAAGCACCTAAGCAAGCCAGGAAACTTGACAGCATTTTCCACACCACAAGCAACAAACGTTACTGTTAAGAGAGATCAAGACAAGGCATCATTTTTTTAAAAACAAGACAAAAAAAAGCAGAATGTTTTTTCACTCGACATCACAGATACTTATTTGGAAAACAAAACAAACAAAAATCAACAAGCTAACATCAAAGTAAAGCCACACAGACCTGAAGAATTTATCTTGCTTCAGCATGACTCATGAACCCATTTCCGCTCCTAAATCCCCAGTAAAATGCCTTTTTGCAATCACCATTTGTGTGTTATAATAAAAAGATACATTAAAGAACAAAGATCAGTAGAATGCAAGGAACTATCATGAAATTTCAGGTGCTGATCTTGCAGCTGCCAAGACAGCAGGCCTTGCTTATCTTTGCAGGCAACTACAGATGCTTTAAGTACATGAGGGGGTTTAACTGAATGAAACATTCCCTATTTTAAGCATTTACAGAATTTTGTGACAAAGGGATTGTTCTAGCCCCTATTTTCCATCCTATATAACAGAGGCCATAGGATTTTTTCATTCAGAAACTCAGTTGTCCTAGACGCAGTGTAATGAATGATTTTAAATCCTCAAGGATGATTTAAACCTTCATCAGTGAGATTTTTCCATTGGTTAATTAGTTTTAAAACATGTGCCTTGACTCTAGTCCAAATTTGTTCAGCATCAACTTCCAGCCATCCGGCATTGACATTTTTTCCTACTTGAAAGGAGGACCCTTTGATTTTTAAATTCGCTTTTCCTTAGAGTTTGACCAATCCACCATCAATAACCCTGTTCTTGGCTAAACTCCAAAGATGGAATTTCTTTAATCTCTCATCAGAAGGAAAATATGTCAGGCCTCAATCACCCTTTTCTCTTGTTTCAGGACTTTTTCTACTATCCAACATACTTTTCAATGCATAAGCCTCGGGACCAGCCCAATTATTTTCTCAATTCTCCTATTAATGCCGTAGACATATACCTGGTACACCTGGTCCTTTTTATACAACCAAGGACCATATTTGTTTTAACTGTCATCCAACACCAGGAATTTTCATCCTGTCAGATATCTATGCTGAACCATAAACGCCTTAAAGAGGCATTTGCTTCCAAAATACAATCCTCATAACAGATGTATAATCCTGAATACATCACCTTGCATTTGGCTCTATTAACACGTACATTTCAAAATGAGACCAGTTTGACATGTAAGCAAGATTTCTCATGAGCAATTTCTACCTATCATTGCAAATACTGAGAGTTACCACATTTAACCTTCAAATAATTACAATTTTTCTTCCTATCTTGATATACATCAACAACATTGTGATAGACCAAAACCAGTTTTTCACAGGAACCTACTGGAATGCTTTCTAGAACGAGTATTCTCATTTCTGCTTTCTACAGTCACTTGACTAGCGTGTAATCCATCTAGTTTTCCTGTGTGTTACCAATTTTTTAATCTTGACGTTATTTTGACATGGTGTTCGCCAGCTCTCACAGGAGCCTACCAGGTCAACAAAATTCTTCACGGTCAATCAAAACGAAAGTATTTTCTTTGGCAACACCTGCCATGTGCATGACTGCCCAGAAGACAGGAATCCCCTTTATCAAAGGATCATTTCATTTTAGTCAAGGAATTATTTTTCATATTTTATTTAATTCATGTGAACATTCAGAGCACTTCTACTTTTAAAGATAGGCCATAAGTGTAGAAATAAGCTGCTGTATCTAGGAAGAAGAGAGTGTCTTTGCTCTGTGGCCATGGATATGGTGGATTTTTCCCAGCTGGGAGAACTTACCCTCGGAATCCTTTTCTTCAGATATTTATTCCTGAGAGATAAAGTGAGTAACGACATTTGAAAGTGCACAGGCAAATCTGATGTTCTCGTACAGGTACTGAAAAATTTCCATTTAGCTACTTAATAACTACCAGTGCAAGGTAGTTCATTCTGACCAGAAAATTAAATACACTGGAAGTTTGTGTCACCACAGGACATTCATTTGCTCTCATAAGAGACCAGAAGTGCTTTGAAGGCAAGCTTTTTAATGCCTGTAAACCAGTGGCGATGGCAAGCAGAGAGGCAAATTAATTGCCGTCTCCGTAGTTATATTAGGAACCCATAGGCATAAGGTTGACACTTTCTCAGATAAATACGGCTGGGAGAACATATAGGACTTCATTAATTTGCAATAATTGGCAATACTCCAAAGAGAAAAATCAAAATTATTTCATCCCTGAGACAAAAAAATTCTTTAGTTTAAATCTCCACAAAGAAACTGGCTTTACAGTGTACAGGCAGCTTACGCTTTGTCAGGATGCATAGAAAAATGAGAGTACAGTAACCACTGCTAGAACGATTGCAATAGTGTATCACTGACAGTCTAGCTACAACTATCTACTAACTGTATTTCAGAAAGCAATGTTAGTTACAGACCACTGAGAAGCATACAAGAAAATATTTGACATTCCCAGTGTGTAAGCTTCTGAATTCCCCTGCCACTGTCTCAGTTCTTGAAAGTCTACAGCAAAACCAGCATTTGATGAAAGCCAGCAGCCTTGCTCTTCACAGAACAGAAATTTCTTTGAAGAATTCTGTAGATTAACAACTTTTTAAGAAAAAAAAAATTAAAGAAAATCTGACATTGCTGCCTCCTGATGGGGATATATACTGGTTATAGGCTTTTACTCAGACATCTGAACAGGAAGCTGTGATTTTTACCTGGTTGAACTGAAATGAGTAGAACTGAACTGTCTCGACCAAGAAAAAGGTCCAGAACACCTCAGGGAAAGATGATTTTTTTAGGACCTTTCTTTGACAGGGGTCTAAGCAACTATTTCCTTTGATAAAAATCAGATCTAGATTCCCTTTCTGAATTGTACAGGCTGTTTTTTTGAAACCCATCACATTTAAGCAAAATCGTACAACGGGGCCACACCACATAGTCCTCTTGGAGCATCATACTGTTCTCACTGCAAGACCGATATCCCCATTGTCACAAAACACAGCACCAAACTCCCAACCAGAAAACATAAAATTATGAAGTTACCCTTTAATTATCAATCAATATCATTCAACTCTTTTGTCCTATTTTTGGAGATCCACAGACTTGTAACCTGTATGTGGACACTGTTGGGGAACTGCTATGCCTTGACACCCACTGGACACGTGTTATTTTGACATTTAGCCTATAGAGCCATCCTGTCACCAGTCCAATGCCAAAATCCCTGTGATGGTTCTGGCTGGCAGAGCTGCCATCTCCTAACTTTGCCATCATTCATTCGAGTTCTAAAGCTACTGAGGGTAGGTCTTTACTTGAAAATCCCCCTAGTTTGATAAACCTGCCTGGATAAAGTCTCCATTAAATAGTAATTATAAACATATACATCGTTACCACTCATTGACTGTGGTGTCTTAGAAAAGATTCATTATTTAAACCGTAACAGGTCAGTTACCTCTGTTGGTGAAACAGAGGTAGGAGAGAATTACATGGAAATACTTCTTTGCCACGGTGCTTCTTGTTAATCTGGCAATCATTAACCTGTTTGTACCATTAGTTACTCATTAACTTCTAAATCTCCATAATCAAATGCTCTTAGCCTTTCAATCCATAATCCCAGACTGGGGGTAGCACGTTTAACTCACCAGCATAAGGGTGAATATGCCTCAAGAAACTGCTAAAGTTCAAACAAACCAAAATTACCAAAGCATGCCTTTTCTAAACAAGCCCAATTACATTCACAGCCCTGACAACAAAGAGAATTTTATTTCTTCGGAAAAAAACAAGAAGGCTTTAAATCAGGCCAGCCAAGATTATGTGTGAGTTTCCCTAAAACTCGTCAGACAACTTCAGCTGAAAGATACTTATCAACAAATTATGAAAGTACCAAAGGTTCTTACAAGTTTTATCACAATGGTCTTTTCTCAGCTGTTCGTCTTCTTAAGTAAAGAAAAGCAGGTGTTTGACCAAGATAATATTGGTTTTATTTTTTATTAATAGAAAAGATTAAATTCTGGTAAGAAAGGCAAAATTGAAGCAAAGAGCCTGTTTTAGTTACCCAAGGTGTAAGGATTTGATTCTACCTGTGCACCAAGAATGCAAGTGTGTGCACTGTTCTAGGTCTACAAGAACAAAACCCACAAAACCCACCCCACACAGCTGTTGGTACATACTTGGAGCCCAGCTTTCACCTGCATGCATTGCAAGTGTCTTCAGCGTTTAACACCGAGTCATACTGAAGGGAGAAGTAACTAGCTGAGGGAATGGATGGAGTTTTTTTATAGCTATTACCACAACATAAAGAATTGTGTAGAAACAGTGGAGGAGTCCCATGTGCTTCATTTTGGTTGTGCATTGCACAGGGGACCGATGCAGTATTCCTCCCAGGCAGACCATCAGCTCTATTACATGTGGTCACAAACACAGTTTTGGATGGGGTGGCAGTGAGGGCAACGTCTCCATGAGCAGCTTTCAATAATTGTTGCTGCTTCCAGGCTTTTCCAGATACACAGCCTGGTCTCAGTGCTACTCATGCGTATTCTTAGCTTCCTGCTGCACTGGGTACTGTGCTCCTGTCCTACACACCTATGCTCAAGCATATTCTAGTCTAAGCACTGGGGAACATGGCACAAATTAAGAACATAAAATAAGGAGCCTAAGAGACCAGTAAGGGAGTTTGGGAAACAAATAAAAATTAAATTATCCTTTGCTTCATGGCTCCCATCCTATCTCTTTCTCTGCTCTTCTCTGCTCCAAGGCAGCAGAAACCTACGCAACACATTACAAGACGGAGCTCTGGAGGATGAAGAACAGTTGGGGTTTTCTGTGCTTAAGACAGACGGTTTCAGCCCTACACGAGGCTGTGCACTCAGCTGCAGCCACCAAATCAGTAACTTGTGGCAGGTGCTAACTTTCAGAGATACACCCCTCTTCAGTTGAGCAGAGCCATGAATTAGCTGTTTCCTACCATCGCTGCGCACCTGCTAAGTGCGTTTCTTGTGTTTTCCTTAAACCACCTTGCATCCACCAACTTGACCAAAACGCTTGCGAGCGTGCATGCTCAGAACTTCAGGGAAGTGGAACCGGATCCTCGAAGAAGTCGTCAGGGTCCATCACAGCACAAAGAATGGCAGCATTACTATAATTTCAAAGATTACCTCATATAAAGAAAAAAAAAAAGGAACTACTTGCTATGATGTGAAACATGAACTTCCTTGTGAAAAGTAATTAGCGTAGAGTAGTTTCTGATTTGGGACGGTAGAGGAAAGCTATTAATTGTTTGATACAAAGCTACGTCAAAGGATGCAAACATCCTTCAGTCGAAGGTAAGAATAGACAATGTTTCATATGGAAACTCAATTCTTTTTACATTTGATAAGTTAGAATTACATTATCTATTTCAGTTGCAGCATGAAATTTTATACGGCAGCATGAGATACCACCTCGGTGTTTTTCTGAGCTGCTTTCATTCTTCATACTATTTTCCTTGTTATCATTCATTGTGTGTTTGGATTGATGTCACCTAGAGGTACTTGAATGTCTAGGGTATTTTTTTCTCAAAACGCCAGTTGCTGTTTTTATGAGTGGTAAAGCCAAAAGACTGCAATTGCCTTGTGAACGAGGGACTTTAATGTTCACAAGATTAAAAAAAAAATAATCTTACCAACTATTACTTTTCAGTGCTGTTTAATTAAAAAGCAAAACTTAAGTGTATCACTACAGTCTTCTGAAGCAGCAAGAGTGAAAACAGTTGAAAGGAATCTTTGGAAAGTTTGCAGTGTTCAGTGAAAGTTTCAATCTGATTTTTCAAATGGAAGCCATTGGCTGTGTCTATTCACTGTCTAGGAAAAGATACTCCAGAACCTTACAAAGCAAACATCTTCACAGCTAATTGTCCAGACCTGAAGCTTCATAAAATTGTCTCTTACCATCATCAGTCTACTCAAGTAAATGCACCTGAACTATACGCTTTGAGTGTACCTACACATAAACGCCCATGGACATACAAGGGAGTGCATTTTGATACAGGCAGACATGGTGTTTAGTACGGCAGTCGTTTGCTTTGGCCTCACTAAACAGGGAGAGGAAATTCATGTGTCACTGCTCATCTTGAAAAATTTTGAAAGATAGATTAGAAACCAACCTAAGATAAAATTTTATTCCAATTTATAACACATACAACAATAATTATTTCAGAATGGATGAAAAAAATGCAACATACAGTAAAGGCTACTCTTCCAGGTTTAGTTCCCACCAGTCCCAAAACCACAACTGATTTATCTTGAAAGTAGCAACCAGCTACTTGCCACAGATTTCTTCTCACATTTTAATTAAATGCTAACAGCTGAAACCATCTGATGGAGGGGCTTTTACCACCCCTTCCCCAGCAATTAATTTTTAAGTGCTAAACAAATTACAAGCAGCAGAACTAAGGAGGGAATGGAGAAGGTGTAAGGCCTTCAGAGGCTTGCAGATACTCAGTGCATGTCTTCCTCAAAAGTGACAGAGGCGTTGTAAGAAACACTGTGGTCCTGAGTAGGCAAAGCTGACTCTGTTCTGAGGTTAAAAACAGTTTTTTTAAAAAAAAAAAAAAAAAAAAAAGGCCATCAGTATAAGAGAGAAATTAATCTTCAAGGAAATCTACTACAGTATAAATTACTGTACCAGAAAATCTTCACTTATATTAACAAGCCAATTGAATTCTCCAAAGAATAAATTTGTAGTTTGGTAGTCATGATGACTTCTTATAACGAAACAATTATCTTTCAAATTATATCTCTAGTCAAGGTCAAAATACATCGGTAACATATTTCTTTCAGCACATTTTTTGCCTACGTGTCTGCCTGGTAACTCTTTCATATTCTCTACCCTCCCACCCCCAAAATATTAATGAACTACATTGGACATATACCTCCTGAACTATTTTGAAGGAACAGTTGAGACTGAGCAAATCGGCTGCTTCACCGGTGCTACATCATTATAAAGCTTTATCTACTATGGGTTCTGAACAAAGCTACTTATTTTCTCTTAATAAAAACAAGTACTGTATCTGCACATTAAAACCACTAAAAAAAACCCAAACGAGAGCTAAGGAGTTCTCACAGAAGTGCATGTGCTTCGGGCTGCCTGATTACAGATGCATGTGTTTTGGTTACAACTTAAAAGGAATTCGGAGCATCTTAGAAGACTTGCCCCAATTTTCAAAAAAAATCATTATTACATTACTAGCATCAATTGCTAAAACACCCCCACCTTGTATGCACTAAACTAAACAAGGTTTGATCCCTTCAGAGAACTAAAGAGATATTACCCAAAATTGACTGTGCTATATGAATTACTTCAAGGCAATGAGTCTGGTCACAGAACAGCGAGAGGGATAAAAAGTGGAACACCAGCCATCTCTCTTTTTAAAAGGTGTGAGCAACCATGCAGGGAGGATTTGATCACTTTTGCTTTATAGTCAATAGAATGGCTGAGAAATTGGTTGGATGGTTGCATGCAGAGGGTAGTGGTCAACGGCTCAATGTCCAGATGGAGACTGGTGACAAGTGGCGTCCCTCAGGGGTCCGTATTGGGACCGGTACTGTTTAAGATCTTCATCAATGACATAGACAGTGGGATCGAGTGCACCCTCAGCAAGTTTGCAGGTGACACCAAGCTGAGTGGTGTGGTTGACACGCCAGAGGGACAGGACGCCACCCAGAGGGACCTGGACAAGCTCGAGAAGTGGACCCATGTGAACCTCATGAGGTTCAACAAGGCCAAGTGCAAGGTCCTGCACCTGGACCGGGGCAACCCCCGGTATCAACACAGGCTGGGGGATGAAGGAATTGAGAGCAGCCCTGCCAGGAAGGACTTGGGGGTACTGGTGGATGAAAAGCTGGACATGAGCCAGTAATGTGCGCTCACAGCCCAGGCCAATTGTATCCTGGGCTGCATCCAAAGAAGCGTGGCCAGCAGGGCGAGGGAGGGGATTCTGCCCCTCTACTCTGCTCTGGTGAGACCCCACCTGGAGTACTGCATCCAGCTCTGGAGCCCTCAGCATAAGAAAGACATGGACCTGTTGGAGCGGGTCCAGAAGAGGGCCACGAAAATGCTCAGGGGGATGGAACACCTCTCCTATGAAGAAAGGCTGAGAGAGTTGGGGTTGTTCAGCCTGGAGAAGAGGCAGCTCCGGGGAGACCTTCTTGCAGCCTATCAGTACTTAAAGGGGGCTTATAAAAAAGATGGCGGCAAACTTTTTAGCAGGGCCTGTTGCGACAGGACAAGGGGGAATGGCTTTAAACTAAAGGGGGGTAGATTTAGACTAGATCTAAGGAAGAAATTTTTTACACTGAGGGTGGTGAAGCACTGGCCCAGGTTGCCCAGAGAGGTGGTGGATGCCCCATCCCTGGAGACATTCAAGGTCAGGTTGGACGGGGCTCTGAGCAACCTGATCTAGTTGAAGATGTCCCTGCCCACGGCAGGGGGGTTGGACTAGGTGACCTTTAGAGGTCCCTTCCAACCCAAACTATTCTATGATTCTATGAGAGTGATCTAAAATTATGCTTAGACACTAAACAACCATTTCCATTCCAGAGAGTAAGCCATAATGGAAGTAACTTGAATTACCTACAGCTGCTGAACGTAAGCTTTTGTAGGGTCTGGACGCGTGGTTGTGTTACTGCAGGCAGTGTAGCAAGTTGCCAGACGTCAGCTGAACCTTGGTTACTGTTGAGGCACATGTCCTTCCTTACCCCGCGGAAAATGTGAAGAAAAAAAAGAAAAGTGCGGCTTCTCTCAGTGAAATGAAGTTATGCTCAGGGACTGCAGATCCACTGCCGTATTTGTACTTCGTCTCCAGCAAACCTGTTACTTCACCAGATTAACTGCCGTCTTTGTGGCTCATTCCAAAGATCTCATCATTCAAATCAAACTCAGTTTTCTTTACTTTAACAGCATTTTATTTCAAAATATATTAACCATTCTGTGCTTACAAAGGACTGCAGTGTGAATACAATATTAAGTTAAAAGCTTCTTAAACCTGCTACAAAAAACTTTTCTATTGGGAAGAGGGCTGGTGCATACAATCAAAATTACTTAGTTTAAATACCTCTGCAGTCTACATGAGTACTTCTCAATCTTCACTCACACATTCTGTTCTGCCACAGAGGGACACAGGGGTTATATTTTCAATATTATACATGCAAAACCGGGTACAGTACCAAAACCAACTATGGTAACATTAGTTTTGAACATAGTTCCATTCTGAAAATGTGTCACATGTACATTTACAGACAAAATTTGTATCAACAGACAATAGAAGTTATTGCTCCAAATCCCCACAGGTTCTGGGTAGGAATGCACGCTTTAGAACAACCCGCGCTCTGTAATGCAAAAGATCTGCTGTTAGGTTTGAGTAGGGTCTAGCCAGTCTTAGGGCCCGATGTCAACAGTTTCTTTGGATTTGGTTTGGTAAAAGTTACCAAAGGGAAAAAACAAACTTCCCTAGTCTTCCGACCAAAACATCAAACACTAGTTAACATTATTTTTATATACATATATAGGTAAACACCTAACTGTTAGTATAAAAAGTTGGTTTCCAACCATCACTGAAGCATAGAAAATTTGTTTTTAAAGGTAACAATCTGAACAAATTGTATGCTCACAGAATATACCAGTGATGACACTGGAAACTGAAAACATTGACCTACACAGCCAGTAGGTTATAAACAACGCAAAATTATTTTTTACTGATACTTCTTGAAAAAGCTTCAGTTTTGGGCTGAGACTGGCAGAAAGGAGGCAAAAAATTTGGATTCTGTTTTTCCAACCTTATGGCCTGGATGTCAGTTCTTAAGCTTAATGAACTTTTGTTCTGTGGCTACTTTTTAGCTTTGTGATGCCTCTTACATTTAATCTACACTGACACTGTGAATAGTTACTTTGACTTTAGGTCCTCATTGGATCATTGTATACAATAGTCAAGTGGAAAAAAGTGAGGCTAGGAAAAAAGAAATCAACGTTTTTGCTTTAAAACCATCATGCTGAAAATTATTCAGCTATATACACGGATGCCAGAGCACTCACTCTGCCTTATTAGCTTGCAAATGCATCCTGCTGCAAGCAAATATGCCCTGCTTCTAACTCAAACCTAGCTTCGGTATCGCTACATAGTGCTATATTCAAAGAATAATCTTTAATTCAGTGCAACATGAATTATGTTTGTCCAAGTCCATCCATATGCAGAGCACATCAAGGATGCATTTACTTGCCAATTAGCAATTCCTTCCCAAATTGGACATATTATTTCAGTATGGACATTCAAAGCATGCCCTTCAGGTCCTGGAATCGATCCCAAAAGAGGATGAAGCAATACTCTCATGTACTAAACCAGCTTCAAAACAAGGTGAGGTGTGGAAGAAGTTAAGAGACGGGGGAACTGAAGACGTATTTCATGACCTATTAATTTTGGCAGCTCTTTAGTGGATTGTGTGCAAATACTTCCAGGAACAGTAATCTCTTAGCAATGGATTACTAGATGGAAGAACAGCTTTTCCCGACTTTATATTGACTACAGCAAAACAGTTCTAGTCACCCTACCAGTATTTCCTTGGTTCTTCCCCGACGTTTATCAAGTAAACATTAATTCTACAAAATGTTGCTTGTTTTCACTAAATACAGGCACAATTTTGTTCTCAGATATCTTTAAAAAAAAAAAAGATAGGAAAAAATTTCAGTTGAAATCTGAATAGGACATACACTGCTCATATTTATATAATGCTGCATATCGGTATATACACTTACAAACCCAGTGCAGAATCCCTGAATATGCTCGTCACTTCTGGCATTGTTTCTGGTTTCAAAATACCAAGTTCATTTTCCACATTGCAATTTTTTTTAAATTTCCAATTTTATCACTTGAAAGCAATTTTGGAGAATTTTACCATAAAGCATTAAGGTATTTTCCTAAAAGTGACAGATAAACAGTATCAGGTTAAAGATCAAGCCTCCTTAACGTTAACTGTTAAGAGTTTTAGGCAATTCTAGTTTTGTAGAAATAGAAATAAGAAGGGAATTGCCAACGTATTCTTCACCAAAAAGCGTAAGAAATAAATAATAATAATAATAATAATAATAATAATAATAATAATAATAAACAACCCTTTGAAATACAAGCCAAGATAGAGTTTATAAAGATGATGCATCCATGGATTTAAGAGATGCCAGCTGTCACTCAGTGAAGATTATTTAATTGGGAAACCAATTTTCTCTTGTAAAATTGCAAACTTCAAGGCAAACAACGGCATCTCTAGAAGAATGCTACCTCCATTATTAAATATAATGAATACTAACTCCAATCTCAACAGCTTTCAGCACCTTCTGAAGGAAGTTGTAGCTGTTTCCAGAGGTAGTATCCATAAAGGTGGCACTATCTCCAGTGGCAAACTTAAGCCAATATAATATGAACACAAGGTTTGAGTAAAGGCAACTGTGGGAGCATCTTCTACCACTGATGCAAAGCCATAGAGTCTCAGTAGAATAATGGTATTTTCCCATCCTCAGTATATCAGGTCCATAGGAGAGGCAGCACTCTTTGCAGTGTTCTGTCACCAGTACTAGGGATCAGCAGCATAGCAGTTCTGCTGCTGCTTTTACCGGGGAACAATTTTATCCAGTTTTGTATTTTCAGGCTTTCTGAAAAACAATGTTTAACATTGCAACCATACACCTATTTCAGAAGTTACACCGATACCCACAATGTGTAATACTGGAGACAGAGTCTAATTTTCCCTACACAATGCTTTTTTCTTATTTTATTCAATTAAACAGATTATGGATTTCCTAATCCAATAATCACTGATAAAATACACATAAGTATACCTTCCTCCCCAAAGTCTTCAAGAGAAGCCACACAGTCCTTGAAATCAGACAAGCCTAAATGTACCCTAGATGAGCTGCAAATACATACCATTGCGCATGGAAATATCCGACTGCTGTCTCCATTATTAGATACACGGGTATCAACTTAATTTCTGAAAAATGTATATCGTATATATGACTATAATGTTAAACTTTAAAAAAAAAAAAAAAAAAAGGCAGTCTTTCAAAATAAGTCATTACTGCTCCCAACTGGTCACAGTGCATCTGTGCTGAAAGTCACATATTGTAGTAAGGCTGGCAAAATGTGCCAGATTCTCGCCCATTGCAGTTTGTTGCTTCATGTATTCAATTAAGCCAGTATTTACAGTGACCTGAAGTTAACATGCTGGGCTGTAAACTGGCACACAGTCACTTCTGCTAGCTCTGCTACAGCACGGTAACGTTCAGCTAAGGTACAGGAAGGGGAAGAAGGGCTAACTTTGTGCAAAAAACAGTTACCACTAGCCCTTTGGCACTACGCTTATTTGCAACAAGCCTGATTTGCTAGAAGAGAATGTAAAAACCAGCACAATTGTATTTTACAGTACCATGAGACCACATTGTCTTTGTTTACTACAAGCATTCCCTTCTGAATTCTAAACTGTTTTTGTTCAAACTGAATACTAAATGTACTAAATACAAGTAAATACCTGCTCCTGGAATGACTGTTTACAGTAAAGCTAAAGACCATTAACTTCTTGCCTATAAGCATTATGAAAAAGATGGTCTCTCCTAAGAAAACTGTAGTTTAATGCCACTACAGAAAAGGGTGTGTGAGGAGTTCCTCCTCCTCCCCCCCTTTTTTTTTTTTTCCTTTTTTTTTTTTTTTTTTCTTTTTTTTGAGACCCACAAGCCATCTAAAAGCTTATCCCACGGAGCTGCTGCTTGCTTTTGCAGATGAGGCAATATAACCAGGAACTGGTACGTTACAATGAGCAGAAGTCAAAATGACCAGTTTGATTATTTTCACATTAACGTGAGATTGATCTAAATGAAACTGTTCTTGAAGAGGCTGAGTCTTTTCAAAAAAGAATATGGATTGTTAAATATGCAAGGACAAGTTTTTCTATTTCTACTGGTAATTAGACACTAAAGACAAACCGTAAATAATCAAGGTATGTTTTTCATAAGGTGGTGTTTTGGGATTTTCTGTTTTTTCTTTTTTAAACATGGCAAAATTCAGTGAGCATGTCACATTCTAAGAAGCTATTATTGGAGGGTTTGTTTCTTTTTTTCCTTTTCTTTTTGGCAGTATACTGTTACTGTACCACCACTAAACCATACAATTGGTTCCTCAATCAGGCATAGCACATAGCATGAGCTCCCTAAGCTACAGTTACTGAGAATGACTGTACTACGGATGGTTCTTCATGGCAAACCTTAGCTGAATTTGAAACGGGAAGCATCAATATGAAGCCTCATTTAAAAGCAGGACCAACTAACAAAACCACATCAGATATGAATTCTCTGTACAAAATGATTTCTCTTCACGTTGGCAAAGGAACATTTCAAAATAGCAACATATCTTCTCAGCTGATTTTACTGATTTGCCACTGTTGAAGATAACTGTGTCTGAAAGACTATTTTAATCTTCACGGCAGAGACCCTTCTTTGATCTAAGGAGGTCGGGTGAAGGGGAGGGAGAAGAGGAAAACTTAAAAACAAACAAAAGAATGCTTTATAATGACTCTTTAAAATGACTATGTTGAGTACCATAGGAACCTGAAAGATTGTCTCAGAAATAACTGGGATAGCAAACGTGGACAATAGAAATGTCTTGACCAGTGAGTAAAGAGGAGCAATGGAAAACTAGAAATACATTAAAGATGCGTATTTCTTGCCAGTAATCTTCTTTAAATGCTGTCTACAAGAAGCTATAATGAGAACACAATATCAGTGCAAAATTCTGAACTAAAAAAGTAATATAATAAAGAAGTTTCCCAAGTATCACAGTGGTCTCATTCAAGCTGGTTAGAATGTTGGGGGAATACTTAGGGACAGTCTCAGGTTGTCATCCTCCACCCTAGCCAGCAAAAATTATAAAAACGTATTTCATTAAAGCTTTTATGTGATCCACAAAACCAAGGAAATTAAAATACAGGACAGTTACTTAACTCAAGCAATACATCCTTCCTATTCAGTTAGTTGGAACTGATGTGTAGGTCCTTCAGAATTTAAAATACTACATGGGATGTTTCTGTCTTTCAATGAACTCGAGTCAAACTGCTAAATCAAGCCTGAGTCTGTCCTCCAAACACATACCTGCAGGTTTGCAAGTGCAAAAACAGCGTGCTTGAAACCCCCCATTTAAGCATAAAATTTCATCAGTAAAATTGCAGTGGCTACTTTTGAGAATCTGAGGAGTACGCTATTTGTGTCTTAATAGGCAGCCTGTTTATTGCAAACCTGTACCAGGACTTTCTTGCTTAGTAAGTATCAGAGTACCTTCCAATCACTTCCTATGGCAATGTAGTTTTAGAAACAATGTAAAAATACATGCAGTATCATGAAAATAGGAGCCTTCCAAATCTGTCAGCACTTCTGCAACTTGAGTAAAACAAACATCTGAGTTACCGAGAGCTGTTTGTACACAAATCTTAGATATCCTTATCCCTAGATAAGAACAGGTTTTTGTTCCAACAGTTGCATTACCGTCAACAATAAATGCAAGGCATGCCTGTATTTTGTCTAACTCACTATCAATCAAACTCCGAAATAAATTCAAGGGAAATTACTAGAAACTGGAAGGTAGTTCTTTGGTTAAGCATGTGCATCTGCTACTTTGTACCTAGGGCCTCACTGTATTTGTGGAAAAGCTGTTCAAGTACGAAATTTCTACCAAAACCCCCACTTCCTATTTATAAAAAGGATCCATTTATAAAGATCCATTGTGTCAAAATATTTCAACAATCAGTACAAAAGGCCTTAATTGTCACCAAAACTGCAATTTAAGCAAAATTACGTATGGAAGAAAAACCCTAGAGTAGTTTGATGCTGTGACCTAGGCAACACACCATTTCAGGAATTTAAGAACTTTGTTTATTATTAAAATCTATCTTATATATTAAGATATATCTTCTTAAGATATTTGGCCAGAGGCTTACAGGGGAAAACCACCAAACTAAACTAAAACAAAATCCATGCTCTCTCTCCTTCCTCTTTGGAAGTAACTTTTCAAACAAATTTAAGTTTAACTGAACTCAGCCACAGCATTTGAAAACCAACATTAAACAATCCCCATTCAGCTTCTTCCTATTACCGGAAGTAGACGTTGACAATCGTACATTACCTCTGCCTGAAAACACTTAAGGCCTTTGATTAAATTTAGTTGACAAGATGACTCCACTGGGATGGTGAGTAAGCAGCAAAATACTATCAGATTTCACTGCAAATGAGGGCAAGATTTAAACTATTTAGACAACTCCTCCTATTTCAATATGAGGAAAACCCACATTTAACAATTTGCATGTCTACTAATTTCAGGAAGATATTAGAAATACCAGTCTCCAACAACATTCAATTTCAGTGTGTGTAAGAAGATAGTATTTAGGTGTTATTATAAGTTACAGATGATGGTCAAAGCCTCTAAGAAATACTTCAAGGAGCAGCAAATAATTATATTCTACTTTCGTTTAAGAGTTGAGTGGTTTACACCTTTTTTGCCACCAGATTAACTGAGAATAAATATTTTGGAATTAGCTTTCTTTAAAGCTACTACAATTTAATAACACAAATAACCCAATAAATAAAAGCCAAGTTAGTCATTTCAGCAGATAATGACTCCAGTGGATATACCTGTCCTCTTAACCATTCTTTTTAGGAAGACAGAAGGTCTTCAAGGTCTTCAACAAGGCAGTTGAATTGTGTGTTAGTATGCAAAGCCGTGGGAAGTAGACATTCTCTCTTGAAGAGGCAAAGTGCACAATAACGCAAGGCCAGCAGATGTTTGAGAAGTGGTTTCTCCTAAAACCCAAGCTATGCTTCCCTGTGAACTGCCCCTTGGCACAGCTGGAAAAGGACAGACGGCCATGGCTGTTGTGAACTCAAGACAGAAGACAGCGATTCTCTCATGTTGAATAGGTGCGGCACAGGCACCTTCATCACTCTGCAGCCGTTTTCATCTCCTCAGGACTCTCTCTAGATGACCTGGGGGGCGGGGAAAAAAAGAAGTAAGACTCCTATCCGTTGAGCAAGTACAAATAGCTAGTCTCCTACAAATGAAACAGGAATCACACACGCAAATTTTTGCGTGTACTGTGGGAAGCTCTGTCTACGGCGTAAACAGGAAGTCTTGGAACATAACTTCTACAAGTCGGAGACTACAGACAGGTCCAATTAGTGGTTTTTCTCCTAAGTACCCATATGAAAGATGACAACATTATTCATGTGAATGAAGCAAAGGATTATTTCTGACAAGCACAGAATCCTCTTTAAGATATATGTATAATGAGCTAACCTATGTAATTGAACAAGACAGTAGAGACATTAAAATGGCTACTGTCATTAGTAACTTCACAATATGATTTCCAACTCTAATTAAGCATTCAATTAGGAGTTTATTCATCCCATTCCTAACTGCACAGTGTAAAGATACATTTCTATATTCCACATTTGGTAACTTCAATAAAGAGATTAATCAAGATCATACTTTTAATGGAATAATGGCATATAACGTTATCTCATTTTTTAAATTCAAGTATGCTTATTTGTATTTCACAGTATTGTACAGTAACATAAAAATGCAGTATTTGCAGGCAGGTCTTTTATTAAGGACAATCAACACTGACTATTAGACATCCATGAATAACAGTTTTACACAGAAAAAAGGACGTTCAATCATCTCCTAGCACAACGGCAACATATAAATTATAGGATACAAAGGTATTATCAGTGAATTTTCTAAAAGAGCCTTCTATAAGAAGCTGAGAGACATTAAACAAACATTTCAAGTTTACAAGTTCCAGTGACTATTTGACTTTACCATAATTTTTATTTGTAGAATATAGGATAGCTGAATCCTCTCCAAGTACTTCAATACGCATGTAGGTGTGTATGCACACTCATATATGACTCATGCACACATTCTCTATACCTATGCGTATATACACTGATCCATGTAAAAACATAACGCATACGTATAAGACATTTATAACTTACCGGTAAATCTGTAATGGCCATGCTGCTTGTGATGGAGTGGGCACTGAATTTGTTGGACTCACCAACATGGCACTATATATGTTGGAAGCAACCACAAGTATACAAAGTAGAATTGGTCCTATGATGGCTCCTTCCAGTCCCAGGTAATATGCTCCACCAGCTACCGCAAGACCTGTCAGGTAAGGATGACCACCTCTGGAATTACGGCACAAGGAGAATAAAATTAAATTAAGAACACCATACAACAATACTACCAATTATGAAATGTGAATTAATCATAAAGTTTTATTAAGCTTAGGAAATGACAAAGCTAGCTATAGACAGCCATATTTACACTATAAACTGCTGTTTGAATGACTGCGCAAATATTCCAAGCTGTATTCTGTGCTATATTTGCACAACAGATCAAACAATGTTTTGTAGCACGTAACGCTGGTAATACCCACAATGGAGTAGCTACTTTATAGACATCTGCTGAAGAATGTCTGAAGGAGTCAATGGCAAAAACATTTCCATTTTGAAAATAGAAAGATGATTGATTACAAAGAACGTTCAAGCTTTATGGTCAAGAATTGTTAAATATTAAGACAACTAGCAACAGGTACTATGAGCGGCCCTGAGCAAAGACATTAATTTACACGATGATAGCAACTTGCATTGCATCTTTCAAAGAATAGTTAGCATATATTCTTTAAATAAACAGTCGTATCTTCTCATTTTGTTACAAAACAACCTCTCAGACTGAGTGTTTGTTATCATTAGCTTTTAATGTTTTCAGATGAAAAACAAACCCAGATTTTTAAGAAATTAATATTTACTGGAAAGTTGGGGCCAACGGAGCTTTTGGTAAGAGCTATTATGGCAGCAAGTAAGCCATGCCATTTTTCTTTTCCATGTTTCAGTTCAGATGCACAACATGAATCCTGTCAACAGCATTTACACAAAACCTGCTCATTGTGCTTAATCTTTATAGCTAAAATAATGATGGTAATATGGAATTATATAAGAAAAGCTACAGTTGAAACTTAGCACCCGATTTTCAGGAAGTTGCTCTAAATTCTGAGTGTAATGGAGTGAAAGTACCAGCTAGTCAGTTTAGAGCTCCGGCAGTTTTTGCCCGGTTTCTAGCATGGTCCTGACTTGTACCCAACTCCCATATTCACAGTCTTTGCCTTCATCACAACTGTGTGCAGAATAAGACCATGAAACATGACCTATTACATCATACACACCTCAGTCACGTCTTACCTAGATCAAATTTAACCTACTGGTAGGGCCAGATTGTTTTTTGGAGGGGACAGACTTGACCTTGAAGTTTTATGTTTCTCCAACAGTACACACATGATTCATTTCTAAACCTTTAAAAACTTCAAATAATTTTTTTCCAGCATTTGCATCAGTTTGAATCTTCTTCTGGCTAGTTTGCTAAATTAAACAACAGGTCACCTGATGAAATAGGACTACAGTATAAATTTAATGCATTTAGAAAACCCTGCATAACCTAATTATAGCTATTTCAAATAGATTTAATCTAATCTGCAAGACAGCATGATGCTTACTGTTCTATTTAATGGGAAGAATGCAATTTTGCTCCACTGTCAGAAAATCTATTCCTGCCACATATATTTTCTGGACAGTAAACACAGTCTGCATCCCCTACAGTCAAAAAACGTATTCTAATAAGTATAAGAATTATTGGCTGGTTAAATAGCTACTAGCCTTAAACTTATCCACGATTTATTGTTGGGGGAAAAAAAAAAAAAATCATAATTTGATTATACTTCACCTGTTAGCTTTAATCCATGCAAAATAACTAGTGCCGCAGTCTATGAAAATTATTATTAATATTGTGCATATTATTATTCGGTTCTCTCTGTTCAGTGTAATTATATTTGGTGAACAAAAATATTAATTTCGAACTTAACACAGAACACTTAATGTTCTTGTTCTACATTACCTCCACCAAAATAATAAAAAAAAAAAAATCAGCACAAATGAGGGACTAGTACCAGCATGTAACTAAGTCTGGACCATGAAGTTCTCAATTCAAACAGTTTACTAGGATTGTTTCTGACGATCAAGACTGAAGCAGTGACTAGAGGAGTACCATTTTATATCTATCTTGTACATGGTTGTGAACGTCTTGCACATATGAAACTTGGCAGTCCACATTTTTTCCAGCTCTGTTAAACAGCGCTGCTTTATCTTCTAATCTGAATTGCATAAAGGGATTCACTAGATATTTGAGCAGCAGAAAATGTCAGTGGACATTTCAGTTGCACTCCAGATACAACTGCAGACGTCGACTTTGTCTCCATAGTTTGGAGTTTTCTCTGTGTACAAACTCAAAGCTGAAACCAGGAGACATTTCAAGTCAATAGAGGCAGCCAAACACCTAGCAAGATTTTTCAATGAATTTGTGCCTACCTCCCACAACAGGAAAACGCATTGGCTACTGTCTCAGTAGGAGCCTATGTCCAGTTTCATCTGTCTCAACACATTTAAAGATCTATCCATAATCAATAGATTTTTACACTGGGGTATGGTGACACAGCACAAAGGCTGGCTTCAAAAAAAATCCTCAAAATTCTCACAAACCATTCTGAAAAATGAAAGTTTTTTTTTCAGGTCCCTAACTAGCTCATGGATTTCTTGTTTGCTCTGCAGCGTCATCTGGCGTTAGGCGATGTAAAGGAAAACGCTACATGTCTTTAGTCAACGATTAGACAAATAGCAAAGGTATTCTTAGAATTACTTTACCAACTGAAAGAGTTGATTTTGCTGACTTTGAGAACGAGTTCAAGACCTCTGAAGTGACAAAGTTCACAGAAAAGAAGCCTGGCAAAGTAAAGGCACTTAGGTCAGTAAGACTTCTTACGATGAGGTGGTATCTCTACACCTATTCCTATGCTTGAAGATACTGTTCTGCATGCTTCAAAAAAGTAAGTTTAATTAAAGGCGTTGATGATCATTAAGCATTTTTACAGTACTAACTTTAAAAAGTCTTCAATGTACTTACCCTGATATATCTGAATAAATTGCTGTATCTACAAAATAGGTTGGCAAGAGGTGAAAAACCAAGAGCAAAACGGCTTTGCATCCCTGTCCTTGCACAAGCCATAAATCTAGGACTGCAGGGATGGCTGCCCAGTATGTCCCCAGAAACGGCACTGCTCCAAGGATTGCTGCTAATGCTAGAGCACACAGAAGCAGAGGTGAGAAAAAGACCAGAGAAACGTATTTCACAAATATATTTACAGTTAAATTCTGACACTTTTGCCACACCGGTAGTCCCATTTCTATAAACTGTTGTAAATAAGACACTGAAGAAGTGCCACATAAGGCTCCTGGTGTTTTATAGCTGTGGTTTAGGAAAAAAGAAAATTACGCTATTCCCCATACAGAAAAGCTTCACCAACTGTCAGTCATAAGGTTTTACTTCCAAAAGCAGCACCAAGTCAGAAAAATTTGAAGTTATACCAATCATGCACATTTCAAACTTTTACATAACTACAAATTAGCAGCTGTGTGCAAGAAAGTACACAAGCAGAAGTCTCACTGTAACTTACCGGATCTCCTGCAGTCAACCATAATAATGTAGGTAGTGCTGTGAGAAACCAGGCAAATATAAAATCCATGACTTATGTATTTCTGTATGCAGATGTGTACACACAGGCGTACACCCTTCTGATAGTACAAATACCCACTGTAATCTAAACTGATGCAGTACTGCTGTCATTCTAATTTAATGCAACAGGAATGAACATAATACAAAAAATAATTAAGATTTTTTCCTCTTTTTTGGTCCCATTAACCAGAAAGCAATAACTTTTAAGATTTTGCATGTAGCTGAAAGAAAAAGAACAATTATCTTCTAAGTAGGTCTAACGACAACCAATGACATTAAGGTAGTTGCACTTTATAATACAGCCATTTCCTATCATATTGGGTTTTGTTGCTTTATAGCTTCCCCTTTTGTTCCCTCGTACATGAAGGTACAACATTTTTGAAATTACTATTATTATTTTTAGGGGAAGAGAGGCAAAAGAGGAACAGGGGACAAAATTTTTCAGTGAAAACTGTTCAGCCACTTCCAAAGCTAAGATTAGAGAGTAACAGAAAACCAGAGGCTGGTAATACAGTCAGGCAACAGTACTGAGAATAAGAAGCACGCCTCTATCGTGCATTTTCATGATACTGCATCTTCCTGCATTTAAACATCTTGAAAAAATCAGCACCTGTCAACTATGGAAGAAACAAAATCTAAGGCAGGCAGAATGAAGTTAAAACCTGGAAAGAGTTGGACTGAATAGAAAGAAGAAAGAATTACATCCAGCAAAAGAAACAGACAGGAGAAGTAAAATAGCTGGCAGGGGATGTGTTGTGACAACAGAAAAAGGCAAGGCTCAGAGGTAAGATAGCATTCAGGGACTTCTCTCCACCCTACCCATGGCCATCCTGAAACACCCCTGGAATAAGTTTTCAGCAGTGCTACATACATTCACAGTTGGAACTAAAGATTTTGAAAATAAGAGCTATGAAAAGCTGTACAGTCTTCATAGAATAATTAGATCTACGGTAGTTTAAATTTAAACTTGGAAGAATCAATCAATGCTAAGAAGTTCTTTGGAACCACAATGCATAACACAAAAGTATTAAACTTGTCACAGTATTTTTATAGTGGGGTTTGAACAATAAACAGGAAATAAAAATGAGGTTACATATTAAACAGGGAATAAAGAAAAAAATTCTGAATAGCTACTCATTAAGTTCATACCATATACTGAGTTCATCAATAGACTCAGGTGTTATGATAAAAAAGTAACCAATCCTGTTATTAGAAACCGTCTTAAGACGTTTGCACAGATCAACCATATTAAGGTTGCCTATGCAACTCTAAATTCTGATAGTTGCCAGCTTCTGATTTAATGTTCTCTAAAAATAACTTCAAGACTTATCTTATCAGCAACATTTAATCCTACTGATCTTGTACAATAAATAATTATGTAATATTATCTATAAATAGATTATAATTGTTCAGATTCTTACCAGATGGTATGAAGACTATGTTAATCCCAAATATAGTGTGAGTTAGCCAAGTGTAGAGTCCATAGAACCCAGCCATTTTGAGGGAAGCATCAAATACACCTCTAAAACAATCAAAGAAACTGTATTAAATTTTATTGGCAATAGGATTCTGGGAACTATATACACAAGCTGCTTTGAAAAACTGCAAAGCCATTAGTGCCACCAATAACACAACTCAAAACATAACACTGAACCCTTTATGCGTTTATTCCCTATGAAAAGAATAAGCATCTATCACATCTGTCATTTAAGGTATTTGGACACAAAAACCCCAGACTGTTCTTTACTGTGCAATGGGTTCCAGGGATAAACTCCTTGAAAGAAACTGCTCAAGCATCAGACCACGTTCTCTATCAAAAATAACCTTTTATCTATGAGAAGCAGTACCATTCTCTGTATGAACTACTTTTTCTTTGCCCTTTTCCACTTCTACCTGTTCATTCATTTTCTTTATCTGCTTACATTTCCATACCTGCTCATTCTCACTGGATTAAAACCACTGCTCTGTGAAGTGAAATAGACTGCTTAAATTCTTATGTTCCTACATACTTACATGCCTTTCCGGATGAAAATAAATGAGCACCTCATATTCATTACTGGATTTTAGCCTCAATATCTTTATATTCCTAGCTTTTAGGTTGCTTACTAGGTTACGTTACTAAAAACCAAATAGAAAGTCTGGTAATCTAATTCAATCCTGCTGAATCTACATCCAACATGCTGGCCACAAAACAAAGTTCTCCTCTCTTAAGTGTGACCACAGCTTCATGAGACAGCAAACAGGCAGCTAGGTGCTGTATCATTTTTACAGGGCTAGCGCTCTTACACATGTGGAGTATCCTACAACTGAACTGAAAACCTGTGCCTTAGGACTACAGTCACAAAAATTATACTCTAAAACTGGTATATCTCACCACTGCATTATGCCAGTTTTTCACCCTTCTTTGAGAAAGGCACGGTTCCCAAAACCACTATTTTAGCTTGGATCTAAGTAACCAAACTATCCCTGAGTTCCTCTGCTCAGAACAGTCCTAACAGTTACATCATTGCAGAAGTGGTGGCACACCCCCCCTCTTAGCAAAGATCAATGCAAAGTTTGCTGATGTTAACTTCCCATTTTACATTTCGTGCTTTTAGTTACACTGCTTGTGTCTTTGCAGTTTTGGGAACTCTGGCAGGAGGGCACAGAGGACAGGAAGACATGCAACAGAAATCATGCAGCCAGATGATTAGCGGAAAGGTTTTCATTGCACTTTGAAGAGGAACACAGTCTGCACAGAAAACATCCCTTTCTAGAACTAAAGCCTCTAAGAGCACAGTTTCTTTCCTCTGTCGAGTCGATAAAGCCTTCTAGAAAAGAAACCTTCTCTGCTATTAAACTACTAGGTAGAGTCTTCTCTTCTGAACTACCAGCAAGAATTCCAAGACTCCCAGTTTTTGCTTCTTTGGGCACTATCTTCATTATTATTTCTGTGGGCAGTTTGCATACTTTTGCCCTCCTTTCCCACCTAAAGGCACGCATAGATTCCCTAATGACTGCTGAACCAAAATTATCGTATTTAAAATTTACCCACTGGAAGTTATGCGTGCATAAACCTCACACATCAACACTGTTATCCAAAATGTGAGATTCTCTTAACAGATTAACCAGGAACAGCTGTTGTCAGCCATTTTCCCCCCAAAAAGAGGGCAAGGGAAAATATGGAAAAAAGCAAGCATTAAAGAATGACCTGAAATAACAAATCCAACCTTTGACAAGACAAATATGTGGTGCGTGAAGAAGGAGAAGGAATATTTACAAATATGTGGTGGCCTCAGTGAAAAGAGCCTGAATACTCTGCAGTTTAGATGAACTTCTAAATGTTTCCCTTAAAATGGGAAATCACAGACCAAAATATATAAAGTCTACAGATTTTGAAGAGTGAAATACTCACCTGTGGTTTAGTTGTAAGAAAAGTAAGCTTCTGGCATAAAAAAAAATTGGCAAGGAGGAGAGAAGACCCCAAAAACAAAAGCCACGGTAAGAATGCTAAATGTTAGTTTGCATTAAAAACTCAAGATGTTTTCATACTTCAGTTACTCAAAATTCTTAATTTTCTGTGACATTTAATTCATGTCTGCTCTTTCCGAGGATATGAAAGGAGCATAATATTTTTGTAACAAGAACCTGTTTACTAATTGAAACAGATTCTGTCAACCATTAAGTATAAACATCATATAAAAAGGGGGGGAAATAATCAATCTATCAACATTTTATTTAAGGATACCTTACAAAAACAGAGGGCTAAATACCACTTTAATCCATACGTGGAAGTTATCTGTGGTTGGATTTTAAGAATTTAGAACATGAACAACTACAACAGGGTCTTTGGCAATGGAAGTCTCCAGGCAGCTGGAGAGATGAAGTGCTGTCTGTACTGCAATGATCACGAGGGTGTAACAAAACAACCCCATCACTTCTCCTGGTTGCACTAAAGATACATTTTTTCCAACTAAACCCTTACGCTTTTGTCAAGCCAGCTTCCTCAGCCTTATTGGTCTCTTAAATCTTAGACCTGTCCCATAGAAATCCCTTTGCACTATAAAGAAGGTATCTCACAATTTCTGAGACTCTTCATTGGTGACACAAAGTTTTCAACTTTTTTTTAATGCAATTTGCCAGGTCCTTCCAAAACAAAACCAAAACGAAAAACACCCCAACATATCCAGAACAATTTGTTAGAAGGAAGCATTAAATCTAAATATTTAACAGCATCTATGAGAACCCAGATTTCAACATGCTAGAATTAAATCTTCGAGTAAATCTTTTTCCTGTCAATCAAACAGGAACTGTGGCACAAATACATCTCAGTTGTCAAAAATATTTTAAAACTGTCCTTGAAGTATGTCCTTATTTTTCCCATAAAGATGTTTTCTGTACTGTAGTAAAATTAACAAGGTCTTAACAACTTCTGTAAGTATGCCCCAAAACTACATTTAAGTATACAGGAGGCAAGACAGGCCTCTGGCTTCAGGCAAGTATCTGAAGTATCAACTTCACCTGAAGTTAAAATATCCATCTACAACTACAGGAAAGACTTACTTTTTAAAGAAGCAATCATTTTAGATTTTCCCAGAGAGACTACAAAAGAAGGGAAGACAATCTTCTTATGGTAACCAAAAGAAAGACAACAAACTAGAAAAATTATTCTAACAGCCATAATTAATAGCTGTGAATTTAATTAAGTTAGGGAGTAACTGCAAAACCGTTTCTCATTCATAAGAAAGCATCCAAAACTGCCATTCTAATTTATGCAGTTTTCACAGTTCAGACAAGCATAATTTTTATCCTCAGATTAATTTTATTCAAATTTAAATTCAAGTTCTGCCATGTCTTTTGCTGATGTAATCATGCAGCTTATAAACAAATTTTACACTGTTAAGTCCATTACTCATTACAGATGCACTAGTAGAATAACAGAAAAGCTAATCGTGGACCAACAGGTATGTCCTGGTCTGATGTCATTCTGCAAGTTGATACCTAATTTATCTCAAGAGCAAAACAGCATATACCTCTAAAAGACTGTAGAACAGTACAGCATCTCTCTAGCTCCTTGCATCTAGCACGCACGACTAATAAGCTGAAAGGCGAAGGCATCACACAGTGCTGAGAAGCCGTGAGGTGCCAGTGGTCAAGCAGGAAGCGAGAGGAGGCTATACCTAATGTCATTCTCCTCCTCTCCTTCACCTTTCTCTGTGTCTGCCTCAACTAGTCAGAAAAAAGCACAGGGGATCCTACTTTGTCGCGAGTGTGGCCCAGGAGAACTTTAAGTTTCTGAAGACTCATGTTTGTTACTTTTGTCAGAAAAACTAAGAATCATATCTTAAAGTCTCTAGAAATTCATATCCATTTGACTTCATGGTTAAGGAAGCTAAAAAAATAATGCTGAAAACACTAACCAGAATCTTCATTAACAGTATGCTTCAGCTACTCTGCATCTGTGATACCAGATCTTAAAGATGATGTGGTATGCTAGTGCGAACGCTGAATGAATTTATTACCATCTGTAAAATGCAGACCTTCCTGGTGAAATTATGAAAGTAAATTAATTCAATCTCTTAATATGTTATTGGCATACATACAGCTTCCTTTTATATACAAGAGTAATTGTATATTTCAGAAATCAGAAAATCCATTTGCTGCTCATGTCTCACTGTCACTGTATCTGGATGAACCACTTTACCTGCAAGAGCTGTCATCTGCAAATGTGTAATTTATGAGCACTTCATGGCAAGTTGGTGTAAGGCATACTTAGACATACATATTCCATTGACTGAGCTTTGACAAGCATGTAAAATTAAAAAAAAAAAAATAAAAAAAAATCAGAGGACATGGGTCATACTTCACATCAGTCAGATTAAAAATGAAGACACTTCTGTCAAATTGTCAAATGTTTCTGCATAGCTGGCCTAAATATTTTTTTGTTAAAGTTCTTTCTACTTCACTGCAAAGCTAGGGAATTTGCTTGTGGATTTCACAAGGGAAAGTGCCACCTTTTCATTTTATGGGTTTTGTGGGGTTTAGTGGATTTTTTTTTTCTCTTTTATTGATTTGCCATAAAAAGTCTACAGCTTCCCCTTTGCTTCTACTGAAGTTTACATTAAATGTTTGTCCACCTGAATCCAGGTTCACTTCACAGAGCCTGCGGGCAAGGTCTGTGCACCATTAGTGACACAGTGAAATTTCAAAAATTTCAACCTAACGTTGCAACAACCCCAGTTCAAAGGAAAGAGGCAGAAAAGTGAAGACTCCTGGGATGCAGAACACGCCTCGAGCTTCAACTCAGAGCATTCATTTTTTGACCTCAGAGTTATTTGATTTTCTAGATCTCTCTGTTCCCAGAGCACTGGAGGAAAGAAGAGCATATGGGCTGAAATGATGAGAATTGGAGTTTCCAGTAGGATTAGAGTAAGCATACAGTTAAGTCCAGAAGAGAGATTTACTGGTTACTATACTAAATTTATAACGAAGGCATATTGACCCTAGCCGCTGAATGGGCATAAGAGTAAAAACTAGACAAAAGTGACATTTGTCTTTGGAAACGTTTGCAAGATTTAGCATTTCTCTAAATACCTTACAAAACACTTCACAAGCCATACAGTAGTTTACAATCCAATTAAAATGCAAGTTCGATAACAGCAACACCCTAAGCCAAAAATACTATTAGAAAAAGACAATTTCACTCTTTCATCATCTTCTTTAAAACCACTGATGTTCGGTATTTTCCCACATTCTCTAAGTAGACATTACAAGGATCGTACTGTATCTTTGTTGCAAAATCTTCCTGTATACAGAGCTGACTAATTCAAAACAATGCTTTAAGAAACTCCAGCTACTCGATTTCTTTTGAGAATACAACCTTTACATCTTAAAAGTAGAGGGTTCAAGGTATAAAAGCAAATGCAACGCATTCCAAACTTCACAACACAGTTTCACAATTTATTTCAAATCAGGTTAACTCAGCACTGCCACAAGAAAAGAGCCCTCCCATTCCCCTGTTCTCAAGCATTCATTTCTGCTGCAGACCACCCTTCCCCTGTCTACCTGCCAGCACAGTCTCTTTTATGTGCCACGACAGTTTTTACAATGAATTCAGCTAATAAGTATTTTTTGCTGGGTTAGTTTTAACTAACTAGCTCAGCTCTCTACTCCCCATCCAACTCATAGAGCAGTGGCATAAATAGCTGCGTTCCCACCAGCGAAGAAGCCAGCACACTCACGGCTGGAGGGCAGGAACTCTTCTTTGCACAATAGTGCTGTCTTACCCCAGCTGAAACTAACAGCCGCTGTCACCATAACTTCAAAACCAAATAACTCATTTTCTTCCTTCAGACACCACCAAGATCCATTGCAAAAGACAAGCGACCAGTGACAATCAAAGGACAGCTATTATCTTAAAAAGGACTGAAGCATTCTTCTTCTACAATGATCCCCTGAATTTCAAGTGATCACCGGGAAAACACTTAAGAATGAAATGACTCAAAGAAGTCTTTTTGCAAAAAAACTCTTAAGCTGTTCTTTGACTCTCATTCCTAAAAGAACAGTACCCTTAAAGGAAAAGGTCCTCATTATTTCTCAGTTTGTTGTGGTTTACCCAGCAGGCAGCGAAACACCACACAGCCATTCGCTCACTCCCCCCACCCACTGGGATGAGGGAGAGAATCGGGGGAAAAAAAAAAGTGAAATTCGTGGGTTGAGATAAAGACAGTTTAATAGGACAGAAAAGGAAGGGATAATAATAATAATAATAGAATATACAAAACAAGTGATGCACAATGCAATTGCTCACCACCCGCATGACCGATGCCCAGCCAGTTCCTGAGCAGCACTCACACGCCCCCCCCCCCCCCCCCCCCCCCCCGGCCAACTCCCCCCAAGTTCGTATACTGAGCATGACATCACATGGTATGGAATGTCCCTTGGGCCAGTTTGGGTCAGCTGTCCTGGCTGTGCCCCCTCCCAGCTTCTTGCTGGCAGGGCATGAGAAGCTGAAAAGTCCTTGACTAGTGTAAGCACTGCTTAGCAACAGCTAAAACATCGGTGTGTTACCAACATTATTCTCATCCTAAATCCAAAGCACAGCACTGTACCAGCTACTAGGGAGAAAATTAACTCTATCCCAGCCGAAACCAGGACACAGTTTCAAATTACACATGAAAATAAGCAAAGAGCACTAAGATATATTCCAGCTATGAATAAAGCAGAAATGGCTGTGTTTCTTGATAGAGTGAGATCATCTCAGGAGCAATGTAGATATGCAAATGATTTTCAGAGACAACTCCATGACAAGATTTTTGCTGTTGAAATTAATTTCTCCTTAGGAATGATACAACTGAACAAAGAGAGGTAACAGCTCCAACAGATGGAGTAATGACACTAGTCAGGTAAAGTGATACAGTCTTGAACAAAGCATAGGTCCTTGAGATGGTGTAACTGATGCAAATATTACACCTCTCAAGGCAGGACAGGGCTCCAGTGACTGTATCAAAACTTCAGGCTTTTGAACAGTGGCAACTAGTCTGAAGGACACAGCAGCAAACAGACTTTCCTCTCTAACACAGAAATGTCTACATTCTCTGAAAAAGAACAATTAATGTAGTCCAACCTGTAAGAAATTCTATATCTGATTATTTCTTCGCAATACTTTCATATTTGTAATATTTGTAATTATTTTTAATGACTATTTTGTCCTGTTTTAGTCACATATACCACAAACTTAAAATTATTCTTCTGAGAATCACATTTGAAAGCATTAGAAATAGTTGATTCAGAAATAACTAACACTTCCAGATTTTTTATCATGAGCAGACCACAATGCTTACTAAGTGCAACACCTAACTATTCTTAAAATGGATCTTGGAACATAACATATAAAAAGCCAAACTAGTTCAGACCAAAGGTCTGTCTAGCCAGCATCCCATCTCCAGTAGAGGCCAGAAGCAGGTGCTAAGGGAACAAAAGAAATAGGACAAACATATTTAACAATCCCCCGAACATTTTTCCAGCCTCTATTTCCACCTCAGGGGATATCATGAGCCTGATGCAGCCCGTCTATTGAGTCATCCTCAATTAATATAGAATAGAATCATAGAATCATTAAGGTTGGAAAAGACCTCTAAGATCATCGAGTCCAACCGTCAACCCAACACCACCATGCCCACTAAACCATGTCCCTAAGCGCCGCATCTACTCGTCTTTTAAATACCTCCAGGGATGGGGACTCAACCACTTCCCCGGGCAGCCTGTTCCAATGTTTGACCACTCCTTCAGTAAAGGAATTTTTCCTCATGTCCAATCTAAACCTCCCCTGGGGCAACTTGAGGCCATTTCCTCTCGTCCTATCACTAGTTACTTGGGAGAAGAGACCGACACCCACCTCGCTACAACCTCCTTTCAGGTAGTTGTAGAGAGCAATGAGGTCTCCCCTCAGCCTCCTTTTCTCCAGGCTAAACAACCCCAGTTCCCTCAGCCGCTCCTCAGAAGACTTGTTCTCCAGACCCCTCACCAGCCTCATTGTCCTTCTCTGGACACGCTCCAGCACCTCAACGTCCTTCTTGTAGTGAGGGGCCCAAAACTGAACACAGTATTCGAGGTGCGGCCTCACCAGTGCCAAGTACAGGGGCACGATCACTTCCCTACTCCTGCTGGCCACACTATTTCTGATACAGGCCAGGATGCCATTGGCCCTCTTGGCCACCTGGGCACACTGCCGGCTCATGTTCAGCCGGCTGTCAGCCAGCACCCCCAGGTCCTTTTCCGACAGGCAGCTTTCCAGCCACTCTTCCCCAAGCCTGTAGCATTGCATGGGGTTGTTGTGGCCGAAGTGCAGGACCCGACACTTGGCGTTGTTGAACCTCATACAATTGGTCTGGGCCCATCGATCCAGCCTGTCCAGGTCCCTCTGCAGAGCCTTCCTACCCTCAAGCAGATCAACACTCCCGCCCAACTTGGTGTTGCCTGCAAACTTACTGAGGGAGCACTCAATCCCCTCATCCAGATCATTGATAAAGATATTGAACAAGACCAGCCCCAGTACTGAGCCCTGGGGAACACCGCTCATGACCAGCTGCCAACTGGATTTAACTCCATTCACCACAACTCTCTGGGCCCGGCCGTCCAGCCAGTTTTTGACCCAGCGCAGAGTCCACCTGTCTAAGCCGTGAGCCGCCAGCTTCTCTAGGAGAATGCTGTGGGAGATGGTGTCAAAGGCTTTACGGAAGTCCAGGCAGACCACATCCACAGCCTTTCCCTCATCCACTAGGCAGGTCACCTGGTCATAGAAGGAGATCAGGTTGGTCAAGCAGGACCTGCCTCTCATGAACCCGTGCTGGCTGGGCCTGATCCCCTGGTTGTCCCGCTCATGCCTTGTGAGCGCCCTCAAGATGAACCGCTCCATCATCTTCCCCGGCACCGAGGTCAGGCTGACAGGCCTGTAGTTCCCCGGATCCTCCTTCCGGCCCTTCTTGTAGATGGGTGCCACACTGGCAAGCCTCCAGTCGTCCGGGACCTCCCCCGTTAACCAGGACTGCTGATAAATGATGGAGAGTGGCTTGGCGAGCTCCTCCGCCAGCTCCCTCAGCACTCTCGGGTGGATCCCATCCGGCCCCATAGACTTGTGAGCGTCCAGGTGGCGTAGCAGGTCATTGACTGCTTCCTCTTGGATTATGGGGGGTTCATCCTGCTCGCCGTCCCTGTCTTCCAGCTTGGGGGGCTGAATACCTTGAGAATAACTGGTCTGCCTGTTAAAGACTGAGGCAAAGAAGGCATTGAGTACCTCAGCCTTTTCCTTATCCTCGGTGACAACGTTCCCCCCCGCATCCGATAAAGGATGGAGATTCTCCTTGGCTCTCTTCTTGTCATTAATATATTTGTAAAAACATTTTTTGTTGTCTGTATATCAATTAATAGTCCTGTCCAATCCTGCAGGGTGCTGCAGTTCCAACATCCTTTGGCAAGACCTCCGCCATGTCTACTGTCTGTCACATGAACCAACTTTCTTATTTTTTGAAACTGCCTGCTTGCTTTTTGATGATCCCAAGATTTTATGTTGGAAGAGACCATGAGCAGTCCAACCCCAGTCATCCTTTTCACACAGATTCTGATTTTGCAAACCTCAGTTGTGTAACATCCTTTTTCCAGGCTGAAGAGTCCTAACCAGCTCAGTCATTCCTCATACAAAAACCGATGCATAACTTCATTCCTCTAGTCAGTCTTGTTGCCCTCCTAGCTTTCCGAGCTGCAAGAACCAGAATGGCACACAGTAATTCAGGGTATAGGCAAACCATAGATTCATACAAGGGGAGTAATATTCTGTGTTTCTGCTTTCTATGTCTGTTGTAACAAATCTTAATGTTTTGATATGCCTGGCAGATGTCTTTAAGTATTGCCAAGCACTGAGCTAGCATGCCTACCTCAAAAGATAGCTCCCAAGCAGTAACAGTCAGCACAGAAGCCATCAGTTTATGTGTCAAGTTAGGACTGGTTTTCACCTGCACGCATCACTTTCATCTACACTACATTTCAGCAGTCATTTTATTCCCCAGGCACTGCTGTCTTCTAAGTGAGTTTGTCTACAATCCTGCTGCAATTCCATAATCGGTCCTCATCCTTACTAGCTCAAATAGTTTTGCAGCATCAGTAAGGTGTCCCTCTCTACTTCTTTCCGAGGACAATTATGAATAGATGGGCTAGTAGCGGTCTCTACCTCAACACCATCATTTACTCCTGCCCTCTGTTTCTTATCTTTTTAACTGACTGTTTATCCATGCAGAAACCTTCTCTATTATTTCATCACTACTTAATTTCCTTTAAAGTCTTTGGAAAGAGATGCTTAAAAGGCTTTATGAAACTTCAGTAGAACATAGCATCCAGATCAACTTATTAATGACCTTGCTTGCTGACCACTTCAAAAAACCACGAAGAGTAAGGCAGAACTTCTCTTTGTGAAAACTCCATTGATTCTTTGCAACTAAATCATATTCACCAGGTGCTGGTATGTCCTTAACTTTAGTTCCTACTAAGCTGCACAGTACTGATGTCCAACTTACATGTCTGTACTTCCTGGGTTCCCTGGAACATTTTTTATTTTTTCTTTAGTCTTGCCTTTGAGTTTTCTTTGGTGAGTTAATATCATCCACTCTCAGCAATTTGCTATTGCTCATTTTGTCTGTTTTTTCTACAACCTCTTCTACAGTCACTGTAATTTCTGAGAGGTTCTGCTGGAGCCCACCTGTAAGAAGGGTTTTACAATGCGACTCCCTCCACTTACTTTCACAGCAGTGAACAACATGCATCAATTTACCTCCCCCCTGCAACAACCTGCAGCAGCCTTGTTGTTACTGAAGTACTCCTTGTCAACCCTCAGCCCCCTTGAGTGCTTCTTGCTCTTGCTGCATATGAAAAATGGTATTTCAGTTTAATAGCATTTTGTGGAGCTTTGAGCAACTGAATCAAACTCTCCCCCCACACACCTTAGGCCTATTTCTATCTGCTGAAGTTTATGATCCTTCTGTTTTCTTCATTTAGCTAAAACTTCAGCTTTTTAAAGGATAGTTTCTCATTTCCTGTGGCCTGTGTTACTTTGCTGTTCAGCTATGCAGTCAGTCTTCCCTTTAGCCTTACTCAAGCCTTTCTGAGGTGTTAGCATGCACTGGCACTGTACATTGAACATTTATTATTCTCCACACCACTTGTAAGGATGTAATTCTTTTAGATCCCCATTTTAGCTTGAAAAGTTCATGAATGAGAGCAACAGCTAGCTGGACTCAAAGCTCAAAATCCGTTGCAGTCATATTAAGAAACTCCCAGTCTGTTCAGATTTTTACTATTTTAAAATTATGAATCACAAGCATAGAGAAGAGGGTATTTTGATTGGTTATGCTGGTGGAGAGAATAAATAATGGATTGACTTTATAATTCAACCTAATATGACAAAAAAGCAAAAAGCTAAAGCTATGATGTTAAATCTTTGAAATGTCAGGAAATCCTGAAGTTTTATATCAGCCTTCATGCTGTCTTCTTACATTACAATTAATCTGTATTTTAAATAACAGAAATCTAACCAAGGTTATAACAGTATATACTGCAACCTTAAATACATACTAAAGAATTATTAGATATGCAAGCACAGAATCCTGCAATATGTTATAATTAAATAATAGTAATAGTAAAAATAATTCTCATAGTATCCCTTTATTCTTAGAAATGCCTGATAGCAGATCTCCTCCTATACGTTTAATAATTCTTTCAGCAACCCTTGTCTTTCCATCCCTCCCAGTCAGCTACTAGGCCTGCCTTAGAAGCAAAGAGAAAAACTAACTGGCTGAGCTGAATTCCAGATGCAAGTGAGACTGTATCAGTAAAAACAGTGAATGTCACATACCAACTAAACTTTCATTCAAATAAAGACTGTAAGTTCTGACATACAAATACCTGTTTAAAAAAGTAGCGTATATGCATAATTGCATAAGTGCAATAGGTAATTAAAGGACTAGTATCTAAGATGCAATGTGGTTACATTATTCTTAAAGATTGTGTGCAAATCTGCTTATGTGTTTAAACATGCACACACACAATAACCCATACCCTCTACGTGTTTACAGATACCTTCAGTCTTAAACAAACTGGACAGTCACAGAACTACAAACTACAAAAATGCACTACAAGAAATTGCTGTTAGAACATACAGAATGTGCCATCTGGAATATGAAAGAAGCAAATGGCAGAATATTGGCACTGCCTGATATAAAACAAGGAAGCCCTCAGTAACCTGTCACTGTGTTTGAAAATACACTATACCAGTCTGCACGGCGTAGAGAACAGAACTGTTGTTTCAGCATCAGATTATGCACTTAGGTAATCTTGTGAATTAGGGGTAGTAAACTGTAAAATTCCTACAGATTTTGTGACATGCTTGACACAAATTATGTGTGTACAATAATGAACATGTTTTCATAGTTTTACGTAAATTTGGAAAAAGAGTAAAGATTAAGCATGATCAAATCAATTATTTTCTGAAATTCTTTGAATGTCTGTTTTTCTTTGTGTACATAAAGCAATATACAGACAGCTGTGTTTAATAAGAACAAGTATTTTCGATATAAAAGGAAAAGGAAATACAGGTAAAGGCAAATCCTTTTTTTTTTGCATATAGGAGAATATTTACGACTAAAATAGTGGTATGAGCGAGTCATGTGGTTATTGCTACTGAACCAATCAGCTGATAAATACTACTATCTATCCCACTAGGATAATCAGGTTACACTTACTGTCAGTTTGGTTCTGCAAACGTACTGAAACATTGCAGCATCTCTTCTAGATTTATAGACTACATTCTACTTTGTTTTCAAGTAATTCAACTGAAGCTTTCCTTTCCTCCATGTAATTAAAAAAAAAAAAGTATCTGTTATTCCCAGTTTTAGACTAGGAAATTATTTCATTAAGACAGAATCATTTTCAATTCTATTCCCATCTTGTAACGTACACTGTAAGTAGAGCTTATAAAATTTCAGTAAGGTCCTGTTAAATGCATTCCTGTGACAAAAGAGATTTCTGCAAGAGATACTCCTGCTACTAAAGAACATACGTTGCATGCAAGAATTCAGTCAAAACATAATCAGTTAACAGTTGTCTTTGAAAAATTAATCTGAAAGACATTATTAATGTTGCAGTAAAATAAACAAAATCACACATTTTGCTTTTTCTAAGCATTAGCTTAACATGCTGGAAGATTATTGTTTTCTGTGGGAATTGTATCACCATCTCATTTTCTCCATCATTACTGCCGGGATGCCACAGCAAACCAGCTCGATGCTTAAACAGCTGAGATTTTTTTGTTTATTTGTTTGTTTGCATGGTAGCTCATTTCAGATCTCTTTAAATGTTAATAAATAAAAGCTGAAAAACCAGTCAGAACCTATTTCAGCCATCAAGGCACTATAGGTTTTCTTCATATCAGATCTCTCTTTGACTTTCTGGCAAATTTCAATTAAGGATATGATTACTATTTCCTCTTTAGAAACACCTAATATTTTAAGTAACTTTTATAACCAATGAAAAAATCTAATCAAATTTGAGGCGTACATGGCAAATGAAGAAAATGAAGCAAATAATGATAACCCTTCTCAAGTTGAAAACAAACAGTACTCATCTTCCTGGCATTACAGAACAAACTTCCACTAACACGTTTCAAGGCATCACTGAAAATACTGATCTGGGTTTAAGACCACTTCACAATGTAATTAGTCCCCACCAAAATTGAAAGCTGCAGTAACTTTAAGCCACAGCCATACCCGTGTGCATGCACTCATGTGAAAGTATCGCACACACTAAATTGCACTGAGGCCGTGACAACATGCAACTTAGTAATGTGCAATATCTCCACCAGAGCAAGCAGAATGGGAGCTTCAGGGAAGAAGGGTATGGTGCATTCAGGAAGAGAACGACATGCTGCTCAGGGAAAGGAAAATGGTTCAGGCAAAGGTGTGCATGCTACTACTTTGGAGACCTGTGAATTGGAGCATTACTGCTTCATCCATTCGGGGGCGGGGGGGGGGAAGGGGGGGGGGGGAAGGGGGAAGATCCAGACAAGAGCACCACCTCCCTATTTCAGGGGTAAAGGACATAATTTTCCTACTTATGCAGTGAGGTAGGTGACTTGATTTTACAGAACCTTTCTGAACAAAACAAATATCACAGTGATATGTGCAGATAACGATTTCCCACCGACCCTCAAAATATTACATTATTAATATAATTACAATGAAAACTTTCACTAACTAGTATCGAGAACTAAAATTATCCAAATCCAGTAAACCGGTCCGAGTGGTTCTCACATTTCTAAAGCAAGTGATCTTCCTAACCCTGAGTGAGAGTGCTGCCGAAAGAATTCCTGCAGCTCAACCTACTCTGGCATAACCCTTCTGCCCCAGTTGCCAGCCCCCTCCCTATTCCCCTTTCTTTACTGGCTCCTGTAGCTGACTTTTAGTAGTTTCAGTGAAAGAAAATAACGTATTTACTATATTCACAGGCTACTAAACACCACCGCCAGTCAAGGGAGACTCTTTGCACACGATGAAGGTGCAATACTACCTTCATAAGTCACCACATTTTTGTGCTGATACCCACTTACGTAATACGGAAAACAGGAAAAAATAAAAATTAAAAAAGAAAAAAAGGACAGAATGGCAGGAGGGACGAAAGGCAAATGGAGCATTTATCAAGAAGAAATAGTAACAAAGTGTGGCCACACCAAGAAAGTTAAAATTGGAGTGAGAAAGACTTGAGGTTGATTGCAAACCAAAGAAAAAGAGAAACAGATAAACCAACTGGGCATGAAAGACCAAAACTATTAGAGAACAGAAGCTATTTTGGTACTGAGGCATTAGCAGTATTCAGGATTATTAAAATTTTCCTAAATTTTTATTTCCTACCTCATTTGCAGGCAATGGCACACGAAATTCCAGCACGGAATTTGGCACTGTGAATTCTGAATGAGTTGCTTTATTTGAAGTAGCACCAGTCAAAAAACCCTGTGGTCACACATGCCTTTGGTGGTGATCTTCCTCCCAGGCTTTTTACTGTTTTTTTATGGAATCATCACGCAAATATTGATTTTCCCTCTCCCTCCGCAGATTGAATGCTGCCTTCCCCAAGAGGCAACCGATCAGGAGGAGCAAAGGCAGTATACAGCAACAAAGCACACACAGGTGCTTACTCTAAAATGATAGGAGCATTTTCATCATGAAAGTTACTCAAAATTAGGAAAACTGATTTATGAACAATTTACAAATCTGCGTTTGTTCTATAGTCCAAACACTGCCAGTCCTTTTCTGGAGGACTGCTTGGAGGCCAGCAGGACTTACCTGTGAGAACTGGGACAACTCCGAAAGCAGGTATCTGGGGCAAAAGCAAATGCCCAGCTTACAAACAGAATCACATTCACAACACGGGGAAAGACCAAACCAGCAGCAGGCCATCCCTTCTGTTTCCCTTTACCTCCTTGTCCCGGGACAAGCCTAGAAAGACTGAATTACACTCCCAGGCTGAGAAGCTTCACCCTGAGCAAAGGCGCTTCTTGCATCCCTCTCTCCCCTCTGGGTGTCTAAAGTCTCAGAAGAGCAAGAGCTTCTTGAAGATGAAGCCAGACACTTGGTGGCAATGCACAAAGAGTAGCAACAGATCAAGCAAAGACGTTAGAGAGACAGCTGTTGCTTTGGAAAAGCAGAAGACTACAGTTCTGCCAGGAAGAAGTGCTGGACTTCACCCTTAAGGTCCCTTTTAGGTGTTTCATTAGAATTTCTTTTCAAGACTGGGCAATAAACCATTAAAAATAAACCCCCAAACAATAAAACACCACCACCACCACCACCACAGTAAAAATGCCTCCTCTCTTCTTTGGCACTTTGGCAACGTCATCTGGACTCCTCTGTCCCCTCCTGGTCTCCACAGTCCAGAAAAGATTTGTTATGGGCCCAGCCCAAAGCCTGTGAGATGGTGAGGGGCACACAAGGGCAGGCGGAGTGAGCTGCCTCTGGTCTGCATCAAGAAGAGAAGGCTCAGGGGTGGACCTGACTGGCAACCACAGCTGAACGAGCAGCACCAGGCCCAGGAGAAATCCCAGCTAGATAAAAGGAAAAGATTGTCACCATGAGGCTGCTCAGACACGGCCCAGAGGGGCTGGGGAGCTGCTGTCCTTGAGGGTATCCAAACATGACTGAACGAAGTCCCGAGCAACGGGATCCAAGTGGGGCTGCTCTGAGCAGCAGCTTGGACTGGGGACCTCCAAGCGTCTCTCCCAACCTCTGTGATTCTGCGGTTCTTTGAACATGAGCTGTCCTGCCTTCCCCAGATGGGAAGGACACCCACAACCTTGCGGAAGGTGGCCTGTCCCACTACCACCCGAGGCCCTTACTTCAGACCATCACCAGCATCAGCCCCACCTCTGACCTGAGGCACACCACCACTAGCAGCTGCCCTGCAGGTGGGATTTGTCCTGCTGAGCACAAGGCAGTGGTCCTCCCACTGTGTAGTTCCCTTTGCCTGTCCACGCCTCACCCATCTGGATAGCGTGAGCAGCTGCGTCACGGGCCTTGCTAAAGTCAGTAAATGGCAGTCACTGCTCTCCCCTTGTCAGGCTAGAACAGTCACCTCCTCAAAGCAAGGCTTACGTTGGTCCCAGCACAACTTGTCCTTGGTGAAGCTGTACTGAGTGTTCCCTGACGTCACCTTGTCCTTCGTATGCCTCCAAGTCATCTTCTGTCATTCACTGCTCTGCCCTTGTACCACTAGGCTAGCAAAGCAAGCTCTCGGGTCAGGCATGGCATGACTTGCCCTTGGTGAATCCCTGGTGGTTCCCACCACCTGATACGTGCTGCTGGCATTTTGCCTCCCTTCTGTTCTGGACAAACAGATTTCCTATCAAAGGCCAGGAGGGCATTTCATCCCTTGGCTTGCAGCAGGTAACTCTTGGATTCCCTTCCACTTCTTTAAAACTCCTGCAGTGTCACCACAGCTGCATTTTTTTTCCTCCCACTACTGAAGTGCAAATTTAACATCTGAGGTATTGTGACAGAAACAGTCAGATTCAACACTTGGCTTAAAATAGGCTGGAGAGCTGTTCTTACCCCAATACAGCTCACAAATCAATCCACCTGAACAGAGAACTGTCACTGCCTTTGCAAACTCATCACCAAGGGAGTTAGAAAAATATTTATAAAAACTATAGCTACTTATAGTCAGGACAATAAAAATCACAACACAGCTCTGATGAGAGAAACTGTAACAGGAAAAGGTCTTGGTTTGATTAGGTGCTTGCTGGAGAACAGCTTCAAGTTAAGGGATTTCTCGAGCTACAGAAACCATTTGCTGATTGCCCTCCCTTTCCTTCCCCCTTGCTCCTCTCCTCACAAATAAATGGCAAAGGACACAAAGGAACAGACTTCCTTGATTGTATACAAGTTCCGTAGTGCTTTGTACGAACACTATTTAAGCAAAAAAGCAACAGAAGTGACTGACAACATGGAAGAAGAGTATTTTCATGTCATTTGGTCCATGAGCAACAGACGTGTAACTGCACCTCTTGCCAGGAGGATCCCTGCCCTCTGGACAGGACTAGTTAGATGCACTGTTAGTTTTGTGCACGTGCTACGTCCTGCTGAAGCGTGAGGGAAGCTGGAACCCAGCTGGTGACTTTCAGGGTTTATAACCTGATCTTGCTACACTTTTGGTGAACTTGAATGTGTGAGTATTTTGAGGCTGAATTCATGTTGTGTAATGCTATCACAGTCTAATGATGAAAGTGACTACAGAAGTTTCATTATTTGATAATTCATAATACAAATGGAGCCTCTTCCTCCCATCCTACCACCAAGTGTTAATATCCATTTTGCATGCCTTCTATAGATGAGGTGAACAAGTCATTTTTAGGTTCCTACCCCCTCTAGCAACAACTCATCTTCAAAAACAAAGGATAGCTGCTACTTTGTGACAAAAGAAATGTGGCAATTGTTTTTCATATGGCAACAAATTGGGCATGCATAAACTCATGGGCATTTCTTACTATACTCTTCATATTTACATAATGAAGATCACAGTAAGTATTGAGTGGAATGCAGGCTAATCTAGAAGCATTATGATAAATCCTTAGGTACAATCGAGTAAGAGAGGAACTTCTGAAAATCTCAGAAGCGACATTCCAAAGAATTCAAATAAGGCACCAAGTACAGGCTACTCCAAACAAACAGATACGAATGACTGATTCAGGCTACCTTAGCGAACACACAGACTGAGTTCCCTTGCGTATGACAAGCAGCTTCACATTCCACATTCTCCAGACACTGGCTTTTTCTCATCATATTTGCAGTTACTGATGCATGCTGACTCTTTCCTACTTGTTTTCCTGTGGCTTCTCTCAACATTATTTTCTTTCTTTCCACCATTCTAAACTCTGACAAATATCTTGGGTCACCTGTGTCACAGACCTATAAACTTAAAATTGCATTTAATACAATCCTCCTTGCAGAGTATCCATGCCCAGAGAAGCCATATCCTATTTTTGACACTGTTCCCCTCTACCAAAGGCTAAAGAGAACAATTCGTGAGACAAGTTTCAGTTTCTAAATCTGCTCGCATTCTTCAGGAGAGAACTGAGATACTAACCATGTGATCAATGAAAATGCAATAGCATTCACTCAAGAGAAGGGCTATTAATTTTTTGGCAGAATTCCAAATGTGTTGCTTTCTACCTGGATTGCCCCTTCATTTCAAATTACTACAGCAGTTATCGTTGTTGTTCAAGACCTTACACAGCATGATATAACTTTCTCATTCTTAAAATGTACCCAGAAACAGCTTAATTCCAGTAACCGATAACAATACTCACTTGTAAAGTACACCTAAGAACAATGGCAAACATTTGGCAATGAGTTTGGAAAGCAGTTTTAATACATCGCCGCTTTAAAGTCTATTCACGTTTTGTATATGCGTGCAAGAAGACACAGCAAGCAGTGGTGTAAGAGACAATGGATGTATAGAATTTAGCATGGAGTCTGTTGACTTTGCCCAGCCCATCAACTTTTTTGAAAAAGTGAGCTATGACTTAAATACCTTATTTAAAATCCATTTATTACGTTACCCACATGTTAGTGTTTCAAGCTGCTAACAGGTGAAAGCTGACAGTTTCATTCACCTGTGATGAATGAAATACATTACCGTACCACCACAAAAATCACTTTATTTTGAAATCTCAGTGAACCATATTTAAAAACACAAAAAAATCCTCCTTCAGTTACTGTAGTAGTTTAGAGGTGAAACATAAGAATGATAACTAAGCACGAAACACTGTGGATGCGCTCTGGAGGTGCAGTACAGTAGTGTTTTAAGTGGGATAAGGAAAGCGCTCCCCTGTTGTTCCCTTTGGTGTAATTTGGTTCATGGAGATCATGAACTAGATTTCTCTCAGATGAAAATGAACTGGAAAATGTGCTCCAGGAGCATATCTAATACACTTCAGCTGCAAATGGGTACTTAGTCCCCAAGATTAGACTAAAAATAGTTCAAACTAAGTAACGCTGAAGTGTGTACAACACAGATGTCAGGTCCTCCATTTCAACTGTTTCGCTGTATGAATCTGCTCCTACTGAGCTGCACTAGCTGTTACTGCCAACGCAGCTGCAAACGCACTCTGCTTCCTGATGGGTTAGGGATGTGATGGGTGTATCAGTTTTATAAAATACTAGTATTCACTACAGCAGAGACCTCTGAAATTTTTTTTAGGCAAGTCCAACCAAATTGCTTTTTTTAACAATCAAGGGGGAAAAGTTATCAATGCTAGATTCTTGAAAATCTTTGAGATTTGCAACTCGTCTTTGAAACATGAGCTGTTACAATTGCTAAGTATTTGTGAACATCAAATTTAGAAAAGAATTTTCCAGAAAGGGCAAGAAATCAACAACATACCTTATTGCTTCCTCCACAGATTGGCCAACTATATTTGAGGAGGCACCTGGCTGAGACAAAGGTGTCAGGCTTATCACCCACTTTACTGGCTTGTAGTACTCATCACTGGAACTCAATAGGTAGAACAGTGTGGTCAGAAAAATCACCTGCAAAACAAATTGGAGTTTTAATTTAAAAGGCAATAAATACTTTCCAGAACTACAGTATGCAGCTATGCTTCAGATATTGAACTTCATTGGAAAGGCACGAAATACTATTCCACAAGCTTGGATTTAGAGAAACACACAGAGCTAGAAGAATAATTTTCTCCCCTGCTCCACAAAGGACATAACAGTTATAGCTAAACGTTATAAAACTTTTAGCTCTGTTTAGCCTCTTCCCAAAGTCACAGCTAGATCAAACAATCTAGATCAACATTCTAGTTGGGTTTTTTGGGGGGTTTTTTTTCCAGCATGTTTAGTAGATCAAAGAATTGCTGAATAGTAACATCTATTCTTAAAAAAAAACAACAAAAAACCAAAAAACCCCCCAAAAAACCCACCCTGCCAAATAAATCCGAGTTGTCTCAAGAATCATTATGTAGCTGGGTATCAGATAAGAATTAAACAAAGACTCACAAACAGAAAATTTGTAATATTTATTAGGCTGGCAATCCTGACTGAATGTTCCTTCTGTGAGTCTGAAGATGAGTCTCAGCAGAAGTAATGGCAGTTCCATTGTTTCAGTTTAAAGACCAAAAAAATACGATCAGATTGTATTAGCTTCCTGTATGTTGCAGTCCACTATGTTTTACTTATTTTCCTGTTAGTGGGCTCAGCAAGTTCTTGGGCTAAGCATACATCACAGAAATGTGTCCAGCTTGAAACAGAATACCTCAAACAAGGAAAATCCATTCTATGTGCTCCAATGGTAAACTATGGCTTATATTTGCTTCATCTGTAAGCCTTAGATCTCCGTTCTTTCTTCCCAAGATTAAAAAGAATTCTTTCACTTTCCTTATTTCCAACCTACTCGTATGCTTGAATAAACCACACCTTAATCTTTTGGTAAGCTAAACAGCCTGACCTCCGTAAGGCTCTTACTTTCAAGCATTTTATCCAGTCTGCAGACACCTCATGCCCTTTTGCTGTATTCTCCCTGAACATGCTCAGAAAAAAAGATGCAGACAGCCCAACATGCAGTATTCCATTAGCAGCCTCAAGAATGCCATCCATTTGTCTCTCTTCCTCATTCCTTTCTACTCTGAAATGTTACTACTACTTCCCCCTTCCCTCCCAGCCTTTAACTTGGAAGTCACACTCAGCTGTTCACCTACTGTGACCCCTTTCCAAAATGTCATATATAGGTGTAGGCTGTATTCCATCTTCCCAGGTGTGTAACTTCTGCCTTGGGTGATAAGCCAATCTATCAACTAAAACAAGTCATTACATCAGCACATTTAAACAGCATACTCTTAACATTCATTTTGAGATCATTAAAAAAAAAACAAACCCAAACACCCAAAAGAATTAGGCATTGGTTTAATGGGAAATAATCCAGTGCCAGTAGCAGTATCAGCTATGTTTTGTTACAATTTCAAATGAGTAAATCTTAAAACCTGAATCAGATTTTAGCATCCTCTGTAATGCTGCAAGTATGGTTATTTTCTCCTTGATAGGGCCTGCCATTTCTCCTAAGTTACTGTAATATTTCCTGATTTCACTACAAAACTCCCTATACTGAAGCAGGCATCCAGGTGGTGTTTTGTCTTCCTTCCACTGGGATCCGGCTACAGATCCTTCTTGCAGTGTGGTTTTCAACACAGAAAGCAGCATATTGCTCTAAGTACAATATCCGCTCATCCTGACACGTACAAAAAGCAAAGTGGAACACAGCTCCACTGGATCTTGTTTTATTAGGACAGCCTCAGTTAACTTCTGAAGATGTTGCCTTTTGAAAAGAATACGGCAGCCAGGGAATGAGCAAATTAACTGCAGCAAACAGGCAAAGCTTGATTCCCTGCGGTACGAGAAACATACCGAGCTGACTTGAGGCAGGCTATGAATAAGAGCTGGGGATTAGTTCAAGTGGCAACATGCACAACACCTGTACTGACTGGAAAACCTGCTCTTCCCCAGTGATTACAGAAGAAACTTGCTTTCTTAGGGAGTAACAGCACACCGACATACACATACCCACCTGAACTGTAAAAGCCAAAGTGACAGCTGGGCATGAACAGCAATGGAATAAAATGGTGTTAAACTGAACTACAAGCTAGGAAAAGATACAAACCTAACTCAATTCCTGTCAAGACAAGATGCATGTAACCACAGCACCATACAAAATCAACTGAACTTTAGATCATCAGCATTGTGGGAAATTAACATATTTGCTTTAGCTCAATAGGTACAGAAATGCAAAAAGAAGCAGGAGTCACAGAACATAATAATTTATTATCAAGTGGCTTGCTGACCCTTCAAACAAGTAGAATAGCCTCAATAGTATAGTCAGCGGCAAAAAGATATGTCCTACCCTATATCAACTGGAGTCTGAAAGTTTTCAGACCTCTTTTACAGGATATCTGAGATTTCAGACATTACCTAAATTGTTTCCTAAGCAATAATTCAAGATCCTGCTGATGAGTATGAGGAGGAATTCACCAAAGATAAAATAAGAAGATCTTTCCATTGTTAAACAATTGATGGATTACTATTTCTTGCTGTAGAATTTGTTCTGTAGCCCAAAACATTGAATACTCTAATCTGAGGGGGGATAGACTGAATTCAAGGAGTAAGCTATGGGTAAACACTCTATACTAAAATGGTAATTCAGCATTTCCACATCTATCAAGAAACACATGACTTAATTGCTTGTGTGTCAGGTCCATAGACTTGGGCAATATTTTTGTATCTGCCTTTCATACTCAATTTTCTGCCCAAAAGCTTTGTTCGTGCCCTTTTTCTTTTAATAGCATCAAAAATTTGCGTATTCCCCGCAGCACTGTAGATGCCCATCAGCCAAATGGAGCTTTTCTCTTCCGATCTTTGTAACAGAGTATGAGCAGAATGTGTGAGCATGTGCATGTGTGAGTATACGTGTGTGCGTATATATACGCACACACACAAAGGCATATATATACATCCACATGCATGTGTGTGCGGATAGGAACTTGTATTCAGAAGTGAAATAGAAGTGGCACTCTTGTAACTAATGATCAGTTTTCAAACATCTGTTGAGGATCTGAATACAGTCTTACTGGATCATGGATGGATATATGCTACGCAGATTACTTCCTACTGAATGTTTTGATGGAAGATGTATTTTTCAAAATTGAGGTTCTGAACAGTGTCCATTATTTCTATGTTTTAAAGCACAATTTTTTAAACCATTTATCAAAATAAAATTCACTATTTTAGTTTTTATTCAAGATGACTAAAACGGGACTGAAATGTAATCAGTTGAAAAGCTAACCACTTCAGGAATTATCTTGTTGGAAAATTTTAAATAGTTTGTGACACTTCAATCTAGTAAAAACTCTTCTGTAGCAACTAAGAATCCTGCAAAATGAAAAAGTAAGAGTGAAGTTAAAGCTGGAGTAGTGCTTTCTTTTAAACACAGCTCTACCTAGACATAATTTAAAAGAATTCCTTCTGTTTCACATTTAGAAAAAAAAACTTCCCTCGTTAGCCCATTAAATATATCTTTTGTCAAAACAGTCACGGCATTTTCAAGAGAGTCAGCTTTTTCAGCTGATGCTGCCGGCTGGACCACAGCAACACACAAAGTGTGCTCAAATGCTGTCTGCCTAGCTTTAGCATTCAGTCCATTCAAAATGTAAAAATTCCGTTCCAAAACTGCATTTAAAAAAAAAAAAAAAAAAAAAGGAGATGGGGAAAGGATATTGGGCCAGGTAGCAGTCAAAGATGCAGCAACTAAACTAGGTTTAGAACAATCAAACACTCTGAAACTATTTGCCTGAAACTATTTGCCTTCACATTCAAAATGAATTCTATACAAAAGCTCTTTCTCCTTACTGGAGAATAGTGAGAGTTTTCCCAGGAAACTATGACTTTCCAAAAGAGCTGAAAACAGCTCATGTTGAAATCTCAGCTTAAAGAAAAACTAAATTGTTAAAGATAGCCACCCTTGGAAAGCAAACTGGGGGGGGGGGGGGGAAGAATCTTGCTACAACGAAAGATATAAGTATGCCTTGAGACCCCAGAAGAACAACAACTTTTAAGGTCACTTCTGGTCATCTTCTCTTCCTCACTTGGAGGGTGTTTTTCTTTAGCTCTGAAGGAAGGAACATGAATAGCAGGCAAATCTAACAATGACATAATACCAAATGGGATTCAGTAACAATGCACATCACAAAAGTTAAGAAAGCTGCAGTGATTTATCCTAGGGTCACATTTGGATTTTCTCTGCTTACAGCATTAAGCTGTTGCAGCAGCGAAAGAGAAAAAATAATCATAAGGAAAAATTAAGAAGCAGTTATATTTCTACATGGACTCCATGACAGTTCAGTTAAGTTATCCTAAAAAGTACTTTAAGGCTCAACTAAATTCTCACGACAACTAGCATTTTCATTTACTTATTGCCCCAAATAATGGTCTGTATTAATCTTTATTTAGTGCAGGCTATTTACTGAATATCCTAAATTTAAGTCCTTTCTCTTTCAGTTATAAGCTGTTAACAAACCCACACTAAACACTATTAAAACAAGTTCCATTAATTTACCTTTTTGTGTTTTAAGAAAATCTGCTTAGTTTTTGTAGCAAGAACCTTTGCGGAAGACTCTCATAAAGATGAGAAACCACCCCTCTGGATAGACGCAATGGCCTATGAAACATACAGTGCAACCAAGACTAAGTTATACCACTCTCCCACAGCATTTAACAGCATTAATAACTACTCTTCAATTAGGCATGCAAATTTTAAATGCCTTCAAAAGAGGTAGTTCATACAGTTACAAGAACACCAACACTTACACGTGACATTTTCTGTGCATAAAAATGGAGGCAAGCATATCCCTTTACCCCGACGCATTTAAAGTACACTTAACAGGACAAAGTTGTTCAGTGATTTTTTGCCTTATTTCTTAAAAGTTGAAGTATTTCAAATTTATCAGTTCTGCTGTTTGCATTTCAAAGGCTACCATTATCAAGAATCTACAGAAAGAACCTATACATATATTAAAACTAACCTTTCCTATATACGCAAGATCACTAGGAGTGCAAAACAGAAGCTGTTGGTCAAATCCAAGAAACCAAGAGTGCGGGACTGATGTGTTTTGGTGAGGAAAGCTTTATATGACCATTTTAAGTAACATGTTCAACCTACAACAGATGTGGAGGAAACAGAGTAGCCTTTAGGGCATCTAATCTTTAAAAGAATTCCAACACAGCAATATCCCAACTAGCTCTGCTAACCCAGCTGACTGCACAGTGCCCCAGCAAGTGGCAGGACCCTGCTGACAGTCAAAAAGGCAGGATCATGCATCACAACAACAGCATGTGATGAACTTGATATAAGCCACTAGGCATCTAGAGCTAGATTTTGTGTCTGAGCAATGAGTGCATTGAAATCATCTGCCAATTATTATCCAAACTTGTCATTAAGTATACTAACTTCTCAGACACTGTTTTCAATGTGTCATCACGGGTGAAGTTGTGAACTAAGGAAGAAAAGAAATGAAATATTCCCATGCAATCTTTTCTTTACTAACTGGAAGATAACCAGAGAACAAAATTAAGTGGCACTGATTTTCTTCAGTTCAAGACAGCCATTCCATTAAGTCTTACTGTGATTTCTTTCTTAAATATTGAAGAGAATCCACACAGCTGCCTTGAAATGCTGTTAAAACATTATTTCAATTTTGCAGCTTTGTCTACAAAGACCTCCCTCCTGAGCAAGCATCAATGAAGGCAATGAAGTTAAACTGGCAAAACACTTTGTTTTCTAACAAATGTTTTTGAATCCTGAACTAAAAACCAGGACGTGGATTTCAGTCAAGCTTCCAAGATCAGTATTTGTTTAGTTAAAACAGGAAAAAGTCCCAGGCCAGTGTATTAGGAGACTTTTATTTTAAGTAACAGCTGTCACAGCAAATGAGAAGAAAGAAGTTACCTCTACCATTATAAATTACTCCATACAGCTGTGGCATTTAGAAACAAAAGAAACTGTAGACATCTAGCTCACATAATACACTAAGAAGTAATACATCCTTTAAAGAAAACACCTTTAATAAAAAGGTTTCAGAGGCTACTACTCAGCATGGGCAATAACATTAATAATAATTAGCTTTTTATAGGAAGAATTCTGCAATTAAGAGCTCACAGAGGTTAAATAAAAACAACGCAACAACCTCCTCAGACAGATTTGCTGAAGATGCTTCATTAAAAAAGGGAATATAAGGTAATACTTGTGATTTTTGCTGACATTTCCTTGTAACAATTTTTCCCCTCTTCCGAGAGCATTGGCTTGTTTAAGGATATGCTTATGAGGACATGTCATAAGATTTCAGTAGTTATGTAGGATATCACAAGTTACAGCTCAGTATCTTCAAGGCCAGAAACAAGAGTTTTCCAGGAACAGAATGACAGGAAGACTGCCAGCTCCTTAACGTGGAAGTTACACAAATCTTGCCCTTTGCCTAGAATGCCCCCAAACAACAGATTTGAAAGTTGCAAAATCTTAAAGAATTTTGGTATTAGATAAGGTTAGAAGATGTTTTCAATGCTTTAGGTTTGATTTTTCACTGTTACAACACATGCAATTAGGTTCCTTCAGCAAAACGGACCATGTAAACCGATGACATACTACTTACCACTGAAAGCACAAAATTGAGAAGAGCTGTCCCACTATGGAAAAGGATTGTCACTAATGTTGTAACTGTAGTAAACAAGAGGCTCACATTGCGACTCATCACTATCCACAGAGACTCCAGGATCTGGAAAAGGAGGGGGAAGCAAAGACAAAGTCAAGCACCAGATGGTATTAGCTAGGACAGAGAACTGCTTACAGAGTGATTCATCTCCATCAAGCCATACAAAGACGACATTTTTTAAAAAATCATCTTCCCTCACTCCTAAATTACAGCAGGCAATATCAAGTGAAAACGTCTACTTTACCAAAGACAAGTTTCTAGGTAGATGGTTACAAGGTTTTAAAATTTTTCTCCCAATGCTCAAAATTAGTTCATTATGCAAAATTGCAAAAAACCTAGATGCGGTGACACTTGTTTATTGCGATTAACATCACCATCAATTGAAAGCAGATCTTGTCTTGGGAGAGAAAATTCATCTTTTCAAAAGCAGAAATGCTAAAACATGAAGAACGAGGAGTAACATCACAGGGTAGAAATAAATCTGAAGACAGCTTCAAATCAAATAATAGAATTACTATTTTAATAAATTTGTTTTAAAAATATTTTATGGTAATGAGATGCATAATTTTTATAATGTCTGCAGACAACTCCACAAGTTGTGATTTTGAGTAGGGAATCATCAGTTAGTCAAGCAATTACGGAAAATAAATCCAACAATGCTGGACAATCTATTAAATTTCGTACTGGCTTAGGGAACTGATTGCTTATTAGTTACAGATAGTAAAGAGTAGCTCTGAGACATGCCTTTAGACATAGAATACCCACTACAGCCAAATTAGTTTATGTATGGATGCAGACACATCAATCTGAATAGGGCACCAACTTCATGAGACGTTAAGGACATAAAGGCATGGCACGGCATGGCACATGGAGGCATCCTAAATGCAATGCACAGCAATTTCATAACAAGTATTTCATTCAGAAGGAATACAGTAAGAATGTATAAAAGAAGCAAAGTTACAAACAAGAAGCTATACCTTCTTTCAGCCTAATATAACTGGAAAAACTGTAAAAGCTCTGACACAAAAGCCCTTCTCCAGGTTCAAAGCTGTAAGTGAAGACTTCAAAACTAGCAACAGTTACTCTTGGTTTAATGAATATCTTAATCAATTAGACTGAATTAAAACAAAAAAGCAAACCCAAAACAAAAAAACCCCCAGTAGTTAGCATTTGTAGAGCAAAGGAGTACGAGCCATGTGATCGCCTCTCCTTTGGAACTGAGTGAAACATATAGAAGGTAACTTATTAAGCATAAACTTGGGAGGGAGTAAGTGCTGGGGGAAACAACGGAATTACAACACACAGTAAAACCAGAAAGATGTACTCAGTCCACGCTTCTTACTATTTAATGGGAATTATGAATTTTAAGGCTTATCTTTTGAACAGATTTTATTAGTCTCTCTTGAGAATTCAAGTGAGGTTAGAAGTGAAGAGGGTGTTTCTGCTGAAAAATGTTCTCCCACTGGTACCTGTCCCTTTCCTTCCTCTATGGATTAAGAATTCATTCTGAGGGTGCAGCAGTGGTATAAGTTCATGCAGCCACCAGGTAACTTTATTAAATGTCCATTACTCTATGAGGACTGTAAACACAGAGGACAGTGATTTTTGAGGGAACAGTCTGTAGCTAAAACAGAGGCCTTTCAGTTGGTATTCAGTAAAAATAGTACTGCCATTGCTAATAACAGGCCATAAGTTGTACGCTAACTGCACAAGGCTCCAGTCGCAGAAGTTTAAGCCTGTTACTACAACTTGGCGTGTGAACAGGCACTTGGTGCCACAGGTCTCCTGTTATGATGTAGAGTTTAATCACAGAACAGCACCAAAGGCCTTGAAAATAGGGACACAGGTTGAAAACAAAGGCCCCTGAAACACAAACAGTTCATTGAGGAAGAAGGCACTGAAGATGCACTGAAGACACATAACCTTAAGAGCTAGGAAAAGACTGTTTTTGCTTTAAGAAAATGTGGTAGCAACTAAGGGGGTGGGGGGGAACCAAACAGGCAAGCAACAGGGTAAGGCACCTGCCATGACCTGGAAAAGTAATGCCTCTCCAAGTATCACACAGCATATAGTCCAGGGGCAGAGGTCAAGGGGCGGGAGTTGTCCAGAAACAAAAACACCTTATAAAAGGACAAGCTCCTTAATTTGAGGGAAGAAGATGTCCATTTCAGTTCCAGCTTTCCTTATTTAAGTGCTCTTGAGCCTGCTCACTTTGACTTCTGTGACTCAGACCATCAAGTATAGTGGCTACTGGTGCCAACTACACAGCGTCACCACGACGGTATTCTATCCTCACAGCTCATGTAGGATATGACTGTTAAGGACTGACAACTTTGAATACATAACGATAACAATTAGTAGATTGTAAAACAAACCATTAGCATGAAGTGTGTTGTTAATGAAAGTTGGTCTAGTAAAGTTTTGTTTGAAAGATTAAAACAAGATTTATCAGTCTTCTAAATACTAATCACAGCAATGGTTAATTTCCTCCCTCGCACACTGTCACTTACAACACATCAGCTGAGCTGATATTGGTGAGTGGTTCACAAGGAGAGGGGCTTGGTCCATCTGCTACAAGAGAGCGTACATCTGGTGGGGGCTGGGAAAGTTTCCTTCAAAATAGTATGTTCCTCCAGTGTAGGTTGTATTTGTTTAACACTTCCCCTAGAAGCCTTAGCCTAAGGAGCTGATAACCAGGAGTGTACAACTGCAGTTAGTTTGAATGCAGTTAGCAGGTGGTTCTATCAATATCGGGAATGGTTCTCCTAGAAGAACATCCTTCTTAGGTAGAGTCATTGATCGGAACTGTTGAACTAGTTATCACTAGCATTTGCCTTAGAGTAAGTTCGGATAGTGCCTTTCATTCAGCTTTGGTATGTCTTATGAAAGCAAGTGCATCTTTTAGGACTTGTTTCCAGCTACAGAGTAAGCTCCTCTTTAGGCATATGTGCCATTAAAATTTCAAGACACATGCTTCTCATTGCTAGGATGAGAAGACAGACATAGCAGACATTAATCATTACTAAATGCAGTATCAGGAAGTGCTCAAATACTTCACTAACAGTCACAAAATCAAAATACATGTACCTGCACCTAATAATTCATAATGCCATTTGATTCCCAGAGCATACTGCAGCTGACTTAATGAGCTCCGTTACTATGCATAAACAATTTCTAACACCTTGCCAACTGAGACCAGTTCTCCAAAACACAACTAAGTGTGCATATTTATGCAATAATGATACTTTTAATATTAGAGTTATTAAATAACTGAAAAAGACACTTCTTTTCCCGAAATACTGCTTTGTAAGTAGCCTTAAGAGATCTGTGTTTAAAAGAGCTAGGAAGCTATACAGAATTCAAGACTCCCTTATGCATCACACCATGATGTGTCACAATCAGCATCAGCTGCTGTGCCTTTCCAGTCTGTAACAGGCAAGAAATCAAAATTGCACTTAATGTTCTTAGCCATCTAAGGTGTCCTGTTGGCCACTTCAACTGGCCAATACCTGAAAGCAAGGTTTAAAAGGCACTTGACCAAAACAAGTTATCTGGTGAGAACTTCAAGTCAACAAACTTCTGGAAGCCAGGTAAATTCATGTACCTAATTTAACATTAACAGATTTATAAAGGGAATAAAACTGGATGCACAGAGGCATTAGGAAAAAAACTTGTCCTTCTGTATACTTTTATTTTTTCTGTTCAGAAAGATGTCTCATCCTGACAACTCAAAAATGACAGCAACAGAACAAGTCAATAAACCTTTAAGGTATAAGACAAGCAATGGACTTTGTGAAGAATAATGCAGCATGCACAAGATCAAAGGCTTCCTGCTCCAATGAAAAGCTGATTTCCAAATAAATGTTTACCCATAAAGTTCTGGGCTAACCCTTCAGGGCTCAACAGCTTATTTTTGAAAAAATGTCTTTGCTTGACCTTTACATGAAACAGAGACAAAACAGCAACAGAAAAAGGACTATCCTCCAGCATCATGTCTTTGACTTTATGATTGTAAAGAAATCAACTCCTTCTCTAAAAATATGCATCAGGTTGAATTTCACCTACCCTGAAAAAAACCAACACCCATTATGAAGAAGAGAACACCAAACCTCTGAATGCTTACCTTACTAGAAAAAAAAAAATGCATAGTAGTTGAATTATTACTGAAGAATGGACTGTATTAGCGATAAACTTAGGGGATTACTTGAAGAAATTCTCAGGTCCAGAGAAAACATTAGGATATGTGGTAACTCAGTGAAATATTTGAGAAACTGACTTGATTTGGAACACACAGATCAGTCACACTAAAGGCACAGACAGAGAAACCTAACTGAGCTGACGCTTGCTGTGTACATCTTAATGAAAGGTCTTCTGCCTTCTTGTCTAGGAAATCTCTGAATGAGATACTGGCTGCTGGTGGCATGATGAATATTCTTGTGCAAGAAGCAAAAAGATCAATTTAAGGGGACATTAGCAATGTCTCATATACCAGCAAGGGAGTTCTGAGTGATCATTCACAGATATAGCCAGCAGCAATTTACTTTTTCAAGGTTTCGAGCCTTCAAGAAATGGAGGAAAAGGGTATGAATGGAAAGCAGGTGAGTGGGGAAGGAATGAAGCTTTTTTATTTTTCAGAAATTAAATCTTAATAGTCCAGCTATGTATTGCATATTTCATTCACCTGAAAAACTACCTTAGAATAGAGCATGGGGTACAAAATTCGAGGCATAAGTGAGGATCCACTCTAGTTCTTTCCCCAAACTAAGAATAGGATGAAATAAACCCCACTTCAGAAACACATCATTGGGTAAACTGGTTTATAACACTACTGCTTCTAAAGAATACTGGAAAAATCTGAAGCTGAAAGGCAGCAGTGCTGCTAACACCACCGTTTTTAGAAAAAAGCAAACTGATGATTTGGAAAAGCTTATCTTCATATTAAGTCTTCAGGCAATTTGCATGTTTATACAGTGAATTACTTTAAAATAATTAAGGTCTGTCTACATCAAACTAGAGCTAAGTATAAGTGCTATAATGGACAGCACGTTTTGAGGGGGGGTACAGAAGTCTTCTGTGCTTTATCTGATACTCATAGTCAAACTACTGAATCGATGCATATTGTTACAAGTTAAATGAATGCCAGTAATTCCCCAGCAAAGCTATACCAGTGATTTAATTATATGCTTTCAACTCTAATATGAAACTTTCTTCCACTATGGGAAAAGCCTGAATTGAAACACTTGCATCTGTCGTTTTTTAACATTTTTCTTACAGCAAATGCTCCTCCTCTTACTAAAGAGGATGAACACTTCCTATGATTTCCATCAATGGAAAAGAGCTTATCTGCTTGTGATTGCAATATGACGTTGTCAAAGAAAGAGCTGTATTTTCAGAGAATCCAGAGTCATCTGTACTATTCCCAAATATTTCAGAAAGCCAAGGGGCTAGCAAGACAGTTACTCTATGGTAAACTCTAGCCTCAATCTATGCATAAGTATTTATTATGTGCAAGTAGCGCAATCTTAGTTTATTCTGTTCCAAAGGTGGAGGAAGTCTCACTATAGCTGCATATTCACACACACTTCTTTATAGTTATCTCATTGTCTTTAAATGGTTTGTGTTTTTTTAAAAAAAAACCACAAAAACTGTCAAAGCAGTTTTGGGACTGTACCATGTCTTGCTATATTCTTAAGAATTGCAGGTTAGCATTGTTTTCAAGTGTCCAAATGCAGAAACATCCTACAGTTTGAATTATAGCTAACCAATTTAACACTCCCCCCCCCAGTCCCCCACCATACACAACACACACAACCAAAAAAAAAAAAAAAAAACCCAAACCCAAAAAACCTACCCAAAGTCCCATAAGACACAAAAAAGCAAACAAAAAAGCCAAAAAACCCCAAACCAAACGCAAACAAAATCCACCCAAAAGCAAAAGGAAACCCCAAAAAACAAGCCCCCTCAAAAGCACCCATATAATTTAAAATATTGATCCTTCCCAATTCAGTATGCCATTCTAATAACTCATTGTTCCTCTTCAAAATACCAAGAGAAAGATTTTCATTCTCTCATAAAAACATAGATCCTGAATACAGTAAGCTTCCATTGTATCCTAGGGTAGGTAAGCAACTTGCTTAGAAACACCAGACTTAAGTCAAAACTATTCTTATTTTCATCATCTCCCAAGTTTTAATGACCTAGACAAGCAGAGAAATCAGATTTTCATCAATTTTAATTTGAAATATCAGCGTGAGTAATATTTATGCAACGCATCGTGGATGAGCAAGCTAGCAAAGAAAATGCTGTCCAGTAAGGATGTGAAATCAGGATTTAGAGTTATATACTATGCTGACTGGTTTACAGTCTGTCATTAAGGACATGAGTATATGGAGAAAAAGGACAGGTGCTTCCCCACAGCTGATGAGTAATGAGTTCATGGAAATAAACAGGAAAGTATCAACTGCTGGCACTTTTTTCCCTGAAATTCTAAACCAGATTTTAGAAGTAAAGCAAAGCATGCTAGCTAGATGAAAATTTTAATATTAATGTATTTCAGACTTAAATATTTATTCTCTTTACACTATCTCCTGCATTATTCTAGCCTACTTAGATTACTGAAGTACACTTATCATCATGGTTTCTGAGCACTGTGCAGTAATGTTGTAAATGACATGGCTAGCACCTATCCTGTAGTTTCTCCTCCTTCTCTCCCTCTTGCCTAGAAGGAAACTCCATATTGATTTTACATGATGATGTGTCATGCATTTTTATAACTCTGCCTCAAGCATGCATGGTCAACTTTGAGGAAGTATTAAGCAAATTTCACTATTAACTGAAAAAAGGTTCACTACAATAAAGTTTCTCTCAACTTTTTCTTGACTCACACCTTCTTCTATGATAGAAACTGTAACCATTTAAGCAGCAGTTGGGGGACGACAGAAAAAGCACACGTGCCCATCAGTCTAAACCAAGAACTGCCTCCAGGCAAACGCTAGCTTAAATTGCATCCACAGAAACATTATGTTGCGAGTTAGGTATAAATAATATTCTTCCAAAATGGATAAACAGTAACTTGAAGATACTTCTAGTTTATGACAACAGCTCAAGTCAAAAATTAACTATATCAGGGGTTGACTCTGTATATTCAGTGTTTCAGACTTAACATCATTTTTGAGAGATATGTATTTGCTTCAGTTTGGATTGTTTTCAATGCTTTTTCTTTTTCTCCTCATGAGGTGAAAAGTCCAGTGCATTAATTCAGGAATTCACACACTGTAAAAGTATTAATTTCATTCTCCCCAGAACTTTCATAAAAGAAGACAGAAATAAGCTGCTTTCAACCCAATTATTATGAATAATAAATTGAGGGGAAAAAAGTAAGACTACTAAAAAAAAAAAAAAAAAATTGTTTTCACAACCTCTTGGTCAATAGTTTCCTAGACAAATTGGTCTCTTTTTCAAAAAGAAAAGCCACTAACCCCACACTTGCCATACATTTTATGGAAAAACAAGGCTGAAGCAAATTAATATTTAGCAAATACAATTTCTAGAAAACACAGATGAAGTAAGAGAAAATTCCAAACAAACAACCTCCAAGAGTAGACTACAAAATATGAAGCATTTAAAACCAGCCTGCAAGTGACACAGGTAATCCTACAGTAACAATCTCTCTCAGGAAGAAGTCTGGCAAGCTAGTATTAATGAAGATGCTGAAATCAGGAGAGCTCCTTCATCACAACCAGTTCTGTTTGTAGTATAGTTATATCCTAAGTAGGCTTACAATAATTGCTTAGGTAATTGTGAGTAACACTAACAGTGTTCCCATAAATTTCCATGTACTTGAATTCCATAACCTTAGTGGTAGTCCAAGAAGGAATTATTATCAGTTAAAAATAAGACCTATTTAGTAATAAAGGCAAAAAATACTTACTGAAAGAAATGTTTCAATGTTATCATGAACAAATGACGCAACATCTTGCCAGTCCAGAATATCACCAAGCCAGCTGCTTTGACGGTTTATGTGCCATTTGTGTCCCTTGTGTCTTCCAGAATGTGTTACATTCTTAAAAAGAGAGACAAAGATGTAAAGAAACCAGACATTTGAATAACTTACAGAAATGAGAAAGCCCAAGACTAGCGTTTTCTTAATAAGGAACAGATCCAACATGCATCCAAATACTTAGAGCTGCTTTAATTGTGGCATCCTCAAAAATACCTGGAAGTACGGAGTACTCTGTTCACTGGAAAAATTGAAATCTGACAGAAAACCGTTGTTAATATCCCATATAATTAACAGTTCTGTATACTGTACTGATTCACCTCAGTTAAACATTAGCTTTACTGCCTAACTGATACAATGGTATCTATCTTGCTCTTTATGAAAGCACAGAAGAAAGAGGTAATGATTTCAGTTACTGCCTACATAATTTACTGTTTGCAACATACAACTTTTCCCAGTACAATCCACAAAGGAAAATACAAACAGAAGCCAAAACAACTAGTTTTCTCACAATTAGTGTCTACTTCTCCACTAGCCATGTTCAGTCATGCAAAAGCTAAAAGCTAAACTGGAAGCATGGAGGATTTCTTCTGACTACACAGCTTTGTAACTGCAACACAGCAAGACAATGGGAAATGGCCATAACCACAACTGCTAATTCCTTAAGTGGCTTCACCCTAATTATGAAGTTGCCTATTGTCCAACTGAATCACACCTGATCACCATCTAGCATGAGACTATTTGACTCAGTCTGGGACTGTGACAAGTGTTTCAGAGAAGGATGCCAAAATTCTACTGTAAGCAAGTCTAAGCAAACCCATTGACTACAACAGATCTCATCCTAATCTTTAATAGCAAGAGACTTCTCAAGTTCTCAACTCTGATATTTATATAAGCGTCCCACTACTTCCATTAGAATTTTCCAAAAACTTTTAACCTTACCAGCCTGCATTCAAAATGACAGTATCTTTTTTGGCATACATGGCAAGTAGTATTCCAAGTGAAGTCCCTACACTGATTTATCTAAGAGCATTACATTTTCTGCTTATTACCAATTCTCCCTAGATGCATTGTTACACTTTATGATGCAGAATTAGCAATGCTTTTTAACAATCCACAGCAACACAGAGATCCTTCTTCTGAGCTGGCAGTTTATTTAGAGCAGAAACATATGAGTAGTCAAAAATCTCCCTCCAATAGGCCTTTTGTATTTGTAAACTGTATCAAGAATCTATTTTCTGTTAATCTAGTTCTATTTTCAAAGACAGCTCTCACTGTTAACTAGCAGAATTAGGTATCATTTGCAAATTTTGTAACACTGTTATTCGTACACATTTCAAGTTCATTGTTACCCAGCAACTATACTGTTGTAGCACCTAAGGCCTCGGGTATTGATAAATAAGGGATTCAAAGAAATTGTCAGCTGGTTCCTCTTCAGCAAATTCACTAGATCTTAAAAACAAAACAAAATCCCATACCTGAATGGACTAGGAAGAGGAGATTCTTGTCATAGAATCATTAAGGTTGGAAAAGACCTCTAAGATCATCGAGTCCAACCGTCAACCCAACACCACCATGCCCACTAAACCATGTCCCTAAGCGCCTCATCTACACGTCTCTTAAATACTTCCACGGATGGTGACTCAACCACTTCCCTGGGCAGCCTGTGCCAATGTTTAACAACTCTTTCAGTAAAGAAAATTTTTTTTGTCCTTGAAAAAGACACCTTGATTGCAGAGTTATGCTATCATCTTCCAAGTGGTTTATTATTCTGTTACTATTTTACTTCACTGGGTACATAGACGCAATGGCAACTGATCTATCACAACATCTCTAGAACCTTTTCAAATATACACCATTTGCTACCTACTGATCTTCTCAGAAAGTAGCAGTTAATGATTGAATCCACGCTTCATCAGCAATTATTCCTCAGTTCTACAGCTTTCATGGAAAAGTATCACCTGAGCCTGGGTTCTTCAGTCACGTACAGACTAGAGCAACACTATGCAAGCCTCAAAATGAAGTGTGTGCTTCATTGTACTTGAATTATTGGGCTCATACAACTGAAATAGCGGGGAACCTGAAAGCTGTACTGAGAGAGTTAGATACGGTACAGATGTCCTCCACACTGCACTATCACCTAGTTTACCAGTTTTCAGATACACTGAAGAACCAGGCAAGGCTACTGTAATATTACAGAAGGAAATAGCCAGGTAGAAAGCACTCGGATGAAATACTTATATGGATATGGAGTGCAATAGAAGGGGCAAGATTAGAAATAGACTCTGGAGAAGTTACCTGCAGCACGCAGATAATCGGTTGCAGCCCAGCAGGCCAATGGTAACATAGGGTGTCTAATATGCAAACAGCAGCCAGGGGAACAGACTTCAGGATTGTAGGCAGCGAGCATCAGTGCATTCCTGAAGCTCTTTCTGCCATTTTGATTGCTAGGAAAGCTGTTTCTTACCCTACCAGAAGAGCATCTACAAGAAAGAAGCCTCATAGTATTCCCTCAGATAAGAGCTGCAGGAAAGAAATCGCATAATGCAACACACACAGACACAACCTGTGCTGCATACTGCAGCAACAAAAGTACTCCTACAGCACATGTAGTGACACAGAGCCCTACTGAACAACACAGGGCTACAGACCATCTGACACACAGGTTGTATTAGTAAAAGCTAACATAAATAGGTTTATCAGTGTAACTGTATGAAAAGTAGGCACTTTTCTTGGTCAAGCATTTAACACTGAGTACTCCCAAGTGCTTAAGGCCAGCAAAATCTATTGTAGATACAGCTTTAGTTTCTCCTCAGTGGTCCCATATTCCTCAACAGCGTCATGATATCTCTCCACATGCTCTTCTACAGCATTACCTTGTCAGAAAAAGAAACTGACTCTTTCCCCTTCTATTTTGACTACTGTACTGAAACTCTTACTTCTTTTAATACAGAGATCGTCTTGGAACTTTAGAGGTACTTTAAAAGCGACTGTATAAAGAAAAGTGTTCATATACTACAATTACAATTATTTAAATATACAGAAGTATTTCAGGGATATGACTTCCGGATTTTGATAGTTCCATTGCACCATGGCCAATGAATTGCTTTTTCCTTTAAAAGGCAAACAGCACTGGCAGCATGAAAATGATTTAACGCTTATGAACTTTTCAAGATTCAGTGTGCAGAACCCATTATAGGAATGCTACAGTTGGGAAAAATGCATTGTAAGAAACTTAGTGAAAGGTCATTTCTTTCTCAAAATTTCAAATTAATGAAAGTTATAAAAATGATGCAGAATACCAGTTTCCTTTTCCTAACCCCTCAAGATCACAAAAATTCAACAGAAAGCTCTAAACTATGAAATACTAAATATAAAAAGTGAGCAAAGCATAAATTAAATGGCATACATAAAAACACATAACTACTTAAGTGAAGGACATAGCTCTGGCTGTACTCAATCTGTGACTGTAGAACGATCTATCTTACACACTTGAAATTTTTACCAACTCTTTATTATTATGACCTTAGCATTCCAACTTTTTGCTAATCTCTTTCTCAGAAATGCATATTTAGCATAATTATCGCAAAGCACTAAGTGATAATTTATATAAATACCATTTAAATAAGTTACCCACCTTCACAAACCAAGAGTGATAAAGCCTGTCCCAGAGCTCTAGCACTTGTTTTTCAATCACAGCGGTGTTATTCACTTTTTCTCCTAAAATCTTATGGAGCTAAAACATACAGAAATCTTTTATTATACAGGACAGAATGAAGCTGGCATCTACTGACGAACTCCAAGCTAGATGAATCACCCAAGATTGTCAGTAAAGGCATGGCTCAAACCCAAATGATTAGAAAAGCTGAGTATCAGTACGGAATACACACTTCAGACAACATGGTTCACAATGTGAAGATTTTGTCTGTAAAAAAAAACCCAAAACATTCTGCTGCACTAAGTTGAGGTCTTCTTTCTGCACTGAAAAACCAGTGCTGTCTCTAAAACACTTAATCCAAAATCCTTGATCATCTTTAGAGTAAATACTTCAAATAATTTGAGACGTGTGATAGATATCAAAATGTATAAATAAGAATCCTGGCAAATTCTCCTGAAGAAAGTTAACTTAAATAAATGATAATTTTTTTCTAAAAAAATCCATTCTACTACACCCAACCCACATAGAAATTAGAATACTGGTGGTGGTGGTGGTGTGGAAGTCTACATTGTCTACAATTGGACAGCTAAAGCTAGATGAAAAAAATTACTCATCTTTATTTGATGCATTTTCACTGGCAATCTTATTAAAATGATGGCAGATTTTTCAGCTTTTAAAAATAAATATTCCTCTGAGCAGAAAAGACTACTGAAATCACTCCCACCCTTCCTTCAACTCACAAACTAGAGACTGGAAAGAAGAGATCTGTCAACAAAATGGTGAACCACGCAGAATAGAACCACTGACAAAAATCTTTTTCTTTCTTTTTACTTTTATGAAATACAAGAAATGAAAACATTAAAAAAGGTGGGGGAGCTCACTTTACCTTATGTGTAATCCATTCTCGGCCATACTGGTATACGTTATTAGCTGCTGAATTGAGTGCCTTCTGAATAACCTGGGCTTCTGGGAGCCAGCTAGGTTTTTTTAAAGAAGGAAAACAAAGTTAACTGCTACGTATTTTACCCATTTCATTACACCCAAAACACATTACAAATTAACATTTTAAAACAACAACGAACAGCTAAGGTTAAATACATATAAACTTACTACAACTAGAATATTTCCTTCTACATATCAAGGAACAGACTTTCTCATAAGCAAAGCACAATTAAATCTAGAGCACGTCATTGCATTTGGAATTCTCTAATGTTCCTGAAACCTTAGTTAAATTGGTATCTCAGCTTTTTCAAGAGATCTGCTCTTCAATCTGTATGCATGCTATTCACACTACATTCTTCGAGATTTTCCTAGTGTTCTAGTTTTCTGAAAATACTATATGAAGCAGTCTCGTCTAGCCGCAAAGACAACCTTCTGAATTACAAGCTGAGTGTAAACTGCTAATGTAGTTTCCCTGAAAAAGCAACCACCAAATGAAGCAACAGGTTTGGGCACCAGTTATTTCTAAGCCCCCACCAAACTATTTGCTCATCAATTTCTTCAGGGATTCATGTCACTTTCAAGCAATGAACCTACTGAGTTGCCAGCATTTCAACACTTGTGAATACAGGGCACACATTCTCTGCTTTGACTTTCTTTCTACATCTTGATTCAATGGCACACGTTGGAGCCCTTCCAAAACAAGAAAGCATTCAGGAAATAAAACTGCTGCATTTGTTCACCTGACTGAAGATCAACATGGAAGCTTTTCTGTCTGTATAACCCTTCTGAAGGGTTCTGCATTGGAATTCCAAGACATTTCAGTCGCTCACCTCTAAATGTAATAAGAGCATCAAGCTCTGAAAGCTGGTGAAGCTTGATGGATTTGGCAAGAGATATACTTACTTCTAATGAATTAAAAGATAGTGTTTTGGATGCTTCAAATTTGGATGCAAACACTGGAAATAAAAATTTTAGCTAAAATTCTGCTAATTACTCAACTAGTACTCCAGTATTTTCATTGTGTGAATAAGCTTCTGACAGTCAAATTTCCATTTTCATTAGTCCTACTTATTTCCATCTTATGGCAAAATGGAAAGGCCAAACAACACAAGAGATGCCATGAAGGAATAAACAAACACATTTTTTAAGTGCCTTCTGTTCTCTTGATTGTTACTAAGTATTGCTAAAGCACATATTACTATAGCGTTTATTAACTATATCGTTTTAGTTCTGTTTTTGAAAATTTCTCTCACTCTTATAATACAGCATGCACTTTCTTTCAATCCTGTTCAACAATCATCGCTTTTGTTTAGAAAGTGCCCTTGAAAAAAGTCAACCATTCTCGTCCAGGAGACAATTCTTTTTTCCTGGTAAGTGCCCGGACTCACTGGGAGTGAGTGCATGAAACGAAAGCAAACTGGAACATCACCCCCCTTCAAAATCACTCTTCAGTCTTACCTACTCCCTCCCCCTCTGCTGTTCATGCAATCACTTTCTCTGCTCACCAGTGTGCCCTTGTTTTTCTCTGTATGCATTTCTCTCAAAATCTTCTCTCTCCCTTAATATTTGCCTTAGTGTTTGCTTTAATCATTACACAGACAGTATCTTATAAATTTCCCACTGCATACACTATACACATCTACTCTTAATAGGAACAGCCCTTCCCAACTGATTCATACCAAACTCTCCTCAGCCACCATTCTTTCCACCCTCTAACTCTTCTTCAGTTCACTCCAAAAACCTTTTCTTCAACTCCTATTCCCTCAAAGGCATTCTGCAGCCAGCTCTCCACATTGAAAAAATAATCCAGCTCTCATCTCACAACCTTCTACAGAGAGCATTCTTTGCCATTACTTTTCTTACGCAGATAAAAGGGAAAAGAATAGACCTCTTTATTCTCTGCACTATGCAGGTGTTTCTCCAAAACTGTAACTAGAGAAGTTTATACAGCTGTCCTTCTCCAAAGTCCAACCAGTCCTCAAATGAGATACCACATTGACAGTCCTCCAGAGTAATGCATAAACACTAATGCTGCCTGAGAGTTTAGCTTCTACATCTGCCTGCAACAGTCATTCCCATTTCTGTTCACCTAGGGGATTTTTTAAAATTAAAAACTATGCATAAGAGCACCTGGAAGCTTCTTCATCCACCCTATACTATTTGCTTAACTTCAGCATTCTTACTTTGCCCATTCTGGGTGACTGGCTACTGTCTCATTGATCAAGCTGCTTGTGACTTGAATCATGTGAACACTCTCTTGATGTACCTAAATTAAATATAGAGAGGACAAATGTTATGTAATGCAAACTAGAACTCTTCCTACATTCAGAGAGGTTTCTCTTTTTTTTTTTTTTTTGGGGGGGGGGGGGGGGGAGGGTGACCAGTTTATACATTTAAAGAATAATTCTTCCAACGTAGACAACCCATTATGAAGAATGAAGTGCCATGAACCCAAAAAAGCAGTCAATACAATAATCATCAGTCTTTTTTGACAATTTTGGTCACACACTGTGTGACTAGTAATAGCAAATGGAAATTTAAACCTTATCTCATCAGCGGAAAAAATTTAACAATACAGCAGTGCTGTCAAGGGAAGTACTAAAATACAAAGCACAGTTTCAGATATACCTTTTTAAGCCATGGATCAAAGAAGTGTAAAAATTAATGAATGCTCAGCTCTAACATGACCAACGATGCTATGAAGTGCCACACCAAATTAATTCTTCAATAAGAATGATAAAAGACACCTTTTACAAATATCTTAATGTTCCTTTTATGAATATAAGGAAGCTTTAGACAGGAATGTTTGCACAACTTTTAAAGCTTTCAATTTTAAGCATTCAACATTACATAAGCCTACATTTTGGAAAAAGGAGATTGACATCAGAACCCATTGATTTTTGTTCCGTAACTGTATTCAAGTCAAACATTCAATCTCCATTGACCGTTTCAAGTATGAACACAGCTCCGTTTAAAAAAAAAAAAAAAAAAAAAAAAAAAAAAAAGGATAAAAAAAAAGTACATGAGTGACCTCTTCTGGTAAGGAAAAAAAACCCCCAAACACAAACAAAAAAAATCAATTTCAGAGAACATCTGATCATGAATCTCAGCACATTTAACTCAGAACAGGATACCATGAGGTTATTACAGGCAATTACACAAACAAATTGACAAATACACCTTAAACATTTTGCAAATATGTTTCTGATGCAAGGTAAATTAATAAGAAAAAATTCTAATTGGCTCTGCTGTTGACAAGAGAAGTGTAACAAGATGCAAAACAAATCTGTTCCTGTAATATCTAAGCTAGTAATTATTTTAATAGAATAAATTCCGTATTTTCAAATGTCTATATTTTTGTCATGTACGTAAATAAACATATAAATACAAGTAAATATAAATATATAGATTTTTATATACAGGAAGTCTTGGAATGGTAAGAAGTTCAACTACAGAGCATTTAGTTGCTAAATTTTTCAAAAAATTCTTTAAGCTACACAGTTTTGCATAAGTATCAGTGACTTTCATTCAGCATTTAAAATGAGCTCTATGATTACATTCCCTAGCGTACTGTACCTTTGCAGTAAGGAGCAGGGCTAGCAGAAGGGTTCCTATCACTAGCAAAAATATTATGAAAATGCTGATTATTTTATCTAGCATTTTCTCCAACCACACGATCATCTGTGCAGAAAAAAGAAAAAACAAATCATCGCATATAAATCAATCTTTAATGAAAGCAATGCTGTATGGTATATGACAGTATTGTTATCTTTATTTACAATCACAGTGCAAAATCAGGCTCTAATCAAACAGCATTTATGCCCAAGCTTGGAGATGAACAATTAAGAAGCAATGTTAGCATGATTAAGGTCATGGTATGACATGTGATTTTGCAAACGACATTTACACATTACCACAAGACACAGCAAGCTCTCTGCAAAGCAAGCAATAATTCAACATTTACTTACTAGACCTAAAAAACCTAGCATTCATGTCAGCTATGAACCTAGAAATTTGTCTTTGTTTCTTGTCCTTCAGCAACTCGGAAACTTACAGATACTATCTGTGCAGGACTTGGAAGCTATCAAGGTATACTGTAAAGTACAACCACGACTTTCAATGAATAGCTAATGGCCATCTAAATGACAAATGAGGTATTTCTGCAAGTAACCAAATTTTTAAAGCTGCTCATCACCTTCTGAACTGAAATGGGGCTGGAGGTTTTCTACATTATTGAACATCAGGCCAATTATTCAGCACTGACTATTTCTATCCACTTTCAATCTCGAAAGGATGCTCAGCATTAAACATGCATCAGCTAAACCTACTGATGAAGGAAACAGGTGTGTATGTTGTTCTGTCAGTTTATGGAAAGGCCCATTCTATACATGTCCACAAACAAATAGCGATACCACTTAAGATTAGAGAAATTCTGATAACGTCATTCAAAACAATAAACCTGCTCAGCCACGCGCCTACGCAGAGTACTCTAGAATAGTGCAAGCTGAGCTTCGTCTCATACACAAATTGACTGTTTACATAAAAAGCTGTGAAAGCCCATCCGAGTATGGCCAAATACATTTTTCTAGCTTCTATGGTTCAAATACCAAGGCTATTTCTACTCCATCTGGCATTACTGCAGGAAAAAGCAGCAGCAGCAGGACAGCTGTAAAATTTGTGCTTTAAGAGAACTGTGGTCAAAGCCCATGTGCAGTAGATGAAAGTATTTCCACGTGAGTACAAGTTATAAATTCATCGATTAGGCTGGTAACTTTCTAGTTAGAGATCTTACAAAACTACTAATATGCTTGCTGATGGTTTACATTAGTTCTTTCTTCATTATTTACCCTATCCCTACACGTGAAATTGGCCCTGGAACAACTGACTTCTACAGACTGCTGTGTGATGATTGAATTGGTTAACACTGAAGTTATATCTCCTATTTGAAAAAAAAGTAAGGATTTTTTTTTGTACTCATCCTGTAGCATCTGAGCAGTTAATGTTCATAAAGCAATTATTTTTAAACTTCAGGTTCTTTTACAACCAGCTCCTTGTTTGATCTAAATTAACACAAGGATTATATTCAGCATTTTAGAACTGTTGTTCAAAATGATAAAGAAAACTGGAAGAAAGCAAAATCCTTTTAAAAGAAACAAGGTGGTGAGCCAGCAAGTTTTTGTAACAAAATCTGCACTACATTATGACCTGCAGAAAGGAATTCAGAGAACCTGAAGGAATCTGCAAAATCTTCTTAGATATTTTTAACATTTTTCAGCACTGCTGAAATATTTCAGCCACCAGAAATGCCTTGCTAGTGCTAGAGGGAGGTTACCTGCCTGCAGCAGTACTGAAGCTTTCTGAAAAACTCTGAGTAGCCTCTAAATGCAGCTGTTAGCCCTTTGGAAAGAAGACTGAAAACAGGATTTGCTGTGCCCTTCCAAGCCTCACATACATCTAAGGATTACACAAGAGAAGCGAGAAATAAAAGTCCCTGTTCTAAAGGTCAGAAACCAAAAATATCACTGAAAAACACTGGATGGCCAGGGGATGGAAATTTTATAGCATGGGCTTCAAAATGAAGCTATTAAAAACTAAAGCTGCCCTTGTTAGTTCTCAGCTAACAAAGTTCAAACTAATTGCTATTTACTTTCTAATTAGAGATAAAAGAAATCCACTAGCTAGTCTTACATATAGCACCTTAATCAGACTCACTGAACCCAAGAAATTGGAGGTACTGTCAGAGACTTCCAAAAACGCTAGCCTCGGTGATTGTGTGAGTGGTGTCCAATAGACGAAATCTCATCCAGCTGAAACTGGATGCTTTAGATGTTTCACCATGGTAGCTACTACTGGAAGATCAAGCTCCGAAAGATCAGGATGAGGACTCTCTCTCTGAACTGGAACATGACGAACAGGGGATCTTTTCTTGATACTCCTTACTGTGGGTTGGAGTATGCCTACACTGCCATTGAGGTGCAGCTGCAGCACATGTAAAGCCTGAATTACCTTTGATCTAGTTAGTAAAGTAATGGCAGCACTGACATTGTACCAGTACAGGCAGCAGCCTTAGCCATGCGAGCCCACTTTGTGTTTATTTACTTGGGCAGGTAGCCCAAGCAAGTTAGATGAAAGCCAGCTCTGGTATGCCTACAGGTACTGCAACTACATCTCTCACCACAGTCTTAATGAGATCCAAGTTATACAACTGGTACAGGCGTATCACAGGAGAAGACTGAATTGGACTGAGTATTGTAGAAGTAAAAGCAGATGCACAACATTCATTTAGGGCTGTATTTACTCCTTCTCCTTTAATTTGCTTGCTATTAAACTTCCCTTCCTTCCTCTACATTTACCCACAACACTTAGGAAGCACTCACCTTTGCACACTCATGCTAAATAATGCATAGGTGCTATGTTACTGCAGGTAAGTCAGACTGTTAAATCCCTGTGTGCTTGTACTTACCACTGAAATCAGGTCCAGACTTCGTTCTTACCACAACCCTGTCAGACCTCCCTTTACATCCTTCCTGTAAACCATGGGCATGCACACGAAGACAAACATATACTGACTAAACACTAGTCATTAGCCAGAGATCATGAAGTTTTAAATGCAGTTCCAAACTTCCAATCTAAAGGTTAGTCAACAGCAGGAAGCTGATGCTGCCACAACATCCAAAATTATGCAAAGGTAAAGGAAAGCCAGGCTTCTAAGCTACAGAAGGTCACACTTGTAAAACCAAACTGAAATGTTACTGATTTGTGATAGACTGTCCACAAAAAACTATCCTTAATTGTCACAGTTTTGAAGGAAAAGATACCAACTTTTAAATTTTTTCTTAAATTTAGCTCACTGTAAAAAATGTTTTTAAGATGAGTTGCATTCTGTTAAAATGCTTCTCAATAATCTGCAAGTACTTCCTGCTTTCAACTTTTGGGTGATGATACAAACCATATTACACTGAGCTGTAACAGAACTGCAGTTCATGCTTAATAATTGGGAATCCTACTATCTAGACAGGTTCTCCATGTTATGCAGTATGATACATCATCTATGAATTCATATTTTCATGTTTCACACTGCATAGCCATCAGAACACTAGTTTTTCTAGTATGTTGTATTTACTGCATTACCCACACAGGGAAGCATGCCTGGACATCTACTTCATTTTCAATTAAATCTACATAAAATTACCAAAAAGGACTATTTTTTTTTCTTTAAACAGCTTCACTATCTATCAGGATTTTTTCCAAGACATTTCTTAGACTTGTTGACACTTCCCTTTAGTTCAGTTAATATTTGAGGATAGCATCTTATAATATCATCTGATGAAAATAAGGGGAAGCCTGTCATCAGGACACATCTCATTATGTTGAGATGAGTCAGATGAGTAGTTAAGTTAGAAAAGATAGAGAACAGTCTATATGAGGTCTCAAGTCTATTTACACACCAGTGTCCCTCCAACAGCAACAGCTGAATTTAGCAATTCTTTCTAAAGACTCCTATATTTTGGACTACATATACCGCATTAAACTATGTGATTATATATTATTCTTGTTTGACAAAAAAAAAAAGTTTCAAGCAGCTCTCTGACAGAAGCTCTTAGACAGGAAGAAAAAAAAAAAAATAAGGTTTATCACTAGCAGCCATAACCAACCATCATTTCAAACTCTGCCACGTCTAGGTGGTGTATTTTTAGTTTCTTGGTGAATTATCAGAAATTTATCTTTCTGATAATTTCTGAAGTTCTCACAAGTACTTCCCTTCAAAGACAGGCAAAAAGGAGAAAGGTGCAAAGGCAGCAACCTTTTAACTGCATCCAGCGTTCTGTATTACAAATATCCTCCTTTCTTTGCCTCTGGTAGAGTATGATTTTTTTTATTATTATTATTAAAAAAAACCAAACAAACAACCGAACAAAACAAACTCGCAAGAACCTGACAGTGTTTGCACAGTATTTGTTTTTGCCTTTTTTTTTTTTAATCTTGATTATAATATTAGTACTACTCGCTCATGCACAGGAGTCAGCACTGCATGTAATACTATAGGACTTTCAGGATCTCTTCCTATGAAACGGTAAAGTAAAACAGTAGTTTTTAAAAACAGCTCCTAGGAACTAAAAAAACCCTCTGTTAAGAAACTATATCCACAGGGTCTTGCCCAATAATGCAAATCTCTAAACTAAAAATAAAATCCAGACATTTTAGAGTTCAAAGCAATTACAGTGAAATTATTTTTGCAGCCTATCAATATTAAGGAAAAAATTGATCTACATACATGAATTTTCAAACAAGCAAATGACAAACTCGGAGCCAGAAAAAAAAAGTAGTTGAGACTAAACTTTCACCTGTGGCTCACTAAGCTCAGCTCTTCACCTAAACCATGCTAACAAACAAATACCTAATCAAAAATTTTTTACGAAGGGTTATGGTTGCACATATTTACTAATTTTAAGTCACTCACATAACACAAACGTTTCAAAGTCAGGAAATAAAAATGTAATTTTAAAAACAACCAAACGATATTCAAGGGCAAAAGAACATTCAAAAATTCACCTCTTTGTGGGCAATTATAACTGAATCATAAAACAAGCAATTCTACCCTCTTATTCAGAAACACAGAAAGTCCCCCATCATATAATCCTGAGTTCACCGATTAAATACTGTAGATCAAACTTTCTAAATTCATTATAGCTGCTCAGCCTGGACACTACATGCAGCATTATTCCCCATCTGCCACCCACAGCAGATACCAGCTGTGCAGCCCCATTTCATTGCTTACAAGAACCTTTTGGAGAGTTGTGCCAGTCCATGCTCTACTCTGTTCTGCTTATTTTCAACAGCATTCAGAAGGACAGTATTTCAGGTGTCTTTCACAACATGCAAGGCAGATCTATGGTTTCTATTGTAATAGCTACTGAATGGAAAGGATGAGTTGTTGTTTATAAAACCATAGTAACTGTTCTGACTCTCCCACTAATACTGAAGTGGTAAGTGAGGATAAAAGTTGCTGCTGGAAGCATAACCCATTTCAAGATATGGTATTTGATTTTTTTCTCTTTCACTTAATTACTTGGGGTTCATATATTTTATCACATACTAGATTTTCACCTTTAAAACTCTGAGGTCCTGCAGACATACACATGCTACAGGCATCCCTCTCCAGCTCTGTGCTTGTCTGAAGCAATGACACTGCCCAAGTCCCAGAGAGATATCACTGCATTGAGGAGTTGTCCAGGTTTCAGTCACACATGAGGCCAAGTATGGGCTGAATCAGTTTTCACTTCTCTTGGGATGACAGTTCCCCAAAGAACCCTAGTTGACTAAGATGAACCATGGGAACCGAGGAGTGCATTTCTTATAAAACACATCACACGCTTTTAAAAGTCACACAGAAGAAAAAATGTTCTAGCTATACCAACTGCTTTAATTATATTTTTTATGTTTTTTTTACTAGCCCTCACTTCCCTTAAGACTGTCATGAGATTCAGCAGTTCTGAGACGATGAATATTCTCATTTCACTCCTGCTACAGTGAACACCACTGAATATACAGGCCAGTTTGACACTTCAAAAGTAAAAGATTAACAGCACTGGCTGAAGCCAGTCAATGCACTATCTGCAAGCACTACATTCATAGCTTTAGAACTGTGCTTCACCCTCACCACTCCCATGTTAGTTCAGTTAACTGATGCTTTCTCTGAGCAGAGAACAGCTCTCCAGTCCGGGAGAGAACTGGTTTTGTTATGCATATAAGAGGGGACCAGGTGGAGATCAACTGTTCTTAAATAAAAGTGCTGCTAAATCCAACTACTGCTTGAAAGGCTAATGCAATATTCTGCTGTACAAAACATTTAACTATGTGCATTCATTTAGTAGAAGACAAGAAATCAGGCAGAATTATATGACCTTCAGTAGCTTATATCAAGAGCTGGAAAAGAGACACTTGGGAGAGAAAACTAAGAAGCAAGGCATGTTAAGGGGTGTTCATGCTGGGAGAAAAAAACCAAACCTCCCCAAAACCACAGAATCCATTAGCTGGAATCACAATTTTTCTGTTTGTTTACCTTCTCATTAAGCCAGTGCCACAGCTTGTCAGTGGCAGGGGGAGATGGAAGATAAAGGGAAAAAAAGACAAGAACACAGTGGAAAATTATTGAAAAATGCAGTAATAGAGAGGGCAAAAAAAGCAATGAGAGGCAGGCAAAGTCATCCACAGAATGAAAATGAAATTGTTCCAGACACAAAGGTAAATTGCAATAGGAAGAAAAGATTATAACAACTTCTAATGCAAGAATCTAGATTTTACTATTACCATGCACTTTTTGAAACAAAGAGGGATATAACAAATACGAACAACTTTAATGATATTAACAGAGCTATCAGCATAATCTGGGCAATTCCAGTTTAATTATACTGAGACTTAACATTTCAGAATTCAGAGCAGGACTTGTAAAAGTACTCTGAGAAGGGCACTTTACTGAAACACCAAAACTTAACACGAGATACTTGTTTATTGCATTAATACTCCCATTCAGGGAGTTTCCTATGTATTTCAAAACACTCCTATTATGTCAACTATTGTTAAACAAATTTTTTATGTTTTTTAGTACCACATTCATATTACAACATTCACATTGAATGGCACACCATCAAATACGTAATTAAATCCAATATACACACAACAGTATATTGTAGATCAAATAAATGTATGGATTTCATATAATTTTATTGGTTGTGCAGAAGGTTCTTTGCACTTCTCAACAGTCAATTTCTCCTTTTGTACTACAGTTGCTTTCCTTGCTAATTCTCACCCATACTCCTCAAGTACACCCATTTTAAGACCTAGTTTATGTAGGACTATACTCTTAATTCTAGCCATTAGTAATCAGTTAGCAGCACAATCACAGCAGTGAAAAGCTTTAATGTTATTATTCATCTGTGTTAGAGGTTAAGATCAAGTAAGTGAAGTTTGTTTCTCCCTGAAAACAGGATCATTGAATGCTCAAAAAAAAAATCTAGTGTTTTCACCAGTTGCCAGAAATTGTATTAGCTCCCAATGAAAACAAAATGTAAGAACATTTCAAATTAAAAAAATCTCAGAATGTTAATTAAGTTATATCAGAAGCAAGAAGCAGATTTACAAAGAAATATGAACATCAGGAAACATGAAAATAAAATATGTCACAAAGCACCCACTTTTACTACTCATGGAAAGAATCACAGTAATGGAAAGCAATGACAAAGCTTGAAAAGCCTCAAACTGACACTGTAGAATTTGTTTCTATTTCACCTCTTCACCTATGGAATAGTTTCTCAGTGAAGAAAGGTAAAGTTGTTTACTGACTCAGTGACATACTCTTGACTTTAACTTTACTTCTGCTTACTAAAACCCACTATACATTAGATTCAGTTTGGAAAAAACGTAGATCTCATGGCTGTATTTCTGCACTTTGCAACTCCAATACAACAAAAGCTAGAGCTCTATTGTTAGCCTGAGATTTTAGCAGAATGTGAAAGGAAGTCTTTGGTATTTTTCTATAATTTCAGCCTCCTGGAATTGTGTTGTGGTTTGACAAATACAATAACTAGGAAATAACATTATATGACAAAAATAACAATCTTTTTTATTAATGTTTAAGACAATATCTGGGCGGCTCTACCTGCCTACTATCTTACCAATACTGATGTTTAAGTAGTGCTACAAACATAATCAATCTACACTTAAAAATAGGCTACAGCTTAATTCTAATCTTCAGGTCATCCAAAATTAACAAGGCTACAGCTGCTTTTCCAGTATGTTATTGGAAAACTATTTATATAAGATCTTACATGTTTATGGAAGTATTTCCTAGAATAATATATGCACTAGTAGAGATTCTGCCTGTTTTCTGTGCTTGTTTTAACTATGTGCTAAACTTGGTACCAGAAGAACCAAACCTTGACTTTGCCCGAAGTCCAAACAATCTATTACAGTCCTCCATATATAAAATTCTAGTATGCTATACCTAGAAAAAAACATATAATAACTACGATTCACTGAAGTCTACCAGAAAGCATGCATGCAGAATACTAGCACATTCTAATGAGTAAGTCCAGTGCATGCAGTTGAGCAACTGTTTATACTGCTGAACTCCCTCGCAAACTCTAATCAAAATAAAACTACAGTCACCATATTAAAAGATAAGTCATCTTTAAAAAAAAAAAAAAAAAAATCAGTGAAGCAAATTATTAGTTCTTGACTGTTGATAAAAACATGCACAACACCATATCTTTTAAGTTTTAAGATGACTTGATGGATGACAACAGAAGCCTCCGTACTCTTTCCTTCAGGAAGTCTCTCATATCTGAATTGCTGCGTCTGTTGGCTCCATGGGGCAACTGCACAACCAGGGACTAAATAATACAGTAAGGACATCCTATTTCCATAGTCCATATTTAAAGCAGGCCTGCACATACAGGCACAGCCTGACCTACTGTTTATAAAGAAAATAAAAAGCAATGCCCTACTTTCTTTCCTCTTGATCAGAACTTCTCTTCAGTTCAAATTTGTCTGCATTTCCAAGATAACGAGAGATTGATGAGCAGTGGGAAAGAAGAAGAGCAGTTCTTTTCTTACTGCTTTTATTTAAGAAACAGACATAATCAGTAAAGCTCAAAGATCTGCATGCATGAGCAGTACTCTTCCATAATTTCTCACAATGGGTTATTTTCCGGACCACCTACACTAGCCTCCTAAGCTTCCGTTTGGGAGAAAGAGACATGCCGTTCTAAGATGTCTTCCTTGTCCTCACTACCTTTTACTCAAAACTGGAACTATTTCCTAATCGGGCATACCACTTTGGAAAGACCAAGTAGTACCACTAGATATTTGTATGAAACAGACCTTGTCAATGGCTTGCTGTACTTAGCTAAGAGCCCCAATACGTCCTGATGCTGAGATTCAGCCTCCAATTAACTCAGTATACAAAAAAACCAAACCAAACCAACCAACCAAAAAAAAAAAAATCACTAAGCAGCTTCAGCTCCCAGGAAAAGAAAGTACAAATAAAATATTAAAAAAACAAACATCTAATTGCAAAGGAAATGATCCTTCAATCTTGATTTCCCACACACACTCATAAAAGGTAAGCTGTAACAATTTACTCCATGAATTTCTATTTTGTGTTTGCATATTTTTACTTCCTCTTCAACAGTGCCTACTGAAGCCAAAATGTTTGGTAATCCAACTTTCATTCCTTGCCTTTCCCTGTCCCCACAAAAAATCACAATTGCCAATATCCTATGGCATTGCTTCCCAAATTCTCAGAAATAAGATGCATCCATGATCCTACAATGCACAGAATAAGCATATCCAGTAGAACTTAAAAGAAATGAAAGCATTAGTGTGATAAGCATTGGAAGACCACATCTAATTCCAGCCACCCATGATAAAGCCAGGTGAACTGTAATTAGAATAGGCACAAACGAGGACAACAGAATCATGCAGAGTATCAAGTGTCCTTCTTGTAACGGCTAAAAGAGCTTGAATTGCTTTAATACACACAGCACAGACTCAGAAGGAATATGACTGCCATCTAAAAAAAGGGAGGGACAGAGGAGATGGACAAATGAGTTGTGCCAACACTGTTCTTTTGCTTTGACAAGAACAACATGAATATAAACTGACCTTAAACACATTTAATCTGAAGAGTGGGAAGTTCTGCTGCACATTACGACAAAAGCCCTACCTTCTTTAAGGAGAAAAGACTTAGTGGAATTAGGAAGGATACTGTATCATATAGTTATGCAAGACAAGGATACTAAACTTGACAACTCATGAAATACAATATATATGATATTGTGTCTAGAGTCTTCTTACTTACAGAACAAAAGCTTTTAATGAAAAGCTTTGTATAACGTAAGCTTTTATCCTAACATGTTAATATTTTCAGCTACCTTTGGAAACCCCCTTTATCTTGTTCATAGCTGTATTCCAAAAGACTTTTCCTTTTTCAAATTCTTCCTCAATGAACGCTGTCAAATCTTTACTTATTTCCTACAGCCATTTTAATGCTTTTGTTGACCTTCTGACATCCATTTACCCATTAGATCTGGGCTTAAGCTCTTCCTTTTGCTGTAGGAATTCAGAGCTATGAACTGCAGACGGATCTGCCGAGGTACAGATACTCTGACAAATGTACTTACAGGGTTCAGCTCTTCAGTTATAGAAACTCTGAGGTAACGGCTTTTTCTAAAGCAGAGAATACTTCAACAACACAGTTACAGAAAGCACATTCTTACACACTGGCATAGCTGTTACAAACAAAATAATCTATCAGGTTAAGTCAAAACTTACAATTCTGAATGGAGGAGCCTTAATAAATTTTATGGAGCTTTCCAACTCTGCAATTTGCAATGCAAATGTGGGCATATTTTGACTGGGGGAGGAGGGAGGGGAGCACAGAAGCCTTATTCTATGGTACTTCCCAAATACCTTATCCCACATATTTCTTCTCTTACAGAGAGAAGCCTCCCTCCTGCACCACCACGCCACTGTGTTCAACAACTATACTTCCACACAGTATAAACAAATGCGTTCGAACTAGCTCAGGCCCTACTTACAGAATAAAATGGGTTGCTTTTTAAATTAATTTTTCACAACAGAAGTAAGAACGTCTCATCCTTCAAATGAAAGCTTTTTAAGTTTAACTTCAAAATCTTTGTAATCAGGTAAGGTGACTGAACCATGAGAAGTTTGCCTTACTCAGATAAAGGATCTTTTAGCGCTAACTCAACATTTAAAAAATGACTTCTGTCAAGCTTTGCATGTAATCATTTAACGAAGTTTAAATGTGTACTTAAGTGTGAATAGTGACAGAAGAGACATAGTTTAAAATACACCATAAAACAGGTAACAGTTTTACACGAGAGACATGTCCATTAGTGACAGACATTTATTTCAGAATTAAAGTCTCAGCATACAATAAACAGAGAATAAAACAAACTTTCAGGTTGCTTAAGGAAATAAGTAGAAATACCTTACTGTCAAGCTTTAGCATGACTCTTCCAAGCCCTCTGATGGGCCGTGGAGCAAGAGCTTCCTGACGTTCCTTCACAAAATTTTCAACAAGTTGCCACCAACTTTTGCAATGGTTTGCCATGAAGTTCAAAACTCCAAAGTGAACCACGAGTTTTTTAAGTGCCCAAACTGTAACCACAAGAAGGAAATTAAGTATTAGAGATTTCAGAGGAGCACCGAAGACTGCGCATCTATTCCATTCTGAAAGACCTATGAAAAAGAAAGAAAAAGATTCTTGAGTTTTATTTCCCATTAGAAAGCACTTTCAGAATTTTCAAGTGGTTTTAGCACTAATCTCCTTTCTCGCTTTACAGCCATGCTTATCCACATGGAATTTAGATGGCAGCAGAAGAAAGGTGCCTGTGCACTACCCGATTATGCAGCTAACAGACTTGAGCAAGGCCCGGAATAAGCAGATGCCATTCCATGATTCCAGTACAGCGGATTTATCACATCTTCACACGTACACCACACCAGATGACTACACATGAAGTACCACATTCAGAACTTAACAGTATGCTACACATAAGAATTGAGGCTGAAAATTTTCTTTTAAGTTTTAGGCCTTCTGTACTGTTAAAGCCGTATCTTTCATTTAAGAACTGACAACAGATCATGTGTAATTTCACAGTAAAGAAGTGTTCATTTAAACCTTCAACTTAAATACAACTACTGATTAATTTTGCTTTTAAACATCAAAAACACTATTTTGAGATCAGCTTTTTATCTTGGCTTGAAGATGATCACACAAAGCTCCAGAAAAATCCATACTGCTCCTCAAAACTAGACAACAGAAGAAACACATACTACTTTTTTCCCCCCAAAAAGCAGCATTTTGCTACCACAAACAGCTTTTCTCCAACACTCCTAACATATATCCACTGTAAAATAAAGAGCTTCTCAACACCACTAGAAATGTCTAGCATTACAGTTACAGAAATAAAAGCTCATGTCCGTTTAAAATGAAATAAAGCCATGAAACAAAGCCCAGAGACTTTTGCATAAGGCTTATGGTTCCAATTCTGTAATGGCTCTGCTCTCCCTCACTTACCGAGTATACATGCAAAACTTGTGAATCATCACAATCAAGAATGTAAAAGCAAAAAAGCATTGATACATATGAAACTTTCCTTGGAAGCTAATAGACCTTAGTCAGGAAATATTTGCCATATTCTTTTTTTATTCAACAAAAAGTTACACCACTCAAATTATCTATCTTCTCATCACTGAAAAGAAAAGCGAGTAATCTTCCAAAGCCCCTAGCAAATTTATCATAGAATCATAGAATCATAGAATCATTGAGGTTGGAAAAGACCTCTAAGATCATCGAGTCCAACCATCAACCCAACACCACCAGGCCCACTAAACCATGTCCCTAAGCGCCTCATCTACACGTCTTTTAAATACCTCCAGGGATGGGGACTCCACCACTTCCCTGGGCAGCCTGTTCCAATGTTTCACCACTCTTTCAGTAAAGAAATTTTTCCTTACATCCAATCTAAACCTCCCCTGGCGCAACTTGAGGCCATTTCCTCTCGTCCTATCGCTTGTTACTTCGGAGAAAAGACCAACACCCACCTCGCTACAACCTCCTTTCAGGTAGTTGTAGAGAGCGATGAGGTCTCCCCTCAGCCTCCTTTTCTCCAGGCTGAACAGTCCCAGTTCCCTCAGCCGCTCCTCATAAGACTTGTGCTCCAGACCCCTCACCAGCCTCGTTGCCCTTCTCTGGACACGCTCCAGCACCTCAACGTCCTTCTTGTAGTGAGGGGCCCAAAACTGAACACAGTATTCGAGGTGCGGCCTCACCAGGGCCGAGTACAAGGGCACGATCACTTCCCTACTCCTACTGGCCACACTATTTCTGATACAGGCCAGGATGCCATTGGCCTTCTTGGCCGCCTGGGCACACTGCCGGCTCATGTTCAGCCGGCTGTCGACCAACACCCCCAGGTCCTTTTCCGCCAGGCAGCTTTCCAGCCACTCTTCCCCAAGCCTGTAGCGCTGCATGGGGTTGTTGTGGCCAAAGTGCAGGACCCGGCACTTGGCCTTGTTGAACCTCATACAGTTGGCCTGGGCCCATCCATCCAGCCTGTCCAGGTCCCTCTGCAGAGCCTTCCTACCCTCAAGCAGATCAACACTCCCGCCCAACTTGGTGTCGTCTGCAAACTTACTGAGGGTGCACTCAATCCCCTCATCCAGATCATCAATAAAGATATTAAACAAGACCGGCCCCAGTACTGAGCCCTGGGGAACACCGCTCGTGACCGGCCGCCAACTGGATGTAACTCCATTCACCACAACTCTCTGGGCCCGGCCGTCCAGCCAGTTTTTGACCCAGCGCAGAGTCCACCTGTCTAAGCCGTGAGCCGCCAGCTTCTCGAGGAGAATGCTGTGGGAGACGGTGTCAAAGGCCTTGCTGAAGTCCAGGTAGACCACATCCACAGCCTTTCCCTCATCCACTAGGCGGGTCACCTGGTCATAGAAGGAGATCAGGTTGGTCAAGCAGGACCTGCCTCTCATGAACCCGTGCTGGCTAGGCCGGATCCCCTGGTTGTCCCGCTCATGCCTTGTGAGCGCCCTCAAGATGAGCCGCTCCATAATCTTCCCCGGCACCGAGGTCAGGCTGACAGGCCTGTAGTTCCCCGGATCCTCCTTCCGGCCCTTCTTGTGGATGGGCGTCACATTGGCAAGCCTCCAGTCTTCCGGGACCTCCCCCGTTAACCAGGACTGCTGATAAATGATGGAGAGCGGCTTGGCGAGCACCTCCGCCAGCTCCCTCAGCACTCTCGGGTGGATCCCATCCGGCCCCATAGACTTGTGAGCGTCCAGGTGGCATAGCAGGTCATTGACTGCTTCCTCCTGGATTACGGGGGGTTCATCCTGCTCGCCGTCCCCGTCTTCCAGCTCGGGGGGCCGAGTACCCTGAGGATAACTGCTCTGCCTGTTAAAGACTGAGGCAAAGAAGGCATTGAGTACCTCAGCCTTTTCCTCATCCTCAGTGACAATGTTCCCCCTTGCATCCAATAAAGGATGGAGATTCTCCTTGGCTCTCTTCTTGTCATTAATATATTTGTAAAAACTTTTTTTGTTGTCTTTAACGACAGCGGCCAGATTGTGTTCTAGCTGGGCTTTTGCCTTTCTCATTTCCTCTCTGCACGACCTAACGAGATCCCTGTACTCTTCTTGAGTCGCCTGCCCCTTCTTCCACAAGCGGTAAACTCTCCTTTTTTTCCTGAGTCCCAGCAAGAGCTCCCTGTTCAGCCAGGCCGGTCGTCTTCCCCGCCCATTCTTCTTACGGCGTACAGGGACAGCCTGCTCCTGCGCCTTTAAGACTTCCTTCTTGAAGATCGTCCAGCCTTCCCGGACCCCTTTGCCCTTCAGGACCGTCTCCCACGGGACTCTCTCAACCAGCGTCCTGAACAGGCCAAAGTCCGCCCTCCGGAAGTCCATGGTTGCAGTTTTGCTGCCCCCCCTCCTTACTTCACCAAGAAGCGAGAATTCTATCATTTCATGGTCGCTAAGCCCAAGACGGCCTCCGACCACCACATCTCCCACCAGTCCTTCTCTGTTAGTAAACAGCAGGTCGAGCGAGGCACCTCCCCTGGTAGGCTCACTCACCAGCTGTGTCAGAAAGTTGTCTTCCACACACTCCAGGAACCTCCTAGACTGCTTCCTCTCTGCCGTGTTGTATTTCCAGCAGACGTCCGGGAAGTTGAAGTCCCCCATGAGAACAAGGGCTAGCGATTGAGAGACTTCTGCCAGCCGCTTATAGAACGCTTCATCCGCCCCTTCATCCTGGTTGGGTGGTCTATAACAGACTCCCAGCAGGATATCTGCCTCGTTGGCCTTCCCCCTCATCCTTACCCATAGACACTCAACCGTACCATCATCACAATCGTTGAGCTCTATACAATCAAAACACTCCCTAACATACAGGGCCACCCCACCGCCTCTCCTTCCTCGCCTGTCCCTTCTGAAGAGTCTGTAGCCATCCATTGCAGCACTCCAGTCGTGAGAGTCACCCCACCATGTTTCTGTGAGGGCGACTAAGTCATATCTCTCCCGCTGCACAATGGCTTCCAGCTCCTCCTGCTTGCCGCCCATGCTGCGTGCATTGGTGTATATGCACTTGAGCTGGGCTATCGATTTCGCCCCCGGCATCGGCACGCCACCCCTCGGCTCATCTCTAGCTAGCCTGGTTTTATCCCCTTCCCCCTTCGAACCTAGTTTAAAGCCCTTTCAATGAGCCCTGCCAATTCATGAGCCATGATCCTTTTTCCCTTGTGAGACAGCTGGACTCCGTCTGTCACCAGCAGGCCCGGTGCCATGTAAACCTCCCCATGATCAAAAAAGCCAAAATTCCTCCGACGGCACCAGCCCCTGAGCCACGCGTTGATCAGGTGTGTTTTCCTGCTCCTTTCGGTATCCTTCCCTGCCACTGCAGGGATAGAGGAAAACACTACCTGTGCTCCCGATCCTTGAACCAGTCGCCCCAGTGCCCTGAAGTCCCTTTTGATCGCTGCAGGACTTCTCTCCACAACCTCATCACTGCCAGCCTGTATAACCAGCAGCGGGTAGTAATCAGAAGGCCGTACCAAACCAGGGAGCTTCCTAGTGATGTCTCTGACCCGGGCCCCAGGGAGGCAGCAGACTTCCCTGTGGGACGGGTCCGGTCGGCATATCGGGCCCTCAAACATTTAACATCAGAACAGAGGAGTTAATTCACATCATAAACAAAGATTTGTATTACAACTGATTTTACTGGGGTATTGATGCAAACATACCAGTCACAAAAACATCATTACAAGATACATCAACTTAAAGGATCATAATTAGTATATGTAGCAGTAACAGACCAGAAGGTCTCACAACCCAGTCCTACCATGAACTACTGATACACAAACCCCTAAACAAAATTATGCTGCATCCCCAAATACTGAAAACTATGGTTCTAAAGGAAAACAAAGTGAAACTATTAGCAACAGAATCACATCATTCTCCTAATTTCTACCCATTTTTTTCAAACCAGAATTTAGTAACAGTGAACACCACATGTAGATCAAAAATTACAGTCGTTAAAAATTCTACTTACACAGTAAAATAACTTTCTGTGAAAATGCTAGCAGTATTCCTCCAATTAGATCGTATTTATAGCAACATTTGATACGGAACTCACTATCATTACATTCAAGAGTACTTTTAATAAAGCTTTTTTTTGTTATGAAAGACTATTCTCCAAACTAGATTCCTTACTTACTGCCATACATCGACACCACAGTAATTCCCTCATCCTCAGAAATTCACATCATGCTTCTACTTGGAGATGTGTAAAATGACATACATAGCCGAAAAGGTTAACTTTTAATATCCACAGGGCATTTATCAAAGTTCCACAAGAGCCTATTATCTGTAAGCCACTTGTGTAATAGTTCACGTTCTTGTTCAACATGACATTTGGTTTACTTACCCTCTGGCACCACCACGTGGCAAATACAGGATTTATTCTCTTGAAGAAACAGAACACACACTTAAGAATCTTTCTACTAAAGATCATGTGGCAACATACAAAAAAGGAGAAAATACAGTGCGAGTGCCAGCACCTAACTTACAGGTTGAAGTTTTGTATGATGAAATGCAACTCATGGTAAATACTCAAACTGCTACTCAGCAAAACAGGGCAAGCTTGCATTTTACAAGGTGAACAACATACCTGAAATGGCATTCTAACCTTCTGCTATTATTTAAAAGTACGTGTTTAAATAGTATCTTCTAAAATAACTGAGTGTACGCTCATTGCAAAGGTGATGTCAGGAGGTGCTACAGTCAATCACACAGCAGTAATTATATTAGGTTAAAAAGAGGCAAGAGAAAAAAAGCTAAAGGAGCACTGTTATTAGAAAGTTGTGAGCAAAAGAAGAGAAAGGCTGCATAATAAGAAATTCCAAACATCTCCAGGAAGCAGAAAATGACCTGAAGACAAAAACGTAATTTAAAAAAGCATACAACAGAACAAGCAAGGAAGTAAATGAAAGATCTTAAAAAGAGACAATACTGGGATTCCCAGGCTCACATCACTGAACAAAATGCTACAAGTGGTCCACAACCTGGTTTATTGCTTAGCTTTTGAAATCAAAAGTAATTTTTTCACCTTTCCATTTTATGGTATAATTATGGTATAATTTTTCCACCCTCTACATTAAGCAATTTTAAAAGTGTCTCGTTCTACCGAAGTACAAATGCATTCAAAGAAAAATGTTAATGGTACCAAGATATTTCTAATAATCTAAATGCTACTTCACGTAAGTCTTGTCTACCAATATAAGGAACTCTGGTGAAATTAACACCTTTTTATTTAAGGTTTTGGGGGGTTATTTTATTTTTTTTCATACTAGAAGCATTCTCCTTAAGGTCTCAGAAGTGCTTGAAGTTATTAGTCTCCTTAAACTTGAACAGTTGCAAGGAAACTTGCTTTACAAGCCTTCCTATTTTCCACTACTCAGTATTTTTAATACCACATCTGTTTTAACGATCCAGGTTATCATCATTCACTTTCTGACACTTAATGTGATCCACTGTTCTAAATTTGGCTCTGTTCATCACTATACTGTCTTTTCATAATATTTTTGTGGTGTTTTAGTTATATTCAGTTATATGCCAAGAAAAAGCACTTAATGAGTGTCATGCTAAGGCAACAAGTCACAAATATTCTCAAAATTAATCTCTATTTTGGCATGAGTTTATTGTTCGGGTAGCTATTTTAGACCTAATGACTAGCAGCAGTGGTATTCATCCATTTCAGTTATAGATGTGCACTTTAATCTAGATTTGTCTGGCTCAAGCTTAAAACCATTCATTGTTGTCTGCCTAACTGCAAAACTATTGCATCCATTTTTCCTTCCACCCAAGTAGGTATTTTTAAACAGTAGTTAAGTCACTCCTTGACTCTTCAATAAATTAAGCCACATAAGCTCTGCTTCTACTAAGTCTAAAATCTATTATCTAATGCCTTTATAATTTTTATGATTTATTTATGAGCTACATCCAACCTGCCATCGCCATTTCCCATGATGCCCAGACACCAAAACAGGGCAGTTTCTTCTGTAGCAACTACATGGGAATGAAACAAAGATCAAACCCCTCTCTCCTCTTACCCTCTATTCAGCTATTTATATGCCTAACCATCACGTTACCCTTTAGCTGCTGCCACAGTGCCACAGCCAAATGTGCAGCTGTTCCTTTCACCGCGCCTCTCATTCACCATGCCTCTCAGAGTTCACAGTCCCTCGAACCTGTAAGCGTGGCCCCACAGTCATGATTTCCAGATGCACAACTAGATGGTTTATAATGGCTTTGTGTATTAGGTGTAAATCACAAGGTTTTGGTAGCAGGGTGGCCACTGGGGTGGCCTCCATGGGGAGAGACCAGGGGCTGCCTTGTGCCAGACACAGTCGGTTCCAGGGGGCTCCACAATGGACCCACCACATGCCAAAGCTGAGCCCATCAGGCACGGGTGTGGTGCCTCTGTGAAAATATATTTAAGAAAGGACAGAAAACACTGGAGAGGGAGAAGAGGAGGGCACACAGAGAGAACAAGTGAATAGAGAGGAAGAAGGAACAGAGGGATGAACAGAGGGAATAAAAAGGCCAGGGGAGTAGAAGTGCTCCACGGTGGAGCAGGCAGACTACTCAGAGGGACCGTGGCCTATGGAGGACCCATGCCAGAACAGGTACACCTCCTGAAGGAACTGTGGCCTAGGGATGAGGAGACGCCCGAGCTGGTACCTCCCCAAAGGGACTGCAGCTCATGGATGAGCCCACACTGGAAGACGGGAAAAGAGTGACTGTCTCTGTGGGTACTTGGCCACTAGCTGGGGCCAATCCACCATACTTGGTAAAAGGGAAAATAGCTACATTTAAGCATTAAATACATCACAAAATGCTGAAAATTAGCTTTTTAACTGAAGTTTAGAGAAAATCCAAGCAAATTAGGAAACTCACTTTGTTTACAGTAGGTGGATGGGAGGAAATACCTTCAGATTCATAGTAGCTCATGCGTATTTCCAGAGTTCCCATCTTCCCTATTCACCCCCCAAAAGAGTATTGGAAAAAGTCGCAAAATAACCTCTTTAGATAGCTATCATAACTGTTCCTATTTGAAGCTATTCTTGCTTGATATATAAGAGAACAGATGCATGTAGATGTGAAGCAACAAAGCTAATTAACCTCAGAGCTACAATTAGAATCAAGTTTATCTTGCGATTTGTCCACAGAGCCTAGCAACCCATTTTTAATGGAAATTAAAAGTTAACATGAGCTGTACTTCACTACTGAATAACAGCTAAAATATTCTTTATCTATAGGTGCAAAAACATGAAAAACATGGCATCAAGAGGAAGAAAAACAAAGTACTCTAAACCAGAAGTATTCTTACAATGTAAGGTATGGCACTAAATTACTCCAGGTAACTACAACAGCCAACAGACAAAGCAATTTTACAGAGTTGTCCACTACATGGTAACAGACAGTGCACATCAATGTTCCTACAATTCATGTTGTCTTAACAAAAACTTTTTCAAAAGTTTTAATTTAAAACTCATACAAGCCTACAAGCCTTTCCTTCTAATTTATTTAACACAAAGCCTAAGGCTATCCAAAGTCATCATTTAACGTACATTTCTAATAATCGATTACCTGCAAAAGGCACCGGCAATAGCTGCACAATCCAGAAATTCAGCCAGATCTGGACAATGACAATGGCCCACACAAGTGTAACAAAGTATATATCACTAGTTTTCTTTTTTCTAAGAAAAGATCCAATCTCAGGTCTCTGTCTGCTCCCAGAAGAGGATGAAGAGGAGGAGAAAGATGATGAAGCATGTGGAGGCTGATCACCTTCTGTTGCTCCTGAAACAAACAAATGCAAACAAAGAAGTGGAAATTATCACATTAATGTTCACCACAGAACAGAATATGCTCCCTAGTGCCAAATTAACCTTTTTTTTTGGTTGGGTTTTTTGTTTGTGGTTTTTTTTGGTTTTTTTTTGTAATTTCTCTAAAAGACAGACAGCCTTGGCACTGATCTGAATTTTGAAAAGCTAGAACAGGGTTGTATAAGCTCTCCCACATCATGCAACACTACGCCAAGCAGTGCTGGGAGGAGAAGAAAAGATGCTACAGCCTCTAAGAGGCCTCCTGTCACTGCAGGTAAGTTACAAGCCAAATAAATTTTACCAAAGAACTGTAAAACCCTGAAAAACACAAAGTGTAATTCACTCCTAAAAGAAATCTAAAGCCTGAAAAGAAATCTCTCTCTTTATTTCAAGTACTCAAAAAGAAATCTTAGATTTCTTCAAAGCTCATTTAAACAAAACAAAAAAATACAGCATACATTGAAGAGAAAGCTTGTATCTTATAAATTTCTTACTACAATGTTTTCTTTTCCTGAACACTCACATTACAAACATAGCACTCACACTGTGATCCTGAATTATTTGCTTGTGTAACCTATTTTAGTAACAAGAGAAAGCATAAATTAGTGGGTAATTCTCTCATTCATAAGTTAGTAAACATGAAATTCAATTCAAAAATGTGAACTGATGTGTTAAAGGCACTTATAAATAAACAGTAAACAGTCATTTCAGGCAAAAATATTATGTCCAAATTAAAATGCTTGTATAGAGAACACAGTGATTTATTTATTTATTTAACTTTTTAGTTGGTAAATCTGCCTAGTATGGGTGACACCAAATCCATCTTCAGTCGCCGTACATAGAATCTCTCCCTGAGAACATCAGTATTAACTTTTACTGAGGCCCCACACTGGTGGCAAAATGCACACACTTCCCACACACCATTACTTGAGAAAAATTTGCAGCCGCGGTGGAAGAATGCACACACAAGAAAAACCTGAAAAGTTACTCTATGCTGAAGAATAAAAGGCAATTTGTTACGTTGCTACATACTGCAGCAGGTAAGCAATGAACACAACTCTCTCACTGGACTTGTGTCACATGAACACCAACCACTTTCCTCCCACAAAGAAAAACTGCTGTAAAAACCATATTACAATATACTACGTGCGTATCAGTCAACTCAAGTTCCACACATGCAGTTTTAGCTGCAATGTGTCACTAAAGCCATTCCTAGCCTAAAGCATGACAGCTAGCATGTACAAAAAGACAAGACAGATTTGTCATACGTGTGCAGGAGTGGTAAGTGACAAATTCTGCGGCCTCACACACTGGATAAACACTCTTCTTTTGTAGAACACCAGTGTAGATTTCTACAAGTAAGGGGAACTATTTTTAGAGCTTATAAACACTTCCCCACCACACTAATACAATAAGGTAGATCTATTGATTCTCCCAATTGATGGACACTGGAACAATGACAGGAACATCAGTGGGTTGCTGGTAACATTATTTGGTGGAACTTCACAATATTCCCAAAGGAATTACAGCATGCAACCTGAAAGAAGGAATTCTGCAAGCAGCTAAACACAGCAGAAGCTTCAGGTGGAGTGCTTCCTGGCAAATCAGTTCATGTCTCAAAGGGATGAAGGCCAGCCCTATCATATACAAACTACACTGGAGAATAAGACACCAGTTAGTTTTTCATAAGGGGAGAGACAGCTACCTGTAAACAGAAGCTTTCCTAAAAAGACAAAGTGTTTTTGTCATAAGAAGTAGAGGGTTACTGCTGAGCAGTGCTTACACAGAGTCTGCTTCTCACCCCACCCCACCAGCGAGTAGGCTGGGGGTGCACAAGAAGCTGGGAGGGGACACAGCCGGGACAGCTGACCCAAACTGACCAAAGGGATATCCCACACCATATGACGTCATGCTCAGCATATAAAGCTGGGGGGAGAAGAAGGAAGCAGGGGGGGACGTTTGGAGTGATGGCGTTTGTCTTCCCAAGTCACCGTTACACACAATGGAGTCCTGCTGTCCTGGAGATGGCTGAACACCTGCCTGCCCATGGGAAGGAGTAAATGAATTCCTTGGTTTGCTTTGCCTGCGTGCGCGGCTTTTGCTTTACCTATTAAACTGTCTTTATCTCAACCCACGAGTTTTCTCGCTTTTACCCTTCTGATTCTCTCCCCCATCCCACCGGGGGGGAGTAAGCAAGTGGCTGTATGGTGCTTAGTTGCCGGCTGGGGTTAAACCATGACAAGAAAAAACAAAGCAATTTAATATGCTGAAATCTATGCCTCAAGATTAAAGTTATCCGACACTTTTTGCCCCAAAAGCCCTTAGTAGAGTCACTTTTATGAAAGAAAAAAGAATATTCCTTCTTTTGATAATGAAAAATTTGATCAACATATTTTTGCAATGAAGAAAACCTTAATTAAATAACAGCAACAGTAACGTTAAGAGTAGTACCAATTAAACTGCCTCATTCTCTTACAGTTTCCCTATTAACTTGAGCAGACTGGACACAGAATGCAAAACACAGATGGGAAAGAGCTGACAGGGAAAGAAAAGAATTAAGACTAAAACCTCCTAGGGGATCCCAAGACAAGAGAGCTTTTTCAGAATGCAGTTCCGCAGCACTTTAAGCCAAACTAAACTGGCACTGCCAATGACGCAGTATTCTCCCCATGACAAACACACAGACTCCTTAGCATCAGAACTGCCGTTCAGATGACTGTATCATAAGTCAGGTCACAAAGTTGATCCACCCAAAAAACCCACCAAACTTTGCAAATGAAAAAAGCCACATTTTGTTGGCAAGATATGCTCTGCAAACCAAGGCATGAGTGCCTTGTCAACACAAATAGGAAAAAAAAAAGGGCTATCATAATACTGATTTAGCGTAACTTCAGGTTCTGTAAAACCCCATTCAGTGGGCTTCACGATATTTTTAGAGATGAAACCTGAAAAACACCTTTCTATCTTCCAATTAATGAAAGTATGACAGTCTTTCCCAAATGGCTAACATAATACCTGGTAAAGAATTCTAGCAAAATCAGAATGTATGGTACTTATTTGAATATAATAAAAACAACAAAAAAGTCAATTTTCCAGGCTGTTCTTTTCTTTACACAATATGTTCTCTGTCAAGTCAACTTCTTGCTGGCATAACGTTTTGAATTATTCTCCTCCCCTTCCTTAAATAAAAGGAAAAGGAACAGCAGCACAAACAGGAAGGCAAGTGTCTGTATCTCTATGGAGCGGGGTATCAGAATAAAATCTTCAGAGTTAGATGAAACAGTAATTTTATTATTATTAATGACAAAGTCTTTCAGAACACCAGGATGAAGATACCCCTTCATGAATAACCACATCTTTCTGTAATTTCAAGAGAAAAAGATTTTTTTTTTTCCTTTTAAGTAAACGAAGTGGGGGGGAAGGGAGGGTAAGAGGCCTGACTACATTTAAGGATTTCAGTATCTATCATATTCAAAACCAACAAGACAACAGAATCTTGCCTACAAGGCAGCTAACAAAATACTGCAGTGGTATCTGCTTCTTAAGTTGCGGACTTCTTATTTGCTGTATACTCTGGAAATTCTTGGGACACCAGGAAGAACAAGTTAGACCACCTTCACCAGTATCATTAAATTCCTCACCCCCAACACTAAATACCAGTATTCAGCAACAAAATAAGGAAAAACCTGAGTGTTCATAAAAAACTATAAAATCAATACAGTTTATTTCCCCTCCTGTTTTTTTCATGGAAAAAATTGAAGTGTAAGGAGAACAGCAAAAACATGAAGCATTGATTGTTCTATAATTGCTTTAATACAGTATATGCATTGCTATTGCTACTGACAATTAACCAACCTTGACAACCACTGACATATTTAGAATAGATATAAGGAAGATCTCCTCCTGAAGTCTGCTATCCACCTGCCTGAAGATGTGAAAACTTTCAAAATCTTAAACTTCTCATAAAATAGATGTGTGTTACATTACAAGTTCCAAAGCAAGATGACACAATATCCAAAAATCACTGCAGAGGAAAACCAAAAGAGTTGCAGTTTCTCAACCCTGCAGGTAATCCTTTTGCTGTACAAGAATAATGTTTCATCACCATTCACATAGAAGATCCAAACCAACGATGACCAAAAGGATGCTTAACATGTATCACAGAATAGAATGCTAATTCACAACAACAGACTGTTGGAAAATTGTATGAACTATTGTTAGGAGTAAACAGGAAACTCCATATTTGTTCTTTTCCTGCTGTGAAGGAAAACAACAGAATTTGCAAGACAAAAAAACATCTGGTTAACTCTGGTCTCAAGAAAATAAGTCAGAAAACATTCACTATAAAAGACACCTTTGTAAAACTGCTGTAGTCTTCTTTTGGCCAAGAGAGGTTACAGCTTGAAAACAGAAAAACAAACTGTCTTAAAGAACAGAAAAAAATTAAAACCGGTGTGTAAGTTAAAAAAAAAAACCAAACAAAAAAACCCCAAGCAACAAACAAGAACACAACCACTTACATAGCACATTTGTGGGAGACTGTTGCTTGACCAGATGTCCAAAATCCAGCTAAAAAAATAATCCCATTTCCAAAATTAAAGATTAGAGACAGCAATGTAACAGAACTGTCACCATGATGCTCCATTCTCAAACTCAGGACATACATCCATAGGGTTCTGTATTTATTTTGATGATAGTCACGTAAAATGCAGAAACAAAGATAAGAGTAAGTTGTCTAAAGCTTCCCTTTTTATATTTAAAAATGAAGCATGTTTTCAAGTACAGCTTCCATTGACACATTGAAAATTAGGAAGTGTGTTTACATTTCATCGAAAGATTTCTGAAGAGCTTGTTATACACCATTTCACCTGGTGGCTGAAGTAACTTTTTAGTTTCACGAATGGTGGCGTTTAGACAGAAGTTTTAAATGCCACACGCTCAAAGCATTCTCTCCTGCACCATCACTATGTTTCCTCCTCTGGAGCACAATTTACACATTACAGACGATATTAAGAACATACTGTCTTGAAGTAGATGACTCTTAGACACAGCCAATTTCAAAAAGAAGTTTTGGAAGTTCACATTCTGTCAAGTTGAATGACCTGTTTTGTCTACTTGCGGGAAATGGATGAAAACTTTCAATTTCCAAAGATGTCCGTAATAGCTTATTTTTCTAGTATTGCATTCCATCAGAGGCCTACCTGGAAAAATGATGGTAAAGTTCAAAACCAGTGATGGACATCTAAACAGCTTCTTTGCAACTCTTTTGAGCCATTTCTTACAGATTTCTAGTTGTGTTATTGCAAGTGAAAGTATCATGACTCAAGCTACAATGTCAAGTAAACTCACTACAGGAGACCTTGAGCATGCCATAGTTAAACAGAGAACAAAAGGGTTTTTTGTCACTGTGATGTATACAAAAGTTATTCCAGTCTGTCTGTACCTGGTCCAGAAATCCAGTTATATCTCATAACTGCCAACAAATCAAAAGAAGGCTACGGAAAATAAAAAAAATTAAAAATAAAGAATAGGAAAAACACACGCCCTCATTCTGGGGGTGGGGGGCGGGAAAATCTTCTAGTCAGGCCTTCTAAATGCGCAGACAGCCATGTAAACTATCATTTGAAAGATAGCTTTTATATTATTGTCGTCTTAACATTTTTAAAAACAGATAAACCTGTTTCACAAGGTAAGTATAAATGTGCTATTTTGGACAGGATGAAGAGGATAGAGACAATTTTGAAATTTGTTCTTAATTCCCTCCTTAATTTCATGCCTTTAGAGCAAATTCAAATATCTTCTTACAGAGTATTCAGTCACCTGAGGGTTGTGAGGAACGTTCATTATTGGACTCATCTTCTGTCATTGAAATTGCCATGGCAATTGTTGAAGCAGCAATGGAAATCATCTGACCAGGAAGCTCTGCCCCTGTAAAATATATACGTATATGTAAATAAAGAAAAGCTTAAGTCTTAAAATGTTTTATTTGTTGCCTGATATCCACCAAAGCTGTCAAGCAACAGAAATTATACGGATAGACACTGTTAGTTTTTAATATGTGTTATATGTAGTCAATATGATCAAACAGGAATGAGTGCTGTTAATTTTAGTATTACAATACACCTGGAGCCAAAACACAAAACCAGTTATTTGTTTAGCACTTTCCTTGCTAACAAACTGCTACCGACCAAGTAATTCGCAGCTGCTGGCAGTCTGATTAATCTAAAAATCTCTATACCAGATAATCAATTTTACTAACCAAGATTATGATGACTTTTAAGAAAACTAAAACAGCAAGACAGGAAAAAAGTTTCCCAAAATAATCATACAGCTAGTACTAGAAAGGAACACCTGACATTTGCTTTCATGCAAAATTGACTCACAACAGGCAAACCCTATTTTTCTCAAAGTCGAAACACAAACCATAGTTTTAAGAAACTGGTATTTTAAAAACGAATGACTGGATATAAGAAGCTAGCTGGATGCAGTCGTCTGTTTCTCTCATACTCAATATTATAGGAGCTACTAAACCCATATTGCCCATTTCTTTCAAAATTAGCCTCTGATTTCAAATTTCCTGGGCTTTCTTTATGCTTGAAACTACATACTGGATTCTGTAAACTTAAACAATCGGGCTTGATAATGAGAGTCACTACTTTGCTGTGGAAAACAAATATCAGTCCATCACAAAGATTTTCTGTAAAGAATCAAAGATTAACTTCAGCATGCATAAACCACTTTGAAATAAACATACAGAAAATCTTATGGTAAATTCTTGCAATCCGTATGATAATGAATTTACAGTAATACAGTCCAGATTCTTTCACTTGACTTTACAGAGCTTTTGCCTCCAACAATAAAAGAAATAGTGACTCATTTCTTACCAGAAGACTCCTTCCCATTCTGCTGTTCATGCAACATGCCTACAGTCATCAGAACAACTATAACCAGAAACACAGGAATTCTCCAGGAACCTGCCACAGAAGCTGAAAGATACAGGTTTGTTTGTTGTTTTTTTTTTTTTTTAAACAAGAAAAAATACGCCATTAATAAACTCTACATTTAGCAAATCCAAGAAAGTCATCACATCAACCAAGAACAATCTGGGCAGAAGCTAAGAACTGTCATGAAGCAAACAAGTTTTCTACATTCATGGAAAGGAAGAATAGAAAAAACAGGTGAACAAGTTTCTCAATGAATAAACCAAGTTGTTACTGTTCCTAAATCGTGACTTTAAACTATGCTGATATTCTTTAGAAAACAATTTTAAAAACAACATGCAAAGTTACATGAAAATACACACAAAATAAAAACATTTTAGATATCAGAGACAAACCAAGCTCCCCCCAAAAATCTGTATTTATGTTAGATCTCCACAGAGTGGCATCAAGCAGTGCCTTCTTGGGTTTTGGCTTTTCAGCTAGTACTTTCAACAAATACAAGACTGTCAAAATGCAACCAAAGGCAAAGCTATTATGTGTAGCTTAAAACCTAAGGAAAGTGTCCCCACATGGCCAGAACAATCCTTGAAACCTGCTGCTAAAGCAAAGTAAATCATGAAGCAAGCTGTGAAACCTTCCATCATGATAGTCTTCTGTTATTTGCATGATACTTCCACCATAACCTCCGATATGATATAATCTGATAATCTGTTACAGTAAATATGTAAAATAAAACACTAATAGACTACTATAATCTTGTATTTGTATTAACAGATTGTATAGATTACTGGCACATTTATTTGATATTGTTGATATCATATCAACATGCTTGTTGATTACTGATAGAAGCAAAAAAAAAAATTCTATTACTACTATTAAATGCATTTTACAGCTTCAGCCTTGGTTAATGGCAGGCTCTCAAGAAAATAATAATATTAAAAATCATCACAAGTGAATGTCTAAATCCACCCACATGTGACTCCAGCCCTTCCCCACTGTCAGGGGTCAGTACCAGGTCTGTGAGTCAAATAAGGGAAAACCTTGGGAAGTACAAACTGGGCAGGAGGAGTGGAAGACACGTGTTGCTCAGCATCTTGATGCCTTCCTATTCCCTACTCCAACGCTCCCTCCTGGCCACATGCAGCCAGAATTACTGAGCAGAGAAAACAGCCTGCATCTCAGCTAAGACTCCATGATAAAGATTTAGCAGAAGAGCAAGTGCGTAGCTTTGTTTGCAAGACAACAGAATCCCAGTGGATGTACTAGAATAGTAACTTCTTGTTACTCACCTAAGTGAAAGAGCAGCATAATCCAGACAGGGACTGAGATTGCTTTCAAGTAACGTTCAGTGCTTATATTCCACTTGAATGAAACCATCAGCAGGTAACCAACTACCAACGTCCATATCTTTAAGAAAGAGATACACACAGGTATGTATACACACGAGTACAATACAGCTATATTTTGATGTGTGTGTACACATATACATGCACGCACCCCTAACTGCCATATCGAGAGAACTGAAGTCAGGTTCTAATTCTTTAAGAAGCCTACATTTCAGAAGTGTCAATTAATGACAAGAGTTTTTGTTCCATGTAAGAGAAATGTAAAGTTCGTGTGAAGTGTAAGGACAGGCTAGACATGCCTTTGGCCTGCCTTCAGTATGGTTCTAACGTGAGGGGGTATACACACTTTGCCGGATACAAACCCTGAAGGAAGATGTTTTTGCAGCTGAGACCAAGCAATTACTCTGGAACTACTATTGAAAGGTGAGAACCTAAATGAAACAGGGCCACCAGCAGCACCAGTGGGGCCACAGGGAGACAGAGCCAGCAGAGCACCACTCATTCCAGCACAGAACAGCCTGCCAGGTCCTGTGTTCCAGTCCAAAGAGACAAAGGGGGTTTTAAGCCAAAGATAGCCATTAGGAAGCACAACAGAAACTGCTGTTCCTCAGCAGTGTTGGTCCACAAAAGAGTCATGTCTTTAAATGACTTGTGACACCTAATTTTATCCAATATTTAACTAAAAACACTAAAGAGACAGAAAAATGTCCGTGACAGCGTATCAAGAGGCAGATGTGGTCATTTTGGTCTTGCTGCTTCCAACTGCCTTCTACAACTCTGCTCATCAGATAATCACAATAGGGAGTTCTAATGAAGAATCTTGAGATGAAGAATTTGAGCTTGAAAATGCTGAAAAGAAGAAAGCAGAAACCAGAAGAGGCAACAGGAGGTAGAAAGCTGCTACTCAGCAGAATATGTGAAATAAAAGAGGTATGAAAACCTGTAAAAATAAAACCTCAGTGTTGCATTCTTAAAAAAAAAAAAAAAGGAAAAAAAAAAAAGAACATCTGACATTTCTGGCCCAAAGTCAACAAATATTCCCTATCCATAACCAGTTAAGGACACTTTCAAATTTACACTTATAAATCCATAAATCCCAGTGAAGTTTAAACAGAACTTCCATTAACAACATTTGCTGAATCAGATGTCACTGTAAGAAGAAAGAATGCACTGGCAGAGACACAGAACAAGCAATTAGACAGAACACACCGAAAGAGCTTTCACCTCTTTACTCTGCACTATATGACTCATGCCAAAAAGGCAACAGTCTTTAGGAAAAGCAGGTTTGTGTGACTACTCCCATGTACCTAATTGGTGTAGAGGAATTCTTAATTGTACCCAATTCAGCAGACAAGCAGTGATTGACCCCATTAACTTCAGAGAGAACGCTCATACACACAAGGTAATTTAAAATCACTTAGAAAATGTGAACAAATGTATACCCTTTTCATGCTAATCTTTCTCATCAAAGCTCATCAGTCCAACTTTTCACTGCTATCTATCTCTAGTTTTGCATCAACAGAGCTGCGCAATGCTTATGGCCAAATTTGGGCTCAAGACAAATGTCAAAAAATAACACAACTCTTAGACTTTAAGACTAAAGTCACAAACAAAACCAAAAAAAACTTGACCTGAAATGCAGGGCAGCACTCCTTTAACAGTATATGCTCGTAACATAAATTAATTCACAAGGCATATTAAAGCACAACTGTAATTGCAAGAGAACTCAGCATGAAGATGGTATCCTACCTCCTAACATCAGCCACACAACACCTTTGTATGATAAATTTGCCTTGATGCTGGAATTTTTCTCTTTGGCTTTTAAATTTAATGACAAATTACAAATAGGAGACTCAGTAAGTTCAATGGATTAAACTTTCTGATTAAAAATACTCCAAAAGTAGGACGCTAACAGGGCACAAGCCTATGTTCAGCAGCCAACAAAGCAAAACATGTTGCGCTGCTTTTAGCCATGCATGTAGCTGAACTAAAAGCCAGCATTTCAGGGTTTAGGATTCAATATTTTTGTGTGTTTTAAGTGACAATAATTCACCAATTCTCATTTCTAAAAGCTTAGCAAATGACCCAAGTAAAAGTATTTCTTATTTCTATTGAATAGAGAGAAATAGCTTATTTTAAAATGAACAAGTCATCTTGTTTTGGAAATCAAAGAATAACAATTCTGAACCCCTGTAAAAAATACTATGTAGTCAACTGGTGCAAGAGGTTTAATTTCAGTGACACCATGGAGTAATCAGTTCCTTATCAGTTAACGTTACAGCCATGCACTTCCCTATGCTGCAAGAAATACACTGCATGGGAACTAGGGTAGCCTACTTCTCTAACTTGGGTAGCCTACTTCCAACAATTCATAGCTGAAAGCAACTGACAAAGCAAATTAACTTAAAATGACATGGACTAGGATTTCATCCCATACTAACTTGGCAACAGCCTACTCTTCCCCCCCCCCCTTAACCCTTTAAATGCATGTTATATAACCTTTCCCACTGTTTTTCTGAATGGTCTCCAAAGGTTTTGGCTACAAGACAATGAAAATATTAATAGCCTCTTTACTATTACATGTCCATCTCAACAACTGACACCATGGAAATGAAGAATAAAAGATACTGCCTACTTTCATTAAAATTAAGCTACTGTAATTATTGCACTGAAACTAGAATGAATACAAATTCCATGCTAAACCAAAATGCCTATAAATTTGATTTATAAGGGTATACAGCTAACCAGGTAACTAATACATACACTTCAGATATTGCAGAATGCATTAGATACCATAAGCTGTTTATTTATCAAGCTGACGTCAGTTGCAGATGCCTAACTTCCACCACATACGCTGAGATTTTAAATGCCTATTCAATCACAATTAATATTTACAGACATGCACAACTCCCATATATCAGAATTTTAGGATGGTTTAATCCTGTAAGCTTTCCTTCTTCTTCCTTCCCTCACTTATCTTCATTGTCTGAACGACAACAAAGACCTCATTTCTCACATCTCCTTTGCATTTTGTAGCACCCCTCGCAAATTGAACAAAATGTTGTTTTGCCTTTAGGCATAAGAAGTAAAACTGCCTGCTTCCCAGAATAAATAGCTGTGAGACTGCAGTGCAACCTCTTGGATTTCAGCATCCACTTTTGAGTTACAGTGGTAAATTTAAAAGGCCAGATTTTGAGATGTCTAGGCAAGTCTGAAGGGCTTCAGTTCTCTTTAAATTGCCAACTGGAGGCAAAATTACACCATAGAAAGATGCAGCTTTTATGTTAAGCTCAAGCATCTGCTTCAGTGTTTTGATTTTTCTTTTAAATTTCAGTTTTGGAAAGTCTAGGATTTATCAGCATAACCATATCACCAATGTTACTCGACGTCTGCTTCCAGTTCCAGTTAAAGTTGAGAGAATTTGAAAATCTGAGACATTCTTTTGGCTTTGGCATAATTTTTCAATGAGGACAAACTCTTTCTCACTACTCAACTCTCGACAACATTTGTATTGATTTATACTGAAGAGTAAAATTCTTTAATCACACAGTTCGCTCCCTTTTTTTCCTATCAGCAAGTTAATCTGTAAGGGAGAGGTTTTACCGATGAGCTCATTTAATAGCTCACTGCTACTGAAAGCGGCAGTTCATTCGCTCCCACTGCCAGTCATGCAGTCCCACCTCTCCTGCACATCAGCTTTGACATTCAGCCAGCCAGCTCAAGCTCCCTAAGCTGATAAAAAACTATCCAGAAAAAAACCCAAGAGTTTATAATCTAATTCAGTTATAGCTAAACAGGCTCACAGAGCTAAGACAGGCACCGACAAGAGGGCAACTGAAGCATATGTCAGGAATGGGATAAGCAAGAACTGCTCCTCACTGGTAGCACAGCTGTTGGAACGATGCAGCCTTCCTCGGAATGCTGCCCCAACAACACAACATCCAGCAGTGAACACATTTCCTACCTGCTATGTAAACCACCCCATGGTAAACACAACAGTGAAGACTGATTAGAATAACTCTTTTGATCTATGCCCTGCCAACCTTCCAAAAGTTTCCAGTTTTTAACAAGTCAGGACCTACCAAATGGCGTGTTTCAACTCTTCCATTTTCTAGCTGTAGCTCTACCCTCTCCCTTTGCCGTTTCAAAGTGTTGTTTTTCTCCAGGCTGCTGTTTTCCACTTGGAAATCATACAGCAAAGTTTTTTAGGGTTTGTTTTGGTTTGTTTGGTTTTTTTGTAATTGAGATTTAAATTTAAAGCTGTTTGATAAAACTGTGGATCCAATTCAAATAGTTTCCTCTTTTCCAGTTTGTTTCAGGGTTGGGACAAAAAAAGAAAATCATAACTATCTCACCCCTTCCCTTTAACATTTAAAAATAAAATTTTCATTTGGAAATAGAGATTTTCATTAATTTTTCTTAAAATAGGAAATCCTTAAAAACATTGACCAAACATTCACATGGCACTTTTGCAAACTTTTAGAACAGTGCTGCACTGAGCGAAGCTGGCTGAAGGAGTGGCCTTATAACAGCAGTTCATTATTTCTACCTCTTCCTCCTCAGTGGCAATGCAGGCTGGCAAAGGAAAATAAACTTACCACAAAAGCTGAGCAGAATAGTGTTGGACTTGAAAAATGAAGCAACACAAGGCATTAAATGCATTGCTAAAAGCCAAACTGTGTTTGCCATTATGAACACCACAGTGTTTTCTTTATCTGTCTGTTCATTTGAAAATCGTTTTCTAAACCATAAAAAAGATAATAAGGAGGCAGGTGAGTAATTATGAAAATGTCATTTTGATTCCAGTTTTCAGAACCAATATTAATTCCATGTGGCTTTACTGTATATTCCACAGTACACAAGAGGAAATATTCCACAACGTGTAGAGTTTGGCAGAATGAAGAAAGCATAACTGCCCTTCATTCAGCATGGAGACAGTCTTTGTCAAACAGATACTAAAACAAAATAACCCCAAACCAACTAATTGCACAGATAATACCATTGCCCACCTCAGAGTAAACTCAACCACCTCTTCCCTTCACTAAGGAAGCCATCATTTACCTAAGCAAGTAAATGACATCCTGATTTTTTTTTCCTAAGTGAACCCAAGTAAGCATAAACCTGACAGACTCAGTTATTCCTTGCCCTAAGTCCAAAAGACTAGAACAGCATACCAGTTCTGTTTCTTCTGGAACCCCCAGCTGTGACATATATCCATGTAGATATCTTTGGCATTAACACACATAGGCTGCTAAACCATGTGAAACAGAAGCCTGGCATTTAGCGAGACTACCCCTTTTTGAAGGGACAAAATTATGAACTTATAACTAGAATCCTGGGGCAGGGGGGAACTGACCATCAAAATCAACACTGCCACACACAGGTTAAAAGTATTTTCAATGAGTCCTGCAACACTTCCTTCACTGTGAAATTAAGAAATACATTACATCCAAGATATCCAGAAGACTGCAGCTATGGATGTTGAAAATGCTCCTCCTTTAGTTCACTTTTCCTGTCTTAATACAAAAGTTATTTACGAGAAACCCTGTTAATAAAAATGCTATTCAGAAATCAAACTTTTCAAGATTCACTTGTGGAAAGAGGTTTTTCAGAGCACATAAAATTCCCTGCAGACACAGCACCACTCCTCTGACATGCTTCATGATGACACTTTCACAAGAGATGGCTCCTCAACATACGCAACTTCTTCACCTTCCCGCTTTATCATAGAGAGCACAGTTAAAATTTTTCTGGACAGTTCCGTAAAAATCATTCCTTTCAGAGGTGGTAGAAAAAGAATTATCATTCTGTTCAAATAATACACATAAATAGCAAAAAAACCCCTAACTTTATGTAGCATATATCATTAGGCTCAAGGCTAGTGTCAGCTTAGCGCCTGGGGCTGCAGTTCATGCATATAAATCTAAACAAGCTCCTAAGCCTTTTCAAGAAAGGTACCTCACAGTGGGTTCTCCCAAAACTGAGGGTGGGTGTGGAAGGGAAAAACGAAGGTGGAAAAGAAAACACTATCAACATCTCAAGTCTTTCCCTGCCCCTCCCCATCCTGTTTTTAAGTAGGCCACATGTGGTCTTTACATAGTTGATCTCTACCAAGTTGTGAAAACAAACCAAAAACTGTGGTTTTGTTAAGGTGTGTTTACAGTCAGTACCTGGCTGCATGATTTATAAGTCTTGAGACCAAATAATGAAAGGATTATTATAAACAGCAGAAAGAATACTTAAGGGCTTTTTCAGGTGTGGGTTGTTATTTTTTGGTTTTGGGTTTTTTTAGATGCTGGGCAAGTTTTAGAAACCTGCAAGCCTGCTCTAAGAAGAAAGGGAAGAAAAAACCCAAAACCTTCCTGAAACACTCAGAAAATAGGAATTATATGCAACCCAAAAATCAGAACTGTGTTTTTCTCATTTATAGTTATTCCAACATTACAGTCAAACTTAACCCATTCCTTTGCTAGAAGAGAAATTGCCCCATCAGGTGAACTTGACAAAATGTAGATGCTTTTTTGCCTCCACAGGTGATATTCAATAGCACTGAGGAAGCCAAGCATCTTGGAACCTGTGACCCAAAACATTTGCCAAGAAGCATGTTTGAGAATTTCAGTCTGCAAGGGTTACTTTAGGGACTGCTGACATGTAGTGCCAACACAAAGGGGGTTTCCCTGGTGGATGTCTTTGATAGCTTCCCTTACAGGGAGCAGACAGTCGACTGGCCAAACCAGACAACATCTACTTTGACAATATTCCAATGTAGTGGTCATGGCCAATCATGGTGTTTCCAGATTTGCCCAGCACTGTAGTGAGGAAAGGATTGATTAGGTCCTCTAACTGCATGCTAGCTGCTAGAACAACATGAGTTGTACCTAGTACAGTCAGAGAGATAAAAATACACTGACACACACACATGAGTACACAGTTCTGACCCTGACCAATAACTTGTGACAAACCAAGGAAGAAAGACTGGCCATCGGAGAAAGATTTTGACAGCCCTGTAGCCAAGTTCACTCCAGAGAATTCTGCCAGTTATGATTATATCAGATTTAATTTACTAAGATGAACTTCAGAGGCAATCTACAGCAGCTGTATAATTAATTTCATCTGCGGGGATCTACAAACTATTTTCTAAATAAATATGAGCATGTGACCCCTGCTGAAAAAAAAATAATACACTACCAATACCTGGCATTTCCTGTATATTACTGTAAGTGTAAAATGTCAGGCTAAAGTAGTTTGAACTCTCGCCGCAAAGCAGAAGAATTTCCCATACCTTAGATACAGCGCTGGATACACACATACTTCCTACAAAACTAGGACAATAAGGCAGTCCAAGATTAGTCTTCAGAAGGTATGCTAACTCCAAGGGTAACCATGCTGAAATTGCCATAGCATATAAACATGTAAGGGTATATTCAGTCTGCTATGGGACAAACTCCCCTCCTTTTCACAAAAAAAAAGATACAGAAAAACATTCCCCTTCCCTATTATATGTAACTGAAGTTCATGCAGAGTACATATCCTCTACGTAAGACTTCTGCAAACAACCCATAGAGAAGGCTGGAGTCAGAGCAAGGAACTCATCTGGAATTTATAAGCAGCTCCTAGCTTTAAGGCCCAGCAGCCTACTACATTTCTTGAGCAAGCTTCTTCAAAGATGATGCAGGAACTGTAAAAGCACGAAGGGAAAGAAAAGGAGATGGTGGGAACAAGATGTTTGCAGACTAGCCCAAGATCTTGGACTTGTTCTTCAAATGCAGTGTTTTGCAATCACCTATCAAACGGTCCTATCATGGAGGTATCTCAGATTCCTAATTCCTAAATTGCAGGTGTGACTTAAAAACCACAGACGGGAACATAGCCATTTCCAAATCTTCACTCATCAACACCATGAATGGCTTTCCCAGATTTGAGGACAACAGTACAAGACAGCTCTGTAACATACTGGTGCCAAGATACAGTTTACTATGTCATTATCACAAGCAATTGCTGCATTTGGAGAACATTTTTTTTCTGGAACTGAAGAGAATTTCTGTCTCTGTATCATGGCCTAGTAGATACCATAAAAATACCTTTAGTTAGAGAACATCAAATTGGTATCCTAAAACCCCATAATTGTTCTCAGTCAAATTCTAATGATAGGCATCCTCTCACTTCTCTAGTACAGCAGAGGGAATCAGAAAGGGAGAAGACAACCGTGTATGTTCTTCCTCTCTGTAAGCAGCAGCGCCATCCAGGTGGGCCAAAGCTCCAAATAAGAATAAATACACTGTACACCTTTGCAGCCCAAGGCAGAATCGTTGGTGGCTGAAGCACAGACATTCATAGTTCACAACATGAAAATTACCATAAACAAATATACTGTGCTAGTCAGACACTGGTCTCACACTTAAAACAAACTATGCTTGCTCACCCCTTTTATGCTTTTAATAAATGATTTATATATCATATTCTTGGCAAGAAAGTATTCCTTGCTGTCTAAACACAAAATTTACTTATTTTATGTTAATTAAGTTATTCCGTATCAAAGTATTTCAAAACACAGAAACCTAGATAGGCTTAGTGGGCTGCTAAAAGAAACAGCGGAAGAAATGAAATTACCATTGCTTTTGCTTATCACATAGAGACTCTACAAACAAAAATAGTCGTAATCTTCATGCAAGGTAACATGCAGAAGGAACCGTGGAGGATTCAGATCCCAGAGAAGAACAGTACGATGGAGCAAACTGACTCATAATATCCAAAATTCCTGTGCAGCTAAGAAGCAGAATGTACACATGCAAACAGAGCCCTGCAATATAACATGGCAATTAAATGGCTTTAAAATGCTTAACTGAAGTTAAAGCAGATACTATTAACTGATCCAGCTCAAGGCTCCTCAGCAGCACGGATAAAATTAAGTTATCCTGCTACAGCTCTGAGATAATACAAATCAGGTAACAGCAAAATTCAAAAAACTGGAATAGGAAAACACTGTAAAGCGTATAGATGATGCCAGGCTGAGTTGAAGTTATTTACAAAGGGAAGCCCCACAGTTTCTTTCTCATATAGCGCCCCAGAAAGAGACATAAGCAGCTTGCTTAGAAAGCTACGGCAACTGGTTTGCTTAAGGAAGGTCCGTGGTCAGTTATTTTGACATGAACCCAAAATCTTCCCAGGGAATTCAATTCGGAAGAGTTCTGGGAGTTTACTATCTTTTTCCCAGTTAAAATCTTACAGCACTTCAGTGAACACAAGTGTCATGTCAGAAAGACTGCTGCAAAACAAAAGTATCAGACACTGCTAAACAAAATTGCACTGAGCATGCACAGACATCCAGCAGTGCATAACAACCATAGTTATGAGGTTAAATCAGTGCAACCTCCTTTAGTACCCTTATACTTACGCAGTGTAAGTATAGTTTTATTAACCAAGTTTGAATAAAGGACCGGACTTAGCCAAGTCAGTTAGTGTAGCAATATCGCTGATATGTTAAAAATAAAACAAGTAGGCCAATGCAAAGGAAAATCTTAAGCTTATCAAGTAAATTGTGTGGCAACTAATCAAAACTTCTCATCAGCTGAAGGTGAAGATGGTTGTATCTTGCTGAGAGAGAGAGAGACTATCTAGTCAGCCTTAATTATACTTCTGAGGACAAAACAGACCAGAAACACATCTCCCCTGACATTTTCCAGCATATGACAACACTTCAGAATAGAAAGCCAAGAAAATCTCTTCTTCCAATGTTTACCTTCAAGAGACAAAACACATTATCCAGTCCATCCTATTCACACTAGAAATAGCTCAAAATATCCTTTGTCAGTACGTTCAGGAGAACTATTACTTTTTTGTTGCTGGTATACACCTCCAAAGTTGTGTTTGAGATATCAGCATGCACCAGCTCCACCAAAGGAATACAACTAGTATTCAAACAACACGTGTAATTCAAAATCAGAAGCCTGGACAAGCTTGTCAGAGTATCTCTTTTTTTCTTTACAGTTTCTCTCGCCCACTTAAGAAGATCAGTTTTAGGTAGTTCTTCAGTTTTATCTCCACATATATCCCCATTAAACCGTGTATGTAATTTTCCACCCAAGGGGTGTGTGTGTGTGTGTTTTCTTTGTTCATTTAAAAAACTAGAGCAGCTTAAAAGAAATCTCTGACACTAAGCAATCTGAGCATGCCAATCGTACACCAGTATTTAATAAAAGTACAACTTACTGATCTTCTGTGCTTTCACATACCCATTTACTTCAGATGTGCAGTATTTTTTGCATTTTCAATTCAACGATTATAACTTAGAAAGTGAAAATAAGTTCTGCCAGAGGTTTTAACTAGCCTGCCTACTGAAGACAATACAGGGAAAAGTAGTCTCCCAGTATCTTTACTACCAGAAGTAGAATCTGCAAGTTAAATAAACAGCTTTACTTTTTAACATTCAAACTGAGTTTGCACCGTTTCATACTTTAAGAAGAAAAAAAACCAATCAGTACACTGAGAAACAAGCCTTACGATGCCTTTCCCCCCCGAGTCACTTGCAGAGCTGAACTGCTATTTCACAACACTTAATACACATCTTACAGCTCAACGGAGTCGATGTTTGTCCAAGACCTCACCTGACTTACCTTTGACTTAACAGCATCTCAAAACTGGGGCATGACTAAACTACGGACACGACGTATCGACAGAGAAAACATATCTGCTTCTGCTGCACCCACTTAATTACACACAGCACCTCTCCATGCCGTGGGCTACAACTCGGGAGCTTTTTTAAAGCTGTTTTACATACGGTTTTTATACCGAAGGCTAGGTGTGCCCTACACCACCGCGATGCCGTGACAGCTAGTGGTTTGCCCCGGGCATCCCTGGCGCTGCTGCGCCCCCCGAGCAGTGCCGTGCGCCCCGCAACGCCGCGGCCGAAGTCACACCCACGTGCTGTGAGGAGAGTTTCTGCGTCCTTTAGCGTAAAAAAAAAAAAAAAAAAAAAAAAGGCTGCGGCGACTTCAAACAGGCGCCTTACGATTTTAAACGTTTGGGCCCGCAAGCCTTCCCCGCCCGCCCCGGCACCGCCCTGCCAGCCCCCCGCCGCTGCCGCGCAACAAGTGAGATGGCGGCCGGCGCCGCGCCCCAGCCCGCGCGCCGCAACCGCCCCCCGAGGCAGCCCAACGGCCGCCGCCAGGCAGGCAGGGCGACCGCCGCGGCCCGCCGGAGGCGGGAAGGGGGAGAGAACCACGTCCCACCCCTCCCCGGTGGGCCGCGCACCTCCGAGGCGGGGAGGGGGGGAAACTGGTGCCCGCCGCGCCCCTAGGGGAACTCGGCCACCCCTTGAAGCCCCTTCCCGCCCGAGGCGGGCACTCACCCACTGGCTGCTGAAGTAGTCCAGCCCCTGGCAGATGAGGCGGGCGGCTTGGGCCAGCAGCGCCTGCACGCCCAGGGAGCTGCCCAGGCAGTAGAGCCCGTAGAGCAGCGGCCCCCCGGCGCCCAGGAGCAGCAGGAGCCGCCGCCGCCGCAGCACCTGCTCACCCAGCGCCTCCACGCCGTAGTTGGCGAAGCAGATGGGGAGGAGGAGGGCGGCCAGCAGGACGGGCGTGCGGGAGCGGTGCAGGCGGCCGAGCCAGCGGCGGCCCAGCGCCGTCAGGGAGCTCTTGAAGGGGTGCAGGAAAGTGCCGCAGAGCACAGCCCAGAGCAACGGCCGCAGGAAGGCCTCCAGGATGAAGTAGACCAGGACGGCGGCGCCACAGCACAGCCCCGCGAACAGCAGCGCCCCGGTGTTATAGAAGGCCTGCTTGATCGGCTTCTCCAGCCGCGGCAGCGACATCCCCGCTGCCCCACCCGGGCCGCTCAGCGGCAGCCGCGGCATGGCCGCCGCCGCGCCCTCCGCCCCGGCGGCACCCGCGCTGGGGGAGCCGCCCGGCCGCCGCCTCTGCCCCGGCGAGCCCGGAGGGGCCGCGGCCGGAGCCGCCGGGAACTCTCCGCTGTCAGCCATGGCGCCCGGCCCCTCCCGCGCAGCGCCGGGCACGGGCGCGGCTCCGGCCGCCGCTGCCAGGGGGCGACGCGCCGCTGCCGCCACAGGCGAGGGCGCGGAGAGACGGCCGGGGCTGTCGGGGGCTGTAGCGTAGCGTGCGCCCAGCCCGGCGGGGAGGGGTGCTGGGAAATGTAGTTCTGCTCCGGGAGAGCCGGCGACCGCGCTCTCCCCCGCGGCAGGGCCTGCCGGAGCGGCCAGGGGCTGTCCTGGAGATCCTTTACCCCGTCCTTCCCGCTTCGGTTACCGCCGAGCGCGGGCCGAGACTTGCCAGCGCCTTCGTTACTTTTGCTGAAGGCGGCAGCCAAGGGCTGGAGCTTGAAAGAGCCCGGCAGCACGCTTCACATCCTCATCCCCGTCCCAGCCGCGCAGCCCTATCGCAGCTCGCTTAAACGCTCTCCCAACCTTGCTGCTGCCTTAGTCTCTGGAAGCTGAAAATATTTGGAAATTTGCAGTGTCCTTGCAAGGTGGAGAGCAAGACTGGTTCGACCAGCTGCGGAGTTTTTTCTTGTCTGAACCTGCTCTGGCGTCAAATTATTTAACAAGGAAACATCTGCGCTTTTACTGGGAATTAGGCCCACTGGAAAAGTAGTTGTTCTGTCTGGTTTTTTAGACCTAACATTTGTGACATTATGTTACATCAAATGTTTTTTGCAAATAATCTAGGGAGGAGCTAATTTCCCGCATCTGGCATACACCAGACCTCTGTGTCCATGCAAGAGGGTGACAGCTAACATTTTACAGGTGGTCTAAATGCCTCTATAATAAATATGCTTGGTTTGAGCAAGTTTTCTGAGGGCTGGAATCCACGACATTTGAACTAGCTCAGCGCTGGCACTGTGCTACTCAAACAGTTTTCCTTTCACAGCTTAATACAACCTTTCATCAGGTACTAAAGCTATTGGTAACACTACCATAAAACCCCCAGAAGGAGCTTCCTCTTTCTTCTGAATGAGAGATGCAGCATATCCTCTACAACATATTACAGAGGTTATATACCTCTGAACATGTGAAAAGTGCATAGATACAGGAATTTGGGTTTTTTTCTCCCCCCCCCCCCCCCCCCTTTTTAGGATTTACATGCAAGTTTAACATTATGTAACTTCATGGTAGATTTGTGTCTACCAGGGCTTTGGTGGAATGTTTCTTGCATGATGCAGATGTCTAAAAGCTGAAATTATGCCGAGCACAATTGGTTTTAACTTGTAAAATGGGAATACAATTATTCATAGCCCAGCTTTTAAAGGCAGAGCAATATAAAGACAAGAGACTATAGCTGAGACCTATCCCTATCATCATCCCAAGGGGGAAAGCTAGAGGTTTTTCCATACCCTTCCTGTAACAGCGTTGCATCCTACAGCTGTAGGTGGGGCTGGTCCCAGCCAGTTTCCTAGAGCTTTTGCATTGCAGTCCCAACTTTTCCATGCTGCAAAGCCTTTCCTGCCAGTTACACACCCGTTTGTGCTTAGAGTTCCCTCTTGGCTCCTGCAGCTCCTTCTTTACCATTGCTGAACAGAGCACATGTAGGTTTGACAAAGTGCTTTAATTTCATGCAGCGGAGGCATTTACAGACCTACAGGTACCTCATTTGATCCTGAGAGTGATGAGGCATTACAAGCAGTTGTCCATATGAGAAGCTTTTATTGCACCTTAAAATGATACTGTCACTCACTGCTCTTTGATCAGATAGATCTGCCTCCTGGCAGGGTGTTGAAATAGGTAACCAGTATGCATCACTACCTGAACCTTTTCTCTTCAGTTCCTGCAGAACGGAGGAAGCATGCCAAAAAGAGACTCTAATGGCTCATTATAATACATTTATTGCATTAAAGTTCAATTAGCAAGCGTCAATTAAGATTTACACGGGGGGGAGTTAAGAGTACAAAGCCTTCTGTTAGATAAACAGATGCCAACAAATCAAATCTTCATAGGCACATCCTTATTCCTTTGATTTTTCTTAACAGACTCAGGCAGTCATGTTCTTCAGGAATAGAAATTAATGTCACCTCTTTGACTTGAGTGAAGCTATAAATATTGATTTACATAAGCTGAGGATTTGGTCCCTACTGTAGAAAACCTTTCCTTTCCAATTCTGTGTTTCACTATTCATTATAAACAACTAAACATACCAGAAATACAATTTTTAAAAAACCCAAACAACAAACCCACAATGCAATAAAATAAAGATTTCTAACTCATGTATTACCACAACATGAACACTTAAGAACAGGGACATGATCGTAAACATCAGAAAACAATCTCTGAGGCGACAGCCGAGGGAGGATGCGTGATCTTCACAAGACACACCTCAAGCTCTGAAAAGTTAATTCCACAACAGATTTCAAACAGTGACTGCAGCCTCAAGAGCTGGTTTTGTTTAAGATTTGAAATGTTATGTGACTTTAGATTAGATGCCCATTTAGGTATAAATTGCACTGATACATTGCGGTTTAGGCATTTTTATGGCCATACATAAGTAGTGTGCTTCAGGGTCCTATACTGCCAGAAATTCTCCAACAGTCCCTTTGGATGTATTTTTACTATTAGTAATTCTTCAAGGGTGAAGAGGGCAAAGGAATGCTTTTGTGTCAACGTAGAAAACACGTATGTGCCTAAAAGTACATGTGGTAAGTGTTGATAGCCCTCGGTGCTCTCTTATGTAAAGGGAAATATAAAATGAGGTATTAACTAGTAAGAGAGAAGCTTGTAACTTCTGTCTGCTGCTGCACTAGCACCCATGATTTTGTGCACGGAACTGAAGCTTTGAGTCCCCTTCAAGAAATCCCAGTCACCCATAGTTCTCACTCACTCGATGTGCAGCCAGCACAGCCCAAAGTTACAAGCTGTCTTACATGTGGTACCAAAATACTGGGTACTGAGGTGGCCATGAAGCAGGAGACAGACACCGCTGGTAACAGCAAGTTAATCATGATTTATACCTGAAGTAACCACATGAAACTATGAAATAACTCGGTAACAAAGCCACAAGGTGTCAGCACTGGCCTGTGTATTTAGAAAATAACTCTATCCCTGCTTGAGAGAGTGTTTGTTTGTTTGTTTTAACCTGCGTTACTGAACACTTGTGAACCTTCAGTTGAGGTTAGTCTCACTTCATTAATTCACCTCAGTTTAATGACAAGGTAATACCCTCTTCTGATGAATGAAAAATACTCAATGTAAACTACTATAGTTTCAATAGTAGCAGGACCAAAGAAAAAAAAAATATGTCATTTACAAAATAGCGGTAACAAGAAAATGAAAACCAGCTCTTGGGAACACCGGCTCCGGTTGTACCCAGTGATTATAGCCATGCCTGACTTTATTGCAGAAACAACTTTGTTCAATATCTCAGGTAGAGTATACGGTATTATCAGCAGTGCTGTACTCGAATGATTCACGTAGAAGACTATGAATCTTGTTCAGTTAACAAGGGGAATGAAATGCATGGTTGTAAGGCAGAGCAGTCAACAGCACCAACAGAAAGATGTTCACTCAGTGGGCCAGCATGCGAAACACAGCACCAGTAAGACCTTGGGATGAACAAAATCCAGAGCACTGTCTTGCAGGGTTAGCCCACGTGGTAGCTGCGTGCATGGAACAAGAGTTGAATATAGAGAGATCTGAGTAACAGAATAATATTTTGGCCTCGTCAGGTTTGTGACAAAATGCCTTATCAATCCGTCAAATGTTATGTAGCACAAACAGAATATAATTTAAGACCCTCTATTGAGTATATTTAAGGCCTCTGTTGATCATGATCACTTGGGTAGTGCACAAGTAGCTGACACGCACAAGAGCCATCCTTTCTTGCAGCCTGCAACTACCGGGTAGCAGTACTACAAACACAACAAAGAGAGCACACAGTGTAAAAGCAGTACATTTCTTGGTGCCTTGAGCCAACGCTTCTTCTCAGTCCACCAGCAAGGAGCTAAAATACCTGCTCAAACCTGAGAGATCTCAGAAATTGAAGCATCCCTGTTTGAGAGACTTCTACAGCTGCTTTTGCTTGCTGAGTATTACAGGAGTTCCTCCTCTCTGTTCCCAATCTCTTAATACAATCGCATCTTCTTTTCTGCAAAAGCCTGTTCTGACTGCTTCAGGAGCTGCTCTGTCTGGCCAAGCAATGGGGCAGCGGTGACAGTAGATAAAGAACACCCAAATTTGTAATAGTGGCAACTTGATTATAGGTGCATCAAATAGGTTACAAAAACACAGCATAGAGGTCACCACAGGAACCTCTACATTCTACTTACAGTGACAACTGGGCTAATACTTTGTTAAAATACAGATGATTACATTTATTTACAGCTTCACTGTGATTCTGATAGTGAAAGAGAAAAAAAAAAAAATGTCTTTCCCCACATCTGTTAATTTGCTACTGTGACCAGCCTCACTGACTTAAATGGAACTCCTCAGGGTAATAAATTCAAGCCCATGGCACAGGAAGGAATGGTTAACACAGGGCAGCAGCGGAGACTTCTTTAGCCTCATAGAGACCTTTTTTTTCCCTTTTATAAATGCTATACCACACATTTTCTTAGACTAAAGAGGCATTTATTGTAACAGGTTTATAAATATTGTTGTCTGTCACTGTCAAATAGCTAACAAGGCTCACTGGAACACCAACATTTAGTATAAAACAGATGTTACAAAGCAGTATTTTAGGGCATGCGCAGATTGTAAAGTAGTCCCGCAGGTCACCATAATTTCATTTTGTATTCATTCAGTGTTATTTTTCTGAAAAGACTAGTGCATAAATACAAAAAAGAGTTTGATGATTACTTCTGGACTACAAACCCCGAGTTCTGCACTCCTACCCAACCGAATGCTCATTGACTTCAAGTGGATGCTGGTTATTGGCACACAGAACAGAGCCTCGCATACAGAAGGCAGAACACCACTTAGCACTATAGTTACAAGTTGCTTATTTTTAAGTTTTATCTGTGTATTAGTCTTGAGAACGCTGAACAAAGTCAAAAGGTAGAGGTGACATTTCAGGTTCAACCATTACACTTCATGTAATACAAAACAAAGTGGCAAGAGTTAACATAGTTACGACAGCCTGCTTACTTGCAAAGAGGTTAAAGCAAACCAGACCTCAGGATATATTAATCAGAAATACCAAGGCATACCAGGCATCTGTTTTAACCTAAACAGAACTTATGATGCTTCAAATATGCTAACAAAATATGTCTGCCCAAATAAAGGCTGGGGACATCACACACAAATATCAGGGTCCCACCATTTCATTTTTCTAATTAGTTAATAGGTTTGGAATTTCATCTTTGACTATCTGTATCTTTATAGCTTTAGAGAAAATCTGTTGTGGTAATTTTTTCTATTTCAATTTTTATCACTGGTTTCATATCACCAACTGTGAAAAACTGAAAAATAAATCATTGCTTTATATGTGAGCAGTCCAATATTTCAGAAACAGTATCATATTTTATACTTAAATAATAAGATTTTTTCCTCCTAGGTTTAAATATGGCATCTGTGCTTCCTTTCCTATTATCCTAATACTCTATAGGGCAATATTTTCTTGACTTATTGAACTTATCCTCGTTTCATCATTTGGGAAAAAAATGTAAACAATACTGTAAAAACACTAATGTGAGGCTAATTTTTGTACCGAAGAAGGTGACAAAAGGTTAGTATATAAAAATTGCAAACATAATACCCTAGCTGGTAACACCTCAGGTTTCTATATATTCCTCTGGATCACTCTGCTGCACAAAAAATCAGCTAGGAGTCAGGGAACATGTAGGATTCTGTGTTTTGTCTTCTTTTATCTCCAAAGCAGAGTGCACCCTTTTGCTTTTAAACTCTCTTGTATAATTCTCAGACTTATACACACAAAAAAAAATACCTTCAGCAAATTTACATTGCCTAAATATTAATTCTGGGAAGAATGTTTTTCATTAATCTAAACTTTGCAGATCACTGTTGTGAAAAATCAGCAAGAACATTTTTATTCCTTGGCACACAACCTAAGTGAATTGTTCTTTTATTTAGTCTTCTACTAATACCATCTTATTAAATTGAACTGAATGATGTCAAGCTTGAGAGAGATGTGAAACTAAATTAGGCAACACGTTGCAATCATTAGTTGCCATAAAATGTTCACTGCCCTGAGTAGGCATTGGAGCCATAAAAGATTTGCAGCTGCTCAACACTTTTGAAAAATCCAATTACTTCTTTAAAAATGTAAACATGAATTTGAGTAAGCATCCTTTAGAAACAGCTCAGAAAAGTGCTACTACCAAGTAATTCTGTAACGCTCTAGTCTAAAGAGCACAACACCTTTACAGAAGTTTCTTAAGAGCGCCATATAGAAGTTCACCTTGTAAGGACATTCCTAAATAGCCTCCAATTGCAGATCAAAACTAACCTTTACGGAGCAGCAGCTCTTCTAAAATACGGGCTGTGGAGTCCTGCACATATTCCAACCTCATCTCGGTTTGAAAGAACATTCCTACTTAGATAAGAAACACAGAAGTAGGGCAAAAGCAACAGTTGTGAATGACTATGAAGCTGCGTCAGGAGAAGTTCAGACTGGGCATTAGGAAAAGGTTCTTCACTGAGAGGGTGGTCGCTCACTGGAACAGGCTCCCCAGGGAAGTGGCCACGGCACCAAGCCTGTCAGAGTTCAAGGAGCACCTGGACGACGCTCTCAGTCATATGGTTTAGTTTTAGGTAGTCCTGCAAGGAGCAGGGAGTTGGACTTGATGATCCTTATGGGTCCCTTCTAACTTGAGATATTTCATGAGAATATGAGTGCAATTCAAACTACTTAGCAATCCAAGAAAAAAAAAAAGCCTGCCCCTTTCCTTACAGCAGATTCATTGCTATTGCCAACTCAAATCACAGATTTTCAAAGGAAGTAATGTCTTTTCAGTCTGCTTTTTCACACCTATCAGCTCTACAAGCTGCACATGTCCTCCTTGACATTTCAAAATTACACTGGTTTTGCCTCACTATCTGAGCCCAAATTAGATAAGTTAAATAACCAAGTTCAAGCATACATAATTTTACCAAACCCACTGTAAAAATAATAATTTAAAAAAAAATCAAATCAAAGTTACCTAAGTGATTATTTCATCCTAATAAAACAGGTTTAGAAAAATGAAGGTTTACCTAGATCTTACTCTGTATCTGCAAAAATCAGGTACCTCAACATATAAATTGCACAGAAATAACTAGATACAAAAAAAAAAAGATGTGAAAAGTTGACATATGGTCACTAAATATAAATTATTTTCTTCTGAGTAACTTTTGTACTCAGGAAATTGAGATTTTCTTTTAAACCTTCCAGTTAGATCCTATCTGTGCTGGGCAGGCTACGGGAGAGCTGCATTAGGCCCTAACACACCGCTACAGAAATACTGATAATGAAGTTTTAATTAGGGAAATAGACAATGTACAATGAAAGCTGCTAAGAAAGGATGTAGAGCCTCCATCTTTTGATACTCCAACTGCTGCAGTAGTAGTCTGTCAAATGGCCAGTGAGTAGGTACATACGCAGCAGCCGACTGCCACTACTGTCTACAGGGTCTTGACAGGTTTTCATACCTCCAAATGCAGAATCAAGCCTCTGGCTCTTGCCTTGGAGTCTGATGGGAGTACACATCTTGAGGCATAGTCTGACCTTGTGCCCACATCAGCCTTTACACAGCTAGGGCCTGCATAAAAGCTGAATTCTCATTAAAGTCAGAGTCTGTTCCTTCTAGTCACATCAAGTAATATTTCCCTGTGATTCAGAGTGCCAGACGTGCTCTGCCACATGTAAACTCATGCAAAAATAGGAAGTATGCCAAACCCGTTAGCCCTTCCTTGTCGTTCAGCCTTACTACCAGTCTCTTCACTCCTCTATCCCAAACTCTTTGAGGTCACCTATGACTCACTGTATAGCATTCAAGCAGACTGCTTCGTCCGTTCATCGCTCGCTGTGGAGTCAGGGTTGAAACGGAGGATGCCGATTCATGCAAGTTACACACATACACAGCCCCATGAAGCACCGAAACAACTGTAATATTTAAGCCTGTCTCCACTTCTACCATGAATCTAAGGCTCTATACCAAGTTATACTTCATATAAAATATTAGCACTCTCACAATAGTTATCTCTGAAAATGAGCAATATTAGACCTTTTGTAATTCTGTAATTGCACGAGATATGTGTTTCCTTCTCCTAAAGCTATTACTGAATACTTTTCTTTGGGAGAAACTACTTGGAGATACTAAAAAAGAAAAAGGAAAAAAGTACACCTGCTACACATCAGTGTGGCAAAAAGAGGCATCATAAAATGCAATTTAAATGCTAATAAGAGTCATGAAGTTTGTGTATAAGCTTTAATTCTGCCTCTAGAGTACAGCATGGTGCAAACTTCCAGTGGCCCCAGAAGAGATCAGAAAGGCCAGACGGGGGTCTGTTCTCTAGAAGGAGAATAATTTGCTTCTTTGTAAGTTTCTGATGCACTGGATGGATGGGAAAGTAAGGAGAAGACAGACAAAAAACAGGGAGACCTGCGTCTTCCCTTAAACTTACAGCAGTCATTTACTTACAGATAACTGGAGTATCATCAATGACACAGATTTCTGATTGTGACCTGGATAATCATGAAGACAGCTGTGTGTCAGTCCTCCTTACCCACTAACTCCTCTTCACAGCTGGGCTAAGACTTCTCAGGATCGTCATGCTATATAGCATGAGGCATCTGTGGAAACAGGGACAGGACATAGGCTAGGGACAAGGAGCACGGTACTTTTCGGAGGAAGACTAGACATTAACACTCACAGTAAGAACACCATCCGCAGTTTGGCAAAAGAAGATACGCATATTTAAGGGATTTGGCATAGAACGGGTTGTGCTGTTGGTTATTTCCATTTCGCAGTAGCCATTGAGTACATGGAGGCAGTTGCAGGGCTCTTCTTTTTGCTTCAGACCCAGGATATGGTGCCCCAAGCGAGCTTCAAAACTGCTGCCTGGGTTTGCTGATGTATGCCACGCTCCAGTCGTTCTCTAATCCCTGTGCTGAAGACTGGAAAAGTCAGTGCCAAACACAGCTTTGACAACTTTTAACCCAATCTGGAGGTTTCCTCAGATCAGGGAGACCACAAGTGTTTATTTTCTTGCCATCCAAGTATTGTGAAACCAATCAAGAAGGACAAGAAGGCCACAGAGGGATTTCAAACTTTTCTCATCAATACGTTCTCTTTCAAAACCAGAATATTTCCCTTATAATAATAGAATTCTGAAGAAAGCATCACCCTGTACCCAATGACATTATCAAATCAGCTAGGCTTTTTTTTTTTTGGGGGGGTGGGGTGTGTGGGTGCGTGGAATCAATTAGCATCTAGGAGTATCTCACCTATACATAAAAATATACATAGTTATTTGATTCCAGTGAAGAAAAATGAGACTTTCTGAAAGTCTGTCCTCTCCACTTATTTTTCTCTCTTTCCTATCCTACTTACTATTAATGTCATTTCAGGCCTAGCTTATTATTTGTAGCAGGGTACCAGTCAGACACTACAGTCAAAAAACAAGGTCCCTTTGCGATAGGCACTGTCACAAATTTAAACAGCTGATTTCTCTTCCAACTAACTTACAAACTTTAAGTATAAAACATTCTAGATAAGATGGACAGAGTGTGCGAGGGTGATAATATGGTTAATGTAACAAGCAATGGTCACAACTGAATTTTGTTCTGCATGGAAAGAACATATTCAAGGATGTTAATTAATGCCTTATGGTCTTTGCCAGTCCTATCTTTCTAATTAATAATCGAAGTTAAATTTCCAAAGGACACCATACTCTAAACATGCACTTTCTAAACTCTATGCCTCTGTATTAGGTCATCCCGCAGCAAGTAATTCTCAAAATAAAAGCACTTTGGAAATGTGTTCTTTAACAGCTGCTTGCCAGTAGTCACCATAAAGAAACTAAAAATAATTTGATTTGGAGAAGGAAATGTCTGCCTCCTTTTCCAAAGGAGACCTTTTCCTCTAGTTTGTGTTGGTACCTGTTAATTAGAAGAATCAAAAAAACCGATTTGAAATGCCATAATCACTTAAAAATTACTTTGACAATAGTTACTTTGTAGTAACTTTGTATAACAGGGATCAATCCTGCTTTTCAATATTAAAAAACCAAATACCTTCCATGACAAGTTACTATACGCACTCAAATGTTAAGACTGACCAAGTATCACACAAAGTTAAATACCACTGAGTTAAAGCCTTTTCATTTCCCTTGTGGCCTATTTTCTTCTCATATTTCTTCCCAACTACTAGTTTCGAAACACTTGTACCTTCTTTGCTTGTCAACTTGAACCTCATATTCCTGCTTTTCCCACTCTGAAGAGCAAGTCTCAGACAAACTCAGTGCTAAACTCAACCATCAGTTGAAATGCCAAAGAATAAATTGTTTTGCTGCTTGTTGTGGCCTTTTATTTCCTCCCATTTGATTAGAAATACTTAATTAGTGCTAATTAAGTACTTTGAAACTTGGGTGAAAGTTTTTATAGAAATGCACATTTCTGCTAATACTTCAATGGGAGAAAAATACGATGACAAAAACACCAGACAGCACACTGACAAGTAAACCGAAAAAGAAAAAAAAAAAAGTATTTTTTACCCTAATTGAGAACATGGGTACAGCTGAAGACAGAAGCAGTTTATGCTTTGCAGTAGACATATCCTTAAGCAGCTCTGCCTCTGCTCTGAATTCGCTGTTGGTTTAGAGCCTGAACTTTACACCTTTAAACGACATCTGACTCCACATAAGTGGAAAGCAGCTCTACGGGTGTTGCACGTTTACCCTGGTATTATTATTGTCATCTTTATCATACCTCTGTGCCTAGGTCCAGCCAGACTGTCCTAAATCCAGCAGTGTATTAAAAAAGAAATGAGGAGCCAAAATGGGTTCCTATCCTACTTCAGTACCTTTCAATTATTAGATTAGCCCTTTAGTGGGTAATCAGGTAAATACCTGAAACTAAAACAGTAAATACAAGGCCATAAACTAAAGCAACCCTGAGGCTACTTTAAATAGCTGTGATCTCTGAGAAGGAACTGCACTACCTCAGCTGCCTACAAATTAGCACAAATGAGAAAGAATTTCCCCTAACGATTTCTTCACTTCACCTGGTTGCTGAATATAAAACTCATTATCCAAGGCTTCAGCTCTCGGCTTCAGCCAATCTTAAGGCTAAATTTTACAGCTATCATGGACCAAAGCAGACCTTCCTTATGAGGTGGTCTCCGCTATGTATTTCATCAGATGATGAGTAGGTTATCCAACTTGAGAGAAGTAATTTATACTAAATAAAGCTACTATGTGCACTTTTAAAGTTCACTTCATTCCGAATTTCTCTTCCCCCTCCTGAACTCTAGTCCAGCAATTTTAAGCGAACAAATTCTTAAAGATATCAATGAAAATGTATATTACGAGGCAATCTTTCTTTTGAAATAGGGATAAAGTGTTTGTGATGGAGATAAATTCCTCTTCAAACTTAATTCATATACTTTAAGCACAGATTGGAAGAGTGCTGAGCCTAAAAAAAATTAGTCTACAAACTTCAGTCTGTGAATAACGATGCAAACCCAGCAAAGCTAGTTAATCTTTTTACTCTGTGCAGCAATGAAAATAGAAATGAGGTCCATCACATAATTTACCAGATCCTATGTTACAGAGTCCTCAAGCGTACCACATCAAATAGAACTTTGGCACAATTCAAATTTTAATTCTATTTAAATAGAATTTCAATGCAAGTTAGGAAGTGAATGAGTAACCTTATCTAAGCACATTTGAGCACTACATGTATACGCGCCATACACTTCCTATTACGTGAAGAACAGAAATTCTCCACAAGAAATCAAAGTTTTTCATAATATTGTGTGGCTCATAAATATCTTTTGACACTTTCCTTTTTGGTAATATTTAGCACACTTGCAATATTTATTGGTGATAAAAAAAGTCTAATGTATTTCCTCTTTAGCTCATCTTTTTCCACAGTAACTACATTTTAGCAATGGTTTGATGAAACTAAAGATACCGCTCTTCTTATTAATCCCTATCTTTTCTCACAAATAATCTCAATTATATTTCCATTTCTTTGTAAGTTAACACCAGCTGCCCGTATTCATCTTTAACATGAACGGGATATACAGGCATACAACACAGAGAAACAGATGACTTCGTACTACTACACAACTGCTTAAAAACATATTTACATGTCAGCAATATTACTGTCTTTTCACAAAAAGAGAAAATTTGATTTAATCTGTTGGGAGGACGTCCTATGGCTTGTTGGGAACTTCTATATTCTCTATGTTTTACATCTTTCTCCCATGTATGGAGAATTTACATTACTGTATTCTCCCTTCCCCTTGTTTAAATAACTTTGTATCTCACTCATAGAAGTAGCAGCCATTTCTTTCAAGAAGGCTGTTGAAACACTATTGTTTATAAAGATATTCATCACCTCTTTTCCATTGAAAAAAATCATGTTAATGCTTGATTATGCAAGTTTAGTTTTGGAAAGGACCAGAGCAAGTAAACCTTGATAAATAAAAAAAAAAATCTGGGAGAACTGTCCGTTGCTGAAGGGCAGGTTTTATACTGCTGTGTCGGTATCCTGATCTTAAGTTCAGAAACTGCACTTGGAGTTGTGCTGTCTGCACCAGAACTACCAAATGGCATTATAATGTTTTCCCAAATTTGCTTTTTGGGAGCAATTTGGAAGGCAATTTTGTTATTTGACAAGATGTCCATCACTAAATTCGCCTAAACACACATACAGACACCCCTCCCAAACACACATACACACACACACATGCACGCACATTGATTTTACAAAAGTCTCCTTTTCTTTAAGCAAGTAGTCACAACACTGAAAATATTCTCCTATGTGTTCACTGATTATTCTTAAATGATTTGTCACCACTCTGCCACTCAAAGGAGGTGGTTATTTCGTTCTTCTGAGAAGCTAACTATGTTCAAAAGCAGCTAGATGATGATGATGATGATGGTGTGATATAAATTCCAATAGAAAAATGCATCGTCCATCCGTACAGCAGTCCATCCTGAGAAACTTCCGCTGACAAATCCCTGCTATTTTCCATCGGTCATGGGGTTCCCATCAATAAATAGAAGGTCAGTGCAACAATGAGGAGCAGGCAGAACGGAGAAGAGAAGGTCTGGTAGGCAGCTGATGGCATAAAAATATCTTCATACTTGTAAATACTGACAACACGCTCTGATACGGGTGGTGAGTCTATATCATGACGAGTTATAGAACCTTTAATAGGTAAGGACAGAAAGAAATAACATCAGATGCATTTTTTCTATAACTCTACCAAAGAAACAGGTAGAAAGGCAAGTAATTTTCAAATCTACAGGAGCATGCAATGTTACACTGTCAGTGAGCAGGGTCATTTCTCCGCTTTCTGAAATTAAACTTCTGAATAAAACAAATGAAATTCAAGTAAACAATAAACATCCTTCAAAGGAATTCAGAACTTCTAGTTATGAATTATCCTTACTTAAATTTATCTTTGGGGAGTGGGGATAAGAACTACATAGTGAAAAAAACACGACAGGTAGGACTATTATTTATTTTGTCTTCCTTTTTATCTGTTTTAAGCCTCATGCTGCCAGAATTTTAGTCCATTTAAAAAAAAGGGGGTCTAGTAAGAATTTTGTAATTGAAAGACATTTATTAATTTTGGCAGCCCAGTTCTGTCAGAAGCATGGAAATCAACTTACCCTGAATTGCTGGACCCCAAGCAAACAGATAGTACCAACTTAAGTGTAGATCTACGATGGTTTCTTCTCGGGGAACATATACAGGACGCTTGAATCGACACGTTACACGATTGTTTTCAAAAACCCCTTCTTCATCTCTGGCAGGATTTCTCTGGATTTCTTTAGCCCACTGACCGACATTATAGAAGTGCTGTATTCGGACTCTTCCGTTGTCATCATGAACACAAGCCATGACATCATCTCCTCCCTGCACGGTAAAAACATATTGGTAGAAGGAAAACAAAAGTGTCACAAAGTATTTCCTCATTTATGTATATATTTTTAATTATTAAAAACCTGATTATTATTTGATTATTTATTATTATTATTTTATTATTATTATTTATCTTGATTATTATTATCAAGACCTGGGGCTCTCATTCCTTCTTTCTGTGTTACATATACACAAATATTCGTTTCCCTAACCATATGTTTTCAATCAGATTGAACAACACAAAGTGGATAGTATTATTTACTTACCTTTACTATCTCCAAATTCTCTTTTGGATCTTTCTAAGAGTTATTTTACCGAACATACATAACATATTTGTAAGACATGATATCACCCTGACATCACACAATTAATTGATCGGTGGAAGGCTGTTTTCTTTTGTAATTTGTGAAGTTCTGGGATCCTGCTTCATAAAAACTGGCGGCCTTGAATCCTTGATGTGTGCAAAATCCACTGCATCAAATCACGGACAGAAATCTGATAAAATTTGGTAAAATAGAGGTGATGAATCTACTAAATCTGGGCAAATAATAGCATAAATTCCAGTCCGTTTTTTCTAACCTCTTCTCAAGTTCACTTAAAGGAACATCACTTCTTATATCTCTTACGAGAAAATGAAAAATGTTCAGCATGCAGTAACAGAATACAGAACACCGTAAGACACAAGAAAAGAGTAATCTATATGTACTTCTTCACATAGTATCAACAGCCACCAAGCATTACAATCAAGCAAAGAAACGGACAGAAGGAAGTGTGAGACAACTGCTTGTAGAGGTCATTCATAGAAATGTTAAACCAGTTGCTAGAAGAGTTAGGCAAGCTCACTGCCAAAGCGGTAGAGCACTGCATCACCCAGGGATTAGCATTAATTCTAGGAGTACTATCTCATAGAAGCCTTAGTATCTAGAACCATTAAAACACTGTGCCAGTTGGATGAATGGCATTTTACTGAACACCACTGCCACAGGTATCGGTGCCATATTAAATACAGGTCCTACTTCTCCCGTACTAATCTTTCCGATATGTCATGCTGATGATAGACACGATGCTTGCTAGCGTGATCATCTCCGAGTTCTTTGTTATGGGGGAAGGAGAGAAAAAGGTGCAGTTCAGCTCTCTGGGAATATTGCTATGTGGATTTGTAAAAGGTGTGCAGAAAGTGAGGGGAAAAGGGGACAACTAGGTAAAACACATGCTTGAAGAGTTTCTGCACGTCAGTGCTGCTGCAGGCAACCTTTCCAGCTTCTGTCTTGAGCCTATCCTTTGCTCTCCGTAACTTATTTTCAAAGTTTAATTTTTATACATCTGAGCACAAATCCCTTGTTCTTAATTACAAAGAGGCAAAAATAAAGCTGTTTTCACATACAAAAATTAAAAAGGAAAGAAAAAAGCATTCTGAATCTCAATTAATAGAATGACATTACAAAATCCTACCTAGGCACAAAAGCCTGCAAGCGGAAAAGCATAGTGTTATTTGAGACAAAGAAATGGGTCACAGGACTTTAAAAAAACCAAAACTATTGAGGACACAAAATAGTTTTTTTCCCTGAACTTCTGTAGCTATCCAGGCCACACCATTTTTATTAGGGCCTCCAAGGCACAGCCCACTTCTCACAGCCAAGCTGTTTTGACCCAGAGTCATTTTACTACTACAGCCTCCGTATCTCAGGTCACCAAAACATCCTGGAAGTTATGAAAAAGGATGAAGTCGGCAGGGGAACAAGAGATAAAGGCAGATGATAGCTGGTTTAGTCCAGCTGACTGATGGGCATTAGATCACGTACGCAGCAAATTTGGAAGCAAACCCTTTTACTCTACACTTACTTTATCCTTCTTACCAGAAGCTGAGACCTAACATGCTGCTTGGTGTGCCTAGGACAAAAGGTAACGCCTGCTTTCCAAGGGGCTGATGAGGTGCAGGTGGTGGGACCCTGGGATCTACCACAGGTACATCAGAGTTACAAACTGGTAACACGATCACTGATAGCTTGGGGCCAAATACTTAAATGTGCTGAGCTGCTTTGAAAATGCTGTTGAGTATTTGCATTTCCAGGCATCTAAACTCTTCCCAAAATTTGGCTGTAAAACTGTTCCTCACAACATTAAAAACATGAACTGTTTCTTGTGACGTGAACTCTTCTTTATGACACAAAAGACTTCTATCTTTATTGTGTTTATTTACAGAGTCATATTAAAACATATGGTAATGACTGAAAAGCACCTGCCCTCACACTTTCTGTTTCTCATTTTGGGTCTGATAAAGATGTTGTTAAGTCAGCGCGAGTCTTCCCATTCGTTTTTGTGGGTCCTAGCCCAGGACGTCTAAATTCCATATTTTTTCAGGCTACTGCTTACAACTGTACAAGAAACAGTCCTGTCCTCTGACTTCTGATTTAGGACATAGGCTCAGTATCGTTTTATATACTCAGGAGTGTTTCTGTATACAAACACCTACATTATGAACTGCATTTTAATCCTAAACATTTTACCAAGGATCACAGACAAAACATCTTTGCATAAGTCGTCTATTGCTCAGGTTTTTTAAAGTTTGCACAGTACATGCTCCTGTTTTGCTCATTGAAACACAATGAAAAGTGAAGCTTTTGAATGAAAAAGTAAGCGCAGGAATAAGCATAAAACCAAATCAAATAAAATCCAGGAGAGATAGAAGAAGACATTTTAACAAGACTGCTTTCTAGAGTATGTATGTTTAAATTAGCAGGAGTCATTTTGTCACACATTTGTGGCTTCCCTGGAACAACCCACAGGTATGAAAGAAACAAAAAGATTTCCAAAGTTTAATGGTGAAAGCATATTTATATCACTGAAAGTCAGCTGATTTACTGAAGAATAATATTATTTGCTATTTAGTTTCTGATGTGCCTTTTGTCCAAGTAACATTGACATAAAGCGTGACAGGACATTTCCACATGAATTGGCTTATCCCTGAGGGCTTTTCTAATAAGAAGGCAAAAAGCTAACAACATTCAGAGCCGAACCAAAATACTGTTGTAATTCTCAGAGAAGAAGGGAAAGGACATGTTAGGAAGGATGAGGCGGTTTTCTGGGAGGCAGTAGGCCTGGCTTCTGCTCCCAGGGTGGCTACCAAACGGCGCTTTGTTTTCAGCAAGTCAGTTTTTCCTTATATGCTCTGTTTCTGACAGATCAAATATAAACCATTTATATCCTAGCACGTAAAAGTGTGCACGCTGCCAACATGAAGAACTGTACATGTCTTACCATTTTCTTGTCTGAGGAAAATCCCACCGCCACCCAGCCATCAGTATCGGCACTCAACTCAAATTCAACATCAGCTCCTATTCTACGGTAACTCAGAAAGTAGTCACAAGTCTCCGCATTGCATCCAGGTTTACCGTACCTAAATGGAATTGGAAATACATGTCACTTTTCCTTGCAATTTCCTGCTATGGAACTTAATCACGTTTCTGCAAGAAAAAACTAAAAGAATGCATTTTGGTACAATGGCAGTAAAACATATTATATTATGTTATACACAAAGTACCATTAATTAAGTGTTTGCAATTATTACCCTTTTACTGTAAGAAGGTATAGTATTTAAACAGTATGGCAAGCAATTAATTGCACACAGTATTACTCTGTTGACCTTCCTAGCCCTGGTTTTGTAAGTGCTGCATGAAAATACAAGAAACATGAAATAACTGTAGGTCCATAACCACGACGTATATCCTTAAATAATCTAGTTTCCTCAAATAATGTAGTCCATAACTACAAAGTATGTTCTTAAATAATAAACATTTATTAAAATGAATGTGGAATATTTACCAAAGTCTCCAATGCAATCAGTCAGCATTTGCAAACATAGAGGTATCTGTACTCTTATCGCAAGACTGACCTGAAGCATCCCTTGGTTTTTCCACAGTCATCCACTCTGATTTTTGCAAATGGATCCACAGGAGGAGCAGTAGGGAAAGGGTAACCTGTATAATGAGAATAAATCATTGCTAAATAAAATACAAGGAATAAAAAGCAATCGTACTAAAGAGAAAGGCTTCCAATAGCATTTACTTTGTCTGCTGATAACTGAGCTGTTCAGCTGAGGGACTGCTTTGTCACACACACAATCCCTTGCTCAGACGATCCTGGGTCCAGGTACCAAAGTAAGACTGATAACTGAAAACAAAAATTTTCTCAGGTTTCCTACATTCATCAAGAAGGGATAAGGATGCCGGAGCATTGCTTTGCTACACCGAGGGCAAAAGTGAACTTAAGGCAGCAGGAACACGGAGTAGTGCAGTCAACTAACAGTTAGGGATCTCCACTTAGCTATCTCTTTGTGCGCTCTTAGTCCCCTCAGGAAATCCTTAAGGGAACTAAATCTGACTCTTTAGCTATAAATGACAGCATTAAATATAAATGCAGGGCACCAGATTCAGAGCTGTAGGAATGGATACCGAAAGGACCTTATAATACATCCTCCATTAAGAAGTAAAATAAAACATGCATTGCAATAAAAGGTAAGAGAGTATCAAAACAGGGAATTGCCTGCAGTTATGACCTGCAGTCGCTTGGAAGACCCAGAAGAGCCGGACAATGAAAGTTACGACTCCAAGCAATCCCCTGTCTGCTGTACGACAGTACACCAAAGAGAAAGTGCGAACATTTGCAAACAGACCTTTTCTGTCTTGGCTTGTAGAAGTTTGTGTCTGTTGCGTGAACACAGATATTTTAATAGGATGTTCTTTTACTTAGCCAACTGAAAACCAAAGCGCTAGTTGTGAAACTAGAAAGTCCTCTGAAAGTGCTCCATTGAATAGGAAATAAACACTGCAGTTAGTTACAGCATCTACAAACATTTAACCTACATGACTTTAGGCATTTGGGAGCCCTGATTCGCTTTCCTAGATTTCTGACAGTGCCAACAGAGAGAGAACGTATGCTGTAAACTGCAAATTACAGCCTCCATTACCAGGGGCCTGGGTGAATTACCCAGCATAAACATATAAAGTTGCCAAAATTTCACCACAGCCTGTAGCGGAGCATCACCGAAGGACTATCTTCTCACTCCTTCCTTTTTTCAAATGTATCAAACAACGGGTTTTCAATGCAGCCTAGCCACAAAATTGGAGCTTTACCATTCTGCCGTTTGTAGCTTAAAATAAAAAAGCCACAAAAACCAGACGCAGCTACTATACTTCTTACTACTTAAGACATCACAGGGCATTTCGAAAACCACAAAACCCAGGACTCCTTTTAAGTTAGCAGCCCGGAAAGCTTTTCACGAGAGGGTTTGCACCTTGGAAGGCAAGCCGCCGGCGGCCTGCCCCGCTCAGCGGGACGGGGACGGAGCCCCGGCCCCCCGGCTCCCTCCTTGGCTCCTGCCGCGGTCCCGCGGCCCCCGGCTCTGCCGCCCGGCGTGGGCTGCCCCGGCCCCCGCCTGGGGCAGATGCCCGGGCCCGGGGGTGTCGCTGCGCCGCAGCCCGGAGGGGAGCGAGGCGCTAGCCCTGCGGAGGGCCCGGCCGTCGGGCAGGGCACCCGGGGCTCCCCGCGGTCCCGGTCCCCGAGCGGCAAGGCCGGAGGCCGCCCGGGCGGCGGCGGGCGGAAGATGGCGGCGGGCGCTGGCCTTCGTGCTGAACGCCGCCGCCGCCCGCCCGCCCGCCGCCGGGCCGCCACCAACGGCCGGGCCCGGCCCTCCCTCCCCCGCGCCGGGCTCGCCTCGCCGGCCGCCGCGCCCCGCCCGGCCCCGCCGCCTGCCCCCGGCCGCCGCACCCTCCTCGGAGAGGTAGCGCAGGTCGTAGAACTCGCTGGCGAAGGTGCCGTACGAGGAGTCGTGGTGAGGCCGCGCCGCCTCCTCGCCGTGCTCCCCGCCGCCCGCCTCCCGCCGCCCGCCGCCCTCCTCCGCCGGGCTGGCGGCGGAGCCGGCCAGGAGCAGCAGCAGCAGCAGCCGCCGCCAAGCGCCGCGGCTCCGCACAGCCATTGCGGCGGCGGCGGGGCGGGGAGGCGGCGGCGCCCGAGCGCGCGCCTCCTGCGCGGCCGCCCGCGGGCTCCTGCGCCGCCGGCAGCGGGGGAGGCGGCGGGGGGCGCCCGGCCCCGGGGACGGGCGGTGCCGGAGGGACTGTGTGGGGGTGGGTGAGGGGACGGTGTGGGAGGGTGTTCGGGGGAAAAGGTGTAGGGGCGGGGTGTGCGTGGGAGCGGTGTGCGTGGGCGGTGCGGTGTCGCCCCCAGCCCCGTCCCGGGCGAAGCCCTGGCAGCACCGAGCCCTCCCGCTGGCACCACTGCTGAAGGGGTGCACGGCGGCCTTCCCCGCTCACCAGCTTCCCGCACTCCCCCAGCCCCACGCCGGGAGCGCCCCACAGCCCACCCCACCCAGCAGCCACCCCGCTGCTGGGACACCTTCTCCCGCAGGCTGGTGCACAGCTCTCGGGGGGCAGCACCAGGCCGTCCCTGGCAGCCCCCGTGGCCTCGATTCACCAAAACCTCTCAGCATGTGCTTCAAGAGGATGTGATAAATTCTGCTCGGTAATTGCTGTGTGAACTTACCTCTTTTCTTACTTTTTATTTTTAATGACTTCTGAGATGGGACTGGAGGCACAGCGCGACTTAACATTCGTTTCAGGTAAAACCCCACGGTAGTGAGTGTTCGCTATCTGATTGCGTGTTCTTGCTTTGTATTTTATGCAATGTAACTGCAGCGATATGAGTAGGCTGAAAACCTGACAGAGCTGAAAGAAAGCCCAGCTTGTGCCCCCAAAGTTTGCTTGGGCTCTTGTGACTGGACTTGCAGCTAGGGGTTAAGGATACCTTTGCGTTCTCGCTGTGCCGTGGCATCTACGGGTTGGTGGAGGAACAATGACCTTTCGTCCCCCGTGTTCGCTGAAGTGGCTCTTTCCTCGGGTTTGGATTGCCGTCTTCTGGTTATAACTATAATTTCTTTTTTATATTGTTATGCATGGTTACAGTCCCTCCTCTGAGAGTCTGGAAGAAAATTCGGCAAAACATCGGGGTGGGGGGGGGAGGGAGACAGAAGAAGATGCAGCAGTCGGCAATATTCTGAAAATTAAAATAACCCTCAATTTAAATCTTTTCTTTTTTCGTATCGATGACTGAACTGAGTTACTTTTTGATGGGGCACTGAGACTGCCCGAGACCTAGGCTGCGTTAGGGGTAAGTTCATTCCCTTGGGCTGAGCGGTTGCTTTTAATACCGGAGTGTGCTCGGCTGCATCGAGTGGAGGACGTTAATTCACGTCTCCATGCTTTAGTCCAGGGGAGTAGCATGCTATCTCTCACTCCAAATAGAGAAACAGCCACATAGAGGTAAAAAATGAGTTGCAAAAGTGATTTTGATCGCATGCGAATTCAACATGTTCCATAGAAGTGTGTGGAAAAAGCCATGGGAGAGCAATACCAAGCTCAAGTGCAAAATAATGAGTCCTTTCTTCCCACCTCGCTGAGCCTGGCAAACTTTACCAGGCCAGTGGAAAACAAACAGACAAATGGCGATAGAAAAAACCCTTATAAATCAGGCTAACAGGACAATAAGGCTGCAGCTTATTCTTTCTGGCAATAATCAACTCTGATGAAGGCCCCCCGTCTCCTTTTTGAAATAGCTAGCTGAGGGTTGTGATGCCTATGAAGAAGCATTTGCTCAGTGAGGGAACAGCTGTCAGCTGCATGCTGGTTTTTCCTCCTTGGAAACAGGCTTTAGCACACTGCGATACAGGCGATGCTTCACAGTCATAGTAAACACTTAGGATGTATATCATGTATTGCTTGTACCTACATGACACCTATCATTTTAAATTTGACAGCTAAGATAACTGTGATTACAGTGGAGCTGCACTGGTTTTCTAAGGTGAAGATATGGCTGAGAGACTGACCCTGTTGCATGTGCCTCCCTCCTAATAAATCCTTTAAAATTAAAATAACTCCAGACACCTTTTTTTTCCCCTAAAACCTCTTGTGTTTTCCTGAAAGTTGTCCCCATCACAGAAATGGGTTGCTTATAGGAAGCAACGTCATATTGAGACTGGTGGAGCACTAAGGAGTACCTTCACTTTTCAGCTAACAGGAAGGTCTATGCTGCAACTAATAGCACTGCCCGTGTGGCAGCAGTTCTGCGGGGAGGATCCTTATCTGGTCAAGTAATTAAGGTTGCCATCAAAAAAAGCATTAGCAGAAGGGAGTCCAAACTGCAGTTGCTTGAGCAGCCTTAATCCTTGAACGCCTATACTTTCTGAATGCCGTATTTTGCAGCTTGCACATGCTGGTAATGCCTTTCTTAGACGGGACATACGCATTCCGCCTCGTGTATGAACCACGTGTTGGAAGGCATCACCGTCCTCTGACAGCGGGAGTCCTCTTGCTTTTGGTGCATTAGAGGTGTGGTCATTTCCACCACTTCTTGTGCCATCACCTCTTGCCTTAGAGGAATCCGGCAGTCAAATTCCCCGCACAATTAAAGCGGTTTCCCTAGCTTGGGCAATTCTCTGGTGCTAGTGCTCAGTCCAGCAGTGTCTTCCCAGAGCTGGAGACTGGGATTATCCCCAGCCATCCCTTGAGGCTTGGCCTGCCTTCTCTCTTGGCTCTGTTTGTCACCCAACGTACACCTTTCTCCTGGAGGCTCACGCATTTGGCGGTATTTGGACTAGAAATTAAAGCTTCAGGAATAACTCATAGTTTACATAACAGATACTCAGGAAAAAAAATCTTGTCTCAGAGTCTCTAAATGCATTATTGAGGAGTGGCTGCAGCTCCCATACTGGGGCGGGGGGGAGAGGATAAAACCCCGCCAGTCATATAAGACCGTGACCTGACTAATGATGAGAGGAGTAGGGAAAGGCCAGTGATGCTGGCAGACCATTAGGCTACAGAAACCCCTAATACAGCATCCTTTGTGCCCACTCTTCCTTTGGGACCACCCGTGGCAAACAAGTTCCCCCCCCCGCTGCTGTGGCCAGTTAGGCTGGATCCTGCCCGATCCAGTTGGTTTTCTGCTTCTGTGCGCGAGCTAGCTGTTTTTCTCCATTTGATAGACCTCTTATAAAAGGCTCAACTTCTTTGCTCAGCTCTTGATGGGTTATCGCTCATCCCAATTCACCCCAAAAAGCCGAAGCTTGTCAAGTTCATACTGCCCTGTCTCTTCCCAGCTCCTTCCTCAGTATATCCACGCCTCAGGAACAGCTCCTTCAAGTTTAGTGCTCCTGGTTATTTCCACCAAATCGACATGTATTGAAAAATCAGTATGCATCCACCAGTGCTGACTAACAAAATGACTCACGAGAAAGCAGTTTTCTTGCAATAACTCTGCAGTAACCTGAACCAGAATTTGTAATTCATACGCAGTTTTCTCAAACCCTTACCACAATCTTGTTCAATATGATGAATGTATCTACCAGTAATTTCTCTTGGGCTTTCCTTTATTAAACAACAATACAAATTTTAGAAATTGAGAAATCACCCTGATTGCATTCATAGTCCTTCATCCCGTGCTCTAGTTAACTACCTGTAACTCTACAGAAACATGCTTGCTGTGTTAGTTACTTAGACTAAGAGATGGGAGAAAGTATGCTAGGAATTTCTTGCAAGCAGAGTGTTTTCACGATGTTGTACAAAACCGATTGATGAAGGAGCAAATGTCAAATGCCAATTCATTAAGAATATCTCCTATGAGAAAAATAAAAACTAAGTGATTGCCTTAGAAAAACCAAACCACTATGGAGGAAAAAGAGGTCTGCTGTTTCTGAAAGCTACTAAGCAAACAGATGAGTGAGCTTTTTGGAGGCGTGGTACTGCTTCGGGTCTTCTGGAGAAAGGCAAGAAAATATAAACTCTAAATATGTTATCATCCAAATAAAAACTGCATTAGATCATTAGATCATCTTTTGCTCAGCACTGGTAAATCTTTCCTTTTCTGCCTCTGCTAAGTTATGTATCCGGTCTTGCTCCAAGGGCAATCGTGCCTCTGCAGCCAATACTGCTCACAGCAGCACTCTTTCTGTAAAATTAATCTAATGTAGGAAAAAAAGCAATGTCTCCAAGTTCTTTTCCAAATGCATACACATACCAATCTAAAGACTAAGTCCAGCAGTCTTAGACACTAAATCGGCATGAATTTTGCTTCAATAAGCACTATGGACCCTTCCCAAGGTATACTAAAACTGTGCAGCTTTTTGTGTGTGTGTGTGTGTGTGTTGGTTTACATTCAGGCAGCTTATGTCTTTTCTCCCAGGATTGCATTTTTTTTACCTCTCTGGCACTCTTTGCTACCCCAGCGTGAATACAGTAGTGGGAGGTAAATCTACCCTGAAAGCCAGATCTGCCAGATGGTGGCACAATGTGCACCAGGAGGTTTTGGAGCAAAACTTCTCAAATTTTTTAAAAAGTCCTCGGTACAAAGAGGCTATTTATAGTGTTATTCTAATAAGGAGCCAAAACAGAGCAGCCTTTTATTAGAACTTGCAATAGAGGGCATTACATTGAGGCCTCCCCGTGCATAAATACCATTTACTTATTGTGCAAAAATTGGCCCAGAGAGCTGAAAAATTCAGCTCGTATTAGCAAAGAGCTCATTTAGGTAGGAATGTTTTAAAGAGTTTAAGCAGTACTGGCAGAATTCAATTAATTCCATGCGTGACAATGTCATTTCATCCTAATTAGTTAAGAACTCAGAAATAAGAAAAAAAAAAAAAAGATAAAACCCTGTTCCCTCGTGAGATTCCATCCAAAGAGTTATGATAAAAGTTGTCTAAGTTCTGCCTGTTGGAAAACAGTCATTTAAAAGAGCATTTCCCCAGCCCAGACTCAGACAAAAAAAAAAAAAGCTGAGTCAAAAAAAAAAAAAGCCCCTATCTTCCAGGTGAACGTAAGCGGGCATGAGAAATCAGCAGAGAAGCTCCTTCTGGCTTGCTCCTCTGCGGTGAAGTTGCTTTCTGTATGTATGTCCTAACTGAGGCGGCAGCTCCTGCCAAGGAACCGGGGGACGGTGGGTTACGCCTTGTCGCCTCCTGGGTAACGGCTCCAGGAGGGGATGCTTTGCTTCGAGCGGCCCAGGGCAAAACTTCTGGATTAGGGGAGTTGGCTCTTTCTCCTGGGGATATTGGAGCCCAGGCAAAGGGCAGCCCCCAGACCCCAGGCTCCAGGGACACGCTCCAAGTCTGGCTTTGGGCTGGAGCATCCCGGTCCCCCCCCCCCCGGCTGCCCTCCGGCATTGCGCAGCCCAGAGCCCCCCCCCCCCGCCCCGGCCCTGCTGGGCCCCTGCCCAGATACACCCGGTGCCTCCTCCGCACATTTTTGGGCTTGGGTTGCAAGGCAGGCTCTCTCTCATCCGCAAATGAGGTAACGCATTACGTTACAGCTACACGTACAGCTTTTTTCTTTCGAGGAAGGGGGAAGGGGAGCAGAGGAGGAGAGAGAAGAAATCGGGGAAGAAGAGGCGCGTTTCCCCGGGGCACATCCCGTACCCGTGCCTAGGCTGAGGACGATGCAGCCGGGGAAAATGTCGTCGGTCGCTGCCCGGGGCTGACCCCCAGCCCCCTCTGCCACGGCACCTTCCCCCCCCGCGGCGAGCTCCACCAGCCGGGCGGCACCGCCGGCGGCCTCCAGCCGCGCTCGCCCGGCCGCCTCCCGGGGAGCGGGGGTTTGGCAATAGCACCCGCCCGCCGCCGAGGGGCACCAAGTCACCGAAGTACCGCAGGGTCCCCGAAAAGCTCACGCCCACCAAGGCGGCAAGGCGAGAAATGGGGCTTTTCCAGGCCTGCCAGCGGGAGCGGGGGCCGAGGGGACGCTGCCCAGGGACCCACGGTGAGCCTGGAGCCCGAAAGACGAACCCTTACGGCTAGTGTGGGGGGACCTGAGGCAGCCGGAGCCACCCCTGTGCATCCCTGCCTCTTGCGGTCACTGAACACAGAGAAACGGAATACATATAAAACATATGAATACATATAAAACCACATAATTGTGAAAGCCATCGGCCGTTAGAGGAAGGGACTGAGCGAGATGTACACCCAAATGACTGAGAAACGTTTGTGGGACGGCAAGAGTCGGACGTCCCCGACTGATTTCAGCAGTAGCGAGGAGGTAAAGGCGTCTCGGGCAGTAGGGTGAGTTACGCGGCACTGAAGGGAAATTACAGCGCAAATTCTGGCCTTTGTCTCAAGCTTCTCTCTTTGCATGTCATTACCGTTAAAGGCATGTCCATATTCATTATCCGCTCTCACTTGGATGGCAGAGAGAGTCAGGTGTGCAAGTGACTTCGCTGACGTTAAAATAATCTGTTCTCTTGTTCGCATTTAAAACAAGTGAAAGTCAGTTATGCTGAAGGCTTTGGGTACCAAAGGGGTACACTAGTCGAGAAGAGTTAAGCCTCTCAAAAGCCTCACTGCAGGCTTTGTTAACGTCCACGAGGTGCACACGAAGCTTTGAACCTTGGATGCGGGGATGAACTAATCATAAAACAATTTACTCTGATGTAGAAAAGATCCCATGGGACTGCTAATGGCATAATAGCAGCAAGCAACTTTGGAGAGCTTGGATATATTGTTTTGAAATGCTTGTAAACTAAGTTAAAAAAGAGAAATTTTTAATATTTTAATTTACTTAAGTTGTTACTAATATTTAAATTAGTGAAGTCAGGTTTACTTCTCACAATGCCAATGAAGTCAGAGTTCTACATGGTTTATTTGTCCAGAGATGCTAGAATACAGGAATGTTTTATAAAACCTGGTGTTATTGAACAGAACAAAACATTGTGTAATGGCCAAGATTTGGAAACACTTATACCAGTTAGCGTGGGGATAAAAACATTGTATTTGAGGGTTGTTAAAGGAGAAGTTGCCTCCTTGAGAGAGGGTGTCTAACCACAGTTACGTCTCTTGTTTCTACTAACCAAAAAGATTGTAGCACTGATAAATGGTTGGGATTTTCTTGTCAAGATCTTCATGTGACACCAGCAATAAATAATACTAAGCTTATGTTTTCTTGTTTCTATTGTGCAGCTACGTAATATATCCTAAGGTTACTTCAATGTTTTTCATACAGATGTTTACAAGGATAAACCTAATCAAAGAACAGGTATTTAACTGGCTTATCTTCATTTGGCAGTCAACGTGTGCACGGAGGAAAGGTTTCCAACAGCCTAAGGTGTATGCTGTGCAGTAACCCCTTCCCTTACACTTCAAATGATTATGAATTCTGAAGCCATTTCAGTATGTCGTTAAGTCGATGCTTTTGAGTTTTGTTCTGATGCTGTTGCTATGCCAATCTCAGACAGGAAAACAGTCTTTACAGCATTTACTGAAAACAGTGCCCATCAGTGGGGAAAAAGGAAAACGGGGAAAAACCCCAGTCATCGATCTGGTGCTTGGAGAAAAAGCCAAACTCCCCTGTTCTGACCGCCAGCTCTCCCCCATGTGCACAGAGCCCTCTCCCTGCCGCTGTAAAATATTCACGTATGTCGACACCCCCAAAATGTAGCAGCAGAGAGCAAAAAAGCACTAAGCTGAGGCTTTCTCACAGCTCCTCACAGGCAGTCGCAGCGTTCCTGTGCTGGCACCCGACAGCTTTACCAAGCTCAGGCAATGCTGGGGCCGAGGTCCTTTTTCTACATACGAGTAGACGAGCACAAACCCTGAACCCAAACGCGGGAAAAGCAGTTAAGCTGGTATTTGCTGCATGAAGTAGACACTTTAAATCTGCCATCTGAGTTTGCTTCTGGCCATCCCCAAGAGAGGTTAGTTTGCCCACTCCCTCAGCCCTTTTATGCCCTGGCGACATGCTGAAGAGAGACGTCCCAGGTGGCTAGTGCTGTGCGACTGGCTGAGGAGTGCCGCGATTTAATTGTGCAGGCTCCAGGCAAAATGGTGTCAGGCAGGGACTGGATGCTGTTATAGTCCCAGCTCCAGGCAGCCCCTCCAGGATGGAGTTAAAGTTGTGTGGCACTAGTGCTTGCGAAGCAGCACAACTTCTTCCATCCATAGTAAACAATGCTGCTTCTTATGAAATGTCTCAGCATTTAGTTGGAGTATTTTTAGAAGCATTCACATTTGCTAAAACAACACAAAGCAAAAAAACCCTCAAACTCATAAAAACTCTCATGTAGGAAAGTATTGTTGTTGTTGTTGTTATTATTATTATAATATTCATATTTATTTTGTTTGCCATTATCCAAAGAGTTTAGCAGCATCAGAAAACCAAGTTTGGATACTTTGTTTAGTTTTATCCACAGGAAATTTTGGCTTTTCATTCCCAGTTCGAAGGAAGTCCTCAGAACACAAGAATCTCCTGCTTCCGACCAGCTCTTCTCTGAAGATCAGTCCGTGCTGAAGTTAAGGTTGCCGGCAGTTGCCCGAGCCCCTCCACCCGGCTCCCTGCCCTCGCATGATGACTCATCTTCTGATGACACAATCACACATGAGATTTTGCACAGCACCTGTCCCATTTGACAGCTTGCAATGAATGCAAGGGTTGCGCAATGTTTATTTTTATCTCCTCTTTTCTATTTGAGCTCTACTTTGGGGGCAACTGTCAAAAGCATATTTAGCCACTTACTTTTAAAAACTTGCACGCATCCTTCCAGCTGTGGACTCATGCTTGTGAAATTAACCTTCAGAACTACAGCTAAGCAAAGTCACAATTTCTTAGTAGAAGACTGTTTTGCTTTACTCTTCCGATTATGTTAAGGAAGGGACACAGCAACATTTTGCATTTCTCATAAGGGAACCGGGCGACCTGCGTAGGCTGGAGATGCAGTATTGGTATTTCAGCTTTGGGAGGAGAAGGGAGCTCTTCCAGCTCTTCCACAGTACCATAGTTTTAACAGTGAGAGTCATCCTGCCCCATTTCGCAAAGCAACACTATTACAGGTATTGCCCGTAAAACATTTAGCGGAACAGCTGGCCGCGGGCCCGAGGACGCTCGCACGGACAGCGCAGGCTGTGCCAAGTGCTAGCTTGACAAGTGTGTAGGCAGGACGGCAAAAATAAACATTTCTGGTGCTTCCTTGATCCTTGTTTGAACAATTGACCCTCGCATCACTTCCCCTTTTCTTCACTGGTTGTCCTCTGTCGTCAGCGGTCTCATCTCCTTGCTTTCCTTCTAACTGTTCCCATCCTGGGAGGGTTTGACTGGTACCTGACCCCAAGAGGGGGCTGGCAGAGGGCCTGAATGGATGCTGGGTGCTCTCCATAAACCTTCAGCACCTTCTCCTACCCCAGAATTTCCTCTTCAGTCCTGGCTGTTCCTCCCCTGCAAGCCCACCCGCCCCCTCCCACTGCTAGATTACTGCAGGCGGGAAACCTTCTTCCTCTGGCTGCGCACGACCATGACAGGCAGCAGCTCACCCGGCTGCCTGCTCTGGCTCATCAGTTGTGCTGCTCAGCCAACAGAAATAGTATAGAATATAACCTTTTATCGTAAGAAATGGGCAGCGAAACCTCTGCTACGTAATGCTTGCATAGACAAGAGCACGAGCTTTTTGATCCATTCACCAAGTGCTTTCACTTCTCCACTTTCCAGGAGGAGTGGGTATGATGACCATTCGGGGGGGGGGGGGGTGTAGGGGACTGAACCTTTGGCTTTGTGCGCTCTGAAATAACAATTCTTATTTGCTCATGTCAACTCCTGTTTGCGGATCAGCCCCTCAAACCTCTGTGACTGGGCACTAGAGGAGCAGTTCAGTCACAGAGGACCGCACCATTCATCAGCCCTGACCAGGCCCATTGCTTTCTCTGGGGTGATGGGTGAGCAAGCTGGCTAGTTTCCTAACAAACGCAAGCACCTGCGGTCCGTATTTGCACAGCTGTGTATCCTTCAGGTGAGCTGCTCACCTAACCTGACACTGTCAGATCCCTGCATTGAATTGCGGGTGAGTAAAAAGGAAAGCGCTCCTGGATGTAATTGTATACAGGGCCACAGGACGCTGAAAGTGATGCCAGTTGTGCACTGCCTTGCTTTCAGCATGTGATAGAAGAAAGTAGAAAGTGAGTTAGGACAACACTTACAGTAGCCATCAGTGGAAAAAACTGGGAGGCTTTATAAAAAAAACTCTTTTCCCATTATTATTCACATTCACATCTAACAGCGGTTTTTCAGGAACCTGCCCATCCCGTCTCCCTTTCCCCTCGCTCGGATTTCTGCTCAGTAGGTACCACAGGGGTAATGTGGTCTTGAACCGAGATTGCTATTTATAAGCTATCGGTGGTTATTGTCATACGAGGCCCACAGATGAGATCAAGGCTTCATTGTTCCAGGTGATGCGATGACACGGGTGTTGCGGGTCCCTGCTGCAGGGCTGGCACTGAAATGAGGCAGCAGATCACAGTGAGCTTTGAAATACTACCCCCAGCTGCTAGCTCAAGGTTCAAATAAGCCAGTGGAGTTCCCCAGAGAGTGACATTACCAAAATCTCTTGGTGAGCTGACTCCGCAGGCTAGAAGGGAAGAATAATATTTCAAATAAGTGGGCTGGCAGAGTTCAAAAGGGATAATAAGCATTTAAATTCAACATGAAAGACATCTTCCTCTGCAGAGCTTTAGGGTGGAATGTAGCCAGGCAGATAAACTATTTAAAAGCCCCTTTAATCAAGACTATTAACATGGAGATTTTTGTCTTAATTAAAAACATCCCCCTATTCAATCACATTAAAGAGAAAGTGATACAAAATGTAATTTATTTTTCTATTTGAAATTTTTTAAAAAGAACAGTAAAAACATTTTTCCTTGCAGAGAATCACGTCATCATTAAAAGTTATCTTTGAGAGAAGATTAATTTAATCTATTTCATTGCTCACACTTTAACTTGGCGTGAACTGTTGCGCTCATATTTCAATGAAAAAAGGTAGAAAGCCTACTTTTTGGCTTCCCAAATTTAATTTTCTGACCATAAGCATTAGTGGGACAACCTAAAAGGAAAATTTTTCTTCTCACAAATTTCCGGGGATCTCAAAAGATGCTGTAGAAAACGATGCTAGCTCATGCATAAAGCACACTTTCTTTTATTTTTGTGCTTTTGGAAGCAAACCACGTTAAAAGGAGCCTATCCATTCTGCAAAAAGCAAAGCAGCCAGAATATTACCATGCACTTGTATTCAGCAAAGCCTCTAAGTGAGCACCAAAAAGGGAAGACGACGCTTCAGTAGCCAGAGAGGACTACCAATGCGTCTCCCTCCTTTCCTCAGTTAGGGCCTCAAAGTCCTGCCTGCCACCGGGCTCCCCTCTTCCCTCCAAAATAGCCGTCAACTATTTAGCTCACAATGATGAAGAACAAGAGAAAAATGAATAGGACCAGAGAAGCCCTTACAGAACAGCCACAGCAGGGATGCTTCACGTGGAAACGTGGCATCTGAATGGAAATAAGCAGTCCTTAGCAGGACAAGGGTTGCTGTTCACTTTATTTTCAGCCAGATTTGCAGACCTGTGTGTTTACAGAGGAAGAGCAGCATATGGGACATGCGTGAAACCTCACTGAACCTCCCACACGGAGCTAAGCCTGCCAGCTAAGAAACCTAACCCCAGGCAGGGAAACTGTCACCATCTGACGGAGCTTTGCCAGTGTGAAACAGCATTTCTCACAAGCTGAGAAGCGGTTCAGTGGGACAGCTGTGGTGAAGCTGAGGACGTACCCTGTTGGTGTCGCTAGACCTGAAGAGGTTGCAGGGTCATTTTGCTCATCAAGCTCCTATTGCTTTGCACTGCTCAGACTTTTAGGTAATGCCTTTGCTGTGAATCCATTTTCCTTCCCAAGTTGATACTGACTAAACTGGCAGATCCAGAAGAAGGAGCATATATGGCAATAGATCAGATACATCAGTGCAGTGCTACATCTGGTTTATAGCACAGCCGTGTGCTAACTCAGCTACATTGCTTTGACCCTGGGACTTGGTTGGTCAGCTTTTGCAAAAAAGCCTTTTGTCAGATTGCAGAAAACCTAAAAACAGCTTTGAAAGTGCCCCATGTTCTCCATGGTGTCTTGAGCAGTGCAATGTCAAGGTGTATCTTACCCTCTCATGGTGCCCAAAGTGATCAAACATCCCCTTACCTGAACTGAGTAGTGCTGGAGCAGCAGCATAACCAAGCATCTGCTTGATAGGGTGGAACGTCCCCACGCAACAACCCATCCGTACAGCCTGGTTCTTCCATACCCTCCTCAGCCCTACCACACTTTGCAAGGCTAGCTTCAAATGGCAAACATTTCAGCTTTGCTGTCCTGCAATAGTCACATTAACTTTGTCCTGGTGTAGTTGCCCTGTTTGGGCAGGAGAACATATGTTAGACGGTAAATGCGTTCTGAGGTGGCTGCCTGCCAGGGCTCTTCAACGAGCAAGGTTGCTCCCTGGAGCTCACTAAAAATATTATATGTGTATATCCTACACTTATCCTACAGATCTGTATGGGTACAGAGCAGCATCTACCTTTTTACGGGGAAGGAGCACCTGCATCACCGTAGCGATCTACAAACTTAAAGTAATCTTTTCCAAGCAGGTCTAATCACAGGCATCATTTTCCTTTACTTGGCAGCTTAGTCCTCTACCTTAGCCCTTCAGAAACGTGATGAAATATGCTAATTTCCACTAGGCTCTTTTTGCTCCCATTTCTTAGAAGGTACTTGTGCAGGCCACGAGCTGAATAGAGCCATGCCAGCTTACGGCAGCAGGCATCTGGCCTGTACTCTCTTGTGAGCTGTAGTAAGACTTGCTTACTAAGCCTTGAGCATTGCCTTCTTCTGCTTTGTGCATTACAGACAACTTTTCCTTGAGCATACGCTTCTGGAGGAACAGAAAAGGTAGGATCAGCCTGAGGTCGGTTCCTAGGCATTAAATCTATTTAGTTGCTACTTGAAACTAAATCCATTTGAGGGTTGTTCGATGACTTTAGTTAATTAACCAGGCTTTTATTTGAGGCTGGTTACTCTTAAATTCAATGAAAAAAAGATTATTTCCAGTATTGTCTCTTCAGATAAGAAGAATTAGCTGCTTTTTCTGATATAATCACCTTTTAGTAAGTAGCCAAGAAAGATTCATTATTGCTTCTTGAAGCTAAAGGAATGTCAAAGGTATTAAAACATTGACATTTTCTTGCAGTGAGATCTGTGAGATCAGCCAGACAGCTGCCTGAAGGCAAGCTCCAAGATTACTCATCCGATTTTGTTGCTGTGATATGGTATTGTGGCACACAATTGCCGTGACTCACTCCCTCCCCTGTCAAGCTGCACTCAGATGGCTTTGACCCATTTGTCATGGTTATAATGGACTCAAAAGGGCCAGCACTAGAAATCCAGAGCTGCTTGTGGTGTTGGTTTTGATAATGAAATAAGAGCTTGCTAGAATCTGTATTTCTTTTACCAGTGCAAAATGAAATGCTGCACGTGACCTGATCAGCAGATGCTGAGAAAAACAGTATTAAATCCTTTGGGTGCAGGCAGTTTGGACAGCTTGGCAATGTCTAAATGCCCTAAGAAAAGATTTTTTCTTCTAAATGACTCTCCTTCCTTCCTTCCTTCCTTCCTTCCTTCCTTCCTTCCTTCCTTCCTTCCTTCCTTCCTTCCTTCCTTCCTTCCTTCCTTCCTTCCTTCCTTCCTTCCTTCCTTCCACCTTTCCTGGTCCCATTTTCATGTTATTGCAGTCCTTTCCAAGAGCATTGAGAAGACAAGATGTAAAAAAACCTTGCTTGGTGAGAAGAGGTGGCCTGTCTGTGTGTCCCAGATGCCCATTCTTCTTGGTCACCTACTGCAGGCTCTGGCTACCTTGCAGCTGTAGCTCTGTCCTTCAACCTTATGCTGGTGCCTTTAGGCTTACCATCACCCATAGTTTTGATCTTGCTCGAATTAGACCGTACAAAGGCAGACAGTGGTCATCCAGCATGTAGAAGCAGCCTTGGTTTCTCCATCTGTTGGCCAGGACAGCCTGCAGGATGCCCTCGGCTTAATTCACCAGTTCTCCAGGCTGCCTGAAACTGTCGCAGGTCGCAGTGGGACAACCATTTCACTAGCACGTTTCTTCCTTTTCTCTGAGTATATGTTTTAGAGACACTGAATACTTCTGGGCATCACTTTCTTTTTCACAGGAAGCAAACAGGACAAATAGCTTTCTGACAGTTTGAAAAGAGCAGATGTACTTGTCTCCATATCTTCGTTAAATGAGGTGGTAAGAGATGTGTTCTAGCAGTACAGCAATGAGATTCAGCTGATGGTGTCATTCCTTCTTCCCTAACCTACGATCTGGCTGGGCACACAAAGCAGTGCAAAAGCAAAGGCCTGAGTAACGTTAGGGAGCACCTTTCCTCAAATTCCCACTTTTGAATTAGAATGCGTTTTAACATCAAAGCTACCACCACCACCATCACTGCAGTCTTCACAGAGTAAGGAAACTCTGCTCAAGCTACAGCAAGACCTTACTGCCTTCTCACCAACTCTGTTCTTGGCCTTGGTGTTTCCACTGCATTTTGTGCAACAGTTCAGCGCAGTGCAGTAAAGTCCAGAGAAACAGTGTCAGCCTCAGTAGGGCACCCTCCTCCTCCATATACCACGCATGTTTACTTTCTTTCAGCTGGAGAGGAGCACTTCAGTTCAAAGCTGGAAGTCCTCCCAAGAGCATCCTTGAATGCTCTGACTGCTATTTAATAAAGGGGATGAAGGAAACCCACAGAATAATAAAAAAAGATCAGAAGCTACTGACCTACTGAAGGATGTTGATACTTAATACTTTAATCAACTGAGGTTACACCTGACGACCTCTGGAGATCTCTTCCAACCAATACCATTATGGCTATATCTTATTAAGGCCACCTGAAATGTTAGAAGGGAAGCACTGGAAAACCAACATAAAATTTTTCTAAGACAGCAAACTGTGTTTTCAGTTGTACCACAAGTCTCTCCACGAGATATTACCTCCAAAAGCAGATGAACTGTCTCCATGCATCCATGGAGGATGGTTTCGTAACTCACTGAAGGCAGTCTAATTCTCATGAGGGACAATGATCAACTCCCTGACCCACTTGATTGTACAGACGCACAAACCTACCAGCAGTACAAAGCGTGTAGCAGGAAGACAGTGCCAGAGGCAGGCAAGGCAAGGACCTGTCCTTTCCATGGCATCACAGTCCTAGATCGGAGCAAACTCAGCATGCACTGTCCTCTGCCACCGGACCACTTCCAGCACTGACACCCCTGGTTCACCGAGAGAGCTGCTACCCCTGCCCTACCTAGGACACTGCATGCGTCTCAGTGCAAGTTTAAAAGCAGTCTAGTGATTTATTTCAGCAGCTCTTGTGTACGCTCATGCATGTACTTCTTCCTTTCAGCCAGTTATGTCTGCTACCTTTTTTTTTCTTTTTCCTTGACCGCAGCTTAAGTTATGCTGATTCAAAGTCTGGTTTATGATTTAAAAAAAAAAAAAAAATCCCAGCTTCTTATTAGCTTTAAACCTTAGGAGTGGTAGCAGAAGAGGCCATAGATGTTTCTACCTCAGCGTGAGCTATTTTATTATATATTAAAAAAGATATTTAGGTGTCAAAGATGCAGGTAGGCATTCATGGTATTTCCTGGCATGACAAGATGGGTTTTACTCACCTGAATATTTTTAAAGTCTTACCTATCTTTTGAAAGGTTTGAAGTCCAACCCACATAGGAGCATGGTACATTTACAGATTATGGTTTTGTGTGTCTTTTTCTAAGCTAAGTAGTAGCAGACATTCTCAAGTTTTCTCTCCCTCTCCCAGTATGCAAAGTCTTGTCTCCATGGTCACAGTACAAGTCAAATTTGTACAAGTACAGTTTCTTCCAAATCCTTTTGCATCCCCAAAGGCCCCCCAAACTCTTCCCCTGAGCCTGACCTCAAGGTAGATGTTATCACTGTTTGTGCCTGAGGTCTCCTGGCTGCCTTTTCTGCTGGTTGCGTTTCTGCCTTTGCCCTTGTAGACCGCGGTAGCTCTGGAGAAAAGCAAACTCTAACCCCTCAACAGCGGGATTGGTGAGCAGCCTCACCTTGCTGGCTTTCACATGGAGCAGGTAGCTCTGCCCGCAAAAGGGCTTGATTCTCTTGCGTATTTGCCCTGCATGAGACACAGCCGTTGCGCAGAAAACTTCAATAAAGCTTAAAAATGCCAGTGAACCATCACCTGCTACCTCTGTGATGTACAAAGCAGGGCAGGCTGAGGGTAAACCCTTCGGGCAGAAAGGAAAGGAAGTAAATAAATTAGAGAATACAGGTATGACTGTATTCATAGCCTTTTCCAGTGATTTTGGAAAGCCACCAAAGCAAATACACCCAATTATTTATTCATCATTGATACCGTATAGGTTTCTTCCCAGGTGTGGGCATGAGCATTTATTTATATAAGGGGAGTTATCCTAATTCTGCCCTTTTATTTCCTAGGGTTTTAGGAATCCTACTGGTTTCGCTCTTCAAGCATTGCTGCAACGCATTGGTTGTGCTGTGGTATGACCTCCCCTGGCTAGTGCCAACCCTCAAGCCTTCTTTCTCAGGTGAAGCGAGAGCTCTTTCAGTTTTGAATGGCGGGCTTTCTTCAGAGCGGAGGCAACACTTTATTCCTCTCCTCAGCTCATGAACAAGCCCACTGACTGCGAGGTGCATCTTGTGCCCACAGGAAAGGGATTTACATCAGTCTCCATCCCCCTGGAGCCGTTCAGCCGAGGAAGCTCTGCCAGGACATAACCTCCTCACTCCCCTGCAGACTGCAGGTACCCCTGCAGTTACCCATGCTATCAACAGTTTCTGTCCATTTTAGAGTGTTTTTCAGTGGCGAGCCCTCTCCCTCCCTCTCAAGAGCCCAAAGGCAAAGAAAGTCCATTCAGTAGGGCTGTCCTGACTGGGCTTCAGCCTGTTTTGTGAGTGATCCCATGTTAATCGCCAGCCTTCACCTTTGGAAGGATCCCCAACACCTCAACGCCAATGCACCCTGCTTATGCATCACTTGCTGGAGCGATGTCAGGACTCTCTGCAGCCGAGCTACCTCCAGACAACAAGAGCTGAATCAGCATTCTGTTCTTTATATCCTGCTGGTATTTTACCCAGTAGAAATTCTGTTAACCGCCTGCAGTTTTCACATTTTCACAACTTCAAGATCTCTATTCATGGTGCTGGTAAACCAGAATTTTTCAAGGTTAGCTGTTTAGACATCATCTCCTGTGGTGGCAGCCCAATTCCTCCAGACTGGGCCACAACGGGGCTGTTGTGAGGCGGACGCTGCGTTTGCCCAATGTCTTTCCACCAAAGGATTTCCTTTAGATTTCCCTACACCCCTTCTTTTTTTGAGAGCTCATACTTCTTTGGAATCAATATCCAGTTGACATTTATATGTCCATTGCTCATCTTTCTGAAGTGATCCCATTTCTTTGTAGATGCTTTAGGTGAAATCCCATTGTTTAAAGTTTATTTCTGTTGCACACGTACACACAAGTAAGATAAACCCAACAACACAAAAATAAGTCAAGTATGACGGAGTAACTCTGCAAGCCAAAAGCTATCTTTTATGGCTTTCAAAGCAGAAAAAGGCCCGGAGAAGTACTTCTCCTGTCTCCCAAGTCCATTTCCATTTGCCAACACACGCTTTAAATGCCATTGTATTAATAAATAATAAAAAGAAAGAATCCTACAAGTTCACACGGCGTGCTGGGCTCATCTACTTGTACCAACATATAAAAATCACCTACGAAGCAACCAAAGTTTTCTGCTGCCCGTGCAGACTTTGGTGCAACTCTCTTTGCCGCCCCCTTCCTCTCCCCCAGTTCAGAAAAACAGGAGACAGGTAAGACCTCCACCATACTTTCCCGGTACCTTTTCCCAGGGGCCACAAGCCCCTGCACCACCTGCACTGTGCTCCACAGCGCTTGTGGGAGGGATGTAGGTGGCACTCGTACCACTGCCCACTTCTCTGCTGGCCAAGGAGAACATCTCCTGTTCTCTACCTGGGGGTTCAGCCAAACTGTTTTGAGGAACATCCTCTCAAAGACAGTTGATGACTTAAAGAAGTACTTTCTCCCTGCTCGAGTGGTTCAGACCCTACTAGGCTTTTGCTCAGCCATTGCTGAGGGTCTTGCTTTGTGTTTGGGCTCTTACTGCCTCTCAGAAATGCTCACAAAACAAAGACGGGTGAGCTCCTCTTTCTGCATTTGAATTTTAGTGGCTCAAGTCTCTGCAAGACAATTCGTGTGAGCTCTCAACCATTTCCCCACCTCACCTTAATTTCCTAGCTGAGCTCTCCCACCACGTGGTGCCCGACTAACCCTCCTCCCAGCCTTTCTGCCCCAGTATCCCTGTAGCCTCCACCCTCGTGCAGCAGACGATTGAGGTTTGTGCACGTCCTGAGTCAGTGCAGGCTGAACAGGCGAGGCTCAGCCCCGAGGATTTGTCCAAACCTGACCACACCGGGTACAGAGACGAAAATAACTCCCCATATCTTTCTTGGAGCAGGCTGCAGCTTCTCGCCTTCGTTATGTGCTATTCCTGTCATCAGCAAAAAAGCGTGCAGGAAAACAGCCGAGCATAACTTATCAAATGTGCCTGGTAAGAATATCTCGTGATTTAAAGCCTTGGCACAGCATGCAGCAGAGGCGAGTGCTTTCGCTGCGACTGTTTGAATTACCCCCATCTGTTTTGGAGGGAGGCCGGGGAAACCAGTCCCACCCTGAAGCTGGGCATGTGTAAGAGCCTTGCTGAACCCAGGCCAAAGTGTCCCTAGAAGAAAAAGGCAGAGTTTGTATAAGCATGGGGAAAAAAAAAAAAAAAGATCTTGTCCGTTCTCTTTTCTGTAAGGCATGGAAACGAAGAAATCAACAGTAAATTAGCAAGAGAGAAACATTTGGATTCAGATTTCATAAGCTTCAACATCTGGCCGATAACAAGGCGTGATTTATTGCAAGCTCTAGTGAGATGTATGGGCCTCTATTAAGTGATTAGGGAGAGGAGTCTCTCTCCCCCCCCAGTCACTTCGTTTCCTGTTTTAATTTCGTAATGGACAGTTTGAGTTTTCTACAAACACTAATGGGATCTGTTTTCTCTCGTGGGAGTTTGCTCCACCACATTTGGTAAATGAAGATATGAGAAGGAAGCAGCCTTTAGCAGAAGATTGATGGTGCACCCCTGGGTGCAATCTGCTGGGATGGGCTTAGCAACGCTGCAGAGATCAACCCTCTGCCTTGACGGGGAAGATTTTCTGTTTACCCCAAAGGACAGCAAAGCATTTATAAAAAGACACTCTTCCATATTAATGAAATAGCTTGCAGTCAGTTTGCTGAAAGCTGAGCTGGGCCCCAGGCATCTGACAGTGACATTAGGCACCTTGGGGTGGGGGGGCAGTGCCGGCCCTGGGATGCTCTGGGGAGCTGCAGGTGCTGGGACCTTTCCACCACCAAGCCCTGTCCTCCTGCCCTGTCCCTGCCGGGCTGCTGCAGTTCTTGGCCAGCCTGTGGGCCCCACATGAGGCTTTACGCCCCAAAACTGCAGGATGCTACTGCCTGCACGGCCCCATGGGGACAGGCATTTGTAGCCCACCCCACTGCTTTCCTTCCCAGCAACTCTGCGTCCGTAAATAGCGTGATTTTTAAGTCTGCCCAAAAGGCAGTCTCCATCTCCTGGGGGGGACACTGGTGGGATGAGATTTGTGTCCCTTGTCAGGCGCCCGAGAGTGCAGAAAAGCAAAGGTAACTCCAAGCAAACCCCGTGTATGTTCTTGTTTACTCCTAGTGAAAATTCTGCTGGTTGTGTTAGGTGTGCGAGTGAGAATTTAAGCAGCCATGTGTTTCACGGGATGGCTAGAGCTGAATGTACTCAGTTACTGCTCGAGCCCACACAGTTACAGGCTGTGGAAGAGATACATGCATAATTCATATACTTTTAATTAAAAGGTAGCATCTTTTAATAGATATTTAGCCAGCAATGTGCGCTCGCAGCCCAGAAGGCCAATCGTATCCTGGGTTGCATCCAAAGAAGCGTGGCCAGCAGGTCGAGGGAGGTGATTCTGCCCCTCTACTCTGCTCTGGTGAGACCCCACCTGGAGCACTGCGTCCAGCTCTGGAGCCCTCAGCATAAGAAAGACACGGACCTGTTGGAGCAGGTCCAGAGGAGGGCCATGAAAATGCTCAGGGGGATGGAACACCTCTCCTGTGAAGAAAGGCTGAGAGAGTTGGGGTTGTTCAGCCTGGAGAAGAGGCAGCTCCGGGGAGACCTTATTGCAGCCTATCAGTACTTGAAGGGGGCTTATAAAAAAGATGGCAGCAAACTTTTTAGCAGGGCCTGTTGTGACAGGACAAGGGGGAATGGCTTTAAACTAAAGGGGATATAAGGAAGAAATTTTTTACGCTGAGGGTGGTGAAGCACTGGCACAGGTTGCCCAGAGAGGTGGTGGATGCCCCATCCCTGGAAATGTTCCAGGTCAGGTTGGACGGGGCTCTGAGCAACCTGATCTAGTTGAAGGTGTCCCTGCCCACGGCAGGGGGGTTGGACTAGATGACCTTTAAAGGTCCCTTCCAACCCAAACTATTCTATGATTCTATGATTCTATGATTGCATTTATTGTAATTACATTTATCTCTTCACACTCTTTGACCTACTGAAGCATCACTTTTTTTTTTTTTCTTTCAGTTACAATATGAGCATAAACAATGCTAATTGGACTTTAGGACTAGACCTGCCAAAGGAGACCCAGAACTGTGCCAGGCTCTCCGCACTGGAGAGAGCAGCACCAGAACCAGATGCCCGAGAGCCGCTCAGGGAGATAGGAGCTGCCTTGAGCTGGCCCACAGCTTCAGGGGGCAAGTCCTGCATGTCCTAAAGCTCCTCTTTCGGGCTTGGGCGCAGTGTCCTTAGAAGGGTTTTCAAACAAGCAAAGCTGTCCTGCAAGAGCTTTTGTTCAAGCAGAGACTGCCATGCAGCCAGGGCTCTGCAAACAGGGGTGAACAGGCTGGTGGGGACAGTAGCTCGGGGCTGGCAGAGGTGGCCCTCAGAGATCAACTGAGCCATCTTAGTGTTGCAGAAAGATTTCTTTCGGGAGTAGGGTGTCCCTAGAAAGTGGAGCCTGGAGCTTTTGCCACTCAGTTCATAGGTAATGCACACAGGAAGCTGCTGAGACCTACCAAGGCATGCTCTTCCCTGCCAAATTCGTGCTGAGCTCCCCAGGGTCTTACGATGGGGCCCATCAGACGCAGTGCAGGCAGCAGCTTATCTGCACCTCCCAGCATTTGAGTCTGCTGAGCTGGGCAGGTGATGAAGCAGCAGCCGGGGGAACAGCTCTTGTGTGGGGAGATGTTTCAAGCCACTGTGGATGGGACACAGGACCGGCAGTGCAGGGGTTCAAGTCACTGCGCTAATGCAGCTTTTACAGAGAGTAAACCAAGACCGTGTTGCTGGGGGAGGATGGGAGATGGAAATCCCACAAGTGGAGAAAGAGTGCAAATTGCTTGGAAACATCCTTCTGACTGTCATAAGAAGGTTTTTTTTCCCCCTCCAGGAAGGTATTTAACAATTCTGGTTTGTTAGATGCTGCTCTATCAATCAGGCCTGGTTTTTGTTTTGTTTTGTTTTTCTTAGTGCTAGCGCGTGCGCGCGCACACACACACAAAACCCAATTAAAACAGTTTCACTAAGACTTAATGGCATGTTTCTCCTGTGAGACCAGGTAGGCAAACCTAGAAGTTTTTTATTGATTTCATTGCCAGAGCAGTAATTTGGGTTTGGCAGGTGAGAGGTTGTGCACCTAAGACAAGAAAAAGAAAAAAAAAAAAAAAGAAAAAAAGAAGGGAAAAATAAAGAGAAAGAAGAAAAGAAGAAAAGCACCCAGCTTGGGCTGCCCTCATGATTTATTACCACACAATATGTAGTAAGATTAATTCCAGCTGTGTTGCTTTGGGGAGAAAGCACTTACATTAGAGCACCTGAAGGGGCTTAATGAATTGGCAGTTTGGCTTTATGAAGAGATGAGACCTCTCCCTCTTCCACCCTGTCCCCCACCTCTTTCCAGTGGTTCCAAGTTTCATACAGCAGTATGGAGCAGCATAGCTGAAGACCTCATCTATCTGTAGGGGGGATAAAGGGATGGCCATGGCTACCCTGCAGGAGTATGAGGAGGAGAGGGAGGTTGCTGAAACGTGCTACCTGAAGGAAGAAGGAAGGCAAGGGTGTCTTTGGTCATGTTTCTTCAGGGTGCCTCCCTTCACTAATGCCTTGTTGTTAAAATGGAGCCTAACCCTCCAAAATGGGAGAGCAAAATCACTCATTTTAAAGGTAGAGCAAATGCTAATCCCCGCTCTTTAAAAATACTCCTCCGTGCCCTTCCTGCCTCTGGTGCCCTGGAATAGGTAGGAACATCACCAAGTCCGGGCTGGTGATAGGTATTTAGGCTGGACTTGAGAAGAGCCCTGGCAGCCATGGCTGATGGCAGACCTTCCCCTGGCAGCTGGTCCCTAATGAGAGGTCATCTCATGGGGGTTTTCTGGCTGACAAGAAAACCTGTTGTGCTGTAATGCCTGTCAGACGCTGCTCCCAGGGAAGGCTGGAGGCCTGATAGCGATGAGCAGGCAGTGAGCCGAGCCATCCGAGGAGAGGGAGGCAACTGTGATGCGGGCAGAGCTGGCCAGAGGTGGGACAGACAGAGGGAAGATGAGGAGATGAGTGAGACACAGGGGAAGGGTAGAAGACAAGTGTGGATGGAGGAGCACCTACTGAGGGTCAGGGAAAGCAAGGGCTGGCAAGGGGCTTCAGAAATGCAAAAGATTTTCATCTGGAAAGCGAACAAAGCCAGAGGTGCTAGTGTGGGAGGGGAGGGATGCTCACAGGGGTGAAGGAAGCAGGTGTCCATGAAGCAGTCAGTGGGTGAGTGCCGAGCAGAGGAGGGAGGAGAATTAGCAGGACGGCATGGAGAGACATGAAGGGGCTAAGGAGCAGGTGGTTTGAGGAATACCTTCTGCTCCCGGTGGCTTGCGATAACCAGGGCAAGTTGTCGAGCTGGCCAAAACTCACACCGAGCTTTGGCTTGTCAGGTTGGAAATGGAAAATGGAAGCGCTCTTGGGCTTCAAAGCTAAGTCGGCTCCAGCACTCCCCCTCCCTGTCTTCATACACTGGCAGTCTTGGCAGAGGTGCTTCTTGGGGGTCTGTCATTCCTGTGTTGCCTCAAAAGAGCCATGAGCCAGTGCGACGAGGGTGCTGCCAAAGGCACCGACTGCAGCCCTGCCGCAGGCCTCTGTTCCTTGAGCAAAGACCAGCCCTGTGGGGTTTAGTCAGCTGTGGAGGGCACAGGTATGAAACTCCTTTGCAGGAGGGAGGGAGTGACCAGTCTCACAGTGATGCCCCTGCCATCAAATCCCTAATTTCACACACCCAGGTAGAGGGCAGCTCACGCTGACCTCCCTCCCCAGAGCCTCACACGTCTCCTCACGCCTGCACAACCCAGGAGCAACGCAGCCTCCAAAATCTCCAGAGCCCGAGCTCTTACGTGTGCCTCTTACATACACAAGGACTGCAGCTCTCAGCCCCACCAGCCTCAAACCCTCCCTGGGTGACCCTGGAGCTGCAAACATCTCCCCACCGCCCAGCAGGGCAGCACAGGTCCCACCTCGGAGGATGCAGCAGTGGTCAGCCACAGCAAGAAGTGTACTGCAGGAGGGAAGGAAGTGCTGCGGGGTGTTGGCAGTCCATCCCCTGCCCCAAAAAAACCCCCCTTGTCCCCTCCCGCCAAGCCACCCCCTGCCCTTGCCAAGCCTGGCACTGCTGGAGGGGGCCAGCAGCCAGAGCAGAGCGGGAGGCAGTTAGCACAGAAATCACTTTGTTGTTGTTGTTTTCAAAAGCAGCAAGGCAAGTAATTTAAAAAAAAAAAAGATACTTGAGTTCTTCACATCATTGGGGCCGTGTGACTCTAAGCATCACTGACTAAATATCTTTAAAGAAAGGAATTTGTGCTGTGTTTTCCTTGGATTTCCAAAAGAGTTTGCTAATGAAAGGCAGAGGAAGAACGATGCAGAAGGGTAAGTGTCTCTCCGCTTGAAGAGTTGAATAATCAGTGCATGAAACAGTAAAGATCCATGTGGCTTTCACGCCTCACTGCTGTGCCGGATACTCTGATGGCAGAGCTGTGCGGTCACTGGCATTGTATGCCACACACACTGTAGAAATATTCATTAAAAACCCCATATAATTAGTATCAATTGCATATTACCTATGTAATGATGCAATTTTATATATGTAGTTTTGAAATAAACTGAAAAGACAAACATTGTTTTAGGCAGTGCTTTGCCACCAGCCCACCCTGCAGGTGATGGTGTGGGTTGTTCGCTGCTCTACTCCTCCCTCTTGTTTTCCTCCCTTCTCCCCTGACCATCACAGACCCTAAAGCCTGGCGAGAAGACACCTCACATACCATATGTGCTACTGGCAGCACAAAAGACATAGCTGCAATGGTCAGGGTTGTCAAACACATCTGATGCTACAGCTAAGCTGATCCCATGCCCAGTTTCTCACGAAAAGGGCAAGCCCGCTCTCCTCGTCTGACACCAGGAGCTGGGGATGCTCCCGTGAACCTGCCGTGGGGTGGCTGGGGGAGGGCAATGGGTGATCTTTTATTTCCCTCATTCCCTGGCACCTCCTCCGGCAGGTCTGGTGACAGCCAGCCCTGGCACTGGGTTTGCTGTAGGGCTGCCCTTTAGGGCAAGTTGCACTTGGGCACGGGGATGCCCGTGCCAGCCGTCCCCAAAGCCTTCACTGCGGCTGGTGAGAGCATGGCCATCACCTTTCACGAGGGCTGGGGTTTGTTCCACCAGCCTGGTTCAGCACCCGTATGGGCACCCTCCTGCCCCATTGCTGCAGCAGGATTTGTGCGACACAGCCAGGCTGGTAACTACTGCCTCATCTTCCCCCCTGCCCCGAGTTAATAGTGCCTGCATGCAAAGTCTGTCTTCTGCTCTAGAAAGCATGTCCTCTGAGAAACAGAAGTTATCTCAACGACCTCGTACCCAGTCCCATAGATCAGCCATCTCATAATAAACCAAAAAATTGTTCAGATTTACATCTCTGAAGTCCTCACGCTTCTCGGTTGCAGCCAAGTTACATGAGAGTCTTTGCCGACTTTTTAGCGCACAGCTTTTCATTCCCCTACGCCCCAGAATGCTATTTCTTTAGCAAAGACATGTATTAAGGGGAATTAATTAACTAGGTTTGCTGGCTAGCTAATCAATTTTCTTGGTATAAATTGAGTACTGATGGAGGAACGTTGATCTGTTGCTCCCGCTGCTTTCCCTGCATAGAGATTAAAAATAGACGAACTCCCAGCTGGAGAAATTGTGATGGGATCATATTCCTTCCAAATATAGAGTTTTGGCAACCTCAGAAAATGGGGTGAACGTTACTGGGATTTCATTTCATAAATGCACTGAGAAATTTAATGTCAAAAATGTCCTGATTTAGAGATCTTTCAATGAAAGAAAATGGAAATGTTTCATTCTGAAGCAACTTTTCATTTAGACATTTAAAGAATGGCAAAATCAAGAGCAAAAATCAGACTGAAATGTTTCAATTGTGTTAAAACAAAAACTATTTACAATGAACAGGCTTCATTTGTTGTTGGTTGTTTTTTTTATTTTTCCTTCATGGAGCAGTTTAGTAACTTGGGGTCTCTCAGCCCTGCATGAAAAGGAAGGTTTCTCCCCACCCCTTCCACCCCAGTAATGCTTTTCGCCACCTTTTGAGCCCCAGCTGAAAGACCAGCAAGACGCCATGTTTCACGTTTCTCTACCTTGATCCTGCCCTTGTTTTTCCACCCTACAATGCTGGTCTGTAACTTTAAGCTGGAGAAAACCCTCTGGGCTTTTTGAAGAAATTCTCTGGTTTTTCTTCAGGATGTATTTTTTTTATGAAGGTGGATCCACTTTATTGGCCACCAAATGTTTCCTTTAACTGGCATACTGCCCCGTGCCTCCTAAATGCCTGATTTGACCACAAATTGCTCAGACTCTGTGATTTATTTTTCATCTCATTTATTGCAGGCATGAATACAGGAACAGGTAAACAGCTGAGCCGTAAAAGTTTCTCTCTAGGCATGTTTTCAACAAAATGCCATCACACACTGTCTGATGATACACGCTGCTACTCAGATGAAACAAAATGGTGTGAGCAATCTTACTTTAAAGCTGCTACCCACCAGTCAAAGCTGCAGCTGCCAAAGAAGCCTTCTCCTCCACTTACTCTCTCCCTTCCCTCCTTCTCCACGTCATCTGCAGGTTCTTTTACGGCACTTAACTTTACAAAACACAGTTGTGAGGCTGATCTTACATGCAATTACAGATCAGCCTCAGTATATTTATTGCAAACTCCTTGAACATCAGGACATTTAAAAAAAAAAAGAAAAAAAGGAAGAAACAATATCCCATTGCATAATTACGAGTAGGTTTTTGTAGCCAATGAACCAGAAATGTATTCAGAAAAAAAAAAAATAAAAACAAAGGATATTTGTAAACAGTCCAAACAAAACATGATGCTGCCTCCAATGAAACACTTCACTGCATTGCCAGCTCTGTTTCAAATGGGCACGTAGGCATCCTGTTGCAAGAGAGTTGTGAAGCCACGAACTGAAGCTTCGGAGGAGTTAATTTTCAAACATTGCACTTTAAGGTCTATGTATGTTTGAAACCTGAAAAATCTGCACACGCTGTGGGATCTGATAGAGATGTGGGATCTCAAATAACATTTCTAAAGAAAACCCGGTAATTCCTTTTAAAACAAAATAGTGAAGACAGCTGAACCACACAAAAACAAAGCACAATTGGTTGGCTTCCATAAGAGACTGCAATATGAGAAAATATTTAACTCCTTGCATAGCTATTTAAATGGCCAATAAATTTTGCTGGAATCACCCAAACATGACAACATTGCATTCTGCTGCTTAGAGACTTCACGCTGGAAAGCTGGGATCTGCTGACCGGGTCAGAGCATCACTCGGGGCACTGTTAAAAACCAGGGCCACCCCTGGTAGGCCTTGCCAGCGTGGATATAGCAGGAGGTTTAATCAACCAGCTACTCCCAGGCTGGGCACAACTATAAGGAAGCCTCTGTGCTTCGGCCACTGTAAGTTACCCCAGCTCTCTGTTCTCCCCATAAGGGATAAAAGCTGTTCTGACAACAGGGTGTTTCTGGTAGTATATTTACACCTAACGCGCACGGCTTTGGCTGGCAGAGCTACGTCGATCACAAATCATACCTCAAAGCACCCCTGGATGATGTAGCCGTGTCAGCAAGGGTTTGCAATGTAGACCTAACCAGAGGGACGGAGAGCAGAATTCATCTCACTTAACTTTAAGCAATATAAAGGTAGACATTTAAGTCAGAGGCACCTCCGGAAGGCAGTTCCTTTGATCTCTCGACAGGTGAGAGTTGGGCATATTAACATTAGGTGAGATGAACCCTTTGCCGGGAGAGCTGAAGAGACGAACTCCTTTCAGCCACCCTTTCCTGTCACCAACTCTGGAGACCATGCTTCAGAAGGCTGCTGTTCAAATGCTTTATCTTTACACGTGTCAATGTACATGATAATGATAAGGCTGCGCTGGGCTTCATGCTGCCACAACTACATATGCAAGCTCATTAAAGCTAGCTCAGATACTTCTGCACTATTATATAGACATACCCTCGGGCAGAGTATCCTTTAACACCTGTAAAGTTAAAGTCTAGGGGCAAATCTAGACTATCTGCCCCTCAGCATACGTTCATGTTGACATTGTCTTGTTTACAGTAGTTTTGGGTAACAGGTGTCCTAACACTGTAATTCCCAACCAGAGGTGAGGCAGGAGTGTTTATTCAGAGGATGTGAAAACTGAGACGCTTAAGCGTGGCTGAAGAAGGTACGTAGTAAGAAAGAACAAGGTGATGACATTCCACAGGTAAAAGTTCAGTTTGATATCAGTGAAACAGTTTTAATAAAGCTCCATTAGACTGCAGAATAGGAAACGGTGGCAGCCAGTGGATAAGACACTAAAACAAGACAAGGCAACGTACTTGGGGTTGTTCTGTGGAAAACATCCCACAGGAACTAAGCGGCCACGCGAGCCTTTCCCTCTTCTCCTGGTGGGAACCAAGGAGGGAGGAATCTCTGCTCTTTCTCAGCTATGCCAGAGCACGCCTCAGCTATAAAGACTTGGCCACTGTAAAGTAACCTTGGTTCACGTTTCTTGTTTTCCAGTTCTGACTATTTCAGCTCAAGAATTTTTACACGACGGGAGCAAAACACTGCATTTAAAATAATAAACTAATAGCTTGTTTATGAGCCAGAACATCTGATGGGCTGGTCTGAGTCAGGCATTCAGTTTTGCTAAAGGCTTTTGCTTATGTGACCAGACTGCCCTAATGCGGGTAACTGGATCTGTTTGCCCCCAGACTTGAAGGCATATTGCGGGGTTCCCAAGGTCCACTCCATGGCAATCAGTACGACTGAAGTGTGTGTTCAGATCTGTTTTTTCTGGTTTTCCTTGGCACTGACTTTGTGAAACTGCCGCCAGTTCACACACAACTGGGGGTTGCCTAACAGCAGGCAGAAGACCAGATTCAGCTAGAGTCAGTGCTGTGCCGTTCTCAACCCCACTTTGCTTTCCTTTCCCAAAACAGCACCTCTAATTACAATTTTCTTTTATTTGTTCTTCACAATGCTCACTTTTACTTGGGTGCAGACAAAATGTGCTGCCGCTTCTCTCTCCCCCGGTACCTTCTGGGAAGTGGTGAGAAAAGAGTAACAGGACGTGGAAGATGCAGCCTTTTGTGTCTGTTGCATTTTCCCTGCCTTTCGGATTTCTTCACAGGGATTTAATGTTTCTAATCCATTTTTAATAACCTTGGATTGATGGAGCGGTACATTAAAACAGAAGGAACAGAAGTGTCCTGGCACTGTAACTAGAAGGTGGACAGCGTACAAGTTGTATCTGATTACCCAGGGAAGTCACCTGAGCACTCTGAAATCTGCAATCCAGGTGTGCTTCTATGGCTCCTTGTGCCCATCGCTCATGTTGAGCTACTTCATTACATTTTGTATTGTGAGTTTCTAACTAACACTTGTGCTATTTATTTTGCCCCATTTTATGGCAACCAGAAAGGTTTGCGTTTGGTGGATTTAACTGGGGAGCCCAATGCTAATTTCTTGTCCCAGTAAATATAAAATAGACAAGTCATTTTATACCTCCACATTACAATCCACAGTCCTACAATGCTCTCAAGACTCCTCATTTCAGAAGAAGAGCACAAGCTAACTCCGAAGGAAACCCAGTCTCACAGCTATCACTTCCCAGCCTCCACACAAACAAACTGCTTAAGCTGAGATAAAGCCATCGTAATGAATACCAAATTAAGGGCAATCTTTTATCTTAATACAAACAAGAGAACATAGCGCACAGAGTAACAGAAAAATATACATCTTCAGCCATACAAAACGCACAAAAGCTTTCCTGTTGGAAGAGTACCTTGTAGCTGACAGTCAGTTGTTGGTAGCTTTCCAGATGACCCTGCACTACTGAACAGGGGGAAATGGAGAACTTCTTTTTTTTTCCTAGGAAATAGTTGGTAGCGTTACCTGTATACCATAAACACCCTCCCTGGGGCTGCGGTTCTGCTAGCGCTGGACTACCCACCCCACCTGATGCCTGAGATAGCTCCACTGAACGTAGAGGCTGCTTGCGTGCCGGAGGTGAGCGGGACGTATAGCCAGGCGTACCCTCCACAGGTTTGCCAGTACACACGTGCTGATTAGTAGAGTGAAAAAATGGGTATAGACACAGCTATGCCATAAACTATCATTGTTATCATTCTTTAAAGTGATCAATCAGTTCATGTCAGTCAGGAAGGTGGTTTATCTACCCAGGAAGGAAAAAATCCTCCCTGCGTGAGCTACATCCACACCGCTGAGGCTCTGCAACCTTCAATGCTGGGGCAGAAGCTGTCCGAGTGTGGGCGAGCCCTAATGCCTAGGCAACCTGGAGAAGGTAAAACTTCTCACGTAGTTAAAAAAAGTCAGTATCAAGCTAGAAAGTCAGTAGCAAATTACTTTAAACAACTGATTTTTTTCATTAATGGAAACACGGTAAGATTTAGTTGAAGGTTTAGGTCAGGATGACAAACTACAGGGAGTGTTGGGTGCGTATACCTGTACGGTGGGGTGTCTTTCCCCCTTGCAGCTATTTATATCTCTGAGTAAAGGTTAAGGTTAGGAATTTAATAAGACAGCCGTTTATTTTTCTGTGGAGACTAACAGTCCTGGGGTTAGGATGTAATAATCATTCTTCTGCTTTAAAAATGGTTCTTTAACAAATAGCAGTAGCTCATTGCAATTTTCAGTTGTACAAAATGACATATTTTCTATGTTACTATCAAAATATTCTGCATAACATTAATTTCTGTGCACTTATTAACATATGTACAGAACAGTGTTTCCCAATAGAAATCAGTATGCTCCTTGCTGATCCTTTTTGCCCTAGATTTACCAAAACCAAACCTGAAATTAATTGTGTTAATAGTATAAAATCTCAGGAGAGATAAGGATTGAAGGTTTACTTCCCAGCAGCAAATGAATAAAGGAACTCCTTCAAGTTAAAGTCTAGCCAAGACTTAATTTTACCCAACCGTGGTGAATCCAGGCGAGCCAGGAATATCACGCATTTTCCCGATGCATTATGTTGAGTACACAGAAGCAGAGGAATGTAAACAGACAGAAGGCACATGAAAGGCCCCAATCCATTCTCCATCTGACGGAAGTGCGAATTTCATAATTCTGTCATCAAGAGTCTTTTCATCATTTTCTCTCTCTCAAGTTCACGCCTCAGAGTCTCAGCGCTGTGTAATTAATGCACAAACAGCCAATTATGGGAACAACAATCAGTCGCAGATTTCAATTTAAAATAATTAACATTTTCAAAATACCAAAGGAGGGGAAAAAAGGTCAGACTCAGTTCAGTGAAAAGGCTGATAGCTGATGGCTGATTCAAAAACAAGTACCACTTGCTATTTCTGAAGAGCAAACAGAAGCAAGAAAAAGGACATAAAAAGACCCACATGGCAAAACAGTTTATGACTTAATCTCGCCCCCATTAAAGGCTACCGATTTCAAAGGAAGCTAGACTAGGACTCTAAAAATGAAACAGCTACAGTAAATACCATCACAAAAGACTGGTATTACAGCCTTCTGCTCCCCAGCATGGTTTGATATTGGGGGCCATCTATATACTCTGAATTTACTACAGTCCTACTTCACGCGCACACATCAGGGTATGGGAAGCAGGGCCTGAAGCCCTTGCTCTCACACACCGAATCCTCACTTCGGAACCCGCAGGCTCTGCAACACTGGGAAAGCCTTGGGTTAGTGATCCCATTTCTTAACCAATAGTGTAGGGAAAAAACCCTATTTACTGTGTTGTTCTGAGACTTAAGTATCTAATGCTTGTAAAGCAGTTTGGAGATTTAAACTGCAGTGCAGAAATCTTGCAGCCCATTCACGGACAAGGAGGGGTGGAATCACCCACTTGTGCTTGAGGCATCCGACAGAAGCTGAGTTCAGCACTACAGCTTCAGAACTACATTTCCACTAGAACGATAAATTTTTAGATGAGTTAGCAATGTTGAACAAGTGTGCAGGTACAATTAAACCAACATCTGCAAAAAATAATTAACAAATGAAATTGGGAATTGACTGTGAATCCAAAAGTAAAAAAGGCTAATTTATTATGATGCCAAAGAAATACTTTTCTCTTCAACATAAACCTAGGACTTTTTGTGCTCCAGAAGTATTGAATATATCTACTCCTACATTTGTATTCAGTAAGTTATCAGCTTGGGAAATTCAGCTTTGATTAAGTTCTGGAATAAGAAGCCAGCATGCAAAACCAGTAGAATGGCAGAATAGAAAACTGAAAGCAGGCTGCCTGTGGAAAGATGGGATGGCTTGTTGTTTCTCTGAGAAACTACAAGAAAGACCACTGTAGCTTGACATTACTAAAAACAAAAAAAAGAGGAAAAAGAAAGAAAACCAGTGCCTGTTTTTCATTTAGAAGAGCAGACGTTTCTCAACCTCAGCTTTCCCCCATGGAGATTTAATTTCAAAAAACAAATTGCAACAGCAATTATTAAAAGAAAACCTTTGTGGTTCAGACAAAATGACTTGCCTGACGAAAATCTGCACAACCCTTTCTCTCCAGGCCACTGGCCACAGAAATGGTAGGCTGCTGGCTGCAGCAGTTAATTAAGGTAGTTTTTTTTCTCAGAGCAGATATGAGTTATAGATATTTCTTTACATAACCCACCTATTCTGAAGTAGGTGTCAAGCAGCAACTGGAAATCTTTTGGTATCAGGGGAAACGGCATTTTATGGTAATTATGATAGAAAGAGAGAAATCAAGCTGATTCCTTTAATGCAGAGGGCATCATAGTATTTCTGTGAAAGAACTGCACAGTACCTGTCTGCCAGCGAAATCGGTTTATGTGATGTATATATTGTCTGGACCGTTGGAGTTGGTATAGTCTCTGCCAAAGGTCTCAGTATGGGCGACGGAGTTACCGGCGTTATCTTCGGAGATGACTGCACCACACAGCATTGTAATTTGCTGTCTGTAAATTCTGCCTACAAAAAAATGTATACAGACACAGAAAGAAAAAAAATGTAGATTAGCTTCTACTGCTCTTGCTAACTTTCGCCATCCAATTCATTACCAAACACTCAGTAACGACAACTAATAACGAGAACAAATGGCAGGCTGTAGCTATAGTTGCTCAGTGCAACCTCCGTAGATGCTGAACAGCCACCTCTTTTGATGGCTGTGCCCGAGGGACAAGCCTGGTGGCAACATGCGCTACGTGAGACAAAACTCCACGTATGGGACCGGCAGCATTCAGATAAAAGACATAATCAGTTTGGAGAATGCTGCTTATCATCATTGCATTTTCCCTAAAAACAATGCAGAACACTGACCATGTGAAATTTCTGGACTATTCTTCAGAAATCCTATACAATTTGCTGGTGGGCCCTCTGACTACTCTGTTTTGTGACAGCCAGGAGTCCAGGCTTGTAGGAGAGGGGGTTTCAAACTCTCCATCCCTTTCCCACGTTTGCTAACTGGAACATGCCTCAAGAGAAATTTTCTGCAGTATCTAGTGACAGGCAACGTTAAAGCAATATTGGACGTGCTGGTTTAAGACAAACAGCAAGCAACCCTCTCCCGTCTTTCAGGTGAGGCATATTAACGCTGCAGTATTACAGCAAAGACCGGGCCAGCCTATACAACTGGAGGGGGAGGATCCCTAAGAATAAAACAGCCCTGTCCTGCTTTTTGGCATGGACTATTTCTCATGCCAAACCACAGTGGCTAGTGCCTGTGGTGCATGAATGACCCTGACCTGGGAAGAGCACAGAGCAACTGCAGCTTGTCAGTGCGTCAGGACCATTAGGATATGCTCCTACTGGTATCAGCTGCATTTCTTTCTTGGCAACTTCTTCTTCTGAACTTGGTTCAGACTTTGAAGCAGGGAGGAAGAAAAGTCACCATCATAAGGGAGCATATGATATTTATCCAGCTAATTGAATAGCAACTTTTTTCCTTTGTCTAAATTATTTTTCAAATTCTGCAAGCCACATAGGATTAATGCTAAACACAAACTAAACAGTTTAATCAGTGGGACAATTATTTGAGCCCAGGAGAGAATGACTGTATTAGGTTTGCCTGCTTACTGTCATTTTTTAACGTGTCTCTGTTCATGTTTCAGCTAAAAGCATCTGATATGCTTCAAAACAACCTTTGAAACAGAAGGAAATCCATTAATCCCACAAAATTAGTAAAATGGAAAATGTAAAACCAACTAAAGAAACTCCCCCTCCACCCCTGGCCAATTTTGTGTGTAAATACAGACTAATAAAACCTCTTCAAACTTCTCTGTCATTCAGCTTTTAAAACTCAACCTTACAGGCTAAAGGGATATCAAATTTGGTGTTCCTCATACAGGATCCCCGTCTTCTGAGGACTGCCAGATCTCACTTCACGGCATGAGAAGGAGGCACCACTCTGTGAAGCTGATGTAAATTCTCCCAGCCTTACTGAAATCAGCAGAGCAATGACAAATAACACTTGCTGAAGATTTGCCCTGAGTCCTGAAGTGTGTTTGCTCTGGATAATGGTTTTACGGTATATATCCAAAGCAGCTTTTTATATATATCTGCTTGCACAGTATGTTTGACCAGATTATTTAACTGGTCTAAACAGGTATCATTTCATTAACTGAAGTCTATGTGACTCGTACCAGCCTGAGAATATGGTCGTCAAGGCTGTTATTTCTCTGTGGAAGTCTCTGAAATTCAGAGGGGTTGCTGGCATGAACCTTATTTTTAAATGTGCCAGGCAACCAGGTTCTCAAATTTTTCCTCTGATAAAATCAACACAATTGCATATATGCCACCAAATCAGAAGCCCTACACAAAAGGTAAAGCCTTCCAAATGTCACCGTTCATAACTTTTTTCCCCCTCAACAAGATTTCAATGTTTTGTTCCAAGCAAAAAAAAAAAAAAAAAAAAAAAGTGAAGGGGAAGCAAGGAAAAGAAAAAGAAAAAAAACCAAAGAAAAAGTAACAAATGTTACCATCTGGGACTGTGTGTAACCGGAGAACATTCAGAGTTAGATCTGCCTGCAAGTCCTAGCACTGATCTAGACCCTTCCCTTACAGCTCTCGCTTGTGGTGTAGCTATCCTCAAGCCCTCGCAGAGGCCGTGCGTCAGGATGAACTGAAGCGCTGCTGGGGAGAAGCACGTCTCTTTGTGCTGGGACGGAGGACCGTGAAACACAGGACCAAAGTGTAATTAACCTTCCTAATTGTTTTCCCATCTTTATGCAGTCCTCTAGGTGGCTGCTGGTTTACCACAGATATTTCTACATAATTCGCTTAAAGGAATGTATGATGGATCACACACTATTAGATTTTTATTGTAATAGTGTTTTAAATACTTGTGATCTGGATTCTGCCCTCCACCCTGCCTAGGGAAATGCGACTCTATGGGGAGAGGAGGGAATTTCAGAAAGATTGGTTTGAACTTTACTTTGCTGCTTCTCTCCCGACAGAGCATAACAAAAACCTCAACATTTGACTTTGCCATGAAACAACCATTTTCTGCAAGATGGAAATTTCTGTGGGAAAGTATATCAGGGTAGCTTCTGTTTATATTTTAAAGTTCTATCACCCCAATGATGAAAAAATATTTTTTATATAGCCCTCCTAAATTTTGCCTTCATCATAACTGCCATAGGCAGAAAAATAATTTCCTGACAATCGTTACTAATTAGTGGGAAAGCTATTCTGGGCATATCTTTTTGCTTTTATAGAGTAGTACTATGAAAGACACAAACACTGTAACTTTATTTTAGCTTTTACCACAATTGTACTATCCAGACTTGGCCGACCTAGTGAAAAGTTGCTGTGACGTATTCCCGTGTATTTTTGGATACCTTTAATTAGAGCTCAACAGTGGCACTGACACAGCTTGGGGAGCCTAACTAACTCTAGCTTTAAAGCACCTATTTGGAGAAAAACAACATTTAGATCAAATCTCATGATCAGGTTTATTGTGAAAGAAAAGCTTCTTTCTTTAAATCACTAAGTGCAGACAGTTACTGCACATGGCCCAACAACGACTGAAGTTACTTATCTCTGATTATATGCCAGATATAGATTGCTGCTACCAGTAAAAGTTAAGGTTAAAGTCTGAAGTGCTTCATTTTGTGAATGTAATTTAAAAACTATAAGTCAGTTACTGTGGTTTATAATTCTAATCAGAGAGTGTTTCTTATAGATCAGAATCACTTCTCACACTGGAAAGGACAGAAAGGGTTATAATCAGTCCCATGTGACATTCAATTATATCAAGTCCTCCAAAAATCTTTTAAAATGCTCTGAATTGCCTGAGTAGATAGTTTTGTCATACTTATTACTTATTAATGCCTCTACCCTTAAAGTAGGACTTAGATTAGACTTATTTTTTAAATTGTCAAATAATTGTTTCCTGTTTGTATGTAGTTTACATTACCAAAAACCCTAAAACCCAACTTCTGTGAAAGTGTAACAAGAATTAAGTTCAGTACTTGATGCAAGTTATTAAGTAAACATGGGAGTTTATACAAGGATACCATTGTAGTCATCAACACACTAACTATAATTCTTCCTTAAAATTCAGATGCAAACACAATGAAAATCAGGCCCCTTCTTGTGATGGCACAGCAGGCAGTTTCAGACAGGAGGCCATGCAATTGCTAGACAGAGGACTAAGTCTTCCCACTCCCTTATTGCTCCTTAGAAAGATGCTATGGAGCTTCACAAGTGTCCTCTGCAGTCCTGAAACTGAACAACATTTTGGAACTGACTGCATTAGCGGTGAGCCTTCACCTTTAACTCTTAGTCCTCTGTCTAGTAAGCAGCAATGACTGAATGCAAGCAAGTTAATTATTTGTATAATGGGAATATTTGACTGATTTGCACTCTAATTTTTACTTGGAATTTATCTTTTTTTTTTTTTTGAGGACTGCTTAGCGCATAAGTTTCTGACACTGTTAAAAAATCAGTTGGAATTGTGTTAAATACACAGTTTTTTAGTTGCACGTTCTACTTACAGAAAACTGTGGTACTGTTGTAAAAGGATCGAAAAAAGGATTAGATGTATCAGCAGGGAATGTCTTTATCTTTAAAAAAGATAAAGAAAAAGATGTTACTTTCAGAGCATAAAAATGCAAAAGAAAAAAAAAAGCAGCAAAGCATTGCAACTACAGTGACATATCCAACAAATTAGAGCAGTTCAGCAGTGCTTGGGCCAGACCAAAAAAGACCTCTCCAAAAATGCATACAGAAACCTGATGATGAATAGTCAAAGCATAAATATGGAAACTTGATAGATTAATTTTACCACGTAATTAAATCTGTTGTGCAAATACAGCGCTGACTGCATACAATGCAATTGTCTTCCAATTCTGTCAACAGCCATTGGATCATTACCTGCTTCCTTCAGTCAGCACTACATTTTAAAATATGTAATATGAAGTTCAGGAGCAAATTCTGCAGTGCAGGAACTTTGGCTAAAGAACTTGTGCTTTACGTATTTTAGACTTCCAAATTTTCAGTTACACAGTTGCTGCCAAAGACAATCAATCACATAAGGTGGGATCGAAAGAAAACCACATATAAAAAAAGCACCAGGGACAACTGTCTGTTTCAGGCAGCTACGAGGTCCTGTGTCAAGAGGAGGGCTGTGGATAAAGGATGACCTCAGGAGGGTTTTTTGAAAGGTACTTGGAGACGGAGAGGTGACAGACCAACACGTCCATGTGCCGAGAAGCCTGAGAGCTCCCAGGGCTCAGTCCATGAGCGTATGGTCACTGGTGTGACCAGGCCCTGCTGGAAGTCACTTCTGCCCTTAAAATCATTTCAAACATTAACTGAAATTAAAGAAATATTAAAAGCAGCAACAATCTCTGTCTCACTTCATTGTGAATGCTGTTTCCCATGATTTTCCTCTCTAGAAGGCAGACATTCATTCATTCAAAGAGAGGACAAAATATCAAATAAAGGTATCAACTTTGAACTGCACATCATGCTTTCCACTTGGGAAAACGCATTTTTTCACTGTAAAGGTGTGTTTTTCACTTTATTATAGAAACTGCTGTGCATTTGTTCATTATGCGTGCCTTCAAGCATATTAAACAGCTACAAACTGTTGTTTAATAATGAGGAAAGCTACCCCGAGGGCCCTGAGCCCTTGTAGGCCAAAGCAAAACCTGAAATTATGACGTCAAATATAATTAAGTAAATGTATAGTGTTTATTTTTTAAACAAAATAACAGAAACATACTGGCTTATAAGGATGCCAAGGGAAATTAACAGCCATCTGTGGGCCCACTTCTGCAAACATGTGGAATTAATCTTGACGTTAATTGTCAGGCTTCTTACACACAAGGAGTATGGATGGCAAAGATACAGTTAAGCATGTAAATACCTTTTTAGCAGAATAGAGGTGTTTATAAGTCAATTACACAGGCGCAAATGAATAAACAACTGTGCAAGGGAGAAATTCTTTTAAATCACAATTTTCTATGCAAACATATTAAAGAAAATTTCACACTCCTTTTATAGTCCTATATTCATGCCTGTTAGCAAAGCGTATGTATACTACATTGCTGATTGAACCTACTCGTTAGATTGAAGCAATAGCTCCTTTCAAGTTTGTTACGTTACGTCATACCCAGAGCCAAGTCTGTCAACACAAAACATGGACAGCTGTAGCATGTCTCACTCTTCTGAGAGACAGCAAATACCCATGAGCCCAAGTTGTCATTCTCAGGTTATGAAGGGTGTACAATGTGATGTTACAGTACAAAATACAAGTACACTCCATTACAAACACAATCTTTGAGCCAAAGGCAAACAGGGATGGGAAGCTGTTTGCCCATATGCAGTATGAGTTTGATATGCTACAGCCAAAATCTCTCTAATTTTGCAGGTTGGTCTCATTAAGGAAACGGAGCACAGTTACTGAATATAGGAAATAAAAATGACGCAGAACGATATTCAAGAACCCACTGAGATTTGGGACCAGAGGCGCGTAAGAGGAGTCAGCCCTGATTGCACGCTGCAGCACACAGCCATGCAGAATACTCTCTTGCAAAATCAGTACTGCAACCCGTGGATGTGCCTGAGGCCAGCCTACCTACCAAACGGCAAAAAACAGTTAATCTGGCTTAGTTATCAGCGTGAGTTCCTCTCTCGGGGAGCTGTGCTTATTTAATCTCAGGAATCAGACAATCTCAACAAATGAAAGGCTCTCTAGGTTCTAAACCCACCAATTTCTGGCATTTTAAAGAAACTGAAAACAGAAATTAAGGAACAGAGAGGAAAAAAACATACTTGTGTTCAATTTAAGAGTGACAAACAGAAATCATCCTGCTCAGCCCTTAGGATTTACTCTTTCTTTCTCTTATCTTTTTTCCTCCTGAGAAGAGACCACTGTTACTCAAATGGCACAACAGACACGACTGGTTTGGCCTGGGGCCTTGATACTAGCGCTGCTGCCAGCTCCCAAAGGCAAAACAGAGACAACATTGTTGTCTCCTCAGCACTGGCGAGAGGTTCTTATCTATTCATGGCTTGGCTCTTTTGAGTAGGAAGTAGGTACAACATCCTCACCCACACAATGGCAGAAAAATTCCGTGTATTTGAGAACACTTTTCAGACTGAGGATATGCAGGATGGGGAAACAGTAGCGTGGAAAGCATCAGTTAAGCAACTGGTTTATGTGGAACTGCATTTGGAAATTTGAAAGGTCTTTTCACCCAGGAATATACTTTGGCCTGCCTGTCCTGCACGTCCACCGTGGCCAGCAGCGTGCTGACGACAGCAGCAGTTGCCAGCACCTGGGAGGAGGAAGAAAACTCTGTGATTCCCACCCCACCACACAAGGAAAGCAGTGTCACGTGTGAGTCTCTTCCTGACTCTTGTCTTGGGGCTGAGTTTATTGCATAGAGTCAAAACTCTCAGAGTAGCTCAGAAAGCAGAACAGCTCCCTGACCAGAACAGGAGGTGGAGACCTAAATGTTATGTATTCCCCACACAATGCATAGCCTCTCTCCCTGTCCTAGGAGGAAGACATCTCCTGACTCATGTGGCAGAAGCAGTCCCTAAACTTTTCCTGGGTGCTTTCTTCTCCCTGCTGCAGCAGCATCTGTTGAAAGATGCCACCTGGGGACTGAGAAAGGAAGAAGAGCAGAGCCATCTCCACCACCTACTGCAAACCTGCAGTTCCTCCAGCCTCTGGAGACCTTCAGCAGCTTCCAGGCTTCACCTGGGATTGCAAACACGAGGGGAAAAGGGAGAGGGAAGAGGAGGTGGGCAGCTCTATGTGCAGGACAGTCTCATGAAGCTGAATTGTAGCTGCTCAGACTAGCAAAACACAGTAGCTGCTAGTGCGTGGATTGCCTATAGACAAGCTGCTGAGGTATTCTGTCTACTTTGGAATAAGACAAAACAAGAGAAGTAACAGCTTTGAAGTTTGCAACTGAGCACAAAACTTCCTGTAGTGGCAGGTGGAGCAGCAATCATGTCCACATTGCAGAGCTGCCCAGATGAGCACGTTCTGGCACAGTCAGGCTCTTCCGCAGGAGCAAAAGGGACTAACTGGTGTCACAGGGGCTACAAAAATATCATGAGCAACAAGAGGTCAGAGCTGTGCTCTTGATAGCAGCATAGACAGACTTTTAAGTATAAAACTTGATTTCAAGCACACCTGCTCTCTCTGCAGGAGTGAAAACAGTCTTGCAGCCAAAGTCACAACCATAAAACAACCTTTAAAGCAGGTCCCATGAGTAACTGTCACATCACAGGGGCACGGCATGAAAGGGGAGTGAAGGCGTTCTGCATTCCAGCAGCATCTCACAACCTCAAATGCCCCTTGCTTGAAAGGTCAGGGTGCATTACCATAGCAGAACTACTTTGGACAAGTATCTCCTTGTCTAGAATATTTAGCTTGGCAAGTTAAGAATTTACTAAGCTTAAAAGAACAGTTAACTCTTAACAAAAAGAAAGAAAAAAAGAAAAGAAAAATACAAAAAGGATCAGCACAGTCTCAGGAAAAGTCCAGCGGTTGAGTAATCTTTAAGGAGAAAAATCTGAAAACCAGTCAATATAAATCACATTGATTTTGTGGGAAAATGAGTGAAATTTTATTCTCTGTGGATAATTTTCTGCTAGTACTCAAAGATTCTTGTTGCGTTATTAGCTGTCCATTGGGGTGACATATTTTGGAGGTATCTTTGCCACAACCAGAAAGAATTAACAGCACTAATTTTCCTTGATATTTATACCGCAAGGAAGAACGAAGGAGGGTGAAGGAAGAAAAGGGACAACGGGACAAGAACCTTCCCCTTTTCTTTGCATTTGTGCAAAGAGTTCTTCCGGACAGAATTTAAAATCTCAGTAAAAACAACTGTACTTTCCTGAAACACCTTTTACATGGGTTAGGAGAAAAAAACTGTAATGTTCTCATAAAAGCAAACAGAAGTGGAGGGAGACAAAGAAAGAGTATTCCCACCTGAAACGAAAACAGCAGGAGACTTGTAGAAAATGAGTCAGCAGTTGGAATGCATTAATTGATATAAAATTAGCTATTTTTGGTATTTCTATCAGAGGGGAATACTACAAATGTCCTTTCTGTGACAAAAAAATACCACTTTTGGGAGAAGTGGGCTTAATTTGGATATGTTCTCTTACATTTAGGGTAGTCAGTATATTCACTGCCCTGCCACAACGTCCTTTCCTTCTACAAAGGTCCAGTAACATTTTCTGCTGTTGACACTTTGCTTCACTCCCATCCCCTGCACCTTGACTGGAGGCCTTTATAATATGCTGGAGAAAATGTGTGATCTCAGTGAGTTTGCACTGTCACTTTGTATACTGGCCAGACGGAAGACAAACTTTAGGCCAAACACTTCACTAGATTCCTGTGCATCGCAGCAGAAGCAGAGCTGCTAACACCTGAAGCAGTGTCATAAACACAGCTCTCAGTATACACATGTAGCCAGAGGAATATTCTGTGGTGCTTTATTTCAAAATACATGTTATAAGTTGAATACCATCACATCCATACAGCACAGAGACTTGTTTCTACTCATCAGAAAAGATCAGCAGCCAAAACTACTGGAGTACATTGCGTTAGCATTTCCCAGTCCTGATGTGTGATGTGACTTTAAAACCACCAGGTAACCATTAGACCTGGTTTCCAAAACCAGTGATATGATTCTGGACTCTGCAATTGTTCAGTAAAGCCCCTTGTCTGCTGTCACACCATTTCAGTGGCTGAAATGAATAATGAGGTGGAAAATGTAAACCCAAAGAGTTTCTGGCATTTTTCACCATGCGATACCCCCATGGCCAAACAAATTCTTTTGAGTGGGAATAGTTCCTGGCTCCAATGATCAATCACTCAGGTAATGTCAACCCCAGTTCACTCCCTTTGCGTGTGGCAACAAAACCGGCATGATAGGTAGGCAGGGGTAATCACTGCCTGGATGCACAGGGCAAAAATCAGACCAAACCAGTGCAGTCCAATAAACTTGTAACAGGACAGAGATGTAAATCAGCAATATCATTGGCTAATCAGTCTTGGAAAAGGCTGTATGAACTAAATGCCTTGATGAACCACACTTGGTGCGAATCCCACGCGCATTGTGTCATAGGCCACCTTCTTTTCACGGGATGCAGGATTTTTTCCACTTGTTGAACCGACATCCAGGTATCAGTGTCAGCAGACATGTTTCATTCACACAGATTAAAGAGGGCCAGTTCTGCAGAAATGTACCATTGAAAACACCCTAAGACACCAAATGTGAAGTTTCTGAAGAGGATGGGTTTCTGTGCAAGCCGCCAAGCCAGGGAAACACTACGTGTTCAGAACCTCCGTGCCTACGGTCGCTCCCTCTGGGGAAATAACATTGTGAAATCTCCTTCCTAGCTCCATCTGGTCTTCAGGTCTCCCTTGCTCATCTTGCAAATAACTGGTGGAGACTGGAGTTCAAGGAAACGCTTCGAACAACATTCATTGACACCTAAGAACCAACATAAGTGAATCCAACTGTTTGACTCATCTGACTTATCTGCTTGGTGCGAGTTTCCACAGGACTGCAGCACAGAGTCCCCCTCCCCACAGGTACCACTTAACTCCTTTTGGTAAACTGAGAAAGCTCCACCTTGAAAGTTACGTTCATTCCATGGTATCCTTGCTGAGCCAAGTTCTCTTGGGGTCCCCTCAAATGGTGAACTTGCCATTCCTCTGCTCACTGACGTACGCCAGCCCTTCTCTGGACATTGCTGCACGCTGTGCCCACCTGTCCTGGAACGTGCCCCAGCAGCATATACCATGTTCTTGATGTCTCACTGGGTGCTTGTACAACAGGGCTAATACTTTGCTCTCCATCAGATACTTTCCTCCCTCTTACAGTCACTTTGCGCAACCCTTCCTGACACAGAGGTGTTGTCAGGAGGTGGCTGTGCTCCAGTGACTTCTGGCTCCCAAACGGATGCTCAAGGGAGTTCATGGGAGTGATGTACAAGGTTCAGCCTCTGCTGAAGCTTGGCTTTGCTGCAGCTATAGCATTTCACAGATACTTAACGTATAGTAGTTTGTGGCTACGGTATCAGCTATACACTATTTACAAGCAGGTCTACCTAAAACACAGTAAAGATGTCCAGGATAAAATCCTGAATCTTCATGCCAACTTTTGTACTAATTTGCAAGGGCAGCCCTGCAAATCGTGTTGGTGCTAGTATCCCTCTTATGCTGCCTTTAAAGATGGAGTACTCTGTTGATCTTCACTCTAAGGATTGTAATTATGGGTTGCTAGCAAAGTGATTTCAGAGGTATTGGGAGGGGACAGGGGAACGACAGTAGTAATGTTATTAACCCAGCCCAGCATCTCTACAGCACACTGGAAGGGAATGCATGTCCTGGATCATTTTTACAATGTAGCTTTGCCTTGAGACTATTTTTGAGAAGACATTCTTCAAAAGAATACAGAATAATGACAATTCAGATGTGACAAAAGCAAGACAGTATCCATGCTCTCACAGTCTTCAGGATTTTCAGTACTCTTTTGTTGATGCTGTGAAGGCGAGCAAGCTTAGGCAGAACGTAATCTCAGCATGGGCTATCAGCCCAGTCACCATCCCCTGAGGAAAATGTGGCAAGGCAAAATGATGTCACAGTCTTGATGCGTTGGCTAAAATGCAGACTAAAGATTGCAGCATTTGCTTGGTCTTTGTTTAAAACACAGAAATGAAGCAAACAAAAAGCAGTAGGTATACTCGCTGGATACGGTTGCTCTCCAACATTGCTGCAGAATAAGTTAGTTGCATTGCTAGGACAGCTAATGCAAAGTTACTTTTTTTGCCCCTTAGTCTTTACCAATGAAATCAGCGATGATCCAGTGCCAGGTGCCTAGACCACGTGCACAGCCAACAAAATTACGTGGCATCTTCTGCCGATGGAGGCTGTTGTCATAGAAGAAAGTCACTAAAGATGGATAACATGAAGAGGAGGAAATGAGTACTGTGATTCCTGCCAGTTGAGAGTGCCCCAGGTAAGCCATATATTTCCCAGTTTGACCACCAGCAAGCAGACTGTACATGCATTTTGTACCAGATGGAAACTCACCACTAGTCACACCTGATTATTTCTAAGCGTAGACACTGAGAGCTCATCATCCAATAACTGTTGGTTCACCATGCCTCATTAACATGGAGACTTCAAACCCAGGGACATTTCAACAAAGGCTGACTAATAACCACATAACATACCTGTACTTTTTCAGAAGCATCAGGATCACATTCCTCTATTGAAAAGTTATGATAGATTGACGCAAACAGTGCACCGCCTGACCCTCGTCCAACACAAACAAACAGTTTGACTTTCTACTGTAATCAATCTCTACTTGTGTAAGAGCAAAAGCTGGCTGAAAGTCCTTAAGTGTCCAGAAACTCAACCAATCACGGTCTCCTTGAATGTCAGGATAGTAAGAAATACTTTGCATTAATTTTCTGTCCTATTTTTCTGGGCTATTGAGCTCTGCCAAAATCCCCAGGAGTTTATACATTTCATTATTCTAAAGGAAAAGAATAGCACAGATAGATTAAAGTCAGTGGAGCTGCAGAAAAAGTGTTAAAATGACAAACTGCTGCACTACTTTTATATATCTATCCAGAAGGACACTTGTGCGTATTTTCAACTTCAGCACGTGACTAGTCCCAGTGACTACTGCAGCCTTAATCTGTGTATGGGCCTACGAGTTTTGGTGACCTCTCATGGATTAGGATCTACTCAAATACACGTAGGAGTGCTGACTGCTGCGCTGTGCTGCAGTTTGCCAGTCTCACTATCCTGAAAGTCTGGTCTGAATTAAGCTTCTACATGACAATAATCAATTTCATCATAATATGGCACCTTTTCCAACATGCATCATGGAAACAGAGCACTGCTTCTTTAAATGTAGTGGATGCAAAACTGTTTGATCCTATCAATAAGACAACTCCAGTAGAAGCTAAAAGTCTATAAGGAACAATGTTTTGCTTGGTTTAAGATTTGTGCATGAACAAGTCCAATCCCATATCTAGTAAATCTTGTGTGATAAATGTTACATATAAAAACATATTTATTCATAACCTCACGCCCTTGGCTACAGAATCATTCACATTGCCATCCACGAAGCATTGAAAAAACACAAAGGTTCTGTCTTGACTGCAAGTAAAATCTTGTGTTCACACACAACAGCTCATTAGGCATATACATTTATAGTTTCAAACACTTGCATTGTAATATTTTGCCAATTCAGTGCCATGAAACACATCAGATGCCTCTGTGTCTGTCGAGTCCCTCATTAAAGCAATCCAGCATCAAAGTAAATGTATTGTTCCTTTTCTCAGCTTATTTCCATCTTTTCAAGAACAGATTGGGATGCTATCTTAAAAGCCAGTCTCTCAGTCTGAGACACTGTACTCAGGCATGTTCCATAGCTAAAGAGATCAGTCCCAGCCAAGGGATAATCCCAATTGATTAGGGCTATTAGCACATAGCTCACTCTTGCCCATCCTTAATTACAGCAGAAATTTATCCTTTGGACGGAGAGGAAAAGCACAGAACTCTTCTGCTTGGTCCAGGAATGACAGCAGTTTGAATGCCAGAAGGCTGCTCCATCATTTGAGCAGAGCTCTGCTTCCCCATAATTTGTTTATTGGGCAAAGGATCCAGGGGATCCATTATTAAAGACATCTCTGTAAAAGCGACTGAAGAAGATTATAATGCTGCAGTGAACAGGAAAAGAAAAGGGAAATGGGAGAGAGGCCAAACAACGACAGTCCTCTCCCTGGAGATCTGCTTGTGGCTCTTCTTTGGGGGAAGAAAAACACTGTGAATAAAATGTCACAGGCAGATCCTGGTCCCCAGTCAGTGAATTCCTGCCCATCCCAGCAGAAGCTCACAGGGGAGCCAAACTGGGAGCTGGGGATTTCCTGCAAGGCATGTTTCCAGCACCACTGACTCCAAGGCCCCTTCCCAGCACCATGTGGTGATGGAGGAGGCCAAAACACACTGTTGTCTGGCAACCTCTGCTGATGTTATGGTCCCTGGGAAGATTACAGTTAACTCTTTCAATTCAGAAAAACCTTGAAGCTTTTCTAAATCGCAAGAGGAGCAGAAGCTGGTCTTGTCAACCTCGTAACCGGGGAACAATGACGGAGCTTACAGTGATGGCTTTAACTTTCTCCCCAAGAGCCCTGGGATAGCTGACGGCTAAGACCTGGGATACTCTGTTTTCTTGGGGGGGGGGGTGGGGGTTGATTTGTTGTTGTTTGGGGGGTTTTTTTGTAGTCCTGTGCCTGCTGCTTTTAGAGTGTGCTCTCCGTGAGCTTGGGAACTAACTGTTCTTGGTGCAGTAATATGCCTACTTCAGCCACACTGTAGATATGAAGAAAAGCCTTTACCCACACTGCCTCAGTGCCCCTGTTCTTGGTGAGGGAGAAAGCACAGTTTCTTCAACCTTTTTTTCCAAACCGCTAGCAGCAAGACAGGAGAGATCTGAAGGACAAAATCGCTTTAGAGGCACACACAAACATGGGCTCTGCTGACCACAGACATGTTGAAGAGAGCAAGCTTTGTCTGCAATCTGGGCAGCTCAGCCACTGATGCAAACACATGGGCTCTATCTGGGTGGGAGCACTTGAGCTTCATGGTTATTGATTTTGACAATTTGCTTGACTCGGATGCAGCATGAGACGAGTGCCAAATTGTGCACAAATTCAGGTGGTCAGAAGCCCACTGTACTTGGCACATGATTTCCCATCTCCAGCACTGCCAACAGGGCTCTCAGCAGAGCATGTGCACATGGCTTGGTGTGTGTGCCAGATGGCACGGGCAGCTCCTTCATCACAATACATCTTGGTAATATCTGGCACTTTGCCCAAAGCGGCCAGGTGACGTTCCACAGCATCGGAGCACTTGCAAGACTCTAGCCAAATTTTTGGCAGAGGAACAATAAATGACATTAACTTGCTAAATGAGTTTTGTAGAGGTTCACTTTCCTGTCCTCACTGGCTGTTCCTCCAAGAGGTGGGGTTCGGTCTTGGCTTGCTGAACATGAGATTGATGTCATGCCATAAAGCAAGCCATAAATCCACAGTTCTTCCATAGCGATGGTTTTGTGGCCAAGTTCCAAGGAATAACTAAGGAGTATGCAAGAATTGTTTTCTAGTCAGCAGACTTAAATTGGATGTACAGGACATCTACCTCTGTAGAAATTTTCTTCCTCAGCCCAAAACAGTTTATTATTTTGTTTTTCAGAAGGTGACAGAAGGGGTAATGAAGAGGACCTTTTCTACTGAGTTCTGTGGTTTTTAATCCAGTTACCATGATAGTTGATTAGCTGGAATTAAGCAACTTCTGTTTTCTTCCTTCCGCAATTAAATTACAATTTTCCTCTATGATCTACAATATTTGGGACAAGGCTCAGAAACTGTGGAATTACTACAGACATGCTGAGATTTATGCAAACTTCAATTTATCAGTTCAACTTACTGGTTATTTCTACTATTGCCACTCTTCTGAGTTATAAGACTTGTCCTAGGCTCTGTACAAAGTCAAAGTAAAAGATTTGTCCTGATGTAAATCTCACAAGCCAATGACTGGGTCTCTGTTTTGTTTTTGCTTGCTAGTAGAGAGACTACAACAAATTAAATAGATAATATGCCTCTGTAGGGGATTTTCCCACTGTTGTAAATAACAGTAGAGCAGTGGACAAATCGGTAGACAGGCCATAAGAGAAAGTCGATGGTCACTTAGGTACTGCTGGTGGTTCATCAGAAGAGATGCTATTGGAACTGCTTAGGAATTCTCATCAGAAAATGCTTATTTATTCAAACTGAACGTGTTACAAAAGAATCGGTGTGGTACAAAAGAATGATTTTACCTCAGCATTTTGCAGAGGAGGTTTTAGTACCTAATTTAGAAATGACATTTTGATTGGAAACACGAGTTCATTGAAATTAATTAACAAACATTACTTGAAACTGAAACACTTCACAACTGTTACAATGAAAACATTTCAAATTGGTCTGATACTTTTCTCTACCCTTCTTACCACTCTCTGACATTTGATTCAGGATGTTTTCCAAAATACAGGCTTTTGAAAGAAAATGTAGACAACTAGATTTTACTTTAATCAAAGAAGGAAAAAAAACCCATTTCCTATCAGTTCCGATTATTCAATTGAGTGGCAAATAAATAGAAAGTTTACTTGCTCTTTTTGCTAGTTTTGCAAGTTGAGTCACCCACCAGTCAAAAAACAGCTCAGAAAGCAGATGTTTCCATTTTCTGTTGGAGCTTGGAGGCATTCAATTGAAATTCCACAGAACAGCCAAGCAGTTAGCATCACACTTGCTATCACACTGGAAAAATGTGAATTAGAATTACACATATATCAATTCATTAGTGGGTTGGAAAGAAAACAAATACACAATAGTTACTCACTGGAGTCTAAATGCAATTGTCACTAATCACAGCAAGGAAGAAAAATTATGAACTTCACAGCTGCTGAGACAAAAGAAATTATGTACTTCTCAGGCCACAGGAAAGGTGATTAATATGCCTTTATCAAAAGACTTTGAGACATAATAGCTTCATCACTATACTTGTCTCATTGAGAGCAAACATGAAGAGATATACCTAGTTTCAAGCAGACTTTCACAGAGAAGCTGAACATTTTTCTATTACATGGGTTACTGTAGAGTGGAAAAGGAGACTCAGTCAGTACATCCAAAAGTTGATGCTCTCTGTCTGAAAAGCCCTGTCTATCTGTTGTTTGCTTTTATTCTTCTTAGGCAGATGTTACACCTGCTTACTGCTTCTAAGGACATGAAACACATTCACTTGAAAAGTAAAGCAATAATCTGAAATAAAAAAAAGATATTGAGCAAAAGTATGATTGAACATATCAGACCTGATTTACAATATGCAGGTTCTAAAAGATTTGCTAAAGATTTGTGTTCTCAGCTTGCAGCAGGAGGTAGCTGTCAGCGAATTTAATCTCTGTTTGCTTGCATTTACTTGATCCCCTTCGCTTACTCTGATATTGATTTCAAGCAAAAGAGAAAGCTGTTACTGTCATGGAATGATCATGTTTTTGATGGGGAGGCAGGAGAAAGGGATTGCAGGTAGTGTTTTTTTTTTTTAAAGCTACAATAATATTTATGATCCTCAAGTTTTCTGACTTTACTAACTGCTGCTGAAGTGGTGGCAATCTGCATCACTTCAGAGGCACTGAGAAAAGCTTTGGACTAAAAATGGTTATTGCACTAGTTTCACAAAAAGAGAAGCACACAGACAGTCTTGCACTGCCCCGTCTATGGTGTTGTCCTGGTTTCGGCAGGGATAGAGTTAATTTCCTTCCAAGTAGCTGGTACAGTGCTGTGGTTTGGATTTAGGAGGAGAACAAAGTTGATAACACACGGATGTTTTAGTTGTTGCTAGGTAGTGCTTACACTAGCCAAGGACTTTTCATCTTCCCATGCTCTACCAACTGAGAAGGCTGGAGGTGCACAAGAAGCTGGGAGGGGGCACAGCCAGGACAGGTGACCCAAACTGGCCACAGGGACATTCCATACCATGTGACGTCATGCTCAGTACATAAACTGGGGAAAGCTGGCTGGGGGGGCCGCTGCTCGGGGACTGGCTGGGCATCGGTCGGCGGGTGGTGAGCAATTGCACTGTGCATCACTTGTTTTGTATATTATTATTATTATTAATTATTATTATTTTATTTTATTTCAGTTATTAAACTGTTTTTAACTCAACCGATGAGTTTTCTCACTTCTACTCTCCCAATTCTCCCCCCATCCCACCGGGGGGCGGGGAGTGAGCAAGCTGACTGAGTTGCTGACTGAGGTTAAACCATGACAGGTGTTAGGCAGTTTCAGATGCTCTGCATCATTAGGGAGCAGTCTCCCTAGGATCTTGCCTGTCAATTGGCCTCAAGTCACTGTTACTACAGTCAAGCACATCCTAGACTCCCTCTCATAAATTGATCAAACTTCATTTTAAAGTTACTTCACAGCCACAGTAGTCTCATTTGGAGTACTACTCCAGAAACTACACTGCTTGCAAATGTACTTTATCACTCCCATAGTCTTCAGGACAGGCTTTCACAGATGATTTGACCTAAAGATAAATCATTTTGTTTGTGGGGTTAGTGTTGAGCTGGATCAACGAGCTGATCGAGCTCCTGTCACAGCCCTACTAAGGAAGCTGGGACAGATGAAACCATCCAGCACCCATCGACAGAAAGACCTGCGCGTACAGCTGTGACACCACAACCTCAATCCTCCAGCTTCATAGGCGAGTCTGTAAACTGCCACCAAACCACCAACCATACAGGCACAGCAAACATTCTGCCACAGGGCAACAATCTCGCAGACTTTAGTTACAGAGCACTAGCGGTTCTCTAAGCTATTTTCCTGACTGTATCTCCCTGCAGGCACACAGGTGGTAGAAGACCCACCAATTTTCTGGTGTAAATGTCTTCTCAAATGAGTTCCCAGCATGTGGCAGGCCCGCTATGGAGTCCAGACAAAGTTTTAAGCTCCAGGACCAGCTCTGCTTGCATGATCGGGCAGAAAACAGATTTATGACTAGGCCTTTGCTTCTTTTATAATTTCTACAGGCACGGGGCAAGCACATGGAATGCCAGAGGACGGTTAAGACAGCATCTTAAAATGTACAGAGATGACTAAAAGTAATTGTATGTGGCGGATTTTGTCACCTCCAGGTAAAAGCTTATACCCTCTTGATCCAAACTATCTTCTGACATTCCACCCCTACCTTCATCACAAGTTTTATAAAAAGTTAGCCAGTGGGCCATTCAGTACTTTAAAGCAGTGAATTAGAAGATACGAGGTAGGCACAGTGCAGCATCATGCCTGCGCTTTTCTCCACTTAACACCTTCCCCTCTTTTTGTACCTTTTCTTGCTCATGTACACATTGCATCCAATTTATCACAGTGTCCACTGGTGCAAAGTCAGCAACAGATTTTACCTTGTGGATCTTTTTAGTTCTTGTGGAATTCACTTTCAATTAGTTAAAGAAATAGGGAAGTGTTGAATCATCTGTCATACATTTACAGAGCGCACCGAGTTGTTCTGCATAGCATACAGATAACGGGGAAAAAAATGTTCATTGAGCCGATGAATTTAAATCACTTAAATAGAGGCAAAATAAAAAGTAAATCTAAATGCTCACAATTCATCTTTTAGCATTCTCTCATTTTGCTTCTTCACTGACCTGTGTGCCCTTCTGCAATGTATGAATGGGAGCAAATCCCCAAATAGTTGGGTAGCAGTCAAAGCATTTTACATTTTTTAGTGGATGTTAAACTAAGATCCAACAGGCAGTCTCTGAGCCTGACTGCATTCCCAGACACTCAGTTATCTTGCATATTAGTAATTCAATAGACTGCTTAGAAGACTGGCATCCACCGGTAAAGCCCCATGCTTGAACATGCAGAGCTACATATTAGTTGCAAGTCCTATTTATAGTGCTTTATGTGTGCAGACTATAAGAATCAGCTATCAGGGAGTGTGAAAGTACAATCCAAAATGTATTCACCCATTATGCTGGCTGCCCAAGTGGCATGATTGTTTTTAAAAATGTGCTAAGACCCCCTCTAGTTATTAGCATGCTTTATATAACCTAAATGATGCTCGGGTAATTTGCATTTGCTTGATTCAGACAGTGTGCTCCCAGGAGCCTTGCACTGTGTGCAGCACTGAGCACTTTCTGCAAACCGACAGTCAAATGTCTCATAGCCAATTTGACTGAGCACTACAGTGCACCCCTTCAAATTGTGTTCTTATCTGGCTGATGCCCTTTTCTTGGAGCAGAACAAAGGTCCTTTGCAATATCAGTAAATTTAAAGTATTCCTTGAGTTCCTATGGAACTAGATTTATTGCCTGTTGTTACAAGTTTTTTGTATTAAAGTTGTTTGCTTTAGCAATTGCTGCTCTTTGCTTTTTATTAGTTTAATATGGAGTTAAAGGGCATGAACTTGAAACTGGGAATAAATGTACATTTAACATGTTGCTTACTGCTTTGAGTTCTTATCTGTATGTATAACTGTACATACAACAGACAAACTGCTTCTTTCTGCAAATTCTTTTGCTCATAATTGGCCATTGTGTGTAAGCGTGAATGTGCAAATACTGTTAATTGAGAGGCCGGCTTAGAAAATAGCACTCTTGAATGTTCTCCTTTGAATCCAGGTCATATTTATTGCTTCCAATCCTTCTTGTACTAAGAAATCTTTTTTTTTTTTGTTATGAAGATGTAAAAGTGGAAAGCTTCTAATTCTGAAACATATCACACAGCCTTCCTAAATTTTTTGAGAAGACCTATTTTATTTTCAGTATGTAGTTCACCACAAATAAAGCATTTATAAATTTGTCTCTGACTGAGATGTTTTAAAGACCTCTGGGGCATGCAGAGATACTTGATCTATACTTTCAGCCAGTTAGATGGTAGATCCATGCTATCTAATGCTCTTACCAAATATTAGTCTTGAACTACATTATAGATGCTTTTGTTTAGAATTCAGTGCCAAAAGGACTGGTTACGGAGCTATTAGAGTTTGATATGTTTGCCTGTCTTCCACTGAAAAATTGCGTTGCACAGTAAGTGAAAAGATCTTCAAAATGAAGGCAAGAAATACTGAACTTTTTTCCCACTCTGTTATTTGGCTTATTGCAACCTTGCAAAATTGTCATAAAAATTTAGCAACTAAAAATCCAATCAACTCTTCTTTATCAATATAACAAATATTAAACGGGAATGGAATGAGAAGATTCTTTACTCATTCTCCTCTATTCACTACCCCTCAGTGAGACTCAGTGAGATCACTTTCAATGTATAGGATTGCTTACACTAGTAATGCTATTACTGAAATAAAATATTTGTTTCCAACTCATCCTAAATAAAAATATAAAAATATCTAGTTTTACACTGAAGGTGATTTATTTTTTATTTTTAAACTATCATACCAATAGTTTCCACCTTTTAAATGCTGTATCTCAAGTTTTGAAAAGGCAAATAGTTTTCTACTTACTGTTTTCCACCAATAGATGGCAGGTGAAGCCCTAGAAATTTATTCACTTGCTACAGAATGAAATAAGAACACATAGTTTGCGCTTGCCAGCTGTAAATAGGTGCTCTCTGATATCTCTTCAGATGTCATAATGATTTAGTCCTAGCCCATCCACCTTGCATTATAAACCTTAGTCCAAGTTTAGGAATAGCTACATTTTGTGTGTAAGACTGTTAATTCTTATTTATTTTGTCCTACTCCATTAGGTCAAACTGAAGTTTGCGCACATCGCCTTTCTCTCTTGGTTGGGAAGGTATTTGTCAGCGTGGCGTAGCAGCTGTTACATTCATTCAGGGTCTTAGGACTGAGCTTTCTGTAATGAAACAAGAAAGCTCTGCATTCATACCCACGTCACAAATCATAATGATTGTAAGCTGGAACAGAATAGCTTGAAGCTCAAGCTTTGATTTCCAGTTCCATAAAAGCTAGAAACAAGAGAGAGGGAGGGGGGAGAGACAGAGAATGGCGGCAGAAAGAGCCTATACAGTGATAAAACTAATTTTAATAAACCATAATAAGGATGCTCATAATGTGATACTATAATTCTTCATATATAATGCTGTATTTTTTTTTTTAAATCCAGCTCTTCTCTGAAATATAGAAGCAGGAGGGATTGAATCTTGTTTTTTACATACAAGCCAGGTACAGTGCTTAAAGTCACAATGAAGTGGTATAAAAAGATAGGGATTTTCTTCTGCACATGATATAATGATTTTAAGGACAGCATGTAATGCATTGTAATCAATTAATTGTAGGATTTACTTGAAAAATGAATAGAAGCGTGCATAAATCACGTGGTTTGAGGAGTGCGGAGCACAAAAGGATACTTTCCTTCTAGGCAATCTGCATTAGTAAATGTGCATTATTTCTTCTGCAAAATGATTTCCTGAAATCAGTCTGCCTCGCAATTGCCCTGCTGTTACTGGCAGTCTAAGTATTGATGACTAAGTGATCATTAGAGCTCAGCTGGTTCTTGTATATATCACAGTACCTCCTCCAGGCTGACCGAGTAGACAAATTTGACTGCTCTGATCCCTGCATGGCAGCCTGGATGAATTCTATTAATCCAATCCATTCACTACTCCTTCCATTTTTATAAGTTAATTTGGGTTTGTGAGCTCCACTTCTAACTGTAACTCTCAGCATGTATTAAAGCTTCCACTGTATGGGCAACAGCAGCAAAACATGGATAAAACCCAAGGCCATCAAGAAGCATCAATGATTAGACACTGAACAATGAAGATCATGCAGCTGAGTCAGTAACTATTAATCACTCACTGCCAGTAATGTTATAGAACAGAAGGGAGGATGTCTGAAACTGCTTCAAATTAACAGCTCTCCAGTGAACTGGGGAAGTTTGGCAGCATATATCATGACCAAAATAAAAAAGTTGATTTTAGGTGTCCAGTTTAGGTGCCTTAGTCTCTCTAGTCCAGACGACAAAGAGAAGACAGCTGTTTGAATACCCCTCTGAAGGAAACCCCTGGACTATGCAGGAACCTGAACTTCCAACCCCATCATCTCAGGCAAATACCCCAAATTAGGCAGCATGAATGACCCCTTTAGACATTGTGCCTGTCACTGAACGTGAAATAAATGGGTGCAATTAACAAGCAACTTCCCAAGGACCAGGTCATAGCATGCAAAACCAGCACACTACCACTGACTTGACGGTAACGCGACGCTAAGCTGTACATGATCTTGACCCTCAAATGACAGAACGTGTTATCACAACAGAATTATTAAATAATCAGACTGGCTCAAAGTTATGCATTTCCCCTTAGCTTGCTTTTCTTTGGAGCCTCTCCCTCTGAAGAGTAAAGTTTTCATTCAAACCTCAGTTGAGAGCAGCCTGTAGCCAGTGAAACTGCAGACAAAGGTCTGTAAACAATAACTGCTCTGTAGAGAACAAGCTGACCTTTATAGATGTTAAACAAAACAAAAAGGGTTGATTGAGGCTGTGCAGTACATGCTCTCCGAAATATTAAAACCAAGAAAGTCATGGAAGGTTAGTTTATGAACACGCAGTGTGATAAATTATGCCAGTGGATGGTGGGGTAGGAAAGGGGAAAGCATGATTGGGTAAAACATTTAGGGAAAAAAGCCTGTATCCTCAGCTGGAAAAGGAAAAGTGTGTAATGCTGACTTCTATTAAATGGAAACAAAACCCAAACCTATGTTATCTAGAGCAGGTCAGGTGCTAAAGTCTCCATGACTCATTTTTAAAAATTCTGATTAATACAGTAAGATATGGTATAATGTTTTTTACAATAAGAAATCTATTAGTAAACTCCAAAGGATAATTACTTACAGTTTAGCTACAAACATGTTATTAATACAGAGAAGGACAATCTAACCTATATAGAATCATAGAATCATTTAGGTTGGAAAAGACTCTTAAGATCATCGAGTCCAACCATAAACCTAACACTGCCAAGTCCACCACTAAACCATGTCCCTAAGCGCCACATCTACACCTCTTGTAAATACCTCCAGGGATGGTGACTCAACCACTTCCCTGGGCAGCCTGTGCCAATGCTCGACAACCCTTTCGGTGAAGAAATGTTTCCTAATATCCAATCTAAACCTCCCCTGGTGCAACTTGAGGTGGGGCTGGGGACTCTTATCCTATCACTTGTTACTTGGGAAGAGACCAACACCCACCTCGCTACAACCTCCTTTCAGGTAGTTTCAGTTTCAGTCTGCCTGTGTCTTGTGAACCCAAACTACAGGCAAAGGCTGCAGAATGCTGCACCTCTTTCTCTCTTTCCTTTGCTCCCTTTTAATTTTCCCTTTCCCCACAAATGTACAGGGGGGTGGGGGGTGTTCAGTTTAAATAAATCTCTTCCTGTCACTTTCTGGAACGGGATAGTTTCATCATCCAGCACTTCAAGGAGGTTCCAGGTAAACCTTCTCATTTCCATAGATGCTCCTCAGTCTGCAATGATATTTTCAGGTGCAAAAGCAGGTCCCTCCTATGTGGTGGATGTAGGAGCAGTAAGCACTGTACTCTCATTGCAGATGCTAGTGCTGGAACAGTTCTCCCATCAAGGAGACCTAGGGGCTCAAGGAGCTAGAGGGCCTCTTAAATTTCAATTTGCTGCAGTTCAGAGATTCAACATCTGCACTGTAAAAGTCTTGGGGTGCAAGGACTGTTCAGCTGAGCCAGGTTGAAGGGCAAAGATAAGAAGGGGGACAGCAGGAACAGGGTGGGTGCTTTGATGGTGGGTGAAGAACATTCTTATTGAACCTCCTGAAGTTATAGAGGGACCATCAAATACCCTCAAGGACTTTGTGAAGAAACAATCCCACAGGCTCGAAACTGCATGAGAGAGAACAGCTATGCAGATCTCTATCATTCTAGGGCCACTGTCCATTCCCAAACTGCAGTATATAGTATAGGTGCAGGTATAGTACACCCCGTGCCCACCTCAATGTGCCTCTGAAGCCAAAAAGCCACGGCTGAATATTCACATCCCTTCTGCAAGCAGGGAGGGGGCTAGGAAGGATAAGCCTTCACTTCACCAGACTTGCAGGGGAAGCCACATCTCTCATCCAGTGGTAACAGGACACAAGCAGTTATTTACAGACTGGTACCATACTGTCTCTGAAGCAAAATGCACATCCCCACAGCACCTATCCAATACTGTAAACAAGGACCTAACCATGTAGTGAAAGCAATGCCCAGAACAGAAGTACTTTAATACAAAAATGTTTATGCCAAAAACATAGTACTGCCCCGTCATGCTTTTTATATGCTTTAAACACGGTTTCTAGAAGACAGCAAAAATGGCTTTGGACAGCAGAGGAGCTATCTGGCATTACAGCTCTTTGCAATGCAGGATGACTTGGAGAAAGTGAAGGATCATACTGTGATCCTTCAAGTAATCTGCTGGGAATATGAGGAGAAAGCCCGAGATCACTGAAGTCAAGAGGCATTTTGACTTCAGTGGGACCAGCATCTCTCCTTGGCTTTTAAGCAAAAATGCAAATCACATACCTCTAAAAAAAGAAGTTAATAACCAACACATTATAGACTATTCTGCCTTAAAGTGAAGCAAAGCACTCTGCTAATGAAACATGAAAGTGCAGGTACACATCTTTGGATTGGCTATTGGGTAAGGTCTGAGCAAAACTTGTGAGGAAAAGGGGGACTTTCCAGACAAATCCCAAAAGCAAATCTATGATCACATTAGGAATCTATGTTAAATGGACAAAGAAGCTCGTGAAACCAGTGCAGCAAGGTATAAAGATGCCCAGGTAGGAGAGAGAAACAAGAAGTCATCCAACAATAAAGTATCACATTCAAAAGCTCAGCCATAATTTGTTGATGTGGACTGATTTTCAGAGATGCTGAGCCGAGTTTGACGGATGCTCAGGATCACCGAATATCAAGGAAACTTACTTTATTCCTGTGCACTATCCAACATGCTGCATAGTATCCCATTCGTTTTAGCTGCAGACAAATTATTGAAAACTTTTACATTTTCCTGGTTGCAAACTGAAACTATTTACCATAGGTGTGGCCTCTGTGAAATCCATCAGGAGGTCACCTGGCTCCAAAGCAAATGTACTTCCAGCATCTGTGGAACTCTAAAGGCAAAAAAGAAACCCAGCATTGAAAAAAAACATTTAATTGCTGTAATTCTGTTAGTTGTTTTTGTTTTTTCTTAATTCCGTAAAGCATAGATTGCCAAATGGATTTCCAATTTCACACCGTGTTTTTTAAGTATGGCTACTCAGGAAAGACAGGCAACAAAATTATGCACCTTTGAAATCAAGGTAAATATTAATTTAATCCTGACCCACTGCCCCCTAATGTTGATGAAAAACTATTACTGATTTTAATTGGGTCTTGGAGCAGGCTCTAAGTATTTCCTTACGCAACAGGTTAAACATATTACTACAACTCTGCATTAAAAACTACTCCTAAATGTAGAATCACTCCATCTAAGGAAAACATGTTATCTACAACTCCCTCCCACCCTTCCTGAATACCCTCTGAACTGACATAAGCTCATCTCTTTGCATATTACCTTGCCACCAGGCGAAACCTGTGTTTGTCCTTCTGATGTCTGTGGTGTACACGTTTTCTGTGACCCGGGAGATGCTGAAGACACAGGTGTTGATGCCGCTGCTGCTGCTGCTAGTGCTGGAGGAAGGTCATCTTCATCACTGCGGTTGATAAAAGCAGACAGATCTTCTCATTAGAAAATGTCACCGGACTTTGACCATACTTGTGCTGGAGGAGGCACTGGAAACCTGTATGTCAGCTGTAGTGCTTTGGAGTGAAGTTCTGTTTACTCTTCCATCTGTAATACAGCTAACTTTTCAAGTAAATTAGATTTTTTAAGCTTTAAAGATTCCTCAAAAGTCGATTGGCGAGGTAACTCTCATCTGCAAATGGAAATCTTATGGGTATGATGTGCAAGTAGTGTTTCTATGGAGTAAGTATATATGAATAAATGAACTGATGTGATATTACTCTAATGTTTATTCTTTTCTACGGCGGCTGGCTGTATTGAGAAGAACAGATCTGGTTAGATCCATCCATGGGACCGACCGCTTCATTGGCTTTAGACCAACAGGAGATTTGACACCCATTATGCAGCTAGTCTGTGCTATTGTTTTCAAACTGTTTTTAAAGGACTTTGATCGACTCCAAAAAGGAGCTCTTTAGAAACATTCTTGTGAGGGTATCTTTTTCCTGTCCCATTTATTCTGTTTACACAGAAAACATTTTATTTAAAACCAGGTTGCATGCTTCCCTTGGGCTCTAGGCCGTCAAGCTGAGCTCTTCCCATCTCACCTACTGTCACCACTAAATGAAAGCCAGTAGAGATATTATACCTTCATTTACTTTTGTAGAGCCCCATTGGCTACAAATCATTGGGATCAGTCAGCCCTGAGTCAGGATGTTTCCAATTGCTAATCGCAATTGCACCGAGGTAAACAGAGTCACAATTTAGCCTACAGAACCTTTATTACTGGGAATGATGTGTGAAAAGGAAAGACTACAGCTTGACAGTTTAAAGCACATGGAAAAATGATGAGAAAAATGGTTTCTGCTCATAAAATGGCACCAGTTTTAACTACCAATTAGGTAGTCACAGTGCACAGATGCCTGCCATGCCAGTTTGACAGACACTTCCAGAACGGAACTGTACTTGGTTTAGTGCTACTTGAAGGCAGCATGCCTGGGCAACGCAGTACTTCAAAACTACATGACGTACAGGGTACACAGACTTATGGTGGGTTGTTTGGGTGATAGCAATGTTTTGTTATTATGATATAAAGCTATGTTGATTAATGTTATCTTTTCCATGCTTCATTTTTTATTTCTTCTGGGTAAGGATAGAATTTAGCACCAGAGCATGTACAATACAGCGTTTTTATGCTGGAAAGAAAATGCAAAATCTTTTGGACCTGTTCAATAGATGTTTTATTAATGCAACAAGCCAGAGCTGGGCTGTTGACCTAGTTAACCTCTCTTTCAGAAACGGGTAGCTGACATTTTCTCAGTCCTTGCTCTTCACTCTCAGCAGGAATACACTGGCACCCTCCCCATCCTTGCTGGGTAAAGCTGCTCTGTTGCATACAAGGAAGTGGAAAATTGTCGAGAACTTGCCAGTTCAGAAAGGCTTCTTAGTGTCCGGGAACCAAAGCTAAGGGTTAGGGTCCAGTCTTATCAGTCATCGAGCTATTAGCATGCAAGCTACAAGTCTGAGAATTGGCCTTCTTCACTGTATTCCTTTCACAATACTTCTTCACTATTTCTTTGCATTTCCCATATTAGCAGTCCAGACACAAGATAATTTAAATTGAATAGAATTTAGGTCTACAGGAACAAAAACCAACTACGGCCCATATTTTTAACTGTGGAGTCTTCAGCCCTACACATGGCCATAGCATAGGTGAAACCTGTGGTTAGATGTGTTTATGTGTACTTGAGGTGCTGTTCCTCATGCCTAACACTGGACAACTGAAAATCCACGTGGGGGCAAGACGTGCTCAAAACTGGTTCCTCAAAAACTCACCAACCAAAAATTGAGAATTCACTCCTGAATACATAACTATTTTTTTTTTAAATATAGTGTTTAAATGTTGCTTGTCTCTATTTGTGTGATAACACCATTGCCTTTTCCACCGCATAACCCTGCCTCTAGTCTCCTTTCCATTCCACTTGCCTCCCACTGCACTATTCGTCACTTCAGCTCTTGTATTCCTGAGTTCTGTTCTTCCCAGACACTACTGAATTCTCTGCGGTACCATTACTCCCCGTGCCCCCGGCATCCTTTCCCTTCTCTCTAGGACAACCTCTCACTCATTTTCATTTACCCTCTCCTCCTTTCCTCAGTGCCATTCTCAGGTGTGGGGCCATGCATTCTGCAGGTGCTCAGCAGCTCTGGGGGACTGCCTGACTGTTCACATGCAGAAAAGGTAGGTGCTCAGTCTCTGGCCCAAAGATTTTCTCTTTGCCCTTTAAGAACAAGTTGGCTAAACACTTTCTCAGACAAGAATGATCTAGGAATAGCCGATTCTGCTTGAGGGATGACCCTTGAGGTACCTATTTTCGTTATTCTATGTCCTAGTACCTATACCTGGTACCTATTGGTTGTCACCTTCTATTTATTGGTAAACACACCCTCTCCAGCCCTAACCTACCCTAGAGCAATTTTTTCACCCAGATTCTTAAAAACTGATTTCTTACTAGCCTTGCTATCTTCAACACCAACTTATCCTACTACCTTACTTTGATGGTCCCATGGGAAATTTTCTGCTTCTGCATACATAACATCACCAAGGTACCCTTACATCAAAATTGTCTACACAGCATAACCCTGTTCTCTTTGTTTGCCATGTAACAGTATTTGAGGACCAGGTTTAACAACCTGTTTAGGTTAAAACTTAAATCAAAAACTTTTCCAAGTCTGTGTACAAAAGCTGTGACTATACCTGCAATAGGACATGAATTTCTTGCCTGTCTTTACACATCAGTGTGCTCAAAGAATAGGATCAGCCACCGCGTCTTGTTCGTTACCTGCCATATGAAGAGCATCAAATAATTGGTCCTCTCACTGTCACTGCCTTTTCCTTTGCTGACTGCTTTCTACAAATCCCTGCATTATATAAAAATCTGAAAAATCACATGCATCTTGAAATATGTAGGAGAATTCCTTCCCCTGGCTTGTAGAAAAAGATGTAGTAGAAGTGGCATCTCGTTCAGGAAAAGTGCACTGCCGTCTGAGCTATGCTGGGCAGAGTGAATGAGCAGGCTTCATTCAGGCCTTGGGAAACTGCTCCTACCAAACGCTGCCAAGTTCCCTGTCACAGATTACCTTCAGGATTAGAGAGCAGTAAGGGAACCTCGGTTCTCTTCCCAGCTTGAGTTGTCAATTCCCATCTCCTGTCTCATTTTCAAACCATACTGGTTGATGTATCATAGTAAAAGAGATCACGTTATGTGGCCTGCTGACCAAGCTGTGGCTGTGTGTTCCCATATGTCAGCCTTGGTCTCTTGGACAAATACCAAGTTGGTTAATTGCTCATTTTTCTCCTCGTTTCAATTTGATTCATTCTTCTGTTTCTTCTCCTAAATAATTTTTCAGTTTTGGTGATGTAGATTGTTACTTTTTTCCTATAACAAAAGCCAGTGTTCTTAATAGTGAGACAGAAAATAACTACATATTGATATTTATTAGAATCCTTTTGGAGAGAAGGAAAACTTTTGCTAATGTTGCTATATATTTAGTGGCACTAGAATGTTAAATTGCTGGAGGGACTAACAGTTGCCATTCATGTAGAAAGCATACATATTTTTTTCTTCATTATGGCATTGGTGTTCTTGTACTAAAAAGTTTATGCTGACATTGTCCCTTTTCTTCCCTACTTTCTGGCGGCCTTGTCTGTCCTTTCATATGAAGGAGAAATCAACAAACTGATTTCCACATCTATTCAGTACCTCACATCTCCAGAGACTCTCAAATCGGATGAATTAGGTGTAAATGGGATGCCAAAGCCCTATAGGCACAGATCACTCTTGCCAGGACTAAGACCTAACTTTGCTGGTGGTAGCTGTAGTGGGCTTAGCAATTTCTGCATGTGACAAAATCAGAGAGAGAGAGGGAAGGTGCACTTTCTGAGAGGGAATGGCTGACAGCACAGCTTGGCCACCCAACAACTAAGGACTGTTTTCCTCATTTTGCAAACAGAGTTTTAATGAAGCAGACAGAGCAGCTTGCTCCAGCTCACACCAGGTCTTTGACATTTCCTGTAGAAAAGAGGCTTTTAATTCCTAATCTATAAGCTCAGAAAAAGGCAGAAAGCCTGCAATCCTGAGGGTTAGCAACTGCATAGGGACGGCAAATTCATTCTGTATTAAAAGCTTAAAGATTCTCAGTGATGAAAGGAATGGTATCAGTATAAGATCATTATCATGTAATTGCACTCATGCCTTTCAGAAGGCATAGCTAGAGCAGTAATTAGCATCCCCCTTCATGTTCAGCTGCAGTAGGCAAAACCATAAAGATAGTGCTATTCGTTACTCACAAACTGTACTGCCTCGTTAACTTCCTCACACGAGAAACTTTAATCTCCTGCTTTTCTGTAGGGCCAGTTGATGGCGTGGTTTCAGGTCGCACTGGAGCTGGACTTCTAAAAATAACAAGAAAAATATATGTGGCACAGTCTATTTAAGCTACTTCAGGCATATCAACAAAGTTCTAACTCATCAACACGTATTTATCTTGCAAAGTGGCAAGTGCCCATCGAAGTTCATCCTTTTGTTCCATTTATAGTCCACAGGCCAGTGTGCATGAACAGAAAAGGATGTGCCAACTCACTCTCCTGTGCATTGCATACCATTTATAAAAGCAGCAACTGATTACAAATACAGAGCCTATGTAAGAGACCATGTGGAAGTGTCACTGTTTCCAAAATACAACATTTTAATAACAGCCCAGCAATTCAGTCATGTCAGAAATATTTTTACAAAAAATACCTTTAACAAAAATTGTTTTATGAATTGTGAAACCTGTTCTGCTTAAAATAGTTTTTACCTGAAATTAATCATTATCCTTCTGCATTTGAAAGAGCAGCTCAAGGGAAATGAACTAATGGATTTGATCCAAGAAAAGGATACTTGCTAGGAAAAAAGCAAAATTCAGACATGTTTCAGATGCTCATGAATGTGAAATACACCTGCAGACCTCCAGCAAAGGATAGAAACGGGAATGAGGAGACCCACATAAAACGATCTTCCCTTCAACCATTTATCAGTAGAGTTAGTTAAGGCTTGAATACAAATAGCATAAATACTAAATACAAGACCTTCATGATCTTGGGAGGAAACCCTTTCACCCGTGAGCTTGAGTGGCATGAAGACACATGAATTATCTTAAATACTACTTATCTTTGAAGCAACGCATTATGATTAAATACATCATATGTGTAGTAGAAATGCTATAAGCATAACAAATATGCCAAACATTAAAGGAGTAATTTGAAAGTCTTGATTAATAATTTATGAAATGGTATTCTGCCATCTAATCTGAAGTCAGATACTAAGTTAGTACTTCAGCAGCCCTACTGATTGCTGGCGGGACTGCTCATACACTGAGGTACATTCCACAACTGGCAGAAGTGGCACAATCTTGTCTCTAATACTATAAATTCGGGTTGAATTTTTCAAGTCTACTTGCATTGTATTAGTCTTCTAAAGCCGTAATAAGGTAAGCATATTTAATCTTCACGGTTGCAGTTCCCTCTGATGCCCCTGGGAGTTTAAGCTTCATTAACTCTCTCTGATAACTTCTGAACCTGCTGTCCAGCTACAACAGAACTGGGATGGCATAGCCTTCAGATTATATCTTCAGGTTTCCTATGTGTTTTTCAGTCTTTGGGAAGGCCACAGAGCGTAAGATGGAGGAATGGGAAGTAGGAGAGTACCAAGGACATACATAAATCATAAACCCAACTCTACTAGTTCTACTTCTCACAGAACAACTTTTGTCGATTTTTGTTCTGCTTTTTGATCCCATTAATTTCAAGAAGTCAGTACAGATAGCAGCAAGATTCCTATCTTGCCCCTTCCCAAATTCCAATTTCAGGGTCAGTCATTTATATCTCAGATTTGCAATGAGATTAATGCAGAACAATCCAGCCAGATTTTCAGACCTTTTGCTGAGTTTCTTAGGCTGGCAAAATAAGGGGAGGATAAGGGAAGAAAAAAGCCCAAACTATCTTGTTTTAACATTGAAGTCAGTATGTCTGACCTGGAAATTTGTGAATCAACGTCACAATGGAAGCCCCCAGTGTCATTTTCATCAAGTCAGTCTTCAGAGTGGATGACTGCTCTAGCTATTCTTTTTTTAGACACCTTGTGCTAAACCAAAGGTATCTTTTGACAAGTGAAAAAAATGACTAGTTCAATTTACCCAAAGCAATTTTCAATTCAAATTCTGACATAAGCAGGATAAATATGTTAAGACCTGTTTAACGACTGGATCTGATGGTCAAATCCTCAAGGGGTGTGAATGTGTGTAATGCCATTATTTCCAGCTCAAGCCTTCTGAAATACATTAGCTGAAATTCTTGCTCTGAATGAGCAGTCCCCACAATTCTCCAACACCTTTCTATGACAGTAGTTACAAGTTTTAAACCTTTTCATCAACCCAGTGAAAGAGGGAACAAAAATAATGGTATCAACTACACCTGAGTTGAAAAATGTTTGCTCAAAAAGATAATAAGCAATGCACTAATACTATCAAGGGGCTCAGGAAACAGCACAGTGTGGAAGAGCAAAGCTGGTAACAAACCTATTTCCAGTTCATGGCTACTTCAAATTTCTCAAGACAACATTATAATCTGTAATGAGAATAAATCGGATATTTTCACACAAAGGAAAATTTGAAATTATAATTTTTGTTCCTTTAAAAAGTTTCATTTTACAAAGCCTGTATATCTCCTTTTGATTCTCATGGTTTGCAAATTTAAAAAAGGGGAGGAGGTGGGACTTTCGAAGCAGTTATTTCAATTGCCCAAATGAAATTTTTATTTGAAAAGATATTGTGCAATTTTGTAACTAAAGCAGTTTATAATGATTTCAAAGCAAGTTATGAAACTGATTTGTATATATGAAATGTTTTAAAGTTCTAAGTCTGAATTCATCTTGAAAAAAGTTTCACATGAAAAATTTCACTCAACTGTAATTAAAAGTGTTCGAGAACCTGTGCTAGACCATGACAGAACCAAACAGGACCTACTCTCTAACCCAACAAATAGATGAAAAACTTATTATCTTCCTTTGAATGCTGCAAATTTTCAAGTGAACAGTATAAAAAAAAGCCAAGATACAGTACCACCAGACACACCCACTCCTATTTCAGTGATTGTAACTGCTCAGATAAAGTTTACTCGTATTTTGTATCATGCCAGTAAAGTATCCCACTCACTTATTTTGCAAAAGCAATACAATTTTTAGAGCAGAAACTTCTTTCCCTTTATTATAAAATTTTGCCATCGTTTTTGTTAAAGGCTGGATACAGTGACTATCTTCTGATATTTATCAGGCCTCTGGGAGAGACACAAGCACTATTTAATTGCACATTTCGAGAAGCTGCAGGTTATCTAGGGTGTAAACTGAAGCTGCCTCTGAATGAAAAGGAGCAGTGGCAATGCCTCCACCCGAAGAGGCTGACAGAATCCAGTCTACCATAAGCACGAGATGAAATGTTAGACTAGTCCTACCAACTGCAGAGCTGGATTTTTGCCCTCATTAAAACCTTGCTAGGTTAGCTCTTTCCACACCAGCCTAAAAAATCTGTGACAGCTCCTGTTTCATCTCCAAACACTCCTCCTCAGTCTGAACATGCTCAAAACTGTTGCTACTCTCACTTCAGCAACCAGATGCAAGAAGTGCTCAGCTTGATCAACTCAGAGCCTGATCTGTGTTTTAAAAATGGCAGGCTTTTAATATCACACAAACTCTTAAGAATGATCTCATTGATATTCCTGAAAAAGGAGCAACTATAAAGCAGAATAACTTCTATTGCTATCTTTTGAATTCTACAGCCAGAATATATTATCTTATATGGAAAGATATGATGCATGAATAAAAACCTTGTAATTATTTTGGCTATTTCAATAGAGTCATTAGGTGAAGATATCACCATTTGTAGTTTATAGTCCTACATGTAGTAACTTATGTGAGCTTGAACAAAACCTGAAGTGTTGAAGGATCAGCAGGACTCAGACTTAAAAAAAAAAAGAAAAAGAAAACGTGCAGTTGTGCAGTGTTCCTTTGTAAGGTTCTGTTTCAATATCATTAATTCATAAGAAACCTTTTTCCTGTAACAGTATCCAGCCACCACAGCATAAAAATGAAGGTACTGAACCAAGACAGAGTTACCTAATGACCTGGCACCTTACATAAAAATCTGTCACTTCCTGGTGAGAATGACAATAACAACCACAAGTGTCAGCAGGCAGTGGCAGGTCGTCAGAAACTGCCTGTGCACTGAGAGACCCAGCACGCTCTGCTGAACCAGCTTCAGCCCGTTTCACAAGCCTGCACAGAAATATAAACAAGTCCTAGAGAGAGATCCCCCCCAAAACCAAGAAATTCATTTTGTTCGCAGAGTAGCAGCCAACAGGGCTACCGAAACCAAAACTGCTCACAAAAAACATACACTGTGGAACATTTCAAGTGGCCACAGATATCCACTGATTTAGCTTGAATCTTCCTTGGGGACATGATGTAGGTGCTCGTGCTGAGGGACTCGGGGGGTCTCATGCCGCTCTGGCTCAGCCGTAATGGGGAGACTAGTTCGCAGGGCTGGGGCTACGCTGCTGCCTGCACCACCCCTGCTAAGCTGGCTCCGGGCAGACCTCCGTACTTGTTTGAAACATGGCAAGTGAGCCGTGTGGTAGCAAATGATTGTGCACCTAGTAAGCTGAAAGGGATAAAATAAATTCTTTTTCCCTGGAGAATCCAGTTCAGAATTTTAAAGCCACCAAAGCCCGCTGGGGGAACTTGCTTTCTGCGTTTGTCTTTAACAGGTTTTATCGTCTTTGCTTCTGTTTGTGTCTTTTTTGCCATCTGGAACAATCTCTCTCTCTCTCCATCCTCCCAGACTAAGGCCAAGAGGTAGAGGCTAAAAGCTCCATGATTTACAAGGATACAGCCATCTGCATGAAGGTTGACCTGCCTTCAGGTGCTGACTCATGGAAAAAAAAAAAAAACCAACAACCCAGTGGCTGATTTTTAGCTTCAGAACTCCCTTTGAGTGGGAATATGGTAGGAAAATCTTGGGAAGGAAAAGCAAGGAAGAAAGGAAAGAGGAAAAATACTCGATAGATGTGTTCTCTTGTGTATTGAAGACACAGCCTAACAAGATAAGCAAACGCACGCAAACATGCAAATCTTTTCTCAGTCTGTGCTCTAAGGGTTTCACACTTATTTATTTTCCAAAGTTATGGCCATCTGAAGTTAAGAAACAATAATGTGTGCTTTTTCACTCTGATAAGGTAGCTTTTCTCAGAAGACAGGTTAGCTCTCCAAAACATTATTTGGACATTTGAAAGCTATTGCCAGCATCAAACTTTCCAAATAAAGATTTTTTCTTCTTTTTTCCTTTTTTTTTTTTTTAATACAGATTGCAGATGTACAACAAATCTCCTTGCTACAGAGCAACAGCCAAATCCAAAAACAGCTTGTGGGGTTTCCTTATCCTCCTCACTTGAGTTCTGTTCCTTTTAAAGGAAAAAATTCCCTCCCCTCCCTTGTCCTTGTAGTGAAAATGTGTCTGCAGTCTAGATGAAGATGTGATGCTCCTGTGGTCCAACAGATAGAAATGATGATACAGAAACTGTTTTTTTCCCCCAGCTCAGAGTAATGTTGCACGTGAACACCCAGTATCTAAGGTCAAACTGAGCTACAAATCCTACCTCTCCATACAGCAATCAGGACAGCCATTATAAATGCTGTGGTTTCCAAAGAGCCTAGGTGCAGTTTAAGGGACACGGCCAAAGAAATGCACCTCAGGTGGGGTATTTCATCAACTTAACCTCATCTGAAAGGTCTGAGTACTGCTCCTTTCTCTGTAGTTCGGAGATTAAGAATACAATTACAAACAATTCATCAGCATCTGACTTCAGGCAACAGGTCAAAGAGGTCTTTAATACTTGGAATGAAGTCAAAGAACATACCTAGGTGTCCTATCTGCAATCTTTAATGCAGACAGGCATGCAAAGGGTATGCAAGAGTTCAGCTTGAAGTTATGACTTTGATGCAGAAATTACTGGGTGAGGTTCCTGTAAAAAGCCAGAGTAGCAGATCCATTAACATGTCCACCGGATTGAGGCCAGGCTGATGTGTACTTAACTATTCACCTTGTTTTTGGAAACGCTGGTTGAAATTTTTCGGTTGGAGAATGAATGTTTCTTATTTTTGAGGATGAAGATTGAATGAAAAAGCAGCTTTCTAAAAGCAATTAATATTTGTTAGGAAGAAGTCAACATAGACAATGTTTTTAGTTTTCCTAGAATATTTCACAATATGTTTAGAAGGAGATATTTAAATGTTGTTTCAGAGCCTGCCTCATAGAGTTAAGTCCATTCTGATTCTAAGAAAACACAACCTGCTTGGATTCACCAAAGTTCACGTCAGGTAAAACCAAGCACGTAATTTTTGATCAGCTTCAATTCTGACCTGCCTAAAAGTTCTTTTGTATATGTCTGTTTTTCTAGGGAACTGAAGTCTTTGACTTGAGGAAACAAGCTGTTTCTTAGCCTCCAAATGTCAACGTGGAGATCTCCTACCACAGCTCTTGCTGGATGCCTGGTCCAAAACTTCAGCTCCATGATGCTTAGAAACTACCTACCTAGAAACTGTCCGTGGCTAAGGCCCCAGACTTGAAGACCTGGTGTCAGTTTGCAATCTTTGTAAGAACTGCTGTCAGATGCAGCATCCAAGAGAGGTTTGTGGGCCCACAGCCGTCTCTATCAATCGAAATTTCTAAATAAAAATCAGTTCATGTGCCTTGAAATCTTGAGCAGCTGATAAGCAGGTGTACAATAAATTCCACTTCTCTGAGAACGCTACTACCACTCCAGAACCCTAGCTTTCCTTACAAAAAAGGAAACTTGTTTTTTTTTTTCTTAAAAAAATGTTGCCTTGACTTATGATTCCAAAGAGTCCTAAGTCAGTGTCACTGATAGAAAAAGTCAGTGCACAGAGTACATATTGTTGGATAAGCTAGAACAAACTCCCTGTGCACAAGCCTATATGCTGTTGGAAAGCTACCATGACATTCACTGGAAGTGTATGTATAAAGACAGATACCGAGGTGTTAGTTCCAGATTCAAAATGTGTACAGATTAGGCAAACATCAGTGTGCTTTGCACCTTGCTCATATGGTCACATCCTGAGAGCACCTGCAGAGAGCCAAAGTTCTCTGAAAAAACTGGTTCAGATTCACACTGCACCACTGCACCAGGTACTTCAGCAGGATGTTAGCTCAGATACCAAGAGATGGTAATTCAAATGTTAATATAGTCTGTGCAGGTGAGAAAGGAAAGGGAAAAGCACAAGAATGCAGACATTACTTTGAGTGACACTCTTCCCTTGATGATACACGAAAGTTATATGTAAGAAGTATCATCACTTCGGTCAGAAAAGGTGTAGGACATATTCACATAAATTGAAAGGCAGCCAAACTCAAAGCCTAGTGTACAGCAGATGCACGAGCCACAGCAGGGGAATCAGATTCTGACAATCTGTATGAATAAAGCTTACTCTGCATTGGGCATTCAGAAGAGTGCCTGTGATTACTTCTCCTGATTCATCTGTACCCTGTATAACTTGATATAATTTAATATTTTCCACCCTTCTTTTCTGGTGTGCAGCATCATCGAGCTCTGTGCGATAACATTTAATTTTACATTACGTGTGGAGCAGCTCCTAATGTAATTAGGCTTAATGTAATAGCGTAATTTGGTTTTGGATGGGAAGATTTACAAAGAAAATTAGAATAAATGAATGCACAAAGCACCAGCTGGTGCTTATACCTACTCCCACATAAGAATATTGCTATTTGCAATCCTATGAAAGATGAGATAATTTGGATAACAAGGATCAACAAAGGGTGATGCAGCAGTTGGTCTAAACAGAAAGAAATCCGCAGACAAATCCTGAACCACGTGGGATGTAAAGCATGCCAAAGTTGGTAGCAACCCAAAAGCATGTTATAAGGGAAAATAAATATTGCAGTCCATAAATGTACCACATGGTGCACAGCAGCAAGTGGCAACAGCGACAAGAACAGTAATAACTGACCAGCCAACTTGAGGGCTTCAGTTGAAGAGGGCTCTTGACTGACAACACTTGGGCACCTGCCTCAGAAATGCAGGAACTTGCATTTACACATTTGATCAGTATTTTGCATAAGAGGCTGTATAATCTCCATCTTTGGAGGTTTTCAAAATTCAGCTAGACAAAGCCATGGCTGACCTGATCTAGTGTTGGTGACAATCCTGCTTTGAGCAGGAGGCTGGACTAGTTGACCTCCAGATGTCCCTTCCAATCAACAGTTCTATAATTCTACGATAAACAACTAAAATTTCTCAGAAACAATGTCAATTACTATTTCAATTTTCTAAAACATAAACTCAGAAGAGTGTATCTATTTTAACTACTGGATAGTCTTGTGTGTGTAACAGTAAACAGCTCACAAAATGAAGACTAACATTTAGCCAACGAAGGTGTTAGTGTTTACATGTACCAACTCTTGAACACCATTAGCCAGATCAGCTGCATCAGACATGTATCATGTCTAAACTTTCCTGAGTTCCAATTGCATGAAGAAAACAGTACATTATCAGCAAATCCCAATAATTGCCAGATAATTCCTGTCTTACAAATTTTATTTCAGTTGCTTTCCAAACTTTCTTTAACTTTAGGCATTTTTGCTAACATTTCCACTGTCTGACTTGTCCCACGATGAAAGTTTGACTTGGCAAACAGGCTATGCCTGAGGATGACCAGTATTTTGTTTGGTTCCAAAGTATTAGCAATTCCTGACATCTGTACTAATTTGGTCTAATTCTTCACAAAGTGGAATTCCTGAAGCCAGTGCAGCAGAGTTATACAAGGGATTACACTCAGCCATATTTGAAGAAGAGAACAAAATAACAAATGTGTAGACCTTTATGTTAAATATTGCCAAACTGTGTGTGCGTGAATCTGTGCGCACATGCACCCACATAGACACACTATAGGCTTACCCAGGTGGTCATAGCCAGAGAGACAACAGATACTTCAAAGAGTTTTCAGGAGAGCTTTGTGTATAGGCATTGGGGAAATTGTACAGATGGTGCTTCTGTCTGACAAAGCTTTGAATAAGGAGAGGAATAATGGAAGGAATTCTCTTGATGGGGTTCTGTGGTTAGCCATATATTTATTACATTTAATGAAGGAAGCAGGCTGGCAATTAGGTGGGAAATTTCTGGAAAGAAAGTTCAAGAGCTTATCTTTCTAGCAGCCCATCCCTTTACTAAGAAACGGGTGAGGTTTATAAAAAGGTGAAGAAGTGACTATGTGATTCACATTCACTTGATAAGCTGCAGGAGAGAAATCTCTGCATCCCTGATCACTAGATGGGCTGGGCCTCTGATCAACAGGAGAGTGTGACCAGAGGTGATAAGAAATTGGGTGACTACAATTTTCATGTTTATATTTCCGACAATATTTTATACCTCCTTCATTATACAAATGTTCTGGCAGTCAGCCTGAACCCCAGTCTCTCAAGGCTAAAAGAATCAAATAAAAAAATCCCAGTTGGAGGCAGGTGATGAGAGCCTTACCAAAACTATACAGAAGAACGTGCAGCAATCTCAAACCTGAATTAAATTAGACATCTAATCAGCAAATTCTTCCTGAACACTTCTCCCTCGACACTTCTATCTGGAGACCGGGTTAGATACCTGGGTGTAAGGAAGTTTCTAACAGACAGGGAAATACCTCTCTTACTTCCTCATAATCCCTTCTGGCCCATTCAGCACCATGACAGGTCCTCCTCTAACAACACTAGAGAAAATGTTCTGTTAGAAAGGCTTTTCTAGCTCTAGTGGAAGATGAATTCCTCTTGTTGGTCATAAAACGGGCTGGCATGATCACTGCCTCCCTTGCAGACTTGGGCCCTACATCCCAAAAGAAGTACTGTTAAAAATCATTGCAAAATGACTGGCATTGCAAATTCCAAACTAGACCAATGTTCACACACACATTTTTACTACATGCCTTAACAAAGCATGCCTTGCTATGCAAGGTGGTAACTGCAAACTAACTGTATCCCTTCTTGATTTGATACAGGCAGTATAAAAAGCAAAATAACACAAATACATAAATAACACATTTTTTCAGGTATTTTTTCTTTCATAAACCAGTATTATGTTTTGCCTTGTCCAAAATGCTTATGCCCCAGCAATATAGCTGGGCTGTACTTCTCTGTATGTATTACTTGGATGTTGATGAAAATGTGTGTGCTTTCAAGTCTGTTACAACAGAGCTGTAGTAAAGACATGTCGAACTCTTCTTGGTGGGACTTCTGTGCCTTATAAAGATAACTCACGGCTCTCCTTAACCTGCTTTTGAAATTCCCCTCCTATTAGTTGCTCTCATTTGACTTTGTTCAGCTGAGAGCTCCATCATGTGCAGCCTGGATGGATCCAGCTGAGGTAACCACACAACTTCCCTACTGCCACTGTCCAGATCTGCTGCTCTGCTAGGGGTTATCAGCAAAGCAGCAGGGTCAGCAAGGGGAATGTATGACTGTGTCCCAGTTCATAGTGTGCTGTATCAGTCTTAACTGAAGAATAAGGAGAGTGTAAGCTAGGACACCGCAGCACGTATTGGGCTGACTGAGTCACCAGCTTTTTCCTCACTGAATGTGGGAACCAGCACTTAAAACAGTCTGGGAGAAAAAAATCCTATCCAGAGGAGGTAAAACTATAGAGACACACAGCATTGCTCTCCAAAAGCAGGAAGGAGAGAGGACTGTACTCTTCTGTGGTCCCACATCCACCTGCAGCTTAATCTGACGTGTACAGGTTAGCTATTAATAGGAAGACCAGGAGACAAACTGTGCACTTCCAGCCTGTGCACCAAATGACAGAGCAAATTTCACAGGTTTTCCCCTCCTGAAAGCTGACAAAATCATGCAATTTCAGCTTCAGCTGTGGGTTTTTTCCCCATATTTAAAATGACTTAGATATAGAAGGATCCGCAGTTTGCCAACAGACACAGAAAACAGGTGAATAAATTGACTGATACGTGATGACTTTGTATAAACACAACATTATACACCATTCTGAGGCCATGCCCAAGAAAATGACTGGAGACTTGCTTGTAGAAAAAGTGGCTATACCACACATACATATGAGTAATTACCAGTTGAACCAGAACTAATTCTACGAAGAGCTATAGCAATTGTTAGACAAATTGAGTCTGCCGTGGCAGATGCTAAAATAATTGCTCAGGGGGACTACAGGCCATATCCAAGCAGTTAATTCATTAGAAGTGTAATCTTCAGAGTGGCAATGGACGAGCAGACAAAATGGTAGCAAAGAGAGCACAGTCCTTTAATCAAACAAGCACTACTGCCCTCCTTCCTCACCTTCTATTTCCCTATTTGTATAAACAATTCATGCTTCAGTTAACAATCAAAACTGCATGTGTTTGCTTCCTAGCTAGCCTGAACACATTTCCCAGTGTCTTGGGTCTGGAAAAAATAGAGCGCTTTGCTAGTGCATTGTACCGTCATCAGTAATCAAATATATGAAGTCACTGTCCCTGCTTTAAATCCCTTGCATGAAAAGAGTGGAGTATTGTTAAATAGCTGTGACAGATACTGGTTTCAACTGGCAAGATATTTCAGCAAACTAGCATTCCTCAAACATTCACACAGGTGTTGTCTACAGGAATGTCTGCATGGGTACTTGAAGGAATAAAAATCATATTCCATGGGGAGGGCTTTTTCACAAAGGACACTTGTGTATTTCTCAACTAAAGAAGAGAAAAACTCCCAGGTGACTTGTCTGACCAGTATGAACTAACTCTTGACTCTACTCATATGCAATTCCTAGTAGAGCAAAGGCTCATTTGTGTCCATCCAAGTCCACAAAATAGAGGTTATAGAGGATGTTATTGGCAAATAGGTCACGTGCTGGCTGTCTGCAAGGGTGCATATGTGCCTGCAGAAAGGGAAGCCACTTGAAGGAGAAAGAGAATTGGTTAGACACTGAATTTATTTTGCATTATTTTCTGAGTGATGAATGCAGGCTGTTAAAATTGGTCTATCCCTGAGCATTGATTACTTGTATATTTGCACCTCCAGGACACAGACACAAAGCAATAAAACAATACCATTTCATTTGGCACAACTGACTGTAGAGGAAACAATGTTTGACATAAACCAGATGAAAATAAATATTAGACAAATATACACCAGACTGCTGCATACCGAGAACTCCAAAGTGGCTTTTATGAGTTTATAAGCTTGGATGTGTGCAAAAAAACAGTAAAACTAGCTTTGCAGCCAGGCTGCCATCCTTACTCATGCTGAATAGTACTTCACCTCACAAAGCACACAACTCATTTACAGCTCAGCATGATGAAGAAGGAGAGAATCTATTACAAATGTGAAATAGAAGGCTTTTCTACAGATGTTATGCAGAAGTTCAGCAAAGGTGAGTAAGGAAAACAAGTCTTCAGTCACGTTCCAAATCACTCAGGGCTTTACAAACCAGGTCCTCCTGAACTGCTTCTGGAAGTGACAGCAACCCAACAAAGGGTGTTGTGGCAAAGACAATACATGAAACCCATTTCTATTAAACAAAGAAATAGGTCACTGTGTAACATACGTGATGAATTTTCTCAGTGGTCCTAAGAAAGTTTTGCAGAGGTCTAAAAAGGGCAATGGCACAGGAGAAAAGTGGGTGGTTCCAAACATCAAGTAGACTTTGCAGCCCCTTGGACAAACAAATGAGAAAATCACGGCCTGCCAGGCTAGAAGTTACAGCTCTGCAGGGTGTCCCGAGATGAGAGACGTGGGGAACTGGGAATCACAGCTGTACTGCAGGCAAGCCAGGGACTGCCACGGAAAGCAACAGCATCGCCTCTCATGTCTCCTCCTGCCTCAGCACCGCCAACCATCCTCACTGTTCTTCTCTAGGTAGCTGCGTTCCCTAAGCAAACATAGCAGCTCTGCTAGTCCAATCTGATCAGAAAGGAATTTCTGAATGAAATGTTTTTTGAAGACTATTGCTGATTTATCACCTTATAGGAAAGATACACATTTGAAAAAAGGGTTGACAAATTTTCACAACTGTAACTGTTTCTTTTGAGTTCAGAATTATTTAATTTGTCAAACACAATTCATTACCCCCCTCATCCAGCCTTTTCTATAAGATGCTTAAATGTCTGCTTTCAGTTGCAAGTCATCACCAGAAAGTTATAAAATAAAATCATGAGATGACTAGTGCTCTAGTACATATGTATATTACATATACATAAACATATGTATAGCATATACACTAGCATAATTAGCTGATTAACAACCAATGTGATTGCCATGCCTTAAATCCGTATTTTTTTTTTCATCAATCTCTCCTCTCAGATTTGGACACTAAAGATGTCCAAAGTGATGGCACTACCATACATATAGAGGCAGGCAATTTCCAAATGCCCATGCTGTAACCTTCTCTCTAATCACCTGCAAAAAGACAGCATACTGTGCCATTCAAATAACGTTTACAATTAATATTCCTCTTCAAGATAGCCTCCCCAAAAAAGAAAGACTACTATCCAGTATCAACAGAATAAAAGTACAATCCAAAGGAGTCACTACTGCCTGCAAATGACCCATTTTTCTGAAGGCTGTATACCAAATGCCTTTTCTTCTGCAAAAACACCTTGCACAAATCAGAAAAACACAAACACAAAGATATTCCAGTTTGGACACCTAGCACATTTCTGATACAAGTTATGAAAACTGACTTATTTTTATATAAGCTTATCTAAGTTTGTCACTAGACCTGATTTTTTACCTTGAGCTTTTACCAATTGTTTAAGTATATACACTCGGTCTGATTTTTAAAGTTGAGATTTTATTAATTCTTCAACTATATCTGATATATGTGTATAAAATAAGCACCCTTCTGACAGACACCTTCTCCTCAGGTCATTGCTCGGTGAACTTTACGCAGCAACTTGGGGATGAGCAAACTGACCTGTAACACCTGTTTGAGATAAAGTTTGGAAAATGCTTCGCTATATCAAGCATTTATTTGATGTTTTCCCTACGGACAAGAAGCAACAGACCTTACATTAGGGTCCTGCAGGCTGGAGGTCTTACTGGGATTTACAAAAGAGGTCTCTTCTTTCACAGCCTGTTAAAAGAAAGAGCCAAAGTTTAGTACAACATCCATACACTTAGGGTAATACAACTGTTTATTAAAAAAAATATTCCTGTAAGCAGCCCAGAAAACTGCAATACCCAAAATGCCTACTCTGCACAGTTTTAGAAGGCACAGTAATTTTTTTTTTCATCTCCTACAGCTGAGATTCACTGTGATGAGCTACAACGTACAATGTGCAGAGCAATAGTGTTAGGAAGAGATTGGATAGGGATAAAGGAGGAGAAAGAAAGGAATGCTGATGTTTATGGTTCCTCCAGAAAGTATTTGAGCAGAAATAATTAAAATCAACCCAGGCAAACATACTGTAGTTGAGTTGTTCTTTTAATTGGTGTAGAATAAATATTATGTAGTCTAATCAAAATAATGATGACAACTTTCCATTCAGTCTTTGAAAAATTAATTGAAAAATGGGATCCCCTACATGTAATCATACTGTTCATGCAATTCACAGAAAATCTCACCCACTACTGCTCTCTGCTAAATTACAGAGTCCTGTCTCTCACATACCATTTGTCTACAGAGTTGAAAATACTAGTATTGCAAAATGACTTACACGAAAATTGCTTCACTACCCAGGAAATGCCCAATTCGGGCAGGTGTTGGTAGATTATACCCTTCAACTGAGACGCAGGGTTCCACAATCCATGTGTAAATGCCAGTGTCGGCGCAACACTGCACCCCTCTACAAAAAATACTGGCTGAAGACACAAGAGTATCTCCAAATCAGCAATGGACTTGGCAGGCTCTGACATTTCCATTCTGCTAAATGGATAGAAGGGAACTGATACGGTCCTACAACAGAGTGGTTTTTCAGTGTTCAATATCTGAACCATAATAATTTGAGGCCATCGGTCCAGATCAAATTGAATTAAATTGTCAGTCTCATCCTCTTCAAAAAGGATGAGACAGGTTCCTTCAAATCCATCAAATCCAAATCAAGGGATTTTACAGACATGTAAAAATACTGTAAATTTGATGTGAGACCTTCCATTCAACACAAATGGATATATTCCATTTGAGGGTACTTCAAGAAAAAGAAACAAAATCAAAGCTGAGTTTCTTCTATACCTTAGCAATGAACTACAAAATATCAGTAGGGATGCTCAGTGCTTGGGGAAATTGCCCAAGTTGTGACAGCTTTAGGTTCGTTTCCCCCTTGTGCCAGAGAGAACAAAACCCCCATTGCCACTTCCCAGGTCATTATTCACCAGAGCATCAGCCATGGGGGGAACAGACTGTTCCAGCTTATACACACAATTAACTATATGGGCAATTAAACTGGAACCACTGGGAGCCTGGCAGAATGTGAACTCTGTCCTGGGCCTGCTCCAGACCAGGCAAGTACCTGAGGTGATGGGTTAGGGAGCATTTTGAGATAAGTCCCTCCGTAACCCTTCCTGTTAGAGTTGTTGCACCTTGTATATTGATACCAAACCCCTCATCAGCAGAGAGGGGACCCTCTGAACCTCATCAGCAGGTTTGTCATTCTCCTAGGGGGCTAGTTTACACAGAGGAAGCTAGTTGACAGCTAGTTTACTCAGAGAACAGGATCTGAGGCAGGTACCGGAGAAGCTCCACCCCAACATAGTGCTCTCATGTATTTGGGTTTAATCTCCCTCAGCCAGAGGTTTCCTCAGTCCCAGGCAAATGCTCTAAACATTAAGGAATCAGATAAAAGTGGGACATAATCACACCATCACCACCATTGTAATTCAGCCACCAAATGTTTTGCAGCTAAGTTTTTCAGTGAATTAGCGTCACACTGTGAATAATTTCAGGACCAGGAGTGCAATTTTTAAATTTTAATAAATTAATAACTTTAAGAAGTTTAACTCAGCTCTAGAAAACTTTTTTTTTTAACTGGTCTTCTAGTAGCTCTGTTTAGCATGAAGTTTATTCAAAATCTAGTACTTTCCTGAAAGGAAAGAAAATGTGTTTTAAGGAATTGAGAGAAAGCATTGAAAATCATTCTTTGTTGGCATAGATGAGCACTGAAGTAACATTTCTTTGTTCTACAGAAATTATAATGCTTTTTATAAAGCTGTTGGGTTTCTGAAAGCTGTAAACATGAATCCAGCTGTCAGAAATTTAACACACAGTCTCTTCTTCCACACTGATGTCTCAGCAACATTTTATTGTTAAGCCTAACAAGCTAGCTGCTTATTATGTGTCAAATTGGCTACTTTTTAAAACCATAAATTTTACTTTATTCCAATTTTCACCAAATTAATTGAGCTGCATTTTAAGATGCACTTGAACACAACAATAGAAAAGAGAATACGGAGATCAAGGATGCAATGCAGGGGCTGTGACCGTGAATGAAATTATTAAAATTCCACCCACTATGAGCCATGGACCTCATTAGCCAGGTGAGAGGGCTTCACTGTATTAATCCCTAATACCTGACCCTTCGTTTCTTCTCAGCTCTGTGACTACATTACCCCTCTCTTTTGCCTTCTCTGCATTGGAAGGCTAAGCCTGCAACTCAAGAAGTGGTGTATTCCTACACGGCATGATCAGCATCCTGAGGAACTTCTCTTGGTATTAATTTTCTCCATTATTACTCATGCTTTAGAGAACAGAAGAGACTCCTGTACCCACAAGTAAGTACTGCAGACCAATGAGCAAGCATTCCCATTCTAAACTGGAGGGAGAGAGGGAGCATGTAAAGAAATGGAGAGGCCTGAACAGCCTCAGGTGATGCCGGCATGCACACTGGGTGCCACGGGTGTGCATTGGCAGGTACACATTAATAAGGATGGGTTAATTTTCTTCACCCTATGCCTCTCCTCCATGCCTATGGATGAACAGACATAGGAAAATGTTATACCTGCAAACATTTCTGCAAAGGGCTTCAGCCATCAGGAACTGTACTGCCCTTGCTTTACTTGTTGGCTTGTTGGGTTTTGGTTGGTTGGTTGGTTTATTTGTTTTCAGGAGGAGGCCAGTAAGTCATCAGGTGACAGTGTGTTTCTTTTATTTTTCCTCCTAACTCAGCAAATCACACTCACTAACCACACAAGGACTTCCTCAGCCTTACTGAAAAGATGTGAATGTAAAACAAGGGTTATACTTGTACACAACTCTCACAACATAATTCCCAGACAGTTTGCCTTCATTTGAAAAGAAGTGCACATGCTAGGGCCAGGATTTGGGTTTCCACTGCAGGATGCCCTCCATCAGTGGAACAAGGGAGTTTAGCCAAGGCTAGCAGGAGGTACCTGGTGGGGAACATATATGGAGAGCTGGGCAGAGGCTCTGTCACCCAGAGAAAGCCCAGCACTGAGCTGTGTAAGGACAGAGACAGCAGCAGCATGGAGCTGCACAGAGCTCCTTAACTAAGGCAGATTCTCCCCTCACCCAGAGGCTGCTGCTCTGACAGGGAGAGGTTTCAGGGCATAGCAGACCTGGAAACTTCATTTATACAGAAGCAGATTCATTTAATAATTACCCAAAGAGAAACAAGCTGGCTCTTCTGGCTACCAGACTACAAAACAAACAAAATTAAAGGTTGATCCATATAATCCATCCACACAATGCCATTCTCTTTTCTTATCTACACTGGGCCCAGAGCAAAAGAAAAATTATTAATGTTCCAATTTCATATGCCATTAACTTTCTGGATGGTGTTAGAAACAAAGGTAAAGCATTACTTTATCATACTAGAGACAAGAAACATGCCTGGACAGAAATGCCATTGCACAGGCTGTCTTCATAGATAATTGCTAAGAAAGACTAGTTTCACCAAAAGATGAAAAGAGGAGAAAAGCATCTAATATTAAATTTTGCCCACAGCTGCCTAAGCGATCTACCTATGGGCTGCCAGGCTGATCCTGACAGTTTTCAGACTGCTTTTCAGTCAACTCCTGAGCACCCATAGCCCCTGCTGCTGTCCCAGCAGCCAGGTCCTTTGGAGCCTTAGAGAGGGGGTGGATGCTCCATGGATGCTACATCAGACCCTGCTGAGCTTTCCAGCAGGGGTAGGAACACTTTCTGGGCTGTGGGAGCAACTCCACATATGAATTCATAAGCCCCAGTGGCTGGATTTGCCTAGAGCTCCTTCTATTTTCTTCTGAAGGAAGAGTTAGCCCCAGGATGATGGGGAACAGGACCTCAAAATGGGAACTGGTTGCACTGGGCATGTACCAAGCAGGAGAATACAGGAAAGACACAACTTTGGCTGCAGTCTTCTGTGCTTCTGCACAGATGACTAATTCTGGCTGGGACTGTGGGCTGGTGAGCCTCCAGCGGCACTGGGCAAGGCAGGCTGTGTTCTTCAAACCTCAAGCAAGCACCTTGGGGAGCTAGCGCCCTCTGTGCCTCTCCTCCATCACAAGGGGCATCACTGCGGCTCTCGCCCCATCTGATCCACAATAGGAATATCTTGAATCAGCAAAAAAGACTGCATGAAGAATCTGATCTCTGCAGCCAAGGGCGGGTGTTAGGTTCTCATCTGAGAAAGACAAGGGTCTGGAAGGCTCATATGAAACACATGATGTCTCTTATTTAGCAATTTCACAAAGTTCCCAGTTACAGAAAGGAAGGAGAAGCAACAAAGCTTTCACAGGTTTGGAGATCTTCAAAGGTAAGGAAACAATGGCTCTCACTGCAGTGGCCTGGAAATACTTCTCTATCTTGGTTCTTTGGCTCTGTAATGATGCTAAGGAGGCCTGAAGCATACCAGATTTTTCAGCTCTTCATCAACATTTTTGTCATTTGTCAGCCACGCCGATTGTTGGCTGATCTCATTAGGTAATACAGGCTAAGCAACACATCATCGGGAAGAATGCCCTGCCAAGGTAAACCTACCTTGGTGATTTAATATGTCAAATGTATCCTTTCAGGCAGAAAAGCATCACGGTTAGGTCTCTTGGGAACAGACTAATCTGTTTTTCTCCCTCTGAACAGGGCCTGGCACCATGTGTCTCCTGGGCTATGGCGGGGCTCCTACACATCACCGCAATTACATGATGAGTACTTGTCTCATCATGTACTAGCACTTACAGACATGCCAGCTAGGAGACATAGCTGACATACCCACAATGCGTTGTCACAGTCTTGTGACACCAGTGCCACATTTGCCTCCAGTATCCCAGGGAATAAATTAAAGATTTCCCTTTTCCCACATTCTGTTTATCTAAATCCTCCCTCCCCTTCTGTACCTCAGCAAGGCTGCCGCATCATTTCCTCAGCTCCTTCCCTGACTTTGAGGTATCATTGCTGACACACTTCTAATGAGCTGCCACGTATCATATATTGATCATCCTGGCCCCCACACATTCAAAATCTTGTATTTTTATACCTCTGACACCCTTCATTTCCTGTAGCCTTGCTTTTAAAGTTGAGCAAACCTGTTTCCCCATAGCGACTGAACACAGAGGATTTGAAGCTGAGCCGTTTTTAAATTCCATTGTTACGAGCAATTATAACTGAAGCGATGTTGCGCTCGCTGCTGTTCCAGTTGACAGTCCCAGCACAGTTGCTTCTTTTTACTTAGCCTGAAATTCACCAGTGAGTTTATTGCTCATCCAAGTGGGTGACTAACAGCAACAGCTTTAGCAAGGAAGGCATTGTGTACGTAAGGAGCTGTGCAAGCTTCCCCCAGAGCCTGAACACCTCAGCTGTGACCTGTTACACTCACGTAATTCCAGTTCCGATCTCTGTGCGAAGACTGTCAGATTGTGCAGTAGGCTCTGTGCTCTGAATAAGGACGGGTGGAGGGAGGGAGGAAAGGAGAAGAGGGAAGCAAACAGCATCTAATTCATGATGGGAAGAGGTTAAAATGTTGGAAAAGCTGATCCTTTCAAGGTACTTAAGTCAACATCTAGTGAAAGCTAAGAACTCCTCTGGGGATCCAGAAGGATTTGTTTAAGTCCTATTATAAGAAAGATCACATAAGATTATAAATCCTCAAGTGTCTTCCCCTCACCTACTCTATTTTCATTCATGACCTGATTAGGGTTTGAATCCAGATCCCCTTAAGTGAATAAAGCTCCAAAGACCCAGATCACATAAGACAGTAAATTTTTTCTCGAAACACACTGCAAAAGCATGGGAACTTCGAAGTTGACAAGTCCTTACACTCGAATCTTTCCTTAAAGGAGACAATGAAAAAGGCAAAGAATCATCAAAAATGTAGCTAAGATAGACTAGCACTGTGAGTCATTTCACTTATGCACCCTTTCTACCATAAATAATGCATAGATCCCAGTCTCATTTACATTTGCAGCCATGGCTTGCATTTATGTAGAGAGCACAGGCTGCAGGATGACACCTGTACCCGTGCATATCCTGAGACATTTGCTGTACCACAGTCCAGTCCTTTCCTCGAGGCAACTCTAGACAGCACAAGCAACCTGCACTTACTCACATATTTGCAATACTTAAAGCAAAACGACATGATCGTTGGTCTGTACCTGTTTCTAGGACAGGGAGGAAAAAGAGGGAGATGGCTATCGACCCGGCCTAAAAATTTACATGTGTATAAGCTTGTGAAGAGAGTTAGTGTGTGAAAAGGGCTAGAGGATTGAACGTCCCTTTGTTCAGCGTAAACGTCCCTTTGTTTACTGAGAATCAAGGCAGGGGAATCAATTGCTCAAGAACCCAAACCTGGCTGATAGAAGATACCTCTCGCCAGCCAAGAGTTTCCCTTGGGGTTGATAAAGCAGAAGCGAATGGGATTTTGTATGCTTTTTGTAAATAACCCCGCATCTCCAAACTACCTTTTCCCACCACTTTTTTCTTAACAAACAACCCATAATGCTCAGTGAGGAATAGCTTGGTGGTAATGTCACCTGTGCTTGTCTTCCATAAACTGCACTGCAAAAATGTATCTTAAAAATGGGCTTGGCGTTCCCTTGTCTGCAGACAGAGAAAGACGCGGGTAATGCAAAAACCAGCTGCAGTAGATATCTATGAGAAACAGGATCTCAGTTCCTTCCCCGTGCTAACCTGCTAGACTTACATCAACCCAAGGATTTAGGAAAGCTTGAATAACAGGTGGAGAATACAAACACCGCTTGTAGAAGACAAACTACTAGAACACAACACACACTGCCCGCCAAAAGAAAAAGCCCTGTTGAGATAGCTGAGATTGCTCAGGAGCCTGTGCTTAATTCTAAGGATAATTAGGATTTGCCTGGAGCCAAAGTGGATATAAATAGCAACTGAAACCTGCTAGTATCTTTCCTCCATCAGTTGGGCCATGAACTGTTTGGCAAAAGGGACTCTTTGTGATACTAACAAGTTGTCTGATCAATCACAGCATATCAGCACTGACTCATGCAAGCTGCAAAGGGGTTTTAAAGGCCAGGGAGAGCTGGTCTTTTGTATTCTGGCAGCTCCTCACTGCTGCTTTATACCACTCCCTCTCAACTGAAGAGTCTGGAATAAATGAAAAAAAAAGGAAGAAAAAAAAAGAAGAAAAGATGTCAGTTGCTTCACAGTGTTTAGTGCTCCCGTGGAGCTTAATTATGTGGGAACTGTGATATGCAGTCTGTCAGCTAGGAGGTGGCAGATCCCTGTGGCACAGTTTGAAAGGTGTGGCGAAATACTGCTCCTTTGCTCTAGACCTACACATACTGTATGGCATGCTCCGTGCAAACAGCAGGTTCCCACAGTCGTGTGTGGGTTCCTCACGTGCAGCAGTGTGCTCCTGGATTCAGCTTCCAGCATCCCCGTGCACACTGTAGTTTGACTCTCCAGCTAGCAGAACGGCACATAAATATTTCCATCTTCACCAAGTAAACAAACTCACTCGTGTTAGTTTCCTGCTGCTCTATAACTCTAAACCACATGCAGGGCTCAGTGATCAGCACCATAAACTTGCAAATTTTCGGTCTCTAAGTCAGGACTATAACCATGGGAGATGGTGTATTAGCCCCTAGGAATGCGATAAACGTAATTCAGCATTCAGCATAATTCTGAAATGAAGCAGTGCAGAGTCCATCTTCCAGAATATATTTTCAAATGTATTGCATAATTTTCCCGTTTTTTAATTTTTTAAATCATGAGCATTGGAATCATTCATTTCTAAGGCTCTCTCTTGTGTTGGTGTCTAGCTGCCATAAAGAAAGAAAACTACAGAAAATTTCCTGTCCCAGTTTGTATTTTCCACTTGCAAACATTCACTCCATTCTCAGAATTAACAAGGAACAGCTTCTTTTTCTACTACATGCAGGAGGTGCCTTCATAAACTTGTCACATCCTGATGTTAGTAGCATATGGTATTGAAATATGCTCTATGCAGTTCCCACTGCTTAGAGAAAGAGCTGTTACAAATATTTCAAGCAACAGTTTCTTAATTTTGGATCCGATCCTACAGTGCACCTATATTTCTCTCATGCTTTTACACCTAACTGTATAATGAAGATGTCCCATGAAGTTTCATAAAGGATGAGTTAGACCATAGGTTTTTGGGGATGTTTTAAAAATGTATTAGTAGATACTCCACCCAGCCTTTAAAAGAACATTTAATTTCAAATAGCATGTGCATAAGACAGAGGCTGGTTCTTTCTTCTTCCTTTTATACAGTAGAGAAGAGAAAATCCTCATCTTTTTTGTGATACCATGAAATAAAGGAAAATCTATGCTGTACATGAGGAAAATCAGCCTATCTTGCTTTACAGCTCAAAGAATATAGGCTGTGCCTTACAGAACCTAGATATACTTCTTGCCCTGGCTGCCTTGTGAGTTGAAATGTGACGATACAGAAAACAAGAGATGAGAAATTGGAGTCTTAAGAATAAGGCCAGAAGGCAGGACTTCTCAGGGATTTAATATGGAACTGGAGTCAAAAGATAGAATTGGGCAGAGGATAACAGGGTTAGTCCTGCAGATATACTGGGCAGCAGGATATGTCAGATGGGGTCAAAGAGGGGCAGGATCACAGCCGTGGAGCAATACATGGAGTTAAAAGTTGTCTTCCATGAAGAAACTATTTCTTATCTGCTCCCTCAAAAGGATGCTGTAAGTGTCCCTGGGCAGTGTAATGCCATCCTGGCTCACTTTTCCCAGAAGATGATCGAACTGCCACTGGGGAATGGCTTAGCTACCGGTATTCGCCTACCTAGTTGTTCGGGTCGGGGGGGAGTAGAGAAGATAACTGGGTGGTTTTATGGCATGCTGGTACAATGGTTTATCGGGGCCTCCTGTAGCCCTCTCCCTCCTCCCATTTTCTAGGTGATAGATGGTGTGTTTCTACTCATTCCTTCACCCTGGACTTTTTGCCTACCCTTTCCAGTGCTTGTCTAGCCACAGCTTCTTACTGTAATGGCTGACCATTGCCTGGTCTCTGCCTACTTATTTCTGCAATGTATCTGGGAAGGGTAATCTTTCATACTTGACAGGAGGGGAGCTCAAGTGCAGAAGAACTCATCTCTAGTTGCACAGGCAATTTTGTGGCTAAGCAGGGAGTTGAATGAGGATTTCCATGATTAAGGTGATGTCCTAACTTACTGGCTATAACTCTTAGGCCATACGTCGTTAGTACTGAAAGCTTCAGGGATTTCAAACTGAACCGTATGCCATTATTTTTCCACAATACGTGCTACCCTACAACAGTCTTGCTTCCCCTCCTTCTCCCTGAAATCACGAGACTTTTCTCATTGGGGTCAAACCTACAGACACCTACTTAATCCAATCTGACTGCTAAAGCCTTGTGCAAAACAACACGGGTGAGAAGGAAGTAAGGAATGCTTGGCTTGCTCTGAAACTTATTTACAACATAGCAGCAGCTAAAGAATACAGTTATGGCATGCATGAAAAAGCAGCCCAGGATGTTCTCCCTCGGAAAGCCTCAGGGTGAAAAATTAAGGCAGGGCAGGTGAATTGAGAGATGCATATGTTTAGCACATTTCCTGTCTCCCCTTAGTAATGCTGTACTCTGAGTGCAACAGCACACACTGCTTCCAGTCTTTAACTATCCAGTCAAACATGACCATTAAGCGTATTCAGGAGAAAATACAAACGTGAGAAATACATGATGACATCCTGTAGAAAAGACACACAGGAAAAACAGAGGGCAAACCCAAGGGCAATCAAACAAGAAACATGCTGCATAAAACACAGTTGATACAACACAGAATTCAGAGAGGTGAGAGAACTGCTTTAAGCAAAAACTAAAAGAAAAAAACCCAACCTCCTTCCCCCACATGCTGTCAGATTTACGGTTTCTATTCTTGAAATCTAGGGCGGTCAGAATAACCAAATTTTGATACTTCCTTAGGTCTAGCTAGACCAGATGTAATCTAGCTCTCAGATGAAAGATCTGCCAGGGAACAACAAATACACAAAGATGATTGTTAACAAAATCCTTTGCAGGGCAAGTTGACCTGATACGTTATTGTGAAAAGAAACAAAGCAATGGAAACACCAACATAATTTGTATTCAAAGGGAATAGCATGCACAGGGATACCACAGGAATTTGGGATAAGAGTCATACCAATCTTTCTGCCTCTACTTTTCTTCCTAAAGCATTCTATTTGGCTTTATTTTTGGCACAAACGGCATTATCTTTTGTCCACAAATTACACTTGAAAAGAATCACATATTTTAGGTTTCACTTAGATTTACCTCTGACTGGGAAAAGAACTTCTTACAGTCATGCCATCTAGCAGCAGTTTTCAGTTGTGTGACATTATTACAAGACTTGTGGTGTTTTTGAAACAGGATGTATCCGATGTAAACACTGAGCAAGCAGTGAAAATAGCAGCTTGAAATTTAGTTAAAAGCACACAAACAAGTAAGAAAACAATAGACTAGCTAACATTTCACATTCAGACATCTAAAGTTAATCCCCTAAAACAAAGGTTGCATCTGGATGCCTAGATATTATCTTTAGAACACCCTTAACCACAGGTTCCATGAGTGGTGTGTAGCCTCAGAAAACTCCAGAGGTTATTGTTTCTTAGCTACAAAGTAAGTAAAAGCTACAGTGACAAAATCAAAACATGGAGATTTCCTGGGGCCTTCTCTCCTATTTTCTCAGCTGTATTAATCATGTCAGTTAGGACAAATTTCCTACTTCCATCATATCAATCATTTTGAGTTACCTGAAGAAACTGTAGAGTAGCTAGAGAAAGCTAGGTCAATGTGGATATTTGAGGTAAAACAAGATGCTTCCTCAGGAACGACGTGATTTTGGAAACTTGGTGTAAGTTATGCCAAAACTAGAAAGACGAAATATTAAACACAGATTACCTGGGCGCCTACTCTAAAAGCAGCTTCCACTTGAGCTTTAAGGATGTTGCACTTCATATGGTCAGGTACAGAGGAAGGCGACACAGGGGCATGAAGAGTCTTTTCAGACACTTTCTTGTCTTCACCCTAGATTTAATATAAAAGACAAGCACAGTGACATATATTAGAAATATAAGTTAGCAAAATGGTCGAAGGTCCAATTTTTACTTGTAACAACTTGATTCAGCAATACTGGATAAAACCTCCGTGTTCATACCCTGATAGATACATCTTAAAATAAAAAGTTTTCAAAATATTTAATGACTTGATACCATTTTCAGGACAAAAAAAGCCTCAGGGAAGCCTGAGTAATAGACCGATGTGGGGTGAAGATACATAGAAAAAGCCCAGCCAGGCCCTGGAGTGGTTGCCCAAACCTGTGATCACACTGAGGAAGGAAAACATTGTCTCAAAGTATCCCACAGCAGGCAGAAGAAGGAAAAGTTCACAACACTCAACTATAGTGAACATTGGTTTCTTACATTACCCTAAGAATGTAAAGGGGCTTTGCAAATTTAACCAGAGCGATTTGAAAGGATCTCCATGTAATTGCAAGCCAAGCAAAATCTCCTTCATCAGAAAGAAAAGAAAAATCCAGGGAGTTTAAACATTGCTGCTGCTGTTTCCACTTGATGTCAACCCCTTACCTATGCAGTGATCTGGATCAGAAATCTAAAGCCTCAGGACAGCTAGTTTAGTGACCTGTTCAAACATGACCTAAAGGCTTTGTGCCTTGAACAAACTACATCCAGCAGAAACGCCAGCATGAATAAACTTCCCATGCAGAAAAGAAAAAAAGAGAAAACAAAAAGGACAATGTAATACTAATGTATAAACAAACGGGGTATGAATGAGACCAGGATTGTAAACACGAACTCTTAAACAATCAAACTGTAATATCTTACATATTTTTAAAGAAGAATTGGGTGATGGCATAGCAGCCATTGCAAACTTTCCCATTCTTCCTGAAAATGAGACAATTACAACCGAGTAACAGCCTAGCCTATGCATTCATTTTCCACTCTTACTGCTGCAAAGAGTGAGTGGTTGTATACACCCAGACAGAACAGGTATGTAATGCTGTCATTCAGATTTCAGCCAAAACAGGTACAAGGCATCAGTAAACCAGGTCCAGCACATCCTTGAGGTTCACCTCTGGCAAAGTATTTCAAGACAGAACCGATCATTTTTTAGCCACTGAAATTGCCATATGATTAGCCCTTTAACTTCAAAATCTGCCTCATTTATGCTTCCTTCTGCCCTCCCCCATGGCATCCCACTGGCTGACGGTAACTATAATCTTACTGACTCTTCTCTCAGGTCCACGAACAGTCACAGATGAAAGGGAACATCAAGATTCGGGGGACACTTTCTGCAAGTGGAGCAAATCACAAGTGCAGTTATGTTGCCTGAGGAAACTGTTCTGCAAACACTGGGGAGGGAAAGAGCCAGACCCCTGCAGAACTCTACTGAGACTGCAAGATATTTCTCATGTGTAAGCAAAGTTGGTCCAGCAGACTTGTGCATCCAAAATACCATAGCTGCCAGGTATGGTTTTGAACAACTGTCTGTTAAAGGGTTGCTCATCGTGAGATTGTCTCCTCTGGCAAATTTCTAATAATTCTTACATGTTTATTTGCCGAGCCACATTTACTGGTTTTAGTGGAAGATATTTTTGGACTTTTCATTCTCCCCACTTTCCTCCTAAGGGAAAAAGAAAATACTTAAAATGAAAAGTGACAGCATCTAGCTGGAACAACTTACGGAACTGTAGTCATCTATTCAGTCTTGAATATAACGGTAGTTCTGGCAAGCATATGAAAGAACCCATGAAATATTTGTTTGCCATAGGTATCTTTTTCTGGGGTACTCATGAAGCTGAGAAGTGGAGATACTCAAAAGGACAAAATTAACTGTAAAGAAAGCACAACTTTTCCTTCACCAATAGTCTTGGTAGTCACAGTGCACTATTACACACTTTAAAAGGGCTGCTATTATTGTCAACTTTTAAGTGTATTGATTTCTAACAGCAGAAAGAACAACGCACTAAGCAGTGGCATTTCTAAAGGCCGTGCAAAATCCCACCTTTGTTTTAACACTGGATACTAATTAAATGTCATTTCAGTCAAGCAAGATTAAGCAACTGTATTTTACTAGCTAAATCAAGACAACTGATGCTTGTTCAGGGGACAAGCTTGTTTCGTAACTTGAAAAGTTCCAAAGTCCCATCTATCTGTTATTCAGATGGATATGGATGCTTTTCAGCCCTTATGTTCTTTCTCCCCTGCCCAATTTCCCCACATTGACCAAGCAAGATAGAAGCCCTCAGGGCTGTCCTGGAGCTGGGAACCCTCAAAAGGTCCAAACCTCCTGCTGTACTCAGGATTATATCGGATGACTCCGTGTAATGGAGACTGTCCCCAGTGCAGGATCTGATGCGCAAGTCTCACATTGAGATTCCCACAACTTGAGAGGTCCAAACGCTGATGCTTGCTGACCTGGCTGAAAAGGGAAAGCTGCTGCTGCTGCTGGAGGTTGCAGACTTCTTAGAAGCCGTTCCTGGGCATTCAGTTCTGCTTTAGCCCTTGTTTGGGTCACACTTCAAGGGTTTCACCTTCAAGCAAGCAAAATTTGCTTTGCTCGCACCCCACCAGGAGCAGCAGCACCTTTAGTGACCACACATGAAGAACAGACATTGCTGCAACCGCTGCTTGGCCTCGACCTGCTCACCAGATGCTGAGCCAGCAGCCGAAGGCCACCACCTCCCCCTGCCCTAGTAGAAACGCTGACTGCACACAAACCCCACACGGGGCTTGGGAGTGCTCGACCTGACCCAGACCTCCTCTAGCTTCTGAATATATGTGAAAGGCTTCTTTGCCAGCCTGCCTTGGCAACGACGGACGTTTCTGCCACAGTGCAGCATATCCTGAATCATTACTGAATTCTGCTCTCACATAGCTGATTAGCTGAGACTATTACACATCTAGTCAGTGGCACTGAAGATCCAGACTAAAAGTGAACTCAAATCATAGAACAAAGTAGCACCTCCTTACTGCAGACTACTAGCACTTCTAAGCATCTATGTAAGTTCCTCCTGTTCCTTAATGCCACTAATCTTTACATATAAGCCCGTTCATCCCCCAGTTTAACTCCTAAAGTATAACTGTCATCAAGAAGGCAAAAGAAAAAAAATATTACAGGACTATACAAAACCATACAGTACCTTCTATGGTTCATTTCACTACTTTATAAGAAAATCAAAGATTTAAAACCTGCCTGCATTAGGAATCTCTATATACTATTGCTGCAAGAATGAAAGCTGTAATCTACTTTATTTTGCTGTATAATAAAGAAATCTTACATTTCCAGAATCCTTATCGCTTGCAGTGATGCGTGAAGCATGAAGATAGCAGCTGGGTATTCAAATGTTGTACCAGGTCGGCAGTTATTAAAATTTTATTTTCATTTATAAACTAAGAGCATTCTATGTGGAAGTCATTAGAAAACTAAACATGGCATAATGTTAATGAAACTTCCAATTTTATCATTTCTTATTATGTAATTCCAAAGAATCTGAGACGCCCCTTTCAAGTGAATGTCTGAGAGACAAACTTGCATGTGAAAGAAATAATCTTCTTGCTTAAAATTGCAATCTAAACTCATCCTAAAAGGTTTAGAAATGAGGAAGAAGACCATTCAGTTAAGATACCTGATAACACTCCAGTTTTCCATCTCCAGTTCTGCTGGTGCTAAAAGATAGCAATGTGTTCACATCACTTTCACCATTGATGCAGAACTTTATTTTTCCAGAGAAGAACACTGAAGAATTGCATTTAAATGGGTTTGATAGAAGTGGGTTGAACAAGCTCAGATATATACACACATAAAACTAGATGCCTGTTTTTCTTTTTATAATTGAGGTCTTCAGTTTGCTTTTCTCCTCCCAAACATTTACTTTAAATGCAATTACATTTGCTGATCCTAGAACTGAAGGCAGATTTGTACAGTGTTAGATAATGATGACACTGGCTTTGGTTTGCCAAGCTAACTGAATATTAAGTACACGTACAGAATATAAAAATAGTTGCATGAAACACAGCGATACCACTCCTGTAGTTAACATTCCCATTCTCTCTGCTTTACAAGATTCATGCTTTGTTCCACATCGAACTTTGTACAAAGAGCAAGATTCATGATCTTTTGCCTCTGTGAATTTATCAATAGTCTCTTCTTAGACCCATAGTATGTTTAAAACACGTATTTAGCTGGAGACATCTGAAGAATAGAATTAATATTTTGTTTAGCAATGCAGGTCTATTCTTTGTTGCTAGTCTTCACTACTAGCGGGAGGTAAAATTTTAATGAAGACGACACAGATATATAGGTTCTGAATGCACATTAGCTATGTAAGGTCAAACCCTTTGGTTTCCTGGGACTCAACTACATCTGCAAATGTGCATGAAAATCTATAGACTCTTTTGCCCCCTTTCCATGAGGACATTTATTGAATTTTTTCTATGTGATAGCTAAGACTAATTATGAACAGATACCATAATAGCAAGACCTGTATGATTATGTGTTACTCTTATTTGAGGCAAAGTTTGCAAGCAGAAGCTGCATCTTTTATTAGAAAAATACATTTGGAAAAACGAACGAACAAAAAACCCCCTCATTAAGCTGTCAGATACACAAGACCTTCCTCAGGTCAACTGTCAGTTGGTCTAATGAAAGATATAACTCCCAATAAATCGTTATGCTTATATCCTTGGAGCAAACCTCTTTAGTTCCTGGTATCAAATTTATTTTATAAAATGCTATTGCTCAATATTATTAGATCCTGCCTCTGTCAATGCCAAGCTTCATGATAGCCTTACTGGGTCACGGTAGCCATGTTTCCCGGGGTATACCCTCTGATCAGTGTATCACACAGAAGAGTCTCAGATATATCAACAAAGCGAGTTGGTTTTGTGGGTTTTTTTAAACCACAAATGATTTTTGGAACCGCAGTAGCTTTAGTCTTTGCAGTTGTGCATGGGGCAGGTAGTTCCACAGCTTTTTTGCAAGAGGTATCATCTGCAAGCAGTCAGTAGTGTAACTGGGTAGCCCTGTAATGCCAGGGCTAGCATAATGCGTAGCTTATGCCACGCTAGCGAAAGGCCATAAGCTTTGAACAGAGTTTGCAGAGCCATTGAGGCTCATCAGGCTCACTCTGTCTGAACCTTTCTTGATCTGCCTGCAGCTTTGTTTTACTAGGTTTAGCTGTAACAGCAATAATTTTACATAGAAAACAGTAACGCAAGCAGTTATTCTTTGTAGAATGAGATATTTATGACTCTAACACAATGAGGTAGTCTAAAGCAACACAGGGCTGGTAGGATAATAGAGACCTTGAGAAATGGAGACACAGGAGGTGGTGTAGAGGAGCGCAGGCATGGGGTGATAACGCAAGGGGCACAGGCTGGCACTGGAGACCCCGCAGTTATAAACAACTCACCAACAGCCAGTTAAAGAAATGCAGACCTGGACCTGGACAAAACTGGTTTTAGGGGCAATGAAGAGAGTGAAGACATAGTATCTAGCATATATATGCAAAAGCAACCATGTATAGTAAATTTGTGTGTAACATGAAGATGCAGATCAATGAAGAAAGATCAAGATGTAAAAGCATGTCTGCAAACATACAAAAGGACCCGAAGTGGATCCTAGAGCAAGGAAGAAGAAACCATGAACATGATTATCGTAACACCCCTCTGCCTCCACCAGAATGAAATCACCAACCTTAGCACCCAGGGGTGTACGGAAAGGGTGAGCATAACACCAGGAAAGGGGTAGAAACAATCTGAACTGTATTAGTATTCTTTCCTTTTATGTAGTAATTACATCTGGACTAATAATTACTAGACTCCCAAGATTTCAGAAATGCTAACAATACATTCTTGGCTTTATATTATATATGTAATATATATTATTATATATAATATATATTATATATACACACATACACACATGGAGCAAGGGGGGATGGGAGAACATATTTTTCTAAGGAAAGGCTTGCAAGAAAGAAAATCAGAAATACATTCACAGCTACAACACTTAGGCTTGTCTCTCCTGGAGATTAAGGAGTCTGCTAGCACCAAAGGGCATGAAACGCATGTTAAAATTGACTTTATCATTCAGTAGGTGGACAGACATGTCCACTGTACCAAACAGCTCTGGAAAAGAGATTGGACACATCCATTCATCATTCCCATGAGACGAACTTTGCTGTAGCGGACAATCAAATTAATTAACTGCTGAATCTAATTTACCCAATTTCTTGTTAATTCTCCTATGGGTTGATTATTAAGCCTGACAAATTCCAGCCCCAAAGCACTTTGCTTGAAAAAATAATAATTTGCAACAGGAAAAGAGGGAGTGAAATTTGGGACTCCACAATAGATGTGGAGTTTTTGCTTTATTTTCAGAAATAGAGCAAATGAAGCAGCTTCATAACTGCTTCACTGGTTTTGTTTAAGCATAATATTTCAGAGGATGCAAAACCAGGGAATAAAAAGCACTTAGTAGAATAGAAATCAATGGAGTGGTGCAGGAGAGCTGTTAATGTTCCATTTTTTTTGCCAGAAACTAGACACACTGACCACTCATAAAGATCTGTTCGCTGCTGGACTGAGCTAGTTAACCACCATAACCAAAGGAGCTTCAGAGGCCACACTCAGAGCGAAAAATGCTTGTCACAGTTCAGGGCTGTTCAATCCTGTCTAACCTGCCCCACTGCCTTTGTGCTGGGCGATGCTCCACAGCATTTCAGCCCAGGGTTAGCCCAGTATTTACAGCATGTCCCTCTCTTTCATTGGAGAAGCCATCTGCTGAGGCGACTCCAGGTTCTGCTCAAAGCTCAAAGCCCTGCAGTTTGTTTGTTTTAGCTTGTGTACACATTTCACTAAGATCTAGGTCAGAAAATGGTGCTTGATGAAGAAACCACAAGGGAGGGGCCAAAAGAACTTCAGAATGATCTGTCGGTCACAACCCACAGCCTGTAACCTGAGGACTTGATCACTGAGGTGCTTTCCGGTGGTGACTCCGGGCACGTTTCAAGAGCATGTACAATTTTCAGATGGCTCAAAATGGCAATTTTAATAAATTTTGAGGGACTGGCCACCTTTGCATTCACATGGTAACGGCTATTCATGGGATTGCTGCCCAGATCTTAAACCCAAACCCTCTATGACTGCCAGGAGAGAGTTTTCATTAGACAGCCCATGTCTCTAGCCTTGCTTTCTGCTGAGCTTCTGCCAGAAATTGAAGCATTTAACAGCTCCTGGAGCTCATTGCAAGACTTTTTCATCAGCTAAACCTTGACTGATGGAAGTCTCACCACAGCAGACACAGGCTGCATTTACTGTGCAGCTGTATTTATTGTGAAGCACTGACTTGCTGTGAGACTGGGTTCTGCTAATTGGTCCTTAAATAAATAATCCATCTGACTGTGGACAAGATTCTAGAGCTGTCAGGACAAGCCAAAGAAAACCATTTATTATAGAAGAGCTAAGTTCTCCCTCCACGGATTTTCAGAGAAGAAAGAAGAGCAAGAAGATCAGAGGTCAGGCTTTGCCAGGCAGAAGTCTCAGGGACTCTTATTGGGACTACTTGCACAGTACGGTGGAATACAGGACCAAAGTGTTTTAAGCTTTCATTTAAAGAAAGAAAAAAGATCATAAATCTACTCATTTTGAGATCACAAGGGTACCATTGAGATCATCTGTTTGGATCTTTTGCGCAACGCAAGCCAGACTGGTTTATCCACTTTTGCACTGTGGTCAACATGGGGAGAGTCCTCTCACTTCTTCACTTTAGCCCTTTATATATGCCAAACTGAGCTGTCAATAAGCTCAATAGTGTAGGACCGTTTTGGACATTGCACCTAAGTGAATGTTCTCCGCTGGGGTTAGGACAGAGTATCAGTAGTTACATCTGAACTACAGTGCTCCTCTCACAAGACCTGGGTATTCACTGGATGAATCTGTGAGATGAAGAATTTTCCTTTGGCAAACTATGTCAATGCTTAATTAGTTTTGCCTATAAAAAACTGTACTTATTACCAGTTAAGACTATTTCTAGAAGAAGAACCTGAGAAATGTCCACGGGAAAAAGATGACTTCTTTTCCATTTCACCCCAGTTTGTCTACTTTATGATTTAACCTTTTATCCCCACTCAAACCAACCAGTCAGAAAAAATGACAGCTCCTCACAGCTGATAACCAAATAGATTTGGGAAAAAGTCTAAAATATTCCACCTTCATTTGTTAATTCAGAAGTCTCCAAAAGTCATGACATAGGTCACTGCCTCATGACCACGTTCATAAGGCATAAGGACTGCAGTCCTTAGCTGAACTACACCACCACCCCGTGATACACCCTGAAAACGGTTCTTCAAGCAAATCTTCATGACATAAAATCCAGTGCATTATGGATTAACTTTAATTAACTAGAATGTTGAAAAAAAATATTCTAAGATTTCATTTTTTATTAAAAACACCTGACACTGATTTTCAGTCTTGACTTCCATCTCCTCGACTGTCTCATCCAGAAAAAAAGAAAGATTATGCTATATAGATATACAGCCCCTTTGTGCTTGTATTTTTGATACACTTTGCCACCTCCCCTTTGATTTTAATTTCCCTAACACTTGTTGAAATAATATCAATTACAAAAGGCTGCCTGTAAAAGCAAGGTAAAGAAATTTAATTGAGTTCTCCCTTGAACCGACAGAAAACTCTCAAAACACTGTTTCTTTTAACAGGTCTGTACAGTCACTGGAGGCCCAGACCCACCTCATTTGAAGCCAGTGGCAATGTTCTCATTAACTTCACTGGGTTCAGCTCAGGACTGATGTGGTTGCAAACCAGAGCTGCAGGTCTCTGTGGCTCTATCCAGACTCAGCTCAAGGCACCCCACAGCGCAGGCCCAGTGGATTTTGCCTCACACGGATACAAGGAGCCCCTGACCTGGTGGCCTCTGATCTCTGGCAGGAACAGTGGGACATGGCTGTTTTGCCACCCCTGCAAAAACTCACTCATAAAACACCTACTAACATCAGATGCTGGGGAGGGTTTAAGGCGTAACACAGACTCCTCATGTAGAAAAACAAGATTTTTTTTTTTATCACTTAAAGTGTTGTTATTTTTTTACAGCTCTGGGCTGCCTAGATGACTAACTCTTCACAACTAAGCTAAAACTACATCATAACATTGTTGCAGCAGCTTCTGAAATTTTAAAAGGCAAAGTTGAAGGAAATGCTAAATCTAAAAACCAAACCCCAGTCCCGTAAGGAGATGGTGAGAGGTGATTAAAAAGCAAGCCAGTTGCAGATGAATGCTGATTTGAACTGGAGGTGAAAAAGCAGCAGCTTTTGAATATGAAGTGACAAAGGAGCTCTCCGGCATATATATGTAAAAGTAGATATGTATATGCTATACCTTGTTCATGCTGACGTGCAGGGCTGGCCATGGTCCAACTACCTTCACGCTCTCCGTTTCTATTTTCTTCAGATGAGAAGTTTCATCATAAAGAAGGGGAAGTCCTGAGCTCAGTTCTAAAAGATGCCCAAAAGAAAGAAAGAAAAAAACACAGTCTGAAGGGAGGCTGCAGAAGAACCGCAGAGCAAGACACTCAGCTGCATTTGAAGAGACAGCAGTCAGCAAACCATCTTCCCTGTAAGACCATCTAAAATGTTTTGTAATTATGCCTGTTGGGTCATTTTTGTTTTTTCTATTTAGAAAACAATTCCTCCCCCTCCTTCTCTCCCATCCCTACATTTCAGCAGGGCTTTTCCCAGCTTTGGGCTAGATACTTCTCTCCTTACACTCCCTCCCTCCCCCCCCAATATATTCTAAAACTCAGTTGACACCAGAGGGATTATTTATGCAGCCAAGGTGCCACTCTCAGAACATGTGATGTGTAAAGAGATCAGAGTATAGCTTTTGGCTTCTCTCAGACATCTTTATTTATATGCCAGCCTCCTTAAGACTGTTGTCAGGAATTTGCTGTGCTTTGTCAACAGAGATCTTGAGCAAACCACCGACACAGAAAGACAAGAAAAAATATTTTTTGAAACAGCCCTGAAAGGTCTCTGCCAACATCTGGGGAATGGTGTGGCATATACATGTATACCTGCAAGTCTTCTGAGAAAAATGAGCTTCATCGTGTGATGATTTAACAAATCCGTGCATCCTCCTGTATTTCTTTTTGCCATGAATTCTAGGTAGTAACAGTTGGGAACAATCCGGTAATCTCTGGAGTCTGATTCAAAGCCCACTGAAATCAATAAAAACCTTGCACTGACTGCAGTTTTGTTTGGATCAGGTTCTTAAGCTGTTCTAAGAATATTAAATATTACTCACTCAAGATCTAATTCTATAGCTGTTTAAATATACATTAAGGGCTTTGCTGACTAGAGACAGACTGCTAAAACCAGCTTATAGGGATATAAGCAAAAAACTGGTTTTGACATTGGTGAAACATTACCAGACCCTGAGGTAATAAGGTCCCAGAAAAAGTTACAGTATCAGCATTGACCTCCCCTTGGTGGTCTCTCATCGCAAGTTAGTCATGCCAGAGTTCGGCATTTCTCACATCACAGCTGCTTCCATGGATATGAGACTGTGAAACTGCCCAATGGTACCTGGGAATAAATTACCACAGTCGTAAGATAAGACACGATGATGTTTGGGTTTTTTTGAAGAAACACAGTCATTCTATTTTCCTGTCGAGAAAGAACATAGAGGGGCAAAAGTGCCTTATTTAAATTATTCAAGTTTGCTATGATTTAAAACTGACTTTTACGCTCTTTTTTTGTTTAAAGGGAGAGCTCCGGAAAACAAGCTAGCCAGTTTAGCCTTTTAACTCAACCTTGAAAATAGATTAAAAAAAAGGCAAAAAATTGAAGTCCTACAAAAGGCATACATTTCCTGAGTCAGCACTGTCTTGGCAAAGCCAGGCTTTCATTTCAAGAAAGGATCTAGCAGCACTGTGGTTTTTCAAAGCACTGTTTTCAGCCTGAAACTCAAGTCTGTATTACACCATTCTCTGCTCAGGGTTACACAAGGACTTTTGTAGCGAGCAGTTCAGGAATAAAGGATGTCTTTTTTTAAGTGATAACCTGCAAGCTCAGTGGCAAGCTGGGCTCCCTCTTCTCGTTCGGCATTTTCCGCCATAAAAATTCTGCGAGGTACGTTGCATACTTGTTGGCAGCTGCCGATGGATCTGCTCACATGCACCTGGTAATCCGTGCACGACGTTGCCATGCCAATTAGGCTTAGCAAGCGGCTCACCCTCTCCATGCAGTGCTGGCGCTGTAAGGCTAACTGCTGTTGAATACAGTGGTCCCTGGGACTGGGATTCTGTGAGTACACCGGGGGAAGATCTACTGCATAAAAAGATATGATCTGTGCACGTTAGCTTTGAGGTGAAGGGCAGCATCGCAAATACAATAATCAGGCTGAATGCAGGAAAAGAACATCTTCTGCTGAACTGCCTTCATAAACACACACGTCAGATTTGTTTCATCAGATTTCACTTCTTCCAGTAATTGAAGTAGACAAATTACCTGGAATGTGAAAAATCAGGCAGGTCTGGCCCGGGTTTGTTTTCTGTAACAAAATCCCAGGCGGTGTGTTTGCTGAGAAACATGCACCAGTATTTAAAGGGAACCTTGGCTGGGTATACTGTCATTTCCCTCTCTCCTGCCCATGTCCTGCGAATTGTGCTGGAATTTCAGCATTTATCAGAATAGGTGTAAGCGGAGGAAAGGCAGATGCTTTCTCCCTGTCTCGACCTGATGCCAGGTACATATGGGTGGGAACTCCACATTCCACTTCAGAGCTCAGAGATGAGTCCAGTCCATAGGAACTGGAATAAGTCACAAAACGCCCGTGGTCCCTTGGAAAATGACAAGGTAGCCAAACTGAAATGCTGGTGTGCACAGCCTCACCGCTGTCATCCTCACGGGGAAGCTTCCACTAGGATAGCATATTCCCCCCATGAGACCTTTTGACTCTCCAGGCATTTCCACTTGAGATATTTTGGTCACAAGCATGCTCCTCCCCGAGAAACGTCCCTAGGTTAGTGACCATTTACTTCCTAGAAACACTTTCCCAGCAGTGGCCTTTCCACACGGCCTGGAGCCAGACGTCAGTCCCCTGTGTCCCCAGGTTCCTGACGCAGACCCCTGATAGTGTCTCCTCTCTGCCTGAGTTTTCTTGTCCCACACGCTCTGCCATGTGTGCCGTCCTAGATAAGCGACTGACAGCCAGCATGCTCCCAACCGTTTCGGCACATACACTATGAGGCTTTTCCACAGGCTCTCTCTCTACAAGACGGTTTGCTCAGCTGAAATAGCCTGAGCAGCGTTTAAAAGGATCCATGAAAAACAAAACAAACCCACTGAGCACCAACCTTGAAAAGGCACCCAGACCTGCCACCTCAAACTGCAAGTGAGTAACTTTGACTCGGCATTTATGGGAAGCGGTCCTATCTATACCATCACTGCTCTAATGGTGTAAACAACAGCCTGAGCATGCCAGGTCTAACGCAGCATGCCTGTGTTAAGATGAGCCAGCTTACAGAGCAGCACACGGGATGCAAAACTACCTGAACAGCTCAGCTGGATGCAGCCGGCGTGCCCGCACCACAGCCTCCCCTCGGAGGTGCCCCTGTCCTTTTCTGCTCCCTTAGAGAAACCAGAATTGGCATTTGGCGCTACTGGCATTAGGCCATGTCAGGAACCAGCACCAATTCCCTCTTCCCTAATCAAATAGCTAGCATGAACCAGCCGTAAGCAGACAAAATGAAGAGAAAGGTAAGCCTATCTCCAGGAATAGGTGCTACGTGCATGTCTCAGCTGTTGAAGTCCCCTTCAGAGGATCGCAGCTGCCGGACAGGCCGGGGAGGCTGCGCCCCCTGAGTGGTATGGGGTTTGGGGGAGCGAGCTCACCCTCCCCGTGCCTGGGGGGACGCAGCCTCCTGGGCCCCACATTTCATCTCACAGGTAACACTCACTGGGCACAAACAGAACTGCTCCTGATGTTTGCCCTTATGCTTTTCTAAGCTTTTTCTAAGCTTATTTCACCAACAAGGAGGAGTAGGAGAGCAGCGCAGCCTAAGAGGAGACACAGACCTGGAATAAACACCCTGTACTGTGGTTTTTGCTGTTGTTTCTTTAATCACCTTCTGCTCTATAGGTGGGCCCGGCTCGGTGGGGCCCGTGGCAGGGCTGTGGGGAGCTGGAGACCAGCCCTGCTGTGGCGTCGCTGGGGCAGGGGTTGAAGCCCTGTGGGGCTAACACGGGGCCCTGGGCTGTGGGCAGGACAGGGGGAGCCCCCAGGAGGGGGACGGGGGCCGTAGGGCCTGCAGTACCCTCAGGGCCGGGACACTCAGCAGCAGCATAGCTGGCTCTGACCGAATTCCCTGGCATGCTTCAACTCTAATTTGGGAAAGAAAAATACGGGCTGGCACACCCCCCAGAAAGGTCACCGCCTCCTGCTGCACCAGGCTGACAGCCCGGGCGAGGCTTTCCAGCTCAGCCTTGCCAACATCCCTCCGCTGTCAGCGCTCAGCTGCTGTTCATGGCGGCCCTATGAACGGCCGGCCAAGGCCCAGCAGGTGCACGGCCAGGGCGAGCCGCCCAGCAGTTACCCAACGGGGTGGTCTGCGCTGCTCTCCCGGCCAGCGCCGGTCGCTGCAGACCATGGCCGAGATGCGGATACCCATCGGCAGCTCAGGAGTGCCCAGCGGCCCACCCCGGGCCTCCGCGGCAGCACCAGGCAGAGGGAGGCCGTGCTGACGGTGCACCATGCCAGCCCCATGCACTTCGCAGCACGAAGGTACGCCAGCATGGAGCATAAAATCAATGAAAGACAGCGGAGCACAGCACGTCTCCTGGATGTTGCTCCTAAGGGAGTAGCTTCACTGAAAGCCCCAGCAAGAAATTCGTATTGCTGCTTAGGATTCCTTCCCTAAACGTCTACAACGCCTTGCATTTTATTTCTTGAGCTTCCCTCCTAAAAACTGTTATCTCCCTCTCCTTGGGAAAGAAAATTAAAGAAAATGTTTCTGGGTTTCTGAAACAAAGTCTGATTAAAGCGCCTGTGCAGGTAGATGCCTGTGCATTACTGCGGAGGTGGGACAGCCTACAGTCAAGGTCACCCAGCATCATCCATTACAAGATTCTGGTTTCAGGAATTTGAAAGTTGTCAGATTAACTGCCCAGGCTGAAAGTTTCCATAATGGATGCCTATCTCACGGTGATTTGCAATTATAAAGGCAAAAACTGGGCAAAGGAAGAACTTATCATCCCCTTGAGGCAAGAAAAATAATAGAACATACCCTGTTTTGCCCATCTTCTGAAATTCTTACACAGCTTCAGCATCTCACACACTGCAGAGTGCAGAGATTATAAATTTGGAGAGCAAGAAAGTAGGATTGCTCAATGGCAGGCATGTTTCTCTTCCAGTTCCTGTGTAAACCCACAAACATTTGGCCAAGCTATGTACCCTTAAGAAAGCCTGTACATGTTCAGCAGCAGAGACTTACACCCAAACTCCCCAAGGTTGCATCAGGAACAGATAGGCTTCTCTCCTCTTTGCTTTCTACAAGCCAAAAATTTCTCCACCTAGCAAGCAAGCATACTCCAGTCGTGATGGGCAGGGCTGAGCAGGAATTGTTCCCATTACCCAAACTAAGAGCAAGATGCTGTTTGCCCAGTGCTCCAAAATTTCTGCTGTTTGTGCCCAGACATGAAAGCAAAAGTCAGATCCAAACAATGAGGGCTGAAGGCCAGCTGGGCAGATCAGCAAAAGACAATGGCAGAGGAGGACAGAAATGAAATGAGGAGGATAGAATGAAAAAATAGCCTGTTCCAAGTGGCTAGAAACTAAGTATCTGTGACTAATTGGGTATTTATTCAGCCATGGAACACCAATCTAACACCAAATCCCGTAACCCCGTAGCAAAGCCAGGAAACTGCAGATCTTGTCTCATTTGCACATACTACAAAGCTAGCAAACAGTAACAGGAAGCATATTCTTCAAGGAGAAAAACTGAAACGCATGTTGTTTTCCTTTCCTTTGCCTTCTTGCCAGAGACAAATCTGAAAGCAGCACAGTTACCGAAATGTCATTCACTGCAGTGGACTTACTGTTTGGGTTTGGAACTCCAGAAACAATGTCTTTGCTGTCGGGAACAAGGGCGCCATAATTTGCGTGGTGATGGTGATGACGGTGGTGGTGGTGGTGCCTTGCGGGCATTTTTGTGGTATATGGTGCTCCACCATTCTCCTCAATGTTGAACTGATGCAGATCACTGTTGTTCAAGGGATAACTACAAAATAAATTCAGTTCAAATTAGAGCGGTAAACGGTAGGACAAATTGTACTTTTGGAGAGACAGAATGCAAACTTTCTTGGGAAAAAAATGCATAGCTTTTTTTAAATAAGATTTTTAACGACGTACATCCCAAATCTTTAGTTTTCTGTTAACAGGAGGCTCATAAGGTGAGGAAAAAGGATGCCTCTGCTTGTTTGGCATGACCTTAATATCAGAATTATTTTTGACTTTACACACTACACAATCTCTGCTAGACTCTTATGCCAAGTAAAATTCTGACTGACTTAAGGAATATGATTCTCAAAAACATCAAAATTTTCCTGCAGGAATTTGCAACTTCACCTGGAATAGGAAAGTGGTCAGGCAGCAAACAATAACTCCTTTAAAGTGAAACTGTCAGACAAGCAGACCAAGAAACAGTCCCACAATAACACTACATTCCTGAGAAAGTTCGGGCCTCCAAATTTACAGTGCAAAATAGCTGTATGAAAAATTTGTGACTTGGGAAAAAATGCAGAAAGATCCCATTGGAAAGAAAAGGTTTTACAGGTAACAACACACAAAATAGCACTTGGTCAAAAAGGAATCATACCTCTGCTGGTAAACTGACTGGGGTTTTTTTGCATATGTTTAGTTAGGACATTAACTGTTGTCAGTCTACAACATATGGAGAAATGGAGAGACACTGAAATTTGAATTCATCATCACTAACTCAGAGGTGTCAAATGACACTGTTGATTTTCTTCAATAGTTTTAACTGATGCTGTTTCAGTTTATTGTTTGAAATGATGATGAATTTCTAGAAATGGTATTTTCTCTCCATGCCAGCAACCAAAAAAGACTGAGATAATTCAACATAGATACTGCAAATGACTTGAATGCGCTTTCCTCAGAGAAGTGCTTAAAATTTTTGTAAGGTTTTAACTTATTCTATAGTACTGCATTAGACAGTAGTTGCAGTAAATCAATTCATTCCAAGAAAAGAAGAATCCCCTGCCCATTTGAAAAATGCTAAAGAAATTATATCTTCAGCTGCATGGGCTTTCAGTTTGCTTTTATTACGAACGGCAGCTGAAAACCTGACAATATGGAATAAAGACAAACAGAATAATTAAAGGAACAATGAATAAATTATACCTAGCTACTTGCTACATATGTTCTCTGCAGATTACTTACTTATTCAAAGCAAAATTAACGAGTCATCTGCAAATAAACACATCTGTATAATTTCCAAAGATATGCTGAAGCATGCAACCCAGTACATCATTAATAACCACTGTCGTCTTAGTAACAACTTCTGACAACATGAGGTTTCTGACTGGGTAGTAATTGAATAACACTTTTATGCTGGTTGCTTTTTGAAAGCAGGAGGTGGGGAGGGGAATGTTTTGTATATTAATCTTGGCAGGTTCCTGGCATGTAGCAACGACTGCCAGTAAAGGCACTTCTGATGCCTTATTTGCCTTAAGGAAACAATACAAATAGCGGTCTGATCCACAGGGGACAGCTTTGGTGAGCTCAGATAATCGAGGACTGGTCTGTCTTTTGAAACCGCGCTATATCTTCACTGTTACAATCAAATCAAGCAAGTGTCTACTGGGAGAAAATGGTACAGGCTAATGAGATTGCACACTAATTGTAACAGCTCTCCTGCACTCTCCCTCCAAGCGCCTTGGATTGAAGTGACATTTTTTGACTGAGAGGATAGCTGGTTTTGTTCACACAGTTAAAACCCGTATTGGAAATAAGATCAGTTTGGGGCTGGAGCCTCAGCACGTCCTTTTTTTCAGTCTATGGTTCAATTTTTTTTCAAGACACACAACCCCACGTGCTTGGGAGTTGCTTTCATTTCACCCACTGGCAGGCTGGTTTAGCAGATTTTCAGCCGGTCTTTTCAAAATGAATGAGATCACACCAAATCCTTACATTGACTCCTCATATTGCTACGGGCCTGAGGTAGCTTCCATGCCAAAATGGGAATGAGCTGAGCAACTGAATTAGCCAAAACCCCTCTGGCGTGACGTCAAACATGCACCAAATTCTCTAGATGTATTTCTTGACTGTCCAGAGAGGAGTGCTCACACCATGTAAAAAGCAGGGAGACCATTACTTCAAAGAAGTAAAAAGCTAGCCTAGCACAGCTGATGTTCAGGTGTGCACTGAAGTCCTTGAGGACAGTAAGTCACAAAGCTCCGGCCAGGATGTCGATACCCAGGCAGTGCACTCTGATGTGAAATCCCATGTTGAAACTGCTGGCCCATTTAAAAGGCCGCAGTCATCTGCACTCTTCCAGGGCTGACAGCAACTAACAGATATTGAGGCAAACTCATCCGGTGGTCAGTCAACTCTTGCACTTCTGAGGGATATGGGGTTGGGCTGAGGAAGACTTTCACACCCATACTCTCACTACTAGACTGATGAGTTACTGAACAATCATAAACAACAGGGCTTGCAGCAGCCCCAGAGCCAATCTACTGGAAGAGTTGACAGTACGCAAACAAAAATATCATGAGTAGTCCAACTTCCTTTTCTGTGTACTCTCTACTATGTAATTTAGGGGCACATTGGACATCTTAGTGCAGTTTCTACAAGGTGGCATCATTATTATCATATATCACATCTGTTCTTCCCTTATTTTTCTGTTCTTCCATTGTCTTAAATCTAGAGGCTTGAGACTTTTTCCCTCAATGCAACTTTTTGCCATTAACTTTTCTTACTATTGCTTGCTTCTGTCTGGCTTACCTGAATAGATAATGTACTCATGCATCTTTCCCAACCCACAGATGCAAATAAATCACTACTTTCAACGAACCAACTTTCTGACCATATCCTGAGCCCTCCATGTTTTCATACTTGCTCCCCAGACATCAAGTAATGCTCTCAGACTATGTGCATACATGGACAGGTATCAGTTTTCATCCTTTCTCTTGTATTTGTCTCTTGTCCCTCCTAGTATGCCAGTGTTACACCTTTATTTTACCTTTTAATAGTCAATTGGCTGTCCTGCAGGTTTCCTCTTTTTTCTCTGTTATTTACCTGTGTAGTTTTCTCAGCAAGCTCCAGCTGCTTCCTATACAACCAACTCCTGTTCTTCAAGGAAAATGTGGCAGGGCCCTACAGGCTATTCTGTAAAGGAAGGAAACATTTCTTCCTTCTCTGTCCCTCCCTCAGGCAAAGCACTCCTGAGGATTCAGTTACCGGAGGCTGAACCTTCAAAAAAGCCACTCAGAGTTCATGAGACGCTTGGTATTGCCTTTAGCCTCAAACTCACAGTTACTTTTTCTGACCAAAAAGGCAGCGTATTGAGGAACAGGACAAATAACACACATCTTCTGATTACTTTTTCCTTTTTTAAAATTTTATTTACATTACTAGTTCTCTATCCCAATTTTATACTCCTCATCCTTTGCTTTAAAAGCTATTCTCACTTGACATTCTTACATTTCATGTGCTCCAGCCATCTGCTGCCTTACCAAACCACGCCTCTAGTGTACAACTCACACGCACAACAGTGTTAGGAGATCGTAGAAAAATGGGGAACAGAAAGGTATTTGAAAGACCGAACTATCCACCTCTCCCCCCAAAACCGAACTAAGCAGGCCTGTGTTACCCCAACTGATTGGCTGAACTGAATCTTCAACACCTTCAGTAGCAGACTCCATGACCTCCTTGTGCAATCAATCTTGGTGTCTCACCATGCCTACACTTACTCTCTTTGTTTATCCTGTCTCCGTTACTGCAATTTAAGCCTGCTATTTCCTCTCCCATCCACCACAGACGCAGGGAACAGGTTATTTCTTGCTACAGAAACCTGCGTTTTTGAAAATGGCTCTTCACATCTCCCTTCAGAGTCTGAAGAGCTCTGAATTCTTCAGTTGCCCCTCACAGGTCACACATTTCCTACAGCTCTGATACGTCTTGCCATCCCCGTCCGCCCAGCTGCCCCCTGCTCTGCCTCTGACATGCGGTGCTCAGAACTGGGCACCCCATTCCAGTTGAGGCCTTACAAATGCATTGCAAAGAGGAAGGGTTGCTTCCTGTGTCCTACGGGATCTACTCCTGTTTATACACCGGAACATGACATTTGCTTTTTCCTAAATAGCCTGGGGTTGTTGACTCATGTCCAACTTCTGATCCTCAAGAGCACTAGATCCTTTCTTAAACTGGCCCGGTTTCCACCCCCCACAATGTCAGCTGTGAAGCAGGTTACTCCTACCTAACAGTACAAACATACTATCATTCCTCCTGAGCTGCATCCTAAACTTTCTCATGTGCTAAGATTGTAACCTGTTCAGGACTTTTCTCTCATCCATGGCAGGTCTGGTGTGAGAGGACTTCCCATTTTGGTGTAACCTGTGAGTGACGAGATTTTTTTAAAAAGTAATTGCCTTTTTGTGCCATCCTCCCAGCTGCCATCCTCATCCTCCTGAAGAACGTAACTGTGTAGACCTGCATAAACATCTTTTACCTGTGTCCCAGAGCAGGCTTACTCCTGCACCCTGTCTGTGTCCCCTTCTTCCACACTCCCACCTGTCTGAAGTTACACTTGGAGAGCAAACAGTGGGGCTCTCTTCTCTCTCCTCCTTGGCTGGTGGGACAATAGCAGAAAGCAGGCTCAGACTATCATGCCTCTTGGATGACTCTGCGTTGAGTTTAGTCCCCCCCTGCTATAGCTGAACAGCGGTTTAAAAAAATCCCAGGCTTCTAGGTCTGGTTGTGATAAATAACGTCCAACAATTACCACACCCACCTCTATTCTTTGCTTTGAACGCTGCTTCTGCATCAAACCACTGCAATTTTCTAATATTTAAAAATCCTCAAGCTTCACACAAACATCTTCACAACCCCTCTCAATCCTCCCCCATCCGCAGCTCAGAGCAAGCCTGAGGGTGATTTGTGCAGCTTTCGGCAGCTCTAATCCACACTGCAGGCTTCGTGCTGAATGTGTTGTGAGGGTCCCCCAACCACTTCACTCCCTAATAGGAGACATTTCACCCATCACCGTATTGCAATACCTTTTCCAACATCGAAATGGCCTTTAGATGTGCTCCCAAATGGCAGTCAGTGGAACTGTTAAAGTGTATGTTAACATGTATGTGTATTAATGTATATGCATAGAGGAGAGATTCTCAGAAGTCTAGCGAAAGCAGCCAATGCGCGCCAAGCTAGAGGGGATGAGATTTAACAGCTATGTTAAGTCTAACATTCATTTTTTGGGCTGTGCCTCCCTTTGGGAAAAAAAAAAAAGACTTTGGGTTTATTCCCTGCCCACGCTTCAAAAGAAGTTAAAAAACCCCCAAACAAACCTAATTGAATTTTTAGCCAAACTTGCTTTAATTATGTTTAGAATCTCACACACCCCTTGTGTTGCTAGAGCATGTGAAGTGGCACAGAGAGCCTAGGAATTTTGCACTCTGGAAATTTCCCTGTAGAGAGGAATGAAGAGGAAACAGGGGGATAGGAAGAAGGCGGTGTTCTGCGTGAGTATCAATTAATGGCCAAAACCACTGAATTAAAGCAAAAGACTTTGAGAGGACCCAGCGTTATACAGGAAGGGAGCACAGACCATGGCAGGAGGACTGCTTATAAAAGGGAGAGGATGAAGTTTCATTTTTGCAGCCAAGGACGGGGACATATAAAAGCAATGAGTGTTCCTAAGTAAAGGGGGATTGGGATCACTAAAAACAAACCTATGTTGTTTCTTTTTTTCTGCACCATGTAACCAAGACCTCTTTGCTGGCCAGAACTGGCTTCCTGAACCGTGAGAAGTATAACTAAAGCTGACAGCGCTGTTACTCTTCCATGCTCTGCCCTGACACCACCAGAAGACAGGAGAGCTGGCCCGTTTGCTTCCTTTAGGGAAGGCCTGAGAAGATGTGTTGCAGATTTCTCTCCCCGCTGCCAGGGATGATCAGCAGTCCCCATCCATTCCTAGGGACACCTCAGAAAGCAGAGCGGGCAGCCAGCAGCCTTCTCCCAGCCAGACAAACCAACCTTGGAAGAAAGGAGACAATGGTGATGGGGAAGTGGGTGTTCGGAAACGGTGATGGGAGTGGGGAGAATTTCTCCTGTAGGAGATGAAAGTATATGCAGCAGCTTCCTGCATTACAAGATGCTGAACTAAGTTTTGAAGCAGGAGTAACCCGGAATTCTCCACAAGAAGAGCAGAGCCTGCGGCAAAGCATGTTCTAATAAAATACCAAGAAACAAATCTCAACTTGACAAAGCCATTGTCCTCACAGATTTCACCTTATCTACATAAAAGATCATTAAAAAAATACTGCCTTGCAAAACTGTCATGCAAAATACGCCCACTGGGGAACTAAACTTGCTTTTCTTCATTTACAAATGGTTTTAATTAATGATAACGATAGCTAATGATATTTAATCACCTGTCAAAAAAATTCATTGTCCCGGATGTCCTTGCAGATGAGAAAAACTCTGAAAAGCAGACACAAAATTTTCTAAGACGGATGAAATCCTCCCCCGAGTCAGTGCTGCCTTCCCCTTTCAGTCACAGGCAGACAATGTATGCCTGGCCATGGGAAATAAAACAACTTGGCGTGGCTAATCCAAGCAAGCTAGCTCAGGTTAAGGTAGGAGCAAAACCAATCGAGGAACTTAGGCCTCCGAGACAGCCTGTAGCTGACCTCGGGTTGCTAACCACGCTACAGCCTTTTCCACCACTTAACCCATTAAATAACTGGTCGTCGGAGCTAAGCGCATCCCTCTCTCTCTCCCTTCCTCACTACCACGTACCTGCCAAAGCATGCAGACAGAGAAGCAGGCACAGGCCTGAGGCTTAGCTAACAGAGGAGAACATGAGAAACCATGGGACGTGACAGAAGAAGTTGCTGGACATAACAGATGAAAGCGCCAGCAGCTAACAAATGTTACAGAGGGTGGTGCCCTGAAGGATTGCCGGATTTCACGGGTAGTTAAGGGAGAGATACATGAGAAATGGCCAAACTTCACAGAGCACTGAAAGGGAGTATCAGAGACTTTTTGGTGAGAACAACCCTGCAAGGCCAGCGCTGCCTAGGAAACCGTATCAATAATACCACATAAGGCCCAAACTACCTAGGTAGCCGTGGGAAATTTGAGTACGGACTTAGCAAAACTGGGAGCAATGCGTGGAAAAAGCAGGGGTAACTGAGAGGAGACGAGGGAAGGGAACGGGAGAATCCGTGTGCATCAGGGAAGAACAAGCATGGGAAAATGGAGAGGAGGGGGAGAAAAGGGACCAGCCACGTGTGAGCAAGCTGCTGGTCAGTGTGCTCGGCTGGTGAAGCCCCGATCACTGCAGTCTAGGCCATCTTCTTAACTGTAGTCCTACTTTCTGTGGGGGCGTACGCATACAGAATTGAGCTCTCTGTGCTGCCCCATGTTTGTGTGCTGCTGTTTGTGTCTGCGGGTGCTGGTAAAGGCACTGCTCTCCACCTCTTTTGCTCTGCATGGCTGGCTGAATGGGTGCTCAATCATAGAATCATAGAATCATTGAGGTTGGAAAAGACCTCTAAGATCATCGAGTCCAACCGTTGACCCAACACCACCATGCCCACTAAACCATGTCCCTAAGTGCCTCATCTACTCGTCTTTTAAATACCTCCAGGGATGGGGACTCAACCACTTCCCCGGGCAGCCTGTTCCAATGTTTCACCACTCTTTCAGTAAAGAAATTTTTCCTCACGTCCAATCTAAACCTCCCCTGGCGCAACTTGAAGCCATTTCCTCTCGTCCTATCACTAGTTACTTGGGAGAAGAGACCAACACCCACCTCACCACAACCTCCTTTCAGGTAGTTGTAGAGAGCGATGACATTTGTGTATTTGCATCTCTGGAATACATGCTCAGCATCTCTACGGGCTGGGCTCAGAAACCAGGAACTACAGCAGCCTCACATCTAGCAGATTAGGAAGGTGAAATCACTTTAGCATTAAAACCAATCCACTGGATTTGGCTTCCCTTAACAATATGCTCCCATCTTACAAAATCTCCTTTCCGTCTCTGTCCCTAAAAAGCTGAAATTCCTTGAAAAAGACACGTTTTTAAAGAAATTAATCAACCTGTAGAAGTTTCATGCTTCTAAATTATTCAGATTCTGAATGTTGCTAATGCCTTACAAAGAAATACGCGGTTTTCTGAATTTTCAGTAATTTGCCGTAACTTTAAAGTCCAGCGTGAACATACCCGACACCATTGCTACACAAATGACTTCAGTTTAAGTTATAGATTTCTACCCTTTTAACATGTTACCAGTAAAGTCACTGAACAGGTATAGTGTGCAGCAAGTAAAAACTCTCAAGGCAGGACAGAATTTTTCACTTAGTTGCTCAGAAAACAGTATTAACAGGTAAAAGTAACACAACATCAATTGCTCTGCACAGCAAGGGCTTTCTTATTTACAAACTTGCAACCTGTCCTGCCTCTGTTCTCACTGCAACACTTGGGCAACTCATCCGAGTTACAGCAAAAAACTGTTCATTTCATCTTAAAAGCAATTTTCAGACTTTTTTTTTAAAGTCAGAAATTGAGAACGAGACAGACACATTAAATACAACAGTAGAAACCTAAAATGAATGATAACAAACAGAGCCCTCCTGGGCTCAAAATTCTGATACAGAAGCAGTATCCAGTTTTACATTCAAGTTCCTGGAAGCCTTGCTTCAAATCAGCCTTGCTTATTGATTCAGTGAGCTCCAGCTGCTGAAGACACAGACGCCGAAGCCTCAACGCTCCCTTGCCTCTTTCATTCCTCTTCTCCATTCCCAGAGTCTCTAGCAGACTTCATTGCTTTTCCTTTTCCAGTTCCTCCCACTGCATGTTCCACTGTAAAACTCTGCTTCTCCTAAGCCCTCTACTTGAGCTTTTTGTTTCCCTGGCCCGTTTTTTTCTGAGCTCTTCCTTCCTTCCTGCCTGACTCCTACACTCCTACTGATGAGAAAGACTCGGCTCGGGGACACCAAGACGCTGGCCCTGCTGCCTGTCAACAAGGCCTCAAAGTTCAGGGGCTTGGCCCCTGGAGATGAAAAGGAACACAGCTACTTTGTAATCTGTTTACCTACCCAGTTCACTGCTACGTCATTACACGATTTAGAAAGCACTGGAGATGTATTAATGTTTTGTATTTCTTCTTCTCCAAGGTTCTCAAAATTGCAGAAATTGGTAATGGCAGGTAAATCACTGCGATTATAATTCCAGCACAGATTGTCATGGGTTTTGGTGTGGGGGGGAAAGTATAAATAATTAGCTTCTAATCTGGAGTTTAAATTGTATTAGACCAGTACTTCCTACTACTAATTAGGTGTGGCTATTTCTTTCATTTTCTTCAGGACACGGGAAGTAAAAGATGGTTTTCATTGCCTTGTTTAAAAAAAATACCATTTTTTATAATCTTTCAACATATGACATTGCTAAGCCAGGAACTACAGGTTTTCCAAATGGTTCCTATTTGAAACATCTGTTCTTGTTTAATTCAATACCTCTTCATCCTTGATATGATCAGCTGCAGGTTTTACTATTTGATAGTTTAAAGCTGAAGGTCATACTAGAACTAGGAAAAGGAAAAGGAAAAGAAAAAGGAAAAAACAAGCACATTACAAACTTACAAGATAAAAAGTACAAAACCAATCAGAAGTGGAAATGTAATTGTGGTGGCAATTTGAAAACAGAGCCCTAGGGGTATTTCCAATGGTTCTCCAGCAGCCTTAGCTCAACATTTATTTTTGAATTGGAAGATTCCTCAGTTCTCAGAAGGTATGATGACTAAGACAGTCATCACGAATGCTGCTTCTGCCAGAGAGAAAATGAACTGGATTTCTTCTGAAAAGATACATGCAACAGATATGGAAGATAAGACACCACCAAACCAAAAGGAGTAGTCCCACAGAGTCAAGAGAAAGCCATTATTCCAGAAACACAAAACAAAGAAGTAACACTGGGTCTAAGATATCAGGCTGGTGGAACTTCCCGCCTCCACCAATCTTCCCTCTGTGCCAAGTCTGCCAAGACTCTATCTGAAAAAAAAAAAAATCACCATCTTTAGGAAAGTTGGATGGGAGATACTGTATTTCTTTAAACACGACCTTTTTCTCCAGTTTAAAATGGAAGGTTATTACATGCTGAAATTAAAAGCAATATGCAAGTTATTACAGACATGCTTGCATTTTCTGTAGCGGCCTACTAATATGGGCAGTGGACAGTGCACAGAGAAGCTTGATTTGTGAACTTTACAACTAAATTCAGATTACCCCTTGTGAAACCAACTGTTTGAAAATAAGCTGTTTTGCTTTAAAGGAGACATGAAACAGTCATTAGTAAGTAGTTGAGAGCAGCATTTAGTCTGCAGAAGCTTTATTACTGGAAGTGACTCATACAAGGGAGGAACTCCAGCTGAATCAAGTTTTTATCTGTTTTTTGTGACGCAGCGGCAACAAGAGCGACAGCACATACACTCAGAAAGGAAGCCTATTTGGCCAGTCACTTCAGGGTACAACAGTACGTGGAAAACAAGGAAAACCGAACAAGGTCATCTTCATTATCACACAGTGCTTTGCAATGTACTCTTGCAATGCAAGAGAGAGACAGAGAAAGGTCTGGTCTGTCCCTTTACATTATGTTTTTTCTTATCTACTTCGACTAGTATTGTTTTTGTCCAAAAGCTGTATCTTTCTACATGTCTGGTGCCTGCTGAGAAAGGAGGACTGATTTTCCTGCAGGTCCTCCAACACTAAAACTTGGGAGCAAGCATGCCTAACAGCACTGTGTTTCTCCAAGCATTTGCAGTTTGACTGTAAAGTAGGAAACAGTATTTATTCTGAAATGGTTTGAAATCTCGATCCTCACACTGTAGCGCAAGTTTGGTTAGGGCGCAGAGGCTTGACCAGCAGAGTGATAGTTCAAGCTGGCTCTCAAAGGAGATTCTTGGCTAGCACAGTCTTGCCAAAAGGAGCTAGGGTCCTGGTGGATCAGTCCCTTTTCGAAGTACAATGCACACAGTCTCAGATCAATTAAAAAAAATACAGTTCCTATTTTATGTCCATTAATGCCAGCTGGTCTGTAGCAGCTCTGGCTCGAGCAGTCTCTTTGGCTACCATTAGCAATGCTGCAACGACAGCATTCCCCTACAAGTCTGCTCTCCTTGGTTCTCCTTTGCAGAGTAAGAGGAAAACCACTCATCATCAAGAGTCTTTCCAGAGATCTGCTGTGTCAGGTTAGATGGATGTGCGTCGAAACTCCTCTCCTTCGAGCTAGGTAGTCAAAGCGTGCCTGCTTGATACACAAACTGGAATAACTGGTGGAAAACCTCCTCTGAAAACAGATGATTGCAGCACTGAACCGTCTTCCTCCTCCCCCTCAGAAGGCTCCATCTAGCCAACTTTGATGCCTGAGAAGCAAGTGATATACTCAATTTAATTTCCCCCCCTTAGACGTTCCCCAGCTCACTCCTTGCCAGCAGCTGAAGTTCCATTTTCAAAGTTACTTGCAAGCTCTAACACTCTTTCTCTTGCAGGCTGAAGAGGCATCTTCTGCAACACTCATCCAGAAGGAAGGAAAAATGACATTTTACATCGCAAGGCCATAATATATGCTTTGTTTCCATCCACAACGTGAGAAAGCAATCCTCCTTTTGGTCAATTAGCACATGGGTTCACTGATAAAAGGGTCTGGAAGGACTCATGGATTCTTTTCCTTAAGCGGCAAACCCCCAACTGCCAGCTTTTGGAAACGCGTTACAAAACCCCATCCCTTTGTTCACTTTGCCTGTGACTCACATCAGCTAGAGAAAAATAGCTGAAAATTAAAGTTTAAAGAAAAAGCCCACACTAAAACAATTTACCGAAAGTGCCAACACTTTCAGTATTGTATTTCAGTATTCAGTATTAGCCGTTAGTTTGCGTGCCAGGGCCTGGCTGGGGCTGAAGAGCGATATATTTCAGCCCAAGTTACAGATGTGGTATCGCCAGCTTTTCGATTCCCCCACTGGTTCCTGGGGGAGAGGACGCAGGATTACGGAGTTGTTACAGGGCAAAAGTAACCCCCCTGCAAATCCGAACACACAGAGTGGAGAGCCAGGCCTGAGCTCTGCTGGGGCAGAACTGGTTTCCAGCTTTATTAAACGCAGGAGGAAGGTATGCAGAGAGACGATCAGAAGATACCCTCAGCCAAGAGGTATCAAGCAATTCTCCAGTGCGTGGAAGAACGCAGCCGATTACACGCTGGACTTCAGATCAGTGTTAATTTCTCAGACGCCTAGCACTGTACTCACACACCACCCCCCCCGGCCCCCCCAAGTTGACCCGAGGAGAGTGTTTATCACCTGTAATCGGATTACAGAAGAGTTTCTAAGTGTACGCTGGACTTGTAAAAAGAAGATTTTAGACTTGCACAATTAACAGACTTCAGAACAGGGTGGGGAAAGTTTGCACACACAGTTCAACAGGTACCTCTGAGAACGTGCTTCATTTGGATTCAGAAGGTGGTACCTCCTTCAGGCAGTTTGCAAGGCTTTTTTTTTTTTTAAAAAAAAAAAGAACTTTCCTCATGAGGAACTCCTAGTTAAAATAATTCAAGACAGTGCGTAAACCCTCACATACCAGGGCTATCAAGTCCCTGTATTGAGTCTGTGCATCTATAAACTACCAGTGGCTTCCTGTAGCAGCATGAATCTAGGATGCAGTATTGATTTATATTGCCAGAGCTCTCCCAATATTTTATTTTTAAACAAAAGGTGCTACTACATTTAACAGCTGAGTTAACCAAACGTTTTCCACCTTTCTCCTCTCCCTTCTCCCCATGTAATTTGGTTTTCACCTGCAGTGTTTTGTGTTGCTTCAAACAAGAAATTGTACTCCTAACATCACAAGGCCTGTATTAGTCATTTGTTAAAAACAATACTTTGTAAGTAACAACTATTGTAATTTTAGGAAAAAAACCAATGTGCTTTTAGATTTAAAGCAACTTATTTGTACTACCTAGTTCAGTGCAGGGGCACCCGATTCCACCTTTGCTCAGGTAATGTAAGCTGCACAGGTCAGTCAGAGCAATGCCGGGGTCAGAGAGGAAACAGGTAGAAATGCTCCCTCTTCCCAACCACATCCCAGCCCATTTGCTACAAGAAGCCAACTAAGACTAGAGCAAGAAAGGGCGGAGAAATTGATCTCTTCTTACCTATCCGATCGCTCGGTGACTTTGCTGGTACAGATTTCTGCAGACAGCAAGGAGGACGCGGGATGAAAAAGTGAAAGGGGAGTGCAGAGTGCGTGAGCTGCTTTGCCAGAGAAGCAGAACGACAAGTGCTTCCCTCGAGGTGACACACACAAACTGCAGAACACACAAGTCCCACAGGTTGTTCTTCACCCGTGTGCAGACCTCCTGCACGAGGCATTTTAACGCTTAAGGACCAGTTAGGCCCTGTGCTGTCTTTTCTTGCGATCTGTCAGGGAGATCCCTCATTCAGTGCACCTTCAGCAATAAACCAAACCACAGATAACACCACACGATGAGGAGGAACACTGACAACAAACCACACAGAAGCCAATGAAGTTATATGACAAGAACGGTACTGTATTATGAATGTAGGTGTGTGAATCATGAAGCAACAATGCTCCACTTTAACGTGAGTATTCAAAAAAAACTCCTCCAGAGGGCATTCAGAGCAGCAGCTAAACTAGGCTCTTGTTCCAATGGCTCCAACAAAGTTTCTCTTTCTTCCTTTCCCAAATAAAATGCTGCCGAAACAGAGGAAGACTAGCCGGGGGAAACTGAAGTCAGCCTCTGTGATTACCCACCTTAGGCTTACTCTGGCATTCTCACATCTCGGTGCACAATTGCTTTATTGTTTTCCCCCCTCTACAGACTGCACTGAAAACGCTGATCCAGCACAGCATTAGTGATTCCAGGGCAAAACAGGTACAAGTATAAGGTGTTTCGTATCTATCGACCCCCCCCCCCCCCCCCCCCCCAGTCTTTCAAAAATAAATAATGCATCATAACCAGAGTAAGAAGATTGAAAATTTTTATTTGTACTTAGCACATACAGGAAAGATCAAAACAAATATTAAAAGACAGCATTCGTAAACAAATATATTTCACAAAAAGTTATACACTATCAAATTTGCTCTGAAAAAATTCATGGTTATAGCTGTTTATAAATGTGTATATATCAAAATCAAGTTAAAGACTACTTCATTTTTAAAATATGCCAAACGAAGTTTCATTCATTCCAACAACTTCAGAGAGACCACAGATGTAAGGCCTAATTAAAACAAACGCATCAGTGAAGATGGCACTGTGATTTCCAGTTTTTAAAAAAAATAAATCGGCAAGTGATCAAAATATCAGCCAAGCCTATTTAAAGCCCTAGGTTTGTAAAAATATACATTCAACTTTGCAAATGTCTAACTTAAAAAAATAGAGCTATTTTACTGGCTTGTCCTCGTCTTGTAGTGTGCCAATCATGAGCTGTGTTTTTGAATCCACTCAGAGAAAAGTTATCAGTAGGTAGTTTTATGCGATTGTATAGTTCACTTCCATAATCACATTAAAAATAACAAGACAGCAGCACCCTTTTAGCAAGGATTCATTTTTAATGTTCTTGCCTTTATAGCAGCAGGTATGGTTTTGGGGGATGCTATCAATATTATCAGCACGTCAAAAAAGGAATACACATACTCCATGAAGTTAATTATAGTGTTTTTCCCTATACTTGTTTTCAAAGTTAGGCAAGCACCTCTATTTTTGCTGCAGAGCACAAAAATTAAAAAGAAATGACACCCAAACCTATGACTTAACTCAGTAGGCTCCCTTTGTTGGTGGTCCACAAGCCATCTTGATTGCCAGTGTGAATTCTGTTTTTTCCTCCCTCCAATCTCCTATTTGCATGTCAACTAAAAAACAAGGTTTCTCAAACTTCATCTATTAATTTGACTCAAAAGAAGCAAGGTAATAAAAGTGTCTAAGGCACAAGTGGCTGATCTTCAACCGCAGGCAGAGGGGTCACAGATTCGAAAGTACGGTAGAATGTAAATCCCCAGAACTATTTCTGGTCTCGGGGCACTGAAAATTCTTACCAGCTTTCACGAAAGGTTTTTCAAGATTTTTTACAAAGATACGGAAAATACTTTCCCCAAGAATGTCCATGAACACTAAACAAGGATGGATGTACATACAAAGACACACGCTTTATGCACAATACACTTTGAACATACTGCAGACAGACAAGGACCATGGAATGCAATGATCGTCTAAGATGGCAGGTGAAATGAAGATGACTGTTTTTCAGAGAGTCGTCATGAGTTTATCTTGGTACACCATACTTTGGACTCCTCCTAAATTCTTCTGGTTCTGTTCCTGGATATATTGTAAATTGCTGTCCTCTCCACTTGTGGGGGGTTTCCAATATGGCCTGTCATCATGATAAAGTGGCCTGTACCATTTGCACAGTTATTGGTTAGTACGAGATGGAAGTAAACTTATGAGTGCTACACAGTAACATGAGTTCATCCAGCAAGTGATAAGCATGCACACGGTGTGATGGGCAGCTATCAGTAAGGGAAGGAAACGGTGACAGACCTATAGGTCTGATGCAGAAGCCACTGAAGCAACTGGGAATCTTTTAGCTGATTTCAAAAGGCTTTGAATCAGAGCTCAGTCGTTAAAAACCCTCTCTGTTTTCAAGTGTTATAGACCAGCGTCGTGCATCAATGCTCCTGAATCCCAGAGGGATGGTGGGGAGGGAGGAGGCGGCTACAGGAAAACTAAATGCGTACAACAAACAAGTAAAATAAACCGTATCATGCAAAAAGCTGAGCTCATGAAAATATCTCCTTAAGGCCTAAAAAATTAAGAAAGGCAATCCTATTAAGAATGAAAATTGCTCTTCTGTGAACATGCCATCGGTTCAGGGCTGGTGCAGTTAATTACACTGAGGCAGCCTATAAGTTACATAGCTGCATTTTGTTAAGATGGACACCTAGAGTCTATAGCTAGTACAGGTATTTCTCTGTGACTATGTAGTGAAACTTGCAAAAGTACTAGGAGAAAAAATATTTTTTCCTGATGTGTTCATTACTTATTGCTGCTTAGGGATATTAACCTCAACCACTCCTACAGTGTCTCCCGAATAGTTGGGGGGGACATAAAGAAATAGAAGTTTTGAACAGTATGTAGTAAGCCACAATATTTAAGATTCCTTTATTACCAAACTAAAGTTGCACTTTTTATTTTGGTAATTTTTTTTTATGCTAGCAGAAACACAGGCAGGTTTAGATTTTACCTTTTTTTGGAGATATTCTAAAGTTATATAATGACAACTGTTAATTGGAATGATTTTTCTCAGAAGACTGAACATTAAGTTAACTGCAAACAAATAATGTCACTGAAAGGATTTTACTAAGAAGACTGAGAGACAATTCCACATATTATTTCACAAATTATTCAACAAAAGCCCACATATAACATGTATGGCACAGGTAGTTTCATTTCAGCCCTTGGCCTATTCTAGACTTGCACGCCCAGCAGAAAGAATTTCATGCATCTGTGGTTTGAGCTCAAGTTCATAGTTGGATGGATTAAGCTTTCAAAAATCAAGCTATCCAAGATGTAAAACATCCAACTCTTCCGCTTTGACTCCACGTTAGAGTAACTTGAAGCTTCCGCTTTAACCACATATTTAAATGCTTCTACCTGACTGGGACAAAAATTCTGAGCACCTCTTCTACCGAGCTCGCACGACTGAGCTTTTAAGTATGTTTTTTAGACTTACAAGCCTAGCTACAAAAAAGCCATTGTTCATATTTCACTGACCTTAATCTTTGCCCAGGCAGCGGAGGGGCTGAAGGGGGAAGTTGTCTACACACATTACAATACATTATTGTGCTTATTTCAGTATCACTCTGCTCCAGGGTGAACTATTTGGCTTTAAAATGTTACAGACTAGTATCATAAGTGAAGAAATCTTTAGAAAAATTTCAGCAAAACCTCAAACAATTTATAAAATCATTAACCTCTCTTGACAATCACTCTTTCGTAATGTGAAATTGTACATTTTAAATCACACACAAAAAAAATGGACAAGTAAACCCTAAAACCAGGAAGAATCTTGGACATGAAGTACAGGCAAAGTTAATTACCCAATTTAAAGTCTTCTGTTTCTAGCATAAATTTAGTATCTGCTTTACTGCTGTACGCTAGGAATTTTGAGATGACAATGACTATGTCTGCTTTTCTGCCTAGTAAGTATTTCTAATAACATATCTGCCTTTTTCCTGCATTCTCAGACTCAAACTCGGACCAAACTGTATTTTCATCCATTTTAAGCTCAGCCTCATCTCCAGAGCCTTCCTACACTAAGAATGAAGTCTCCTTATCCTGATGTAAGAATATAGACATAAAAATGTAAGATGAATAGGAATGAAGATTAGGGTATTGGTATTTTTCAGTCAAGACAGTAATTATTTGTCTAAAAAACTGAGTAACCTAAAAAGGTTACTTTTTATTAGGATAAAATAGCAGTTGATTTTTATCACGTGTACATGCACAGACACATATCCACCAGCAGGTGCGTGCCTCCACTGTGCGTTCCACCAAGCTGGTTCTAACTTGGACTGAATTTTTTCCAAAATTTCTTTTCACTCAATTTCTCCCATTACTAGTTACAAAATAAAAAAGTATGCGAGAATATAGCACAATAGCACATATAGGAATATTTTTGTGAAACAGTCTCAAAAACTCAATGTTATGATTTCACTAATTATCTGTAAAGTGCCTGATACATTGTTCCATGTACGTGTTATTTTTCCATATACATTTCTGCAAAAGATTAAAGAAGTGCTGCAATGCAAGAATTTGTTCACTCATAACTTTACTCTAAAATGAGTTTCTTCTTTGTCTTAGGAGATTAAACACTGATCAAATTGCAATTAGTTTTACTGAAGCCACTGAGCACCTTCCCATCCAACATACTCCCTGCAGAAATACACTGAAGTTGTATTTCAAATTCTGAATTAAAAATCAACCTGAAAAAAATTTTCATCAAGGAGATTAGGACATTCCAAAGCAAAATCTAAATTGAAGTTATTTAATACTGCCTCTACTTCACATATTTCTAACTTCTGTTTGCTTTTCGTGTGCAGAAAATCACCCAATACGTCCACCAAAGCTTCATGCCAACAGATTAAGACAAAGAAAGAAGAAATCATCTTTTTCACAAAGTGAAGATTGCTTACCTTACATTCACAGGTGTATGTGGATGCCAGTGTGGCTGAGCAGGATGTATATTAGGATGATACTGTGGCTGCAAATGAAAACATTGAACACGGTTAATGAAATCATACTAAGAACTCCCTATTAACTTCAACTTCTTATTTTCCTGGGGCCATGAGGAACATGCTCCCTGTGAGCCCTAGAAACCCCACTGTTTCATACCTTCTCCCACGCCATTTAGCATACATGAGACCTCTTGGTGATGAGCTTGCCTGTTAGGACACACTCATGGGAAAATGCATAGAAAATTGCTTTTCTGTTTGAGAGACAACCTGGCACATCTAGTGCTTCTCATAGAAAGCACATCAAAAGAATGTCAGCTTTAATCAAAGGTGGAGAGTGAGAAAGGTTACTATTGTAACAGCAGTCTTCAGGAGGTCACCTATCTTTGGTGACAGCATTTCTCTCTCTTATCCATGAGATCTTGAGGAGAAACAGTGAAACAAAATCACTAGTGAGGCTTTTAATAAAGAAAAGTGTTAAGACTAAGTTCTCATGCACACACTCAGTTTGGATGAAAGCACAGCTTGCTTTCTCAGTAACGCTGACTGCTAATATCACAGATGAAAACCGGGTAAGGTTTTTTCCTTGAAGTGGAAAGGAGCTTGTTTAAAAGAAAAACAACAAACAAACATTTGACCAGCAATGGGCTCCTTAAGTGTTGTGGCGGGGAAGATAATTGCAACTTTGAACTTCCTGTCACGGATCATCCAATGTGAGAGCCTGCTCTAGACAGAAGCCTTGCTCAGAGAGCAGTCTCCTGGGGTCCATCATATTTGCAGTCCCGAAGGTTTTAACCTGTGATTTCACAGAAAGGGAAGGGAAGGGGAAGAGGGTGGCAAATGGGAGTGCATTCAGCTTGCAGAGCATCCAAGAACACAGGGGAAGAAAGAGAGAAGAGTCCCTCCATTCTCCCCTTAACTCCCAATGTGATGCTGTTTATTTCTGAACCACCTCAGAGAATCTCACCCGAGACTAAGGAAACGGGAGCAAACCAGCTGTACTAATTATAGAGAGCAAAAATATTTACCACTAAATAAGAAAATGACAATATTCTCCTCAACAATTGTTATGCTCTTACCTGGTAGTTATGGACTTCAGGAGTATTTTTAGCACTAAGGGAGAAAAAAAATTAGCTTTCATGTAATCAATACATCTATGTCACAATTTCCTATAGTTCAGGGTTCTTCTCTTCAGGGAAGTATTACAGTGAAGTAAAATTCATATTCTTAAGTACATCAATATTTTATTCAATACATACACCGCAGCAATTAGGGTGCAAGAAACAGGGGTGCAAATTTTTTTTCTTCATTTTACATTTATGAAACAGGAACAAATAATGCTAGATAAGTTAGCGTAATAGCAATAAGCAGAAAGGAAATGTGCTTTACTTTAGTCTGATCTCAAACACAAAAAGAAAAAAAAAAAACGGAGGCACTTAAAGTCTCATAGGCAGTCCGCAAGAAGAATCTGGTGCTGCATAATGAGATTCATCCCACACCAGAGAATTTGTTTCAGCAAATCCTAATGCAGAAATGGTCTTCAGAATCCTGTTTGCCTGACAACAGCAATTGAAAAGTAGAGAGAACTTGGGCAGTCACTTACCACAGTTGTGCTGCTTTCACAGGATTGTTTGCTTAAAAAGAAACAAAGAGCCTTAAGACAGGTGAAAAAAACTTAAGACGTGAAATATCAGTCATTTCGCAGCTATTGTGATTGGGATGTTACATTACAGCTTAAGTGAATCCTCATACAGACACATTTGCACAAATGCGTCAGAATTGCAAGTGCAGCCCTGTGCTTTCCAGCATTCCTGTGTGAGTACATAAAGTATGAGGCAGACATGAACCTCCCTTCTATTTCTGCAAGAGTCAAAGCCCATCAAAGATGACAGCAGACAAGAGTATTCTTCCAAAATGTCACAACAGAAGGACTTTCGGCAGAGTGAGTTCTGCACAACCAGAGCACTCCTTTTCCTCACCTTGCTGTAGCTACCATGTCAATACCATTGAGTCCCTCGGAAATCAGAAGCTACCCCTTACAGCAATTCTGCATCTTACAGAAACCAGAGTATTCCTGAAGTTGGTAATGGCCTGTGTCTTACTACAGTGAATGATGGTAGCCAAAAAAGCCCATCAGTTGGGAATACGGGAAGGCACTGAGCAATCTTGAGCAACAAGGTCTTGGCTTGTGCTTTGGACAGGCTGGAAAGAACGGTGAAGAAGGCACCTGAATAACCGGGATGTATAATTTCTTCTTCCTGACAAACAGTGTATTTTTCAATAGCAGTGAAAAACTGCCGAGTGATACAGCTGAAAATCCAAGTCTCTGCTGAATGCAGAAAGTGGATGACAAACTGAATGAGACACTGTAGAAGTCTCAAAGAGACTGAGCTAGAACAGAATCCAATGCTTGTGGGCTGCAACTAGGTACAGGTCTTAATGGCCAAGAGATGTGTAAAAGACAATAATCTAAAGGGATTTTTTGCATTAACTTAACAAACACGCTATTGAGCTCTCCAGAGGGAGATCATCAGGGTATGAAAGAAGTTCTGCTTGGCTGCTATGCACAGAGAACTAACTAAGCATAAGCCACACTTTCTCTCTTCTCCCTCCGTCTCACAGACGTAAGTGCGGAAGCACTGAGACACAAGGTATAACCTGCAGGTCTGATGGATCGTGTTATTGTAAAAATAGAGTTAAAATAATTTATTCTTCCACTTATGAAATCATCCACACTTACCATATAATTGACTCTCATGTATCACACAACAGTATCTCACAAATTTAATAAATTTGCACTTCTGTAAAAAACTGACATGTACTAAGGAAGGGGGAGGGGGGCTTACAGCCTCTAGAAAGCATGCGTGCTTGCTATCCTTTTCCCCCCATTGTACATGAGAAATAAAAGTGCCCCCATAATACCACAAGGACTTTTCATGGAACTGAGGTTCATATTCTAGGAATGCAATGGAGTGCAAAGACATCCTAAGGGAACGTCAGCTCACCCCTGCTCCATACAGCAACTACACCTCCAGCCTCAAGTAATACAGAATTTAAAGGGGGTTGTCTTGCAGTGCTCCTTCCTAGGTTTTTCTACAAGGAGTAAAAATCTCAGCTTAAATTTTGAAGGACAAATGACAAAACTACAACGGAAATAAATTCCTTGTCATTCCATTCAAATTCAGCACATTTCAACCCTCAGAGAAAGCTGGTTAAGGTCAGAGTCTGGATAGGTGAATAACTTGCCATTACAGTCGTCAAAACAGCAACATCTGCATAATGAGACTGCTCAATAACCCTAAAACTGTCTGGCTAGATAAGCAAGTCAGTGAGGCTTTTGGACACTGCTCCACTCTTCATGACAAATGCACTTTTTCAAAGAAAATGTTACATGCTTTCCCTCATGGAGTTTGATGCAACTTTTCCTCCATCCTCAACTGAGCAACAAAAGAAACCATAGGCACCCTCCTTCTCCATAGATGGGGGATGGAAGAATTAAGTGCAGCCAGAGATTAAAAACAGTAGATACGAACAACGGGCTCTGACTTCGGAGAAAAAAACCAAACATGTACGTTCTGGTTTTTTAGGTGGTCTGACATGTTTTTCTTTTTATACTGTGGTACAGATTTTATGGTTGTCATATGACATTTATATGAGTTAACAGGACACCTGCATGACCGGTTCAGTGAACACATGTACAAACACTTACCCTTAAAAGTTGAATGCCTTCGAGAAGGGTATCGCTTGCTGGGCCTTCTTTCAAATGTACTAGTTCTGCGTAATCTTGTCCCATGTGTTGCTTGATACTCTGTCCGCCCACTTAAAATACAGAAATAAACAAAGTTAACTACTGCCTTTTGCTGGATGCTGTACCTGCGCCTTTGCATAAGCACAAATATATTGCTGTTACTTTGCTGAATACCTGAATCTGAAGCGTGATCCCAGCCTTATGAAGTCGGATCTACTAGATTTACTATTTGCTGGGGCTCGCAATCTGAAGAAAGCATGGTGCTCCACTGCACACTTCCACAAATGTTTGCACGTTTTGGCACTGTCTAACCGGAAAACAAACGTGTGCTCTTGCTCTCTGCCCTAAATGCAGAAACAAAAGCTTTGGAAGTTGGCATGCATGATATCAGTTACTGTCCTTGGCAGGAGAAATACAGCCTGGGCCAACCGTGTGCTGAGCCTCCCTTGTGTTCTTACCAGCCAGAAAACACACCACACTTTGTTGGATCAGGCCCAAGTAAGGGAAGAAAGTTACCTGTTCATCATCTTCTACAACCACAAGTGTTAGTTTGCTCTTTTTAAAGTCCATTTTTGTGATTTTAGGCCTAAACACAAGAAGCAAAAAGAAAATTAATGGAAAAATAGCATTTTGTAATCTAGGAGAATCCTCAAAAATGTATGAGTGATCTGCAATCCTGCAACACTTCAGGAATCATAATAGAAGTATGATTTCCTGGAAATGTGACTATTTTTCAATAAATATTTCACATTTTAGAGTGGTACTTCCAACCAGGCAAATTTACCTTCAGATTTAACTTCGTAGATTCAATCTACACTACAAAATATAGTCAAGACCCCATTATGTAAAGGAGAGAGATTTCAGCATTTTAACAGAAAGGAATATAACACAAAAACAGATTACCAAAAGAATAAGCCTATTTTGTTGGCTCCTTCAAAGATCAATATGCCTGTTGGTGTCAGTCCAAGAGCATATTCACAACCATCTCTTCCCTATAAGCAAGCACAGAATCAATAATTAATATGCCATTAGTAGTGTAAATCTTACTACAGTAGCATGTAAAAATCCATAGGTTTTAAACGAAACAGTAAGGTTTGCATATTTTTTTAACATTACAGAGCAGAAGAATATGCATCTGTATTGGGTGCAAACAGGCAGGTTTTGGCAAGAGGGGACTGCAGGGTACCCTGCGTGGGAGAAGGCCGTGTTCTGCCCCAGATGGCTCTGATGCCCGTGGAAACGGCCCCACACCAAGACTGCAGCCAGGGGAGCCCACACCTTGGCTCACATGTGTTTAAGAGCAGGCAGTAGCTGCCAGGGGAAGGAGACACAAAAGAAAAAATTTGAGGGACGTGGGGAAAAGCATGTGGAAAGGGACACTGTGGGGCACATGGCTGGAGATGCACTCTTGGGAGGAGCCTCTCCCTGCAGGAGGAGGTACTTCTGAGGGGCCATCGCCCAGGGGCAACCCACATCACAACAGGGACACCCTGAGGGACTGACCCACACCAGGGCAGGGACAACCCTGAGGGGCCATGGCCCATGGGTGCCTCACACTGGGTCAGGGACAGCCTCGAGGGACTGCAGCCCACAGAGAACGCCTACCGGGGCAGGGACAGTGGCCCATGGGTGACCCATGCAGCAGCAGAGGAGCAGTAAGAAGCACAGGTCGGCAGAGGAAAACAAGTGAGAAGCAGGAAGCAGCACAAAGAAACTGTTGTGTGGGTGACCCCGACCTTGCGGGCTGCCTTGGGAGGGACTGTGTAACCCGCAGGGAAAACAAGGGGAGCCGACACTAGGAAGAGGGGAGGAGAGGAGTTGGACTGAAGTTGAACTGGGGAAGGGGGAGGAAAGGTGTTTCTGTGTTTGTTTTATTGTCTTCTTTTTTTTGGTCAGTACCCAAATCAGTAATTAAATGTTTATGTTAATTGGCAGTATATTAAATTAAGTGAAATTCCCTGAGTCGAGACTGTTTTGCCCGAGACAGCATCTCCATTCAACGTTCTGACCACACATTAATAAAATAAGGTATAACATGGATCTTACCTTAACTACATGCATATCTACACCATACATTTCTAGCCATTTAGCTTTGTTCAAGTAGCATAATTCGGCCTGCGCTGGGCTCTTTCCCCTAAGAACATAAAATATATTTATAATTTACCATACAAAATTTTTGTCTGTTTTAAGTGTTTTAAAATTTGTTCCCCTATCCTGTTTCTTTGGGCCCCCAATCTTAATGCCACTAAATGGTATTTCAAGCTTAGCTTATATTTTTACCCTCTTCCCTCCAAATGAAAATAAATCAGAGAGACAAAAATTGAAAAAGGTCTAAAATTGCCAATAAGGATGAGAGTTCAGCTAAGACAGCACCAGTGAAATGCACCATATTTATTAACAAAAGACAGGAAAAAGCATTTGCTACTACCCTGAACACAAAACTTTGTGTGCATGTGTGAAAGAAACAGAAAAAAGATCAGACTGCTTAAACTGTTCTGAAATCATCTAAAGAAAAACAAAATAAGAAAAATCACCCTACCAACCTTCCCTAAATTACCGCTTGCCATTTCTAGGGAAAGGGAGGGTTCAAAGTCTATCTATAATACTTCTCAACTGACAAACATAATCACCATTTTATGTCTGTTGAAGGGGTTCTTGTGGACATATTTGACTTCGGAAGAGAAGAAAACCTCCTGTTGCTAGAGACACCACTCCCACACAAGTACCCTACCTGCACTCTTTCCATTTCTGAAAAATGTCAAATTCCATTGCTTCGGTCTGATTTGGTGCAAACCTGAATTCAGACACGAGTTCTGGTGTGTGCTCTGGGTGCTCACACTCTCCCAGCTCAGCTGCAATCAATCAGTTGAAGAGTTAAAAACATAAAGATCATGGGACAACCAGAAACATTTAATTCCATAATCTCCACAAAGACAATGATAGTTTGTAAGTTTCTAAGTATGTTGTAGAAGAATACACTTGTGCCAATGTTGTAAGTTAACCCCGCCCCCAAACTCAAATCAGATTTTACAGCGAAAGTCAGACAAATGCATTTGCGGGAGCAGTGTAAGGTTATGGTACAGAATTCTGACATTCAAGAATGTTAGAACTAAACCCGCTTAACTAAAGCTGCTTCTCTGGATTTTAAAGCATTTGAAGAAAATAAAGTTTCTATTAAAAACAAAAATCAATGCACTACTGTTTCAGAAGAGGTTACTTTGAAACTTCCTCTCATTGCAATGAGGTCATACCTTTCGTTCCAAAACACTTCCCACTCTACTGCATGCTTTGTTACATTACTGTTCGTGTCACAACATGAAGATAATACCTAGTCTCGGGAAACCAGTGATAAAGTTGTGGGGTTTTTTTTTGTTTTTAAATCACAGTGGTGGTGTAATATTCAGATTAAGTAATTTTTAAGGAAAGAAACGCTGAAGCATTAACATAATTGAGGTGTCACTTTCTACTTATTTACTTAGGGCCTGGTATCTTCTTTTCTAGGAGCAGAACACTTTCAAACTCTACTGAGCTCAGCAGGAGATGCAAGTGCTGAGCATCTCTGTGACTGACGCCCTTAACCGTCTTGTGCCTGCGACATGCTTTGCTCCTGGAACCTCTCAGCTATACAAAGAGCCTGCAATGTCACTGCCTCGGGACAGAGACAAACATCAGTGGCAAATACACTGTTCAGCAATACCATGTGTCACCTGACATGAGATATGATTCCAAACCAGGCCTTTGTCAGTTGGAGTTGCTTGACTACTACTACTATTACTACTAAAAATAAAATTAAAAAAAAGCATAGAGAGAAATGAAATCCCTTGAAGAAAACAGTTTTATTGCTTCAGGGCAGTTTTACACATAACAGTTGCAAAAATTTAACTCACTCTCAGTCTTCAAAAATACCTAGCAGGATGCATTAGAACGTAGAAGTTACATGCAAAATGCAATCTGTTGACTGATACACCTACTAGGTGGTTTTGAGCACTTGAGCTTCGCTCAAACATTTAGCATTCCTCAGGATTAACAGATTGAGTTCACCGATCCTCATTTCTAATTACTGCCTCACATGCATTTTTTCTTTTCGACAGTAATCTTCCATGGTGAGTTACAGTATTCTTATCTGTATGTCTTTTTCTTTAACAGAGATATCTCAGCTCTGCTGCTGTTTCATCTAAGTTGGAAGCCTATTTAACACAGATGTTGCTAAGAATTACTGGCAGTCCAGTCTCCAGTACATAAGAGGGAACCACAACACACACACTAGCAAGGAGAACTTCAGGGAAAAAAAGAAAGAAACTGAAGTTTGATGTGTTGACAACCATCTAGGAAAAACATGGGAGATTTCTCTACTAGTTAACTGAGAGAGAAGGCAGGGAACGAAGGCTGACTGTGCTGTAAAGAGGATGTGTAAGGATGAGAAGAATCATGAGCGTGTAGGACAAAGATACACAGAGAAGCTAGGACAGAAGTATTAGGTACAAGAAAAATATCACCCTTGTTTCTCAATAGCTGCACTCACTATTTATTCACTTGCAGGCAAACAAATGATGTCATCATTTTGATCTCTAAGAAATTGGTCTTGAGAGTAAGAGCCAGTAAGAGCCTCATCAGCTCCCCACACAGGGCAGAAGGACAGCAGAAGAAGGGGGAAGCGCGGGCTCCATATGAGGATGCTCTCACTAGTGTCTTTCCTGGTGGAATTACGTTCCCGAATGGCTCAGCAGCACTAGTTTTCAACACAAGGGCACAGCAGAGGACCCATCTCTTCATTTGAGGTTTTGTGACAAAGTATCATGCTCGGCATGCCCATCCCCTGGTCTTTTTTTTTTTATTGGGGGGGTGGGGAGGGTGTTACATAACACATTTATATACATTATCTGTGTTGTTTAATAAATAACTGCATAAACTGAGGGACATTTTTAAAAGGAAGTTTGCTAGAAAGTTTTTAAAAACTGCAAAAATGTGTTTATCTCTAAATATATTGTTGATTCTTTTACACAGAAGGAAAAAAAAAAAGTTTGCACTATCCCATGAAGATGTCTTATGATTAGAACTGAAAACTGGAGATCTGAGAAAGTTTTCCTTTTCAGTTTAATTAGTAGTTTCAAAAGCATACCTGGTTAAATACAAAAGCCACCACTAATGAGGTAGTTAAAAAAAAACTTACTCTAGTGGTGACAATTCAAGTTAGATTACAACCTTCCTGTAGATAATCCCTAAGTGAAGTATGTGATTACACAACTGCTTCACAAGTTACCCCATACTGCAAACCGATGTTATTTCCTACACAAGTTCCTTCACAGGACTGGCAACAAACCAACTATTTATGTTTGAAAGACGATTCACACAAAAGTGCCAGCCTATGAAACTGTTTTTTGAAACAAAGAAAGAATTACCGTAACAGAACAGCTTCCTTGATAAAGAAAATGTATGAAGTTTAAAGCTGTCCTGTAAAGAGAAAAGGCCTTTCTTTCAGAGGGTTAGAGCATCAATTCCTGAATAGCCTTTTGTAACTTCTTCATCACTCTTAGGAAAGCAACACTAAGGAGCAAGATTGGATTTCACAGAGTACATGTAACTACTGAGGAAGGAATAATCATCTGACAGTTCTTTAAACTCTTCTGCTTAGTTAAAAGCTTCCAATGTCAATGAAATGTAAGAAATGTTATCAAAAATGCTAATTATAGCATATGCCAGCAGAGATAAATAAATTAGTTGCAATAAGGAAATAATTTTGGAGAAACTTATTGTGATGATGTCTAAATTGCAGAAAACTGAAACTGAAAAAAGACAGCAGAAAAGTATATAAAAGCTACCACAATTTAAATATGTTCCCACAGACAACGTCAAGAAGTGTTAGTTTAGGTACCTAGTTGGAGACATTATGAACATGATGGATGGCTATTGTACATACTATGTACATTTACATAGTAATCACAGGTTTTAACTACTACCCAAAATGTTGAGGCATCAACCTATTATTCTTTGCTGGTTCTCCTTGCTTAGACCAGGGGTGAGGTTACTGGCATTTTTATCTGTGAAAATGGAAGCAACGAATCACATACGTGCTCCAGATTTTCTCCATCTCAAAAAGACAAATGGAGTTTGCCTGCAGCAGCTCTTAGCACACCTAACAATCAGAGCTGTGCCAGACTGGTGCAGATGGAAACTGAAAAATAACCCACTGCCTTAAGACTTACACCTGTTGCTGTTTGGAACTGAATTCCCAATTTTGACTGTCAAGTCCATCTAGAATCACTGAGTTATCTCCATTCCTGTATTAAAATAAGAGACTTTGCCTAAGCACTCCATGTACCATTGCCAACCACCAGTGGAACACAAAGAGTATTTTTCATTTCGAGTCATTTTGCTGCTGATATGCCTAGAATGATCCAGATCACTGCACTTTCTTTTAGAAAAAATGAACTTGATTTGAGCTTCATTACACAAGTTTCCTCCCTATCTGCAAAACAAACTGCCTGAAATGGAATGAAAATTTGTATTAACATGTTTGCATAAAAAAAAAAAACCACAACACCTTTTTCCTACAACAAACTAATGAAACCTAGTGTCCAAGGTTTGTTTTTTTTTTTTTAAATCTTGTAACCCTTGCTCCTGATACAGAATTAATCTTAGTTCTTACCTTTCCATATAATTCTCTCCTCTCCAGTACCTGCCACCCCCTCCCTCCTGCCCTGTAACCATCTCCTGTCTCACCGTGGAGGCTCGCTCTCCCAAGCACTGGCCAGGCAGCAGGCAGCCCATGTTCAAAGCTACATCCACAGGGACCTGCCTGCCGCAAAGCATGTGCTGATGGGACAGCTGGCTCTTCAGGCTGAAGAGGTAACAGTGTGCACACCACAGCTTCTCCCTCAGTGGGGGACTATTTGGGGTCTTTCTCTTCTTCCCTAGTCAGCCCACAGTTTCCATGAAACCTTTGTCTATCCATGCCTTTGAGGCTCCTTCCCCTCAGCAAGTGTGCCAACATTGGTTAATGTAGTTCAGAAGTTATGAATGGAGGGAAGGCAGGGAAGTGACCTCCCTAAAATTCTTCTCAGATAAAGGAATGGCATTTATATATGACCAGTGAGAAATCATTAGTAACAGAGTGAAAAGAGACGAGTAGGCGAGTTTTTTAATACATTAAGACAAACCACTTTCAAAAGATTGCATACCTTGAAGACACAGAGCTGCTAGTTCAACAGCAGTTTCATACGGGCATTTCAGTCTTAAAAAGAAAAAAAACAAGCTATAAAAATATCTTTTTTCTCAGTTCTTCTTGCAACAAAGCTAAAAGGTAGTCTGATATATGAAATGGAAATATTAACTTCCACAAGATCCCTTAAACCACAAACTATTAATGATACGAAACATCTACAATTGATTTTTACTTGCGTATCATGATTTCCTGATTTGGTACATTCTAATTAGCACTAAACATATGACATGCTCCACCATAAAACAAGCTTGAACTAATAGAGACAACACTAAATTGACTAAGAAATCATTTTTGCTCCAACACTGTATTTTAGAACATGTGGGGGGGTTTTTTTGTTTGTTTTTGTAATTAAAAAGAAAAAATAGAGCAGGTGTGAATTTATTGGCCAGGGTGAGACTATAAACACACAAAATATTTTTGCAGGGTTGACCTGTACAGAAAGCGTTGCACTTCATCTCTTCCTCCTCTATTTTACCTACCATACTGAAAAATATGGCAAGTCCATGTTACATTTTCAAGTCATAAAAATCAGAGGACAGTCTTTGCTCTCTCTATACATTTCCATCACCTGGTTAACCCATCAAAGGTCTTTACCCATTCTATTTGTCAATAATATAGTCATGATGCACACAAAGCCATAGATCTCTGTATTCTAAAGAAAAAAAAAATGCACGTGGAACTGTAAGTCATGTTTATAATCTGCACGAATACCATAAAGAATTAAAAAGATCACCTAGTTAAAGTAAAATTTTAAATCACTAAGAGATTAACTATTATAAATACTTTAAAATACAGCTGCAAGAGCAAAGAGGTACTTACTTCCCTGAAAGAATGTCTTGCCGGAGCTGTAATACAAACAGGTACCTGACAAATGAAAATTCAGAAAGTCAAAAGTATATATAATGTCATCTTTCCAGCCCCAATGGCTGGAAAAATATCCCAATTCATTGAGTAGTCACAACATTTTCATTAATTTGCTCTTTAAAAAAAGGGCCTTTGGGATCACTCAGATACACCCTGCAACCTTCAATGTTCCCATAGCTTTCACTAAAATCAAAAAGAAGAGAACAATTTTCACCTACTGGCTGTGTTCAGGACATTGTCCAAAGCCTTGCTGTTTAGGGATGGGCTCTATCTGAGCATACACCACAGCAACCTAAATGTTACTGACACTCCAATGTTGTCCTGAACTGGGTCTTGCCCAATTCAAACAAGAATTGAATTATATAGGATCTAGAGACAAAACACAGATAAAGGCATGAGGACCTCACAGGGCTACCTTCTCAGAAATACAGAACATGGAAAAAGTCCAAACTGGGCAAAAGGAAAAGCTCAGACTGAATTTTCACTTGAAATAGCAGAAAAGTTCTGAATAAAAGAAATCTAAATTCCACAGAGCCCACATATTTATTTAGGAGGGCAACTAGGAGTTTACAGCCTTCGAACTGTAGCAGTATTTTAAGATCTTGCTAATCTTCAGTTCTAGGCATGCTTCATGTTTTACAGCCACTCAGAGTTGGGGTTTGAGGCATGCAGAAGTGCCCCAGGCCATGCAAGAGCTCTGTACAGGACAGGATGGCACAGGCAGGCTCTGCACTGCTCCGGACACTGCGGGGTGAGGCTTGCAATGATGAGTGGCTCAAGAGAAGAAAGCATGAAGCACTACTGAGAGTCAACCTGGTAAATGCAAACATAAACCTCTCCTATCTTTACAAAGGATGCTAGAAAGACAAAGTGTTTTTCATCACAGAGTACGTGCTGTGAACGTGGTGAAGGATGAATAGTTGAAATTAGACAGGAGAACAGAAATGAAAAGGAAGATTAAAAAGACTTCTCATGATACACTAAAGAAGAATCAGATTTATCCACGTTAGCTCTGTGTCACATCTCTGATTCACATACTCGGCTAATACCTGAGTTGCCAATCAAACCTGGCTATTTGCGTGCATAGATTAAGGGTAGACAAGTATATTTCTTGTTCTTACTGTTTTCCCCTGATGATTCACAATCCCATGAACTCTTCTAAATTTGCAAGAAAAATCTGGGCAGTGCTTCTATCACTGTCAGTCGGCCTGTGCAGCGCTGCAGCTCTGCTCTGGTTGGTATGGCTTACTCTTGCTCCTTTTCTGCATGCAAACTGACAAGCATCAGCATCTCTGTTCTTGATATTCCAAATCAGCAAAATACCTTAGAAAATCCTCCACAACACACATGTACAGACACTTTCCTCTGTTGTTTTTCTAACTAAACTAATCAGGTCCCATAAAAGTGGCAGATGTCATCTTCCAAAATGCAATGGATTTCAACTGTGTTCTTAAATGGGAAAAAGACGGAGTGGGTGAAGGGTTTCAACACTTCCCCACTACTGTGCTAATTATGAGAAACTGGAGTCTACTAGAAAACAGGTCTCCACAAGGAATTTTGAACACTCCCCCCAACCAGGCCAGTTCATGGTTACTGTTAATGATCATTTTTCTTCCTCCTCTTACTCCCATTCCATTTCCACTTGGAATAATTCTGAGTATATAGTTGCTAATCTTCACTTTTTACTCAACATGCTACATGGAAAATATGATCCAGCCAGCATAAAAATTCTTAAAAACCCAGCAACATCCAAAATTACTTTCCCCAACAAAAAAGAAAAATGCAACTATTTGTTCACTGTAAAATCAGTTTCCAGCTCATTTTCATTTTCCTTCCATAGTTTCACAGTGGTCTTCCATCATGCTTATAATTAAAAAAAAATTGTTCATAACACTGAAAATTTAGCTGACTAAAGTGTTTTTCTAATTAAAATAGTCTTCTGAAATGCCACCTTTCAGCAATAATTAGATCACAAAGCATCAGAGGTTAATACTTGCAGAGGAAATGTCTTACTCGATCACAGCAATGATCACATAGCTCAGAAACACGCATCTCACAGTGACTAGGATCATATGCTTCAGAGGATTAAGCAAGAAATCTTGTGGTAGACAGTAATGGAATAATTTGACCACAGGGGAAATGTAATACTTGTCAGACATGCACCTTGATGTATGAAGACTTACATAAATTTTCAGAAAATATATATTATTCCTACTAATTTAACCGCATTTTCTCACTAGAGATGCCCCAAAATCATCCAGGTTTTTGGATTCTCTAAGATCTTATACTCAACTACATAAGTGGCAGGGAGTTCTATAGGTTAATTATACATTGTATAGGAATATGCCCTTTTATTGAATTAACACTGCTGCACTAAAGTGAAAACGGGTATTAAAGCCTCCATGTCAGTCTCATACGGTGGTGGCAATTAACTACTTTGATCTTGTCTCAGGCAGTGAAAAAAATACATGCTCAACACAGCAGGTATGAAAGGAGAAAGTAAACATATGCCTGCAGGCGTAAGTTTAATGTAAACATCGCGTGCACATGAACTACAACAATCTTTAAACACCTTAGGCTGATTGGGAGTACACTGATTATTGCCAAGCAAATTAGAAGACATAGAAAGCGCCCTATGGTGAGAAACAGAACAACAACAAAAAAAAAAAACAATCCAAAAAGCATTAAGATAGATGAGTACTATACAAAGAAGACACCAAGTTGGCAGATACAAAAGAGAAGTAAACCCTTTTCCTCCAGCTGCTCCTTTCCCAATTTTCAGACTATCCTCTAGATCACACCAGAGTGCTATGAACCCAGCAAGGTATAGTCCTCACAGCCCAGAAAAACAGCCCACCAGATTGAAACAGAAGACCTTCAGGTATTCTAAGGTGACTTTATACAATGCAGTCTTTACACCTTTTGCACCACAGAGAACTCATGGGGAAGTGGAAGAGATTCAATCAACCGTTAACCAAGAACTCAAGCTGTCTATTCCCACAATTCTGTGGCTTTTGTACCATTATTAGATCACGCCCAAGTCTCAGAGCAAGGGCGACAAAGCAGAGCACTGGCATTTTAGCAGGACATGATGGAAAATCCTCTCAGAGGTATGGCAGGTGTCTCTGGTGTAAAGAGCAGCTATCTCCCAGCTGCAGCTCTCCCCACCCAATGCTGCCTTTCTTTGCTAACTTCAAAGCACCAGAACACAGCATCTCCTACAGACTAAAACACTTGGAGAGGTTCATGGTTTTTGGCAGCAAATAAAAAAAGATGATGTTTCTCTGACAGTAGGAAAACACCTAAGAAGTCAGACAAAATGACCACTCTTAGTAAGAAAGCTCAAATCACCTGCTTACAGTACCCCCATGTACCTTAGATGTCTTATTTGCCACTCTGCCAGTCACCCACTTAACCATGCATAGTTCCTACCTTGTAAACTCCTCATGAAGGTTGTTCGGTTCTGATGAATAGTACTTAATTCGAAAATGCAACGTGTACGGAGGTCCAACTGTATATGCAGAGATTTTAAATGGGGGGAAAAAAAGTTTATACTAGTTGCGGTTCTGCTAAGGCAGAACAGCCGCCACCATCCCACAACCCAAGAAACCCAAAATGAAGTGTGTTTTTCAAATTCTTCAAAGCAGCAAATATTTCATGGTTTTAAATTTAAAAATGCATGCAATAAAAAAAAATAGATGATTACCATACTTTATGATACTCTAATCATTAGATTAATCAAGCAACAGTCCATTTGGCAAACATGTTTTTGTTCAAAGAGGTGTGCCCCACAGCACGCTGTGAATGACAGCAAGTTCCAGGTACACTGCCTGTTGCTGGGGGCAGGGGGAGATGGAATGGAGGAGGAGGGAGAGGGTGATGCTTCTTGTTACCAGGCACAAACACAACTCAAAAAAACCACCCAACAACCCACCCAACAGATCAGCTTTGGATTGATACACGTGAATGAGAAAAGGTAAGATAAATAACGTGAAAAGTGCTGGAGAGGACTCTGGAAGGCACCCATGAACACAGAAAGCTAACAAATTCCACAAAGTGGAGTTGCAAGAATTGTTGTTTTCTAATGCCAGAAGGTGAATGCTAGGTCTGACTTTCTATGTAACACAGATAATACAACGTTACCCACCTATCATGAGACTGTGACTAATGCATCCTTACCTGCCTAAGCCTCATCTTCCAGACCAACAGCCTGCTGGTATATTAAGTGGTGGAAAAATGACTCTTTTTCACACCTTTCTAAGGTCTTCTGTAACACCACATCAACACAGTATATATGTGCCTATTAACGATCCATTCTACTAAATGATGTGCAGCCAAAACTCCAATAATTAGAGCTCTGACGTTGTCTCCAATGATAGCTCCTAGAAGACAGGTTATAGTACCCCAGGCTGACAGTTAAGCACCACTGGTAAGGTCTGCATCAGCGAGATAAGGACTCTTACCTGCCCACTGCTAGGAAAAAAAAAGAGCAGTGAGCAACCTCCATCATGAAAGAGGAACTCTTCTCAAAGCACCTGCTGAATGCAAGGTAAAGAAAAGTATCCTATTGTGAGACAGACCTTTACAACACTCATCAAATTGCTTCCCTCTTCAGCGTTCCTCAGGGCAGGGCTTGGCCAATTTCTTTTTAAAACAGGCCCTTCACAGATTGAACACAGACAAAACAGTGCACCTAAACTGGTTGAAGGTGTTACAGAATCATTGATTTTCCAAATTTTAAGACAGATCAAGAAACTGACAAAGCTATCACAGAAAGTGCACCTGCAAATCACTTAATCACTTAAGGTAAAGCAGTCTGTGATGTGATGAAAAGGTGAGAGAAAGCCAACCACCAAAACCTTACCCATACCAGCTATCTTTACCATCTATTCTAGCAGACTGACACCCACACACCCTGGGGTGAAAGCAAACTGTCCTAAAGGTCTTTGAAGAAACTCCTCCACCATTTACAAAAATCATCTAGGTATTTGGATACTTATCGGAAAGAAAGGCACTGAAGCAATCAAGACCCATTTCTGTGAGGTCCTGCAAGGGGATCAACAATTTCCTTGCAAAACGCTGTATTTTAATCTCACAGAAGCGATATTATCAGTGGGCCTATGGCTGTTGCCAACTGCAGTATATTAATAAAACACGTTAGTGCTGATGCTGTACTGTACCCAAGCCTGCAACCAGATTATTAGAGATCCAGGAGTAGCTTGCCTGCCTTAGCCAACTTCCACAAAAAACTCAGTGGCCAAACCCAACCCCTCTACCCAAAACTGCCTTTGATGAAACAGTAGGTATTTCTGCTAGTTTTATTTATAACATACAAAAAAGAGGTTAACCATTACACAATGAAATATTTTCCATTTACTCTTTGGAAAAAAAACCCAACAAAAACAAAACCCAAAAAACCCAGGAAATCTGTTCTGGATCAGAAGCAGTGACAGAAACCGCGGTCTGCGTCCAGGCAGCCTGATTTCACAGATCAGACTGAAATTACCTGGCAACCTACTCTGCCTGAGACAAACAGCACATGTTTAACAAGAGCTCCTGGAGGCTGGTCTATTGCTTATAAGTGCTCTTGCATTTAGACCTGATATAGTCAGCCAATTAGCCATTAAATTAAATCTATTTCCTAAGAAATATTTATGCCATTAAAGGCCATATTTAAACATTCACAATCACGTTCAAATACTCTAAGTTCAAATTCTTAAGGAAGTAACAAAATAAACAGGCAGAGACATAGTACTTACTTTTTATTTGCTTCTTAATGAATTTTGAATGGTCCAACCAGTGCTAAAAAAAGAAAATCCACGTTTAAAAGCAGTTCCATTTCAAGATTTTGTTGACACAATAAACTAATTACAGTAAAATTTGCCAGATAAAAATCTCTTCGAAGGAAATATTGCCATATTTATTTCCTAAACTACTACACATTTGCAAAAGTGTTTATTTGCACATTTACCAACTTACCTTCTTTCATGGGGGAAAGCTTGACTTACAAATGCATCAGTACTGCCAGGGAAGTTTCACTCTTCCAGAGAGAAAACCTCAAAGTCCAAAGCCACAAAGCAGTGGTGTGTAAGGAAAATACCCTTTTGTCCCCAGGTTTGACTGTTGCCCAAGTGCCCCTGAGGACAGCAGGCCAAACCCCTGGGTTTCATTCTCCTTTCACGTCCCCTGTTTGACGGAGACCCTCCAGATTCTGTACTGTCCTGCCTTCCATTGCTCCATAGCCAAGTTTTTTCAAGGTAAGGATCAAGACTTAACCCCCACTAAAAACATTTGGGAAACATTGATGCATACCGCCCTCCCCTTTTTAAACTAATGGCAAAAGACCTTGAATAGATGCAACTATGATGACAAAAAAGTATGCTTCCCAGCAAAGTTTATGCACACTCTCGTCAGTGCAAGTTGCATCTACAGAAGAGTAACCATAAACATGCTCTGGTGTAAATTTAGCTTAAATTTTTGACTGTCTCTGTGCAATGTCCTACACAAGGCTGCAATCTGATTTGAAGCAACCCCAGGTAAATGCTCCCGTTGCACAAGGTAATAAAATAGTATTTGGACTTCCTTGAAATAAATGTTTTGCTATCTTTATATATTTATTTATTTTAAAATAATAAACTAGGTACTATGGAACAAAATCTTAGCAGAAAAAAACCTCTTCCTTCCTCCCTATTAAAGCATTCATGCTTTCAGGAAAAGGAGAATCTCTGAATGACTACTTATGATTCCACTAACACGGCGCTACCATGGCTAAATAAATGTGAAAAATTATTTGTTGGATAGTAATACTGGTATTTATTTACTAAGTATGTCCTCAGCCAAGCCAAAATTTATTTATCACAGGTATAGAAGGGTATAGATCGAAAGTCTGACAACTTACGACCCTTGAGGTAAATAAATCTCACAAAAAAAGAAGAGAGAGAAAGAAATGGAACAGTTATTCTGAAGGTGCTTTTATTTGCATGAGACTTGCTAGACTCCCTTAGGTGAGGCTGCCAAGGAATCCATCCTTACAATCTGAGAAATCTCTACCAGAGTGGAAATAAAACATTGCAGCAGCTCATACAAATAGATCCCTTAGAGCTGCAAGCAGTTTATTCTGTCTCTACTTTGCTCTCTTATGAAGAATTACACCAGAAACCACAGCAGTTTACAGCAGCTTTGTGAAATTTCAGATTTTTGATAAGGAAAAAATATCAACATTGAAACTTTGCTTTTTTAACTGAAATTATACAAGTCTGTTACTTTCACACCTCCAGGGCAGATTAATTTTTTATGCTTCAAATACCTAGCTACAAAAATGTCTTTCTCCTCGATATTTATTTTGGCTAAAGATAAACCACTCACAAAGACAAATATACCGATTCCATTAAAAGAAAAGTTTAGCTTCATGTTAAATAAAACCAAACATGAATAACATCTATACTACAGGCAAAAATCCTCCAATAACTTTTAATCTGTGACTCATGTTAGTACCATGTTCAGAAATAAGCACTGCACAACCTGAACTACAATAATTCCCAATGAAATAACAGCTGATAGTGCCAACCTTGGAATGTGGTCTTCTAGGTGTATTAAAAGTCAAATAACAGCAAGTTTCAAACTGATTATTCGTAAGTGTATATACTTCAAAGAAAGTTTAAAGATAACTAACAGGACTCTAGGAACTACTTGAGCAGACCATTAAATGAGACTATAGCCTAGACAGGAAACTATCATTCACTCTCTGTACCCAAGCAGCCAGAGGCAGACTGCTCCAGGAGATAAAACACAGCAAGCATTAAACTCATCTCTCTTCAGAAGCAAGAATGAGCTGCAGTTTTACCCCCATCCCACATTGCACATCATGGTTGTGTGTGATGTGGCCACCACACAGATCACAAAATAAAAATAAGGAGGTAGGACATGGACTGGCAGTATTATTGGCCCAGAGTTCCCAGGCCTGGCAGTTTTCATGCAGATTTCTGAACCAACACCAATTTAAAAGTCAGATATTTTGTGCAACTTCTGTGAAAATTAGGCTGAATTTCAAAACTCCTTTGCCTCAGATAATGTCAAAAGGCTTCTTCATCACACTGGAAATCACACCAGCTTTCCAAATGTCCCTCTGAGCTCAAAAAATTTCGTAGCTTTCTAGCTAAAGTGAAAAAAAGGTTTGGGCTTGGCTACATACTGCTTGCTGACTCAAGAACAAGAAAGTGAGAGCAATGAATTCTGAAGTCTCACTAGGAAGCTGAGTAAAACCAGAGGGGACCTTCTGCTCTCTCAGCACCTATGACTAGCTCTGCCTATCTTGTGCTCTAGCTAAACAACTGTACATCATTTCAGGATCTGAACTCATCAAAGAAACTTAACTATGGATCTTACAATGTAGGACTGAGGTTGACCACAGTCATTTCAACTATGTAATGCCACATTCCCCATATCCAGTCTGGACTCAGAAGTATCAGTGCAGAACAAGGAGAAGGAAAGGGATTAATTGGTTTAGGACTCTCATGATAGGAAGACAGTGTCTAAGCTACTTTGCCCACAGTAAGGGAAAAAAACCCTGCAAACCTGGTCAAACTGCAAATAATCAAGATTCTATGATTACTTTAGAATAGAACAGAACAGAATAAATAGTTCAGTTGGAAGGGACCTACAATGATCATCTAGTCCAACTGCCAGACCAATTCAGGGCTGACCAAAAGTTATAGCATGTTATTAAGGGCATTGTCCAAATGCCTCTTAAACACCGACAGGCTTGGGGCATCGACCACCTCTTAGGAAGCCTGTTCCAGTGTTTGACTACCCTCTCAGTAAAGAAATGCTTCCTCATGTCCTGTCTAAACCTCCCCTGGCACAGATTTGAACCGTTCCCACATGTCCTGTCACTAGATCCCAGGGAGAAGAGATCAGCAACTCCCTCTCCACTTCCCCTCCTCACGAAGCTGTAGAGAGCAATGAGGTCGCTCCTTTAATTCTGCCAGGTAAACTGGAAGTTCAAATGCTGGATTAACTTCCATTTATTCCTGTTTAATCCCAGCATAATTTCTTTGCTTTGCCAAATGAATAGTATTTCCTATGGTATTAACTGACATAAACCAGTAGTCACTGGTTGGGATTCATGTGTTGAAAACACACCAATCAATTCCACATGAAAGAAACACCATTTTTAAAAAAGACTGGAAGCACGTATTTATCTCATTAAGGTCTCCTGTTGATCACTCCCTTTTTCTAACTGAAGAGGAAAAAATAAGTACCTAAACACTTCGTAAGTGGTAGCAACCAATATTTTCTCCAAATAGTCACGCAGCAAGGGAAAGATGTATTTATGTGAAGATATAGCAGATAAACTATAGCTACTGAACAGTCTACATAAGGACCACAGTGACTGCCAAATGAAAACTGAAAGGGGGGGTACCACAGGTTGACACAAACCCATCACACACCTGAGCTTTGCAAATTCCACCGCCTCTCTACTTGGTTCCTAAAAGAATGAAAAATCCTTGTCTTGATCTATACAGCCCTCAAAGGTGACCTGAAAAGGAAAAAATTGCGTTTGACTCTTTTTGGTTGGCTTACTTTGCTAGTTTAAAATGCATGAAGAACATCTTGAATAGACTGTTTCCCTTATGGTTATTTATATACTTAACTATCAGTAAGAGAAAGCTCATTCTTACTGGAAGTTTTATTTGCTCTCTCAAAAATATTGCTTAAATGCTTTCTCAAGCCTTACCTGGAGGTACCGGAGGGAGAACCGTGCTAAATGCTCAGGTTCAGAAAAGAAGGTGTGCTAAACAAAAGCTGGCACCTTTAAAACCAAAAGTCAATTATCCCTTCAACTGTCTTCTTGCTGTCTGATTTCCTAGGCACCTGAATTCTACCAAGCTGTCTGCCATTAGCCACATGGCCTTCTAAAGCAGAGAGGATAAAAACGTATGTAACACATGGGAGGAAGGAATCACCAAAAACAAGTCAATAAAAACCCTACCTACCAAACGACAGTTTGGGGACTTCTCTACACGTAAAAAATTAAAAAGTAACAAAGGAGAAAAAGCCGCTTCCTCTCTTCTTCTGAAGATCACCTTTTATATATTATTATGGTATTAACAGAAAACCAAATGAGAATTGGGGTCACGTAGAAACTCAGGGACTAGACAAGCATATACTTAGAAATGGTATAAGCTCCCAAGAGTTTACACCTTAAAATGGTGAAGAGGTTGTTCTTTACACTCATGTAAGTTTCTTTGATCCATCCTCAAAAGTTATGTTCCTCTTGAAAATACAGATGCAGAGAAAAACTGCTTTTAGATAAATTGCTCAGATACAACTCAAGATTTAATGAACACCAGGTGTGATACTGGTTAGTATTTTCAATATGAAGCAGGCTGATGGGACACAATGCACCTCCGTAGGGTTAGTAATGACTCCAAACTGCAGAAAGCGAGCGAGCTGGGACACAGAAAGGCATTTCTAAACTGGCTGGAGAAATTATTGAAGTAAGGATTCTGCGAGATCAACACAGACAATTACAGCACTCCCAAATTACAGGCTGAGCCCCAGGGGAGAGAGGAGGAGACTGCCTGGCTTCCATTGGGCTGCTGCACCAGGGTGACAGGAAAAGACTCTTAGAGGGCCACCGAGGTCCTTGGGGCCTGGAAGTGGTTTTTTTTCAGTCTGAGGACAAGAAGCCTACCCAAGGGGTGACTGAAGATGAAGCCAGACCCTCCGTGGCAGTGCACAACAAATAGCAACAGATCAAGCAAAGAAGTTAGAGAGACAGCTTTTGCTTTGCTGTGGTGGTTTGACCTTGGCTGGCCACCAGGTGCACACCAAGACGCTCTATCACTCCCCCTCCTCAACTGGACAGGGGGAGTAAATATGGCGACCGACTCGTGGGTCAAGATAAGGACACAGATATCACTAAGCAATTACTGTCATGGGCAAAACAGACTCAACTCAGGGAAATTAATTTAACTTATTACCAACCAAATTGGAGTAGGATACTGAGAAATAAAAACAAATCTTAAAACACCTTCCACCCACCCCTCCCTTCTTCCCAGGCTCAACTTAATTCCTGATTTCTCTACCTCCTCCCCCAAGGAGCGCAGGGGGACGGAGAATAGGGGTTGTGGTCAGTTCATCACGCGTTGTCTCTGCCGCTCCTTCCTCCTCACACTCTTCCCCTGCTCCAGTGTGGGGTCCCTCCCACGGGAGACAGTCCTCCATGAATTGCTCCAGCACAGGTCCTTTCCACAGGGTACAGTCCTTCAGGAACAGACTGCTCCAGCGTGGGTCCCCCACGGGGGTCACAGTTCCTGCCAGAAAATCTGCTCCAGCGTGGGCTCCTCTCTCCATGGGTTCACAGGTCCCACCAGGAGCCTGCTCCAGTGTGGGCTTTCCATGGGGTCACAGTCTCCTTCAGGCACATCCACCTGCTCCAGCGTGGGGTCCTCCATGGGCTGCAGGGGGACAACCCTAGTCACCATGGTCTTCTCCACAGACTGCAGGGGAATCTCTGCTCTGGCACCTGGAGCACCGCCTCCCCCTCCTTCTTCACTGACCTTGGTGTCTGCAGAGTTATTTCTCTCATATTCTCACTCCTTTCTCTCAGCTGCTGTTGCGCAGCAGTTTTTACCCCATCTTAAATATGTTACCACAGAGGCATTACCAACATTGCTGAGGGGGTCAGCTTTAGCCAGTGGTGGGTCTGTCTTGGAGCTGGTTGGAACTGTCTCTGTCCAACAGGGGGACAGCTTCTGGCATCTTCTATCAGAAGCAACCCCTACAGCCCCGCCGCTACCAAAACCCTGCCAGGCAAACCCAATACATTTGGAGAAGCAGTTCTGCCAAGAAGACTGCAGTTCTGCCAGGAAGAAGTGCTGGATTTCACCCTCAAGGTCCCTTCTAGCTGCTCTACTGGGAGTCCTTTTCAAGAGTGGGCAATAAACAACAACAAAAAACCCAACCAATAAAGAAACACAAAAAGCCAGTAAAATGCTTTCCTCTCTTATTTGGCCCTTTGGTGACTGCATCTGGACTCCTGTGTCTCCTCCTGGTCTCTGCAGTCCAGGAAAGACACTGATGAGTGTGGTGTGGGCCCAGCGCAGAGCCTTTGGGACGGTAAGCGGCTGGGGCACACGAGGGCAGGCTGAGGGAGCTGCCTCTGGTCTGCATCGAGAATGAAGACTCAGGGATGGACCTGACTGGTGACTTCAGCTGCCTGCTGGGAGGCTGTAGAGAAGATGAAGACTGACTCTTCTCAGAGGTGCTCCATGGCAGAATAATGAGTGGCACCACAGCCAGGAGATATCCCAGCTAGACAAAAGGAAAAGATTGTCACTGTGAGACTGCTCAGACAAAGCACAGGCGCCCAGAGGGACTGTGAAGCCACCATACTTGAGGGTATCCAAACATGACTGAACAAAGCCCCGAGAAACCAGATCCAACTAGGGCTGCTCTGAGCAGGAGATTGGATATATGCGCACCCCTTCAACAGGCAAGTTTTGGAGGCATCCTTCAGGATGCTGCTCTACAATCTCACCTACCTGCCTTGAAGAAGGGGGCGGGGCGGGAAGCATTCACATCACAAGACCAAGCTGGGATTAATGAGGTGAACAGTTTGTGTTTGCACTCAGATGAGACCAACTTTTCGTAAAATACTGGCAGGATCTTACAACTACAAGAGTTTCAAGCTCGGTGGCTCAATCTTGTTTTAGACCCTCCTCAGATACTGCCGCCACCATCTTGTTGAACGGAGCCCAGGCACAGTGGTATAGTGCATCGAACCCCGAGGGAGAGGGGAGGAGAGGGCCCGGCTTCCATCGAGATGCTGCCTTCCTCAGATGGCAAGGGACACCCCCATCAGCTGTTCTGCATTTATACCCCACCCTCATACCCCCACCTCCCATTATGGTTGTTAACCTAATGAACTGACAAGGAGTTTATTTCTCTACAGGATTTTTTTGTTTCAATCTGACAACTACTTCTAAGTTTCCATAAATGGCAACTGCACTCAAGACTTTTCCATAGGATTATGTTCTCTATGGAGAAATCTGTACTCGCACTGAAAGTTTTTGGGGTCCACTAGCTGATGGGGTAGAGGCATTAATAATGACCTAACAAGTGCAGGTAAATAAGATGACATCAGCTGAAAACAATTTATGTCACATTTCTTTTGCAGTCAAGGACCACTACAAATTCCTTGCAAATTCCTTTTGCAATCAAGGACCCCTACCAATACTACTGTAAGTTATAAAATGTCGATGACTGTTGCAAACATGCTTCTATGAACTAGCAACCCAGGCGCTCAGCTGTCCTGTGCCACTCCACAACTCACCCTGTTTCCCTAGAGACACCATGACCACTGTTATCAGGAGACAGTAAGGTCCGTCTTTGTTCACCTCCACAGTTGGACTGACTCAGCTCTAGCTTGCACTCCAGTGAAAGGTTCCCCGTTTCATGAAAAGACTCTCAAAACACTTCAGCTATTCTAATCTCCTGCCCTTCCAGAGTTCTTGGTAAGACCAGCAACTCGATTCATTTTAAATGAAGGAGGAGTACTTTTCTCCTGCATCTTCTAAACGTATCGATCAAACATCCCATCTGTGCTGAGGCTTGCTGTCCGTTATTCTTCTGTTGCAAACACTGCTATTCTTCTGAAGAATCCACTTCATCTTTACTGGGCACACTCTGCTGACCATTGCATGCTTTTGTGAAACCGCTCAAGTGCATGCATCATTTTCCAATGACCAAGTGTAGTATCAGTTCATCTTTGTCATAGCATAAGTATGTTCAGTCACTATTTTTTGTGGACTCCAGTTTTATGATCCCCATGCCTTCGTTCCCTTCCCCTCCCCCGCTTACTTCTGTTTCTAGCCTTTAATACTTGAAGCAATATGAACATTCTATGGCATCCATTCTGTCAGAGAACTAAGCCTCAACCATAAAAGCAATTTTTTGGCCAACTGTAACTACTGTATAGAGCAGAGCAAAAGGTAGTCTAAGGCTTTTAACTGAAATGTGCTCAAAACCAGCCATTTGTGTCTCCATGCGCATTAGAATTTTCCTGAGCGCAAGCTCTGCAAGTGGAACTGCAACACTTCAAGCCACACTTCACACCTCCAGGCTTTGGTAAGGCTCTGAGAGCAAGACATCCCTACATACTTACTGACCTTCAGAGAAGGTTTGACCCCTACAGCACCCTCAGCAGTGACCATGAATTAAAACACAGTTTTGGCTACCAGGAAGTGGTAAATAAAATTTTATTTGCAAAAAAGCCTAATTTGTCTTAATTTTGTCATTTATTTTAACTTAATTAAGGCTAATGGATGAACACAAGCAACCGGAGGCTAGTTTTTTCCAGAAAGGACTCACTTAAGACTACAGCATAAAGGTGTCAGTAGCATCGTTTAAGACTTCAGTTCATCTCTAACAAATATACCTGCGTTGTCTTAAACCGAAATTGGTCATAAGGACACTTAAAGAGACAAAGTGCCAGGACAGCATACACTGAACTCAAAAGTAAAAAGCTCTCAGTGATACCAAAGGCAGCAGGATTACACCCCTTTGATCCTACTAGGGTCATAGAGCCACAATTATTTGCAACTGCAACAAAGAGGTTCTGTTTAATTAAAAACCATTTCTTTCAAACGTATCTGTGGCATATGATTTCAGTTGGATTTAATACCACAGAAAGTCTAGAAGGATTTTTTGAAACAAACTGGTTTTAGCCAGAATAAAATTTTGCCTCCTACAGTTCAAAACAACACGAAAATTTATTTGCAGAAACTCCTTCTCATTCTGCCAAGTTCCCAAGATCTGCCCTTTGATCTTGATTTTGCAGAATATTTATCTTATTTTCAGAATATTCCTGCCAATTTTTAGTTCAAATTAATTGCCAAGTTGCTTAAACAAACAGCTAGCTTTTAATGAAGGAAAACTGTGATCTCCTAACAGGAAAAGGCTGCTACACAGCTCTTGCACCTGCCCATTTCATACTCCTGAAAACACATTTAGGGTCATACCGCGTATGGATTACTTTAAGGCATTTTTTTCATGGCTCTTTACAGAAACTAAACATAAAATTAGTATCACATGTATTTCAAATCCTGTCATGGTAACTTTTTAATTATCGCCATGAATATTAAGACTGAAAGATAAAACTGAAAAAGAAAAATCCCAATTACAGTATTATTCCTGGACACAAAGCAGCATATCGGAACGCAACATAACCAAGCTGTGGCATTCATGAAAGCCTTGCCTGTCCCAGCCTGAGTCTGCCAGAGCCATCTCAGAAGCATCCTGATACATGACGTGGTTTATCTGCAGTCCAGATAAGCTACACATGAATAATGGAGAGCTATATGGACATCCTTCAAGACCATTATCCTATCTTAATTCATATACCTGTGATAACCTACTTCAGCCCAAGGAATATTTTGCTTCACAGACCTGAGGTGACAGCAGAACTTACAATTGGACATGAACACAGATAATCACTACCACACAAAACAATAGTACACACAAGATTACTCCCTTTCTCTTCTCAGCAGTGAAACTTCATATCCCGGGGGGGGGGGGGGATAAAAAAAAAGTAAAACACAAAATTATATAAAAAAACCTTGCCCTGTGTAGCATAATTCTCATCAGATTTATTATACAGACAATGAAAGCTGATGCCACTCCAGATCAATTCTAGCAATAAAAAGCAAGTTACCTTTAATTTTGAAGCCTGTGCCCAAACACTCAAAAAAATAAACTGAAAGGATTTGTAACAGGCGACAAACCTGACTAAATCTGTTGAAGAAAACTAAGGAAACCACTTCAGCTTATGCTCCAATTATGCACAAAGACAAAAGAAAACAGCAAAAACTGTTTGCTGTCCTGGATAGACTAGGGACTTTATTTTTCTACACTTAGAAGAAAGGTGAAGAAGCGTCACTGATAGACAGTATCACAACCACCTGCCCTGTATGGCTGCTTCTCAAGTCTGTGCCAAGGAAATGGTCTCCAGCCCTCCTGGAAACAGCAGGTGCTGCTGGAAGACTAAAAACCAGAGATGCTCTGGGAATTCTTAAGTGTTTTAGAGTCTCCCACCAAGTGTTCATAGACTGCAATACAGCCTTGGACAGCCACAGCTGGAAGTAGTCATTTATCAGGTGTTCTGCATTGCTGTGGAGTCAGCCACATTGCCTTTGTCCAGTTACTGAATTGGCATTCATATCACTGCCGCTATTAGTAACTGAAGCACTGGGTACTACAGGATACTGTTACCTGTACAGCTCTTGGGACCCTCAAGCTCTGACTGGTATTTGTTGCTCTGGTTAACAATCCACAGACACTCATCCTGCAACAACCACAGTCCCAAAGAGTTCATCATCCAGAGGAACAAGAGAGATTCAGGGAGGGAAAACAGTCACAGATGCATTTCACAGTTTATTCATGGGGAAATGGGATGTTTCTATCAGAAGTAGAAAAGGAAACCTTTTGCATTATCAAAATATTTACCAGTCTCCCTCCGTCCCAATATTCAATGTATTGAACAATAAGGCTTGTCCCTATTTTGTTCCGCCTAATGAGCACTTGTTGTTACAGTACTAAGCAGTACCTAAGGAAAGAGACTCCCAGATATCACACTATGAAGCTGACTGGTTTGAGTTGCTCATTTTTCCACATCCCTCACACCCTTAAGAAGTCACAGCAGTAATATCAAAAGCAAGCAGTTGAAAAAAACCTCTTGATTTGAATGACAGTGAGCCCTTAAAAGAAAACTCAGATGCAGCAGAGGCAGTCATGAAGCACCAAGTCCCTCCAAGGCCCTGACCCAATAACTGCTGAAACATCCAGGAGTCTAGTTCATGACATGTAGAGAAAACAAAGGCATTCAGGTGTTATTCTTTGTTGTCCAGCTTGTTTCACCCTCCACCCTCACACTGCATTGTTTAAAACCTATGTTGTGAAGCATACACGCTCCTGACCCTCCCACAAAAACCTGGCCACAAGGCCACCTCCCATACAGGTGAGGATCTCAGTGTCCAGATCAGTGGGTCCTGACACATTGCTGCTGGTTAGGTCCAGTCTGGGCAACACAGTTCTTGCCCCCTTTTTTCCCTTCTATTTTTGTACTTGGAACACTGCTTTCACGAAAGCCTTTTTTAGTTTCTACACACTCTTCTCCATCTCCTCCCTCCACTGTCTTCTCGCCTCTCACAGCAAATGAATCAAAACCCAATTTAGGAATTGGTCAAAATAAGAAGTTCAGATGAAAATGCAGCTTGCAAGGACAATTCACTGCAGGTCGGTCCTGGCTCTCATCTCCCCAGGGAACCTTGGCCCCCACTGCAGCCACAGGCACCTGCAGGAGGCACGAGCTGTTCTTGCACAAAAGTCTTGCTGTACACACACTGTAAATCCAGTGCTTCCCAATGTGCCCAGATACATTGGGTGTGTCCACACATCCTCAAAATGGCTCAGCTGGCTTCAGAGTGCAATTCACCTACCCAGCTGGGAAAGGCTGTTCCATATAGACCTTCTTTAAGCTGAGGGGCCTTTGTGACATTAGAGATTGGACATAAAGGACTTAAAGGATCACTGAACAACATGCATGTAAGAAAAGTGGTATTTTAATTCTTTTGCTTCCATGCATTCCCAACTAAAGTTTCACACCTCAAGAATTACAGCAGCTCATTTGCAAAAAGCAAAAAAAAAAAAAAAAAATTAAAGATATATCTTAAGCCGTCTTCCCTCTCAATTACTCTGTAATTGTTCTTGTGATGAGAAAGAAAATCACGAGGGAAACAGAAGCAAATCCCAAGCTAAACAACATGGGCAATCCTTCTGTTCTGAATTCCCATAAAACAGGCGGGGCTGGGAGGATATCCATGTTTTGCTATCACAGGACAGACAACTGGAACAAAGAATGCAACTGTAGAAATGGAGAGATCTATATCCTGAGAGAATTCTGTAACATGTTGCAGCTCATAAGGAGCTGTAAACCATAGAAGCCTTTTTTCTTACGATGATCTGGAATAAGAGACAAAGAAAGGACAAGCCTGGACAGAAGATGAATAAATATTAGCTACCAGCAGCCTAAAATAAATGTCAAGTACCCAAACCAACCACAGAATATGTTGCACATGAGCAGTTTCTGCAAAGATCAATAAAATACTTCCTCATGGCAACTCAACTTTGACCGTATGGTCTCACAAGATTTTATTATTGCTATTTCCAACCTCAACTAAAGCTTTCAAGGCTTCCTGCTTTGCTAGAACACACACACGCACCATAGTAAAAGTAATTAAAAACCCAATAAGCTTTACATTTCCTCTAAACCACTGCAGAGACCTCCTACATAAGAGCGGCACTCTTCAATCACCCCAAGCACTACTTCCCTGTTGAAGTCCTGTAACTGTCAGCTGAACAAGAAATTATTTCTTTCATTCTCATTTCCTTCCTTCACTCCTCCTTTCCATCTCTCTCTTCCCTCCCTTCCACAACTAGGAGGAACAGAAAAACAGAGCAGGGTTTTTATTACAAAACGATGGTAACATTCAAAGGGCCTTTAGATTGTTCCCAGACTCACTAGAGCTGTCCTAGAGCAGTGGTCCCCAACCTTTTTTGACAGTGTAAAAAGTAAAGAAGTTTTTGAGCATGCACCTCCAATATATGTATATTTATTTATAAATTATATACATGTCCCACTGTACTACTATATTATGCACATGAAAATAGAAATTTAAAGAGGATGAGAACGATGAAAGAACCACCACTAGAACAGCTGCAGAGCACTAAGTCTCAGGAGTTTTGTTACTGAGTCTGGTAGAAAAAAAAGAGTTGGTCCAAAGCTATTATAATGCAACTACAGTAAGATGCAGTTTTATCCCTCACTATAACCTATAAATTGTGATCAGTCAAGGTGCTGAACATCAGCAGGCAATGCACCTGTGCCGCTTTTTAAACCTCACTTACGAATAAAGGTTCTCCACTAGATCAAGTTCTTCCACACACTAACAATACTTAACAACCTCTCTCCCCCCGAGCATTTCTACTTCTGGAGTTAATACCAGATAACTTGAAATACAACAGTACATAAAGCTTTGCTTTAGAATAAACTACTAGATGATTGTCTACATCCTTCTATTCATGGATATCTTCAAAGAGCACAAGATACAAACTGATGCAGGGTTCACTGAATAGGCTTTACAGTATTTTCTGTCTTACTGCTGACATCTTGCCTTCCACAACTTGATGTTTTTTGGTTGTATTGAAAAATTATTTTTTTTGAGTATTAAAAATAAGCTGTTCAAACAAAAAAAAAATTCTCTTTCAAAGCAGGTAAGCTCTAATCATGATTTTCTTTTCTAAATCACAGCTATCAACACTGCTTGTCCCGACTGTTTGGCAAAGTTACAGGACTGCAAGAAACACAGTGCACTCAAAAGCTGTTGGCCTTGGAGCACACAGAAGCAATCTCCGCTGTTCAAAGACTGTTCTGTGCTCTCTTATTTATAATGGTGGCTTAAAGATGTTTAGCGCTTAACAATACATAATAAAGACAAAGGCTTAGAGCCTCAAGGAGTTTACCCAACTTTAATCTCCCAATCCCGCAATTGCCACTGTGTGGCTGGGCTGGCACTAAGCAGAAGCACATGGAGGCTATGCATTAATTGCTATGCAAATGAAATGAGTGGGTCACAAGTTCAAAACAGACCAAGGAGGGCTGTTAAAGCATGGAACCTTTTTGCACAGAGTGCTGGGGAAGATAAAAGCTTGTGCCTTGAAGCTCTCTAAGCACTACTCTCTGCCCAGCTTGAGCCAGAAAAAAACCAAAAACCCAAATGAGCGCTTTCAGCCTTGCACTCCAGTGAAGGTGAAGAACTCTGCCCTCAACACTCCTCTTAATCCAGGAAACCATAACCCTACTACCAAAGCCCTGCAACCAGTGTTGGCTTTTTTAGGCCCCCCCCCAGAAGCTGTTCATAGCCCTTATCCCTCTTGTAACTGTAGATGCCATGGTTTACTCCCCCCCCCACAATACAGAGGAAAGAAATAGCATACAAACAAAGCTAAAACACTTGCATATATTGGCACATTTTGCCCTGAACACCAGGGATAGAGCTATCTATGGAAAACATGCATGGCTTACATCTCTGCTTCATCTTTCTTACCATTCAAAAGAGCCCTTCCGTTTTGCAAATATACAAGCAAATGAGCATTCTCTGCTTCCTCAGCCAGGTCTTCTGCTTCTGATCTGCCCTATTTCTTGCTAGGAAAGGATGTTTTGCTCTCCCTTTCTGCTTCCCTTCTTTCAAAACATTACAGAACTCCTTGCTAGGTAACTATTCCTAGCTATCAAGTTCCCAATTAGGTGATTTGACAACCAGTGACAATATAATCTGTTTTTCCTATTATGAGCAGGCTCTGCTCTATTAGCTGTGTCCTTATGATCAGGTCCATCATAAAAGGACACACAATTTACGTAATATAAATTTTATCAGGAACACACACCAAACTTCCTAAAAACCCCAAACCCATTATGGACATACTTCATTCAAACATCATTTTCCAGTGATAAATACATACCCTTAAATTAACTGGGATATTAGGATAACGTTTAAATAGGCGATACCAGTTTTCTCTTCCCCAAAAGCACAATTTCCTTTCTCAATATCAAGTTGTTATAATATCTGGACAGGTTTCCTGTTTGTTGTTTAAAGTCATGGTAAAACACAGATCACAGTGCAGCTGGTAAAACACTGATCTGACCTAATCACATTGACCCATGCTTGCTAGAGAATAAAGCTGAGAATTCTGAGATAAGAAAGTTAGAATCTGCTTTTCACAAGATGTCAATATGGCAGCTACATTTTCCCATTATTTTATTCTAATAGCACAGAATACATCTGTCTTCTGTTGCTTTATGGAAAAAACATTTACCACCAGATAACCTAAAAGCAAACACTTATTTTTCGAAGCCTGTATATTCTCTATCCACAACCCAGGTTGCTGTCATACCGATACCTCAGCACGTAAGGTGAGCAGACAAACGAAAAGATTAAATATATAGCAATACAGTTTAACCACAAGGTTGCAGTCTTTTAACCCTATCTCATTAATATATCTATCTACCTGCATCTGTAAATACATTGGTTTGTTGGGGTTTTTTTTCTTTTACCTGTAGATGCTGGGGGTCATTGGATAGGGGAGAGAAGGAAAATTTTTCTCTGTTGAAAATGAAACTAAATCTATAGAGCAACATAATCTGGGCATGGAAAGGAGTTATAAGAAACCCTTGCTTGCAAGATATTTAACCTGTTTTTAATACCATGAGCCTACTAAACATAAAGCACATTTTTCTTTACCCACAATTATTGCTTTTCCACTTACGTGCGATCAAGTTGTACATATTATATAAAATGACACGACTCATTTAGAGGATTTGGCTTTACGTGCAAGAACCAAACATGGTATCAGTTGTTTCAGCAGTATATCCCCTAATGCCTACATCTCTCCATGAAACTGCACTAATAATACATTTACAACAGGCAACACAAACTACTGCAGAACATAAAAATTAACCGAAGTTATACTTACTGTAACCTGGGAAGCATCCATGAATTGTAGGCCAAAGTAATCGGTTTCCACAAGGTCCAAATGATATACAATCTGGTCAAACAACTCCTGTCCCTTTGCATTTTTCTGTAACAGAAAAGAAAGTGGGTTTTTTTGTGGATGGGTATGGGTTTGTTTGTTTGGGTGGGTTTCTTTTTAAGTTCAAATGGGGAGAGGAGATGCACAATGGAAAACAGTATCTAAATAATAATTCTATTTATTCTAAAGAATTGTATTGACTTTTTTTAAAATTTTCGTCAAGAAAGATAGAGTGACATGTTGTTCCTGTCTGCAGCTATTGCAACAGCATCAGACTTCACTCTCGAAGAAAACTTTCAAAGTTCGCTGTAACTCAAAGTGTAGGAGAGAAAGGAAAGGCTTATGTCCTGAGTGTCCTAAGTCACAGAGCCAACCTTTTAAACCCCAGGAAACCAAATTCTCCAGTAAAAGCTATCTTGACACGCTGCCTGAAATCTGCTGGCTGTTATCACATATCAACTGCAGTCATGCAGTGCCATACCGCCACTCAAGTTGCAAAATAAATTCTGGACAGCTTGAATACTTGAAGAGCACTGTGAGGAAAATTAATGGGATTTGATAAGAAGCTTTCAATAGTGTTGCTAATTGCAATCACATTTACAGCCTTTAAATGGAGAAACAGAAAAAGGCAAAAAAAAAAGCTACAATTCTTACTTGGCATGCCATCTGAAACACATAGGCATGGAAACAAAACTAACCCCAATCATGGGCTATGGGTACTAGTAGAAAAGTTAACTGATCTTAAAGCTAGGCTGCATTGGCCTATGTACTCGTTCTGAGGTTAAGCCAGGAATTTAGATACCCAGTGCTTCAACTTCAAACACTAGAAGCAAAGCTTGGAGGTTACAGGTGGGTAGGAGGAAGAGGGAATAACAAACCAATTTTTCATGCAAACCCTGTTGTGTTACTTGGGGAAGGAAGCTTTCAAGTTCCTGAGCAAAAAAACCCCTTGGCTAAAAATACATGAGGTGATCATAAATCTCAGTAAGAGACTGAAGCTACAGGTGCATTTTATACAGGAAAGTACAGATCTGGTACCACTTTTGTGCCTGCTGTCCCTCATACACCTTTGAGGCTTTTTAAAATTTTTTATTTTTTAAAGCTCTAACGTATTAGGCATTCCCACTTCATCCCACAAAGTAGCCAAATTCACTGATTTCAGCTGAAGGAGAGCTAAATAGTGTTCAGTTCCTTTAGTTTGGTCTTCTGCACAAAAGTAGCATCAATCAAAACATGCAGAACTCCTGTCCAAGATTCCAAGCTGTCTAAAATCTGTCTTCTCCAGCAAAAGACAAGATGAAAAGTTTCATCTCTCTCTATTTTTCCAAGAAGTTCAAGCAAGCTTAGGTGTAGGTAGCAAATTTTATTTTAGTTGAATTTTTTCATCTTTGGTTTGGGGGTTTGGTGGTGGTTTTTTTTTTTTTCCCCCCTAACAAAGCAGAAGCACAGAAATCGAATCTTATCAAGTTTCAGGAAGAGCATTAGGAGCTCCATTAAAACGAGCTGCATATAACTTAAAACAAGCATTACATTATCATCGTAAGATACTGCTTTATTATTTGGGGGGGGCAAGAGGTGAGCAATAGACATTGAAAGCAGATGAGAATACAACAGCTTCTTAAAGCAGTACATTGCTAAGAAACCATCATCTTTAGATGTACAATAATTGCTATAAACCAAACAAAAGAGTTTGCTAAAAAGTATCCAGAACATATTTTCTCATACGTAGTAAATTCAGCACTTGTTAAAAGAAGCCAAACCAAAGCACAACAGAATTTAAATTGATTCTGCTCAAATGAGGGAGGAGAAAACCCTTCAAAGCAATAAAAAAGAAACAGCAAGACATGAGGAATTCACAAAACTAGGAAAAAATGATTTGATGCCCTATGATCACTCTATTCCTGGTTGCTTGCTTTATGGCATCAACTACCATTATGTTTATCTTCAGCTGCCACACACCCAATAGAAACCAGACAGAGCACACTCCACCTTCTGTACCCAAACAGTAGTTAATGTTCAACATATGTGTTACACGGAGACTAGCTCTGCACGGCACGGCTAGACCATAAAATGCAGTATTACATACATAGCTTACAGGAGATTATAACATTTAACTTGTCAGTAAACAAGCTTTCTCAGCAACTCATACCACTTAGATGATAAAGCTGCTGCAGCCAACAAATTGCTGACAAAAAACTTTCTTTGAGATGTTTCACTAAAGAGGGAGATAAAAGCGACTAACTCCTTTCCTCTACTAACAGTAAAGGATGACCTGCTCTCCTTTCTTCTGCCTCTTCACTGCCTGACAATCTAGGGAGTCAGATTGCAGACTGATAAATTGGTACCTGTGCATTGAATGAAATGGATGGTATAAGCAAAATAGAAGGGTTTTTCCTCAGGAATTACAGATGCCCACACACATAGAAGTGGTCTCTAATGGAAAAAATGTCCATATTATGAGAAACTTCTGATTTTCACGGTCTTTTCCTCCTCCCCTCCTTCCAGATAACACAGAAGCTAAAAAAATGCTTCCTCTATCAAAACCTGGTACCACATAAAGAATATGAAACTGATTTCATACAAGAAAATTTTCATAGTAGAGCTAATCAGTTGGAATTTAACAAATCACACCTTCTCTACAGACCCTCAACTTGTGCATATTTTTAGAAGATACATATAAAAAAAAAAGCAACCTTAAACTAGGAATATTTTACAGTCCTACCTTGCTAGACAGATGGTTCAGAACTGTCACATGTAAAAGACCTGCATAACTTCCATCTCAAAAAAGGGAGTATATGGCAACAAACAATATACACATACTATTATATACAGTTACTACTTTGTTGTTATGAAAGTTACTATAATTGGAAACAGCGATGTAAAGAAACCTGCAAAACCTTGTTTGGTTTTTGGAGTTGTTTGTTTGATTTTGTTTTTAAAAACCCAACAATGAAACCACTGCCAGTTTCTGCTGGAGTGTTCCTTGGAACCCATGAGACTGTGTGAGCACCGTGAAACCTCACAAGCAAATTCTGGGGGGGCATTTCAGATGTCCAGCTTACAAACAAAACTACAGCTGCAATCCAGGGTAAAACCGAACTAGCGTGAGGCAGTCACTTGTGTTCCCTTTTGCCTCTTTGTCCTTGAAGAAACACAGAAAGTCTGAATTACACTTGCAGGTTGGGAAGCTCTGAAAGAAAGGAAAAAAAAAAAGAAAAGGTGTTTCTCATGCCAGTCAGCCCCGTCCTGCCTGACAGTCACGCCAGTTTCCTCCACTCTGTATCCTGGAAGCCCTTCTCAAATAACCCCCCATCATATTTCCTTTGGGACCACGAATCATGGTATCAAAGAAAATTCTTATGTTTAATAAGGACTTATTGCTGGGTCCTCCTACAGGGACTCAAATCGGCATGGGTATAAAGCACCTTGTAGAGCCACAGTGACAGCTGCATGACCCACATTTTCAAGTAGGCTAAATTTTTAGCTGCCAAAGACTTCCAGTCTCAGGGAATCTATGGAAATTCTTGTCAGCTAAAACCTGACAAAACAAAGATTAACTTCTCTAATTCGAAACTCTTCCAGACTTGACATGTGAATAGGCAAGAGGTTTTAATATGCTTTTGGTGGGCATGAAGGAAAGGGCAAATTCATCAGCCAGGGACATTTTACACCAGCTGGCTCTGTCCAAACAGGCTGATCAGTGTTGATTTCAGCTATTCCAGAATTGTTTGAAAGGTTCTGCCAAAGGTCATGACAAGGGGACACAGAAGCCAGAAAAGTCCCAGTTTAGTGCAGATACAGTACAAGAATGCCATTGATCAGTCTCAAAGCACACACAGCAAAGCTGGAGAGCTTCTCTGCACACCTTCCCCAAACTGAAGTGCAGTGTGTAGCAACCAAGCACAGTGCATTATATGAAGCCAAGTGGAGTGGCTGAAATTGTTGAGTCGTACTAGAGAGTTCAGATTACAGCATTACAAATGAACTATTAACAGATTTCAGAAATAGCTGAAATTGTGCTTGGGAAAACAACCTGTCAAATAGGCCAAGAGTACATGAAATAGCCTACAAGTTGACAAAATGATAACAAAAAAAAAGGGAAAACAAATTACTGCCAAGAAAAAGTCAAAGCCAATTAACTCTAATGTGTCCCAAACCTAATAGTAAGTAGTAGCAGAAATGAGTAGGTAGGGCACATTTAGTTTCTTTTTCTTAGAAAGCACAGTATTATGTATTCTGCAATACGTCAGATATTTTTGCAGAGTGGGCTGCTATAATCTCATGGTCACAGACACCAGGTTTTAACTTCTAGTAAGTTAGGAAAGGAGCATTTGTAGCTAGCAATCCTCTGCTCTGCAGGCCTGATACTGCTCTATTCCAATGCCATCAGCATTTCCTCTCCTTGGCATTTCCTGGAACAGGGTAGCTCAGTATGTTCTCCTCGGTCCTCTTACACTTGAACTGTTATTAACTCATTTTTCAAACCTACAACTAAGGCTTTATCTACTGGCCATACTGCTTAGTAGTGAGAACTTGCCTTGCCTTTTAACAGTCACTGGCAATGTTGTTTCCCAGCATTTCAGACATACTACAGGCTAAATGTGCATAAAGCCATCTGGGCTTCTAATTAGCCTTGACTCCTGGTGCTCATTATCATCTGTCCTTTAACTTGCATTTCTTCTAGATAGTCAAGCCCTCAGTTTCTCAAACACATTCACCTGTACTGAAAGAAAGTAGTATTTGCATAGTTTTAAGCATAACAATGCAAGTCTTTCTATATTCTTATAAATCTGTTCATTAGGTCCCTTGGGAAGAGCATGGGACAGAAACCACCCTCTAAGCTTGGTCACTGCGGGGTATGTGACTACAGTGAAGCCATCCTTTGGATCATGACTCTTGTAGGCACATTGGAGTTACCTCATAACTAAAAAGAGCTGCATATTATACAGCACAATTGCTATGATATCTAACAGCTTCAGCCAAGTACACAGTTGAGGCCATGGCTGGGCTTGCAAAAGCTGCACTGAAAACCATGCTACCCAGCCCAGCAATGCTGCTACAGTAAGTATCGTCAAAGACAGTAACACTTTTTTCAAGTTCCAGTTTCCATGCTGCCATCCAGAGATGACACTCTGCAGAGGGCATGCTGCTCTCTGAGAACTAGCCATGACCTTGGTGCCTGTCCCACCCTCCTCCCAGGGGACCTAATGAACAGATTCGTAAGAATATTGAGAGTTGCATTTTTGTGCTTAAAATTATGCAAGTATTGCTTTCTTTCAATATACAATAGATTAAATGTTAAGACTAAAAGAAAAGCAAGGTACTTCTTAATACATCATATTTCAAATGGGGCTAACTAACTTGCTCACGCTCCTTGAAGATGTTAGGTTATTTTCTTACCAGTCAACCACTGATTCAAGTTTTCAGTTCTGGCTCCAAGCTCACTTAAAAATATGTCACTGTTCAAATGACCATTAAGCCTCTCACCCTGTCATGGCAGTACCAGCAGCATTGCTTCAGAGCCTGCTACTGCATGCCAATTATGTTTAAATGTATTACGGACCACAGAAACAAGCAGCATTCCTGAACGTGCCCAGAAGAAAATGCAACTGATGATGCATGTGAACTTTTAGCTGAAGGAGAACAAAATTCATTCTAACCTCTTTGAGAAATTAGCTAAAAACAAGAGCCAAAATCACCTTAGAATCATAGAATCGCTTAGGTTGGAAAAGGCCCTTAAGGTCATCGAGTCCAACCGGAAACCTAGAACTGTCAGGTCCACCACTAAACCATGTCCCTAAGCACCACATCTACAACTCTTGTAAATACCTCCAGGCATGGTGACTCAACCACTTCCCTGGGCAGCCTGTGCCAATGCTTGACAACCCTTTCGGTGAAGAAGTGTTTCCTAATATCCAATCTAAACCTCCCCTGGCACAACTTGAGTCCATTTCCTCTCATCCTATTACTTGGGAGAAGAGGCCAATACCCACCTCGCTACAACCTCCTTTCAGGTAGTTGTAGAGAGCGATGAGGTCTCCCCTCAGCCTCCTCTTCTCCAGGCTAAACAACCCCAGTTCCCTCAGCCGCTCCTCATCAGACTTGTTCTCCAGACCCCTCACCAGCCTCGCTGCCCTTCTCTGGACACGCTCCAGCACCTCAACGTCCTTCTTGTAGTGAGGGGCCCAAAACTGAACACAGTAGTCGAGGTGCGGCCTCACCAGTGCCAAGTACAGGGGCACAATCACTTCCCTACTCCTGCTGGCCACACTATTTCTGATACAGGCCAGGATGCCATTGGCCTTCTTGGCCACCTGGGCACACTGCCGGCTCATGTTCAGCCGGCTGTCAACCAGCACCCCCAGGTCCTCTGCTGGGCAGCTTTCCTGCCACTCTTCCCCAAGCCTGTAGCGCTGCATGGGGTTGTTGTGGCCGAAGTGCAGGAGCCGGCACTTGGCCTTGTTGAACCTCATACAGTTGGCCTCTGCCCATTGATCCAGCCTGTCCAGGTCCCTCTGCAGAGCCTTCCTACCCTCGAGCAGATCAACACTCCCGCCCAACTTGGTGTCATCTCCAAACTTACTGAGGGTGCACGCAATCCCCTTGTCCAGATCATTGATAAAGATATTAAACAGAACTGGCCCCAAAACTGAGCCCTGGGGAACACCGCTCGTGACCGGCCACCAACTGGATTTAACTCCATTCACCACTGCTCTTTGGGCCCGGCCGTCCAGCCAGTTTTTTACCCAGCGAAGAGTACGCCCACCCAAGCCATGAGCAGCCAGTTTCTCCAGGAGAATACTGTGGAAAACAATGTCAAAGGCTTTACTAAAGTCTAGGTAGACAACATCCACAGCCTTTCCCTCATCCACTAACCTTAACCTCCCTCTGCAAAAAAACCCCATTCAATCCAAAACAATAAAAAATGCCAAACACATACACACACCACCAAAACCCTAGCCCTTCATCAGGAGACAAAAAATCCCCTGAGGCATTTATTTATTATAACCTTGAAAGCACAAACACTTTGCTCCCAGTCATTTTTTGTCAATACCCCAAACAAAAATTGCTATTTCCTGAGCAAAAGCAGCTTATAAGCAAAGCAAAAAAAACCCCCAACCAACAAACCAAGCCACTTCCTTCAAATTACTCGCAAAGGCTATGATAAAACTAGGACTCTCACAAGTCACATCCCATCAAGGGGATAGGGGGAACTTCAAATAAAGAAACAGCACGCTACCATTTAAGTACATTCTTTCTGCTGGTAGATTGGTACTAACAGTGCAAGTGAGCCGGGTTTCTGCAACTAAGATGCCAATGAGAATTTGCAAGACAGATATCAAGAAAAAAAATCCCCAAACAGGGGGTATAGTAAACCTCACTATTGCTGCACAGCAGCATTTCTCAACAGCACTCAAACTCTCATCTCTCCACCAATTATTGGCAAGAAGAGTCAGCGTTCACTCCCTGCTAAAGAAGATGGAAATAGGGATTAATGACTGCAAAAGACAAGTAGCACCTCTGTTCCTTTTCGCAGTACAGCAAGGACTGAAGGTAGAAAGTCTGGTATGGAGGAGAAGCCTGAACAAGAACAAATAAGTAGATCACCATATTTTATATGTACCAGGCAAGGCACTACATAAACCCAAATGGCACTGGGCTTCTAGTCAGATCACGATACTTTACCATGCTAGCATGACATTAGCCAAGTCTCTCATATCAGCCTAAGCTTTCTACCTGCTATGTAAGGGCAGCCACTTGTGAATAACAAAAAAAACCCCAAAATGAAAACAAAACCAAGAAACCCAAAACACAAAGAATTAAGGGTGGGGAAGAATAATATGCTATTTTCAAGCTCTGCAATAGGAATGAAGAAAAGATTTTTAATTATTCATAAAGTACAAACCCACTGAGATTAATCAAAGATTGGAACGGCAGCACAGCATCGTAGAGAATATACAGAAAATATAGCAGAGAGGGAATTATCTTACATGCAGAACAATCACTAAAGAGCCCAAAACCATGCCAAGTAACCTGTTGGAAAGATGTCATATATACAGCAACACTTAAAACATAAAACAAATTCAAGAAAGTCAGGTGACATTTGAAAGGTGAGTATAGGGTTTCCCCTTTGCCAGTTCACGCATCCCTGCTTCCAGTCACTTCCTTCCCCACCTCCAAAACACATTCTGCCTCTTCCTCGAGTGGGCAAGTACAAGTGGACCAGCTTTGTAAAATGATCTGTACAATGCTAACTTTTTTCTGAAAGCTCTTTTGCACAGTTGTTTTCAACATATGCACTTTCACTAACTGAGCTTTACAGTACAGCCCTTCAAAAACTAATCATGCTAGCATACCTAGAGCTTCAGAAGTCCATTTGCTGGTGAAAAAAGGAGCATGAAACTATCATGTGTCAAGACCTACATTATCTGGAAGGGAGAATGTCACCACTTACTTAGTTTTTTCAGGGAAGATGTCAGGGCTGCCCCATGCTGGACACAGATAGTTCCAGCCATCTCCACAATGAACCCACTGGCCGCTGGTGGTGGTGGGAAGGAAGCGGGTACAAAAGTCAGGAGTGAAGGAGTGGATTTGAGCCTGGGAAAGAGCTGTCTTTATCTCGACCCACGAGCCTTCTTGTTCCTGTTTTTTCTCAACATTTTCTTCCCCCATCCTGCTGATGGGGGGGACTGAATGAGGGGCTGGGTGGGAGCCTGGCTGTTGGCTAAGGCTAACCCACTGCAGTGGGGAAACCCTTCTGCAGGGCAATTTTACATTTCAATCAAGTCAGCGGTCATCTGAAGGGCATGCTGTCTTTGAAGAGCTTTTAATCTCTCCAAAAGCCACATGAAGGGCAAGCAGATACTACTGCGTTGGATGCCCTATAAGTGCAATTACTATTGGCAACATTAATATCAGCACTGACATTTTTATTTTATTGGACTCAGATGAAGGTGAGAGTTTCTGTTTACTGTCCCTATCACCTACATGTACTACTGGCAACACAGACCTCTTCCAAGAGAAAAGCACTGTCAACACTTCTAAATAGCATCCTCAGGCAACGGATAAAAACTACCATCAGCTACAGAACAAAGTAGTAAAAAAATCCTTACTTGTAACTTTATGTTCTGGAAGTGGGTCTGGACTCCTGTTATTTCAGATACAGACAGGCTAACCCCATCGCATTTCTACACTCAGAGGCACAATAAAAGAAATAGTTATTTGTATGGAAGGAAGATTCTTTTTCACCCCTAGACTGCCAGCTCCCTCTCCTGACCTGCCTGAAATACTACATGCATCTCGGGTTCAAGCACACAGCTGAAGAAACACGAAGTAGCTAGGGTGAGAAGAACAAAAACCTATGCTGAGACTTCTTAGCCTACATGATTCCACTCGATATAATTTACAGTTCTGCATCCCCGGAGGAAGAGATAGAACTTGATAAAGCTAAGCTATGGATGTTGAAGTGGCAGCCACCTCTAAGAGACAATACCATCAAACACAACACATAACATTATGCTTCCCTTGTGTGACTTGCCCATTGCCCTCCTACACAAATCACGGTGGGATATAGGTGCCATTTTGCTGGGGAGCTAGAGAAGATTCTAGGTAATGACTTTAAATTGCATTTGAGAAATAACACAGAACACCAGCATAAGCTAAGTTGACCTAAAAGAGAACAAGGAGAAAGAGGCAAATGCTACTAGAAAAGAATCCCAGGAGAGTTTAGCAAAGACTCTCCGCTTTCTTATGCTAATGGCAGTACCAAAGTTTCAAAAGATACCTTTGCTTTCTTATATGTCTGCATTTGAATGCTCCATGAGTAGAAACGGTTTTAAATAGATGCAATTGTACAAACAGAATTTTCCATATGGACACGTCTTTCATACATATTTTGCATGTATGTGTGCCTGACTCAACTCTTTCCAATTTTTTTAACTTGTTTTTAAATAGGACACTTATGACTGTCTACAATAAAACAATTTACTGATAAGGCTCTACTGGCAACCTTCCTCTGGCATAGACACAGCTAAGACCAGCAGTAATGCCCAGCCAGACATACAAGCAACACAAGCCAGAAGTACTTTATATAAAGGAAGCCTGCAGGGTCCCTGCTATCCCAGCCAGCCAAGTCACAGGTTCTGTTTCTGACTCTTACCCAAGAGGTTTGTCAGTGCAGCTGTACAGCTATATGCCTAATAAAGAAGTGCCTACAGGGGGAAGTTACATCAGTATAACATCACTACTAATTTAAGCTAGCGGTGCTTTCAAACCCCCTCCCCACACAAACATTCACTTACAGGCCACGCTGTACAGCCTGGTATGGGGCCTGTCGTGCCAAAAGCTGTTTCTCGAACACTGGGTAATGCGACAAGGAGGAAGCCACAAAGCTGTGTTGTGGCTGGGAGGCAAAACCTAGAAGGGCTGCTCTAAGGACATCTTACACAATGCCTTATAGATCATTGCTTTTAGTGTATAGAACAGGACCTGTAAAAGCAAAAAGGTGCAGAATCCTTTAGAAATATCACATCACATATGCTGCAGGAATTCACTTTTATCTACGTCTGGATAAAACTAGAAGTTCCTTAGAACCACTCTTCTCTTATGGCATAAATATTGCATGCTGTTTATGCTCACACAACTCACATTCAATTGTTTCCATGTTTTTTTTTTTTTTTTTTAACCTAAATAATACATACTATTTGCGGCACTTTTCACAGCAAAAAATTAATTCCACATGCATTGATTACCTATTCCCTTATCTGGCACAAAGTCTTCTAAAGTGCTAAACCTTCCATATAAATCATATTTATTGATCGATCACCCTGACAGTTACAGCCACTAAAGGAAGTTCAAAGATGTGAAAAGGAGAAGCAGTGACCACAAAGGGAGTTTAGAACTTGAGGACAAAGCTCTAATGTGATTCTTCCTCAGAAACTCTACAGATTTAAAATGCAAAGACAAACTCTTCTAGAAGTTACCTATTTATTCAGACAGCCAACGGACTTCAGCACTCTTCACTCTTTGTTCTTTCATACACTAAGTCACAGGACCTCTCCAAAGAATCAACTCCAATTATTTGCTTTTCTCTGAAGAGAACCAGAAATCCTGAGATTCAGAAAAGTCAGTAAAACCTCTTAAACTGCAGGTTTATAATCAGCAGTTTAAAAAACAGAAAGACCAGGGACATTTGCCACTAAAAATGTTTTATTAGTGGGCAGCTGGGAAGACATAATTCTTCTTAAACACAATTAGCCAAATATATGCAATCAAGGAAGATCACTACAAATTACATTTCTTTCTAGAAAGACAGAAGGTGCAATAGGAACAGTCATGTGGGCTTTATAAAAAAACATCACTAGTATAATTTTTAAAAAGTTAGAATAAATAATAGTTCAAGCTTATATAAATCACCTCTCTCAGATGATGCCACTGCTCAGTGAAAAAAACCTAATGCCAGACCTAGGTTTATTATATTGAAAAGAAGTCCAGCACTCTGATCTCCTCACTGCTGCAAAGGAATTATATGAGACAAGATAAATTCTCATCACGCTATAGAATTTAACTTCTTGCTCTGCCATAAATATTCAGATCTGAAGAAACGGACACCTTACAAAACTGAAATAGGCATGGCAGCACAACATTCTGCTAATCTTCGTTCTGAAGAATGAACAAGGACTGATGTGTCTGGGTTTTTTTTTAATTAAAGAAAAGCCGCATTTGAGTTAGAAGTTCCAAGTGTCAACATGAGGAGCAGAAAGACTAGGTTATAGCTAAATTGATTCCTTGTATTTCATGCCAACCAACAGATCATCCAATCAAGTTAAGTAAGAGGCTGAGAAGATAAAAGTAGTGATTATTAACAAAACCTCTGACCCCATAGTTAGTAGGCAGAAAAGTACAGTATTGATCAGAATCTGGAAAAGTGACATTTTCAAAAAAGACAGACAGAAAAGAGGAACCACAAATCTACACAAGTGTCAGACTTTTCCTTGTCAGGTTCCCTGCAAGCTGCAATTTTTGCTGCCTGCTTGGAGGGAGTATCATATGCCAGAAGTTCCTTTGGATGTACTTTGAAAGACTGCCTTCAGAATTGTTTAGACAACAATACAGAAGGAAAATACATAAGCAAAGGTACATGCTACATGTACATACATTCCAGAGAGTATAGATATATTAGCAACAGTTAGAAGGCTACCCCGCATATGGTTTGATTTGAAAATCCATTTGCAGCAGGCTGCAGTTTTTAGTAATTTGCAGGAAGGTCTGAGTTTTGTCTTTGACTTTGAGGTTTGGCTGCCCCATCTGTCTCCATGCCATTAAACGGATCCCGGCCATTTATATGCCAAGGGAAATAAAACAGAATCCAAAAGACTATAGTGGAAATTAAACCCAAGCCCCATAAAGGAGTAAAAAACCAAAGCATCAGCTTTTCAGCTTGCTTATTTTACCTGTGTATTAACAACACTTTAATAGGAGCTTACACTCTTGATTCAGACCACCACACAAACATAGGAAAACTTTGCTATTGCCACAGTGATTGCCAGAGATTCAGTAGGGCTTAAGCTGGCAAGGCTCCCAGTTTACTGTGACGGGTTAATGAGGCATTCCTTGTGGCTGGCTCTTTCCACCTGGGCATTTTACCTCAACAGAAGTTTTGCTATGCTTGACAACTTTTGCAAAAATCTTTTTCTCAGAGTCTAGATCTCAAGACAGGTCAGATCAAACACTCTGAATTGGACAGTCACACATGGCTGAACTGCCACCACCTCAGTCGCTTAAAATGGTAACTAACTTTTTTTTTTAAATTCAGGGAAACAAATGGCAAGAAATGCACCAATTCCTTACTCACAGTATGAATATATCAGACCATGCTAGCATAGTCAAGTTCATATCCAAAAGCCACTGTAACATGAAGCCACTTCACAGCATAGCTTTTAGTTGGAGGGATAATGAACTACTTAAAAATGAAATCATTGTGGTGGCCCCAGCAAAGGCTGTACCACCAGTTCTTTGCAATTGCAAGACAGCCTCTATGCAGATATTAACAAAAACCTTTGTTTATAAAGCAGACAAACAAAATCAGTAAGGGGCTCTTTGTCTCAGAAGAATTTTATTTCACAATGGAAGTGAACACAGGAGCAAAGAATTCCCACAAACTCACAATACTTCAACTAAATATTCAATCAATATTCAATTAAACCTAAACCACCAGCATTAATACCAAGCGTTCTGACCATTTGAAAAGTGACTAAGTCACTGAAGGATGAGATTTTGCTGTCCTAATTCCCTATTCTATCACTAATAGGAACAATGTTTCTCATTTCCAGACATGGACAATGGAGTCAAGAGCAAACTCTGGTTCTTCTGTTGGAGCAAAGTTATGCAGGCCAAACTCTGACCATCATGACAATTTTGCTGCCTAATGGCTTTTAAATGACACCGACAACTCAGCTGACTTCAAAGTCATACACATGTAGCCAGCAGAGCCTTTAACTGCAACCAAATACAACACTGTACCAATGACGCAGGAAAGACAAGTGTTAACTCACTTGTTCAGCTGCGTCGATTCAGAAAAAGACAGCATGTGATGAAGTTTATTCAGGCTGAGCAACAAAGCACATGTGACTGTTGATACAGCCAGAGAGCCTGTAAATTAAAAGAGACTCAGTTTTTCATCTCACTGCATAGAAAATACCATATGTTGGGGGAAAACAAGCAATTCAGATGGAGAGTGATAAGCTGAATGCTCAATCACTCGCCCATCATGCACACTGAAGATCTTAAATTATACCCTCTTTTTAAATCTTGGATGGAAGACCAGCAAAAGTTGTTTATCTTGGCTGTTGGGTTTTCAACTTGGTTTCCCACAACATCCTTGCATCCAAGCTGGGACATTATAGTCTAGATGGGTGGATTACTGCGGGTGCAAAAAGGCTGGATTACTGGACTACCTGTCCAGTTGTAAGTGGAACTCCTCAGGGATCTATCCAGGAACCTATCTTATTTAACACCATCTACCACATGGAGGAAGAGGTGGAACCTATCTTCATTGATTTCTTTGAAGACACCAAGCTGGAGTGTGCAGTCGACTTGGTGTGAAGGCAGTACACAAGGATGCTGACAAACTAGAGTTCAGGAAAGGGCTGCGATGGTGTTCAGAGACCGGACCATATGCCCCATCAGGAGAGGCTCAGGGAACTGGGCTCAGTTAGTCTGGAGGAGAGAAGGCTACGGGTACCCAAGAGCAGCCTTTCAGTACCTAACGTGTTGTTACTGAAAAGTCAGAGCCAGGCTCTTGAAGATAAGAGACTGTGAGTATCAACTGAAATAGTGAAGGTTCCAACTGATACGTGGAAAAAAGTTACACTATGAGGATAATTAAACATTGGAGCAGGTTGCCCAGAGAGGGCATGGAATCTCCATGCTTGAGGTTTCCAAGGCCTGACTGGATAAAGCCCTGAACAACCCTGTCTGAATTCAGTGATGACCCTCCTTTGAGCAAAAGGATGGACTGGATAGCCTCCTTAGGTCCCTTCCAACCTATGTAATTCTGTGGCTCTGTGATTTGACTGACCTTACAGTTTCCCTTTCAGTTTTACCTATAACTTCCTAGAATTTCTAACAGTCTTGCACCTTGTACACATTTATAAAGTAGATTCAACATGTTGCACTAACATATGCTCTAATACTACCTACATTTTAAACAACACTTTTTCACCTAAACTAGCTTGGAATCTGCACCCTTTCATTTGAAGGGGTGGGGGGGGGTGGGGGGACACGGCGATGGCCACGGACGACGACAAGTCTTTTTTAATTCCAAACAAAACCACTGTTGAATTGTTTCACAAATGTCTCCAGGCTTGATTCTCAGCTCCCAACAGGAACAATTCATCTGTCATAACTAGCATTAAAACTAATGCTCAAGAAGAAAAGCAGCAGACTGCTTGACCCTGACGCACAAAAAGGTTTGGAAGCATGCTGCTTCATCTCTGTGTCTAATTCTTGGACGCTCTGGTGGGTTAACCTTGGTTAGCCACCAGGTGCCTACGAAGCCGCTCTCTCACTCCTTTGCCTCAGCAAGACAGGGGGAGAAAACATGATGAAAAGCTCATGGGTCAAGATAAGTACAGGAAAAACACTCACCAACTACCGCGACAGGCAAAACAGACTCGACTTGGGGAAGATTAATTTAATTTACTGCCAATCAATAACAGAGTAAGATAGTGAGAAATAAAAACAAGACTAAAACCACCTTCTCCCCACCCCTCCCCTTCTTCCCAGGCTCAACTTCCCTCCTGACTCTTCTACCTCCTCCCCCCCAGGTAGCACTGGGGAATGGGGGTAGCAGTCAGTTCATAACACTTCATCTCTGCTGCTCCTTCCTCCTCACGCTGTTCCCCTGGCTCCAGCATGGGATGCCTCCCATAGGATACAGTCCTTCAGGAACTTCTCCAGTGTGGGTCCTTCCCATGGGCTGTAGTTCAAGAACGGCTCCAGCGTGGGACCTTTCCACGGGGCACAGTCTTTCAGGAACAGACTGCTCCAGTGTGTGCCCCCCACGGGCCACAGCTCCGTCCAGGAGCCTGCTCCAGCATAGGCTCTCCACGGGCTGCAGCTTCCTTCAGGGCACATCCACCTGCTCCAGCGTGGGGTCCTCCATGGGCTGCAGGGGGACAACCTGCCTCACCATGGTCTTCTTCACAGGTTGCAGGGGAATCTCCGCTCTGGTGCCTGGAGCGCCTCTTCCGTCCCCTTCTCCACTGACCATGGTGTCTGCAGGGCTGTTTCTTTCACCTTTTTCTTGCTCCTCTCTCTGACAGCTGCTGCATAGTGGTTTTTTTTACCCCTCCTTAAATATGTTATCACAGAGGTGCTACCAATGTCACTGATGGGCTCAGCTTTAGCCAGCAGCAGGTCCATCTTGGAGCTGGCTGGAACTGGCTCTGTCTGACACGGGGACAGCTTCTGGCATCTCCTGACAGAAGTAATCCCTGCAGCCCCCCTGCTACCAAAACCTTGCCATGTAAACTCAGTACAAATGCCTACCCTCCTTTTCAGACTCCTGTCTTGACCTCAGTATCCAGGCTTCTCATACATCATGTACAGATTACTAGGCCTTCAGTATGAGATTCAAAATAGCCAGTGTTCAGGGGGAGGATGGAGAGCAGGGAGTCACCTTAGTCACTCTTACTGTCCTAACTCAAGACAAGGTTATCTTGCATCTGCCATACTCATCGTTACTGAAAGGCAATACTCTCTACTCACAATACAGAGCACTGAACTCATGCCCTCAATGAGTGATAAAAACTCTTTCACTCTCTGAGAAACAGGATGGCTCATTTGTCTCTCTCTCTCATCCTCCCTCCCCACCTCCCAACATTCAGAGGAAGAAATGACTCCATTATTCAATAACTGTGGGCATTCCATTACAAGACAGCTTTTTAAATATAATATATTTACTGACACAATCAACCCACCAAAATATAGGTTATTCTGATGTGAGAGCACTCTCTCCTTCCTGCTCAGAGATTCCACGCAAAGTGAAGTGCCAAGACTCCATGGGCTACAGAGGGTCAGCGGGGAGTGCACACGTGCCTGCAAGCATTTTCACAACATCCAGGGGCTGCAAAATCTTGTGTATGTCAAATTGTCCTTCCCCAGCCTGAGTTATTCTCTCATTCTCCGTGAATCCATTTTCCCCAGTGAATCATGAAAGCACAAAATTTACAAATGACAATATGACAAATATTTAACACTTTAAAAGCATTTTTAAAGCTTTCTGTTACTTTAAATGTAAACGTAGGTTTAGATTTATTACCTCCCAACCCCTGCGAGTCATAAACTCTCCCACTTTCCCCCACCCCCTAATTCAAGCTTCCTGCAAGTGAACAGACATAAGATTGACAGTTTGTTGGTAACAAGCCTTTCCTGACTTTGTGTGTAACTCGTATGAATTAATGCAGTTTTGTTTACAATGCAGCATTTGGAAACAAAGTATTTTCTCACATTATGTTCCAGCTGTCTTCTAGCTTTCATCACTGTTAAAGCTGCTAGTTGTTTTGAATTTTCAGGATAAACCGTAAACTATGGTGAGTATTAAATCATAGGAATTTGCTGAAGCACAAGGATAATGGTACACATCAAACTAACTTAAACAATCATCTCTCTTATTCTACTCCAAAATGTCTATTTAGTCAAGCATAAGTGCATGAGAAATGGAAGCCTAACTACACAAAGCAAGCGTTTAAAAAAAAAAAATCCATTGGTGTAATATATCTGGTTCCCAAGACACACAAGATCAAATAACAATTTTCAGAAAGGTGCATGTCTAACCAATTTGTTTTAACCCAACACAGCCAATGCTTAAAACACCATCTTCCAGAGAGCCGCTAGTTGTCTTCAAGACCCTGGAAGGGATACACGGATGAAGAAATGAGTTATGGCTTGTTTACCTTTTGGATGCTGACCATGAAAGCCTAGAAGAGCATCCCCTGTAAGATAACGGACATTCCACTTCCCTCATGGAGAGGCTGTGCTACAAGTGATTTATTCTGGAATAACTTCTGCACCTTGGAAAGAGGAAGTTCTCAGGAAGTTGAGCACCCATGTCAGAATAGGAGGTCTGCAAGGTAACCATAGCAAAACATCTCTGCTAGAACTATTATGGCTCAGTTCTTTACGCTATTAAGCCTTAATACTAAAAGCTAGGTTAAACACATATCATTTTCCACTGCGTAATGAGAGACTCACCAAAGATTAAAAAGGGTTCAAAGGGCATACCAAAGACACTGCTTGAAATAAAGAAATCCCTAACAAAAATAATCTACCAACAGTCCTAAATCTAACTCATCAAGACGAATAAGAACTGAGTGTACTATGCACTCAGTGGTGTCTTTCACTAGTGATGTTTACATCATACTTAGAGATGAGAATTTACACGAATTGCAAACATCTTCCTCACTCGGGAAGATATCAGCAGGTGCTGCACTATTTACAAAGTTTCATAAGGAAATGAGAACTGCCTTATTTACATGTCAGAACAAGCTGGCGTACACGTAGCACTATGTAATGGAACAGATATCACGTACCATATTTTCATCAGGCACTAAAACCACATCTTATTTTTTTTTTCAACAGCTGTAGATGGCATCTGTATTTTTTGCACTTTGTAGCAGCTCAGCTATTGATCCCATGTTATTTTTCCAGCATCTTGATAAACTGATTAAATCTTTCTTAGTTGTTTTCAGACAGGGCAGGAGCTAGTAGAGCCAAATAATCTTTTGTTCATGTAGTGTTATGACATTAATACAAAAGGAGTATTTTTGTCTGTATTATACATAGCAGGCAGATCAGCTACCTGGCAAAGAAAACATGCAATAACAGGAATATACATCTAACATCTCATATGCTACTGATCCAGAAACTGAGGAATCAAAAAGTCAACTGCTGTGAAGTAGAGGAGAAAGACTTTAACTGAACGAAGTGAAGGCTCCAACTATGTGGAGCATTTAAGAGTCAAGAAAAGACAGCAATAAAACTGAGAAGAAGGGAACTGAAACCACAGAAGCAGGCGTAAATTTTGACATATACAAGGTATAACTGAGGAATGCAACTTGGGGAAGAGACAATGTGGAGAAAGACAGGAAACCAGCTGGTTGTCTTCTGCTAGCCTGGGACTCACAGGGATTGCTAGCGTTAATACAACAAACAGCTTTCTCTATTAGATGGTATACACACTTTACCGAGTCTTACAAGATCTGTTTACGGTCATGAATTTATCTTGCTGCCTAATCCTGCAGTGCCCAGTACAACCATGCCTTAATGGTGCCTGGTTGGGCACTATTAACATGATCTAGGTGCTCACACTACAGGCCCTGCACAGCTATAAGACTTGAGAGGAGACATTCAATCTAACTTTTGCCTAAACACAGTTATTTTAAGTTTAAGCTACTAAGAACAACAACTTTAGTTACAAAAACAAATGTAAAAGCCAAATCTGGAGGCCTCAGAGGGGGGAAGTACATAGCATTAGAAAAATAAAGCAGACGATATTTATGGACAAATTTATTAAAACTGATAAAATTTTCCAAAACTAACAAAATTCTTGCATGTGTAAATAATTGTACTAGAGAAGATATTGCAAGACAAGAACCAAGGTACAGGAGGGAAATGAATTGGGCATCGGTCGGCAGAAGGCCCTGAATCAACAGCCCATACTCAAAGTATTGCCCAAGCAACACACTGCCCAGACAAACAGCTCCAGAAAATTGTGCAACAAAAACTCTGAAGTGCCAATGCCTCAAATTAAAGGGAAAGGAAGTACAGCTCTCACACAACCCACTAGCCTGCTAGGGCTTTCAAACAGAAACTCACGAGCAGCTCAGGTTTTGTGCATCAGGTTCACAACACATGCCCACTACAGAATAGCTGGACTTAAAGATTATTATAAAATTACTATCAGTTCCAGACAAAAATAGCAGGTGTAGCAGTATGGCATACTACTTCTGAAAGATAATAATTAAGCAGCAACTAAGATGAAGGTAGGGGGATAATCAGTGGTGTACTAATCAGAACAGAGGATTATTTCATATTAAACATATTAAGCACAGAGATTTGGACTATGCTGCTGCAGCAAGCCAATGTTTATCCTCAAAAAATAAACTCAGTCTTCTGGTGTGAATATACATACCCTTTACTAACTCTTGAAGCCACAGACAGGGATTACTAAACATACTCTTAAGAATCCACAAGCTCTCTACTGCTTTCAAGTTTCTCGCTTCCTATTATGCTGAACTTGAATTGCCATTCACCAGTGACAGCGAAAGCCCTTGTGACAGAGATGCCAATTTAGTGAAATACAAGGAGTTAAAGACAAAACTGCTTCTGAGGAATTCCCAGCTCCCCAAAGTAGTCAAATGTGTGCATGGGTGCACATGTGAAGATACCCACGCACACTTAAGATCCCACTTTCTCAGCTCCGTTTCAGTCAAGAGGCTGATTCAAAGCAATGAAGCCTGTAAGGATACTAAGGATTCCCCAACAGCACTATTAGAATTCCATTACTAGGAGGAAATGTCTCATCATTATGGGGAAGAGTTAAAAAAAAAAAAAAAAACCCAAAAACCTGCCTAGTAAAACTCTGCCTAGACTCCAGTCCCTTGATAGGAAGAAAACCCAGACTGCAATCCTGAAGCCAGAAAGATTACCATGCTCCCCTAGGACAAAGCCCAAAAGACTACTGGTGCCAATGCTGAACAAAGCATTCTTGTTCAAAGGGACACAACTGTGGTTTTTTCTTTCCCCACCTCTCCCCCCACACATTGGAGGTACATTAATTAACTGCAAAGCATGCTAGCATGCTGCTAGAGGTTGTTAAAGCATGCCCACTGAATTGAGAGGTTTCACATCTAGACATACACGCTCCCAAGCAAAATAAAAGAAAAACAAAGCAAAATAATGAAAATTATCAAAGGACAGGAGGCTCCAACATATCCTTTGTTTTCAAGATCCAGACATAAGAAGGACAGCTGGATGGATAGATAGATAGAACACCCAACTCCTGAAAACCTTTAAGGGTAGAGATTCTCATGGTTTCTCTGAATAACCTGCTCCAGTGCTACACTATCTTCCCAGTGGAAAAAAATTTCATAATGTCCACTTCTTATATGCTCCTTTTCCGCGGTTTTGTTCATCAAGAAGCCTATTGCTCAGTCAAGCGGGCTTTCCGCTCAAAGTCCTGATCTTCCTGGAAAATGACATGGTCTGCTCTTGAGCTGTCCATGGATTTTCTTTAAAAAGATCTTTAATTTTTCTTTTTAAGCCCCTTATTTACTACCTCTCTAGGCATTCTAATTTAGCAAATCCTCAGATAAGCTACAGTCCACAGGCCTGACTTTACTGCTAAGCTTCCCAGACTTCTCCAAATCCTGAACTCAGTCATCTCATGATCACTTAAACTCAAGATCCACCAGCTTCTTCCATCGTTGTGGTCAAATAGGTCAAACAGAGCATTACCCCTGGCTGCTAGGAATTCATCATCTACACCTTCTAGGAACTTCCAACATCGTCTGCCCAAAGTTTTGAGGCTCTCCCAGCAGATGTCTGGATGGCCGAAAGCCTCTGTGAGGACAATGGGCAGGAGACCTCTAGTTGTTTCCAGAAAGCATTAACCACAACTTCCACCTTGTCAGGCAATCTGTAAAAACTCCCAAACACCACTGCTTGTGTTCCCTCCTCTCTGATTCTGCCCCACAGACTCAACAAGCATGTCTCTGCCTAGAGCTCTATGCAGACAAGGAGCTACCTAAGAGTGCAGCTTTCCCTCTCTCTTCCTTTCGATCCTTCCTAAACAGCCTACACCTATCCATGACTGTGTTCCACCCATACATGCAATCTCACCATGTTACAACCCTGCAACTCTACTGGATAAAACTTTAATTTTGGGATATGTCCCATTCTATGAAAAGAAAGACGTAAACAGAAAACCATGGCAGAAAGTATTTGTGCCTTTTAAAAGGGATTGATGTATAACATTCAGATGTGTAACTGGAAGTGTTCTGAAAGTGTTCATGTTGTTACTCATTTTAATTAAAAAAAAATACATTTTAATTTCTCCACTGTTTCCTTCTGCTTACAAGTACTTCAAGGCAGGAAATAGTCACCATAGGTTGGTTTTACAAACGAGCATGGGACAAGTACCTTCATTAAGAAGTTTTTGACTCTTCCATTCACTGAATAGATGTTTCAGGTCCATCCAATAATTCCCAGTTCTTGAGACACTTTGAAAAGGCTGCAGAGATTGGAGAAGATTCCAATGACTAGGGAAAAGCAAGCACTGCATACATCTTCAAAAAGGGTAAAAATACAATCTGAAGAACTACAGATTGGTCAGCCTTGCTTCAATCCGAGTGAAAATCATGAAACACATCCTCTTGGAAAATACTATAGCGCACACAAAGATGATGATGATGATGATGAAAAACACTAGCATGGATTACCAAGGGTAAATCATGCTTGATCAACCTCATTAGCTGCTATGACAAAATGACTAGATCTGTGGATGAGAAAGCAGTCGATGTTGCTTACCTTGACTGTTCAGCTTTCAACAGCTGTCACTGACAGCATCCCTGAATCCAAGTTGGTATATTAGAGTCTAGATGGGTTAACTACCAAGTGGATGAAACACTAGTTGGATGATCAGCCTCAAAAGGCAGTAGTTATCAGTTCATACCCTACCTAGAGGCCAGTTACAAGTAGAGTTCCACAACTGTAATGCATCCTCATTGAGTTTTTGGAAGACATCAAGCTGGGGGGGTGGGTGGGTGGGTGGGTGGGTGGGGGTGTGTGTGTGTGTGTGTGTGTGTGTGTGTGTGTGTGTGTGTTTTTAGCTGACAGCCTCAAGGGCAGGGCTGCCATTCAAAGCAACCTAGATGGGCTGGCAGAATGGGCCAACAGAAGCCACATTAAATTCAAAAATAAATGAAGTTCTGCTCTTGGGACAGGCTAACCCTCTGCAGTGGTACAGGCTGGGGTCTGATTAGCTGGGGAACAGCTCTGCTGAAAAGGACCTGAGGCTCCCAGCAGACAGCAAGCTGAACCCAAACCAGAAGCGCGCCCTGGCAACAATGAAGGCCAACAAGCATACTGGAGTGTATCAACAGGAGCACAGCAGGCAGATTGAGGGAACTCACTATTCCTCTTTACTCAGCGCTTGTTGGATCACATCTGGGAGACTGCATCCAGTTTTAGGACATGTACAAGAATGACATTGATAACCGGAGTAGGTTCTGCAAAGGGCCACGAGTCTTACGGGGACTGCAGCACCTTCCCTGTGAAGAAAGGCTGAAGGAACTGGGCTTGTTTAGCCTAGAGAAAAGGATTTGGGGGACAGAAGAACAATCTTCTGATATCTAAGCAGAAGTAACTGCAAAGACAGACAGAGCCAGGCTCTTCACTGAGATACATAGTAAGAGAACAAGACACAAATTGAAATAGGAAAGGTTCCAAATAGATATACTAAAAACCTTCTCACTAGGCTGGCCCAGGGAGGTTGTAGAATCTCCATCCTTATAAGTTTCCAAGACATGACAAAGCCTTCAGTCTGAATACAAACAAAAACCTGGTCTAAATTCAGTTTTGACTCTGCTTTGAGTAAGAGTTTGGACTATCATTCCAACCCACACAACTATGAACTGAATGCATCTAGAAAGGTCTCCGATAAGAAGAATATAGTTATACTAAGCATTTTCCTGTTTAAGTTTCTCTGAAGAGACAGTTTTGGACAGCAACTTTACCTCTTTTTATACCACGTAATTTTTTCTTCCACTGGAGAAATCCAATTGGTTTCATAACTTCAGGATTTCATAGTTCAGTAGCTTACACAGCATCACCTTATGACACTTCATTATGGCCTCTAAACTTACATTACACCAAAGAAAAATCTGAATTCAAAAATGGAGGGAAAACACTCCTCCACATCAAGATAGTTCGAGGTCATTTTGTGACCAAAACCAGATCAGAATGAGTATCTCTACCTACTGACAGAAGGAGGGATTTGAAAATACTTCCAATATTTTAGAAGCACTTCTGTATTGAAAAGTACAGAAACAACAGTCAATGCATTGCAACATAAGACACATGAGAACACACACCACAGTATTCCCTGCCCCTGCCCCCCCCCAAAGGAGGGTCACTCTTGCAATTCCTGATCCTTTTTGCCAAGAGTAGAAAGGCTAATAAAAATACTGCGCTGATCAGCAGTCAACAGAACAACGCTTAATGTATGCTCAGAGATCTCTGCAGTAGATGGCATTTTCTGCTGGAAAGAAGAAACGGCATTTTCTGCAGAAGGCTGGAATAACTAATTTCAAGATAACAGCAAACAACTCAGAGGTATCTCTTGATTTGCAGATACTCCATGAAGCATCTGCTTTACTGGGTTTATAATTCTGTCCAGAAGGGGCCGAGGTGGGAATCTTTCTGCTCTATTACAGATGGGGGGATCCACATGCAATTATATTTCAGCAACACGAGCCTCAAAAATGCCTGCTGGCTTGCTTCTTCCAGAGATGGAGAGTGCTCCAGGACCCTGCACCTGCACAGCCTCACTGTCAAGCAGGGGGAACAGTCCGTGGGTGTCTGAATGGCTTAGAAATCAGCAGTTAGAAAGAAGATTTGCACTGTTAACGCCAACCAATCTTCCACAGGCCATTTTTCAAGAGTTCCTACTTTTAAAAAGGAAAAAATCATCTATTTCTTTTCCTTTATCAAGCTAAGATACCGGAAAAGCAAAGCTGCTTCCGTAACTAATTCTTCTATGAGAAAAGTTACCACTGAAGTGGAAAACAGCAATATCCAAAGTAAATCCTCATAATAACACAGTGGCCCTTCAGTGACATAAATACAAAGAGGAAAGCTCCCAAAATATAAAATGGTCCACTCCAAGAAGGCAGTTTAAGTAAGTCTTTCCACACTACTGGATCCTATCTCTACTCATTACTAGCAAGCAAATCCAGACTAAAAAGAACAAAGAAAAAAACCCCTCTGATATACAAACCACATACCATGTTCCCTTAGAATAAAGGTCCTGGGCAACTATTTTTAAAATTTATTTATTTATTTATTCGCAGTCTACCTTAGAAGGGGGTTGATTTGTCTAGGAAATGTTATAGCAAATAGCATGAAGACAACTGCATTTACAAGCTAGGAGCCTATTGATATACTATTTCTTCCATCCTGCTACTTAAATAAAAAGCCAAAACTCTTAACTGCTACTTTCTCCAGCTTGCTGCCTCTATCAGAGTAGAAGAGGACTGCCCTCTTTCTATAGTTAGAATGGGTTATTTCTGCAAATTCTCAGTATTTCGGGTTTCACTGTAAAATACTTGGCTTCTCTTCACAGGAGGAGAAGTACATATAGATGTTACTTTTTTCCCCCCTCAGACAAGGGCATTTCAACTATTTCCACAGGACATATTACTTACAAGGTTTCCACAGGGATCCAGGTCTCCCGTTTAAGAGTGCAAATAACCACAATGCAGAAGATATATCTGAGGGGAGGATTAAGATGGATGTTACCGCATCCCAAAGCCTGTTCTTTCTATTCCAACAGAGCAATTAACCCAAAGGTTGAAAGGAAAGCTACAGGTGAAATATAGTTCAATCTTATAGGCTCCCAACATAAATTTCCCTAAACACTCTCAGAAACAAGTTAGAGAAATATAACCTAAAAAACAACGATGCAGGGACTCATCTGGTTAATCAACTGCACTCACGAGACAGCAGCTAAATAACCAGCAGAAGGGCATTTAAAGTTATTTTCTGGATCTGATTCCTTCCAACAGTTTAATTAGTGGTTTGGATGACAGTATGGGTACGCTTTTAAACATTCATAGATGGCATCAAGACAGACTGTAGCTCAAATAACTTAGGTGAAAATGTCCAAAATAAACAATTCTGTACCAATAATGTTTTTTAAAGATTACACTAAAAAGTCAAAGTGGTACTATTAAAGTATCAAACAAAAGAGGTTTAAACACAAAAAAACCCCACCAAATATGAAATATTATACAAAGGGGATAAATCAATGAAGCAGTATAGCAGAGGAGAACAGGGTGCTCACAGTGGATTAAAAACTGCACACAGCCAATACTAGACTGTTGCCAAAAGAAGCAAGTCCCATTTCTAGGAGTGTTATCCTAGACAATCAGTGACGTCTGGAAAGCAATTATAGTTCCTTGGTGCTAATAACACATCACAGTTGGAATCCCATACTCAGTTTGGGGCTCCACATTTTAAACTGCTGACAGATAAAGAGAAAGCACCCAAGAGAGAACTGCAAGGATAATGGTTTTAGCAAATGTGGCTTATAAGGAACAAGTAACAAGGTTGCTTGGGTGTTTGTCTCAAAAATGCAAAAGGCTGTCCCACCTACCACCTAAGAACCCACAGCCCAACCACAACAATCTGGACATATACTCTTTCAATACACAGAAGTATGTATGAAGAGGACAGCAATCAGCGAGGTTCTGGATGGAACAGGAAAGTTTAAACTTGCAGCTGAGATGATTTGGATTAGAATAAAGTTTTAATAGTTAGAACACTAAAATAAAGGAACAAGATACCTAAGGATGCTGTGGGATCTCTTGCCTTTGATGATTTGCAAGAACAAGATTGACATATAGTCCAAAAAGACTTGATTCTGCCCCAGTATCATGGGCAAATGAACACCATCACTTATATTTCTGTGGTCCAAAATGCCTTTACAGTATTAAATCCCTGATATCTTCAGAGTTTGTTTGTTCTTTAATTTAACAAATGCACGTTAGGAACAGAATCAGAACAGTTGAGGTTGGAGGGGACCTCTGGAGGTCTTCTGGTCCAATCCCCCAGCTCAAGTAGGGCCAACTAGAGCAGGTTGTCCAGGACCTTGTCCAGACAGCTTCTGAATATCTCTAAGGATGAAGACTCCACGACCTCTCTGAACAACCTGTTCCAGTGCTTGATCACCCTCACAGTAAAAAAAACTTTTCCTGATGTTCAGACAGACCCCCCTGTGTTTCAGTTTGTGCCCATTGCCTCTTGCCCTGTCACTGGGCACCACTGGAAAGAGCCTGGCTCCACCTCCTCTGCACCCTCCCTTCAGGTATTTATATACATTGATGAGATCCCCCCCGAGCCTTCTCTAGGCTAAACACTCCCAGCTCTCTCAGCCTTTCCGCCTATGACAGATACTCCAGTCCCTTAATCACCTTAGCAGCCCTTCACTGGACTCTCTCCAGTATCTCCATATCTCTCTTGTACTGGGGAGCCCAGAACTGGACCCAGCACTCCACGTGTGGCCTCACCAGTGCTGAGCAGAGGGGAAGGATCACCTCGCTCGACCTGCTGGCAACACTCCTGCTCGTGCAGCCCAGGATGCCATTAGCCTTCTTTGCAGCAAGGGCACATTGCTGGCTCATGTTCCACTTGGTGTCCACTTGGACCCCCCAGGTCCTTTCCCGCAAAGCTGCTTTCCAGCCAGTCAGCCCCCAGCATGTACTGATGCATGGGGTTATTCCTCCCTAGGTGCAGGACTCGGCGCTTGCCTTTGCTAAGGGACAGGAACAGGAAGGTAAGACTTTCTACCAAATAACCGAAGGACAAGCCAGTCTATGACTCCTAACAAAGATAAAAGATTAAATGGTTTCTAGATTCTGTCTCCCTACCACTGCTGTAAGAACAACTTGAGAGACGGGACACGTGCTCTTCCCGTGCTTTAGTGCAAGAGTTAGGAGTCACAAAATGCACAGAAGGTCCTGACAGATCAGTTCAAACCACTGAAGTTTCACTCACACATACCTGAGAATGGACAATGCCACGCAGCATTTAGACATATTTTAAGAGGAGAAAAGACTGAAACACTCTTTTGTTCTTGTTTATTCCTCTTTTTTAATTTCTATTTCATGATTTTTATTCTTTTTCATCCTATTTAGTAGCTTAGCTTTAAGGTAAATAGCAGAACTTTCCTTCTGTAAGTTATACTCTTCTTTTCAAGACTGACTTGAGCAATCTGTTTCCCAACTGTCTTATTTTATACTTTATCCATTCTCCGTTTTTTTCATATTCTTCCATTTTCTTCATCTTCTACCAAATCTTTCTTCTGTTCTCTGCATCATTTCAACAACTCTTAATACTGCTCTTCAGAGCTATAAAATCCTTACAGATCACATTTGCTTTGCTACAACTTACACTTCAAGATCTTGTCAAGCCTGTTCTTCAGCATGCACACACCTTCAAGCTAAACGAAATATATTTAAATGAAGTCTGAAATTACTACTTGATAAACAGCACTGCACTTGTACAGTGTCTCAGATGTGACTCATCTCTACCATGGAGCTAATATACATGCATGCCAAGATCAAATATAACAAAACAAATGCTATCAAGATTAAAAAGAAACACACATACAAAGAGGTTGGTATTTACAAGGCAGCCCAAAGGACTGTGCGCCCAACTGAAATGAAGTGAAATGTGGGCACACACCACCACCCTCCAAGGCACATAACCTTCAGCTATACTTCAGGTTCAAATGAAGAAGAACAAAAAAAAAAAAAATCAAGGCAACAATGTACAGAAATAACTCAGCGCTGGGCGGCACACTTCCGATTTTAAACCCTAGATTTTGCTATTGCTTCAGTCCCTTATTTTTCCAATTTGTTAAACAGCCGCCTTTGAAGTTTTGAGATGTAAACAATGTAGAGCAAAGGCAGAGGTCTCTACTGCTTTCAATTAAGCTTGCACAAAGTCCAAATAATTTCATTGGGAACATGGTTTATAAAAAGCTGTATTTGTTCCCAATACTATTGCTAGTAATAGTGTTCTTTATTCTGGGTCACTGTGCATGTCTGTCTGCTTCCAAGTACGGAAGCAAATTCTCAGTTATCACTGCTGTTTCAACACCCAAAACTCAGATGGAGAAATTCAGGTTTGTAATGATTCTTTCTACATTAGTTTCTCCTGTGTATTACACTCTACTACAAGCAAGCTATGACTGGTAGAAGCCTGCTTTATTCCAGGTTATTTAATAGCACTGAGTTTGTATTTCCTCCAACATATGAGGAACATTTCTTGATAATAAACATCAGATAATCCTGGAATGTGGGTTCAGCTTTCACCTGAAGCACTGCTGCTTTATTACAAGCAATCAGGCCAGTTTCTACATACACAAAATGCTCTAATTTACTGAAAATTTTAACTTCCCTTCTATCTGGGATTTTAGCACCTTTACTGGCAGAGAAGTATTCCATACCCTTCCGGTTTATTTTAGGGAAAAACATATTTATCCGTGCTAGCTATGTCATCGTTCCTATGGCTTTAATTGTCTCAGTAATTCATGCTCATACATGAAAGCCAAAAAAAAACCCAAACAAACAAACAAAACAAAACCAAAAAAACCTTTTTGTTTTTTTTTTTTTAAATGCTATCAGCTTTCAGGAAAAGATTTATTGTATTCAGAAAATCAAACCGACACGTAAACATTTATGTAGAATAAGATTAAGGGTCCTTTATTCTAAGAGTGTAACCCCTTAACATCTTAGAGTAAGTACATCAAGAAATTCACCAAAATGAGTTTTCTTCAAAATTACATTAAAAAAATAAGCAAACCCTCCCAGCATGTGTGTCATTTAGGAGTAGAAAAAGAGAACAATCAGGAATCAAAACAGGTGTCACTAGTAACAGCTGTGGCATAAATGTCTTTCAAATTGCACACACTCACATTGCACACACTCACACAATAACAAACAACATTCCGTCCTTATTCAGATTTAAATTTAAACTTTAAATTAAGATTCAAAATACCTAAAGGCTGGTATGAAAGCATCCATTAATTCAGCCTTTTTTGAGGGGGGTGTGTGTGTGTGTGACACAATCTCTCATTTATTTAAGCAGCTATTCCAAGAAAACTTATCATCTTTCTAAGGGAACGTTAATTCTTCTAACTTTTCATTCAGCAACTGAACAACAAGTCATACATGCCTGTACTACATTACAGGACTGAGGCATGCACTCAAAAAAATAAAAATCTTTTTGGATGCTTTCAGCAAAGTTTTATTTATATGGTAAGAGATTAGAAAGAGATGAAAGTATTTGTATTACTAGCCCCTTTACAGTAGACCATAGTGCAAGTGCACAGCGAACATGCTGGAGAGTTGTCAGAGTACAACAGAAGTAGAACACCACTAGAAATCTGCGCCTTAGCTTGAAAAACAGCAAAACCTACCCTGTAAGTACACACACAGGTTCTGAAACCCCATCTTGTTATCACAGGCAAGCACGGTACCTGTGCAAATGACAAAATTTCTTGCCAAAGGCCATTTGTGATGACCAGACAAGGTTATAAAGCTATCTGCAACCGATACATCAATTTTGTGTGGATAGTGCTGTGATTTTTTTTTCCCTCCGTACACAAACATTTAGCCATGAAATAAAATTAAGTTCGTAGCACTATTAGCATAAAAATCATTATGTGCTTCTGTTATGTTCTGGATGGCTAATTATCATACAATAGATTACATTATGACATGAAAAGGCATATACCAAAGGTTAGAATTGCGAAATTTAGTTGCAGTTTCCATGTTTATCAGAAGGCAGGCAGGAGATAAGGGAATCAAACCCTCATTTTGGTTTCAATGCCCAGCAACATTCCTCTGTTCTGAACCTGTGCTCGCCACAGCAGCTTCTATGCTCTCACTCACTCTTGGAAAGAGCAGAATATGGTATTTGTACATATATAATCTGTACAGCTGATTTGTACACAGAAAAAAGAGCTCCCCACCATTACCTCTCTTCAGTAACTGGGCCTCTATAAAGAAGTCATGTCTCTGCGGATTCCACGTCTCCCAGGCAAGCATCTCAAGACTTTTCAGACAGTATCCAACTGGCATTGTCCATGGAGACTGCTCACCTGTGCAGAGCACAGACTCTAGAACTTCTCAATCACCCCAGATGGGTGTAGCTTCTATATAAAGGTAGCTTAGTCTCCGTTGTCCCACTTCCCTTGCTAATGCCTCATCTCAGCATCAACCATGCTGAAGAAACGGGGGCAGAGGAGGAATGCAAGCCAAGTAACACTTGCACAGAGTCCGAACAACCACAGGTTGCATAAGATCTGTTCCTTCACATTCTGCCTACTCTCATCCCACTTGTGGCAACAAATAGTAAATCTCAAAGTCTGCGAGATAAGAATCGGTCGAGTCTTAGCTACCTTTAGACACCTAAATAAGAACAAAAGAACTGGGCTCCTGTTGAATTATTTTGGGGAAAGGAACACCCAGGATGAAGCAGCAGCCCTGCAGACATCCAATACACAAACACTTTTACGCAGACAGATGCTGCCAGGACTTCTTTTTGAAGTGGAAAAGAGCACCTCTGTTAGCTAGCAGTCTCCTTGGACAAACCAGAAACAAAGTCCTCATTTGGTCATGCTTTTCCCTACCAACAAAACTAATGGACCTAAAGATCTCCCAGGTGTAAAAGTGACTTGGGGAAGAATGAGTACAACTAACATTCTGCTTTAACTGAAATAAAACCAACATGCTAAGCAACTGGAAAGTGAAGGAAAAGGAAGTAGAAGGATCACAGCAGCGCCTTAACCCAAATTAACTAAAGCAGACAGCGACTTTCCTAGCTCTTCAGACTGAATTGATTTCAGGGAGTAAGCTTCAAGAATGAGCAACTGAAGACAGTACATTAGCAGGGCTCAAAAATGGCTTACTATATAGGCTGTAACATTGGCAAGACAAAAATTGCTTAAGACACGGGAACTGGAGCTACCATAAAACACCCCTCCTAGAAATTTTTAAATAGTGAAATGTAAGGGATGAGCTCAGGTGAAAACCACATACTTTTATCAGTAATGCAATCTTGCAAAAGGTTTCTATTGCATGGTAGACCAGTCTTGGTCTATTCTCTTAACAAACCAGTTTCCAAAATGGAAGAAAGTGAACCTGAGGGGCACATCTGAATGTTGTTGACTGCTAGACTTGCACTGACTCTCCATTTTCTCAAATCCCCACCCCCCAAACCATACTTAAAAAGAAGTAAGCATAGAGAAGACTGAGACAACAAAGGCAGTCTGAAGCTTGACACCTGCTTCAGAGCACAAAACATGATATTTTCTGTTTAGAGAAACAGATCTACACCGAATCTCAACTATGGAAGAGAAATTCATCATGGTTGCCTGCATATCATCTGCCAAGATAGTCTACCAGATCTGTGTTTGTTCTGGGCAGGTGAAAGGCCTATTGAGGTATTACTGTTTGCACTGCCTGCTTGCCTCCTGACAAGGGTGGAGCACTGGGATAAGCAGGTCCCAGCTTGTTGGCACCACAGTAAACTCAGAAATACTCATCTTACTCTGGTTCTGTCCAGAAATTTTAGTTTTGTCTTCCCGAGTTTCAAGTACAGTTCTGTGGAGTCAAACGGCTCTCTGGGACCAAGAACTAGAATGAAATAGGACCTGAAACATGGTTTCAAGGAAGGGAATGCAAGAGCAAATAGGCTATATACATGATGCTACTGGGCAAAACCACCACAATCTCAGTATGCCCAAAGTGTACATCAAAAAATGGATCCATGCTGGTAAAAATACCCAGTTATGAACTACAATTCACTGACATTAGCAATGCCACACTTTCACCACAAGCCCCTATTTAAATAGTGGTCCTAAGACCACTCACATTTAGTATCAAGACTGATAGTATGCCACCAGATCAACTTGCTTAGATTCCGTAATTAAGGGGACATGCTACCACTTCTCCTTAAGTGTCTTTTTCTCAGCCTGCCTCCCACCCTCCTTACCTCACACCCGTTGGGAAAACAAAATCATCATGCAACAGTTAAACATTCTTCCAGTGTCACAAGCCGCTATCTTACATTTTCAGTATGAATAAACACTGGCCTTATACTAATTTCTAAGGCCTGTTTACAATACAGCTGGATCAGTTCTTTCCTAGTTCATTTGCTTTCAATAGGGGCTTCATTCTCAATTCAAATGACAAATTGCTCCAGCAACCACACATACACATGGCTTCCTCAAGCCTGGCATTTTTAGGTTTAATAGATCCTTTTAAATTGCCAATGTTTTAATTACTATATAACAATATATACATGTTAATTACTTTGGAAGACCTGTGCAAAGCAGACAAGCATTCAACTTTAATACATAAATACTGCAGCCAAGAAGGATGTTTTAGCTATTGAACAGAGTTCATTTTGTTGATTCATCTTTGATGCATTTTCCTGGCAAAACGCTTCTAACAACACGAACTAAAAGAACATAATCCCTTAAACATCAGGAATAAAACCAACTGTGTTGACTTGAATCTGTTCCCATCAACTTTCTTTATCTGAAAATTGGCACTCATGCTAAATGGACAATCTAAATAACAGCATTTAATGATTGGTGTTTTCTAGATAAGCTGCCTCTACTTTTCCAAATCACTCTAGGAGAACCGTATTTGTTGAAGTAATGACCTTATTCAGATATTGCACCCTACTAAATACTGTCCTCCTTGCTCATTCTGGGCTGCCAGAATTCACCTCAAAAGAAAGATGGCACAGTCATCCCAGTTTCTCAACAAAAGAACATCATAATCTGTACTTTATCTTTGCTGGACTTTTAAATTGTACAAAGTGCTTGTGAAAACCTTTATTACTAGACACCACAATTACTGCAGGAGGGAGGGGGTAGGAAGGAGAATCAGGATTGGAATATGTTACAGATGTGTACCTTGTCTGCATTTGATATTAGCAAAGCGTAACATTCAGCGTGATCAGTTGGGAAGCACTAGTCCTGCTTCATTCTATGACACTGGCAGAAGTGCATCGAGGTGATGACTATCAACAAAGTGAGCTTGTGATCTGGAGCCATTAAAGGTGCGCACACGCTGCAGCTAGCCACCAAAGTCACATTCTTATTGCCTTTGCCCTTCCTCTCGCTTTTACTGCTCTTTTATTCATATGACATTTTAAATTAACACAAGGTTCCCAACCTTTACACCGCACCTTCCACAGCAGAGGCTGTAGTCTCATTAGTTTCCAGAAACCTTATGTCAACCCTGATTTTAAAAACTGTTAGCATAAATTTTTTAAGAAAAAAAAACACCCAACACTAGGAAATTCAAAAGCATGACAGTTCAGCCTAACTTATATAAAGAAAAGATCCTCTGGCTGTCTGTAACAGAATCTCGGTAATAAAGGCAACCAGAAATTATTTGAATACTACTTGACCATAGGAGATGATTATCCTAATGCCAGCAGTCAAGTTCTCCCCTATCAGAGAATCTTTTTCTTTCAGGAATGGAAGTCTGGCTTCGACCACAAACCTTTTCTTTCTTCCTCAACTTCTCCCCTCAAACTGAACAAGTACATCCTCTACACGGGAAGAACAAAGGCAACATTTTTTTTTCTTTTTCTAAATAAACTTATCTTCCCAAGTTCAGGTTTGCTTTTACATCAAAGACAGTTTTACCAACACTGTGCTAAGTACTGGTGCCAGTTTATTTATCTACTGATTTAGAAGTAAGTTTTTATCACTCTCTAGATCTTTAGGTCCCAGAGCTGTACTTGGAGTTTCCTTTGCCCAAAGCAAGTACAGAATGCACCAACATACAATTAAGATAAGTCAGGAAACAGTCATTAAAAATTCATGTGAAGAGCACAACAGCTTCAGGAAGAGAATGTAACAAACCAAAAATTGTTACATGTCATGAGTTCAGTCTGTCATCACAGCCCATCCCCAAATGAGTCATGGTAACTCAAAACAGAGATCATTATAGTCACAAAGCATACATATTGCAGTTTTATTGCAACAACAGGTGCGCTTTACCATTATTAGAGTAAAAACACCAAGTTACTGCATTCTGTGAGCATAAGATCACTGAGGAATGCAGATTTTATTCAAGTTTACCAAGTGTTTATGTATTTAAAAACAAAACTTTTCCCAACTCACATCATCTCAATATTTGCACCTCTTTCTATGTGAGTTAGCAAACACTTTCAAATTCTTAAGGGTGGGGAAAAACACACACTTGACAATCTCAGGTTGATTTTCTTTTTTTCCTAAAAGCGTGCAGCAAATTGAAGTCATGCTATTTTTTGTCAAGACTGCTGCACAAGCATGCAAATTCAAAGTGTCAAAAAGAAGAATGACTATGCTGAGTTGCATCGTTTGTAACATTCTTTCTTACTATTATAAACAAATTATGATAAATTACACAGGCTTCCAGTACAGTTAATGCAATCTCTACCTTTAATACAAAAATATAAGAGTTCATCTTTGTTTAGAAAAATGCACTTCGAATGGATTGCTATAAGCTGTTCGGTTTCTAACTTCAGTATTTTGCCATTAATCTTTTCATGTGTTAATGCTTAACATTCCATTTAACTAAATCCAAATATCACTAAGGTTATAAAAACCAGTTTAACCCACCTTTTGACTGTTATTTTTTTTTACTGAGCTTCAAGACATGGTCTTATTCACTAGAAGGCCTAAGCAGAACAACTTGTCAAATCTTTTCCCCCAGGTTAAACCAACTCTGCACACTGAAGTACGAAACTTCAGAGCATCATAAAGGTCGCTAGTACTTGACTATCTGAGTAATACTTTATTTGCCAAGTCTCCATAGAAGCCAGTTTACAACATTTCTCCTCATCTAACCAAAAATATACAATAGTCCTACTTTGCTTTAAGTATTGTCTAAAATTACATTAGCAGTCTCAGGCTGGCAGCATCATTCTCCTGTCTTTGTTCACAAAAGACGCTTTATAGATGATAGTCGTAAGGTATGCCCTCTACAGAAATGAAATTTCCTCCACAGGTTTAGTTTTTGAAGGAGCCAGATTCCTCAAAAACAAGATCCCAGGTAAAGTTAAGACATGGGCGGTAAACACTACTTCCACACACTGTCATGAAGCATCAAAAACACACTTCGTATCATAAAACCCACAAGTTCTAGCCTTGAAACATTTCTAACAAAGAATGAAGTTCAACACAAAACATCAAGAGAAAAGAGTGTGCTTCTGGAGATGGGAGAAGGTAACTAACTACCGTTTGACTGACTCATCCCCCACAGTACTTATGCAAGTGTACGTTCTGTCCACTAGGCTGGAAAACAATATGCTATGAGCTCCAACGCAATTGAATCTGATGGGAAAGGATCATCACAGTAAAATAGCTGTCTCCTGTGTCAGCAGCATGAAATTTGGAGAAGGCTGCAGTGATCACTTGGCAGATTCTTAGAGGTTTACATATCAAAAGAGTGGAACATCGATGTCTTAAATACTGCTCAGGAACATGCAGAAAAAGAACGAACTAGTGATGACACTAAGAAAAACAAAAAGTGGTGATATCCCTTCCCCATCCTTACCAATGAGGAAAAAACCCTAAAAAATGGTGGACCAGCCTGAAAAGCAGCTCTATTTAAATGGTATCTTTGAGAAAGGACACGATCCAAACACCTTCTTTTGAGCATATTCTTTAAGTTCTGTTCAATCAAGCCACTAACAATTCAGGTTACATGTCATGCTGATAGCAAACTCAGATGATAGCTGAAATCTTCATTATAATTCACTGTGACAACTTCATGCTAAAAGTATCAAAAAAAAAAAAGGAAAAGGTCTCATTTGAATGAGTTATCGGGTTGAATTTGAAGGATGATCAGCTTAGAGACAGAAGGAGAGGAGGAATAGAAGAAAGGAAAAGAAGAGGTTGTTCTTCCTCTCCTCAGATTCCTTAACATAAGATTCAATTAACAACATTCAACTCCACAGCACTACAGGGATGGCACTTTTCAGACCAAGACTATCCTTGAAAAAGCATGTAAAGATGGTAAATTAAAATACTGGAAGCAACACTAGCTTTACTGTTTTCTACTCTGTAGCTAGTTACCCAGTGCAGTAAGTACTATACAGCTTTTACACTTGGAGCCTAGCACAGCCAACTAAAGGCAATAGAGTTTCATATTTAAATGCAGAAGCTTAAAAGCAGCGTCAGCAATAACGAGAGAAAGCTTTCCTTTTCTTTCTAGGGGAAAGTAAGGAGCTTAGCTACATGGTTTTAGCAACCCTTAGGGCCAATGCGGCTCTACCAAAAAGTACATTGAGATTTAGTTAAGTCAGCTCCCTACCCTTAAACGCATGGTTATTACAAACCATATACAAGCTTACATACATAGACACACATGTATAAACAAAGTTATAAACACACAAATAGCACAGTGGACTGATTTGTTGTCTCTATGACAACTGCAGACAGCCCTCATGCTACTAGTTTACCTGAACTGCACACTCTGAACCCAGCAGTTAGAGTGAAACCAATTTGATAGAAGTCTGCCAATTTACAAGCACACACCTACTTCATGGAGACTGGTAAAGTTGTAAATAAAGTATATTAAAGCATTTTAGATGATGCACAAGATACAAGTATTGCATTTAAACTTTACCTATTTTGATTTATTTTACACTGACAGAATGAACTAGTAATTTGTGTGTTTAGACAAGTCATAAACTTACATAAATTCAGATGAGGACTTTGTTTCCTCCCCCTCTCAGAATCAGCAGAAACATTTAAAAAAAGTCTCAAAGCAATCAGAGGGCTTAACTTCATTAATTTGGAATTGCCTCCCCAACCCCACCCCTCCATCCTGTTAACCTAAAGCACTTGGGCTGAGGGAATATCAAACCAAATTTTATCCACCAATTTGAAAAGCTCGTGACAAATGTTTGGTTTTCTGTGATTACAAGTGTGTAACAAGTCACTAATACATACTTAGAATACCTACAACCTGTCTAGATTAGTCGTAGTACAGACAGAATCATATTTTAGTAAACTATCAGCTTTGTCTGTGCTTTAGCGCTACTGTTAACCAAATTCTTCATGGCCAGCTTCACGTAAAAAGCTGTAAGTTTTTAATTTAGGCTTATTGGGTGTTCCACAAGGAAAGCTCATCTTTTCCACCCTCCAAGGTTATCACAAGACAGTCACTTCAATCCAATAAAGAACGTCAAAGCAAAAGGAACTTTGCACTGTAACACTGCAATACCTTTGTTAACTTCCAGTATTTGTGTAAGGTGAAATTCTGCTTCTAGAACAAAGTCCAGATAAAAAGGCACTACAGCTAAACCGATTTCCTCAATTGCATGCTAGTCAAGAGGCTTTGAATCTACAGACTATGTCTTATGTTTTTGTAGTTTATCAGTCCAATGAAGAGCCCATTTCTCTTGCAGACAGTGCTTCAGATCCCATTTTGTCCAGTATAAAACTCAAAATTTGCTCCTGAAGTACATTTGTAGTAGTTTCAGGGGACTTCCCAGACAAAAATCCCTACAGAGGAATACTGTGGATGCAGAAAGAGCAGTCCAGAGCCATACCAAGAAGCCTGACAGGGCAAGTAACCGCTGCTCCCAGCTCCTCAGAGAGCCACAACAGAGCTCAACTCCCATGACATCTGTCACACTACAGGCATAGAACTGCTAATCTAAAACAGCAAGTTCATGGTAACACAAGAGCAAAGGATTTGGCGACTCTTTGCTGGTGAAGCATGCTAGAAGAGTAGACTCTTCCTTATCCAGATGGAGGCCCAAATTGGCAATCTTGCTGCAGCTGCTGAACAGATCAGTGGTCTCTGCATAGCACGTGCTCCCATGACTCTGCTAGAGATCACCATTTCCTCCGCAACACAAAACACATACTTTTATCTCAGTCGCTGCAGTGCAGTATCTCATGGTTTAAACTCACGTCTGGTTATTCAACAGACAGGCTAAGATACAGGCGCACACACATTCTTCTGCCAGTTTAGTCACAGAGCAAGACAGCTGCAGGCAGTAACCTCTTGAGCAATCTCCAGTAATCTTTTTGCAGCAGCTTATCAAAGCCTCAAGTCTTTCTGTCCAGAAGGGGATTACAGACATTGTCACCTTACTACCCAGACAGTAACACATGCTTTGGGAGCATCCAAAGAGGAGCAGCAAATGCCTATGGTTTAAAATAAATAAATAAATTAAAATTAAAAAATTAATCAAATCTTAAACTGGAAACCTTCACCCACGAACACTAAAAACCAGCACCTCTCAGCTCTCTGGTCAGCATGCATTCACCCTTTAGCTTCCCACACCAGGAACTCAAGTTGATCTCCCTCACCCTGCAGTTGCTGCACAATGCCCCTGACTGTGCATGTACTCTGTTTTCTCAAGCACTTTGAAAATTGGATTTATTTCACAAGCCATCAGAAGAACACAACAACTAGTTAGTCATAAGAAAGAAAATCCTGAAGCAAAACTTTGTTTCCCTGGTTTTCTCCTAAAAAAAAAAAAAGTATGTTTATTCAAATGTTTAAAATAGTTGTCATTCTAGTTGAAACTTGTCTTTCTAATGTAACTTGTGGATTTGGAGCTAAAAGCGTATTTTCCACTGGAATTTTTTCAGCATGATTCAGAACTGTCCATTTGTGCTTTCAAGATATAAATAATCTTCCACCTGCTTCCTAAAAAGTGTTGGTTTAGACCATGTTCTTAAACAAAGTTTCTTTCCATAAATGTGATAATTTAATCATTAAACCTTGTAAGATTAATATGGAAAGCACAACATGAAATCAAATTCATCCACAGTTTAGTCTCCAAGTGAGAGACTAAACTAAAAATAATTGAGGAATTAGAAATTTCAATTCTAATTTCTTATCTTTTCATTTTACTCACAATCAAGAATTACTGAATTTGTACTAGCAGCAAGACTCGTTTCTGGAATATCTACAAATAAAGGTTAAACTGAGACCACTTGAATTTTATGGATCCCTGACAGGTTAAGAATCCAGGCCCTGCTCAATGGAACTTTATTTTCCCCTCAGCAGCATAGTCATTTTTCACCTCACCTGAAGCCAGTCTCAAAGGCATAAGGAGTGTAGAAGTACTCCATCACAGGATATCTGCATCAAGGAATGACCATCAGATCATCTTTTTGGCCCTGGTTCTATTTGAAACTCCACAGATGGAACCTAGGTGACCTTCGCTAAAATTCCTAGAATCTTTCTAATTTCAGTATCAGCTTTGTTATTCTTATCAATTCTGTCTCCCTATTAGATTCTGAAAATAAGAACTAGAGACATCTGGGTCCAGTCAGCAATAAATTAAACAGCAGCAGCATAATTTATACCACTCATCATGGTTTCAAGAAAATTAAGTCTCATAAAACAAGTCTAACTTCTTCCTCCGTAAGACTACACATTTATTTGATAGCGGCAATAAGGAACCTTAGAATATGTTTCTGCAAGATATCCAACTTTGGCACAGATGAGCTCTTGCAGATCTAGCTTGAGCTACTTGCCACGGTTTTTATCACTGAACCACACTGCTGCAGCAACTAAGCATTTCTTGTCCAGTTCATACTAATCTGGCTGACTTTAGTGGGGCAGATGAGGAGCAGTCACATGATCGAGCTATGAGAGCACTAAGTGCATGAATCAAACCATTCCTAAAGTGATTATTTATACCCTCAAGGCCCAACTCAACAACACTGGGGCTTTTACAGCACTTCTGCCTTAAAGAGCTCCTGTGCCCTTTGTCAAGTTTTTCCCTACTGCTTGGCCCCTTACTTATGCCATACCTTTAACAAATTTCTGACATTCAATGCTGCAAAAGCATTTTTTAGAGTGAAACATCCCTGGATCTGATCCCTGACCTGGCTTTCAGCACAGCTGAAAGGGCAGGTATCTGCCTGCAGCACCAGGATGGGAACGAGAAGCCAAGAACTCTTTGAACTCGTATTGACCATGAAACACCTGTACTCTCAAAACACAGCCTATGAGACAGTCTGACAAAAGCAAGCATAAGCATTCCTAAAATAGATGTGTGTAGTCCATGATAGAAAGATTTAAAAAAAAAAAAATTAATCAGGAAGGAAAAGGAGAAGAGCAGCCAGCCAGCAGCATTGTCGGTGCAATCCTGAAGTGTTCTGCTCACAGTCAACCACCGGATAGTTTTCCCTTGGAGAGAACTAATAAAATCACTCATGTTAACTTTACAAAACTGGCACAGTAGCAAGAAATGATGGGTCTTGTTGGTTGTACACACTGATTTGCATCTCTTGGGGATGCAGAATTGCATCAACACACTGTAGCAGGTCACACACACAGGAACAAAAGTTTCACTCACACTCACCAGGTCAAAGATAGTGCCCTGGATTTCAGCAGACCATGAGCTCTCAGTCTAAAGCTACAGCCAAGAAAGTAAACATGAGCCTTAAATGCATAACAAGGGAACATTAAGTAAGGAGCAATGCCATTTCATATAACATTCAGCAAACCATTATAACAACATTGCTGTGCCCAGCTCAAATGTCTGCACATTATGTACAAAGTCAGGAAAAAAAGCTACAAAGAATAATTTTGAGTCTGAAAAGCATCTGGAAATAAATTTTGTTTCTATCTATTTAGACAATCAAATATAAGACTAAGAGGTGGCTTGCATGTGAATTTCACATACCTTCACGTGGAGAATATTTTTCCCCATAGTCCTAGGACTTTTCATCGCGTGCCTGCTCAGGTACCAAGACAGGGGATAATAGGGACCATAAAAATATCAGATACAATAAAAGACCTGTTATTACTCTGAAGAGTCCACGTACAACCTGAATAAGTAACTGCTTCTCATTAAAGACTCTTAAAGGCAGACAAACTAATGAGATCCAAGGAGAGAGCTGATGCTAAAAAGCGACAGACTTGAGACACATTCTTGGAACAAGTTCTAGAGACTGATCAGGGAAGGAGAACAGATTAAGAGTTCATAATGATCCTTTCTGACCTGAAACAAATCTACAGTTCAGAACCTTTTCATTTACAAGCCATCCATATGACTCCAGTACAGTTTAGAGAGTGACAGTGCAAATGATATCTAGGGAGAACAGTCAGTTGACTTCCATTTATCATCATCATAACAGCCTTAACAAAAGATGTTAAAAGGAGGATCAAATGGGAACAGAGACAGCTGGAACCTCTGCTAGCCACTTACCCAAAGTAAATTTTCTTAGTTAGCAAATGCGGTAGCTCTACTGGAAGTGGCAATGAAACTGCCAGGGCTTCAGAGAGAGGGGGGCGGGGAGAAGATACAAACAGGTAACAATAATCATACTAGTGATTTTCTGCAAATCCTTCATTCTAACAATTCCCTTTGAAAAAATAATTGCTTGTAAAAACAAGAAGTCCTGTTAGTGTGTGTAAATTTGTATTCATTTAGTCAGGCCACAAGAAAACTGTCTCCCTCCCTCCCTACTCAAGCACAAAAGTACAAAAAGAAAATGTGTGTCATAAATCCTAGCTACCTCAAACATCAGTTCCATTCCTTACTGCCACCAGGAAACAGCAGCCTCACAAGGGCTTTTGAGATACAAAAGTCGCTTTGAATAATATCATAAATTCATTTAGCTCTGAAACCAAAGCTGCACTCTTGCCTCCTAGCACTATGGCGCCTGTTTCTGCATTTACAACCTATCCTTTAGCGATAAAATCACTCAAGTTTATTAGCACTGCAGGTTATGTCCACGTATAGGATAGAAACAGAAGTATACTCCAGAGCACACATTTCCTCATCAGCCCTGCACCCAGTCTCCCACTCCCTGGTTCGTCTCTCAAAGAGCTTCCACTACCATCTGTGCAGAGGCAGAGGTTACCCAAGTTTGGAATTTCACAGAACATACTTCTCAAGGCAAGCCAGTGACAGTCTTGGAAGTAGACAAAGTGGTCACATCTTGTCCCTCTGGAACTGCACTGAATTCATATTTTGCCTTCAGGGACATCTTTTCAGCACCACAAACTGCTGTTGGATTGCACAGGATCAGTCAACTATCTGGCTCTGTTTCCAATGAGTGCTTTCACTTTATGTACAAGACCACAGAAACAAAAGAAGAACTTCGTTCTCCATCTCACCTGTATCAGCTCTGCAATGCAGACACACTATTGCACCATTTTACAAACTAGTACAAAAAGTTTGCAGTTTTCTAAGACTCACAAAAGGAAGAGCGGGAGAAAAGCTTTCTTCCCAGATACGTACCGGGACTTGGAGTCTGACCCAAAACTCCTGCAGGAAAGCAGGCAGCACTGTTCGGAGAGCTGCTCTCTATAGGGAGAGCTCCCCAGGCCTGGGACTTTTCACGGGGATCTATATTTGGTAGCTCCCACAAGTCATTTAATGCTGCCCTAGTCTTGACAGCCTTATCCTGTTAATGAGGTTAGTGCATATGCAATAAAGAGGAATTCGTGCTCTTTAAATACTGCCCTATCTTCCTTGCAACCTAACCATTCATTTGCCCCGTAGCTTGCAAAAAAAGACTTTTCTGAACACCTTGCTGAAGATTTTTGGTATTACTTAAAAGCTTTGTCTGCCTTTAATTAAGAAGTACCTTTTGATTTCAGTAAACAGAAAGACACCTTGGAACTCCTGAAAGCAAAAGAAACAAAGTTCATTTTGAGGGCTATCCTTCAAGATAGCACTTGCACTTCAGCTTGCCTACTTTCAACAGCTACTGAAAGTCACAGTGAAGCCACAGAGGTTCTTCAAACTGTTTCCTCTTACCAGAAAGCTTCCAGCACTCAGCTTACTGGAACAGCTGGGAAAGTTCTCCTCTCCTGGCCTTACACAAATGCTGAGAAACTGACAGTTGTAACAGGGAAAAATCTGCTTTCTGAAACAAACTTTTGATTAACAATATTTTCTATTTATGAAAGACCACATCTTCTTGATTCATCTGACAATTTCTCAGATTATGATCATGCTGGAAGTGTTATCAGATGATCTGTTCTCTCTGCTAAAATAAGACTAAATTCTTCTATCAGTTTCTAATACCATGGCATGCGGAGGGAGAAATTAAGGTCTCCTTTCCTGGCTGTAACCACATTCTTAAAGCAAAACCTTTGCTGAAACAGCTGAACTATTTTTTAAAATACACTTTATAATCAGATTATAAACCAAAATATGCTGGGTGTTTAATGCGAAAACACATCAAAATCCAAGCACACAAACTGTAAAATGAAAATATCTGCTAGTCAATTTCAGTAGCAGCAAACGAAAACCACCTGGTTTTGTTTCACAGCACTGAATTTTTCTATTCCTGCTCCCCTCCCAGAAATGCAGTAATCAACTTCAGTCTATTTTTGCTAATATACAGACAACTGCTCAAACTCTTTCCTCATTTTCCCCATATTTTGTCAACATTTTTACTTTTCAAAGCCAGAAATGACACACCAGAAAGGTTTTACTAGAGAATAAATTTATAATGCAAATCGTGCATCAACAGGCTACACAGAAAAAAAGCAATTGTAAGCAATACCAATGAAAGAGGAGATAGCTCAGAGGATTCAAGAGGAAAAAGAAGTGACGGCAATAAGTAACCCCAACTTTTTTCCAATTCTAAATTTAAGAATACTATAAAAATATTTGTTGTGCAGATTATTTCCTCATATATTGATCCCCCAAAAATATATCAAGTACCATTCATGAACTACCAGAATCCATCAAATAAGAAAAAAGTCCCCTCTAAGTGCCTACTGTTCACAACAAAATTCGAGTACCATGGCAAATGTTTTGATGTCCCAAAGGCTCCCCCAGTTTCACACCTAAGAACAAGGGTTTGATTCCCTATTTTACAAGTTTTGCAATGGTTCATCCAACAGAGAAAAGCCAACTGTGGAATATTGTATGCGAGGAGAGGAGGGAAGGGAGACAAAACAAACCTACAGCCAGATGATAGCTTAAGCAATCAGCCTGAATTAATGAAAAGGAGAAGCACTACAGTCAATGTTTAATGGCTTTACTGGCCTCTGTAAAAGGAATCAGTGATCTCTGCTGTCTTAGTGAGCAGGTCCCCCCATTAAAAAGAAAACCCATCAAAATTAACATCTTCTAATGAACTGGAAGTCAAGAACAGAACTCCAACGCGCTGCTGAGAGCTGCGCACAGAATTAATTGTGCAAGGCAGACACTGGGCACACATAGAGCCACCCTGCAGCTAGGTGTTCCAAGCTGCAGCTCACAACATGGCCTTGGCAGATGAGACTTGTGGGCTCAGGAGCAGTCACGGAGCAGGGCTGTTTCCCAGTCAGGGCTGGGAACACTCCTCCTCGGAGAAAGGGGAACTCGGTAACAAATAAGAAAACATCCTGCCACCCTCTCTTCGTTGCTGAACAGCAGGGAAATAAAAAGAAAAAAAACTAAATCAAGCCCAATACATGAAATAGCAGGAAGAGGGAGGGGGAAAAAAAAAAAAAAAAATGAAGTCTTTTGCACAACAAACAAGTTATAGTGTTGCTCTATTAAATCAGCTCTTCCCTCCACAGAGCTACAGCAGGACATCTGAATTCATGTAGATACACATCGGCATCCAAAGATCACAAGAGAGAAGGTAAGTGGATACTGCCCACTGGACTTTACACTTCCAGGGTGCTGCCTATCCTAGTGATACAACCTATTTTGAAGAATACCACCACTCTTCACTTATTTGCTTAATTCAAAGAGATAACAGACTCATCATTCATCATCTCTCAAAGCTAAGCACTCATGGAAGGTTCATTATTCAGGAAGAATTTCTACTCAGTAAGTAGCCTGAATACAAAACCTACATACTGAGGATTTGCATCTCTACTGAATACTGATCTTTGTTGCAACACAACAATTCTACAGAGTACTGGCGTTTTCAGATCTGCTTATAAAAATGGAAGTTCTTGGGTTTGGTCTTTTTACATAAAGGCAAGCCCTCAATTTAAAATCATACTATATCACAGCTCTAGGAACTACTAACAAGGTACGAAAGAGATTTAAATAAATGACAGAAAACAGCCTTGACCAATTCTGAATGGGAACAAGGGAGAAGAAGGAAAACCTTAATAGAACTGCTCCTTTTCTCAGAAAATGTGGAAACATTCACTTGCACAATTAAAGCAGGTAACATTTGGACAGTAAGTAATTTTGTTCAGACTTAGCACCAACAAAAAAGGTGTGATGCAGTTAGCATGTTTATTTTATCCATCAATATTAAAATGAGAATTTGTTCACAGCCTAGGATAATGCTAAAGCTCAACACAGCCAGCTGAAATTGCTTATCATCTAATAAATAACCTACAAGACCTCACATGGTGAAATGTACACAGTAAGAAACTTTAAACTTAAAAATAGGAAGTGGTTTACTTGTTTAGTCTCAATTTAGGCAGAAAAAGAAACAGGTGTTTTCCCAGCTAAGACTGCTAAGCTACAAAATTCCTCTCAAGTCTACATTTATTATATATATATAAAAAACACCAATGAAAATAACACATGCAATCAATTACTAGTACTATGAAGAACTACTGTGAAAAGCATTATTTTCAAACAGCCACAAAAGAATTCATCCTTGGATAAGTTATCCTTTGAAATAATGTTGCGGTCTACAATAATTTAATTACAGGTCACAAGTTATAACACTATGCTTTTCTAACTGTATATTTGATACTGGTATGTTCATGAGTTCAGGTTCTTCAAAAGAAAGGACCTACAGTCTGCACATATACGTGTTGCGTTATTTGTTGTATTTCACAAACATTAAATCGGATCCTCTGTTAGGATTTCCAGTCTGTATTTGTCATATAAACTGCACCACATGTATTAAAATAATGAAATACAGCAACATCTCAATTCAATGTGTTTGTCAGTATACAAAAAAAACCAAAAACCAAAACCCAAAAAAGATGACATTTGGTATTTGTTTGGATAAACTATCTGTGGTTCCATAACAACAAGGAAGGGAAATAATCTGAATCTGTACAGATCAAAAACATAAACAGCCAATATATGTTAACTTTTAATATTTTTCATGCTTCATAGCTGGAGTCTGAATCTGGAACTTCAAAAATATTTCAAAATAATCTCATCACAATATAGCTAATGGTCCAGGACATATTTAAAATGATGCATAGAAATAAATGGAAATAGCAAGTCAAATGAAAAGCAGATGGTCACTCTAAACACATCATTACCCTCCAACCCTTTTATTTCTAATGTGGAAAGGAAAAAAAGAACATTTACCATAGTCTGCATTGGAAAACAAATACTAAAAAACCCCATGTGTTTCTCAAGTAATTTAAAATACCAACCCAGCAACACTGTATGTACAGTTAACAGCTGTTGACTTCATCGTTCTAGCAAAAAATGAAAGAAATTATTTGTACTTCTCCTTATATTTTATTTTGCAAAGGGTCTACAAATTCAACAACATATGTTTTCTCCCTTCTTCTCTCAACCTCCTTCCCGCACCACTTGAGTTTTCAGGTCCTTTTTTGTAGTTTATATGAAACCATGCATTTTTAAAGTGAGGAGGTTTAACCTTTGAATTAACTATTTCACCAATCGCCACCAATGTTCCCCTAATGTCTGCTCTGCAACTGGGAATGCTCAGGACAAGTGGTCACCTGCACCATTTGTGCTCTGACAGACAGGGCACTTTGTCAGTCAAGCTGGCTGAGTGAGCTGCTGAGCGAGCCACAGACCTTCTGCAGTTCGGACCCCTGGCCACAGCTGGGAAGTTGCATTTTCGTGGGGAAGGAACAGTTTAGAAGAGTTTCAAATTTCTGACAACTGCAGAGAACCACAGAAATGATCTAAACCAGTAGGAGTGAATGGGACAGACAGCTATGCTCGAGGTCCAAACCAGAAGGAAGCAGACCTCTAGTGCTCTTTAAAGCGCCTCCCAGAAGAGATCTTACTAAAAAGAAAATTCAGTAGATATCTAGTAATACAGATGATATCCACACAGAAAAAGTATAGAGAATTGCTCAGGGAGGAGACTGCAAAGGAGAAGGGTGAGTGAAAATGGCTGGGAATTTAAAGACAGAAACCCCAAATAGGAAAATGGACCTATGCTTGGAGAAGCAGAGACACTAAATGAAGCCAGCCTCTCAGAGAAAGTTACAGGAAGAGAGATTTACAGAGGGGCTACAAGTAGGAGCACAAGGAAGCACATGAGGAAGAAAAGCATGCACAGAGAAGCAGGAGTAGAGATATCTGTCCCCTCTGTTTCAGAAAAGAACTGGATAGACAGGACATCCCATACTTTATATACCATTTCTAGTTTCTTCAACATTTCAGCCTGTTTCTTCCTGTACTACCTTCTGTAATCCAAACAAAACGTCCTCTGCTTGCTCTTCTATATGGGCTGCACTTCCAAAGTCTCCTTATTCTTATTTCCTCCCTCGTAAGAACTTTTTACATGCCCAGACATTCTTTTTCCTCCTCAGGTCCACAACTAAGAGCCTGAAGCTACAGGTTTGCTACCCAGCAATCTAGTCTGGAACACAACCACTGGGAAGAAAAACCCAAACATATTAGATGTACACTGTTTTGTGTATTAGATGTATACAGATAGACACGTTTTCTAAGTGTTCTGAAAGTTTCCTTTTTATTGACCATCTCCATTCAAATCCATGGTGGTCTTCAGAGTTTCTCCAGTGTTCATGATCGCGTAGTTAAGTCCAGTGCAAACTGCTGCTACTGAAATGCATTTTTGTGCTGACAAACAAGAGGCCCAGCCACATTGACATTTTACATGGTTACTTTCCTAAGCATAGCTGTGTTCTAGTCCATTGTAAACAGGCTTCCGAAAGAATGCCAACAACAACCTTATCTTCTCCCCATCTCTTCAAACACATAAGCTCTCCATCAGAGAATTAGTACCAGGTGCTCATACTTTTGTCTTTGCAGTATACTACTCTCATCATTGGCTTTCTCCCCCTCACTGCTTGTCAACTCTTTGCAGCAGTGATCCTGTCATCCTGTCTATCTGTATTGCACTGAAAAATGGTATTGGCTTCCATAAATAACTAATGGAACTCGCAAGCAGAATTTATCTAACATCTGCCAAAACGAAACACTGTTCATTGTCTCACTGTTGAAATGTCTTATCTGCTGTAGATTTATTGGGGATGTTTGGTGAGCATGTCAAGTGCCTAAAATTCCCTCTTCTCTCTCAAGAACCTAACCTGAAGTACAGCTGCAGTCACATGTGCATACCCCATCTCATCCCTATTTCTCTGGGGCTGCGTATGCCCCTGATTCTGTATGCAATTCTACTATGAATGCTTTTCACACACCTTCAGTATACACAGCAATGCATCAAAGTATACGGTACACGCATAACATAATTAAAGGCTACTGCCAAAAGACCACACAGTAAGTTCTAGCTACAGCTTGATCAGAGCTGTAAGGTACTGAAAAGGCATTTCAACATGAGCTGCAGAAGCAAAATACCCAACCCCTTCTAAAAGTGGAGCTTGATCAGTTTATGAAGGGGATTACAGGTGCTGCTGCCCACAGGAGTTCATGAACATGAGGCCTTTCCAGTGCTTGCAAATATGCTTTTAACGTTTTCCAGCAAGTACTCTAATTTTATGTTGTTGAAAAGTAACTTCTGCATAAAGAAGGCATATTATCAATTTTGTGACAAAAGCTTTAAAGAATTAATAAAAAAACCTGTTCTCCATCTGATGTAATATATCTATTTGGGTGGGAGACTCCAGAGAATGACTTGAATTTAAGTGTCTACACACATATTAGTGCATTTCTCTAGAGTGAATATTCCTGAAAAGTCATTAAGAAATCATGTGTGATGTAAAAGAAAAAAAATGAGTTGTACTTCTCTCCTGATATATATAACTTTATCAAGTCAAATACACTAACCAATAATTATAAGATAGAGATGACTACTCAAGAGTTAATTTAACATTTACATTCGATGTAAGCATAGAGGCCATACAGCAAATTTTGTTATGTTCGTGTTACTCCAACAAGAAAAGGATACGACACATAGAAGATTAGAGGTTAGAAAAGGGTATTGAAGAACATTTACTATCCCTATCCTGAAGTGTTTCCATAGCAGCCAAAACAATTATTAAAACAGATACACCAAAAAGAAGGCAAAGAAATAATACAAAAGCTATCCATCTGAAAACAATTCATAGGTTTGAACAGTTATGTTTGACTTGTTCATTAATCATTAAACATCACCTACTTTCTAATACATCACACGGGTCTTTGTAATGATGATCACAGCAGCACAGAAATTTATCAGAGCTTGGAGATTTTTAGAAAGGAGTATTTATGACAGACAACGCGTTGCCTGCTGTGGCTTCATGTCACAGAAAAAGTAAGGTATCCTATATCTGCTTTGCAGGATAAGGATTTCCATAGTAGAATAAACTTACCATTTGTTACCTCTTTTTTATCCCACTTAGATTAAACAAACCCAAGGACACCCTACATGTGTTCATTCCCCTCCCCCAACTTATCACAGAATACTGTTTTCAGTGGCATTAAGAAAAGGGATGTTAATTCCTGCTACTCTGGACAGTCCCACCGAATAGCCATCTTTCATATCGTCCTTTTAAGCTTTCATAAGATGCACTGAATTAAAAATCAGAGACTCAGTTTTTAGAAATGCCAGCAACCATGTCCTACAGTCAACAAAAATTTGGCTTTTTGGCCTCATCCGAGTGCCATCTATAGACTGTTCCGTTTAGATATTAACTAGCAGGCATCATCACTGCTGCGTAAATGTCAATGCTCTTTCCCTGCATTCTTTATGTAAGAACACGGCATCATCCATAACCATTTTTCTTTCATTAAAGTCATGAGTCCTCCAGAAAAAGAGGCAAGATTGTTTTGACAGCAGTGAGCAAGTGGCCTCCCATCTACCTACACCTGAGTTACAAAATCTAAACAAGTAACAGCCTCCAATGTAAGTGAAGATGCAACGCAAAAGATAGGAAACAGGTTCTCGGTGGTAGAAAGAAACACACCGATACCTATGTGAGAGGGAGAAAAGGATGGTTTCTAATGTAAGTATTTTTCTCCTTGCATCAATTCTTATAACTAGCTTTCAGACATGCAGACACATGGTGTCAGGTCAAGAGGAAGTAATGACACCATTTATGCTCCCCCTTCCCATGAGAAATCACCCCACAGCAACAGAACTGGTCAACTGCCACTCACTCCTACACAACAGATCCAACCTTAATAGCATCTCACATTCAATATAGGGCCCCGAGGAGCTCGTGGGTTTAAAAAGCCATCCCGTACATTATTCTATTTGAAAGAATACTTTCAAAGTACACGATTCTTGCGTTAAGAGTGAACAGAAAAGCCAGCATCATTAACCAATCCTTGAAATTTCATGCGAGAAGCTGAGTATAGAAACCATTATCCAGGGGTATCTACAGTGCTCAGAATAATTTTACGTTAACATTTGTATGGGGACAGCTGGGTAGGAAACAAGTTCAGGAAAGCTGGAGAACAACTACAAGTGAAAGAGTACACAGCACCATAGGAGGGCAGGCTAGCAGATGGGGTAGTCCGAGGGCAGAGGACATGCAGTAAAAAGAATAAAGTGCAAATGCCCCAGAAGGAAGTGGGTGTGGAAATGCAGATAAACAAGAAAGGTGACTCTGGTCACAATATCGCTATACAGCCTAGAGAAGAACAAACTAAGGAAGGACTCGGAGATCAGGGTAGATCTCTACTTCTGTTACCACCATGAGTAGACAGAGCTTACCAGATGTGCGGTTCCTAATACAGATACTATCACGTAAATGCTCATGTTAACCCCAAAGATAGTTATCAACCTACTGATGTAGGATTTATTTTTCCAACACCACCATCAGCCCCCACATATGAGAAAACACTGTGGCAGAACCTGATACATTTAACCTGGACAAAAGTTTCAGGGTTTTAGCTTTACTTGAATATTAAAAAAAAAACCAAAACAATAAGTCAACAAAAAAAACCTGAAACTTTTTTCCCCACACGTATAGCTGAAGTTTTCCCTCAGTCATGTCTTTTCCGTCATTCCTCCATACAAACAATAGGCCCTGTAGTCTTTAAAATCTGATAAACCTTTCAGTTACTTCTAAGTGAAGTCTTAGCAGCCTAAAAAGTTGTAGTTAGAAGAGTATCATGTCCTAATATCAACAAGTTCCTCTTTCCACTGGAAAGACAACTGGGGTTTACTGTTAGCAGGTAGTAAAAAGAGCACATTTTACAGATGCCAGTATCTCCTGAAATAAGTGAACACAATCAGCAGCACAGTAAAGTCCTCTGCAATTATCTACATACTTGACTTCATGGGTAAGCTGCTCACTGGTGATGAAGCCCACACTCCCTCCCTTTCCATAAAGTTTGAGCTGAAATGGAGAGAAACCACCATACACTTTTTTTTTTTAAATGGAAAAGATGCTACTCAATTTGTTCTGCTTAACTGGTCCTGTACCACAGCTTCTGAGTATTAAAGCATGTTCTGTTTCAGGCCCTAATCCCATAAAATCTAGAGCTGCAAAGCTCAGAGAAACTTTACTTATCAACTTCTATAAATGGTGCAACGCCTCTTTCAGTTTTTGTAACTCTCAGTGTGGGTGTCACTTTCCGTGAAAGAAAGGGAAAAAGCATGAGGAGCAGATATGTAATTCAACAAAACAGTTTTTAATCCTCAAAACATTGACAGCTATTACATGCTCCGGAGTCCTCCACCAGTCTAGGGATTTCAGTGAAAAAAAATACCAACTTCTTACCCTGTCTTTGGACAAATGAACTACAACCACCACACATGCAGCTCACATTCTGAAAACACTGGCAGTCTAGGCTTCGTTTGCAGGTCAGCTTCAAGCAAGAGTGCTCCACAGCTGCTTTACTGGACCAAGCAGATACTTCCATATACTTTCAATACTCAAGGACTAAGAGGAGCGCCATTACCTCATTTTCTGATGCTTCAAAACCACAGACTGTCTTAAACAGGCTCTACAGCAAAAGCTGATCTCTGATAAATCAGAGGGAGTATAACCTTAAGGAAAATATTTACTGAGCTTATCTACATAGACCTCTATAAGTAAATCCTTAGCATGCTGGTAACATTCATCAAGTCTTCTTTAGAAAAGATTTGTGCTGAGATGTTAGGAGGACTGCAGCAAGTTGTGAAGGGGATATGAGGAGAGCAAGTATATTAGCATTTCCAATACCTGGAAATGCATGATCTAGTCTGTAAGGCAAGGAAGGTCTGATAATTCTGCAGCAAGTATCTCTAGGTGGCTCTATTCACATACTTCTATATTCACTTGTAAGAGTCTTACTCCATCTCTTCAGTTTAAGCAGAAACCACAGGGTTGCCAAATTCCATATTTTAGTGAAATGATGCCAATATATACAGACAATTATTAATATGAAAGGCACCTAACAAGATTCAAAAGGTACTCTGAAAAAAACACTCTCTTACACACTGTTGGAGATTGAAGTAGTGTGCAATTTATCAGGTTGTTGCACTCATTATTAGCAAGTTCCCCCACCTGCTTTTGTAAACCAAGCTTAATGGCTGGTGATTATTTGGGTTGAAATGGAAAGAAAATTAGATGTTTTTCAAATATGATAAACTTCCATACTATTTAATGGGAAACTTGGTTTTCAAGAGGGAGGGAAAAGGGTCAGCAAAATAAGAACGGCTGTCGAGTATTTAGCAGCTGTGGGAATCAACGTCTGGCAAAACCCGAACTCTGTAAATTAGTAATATACACCGTGCAACTTCCTTTAAGAGAGATAAAAGGACACGCAGCGGGCTCTGGGGATGCCGAAACACCTAAAAACGCGGCCCAACTTCACCAAGCAGGCAAACACGCACACACAGCTCCGCAGGCCGGCACCGTCCCTTCCTCATTCCTCCCGCTCAGCGGCAGGAGGGGGAAAAGTTCAGCGCCGGCACCCTCCACGCACCCGCCGAGCCGCAGCCCCGGGCCCCCGCCTCAGGCGCTGGCGGCCCAACCGCCCCTAACGGCCGGGCCGTCCCTCGCGGCCCGTGGCTGGAGAGCGGGCGGACCCGCGGGGGGTCACCCGGGACCGCGGCCCTGCACCCGGGCGTCCCTCCCTGCGCGGGGCGGGCGCTCGCCCGGGACGGGGGTAGCGCCTCAGGCATCCCCCAGGCGGAGAGCAACGCCGGCTGCGCGCGGCTTCGGGTCGCACGCCCGAGCGAGGCCCCCGCGGCCCTTCAGCCCGCCCCGCTCGTCTCCCGCCGGCAGAGCGGCGGCGGGGGCGTTAGAAAACAAGAAATAAAGGGGCGGCACCCCCGCAGACCCCCCGCCGCGGCGGACGCAGCGCCGCCTCGCCTCACGGCCGGCCTCGCCCCGCTCCCCCCGCCGGCGCCACAGGTGCTGCCTGCGGGGCCAGGGGCCGCGCCTGCCGGCTGCAAGCCGGAGGGCAGCGAGGCCAAAAGCACCGCTCCCCCGCAGAAGCTCTCGTCCCCCCATCCCCTCCGGCACTCCGTGGTGCCCCCCCCCAACGCCGGCGATGCCGTCGGGTGGGGTCTGCGGGCAGCCCCCCCCCCCCCCGCGGCCCGGAAGACACACAGGTTAGCGCCCCGCACCACAGCGGCGACCCCTCCTGGGAGAAGCGCCGCTGAAGGCATCGCTGCAGGGGGCTGTTTTTTGGCTGCGGGGGGGGGGGGGGGAGAACAGGTGCCCGCCTCCACTGTCGCTCCGGGGAAAGGGAAGAGGGACGCAGACGGCTTCAGCCGGTAGAAAGGGGGCGGGCAGCGGGGGGCGAGCGGAGCGGCGGTCATGGCGGGGAGGCACACCGCGCACCTGGCAGCAGGTGCATGCAGGCGGCGACGGCGGCGAGGACGCCCGTGGAGGGGAGGAAGAAACTAGCGAGGCTTGCCCGGAGAACGGCGCATGTTGTGCAGCCTGGGGCGGGGGGGGAGGGGGGGCACTCGCAGGTGCCTGTCACCAGGAAGGGGGGGACGATGCGGAGGACAGGAGAGGGTAGATGCAAGCGCTGTTTTGCAGGCAGGGGAGGCAAGCGCACGTTACTCACCGGCAGCTCCACGTTGACTTCGGTCCCGTCCAGGAGGAGGACACGGCACTGCAGCACGGGCTTACTGCCGCCGGCCGCCGGGATGTGGACGGGGGCTCCGGCGCTGTGCACGATCCCTCCGGGGTGCGGCGAGGAGGGGAAGCCTCCCGAGCCGACGGCGGCGGCGGCTCCCCGCAGCCCCCCGTCCCGCTCGTCCCCCTCGCCGCCGAGCCCACCGCGCCCGGCTCCGCGCCCGGCTCCTCGCCCGTAGCGCTGCATCGACCGCCGGCCAAAGGTCCTGCGCAGGAACCGCAGCATCCTGGGGGCGCCCTGCCCGGCCGCTCACACCCCCGAGCCCGCAGATCCGCGCCCGGCCCCACGACGCCTCCCAGAGCAACACAGCAGCGCCGCCCGCCGGGAGCGAGCCCGCGCCGGGCGCCGGCCGGCCCGCCCCTGCCGCCCGCTCCGCCCTCTGCAGCGCCGCCCGCCACCGGCGGGGCGGGGCGGGCCGCGCCGCGGCCCCTCCTGCCGCCGCTGAGGTGGGGGAACCCCTGCGGCGGGCAGGGGGAGCTGCTGAGGCGGGCGACGGGAGGCCACCTGTGGTGGCGGTGGCGGCGCGGCCGGGGCGCTCGTCCTCGGCCCGCCGGCTCCCCGCGCCTCAGCCCCCCTCGCCGCCGGCCGCGGCCCCGCAGCGCGGCGGTCGGAAGCGCCCAGCCGCGCCGCTCCTCCAGCAACTGCCCCGGCTCCGCGGCGGTTGGGACGATCGCGCCGGCCGTTGGGGCGGCGTCTGCGCGGTGGCTGCCCCTCGCCACCGCCTCCCGGCCGGGGAGGGGAGAGGAGTGGCGGGGCGGGGGCGCTCCCGGTCTCACCTGCGGGGGCGCGGGGCCTCTCCCGGCCGGGCCCGCCGCCCGCCGCCGGGCCCGCGGCCTCCGGGCGCCTCGCTCCTCTCCGGGGGGGCGGCCCGCCGGGCCCCCCCGCCCGGCCGCGCACACGGGGGCCAGGGGCGGCCCGTCCTTCGCGCCGGGCTCGCTGCTCTGCCCCCGCCCCCCCCGCGTTCCCCCCCCGGTCTGCCGCATCCGACGGGTGGGAGAGGGGATGGGGGAGGTTGGCAGCGAAATAAACGACAAGGGGGGATGGAGAACTAAGAAGCCCGGGCGCAGGCAGAGGGACGCGTCTCGCCTGTGCTGGGGGAGGCCGAAGCGGGGGGGGGGGAGGAGGAGGGCACCGCACAGCCTTTCCCGTCGTCGCCTGCGTCCCTTGTGCACAGACACGTCTGCCCGGTGGGTGAAAATGCTCCCGCATTTGCCTTTGCCGTCACCGTGGTCTGGTGGTTTAAGGAAACGGGTATGAGAACGTGGTCCCGGGGAAAGAGCAGATCCTCCAGACCTTCCTGGGGTTTTGCTCCCTTTCGTTTCTGCAGCTGTAAGTGAGGAAGGAGTACGGGTTTATTTAAGTGTCATGGCAAATCCATAGGTACAAATACTCTCTCACACAGTCACTCTGCCAGTAAGTTAAATATTTATGTATTCTGGCTCGGGTGGGAGCACTTCTGCTGAATTGCCATGTGTAAAATACTGGACGTGAATCATGTCTCGTGGGTACAATCAGCGGGACTAATTCTGTCACCCTATGGTCAGATGTGATCTAAGGGGCTTTGAACTGAAATAATTTGCTGCTTCTGAAGTTTTTTTTGCTGTGGATTTATTTTCCTTAACCTTGCTTCCAGGCCAGTTTACACAAGCATTGTCCTATTAGGTATTCAGAAAGCTTGCCAAAATGTCTCAGCTTGTAATTTTTTATTGAGACTTGATAGTATTAGATGACTGCCTGCTGCTTCTGCATCCTTTTCCGTGTTTCTTCAACACACTGGATCAGGTCTTGAAGTGTCTCATCAGCCAAGACTGTCACTAAACTGCATGATCTTTGGCAGGGATGCATCCGTAGCCCTTCTGCGCTGTATAGCTGTGTAAAAGAGCTTTTATAGAAACAGAGTGGAAAGGTGCTAATCTCTGCCTGCTAACGTTCACAAACAAGAGTAGACACTTATGGTAGATGCTCTTTTTCCTAATTTTTTTTTTTTAATTAGGGACAGAATTTGAATTTTGTTTCAGATCCTGAATGGTGCGGCACACCTTAGAGTTCTTTCACTGCTTTGAACACTGTGAAGATACCACAGTCCCATAAAGCTCGTTTGCATGCCATAAGCAACACAACTGATCTTAAGGGTTGGAAAATCAGCAGAAATACTGTTGTCTCATGAGGGAGCTACAGCAGTTCTGGTGCAAGTGAGCGTGGGGTGGAAGGGAGGTCTGGCATCACGCAGGAGTGGCCTGGCCTGGCAGAAAACAGAGCAAGTCTTTCACAGTGCTAAAAGCTTCTTTACTCAGCGGTGACACTTCAGCCCTTTGTCTCTTTCAACATTTAGCATGAAAACAGAAGTCTGATATTTTGAAATACGTAAACCTAGGCTTGCTTGACTTGCATTAGCAGCACAGACGATACAGGCCAGTGGCCGCACCAGAGAGGCAGCGCTGTATTTACAGAACCACCACAGAGTTGCCGAGATCCCATTAAATCTCATTTTGAGCAATATGAGATAAAGCTCATAGTAAAGGATCTTCTGGAAGGAGCTGGTGGTGGGAGGAAATAAAGCTGGTTCCTTAGTACCCAGCCTCTCTTGGAGTAAAACAATTCCACCATTATTTTGACTCATGATACCAGCAGAGCTATCTTTAGCCCTGAAACAAGAGCCTTGAGCGACTGTGGGTACTGAGGATGTCGTGATACAATTATTGCAAGATGAGAGGTATTTAAGCTAGTATTCACGTTCTGGTTTGTACTTTAACATTCCACCCATCTACATCCTCTCTTCATTTTCAGGTGGGCAAGCCCTAAAATGATTCGGTTTGCTGGTACCTCTGTCCTGCAGTCCCTCCTCAGAGTGCCTACTACTTGCTTGCTTTCCAATGAGAGGCGCGAGCAGAAGCTGTAGATCCTTCTCTGGTCCTCAGCTGTGCTATAGTTAAGGGCATTACTTTTAAATCTTTACCAAAATAGCCCTCCGCTGCAACATCTGCCTCCCATGGAGTTCTCCAGTCTCCCCTGGGAGTCATGATTTGATCCCTGTCACAGGAAAGGTAGTGACCTAGGTGAACCATTTGCACTAACCCGTACGGCAGTTCTGGTAGCAATCCCCGCAGGTAACCAGCCTTACCAGTGGTTTTGCCATAATGCTAGGCAGCATGTTACTGGGAGAGTATTCATCAAAATCCTTACTGACATTTGTGTAGTGGCAGCAAGATGGGGGATCTGTAACCATCGGTGACAGAGTTGCTAGCCATGGCTAAATAACTAAATAAAAGATGCAATGCGGTAAGCACTTTATTCTTGCCCTTTTATTCAGAGTCTTGGTTTTGTTCAAATCTTGTCTGATTGCTTTTTGAAAGCTTCGTAATGGAGACAGCCACCTAATGGGGATGGGGAGCAAACCACTGACAGTCCCGTGAAGAGATTTCTCCCGCACAGGTGTGCACGCGCTGCCTGGACATCAGGGACCTCTCTCTTGTTTTACTTTCTGCCACTGCAATCACATTTATGGATTTTTCCTGGCCTGCCAGGCTTTCACTATCTGCAAAGGAGTGATCTAAATTTAATTTGCGTGCAGCTAGAGTTCCTTTTTCTGCAGTTTTGAAGAAACATTATCTTTCCTGAGTAACTTAAAAAGGCTTATATTTTGCCAGCTTCTGCCGGGATATGGTTTTTTACAGTCGTTACTAAAGGAAACTGATATAAAAGGATTCAAAGAACAAGTATTGGTGTGAACCCAAATGTCTGTGTTAATAAAACCAGGGGGAAAAAAGAAACTTGAGGAGTTACGACATACATTCACTCAGGCTTTCAGGAATGAATTTGTTGGGTTTTGGTTTCTAAACTTATAAATTAAATTACATTGTTTTGTCAAAAAAATTCATTAAAGGAGATACTTTTCAGCATGAACATTCATTGGATTACAACATTCACGTAGCAGTTGGCAGTCCTATCTGTTTATTTCCCCCAAAAGCATGTCAGTTATATGAGCAGGCCTAATGTCACTGTTTTTCAGGATTGCTTTATATACAGATACAGATCAAGAATAAAATGTGAAGGTAATTCTGACTTACGCAGCTAAGCATAATTTGCATTTCTATGCCATCTTTCAGCTAGAGAGATCCCAAAGCACTTTCATTAAAAAAAAGGAAAATTATATGTAGAACTATTTCACCAATGCTGAAATGCAGCAGCTGTTTAACAGCAGCGAAAAATACTAAGAATCTCTCATACAATTATAATGGAAGTATGAATTGGGATAGGCAGAAAGTTATTATGCAAATTGTATGGCCATGATGCTGGGGCCAGTGGATGTATTCCTGCAAAAGGTACCACACGATTGTAGGTAGTCAGGGCTTTCCTTCATAATAATACAGCTATCTCCTCCAAGTGTTACAAAAGAACTGCATTAGGAAAGAAATTTGATACTGCTCCATTTGGAATAACACCAGTGTTACAGTAGGCATGAATTTTGGCAGCTATTGCTGTTGATGTTAATCCTTATATTGTGGAAAAAAAATTGTCTTTTCTGTCAGAATAAATAAAAAAGTAACTCATTCCAGAATAAGTGTGTCCACTCAAAGAGCTGTTCTACTATATCCAGAGAGGTTTGTTGATAAAGATGTAAGAGCAAAAACCTTTCCATTAGAAAATCTACAGAAAGAAAGTGTTTCTTGCTGAGTGAACACTTTGCAATGCCTCCCATCCATCTAATAAGCAGGTTCAATATGACTTAATCGGATGTTCCTTCCTTTAGTGAGGATTTTATCAGGTTTGTACTGACCTCAATGCATAGAAATTATTTATATTCAAACCTATGATTAGGTTTAAAGCATTAACAAAAAAGTTTTCAATGCTGTGTTAAATTGCAGAGATATCAGATGCTCAGCTGAAAAATGGAGGCATCTTTCCACGGGTGAACCATTTTGATTTTAATCTTAGGGGAGCCTAGAAGACTGCTCGGAATATTACCTATAAACAAACATCACATGCTGAAACACTAATGTTTCCTTGAAATATTTTCTAACAGAAATTATGTGTCTTTTAATAATATCTCCACTGAAAAGAGATATCCATGGCTTCTTGTGCTGTGCAGGAATTAATAAGATCTGAATTTTGCGACAAAGATCCCTTTGACTGACACAGCAATGCTGAATGGTACCTTGTATAGGTATGATGGGGCAATGAACCGGTTGTGAAAACTGCTGGAAACCTTCAACATACATTGAAAATCATCCTGGAAATAAAACAAAGGTGAAAGTTATAATGAATAAACATCACGTTAGATTTGGATAATTAAAAGAAGCTTAAGTCAGATGCTTGAGAGTTTTTACTCCACTGCCAGGACATTAAGCCGGCAGCAGAAAGGAGATCCTCTCCTCCTGTGGAGACTTGGACTTTTCATCTTTTGGACTGTTTCAGAGTCAGAGAACAAGGGATGGAAGAAGGACAGGGCGCTGTACTTGCAAGAGGAGGAACTTGTTGGAGACAAACTAGTCAACAAATGAAGAGTTGAGTCAAGAAAAGTATTTCTAAGGGAACAAAAAAGGAAAAGCAACAAAAAAGAAAGATGCAGCCACTGACATGGCAGCCGAGTCAGTTTATTTGTCCTGTGTCTACCACTAACAAGAAAACAGGAAGGAAAAATCAGGACTGAAAGACTGAACCATCAGTGCCAATAGTTTAAATAAAAATAATTAAGAAAAAGAATACAATCTTTACTTCCAATTTGTAAACTTACATTATCTAGCACAGGTTTTGCTGAAACGTGAGGGATGTGGAACCAAACTGGTGAATTATTACAAAGTTGCTTCATAAAGTAGAAATGTTCTGTTTCTGAAGGATTTTCTGAATCCTTCTCCTCTCCTTCCCCCTCCTCCCTCAAATATTAATATGTACATATACTGTCAACAGAGGTTCCTTCTTGCCCGACATTTCCCCTTCTTATTGCCCTGCACTGTGCTATGCACACTGTCCTATGCCGTCTTGCAATGATGGCATCAGAACGTTGTAATGCTCTTCTGAGGTGGTTTTCTTTCTCTTGTCACTTAAATGCATTTTTATTTAACAGTATTTTTATTCTCTTTAGATCCTCTGTCAGGTGATGACAGTGTAAGGTGGAGACATGTTTAGACCACAGAAGGAGCCATGATGCTGCTGAGGGTAGAAAAGGGTTCATCTCATCTTTCTCTTGAGATCTTCCCATGCTTATGGCAATTTACCAGTTGGAATCACTGGGCAAAACTTCTGGCAGGTTTGCAGAAGTCCTTTCCCCAAACCAAAATTAAAGTGATGTAGACTGGCTGGAGCATGCAGAAAGATCAGAAAGATCCTCCTTACATCACTGGAAGGAAATTTGTATCCTGTGAATTTCATCAGGAGGAAAGGCGGTGAGTCCCAAGCGCACAGAGAAATTAATTTATTTTTCTCATCTTTCAAAAGTCAGTGATACAGAAGGACATGTTTTCTCTAAAAAACAAACATCGAAAGGCATTTGATGAAGGATTGCTGCTGCTCAGAAGGCATGGCTGCATAATGACATACAGCAAAGTGCTGGGTACCACATCTCGATCAGGGCAAGATAAAAAAAAAAGGATGATTAATGTCATACGTATCCCTTATATGTATTCCAAATAATTATAAAGAAATGTTTTTATGATATTTTCATAAGAAAGCTTGATAGCTTTGGCAATATTCTAACACATTGCTGAAGAGACAGAAACAACTATTTCTTTGTTTACCTGAATTTCCCTTAAGTGTAGTCCAAGTTACAGCACACAAGAAATCTGTCTAAAAATTAAATCACTGTAAAAACAAACATGACTGATAAAGAGAATTCTGCCTGAAATGAACAAATCCATTTACACACCTTCATTTTTTGTAAGAACAATAATCCCCATAGGTATTTTCTCCAAAATATTTGGCATGCTTTCAGCCACACCTGAACTCAGTTGACTGGGTGCAGATATATTTCAAACTCAGTGGCCTGACTCCTTTACAAGTTCCAACGTATGAACTCTTCTAACAGCTGCAGCACAGAAAACATCTGTCTTAAACCCTGATAGATGGGACCACTTGAAGACATGGCAAAGTCACTGGGTGTCTTTAGGTGAAGCTTGGAGGTTCGGGGAGCATTCCTTTCTTGTTCACTGGTGTGAAACCATGCAGAGAGAAGTTTGCAGGGCTAGACGGGATTTTTTTACCCTGGCAGCTCATGAAAGAGTAAGGCATGTGTCACTCAAATTATTAATATATAGTGAAAATAATTGTAAGCCTATTTAAATGTAAGGGGTTTTTATACTGTGTGTAAGAGCATTGTGTTAAAACTCTTAGCAATTAAAAAAAAAAATCCAAACCAGAAATAAGAAAATGTTGGTAGTTCTACCTCACTGTAATCCCTTCTCCTGCTGAAAGCACAACAGATGTTTGATTCCCATGTTTACAGTCTTGGAGGCAGGCGTAAAAAAATTGTGCTAACAGGAAGGCAACCATAAGTATTCTCTGTTTAGATATTTAAGTATTCTCACCATCATAGATGAGAAAAATGAAATGGGAAAATAGACATTTGTCCATTGAGGTTGCCCTGCATGGAGCAATGCAGAGGATCGATGTTAGGCTGTATCATGCTTTAACCCCAGCCGGCAACTAAGCACCACACAGCTGCTCGCTCACTCCCCGCCGGTGGGATGGGGGAGAGAATCGGAAGAGTAAAAGTGAGAAAACTCATGGGCTAAGTTTAATAGCTAAAGCAAAAGCCGCGCACACAAGCAAAGCAGAACAAGGAATTCATTCACTCCTTCCCATGGGCAGGCAGGTGTTCAGCCATCTCCAGGAAAGCAGGGATCCATCATGCGTAACGGTTACTTGGGAAGACAAATGCCCCAACTCCGAATGTCCCCCCCTTCCTTCTTCTTCCCCCAGCTTTATATGCTGAGCATGACGTCATACGGTATGGAATATCCCTTTGGCCAGTTGGGGTCAGCTGTCCCGGCTGTGTCCCCTCCCAACTTCTTGTGCCCCCCCAGCCTCCTCGCTGGTGGGGTGGGGTGAGAAGCAGAAAAGGCCTTGACTCTGTGCAAGCACTGCTCAGCAGTAACGAAAACATCCCTGTGTTACCAACACTGTTTTCAGCACAAATCCAAAACCCCATACTAGCTACTATGAAGGAAATTAACTCTACCCCAGCCAAAACCAGCACATTCTCCACCCCTTATTTCATACCATTTACATCATGCTCAGGTCCCACACTATGCAATACATCATCATTACCCACCACCAGCCTTCCCATCCTTTGATACAATACATAGATATCATTCCCTTAGTCTATGGACCACCCCTGTAAAATGTCTGTAAAATGTCCAGAAATGTCCATGAAATATCCATTGAGTTCATTTAGTCCGTGACTTTGGGCTCCATCTGTGATGGTGGTCACTCAGGACAGGAGAGGTGGTGTGTTGCGTGGAGTTACTGGGCACCAAAGCCAGATCGGGTCAGGTCACTGCTGCACTTGCGCTGCTTCTTGTAAGGCTTGTCCTCCACTGGTTCGGGTGGTTCCTGCTATAGTAATTCCCCTAACATGCAACTCAAATCATGGGTTACAACAATCTAAAGGTATACCCGCTACAGTCTCCACCCCTGGTCCCTTTGGGCCAGGTTATAGGGTTTAACATTGCAACGGACTCCTCCTCTTGCTCCTAGCCTGGCTAGCAACAAGGGATTCCTGCTATAGTAATTCCCATAAGATACAACTCAAATCCCGGGTTGCAAAAATTTAAAGGTGTTTCCATTACAATCTCTACCCTTGATCTCTTTGAACAAGACCATCGGGTTTAACATTGCAATGAACTCCTCCCCTTGCCCCTGCTCTGGCTTGGACTTATCCACAGACTGCAGTCCCTTAGGGGAGTACCAGTTCCAAGTGGAGCCTTATCTATGAGCCACAGTCTCTTCAGGGATATACCTGCTGCAGCATAGACTTATCCACAGCCACAGTTGCTTTGAGGTGCACCTGTTCCAGCATGGCCTTACCCACAGCCACAGTCCCTTCAGGAGTAAACCTGCTTCAACATTGCCTTACCCATGGCTGCGGTCCCTCCAGGGGAGTACCTGCTCTGTCATGGGCTTATCCATGGCCACATGCTTTGAGGTGCTCCAGCATGACCTCATGCACAGCCACTGATGCTTCAAGGTGAACCTGCTGCAGCATGGACTTATCCACAGCCACAGATGCTTCGAGGTGTACCTTCTCAAGTGTGGACTTATCCTTGGGCCACAATCCCTTCAGAGGTACAGCTGCTGCAGCACAGACATAACCACGGCCACAGACGCTTCGAGATGTACCTGCTCTGGCATGGGCTCATCCAGGGCCACAGATGCTTTGGGGTGTCCTGCTCCCGTGTGGACTCATCCACAGGTCACAGTCCCTTTGACTCGAGTTCACACCGGAGTTCCGGCCTGTCCAGTATGGCAGCACAGAAACAGCAGCGATGCCCTGGCCATCTGCCAGCCCGGGCGCATCGCCATTGCTGTTATCAAAATGTTCCCAGGCACAGCAGAGTAAGATGATCATAGAATCATAGAATCATTAAGGTTGGAAAAGACCTCTAAGATCATTGAGTCCAACCGTCGACCCCACACCACCATGCCCACTAAACCATGTCCCTAAGTGCTGCATCTACACATCTTTTAAATGCTTCCAGGGATGGTGACTCAACCACTTCCCTGGGCAGCCTGTTCCAATGTTTAACCAGCCGTTTCTCATAAGACTTGTTCTCCAGACCCCTCACCAGCCTATGATCAGGGCAGGAGAGATGGTTTGTGGTGTTGGATTGTTGCATGCTGAAGCCAGTTCTGGTTCCATCACCGCTGCACTTGTCTGGTTCTATCACCGCTGCACTTTGCTCGGTTTCATCAAAATTCATTCTTCATTAATTTGGGTGATTTTACTGTCATACCGTTGATACGGCATATAGCAACCATAGTAGTTGCTATGAAGTCATATGAAGAAAATTAATTCTACCCCAGCCAAAGCCAGCACAGGTGGGAAAGATTTTCAGCTGCTTCATTGAAACAGGGCCTATGGCCGGCAGCAAGGGTTACCGTCTGCTCCCCTCCTGTGCTCCGGGGAGGTGACAGGGCCTTTCAAAGAGAGGTGGGAAGAACAGGGAGATCTCAACTCTGCTAGACCTCGTCCTCCACAGGGGTATAGGACCATGTTACCTTCTCAGCCAGGGCACTATTTGTACAAAACTTATCCCAAGACCATCAAACCACACATTAGGGGCTACCAACCTGGAACCCTGTAACGTCCAAGCTCCAGCGTGTTCAGGCTGCCATCCTATTTAGTGGAGAACTGGGGTCAATATATTTTATTTGACCTGAGTGAAAAAGAGTTTCAGTGCGCTACTGGTATGTCTCTTGAACGTGGGGAAACGGACTGCTTACGTTTTGTCAGGAGCTCTAATGTCTTCTCAGGCTTTGCTGGGAGATTAAATTTAAAAATTAAAAAAACAGGGTTTTGTGGTTTTTCAATGTCTTTTGAAACTGCTGAGCAGGTTTATACAGTTATCCGGAAAAGGTAAACAGAAAGTTACTGAATTAGGTTTACATGTAGACATTGAGATAAAGAATTATGATTAAAATCTTGCTTTCACCGTCTCTCTTAAATGTTAGCAGCTGATGTTGTGTATTCTCAGCAATTAATGTTTTATTGCATTTGAAAACTGGAGCAGAGAGACTCTTGAACACAGAGCTGCAACAAGTACATCCAGTGACAGAAGCTAGCAAAATCCAAGTCAGAACTGAAGTAGAGACAAATGCTGATCACAGTGATCCAGTCTTCAACGGTGTCAGAGCACGGGCTGTAGGCAGCCGTTGGACCTGATGGGAAGCTGGGATCGAGTCCCTCCCCAGAGTGTGGGAACACCAGAGCTGCATTTGCATAATGGTGCAAGCTAATATTAGGAGCGGCTGGGCTCCCAAGCAGGAGTTTACCAAGGGTTCCTTCACTGTGGGAGGAAGACTCACCTCTCAGGTTAAAAAAAAATAAATAGGATGAAGATGAGTGTTTACTTGTTGATGCACAAGTTCTTTGAAAGACCAGCTTCTCGGAAAATTGTGTTTTGGATGAACGTGCCCGGCCCCCTCAGCCAGTCAGACAGTGCCTGTGAAAGACCCGCTTAGGCATGAGGAGAAAAGGTGATCTCATTTTATTTTCCAAGTGCAACAGAAGAAATGAGACTGTACATAGCCTTACGTAGTGCCTAGACCACTCTGTCACTGTGTGCTCTCTCTGAACGTTGTACCATAGCCTCTTGCGCATCGCCGTTCTCTCAAATGCTGAAACTAAGCATGCGTTTTATTCTTTCTCTGTCCCAATCATGAGAATTTGAGTTTTTCATGAGGATGAAAACTCTGCATTTTTCAAGCACATTGAACAGAAAGATCTTACTTTAGAGGCTTCAGATAACTCAGGTAGGAACATTGCCAGGTATAAGCTAGAATTGAGATGTAGCTCTGGAAAACTACCTCTACTCTACCTACATAACAAGGGCCATCTCCACCTTGCACGGTGAAGTAACTCCCTGCTTGCCAAGATCAAATGTTTAGCTGAGGTATTTATTCAGTTCCTAAAGTGTACCTATACCTGCCTGGGGGCACATCTACACAGACTAGAGAGTTGTTTACGTAAAATCAAGAGAGGGAACCCAGAGCGATATTGCCTCCTCTGGTAAAAATTCAGACTAAAAAATCCCACTCCCTCATAAGGACTGAAAACCCTTCAGGCCAAAAAGTCCGCAAAAAAGATAAGCCTGGCAGCAGTCCCAAACTGGATCCCAAACTGGAGCTCTGCCCAGCCAACTGGGAGAGCTGGGAGCCGTCCAGGGGTAATACCTCCCACTCTGAGACACCGAGCCAATGTCAGGAGGGGTGAGAAGAGCTCCCTGGCTGCTTCTGTGGCTGGCAGGGGAAAAGGATGAGCAGGGAGGTAGCCACAGTCCAGATCATAAATTACCTTACTACAGAGTAAAACCATTGATTAAGCAGACACTGCAACCTGTGAGACACCAACGCTGAGTTTTCCACAGCAGGTGTACATCGTGACAGACGGGTAGCCGGTCTGCTGGTGTCTCTGGGTGGCCTTGAAGTCCAGTCCCAGGTAAAGTGCGTCCTAAATGCTGATGCAGGACAGAGCTAATGATCATACTAACAAGAATGATCGTCTGCATTTGGCTTTCTGGCTTGAATCTTCCTACTGCCTCCTTTGGCAGGCATAGTTAATAGCGCAATTATAGATCTCGGCTATCAGCTAATGTATAATTTTACAAATCTCAATCAGCAGTTGATGAGAACCCCACTGCCAGCATGAAACCTAGCTCTCCACCCATCAAGCAGCAGGGTTGTCTAACATGCCACATCACAGGAGGAAAAGGGCCCATTCTAGTCTTCCTGAAACAGAGAGATTTGGAGGAGGCATTTGGAGGTATAAGATCATTCAACATGAAAGAAATTCAAAATCGTTACAAATAAAATTCAAAATCATTCAAAATAAAAGAATCAAATAATATTTTAAATAATTAAAAAGAAAATAAATTAATCTGACAATATGAACATGGCATAGAAAAGAGTAAATCTCCAAAGAATAAAATTAAAGAAATACAGGACTGCTTTTCTATCCTCCCTCATGTCCACCTGGTGTTGTTGTAGCATCATGGAAGAGAGTTAAAGCTACACTAGTCTTCCTCCCCAGAAGCGTCAGGAGAGATGGGTGCCTGTCCTACCCCTGTGCCTGTAGGGAGCTGTATTACTATTGCTTCCATCCATCTAGAGGTGGGCAAGGTCTGATATCCCATCTACAAGCAGAGGAGGAGGAGACATGGTCGTATTGCTTGCCTAACAGGGTGGCCAATCACTTTTAGTTGGTACAGAAACAGCATTATTTGTGCATAGGGAAAAGGAAATGTTGCACTCTCAGAGTCTAGTCGGTTGCTAGCTTGAAGCTCATGCTGACCCTGAAAGCAGCATGCCAGGATGCATCAGCTCATCAGACCTCTCTACTTGGAAGGTTGGTTCTCTGCCTCCCTCCAGCTCTGCTTAGGAAGAAGAGGGTATTGTGGGGGTTGCGCTCTCTCTCGTCTGAAGGAAAAGGGTTCCCATGTGTGGCCGTAGAGGAGTTATCGTTCTGCTCTTCTCTCCCACGAGCACAAGAATAGATGTAGCAAGACATGTTGTGGAGTGAAGGGTATGCTTGAATAGTAGGGCTCTTTTGTCAAGTACAAAGCAACTGCAGCTTAGGTATACTTCAGTTTGCCTTTTTTAGGCAACAGAATTCATGTGTACCCCCTCCCTCAGTCTATTCCTGGGCTTTGCTGGTTTATGTAACAAAACTTTCACATCGGTTTGGGCTCAGATCCCGTAAGAGTATTCTGGCCAAATTCGAAGGTTACCTGAAGGTCACAAGGAAACAGAAGTAAATATAGAGCCAGGAGTGCGCCGGTGGCAGAGCAATGGACAGGATGCCTTTGCTAACAGTAGGATCTGCAATTTTATCTGGCTTGGCTGTTCAGGGAAAAGTGACGGGAATGCTTGAGAGCCACCCGCTCAGTATGCCAATATGCGGGCACCTTGTTTTTCTGAGCTAGAGCTCTGTCATCTGATGACACCCAAAAATTATAAAATAAAATGAACCAAACCCCAGATATAAAAACTCACAGCGGTGCTGAACTTTGCACAGTTTAATTAAAATGCCTAATTGGATTAGCAAACAATAATTTGGATTATTGGATTTGCCACACAATAGTTTTCAAATGCATGACGAATCCCAACAAGTGCAAACACTCTCTGTTAAGCGGGGCAGCAGTTGGAGTTCTCTTACTCTTCCTGTATCTTGGAAACATCTTTATGAAACCTTCATTAAAAACAAACAAATGAAAAAGGGGAGTAGGGTGTTTCTCAGGAGCACTTTAAAAAAAAAGAGAACTTGACAGGAACTTTGCTCTAAGTCCATGCTTATCAATAACATCTACTGATTTGTTATGCCTGACTTGTAGCTCATTTCAGCAGCTTGATTTTTCAGGCTGGACTAAGCATCTCTCCTTTGAAAATGCATGTCCATGTGCACCATGTCAGGTATCTAAACTGAGCAGCAACATCAAACATTTAAAATCATTACTCTTGGTCTGCGGTTGTTGCTCTGACTCTGTATCCGCTGCTCTGAACAATCATCTTGCCTAAAAATCAAAAGAAGATATTGTGCTAATACTTAATCTTGAGAATACCTGGGAGCCAAGGTGTCTGTAGTAGAACCAGCAAACAAACAGCATGGATTTAGCTAGATTAGTGGCTGCTGATCTTTCCAGACAATAATCTTTCATGTCTGACAAAAGGAAAACTGATTTTGATGTCTGACATTTTGCAAACATAGTTAAAATTTAAAGAATGGAAACACAGGGAGGAAGTCTGGCATTTGTCAGAATATAAAACCCCAAAGCCAGTTGGATGTCTGATTCCTAAAGAAATGCCTAGGAATTGGAAATGCTGCAGACTGATTTGCACCGTAGAAGCTTGCTGGAAATGTCACCAAAATATGATTCCCAGTAATTATTTCTAGCCCTGGACAAGTATCATTGTTCCTGACCAGCAGTGTGAAAGTAACATAAAGTGAATATGTGGAATTCTGTCTAAAACAAACAGCTCGACGTTATTTGCTCAGCTAGAGAGGAGTATTGTTTCTGTGAATACCAGCCATAATAAAAGTCTGAGCACAATATTTCAAGAATAGCTTAAATAATCCTTGATCAAAGAGCAACGGGGTGGTATTAAGAGCCAGACCGATTAAATCTTCCTCAGAGAAGAATATGGAGTCCCAGGCCTCACCACTGCTCCAGATGAATTAACTGGAGGGACTGGTCCTTTCTTGTGCTCCTGGGGGACGCAAGCAGGCAGCAAGCAAGCAGGGAGGGAGCAGGGTAGGGCCACTGTCCCCGGACAAGGCTGCAGTGGCACCTGCACCTCTATAGGTGTAGAAGAAGGACGGTGAAGGGACCCCACAGAGAGGCACATTGTCCTCACAGCGTCCCTGTGACTGTTTGCCTCCAGCGGTTTGAGGGACTAGAGGCACAGCTGGAGCCTGAATTACCTTTGGGTGTCGGATTTGAAGAACCAGTCCTTTGGGTGTCGGATTTGAAGAACCAGTCCCAGTCCTGCTTCTCATGGGGATGCCTTTCTTCGTCCACTTACTCAGTTGTTCAGTGCAGCTCACAGCAGTAAATTCTTTCCTGGCCTAAAAAGTACAAAAGGAACTGGAGAAAGATGCGAGGATGACAAAGTTATCGCCCACTGCCTGCTGTAAGGTGCAAAATGAAAGGCAGTGTCTAGATAGACTTATACCTGCGAGACACTGTATTTGAATAGATTTATGCTATAGTCACCCCTCTGCTGAGTACTGCCAGATGCCCAAAGCCTTGCTGGCTGGCTTCCCAGCATAGGGAAAGTAGTGACATGAAGTCTGAGCGCATGTGAAGAGTTGAAGACAGCAGGCAGGGCAATCCCTTCTATCTCACTGCAGCTCACTGAGCTCACTCGCTCTCCATCTCTCACTGCGGTGACGCCGCTTGCTTCCCTGCAAGAAACTCTGCCTCAGCCACCTTACGCGAGTTACAGCCCAAGGCAGAGGAGGCTCTGTGGCTGCGTGGTGACAGCAAAACAGAGCCACGCAGCCCCATCACAAAATGTAACTCGCTAAGGAAAAGGCGTTTGGACGCAATGCTGTCGCCTTGTAGTACCTACCATCGCAGTACAGAAATTGTTCGGTTTCCTACCTTTAATGCATGTGTACCTGTGGCTTTCCCTATACGCAGAAACAGGGGATCAGAAAGGACATTCTGCATTCAGTCCTTGGTATTGCAGACTATCCCACCATCTAGCTTTGTACCTCATTTTAAGGTGGCTCTTGGTAAATCGAAGTTGTTTGCCATCTGCAAAATAAAGGAAAACAAGGTGGGCAGCGAATGTAAGTGCTGCGCACCAGTATGCTTAGGAAGAGGCACTCCTAAACTGAATCCTGCCTGCCCAAGACCCAAGGCCTGCAACGCTTATCTTTGAAGGCATACAGAATAACAATCTGTAGTGTGTACATACAGATCCTGAGTTATTCAGGCAAGTCTGGCAGCACATCAGCCAGCTTAACCAAATAATCTACTCGTTCTTAGTGCTTTCCCTCATTAAAGCATTTTACAAACCCTGCCTTAATTAAAGTTCACAGCAGTCCTGTGAGTTAGTAAAATGCCATTATCCCAATTTTACAGATGAAAAAATTGCAACAGAGAGGTGAAATGCTGTGCTTGAGGCCACAGAAGGAGGCAGTTTTAGGGGCAGGATTAGCCATCGGGAGCTCTCTGCTCTGTGCAACGTAGCCAGCCTCTGAAGGCACTGAACGGGCTCTCAGACAGATGCTGAAAACACTGCTCCCCCCTTAGAGCTCCCTTGCAGTCTCTGTATGCTGGCTTTAAGGTGGCAAAGGAGACTGATCTGGGCACTGACATCTCCTGTTATCCCGTACTTACTTTCCAGAACTGAGCCATGCCAGGTATGTGCCAAGGAGAAGGAGGAAATCAGCAACGTGACCTTGCTCGGGCTATTGTGGAATCTCAGACAGCTGCCCTGTGAACAAATAGGGGCTGCAAACAAGTTACAGCAGCCACTGAGGCTGAGCCAAGCCACAGCAGGCACTGTACCACCTTTGACTGCTGCTGGATTTGGGGGCAGCTCAGGACTTAATCCCCAAACCATGCTGCCTTGCTGAGCCAAAAACATAATGGTGACCACAAACATATGAAGGATGGTTAGCAAGCTGATGCAAACACTTGCACGTCTAAATGGTGTGCCGTTTGCAACCCATTTGGAGTGATGAGGGTGCAAACTTCTACTCTGAGTCATGCAGCAGAGACTTGAAGCTGGGTCTCCCACCTTTCGAGCCACCACCCTAGCCAGAAGGCTCAGATGGGTGCAGCTGACACTCCTACACCTTCCATTTTCATGTAAATATTCAAAAGGTTTCATTTTTCCCAGCAAGAAAGGAAAACCCCTTTCTACATGTTAAAAAAAATCACCACAAAGCAGGATCATCACCCACTACTTAGATGAACATAAAACATTTGGGTCAAAAGGCACCTCAGGATGTCTCTAGTCCCACCTCCTGCTCAAAGCAGGGTCAGCTCTGAGATCAGGCCGGGTTGCTCAGGGTTTTATTCAGTTGTGTCTTGAAAACCTCCAAGAATGGAGATTGCACAACAACCCTGGGCAACCTGCTCCAATGCCTAATTTTCCTCATGGTGATTTGTTTTTCCTTATATCCAGTTGGAACTAGTTGGACTGTTGTCCTGGAAAGAAGTGTGTCATTTCACCTCATTGTGGCTACCCCTGGTAATTTTTTCCTTTGAACCTCAGCTTGAAAATAATGAAAAAAAAGACCACAGAAACTTTTCAGTATGGATTTTAGCACAGTAGCACACTGTCAAGATCTCGTGCTGCAGGCTCGTGATTACATCAGAAATCTGATAAGAACATATCTTTTTTTTTGTGGCAGAATGCAGCAGCTTTTTAAAGACTCAAGTGTTATTTCATTTTTCCCCCTTGTTTTAATGAGACATTGCTTTCAGATCCCTGTAATGGAACACAGATCAGAGATCTCTAAAGCTCTCAAGTTTACATCACGTCTTAATACCCTAAGGCATAGGTATCATGATTGTGATTTACTGCTGAAATTCACCTATTATATTCGTGTTGCATCAGTAATATTAGTCACCTGTTACTCTCTGGAAATTCTTTTATAGAAACATAATACTCAAATTTTCTTGTGGAGTTCTTTCTATATTTACTTTTCTGACTTGGGGCGGGGGGGGAGAGAAAAAAGTGTAGTGCAGGATCTAAACATCACCTGAATCACCCCTTAGTAATTATACATACACCAAAGCCAGGAACTCAGTATGCCTTGCAAGTAAAGGAGGAACGTGGGTCTCATTTGGCTTTGACTGTTGTAACAAACTGCACCATAACTCTGTGTTGGAATAAGCCTAACGTCAATCTGGTTGTGCCTGTAACTGCGTATCACATAGCTGTGAAATACTCTGCTGTCTTTACTTTGTCCTGTGCACAGGGGGTACTGTGCCCGCCTGCCAGGAGGCAGTGCTGTGGCTGGGTCCCAGGCACCCAGCATGCAGCGGAGCATGCACAAGACCTGCGGCCACAGCCGCCTGTGGGAGGACCGTAAGGTGTGCCACTTACCCGGGACGTTAAAGGCTGATGTTTGAAGCAGTGCCAGAAGGAGACAAAATGACTTGTTTGGTCCGCTGATATTTTCCATTGTCTGGTAAACAAGAGAAACGTGGCATGGACTCTACCAGAAATCAATGGACGAGAGTGTGAGGAGTTGGATGTAACTGGTATGGGGGCCAAAAGTGAGGACAAGCTATTCTGCCATTGGTATCTTCTGGGGGGGAGGTTAATGAAAGGATGCTTCCCGTGGAATGAAATATGGAGGGATACTGTGCTAAAGCTGGTGTGGTTCAGCCTTCAGACACTGCTGTTTGCTCATGTATCTTGAGGTCCATGGCCTCCTATACCTCAGACACTGCCAATGAAAGAGTAGTAACCAGTGGCCACACTCACCGGTGATCGCTGAAACCCCAGTGTGAGTCATCAAAGACCTTGCTCTGCTTTCTCCTCCCTCATGAGTTCCTCGCTGCCGTTGCTATCTTTCCCCTCTCTCTCAGCTTTCATCTGATCTGCATGGCATCAGCAGGAGGAAAGCGCGCAGGGCAGCCAGCTCTGCCGTGCCCGGGAAGGAGAAATGAAACAGGGAAACCTGATCAGACTAACTGACTGATGTCCCCGAGTAGCAAGGGAGTCAGAGTCCTAAATGTGGCTTACCGGTTAGCCCAGAGCAGCTGCCATGACTGCCCTTGTTCTGGAGAATATTGATTTTTATCATTTTCACTGTTCCTTTTCCCCCCTTTTTTGCTGTTTGCACTGTTTCTTCACCTTGGTTAGGGTCAGAGAGACAAAGCTACAAGCTGGCTTAGGCACTGCTTGGACCATAGATGCAGCAGCGATGCTGCCAAGGAGCTGGCTGATCGGAGAGGTAAATCTGCACTGAGCTCCCTGCTGCCAAGGCAGGCCTGGGAGCAGTATCCAGTCAGCGAGTTGAAGCTTAACTCAGGTTTGCTCACGTGACCTGCGGTGACTGCAGTGTAGACATATGGTCTGTTTTGCTGGAGGCCAAAAAGTGACATTATTTATATCTCAGTCTTAAGCATGGGACCAGACTCTTTTATTCCTCACCAAGACGAGTAAGATGGAATAAGAGGCTCTTATTCTCATGCTCTCTTTCCTCCCCTCCCTCTCCAAAAGAAGGGTTTTGGTTGTTTTCTATTATGTTTGTTTTGAACAATCACGTGGTTTCAATGTGAAAGATGTGACAGAAGTTGACTAATATCTCAGTAGGATGAAGTCCCCACATTTGTAAGCCCAGCATCAGTGATTTCTGTTCGAAGTTGTACAGTGAGCCAGCCGTATAACCACTAGTATTTCACTGAAAATTAATACAGAAATTCTTATCTGATTCTGTGCACATACCACCTTCAGACAAAATGGTTGAGGGGAGTCCACGTCCTTTTTAAAAGCAGGTAGTCACTGTCTTGGAATGACATCCTGGTAAATGGGACACGCAATCTTATTGTTTTGTTGTCCTTCTAGAGTGAAGTGAAATTGAATTAAGTACTGAGAAGAAAAAAAAAAATCGGTGGAGTATTGTGGAGTTTCCCCTAAATTTAGATGGGAGGATCTTATTTGTGCTAGAAGTTTCAGCCCGCTATCCCTGGCATCTCACTCTGGAGCCCAAAATGCACTCAAAGCACAGGAATAACTTCACCGAAGCTCATAAATGGGGCAGGGCAGCACATTGATCAGGACCCAAAAGTCTGCAACCTTAAGAGATGCGAGTGGTGTACACAGCGGCTTGGGAGAAGTGCGCTGCCGGTGCTCCTGATGATTCTTGTAGCCTCAAAAGAAGAGTTGATGCTGATTTTCCTCCCTCCTGCATCAAGAATAGCTAGGAAGCAGCACCAAACACGCTGATGGCTGTCACCCACAGAAGTGCACAGGGCTTTCCCAAACACAGCTCAAAAGAAATTTTTGCTGTGATAATATCCATTGTGCCTGAGGCCAGATTTTGACTGCTGAATGGGTCCTTGCGCTGTGAGCAGACTCCTTGAAGTCAGTGGGAGTCCACGCAGACTAATGTGTTACCCACCACGAGTAAATGCATCACAACATGTTTCAAATAATATCCAAGGGCCCAAATCCGAAAAGCACATCTCCAGCTGCTAGAAACTGCATCAGGAGACAAGTTTCCCTGATTTCAATAGCATCACCTGCAAGGATAGAATTGCCCACATCCGTAAGTCGGATCAGGGCCTTGAAACGTATTTCTCCTGGGGCAAGGATTGCATATCTGCATTTTGTGAGCATAAACGGATATTCTGCCTGTGCTGAAATCACAATAATAGACCCAATCTCTTGAATCTGGAAGAAGGCTCACAAGCCTGCTTTCTTGTCCTGCCCTATTTTCATAAGCCAAATACCTGCTATGGGAAAAATACACAAAAGAAACAGCAAAACCCCATACCTTCTGCTTTGGGTACTGCTAGAACTGTTCCAGTTTCCAAAGCTTTGTTCCATAACCAGAAATCAGGTGCACTCTCAATCCATAAGGTGTATATTGAAAGCAAGCAAATTATACAGTAGCACGTCCTATTTGTCTCTCCACAAAAATAAAGTAATTTTTTGCAGTAAGCAAACACAGCAGGGTTTGAAACCTACCATTATTTTATTAAAAGTATTATTTGGATTCTACATTATTTTCATATCCATGGTGAAATATTTTTAGTTAGGAAGGAAGATTTATGTAAGGAAGTGCTTACAGCTGTAAATCCATAGTGCTGGGGCATATAGGATATATTATGCACTTTTGGTCATTGAAGTTATAGATTCTCTTCCTCCGTCTGAGGAAAGCGTGTGTGGGGAGACAGTTATCAGCGAAAGTATCTGTCACAAAAGAACATGTCTAATACTAATATATTAGCAGTTCCAGACGTGAAGTTTGAGAAAGGTGATTTCCTTTTCTTCCCTTTCCCTGTCCCAAAATTGCCACCTATTTTGTACCTATTCGAAGGTGGAAGGTATCAGCTGCCTTTGATCTTTAACAGGAAAACTCGGAAGCAAATGACAAGGCATAAAGGACACGTTTAATAGAGACTTAATGTTTCCCCAAATAGGTGCAGCCTGGAGAAGCAGAGGCTGGCAACGAACGCGTATGCTAGGAACTCCATCTTCCTGCAGCGGTGCATAATTTGCACTAATTATGTCTATAGCCATTACAGCTGGCACTAGCCTGGGCTTCTCTAAGCAAACGGGAGATGCCATAGTTGTACCAAGAGGTTGGCTCTGTCTGTCAGTGAATTTGGCTTTCTGTCTTTGAGCAGAGTGCCCGTTTGTCAGGTGTTCAATAGACCTTTTTTTCAAGGCCGATTTCACAGCAAAGGCTCTCTGTTTAAAATTTTTAGCACTACACAGAGAGCATTCTGCAACCTGGAAGTGATTATACGTTTGAAGGTATTTAAATGACGTTTGAAATGCTGAGTTGCATTTTGATATACAAGATTTGCAAGTTGTGGTTAGTTATACATACCAAAAATAGCTTTTCAAGGACGGCCAGCCAAATGGTTTGCTTTTATACTAAAATGTAGACAGAGAGCAAACTGACAAAAGTTCAAATTTAGTTGGGAAATTATTGCTTAAAAATAATTCAAAATTTTCACATACCTGCAAAGTGAGGTGAAGAAAAAATCTTGACACGATTTTGCTCTGAAGCTTTGTTAGCAGATCTTTGAATTTTTTCCTTCTCCCCATGGATAACTGTGAAGTCCTGCAGGACAGCTGCCTTGTTATACTGGCAAATGTCCTGCAGCACACTGTCTGCACTAGCCTGCAATGCAGAACTGCTTGGGACTTTCTGTCCTGAGGCAAAACAAGTATAACAATCACTTACCCGCTTCACTGTACATTTTATAAAAAAAAAGAGAAATATTATATATATGTAAAATGTATTATATAATTATATATAATATATATATAATATTTATAGTATACTCTATATAAAATATACAATATAAAAACATATATGGACAATTGAGTCCACTGCCTGCAGACCTTCTAAAAGGGGAAACTGTTCTGACACACAGAAACTTCAGGAATCCTCTGTTCTTCAGGAATCTATTTTCTAAACATTTGGGTGACTATTTCCACAGTGGTTCTCAGGCTAAAAGTGAGTAAAATGTAACCATTTTTACTACTACCCGGAATAGCATAATTATTCCCCATCAATTTAATATACTCATGAATATGCATGCACTACTACTTTATTCGCAAATGGAAGAAATGTGAGAAAACTAACTTTTTTCTCCAGAGTACGTTAGATATTTCGCTTACAGGAATCCATGAAGACAGATATTTCCCCCCCCACCGCCCCGGATTCTACCGACAACAGAAATTGCACATTCACTGCACACTCTTCAGAGAAAAGGTGTTTGGCATAGCTGCGAAGCGGGTCTGTCTAATAATAACGCGGACATAGATAATGCATACGTGCCTATATACATACAGTAAAGCACCATTGCTTGGAAAAGCTATTGGGGGCATATTCAGCATTTTGCTCGGGCCTACCCGACCTAGCGCTGAGAATAGCTGCCGGAGATGTCAGGAAGTGAAAAAGAGAGAGTCCCACCGAGAACAGCAAAACCACCCACGGCACCATCTACCAATTAGTTCTCATTGCTTATGCATACCAAAGAGCACTTGGCAATCCTACACGTGGTTGTATCAGTCAGCATCAAAGTAGGTCCAAGCCGATGGTTTGAAGAAGAATTTATTCCTCGTGCTTTTTATTTCTTCCCATCCGCCAGGTTTTTCCTTGGCTCCCCACCCCCAGGAGACGTTTGCTAGCGAGGGAGAAACTTGCGTCGCCCTGGCGGGAATTGAGAAACGGGCTATCGCCAGTCCCAGCAGGAGCTGGTGCTGCCTACCTGACCGGCCTACCAACCAGCGGGGACACGCAGCGCATTGTCAGTGCTGCTGCCGCTGCCATTAGGACAGGCAGAAGGGTTTCTACGTAGCGCCGTCAGTGCTGACTGCCTCACTTGTTTAAAAATGAGCCTGCAAAATTTATTAGAGGGAGCCATCTGCTTCTCAGCCATTCTCCTACACTACCCCTGACAGTGACTGACAGGAGAGAAACAATGAATTTACAGCAGTGGGTGAGAATCAATTGCATTTCTGATCCCTCTTCCAGAGCTGCTGGAACCCTTACAGCAGAACCTGGAGTATCTTTTGAACTCTTAGGGTATAGAGTAAGTATTCATGGTCACTTTTACTTTGCTACTTGCAAGAGCCAATGAAGAAGAGCCTGCAAAGGAGCTGAGTGTTTGCAATCATTATTGTTAATTGAGCTAACGAAGGGGGAGCTTCACTGTAACAGCCCCGTGGTTTTCTTTTGCTTTTAAAAGGAACCCGTTCAAAGGTCATTTGGATCTTACTGAGATATAGCTGCTGATTTCAGTAGGTTTTGAATATGGCTGTGAGTGTATGTTCTTTGAATAAGAAGTTTTCGTTAACTGATTCCAGTCTGGAACATGTATTTTTTGTCACAAATACATAATCTTCATGGCAAAATGACTTTTGGTTGTGACGCTTCTTTTGACTATGTTTATTCCATTACTAATGAAAACTGAAAACATTGTGGTTTTTTTCTGGTATTTACCTGATGTGAAAATCAGGTGCAAAAATTTATAAAGTTTTGTCAAAACAAGAGAAGAGATCACTTTGATTCACTTGTATTGCAAAAGAAATGTATTAGTTATGCTCCTTCCACTCCAGATCTAAAAAAGAAACCGTATGTCCCAAACCTTGGCTACTTTTCAAACTATACCGGTTGATCTAACTAACAATAATACTTTTGCCTGCAAATGTCAGATGACAAAAATAAGGACTCTGTTAAAGTTAATCAGTGATTTAAGGCAGCAGGGTAGCTAATTTGTTTCAGCTACTCTAACAGATGAAAGAAACAGCTGAAAGAAGTTGCTACCATTTCTAAAAGCTGATTCACGTGTCCTCAGGAATTAGTTGGTTACCTGCTGCATATGCGGTGTATATTCTTGGTAGGTATTTATGGAGGAAGCCATTCACGAGCAAAGAGAAGCACCAGCAGTAGCTCAGCAGAGAGAGGAGCCCTTGGGCTAGCTGCCGCGTAAGGCTCTCGTTGAACGCAGGTGCCTACCCTTGCAGTGCTTGCATGCTCAGTGGCGCACACAAGATCTGCTAAATTGGATCTGCTTCTCTCATTAGCCTGCCCGCCCTTGCCAAGGGCCTGTCTTCAGCCCGGGCTGGCTGTGCTGCATGGGCTTCCTCTTCTCCTGGCAAGCAGCACCCCACCGGCATCTTGCTGGCCAGGCAGCCACCCGTGGCCAGCTGTCGAGGGGTGAAAAGTCCCGAGACAATGATATCTCCCTCTTGAGCAGGGTACACCCTATTGCATGGCTCATGGGCTCTCTCTGTCTAACGCCTTGCTGGTGCTGCTGGCATGGCCACCCACTCGCAGCCATGCTCACCATGGGCTGGAAAACAGTGAGCGCGGGTAGGCCAAAACCAGGCAGCATCCCGACTGCTTTGCCTGCCACCACCACCGACGCAGAGTTGCCCATATGACCAGTGTTTGTCTTCTTGGGGGCTTGGTTCGCGTATCACTGTGTGATCAGCTGCTTTTCTCTATTTTAGGATCCTCTGTGAGTGGCAGCTATGCTCATTCACATTTAAGAAGGCCCAAGCCCAAGGCAGGGCAGTGCCCAGGTTGAATTGGTGACCCATGCTGGAGCTGATGGGTGCTGGAGGAGTCAGTGTGGCAACAGGGAGGCTTGCAAAGTAGCCCAAAGAAAACATTTAGGGTAGGGTGTGCCTTAAGCCGTGCCCATCTCAGGGCAGACTGCCAGGAGCCACTGCTCTCTTAAAAATTTGCAAGTCTTTACGCTCTTCTGGAGATGGATGCCTGAAATCCTTGTATTTTCCTCCCTTTGGTGTTTCTGAAGTATTTTGGTGTTATGAATAATAGCTCATGCAGCCAGACAGCAAAAGGCTGTTCCCTGCTCAAGACAACTTAGGTCAGCGACTTCCACCTCCCCAGGCTGTAACACACAGAGAGATGGGACTTGGGACACTCACGCTTCTCCTGGAGAAGCTGTCCCTCTTTTCGTGGCATTGCTAAACACCAAGTGGAAGAGAGAAAGAGATCACAGGTGACCCAGGGACAGTGCGGTCACAGCGTTCCTCTAGGGACAGGGGACGGGCTGTGCTCCAAGCCCTTCCCCTGGAGCACATCTCAGATCCCGCCTCCCCGTGCACAAGCTTGCCAGTTGTAACCGTGGCTATACAGAGGCAAGTTCATTCTTGTGCTCTTTCTCATGCTCAGTAAACATTTATTTATCCCATACAAATGGGAGCAGCATAAATAGGGGACTGTGCCTTCCTGGAGAAAGGCAGTCGCATACTCCTGGCTGTCACAGAACATTCCTGGGCAGGAGTTTGACGTCGCCCTCGAATCAGGCTCTGCTGGTGGGACAGGCAGAGGAGCACCCGGCCTGCGACTCCCTGGAGAAGGGAGGTGTGTGATAGGAGACCAGCCCCAGCGCTGCTCATCATCGTCAAGGCAGGAGCACATCAGGGCATGCTGAGAAGCAGAATGTGAAGACCCCGAAAAATACGAGTTTGGGAAATACTGGCATATTCAAAATGAAGTTACTACGTCAATTTTGGGGAAAAGGAAAGCTACAGGAACAGTTCGTCTATTGTTTGTGAGTAGTTTGTGGTATCAGGAAGTACAAAGTAGATACAGTGAAACCAACAAGTATTTGCACATTGTTACATTAGGTCACCAGAGAAAGTGAGAAAGAAACATAATGTGGTACTGAGCAATGCGACTGGGCGATTATATTCCTAAGCCTACAAGACACAAATGAATGATTTATAAAAGAAGGCGGAGAAAAATATCATGTTATCTGTTGGAATTGCTGCAAGGTCTTGAACGCGATTCACAGAAATACCCACAGCTCACCAAGAAATACTGCCTGTGTCTCATCCCATCCGTAGCAGAAGAAAGCTGGCACATGCAGAGCTTCTTGTTGAAAGCACTGAGCGCATCCTCCTCCTTCTTCTGCCTAGCCTGGTGGCCTAGCACAGCATTTTTAGCTTTCACCGAAATCAAGAGTTGAGATCATTTAACATCTACCTGAACTGTTTTGCATCTTGCAAAATGAGGTACTGTGGGCTTTTTTTTTTTTATCCATGCTATGCGGGGTACCTGCTGCTCTTGCATGAGAGCAAGTGCTAGAAAGCAGAGGCTGAAGTATTTTCTGGTATACTCTGGAGCAGTTCAGCTCTAGCTCCAGCAATCTGTGTTTTCTTTTAATAACAGCACCTCTTCCCGTGGTATCTTAGCACTTGCTAAGAAGTAATCTCGGAGAGTAAATACATGTCCACTCTCTGAGTTGCCTAGATTGGTTTTGTCCTTTAATTCCATGTTCTGGTGGGATTGCTTATGTAATGGATGTTTTTTCTTCGTTAAACTAAGGTTATAATTCCATGGTATGGAGAGTTAGCAAACATTTCATATAATAAAACTACAGCCTGTGGGTGTGATGGGCTTTGGGCCAGCATCTCTGAACAGACAAATGTTTTTTGTCATTTGAAGGAGTTAGGAAATCAGACAGATCGCACAGAGATGAGAAGTAGTAAATGTGTTTCATTAAAAATTATTTTCTCAAGATGGTTTCAACAAAAATATTGAATATTGGAAATGTCGCTACACCTTTTCCAGCATTGCAAATTTAGGCCAGGAGGCCTGTTTTAAGGGAGTAAGGAGGAGGAATAGGAACAAAAGTGGATAAAAAGCTTCCAAAAAATCCCAAATGTGTATTTATTTATTAGACAAACAATCAGTTTAACACACATGTTGATGGAGAGGATGATAAGAAAAACAAAAAACACTTTCCATTCAGAAGAAGGACTTTGCACGCACAGTTTTGAATGGCTGCATGAAGGACACATGCATAGTGTCATTTTGGTGTCTTGTGTTGCGGTGGCTTACTGAGGAGTGGTGAAAACCACCCGTGAGCAAGCCGGTGAGCTGCCCTCTCTGATTCTTCCCAGAAATGCTCATTAGGCCAACTGAAAAGGTTAATACATGTAGGGTAGTGTCCTCTTTCTGTAGATCAGGGCAGTGTCCGCAGAGTCTCAATGGGAGCAGCTCCCCATTCAAAGAGGGATACCCCACCAATCCCTGGCAGGATGTTTTCTTCTAGTACCCCCTTTTTAATAATTTTCTTTTACCTTGGGCGCAAAGGATGAAATTAGCACAAACCAGACAATTCCACTTGCTCTTGCCAGCCCTGCAACTAGAAAAGTCAAATCTTTGGCTCAGGGTGGAGGGACTCTGTGGCTTTCATCACCTCGATGGCTTCAAGACCAACCCTCCCACTCAGTTGGGATGGGGTATGACTGGTGGGCTGATGGAGTACTTGGCATAGGGACCCAGCATCACCTCCCAGAAATAGCCAAGCCAAAGGGGCACATGAACAGATTTTGAGTGGTGTGAAGCAGGGCCAACACTGCCTTTCAAAGAGGAGAGAGGTGATTAATTAGCTGCCCAGGCAGCGTTGTTTTCCTCTGCAAAGTAATCTCCCCTTGGAGCTGGGAGACACACTGCTGACGGTGCTTTATCACTCATTCAGGATGCCAAGGTACGGGCTCACGGCAGCCCTGGGAGGACAATTAGGGCTTGGGAGGGTAACACAAGATTCCTGCACTGTTGTCCCAGCTCCAGCAGGTTTGCTGTGGGGCCACAAGCTGGTCAGTTCTGTCTTTCTGCCTTCATTTGCCCACCTGAATGTGTTAAAAAATGGGCTTTGTAGATTAGTTATTTAATAAATTCTGTTGTGCTTTGCATATGCAGCACATGATTTAAGCATCTCTGTGGCTGTGCACGTTGATTAAAAGCCCAGGAGTGGTTGTATTACAACAGATGAGTGTATTTTGGCAGCCCCAGTTTCACAGTTGCATCAGGTTGCAAACAGAATTTAATGTGATTTCAAATAAACCATCTGAAAATGTTACGAGCTCTCCCATTTGTTTGGATTAGCATAAGCTCTTCCTCCCCTCATCTCATTTCCCGCATGTTTAAACTACAAATACAGCTGAATTTAAATGTAATCCTCATGTCTTTACCAACTCATCTTCACTGACAAAAGCACATCATTAAGAAATAGTAGTGTAAGGGGAGACTAGCCCCCTGTTTCCAAATGTGATAAAATCAAACCCATCCAAAACTGTGCTAGTGATTTAAATTTATCTCCTAAGCACAATAAAATTGGTATCACAGAACTTGCAGATACAAAAAAATCTAGGTTCAGGTTTACCAAAGCATGTCTGTAATTTTGGGATGCCTTCCTCAGTTCATAAGCACTCATTACATGTAAGCAGACCCGGTGCCTGAAGAAAACGTGCAGTTTAATCTATTATTGATTATTTTTACAATCTTCAAAAGCAACCGGAGTGTATCTCAGGGCAGAAATGGAGAAGCTGAACGTGCAGCGCATACTCTGGGGAGCTGCCAATGCCAGTTCCACCTGTGAAGTAACAAGGGGTTGATCCAAGCCCAGTGCACCTGGGAGAGGAGAGCGGTCATAACCTGATACCCTGATTCAGCAGCGGTGTGCAGTCAAACAGCGTATGTTTGTTTTGGGGTTGGGGTTTTTTGGGGTTGGTACAAGATGGGCTTCTGCAAGAGCCATTACTTTTAGCTGGAGGAGTATCTAGGACCTGAAGGAACTTGTCATCGGGAAGTTGTAGAGAGAGCCCTGAAAAATGGTCCAGCTGTGGCTTGCTTTGCCCTGGCCAGGGCTGGGACTCTGGGAACTACAGCCAAAGGTACCACCAACCAGCCCTGAAAGTGGTTTTCAGAGCGAGTGACTTCAGTGGAGGAAACTAAAAATCACTTTTCAGGAAGACTTCTTACCAGAAGGAAGAAATAAGCACCAAAATCTTTAGAAAAACTCTCTCTTTTTTTCTACAATTTAGATACTCGGATTCCCCTCTGTTATTGCCTGCCCTGCCTTGGAGAAGATAGTGACCACTGGAAGAGATGGTCACTGGAGGCACAGAAACACGTAGCTTGATCATGACCAGCTGTCTCAATAAAAGCAGGGAGAAGCGAGGCACCAGGTGCGGTCTGGTGCAGCTCTTATGCTGTGGCAAGAGGTACTGTGGCAAGAGGAAATGTACAGGGAAACCTGTGGCACATATACATCGTCAGAGAGGTCAGAGCGGCCATACTGAGTCAGACTGTTTGTCAATTTGGCCCAGTATCGAGCCTCTGACCACGGTCATAGCAGACATGTAAGCAAGAGTACAAGAACAGGTTAGGCGTGTTTTCCCAGAATATTATTCCAGCCTTCAAAAATTTGCAGCTCCTGATCCAGAAGGGTTATTCTGGTATTTAAAGGCCTGCAGTGGATGTTTGTGAATTCACCCAGTTGTTTTTGATCCAATGTGAATATTTTAACCCGTCTCTGCGAAGAACCATTTCCTTTTGCCGGTTCTGCCCTGGCCACCCTCTGGTGTCACCGGGTCCCGGTGGGACCCCAAGGTCACGTGGGACAACCAAGTCATTCCCTACCCAGCTTCCCATGCCGCTTGGTGGACTTCTAGCACATCCATCCTTGGACACGTCCTTTCCTGGGCTGGAGAGTCCTGGTCTCTGTGGCTGCTCCTGGTGCAAAAGCCGTTCCACACCTCTGAAGATCCTGGTTACCCATCTCTGAATCTTTTCCCATCCTCTCATATTTGTGATGAGGACAGATGTGCCCTCTGCTGAGCGATACCACAGTTATGAGGTGCCAGCACTGTCTCTGTAGCTACGAGACCAGCCTTGCGTCCAGGGCTAGTCAGAGCAGGCCTGCCCTGCTTCCTCTGCCCCACTCCTCCTCCTCCTCCTCTTCCCCAGCTGTTCTGCTTTACCTGGGGCTGGGCAGGGGATGCTGCACTTGTATTCCCCTTCCTGTCACCTCTTCTGATGATGCCTGTCACCTCTGCAGCTGAGGACCAGAGCACAGCTGGGCTGCAGGGCACTCACCAGCTCCCCAGCAGGAGCGGGTGCCCTGGGGACCCTGGCTGGGGTAGAAGGTTGTGCCACCACTGCTCCTCCTGAGAGGGAGTTGACCACTTCCCTGCAAAGTTGGATAAGCTGGTGGTGGTGGGAGAACTCAGAGAAGGAGGTGTGTGAGAGAGAAACCCTTCACCCTGAGATCACCGGCCCCTTCTTCACAAGTTTAATACTTGATGGCATAGCAATGGTCTTTTTTTTTCCCCAGCATGTCAGTCCTGTGAGATGAACGCCACCCTTCTCATGTTGCCCAGACTTGCAACCGTGAACCTTGCTCTTACAAACTGCCCAGCCTGATTGCTGTGCCACACTGCAAGCTTACAGCTGGTTTTCTGGCTTTGCCCCACATCATTCCCCCCAGCACTTTTCCAACATTGCTGCTTTCCAAACACCTCCAGCCCCATCAAACAGCTATGCTTGTTTCTTCATTTCTTCTGGGTGTATTAGCTTGTGTTGTCCAGGTTGGATTTTATTACTATATCCTCCAGATAAGGCTACTGCCTGCATGATAGAGTCTTTGCCTCCTACTATGAGATTAGCTGCAAATTTAATTTGAGAGCTGTTCATCCCCTCTTGATACCTACCATTAACAACAATAAAAGTAGAATTCAACAACTGAGATTCCCAGCACCCTTCGGGTACCTGTCCTTATTTCAGTATATGGTTGTTGATAGTTCGGTTTTATCTATTTACAGTCCTTCAAGTAGTGTTTGGTATACAGAGCAGCTCTCTGACACGCTATTAATCACCTTCTTTGAAACGACTGTAGAAAAGATATTGGGCTGTGAGCCAGTACTTTTGGGATCACGTTAACGGTTTGCTGTTGTATTTCAATCACTTGTGCTGTGCAAAATAACCCAAGATGTCCCTCCCTCAGGGTATTAAGTAAAGATTGCAGCCCCTGCGATAAGGGAAGATTCTGACAAGCATTAATCTGCAGGGAGCAGTTCAGCAGGAAATAAAGGACAAGAGCATCGCCAAACGGCCTTTTCTTGTGCAGGGGGTGCTTTACGTAGGTGCATACACATTTTGAGAGAAACCCTGTTTCCCCAGCATTCTCTCGTTGCTATGAATATTGGGGTGCGTTCGGGTGGTTTTCAGCATCCAGAGCTTTCAGTTTATGTAGATTTAGAAAATCCTTAATTAAACAACAGAAGGCATATTATCCTGCCTCCTTTCATCAGCTTGCTATCCATCCACTACAGCTGGCACAAACCAATCATCCCTGTGGCAACCACAGCTTTTGACACAGACCACTTTCAACTTATAGGCACCCCATGCTATTTTTGTGCTTGTGCAGATGACCGAAGGCTGTGCTTTGCACCTACTTTTCTTTGGGGAAGAGCTGCTGGGCTTCTGCAGCGATGTCAGTCAGGAGAGGGCCTTCGAGACTGCTCATCACCAGTGGCAGCAGCCAGTGGCAGCAGTGCAGCGGCCCACAGTGCAGCGTAGGAGAAGTTGGCCGTCCTCATACTCAGGAAGGAGGATGTTTCCATCAGGTTGAAGCTGATGCTCCAACTTTCTTATGGTGGCTGTCATTCCTTGCAGCCCAGTGCTGCCAGGGTCGGTGACAGATACCCTGAGATAAGCCAGTGTGATGGGGCAGCCCTCCTGTTGTACAGTAGGAGTATGATGCACGTCCCACCATGCGGGCTCTGGGAGACGGGATATTGTCTCAGGCTGCCTACAAAGCGCTGTGATCATCTGTAGGCTGTGGAGCAGTACACAAGGCAACAGAAACCTGTTGCAATGTTTGAGAGGAGGGGAAAATAAAAATAGTACCAGGAGGACTTTCAAGGCACCAATGTCAGTCCATGGCTAATTAGAGGGCAGGAAGCTTCCTGGGCTAGTGACCAGACTGGCTCTGCTTCATGGCTGCTCTGCAGCTGACAACAAGCTGTAGGTGACCAGGAGCTCAGGCGTTGGGCTGGGCATCTCCACCCTGCTCAACAGCAAAGCTGGCCAGCAGCCCAGCAGTCACTTCCCACACAAAGATGGTCTCCGGGCTCAAAGGGAGATTTAGCATTTTTCTTAGTTTGATCCACTTATCCTTCTCCAAGAGACCAAGCCAAAAGCTATCAACTTAAACGGGCTTTGCATCAGGTTCCTAGTTTGTTGGAATGAGGCACAGATGAAATGGTCCCAATTGTCCTCATTTATAAAAATATTACTTATTTTCCCTCTGTCCTTAATTACATGACCTATCTAACAAAAATGTGAAACATGTAGTAGGACATAGTCGCTATCTTAAGGACAAAATATCGTATTTTTCTTCGCAACACCTGCCCACAGATTTTTAGTCCAAAACTCCTCTCATGGAAATCCATGAGCATCTTAGAAGTGAGATCAGGGAGTATCCAGAGCAGAGTCCCTCAATGCTTTTTGTTTACCTCAATAAGCTACAGCTCTGGGCTGCAAACCTCGGTTTAGGTTTGCATACTTTTCTCCCTTCTTTTAACAGAGACCTTTATTGGCATAATTTCTGGATAAATCTGCAATATACAGGCTTTTAAAGAATCAATATAGAGATTGTCAAAGAGTCAAGAGTCTGATTTCCCCCACACACAGAGGCTGGTTTTTTTTGGGAATGAGAAACAGCATACCAAGTACCAGTCTGTGGAGTCGGAGAACAATTTTATTACCAAATGCAGAACATTCTCAAATTCCTGGAGTTTACATTTAAAAGGAGATGTCTAAGGACTTGAGGTTGATATTTTATATGTTGCATTTGGGGGTGTTTTCTGAAAAGAACTTTTAGGGAAATTTTTCCCAGAGTACCTCCACGTGTACTTAACTGGATTGACCTTTTAAAAATTATCTCTTCTGTAAAAAGTTATCATTTTGTAAAATTCCATGTTAAAATTGTGTGGGATTTTGCAAAGTCTGAAGACACCATCAGATGTTTGGATACCTCTTCAACACACTGGTAATTTAGGCTCTATAATTTTAACCACTGGAGGGCTCCCCAATTTTTTAATTAATTTAGAAAGACATACAGTATGAAAGAATGGAGGAAGGAACTAAAGCAGGGTGGTCCTAGTCACTACCACAATCTCTACAAATACTAAATTTCATGCAAATTCCAGTTATTCTGCTGTGTATTCCTCAACCGAAATACAGGAAGAAAATAATTTTAGTATTTCTGGTAGAATAAATATTCCACTATGAGCTGGCCAACCAGCAAATTTGTGTGTAACTGACTAGCTAGATATGCATAAAAATATGAGAAAATTAAAGTTTCAGGACTTGGTAGCATCACACAATCAGGCAAATTCCCCACAAGTTTTACTTTAATATATCAGTTGTTTACTTTAATATATCAGTTCTTTGTGAGGATGATTTAAATTATCATGGCAGCCCCCCCATACTCCCAGCCTGCCAATTCACCCCTGTGCTGCCGTTTGACTGATATGCTCCTCAGAGGCAGCTGGCCAGAGAAACTGTCTCTTTTTTTTTTAAATAATTATCTACATTTTCTATACTGAAGATAGTTGCTCATGGCTGGATCAGGTCATAGCACAGAACAGAGTCTACTCCTGCGTCCTGCTCTGGCCATTGCACTCTGAGCACTGAGCTAACCATCTTCCAAGATCTTATTCTTCACTCAAGGAATTGCTTTCCTTTAAATGGAAGAAAGAAAAGAGAGCAAAGAGAGGAGACATCCCAAGATGAAACCATATTAAGAGTGCCTGGTGAACCAAGAACATCCTGCTTTTCCAGAAGTGGAGATGTCTCAGACTGTGCAGGGCACAGACTCCTGCGGTCACATATACAACATCTGCTTTGTTGGTATATGGGTGACTATAGAGGTGGCACCACCCTGTTTCACCCCTCTGGATGCATAGTCCATCTAAGACACTAACTGAAAGTTTTGCTCCAGCTTCACAGACTTAAGCTGCAGAAAAAAGCAGAATCTCCCAAAATAACGGTGCTCACCCATACCTGCTGCTGTCAGGAGACTTGCTGGTTGCCCTACCATATCCATGCCCAGTCTTGTCAGAGACCTGATGGTGGGCCTCTTGCCAGAGCTCACTGCGCTTGGGTTCCCTGCAGAAGGAAGGGCTGATAACTCTTTGCAATGAAACATTTGCTGGTGAATACAGGAGGACAAATCATGGGCGTGCCTGTCCCAACGGCAACCACTTTGTCAGAGCTAGGCTTGAACTAGGTTTTTTTACAGCATTGCAAACGTCTCCATCCTACCGACCTGCCAGCTGGCTTGCCAGCACTATCCTGATCAGGCACAGACCCAGCAGTCTGGTGCGATTAGGATGATGCGGCTACGCAGAGGTTGGTATGTACTGCAGAAAGCAATGTGAATGGAGAAAAAGCTGAATTGTGTGGCTCAGACTTGCAAATCAAGGCATAGAGAACGCAAGCACCCATCAGTGTGGATGCATTCAGTCCATCCTTAGGAAAGAAGAAATGAGCGGCATCAATGTTTCCCTCGACTCTTGTCTTTCGTACTACCTTTGTGCAAGGCCACCTGTATCTCACCACGGTGAGCAGTAGTTGTAGACTCCTTAGCAGAGAGGCATATTTGCTGCTAATAAAATATTAACCCAGATGAAGAGCTGGTAAAATATTTAAATATCAGACATTCCTCTACTCTTCAGCTTCCCACTTGGCACAAATCACTGCCACGATTTGGAATCTGATCAAACATGTTTCATAGGTACAAAGAGGCAAATTTATAAGGAAGGTTTAATCCCTCTACAAACCAGGCTGGCTGGAATTTCCCTTTCCCCTTTTCATGCTGCAAGGCTCTCAAACTTTTTTCCGCACAGCACTTTTGTGGAGAATTTTTTCACCAACATGACTTACAGCCTTTTGAGGCCATGTGTTTTAATTCAGAGACCCGGTGGCTGAAAATTCCTATTTATCCGCAAGGCAAGTACTATTTTGCCTTTGGCACTATGAACATCTTTGCAGTAACCCTTCAGCATACTTTGAGCTTCACACATAGAAGGGCAGGCAAAGTCACAGTGAGCCCTGGGACCAGAAGAGATGACGAGCAAAGGTGGCAAGTCATGCCAAACATAATGTGGATACCTAGAGGTGGTGCAAACGAAGTTCCCTTAGGACATGGGAAGTGAGCAGAAACAAGGGGAGCACATGGCGACCTTCACCTAATGTAACGGAGGTACACATACCATGGCGATGAAGGCCACATTTCAGTTACAGGTGGTGTGGAACAGCGTTACTTTTTGTTTTAAATGGGCTGTCCCATCATTTAGATGAATGCCCCCTAGCACTCTTTGAGAAAGTGTGAATTATCATTTCCTATGCATCTTTCTCCCACCTTTTCTGACCGTGAAGGCTTCTGTCACATTTCTCTCACTTCTCTGTCAAGAATCCTAATAAATTTTGTATGTCCTCACCGACGGCATCAGTACACTGAGAAAACATAACTGCAGTTTTAATGGGTTTCTGCACTGGGGGACTAGAGTTTGGAATTGATTGCTTTCTCTTACCCAGCTTATCTCCTTCCTCAAATTACTATTTCTCACTTCAAACAGGAGCTAGCTGACTTCAGAGCAAAGCTGTGTTAAGCCCGTTGGGTTCACCTACAGAGGCACAGCCCATGTGCTGCAAACTTTTTCATCTAAATAACCAGAGACAGAGGGTGGGAAAAGGGAAGCAATAGTATAACTGCTCTGGAAGGGGAAATGACCTCAAAACTGTGCGAGATGCAATTTACTAGAGCAAGCTGTGGAAGTTACTGTGGATCTTTATCTGTTGGATAACCGTCCCCATGCACACCCTCACACCCTTGGCCCAAGCGGGGTTCCCTGCTGCGATGCCTCCTCCCGGGACCTCTGCCACCAGTGCCAGATCTTCAGGGAGCTCCTTCTGCCCCACACCTCAGGCCCAGAGATGGAAGTCCCTGTATTTGTCCCGTCCTGGCATTGCTGGTTGACGTCCCTGTCTTCTCTCCCCCAAACTGGCAGGAGCCAACTTAGCTGGCACTGAAACACCAAAGCCACCCAGCAGTGCTTTAAGCAAAAGCCATTTCTTCTTTGCTGTAGGCAAGTCTGGGTCTTTTGTTGCCTTTTGAAGAAAGATACCCTCCTAGTTCACTCTGGAAGCAGACCCAGTTGGCACCAAATAAACAATATCAAAGTGACTCTGCAGTCTGAAAGGGCGACTTCTCACCTCATCCAGAGTCAACCGCCTACCCAGCGTGCCCTGGTGCCCTGGGACAAATGCCGTGCCCCACCGCATTTCTTGTTTTAGTCATCATCGTAGCAGAGCCCCAAACACACCTGCACAGAGAAGCATCTTCCAGACACATGTGTTGATCATTAGTTAAATAAATTAATTTAAACAACAATTTGGCATTACAGCTATCATGGAACTTTAAAATCATTAAGTGTTCAATTATTTGCTAGAGAAGCTTTGAAGTGGTGCTTTAAAATTCAGCTCTCCAGCTGCTATCAGCGAGCTGCAGAATAGGACATTTGCATACCCCTGGCTTGGATGCTGGCTGCCTTCCTGTCTATTATTTTATTGGGTCTAGATGCAGATTGTGTCAATAATGTAAAGGTTTGTCAAAGTGTTTTTTACTGTTTGGTTTTAAATTTACATTACAAACGCCTCTTAAAAAAGATCCAGTTAATCTCAGCTTGGCCTGTTGCCTGGGAAATTTTCTGTGTGGTGTTTAATATTAAATATAGCTCTTGAAGATTTCTTTATTTGCTGAAGTGTTTGTAATTATTTCTGTTTTCATCACAGTTTGAAATTGTTTGTTTCATGAGTACACAGGTAAGAATGAGATTCTTCCTATGCTTCATGCAAAAATCACCATCATTTTCTTAATCACTGAAAAACTATTGCTAATACCTTAGCCTGCAGAAGATGAGAAAGGGAGAACTGAAAGGTTTCTGTAAGACTGCCTAAAGAAATGGCAGAAAGACGATACAGCTTTCAAACACAGACAAGGCTTCATTCTTTCTGTCTTGTTTGATAAAAAATGAACCACATAGTGAATGCTGTAGCTTCATGTTACTCCTGTGAAATCTTTAGTAAGTGGGTGTCCAGGGAATTAGATCATAAGCGGAGGGAATGTTCCTCTCTTTCAAAAGGTTTCTCATTGTGTTTATTAATTTAACCATCAACTTTAAGAAGGCAAAATATGCTGTTTTCAGAAGGATTCAATAAAGTGAGATCTGCCTGACCCCTTTACAGGCTATTCTGAGAGACACTTTTCCTATGTATCAATGGAAATATCCAGAGAGAATACATGTAATATAATTATTCATAAAAGAGAGCTAAATCACTGAGCAGTTACACATCACTTAGGCTGAAAATATCTTCAATTAAGGTAGGAATGAAGTAATATCACATTTTATGCAAGTTCCCATCAATAAGCCTGACACATGCCAGCTCCCATTTAATAACATATTTTACTTCTAATAATTCTCCTTTTTTTCCTCGTTCAAAAAATGTGGAAGAGGACTCAACTGTTCACAAAAGTTAAATGTGGTTGTAGGAAGAATTTAAAGTTTTGTGTTTCAGGGCACAGAACAATCCCCATCTGAGGAGGCTAAGATGCATTTTCCCGTTTGGAAAGGAGCACCAGCATCACTGGGATGTCTCATCACTGGACACAGGAGATGGGATAAGAGTGAGCATTGGTTAAAACCAGCCTGACAAGTCCTGTGATTTATGCACCTCCATTTCTGTCCCCAGAATGTTTGGGAGGTCCTTTCTGCGTAAGCCAGTGCTACCTACCTCCTGTAAGTAAAAAGAAATGGGCATGCGGTTCTGGCACACAAGTATTTTCAAAGCATTAGGCTTTCTCAAGTTAAGTGAATAAAATACTACTTCATCCTGAGTAGCAACTGGGAAGAGAGAGAGAAGTAAAAAAAGCAAGGTGCAGGAGATGGGTTAGGATTGAGGAGTCATCCTGAGTGGTGGGCCCTGGGCAACCAGAGCACCATTTCCAGCCCAGGCAACACGCTGCAGCCGGTGAGCTGGAGAGACGAGGCTCTTTTTGCTTCTGTTAAGCATCCCAAATCCTGCTCTGCGTGGATTGCAGGGATGCAGTGCACATAATCCCACCCCCCAGCACCTGGATCTCTGTGTCTGTAGCACGGAGAGAAACCAGGCTGGGAAGGGAACCAAGAACACCTAGAAGCCATTCCCATGGGGAGCCTCACTAAATCCAACCCCACACAAGCACGGTCAGTCAGGAAACAGAAGAGCTGCAGCTCCTGACAGGCAGCTCTAACAGCAGTGTAATCAGAGGAAAAAAGCAAAGCCATCCTGCAGCAGCACTTAGGAAGCAACTGCAAGGCTGCAAAAGCAGCAATGTGGGCAGCAGCAGCTAGAAACCTGAATTTCCCTCTCAGCACCTCATGCTTCTTTCCTTCTCCCATTAGTTCCCTCTCCTTCCATTATTTTGCACCCCAGTGAAGGCGTGCAAATTGAGATTCACCCGTTTACATGTCTGGTGCCATTTTGGGCACCCTCAGGTTGCAGAGAGTCTCTCAGGTCTGCATAGCACTGGCAGGTCCCTGGGAGCTCTGCTTCCCTGGACCAGCCGCTGGAGACCGGGTGGGAGAGCAGAGAAAGTCTCAAAAGGCATCACACCCCCATGTGTGGCAACTAACTCAAGGTAAGCTCGAGGAAACCCCAACAGATGCACGAATCTAGAATTAAAGGAATGAAGGGTAAAATCCAACAAATTATTGTCAACACTGCTCTAAATTTAGTTTGTATAAACACACACATACAAATATGTTTGTATATGTTTGTATAAAGAAATACAAATAAAAAATAAAATGTATTTTTATAAAGTAAAATAGTGTATTATGTCTCACATGTTGTGAGAAATAACACTTTAAATCAATTGGATGTGAAATACAGCAAATTCTGCATGGCAAACACTTTTGCTGCGATGTTTTTTGATGCACCTAACCAGTGCTGGCCTTCTAGGAGACATCCAGATTTGGCAAGCTGTGTGGCAGGAATCCTTTTGATGGTCTTTTTGGCCATTTCTTATGTATTGCGATATGACAGCCCCATGTACAGCCTGGCCTCATTCATCTCACAGGAATAAAGTTACTTTTCAGTCCCAATGACAGTGCTGTGAAGTTTCTTAGCGTTCTAAGGTATGGGAAGAGTGGAAGTAGAATGTGAGCTTTTCTTGCTGTCTTGCTAAAACCTATTCATATTGCTACACTCTCATTTGATATTGCCCTTCTGTATCTTGCTGATACTTCCTAACAGACCAGTTCTCCCAGTGCTCATTAAAGAAAAAATGAAAGCAAGAGGGACCAAGGAAGCTGCAAATTAATATTGATGAAAACTTAAAAGGACAGCGGATATTGCAGTAAGTCTTTCCTATCCCTCCCAGGATGTGCTCCAGCAGGGAAATAATCTGACCCTCCAAACTGCAGTCTGACAAGTGCAGGATTCATTTCTGACTATAAACTACCCAGAAAGCCGTAAGCGTAACTGTGTTATACACATAAAAGATATCATTCATCAGGAATGTGATGATTTCTTAAGTAGATACTGTTTGCAACAGGACAAAAAGTTGAGGCAGAAGAGATTCCCACTGAATGTTCTATGGGAATTTACATTACGTTTCGTGTGACATATCTGTAAATGAAACTAACCACTAAGGTAAGGAAAAACAAAGGTTTTTATCTTGTTGAAATGCAATGCTCAAACATGACTCGTGAGAAAATTATTAAGTACCAAGTCAACATTTACCAGAAATTTTAGGTAGTGTAAAATTTGAAATTTTTGTCTCTTGGTTCCAATTTAGAAGGATTTTTCCCCTGACTCCAATGCCTGTCCTTGGAAAAGACGTTCAGGTTCCCAGCAAGCTCTGCTATTGGTTGTTCACCCATACTTCCAGTCTCCTGAGCTAAACAAATACAATTATCTTTATTGACTCTTCTCTCATTGGCATGAGTTGGTTGACTTCAGCTGTTCAGAAGCCACTTAGGAAGTGTAAGTTGTCTCTGAGCAAAGGCAGTGGCTTTCCTCTGTCATTCATTACACTGCATCTTCATGAAGGGCAGAGGAAGCAATTTCAGTGTTATCCTTCTTGAATAATGTTAGAAAGCTTTATGGTCTGCAAACATACGCTCACCTCTTTCCGTGCAGCCTCTGGATACAACTATAATGAATATACCTGTATTTATTGACTTGTAAACTGGCTTTAAAATACACCCAGATAACCCCTCCCAGCTGCCCTCCGTCCCTGTTCTCAGTTATAGTCGCGTGGTTTGGAACAAATGGTCCTGATTTCTCTGGAGCTATGGGATCTGGTAAATGAAGTGTGAATGTGATTTTTCACGAAATGTTAGCCTAATGCACTGCATTTGTTTATACCTTAAAAATATCACAAAACTTGGCACAGATAACATGGCCAAAGCCCGCAGGGACCGAGGCCAGTGTGTCGCAACAAGCAACTCTAGAGAGCAAGGGCGCAGAAATGGGGCTGCCGTAAGACCGGCCGGGAAGTCCTGGCGAGAAGCGTGAGGGCGTGTGCGATGCGCCGCATGAGCTGTGGCCTGAATGCATTTCAAGTGCATTAGCTCAACTGTAGACGCAAGGCAGCGCAGGGCACATGCTGTACAGCATCAGATCTGCGCATCCCTGTAAGCTGAGCGGTGCAGGCAGAGCGTGCCTGCCCAGTGTTTCTGGACCTCTGCAGGCAGGTCACAGCAACTGCTACTGCTCCGATCAGTTTGCCAGGTATGGCTGGACAGTGCGTCCAGATTCTTCAAATGCTGCTCAGAGTTGTGACTGGACACGTATGGGACAGTTCAGGCAAGTGGTAGCACTATAGAGCTGCCAACAAAATGAAAAGTAAATTATGACATATGAAATCTCATGCTAGATGCCATCATGTTTAACGTGGGGACAGCTGTGGCTGCAGTCCTGGTTCCTGGATGGATGACCCAGCTCTGTTCACTCGCAGTGTGGGAGAGCCACCTGACTGGAATGGGTTACACTGGGCTTTGTACGGGATGGGGAGGCGGCTGTGCACCAGGAAACGCCGAGGATGTGCATAAACCCACTGAGAAAAAGGGCATCAACTATTGCGGGAACCCACAAGACACTTTTCACATGTGTGAGGAGTTGCCACCCTGCACCGGTGAGTTTTTAAGCAAACCAGGCAGAGAAGCAGCTTCAATCATGCCAGCAGCAGATAAAATGGGATGGGTGAAACGTCTCCCCTGGAGCTGGCTGCCCCGCTCCTCCTGCAGTGCCGCCCTGGCAGGGACGGGGAACGGCTCCCACAGAAGCGACTGAGTGGTTGTGGGTTTTCAGCCTGGCCTGCTAAAGCAAGGAGACGTGACGGGTGGCTGGAAGGTAATAACAGCTTCAGTTTTAATGTGCTGCTGTGTGGGGGTCAGAGCCCTTATGGGGTCACGGAGCTAATGGGGCCAGTAAGGTTTTGGCCTGGCCAGTAGTTGAACAGGGGACATAGAGAAGAACCCAGAAAATGCTGGCAGAGGGTGGTGAAGGCAGCAGCACTTGCACTTCTGCATTATTGAGCCGGGGTGAAGGCGCTTGCCTGTGGCTATTAGAAGGCACTGGCATTTCTCAACAGGACTCCTAAGTGACGAGCTGGTACTTGCCCCTTCAAAGCAGGCCAAGCTCTCGGTATTTTGAATCAATACAGAAATGACGGGGTGTCAGGTGCAACCCCTGACGGAGGGAGGGGCCATGGATGTGAAAATCAGGCTCCCAGTGAAAGCTCTTGGTTGGAGATTTTGTCGCAGGCCCCTCCTTGTTGCCTAACTGCAGCCGAAAGACCCGCTGTTTATTTCTGTGGGAAGTACTGCCGTTGTTGTCGGGAGCTCCCCACCCACAGCGCCTGCCCTGGCTCCAGAGAAAGCCTTTGCAGTTCAGTGCCAAGTGAGTCAGGTCTCAGGGAAACAGGATGCTGGTGGTGGCTGCTGTCATCTGGGGCTCTAATGGCCAAAAGCCAAAAAAACAGGGAGCACGTGGCTCAGAGATTAAAACTGCTGTGGTTCTGTGGGGTAAACATTATTTTTAATGTAGTGGCTATTTTTTCATGTACAGTGCGCACTCTGAGAAGTTCCCATATGAGATCCCTTACCACAAATCGTTACTTTAGTTCTGACACAACATGTTATACAAACACAGCACATACAAAATCTATAGTGAGAGAGTGCAATCCTGTAACTGGTTTTACAATAAAGGAAAGAATTAATAGGAACACCAAAACGACTCTTTAAAAATCTCATAAAGCAAAACCAGATTGAAAAGTGTTCGTGATAATACCAATGCATTTCCAGTTTAACTCCATTAGAACTGAGAGATTACCAGTAACTGACAAAGAAGTGTTTGCTGCACACTAGAAAGTCCAGATAACATTAGATTTTGTTAGCTTTTCTCATGTTACCTATATACAATACTGCTCAGCCTCTTAATGGAAGTAAGATTTGACCTGGAGTTTGCTCCATTACAGACAATAATATCTGCCGTTGGTGTGGCATGATTGCTAGGTATTTTTCACTGAATATACACAGTCAGTTCCTTCTACCTTTACATTTAAAGGTTTTATGGACAAATACGATGTCCTATAAAATGGTACTGTGGAATCCGTGACTGCATTTGGGTTCACATCCCCTGGTTAACAGTGAAATATATTTGTTCAAGGTTCAGTAGTCACCGACATTATTCATTTATTACCTGTTGGCAGATTTGTTTGCGCTGTATCATAGAGTGTACAGGAATGCCTGTTTTACATTTTCTGAGAGGCTGCATTTTTATTTCAGCACACCTATACACACTGTCAAGCACCCAAACTCAGCTGGAAATTTCTTTCACATCAGTGGGTTTTTCTTTGTTTCCTTTTTTTATAATAGTTCAGAAAAATCAAGAGCACAACAGTATAAAACGGGCATACATAAGCACACGTATCTTGTCAAGATTAGAAAGCAAGCTCCCAAAAGCATTCAGAGGGAAACAAAGAGACAAGGCTATCCTTGAAACAAATTACTACTCCTTTCAGCAGTGTTAGCAAATACTTTTCCAAAGTATGAATGTTTTCCCCTTTTCCAGGACCATTTTTAAAATGTTTGGTTCTACTCTGAAAATTGCTTACATCTAATTTGTCCAAATCTAATCTCTCTGTCATGGATGTCACCTGTTTGCTTCAGGAAAAAAAAATAAATCCACATTTTGAATAGCAGCCCTCTGATCTGAACTTGGAAAAGCCTGCTCTGTGCGTGCGTGTGTGTGCAGACGTGCACGTCATGCGTGTAGGCAAGGGGACATGGCCAGGAAGGCAACCGGATAATTAAGCAGCTAAGGAAATAGCTCTAACAGCCCTCCGTCAGACCTTAGCCATTTCCCCTCGCCCTCCCCACTGCCGCCGAAGCCCCCGGGTACTCGTCAGAGCAGTTCCCCCACATTGCTGGGAGCAAAGCTTACCGCAGGCTGCCAGTAAAACTCGCCTGCAGGCTGGGGGAGTGTCAAGAGCAGTGATGGGAAGCCCACAGTGAACCTTGTAACTCCGACCAAGGGTTCAAGCCAGGATGAAAACAGAAACTGGGTACAAAATCCAACTCTGAATTTGGTAGTTAGTGCAAGTGCCATAACCTAACGCGGGTCAGAAATGTGTCAGGTCTCCAGCTAGAAATTAAGTACCGTTCAGGGACATGTACAGAAGCTGACTTTGGAGGGTAGGGATCGCCTGTCATCACTCAGGGAGCGCCCTGCTGAAGTACAGCGGGTGGGCACGAAGCTGGGTAGGTTTTTGCTCTGAAGGTCCTGTTCATGGGGCAAGTGTGCAGTGACCCTACACCAGCTGCATGCAGCCACCGTCATCTTCACGGGGGCAAGGATCTGCCTGGCTCCATCAGAGGAGGACCAGGCAGCGACTCTTCCCTGAGAGGGGTTAACCCTCTTTAAGCTTTTGATTTTGGCCCAAAGCTTTCCTGACAGTTTCACTGGCAGCACGTTTTAAGTCCACTGGGATGAACAATGGGGAAAACCTAGTGCGTCAACCAGCTGCCTCCCGTTGGATCCCATTTCAACTGTCTCAGGTCTCAGTACTGCTGTAGTTGTTCCCCAGGTGCTGGGGGAAGGGGGAGCAGCGACCCGTGGCTCGTGGCTGCTCAGAGAGTTTGTGTGACTTGTTCTAACCTCCGGTATAGGTGTCATCCAAAGGTGGGCTGCTGACAGATCATGTGTAGGGAGGATACTTGCAGCAATCTTCATCTTAAATTAAGATTTTTTTTTCCTATAATTACCAATTACCATTACAAAGAAACTGAAGGGGCTGATCTGATTTGTATTGAGAACAGTTTTGTTTCCACCTCTTTTCTCTTGTCTTGGGAATAAAACATGCAAAGTACCAGGGAAGAAACTTTCTAATAAATTGTTGAATTATAACTAAGCATTTGAAAGATTACCAATATATCTATGTGTACATGTATATATATGTAGGAAAGCATAGAAAAGCATCAAGTTGACAGATGATATTTGTCTTACCTTATAACTAACAATCCCCCTGGAAAGTGACATGCTGTGTCTTTTTCCCTTCCTGTATTTTGCCATCATAATTCCTCTTACCCTCAACTGCCTGCCCCTGCAAACCAAGCTAATGAGCCAAAATCTGGAGCTCCCCAAAGAATCCTAATCATTGTGCCCCACCACTCAGGGCAGACAGCGAGACACTTGCACTCTGTGACGCTCTTTAGGTTTTATCCCAATTATTATAATGGCAGTAATGTCAGAGTCCTGCAAATATGGATGAGGTAATACCTGCCTCCTCCTTTGCTTCTGCTTAACTTGTGATCAAAGCAGTCCCAGCTTCCACTTCGACTACTCTTAGGACCTACCTAATACGGCACATACGCTGTGGAGCTGCTGCATGCTGGCACGCTGCCTCCAGCTGTGGTTTTCTGGAAGTGTCGCATCCATCACGCAGGGTGCACAGTAGCCATGCAAGTCACTGTTGGGTTTATGTGGCAGGGTTTGGGGGGGGGAGACAGCATCAACTTCCCATGTGGTGCCACCAACCTGGGCTCTCTGCAGGGTCAGGATCCTCGGGGATCCCGGTGCCTTTGGCCAAGCCAAGCAGAGTCCAGAAACGTTGAACTGTTAAGCTGTAACAGCCCTCCACACCTAGACAGATTTTTTAGGAAGAAGAAAGAAAAGAATATACCTAGAGAAACATGGGCAAACCTGCATTTTTGTAACCTGCAGGTTCTTTCTTCTGGCTTCCCTTCTTTATCCCTCAGACATTTGAGCTGCATCAAGGGTTTTTTTCCTTTTCCATTTCACTTCGTAGGTCATTTTAGGCCCACGAACTAGTTTCCCTTTTTCTATTTAACATTCAATGTAACTTCAAAGCAGTCAATTAGGTTTCTGTCCTTATCTTCTCCTCTACCATGTTTGTTTCAGGCTTTTCTAACTTCTTACTGATGCCCCAGTCTTCCCTGCCACCCCTCACAATGGCAGCGCCCTCCCTGGAAATTAACTCCTGCCATGTACCTTACCTTTTTTTCCCCTCTCCTCCCATTCCAATTCTTGTAAATCCACTTGCTTTAGGATGTATTCCTGTGACAAAAACTGTGCCTCTTCCGTGCCCCTCAAGATTATACCGCTTGGGCTTCCTTCGATCAAAATGTCTCCAGGGGAAAAAGCTTCTCTTCACCGCTCTGTGCGCTTTAGTCAGTAAACCTCCAATCCACCCTGCTTAAAGAAGATTAAGTAATTCATATATGGGCAGCAAGAGCCCTGTAAACATCATTTTTCATAAAAATGTGTACCAGGGAATACAAGGTTGGTAGGTAGCTCTGCATTTGCATTATTGGGAAAGTGTGCTTAAAGGGACAAGTGATAAATACTTACAGCTCTGTTATGAACTCTGGCTACAGTAAGATTTGCTTATTTTCCTGCGCTAATATAGCCATGCCGAGCAGCTGAAAATGAAAACTTGGCTGGGTGTGGGTGCATTTATACCAAACTCTGTCTTCTTGTTTGTCTGCAGATACTCATTCTGAGACAACTGACTTTTCTAAAATAAGTTAGGAAAGTAGGGAAAACATCAGTTTGTTTGGCACAAAGGATTAAAAAGAAAAAAAATTAGGCACTTTTTTTACAATCTTTGTCAATTAAGCCCTGTTTTCTTTTGAAGGTTCTCCTTAACTAGTAACCACATTTGAAAAGTAGTCTAATTAAGAAACATTCGTGAAAGAGAAGGGGAGAGAGAAGGCTTTGAAACAGTTGGTAATTGTTAATAGTTTTTCTACAAGCACATTCTAATTCTGCATCATTTGCCACAGCTGTGGAGTTGTAACATCTGAGCCTTGACTTCTATATGAGAAGCAATCCTACCTTCTATTCTTGCATAGGTGGTGAACAGTCTATTTGCATTTATTTTGTTGCCTAACCAGCAGTCCCTCCACACGGCCAAGTGGCTGTTTCTTACTCACTTCAGCTACATCCATTTTATATGTGAGGAACATGCCTTCCTTCTGCTCCTGAGATTTGAGACCGAGAACTTGCAGAGGTATTGTGAAATACCCTCTTCAAGCACTTTATCTGCTTTAGCCAAAGAGGATTTTAGAGATTACTCCAAAGCCTACTTTCTGTATTTCTGCGGTTCTTTACGACTTTTAGTGTTCTTCCTAGGCTACTTGCACTTCGATTTCTCAAACAATTCTACTCTTTTTCACAGTTACTTTCCTTCCTCCTTTCTCCTGTGTCTTATTCTCTGTACCCACCTGCTATTATCCCCATTAACCTCGCCCACCTGATCTTGGAACCTTCTTTTGGGCACAACAATTAGGAACATAAATAGGAGGAAAAACTATGTTTTTGTGATGGTACCTGGAAGCCATCTTTTTTTGTGAATCCTACATTTTATTGACAAATGCTACCTCAGGATCACCATCACATTTATGTAGGTCTCACTTTTGTTTGTGTGTTAGAAAGCATCCTGTGCAGCGTTTGGAAGGTACGACAAAACCACTGTAAGTCAGAACTCGTAAGACAGTAGGGCCACTCACGACAGAGTGATGGGACTCTCTGCTTTCTGGTCATCCTTTTTGAATTCCATGCTAAGGCAGGTGGACTCGTCAGGACAGCATATACTCCTTTTGAGAGATTTTCTGGTATTTAGCAGTTCTATTTTAGTAGCAGATTCTTCTTTTTTAGGGGCAGCATTCCAGTATTTTCCAGGTTTGGTTGCTCATCTCCTCTCAGGAGCTGCTCAGAGTTGGAAAAAACAAATCTCTCCAGAGGGGAAATATAGTACAAGGAATTTCTCAGCCACCCCTTGCGTATAGAGTCTAAGCAGAATCAGAAAAAGCAATTGGAAAAAACACTGTTTGCTCTTTTGTGGTCTACCCAACTGTATCTACAAAAATAGGCCGCCAAAATAGATGGGATTCTCATGCAGCATATATGAAGTAATACTGGTATGGAGTTATTTTGTAAGTCTTTCCCAAGAAAACCTGTCAGTTAGGTGAAACAGCAACTTTCCATGGAAAGGTTCATTTAACTTGGTATATTGATCCAGAAGGCTTACTAAGCCCAGGATAGATTCCAGGGGGCGAAAGAGGCTGAGATTGATACCAAGCAGTACTCAAGGATTAAAGCATTCTCCTGAGATGTAGAAGAGCCAAACTGAAATTCTTACCTCTCTTTTTACACTGGTAAATATTTGGCTAAATATATAAAATAGGATAATTCCTTTTGGGAGAGAAAGATATTTCTTCATAAATCTGTTTTTCCAAGAAGCTGATTGAGTCATGGGGAGCACAGCCAGACTTATTCGTGTTACCATACATTCAGCTGATTTCTGTCCACAGAGTAATTTCCAGGTAATTGTTTGTACTCAGGTGGAGATGCTTGTACTCTCTTACCTATGTTCTCTTTTCTAAGCAAAACGGTTTTCTTTTCACTCTGTTCAGAACAGAAAGTTTCGAACTCCCAATTTTTTAAACAAAGCAAAGCTCCTCAATTTTCTGGCCTGAGCCAAGTTAGATCTATGTAAATGGCTAAAGCCATGAGAACACCGCATTCTGCTGCTGCACAAAGCTGGACCTATCAAACCTGCATAGCGTAACTATCTTTTCTACAAATGTGCTTGAAATGGGATTTCTATATTTTTCATCATGCTTAAGATATTTTACTTTTTGCTGCTCCTCATTACTCACAACAATTTTATGTACTGCTTTCCATTTCTCCTCTGGCCAGGATGACAGTCACTGATAACGAGAACGAGGAGCCTGCGATCGTTTCTCACAGCTGATGCTCCCAGTTCCACATGTGGCCCTGGGACATGTGTCCAGAGAGAGATCTTGTAGCAAGCGCACACTCACAGGGATACCCAGATATTGGCAGCACATGTGAGAGAGTGCGTTTGAAAACAAGAGGGGTAAACCCATTACTGGAAAAAACCTGCAGTATTGGGGACAAACACCTTCCAAGAGCTAATGAGTCCTTGGCTGGAGTGGCAATGATACGTTTGATTAATATGCTCTTACTTGTGTTAGCTAAGTCCTCTAAATCTATTAACTGAACCTTTGTTTTCAGTGTTAACATTACCAGACTTAAGTATGGAATAAGGTAAAATGAGTTGCTGACACGTTCAGACACTGATTATTATTGAAAAATGTGCCTCTCCCTGAGTCTGATTGGTAGTCATCACACATTTCAGAGGTAAATAGCGCCTGTGGTAAACACTGAATCCAGCCAGCAGGAGCAGAGTGTTTATTAAATCAGCAAATGTGTTGAGGTGGTTCCAGCAAAACCAGATAAATGAGTTCAGTTGTCCTATGTGGGGCCTCTCTTGAGGTCCTCTCTTCGATGTGCTCCTAAAGCCCTGAATTATTATAATGACACACATGGTCTGTTGAATTTGAAAATTAATATTTAGCTGTATTGACTTGTTGGTAGTTATGTCACAGGCAGATCCTCGATCCCATTTTGACAATGGGAACTGAAAACCAAAAAAGGATGGCTTAGATCCTTTTAATAAGACTGTCGTCTTAAACGGTACTTGCGTTTGCATTTTTAGAATAGGGGAAAATGCCTTGCCATACTGGAGTGGAAGTCTCCATCCTCCACTTCAGAGATCTAGGATGAAGGATGCTAAAGTAAGAGCACGTCTCACTGTACACTGGCTGAGAACATAAACCCTACCCCCTGTCGTAGCAAAAATCACAGTTCTGTACCTGACCAGTTAGCAGATGGCAGTTTTCTATGTGTATTAACATGGAAGTAAAGTCTAAGGAGATACATGTCATACCTGCTTGTACACACATGCCTGCATCACTAGAAGAATTGATTTCTGCTTTCTAAAGACTGTATTTAAAATAAGCAAGCAGAACTATAGCATAGCTACCAAGTGGCTTAGTGAACAGCATATCAGGAAAGCAGAAGGATATCACAGTTCTCCGTTCGATTCTCATTTGTCATAGTAGACTTTGAGTGACTTTCATCAAATTGCTTCATCTTCCTGTGCCTCATATTCTCCATCTCTAAAAAATCAGGATAAAGACATCTTTTATAGGATATTTGAGGCAAAGATTTGCTGTCAGTCTGTACATTACTTCATTAGAAAATATTGTTTTTTCAAAAATGAGCATTCAAAGCATGTAAAAACTATAAGTTCCTGTCAAGAAACATAAAAAGTTGTTTCAGAAATATTCAAGAATTTTATAGTGCTGGAGTTTTTGTGAGGATGGGGCTGGGAGTACTTTTCAGGACCAAGGTTTTGTGCAGTGCAGGACAAGTTACAGAAGTTCCCTTATTTCTTCACGACTGTGATTCTTGCTTTGTTTTGAAGCTAAAGATGATGCCTGTAGTGGTAACTAAGTGTCAGAGTAGGATGTGCTCAGGGATGAAGATGGCTATCCCAGGGTACTCACAGATCAAATAGCATGGCTGATGGCCTTCATCAGCGAGTACAATTTGACATCTCCAGTGAGAGCCCACCTATGGTCTAAAGATCAGCAGTTTAGCAAGATGTCATGATGGAGAAAAAACGGTGCTTTTTTCGTAGCGCTGCTGTGTGACCCCTGTGTCGCTGCCTCTGGGGCACCATGCACCCTTCTGGTCATCTTAAATCATGCAGAAGGGGTTCGGAGTGACGGTGAGCATGCAAACGTGGGGAGTGGGGAAGGTTAGCATGGGCACAAACAGGTGGGGACAGGTCAAAGGGAACTAAGTTAAGGAATGGCAGCGAGAAGGTGGAAAGGGGACAGGAAACCTACGGAGGGAAAAAGTTCAGGTTGTTGTTCCCTTGATTAGGATGGGAGCTCACTGCCACAAGAACTCAGTGAGTCATTCACAAGATAATTGAGCTGTTGTAGGTGGCAGATTTTGGAAGAGATACAAAACCTGTTTCAGACCACAAGCCAATTTCGGATTACTGAGGGCCTGCACCTAACATGGGTGCCAATCGCTCCAGGTTTACACAGTTCCAACGCACCAAAACCACGCTGCCTCATCTACGACAAGACCCTAAACCAGAAAGATAGCGGGACCAGTCCAGCCAGATCACTCACAGAGGATGCAGCAATAGCATTTTAGGCAGCGAGGATAAAATTTGGGTGAGTAACAGAATCGGCTTTTGTCATTACTTGCAATGAAACCCAGGTGACTCATCTACCCTCAAAAATTTATTTCCATGGTACTCTCAGTGTCATTTTTGACTGTGAAAGGTTCGAATGAATCATTTATGAACGTATTCTAGCAGCTCAGCCAAGGGATATTCTTCCAAGCCTGGTTTCTTGATGAGACAAAAATGGAAAATGAAAAGTCGCATTCTGATCAAACTAGAGCTTTATCCAAAATTTCACCTGAGCCCAGGAAAATTTAGTTCAAAGTTCTCCTCTGGTCTGGAGCCAGTGATTCAAACTTAATGTCTCTGCCTGTCAGAAAGGATAACATATAATTACCTACCTCACCAGGGCATTGCAAAAATTACTCTTTGCATAGAGTGGTTGAATAATTTAAAAGTCTCCATCTCTGCTTTTGTGAAAGACTGTCTTTCTAAAACAAAATAAAGTATTAGTAATTTCAAAGTGTTAGTAGGGGAGAAGGCAGTCTCCAGAGCACAGCTTGAGTAATTCAGTGATGCCAAAAAGAAACAGGCAGGTGCTGGAGAGTAGCTGGGACATGTCATGCAGAAGGACCATACAGCCTGCTTCTGTAGCAGGCCTCCTCTCACAGGATCCGGGACCACCTATTCGTCATTCAGATGGAAGGTGTCTTCCATCCAGTGACGGCATGCTACACAATATTTTGAGAAGACAGAACCAGTAATTAAAGAAAACATCAGGTTTGGTTTTTTTCTTTTCAGTTCAACTGCCCTGCACTTTCATCACAGCTTTCCCTCGTTTCTTGGGTAACCATTCCTAATGGCACCCCTTTGCCCGCCCAGGTTTCAAGCGAAGCCTGGGCCCCAACTGCAGTGAGAAGATGCGCATCCTCTGCTCACCTCCCAGGATTTTGTGCTGCTTTCGCCTCACACGGCAGAACTGCAGTGACAGGGAAGCTGTAATTTGGCTTTGGTATTTAGATTGCACTTATCAAAACAGTTCATTTGCATTCACAGTCTCACCCTTGATTACACCTGACATTTTAAGTCCATTATGTTTGAAAATGTCTTGTCTGTCATTTGCAAGATAGGAGAAGCAGGGTGTGCTGGGTTCCCAAAAATTGCAAGGCAAAGGTCTCTTCTGTCCACATGCTTCTTCAATTCACCGTTAGTTTGCACTTCCATCAGCTATAATGGGTGTAGCACATCAGGACTGAGCAGAGCGATGCAACAGAGACCTGCTCCAATTATTTTTTAAGTGCTATACTGCAGTGTCAGCAACTGTGATCGGGACCCCATGCACTATACACCACACGCACACATGCCAAGGACGCTGTTTCTGCATTCGGTTCTTTGGGGTAGGGACTTTCCTGTTGGGGTGTATCCTGTACATTGTCAAGAAAGACTTACTAGATTTATTTTCTTGGATTGTCTGATTTGAATGGAAGTACTCAGAATTCAAATCATAAGGCACTTCTGCTATAAATCGAGTTATTTAAAACTCTGGTATCCAGGTTTCCTCCATCTTTAAAATAGATGGCCCTTCATCCACACAGGGTGTCACCACTTGTTTTGTCCAGTCGAGATATATTACACAAGGTTGCAGATGCAGTGCCTTGGGTAGGTTTGCAAGAAGGAATGGAATTGACCAAACCCATAACAATCTCAGTGTAGAAAGCTTTTTTGGTTATATTTTATCGCCTGAGTGTTCATTAGCTACCTAAACGCCCTTAAATCCCTACATAAAGGCTTGAGGAAAGAAGGAGGAGATCAGAATGGGATTAGCCTGAAGACAGGGTGTTGAGGAGTCTACCTGAGGTCTGGGAACACCAGCTTGGTCTCCTAGGCTTGTGCTGTCCACTCAAGTGTGGCCCTTTGTGATTTCACCTGCAGAGGCGCTTGGGTCTGTAAAAGAGAAAAAACATAGTAAATACAGACATTTCGTTTTTGTTTCCCAGGGAAGACTCACAGATATGGTTGGGGTTGATCATAACACACATTCATTTGTATCAAAACATCCTTCTGGCATCCTCACATGAGCGTGAGGTTTACCTCATGCACGCAGTCAATGCGCTTGAACAGTTGTATTTGTGCTTTGCTCTTCAGTCCAGGATTTCTGGAAGAAATGAGAAGATGAATAAAACAGGGAAGCAAAAGGGGACATACGGAGGAGAAAATATGAGCTGTATGCTAACCCTGCCAACCACTGGGGAATGTACTTTCCTATTTGCGTAAGTATTAGTTTTATTATTTTAACTCATTGCTTCTCTCTCCCTACTCAGTTTTGTTTGGGGTTGGGATTAATTAGCATAAAATGTTACAGAATATGAATTGCAGCAGACTTCTGCTTTATTCCATAGCTGGGGTGACTGAGACACAAAAAAGCAACTTCTCATTGATATTTCTGGGAAAAAATTTAGAAAGGATTTTAACCTACATAGTTTTCATGTGTAACAGGAACTAAAGGAAAAAGTATTACATTAAAAGAAAAAGACGGCCTTCTCTACCCACCCAATCTTTCAACAGTTCATTTCAGTTATTTATATAATGACAGAGAACAGTTCCAACAGAGAGGGCAATGTACTATGAATTTTCCACTTCTGCGTATATACCCCCTGTGGTAAAATTCGTAGCAATGACAAAAAAGATACTAAAAAAAGAGCAACTTTTGGTCTAGATTTTTTTTACATTCAAAATATCATTTATAACTAAAACCCCTTTGAACTTTATTAAGAAATTCCAACAAACATTTTTGCTTCAGTTTCCCACTTACATCAGCCCAAAGGAATAAATTAGAAGCAACTACCTTATGCATGTAAATGTCCATGGGTATATGCATTCACATGAGAGCCCTAGGTCTGCAGGAATATAACCAATGGGCAGTATGGTTGCAAAAAGATCTGTAAGAACGCCTTTCGAAAAGCAACAGCAGCTGAATGTGTTGTCACTAATAAGTATTTGAAACCAGATTTCAGAACTAGAAGGTCCTTTCTTTTGAAACTGTGTTGGTTATGCAGAGATCTGTGTGGCTGGTGGAAAAGGACATGGAAGCCCCAAATGTCTCATTCCATAAGAGGTCCCTTTATTCTCTTCCCTTTCTGATAGAAGATGCTCCTCTTTTTTCCCCAAAGCCATTTCCTCCCTCTTCTTTCTATCTACAAGTGAAAAGTGCACTCATTTAAAGCCATGAGATCTACATTTCTTCATTAAAAGTGTATTAAAAAACACACACCAGAATTATATTGTGCATAACAGTCCCCATCACATTTTAAAGTACCAGCAACAAGAAATATTGTCATCAATGCTGTCTTATATTCATTAAGCAAATACTGCTTCAGACAGTGCTCAGATTTTCTTCATTTTTCTATTGCATGATCCATCGGACTTTATTTTCCTGTGATTATGCAAACAACTGAACATTATGCCTATAAGTTCGAGTAGCTTGCTCCATCGTTTTCTTTTAATAAGTTTCAACAGCAAAGAGAAAATTAGACCAGGGAAATCTTGTAACAGAAAATGAAGAATACCTGATTAGGTGCATACAGCAAGTACTGAGGGAGGGTAGCTCATTTCAGGCTATGCCTATAGGGCACTTTCACCATTTTAGTTCCTAGGCACACAGTGTACCACTTACTCATATTTTGTGGACACATTTCACACAAAAGTCCAACTACTTGCAAGATAGTGCTTTGCTGCACACTTATCCAAAAGGGAACAGGGACTGGGTAGGCATTTTATCCAACAAAAGAAAATGGACATAGGCTTCAGCACTTAAACTCCAGCTACAGCCAAAACTAGACCTCTGACGCCCTGGCTGTCACTGCCTTGAAGATGCCTGCGTCTACCCTGTCTGACACAAAAAAATGCTCATGCACTGGGCATCGTCCCATGCCACAGGGTGCTCCTCTCTTGGCTGGGCTGAGTGATCGTGCACTTTGTTTCTGCTGAAACCTAGTGAAATCTGGGAGCTGAGGGTGCTTCTGCCCATGGGAAGGGATGAGCTCCCTCCAGTCGTCATTGCCTGAGCCTGCTCGACACGTGCTGATGGGACAGGGCGCAGCACAGAAACCAGCAACTGACATTGAAAGCAGTGGTGGCAGCTGTTGCACTGTCCCTTTCCATGCCCCTAGACCTTCCACAGTGTTTGCTTAAGAGTGGGACAACTGCCCTCAGGGATTCAGTTTCCAGTAATAACATCTTAATCAGGAGGCTGCAGCTCCCTGTGGAAGCTCTGCCACCTTGCTGGAAAAGAGTTTAAGATTAACCAAAACGAGGAGGATGCAAAAGTCTGTAGTGTCAATGGGGCATTCAGCTGCGAAGGTGCCTTTGATTCATGAAGACTCTCAGGACTGCTACTGTATTTTATGCAGTAACTGCAAAAATAAATAAACACACAAAACCAAACAGAACCCTACCAGTGAGCAACTCCTGCTCTGCTCTGGGGTTTTCTTTAATAAGGTAAGGATGTAAGGTGCCATCCCTGATGACAATGTTCTAGATGGCAGATGGAGCTTCTGCCCTGTAGCCCCTGGTCAGTGCCTAAGGCATTGGCCGACTTGACTGATGCAGCAGGATGCAAAATTGGCTGATTGTAGGTGACTTGCTGTTCCCCAGTCAGGCTAGAATAGATGCTATTAACTCATCAATGTAGGAAGGATAGGTACACAGGTGTCTCCTCCAAGGCAGATAGGTTCTTGTAAATTAGGTGCTGCAAAGGTCACATTTAGCTTTTGTCCTGTTGCTACTAACCTTTGGGGCCTCTCTGGCAGCACAAAACTACTTAAAAGTGGTTGCAAGTGAAATTTAAGTTCCTTGTGAGTAGTTGCAGCGACATAAAGAAGCCTGACTCTAATTGAGAGCTAGGCACAAGGAGAAGACAAATATGCAAAAGCTCTGCAGGTAATGAAAGGATTCTTTGTTTCCACCACAGCAGCTGGAGATGAGCTACCATCGTTCAGTTTCTTCCAGGGCAAAGATAGCCTAGTTAATCTGAGTTGCCCTCAGTCCACATCCCATATGGAGATATTGTACTGTAAGAAATTGAGGTGTTCTGTAGAGGAGAAAACAATTCAGCTACAGATTGACCTGTCTCCATAACAGCAACTACATGCTGATTTTCCCCTATAAAATTGTCAATGTTTTAAGATCTACCCAGAATCATTAAATGAGCATCATTTGGGCTTGTAGCTGGGAGGAACAGGATCCTACCTCCTTCATGCAGAGGGAGCACTAGGCTGTTTGTTGCTGGCAAATGTCTCACAGAAAAGAAGGACACAATGTCAAAGTGACAGAGCTGAAGGTAGTCCCTGGTCCAGAAAAACATGCCATAAACTAACTCTGATCAGCTCTCCTTTTTAGAAGACAGAAGAGGAGTTTGTGCTAAAGCAGCTTGCTACCGTACATCTCAGATTGTCAATCTCACTTTGAAGCCTCTATGAGAAAAGAAGCTGCATTTCAGTGCTGCTGACTAAGACGTGGAAAGAACAGCTCATGGGTAAGCAGCCTCACACTGAGAATGTTTTTGGCCACCCCACTGGCCTAAGGCAGATTGGTCTGAAACCCCACAGAGACCTTGCTCATCAGCAAGGGTATGACCAGACTGACCTAGACATCCAAATGCCTCCCTGCAACGTGGCTTTGGAGAAGCATAACGTCCTGAGTTCAAGGGGGCACGGTGCATGTTTTTGTGAGATTTCCCACCCTGTCCTCAGATACTGCAAGAACTCCCTTCCTCTATCAGGCACGTGTCTCCAGGAGGTGTTCAAGGACCATCTATGCAGACAGTTTCCTTACAGAACTGCCATGCTTTGCAATCTGGGAAAGCTTGATCCTTTCTTTATTTTCACCGGTAGGGAATTATTCATGCACATTACTGTGCCCATGTATGAAAAGGAAACATTCGTTTCAGAGCATACATGCACGCTTTCCTTTGCCACTGGTGTACATAAATGCATGACCCACTGTTTCTTTTAATCACACATGACCACAAGCTGTTTCCTAAATGCTGCCTTTAAAATCAGCTTGTGGATGTGGAGAAATATAGGGTAAGCAGCACAGGCAGATTTACTGGGAGGGCTGTGGCTGCCTAGAGGAGTCCCCCCTTATCGCTCCCTAGCAGAGATTGCCCTCCATAGCACCTAATGGAGAAGAAACCAGACTTCAGCACAGTCCCCTCTCTTCTGCCTCCCTCCCCTGTTGCAGCTGTAACAGTATCCTGCCTCCCACTCTGTTGCTATGCCAGCTTCAGTCAGAGGTTATCTGTATGGTAATACACTGCTAGTTATGGATAGCAGCACTACTTTTATAGCACAACGCAGAATAAATGAGCAAAATAAACTGAAGGTGAACGTATGTTGCTGGAGGACTGCAGGGTCCTTCCTGCAGCAGCATAGCACTCGTTGCTTGGCCAGATAACCTGTGCCATGTCTGCTTGCTTTCCCTGGTGTGCTGGTTTTGGCTGGGGTAGGGTTAATTTTCTTCATAGTAGCTAGTACGGGGCTGTGTTTTGGATTTGTGCTGGAAACAGTGTTGATAACACAGGGATTTTCATTACTGAGCAGTGCTTGCACAGAGTCAAGGCCTTTTCTGCTCCTCACCCCACCCCACCAGCGAGTAGGCTGGGGGGGCACAAGAAGTTGGGAGGGGTGTGGCAGGTGCACCCGCCCTGACAAAGACTGGGGGCATTAAGACCACTGCATCCTTACTTCTTGTGCCCTTACTTTTGTGCCTTTAAGGTGACGAGTGCCGACCGTCACGTACATGCTTTGGGCCAGTAATTATGGTCAGGTATACACCTCGGGCAAGAGGTAAGAAAGTCAAGGCCCTCAGCCAGTCAGAACTGACCATGGGTCAGATTCGACTGGGATATAAACGGAGCCCCGCCGGGGGGCAAGTGGAGCCGGTCCTCTGCGGAGCAGCGGGTCTGCAGTCGGGGACTCTCCCCTTGGGTCAGGACACTGCCCAAAGAAACTCCTCGAGGCTGAGAGCCCTCGTCTTATAGGTGAGTGAGTGTGCACATTTTGGATCCTCATTTCTAAAGCCGGCTGTGCAGTATTAATTCCTCGTACACCATCCTGAACCTGTGGTTTACTGGTGGTGTCGGAGTGTTGATGCCTCATTTCTAGTTAGTTTTCTGCTAAACAATTTTGGTTTAAATAAAGTTTATTTTTGAATCTATCACCTGCCTAATTTGATTATGTGAGCCTCTGCGATAAGGGGACACAGCCGGGACAGCTGACCCCAGCTGACCAAAGGGATATCCCACACCATGTGACGTCATGCTCAGCATATAAAGCTGGGGGAAGAAGGAAGTGGGGGACGTTCAGAGTGATGGCGTTTGTCTTCCCAAGTAACCATTATGCGTGATGGAGCCCTGCTTTCCTGGAGATGGCTGAACACCTGCCTGCCGATGGCAAGTAGCGAATGAATTCCTTGTTCTGCTTTGCTTGCGTGCGCAGCTTTTGCTTTGCCTATTAAACTGTCTTTATCTCAACCCACGAGTTTTCTCACTTTTACTCTTCCGATTCTCTCCCCCATCCCACTGGGGGGAGTGAGCGAGCGGCTGTGTGGGGCTTAGTTGCCAGCTGGGGTTAAACCATGACACCTGGGCATGGGTTTGCTGGCCAGAGTTCACTGGCAACACCAGCACATCCACTCAGCTTGCCAGGAGAACGTGTGTGTGTCCATGTGTCCCTGCTCTGGGACTTTTGGTTTCCAACCTAGTTACAATACCTCGGGATGTTCTTCTCAGACCCTGTCCCCCAACTTGGTACAACAGTCACCCGTACCATTCTCTGTGGGTCTCGGGCCAGCGCCTGTGTTGTATAACACATGAGAATTAGGGCTCTGCCTTGCAGTCTCAGGAGATTGTGGCGGCTGTGATTTAAGGGCTTATTGGCAGCTATGCTGGTGCCTCTACTAGACATTACTGTCCCAGTGGCAGAGGCAGTGCATCTTTCCCAGAGCCCCAGCAGTTCAAAACCCCAAACTGACATAAACCACTGCTGATTTCAGCTTGCTTACAGATTTTGAGCAACAAACTGCAGTGGGTGAGAAGCAGAGGTGCTGCCTGTTCTGCTGCCTTAGCTGACATGCAGTAACTCTTGGCAGATGGCTGGGCACAGTACCACCTTAAGCTCCCCTCCAGCACGAATCCTAGCCCCATGATAGCAGCAGATGCACAGCAAAATCATGGAAGTCGTTTTGTTGAAAACTGACAAAAAGTAACATGTGCAGTACAAAGACCAGATGCATCCAGTGCCTGATTTTAGACCTCAAGCTTTCAGTGTGACCCACAAAGGGGCACTGGCTCAGGCCACACAGGTAGCAGGACATTCTCTCTTCTGAACTCTGGAATACCAGCAGATTCCTAAAAATAACTGCTGTACGTTTCCTCTTGTTTCTATGTGCCCCATCTTTCTGTTTTGCTTTTGCATGTCCATTTGCATCGCTTTATCCAGAATCTTTTTCCACAGTTTCTTATACATGCTGATGCCCAGTACAGCATAATAGAGTTTGATTGGCTCACAATCATCTCTTCCTAATAAAAATCCCGTAGTATTGTCTGATATGTTGTAAGTCATAGATAGTGGAGAATAATTTACTGCTTTTTCTCTCTCTCATACCAAGAAATTTGAGGATACTTTGGTACTCCTGCCATAACGCTGTGTGTCACTTCAGAGGCCACTGAGTTACAAATAGCTGTCAATTTGTGAGACTCGAGCAAGCTTTATGTAGCAGTTTGGCATGTAGCATTACTGCAATCAACACTAATTTCACCTATAAACAGGTTCTACTTCCCATTCTTGAGGGATTTCTTTGGTGGGAGAAAGTATATTAAAAATAGACACTCTTAGTTTTGCAGTTATCTCAGAAATCAATTTAAAAATACAGTTTTAAGGGTAACTCTTTACTGACAATGGATTTTGCATCAAATTGTCTCCTCTGTTCTGTGTATTCTGTTTTTAGTCAGTAGGGTATGGTATCACTTTCTGAGGTAACTGAGATTTTGGAATTAAACTCCTTCACTGTGTAACTTTCCAAATCCTCCTCTCCGTTTCCTTGTCCTTCCTACACTACAGGCTGCCTTTTCTAGCAGGTTGTGATCTTCAACAATCTGATGATACACTTTGGTGGCACAAAGCCGTAGCACCACAAGACTCAGATATAACTTTGATGGTGTGAAGATGTGTCAATCTCATTTTAAAAAAAAAAAGTTAAACTTTACACCGAACAAAGCATACTTAGCTTGGAAATTCATACTAAAATAAGAGAAACAAACCTCTGCCCCCCCAAGAGTGCTGTATTACTTAAAAGCTGCCATTACCTAGGGAGACAAAGGAGTTATGTTTTTCTCCCTCATTGCACAAAGACTACAAAGGCATCTCAGTGTGAGATGCTCTCTCTACAACACTTTTGCATGGGGCATCGGTAGAGCTTTTTTCTACCAATTCCCTCTTGAGTGGCACTCCTGTAGTTTCTAGGAAAGGTGTTGAGCCAACCCTGGACTTCAAAAAGTAGCCTTGCTAAGTGTGATGCAGTAAGGTGAGGTGGGAAGGAAACTTGTCTTCTGGACATTTAGTCAGCAAGAGCAATACTGTGGGAGGAAAAAGCCAGACACCAGTCATTACAGTTTAGCATTACTCAAAGAGTGAAGTACAGCTGGAGAGTTAGCCAAGAAGTGAAGTCATGCTGAACAGCACAAGGTCACCTTCTAAACCAAAGCCTTTTACAACACCATTGCTAGTATGTCCCATCCAGGTGGGGTGGTTCTCCACCTCACCATCCTATATCAGAGGTGGTTTTTCTTGAGTCCTATGCAGGTTAGGCATTAAAAAGCCTTTTACACACAATGAACAGGACTAAGCTGGTCCATGAGTACTAACACAACAGAGCTTTCCAGAGAAAAGTTTCCAGAATTTCCATCTCACTTTTGGAAACAGCTAAGATTGTCAGCTAAGATTGTGTCCCTCCTTTCTCCGAACAAGTAAACACAAACAAGTTAGTCTGAGGCATCCTTGCAGCATGGAAAAAATCTCATCCCCATATTTACTGTCTGACAAGGCTAAAATAATTTTTTGCATCAACACTAGCAAGAACCTAACCAGTAGGATATGTCTTTGATGACAAATGCTAAATAAAAAGTCTGTCAAGCAAGAATGGTCTATTAACTTGTCTCCCCTGCAACTAGAGTGAACATTCAACATAGAAATGTCTCATACCCCATTTTTTTTCTCAGTTTCCTCTGCGCTTAGGCCAGCTTGTGGTTTGGTTTGGGAGCAGCGTCGTCCCAGTGTGAGAGGTACGCTGGCCAAAGCTGTCCCTATAACTCGGGCAATACCATCTGGCCCTGCTGTTCATCTCCATTAATGACTTTGGGCTTTTGCTGGTGGCTGAGCAGAAAGAGCCTCACCTGAATTAACTCATCACTTCTGCTACTCTCTGCAGCACCAGGCAGGATCCTGCTAGATCTGACACTCACTAACAGAGTCAGCTCAGTGCCACCTTCCACCCCCGATCCATCCAAGACCACAGATCCTCACCGAAGACCAAAGTCAGCAGGAATCCAGGATTTTATTCCCTCTTACAATTAGTTAAGCTACTAAACCAATTCTGATTTTGCGTGTCTTTCTGATATCCCCCCAACATAACAAGCAAGAAAGCTTTTGAAAAAAAGATCTTTTCTGTAGTTGTCTTGCTCAGTGCTCACCAGCTGTTGGAGACAAAGAAATCTGTATCTCTATAGCTTCAGGCCACATGGCTTAGCTCAGCAGTCAGTTTTCCAAGCCACAATTATAAGGATTACTAACTACTCATTGCTATTATCTGTCACTAGACATTAATTTGGGGGCAGAGCTTGAACATTAGTTTTTTGGAGGATGCTAATGATGTAATAGTAGGGGAGGGGAACCTTTTGGTGCTACAGTAACTGAAGAGAGAGAAATGAAGCCAAAATGTTGTAAACCAATAATAAATCTAACAAACCAATACAATCAAGTGGAACAAAAATCACTTTAAGTGGCTTTGTATTTGCATTCACGATCAAGGTCTCATTTTTGCAATTATTGTTTGCAATATTGTATTGATCCTTTTGCAAAGGAAAAACTGTACTCATTTTTTTAAAAAGAAGAGAATAAAGAAATACAAAATTAATGTTTCTTGTAAACAGGGATGGGCTGGAAGATTTAAAAAAAACATTTCACTATCCTGAAGGCTGGAGCTCAACTATTTACCAGTAATGGATCAGATACTAAAACTCACTCTGCTCATCCAAATCACTTATGAGAAGAAATTGGTTTACAGAAAATTCCTTTCCTTTGCCTCGGAGCTGTTTCCTGCACGGTATAGGCATTTGTAGATATGAGAAGTGGGCAAGATTTCCGGAAGCACTGGGTTCCTGAAGAAACTGATTATGCATCTAGGAGGGTTTTCTGAAGTACCTAAATAGCTTGTAATCTATTTCTATGGGTTTCAGCTCACTGTGATACCTCTGCAGACCTCACCAGGTATGTATTTGAATCCCAAATGTTCTGGAAAATATACTGCAACCACCTCTCCCAGTTTGTGACACTGAGCATTCTATAATTTATCCTCATTTTTTAAATCCTTAGCATACTTTTTAAGTAAATTTATTTCCCCAAAACAGGCTCCAGGGATGAGATAAGTGCATTTCTGAGAAACCATAAGAGATCCTGGGCAGATCTGTCTCAGACAGATTGTGCTGACTGCCTTTTCAGAAGGGCAAATGGTACCAGTTTGTGGTTTCAGGCCCAGGGGGTCTTCTGAGATACAGGGATTTTGTGTCCGACCAGTATGCAGTGCTTACCACTGATTCCACAAAGTCAGCATATATTTTACAATTTTTAACATGGGTAAACTAGGCCTAGATCAAACATTTGTGCTATTCCAGCAAGTCGTAATGCAAGTCAGTCTGTCAGTCATGCCTTCCCCCAGATGTATTATACCTTTTGATTGTCAGATACAAGTGAATTGAAAACAGAGGCTCCTAAAATTGTTTCATTGCTTTTCTTGTAAGTAATCAATTACTCCTAAATTGCTTAATAAATATATGATTTTATAATGTCTCTTTTATGGTCTCCCTCTCTGCTCTGTCCAAATGCTCAAAATATACAGCTTCCCTATAAATCCCCCTCCTCCTTGCAAGCAGCACAAAATGATCTTCAGCCAGCAGCTGAGATTGCTTCCAGCACAGAGTAATCTTGATCCAGCAGTGGGCTTTGATAGTCCACTCTAATCCAGGCAGTCCCAGCAATCCCTCTGTGCATGGGAATTGCTGAATTTCAGATGGGGCTGTGATGAAGTCCATTAGTGTCAACGTGCTCAGCAGCCCCTGACAGTAACAGGGACTGCAGTGCTGTGATGGCAATGAAATATTGGTACTTCAGTTAGGCATGAACAGAACATACTTGATGGAAGATAATTGGTGAAATGGTCATAAACCAGCATGTTATCAGTAATGGACAGATCAAAAACTGAATTTCATATTGTTAGGAAGTGACACCCCCACCCCCACCCCCCAAGGTCATAGCTCAAATGGACCAATTCTGCTACGTATCTGGGAATAACCTTGTATTGATATGGAGGGTGTAATTTCTATGTTAGTTTAAGCTGAACTAAGACTGTATTGCTGCTGAAAATGATGTCTTATTCCCTCTTCCGACTTGTGGTTTCAGGTTCCTGTGCCTGCCTCACAGTAATGCAAGTAAAAGGGCAGGAAAATGCAAGGGGGAGAGGCACCCCTTCTGACAGGGGGTTGCTTGGTGCAGAGCAATAGCCAGACTGCCTGCTGAGGGATCAGCCTGGAAGGACAAAAGTCCTCTGCTGTCTGCAGGCCAAAGAAGATCAAATACACAGAGAAGAACCTTACTGAAAGCTTTCAAATTGGTAATAGCAGAAATTAGGGGATGCACTGCAGGAGCAGCATAAATCTTCTTTGAGCAGTGAGCACTCTTGCATTTTCTAGAGGATGCTGGATAGGCAGAAGTTTTCTTAGCAAAGTAGCAGAGATGCAACAGCAGCAGGTAGGCACTGAACTTGACTTGACTGCTGTCAATAAATGAGAGCCAGTTAAGCTTGGTGTCTGAAACTCAACCATCTTGTTGTGGTTTTGCTGTGAAAGTTTCACCACGGGAAAAAACAGGTAAAATCCGAGCTACACTTAGGAAGTGTGGTGCTAAATTATTCTATAAAAGGGAAATTAAGCTATCTCCTTCCCAAGTGCTGATCCAGCAACATGTCCAATTTCTGCCCTCCTTCTACTGCACAACTTCAGACCAGAGCCCTGTCTTTCCTCTTCCTCAGTGCTCTGCTTTCTGACTTCCTCGTGATGTGTCTCTGCCTAGCATCCACACCCCCAGGGTGCAGCACTTGTGGGAGTTTTGTCCCGGCAAAGGGTCATGCAGAACAAGCTCGGGAACCATGAGCCACTGCCTCACAAGGGACTGAGTTAACATGTGCAAGCAGCCCCAGGAGAACTGCCTGCAGCACTTTTCTCTTCACCTGGAGGATATCTAGGCAAGGTAATTTAGGAGCTGAACTACCTTTCTGTCAGCTCAGAACATAAGCTGGTGCAAGGCAGTTTCATGGGATGATGTAACTCAGTGGGGTGAAGGCTGCCTGGGTTACCTGGGGTTTCATACAACCACAGAGACAGCCTGTGTCTGCCTAAGACTGGCTTTGGGACAAGTAAGTCCCGTAGCAACAGCTTAAAGGCCTCAGCACCATTGGCACTAAGTTTGAACTTTTCACTGGCAGCACATCCAAGCCTTAACAGAACATGGCCTCTTTAGCCCTCTCCTCATCATGAAAAGATCGGGTATTTAAGACACCACCACAGGTGTTTAGACTTTCTCCTTGACAAAAAAATTGACAGCAAATATCCATATTCTAGAAAGATCTCACAGTGGCTGAAACAGCAGCTCAGATGCTCATCATACACCAACACATGGAGCTGTTGTAGTAGTTGTTAAGCTTTCTGTTACCTGGCCTGCTTTGCTGATGCTTGGACTTCAAGAGCTCGCTAAGCTTGCCTGTAATACATCTCCAACAAGAAACAAGGAGAAACAGGAAAGCAGCTGCAGTTGCATAGAAAGGCTGAAAGCCACAAGAGCAATGCACAGTCTCTGATGCTGTTGCTCAATCCAGGGCATTCATTATCTTGTTCTGCACAACAACATTTTCCCTATTCCTACCTGCTGCTGCAACCACTGCCTCGTTCATCATTCAGTTACTGCACAGTCTTTAGGAAAGAATGTTTATGAGATAATCCATCTTTCTTCATATGTGTAATAAAAAATAAATTAATAACTACATTAATAAAGCAGCTACAGTATTTTAAGTTCTTTTCTTTATTGTTCGTGTAAATGATGAATCCCCTCTGCCCAAATTATACCACTGAGCACAATTCTTACTCAGAACTCAGAACTTTCAATTATTATTTTTTCGATTTATAACAACTTAGCTTCTCTACCTACAGCTATTCTACTGACGGAAGACGCTAATTAGGAACAAAACATGCATTATGGTTTTTGGAAATCACATTGCTGCTTCAAAATTTAAGCAAAGGGTTTATAAAGTTATATATATCAAGACAGTGGATTAGCACTACATAGTTTTTCTCAAAAGATGGTGCAATTATTCCTCATCAACCTCCAGACTTCCATACCAACAGCTGGAATTGCTTTCATTATTACTTCCTGGCAAGTATTGTGAATGATGACTGCAGAAATCCTGTTACATTCAGAACTTTGGCATGATGAAAATTAATCTTCATTTTAGGAACATGGAAGCAAGCAAATGTGAATGTTAACGTAATTAAAAACTTGCCAGTTGGGGAATGTTGGGCATGAGGCTTGAACTTATGACTAATGTCACTTTTTCACAGCTGTGGTGCATGTGCATATAGAGAAGAAAGATGCTCTGAATTCTAAAATATTTAACATTTGCAAATATGTATCATGCTCCCTCTGTGTGGTTTGGTGTAACTCCAAATGAAGCTACCAAACCCACTTCTATCTTGTACTCGGGATATTTTGCCTGCCTTTGCTTCCGCCTGGTGCATGACTGCCAGTCCCAATGCTAGAGCGGAGGCCAAAACATAAAAATCTGGAAACATACTCAGTTTTTCCCATTGTTCTCTGTTTTGATTCTGGAACTCAGAAGGGGATTTCCCCTTTCTGATTTTCATTGCCTGTGGCCAGCAGGCAAACCTATTGCAGCAAAAGAAGACATTTCACACATAATAACCTAATTTCAAGCATAAGAATTATATTTCTGGTAAAAGCTCTATTCGTGTAAGATCATAATGACTAATCTTATGCAACTGAGCTAGAGAAATCCAAAGAACAACAAAATCATTTCCATTTGTCCACCAATATTCCTGATTTGGCACAAGAAGACAGTACGTGACTGTGTCACAGGATGTGAGGTATTCAAATAGTGAAATACTTGGAAACGCACAATGTCTGGGACTAAACTTTTTTCCAGGGTTTCAGAGTCAATTGTTGCATACCCAACATACCGAACCCAGCCTTTGGACTGGCATCTGCCTGGGAGAACCTGCCACGTAAACTCCTTTTCATTTTAATTCAGGCATAAATGAATGGCAGCTGAAGACACCCAACATTCCGTTCCCAATGAGGACAGGCCCATTACATTCAAAAGCAAACCATCTGCTGTTGACTGCCATTTGGGGTCAAAGGCATGCTGTCCCTGGGATTAAATGTGTGGCTATACCAAATACTCCTTCCCTTTCCCCCAACCCAACCTGGTAAGACTATGGAGAGCAGGGTGGGTTAAAGCCTGGTGGCAATGCCACATCTAGATGCTCAGGAGGGCCCCAGATTTTCAGTAGGTCATGAATTTAGGTCATATTTCTTTGATATACTTGCCTTATAGACAGTGCCTCTCTAGTACTCCCTCCCAATCACAGCTTCTCCCCTTGAGCCTCAGCAGACAAGGAAAAGTGAACGAATCATGCCCTTCGAGACTGTGAAACTGGGATGCAACTTCCCTCAGCCATGAAAGAGCGGGGAGGTCTGTGAACCTTGGCCTCATTTTTTCTCTTCCCTTCTTTATATCAGGGAGGATGACGGTCAGCAGGGAAATACTCCCTGTCAGGAAGCCTAGGGCAAATGTAGGGCGCTCATGCTTTGCGGGATCTTTTCTTCTCAGGAGGCTTCGGCACTCACTCTGCCCCTCAAACCCCTTGGTCCACTTCTGCAAGGGAAGGGGGTACAAACTTCACTTGTCCAGAGAGGAGGCAGAGGGGAGAGGCAGTAAGAGACTGCTCCCACCGCTCTTTGAGGCCAGCCTTGAGGACGGGAGAGAGGACCAGGGACAGCCTAACCAGCCTTGCTGTCTGTTCAACTCACTCAACAGACACCAACATATTGCAGTGGGATGTGTTAAAATGAAAACACTCTTCATCTGCTCTTCTAATGCGGTATGTAGTGGGATCCCTCATTCTGCCTCCGCTCTTCCTTTCCCAGGAAAATGCACGAATGGGCTTCACCGACACAAAGGCCTTGTAAGGCAATTTACCCCTTGCTTAATGGATTTACCTCACCTTTAATGAGTTTCACCACATCTTCACAGAAGGTTTACATGCGTTTAACTTGATCTTTTTTTCTTCAGTTCATTAAACCGATAATGAAGATAAAGCTCAAGTATGAGGACTGTTAGGGAGCTGGTCATGGCTAGAGTGGAACGCCCATTAAAACCCAAACTAACCGCTTCAGGTAGGATTTCTAGTTACAGAACTATTAATTTAAGTGTTTCGCCATGCTACCAAGGTCCGTTTTTTTATGTACGTAATAAAAATGAATCTATTAATCATCAATGTGCATATCTTCAGAAAGAAATGAACAGGAACATTTTAATTTTCAATCAGCATTTCTGGTGGATGAACACAATTAAGTACCATCGTATAAAATTTCTGTGATAGCTTAAGGATGCAGAGTGAAACTACATGAATAAATAAAAGAGCCAGTGAATGAATCATAAAAACTTACATCTAAACCACAGAATTCTTCTTTAAAAGAATAAATCAGGATTAACCTAAGCACATGCACATACTTGTATGTACATACCTATGTGCTCAACCTGCATTTCTAATCCCTTCAAAAACATCCACTTCTGTTTGAACCAGTGGGCACACATACAGTTGAGTGATGCTATTCCAAACAGAAAAAAAACGCAGTACTCCAAAAATCATGGTAAAGTATTTATAGAAAATAATTTATAAACATATAAATGCTGGTCCATTTCCTGTTACAAAGGCTGTTCCACAAGTCCCATTGTAAAACCTTACTTTCCATTATTTCCCACGTGCCTGCTCCAGGCAAGGTCCAAGCTCTCCATGCATCTTAGGCACCCTTGGCCAAAGAAATTTCTGATTTAAGCGAAGATGGGACAAGGGCTGGACTTGCAGAAGTCGTCAAGCAAGACACAGCAACTGCGTGGCCGCCTGGCCTGCCTAAGCTACAGGGGTGGGAGGAAAAGCTGAAACTGGTGGGGCAAGAAGATCAGGAGCCACTGGGTGGAGGGTAGAGGAAAGATTTTGACAAGAAAGAGGAATGCAGGCAGAAATGATCTGGAGGGATGAAAGCCCAGGACAGAAACAATGACATGGAGATGAGAGGGACATTACTGCTGGACAGGAGCACCAGGAGGTAGACAGGAGCTAAAGACAGATCGCCCTGGGTGGCAGGCAAGAGCGGGGCAGAGTATGGAGATCAGATGAAGGTTGGATGGGATTCACCAAGCAAACATGTGGCTCAAAGGCAAACGACAAGACCTGAAAAGATTTCTGTAGATAGGTCCCACAAAAAGAAGATGTGTTATAAGGTGGTGGTGGTGGTGGGGAAGCAAAAAAGAGATAAATCATATCTCTAAGTGCAAATTTATTTAGGTATCACAGCACATATTCAGAAAGGGTGGGATTAATTTGCCATTTCTGTTGAGCACTTGGATTAATTATTTTCTTTTTTTCTTTCTTTTTTTTAAAGTATTTTTGCGCATAGTATTTATTCTCTGCACACTCCCACAAACACATGTACCTACGACACAAAGAAATGAACTGCTGAAAGATAAAAAGTACTAGCTGAAAAAGTGTTAATGAATTCCTCAGGGCTTTGAGAAGCGGTGAGTAACCACCACCAAAACAAATACCATCCGCTGAAGAATATTTTTAAACCAACTTGTTCACGGAAGACTTTTCCCAGTCATATTTATTATAAAATACACTGTAAAGTGGTTTGTCTGGATTTTGGAGGGGAATGGCCTGGAAGCTAAATCATAACCAAAACTGTAATAAAAAAAGATGAAAAATGTACAAATAGACCGTATTAAAACTTGCTTATTACATTTTAGTATCCTCAGGAAGTTGTTTACTGCATATTTCTTCTTTCCTGATGCAAGATCTACATTTAATTTTTCCTTTCTGGCAAATCTATTCCACACACAGTCTTTGTAGCTGAAACACTTTCTCACTGGCAGCAATTGTATTTCTCTGTTGTCTCATCACCTGCTCCCTTTCAGGTATAGGTTTTACCTGCAACAATATAAAGCCAAATGTGGTTGAAGGTTGTTTCACAAGATCTATGGGAGCTGTAGACTTTCATTAAAGGTTTATTTATTCTACTGAATAGATGTACTATTTCAACAGTGTGAGAATAAAATTCACACATACAAAAATCAGTAAAATGTCCACTAACAATATTTTGCTCATTAAGAATGGATTTGTAATGTGCTACTCAAAATAACTATTTGCCTTCTTTTTAAGTGTGAGGATGCTTAGATTTACAAGACTGTCTTTTATTGAATTAACTAAAGAGTAATATTTCTATAAACAAACAAGATACCGATTCTTGAGTTGAACAACAAATCAAAAATTCTTGTTCGCATTGAAGTAGTGCAGGAAATGTAAGCAAAGAAATTTTACACTTTATGGCATATACAGAAAGAAAAGCAAAATTTTCCTTACTTAAAAAGGGAATCTGCTAGTTTCTGGTTGGAATATACACACATACCTAATATGTGCAGCAGTGGCAAATGCCACAGTTTAATATTTAATGATCCTATGATCAAAATGTTTTCATATGTCCTGTAAATGGCATTAATTATAATTTATTACTTTTTTTTTTTTTTTTACTTACTAATGGATGACGATGTCTACCAGTCTACTGTATATGTTTGTTTGGGTAAACCTTTGATGGCCAATAGAGATGAGCAGTGTGGTACTGGAGAGATACTGATACTGAAAGAAGAAGCAAAGCTCCACCAAACTCTCCTCAAGTGGACAGGAAACTTCAGCACTCTCATCTGCTCATCCACTGTCAGAGCAAATCATCTACATGTGATGGGATATGATGGGAAAGGAAGAAAAACAAACCAACCATGAGAACATCTTATTTTCCTAGGTTTTGCTACTGGTTATTCCTTTGCAAACTTATCTCCCATCAAGTCCTTCTATGTGGAAGAGTCTTCCCTGGAGTGAGTCTGCTGGAAGTGTTCCCCACTCCAGTGGAAAACATGGCCAGGAAAAGGAGTGTCCTGCCAGCCCACAGCAAGATTAAGAGTTCCCTAGATGAAGTATTCTTCTTAATATACTTCCAAGAGCTAAATTTTTTCTAAAAGTGTTGCATTGTTTGAAAGGAAAATACAGAATCTACTTACCTTCTGCCAAAGTCAGTCACTTGTGGAGCTTTGCAGCTCTGACTTGCCAAACACTGACTTGTTCAACCTTGCATTAATATCCCCTGAGACAAAATCTCCACAGAAAACATAATGGCTTTAGAATACAGTACTACACTCATCCGCAAATATTGTTAAAGCCAATGGTCCGTGCATCTCATCTCAGCAAATCCTCAACAGCAAACTTTGGGGCTGAAGTGTGGAAATGGTCTAATGATAAGCTCTCGGTTTGGTCTCTTCTCCACTGCTACTTATTCCCTGAGGAAGAAGTTGTCTGTCTTACAGTTACCTTTGTTTTTGTTTCTCTAGCTGGCAAGTGGATGCAATGCCCAGTGTGAGATGTGATGCCCAGTGTGCGAGATGTGATGCTTGGACTGACCATCTATTTGCAGATGGACTGCAGAAGCGGGAGAATTGTCCCACACTGCCCCTTCATGCACAATTTGTGGCAAAATCACATGTGAAGCCACAATGACAGCACAGAAAACACAAAGCCCGTGATGAAGAGTACTTGATATTTCCAGAAAGTTGAGGAGAAAATGCCAGCTCCCAATGTCATGCACGCTATTGCTGAGCATACACACAGAAATGAGGCATCAGACAGAGAAGGGGATTATGCAACACTCAGCCCCCTGGGGTGCAAGACGCAGCTTGCACCAAATGCAGGTGTCTGAAACAAATTGCTCAGGAGGACTCATACATCTCTCTCCAGATAAAATTTGATGGAGAAATTGCATTCCCCCCCAAGGATGGCAGGTGGGGGGAAAATATGGATGTACTTCTATAATTTTCACAAGGATCTGACAATTATTAATAATTAGTCTTTAGATTGCACTTTACATTTACAAATTTCAGTACAAACTCTATTTAATTAATGATAAGTCCTCAAATACACTGGAGTTGAACTAATGCAGCTTAGAATGACTAATGCATGCAGACAGAAGAACCGTTAACCTTAATGAATCATGTTTGGGACAGTGGATGGAATAAGTATTAGAAACATATTTGGACAGTGTGTGACAGGCTGGTAAGATAGACATTTAGTCATCTGACACAAGCTCTTTTGCAGTCTACCAGCTTTTGACTATTTTCCTGGTAGATCAATAGCCATGAGGTAAGCTGAGATTGCAGTGTGCAGCAATAAGAAGATACACAGTGCTTGCTCGTGGTGCCGCAGGCACTGGTCTTCCTTGTACAGTACCGATACTGCCAGGGGAGTTACTTACTGATTCCTGGTGGTTTTAGCAGACGCAGAATCAAGCCTACAAGTAACCATCAAATCACAGTCACTTTCAGGCTTCTGAAAAGGGGCATGGTGTACTATTAGTAATTAATGAGTACAATTTTAGTATCAGTAATGTCAGCATAGCAGAGCCTTAATGAAAGACCTGAATGAAGACCATACCCTTTTCAAGCAGATCACTTGGATGATTTTGTGGCATGAAATTACTTGGGGTGAAACAGTTACCTCCCCAATCAAGCCGAGAGTGATTCTCTTCTGGGTAGAACAGCACTTCAAAAGCTTTGACCATCAGCATCCATTAGTTACAGGCACTGCCTCCTCACAGAAACCCTGCAACACGCTGGCTCTGTGCCCTGCATTGCTTTCTGGAAATACCAGACGCTATCTCAATATAATATATTTACAATTGCATTTTGAATGTCCCTAGAGTGACTGGCAGACAGATCAATTTTTTTTATAAAAGTGACTTTTCAATACTAAAAAAAAATCTGCCTAAGCAGTCTGCATTTAAATTTTCCTTTAATATGTTGCTGTTAAACTTTCTGTGTCTGCTTCCGTGTTTATAAGTAACACCATTATTCCATGTCCAGATAAACACCATTCATTTTCCATTAAATTTTCTCATCCTTAACCCCTTGAATTGAGGGAAATGGCAGGCACAGCTCCTTCAGAGGTTGCTAGCAGAAGCTGCAGCAGAGGACTAAGTTGTATGAGCACTGATTACCCATCCTTGCACTTACGGAGTGCCTGAAGGGCTCCTCGCAGCCTTGCTGCTTAAGCTTGCTTATCTCCACTGAGGCAAAAGCTGGGTTTGACTGACGTGTTACTGACTCCAGAATCCTTGCATCAGCGTGAAAGTCTCCAGAAGGTTGTAAAAACCACTTTCCCAGCGGCACAGTTGTTATTTAACTGTACAAAAAGCAATGGCCTACACCAGGACAGCAAGGTGCAGGTATAATCACACCGAATACTGGGGTTAGGCATTCCTGTGTATCAAACCTACATGCTATTACTAATAATATCATAAAGTATCTTGATATTATTCTTATTTCTTAAAATGCTCTGCCATATTAAAACAATGTTTATTCTGTCAATCATGTAAGATACTGAGACTTTTCTCCTTTATGGCCACACCAATTAGCCTTCCCCTACAGAAGTAAATGAGAAGAGGACACAGTTCTTGCTGTAAGTATAGGTAGCCTGGTAGCTATGGTAGCAAGCCTTTGCAAGAGTGAGCCCTCTTTTGGAAATAACAGTGCACAGGTTGCACAGAGCAAAATAAACACGGATTTGTTGGCTAGCAACCTGCTGCGATAAACAGAAATGAAAAGGATTAGGTGTTCCTTTGGGAAACGTGTCTCTTCTTCATATTAATTACACTGACAGTAGCTTATTAATGCTGTGTCAGCTTTTGTTTACAGTTTTCACAGAAAAAAAGATAATTGATACAACAGAACATGAATGTAAATACACTTATTTGTCTGTTCGGTACATGTTTCAGTGGGTATTTAAATAAACAAATGAAGATACCCTCACCATTATGAGGCAAAGCAGAAGAACTATGCTAAAATCACAACGGAAAGCTGTCAAACCCTCGCATTTTGCTGCTTGGGAATGCATAATACATGTAGCATTTTCTTTGAGGAATCAGAAAGTCACGTTACACAGCTCACCTTCACTCACATTTTCCCCAATGAGGTTTGGGTTTAAGTTTTTTGGGGGACATGAAGAGTTCTAGATCTGTGAGCAGCCACACTTCTTGTTCTTTTACTCAGCTGTAAAAAACATTTTAAATAATCCGAATTGGTCCCCTGTGAGACATTTGTGTTTCAGAGCCCCAGGGGAAACACACCTAACCCCATTCCCCAACACAGCAGGAGAGGCCTGTACCAAGGTTGTGCTGTAACACATACACTCGTACCACAGTGAGCGAGACACACAGAGGGAAATGCTTGGGTTTTATAAATAATGCAACAGTGGACTGTTTTGTTTAAGAGAATGAAATGCCAAGGAAAGGGCTAAAGAAATGGTTTGTGTTTGAAATAGAAAAGAGACGTAATGCTTTATCAGACCTCTGTTCTAATATACGTACAAAAACCTGGTCTTGCTCAATTTTGTGCATAGCTGTGACAGCAGCTCCACTGGGATCCTTAAGACAGTAGCGGAAACAGTCAGTGTGCAAGAGTGTTACACCGTAAAAAACCTCCTTTTCTTCCTTTTTTTCTGTTTAGTTACTTAATTCTTCCCAAAGTCCCTCATCTTTCATTTTCTCCCTCAAGAGTTTATTGCTCTCTCCTTCTTACCCGCCTTAGTCCAGATGGCAGTACTAGGGATCTCACTGGCAGGTACTTCACTCACTAAATTAGGATCTTCAAACAGAAAACGCACTCTGTAATTTTATAGCAGTCTGCCCTGCTTGGCACATTAATCATGCATTGCTTGTGGGGGTTAGGACTTGGTGCTTTATCATAGATCAAATTCTAAAAATAAAATTATCAGTAATAAAAACACCCTGGCCGGCCGGGACATGCTGCTGAGGTTAGCTGTTGGAGGTACAGGGAGAAGCTGCTGGGACCAAAATCCATCACCCTGAGGTGTCCCTGGCACGTTTCCCCCGACAATCCCAGCGTCACAGTGAGTCAGCCACCGCTCCTCGACCACCAAAACTACGTCAGCCGCCTGGGGTTCGTCAGAGACAGACCAAGGGAGAAGGCTGTCCCTCCCCAGATGCTATCATTAAATAGGCTGTGGCCCTGAATACAGAGTGGCACTGCGGTGGAAGCGTGGCCAGACCCTCAGGAGGCTCTAGGAGCCCTGGGTGACCTACTTAGATGATGGTCCACAGCTTCACGCAGCCTGCTTGTTCCTAATTGCCACCCTCCTGTCACCTCTCTCCCGCCTGCGTCACAGGGTGCCCCAGAGGCTGGCCCTGCACCATCCGTCAGAGACACAACCCAAAAGTGGCACCCCGTGACCAGGAATGGGCCAAGGTCCCAGGAACTTCACGGCTTTGTGTTGTGCTGGCTGGCACGCCAGGGCGCACCTCCATCCCAGCAGGGCAGAGCATCCCTGCCCGCAACCCTAACGACTCACAGCCTTGCACCCCTGGTACCGAGGAGATGCAGGCTGATGCTTTGGAGGCAAGACTAGGGAGGTGCACACCCAAATCTCTGGAAATTCAACGGGCCTTAGCTTTCTGCAGAAATGGCATTTCACTAGGAATACCCATATTATTCTGGTGAATAATACAGCTCCCTTTTAGAAAGGCTGTGAAACGCAATAGAGCAGGGTGTGTGTTTGCACACATATACTAATAATGTAAAACAGATGCTCAAAACCCAGGATTTGATCTCATATAAATGTTTATAATGTTCCCTAATTAGAAACAGGCAAGCTTTTCTGCTTCAGCAATTAAATGCATGTTTGGCTGCATTCGTATACATTGATAGCACCTATTGTTCATTACAATAAACAGCTGGGTTAAATAAATTAAAAAAATAAAATAAAATAGGAAATTATTTCTCTACAGCTCACTTTTTCTCCTATTACTTGTCACATGCAGCAAGGAGGCTTTCAAAAGTCCCGTATGTGTTGCTGGTGGTGTGTTATATTTACAATTTTGAGAGCCTTGTTTAGTGCTTTGTTATTTGAAGCATATACAGACATAAAATAGCAATATAATGATAATGAATATTTACCATTTCTGTAGCTGGTTTCATTCACAGAAGTCAAACTGCTTAATTTCTATTTTACTCATATTTGAGTGGATGTTCTGGCACAGATTAAAAAAACTGACCTGACCATACCTTAAGCAGCTGGGTCCAGTTCTCCTAGGTCTGGACTAACATTTATTTCTGTCCTGGTTTTGGCTGCGAATTACATATAGGAAATATAATGTGGATTGTCAACAAAAGTTTTCTTGCCTTAAGTTGCCATATGTATCCACAGCATATAGAATAAAGAAAACTTAAAGGGATGGTTAGAGAATGCACACTGGAAAGTGAAGAAATGTTAACCTAGCTAAATCCTCAGAAAAATCCAAATATTTCAAAGTAGAAAACTTGACAAGTCAAGTCCCTTCAATGATGACACAATATCATCAATGACAACTGTGTCCTGAGTAGGCTCATTAAGGAGAATGCCCATAGAAGAATACACGTACCCTCTTCTTAGATGCAGAACAATCCGGTCATCAGGCAATAATCAGCCTGACAGTAATCACTCCAGCTGGCTGAGGGACTTTTCATAGCGCTGTATAGAAGAAGCAGCCTTTTGATGCTCAGCATTTAGCCTTGTCGTTGTCAGGGTGACTGGAAAAGAACTGCACATAGAGTGGGATAAAACAGAAAAAAATTGATAAAACTTTTTTAATGGAAAAAAAATCAATTTCACAGAAACAAAATATTGTTTTTAAATCATACTGATCTTGCAAAAAATTACTGCAACTACTTGAAATAAAATGAAGTGTTTGGTTTTATCTGGCCATGAAAGAATACAAAATTTAGGGCAAAGCTGAAGTCTAATATGACAAAATGTTTACAGAATGCTTTTCTTTATTCCAGTCAGCTTTAAAGGAGGGAGAAAAGGAAATGCCTTGAATGAAGGAAAAGGGGAAAAATAACAGATAATGATATTTTTGAGTGATTTATGAGCCGAGCCACTATTCAGATCTCATAGCTCCTAGTCTGCAGGGATTTTACACTGTGACCAGCATGGGCAGGTCCTGTGCGACAAGTTTTACAGGTATCTAGCTGCAGATTAGGTGCTACCACGTTGCTGCCCCGCTGGCTGGGTGTCCTACCCTATTGCTGACCTAGTGCAAGATGACTCACGTGAGAAGCTTTAATGACCCTATACCTTCCTAGAAAGGCATTTCCTTGACTTCAGGTACTAAATTAGAGCAAAGACGTTGTGTTTAAGGCCCAGTGCTGTAGTACATGGATTTGAACGAGTCATATATGTGAGTAGGACCTTGTTTTATCCCTGAGCAGTGGAGAAGGGGAAGAGAAAGGGCCTTGTATTTTCCCATTCATATTTTAAAAACCAAAGATGTGGTATAATATATCACCTAATTCTAGGTGATAAATAAAAGGGTAGAACTAGTCTGTAGTCTAATCTAAAACGCATCTGGTACATTAAAAATATGAACTTTCAAAGTGAAATGCTAATTTCCTTTCTGCCCTGGTCTGTCTCATGGCCGAGGTTGCTGCATGAAGTCCTCAAGGGCCGGTTTCTCTCCCTGCCTCTGCTGAAGAAGGCGGCAAGCCGAGCTCTTCTGCAATGGCCATGAACTGTGGAGTCACTACTGCCAGGGTGCTGAGCCAGAGCCCCCGACCTCCAACTTGCGCAGGTGCAGCAAAAGAGGCTGGAAGGCAGCCTTGCTCCTGCTGCGCTGGGGCCTCATGCAGAGAGGTGCCAGTGCCGTCAGTCAGCGCGACACCAGCATTCGTGCAGGGTTCAGCTTCCATCTCTCTCTGCCATGCTTCTCCTGAGAGGAATGAGGATGGTCCCTCTATGACCCGAAGGATCATGGCAAAAATAGTGTTTGTCAAGTGCCTGGAACTGTAGTCATAAATGACACATAAAGGCCCACAAAGCAAAGAATAACTCATTTTTCAGAACTGAGCTTGTACAGCATTTGGTAAATAGCCCATTAAACAATAAAAGAACAACAAAAATTAAGTGCCTGCTCATAAACTGGGTACAATCCATTTTGTGTGGCAGCCAAAGCTTTGTGGGAATAAACTGTGCGGTCATGCAACAAAAGGTTGTCGTTGTCCGCACAGGGGGACGACAACCCCCCACTTTCTACCACTGTAGTTCTTTATTTGGCGAGTATCATGACCCTTTAGCACTGCCTGCTGCATACAATTGCCTTATATATTGCTGTTTTCTGGCTCAGCACAGGACATGCAAACAGTACTGCTCACCGAAGGAATAAATACTGCAAGAAGATATTTTTCACCAAAGTGAGAGAGAAACGGAAACAAGCACAGAGAAATGGTGCAAATTCGTAGGGTACCTACATGTGACGAGGGTCTTGCCAGGCGGCTGTCACTATTGTCCCCAGATAACATGTGCTTGCTGGGGGCTGAAGCCATGTCCAGTTCCTGGGGAATCGAAATGACATAACGATGGATGGGGAGGACAGGGAAAGAGACTCAAGTTTGGTCAAAACAAACTCAGGTTACTTAAAGAACATGGTCTGTTTTCATTTTTTGGCTAAAACACCTCACTGAAAATGTGTTATATGATGACAGAAAGAGGGAAATTACCATCTGCCAGTATCCAATACAGCCAACAATATTTTCCCATCCAAGCACCAAAACTGCTTTTCGGCCACGTATACTCGAGCAGCTGGCAATCGTAGCAGAGCAACAAGCTGCTTCAGTACTTTGACACACAGTTAAAGGAAAACAAATGGAAAAGAGACAGTGAGAAGAATTTGGCAAGTGGTTAGAAACTGGCGAGTTGTTGAGCACTGACCCCAGATCCTCTGTAGCTCTGGGATGAGAAGATCTGCTGGTTAGTTTGCTCCTTGCAGGAATGCAAAATTCAGCTTCCTTCCCACGCTCAAGGTATCCAGCTACGAGACACTGCCATCACCTGCAACCCAACTGACTTAGCATGTGTGTGTGTGTGCGCGCGCGCACTTCTGAGTGACTGGTGACAGGGACTGCCACAATTTTCTCAGGTTCTGAGACCCTGAAGAAGATCTCACCAGTCACAGGGCAGGAGAATTGTAGTTTGCTCTTCATGGGCAACTGTGGCATTCACTGCTCTTGCTGACATTAGTTACTGCGAATGACCAAGGGAGCCACAGATACCCCTGCAGTGTCATCTGTGTCTCTCCACCACTGGTGCTTGTGCAAGAAATGCAGGATGAAGGCAGGTGGAGACTCTGGGGAAGCAGCCTTTGCAAAGCCTACAGGTCAGGAAAAGCCTCATAGCTCCTACTGGCATAGATGATGGACCAGTAGATGCCACCTAGTATGTCATTCACATTTCAAAAACTTTTCTAATTTTGGGGCAATTTTTATAAGACAAGCCTGCCTGGCCCTGCTCTTTCTGATAAATGATTTAAGCAGCAGGTCTGGCTTTGTTTTGATTTTTTTTTCATGAGTGTCCTAGTGACATTTTTTCCCATGCTGGTGTTTTTGATAGCAAATCTCTCTGAAGTTTCTTCTTTGCTCCTGCTGCTGACATCGCATCTCAGTAGATCAGGAACATGTGTGTGTGTGTGTGTGTCTGTCTGTGTACTGATATAACCAAAGTGCCTTCAAGCACAGGGTGAGCTTCCAAAGCTGCTTCTTTCTCTGCTTTTTAGGTCTCTAATAATTTTTATTTTCCTTTTATCTTTCTGTCAGTTCCCCTAGTGACTCAGTGTGAACTTACTTGAAATAATCTAAGCTAGTTTGGCCTGGGAAGAGACAAGTTGCAAAAGGCATAACCTGAAAAAAGAAAACATCACTTTTTTTTCTTGCATGTGGAAGAGGAAAATAGGGTCAGTTTTCACCTTCTTCAAAGGAAGATACCACTTGTTGCTTCTTTTATGCTTTTGCAGGTGTCAAAAATGTCTGAAGATTGCCTATCGCTGATCAAGGAGAAAGACAGGGTGATAAGGAGGATGGTGGAGGTATTTTGGTTTCCCATAGTCGTTTGTTCAGTATATCCCATTTTTCGGCATCCTGCTGCAACGTGGCTTTTTCTGACAGATGATGAGAGACAGTCTTATGCATAGTTTCACTTTTCAGCCTAAATCCCTTCCTAGACATGAATACAAACTGCAGCTTTATCTGGGATTTCAAACACTATTGTGGAGAAACCTCCTATTGACACAGAAACTAAAGAGAAACTATCTGTGTCTAGGAAGAAAAGGTTTGCAGCTTACTTGAAGAGCCGGAATAATAGAAGCTTTCAAAATACTCCATTCTCTGTCATTTGTAAGCCTCATCTGGGTCTGTGTTTCAAACACTGTTGGTATATTTCCTCCTATTCCATGCTTGCAAACACTCCCAGAGCTGAGGCTATTGAAGAAGGGGTAGTTTGCTGATAGAGCATACTGTGGAGGGGATTCAATTACTTAAACATGGGCTTCTATTGCCTCTTGAGGTGTTACAGAGCATTTTGGATAGGGATGGGACTATCCATCTAGCAGGGACAGGAGTAGCAGGACGTGAATCAAGACTCACAGGAGACCCCCACACTTCTGGGGGAACAGCTGAGTTTAGGTAGTTTGTAGTACCTAAACCGATGCAGGATGTCTGTGTGTGGAGAATGGGGTCGAGCCTGGTAGTCTGCATTATACACAGCTGCTTTGAATTTTTTTCTTTCTTTCTAGAACTCATTTCCAACTGCAGTAGGCAATGCTTTCTGTGTTACCCCGACGTGTGTTTGTCTCCAGCAATTTTATTTCAGAAACCCTTCGTTTTGGGCTAGGATTAATCCCACTTTGACTTACAAATGTCTGAAAAATAAGCACCTAACTCTAAGTTACTTGCCCTGCTCCCTATAGTCCATATAGCCTATCTGTGCTCCACGAACAAAGACAGGCACTCTCAGCTGCTTAAGATGAGAAGGAAGAACTGTTATCTGAAACTACCCGCCATTCTTCACTAACTGCAGGAGAAACCTGGAGAATTTGCTTAGACTAGACCCTCACTTCAAGAAGTTTAAAATTAAATTAGAAGTATTCCCCACTTTGAGTCAGGCAAAGATTACAACTAAAACCTTCTGTGCTCCACTTTTATATTTAGTGCTAGTGTTTCTACAAGTTGCAACAGAAGTCTCACTCTTCAAAGGCAATGCGAGCCCTCCGCTTATACCTTGGGAAAGTCCATGGTTCTTTAATCCATTGTCTTGCTAACTTCATTATAACCACTAATAGCGAATTTAGATATATCAGTATAAAACCTTCCCGCCCATTAATTAAGGGAGGTGCATTCACATCCCTATGAACACAAATGACACAATGCTGTCTCTGCAGGTGTTGATTAGACCTTGAATGAGGAAGAGAAAATTGGGTCTTAGATTCCTGGAATGATATGAAGAGCTTAATTGAAAAAACTCATCTATGAAGTGAACACCTACTTTCTATATCTTGAGATGGAAATTACTTTTAGTGAGCAACATTAATGCCTGTTTATTTAAAGTGGTCATTCTGGCATGCTTCTTGTGATTTTAAGGTTTTCCAGACTATTAGAAGGTGACATAAGATACATGAAGGGTTGGGCAGCTTTTAAGTTTCCGTGTTTTTCTTTATTTAACAGCACAGAGAGTGATTGTCAGAAGCTCCTGAACAACATAGGAACCCATGGGCTATTTTGAAAAGAGATACAGGACTCAGATTCACAGTTAAGCTATGATGCTTTAATAAGTTTTGCTGCTGTTTGTCACAGGCCAGGGAGGCACGTCCAGCCGGGCACCGTGACTCTGCTGACACACAGGTGCCACCTGAATGCGTATTTGAAGTCTCAGCCTCCCTGGATCGTGAGAAGCTGTGCAAATCAGCTGGACTCCTCGTTAGCTCTAAAAGTGGGGCCTGGCATTCCAGTGTGGTGAGATACCAAATTCTACCCTTGATTGTGTGGGCATTTTAATTGAAAGGGAATTAGTGTTTTACGCTTGTGAATAGATCTGGCACACAAGAAACTCTTCTGTCATAAAATTATGATCCTGCCACAGCACTGCCATGCTCATGGGAACCTCAGAAAGTCTTTTAACCTATCTTTAAGCTCTGAGGAAAGATCATAGAGCACTGCTGATAGATGTCTGTTTGCTAGATGATTCTCAGAGAAAGTCAGTAAATAAAAATGTCCCAAGTAATCATCCCAAATAATCATCGCTAAAATAACAATAGGAATCAAGATGATATGATTATTCATAATACATCAGTTTTGAAAAGAAAGAATAAAAGTGTTTTGCCAAATATGTTCCATCTCATACAATGGCTAGAATTCGCATCTATACAGTGTATCATAAGAACTACTCACACCAAGTTACTTTCACCCATCAGCTTCATCAAGGCTTTGGGTCACCTCAGTAAGTACACTTTAATTTCCCCCCCACCCCCCCTCTTTTTTTTTTTTCTCACATGAATCTGCTAAGTGATCCAGATGCTTGCATTTGTGGTAGGTGGTAGGATGGAAGGCAGTGTGTGTAACTAACAGACATTCACCTGTCTGTGATTTTACCTGCGCAAAGAGCCAGCACACGTCTTACGCTACACTTCTGTAGACTCCAGCTCCATGGCAGAGACTTTTGGCTACAGGGCATGGAGGTCTAATGCTAAACAAAGTATTCCCAAACAGGAGTGGGAAAGACTCTGTGCTGGGTGAGACACCATCCACTTCAGTGAAGGTTCAGTAGCTCCACAGATGTAGGTAGAGAAGAAAATGTTTACAACTCAGTCAGAGGTGGAAGCACTTCACAGTGCCAGATTATTCGGAAGAGAGGGTATTTTTATAGTATCTGCCAAGTGAATTTGGTAGGATACAACATTGAACATGGCTCAATTCACTTAGTTACCTGCCTAGCCTAATCATCTGGTCAGCTTTGTAATTTATTTGTCACTAACTTTTAATCATAAATTTTTTATGCTCGGAAGCAAAGGAAGAGAGGAAATCACCTTGGTGCTCACACACTGAGAGATGCGCCTCACCCCTTTTTGGATTTAGTAGATAGAAACTCAATATATAAACTCCCTTCTCTGTCTAAGAACAAACTTAATCGTCCCTTGAGGTAAATATTGATCCAAGCTTTGTCCTACTCTCTCTTCGCTTCCTGGATGAGTACATCCTGATATTGCCCTCAACATGTCAAAAATTTGCCTGATACAGTCATTCATTTCTGATGAAAGTCTTAAAAATACACCATAAAAATAAATGCTGATGGTCAGTGGCTGATTCTGGCAAGCAATTTCCACTCAAAGAGCAACTATCTGCTCAACTACAAACTTTCACAATAAACTCCCTGGTCATAGAAACTGGTTCCCAGTTTTCTCTGCAGCAGGAAGTCTGCAATGTTTGTCAAAGCAAATAAATGGGAGGAGATGCAAAGCAGCTAACAGCTTATACATGAAAACCTATTTCCACATTTCCAGCAATAAACTCTTTCCAAAAAGGTTCTCTCAGGAAAATGGGTCTGTCATTTACTTAATATAATTATCTCAGAGCATGTCTTGATTTTCTATATTGATAAATGCTGTATTGGCAAGTGCACTCGAAAAACTAGCACACAGAAACATGATACCTTACAGGAAGCTATTACTAATAATGAAAACCTTTTAGGAAAAAAAAAAAAAAAAAAGAAATAGCTGTAACATGTGCCAGCCCATTGTCATGTGGAATAAATGCACCCAGGAATACCATACATAAAAACTGGATAGGCCTGTATGAAAATAATGTGTTGAATTGTAAAAATAGTTTTTGGTGATAACAATTATTTTTGATAGTAATACCAAGCAGATAAGCAGCTGAATCAAAATTATTCTCCTTCCCATACATTTTTTTAAACATTTATAGGATCCCCTACTATAATAAGTATTTAGACACAAAAATATGGCACTGTGTCAATAAGGCTTGACTGTACTTCCACTACACTATCAGTAAACAGGAACATGGACCTGAAGCCACCTGATAGCAGGCACTTGCTTTTGTGCCAGCCTCACAGAAAACCTCTTCCCTAGCTGATATGTGTACCGTATCACTTTCTCTCCGCCCCATTATGTTCCACATGTCAGCTTCCAGCAGGTCCTACCTAAATCCCACCCTTGACACAGGCAGACCAGATTATTCCTTCTCCCCATTCCTTCTCAGTTCTGAGAAATTCAACTCCTCCTAGCTCAGAGGCAGCGGTGCTGAAAAACTGGTAGTGGGACAAGAGTAAAGCATGAAATACAGTGTAGGGAGGCAGCCGGTGTCAGATGTAGGACTGGCATGAGAAAGGACCCAGTAAATTAACTACTTTTAGTCACTTGCGTTAACCTTGGCCAGCAGCTGGTCACCCACCCAGCCGCGCTCTCACTCCCCCTCCTTAACAAAATAGGATGAAAAAGCTTGTGGGTCAAGATAAAGACAAGGAGATCGCTTACCAGCTACCATCACAGGCAAGGCAGACTCAACTTTGGGATAATTAATTTATTGCCAATTGAAATAGATTTGGGTAGTGAGAAACAAAGAGAAAAAATTAAAACAACTCTTTCTCCCTACCCCCACCCCCGCTTTTTTCCCAGGCTCAACTTCACTTCTTCACACCCAACTCCTCTATGTCCCACCCCAAGCAGTGCAAGGAGTTGTGCTGTCCCCGATGTGCCCACCGGTGGCTGATGGGCTCAGCTGTGTCCTGTGGTGGGTCCATTGCAGAGATGGCTGGAACCAGCTGCGTCCAGTGCAGGGTAGACCCTGGCCTCTTCTTACTGTGTTTTTAAGAAGACTTTCATCAGATAATAGCCCCCCCTACCCCCGCTGGCAACATCTTGCCACCTACACACAATACACACTGCAATTGGTTTTACTTAATGTTTTCAACCACTGAAGCTCGGTTTAACAAAGCGGTAAGGGGAAAAGAGGCAGGACATTGTATTGCACTGCTGTAACAAAGCAGCAATCTCTAGCACACACTGTATGGAGAATATCAGCTTATTCTTCCTTGCTGACCTTCGTTGTCATTAACAGCTATAATGCAAAACAGCCATTCAGCAGCCTTATACCACTATTTACACAACTTAGCTTAAAAATTGTTTAGGATCTTGTCATCTGGTTTTTGATTAGCCTTACTGTGTCTTTGCAATGAGACCTGTCATTACCATTACTGTTCCCTGGCACAAAACCCAAAGTGCCATTTGCAAAGGTAGCTATCAAGGCAGGGTGCAGCCAGAAAACAACAGAAAGCAACACTACAAAGTGTTGAATTTGAGTTTATTATGTGCAACACATGCAGAATCCCCTTGAGTCCTGCAAGATGGAGTCCTCCTAATTCCTTTCTGATTTAGTGCCTCCACCTCCTAGAGCAAAACCAAATATCTATTACCTCTTAAATGAAGCAGATGAGAATTTCTTGGCTTTAGGGATCTTGAAAAACATACTCTAGCTTTCCCAGTGGAATATCTGCAATGGTTTATTTTTTCTTAAATGAGCACTCATGTACTGATTTATATTTACAGCATCTGGCTATGTAAATTTTTAACATAAACCTGTATTGAGTAGGAAACCAACACCTATCATTATAAAAAGGTTTGCATGGATGCAAAACTTTCCCTCTAAGGATTTTAAGCATGTCTCATTTGCAGTTACTACAGCTTATCCCTAGGGACCTCCACTCTCTGTAACCCTGAAGGAGGTCAGAGGCTTGGCTGGATTAGCACTGAGACACATGGGCAAATGTAGTCAGGACTATGGCTGAATGATTTTGATTTACAAAACTAGGTTGGAGATATTCATCTGCCTCCGAAGGAGTGAACAGCAACTGTTCAACAGCAGCTTGTCACTTCTTTTAACAGTCTCCTTTCTGTCTAGGGGGTAAATACATTACGTTGGATGTTGCAAGGTGAGTGCTCATAACGGGGAAATACATTTTGTTGCTTTATAACATGTACATATCTCTACTCTTGGGTGAGCTCTTGGGACAACATTACTTAATCCAAGTGAATTGTTGGATTTTTTTTCCCTTCGGCTACATCCTTCTCTCCAGCTCATGTTCACAAGCGCACCTCTTTTCCTCTTTGTGTGTAGACTTTAGAAGTCAAACTCTATGTCCTTTGAGTTTCCTCGGTCCTTCTGGAATAGCTGTGCTTTCTGGTTCCTCTGGACACTTGCAAATTCCATCGTTTGACCAGGGATAGGTTGTGTCCACCCTTATCTGGGCTTCCAATAACAGGAAAAGTATTCTAGAAAGAAAGTTTTCATTCCCACTGAAACATGCAATCCAACATCTGTTTAAAGAAAGAGAGGCTCCAGGTGTTTGGTACAGGGTGCTATGGCTTTGAGTTGCAATCAAACAGTGCAACATGGGAGAGAGGATTTTGCTTCCAGAGACAACTCCTCCTGATTCAGTCTAAATCCATCCTGTGTAGGCAATGCAGAGGAAGCACCACCTCTAGGCCTGACTGCAGATACCCTCTGGCCTTCAGGCAATGGGCCTTGCAGAAGTAGGAGAAGACTATCTCAGGCCTGCAGGATTTGTACGCTGTCTACCGTTCGTGCTGTGCTACCTTTCCTCTTCTTGCACATGCTTTCCAATGAAGGTGGCTATAAAAAAAACCAAAACACAGCTGCCCTTCAACTGCAATTTTACTAATTTGATGTCCTTCCCTGTTTTATTGCTGGTGCTAATAATGAGCCATTTGTTGTGGCACTGATATTAGAGATATCTTTTCCTGAAGAGAAGGGACTGCTTATTTGAGGCATTTTAATTGTTCTGGCCAGGCTAAACCACCAAACTTGTTATAAAGCTTTTATGTAGATTATGACCAACAACATTAGCATATTAATTGTTTCTCTGTGAATTCCTAAAATGTTAATCCACCACATACTGCTAATTACAGAGGGCACAGATATGAAATTAGGCAGAGACTAAAGTCCCATATCCAGCAGAGTTTTCTGTTACCTGACAAATAAATCAGCTTTCATTATTTTTTTGATACTGAGCTGAAAGGACTACCTGCCTTGGACTCACTGACACATAGTGGCTTGCCACACATAGCTTGGCACCCTCGGAATTATTTCTGGTTTGCCCCAATAAATATGGACTCCTGGATATCACTATATACTCGAATTCCACTCTTTCCAATAACGGTTTGATCTGGAATCGGGGAGCCAGGGAAAGCCTTCCACTTATCTTGTTTGGGCCCTGGATTAGGCCATTAGCAATTGCAGACAGACTGATCTTGGATTTGACTTCTGTGTCATGTTGCATCCCAGTACAGTGGTCTCCAACTCAAAAGTCAGTTTCAGTTTTAGGGTGTGTTAGTGCTTAAGACTCCAATTTCATTTACAAATGCTTTATCAAAGAATTTGTGAGAAGAGCCACTACTGCCACAACCAGGCTGCAGTGAGCTGGCATTGCCAAACCTCCCTTTTATTTTCTTGTGGAGGATGTGCCTCAGTGTCTGGCAGGACCAGGCAGAACTACTGGTGGCCTACAGGACTCCGTGCTTCAGAAAAGGAAAATTTCCCCAGCCTGTAACTTGCATGTCCCTAAGGGATGTTTCCATATCTATGCTGGTCAGAAGGCTAATATCACACCAGAAGGGAGGCCCAAGCTTAGGTCTGAGACTCGGGTTCAAGGTGCACATATAGCACAGTGTCCAGGGACTCTTGGTTCTTGCACTTATAACTAGTAGGTGCAGAGAACCCACACCTGCTTCTGATCTGTTTCCCTCCTTTGGCTAATTATTATGGCACATTAGGGTGAATGCATCTCCCTAAGATTTGCTGCTTTACCACTCTACATATCCAGCTAATTTACCAAACTAGTAAACTTTGTGAAGAAAAGCCCAAATTGCTGTGACTCCTTTCTGTAACATATATTGCAGGAGATGGAAAGTCCAGTTAGCAGCTCCATGTAGTGGCAGCCTGGACTGCATAACTTCTCACTCAAAATCTCAAAGCCTGATTAATCAGACTGCAGAGGCAGGTGCATGTTAGAAGCTCTCCAGAACATGCTTTGCCTCAACATGCAAAAGATGGACTGACTAGATTGAAAAATATCATTAATGGGAGCCATGAAAGAAGAGAAAGTACTCATGAGAAGAGAGTGTCACTGAGTGTGTAGACTAGAACGGCTGAAATCTGCAGAACAGAACTGAACGGGCCCTTTGGCTTCCTGATCTTGGCCAGGTACAATTTTTCATAGACTCGTACAATCATTTAGGTTGGAAAAGACCCTTAAGATCATTGAGTCCAACTGTAAACCTAACACTGCCAAGTCCACCACTAAACCATGTCCCTAAGTGCCACATCTACACCTCTTTTAAATACGTCCAGGCATGGTGACTCAACCACTTCCCTGGGCCTGTGCTAATGCTTGACAACCCTTTCAGTGAAGAAATTTTTCCTAATATCCAATCTAAACCTCCCAACTGGAGGCCATTTCCTCTCGTCCTATCACTTGTTACTTAGGAGAAAAGACCAACACCCACCTCGCTACAACCTCCTTTCAGGTAGTTGTAGAGAGCGATGAGGTCTCCCCTCAGCCTCCTTTTCTCCAGGCTAAACAACCCCAGTTCCCTCAGCCATTCCTCATAAGACTTGTTCTCCAGACCCTTCACCAGCCTCCTTGCCCTTCTCTGGACACGCTCCAGCACCTCAACGTCCTTCTTGTAGTGAGGGGCCCAAAACTGAACACAGTATTCGAGGTGCGGCCTCACCAGGGCCGAGTACAGGGGCACGATCACTTCCCTGCTCCTGCTGGCCACACTATTTCTGATACAGGCCAGGATGCCATTGGCCTTCTTGGCCGCCTGGGCACACTGCCGGCTCATGTTCAGCCGGCTGTCGACCAACACCCCCAGGTCCTATTCCTCTGGGCAGCTTTCCAGCCACCCTTCCCCAAGCCTGTAACGCTGCATGGGGTTGTTGCGGCCGAAGTGCAGGACACGGCACTTGGCCTTGTTGAATCTCATACAGTTGGCCTGGGCCCATCGATCCAGCCTGTCCGGGTCCCTCTGCAGAGCCTTCCTACCCTCGAGCAGATCAACACTCCCGCCCAACTTGGTGTTGTCTCCAAACTTACTGAGGGTGCACGCAATCCCCTCATCCAGATCATTGATAAAGATATTAAACAGAACTGGCCCCAAAACTGAGCCCTGGGGAACACCACTTGTGACCAGCCGCCAATTGGATTTAACTCCATTCACCACAACTCTCTGGGCCCGGCCGTCCAGCCAGTTTTTGACCCAGCGAAGAGTACGCCCACCCAAGCCATGAGCAGCCAGTTTCTCCAGGAGAATACTGTGGAAAACAATGTCAAAGGCTCTATTAAAGTCCAGTTAAACAATATCTACAGCCTTTCCCTCATCCACTGAGTGGGTCACCTTGTCATAGAAGGAGATCAGGTTAGTCAAGCAGGACCTGCCTTTCATAAACCCATGCTGACTGGGCCCGATCACCTGGTTGTCCTGTACGTGCCGTGTGATGGCGCTCAAGATGATCTGCTCCATAACATTCCATAAGGTCAGACTGACAGGCCTGTAGTTCCCTGGATCTTCCTTCCAGCCTTCCTTGTAGATGGGCATCCCGTTTGCTAACCTCCAGTCAACTGGGACCTCCCTGGATAGCCAGGAATGCTGATAAATGATGGAAAGTGGCTTGGTGAGCACTTCTGCCAGCTCCCTCGGTACCCTTGGGTGGATCCCATCTGGCCCCATAGACTTGTGTGTGTCTAAGTGGTGTAGCAGGTCACTAACCATTTCCCCTTGGATTATGGGGGCTTCATTCTGCTCCCTGTCTTCCAGCTCAGGGGGCTGGGTACCCAGAGAACAACTGATCTTACCATTAAAGACGGAGGCAAAGAAGGCATTAAGTACCTCAGACTTTGTCACTATGTTTCCCCCCCGCATCCAAATTTTTCTTACTTTCCCTTTCTTTACTCAAGGTAATTTGAAGTTGTATTTAGACTTTCTGGTAAAGAGCTCTGGGATCCTCCGATGAGCAGTGCCGTAAAAAGTCCAAGGCACTATCAGGCTGGGAATTATCTATATCATGGGGAATTACCTAAAGAAGATAAAGCTATTAAACACTCCATAACCCAGTTGTTTTAGAGGAAATGCTGAGAGATAAGTATTAATGGGGTTTTTTAGAAGATAAGAGAGTGAAGAAATGAAATACTGCTATTACGTCTTTTGTCCCTTAAATAAGAAAAATAATGTGTCCAGAAAAAGCAGAATCCCTTTTTCTTAGAAATAAAATTGCAACAATTGCTAGAAAAAAATCCCACATGCATGTTGTGCTCTCATAATTCCCAACAGGACTTGAAAGTACGGTTTGAGAATTCTATGTTTTTGGTAAAAATGCAATAATCTGCAAATTCATGGCAATGTTACATATTTGATGGAAAGATCCCCAGATTTAATATCATGAGCATATTGCTTTGGGGTATAGCTTTGCTTTGTCATAGCATGAGGAATGTTGTTTCCATTGGTCAAACACAGCTGGTTTGATGAGAACAATGGAAAAAGCAGACATGCACACATAGCTCCCATAAAATTTCAGTAGGTTGGCATACACAGCTCTACCCAAAGAACAGAGGAGGACTGAGTGAGCAGAATTATATCTGAGCTAATCTATCAAATAACAATAATTTTTAAAAATCACCACAACAATATTGTAAGTCCCAACTCCCTTATAAGCTCCTTCCCAGCAGATAAACCATGTAGAACAAATCAAGCAAGCAGAACCCCCCTGGCTTCATTACTGCTGCAACTGCTAAAGCAAATGCAGTCCTATTTTAAAAAGCATGTCTACTGCAGTACTTGCTCACTTTATATCAATATTCATTTCCAGGTCTTCTTTTGGCTGCACTCAGTATTGTACTGACACCATAGAGTTATACCATTCCTACATAAGCCTTACAGTTTGAAATGATGTAGAGAATCCTTATTAACACCTTACGGGCAAGATAACCACAGTTCTTTGTTTAAGCCGTTTATCTGAGTACCACTTTCTACTTCTTATGATGGGATTTAGCCCCAAAGCCGGCTGAGTGCCTCTGTTTATCAATTTCACAATAGATTTAAAAAAAAAAAAAAAAGAAAAAGTAATATACCTCTCTCTATGGTTTTAAGTTCATAGCCAAAAGACATATTTTCAGTCAAAGCTGTGTGTGATCCTGCTGAAACTCATAAACCTCCCTAGCCTTAACAGTTCTGCCAGAGTACCCTTATTCAGTTGCTATGAAAGCATAACGTAAAGGCACTTATTGGGAAGCAAAGTTTATATCTGGCTCTGTTCAGCTGAAGTGAGCCCTTGGCTCAGCACGGCTAAATTGCTCTCTCTGCATGTCGGCCCCTCTCTGCCTGCTGGCACTGACATTGCTGTGCTCCTTAGCGCTGCTGCGGTTTTGCTGCTCTTCCTCCTCCTCTCCCTACAGCACGCAGAAGACAGGAACATAGAGACTGTAACAGAGGAGACGTACAACTGTAAATGCCCTTAATCCAGACTGGAAAAGACACAGAGCAACTAAAATCCAATTTAAGCACAACACAGAATATGGGTCCTGCAGCACTTTGGAGCCCACTTTCTTCTCTGCATATGAAGCGTGAACAGGTAACCAGTTCCCACCGGCACCAGGGGGAGCTTAGCTTGTAAACTGCCCACTCAGGACAACAGAGAAGTTGAATGACTTGTGGTCACATGGTTGACACTCTAATACCTGTCATTTGGTATAGCCTGGCAGTATGTTTAGTCCCCCAGGTTTCCCTCTGGAGGTACCATACAAGGCTGCCGACATCAAACTTGCTGACTGCACCCTGGCTTGGCCATAATCCCTGAGCGAGCAGCCTGTATACAAGGAACCAACGGTACCTCTGGGATGCGTGGGCTGGTCCTGCTCCTTGTTTGTTCATACCTGATGTAATTTGCTTTTCTGCCTGCTCCCTGTGCTCCAGCCTGGGGGAAAAGCAGCTAGCAGAGTTTGCCTTCTTGCCCTCCAAGGTCTGAACACAAGGTCTAAAGGCAAGCCATTTCTGCAAGGCAGGGTAAGAGTGCTTCTTCCCACAACCCTCAGTCCCAGAATGGGGATGTATCGCTTGAAAAATAGTCCAGCCCTTGGAGCACGTCTGTTCAGGAACTACAGATGGAGGGAGAATAGCCTCAGCATTTGCAGAATGAATTTTTTTGACTACTAAATGAGAATATATTTAGAGTTCAGTTCTGGAAAGGGTGGGGGAATCTGATAACGAAGAGACAAAACAGACACAAAGAGGGAGAAGGATACAGTTAATGTATTCACAATGCAAGCCTTAGCTCTCTCTCCTGGAACAAACGGAACGTGAAGCTACCCAAAGCAAAAGAAAGAAGCTAATGTGTGGAGTAAGAATGGGAAGACCTAAGCATACAGTGGTGTTTCATCCACTTTCGGGGCTCTGGGTGAAGCTGTGGTGTGCCGTTTCCATTGGTGGTTGCCAGTTTCAAGTTTCTCGTGGAAGGAAAGAAAGAAAGAAAGGGGGGGAAAATGAGACGCATATCCAGGGAGAATTGTTTTTTTTTTTCTTCCCCCTCTATAGTCCTCAGCTTGCAAATGAGCTTCCTTCAGCGACATGTGCCCGTTCCAGGCCTTGCTTTTGCTCCAGACTGGGAGTAACTTGGCAGCAGATTAAGCAATCAAGCACACCTTCATTAATTCAGGGCTGAGCTGCCTTGCCACCACTTTTAACCTTGTCCCCTGACACAGAAGAGCTCCACCCTCCCCACGTGGCCCGGTGGCACGAAGACCTGCTGCTTGGCACCGGGGAGGATTCATACAATTAGAGGCCGCGTTCAATAAACATGATGGAGTGGAAATGGCCTAGGTATATTAGTAACACTGCCAATATAGGAGTCATGGAGAACAGCAGTTTTGTCAACTTTGAAGCAAACAGCAAAAGCTGTCATTAATGGAAAGGTCATTGTGCTGTCTGCGTAGTGAGCGATGTGACAAGTCAAACAGTTTAACATTTTGAGAATGGAGCCCAGGAGAATGCCAGACAATGCTGGCATCCAGCGGTGACCTTGTCACTGCCTGTGGGCTTCCCGCCGTGGAGCTGGCATCACTGCTCCCTGTTTTCCCAAGGTGAGGCCACAAGAAAGGCTTGGAGAAGATGGTCTCACACTGGTGAGACACATCCAAGATGAGCTTGACAGCCAAGCACAACACGTTGCGTAGCTGAGGGTATGTTGCTGTGGTACTCTATAAGCACATCAGCAAGAGCTCACCTCGATGCAGTGCTGCCAAATTAAAGTGTCACCAAACCCAGGCTAAAAGCCTTTGCATGTTGTAAGAGGGCCTTACGCCTGTATGATACTATTTAGACTTACGCTAGATCAGTTCATTGCAAATTTCAATCCTAGCTTGGGTTGCAAGCATGGAAATCGCTGTGCGTGGGTAATGCAGAGAGATTCTCTGCAAGTCTATACCTTGTGGCATCTTTTGCACTTGTATAAAATGGACCCCTTCTGATCTGGCAGCATTTTACCCATCATTTGCATGAGTACTGAGGACTACAGCAGAGATCAAGTCAAAGAAGAATCACTTTCTCTCTCATATGTGATCCAATTTCCCTCAGGTCTTTCTCTTTCTCATCAAATAGCCTTTAGAATTCTAATTTCTGTTCCACTTTAAGGAATAAAAATAAATACTTCATGGCTCATGATACTCTGTGGCTCATTTTCCAACTATTTCCTGTAATGAAATTAGAGTATCTTTTTTTTTTTTTTTTTTTTGGTAATTGTTGAAAGCTGATGCTTCTAAATAATGGATAGACCAAAACAAGTCTTAAAATAATTACTGCCATAATAGCATTTACAGTGTGCAGCAAACACCTCCCAGCTGTAGCCCATCCCTCCTGCTTGCCTGCACGGTTACTCTGACCAGTGCCAGGACCATCTTCTGTTCAGCATGGAGGGCACGGAAACATCCTGACTTGTTGCCATTCAGGTTTAGTGATGAATTAGAGTATCGGAAAATATGTTGTGGGGATCACTGAACGTGTCTATTTCACACAGCCCATTTCTCCTCTCCCAGCCACTCCCATATAGATTATGTTATCTCTGGAAAGTATATTGCCAGTGAAGGCTAGTGTGCAATGCGTCTGATGTCCTGATAGTGCATACTCTCATTAGGCAAATCCCAAGGATAACTCAGAAGCTAATAAGAATGGTTACAGACTCATTAACAAGGTCACTGATAAGAATATAGTCACAAATCACCTAATTAGGAGGGGAAAAAAAAATCCAGGCAAGCTCTTCTATATTTTTGTCTTACAAGTGACCCTCTGCAGCCAGCTGCCAGCAATTGCTTCTCTTTCCCCTACCTGTATGGATGGCTGCCAAAATACCTCTCAGCCCTGGGGCCAGAGAAGAGAGGAAGGAGCAGGAACTCCTGAATTCTGGTATTTTGATCCAGTACGGACAATTCATTCGTGATTCTGGGCATATCTCTTCAGGCCTGCTTCTCCTCTACCCTGAAGAGTGGCTCACATCCATCTACTCCCCTTCTGAGTCAGTCTCATTCTGCACTCATTTTGTGTCAAAGGACATTGATGGGGGTGCAGCACTCGCTACACTGGATGCAAAACCCAGAGAAATGAAGAGAAACATTAAGCAGGTTTTCATCAAATCAAACCATAATATATGAGATTAGGGTCAGTGAAACTCCATTCTCACACCACTAGGAAATTCTGATTTCTCCAGGTTCCATTTTCTAGGTTACAACCAGAACAGAAAAATAGACACGCTGGTATTCCCTATGGGACCAAATAAAAATTACACTTCAGTCTGATGAAGTGAATAGGATGGAACCCAAAAGTTACATGATTCTGTCATTCTATAGGAAATGTAAAGCTGACATAATCCATTCCAATTTCAGCAAACCCTCTACATTTCCACCAGGTCAAAAAAAAATCCGTCAACTGCATGAAAACAAATTGTTTCAATTCAACCAAGAGTTTTCAGCTCAGCTGAATCAGCACCTTTTGAGAAAAAAAAAGTGTCTTCAGAAAAGTTTTGGCAAACTACGAAGAGATGCAAAATAACAAAATGTCCTGTGTCTGCAGCTGCACTCTAAGTGCCACCTTACTGTTAAATGGGCAGGAGATTTATTCTACTCCTAATAGTGAGAATTTTCCTGTTAATATGTAAACTACTACAACCTTATTCTATTAAGGGTTTATAAGACAAATAATTTGCAAACTAGTAATGATGTAGTGTACACATAGCTACAACAATATGTATACACACATGTAGAATACTATAAATATGGAGCACACATATTTATAACAGTCATACAAATATATGCCTAGATACAAAACTCTTACATCAGTCATACTGAATGTGTTTATATAAAAGGAGTATATATATGCCAACTATCTGTAGCAGAGGACGATGCCTTGAAAGCAGAGGTGCTATACAACCAGAATATGGCCTTAAAATAGAGATTTATCCTCCTCTCCATTAATATTCACTAAATACTGCTCACCCTTGCTCAATACAGCAAATTTCCCTACCATCCCCCATCCGGTGAGGCAACTTCATTCTCTCTTGGCACTTTCAAGGTTACTCTCTGCCTGAACAAATGATCTTTTCCCAACTTCGACAGAAATCATCTTGTCCTTCACGATCAGCGTGCAAATGTGTGTGCACTAATAAATAACAACACTGCTCATTCAGACAGTGTCCTTCACAGAAGCACTTTCCAATCCAGTAGAATTAATAGCAACATCAAACAAAAACCCTGCCAGCTGGGATATAAAAGCTAAAACCCACACTGACTGCCTGAATATGAAAAGAAATCAAGGTAGGGAATAAACATGGAAAATTTACTCATACATTTCTGAAAAATTTAAGCGAAGATCCTTTATAGCCTGGTAGCCAATGGCACGGGCAGCTGTGTTGAAACACAATCTTTTTTGGGTGCCCTGATGTCAGGTACACCCTACCCACACAGGCACAGGGCATCACATGTGCTGCAGACTTGCTGGTGGCAGGGAGTCCCCCTGAGAGACAGAGGTTATCTGGTCCTCCGGGTAGTCAGCGACACACAGATACTGCCCCAGAGTATTAAGTCAAGTCTTGCCGTCAGGCAGCTCTTAAGCCCTGCCTGGGAGGCAGGGATGGGGGAAAGCAGCAGGGACAATGCCCACAGGAGATGTATATAACAAACCATTTGCTGAGGTCTGCTGAGGTCCATAAGGGTGGATCCGCAAGACTTTCAACTCCTTCTGTAAAGTGGCTGGGTGCTCAGTTTGATATCGGTACCCCAGAGGCTCTGGCAGACGATAGCCCTGAGGGTCTGTAAATATAATCAGCAGCTGCCCCGTAGTTTAGGTCTGACCCTGCTGCTGATTGCAACAAAGCTTTAAAGCAATAGGAAAAGCAAGTTAAAAGGTAGCGAGAACCAATTCAATGTTAGCAGTGCTTCAGAGCCAAAGTCCCATTTGTAACCAAAATAAATCAGTAGTCTAAGAAGAAAACTGGGTATTTTTTTCCATTTTCAAAGATCTCCGTGCCTCTTGGATATACCGTGCATTTTAACTACCAAGTACACTATTTAGTTGGAAAAACGGTAGAACAAAAAATTACCTTTAGAAAAATCACGTTTGTCTTGAATGCCAAGTGCCACAGTTAGTGCTGCTCAGAACTGCAGTGGCTTGGTGGAGTCACAGGAGCCAGAAGTCTCCGCTGCAGTAAACAGCTTGATGATAAATGAGTAAACAAGGTGGCCAGCCCAAGACCCTGAGTGAAGCCCACCAAAAGGTACTAGAGAAAGGGAAACATGATGGAGCAGCAGCTTGAGAAAGCATAAAACATAAATAATAAACCACGGACAAGCTTGAGTGTGTTTGGGTGCTAGTCTTGAATGCCCCTCTCTCCACCCCCACTGACATCAAAAGATAATACAAGATGTTAAAGCTGTAAAAAACACACTCCCAACCTGTGGCCCAGCTTTTCCAGCCACCTCCCCAGCCTCAGCAGCAGCTGCTGGCCGAGGGCATGCTGTCTTAGGGGGCAGGGAGGGGCGGACAGGGTGATGGAGACGGCAGCTGCCAGGGACCTGCCGTCGGAGGGAATATGTCAGCACCAACTTGCTTGGCAGACTCTAAGACACCAGGCATATGCATAAATAACTCTGCATATGATTATTTCTTGTTCAAATTAAAAGATGAAATAAAGTAGGAAGTTCACTGGTGCAGAATAAGACAAAGAGTGAACGATCACGCCTGACAGCCACAGGTTTGTGGAAACCTCATGAACTGTTGCTCTGAGTTACTTGCAGAGGCTTGCACCCACGTCCCTTCATCGCTACCGTGCAGCTCCCAGCTGAGTTAATTCCAGGATGCCCCATTTATTCTCTGTAGTTTTTAAGAAAACTGAGGCCTGTGTAGAGGATGAGGTTCTACTGATTTCGCTAATGACAGAAAAGGCCAAACACTGTCTTTTGGGGTTTGGAAAAAACACTACTGTATATTGGAAAATTCAGACTGTGATCTAAGTGTTCTTTCCTCTCGTTATCCAAGTCAGCGTATCTGCCTTGGTGGTTTCTGTAAGGGTTGCGTAATCAAAGCTTTTTACCTGGTTTTGGAATACAGATGTGTAAGCCAAACAAAAAATCTTCAGGGTTTTTTTGTTTTTTTTTTTTAAGGATAGATGTTTTAAACAATGTTACCTATAAGATTGGAATAAATAAAATCTCTGTCTTGCAGCTGGCATGCAATAACAATGGTATATTCTGAATTAATCTGTTTGTCCAACTTGCATGGTTCTAGCTAATCAAGTAGAAAATAAACAATAATAACAAAAAATTGCAACTAGAACATCAATCCTTTCAACCTACTGCTTTCTCCCTTCCTAAAACAGTGTGGGAGAGGTGAGACCACTTATTTATTTCAATGCATACCTTACAGTTTGAAGGAAAAGGTATGATTTGCTCCTGGCTCCACAGGAAAAAATATTTTACATTGATAAAATCCTCACCAGCAGGGACAAATTCAGACTGCACATTAACCTTAGGCCTGCAAAACACTGGTTAAAAAAAAGGATGTCATGTTCTTCATGTGTGAAGAACGCCTATTCTTCAAAGTGAATCACGTTTGTTTTCACAGATGGGTCAATATTTTATCCTGATTTGCCATATTTAGCATTATCAGAACGAAAATAGGTAAAATAGAAAATCTTCTAATTGTCACAGATTCTGTGCAAAGCTACAATGGCTGCATGTCACCTTGACAAGCAGTTTATCCAGTACAAGAGAGCTCCGCTCACAAATTAATGTAAATTATGTGAAAGCACCAAGGAGTGGAACACGGGGCTATTATTCGCTGAAAGGAGTGACTCACAGTAGTGCCACTGGCGTAGAGCACAGAACCGTGCTCTTCAAAATCCCTCCTTCGGTTTCATTTCACAAAATACTGTAATTCCATTTTCTAATGAAAGTAGCTTTGGCCTTCAATTCATTGGTCTCGCTGTATAAAAAATTTATCAAATACAATTTAAATTAATATTTTATTCCCTTTTATTCCCCGTGGCCTTTCCTTTCTGGAGGTAGCTGCACTCGGGTGTCACGTGCAACAGCAGTCTTCTGCAGGCACTGTCCCATCCGGGCTGCAGGAGCACTGTGCCACGTGAAGGCAGAGCTCCTGCCTGCCGCGCAGGCTGTGGAAAGGGCCCCACATCCATTTTATAACTCCATGGCAGGACATGCACAGGTTCATCTCGATGTCGTCTTGCCCAGGGGGTACAGTCGGTCATGGGTTCCCCGCCCTGGGGAACACACAGCGGTCACCAGTCCCCAGCCCATCCACTCTTACAGGCTTTTGGGTTAGCCCCTTTCACCCTAATGCATGACAAGAATGAGTCTGGGGGAGTTTTTTATCCAGGTGGGGTCAGCCTGGGGCTTCCCATCGTTGCACGGGGCTTTGCCCGCCGAGCACCAAGCTCAAATTTTTTCTAACACAAGCTGTGTATTGGAAAAGCTCCTCCAAGCACCAGCCCTCCAGAGGTGGCCAGGCACGTCATCCAGGGAGCTAAATGAACCAAGGCTACTTGTGTCTAATGTGTTACGTTAGTAAGTACCATGTGGTACTTCTTTTTATTTTTTCAGTTTCGCTTTGCTTTTTTCCCTGAGTTACAAAAACAGTTGGAAAACACTCTGATTACAGCGAAGTCATGCTTTACAGAGGTTTTGTTTTTCGTGTTCCAGTTGTCACTTCTTAAAATAGAAATGACTTGGAGTTTCACAAATGCACACAGTGCTCAGAAGCTGCAAGCAGTTCTCTTCCCTCTTCTGTTTAGAAATTTGCTAACAGCTGGAAAGTTGCTGCCTTTTCTTTCAAATTGAAGGCAGCATTTAATTGCGAATGAGACAGTGTTTATTAAGCATGATTTGTCACAATCTTATAAGAAAAAACAAGTTCTAAATCAGCATTTTCCAGCAAAAATTTAAAGTCTATCCATACTTGTATCTTCTGCCCTCAATAAGAAGCACCTTCACGTTGCTCTCAGTCTTAAATGCTTTTACGTTTATTTTAGGATTCAGCTCCAAGCTGTCCACAGCCTCTTCATGGAGTGGCTATAGATCAGCCCCAGCCTTTATCGCTTTTATTTTGCCCTCCAGACCAGGCCTTGGCTCTGTTCCCGCACTTAGACGTGTCAATTCTGGGCCAAGAGGCTTTTTTTTGGTTAACTCTTGTCAACTGCACAGTGCTTTTGTGCCTCCTCAGCTCTCCCAACTGGCCCACCTTTTTAATTTCTCTGTTATCATATTTAATTTTAACTTTATATGATTCAGCCATGAAAAAGCATTTTACAGCATAGTCTGTAAGAAAGACAGACATTTCACAAAATAAAAAGCTGAAGTGCATTTCTCGGGAAACAAAAAATATGTTCAAAGATGGTATGGTCTCTATTTAAGTTATTTGTAATTTTTAAAATGCTTTTTCCTCTGCGGCAAAAACTTCACCCACTCTTGTATTCCAGCCCACGGCCACTGTGAATAGTTTGGAGCACCCACACACACATTCAACTTCCACAGGTCTAATCACAGAGTCCTTTTCCCAGAGCAATTTTCAGATCAACCCAGATGGAAAAAAACATTTAAAAAAATTAAAGATCACAGTCGATTCAGTGTCTGGGAAATTTCCAGGTGGTTCTGCAGAAGTCGAGTGCAGGCTCGGCCGCAAGATGAGTACTGTCACAGAGACATGATGTTGTACCTACCTCCCTGGCATCAGCTGCTGAGGCTTTCCAGTCTTTGATCTTTGTGCACAAATTTCCTGTGATATTGCTGTGAACAGCCGGCACCAATGAATCCGTCTTGTTATTTCGTTTTTATACCCTAAACTGTCTTATCTTTTTACCAATGAATGTAATTACCGACAAATCGGCTCAGAAAGTAATGGCAATCACTCTCTTGCACAGTGGGAGGAGAAGCGAAAGATAAGATAGCTTTTCTCCTATCTGTCTTTTTAATGAACATGAAAAAAGCCTCTGAAATTAGTTGAATGAATCTTGGCACTTCTTTCTTGGCTGAGATCATCATTTCATGGTTAATTATTCTGTATCTAAATTCTCTTTGGTCGCAGCTTCCATGAACTTTTATTACTTTAGCAATATTCCTGCTTATCAAAAGTCTCGGTTTCTGTTTACCAGGGCAGTAATACCCACGCTCAGGACAATGTCTCGGCTTGACTTTGGACTATATAACTTCGGGGTTTCTTTTATGCGTACGAGATGATAGCAGGTCAGGTTACATATTTGTTCTAGCTGCATTATGGCTGTTGAGCAGCATTAGTACAGGAACAAATGAACTTTTGTTTCTCTTAAGGGTACAGTTAACAAAATTAAAATCTGAGGAACGAGTTTGGGAAGCGCCTGTCTCTTCTCTTTGCCCATCACGGTGCCAGCTGGGCTTTGCCATTCTTTAAAATACGTTTTTCTCCTCTACTGCAGGGAGATGCAAACTGGAAATTTTGTAGAAAATATAATGAATTACTTAATCTGAAAAAGTGAAAGTGTGCTTTTTTCCCGTTAACATCATTCAGTTAAACGTTATTTGCAGTAATAATTGTTTTTTTAAAAAAAGTCTAGTAGACCTGTGATTTTAAGCTGTGTGTCTCTAAAACATTGCATGTAGAAACTCACACTTTCATATAAGTACTAATGAATCAATGTCAAAACACGCTTCACACAACAGCTAACAATATAAACACTCTCTGCCCCAGAATCGTTTAGCTTTTGAATTCAAGTTCAATGAACAAAAAATAAAAACTAAAAAGTCCAGTCATTCTCCCCTTGTCTCATTCAGAAGTGTTTTTTTCCTGGGCATTACTATTTACTGTGACATTTCAATGGGGAAAAAAAGTAATTGTCTCTGTGAAGACAGTAATATTGAGTAGCTGGGACATGCTCTTGTTCTCGAGTGTTGCTCAGGAAGGGCTTTTACCGATTTCAGGTGGATTTGTGGCTCATGAATGAACACGGATCTGGCCAAAGGCCTGTGTGACCGTAGGCCCTCCTTGACCTTCAGGCGGTTTTCCTGCAGCTGCTGTTCTGCAGCCTTTATTGTATGTACAAACAGCACCAATAAGTTGTCACGGGCTGGTGACCCCCACCAGGGAAGCACAAGGCGGCTCTCACTTATCCTTGAGTTCAGAGGGAGCTGAGGGTACTCCGTGTGCTGTAGGTTCAGGCACTTTATCAGCTTTCCTCATGACTTACAAGAGAAAATGTTTATCAACACCTGACACTTAATGTCCCTACCCTGCGCACACTCCTGCATGCATTTGTCTAAGAGCTCCTTGGTCGCTTGTCAGACGCCAGCAGAGATTGTTTTGACAACATAGTTATTCATGATGATTCCTCCAAATGGAAACATTTTACAGCAAAGTTATTCACGCTCAGGGTGAGATTTCTGAGCACAACCAATGCGAACGATGGATGCTACTTGAACCGCTAAGTAGCTATTCACTGAAGGACAATAAATGGGTTTAAATCTGACACTGTAGCAGGGTGGAGTAGAGACCTGAACCTGGATATTTTCCCTTTAGATGAGTTTGCTAACCACTAGGTTAGCTGGCTGTGCTGAGCTAAGAAATAGTCTCACTTTTTGGAGCTAAATTTGCAGGTTTCTAGACAGGTAGAACAGGAAATTAATAAAACCTTTTTTCATGGGATGAGGTAGCCTTTGTCCATCCAATCTCTACAGCAGAAAACTGCTTCTCAGGTGATCCCTGTAAGGAAACATATTGCATGGCTAATATGACTGTGATGAAGATAGTACAAGAGCGGTATACTAGCTTAGGAGCGCTGCTCCTCTGAGCAGCACAAACATTAGGGTGTCCAGCAGACCGGACAGACTCGTGCTGAGATGCACCGGTATGCTGCCTGAGGATATGCCTTCTCACCATGTAACTCCTAACTGTTCTCCAAACAAGCTTTTTTTTTTTCTCTATGTGAAAATAATAGCTTTTTTTTAATGTAATACGGTAGGCAGTACTTTATAATCCTACGCACCTTCAGAGTGCAAATGGACATCAGCAGCTCAGTGCTCCACATTGAAAAGTAAACAGACTCCAAGAGGAGAGAGCCAGCTAAAAATACTGTTAAAATAAGAATAAAGTAGCCATAAATGAGCATGATGGAAATTAAAGGTTTCTAATTATCAAAAAGGCAAAGTTCTGGAGCAGCTCTGCAGAGAAGTCCAGACTGAAGAAAAATGAAGCAAACAAACAAAGAAAAAAACCCTACACAAACTAATATTAGGCTCTTGAGCTTCATAAAGTTAACAAACTCTAGCCCTTAGTACACAGAATTGGTCCTTTTTGTTGGGTACATTGATATGTTTTGGCCTACCAGCTTTACTGTCCTTAGAAACAAGCAAACTCCTAGTTATTTCTCAATATTATTTACTCTTCTTTTCATTCCTTTTCTTCTTTTTGCTATAGGCAATTGAAATGGGCAAATGAGTGTTACAGGTGTCAGGTACAGGGATAGTGCTAGAAGTCAAGGTAATACAGAGAATGTAGTTTTTAAAAAAAGCTGTCAAGAAAAATCATTCTTAGGAAAGGGAGGAGTATTTAAAAATAAAACTGCAACATCTCTCTGTGCCAAAGTTATGCTGAAAAAAGCTTTTTCTGCCACTTTCTCCTCCGCCCAGATACACATGTTGGGGGCCTAGCTGAAAATGAAATACTTGTGTCGTGAGAAGACTCGCCTGGACTGTTGCGGCTTGGAGTGAAACGTTCCCACTGCTAGAAGGCATTTCCCCCAGGTAGGGCCCTACAGGAGAGCTTGCCAAGGCAGATGCAAGTGAGCAGTTTCAGGGTTTGCAATGTTTTCCTAACTGGAGAGCAACCTGGGAAATCCCTACGTGCCCTGCCTGCACAGTGAGGCAGGCAGATGCAAAAAAGCCTCGTCGTTGGTACTATTCATGACCCTTGGGAGACAGAAAAGGATATGTAGCCCGGAGCAGTGGGCAATCTATAAATTGTCCTGTGCATAAGGCCCCTGTGTTCAGTGTTTAAGCACCACTAAGCTACATGGTGGGAACGTAGCTGGATGGGAGTTTGTTTTCCGTGCTGCAGAGTATCTGAGAGTGTGCTGTCTTGCCGAGTTGCTCTGCTGGTTCTTACAAATAGGAATTATTTTCTCACTTGTTCAAATTTCAGGGTCTTTTTTTTTTTTCCTCATGGACACACAGATGTATATATCGTCATTGAAAGGCAACTGAGGAATGTGAGGTGAGAAAAACACAGCTCATGACTTTTGGGTCTCTTCCCTTATTCTGTCAAAGGAAAGACTCACTCAGCCAAGAAAGGGAACTGATAAACCTTTGAGCCTGCCTAATTCATTCAGCCCATCAAAAGGCGAGGAGATACACACACAGCCCCATTCATCCTGGTGTCCTTCCTGTACATTAATAAGAGATGTATTCACCCTTTCAGGGGCTCTCAGTAAGTCCTTTCATTTTGGACAGTGCCTCATTCACCTGCTCCTGAAGTGCATCATTCCAGTCATATCAATCTAGGAGGCCATCAGCCCTGCATACTTGATCATTTCTAATTAAAACAGCAACATCTGCATTGTATGGGAAGTAAAATGCTGGAAGACTAAGGAGGCCAATATCTAAGTTTAGCTATCAGAGGTGAACGTAACCTAATTTAAATGTGATGAAATTAGACCGTTTGCCCTACTTTTCATGCATTTAGCATTATCTCAAGAATACTGATAAGGATGGACCGAACACTTGAGAGCAGCTGGCAGGCAGCATGGTCACTGTGCTGCACCACATACAAAGTCTGCTTTCAAATAGAAAGCTAGATTTATAAAAATGAGAGATAAGGGTAAGCTATCTGGCTCTCCAGCTTGTTCAGGTGGGAAAGGGAGAATGTCAGCATCCTGCCTTCTAAATCACGTTGATTCCTTCTTCTGCCTCTGCTAGTCTGCTCTGGCTGTATATTGAAATAAACTCAATACTGTTTATCATTTTAGGGGAGCGGGTTGCTCTTTGAGAAGTGTTGGTGGGAAAATTGGGGGGTGGGGAGTTATTTGTTTGGATTTTGCTTTTTAATTAAATTAAGCTAGGAAGAGGAAAGCATTGCTCCTTTTGTCAGGCCATAACTAACGAAGACATTGCTGGTTCCACCTATTGGTAGAAAAGTAAAAACGATTTTACTTACTTTCTAAAGAAAGGAATTCCAAGAATTTCTAGTGCCATCTATGAGTGAATACAGAGAATTGCCAGTATTCCTACCCTTGTTTTACACACACACACACACACACAAGAATATAATACAGAAGTGAACGTTGCTCATCTTGCCTTCTCTATGTCCACATAAGATCTCTGTGAATACAATCCTATTGCAGCTATTTAATACATGCACTTAAATAAATCCAGCTGGAGTTAGGAAAACTTTAAAAGTAGTCCCCATAGTACAAGGCACCAGCCAAAACTGCTGACATTCAGTCTGCCATCAGGATGCCAAATTTTTAAAGGAAAGTGCGAAGGAGGTACCCGGGCTCAGGTCTCTCAACTTCCTTAATCACAGTGATACAGGGTCAAAATCTGTGTTTGACCCAGAGGACACCGAAGATGAATACCTTCCCTGCTATAGTTCAGGTTTTTTTAGAAACGCATCCTGACACAAAACCAGCTGAAAATGGCAAGAGCTGCTGCAAAATCCAGTTGCCGTCCTCCACTCAACCCTAAAAAGACAAGCACGATCTGCCTGGAATTCCCCCCTGGATATTCCTGGGAAGCAATTTAAAACTTCAGAATGATAATTATCTTTCTGTGATACACTATAGGTTGATTTAAAATGCTATTGAAAACACATCATTAGAGACTGTCAGAAGAAGGGATGTGGGAAATCACATACTTTAACATTTCCTTTTTGAAGGTTCCCAAATGTACCCATTTCAAAGTGCACAACTTATCCCTGTGAGAGACTTTTCTTTTTTATTTCTCCTCACCCCTACCTCACTCTGTTTCCCCTTTTTTCTCTCCAAAGAGGACAGCAGCAAAGGAGAAGTGGCAATCCAGAAAATAAAGACTGGTTATATGGGATTTCATTAGAGAAAAATATTAAGAAAAGGGCTACAAAATATCTTGAAAAACATATTCTTTTCCCCCAGGGAAAATGTTAGGAGTTCACATTAAGGCAATATTCATTTGCAGAACCTCCTCAACACAAATTTGCAACAGAAAATGTTATAAATGTTGTCATAAAAAGTAAAACACCAAGAAAATATTTCCTGGTTTTTTTTCCTACTATTGTTAAAAAAAAAGAGCAAGCATCTGTTTGGGGCAAAGTGTTAAAGCAAACCCCCAGCACTAGGAGATGTGAATGCGTAAACTGCTTGGAGCAAGGGGGCTGTGGAGCCTCCACCTCTGGAGTTGCTGAGGGACAGGTGAGAGGATGATGCTCACCCGTAGTCTTTGCACAGCTCGGTGCTGGCCGCCCAGCAGCCTGTGGGTAGGATTGGGCCCCCCCAGCACGGTGTGGTGGCTCCTAAGGTGTACTGGCCAAAAGCGGACCAAGCAAATAGGGAACGTGTCTCTGGGTGTCTAGCAGGGTGGGGTGCAGAACCAGGTCAGATCCAGAAGTATTTCCTAGGCTGACAGCAATGCCACACAGGCACGTGTGGTGTTCTGGCTATTAAAGATCTGTCTGGGAATAAAAGTGACCCTTCAGTACACAGATGTCATTGCTCCTAAGCAGCAGAGCCCCTTATTAAGCAGAGGATGTTAGATTAGCTCAGCTTTACAGTTTCCTTTCAGTTCTCTGCAGGGACGTTTTTGCAGCAGTACAAGCAATGTGTGTATTTTCATTACAAGGTTTGATGTCTGTATTGGCCTAAGTCAAGTAAGAATGACCGCCTGGGCCAGATGATGACCTGGGTTTTCATATGTAAGTAGACAGCATCTCATTGCACTCTGGGGAGAAGCACACAGGAGTAAAAATTGTAAATTCTGCTCTGACTACAAAATTATTTTTAGTTTTAGGACAAGGTTCAAAGAAAAACCTCGTGGATTATGACACAGTTTCTATATTAAATAGTAATGAAAGTGTATAATTTGTATTGTGCTGCTTTCAGCTTCTCTAGCACATAGAAGTTAAAGCAGGAGGTTTTTGTTAGCTGGAGACTTGCATTCTCTTGACATTGGGTTCATGATAAAAATACAGCTAAACATGGATTACCAAAGCGGCATTTAACCCAAAAATGACACCCAGAAACTGAGAATCCCAGCAAGCAATGTACATAATAGTGCATTTCTCATCATTGGGAGGCATCAGTTGAAAATGTGAGGGAAATAGAGGGTAATGTTACATCCACTGTATTTTCACCTGAATATTTCCCTCTGAATAAGAATATTTTCTGTTAGTTTTAAGACAACATCTGATTTATAGTATACTTTAATGAATTACGGAATGTTTGCCAGAATCAAGCGCAAAGGAGAGATAAAAATCTAATAGCATCATTTTCAAGGTAATGCATTTTAGTTCAGAGAATATGGATGTATAAAAATACAGAAAGATATGCATTTGGTTTCCAGTAGCCAAATGTCAGCACATGACTAAGAAGGGCATGGTGCAATAGAGTCCTGGACTGAGAGCCTTGTTTCAAAGCAGGTGTAACGCAGTGAGTAAGGGGCTGTATCTCGTAGGGGTTAGTACTATGGCATGGCATTGTGAAACACACCCTAAGCCGTATTGTCCCGTTCCAATCTTTCACTTGTCTCCATGATCCTTCACATTTCTGTGAGGTATGTCCGGAGCGCGTATTCCTAGATTTTGTCTAAGGCCAATGGACACAATCCTTCTTCCATCTGGTGGAAGATCAGTTGGGAAAGTATGCAGGTACCTCTGTATTCGGGCCTTCTGCACATGCCCTGAGGCAAAAAGCTCTTCTAACAAATTAATGTGTGTCAGTAATTAAAATATAACTGCAGATAAGTATTTCTCATGCACACAGACACTATTGCATGCCTCATCTTTTTCTAAGCCATGTATTACCAGACAGCAAAAACGTCAATTTCTTTACCCATGATTTATCTGTTTTTGCACATGTCAAGAATCTGTGTAGATACACAGTGAGAAACAATGGCACAACTGCTTGAAAACTTATCACAGGATGCATTACCGCAATTTCCTCACATTTCCAAGCAGTAATGATAAGTAGGTTTTGCCCAAAGCCCTCCATCTGACCTGGTTGCCTGACGAAGTACCTTTCTTTCTGTAAGATACCACCATGGGAAGGACAAGGTGTAGTCCCTCAAATGGAAAAGAATAGGAGGAACTTCAATTTTCTAGACATACTTTTTTTTTAAAGGTTGATGAGTCTTTGTTGGTTTGGGGGGGGGGTGTTTTTGCCTTTTTTTTTTTTTTTTTTTTGCTTTAGGAGAAGCAGAAAGGGTGCACTTCAGTACTAGGGGAAATTCGGCTATGTGGTAATTTCGTGGTTATAGTTTACATACTGCTATTTGTGTGTATGTTTAAATCGCATAAATAAAACCAATGAGAAAACAGTTGATTAAATGAAACAAAAAAATCACAACCATATTTGAAAAAAGCCAGGAGAGATCTTTAGGAAATACACTCCCAGCCAGCGACTACCGTGCATATTCCTGCATGGGAACTGAGCTCAGAAGATGCCCTTTCATTTTGCCCTGGAAAATAGTGAGTTAAAGGAAGGAAATTTCAATTAACTAGAAAGCAGAAGGACATGTTTCTAGAAAATTCTTTTGAGAGTTATGAAAATAGATCCTTATTTTTTTCTTCTTTATTACTAGACACTGGCTGCATTGATGTGGATGTATAATAAAATCAACCAGAAACACAAATCTCTACTAAAACAACCCAGAAATCCAGAGCAAATCAAATGAACACCTTTTGCCAAAACCAAGGAGGTTAGGGGAAGGATTTGAAAGAGTTAAAGCAGTTTTTCCTGGCTTTCTCAGTAAAACATTTTGGTTTAGTCCTTTCATATATTTTGACCTGTGCATAGCATTTTTAAACATAAATTGTGAAAATGGGTCCACAAAATACTGTGATAACCCCCAAACTTCACAGAACAGGTTTCATACAAAAGGCCTTCTTTGGACTCAGACTGGTGGGTTTTTTCCTCTTCATTTTAAAGTAAAAAAAAGCAAACAAAAAGAAACCGCAAGAAAATCATTTTCCCCTCTAATTTTTTGGTTTGGCTATCAATTCCCACCCCCAGTTCCTTGCTCAGCTCCACTTACGACCTTTCATTTTTTAAAAAAGAGGGAAATAAGATGAGAATTTGAAAATTCATGGAAAATAAGGCTGCCTATTTGACTAATGCAAACATTCACATTCAAAATCCTGGAATTGATCTGCATATAAATTTGTTCCTGACACTGAGGTTAATATCTGAAACAATGGTACCTCCCCCACTTGCTCGCGATTCAAACGCAGCGTGTGTCATACCTCTGTGCACGTCGTTCTCCTGCTCGGGCTGAAAAGGATGAGCAACAGTAGTCTTATGAGTCAGTGCCTTCCCTGGAGAGCCTTCAACCGTAGCATTATAAAGGTAGTAGTTTTGTTAATTCAATCTCATGAGTATTTGCCTTCAGCCACTAATGATGGTAGAACGAGTAATTCCTTTCATATTTTAGGAAATCCATCTTTTGCATCATCAACGGAGTCAGTTTTTTGGGGGAGTTTGACCAAACTGGTATTCACCAGGACCAGTTTCCTCCTGGTTTCATATCCTTACCTGCGCGGCTGGTTTGGCTCACTCTCCTCGTGCAGCTGAGAGTAATTCAGCTGGCAGCTGTTATTAACATGGGATCATGGTAGGTTTGTATTTATAACCTGGTAAATCACCGGTGCCTGGGCAAAGAACATGCTATTTCTGCTGTTGCGAGTATTTCCATGGCACGATGTGTGCATGTTGTGTGGCAATGGCTGAGATACAGCAGTGGGGTACTCGTAAGAGTACAGCCCAGCCTAAGCTACCCCTCTGGCAGCACTAACTGGGTTGCCTTCACGGCTTGTGCCATGCAAATCCTTAAAAGTTAAGGTCCCGACACACATCTACGAACTAGCTCATCTGGCGGAAATGGACAAACTAAAAGCCTGCTGGTATAAATCAGAATTATCTCGTTATTTTCACCAGTATTAAGGGAGTTAACATTAGCTTGCACTATTTGCAAAACTGGCCTTCAACATGTAATTGATGACACATAGCAGCTGCTGGGGAGGAACAATAGATATGCCCCCCCTTCTTTACGAAGAAGCTCTGTTCTTTAAAATGCTTGACAGATAGAGATATGACTCCAAAGACGTCAATGTGCATCATGTTTTAAGATCTCAGATGTTCCTGTGGTAAGTGATAATTTTATTTTAGCTTCAGCTGTCAGCATTAGTTAATTCTAATGCTAAGTAACGTTGCTTCACTTGCATTCCTTGGGTGTAAGGAATGGGATGTTTCACACTGGTCTGCACTACTTTTTGCTACTTGTGCTCTCAAGTAATTCTCAAGGTATACTTTGTATTTAAAAGGCTTTTCTATAAGGGCTACGACTGCGTTCCTCTGCAAAACAGGTTTGATTTATTCCCATGGCTCATGCAGCTGAAAGAGCAGAACCAGCAGCAAATAGCTACATCCAGCTCAACTTGTTGTATAATATTAAAAGTTTGTTAGTTATTTGCTCCCTGGAAGCTTATTCCAAAAAGTTAGACAAAAGCTTACAGAAAGTAAGTATTTGTATTGCTAGCAAAGGACATAGACGTTGGAGTTGGCTCTGTCTGCCATAAATGTCATCTCCAAGGGCCATGAGAGCTGATTTTAAGAGATGTCTGGCACTCCAGCATCAGAAACCAATGCTGGGATGACATTTTGGAGTCACCATCTTCAAATGTTTCCTTTCCACAGCCCATTTACCATGACAAAACAGACAGCAAATCCTTTTATTTCAACAACTTCCAGCTTCAGCACTGCTATCTCAGCAGGATGTGAAGGCAAGATAAAAAGGCCAGCAGTGACTTTGCCTGTAGATGGGTCAAAGAAATTTTTCATGAAAACAACTTTCATTTCATCCCTAAGATGAAGTTCAATGTCTGCAGCACAGTCAGGTCCCAAGCTATTACACGTGTAAGTAAACAGCTCAGAGGTTAATATACAGCTGAGAAAATCTGTGGGGGTTTTTTCCTTCTTTTTTTTTTTCTTTTCCTTCTTTTATACATGGTTTTCAGCTGAAAAAGGTTTCAGGAGTGTGCTTCTACAAACACATGGCAGAAGCTGGACTTCTGCTCCAAATGTCTTTACTGTGGGTTCTCCCTGTGATTTAATTCTCAGGAGGGGAAGCCAATGAAGATGCAAGATTTAGATTTTGTAAGACCTGCCACCACCTTTTCCTGGCCCATCCAGAAAAAATAGGGTATGGCAACCAGCACTGCACTAAAATAACGCAGAGCAACACAGGACTGGCCCAGTCTTTCCCAAAGCAATACAAAATAGTTCAAATAAGAGCCTAACATAAAAGCCATGTTTCAACAGAGGTAAGTTTCAGAAAACAAGCTTGAGATTAGATAAGCGAATGCCCAGCTCTCGATAGCTGAAGTTGAAAAACTTGGAGGCTCGGGAGTTGAGCACTTGCTGAAACCACGGCGCTGCTGTGCGCACTGGACACCGAGACCAGCAGAGGAAACGGCGGGCGCCGGCTGGATTAGCTGCCTATGAGCAGCTCCCATTGAACGGCCCAAGGAAGCGGGATCTTTTATGGGTGGAATAACAGTGGTGCAGAGGGGTGAGCAAGGTTTGCCTCTTGCCACCCTCCAGCAGGCAGCTCGCGGTGATCCTCTGAGCCCCAGGGTCCGTGCAGCATCCACAAGGCAGTCATTGCGGGTTTTGCAGGGCATCTGCAGTGCAAGTGCCCTGTGCCCAGGACTTCATATCCAAGGCATAGAAAAGGCAGACTGCCCGCTATTTTCTGTCCCTTTTTTCCCCTCTGAGGACAGCTAACTGCATCAGAAGGGAACACAGATCATTTCCACCAAACATGAGCAGCAACGTGTATTTGGAAAGGGATTTAAGATACACGCTGAAGTGAAGACGACCTTGCCTGCTGTGCTGTCACACATGTGGGAGCTACCTCTGAAGAGCCCATCTGTAAAAGTGGCAGCCTATGTCAACCTCCTCCTCAACAAAATCTATGTCAACTCCTCCATGTCACAGCAGAACCACCATAAGGATGGCAATTAGTTCAGGACAACATGTGCATGCATTGAGCATGCATGTATATTTTGCTTCAGTCAAGTAAGGATATTGCTTTATACCAAACTGCTTTGTAGCAATAATTTGTTCAGGACCAACCTATCTGCACCACAAGCGATCTAGGGACATTGAGGTAAAGCTGAGGCTCTCTTCTCAAAGACACAATGTCTGAAGAACTACAACAGTATTTTTCTGGATCACCAGCGTGGAGGTCTTAGTCTGGAGCGTTTTTTCATCTGCAGAGACTTCTTTGCATCACCAAAGAGGAACATTTTTATATACGTATCCAAACACAGACACCAAAGTTGGAGGATTCTGACCTGAATGCACAGACATGTTGCCAGTGTTTTCCGCGCATTATTAAACCGCCAGGAAAACGGCTCTTTATTGATTTCTACATGTAGACAGGAAACGTGGTTCTGCCAGTGAACTCATTACCAAAAGAATTATTCCTTGTTTCAAACAGAATAGGTTATTACATGACTACGTTGCAGATACCTCTGTTACAATCCTTTGTCATGTTTGAGCATTCACAGCCAGTTCTCCATTTGAGAACTGTAGTAACTTGCACAGTTACTAATTAATCAATGTACACAAATTACTGTGTCTTGAGTCCCTTAAGAGGAACAGAAGAAAGGAGGTAGCAGCTATTTTTGCATCACAGTGGCTCAGGCATATTTCTCTACTTGCTGAGCGGTTTCCATTTACCAGAGAGCATTCACACCTTTTCCTTTCAAAGGTAGACCCCAGAAAAGTGTTTTTTCAGTTGAGCACACACTCTGTAAATTTTCAATGTAAGCTTCAGAGAGGATATCTAAGAGTCACACACCTAAGATACGTGGCCTTGAATACTTTAAAAAGAGAGGTGTCTACCTGTGTCAAAACACAAACTGTTCAGACAGGAATTGTTGGCATCAAAACAAGAGCTTAGGTCTTACTAATCGAGCACTTCCACCTGGAAAAAGAAACACTAAAAGAAATTTGAAGACCACCAGCAACGTGGAAAAAACAAACGAGCCTGTGTGGACACCCTGCGGTAGGTCAAGGGAAACGTGTTGGAAGAAAAAGCTCGATAGGGCAGGAAGAGAAAGAACCGTGCAATCACAGCAAGATGCTAGGTGCGTGTACAGCAGTGGGACCTGTCACAGCCAATGACATCTACCACCAACGTAAAGCTGATAGTGACAAAACCCCTACCTAATGCATACAATAAGGCCCAAAGGAACTTTTGACTTCTGCAAAAAAATATATAACTTTTGGTCCACAAAGAAAACATTATCCTCTTATATCCAAAAATCTTCATAGCTCAAGAGAAACAAACACCTGCATAAGAATGGGATTAGAAAGAGTTCCTTATGGGGTCAGGAGAGTCTGTAGCTTTTTAATCAGCTCTTTGGTATTTGTAGTATAGACAAAGTCCTAGGCCACTGGCTTAAGAGTTAGAAAAATAACAGAAATATTTCTTGAGATGGTTTTGAAATCTTTAAGTGTTTTGTGCAACAGGAAAACCAGGCCTCAGGCCCCAGGGACTCCCAGCAGCCTGTCCGTGAGCACAGGAGGTGACCCGCACTCAAGAAACATTTGAGTCTTTTGGGTGATACCAGGGTTCATGGGTACAGAGGGTAACAGAGCTGTGGGGGGCATGCCTTCATAGTTTGTCATTAGCACCTAAACACTGGCTTAAAACTGAAGCTGTATTGTTCTCAATTAACTATTACATGAATGTTTAAAAAAAAAAAGAGGGCTGGAATACACCGAGGTCCATGAACAGTTCTCCATTAGCTGAAATGGAGTTTCATTTCCAAGACTTGCTGATGACACTGAGCTATTCTGGGTGTACTCCAGAGGGAATTGAAGAAAGGTGGAAAACCAGACAACACGTTGTCAGATTAAATATATGCAATTTGAATTGCTTCCAAATGCTGCTAGGTACTGAATTGAGTACATCAATTCAGAAGAGACACCGATGCATTTTAATAGATAATTTAGTGACAATCTCTGGACAAGCTATCAGTAGCCAAAACCAAACAAAAAATCTAAAAGGAAACAAAATGTTACACAATAAGGTAGAAAAGCATTCTAATATCTAGCTCATCATGCAAATTATGTTTACTTTCTTGTGAGAAATATAGCTGAGGCAGAATTTGAAGGTATCGCTGGAGAACCATACGAGCCCCACAAGATTTTGTGATGATTTAGACCATCTTTTTAAAAGGTCCATCCCAATAGCTATTACATGTGGCTTTAAGTGCTGACCTTATAGAAGAATGGCCTTGTTTGGGAGGCATAGCTGTTAGCACACAACACAAGATTTTTACAGAAATCAAATTATATGAGTAGCTGCAGCATACTTTACGCCCTCACCCTGCAAAGCACTTAAGTGCAGTCCTCTCTTTGTCTTCAGAGGAATGTAAAAGACCAATGCTGCCTCAGAAGTTTCTGCTACCCTTTCAGCCTCAGGAGGGTTCAGAGGGCCGAGGATGCTGAGAGAAGACATGTGGGAAAGGCACTTAGAGAGGAATTTGCTTTGTCACATCTCACCCACAAAGGTAATGGCCATCGAGAAGGTTCAGCCATCTGCCTGTTAAGTTTATAGTCCTTAGGTCAAGGGAGATACGACAAAGACTTACAGGGAGGAATGCTCTTTAGGATGGGTCCCATTTAACATCTGCATGAGTGACCTGGAAAAGATGAATAACATGCTGATGACATTTACAGATGCTGATTAATTAGAAAATGAGGCAAAGAGCTAATAGGTGAAAGACGGTAAGAAAATTAAGTAATGGTGTGGTGAGGCATGTGCATACAGTCAACACACATACATATGTGTGTGCACATCTGCTTCCGAACATAGTGAAGGAAATTATTTTCTAAATGACTGTTTTTATTGACGTTGGACTCATTCTGTTGAATGGCTGAATGAAAACACTTTTCTATCAAATGCAACCATCTAACATCCTTTACTGCTGTGGGCAATGCTGTCGATCTAGTTGTTTATTTCCACAAAGGTGATTGCAGACCAGATTCCTGATAAATTTGTTTCCCCCTATCTTCTGTGTTGTGAAAGCAGCATATGAAAGCATTTCAGGTAAATTTCAAATAGAAAAGGGTAAAAGAATGAATAAGCATACCAAAAACTATTAATTTGTACCCGAGAAAACAAAACTTTGGTTTGAGACGTGTCCTGGAGATGACCTTGTGGCGAGAGGAGGGAGTGAAAGGGTGTGATTACTCCATGTGAACAGCACTTGCAGTGACAGTCAAGGAGCTGGATCTCTTTGCCAGAAAAACACTTTCAAATGCTTTCAAGTCCTTTCCCTCTGACTGGTTTCCATATGGGGCTGCCCGGCTGGATGTGATAGCAGGGGAACGGCAACCGTGGCATGAACATCTTCCCACCTGCTTGAGGCTGGCAGGAAAGCTCTTTTCTTTGCAATTACTCTGTGACCTGTGAAAAAAAAGTTTTTCAGCTTTCATTTCTGAACACTGGGAGTCAGAGCCACTCACAGTCAGAGCAGGGTCAAACCACTGAATTATTGCTCGCTTTCCATCGTTTCCTTCCTTTGGAAAAAAAGCTCTGCTCCTTTTCACATACTGCTTGAAAAATCCTTCCCTGACTCATGGGTCAGCATCCAGGGCTCAGCCCATCCAGGGCACCTGCAGCAGGGCCACGCTCGGTCACGGCACAGAGGATGTGACCAGTAACTAAATGCCTACCCCTAGCTTCCACGCAACCTCTCTGCTCTCAGGCAGTCCGGGGTCCGATTAGCAGGTGTCAGGCATGTCTGTACGTGCACAAGGATGAGGTGGGGTGTCACCTGCAGACAGCAGGGAGAAGTATCAGGAACATCGATCTACACTGTGCGCTCACTGGCCCCACATTTTACACTCTGATACACTATACCAGGGAGGCTTTGGTAAGCTGGAAGTGTCTCACAAATTTGACTGAGGGCAGGTTTTTGCCTCCTGAATACTAAAGCTAACTATGTTTGGGGTTGGGTTTTTGGTTTTTTTTTTTCCTTTTTCAGATACATCAGTCTGCAGAGAAGAGGCTCTCTAGGAGAAACCAGCAACCCTCACACACACATAAATTCAGAAGGGGTTGGACAAGTTGCTTCAAAGCATTTATTTTCTTTAAATCTGTCTGCTTATAAACCCAGACGTATTATAGTTGTTAGCATTCCCCTGTGACAAGCCATCCCCAGTTTATATGGGGCAAATGAATTGTCCAGCCCCGCTAGGACTGAGCCAGAAGCTCCTGGTAGCAGTATGTGTGCTGCTGACCTCCTGCTTCTCCCCTGTTCCTCATCTGGGGGCTGCTTCCCCAGCACCCTCTCTGCAATGCATCTCCTGTGTGTAATAGGAAATGTAGGAGGAGAAGACACAATTCTGTAATTAGCTGGGTGGTGAAGCCAGCTGACGTGGTACCCAGGGCAGCAGGTCAGGCGGACTGTGAAGAAAATTATATTGGTTTTGTTGCACTTCATTGTCCCCTGCCTGCAAGCCCAGGGTCATGTAGCACGCTGGGTGGCCTATAGCACGTCCTATCCCACATCACAACTCTGCTGTGTTATAAATGTGAAGAAGAGCCTGCAATTCCCCTAGCATCATTGCCACAGAAAAACATCTTGGCCTAATGAAGGTCATTCAGACTTTTATTAGATAGCATGTGCAGCTTTGCAAGAAAGGCTGCCGATTTGATTATAAGCAGCAGAATTAGTGTGACTTCATCAGCCTATTTTCAAGGTATCACAGCTCTGAGGAATGGAAAGACACGGCAGCGTGGCACTCTTGTAGCTCCTTGGGTGTCAAATAGCATCAAGCTTCTTTCAGAAGCCAACAGAAAGGCACAAACCACCATCCATTAACAAAGAGCATCTGTGTCTCTCTAATAGTCTCAGACTGTGGCAGGCAAGAGCCCCAACCTTTGCTCTAGCAGTAGGAGTAATTGCAGGAAAGCCTTTGCGTGCACCTATATCCAAGGCTTGGCCTTCCAGGTGCCAGTGAGAGAACGGACACGAGGCGAATGGATGGACAGACACTCTGGGGAAATGCCACCTCAGCCAACAGGAGTCACAGCTCTCTCCACCTGCCGCTGCCGGGGGGGTCCCTGCCCACTTGTGTGCCCCTGAGACCCAGCCAGGTGCCCACCCATGACGCTGCTTGTGCAGGCTTCAGGCATCGCTGCCTGCTGACCTTGCTCCTTTATTGGGGGGCTTAGCAAGCACACCTGCAGCAGAGCGGGGCACGTCCCTCACCCCATCCACCGGCGTTCACAGTGCGGCATCTTATTGCAAGGTTGCGTTCACTGGCCCACTGGTGTGCTGGTGTGGGAGAAACGGAGCAGCTGCCTGCCGGAAGGGAAAGGAAGGTATTGTGTTTGAGTGAATATATTTAAACCAAAGCGTTCGAGCCCAAGTCCAATAGCTCATTTATGATACAATGCCAAGATGTCTCACAGGGATTTGTGCTCCACTTTCCTCTGCCTGCAGCCCATGATGCAGTGTAGTCTCTGTGCTCCCGGTGCAGCCAGACCCCAGCCGCGGGAGCTGAGTTGTCGTGGCACATCCCCCGGCACAAATGGCTTGGCTTTGTCTTGCTACGTAAACAACAGAAGTCCAGGAGCGGTATCTCCTACTATGACCAAAAAAGCAGCACTGATGTTTTTGAATTAAACCCCTGAAAGGGAAATATTTCATGGTTAATTTGTAACACGGTCAAAGGTGTTCTCTGCTTTGGAAGTTATAGGTCTTATCCAGTGTTTGAACTCTGTATGGTCCCGGGAGATGGACAGTACCCCAGAAATGTGGTGATCCCCTACCTCTCATAGCTGTGGCATGCCGCATTTCCATCCTTCCTTCAGCAGGGATGCTTGCGATCCATGCACCACGTTTGCATTACCGCCCATCAGGCTATGTGGAACTTAGTCAACTAAATATCAAATTCAGTGCTTGCAAGTATGCCTCATTAAGACAAGTAGAGCTGAATGAATTGAGGAAAAAATAATAAACTTAAGGTGTTCTGATACAAAATGTCTGAAGTTTATCTGGGGTCACACATCTGGATTATTATACTGGTATTTAGAATATTGTGAATACTATATGTTGGGTGCCCCAGTAAAAAGCCTTAATGGGAGAAGTTGTGACTGATGCTGGTTTTCAGCTGTGCAGCATCCGAGGTCAGAAGGCCTGTCAGCACCACACCTCGGACATGTTTGGATAACTCTGAGATCCCAGATGCAGCAATTCACACAAACAAGAGACAGAAAACAAAAGCATATATCACGTTTAGTACAGCGCATGCCAGACAACAGCTGTCCAGATGCATAATTTTCCAGGAGAGCGTGAGAAAAGGTTATTCTCTGGGAGGACTTGACGAGACTTGTGCGTACTGTTCATGATCCAGAGTCTTGCTTGAGCTTCTAGAGCAGGCCACAGAGTCGGGGTCCAGGTCATTTGCCTGTCACTGCCGTTGGACTGGTCTGGGGCAAATCAGTCAGCATCCATCCCTGCCGTTTCATTGTCCTACAAAACGGAGAGTGAGCTAGCATGTCCCACGGCATTAGGAAACCAAAGGGATGTCACCAGGTCTTTCTAGGACCAAAACTCAGATTTAAAAAAAAAAAAATTTAATTCTTTTTAAAGACTTACTAACAGAAATGTTGTTCTAAGTAACGAAAAATGACTGATCAAACATAATATTCCTCCACAAATATGAGCGTAACCAGGCAAAGTCAGAGCACAGAGCTAAACTGATGATTTTTTGAGATTCTGCCTTCTTGTGGAGTGAGAGACTCTGAAGACTGTTTAATTTCAATTTCCCTGTAATTAAAAGCATGTTCAAATAAAGCCCAGGACAGATGTACCTTTCCATTTGCAAATCTATACAAGTTATATGCAAACGTGAAACACACAGGCCTATGCTATTGCCTGAGCTGAGAGTCATAGAAAAAGTGAATGTAATAGCTGGCACAAGGAAAGTTGAATGAATTTTCGTCAAGCCCTTCCTATATTAATGACATGATATACTGTCAGCAGCAAAAAGACAAGCTTTAGCGTGCCTGAGAAAGCCCCCAAGACCCTTCAGAGAGGCAGGGTCCTCTGGCACAGCCCCACCATGTCTCAGTGTAAATGCTGCAAGCCCCTTGCTCATGCTAGATGAAGGCAGCTTGCACATGAGGTGTGTGCTTCATCAGATGGTTGCTGAAACCAAATTTGCTCCTTGGAAAACATGCACACGTTCCCATGGTCCTAGGAAACAGTGGGCTGCCAGAACGGATTGCCTCGGCTGACCTGACCCAGCTCTTTCCTAACAGAAAATATATATTAAAGCTCTGTTAGGCCAATTTGCCAACTTCTGCAAAGGTTAAAACCTCACGGCCTATCCCCATCTAACGCATTGCATAGGCCCGTAACTGCACCCTGAGAAATGCTTGTAGGGTGAGCGGGCAAGATGATTTTACCCGCAGGTATTCCTGCAAAAGGTGACCACAGTGTCTGGCTAAACAGCCCGTGGGCTGGTTCCGCAAGAAACCAGTGAATCTGCTCAATATTTTAACTCTGTTGCCTCAAGGCTTTTGCTTGCTTGCTCGGGCATGAACACTATCATGCTTACTGTTTTACGGGTCAGGAGATGAGGTGCATCTGGCTGTAGGGAAACTGATAGGAGAAATAAAAGGCTCTCCTTCAAGCTTAGCTAAACACCAGGCTTTTTATGCAAAGGTGCAGCCTGCAGTATGCTAACTACACAGCCCTTAAAGGCATGTAGAAATCAGGCAGCAAAAAGCAATAAAGAAGTTACATGGCTTGCCAGATAGCCTTAAAAAAAAAGGCAAAAAAACCCTTAAAAGCAACTGGGTTTAGTCGTACTTTTGCCTTGGAACAACACGGTAACTCTCCCTTGCAGAGAAGGTATTATCTTGGGCTTTGGAAGAGGTGGGATCTGGTGCAGGCTCTTTCCCAACATCCATGATTGGTTTCTTCTCTCTAGAAATAGCATTCATCCATCCAGACCAGTGCCCCAGTTGTGCTAGGTGGTGTAAAAAGACCTACGAGCCCAGCTTCAGGTGGGGACCCCAGAGTGCCTGGGAATGTAGGCACCAGCGTGTCTTTCTCCGTTCCTCTTCCGCTGCACGGAGCAGACTGGCGATTAGGCTGGGATCTGCCGTAGTCCTTGCTGTACCTTGTCACTGGTGGTATCACTAGGTGGCCCTGTTAGATTATCTCTTTCTTCTGACCAAGTTTTTAATCTTCAAAAAAATATTGTAGTGTTAGGGATTGGGGCTTTTTTCTTTTTTTTTTTAATAAAGGAGTCTTATTTTGAGAGAAATTGTGGCATGAAGCTGGGAGCTTGCTCTGAGGTTCATTTCCTGTATTTAGAGAGAAGACCTGCAAAACCACAACTCTGGGCTCATAAGGATGAACTTTCTTTGAGAAGGGTTTTCTTTGTACACTGCTTGAGATGACCTTTGCTCTAAAGCTAGTAAATGCATACAAATAAAAGAAGATGAGGTTTTGAGCAGCTGATACTTCAGCTTGCTTTAGTAGAAAGCTGATCCAGAAGTTGCTATGATTTGGCCCAGTGCCAGGAGGAAAGGGAGAAGTTTTTTTCAAGTGGAAAGGCTGGAACATTTACATGGACCCCCTACATTTACCTGGGCCTGCAGAAGGACAACATACAGCTTTGCAATTCTGTCACGTGTTACCTTTCCTCTTCCTCCAAGAGGTTATTTGTGCTTCTGTGAAAGAAAGATGTCCTGGTTTCGGCTGGGATAGAGTTAATTTTATTCCTAGTAGCTGGTACAGTGCGGTGTTTTGGATTTAGGATGAGAATAATGTTGATAACACAGGGATGTTTTCGTTACTGCTGAGCAGTGCTTGCACAGAGTCAAGGCCTTTTCTGCTTCTCACCCCACCCCACCAGCGAGGAGGCTGGGGGGGCACAAGAAGTTGGGAGGGGACACAGCCGGGACAGCTGACCCCAACTGACCAAAGGGATCTCCCACACCATGTGACGTCATGCTCAGTATATAAACTAGGGGAAAAGCTGGCCGAGAGTCTGCTGCTTGGGAACTGGATAGGCATCGGTCAGCAGGTGGTGAGCAATTGCACTGTGCCTCATTTATTTAGTATTATCATTATTATTATTTTCCCTTCCTTTTTTGTCCTATTAAATTTTCTTTGCCTGAACCCACGAGTTTTACCTTTTTTTTTTTTTTTTCTGATTCTCTCCCCCATCCCACTGCGGGGGAGTGAGCAAATGGCTGTGTGGTGTTTAGCTGCCTGCCGGGTTAAACCACAACAAAAGGCCATTGCAACATTCAGCTTTTCACTGCAATGCTTTCCAATTCAAAAAATCAAGAGTGTTTGTATAGTGAAGCTTGTAGTCACTTGTACAGCTGCAGCATGAAGGCAGCTTGGGAGTGAAAGAGTTTATAACTAGAAAAACCCTCACAATCACGCCCCTCAGCACTGAGGAGCTGGACCGAGGCTCTGTGTTTCATTCTGTGTGCAGCTGCTTGACTATTCAGTAATGTGAATGTACAGGCGAGCACAGAGCAGCAGCATGTTGTGCTGAACTGCTTTTGGGTCTGCTGGGAGAAGGAAGACTTAAAAAATCAGAAAAGAAGAAATCAGTAGTGCCTGGGAGAAATAGTGGGATGAGAGGAGATGCTGAGTGGAAGAGGGTGATGCAAACACTCAAAAGTTACTGATGAGTTATTTCCTGCAAGTGGCCACCTCTCCTACCAAAGAGTGGTTGGTGCTGCATCGGTTAAGGAAAACCCAAAGACCGGTTAGGTTCTTCAGCAGTGAGCTGACCTTCTCATAGTCTAAACTGTGATAACTGCTGTAATTAAAGATTGTGCATGCACCAGAAGACCAGCTGGTCCAGCACAAGTCAAGAAGATGAGAAAAACAAATGAGCAAAGAAACAACTCTAGTCCACACCTCTCCGTCTTATTCACAAAAATCATAAACAGAGCATGTCTTGGTCCCCAGCAATGTGCCAAAAGGGAGGGGAGGGAACAGAGAGTATATTTGTCCAGCTGGCACAATACAGATGGAAAAATTATGCAGCCTAAAATGCTCACTGTCTCTGAAAGAAGAACAAGCCCCAAACAGCAGAGGTCTGCCACGGCACCAGTTCTTTCACATGGGACGACCGAGCGAGGGGTGGGTTTCTTCCATTTGTGTCCGAGCCAGCAAACCCACCAGTGACATCTGCTAATGTTAACGGAGGGGAATCCATCCTGGGGACTGCAGAAATGCTGATGTTTGCTCTTCGGATAGTGTAATAGCATCAATCCCCGTAAGAGAAAGAAGCCCAGCTTCTCAAATCAGATAATTTCAATTCTGAACATCTTGACTAACAAAAACATAAAGGGGCTTCCCGAGATCCACAACAAACAACTTTGCTTTTTCAAGCTGTTTGACTTCCACAGTGCTGGGATTTCCCTGGGCACTTGCTGAGAGGCTGTTACAAAGGCTCAGGCAAGATGGTACTTTCAAACTGACAAGTACAGGAGGTTCTGGAGAGCAGTCTCGGATCCATAAATAAGCGAGGGCTACAAAGAAGCATGTGAGATGCCACACGTTAGATTAGGCAGTTATAAGATCCCTTCCTTTCCTGAGGACACAGCTTCCAGCCAAGCGAGAGTTTTGAGATAAGCCCATGACCACATTTCTGATTAGAGCTGGCATTTGCAGGGCTTTCCAGGTTATTTACTTGTCCTAGTCTTCCCCTTAAATAAGTTACACCATCGCAGTGATAGAGTCTGCAGCAGAGATGTAAAACCTGCTGTCTGAGAATCCCCTTTGCTTACCCATTGCTCCAAGGAAGGTCCTGCAATTACAAGCGACAAAGCAATTTGGCACAGTAAGAGGAATATACCACTTAGCACTTCTCATGACTACAGGAGATCTAGTGGTGCGTCCAGCTCCTATCCCGGTGACAGAGTTCCCTCCCAAGCACTACAGGAGCAACAACAGTCACTAAAGTCAGCAGATATAGAATCATAGAATCATAGAATAGTTTGGGTTGGAAGGGACCTCTAAAGGTCATCTAGTCCAAGCCCCCTGCAATGAGCAGGGACATCCTCAGTTAGATCAGATTGCTCAGAGCCGCGTCCAACCTGACCTTGAATGTTTCCAGGGATGGGGCATCCACCACCTCTCTGGGCAACCTGTGCCAGTGCTTCACCGCCCTCATTGTAAAAAATTTCTTCCTTATATCTAGTCTAAATCTACCCTCTTTTAGTTTAAAACCATTCCCCTTTGTTCTGTCGCAACAGGCCCTGCTAAAAAGTTTGTCCCCTTCTTTTTATAAGTCCCCTTTAAGTACTGAAAGGCTGCAATAAGGTCTCCCCAGAGCCTTCTTTTCTATGACTGGCTGTAAGCTGAGCTGTAGGAAAATGTGTCAGCTTCCAGCCACTCTTCTTAAAGCTGAGTGTATGATGTCCCCTGTTAAGTACCAAAATGATACACGCAGCAGAAATAGAGATTAAATGCAAGAAAACCTCCCAGAGAGGATGTTTTCTCTGCCTGCATCCCTTTCTTCAGCAGTGGCACCTCTCATCCCAGGAATAAATTATCCACATATTTCTAAGCACTGAAGCAAACACAAGAGCTTTTTACACCTATCCCAGCTCTCCCTTCTCCATACAACAGTTGTTTCCAATTACAGCCAGCTTCCGTCAGCATCTCTCACCCTCCTTGCTTGCAGGAACCGATTTGGATTCTGACTTCGTGTTTTCACCTTAGTTGTTCCCTGGGCTGTGGGGGAAGAAAGGGGAAAGAAGAGAAAGTGAATGTAAGTGAACGTCAAGAACCTGCCTCAGATAAAATATTCAAATCTTACAGTGAATAATACATGGGAATGGAAAATGTTTACCCAGCTACATCCAAGACCAGTGCACTGGAGCCGAGGACTGTACCAGCCTGGCTGGCAGCACCTTACAGAGGACTGAGGGAAGCAAAAAATATTGCATTGCTTCTGTTATTAACTAAATTGCCTTTCACCAACCCAACAGCAGACAAGGATGCAGGCTATGCACGCAAAAAAGAATTCTTTTATGCTTCTGCTCCACCAGCATAGGCGCCGTGCTCACATGCAGAAAAATGACAGGCGAACTTCTTCAGAGGTTTCAGGGCAGCCTCAGCTGGATATTAGGCTGCTGTGCACTGCTGATTGGCAGGGCACTACTCCCAAAATGATTAATAGAGGTTTACCTTGCAGCCGCCTTGTCGCCTGCATTCTGTTCTCCCATATGTCCCCCTCCTTCTCCTGAGCTTCCCGGTGGCCATAGCAACATCCCCAATATCGCCTGGAACGCCAGCTCTTCCTTCCTTTCAAGCAGCCTCCGCTCTAGGAAACAATCCTCTTGAGTAGCAAACCTGAGCACCTCACACTTATAGCCATTTTAATCTCCGACCATTTCACAGCAGGCTGCTTTCTCACATTTACCAGGTGCAACTGGCCCAGCGCATCCCCCCCTGCCTTCCCCTGCCTGTCGCCAGCACTGATTGCTGCTGATTAGCTTCACAGGAGAGTGACGCTGCCACAGTCCAGCCTCAAAGCACGGGTGGCTGTGCCTGCTGGCAGCATTGCTTAGGCACCTTCTTGGTAGCCTCTTCTGCCATTCATCGAGGTGACATCCCTGTCCTTGCTGCAGGGCTCGGCTCTGCCTGTTGTACCCCGGAGGGTCAGGTTTCTCCTCTCTTCGTTCTTCTCTAGCCAGAGGGTTGGCTGGACTAAACCCCAGCAAGCCCCTTTGTGAGAGCTGCTGAATCAACCTCAGCACCATCTGTAATTGGGAAATGGGCATCCCGCTCCACCAGATGGGGAATCGCTCGTCTAGGCACATATTGTAACCTAGGTGGTCTGAGCATCCTTTTGTTTGGGTGCCACGCCGCAGTGGGAGCCGCTCATCTCCCTGCTCTTACAAGTTACGGATGTTTCCTTTATCGTTATTCTAGTTTCAGGCACAAACTGCACAGAGACTGAAAAATAAGGAGCCCTAAGGGATTGTGTGACACCCCCCCATTTGCTACCTCAGGATATGCACACAACCCTGCTGTCTCAAGACACCGTGAACATCTAGAAACCACTCCTCAGAAATCATGAGGGGGCCAACCAGGAGGGGAAAGGAAAGAGGGAAGGAGAGGGAACGCAGAGGCCAGCCCTTCCCTCACACAGGCTCCAGGGAACCTCTCAGCACTTGTACAAACCCAGGAACATGGACCCCTGCCCGCACACTCTTTGGCAGTTAATTCAGATAATAGCCGTGCCAGGCTGAAACCGCTGCTCCGGATCGGCTCTATTCATTGCAATTCTCTTTCAAATTGCTGTTTGCAGAAGTGTTCCAACAGGCTTTGCTTCCAATGCACTTATTATGGTTTAAAAAAAAAAACCCAGACTGCCTCTAAGGCATCCAGAAGCCTATATACAGCTTGAAGGAAAGATTTTGTTTAGTTTTTAAGCCCTTCAGTGCTTTCAGATCTAATTCATTTATGCAAGGAGATAAAAATGTTGCTATTGCAGGCCAGCGTATTTCCAGACAGATCTAATTGTCATTAGCCTTTCTGATTACTAAGTAAACAACTTGCTTAAATATTGATTATAAATCTATGATATCACTTGTATTTATTTTAGCTTTGCACATTAGCATCAGCTGCTGCGAGATGCAAATATAATAGATTTGCTTTTCTATTGCTTGTCAGAATACTGTACACGAGCTACTTCAGTATCCCAGGCTCAGATATTGCATTCCTCCCCTGGGGTCTAACAAACAAGAATTTCAAGAGGGCAGAAAATGAATTTCTAACCCAAGGGAAAACATTTGATGAAAAAAGTTGCATTGTTAATATTTTTCATGGAAAATGAGATGAAAGTGGGGATGAAAAAAATAATACTGGAGTGGTTTTAGCTCTAAGTGCCGCTGAGGGCCTGACAAGAGCTGTGGTTTGTCATTTTTGAGCCCAGTCTCTTCTGCACGCTGGGGCTCCCAGTCAGGCTCACGCAAGGCGTGCCTCACTGGGTTTAGGGTAGGAGGAAGATTGCTGTTCCCCATGGGTGATGTCAGGCAAAGGAGGCTGTCTGGAAAACCTAAAATATAATTCAGGAAGCATTATGACATCTGGATTGACTAACAATCATTATTTTTATTGGATGTATTCTTTTTCATAATGAGAAGTTCTTTACTCCTGTGGATAGCAGGCATTATCCACAAGAACTGTGAAAGCCCGACTTGTCCAACAGAAATGCCAATGGAAATCATTTAGGGTCAGCTTTCGTGATACCACCTTGTACTTTGAAAACAGCAGGCGAAGTATCTTCCTGTTTTATCCAGAAGGAATCGATGGCAGACAGGCCAGGTAGATCTCAGGGTTGGACAGAAAGTCATTTTTAGTGCACAGATCTGCTGTTCTCGTTGCTTCATCACCAGATAAGGGAAAAGATGCATCAGCGCGTTAAAGAGTCACTGCGTGCACTACAGAATTCCCTCCTTGAGAGAGAGGGATGGTGGCTGCAGAAACCCATCTTTATGGTTCCTGGATTCATTATGAGTAGCAAATGGATGTGCAAAAAAAAAATCACATATAAAAGCCAAGCAGGCCCAAAGTGCCAAGAGACCTTGCCGGGGTTCCTGGCGAGGCAGCACGCAGCTGAGGTAACCAGCTTCTCCAGCCTGCTAATTACCTTAATCCAGTTTCAAGGAAGGGGATAAAATGTCACAATGACATATTTTACTTCAGCTAAACAATGCTGCATGCTGCAAAGCAAAAGAAAATAACTCCTTGAATTCTCAATATCCTTCTTCAGAAACCTTTTGGTTTTTTATGCTCAGTTGCTGCGAAACGGAAGCGGTTAAATAATGAAAACGCAGGAGAACCACCTGCTTCGCTTCTCATCTCTGCTGGGCAGCCTTCAGAACAGGCACAGCTACGAGCTGAATTCTCTGTTATGACCAAGGCCAGACACAGCAGCTCCCTCGTGCTCCTCCGCCAGCTGCATTGCTAGCGCTCACAGCAGTCAACTGTCGGGCTTTTTCCTCTGTCCTCAGCAAGCAGCGGCAGAGGTGCTCCGAGGAGCATGAGAGCCTCCTCGGGAATCACCCACTGAGCTAATGCTACAGCAGCGTTAGGACTCAGGATGGCGGGGAGTCTCAGGTGGTGAGAAGGACACGTCAAGCCATCTACTGCGTGCTTCTTCAAAGGGCTGGATGAATGAACCAAGTGCAAGCTTTTTTGTTTGTTTGTTTTGTTTTTGTTAAATATGGGCAGAGCTTGGCGGTATTCAGGGACGATGTCCTGTCCCTCCTCTTTCCCAAAACTGTCTGCTTACCACTGGCACAAACATGCTTTCTCTGCCTCACTGGCACGCACAGATGCTTCTCCCAACCCTTCGTATCAGAGTCCCTCTGTGCTCCAGATCACGTGTGCACTGAGAGTGGAAAGAAAGCGAACAACTTTCCTAGAATAAATTTGACCATAAAAACGAATCTCCATGAAATGAGAAGGCTTTTTAGCAAAACTTACTTTTTTTTTAATTTCAAAATAAAAACAATCTGTGGAAAGCTTTCCTTTAAAAAACAAATAGACCAGTTGAAAAGGAACTGAAGTCATTGATTAGAAAGTAATTAGAATACCAAAAGCTTGTTAGGTGATACATGTGACTGGACTATTACGAAATAAGTTTATAGCTGTTTAGGAAGGGCCAACGAGAAAAAAAATAATTAGTTTGGTGTATCAGTGAATCATTTTATTTATTTTTATATCCTGTTTTTAGTCTGACAGGACACAAGGATAAACTTAGAAGTCTCTACTTAGTAATGAAAATGAAAGAAGCAGCATGGGACACATGAGAGGTCTGCTATAGGTCATCTAACAAGGAACATTAGGTAGACAGTTTCAATTTATTTTCTTTTTTTTTTTTTTTAAATGTTTTTTTAAGCCATTAGTTGGAGACTTTGGTAGCCTTTTCCTTTCCCAACAGAAAGCTATGAAACAGGCAAGAGGCTCAAGAGCTTCTTGGGATACGATGGCAATGATTTTCTGGAAAGTTAAAGGGAAGAGAGTTTCAGAGGATGGGCAGCTCTCTAAAGAAACAGTATTAAAAGCACACACACATGCTATGCCAGTGCAGAGGAAGCATGGCAGGAGAGCAACTTGGCTCTGTCAGGAGCTATGCAACAGCCTGAAACTTGAGAAGAATAAGAAAAATAGGAAATAGGGTAAGTTATTCAGGAGAGGCATGACAGAAGAGCATGAATTTATAAGGGTAAAATCAAAGGCCAAAGACATAGAACAGACCCAGAGAACAGCAACATTAACAGGAAAATATGTAAATTAATATATTAGCAAGACAATAATGATCACTTCTCAGTGGGAAGGGAGCAGCTGGCACTGAGGATCAGAGCAATTAATGCCGCTTTACTTCAGTATTCACTGAAAAGGGTCCAGCTAGGATGCGGATGGGCAGAAGAATAACGCCCAGGGAAGGGGTGGAAAAGCTAAGATGGTATCAAAAAAGGACTAAGCCAAAGAGTAGTCTGGTAAGGTAGAAAATACCTAAGCTTACTTAACTGGCTAGACCTGAGGAAATGCACCCAGCGTGCTCGTCAGCCTGCAGGGGAACACATCAGAACCGCTAGAAGTTTTTGTTGAGCACTTGGAGAAAGAATGGCACTGGATAATCGGAAGAGACAAGCAAGATGTTTGTCTTAAAAAAAAATGACTGAAATGTCTAAGGATAATAGAGCAAGTGGCTTCAATATGAATTCTTAGAAAAGTACTGGAACAAATTATCTAATTATATGTGAACATGCAGTAAGCAACTGAGATACAAGCAACCACCATCACCAACTCATTAAAAACAATCACGTCACGTCAATCTAGTTTTTAACCCATTGCCATACCAGGATGTAAAATCTGAGAGGCTTGGGGTTTGTTTGGGTTTTTTTGTGTGATTTTTTTTTCCCCTGTTGTTTTGGTTTTGAGGTGGGTTTTTTTGTTCCACATTCAGTGAGGTTTGGAAAGGAGAAATGATCGGTCGCCATGTGAAACGGACCAACCTCAAGGGCCTTCGGGAATACAGGAGTTTAATAACATGCCATGAAATGAGATCTCTTTAATGTTTATCTGTATTTATTTATTTTACACTCACTGTTTTGTATCTTTGGCTATCCAGACCACACGAGCCGGCTCCCCACTGTGACACTAGCCCTACAAAGTATTTCTTTAAACCGCATGGTAAGAGTAAGATTTACATGACACCCTGGGGTTCAGAAATGCCAGATGAATGTAAATACACATTTCTGTGTGCACATGAAAGCACACTGCAGCGGCATCCAGAGCTGTTTTAAAAATAATTATCTGCATTAGTCATGGGGTTGAGCAAGGAACGCTTTTATAAAGGCAGAGTTGTCAGCCTCCATCCACACGCAGCGGAGCGTGGGGAGGTGCAGGCAGAGATCTAATCTATTAAACCAGTTGATAAATACCTTACACCACTCAGCACGAAAAATTAAGCTGTGAAGTATATAACATATGTGAATTATCTTCTAATTTTATTAGACAGGAGCTCACAGTACAATGTTACTGAGAAGGCAGTAAAGCTTGGGTTGCAACTCCCAAGAAATCAGACTCTCTGCTGCGCAGCTGAACAAGGGAATTCAGTGCCTACTGTTGGTACCACAGGTCTTCAAGGGACATCTGCAATTTGTTTCGCACAAAAAAAAATTGTTCACGAGCTGTTGGACATGAATACTCTAATTCCTCCTCCAAGTTTTGCCAGATCTTCCCTCATGTAAATTAAAATCTCCTTAGCTAAAAAACCATATCCACCACAAATGAGACACTGCAACAAAAAGTACTTTTATCAAGATATTCATTATGACTACAGAAAAAACTTCTTAAAAACCCTACACCCAACCAACCAATCTTTGATGCCCTTCCTAAAGGAAAACCATTAGCACAGATGAGTTGACTAGGATCTCATGGGACACATCCAAAACACCCCAAAACCCAACACAGGACCACAAATCCGGGGGGCAGAAGTGGCCCATTACAGGTCACCAACGCCCTTGGGGTGATTTGCCAGCCGTTGCCCTCAATGGGTCCTTTGCACGTTCTTTAAATCGTCCCCTCATGGAGAGGAGGGTCTCCAAGGACAGGGGCGCAGCACTCCAGCCCCTGGGGCAGAGACCAGGCAGTCACTGTGCCAGGGGCTGGCGAAGAGCCTCCGAGCACTGCAGCTGCCTGAGGAGGGACACATGGGCCTGGGGAAGTTCAGGTGAGAGGCAGGAGGCCAAGAGACTTCAGGGATCCACGGGAGGAGAAACCTGGCGGGTGGCTGCAGGCTTTTCACTGTGAGGGAAAGGGGCCAGCTTACAGGCTGCGGTACCAGGCTGGGCAGGCAAGGTGCAAGTGGCAGGCGACCTGAGTGGGGGTCTTGGTTGCAATAAGTGATGGGGACATAACAGAGGAAGATAAGAACACCTGGAAGTTGTGGACTGTGGTCCAGAAATCTGGCCACTTGCAACTTATCAAGAGACAGAAAATCAGTTAGATTCTCCTCCTCTTAACCATCCCCATCATGTTACCTTGGCCCAATGCACCAAGTTCCCCTCATCTAAATAAACCAAACAACTGACAACCACCGGCCACTGAAGAAAAACAAACTGACCTCAGCTTTCTAATTGTTCCACCCCCAATAAATAAGAGAACACTAACAAACCTTTTCAACAAAAACTCTAAATTATCCCTTTTTCCTTTAGCAACCACCTACAACACATGCACATAACTGGTGGCTGCATTGCAGACGCCATCTGTTCCAGCACAACAGCAACTCACCCACTTCTACCCACTCGGCATGACCAGAATTTAACACCGCATGCTGTGTGTGCAGGGGAGGCACATGTATTGCGAGTGATGGAGGAGAGCAAACTAGGATAAGGAAGGGACAATTACTGCTAGAGGGGGAGCAGGGTGCAGCGGAGATGAATCCTTCTCTTCGGGAGGACACCGAGCTGGCTACACTTAAGAAGGGGGGAAAAATTCATCCTGGGAGAACCAAATGTTTCACCATCTTGTAAACTGCTTAGTCCTGATGCAGCCACCCAACCCTATTGCCACCTTACCACCAGCTACAGCCAGTAATACAATTGTTTTTAGTGTGAAACTTCTCCGGTGCAGAACTCCACAGAATATTTTTCCACAAGTAAGGCATCCCATGGAACTCATGTAAATCATTCTGGGAGCTGGCATCAGCCCTGGCATCATCCCTGGCATGGGCAGAGGACCACAACTTAGCCTGCAAGTTCAGTTCCCTGACCTGACAGTTTTGCTCTGTGGCTGTGAGCACCACACAGTCTCTGCACCTAACCTTACCCATTCGGAGAGCAGATATAAATAACTGCATCTCACACTACTGTAAACCAAACTTGGCTTGGCAACAGTATACAAGATGTTCACAGTACCTTGTCCTTTGGGGGCTATTCAAAAAATGTATTCTCTTTTGCAAAATTTCAGCTATTGCTACCTTCCCCCCCCCCCCATAAATGGGGAATACAAGAAAGCTAGCAAGATCCTTGCATTAGAAAAGTAGGGGGGGGGTTGGTATGAACTTTTTAAACAGTCAGTGCAGTTCCATCAAGATCCTGCTCCATGAAGCAATAGGATCACAGTGAGAACAAGCTTTTTTCCCAGGGTTTCAATTCTCTTTCCAGAAAGGGCTTCCTCTCAAGGCATGTTGCCAATACTTCACTTCCAGATTCTATGACTTTCTTCTTCTTTGCTTGCTATACTTGGATAATCCAGGCTCCATGCAATACCGTTCCCTTTGCACTTGGATGCTTCAGAAACTCTCTCAGTTCACATGGCTCAACTTCTGCTCCTAAAATGTCTGCTGAAATTATTTGTGGCGTTATTTCTATTATTGAGCAGTTATTAAAACAGAGTATGCTTACTTGTTTCCGTATTTAGCCTGACTAGAAGGAGGATGTCATACACCTGCTTCCTTATATACCATCGTTCGGTTGATTGCACACATATAAACTGTTTTGTCTTTCCTCTGAACTAGCTTGAAAGCCCTTTGGAATGGGATTGCATTTGATAGTTATCTGCACAGCATCAAACGCCCTAATTGTATCAGATGATAAACCTGAATAATAATTGTTGTAAGGAAACAAGACGTGATACGTAAGTCAGTCTGTTTAAATATATGCTGAATGCAATCATAGCTACATAAAGTATTTTATTTTTCCTATTCTCTACCATCAAAACTCTCTCAAATACCAGGAAATCACTTTTCCGAGTCATTAGCCTTAAAGAAGTCCTCAATCTACATAACCTTATAATGACAAAAAAAAGCAAACAGTTTACACAGATGGCAATAAAGCAAGCAACATTCAGTGTTAATTGAACAAATAAATCTATGCATGTATTACAGGAATCTGCAAAAGCAAATGCTATGCATATAAATAATAAAACCAGGCTATATACAGATCTTTCTCAATAGTGTGAATCAAGTTTTTACTTTAGTACAAAGATTACTGTGGCACAGTAGAAAAAAGCACTCCTTATTTATACATTATTTATATTACCTGTATTGCCATCTTCATTTTAGACTCCCCTCTTTTTAATTCTGTTTATGGTTGAGATGTCAAACTGAATTTATGCCTTCTCTGCCCTTTTTGGAGCTACTTTTGTTATTCACTTATGTTCTATTTTTTTAATATATATATGCACACACACATATATATCTCTTTCTCTCTATATATACCCCCTTCCTATCCACTTGATAGAGAGACAGTATTTGAAAGTAATGCCATTTAAGCAAATCTTTAAGACTCCTCTTGTAATAGCAGTTGCTAAGATGGGGTTTCTTAGTTACACAGCTCAGGAGCCTTAAACTATTTCCCCTTTTTTTAACCAGGCCAGTTCTGACTACTCACTGCTGTATCTGTCAAGTTGAGTAACAGAGGACAAACAGGAAAATAACAATATGACCTGCATCAGGCCATGGAAGAACAGACGGCTTTCTAGGAGGTAAGAAACCTTCCCACTCCCAAAGGGGGCCCAGGCTGGCTGTAGCACCCCCCTGCCACAGGGACTGCAGCTGAACTGCCTGTTTTCGTTAGTAAAAATCTAAGGGGAATGGGGAGAAGGAAGAGGAGGAAGAAGCTCCTTTCAAATTGTCATCCTCCTGCTTCTGCAGAAGGTCTAATCACACTTTGGCCCTGTAGGCCTTCTGCGTAGCATCTAGGCTCTGTTCAGTCCTAACTTTACTGGAGCTGGAAGTTCTGCTTCTCCTCAGTTCCTGCTTTACTCTTCAACAGTAGGCACATTATTCACTGTATAAGGAAGAGCTCCTACAGGGAGGTGGTATATTCCCAGCTGCGTGCCTGAGACAGCTAGAGACTCTTGCCCATGCTCTGGCATCCCGTTTGATGCAGCAGGCAGAGCTACAGAAGTAGCAGAGGTGCAATATCACAGTAAATTTACTGCGAGCAATTCTCACAGAGGACAAAAATGACATTCTCTACTCAAAACACAAGTGTCCTCAGCAATAAGATTTCTGAGGAACACTTAAACAAAGGGAGTAGATTTTCTTGTAATAGTATTTCTTAAACTAAAAAAAAAAGCCCAGCAGCACAGGTGAAAATAATACAGCCGTGACTCTTCTGAACAAAAAAAGGACACTTGCAGCTGGTCTGGATACAGCAACAAGTATCTTCAAAGGCAAAAGACACTTCAGTTTTTGGCAGGTAACTAGAAGGCTGGAGTCACTACATCCTTTTAGGCTAAGTATTATACATAAGCAAGTTGGCCCCTTTTGAAACCAGCAAGCTTATGCTAACTTGGAATCTGTATAAATTAATGTGAAGCTCAAGAGCTATGCTACATTTACATTTGTATTAATTCTTCTGAACATGCAGGAGCAGAGCTGTCCAGATTAGAGGTGAGGACCCACATACTCAAAAAGGACAACAAATCGCTTTGTAGTTTGCAAGGAGTAACAGTCAGCATTTAGTTTTAAATGAGAATTTATCAGGTCTAAAAGCTCAGGGCATTTGTACTGACACAGAAAGCTCCGAAGGCCAAAGTTAAACTTAAGCGGGACCAAACCCATTAGCAATCAGTACTCCTATGGTATTCTGTGGGGTACACTGATGTATACAATGCTGTTTTTCACACACCCCTCCACCTTGGTATTACCATCAGCATTACTGACACCTTAGCCCACACCATCATGTGTGCCAGCGCAACCTGAGTGCCCCTGATACAACTACCTGCTATGCTCGAGACACAGAGATAGTACTCAGGAAGCTTTTTCTATCAGTGGCAAATAATTTATTTTTAAAATTGTGACTGATGCATGGAAGAACTAAAGGCTCCCGCTATGGACAATGTTGGGTGGATGCTAAACTCAATGAGAGAGGAAAAACAAATCAGAATACCTCTGCTTTAAAATACAGGGTGTTGCAGGTGTCTGAGCTCCCCAATAGCAGTGTCAGACTAACACACGAGACTGCACGAGTTACACCGAGTCTGGCCTTTTATCACGCTCCAGTGAAATACTGATGTCCCTCATCCCTCGAGATGGACCTGGGAAACTGAACTGGCTTTGAACCCAGAGATCAGCAGCAGTGATCTCGGTCTCCCCAAACACCTTTCAGTTATTCTTACATGGTCCTTCTTTTTAACAAATGGAAAACTTTGAATTTTGTCATTCAAATGAAAAGGCAAGCTTTCTTAGCAGATTAGCTTTTGCACATGCTACCATGGCGTATTTATTTTTTAGGACATGGAAATCAATTTAGTTACATTATATAGGACTAACCAAAAAAAGGAATTTAATCCCAAATCAAGATGAAATTGGATATAATTTTTATACTTGTTAAAATATTTTACTTTGAATACTGCAAGGAACATAAGCTAAATTGAGTCATTGCTTGAAAATTTTTATATCACTGAGATATAGCTCCAAAAAGCTATACATGGAAATAATACATATATTGCAAAATGCCAGTTTGACATACATATTCCCAATTGTCTTTGCCTCACATGAGTTACAGAAAGACACCTCTTCCATACTCCTGGCTTCCTGGCAAAGCACCCCGCTTCTCCATGGGCTTGCCGGTACCATAAGGATTTTAAAGGATTGCCTTGTGCGCAGGAATGGAATACCTTGGTGTGCTTTGCATTGTCCGAAATGACCCTTAACACTAGGCACGTTAAGGCCCTCTTCTCCCCACTAGCTATCAGCTGCGCAAGTCTTGACAATACAGCCATGGGCTTGGAGTCTACTTCTGCCTTATCTCCTCCAAAAGGCGCTTCTGCACCCCGTCCTGCTAACAAGCTGCAAAGACACTGGTACATCTTTCTGTAAGCTGTTTCACAAGGATTTCCAGCAAAACCTTCATCTTGGTAGCTTTGTGCACCTATAAGAGATTCCAACCTGCATGCATATCCCATGTCCGAGCTGCCCAGATGGTTGCTTTTGGTCTTGTACTTCCTTTCATCAAGATTTCACTGAATTCATAGCTTCATCATGAAGGATTATTGGCCTCAAGCTTAAAAAGACTAATCAGTAGGCAGAGCCATATCTTGTAAACAGCAAAAAGTGCTTACTAACAACCATCGTAGTTCTTAACCGAATCCCAAACATATTTTAAGGTCAATGCTCTATCCATCTGGCAGTGTCGGATTCAATCTTCAGTGTGTTTTCTATTTTGAAACTTATAAACCTGCATTTTACATACACATGTAAACAGAAATAATTCAAGAACAGCATCACTGGGCCCTGGTTTGTTGTGAAAACGTGACAATCACCCTGGAGCAACAGAGGGTGTAGAAGATACGACTACTGGGACACCTCTGGGGAGTACTCTGAGGACATGGGAAATCCCAAAGGGAAGGGTAGTCTGCGCATTTTATACATAGTAGCAAAAAAGAAAATCTACGCTCAAACAGTTGTTTATGTGGCCTTGTATCTCATGAGTGAAAAGGTTTATTGGCCTAATTAATCGAGACAATCCTCTTTTATAAAAATTGTTGCAAGTGAAATACTCCGAAGAATTTGTGGCTTACTTGGTTGCTTTACTCCTCCAGCAAGCTATTTATGAAAGAATTACACACTGTGTCTATATGGAGCAGACACTTTCCATACATGTTTGCTTGCTTAGGTAAAATTCAAGATGCAGCCATGTGTGATTTTTTTTAAAAGGATTAAAAAGGTCAGTAACTTTTTAATGCAACTTACTTTCTTCTTGAATAAAGCCACAGTAAAACCATATAGCCAAAAATGCTTTATTTCACCATTAGCCATATAACCAATAAGCATAAAATGGTGACTGTAATATTTCTGTTCAAAACAGTTCCAAAACCCAAGAAAACTATACTGAAAACCTTAACCAATACTTTATTCCTATAAAAATAAAAAAGAAAAATGATACATTCATTTCAAGAAGTGTCTACATTTTTAAACAATAAATTAAGCTTTGTAATATCAACATCAATTTACATTTCAAATGATTTAAAAGAAAAGTACAGCTTAGGATACAAAATAAACTCTTTCCTTACCTTCCAAATACATCAAATACATTCTTTTGTTCCTTTAATGCACTGGCACCTAAGATCTCGGAAGAAGAAACTACAGAGTGCTACAGAAACAGCCATTAAAAAAAAAAAGCCAGAGTCACTGAATGGATATTATCTTCCAAGCTTTTTCTACATCTCTGACAAAAACACTAACTGAACATATATGAAAATACAAACTTAGTGACTAGAATAGTGGAATCTTTTGCAAAGCTTGCAAAAAAAAAAAACAACCCACCCAAACAAAAACAACTTCGGCTTTCCCAACTGTCATGTAATTTATTCCAGTACTATTAAGCACATTTCTGTATCAGTTGCAATGAAGGTCAGTTTTAACCAATCATCTTTTGTTATTATGAATGCCTGGCAGATTTTCAAAGCCTTGATAGGACCTGTCCCCATTATTTATCTTGTATTTCTCTATTAAGGTTACCCAATGAAGCGTGAAAACCTAAATAAATTATGTTTCGTACTCACTGCACAGGTCACTGGAATATAAGCATTGATACTTGTAAGTTATTCTGCAAAATCTGGATTTGAAATATATTTACATTTGAGCACACATACTATTTCCCCACCTAATTTCTACAGACAGTAATGTAATTTCTATGAAAAACTAGGAAAGCAACAGTTATATCAGGTTTTCATTGGTGTATGCGAAGCTCTGAATTAGAAGGGCACTGATCAAGAATAACTCAACTGCTACCACGCTAACCTACTGCTTAAGTGAAGCAAATGAAGCCCACAGAAATTAACACTGCTGGCCTAAGGTTTTTTTTTTTCTGGAATGAACGTAGGGCTTCAATGTTCTTGCAAACTCAGATAGATACACCTGATCTTACTTTAAACTAGACTGCTCAGGTTAGGTAATACAAGCACAACCCCACTAAGGTCAATATAGACTGCTGATTTACTGAGCGGGCTTTCAGTCTCTTCCCTAAGGAAGCAAGCCCTTTCTCCTTCCGTTCTGCAGCAAGGACTTCTGAACCAGGATTGCAACCAACCCTTGGCAAGGAAGTTGAGAAATTAATCAGGCGGTTAGCGATGTCGACTTTTGCGTGCTTTGGTGGCCATACTGCTTACTAGCTGAGAACTAGTTTGGTTTATGACTACATAAGATGCACCCACAGCAAAGAAGATACTCACTTCTAGCAGCTTGCTTTTTTTACAGAGAAACTACTTTTTTTCCTTGTAAAAGGTGTAAGTGTGTTTTACATATATTTTGGTAAACAGTCCTTCCCTACTTGAAGATTCAGGTTTTAATGGTATCAATTCTAGCTTAGTACAAGAAGACTTCCTGATGCTTGGGAGAGCAAGCTCCAAAGACTTCCTATTTACAAAACCGTTATTCTGCAAAAGCCTGATAGAAACATGATGCTAGACTGGTTTCAGTTGCCAACCGATGTTAGGTAATGGATTTAATAGAGCTAGCAAAGCATCTGTTTTCTCTTAGCACGCGTGGCAACCTCACTAGTTACCCAGCCACATTTGAGTTCCATTTATGTCTCCGAAAAAGACACCAAATGAAAACAGTCAAAATAATTTTTAGAAGGAAAATATTTCAGTTTTGTTTAAAGTTACTTAAAGGCACAAAACAGTAAATGAGGAAAAAGTTCAACTTAAAATTATTTTCTAGGTCAGTTTGACAAAAATTAAATCCCATCAGCACTAGGGCTCTTCAATAAAGAAACTGCTCCAGGAGAAATGATGCATTTAAAACATAGAAAAGTGTTCTGCAAAGGGAAAAAAAATCGTGCATTTCCCACCCCCTACTTTATCTGTTAAAAACATTTTCATCCTCACAATTTTTTTTTTGTTAAATAAAAACCAGGTCTTATCTGCCCTGAACAAAACATCTCCTACTTGCTTTTTCAAAATATCTTTATGATTTTTACCACTGTTAGCAGCACTGTTTAAATTCCTCAGAAAGGAGCTCAGTTCAGGCTGGTCGGAACACCACGGTGCACCTTCAGCAGGCGTAAATAACATCCTATCTTAGGCAACAGCAACATCACTTAGCCTGTCTGTGGCAAAGCCAGTTCTACAGTTGTGGGAAACCTGAGTGCTTTTATAAGGTAAAACAATGACAACTCAAGAAACGACATCATGAAAGCCAAGAAAACAGAAGTTGAGCAACTAACAGTAAACTGAAGTGTTTCATTAACGTCTATTAAAATCAATGCTTTAATATTTTAAATAAGAATTTCATTAAAGATTCAAAACCTGCAGCTAAGCTCAAAATAACACAATCTAAGACTCTTCTCCAAGTAGTCTGCAATAAAATTAGGTGAGTCAATAATGGCACATTCTACTCCCCATTCCCAAAGCCACCTTTTGAGATGAATTTGTCTAAAAAAAAAAAAAAGAGACAACAGTTACTGGTCTCTTAACTGCAGCCAAAACTGAACAAACAGTGTCAACAGCCCACACAATTTGCTTTTCCCACGATATTCTTGGTCCTCAACAATTGCTCTCTGTACCAGTGGTCAAATCAGACCACTACTGTCACAGGGTTAGTCTGGGCTGAAACATGGTTAAATCTATCGATATCATGTGCTGCTCCTTCCCTTTCATTCAGAGAAACTTACTTTTTTTTTTTTTAAGACAACAAGTTTCAGTGATTGTGAATACTATTGTTTGAAGCTTGTACAGCTACTGAACAACTGGAATATTAAATATGTTAAAGTACACTAAAACTAAATCATATTGCATTAGATTGCTATATTTAAAGTGTTAACATAATACTATTGTTAAAACAGGCAGTCATCTGAGATGGCTTAACACTATCAGTGTCAGAACTTAAATGCAAGAGAATCCATTTAATCAAAACATTATGTTTTATATAATGAGTTAATCATTCACTTGGCTGTCAACTGTCTTTGAACACAGTATTTCATGACACAACTTCACCTTCTATATAGTTTCAATTAATAAATGCTTTTAACCAAGTAGACTAATTGCAGGTTACCGATTGAAATACAAACATTTCCCAGCACACGTTCTTTCTGGAAAGGCTTTATGTGAAGGAGTAAAATAAACTTGCACTTAAATGCTACATTTCAGGATATAACAATAAAGCCATTATCAGTGAAATAACTATGTTTAAATTTTAATTGATTGAATATGAACCATGTGTGTCTATTTTCAACGTTTTCAATCAGTGGACCATTTATGCATTTAGTCTGACACATAAGAACACTATCTACAGGGAAGAACTTCTGTTGTAAAACAGTATCAAATTATGCTTGTAATAAAGCAAATGCATAGTTCATTAGATATTTCAGAACTACAGTTCTTTTGAAAGATATATATACTTTTAACCAAGTATTGCATAGCAGAAAAAAGGAGGAAAAAAAGAGAACCAACTGTTAAAAAAAAAAAAGAGTGTATATGAAGAGCTATTGCTGAATCCTTAGGTACATTTTGATTGCATATAATTTAGTACCAACACCTAAAAGACAGGATTATTGAGAGCAAAACCCTGGATTACAAATTTTTTTTTTTTTTTTTTTTTTTTTTTTGCAAAACACCACCACTACTCAAGGTTTGGTTGTATTTTAATGATTCATATTTCATACATCCTGTTACACAAAAGGCATTCATGGTTTATGGCACCATTTTTCTTATTTTCAATACATGGTAAGATCTTTCCCTCCCACCTCCATCCCAGAAGTCTTCCCCTGTTATATTTCTGAAGACACTCTGAATAGGCATTTTAGTTACTTCCATATCAAATATAAAGCCACTTAGTTAAAATTTGTTTAATTTTGAAGAATAAATGTTAGTGTATTTCACAGTGATGAAACCCTCAAAAGCTTATTACTCCCTCTTCATCCACCGCCATGCTAGAAATTTTGAATACTTATTGTCATGATCACAAGCACAGGCAAAATCGAGGTTAAACTGTTTATGAAGGTTATACAGAATCTTGACTTCACAGCATTTTTTGCTATTTGTCAATTGCTTGACAGTTAAAAATTTTGTGTTAGGAGTTTTAACTCCTACCCAAAAAAAAAAAATTCAACTCTGTGCCTTTTTAATTTCCTAATTCTTGTGGAAACAAAAGCCAGCATTAAGATGTTTTCATAATTATGCTTTCATTGTGAGATCAGATCTAAGGCATACATCATTCAGTGCAAAGTCATCACACACTACAGAGAGAAGACAAAACCCCTTCATTCTCCCCTATGGACCCTACAGGTACATGTGCAAAACCCAGCAAGACTGAAATAAAGATGGACACAATGTACAAGATACTTGCGTAGTTAATATTTGCTCTACGGTTTTAAAAAAAAATTCTGATATTACAGAGATTAATATTTTTATAGCTTTGAGTAGTGTCAGTGGCCAGCAATTTCAAACAAGTTATTAAAATCAAATAAGAGTTCACAAATGGTATTACCAAAACCGTCTAAGTTAACCAGAACAAGAGCAGCATTTGTTGTCACAATATGACCATCATCATTCAAACATACACATACTAACCTAAGTCAAGCCTATACCATGTATCTTCAGACCGGAATTCTATACGGAATAAATTTACAGTGTTTTGGTAAATACATACTTGACATGAAGAAACATAAATAGTGATAGGAATATATCAATAACCTTGAACACAAATAAACCGTAAGTTTAATCAAGTACTTCCCTGAAAGAAACAGATGTCACAAAGAGATGCTCTAAATATTTTTCTTACTATTTATTTTCTAGGTTTTTTTCCTCCTTGCCTTTTTCACTTCTTGACAAACTATTAATTGCAAGTCACGCCAACTACAAGGGATGACTTTGAGACCTGGGCACAACAAAACTTAAAAAAGATGCTTTACAGAAAGGCACACACATTATAAGAAAAGGGAGCTTGTGTTAACCACCCACCCAGCAGGCACAGATTCTCTAGTGCCCACTACTCCTCACGTGGGAAAGAGCCACCAGGTTTTCTTACTGCTCAGTATTCCCTCTAACAACAGCAGGCAGTCTGCGCTTGTACACTTCTCTACATGTATTTTTCAAAAAAAGATCCCCAAGCAACACGTGCATGTCCAGTATCGTTTTACATTTGGAGTCACAGACAGATTGAGTGACCTGATGCAGTTCAGCAAGTTAAGAGTGAACCAGAGTTACAGTCCCTTGCCTTCCAATCTGTGCCCAGTCAAGCAAGAGGATAATGACCCAAAAATATTACAGTATGTAAGAATGCAGTGTATAAGAATGAGCACAAACCTGTTCACCCTTCAACCTAACAAAGCCAAGAAGCTTTCCACGTTGCCAATTACCCTGCGTGTTCCAATTAAAACTCTTTTGATCAATAAATAGTAACCAGGTATCTTCTTTACCTATAACTAATAATGTGATCTTGAAGAAAGGACCAAGCCTACAGAAGACAAGAGTCAGCAATTTAGCACATCCTACATTCACGTTTCAGCTATGTCCTGGGGAAAAACCACAACCTTCTGGTAACATGAGATGCATATTGTGCAGCTGTGGCAGTTTCTATAATGAAACTCCAGATATAAATGATAATATCCATAATACAAACCATAATTCTAAAATATATCTGAATGTGTGTGTGTATATATATCTCTCTAAAAAGAAAATTATCTAATTTTCTCTTTTATACACATATAAACATCTGGCTAATATGCCCCATAAAAATTTTTCCTAATTTAGGACTAATCTTTTAAATAACAGTTTTAAACAGTCCCTTAGAATATTTTTTTTTTAAACACTATTCAAAAATGAAGAACTACCTCAGGGTAATCAAAAAGCACACACAAAATAAATTAACATCATACAAATGTGGTTATATTGTTCAGAAAGTCCAATTCTCCCGTTTGAAATGAAATGGAGGACAGTGTACCTTAGGGTGAATTATTCATCAACATACAAATTCGTTCTCTCTTTCCACGTAAATCTTCATGTGAATTTAGCTGCATTTCCATAAAGCAAGAAACACAGTAAATCCGCAGAACTCTTGCAAAAGGGAGTTGTGTTTCACTGGATAAGAGCAGTTTTTGCTGAAGGGCAGCGAGTCAACATTTTATCACCACCTGAACACTAGCAACACCTGTGCCCTTGTGAGCTTCACACCTTGAATTAGCAGCAACATATTTGATGGGTTCAGTAGTAATTTTTCTTCCAGTATCGGATTAGACTACTTTGCATATACAGTAAGTCAAAAGTCTAGTACTTGTGTGCAACATTAATCCACATTTACATCTGAGAACTCATAAATACACATGGAAACAAAGGTGAAAGAATTAAACCTCATTTTAAGTTAAAATGTTTTCAGTCCACATATAGAAACAGCAGTGAAAAACAAGCATAAAGGAGATGGACAGAAGAAAAGGAGTACAATAACTAAAACTGTAAGAAGCAGGTCACTGTTAAACGGGCAAGTTGCAATTAAAATTGATCAACAGATGTAGACTGTACCATCTGCATAAATGCTTAAACGCAGCATTATTTTGCACATCACATACAGTAGATGTGATTTCTAAGAAGCATATTATAACAGCTGGCATACTTACTAATAGATTTATGGCAACTGAATACTTAATTTCTCCAGCTCTTAATGTACAGTAGTTATGCATTAGCATTTAGAGCTCTTCATCAGCCTTTTAGAAGTCGAGGTTACATTTCCATGAATATTTAGTGTCCCAATAAGAAAGTCACCAGTATTCACCTTCAACAAACTTTCATACAACACAAAGATATTAAATACCTTCTTAAGCTGAATCATTTCAATACTATTAGTTTTCTTTTTGCATTTTCAAAAGAAACACAAGGACCTTTGTAACTTCCAGAGTGAAGGGTGTTTTAAGGCAGTAGAAGATATGTATTAAGGTTTCCATGATTGTTTATGGTGTCTATGTGAATAAAGCATATTACACACAATTGCTCTCGTATATTTATCTACATGACTTCGTTATACTGTACATGATTTAGCAATCTTCTTGAGAAATTTAAAGTGCCACAGTTCAAATGTGCTCATCTGTCTTTTCGTGGGCTTCTAGTCCATTCTAGTTGTTTTCAGAAACAAGCCCTTGCTTTAAAGAGCAGTCTTTTTAGGGGGAAAAATAATTTATCCTTCACTGCTGTGCTAACTGGAATCCAGTGGTCGAACCAATCCTTCTTTGTAAACACGAAGAATAGCTTCACAAACAAATTTGTACTGACTCTGTATAAGAAAGAAAAAACAAAAACATTTATGGATGATTAGTTAGACTCCTGATTATACAGTAGTATTTTATTTAATAGGACTAACAGTCCCACTGCTTCCTTTTCTCCTGGACAATGACAGGAGAGGAGATACAAAGAGGGAAGGAGAAAATCCAACTCTCCTGGCTCTGTTCACAGCAAACAAAGGTAACATTTACTCTTCTTTGAAGGACAAGCATTAAAAATCTCACACCAAGGAAAACACAATCCCCAAATCTAAAAGAACACATGCTTAAATCTCAGGGAATAGGATTTACTTGTAAAAGCTATGCAAATTTATATGATTCTTCTGACTTTAAGTTCAACTAGTTATTTAAATTCTTTATACATCTCATCTATTTTTTTGGTACTGTTATCTGATTATTACAAGTATTTTAACCTTGCCAATCCTGCAGTTACATATTACGGGACACGTTTAAGTTATGTGACCAAAACCACATTTAAAGTTACCATATAGGTTATATAGGTCCAACTGCCTTGTTAAAACTTTCTGTTTAAACTACCTACACTATTGCAGAATATGGAGTCACTTTATTTTCAATTTGTGATCAGACCACACATCTCCTTTTGTAACAGAATGGGATCAAAACCTTTGGAATGAATATTTTTGAAGAGTGGCAGTGACATTAATTCTTCTGTCACACAACATTTTGAGCTTATTTAGTTCTTAAAGTCTTCACAAACTAGATTAGCGTTTCGTTTCAGAATTATGCTATTACAAAGACTATTTCTTCCATGATCTTGTGATGTACCTATTTGTTAAAAGCAATTAGCCTGTGAGCCTCTTTCTGAAAAGTGATACAAGGAGACATTAGCAAGAGGACTAGTGCAGAACTAAAAATCCATATAGCCTGAATAAATTTTTATGACTAACACAAACCCAAGAACTCAAGATGCTGGAAAGTTAAAAGAACTTACAAAGATCAAAGCGTACCTCTCCTCTTCTCCAAAAGTACTTTTTGCTATTGTCAAAACCCCCAAGTGAACACTTTTCTCCAAAGCTCCATGTCATATATTCAGAGAAGCGCAGCTTCACATTTTCTAAATCCTTTTTTACACATCTGAAATGTTCTCCCAGCTGCCCGTGTACGTCAGCCCTCATCAACTCTCCAGGAGCATCTGGAAACATTCCCCCAACATCTCTCAAAGGACAGGGCTAAAAGATAACGCTTGGACTGTGAAGGACACTAGGTTGCATTTAAATACCAGTAGGTAGGAACGTTATTCTTGTCCATAACCTTCATTATATTTTCTCTTAAGTACAGAAAAACTTACGGAAAACTGGGGGATGGAAATTGATTTTCCACATCTCAATTTTCCTGCCTTTTCTTTCAACCCTTCAGTCAATTACTCCCACCTTCAATATCACTCTGTTCTTTTGTCTTTATTTCTTAATTACCTTGACTTTTCTCTTCATTGTTATTGTCATTTGCATATTTCTACTGCCTGAGCAAGCCAAGTGTGATATTTAGTGCTCTGTTCAATACTTCTGTTAACTCCTTTGTGTGATCAAGTTACTGAACAAATAAGAATGAGTACTTCAGCATTGCTTCCTCTGACTCAGACTCTGACTACTTGTTTTCTTTGCTCTTATCTGTTGCGTGTATTCTTACTGCTCACTCAGCTGATAACTAGTTCTATTATGTACGTCCTGAAGCACTGCTTTCTGTATTTTTTAGTATCTCTAATTTCTCTTTAATGGAACATAATGGTTAGTTTTTCTTTTTTTTTTTTTTTTTTTTTTTTTTTAAATGAAAGGCCATACAGTTACACAAATTTTGTTGTATTTTGGTCGAAGCTTTTGTTTTACTGTTCCTGATGACCAAATTACAGGTCTTTGAGAAACTACAGCTTTCACAGGATTAACAGCAGACACTAAACTGACCAGCTAATAGCTCTGGTGAGACCATTCTTACTTACTGACTACGCCCTGTCTGATTTAACTCACAACATGCATCTGGTTACGTGTGTCATCTCAGAATTGGAGCACACACACAATCCCTACAGGGCAGCTGAACATGCTTCAGGCAAGGCTACTACAACTGAACAATCCCTCTATTACAACTGAACAATCCCTAATGGCTTCTCTCCCAGAAGCCCTATATCAAATATGAGCAGTGGGGCTAGCTGGAATGCAGGCATGGGAATGCGATAGAGCACCCAGGATAGATCAAAACGTTAACATGCAGCTCTGATATTCTGCTTTCTCACAGCTGAGTGCTTGCTTCTGTGTCTCATTTACAGTAGAGTATGCCAATTCTGCTCATTGGCTTTTCACAACAGTATCTGCATACTTCAGAAATAAGAAGTGAATTTAGTTTCACAGTATTGCTGCTACAGATCATCCCTCTCCTGATTGCGCTGATAGTGAACTGTGGAACACAGCAGGCAAGGTAAAGAATCCTACTTTAGATACTCGGTTTTCCACACTGGGGGTCTGATTGTCAGTGTATTTATTACTATTCCCCATATTCTTCAGTTGCATCAAACTGTAGAGTGCAAGGACAATTCCTGCTGATTTCTTCCTGTTGTAACAGGAGGGACTTGGCCTTCTGGCAAGCTGAAGTTTACTTCAGGTTCTCCTGTCTGATTCTCAAAAAGATGACCACCTCTAGAAAGTTTAAGCCTGAACCTGCTCAGTTCATTTTAGAAACTGAGGGGCGCAGACAGGTACTACTCCAGAAGTCAACATTCAGCTTCCTTAACCTTGAGGCTAGTGTTTCTCATCTCATGACATCCTTTGACATAAGCTCAGCTTCCATTTCTGCAAGGAACAGGCAGGGGACTATTCAGACAACTCCCTCCTCAACCATACAGTCCCAAAGCACTTCCAGAGAGTGCACTCATACTGCAATGAATGACAAGAGTCCCAGCAGCATGCATGAACAACCTCTGCTCACAAAGCACTCTAATGTTACACAAGCAACCGTAATTCCTGACACTTTCACACCCTTTGATAACGCAAGACTTTTTCCCCATCTAGTCAATCATAATGCTAGCTCCTGCAGTCGTTAACCTGTTAATGAATAGAATTTGTTTTCTCAAGTTACCTTCTTCCTTCCCTTGATCAAGTGGAAACCAAGGCATCTTCTTTTGAAGATGAGATGTAAATGCCCAGTTTAACTGTTGACTTTGTGGGTCTAAACCCCTTTACTTCCATTTGTCATAGAGCATGTAGCGCTCTCAGATAACCCACACTTAATATTCTGTCATTCAACATCTACTCAAGAAAGTAGAGCCTCCCATCCTTCATCCTTGGTCTCTAACGTCAATATGTTCATTTCCAAAGCTGACACAAAATTGCCCTCATGATCTCAAATTGTCTTTGAACCACTTTTATATTAAAATCACCTTCTACTTTCCTATTTCAGTTATTGATACTACCCAACTTCTCCTGAATTTCTCCACTCTCCAGACTGGAGTAGTGGCACAATTAAAAAAAAAACCCAAACATACATTGTTCCTATCGAATTTCTACTCCTAAAGTGGCCTCTTGAAAAGCCACTTCCTCTCTTCAAATCATACCACAAATGATTTTACCTTTTAATTTTACCTTCAGTTTAGCAACTTCCTATAAGGCTCTGTACTAGAATGGAAAGCAAAAAATTATTCTAGCTTCTTGCAGAGAATTTAGACAAAGGACTGTGAACAGATGATTTGGGCAAGTCTGACTTTATGCATTCTAACTACTTGCAGTGTATAGAAATCAATTATCTTTTAATGGCAAAGTAAGAAATACTTACCAAAAAGTTAAATACACACCTCGCAAGTGAAGCAGCCTTTGCCACCACGTTATGTTATGCTAAATGCAGGAAGCATGAAATATAATGGCAACTGAAAACTCATACAACTAGATCACTTAAAAAATTTTTGGATCTGTTTTAAAACTGGACAAGTGCAGTATATATACAGAAAATGAGGCTTCCTCTCCATCACTTACTGATGTTTGCACCATCATGGCTCGCTGGTCTCGCATTTTTCGTACAATATCCAGCGGATAAACAGGTTGGTTTCTTTCAATTAAGCACATGGCTGTTTCCATAGTGACCAATACACCCGTGCGACCGATTCCAGCGCTGAGAGATGTAACAGAAAAATAGTCTGTAAAATTAGGTTTTTGCAATGCACCAGACTCATATCACAGTCTTAATACTAGGATGCTAAATAGCCTTAGAAATTACAGGAAGACCTTAATAAAATTAGAACAGAGTGCAAAATTTATTGTTAAAGCAACTTCAGTAATATTTCCTGCCAATTATTAAAACCTCACTTAAAGTAAATGGATTTTTAACAATTATAACTGCTTACAAATCTAAATGTACTGGTTTGGTATTTTTGACTAAAAAAGGTAAGGGCTCATTGACTTTTTTTGACAGGCTCTTGAACAGCAGAAAAAAAAACCTTTGCAGTACCATTCAAAATGAGGTTACAACAGTGGTAGAGGATAAAAATGGAGAACAGCTTACATTGCAGATTATCAGCTCTGTGATAGTTACATGACTAAGCCATTTCACCAAAAGGTTGCAGGAGAGAGGGAGAGAAAAGAAACTTGTCCTTTAGATACAACACCAGTGCTTCCGTCTTCAACAGTGAATGCTGGTATTGCACCATTTAACGTTTTCATCTAATTCAAGGGATCTCCTGTCTTACAGACAAACTTTTTCAAAGCAAATGCTTATTCTAAGGCTGAAGCAAATCTATAACCAGAATTTTAAAACACAAGTACCTGCAGTGAACAAGGACCGGCTCATTCTCTACTCTCTTTGGCCTCATACAGGTCACAAACTCCAAGAAGTCCATGGAGTCATCAGGGACACCATGATCAGGCCAAGCAACGTACTGGAGATGGGTGACAGTATGGTGTTGTTCTGTCTAAAATACAGTAAGGTTTTCAAAAAGTGTTCAGTGTTATGACTCCTGATGTTTACTAGATACAAGTCATACTTTTCACAGTAAGCGTATTCTGCAGATGCTATAAGATGCATATGATGTAGAAAATGTTTGTCATTTTAAAACTCAGACTGAAGTATGAACATATAATTCTTAGAAAGCATACAAAAGGCGTAACATTTTCTAAATAAATGAGATACCAAGTTTAACTTCTGCAATCTAAACAGATTTTAATTTTTTGAATTTATTGACTTGACCTATCGTACCTTGACATCAGTGATTCACCTGAGGTAAAATGCTACAAGACTTATGCATAATAGTACTATATTATAGTTTAGAACAGGTTAGAAGAAGAATAAACAGCTGAAAACAGCAGAACAACTACTGAGAACAATATCAAAACAACAGGGTCTTGGGGCTACACAATCTATTCTAAATATGTATGTCTGTGTGTACTTACAGATTCAGTTATAATATAAAGTTGCCTGCAACATTTGCTAAATCTGGTTTCTCTTAGAAAACAATATACATATTGTTCATACATACATGTCCATTGTACATACATGAATGACCCACAGAAGGATACTTTTCTGTTTGGAAGCAATATAATTAGTTAAAAGATTCTGTTGTATGAAGAGCTCTTTTTTCATTCAATTATACCTAAAAAAACAGTTTTACAGAAGTTCTTTCAGTTTAGCTTTTTGTTAACTTTGATTATGAAATCACTCGATCATCTTTGCATTCAGATTGGGCTCAACTGCTGTGTTACAGATGTAACCAATGATTAGGGTGGGAAGGAAAAAACCTAAGAGACTCCTGACCTCTGCTGCATCATGCCATGACAATATCTCGCTCTTTACAAACTGAGACAAGTCTTCATGTTCCTTTATTTCTTCCACACGTTTAGCAACAGTTAAACTGTTAGCTGCATTTTATCGATGTCCATTACTAGACTTAACATTTGACACCCTACTGAACTAAAACTCTCCTTTATCACTGTATTAGTCTATAAAAGTTGGCGTCTCCCTAGTCATCCAGGCAAGAATGTTTTCATGATGCCAGTGACTTTAAGAGGGTTTTTCTCCTTTTCTCTTAAGTGCACATCTACTGAAATATATGACCTGTTTTAAATGCCTTCAACTGCTTGCTTTCCTCTTCCACTGGAGGAAGTGGTTCCACTCCCAGGGAGCAGGCTAGTAAGATACAGAAGACAGAAGAACTACTGCCTATGTACCAAGTAGAGTCCTAGGAAATGCGTTTATTCCAGTCAAAGCAATTGCAGAAGTTTACAATTGCCTCCAGGGACATGAAGATAAACAACACAGCTCATACTTTGCTTCTTAAAGGCAGAGCCTGAGCAATCACAATTAAAAGGTCTAGCATAAGGCCCAGGTGGACAATGCAATGTAACATTAATGACCAAGCTCGCTGTAATACAAATTGCATTGGGATCTATCATCCAGGTCATCAAAAGACCCCACAACAACCGGGATCTCTGCAAGAAAAAGCATGGCCTTTTTCTACTCAGCTTTGCTGCTACTATGTAGTTGAGCTTGATCAAACGATTACACTTTAATTTTTTTCTGAAATGCCACAGATTGAAAAAATACAAAAACATGACAAGAAAATATCATTAAAAAGTCCTCTTGTGCAAATCTGCGCATGCTTAATCAGAACCTCTTCAAAAGGGAAATGAGATAGCGCAGCAATTACATGTAACAGTTTGAGCTAATTCTCTTAAATCAGAGACATTTGAATTACAGCATTCAGGTGAAACAAAGTCTTGCTTCATTCTAAAATTATCCAAGAGCGAGTATCCAGTCACCTTCCACGTGCATCAAGAACTTCAAGCCATCTATCATGGATAAGTGCCAGTGGCATACCTGAGAACCACCGAAAGCGATCTGTAGCATCAAAAGCCATTTTACAAGCTCAGGAAAGAGTTAACTTAATTTTTACTTATCAGCAATTCAGGCTCAAATATAGCGAGTTGCACTTTTTTTAAAATAGTTCATCGATATTAAGTATAACAAGCATGTTACATAGGACTTATTCAGAGTAAGAATAGACTGTAAGAACATGCTGTTAGTCCTCAGAGCTGCTTCTTTCAGCGTGATAATCTTCACGGTCTGTTACATGCCCTATTCATCCCTAGAGACCAACACAGCTGTTTGTTAATTTTTCCAGGTATGCCTCAAGCTTCAGTATAGTTTCCTAGCTATTTGTATTTCGATGTAATCAGTTTTGATTCTTTTGGTTGAGCTCTTCCAAGATGATTCAAATTGTTAAAACTTGACCATTACATCACTCGCTTTTCAAAATGCACAAGTATTTTAAAAGACTTCATTTTTTATTAGTAAGTTAAACCTATTGTAAACAGTAGTTATAGTCATATACGTTAGAACTAGTTTTTCTAATTCTAATACTTTTATGTCTCATGCAGAAGATATCAAATCAGTACTCTGATGAAGTCCAGATTTTTTTAAATCTATTTTTAGTATGTGGGTTTTTTTAATATAAAGTCTTCAAGTCTTTACACTCATAAGGAAAGTCAGCTTTCAAATTCAGAAAATGCCAGCCAAATACCACCAGACATGGAAATAACTTGCATTAAAAGACCATCACGGTTACTAGAATCTAGCATTCATACATTAAAAAAGTGCTAGAATTATAGTTACTGGTCCCACAGTTAGCCCCACTGTACATGTCCTATTATCAATACTTATTTTTAAACACAGTATTTCTGCCAGACTCTGCTTCCTTATACAAACCTGGTAATGGAAAATAAAAGGTAGCTTCTCATTATACTCAGGTTGCTGTCCAAACCATTATTCTCTGCAAGTCAGCTTAAATCCTTTCCACAAATTTATTTTTTTTTGCACTGAGGTTTTCAATGACAGTCATTATTGTAGCGTCCTAATGACTGATAAATGTAGAATTTCTCTTTATAACATCTGGCTTTATTAGTCCTGTTTTATAAGTCTAAACTTACAGAAAGTGAGACAGCAAGAGTTGCTCATGGCCTGGTTGCTATTTTTGCCTAACTTGACATCATACACCTTGTTGTTCCAAAAATATTTAATGTTTTTTGCACTCACATGGACTGATTTCAATTGAATTTATGCACTCGGTATTTCCACAAATCAGCTTAAAACTGGTGGATTAAAAAAAAAAAAAAAGAGTCCAAACAACTTACAGACTCCAGTGACACTTCTGGATTATGTAATTTTCCCAGTTTATCATCATCCATTTGGCCAACATTTAGCTGCTTCACGGCATTAACTCACATTTACTTGGCAAGCAGCTACAGAGGTCTAAGACATCATATCTGTCCCAAGGTATTTGTTACTGTCCTTCTGATAATGGTTATTGTTGCTGCAGCAAAGGTGTCAGCCAAGAAAAAGATGTACTTGTACCTACCCCTCCTGTGCAAATTCAAGACATCTTACTGCAAAAGCAACTTCATTCTGGTTAAACTAACATTCTAGATTTTGCTCAAAAACGCAGCGTAAAGACACATATCTTTTCTAATAAGTCTGCCATTGGGATTGCAACTCCTGACAAAGTACAGGGCTGTCAGAGGTAATGCTTCAAATGGCCGCTGTGACACTTGCAAAACAATCTCATTGTCAAGACCTTCAGCCACAAAAATATCATTCTTCATCCTTCTGCAGTTTGCAGCCTTGCTTGTTATAATTACATCAAAAGGCAGGCTTCCTAGTTTCATTCTCCTAAAATGACTCTCCCTGATTAATAAAAGAATCGGGTGTTCTTCAGAAAAACAACACGCACAGCTTAGAATGGTAATACTTATATAGAAAGAAGGAAATTTAAGCTTGAAAAGTCAACCTTAATTTTGACTTTTCTTAAAATCCAAGCAACTGATTTTGCATTTCACCTTTTTATTTAATGCCCTTTTTGGTTTAGGTTATATAATAATCTTCAATAAAAAAATATGAAAAGAAATTTCACCATGTAGAACTACATTAACCTTGAAATGGTCCTATTATCTTCTAAGCGGGAAAAGGTATGCTCTTTGCTAGTGAGTTTCACAAATACACCTTGAAAGCTGAGACTCAGTGATCAGGGTTAAAGCCTAGTTTCTGTAGAGTAGATACTTTGGCATTTGGCATTTCTTTGGACCACTGTTCCCACCTCATTATGCTTCTGTACACCCTTGCCATAACACTTTTAATCTACTTTTGTTCTTCAGCTCTTTACTATTCAAAGCCAACTCGTTTTCTTCTATCACACGTATTTGACAGAACAGAACATGTTCAATGCAGACAATTTTCAGAGAAGCCTTTAAAATACCTCTGCAGTGCAACAGGTTTGTTCAAGACATTTATGACATGGTCAAATTTATACAGATTTCTTTGGAAAGAGAAAATACAAGGTCTTGCTTAATGTGCAGAAGCAAAAGTTTCAGTGGACCAATCTAAGAATCTTTAACATGAGCAAACTCAACATTTCCCCCCCCCCAAACTGTTGTACAACATGTATCTGGCAAGGAAGACAAATGGCGTGTAAAGCCTCAGCCCAAATGATTAAGATGTGTAAAAATTACAGGGATTCTATTTTCAGCTGTTTATAGCAGAAAGTGCTGGCAGTACACTCATTTACATTGCTGCCTTTGTTTCACCTAATATCAATTTAACCCCATCACTAGAAGGCCTACATGCTGGTCATTCATAAACAGAAAGATACCAGTCATTCTTCATCTTGCAATTTTACCTCTTCCCTTCAGCAAACAGCAATATCCTTCCTTAGCAAAATGAATTTATGCTTAATCTTCAATTTGTTTGAACTGCCGCATCAATTTATCTTCTTTTTCTTCAAACCATCCCCTCCATCATTGTGATGTCCATGGAAAGTGATAGCTTTTAAATTAAAAAGAACCTTATCTCCCCAAATCCCTCTATTTGCATTGTCATTGTCTGCACAATCATGCTAAACAGTCCACATTATGACACAAGGAATTGTCTTAATTACCTTGACCTGGGTTGTTTATAAGGTGTAAGTGCTCTCTCATGGCGCTCACTCCTCATTCATTATAGCAACGGTATAACTGTCTTTAAAGGATGAAATTCAATCAATTTTTAAACTTCTTGAATATTTTTCTTTGAATGATTAAGTTTAGTTAATAAGACTGATTAGGTGGGAGAATGGCAGGGCACTTTGGAAATAACTAACAAGGTGTGGCAACAACTAACATAAGATGTAGCAGAATAAAAAAAACAAACTTGCAAAATTACAGTTCTTCAAAGTTATGTGAGTAATATGCTTCAGCAAGTATCATCTCCACAGCCATGCTAAGTTCATGGCTGGGTTCTAGTCACACTTAACTGAAATAAAGAAAAATGCTTGTTTAAACAAGGGAAAGCAGCAAAGAAGTTTTTTACAAAACATAACTGGATGAAATTGGTGAGATTTAATGGGCAATGATATTTGCAAGGCAATTATCTTAAACAAAACTGAATGAAAGTTTGCTTCAGGCTTCCCATGCTATTTTTTCAATGATTAAAAAGAAATATTTATCTTGTTTTACAAAATAGTGCACTGTGTGATGAAGTTTGTACTCACACTACACAATTTCCTTGGTCTGTCTGTTCTGGTCCCCCAAGTGTTCTGAAGCTTTTTTTTTTTTTAAATTTTTAGAAAACCAACCTCAAAACCCCCAAACTTAGTGCTTTATTTGCTTTTCTTTCATTTTGCTACAGGATAGCTTTCAATCTTGGTCTTGAAAAGAAAAGGCAGGAAATTAATCCTTATTTCATTTCATGAGGCTTAGAAAGGTTACAAATATTTCACGCATTTGCAGTCATTTGCTGATCTTCAATTACAGGTAAAGAAGCACCGAGTTAAACTGCGTCAGAAAAACGCTAAAAAGTTTCTTGTTCCTCAAGTCTTCTGAACATATATAAACAAAAGGCCAAGGGCATCATTTCATAAACTTCTCTTTTGAGCTATTTTCCCCTAAAGGCAGATTTGAATTCTGTGCAACTTAATTCACAGGAAACTCACAAATATGCCTTTCCAACAGAAATCAAGTCTTTTGTGAGTTTGGAAGCTTTATCCATCTTACTATTAAAAGCTACTTGTCTTCATAAAGAGCAGTCCAATGATGCTCACCTTAGTTCAGGCAATAATAAAAACTTGGTTTGAATTCAGATGACTTTTTATGTATTCTTTAAAGAATATAACAATAATATCTGTGAGAGGTAGTACCTATAAAGCTTTGCAAAGTCTACTCAATCACGAGATGCCAAAAGAATACATTTGGTCAGCTTTAAGAAAGCAGCTAAATGATGTGTAAAACTAGGAGATACTTCAGTGTTTCAGAGAGTTCTTTCACTATGTTTTAACAAGCTACAAAGGTTTTTATTTCCATCTGAAATGCCAAATGCACACAGAGCTATCGACTATTAGGGTGATATTTTTACTGTATGGGACAGATCAATGTTGAGTGTTCTTTTGAGTCTAGCCGCTTTATTTAAGTGTACAAATAAACTTGCCTTTAGTGAAAAAAAAAACCCAAATAAACCCCAAAAAACTCAGAACAACCTTCCCCTCACCACAACAAACACACATCCACCTAGGACTAGCTTTAGCATGCTTTTGCCTAACCTAGATGAAATCTATGCAAGCATACACCTTTGCATTAGAAACGATGTTCTCAACTGAGAGTTATCATGAGACAACTTATGCAGTTAAAGATCCTTGTACCTTTCACATCTGTTAACATGTCTACAACAGCACACTATTCTCACACAACCTTTATCTCAAAAAGAATTAACTTGTATTAAAGAAAAATAAAACTAACTGCCCTGTTCTCATTAGGATTTTGACTTATCACATGCTAGTAAATAGACACCTGAAGTGAAAACACATACTGAATACAGTCACTGGTAAATTTACTCAAAATTATGTACCAGTTTAATAAACTCTAACCAAGTAAAAGAACACGTATTTGAAAAGAGTAAATTGAAATTTAAAAGACGCATTAGCTAACCAAAGTTAATTGGCAATCAACTGATTTGAGTGACAGGGACTAAAAGTTTGTCTACATATACTCTGCAGTACTGCCTTAATGAGGTTAGTTTCTTCTGTGCTGACATTCAAGTTTAACACTTACAGATTAATTGGCTGAAAAACAGAACCAAAAATCATGCTGGTCCCTGACTGGATGGTTTCTCATAGCTAGGAACTGAAATTCTGTAAACCATCTTAACTGAGAGACCTTTAAGTACTGGCATCTCACATGTTCATGACTACAAAGGAAATCTTAATCATGTTAAAACAAATTTGGATGCAGTGTCAAGTGATACATTCAGTTACAAATTTATGAGACTAAAGGATTGGTCATCTTGCTGCAAGAACATCAATGAAATGTTACATTTTAAAACAGGCATTTCCTTTTTCTTACTACTAGCAATTCTATTAACAGTAAAATCTACTTAACTATACAGAAATTTAAAATATTGACTAGTATTGGAACTGTAAATTAGCATTTGGTCAGTACACAGTGATTTCTTACACACGTATCTTATGATAGCACAAACACTTCATCTTTTTAGAAAATACTTGTGACCACAGAATTTTGGAAAAGAGATGAAGAGGGAAATGCATAAGAAATGTAGGACAACTTACAAACAAAAGCCAAACTTCATCCCCTATATTCAGGTTGTGGGAAGTCTAGCTGTGATCTGAACACAGATTTCACAACACAAGCTGATACACAAGAAGTATTCCATGTATTTAACTTTCTCTTTGCTTTATAACTCTCCCATTAGTATAAAGCATTAACAGCTAAGGAATGTAAGTACCTTACATAAGTTGAGCACATTTCAATTGAGATATATAAGGATTTTTTTCTTTTTTAAAATCTGACTAAAGATGATGAAAAGGAGCTGGTGAGATGCTGCATCTTCTCTCAAGACAACACTATTACGATTCACTTGGTTAATGGCACATACAGCTAGAACAGCTAACAAAGTGACCCATATTTCATCCTTGAAAGAGCACAGTTACTTAGAAAAAACTCATTGAAAATTGAAATACTTGTGAAGAATCAGTGACTGCAAAATTGTTTACAGAAAAGCACTAAACTTCTTTATGAAACTTATTACAGTACCTGTACAGCATAATGTATTAATGTATTATAGAACTTCAAAAAGTATGTTTTTGAAGAAGCTCTAAAGAAATAATTATACTATGTTGATTCATGTAATATATACATATTCTTTTTATAAAAATGTGTATATATACACACACGTATATTCACACACAGAGATGTACATGCTCAGACACAGAGTCTATATAGACCTATCTGTACACGTATTCATTCAGCTTGCTTGGGGATAATTAAAGATAATGGGCATTTACCTCAACATTTGTAATCACCATTTCTCTAACAACATAAGCGATGGTACAATCTTCAGAGTGGCATCTGACACGAAAGCTGCCATATTCCATTACATCTGGTGGATCAGGCCAATACTGATGACATTTGGTCTGCAAAGAAAATTAAACATAGATCAAGACTTTATACAAGCACTTCTGTTTCCAGCCTCCTCTCCTATGCTTCAGGGACTTCAAGGAGCGGTATAAAATCTATTCTGGTTTCTTGGTGAGGTGTTTACATCCAAACTGGAATATAACATGACAAAACATGCTAAATTCTCTATAAATTTGTATTTTAGTCATTTTAATAAAAATTCAGGTAAATTGGATGCAAGATGCTTTCTGTCTGGTACTAAACAGCAATCGCTAAAATGACTTCTCAAGGCATAATGTAGGAGGAGAAACACATGGATTTGTTCCATCTTAGGAAGAAAAGTGTAGGGGAGAATTTATAATTATCTTCAGCCACCTAACAGCAGGTTATAGTGAAGACAGAGCCACACTTTTCTTGAAAGTGAACAATGAAAGGACAAGAGGTGACTGAAAAAAATGCAAAAAGGGAAATTCTGATTAGATGTTGGCAAAAACTATTTCAATGAGGATGGTCAAGCACAGAAACAAGCTGCCCTATGAGGCTGTGGAATCTCCATCCATGGAAATGATCAAAACTTAACTGACACGATGCTGTACAACCTGCATGAACATCAAAGCTGCCCCTGCTTTGAGCAGAGAGGAGTGGACCAGATACCTCCACAGGTCTCTTCAAACATGAATTATTCTTAGACTCTGAAGCAAGATCATGCTGGAATGCAAAAAATAATGCGAACTAACCTGTCCCCCCGCTATTCCAACACTGAAGTCTCACGGCTGAGGGAAAGAGCAAGGCGGGCTCCGTTTCTGGAGGCCCTATGAGATAACTCATTCTGCAGAGAGAGAGCGAGCAGGAAAAGGAATACCCAACAGCACTGTCACCCCTTAACACGCACCCCCCAGAAGTTCAGCCTGCCTGGTACTTGTCTGGCTGCTTCCTTAAGAACAGTTTCTCTTCTCTCCCTGAAAGTAAGCGGTGAAGGTAATGAAGCAACCCTAGCTATCTTCTGAAGATTGCTTCCTGAACTCAGGTATTAGTTTTCAGGCCACTAAGAGCTATGTGTTACTTCAGTTTTTGACAGAAATTCACTGAATGGGAAAAACATCTTCATTTTTCCACTCGATCGTATTGTGTTTTACGGCAAAAATATTTTTATAAGCATTATAAGAATAATGCTTATAAACATTAGTAGCAAGAAAACTATACAGAAAGTTATTGCAGGCGCAATAATCCACAGTAACTTGGTCATATAATGGAAGTTGCCCTCCACACTTTCTAGGGAAAACTGAGCTCAGAAACTGGAAGAACGGACAAACAACTTCAGTTCATGTGCATGTCATTTGTCAGAGAGATATGTATTTCTTTTCTATGTCAGATGTAAGACTGAAGGCAGAGAACTTCCTAAATGACTAATTGTATCTAAATGCTGAAGTTATAAACAAAGGCCCAGAAACATACCTACTGATGGAGGAAAGTGTAATTTGCCCTCTGCCTCAGACAGGCTTCCTGCAAGGCCATAATGGATTAACCTTCAAGCCTACCAACGTGTGACAAGCAAAGTCATACATGCATGCGAATGCACCTGATGTACTGCATATGCAGTTTGAGGTACACCAGAATACAAGTGAGAGCTGAAGTGGAATTCAATATTAAAATTACATCCATAAAAAACTATCTGTTCTAAAAGAAAAGAGATTAATCAATTCCGTGTACAAGCATAAGGAACCATTTTCTCTCCTGTCTTCTGCTGCTGATACTAAGAGGGTGGTCTTCAGATCCCTGCCACTCTACTTACTGAAATTATAAAGTCTTCCTTTTTCTGGTTCACCTTCTAAAGGCAGAGAGATAGGCACATCTAGTCAGTGTACATGTAACTTTTGTAGAAACAATCCTAACGCCAATATCTATTCCTCATTTTAAAAGGTAAGCTTAGAGCAGCGCTGGTGACAGAAGGTTTGCCACCTCATTTTCCATCTAATCAAAGATTGAAACTTTGTGGAATAGACTGAACTTGAAAAAGTATTCCAGCGAGATACTAGTTCAGCGAGATCCTTGTTCACTGAAGACAGCTCAAGTTTGCCCATCAACATAAAGGTTCCAACATTTCATCCCAGTAATTAGTCTCATCTTCCACTTCAGCAGCTCCAGTCTTGTAAATAATTGCCTTCATGTGACAAATATAAACCGAGTAGTTTCCAAGTAAGAACCCACTGGATTTATGAAAAAGCCATACCAAAGAAAGAGTCCAGCTGAGCTGTAAGAAAATCCAAGGGAATAATAAAAAACCACCTTGACACAACTCCCCAGACACTGTACTTAAAGCTTATTTAATCGTGTGTGACCAAAACAGCTGAGCTATAATTGTCCTCTTCACTGCCTATACGTTTTAGTAATAATTGTTACTAGCTCCAAAAGAAACCCAACAAATTGATACTCCCAACATGTTTGTATTTCAGCTTTAGTTAATTTGGATTCTCTATCAACTTATCAACATTGCTTGTGCCATCTATAACATTTTTTGTCTCTAACTTCTTTTTTTAAACTAATACAGAGTGGCAAGAGGTGGAAATATTGAAATGTTAAACTTTCTTAATTTTACCTTTCTTAGGGTTCAATTTTCAATGGCTTGAAATCCAAATTTTAACCATTATGCCTGAAACTTTTACTGTAGTAATCTATCTGAAATACTTTCCCCTTTAAATTTAAGCCAAAATAATGCATCCATTTCTAAAAAATGAATACTACGGGGGGGGGGGGGGGGGGGGAGAGTTTTTCTTATCCTATAATAAAGAGATATTCTAGAATGCAAAACCTCCAGGGTTTGGGAAAAGGTTTGGCATTTGGCAATGGGGATACTCTGGCAAGAACATACATCTTTTTCTATCCCTGAAAAGTCACCCACAAACTGGGCAAATGTAAAACATCTCTGAAAGTAAACAAAACTCAAAAAGTGTCTGGTGTATAAACTTACCAGCAGGATGTTTAGAAGTTAGCGACAAATCACCTTGAAGGTTCCACTGGGCAAAGTACAGGCCAGTATTAACCTGTGTTTCTCCTCAGTACAAGGAAAAGAAAGCAGGAAGCTATTTTGACTGCAATACAGTCAAAAGATGAAGGGAGCATTTTTGTGCCAGATGATGTTCAATAATGTCTGTCTCCATGAATAGCTATGTAACCTGACCATGGTTAAAATCTGTTGCTTTTCTGCTTTCACACTTCTTTCATACATTTCAATGAAGAATTACATTGTTGCTTAACAGTCCCTACTTTCTCAGTCATTATGCTGGTTAGGACCTGAAATACTCACTCTCTTGCTTTCCAAACCCATTGTTTTTTGACTGGGACACCAGATAAATTTGATAGTGTAGGATAGATCACATAGGAAATATAGATAAAAGGTACAGTGATGGCATACAAGAGTCATCACCTTCGCCATCTTTTTAAAAAACTGTTCAGTTTTCAGCTTCTAAAACTTCAAAACCAATCCCTTTATGTACATGAATCACCTAAAAACTTCATCTTTAAAACTACAAAGGATACGTTAAATCAAAGTACAACAGACTACACCAGATATTGCTTTAGTTTTCACTGTATTATTCTGAAATTAATGGAGCGCTAGAATTTAAACAGAATAAAAAGAATTATCAGAGCAATTCTAGGAAAGAACCTACGACATAAAGTAAGGAGGTTAAATTCTGACCACCAGCATGCTAAAACTAGTAAGTACTGCAATGGCAGAGTCTTGTTTGAAGCCAGACTGCAAGTTTTGCTCAACCTGCTCCACACTTCCAGATGTCTGCTGAATCATTAGGAGAACAACTGCAACAATGGAGCCCAGTTCTCAAGGGAGGGGAGGAAAAAAAAAAAAAAAAGACAGCACACAGTACCTGGCTGATCAGCAAAATGGAGTGAACGCAGTGATTTCTGTTTATCAGACTGCTGGTTTGTTTTCAAAGAAGCATTAAAAAAAAAAAGTTGCAGAGTATCTATTCCTGTAAGTAATTCAGAAAGCCTGGCTTTCAGAGAAATGATTCGACAGAATAAGCTGGCCTGTTTTAGGGTTATTTAATCATAACAATGGGGAAAAAAGTTTAAAGGCACAGTACATTTCTTCAGCATACGAAGAACCTGAACACTTACCCGTCCTCGTTCAGTGAGAGTTGTTAACATGATGATCAGTGACAACTTGTGATCCCAGACTACTTGCCAGAAGTGTGCACATGTGTGTGGAAGAGGCCCCTGAGTAGCAATGTACCTGTTCACAATGCCCACAGAAGGAATTTCCATCTATAAAGAGAAAGAAAAATCCTATGTAAAGTTTGCTGTCACTACTCAAGTACTATTTTTCTTTAGTTCAGCATTTCATTCAAACAGAGTTGAGGGAAGATTAAGGTGGCAAGCTGAGTAATAAGACAACCAAGATCACCACTTGCTATGTGAAAAATCTTTAAATATTTAATTTAAACCAGATGTATACTATAGATACTATAGTCCTCCATGCTGAACTAGGAAGAGATGATTAATAGTGAAAATGTATTTGGAAACTTGAAACTGCAAAGCTTTCAAAATTTTCTTTAATATTTAGTAAGGAATAATGGCAAGGTATACCAAAGGTACACTAGCAAAAGCTGTTTATTGCCTGATACTGGACACAGTAAGTTAATAGTTGATTCTGTGATTTAGGTGTTTAACTTAAGTATCTGACACAAACGTGTGTGTGTGTGTGTATATATATATATATATATTTTCCCCTCTTCTCCCTGTCTCCCAGCCTACAATACCTGATGAGGGCAATCAGGGCTCTGGTTTATCTTCTGGACCCTTCATAGCATAGTTGGTAGGCCGTAAGTGGTTTTAGAGGGGAAAAAGGCTTAGTTTTAAGCTATAGGAGACAACCTCAGCATTTTCAGTATATGGAAAGGTAAAACAATTTTTACTGGTTAAAGACCCTGCACCTATCACAGTGTATACCACATGCTTGTAGCTACTGTGTATCAGGATGGCCACCTGTTTCACAAAAGACACTTAATCTTTTACATTGTGAATCTTTACATCTTTTACATTTACAAATCCCCAAAATATAAAATGCAAAACCCTTAAAAAGGCAAAATTTAGTTTGTTGTTGTAATATAGAAAGTGGGCAAATGCAGGTCTCTATGACTTACGTTCACGTAATTTGCATTAATGTAATCCTCATCTCCTTGCAATATTATCCTTGTGGCATCATCTGCACACAAAAAAATAATAGAGGGAATCAAATTAGCAATGAAAGGGCATGCTTCCCTTCTATTAAGTCAAAAAACTGAGGAACTGCAGACACACAAACAGCAGAATACAAACCAAAATAGATAACCTTTTAGAAAATAAAATGAACAATTATACGACTTTGATTATATAATGAAATCTTCAATCAAGAAGTTCAATACAACAGTTTTATAAGCTATCATTTAGAGGATAAATCAAAATAGGCAGAAAGTCCGCACTTAATACTCACAAGGTAGAACGTCTTTGTATCTATTCTTGTCCATATTCTGAGGTACCTTTGCACATGTAACAGCCAATCCTGGTTTCTTTCTATAAAGTTGCTGCAAGACAGAAGAAAAATGGTAGGATTTTGAGGGACGTGACTATGCTATACACACACTAAATACATTCACATGAAAATACATAGACAAAAAAAAAAAAAAAAAATTTCGAGTTATTTTCTTTAATCTTTTTCCTAACCATCTGCAAAATTCACCTGAGAGATTTTTTGTATTTTTTTAACATGACAAGAATTTCTGGTTTTGCTAGCCCATCATCATATCTAGAAGAATTTCGGGGGGGGGGGGGGGGGGGGGGGGGGGAAGAGGATGTGTAAGAGTCATTGATATAAACTGTTCCCTGCAAGGTTGCCTTTTTCTTATAAAACTGTGTGCCAGAAGGAAAACAGAGGTTGGTGGTGGAAGAAATGAGCAATAAAAGACATCAGAAGAAAAAATAGCTGCAGACCGATATTTTCTGGAATCAACTGTAATCCAAAAAATTCAAACAAACTTCTATTCTCTGGACTAAAACCATCACATACAATCCTGCAAGTACCTGAAAAAACAAAGCTTCAATGTATCACAATCTCTTAACATGTGACTCCCCTTCTTTTGGGCCACCCCCTGTCTTGCAAGCTTTATCTGGAGTAAATGTAGGCATACAAGCGTATAACGAAAATAATTTTTAAGGTCAAAATGCCTTAAGCACATCGTACAAGACAACAAAAGATACAGAGGGGGAAAACCAACAACAACAATGAAGAAATGCAATTATACAACTACAGTTTTTCTGTATTAAATACACATGAAAGCAACTTACAACTGAGTTATTAACCTGGCTGTGCCAGAGTTTTATATACTTAATTGAACACTTACCAAAGAGCTCATTATATCTTACATGTTTAATGAAGATTTAGAATATGGTTCCATACATAAAATGGAATGAAACAAATAGGAGGCTAAAATCCCGTACTTCGGTTGAGAGAAAAGGAACAACACACAAAGTTTATTTTACTGTGAGATTTACTGAATCCTAAGACTCAGTATCACAGCTCACCACGTTTTTCAACTTGAACAGCATAAACAAGCCATGTGAGAAGAGAACTTGATGATATATGTAACCGAACAGCTTCTATCAGTTATAACTCAAGTTCCGTTTTACTAGAGCCAAGTTGCGATTTCTGCTTTTTTGGGAGACAAGGAAGAATAACTTAACATTAAGTAACAATTCTGAAGCTTCATTATTGTTGCCTGGCAAAAAGTCATTTGCCATTGACAGACTTCTTAAATTCTGCTTAAGTGGAGGAAGATATTCTGGAAAGACTTGATTATTCATAGTCTAGTGGCTAATTATTTACTGTTTTACTAATGTGAATGGAGAGTTTGAGAGCCACCAAAGCTGATGAGGTGATGCTGCAATTGTCTCTGCTTCTGAAGATCACTAAACAATGAACTCAAAGAAAGAAGGCCACTAAGCTGTCCCCTAGTTTATTAGATTTCAAAAAAGTTTTGCACTTTTTTTTGTAACATCAGTAATACCCTTTTATAAATGCTGTCAGGAAAAAAGTCATAGAGGATCAAATATCCTATGAAGATTATTACAGGAACTTTGTGCACAAATTTAGTCAACAACTTTGACAATTAACAAAGCATTGAAAGGCTAGTTCATATCTTTTGAGTTACTGTTTCAATAGCCAACAGACTCATTGCTATTGCTGCCTTGCAACTAGTGCTGTGGATTTTGTGAAGCAGCTATGAACCATATAGTCTACAATTCCTTAAAAAAAGGGGTAACTCTCAGAAATCTTGGAAACAAAGCAAACCTCAAAAAGAGTGGTTATGCATTAAGCAATACCGCACCTCTTCAGCCACCACCATTAAATCTTACAGCATTTGAAAAAACAGTGAAGGAAAAATATCAACATGGGGAAAAATTGTACGGCTGTTCTAGAAGTTTTCAGCATCAGAAAGGGTTACTCCAGAACTCAACAATATGAAATTTATAAATCATAACAACCAGGGTTTCTCCAAAGTTACTATAAATGTTTGGATCCACAACAGCAAGACAAGCACAAACATACATACGCTGTCCTCCCTTGCCATTAGAGAAGCAGCTAAATTATCTTTTGGAATTTCTTACGCTAACACTGAAGGAAGTAATTTAATAAACTATAAAAACATTTTATTAGTCAGTTTTCTATGACATTCCTTGCTAGCACATCGGAGAACGTGACAAACATTAATTCATTAATCTATACAGCAGTTCTTCCAAGTCTCATGCTATACGCAGGGGAATCTCACCTATGAAGTAATCTGCCCAAGAAGTAACCATCAGTGTTTTAGATCGTCAGGGAGAAATGCCACAGAACTGGACATTACAAATGTTCTGCAAACAGAAATTAACATTCCAACACTTTCATATCAACCTCTAAGAGAAGATGATGAGGAATGGTCAACTTGATCCTGTTATTCCATGAAAGAAGGCAACACATGAGAACTTGAAACCCTAACTTAAGGTATAATAGATGTTTTAGAAATGTCACTGAGGAGTATGGAAAAGGAAACAAAGTACAAGACTGACCTCTGTCAAAACCCCACTATTCTACTCAATAAAATAATTAAGAAAAAAAAAATTTAGCGAGCTTTGGGTACTTGAGCTAGAAACATGTTAATTAAAACACATTTTTCTCAGCAGATGATGTTTTATGTAAGACTGATAACTCATTCTTCCCTATCCTAAGTAGTGAAGGGTGAAACTGGTGGGCAAGTCACATTCTTGCTCTCTTGAGATAAGACTGAACAGGAGCAATGAGATTTCCAATTAATCAAGCCCTTACATTACTTGCTGGTCACAACTATTGGTCTATATTAATGGCATTTGAGTCTATATTAATGGCATTTGAGAGTTGAGTATTACCTACCTCAAACTGAATAAGAACAGTCCCACTTTCCAGCCCTTTCCTTAGCTGCTCCATAGACTCCTCCAGTGTATCACCACCATATTCAGAACAGATAGGAAGACGAGATTCTGGGAGGTTGTGGGAATCAGCTTCATCTTCTGATTTAGGCTCCACAAACTGCTGAACTACTGAAAGATGTATTGAAAATTAAAATCCGTTACATACAGCATTAATGTCTTTAAAACACATACTAAAATTTACCAGCTTGCAAGAACAACAAAGTTTGCAAAGACAAGGCCACAGGAAAGCAAATAGCAACGCATTTAACTGCATTTCTTTATGTACTGTATTACTGTATTACTGCAGAAACTACTGAAAGTAAAGTGTCCTTATGACCTTTCAGAAAATGCAGGTGCATATCTATGAAGGCAAGGAAGTTGACTTCCAAGCACAAAGAGTTTTTTGCTGCAACCTTGTCTTACAGAATGAACTGCTGAATAGGCTAATGAATCACAACATCCATCATGGTAAAAAGCAAATGAGTTTTGCCTAAAAAAGTTTAGAGCATAATTAATGGAATATCTCTATAAGAAGCTTATACAAGTTTGGACCCCCAACAGCAAAATGAACACATACTTACATTGTACTCCCTTGCCATTAGAGAAGCAACTGAATTATCTTCTGCAATTTCTTATGCTAACATTGAAGGAACTAACTTAATAAACTACAGAAAAATTTATTAGCCAGTTTTCTATGACATTCCTTGCTAACATGTTCAAGAACATGACAAAACATTAATGAATTAATCTACCCAGCAGTTCTGTCTCTATGAAAGCTATTGTATCACCAAACGTGTCCAGCTGTGGTTATTCTCTGCAATGATCAGAATGGCTCATACCTGCCAAACTTCAGAAAATGGGGAGCCGTTTGTACTCATGCCTATACAAACGACTGGCATGGGGCCACAGGTTATCTTTAGCTAAGAGCAGACTTCTCTTATCTGCAAGTAGGAAGGGGACTAGAAAAGTTAAGGGAAGACTAAATACTGCATAGAGCCAGTGGAAACGCCTACAATAATAGGAGCAGGACTGTTCAGGGAAAACAAGACCAAGAGCCCATCTGTCTTCCTAGAAACACAAGAAGTTTTAAATAAAGTAAATGCTACAGAAGCACATCTCATTTAGGCAGTTTTATTCCCTCCTGTTTCCCACTGATGCATAATCCCTTCAGATTTTTAACTCTGTGCAAAGCCCTTCCATAATCGTGTGTGTTAAGGTCTTACCATAGCTCTTAAGGAAAGTAAATAATAAACTAGAAGTTTCACACCATCTGAAAGGTCTTGGGATCTGCATGTGTTTAAATATGGACCAAGCAAAACCAGGCTGGATGGGTTCCCCATATTTTAAATATACAGGCTTAAGACCCTGCATGTTTCAGAGATTGTCTCCTGTTTGCTGGCAGCAGTTTAGCAAGCAGCTAGCACAGGTCAAGCTCAGTATTGTCAGAAAATGTCTGTTGTAAGAATGGAAAGAAAGAAAAGGAGGGGGGGAAGCAGCTTATTTGACTTGTTTCATTGTATAATTGTGTAATTGTGCTGGGGAACAGCCAATGGGTATTTGCAAACCCACAATTGGGGATTTGCGAAATTATGCTATATTTACAAAAAAACCCACCCAAACTTTTGCAAGGGACTATTTGTTCTCATAGATTTTTAGACTTAAAAAATAAGAAGAAATTCTATCTTGATAGATTCTTTGTTGCATTGGTAAGAACCTACAGAGTTAAAACTATTTGCACTACTAATTCAAATGCAGGAAGATCTACTTTTTAGCACAGATCTATTCCCAGTGCACTGAGAACACATCTATGTAAACAGAAGAGGGTGTAGCACCAACCATAAGAGCAACAGTCTCAAAAACATTAAAAGTGAATAAAATTAGCCCAGTTACCTTTCCGCCTGACCAAAAGTGCAAGCTCTCTCGTGTGAGATTCTCTGCTGGCTTTTATGAACATGACCACCTGGTCATGCGTGTGCTCTGAGATATCTCGGCCATTAATTAATAGTATCTGATCACCTTCATTCAGTTTTGGAATGCATTTATCAGCCTGTTTCAGGACCAAAGAAACACATTAATGTCATTGCATCCAGTCACGTAAGCAGGAACACATCAGGATATTAAGTTCATCATGTAAACAAAGTCTTCAGAGTTCCCCTGAAAAGGTTTCATCTTCTGTATCAGAAGTTCTGTCAAAGGATTCAGATCTAAAGCTGTCTGTCTTGCTTCAAAGCCTCTCAATGAAGATGAGAAAGAGTTCAAACAGCACATTGATAGCTATAAAAAGAATTCGTATTTATCAAACAGCCATCATCAGATTGCTCTTAAAGATCTAAATTTCAGACTCCAAGCCTCAACAACCACTGGTTATAGCCGTTTGAAAATGAATTTCTGGAAAAAGCGTTTTGGGCACATAAGATAACATGCTTCAGTTTTTATGCAGTGAATACTGAGAAGTCCAAACATGACTTTGATGAACACAGTTTAAGTAACATGACATTCCCCAGGCATGCATTTTTTAACATTTAAAGAAATCCATACACATTTCATATTTTTGTTATTTATCAGATTCTTGTTTGGTGGACATCAAATGATACCTACAAATAGAGAACGTTCTTCCTCACTTCATTCACTGAAAGCTTTAACAAGAAGATGCAGGTAAGTACTCAACCTATGATACTCAAGTACCGTGGCATTTGTGACATCCTTTTGCTACCTATGCTGCAGAGAACACTAAAACAAAGTTTTCCCCATCTCAAATGAAAACTTATATTATGTCTTGTCTTGGATACAGCAATTTAGATTAACTGCTGAACTCTAGGGTTTGTTTGGCTTTTTTCTGCCACACTTAGTATGCTTAGCTCTAAGTCCAGTGCAAAGCAATTCAACCTATGGCCAGAATATGATGATGATGCTATGAAGATGATTAAGGGACTAGAGCATCTCTTGTATGAGGAAAGGCTAAGAGAGCTAGGCTAGAGAAGAGAAGGCTCAGGGGGGATCTTGTCAATATATATAAATACTTGAAGGGAAGGTGCAGAGAAGATGGAGCCAGGCTCTCTTCAGTGGTGCCCAGTGACAGGACCAGAGGCAATGGGCACAAACTGAAACACAGGAGGCTCCATCTGAACATCAGGAAACACTTTTTTTACTGTGAGGGAGACATTGTGGAGTCTCCCACCTTGGAGTATTCAAAAGCCACCTGAACATGGTTGTGGGCAACTGGCTCTTGAGCAGGGAGGGTTGGACAAGATGACCTCCAGGTCCCTTTCAACCTTCTGTGATTCTGTGATATGAATGTGCAGGATTCTACAACCTTTGAGTGTCAAGTAGCGTAACAATTTTATTGATATCCTAATTTTTATTTTGTCTAGGAAGTACCCAGCTACACAAGAGTGATATACTTACATATACACTCCATTTCATTTGTTACATGAATGAGACATAGACCTTTACTGTTATTCTCTATTCATAGTTGTTCCCTGTATTTCCTTAATGCCAGCACGGGTTCCCTGAACTTTATTCATCCAATGTTATTAGCACTATCAAAAAAACATCACCAACCCCCCAAATGTGAACAAGATGTTCTAATTAGCCCCGGTCCTGGTTATGCCTTACACTGATGGCTCCTAAAGTAAGTTTATCAGTGATGTACTACATTACCAAGTAAAAAATAGGAAGAGATGGAAAGGAGAAGTGATAGTGATAGAACCAACAAGAAGAAAAATGCAGAATAAAAAAAAAAAAGGCAAGAATATGAAGACGACAATAAACTGGGAGCCACTTGTGTCAGAGAATAAAGTAAAAGGACAGAAAACTTAAAGACATGTATGAATGCCACAAAACAGATAAAGGAGAAGAGAAAGAAGAGAGAGAAAAGAAAGATGTATGCAAGAGGAAAAAATCCCAATCAGAAAAGCTGCTTAAAAATTAAAAAAAGGAATAGTTTCCCCCAACTTTTTCCAAAGAAATAAGGAAAGAAAATGATGAAGGATATAGGGAAGACTGACTATGATTAACAAAAAAGATAAACGTAAACAGAAGAAGAATGGGAATTAGGAACAGCCATGGTGTTCAACACTGATTTAACTAGGTATTCACATGGCCTGGTTTCGGCAGGGATAGAGTTAATTTCCTTCCTAGTAGCTGGTACAGTGCTGTGGTTTGGATTTAGGAGGAGAACAATGGGGGTAATACACAGATGTTTTAGTTGTTGCTAGGTAATGCTTACACTAGTCAAGGACTTCTCAGCTCCCCATGCTCTACCGACTGAGAAGGCTGGAGGTGCATGAGAAGCTGGGAGGGGCACAGCCAGGACAGCTGACCCAAACTGGCCCAAGGGACATTCCATACCATGTGACGTCATGCTCAGTACATAAACTGGGGAAAGCTGGCCGGGGGGGCCGCTGCTCGGGGACTGGCTGGGCATCGGTCGGCGGGTGGTGAGCAATTGCATTGTGCATCACTTGCTTTGTGTATTATTATTATTACTACTACATTATTATTATTATTATTATTTTATTTCAATTATTAAACTGTTTTTATCTCAACCCACGAGTTTTTCTCACTTTTACTGTTCCGATTCTCTCCCCCATCCCACGGGGGTGGGGGGGAGTGAGCGAGCGGCTGTGTGGTGCTCAGTTGCTGACTGAGGTTAAACCACAACATCACAGCTCCCCAAAAGCTCCCTTGCCATATTTTGCACAATTTACAAAAGCAAGACTGAAGAATGCAACTATGAATGATCGATTGATTTAATCACTCTGAAATATTATTGTTTGAGATATAAATTAGTCTCTAGTGATACAAAGACCATATCAGGTCAGTCTAGGAGAGTTAAGAAGTCAACAAGAACATGGACTGAATGGTTTCAGATCTCCTGTATTTGCCTATAATTTAGATTTCTTGGCTGGTTGCTGGCTATTACTCTTTATTACAGATGGAGATTAATATCTTTGCTCAAATAAACTTTGTTAATCATGTGACATGTTAATGCCTCAGCTCTCTTACTTGAATCATCTGACTATATAAAATGTATCTTGAATGAGAATTAATTCCTTCCATGTAAGCATAATTTGTAGATTTTTTCAGATACTGAGCTCTTCCAGACAATTAATTATGTCAAAGGCTTCCTGTCCTATTGACACACCCAATGTTTCATTTTATGCTAATCACCTTGTTATTGCTCCAAGAAGCATGCATACTATTTTTCAATTAGAAGCTCTATTAAATAAAACCATAATGACTTCTTTAGCACCTTAGGACATTAATACTGTTTGTGGGGAAAAAAAAAAAATCAGTATAGGACTTTAGTTAAAAAAAAGTACCAGATTCAATAAATGGTTGTCCAGATTCAATAAATGGTTAGATTTCATGCTCTCCCACAACAATTTTGGCTACTCCATTCCACAATCCTCCCAGCATACTAGATTGCTGGTATATTAGAGGGGGATTTTTAAAAGAACTTTAGGACATGAAAGGGAAAATAGTGCCGTATTTTGTTGAGTAGATTTGCTTCCTCTCCTCCACAAATAATACAGATCTTTTTGTAGCAAAGTGGGAAAAAGTGACCTACAAAATTCAGAAACAATCTTAGCAAATAATATTACCAAACAGCATCCCTGAGGACACTTTACAGGGTAATGAGTGAATCGAGAGCAAGTTAAAATAGCAAATACAATGAAGGAAAGGCATCATTGAGCTAAAATAACGTAAAAATGCATTCCACAGACTGCTTTAACTTGAACTTTCAAATACCAGCTACATTTCATTAAACAGTCAGGAACAGGTAAAATTTAGTTTATGGAAAACAATATGTTTTAATACTGCTGTGCTCTAAAAATAAGTATAATTTTTTCCTCTTGCTGTAACATGGTGTGATTTCTATAACACTACTGTTGAGTATATTGTATTGGATGACTGTTTCCAATTTATTCCCTGACCCTTGATAACTTGCTTGCTTGGTGGCTTACTAGGCTGGAGAGCTAATTGGGAACTTGCGTCTATGTCTATGCCACTCACTGGAGACACTAAAATGAAGTCTGTAAGTTAGAAGTCCAGTCCTTTTCCAATCCAAGAGAAAAAGACAGATCAATACTCCCCAGAAGACAATCTGAATCTGCCAAAGGAAATCGCTGCCTCTGGAGAAGTATCTTTCATTCTCCGATTGTGGAATGAGTCTGCCCTACGTTAACTTCAGTATCTCAAACCACCCTTAAGAAGCTTGCTAGGTTTACTGTGAATCATTTTAAGGACTGTTTTATTTTTGCTTCATGGACTTAAGTTATAATGATAATTTCGTACTACTCTTATTCAGAAGATTCTTGTAGTTCATAAAAGAGTGCTATGCACTGCGTAAGTCAAGCCACAAATCATAAATGTGACAAAAAACTTCTCAAACAATCTGTTTTAGCTTGATTTACATCATGACATGTAGATATCAGTCCTGTGACTGATTATCAAACTTCAGAAGTCTACAAGATACAGAGTACATAGGATTTTTAGGATTAAGCCAGCAATATTTCCTATCGAGTTTGCACTAAAATTATTTTGAGTTGGAAAATACACTTTGGAAGAAGGTGAATGAAAAAATTTTGAGATAAGATAGCATATGTCCTCTCAAATTTATGTACTAATTATTTAGAAAAAAATTACCAAGATGTTATATTACTATTATTATTTGACAATTCAACAGAAGAATGTAACGGCTGTACTGATTCTATTGAGTGTTCCAACTAGTCCATAAATATTTCCAAAAGCAAAAACCTATGGCAAAATAAGAACAGAGCAAACATATTCTGCACCCCCTCTCCCCTGCCAAGGACTCTCCTATCCTATAAATATTTTTAGCCCTAAGGATTTCCTCAGCCTATTGTGGTTTGTCTATTCAGTAACTGCTAGCAGGTTTTTCTCCCAACTATTTGTCCTCTCCTGACCACCCACAAAATTATTTTAACCACAGCAGCTTCTGACAAGGAGTTTCACAGGTCTACTATCTCATGCATGAAGAACTACTTCACTAAGCATGAAGAACCTGACTTTCACTAACTTAATTTGGTAGCCTGTAGTTGTTCTACTGGAATCTCCTGCTCACAGTGCTCCTAATCTTGCAGATCTCTACTACATCTCCCTTAAACTAGTTCTTTTTTCTGCAGGGGGCCAGACTACTCACTTCTTTAATGAACACTGTTCCGTATCTTCAGTCATTGCTCTCGCCCCTCATCAAGCATTTTCCAGTTCAAGATGCACTTTTTGAGATGACGGGGGAAACAAACATGCTTTCTACTGGTGTCTTGTTTGGCTAACGCTTCCAGATCTTTTCATCTGTGGTTTAAGAAACCACTGGTCAAATCAATTTCTAAAGAGAACAGCTCAGCTGCCATCTCATACTGGTTATGGGTTTCCAAATTCCTACGTGTACGGACCTGAGAGTGGTGGAGGGACTAAGAAAGGGAGAGATTAAAAGTCTGAAGAATTTACTTACAGGTGATCCTGGAGTTATTCTTGATACCACTAATGGCATTTTTTGATCTACACCACCCTAGAGGAATGTCAAGTAAACAACAACCATAAATATATCATTATAATAAGCATAAGCAGCATTTAAAACAAGTAATCACTTATTTTTGTTTTTATATAAGCTTTATGCTCTGTCATTATAGGCAGGGTTAGTAAGACTGAATTTCCATCAGTAAATGGGGGGGGAGGGTGTGGTGTCTTTAAATCTACCAATTTCCAGTAAACTAGAACCAGTGCCTTTGCTTGGCCATATATTTTAATAGGCAATAAACAGATCAAATGCAGCATTTATTCTAACCCTACCCTTTCAAGCAAGTCTAATTCAACACTTGAACTTGCAAGGTGGACAGTGTTCTTAGATGTTGTGAGGAACCTGCAAGGGACCAGGTAGGATCAAAGTTCTGGACACCTGTACTCTCTTATTCTCTTTACATGACGTTCTATCACTGCCCCACCAATAAATGCCCAAGGTGAAAAGATCAAACTCTGCCCCGATTTTGATAATATGGCTCCTTTACACTATCTGCTTAAATGGAATTTCAGTGAAGGAATGTCAAAAATTTACAATAGTCAATTATCAATTGCCATTTTCTTCATAAATTAATTTTCACCTTTCCAATATGATTTTTAATGGATATATTCAATTGGATAGCACAAAATATTTAACTTGTTTTATAATACAGAGGTCCAATTTTCCAGGAGTTGATGCCTAAAATTAGGCTTCCAAGTTAATATTTAAGCAGACAAATAGGCAATCTGCTTTGGAAGCGTGCCATGCCCATAATATATGCAACTAAAAACCACAGAACTATTAGAGGCTTATTTCTGTAAATGCTGCTTTAGCATTTAAGGATTAGGCTGCCACTTCTAAAATCTCTCGGTCCGTAAGAAATTCCTGTAGAATATACTGCTTTCTCCAAAGCACTGCATTAAAAATGAAAAATAATCATAAAGTCAAAGCATAGTATCTCTATAAAGCATTTAAAAATAACTAAAAGATTGCTGTTTTACCTTTAGATTAAATCCAAACTTCCCGTCTTCGTCTGGTATGATACGCACCAAAAGTAAATCTCCCTCAATTAGATCATTCTGCAATACATAGAAAAAACAGACCAAAACTTTTCTGATTTTTAAAAGAAAATACCAGGAAATTAGAAAATAGTGCATCCAAATTTAGATGTGCTGAACAAGTATACTCTACGTAAATCCACATTTAAAATAGGAAGAAGCTGTTACAGAATACACTCATGATTGTAACCTTTTAAATTGTAAAAATAGCAACATACGTAGCAGCAAGTTCTCTGCTTGCTCTGTCCTAACACTGTTACTCTCATCTCAGCTTTCTCGATTGATAGCTCCTATTAAAATTTTCAATGTGTTGTCTTTACTGAAGGTGACTTAAGAGGAAAAAAAATGTTAGGTGCAACACATTTGAATCAATTCTGCTCTGAGGACTATGAAGTGACTACTTTTTTCCCAATTTTTTTCCTGTAAATGGGTGCACTGGTCTCTTCTGCAAGTGATCCACAAGCCAGAAGGATTAAAAGTTGGCAAGCAGCTACTGGACAGGCAGGCTAGGAAGCTGTCCAGCACCACTCTGGAAAAGGCTGGAGAAAGGGGAGGAATGATCCACTACTGTAACGCTAGCAGGGAGCAGCTGCTCTCTAGCCAGCGCAGAATTCAAAGGATGATGTTTAGCAACCCTAAAGAGGAGATGCCTGGGATAAAGCAGAGTTGTGTCTGCTATCAAGACATACAGCAGCTTGAGTTATCTCATCTTTCCTTAGAGGAATAAGATTTAATCACGTAAGTATTCCCATTCCACTAGGAACCTCCCCTGGAGATGCTTCTGGAAACCTGGACACTATGGAAATCAGTGTAGTTGGCAGGCTTGCCTATCATACTGTGTACACAATCCTGGATAAATTTGAGTAGTAGAGACAAGATTTATTCTTATTACTGCATAAAATGTGCTCATCCTGGAGTATAACCATGCTTTTTGTGGGTTCTTAATCTACAGTTCAAAGCTACATTTAGTACTAGTTTTGACTTTAAAAGAAGGCAATTGAGCATACCTTGTCGCAGTAGTACTGACTGGAATCTTCTGTAGAGCTACTTTTTGTAACATTGTCATACGTTTCTAAGAACTGTTTATCGACCCCTTCCAATGGGTAAGAGCCAGAAATGTTACCAACTCCATTTGGAGACTGAGCCAAGGCTTTAGGTGAGGCACGGGTCAGAGAACTCCGCGTTGGACTGTTTCCCAATACATTCCTTTATTAAAAAAGGATAAATAAATATTACAAAGGTATCGTTATCCAGATTTTTAAATTAAATAGTAAAACATACAAATGCACTGCCCAGTTAAAAGAGCAAGCCAACTTCGTACTTTAGATTTAACTCCACTTCTTGAGGTGCAGGGTAACAGGATTGGAGTATGATCTATGCCTATCATTTGACCATTGGACATCCAGAAGAACGGACAAAACAAAACTAGACTAGCAAAAACATTTTTAGCAAAATATTTGGATGTCAGCACTGAAAGGCACTGTTGCAGTGGTACAGGAAATCACAGTAACACGAAGAGAGCTGAACCCCAGGGAAAAGGCACTTCAGTTGCCAGTCCTACCCATGAAAACCTTTTGCCGTGATTCCATTCTCATTCTTGCAAAGCACTTGTTTTTCATTCCTCCCTCTTATGAGTGCCATCTCAACCTTATCCCTCTGGGAGAAGGTGCTTTGCAGACAAGCCATGGTAAATTGTCAGAGAAACAGGAAATGAAGTGACAATGAAAGGTTTAATGGCAGTTAATATATTCTGTCGTTGAGGTAGCTATAACCATGAAGAAGATCCAGAATTAAATGGGGGTGCAGACCTGGCCTAGTGAGTCAAGACCCTTAAAATTCAAGGATAACAAAAACGGGTAAGTAAATGAACACCTCAAATCTTAGAATTGGCCAAATTGCCTGGTCATGCTCTAGGACCATTCAAACATTAATTCAGCTACATGCCCTCTTCTGAAGAGGACATGGAAATGCAGACCTCTGTCTAATACAACTAAACCCCTTCTTTAATTGGATCAAACTCACAGATACCATACCTACGAACTGCTCTGTCTTTATAAATACTACATAGTACTTTGTCTATGTACTGTCTGGGGGACATAAACTTCTGTCCTGGGAAAAGCTCGGGAATAGCTCAGACACTGTTTCACATCACTATCACACAGCGCTGCGTATGGCAAAAACTGAGTCCTAGCTACTTGTATTACCCCACTGCAGACAGACCTTTCACTTACAGGACAGGTCATCACGCTCAGTGGCAGTACAACTTGCAGGAATACTCTGCACTGCTACTGACAACCCAGCACTGCAATGAAGCATATTTGTTCCTTGGAAGTACACGGGCTGTTAGTTGTTAATTGCAGTTTATCCCTAAAAAGCAACATCAAATTCTCACAGGGTTAAAGTAGCAGAAGTATATGCAAGTAAACCCTGGCACTGAAATCTGTAAATTCAAACATTCATCTCTGCTCTGGTACTAGTCTAACTACATATGTGAGCTTTTCTGAACCATTTCCAGCAGCCACTGCTAGCTGTCAATGAAGAAGTAATACTACGCTACAGACAAATGTAGCCTAGGCTTTTAACATACAGGACTCGCACTGCAGCAAAATTTAATAATGTGAACACTTATTTCTCAGCTTGTGGAAATCTGACTGCAACAAACGTAAACATTCTGAAAGGTGCCATCAAGCAAACTTGTTCTTGCCATAATATTGCTGATGTTCAATTATATTATGTGTACTTGGCAATGGGAACGAAGTGTTTTGTGCAACATTTGCAGAATTTTCAGTTATTACAGGAAAGATTCTTTTCAGTGTTCGGGAGATTTTATTCACTTGGCGCTCTCAGTAATTTGAAAACACTTTGAAGTAGTGAACTATAATGTCACTTAAAGGAATTATACTGTCAAAAATCTTGTTTTTATCTGATAGCTTCCAGGACTCTTCACGATTCCTGTGAGGTCAATGGTAAGCAAGTAGGAACATTGTATATGTAAATACATCCCAATAAGTTTTTCAGAACATAGTAACTTAAAAAAAAAAAAACAAAACACAAAACAAACAAACCCCAAAACATTTCACTTACAAGTTGATATTACAGATCATAATGATTTTTCAGTGTAGAAAAAAAATTAACAATACCAGAAAAATATGACAAATTATTTCAGTTAATGCCTTCTGGCACTACATAAAGTGTTACCAGATTAAATTACCAGTGGATTTTTGCATCATTAAACTTTTACAACGGTTTTTAACCAACTTTTTTGTTAATAGCGATTAGGTGTGTATTAGGACTTAAGACTTTCCACATCCTGATCCAAAAACTTATTTTTTTTCCCACAAATCTTTACAATCTTCATTGGTTTATACAATTATTTGTGTCTCCTAACCATACAAGACCAGTACTTTGAAAAATCAGTTCAAGTTATGTATTTTATGATAGATCTTTAAGCTAGAGATTCTATAGTAGAAAGTTCAAAAAAAAACTCACTTTGGTGATTCTTGTTCAGATGACCTGTTTTAAAAAGAAAAAGTAAATGAACATTTTTTCTTCAGGAAAACAAGAACTAAACTCTAATAAAAAAAAATATGCCTGCATAAAAGCCAAAAAGCGTGCTAACAGTAAATTAAAGAATACTTAATCCTATGCTGAAAGTCTGAATCAGACAATTATGGAATTTATGAAACACTCAACAATAATCCCAGGGCAGCTCTAACCACACACTTCCACTTTTGGCACAAGCCCAACTACAGACAACACACATCTGCTACGGCAACTTAAACTATGTAGGAGTTTACAGGGGCAATTATTTAGCAAGACACGCTACATCACTTAAGAAAGTTTTAGATGTGGATCACAATGACTACAGATGTCACTGACTGTATTTTGTAAAAAGTCAAATGTGGCAAAATCTTTATGTATAGGTAACAAGAAATGAGCATAGGCTCATTCAGAAGCATGAATTTTCTTACACATTCTCATAATACAAGAGCAGAACAGATGTTGACAGAGAACTTTAAGATAAATCATAACTAAAGCAGAAGTGGTTACACAGATGAGGACAATCTAGCACGGAAAAGAAATCAAAATTTGCAGTACATAGCATTTTCCAAGGCAATTAGCTTCATCAGGAATCACCTGAAACAGTGAGCTAAACTATTTTACATCAATTAAAACAACAGCTGTGATACTAAGATAAATTTGAAAGTAAAAGTTACCAAAAAGGTCCTTGCAAAGCAAAGTAAGTTTAAAGCAGATGGGATAGCTTTACAAATTTAATTAAGTAGTGACCAAAAAACCTGGAGTGATACAAGCTCATGCTGGAAAAATACAAACATGAAGTAGTTTGGTTTGAATGCAGAGTTGTTGAATTGTCAAGTTATAGGAGGGAATTCACATTATACAGTTAAATTTTCAATTATTGTTCTCTAAAACAACCTCAGTACTAAGAATTACGTACTATGTTTCATCAAAACTACAGTAAAAATAGCATCAGCATCAGTCTAGTCAAGTTTCCTTATATGTATTCTACAATATGAAGAAATTCTTCCTTGAGAAGCAGAGATGGTGAAGCTTGATTCCCCTAAGAATTTGTGGAGGTTCAGGTTATGTGTACTTTTAATTTTTTTTAAAGGCACTAAACTTCTTCCTTTTTTACTGCAGTCATGCCTTCCCTTCTGATTCCACTGACATCCACCCCCATGCTCCCACAAATACCTCTGGTTCTCCTTGTTTGCAATCCCCATAGTATTTTTACTCCCTAAGTGCCAGCAGTGCAGAGCAGACCCTTTGGGAACATGCACTCACTTGCTGCCTGATCAGCCCACATCTAAACGGAACAGACAACCATTGAACCTGTACTGTAATCGCTCAGTTTAAGGGTTTTTCTTCTGCCTAGTCACTGACTTTCACTAATCTCGTAGAAAACTTTGCATCTCGGAAAACTCAACTCCTACATTAGATTTGACTGCAATCGTCCAGACGTTCTGAAGTGGGAACAGAGGCAGACAGGCAGTGCAATGACATAAGCCTTATTTCCTTAGGAAGTCATGCTAAAAATAAAGAAACATTGAATTTATTTTCATTTAAGCTAATTGATTTCCTTGTGAGGCAAAGAACAATGAAACTGTACATCTTTTCTACATTTTGCCACAGTAGAGCTACAGCTCTATTACCAAATTCTATGTGGAATTCACATTGCCATAAGTTAACCCCTTTCAAAAGCCTTCACCAAAAATTTACACCCCGTAAAACTGTAATGCAAACAGACACAATGCCCCTATTTTAATATATCTCCCCTCTTTCTCCCCCCAACAGAGTGAGGTCATTTGAGACAGAAAACAACAACTTGGGCTTCCAGTCATATAATGAGTATAAACATACAGCAAATTTTTCATCATCTCACCAATACATTTGGAGACTTAGATGTGGGCTATAAATTCTTAGTAATATTTGCTGAACGTTTATCTGTTGAATTATTGCACTTTAATTCAAACGTATCAGCTCTGAAAGAGTTACTGAATCATTCTGTAACCTTTTAAAGTGGAAAAAGGTAAGCAAAAATTTGACCTCGAAGGCAACCAAATTCAATGCTTAAAAGAACTCATCAGGGACAATGCAGCTTTCCTAAAGTCCTTAGTAGCTCAGCATGCTATAGCTGCAGAATATTGATCTCCACAACTTAAATAGTATTTCTAACATTTGATTATTCACTGATATGTTAACATGAATAACTAGATGATCTTTTCTGGCTATACAGTATTCCACATTTTACTAAGGTATCTTCCTCATTTCACAACATAGGACAAGGACCATATTTTAAGTCAGTAAAAGAGAACACTCACCAGACCAGCCATTCAACTTTTTCATCAAGAAAGAGCGCCCTTCCTTGCAAGGAGATTAAGCTTTCCATTGGTGCAGCTAACAAGCAAACACTGTAAAACTGCAGGTAATTTCTCTTCTTTACTCTACAATATGTCTAAAATGATGCCATTTCAGTCTTTCACTCACTGTGGATTGCTCTGTCAGTGATAATCTTTATAATAGAACTCTTTGCCCTGAAAAAAAAAAAAATCTAACTCTCCTTTTCTGTCAGGAGGACAGAAAGGAAAGGTCTTAAGAAAAGACCCCTCCTCCCCATTTTGGTGTGCCCTAGCAGGGAATTCTGCTATTCTGAGAACTGAGGATGATAAACTACAGCAAAGTAAAACCCCGAGAGAAAAGGGACAACTGAAACAATAGAACTGTATCAAAACTCCCCCTTTACAAACAACTGAAGGAAACATCTGTAGGTTTATGCCCTTGTGGTGTTCTTGAAGTTCTTAAAGCTTCTTTTATTGTAACACCTGCAGGGCTGGGGAGACTAAGTGTGCCAGCACTTCCATTATCACCTCTTTTCTGAGAGCTCACCATTAAAACCGGGATTATTATTCATAAACCAAATAAGTAGAAGATATTTACAGCAACACTTTTTTGCTGCCTTTTAGAGAAATTTATATACAGAATGACTTGCACAGTTAATGTTCAGCATTTTTACCAACAAAATGACCGTGTAAGAAGGCCACGTACATTCTTTGTACTGCATACTTAAGAGTATCATTACAGAAAAAACTTGCGGACTTCATGGTATAGACAAGTTTTTCAGTGATTTTCTATAAATTCCAAACATCCACATTTGTAAGCTGTTGCCATCACCCATAAAAGGATACTTTCAGTTACTCTGCATTGCCTCTATGGACCATATTCCAGTTTACCCATTTTCCATAAAAGTTTCATGTATTCTGATACTCTGCAACTGCTTGGCTTGCTGCAAACTTTGTCTTATCACAGATTTGCAATTCAACTTTAAGACTTTCTTTTTGGATGCGAAATGATTGTTTTTTGAACTGGCAAGGAAAGTGTAGTACATTTTAATAAGGATATATATTTAAAAAGAAAGGTTTACAAATAAGCAAAATATATACATGTACTAGTTTCATGTATATTTGAGTGGAAGAGCACAGTAAAACTCAAAAGTCTATTAGTAGGAGTCCTAAAACCCTAATTTGAAACTAATTGAAATGTTCTGAGAGCCATTGCCTAGTATTAGAAGGACATCTTCCTTGAGAAAGACTGAAGTACGTGAACAAGGACAACGGACTGTTGTGAAATGCAGCAGATTTTGTAAGAACAAGGAATTGAACACGTCTGTATATAATTAAAAATTAAGGAAAATAACTTAGTTTAATTTTTTTTTAATTATTTGCAATTTTCTACCAAGAAAGTCGTTACTAGGACTTGGCTGAATACATCTGAAGAGTACTTTCATCAACTGTAGTGCTTTAAAAAAATTTGTTCACAAAAGGAATTATATTTTAATTAAAATAACGATGTGTTCCCATAGTACATTCACCAAATCTCACTATGCAGCTACAGTTCATTGTCTATCAAAATGGTAAGCTGAAAGAATTGAACAAATAGAGCATACGTTCAGGAAATCTATTTTCAGTGCAATACCTTCACCAGATGATGCATCACACTTACACCAGGAGCATATATGCACTTCCAGAAATTCATAGCACAGTGCAAGTGAATTTCCTTTTTGTATACTGGTTCATCATTTCATTTCCTTCCCCTCCAACTCTGGCACCGTACACATTATGCCATCTATATCACCAGCAAAAGATAGCTTTAGAATAAAGAGGTTTATAGCTTTGCAAGCATGTTTAAGAGAAAAGCTTATGCAGGAATATATTGCATTTATAACAAGTAGAATTCTGGACTCAAAGTAATTTCGGTTGGAAGGGATCTTGAGAGATCACCTGAACTCTTGTTCAAAGAAGAGCCAACATCAAAGTTAGATGAGGATGTTCAGGTCCTTGTCATGTTGCGCTTTGAGGTTCTCCAAGGATGGAAACACCTCCATCTTTCTGTAAATGCATACGAGGGCTTAACTAATCTCAGTGTGATTTCCCCCCCCCCATCTTTTGAGCATTTCCCTTGCTTGTGTCCATTGCCTCACTTTTTTTGCTGTGCACCTCCAAGAAAAATTAGCTCCATATTCTTGATAACCCTCTTTTGGCAGAGGAAGGCAACAATGCGACTGACCCCTCCTCAACCCCCCTGGCCTTCTGGTTCTCCTCATACATCATACACTCACATCTATGAATGACTACCCAGATTTATCTCACCAATCAATGTATGACTTCAAGATCCATAATGCCTCATCTGTCAGTAAGTTTTCTTACTGACTGATACTATACCTTATCACTTAGAAATGAGTTTTGCAGTACTCTTCTTTCAGGTTAAAGAAAATACAGGTTAATACAGGTTAAACAGAAAATTTCACAGCTAATCTTTTCTGTTAGGCCACTGAGGCTACTCTAAAAAACTACCAAAACACTTGTTCCTACGCAGTCTGCTGTTCTAAACCAACCAGACACCTTTGTTTTATTTAATTACAGAGTGAACAAGAGAAACTGAATACAGTTTAAGTAGCAAGACCCTCCACACACAGCTTTATCAGGTTACTTTTCCAAGCCAATAGTCCAGTTATTTTTTCCCTTAAACTAGCACCTTATATACATAGTTAACTTTATATATTCTTACTAACATGTACCCTTCCCACTCAGAAAAGTGTGTTCAAAAACATGAAAAAGGGCATTAAGAGGGCGAGCAACAGTTATATTAACACTCCAAGCTATTCCACCTATAGTATAAAAACATTTTAAAAAAGCACAAGCCATTAAACCTGAATTTACAAGGTCAAAAATAAGCTCTGCTCCTCACATAAAGGAGAAATTGGTCCTGCATAGGTAACATGAATAAGATTATCCTGAACCACAAAGAAACCTTTGTTTCAGTAACCCTTTGCTTCTAACACCTTCTTGTCTGAAAGAAACACCAGCTTTAATGAGCAACATTCAATTAAGAGGCAAGTGTAGGTGTTGGTAACAACACATGGTCTTCCCACAAAGCCAGATTAAAACCTTAAATCCACGAACAGGGAAAGAGCAGAGGATACTCCACCCTTTTCATAGGGACTGGCTGAAAACCATGCCACTTCCCGCAGTTGGTTTCCCGGAGGTTAAGAGCATTAAACAACACAGTTTTCGTTTCTTGACATTCATTCATTCACTTTCATTCCTCATTTCACTGTGAAGTGTGAACATCTGTATCACACCTCAGGCACCAGAATATGCTTGAGAAAAAGGAAAGGAACATACAGGGAAAATTAAAGTTCAAAGCTCCTTAAATACTACTCGGTTACATGTCTATGTTTTCATGGCAAACCTTGGACCTTGGTATTTTAAGTTCACCAAGTGCTTAAAATGCGCATTATTGAAACATTTGAATCTATAGATTTTATTTTACAACAAATACTTGAACATGAGGAAACAAGCAAACTCATTTTAGTCATTTCAATTTTCACTTATTTACTTGAAGGTAAAGGGTAAGCTAGTTTCTTTCATTCTTTTTCTGTTCTTGTAACAGCTCATCAGTGAAGGATCCTACACATGAACTACTGGGTGTCGTAAGCATTAAGTTACATTCCCTATACATTAGCTACATTTTAAATTTATTAACAAAAAAAAAATTCAATACTGAGAACCAGAACTTGCACTGGGGATGGACAGTGCAGACTTTCAAGACAAAAACTGCCATCGGATACAAGACCAAGCATGTCAGAGTACACGATTCCAAAATATAATCAGCCTCTTGCCCCAGTTAAAGCCAAATTAGATTTGAAGGTTACTGCTTAAATTGAAGACATTTTGGAACTTCCCAACCTGGTCCTGAAACAGTGTCACATACTTCAATATGACTACTTCATTTTTACTGTTGCCTTTTGCCCTCAAATGACACAGTAGCATGCAGATCGCATTAATGTCACGGAAAGGCATATCAGTAACGATGATTTGTTCCTCTACCCCAGTGAGGCTTTCCTCGTTCCACATTTGGAAACTCTAGTGGTACCCTTCTCAAGAAAAACTGCAACGGTGGTAACCTTCAGGTACCATACAAGGCTAAAAAAAGGGAAAATTGTGATCAAAAATAATTCCCTGCACAAGTCCATCAGCCTGCCTTTAAAAATAACCAGCTGTGGTTTAAAACTGTTACACTGAAATGGAAACATTCTTCTCAAAGGCAAGCTCTTCCAGGACCTCTATCCAGGCTACCTATCAGGACAGCAGATGGTCAGGACGGCTTGATGCCAGGTAGCCTGTTAGTATGACACAACTTTGAAAAAACCCCAAATTAAAGCAGCTTTTCAGCAGAGAGAACTTTAGAAATAATAAAGCCTCATAATATAATTTAATTTATTTTCTGTCTTAAAGAAAAGCCGTAAGACTTCGTATTCATAACTCCTCCCTAATGCATACCTCAGTGTTTAAGGACAACTGAAGATATGTAACCTCACAGAACAGAGAGGTTTTCTACCTTACTTAAAATAAGAAATGTAGTAAGTCATTAGCAGCAGTGCTTCAATGAAGAAAATGCAAATCTCAAGAAAAACATCTTCAGGAAAGCTGAAGTCAAGACTAGTGAAAGCCAATTTTAACTGAAAAACAGTTATCAAACTGGTACACTTACCGATTAGTAAGTTTTATCTCAATATTATTCTTGAAGTCATTTTAACAACAAAATAATTGTAGCAGCATGTGCATATGTATGTAGACATGGGATAAATACAGCGACAGAGTGAGTACAAGATATAGTCGGAAGACAGACTAGATCACCCGTTCTGAACTGGTGAGGCACAGCCGTAACAAAAAGTGTGGTATAACACAGAAAGCAACCTATGAGACTTCGGAAGGCTCAGTGTGGGCTCCATGTCTGTGTTAGTGTTAATTTTTCAGCGGCAGTAGCAGTCAGATGAGTCGGACAGGAGTCGGACAGCAGCCGGGCAACAAAGAGGAGAAAGAACCGACAGGGGAAGCTTTTCTTCACAAAGGCTGGGGAGCCCTAGGCTAAACAAAAGTCCTCTTGAAGTCCTCTTCAGCACTGTCTTTGATGACAGGTTTTGTATGCAGCTGTGATTTGAGATGGTTGGCTTAGATAGGCAAACCTATTCATGCCCTGTGAATAAAGCTCTATTTAATATATGTTAATTTGGGATTAGAGCAATTTTTTGTCTATAATACATATGTAATAGACAGCTCCAATCTTTTCTGCAGACACTAATCTGAGAGAGAAAAATTGCTTCTTTTCACTACGTCTGAGCCTCAAATTGTACTTGAATGTGAAAGTACCTCAGATAATTTGGGTAGCAGAAGCAGTCTAGCTACACCAACGAGACTCACAAGCTTGCCCTGATTTTCTGTAGTTCATCTATGCACGTGGTTTGCTCTATTTTCTAATTTTCTTTTTTCCAGTCACAGCCTGTTGGATACACCTCAAATTTAAGTTAGAAGGTAGAACGTTCACACAAAGTACATTTTTAAAACAATCACTGTATTCTTCAGAGAAACAATATAATAAACGACAAAATATTCTTGGCTCTCATTTCCAGTATGCTTATTTAGAAGGATTTAACAGTAAACATAGTTCTAGGTGCTGACATGTTGATACAGCACAACATATTTAAAGAAATGGAAGAAGAAATGTTAATAACTGATGATGTGTTTATGCCCTCTAAACTAAGAGCTGTTCCACATAATTTGTTTTCTAAATTGTGTACTGTTTTTAGAATGAAAATAGAACTTAATTGATTCCCTTAAGTGGGTAAACACAGCAAGGAAGAAAATTGATTATTAAGAAAATAATTATACTTGGTATTGTCAGGAAGTAAAAAAAAGGTATATAGGGTGTCCTGGTTTCGGCTGGGATAGAGTTAATTTTCTTCCTAGTAGCTGGTATAGTGCTGTGTTTCAGATTTATTATTATTATTACTATTAGGATTTTATTTTATTTCAATTATTAAACTGTTTTTATCTCAACCCACCAGTTTTCTCACTTTTACCCTTCCGATTCTCTCCCCCATCCCACCGGGGTGGGGGGAGCGAGCGAGCGGCTGTGTGGTGCTCAGTTGCCGGCTGGGGTTAAACCACGACATAGGGAAGTAAGTGCAGGCGTATGTACTCTGTCAGCAGTGGTGGCTTCTACAGTTCTGATACCCACCAAGGTTCCAAACGTGCCTTGGTAGGATTACGTACACAGTAAGTCTTGTTATACAAACTTTACCTATATTTGTCTCAAAAAGCACTGTACCACAACAGATCAGTTTGAAGGTAGGTCTATCCTGGACCACTTGTCGTTTTGACAGAAAGGACTTAAGACATTACCCAGGGGCTGAAGTGAAACAGGTGAAAACTATACCCCCACCCCTGAAATGCTGATGGCGGCCTGAAAAATAGAGAAGAGCCATATCCCGTGCTAACTGCAGCTTGTGCAGTCTTGAGCTGCAGATACAGTAAATGCAATTGATGTATTGATGTAAACATATTTAGCTTACAAAAATCAAGCAGCTGCATGATTATAGTTAAGATTTGAGGTCCCAGACATAACAATTCAGTGATTAAAAATCAGCTTCTTACAGTTGTTTGCTAGTAGCTCTCAAAAAATTTTCAGATTTTTTTTCATATCAAAGCTATTCATTAGTTATAATTAGCATTAACTAACACCTTTTTTGATAGTCTCAGATGGCAGGCTAGGCAGTAAAAAAAAGAGCCCTCTAAAGACAACATATGTTAGCAGGACTATGAGAAGCTACTCTTGGCTCTCCTCTAAGGAAAAAGAAAACCAGATTTACAACTGCAGTATTTTTCCATAACATGTTTCAGTTACGTCAATTCAAATCTACTAGACCAGCATGGCAAAAATGGGTAAGCTGGCTTTATCAGTACACTACAAGGTGATTTATAGTTAATATCTAAATATTCCTGAAGTGTGGCAAAAGTCCAGGACAAGTGTTTGTCCATATTTAATACTGAAGATATGCAAGTTAAACTTTTTTTTTCCTAATAAAACAGATTTAGCTGACAGGGTAAGATTCCCTCTTTCAATAAAGCATTCAGGCAAAGAAAGATTTGACTACACATATATACTTAACTTTACTTTACATCTTTCAACAAGGAGAGTGAGGCAAGTAATGACTACTGTAAGAATATAAAAGAAGAAAAAACAGAATGTGGACTAACAAACTGTTGAAAACTTCAGTGTAGAGAAGAAACATTTATTTGTTTGGTTACTGTATATTTTACCTCAATTGTTAAAAAGGGAAGTATTAATGACTGTTTTACTTCACGAAAGTAACAGTCAATACAGCAAAGGACTTTTCATTCCATGCATTACATTCTCCTTCCAAAACACACACTTCAAATTTAAATTAATCAGATTTATGCAAGCATTTTTTCAGTTATCTGCAGAGTATCAAATGCTATAAAGATACCCAAGAAACCAAGACTGCATTGGGGATAAGACGTATAGAAAATTTCGGTTATATGAGGAAATAGCAGTAATCTTCTCCACAGTGAGTGATATTACTCAGATACAGCATAGTCATTTAGTGCTCAGAAAATAAACGAACGTGCTATTTTCAAATTTAGAACGTCCTATTTTCACTGTCCGAGAAACAGCATAAAAGCAGGCTTTCCCACTCCATTCTCAGTAGGCATAGGAAAGGTGAAACACGAAGGAAAGGAAAAAAACTACAAGGGTAGAAAAGAAAAAGGAAAAGAAAAAAACCCAACAATGTACTAACTGGCAGGATACAATCTGCCAGTCACAGAACACAGCATGGTAACTTAGTTTTCTGTCTACTTATCTTCTACCCTCATCATCTCCTCTTATGGTTTGCCTCTCATTATTTTTAATCAGAAAATACTTCTAAAAGTGTATAATCTGTAAATGTTAAAACACAGGAGAGACATGGCTTTCTATCTATGACTATTCACAACATCTAGAGGCATCACTTTTATATATTATCATGGCTATCACTGACACTACTAATACTAAGGTTCACCTGACTTCCAGTCAGAAAAATAGAAAAACAATTTAAAACACCACAGTGACAAACTCCAAATATGCATACAAACATGTTAATTTTTCCCTTCTTTCACAGAAACCTCTCTGCTGTAATGTAGTAACAATACATAAATAATATTAACAAACAATAAATTAAAATTTGAAGAAAACCAGTTTAAATCCAGAGTTTAAAACTACAGTTAGTAGCTGTGCACCATCAGAGGTAGGTGAGTCCTATCAGCTTCCATTAATACATTGCTTCTCAAAATACATCTTGCCTTAAAGTTACTAGGGATCACTAGAAACCATTTTCCTTTTGTAACATTACAAAGGAACCTGCATTTTAATACACAGTATTCTCCCCAGCTGAAAGTTTTAAAGTAGCTGTTTTCTTTTTGAGACTGATGAATTATTTCTGAAGTTAATATCGCGTTAATCTGAAGTTACTCATTAAGAAAAGCCTCTGTAAGGTAAGAGTGAAGCCACACATAAAATGTAGTATATGAACAAACAAATAATCAGTCCACAAAGATAGGTGCTTCAAGCCCTGGAAGCAAACCTAGCAGTGGTTAGACCGCTGCAGGGGAGAACAAAGTTGGTCCTCAAGGAATACAGCAAAAATGCCTCAAGGCAAAAAGCAGAGACTGCCTTTAGACTAGCAATCTACAATTCCTCTGAGGAAGAAAGAGAGGGATGACCGCTAACATTATTACATTCTTGTGTTTACTCAAATACAGTAACTCTTTCAACTGACGATGCTGAGCTGATGATGTGGGATGTAAGTGAACTCTTTTAAGAGTTCAATAAGTGTTCCTTCCGCGCCCCCCTCCCCCCCCCCCCCAAAAAAAAAAAGGAAGAGTTTATAAAAGGTAGGAAAGGGATGCAGAAGCTACTAGGAAACAGGATATTACAGATATGAACAGGCATGCCTTAATAGCTTCTCTAATTTTACTGAGAACTCAACTACTGAGAATTGTTCAGGGATGAAGGGCTAGTTTGTTTTTAAGTTGTCATTTTGTATCATGGCATTTGCAGTTTAGCAATTTGTCAAAATAAAGCTTATGCAAACATAAAATTGTTTGAACTCATTTTAATATTGTAACTGATGATGATTGTTTTATACTAAGGCTGTTTGGTATTTTGTTTGGTGTTTTTTAAAAAATCAAAACAGGCAATGAATTGTTTGCAGAAGTCCTTACCTCCTCTGTGGACTACGGTTCTGAGAGAACTCCGAATCACTGTCCTTTGATGTTGGAGAGCCCTTATATGTATAAAAGACATCTTCCGTTTCAGTAATATAACTAATCTCATTTGTAAGGTTATCTACAGATGAGTGTCGTGGTTTACGAATTTCATGACGTAGTCTAGGACTCCGCCTTAAAAATAAGGAACACAAACACAAGTTGAAAGATCAGAATAATTCATAAAACATTATCAAAGTGAAATTTCTATCTTATTGCAATTTATGTCCCGAAATCTTCATGACAGGCCTATAGGTCTCACCTTAAATAATCAATTTTTAAATATTTTGTGTGGTATACTAGGCAATCATACACTGCTAGGTTCAGTACACTGAACTGATTTGGTTTTTTTTCCCCCTTTAAAATGCTACCTGTATTGTTAAAGTTCTAATCATAGGATAATTCAGGTTGGAAGGGACCTATGAAGGTCGTCTAGTCCAACCTCCTGCTGAAAGCAAGCGCAACTGAGGTCAGAGCAGGCTGCTTAAGGCTTTATCTAGTCAGATCTCAAAAAACTTGAAGGATGGAGACTACACAGCTTTTCTAAGCAACCATTGCTCAACTGTCCTTGTGATGAAGCAGTTTTTCATTATGTCCAGACAGAGCATCTCTTGTTTTAACATATACCTGTTGCCTCATCCTCCCACCATGCAACACTGAAGAACCTGGCCTCATCCTCTAGCTAGCCTCCTTCTATTTATTGCCAGGCTGTTATTAGGCATCCGGGAAACCCCTTCTTCTCCAGGCCGAACAAGCGCAGTTGTCTCAGACTCTCCTCATAGGGTAAGTGCTGCAGCCTCCTGACTACCTTGGTGGCTGGTGGCCTTTGCTGAGCTCGCTCCAGTTTGTCAGTGTCTTTCTTGTATTAGTGGACACAAAAGCGGCTGCAGCATTCTAATAAGGTCTAATGAATGGTGAGCAAAAGGGGGATAATCACTTCCCTTGATCTACCATCTATGCTTCTATTAACACCGCCAGGTTGCTGTTGGACTTCTTTGCTGCCAGGGCACACCAGACAGCTCATGTACAGCTTGCTGCCTATGAAGATTACCAGGTCCTTTTCCAGAGAGTTACATCGCAGACTGTTGCACTGGGTTCTTCCTTCCCAGGACTTTCCATTTGTCTTCGCTGAATTTCACACAGTTCCTATTGGCTCATTTCTCCAGGCTATCAAGGTCCCTTTGGATAGCAGCCCTGCCCCCAAGCTTATTGACTCGTCCCCCCAGTTTGGTATCGTCTGCAAACTTTATAAGCAAGCATTCCATTGCCTCCTCCAGGTCATAAAGATGTTAAGCAGGTCAGGTCCCAAGACAGACCCCTGCAGTACTCCACTTGTTATTGGCCTCCAGGTAGAGTACGACCCGTTAACAACTCCCCTCTGAGTCCAGTCATCCCACTTTTTTTTTTTTTTTGAAACCATCTTGTTGTCCACCCTTTCAGAACATGTCTTAGCTTGGGTATAATATTTTGGCAGACAGTATCAAAGCCTTGTTAAAGTTGAGGTAAGTGACACCCACTCTTCCCCTGTCATCATATATATTCTCAGAATAACAATGTTTAAATATATATGTACACACTACATAACTATTCTGCTAGAGTACATAGAATTAGAAAAGGTAGGAGGCTGGAAGGTATGGGAAAGGCTGAAACTGGATTTACCAATTAGGGGTAACAGGAGGTGATCGAGATGGAAGGCTTTTGGTCTCTAGATGCTCAACAGATAAAGATCGTCTCATAGATGGGTTCCAAACCATCCCACCTATAACTTTTCTGCAGTACTGGCTGTTTACAGACCTGAAAAGAAATAAAATAAAAAAAAAAAGTACGTGAATTATTTTGCATAGAAAACTTAAATGAAATAAAATAAGCTTATGAAAGTCAATTTTATAATTCATGTGTTTTAAAGAGTCCCCTGTGCTTACCCCTCCTTACTTATGCATTTGCATCCTCACAGAGCCATTTGCTGTCCTTCACTTGTAGCGATAGATCTGTTTGTTAATTCCTGCTACAATGCTAATCACAAACCTGGGTAAAAATAACTTTTTCTGAGAGCTATTTTTAACCCAATTGTGTTTAAGAAGATGGAGGGAAAAACAGGAAATTCAGTATGTCCTATTGGGACTGAACCAAGTGCCTGACAAAACATGGTTCAAATGCAGGCAAAAGATTCTAGATGTTCCCCATTAAAATTCATAAGGGGTAATAATTCACTAATGGCTTCACAGAGCACAGGACTACTTTAACCATCTACCTGCTGCCTCAGCACATAAGAGCTACACCAGACCATTCTCTATTTCCAGAAGGAAGCCACATTTGAGTGATGTGTTCCGTACAGGAATAAAGCATTAGAGAAAGATCTGACATGAAAAGGGGATCTCCCAAGTCTGGACTGCTTCTTGTGACAAGAACCTGACAAGATAAGGGTTACATCAGAATCAGAACCTCAGCTAGGAAAGCAACAAAAATATCTTACTAGTGGAATTATACAGCATAAAGAAATTTTTGAAGTAGATTGAAACTGAGATAAAATAACTTTTATGCAACTTTTTACACAGCATTCCACAAGACTAGCAGAGAGATAAGATGCTCATCCTCAAGTTCACAGGCCTAGGATTTCTCATGGAAAAGCAGCAATTTATGAGTTACAGAGAAACCACCTTTGGCTCACTAAGTCCTGAGCTGTACATAATGGGTGGCTGGGATAGCAGAGTATGTGAGGACTTTACTATAGAGCTGAAATGTCTCAATTTTATATAGCATAAAAAAAGTTGTTTAAGCTGTGGATATTACTCATGCTAATAGCAAACCTTAAGTGTGCTTTGCATTGTACTGTTTTTCTACAAGTAGAAGAGAAAAAGCAACCCTAAACTTTTTTATATTCTGAAGTATTTTACATATCTTTTTCATGATTTTAAAGTAAATTAATTCCTTCATCTTCTAAATATATACTTTTGAAGCTTCTCCCAGTTTAAAAAACAAAGAGGGAAAACTTAATATGAAGCATCTATATGTCAAAATCAGTTACCCATGTATGTTTTTAAGCTTAGTAAACACACAGTCCATGAACTCAGGAGAAGCTTTTGCCTGTATTATCCATTTTATTTCTGTGAGTCTTCTGAATACCAATGACAAGGCACCAACTACTCTGGTCTTCTACAAAAACAAAGAGTTCTTTCAAAGAAGTCTTACATGGGTGGAGCAGAGATGGAGAGTGAAAAAGACGATGCATTATGAAAAATGCATCGAAGAATTCCACATATTTTGCATTAATCAGTTTTCCTTTTTTACAAGTGCCTGTTCATGCATTTTCCAGTGCAGGTGACTTCCGAGGTGCAACGTAACTCATGTGATGGAAGCCAGAGCCCTAACCCCTAATCCTAACCCCAACCCCCTAACCCTGACCACAGAATCACTTTAACAATATATTCTTTAGATATTTCAGTTAAGGTACATAACATAAACAATCTCCTGAACTCCAAGTAGCTGCTATTCAAATGTTGAATACGAGGGTATTTCTCAGCAAACATACTGAGAGGCTGCTAATGCCTTTCTGGAATGGGCTGTAGTATCTTGAAGTGACAGTTCCTTGCTCCCATCTATTACCAAGGTTATCCTTTGTGAAAAAACAGGTACATTTTTAGCTTTTCAGCAAAGAATGAGAATGCGCCTAGGGCAGGTTATTCAGCATTCAGTCCAGAAATGTTGAATGAACTTACCTCTCAGAATCTGGGAGATGTGATTCAGCCTGCCCTTAGAATAAGGCTTACAGGTGATTTATACAACTCAGCAGCCTAATTTAAATGGAATTCCACTAGTACCTTAAACTAAGAGAATCTAGAAGGGCACAGAGATGTGCAAATAAGAAATTGTACTAAAAGGTTGCAAGGGTTCAGCTATTTGAACTGATGCAATAAACGCTAGGATATCTGCCTCACATGAGTGTAAAAGAACATAGTACAAGAAAGCCACAAATTCCAGAGGAAAAGTTGTGATACTTAAGGTGGTAAAACCTGAATGTAACCCCCTTTAAAGCTGACAGAAGTTGGATGGAAAGAATTATTGGATGGAAAGAATTATTGAAGACAAGTCAATCTTAAAACTTCCAGGGTTGTATGGTGTGGTTGGTGGGGTTTTTGTGTGTGTGTGTTTGGTTTTGTGGGGGTTTTTTGTTCGTTTTTGTTTGTTTTACTCAATGAAAAATTTTGCTCCCTTTTGTAAGGGAGAATGCAGAATCCCTTTTTTGGTTGTGTAGCCTCCACATGAGTTCAGAGCCATCCTTTAAAAGGAACGCGGAAGCTCATGTTGTCTCTTACAACATTCCACAATCACAAACAAGTAGGAAAATAAAAAATTTCAATATACGACAGATGACTTTGGAAGTGACTTGTTCACACCTTTTCTTAAATCTTATGATAAAATAATTTGCTGAGCGACAGTGACCAAGTTGATAGGAACTACTGAAAGTCTTCCAAAATTACTGTTGCTTCTTATGTACTTTAGCAGTCTCTGATAGTAAAGGTTGCAGAGTCATTTCTGCCTCACGTAGATCCTAAATTTCACACTTGTTGCTGGCATAAATATGGCCAAAGACTGCATTAGTACAGAGGATATCATTAAGCTGATGGAAGCTATCACAATGAACAGTTCTCCCTAGAGATTCCTTAAGAGCCTAAATAAGTGATTCACCAGAGATAATGCCTCAGAACATAAAATTACTTGAAAAGGAGTCTTTCTTAGTAACTCACTTCAACAATGAGAACTCTCTTATGTACTACAGGCTCTTAAGAAATTTAACAGTAAAATTTGTCAAATATCAAGTGTTTGGTAAAAATTGGAATGATACTAAACTGGTACTCTTTAGAACTCGTACTGTTTTCTTTCTTAACGTTACAAGGGCTGTACAATGCCTGTGTGTGCATGTGTATATACAAGCATCAGGATTTTGAATCTGTTTGCAAATTTGAGAGAAATAAAGGACTCCAGGAAGCGACAATCCTACAAGCTTTGAGAAAGTCACCTCCTCAAAACCTTCACTATAGGAAGGACAAGTTCATATCACTCCATAGCAGAGCTAGTTCTCAAAATACAGATCTGTAAAACATTAGAAAATTAGATTACTCTTCTTACAACTACTTGTTTTCACTTGCTTCAGCTACGATCTAGTACTAGGCAAAAATATGGAATTCCACTGCAGCAGAAAACATAACATTTTATCAGCCTTCTTACTGTTGGACAGCCCTCATGGGTTAACCGCTTCATTTACAAGCAATACTAGTCCACTCGGTATGAATTTCTGCAACGTCTGAAGAGACATGACAGTATGAAAAGCCAGCCAGCCACCAAAGTGTGGGAAACTATTTGAACTAAGATGACACTGTTCAAAAATTAAAGCTCATCCAAATAGGAAAGTGAGAATCAGTCTGACAAATTAAATGTGAAGTTAAACTGTTCAGGGAACACACCGCAAAAACCCCACAAACAAATACCACACACAAACAAAAAGAAAACAATAAAATACGTCTCTAAAAATCATCAGAACAAGTAGTCTACAGAGACTACAGATGATGAAAGGAACAAAGAACCCTCCAAAATCTCACATTCCGAGAAGATAATGACATAAGACTTTTTCATTCACTATTAATATGAAAGATTTTTGATATGTTTCATGACAATTTTTTTCAGGGGTGGGGTGGGGACAGGACACGGATGAGATGATGACGACACACAACATGACACATTTGTAGCTGAATTGCTGATAAATGAAACAGATCAAATCAACACAATGAAAGAAATCACTGGGACTGATACTTACTACAAAAAAAAAAATCTAAAAGCCCCTAAGATGAAACAGCAGAACTACTTGAGTATAACCCCCCACTTTAAACTGCTGATTTAATCTACTCAAGATTTCAAAAAGACTTTTGACAAGGTCCCTTAAACCCATAAAGAAACTAAGGAGCTAGGGAATAGGGTCCTCACTTGGAGGAATTACCTGTTCACTTGTGACATAAAAGAGAGAATAGGAAAAAATGTTTTAGATTTATAGTGAAAAAAGGTCAGCAGTGAAGTCTTAGAGGGATATCTGTTGGGGGCTCTTCTGTTCAACGTATTCACTAGTGATCTAGAGAAAAGAGTGAACAAAGTTTGCTGAAGATATTAATTGCACAGGATGGAAAAAATAACGGTCAATTGTGAAGAAATGCAGGACATTATAACGTCAAGTGACCAGACAATAAACTGGCAGATGAAGTTTAATGAAGTTGGTGCATATGGGAAGGAACAATCCCAACTTCATACAGTAAAATGACAGGCTCTGAAGTATTACGTTTGGGGTACTAGATCTTAGATACCACTGTGAAACTACCAGCTCCATGACTAGCAGAACCCAACGAAGCAAATAAAAGGTTAGAAGTGTCACAAAAGTGGTATCTTGACTACTTGGATAGGACAAAGTTTTTCATCTCGTCAGCAGTAAGTGGTCTGTATGATGCACTCCAGAAATTGCCCTAACGTATTAAACAGAGTGTGTATGACACTGAGGGGTAAACAGTTCAAAACAAGTCTGTTCTGCAAATTCTCTTATTGGATCATTAGCTACATGGCATTTTTACTTTCTAGTGTTTTTATACCTCAAACTGAAACAGCAAGTTGAAACAATACCAGTAAAACATACTTACATTCAAATACCTTTTTAGGAAATTATAAGAAAAGTTCTATTGTAATGACACCACGTTACAGAAACTGAAACTACAGCTATATAACTTGTCAAGTGGTTCACATACAGACTGGGACACAGCTGTGGGCAGAACTGAACTCTGCCGCTCCAACTTGAGCTATCACTGACACAAACCCTCCCATTCCCATCACAAAGCAAAACATGCTTTCACACAATACTTACTTTGCTGGATTTCTAGAACCCAGGGTCCAATAATGTGACAATATCTTTTTTTCATGAGGTAGTGACTTCTTTGCCTGAAAAAATGTGTGATGCTCTACACAAGATTTCCATAGATTTTTGCATGCTCTGTAATTTAACATGTTGAAGGCAACAATATGCTCTCTGGATTCATTCTGTAACAGTAGGGAATACCATGTTTCAATATATACAAGCAGATCAAACACAGTAAACAAGCTCATAAAACAACAATAAAATTACTTTTAGCTTAAACAGGAAAAATGCATTTAGGAAAATAAAAAATCAGCGTATAGTAGATTTTGAGCTGGAGATGGCCAAAACAGCCCTGTGACTATATGAAATTCTAAACTGCAAAATGAACATTTTAAAAGCTTAAGCAATACTGAAAAATTATTAAGTTTTTCAGTTCCTAATCCTTAGAGTGTTAATGAAATATTTAAGTCTAGAGTGGTAAAGACTTTGTATATACGAGCATAATATTAAACAGCTAAATATAGTTTCAGGTTTCCAGTCAGATCTTGACCTCCTATGACAAACAAAACTCTTTTAAACATGCCGTTAAGGGTGCAACGTAGAAAGGAAAAAAAGCCCTCAATCTTTTAATTCAAACTCTTCACATAAGGCTTCAATTCAATAATGTTTTCAAGAGCCATAGTATGCAAAAAGCATCTGCTTGATAGTCTTTTAGAAGATACTGAAGATGTTAACAGTGATCCATCTTGGGGGGAAAAAAAGTAGCTGTGATGGGACTGGAGCTGCTGCTACTGCTGTTCAAATTCAATCCTGCTTTCTGGATGATAACATGAGGCCACAATGAGGAGACCAAAAGGAAGCAGAATACAAAGCTTGTGTGTCTTGGTGCAAACTCTTACTTGTAACTTCAGTGTCAAAGTGCCAGTGAAACACAGGTGTAACACAATTGTGCCACCCACGTTTATGCTCTCGCCAACCGTAGCACTTGTTGAGCTATTTCAGATCCCAAGAGAGTTTTGCACAAGATACAGCTTTGGTTAGTTAATATCGTTATTGATGCAAAGAAAGTGGAATGAGGAGTAAAGCAAAGAGGAGAAAGGAAGATAACATGAGACCTGAGTTAATTGCTATCACAGCTCAGCACTTCAGTGAAAAAAAGAAAGTTTTCGACTTCATCTCTCATCTTTTCCAGTTGCTCTGAATTATGACTGAATTTGACACCTCAGGCAGGCAAGTAGGCAGGCAACCATCTCAGTAAAACTCTTTCTAGCTCATACTTTGGAGAAAGTCAGGATTTGGGTCGCAAAGCCTTTTTATTAAAGGACTTAGAAAGACCTAATAAAGCTCTTTCTCATACAGTCCAGCAAGAAATAGAGGTCCCACCTGGATAACACCTTGATTTCTAGTTGCCATTGTCCTTTTGTTTGTTCACAGCAACGATCTTACTGGGAAGTAACTACAGACCATTTTGGCTGGAATAATCAGCCTGTTTTTCTTGTATTATTTTTATTTCTAGGCAACATTTTACAAATACCATGTATCAAGAGATCAATGCCACATTCTGCAAGTCACTTTATGACTAGTTCAGAGAATCTATGACTGAAGTCACTATTTGAGAAAACCAATGAGAATCTTAAGAGAAAGATAAAAAGGATTTGCCCCTTGATGTTACACAGGCACTGCAAAACATTAACTGATTGCAATCTTTAAGGCATGTTTTCCCTGTATCTATTAAAACATTTAATTTTTTTTTTCTTTAAAAGAAGTAGGGTTTGTTATTTGAGCCTCATGCATACTGGAATCAATTCATCTTTGTCAGTTCACCACAGTCGCTTCTAATTAGCTTATATAAAATAAAGTGTGCAACCATAGTGAAATTTTAACTCAGAATTTCTTGCAATATAAAAAGCATACATCACTTAAAGATTTAACGACAAATGGCATTTCTTACATACCCTCCGTTGGCTGAATACCACTTGAAGCATTTTACACTACTCCAGAAGACAAATAGAAGAAAGCGTATAGTTATTTTTGTCAGCCTGAAGTACTGGTCTTTCAGTGGCCATAAAAATTAGATTATCCAAACATCTCAATTATACTGAAAAGCTATAGTGTAAAGATAAGGAATTAAGTACATCTAATATTCCATTTTTAAATTTAGGTTTGAAAATAGTAATGAATCTTACTCTCTAAGCCATCAGTATGCTTTTCCCAACTATTGTCACAGAACCTTCTTAACAGCTTCTAAGTGGGCTAAAAGTTTAAATATGCACTTATACTAGGATAAATACCTTCAGAAGTTTCAGAAAAACGTAGTCAATTTTTAAATTAACAAAATCTTTTGTTAACAAAACCATATGGCTCACTAATAGGCCACCTTGCAAGTTGTGCTATTAAATCGATGCACCATTTTAAAGATGAAGAGTGTTCTAGAGGGATCCAAGGATCTAGTGCCTATCATACTTCTCAACTCAAGTTCCAAAAGAATGGTATTTTAATAGTTACCAGGAAATGAGGATTAGAGAAATTTGTGACCATTAAGGTAAAGGGAACAATTCTCAATAGCTAAAGTGAGTCTCTTGCTATTTCAGCATCAGGGAAGAACTTTGATCAGATATATGCCTATTCCATTCACAGAGAATTTGCAAGTATCTACAGCATAGCAAGTAAAAACATATTTTAATATGCAGAAAATGAAATTGTTTTTTAAGCACTAGATAAGCACACTGGATATAAAGTTTCATTGCTGCAAGCTTTAAAATGTTGCCTGTAAACCAGCATAGTTCCTATTCCTACCTTAAATCTTGCACCCTTCATTAAGTCTACATATCATGAGCTTTTATAACATCAGACATTCACTGATTCATCTATCTGTCTTGCTCCTCAGTCCTTATGTAGCTCTTCAGTAGAAACAGAAATATTGCATGCTTCTATCAAGAAGCTGATCAACCGACTGAAGCAGTGGGAGGGTAAGAGAGGAGGTGAGTAGCAGGGAGACAGTGAGATAAGGTGAGACTTCAGAACAGGGGCATAAGGAAAGAAAAAAGGAGTAAAAGAAATAAGAAGATTAAATCAATGAAACATGGCACATCCCAGATGACTGCAAATTCATAGCCTTTGAGAACTTTCTGTAGATTTTCGCAAAGAAATCTACATATGACATACAAAACCCTGAAATGTTATAGCACTGTCACCATCTTCAGCAAAATCTTGCCTACTAATATGTAGCATCTGCTCTGCTTTCCCCACCTTCTTCCACCTTCCTTACATTCAGCCTCATTTACCTATTCCCTCCTCCACTTCCAAGTAAAAATTTGATGAATCCAAAGACTGACGTGACCTCAGTCATCTGTCCTCACAAACCCCTCAAGCAAGCCACCATTCTGGAGAAAAGCCCTAGTAGTCCAGCTGTCCCCTCACTCCCATCACCCCGCAACAGCAAGCTTTTCAAAGCAGTAACACTGAAGTACTGCAGGCATGCAGACTTGCTGCCCTAAATTTCAGGCAGAAGGGGCTAACTGACAAGGATGCATATATCTGGAGATTTAATAGCACACCTGGTTTGCTTTTTCATATCTACTGAGAAAGAGTAAAAAGGTCGTGCAGCTGGCCTTATTTTTCCTACAGTTCTGTAGCTCTTTAAGCACAATACAGTGTGCATTACTGTAATCTCAGTGGGTTATGAAATAAAAAAACTATGATCACTTAAGAGGAGATTAGTTAAAAGAATCAAGGGCCTTGAACTGTCAACATTTAACAAAAGCTTTAACAAAAGCTTAATTGAACAAATTTTGAACCCCTTACATCAGGAAAGACGCTGGAACTGAGTAATGCAGCCCGATCTGCCCCCCGTATAACAACCAGCACCACTAAGAAAAGACGACAGGTGATAACAGTAGGCGACTCTCTTCTGAGAGGTACGGAGGCGCCCATTTGCCGACCAGACGCACTCTCTAGAGGGGTGTGCTGCTTACCGGGGGCTCGCATCAGGGATGTCACCGAGAGGCTACCAAGCCTCGTACAATCCACTGACTATTATCTGCTGCTGCTGTTTCACGTGGGCACCAGTGACACAGCCAGGAGCAGTCTGAGGACTATCAAGAAGGACTGCAGAGCCCTGGGAGCGGCGGTAAGGGACTCGGGAGCGCAGGTAGTTTTTTCATCAGTCCTGCCGGTCAAAGGGAAGGGTTTGAAAGGGCCAGTTGAATCTGGCAAGTCAACACATGGTTACAGGACTGGTGCCACAGCCAGGGGTTCAGCTACTTAGACCATGGGACTCACTTTGAGAAACCTGGTCTACTGGGGGCTGATGGGGTCCATCTGTCAGAGGAGGGGAAGAGCATCGTCGGTCATAGGCTTGCCAAGCTGGTGAAGAGGGCTTTAAACTAGAGATGCCGGGGGAGGGGAACCTCAATCCATCCCACTCCTACCAGTTTCATACCGGTGCCAGCAATAGATGCCCAGAGCCTGGAGAAGGATCACAGGTCAGCAGGAGAGCGCCTGAAGCACAGAGGAACTCCAGCCAGTAAGACAGCTTCATCAGGGGCCCAACTTAAATGCCTCTATGCAAATGCACGTAGCATGGGGAATAAACAAGAGGAGTTAGAGATGTGCACACGCCTGCAGGGCTATGATTTTATTGGCATCATGGAAACACGGTGGGATGGCTCCTATGATTGGAGTGTTGGGATGGAGGGATACAGGCTCTTTAGGAAGGACAGGCAGGGGAGACGGAGGGGGTGTGGCCTTCTATGTCAATGACCAGCTGGAGTGCATGGAGCTCTGCCTGGGAATGGATGAGGAGCCAACCAAGAGCTTATGGGTCAAGATTAAACAGAGGGCAGGGACAGGTGACATTATGGTGGGGGTCTGCTACAGGCCACCTGACCAGGCAGACCGAGCAGATGAGGCCCTCTATAGACAGATAGGAGCAGCCTCACACTTACAAGGCCTGGTCCTCATGGGGGACTTCAACCACCCTGACATCTGTTGGAGGGACAACACAGCAGGGCATAAGCAATCCGGGAGGTTCCTGGAATGCGTCGATGATAACTTCCTTCTCCAAGTGGTAGAGGAGCCAACGAGGAGAGGTGCTATGCTGGACCTTGTTCTCACCAAGAAGGAGGGGCTGGTGGGGAATGTGAAGCTCAAGGGCAGCCTGGGCTGCAGTGACCACGAAATGGTGGAGTTCAAGATCCTGAGGGCACCGAGGAGGGTGCACAGCAAGCTCACTACCCTGGACTTCAGGAGAGCAGACTTTGGCCTCTCCAGGGATCGGCTTGGTAGAGTGCCATGGGACAAAAACCTGGAGGGAAGAGGGGCCCAAGAAAGCTGGGTAATATTCAAGGATCACCTCCTGCAAGCTCAGGAGCGAGGCATCCCAACAAAGAGGAAGTCAGGCAAAAACACCAGGAGGCCTGCATGGATGAACAAGTTGCTCCTGGACAAACTCAAACACAAAAAGGAAGCCTACAGAGGGTGGAAGCAAGGACAGGTAGCCTGGGAGGAATACAGAGAAATTGTCCGAGCAGCCAGGGATCAGGTTAGGAAAGCAAAAGCCCCTATAGAATTAAATCTGGCCAGGGACATCAAGGGCAACAAGAAAAGATTCTACAGGTATGTTGGGGATCAAAGGAAGACTAGGAAAAATGTGGGCCCTCTCCAGAATGAAATGGGAGACCTGGTTATCTGGGATATGGAGAAGGCTGAGGTACTCAATGACTTTTTTGGCTCAGTCTTCACTGGCAAGTGCTCAAGCCACACTGCCCAAGTCGCAGAAGACAAAGGCAGGGACTGGGAGAATGAAGAGCCACCCACTGTGGGAAAACATCAGGTTCGAGACCATCTAAGGAACTTGAAGGTGCATAAGTCCATGGGACCCGATGAGATCCATCCACGGGTCCTGAGGGAACTGGTGGGTGAAGTTAAGAGTGATTAAACATTGGAACAGGCTGCCCAGGGAGGTGGTTGAGTCCCCATCCCTGGAGGTATTTAAAAGACGTGTAGATGTGGTGCTTAGGGACATGGTTTAGTGGGCATGGTGGTGTTGGGTTGACGGTGGGACTCAATCTTAGAGGTCTTTTCCAACCTTAATGATTCTATGATTCTAAGTTGCTAAGCCACTATCCATCATATTTGAGAAGTCATGGCAGTCCAGTGAAGTTCCCACTGACTGGAAAAGGGGAAACATAACCCCCATTTTTAAAAATGGAAAAAGGGAAGACCCGGGGAACTACAGGCCAGTCAGTCTCACGTCTGTGCCTGGGAAGATCATGGAACAGATCCTCCTGGAAGCTATGCTAAAGCACGTGGAGGACAGGGAGGTGATTTGAGACAGCCAGCATGGCTTCACCAAGGGCAAGTCCTGCCTGACTAACCTGGTGGCCTTCTATGACGGAGTGACTCCATCAGTGGACACGGGAGAAGCTACAGATGTCATCTGTTTGGACCTCTGTAAGGCCTTTGACACAGTACCCCACAACATCCTTCTCTCTAAACTGGAGAGGTATGGATTTGATGGGTGGACTGTCCGGTGGGTGAGGAATTGGTTAGATGGTCATATCCAGAGGGTAGTGGTCAATGGCTCAATGTCCAGATGGAGACTGGTGACAAGTGGCATCCCACAGGGGTCCGTATTGGGACCAGTACTGTTTAAGATCTTCATCAATGACATCATAGACAGTGGGATAGAGTGCACCCTCAGCAAGTTTGCAGGTGACACCAAGCTGAGTGGTGTGGTTGACACACCAGAGGGACGGGATGCCATCCAGAGGGACCTGGACAAGCTCGAGAAGTGAGCCTGTGTGAACCTCGTGAGGTTCAACAAGGCCAAGTGCAAGGTCCTGCACCTGGGTCGGGGCAACCCCCGGTATCAATACAGGCTGGGGGATGAAGGGATTGAGAGCAGCCCTGCCAAGAAGGACTTGGGCGTACTGGTGGATGAAAAGCTGGACATGAGCCGGCAATGTGCGCTCACAGCCCAGAAGGCCAATCATAGCCTGGGCTGCATCAAAAGAAGCGTGGCCAGCAGGTCGAGGGAGGGGATTCTGCCTCTCTGCTCTGCTCCGGTGAGACCCCAGCTGGAGTCCTGCGTCCAGCTCTGGAGCCCTCAGCACAAGAAAGACACGGACCTGTTGGAGCGGGTCCAGAAGAGGGCCCCGAAAATGCTCAGGGGGCTGGAACACCTCTCCTGTGAAGAAAGGCTGAGAGAATTGGGGTTGTTCAGCCTGGAGAAGAGAAGGCTTCGGGGAGACCTTATGGCAGCCTATCAGTACTTAAAGGGGGCTTATAAAAAAGATGGGGACAAACTTTTTAGCAGGGCCTGTTGCGACAGGACAAGGGGGAATGGCTTTAAACTAAAAGAGGGTAGATATAGACTAGATATAAGAAAGAAATTTTTTACGCTGAGGGTGGTGAAGCACTGGCACAGGTTGCCCAGAGAGGTGGTGGATGCCCCATCCCTGGAAACATTCCAGGTCAGGTTGGACGGGGCTCTGAGCAACCTGATCTAGTTGAAGATGTCCCTGCCCATGGCAGGGGAGTTGGACTAGATGACCTTTAAAGGTCCCTTCCAACCCAAACTATTCTATGATTCTATTCTATGAAATTTTAAGAATGCTGCCCTCTTCAAAGGTTACACAGGTCTCCAGAAAGAGAAATTCAACTTTTGACAGCAGTAAGGTCTTTATGCAACGAACACACATCTTTTTCATGATCTTTGAGTCCAGCGACTGTTACATATTGACACTTTGTTTCTCCATATTCAAAAAAACCTGTAAGCACACTCATTTTACTACCCGTTGTTACTAACCACTCTCAGATTTCTGTTCCTGCATTTATTCTCACAGACACATTTGGAAATTGATGTCAATTGCAGATATTTATATACTTGAAGATATTTAAAATTTAGTAAGACTCCTTACCAGTGAATTTTTAATCCTCAAACCTAGAAGAAGGTAATACTTGTGAATGTCATACGATTACACTAAGTGTAATACAAATACAATTACACTCACAAGCTAGTAGAATGGTTTGCCAACCACTCATTTCTTCATACAGTGAAATACATTTGAAGAGACTGAGACAAGTTTACATATAAACAATATATTTAGAAACTTACAGCTTGCAGAAAACTTAAGACCCCTCTATGGTGGGTTAGGACACACTCTTTCAAAAGAGAAAACAGTTTCATTTGTGCATTCTGTGTGTAAGCATTACTGTAGTAACACTATTTCTAGATACTAACTTTGTTTACATAAGAGCCCTGAAAATTAAGAGTGTGTACATTCATGCACACTCCTCAAATTTGGGAGATACCCACAAAATGGGGAGGGGGTGGTGAGAGGGGGGAAGATGAAAATACTCTCCTTTTGGGTAAAAAAGCCTCTCTAGCAATTGGTGTTCAGCAGACCCTCTAATCAATGAAGGTCAAGAAATCTTCTTGCAACACAGCTCCTAGCAGTTTAAGAACTCATTTACTACAAGAGCCCTCATAAAGTTTAGGTATAAGTTAACACTTACCTTTTACTATCTGAGTTCTGTCCTCAACTGAATGAAAATATCTATATATCTGCTGGTCACTAATTTCCATATTTTTTCCTGTCATATTAAATATTCTCTTCTCTTCCTCAAAAGATAGCTTAATTTATCTGTTCATATTGTGGCAGTACAATACTGTAATCAAGATTATTTTTTTCCCATTAAATAGCCTAATATGACAACCGTTCTGCAAAAAGCACACAGTATTACGAAGACTAATCTTAAATTTTCTATTGTACATCAGTTTTGTCAACTATCTTCACATATTTTGACAACTTCTAAAGTGCTGCATGTTACAGGCAGCAGGAGATGCACTATCCCCCTTTCCGACCTCAGGTATTTCAGCTGCAGACCTGTCCAGGTCTCCAGATACCTTCCTTTCTCCCAGAACTCTGAGCCCCATAAGCAGAAGGGACCTCACACAGTCCTCCTAGATGGGATAAGCAGCTGTTTAGTAGATTCACTGCAGTGAGGCACTCTACTGGGCAGGGAGAGCATCAAAGAAAAGAGCAGCAGATGCTGGCAAGAAAAGGGAAATATGCTAGGTTACAAAATACTGGGGAAAGGATGAAGATCTGCATTTCCCCCAAGTCTCCAAGGGAGAAGAAACCTGCATGGGTAAGATATAGTCCAACAGACTGAATGTGAAAAGATTCCATGATGGAAAGGAAACAAAAATGGGAAACAGAGTGAGCATAAAAGGACCACAATAGCAAGGGCAAGTTAACACAACAGAGCCTTTTGTTGTCTTAACATTTAAGGCAAAAAAAAAAATTGAAAGTGACCACTTGAGCAAAACAAAATGAAATTACTACTTACATGTTTTTGCCGTTGTTGTATAAAAAATTTTTTCCTTTTAAAGGAAATTTTTAATATGTTCACCCTAAAAGAAAGAAACAGACTATGAAATACTAAACAATGTTTAGAGGGGAAAAAACCAATTAAAAATAATACTGTGTACAGCAAACCTAAAAGATTATAACTGTTAAATATTCAATGAATAATATGCAGCCATCTCCTATGTTGAGTGGCAAATAGGTGTCAAGAAACTCAAAGCAAAAAATTTAGCTAAGGAAAGGTTTTTTAAAAAAAATTGAGATTCTTCCTCATTTACTCTTAAATAACTCACATAGCAATTCTCTCCCACCAAATCTATTCTTGCATCAAAAACTTGATGACATCCTTTACTAAGCCACACAAATGTTAAATGTGTCAAGTCTGTATAACTTAAGAATCATATGACAACTGTGACTAAAGGAACAAAATTTAAGACTCTAATGACACGAAAACGTTGGTCATACAACATCTGAAATTTCCCAGAGACTTCACAGAATTGGCTGCATAATGTGAGAAATATCATGTACTTGTATTAATAACTAAACAAACTTTGTAGTTAAAATCATAATTGTAGAAGGATGAAAACTGTAAGAATGAGTGTTAATGTATTTTTCACTTCAATTATTAACATTGCATAATTTATGTGGTAATTTTACACAGAACTGAACACCTCTTTTCTATATATACATAGTATGAATAAAGATTTTCTAAGGTAAGGATTACAGTTGGAATTGGTGCTCAAACAATTTTCATTATATGCTTACCAGTTTTGCTAAATTAAACAAACTTCTAGGTACCCACGCACCTTCCTACAGCAAAACAAGACTTGTCTAAAATACCTAAATTTTCAATAGTTCTACTTCAATAACTGAAAACTGACACATTTTGGAAAAAGGAATCTATGATCAGCTAGAATCACATGGCTGCCTTGGGTAAGCTATTTAAGGTCTGATCAAGTCATATCTGCCTGAAAAACACCATCTACACACCACAAAATGGTTTTTGGAAGGTTGCTGCTAAAAGTCTCAGAATATTCTCATCAACTGATAATGTTTCATAGCACCTTAGATCTCATCGGGTATGAACTATATTGAAGAACATCTCAGTTCTTACTGCATTTTGCATCACTCCCAGCAAGTGGGACAATGGCATATCATTCATTCCCCACTGCCCATGAGAGAGATGCACTTTAATTATAGAGAAACATTCCTCATTCATATGGGATTTGTATATTTGCCAGTTACAAACCAGAAAGGTAGTGGAAGAAACAATCCCCCCTCCTGCACAAAAGAGGTGGAAAACTGAACGTGTGCCCATCTCTGAAAATGTTTTTGTGGTTCTGTAACTGATGGAGAAAGAAACAGGAGTTTCATTCACAACAGTCTTTGGTTACCAGACAAATTGTTGTGCAGGTTACTAGAAAGTTTAAATCATATCCACCTCTCCTGTCAGGCCAACTCTTGAAATACTTGTGCCATTTGACTTGCTATCTCAAATGGCAATTATCTGTACTGCTCATCTGAAAGTTCTGGATTCTGAACTTCCTGGTAAGTCTCATAAACTTTCAGTTGCATTTACTGAGATGCAACTCATTTATATATAAATCCTTTCTTAATCCTAGTGCTACTCCGCCTGAACTAGTACCACTCAAGTCTTGTGCTTCTGGTTCTTTCTTAACACATTTCTTGACTTAGATTAGACTTCAACAAGTAAGTTTTGAGTCATTATCAACTTACACGGTCGCCGTCATGGTCTGGTTTTACCCTAATGTAGAGCCAGCAGAAATGCAGGACACAGAAAACTAACCCTGCAGACTAAGGAAAAACCCCTCCACCCAACAACAAAAAGGTAGCCAACATCCAAAAATACCAAAACTCTCAATTCTCTCAATCCCTCCTTTTTTGTTTTTTTTCCTTCTTTCTTTTTCCCTCAAAACATGATTCACTGCATGACCACATAATCACTTCAAGTCAAATCAGGGCTTTAAGTCTCTTTATTTTGACTCTTCTCTAAGTAGAGCATCCCTCTCGATTCCATTCATTCTCCTTAAAGTACAACTAAACCTATTTAATTCAGTGACAAAGAACACTTGCTAATCTGACAGTTTTATTTAATATTAACTAAGAATCATTTGCAAAGTTATGCCTACAAGTTGAGCGAGTGTTCTCATATAGCACAATCCACAAAAAATCCAATAGATTAAGGTATCAAAGGATTTAGATTTAACAAATGCTTGAAGATGCCACATCCAAAACATAATGCAGTTATTCTAACTGGTGGCTCAGCTGCCCTTATCACTCACCATTAATCTGTCCAGTGACTATGCAACATTCACAAATGATTAAGTTTCACGGTTTGCTTGTAAAACGCTCAATACTTGTAGCATATTAATAGCATCCATCTTTTGGGTCCTGTCTTCCTATCATTCACAAGGGTCAAAATAGATTTGTCACTTAGTGGGCAACAGAATTATTCATTTCTGATCAAATTGGCAGTTCTGTCCTAGCACTTAGAACTAACAGCTGGTATTTTTGACTTGAAGCAAAAATGTTTCTATAGCTGGAAGTCTTATACTTTGCCATTGGAAGATTCAGCAGGAAAGGTCCTGTCAAATTTGCTATGTAAGACTGTCAAGTTGTTTTTAACTAGCAGTGTAGAATGCATTCCTCTAGCAGTTTCTCTGAAGTTTTCAAAGCAAAGAAATTGCATACACTGAATAGCATTTAATACACAACCTTAATTGCTGCCGACATAGACAGTGCTTGTATGTTTTTGCCATTAAGATAATATTTTACTTGCAAAACAAATTTGGAAGTTATCACAAAACAGTTGAGCGCTCCCAAGAATAACTTCCCAGAGCATATAAAATACTGCGTTAAATCCAGAGTTATTTTTTAAACCTGCCTTGACTTGCATTGCCTCTGACTGATCAGTCAGCTCCTTACGTAGGTTGCTTTGATTGAAAATCCTCCTTTTGCCAAGGCAGTACTCTCTCACTGCCTCTGTTCCTGAAAACTTTTGGTCCCCTTTGACTACTACCATATGGCATAGTTGCATTGTTGTCATCCACCAATGCTGCACAGTATTTTACTTGGATTTGGAAAGAGTGCTTTGATGGTGTTTGCTGCCACCTTGAGTTCTACCACATTTATGGCAAAGCTTGCTCAGCCGGTAGGAAAAACGACTTACTACAAATGGTGTTACATAAAAAGCCTAAATACTATTTCAATTATCTGAATGGGTTTGTTTTGGTGGGGTTTTTTTGTTTGGTTTTTTTTGTTTTTCCATTCTCAGGCATATACTGTTCTGTAAGGAATCTCCTAATCTGCACACCTTCAGCCCAACCAAGATACATTAAAACTCCAGACACTGCAGAAATACATCCTGCTTTGAGGTCTAAAAAGCAATTTAAAGTGTACACTACAAATACAGCACACGCTAGTCTGCTCTGATGACTTTCCTTGCTTGCTTGTTTTCAGGGGGCAGGGAACAGACACCATTCCTGCATGAAGAATTATGACTAACTCATTCAAGAAGCCAGAAATAAAATATCAGAAAGTTATCCCCTATGCAGTGAGTTTTTGCTCCTTTCAAGTTGAGAAGATATTTTTAGAGAGAGAGTAGGAAAGCTTGGAACAATTGCATTAGCTGTCAGCTGAAAATATTGCTGGCTAAACCTCATATTTTAGGGTGGAAGTTATCTGAACTGAAAAATCTGTGTGTTTTTTTCACCCCTCCATTTCTTTTCGTAAATGAGAATAGGTTTTTGTAAATGATGCTTTAGCATCTGTGGTTTTTTCCTCTGTGCTCTCCAGGAGTAAAAGTAGCACAGGAAGTTGTGGATCCCTCCTGTCTTGTGTCCTATAAAGCTCTCTCCCTTCCCTAAAAATCATATTGTCCCGGATTTTAAAAATGCCGTTGCTGTGATTTCCAGGATTACTATTATCAATTCATACCTTAGGTCACTAAGTTGGCACAAGAAGACTTGCAGAAGACAGAAAATGTGCCTCCAGCTGGCAGTTTTTAAAACCTGCAGCTGTTTAAAGAAGCTAGATTGACATAAGAAAGGGCAGAGCTCAGGGCACAAAGATGAAAGATAAAATTCTTTTATGCTTTAGTGTGCATTAAAGATGGAAAAATACAAGATGTCACTGTGCTGTACAAGAGCATTATTGACATACATTTAGGATGGTTACAGTACATCCAAGTGAGTTGAAAGACAACTCACTGCAAAGAAAAAAGAAAAATGCAGAGACTGTGCAGTACATTTTCCGCTAAAAATAAATTGAAACCTATTTTATTGCTTTCCCATAGGAAATACCTGTTAGGTTGGGTTCGTAATGAAAGGATAGAATGACTCGAGTATTTAAGGAATATTACTAAGCAGCACCTTTTTATATAATTAAGGAGCAAGAAGCAAGTACAACCCATTAGAATGCAGTTTTCTGTCATGATTAAGAAAACATTCTCCAGAAAAACCGTTACAAATTATATGAGGAAATTACGCATAACATGATAAAGCTATACTTTATCAAGTATAAAAAACAAATTCATCTTCATTTTAAAAAAGAAAGACTGGGAAAAATTCTTTCTGATCCAATCCAAAAACCTTAGGGAAAGGCCCAGCCTCTATATAATTTCTAACTTATGTTATCATTTTTAGTATGGTATAAATAACGAAGCCCATAAATACTATAAATAATTATATCTTAACTAATTTCTAATGTCATTCACGTTAGACATTTTGTGCACATTGCTTCTTCATAGAGATTATTTTCTACAGCACTATCATGCATTCTAATGGTTTCAGTATCATAGAATAATGCAAATGTGTCTCCCGCGGAGACTCCAAAACCTGTTAACATTATATAGCCTTGTTTGATGACATTTAAAAGTTTGTCTAAATTATATTATCCTAGTTCCAGTAAATCTGCAACTCCAAATAACTCATTTCACATTTCTTTTCTGAGAAGCAAATATCTTCTTCCTGAATGACAGGATAAAATGATCAGACCATTAGCTGTTGAGCTTTACTAGTAATACTGATTTAAAAAAAAAAAAAAAAGACATTATTGGGTAGAACAGCAGCAAATCTCTAAGACCACAGGGTCCTCCTAATCATGTACTGAGACGTGTACGTGAATTAACTTGATCAAGACTTCACATAGTGCAAGGAGTCCAACAGTCTTAGAGAATTAAAAGCCTAGGCAACAGGTTTCATTTTTATCTCAATGCAAGGAAATCTCATGATACCCCAATAAAGAACAAATTTATGTATTGTAGGCTTCTTTGGAATAAATATTAAAGCAAATGGGAATAAGATTAAAAAGACTAGACATATTTCTTTACTAGTAAAGGAATTTACCAGGGATAGAAGCTTGTGCAGATGAGTTTTCTATATACAGCAATTCCACCGGATGCAATCCCAATCATGAGATCTAGATTGTGGAGATCCTGCGAAAGAAAAATACCGTAAGAACACAGATGAGTTTGTGTTATTCCCATTTATCTACTTATAAATTCATTTTCAAGTTTTCTAGACTTAAATTGCTACTCCTAAGGCAAAAATTCAATCACATATTTGGATTTTTTTCCCCATGCATCTCTCCTTCAATGTTATCTACCAGGTATTATAAACTTCCACTCATTAAAACAAGTTGTAACGTTCATCTTACAACACTAGATATTCTTTAGGTCAGTATCAGACTAAGGTTTCAAGTCCAGCCTTATTAATTTAACCACGGGAAAGAAGTTGAAGTACTTCCCAAGATCAGTTCAGGTAAACGTCACAGAATTTTGGGAACTGAACACAAATGTCTAAGCTGTTTAAAAAGACAAAGGAAATAATTCCTTATTTTTTCCAAAAAGGTCTTACCAACAAAGACTGGGCAGGAGGTGACTACAATTCTGCATATGAGAGTATGCTAGAGGAATATACATGTGTACACGAATATATCATACACTAAACTGAATCCATTGTTAGCTAAACCAAAAACTGCATTAGCTTAACATGCTCAACTGGAAAAATGCATCCATGGATTTAAAATCCTTTATATGTATTGACATACTCAAGAGGAAACACATGCTTACGTATAGGCAAACACTTGAGTTAAAAGAAAAAAAATGGTGGGGAGGACGCTGAATGGTCAATTTGAGTCTAAACCCAAACTGATGTTACAAAAGTTACAAATCTTGGCTTCCTATTTCTCTATGATCAACACGTACTAACACATTATTACACAAATTTCTAAACAGAGCTGAACACATGCATAAATCTACATGTAAGTGTAGAACCCATTGGTTAAAACACCAGGTTTGACTCAAACGTAGTTTCAGACTATTTTGTAAAGGATGGCCAAGGGTAATGGATTCTCTTAAAGCCTTCAATAGCTCAGCTGCTCCTCTAGATGGTACTCTGTGCTCAGTTAATATACAATTTTCTTGTATGTCCAATCCAAATTTCTTTTATTAGTAAGGTACAGAAGAATAGAACAGATATCAAGTGCTCTAACAATACTGCAGAAAGTCTACAATAAATCCTTTAAAAATAGTTGAATAGAAGCGTGATACAGGCATATGAATGAAGCTGAACCTAATTTGTGACATGATTTATAACTCTCCAGTGAAATACCACAGCAGTTCATAAAGAATGAGCATAACCTATTTAATACATAGTGCATTAACACTGAATACTGACAAGATGAGAGGAATACCAGTCCTATCTCTGAGAATATAATAAAAGAAAATCATTAGGTAGGTAGCAGTCCAAATAGACTTAACATCAAGGTAGCCCAGAATCAGCTGAAAGTATTAATAATCCTCAGCAACCTGCTGCCCCACTTTGCCAAGAACCACTGCTAGAGGAGCTGGTTGAATCTCCATCGGAAGAAGCTCCCGGACTGCCAGTTTATGCCAGTGTATTACAGGAATCCAGAACTGACACCCCTTTATTTTAATACTTGGGGAGAAAACTGAGGTATTTCAAAAGATGAATTGCATGCAATTTTAGCTGCCCCTGCCATGCTACAGCCAACCTAAAGCAGGGCAGAAACCTGTACTATTAGCACTTGGAGCTTACTCCAGGTTCCTGCTTTTAAAAAAAATCAATACTGTAAAGAAGAAACAGCTTTAGGAGAAAAAACTGAAAACCTAAATGATTTAGCAGAAATAAAGGATTAGCTAAACACTTGATAGGGATTAATTAGGCTAAACTACTCTATTTTCTCTGGAAGCTTTGTCAGAACAAAGTTCATTCACCACTCCCCTCTGCCCCAGTCCAAAACACTAACCTCCCATGCTATTTGTTGTAATGAATTCTCTTGTGTTAAACCTAAAAAATCCAAAACCGAGATTTCAGACTAGCATAAAGAAAGAGGGTCTCCCAAAAGAAAGATGATGTAGATGTGTAGTTATTTCCCTTTCAAAACATCTTGCTGTTAAATTGCACAACTAATAACATGCATATACTTTTCTTTTTACCTGTTTCTCTATAGAGATAATCATTAAAAAAATTATAAAGATCAAAATGATCATGCCAAGCATCTAGCTAGTTAAATACTGATTCACATTTGATTTCATTTACAATTACTATCTGGATTTTTGTAGATATGGAAATAATATTGATTCTACAAATTTCCTATCTTCACCTCTGAGTAAAAATGAAAGATGAGTTAACATCAGACTAATTATTGAGCAGATGAGATGGTGATCGAGAGCGAAAAGGAGATTAGGAATTCAAGAAATCTCAATACAGTTTTAAGGTATTGAATTAACTCTCCTGAGTTTCTTAATACTATTTCATTTTTGAATATTACAATTTTAGCAGTTCAGATTTATCCTCAGAGAAAAGCAGAAGTGTTTGCAGATGAAAACTAAGCTCAGATTAATTCACTAATGGAAGTTTCATGTTTAGCAAGTTGCTAAAAAGAAAGCTCACACTCAACTTTTGCAAAATATTTAACTTTGTACAATAAAACGTTAGAATTAAGGAAACTAGATATTCATCTGTTCTTCAAGAAACATTATCCAAAAGTATCCCACTCTCAACCACTAGTACAGGAGCACCAGCTTCTTTTGGCCATTAGTATAAAAGCCAGGTGTTACACTGTGTATGGCAGAGGAACCAGGTAAGAGGACTAAGACTATTTTAGCAGCAAAGAGCTGAATTGTAGGGATCCACAGAGATAAAGTCTTTGAAAAAGTCACAGTTTAACTAGTCCCTGCTAGATCTGTTCAAAGCACTGGGATCTGACAAAACTGGAGGGGTGATTTAAGAGCAGTACTAAGTCGGGGGAGGATATCGGGAGGCATGGCAAACATCCCTGCTAAAGCTGGGCTGTAACGTGGTAGCCTCTGTGAAGCAGCAGCATATTGTGGGGGAGGTATCTAACTTTCACCACAAACTTCAGAGAGAGACCATTTCAAACTTTGGAAAAGTGTCATTTACAGCCAACATGGGCTACCAGATGAGACCAAATATTGAGGAGTATTCTTCTGCAGGACTGCTGCAGCACAGGCAAAGCACTCAGCAAATGGAAGACTATCTACCAGAAGACAATGCCGAGAATGTCCACTCTGATATAATGCAGTGCTGTCACTTTTCTTATAGGCCTTCAGAAGCATAAGCAATGATAACGTGTTGGTTGAAAGGTCTGCCTCATGGCATTCAGTCCAAACAATGACTTGTAACCAATGTTTTGGAAGTACAAAACTCCAGAGACAACCAATCACACCTCTACTAATAACCTCCCTTCTCAGCTTCTGGCGATTTACAGCTAGAGGATTTGCTGGATCAGAAGCTTTTTGTATGCTTAATGGACTCAAGTGAAGCATTCTTCCACTGAACTGCCTAACTGCTCTTGATACCTATTTCACCTTGGTCATCCATTAAAATAGCAGTAATCCCCACAATTCAATTGCAGCCATATGGAAAAAGTTCCTTTTGCTTAAACCTGTCTCTTTCTAGGGAGACTGAAGCTCCTTAAGTCTTTTACTACCAAAGAAGAAAAAAAAAAAAAATTGTTTGTTATTCATGTTCTCCATGCTGTTCACCTGCTACAGAAGGCTTTTCCTTAAAACATTCACGACTTATCTTTCTCTGTACTTTTCTTATTCCGTTACCAACTTTGAGATAAGGAGGGGAGAGGAAGAACAAAAGTCAACATTCAAATTATATCAAAACACAGATTTAAAAGGTGGCATGACATTTTCTATTTTGCTTTCTATTTCCTTCCTAGCAGCTTCTAATTGTCTAGAAGTTCAGTTCAAGTGCTAGAAAAAACAGACCACTTCAAATATTTTCATCCTTCAAAAAAACTGAATTGTGATAAAAATATTAATTCGGACTGAAACAGCAGCAAGACGGTCTGCATCTTAGCAGCCAGGAGCAGAGAAGTCTCTGATTTAAATGTGTGCTCTATTTGATTCAGATCATACAGTTTGGTGTCAGGCAGAGTAGGGGCTCATGACTAATATTCTGACAACCCAAGAGCCCCAGGTCATTAAATATGAAACAATGCACTGGGGAAAAAAACCACCCAAACCCCACACACTGTTTAAGCAGGTATCTCCAGAAGGTATTTCTACTCAGAGCAGCCCAGTACACCACAATGAAATTTCATGTAGTTGAAAATGTCTGAACCCACTCTAAACTCTCCTCACTACTTGGCGCTGGTACGACCACTACTGACATCCTGCATGCAGTTTGGTAGCCTACAACTCAGGAAGAATGTTGGAAATTGAAGAACTTTCAGAAACAGCATCCCATGAATATTAAGAGAATAGCCTCATGGTGAAAGTCTTGGAACTTAAGTTGGCTTATCAAAATACTAGGCTACAACAGAAGTTAAAAGGCATAGACCGATCAAGTTAAGTGCATATAGGGAAATCTCAGGTGTGACAGTAAAGGGTTCTTCAATACAGCAGAAAGGTGACAGATGACCCAATGGACAGACAACGAACCTAGACAAAGTCAGATGCCCGTTTACCATTTAAAGGTAATCACCTTATTAGAAATTGGGAAGGCTTTTACATTGTTGGAAGACACAAGAACGTAAGAAATTTGTTCACATATGCTAGATTACTTACCCACAACCAATGCATGTGAACCAAGATACCTGATCACCTTTAACAGTTGTCACACAACAGTTGCCTCTCCTGATACTCGTATCAGATGGTATGAGCATAGACAGTTCATATTTTTATCACTTCAATTATTTCCTTTCCTTTGTACTTTTCTGTATCCTTAAAAAAGGCTTCTACTGTTTGAGCACTGTATTTCATGAATATGAATGTAATTACAGTGGCTTTATACAGCAGTACTTTAGGAATTCTTAGAAATCTAATGTAACACTCACTTATTTGTGGTAGCATAATGAAAAAACCAGAAGAAAACATCATGCTGAAGGAAGAAAATGACCTTTTCTATCCCTTCCATCATTACAGAAATTGATGATTTTTTCATTAAAATTCTCAGTGTCAGGATTATTAACAAATCTCAGAAAAATGTTAGGAAAAACAATAGCCATCTTCATTTAGGAAAGCCATTTAGGAAATCTGCACCACCCTTCATTAAGTTTTTATACTACAAGCTTTATGCCAAAATAATTTGCTATTACATAAAAGCACAAATGGTAACTTGCACACTAGGATGCAAAAACAAAAAGTATTTTCGGGATTCGTCTCAGACAGCTAGTGTAATCAAACAATTAAATCCCAGTAGCCAGTGAAATACTAGGACATGTTTCTTATCAATGCACACCCTGTAACTCAAAGATTTCAAATACATTTTTAGCGGTATTTTCCACTTACATTTTAGTTTCCACGCTGTTAAATACTGCTTAGATTTAGCCTGGAGTTAGGGAATACAGGAATAAAAAAAAACAACCCTCTGTATTCTTAACACTGTGTTAGAAATTCAGAGAAAGTAAACTCTTAAAACACCTGCCAACTACATCATAGCACTAAACAGAGCATTAATTTTCTCTCATACTAAGACATTCATAAACTTTGTTATATTTTACTTAATAATTTTACTCGTTTATCTTAAAAATACATTGTTACTCTTTTGAGATCTAGCTTCTTTGGTTGAAATTCCAGCACCTATGTTACACAGAAATTATTATAAAATTACCCAACTCTCTAATTAAAAATAACACATGATAAAGTCAATACTTAAATGCTACTGTTTTTGCTGCTATTAAGGTCATGTAAAAAAGCATATAATTTTTTTTTTCCAAGTGAAAAATCACAATGTAAACATACTCTACCACTGTGCAATTCCACTCCATAGAATTCAAGTGTTCGTGCTATATTTATGTAGCAGGACTCTGCTTCAGATTGCTTGAGGCCACTAAAAGAGGGGAAAAAAAAATATGGACCATAGTCAAAAATAAAAGACATGATGTTATATTTATTCCAAATACAGAAAAACAGAAGAATCCCACAGCCCGGTGTCTGACAAATAAACCTCATTAACTAGTGCCACGAGTTCTTCACTGGTGAAGGCCCTCCTAAACTCCTCTCAAAAATCAAGCAAATTATACACAGTGTTATTATCTTAACCATTCTGGACCAATTATTTTTAGAAAAATCATTTGCATCTGTTTTGTTTAAAGGGATGAGGAAACAATTCCCCTATAAAAGCTTCCTTTATAACAAGAAGCTGTATCTGTAAATATTCTATATTGCATAGTCTCTCAGAAGGAAGTAATTCAGAAGAAAGATTAGAAGCAGGAATGTACTAAAAAAGAAGGGGGAGAAAGAAGATTAAATAAGATAGTTATGAAACTCACTGAGGAGAAGCCATCTGAGTTTATCTACAATCTGTAAGTCCTGAACTACTTTTTTCTCCCGCTGCTAGATGTGAAATGTGCTGCAAGACTTAAGGATTCTATCTTCTGGTCTTCTAGAAAGCTTCTACGATTCTGAGACTTTTTTTTCCAGAGACAAAAACTCAGAAATCCCCACACCTCGAATGAACAGATTATGTATCTTCATGGAAGGGCTACATGGAATCTACCAGGAGTTTTAAAAACCAAAGAATCCAACAGTATTCCCTACCTAGCTAGTTCTCCCACGCAGCCTACTAATTATTCATCTGAGAGGAACGCAACGTGGCCTAAACAAGATTCCTTCAAGCATGATAACAAAAGTAGCCCCTTCCAATAAATTGCAGGACAAAAACCAGTCAAGAACCGATCAGGCAAGAGGCATCTCTGACCTGGAATCTGCCATAGCCTACTGACATCGTGCTGTGCCCACAGTGATCCTGGTCTCACAGCACAGGTCAGCGATTCAGGCACTACAGCCTGTTCGAGTAACCGTAAGAACAGAGGCTGAGGGATGCGTGTAATATCTACACACATCTAAGTAGAAAAGACATCCGATATCATCCTATTGTATCTGCAACTAAGTGCAGGTAAAGACAACTCTTTGCTAGGTAAGCTTCCAAAACGACACGCATAAAATTATGTTAATCAAAAGCAATTTAAATACAACCTGTAAAAAGTTGACATAACATTGTATTATGTTAAGAACTCCAGATACAAAGGCATTCTACATAAGGCAGTAATTCTCATTTTTAAAAGGGGCTTCACCTCAAAAGGTAGACACCTATTACTTCCAATTAATATCCATCCTTTCAAATTCTAGGCCATCAAAATACTATGCCCTGAAACAGCCACTCTAGGAAATATTACATCATGCTCTATGAAACTGAAAGTTACCTTGAACTGGAAAGCCATTGCCAGCAGTGTGGCTTGAGAATGTCACAATATTGGAAAAAAGAGACAAGACAAAAAAAAAAGAGCTGTTTGTCACAATCCTGAGATAAACTGCTTGCTCAGATCTACATCTACAGTGACTACTGTCACCTTGATTTTGAAAAACATTAGTAGACCTCTTTCACTGTGTCAGACAGGTAGAGAAAAAAAACCTACAAAATGACCATTTTATTATACAACAGGATGCTGAATATGTTTGCAAGAGTACATTATTTTCATTTTTTAAATTTTGGTCATGAACTTTGTTCAGAAGATAGAGAAAGTCTGCTGCATACCAACAAAATATGCCTGCAAATTTTAATTCTCAATTTGCATACACCATCTACACCAGACCAATCAAGCCTTGCGTCTTGAAGGGCCAACAAGAAAAACTATCTCAGCACAGACGCAGGCTTTTTTCTTGTTGTTGTTACACCTCCCTACTCAATCAGAGATTAAATCAAACCTTGAGGTCCCTAAGGAGGTGGTAGTTACTTGGTGAGATAAACAGGTAAGAGGAAAGCGGTCTTGGTGTCTCCTTCCAACTTTTATAGCTGTTGATACCCAAGGGCTAACAAACATCATCTGGAATATAAGCATCATATGAAGTTCAAATGCATCCTTCCCCTCAAACTGATGGCTAGATCTAGCAAGCACTACGAAAACATTACCAATTTGGATAATATCCACATCCTAAGACTGCTTATGTACTAAGCAAAAAACAGTAGGAAAACTTTATTAGAACAAACTACATACAGAAAAATTCCCCTATGGATTTAGGGATGAACACAGAAGGAAAATTTCTAAAGCTATACCAGTTCAATATGACAACAGTTGCTTTCTCAACAGCTACTTACTGCCCACTGAATAGTGTCTGATATGGACATGTTCATAGAACTACTTTCTCAGATTTTGCAAAACAACATAAAAAATAGCTAAAAAAACCTTGCACTGAGCTACAACATATAAGACTTAACATGGCTTCTCAAGTCTGTATCGTGTCTCAGCAATTCCAGACATCTAATTTGCCTTTGTGAAAGCTTCCCCAAAGGATGGACACTAAAGAATGAAAAAGGATAGATGTTTATAGGGCTGGCTTTGCAATCGTGCAATCTAAGAATGCCAGTTTAAAAGGGATAATAATTTACAGATATCCCATATGGTCTACAGCAAATATTACTTACTCCAGATCAGCAGAAATCTTATTCCAAATCAACACTGTTCTCCTCAAACTGTAAGAAGATAAATTCTCCTTTTCTGTCTTTCCTTCTCAGAAGGCCTGGTGAACACCAGAACCATTCTTGTCAATTATGTTACTGGCACTGATCTAGTCAAAACCATGTCTCAGACGTAAGTATTCACTATGAATGCCAAAGGAGGATGCAAGAAATACTGCCAGGATATACAATAATTTGTCTGCCTCTCCCTGCACTCTGAAATAAATAGGCCTAAAGAGCTAAGTTTCAAAAAAGGTGTTAAAACAATAAAGAAACATTTTTCCCAGTCCAGTCTACTCAAATATTTTTATTCAGAACTTCAATTACCACCACCTACGTGAATTCAAATACAGCAGTTAAACTTCTCAGTCATCAAGGCTTCACTCTACCAAAACCACTCAGTGAAAGCAGTAATTTCACTGAAAAGACCCAGAAAAGAAAAGGACTCTTTACAACAGACCCCACGACACCTTTGTCTGGGCCAATGGTAATTTCTAGTCTTTTCTCTGCAGGACATAACCAGTTTTATATCTCTGGCTATGACAGCACTAAATACATGAGTTCAACCCAACCACTTCAAGACTCTTCAGAATCTTCCCTCAGTGGTCTCCGAGATGATTGCTTCCTAAAGACAAGCAGATTTATTCATGCCTGTCTACAAGCCCCCCTCTAAAAACTTCTGAGCCTACTGGAAACTGCAAATTAATTTGGAAGGAGTAGAGACCTCAGCTGTTGTGTTCCTGAACATGAACTGCTAGGAAAGCAGTCCAGATTAGTACCTACACAGAGGGAATGGTTGCAGTTAGAGTTCAGTGGTTCTCTCTCTTTTGCCCCATAAATGACAAAGCAACGTGCATGTTCGGGACCGCTAGGCAGCACACATGAAGTTCAGAACTATTCACTACACCCACTGGCAGTGAAGAAACAAGAGGGAGAAGTGAGAGTACTGAAAGATGACAAAAAAAAGTTGAGGAATATTGGGGGAGATGAAAATGGAGATATTTCAGGGTATAAATCAAAGAAACTAGGAGAGTGGGGAAACTAGCTCTGTTGCAGTAAAGATACAGACAGAGAAAACAAGTCCATAGAGATTCAGATTTCATTTGCTCAAATGCTCACAGACAATTTCTTAGATTGACATATTTGCATTCAGCTTGCAAGTATCTGATCAACACCACTAATTCTAAAGCTGCAGTCTTACAAGAGACAAATCAGCAGGGTCAGAAAGAGTAATTAGCAGTGGACTGACTGGAATAATCTGTTGTAGCCTTTATATTACACTCAGGAGAGTAGAGAGAAAGCACAATGTTAATTGAAGTGTTTCATGGTTGTTTTTTTTTTTTTTGCTCCTCCATAGATAGACAAAAAAATCTATAGGATTTGAAAAATGGTCAAATGTCCTTGATCCAAAAAAACCCTTAAACATCTAGTACAGCGTTCTAGGGGGTTGCCCTTAATAATGTATAACGCTAACTGATCTACTGGTTGTTACAGCTAGAAATTTATTTAAACGTTTTAACACATTGGCATCATACTCTGAATATGATTAGTCTAACACCTACATGATAAAACCAAATATTTCATTTAATAGAAGCTATATGAAATAAAACTAAGTTGTATTGAAACCACTAAGAACTTGAGTCTTCCTTTTGGCATCTTTTTTTTTCCTTTAAAAACTCAAGAGGTGAGAGAACTAAAAGTTAATGTTACCTGTGTTGCTCATGTAGCGATTCTACTTTGGTAAGAAAATCTTTGTTCTGCTCTGGTATAAAGTTGTAATTTGACAGATATCCTGAATGATGTACTGAAGCGTTATAGTCTCCAAGTTGTGCTGTTAGGAAACAAGAAACACATACACAAAGTTTTCATAGTTAATTATTATTTAGAAGGAATTCCGTCTCCTCATTAAAACACGTACACATATGGGGAAATGCAGGAATTATGAATTTTTTCCCAACAGACAAGCAGTGTTGAACACAGGGAATCGTATGACATCAGTGCAGAAAGATTTTTTTCAAAATACGCTTACCACAACTATGATCTCAGGCACTGAATGACTCAGTACTTTATTTAGTTACCTATATAGTCCCACTTTTGCATCACAAGCTGTAACACCACCAGACAGACATTACATGCCATGTCGGCACAGACGTGCGGTACTGTAACATTAGAGGAAACCAAATTGCCTCAGTAAGAGACGGCAAATGAAATCAATTTGATAGACATTTACTTGACTATAACATCTTAGAAGTCTTCATCAAGACCTGTCACTTAGAAAGCATCTACTCTTCACACTGTCAGGTAAAAATTGTTCAAACTACCAACTGTGGCTCTGTCCTAAAACTTCAGTTGTTAGTCTTGCCTCAGCTGAACATGAGTTACTTAACAAAGCATGACAAATAAATGCTGATTTCCACATAACATTACCAAGCTGCTACCAAAAGTAAATATATGTTTACAGCCAAAAGAAAAAAAAATTCTCAAAAACTTTATCCCTTCAAAAGTACTACTAATTAGTAGATATTTTTAAATAAATACTAGATAAAAGCTAATTCTTATCCACAGTTGGTGGTACATCTGAAAAGAAATGAAAGTATAAATTACCATAAGTTTATAGCCTCGGTCTATGCAAGTTTTCTTTAAAAGCTAGGTCAGCATAAGTTTATATCCTGGAAAAACATACACAAGCTTTTTACTTGTTATAAAGATGCAAGGTTTGGAGCACCAGGGAGGTTGCTTCAAATAAAGTACTTGCCTATTTGCCACAAATTTACCTAGTTTCAATTACGCAAGTAATTCAAACCCCCTATTTCATGAAATCTGTGTTTTCATGAAATAGTTGAAGAGATTAAACCCAAAAGTGACGGTATGTTTAAGCAAATCACTAGAACCTGCACTAATCTGCTTTTTCCCTAAGGAGCATGAAATAGTTATTATAAAGCATTAAAGCTTCCCAGAAGTTATTTGTATGACTTGTAAATTAACACAAAAGAAAGTACTTGTATAGACTGCAAACAATTCAGCATAGAAAGCCCTTCAACTAAATCAAAGTTAAAGAGCATACTTTTAGGAACAATACTATTACCATTATTTTCCAGAAAAGGCAAAGTATAAAAGACTGATTTAAATGATTCAGGTTGGGGGCGGGGTGGAAGTTGTACACTTCAGAAATAACTTACAGCTACAATAACTATGGAGTATCTGTAATGCAAGGGATAACTAATATTTGCCACTTACATATTCAAAAAGCATGATTTCTATGGCCTAGAAAACAGAACCACTGTGATACAAAACAATTCCCAGGCAAATGCGGTCAGAAGTTAATATAATTGCACACGTAATTGTCAGCATCAAAGAAAATATTTAAATAAAAAAGAAAGTGGAATGATAAACAGTAATTTATTTTGAATGCAGATGTTCCTGCAATGCTTAGCCCTTTCTTTTTAAAGGTAGCCTGAATTTTTAATTAGTTAGTAAAACGGCTGGCAAAGACTAAATATTTACCACTAGAACCAAAACATATATTTGAACACTTCTGTCAAATAATATATCTCTGAAGAAGAAAACAAAACCAAGACAGAAGATCCAGAAGTGTAACAAGAAACTGAAAGAATTTTTAGGAGTATCTATGTATCAACAAAAGTCCAAGTCTCTGCCAAGACTAAGACTAAGGCAATAACAATAAAAACAAAAAATAAAAACTTTCTGAACAAAGTGGGTATGTTAATAAGTGTAAAAATAAAACACACAATTTCACAGATGACAGCAGTTGATTGAAGACTTTTTCCTTTATTAGCCATTAACACAACTCATCTTTTCTATGAAACAGTCTACATTTTTAAGGTTTGTTGCAGCTAGCTTGAATTACATTCTTGTCAATGGGAAGAGACCAGATGGTCAGGAATAAGACAACGTAATTGTTCACTTCAATTTTATTTGCATTAGGTAAAAATATTTTTTACTGTAGTTTTACCTTCTCTAAAGAGGGCAACTGCTGTTCCTTCAAGCATTATGAGGTAGAGTCTTCTTGCTCATCTTCCGAATATGGAGGTTACTCTGGTCTTTTTTCATCTTCCTCCTAGCTACCTGAGGTCATGTCAACAAGGGGAGCAGTTCAAAGTACTACTTGCTTCTCCAACTCCCCAGCCAACTGTCACAGTTGAAAAGAAACTATAAACGCTGATTAGTAGACATCTGGGAAGACTAATGGTCTTGTGCAGGATTTAATTATCCAAGTAGGAAAAAAAAAAAGTTAGGGTATTATCAAGACCTCAGTGAGAGGAAAAACCCGTGAGGTTTCTACCTCTTTACCGGATTTCTCCAGAAGAGAGCAGAAGGGCAGGAAATGTTAAAGACCTACTTCTAATCTGAGTGTCTCCTGACATAGCTTCTGCTCTGATCACATGAGCCAGCAGATACTGACTCAATGCTGATAAAGTTACAGTAAAAAAAAAAAAAAAAGCATATTTTTACCTTTCTCCATTCTAGCCAACTGATGCTCTTTAATTCATTATAATTGGGAAAGAATAGAGTAAAATGAAAGAAAATGGAACCACGGAGGAGTTAAAAAAATAACCAGTTATTTGAATATCAGATTCTTGTATTTTAGAGTTCTGTATCTAATATGAAAGGCTTTAAAGAAGGGTACGTGATGGACCATTCAATAAAGGCCATATTCAATAAAAAGAGGACATTTATTTTATAACTCTTAATAAAAGAATAGTGCAATAGCCAGGTAGCCACAGAATAATTTTCCATGGATGAAGTCCCATGTTGACATACCAAAACAGTAGTTGTACAAGCTCTCAATACAGTAAGAATTTATAAATGCTCGAAAAACAAATAAAAATCTTGAGATCATACATGTTTACACAGGATATGAACTGCCCCTGCCTTACTGAAGCCTAAACAAGCCATCTTTTCTTCAGACTTTGTAAAAACAATTTGTTCAGTTAGAACAATGTGGTGGGTATATATTTTTCGTCTCTTTCTCCTGGCAGCAGAAAGACTTTTGTGCAGGAAGGCGTCAAAGAAAAGGACTAATTAAAATTTTAAAAAAATTTACACATTTTTGTAAGGTTCAGATACAGAGGAAGGGAAGACCAGGAACAAGTGTATTTATGTAGCACTGATAGATTTCAGTAGGAATTCTATGGGTACACATGCATCTTCCCTAGAAAGAGAAGCTCAAGTACCAGATATATTGCTGCATTAAGGAGAAAAAGGAAAAAAAAAGAGAACTTTCTAGAGGGAAGATCTGACACATACGGAAGCAAAAAAAGCCATTGATGTCAACAACTCTTACAGTAACTACTGAGGCTTCATTTATTCAGTGGTTTCTTCCAAGAAACCATTGGTCAGTCGGCTTATACATTAGGGTAAGGCAGCACTGATCTCATTGCCATCTTCCACTACCCCAAAGGGAGGGTGCAAGAAAGACAGAGCCAGACTCTTCTTTGAGTTGCAAACCAAAAGGATGACAGACAACAGAAATTTCAGCATCAGAAATGCAAAACTGAACTGGAAAGGCCCTGAGCAACCTGATCTGACTCTGAAGAAGCCCCTTCCAAGCTAAATTTGCCTGTGGTTCTTACTTACATGAAGTTATTTTTGACATCCAAATTTTCTGCTACACGACCAAGATAATTAATTCTTTGGTTCCAGTTTTAGAAGTTAATTTTGTTGTTGTTTTTGAATGCTAACAGTACCAGAATACCACCATTTCAATCTGGCCCAATTTCCACAAGCAGCCCCAGAAAATGTAATAGATAAGTCTTTAGCTTTGTGTAATTTAAAGGGTGACCAATTTCTACTTCCCATCTATGTGATACCCTTCAAGGTACAGAAGACAAGTTGGTCTCCAATTCTACAGTTTGCTTGTAAACAACAATAAAAAAATTGCATACAAAGTAATGGCACCAGAACCTATTTCTGCATATGGGCATTCCAAGTAACTACAGATGTCAGAAGGCAAATGTATGAATGGCTCATTGGCTAAGTATGATGGCAAATCAGTTATAGATAATATGGACAACTTGGTCCAAAGGAATGCCTACAAAAGCTAGTCCTTGAAAACAGGTTTAATATCAACTTTCTAAAGACCTGAGAAGTGTACCAGAAAAAAAATGAAGTAGTTTCACATTGAATTCGCAACTTTTTGCGGGGTTGAACATTTTAGGTGACATGAATAAAGCACAAAAGTGAACTGAGTTGCCTGGTTTTAAAAGAGGATAATTACATAAGCAGATCAGGTTCCCAGTGGAACAGAAAATAACCAAACAATGGGACAAGTCTAGCATACAAGTTATATAACTAATTTAATTTTTATCATGGAATAAAAATCCTCAGATATAAAATTGCAATCCAGGATGAAAATATATAGTTAGGGTCACATGACTGGCCTCCAAATTAGGACAGCAGTAATGACTGATATGCTGACATGAGAGTGAAATATAATATTAAAGGCTAATGATAGATTTATCTTCATATGAACACTGAGGTACAAAAAGAAAAGATACATTCTAATCTGTATGGTTCAATTAAGTGATTCCGTGAACAGAAGAAAGATGATGCACTGCATAGCATAAACTAAAGCAGTTACTGTTTCTCAACAGTAACTACAAAGTATTCAGGTATGAAAATGCTTCTGGAATCAGAAAAAATTCCACTACAGCAGAATTCAGTTTCAAAGAACCAACATAAAAACGTAGATGCTTATTAAAGAGAGACTAAAAAGGAGCATTGAAATCAGCAAAATCCACGTAGATGTAGAGATTAAAAGACACCATGTTGAAAATGGTTATCAGAGACTCCAAAAAGGACCAAAACCCTCGTAAGTGGATGTTGAGAGAAGGAAAGGTGTCTCAACAAGTGGAACCTGTATCCAAATAAGGACAAGAGCATGAACTCTAACCCACTCAACCACCGAGTAAGTAAGTGTGATGTCCCTACTGGACAAGTAAAACTAGCTATCATGGATAAAACTAACCTGTTTTGTAAGAGGAAATAATGCTTCACACTCAAGAGCCCTTAAAACAAGGTTCAATCTAGAGATGACTGTAAATAGCTGCTTATGACCACTTATGACAGCTGGTCACTTTGTGGCAAGACAGAATGAGAAATTAGGCATAAAAGACTTAAGGGAATAGTTATCAGTACTCCCAAAACATTAAAAGGTTTTGTAGAACTAATGCATCTTAAAACTACTCTGATCTTCTGTCATGTATGTTGTCTCTCAGCATTCACCACTACTCATTATCATGAGTATAATACTGTACTACATGGACCTTGACCTTGGGTAACTGTTCTTTTCCCCTTTTTAGTTATGCTACACAAAAACATTTGATAGGTTCATCCACCTTAAAAATATAGAAGAAGAGTACCAAGTCTACGAGGCACTGTAGAAAGTCAGCTCCTGCAACTACAGCCCTGGCCAATACCCCAGTCTGGGGTTCTCCAATCCAGAGATTACAGCACTGTACTTTGTTTTGAAGTGTTACAGATTCAAAAAATTATTTGTGGCATAGTGGAAGAACACCAGACAAACAACAGTTGAAGTAATGATCTCCTGAAGTAGCCTCTGTATTGCCTAGCACCACTGTAAAATATAATTAAAAGGAAAGCAGTCCAAAACAGCTGGAGAGCTGCTGTATATAAACTATCAGGACAGTCTTAGAAGAGCTGTTGTACAAAGAGATGCTAGCAAGCTCAAGAGCAGCAATCTAGACCACAGCGAACCATGTGGAAGAAAATGGGCGTGTATTTCAATTAATCTCTCCAAGCAGATTCTTGTATTTGGACTTTCATCACCACCACACAGATAACACTCTGGTACTGCTGATGACAGGTACTGTAAGACATGATAAAAGGTACCTGTGACTGAATAGCATTGCTGCAGGCTTCAGAAGGACAGATGGGACATGCACACAATCCTCAGACTACCCAACACATCTGGTAAATAATTTCAAACACTGGAAATTCAGGTCAAAGTTATCTTTGTTCATCCAGTCTGATTTTGATTCTGAGGCATAAGGGCTACAGGTGCCCTGGAGAGTAGCAGGAACCTGACTGATGTCTGAGCAAATCTCTCAGCTTACATGATGTCCTTCTGAGCACTATTTCACTTCAAAAAAGCATAGGCGGCGAGCACACACAGAGAAAAATCCCCAAATGCTAGCTATGAAAAGAGGCAGGTCCCTGTAAATTAGAAAGTCTGAGGTTTCAATGTAATTTCTTTAAAAAGAGAGAGGGGCAAAATGAAGGCAAGTCAGAAGTCAGGCCAGAGGAAAGTTGATGGGGGAGTTATGTGGTGCGACTCATTATGGAGCTGCTGTTGATGTTCCTTTAAATCTTACAGCCCACCTCCCCCTCTCGGATCTCAGCCTTCTGGTGTTCCCGAAATTCTAACAAACTCTCTTATGCCTAGTTCCCGAGGGACTTGCACACTAAGCCCAGCTTTCCTCGAATCCTCACCCTCGCCAGCCTTCCTTTTCTTAGAAGAGGTTAAAGCCCATTTGAATCCCAAGCAACCAGTCAACCCCTTCCTGAACAAACTCCCAAAGATAGATAGCAGTGTGCTAGAGAAACCTGGTTCTCAAAGCAGAGCTGAGAGGGGAACAAGATCACAGGAGGTAAGAGAAAGACCCCAGTCATAATGAATCACTGAGTAACTGATGCTCAGGGAAAAGAAAGCTTAGAAGTATTCGTAACATCTTTTGTTGGCTTTGTTGCTGTGCTTTAGATTCAAGTCCCAACCCAGCAAAGGATTTGCGCACATAAGAGCATATTCTCACCAAACCCATGGGACTTCTTACATACTAATAGCTAGTCATTTAAATACTGTTCTGGAAATGGGAACTTACTACACAAAGTGATAGAAAAGCGGTGTTAAATCAGCTTTGTGACATTTTAAATAAAAAAGCGATACACACACTGCATAGGCCCCTTATTTAATTTTATAGGCTGTACAACATTCCCATTTTACACTAGTAAAAAACAAGACGTACAATTTATCATTAGATTGTTTTTTCGGTATGAGTATCCTTCAGACTGAACGATTTCTAAATTATTTGAAATGCATCTTAATAAGTTCTCCTTAAAAAAGGATTTCAAAATCCCCTGATCATTTCTGCCACAAAGCACATTTACTGATAATAAACTAACAACTTATTCTTCAAGTGTCTGAACTGTATTCGTAATCAAGTTTAGTCACATGCTATTTAGACACAGTATTCACACCCACTTGTATTCCCCTGTAACTTGGCACCACCAGACAACACAGGGTGTGCCACAACGGTGCAGAGTAACATGTCAGAGCTTTATTTCAGAACCGCGGTGCTGAACCCAAACACCTGTACAAAGGGCAATATGGAGAAGCAGCACTCCAGCAGCACAACAGACATCACCACCAACTGTCCCTTTGCAAAACTCAGACAAAGCCTGTGAAGGTCAACCATACAACTGCCACATGTGAAAACTACAGTTAAAAAGCAAGAGCAGAAATATCAAATGTCAGACTTCATGCACAATGAAAGACATCTGCCTCAGCCTTCCCGCCAGTGACAACTGCTCCACCTTTTAAATAAATAACCATAAGGTTGTCAGACAACGATGATTTCCCCTTCTGCATACAAGGGAAGTTACAGAACGAGCAGTCTGAAAACCACCAAGAAGTGGCAGTAATGAGAAACAGCTCAGGCAGAACCCATCCATGGCAACTTCAGACAATGGCTTTTTAGTAAGAAGATACCTCATATATCCAAGAACTTCAACTCTCCTTAATAAGTATGGTTAGAAATTGAAACACCAACAGAAAGCTATTTAAAACAATTTGACAAGAATCCGAGCAAACACGACTAGATAAGGAGACCTACACACTCAGATTTCAGAAGGTCTTTCCAATGCCATCATCTTTAGGTAAATGGCAACAACCTGGTAGCAAAACAAAAACTTTTTTTTTTTCCTTTAAGGGAATACGTCTTTCTATTAAATGTTTCATTCTCTGCCGATGCAGAGAATAAATGTAGGTATCATACAAACAGCAACAGAAAGGCCATCAGCGAGCAAAAAAGGAAGGTGGTTTTTTTTAAATTAAAAAAAACCCAAAACACTCTTAATAATAGCACTATCATGAGTTAGGAAAACCAGGCAAATAGCTGCATGGGAAATTCCAGAATCCACCAGGAAAGAAAAAGATTAAAACACACTAGCACCCTTCCACAATCTTCACTGACCTTTTATCGTTCTCCTTTAGTACAAATAACTGCATTAGTAGGTATCCAAAGCACTAAAAAATGAATGGTCATAAAACTGAAGGGGAACCAGGAGTTACTTTGGGATTTGGGGTACACTACCTGTAGCATAATTAATTTTAAAAATCACGTTAAACCTTACTTTGTGATAAAATATTTGCATTCTTCAGTGTACCTTTACATTTTTGTGCTTTAGCACAATCGGGTCAGCAACACCGCATTTAGCAATCCTAAAGGTTCAGAGTGTTTCAGCCTTCAAGTGCCCTACTGTGCCCCGGGGATACAGGAGCAGGGACGCATTTCCTTTGGCAACAAAACTGGGACTCCCACCTACTATAGAAAACTTGCTCTGGTTTCAACTGTTCTTACTAAGCTTGAATGTGGTTAAAGTTCCATTTAATAAAAGGGCACAACATATGATATGCTTAAACATAAAAGTGAATGTTTCATAGCCACTTGGGATTTTCATAGATACCAACAGTTTATCACCTTCTCCTTTGAAAACCATATTTTACTTATTTAGCTTGGTCCTTATGTCAAGCAAAAATTACCTCAATCATTTCTGCAGACCTTGCTAGCCTTTCTATAAAGAAATGGGATAAATATACATCAGCCAAATAATTACACAACTATTCTAGTATGCTTTCCCCTGACAATCATTTTTACAAATATACAAACTCTACTAAACCCTCAACCTGTTTTGTTTGTTTGTTTGTTTAATGAGAAAGGTCTTCCTCCAGCTATTTTTCACTATCTGTTTAAGATGCCTGTAAGGCATCGGATCAGGATCCATTTTGGTTTTCCTACAGAAGATATTTTTCTAATATCACCCTTAGAATTTGTTTTTGCCAGTTGCAGGCAGATGAGAAAGATGTAACTTCTTGTACGTAGAGTCACCTTAAATGTATTGCAAAGTGCCAGACAGTTTTACATACCTAACAAATGGAATTCCCTGAAAAAACATTACATAAGAACATTGGAGTTTCTTAATCATGAGTTTACCTTCCCCTTAACTGTTCTCTAGATGATCTCTTATTTCCCTGAAATACTTTCCTGTAGCTATTGTAACACACAGTAAGTTTCATTATTTTGTTTCCAATGACAATGAAAACCTGCCTTTTTTGTCAGCAGTGCAAGCGTACATAAATAAGAACAATGTTATTCTTGTATAAACTTTTTTTTTTGACAGACCTAACAAGTACGCTTTTTCTATTTAGACTGTCTGAAGGCTGCTTTAATAACCTGCACCTTCTTTACAAATCATCACTTGTAGCATTTTGAATATTCCGCACAAACAGATAAGGAAAGAAATCTTTCCTTGTTTTTCAGTGCCAAACAGCAGAGAAAGTAGTCAGTCAAATACATTTATTAACAAAATAATGATTGGTTTTTGCTTACATTGTACTGCATACGATGCCAGGACAACAGCAGAATTAATGGGGCAGGACAACCTGGAAAGAGGAGAAAATATTTCTATTTAGACATGGACTGTATAAAAGTATTGTTAACAACGTCTCTGCAATTAGTTCAGCCTGTGAAGACTCATTAATCTTCAAAGACTATCTGATTTTTTCTTACAAAGTTTGATTGTCAAAGCACAGTAGGACTGAATGTTAAAAGCTAGCTGCTGTGTAACAGCTTCTTAAGTGAATGGAAGTAACTAGTCCTAAAAGGACATGCTCATATTCTTGCTGGATACTTATTTGGGAAAGCAAAAGAAGGGATTTTTATGGGGCTCCGGACGTTATTTTTATAGCTGCAGTCTGGTGTCTTTAAAACTAGACAAAAACACTAAAATTAGCCAAATGCCAAGCACAAAGACAGCTCTGATCTCATGACCAATACTGACTCCATAGAAGAAAAAAGCCAACACCTAAAGGCAATTTACATTTGGCAGCAAATATGCGGACCACCTTTTTCCTCTTTTTTTAAAATGTACAAACACACAGGAATCACAGGCAAAGGAACCACTGGGTATATGCCCACGAGAAACAATAGCATGAACTGCCCTTTGCTACTCCCTCTTGATTAGCGCACTGGACAGGGGGTCCCCACGTTCGGAGAACCATGCCTGGCACGCCATGCCCTGCATAAAGATCTCTCAGATTGACATTGTACCTGCAGACACACAGCACCTCCTACAGCTCATTCACAACAGACTTCTCAACCGTTCTTAATAAGTGAGCTGTGTGAAAATTTGTAACGTTTCCTAGCAATCTGATTTTCTTTTAAAGCAATATTTCACAAGGTATATTTTTATAGCAATGACACCCTCAGAAAAAGGCTTTTTTGGTTGTTTTTTTTTTTTTTTTAATAAATTTTATTTTAAAAAGAATTATAGAGAAATTGAAGATTCTTCTTATTACCTTCCTTCCACAATATCAGTCTTCAATTGCAGGAAGAATAAGTGCCTAGAAAAGATTTTTTGGGAAAAAACCAAACATACATTTATTTTCACATTTAAAAGGTATGGTTTAAATGGTTACATGTATTAGTTTTATTTTATTAGATTTCCTGGCAAACTATACAAACAGATGAATAAAGCTTAGTGGCATTTACAAACATGCAATCATACACCCACTCACTCTCACAACAGTTTTAAAGATCTTTGGCAGTCTGTACCACAACTCCAGGACCACAGTATTAATGCCAAAATGAACACCACAAAAAGCAAACCATTACAGAACTGGGCTCTCTTTCTCCCGCAAATATTCATCTTGGATGTAACTTAAAAAAAAAAAAACAAACAAACCAAAAAACCACAAACGAAAACACAACCCCCCCCAAAAAAACCAACCCCAAACTGTGATAGTGTATCTTGGAACTACTCAATGGAGGATGAGACATTTCTCAAGTAGCATATGCTGACAAAAAGCTCTTAAACAATTCTCCAAGAGCAGTTCAGTCTTGCTCTTATTAGTGTGTTTGACATGTTACTTTATAGTGATACTGGAGAATTGGGATACGAAAAACCATGAAGAGCAGGCTTTGAATAATTTCAGTTTAAAACTGCAGAACAGCTTACAACTGCATCATTAGCAAATACCGAAACAGGTCAATAGCTAAGTTTTCTACAAGAAATATCATTTAACATGCTGTACTATTTATATTCTCAAGTCACTGAAATTAACAAACAATGAAAATGTTACAAAAATGTTACAAAAAACCAGATTAATGGGTGCCTGTGAATTCTAAATTCCAAATCACACACACTGAACAAAACAAGTATTCAATTAAAGCCTTGTGACAAGTTAATTGAAAATTGTGTATAATTCATGTACCCCACCACCCCAAAAACTCAGAGATAGGTTAAGAAAGAAAATTTTAAAGGTCTACTATAAACTGAAGCGTTATAGATCTCTGCATGTTACAAGTAATGGGCAAACTAGACAACAAGAACTGTTACCTGTTCTTCCTGAAACAAAATAAACCCTGCCCTCCCACACCCTCAGCGTTAAATCTACTACACGTTAAAAACTGACTCAGTGTTGATACAAAACTTCTAACAGGCTTAGGGCATGCAGACAGCTTAATCGTTGAACTTCCCTATTTTTTAATCATTGCATCTGATTAATTAAGGGATCAGAAAGGGAGAAAAAATGCAACAGGCAAGTACTTCAAGCGACGAAGGGCTCAAAAAAAAAAAAAGGGAACCCAAAGTGCAAATAAACCAACTGCCACTAGCTTATACTCCGGCTGTATTTTGGAGCTGTAGGTATAGGCTGTGTATAGCAGAAATCATTCATTATGAGCATCGCATCAAGCTGTCAATTCCAAACACATTTAATACAAAGAGTTATACGAAGTTATCTGCCTAATAAAGCATAGTTTGCCAAGCTGTGAAGATAGGAAAGGAGGGCTTTACACATTCTTAGTTCATGGAAGCAAACATCAAACAGAAGTTACCTGGTTTGTTCTTGCTGAAGTGTGTTAGGATCAGGTATAAAAAACCTTACACGAAAACGAAGGGTGCAGGGAAAACCTCCTGCAATATTTTAGAAGAGCAAATCAATTTTTTGTTTAAAGAAAAAAAAAAGAAAGAGCCCAAGGTTTTTATTTCTGTATTTATAGAAAAATTACATGAACAACCACATAGAAATCTCATGCGTTTTTCTCATGAAACTAAAAGAAACCACGAGAAGCCTCTCCTGATCCCCCAACACCAACTGTGAGAAGAAAATACTCTCAGATATTGTGATGCTTTCATTTAAAGTACTTTGTATATGCTACTTTACATAAAAGGCATTATTTAGTTATCTTTGCCTCACAGGTATTAGAAAAGAAAAAAGCAGTGAATATATTTGAAGCGCCTCAATCGGGATAATGCTTAATTCTATCTTACATATAAATACAAGAAACTAACAGAAGTTCACCATGTTAACTTTATGTATCTTTATTTAAATTCATACACAATCTACAGCAGAAATAAGAGAGGTGAAAAACACAGCTCAAGTTTCACAGCGCAAATTGGGACAGTGTCACTCAGTCCTCCTAAGCTGCTACCTGGCAGGGTCATGCTGGCCAGCCTGTCCTTCTTGGTAAGCATTCTGTGTTACCCAAAGCTGCTTATAAACAAGACATACTAGAACAACACGTGCACTTGGAAGCGTGTGGTGTTGGTTTTTTGTTTGGTTGGTTTTTAATAAAAACAAGCATAAGATTATTTTTTTCTTATTCTGCTTGAGACAAGAAATTGCCAGAACCTATACATGAAACTGGCTCCACTTCCCTCGATCAAAACCCCTCTTTGTCTTCCCTATAAGGAGGAATTTACTGGCACCATGATATGACCACTGCTTTCACAGCCATGATGTTCATGAAGCTGTTCAGAAGCCAGGTTTAGATGCTATTACAGCATCGAAGTTAGTGACCTACGAGGTCTTATTAGCACTCAGGTAGCAGTTAGATGTAGAAAGCTCTGTTGAAAAGACTGGCAGAGATAAGACTTGCTCTTAAAGAAAATCTACCATCTGGACGCACTAATTTACAAGAACTGTATTTATTCTAGCCATAAGGACACAGAAAAGCAGGACTACACAGTTACAATCAAGATATTAAAAACAAGTCTTACCTTTTAACTGTTTTCTAATAGGTTTGTTTGGTTCAAGCCATCGCTGTGAAATGAAAAACTATTAGATGGATTAAAAATATTTACAAATAAATACTGTTCATTTATGTGTATGTGTGTGCATGTATATGTGTGTATACATACATATGTATGCATATATGTGTGTATATATGTATACACACATATACATGCACACACTTATTATTTACTATACTTACAGGTGAATCTACTGAAGTTTCATTTTGCTGTAAACCAAAATATTCCTTCTCCGTCACACCCAACTGGCTATAGGTCATATCCAACAAAATCTGTCCAGTGTCTTGTTTCTGAAAACAAGAAAACTTTAGAAGTGAAACTCTGCAACACTTACACATTTTAAGATACAATGAATTGAAATAAACTTGTTTTTCAAAAAACGTAACTCATGAATAAAAATAGCTGCTAATTCATTGGTTCAAAGTTTCTCAGCAATAAGAACTTTATTCTGATAAAAGTATCTTTTTTTTTTTTTTTTTTTAAGAGGCTTTCTTTCCAAAATACTTTAGGCGTGTGAAATCTCATAATATGAATTGACATGAACTCAAGCCCTTGAGGTCCATCCAGCAATTTTAATTTTAAACAGACCACCTCTCCCTTGACCACAGTCTTTAGGAGCAATGCCGTTCTCCGGAGCTGTAGCCTGCAAGGATGGCTTACAGCCACATGGGGCTGCTCTGGTCCCTGCTGTCACCACCAAAGCAGCTCACTGTTTCCATGTCAGCTGTCAAAAGGCAAAGTCACTATACACTAGGATGGGGGAAAAAAAAGGAGGAGGATGCTGTGCTCCAGCCATAAGATCCTGTACTTCAGCCTGAACTCCCACCTGCCCCTCGGTCTCCACACGCTCAGCTGCTGTTCAGCTACCCCACTTTCTGCCCAGACGTCCCTCAAGACAGGTATCACAGAAGAACTGGTGCAACAGGGAATTACACAGGCAGCGGAGATCCAGAAGCATAAGCATGGTATAATTTTCCCCAAACCAAACAAGTACCTCCATGCCATGGCATCGTGGAGAGCAGATTAACCAACTTCTGCCAAAGAACACTGAATCAATTCTATTTAAAAAAACCAAACACAAAGAAACAAACAAAACCTCCTCAACAAGACTGCAATCCTAAATATGCTAATACGTAATAAATAGCTTGTAAAGCTGTATGGCATTTTACGTCTAGACTTTTGTATAAGAAATTGCTGGACAGAATAAAAAACAGGCCGGTTTGCTTGGTATCTTGTCTATTCAACAAATTATAGCAAACTAATTTTTCACATGATCTTCCAAATCTCACTCTTAAAAGCAGAAATAAACTGCACACATGCAAAAAAAAATTTACCCGAGGAAAATTATTTAGACTGCAAAAGACAAGCACTTTGTTTGAAACAAGTTTCTTAAAAATTAAGTTCTGATTTAATTAAGTTCTGATTTCTTAAACAAATTTCTTAATTTCTTAAACAATCTCTTGAAACAAAGGACAATGTATAAGTATGATCGTGACCACATTTTTGTGAATGGCCCCAGTCTTACTCAGTGCATGAGTGCTCACTTAATAAGCCAAAAACACAATACTGTATTCAATTCTCTTTATCTAGACCTTGTTTATTATACAACACTCAACTCCTGTTCAGAAACCAGGAGTCTTTTTTTTTTTAAACAGGGTACCACACTGTTGTAACTGAGTGCTTTAAATAGTAACATATTCCATAGTCTTCCCTTATCTCATAAAAGCATTCTTCCTATTTAAAAGATGCAAAAAGAAGAACAAAGATTTAAGCAAAAGACACACACTTGGCTACCTTATTTTGGAGGACGGAATATTATCCAACACTTCCTACTGCTAGAGCAGAACTCCTAGTAGTTCATTTGTGATTTGAATGCTCAGTGTTTCTACATCAGGCTCCAGATGCGAGGTAAGGTAACAGCCAACTGTCGGCCTCCTGTGAAAAGCTGTGCCCATTTTTCTGGAGCAAAGCCCCATGTGAAGAAAACAATGTAGGCAACACTCGACTGTCTTATGTATGAGACCACCCTTTCCCCTCCAACAGTCTCCCATCTTGTTTAACTTTCACAACAAACAGTTAAGGTCTCACAATAAACGCGAGTCCACTCAGGCGTGTAAGTCTGTGCGGCCATCAAAAGCAGCAGCTCTGTCCCCTTCTTCCCCAGCTGCACATTCCTACTCCCCTCCTTTCAGACAGGCTGCTGTTCCTTGGGATGCTCAAACCACAGCACTGATCAAACCCAATTTTTTTCTGAAATAGCATAGACCTAGATCCAGCTTAGAAACTGAAATCTCAGCAAGAGGTAAGGACCACACGACCAAGCATTCCTCATCACACACAGCCACGGTGCCGTGCATCTGTCAGGCAGTTCTGTCCAGCACCATCAGTGAGGTGGGCTCCGCTATGAAGACTGAGACTTGCTATCAGAGATTACCCATATATGTACACAAGAGGGCCCTATGAAAACAGCAGATGCTACCTTAACCCTCTGAAATAACGGGCATTTCCTGACATGACTATGTTCAACTTTAGCACTGCCTCACTATACATGCCACATTCATTTCCCCAGGGTTCTGTTTTCATAAGTAGAATGTTAAAACACTTTCAAGTGACATCACATGACGCCTGCACAACTCAGAAGCATAATTGCACATCTATGGTGGATACTTCTGACATGAGCTCAATGAGCAACTGAAGTTATATTGTGACCAAAAGCAGTAATTACAGGGGATGAGACATACACTTCATAGAAAGAAAGTGTTCAGGCATTTCAGGTTTCATTACAAATGGGGAAGGAGAGGACCACAGAGGGCAGATTCTTCTGCTAATTTTTCTCTGAATTTCAACACTTCTGACTCCCTTCAGACTCCTTTCTTTGCAACAGCATTATCTCCTAATTCCCTTCTCATTTTTCATGCTTCTGGTCCTTCATCCCAGTTCAGGTGCCTTCACCTTCTCTCCCCCCACGCTCTCACAATTGCATCCCCGCCTCGCTGTGGCACACACAAATTGCTAAGCCTTCTCACTGCTCCCCTGTAAAGACAAGCAAGCTCCCTGCTACAATATTCTTGCTCAGCAGTCGGAGTTCTCTCTTTGCAACGTTCCCATGGGTCTCCCAACCCTGAACCCAGCTGCTCAGCCAGTACTAGTCTCCTCCACCTACATACCTACTATTTCCTTCTCTTCCTCCTCTCCACATTTCCTATCAAAAGCAATTTCCAATACTACTTTCCTGTGGCTCCAGTTCTTGCTCTCTGGTATTAAAAGCACAAAGTTTCTTCCACAGTGCCTAGATCAAGCACCCACTCCAGAAATCTAAACTAAGTACAAAATGACATTTTAAACTGTTAAAGTCATCTTCAGTTGTTAGAATTCCCAAAGCTGAAGGTTTTTGTTGTTTTTCCTCAAGAAAATCTGTATTTACTTGGCTTTGGCCTTGTTTTAAGAAACACCTGTATTATTTTTCAGCCTATACACCTAAAAATAAAGTCACCACACAGCTCACACTGCACAATCTTCAATCTATTTTGCACATAAAGAATTTTGAGATCTAGGTGTAAAGTGAGGCAGGCTAAGCATGTCACATCACTGCTTTTGAATTCTGACATGCATTCCAATACAGTCCATAGCCATAGTGTACCCTAATACTACCATTTGTCAAGTGCTTTACAACACATCATATTTTCACTCCCCTCCACCATAGGAAGAGGGCAAAACAACATGAACGCCGCTCAGCTAAACCGGGCATTAGAACCAAGTTCTCCATAATCCTGTCAACCATTACAGCAAGTAGTTAAGAGATTCTTAATAAAGCTCTCGCCTTTCTACAATGAGATAAAAAAAAATTATGTACTTTCCACACTAGCCTATTCTGTTACAATGACACAAGCTCTTAAGATAATCTTAAGAATTTTAAAGTTTTTTCTACTAAAAAGAAACATTTCCAAGAGGTTTGCTTGTTTCCACCCTGAAAAGAAATTTCCATTTATTTCATCTTCCTGACATCTACCGATCCTTATTCTGAACTGTTAAAGGCTTTGCATCAACCACCTCATAACCACACACCTCCATTTAAGTCTGCCTTGAAATATATTTCACCTTATATTGGATAGGCCAAATATTTAAAGCAGTCATAACTAACACCTATTACATTCTGCCTGTGCCACAATTTCCTGCTATATTTAGGGAATTTAGAATCATAGAATCATTAAGGTTGGAAAAGACCTCTAAGATCATTGAGTCCAACCGTCGACCCAACACCACCAGGCCCACTAAACCATGTCCCTAAGCGCCACATCTACACGTCTTTTAAATACCTCCAGGGATGGGGACTCAACCACTTCCCTGGGCAGCCTGTTCCAATGTTTCACCACTCTTTCAGTAAAGAAAATTTTCCTCATGTCCAACCTAAACCTCCCCTGGCGCAACTGGAGGCCATTTCCTCTCGTCCTATCACTAGTTACTTGGGAGAAGAGACCGACACCCAAAGATCAATCAAGTACTGACCAGAAGCTGGGGTGATCAAGTCTTAAGAACTGCATAAACGTAAGTGAAGACTGTTAGTTCTCTGGAGCAGAGAGGTAAATATTCAAGTAATCCTTTTCAGTTTGTTAACTTCTACAAGGTAAGTGGTACAAAGTGACACTTTAAGAGGACAGTGCAACATATAGCACATCTCCCTGTCCCTCTCCTCTGCAAGAGCTTTGCCCCCGCTTTCTGGCAATGATAACCTCACAGTGAAGCACCACCTAAGCTTTTGCAAATTCAGTCTCACTTCAGACACAATACCCATTGCCCCTCATGTGCTGTTTGAGGTCATCCTTTCCTAATTTAGCCTGTAACAGTCATCCACCACCAAACAGACTGTGTCCTTTGGTCCCAATATGCCTATGAGCTTGAACAAAGTCCTACACTTTCTTTTAATTTCCACACTAATTTTACACACAGCTAATTTATTTGCTCTTCTGCTCTGTCCTTTTCTCTTCCTGGAATTTATTTACTCACCTGATGCTCTTATTCAGACCATGCAAGATTTTGTTTAGCTAAAATAAACAGAACAGCCTCTTCTTTCTTTAGGCCCAGACTTTTGCAGAGCATCCTAGTTGTACTTTCTACGTCTGCCTGACTGGAACTTCCCCCTTTTGTCTACGAGTAGCCAGGATCCACAAGTGACATTCCCCAGAGGGTGGCCTTGATTCCAAGACTAACACTGTTAATACTTCCTTGACATTGGCTGAAGATTCCTGCCTGGTGCATAATAGCGCTAACCTTTTTCAGAATGATAACACGAGCAGCTCAGCCTGCAAACTACCAGTGTTCTCCTCCTCTATTGTTTGCAACTGAAAATTGAGCTTAAAAAAAAACATTAACTCATCTTATGAAAGCTATTAGTTTACACTACTGATTTCCCTCAGTGCAATTACTCCTTGTTCAAGATAACCTATCTGCTACCTCATATTCCTGTACCTTTTTTTATTGTTAATAATGCCTCAAACCTTACATTTGATTTACTGAAAAAGATTCAATAGCAACATGTTAATGAAATTTGACAGTCAAGAGCTCTATTAATGTCCCTGCACTGTTTAACATCTACTTTTCAGCAAGATCTACTGCCACTCCTTGAGCCAACTCCCTGCCCATCCCGTAACTCTTCTAGATTCCATACACTGCAGTGCAGTATTTTCCTATATAAAGGTCACACAAAATATTTATCCAAGCCCACAGAGTTTTGACCCACTGCATTTCCTCTGCCTCAAAAATGATTTAAAACAAACATATACATGAGGTTAGTCATTCCAGTTCTAACTTTGGAAAAATTTCCCCTCCACTAATTCTTTCCTTCAGCTTTTATTATGAAGTCAGGCCCCACGAAGGGCTAAGACTAACAGGCCTGCTGTAGGTCAGATCACTTTCTCACTGTCCTCAAAGGCATCATCAAATTTCATACTGTCTTACTGTTTTCCAGTCATAGAGTATACTGATCTGCCACAATATAAAACTAAATATTTGTTGCGAGCCTGTAACTCCATACCGCAGTTCTTTCAACATGCAGGGACACAGATTAGCACTAAACTGTCTCGTATTATCAAACAATATCCAGTAGGAAAACTTAGTGACAGAGATCCAACAATTCTGCATCATTGCCTTTTACTATGAGCAGTTTAAAATTATAACTCACACCCGCAATCAAAAAGAACCTGTGAAACTTGTATCTCTGCCCATTATTTTAAACATATCAATAGTAATTGTTGGTGTTAATTCTAACAGTCATGTTCCTTCTCAAATACTGGAAGAAAGAGCTTAACTGAGATGGTGGGGCAGGAAAAACATTCCTTATGATTTGAATTTCAAGTAATGCGACTTTTCTTATTATTACTGCCTAATCATTTTATTTCTAAAAGGAAACCCTATTGCTAACAGCCAACTAGTCTAAAAGCAAAAATCACAGGTACTAAGACATAAGTGTCAACTCAGAAAGACCATGCAATAGACAAGTGATCTGACTAAATTTTAATCCCTTCACAAAAGTCAATTTACTGGAAATCGATCACTCTGTAAATTTTAATCCCTTCACAAAAGTCAATTTACTGGAAATTGAGAGGCATACCTCCCAAGTGGTCATTCCTGGTAAATGAGTCAAAGTAGAGCAATAATGGAAAATTCCTGCATGTTTATACCAAAAGCTACAAAAAAGTTTGCATTATTGCTCAATATACACCTATTAAACACACCCAAACATGGTATGTGAGCACATTCTGTATATATTAGAATGACAACTAACATTTTCCCCAAGTGGAAAGCTTATGCATTATAGCCTTAGAACAAGACAGAGGTAACATCAGAGACAGAAGTGAATCAGCCTTATCACAAAATTCACACACCTGAAATTTATTGGGAGGCTTCAAGAAAACCTGGATATAATTAAAATTAAGTACAACACTCAGTACCAAGTGCAGTCAAGTCTTTGTCTCAAATGTGTTTTTGAAAGAAGAATGTTTCCAACTCTTAGCTTACATGCACCTTCTATCCTTTTTCTGGACTTTAGACATGTTCCATCTAAATACTGAAATACATAATGGGGAAAAGACAAGAAAAGCCATTTCAGCCTTGTGGAGTTAACATACATTTCTGTCTGGACTGTAAGCAATGTAGTGGAATGTGTCTGTCTGTACTCCCATGTGAACTTTCTTGATAATGTTGACCTAAGAACAGCACATACCACAAGTTACACCGATTAACTCTTTATGATACCATCAACACAAATTTCAGATTCACCAAAACTGTAGTATAAACATCTTTAAATAAAAACAATGAACAAAAAAGCCTATCACTTCACTACTCTGCCAAGGCCAAAAATCCAGGAGAAAAATGGCACTGCTCTCTTGAAATTTAGTCTTTATTTACAGTTGGTCAGGCTACTGATATTCTTTGGGATAAGCACTGAATAAGAACAAATTTGCAGGAATCAAATTATGCAGCTATCTTCAGGTTTCTCAATAGATAGAAAGTCCCTCAGGTTATTTCCATAAGCAAAATCCACCTTACTTCTTCCTTTGCCCAGTTTTAGGATATTTGGTTTTCATTCACACTGCTACAGATACAACCACTGGGAAAAGGAAGTACCATCTAGCAGAATGACAGAGACCTATAGCTATAACTCTGAAAGTTTCATAAGCCCATGCAGTTTGCTAACAAAGTTTGATGAAAATCAGCTGTGTGGGGTCTATAACAATCCTGTTGCTACAAAATGAAAATAAAGTAATATCTCTATTCTCCCTGTTGTCTAAAAGGTTCAGTATTTGGAGATAACATGTTCTACCATCATTTTGAAGATGTCACTTAGTACTAGTTCAAAACTTCAAAATACATAAGTTGTTCTTTTCAGTGTGTCAATAGGTTGTAAGTTTAGACTATTTAATCTATCAACTTTGTATTAAATTTAAATCCACCTCAAATTTACTAGTCTTGAGCATCTGTGCAGTGTCAACAAGATATTAGAAATGACAACTTAGGAATATCTATTTGCTTAAACTCAAAGTAAATTTCTCTCGAGTTTCTTCTTACCCTTGATGTTTCTTTTCTTTGATGTTGTTATTCTATATAATCCCCCTATGCCTTTGAAAGAAAGAAATCCTCTTGCAGTAAGAATTCTGTGTTCAGAGAGCTGCTACATGACAAAGCAGCACTCAGTATTTTTCAGCCTGTTGTCATTAGAACGGGAGGAGTCTTCGATGACATTTATACTATTAAATGGATGAAGGCCAAGCTTTGAGTATTCTGCTTTTCCCCATTCACTTTCCACTATTTGTGGTAGAAAAGTATAATCCTGTCTATGAACGTAAAGCATACTTATGTATACATGAATATTAGCCTAGTATTAGTTCAAAGTGTAACATATACCCAAACTTAGATCTTTCATAAATCACAACCAGGTACCACTAGCCCACAAACATACAGCCCTGAAAAATTCCCAACCTTAATTTTCCACTGATATGTCGAAGTTCTTTTAAAGTAATAACACTACACCCTATGCTTTAAAAGAGGTGATCCTGTTCAGTTCCAATCCTCTAACCTCAGACAGGAGAGAAAAATTTAACAGATTTCAGCAATAACAGTAAAAACTGAGAAAGTGAAAAACTAGATAACATTTACAACATACACAAGACATAGTATGTCTTTGTATCCTTGTATCTTGTATCTATGTCTAGTCATTTCAGAAAGCACCTTCATTTTAATAATGTATTACTACATTATTAAATACATTGCTGTTAATTTGTCATGGATAATCATGCAATGTGATGTGCATATTTAATTTTTTAAAAAATATAGAATTATCAATTGACCTGGCATCCCGAATAAAGTATGGAGCAAAATCAGATCTATAAATCAATGTCTTGATATGAGAAACAGTTTCTCTAAAGCAACACAGAAAGACTTCACCAGTGGGGAAAATCTGTTCAGAAGAAAACTTATTTTCCTTCAATACGTGCCTAGCTGATTCCCAGACTGACCACAGGCCTGAGTTACTCTTTGCTCACAGACATAAAAGTGAATGATGTTGGCAATTAAAATAAAGACACACACACATGCAGGCACAAACTTCACGAAACTGAATTTTTCTGTTAACGTAAGCAGGACTCGGATACAAATTTTCCGCAGCTGGCTTTAAACCCTTTTGAGAACTGGACCTTGCGACACAACCAGAGAGGGGCAAAGCCTGTTCTTAGGCAGACATCAAGGTTAGATAATCAGGAAGGGCCATCCTGGCAGATTAAGCGCAGGCTCCCTCAGTACCGGTATGAAAGCTCAGTACTCGAAGAACATCAATCTTCTGGTAAACCTCTTCCTTGCCTTAGCCCATAACATAGTGGGGTAGCCACGCTCCCTGCTTCTTTCCAATAAAGCAATAACGGGTCCTGCATTATCCCTACGGCAGCTCAGCGTTACGGCTGCAGTAAAGGAGGCCCTTCTGATTCCTGGATGAAGGAGGTAACCAGCAGGGCTACCCTGGGGGTATGCTGAAGGCAGGGAGAGAAATCAGCTGGGCCCGGAGTTTCAAAATGGTTCCAATTTATCATATGGCAGTCACTGCTTAAAAGATGAAATGAGAAGCACAAAAGTTCGCTTTGTGTGAACCAAACCAAATCTAAAGCTGCACAAACACTTGTTTACAAGGAAGAATATACTACTATGCATGTATTTAAAAAAATTTTAAATTCCTAATTTTTCAAAGGTCCTTGTGCAGGAGGGGAGGGCAATTATGCTAGCTCATTGACAGACAAGGCAATCCTATAGGGCATGCTGGAGACGAACGACGGAAATTGTGTACTAATGTGTTGCTCTCTCTCTTATATACCTACTCTCCTTGTACCCCACTCCCCAGTGTTAGCTACTTCATATATATCCACATATATGTATATAAATATGCATATATATATAGTATATAAAATATACTAAAACATGAGACTAATTCTGTATATATTAGAATGAAAATAATTAGAATTAGAACGAAAATCATCTGTTTACCTATCGAATCATTTCTATTTCAATAAATATTCAACAAAGTTCAAAAATAAAACCAGTCTGCAAAGAGAACTGTAATAATACTTAGGAAAATACAGTTTTCAGGGGAAGTTTTGAATCTCCCATAAGAAAGCATTGCATAATCTAAGATATCCAACAGTGCAGCTTCCTCAGCAAAACGCTTCTTCTCAAATAGGGTAAATTGGATAAGACAAGTATCATATACACAAATTCACACGATTGTACTTAAATTCATCCACAGTTTTTCTGCACGGTCAGCTAATTCTACTGAAAATTGATTGAGGAGTAAAGGTATTTCCTTTGTTTTCATTTAAAAATGAACTAATACTTTTAATAAGTACTGAAGGTTATAAACCAAAATATTTACAGAATAAAATACAGTAAAAATGTAGAGTACAAGCCTCCATTAATCCCCTTTCCCTCCATGCTCCCAGATAAAGAGACTACACTGACATACAAAAGACTGAACAGAACTGTCCTACTAAGCCATGATGTCCTCACTATTCACATCATCTTTGCATTTCAGAAAATATGTACTAACATCACTACAGGAATTTACAAGGCCTCCTCCTTTTAGCACTACCAGTCCTTTGATGGGAGAAAAGGAGGAGCACATCCAAATCTTTGGGAGTCCCCTTTAAATACAAATTACTTATTCATAGCTGATAATGATCGCCAGACCTGTCTCCATGGCTCCCATATCATACAGAAGACCTTTTTCCAGATACAATCTGCATGCCATGATTTTATGGCATTTCAGTTGGTTGACTTTAAAAAAAAATTAAAATAGCACTTTATAAATCCATTTCATAACTAGTAATCCTGCAATTTGTAGTGGCAAAGCTACATCTTCAACATCTTTTGGAAATCCCATGCCTCAAGGTCCCACATTTCACCTTCAGCTTTCAAACAAATTTCTATGTATTTAAAAAAAAAAGTAGTTTTCCAAACTTACGTTGACTTTGAAGCTTTGTACTGAGCCATCCAAAAAGTGGACGTTACAGATTATCTCTGATCGGGTTTTCTCTTTTGGTAGTTCTGATGCTCGTATGTTATTTATCCTCCCACCTAAGGCTCGTAAACGGGAGTTCATAACTATTGCTGAATAACCTATAAAACAAAAATTATGTTTAATAACAGTTTTTATAATTCACTACATTTCAGCTATGTTTTTTCAGAGAAACCCACAACATCATGAAGGCCTCATTACACCCCAAATACCTATAGTAACAAATGCTTCTTCTATAAAAGACTAAGTTGTAGAGTTAGCACATTGTAAACCAGAACATAAATGCATACATAGAGGGGCTTCCATGTTCTAAATGTACCCATCTTAGGAGAATCACAGGTAACCCCTGCAATGTATACTTAGGTTAGGCATGGGCCATTGCCTTAGTTTAAATCAGTAAAAATCCTGAAAACCTACTATAAAGCAGGAAGGCAATGTCAAGACAAGTATTTATCATCTGTAACTAGTAAGTCCCTCACCTCCTTATAGATTTCCTACATATTTCTGTACCTACCATACAAGTTTCACTACAATAAAACAATTGTTTACTCTCAACTGACAAAACAGTCTTGAGTTAATGCAGATCACGTTCTGTCAAATAGCATCTTGTTTCAGGAATATATATACAAATGCCATATGTAAGGCAACCAGAATTAACATTAAAAGCATGTCAATATTTTACAGCCTAGCATACATAAATTCATGAAGCCAGAAATTTATATCCAAGAAGAACATCCCACAAAAAAAAAAAAGCTGTTTTGTTGGAGTTAGTTCTTTCTTTTTTGGAAAAATCTTCATGAACACCAAAACGCTGAAACAGTTTTCACAAATGAAAAAAAACCACAACAAAACAAGAAAAACCTACCAAACAAAAAAGCCATTCATTGAAATAAGAGATGAATTAAATACAGTCAAGCCTGTAAACATTTCAAGCCTCTCTTCACTGGATCAGTTTACCAATTAACATCACAACATATAAAGCCAGTTGGCAAGCGAAGCAGAGGATAGTTTTCCAGGTTAATTACCATACCTATTACCAAATCATACCTCACTTACTAGAGGCTAGCTACAAAGAGACTTGCATAATATGAGTGTTTCCCAGACAGCTGGCCAAGCTAGACAGGACCAACATCAGGACTATTTTGCAATCTCCCCTCATTTGCATCTCTGCCTTAAAACATAGGCTGGCTTTTCTTTTAAGCAGCTAAAGAAACTGAACAATTTAGAATAAAATAATTTAAAATTCTGAAACACCATATCTACTCACACATCACTACAAAAAGCAAGTGTGAAATGCGTGAAGAGCCATGAGATGCAAAATTGTATAGACCACCAAAGGCAACAAAGCAGTGCAGTGATCCATCCTCGCGTAATGATATGTAATCTATACTGAGAAGCAGCTAAAACAATTCCCTTCTCACAGAAAACTCAGAAGTCAGACACACAAAAGCATTCAACAATACTCTCGTACTTTTTTTTTTGTCAGCCAATTGATAGTTTGTTACTGTATATATTCTGAAATCAAAAGTGTATGTAAGCTGCCAAGACTCACTTATTTAGCCAGCACATTGCATTTTTTCCTAGGAGATCAGCAGCATTTTCCTTCCATTCTTTCCCAAAGGTGTGGTTTTGGGGGCTTGGTTTTTTTGTTTTGTTTTGGGGTTTTTTGTTTTCTTTTGTTTTTAAAGGAGGGGAAAAAAGGAAGAGATGATCTTTAGGTGAATTCTGAACAGTACTTCCAAATAAAAGACTATACACTTCTATTGCTTTGAAATTTTTCTTGATATACAGTCTGCAGTTAATTGTAGTATGTTGATTTTTTTATCCAGAAAAAGGGCTTTCTTATTCAGGAATGGTTATTGCTAAAGAAAACATGCCGTTATCTAATTATCAAGGACATACAAAAAGGTGAAGACAGATTACGACTGTATACAAAACAATCATTCTCACATTCTCTAACTTTCTAGCAACTGAGTTTTAAACTATTTATTCAGCACTGATTAAAGTGCTGAAAAGATTATCTTTTACCAAAAAGATCTTTCACCGAAAAGCCAGGTGACTCCATGAATTATACTGCAGCCTTTTCTCTCCTTTCCACCCTCGGAGGTCAAAATAAAAAAAACCAAACAAACACTTTTCATCTGCAGAAATAGCTCTCTACCCAGCAGTCCACTGATGGGTAAAAGGAGAAAGTTATTCTTCAGCTGTGGGACAGCCACTAGATGAGAAAGTTTTCGGTAGCCAGATTCAAAGCTTCGTCAGCCTGTCACGCTCTGGCCTTTGGGGCTCAGCCTGCATTGTGACGCCTAACACTCCTGGAGCTTACAGACTTCTCCGCTCTTGGGAAAATGCTATTTGACCCTTGTGCTCATACTCCCCAGCCTTTCTCACCTGCTGCCCCCAATGCTTCCTGTCTTACACTTCCACTATTCCCTTCTTCTAAGTATGTTCTACTTCTCTCCCACCTTAGCTGGGCTTCAGCAGAGAGCAATGATCACAGGAGTCCCTCTCTGTAGAAAGCCTAGCATGTCACCTGGATAACCTAGCCCATACTTGAAGTAGATTTGGTAGGCTAGGATTAATTTTCAGATTATGTTCTATGTCCCCTATGTTCTTCATAACTTAAACCCCTAACATTTCTTCTCCACTTATGTATCAATTTCTACACGAAATTCAACCGTTGCCCCCGATAAACCGTAATATACTCTCTAAACCCAAGCCCAGGTCTCTGCTGAACGCTGTTCAGACACAAGAGATGACAGGAATTTCACCCTAAAGCTGCCTGCGACAAGGATGAAATTCCATTTCCAAGTTTTTCACAAAACAACGAGAATCATGAACGCAATCAAAGAGATCGTACAATATGCACTGTTACTGCTGAACTTCCACATGTCCTCCAGCAAGTCAGACCTGCTCTTTTCTATGCCATAAACCTGTTAACAGTCTGCATCCCAGCATCCATAGAAGCTATCCAAGAACTAACAGTAACATGTACTTACATACCGCTGTTCATTATAAAATCAGAGAGGTGCTTAGTTTTAGATTAAAGTCACAGTTGTTTTTCATGCTATTGCTTCACAGTTACATTTGTTTTAATATCTTCAGGTTATATGCTGGATGCCCCAACTGAAATAGTAACTCAGAAACTCATCACAAGAAATTCAAACCTGCTAGTATGACCAATTTGCATCGAGTTCACAAATGAAAATTTGGAATTCCTTGTTTTTACAATTTTATGTAAAATCAAACTAGTAACACAGTCAGAGTTCACGGTTTCTGTTTACAGCGTGCAAAGAGCCCCAGCTGAGGCTACCCTTGACAGAGCCAGCTGACCATGGAAACTGTGCCAAGGCTGGGATAAACGGCTGAGTGTTTGGACACCACAGCCATTAGTCAACTAGAGCTCAAATGGCCTAATCAAAGCCCCGGAAAACTGCCACCAGCTGGGAGTCCCGAGCAGAGAAAGCCGGGCTCTACTTCCCACCTACATGGCCTTCAACGTTTCTCTGCAGACAGTAAGCTCCTGAAGGAGCTGTTTTACAGGTGTCACACCACAGGCACCAGCCTAAGTCATTCTGCCTGTCCTAGCTTAACATGCCGTACGCTCAGTAAGTCCGTAAGGAAACAGCTTTGCGAATCCCTAGTCTAAAGAGCAAGGGAAGGAGAACAGAAGAGAGGTCAGCAGCTGAGTTATTAGCACCTGCTCTACTACTTTTCTTCCATATACGACCTGTGTTTAAAGCTGTATTTTAAATAGGCACAGATTGCTGAAATGGCTTATCAACCCCAGTGCAAAGGGGTGCATGAAAGCACATAAAGAAACCTGCAATGGCAACTGCTTTTGGGGTAGGCAGAGGGTCACTGAGACCTCAGGCAAGACCAGGTGCCAGCTCTAAACACCAGCGATCAGCCTCCAGCCCGGAGCAACCAGGACCAGCCATTACACGCAAATCCCGGCTCCCGCTTTGTAGCCTTGGGCAGGAGGCTAATTCACAAAACAAATTTGAACATTATCAATAAGTGAATACTTTAACAATTATTCCCCTTTCCCTAAAATAAGCATCTTGAATCCAGAAAGTTGAGAGTTATATTTTAATTAAAAAACCAAACAAAACTACCCCCAAAACACAGTTATTTTCACCCTAAGGTATAAACACATGGAATTCCATCCCATAATCAAACCATGCAACAGGCTTAAAGGAGCAACAAATACAGCTACAGAAAGAAGTTAATGTTTTCCAAGTACATTAAACACATTTCTGGACAAGTCTGGTTATGCATGCCTCCTTCTACAATAACGCTGCAGTCAAGCAGAACAAAAATAACATGTTTTCCTCATCTTTTGTATTGAAGACTGACTTTTAAAAAGACCTTTTCCACGCCAGCATTTAGTTTCTTTCCAGCTCGCTTAGGAATTGTTGGTAAAGAAACTTACGACCTGATTCTCAGTATAATCATCATTAATGCGTTTGTTACCAAGGAATTAAATCAAGAGCAGATTTACTGAGTATATACTCAAGGACCTTCTACATATAATCACACCATATGCAGCTGTGAATAGTTTTGTTTTTTTTTTAAAAATAAATCATTCATTACCACCATTTCATTGGGTAAATGGGGATATTTCTACTCCTGCAAGTGGGTGCACTTGTGTTTTTTCTAGAAGGGGACTACCGCACTCTAAGTGTTCTCCCAGTTTCTTTAGTTGTGACTGAAAATTTATAGTTCCATGTTGGGCTCTTGAAAATCGTAAATATTGCAGAGTCTGTGGGAATGTCATTTATGAAAGGATAGTGCTTCTAACCCACTTTCATTGTCTGAGTGACCACCCCTGACAATGCAGGGAAAAACTGTAGTACTAAGGACATGGCCAAGTCTTGTATGTCCTTTCAAAAACAGTTACATTTTATGGTTACCTATTGCTTTATTTAGAAGATATGAAATAAAGCAAATGGGAATACAAAGAGGTATAACAAATTAAAGGTGTCTTTGTATCAATGTATAGCCCTAAGACAACCAACACAAATGCTCTTCAGCATACATCAGCTTTCCCTATTTGCTGGTTAAAATAATCTCCCAAATTATGACCAGAAAAAAAACAAATCTAGTGAACAAACCTGAAATTTTTGTAGTAATCTATATTCTGATTATTCTTCCCATGTAGTCAAGAATTATTTACACACCTCAAAGCCATATCTATCATCAATGCATCTTAATGAGGGTTAAATTATGCAGCCAGATTTTCCAAATAGAAGACTGAAGTTTAACTCAACACCTATGAAAACCAGCTTCTGTTTTCACCTTCTGCAGAGGAAACGCTTCATCTTTTCTACATTCTTAATAAGAAACTAGATGTCTCCCCATTAATATAAAATTCAGCTCTAATATTTTGCAGGAAAATCCCACGAAGCATTTAACCACAATACGATATTTGCAAGTTTCCATACAAATTACAGGGCATTACTAAAGCAACAACCAAAGTAAAAGATAAACTTCATTTTGAGCAATGCGTGCAGGTTATCACTTGGTCCTTACCTATAGTTATTTCCCACAAACTTTTCCTGACACATTGATCATAAATTATACAGAAAGTAAATTTGGAAGACAGAAGTATCACAATGTGATGAAACTTCGCATCACTTGAAAAAAAGTCAGTTAAACTATAAATATAGAACAAGTATGAAAGCCTTAGATGATTAAGCATTACAGCTTATGGTGTAAAAATACCTCCAAACTGAGAGACAAAGAATAAAAGACTTCTTGCAGCATCTTCTTACTTGGAACCCGAATAAAGGTTAATATCCACATTGAAAGTTTGTGTGTGTGTAGACACACAGGCAATCTCCAAAACAGTAGCTGCAAGTTTTCCAACCGTCACTCTTAAGACAGACAGCAATAGCATTATAATAGAAGCTTTTCACCCCAAAATTAAAATCAACATTAAAAAAATTAAAGATTCAGCTTTCTTATATTTGCTTCCAGTGGCTAATGTCTGTGATACATTCCAGCACAGCAAAATTATTTACCTGTCATAAATAATGAATAGGTCTAGCAAAGCATTCTGAGAATATATGTATCAAAAATTGCATAAACAAGGTTTCAGTCATTCTAGTTATCATCTTAAGTTTTCCAGAAAAACAGATCTTACAGGCAGAGATTCTTTACAGAAAACGAGTCCATTAAGTAAAACAAATTTAAAAAAAAAATTTGTAAGCATAGGCGGTTTAAAGTTATACCTTAAATAGGTATGAAAAATATCTATATTAACATATATTCTTGCACATATTGTCAACCCAATATTTACCAAAACTAGTACTGAACAAAGTAAAGAAAATTCTTCCATAGTAAAATATAATGATACCTCTTCATCTGTCAGCTCTTTATGCTGGAGTTCATCCACAAATAAGCCTTCAGGGTAGACCGTATATATGATGATATCTCTATTTGCTTATTTAGAATGTACTTGAAAGCATTTTAGTTTCAATGAAGGTAGTTACGAGGAAAAAAGCCTCTATTTAAAAACAAAAACCAAACCACAAGTAATTTTGAATACTCTTTCCTTTGCTAACCTCCACAAAACTGGAACCTAATTTTTTATTTTACTTTTAAAAGCCAGTAAGTAGAGAAACTGGATTGTTCCTATGTCTAGAAATCAGGTACCTACCTACTGCTCAGTAGTCATTGCCTCTAAGAAGATCCAATATATACAGTTGAATAAATTTAAAAAATCCCCACATCACTACAAGAGGTTGGGTGCTTAATTAGCACATAAGGTTAAGTGCTTTGCAAGCCTTCCCTGCACTTCATTTAGCTTTCCGTTATAACGTATCTCTGGTGAACTCGTAACGCGAAGTGTTTTCAAGAGAAATCCAGCTATTTTGAACTCTGGATTCAGCAAGACCACACATGAATGTCAAAGATGGACTGGAGGAGGTGGGCAGGAGATGAAATAAGCCTGAGTTTTAGTTCTAGCATTACACTATATCTTGATTGACATGTCCCTAAGATCCCACTAAGCCAATAACATACTGAAGGTAATGCAAGCACTGTGAGAAGCTGCAAATACCTGGCGCAGATAAGCCATGCAGCACAGTAAGCCACCCACTCAATTTAATTCTGCTGCCTAGTACGTACGTACACTCACGCAGCTGGATTGGGGACAACACTTCTGTTGGGGACCATCCAGTCTCTCGAGGGACAGCAGAGAGGGACTTGATGACAGACTCAAAATACTGTATAGGTGTAACAGAAAAGGCTTTACTCTCTTCAGACCATTAATTATACATTAATATTGGTTAAGTTACAGAAAGCAGAGCTGCACTTATAGTGACAGAGTAACAACACTAAGTAAATGAATTATCCTTAAAAAAAGGAATATTCATGTCAAATGTTTGTTCTGTATGTATATTATATACATATTCATTCTGAGACAAGTTTTAGAGTCAAAGACTCTACTTCAACTTTTCTGAGATCCTTCTTCCTCTTCCCCCTCCCCTTTTTTCAAAAGGGTTGCATTACCTGCATCCTACAGATTTTTGTCTGCAAAGTCTTAAAACATGCACAGCTTCAGGCATACCAACAGTTCTTGCTGTTAAGACTGAAGAGGACACAGACTGGCTAGCAATAAAGCAGGACAGGCTGCTATTATAGGTTAATAGAGATTATTTGGCCAAAACAGTCATATTCTTTACATAGTCATAGTCTTTACATGGCGGGGGGGGGGAAGAATTATCCCAGCCTCTCAGCAACATGTTCAACAGCAAGACTGGTTATCTGAAAACTTAATCTTGAAACCAGATAACCTAAAGATAATTAAATTCTAGAAGAGCTTACTGGTAGAAACTGACCATCCATTTCAGTACTCAGGTTCTTAAACATGCTTTAATCCAACTTTTGAGGAAAATAATTTGGTCACATTTGCAAAGGATCAAACCAGATGGTATGAATGACCCTTCAAACTTCAAGGGTGTGAATCTGGTCATGCCAACTTCACTGATGCTACTTTATGTACATGGAATTAAACCCTGCAGCTAAGTCATGGCAGGATCCAATGTGTCATCTTACACAGCGTGAAGCATTACTGTTAGACCTTAGATACTGGATTAGCACTAGTACAGAGATACCATCTACCGCATGCAGAACGAATCAGAGAAGAAAAACAAACGGGAGGAAAAAGCAACTGAAGTAATACCAGAGACCTGTTCCCTACACTGTTCAAGTACTATAAAATACAGATGAGAATGAGACACACTCGTAATGCTTTCACATTTTCAGTAGTTTTTATCGCTCATGGAAGAGATCGTTACGATGTTCATTTTTAAAAACCCATTTATAAAATAACATCTTCAGCCAGTGTGTTCAGGGCAATAACAGCTCTTTGCTCCATTTCCTGCACCGTGCCAATAGAAGAATTCAGGAACTCTACAGCTTCCTCTATCGCCTGCCTCAGCTTTAAACAGTACCGCAGCACAAATGAAAACTGGCTCACCGAAAAATGCAAGAGCTATCACTAATTTATTTCCTAAATAATGCCTTTTTGGGGCTACACTGTTGCATGAACTCAGATTAGAAATTACAGATTGAAAGTCAAAGTTCCCCCTCCTCAGCTTGATAGTGTCTTACGTTAACAACACTGAAGAACAGAAGAACATGAAAAGCTAAGTCAAAGTGGAAGCTGAGCATTGCAGTGCCCAACTACCAACATCTCCCATAAATAGTTCAGGATAGACTGAAGTATATGAAGGTAATTTTTTTTATTTTTTTATTTTTTTTTTTTTTTTTTAAAACTAATGGCCATGTTGTAAAATCAAATAATCAAATATGAAGCTGTGTCCATACCTACAGTATTTGGGTAACCAAATAATGCCATAAAGCATTCACCACTGAATTTTACAAACAAGATACTAAAATATTCTGAAACCTCAGATATCAAGTTAATTACCATAACAAAATTTAAATACAAAAAGACCTCATATTCTATCAGCAGGCAATAAACTGTATTTCATGAAACTATTGTATGACAGATGAGAACCATCATGTCAGTTTTACTGCCAAGTAAAGTTGTGATAACTAAGCAGAATTTTAATCATCCACATTACCAATTCAGGAAGGGATGCAGAAAAACAAATAACCAAAAGCTCTCTCTAAAGGATTAAAAACAGATACATCCAAAACATACTTTTAAAAGGGGAAATTCTACTGTTTTACTATATCCATAGTATGATACTAGTCAAACAGTCTAGAAACTACCCGTGCTACTTCTACTGACTTTAAAAACACAGAAAAAAACTTAAAGTAAATATTATCCACACAAATATCACACTATCCACTAGGCTTGCAGGTCTCTATCTCCTCTAGTGTAAAATAAATAAATAGAAATTTCATTTTTGAGAAGTCAGTGACAAAACTTTGCTGAGAATGTCAGAAAAGCATCAAGTCCCCGTATCATGTTTCCTACGTGAGACATGCTGTTTTCTGACAGAGGACAACAGTTCAAAGTTACCATCTATGAGTTAAAAGACTACTGATCTACACTGAAACGACATTTCATTTGCTAATGCAGCATGATGGCCTATAAATAAATAAATAGATGGCTTGCAGGTAATAATACCTCTTATGAGTTGACTCCTACAGGTGTGTTAAAAAACCCCAGCTTTCCAAAACAAGCCCCTCCTCTTATCTCAACTGTATGTCCAAAGTAATTTTTTTCCTATATATTAGTCAGTCCAATAAAAGACCTCTTTCTACAATTTTTCCCTCCGATTATCACATTACATTTTTCACGTCAAAGGTACAGTTTCCAAACATTTCATTCTTTTCAACAGGTCTGATGTTATTGTACCTCACATTTCATAACCTTTGTTTAGAGTAAAAAAAGTTTAAGCTGTTTTTTAAAGAGCGGGAAAGAAGCAGTCTGTAGACAGAACAACGGAGTAGTGGATTCAACACAAGGCTGTGAATCTAAATGTCCATATTCTATTTGTGATGTTGTCTCCAAGAGCATTTTGTGAACAGGTCACTTTTCTCCTCTCCAAATTGAACGTGGATCGTGACTCTAAAGTAATTGCCAAAGAATACTTTTTAAAAACTTGAAAGAGCAGGCAGCATGTTGTAGGTAACTAGACTGTGAATAAACAACTTAAGAGCTTGTTGTTACAGGGCTATCAACTTCCATAGCACAACTGAAAAGAGTTTCTATGAAGAACTGAACAGAGCTTAAATGTGCTATGTCAGAGAGACGCTGCCGCAGCAGTGACTGCCATCTGTTGCAAGGGGGGGAGGAGAAGGAGAACAAACACCTTAATCATGGCAGTGAGAGTATTAATGCCACAAAAAGCTAACTCCACCTTTAAAGAAAATGGAAAAGCTAGGTGAATTTAAGTGATACATTGTTACAAGACCTGAAAAATAGCCTGAATTTACAGAGGTTTCTTTTTTGCATGGGCACAGTCGAGCAGTGGATCAAGATCGTGAAATCCACCTGCCACTTGAAAGCAGGATGAAAAGCACATAGAAAATAAAGAGCAAGAGGAGCAAATTCGGAACATCCCACGCAGCAGTATGCAAAGCCTGCACTGATGAAGTTCCCACCTTAGAATAATTTTGTGTTTTCAATAAAAGTCTACCTCATCTACACATTTAATCAATAAAATTATGAAAAATTTTTGAAGTGCTGGGATCTCCAGCTTCCTGAGGTTCATTTGAAGTATTCAGATATAAACCAAAGCAAGCTATTAGTAGCGATGTCTTTACAAGCTTACTCACATCCAACATCAGAAGGTCTCCCAATATCAAAAACAAAACCGCGTATTTGCTCATCATTACTGTTAAAGATTTCTAATATTGCCCACACATTAGCTAAAAGCTATTATTGCTTTCACAAACTTCAGAAGCAGGCAAGCAACAGCCACCACGACAGATGACAAAAGTTTTCTGCTGCAAATGGTACTCAGCTGACAAACTCAAACAGGTTATTAAGTAATTTTTAATTATATGCTAGATTTTGATCAGAACTCTTGATCCCATACTAGACAAACCCAAATTAAAGTTTTGCACTGTTACCCAGTGTTTTCCATTGATGATCATTACTTAGTCTGCTTCTCAACACAACGTAGACTGCGTACCATTCAAACTTGGGAAGAAAAAGTTTCATTGCTGGCAGCAAAAAAAAACAGTCCATATTTTTTGCAAGAAAACATTCCCGCTGGAGAAACATCCACATCTCAGAAGAAAGCCTGTCTTGTAAACTGTGTTAATGAACAAAAAACACTCTTTAGAATTACTACGAATTATCTTTCTGCACCCAGACTTTTCTTTCAGACCTTAAAGCTTCAAACTTCACGGAACTGTTTTCTATACATTCACACTTCATGTGTTTTAGAATCCATGTTCTGCCACGAGCTTTTAAAATATATTCCCTCAAGCATGACAGAGGACTTCCTCTGCTATAAAGCTTACAGCCACAAAAGGTCCCCAAAGGGATCTGGAACAAAGCACTGAAAATCGTGCAGTTAACCACAGAATACTATTGAAAAAGATAAGATGGTAGAATAACCTAACCACAGCAATTCTTCCTTTAAAAAGAGGAAGGACACAATAGCAATCAGAAAATTAAAAGTTATGTCATGGAGTGAACTTAAAACTGACAACCTAACTTCGAGCTATAAGGACAGAACAAAAATTTTCTTTTAGACTCCATTGTTGTACTCAATTTATCCTCCAGGACTGTTCAAAAATGACACAAGTTCAAAAGATCCTAAAGTCTCACAAAACTAGCTTGTTTGAAGGAATTACACAAAGTTCTACCTCTCGACCTACAGGAAAGAGCTTGAAAATGTGTTGCAAAAGTCTTGTAACTCAGAGCCAGAACCTAAACAACGTGATGAAATTAAAATACCTCCTGATACTTGGATCATAACTGTTACATATTCAGATTAGCGAAACTGAAGGTGTTCATGTATGAAGTTGATTTGCCATGTGAGGGAACTGGGGGAGAAGAACTTCTCCAGAAAGTTTACAAACATGATGTTTTGTAAGTCTTCAAGAAGAAAAAGTAAACAGACACTGTGAAAAGCCAGCCTATGAACATCTGCACTTTGTAAACAACTGTCATGGAAGAAGTTTTCTGCTATTTCTTCCTCTCTATCTTCAGCTCATCTTCCTCCTCATTTATGACAGCAGACAAATTTATATTTTAAGCTTACCAAAGCACACCTTTTTCTTTCTGGATTGTTGCAGAGACTTCAAAACATCTAGGATCACATCAATTTGTTATCTTCTATCTAACAAGATCAAAGTGTTTGCCGGGACCTGCAGTAGCACTAAGTGCATACAGCTTTTGCACAAGTCCTATTCGGGCATGAAGAAAATAGGCAAACAAAACAAAAAAGAGTAACCGCCACTCAAAATGGCTAGCCATTTTTGTAATCCCTGCACATGCTAGGGTGTCCTCATTTTAAAAGAAAGCAATTCCTACACACAGTGAAGAAAAAAAAAATAAAGTAAACATATGACAGGACATGTCCTAGCTTGCAAACAATCTGTGCTTTCTGTTTTTCCATCAGCATTTAAACAGTGTATGCTTTAGACCAGCGAAATCTAAACATTTACATCTTTACATCCCTGTTAGGCAATTTTTTCATCACCCTACAAGACTAACACGCACCTAGCGATCACAGCATACCATACCACAAGGAAACCACTCCAAAAAGCATTCATCTAAAACAGATGCTCCTGTGTCTTCCCTCCACTGCAAACGCAGTGGCGGCTATCTTTTGGTCAGTTCCTTCCTTTCAACAAATTAATTCACTTAAGCCCCCAAATAGTCAAAAAGCAGCCACTTGGTCAGCGTGCAGTGCAGGTTCAGTGCCAAGCTTAGCCACAGGCTGCCGGCTGGCTGGACAGCCGGGTCCCTGGCAGCACGGAACACCTCCCTGGACCAGGGCAGGCGGAGCACCCTTCCACCATCACGGGGTGGGTGAGAATATTGGGCCAACTTTTAGGCAAACACATGCTAAACCTTCTGCCATGAAGCTACCAAAGTGATACACTTATTTTTCTCAGTTGTGTGAGCTTTTAATTCACGGTGCTGGCAATTCTGCCTATTCCAGCGGCTACAAACGACGTGAACAGGCACAGGCACCGTTCTGACAGCTGGTGTCCAACCCCAAATCAAGGGGAACATACTGGGAAGCTGGAAACCTGAGGCCAGTGTAGGGGGTACACATCAGGAGGCCGAAGGAAGGCAGCCTGCATTCACAGTGAGCAGGAGGGTTTGGGGGAGTAAAATGGAGCAGGGTAGAATATGATTTTGGAAAGGTAACTTGGTAAAGAGCTGCTTGCTCTTCTTTGGGTTTGTTTTTTTGTTTTGTTTTAGGTTTTCTGGTGTTTTCTTGGCTTTGTTGTTTTTTCTTCAACTCTCCTACTGACATACAGTGCCTTCACAAGTAATTCAAGCCCACTTAAGTGTTTTTGTTCATTTTTAACAAAGCTATCCAACAAATGAGCATCTATAACAAAGCTTCCTGTTGCTATCTGAAGTAATGCAAGTCTCTCGAACCTGGTATTTACAAGCTTGTTAAAGCTCCCATGCATAGCCAAGCTCACATAATTCACAGAATTAAGCCACCTCCTTGTTTGAGAGCGCATCTCTATTATCAACTATATATCAACTGCTGCTATTTTTCAGAGTTTTAAAAACCAAACTAGTCTCCAAGTTTAAGTTTCAAATCACTTAATACACGAGACAATGCCAGGCATTTTTAAACATACACACACCAAATTTTGCCAAGTAGAGCTGACATTCCCCAATCCTTCCTATTTCTGCTTTCGTATTCCTGGCTGGCAGGTAGAATATTTATCTACTTCCCTCAAAGCAATTTCAGCATGCTGTGGCAACCGATTACAGAGGAATGCAGGCACTGGGCCAGCGTTGCTGGTTTATACTGAAACAGGAGCAAAAAAGGGAGAGCTTTGCTTATAGTGCTGAGATCTGGTATCTCTCTCCCGGTTTCCCCACCGTTAGGCGCTTTTGCTTGGCAGTGATAACCAGTAATGCCTCCCAATAGGCAAATTCCTCAAAACTTAACATGGAAGGGCTGGGAGAGGCAAAGAGGGAGTTGACTGCAGCACCTTATCAGGTTAGAGCTATGATCACAGTCAAGCTGGACTGAGAAATAGGACAGAAGTCCAGAACTACTGATATTTTCTTTCTTTAGCATTACTTTCACAGCCCTGCAATACACCAGAAATATATTTTAAAGGAAAGGCATCAAAACAAGGACTACTTGAAACACAGTAATGTGTTTCTGGTTTTGCTTAAGACTAGTCAATTGACCAAAAGCAAGTGATACAGCAAATCAATGACAAAACAGCCCATTCCCCTGGAAAGAACTGATTGTCATGAGAGCTTTAAAGGAGAAATTAATTTGAAATCAATTCTTCAGACAATGTTTTCAAGCTTATTTTACCTCAGTAACTGAATAGATTGACAACTTGATTTTAAAAGCTATTAGCTAAACCTTTATATAGATTTCTAATATTTAAGCTTATTCTGTGAGCAGTAAACAAAGGTAATGACCCCTATTCCAGATTGCCTACCCTAAATTACACCTCTATAAAAAAATACTCAACTTAGTTTATTTAATCTTAATTGCTTTCCTAGTGCAAAATGTACCTTGTCATAACCAGGTAAGTGGTCTGCTTGCCCACAAGAGCTTTCTGAATGTGACATCAATATTTACACATGCTGAACGCGCTCAACCCCCACTTGATCTTTGGAATCAAAGTACAAATTCTGGCCTATGCCATATACACTTTCCTATTGTTAATAAAACCTAGAATTTCACCTAAGCAAGCTTGTCCCTTGCAAAAATGGGGTGGGGATTCAACTTCCACATGTAATGGGAATTAACTGCCAAATCTAGCCAAAACTTCACCGAAATTGGTAAGCAAGGTATCTAACATTCAACCAGGGTAAATTCATGCAGTAGTGCACAGTCCCCCTTTTGAAGCAATTTGACAAGAACAGGAATCCTTTCAAAGTAAAGACAATTTGCAAGACTAGACAGAATTAAGCGGTAGAAGAGTTTTGCTGGGGACTGAATGCAATGACAGGCTGGCTGCCTACCCTGAGCCAGCAAACGCAAAGCAGCCAAAGAGCAGCCCAGCAGCATGCTTGAAAGGGAAGTCTAAGAGAACTTCATAGCAGAGCTCTGGCTGGGAAGCAGTTCAAAACCTTTCCTTTGAGGAAAAATCACAAAGAGAACACCTCCTTGTTTGATTCTTATTGCATTCATGAAGAAAGGGCTCCTCTTTCCATAAATTTCAAAAGCATTATATCAGATAATGTTCAAATGAAAAAATAAATCAGAACTGATAAGGCTAATTGAATCAATGATTAGTGCGGGCTCTGAAGAATATAAGGGGTTTCAAGTAGAATAAGCAGAAGACCAGACATGAAAACAAGTACTGGATGAATAAAAGCATAATGGGATGGGTTGGAACAAAGCAAACAGTAACAAGAGTACGAGAGCAACACATAGAGTGGAAGAAGAAATTAGATTAGATAGTGGAGGGGAGTTATCTGGCATCTTTAAAACAATGAATAAAGTTCGTTCTTAAGGAACTAGATCAGAGCCAGGCAAAAAAAAAAAAAAGGATTTAGGATGGGTGATGTTCTCATTTGCACAAATTCCTGCTACAACTGTCAAAAAAAAAAAGGGTTTAGACCATCAATTACTGTGAAATACAAGATAGGAGTTTGGGGTGGGTTTTTTTGTTGGAGTTTTGGGGGGTTTTTTTGTTTGGTTGTTTGTTTTTTTTTAATGCCCTTTGAAGTTTCAGCATCTTTTTCATAAACATTAGATAGTATGATTTCACACTGAGCCTGAAATATTTCCTTGACAGTACTGCTTTTTAGTCCCAGTCAATCTCAAACAACATTATCTGCACAGCTGGGTAAGGAGTCAGATGTATCTCATTCAACTATTTGGCATTCTCTTACTGCTGAATTTGTCATCTTTTTCTCCAACATTACTCAAACACTTAGTGTACAGACAGGTGACTAACAGTGACCACATATGCACATTACCTTCTGTGCCAGATACGCACTACTACACTTAAATACAGATCTTAACTTCTTGTTTTCCAAACAGTTAAAGGTTTGACCTGCTGAAGTATAAAATACTTTGCCCGCATTCACTTTTAACACTTCCAGACCAACTCCTCAGCTCCACCCTATTACCATCCCCAGAAAGAGGAGGAAAACAGAACAAAGATGACAACTCTATCCAGCAGCATTATTACAACCATCATCACAGACCATACTAATTACTTTCTTCCACCCCAAGCTTCCAACCATATTTCAGCATACAACAGTTTATCAAACTATCTTCTTCCTACCTCCAAGAACTTTATGCTCAACGACCAATATTAAACTATTCAGGAAAAAACTGCCAATATTGTCAAAGATGTACAAAATTAAATTAGTGCACTGTAGTGTACTATGCTTGTAAGAAAAAAATGTGTAGATACACGTGGACTATGCACATTCTTACTTGAACAGGTTGAATCAGAGGAATCATACTGTAATTTGCTCCATAAGAAAAACAATGTTAATATAATTGGTTTGATTAATTAATCAAACATTTGGAAGGCAAAGAGAGCAGGATATCAAAACAGTTGAAGTAAAGTTAAGTCCTTATGAGGCTGTAGCACCTTCTCCTAAATTTAGGAGTCCAGCTACTAGTGAATAAGTTTATTCCAGTTCCCTCTTCGTCAACTCTACTGTTACCAAGTCTAAAGAAATTCAGTATCAAAATATAACTCTCATTACAAATATAGTAAAGAAACAATTAAAAATGTTTATGAGCAAAGGAGTCATGTATCTTTTGGAATAGTACTGAAAGCCAAAATAAAGAAAATTAGAGGAAGAAAAGATAAAAATTAATTTTGGTTTATTACAGCCAACTAACACCTCATTTGAAGCATTACTTGAGACCAAAAAACAACACAAAAAAACCCCCTGCCTCTCTGTCTGGGTAAAACACACCTTTTTCAAAAATTCAAAATGCGAGTTTCAGATGGGCACTTTCCTCTGGTTTCCAGCCATGCAAACCTCCAAAACTGGACCACAAACTAGGCTTTAAACCTGAGTTTGGAAGCGAGCCCCGGCTGTGCTGGGCCCCCACCGCCCCCCGAAGCGAGCGGCTCCAAGGCCCCGAACCCCGGTACACCCCTGCCCACGCTGCAGCAGCAGTCCAACGCCGTCAAACTGCGCCGTGCTGCTGCCGCTAAAACCAAACACGGAGGTTCAAGCAACTCATTAACCATGCAGCCATAATTCCCCACCAGGGCACGAGAAGCAGGTTCACAAACAACGCCAAGAGATGGTGTTTCCAGAGCACCTGCGAGGTGTGCTAATACAGGAGGTTCGCGGCCTCGTCGCTGATAACAAACCCCAGGGGAATCCTGTGCCCTGCCTGCCTGGAGAAAATGGACTCATTGCCAGTAGTGGGCATTTAAAACCGCCAACCTCTTTATTTTAGGGCTAGTCCACCTGAGGATCTTTTCTCCCTTTCTTCCCTGCCCCACCAAGGGAAGCTCTCACCTACACCATTATATTTGTAATTGTGCAAACAATAGTTAATTATACATCTAGCTATCAGTACAGAAAGGTGACAGCTCGCCAGTGCCTGAAGTGGTGCTATCTGTTGGAACACAGCCTGCCATGGCAGCAATTATGCTAAGGAGTCCGGAAAGAATGAGAAACATCTACATCGAACATCTCTTCTCACAGGCAAGCACAATGGAAACACCTTGCTCCCCACTTCAAGAACAGGTCCTAAAGTGGCTAGGTGCCAGGGGAAAGGAAAAAAAAAAAGTACGGTTGATCTAAATGCAAGGAAAAAGAAAGATATCAAACAATAAAAGAAAAAAAACCCAACACAGCAGGTAAAAAAAGTAGAAAATTTTTACTTAAGGAAGTGCTGACCTTGTAACTGTTTTTTCCCTGCTGAAATGCTTTTACTAGCTAAGACAACTGCCATAGTTTCCCCTTAATGAAAAAAAAAAGCCAAAACCAAAACAAAAACCCCAGAGCCTGAGAATAACAGCCAAATTCAGAGGTAAGGGAGAAGTCATTATAAAATAGGCTTATAATGTATACCCATGTATATGTACGCACCTTTGATTGCAAATTTAAGCATTTGAAACAGTATCCAAAAGTTGCTAAATAAACTCAACCCAAATCATAACTAAGTCAAGTAGTCCCTACACTTCGTGTTACATGCAAGTCAGTCACAGGTTAACACACATGGTTTTGAATATTTAAGTATAATTTTCCATGAAGTAGCTTACAGGACTTTATCTCCAGTAAGAGACACTGAAGTTCCATTCTGAAAGTCAGGTCTAAATTTTTAGGCTTTCTGTGGCACTGTACACATTTCATGTATTATATATACAGACATCACCATGTAACACAGATCTTAGGATTATTTCCTGAGCCAGTACACAGCAGAATTTCCTTGGCACAATTTGAAAGGCTAGTTAGCATGCTGTTGCAGCGAATGTCAAAAGAGTACATTGACTTTTGAATGATTTCTACAATGAACTGCTGGGACAAAACCAAAAAGGCTTGCTGCAGGAAGCCCAACCACTACAGTTGGCCATTTTGGAAAAAACATTAAAAAAAAATCAAAAAACAGGATTTGTCTACTTCAAAGTCTCTTGAAACATATATATTTTCCACTATTTATAAGTTTGTCTTAACATGCTCAATTTGTTCTGCAACAAATATATCAATATGTACATTATGTGTCTATATATATACACACACTCAGCCATAAAATCATCTTCATTCAGGCATTCATCATTTACATATAACCAATAATAAAGCAAAAAAAATGGTATTTGGTACTACTAGTCAAATGCTTTCTGATTATACTTGAAACTAGGTTTTTAAACACTACTCTAGCAGCATGGTATAATATCAAGCAAAATCCTATAGGAGGCAACCTGACTGACAGCTCTTTCCTCATTTTAGACTCTGCTCTCATAAATAAAAATAACTGAGTATCAGTATTACAGCTGTTTCTTTAATACAGAATAACAGTGTCAACTCCCTTAATAAGGGTATCATTGTCTGGTGGTAAAGTTTTGCATTGGTGGACTAACTTATTTCCCACATATTTATTTTCAGTAGGAAAAAAAAAAATCTATTATTTAAACAAGATTGATGTTATTTTCATTAAGCTATCACCAATATTTTAGAAAAACATGGCTATATATGACCTAGATCACAGAATCATAGAAAAATCTAGGTTGGAAGGGATCTCTGGAGATCATCTGGTCTAACTGTTCTTAAAATCAGGGCTTTAAAGTAGATTTTCCAAGGTCCCATCAGGTCAAACCTTGAATATTTCCAGCAAGGAAGACTCCACTACTTCTCTAGGCAACCTATCCCAGGGTTTAAAAGTTCTCAAGGTAAAGATTTTTTTCCCCTTAAATCGAGGCATCTAATTAAAAAAAACAAACAAACAAAAAACCCACAAATAAAACAACACAAAACCCCTCCAAATAAAAGAAGGAATAAACAGGTAGTTTACTACACTAACAATTTCATCCTCAAATTTCAACACACTAATGTATCACATCGTCCAATAATATAGTCTAAGTATGAAATGAAGACTGAACTCTCTGTATTGCAGAAATTATCAAACACTGGACAACTGTCATGTCTTAACACTAGCAATGCAGCGGGAACCGACAGGCATTAGAAGTTAATGTCTGCAGAATATTTATTTCAAGTAACTACAGTTTATGATATATGTAACTGCTCAAGTTATTTATTATTGAATAATTTAGTAATATATCAGTGATCCCTTTTGGTGGCTACCTCTGGCACTGTTCACTGTCCTACTGAGTCACGTAGGCATGCCAGGATGCCTCTGATCATGTACATCCTCATCCCTTAGGATCCTAGGCTGCCACCTCTCCGAGCCTGAGATCTTCTTCCCTTCTGCTCCCAGACCCCAAGCCTTCGGGTCCCACATATGCTTCCGTACCGCCAGTCCCCTCTCTTGTCTTGCCCTTTACCCTGTGGGCAAAACAATATATACACCTGCTGAGCCTCACACTGAAGCCCTATCCTTAGGGCAGACACTACCCTTTTTATATAGTTCACGGCTTAATGTCTTTAAGACATCTCAATTAATTTTTTTTTTTTTTTTATAAAATGTGTTGAAACTAACCAGAGTCAGACATTACTGGAGCAGGGATGGACAACCAGTACGCTCTTTAGACAGCAAAACAGACTCAGGAGTTGAGTGTTCATTTGATCCAACGTTGTTTTAGGTCACCTGACAGGACATCAAAGTTAAAAGTACTGAAGAAACAGAAACCTTCACCTTGCTTACTCGTCACACATCAACCGCCAAAAGGAATCTCAACGGATGGAAAGGAAGGAGACTAACAAAGCCAGGCTTGTCACGCTGTCCGACCTTATCGGCTGGCAAGAGGCACATTCACCGATCGCCTTGAAGCTGCCATCTAATCAATCCAGTAAAACAGGCTCCTTTATTGCCCATGTTAAGAGTTCAACTTTGCCTTATAACATACAGCAAATGGTTGTAAAGCCAGTTTTTCTCCTTACTACCAGAAAGAAAAGCAAACGAGCTTCAATGAACAACACAAGCCATCTCTAACCAAGAAAGGCCATTACACAATTCTGGGTACATGTACCTGGCAGCTGAGGAACATGGATATGCACAGCACTGACCCAGTGCTGCAACCATCCGCACAACCGAGGTGACACTTAGGGGAACGCTTTCTTCAGAGCACCTGTAACATTTGGTCTACCATCTACTTTTGTTGAGAAAGTTATAAGGATAAGCATGTTATCTTGGGCTTAGAAGTAATTTTACTTAATTAAGTAGTGGAGGGGATGAAACCAAGATTGGTGTTTCAGTTATGTTTTCTGTTTACAAATGTTCGAGGGATGGGAGGCAGAGGGAAAAACAGAAGACAAAAAAAGCTACTTTTGCCTTTGGTAAATGAGGTGAGAAAAAAAGCTACAGTGTTGGGCACTTGGCAGACTAAGCAACGTGCAGATTTATTTCCTTCATACCAGCTTAACACAGCTTGTATGTGTCTTTGGCTGCTTGCTTTGACACCCAAAAGAGAAATTTTAAACCAGTTCTCTTATACTGGGAAAGATTTACTTCCTGAGTAATTAGAAAAAAAACAAACACAGATGACGCGAGCGCACAACATGACACTACTCCAAGTCAGTCAAACATAGCATGCACTGGTTAACAAGTAACAGAGTTTGTACTGATAATAGTAACAAAATCTCTTGCTCTCGAGAGTACCCCATGACAGAGCTAACTTTAGATCCCAGTACATCAGATTCTAGAGGATCACTGTTAGGACCGCAGTTCAATTCATTAATTAATCTCAGCAGATGCTATCGGAAAAGTATGTTATCCATTAAAACTCCTTTTAATAAAGGGTCAGAGTCCTCCTTCACAATCTAAGGAAAATGGGTAACACATTATGAGTAAACTTGATTTCCTATTTTTATATATCACAACTCCTCTACAATCACTTTGCTCCAAGAGGACTTTCTTTTTTTCTGAAGAAACATTATTTATATCATGTTTTCAGAATCAAGAATTCAACACAAATACAACAGCAAGTTTTTCTAGTGATGAATTACCTTTATTACTAGGTATATTCTGAATATTCCCAGCTTCATATTCCACTGAATCATGTTGTTTGATTACCAAACCTTCGATTGCTCACAAGTCAGATATATCTGTTTAGAAACCAACTACAGTTAGATAAGTGATGCTTACTGTAAAACCAAACGTACCGCTATCTGAGGATCTGAAGCCAATATACTCAGCTCAATATAAATTAACATGTAATAAACAGGGTTTACCAATTTACCACAGATTTTAAACAACTTTGTAATTGTGTTCTTCTGTTCATATTGATAAGGAGAAATAACTAATTTTACGTTACAGAACAGAGTTAAGTGTAGCACTTCCATCACATCAAAATGCAAGAATTTCACAATTAAGAAAAGAAAAAAAAAACCAAACCCCAATGAGAGAGGCAGGAGTGTGTTTCAGCAGCCAGGCCACAGTGAAAACCCGGAGCAGGGCTTCCAGCGGTTTTGCTCTACACTCGGGTAACAAAACAAGCAATCCTTGGACAGAGGCAACAGACTTCTTCCTAGAATGCTTAGTGAAACACTTGGACAGAAAAGAAAAAACAAAGAGTGTCCCATCTTTACCCAAGGAGTTAAAATTAAGTGTGTAAATTCACCTTCATGTTATCTATCAATAAGGAATTAAATCGCTAAGGAAATGGGGGGGAAAAAAGTATTCAAAGCACTGTATTTGTGCTTGAGCATTTACCAAACGTGAAGCTTGTGTCAGAAGGGCAATATCACAACACATAGCCCTCCCTGACTATTAAGTGCATAGATAGTTTCACTACAAGATGATGTCAAAGGTCCTACACCAAATGCAACTGCATATTTGTAAATAGCCAGGTGGGGGAGGGGGGCGGGGGTTGTCGTGGTGGTGGTGAATTATTGTATAATAATGTACCAGAAAAGCACATGCTATTAATAAAAGTTGTCTGTTACCATTACGCTCACAGATAGGTGTTTGCTTCACACTTTGAAGAAACACGATGTTGCAAGCCTATGCATTCAGCTACAACAAAAGTATGATGCTCCCTATTCATTCCATACTACCTGATATACACAGTGCACCGGCTAAAAGCAGAATGCTGTTAGTCAATTAAGTGCTTCTTAATTGAATAGTAACAGCAGGTTCACATGCTCCATCGGTTATTTGGTACCTTTGGTCAAAGGTACCACATATCAGAACAGAATGAATGAAAAGTTTAAATGTTTATCTGAAAAATAGAATCATAGAATCATTGAGGTTGGAGAAGACCTCTAAGATCATCGAGTCCAACCGTCAACCCAACACCACCAGGCCCACTAAACCATGTCCCTAAGCACCTCATCTACACATCTTTTAAATACCTCCAGGGATGGGGACTCAACCACTTCCCTGGGCAGCCTGTTCCAATGTTTAACTACTCTTTCAGTGAAGAAATTTTTCCTCACGTCCAATCTAAATCCCCCCTGGTGCAACTCGAGGCCATTTCCTCTCGTCCTATCACTAGTTACTTGGGAGAAGAGACCAACACCCACCTCGCTACAACCTCCTTTCAGGTAGTTGTAGAGAGCGATGAGGTCTCCCCTCAGCCTCCTTTTCTCCAGGCTGAACAACCCCAGTTCCCTCAGCCGCTCCTCAGAAGACTTGTTCTCCAGACCCTTCACCAGCTTCGTTGCCCTTCTCTGGACACGCTCCAGCACCTCAACGTCCTTCTTGTAGTGAGGGGCCCAAAACTGAACACAGTAGTCGAGGTGCGGCCTCACCAGTGCCGAGTACAGGGGCACGATCACTTCCCTACTCCTGCTGGCCACACTATTTCTGATACAGGCCAGGATGCCATTGGCCTTCTTGGCCACCTGGGCACACTGCCGGCTCATGTTCAGCCGACTGTCGACCAACACCCCCAGGTCCTTTTCCGACAAGCAGCTTTCCAGCCACTCTTCCCCAAGCCTGTAGCGCTGCATGGGGTTGTTGTGGCCGAAATGCAGGACCCGGCACTTGGCCTTGTTGAACCTCATACAGTTGGCCTGGGCCCACCGATCCAGCCTGTCCAGGTCCCTCTGCAGAGCCTTCCTACCCTCGAGCAGATCAACACTCCCGCCCAACTTGGTGTCGTCTGCAAACTTACTGAGGGTGCACTCAATCCCCTCATCCAGATCATTGATAAAGATATTGAACAAGACCGGCCCCAAAACTGAGCCCTGGGGAACACAAAGTCGTATCTGCTCAGAAAAGGCATAAGACAAAAGAAAACCCAACCCTTCCCATTATTAAACACTGAATCACTTCCTAGTTACCAAAAAACCACTGTGTTCCCCTTAATCCTGGAGCCTTATGACCTCCCAGGTGCCAAACCACCAGCTTCCTTTAGATAGCTATCTTTTTCTCCAGGTGTGCATTTTCAGTACAAATAGTAAACATATATAACCAAAGCTGGAGAATAAACTTAAACCCCATTGAATTTAATGAATGGAAAGCTACAATTAAGACAGCTGCTTTATTACAAGAGTACTGTTGGGGAGTTCTGAAATCTCTCAGGGATTTTTGGTCTCTTGCCACATCAGTAGCGCGCCCTGACTGGTGCGGTCCCACAGACTTTCCCTCAGCTTATGAAATTTTCTGGCAACTACTTCAAAGAACAACTGTGTTGCTAAAGTCAAACAAATGTGAAAGCAAGAAGAATCAGTTGCTGAAGGTTTTTTTGTTTTTAATAGAAAAAAGCTCCACCATGGCTGCAAATATAAAAAAACCACTTGTGTGCGGGTCTTATTAAAAGCTACTGTTAATCTAATATACACGGAGTACTGTATCACAAGTATTTTCACAGATGAAGAGTTGCCCAATATTTACAAATCTGAATTTTCTCACTGACACCTCAAATTGCTTATTACTTTTGCAGTAAAATGGAAAGTATTGATCCCCTCCCCAAAACTGTTCCCCACAATTATATATTGTAAAAAAAAATCTGTAATTATATCACTGGCTTTCAAAGTTGTAACAAACAGCCATCAAATGCTGCATACCTCAATGACCAACCTAAGCTGTGTTGTTCTACTATTTTTTTTTTTTAATTATTTTATTAAACACATGGACAGTTTAAGTTCTTAACTAGGTATTCAAACTCACACATGACTAAATTCTTAGCAACTTTTTTCAGATGTCAGGCAAAACAAATTATATTTACAGAAACATGTTTTGAAGAAGAAAAAGGTTTATGAACCTTAATAAATAGGATCTTTCTGTAAAAAGATTCCCAAAAGACATGATCTCTTTTCAAACTAATCTTGAATAATGTACAAGATGATTCTGAGAGTGGCTTATGCTCCACCCAAACTAAAGTCCACCAATGAGTTTCCATCAAGCGAAATCTGTGACACTATTTTTACCAGGCATCTGAGAAAGCAATAGTTGGAGGTGGCAATGGGCAGAACAGAGACTGAAATTGCAACCGGCCTTTACATATCATTCAAGTTAACAGGAGGACTGTTCTAATAAATAATTACATTGATGAATAAATGAATTGAGAGAATCAAGATTTAAAATTGAGTTAGGCATATGCAAGGGTGGAAATCTTAATCAAACAACAGTAGTCTAGAGAGCGCTGTGTGAAAGAGCGAACTATCAGACTTCGAGAACTTGATTTCCTTAAAGCCTTCTGATAATTAACAAAACCCATTGACATACTGGACCCAAAAATAAGAAGTCAGGGACATGATAAAAGTTTGAACTATACCATAACTATGGAGTTAATCCACACTGTAGGCCAGGATGTTAGCCAAAGTTGTTTAAATTAGTTTCCAAGGTGTTTTAATAAATCTTTACTGAGATATATATATATATGTATATGGCTAGAAGCATGTGCAAAAATTAGAAACTGTCCCATCCTATAACAACCACTGAAAGCCAATCAGGACAACTTGTGCTCACTAGGTTGCTCAAAGACGCCTTTCTTTCCTACAGTAACCATGGACTAACACATTCTGAAATAACAACATGAAGATAAGGCAAGCTGTACTTTAGCATGTGCTAGCTGGTCTTCAACTTGACCAAAGTACAACCTGCTTTTATCTACAGACTAGAGATTTTTAATGTGTTATTTAGAACATTAGCAACACATTCAAGAAGTTACCCTCTTCCAGACAAACTACTAGCATTGAAGCAACCACAGCAATCAAAAAAATCCTTGCATGCGCTTAACTTCAGGTACATGTCCAAGTTTGCCTACAACCAAAAGCTGTGCCTCTACCTGTACCATTATAGTTCAAGAAATGCAGTCCTTTCCCATCTATGTAAGAATACAAAAAAACCCAGAAAATTGCCAAAATTATGAAAAGCGTTTTATACTGATATAGATGTAGAAATAGGAGCCAACTGCACATACATCCAATACTTGGGATAAAAATACTAAGCTTTAAAAGAAACCACCAAAACTCAGTGAAAGAGCAGAGATCAGACCTCTGCATGCTGGGGGTCCATCCCTGGGAGGTGCCCCGTGTTGAACAACAGGATCCATATTCACACAACTGGAGGCAAAACAACAGAAGAACAACACTACAGTACAAAAACCCACGCATATACAAGTCACAGCTCAGGCTCCCAGCTTTTATTCATAAAATGCGTCATTCCACAGAGCATAACTATATCACATAACTTGCTAGGGAAATAGCCATGGTTACTCATCACAGTTTGGTGTTATGAACCGCTTGCTTTCCATAACACTACACACACCAGATCAGAATCTGTCTGGGGGTGGAGGGAGAGGACAGTGGGAAACCAATGAACAAGATGTCAAATCGTAACTACTTTGGTACTTTAAAGTGCAAACAAAACAGCATTTGACTTAGTACTGAAATACTTCACTGTTGATTTCACTTGCTTACAACTGCTCTTTTTCCAAAGCTATTTTTTAAAGTCTTGTTTGGGTTAAAAAAAAAGTCTGGTTAATAGCGTAAATAATAAATTACTTAAAAAGAAAAGGAGCTTTTTGTTTCTTGATATAAAAAAAATGAAAAGGAAGCTTTACTTTGTGCACATGTTATGTTTTACTTGATATTTAAAACATATCACTGAAGCATCCAGCCTTGGTTAGTACTACTGGCAACTGTCAGAATCACTAAAATTAAAACTGCCACCAAACCACTGGAACTGCATTTGCCAGCTACAAAGGTTGAAGCATTTTATGATTTCACACCAATTTTACCATTTCTTCCCTTTCAGAAAATAAAAAATAAAAATTAAGCACATTTCAGTATTGTCCACCTTACCATCTCAGAAATGAAACCTTTTAGCTTGTTTGAAAGGTTATGTGAACTTAAAGGAAGAGTACGTAATTAGTTTCGTATTACATTACAATAGAAGAGCAAAGTAGAGTTAGAATTACTTTCCGTACATCCAGTTTTCTTCTTCTTGCAGAGAACTTAAAAATATATTGATTTCGTTTTCACCTCAAATGATGAAAAACCTCTCGAACCCATTGTAAAACTTTACTGCCCACTATGATAACACACATGTACAGGTTTGAATTAAGGCCTGGCTTTTGCTCCCATTTTTCATGAATTTCTATGAGCAACATCACTAAACCTTAGTGGGGAAGTTCTAAAAAGAAAACCAAGAGATCCCTATGACTGATAAGTTATTACCTTAATACTGCATAGTATTGACTAAGAATAATTACATAACCAGCTTCAGAGTGCACAACTAGGTTGAATTAGGAAGGTAAAAGCTGGCCGTTGATAAAGATGATAGAAAGTAGGTGGCCGTGACAAGGGTTACTACATTACCTCTTGAAACATACTGAATTGGTCAATAGGAGCAAGCATGCAACATACTACTTTGGCTGTATTTCTACTCCGTGATGCAAGGAAAAGTATTGTTTCGCTTTTGGAAAGCAACACCTTTCAAAAAGCCCCGAATTCCTTCTGCTAGAAAAGGGATTATGATCACTTAGGTTGAAGAGCTCCTCTAAACTTCAGATTCCGAAAAACACAGTTTCCTCAGCAGAGCTTTTAGTCATACTTCAAAACTCGGGACACACTCTCTTTCCCCAACATATGTTGCCGTAAGTGCTTGTATGAAACCTAAGCTTGCCAAAAGAGGGAACTGATGAAATTACAGCCAACAGATTAATGTATGGCTGTACCTTGTGCAAAGCTTCACTGTTTCTTGCGATTTCCATTTTGCCTGTAAAACTGCATTATTTCTCTACTTCACAGAGAAGTAGATTAATCATTTCTTTCATCTTCATATCGAAGAGCAATTTGCAGAAATTTAACAGGGGGAACCTAGTCACAGAAATCAACCACATTAGCCCAATCCTAATGATCTTCATTTCAAACAGAGGCAATTAGGATAACGTGCTGGCTTCAGACTAAGGGCCTACAGCCTGCAGAGATCCACCGCATCCCTCATGCAGTGATACGCTCTCCTGTTAAATCAGCGGTGAGGATTCTCGGACAGAAGAACTGTGTTTAATAAAATGAGAGGTGTTGTTATTGGACAAAGACACATGCCGAGATGAGACAGCAAGGCCACATGAGAAGAGGAGAAGGCCCTTGAACCGTGGAAGTGTGCCAGCCAAAGCCAGAGGAACTCTCAGAATGGTGAAAACATTTCTGCTTGTCTCTTTTCCAACTTTTTTCCCGGAAACTAATTTAAAAATACTTCACGTCTTATTGAGGAGGGCCAGATGGAGAATCTCTATTCCAAATGTATGCCCAGAGCCCAGATTTTGCTTAGACTTCTCAAACTTGCAAGGCAAGAGCATGTGGGACTCACCAGATGAACAACAGTACAGCAGTGCTTTGAGCACCTACGAAGTTTTGAAGTTTCTCTTGAATCTTCCTGGCCCAGCAGACGGGAACCCTTTGTTGCCATTACTCATTTGCAATGTTTAGAAATCTAAAACAGAGAATCTAGCAGATAGGCATGACCAGACTTCAGCATCACAGTGATTTCGGCACAGCTCAATTGACTGAATTACGTAAGGAAGCATTAGTGTTTTCCTTAGGGAGAAGGTTCTTCAAGATTTTGAATGCAGTTTGCCAACGGGACTAATGTAAAAATTAAGACCAAAAAAAGCTTCCTAAAGCAAGTTATTGGTGAATGTTTTCTATATTATCTGATTTCCTAGCATTTCATGAAGTATTTTCTGTGCAAGGAAATAAAGAAAGAAAAGGAATACAAAGTCCTATACAGGACACATGACTAAGTTTCGTATTACAATGCTAATAATAGAAGTAAGAACTCACGGTAAGATTCAGTACACGCTGATATGAAGGCAATGGTATCTTAGGGTATGGGGAGATTAGAATAAATTATCTCAAGATAAGTCAGGATGGAACTTGCAGCACATCTGTTACTCCACTCCAACTGCCTCTGTGCCTGCTCTTTCCCCTCGATAAACACCCCAACAGAAGAATAACTTACCACCCATTAATTCACACTTGTCATGAGGTAAGACTGTACACACCTTCTGATTTTTAGGCCTTGATAACAAAAAACCACTACAGCTTATGAAAAGCATCCAACTCCAAAACAAAACTGCAGGCAGAGTGTTTCTGGCTGATAATGACACTTCCAAGTAGCCTGAACTAAGTTGCCTAAACCCTGCCTTTCCTGTGTGCTTAAGATACAACCCCAATTCAGAACTACCTGTTGATTGATTTGGGCAGCTTCCTCCTCAAGTGAGAGACATCCCATGTTCTAGCCCAAGGTATCTGATGCTCCCGTCAGGGGGATTCTCACCGCAAGCCAGACACCTGCGAGCTGGATGCGCTAGTGCTCATCAACATTGTGCCAAATCCCCCTCATTGACTGACCTCGTACACTTAACACCATAGAACAAAATATACATTGTGCTGCTACACGTAGGTAGCCAGAAGATAAGAGAAACCAATGCTACAAGCTAACACCAACTAATACGAGGAGGAATTAAAATAAATAATTTTTGCTTAGTATACTCAAAGCTGTAGTTCTGGGAAAACAACTGAAAAATGTTGATCTCTTGCTTTTCCACTTCAGTGCAAACTTTTCAGTAGATGACCACACGCTGTTGCCTCTGACAGCAACCAGTTCTCAACTTCATGGTTATAAAGCTTATGGAATTGTTTCACATTCAAAAAAACACGCCACAAGATTCCTACAAAACTTACAATGCACATTTACCATATTTAAAATAATATGGTTGGTAACAATGGTCCTCATCACCATTAAGCTTCAGTTTACTTCTAACTGCTCAATTTGTAATGAACAAATAGAGCTATGTATACATGCCAGCATGGCAAATGTTACTTGTGAACACACAAAGTGACAAAATAGAAGAACTGCTCACTGTACCTGCATTTAGTCCACCTTGGAGAATTTAACATTAATGGCTTCTGTATGCACCACTTTTAGTGTTGTGCCTATGTAAGGTTACTCTTTTAGTGTCTATGTAAAGCTATTATTTACCCATCAGTAAAAGAAGTAGGTCACAGCTTAGAAATGTATAGAATCATAGAATCATTTAGGTTGGAAAAGACCCTTAAGATCATCGACTCCAACCATAAACCTAACACTGCCAAGTCCACCACTAAACCATGTCCCTAAGCACCACATCCACACCTCTTGTAAATACCTCCAGGGATGGTGACTCCACCACTTCCCTGGGCAGCCTGTGCCAATGCTCAACAACCCTTTCGGTGAATAAATTTTTCCTAATATCCAATCTAAACCTCCCCTGGCACAACTTGAGGCCATTTCCTCTTGTCCTATCGCTTGTTACTTGGGAAGAGACCAACACCCACCTCGCTACAACCTCCTGTCAGGTAGTTGTAGAGAGCAATAAGGTCTCTCCTGAGACAACTGTATGTCTTAAGTCCCTGTTATAATACTGACTATTACAAAAAATCATCCAAGATCTTTAGAAATTAGTTGCTATTTTAGACCATTGGAGTGGATGAAAACAAGATTTATCACGTGACAAGTCATGAACATATGCAAGAAGGTGATGTTACTACCACACTAGCTTTATTATCATCTTCTGCATTAAGCATATTACACCAATAACACAAATTGATAAATTAAGAAACGATTATGGAGCTTTCTGGATATGCTATTAAATTACAAAGTTCACAACTATAGTCTTATTACGGTCTTCATTTGTAGTAAAAGTATTTTGGAGGCATAGGGGTAAAAAGTTTTGTACAACATGTCACTGTGATATTTCTCAAAATTTCTGTCCTGAAATCATGAACTAACTGCCCCAGTCTTAGAACGTGCAAAAAAGGTGATAATGGACACATAAGACATGCTTATTAAATCACAGAGAGAGATGACAAGTGTTAAGAGTTTTTCCAGGAATCTACTGCCAGCAATATTAGACTGTTTAATGAAACTAAATCAGTCTTATCAACACAAGTTAGTTCTTCAAATGAGCTGTTTTGTTAAGTGTACTTAGAAATATGTGGAATATTACATTTTTCTTACGAAGACGCATTAGACCTTTGTTACCAACCCATCAAAGCATTTTTGCCACAAGACAGTGCCAGATATGGTAATTAAGCAGACTTTTCTTCGTCACGTTCCTGTTTGTTAACGGTTTCCTCTACGATCAAAACCGCCCAAGCAATAGGGACAATTTGCTTCTTCTACAGATTAGTTTCAGATAAATTTAAAAAAAAAGTGAAAGTGCAACTCCCCTCCAAGTAAGTATTCTACACATCTACTGTGCAACATTAGTACTTCAGTAATACATATGTATTTCTACCACTTTTGGATGACCAAAGTAAGAGTACCAGTATTTAATATTATCAAAGCACTAATTTGTTCTGATTTCTATTACACAGGTATTAGAGCAGGAGCAATTTGTATCTCAAGCTGTACAGCCACGAGGGAAGCCACCATCTCAGCAGGGAAAACAAAAAAAACCAAAAACATGTATCTTCGAAAGAGAGGAAAGCAGGGAGCAACAGAAGGAGAGCCTGACTAATTACTTCAGGTAATCTCCGTAACGAGAGGAAATGAGAAATGCCGTAAGATTGGTGGGAATTTTATATTAAAAGAAATATCATCTTTTACTGTCATTGCATGGGTTTCACAACACCAATAAGGTAACTTGTTTTCACACTTCATATATATTTATATATTATATACATGTTAGATATATTATAGATATGGTTATGTATTGGAGATTATTGTACCTCCACACTGTAAGTCTGCACCCAAAATGCTGAAAGTAACTACTGTGGAGACCCGACAGCCTTTGAGGTGAGGTAGCTCCTGACACAGCACCCCAAACTACTTATCTCAGGGCTCTGAGTTTTGATCCCTTGGCAGACCGGTGCCGAGCAGCCGTCCGTCCGTCCGTCCGTCCGTCCGTCCGTGCGGGCAGGGGCGCGGGCAGGGCCGGCGGCGCTCCTCTCCTAACCCCGCCTAAGGCACTCGGTGCTCGGACGGGCTCGAAAAAACCCTTAGGCGAGGTGCTCCGCCAACGATTTGGGGAAAGAAAAGATCGGACGAGGGAAGGAGCCAAATCAGCCCTACGAGAAGAGCCAGCAAAGGCAAGCGCCGGAGCGAGCGGGGACGGGACCTTCCCCCGTTCCTCCCCCGGGGACCCGACGGTGCCCACCTGCCCAGCCGCCGGGCTGCAGCGCCCTCACACCCCGCCGAAAACGCAAGGGGCGGAGGGGGACAGAAAACGGAGGGACCCCGCGGAGCAGCGCCGCGCCCCGGGGCGCCCCGGGCCGCCCGCTCTCCCACGGCACGGCACGGCACGGCACGGCACGGCGGGCTACAGGCTGACAGCCAGCCCGGCACCGCCGCTCACCTTCCCGCTTGCTTCCCCGCTTCGCCCCTGCTCCAGCCCCGCCAGCCGCCGGGAGCAGCCCTCGCCCCCGCTCTCCCGCGGGGCCAGCTGCCGCCCGGGCACTCCGCCGGCCGGCCGAGGAGGAGGAGGGAGGCGCGGGGGCGGCCCCGGCGGCACCGCCGCCCCCGCCTCCCGGAGGCGCCCCGGCGGCGCCAACTTTCCTCGCAGCCCGGCTTCCGCGCCCCGCGCCGCTCCCGCCGCCCCGCCCCGGTACCTGCCGCGCCGCCGCCGCCCCGCTCCCCCAGGGGGCGCGGAAGGCCGTTGCGGCCGCCGCCACCGCGCAGACCGAGGCGAGCAGGTGCGGAGCGCCAGACCACGGAACCGACCCCACCGCCGCCGGCTCCTGCGCCTGGGCTGGGCGGGCGGGGCGGGGCGGGGCGGCGAGGAGGGCACCCGCCCGCCCGCGCCCGCCCCCTAGCGGAGCGCCCGGCCGGGACCGGCCGCCCCCCCCCGCCCCCCCCTCCAACTCCCCGCTTCGGCTCCACTCGGATCCCTTCGTCACTTTCCGCCGCTTCCGGAAGGGGGAACGGGAGAGGCGGGGCGGGGGGGGTGGATGGGAGCGGAGTCACCCCGAGGGGGTGGGGGGGGGCTGTTTCCCCACCGCCCGGCGGCGGGCGGGCGCGCACGCGCCCTGGCGGGGGGGGGCCTCGCGGGCACTTGTCCCCGTACGGCAGGGCTGCCCGGGCGGCGGCTGTGGCGGCCCCGGTCCCTGCCGGGTCGCTGCCCCAGCGGGAGGGCGGGGTCTGCTCCCGGCGCTGCCCTGCCTGCGGCGTGCGGGCTGTACCTGCGGGCTGCGGGGCGCGGAGGGAGCTTCAGCGCAGGGCTGCAGAGGTCGGCACGAGGCTGGCGAGGCCTGCCTCAGCCGCTTGAGGCCCGGGCCAGCTGACGGGCTGTGCGAGGAAGCGAGGAACCCGCTGTCTACTGGCGTTGCCGCCCGCGTCAGTAACGAGGCAAATGCAGAGAGGTGCGAAGTATCGTCAAAGAAAGCGGTTTATAGCGCAGCCCGCCCGCTTGCTTCTCCTGGTGGGAGGTGGACAGGTCTGGCTGGGGGCCGAGGTCCCCAGGAGGCACGGGGAGGTGTGCTTTCCTCCTGCTTTCCTCTCCCTTCCCTACGCCTTTACAGGGCACGCTTCAGCACCGTGCGGAAGCTCAGGTCTTGCAAGGGTATAACTGTGTCAGAGCAACTCTACACCCGTGCTAATTAACTGAGCCTTCCAGCAGAGCTAATTAACTGAAGCAGAACACCTGAATGGCCGAGCAATCCGGTGGTATGTTTTCTCCAGTGGCAAAGCTGGTTAAAGAAATTTCCAGATGCTCGTTCCTGCCCTTGTGGCACAGTTGTGCTAATGCAACTGTAAATGAGATCAATGAAACAGTCCAGGTTAAAGCATACACAAAAACTCTCCAAAAATGTGTGAAAGTTGGATGTTATTTTCCTGATCTGTTTTGGACTCTGTCCTCAGACATCTCTCAACGCAAATGCAGGGGTGGGACCAGGGAGAGAGTCAACTGCTGTGCCAGAAGCTGTGCAAGAGACACAGATCCAGAGAAAACTAGAGTCGTGCCAGAGAAAAGCATATCAGACTATTCCTTGACATGGCTATAGTGTTTCAAATTCCAAAATTACCCTTTCCAAACTTAATTTAGGGACCTCTGTGCTGCATCGCATAGTCTAAATATGCCTCCAGTGGAGATGCGGCTCTCCAAAACGCAACTTGGCTGTTGCAGCCTGCCTGCTCTGTACTGCTCATCTAGTCCACCATTCCTCGGTACGCCGCTTTGCTGGCTACTTTGGGTGAACTAACTCGAAGGTAGCAACTCCAGATGCAACGAAGGCAGGAGGAGCCAGTTTGTGCATGTCTACACAGTACTGCCTATCTAAATTTGAGTACTGGGAGGAGCATAGCTGTATCGCATGTTTTCCCACCAGGGACAATGCACACTGCTGCTCAGCATGGCTGATGCACAGGGTTTTTCAGATTTCCTGCGGGTTCCTCTGGACAGTTCTTCTTACGCTCATAAACATGCTCATTAATACCTACCCTGAAGAACGATCTATCCAAAAGACTTGATTGAGGAAGCCATCTAATAATCTAATCCCTCTTCATTTATAAAAGGTGCATAGACTTAATCTTTCACACATTTAAATCCTAATGAAATATTCAAAGTCAACAGGCTTCATTCTCATTAACTGGTTCTGAGACTTGAAATGGGAATAAGTTCATTTGTTAACTCTGTAACGTTCCTCCGGAGTGTGGGAATATTTAGCTCTGGAATGATAGAGTTTGTAAAAAAGCCCTGGCATTACCATCCCGGATCAGCCCATTAGGTCAGTGTGTTTCTAGCAGAACCTCTCCTTCTTAATGAGTGCGGATTAGACCCTTCTAACACTTTGTGTGCCACGGAAGGAAGTTAAACTTCCTTTAAACTGATGCTCCGCATTTTCCAAACAGTCGAAGTACTTCGTAAGCAATAGCCATCACCTCTTCCTTTAGAAGGAATGCAGTAAAATGTGCTACATAACAAATACATGAAGTTAACACATGGCCAAGGGCCAAGCTCCTGCTCCCCATATTAAAGGTTACTGCGTCTTGCCCTCCAGATTGTCCCATGTAAGTCTATAGGAACATTAATTTAGTGACATGATAGCCAATACATTCCAATTAATCATAGTCAGGGCCTGATGACTTTTAGAGATGAAATAGGAGTGTATTAGGCATATGATCTTGTTGTACAATTCCTGTGTTTCCAGCAGGACTAAAGCTGTGCAGCTGGACAACCCTTTCATTACAACATCAGAAATCATACTGTTGGACCCTGAATCAAATACCCAATCCCAGTCTTCCTGTATGTTAAAACCATTACCTGTTGTATCAAGCACCGTCAGTCTTACCAGTGAAGAAGAGTATCCCCCTGCTCTATTGACTGGGAGCTGCAGATTTAATGGGCACAAACAGCTTTCTATTACATGCAATTACTTACAGCTCCAAAATTCATAGAATTATAGAGTCATAGAATACCACGTTGGAACGGACCTCAAGGATCATTTGGTCCAACCTTTCTTGGCAAAAGCACGGTCTAGACAAGATGGCCCAGCACCCTGTCCAGCTGAATCTTAGAAGTGTCCAATGTTGGGGAATCCACCACTTCCCTGGGGAGATTATTCCAACGGCTGATTCTTCTCATTGTGAAAAATTTTCCTCTTGTGTCCAATTGGAATCTCCCCAGGAGTAACTTGTACCCACTACCCCTTGTCTTTTCCATGTGACTCCTTGTAAAAAATGAGTCTCCGTCTTCTTTGTAGCCACCCTTTAAATACTGGAACATGGTGATAAGGTCTCCCCTAAGCCTTCTTTTCTCACGGCTGAACAAACCCTGTTCTCTCAGCCTTTCCTCATACGGCCGGCTTCCCAGTCCTTTGATCATCTTTGTGGCCCTTCTCTGGACCCTCTCCAGCCTGTCCACATCTTTTTTGCATAGCGGGGACCAAAACCGAACACAGTATTCCAGGTGTGGCCTGACGAGCACTGAGTAGAGTGGGATAATGACTTCTTTACCTCTGCTGGTGATGCCCTTGCTGGTGCAACCCAGCATCTTGTTGGCTTTCTTTGCCGCAGCAGCACACTGTTCACTCATATTGAGCTTGTTGTCCACCAGGACCCCCAGGTCCCTTTCCACAGAGCTGCTCCCCAACCGGGTAGATCCCAGCCTGTGCTGCACTCCTGGATTATGTTTTCAATATTCATTTCAAATGTTCAAATATTCAAATATTCATTTCAAATTCATTTGAAATACTCATTTCAAATAAAAATTTCAAATTCTGTTCTTGGAAAGCACTTTCCCAAATTCCTTGGCTGTATGGAAAGGCAGAGAACCCTATACTGATTAAGAGCAGGGAAGAGAAGAAGCAATATAATAGCTATGACTGCCGCACACAGGATACCATAGGAGCACTGGTGAATTTCTCCCACCGATAGACCATCCCTCCCACCAAATGTAATATCAGCTAATAAAAAAATAGCTATGTTTCAAAAACACTTTTGTATGTGAATGTTCCTACGCGTGATCTATTTGTTAAAAATGTGCTAAATTAGATATTAATTAATTACCTATCAGTCATTTTCCTATCACACAATAAAAAGTGTGGACAAAATACTAATTCCATGAAAATAACAGCCTGAAATTATAAAAAAAAACAAACACCACCCCCCCCAAAAAAAAAAACCAACAAAACAAAAACACAACAGGATAAAGGTTGTCTGTCTTAATTTCACATTTGTGGCAGAGGCATTATTACTTTCTGTAATTACATAAACACACTATATTTTGCAGGATCATCTCTCATTCGCTGCATGTCTAGACAGCTGCCTTCACTGCACACGTTAACACCTACAACCTGGATGGCTACTCTGATGCTGCCGAGTATCCAGCTGAAGACATCTAGGACACAGTTTTTCAAATCACAGTTCCTGCATCTGTTTGTTCACATCTCTGAGCACTTCTTTAAATAAAAAAAATAGCACAACCTGAACCTCTGTTCAGTTTACTCAGTTACAGATAGGAGGGAAAAGTCCTGCTGGAGTGACTTCCTCAGCATCACCCAGAAGTGCTGTGGCAGTAGCAAAGATCTCCGATAGCAGTTTGTGCAGCTACCTAGCCAGGGATCAGATACTGATTAAAACCAGGTAAGGAAAAAAATTGTGGGTAGTGTTACTTTTAATATAGGTAAGTTCTCCAGTTAGGTTCACTTGCAGTGGTAGGAAGAAAAGTGTAGCACTGTAAAAAGTTGAGGGAGAAGAGAAGGCTGCTTATTTGAGCAGCATAGCCGGCTTATGCTACCCTTAGCGAGTTCATGAAACCACAGCCTGATTTCACAGCTTAGACTGGCTTTCTTTTTTCAGTGTTAGTAGCCAGGGAAAGGTTAGCAGGAAAAAGTCCTGGTCACTGCTGAGCTGTGACTTAGATGGAGGCAAAGCACAGAGCATGTTTTAAGAGAGGTGTAAAGTCATTCTGTCACACTTAGTATCCAGTTTTGGACAACCTAGAGGAAAGATGAATAACTGATTTAGCAAGCAAGTCTAATAAGGAAAAGTTAAAGATTTAAACAGGCTAGGGATGGGCACAAGACAACAAGACAACTGTCGTCAGTCATGTACAACGTCCCCTGTGGCTGGGTTGAAGTGCAAACAGCTTCATTCAAAGCAAAGATTGCAATTACATGTTAGAACAAATCTTTCTAGATATAAACCGAGCTACCTGGGCAAATGGCAGAACTTCTTTCACTGCTTGTTTTAAGTGCAGCTTAAGTAAATAGCCTGTATCTAGGGATTGATCCCTTATTAGAGAGGAGTAGAGAAAATGACTTCCTGAGGCCTCTATCAACCCATGGCTGTAGTCTGTATCACCTGTGGGGGGAAAATGCTTTAGGCTTGTGTTGTCAAGGCCAGCAAGCCTCTACTGAGTAAATATGTATATGTGTGTATATATATGTGCACACACACAGATTTTCAGAAGTTAATCAGCCAAATTTAAGAGGGTTTCCTTCAGGTCAGCAAAAGACTCCTTGCTGTCAGAATCATGGACACGCTAAAGCTTCTCAATAGATAGTTACAAAGACGGGTTTTGTGTGTTTGTTTTTAGTTAGCAATTCTTTATCCTACCTCTTCTTCTTGAAAAGGCTAAATTATGCTTAAACTCAATTCAGCCTGAGGCAGCAGCTCATGATGGGAAACTTCATCCCAAATAATTAAATTCTGGCACAGTTGTAACTGAAACTGGATCTTTATAAGGAAAATGTTTAGCAATCCGAGCTGCAGACGTTGTGGTCACTCTGCCTTATAGATAGATCCGCATACACATGCACAGTATAAGCTTCACTCCACTTCCAGAGAGACTAAAGTTCTAATAACCGTCCTTATCTCAAGATCATGAGATATATTTTGAAATCTCAGTCTTTTAAAAACATAAACCAACAGTGAACTTTCAAAAAAAAACGTAAGTAACTTAAGGTATGTTCGCACCATCACAAAACGCTGGTTTAAGTGAATACAGACTGGGAGTATACACACCGGCAGTGAACCCTGCTCAGCGCTTAGACAGTAACTTCTCTGGCCAAAGTAATGTATGTGCTTGCACAGTCTTCACGGACATTATCCTCATCCCACACTTCGGCTGAGATTGTCAAAAGTGCCTACATTTACTTACAGGCATGTATGAAGCAAGTCATGTTACGCGCTGATTCGTGAAATATGCATCATGAAATATTGGTTAAACAGGGTGGAAGGGTAGATGAAAAAATTGACACTGGGGGTGTACCTACAATGTTACACTTAGTCCTAAACAGTGAAAATGTACCAGACTGTAAAAACCTATATCTAAGGGAAACAGTGAAAGTACAATCAACTCAATCATTTAAACTTAGGCAGAATGTTGTAGAGTAAATATGTTGCTGGGAAATTACTCTGTGCATACACATATAGAAAATTAAGTACTCATTTTTATCTCTACTTTGATTATCTGATCAGTAGTATGGTGAATATGTATTTACATGAATATTGGCTTTTCTGTCACTGACAAGCATACATCTCAAATTATCTTCTTGGCTTGGTCTTCCTTTACTCCTCCTTATTGCCACTCAATGATTTCCTCTTATCAGCAACATATAATTATTCTAAATTATGAGAGAGGGAGACATATTGTTGTAACTCACCTATTTTTCTTGCATTCACCTATAACAGTATTTCCCTACTTCAGGATATATCTTTTTGAATCTAAAAAAGTACAATTCATAGGAAAGAAGTGTCAGATAATTTTTGCTTTGTCTAAAATTTGCAAATGCTTTACATTTAGCAGTTAACCATGAAAAGCATATTTAAATGGATCTTATTTAAATGAACCCAGTATATATATTTAATATAGCTGCACAAGAGAAACAATGTGGCATTATGTTAATTTTCTATAAAACATATTTTGTTTCTTTCAAAATTACCACTCCCTAAAGTGTAACAGGAGCCCATTTTAAGTTCTGTGTCATTTGAATTTGAGATGGAACATTGAAGAAAGCTCCTTTAATTGAAGCTTGAAAGTTATGGAATTGAGCCTTCAGGGAGTATTGGACACTTTTCTTGTCATTCTGGTTGATTGATTTGCATGATGTGGGTGGGGAACGCGGTTGATCAGGCTGTCCATTTTAATTTTGTACTAGTTGTGTCAGCTTTAAAGTGAAGTACGAGCTCAGCTTTAAAGCGAGGGGCAAGCATACAAGCTTTAGAATAGACACTGCGCTGCGGGCTAAAATAAGTAAAATAGCACCATTTACACTCTTTTGAAAAGTGCGATATTTAAGTGAATTCAGAATATCGTATGCTGCAATACATTATCATTAGTCTCCTGTATTGAATAAGTGCCTTCTCTTTTTTGGTTTCCTGATTCACATGTATATAAACAAGCTGGAGGAAAAGTCTTTAAACTTAACACGTCACTTTCCTGGTTCCTTGAGAAATACTGCTCTGAATTTAGCAGACAACCAACAAGCCTTAATGATGAGACTTGATGTGTCCCCTAAAGGAAAAAAAAAACCCAAAGCTTATTTTACTGTTCTGATTTACATTGCAATATATGCCAAACCTAACCTGGCTGCCATCAGATCACCGTGTCTTGCCACTGCTTGATTTCCTACCAAATCATTCTATTTAAGAGGGGTTGAATCAGTCTCCTAATTTGTTGTTACATGCACACCTATTGCAATCAGAATTCCTTAAAAAAAACAAAAGCCAAACAACTCCACACTTACTAGTTTTCTGTGAACCATTTCTGCCCGGAGTGCTTAACTGGGTAACTGTTCTTGCTGCATTGCTGGTAATACTGTTGTGACCGTCGTGAAAACTAAAAGCACCTTCCAACAGATGGCATATAGGCCAATTAATGACATTAGTGCTTCCGCGTTATTTGGCGTCCTACTTAAATGGAACAAATAGCCTTCCCTTTTGCCTATGTTATCATACAGCAGTGTTCATTAACGCTCTCAAAAATGGAAAATAAAAAAATTATGTCCCTCTTCCCACTCACTCCCCACCCCCTGACAAGGAAACCGTATGTTTCAGGAGATTAGTAATAGAGCAGCTTCTTTCTGAAGGTCACAATTAATGCAAAAAATAAAACCTTAACTATACCTCTTTTAAGAGGTTGTTAATGAAATGTGCAAATGCCTCAGCATTTTCATATTCAGCACAATTCAGTCCAGTAGCACACAGGGTTATAATGTACCTAAGGGGAGAAGACATAAAGAATTAGGTCTGGAGTCTGGGGATTGGAAGGCAACAGCTTGACTAGACTAATTGATTTCCAGACTGATGTTTTAAAAGTCTATACAGTGAAAATACTAATGAGGCCCTGTTTTGGAGGGAGGAGAAGAAGTTCTAAATTTAACTATAAACTTTCAGTAACTATGAGGTCTTGTGCTCCAGGTATTTAGGATGTAAAGCAGCTGGAGAGGTTTTCTTCCGATGAGCCCTCCAAACATATCTTGTATCTGTCTGGCTCTATTTGTTGTGATATGCACAAAAAGCAGTATGTGTCAGAGGACTTAAAAGCTGGATGTTGTAGCATTGAACTTACAGATGCCCAGCTCTAGAGTAAAATCAGGACTCCCACATGCAGCTCTTGGCCTGCTTTGACAGAGTATGTAGGAGAAGTTTTCCAGCTCATGTTGTGTTGGAGACACGCACTGAATCGGGAGTGCTTGGTCAACATCTCCAGCAGAGAGGCACCAGTGTGTAGTGGTGGGAAGTGTTCCCTACACAGGTACCTGTTAAGTCTCACATCTCTGCCTCAGGTGCTCCTCTGTTCACTTGGGATCTATTTCCTCGAAGTGTGCTCTTGAACATAGGTAGGATTTATGTCCCTTATTTCTGGATTCTAATCAGGACCAGGTATTACCTGAGCTGTGGTTTCACAGCCCTGTTGGTGCAAATGTGAGTGTCTGCAGGAGTGCAACTCAAGGGACATGGACTGTGCGCTATCAAAATCAGATGCCCCTGAAGTCTCTGATTTGCTGCCTTGTAAACACTAAGGGTTATCATGCGGGAGTTTTAAATTTAGTCCAAGTCCCACTGTAGGCTTTCTAAACACCCATGTTGTATCTGCCTTTCATGCTGTTCATACTTATCCTGACTCTCGTGAGGAATGTTCTGAAGCTCTGAAAGGGCTATCATCATTCTGTGGATTACACACACAGAGAAGAATTAAAAGAGAGCATTAAGCCTGCAGAGTCATGCACCCCCAAATTAGGAAATAACGGTGTTAAAATTATTCACAGATTTATAATTGTGCCCTCCTAGCAAAGTTTTCAATTACAGGGTCCCATTTAATACTGGAATGTTACATATTCCTTGTCACAAAGCTATCTTTTGGAGGGGTTATCGAACCCTTTTAAAATATTGGCTAGTTTTGAGAACAAACATAACCTCCTGATTTTTTCCTCTTTGTTGCAAAACCATTTCTCAAGTTCAACATGATTTCTCAAAAGTTGGAATTTGGGGCAGTACAAAGCTACCCAGACAACGGTTATTAGTTTTCCTCTCCCTGAATCACCTTGTGATGAGGTTTGCGGTGATCCTGGTGTCCTTGCAAGGCAAAAATAGGAAAACATGTCCAGAGTGAAGGAAAAGATGGTTTTGTCACAGCCTGGCCTTAGATTGACTGAGGCTACCCTGGCTCTGTGCTGAGTAAATGCTTGTGGATAGTAAAGTCTCTTGGGTAATGAAAGGCAGCGGGAGGGCAAGGAGAGGAAACAGGAGGAAGGGATAACAGCCTTTGAAATTTCTTGTATTAAATAGTTTGAAATGGGGATGTTTTCTGTGTTATTTGTCACTGTCTATTTCATTTGTTCATGCGTAATAGAGGCTTGTTTGTCTTCAGTCTGCTGTGAATGTTGCTATTGCTTATCTCGCCAGAGTGGGCCAAGGGATGTAAGCACTTTACTGCTATTTTGGACTCTTAGGTTTGTACTTTAGATCCTTAGATTGACTCGTTCCTTTCCAGAGTAAAGAGGAACAAGATTTATTATCCAGGTCCCGACACTGCAGTCAAGTGCTCTCATTCCTAATTATTCCAAGCAGAGCGAGACACATTCCCCAGAGTGACCAGCTGCCTAAGAAACCTTTTTGAATTGCTTTAGTTAGAAGTCAAGTCATTATTTCCTACTTTCCTAGTAAAGGATCAAAGCCAGCATTTCTAGATTGAACATGTGGTAAGAGTGGCATCTAATGGCTCTGAAATCCTCAGGATGGTGGAGGAGGGCATGCTGATTTTTGAAGGATCACATATAGATGTTTTGCCATTTTTATTAGGAAGTGTAGGAACTAAACAAGGATTTTGGATGCCACCGGGTGTCTAGTTCCACTGGGAACTGCAGTTTTCGATGCTCAGATGCATGTGGATCCTGTGTGGAGCTAGGCTGCCGATATGAACGGTTTGGGTACTTTTGGTTAACTACTGTTTCTATAAATGAACAAGTGTATAGCGCCATCACATGTTCTTCCTTTCCTGCCTTCCGCTCCATATGGCGCTTTTATAATTCTAGAATTATAAGTATGATGTAATTACCAACACTTCCGCTGGTAACATTACTGTCTCTGTAAAGCCCAATAGCTAACAAAAACTGTTTTCAAAGCAGAGCTGATCTTATTGCTGATGCTTGAGCATAAAGATGTTTTGGCATGATAAGATTCTGTATAAGCTGATGTGTTTGTTACTGAAACATATCTTAAGTTTTCATTTCTATTTAAAAGAAAAAAAGGTAGTAACTTCTTTCCTGGATGGAAATGGCATAGCAAAAGGATTTTTGAAATCTTCCAACTGCTGAAAGACTATTTTAAGTACAGAAAGAAACAAATCAGGCTGATAAGAGTAGGCTCTTTGGCCTTTATGCAAATAAAAATTAAATTGTTTCACTACAACAGAACTATACCATTCCTGATGCTTCTCCTCCAAACCTTTCTTTATGAGTCAATAGCTTCAAGTAGCTAACACCAAACATTGCTGTAACCTGACATGCTACTTTCTGGAAATTTCAGATTAGACTCTGTCAAAAAACTGTCAAAGAATGGACTACAAAATAAGGAAGGGAATTGCTTACAGTGGGTTAGAGACTGCTGTTCTATTAAGAGAATTAATTGGAGCAAAATAACTACAATTATAAGTAGGAACTATAATGGGAACGTGAATGAAATATATATAGCTATATGACCCACTAATGACTCCAAAAAAAGCCGTAAGATGAATGAGTCACTGAGTTTTAAATATAATTCCCTGCTGCAATAGTTCTATCATCAAAAAAGGCTCCATTTGAATTAAAGGGGAGCAAGGGCTATATGATGGGGTCCTACAGTCATGCCTCGGCGATTCGTACACTGACAACAAAGACAGAGGCTGCACAAGTAGTTTCTATTATAAGTGATGTAAGAGAGAAACGTATGCAAGGGGATGACTCACTGTCAGAGGGCTTTCAGTTTGACTGTGATACAGTGGTTCAGATAAATGTGTTCATTATTTTCTATAGCCTGTGACCTTTCCTGCTTCATAAATAGTAACATTTATTTTTCTGCACAATATTTATTTTAACATCCTCACTATTGATTTCACTGTATTTCATCAGTTGTTCCAACTGTAAAGTCAGGCTCACTTGCTAACATAAGATCAGCAGCTTTCTAAAGGCAAAGAAAATAGTGAAGTCGTGCTACAGTTTTAACAGCTGGGAACAGAAATAGCCTTTGACACAATGCTTTTAAAGTAATTTTTTTACGACATGACACAATTTGTTTTTGAAGAACTGTGACGTGTCTTACAGACACACGTCTGGCAAAGCAAAGTCTGTCAAACAGATGGACGGTAAAACAAACAAAATTACCTCTGCTCTGCTGGCCACCAAAACAGCACAGGCAAGGAAGTGAAGAATTTTACAAGGTCCTTCGGAAACACAAACCCAGAGACTATATTGCAAATGTTCTCACTATCATTTGCAGTGCTGTCTCTGAAGGTCATTTCTGACTTCAGCCACAAGTTGCATGAAGTGAAGAAGTAATTCAGGTAGCCTGCTAAAAAGTTTGTAGGTTTGAGGGACCATATGTTGCTACAAGGAGCTTCTGAGAGCTTATATGCAAAAGTATTTCTCAGCACTTCAAGAGATTTTCTTTGCACATCGAAGAAGTGAAAGGAAACACCAAAATAATGATAAAAAATGGTAACCTATTTCCTCTTTTTCCCATTTCCTCCTCTCCTACCACCACATATGCATACTTCTGAAGAGATAAGAGGAACAAACTTCATTGCCACTGTGCTGCAGAAGTCCATAGAGACAAACTTAAACAATGATTTATTTCTCAAAATAAATAAATCTGAGAGCAACCTTCTTTCACTGGAAAAATTTGGCATAATTTACTGATATGAAACCACAGAAAGCATCTGGCATTTAAAAGCTATTAAGAACCCGGCCCAGCCAGCCTTTCTCATGTCTATAGTTCAAATAAATTGGCTTACTCTTCGGAGCGAACATGGGATGAGAGCACAAGGCTTGCCTCTCGGCGTGGGTGACTGCTGCGCACCATTGCCCGAGCTCATCCTGTCAAAGCAATAGAGCTCAGAGTTTAAGCTGCCATTCAATCCCTAGTTTAGCACAAGCTGTTTATAGGCTCTCCGGTAGCTTGTTAGTACAACACCATTTTCATTGTTTATAATGACACCAAAGGAGTAATTAAGAGAGAGTATTTTAACTGTACCTGAATTTAACTTGTCCTTTGTTGCTATTCAGATTGTCTGGTGTGTATATAACCTCATCTTGAAAACATATATGTAAAAATAGGATGTTCATAGATGAAAGCAGTCCAGAAATATAACAGTATTATGCATGAGAGCGTGCAGGTCTGGCTAATTTGTTCCTGTCAATAGCAAGACAACTGTTACATGCACAGAGTTTCTTTGAGTTAGCACGTTCAATAAATTCATCCCTGGCAACAGTGCTGACGTCCAGCGTTAGGGTTACAGACCATACATCCATAACAATCTTTTCTCCCATCTCTTGTGAAATTCTGGCATGCAGCTCAGAGAAATGGAAGAGATATAGCAGGCCTGAAGCAAATGATGAAGAGCTTGCGATCTCCCCGTGCTTATTTATGTGACCGAGTCCTAACAACGAGTCGGCATTTCCTGCAAGTCACGTGTGTCTGGGAGTCTGGAGACTTGTGGCAGAGAGGGTGATGCATCCTTTCGTTTGTAAGCTGTGCCTGGCTTTTAAGGGATTCATTGGCCTACCCAGGGATCCCTCGCAGTTAAATTTCTTGTCTCTTCCACACACTGAGGCAATTGCCACAATGGAAGACGCGTGTTACACGTTTAGACATATATTCATGAAAAGTCTAGTATTTTTAAAACCATGCATTTTCAAATAACCTGCTTTCATACTGTCCACAGCTTGCTGTAGAATTAAATAAAATTTGTAGCGCATGCTAGAACAGGAGTATTTAGAAGGTGAGCTGTTTTGTGGGATATTAACTGTAGACTGCTACTGCCGTTATCTTTACAAGATCAAACCTGATGGAAAAGTTTGTTTGATACACTCAATATCAAACACTGAAATATTAATGGTGGTAGCACAGATTGTCACATCAAAAGCATGTAAATGTTCAGAACTATTTATTTACTTTTTTATAGTTAAGGTTGAGGAAAAAGCCTTAAGTAAAATATTGTAACTAAATTTTTGATGGGCTTATTATGAGGAGCTTGGTAAAGTTTTTTAAAGAATTATTTGAAGAAATTGACAGCAGTAATTTCTTTAAACATTGGAGCAAAACTTATGCCATTTTCATGTAAAAGTAGATCCCTTAGAAATATTTTTGTCTATTTTGTGTGCCAAAGAGAACTTGTTTCAATGCAATACTTTACTGCTGAAAATAATATTCTGCCAAGGATGTAAAACATAATATGACATGAAGATTGATTTTCATGAAATTTTTCAGCCAGGCAGACTTTGGCATATACCAGAAATCAATAACCATTTTAGCTTCTTTTAAATCTTGTTATTTATTTCTATTCTAATAGAGGGAGGGAATAAGAAGACCCCTGGTGACAAAACTAATATCTTTGTATTGAAAAGGGTATTAAAAAAGCTCAGTATGTACTTAGGGACCCTAAACTGCACATGCTCGTGTGCTTTGTTCTGTGCCCATAAAGAGTCCCATGGAAGCTGAAGAGGACTGTTCACATCCATAAAGTTAAAGCATATTCCTAAGCACTTGTAAGCTGAAGGGCTAGTTTAACAAATGCATTAACGATCCATCATCTTTTCCCCTTTACGCTTCTGTTTCCAGTGAAAAGAGCATTCAGTATCTTAAATCTTTTTCATCAGACAAAACTGCACTGTAGCTCCACACATCACAGGATGAGAAATGAAATGCAGGTAATAAAAATCACTGTCAACCTAATTGTATAAGAAGTTTACTGTGGGACATGTTCTTTCAGTATCTTAAGGCCACTCCTCCGGATTGGATTTCAGGGGGCAAAGTGAGAGTATGAGCTTAGAAAGTGACACCAGGGCTCTGAGCACTGGAAAGCATTGGCTGTCAGTCACTTCTGAGGACAACTTGAAAAGGATTAATGCAATGAAATAAATCGAGCGTGAATTCAAATGACTTGGTCAAGCTGAATCAGAGCAAAAGTTTCTAGGATGCGGACTGCCTGGGAAACCAGGCCTTAGTGTTTTGTAACGGTACAATCTTCTTTTAAAAAGCCAACAGCATGTGTTGCTGTTTTCTGGTAATGCCAACATTCTTTACACAGAAGGCTGAGATTTTGTGATTTAATAGCCTACTTGAAAATGCAGGTGGAAAACTATACCTGCCCACAAACTGTATTTCTGATTTATTTTCTCATTTACAGAAGTACACCGTTACAGAAGAAAATAGCTTGAATGGAAAGAGACAGTTGGGCCCATAGATGAGTGGGGCTCCAGACTTAGCTCCAGGGTTTTTTGCTGAAAGGAATTGACCTTATAGTTAATGTAAGATGGTATGATCAACCGAGTAAAACTTTCCATTCTGAAACAGCAGCATGTTTGTTTGGAGCATATGGAAGAGAGGAAAACACTTTTAATACGATCATACATTTAGCTGAGAATGAGGAAATAGATTATATTTAAAGAATGATTTTTCTGGTGGCTCTGAGTGAGGTTCAGAAACAAATCCTTTCAACTGCTATTATTAGCCATCTCAGAGGAGAGAGATATTTTATCTGACTCTGCCCCAGTTTGAAGACCTCTCAGTAGTACGAAGAAATTGAAGTAGAACTATATGAAAGTCATTTGTCCTAATTTCTAGCGCCTACTAAAGTGATCCGTGTTGAAAGTCTAATCTAAGGAATGACGCTTTAAAGGACTAGTTCCCTGCTCCCAAACATAAAGCGTTCTTCCCATCAGCTCTTCTCCTTCACCATAGAGAGGCTGTTGTGATTTTGCTTTATAGTTGCAATATAAATGTAATTCTATAATCTTAATAGGAGCTGGGAATGTTTAAAATTCAAGATACAGTTTCTGTGCATAATGGGAGAATTGTATTGGGTCACAACCTACAAGCACCACTTTATTTTCTTGTTATGTTAATTCATTTGGTGGCAGGTTAGGTGCGGTCTCCTAGTTCAATTTATAGTCAGTCAAATGGCTAAAGAAAGAGCTAGCAATTAATCTGGTGAAGTCATAAACCTTCAGAAAATCCTCCCCTTCAGAAAAGTGCCTCCTATATTCTCAGTACTCTGGAAAACAGATGGAAAATACTGTAAGAAGTGAAAATTACGGGAAATGTCTGGCAATTAAAAAAAAAAAATTAAGCAGCATGCGTGAAACTGTAGTATAACATTTCCTATGGTGGCACCAAAAGCGCATGAAGATTTAAGAAAAAAAACCTAAAAAGAAACAAATCTCACGGTGTCCTGAATGTTGTTGAAGGAGTTTGAGCCAGGAAAGCCACTAGTCATTCACAGCCAAAAATATTCTGGATTTCTGCCAACCTTGTCTTTCTAGGTTTGTGTCAGTCCATATTTTCCCTGTCTTTCTGTTGGCTACTTGACTTTTCAGTACTTTAACTAAAGGGTAAGAAATACAGTTATACGTGGCCAGCAGACCATACTGATAAGTCAATACACTGCTTCCTTGGAGGCCAAAAATACCTTTCACGTGATGTAATCGTGGACTTTTGTTTTAATTGACAACTAGTACTTATAGTCAGTGTCTATGCTAAAAACTAATGATCTGGATACTTGAGGCACAGAGGTGTGGAGGATTCAGAGGAGCTCATAGTCTTTACTTAGCAGTGACATCCAGTCAAATGGATACACTGTACAAGGTAGCTGCAAAGATTACAGGTTTCTATTGGATTCTGAAGGGTAAAATTCAAGACGGCAGCATTTGTAAAGAGAAGTAATATTTTATTAGATAAACTGATAGAGGTCAAAGCATGCTGTGCTTGGTCATGGAATCGCATGCCTATAGCGTGTACCAGCAAGGTCTATAGCATCTTTCGAAACAGAATAAATATTGCTTCCATTTCTGCCCACATTATGAGGATTTTAACCCTGTATTTACAAGTAATTTACAGTGCTTGATGATTAACAAGAACAGGATAAAGCTCCTGCTCGGCCCTGCTCACTTTCTAGCACTAGCAGAAATAAAGAACAGTACGATCTCATTTTGGACGCAAAAGGAAATATCTGTTGAGTAAAGTCAACACTTGAACTGAAGAGAGGGTGTGAACAACAGTAGAGAGAGATTTCTGAGTAACTTTGTGTGTGAATGTCCTGGTTGTGAGAGAGGAGTGCTTTGTTGCGGGTGGGTAACTCACGGATGAGTCAGGAGCAACTCTGGTGACAAACCTGCAGGAAGTGTAATTCGCATAAACCCTTCACGTTAAAACTGCCTTTAAAAGTATGTACGTCTGTGACACCAAATACGCTGCAAAAAAAGATCTCCACAAATCAGAGAGCTGAGATCAGTCAGACCACAAGGGCCAAGCCTGTAAAAATGGCCTGAAGTTACCAAAAGCACATAAGAAAGTCATGAGCGAAATGATCATTCTCAAAAAGAGCTGGAGGAAAAAAACCTTTCAGAGCCCCAGCACTTCTGAGGGTCCATAAGGTTATGGAAATGCCGCTGGCAGTTTTCGCTGCCCTTTTTTTTTTTTCCTCTGTAAAAAGGGAATGAGAGCATGAAATAAAAATAAAATTAGCTTTTAACCTGAAAAAAACTAATTCGCTTGTACCCCGGCTTTGATAGAGCGGGGCACTTATCTCCTGTTTTACAATGACAAACCTTGAAGGCCGTTCCCCCCCTTCCCGTTGGCGGGAAACGTGCTGACGCGCTTTTCCACGCGTCCTTTGCCGCCCTCTGGCGGCCGCAGCCCGCCTGGCTGCCCTGAGCCGCCGCCTCCGGCGGGGGAGCGGGGGGGGGGGGCCGGGAGGGAAAGGGGCAAAAGGCAGACCGCCACCGCGGAAAGTGCCGATCCTGCCCGTGCTGCCCTCTTCGCGTTGGGTGGTACTTACAAAGACCTGCACCGCCTGGGAAACGCATTCCTTCGTTTGCTGTAGGTGTGCCCTTTACGTGGAAACGGGCCTGGCTGTCCCGGGTAGTCCTTCAGCTTCCTCTTTTCTGAACAGAGTAGTTTCCATAAAGCTCCAAATTTGGAGCCCTCGAGCTCTCCGTTCCCTGTAGAAATGCCCCAGTCTTGAAGCTCTCTATCAAACAAGAAGCTGGAAACTGGATGCCCGGGACTCCCAGCCCAGCAGAGCCTTTCCCGCGTCCAACACCTTTGGAAGACATCCACGCTGCTGTTTGCATCGCAGGACGGTCTACCAGCCTTAGTCATGGGCCAGGAACCTGTTTACACTAGGTTACAGCATGGTAATAATAATTTACGACTTCTGGAGATGAAGGGGTTTTGATTTGGGTGGGTTTTTGTTTTTGTTTTTTTAAACTATGTGACATTAGCTGTAAAGAAAACAGTGGAACTCCCAGCTGCCTTAGCCCTGGTAAACTGAGCTGAGAGTTTGTTGTTGCTTATGCTCCTGTGGTTGCTGGTGTGTTGACACTGAACTCATGTGCAGTAATAGCCAAAATGGTTAAACACAAAATACAAATCCCGTATCTGAGGATCTCATTCCATAGCTCTGTTTTTCCTCTCTCCCCAAATCCCTTTCTAGTGTGTATTGCAACCCTTCCACTGCACAGTTCTTTCTTTCAAGGTTATCTTCAAGAGTTTTACCTTTTTTCCACAGAAAGCAGCTTACTGTTTCCCAAGGATGCTCCCAAACGCTCTGCATCTCTTTTGCGACTTATCTTTGTTATAATGATGCACTTTTATAAGGGTGTTTGAGCTTTACAATGTAGATCAAATTAGATTGCCTGCAGAGAGGAAGTAATGTAAATTAAGATGAGGGCAAACGGAAGAACGGGCGTGTGATACATGTTGTATACTGAACTGCTGGAGGTAGTCGGCTGCTCAGCAGCAAGCAGAGCTCAAAACTGAGACTAAACAGAGGAGAGGAGTTAATAGCATAGAGGGGAGATAATGGCACAGAGAGAAAGAGGAGGAATAAGAGTGTGACCACTCCGTCTGTGTCTGGCATGATGGGAGGAGGTATGTTATTGAGCAAGCCATACTTTTTCTCATTGCCTATAATTACAGATACACCCATAACTGCACACACAAGCTTATCACAAAGAGGATTTCGCCTCCCTTTGGACGTGAGCAATGCTACTATAGCTTTTGTTACAGGCAATACCTTTGTGCAGGTGCAGTTTGGTGGAATTCTCCGGAAAGCTGTAAAGTCTTAATTTTAGTTTTCAAGCCACTGTGGTAAGCCGGTCTAAATTATTCAGTGCTGCAGCCCGGATACCAGTTCTGGGTCACCTCATGTGATGGCGACCCTCTCCGCTCTCAGGAATCCAACGATGATAGCAGTATATTTGGATACGTATGGGCATAATTGGAGGTTACACGCATGATAGCCCTGTCTCTGTCTCCCTACTGTTTATACACATGCAGAGTCTAAGGAAGAAGAGCAGCTCATCAGTCACGTATAGATCGCCTGTGTTTGGACAATGCCACGCAGTTCAGCTTCTGCCACATGCACTGAGATTGCGAGGCTAGCCATTGCTCCATCTACCCTGCTGGTAGGACCAAGGATTTGCCTCCCCTGCAACTCTGAGGAGATTCGAATCCTAGCTCCAAATAAGGCATATTGGAGGGAAAAAACCAAACATCCGTCTCCTGTATAAGCTGAAAGCAGAAACTCTAAGACCTGCAAGTTATAACTGCTTATGCCTTACTTTTGGTAAAGTCTTTGGTAAAGACTTGACCTGACTTACTTGCCTATATCGGGGACAGCGTCCACGGCTGTAATTCTTCCAGCCAAGAGCTAGATTCCTAGCTTTCTCCCAACTGCCGACACAGTCATTGAGCCTCTCCTTGGCATTTCCTACTGTGATAACCGTTTGGCTCCTTGATCAGTAATACAGCTGTCGATGTGCATAAGGGCTTGCCGGATTGAGGGCTTGGGGTTGGAGCTCTCTCTCCCCTGAAGGCAATAGAAAGCTTCTTCCTGATGGCACTAGAAGTACAAAGGGGCTACATAGATCCAGCTAAAGCAAAATGAGGGAGAATACACCCAACACGTTCTTTCATAGGATTTTCCCTCCCCAACACTGGATAAAAAAGGAGTTGTGCTTTACCATTGAGCATTAAAATCATCACAGCTAGATAAAATTAATATTCTTTTGTGACATTTAAGGAAACACAGCTGGATCAGCAAAAATGTATCAACAGGCTTGACCAAGTATTTATGACACTCACTGTTATTTTCTAGTTATATTTTCACCTTTCCATAAGATAGTTAAAGTGAATTGGAACATGGTCAATACAAGCACAGATTTTCAACCTCCTATTTATTCAAAACAAGGTGTACTGCATTAATTTAATATGGGTTTTAAACATTCATTTATCTCTATCACCTTTGATGAAATTATCTTTCAGTTGCAAATCTCACAAAATCAGCTTCAAACATTCCTGTTGAATTTTGTCCATGACTTCAGTGAAGCTATAATTTTGATTCTTACTTAACCACTGAAACAAAGAAACACGAGCAGCTGGGATAGCGCATGGGTGCTTTATGTAGCCCTGTATCAAAGATACTTCTGTTTTCTTTCGACAGAAGTCATTCAGGATCCCCTGAGCCTGAAGGTTCCCTCCCATTTCTTCTTAATCCTTCTCCTACGCACTTGTTTTCATCCATGACCAAATATCAAGGCATACAAAGTCTGTTTATATGGGATGAGATTAATTCCCAAGACATGAGCAGTTTGAAGGTTGCTACCCTGCTGACTTCTGGATTTTAGACCCAAGTTCAATTTTAAGCTCTTCCAGTTGTTGATTCTGAGATAACAGTCATTTCTCCTATTTTTAGCCATGAACAGCTTTGAAATTAACATTGATTTGGTGCTGAATCTTGCATTTGTTTCCAGCATAGGAATAAGATTTTCCCCACATTCATTTGGCTGCGTTGAACCTTAATTAGAAAAAGGAAAGAACAGATACTCATCTTTGAGAATTCAGTTAACATTTGCTTGCACTTCATTAACTAATGCCAAACGCAGGAAGGAAGTAAACATTCCATTCCATTCTTTAAGAAAATTAATGAATGAAAATGCATTATAATGTGGAAAAAATAACGAAGGAATCATTATCACAGGCAGAAAGTGTATTATTCCAGTTCTGACATTGGAGAAGGAGAGGGAAAGCAAAATATAACTAACTTCAGTTTTGGTCAGCTCATACCATTACCACTGTTGTTTTACAGTAACATTTGAAATGTAGTTGTTTCCATAGAAAGAAATTCTGGGTCTGGGTTTACCCTCGCTTTCCCTGGATGCACTGTGCCCTGCCCGTGGCAGTAATGGCTTGAGCTCTGCCTGCTTGCACTCTGCTTGCAGACCTAGATGATGTGCCAGTAAAGTGCCGGTTGGCCTGGCTGCACTGTCATTACTTCAGCTGCTGCTGTAGATGAGCTCTGAGTGACCTGCGTGGTCGCAGCCAGCCGTGGCCTCCTGGAGCTGTGAGGTTTTTATCCATGGCATCGTCTAGAAAGTCGTGCTGCAGATAACCTAGTACTGTGATGGGGTGCCAGCGTCTGAGCAGCGATGATCTCCAAAGATAAAACCGAGCAACCTTCCTCTGCTCCCAGTCATCCCTATCAACCACTAACTGACTGGGACCCTTGTTGGCAACAGCCGTGTTGAAATCCGATGTTAAGTGCCGCTCTGATGGCCGTGCCTCCATGATGATCCCTGCCTCCCCACTGGGCTTGTGACTGGTGACTGGGCAGTGAACTGCCCTACACACATGTAGAAAAACAATAAGCCTGGATATCTCATCATCTGCATACAGCTGTTTATAAAACTGAAAGACTAATAGTAACACTATCCAAAACAGAGCTGAAGTAAGTATCAAATGTGTAATGCCTTTTGGGATAAATAAATCGTGTGAGTCACAGGGAGCTCCAATAGCAGAGGCTGTTGAAGTTCAGAAAGGAACAGGGGTGTAAATGTCATGGCCTTTTAGGGACCGCATGCTTGAAGGAAGATGCCATCACAACACGCTGTGTACAAACTCTCCTTTATCCTTATAGTTCTCCTGAACCTCAATGATTTTGTGCTCAGCTGGCAGGGAAATCCACAAGAGCATTGTGCTCCTGGGTTCTCCAAACTCACAGAATCATAGAATCATAGAATAGTTTGGGTTGGAAGGGACCTTTAAAGGTCGTCTAGTCCAACCTCCCTGCAATGAGCAGGGACATCTTCAACTAGATCAGGTTGCTCAGAGCCCCGTCCAACCTGACCTGGAATGTTTCCAGGGATGGGGCATCCACCACCTCTCTGGGCAACCTGTGCCAGTGTCTCACCACCCTCAGCGTAAAAAATTTCTTCCTTAGATCTAGTCTAAATCTACCCCCCTTTAGTTTAAAGCCATTCCCCCTTGTCCTGTCGCAACAGGCCCTGCTAAAAAGTTTGCTGCCATCTTTTTTATAAGCCCCCTTTTAAGTACTGATAGGCTGCAATAAGGTCTCCCCGAAGCCTTCTCCTCTCCAGGCTGAACAACCCCAACTCTCTCAGCCTTTCCTCATAGGAGAGGTGTTCCATCCCCCTGAGCATTTTCGTGGCCCTCCTCTGGACCCACTCCAACAGGTCTGTGTCTTTCTTATGCTGAGGGCTCCAGAGCTGGACGCAGGACTCCAGCTGGGGTCTCACCAGAGCAGAGTAGAGGGGCAGAATCACCTCCCTCGACCTGCTGGCCACGCTTCTTTGGATGCAGCCCAGGCTATGATTGGCCTTCTGGGCTGTGAGCGCACATTGCCGGCTCATGTCCAGCTTTTCATCCACCAGTACGCCCAAGTCCTTCTTGGCAGGGCTGCTCTCAATCCCTTCATCCCCCAGCCTGCGTTGATACCGGGGGTTGTCCCGACCCAGGTGCAGGACCTTGCACTTGGCCTTGTTGAACCTCATGAGGTTCACATGGGTCCACTTCTCGAGCTTGTCCAGGTCCCTCTGGATGGCATCCTGTCCCTCTGGCGTGTTGGCCGCACCACTCAGCTTGGTATTGTCTGCAAACTTGCTGAAGGTGCACTCAATCCCCCCGTCTATGTCACTGATGAAGATATTAAACAGTACCGGTCCCAATACGGACCCCTGCGGGACGCCACTCATCACCAATGTCCATCTGGACATTGAGCCGTTGACCACTACCCTCTGGATACGACCATCCAACCAATTTCTCATCCACCTGAGGATGTCCACCCATCAAATCCATACCTCTCCAGTATAGAGAGAAGGATGTTGTGGGGGACCATGTCAAAGGCCTTACAGACGTCCAGATAGTCGACATCTGTAGCGCTTCCCATATCCACTGATGTAGTTACTCCATCATAGAAGGCCACTAGGTTAGTCAGGCAGGACTTGCCCTTGGTGAAGCCATGCTGGCTGTCTCGAATAGGACTGTATATTATAAATTATAAATATTATAAATTATAATATAAATTATATATTAAATTATTACTAATTATATAAATTAGAACGTAAATTATATATTAAAATTATAAATTATAAATATTATAAATAAATAAAACTCTCAAATACAGTCATAAGACTGTAATGCTGTCTGCTTTTGTTTTGGGGATCAAAAGACAGGGTCTGGCATCTCCTCACCACAATATATGGCCTGATGAGAGTAAGGCATGACTTTGTTTCAAGGGCTTTACCTTTTTCCAGTTCTTTATGGTGCTAAATGTCTTCAGCTTTCAATCACAGCAATACAAAGAGTAGTAGTAGTAGTAGAGTGCTCAACACCTTGTGGTAACAAATCCCAAACCCACTGCTGTGGAAGCTGGAGCTCCAAAATTAATCAGGGCAGGATTTCATTTATAATTTTATTTTCCATGCACAACTTTCAGTAATCTGCTGATATTTGTAACAGTATAAAAGCATTGGTAAAGAAATATTCACAGTGTGCAGTCACTCAGCTGGATTTCTACATCACATTAAGAAAAATAAACAAACACACCTTTCTGGAGGCAATTAGTGTCTATAAGTATCTGAAATACCATCCTGGGAAAGGGTGGTCACTGTAGAAATGCTTAGCTGTCTGGCTAATCTGTAGCTTGTCCGCTGGAAATACTCACACTCAGTAAGGTAAAGCATCGCTGAATGCTGGGCTGCTACTTCACACACAGGCTTGCGGAAACTCCTGACGGTGACTGGCAGCTATGGCTTGGCGTGGACTTGCCTAGTCCTCTGTATTAGGGACATGTTCTCTTCAGGCTTGGGTGGGTCTCCTCAAGATTTACACCCATTGCTAATCAGTAAACAATATGGCAGTCTGAGGAGTGGGTTCGGAGGACAATGATGATTTAGGTGCTGCACAGAGATAGCGTAACCCCATGGCTTCTTCATCCCTAAGACAACTGGAAAACGCAAAGTGATGGTGCAAGCAGCAGGAAACTGGGATTTAACCCTGTACCTGATCCTATCCTTCTGGAAACGAAAGGACATTCCTAAAGGTATGAACCTTCGCAGGTAGGCAGCAAGGAAGCCTGTAGTTTCCTCCTCCTGCCCTGCACCTGCTCGGGCCCCAGTGCCGGAGGGAGCTGGTGGGACAGGATGTATGAAGTGCACTCCAGGGAATTACAGCACTGAAGCCTCCAGGATTTCTCCAGAGAAGCAGGGAAAGGAGGGTGCAGAACACACCTCGCCTTTTACCTTGTCTATATGACTTGATCTGCAGGATGAACTGATGTGAAATAGTAGGGTAGACTTAAGAAAACGGCTACTTTTTCTTTTAAAAAGAGAGATGTTTATTTACACAATGAGTCCAACACCAGTTCAGTGACGACCGCAATATCGCCAGTCTTCCCAAAAGTGAAATCACAGCTGGGATTAGATGTACAGCTAACATAATCCATGAAAGCTTTATTGAAGCCCATGCTAATTTAAATGGCTTAATCTTGTGTGATATGTGGAAAGACAACCTCAGAATGGCAAAGCCAATAGGGAACGAAAGACAAAAGAAAGTTAGTAACCTTCACTTTGAGGGGTTTTTTTTTTTTTTACTTTTGCAGGTTTCTGCCTCAAATTAACATTGGCTAATGAAGTTCATTGCTGTGAACAGTAGGTTGATTACTGTAAGGATTACATTTGTCTTTAATGAAGTGAATCTTGCTGCTATTGCTCCTGCTCAAGGATATTCTAATAAATGAAGTCTCACATCCTAATGAATTCCAGCCATATTAGAAAATTATGAATAAATAAAAAATCCAAAAATAATTTTTAATTACGCAGGGATTGTTCCCAAAGAGAGTCCATCTCAGACAGGAAGGCGGCTTTAAATACCTGGTGGTTTAAGAAGAACCATTTCCAAAGGGATCATTAGAAAATGCATCTTTTACAGATGCAACACTCATGGCACCAATTAATTAATGAAGCTGGAAATTAGCATGACTTTAGTACAAAAATAGATCCAAAGTAGCTGTTAGAAGACAAGCATCTAAAATAGAAAGTCTGTTTTTTTTCTTCTTGGTTATACCAGTAAAGCAGAAATTAGACTTTGGGCTGTAAGCACCTCCTTAAAAATAACCTTTCCTGTTTGCAAAATTAAGACCGTGAGATGAAACATACCTTAGACAAAAATACCTTAATTATTGTGAAGTATCAAAACATCACTGAAATAACTGGTGCTGTACTGGTAAATCCTGGCAGAGCGCCTGAGCCATCCAGTTTATGCCCAGAAGAGAACTGCAGTTTGCTACCTGCCTGTCCTATGGATATTTCGAACTCCACGTGGCTCCTCCTGATACTAAAACGAGCCTAGTCTGAATCCATCAGGCATTTTCCTTGTTAACCTGCCAGTCTCCGCTATCCTGTTCTCTCCTTCTGTTTTTAAGTCTGATTTTTGCATTTAGTAACGAGTCTGACCATCTCGGCTGAGTTAAATAGCTCCGCTTTTTCGTACAGTAGCTAATCCATCTTTGTGCAGCCATGCAAAAGTAACACTGATAACTACTGCAGTACTTATACTTCAGCAACAAGGCAACTAAAGCTGTGAGAGCAGATAAAGTGCCTCTGAACTCATGTCCATAGGGTATAAATCCAAGCTGGAAAATCCAACCAGACTTCCACCTGAGTGGGAGGAGGCCTGGTTAATTTGATTAGAAAGTGGCTAAGGTGCCCTTTCCTGCTACCACTGCTAAAATAATATTAGATGAGGGCAAAAAATGGAGATGACACATTTTTTAAACAATCTAAAAAGAAGCAGTCTCCAAATTTACCTGTTCCACAACCTTCCAATGCCTTTACAACAGGGGATGTGGGTTTTCTTATAAGTGTTTTTCCAACAATAGGAATGACTTGATGTCAACTTCTGTTTTCGAATGGCACGGACCGAGTTGGGCGTGGGAGGAAGGAGCCAGCCAAGAGGAAATTTGAGGCTTTTTAGTTTCCCACTGTAAGCAGGTATGCATTGACTGTACTGCTTCCAAAGGCGTATGCTGCAAGGCAGCATTAATAATAGTTCACAAAAATGTGGCTAAACCTGTATAATACACAAGATGTAGTCATAGCACCCTGTAGGACAGCACCCATTATAGTGCAGCCTCCAGATGTCCAAGTAATAAACCCAAGTAATCTACCTCCTCCAAGTCCACCACATTTACACCCTATTTGTTCCTAAAAATCCTCTGTCCCGACCTTGAAAGAATGAACATGTCCGATAAAGGCAGCAAAAGTCAGGGTGACTGGGGACTTTCCAACAAAATGTTTTTACTTGAAAATTCAGTTTCTGAGCACTAAACTGTCTCTCCAAAGTGTAACCGTTAAAAAAATAAATCACCCAAAGCTGCCAACGAAACAAGATAGCCTGCGAAGACACCTGGTGGGCTATGGTACTCCCACAGCTTGTAGCGCTTGTAATACTTGTGGGTTTTCCAGCCGGATTCCTGCACGGCCTTGCCACATGGAATACAAAAACCCTCAGGTTCCTGCCACAGAAACAAGGGCCTGGTAATCCTGGGGTTTTAGCTTCACTGAAACTTCTCTTTAGACTCTGCAATATGGAGCCTGAAAGCCTCAAATCCCAGCTGAGTCAACCAGCGGTTTCCAGACTGGTCCCTCCTCTCACTGGATCTTAAAAGCCACATGGAAGCAGTGGAAAGTGGACTTTCAAGCTCAATTTCATTCATAAGCAAAACATTTTGATTGTTTCCAAACCATTTTTTCCTGCCACTGTGAAACATTTTGAAACATTGTTTTTTTCCCTCTAGAGTGAAATATTTGTCCTTTTTCAGAATCTTTGGATTCCCAATAAACATGGAAATTCTCATTTTAATCAGCTTCAACTGAAGTCCAAAACTGGAAAGAAGAAAAAAAGCCCCAAACCCCAGTAGCATCCCCTACTTGGGAAAGCTGTGGAGCTTTCCCTTCCTAACAGCAGAATTGCATTGCTGGTTAGAAAGAGCAACACCCAGAACAGTTTTGCATTGGAAACATGGATGAACAGGAACGGCTACGGTCTTTGTCATTATAATCAGAAAAAAAAGTCTTGATCCCTCTACTTACATAAGCTAAAGATTTTGTATTTCCCTGCTTTTCATCTAAGAGCTTTCTTTGAATCTTGGCCAGTGGATAAAAAATTAGTCAAGAGGTTTGAGATGATGTGAAAAGAAAAAAACATCTGCTAGACCTGCCTTTGTTCAGATGTTTGGAACCTGTAGGAGCAATTAGTGCTTTGTTACAACAATTGAAAATGCTTATCTTCTGACCTGACATACTTGATGCATGAATCCGATTGCTTTATGTACTTAGTAGGGATTAGAAGAGGAAAAAAGAAAAAAGTAGTAAGGTGGTTTTTTTTTCCCATACAGGGCTGCAGGGTTTTGGAGGGGGTTATTTTTTAATTTTTATTTTACTTAAGAACAGAAGGCTGCAATGTTCTCAAGTTCTCCAAAAGTCAGTTCCAAATCACTGTTATTTTGGATTCATTGAAATGTTTCCCTTCAACAAACTCAAATTTTGACATTTTATCCAGATTCACTAAAATTTTATTTTGGAATATTGTGGAGGAGGAGAATGTTATCTGTGATACGCTTTGGTCTGGTGTCCTAAGGAAATAAGGATTACATCACCATGCTCTCAGTGTGCTTCTCTGCTTGCCTGTCCTCCTCCTCTCTTCCCATACCCCCAAAAGATTTTGAATCTAGTTTTGACCAAATCTGTCAGAAAGTTCTGCAATTCTTACAATCTCAGGAAAGCAGGCTGGTGAGTAAAGTTGGAAAAGAAACACTTGTTAATACACAATTAAGGGTAGAAAAACAAATACACATCTTATTAAACATGGGAGAATCTGCACCAGAGTTTCTCATTACGATCCCACCACTTACAGAACAGCTTGTCACCAGTGTTGGGGAGTTCAGACTGTCTGCATGATGGTCTCCTGGCTGAATGCATAGGGTTATACCACAAGTTTTAAAGAAACAACAAGAAACAGCAAAATAGAGGCAAGGATAAGGCTCTGAAGAAACAATAGAGAAGCCAAATATTGAGAAATTGCCTTCAGCTGGGAATGGCCTAAAAGGATGTTTTCTTCACCACAGGGGAAAAAAAAAAAAAAAAAAAAAAAGAAAAAAAGATGATCCCAAACTGTTGCTACATCTTGGATCTAGAAATCTACTGAGACTGAATGATCTGTGAGTATTATGGAGAAGTTTCAAGTACAGAAAGGCAGGCCCTGAAAGAAAAAGCCTCCCCATCACACAGCAGGTTGCTCCCAGACGGTGATGGAGATCCAGGTCGAAAGGAACATATGTGTGTTTTCAAGGAAATATTCAGAGATAGGGAAGTGGACCTGTTTCATCCTTTGCTATAACATATTGTGAATGTGAGTAGAAGAATCAGTAATGTTTTGAAAAAACTGTTCACAGGTTATTAGTAAATCACTAATATTGTCTTCCACAGAAGTAGCCTTAAACCTCCAAATGCGGCTGGGCTTTTCTGTGGGCTGGACAGAGAGGGTATGGCGGTACCAGGATCCCACTAGGAGTGGTTGCACTAGGTGGTCATACTGCCCGCAGCAGAGGAAGAGTAAAGATCACACTAGAGAAGGGTTGAAAGGAGGGATTAAAAAAAGCACAGGTTGCACCGCAAGCCTGCGGGAAACACGATGTTAAGCCAAAAGCCATTTTAGAAGGAAAAAAATTGAAAAAACAGTTCTTAAAATCATTGTTAGAGGAAACAAGTCTTTTTTTGGAGCAGCCTTTTGTCCCACCCCACCGTTTTCTCTTCAAAACAAAACTCTCCGCCATAAGTGGTTCTTACGCAGGTTTGCTGCCTGGGTTTACTAATCAGTGTGATACATTTTAGGGCCAGTGAAGAGCCAAGTGACAGTGTGATTGCCTGTGCAAGGCAACATAAACAGCTAGGGTGTACTGGGTGCTCTGTAGCAACTGCCCCGTGACACTATTCCCCCACAGTAAGGAAAAGCAGGATCAACTAGTCTGCAATTACCAAGTGGGTTAATTCACTCCTTTAAACATAAACAGAGATCTAAAATGAGATTATATTACATCAGAAACAAGGCAAAGTTTGAAGATATTCGTTGAAATTTGGCTTAATGAGTCCTTTGTCATTGTAATTCACACCTTTCACCTTGCTAACATCTAGCAATTGCAAATTGGCACCCTACCAGAAAATGAAAGTAGTATCTTTCACCTGTCCTTTCTGTTTGCTTTATCTGTTCTTTCCTATTTTTTCCTGTGTATCTTGCAGACGCGGTGGATTTTCTTTTAAAAATAGCTAATCCATTTCCAGTTTATAACCACTGTACAGCCAGCTCCCTGTCGTGTGTTTTTAAAAAAGAGCTTTTTTTGCTGAGCTTATAAATTCAAAAAACCTATGCAAGTTGGTGGATTTTACACTCACTGGCTAACAGTGGATTACACAAAAGACCCATGATTACTTATTATGTTATATATCCACCCATGACACATGGCCTACAAGTGTTTTGTTGAAGATGACAAAGAAATTCACGGGGACTGTTTCCGGAGGTACCAGACATTATCAGAGCTTTTCTAAAGCCAGCACGGAGCCAGGACCCTGACCCTGTCTTTGCAGAGACTCAGAAGGGAAGCCCAAGCCGTGAGCTGGTCAGCCTGCGTATGGAGCGCTATACGAGGGGTCTCCAGCCATGAGCTCCTCCACCGTGGGATGGGCAGAGGACACGGCTGGCAGCAGGTCTGCAGTGGCGTGGGGGTGGAACCCTGGAGATACGAGGAAGGAAGCCAGCACAGGCTGTTTTGAAGGTGGTATTGCTGAGCTGGGCTGGGACCCAGCTGCCTGCCTAGCCTGGTCCCCTCCCATGGTGGAGAGCCCACAGCCCTGGAGAAGCTGTTATCATCCGTCACCACCAATTATTCACAGAAATTCTCCTCCCTTTAGTTCTCCAGCAGATGTCTTGTGGCTCAGACTCAGGAAAATCACTACACACCTCTTGGACACAGTAGACACATCTTCCAGTGGCACAAAAAGCGAGGAAGGAATTTGCCATGTCCTTATGAAGTCAAATTTTCTGTGTACGCACAGTAACGTGAACTGCCGGGCTAGGAACTGCCCTGTTTCACTTAAGACGTGCAGGCTGCGCTGCCACTGTGCCCGGGGGGCCACGGTAACATCCACTACACCTATATATCTCTATAGCCCATAGTACGTTATTTATTAAGTATTCCTCCCCAGCAGAATCATCAGTGCTAATCAGGCCAGAGAGGAGAAGAATCTCTTTTGCCAGGAAGCTTATCCTCTCAAGATTCCAGTTTCATGAATCAGATTTCTGTTTAACTCATTTTATCTGACACAAAACACAGCAGATATGTTCCGTGCAGAGAAGTAACAGTGGGAAACAATGCAAGCATCTTTCTGCAGGGAAGAAGCTAGTATATCAGGTCCAATTTGATAGCCGTCTTTCCTTCAAGCTCACAGAACTTGTCAAGTAGATGCACTCTGCTGTCAGTTTTCAGCTTGCTTTCTCTTCCTTGTCACTCTGTTAGGAATCAACACTCATGTTTTGTAAACACCTACACCCCAGTTTAGGAAAGGACTATGGCTATGGGGGCAGCGGGAAGAATTTGCAAGAGTTTCGTTAAGGTGCTGACATGTTCTCAGCAGATATAGGGATGTACTTGATTCAAACAATGCCTTGCAGATCCATTTTCCTCCCTTCGCTAAGCAAGATTTAATCTAGTAAAATGCATGGTGGCCACCTTTAAAAAATATGTGGTATGAAAATACCAAATTGTGTGTCTGAGATTAAAATACAGCTCTGCCTTTTCACTGACAGCATGTGGTGCATGCTGTTTGCTTACTCATTACAGTAACTAGTCTGGTGCATCTTTCCAGGTTTTCAATATTAGATTATCTGGGCATATAAAATCAAGCTAACGGAATGAGTCACCTGATAGATTATTGCCTAGTGAAAAAAAGCACAGGCTTGTCATTATATTTGCCTACAAAGCACCGTGGGCACCTATGGGGCTGTAAAGATAATAAGCATGAACTTGAATACTGCTAATATGCTCTGCTTCGAGTCTCAGATACACAGTGTATTTCTTTTATATAACTTTTTGTTCATTTCCTAGAACTGACAAAATACTTCAGAGAAATTAATCTGATGAATACAGTTTCACTGGCCTCATTAAAAATTCAAGCAATAATACCAGAATAGTAATAAAAGTTATTGTTCAAAAAACCACTGCAGACCTGGGGCATTAAATGTGTCATCAGTTCCAGCTCAATGGAACCAAATACACCTAAGAAAATAGTGTGCTCCAGTGTTAATAACAGTACACTTCAGATTGCTAAAATGTTTTTTTATTTTCGATGCTACACCTATTTCTTGCTTTTTGTAGAGCTGAAATACAAGATTTCACCTTACACATGTATATTGTATATTCCCAGCAAGAGCTGGGAGAGAGGATTCCTGTCTGGTAGTTGCTACTGCTGCTAAGCCTTTACACAGCAGAGAAAAACAAATGGCAGCAAATCAGATGACAGTGATATTCAATTAATAGTCCATCTGGAACCTGGAAACAGTTGTCCACTCTACTCTGCCACCAGGAGCCTGTACTTTCTCCCATTCTTTTTCCTGACGTGCCTGTGACATAGCAACTTGATAGCTCTCCACAAGTTTTCACTCAGGTCAGGTCTGGCCAAGGGAACAGATTTGGTGGCCTCACTTTGCTCCCAAGGAACGCTTTTCCACAGGCTGACCTGTGGGGCAGGCAAGCTCAAGCTGCAAAAGGTAATTTGAGAAGACGCTTAGGGAGAAACCTGCTCATCTGTCTTCTGTGCTGGCCAGGGCACTTCAGCTACAAATACCAAAAGCTGACTGATAAATACCAGCAGGGTTTCTAACGGAGAGTCAGAGCGAATCACACCAGCAAGGCGGTCCGAGTAAAGCTGTGGGACTCCAGCCTGGCCCTTTTTCTTCCAAAATGATGGAAAGTGTTACCTGAGGTTCAACAGGTAACGAAGACCATGTTTCCACACAGCTTTGGACTGACCGCTTGCAGCAGGGCTGGATGCCTCCAGCTGAGCCCGCAGGCAGCGGGTAGGCCAGGCACGCTTCCCCACCGGGAGGCCTTTGGAGGTAAAAGGCATCTGTGGTGGGCTGACCCTGGCTGGATGCCAGGTGCCCACCCAAGCTGCTCTGTCACTCCCCTCCTCAGGCGGACAGGGGAGAGAAAATGTAACGAAAGGCTTGCCGGTCGAGATAAGGACAGGGAGAGATCACTCACCAATTACCATCACGGGCAAAACAGACTCGACTTGGGGAAATCAGTTTAATTTATTACCAATCAAATCAGAGTAGGGTAATGAGGAATAAACCCAAATCTTAAAACACCTTCCACCCACCCCTCTCTTCTTCCCGGGCTCAACTTTACTCCTGATTTTTCTTTACCTCCTCCCCACTGCGGCTGCAGGTGGATATCTGCTCTGGTGCCTGGAGCACCTCCTCCCCCTCCTTCTTCACTGACCTTGGTGTCTGCGGAGTTGTTTCTCTCGCATATTCTCACTCCTCTCTCTGCTGCTGTTGTTGCACAGCAACTTTTCCCCCTTCTTAAATATGTTATCACAGAGGCCCTACCCCCGTCGCTAATGGGCTCAGCCTTGGCCAGTGGCGGGTCCGTCTTGGAGCCGGCTGGCATTGGCTCTATCAGACACAGGGGAAGATTCTAGCAGCTTCTCACAGAAGCCACCCCTATAGCCCCCCCACTACCAAAACCTTGCCACACAAACCAAATACAGCATCCCATCCTTCTGGCCTCCCTGGGGGAAGAGATGTCTAGACAGTTGGCCACCAGCCCTCATTCCAGGTCTTCTCCTCCCATGGCCAAGAGCGGGGCCCTCTCTGATTGACAGTGAGGGGAAGCTGGTACTGCAAAGGAAGAAAAAGCTAACAAGGAAGCAGGGGAAAAAAAACAGCAAACAAACTATGATACTGAGGTGTGGAAAGAAGGAAGACAACTTGTCTGAGCGCTCCCACAACATATAAACAAATGCCACAGGCAAAATCCGAAATGGCAGAACAGAACCACAGTTTCCATAGGCTTTTCAGTCATAGAAGCCATGACTACTAGCTATTAAAACAGACTTAATGGCCGATAGCTTCCTGTCATCTCAGGTGGTTACAAAACAACAGGGACGCAGGTACTGCCAGCCCCTCCTGTGTCATGACCATGGCAGTTGTCATCCTGCACGCCTGGGGAACGCCGCAGCTCTGGAGCAGTAATGGTCTCTTGCTGCTCCCGAGGGCGATCCCCATAGATAGCACAGCACCTCCTACAGAAACGCACCTTTTTTTTCCTGGGTAATTTCTCTGTAATGACACATAACAAAATTGCCCAGTATTGCTTTCTCTGAGTGTTAACTACTGCTTGTAGGAAGGTTGGGTAGCTCCTTCCTGCAGGACTATGATGGGAGGAAAGGACCTGCCCTCATTTATTTAATAAATAAAATAAAATTGAATGAAAATGAAAAATATTCTTAATGAAAGGTGTTGGGTTTTTTTTTAATAAAAAAGCAAAATCCAAATAGGAATAGTCTACCAAATAATTCTGATAAACTTCAAAAGTTCGACTCAATGTTGAAGGAAAAGAGTTAATGGAAAACATTTCTGAAGCCAGAGAGAATTCTGTATTTATTAACAGGAAAAGTTCAAAAGATTAATCATACAGATTCTTCGACATTTCATCTTGCAAAAGCATAATCCTGATAAGAAAAACATTTTGGCAAGAGCACCCTCACTGTTGAATACATGATGGTTACTCTGGAAAAGGGAGCAAGAGCTAGCTTGTTGAAATGGCACTGCAAATGCAGAAGAAAAGCAGGTTTTACCGAGCACTGGTTCTAGACACTTCTGTAGATGTTTGTCTTAGAGATGCGAATGAAGTGGGAGCTGCAGTCCAAGTTCTTGGACTACCTCTGACACAGCACCAGCGGGAGGAATGAAGGTAGAAAAGCCATCTCGTCCTTGCCATTTATTTTTTCTTTCTCTCATTCCTGCTGGTTTTAACATTGGCAGAGGATTCTCTAGGGGGATCGTAAGGCCATTTGCCTCTGAAGCACAGAGATCAACCGGCAGCTCAGCAAAAAGCCATATTGGGCGAAGAGAAATCCAAACCGCAAGCCAGCAAGGTGAGTTAGTATTTCCACCCATGGTTTTGCAAGGGATTAGCTATTAAAGACTTAACTAAGCTCTGCTTTTCCTGTACAGCTGCAATATTAATAATAGCCATGCATCTTGTAGATCTGTTGTATTTCCTCCACAGCAAGCCTGCAGCAGTGAATATAGCTCTGGGCTGTTTCTATATTACTGAAATTTACATAGTTGTGATTTTCTGACCCTTTTTCTCCATTATCATTAAAAAGAAAAATGAAAAAGTGTTTCTTCTACTCAGACTCTGCTGTCACTCTCCATGCTCACTGTATTATCTGCATCCTCATTATCTGGACCACAACAGTTAAAGTACTGAATGAAGCACAAAGACCCTGGAGCTAACTTAGAATACTTGATGTCACATATTGTCTAACTAGCCAGCTTCCTTTTGCAATCAGATTTTGATTTGATACCGTGGCTGGAAATCTTGAAATTGTTTTTGATTCTGACCTTACTTCTGCCTCTCTCTTGTTTACGTACTTTTGTCACCTCTAGAAGCTTTGAGCTTTATTTCCTTTGTTTTGATTCCACAAATATTCTTATCCATGTTTTAGGTTGCATAAATGTCTGAGGTTTCTATAAAAGACTAAACTTAGGGTTTCAGGACAACCCACAGACTTCCAGTGCTATATTAAACCCTTTTTAGTAACAACTCGTAAAACATGCATCAGTATGGAAATTTTTGGTTGATAACTTTTTTTTTCCTGGATAGGAGGTGCCTCAAACTTCAGGACAACTTAATTCCAGGCCTCATAAAGGCTCCTAGTGCTATTAACTCTACCCCAAACTCCATCCCTGTGTCTTCTCAGCGTGGGAAGGAGGGCACAGGGGGTGGGCATCCTTTACCTTCCTGGCAACACCAGAGGAGCTGCAGGGACTTTATTCACAGGTGGCTTGGAAACAGGCCAGCTACAGTATGTGGAAGCCAAGTGAAATGCATATGGCAGTCTTGGTCTTTTGAGCTGTTGTGTTCTGATAATATGACACCAAATAAAAAAAAAACCATCAGATTTGACCTTCTCCAGTTCTGGACAAAACAAGCGTATTATCAAGGCGGTTTTTGGCTTTCATCTCTCTTCCATCTAATATGTGCCTCCCTAGTAAACGTTTTACAGATCCCAGTGGTTTCTGTGGAGAAGAAACAAATGTTACAACAAAGAAATCCAAAGGAAAAGGTTTGGTTTTGCTGTGTTGGGGGTGGGGGGGTGTTTGTTTTTTTTTTTTAATCCCCTCTTTATTCTTTTGTCCAGAAATGACAAAATTGGTTCCCAACTTGGAACACAATTATTTATGACAATAAATCAGTTGACTTCACTGCTGCCGTGCCATCCAAAATGACTTTGTAATCTGGAAAAAAATAATTGTGCTGAGGAGAAAGGGAGCAATGGCCATTTCCCAGGCTTTTTTGACCTTCTGAGCAAGAATTGGAACTTGCCTAGTGGTTTAGATGCTAATCTGTCTACCCAGTGTGTGGGCGTGCTCTGAGTCACAGCCAACATGTGCACTCACTTCTATAACAGGGCTTCCTAAATATTTTTGTAAGGGTAACTTTTGTTTAACTTTCATTTGGCAGAGTCCCACATTGGGAATGGTCAAAAGCTCAGGAAGGACCATATGTTGTGTATGGAGCTGCTAAGATCAACTTCGAAAGTTTTCAGACCTTTTTCTCTCAAACTGAAGAAGAAAAGCCTCCCCCCTCCCCCCAACATGAGTTAGGATATTGCTTGTTTCTCACCCACTTGCCAGCAAACCACATCTGTCAGGCTTCAAGTGTGCAACAACAACTGTCTGTCCACAGTGAAGATAAATGTCTATTTTTTTTTTTCTGGCATTTGCTGTATTTATTTTTTTAATCCATGCCTAGTGACTAAAACTCAAGGGGCATTCTGCTGAGGACGTTCCAGGCAACTGTAACTGTGCAAGTACTGAGCAAACAGGATACAGGGGCCATATACAGGCAGCATAGAGATTTCTGCGAAGAGAAGTCTTTTTTTTTTTTTATTGTTCTGCTTATTACATAACTGGGAGCACGGATAATGAACATGTTTCAGTCAAAGCATCACAGGTGTTACAAATTGCTTTCTCTCTTGAAGGCCCTGTTATTAACCCAGATACTGCTGGTAATAATACCTGCTGCTCTGCAAATAAGCCTGAAAAATGCACTGGGGCCGGATTCAATAAAGGGCTTAGGTGACTCAGCACAAGTTGGTGTAATACCCCGTATTTAAGATCTCAGGCCTTTGAGCAGAGTCCGAATCCTGAGCAATAGATCTATAAAGTGCACAAAGAGTGCTAGGTGCCTGCAATAACAACCCCAAGCAGCTTAGCATGCACCTGCTTAGACCTAGCCAATAAAGCTGGCTGGGTGGGGAGAGGAACCTTAAAACCCACCTGGCAGACCTGCAAGGAGATATTTGCATTCGGTTGGGATCCACAAACCAGATCCCTTCCAAAATATAGCTTTGTGGGGTTTTTTTCCCTTTTTTTTTTTTTTCTTTTTCTTTTTTTTTCTTCCCTTCAGAGAATTGAGCAGGCCCTACGCTTCTTAATGTTCCTCCTTTGCCACGGTTGCCATACATTCATATAACACCCTGCTGCTAAAGCTGTAACTTGGGAAGCGGATGTCCTAAGTTTGGTTCCCTGCTTTGGCTGCACAGTGTGCGTGGGAGGGGGGCTTCACCCCCCCCCCCCCCCCCCGAGATTATGCAATTAGCAGCTCTAAAGTAGGTCAGTGTGAGTGGGCTGGAGGGATATGCTCCGCATCCTCCAGCTGCAACTGTGCAGAAAACAATTCAAGATTCATTAGTCCATAAAGAGAAAGCGCATATTAAGCAACCAAGTCATGTTTCCTTCATGCTCAGGATGCTCACCTGGCATGAGGGCAACCATGTTTCTGGCCCTTGTCCATGCTTGATTTTCTGTGTTTTAACCAGTGGTGGTTGTATGTGAACTACAAGAAAAAGAGGTCCTAGCAGGGGAACTAAAACTCAGGCCTGTCCAGCTCTGCTTGGAGTGAGTGCTGTAACCACCAGCAGGCCCGTGACATGGCTGGAGCGGAGCTGCCCGTTGCTAGAGTAGCCTCTCTTCTGCTACCCAGGCTTTCTCTCAAGAGACTGAATAGATTTGAACTCAAATATATTTGGGTCCAAATATATTTGAATATTCCCTATTCAAATAGGGAATGAAAATTTCCAAGTCCTCTAAGTAAATAATCAGGCTACTATGTAGTGCTTAGGCAGAGGAGAGGAATTTTGCATTTTCAGCTGCAAACAACAACAGCCACTGCATGTGGTAAGGTGAGAAATAGGTCCCTGGAAGCTAGATGTGCTCTGAGGACACTTGTGGGGCCAGCTGTCCCTACAGTAGGCTTAGTTAGGGATACATACAAAGCAAACCTTCAATTCACTCAACTCCACCAAGATTGGGACAACTCAGGACATGCACAGAAGTACAGCTCCAAGCTCCTGGTAAACTTAAGAGCAAATAAGTCCTTGAACTTAATCAACATCAGCTTTGTTGGGATTTTAGTCTTAAATCAATTGGGTCAAGTCCCAGATCAGAAAATCTTGTATGGATCTGACACCTAGCTCCTTTTTATATGAGCGGCAAGGGATAGAGCCCCCCCTGCAGACTGCAGTGCTCCAAGCTAGACCATCCATCTGGAAAGAAACACCATGCAAAGTTTTGCTCTCAGTTACCCCATTACAACTTTGACTCGGTGGTGATGCAATTGACAGCATAACTGGACCAAAAATATGGCAGCAGATTTGGGTTTTTTTTTTTTTAAGAGGCAAGGCCATGCTATAGGATAGTAAGGATAAATGCCAGTAAGCAGACCCCTTGCTACCAACAGCTCCATGTGGCCAATGCAGTAGAGCCTCTACCCCTTGGAAATCCAGCACAGCAGAAACCTCACAGATGTGATGAAGAAAAACTCTCCAAAGAGTCAGAAACCTTTCCAGACCCAGGAGCTCAGTGGACCGTAGATGTATGTGTCTTTGAGACGCAAAGTGTCAAGTGTATGGCAAACATATTCCAAGTCCATTTTAAACTTCTTTCTCCTGTTTTCTTCCTCAATGTTGTTTCCCTTCCTTGCAAAGCTAGCCTAGGCCAGCCACTCACTGTCCCTCAGAGCCCATCTTCCTGCACGGGGAGCTGAGCGCCTCCAGATGCTGGTAGCATTCCCACCCACGTTTCTGCAGCAGCAGAAACAACAAAACAAGGACGCCGTGTGGGCAAAGTCCCTGCACCCTCCGGGTTTGTGAGCAGCCTTTATGCAGCTGCCAGGCCCCCAGATGAGCCTGCAGAGCTCAGGTGTTCACTCCAGCTCCTTTTCCAGCTGAGCCTGGCACATTTCTGGGACAACTAAGATCATCTGTGTGCAAAACGAGTAGCCAGCACTGGTTATATCCACTTTATGTGTTTTTCAGAGAAGCATTTTAGTGGCCCATCTATTCAGAGTGAGCATAACTTAAACAGTTTCCCCAAATATACGTTTTGGTAACCTTTGACTGGTACAATTGTCCTTCTTATATTTCTACCTGGGCTCCACCCTTGCATTGCATAAGCCCTTCTTCCAGAGGTAAGTCAACAGAGAGGAATTCACATGGAAATATCTTCTGATGCGGGGTTGAGATGAGGAGCATATGAAGAGCATGTGTATCACTTTTGGCTTGTTTTCAGTTTATTTTTTCTTCCTTTCAACATATCTGATCTTCAAAAAGTAAGGAGTGATATAGACTTCATTTCCTATTAGCTGACTACAGCTATAGATTGGATTGACATACACTGATGTTTTCATTTGGCAAGTTATCAAAAAATCAGAGCCAAAAAAGCTGACAGTCAGGCAGCACAGTTCCCTGGAAAACAGATTTCCTTAAATAAATCTTTTGTTTTGACAATATGACAGCTCTGTTCAAGAACAGTAACTGTATTGGGACAGTATATTTTGATTTCTCCAAGACACTCAATTTAACACTGCATGACATTTTGATCTAAAATGTGCATTAACTGGAATTTACAGGGTGTGTGTTAGATGGATTAAAAATTGATTCCCTGGTAGATCTTTAAAAGGTAGCTGTCCATGAGGACACAACTGGGGCTGTTTTTCTTATGGTCTGTCTGGGACCAGTTCTTAGTCTGACATGATTTAATATGTCAATCCACAATCCAAAAAGAAAAAAAAAACATCTGAAGTCTTTACTGGCAAATTTGCTAGGTGATTCAAAAAAATCAGTGAGGTCATTAATAGGGAATCACTCCTGCGTTGAGGGTGGTGATTTGTTTAAATGGTCAAAGTCTAAAAAAATGCATTCTGATATGATCAAACAAAAGATTTTACATTTGAAAATAGAGAAATGAGGCTGAGGCTGAGCAAATGTCTGGGAAACCTGTTCCAGAGAAGGACTTTTTAAAGACTCCTCCTAGACAATCACCAGATTTTTGTCTCCTCAAGACATATAGAGAACAGAGACCTCCCACATTTTCCCATCAGCACACACATAATACCGCAGTGCTGCTCTTAAGCAGCAAGAATGAAATATATTAATTTTAGAATGCTTTTTCAAATTTGAAATCTAGGTAAGTCATCCTGAAAGGATGGCTGGGAAAACATAATCATCAAAAACAAGCAAGCAAACAAACAAACAGACAAAACCCCCTCACTCCAAACACAAATCCTTTTGGGTTGAAATTTCCTTGCTTGGTTTCAACTTAAAGGTGATTGGCTTTTGGAAAGATTGAAAAAAATAATTTCAGTAGTTATTAATTGTGTGACAGGTAATTAAAGTACAAGCACAAAAGTGCTTTGTATTTTAAAAAAAGTTGTTCAGACTAATTTTTTTCTGTCCAAAGTTACTTCCTTTCCCCTCCTTTTTTTCTTTGTAAAGGCTTAGACTAGTGTGCTTTTGTCATGTGCTCTTCTAGAGTTACGAAAAAAAATATATATCTGGGCTCTGGGAGCATACAAATATTACTGAAAGCAACAGACTAACAGAAGATATTAAAAATACATGAAAAATTATGAAACCATTATTAAAGAATAACACAGAGGGAGAAGTGCAAAAAGAGAGCTTCTATTATTTTCCTTTGAAATTTACATTTGTAAGCAGCTATTTAGGAATATCTAGGACTATGTCACATAGTTGAGAAGTCTGTTTACCACTATTCCAGAAGAAACTGCATTTATTACATAAATTTTGCTTTCTAAGAGGAGTAAAATCCTTTGTAATGGCTAATTTAGTGTATTTTCCTTTGAAAACCATCTCTGCCGAGAGGGGCTTTTCGAAAGGCTTTGAAGAGGTTGATGAGAAAGGTGGTGTGCTGAGCCTAGTTAGGTAGCTGTGCCTATATGCGATATGTACACCTCCCACAACATTGTTTTGACAATTAATAGTTTTTTGAGACAGGAAGAAACTGTCCTGTAGCAAGATCTGGGATGGTGGGATCTTACCATCTGTGCTGCTGTTTCAGGACATTTTATCTTCCTGGTCTTGTCATATCTGTCATGAGACAAGCCTCCTGGAGAGATACCTTACACCAGACGTTACTACTCAGTAGTTTGCCCCAACTGCCTGGTGAAACAGAGTGACAGACCACAGAAAACCCCAGCTAATATTCACAAGGAAAGAGCAGTATTCACCTGCGGAGTGAATACCCTGGCACTACAGCATTGAACCTTCATGGACCTATGAAAAACATGTCCCCTGACTAACTACGGGCTAATTTTTCAATGTTGTAACCATCCTGGTGTGTCTTGGAGGACAAAAAAACCCCATAAATGTCTTCATTTTTCCTTGAAAGACATTTAGGGAGACAAATGACACTCAGCAGAAGACACATGGAAATGCATCGTCATGGACAGCTAGACCATAGGTTCATATACGAAGTCTCAGGTTTTTTGTTGACTTCACATAGCAACAGATACAAAGCCAACAGCTCCCAACAAGTAGCTGCAGACTCCCAAAGACGTGCCATGCCCGTTTTGCTTAGCAGAAAGGATTTCTTAAAAGACTTAGTTTTTTTATTTATAAGCTAAAATCTGCAGCAGGTTGACCTTTTGGACCAGTCCAAGAAAGCACTTAGTTTTGACCTGAAATGCATCGCCCGCTCAGGCACAGTTTGACCCTTTACAGCTAGAATGGGCCCATTCAGTGCTCAATTTGCCTTTTTAACATGTCAGATACATGTACTACCTCTTCCTGGCAAGCGCTTAATACCATAACTGCAACGAGGCTGGTCCTCCACATAGTCCTTCCTTCAGCCCATGGGGTAACTCCATTGGCTTCAGGGGGGGGTTACTGTTGATTCATGCCACCAGAAGGTATAATTAAGAGGACCCAGCTCGTCCATCCTGAGATATTACATGGCTTCCTTCCTCCTATGGATTTATTTCCTTTGGGTTTGATTTGATTTTTCTATGCGAATTTTTCAGCCTCTACAGTGCAGCGTGGCACATTTCTGCGAAATTGAGGGCCAAACTGAGATTGAGAAATCTCCCTTTCTCTCTTACACACATGCAAAAACAACGACACGCAGTATAAAGTTACATTTCATATACAAAACTGAGCAATTTGAGAGTTCGTTACCTTTTATGTCTTCCATAAAAGGCAATTGGGTGATTTTAACCCAGTATGACTCTTTTTTTTCTTTTCAACATTAAAGTGAACAACAGAAAAGAAAACAAAGGAAATCAGTCCACGAAAGAGAAAAATGCTCACCTATATCTCTTAGGTTACAGCAAAGCTAAAAACAAATTACTGTCATCCTGCTTTCTAAAAACCTTTAATAGGACACTAGGCAGCAGAAAGGAAAGCATCACCGTTTTTTTATAGTACAGATATTATAATTCCAGGTTTCATTTAAACTCTGTTACAGTCAGTTGGTTACGAGCGGGCTGGCTCCTAAGTCAGCTCAGCAGGACACTGTACGTAAGGAAGATTTTTAACTGTCTGTCGCCTTTTGCATATGGGACTTTGTAGGGAGTAGAAAACAAGACAAAATAGAAAACATCCCTCCACAGGTAAACTGCATCTTTGCTGACATCCCTGTCCTATTCCGCTCTTGATAACCAACATGGAGTCCTATACAAAGTGACATTTTTACGTCCAGAACAAAGATGATCCTTCCATCTGGAGTAAATTTTAAATAACATCCTCGTGAAATTGCCAAAACAAGCCAGGCCATTCAAAAGGCAAAGTTTCTTGAGTTTCTTCAAAGAAAGAAGTTGTTTTTGCACTGAACTTTGTTCTCTGCAGTGCATTGAAGTGGCTTCAGGACATACTAGTTCCATTTCTACCTTTGCTTAGTATTTTGTTCAGACAAGTCCAGTCCAGACTTAGTTACCCGACTTCATTGTAGTCAGCTACATTTCTACCTTTCTGTCATGCTCGTCTTTGGCACACTGGAAATCTGACTTGGTGTTTTTCAGAAGTCTTTTAAAACATTCCTAATCATTTTAAAAGCCAACATGTACAGGTTTTTTTTTTTTTTTTTTTTGTTCTTTCTTGCCTGTGTTACATTTCCTAGTAATAAAAATAAAGTTTCTGGTTAGCAAATAAGTTCTGTGACAGCTTCCTTTGGGGAAGGAGGGATGGATTTGGAAATATTTGCACTGTAGTGTAACTCAGCTGACATTTGGATAAAGTATTAGAAAGCTTGCTGATGCCTCAGGAAAAAGAGGCTTTGCATTGTCAAAAAAAGAAGACGTTGTTTTTAATCATACTATGTCTTTTTAGAAAATGTTTTCACAGCACTCCAGTCTGCCGCTCAAGTTACTAAATCAAAGCTCATTGTTCACATTCTCCACCACACAAGTAGCCCCACGCCACAGCACTTTGCAAATACAAGTGGAAAGTCAAAGATTAAAGCAAGTTTCTTCAAGATGCTTTTATATCGGAGTTCTTCATATGAGCATCCTTTCTTTTGCTTGTGAGTACACTAATCATATTTCAATTGCATGCCTACAATAAAAAGTTAATAGCTTCCTTATTTCCTTATTTTAGCATTTCCCCTCTACTCCCTCTGCCTTTTCAATTATACTAGCTAGATCATTTCTTTCATTTCCTTTCTCCAGTGTCCTGTTTTCATTTCTTATACAAAATCATATTTGGTCACTTACACTTTTCTTGAGGATAAGCACAAGACAGCAGCATCTCTTGCTCCACCATGGTGCAGTCTGTTGAAGAGGTCAGTGGTCTTTTGAATAGTACTTTAAGAAAATATTTTGGAAAGCTAAGCTCACTCATGCAGGCTTCTGATCTTCTCCAGTACTCTTGGCTTTTGTGTGTTGTCACATGTTATCCTCCCTCCTGAGAAACCTGTGAAACAGGTCTGGCAACACACATCTTGTGTGTCAGAAGAGTTTTAATTGATTCATTGCAACAGGTACCCACCCTCATTAAAAAAAAGTTGTTGAAAGGAGTAGTCTCTTAGCGCCTCATTTGAAATTACAGAACCTACCGAATGTCACAGCTGGTGCACTTTAAAGGGAAACTGCTTGCTGGGTTTGTGAATATACAGGAAATAATTTAAAATCAATCTTACATGCCAAATGAACCACAGCTAGCGGTATAATTCGGATGCTCCTGCACTGTGGCAGAGCAGGAATCCTTCCTCTGTGCACCAAAGTGGCAAGGGCTGCCACTGCGTCTCCTCAAGATTGTCCCACAGATTTCTTGTGGGACAAAACAGCTCCGCATCTCTGCTACAGAGGCCTCTGTCTCCATGAAAAGCAACTGTGATTGCTACTGACGTGAACAAATTGTGTGGACGTGACTTCTGAGAAATGCATCGCCAGGACCGTGAGGTTAATAGTGCCTCAGTGCTTGCAGAGAGGATTCTTCCATGTAGCAACCACAGAGGTTGCTCTGCCTTTCAGCAGCCCCTGTCCACCCACCCGGGGCTCAGTGCGGAGCCCCCAGCACTGCCCTGCAAGCCCCTTGCAGCTCAGTTACCATTTATCTGTTACCCCCGGGACCAAGAGGGATTGCAGGTGGGCCCTCATTAAGACCTGTATCAATTTCACATCAAGGCACATCTTGTAGTCCCCCCATAGCAGTTTCCTGCTGCTGTTGCCCTTGCAAGGTGCTGATACCATTGTCAAGTGCAAGCAAGGCCGTGGTTAGCAAGGAACCAAAAAGCAGGAGACGCGGGATTTATGCCTGACTCTGCCTCTAATTTGCCCTGTCACCTTGGGCAAATTGCTTCACCTCTCAGTGTTTCTGTTTCCCCATCTCTAACACATGCATAATTATAGTTCCCTTTCTTTGGAAAATGCTTTGAGATCTATGTACAAAATGCAGCATGAAAAAGGAAGCTATCATTATTGCACACTTGTAAAATGTTGGGATGAGGCAGACAATAAGCAGCAAGCATTTGAGATTTCATGCATGTAAAGTATTGTGTTTTAAGAGGAACATGACCTTATTGTAATAATGATTTCAAAGAAAAGATACTCCTACAGAATTTGGCAAAAGTTCCGTTTCTGTTTTCACAGTGGAATGCTGAGAGAAAAATCTAAATCAATTCTCACTTCTAGGAACATTACGCCCTCCTGGAAACAGCAAGTCCACCAGAGGTTCCTCGGTGGAAAATGACATAATAGGGCAATTTCCTGCTTTTCCCTCACCTGGGTAAATAAAATCTCTCATTTTGCAGCCTGTGAGTACTTACATTGTATTCAATAGGTCTAAATACTCGTCCTCTTTCTCCTTCTCTCTCTTTGAAAACTAAAAGTCAACAAAGCTTACAAAGATTGGGTTTTTTTCATGTGCAGGTAAGCTTGAACAGACTGATGCAAAGTTGTGTTTTCCCGAGGTTGAATTAACTCACATGGGAGCCTTGTACTTGTTTTAATACCTCAGCGAATAAAATGAAAGAGGTGTTTGTATTCACCCCACTTCTACAGTGTTGCTCATTGAGGGGGCCCTCCTCAATGAGGAGGATTATAAAGGCCATGACAGTGAATTAATTTTCCCCTGGAGTTTAGAGCAAATAATTTTTCATCTGCTGTACTTGGGAAGACAGCAGCTGCTGGGCTGTGAGAAGTGCAGGATGGAGCTGCCTTGGCTTTCCTGCCTCTGCTTCTGCTGCCATAATCCATGCACTTTCACTCTCAGCCTGAAGACATCTCAAGTGATGGCAACACTCTTGAGATGATATACTGAGGACCCATATAAGGTTGAAAACTAAGACAAACTTGCAAAAGCTTTCAGGAATTATACTGTCTGTGTTGTCTGTGAAGAAACGAAGTTATTGCTTTTTCCCTCTGCATCCTTTTTCTGTAAGACAGTTCTCAATAGAAATTTGTTTATCCACTGTCCTGCTTAGACTAAAATCCTGGGTAATTATTAACATGGGTGAGAGCCCAGAGATTAAGCTGGGCAATGCTGAATTGAAGATAAGTGGCTGTGGGGAAATAGCCTTTTGTGAAATGCCCCTTGATTGCACGTTAATACTGGCACATTCTGAAAGCTTACCTGTCTTGAAACATAATTCTCTACATGACTTAACATGGCCAGCCAGGTTTATTACAGACCAGGAGAATGGTAAATGTATAACCTACTCGCTTCTTACTCCATATTCCATTAACTTCAGAGCCATGTTCTAAGATGTCCTAAGGTTACTGCACTGACGATTTATAGTAAGAAGTGAATCACCTAGAGCTGCAAGCTCAGAAACCCTTGGAAGTACATTTGCAGAAGGGCGTGCATTTATTTGTATTGTCTGAATACATACAGTTGCAGTAGGTGACTTCTCTATAATCACATTCTTACGACATTAGCAAACTCATACTGGGTATCAGATTACCATGGTCTGATTTGAATTTCAGTGGAAAGGACTGTAATGAAAAAAGAAAGGCTTCTTGTAGAGAGGTAATATAAAAATTGCACAGGAAATCCTTTAAAAAATGGATTGTTGATGATAACTTCCTTCTCCAAGTGGTAGAGGAGCCAACGAGGAGAGGTGCTATGCTGGACCTTGTTCTCACCAAGAAGGAGGGGCTGGTGGGGAATGTGAAGCTCAAGGGCAGCCTGGGCTGCAGTGACCACGAAATGGTGGAGTTCAAGATCCTGAGGGCACTGAGGAGGGTGCACAGCAAGCTCACTACCCTGGACTTCAGGAGAGCAGACTTTGGCCTCTCCAGGGATCGGCTTGGTAGAGTGCCATGGGACAAAGCCCTGGAGGGAAGAGGGGCCCAAGAAAGCTGGGTAATATTCAAGGATCACCTCCTGCAAGCTCAGGAGCGAGGCATCCCAACAAAGAGGAAGTCAGGCAAAAACGCCAGGAGGCCTGCATGGATGAACAAGGAGCTCCTGGACAAACTCAAACACAAAAAGGAAGCCTACAGAGGGTGGAAGCAAGGACAGGTAGCCTGGGAGGAATACAGAGAAATTGTCCGAGCAGCCAGGGATCAGGTTAGGAAAGCAAAAGCCCCTATAGAATTAAATCTGCCAGGGACATCAAGGGCAACAAGAAAAGCTTCTACAGGTACGTCGGGGATCAAAGGAAGACGAGAGAAAATGTGGGCCCTCTCCAGAATGAAATGGGAGACCTGGTTACCCGGGACACAGAGAAGGTGGAGGTACTCAATGACTTTTTTTTGGCTCAGTCTTCACTGGCAAGTGTTTGAGCCTCACTGCCCAAGCCGCAGAAGGCAAAGGCAGGGACTGGGAGAATGAAGAGCCGTCCACTACAGGAGAAGATGAGGTTCGAGACCATCTAAGGCACCTAAAGGTGCACAAGTCCATGGGACCCGATGAGATCCATCCGCAGGTCCTGAGGGAACTGGCAGATGAAGTTGCTAAGCCACTATCAATCATATTTGAGAAGTCATGGCAGTCCAGTGAAGTTCCCACTGACTGGAAAAGGGGAAACATAACCCCCATTTTTAAAAAGGGAAAAAGGGAAGACCCAGGGAACTACAGGCCAGTCAGTCTCACGCCTGTGCCTGGGAAGATCATGGAACAGATCCTCCTGGAAGCTATGCTAAAGCACATGAAGGACAGGGAGATGATTTGAGACAGCCAGCATGGCTTCACCAAGGGCAAGTCCCGCCTGACTAACCTGGTGGCTTTCTATGATGGAGTGACTGCATCAGTGGACACAGGAGGAGCTACAGATGTTGTCTATTTGGACTTCTGTAAGGCTTTTGACATGGTCCCCCACAACATCCTTCTCTCTAAACTGGAGAGGTATGGATTTGATGGGTGGACATCCTCAGGTGGATGAGAAATTGGTTGGATGGTCGTATCCAGAGGGTAGTGGTCAACGGCTCAATGTCCAGATGGACATTGGTGACGAGTGGCGTCCCGCAGGAGTCCATATTGGGACCGGTACAGTTTAATATCTTCATCAGTGACACAGACAGTGGGATCGAGTGCACCCTCAGCAAGTTTGCAGACAACACCAAGCTGAGTGGTGCGGTCGACACGCCAGAGGGGACGGGATGCCATCCAGAGATGGGCCTGTGTGAACCTCATGAGGTTTAACAAGGCCAACTGCAAGGTCCTGCACCTGGGTCAGGGCAACCCCCGGTATCAATACAGGCTGGGGGATGAAGGGATTGAGAGCAGCCCTGCCGAGAAGGACTTGGGGGTACTGGTGGATGAAAAGCTGGACATGAGCCAGCAATGTGCGCTCGCAGCCCAGAAGGCCAATCGTATCCTGGGCTGCATCCAAAGAAGCGTGGCCAGCAGGTTGAGGGAGGTGATTCTGCCCCTCTACTCTGCTCTGGTGAGACCCCACCTGGAGCACTGCGTCCAGCTCTGGAGCCCTCAGCATAAGAAAGACACGGACCTGTTGGAGCGGGTCCAGAGGAGGGTCACAAAAATGCTCAGGGGGATGGAACACCTCTCCTATGAAGAAAGGCTGAGAGAGTTGGGGTTGTTCAGCCTGGAGAGGAGAAGGCTTTGGGGAGACCTTATTGCAGCCTATTGGTACTTAAAGGGGGCTTATAAAAAAGATGGGGACAAACTTTTTAGCAGGGCCTGTTGCAACAGGACAAGGGGGAATGGCTTTAAACTAAAGGGGATATAAGGAAGAAATTTTTTACGCTGAGGGTGGTGAAGCACTGGCACAGGTTGCCCAGAGAGGTGGTGGATGCCCCATCCCTGGAAACATTCCAGGTCAGGTGGACAGGGCTCTGAGCAACCTGATCTAGTTGAAGATGTCCCTGCCCACGGCAGGGGAGCTGGACTAGATGACCTTTAGAGGTCCCTTCCAACCTAAACTATTCTATGATTCTATGATTCTGTAATTTTTTTCTCTTTCTGTGTTGAGCTGTAATTCTGCCTGGGGATGAAACATGTCAGAAATTGTAGCTTTCACCCAGCCTTTGGAAATGGAAGGCACAGTGTCAGTTGATTCCAACTTTTTACAGCAGAGAAGTGAAAAATAGCAATGGAAGCTAGGCTTTTTGGTGCTTGAGATAATATTTGGATGAGTGAATGCATTTGGTTAAATATCAAATCCTAAAAATCTGAAAACCATCTAATGAGCTAAGTGAACCATTACTGTCAACTGCAGCAAAAACACTAGGAAGAGTCAAGTTTACATACAAGACCATTCTGTTCTAATCATGAAATTAAAGTATGAAGCGATAGCAGCCATTTATGTTTTTGGACAGACTCCAAGCATTCAAACCGATGCATACATTTATATGTGAGTTTTTGCAAAGAGCGTTCAAATGACAAACATCCCATAATTGCAGTGCTTGATCTTCCAAGAAGCTCATATCTATAATTATAATCATGTGCAGGTTTACAGTGACTGTGCAATTGATGCTTGTCTCCACTTCTGTCACTGAAGTGACAAAATAACCAAGTCATGCTCGCATCTGCTTCCTTATAATGCTACATTTGTCCTCACCCCAATATCTGGCCATAACCTACAATTATGTGTCATTAGCTTTCTGTGGTTGTCCAATTCAAGGCTGATTTGGGAATATGCCAAAAGCCTAGGGTGGACCCTAACTGGCATGAAATGGAGCAGGTTTAAGCAATTGTTTCTTTAAACAGCACAGGTTTCCCACTTCAGGTAATAACTCTGTTACCCAGTGCAATGTGAAGATGAAATCCTGAATATATTGGTCCGCAGAGGCGTGTGATCGTGTCATCCAGACCATTTGGGTAATCTTTGCTTTTCTGTTCTAACTGAAGGACCCTAAAATGCTTAATTCAGCAGAATAGTGTTTGTTTGAAAAAGGCTTTCAGGTAGTACTGCAAAGCATCTGCTGCTTGCACAGCAAGTGCTACAGGACTGGGGCAAGGGAAGGAAAGGGAGCCAGTGATCTCTTCGGAAGGGATGAAGCTCACTTGGGGAGAAATGGTGCTGAAACTGCTGCCTCAACCTAGAAGCAGTGAGCCGTGAGGTTATAAAACATGAAGATGGAAAGCGTGGCATTAGCGGAGTACACATCCACAGCAACCGCGTGCAGGTGAGAGGCACAGCGCACACTGGACACAGAGCTGCTGTGTGCAAAAGGCTTTAGGAAGCATTATCGTGTTGCATCCATGTGTTTAGAGTGATAGGCTGCTTCCTCGCACTGAGTTTCGGACACCTGTGGTGTAGATCCCTGTATGTGAGGTGGTCAGCCTAGGCTGTCTCCATAGTCAGTGGAGAGAACCAGGCGCGCTGAGGACATGAGTCATCTGAGCTGTTCCAGACATCTCGTTTAGGAGGAGACAAACCATGCCCTGGACCCTTTTGTGTACTGACTCGCTTTCCGTTGTCTGTAAAGGGGACCTACTGTGACCAGCTCTGAGGTGAACCTCTACATTTACTAAGATGAATTCTGCTTTTCAGACACTGCACAAAACCAAATAGGTTGCATTTATTCTTCTAACTGCACTTTTCCATTCCTTTTCTCAGACAGGGGAATAACAGTTTCCACTAAGTTGTGCCCTGCGGACTCTAGGATGACCCTGGGACATCCTCCTGAGACCTACTACTTGGACCCTAAAAAGCAAGAGGAGCCACAAGGCAATACACAGCAATACCACCGCTGAACATGTCACCACCTAGAAGCAAAAGTAGGGGACCTGTGTGGAACACTTGAAATTTGTCCTAGAACAAGATTTCCTGAAGATGATATAAAACTCTTGTAATGTTTGTGGGGTTTTTTAGTTTAAATTAAACAGCAACTCAACATTTTGATATCTCCAGATCATAAATCAAAAGGCATCACATATTTGTAGGCAAAATCTAATTCAAGCATCCACTGGCAGGGTAACTTCTGTGTGACACGTATCCACTGTCAGACACGGTGCAGGTTTCTGCAGAGCAAACAGCAGTAAGATAACTTGGCACACTGGCTACTTCATCTGGAGTCATTTCAAGGAATGCAGCTTTAAATGCTTGCCCATTCAACACCACTATCAAAGTTTTTCCTCCTAGACTGCCAGTTCCTTTAGATTAATGAGTAGAAAACCCATCAGGCTGAAAGGACCATGGGAGTGAAATCAGCCTGCCGAGCTGCAGCAGAAACCTAAAGGGATCCAGGGACAAAAGGCTACGTGATGTGCTTTCCCACTCTCTTTGAGGGTGATGCAACGTGCTGTTAATCCAGCACTGTTTTTTTTTTTTTTCTAGCTTTAGCTCAAGGGATCAACAAACACACCTGAAGGCATGAGGGATGTGTTTAAACAAAGGAGATGTGAACAGATTCAAACCTCAGACTTAAAAACAGGCAAACAAAAAGACTGCATAAGGCAAAAAGGAGGCAGTTGCAGTAATTGCAAGGGAAAAACCATGCAGAATAATGAATCCAGTAATAAATTGCTGACAGCACACACAGATTTCCAGTTAGCTCTGTGTGCTGTTCCACTGCCTAATCCTGCCTGTTGAGGGGGGCACAATCTGGAAGATTGTTTTTTAAGTATTAACTTCTCTTTCCAGCTTGTTTTCTCTCTGTATTTTGTTACATTGTGGTGTGAGTTTCTGGTCGATGGGCTGGTGAACCAAGACGGCTGATGCACTGCGAGTCTGCTTCTGCTACACACTCGCAGCTGCAGCAGGTCCCCTCAGAGCCCTGCTGACAGGCTTCATTACTTGTGGCTTTGAATCCACATTCAGGATTTCCCGGGGTTCATCTGGCCATTACAGATGAAGGTGCACTGAGATGCTTGGTGGGCCGACATCACTCAGGTCTGTAGCTGTTTGCTTAAACTAAATACTTAATCATACTAGTCCCTTATGGATAAAAGAAAGTCAAATTTAAACTTCGAAGGTCCCATGTTAAAGTCAGAAAACCATACTCTGCAGGTCAAGATTGTTCTTGCTGGGAAAAGTAGGGAGAGGTAGATATCCAAGTGTCAGCCCTGGAACTCTTTATAATGACAGATAAAGGCAATACACAAGTTCCTTTTTAATGCTCCTACATTAAACAGTAAAGGAAGGACTGCATTAGTTGCTTCCATTCAAAATATATTCATAGAGAACAAGGTCTCCACCACTGGTTGTGCTTGGACCATTTTCCACAGTTAACCTCTGCAGATCACCCTAAAACAAAGGAATAGGGAAGCCCAATTAATTTAATTCAAGAAGGGAAGATAGCTGGAGAAAAGAGTGCATGGATAGTTCCCTTGGTCGTGGAAACCCTCCGTTATGTGTCCTCCTCAGAGCCCATTTGCTCTGAGCTCCCAGCATTTAGAGCACCTAAGTGTACATCAGGGGCCAGAAGCCTCTTTGAGCAGTGCTGGGTTAGGGGTGCGCAAAGCTGGCTTAAAACCACTGCTGTACACATCCTCCTCTCACCGCTGTCATTTGATGTGATTGCCTAGATTTTCATCTATTTTTCAACTACAGTAGTTAGCATAAACTGGCACTTCCTCACCCTTAGTGCTGAAAATCATTTTTCTCAGGAACAAAAACACCAGAAAGGTATAATAATGAGAGGAAGAGGATAGTGTTGCCTATTAGTCAGTGTATGTAGTCAAGTTCTTTTAGAAGACAGTAATTAAGCATAAATAGATTAGATAATTCTAATCGTTGTTGGAAATGATAGGTTAAAACTAGAGGGCACATTGAAGGTATTAAATATACAGGAGATCCCTAGTATTACTGTATATATGTGAAGTGTAAAGAGGGGATTATTCCAAGGGGGGGAAAAAACCCAACTACCAATGTTCCTTTAAAAAAAAATCATAAAACCGATCATTTAGGGTGTAGGAGGTTGCTTAGAGTTAGTTGGAGGGTTTAATTATGCTGCATTTCTTGGATGAGTAAGCTTCTTAACTTCTTTTCAATGTGCTGACCAGAGGATGTGTAAGCTTCACTGTATTTAGTAAATACCTTAGGGTAGACGAATTCCAAGTGACAGCCACATGGTTTCATGCAGCAAAATGGTGACTTGTCATCACCATCAAGTTATCATCGCACAAAATGTCAACAAAGAAATGGCTATGTTACTGGCAAATGAGTGTGACACCTTAATGACATGGAGTGGCATTTCGCTTCTTTTCCACGGGTATAAACCTCAGAAGTGTGACTCCTTCCTAACTTAGTTTTAAATCCCCACATTTCTTTTGTCTTGATACTCATTTTCACAAGCGTGACTCTTGCACACCCACTACAAGCAGGCAGCCCCTGTTAACTGTATCTTCAAATTTTAAGAAGACCTAATGCAGAAGGAGCCGGGCACCAAAGGAGCCTGAACAGGGAAAAGGCCCTGCGGAGGCAACCCAAATTTAGGCAATCTCTGATTAAAGCTTTAACCCTACCAGATTATTTGTGCCGTGTCCAACAGTTAAAGTGAATTTGAAGCTCCAAATGCATTAAGCTTTATGCTTAAGGAAGGAGCTAGAAATGCCCCTGTGCAACTCCATTCTGGATTAGGGAGCCAGATGAGTCCATGCAGACCAGTAAAGAAAACGTCCCCCACTCAGGCAGCAAGACGACGGGGCATCCTCTATTTAATCGTCTCAGTAAGAACTGCACAAACTGTTGGTGTGGCTTCGAAAATCAGGTAAGTGTTCAGGTAGGTAATTGTTAGACGAAAGGAAGTGACATGTTGGGTACAAATTAGCTTAAAGAAGGACAGCAAGAAACTATTTTTAACACTGCATAGGATCACTATTTCAAGAATATGATTTTGGAGATACATTTGCTGAATTTAATCAGTTTTCGCTTATGTTCATGACATATAGATGCTGCTTCATCTTATGCACAAGACTCCAGCTTTCTCACATCTAAGTGCGATATGCTTAATAACTCAGCACTTTGAAGTACTGTATCTATTGATGTCTTTGCAGCTAGCCATAGACCTGCGATTTTAAGAATTCTTTTATATTTCCAAATACTCTCTGCACCAAGGGATGACATCTAGCTTATTATCCACGCTGCTACTGATTTCTTTGGTATCTGTGCTTTGCTTGCTGGGGATCAGGAGATTTGATCAAAGATGTAAATAAAAAATACAGCCTAAGTCAACTTTTTTTTTCTTCATTCAGGTAACTTAGATGTAAAACGTCATCATAGTGTACAATAGAAAAGGTTGTTCTAGAAGGCGTCCAAGACCATTAAGTAAACATGACTGTTTAAATGAGAATTTTTTAATGCTTGATCTGACATTAACTTTCAAAAGGCGAAATACTTATTCACATAGCTATTCAGTTTAACTTCACTAACAAAATAATTCCAATTCAGTTTCTTACAATTATCATACTGGTTTTATGGTAGCGTCTTTTGGCTGAAGAAAATAAGAAAAGCTACAGTTCTATTTTTTACACTACTTTATGCATATATACAGTTCTAATATTATGCTTCAAATTACCAAAAAAAGTTATCCCTTCGTGGCTTATCAAAGGAGGTCTGTGATATAATGCCAACATACACCCCTCAGTATTTCTGCTGTCAATTACCCTGATCTTATAAATCTACACTGATGCTATGATTTAAAGTCTTATTGTTCTTGATGAAGTCACACACACCAGCCTGGAGAGTGAAGGCATTAGCTAGTGGGTCTTAGAACTCTTTTATAAAAATCTGTGTGAACACTAAATTTCAGGAGCTAACAGAATGCCATTACAGCAGAAGATGTTAACCTTTCCTGGAAAACAATTCAAATTTGCTTATTATCGACACAAGGATACCTTTCTGCCTTTGAAGAGAGTGCCTCAAAAAGAAAGCACAAATATAACAGTGAAGAGTTTGAAATTCATCGTCTTAAGGTGCTTTCTCGCAATGTGCTCATCATCTTAAAAGTACTTAGTATTACAAACTTTCTTCAAAATTTGAAACTTAGGAAAATTTTGAGTTATTTTGGGTAGGTCTGTGGTATGCTCCAAGTGATGTCTTTAGTTACTCCTTTGGAACAGTATGATTTTTTGTGACTTTGTAGAACTCCTTTAATCTTCATTAGCAATGCTGCTGCTGACATGCAAATGAAAAGAATAGGCTTTTGCTCAGTTTGTCATACTAGTTTTGTAAGACCTACCAGGAATTAAACCCCAGACTTCAGATTTGAGACAGGTACATAAAACTTGACTACTCATCACACGCAGTGCATCGGCTGATTTAAGCATTAAGTGTAAACACTCGACCCAAAGACAGTAAGAAGTCCAACCAAAGATGGTTGAAGCACGAGGCATTGCCATGACATGATGAAGACAGATGTCTTAGGCTTTTCGTAAGTATAACTGAAACAGACTGTTAGGGTGAGGAAACTCAGCACAACACTTGCCTACTTGTAAAAGCAGAAGGGCGTTGTTTTCTTGTTTTAAAGTGTAATCTTACCAGTATAATTACTCTAAATAAAAAGATTTTATGATATTCAAGACAGAAAATTGTCATGAATTCTAACCAAAATAGCTGATAACACCGGTTAAGCTGTGAGCTGATGGAAGAGTTTCATTACTCTTTCTTTGATAACTTTCAGCGCCTTGTTCTTACAGTGACAATGCTGACATTGTTATTTGGGTTTTTTTATTATTTGGGGGTTTATTATTATTTTTTAATTATTTTATTTTTTTAAATAATTTGTGTTTTGCAGTCTGACCTTTTTTGATAGGCCCTTAAGGACCAGGTACAGTTTGTAATTGAGTGAGTCTGAAAAACAGAAGTGGAATGATGGTCCACTGGTAACTGAGTAAATGAATGAGATAAAGTAATTAACAGGAAATTGATCCTATTCTTACTTAGCATATATTGTATGCCTTGAGAAAAAGGGATCTTCTTCTGTGTTTGCTGCTGGATGTAAATACTAGCAATTACTGCAGTCTAAGCCCAGTGCTGTGTAGCAAAGGCTTTAGGAAGAAGTGTGAACTACTACTGTGTGTTGTGCTTTTCTGCTTTTTCTGCCCAGATATTCTGTTCAGTGTTTTACATCAACGTAATACTTGTTCCATTAACGATTTTTACAGAGTGATAGAAAACCAGACATAAAAATAATAGTGACTCTAGCTGATACCCTGTCTTCAAGCAAAGATCCACTAACCAAAAAAACCCCTCTTTTATAGGATGCTTTGGATACCTTATTTCATCAGTCAGTGGTACCTCAGCATATAATGGCATTCAACAGCTAATGATCTAAGCAGATGGGACTTCTTGCTAGTGTGAGTCAGCTTCATATTCATGATGCATCTTCATTAGCATTTTAGTCCAGATCAGGACATGCTGAAGTGACTCTCCCAGTTCCTGTGCTTTGGTTTGGCCTAAGAGAGCATGAATTGCATCAAACTCCAGCCACAAATAGGCATTCAGTCCACGGAGTGGAAAAAAAAACCCTGAGACAGCGATAGTGGGGGTGCTCTGTAGAGCCACTCCTAGTGCTGTGCGCTGACGGTTGATGTAGACACGGCCTCAGAGTGCTCAGCGCTACTCCTTTGGTAAAATGTTGGGTGTTTTTTTGGTGATCAAAACACATTGCCTCCAAGAAAATATATTCCATAAAAATAAAATGCTCTGGGGAACAGGCCATGTTTTTGGAGGGAAGGGATGGGAGAATGATTGAAACAATTCAGTACTGTGGAACTGACTGGGATGTGGAGGTTGGGGGCTTTTTCGATTGACTTGGTTCCAATTTCTTATGGGGCTTTAGCTTTTGCTGTATGTTACGCTAAGAATTTGAGTATTTTAACATTATCAAAAATATGTTTCAAAGTTATTTTTCTGTTTCCAAATGTGAATATTTTGCCTCTAAGTAAAAAAAAAAAAAAAAAATAAATCAAGTTTTCATCTAGATCCATGCTAAAACTCCCACGCTTTTGAAATAGCAGAATTTCTTATGGGACCAAATTTCATTTTTTAAACTATTGCTGAACTGGCACTAGTATACCAGATACGGCCGAGCACAGGTTTCATAACAAAACTATATACTCCAATTCATTTCGGTAGCTGCTGCTACCTAGAAATCCTTCGGTCTGTTGTGAGTTGCAGTTTTCCAGGAAAAGGCAGCAGAAAATTAACCTGTACATCCGAATTTGTGGTAAATGCCTGAGGAGCCTCACCTTTGCTCCTGTTAGCTTGTTCTCCTACAACAAATGATACAGTGCTCCGTATCAAAACTTCATGAAGTTTTGTGCATTTGCAAAGAGTCAAAGGAAAGCAAATTTCTTTCTAGTGGTGACAGGCTCTGCCCCTTCCAAGGAAGCGCGTTGCTGAGCATGCAGAAGAGCAAACATTCCCTTCCTTTCCTCGCCTGATGCCCTGCCACCACCCACAGCATTTGGGCTCCTCCCAAGGTCAAAAATGACAATCGTTTCTCTTCTCAGCCTGAAAGAGGTGGCATTAAAAACATTAACATGAAGGTGTGTGAATCTTGGAGAGCATGGACCTCACCTGCTCTGCCAATGCGGTGGAAAGATTTATAGTTTCTAATTTATTTGGGTTGTTTTTTTTTAAATCCTGCTACTGCTGTTCCCATACGGGAATAAGTAGATGTTATAATGCATTTTTAGGATAGTCAAATAACAGTGTGCACCATCGAGTTTGTGCTTATACAACCAGTTGAATAGTCATCTTGGCACAAAATCTCGGCAAGGTTTTGGGCATTTTTGTTGGGCAGCTTGGATGAGGAATGGGCTTTGCATTTGACCCCAGTTATGGCCATCAGTCTGCGGGCATTCTGGTTTTATCGGGCACTGTCTTAGCTCAGTTTCTGTGCAACTTCTCCCTCTTGCCACCCAGCAGGCAGGTTAACATTTCCAGCTGAACAAAACCCTCCTGTGATTTCAGCTTGGACACTGAGGAAGAGATGGTGAGAGGGATCCCCCCAAGGAAGCAAGGACCAGAGGGGGAAAAGATGCTCAGGATTAGGGCAGTGATGCTCAGCTGAATGGTTCAGGCAAAGGCAACCCAAGAGAAACTGGAGCATGTTTTATATTGCCTTACCATGAGTGATGGCAGCTGAGGCTTGATCTCACGAACACATGAGACACAATGGCATGATCGGAGCTGGAGAGGGCCTGACTCAGCCTCCTGGTCAGCGGGGGTGGAAGTGCTGGGCCTGACCTGCTGCGGCCTTTTGGGTAACCCAAAGGCAACAACCTCGCTTGGGTAATGCCAAGGCTTTCAAACAGTTTCCTAATCTGTGGGCAGCCACCCTGCTGTGTCAGGCTATTAAGGAGAGAGAGGCATCTTCTCCAGGAATGGCAACCTTCCTTTTCTCTTGGTTCAGTGTCAGCAGCTCCTTTTCCTGCCTTTGCTGAGGCATGAAGGAAAAAAAAAAAAAAAAAAAGATCTGTATAAAGCTGCTGTTTATACTGGAGGGAAAAGAGAAGGTTGATATATTAACAACAAATTAAAGAACTTCCTGAAGGTCATGCTAAAACATGCTTCCTGACACGATGACTTCAATTAGTGAATGGAGTCTCAGATTGCTTTGGAAATTTGCCCGTGTCTAAGAGTCTTCTCTTAACCCTCGGCTTGACTAGTTCTCAAAAATCAAATTGCAAACGATTAAAATCAGATTGCCAACTCGGTGCGCGAAGTGAATGTTACTTCTAACTCTTGCTGAAAAACAGCCAATCAAAATGCCCCGTGACTTAGTTATTCGTGAATTGGTCTAATTTTCTTGTGAAAACTATAAAGAAACTTTCAAATTGCTCATACGCCTCAGCAAATGCATTTTTAACCAGCTCAGCCCTATTTTTGGAATGAGCTCTCATGAGCACGTAACCAGTCAGTCCTTCTCATTTTTATATTTTTCATTTTGTCTGGGTTTGGGGTAAGTATGTGTCATTTATAAATTAGCTTATTATAGCCTTGTGTTGAGCTCATAGGGGGACCATCATTGATATAAATTAGATTCCTTCATTATTTTAAATTGTAGCCCTAACAGAGGAGCTAGTAGCTAAATACACAATTATATACTCATAATAACATGACTCGACCAAAGGGCAGTGGGGAGATGTAAGATGCTGAGTGAGCCAACTGGTCAAGCAACAATAAAAGTCCTTCGTACAGCCAGTCATTTTCCCCAGGGCTTCCTTGAAACCTCAAGAACACTGTTTACATTAGAACAGCTTCTTACAAAGGAAGCCTGGGCTGGGTTATGACGACTGGCTAGCCATTAGGTGGGGATTTCTCCTTCCCTTCACAGCTCCGGTGATACCTGGCAGCCTTGGCTTTGCTCTGAGTATTGGACTGGCCTTTAGATGCCAGCTCCTGTCCATGATGCCCGCCTATCTCTGTGTACAGGAAAATATATGACTGTGATAGTGCAATGACTGATGGTTTTCCAATAAAGTATTATACTGGGTCCCTGGGACTTTGGGTTAAAGTTTATGATGCTGTTTTTAAGGAGATCTGGGATGGTTCTGATCTGGGAAACAGGAAGTTGAACGCAAGCAGCCAGAAGCACTTGGTACTTACTAGGTACCCTGAAGGATAGGTCCTGCTTGGAAAAGTCTCATGAACTGAGAGTTAATCATTCAAAGAAAAGGGGAAAGCAACAAGAATAGCAACAAGATGTAGGTCGTGCTCTGGAAGAGCAGATTAGGGATGGATCATTTGCAAATGCCAGCCAGCTGGCAGCCATTCTCTCCCTCTTCGTAATAAAATACACTTAGTATTTCCTATCAGCATGAACACAGTTTAACATTATGTATACGCTGGACTTGCAAAGCATGGCTTTTCCAGAGGCACGGAATTTGTTAGCTTGTCTTCATTGCACATTTAGAAGTATGATACACAGCCATCAATATATACTGCAGTGTAGGATAGGGTAAGACATCCATCACATTTGTTATTAAGGTAGGTAAAGAAATTCTTTATTCCAAAGCTCCATTTCATCAGCATTACGAGACATTTCTGAATTGCGAGAAGTCTCATAATATATCTATACACATGCATTTATATAATGTTCTTAAAATATATCTCATCAAAAAAGTTGGTGATGAACTCAACTCATGAAGAACTGCAAACCTCCACACTACTGCACATTTAATGAAGGAGACAGCAGAACATGAGCTCAGGTTTTACTTATGCTGTGCTTAAACTACTCCTCAGAGCAATGCAAGGGAGATTAAAACAAGAGCCCAAATTGTCACACTCATTGCCCACTGTAAGAGGAAGAAGGGGATTGTAACTTGCCCTCCCATTTCATTCCTCCCTCTTCCTATCAGGCAGAAAAACTTACCTATGCAAGTGCTTATGCACCCCACAAAAGGATAATATAGCTTCCATGCACCGAGGTCCTTGTGAGAGACCCTGCCCTCTGGGTCTACTCCAGCCCGGGCGAATAGCCTGGAGCAAAGGATGTAGGGGTGTGTTTAGTTTGCATGACCTACTCCTTTGTGACTAGAAAAACAGGCCAAAAATAATTTCCTCGGGGTCTTTCCATTGATTCTTACTTGAAGGTGCTGTAAAAATACAATACAAGAAATAATATAAATATTCAAGCACCACTCACAGATCCACTTCTGAATAGTGTGAAGAAGAGAGGAAATATAAGTGCCTAAAAAGTGGGGACATGGATGATTACACACGTATCCAAAGTCCCAGCACTAAAAAAAAAAAGGAAAGAAAAGGAGAGCCTAAACTTGAGTAATGCTCGGCTGCAATACACAGCAACCACAGCATATTTCACATACAAATCCGTCAGGAAATATATCCTCTTCTCAAATTCCCTAGCTGGCACATTGTCAGAGGCCACCGTTTCCTTCACTGCTTATTCAGCATAAGAGTCAGTAACATCATCATTTTTCTCAGCGGTTACATGCACGTATTTCCAAAAGCTTTTCTGGCGTTTATCATCTGGATGCTTTGGGACACTCTGACCTTGAAAGAGAAGGTCTACGTACACCTCTCTATCAGTTAGGGGCATCTTTCAGTTAGGGTGAAAGAAACACCTGCTGTGTGAAAACAGGCAGTTCAGATGTTGATTATTCCTCTCTGCCATGACGTAAGACCAAGGCCATCTTGCATAAGGGCATATCTCAGGGACCTGTGGAAGGTTCGGTCCCGTAGCACGTCTCCATCTAACACCTGGGGGAAGGGGTTAGCATGTCATTTGTCAGTCACATTGAGGAGCTGAGAGCTAGAGGGCAGGGATTCCCACCACCCCATGTCAGTTTAAAAGGGATATACTAAATACATGCAAAGGATATGAAATCAGATGCAATAGGGAAAGGGAAGGCTGAATATCTATGGACCTTCTAGAACGCTGTGCTGTGCCATTGCCTCAGGGAGGGAGGAGAAGGGTCCTTGGGACACCACGTGCACTGGGTCGTGCTTGCTGTGTCCTTACTTATAAGCAGAGCCAGTTAGCCATTTTTTTTCTCCTTCAGCAGTAAAACTGGAAGGAAAATCGAGAGAAAAGGAAGTCTGTTGGCTCAGATCAAGCCAGATTAAGTTATCATAGCTTTCTTGTCAAAATAGGGGGGAAATTTGTTCTGGACAACAAAAGAATTCCGTCATGTTTATTGATAATGATGGCCAAAATTATATTGTCATGCATTTTACATATTGGCATGTAAGGACATGGCACACTCTCCTGTTCAATACTGTCCTGGTTTCGGCAGGGATAGAGTTAATTTCCTTCCTAGTAGCTGGTACAGTGCTGTGGTTTGGATTTAGGAGGAGAACAATGTTGATAACACACCGATGTTTTAGTTGTTGCTAGGTAGTGCTTACACTAGTCAAGGACTTCTCAGCTTCCCATGCTCTACCGACCGAGAAGGCTGGAGGTGCACAAGAAGCTGGGAGGGGGCACAGCCAGGACAGCTGACCCAAACTGGCCAAAGGGACATTCCATACCATGTGACGTCATGCTCAGTACATAAACTGGGGAAAGCTGGCCGGGGGGGGCTGCTGCTCGGGGACTGGCTGGGCATCGGTCGGCGGGTGGTGAGCAATTGTACTGTGCATCACTTGATTTGTGTATTATTATTATTATTATTATTACATTATTATTATTATTATTATTATTACTTTATTATTATTATTTTATTTCAATTATTAAACTGTTTTTATCTCAACCCACGAGTTTTTCTCACTTTTACTGTTCCGATTCTCTCCCCCATCCCACCAGGGGGTGGGGAGGGGGAGGAGTGAGCGAGCGGCTGTGTGGTGCTCAGTTGCTGACTGAGGTTAAACCACGACAGTCCTTTTTGGCGCCCAACGTGGGGCATGAAGGGTTTGAGATAATAACAGATTAACCGGAGTGTATTAAGCAATTTATATCTGTTAACAGTTGTGGGTCACAATGTTGGTTCCTCTGTTCTCGATATTGATTTGGCTAATCTGCATCGTGCTCTTTTTTTTGCTGTACATGTTAAAGATTGGTGTTGGTTTTTGCAGTTTGCTGTGGTCTGCAGTGATTGGTGATGTTCCGCTTGGGAGGTTTATTTTTAAAACATTGACCTTGGGCTTAATTTGCTATGTGAATTTTGCAATGAAGCCATTATTGTACCACGGATACCACTTCGTGGAGACAACTAGCAATTACAGTGACTTTTCTGAGAGTTTTTTTACAGAGGAAATACAGAATGGCAGTGTCACTACCTTCTTCTATGATGTTTCCTCCTTTGTTACAGTAACTTTTCAGTATTTTGAACATCCTTGGGCAGTTAAGATACTTCTATTGGTATCTCTTGGGAATATTGTTTCGGTTTTGTCTAAGGTTAATAAGCAATTTAAGAATATCATCCAGAGATCTGCCCCAAGGCTGGATAGTTCTGAGTGGCAGGGTGTGTGGGACAAGATGGGCAAGCACCTAGGCCAGTGGGCACCCCCAGTGTTTTGGAACTTCACCCCTCAGCAAGTGCAGAATCCTGAAAATTTAGTAGAATATTTGGACAAAGTATGCTGTCACCCTGGCAACTCCAGAGAGATGCAGCTCATTGCAACGTGCTGGGGCCTGGCCCATGCCTACCGACCCCTGTTCAACACTATTCGGTACCCTCAAAGGGAAGAGAAGGTCTCTGGATCTGACGGTAAAACGACATGCACTGCGGCATCTCCGACCCCGGTGACGCGCTCTGCAGCTGAACCAAAGAGCCAGCCTGTGCCGGTATCAGTCGCCCCTGTACACAAGAAGAAATCTTGGAAGTGGAAGTCGGCTCGTTTAGTAAGGGAGGAAGAAAATTCTTCTAAAAGGGAGCCAGAGGAAGAAGTGTACGAGGCAGACTACCCTGGAGAAGGGCCATCATGAGAACATGAGGAGGAGGGCTGGCCACTGCTTGGGGAGGCAGAAGAGGAAGAACTCATAAACAAGGCAGTGACCACCCGATCTCTATCCCTCAGTGAGCTGCGAGATACACGAAAAGATTTCAGCCGTCGTCCAGGCAGGCATGTTGTCACCTGGCTGCTCTGATGCTGGCATAATGGGGCCAGTAGCCTGGAATAAGAGGGTAAAGAAGCCAGGCAGCTGGGATCCCTTTCCAGGGAAGGGGGCATTGACAAAGTGATTGGAAAAGGGACACGAGTCCTCAGCCTTTGGAGGCGACTCTTGTCAAGCGTGAAGGAAAGGTATCCCTTTAAGGAAGATGTCATATGTCGCCCAAGCAAGTGGGCCACCATGGAGAAGGGTATCCAGTTTCTGAGAGAATTAGCTGTGCTGGAGGTGATTTATGATGACCTGAACAATGAACAACTATCCAAAGATCCAGACGAAGTCAAGTGCACACGACCCATGTGGCGGAAGTTTGTAAGGAGCTCACCATCATCATACGCCAATTCATTGACAGTGATGACCTGGAAAGATGGAGAGGAACAAATGGTGGATGAATTGGCTAGTCAACTCCGGCAATATGAGGAAAGTCTCTCTTCCTCCCTCGTCTTGGCTGTGGAGAAACTGTCCCGGGAGGTCCAGCAACTCAGAGAGGATAGGTCCTACTCCCCACCTGTACAGACCAATATCTCGGCTATTAGAAGTCAGCGTTCTTTTGCTCAAGAGAGAAAATATAAAGGGTACACACCATGGTGCACTGGCAGCAATATCGCACCAACCGAGACTCCCTGATTCCCATCCATAAGCTGATTCATCGACTGGAGAGCCAAGGAGTGATCAGCAAGACCCACTCACCCTTTAACAGTCCCATATGGCCAGTGCAAAAGTCTAATGGAGAGTGGAGACTAACAGTAGACTATCGTGGCCTAAATGAAGTCACGCCACCGCTGTCGTGCCGGACATGCTAGAACTTCAATACGAACTGGAGTCAAAGGCAGCCAAGTGGTATGCCACAACTGATATCGCTAATGCGTTTTTCTCAATCCCTTTGGTGGCAGAGTGCAGGCCACAGTTTGCTTTCACTTGGAGGGGCATCCAGTACACCTGGAACCGACTAACACGACAATTATCAGTAATTATCATTCTAATTCAGTAAAAGCTGGCAGAACTAGATTAATCCACTTCCCCTGCTGTTTTGGGGGACAGTTGATATCTGATCACAAAGGGCTCAGAGGCACATGGTGTCCCTAAGCAGAGGAAATCAAGAAAACAGGTCTTCTGGTGCCCTGACCGGAATAGTTACGCAAGAACCAGGCACAAACCACTTCATTGTCTAGGGCAGGCACAGTCGCTAGGGAAGTGAAAGGTGGGGAGCTCAAGGCAAGAAGAAGAAGCGCTGTCAGGGACATGAGTGTGTGATGCAACGTGGCAGCAGAAGGAAGCCGACCGAAGAGGCATCTCATCAGAGAGGCGAGGTGAGAAACTCTCTCGGGGTGACTCGGCTGAGGTGCGATCAGCAAAACCGCACAGAGGTCTGGGCACCCCTCTGCTAGAAAGCAAATCCTGAGTCAGAGGGAGGTCAAGTGGTACCGGCAATGATCTCCGGGCTGGGAAGACTGATGTGAGGAAAATTAAGAGAGCTTGGGTAAGCTATAGGCAATTTCTAGGACGAGACTATTTGAAGGGTGAAAAGGTGAAAAAGGGAGACAAATCACTTAAGGCAGAGCAAGCAGTATGACTAGGATCATTATGTATTTGTATGGCACTTAAAGATTGCTCAGAAATTTTATAGAACAAATAAAATTCCATAGTCTCAGACCCTTACAGTCTAGTCAGAGGCATGACAGGGTGCACGACTTAATGAGTGGAAGGAAAGAAAATGGAGGTTGAGGGATATAGTAATAAGTAATGTGTTGAAACTAAGACAAGACAACTTAAACTGAACATTAGAATTCAAATAGATCATTAGGGCCATAGCAAAATCTCCCAACAAAATTGATGAAATATTCCATTTATCAGTCCTGAGCAAAATGCCATATACATTATCCCCTGGGAAATGAATGAAGTGATCTCTCCCTGGAGGAGTTCACAAACTGTTTCGTGCAGGCGAAGGAACACAGACGGGGTCTCAGCAAGGAGCACGCGGAAACAATGCGAACAGCAGAGTGCTGGACACAAGTGTCAGCCTTTGCAGACATTGTTTCCTTTGTCCACAGAAAATGCAGAATGACAACTACTGTCATATAAAGCCCCATTACACCAGTGATATATCGCTAGAATGGGGTTTCCATAAATACCAAGAGTGTTTTTGGAAGTTCCATTTCTGTTGTATGAAGGGTAAGGGCTGGGACTGTATTCTGATTTCCAGAGAGAGATATGGGCTTGATTCTTTGCCATCTTGCTTCCCAGTAAGTCATTTAATACCATGAAGTCTGTAATAAAATTCTGTGTCACAACACTACCATCACACTTACTTTATAGCTGTTCAAAAGACAACCTAGGATGCAAAAAAGCTGATCTTTATTATCATTCTTCTCTAAGGTTTAAATATTGGATGCACGCAAGACCAGACATCTTACGGCAATTTTATGCCAGGAAGTCCACTGGGGTCATTACTAATTACACAGCAGTTAGATCAGGATCAGCTCTCAGGGCAATTTTATTGATTTCCTCATTCTGTTTCAGATTCCTTACACTCATTCCTCACTTGCTTAGCAACAGTGAAAGTAGTGATCAGGGTTAATACCTAGAAAAGTTGGGGCAGAAAGAGAGAGAGAGAGAGACTTCCCTCACATTCAGCACAGTGAAATGCCTCTGGGAGTAAAGTGGACAACGTCTTCATTGTTACGTGCAGTAAGGAGGTTTGCAAAATATGTCATCTTTCAAACAAAATTTCATTATTGTACTTTCCAAATCATATTCCACCAGTAAACACATTTCTCAAGGACTTGATGCATCATCCACAATTTTGTTTCCCTACAGCAACTTGCTTAGGACTCTAGAAACTGATATTCCAGAACTGACTGAATGGTCCCGGTAGTATAGGATGTTTTTTCCAGTGTGGCCGAGCCTGAACATACCTGTTTTTGAATAGATAAGATAAATAGAACAGATAAAGTTTGCCATCTAGAGGAACTGTACAGAAATCCACTTTTCTTTCTACTGAATCTGTTCTTGTGGTTACTCATGTGAGCATGAGCAGGCCAGCAAAAGCAAGCAACGCATTTTGGTATTGATCATAACTAGCCAACTATTGAAGAGATTTAAACAAGATGATAGGGAGACCTGCCTTCAGTTTGCTCTTTTTGCCATCCAACTTCTCCTTCTTTTTGCATCCTGTAGAAGGACCCCTGCTCCATCTTGCCCCCACAAATACTCAACGGTGATGTCCCCTTCCTACCCCTTTCTGTGCAATAATGAGAAGGGACAGCAGAGGGGTGAATCTCTGCCTTGACATTTTGGTGAGGTGGAGTCTGGACAAGATGCCCCCCCTGAAGTCCTGGCAAACCTGAGTTATCCTGTGGTCCGATGGAGCCCTGTGGATGTTTCCTAGACAAGAGACATGAGCAGCTCCTCTTTTGCAGAGCTTGCCACTCCCAGTACTGACACACAATATGAAAGCTTGGGGCTCAAATTCCCTCATCTGCTTCAAGGGACTGAAATATCAACCTCCCCCTTTTCCAGGACATCATCCTCTGCTCTCCACAGAAAGAGAGAGCCTTTAGATCATGGAGAAGGTCAAAGGACAAGGGCACCCTGCCTCATTCACCTGTGGATAAATGAAAATAATTAAGTCCCATCACCTGTGTGTGTTTTTTATCTCAAACAGCAGAGAAAAAAAAAACACATAAGCAACCCTCAGAGACAGATCTGTAACAGGATGGGTCCTAGACCATGTGGAGTTTATAGATCTTAGCCAAGATCTTTAACTACTAAGACCTCAGCTCTGAGTAACCTACCCTCTGAAACAGGTTACTCAGTGGCGAATAGGGCTGTGAAGTGCCCTACTGCACAGCCCAGCACAATCCCCATGGGGCTTGCTGCCACCTCTCACCAGCCCTACCATCCTACTCACCTCCAAGAGGAGCCACAAGCTGACTGAGCTGCAGGTGTCAGCCCCGGAGACTCTGACAAGACTCCATACCTGGGTGGAAAGGGCAGAGGCTAGCAAATGAGAGATGCAGATGAAACAGCAGGTTATGGGGCAATTGCTTCAAGCAGGAGCATAGGAACAGAAAGGGATCCAGGCCACAAGGTATTGGAGCTGCCTGAAAAACACCGTTGATAAAGCAAGGGTAATATGGTACAACTGTGGTCTGGTAAAATCTCACAGGTGCATTGCAGTCCCTGGGTAGGACATGCCTCTGTGGTGGGAGTCACAGAGCATCCGCATGTGGCTCACTTGCTTGGTAAAGCCAATGAGATTTCCAACCCTGCAGCAGCGCGTGCGGGATGGAGTGGAAGGAAGGTGACCACGGTGGGCAGGCATGAATGCGTCCAGGCAGCAAGGCCAAGGAAAATCAGATCTCCTGCTCTTCAGGTGAAAGCAAGCTGTCCTGGCTGTGTGCAATCCAGTTGGGGTTGCTGTGCCACTCACCCTCGTCAAACATGCAAAGCGCCTCCCAGCTACTTTCTCTTGCATAAGAGTGCGTTAGGTAAGCACCAGCAGACAGCACGGTGGTGCAATTATTTGTCTAGGTGCAGCGCTAGGCACAAGGTCATTGACACTGTTAAAATGCCTCAATTTCAGACCTTAGCTTCTGCCTCGAGCACAGATGCTTCAAAGAAATCACGAGAAGAGTGAGTACCACTCTCATTTTGCTGGGTGGAAAGTAATATCTCCTTCCAGCTTCAGGCATAGCAGGGTAAAACAGTAAACAGAGCTTCACATTAATTTCCATTACATTTGGTAGGGAGGACTTAGTATAATTAAGCAAATAGCTCTGTCCTGCTTCCTTTGAAATCCAAAGGAGTTTTGCCATTTACAGAAATTAAAAATAGAAAAATGTTCACTGTGCTTTTGCCTTTTCACGGGCACACTGATATCAGAAGAGTCACGTCTCGGTGGAAGTCAATGAGATGCTGCTGGCTTACACCAGGGGCAAACGCGGCCGATCGTGAGCTGTCATCCCTCAGGCTAATTACGAGCTCATCAGTTCAGGGGTTCTTCTGAGTTCACTTTTAGGGATCAGCATGGTTAATCCTCCGAACCGTAATTTTTAGCATTGCGATGGTGTACCTCAGGACCTATGTTTAACTGCTGAATTACCACTCCTTTGGGCTGGGAAGCTGGCGACAATTAGATGAGTTGTCCCCAGTTCAGTGCTGGCCTGATACGTTACCCACCCTGCTGTACCCTATTGTTTAATCATACCTCACTCCTTTTAATGAGACTCATTTATCTTTCTTTCAAGTTTCATACTATTTCCTGCTTTACTGAGATTTATGATGAAAGAAAGAGAAACACTGCTAATTGACCCCCTTCAGGTGACATTATCTCTTGCAAGAGCATCAATCAGTGGTGGTAAACATCTGTTTGACAAGAATTTTCCTTTTTATATTCCACTTTGGAAATTTTAAGAACAGCTAAAGCTCTGCTGATGAAGGATGAGCAATACACAGCCTTCATCTGAGAAATTACAAGTACAGGGAACATGGCAATAGAAACCTCTCGGATCTCTGGCGGCTTGGTGGTGTTTACAAGATCTAGTTGACCAGACCGGCAAAACCTTTTCATCAAGAGCTGCCCTTTGCACATTAACCTACATGTGTGCAAGCCCCTGAACACAACATCCACAACAGCCTGCGTGCACGGCTGTGTCAGCCCGTGTCAGCCCACGGACGACAAAAGTTTCCAAGTTCAGCTCTTTTACTGAAAGAGCAAGAAAGGAGCAGTCGCCTTGGTCCTTGGCCCACATCGGTTACTTGTCAGACAGAAAACCACAGGGAGAAAAGCAGTGGAACTGACTGACGGTGGCATCCAGGCTTGTGCAGAAGCAGACCGACCGCTTTGGTCCTTAATCAAAGTCGTTATTGCTGCTTTCTGACCCAGACGAAAAATGATCCTGACTGTCACACAGAGAGAGTTGTGTGTTCTAAAAAGCAGTTCTCCCTAGATTCAGGCCTTGAGGGCACTCAACTGCCCCGAGCAGCCTCCCAGGGACCCCCACTACCTCTGCCCAGCCCCAGGGATCCGGCTCAGCTCCATCTAGGTGCCCCGTCCAGCCCTCCCCTACGCTGCAACAGGCTGGGGCTGAGTAATGCTAGAATTAGGAATCCTTTTTGATCCCTCTGTCACCTGTTAGGAGTTGTGCAGATATATTTGGCACCGGCCTAGGGCTGAGGGAGTGATTTGATAACCTCTCAAGGACTATCCTCCCTCCATTTTGCTATCCTTCTCTAATACACTGGGCTCACGTTCATCCTTGAGATCAATTGCATTTCACCACAAATATTGAATTCTTGGGAATCTTCCAAGTCATCTGCTGGAAGAACCCAGCTTTGTGCAGCTCCTCTGTAGTTCAGCTAGATAATATGCACATGAGGATATCGCATCAAAGGGAAGAAGAGCCCATAAAAGCAAGAAATGTTGACTGACTTTTACTAACAACCTCTGTCTGGTTATAAAAGACTTGGCTGCCAAGGATAACCTACCGTATTTTCAGATTCACAAACCTCAGCTGCTATGCTAGCAACATTAGCCTATCCCTTGTAATACTTTACAACAGAAAAAAGAAACAAAAAAGTTGGAAATTATTTTGGGCTTTGCAGTCTCAGCAGACAAAGATTTTTGGATCTACAACTTCTTCCCAGTAAAACCATCCTACTGATTCTGGTTCTTCATCACCTTGGAATTCATGTAGGTTATTCTTCACCTGAGCACAGGGATTTCAGAACGATATTGAGGGAGGATTCTCTGCTCCCATGTGATTATGGTTTTTATACATGGGTTGCACTGGGACAAATAAGCATGCCAGGTGCCAGGGAGAGAAAAATGAGGCTGCTCAGCGGTTCAGCCCTTATTTCGTTCCTGTGATTGCCTGAAAAATCTCATTCTGCCTGATTCACGCTTTTTGCATTGTATATGCTAAAGAGAGAAACACAAAGAAACAGTTGTCAACAACTGTCAACTTCTTTTTGCCTGCTGGCAGTGAAAAAGCTGATTAACTGCTTTTGGATGCAGTTAATTTAGTAAATTAGGAAGTGGTACATCTTTGTCTAAACTTTCAGAAGTACTTGGGCTGCACAGATATTTGATTGTTGGACTGTTCAATCAACCCAATTTTCATTGAGTGTTCAGCTCATACTTCTAGAAAATCAAATTTGTTAAGTGTCCAAAATTGGGCATACAGAAATGGAAATGCTTCAGGCACACAGCAGCTTTCTGAATATTGTAAAGATCCATTTAGGCCACACTGAGGGAAGCAAATACGATTACCTCCTACCTTCTAGAGGAGGCAGGAGTTTATCCAGCAGAGAGGAGTGTAATTCTGCTGCTGACTTCACTCAGACCAAGACTTCAACCACATTCCATCTTTGCAAAGAATGTATTAAACACGTCCCCCATCCCCAAAAACTAGAAAAACAAACAACTTCTTGATTGAGTCAAAAAGGGAATCAGCCAGTAAGTCAATGGTAATAGACTTATACCATGAACTCTGTGTAAGGTTTCATTTAAAACTAAATTCAGAGCCAGTCTTTGAGGAGCAAAAGTGGATGTATTACAGCCAAGTCTCTAAACTGATGGATCCATTCTTATAATAATGTAACATTTTGACCCAGCTTGCCAGAGAAATGGTACCTGCATGAACTGCAGGACCCTTCTCACTCATTCACCACAAGAGCGGATGGAGAATGTCGTTCAGCCCTGTAGCTCAGGGGGCGATTTGTTGGGTTCTCTGGTTTAAATCTTCCAGCATTCAGCAAAGGATATGTGAAGTCACTCATACTTCTCACTGGAGAGGAAGGTTTGAGGATTGCAGCACATGATGTATGAGGAGAGACTGAGGGAGCGGGTTTCTTCAGCCTGGAGAAGAGAAAGCTAAGGGCAGGGTGTACAATTACATATGGGTGGCGGGTAGAGAGAAGACCAGAGTCTTCTTAAAGGTGCACAGTGAAAGGATAAGAGGCAACAGTCAGAAGCTGAATTTCTGAGAGGATCTAAAGAAAGATTTCTTCACCAGGAGGGTGAAAAAGCACAGGAAGCGGTTGCCCAGAAAGGTTGTTGGAGATACTCGAAACCCGACTGGATACAGCCCTGAGAAACCTGATGTAGCCCTGAAGCTTGGAGCAGCGTGTTGAACCAGGGGACCTTCAGAAGTCCCTTCAAACACCATTACCCTGACATTGACAACTCAATAACCAAGAGGCTAACCAGAAATTAATGAACGTTAATAGCACTGAAAACAAAATTTCACATGAATGAATTCACGTAAAGCCCATCATACTAATTTTTTAAATCTTATTAAGTTGCTATTGCATTGCAACGTACTTCTTGGCTGGTTAGCTGAGAAAACAACTCATTTATAATGAAAAAGGAATCACAGTGAAGTCCACATCATTGTAGTCTGATGACACTGGTGTTCATGCATGTGCTGGTTTTGGCTGGGATAAAGTTAATTTTCTTCATAGTAGCCAGTATGGGGCTGTTTTGGATTTTGCTGGAAACAGTGTTGATAACACAGGGATGTTTTCGTTACTGCTGAGCAGTGCTTGCACACAGTCAAGGCCTTTTCTGCTTCTCACCCCACCCCACCAGCAAGGAGGCTGGGGGGGGCACAAGAAGTTGGGAGGGGGCACAGCCGGGACAGCTGACCCCAACTGACCAAAGGGATGTTCCACACCATATGACGTCATGCTCAGCATATAAAGCTGGGGGAAGAAGAAGGAAGGGGGGGACGTTTGGAGTGATGGCGTTTGTCTTCCCAAGTCACCGTTAGGCGTGATGGAGCCCTGCTGTCCTGGAGATGGCTGAACACCTGCCTGCCCATGGGACGGAGTGAATGAATTCCTTGGTTTGCTTTGCCTGCGTACGCGGCTTTTGCTTTACCTATTAAACTGTCTTTATCTCAACCCATGAGTTTTCTCACTTTTACCCTTCCGATTCTCTCCCCCATCCCACTGGCGGCTGTGTGGTGCTTCGTTGCCGGCTGGGGTTAAACCACGACAATGCAGCTTTATTTTTAGATGGAAATGAGAAATAACTGACAGTTGGAGGGGAGAGCTCACTTTTAAGGCAGCATTTCCCAATTCCCAAGTTGAATCATGAATCCAGCCGCATTTCCAGCTGGATTCCTGGGCTCATGGCTCCTATTGCCCTAAGGGCACCAGGGAGTCACAGTCTCTTGTTCTACTGACAGCCTCTTAAGAGGTTTCATCTCCTCTGCCATTCATGATCGCACATCCTCTTTCTGACAGCTGCAGTTATTACTTCCACAGAAAATCCAGGTTAAGAAAGGCTGAGTGTATATCAAAATAATTCCAGCATCAAGAGGTCAAAAATCATGATGTTTCTGAACTGGTAAGTCTTGCTATAGCTGGAAAGCTTTTCAGCTTTTCATTGCAAGATTAAGGTCAGAAGTTTCCTCTTTCTGAGAAAAAGTGTGTCCCTTCATGAGTCCTCCCCCTCCCAGTTCTGCATCCAGATATGATTTTAAGGTCCATGATTTTAAGGTTCACTTTGCTGTGTAACTACTTTGATTAGTAGTAGATGCTTTATCACCATGTCCATATCCAGCATGAGTCTCTTTTTCAAGAATAAGCGGACAACAACACGATTTCAGTTACTTCTATCCAGGATCTGGCAGTTAGTGGGCTGCAATAACAAGAATTGGTAGGATGAACTATGGTATGGAGCTTCACAAACCTAGAAATTGCTTTTATTTATATTAATGGATTCTAGAAGGCTTAGATAATTTTATTTAGTTTCATTATTCACTTTTATTTTTATTTTCATATTCTTTATAAACTGAATTTTGATTTTTTTTTCCCCTATAGAGAATGCTGTAGACAGCAGAAGTATTACATTATTTCATTAAAAAAAATAATTCCATTATTTCGCTGTGTTCTGGCACTTGCCATCTGATACCACTTTGCCTCTCAATCTCTACCTGTTCCTTCTGGCACAAAGCTTATCACCAGAGACTTCAGAAAAATAACAGCACATACTTAAGAAAATTTCCTAATATGGGCAGTTTCTGAGAGAGGTGTGTGCATATGTTAAGTGAATTGTCTTCCAGCCAGCATTCCTCTCCACACATAACGTGATGCCTGACTGTATGCCTCCCCTCTAACTGCTGAATCACTCTGGATTTTCTTCTCTATGACAAGTGTCACGGGCCATTTTTCCAAATGACCGATCATGTAATATCACTATATGGCTAACTCGGAGTCTTTCAACTCGGAAAGCTGTGTCTTGTTTAGGCTTTTTCAAAGCTAAATTCCTCTTACAAAATGGGAATTATAATTTTTAAAAATATTTTGCCCATCAGTATTTTGGGGCTGATGGATGAAATTGGAAGAGATACAACAGGGGTTGAATGACCCTCCCAATCCACATGTTCTTATTTGAAGTAGAATATTTATTTAATATAAGTGCAGATAAATATGCTAATTGCAATACCTGACAATCTCATTTAGATCATATATAGCTTCTGAAACACACGATTACTTAGCTTCTTAAATACATCATTGCTGGCTTGTATTGTTTTTGCACTTAGAAAAAAGGTCTGGTAGGAAACCACTTGCATTTTTCGTAATGTTTCATGCGTGCCTCCGATATGCACAGCTCTCAATCTTGCTTAACTAACTCAACCCATTGTTTCAGGTTACCCACTCGACGGAACGTCAGACTCTCTCTTCCTCGACATATTCTTCACTTTGCACATAAATAGCTCCAAATTACCATGCCGTGCCAGTCGGAAAGGCATGTGAGATTGAATGAATACCAAATGACTCCATGACACCAGTACAAGACAACATAAAATGAGAACTTGACGAAGTACTTCCCTCAGATAAAACCACACACAACTAGTTAACAAAAAGTCCTCCGAGCTTAGCAAGCTAAATTAGCAATGTCTATTGGCTTTTAATTGTTCTAAGAGTCTCTGGCCACAACATACAACTCGGGTGCTACAGCACAGGCCAGCAGCGACAGTTTTCAGTGTCCTTGGGACAAATTTTGAGCGGGGCACAGCGGAGCCAGGCCACACAGTGTCTGGAGAGTGACATGGGCCCCCGGTCCTGGGTCTGCGCTCCTGGGAGCTGCTCAGAGTTCAGCCAGCGTTATCTGTTGTAAGCTGCTCCTTAGCGCGCGATGAAAGAGAGGGGGTATAAAGCTGCATTACAAAACTTTATCCTGCACTTTTACATGTCTGCGGACTCATTCTGTTGGCAGGGACAGCAGCTGCTCGGTTGTCAGGGGTACCGCTGTGCGTCTGATATGAAAGATGGGGTGCCACATCCCGTGGTCCCTCTGAAAAACCGCGCGTGCTTTTTCCAGGGCATTTTCCAAGACTAAAAATAAAATAGTTTAGACGATTTAGACTTCTTGTGCTTGAATATATAAATATATATATATGAGTAGATGCAAACTCTCCTAGACAATGAGTGTTTGCAAGCTGTGCCCAGCTCCTGTAGCTTAGGTCTTTTTTTCTAATTGACTAGACATTACTGAGGAACACTGTAGCTTTTTACAAGTACTGACTGACAGATAAAGCAACTCAGACAAGAACCTTCTCTTTTCAAGTGTATTAAATCATTACATTGAGCTTCGGATGGCGAGTCAAACACAGAAATCTTGCATTCTTGTTCCTTAAAACAGAATAAAGACAAACAGTTGACATAAGACAAATTCAATTTCATTTCAGTATTGAAGGGTTTGCTGGAAGAAACTTTTTGAATGACAGTAAATACAAAGGCTCTGAGGATAAGCAACAGTCCAAAGCATTTGGACCAGTGAAACTGCAAATATTTAATACATGACTCACTGGGAATTACATCCATGAACGATGGATACCTCAGAGGCTCTTCTCCATTTGTAGATGTGAATAGATGGGTTCAGCAGTGCAGGGCTTTCTGTAGTCTTCTAGTTTTGTTTCGCTTTGGGAAACGCTAACTCACAAACTTTTCAACAGCTTTATCTGATTCATCTATTATAAGTACCAGAAAACAACAGACTTGACATTAGATCATGGCTGGCTTTTCAAACACAGCCTCATGGAAAACACAGCCCTTTCAGAACCCAAAAGCTGATTTCACTTCTGGACTGAGGAACCATCTCTGCATTAACAATCCTGGCCAGAGTACTTTAATCCAGACGGGACACTTACCTCTGAAAAACAGCAAGAAGCATGAGACGGGCTCAAAGATGGAATATACTGGTTATCTAGGAGAAGGTGATGTTGATGTCCAGATTTGCAGTGTGTTGACAAGTTCTGGTTGCACGTCTGGAATAGATCTCCCAGAAGAAACTGGGTTTAACATAGAAATGCACTTAATTATAGGCTATGCATGAGCCATGCAAGGCAAGAGGCTCTTCATTTGAGACCAACGTCTTTTCAAATTTGCCATGAAACTGCTGTACTAAATCAAATTCCCTGATTTCTCACATTTCGTCTTACTTGGCGGGTATTTGAGAAACCGCTCGGCAATTTTCTGTGGCAGATGCTACAACACGTGTTGTTTTGTTTGTCCCCTTTCTCCATCCTGCCTTTGCCATGGTCTGTTCCCCAGCAGCTCAGTTCCTGAGTATCACCCCTCCGGGATAACTTCACAGCACCAGCAGAAAGATGACTAACTTGCTCTGTGACACATAGTTCTGGGATTATTACACAGAGGTTTCTGATGTACCTCTGCACACGGCAGTGATGCTCAAGGATGCCCCATGTCAAACCTCCCTAACACCTCTCCCTGTCCGCAGTCCCAAGTGAGTCACTTCGCTCCTTAGGCAGGGCACCTGCCTATTTTCTTTTCTGCTGGAAGGGACCCACAACTGCCATCACACTGAGTGAGCAGCAAAGTAAGGTAGTTGACACGAAGGGGAGGGAAGAGAGGCCTCTTAAATGGCACCTTGCTTCAGAGGCACCTCTCTGTCGATGACTTACTCTGAGTTCTCTGAATCCGATTTATGGGCCTGAGGATACCTATGTCCTTTCTTTCCCAAAAAAATTACAAACTGGGTGGTGAAGGCGTGTGTATCACTACTTTCTTTTAAACTTTGACTGTAGGAGATGCCACTTTTCTTTACCTCCCACATTTTTTCCTTTTCACTCTGGCCTTGCAGCTGGTGCACCTAGCAAGAAGTCAGAAATGTGGGTTCATTTCCATTTCTGCTTTTGAGGACTCAAACCCATTTTTCCCCTAATGGCCTATTCCAAAATATGCTTGGGGTGTTCTCCTCTATTCTTGCCGAAGTTCCACCTTGTACTTAAATGCTGGTGGCCGGAGGAAGGAGACAAGCCTCTGTAACCCACTGTCTCACATGCCCAGAGAGGAGGAGCGCTCTGCCTTCTCCTCCCTTCTCCGGGGGCCGCGTCTACGTTTTGTCCAAGTAGCTGCCTCATGACAGCTGTATAATCAGAGGACAGGGACGTACCCACATCTTTCACCTCCATAGGAGTGACTTACCTGTTGGGTTAGAGAGTCATGCTCTTCTTCCCCTCCCACCCTCAGTGAATCCAAAAGAGAATGAACGAGTAGCTCGGAGTCACCTGTGGATCTTGCCTCACCGTGCCCATGTCCTTCTCTCTCTGGCCCAGTGAATCACAGATCATTTCCACGTAAACCTCATGAGAAGGGAGGGACAAGCCTTCCCTGTGATTCCCACACACACCCAGTCCTGTTAAGTCCCCAGTCTCGCCTACCGACTGATGGGTTAGGCAGCGGAGAAAGACGGTGTTGGATCCCTCCAGGCAAAGGAGAGGGAAATGAACCTTCTCTCCTCCAACACCCTTGGTGAGAGCTCCAACCTCTGGATAACAGAGATGGCTCCAACAGGACTGCCTCTGGACATATTTTAAAAGAAACCGGTGATTATTAGTGCATTTTGTGCAGGGCTTGAGCTGAGTGTGCAACTGATCGGCATGCTGACTAGACAGACGGAGGCCGTCAGCGCAATAGCTGGAGGAACACCTCACCTGCGAAACCAGCAGCGATGAGCCATCCCTTCAGTCCTGAGCCCAGCAATGCCTCCAAGCAGAATTTAGCATCTCATGAGCTCAAAGGTCAAGAATGCAACCACCACCAGTAGACACGTCAAGCGCAATATGTATTTTATTGGTTTCATTTCCAAGAAAGTTAAAAACCAGACTGAAGAAGAAACGCATAGCATAATCTCTACAATTTATGAACAATCACGTTTTTTATGCAGTCCTTCCTTTTGATTTGTGTATAATGTTGACAGAAGGCTGACCTAAAATTTTGACCATATTTTGAAGGATGACATTGAAAGTATATAAATCATAAACTGTATCTGAAATAGCCTAGTCATATCAGAGAACACAGAGTTCAGAGGCTTCTCCTAAAAATGCTGATTCCTGTTCTGCGATTTCAGCCTCCTGGCTGTTATTAGAGCTTGTAATATCACCATTTTTGCCTAGAGATTTGAGAAGGAGTAAGTCCCACAGAAAATGGAATGTGTCTGAAAAATTCATTGTAAGGAAATATAGACTTAGTTTTCAAATATATAGTATATTTCTTATCCATATAAGGTAAACATATATCTGCAATTAGTCCAAAGATTTAATTTTGCAGCAATGCGAGTACTTAGATGAAAGAGCCTGCAGTCATATGAAATGGTCTTTTTTCTATATTCTCTGAAGATTGAGAAGTCACCCCTTATAGAACATATGATCTTTCTATGTAATATATACAGTGTTTCAAAGTGTTTATGCCCTTTTCGTTCCTGCAGTACCTGGGTTTGCATTATGCTAAGTTTCTTCTTTCTTTGAATTTTTTTCACATTATGGAAGGGATGTTCTTTCTACAAACTCACAGCACATGTCATTTAAAAGTGATTCTTCCTACTTCAAGATTTTCCACAGAGTATTGGCACTGAGAATTTGTCTTCATTGATGTGAAGACATATCAATACTGGCGGGAACACTCCACTTTTACTAGAAGGGAAATACTATCCTTGGTTGAGATGAAAGATTCCTTATGTCTCTTCCATCAATCTGAAACGTTGTGACATTTCCTATCACCGTAGCACAAGGATGTTCCTTCTGGGAAATGCACAGAATATACTAATGAGTATGTTCATACATCAGAGAAGATCTTTTTTTCCCCCTGTAAAATGACAAAATTATTCTTGATCTAATATTACTAAGCCGCAGCAGAGAGAAAGTGTAATTGCCTGTAAATAATAGGTCAAAATGACCAAGCTTGAGATCTTTAAAGTTCAAATCCTCTCATCCTTAGTTATCATACATTGCATTAAGGCTATTCACAAACAGTATTTGTCAAGCCACTGCGTACAAAAGTGACTTATTTTGTAGTAAGCCCAATAACAAGTGAAACAGAGCTTGCTGAGGTTTGCTTTCAATTTCCTTTTCTAACTTCTGTGCCATTTTAAACAAATGACATACTGGTGAGGTGAAGAGGACAGAGCAAAGCACCAGAGATCACCTGAAGGTCAGCATACAGCAGGTCTCTTCATATTAAATTTGCCAGAGCTGTGCTGGCTTTCTATCCAACAAAACAATGTTCCGCATAACAGAAAGGCAAAGAGTGAAACAGTTAAGAGATTTAGATACCAGGAAACTGCTTTTCAAGGTTCCAAAAATCCTGCTCATTACAACATCACATAATTGACTATTAGACAGATAACCCCCCTGCTTTTCAAAGCAGACATCAAGGAGCAGCGCTTGGGCTCTGAAGTGGAAGGTACAACTCTCAAAACTGATCCTCGGTTTACATACATATGAAACACCTCTCTCTTTCCACGTATTTTATGGCAGGTTGTAAGAAACAGATAATGTCTCTTCTTATTTCCATTACAAAGCTCTGCTGAGAGACTACTAAGAGTCTGTTCCAGCTGAAGTGAGTAAAACCAGTTCTTCAAAAGAACTAAAAAAAAAAAAAAAAAAATTTAAAAAAAAAAAGAAGAGAAAGAAGAGAAAGAAAAAAAGACCATCTTTGAATTCTGATTCACACACTGCGCAATGCGCTTCCCTTTTCCCATTGTATGCTGCTCTGCAGTAGTCGCTCCCCTCTCAGAACGACTGTTTGACCAATTCTTTCACAAAGCCGCCTGCTCCCCTCCAGGGATATACTCAAACAACTCAAGGATTGCTTCAGCCAGAAGCACTTTCGCACAGTTTGAGCCAAAATTGCATCAAGGAAGACCTAAATCATGCTGGGTGAGAGTTCTGATGGTGCTTTTAGCAGGGTCAAAATTGCCCAAATGGCAACAGAGCAGCCAATGTAGGAGAATTTCCTCTTCCAGAAGGACTTCCTGGAAGCATGAAATCGTCCTGTGGCTGGCTGGACACATGTTGGGGGTCATAAACCACCTGGCCTCGATGTGTTCAGTCTTGCATTACATTGACTTTCCATGTGGCTTTTTTGCTGTGTGGCTTGCTTTATTTTTTAAATTTTCACAATAATTGATATTTCAGACTAAGTCCTAGGTTTCAGACATTTGCTCTCAGAAATCAGAAAGCATGAGTCATATTTAGGAGAGTAAAGAACTCAAAAGCCTTCTAAGAAGGACATTATCAAATGCACAAAGAGTAAGAAAAAAGAATACTTTGACCTGTTTGGGATGGAGAAGCATCCAAACTTTCAAGAGTTCCCTTAAGTGGCCGTTAGAGACCGCTGAGGATAAACAAATTTTGTATAGAAAACATGACTGTATTAGTTGAAAAATCTCTAATTAGAAAAAATGCGTCAACATCCACAAATACGTGAGGAAACAAGTGTGTAGGAAGTCATCACATAAAATAAATCAGATGGAAATGTAGCAAATGGGAGCGAGAGAAAGAAGTCGAGAACAAATGGATGAAATTGCTTCACAGGGAACGTGTTCTGCAAACAGCATACTGAATCTTCACCGAGCTTTGTGCCTTTTTGGCATCCTCACACACCGCTTCCGAAGAGGGAGAGAGAGATTTCCTAATAGCAGCTGCCTCTTCTCCGGTGCTTTCAGACTGTCTACACATCACCTTCAGTTTCATTTTTGAAAAGCTGAATGGACTGCTCCTCTCATGCCACTCTCCCACTGTTCCCTTCCCACCCACATCGTTTCTAAAATACGTCCTGCATCCTCTCTCTCAATTGTGGTTTTAACAAAGCAACATAAGGAAGTAGTGTATTGTTGTGTTTACTTTCCTTCACTGAGCTGTGGGTTTCTGACAACGATGCTGGGCTTGTTTTGGGAGTCGTCCACCAGTAAAACTTGATCAAACCTGTTGCATCCTGAAGCAATTGAGCAAAATAGAGTTATGGCTGCTGTAACCTAATCACAAGCAAAAACATGTAGGTGAGCTGTAATTATCAAGGGTTCTGCCATCTGATAACATTTACAGCAAACAGAAAATTAAAAGACTTAAATCAGAAGCAAATGAGTGGAAGCTTTTTCTTTTTTTTGAATAACTGACTACCGACTTTTCCCTGGAGTTGCATATAAATCTCATCTCCACCAGAGAATCTATCCTGAGTATTTTTCTTCACTGGATGTCGGGGGCTGAATTTCTGTATTTTCCTTCAGCACTGGAAGTACTTGAGACCCAACCGATAAAATATCTGGAAAGGATGAGCGCGAGGTCTGGTTCATCAGGTATATGCCAAAGTTTGTCTGAAAAAAGCAAAATATTTATTGAGACGCAACTCATGCTAAAGTAATCAGATCTATAGAGCATCTCACAACCCAGATATGTTTAGAAAAACAATATTGCTTTAAGAATAAGGAGGTATGTACTATCTCCATGTAATTAAGAACATTTTAAACTAATTAACTATAATAGACTGGTAAACAAAAGCTAACCCCCTGCTATTCAAGAAGAATACCTTAAGTAAGTGGATAAATAATGTAGTATTTCATCATGAGTTCCACAGTATCATACATGTAATTCACACTCCCTCACAGTCTTGTCATTTAATGACTGTTCTGGCTTCTTGACAAATACAGTTAATGCATTATCACAAATAAAGGCTAGGCAGCACGAGAATGCAGGTATGTTCAAACAGTGAGGAAAAGTCTTGCATCTTCTACCATGAATTATTCACTTTGTTAACAGAACTTTGTTCTGTCTAGCCTTTGCGAATTTCCCGTCATTTTTAAAATGAATATTTTAGTATATTTTACAGAAAATATTCAGAAAATTTGTTTTATTAGGACTACCACTTGTTATCTGTCATTACCTGTGAAGCCATCCCATGTAAATATTAGAAATATTTAGATACGTGTCCTTGTGATACTGAATGATACAGAACAGAGGAACAGAATAACCACTTTACCCACTGACCATACAGCCCTCGCAGGCACTGAAAACCTGCTCTGAGGGTCTGCACTCTTCTGCGTGGTCTTAATCTCCGGCACGTTGAACGTTACAAGTTGTAGCTGTGAACAGCCGGGTGTGATCTGGAAATGTCACAGTAAGAGACTGGTGTGTTTTTGCGGTTTTGTTTTCCAACAGTGGAGAATTTAGAAGTGCCCAAGAAACAGACTTGCAATCTCATGATAATATTTTCCAAACGATTAGATAACAGTTAATTAAAGAAATATGTAAAGTAAGAAATAAAGGAATGCTGAAGACCACGTTAAATTGATAATTGATTTGTAGACTTCAGAATGTCTTTGCTCTTCGAAGTGAGGACCTTGGAAACCCAATGCTAATTTTCTTGTCTTTTTTTACAGGTTTCAATAAAAAGTATTTTGTTTTGGTAGGCTACAGCCAAAACGTACCAGTCACTCTAAAGTGTAAAGTAAATAAATAAGCAAATGAAATTCATTTGGTACTTCTGAAAAAATAAATTTTAAAACCAAAACTCTATTCTCCTTCTTCATTTCGTGATTACATTTACTGCCATTGTTCAGACCGATGATCCTGAAATTGAGGGAAATACATCTACAGCAGGTTTAGAAAAATATACTAGGTAAAAGGAACTGCAATAAATTTAAAAAATAGTGTTAGCTGAATTTAAGGGAGCATATTTGACAGGCTAAATATGAAGGCAGTGTGTTTTCTCCTGTTCTTGCACCGTATAATTAAATAAAGATACAGTAATGAGGTAACACGAAACAGCTTTTAGTCTTTGAAGAATTAGCGAGAGGTAAGGCTGAGACCGACTCCCAGGCAAGAGAGATGCTGTAAAGCAGAGATCTACCCAAACATGGCCTCAGACTCTGAATTTGGGTCTTTCTGTTTCATTTGCAATCCTAAACATTAAAAAGAAAAACAGCTCCCAAGCAGAGTTTTTTGGCTACTTCTGCTATTCCTTCATCTCACTGGCATTTCACGTATATGGGGTATGAGTTGGACCTGATCAGGCCTATCCTGTTAATGACACTTTTTGGATACCTGTGACCATAATGGTGTCAACACTGGTGGACACAGGGTAGATCCTTATGGTCAGTGTTCCAGTATTTAATGCTGAGGAACGACTGCAGCACAGCAGGATCCCAACCCTCTAGCACAGTGACTGTGTTGGATCAACCGTGATGCTAAAATGGTAAGTTAGTAACGGTTTCATTTAAAATATTGAAGTGCATAGTATTATTTTTCCGTTCTCGCTTTTCTCTTATTTGTTGACAAGCTGTGGTTTCTCTATTGGCATAAATGATGTGTTTTTCAGCCTTGTGGTTGATAACCTGGATTTACTTCCTCTACCCTAGTGCAAAAGGGTTGACAGTTGCCATAATTTTGTTGTTTTAAAAAATCAGGCAATCATAAAACAAATATTGTAAAACGAATATTAGTCCACGTCACATTTCACACAGGAAGGAATTTTATAACTCATCCATGTAAATGAACTTATTTGATACATGAGAAGTTTTTATTTATATTTACTGTATCGACATCTTGATTTATCTTAAAACGAGACTAAAATAAATCTGGGCAGATTGTTCACTGTGGAGAATTTAATTTACCAAGTTTTCTATTGTTGTGAATCATTTAGCAAGATTTTTTTTGTTAAAGCACTTTAAATCATTCAGAATTATTTAAGAAAAGGTATGTGTGAATACATCTTATCTTCAGGAGTTCTCAAATACTATTTTAATACTGGTCCTTAGTATTCCCCTACTCTGATTGGGCATCTAAAGTCTCATAGTATTTTTTTCAGTGCTGAGCCTGGGTGACGCCTAAGGAATTTTCAAGGTGATGGTATACTGACGGTATACATATTTTAGTACTAATACCTGCTTGGAATTGCTGACCTCTTTCTCTTGTGAATGTTTTTAAGACCAAAATTTAGCTTGTGATTACCAGAGGTGGATTTAGTATCTTTTAAGTAAATTTCCTTGTTTTTTCAATAATTACAAATATTGACTCAGCAAATACTGATAATAGCACACCCCCCACCCCCCAAGCAACCACAAAAGCTGTGCATCCTGCCATTTCAGCTCTGTTTCAGGAGAAAGACAGAATGTAGAATTGGCCCTTCTCACATTTCACTGTTGAAAAATGAGGCTTTCAGACGCAGAGATTACAGCCTGCAGAGTTATTACAATGAACCGCATAATCTCTCTCTGCTGTTGCTACCTTTGCTGTCTTCAAGGGCATTTTATACTGCATATAACCTCCCTAGAACACACCAAGAACCGGGCAGGGAGTGCTGGACTGTGAGTTCTGTGGTTTTGTCTGCTTGGTCTTCGGAAGGCAGTAGGGGCTCTTCCCATCACTCTTAAACTTCACAGGGACAAAATATGTAAAGCTTCTTGATTAGTAAAAAGCACAACGCTTCACTGCTGGGAGAAAGAGATAAAATGTACTTATTCTTGCCAACAGTGAATCATATGATAGTCATCACACTCACTTAAAGGAGGAGCTATAAAATGCTGTCATTCTTGCATGTTGTTTCAAGTACATTTACTGGATCAACAGTAATATGCACTGCTTAGATATTCACTGACAGAGAAATATCCAGGGTGCAGCATCTCCTTTTGTAAGACAGAAACCTGAGGTGCTACATCTGACAAAGGCTGAGATGAGATGCCTTCAAGCTACAGCTTGTAAACATTCAGTTAATTCAGACTAGCACTTGGTAGGGAAAATGCCCTGCTAGAATGTGTAACAAGCACATAAGTGATACTACAAGCTAAAACTTAGCTTTGGATGGATGAGTTCTGGATTTTGCCCCTGGATGTAGCTCTCAGCTGCCTTGTCCCAATAGATAAATTTACTTGTTCACGTCTGCCCATTTTATTCATACAACAACATAACCTCCCTCCCGTGCAAAGGCTTGGGAGATGCAATTATTAAAGCCGAGTAATTTTTTTCTTAACGTAAGGATGTTTTAGTAGCTCTGGATTCACCAAAACTTATTAGTAAAGCCTTACAAAATAGGAGAGTGGAAGTACTCACTTTCAACATGCTGATTTTTCATATTGGAAAAAAGGGAAACTTTTAACTTGGTGTCAGAAAACCCCATCTTGTTCTGTTGAAAATATCTGGATGGCAGAATGTTTTCATAAGAACTGATTTTCCTTTGCTCTGCCTTAAATAAATGCATTTTCCAGTTCAGCCACCAATGAGAAAAGAGAACCATATTATTTCAGAGGTCTATTAATTATATCAATCACTGTTTGCAAATTTCCAGATCTTTGGATGAAAAGCATTGCATAGTGTAAAGCCCTGCATTACTACGAAAATGATGATAATGATGCATCAGATAAGAGAAGTCATTTGCTATCCTCGCTAACGTTTCAGTAAGCAATCCAGAGGCACGGCGTCTAATTCTGCAGGGAAAGAAGCTCTCCCAAGGGACAACGAGATACATAAAGGAGGATCAACAGCCCGCAAGAAAAAACAAAAGCCTTTTAGTGTATGAGGGCATGGGCAAACATAATGGATTTCCCTTGATGTACCGCTATCCATACATTTATGCTGGGGCAGACTGCTAATGCAATTCCCTTTGCTACCTTGACAGCAAGTCCCAGCTTGCACTGCTGCAAATCTACCCACAGGGCTTCCGCTATTGTTAGCGTTAAACTGCATCTGCAAAACACAGAAGATGGGCAAGAATTCAATGTTCTGTCCTTTCTGTCTATGTGTGTTTTGCATCAGGTGGTGACGCACGTGAAACAGCGTGTGACTATTTTTATGCTATTTGCTTAATGTAGTTATCTAGTCTTTTGTAGTCTCCTGCAGTAACAGAGAGAGCTCTGTCACAGAAGGAGAGCTCATTTTTGCTTTTCAGTCAAAAATTACAGAAGGAATCCTTAATGAGTGTTTCTTCAGAACTGATGGCAGCAGAGCTCAAGTTCGCTTTGTAGAGGTGTTTGTGTTTTATTTCAAACAATGTGATAAAAGGTTTTGTAAAAAGTAGCTGGCTAGGCTTCAGCACCCTGCTTTACATTTATCAGGAAACATGCAAATTGCTTGTGTGGCTAATTACAGTAGCTGGTTCTGACTTTCAGCTGCAATCCATCTATGCAAAGCCTCAATCTTTCAACTTGGAGCACCAGGTTCTCAGAGTCTCAGAGGGATGGAGAAAAATATGATTTCAGCAATAAATATTGAACCACCTCTTACAAACCTTACTTTACTTAGCTCATTATTAAAGTTCATTGGCAGTGCTGTCATTTGGGCTACCAGTTTGATAAAGTTCAATATATTTTTCCAGGTTGGTGTTCTTAGAAAACCAAAACAAAATGGTAAATATTGACATCTGGCTCTCTTGTTAAGCATTCAGGATTTGTCATCCATTCATACGTGCAGTATCTTTAATGTTTTGGAAATCTACAACAGCCTTCCAAAAATATTGGTTCCCCTTCTACTGGGAAATTAGCTTAAGTCTTATTTTGCTGCATTTGTTTTTTGTAGTTCGAATCGTGTTATTGACAGCTGGGAACAAACACTGCTAAATTCCTTCACTGAATCTGTATCTGTTAAAAAAAGAAAATAAAGTCTATTAGATGACTCCTTAACAGAAAAGCGCATGCTAGAGACATGAGTCACCAAAGGATTAGCTCTGCAATTTAACACAGTCACATGGACTCAATGTTCTTCCTCTCTCCCCACTGTGAAAAGTTTGGATCAATGTCCTCTGCTAGGTCTGCTTAGCACACTGAAGATGCTGTAGTCCTCGGGTGGTACTTACTGATAGCCGGCTGGTGATCATCACCCCACAGATGACTTGCAGGAGGGAGGGGCTCTGAGGTCTTCTCAGACCACTTCAGGCAAAATTACCAGTTCAAACTATCTCAGCTGTCAAGCTAACCCAGAGGACTCGGCCTTATGCAGAGCAGGGCATGCTCACAAGATCCCATCTGCCAGCAGCACTGAAGGCTGGGAAAAACAAAAAAAGCTGAAGGCCCGGTTCTTTGCATCATGAATATCGTTGCACAGCTGAGGGAAGCAGAACACTCCCCCGCTGTGAATAGCAGCACTGTGCTCTGCAGCGCCTCGCCTTGCCATGTGTCTTTTATCTGGTGCCAGGCTGTTCTCAAGAGGCTGGCTTGCTCTCTTTGCCTTAGTTCTGTTTGAACGAGTTACTTGGTTCTAGCCAGGAGTGCTTGTATCAAGAAAATCTTTACATTGCTGAGTTAATCAGAATGAAAGAGCAGCTCATCTTTGCTGTGGGAAACATGCAGAAGATGCTTTGTCTCTCCTGCGAATCTGTGTCCCGGGTAAGGTTTTGTTGCCATTTGAGAAGGTCGCTGAATACAGAGTGCTTTCCCTCTACAGAAGATTCAAATCATAACCCAGTAAAACCCACATGGGTAGAGAAAGTCCTCTGCATATCGCGCCCCATGTGGCAGCTGGGCAGCATCCCTGCCCAGAGTGCCAGAATGTGCTCTAAAGTGTCCCAGATACTCCAGCTGTGGCTCACCATTACCTGGAGAGGGCTCTTGTCCTCAGGCTACCCACCACGGCCAGGAGCTCATCTCACAAAGGCACATGTGCTGTGGCAATCTGGATGCCGGAGCCTGCTGTGCAACCCTAAGTCATCTCAGGTCAGCAGGAAGCTCTGCCTAGACAGCCGGCCCCTGCCTGCTTGCCTCTCCCCTGTCTCACTCTGCACCAGGCGGCTGGCTCCGGGACGGAGCCGGCGGAGCTATCCACCAAGGATAACATTCATTGAAAATGTAGCCCTTTGTTTGCTTAATGAGTCACTGAGATGAATCAATTTATGATTTTTTTTTCCAAACAAAGAATGCGTTATTTGTAACTTGTTTGTGCATTCTTTGGGTGAATAATTTGCAACCTATTTGTTATTGCTCTGCCTCTGTGCTGCGCCCAGTCTCTGGTGTTTGGCTGGCATTGCCACGGCTTCTGAGCCCTGACTGGCTAACGAACTTTTACAACAGAAATTTAACGAACAGGAAGCAATGAATTTAGAGTAAGGATTTTCAGCTAAATAAATACTCATGGGGAGATCTGTGAAGCTTTTGGAATGCCAAACTGTCTAGCCATCATCTGAGCACTCTCAATTCCAAGAAGCAATGCAAGCTTAGGAAGCAGAAGGGCTCCAAACGAACGCCGGTATTTCACTCTTATTCTCCAGTCACTTTCTTAATCAATTACTCTCCGCTTTGACTGTATTCACATCTGCTCTGTTTTTCCTGCTAAGTAGTTTCTCACAGTAAGAATAAAGTTTAGTCTTATGAGCTAACTGTATCGTTTCAAACACTTCACTTATTTTTCTGCAGATTTCTCTTCTTGAATGACATCAGCGCATCAGCTCATGTTTTTCAAGACCAAAATAAACACATTGTAAAGCAGTACATACTGCTTTACAGCAGTACAGCACATACAGCACAGTAAAAAATAATGCATATTAATAGTCAATTTCTGAATAAAAAACCTGTTGAGCATTTTATGGAAATAAATCATGTCATATCTGGGTTGTAAGTGCATCCTCTTTTTACTGAAAAAACAAATGGTAACAATTAGCATAACAACTTAATCGTGAATATTCTCTCAGCAGATATTTCACTATGCATGCAATGAAATCACTACATGGAACCACAGAATCACAGAATCATAGAATAGTTTGGGTTGGAAGGGACCTTTAAAGGTCATCTAGTCCAACCCCCTCCTGCCGTGGGCAGGGACATCTTCAACTAGATCAGGTTGCTCAGAGCCCCGTCCAACCTGACCTGGAATGTTTCCAGGGATGGGGCATCCACCACCTCTCTGGGCAACCTGTGCCAGTGTTTCACCACTTCTTTCACACCTTACATACAGCTATTTTGGAGTACTGTACTGACCTTTCTACCTCTGGCAGCAGACAGAGACTGCAGAAATTCTTTGTTTCGTTCCCCAGACTGCTGATCAATGCAGATTATTTGACATCTGCTACACGGACCCACAACCTGAAATTTCAGTTAAAGAAGGTTTACAGCTGTATATCAAAGCAGTACAACACAGAACAGTACAAGCTTCTGACCATCATAATATCTTAAAAACCTATCTTTCACATACTTCTCCTGTGTTCTTTTATGCTTTAATTATGTAAGAGGTCAGGCCTGTTCACCTAATGTAGGTACATTTTCAAAGGGTCTACTTGTGAAGGTCTCACTGATTTTTTAATTCACTTTCTTTTCTTTTTTTCAGGAAAACTTTCCCAGAGACAGAATCTGAGAAATAAAAAACATTTACATATTTGTATTTCCTGATGGCTTCACTTCATCTACGGGCTGGCAGGGCTACTCGCCCAAAGGGGAACTGAATACAAAATTAAGCTAGCGCCTCAGGATTTAACCCAAGGAGGATTTTCTTGGAGTTAAACTAATAGGCTTTGGTTTACATTGTTTCAGTGCAGCTGAAATACACAATATCCCCCATTCTTTCTTACAGGCATAGCACTTGTAGATAATCAGAATGCAAGATGTGAATTTTCACAAGTTTATACAATCAGAAGGAATACTGAGAACCTCTACTGTAACATCATACAAAGCATGGTTCTTAAAGTTAATCTTGTTTGAACTAGGGTGTGTTTTTAGGGAAAAAAAACTGCAATGAATTTCTTCTTACCTTTTAAAGCATTAAAATTAAGGAGGAAGACATATTGCAGTTTCCCTTAATATTGCAACCCTAACTTTAGCTAAGCTGTACGTTATAGAAACTAACTGTCTTAACAGTGTCTCAATTTACACATTCTACTTTTGTAAAATGTGTCATAAATTTCAAATAGGGCAAATAATTAAACCTGACACTGCAAACATTTTTATATGCTGATCTGAAGTGCTATTTCAGTTCTTTGAGGTACATCTAGAACTGCTTGTACAACTCTTCAGTGTAATCATCAAAACCATAGCTTGGCTCAGCTTTTTCAGATGATTTTCCACAGCTTTAATATTTTATTAAAAGAACAAGAAAACAAGACAGAGAAGGAAATATTTTTCCCTGCTTTCCTTCGCTCAACACCTTCTTCTACCATTTTCCTGGCATCAAGTACCATTAACATAATTTCTACTGTTACTACATCTGTATCTGAATAAGGACCCAGCAGAGACTGGAAAAGACAAGGCAAGTTGCATAAACCTTTCTATTTTCAGCTTGCATTCCTAAAGTATTTCAATGCCAGAAACAGGAATGTCTTTTTATTCTGTAGTTTTACAGTATCTTCCACAACAGGATCCTGAGCTGAGATCCCTAGTGCAACTCCAGCCTCCAACAAGCTATACTACAAGGATTTTGTCCTCATCTCCTACCTAAAGAAATTTTTCCTCATTTTTCTGTAACTCATATTACAGACTACTGATCAAAGTACATGCAAGAAGAGAACAGCTAAATCATAATTTCCACCCTTACTGAAAAAATGGCCTCTCCATTTCTTACAGTATGTTGACCAGAAAGAAATAGGAGTGATGTCTATCACAGCTTCTAGGTCTGACCTTAGCACTTCTGTTATTCACACCTTCATTATCATCCCTAAGACACAATGAATAAGCCACTTTCACATCCTAGGCAATGCATTTTCAAATACATATTTCATATCTAAGGACCAGACAAATCCAATAGAACGTGTAATACATGTGTGCATCATTCCCTTAGGTTTCATGTCTAGCTTCTTCATGGATCCTTTGTTGAAGTTTTTCTCAAAAGAATGTATTTGCCAACAAAGTCTGTCTTCAGCATTTTCCTTACAGTACAAAGCATGTTATGTTGTTACATGTGATATGAAGCATAACATACAAAAAAACCCTACCAGGCTAGACTTAGAATCATGTCTTGAATGGAGATTAAGACAAAATGTACACAACAGAGAGCAATAGACAGTGATCGTTCATTTGTATTCATGTCCAGTCTTTTGGCAGTCAGTTGCTTGACGTGCAGCAATCTGAGGTTATATTTGGACTATTATGCTTAACAGCAACCAGTATTCTCTCGTGACATGCTGGCTAAATATTTGCTGCAAACTGCCTCAAAACAGTGATTATTTTTCCGCTCAGTTGGATAGAGTTGGGAAATTTTATGAATTATGAAATTAAAAAAAAAAAGTGTGGAGAAATATGTCAAAACCTCTCAATTATATGGAAGCATGTTTGCCACAGGTCACAGCATGTTTGGTTTTTTTACACACTTCGTAAGTTTCATCTGCACAAACTGTGCCGCCCATGTTCCAGTCAAAGCCTTGCAAAAATTGCTCTGTCTCCAGGGGTCAAAATACTTTGTGACAGACTGCGACTAGGGCAAGGGAGATGAGTTCGCACCTGGAATTGCAGAGCACCTATTGAAATCTCAGCCCACTCTTCTTCTTCAAAGGACTCTGGTGCACTGATGACAATGTTGGCACGGAAACGTCGGATTAATTCCTCTATTTCCAATGGCTCGTCTAATCTGTCTCACAGAGTTGACAAAGAAAAAGAAAAAACAAGGTTTATTAACTAGTTCTGCACTAGATATTTGTGCTTTAAGACTCTAGTGGCTGATATGATTCAGCAAATGTTTCTCCAGAATAACCTGGACCAAGTTTTATTACAAAGGCTATGAAAATGGCACAAGGTATTTAACTATAATTTGTAAGCCTTCAACTACAATTTGTAATCCTTTGACTATAATTTGTAATCTTCTAGGTGGCTTCTTCAGGGGTGTAACCTGGAACTGTGAAGCAGATATGAAAGCATGTAGACAGGCGTTTGTGAACAATGCATATGAGGAAATTCCTTATTAGTTATCATATGTAAGGCTAATGGTAACAAATGAAAAGTTCGTTTTTGAGTTAGCAATCAATCATTTGACTCATTAAATGCTTATAAAAAGAAGGCAAATAGAAAGTTATTCTGCACATGCTGCAGTGGCAAAAGGGACAAAACCGGCAGACACTGAAGGTGAAAAAGGCCAATAAAAGCATTTTATGAGAGAACGTATTCCTCATGTTATTATTATTTGTCTTTGGGATGCAGCAGATTGCACCAAATGATCGGTGTTTTGAAAAGAATTAATCTCTGTGTGGTGATACCTCCACCTTTTTACAAGCATTTGAACTGTCAGAGTGTAGATTTGTGTCAGTGCGGAGAACATATATGAGGCAGACAGAGTAGCAGACTGCATACAAATATCAGAAATCTAGCTGTACCTTTGAATTGTCATTCTTCACTCTCCTTCTAAAGGAGAACCCAACCAGTACCAGAAAAAAAGACAGCCCTAAAATTTGCAAGGGAGTTCTCTCAGCGCCATTGTTAGTGGGGAAGAGCATTTCTTTTTGCATTAGCTATTACGGACATGAACAACTTTTGACACTCCATCAGCTGTGGTCTGACAACTTTGGGATATGAGACCCGACACCAGAGGCAGAAACCTGGGTAAGTAGTGAAAAGAGAAGTTTCTGTCCCGGAAAAAAATACTTTAAAAAGTAAGGACATGCAGTTTAAAATGTGTTTTAATTAAAATGAGGAAAAACATGCAAAATCAAAGCACAGGGAAAACTGTTCACATCAAGCAGTCTTGGCAGAAGAGGCCTGTTAGGTGGAAAAAGAGCTTGATTTTATTTAAAATAGTCTGGAGGATCTTCTTTAGCAGACAAATCTGCATAAGGATAAACTGCCTGTGCAGACTTTCAGTCAAACCACACAAGCCCTGCTCCACCGAGCCTTCGCTGTTCAGAAGGGCTCCAGCAGCCTGGGGGTAGAAAGTGGGATGGGAAGCTGAATGGCTACAGGTTTTCCCTCAAGATCCCACAAGCAATCCCATGGCTGAGACACAATTCATAATGATTGCAGGAGATAGGAGCCAACAGAAAGTGTAAACTATGCCAACGCTCAGACAGAGAAGGAGGAAAATAGCAGTTAGTCATGAACAAGTTCAGTTACGCTGTTGGGCTTTCTAGCTTTGCTGTGGGCTCTTGGAGCTTGGATGCTGTGTAGCCTCTAGTTTTGAATGCATTTTGTGACCTATCAGTGCTTGCCACCCCAGCCGGTACCGGTGGGGGCATCAAAAGCCCCAGTAACCTCAGAGCTGGGCCTGCAGCGTCCTGAGCCAGCTGCTGAAAACTATTTCTAGTTTCTGCTGTTTTATTCCTTGCTGCTGATCCTCCAAGACTGCAATGCCCCTACTCCTAGTCTCTCTGCCTTCAACCTGCTCAGGCTCACCTCCAAAATACCTTACCTCTCCTGTGCCTATCCCCAGCCCTCAGAACTGCTTCTAATTACTTGACAGCATGTATCTGAGTAAATGCCCACCATTTGCCCCCCTCCTCAAAACATGCATCGGCTGGATGGAGTGACAGGCACCTTCATCCTGCAAATCTCAACCAAGATCTGTTGTGAAAATCAACGTATTTTGCCAAAGCCAGCCTGAGTAGTTTGGATGTTTCACAGTAGTGGGCTCTCCAATCCAGAACGCATTACATATATTTAACAGGCAAACTTGAAAATGACTTTCAAGCGTATTTCAAGCAAGAACATTTGAACATAAGGCCAGGCCATGGGGATTTTCATGGAGGTGACCTGTAAAGGCAACACCAGAGAGGCAGATGTCTCCATATACATAGAGCTCTCCAACAGTATGTTACATTCTAACTTTTAATTAAATTGCTGTTGCTGTTTTAGATCACCTCTCAAGAGCCAAGTGCAAACTGGAAGATTAATTTTTACTTACAGAAGATACAAATAAAGAGAAATTATTAAAACGCAATTGAAGATTAAAATTGTTTTATAAATCTTAGCAGGCTTCCATTAAAAAAAACCAAACCCACATGCCAAGAAGCTAAATAATACTTTCTAAAAAAGAAAAACATTTAATAAAGACCCATATGTGCAGATTCTAGAAAGTACATTGCATGGTTCAGTATTTGGAAAGTTTGTACACCACAATTTAGTAACAGTGCAAAATGATGATGCTGTATACCTATGCTGAATTCATTTCCCCAGCACCCTGAGAAAGCACTGCATGGAAAAACAGGGAAGAGTTTTCCAACTTGTGCTGCAGAGTGGGAAGCAAGATGCTTCTCAGGCATCAAGGCAGCTCCAGTCACATCTGGAGTTTCCTTTGAGGAAAAGGAGATTACAATGGCCTCATTAATGGCCTCATTAATGGCCTCAAATTGCGGCAGGGGAGGTTTAGATTGGATGTAAGGAAAAATTTCTTTACTGAAAGAGTGGTGAAACATTGGAACAGGCTGCCCAGGGAAGTGGTTGAGTCCCCATCCCTGGAGGTATTTAAAAGACGTGTAGATGAGGCGCTTAGGGACATGGTTTAGTGGGCATGGTGGTGTTGGGTTGACGGTTGGACTCAATGATCTTAGAGGTCTTTTCCAACCTCAATGATTCTATGATTCTATACAAGCCTAGCTGTACTGGAAGAACCAGGTGCAAAATCAGTGGATCATCTGACATTGCATGTTTTACCAAAGTTCCCTGTCCTCCTTCATCCTCACTTGCTGCTCCCTCTGGTGCCTTACTCCTCTTCTTTGCACTCAGATCCCTCCTCTTCTTTGCACTCAGATCCCATGTCTGGAAGGTTCCTCACTGGGTCTCACCATGGAAAAAGCCCAGTCTGAGTAAGGTATGCCTGCAAGCGTTGTTCTCCCAAGGAGGTGTAACCGAGCCAGTCAAGCCTCAAAAGAAGGCATTAACTGAGAAAGGGTAGTCAAAACGGCTGAGAGATGCACTGATTCAAACCTTTTCCAGGCATTTTTTCCAGAGGAGCACTGCCATGATATGCTAAAATTGCCCAACTGTCTTCTCCTAAAGAAAGAAAACCCTCAGGCAATGCAAGCTCCAGTGGTCCGTAGTGACGCTTCATTCAGTCACTGGTTTTAAATCCTGAAGCTATATATGTATCCTTCTACAGATACATATATATATATTTTCCTCCTCTACTCAAAACAGGAATTTCAATGCAGGGAGCATGTTTGGTGGGTGACTAAGAGGAGAGAATATGACTCCAATCAGAGGCAGGGAAGTTTGGTGAGACAGGAGAAGGGGTCTCAGAGACAAATGCCGGGGCTGTGGGATGCACAGCTATGATGGAGGCCTTGAAGGCAGATTTTCTGTGGAATTGGAGCCTGTCCTACTTATATTCAAGAAACAGCAACTTTCTGATGTCAGCATATGAAAATTTACTTGGTAATGGGTTCCTTATCTTTGAACTGTGGGCTGGCTCAATGTTTCATTTGCTGCTTGTATCTCCCACTTTTGTACAAGTAAAGCCAAATTCAATTAAGAAATGAAATCAATCCAGTCCTGCAGGTAGTTTTAAAATATTTCTGTTGTGAATGTTAGCTATAAATCTTAATCCTTCCCATAGGAAAGAAATAGTTCAGCAAGTAGCAAGATTTTGTATTTTCACCTGCCAGATTATTTACGTTGAGAAAACCTAATTATCCTTGTTCTTCCCGCAAATAGAAGTTGGCTGGTTCCCAATAGTCTCCTGCCACCAAATCATTTGACAAGAATTTTGTTTAAGTTTTCCTAAAGATGACTGGCAGAAAAATTATGACCAAGCATTTAATCCAAATTTTCAGAAGTCATACAGGAATGAGTAATTATACCAGTTTAGTACCTATATATTTGTTGAACACTGAAAAGTAACTATCTCTAAATTTCCAGATAAAACAGTTATATTGGCATCTTATGGCAAGATTCTGAAACCCAAGACCGCTGAGAGACATTTGGAGACAGAAGGATCTTACCTTGCAGAAATATATTCTTTCAGCTGCAGAATGCTTGCTACATTTATCAGGAGGTATTGTGCTTCATTCACAAGAGAGAGAGAGATGTTTGTAGTAGACGCCAGACCTAAAAAAATGAATCCAACATTCTAAAATGATCGTTAAAAATCAGGAAGATTATACTAGTAATTTCACCTCATCTTTCCTTTGATCTTTTATTCATTCTCATTAAAAAATTATTCATTCGGCTCCAGACACTAAGAAAAGATTCCAAAGGTCCCCTCAAACCTGTAAATGATAATGATGCAATGCATTTAGAAACTGAGATAGAGCTGAGATTTTACCAAATTTGTAAAACAATTTGCAAGAGCAGTATCTATGGATTTTTTATGCTCTTTCCATTTGATCCTTTTTTATAATGAAATTTAGTCTAAGAATAAATTACTTGATATAGATTTTTCATAATCATTTTTCAAAATGATAACATTGAGTTTCCAGACAAAATCATGGTCATGATGACAAAAAAACCCCAGACTGGTGTATCTGTACATTTTCACTAAATGTAACAAGTAGAAGGGCAGCATAAACACAGTTTGGGTATAAATATACCCTTTGAAACCTGCTAGATCAATACTGAATGATTCTTTCACCCTTTACCAGGGTAATTATACAGTCAGCATGAAGTCCGTGAGCCTGATGTTTACTAAGTGAGGAATCACAAATATTTTTAAGAATGACAACATACCTTTTGTATTTTTCTGATTTGACCTGTTTTTCATGTCTGAACTTTGTCTTATCAAGCGACATGGACGACCAAGAAACAAAGAAAACCAGTCAGCAATTCTTTCTCCACAGTCATATGTTTTTACCCTATTATGAGAAAAGAGGGACTTAGCACAATTTGATTGCCCAAACATTAATTTGCAAAACTGAAGACGAATTATGAAGATGTTTATTCTGCTTCTTCCAATACAAAATACAGAATCTGTATTCTCTGATGAGTGATAAAACAGAGGTGTGAAGTTCTGCATACTTTTATCTCTCAGTTTCCTCAGATTTACTCTGTTAGTGTTGAAGTTAATATTCACAAGATCTAATTTAGTTTTATACAGAAAATTCCTGTGGAATAAAGGATTAAATAATCATAACGGTCAAGACACTGACTGTGAAGTACAGTAACTGGTAGCCCATATTACAATATTACAATACGGTATTATGAAAAAGTTATTCCCTGGTCTGTGCTTTTCACTAAAACAAAGAGTTGAATTTAAGATTGTCCCACTGTGCCACACTGTATGTAATTTTTAATGCTCCCATCAGGTACAATGATGTTAATTCCCTAATTTAATTCATGTTACTACAGACACTCCACTTTAAAACATGGCTCCACTAGCAGACCCCAAGTATGTCTGTCCTGGTTTTGGCTGGGATAGAGTTAATTTTCTTCCCAGTAGCTGGTATAGTGCCGTGTTTTGGATTTAGTATGAGAATAATGAAAACCACGACAATGTCTCTATCTAAAGATGGTTTCCATTACTAGTAAATTGTCTAGTGAGTTATGCAAGGCTGGCAATAGATTTGCCTTCTTCACCTGGATGTAATCTCTCCTGGAAGGATTTTGAGATCACCTCTCTCAGTTCAGGAAGGGCACAGATCAGACCACTGGGAAGTGATCCTATTGGCCATTAGATTCCTCAGCCCTGAGTAATCTTAACTAATTTAATCTTCAATTAGTTATCTGGGTTCCCCTCACAGATAACGGAAAGAGGTAAGTAGTTCCCATCTATATTAGATCTCAGGATGGGACGACTCTCACCCTAGGAGTGTTTAACTCTATTGACTACAAAGGGAGATTTGACTGACATCTAACTTTTAAATGGCATAAACAGGTAAGAGGAATGCAAATTCGCATGCTGATCTAGGCAGGATTCTTGTAGTAAGGAAAGTGAGGTAGCAGTGGTCCTATGCTCACCTTTTTGTCCTAACCAGACAAAGAAGCTGATCTGCATGGAGACCATCTGCTCTGTGAAACAAGAAAACAGCTCCTCACAGCAAAAGATGCTAAGTCCTAGGATTGAGAGAAGTGGTTTGGCTTCACAAAATGCTCAGTAGGTTCAGCTGAGTTACACAGGTAGAAAGCCAGGACAAGTGAAATCAAAGAGATTTTATAATCCTGCAGGGATCAGGTATCTCTTCAGTGGCTGTTCTGAATTTTGATTGTGGTGCAGCTCTGCATCCCTCTCCCCACTCTGAGACTGGACTGACATCAACCACAGCTGCATCCAGCCAGCAATGTCCTATAGCTGAAATGAAACTCTGGTATTATGAGATGCGGGCACCATGGCAAGAAACAAGGGCCAAAAGGTGAGACTCCACATGAGATTCTATAGTCTGAGCTGAACAGTTCTTGTGTCCCTCCTGGTCACTGTGTTAGGGAGAAGGCTGCTAATGAGAAGGCATGAATCTTCCATGGTAACAGTACAGGTGAGACAAATTCCCCAAATATTTTTTCACACCGAAACAGAGGTGCTAGGGGTATTTAAATTCCCTCCTGAGCCAATTACCTCTAGCAGCCTGCTGGGGCTTAATACTGTATAAATCAGGATCAAAGTTTTGCCCTCTTTTTTATTTGTTTACCATTTTGAGTCACATTGGCTGAGTTAGAGACACATCATTCTTAGCATTTCATCAAATGTCACTGTGTAGTTTTTGTATTCCAAGACTCCTATGTTTTTAAATTGCTTTCCCTTTCCATCAGACCATTTTCTGAGCAAGTACCATCATCTCTTCAAGGTCTTATTCAAAGTCCTTCTGTTGTAGCTCAATTCTACTCATTTTCTGCTTATGTTTATTTTTGAGTATTACTTTACATCTGTCAGCATTACGTTTCATTTGGCACATGTCAGGCAATTTATAAAGGAGGGCCTAGTTCTCTCATATTTTACTTGCTGTTTGCCTTGAGTTCCCCACTCATCTTCTTATTATGTCATTTAGCTTCAGTGCGTTACAGCTGGTCCCTCTAGCTAGGTAATTTATAGAACAAGAAACAAGGACAGCTGAAATCTGAATATTGATCCCAAGGGATATAATATGTACATTTACGCACAACAGGCTCAGTTCACCTTGTTTTTAACTACACCTTTGTCTTCTTCTACCACTGATACCCTTCCTTTGATCTCTTTGATATTGTGGCCTGTCAAAGAGGAGGCTGTGTCCCTGCTTATTTCAGTAGAGCACTAACCTTGAGCATTTAAGGTCTTCTACAACATCAATAACCTTAACATCACTAGCTTCTACTTGTATCTGTCCACTGTTAGATATTATACTAGGAAGCCATGTCCCTCCGATGTGAGCAGCACATGCTGATGGACAACCCCTGCTGAGATGAAGGCGAACACTGATGAATTGCTTCACAAGGAAAACTTGAGCTCATTAAACCTTCATGGCTGCTGTGAAATTAAACTTCCTCACGTGACTGCTTGCAGATTCTACATCATGTGCTTTTCTCAGCTATCTCAGTGTAAATTCAGAGTAACCACCTAAGCCAACAGAACTGAATGAAATCAGAGTCAGAGCGCAGAATTAATACGTGGAAAATGCCTTCAGTAGGGGTTTCTTTTGAATAAAAGCCTTTTAACAAAGACTTTTGGCCTCACTGCTCACCTCAGACACTTTGCAGAAAAGACCCCAGACCACAAATCACCTCCTGTCCTACTGCAAAGCACTGTTTTGCTCCTATTTCCATTTTTTGGCCTCAGAGGCTCCCCTGCTGAAACACGGGAACCTGGCATCAGCACTGTTGGATCTCTGAGCATTGCGGGAGCCTCATCAACATTGTCCGCTCATTCTGCCTTACTTCCTGCCTCGTTTATTTGCTAATCACAGTCCACTCCGTGCAATTTGTCTTGCATCTCCCCTTTCTTTGTCATTCTATCCTCTTCTTCCTCCTTAGAACTCTTAAGCAGTTTCCCATGAACATTTCCTATTTCATACATTAAAAATGACACAGTCAGTGACATGAAAGACAAGCTACAATAAATAGTGTGGCAGCCAATTATACGCACACAGAAAGATAACCTAGGCTATTTTACAGCCTGTAATAGATGGGCTAGCCATGGGGAGGCTAAGGATGAGTCAACACTAAGGGAAGTGGGACAGATGGTTAAAACAAATGACTCTTGGGTGAATTCCACTACCTGTGGAAATACACTTCTGAGAAAAAGATCCTCTTTATCATCTGAATAGCTAGCAGAAAAGAAGGAGAAGATCATTTCTTGCATGGCTCCATGGGGAAAATGGCCAGGTCTTCTGCTGGTTTGTTTATGTTTTACCCTCAGAGAAGCAAATGTAGAGGGTTACAAAGAATTAGTATACCTTGGTTAAAAGAAGATGTAAATCTGTAAGTGGCTCTTTTAGTTGGACTTACTAAGAGACTTGGTGAAAAGAAACATAGTAGATAATGCAAACGTACTTTAGGAAGGCACTTGATACACTGCCACTCAGAAAACTTAATGAGGCTGGGAAGTACTTAGAAAATATGATGGATAAACACTTAAGTTCACTGATAGGAAATTAATTTATGCATAATGTTATATTTCACTGAAGTGGTATGTCTCTTGATTAGAGTTAATGTTATTTCTGCAGTCTTCCCAAGATTGTTAAGGGGACATGGGTGGTCAAACATGGGTGGTCAAAACAAAATTAAAAAGGGTTGTAAATATGGAAAGCTGTTTATAACCTCGGCGGGTTCTAGCAATTTTGAATCTGCACAGCATGAAATGGGCAAAGTTGCCAGCATCATTACCGTCAAATGAAGGAACTGAATTCTTGAGTCGTGCTGAGGCCCTCAGTTGGCATTTGGAAGTAACTGGGGACACCTTTCCCTTTTCTCATCCTTGCAGCAAGTAAAACAAAGATCTCCCTTATGCATGTGAGTGCTAAGTCATCACAGTCTCTTGTACCATCCTTTCCCCCATTTTTAATTTTTATTATTTTTTAGTGTTTTCTACCAGACATGCTGGGCATGCCAAATTACCTATCTAAATGTCTTCTCCTGGTCCACTAAGTCATTCATTGCTTTCCACCCTCTGCCTCTTTTTTTAAGGACTTCTGCCCCTGTGTGTCCATCCAATCATGTCCTGAGTGTCACTGCAGTGATTTTCAGCTTTGATTCCTCTCTGCTTTCACTCACCTGTGTGAACAGACTTTACTCTCACAGATCACAGCCTCTTTTCCTGTATTTTCTTCTAGTGATACAGATATTGGGTCCATGCCTAGATGGGCAGAGAGCAAACCATATTTAAAAAAAAAAAAACAGTTATGCAGAAACATAGGGTCATGAAAAAAGTTCTTATTTTTGCACCTGTTCACAATCACAGCAGCCTCTCAAATAGCATGTAACAAAAATCCTCTTTCTTTTTGCTAGAATTATATTCTCTGCCTGCAGGTGGCTCCAAATGATAATGCAAAGAGCAAAGGCTGCAGATGACCTTGGTACCCAAACCACCTTAAGGAATTTCAGCTTTGAGTAACTTCATTCTCTGTGTATCTCAGGCAACGAAACTGGCACAGAATTACTGTCTCAGTCATGGTTTCTGTTGAAAGGATGAGTTTATCACTGTTGTGCCCCCTCTAGCAAATCAGGAGATGAGGTTAATCACTGTCGGGTTGGTTTTATTTTGGAGTGCTGGGATGGAGTCATCAGAAACATGAAAGATGGAGGTGGGGGCAGGGGAGAGAAAAAATAAGCACACGCTGTTCAAGGGAAGAAATATAATGTGTCGTAAAACTACAATAATTTAAAGATAAAATGTATTGAAACCACTAATGAGAGAATTATTCCCATCTATCCATCTCTCAGTTTAAATCAGATGAGGAATCCCTAGTAATGATTTACGTTAACAGTTTCTTCCACAGTTTTCTCATCTTGAGCAGAATGAGCCAAAGAGATGGCAGGGCTACTGTGGCTTACTAGAACTAAAAGAAAAGCTGTACTATTTTCCTTTCTGTTAATTGAAAGCAATAATCTGAAACGACAAACAAAGGGTTTTACTGTGTGGCTGCAATGAATCCAACTCTTTTCCATTATACTGCAATGTAAAGCAGCAAAGACTGATCTCCTGCATCCCAGCTTTATATCAGCGTGTTTCAATTTCATTCATTACTTCCTGTTTATATTATCGTAGTACAAATAAGAATCAAGCTCTACCAGCTCTGTCATATGGTGAAATCAAATTGTTTTATTCTCTTCTGAAAAATAATGAAATGTAGTTCAGGTTCACTATATCCCAACTATCAGCTCTGTTCCACGCAAGTTTTCAATACAGAAAGACGTCTACTCCCTTTTTAGCTAATGATGTTAGTAGACTTCAGAAGCGAAGACAGAGGAGGAAAAGCTAGGTTCACTTAGGAAAATAAAACACCTAAGTAATAAATGCTTTGAACTCGCTTGCAATAACCTGAAAAAGAAGCCAATGTTATCATCTTATAAACTAGAACTAATGCTCTTGTACTTTGAAAATATTAAACATTAGCATCATTCCTTCTGGAAAAGAAAAGTTTGAAAGGTTTCTTCCTGTACACATCCTTAGCTGTTATATCTTTTAAAAATACTTTCTAAGCAAGGCATACTCACAAAATTTCTTAAAATAGAGTCTCAGGGCTTTATAAAGCCCTGCTTTTATACACCAGCAAGTGTATCACATTTTTATTGAACAGTACACATTTTACAGTGATGTTTAGGTCAGTTAAACATTGTTAATTACAATTTTATTCTATCTTAAGGCAAAAAAATAAAGCAGAATATTGCCAGTTACTAAAATGTAAAAGCTGCCATTCTCCATGGTCATTTTCTTGATAATAAAATTCACAGATGTGCTCACAGTATTAATATAAAAAAAATTATTCTTGTCTTTATAGCTCCTATTTTCAGTCAATGAGAAAAATTAGAGGTCTGTTATTTCAATAGACTGAAATATAAACTATTAATGTATATTCTTTCGTCAGTGTATGCACTTAATTCCCATTATTTTTATTGGCAGTAACACATAACTATTTGAAGGCACAATAAACTCCATAAAGTGTAATTAGTTGCTCAGTTTTGCTAGCATCTTTCTACTCCAATATTTTAAAGGGCCTTCACAACACTCGAGATTTCTCCCTCTGTGCAGTGGCAAAATAATGCCCAACTTGCCAGAGTAATGCTGATTGTTAGCTAAAATGGAAAGAGAGAAATTAGTCTTCTACAGAAACGTATTCTCAGCTAAATCCTGTTTGGCTTACTTTTATGTCGGTCAGGAACAAGCCCAGTGTAATCTGTGCCCCCATGCATTTGATTGAGCAGGACAACAAGATTTCCCTTGATTCCCACTCAAGTAATATGGCTTCTAGAAATAAAGGCACTTGCTCCTGCCCGCCTTTTAGTTGCTGGGAGCCTAGCCATTAACTGCTTCAGTTGAGATACAAGAAGTTGTCTTTCTCCACAGAGGCTTATTTAAAGTTACACCAATTTTCTCAAAGTGGGTCCTGTGATAGCAAGGGTTAGTTACGCTCTTCACACCAAAAAGAATAGGAAATGCTTGTTAACAACCATATAGCCAAAGAAAATAATTCTGACAAAATTCAGAAATGCAGTTTCTCAAAATTAAAATCTCACTCCCTCTACTGAAGTAAAGTACAGCCAATGAGAGACCAAGCACAAGCCCCGTCCTCTCCTTCTGCTCTCACTTACCCCCTTCCTCAGGGATCAGGGGAATACCTGGAGCTCCCCAGCTGCCATGCAAGCCAACTAATTTTGCAGGCATGCCAGGGAAGGATCCTAAGCCTTCGAGCAGTTTTGGCCCAGCCGAGCCCCAGTCTGATGTCCTTGCTACCCACAGGGACAGCAGGATCGCACAGCCGGGTCAGTCAGACAGCGGGTCTGCCCATCCAAGGCTGGCTGTTAGACGGGCTACGGAGACACACTATGCACAGGGGTTAAAGAAAGAACATGAAGTGGTGTCTCAGCACACGGAGGGTTCAGCAAAAGGTATTAAAGTAATTACTGTCACACTAAATCATGCTGACAGTTTTATTTTGTTGGACAGAGAAGACAGAGAATATTAAACCATATTGAAATAAAATAGCCATAAACAAATTTTCCACTAATGAAAAGTTCTAGAGGGAGAGGAAAGCATGTGCCTGGAGGGGGAGAGAGAACAGACTCATGTTTTAGAAGTGGCACAGATAAAGTCTTCACCATAATCTAATAGTGTGACAGCAAAATGTTCTTTAAGAATGCCGCATAATTCAGCTATGTGGGATTCACCCCACTGGGCTTTAGGCACTTACCAGAGGCACCTAATCCAGCAGCACGGTTGCCTTAGGCTCTCTCTATTGGAGAGACACCTCCAGACAGCAAGGCGCTCTCTAGATGGAGATCATTGCCACAGCCTGCTCTCACAATGAGAAAAGCACAGATGACAGCAGAGAAACTGGTAGAGAAAGCAGAGCGGTTACAGCCTCCTTGCAGAGGAGCAGAAGGAAGGCAGCTAGCTTGACTGCAGTTGTCACCCAGTCAGCTGGGAGCTGCTGGGTATTCACCTTCAGCAGAGCAAGAGGTGCAGTAAAGGTGTAGCTCAAAGGTTTTGCCTCTTTTTTTTAACCTCTGTTGCCTCCCTCACCCACTCCTCACCACCAGAAATGTCCCCATCACACCGAGAAGAACAGAGGAACTACATGGGGAGTGTGAGGGCAGGGGGAGGAGAAGGGGAGTTGGAGGAAAGAAAACTCTGCTTGGAAAGATGTGTGCTACTGTAGCTGAGGAAAGGCAGTTCGGGTAGGAGACATCCAGTGGGAGAAAGAAACTCGCAAAGCAACAAAGCTGGAAGAGACCTGGAGGTGGCTGTAGTTAGCAGTCTAAGTGCTACAAATCTGAAATACCATTAGCCACAGACATAGGCCAGTGAAGGCTCTGAGCTGCACAACAGCCAGCCTGGCTCATTAGAGGGCTACTGCTCCTCACTGTACTGATTGCTGCTCCAGCTACACACGTGGCGTTCGGCTTCAGGTCCTACATTACCAACAAACTACTGACAGGCTGGAGAGAGCAGTGACAAAAGCAACAGTGATTAATATGGGATTTTCAAGGAAAATTAAATTTGTCTGCCATGAAATGGTTTAAGTGGGAGGTATAACAATGACCCATGTATGTGAAGGGATAAAGAAAAAAAAAAATTAACACCAACAAACAAATCATGCATTTAGACTGCAGGTAAGAGGAAAGAAAACAGAATAAATATTGGAACAACTTCCTACAGATTTATCTGCAGTCCTACCCTGTCAGTTCATATGCGTTCTCATCACTGTGCTATCTTATGAGCAGTAACCTCTGGAATAGTCTCCCTAAGCAAATGAGAGCCATTATCTCACTGTCAAGCATTAAAAAAATACCACAGGTTGCAAGTAGACTATGAGTGTGAAAAATGGCTATTATAAAAAGAGGGCCCAGACCACCTTATGGGTTAATATTATTGGTAACTAGAGTCATTATACAAAGAATAAAATGACTCCACTCTTACATACTGGCTGTACCAAAGCAGGCTATAAATAAATGACAACCATGTTTCTGTTAGAGCACACTGGAGATCCAATCAATCAATTTGGGTTGGAAAAGTGATCCATAGACTTGGTCAATCACTTCTGGATGGAAATGGTTCTCACTTTCATAGGAAGGAAGGTGAATGACAGTGAAAACTCCAAAAACGACACAAAGTAAAATGTAGGATTTAAAGGTGAATTTCACCCCGGCACTAACTATGGCAAGAGGCTGTAAGTCTCAGTGAGAGATGGGTTCCTTGACTGTCATTTTTGTCTGAGAAAACTTCTTCCTGACTCTCTGAAGTATGTCAGTGCAGATATTATTGACGAACAAACTTACTAATGGATATGCACTTGTCTGAACAATGTGGTACTATCAAGGAAAAAAATTAAGAACATACTTAGAAGAGAAGAATGAAGCAATCAAAAGGCCCAGCAGAGCTGAACCTCTGAAAATGTGAAGGATAAATAGAGAAGGTTTGGACAAGACTTCACATTGTGTCTGCAAGCAAGTGGTACCAGCAGAAAGGAAGAGAGATGGAAAGGAACTGAATTTCTAGAAATAATTAGTTCTGAAGCACTTGGTAATTTAAAAGTTGTGAGAGAAGACTGTCTATGCAACTGTACTACAAAAAGTTGAGGTGCAAGGTGCTCCACATACAATTGACATGAATTAACAATACCTTTTCAAAGAAAGATTACAAAGGGAGGAGTGGAAAATAGCAGCATTTGTGCCAGTGAGCCAGTCTGGAATCCCTAAGAAGAGACTAGATTGTTCGGGATCTGAAACACACAGAATCACACAAGACTAGTGGAAGTACCCAAATGTACATTTGACAAGCCTATTCCAGACAAAAGAAATCAACTGGTCAGACTTAATTTTATGGAGAGTGCTCAGACAGCTGGAGAGGACAACAACTGTAATGTACGAACAGAAAGGAGACTGTAGTTACATATCCACTCATATGGATTTCTAATAAAGGGTGAAAAATCTGAATATAAGTTCCCTTGTTTTGCTCTAGCTGCTGAAAATGTGAGCACATATATTATTAATGGTTAAGACATACAGGCTGAGTAAATGTTAGACCCCAGGGAAACGATGAACACCATTCAGACACATGCAAACTTGGCATTAATAATGACTTTTGTGGAATACAAACCTGTTCCAGCGTTCAGTGCTAACAGCACTGTTAGCAAAATAAATAATTTGCACCCCGAAGTAGCAAAGGGCTTTCCGTAATACTTTCGGTAAGTTTTTTTCTTTTTTTTCCCCTCAGCAGAGAATAAAAAGGGTTTTGATGAATCCAGAGAAGCCCAAACATCATGAAATATTTGCCTGCTAGTGCAAGTATTTAACTGAGCTAAATAACACCTGGTCCTTATCTTAATTCATACTAATTTCCACTGAAGACTCTACCCCTCTAGTCCCACAGCTGGAAGGAGGAGGAGAGCTATAAAATGGGAAGGTCTTTGGCCAGGGTGTTTGATGTTAGACTCCTATTCCTTTACCTTTGCAGCAATAACAGTCCCTTCAGGCTGATGGACTTCGTGATGAGGAGAGATAGACTAGTCAGTAAATTTCCATATCTTTCAATTCATTACTCGTTCCTGGAGCATCCACGTTATGATTGCACATAGGGAGTCACTGTCTACTCTCTGCCCGCCCAACAACAAGCTAGGAAACTACCCAGGGCTGTATATTACAGCCTAGGCTTTCGTTGCCCACAGCTGGTAGCAGAATTTGTCCCTGAAGTCAGTAAGCGTACACAGCATTCACTAGTTTGGTGGGTGCATGCAGGTGTCTCTGTCTAGAAATTTGACATGAATAATGAAGAGGAGAAAAGAATATTGGTTACTAACCTTCTGCCTGGATGACCATAACCTTTTTCTTCAGATCAATTGAGGGATTTACAAGACACAACCTTGGCTCCTGCTTCTGAGTCATGCAGACTCCATTCTGGTTTACAACCATCCAGTTACGGTCATACAGCAAACCCTGGTTTCCCACTGGCCATTCTGTAACCTGGAAAAGCATGAGGAGTGGATACAAAGGTTTAGAAAATGTTAGCTGCATTAATAGATTCATGCTGAAAAGAAAAGAGGGAAAAGAAACCGTTATTGAAGTCCTTTGAAATCAGGAAAACTTGTGCAAGCCAATGTCAGCCTTTAATAAGAGAAACCTTAATTGCAAATCAAAGATAAAGATATCACTGCATGAAGCTGAGAAAACAAAATGGGGTTACTATAATTTGTTACATATTATCATACACTTTGATTTAACAGAGCTATGAGAATAGAGTAAACATCCTCTGAAACACTCTGAAAACTGCTTTCAGTTTTACACTCATCCATTTCCAGGACCTTTCCCCCCAACAATTTTCTTTTAATTTACAAAGCATGGACATCTCATGGGAGTTGTATGAATTAAGGCAAAACCAAACAAACAAAAAGCAAGAAAAATGTGAAATTCAAAATTCAAAATTCTGAAAAAACTTCCATATTTTTCATAAAACTGGAACCACTTTATCAATGAATCCATTTGAGAAAACCTCCACCACTGAGGTTTCTGGTTTAGCCAGGAGCATCATAGTTTCTCCAGATCTGCTTCCAACAAAACACATTGTCTTCTTTGCTATCTGTTCTTCCATTACGTCTATAACACTCTTTACATTCAATAGCCTATACAAGCATATTGTCCTTGCTTTCATGTACATTTTTCTGGTGAAAAGAACATCTGTTACTGATGCTACACAGATGGTAATCTTGAAATCCAAAAAGAGAGCAATTTTAGTAATGCCTTTGGGTGATATTAATAACTGCTTTCTCCTTCAGAATGTTAAAATATTAATACCATTCTTTTAACATAAAGCAGGGCATTTAAACATATTGCTTCAACTCGTATGCTTTCTAGTCACAGTTGAGTACGGAGAAAAGTTAACTACAGCTGAACTTTGTTGAATTCTTGTAGAAAAGCTTAGCACAGCTCACATGAATTAACTGGCAAAAGACTTTAGCAAAAAGTATTGAGAAGAAGATATGTCAGGCACAGCCTGATGCTCTGAAGAAAAGCACGGCTGGAAGCACTGGTTAGATGAATTAAAAATCACATTTTTGTTTAGCATGTGCTCCGTCCAAAACCCCACAGAACCACAATGTCCCATTCTTATAAACTTTTCCAGGTTTTATAGGAGCCTGCAGCAGTAGCTTGACACTGACGTCCTGACTAAAGAAAGCTGAGGGCAGGCACTCTGAAACTGAAAAATTAAAGCATTAAAGCTGAACTCTAAATAATTTGGCCACAGTGCTATCAACTGTATTGAACACAGAAAATACCTGGAAAAATTTAAAAGATATTTTATCAACCTACTGGATTTATAATATTCTTTGGCAGTTTTTTAAGTGAGATGGATGAAAAATTCAGTAAAAAATGGAAACTTTAGGTCTGACAGTGTCATCTGAAACCATGTTGTCCAAGCGCCTCAAACTGTCAGCACCTAAATGATGTGAACCTTCGCTCTGCCTTTTTAGGAGAGGAATCATAGCCCAAAGACTGCAATATCAGCTGAAGAACAGACTTTTGTCCTTGCTGGAAATTATTCTTTGGAAAGGCCAGTATTTTTTTGTTATCCTGTATAACTAAATTACAGAATGCATTTGAACAGCTGGTAATCATCTGCGAGCTGCAAGAATTTCCTCCTAACAAATCTCCCTTCCAAAACAGAAGATCACTAATCAGTAATACATCCTCTCATGGATCCAACAGATCTTTACACGGTTTACAAGACATAACGAGCAGAATAAACTAAAAGAGCAAAAAAATAGAAAAAGAGCATGAAGACCATGATTCCTAGCTCCCTACTGTAGCATTCATTTGTTTTGGTGCCACTTCAGGACAGCAATCTTATCCAGGAAATAGCTTAAGTGTTTGCTTACCCTTCACTGAAGGTAAGAGGTTTTATGAGCAAAACAAAACATCTTCTCTTTAATCAGAGCTTCAGCTAATTCTTACATGCTGATAGGCATTGTGGGGAAAGCTCAGCTGACTAGGTAGTGGATACTTGGAAATAATCAACACCTTCCATTCAAAATACCCCTGGTAGGTCCAAAATAATGGCAAGTAACTCCACGCTCCACTCTGAGATGCAGCACATGACTACAGGTCCTCAGCCCATTTTTCCCCTTCCTCTGGGTATTTGTCCTTGTAACAAGAATCATACATACACGTGCCCAGCAGTGAGTCCCTGTCCTCTCATGGATGTCCCCCGTACACTGTCAGGTGCCCTACTTCCTCTCCACTTTTCAACTTACTGTACTGCATATGTTGCTAGGACTCCAATAAATAAAGTTGCAACAACAAAATAACTGTGTACCCTGCCTTGGTCAGAGAGCCACAGACGATCATGAAACAGTCAGAGCTGGTTTGTTGCTAATACCGATACTGGAGATGAACATGGAAGAACACATACATTTCTATTCTTAGTACTTAGGCATGCGACCTGTGCAGACCGTCTCCTGCCATTATTTCAAAGAGGCTGAAGGGGTTGTTAAATGATTGCAAGCAACTGAATTAGAGCAGTCCAAGCAAATTCTGCCTGCCCTGCTTTCATTTGAGACACGTGAAGAGTGGTTCAATTTGGCTCCCTTGGATTACACCTGAGATGTTTGCCCAAGGCTAGCAGAAATGACACAGGCTGCAAAGATGATCCACATCCCGGTGGACAGCAGCAGGAGGTCAGTCAGGGCACTCAAATGTCACTAAATACCTATATTCAGGCAACCAACACAGCGAAGCAAAGCAACCAATGAAGCTTACTGCGAAGTAAAATAAAAGAGGTTAGCGTACATTGCAGTAAGCAATACTGTTTTACATAGCTTCTAACTTGATTCCATGAAGTTGTCTGGCCATCTCTGACTACTGAGACAAATTAGAAGGGGGAGGACAGAAGGAAATCAGAGACACTGTGATTTTACTGATAGATACTAGCATACACCTACATTCCCAGCATGGCAGGTGGGCTAATCATCCAACATAAGGTCTTCTCTACCTGTCATAAGCAAGGATCACTGCATAGTACAGCCAGTACATGGTATTATCCTGTCTGCTTTAGTCCATTTTTCTTCTTGTAATGTAAAAATATTTATTGCAAAAACATGTTTTTGTTTTTTTCAGAATTTTCTTTAAAACATTTTGGGCTGCATTTTTCCATAGTTCACAGTAATGTCATCATGAAGGCTAACACAATTTTTGAACACATTAAAGGAATCACTGAATAGGTTTTAAATTATGCAAGTTTAAAAATGTTAGTGGTTTTACATATAATTTATCCACTGATCACTAGGAATTTGCATTGTATTTTAAATTAAAAGCTAATTTGTCTTCTGTGTTGAGATGCAATTTTTATGCTCTGAAATCTACTGCACAAATAATAAAGTTATTAATGTTTAAAGTCCTAACCTTTTTCACCGGGCACACTGCATTATGTAATTATGCAAAATTCATCGACATGAGAGATGTTCATATTTAAAAATGCATGTTTAAAACACATTTTTATGTTGGAAAAGAAGAAAAAAAGTGATCTGGGATAGAGGTTACTCCTCTTCTCTACTTCTCCCCATTTAATAAAATAATCGTAGGGAAACGAAAGCGCTTTTAAGAAGTTGAGTTAGGATATTCTGCCCTCCGTTTCCTGTGTCGTGTGTACAAACCCCATGGAACAACACTGAACAGAAACCGTCCCGTGGCCAGGAACACTTTATAAAATGCACGTGCTGTAGGAACTAACCAACCTGCAGTGAGCTGATGATCTTCATGCCAAGTTTCATCCTCCCAGCTGCCAAAGCACTCTGCACTCTCATTTTCTCTGGAGGTCAAGCACCTCCCGTACTAAAACACTTAGAATAGAGCAGAGAAATCAAGAGTTTAGGAGAGGAGAAGATTATGTGACTCTAAAGAGGAGATCAAACCACTGTGAGTTTGTACTCATATCCTCATCAAGTTTGAGGATCAATTACTTACGCTAATCAAGTAATCTATCCTGCAACCAGTAAGTCAGCAGGCAGACTTCACTGGCAGACAGGCTGGGTCCTGCACACACAGTTAGCTGGAATTTTCCACTGCACATACTATTTTAGGCAAACGCAAGCAATCATGTACTTACAATAAAGCCCATTTACTACACATGCTAAAGGTCTGACCTACCATACCAGCTGGAGGCCTGCACTTGAACTGACAAATCTATGAGTTTCTGATCTCAAGTATCCAAGTACAAGCTGCCCAATATCTACACAACTTTCACCTTTCCACATCAACTAGCTTAGAGCTACCTTATAACTGATAAAACAGGAGATCAATTTTTTAATTGGGAAAATACTTTTCTAAATTTCCAACAACTACAAAGCATCTAAAGGTATTTTAGATTTGAAATATGAAACTGAATTTCAATTCTTGGCTTCTAACTGAAGACCAAGGAAACTACAAGCTACATCATTATTATTTCAGAAGTTTATGAGTTCACCTAAGTAAGGAGGTAATATAATGTTAAGTGTGAGGTCTGTATGACGAAGACCACTAAAAGACTTGCAAAGGAATACTTTTCTATGGGATTCAATCTTTTCATGATAAAGCCTAGAAATGCTGGTATAATCAATATTTTAAAAGGCAAAATGATTTTCAGGATCTGATTCCATTTAATTGTGGTAAGGTTTCTCTAGCATGTCTTGCTTCAAACTCCAGTGCCATGTGGCATAGGTTATTTTCCCCTTTCAAAGTGATACCGGCTGAAGTTGCAGTAATGACATACATAGATTTGTGGAGGGTGATGCACTCTGCAGTTAGTGACGATGTGGGTTCTGGCAGCACTGGCTTTCTATTCTACTTTTAGCCATTGGGAAGAGACCAAGCCACTGCTTGATTTAGAATGGGATTAACTGATTTTTAAAGTTCATTACAAGTGGTGGGCTGTAAGTTGCCATTTGCACCTCTTCTATAGGCAGACAATGAGATTGACAGATCTTTCACAGGCTGGTTATAAATGGACGACAGGTCTAGAAGTGTCACTCAGACCTTTGGGAACAAAAACCTGAAGAATGCCTGGTGGACAGGAAGAAGATCATGAAAGCAAACACATTTTCTTTGGGGATTTACTTCAATATTGAAAATAATGAAAATCAATCATCTTTTGGCCTCACCTCCTGGCCTGCTCTCCTTATGCATTGAAAGCCCTTTTTCATAGTATCTATCAGGTCAACTTCTACTGTTCTTTCACATGTACTCATGTATCGTCTATGAACTAAGTGGAAATGCAAAAAAATGCTCTTTGAGAAGAGCATTGGATTTCCCCTGTAGTCAATAGAAAGAGACAGAAATATTCATTTTTCCTACTGCAGATGCCTGTTTTACAGTAAGATGAATTAGCAGGTATCCATGTCTCACTGCTTACAGAATACTATCTAACTTTGGAGGGGTAAGCTGTAAGAGTAAGTAAGATGAACCCTGCTTTCATGCTGGGCCCATTACACATGCCCAAGAAGTATGCATGAGGAATAGGGATTTTCTACCTCCATGTAAAATTGCAGTTCTGTCTGCCAGGGAGTACCAGGTTTGTATGAATTTATCACCTAAAGTCGTTTCCCCTCACAGAGCTTGAAGAGAAGAAACCTGGCTCAGCTTGTGGGGAAACATAAGCTGTCTTTCATGCTGAGGTACGTCTTACCTGCTCCTGAGCACAATCACTTCAAAGCCTTCCTAGCACTGAATGTTGTGGTATGTATCTCACAATACCAGCCTGCACGTTAAAAATAGAATTTAACCCCAAAGGGGCCCGAATACTGCTACAACATATTTCAGCAGCTTCTGCAGTGGGCTTCTGTAATACAGCTATAATAACTGCAACACTTAAACAAAGGTTAAAACGTTTTCACATGAAATGTGGGATTACTTTGATTTTCTAAACAGTTTGATTTAGTGGGAGGTTAATAAGGCGTGGAAATTGTTTGTTCAGGTCTCATTTAATGCTCAAAATTGTGCCTCTGAATTAAAGACATCATAAGCCAAACCGAATTTAAAAATACAGATGTTTTGTTGATCATTTAACAATCTTTGCTTTAATTCCCCAGCCTTTTTTTGCATTAAGAAAAAAAATAATAAATCATGATCAAATCAGTTGAGAAGCCATATTTTAAATGCAGGTGATTTGTCACTGGATTTGACCCCAATTTTCACTCAGATGTGAGACAGTGACCTACACCGGCAAGTTTTCATAGGGAAAGTTATACTGGATATTGACATTCATTAAATCACTTCCCAGTATGGTACTAAGCAGTCACATTCTAGGTCATGTGTGGGCCATACACCTATTTCATCATGCATTATTTAAAAAAAAAAGTCACAGCTAAGGTGACGATATTATTAACTTGGTAAAAAAGCAATTAAAATCTTCAAAGAGTGAACTTTCAAATAGTGCAGCAACACTTAAATGTCATATTTCTGTTGCAAATGTATTTTTAATGATAACATTTCTTTGTAATGTAAATCAGCCTCCTCTCAATTATAACATGTTAATCAAGTTATTTCTCAATTGCTGCCTACCCATCAATGCCTACAAGTCCATCACATGTTGTTCTGTAAAAGCATACTAATTACTTGATTATATTTTAGTCAAGTTTTGCAAATCCAACTATTTTCTTCAAGACTGCATATTATGTGCCGATTTGTCTGTTGGGGGGGAGGGGAGAGCAGAAGACACATTTGCATCCTGCAACTTCAGTCTAATTGAAAATCCTTCAAAGTACCTTAGCATGCAGGACTAGATCCTAGAAACTGGAGAAAAGGAAAAACAGGTACCCACATATTGCTTCCTAATATCTCACGCACATGCTATTCCTGGTTGACATGTCCGAGAGGGGTAAGGAAAAACACAAGGTTGAGATGAATATTTAGGAATGATTCAAAGTGTATACCTCAAATGCAGAGCAGGATTTGATTGGGTAGAGGTAAATGTTGGTGACAGCGATGGGCTTGCCACCTCTTCTACATGTTGGTACTGCAGTCTCAGAAACAGCTGCCCTTATGCTTTCTGCCTCAGCCTCCGGTGGCTGCCAGCTGACAGTTGTCTTTGTCGCAGACGAATTATTCCCGAGTTCTCTGTCTGAGATGCGTGGTATCAGAGACAATTTATCTGTATTGTTAAAGGAAGGGTGGTCATCTGGGACAGACTCTGTCATCAGCTTTGTAACAGAGGACTGGAAGGGAATCTCAGTGTCCGACTTGGAGAGTCTGGTGGCTATGATAAATTTCAAAAAAGTCTGTGCATCTTCAAAGGAAGACATGTAGCCAAAGGATATTCTCACAGAACCAGTGGGACGTCCATCAACTAGGTCTATATCATCTCCACAGACATGGCCAGCCTAGTTTGAAATAGGAAGAAAACCAGAGAGCTATTATGACAAACTTTGCTTTATTTCCCTCTAATGTTACATAGTTATTAACAAGTCTTTTAATTCTAACCTGAGAAACTGTTTTCAAACATACAAAGTTAACTCACGAATACAAAGAGAAAATGGAGAAAAATATCCCAACTATCTTATTACTTACTCAAGCTGGAAAGAAGATAATTCTGAGATGCTTGTCCTATTCTACCCTAAGGCAAGAGAGACTTCTCAAAAACATGTCAAGAATCAGAAAAAGTTCTTATGTCCCAGGATGGCCTGTTAGCTAGGGCAGTCTCCAGGTATATTCCAGTCTCGTCTGCATAGTTCACTGGGATTTAAACTGGGATATTACATTCAGATAAGTGAACAAACCACGAGACCGCTGATTTTTCTGGGGCAGTTTTCTTGGTATTTGCTGTCAGAACAGTTCCATTTCATACTATCAGTGCTTATTCATGGCTTGTGTTAAATAGTCCAATGGATAGCTATACAGCTGAGAACTGGTCTGGGATACTAGCAAAGCAGAGACTTGAATCTAGAGCTTCAACATCCAAAGTGATTTCCCTTGTCATTGGGATATGCAGTAAATCTGTCTTGCTGATCCAGTCAACACGTTGCTTTCAAGATGGAAGGAACTAGCCTTCCCCCTAACATTTCCTTCTTTGAAGAACGCAGGTTGCCACTCATGAAAAATCTTTGTTGAAAAATGCTTCAAATACCCTAATAGGGACCTCCACATAGATACACCTCCATTTGATGTGTCTTTCATACAGCACTCTCTGGAAAACTCTCCCTTAGAGTGGAAGTTTCTCCTTCAGTAAGTGGGTCAGTGAATGCTGCCACTCACCTCCAGTGAGATAAGCTAGAGACCCCCTTTGTTCATCCATCTAACATTATCTCATCGACGGACGCAAGTTTTAGTCCTAAGCCAGCATCCTTATTCCTGTAAGTGCAGCAGTTGTTTCCCCCCCCCCCCCCTCAGAATTTCATTTATTTATGCATTTCTGTTACATAAAAATGGAAGTGTGAATAGATTATGTACATGAGGGCTTTTTTAAGCAAGAAATGTCACAGTTCAATGAACACAGATGCCATTTATGCAAGGAGAAATTAAAAAAAAGCCTCTATGTCAAAGCATGCAATACAGTAGTAAATATTTTAATGCAGTGTGATGTAGTTTTTGTCCTTGACAATAGAGCAGAAGCAACATTTGCAAAATTAGGTTGCATCTGTTAATATACATGTAACCCTTCTGCCAAGTATTGATTGATTGACTGAGCAGAGAGGTTCCTGCTGTGCAAATCAGTAAATGAGTTCCTACCTAACATCCTAAGAAAACTAACCACACTTCTCCAGGGACCCTCGAGGACAGAAAGTCCTCCCTCACAGGCATTTTATACATGGAAATCTTCATCAGGGAAGGAAGAATACAGTCAGCACCCTGGGAAAAGGTGAAACCGAAGTATATGTGCAAATAATGTGATAAAAGATGCTTTCCCCTACATGGTAATGTTGTCAATAACTCATCCAGATCCTTCTCAAAGGACTGATGAGAATGTCCCAAAATAATGACTGCTTGACTGCACCACCTCATCATACCACTTTTGGCAGATTAAGTGTCTCTTTATAAGTTCGGGTTTGGCCTACCCCCATTTAAATGTTTTTAACATGATGTTTTAAAGCTGTTTTAACAGCTTTATTAACATGATACAGACCTATAAGAGGCCACCTACTCCTTAGCAAAATCCTCCTTATATAAAGAGATCCAGGAGCGTTGCAGCTGGTCATTGGCATTTTGCACTTCAGCAGAAGGGTAGACCTTTTTTTCCTTTCTCAGAGTATCTTGGGGAACCTGCTCTCCCTCGAAAATTCAAGCATCACCCACCTGCTCTTAGACAGATTATGCATGAGGAGGCTATGGACATGGAGCTTTCCGTTGTAAATAAAAGCACCATTTTGTCAAGGAAGGTATTAAAGAGCTTTCCCCCTTTAAGAACTTGTGCTATTAATCTTGCATATAAATGTGTTTGCAGAAGTTATCTAAATGTCTCTGTGAAATTATAAAGGAGCTACAATATCAATACAGCCATTATAATTTTTTAGCTTTTGAAGAATACCATTAATAACATTTTGGATTGTTCTGTATTAATTTACTGTAATTTCAAACTCTGACAAATATGCAGACATGAAGCCTCCCCCACTTCATTGTAATACATCCTGCTACACTTCTTTTAATGACAATTTATGGAAAATATTAGTAATCTAGAAAACAGTCTTTACGTTCATGTTCTAACAATCTAACACACTAGTAATCTAGGTAGATGTCATCTAAATTTACTTCACTCTCTGAAATTCACTGTGCATTCTCATTTATTGTTTCTTGTCCAATTTGTGTATGCCTTTTAAACTGTAACATCCAACAGCAATAGGTCTATAATACTTGAACATTATTAAGTACAATTAAGGATACTTAAGGAACAACATGAGATGAATCGTCCAGGAACTTCTGTTCTGCAGGAAGTCTGGATTTCATGTAATTCCAAATCAGAACAAGAAGCCACAATTTCATATTTTCCAATGAAATAAAAACAAGCAACACATACTGCTTTGGGTCCATCAAATGATTTTTTTTCAACACCCCATTTCAATGAATTGAATTTCAGTTCATTTAGTTCTTTAACATGGCAATTGAGTTGAAAGGTCAGAGAAAGCAAATCAAATTTACCTTAATTCTTAAAGTCGCAGAGACTCAAAACCACAGGACATGGTACACCTACTTTAGCTTTTAACTAATTAGGGTTTTTTTGGATACAGAGCCTGGTTTTTTTCTCCCCTTCAAACCTCCCATCCTTACAAAATTCAGAACTGATAGCCAGAAGATATCTCCTGGGTCACTGAATCTTGGTATTTTCTACAGGCAATATATCATGTAATCTCATTCAAAAACTAACCTGCAGGTTCCTTTGGATGTCCCCATTGCTTATATTCAAATGCATCTGGCAGGCTCCTGTATTACAGAAGCAACCTGTGCGGACATGTATGTTATAGAGACTGGCCATCTTGTCCACCTTCCCGATTCAGCAGGAGATTAGACATAGGAGAAGAATGAAAAATAGACATTTTAAAGTTGTGGTAAACAACATACTATATTTTAAAGGTACAATTCAATTGGAGGTAAATTAATTCTCTAAATTATTAACAACTTTCTGTAGCTTTTAGCATTATTGTTATTTAGCTGAAAGAAAACGGTGAAAGCAGAAAAGCTTACCTTGGCATTGACAGACAGTGCACACAACACACACACACACACACACAGAGCATATCAGTTCAGGTCCTGATCCTGTTAATGACAATACATGTGCTTAATTTTAAACCTCTGAACAGGTTCATTCACATCAGTAGTGCTAATTACAGGCCTGCAGTCAAGTGTCATTCAGTGTCTTGACAGAACCGTCACATACAACTGCGTCTGCAGAGATTTAAGAGAGGCCTGGGGCACCTCTTCAGTTAGCTAAAGAAAACCTTGTTCTCCAAGGATCTGAAACTGCAAGTCCTCATTACAGAAACTGGCTGTATCTGTGGGATTTTGGCACACAAGGGCTTGAAGAATCAGCCCCCCAGTAAGCAATAACATCCAACAGGGCAGGGACTAAACTGGAATACCTATTTGAGTCTTATACATACAACCACTCAGTCCACCAACTCCCTGGTGTACTTTTTCCTCATGCTGTGCTGTTCTGTGTTATACCATTTCTTTATTGTCCACTAAATAATGAATGGGCAGAAAATACAATACTTGATGACATACTGGCATGAATAAATTATGTGAAGGAATGAAAAAGATGTGCAAAGAGAACAGAAGTACATGTCTATATGTGCCTCGGAAGGCATACACGCATGCACTGGCAGGACAGCACTGGCAGGATGGCACTGCAGAGAAGAGCTATGGATTGTCAGGGTTTCATAGCACAGCTAAGAAACAACGGAAGCACACCATGGGGATCCTCTTAGCACAGCTAAGAAACCATGGAAGCACACTGCAGGGACCTGAAAACGCTTTATGTTGATTTCAAAAAGCAACAACAGCAGCTGGTAAGGTTAGCTGAGCAGGTATAGCTACTGCCAGTTATTTCTTTGACAATAAATGATGAACTTTCCTGGTCAGGACTGGGAGGAAGGACAGTCAGATGGTCAGAAAGGTAGCATGAAACCTGGCACATCCTATCTCTACCACAGACTTCCCGAACAACCTCTCACAAGCTGCGTTAATCTCTCTGTACTTTCGCTCCTCTTCTGCAAAATGGAGAGCTGAGAGCTCTGAGAATAACCCTGCTGCTGACTGAGAGGACCCCACCATGCCAGCGACACAATCCCCCTCGCAGGGAGCTCAGGCTCAGCTATGTGCAGAGCCATAGCTCAGCCTAAAGGTGCAGGAATGGAAGTGTCGACCATCTCAAACTAACCACTTTCCTAACTGTGAGCTCATGCTTTATCTGCCCGAGGTATCAATGTAAACATTCAACCTAGCTCTTCTAGCTGGCTTAATCTCTATTGGCTTTTATTTTTTTTAACATAAATTCTCTTTGTATAGGACAATAGCCCAATACATGTAGCACATACTTTCTGGTATAATTCAGCCTATCTTGTGCCTCCTATCTTCTGCCATCATCAATCTTCTAATGTCAGCCTATCTTCTGCATCTCTGAGTTTAACTGTGTGAGATACCAAGCACCTTTAATTTCACTATCTCAGCAGCTTGAAAAACCAAGCCCCCTGTTAGAACTTACTCCAGGCTGAAATAATTCAACCTAAGTAGTGTTTAGCTCTGCTAAAAGCAGTTCAAACAGCATTTTTTTTTTTTTCACGTGTGGGGCACAAGGTACTCCACACAAAAATGTGCTGTATACGCAGAAGAAATCCTACATCATTATAGTGCACAAGTTCTCAAGTTCACAATTAAATACGTTCTGCCCCAGTAGTTCAATTCAAAATGGTTCCGTTCTCAAATAAAGATACAACCAAAATAACTCCATATATCCAGACTTGGAAAGCAGAGAACAGAAACAGTCCCGAGATCCCTATTCAAGATTAATGCCTTGGAGAATATCCTGTGTTCAAAGCATGTTTCTCAAATCAAAGTTATATTAAAAGGCATCTGTTGAGAAAGACTGTTGTGGTGTCGTTAGCTTTGTTTTGTCAGAAGACTTCAATCTGGGAACAGTGACATTTTCTTGACTTCTTTTTTCATTTAGATGAGAAAAGTTGTCATCCTGGCATAACAGGGTTTGTCATGGTGCTAGTGACTCGTGGGTTGATCTATCGTTCTGTTAATGATGACAAGCAAGGCAAAAATCATGACAGATACTTCACCACATTCGTACAGTGTTTGGGCTTATTTGCTCAGTATACAAAAAGCTTTAAAATATGTAATTTTTTTATTATTATTATTTTTTGAAAAACATTGCTGGGGCAGCCTTGCTTATCAAAGTGTATGTGGTGTAATGAAGTTTCCATGACCCAACTTCAAGGAATTGCTAACAAGAATTTTTTAAAAATATTTTTGAAGTTGTCAAATAAATTATTACTGTTCTTTAATGAACAGTAATTTCATTCTAGCCGTGTGACCCAACACCCTTCTCCAATAACACTTTTAATTGTGATATATATTAATCTGTACAGTAGACAAAGATTATTGATACATAAAAACGAATGAACATTAGAGGAATATAGGGAATTGTGGTTCAGGAGAACAAAGTTATGTTATCCATAGCTTTAGTATTAATCAAACTCCGTTATCACCAATGTGATAACACACACAGGGAATGTGATGCACACTTTTCACTGCAAACAATGACACCATGTAAAGAATCAGTAAGGACAGCACTGCAAACCTATCTGTCCCTTGAATGCATGCTTGACTTTCCCTTGGACATACGCTTTGATTTCTTCTTGTTTAGTTCCACCCTAGAAATATGCTACTTGGGGAGTTAATTTAATCTCTCTCTGCAGTGCTAACACATAGCAAAACAAATAGAATATAAAACATCTGTTACAGTTATTTCGAAGAAGAAAAGCTTATTTCAATAAAGCACATCTTTAAAATTGCCAAAAGGAGCAATAATGGGTATGGAGCTCAGGGTTATGAAATACAGAATGCCGCTTGCAGCTCTGTCTGTAATAGAGGCAGCTGACTTTTGGGAGCCAGGAATACGTTCATCAATGAAGGCACGGAAGCATGAATGGTACTAATGGTAAGTACACAGCTTAATGTACTCAGATTGTCAGTTTTGGTGATTCCCTGGGTCTGATATTTGGAACTATTGTGCCTTGGTCTTTCAGACCTTAAAGACTACAATTAAACTGCAAAACACACGCAGAAACCTTGCAGCATTTTTACTGATTTCAGTCAGTGAGGACATGGTAATTAAGCCATCACGACATCTTGGAGTCCCATCTGCCCCTCAGAGCCCCTTTGCATTCATTACTTTTTCTGAAGCTCTTTACTGTGGGCCAAGCCCTGTAGGTTGCTTCACACCCCAACACTTCTGATGTCAGATCGTCTTGATTTTTGACAAGCAAAAGGTGCTTTTCAGAATTCCAGGCTGTGGTCTTCGAGTTTAATAAACACACATGAATGAAGTTCATCTAAATCCATTTTTAAAATAGTTCTTCTTTTTTTTCAGAGATAATTTTTATTTTAAGCACAGTTGCCTTCCTCAGGGAGCCTTCCTTTAGTGTTGCCAGATTGACAAAATGCTCACAGTTAGGGTTTTTTTCATAGTGCTCTATCTGATAAATACTATGACAACTTTAATTTTTCTTTAATATAAAAAATATTGAGGTGGAGAGGGTTTTTTCCCCTGGTTTTAATGCATTACCCTACAATAGTCCCCCCTGGATATCTGGTATTTTAGTTCATACTCAGCAGCTGGACAGCTCCAAAAATAAATGTGATTCTGGTGTGTTCTGATTTCCCACTCTCTGTCACACAGCTGCACCGGCGACTTCTCTGCCTTTGCTAAATGACTGACTTCTGCTATCCATTCACTTCAGGGCCTCTGTGGTGGTCAGCTGAAAGGTGTAAGCTTTTCTCGGGCTTCAGGCTCCACTGAAATGAGTCTGAGAATGACACTTACTGTAGGTAGATATATACTAAGTGATAGTAAGTATTTACAAATAGCACATAGTTTTGCATTATTCCTAATCAACTAAGTCTAAGATTTTCACTAAGAATGATGGATTCTTTAGGAACCCCTGCTGAAGTCATTCCCATAAGATCCAATTCTGTAGCTCTTATTCAAGAAAGTACTTCTTATTTGTGCAAGTTTTTTTACTGATTATCACAAGAATTATTCACATGAATAAAGGAACTTTTTATAATAGATCATGAAGTGCTCCGAAAAAAACCAAATCATGTAACTCAGTACTGGCAGGTACTGTCCTTCAGGAATTGGGATTGGGACTTCTCATTCTACTTTCTACAATGCTCAAATTTCAGAGCAGTTTGTTTGTCTGATGGATTTGCTCATTACAAGAATTTCACTGCACAGCACTGATGGCTGGTTATAAAACAGGCTTCATGACACTGTTCTCCACATCCACTGGTAAATTAATTCACTGATTCATGGCATGGAATTGGAAAGAAAGTAAGCTAGGTCTTTCTGTCATCCAGCATTTGACTGTGAAATGTTGTTGCTGATGCAAATGCATACTTAATCTTGTTTAATACAATTTAATAAGAAGTAGGTCAGGAAAAAAAACAAACAAACCAGCACTTGTTTCCAAATCATTTAGTAGGAGGAAAAAAGCATTTTAGCTGAGTTACAGTATACTTAAACTGGTTTAACTGCATGGTTTCCTGCAAGAGAGGCATTTTTTCCCATCCCAGGGAAAGAATTTCTACGTGGGCAGGTTCCCATGGTATTGATGAATCTGATCCTCTCCTCCTTATTGTGTCTCTAGTTGTTCACAATGGTTTGAACTAATTGGAGAGTGGATGTAAATCTCTCTTCAGTCTACACCCATTCATCACTCACTCTGACGAAAACCCCTTTGGTAGAAGGCAGTGAAGTATTAGACAGAGATACTGAAATTTACTGAAATTGCCAAACTCAGTGTCCTGATAGCAGAAATGCTAGCTTATCAGGAACTCTGCAGTAGATGTGATAATTTTCTCTGCTGGTTTCAAAGGCAGTCAAGTATCAGGTAAGACTGGACGGGAGAGAAGCAGGCTGGAAACATCGGCATAATTCAGAATATGTGGGTTGCCATTCTGCAGGAATTCTCACTTAGAAGATGCTGTATACATAGCAAACTGCAGGTCCTCCATGCTTAAAGGAATAACAATAATTTTACATTTCTGCGATCCAGAAGCTAGAAGGTACTTTGGGGATGGGGTGGCTATAAGGAAGAAATGAAACACAGTCTTGATTCTTAATGGATGACCTCACATTTTTTCAACTGCTTTTTTCTTCTCTGTAGTACATGCGGTGAATTAGGGCATGGACTTATTTGGATCGTATATAAACTTCATGAGTCCAAGATCCAGCTATTTGAAACTCAACAGGCTGATGACTTGGCTCAACACCCTGGTTTTCTTTGATTTGGCACCTCAATGGCCACAGGTCTCTCCAACCAATGGCATTTTCTCTTAGCTTTTTTTCTTTTTTTTTAACCTGCATTCAGTGACAATGAAAATCTGGTTTGATAAAATGACATCAGGGAAAGGATGGATTCCAGGAAGAAAAGCAAAGCAAAGGAACCCAAGTCCTCTGTGGCTTCCGAACTCTGACTTCAACAGAGCGTTCCCTTGTGAGTCATAGAAAAAGGTCTGTATCTCTGCATCCCATTGTGCATCCCTAGCTATTTTGTAGGCTAAAGGCTTTGGGTCAGACTGCTACTAGTCAGAGAAGTGGAAGCCAGAGGCAAACAACACAGAAGACTGAGCTACAACTCGTATCAAGAAGAGATAAAGGGGAGTGTAGCAGACTAATACAACTGGAAACAATGCTTAGGAATAAAAAGGTGCAGTGCATGATACTGAAAGCCTAGTGACATAGATTTAAGTCATGTCCCAGTCAAAACCCTCCCCACCTTTCCCTCTTTCTCTTAAATCACTTAAATCCTCCTTTGTCTGTATTTATCCCCTGAAAATGGGGATAATAGATCACAGGGAGGTTGTAGGGTTAAAATCCCATAATGGACTGTGTTGAAATATTACTTTAATTACGTCCATATAGGGTCCTATACAGGATTTGTGTGTGGCGCAGGAAGACGCAAGCAAGGTAATAGAGAAGGTGGAGCCAGGCTCTCTTTGTCTTCGAAGGATTCAGATGGTGGAGTGAAACTGGACACTGCATGCGTTCAAAGGCAGCTGATCTGCTTTTACCAAGATCAAGAAAAAAGGAATCCAGCAGAGACTGTCAAAAGTGCAATCCTTTTGCTGCTACCATGTGGTTTCTTTTCACATTTCTCTCCTACGTAACAAGGTCTGTAGTTTAGAGCCACAGTTTGGCCCTGTTACTAAACAGAAAATATTTAGCCTCCCTCATTCATCTGAGATTCTTTCATCTGAACAACTATGAGTACCTTTCTTTTATCTCCTTTCCAGTTTCCTTAGCAACATGCAAGGACACTCCAGAGAAGCAGTGTCAGGCAACACCTTCAGCCTAGGCTTTCATGAAGCTTTCTAACCTTGACCAGCTCTGATGAGCAGTTTAATAGCGGGCAATTTCATGCATACTATCTCACATACGCTTTTGTCCCCCCACAATGAGATATTACAGAAAGCAACTCAGCCTGTATTCTGCCACTACTTCCTCAGCAAGAAGAGAGCTTCATTACGTACTAACGAGGTTTGCAGTTATCACACTGAGTCTCTGAAGTACAGCATCTCCTTATGCTCAGTCAGTAATCCCCTACCTAGAGAGCCCCTTGTTGTAAGGGCTGTCTTTGAGTGCCCAGTGCCGTGTAACCAAATGTAAGCAAAGATCCAGATTGTAATGGCATTTCTTGCCAGTTTGAAGCAATAAGGTGCCATTTATTGGCAAGCCAATGTGTTTTGCTGCATTGCTGCTATCTCCCTGCTTACCAGACATCCACAGTGCAATTGGAAACTAATTGGAACCAAGGAAATTAGTGGACGTTCAACAGGAATCTTCACAACAATCCTTGTAATCCTGTTTGCATTCTATTGTGCTGGTCCATCTGCCATCCCCGGCTTCCTGAAATCAATGGCTAAATCTATAGCTAAAATCAATAGTGAGCAATCACCCCAGCAATTTTTAGGTAGCTATTGGGAAGACGGCCAAAAATCCCATTAGGCATGTTAAGAACACTTTCCTTTCCCTGAGTCATCAAAATTAATATAACGAGTGGATATGCTTCTAAAAGCATTAGTGTAACTAACTCGAAGTTGTTTGACCATCTCTGCACAGACGTTCTTAGATGGAATTAACAAATGCCGGATTTCCATTTTCTCTGGCCCACATGAAAAAATGCTGCACTTCTCCACCTGCAAAACTGAACGATTTTTTTACACGAAAGTAGGAAGTAACAGATGGAAAAACCACAAAAGGATTACGGTTTGAAGAACAACAAAGATCTCCTGCTTAATAACTTTCTATGAAGATTTATTTCACATAGATTAAATAAAGTAGAAATTATACCTCATCGTTGCTTAACAGCAACCCGCTTTCTCCTGTAGGGGCATGGTATGAATTTCCAGACAAGCACTGACAGCTACTACCAGGCTCCGGTCAGTAGTCTGATCAAATTGACCTGGTAACAGCTTCCTGTGCATGTGAAATGCTGTAGCTCCTTTTTTTTCCCACTCTTCTAATTCACATGTCATTGCTCTAATTCTGTACCTATATACCAGATGTACAGTGCACTGGAGCTAATCTACCAGGGAAACCGAGGGTACCGTCTAAGACACAAACAGCAATTATTTCAAGAAATCTAGCCACTACAGGTATTGCATGGTCCCTTTTATCATGTAACGATAAGGAGCAATATGAATATGTATTCAACCAGCTGTGTGTATATACAAATGTATCCGCCACTTGATATCTGAAGATTTGCCAGTATTTAACATATTTCCTCTCCACTCCTGTGAAGTTAGAGTAAGTGGGGAAGACAGACATTGAATCCCTCAAGGTGACACTGAAAGACTACAGCAGAAGGAGGAGATTTCACCTGGCCACTGCCAGGTCCTGGCTACTGATCTAGGTCCAGCTAAGCAATTTATTAAAACATCACTGAAGGAAAAGGAAGCTCTTAAAAGACAACATTGTGAAACTAAAGCAAAGAAAGTGTACTCGCAATATGAAGGTGCTTCCAGAACTGGCTATCACCATTTTATTTACCTTGAGCAACTACTTTTATGTGCATTTCCCATCCTGCCTCACACCACTTTGTCCCGTGTTAATTCTGTTTGCAGACCTGTCCAAAGGCAAACAGACAGAATAACTTCTACCTGCTTATATTGCTCTGTCTCTTCCCTGGTCACACCTCTCCCATACAACACTGTTTCAGACTGTTTGTCCAGCTCTCCTCTGCCTCTCATGGCTGGAATCTCCTTTTTTTCCTGCTTTGCTGCCCAAACTAGTGTCTCTTTCTTTGCCCAATCCATGTAATAATGGACTTCGGCTGCATTGTGGGAAATTTAGGTTAATCATTAGGAAATATTTTGTAGTAGTGAATATAACTAAATTCCAGAATGAACTGCTTCCGGAGCCTGCGGAAAGGTTCAGGTAAAGATGATCCTATCTTGGCACATGATGATGATGGGCAACCTCTCATAGTCCCTGCAATCCCAAGATCTATTTTTCCCCTTCCACATCTTCTCAAACCACAGGGATGATTTTGGCTTGGCTGCTAAGCTGCTTACAAGACAATTCACTGCCATAGGATGTTTTGGACGCAGAAGGATAAACAGGATTAAAAAGAAAACAAAATTTCTTTTGTTTCTTGTGAGATTCTTATTCTGGTTTTGTCCTCTTCTTATACTGCTAGCATGTGAACACTGGCAGAAGGAGGCTACCAGGGTAGAGAAGGTGCCACGGTGAGATCCTGCGTGGCTGTTCTTACATCTAAGTGATTTGGGACCACACATTCCAATTTAAGACCCTGGTCTTCACTTCAGAATGACAGAAAATAAAGGCAGGAAAGGAAAAAAACCAACAGTGGGTCATCGAGTCTATCCTTACATTAACTCAAGGGAGGCTGAGATAGAAGGAAGGTGGTGAGACAGTGGTTGGATGCCATAATAAGAGCAGTCATCAAATTGCATTATAGATTTGTGCTGAAGGGACACACACTGGAAGTTACCTGCTGAGAAGTGTTGATAGTTTTTTTCTTGAGAAATAGATGAAGAAAGGCAAGTTCAAAGTCTAGACCTCCCTTCACTCTATCTGGGTTGATGAGAAGTGAGCCAGGACATGCTAAGGTAGGCTCCTAGACAAAACTGATCATAATCTATCTGAGCAGGGTTCTCAGTCTTGAGAGGCAAAACTCATCCATATGCAACACTACAGAAGAGCCTTCTTTAGGCAAACCAAAATGTTTACATTCTCTATCTTTGGCAGCTGATTCCTGTTACAGCAGTTTGTCTATCACACACAAGTGTGAAGTGGCAGGCAAGAAGGCTGAGACTGCTAATGGACTGATGCTTGTTCCCTTCCTGACAGGATTTTTAGGAGGCATGGCAAGCATATATGGATACCAAGGGAACTTTTGCAGGTGAGACAATCACGACAAGCTACTTCATTTTAGCTTCAGGCTCCAGGCAAAGGAGGCAGTGTGAAAAAGCAGAGTGAGAAAGGGAGCTGGTAATCCACAACCAAAATGATGGCCATTTTTCAAAAGATAGCTATGATGGTTTGCTCACATTTTTATGCCCATGACACACAGGAGAAAAAGATATTGTCTCAGAAGATCAGAGTAAAAAAGAAAAAGTTTGATAAGGGAAGTGCTATTTTTCACTGGGGGCAGAAAACACTGAACTGGAAGGTGTGACTGGGTAAGAGCTCTCCAGGGCATACAATTCAAGAAATGTTTCAGGTGAAATTCCATCTGCCCATCTCTGCCTCTTACCCCCTCTTCCAGCTCCCAAACTGACTTTAAAGAATGAAATGTGAAAGGATTATAAAATTACTCTGCAATTATCTACTGAATGTACAAAGAACATTTCACAGGTCTCTTCTCCCTATCAGAACAAAGAGGGAAACTTAAAATAATATTAGCACAAAAGGTCCCTCATAGCAGAGATGGTGATTTTTTTCAAATCTGTGATGGGGAGTGGAAGGGAACTTCGACCTGATTTGTAAGAAACCCACTTTTTTGTGTTGATGATTGTTGTTTCAAATCAATGTTGTTCCCTTAGAGCTGCTCCATCTCCTCTTTGGCATTCAAAACAGGCTGGAACCTCTTAGAGTCACATGCAAGCTTTTGATAAAAAAGACAGCAAGGATGCAAACTGAAGCTGAGTCGTTGCTGTTAAACAGTACTTCAGAGATTGGAAGGACTTGGGGATGTATTAACAGGCGACATTCATATATGCTGAAGACTACAGATATTGACTATTAATAAATGAGCCAATGGTGATTCTGTATGCGAAGAGTCTGCAGTATTAGTTCAGCGTTGAGCATATACGTAACCCCATTTTTGTGACATCAGAAACCCCCTTTAATATCTAGGGCTAATTGCTTCTTTTCCTGGTAGCCTCACAAGGAAGCAGAAGATTGACAGCTTGCTGCATTAATGTCAACTCTGCTGCTTCCATCCTGCACCACTGACTTAGCAGAGGTCCTTCGTCTCTACCCCTGCCCTTTCTCACCTTTCAAAATCACCAGCCTGTCATCTGTCCACACGTCATTAATAGCAAAAACTATAATGCTGGAGAATTATCCATTCTAACTAGACAAGTATATATGAAGAAGCTGTTTGGCATAAAGGCCATCTTTATGTCCTGGACCTGTCAAGTACTCATCATAGTTCATAACCAGGGCTTTTTGGCGCTGCAGTGCAAATAAACACATAAAATGACAGGCGTGCTACTGCAGAGGACAGGCAGCTTGCGTGAAAAGAATACAGGTATCCTCCCAAGTCATTTCAAGAACAAATTACTACCAATAGTAGCCTACAAGACAGCTTTACTGAAGGAAATAATTTTTCTGAAGACACTGTCTACTTATGAAATCTTTCTTGCCAATCTCAATGTTCCGAATAAACTGCTCCAAACCTCATCATAGTATTTTCTCTGGAATCAGTTAGTCAGATTGTCCTTTTCAGGCTACCAAATGCTAATGTCCAACCACACTGTGCCCTCTAATAGGCAATGGGCACAGAACAATTGCCTGTCAGAAAGACAAATAGAACTGATTGGATGCCTGGTTATAAGTAATTAATTATAGATGGGATATCATCCATAAAGGAATAGGACATTCTATCATTTCTCTTTTAATATACAAGCTGAAATACAACCTGAGTCTTTAATTGGTGTCCACTAGTAGTAGGTATGTCAGATAGAAATGTCATTCAACTTTTCCTTCATTAAAAATTCCCCAAAATGTTTTCTGGGAGCCTTCTGAAACTGTGTTCTCCTAAATCCACTAGATTGCATTTGGAGACTGACCAGGGAATCCACATGAACGTGCAGATCACAGACATGACCAAACTAGAGGACACTTTTATTTCTAAACCATTAATGGAAGTATTGGATTTAACTTTGATTTGAATAAACGTATCTAATTTTAGACATGCATACAGGTATGACGATAAGATTATATTGTCAGCTTGATAAAGCTTACTCTCTGCTGTATGTATTTTCTTTGTAATCATAAAGAAGCAGCAAACATTTTTCTCCCCCATAACTGCTACAAGATGTCTATGAAAGAATTTCATTCCGTAAAGAACCCAATTATATATATATCTCACATGTATTATAGCTTTGGAAAGAATAGTGCTGTTGCTTGTTAATTTCTAAAAGTCATTAAATTGCACATTATTTTAATTAAACAAAGTAATCTAACAGGCACTGCAGATGTGACGGGTATGCATTTGAAAACTTTATAGTTCTTCATTCTGCACACTCACGCCAGAAATGACAAGAATCTGGTGAATAGCACAACCCAGATGATACAGATCAATAAAGAAGCTTTTTATGAGCAGCCACTGCAGCAAACAGGCACAATGGAGGCATAAGACTATAAAATTATTTTTTCTTTGAGGGTACAGTTGAGTTTAAAAAAGTGAAACAGGCAAGAGCCATTTTTACTAAGAAATTGTGAAAATCAGAAGTGCAAATGAAGGTTTTGGTTTTAACCAAAGGACAGAAGCAACATCAGAGTGTTTGTGGAGTGTTTTACCAACCAAGCTGTGTTAATATCTCCAGTCTTTTCTGAGCATTGCCACACATATTCAAGACTGTATAAATGGCTAAGTGACTCCTAAAATGTGGAATTCTTTGAAATGAAATGTGGTGAATATTTGAGACTATTTGGTAGTATAGTCCAAAAAAAGATGTATGGGAAGAAGAGCTCCTCCACTACTATATATTTGCCCATCCAATGTTCATCAGTGTGGTAAGCGCCTTAAAAAAAATTGTAAAACTCCATATTGACAGGCTACAAAGTAACTGCTTCACTTCTGTTCTCCCTTGTGTATATATGGATCTCCTCTTGTATTCTCGTAGACATGTCTCTGCGTTCCCCCTGTTGTCCGGTTCTTCTCCTCGCCAGCAGAGGAGTGTTGAGGAATGCCTTTTGCAGCACTCCCACTCTCTCCCTAATGGTCCAGAATTATCAGCTTCCAAGAGCAATGCAGCTCTGCCACTACTGCTGGCAGAGGGAGGTAGTCGCTGAGACAGGTAGTGCCAATTATTGACAGCTTTTAAAAAATCAAGGTCATACACTTGAACTTGACTTGGGGGCTTATTCAATCATCAGCCAATGAAAAACAGAAGAATTAAGCAAAACTAGAGCACTGTGGTTTTTCTGACTTCTGCTGATGAGCAAGTGAGCTACGTTACCCTACGTTACCTACTGCCTACACGGTGCACGGTCATACACGATTATGGTCATACACCATTACCTCTCTACTGAAGGTAGAAAAGTTTCACAAAGTTTCATCTTACAGATACTCAGCATACCTGATGGATAAAGGCTAGAGAAAGCTGTTGAGAGAGACAGCATTTGAGGACTTTTTGAGCTTGAATCTCACTCCTTACACTGATCATTCAACTTTATTCAATGCTTCCTCAGGAATATTACAAGAATGTAATTATTGGAACTGAAGGGAAGAGAACTCCTCTTTCATGGGTGACTGCAATATTTTGAGATCTGATTTCACTTGTATGTCAAAGCTCCAAGGCAGTCTCTTATATCAGCTTTTCTAGACTTGCTCTTCAATTCCCAGTTTTGAGTACACTAGAAAAGGAAGTCAACAAGAAACCAAACTGCCTAATCAATGTGTCCTGTTAAAACAGCCCACTTTCAAACTTCCTACGTGTAGAGTATTAAATCTGTAAGATACTAGCTTTGGCTATTATGTACTTTGCATTGTGCTAGCACTATTTATTTTATTCTCCTTTCTACTACTTTAAAAATGGTGTGTATATATTGTGCAGAGCTATGAAGAAACAAAACCAAAACTTCAGAAGGGACCACTATGGACAAAGTATTTCCTGTAGGATAAAGAAAGCATTGTGAATATGCTTAAAATATAAACATAAAACTCAGTTAAGGCAAGAGAAAAACATACCTGTGAAAAGCCAATCACCTCTCCATTGTCATCAAGCACGTTAAAATTAATGATTGGACCTTGGACATCAGGATTGCTGAAATCTGTATCGCTGTAAATACGTACTACAGGAGCCCCATTGGCATATTTTAAGGCAGACAGCACAGTATAGGTGTAGTGAGCTAATGCAAAGGTATGCTGTTTTATTTTCTCCATTCCACCTAAAAAAGAAAAGTGCATGTACATGTCAGATCCTTTATTTTTATGGAAATGTAAAAAAAGGATGATTTTTCAGAATGGTGTAGCTGGGAGGTAACTAGCACAAAATTGGTAGTTTTGGTTCCTTTAAATGAATATAAAATTTGCAAAAGTTTCTTTCCTCATACAAAAGCTTCAGAAGTACTGTTCCACCAAGGATTTATCTACAATTAATCTACTGTAGAAATCTGAAGTTACACTGAAAGGGATTCACGCGCATTACAACATTGATAGTTCCAGCCTAGACATATCAGTAAGACGTTCTGGCACAATTAATTTGAAAAGCAAGTTTTGCTCCAGATTTGGCTCTGGAGATCATGGGAATGAGGCATCAATTCTAGCACAGCACAGAAGGCAAATTGCTATGTCTAAGATAAAATAAAAATAATAAAATTCTAAATGAAATTACAAAATACAAGTGTTAGTCTACAAGGAATTTACTTGAATGCTGAAGAAATATTCTTCCAAGCCTGCTCTTCTTTTTGCAGAAGAAAAAGAAAGAGGATGTTGTGAACGCCTCATTGACTACACCCATGCAATCTATTTGCTCCAGAGAAGCTTTGCAGAGAAGTTTTCACAGAACTTGGCTCGGAAAAAGCTTAAAGAGGAAATATGTTGTCTTTCTTGGCTTTTTTTTTTTTTTGCTACACTAAGGAGTTTGGAAAAGAGGACTGCAGAGATTTCCTGACAGAGGGAGACCTCTTCTACATCTCTGCTTTCTGAGAGGAGGTTGTGTCTCTGTTAGATGTCCCTATCGAAATGGCTTCTCATTCTTGTGCTCAGAGGATATGCCATAGGATGATATACCATGGTCACCTATGGCTTTGGGGATATTTTGATTCTCTGCAGGAAGCTAAAACATAAGCGTCAGATAGATACAAAACCAGCCATTTCAGTCAAAGGAGAACATACGTAACCTGAAATGTATAGTTTGTGATATTCACTGGGATAAACTGCTGACAGGAGACAAGTAACTGGGTATGACAATAAATACAGTATGAGAAAAGGAATAACCCTAACCCTAACCAAACAGTAATTTATCACGTGGAACAAGAAAAGTACAAGTAATCTTCAAAGTAGAAACTGAAAACCTATGAATTTGCATCTTTATGGAAGACAATTAGATGATAACAATATGATGTCAAAGTATTGTAAGAAACACAGAGAGATACCTGAAGGCTAAGAGCATGTTTAAACCAGATCAAATCTCCACTGGAGACAGCTGGAGTTTTGGCTGAAAATCCAAAGTGGTTTCGATTATGTATACTATGCATTGCATTATGGTGGGCGTACATCATGTGGGAAAAAAAAAGGAAAGTATAATTTCCTCAAAAGCCTCTTTAAGTAGAACAGTCTTTTTCTGCCTGGGTTTTAGACCCAGAGTATTTTCTGTAATGTTGAGTATCTTATTTGAGGTACATGAGCATTTCTGTAACTAAAAAGATGTTTGACATTTTCTTTTGCTTTCTTTTTTTAAACTGCGTAACTATGAATTTTACACTTCTGCGCATACCATTTTTATATCTGAGTATCTGGAAACTTCTACAGTCTGATATAACTGCTCTTGGACAGAAATCTTGTGATCTGCTTGTTGACTTTTGTGCCTTTACTCCACAAAAAGACTGTGTAATTTATGAATGTATATAAAGGAAAAAAATAAGATATCTTTCTCCTGACGTACAGAAGAATTACAGTAACTTCTGTTATTTCACTTTTCTTCAAGTTTCTGTATTACGTGCTATCTCCTTTAGATAAGCTAGGAGAGCAGATAGTAAAAACATAGAAACAGATTAGATATAAGGTGGAAGTACATTTTTTGGTGCTAAAGAATAATAAAGAGGAATAAGATATTTAATGAGATACTAACACACAAAGCACTTTCAAGGAACGTTGCCAGAAGCTAATCAGTACAATTTCTAGATGTTAGCCACAGTAAACTTGGCAAGCATCTCTAGAACATTTTGGTCTGAAAGACGATTTGTATTTTCAGAGTCTTTGAGAATAAAAGATTGCCTAGTCAGAGAAGTCCTAGTCATTGTTTGGCAGAAGTTAAGAGTCTTGAAATAGTAAAAAAAAAAAAAAAAAAAAAGAAAAAAAAAAAGTTCTTTCTCAGCATTCGCCAGAAAATAGCTGTCTTAAGAGAACTGACTGCCTTGTCAGCTTCTGAGATGTCTGTAACCTCCTGATTCAGAGCTTTTCCAAATTGGCAGGAATCTTTTAATGGAAGATTAAACTACTGTCCTTGTGTCTTGTTGAAGAAATCTCTTATTCAGAAATTTCAGTCTCTCATTCACAGCAATCATCCTGCTATCATTTCTATATTGTCTTCAGCCATTCTCTTTTAAAGTTGCTTAATCACATTTCCTTGTTCATTAGTGAGAAGCTGATGAGCCTCTTAATTATTTATTCTGACAAATCCAAAAGCAATAGCCTGCAGTTGCTTTGCTGCCCCGTGACTGGAGAGCGGAAGCAGTGTTGCCAGGGTCCCATATTTTTAAGTAGCAGAATAGGTTGTGATTAGGTCTGATGTCACAGAAAACCCTGTGAAACAAATGCCGGCAAACTGAAGTTTGTTCTGACAGAAAAGGGGTATATTCAGAAAATAGTTGTGATTTATTTTTATTTTGCTAAACAAAATGATCTGTCCTGTATCCTGCATAAACCCAGTGCTTACCTCATCTCCCTCTTCCTACTAGGGAAAAGAATATGAGGAAGAGCAAATAAAAACCAGAACAAACCTTTGGTCTCTAACATGATCTAAGGACTTGCGTTATCGCATCTAGTCTCATATTTGGGGTGACAAAAATAAAACTCATTGCTTGACTGAGCCTCTCAGGTAAATGATAAGGTAATCTTCTATATTATGGTTGAATTGGTATTTATTACCTTATTGCATTCCTGCATTTTATCTTCTCTCTATACAGACCTCTGGTTTTATGCCCAGTTCCTTAACCCTGAATACTTGGAGACTCTTCCCTAGGTGCCTATTTGGGGATAAAAGAAGTAGCACACCTTAAGCCTTTTGGAAGACTTACAGCTTGGAAAAATCATCTGTACTTCATCTTGAGAAGGTGCTGGGAAGGACTCAAGTGCCCAGACTCCCTCTCACTATGGATTTTATTCCTTATCACTGCATTTTTTCATTAAGGTGAATTGCACCTAGTTGCTCCTAAAAATTATTTTAAAATGAAGAACAATTTATGTGCTCCGTAATTTGGATCAGAATGAATCTGATGTAGTCTAAATTACACCAGTTGAAGTCTATCTAATAGCATTCACTGTATTTATGTGTGTAGGAACACATTCAGCACAAAGGATGCTCTCATTAATGACTTACTTCTTCCTATGGTAGAAATGTAAGGACTTCCCTGTCAAAAGGGAAACTCCTGCATTTCTGTGAATTAATATTACTTTGTCCCCATGTGTGCGTTTTGACTTTAGATTAAGCCAGACGTGATCATTTAATTCATTCTTCTTCCCAATAGCACCTCATTTTTCACACTATTTGTTGCCACAATGAATGACATATATTTTTGCAGTGGCAAAGTTATTGAGCAGAAGAGATTCACAAAGCAAGCTTGTACTTTTGTGTACAAACCTCCTTGGCAAAGTACTCCAGTAAACCTGTGGAGATGCTGTTAAACCTCATATTGCTGACGTATGTTTGTACACCACATCTTTACAGATTAGCACGATCTCAGACCTACCATCCCATCTTATACTTCTATTTGGGTACTGTTATGGAAACTGATACTGTTCCAGTATGGAAAATTCAGAGTGCCAGTGCACTGCATAACCCAGGGATAAATCCACGTCAGCTCTTCCATAGGAATTGCATGTGTGCATATGCCTATCCATAGAGTCTGTGGGACAGTTCAGTCATCCGGAAGAGAAGGGTAAATTATCTCACATTTACAAGAGGGTTCAAACTATGTGCATTCAACCTATGCGCAACTGTCACCATAGTACTGTAAATCCACTGCTTGCCTTGCCTGGTGATAACTTCCTGTATTTGCATTACCTCCGTCTTATTATCTGCTTGTTATATGCAATATACAGTAAGATTTTTATCTAATCAGAGAAATATGAGATACACAGCTGTCCAATAAGTATTCAGTACAGAATGCTTCTGAGTCAGTATAGACCTGGTTTTGCATTACGTAAATGGCAAACGTAATGGCATACAATCTCCTCTCTAAAACAACCAGGATTTCAGTAGCTCAAATGTTCAAACGTTAGTCCTTCCTGAAAGAACTGTAGACAGATAGGCGTATGTCAACATCTATAAAAGATTTTGAATAAAGACATTAAGATAAAGCAGAGACTGAAATTGAGCCTCTAGGATGAAAGCTCTGGTGCTTAAGGTTTTCAGGCTGTACTCAGAAACCTCTGTAATCTGCATTCAAATACAGTTCTTATCTCTCTTATTATGAGAAATTAAATACTGGAGATAAGGAAGAAGAGAGCCATAAATCAAATATACAGTTATTTTTTGAACTTGCTGTGAAAAAACAACAGAAATAGAGGTTTACGTGAACAAATTCTCTGTTACTCCAGTAAATCCAAACTCACATATATCTTTGGATAAGAAAAAGATCAATGTGATTCATTATTCTTCAGCATTACCTAACAGATAGCAACGAGGCAGAGAAATGATGAGCTGAAATCTCAACAAACTGATCAGCAGGGAGTGACACCAAGATGTAGCCACCTTCTAATAAATCCCAAACAAGACAGATCACCATGTGGGACCTGTGAGTCAATGTGCTAATGAAGCCATGGAACCTGTAAATCCTGTCAAACATTTGGAGTCCTTCCTTCACTTCCTCCAAGAAGCGTACATTAAGATTCATTTCTGGGCTTTTTTTGGTGTTCTTTTATGCATAGAACTGAATGTCTCTGACTGAAGTCTGTCACCTACTTAGTGTTATTCTCCCAAAGAACATCTCTTGAGGATGAACTTGGTAATGGTAGCTTCATATATCTCCTTTGCAAATTTGAGTGCTTTGGCTTAAAACCACATTAAACAATGTATTCTAACCACTGCTATTTTTTAGCAATCCTGCTTCAAACAAAACACTGCAAACACGAAAATGAAATATTCATATGATGATCCAACCCCCTGCCCCCAAAGTGCAACCCTGAGATGTTATAGATACAATACTAGAAGAGCAAATAACGAGAAGAAAATATAATCAACTTAGTAAGAAACCTTGATCACTCATCCTGTGGTAGGGCTCCTACATTTATCAATAAAAATATGAAATATACACGTTCCTGGTGTTTTTTTCCCCCTAAATTATGACAATAGCTGTCCTAAGTCAGACCAAATCTAGCTACTGCCTGCCTCCCAGAGTGAGGAGTAGCAGATGCCTAGAGGAAAAAATATATGAAAAAAATTACGTAACTTCTAAGCAGCTACAATCGTTAGCTTAAAGATGAAATAAACAGAATATAAATTAAAAAAAAAACATGAAAATGAGCTTACAGGATGGCTAACAGCAACTAAACATTACTTTTAAAAACAGAACTAAGGGTATAAGAGCACCTCATGGCACTTAAGCATTAAAATTAATACATTAACACTTCCCTGGAGTCAACAGAAAGGAGCTTTTCTAATGTAATACCATTCCAATATTGGTCATAACCGTTAGCAAATCTAGTTCATTAAAACTCAACATAAAACACTGTAACTGGCTTATCAGCAAATTCATAAAACCATCCGTTGTCCACACTCACAGAAAATGCGTAAGGCATGGACAGATTGCAAACCCCTTATTCACACTGACTCACATGAACAGTCCAATCAACTTGATCTATAAAACACATGTAATAAAAATTGATTTGGGGAACACAAAGTGGGGTGGACCATGACCCTTTCTGCAACTAAGGTGACTGCATTTGTGAGCAAGAAGGGAAAAATCTACGTCCCCAGATGTCATTTGTACTTCCAAAAAAATAATACCTTGCCATGCATAGATTAGAGCAGGCTTCTTTCTGAAGTTGACATAACAAAAAGAATTACATAAAAAGGAAATTTCAGTAATGAAAGTATGTAATTTTTTTTTGTTGAAAAGTACATAGTTTTGTTTAAAAGTACATAGTTAAGTTGCAAGAGTCCATCTCACACGATCAATGTCCAGGTTGAAACTTTAGATGGATTCTTGCAACTTGTTTGTGTACTTTCTGTGTGTCCAAAATGGAGAGCCATGTTACACTCTCAACACTACTAACTCCATGCAGAATTCAATGGGTAATAGGGGGACCTTTTACTCGCTCAACACTAATTCTTTGCATAATAGCTTACATCCTTTTATTCTCCTCCTTCTCCCACACCATCTCAATAGTTTAAGACTGTGGGAAGCAACTGCTTAATCCTCTATTCAGAATGTTATACCAAAATCAAACATGAAACACATATTCGGTGTTTATCTTAATGAACAGAAGACTCTCTGATGCCCCATCTCCCACTTCTTTAGAGCAGCTAACTCAAGCTCTGTTTTCACACAGTGAGGGAAGTTAGGAGTCTTTGTTCTGAATAAAAGGAGCAGCACATTCTGAAAGAAGCAGCTCCTAATTTTCAAACATCATAATGAGGAATACTTCGCCTTTTTTTTTAATTTCTTGGGAGTAGTATAAGAGAGGGGAAGTTGTACGTGCCAGCTGGCTGACTCACTTCTAGTATAACTATTTTAATTACAGGTACAATTCAATTTCAGTTAACTGCTTGTTAGACTGAAAACTATCTAATAATTCAAATAAGCTCCAGGTAAGATACATTTAATTTACTGCTTGCTATTGTTATGAGATTTCTTTTCTGAGCTGGGGGAGGGTGTGTGTGTGTGTGTGTCTGTCCATCCTTTTTTTTTCTTCCATGAGCCCAAGCCATACTCGCAGCAGAGGAAATAATTTCAGGATGACTTTTCAAACCATAAAATCAGCAACATAAAAGATGAATGGGGAGGCTTTCTTAAAAAGGCAGAGTGTTTTGCACACCTCATGGAAGCAGCATTCAAACCTCATCTCCAGACTGCTGGATGACATGAGCCCACAGAGGTTTCTGAGAGAACAACAGAATCATCCCTGAAAGTACGTATTTATAAGATACTCGCATTTTACCTCTAAAGGCTTTATCTCCCAAGGTTTTTCTCAGTCCAGCAGAACACCTTCTGCTTATGATTCTGTCATCTTAAGGACTAAACGCAAGAGAAGCTTGTGCTATAGAAGCACATGAATTCTCCTGGTAGCTGTTAGAAACCTGAATGCAACATACAGGCCTGTTTCCTGCTTTATTATAAAAGTGGCTCTGTCCTTTGTTTAATGGAGCCTGCTATGCACAATTCCTTGAAGCCAGCATGTGAAAGCTTTACTACTGCTTGCTTCCTGGTATTTTCAACTCTCACCAGCTAGACTGCTAATATGAGGCAGAGCATAAAACTCTGTCTCCAAGCTACAGGCATGAGGATTTAGAAAATGTAAGATGGGGCAGTAAGTCTTATGTTTTCAAGTCAGTAAGACTCATTCAGCACTGACTTTGCATGAACACTTATTTATTTATTTACTTATTCGAGTGAGCAACAACTCTCTAATCACTTTAACATAGTAGGAGGAAAACCTTTCTCATCTTCTGCTCAGCCAGAGACTATGATACTTTCATCAGGTCTGCAGTTAAGTACAATTCTTCCCTCAAACAACTTTTCTATAAGACCCAGTCACCGGTGCTACTTGACGGTCTCATAACTTTCTAATGGCTCTGCAGTTTTGTGGGTTGTTTGTTTTTGTTTTCCCCTGAGGGGGGCTGCAGACCAATGGAGAAAAACAACTTGCACAAAAATAAGCTGAATATAATGATAAATCCAAATGTGGTTTTTTTATAGGAGGAAATCTCTCCCTCAGCATCAAGAGAATCCTTTAAAATATCCTGAAAACCCAGCCAGCTTCTTTCCTTTTCTCCCTAAGATGACAGATCCCAATCTAAAGCCTTGCTAGGATATAAATCAGTTCTGTTTCAAAGCTCACTGTGCCCGCATTAGGTGAAGAAGAATGGGTGATCGTGTGCTCAGACCTCACACTTCAGTACCCACTGGTTTGACTCTACCTTCCTACAGGTTTTACATTAGCAATCCTTTTAACATAACATTTTTGGAATCTCTTTGTCAGTGAAACACTTTGGTGCCCAGGGCAGCATATCAATTTGCATTCCAGGTTCTCCCTGCCTGGTAATATTGGTTGGACACCTTCTCTCTTTTTCTCTGAAAATCTCTGAACCAGGGCTGTGGCTGCCAGAGTATGAAGTAGTAGGGATGCTCTATGTCTGCTCTTGTGCAGTCTTTGTATCCCACTCTTTCTAAGGCTCCACAGAACGTGCCCATCACAGCAATACAGGAAATACCACAAGTTCATTTAATTAAACCAAGAAATAAGATACAAAAAAAGAAAAGTTTCCAGACAACAAATTCTAAGGCATGATGTTGACTATTGATGGAACAAGATAAAAATACACTCAATTTTTCCATTCGGTATCTGTAACATTCAGGAATATTGAAAGTTGGTAAAATAAGCTCTAGCCATTACTATTAACAGAACAGTATTTTCCTTAGTGAAATTCTGGATTTATTGATAGTCATAATTTTCTGATAGCCTGAAAGGATGCTTTGCTGTTTGTTTTGCATTCTCAGACTAGGTCTCTGCTGGGTAATGTTATTATAATAATAGCTACCATGGAGGGAACAAACAGTGTCATTCATGAAACAGAGGTAATAAAGCAGCTACAATGAATTATAAAAACTGCTTTGACATTTCCTTGATTTGATGCCTTAATCATAAGGAAGCATGCAGTCAATATTGAAAAGCGCTCAGGATTCTTGGACCTCATCCTAAACTGAATTATACTAGGACTTGTCCCAAGCTTTTTAAACAGGCAAATGTTGTTTTAATAAATATCTACATTAACACTACAAGAGAGACCTTTAGCTAAACATTTCGGGGACCCCTGAATTCTTTAATTTTGTAATTGATTAAAATTAATTTAATCAATCTTCCCCCAAGGTCACAGCATTAACTCTGCTTTACATCGCTCACTGTTCTTTGGAGGACCGAAGGGTGACCTGCTGACACACTTTCCTTCATGTGGCCATCTTTTCTGCCTGGATGTGGCAGGCTCAGATCTCCTGAAGTTCATTGGCGAGGTTGGTGAGACAGTGAGATGCGTGAACACACATAACATTTCACAGATAGTGAAAGGAAAAACTGAGAGCAAAAATGGCTGTTTTGCCACAGTGCTGCACACTCTCAACACACAGGTTTGAGCAACGATGTTACAGCCTCACTCTAACTTCTCAAGAGTTTATTCAATAAAAGTGAGATGCCATTAATTCTTAAAGTACAGCCGTTGCTGTGGCACACTCAACAATAACCTCTGTAAGACAGTACGAGTGTTTTTGTAAGCAGAATGTCCTGCAGTGTTGGCTGGCATAAATCATCTTTTGGCAGGTTGTCATTACATTGCTCATTCTTATGAGCTTCTGAAATCCACTGCACCTAAAATATTGTGTGCTCTCCAAGTCATGGGGGTGAGGAGTTAATAAGATAGTATGGTGGATAAAGACTGAACATCTGTAATTTTGTAAGCACAGGATGGGTATTTTAATCAACTGCAAGTTCAGTGTGCAGGTCTACTAAAAAGAAGACTTGAAGAGAAACCTAAGGCAGAAAATATGAATATTATAAAGTAATTTATTCTAGTTTTTGCTTCCTTCTAAAGACTGTAGGTAGTGTGCTTCAGAAAGAATTAACCACTCTTGGTATTACATCAACTTCAGTAAGCTGTAACACCACAAATCAGTCAGAATCTGTGCTTCAGATTAAGTTCAGAAGAGCTGAAGTATTTCAAGACATGAGCAATTCTTATGTGTAACACTTGCTGTCTCATGCTGCAAATCAAGACCTACTGTAAACTAGAGAACTGCCCCAGAAGACAGACTTAGACGAGGTTAAAAGAAAACACTGATCCGAGCAAGACATTGGTGAAAGATGAATGCTACCAACTCAGAGGGAGCCACCATCAGGGAAGAGAAGCAAGGCAGCACGCATTTAGGAAGCCCTGGCCTTTTCCCACAGCAGCCCATTACACCTGAGCTCTGCAGAAGTGAGGGAAAAAGAGTACGGGCTGCTGCTGTTGTGTCAAGTGAGGGACTTTGCAATTAAGGTATAAACACAAAGATTAAAAATGGCTTAAAAAATCCCATTTTCCCCATTGTTTCCATTTCAGATATTTTTAACAATAGCAAGGCTTTATAGAAAGGAAGGTCCAGCTTAAGGCAGCATTCACAAACTTCCCTTTTCAGGTGAGGAAGAGAAGGCAAGATGGCAGAGGTTCCCTTCCCACCAAGTAGGGATAAAGCTACAACACTCACGAGGGGTGTGGGGGCCCAGATTCACTTATCTCTTCCCTTGAGGGGAAGACTAGAGGCTTCAGACTCTATTTTGTTTACCAGACATAACAATAAAACAATACATTTTACTTCCCTGGTTTCTTTGGAGCTCTCAATTTTTGGAATGCTTTTTCTTACATCCTGACACAATATTACTAAAGTGGTAATATTGGCTACTGCTATTCAGACTGTTCTATGAGATCCATATTTTAAGATGTTAAAGAACACTATCGGGGCTGATGAAGGGAAAAATAAGAAATATAGCTCTTTTCTTGTTTTCTGGTTATTTAGTATTATCTTCCATACACTTTCTTTCTTTGATGCAGCATATTTGCCAAAGACATCTAGAATGCAGAAAGAGGCCCCTTTTATTACTTGATACATGGAAATATTCAGAATATATTGGGGGCTTTACCAAGGAACAAAGAAATTTAAGGAAATACATACACATATAATCCTTCTTACTTTCTTTTTCATTCTTGCCCCACCAATGAAAAGTGCAGTCTTGCTACTATAAATGAAAAGTATGACCATGAAAAGAGCTTCATATTTAAAGCATCATGAAATAAAAATCTTTAGAAATGAATCACAGTATATACGGCTACTATGCCTAACAGACACTGAGTGTTATTACTGCCGGCAAAGAAAGTTCACACAAACTTAGCGGCACGACTTTTGGCTACACAGAGATGCTGCACAACATGAGATATGCAAATTCCATAATATGAAGCAAAGAATCTGCTTTATTACCTTAGCCTTGAATTACAAAAACTTGTTGTTGAAATACGTTCATCTAATACTTTTTTCCCACCTTGAAAGATGCTTAACTCAATATATGAGACAATTTGAATGGCTTCAATCACACACAACAAGACCTCTTCTTAGATAACCTTGCCTTGGCTTAGTCTCTCTAGCCGAGCAGTTGGGAGCTCTGTTTTGCAGTTGAAATGACTCAATCCTTTTAAAGATTACTATTTAGTCTATTTTGTTTATTAGGTGACTTTATGCAATAGATATCCCCTTCTGAATTGAACTAACCAGAACGGCTATTTCAGGCTGCCCAAGCTTCTAATATTTCTAGAATAAGCCTTTCTGGGCTGACCAGGCCTCTGGTGGTCTCACATCTCTAGGAGACGATCCTACAGGAACTACATCACCCCATCACCCTACCGTGGTACTTCGTGAGAGATAGGAGACACCTAATTCAAAACAGCAGCTAACTTCAGAACGATTAAGACTGCAGTGATTAACCAAACTGTTCAAACATTTGACTGCAAACCCAAGAGGAAAACTCTGATAATTAAGAAGTGTGAATTTAAATGCATGGCAATGCATTCCCCCCACAACATCCTTCTCTCTAAACTGGAGAGGTATGGATTTGATGGGTGGACTGTCCGGTGGGTGAGGAATTGGTTAGATGGTCGCATCCAGAGGGTAGTGGTCAACGGCTCAATGTCTAGATGGAGACTGGTGACGAGTGGCGTCCCACAGGGGTCCGTATTGGGACCGGTACTGTTTAATATCTTCATCAATGACACAGACAGTGGGATCGAGTGCACCCTCAGCAAGTTTGCAGACAACACCAAGCTGAGTGGTGCGGTCGACACGCCAGAGGGACAGGATGCCACCCAGAGGGACCTGGACAAGCTTGAGAAGTGGGCCTGTGTGAACCTCATGAGGTTTAACAAGGCCAAGTGCAAGGTCCTGCACCTGGGTCGGGGCAACCCCGGTATCAACGCAGGCTGGGGGATGAAGGGATTGAGAGCAGCCCTGCCGAGAAGGACTTGGGGGTACTGGTGGATGAAAAGCTGGACATGAGCCAGCAATGTGCGCTCACAGCCCAGAAGGCCAGTCATAGCCTGGGCTGCATCCAAAGAAGCGTGGCCAGCAGGTCGAGGGAGGCGATTCTCCCCCTCTACTCTGCTGTGGTGAGACCCCAGCTGGAGTCCTGCATCCAGCTCTGGAGCCCTCAGCATAAGAAAGACACAGACCTGTTAGAGCGGGCCCAGAGGAGGGCCACGAAAATGCTCAGGGGGATGGAACACCTCTCCTATGAAGAAAGGCTGAGAGAGTTGGGATTGTTCAGCCTGGAGAAGAGGCGGCTTTGGGGAGACCTTATTGCAGCCTATTGGTACTTAAAGGGGGCTTATAAAAAAGATGGGGACAAACTTTTTAGCAGGGCCTGTTGTGACAGGACAAGGGGGAATGGCTTTAAACTAAAGGGGGGTAGATTTAGACTAGATATAAGGAAGAAATTTTTTACGCTGAGGGTGGTGAAGCACTGGCACAGGTTGCCCAGAGAGGTGGTGGATGCCCCATCCCTGGAAACATTCCAGGTCAGGTTGGACGGGGCTCTGAGCAACCTGATCTAGTTGAAGATGTCCCTGCCCACGGCAAGGGGGTTGGACTAGATGACCTTTAGAGGTCCCTTCCAACCCAAACTATTCTATGATTCTATGATTTAAAGGCTGCATGTATCAAACATTCATGTGGGTGCATTTCATGCAGAACTAGTGTATTCATTTATCTCCCTGAAACTCTTCTGCATTCTTGCATATGGCAGGATATGGGGGAAAGCAATATGTAAAGGATCAGTCCCGTTTCATTTTATGAGAACAGTAACAGTCCCACAATATTTTGTGGGTTCCTACCTACAAAATCTTGTACTGGTACTCAGTGGCTTTTTTCCAAGGACCTCCTCAAAAATTTTGAAGCGTTCAAGAACATCTTCAATGTTTATTATAACAGTCTGAACTTACTGAGCCGTTTTCAACAGGGAAATTTGACTAAATCAGTGACACCAAAAGGCAATTTCTAGCCCATCAACCTTGGTGTGTCATTCTATTTTAGGGTGTCCTAAAGTGATCAGATGAAGCATTTATCAGATAAAGTTCACCTGGATGGTGACACGGCATCTCTACCCTTTTCCCTTTTGTTATAATTCCCATTATGACTCTCACCAAAGAGCTTTCTCAAATGAGAAGGCATCAATACAACTATGAAGAGAGATCAGAAAGATGCAGTACAAGCTGGCATTTTGTGGCCATGGCAGTCAGTTAGCTTGAACTCCTCAGGAGAGACAGAGCACTACTGACAGCTACATAGCAAGTCCTTTTTCAGCAAGCTGCTGAAACTTCAGTGGTCTGGAACTGTCTGGGAGTTTTTTTACAATGGTCAGCAATTTTGCTTTTTCTTGTCTTCTTAACCTAAAGACCATGCTCTCCAGAGTATGAGGAGGCTTAGCATGTGACATACCTCTTGCTCTCTATTCTTTCTAACAGTATGGTGTTCTATCCCTTTTTTTTTTTTAATACTTCCTAGCTATTTTATTTAATACTTCCTAAACTATTCACACACAACCTCCACATAGTGTGAGAAATGATAGAAAACCTAGACTTTGCTCTCAAGAGAGACTATCTAGTGTCCCCGAGAGTTCTGCTCTCTCACATGCCAACTCAAGACAGATGTTTCACAGGAATAAGACACCTCTCCTAAAGCTGGAGAACAAATAGATAAATAAATAGATGAGTAAATAAATGTTGGCTCAAGCACTTCTTTCCTTCTATGTCTCTGAACATTCAAAAAATAAATTGATTAATATCTTCAAGTTATGATGAATCACACGATTTTTCTAGGATCGGTAGAAGTGGCAAAGCTGGAACACTTCACCTTTCTTGAACACAGAACAGTAAAGGAAAAAGGAAGGCATTATAAATTGAAGGGTCAGAAACATAATTTTATGGTCCTGCCTAGTCTTGGCTCACCCATAAGGTCAAACCTATCAATTGATCAAAAAAAAAGAGGTTTTCTTTTTGAGGTCTTGACAATGCAGGTCTTGCCAAATATACTCATTACAGCTCTTCCTTTTTTTCTTTCTTTATCGGAATGATGCTGTCAAGTTCAGTATGAGAGCTACTATAAAAGCCTAGATCTTTCTCTATCAGAGCAGAAAACATGTGTTGGTAACAAGACAGCGTGTTGATTTCTTCTGACTAAAAGTTGAATCTTGAAGGCTCACTTTGTTCAACAGCCAGAGACAGCAACCGCAGCCTTCATTTTCTGCTGCAACCTACCAAACTTTGACTCAACTCATACCACACTTTCTTGTAACATATGATGATCTCTGTCATGAAGGATTGATTTGTTTCCCCACATCTTATCCAACTCTTTCTCTTCCCTCATTTCCACAACTCCTTATGGATCATATTGATCATACTTTGGGTATGTGTGATATGTTTATAATTTTATCTGAAGATATTCTGTAGGACAGAAGTTAAACACATCACTATAATGCTCTGCTATTTTTGCTTTTTGACTACACTGGTACTAGTTTCCTCCACAGATTTTGCCCCTTGATCTATACGCAGGGAAGAGACGAAGGTGTGTGTCTGGGGCATCAGGCAGTTTAACGTCAGTTGCTTGTAAGCCAGGTTAGTCAGTAACGTATTCAGAGCCTATGAAAGCCGACAGGATCCTCCACAGCTGTAAACCTCTCCGGCAGCAATCGTCAAGAACATCTTTCCATACCCTCCGCGCTGCTGAGATGTGGACCCACCTTTTCAAGACGTTCTGAAATTCTCCTACGCTAACTGAATGCGCCCCATTGGGTTTTAGTTCTTTATTTTTTGTATTTTGTTTTGCAGCAGAGACAGAGAGTATTTGACCCAAAGACAAAGGCCAGATCAGCCCGTTTCACACAGCTGCTTGTTGAGCGGACATTTATTTAAAACTCTTCCTGTCAGAACAGAATGATCTATTAGTACCACAAAATGGCACGATGCCCAGAGACAGATTTTGAGAATTTCTGCTTTCATGAACAGGAAGACATTTTCAAGACTAATTTATGAAACAGAGAACAAAATGTATCTTTAAAACCTCTTAACACAGCCATAAAAATATATTGCTTTTAAACACCTATGATGTTACTCAATTAATGGATTGGTATTGCTACTCTCAATTTATAAATTCCAATTTATAAAACTCTCAGCCTCTTTCTCCTACCCTTAGTTTACCCTTCTTGTTCTCATGCTCCCCTTTTTATTAACCTCCAGCTTTTATAGATTATTAAAGAAAGTCAGAAATCTTCTCTGGCAGTTACACTGAATTGTATTTTAAATAATGTACTCACTTTTCCCCTTAGAGCTGAGTTTCAGCTATTCAGAACTTGGAACAATCTAAGGGCATGTCCATTTTTGTAAAAGCAATGAAATCAAAGATGCTAAAATTACAAAATATGTCATTAATTAGTTTCAGACAGAAATTTATCCATTATTGTTATACAGAATTGTCACTTTTAGTTAATGGTAGTTGGAAAATGACATTCTGCTTATGAAGAAACTATGATATTTTCTAAATATCATATCAGGAAGAAAGCCAAAGTATTCAGATCTCCCAGCTAATAAAACCTCAAAGAAATGTTTGTTTCAAAGACATTCAAATATTTCATTTTCATGCAGTCAAACCTTTTGTGAATACTGAAATGCAGGATGTATTAAGTAATACATTTAAAACACAATGAAACAAATACTAAGTACTATATCTAGATGGCCTGAGAGAATAATTTTAGACTTTTTTCTGAAATAACATGTTATTTCAAAATAAACAGATTTCAGTAAGACAGATGTCCCTTCAGACAACTCTCCAGTGAAAATTATAACCAGTTCTAGTCTCTTCCTCCCTCATAGTCCATTTGCTTATTCAAAAGATTGAGCAAATCAAAGGGGGGAAAGTTGATTTATTATTATTGTTAATATTATTTTATATTTAGAAACCATTACTTTTAGGAAAAAGAGGATTAGCATGTGAGACCCAATTAATCCTCAGACATCTGCAACAGCATTTCCACCCTTTTTTTTTTTTTTTAATTTTTTATTTCAAGGAGATGTTCAGGTCATATAAAATTACCTCTTTTCCAGAAATAGCTCAAGTTTGGCTTGGTTTTATAGTATTGTTCTCTTTGACCTTTTTTGCCCTTTTTTTTTTTAAATAACTCTTGTGTTTATTAAGGGATCTACGCTTGTCTTTATGTCTAAGATAAATTCAACCAATTCTTGGAAAGAAAAGTAGCAGCCTCAAAAGAAAACTAGAGACGTAACATAATCTGATGGCTGGTCGGTATACATGCACTCCCACGCAGAAACACACTAATCGTGATCAATAAAATACCATCTGTCAAAAACATGTAATGTAACTCCTAAAGAAGGCCTAATGAGTAAAAAAATGGGAAAAAAGTTTTCTTAGTGGGCTTTAGAGAAGAAAGACTCATTTATAAATCACTCTCTGGTTTGTGGATTAAGAGGGGAGCTACCACAGTCTGGAGAGGTTTTATATTTTATCCTTAAGCTTTTCAGCAGTACACCTTTTTGTGTTGAATTTCTCCTTCTGTCAGGCCTCCCTCCCTCCCTCTCAAGCATTTTCCTGTTTTTCTGTATTGGTTATGTTCTCTTGCTGTTGTTCTTCTCCAGACCTTTCATGTACCATCAGTGGTGAGGCTACTTGTTTCTGTTGCTAACTCACGCTATATGAACAATATCCACAGAACCACCTCTCCTCTAAACCTCACAAGCAGACATTTTTTGCACAAACACAAACAAAACCAGAGTTGGAGATCTCACAAATCAAGTTCAAATCCACTCATGTAACTTCCAATATATTTCTTCTTGTAGTGGGGTCAGAAACTCTGAAGATGTCCCTCCTAAGTCACATGGTCAACACCTGAAACATAGCTGTGTCAGCAAAATGTATGTATGTTCATTTTTTTTCCCTGTTAAACGTTCAAAAACTTGCTGGAAGGACGGACCATGCAGTATTATTTACTTCATGTATTCCAAATACAATTCTGTTCTATAAAACAAATAAATCGAGACTGGCTTTCAAGCACACAGATGATACAAATAATGAACAGTGGGGTTTAAAAAAATCACACTTTCAAGTTCTTTTCTATAAGCATGAAGATAATAAATGTATTCTTGTTAACATAATAAAATTAAGTATCATTTATACTCACAAGAGTCTAGGTGTTTGCTATTTAGGAATGATACCACACAGCATAAGAATATGAGAACAGTGGAAGAGTTAGGAATGCTAGGCATCAGTCTGTAGCCTACCATAACTGGCTTGCCCCATAGTTTTTAAAATGGCAGTTCCTCTAAATAAAGATCACAGCCTTTTCAAAAGCAAACCAAGGCCATATTCAGATCTCATTTAAAGCGGTATTAATCTAGGAGAAATCCATCGATCAAATTTAACCTTATCCCTATTTTCTGCTGCATTTATAAAAATTTCTTAACATACATACAACTACTCTAAATCTACTCAGAATGCAGGCTATTAATTTTCTAAATTATTCATACAGATTTGGTTTTATTCCTTTACTAGTTTTCCCTCAACTGTATTTCCTATTTATGCATGGGCTTTATTCTTTCTACATTGCTAAAGTTGTGCATTTTCATAATGCAGAAACTTTCAAGTGGCAAGGTGATAGATAGACTACTTGGAATGTTACTTTTTAGATGCTTATCTTGGGGAGGAATAAACAGGAATGAGAAAAAATATTCCAAATCTGGAATAATTTCAGAATCTTCCAGTTGATCTTTTTGTTTACCAATATGTGATCACAATGCTGCTGGGAGTGGATGGAAAGTAACAGGGGACAATTCTGCTAAAAAAAAAAAAAAAGAAAAGGGTTTATCAGGAAATGTAAGTTCCAGTGTAGTTGTGCAAGAGATGAAATAAATACCAATGCATTGCAGAACTCATAAATTTTAGTCCTCAGGGCTTGCTGTTACTTCTTGCCTTCTGCTTTCTGAATATTGATAGCTTATATTTTCAAGCTTTTCTCTGAAACAATGAGCTAGAAAACTAAATTTCTTTTTAAAAAAGGATGTTCTTAGTCACATGACTATAAAACAAAGCTTTAAGGAAAATGTTAATTATCTCAGACTTGTGAAAAAAATCTGAACTGCTGAGATCATTGAACCTGCACTCATTTTGAAAGCATTCTTAAACTGTAGGTCTATTACTTCAAATGTATAAATATATTCATTATAATTTCCTGTCTTATGCCCTAAGAGATCCCCGATGAGATCCATCTGCAAGTCCTGAAGGAACTGGCGGATGAAGTTGCTAAGCCACTATCCATCGTATTTGAGAAGTCATGGCAGTCCAGTGAAGTTCCCACTGACTGGAAAAGGGGAAACATAACCCCCATTTTTAAAAAGGGAAAAAAGGAAGACCCGGGAAACTACAGGCCAGTCAGTCTCACGCCTGTGCCTGGGAAGATCATGGAACAGATCCTCCTGGAAGCTATGCTAAAGCACATGGAGGACAGGGAGGTGATTTGAGACAGCCAGCATGGCTTCACCAAGGACAAGTCCTGCCTGACTAACCTGGTGGCCTTCTATGGTGGAGTGACTACATCAGTGGACACGGGAGGGGCTACAGATGTCGTCTGTCGGGACGTCTGTAAGGCCTTTGACACGGTCCCCCACAACATCCTTCTCTCTAAACTGGAGAGGTATGGATTTGATGGGTGGACTGTCCAGTGGGTGAGGAAGTGGTTGGATGGTCGCATCCAGAGGGTAGTGGTCAACGGCTCAATGTCCAGATGGAGATTGGTGATGAGTGGCGTCCTGCAGGGGTCTGTATTGGGACCGGTACTCTTTAATATCTTCACCAATGACACAAACAGTGGGATCAAGTGCACCCTCAGCAAGTTTGCAGACAACACCAAGCTGAGTGGTGTGGCCGACACGCCAGAGGGACGGGATGACATCCAGAGGGACCTGGACAAGCTCGAGAAGTGGGCCTGTGTGAACCTCATGAGGTTTAACAAGGCCAAGTGCAAGGTCCTGCACCTGGGTCGGGGCAACCCCGGTATCAACGCAGGCTGGGGGATGAAGGGAGTGAGAACAGCCCTGCCAAGAAGGACTTGGGGGTACTGGTGGATGAAAAGCTGGACATGAGCCAGCAATGTGCACTCACAGCCCAGAAGGCCAATCGTATCCTGGGCTGCATCAAAAGAAGCGTGGCCAGCAGGTCGAGGGAGGCGATTCTCCCCCTCTACTCTGCTCTGGGGAGACCCCACCTGGAGTCCTGCGTCCAGCTCTGGAGCCCTCAGCATAAGAAAGACACGGACCTGTTGGAGCGGGCCCAGAAGAGAGCCACAAAAATGCTCAGGGGGATGGAACACCTCTCCTGTGAAGAAAGGCTGAGAGAGTTGGGGTTGTTCAGCCTGGAGAGGAGAAGGCTTCGGGGAGACCTTATTGCAGCCTATCAGTACTTAAAAGGGGGCTTATAAAAAAGATGGCAGCAAACTTTTTAGCAGGGCCTGTTGCAACAGGACAAAGGGGAATGGCTTTAAACTAAAGGGGGGTAGACCAGATGACCTTTAAAGGTCCCTTCCAACCCAAACTATTCTACGATTCTATGATTCTATGATAATCCCATAAACTAAGCTGAAACAGAGTAGCACAAAAGTACTCCTGATAAACATACAAACACAGTGTTTCAAAATACCCTCTTTTGCACTGGCTGAGGAGTTAAATGTACCTTGTCAAACACTTGGGGACTCAACAGATCAAAATTTTGAGACATGAAAGGAAGGAGTGAAGGGACAGCCTCACAAGATGTGGCAGTTACCCACACTTACCCCGGTGCTCTACAAACACACTGTGAAACAGGCACTGCCCACAAACACATACCATTCAGCTGTGCATCGGATACAAGGGGGTTTTTTTAGCTGCAAAACAATTGTTCTTAGGTTCCTAATAACACAACTGTGAATCTGTATATTCATGACTATTCTGTAATATTAAAAAAAACAACCAAAAACCCCAACCCAAGAACAAACCACACACACACGGTGGCTTCAAGCCTGCAACAGTTCACTGGCCATGCCCTCACTGGCTATAAGCTCTTCATACACACGAAGCCCCAAATGCCAGCGAGAGCCGTGCGTGGCCTCCTGGGATGGGACGGGTCAGCAGCTCCAAGCTGGCACAGCTCACCCAGCTACCTTGGCACCATCGTTCCACTTGCCTGCAAGGAGGCTCCTAGCAGAGTGGCCAATCTGACCTGGTGCTAGTTTTGCCCTTGCTTTATTCTCCCTGTCTCTGCTGGGACAGTTCACAGGTTGAAGGTCACAACTCTATTTTGGTCCCTACATAACAGCGTAAGGTCTCTCAAACCAGAATACTTAGATGTTGCAAGTAGTTTCCAGTATAAACACAAAAACAGGACTGGAGGGAAGAGGAAGATTTTTAGTTCTCATCTGTTTTAAAGTAACAGGGAAGATGTGTGACAATGAGCAAATGCCCAAATAAATGTATTAAACCTCTGTAAATTCTTCCATGAATATTACACAATATGTAACACCAACAAAATTTTTAAAACATGGCACTGAAGTAATAAAAAGTCATATTTCTCTTAACACATAAAGCATTATGCTTTACAAGACAGTTTCCAATTTCTACCTCCAAACAATACAGCTTTCAAGTTGAGAATATTTGAGCTGAATCTCTTAACCTCACTAAAACAACTGCAGTGAATCAAATCACAGTGAAACGATATGTCTTCCTACGCAGGCACATAGCTCCCACTGAATGCCCTAAGAATTGGACATGCTCAGAGACAGGCCATACTCAGCTTCTTCAGCTTGACTATGACCACAGCTGCACCGTGTATCTTGGACAAGCATGAAAATCTCAAAGAGAGAAAGGCTTCTTTTGCATGGGCTGTAATTTCCATGACTCACGGGTAAATCAGCTTCCCTATGCTTCTTCAAAGAGTGCAAACTCTGTAGCTTCCCATTTCTTGTCTGCTCATTTGTGTGGCTACACATCTGTTAAATTGTTCCTGAAATCAAAGGCATTCAATGCCCAAAACTAATATTCTTCACCATGAATAAATATAAGAATGCAGGTTTTCACTACAAAAAAACCCACCTTTTTATAAGGTGCTTAAAATAAGGGCAGTAAAAGTCCTTCATAAAGTAAGTTAGACGGCAGTAGCCGAGTTTCTCTGCAGCCAAGTCGCACAGCTCCTGTACTTCACTGCGAAAGTTCACCTTGCTCAGCTTCAGTCATCAGAAACATCTCACCAGAAGAATGTGTTCATGACCAGAAAAAAGGTCCAGTTCTTTTTGAAAGCCACTAGATCTGTATCAGGCCATGAGATACTTTGTACTTCTAAAAGTAGTTGGTAGCATGATTTCCTATTCAAGATGGCATTATGTCTCATACTGTGACAGTGACAAATACTGAACATTGGTGCTTTTGCTGGGTTGTGGGCTGGAAACTACCATTTTTTTCTAGTTTAAAAAAAAAAAGGTGTTCAAAAGAAATAATGTTCTAAAAAGAGAGAGAAGGGCTGAAGATGCACCCAGTGTCCCACAGACTGTATCTGAAGGAATGCTTTTCTTGTGTTGACTAGCAAACAGAGAAGCGATGCTGAAAAGAGAAATTAAACATTTATGAGGAAAAGATGAATGAGCTTTAAAAAAATTATACTAAAGCTGTGCCATTTGTCAGGGTTTTGAAGGAATCCTGAGAATGAGAGCTTAGGGGCTTTGAGTAGCCCATTATATAGGTTCCTCCACCCCCCCAATTCATGGGGTAGCTTATATTTTGCAGCTAACTTTCTTCAGACAGTTTTGTCAATTCTGGACTTTGTTTTTCTGCTTAGAAAGGTTTTATTCAAACACTGTTGCAGGTGGTCCACACTTAAGAGTAAAAGAAACCTCCCAAAACTGTGCAAAAAAGATTAGCTCTGGTTCATATTTTTACCACAAATATTTTGCCAATATTTTAAATTTTTTCTTTAATAAAACAGGCAATTTAGCCCAATTAACTGAGTGGTCCCAATACAAAAAATGGATTCAAATAAAAAAAAGTTTGCAGGTACCTAAGCTGAGATAAAAGTACAGTTTTAAATTTCAGGGATATTTTTATTATCTCTAAGCAGGTGACAGTTACTGCCAGGTATAAGAACTATCTTTCTTCCTCCACTCCAGCCTTCAGTCTTCTTTAACTTTTCTAAGCTTTGAAATGAAGATGTTCTTAATACCAGAGAAAGAGGCTTTGCATATGAAACGAATGATTAAACTTGCATGAGATGCATCCATTTTGGAGACGAGGGATTGCATGAAAGAAAGATACACTGTGATCTTTTCCTTCCTGTCACTTTCATATTAAAACAAACGCTGTATCATTATTGGGAAGGGTTTGTCCAAGGTCACTCAATTGTTCAGCACTTACAAGCTGGCAGCCCATCACAGGCAGAAGTGGCACATTTCATCATTATTGATGCTGGCAGTCTCCACCCTCGCTAATGCTACTTGTTCTGACAGCCTGTCCCTGGCTTGTCGCAGGCGAACGTAATTAATTCTTTGAGCTGTGCCTCAGATCCTCAGCTGAAGAGAGCTGTTTGATGCTAGACCACAACTAAGTACCAAATGGTGTCATGCCTATTACAGAACATGCAAGTCAACAACTACTGTTTAATTAGGCTTAAATCCTCCCATCCAAGGCACAACATGAACGCCAAGCCATGCGCTGGGGATGTCTGAAGGAAAGTACCTCGCCTCCTCCCACGTGTGAAATGGCTGAAGGGCGGCCTTCTCGTTGCTGTTGTAGCCCCCAAAGAGGGCTCCCTCTTGGATGACGTTGGTCGCATCTTCAGGATATGAGTGAATGACTCAATTAACTCAGCTTCTGCTGTAACTGTGAGGCAGAACTACACAAGCCACAGGATGTCCTGGCTCTAGAGCCTCGCAGAAAATTGCCTCTGCTCTGCAAACATTAAAAACATTTTTTCCTATTTTCTTTATTATTCCTCTTCAAAATTTGTAGTTGTATCTGAAACTGCTGAAACTTGACACTATTTAAATGACAACTGGACTTACTAACATGAAACTAAGTAATTGAGTTTTCAGCCAAAAACTTAAATACCTTTAAAACATGAACATTTTGGAGATGAAAAAGAATTCTGGTTAAAAGACTCATAACATTACATTGACTATCATTTTAACCGCATAGGTCAAAATACGTATCAATTAGTATGTTCAAAAACAGGAGAAGAAAACAAGTGTTTCACAAGCTGCAAAGCCCTGAAAAAGTTTTGCCCAGGCTTTCAGTAACAATTATAACATTCCCTACTTTCAAGGGACTTTATCCCTTTATGAAGAACTTCTTCTTGAGGTGGAGATGCCTTCACTAGTTCATTTGAAAATATTTAGATTTTACTACTCGAAAATTCCAGAGATGTATGATTTAATACTATTTTTAAAAATACTGAATATTCTTTTAGTTAATGTGTAGCTCACTGAATATGCCAAATTCATAAACACACCTGGAATGCCACACACATTATAGATAGAGAGAACAAAGTATGCACTGCTGAGGTTGTTTGTCTGCTAGGAACTGCTGTTCCATAAAAAAATCCCGTAAAGAAAAGCCCGCTCCGTGATGTTAGTAGAACACACAAAAGCCATCGACTACTAACATCTTATAGTTATGCTTCTTTTCAGTAGCTTGACAATTCAAAACTAGCATTGATTTAAAACTCCCGTTCTGGTAAGGATCAATACATAAAACATATCTCTGTAAGTATTGTTTGCTGAGGAAAACATTAAAAAACAATAACAAAGATGAAAGCACTTCTTTTGTGAAGATATGTTGGGCTCCTGTTAGGAAGACATTTTTTAAAAAAAAGAATTTGTAAAGGGGGCGTATGCGTATTTATGTAGATACCTTCACACTTTGCAATTATGTCCATTTTATTATACATGAGTTTTACTTAGTCTGAGCAAAGCTCACTATCCACAGACTGCCCCTTTTCCCCCTTTATTATGACATACATAACAAATTTTTAGTTTGACAGATAAACAGGTGTATTTTCCAGAAAAAGGTTTAACAAATGTGCTCTAAAATGAAGATGGTCTGTTTACAAAACTACCGCATGAACATGACCCCCTTAAATTGTTTGAAAGTAAAAACTTCATTAAGACCTCAATCCTGGACATAATTTATTAAATGTCATTAATAGTTATATTCTTGTAAGAGACTCCTTATAGAAAAGCCCGATAAAATCAAATCCATTGGGCTGCCTAGCAATTACTGTGAAAGTCCAGATAGTTTAACAGGGAATTTTTCCTTTTTAGAGGCTGGGGGCTTTTCTTGCTTTCATATGGGGTTCTATATCCAGCTCATAACTCTCTTCTAATTGCTAGCACATGGTTAAAAATGTAATAGAAAAGCTTTTATTTTCTACTAAATCCTTGATAGCTTCTTCAGGAAGGGCTGAACCCTAAATATTTAAGATTAGTTTCAATAACCATTTTTTTACTGTGCCCATAAAAAGCTTACAGGCTCCATTTTCTTCCCTTGCTACCATTCCCATATGGAATGTTTAGCACAGACTGATTCTTCCCCAAATGCTATACTGAACCACAGGAATAACCCACTTCCTGATTCTGTGTTCATGGACATCAGAGAATTTTTGTAGTGATGTAAATTAATCCTGAATCAGATCATAGTCTACACGCCTGAAGGCCCATTTTTACCCAGGTGCTGATGGCCTTGTCCAGCTTTTCAGAAATGCTCCAAATCACAGTTAGGATAACTAACAACTAGCAAAAATTTGGTTTTAACCTGACAAGAAAAATTCAATTTCAGGTCAAAAAAAAAGTTTCAAGGATCACCTTCTTCAAGTTCAAGAATGGTCCATCCCAGCAAGAAGGAAACCAAGCAAAGGCAGCAGGAGACTTGCATGGATGAACAAGGAGCTCCTTACTAAACTAAAATGTAAAAAGTAGAGAGGTGGAAACAGGGCCAGGAGACCCAGGAGGAATACAGAGCCATGGTCTGAGCATGCAGGGATGTGATTAGGAATTTAGTGACGGACATAATGGGTAACAAGAAGGACTTCTACAAACAGAAGCCCTGGTGAGGAAGGACACAGAAAAGGCTAAAGTTCTCAACACCTTCTTTGCCTCAGTCTTTACTGGTGAGCCTTGCCTTCAGGAATCTCGGGCCCTGAGACCAAAGGGAAAGCCTAGTCCAAGGAAGACTTACCATCAGTGGAGCAGGATCAAGTCAGGGAACCCTTAAAATCAACTGGGCATAAACAAGTCCATGGGCCCTGACGGGATGCACCCATGAGTGCTGAGGGAGCTGGTTGATGTCACTTGCAAGGCCAACTCTGATAACCTTTGAAAGATCATGGTGACTGAGAGAAGTGCCCAAAGACTGGAGGAAAGCAAATGTCACACCTATCTTCAAGAAGGGCAAGAAGGACTCAGGGAATTACAGGCTGGTCGGCCTTACCTCAGTCCCTGCGAAGGTGATAGAGCAAATGAGTCTGGAAACCATTTCCACACACATGAAGGACAAGAAGGCGATCAGGAGTAGTCAGCCTGGATTTACAAAGATGAAATCATGCCTAACCAACCTCATAGCCTTCTTCAATGAGATGACTGGTTTGGTGAATGAGGGGAGAGCAGTGGATGTTGTTTATCTGGACTTTAGCAAGGTTTTTGACACTGTCTCCCATAACATCCTCACAGACAAGCTGATGAAGTATGGGCTAGATAAGTGGACAATGAGGTGAACTGAAAACTGGCTTAACTGCAAGGCTTACAGGGTTGTGATCAATGGCACAAAGTCCAGCTGGAAGCTAGTCACTAGTGGCATACCCCAGGCGTTGATACTGAGTCCTTTGCTGTCTAACAACTTCATTAATGACCTGGACAATGGGACAGCAGGCACATTCGACAAATTTGCAGATGATAAAACATATGATTGTGCTGCCATCCAGAGGGACCTTTACAGGCTGGAGAACTGGAAAGAGGAATCTCATGAAGATCAACAAAGAGAAATGCAAAGCCCTGCATTTGGGTAGGCGTAACCCCGGGCACCAGTACAGGTCAGGGTCTGACTGGCTGGAAAGCAGCTTTGTAGAAAAAGATCTGGGGGTCCTAGTGGACAACAAGCTGACCACAAGCCAGCAATGTGCCCTTGTGGCAAAGAAGGTAAATGGTATCTTGGGCTGTATTACACTGATGGAGGGGATCCTTCCCCTCTATTTAGCACTGGTGAGGCCACATCTGGAGTGCTGTGTCCAGTTCTGAGCTCCCCAGTACAAGAGATGCATACTGGAGTGAGTCTAGCAAAGGGCTACGATGATGAATAAGGGACTGGAGCATTTCTAATATGAGGAGAGGCTGAGCGAGCTGGAACTGTTTAGCCTGGAGAAGAGATGGCTTGGGGGGGAGATCTTCTCAATGTGTATAAATACCCGAAGGGAGGGTGCAAAGAGGATGGAGCCAGGGTCTTCTCAGTGGTGCCCAGTGACAGGACAAGAGGCAATGGGCACGAACTGAAACACAGGAAATTCCACCTAAACATCAGAAAAATCTTGCCAGAAAGCCCTCAGCCTTGAGCTGGGAGGGCTCTTTGTCTTCATTCCATTGAGCAGTGCATTTAGTCCCTACGTGGGTCTAGAAAAGACATTACAGACTCATTCATTGATACAAGCAAAAGGCAAAAAAGCCTACCTATTTATGCTGCTAGTTTAGTTTTCTAATGCCATTGTTCTTTCATACAGACACAGTGACTAACAGCTTTAATAACCTGTGAGCAGCCAGACTTGATTACAACTCTTTTCATTGTGTTATAAAATTCAGCTTCTTTAAAGAGAAAGCAGGGTTTCTACACAGCTGATCAGGAAGAAGAATTCCTGTTATATATGAAATTCCAACATATTAAAAAGTAATTCTGATTTGAATTGCAAATATAAAGTGATGAAATTCCTGTGAAGTGAAAATTTAAGAAAAAAAACACCACACAATTCATGCCCATGTACAAGCATCTTCTCAATTATAAACAGGCTTTAAGGAAGTAGTTGCTGGGGTTGAAGAAGAGATTGCACTCACTGGCCTAATAAAGTGTCTTTCCATCACCAACTACATTCTGAGTGACATAACTCAAAAATTCACCATGTTGGTTTGTTCTGATTCCTGTAAACTTCTAAAGTTAGTAAAAAACCACATCTCGCTAATTACATTTTGACAGCATTTAACAAGATGTATGAAAACTATTATCTTGTAATCTACAAGAAAACCAGATAAATCAAAATATTTCCACATTTTGTAGATACAAGACACAATGATATTTCTTACAAAAACCCCCAAACCCTCAGAAATGGCACATTTCCACAAAATGTTTAAATTTCATGAAAACTAAATATCAGAGAATAATTTGTTCAGTAAATACATTTCTGACCAATAACATCTGCAAGTAAAGGCATATCAATATCATCAAGAAGCTCTGCAGAAGACTTAGCTCTTTCTAGAGTTACCTTTCTGAGATTTGGTAGACTCTCAGTTGGCCACAACACACAAAACAGAAGGAAAATCAGTTTCAGGATTTAAGAACAGCTGAACGAAGGTCTTCACAATTCCTCGGGAACATGCCTTACCACAAACCAGCATGGGCATTGCTTGAGGGACAAGAAAGACAGTTGCCAACTTTTCCTTCTAGCTGTATTCTACCAGGCACATCAAACAGGAAAGAGACTCTTACGCGGACACATAAAGACTTCTGATGGACTTACTGGGAGAAGGAAATCATCTGTGTAAGATACCACCTCATAACAAATAACGTGGTCCTTATGGATTTTCCACATTTCCTGGAAGAATAGCTTCAATGCACAGAGGTTGGCTTGGACACCTTGGATCATTATTGCTGAGTTAAAGGGCAAAAAATGCTTTTCTGGAGGAAAACACTTGCAGCTCAGTTAAAGCCAAGAAAACAAAAATCTGAGACTAATAAAGTTGCTTCCTTTATAGAGGAATCCTCCCCTATGTGGACAGAGTGACATAATTATTTTCTAGTAAAACACTTCTCATAAAGATCTGTAGGCCATGGATAACTGGACATAAACTACGGTAGTTCCAAGGCTATGTAAGTTGTAATAAATCCTGTACAGCTTCAAAATTATCATACAGATGTCCTAATACCATTTTTACCTTTCTTCTTTTACTTTCATATTCCCTAAGCTCAGTACTAAGCACAGGTCATCCAGACCTGGGTTTCACCCGCACCAGCTCACCAAAACCAACCTGAGGTTTATTATTTATATATTCACTTACTGAAATAAGTAATAACATATTCAATGTACCGTGACACCTTGGCATTGAGCAGGCTCAGTTAAGATGAGAATACTGCTTTAAACTGCCACATTTATTTGGAGCATGGTGTTATAATTTACCTGTAGCATAATAGTACAGTATGGTAAATCCAAAGATTTCTGCTACTGCTAGTCAAGTCACACTGAGATACTAAAAATTAAAATGACCAAAAAAAAAGAAGCAGCAAGTACACCCACAACAAATTCTCCATAAAGGTAGTCTCTGGGGTTCTGGCAAGGGGGAGCTGAATCTCAGCACTTCTCACTGCTTCAAAGCAATGTTAGCCACTGTCATCAGACAATGCTAACTGAGCCTGGCGTTGCACTCAGCAGCCTCTGCTTGGGAGTGCCCTCCAAGGTCCTTACAAAATTTAAATGTTTTGTTCCATTACCACTAGCTGATGGACACAGAAAACTGACAAAATCCACTGAACAATCCACTGATGACAGACTGCTGATGCACATCTCCACAAAATCTTCCCAATAAAGAACGCATGCACACAAACCAATACAGAGGGCTCATATACCTCACAGTCGATGCTTACTCCCGTTCTTTTTCCCAAACACGCACCCTTCAGCCCCAGAAATACACAGGACCCACACAACTGTTAAAACCTGCCAGTTCATATGCTTTATGCCACTCCCATCTGACCTCTCACGAAAACCTATAGATCCAACCCAGGTATCTCAGATTATATCCATTCCCTTTTGTCCTGGTTTCGGCAGGGATAGTTAATTTCCTTCCTAGTAGCTGGTACAGAGCTGTGTTTTGGATTTAGGGTGAGAATGATGTTGGTAACACACTGATGTTTTAGTTGTTGCTAGGTAATGCTTACACTAGTCAAGGACTTCTCAGCTTCCCATGCTCTACCGACTGAGAAGGCTGGAGGTGCACAAGAAGCTGGGAGGGGGCACAGCCAAACTGGCCAAAGGGATATTCCACACCATGTGACGTCATGCTCAGTGTATAAAGCTGGGGGAAGAAGAAGGAAGGGGGGGACATTTGGAGTGATGGCGTTTGTCTTCCCAAGTAACCGTTAGGCGTGGTGGAGTCCTGCTGTCCTGGAGATGGCTGAACACCTGCCTGCCCATGGGAAGGAGTGAATGAATTCCTTGTTTTGCTTTGCTTGCATGCGCAGCTTTTGCTTTACCTATTAAACTGTCTTTATCTCAACCCACGAGTTTTCTCACTTTTACCCTTCCGATTCTCTCCCCCATCCCACTGGGGGGCAGTGAGCGAGCGGCTGTGTGGGGCTTAGTTGCCGGCTGAGGTTAAACCACGACACCTTTTAAGGATGCAGAGAAAGCAAGTGAGGAGATAGAAGCTACCGCTGCTCAAACAGCTCCTCTGGGGGCAAGACAGACCTGCAGCAACTTAGAGAACACTTCTGCCTGGTCAGTAGAGTTGGGAAAGTTGGGATAAGGAGTTCATAGCAGCACTTTTGTCAGACATAGGCACATACCATCCTTCCCTACTCCTGGGGTTTTTTTTGTAGAAGTATATAGTGTTACACTGCCTTCGAGGTAGAAGGAAAGTGTCGATGATGTTTCCCATCTTTTGATGGGCCCCTTGGCGTCCCAGGTCTCAGTTCCCTTTTAAATATGAGCCCAGGAGAAGTTTGTAAAAATTGCTCCTAATTTTCTTCTGACACGAATATAAGTCACAAAGAACAAAAAGGTAGTCAAAGATTGTTAACAGGGGAGAATGGGAAGCAGTCTCTAAGTGCCTCCTCCACCCCATGTCGTAAAGCAGATACGGATGCTTTCTTTAAATCTCAAGGCATTAACACTGCTTCATAGCCATTCTGCCAGTTTCATTAATTGCACTTCTACTCCAATCATTTCATAAGCAGACTGTACTTATAATCTGGCTATTTATCCTAATGTTTGATGTTTCTGACTAACATAAATACATTATGTTTGAATGCAGAGAAGTACTTTGCATGACAAATTTGAGATTTCTGCCGGAAACATTTGACTGAAATTTATTTTTGCTATCCATAGGGAATAAGCCTCTACATTATTTGATTGTTATTCACATTTTGGTAATCGCATTATGAACCTCTACTAAGAAATGAAATGGCAATATGCCTTTTTTTCCTCTAAGAGCACAAGTCTCCCTCCCCCTCCCAAAAGCACAGACCTTGAAAAAGCATTAGAAAATTAAAAAGCCAACAGAAATAAAATGATGTATCTACGTCTGAATATTCATTAAAACATGACATTGCTTAGTCACTGCTCGCCATTTGGATGATGGACGGTGCTTAGGCAAGCTTAATGCAACAATGGGAATTCAGTCTTGTTTTTACAGGATGGGTGTAGACTTTAGTGGACAGATTCCTAACGGTGCTCAGCTGTCCTAATTGCATTAATATTGTTAGGCCATAAACCACTTTACATCAGTTGATGATCTGACTTTATGTTGTAAATAAGACCACAGAGAAATAGTAACAGATTTAATTTTTGGCCTTTATTCAGATCTGACTTGATATTCCTCATTCTATCCAGCAGCTGCTCTACCTACAATGCTTTATACTAAACACCACATGCCTGAGTTGTCTACTGGAGTTATTTGCCCTTGGCATTGTTTGCCCTTTGTTTCTGTGGTGTTATACTCTTCTCTCCCAGAAACTTCTTCTAGCAGTTCCTGCACTGGCAGAAAATTTACCACACTTTAGCTCATTCTGTATAGCTATTATCAAACATCACAAGCACAGGAAAGGATGACATAAAAATATCTTTGGGCTACTAAAACCCATGAGTCAAATTCATCTCTTGTTTCACCTCACAAATCACAGCGATCTGTTAATTGTGTCCCCCACTGCTTTTAGATTTTATGAGCATCAAATCACAGCAAGTTCTTTCTCTGGAATTTGCTGAAAAAAACCACAAAAACTACAACTAAACAAAAAATGCTGCATCTACTCTTACCCTTTTTAACATCAGTTTTCTAATCCGAATATCTGACATAATTTCCTGCCCCCTGACCATTTGGCAGCACTTGAGAATCTCCTTTGCTTGACTGTCCCAAAACTCCCATTGATTGAATTTCCACCAACTAACTAGCAGGAAACCCTCGTTTTCTGTACTTGGAAAAAAATATGAACACAAGTCATGGTGTAAATGGAAACCCAGGAGAACACACAGCCTTACACCCCAAGCACAGCTGCTCCGCTGAACCAGTTGTGCCTGCGCTCAGAGTGTGAAGAGGAGGTTGTTGAACTGCACAACACCATGGGCACCTCTCCCAGCTGTGACCCAGTACCTCAGGGTCAGCCCCATCATAGGACAGCATGTGGCAGACATAGGCCCCCACAAGACACCACCTCCCAGTAGTGTCTCACATACTGGAACAGAAATAAGTGGGAAGATTTGATAAATTTTTATTTATACAAATAAACTAGCGGGAGAGGAACATAATGCAAATAATAATTTTGTCCATGAGCTCAACACAGACCTGGCAAATCCAGCTCACTGAATATCAAATCTCATAATGAGATCTACACAAATAACCCCCATGTAATGCCGCCCTGCAACTGGGCTTGTATTGTAAGTATTTTAGCATATCACCTTCCTTTTTCCCATTCTATAACTTTCTGTGCTGGACGCAGCCATTGGCCTGTTCCTTTCACCCTCTGATTAGCTGGCGACAGATGCTGCTCCCCAGCTCCCTCCAACCACAACTCGGGAAGCCAGCCACAAGCCTTCTCACGACCCTTTATGCTATACATACACTTACAGCATGACTCGAGATCTTTCATGTCGGAGGGTGACATATTTTGGAGGCCTGTCAAAACCAGGACTTTGAAAATCATCCATTATTTTTTAGCTTGTTGCAGTGTAAAAGATAAAGCACAGTTGCAAATCACTCATAATACTGTTACCTATATAGAAATGTTATTTTATAGGAGCAAAAATCTCAGAACATTATGAAAAAGTTATGGTTTGTTCTAGAAAACTCATGAAGCTGGGTCAGTCAAATCCTGCACACCTTAATGAAAATAATTGCTCAAGTAACAGTGAGGCCACTTCAACCTTTTGCATTAGCAGCGTATGATGGATGCGCAGAGCTATCTAGTTTGCTTAGCTGATACTCCTTGAAAAGGGCAAAAATTCCTTCTAGATTTGTTACCAATGTAATGTCCACTAGTCATGTAGTGTGTATTAGTGCTAAAGATAGATAAGTGGCTTAATAATTTAATGAGATTAATAGAAACATGTCAAGCCATTTAACTGGGTAATTATTATCTTTGCATTACATTTCTCACAATTTAACTAGCACAATCCAAACATCCACACGAATTACACACATCAAGAAAAAGATATTCTGGAGTTTGAACTTCATTGTTTTCCTTAATAATTGGATGTACCCAGTAGTTTGACTGCCCAGATCAACAGTACATGTTGGCTAGCTCAAGGACCCCTCATTGATCTTTTGCACATATGGTAAATTAGTCAGTACGACAGCAGCTTGCAGCCCCCAAATCCTTTTAATGTTTTTGTTCTTATTGAATCAAATGGCATAGGAACAATTGGATTGTCCTCACAGTTTCTTTTCCTGTTTTTTTGCCCCCTTTCTTGAACACTGGTTTAATTCTCCCGGTGACTTGATTCTAAGAATAGCAATGGCCCTGTGGAACAGCAGGAACAGGAGGCACCATGGGAATGCTTTAAACATAGCAAACACTGCAAAACCAAACACATGGGAAAACACACATTTTGTGTTCTGCTAAGCAGGGTTTTAAATCCACACAAGCATCCTTTTTTTTTTTGATAAGCAGAGACACGTCACTAAAGGATGCCATCAATTATTTCAGGCTCTGTTCATGTGAGCATTCTTTTGTGCTGCTGCTCATCACTGAGCACCCTCTAATTCTGCGGACGTAATTGTGTGATGAGGTAATCAGGACTGCATTACATATTTTGCATTATAAGAAACAACTGATTTCTAGGGTGGCACTTGAGTATTCTCCACATTATTCTCCAAGATAGTCCATGCATCTTCTGTTCTCCACCCATATCATCTTAGTATAAAATTAGGGGAGATTTTATGTCTCAAATACCTTTGGACCTGACTCATATTTTTTAGATTATATTGATATGAAATTCAAGCCTCTGCTTAGCAGCTTCCGTCAGACTACACAACACACTGGCTATAGAAAAGGCTATAAGCCTGAAGTGGCAAACTCTGCAACTGTCACCCATAGCCCTAACAAGGGTTGTGAATACAAGCATTCAGCCACAGCATTTCATGATTTTTATTTATGGAGGCAGAGGCAGATGAAACTTAGGTTAGCAGGTTGGACTGCCAACTGCCAGAGCTCAGAAGTAGGTACACCGACTACTCAGCCTCTAGGCATCAAGTCTGGCCAAGATTTGGGGTGGCTGTCTGGAAACAGAAATCTCTTAATCACTTTATCAGCAGTGATGATGGTGAATTGGCAGATCTTGCGAACCAGAGCCTAAGTGAATTCTAACTGAGCTTCATGTCCCTCTAGAAGATCATCTTATTTATCTCAAAATAAAAATAAAAAGTAGACATTCTCATACCAAATCAATAAAGATGGTGGAGAAAGAAATTACAACAAAAAAATCTAATGATACTTGTTCTAAATGAAATCAGGTTGAAAAATAGTTGAAAACACCTCCATGAACAGAGATGATCCTAGTTTCCAAAAAACAACAACAACAAAACTGCCACTAATGTGGGAAGGAAAAAGGGAAAAATAAATGTAAGAAATTAAAAACAGGTGCCTGGAAGCACTCTGAAAAGGCACTGGCCTGTAGCTTTCACTTACCCATGTAACATAACTTTTGGTATACTTTAAGAAAACAACTGACACTTGGGCCCAGGCTCTCTACTAGTTAGAAGCTGAGTTTCACTGCTTAACATATATTCACAAGAAGGAAAATAAACTATTGTTGTGATTATGGGATCTATATTGAAAAAGAAAACTTTCAAAACAGACAACCTCCTCGGTCCGAAAACAGGCTCAAACACAGCATAACTGTGAGCATCCAACCTACCCTGCCATCTGCTAACTCATATAGAATCAATTTGCTCCAATTTTTCTTTATATGGTATGGAAAGAAAATCATACCACTCTAGAGCGTTGCCAAAATTTATGCAAATTTATTTATATAAATAAAACCAGCTCAATAATTCTGACCCCCAGACTTGCCCTTTAATTTCTGGGATGAAGTTCTTTTATGGTGTGAACTCCTAGCCATGTCACAAGGAGTGAAACTAGTTCAATTGTTAGGGGTCAGTAATGTGAAGATATTTCTCAAACTCACCTATAAATGGCAGCTTTTCAAACAGAATCTCCATGATCTTGGCCAAAGATTTAGGGGCAGGTGGTGTCAACTATCATACCTCCACTAACATCAATAAACTATGACAGTTTATACCGGGTGAGGACTCCCCACAGGATCATGAATATTGGTTGCCTTGCACAGCACTGTAATTATTTAGGTCATTAGAAAAGGGGTGTAGTATGCTGCCATGTCAGAAGTGTGGCATTTTCACCTTATTTTACACTGACTTGGAACATCATGTCTGAAATACAGAATTGTGCTACTAGACACTCAGGAGCGAAGAGGTTTTTATTCCTTAAAGGTTTTGCCAGTGTGGTTATGGTATCAAAATCCTTCTAACATAAAGAGGGTTTACATCAGCTCTTGTGACAATAGCTCAACCTAGTTTGCTTAGTGAAATAACTACATACAACTGAGCAGACCTTCTGCCAACATCACTCTATTGTAAAAAATGAAAGTCCTCTGACTGATGTAGTTAAGCTGAGAAAATTTGTGTCGGCAATCTTATCTCCCTAAATCCCTGTGATTCATACTATTAATGATAAAATCAATTGAAATTAGAAATCTGCTCATTCAGTCCTTATTTTTTAAGAGAGTATCAAATTTTTTTCATGAACCGGATAACCCAAAAAGTTTTTATTACATCTCAGTACCCTCAATTTATAAAGCTAAATCTATCTTTTATTTAAATACTATCTTATGGCAGAATTTTTCCTGCTCAGCACCAGTTTTTGTGATACTTGTGAGAATATCGTTGACATTAGCCTAATACTTACAAAATAAATTTTTTATGGCTGCCTTAAAATCTTACGAAGCATTCAGTAGGAAGGTAGCCAAAGTTCAAGCTGATTTGGAAGTTTATACTTTAAAGGAGAAACTAGGCAGAAATTTTAGTGTCCTGGGATTTCAATTAATAATGTGAATAAAATACCAAAAGTAGCAATTCTTGGTCAAAACGGTAATAAAATGGAGATTTTAGCATCAACTTGAGAAAACACACTCATGCTAAAAGACCATAAGCAACAACCAAGTTAAACCAACCAATTTCAAACCTTTGTATTAAATTCAGTATAGTAGAGCACAATTTGTAAGATGCTTTAACAAAATACTTGCAAGCCCTTTAAAGTAAAAAGATAAAAAGAAAAAAGAAAGGCAAAAGGAGGGGAGGAGAAAGGAGGAGCAGAGGAAAAACTTACAAAAATATTTTTCCAGCTGTCATAGAACTGCAACATTTGCAATTAAAGCAGCACACAAGTGGAGATTCTTTGCTCAGTGAAGTCTTCTTTTCATGAAAATTAGGATGTGGATGAAAATGGGGGGATAGGGGATGTGATATGGGTGAGCAGATGTGTGGATCTTAAATCTGGAGTTTGGCTGAGGTGCATACATAGACCTGAAAGCATAACAGACCTGAAATGGCCATTACAAATGCGTATAAACCTAGAGTAAAACAAAATGAATACTTTTAGAAATGTAACACATGAACTGATCAAAATAGGTTCAGTGAACATTTACTTCAGAGAATAGTGACATTTTACTTGAATAAAGCCGGTCTGAAAAATTTCATTGCTCTAGCAGGCCTCTTATAAGCAGGACTCACCTCTTTTAAAATGAGTCAACTGTCCCCTGAAAAACAACATTAGAAGACAGGTGCTTATAAAAATATATTTTACCAGTAGCAATTGTGAGAAAATATGCCCACTCCAACTAGGTGGATGAGATGCTTCTTACTGTCTTGAATTCACAGGTTACCCGAAAATGCAAAGACTGATTTCTAAATATTTAATGACCTTTTGTTGGGGGGATGTAACCATCTGTGTTCTTTCAGTTCTGCTTTTCCACCTCCACAAGGCTACGCCCACCCCAAGGTATGTGGGTGTCTCCAGGGCGGATGTCGAGGCCGGACCGGAGAAGAAGAGGCAGGGCTGCCAGGCAGACTCCTGGGGGCTCCTCCAGGGCCTGAGCCCAAAGAGGATTTGCTGGTATCTCCATCTGTGCAAGCGCCAGGCATTTGCTCATTCCACCGCTGACCGCCTCTAAGTGTTTAAACCACAACTAGCTCAGCTAGCGCACAAGCACTGAAACCGTATCTAGAATGGCTCTATTGAGAGCCATTAAAACCTCGGCAAAGGTGACAGCTGAGGCAGATGTTTATCGAAAAAATAAACTGTGAGTGTGGAGCAAGCATTAGACATGAAACCAGTCACTGCAGGTGGAATAGCTCTTCTGATTATATCCTGTAATTTCTTTCTTTGCATTCTGTATTGACTGAATCAAAATCAGTGGAGACTAACTACGATTATTACGTGATTTGCAATTAGTCTTGTTCATCTACAATGGATCATAAACTCCTTTATTCTCTTCTTCTCTGACATACACATCTCCGCTAAAAGTAGTGTATCAGTTCAACAGGAAGTAACCTTAGTGAGACAATAAGAAAATTTTATTTTGCCTTTAATAATTTTGTATCTGTTGATATCCTACTTAATGCTTCTTCCCAAATGATAGATTTATGCTGCAGTACATCTAAAAGCTTCAAAGTACTCATTTCTGTATTAGCAGGTCTCCCTTCAGAGGTGTAAGAAAAGTCATTGTAGGACCTGAGGAAGAGAACGCTAGTTAACATTTTGCCAGTAGATGTCTCTGCTAAACACACTGAAGGGAACATACTAAGTTTGAAACTTCAGCAAAATACAAGTGGCAGCTTGCATCCTTCAGCTGAAGAACAGGAGTAAAACCAGCTAGGTCACTAGCAACTTCTGAAGACTGTTCTGACAGTCACAATAAAAATGGGGTTTACTTAAAACTCAGTGACTCCCAAGTTAATTAAATATTAATTTTGTCTCCTGATATTATCTCACTGAGTAAGAGGAATTCCCGAAAGGCTAAGCTTATGTATGAATATTCTTGACAGAAGTTACAAATGTAGAGTCTTGGGGGAAAAAATATTTTAATCATTTAAATTCTAGCTTTTGTGAAAACAAGCAGTCCATTCCTATTTCCAACAGAGAACTTTCTTTACTTAATATTTCTCCTCAAACTAAAAAATCGGTGTGTGGAAGAATATTTTAGTTTTAGGCTGAAATAGCACAGTACATGGAAGAATAATTATGCCCCTGATGGATAACATTCAGAGGTTCTTACATTTTCTTTACATCTATGTTATTTGGCAATGGTCTTATTTGCAAAAGCACAGCTTCTAAGCAAAGAAACTAATATTAGTTTCTCATAATTGGCACTTGCGGTTAACATACAGCGTGATTTTCTGATTAATAATGAAGAAAAGATCTCAAAAGGCGCAGATCAGCTGGAAAAGCATCTGCTTAAAATACACACATGTAATTAGGAGAGGATGTCAAACAGACTTGATTACATATTTCATGGGTATGTGTCAAAGAGTGTAAAGCATTTGACTTAACCCCAGGGTGATTTCAAGAGGATTTACTCTATCTAGTGTTTGTGAGTAGCACCATATAATCTGGATCTGCTGAACAAGTAGAGTTTTACATAATATGCAAATTTCCTTTCGCTTTAATTTAGTCCCTTTGGATTTAGCATAAAATCTCTGTGTTGCATGAAGGGCTGAAACAGCTGGATCCAGTTAGCTAGGAAATTAAAAATGTAACAGATGCAATAAGGTAATCCTTGCCATGGTAGCCAGTGCGCACTAGAACGACACCCTGAGATCTGCTGAGGGATGGCTGAAGTGCACACCCCTAACGCCAGCCAGACCTTCTTCCGCAAATGCCAAAACGCTGATCCCTTCTCTAATCACAGCGTGCTCGAGTTTTTCCTATAACTAAATTTATTTCACTGCCCTGTCAAGCTTCATTTTCCAGGTGCTTGTTGGTAAGAAGACTATTCATGTATCAGTCAAGGAAGTTAGTATCCACAAGGTAACATTTTATTTCCTTGTAGTTAGTACATCAAGATGTGGCAAAAATTAATTAGCAATATATTACATTGTTTAAAATGTAATGGAATTAATTTATGTGTAATTTTATTTTCCATTTCCCTCTCAATTCTGGTTTTTAGCTGGAACTATACAGAGATAATTCTTGAGCATTTCTTATACAGGTTTTAAGAATACAACAGCACAAGATTTTTATTTTTTCCCTATTTTAAAAGGGTATTCCAAGGATAACAATAACCCTAACCTAATAAATCAATTTAGATAGCAAAAAGTCTTTGGAAGGTCTGCACCCAAGTCTAAAAGCCCTCACTTCTGTTCTCCTTTGAAATCTACAGTCCCACAGGACTTTATAGGTTCTCTATCTCTTAGCAATGACAATGACAACTTTGTAGTGAAAATGACAATTCCTTCAGATGCTAACTATATCTGACGCAGAAAATGATCTAGGGAGAAAGGTATTACAGACAGAAAGCACTTCTTCTCCATGATATCCTTTAGCCATGTGTAGATGATGCTGGATCAGTCTAGGATCCAGAGGATCAGAGCTTCATTACTCTTGACTGCTGTTAATATTCCTACAGACTTTATCGAAGAGTTGGGTCTTACACCCATTCTCTCTTGCTGTAGGCTGCAACAATTTCTCCTACTTTATTTATTAAAAGTGACAGATTTCACAATGCTACCTCAGGCAGAACTGGGAACAGATTCTGCATCTACAGTAAAAAAAGGTAGGCCCCATCCATTAATTCAAACTTGCCTTCCAAATACATTGTATATGCTTGGCTGTACTTTCAGACAGTTGCACAAGAGTGCCTCACCTACTTGCTCATTTTGTAATACTGATTCTTTAATTGTTTTAATTCCATCTACAGCTATTAGCAAATATGTGCTCAGTTGAGCATGTCTTTCCTAATAAATTAATCACAGTCCCAACAACGGCTTCTTTTGATGCAAAAGAACCAACTGAGCTTTCTTTCCTCCTAATCCGCTTTAACCAGTCATTTGAAAATGAAAACGATCACAGACTTCTGAAGTCAGCTGTACATACACACTCTTTACATAAGACATCTTTTTGACTGGGACATTCTCACCCTGGAGACAGAAGTTTTTTTGCCTTTGCAAGATAGTTTGTCTGCTGTCAGACTGTGAGCCTTTCCTGCTCAGAGAAAGCAACATCTACCTGAATAAGCTTGGATTTGAAGCATGAAATATATGTTGCAAATTGGAAATCCCTCATAGAGTAATAGGCAGATGAAGGTTTCCCAAATAGAAGACCTCATGCTGAGCCTTTGCACGCCTCAGGGTTCTTCCAGTGCATTCCCTGTTTTGCTTTACTGGTGTATTCCAACCATGAGAAATGTAGAACCTGCCCTGCCCAACACAAGCCGCAGATCTAAGGGAAGGTAAAAAACCCAAAACACTACTTCCACCTCAGCTAGTCTGACAGTTCAGATTTCTGGTCCCAAAGGGATCAGTAGCAGGAAAGTTAAGTAAAAGTAATGTCCTATACCACACTAAGCTAACATCTAAGCTCCATTAACAAAGAAGAATGAGAAGGACTGGTATTGCTGGTATGGCCACTAACTGGCATACAAGAGACTCTCTTGCTGCCAACAGGGTGGGGTTAAGGCTTCCTTGGTGAGAAAAACAAGATCAGTGACTCCAGCATCCTTTCACGTGGAAACACATAAAGTCCCCCAAAACAAATTTGCCTCAAGTTTCTCCTTGTAGTCTTTAATATTTGAGACTTGCAATGTACACAGCCCTGCCAAAGGAGAAGTCCTCAGTAACTGCAGACCTCAAGAGCTCAGCTATCACTGGATGAGCGAGAAGCCTGTCAGCGTTGGACACTGGCACTCCCTGCCATTCCTTGCCTCGGCAAGCCACAGCCAACGCTAAAGCACCTGCGGTGATCCCCCAGTTATTAGCTGCCCCAGCTTCCTCTTCCCAGAAGTCTCCCAAGCATGAAAAAACTCCGCTGCAAATCTCTCCCCTGTAATAACACTGGATACCATCAAATGCCTTCACCGCAGAAATCTTGCTAACTCTTTTGTCTGAACACAGAACAATTATCTCTTGTCAAGAGTATATTTTCTGTCAGCTATGCTGCACTTTTTCTTCATCAGCTCAGCTTATAATAAAGACATTTCCCCCTTCTTTTAGTTCCTAAGAAGCCTATTTTTCTCTCTAGCTGTATTATGCATAAACACCCAAGACGTTTATGTGCTGTACTACCTTTTCCTGTGTTATCTCTACAGGTCTGAGGAATGACTCTTGACATTTTTGGTCCTTTCCTAGGCCTCTTCACAGATTAGGCAGTTTGTGAATGCAATCCACATCAATATTAGCAAATGCATATTAAAAGACCCCAAAACATAAAGGCAGGTTTTATTTCCGGAAAGAAACCTTATATACAGATTAAAGTCTGCAAAGGCAGCCCTGGCAGGATTTCTTCTGGCAACTCACTTTTTCAGCGCTTCTCAAATCATGCTCTAGCTGTTCTGCTCTGCTTTCAACAGTACAAATGACGTCTAGTTTGCATTAGGCAAGTCACAAAAGAAAGCTAAGAAAACCAGCAAGAACTGGTAGCAGTAAATAAATAACTTTCTAGTTTATTGTCTAAACCAAGTTTATCTTGGTACAGAAATTTAAAAACAGAAACAGTCACCTCACTATCCATGAAAGAAGAGGAGAGATTTTTGTCTTTTGACATACCAGTAGTGTCATTATCTGGGAATCAGAATACCTTTGGATTTTAAGCTCTTACGCACTCCCTTCACATTTAGAAGTCAAACTTTTCTTTCTGATGCCAGAATTTAAAATACCTTCTCTTCAGTGTACCCATATTTTCATATTTAGAGTGTGGATGGAGCATCTTCTCCCTACTGTCAACTCGTCAAACATTTTTTCTCAGAAAAGAAACACCAACAACATATTACTCTCAAGTACAGTTAGAGGTGGTGTTAATTATGAGCAGTGAGGTGAGGAGATTAGTACAAATTGCCCAGGCTTCTTTAACATTAAAGTTCATCTTGTGGCAAATGGTTGGCGCAGAGAAAGTAAAAATTTCATCAATGGTTCATTCTCTCTCTTAAACCAAAGGAAGAATTTCCCCCTAAAATGAAGAATTTCATAAATGTCGGCCAAAATGGAGCATCCACTTCCAACTCGCCTATATATCACAAACCAGAACACATGTATTAACGCCATCTTTAATGTTACAATTTAAAAGAAAACCCCCAAATCCATTAAAATTATGAATGAAAGCAGCACCAAGGATGAAAGCAGTAAAATTCACAAGCATCACACCCATGGTCCAAGTTTAGGTGACATGCCCCGACAATGGCAGGATGTAGTCACAAACTCCACACAGGAGAAGAAATCCCAGTAATCCCTGCCAATCTGACTGAGAAGAAAATTCTTTTCTGGCCCTAAACTGGATGACTTGCATAACCCTAAGTGTCTAAACACAACACACATGAGAATCTGTGCACTACCACTAAACACAGCCTGCCCAACGTCCCATCACTGGCTGCAACGAGTCCTTGATGCACCAGAGGATGGTAAAAATTGTAACAGGGCAAAACACAACTCAGAAGTCCCCAAGACCAAGTTAAAAATCAAAGTCAGCCCCACCATTTAGCATCCTGCACTGTATTTTGATTTGGCTGTTGTGTGGTATAATTGCCTTTATGAAAGCCAACACAACCTTTACTCTCCAACAACCAATCAAGCATCCAGCGAATTTAAAAAGGACTTTTAATTCATCATCCTTAGGAGACTTAGGCTGCATCTTAAAATTTCTTCCAATACATATTATATTTTATTGTGAAGAGAATTAATGTTTCCTGAACAGACATTATAATTAAAGTACTTCTTCTAACATAAGTGCGCATTATGTACCTTAGTATCATTTGTAAAACTGATAAAAATCTACTAATAAAAATACATACCAGCTAAAGGTTAAGTTTAAAAATCATAAAGACATAAGACCTCTGAAAATGGCTTACATACACACACATCATGACGTAACTCTGGAATGAAATATGCCTTGTTGTTAAATCGAAGTTGAGATAGGTCAAGAATTTAGTCAGATGATATCAGACTCAGAAACAGATCTCTATTTTTCATGACACTGCCTAACGCTGAAACTCTGATTTACCTTCCATTAGCGATCTCCCTCCCCATCTTCAGTAATTACACTGGTACAATCCAGCTACACTACTGTATTGGGTTTGTGTGGCAAGGTTTTGGTAGCGGGGGAGCTATAGGGGGTGGCTTCTGTGAGAAGCTGCTAGAACCTTCCCCTGTGTCTGATAGAGTCAACGCCAGCCGGCTCCAAGATGGACCCACCATTGGCCAAGGCTGAGCCCATCAGCGACGGGGGTAGCGCCGCTGTGATAACATATTTAAGAAGGGGTAAAAACTGCTGTGCAACAACAGCAGCGGAGAGAGGAGTGAAAATATGTGAGAGAAACGACTCTGCAGACACCAAGGTCAGTGAAGAAGGAGGGGGAGGAGGTGCTCCAGGCACCGGAGCAGAGATTCCCCTGCAGCCCGCGGTGAAGACCATGGTGAGGCAGGCTTTCCCCCTGCAGCCCATGGAGCTGAACGGTGGAGCAGATATCCACCTGCAGCCCGTGGAGAACCCCACACCGGAGCAAGTGGATGCCCAAAGGAGGCTGTGACCCCATGGGAAGCCCACGCTGGAGCAGGCTCCTGGCAGGACCTGTGGAGAGAGGAGCCCACGCTGGAGCAGCTTTGCTGGCAGGACTTGTGACCCCACGGGGGACCCACGCTGGAGCAGTCTGCTCCTGAAGGACTGCACCCTGTGGAAGGGACCCACGCTGGAGCAGTTCGTGCAGAACTGCAGCCCGTGGGAAGGCCTCACGTTGGAGAAGTTCGTGGAGGACTGTCTCCCGTGGGAGGGACCCCATGCTGGAGCAGGGGAAGAGTGTGAGGAGTCCTCCCCCTGAGGAGGAAGAAACGCCAGAGACAACATGTGATGAACTGACTGCAACCCCCATTCCCCATCCATCTGTGCTGCTTTGGGGGACGAGGTAGAGAAATTGGGAGTAAAGTTCAGCCCGGGAAGAAGGGAGGGGTGGGCGGAGGGTGTTTTTAAGATTTAGTTTATATTTCTCATTACCCTACTCTGATTTGATTGGTAATAAATTAAACTGATTTCCCCAAGTTGAGTCTGTTTTGCCCGTGATGGTAATTGGTGAGTGATCTCTCCCTGTCCTTATCTCGACCGGCAAGCCTTTCGTTACATTTTCTCTCCCCTGTCCACCTGAGGAGGGGAGTGATAGAGCAGCTTGGGTGGGCACCTGGCATCCAGCCAAGGTCAGCCCACCACAGTTACATCCCAAAAGAACTTCAGCAGTGCTTTTATTACACAGAAGGATGCAATTAATAACAACAATACTTTGTTTATTTTGCTTGTTTCTACTCCAGGCTATTCCCAACCCAGAATGAGAATCATTGTTCGTGTTGGGAGAGTGCAAAGCAAGTAGTCCAGGAGCTACAGCAAAGTGAGATTCAGAAGTGGTTCACATCTGACAGTGCATTTTGCCACTGAAAACTCTGACAGTTGAAGTGGAAGAAATAAGCATAACGTGGCTTAAAACAAATCTGCAGTCCTTCTGGATTACGAAGTGTTTCTACAGCATGCGATGGCTTTGTTGTACACACACAAATGCCAATAACCTCTGTTTAAAAGGAACAGTGGACCTTTGACAGAAATTAAATAACCTGCAAAACTCCAATATTCTCAATGATGTGCAGGGGAAAAAAGGATGGTGAGGGGAAAATGGCAATTGCAAAGCACTAAATCTGTTGTTGCATCGGTCATGCCAGGAACAGATATATTCAATGCCTACAGAAACTGAAGAGCTAAACATTTGGAAAGGTAACCATACTGCTCTGGACAGCACATACCGCTTTGCAAGCTGTGGTGCTACACTGCAAGCCCCCAGGCAGCCTTGCTCTCACAGCCAACACAGAATGGCCACCAGAAATGTTGATGGGGCTGAGGAAGCTGGAGCACTGCAGGCACCCTTCACATTAGCATTGATAAGTGGGCACACAAAATGCATTTTATGATGGAAAAACCCAAACGTGACCACAGCTGTACCACGTTCTATTATCACCTATCAATTATTTGATTTATCTTCTGTATGATTAAATTCTAATTAAAAAATACACCACATAGAAATGTTTGTACTTACATGAACAAACAGGTAAGCATAATCACATAAGTTTTACCATGAAGGGAGATGTTGAAATTTCCTACTTAACTGGAACACAAGCTTATTTCATCTGGGGTCACAGATAATGATGTAGGACTAGCCTGACTTTGTGGAAAATTCATGGATCATGTAGTGATTAAAATGCTTTACAGAATTCAATTTCTTCTTCCACTATGGATTCCTGTACGTTACTCTGGTCTCTTGTAGACGTAAAGAGGCAGTGCTGGCACTTCTGCTTTTTAGCGTGGCACTCCAGAATTTGACTAGGGACCACCAAAGTACCTAGGCTACACCAGCATTGCAGAAGTTTTAAAATTCAAATATTTGTCAAAACCATTTTTTATTTAGTTTTTCAAATTTCCCCTCAGTATAGGTTTCTTCTCATTTACTCTTTCAGCCTATATTTTTTCTCATCTCTCTTTACCTTTCTACATTTTAGCACTGTGGAAAAAATATATTTTTAAATTGAAAATAGAAACATTCCTAAATTTTAATTTTTCATTTTTTATGAAAGGTTTATGAATCTGAAAATTTGAAGCCACATCCACATTTTTTACATAGCAATTTTCAGCTTCAAAAAAGCTTGCTGTCTAGTGAAATCCAAGCTGTGCAATAAGGGACATCAGAAAAAAAAGGTTATTATAGCAGTTAAAATACATCAATGAAAATACTCTGCAAAAATTACTAAAAATACCTCTGTGAAGCTAATTCAATAAAGGTGTTGTTATACATCAGACAACAGACATTATTGCTTTGGCAAATTTACTAAACAGCATCACAGAATCATAGAATCATAGAATAGTTTAGGTTGGAAAGGACCTTTAAGATCATCAAGTCCAACTGTAAACCTAACACTGCCAAGTCCACCACTAAACCATGTCCCTAAGCACCACATCTACACCTCTTTTAAATACGTCCAGGGATGGGGACTCAACCACTTCCCTGGGCAGCCTGTGCCAATGCTTGACAACCCTTTCAGTGAAGAAATTTTTCCTAATATCAAATCTAAACCTCCCCTGGCGCAACTGGAGGCCATTTCCTCTTGTCCTATCGCTAGTTACTTGGGAGAAGAGACCAACACCCACCTCACTACAACCTCCTTTCAGGTAGTTGTAGAGAGCAATAAGGTCTCCCCTCAGCCTCCTTTTCTCCAGGCTAAACAACCCCAGCTCCCTCAGCCGCTCCTCAGAAGACGTGTGCTCTAGACCCCTCACCAGCTTCGTTGCCCTTCTCTGGACACGCTCCAGCCCCTCAATGTCCTTCTTGTAGTGAGGGGCCCAAAACTGAACACAGTATTCGAGGTGCGGCCTCACCAGTGCCGAGTACAGGGGCACAATCACTTCCCTACTCCTGCTGGCCACACTATTTCTGATACAGGCCAGGATGCCCTTGGCCCTCTTGGCCACCTGGGCACACTGCCGGCTCATGTTCAGCCGGCTGTCGACCAACACCCCCAGGTCCTATTCCTCTGGGCAGCTTTCCAGCCACTCTTCCCCAAGCCTGTAGCGCTGCATGGGGTTGTTGTGACCCAGGTGCAGGACCTGGCACTTGGCCTTGTTGAACCTCATACAATTGGCCTCAGCCCATCGATCCAGCCTGTCCACTTCTCACCACATCTACAGAAGTGTTCTAGCAGCCAGAAGACAGGAGTCCATAGCTCTTCTCAATGTGATAAAGAGTGCCATAAAAAGCACTCTTAAAAAGCATACTTATAAAAAATATGGTGTTGATATGGTCAAATGCATTTTTTATTAATGAGCAAATACAACAATTCACCAGATTCCCTTCAAAATAGTATAAATGCATCTGCTTTGCTATTTCAACCACTTAGGCTTGGTATTGATGAGTGTTAAAGAAAAAAAAAGTTCATCAGATACTGGAGACAAAAAGTTATTACTTCAAGCCAGACTTCAAAACATTTTCAAACAAACAAACAAACAACCCCCCATAAGCAATAAATTAATTAAGCCCAGAATTAAGGTCAACTCACCCACCCTCATAACAGTTTTGTGGAGAACCCCTTTGACAGGTTATTCCAAGCCACTTCAGCTGCCTTAGATTTTCATCACTGCTATAGGTCAGAAGGCAAATTAAAAGCAATAATAAAGACTGAAAGTTCTCAACATACTATTTATTCATGCCTCTATCCTACCCTTTCATTCACTGCTAGCTACTTTATTCAGGTTCAGAGCTAAGTATTGCCCTCAGTCTAGTAGTAAGAGATTTTTCAGTTGTTTAGCTGAAATAGGTACCAACAGGAGGTTTAGATGGCTGAGAAATGCAACGGAGGAGATGCTATCATCAACTCTCCCGTTATGGCAGGCAATGCTCCTACCCATTAAACCAAACCAGTCAGCCCTCTTTACAAGGGAATGTGTTTGCTTAAGACTGCACATTCTTTGGAAGCATTTTATACTACAAGAACATATACTAAAGGCTGGTTTCTGATCCCTGGTCTCCATGCAGAGCATCATAAAGTGAAACATCCTTACTTGTTGGGACTCAGTCAGACTCTACTGAAGTGGATGAAAACTCTGCTATTGATTTCCACATGAGCAAGACCTCAAGCATCTAACAGAATACTCCTCACAGGATTCTTGCTCGGCGAGGAAGAAGAAACTAGAATCATTTAGATAAATCCTGATAATAAACCTCCACAGACACTAGCAGAAATTATACCAGCCTGAAAAATACATGGTCAGTGTCCCTCTGGACTTGGGTCTCTTTTACATCATGATGCACTTTATGCCTTTACATAGGAAATCGAAGACTGCACTGGAGAAGGGAGGTTCAGACATTCCACATTAACATTCCACATATTTAAGTATGAAACACATATTTCAGGAACATATTTTGTTAACCTGGCACACTCCACATGTAGAAGCATGCCATGGTGTAAGCCTCCTGCACAGCCAATGGTGCAAGCTTCCCTGGCCAGGTGTCATCCTCCTGCACCTTTCAGGAGAATCACTGACCCACGGCAGCAATCACAGAGAGGTTGTGCATTTGGGGTGCTGAGCCAGACAAGCAGCAGGCTATCCTGGAGTCAACAAGGCACATAGAATCATAGAATCATAGAATCATTGAGGTTGGAAAAGACCTCTAAGATCATCGAGTCCAACCGTCAACCCAACACCACCATGCCCACTAAACCATGTCCCTAAGCGCCTCATCTACACGTCTTTTAAATACCTCCAGGGATGGGGACTCCACCACTTCCCTGGGCAGCCTGTGCCAATGTTTCACCACTCTTTCAGTAAAGAAATTTTTCCTTACATCCAATCTAAACCTCCCCTGCCGCAACTTGAGGCCATTTCCTCTCGTCCTATCGCTTGTTACTTCGGAGAAAAGACCAACACCCACCTCGCTACAACCTCCTTTCAGGTAGTTGTAGAGAGCGATGAGGTCTCCCCTCAGCCTCCTTTTCTCCAGGCTAAACAGTCCCAGTTCCCTCAGCCGCTCCTCAGAAGACTTGTTCTCCAGACCCCTCACCAGCCTCGTTGCCCTTCTCTGGACACGCTCCAGCACCTCAACGTCCTTCTTGTAGTGAGGGGCCCAAAACTGAACACAGTAGTCGAGGTGCGGCCTCACCAGGGCCGAGTACAGGGGCACGATCACTTCCCTACTCCTGCTGGCCACACTATTTCTGATACAGGCCAGGATGCCATTGGCCTTCTTGGCTGCCTGGGCACACTGCCGGCTCATGTTCAGCCGGCTGTCAACAAGCAGGTCCTTCTCTGCTGGGCAGCTTTCCAGCCACTCTTCCCCAAGCCTGTAGCGCTGCATGGGGTTGTTGTGGCCGAAGTGCAGGACCCGGCACTTGGCCTTGTTGAACCTCATACACTTGGCCTGGGCCCATCGATCCAGCCTGTCCAGGTCCCTCTGCAGAGCCTTCCTACCCTCGAGCAGATCAACACTCCCACCCAACTTGGTGTCGTCTGCAAACTTACTGAGGGTGCACTCAATCCCCTCATCCAGATCATCAATAAAGATATTAAACAAGACCGGCCCCAGTACTGAGCCCTGGGGAACACCGCTCGTGACCGGCCGCCAACTGGATGTAACTCCATTCACCACAACTCTCTGGGCCCGGCCATCCAGCCAGTTTTTGACCCAGCGCAGAGTCCACCTGTCTAAGCCGTGAGCCGCCAGCTTCTCTAGGAGAATGCTGTGGGAGACAGTGTCAAAGGCCTTGCTGAAGTCGAGGTAGACCACATCCACAGCCTTTCCCTCATCCACTAGGCGGGTCACCTGGTCATAGAAGGAGATCAGGTTGGTCAAGCAGGACCTGCCTTTCATGAATCCGTGCTGGCTAGGCCGGATCCCCTGGTTGTCCCGCTCATGCCTTGTGAGCGCCCTCAAGATGAACCGCTCCATAATCTTCCCCGGCACCGAGGTCATGCTGACAGGCCTGTAGTTCCCCGGATCCTCCTTCCGGCCCTTCTTGTAGATGGGCGTCACATTGGCAAGCCTCCAGTCGTCCGGGACCTCCCCCGTTAACCAGGACTGCTGATAAATGATGGAGAGCGGCTTGGCGAGCACCTCTGCCAGCTCCCTCAGCACTCTCGGGTGGATCCCATCCGGCCCCATAGACTTGTGAGTGTCCAGGTGGCGTAGCAGGTCATTGACTGCTTCCTCTTGGATTACGGGGGGTTCATCCTGCTTGCCGTCCCCGTCTTCCAGCTGGGGGGGCCAAGTACCCTGAGGATAACTGGTCTGCCTGTTAAAGACTGAGGCAAAGAAGGCATTAAGTACCTCAGCCTTTTCCTCATCCTCAGTGACAATGTTCCCCCACGCATCCAATAAAGGATGGAGATTCTCCTTGGCTCTCTTCTTGTCATTAATATATTTGTAAAAACACTTTTTGTTGTCTTTAACGACAGCGGCCAGATTGCGTTCTAGCTGGGCTTTTGCCTTTCTCATTTCTTCTCTGCACGACCTAACGAGATCCCTGTACTCTTCTTGAGTCGCCTGCCCCTTCTTCCACAAGCGGTAAACTCTCCTTTTTTTCCTGAGTCCCAGCAAGAGCTCCCGGTTCAGCCAGGCCGGTCGTCTTCCCCGCCCGTTCTTCTTACGGCGTACAGGGACAGCCTGCTCCTGCACCTTTAAGACTTCCTTCTTGAAGAACGTCCAGCCTTCCTGGACCCCTTTGCCCTTCAGGACCGTCTCCCAAGGGACTCTCTCAACCAACGTCCTGAACAGGCCAAAGTCCGCCCTCCAGAAGTCCATGGTTGTGGTTTTGCTGGCCCCCCTCCTTACTTCACCAAGAAGCGAGAATTCTATCATTTCATGGTCGCTAAGCCCAAGACGGCCTCCGACCACCACATCTCCCACCAGTCCTTCTCTGTTTGTAAACAGCAGGTCGAGCGAGGCACCTCCCCTGGTAGGCTCACTTACCAGCTGTGTCAGGAAGTTGTCTTCCACACACTCCAGGAACCTCCTAGACTGCTTCCTCTCTGCCGTGTTGTATTTCCAGCAGACGTCCGGGAAGTTGAAGTCCCCCACGAGAACAAGGGCTAGCGATTGAGAGACTTCTGCCAGCCGCTTATAGAACGCTTCATCCGCCCCTTCATCCTGGTTGGGTGGTCTATAACAGACTCCCAGCAGGATATCTGCCTCGTTGGCCTTCCCCCTCATCCTTACCCATAGACACTCAACCGTACCATCATCACAATCGTTGAGCTCTATACAATCAAAACACTCCCTAACATACAGGGCCACCCCACCGCCTCTCCTTCCTCGCCTGTCCCTTCTGAAGAGTCTATAGCCATCCATTGCAGCACTCCAGTCATGAGAGTCACTCCACCATGTTTCTGTGAGGGCAACTAAGTCATATCTCTCCCGCTGCACAATGGCTTCCAGCTCCTCCTGCTTGCCACCCATGCTGCGTGCATTGGTGTATATGCACTTGAGCTGGGCTATCGATTTCGCCCCCGGCATCGGCACGCCACCCCTAGGCTCATCTCTAGCGAGCCTGGTTTTATCCCCTTCCCCCTTCGAACCTAGTTTAAAGCCCTCTCAATGAGCCCTGCCAATTCATGAGCCATGATCCTTTTTCCCTTGTGAGACAGCTGGACTCCGTCTGTCACCAGCAGGCCCGGTGTCATGTAAACCTCCCCATGATCAAAAAAGCCAAAATTCCTCCGATGGCACCAGCCCCTGAGCCATGCGTTGATCAGGTGTGTTTTCCTGCTCCTTTCGGTATCCTTCCCTGCCACTGCAGGGATAGAGGAAAACACTACCTGCGCTCCCGATCCTTGAACCAGTCGCCCCAGTGCCCTGAAGTCCCTTTTGATCGCTGCAGGACTTCTCTCTGCAACCTCATCACTGCCAGCCTGTATAACCAGCAGCGGGTAGTAATCAGAAGGCCGTATCAAACCAGGGAGCTTCCTAGTGATGTCTCTGACCCGGGCCCCAGGGAGGCAGCAGACTTCCCTGTGGGACGGGTCCGGTCGGCATATCGGGCCCTCTGTTCCCCTCAGAAGGGAATCGCCTATGACAATTACCCTCCTTTTTTTCTTAGCAGCGGCAGTCGTAATGCGTGGGGCTGACTGCCTCACCCTAGGCGACCCCCCGGATGGACCTTCGTCTACATCCTCATTTGCCTGGCCCTCAAGTTCCAGGGCCCCATATCTGTTGTGTAAAGGCAACCGGGAAGGTGAGGGAGGCCGGGCGGGGGTTCGCCTGGCACGCCGAGCAGGGACCCGTTTCCATCCCCCCCCGTCGCTTAGGTCCCCTCTTTCTACCTGGTGGCAAGAAGGCAGGGGATCCTCTGCTTCTCGCGGAGCCTCCTTCTGCTGCCTCTGCCTCAGGGACGGTAGAGTGCAGCTCCACCAATCTATCTCCCTCTCACACTCCCGGATACTCCTCAACCTTTCCACCTTCTCCTTCAGCTCTGCCACCAGGCTGAGCAGATCATCCACCTGGTCACACCGCACACAGGTGGTGTCTCTGCTGCCCTCCGGTAGAGCTGACAGGCTCAGGCACTCCCTGCAGCCAGAGACCTGGACAGCTGTAAATGACATGAATGTCACCCTTCACATAGAGCTTCTGGCTTGAAGATGAGCTCAAAGTTTTATTCGGGATGTTAGTGTTAGCTCCATGTTAAGGGCTTCAAAGATATTCAAACAGTGGGAGCCACTGAAAAGAGCTTCAAAGTCATGAGACTCCCTAGCAGGCTAGAAAGCCTGCACTGGCCTCTTATCCCAGGCTACCCGCCCTTTGCCTGGGGACATGAAGTCATGGTAGTAAATGTGCCATGGAAATGATCTTTCCAGGGAAGTCCACTGTGAAGAGACCTTTGCCAGGTTTGTGCTAGCTTCTCAGAGTTAGTGTGACCGGAGAATTTCAATTCCATAAACCACAGGCAAGATCAAGATGGCAGGCTGTGAGCTTGTTTATAAATCTCAAATGTAGTTAGATCTGCACATAGTCACAGTCAGTCTACTACACGAAGATGCCCTAAGCAGTAACTGGAAAGGTCTGTCTTCCACTCTTCACAGCTCAATATGCCCCAGCCTGTATTATAATATACTCTGCCTGGAGGGAGGCATTAGCCTTTGGTAGTTAGAGAATCATAGACTAATTTAGGTTTGACCTCCTGAGGTCATTCAGTTCAACCTCCAGCTCAAAGCAGCAGTAACTTTAAAGCTAGATCAGATTGTTCAGGGCCGAGCCCAGTAAAATTCTCAACATTTCCAAGGATGGAGATTTGACAGTCTCTCTGGGCACTTGCTCCAGTGTTTGACCACCCTCATTCTGAAAAAACGTTTCTTTATGCCCAGTCAGAATTTCCCTTGTTGCAGCCTGTGACTGTTGTCTCTTCTCCTTTCATTTCCTTGAGAGGCAGGAACTCCACTACAATTTCACAACCATGTGCTTTTCTGGGAATTTCCATGAGACTTACAGTACTACGTTACATTCAAATAGAGAACAAAATGAGAAGAAAAACCCCATCAACATATTGCTGCTTTCCACTAAAGTGTGTCAAAGTACAGACATAAGTAAACTGCTGTGAAAAGTCATAGTCTGGAAAGTTCGCTGTTTGAAGATAGATACCTGCACAGTGGGACTATATTTCCTATTTAAAAAAAAGCTTTGGGGTATACTCTAAACTCTCTTTTTTGGTTCCTCTCTTAATCTGTATTACCAAATGGGTTTTCTGCACCAGGTCAAGCTGCCTGGTCCTCACGCACAGCAGGAACTCTTACTGCATCAAGTCTCAATAGGATTTAGCTCAGCTACTTTCTACTATTATTTTCCTGTTGCATTTTTGTGAGTGTGAGGCAAATGTGCTCGATGTACTCAAGCCTTGCGTGTGTATTTGTGGAGAACAGTCTGCGTGTTTTGTTTTTTCCAAACCAGGCTGCAATAATCCAATATGCAAGAATTGGATAAACCAGTTACACTGAAGTCTGATCTTCACATTGATGAACATGGATAACAAATCTAGAAAGAAAAATTAGGCTACAGCCATAGGAAATATGATCAGACTTGTGCCCTGAGTATAAACCTGGAACTTCACTCTTCAGTATTAGAGTTATGTTAACTGACCTGTGAGTTTTTCCAGAACATCAAATCCATGTTTCAGAGCAATGATATCAAGAAAAGAGACTGTGCCGTCTTCAAACCTAAAGAATGGAACAAATGAGCACAGTAAACAAATCATGCAGCTAAGGTACAGACTTTAAATCTATTTTGAGAGTTATTTTATATTCAGTGAATCTAACTTGCAGAGTGGGAACTCTTCCCTTAGGGATTCATCTTCCAGTCTTGTAGTGTCCTATGAAGCAAAAACATATTCTTCAAAGCTATAGAGGCTCATATGAACAGCTGCTTGCACAGAGAAAGTTGTATTTTCCCCTGTGTGGGCTACTTGTGGGTTTTGGATTTTTAGAGTAATGGGTAACAGTTATGTCTTATGAGCTAATGTCACAAGGTCCTAAGTTACCTTCTGACAATGTCAGAAGATGTCAGGAATAGGTGAGGAGACAGGTGGAGACTTTGTGTTTGCCCCTCCACTCCAACGTGATTACATCTAATACAGTTGAGTTAGAAGGCAAGAAGAGACCTTCCTTACCTGGAGCAAAGAGGAAGATGACTAACAAGTCTCCCTCCATGTGCTCTTCCTGGAAATTAAAAATAACTGACCTATAACAAGAGCTCTATACAAGGGTGGGGGAAAATGTACATCCCCTACCAACATCTTTTAATGGAAACACCAGATGGAAACAAAAATGCCGTATTTGATGAACTACTGCAGCCATTCCCACAGTTCAGAAGGAGAAGGTGCAGCTCCAAGGTGGGGATGTATTCATGAAGTGGTGCCCAAGAGAATTTCAAGGGGGCAGAAGGGACAGCATATCTAGCATCAAAATATGTTTTATTTAGGTTTTGTGTGTACCACAGTCCACAAGAAGTTTTAAGGAGTGATCATTCAGCTTGCTTCACCACAAAGGGGAACACAGAATAATGCTGACAACTGACGAAGTCGAAACTGTACAGAACTCACTACCATGTAAGGCTGAACTTGGGGTCACAGCAACCCTCTAAGAAGGAGGGAGCTATCTCCAAAACTGTAACAGTTAATGCTGGAAATGAACCCACCAGCAACAACCCCAAATCTCATGGTTCAAGTTTAAAATTAAACTCTGACCATGAGGATGAGACCTTCCCAGTAACCTGGTGTTCCTTGAATCTTTCTCAGAAAGGGCTGATGGTGTCCACACTGAAAAATGACTGGATAACATGGATCACAACAGAGGCACTCTTGGGCAAAAATACTTTACGTGCGCACATAATAGAAAAGAAAATAGGGGATTACTTTTTTTTTGCTGGATGTATAATTTTTCGTAATGCATGTAAAAAGCTTTTGGTGCCACAATTAAATACGTATTGTGAAAAGGCTCAAAGGTTAAAAATGTCAGACTTCAAATGCTTTTTCTTTAATAAAATAAACCTCAATAGAATAGTATAATAGCTCTCACTTCTACAGTGATTTTTCTTACTTATCTTCTATTTCATTTTTCTACAGTTATCAAATAATTTAAACACTGCAAGTGATACTGTCAGGTGAAGGACATATAAAGCTTCCAAAATATTTGGTAAAGTTCCACACAAAAGAATAATGCAAGAGTACTGTGTATACATGGTAATATGTTCAGGTGGGATGAAAGAAGTCAGATAGAGGCAGCAAATAATTATAAACCAAGTGGTAAGAGAACGGTGGTGGACTGCTACAAGGATGAATGGCCCAAAAGAGACCACTCATGCTCACATATTTCAACACAAAATAGGCCAGAGAATCCTTCTTAGGAGTTTCTGAATCTGCCTAGTAATAATTAATAGCAAAGTCTATTGCTCCTGAATTTCAGGTAAGAAACCTCGCCGGCTGTCAGTGATGAAATTTAAAATGGCCACTTGTGATTTGAAAGAGACCCAACACCAGGAATATTTTCACAGAGACCTGTGGACCAGTATCTGAGGGAAGCAATACTCTATCCAAAAAGCCAGAAAAACTGGGGGAGGAGGAGGAAGAAGAGATAAGGCAGAGGCTAACAGTGGTTTTGGAATTAAATGCAGAAAAACATTAAAAATTTGCCCGGGCTGCAGGAAATGCAGGAAATGAAAAGTGGTCCCACACGGCTGCCAAGGAGAGATTATAGAAAGGATCTGTGAGGGGGAATTGACCTGCCCTGCTCAGTTACTGGCAATGGCTAGCAAAGCAAATAAAACACTGGGAACTAAAGACCAGAGCAGAGACACTGGCACGGAGCCCATCGAGAAGACTGCACAGCCCTCAACAACCTTATCATTATCAGAATGGAAGAGCACTTGAAAGGGCAGCAAAGGTGCCAGCCTAGATCTTCAAAGGCCTCTGAATCTTACCTATAGTAAAAGGGGAAGCAAAAAAAAAATTATTCCTGTTCATTAGATGTGATTATTAACTAAGCAGACAACTGCAGTACATCCATTGCTAAGCAATAGAAGAGATGCATGAACCATGTTACTGTTTAAGATCTTAAAGATTTTCATGGAAATAGTCCGGAGCTTAGGAATCTCTTTCCGTTCAGAAAAAAGAAAGCAAACACAATTGTGGGGTTTTGATCAAACATTATGCTCCAGAACAGCACAATCGTTGTGGCAGTATATGCATCCTACATTGTTTTGTCAGACCCGTGTTCTTCTTTCTGAATCACAAAAAAATTGTCTGCTGGGAGCTCCATTGCAAGAACCAGAAGCCATAAAAGAACTGAAAATAATGCTAAAAATATTTGCTCAAAGATATGGGCAAGTCTCTCTTTTTACAATTTAGATATGGACTATTTTGCAACATTCCTCTCTTATATTTTGTATGTTCATATGGCCCCCTCTATTTCTACATTACCAGCTTTCCATTTCTGATAAAGAAAGCACTAATATTTCGTTATACCTATAATATGGGTATTTACACTACTTGCAGTGCACTTGGCTCTCACGTATATTCTTCAGATTTACTGAACACCTGATGTGCAATTTCATGTAAAGCTGTCATCTCCCCCATATTTCCAGCTATTGAATTAATAATTTTGCTTTATCCCCAGAAAAATTTACAGGAATCATCTATAAATTCTGATATTTAGCAAATCTATAAATTCTGATATTTAGTAAATTAAGCCTTAAGTGCTATAGCAATTTTACTTAGTACCACGGCAAAACATGATGCTATGAAGGGTAGCTATTCCCCTCTTGGGACACAGAGAGCTCTCTTCCAGAATATTTGGCTGTATTTAGGATTGAGAGCAAACATGCTCCTTACGTTGCAGAACATCATTGACTTCAATGGCTCCTTTTCTGTTTGATGCAATTGATGCTTCAAATAAATTGTTTCCCCACTCAATGGCAGTTCCAGTGTTAGAATAATCAGTTTAGGATGAAGTTCATTTGAATGCTGGTCTAGAAGCCATTTCCTGAAGTAATAAAGGTTTTGCAGCTGATGATGTATAAAGGTTACTTAGAAAGCCTAATACTGCAGAATACCAACACAAGAAACAAGAAGCTTATCTCTCTTATCTAGTTCTTATTATAATTGATCCCACTTAATCACATCTGGGATGAGCTCAATTGCTTAGCTGATAGTGTTTGTGAAAAGCTGATAGCATTTCACATCAACCTGCTACCTGGAAAACTGGTTAAACAGCTCATGGCATAACAAAAAACAGAGCAGCCTGCCTAAATCTATCAAGGGTTTATGAAGCTGATGAGTTGCTCTTCTTTTCCAAGTCACACAAGACCTCTGTTTCTAGAAGCTGCAATTTTTCCTTTGAGTCATGAGAGAAAACTATTGCTTACAGAGAGAGGTCCCACCTTTAGGATCTTCCTAGGGAGGGAGATAGGCTAGTATTTCTCTGAATCCTTGTTGAATTGGTTCTGCATACAAATCTCACTTCTAAAGCCCACACTATCCCACACTTCAGGGCAACTGAAACAAACTGTGACATCTTGGGCAGTTCGAATTCATCCTCTCCTTAGCCAGGTCACCCTTACATGGAATATAATGACAAGAGTCATGGCCTGGACAGATACGATTGGAAATAAAGTGCTTAGGGGCTAAGCAAACAACTCGTGTTTAAAGAGAGGACTTATGAGTAAAATCTAGTGGAAGACAAAAATCTTACCCTGGAGTTGGACAGAACTGACTTAAGTCAGGAGTCCAAAAGGGCCCTCAAGACCAATCAGCCAATGCTGAGGTGGTGAAATATCTTGCCTAACATAAGCTATTCTGTATATTGAAAGTATACAAGGCACAGCTTTTAGGTATTTTGGGTGGGAGCACCTGCCTCTGGATCCTGGGAAGGCTGACTTGCTTAGCAAGCAGATGAGTGATTCAGCTGGTTTTTTTCAATTCATTTGCCCAGACAAAGTAAATCCAGACACAGAGCCACTGCACATGTGCAATTTCTGTCCCAAACACAGCCCAGAGCATTGAAACTTTGATAAAAATCGCATCACAAGGCCAAAAATCGTCCCGCTCATTTGAGAGCATTGCTGAGTCAATGCAAAGTGCAATGAAGGACCGCGGGGGGGTAATGTCACTGTCAGCCAGCTTCCACTCTCCTTTACACCGGGGTAATAACTCCATTTAGGTCAAATGAGCAGAAGTCATTTCTGAGTTTCTAAAGCAGGTAAAAGCAAAACCAAATCCACAGAGAAAGCATATTTCTTGAATAAGCTGCTTTTCTTTTCTTTTTTCTTTTTTTTAAACACTCCTCAAGAGTGGAGCTGCCCTTTGAAGTGAGATGTTACACGAGTTCCTTTCATCTTTCCAATTCATTTATTTTCATCTAATTAAAAAGTACAACAATACAGAGAGGTTCTTGGTATGCATTTAGAAGTAGTTCATTCAGATCCTATTTTTCACCTCTTAGAGATATTTCGTATCACCTCCACATGAAACAACTGTCTTGGCAAATTTAATTTTTACATTTTATACACTTACCTGTTTATTCTATATTGACATTTGCTGGAATTACAATAGCACCAAGGGTATACAGCGTCAAGCTTATGGCTGTAGGGGCAGACTGTTTTCAGTCACATTTGTGTTCTTAGGTTAGTAATTGCCATCTCTGATATTAGCAGGGGAATGGATCTTAATTGGTCTCACTGCTTTCCAACATCAAACTCCCAACATTTGCAAAAGGAGCTACATTTGTTTTGCTTTTCTTTAACTTAAAATACATCATTACCAGCCTATGAAACCTTTAGGGCCCTGTTCTGCTCTTTAGCACATCTATCAGCTCCTCTTGAGATAAAATTCTCAGGTACCTTTCCAGGGTGTTTGTGGCTCTCCAGAGGACACACTCCCCTCGGTCTGGCTTTGTCTCCCACAGACGATGCTCTTCATTTTTAGCTAATTGCCAGTTGTCTGTATTAGCCACCTTCTTAACTGGGTGAAACCCTGGTCACATTAACACCAACAACTGAATTTTAAGGCAGCGTCATGCAAGACCAAGCAATTATCTGTGGGCTTTTTGATCCTCTACTAGTAAAATCTTTGGAACAGGATCTGATCCCCAGAACACTAACCTCAGGTACGCACTCCCTTCGGATTAAGTATTTTTGTCTAACACGGTGCATGCCACTGAAGCAAGTGAATAAAATGAGGAGACAGCCTGTTGTAATGGGCATGTATGCTACCATTAAACTATGCTTTTGTAATAATCCAACTTTTGCATAACTGCCTGCACAGGAGCATGCTACAGCAAGCCAAGAATTTAAATGCTAGGAGGGCAGTAATAAATTATAGACCTCTGAATAAGACATCTACTCTCACCACTTCAGCAACTCCTTTTTACCTCTGTTAGTGGCACATTACACGTTCATGAGTGATGATTGTTTCCCACACAATGAAAGGAGAATGCTTATCCAATGCTCAAACAACTGCCACTTGTGGAGGAGAAAATTGAATGAATAAATCAATCCATTTTTATTTCTCAAATGTCCCTGTGCATCTCTCCCTTATATGCAATTTGGTGAACTTCTAACTGGTAACTTTGCTCACTACCTGTATCTAGAAAACTCTCCCCCTTTTGCACCAAAAGATTAGCAATCCTTGAGTCTGTTACTCAAATCAGGCTGAATTCTGATTTAGCAGATTATCAGCTCCTCAGGGTTCTGCCTTTCCGTAAAAATCATGCTTCTGACAACTATGCATCACAATTACTTTCAGCTGTATGCAATTTTTACATAAAATTAGATTTCTCCTACTAATACCATTTTTACAATTAATAGTTTACAATATATTTTTAAAAATATTTATACAAGAGCTTTGGCCATAAGCATTTAAATCATGCAACAATGAACAAGTTATATCTCAGGGACAACATACTCTCCCCACCAACCCCTACATGGATCCTCCAAAGTCAAAGAATAATAAAACTACTTTTTATTCCCCACCAGAAGAGCCACCAGTCACAAAAAAACCTGTACCGCATTTGTCACTGGCCAAAGGTTCTCTTCCAAATTCACGAAATAGGCCAATGTGGTTTCTTTGCATTGATGGGGCAGAGGGGGAGAAACAAAATAATCCTTCTCTTTAAAATTGCATCACGCAAAGGGATTTTTCCTTGAGGTATATTAAATTTAAGTCTTCAGGAACATGAGGCCTGCTGGTTAACTGGCCTCAAAGAATAATATGTTCAACTATCAGCTAGTTAGCTTGCTATTTATACTCATTCTTCTTAACTTGTAACTTATTAATGTCAACAAGAACTCCATTAAGGTGCAATTCAGTGTGAGCAAGTGTACTGCAAATTATTTCTGTATCTTTCTGAGTATTTAAAATTTGATATGCATTATTCTCCCATGATTAAATATCAATAATCCACAGGTTCACACCTCTGCTTCCCACAGGAAGGTAATATCCAGATATAACCCTAAGTAACAGTTAAAGTGAGCATTATGCAAGGTGTGTTTGCATAAACTGTTCACTGATCAGTTATGAGTAATGAATCATTAATAAAAATTCAAAGCCCTTTCTTAGGGCTTAGCCTTTCTCCTTACAAGGAAAGAAAGGATGAAAGACATTCTGGAGCTAAATTTTTCATATAATAATGAAATATTATAATCAGCAATAATCTGACCAGCTGTAATCATTTGTCCATGTTCAGTATAAACAGATTTGTTTATTTCCTCACAAAGATTGAGATGCAATCTTTCATCCTTAAACAGGTGCATTAGGGGATAAAGAATAACTTTGTAATCAACTGCTAAAGACAAATCAATTTAAAATTTGGCAGACAGAAAAGGCTCCACTTGAACATTAATTTATTCTTCAAAATCCACACGTAAAAATACCGCTGTCTAATCATGTATGCCAGTGAGGCAGACCCAGATCAATGACCTCGGATAATGTTAGCAGTAACTTATCCTCAGATAATAGAGAAAAATCCCTATGATTGCTTTCCAATGGGTGGGCTCCATTCTACAGAAAGGTCTGTGCGTCAGAGCAGGGGTTACTGCAATGCATAAGCCTTATTTCCGCTGCAGATAAAAGTGAATCCAGCAACACTTCTGAGCACTTCATTTCCTCAGTTGGGGGGGGTGAAAAGACTTCTCTGATCCCATCCAGAAAGCTTCTTTCTCTAGCAATAAAAATTCTTTCCGGACCTAATTTTCAGAGGCAATGTATACCCAAGATTAGCAGAATCCATTGGGAGCTGTGAATGAAAACAGGTTCTTCACTATTAAGCCCGTCATGTTAAACCATTCCGTGTCGAGCCACCATTGGGGCAGATTTGCTCTTCCTTCATGGCAACCTGAAAACTAACTTAAAGAATTTCAAATGTCAGTACTGTCAGTAAGAGAGTGGCTCAAAACGTGCTCATGATAGCGATACCACAAAAAAGGAAAAGGAGGTGGGGGAGTAAGGGTTCTCAACAGAAATGAGTATTTTTGCTAGAAGGCAGGAAGTTAAAAAAATAAAAAGACTTTTCATCTTCCTCCAGCACTGCCTATTCTATTAGTTTTCCAACTAAAAAGAAATACAGAGAAAGTTCCCATCTGTACTTTTCTGATGCAGCTACAAAACAATCTAAGCCAAAACTCATAGGGACAGAAGTGCTTCTTGCAAATTTTGCCTTCAACGTGGCTCAGGATTGCGCAGAATCTCCCCAGATGCCAGGTCTTGCTAAATTACAGTGAACCTTCAGGTCCAGATCTTCTGCCACTGGAAAACAGGGAAGTGTTGAAGGCATCACAGGCCAGCTGGACTCTGAACCACACGTCCACACGGCAGCTGTCTTCATGGGAAATGGCACTTCTTAGCGTCTTTCCACTCATTACTGACTCAGATAAAGTATGTCGTGGTTTAACCTCAGCCGGCAACTGAGCACCACACAGCCGCTCGCTCACTCTTCACCCCCCCATGGGATGGGGGAGAGAATCGGAAGAGTAAAAGCAAGAAATAATTTTCTTTTTTTTAAAGTGGAATGAGTATTAAGTGGATGTCAGAAGCCTTCATGCGTGTGCGAATATTTAATAGCTGTCAGCAGGAATATAATGTTATCAGTGCTTGTTGCCTTTCACTTCTGATGCAAATGTGCACATATGTGGAACTGCCCGTAGTTGGTGGCATAGGCCAACTACAAGTAGTAACAAGTAAGTACTAAGCAGCTAAATTCAGTTTAATGTATGATATATGTACCAACAACACCCTGTGTATCCAGAAAGGCTGGCAGCTTGATAGGACTGGCATTATTAAATTACTGCTATAAAACAACTTAGGTTCAGAATAAGGTCTGATTAGCTAGTTTGCATGTTGAGACCTTTGTGATAACAGTAAAATCGTCAAAGCAGAATGAGAAGAGACAAATACAAGGAAGACTTCAGCTAATAAACATTCCAAGGTATACATGCAACGTTTTTAGGCCTAGGGGGTGCAGCTACCTTTTTAGGCCTAGGGCGTGCAGCCAACGGAGACTTTCACGAGGAAAAAAACCATATTTTTTCTGCCCCACTCTCATGCTTGAAAAAAAATATTACATAGTAAGATATGCTACACCAAACCAGGTGCATCCTGGCAATCAACTGTTTTACTGCAAAACCTACCAAACTATCTTTCCACTTTGGGACCTCAGAACTACTATAATATGCAGACCTCTTGCAATGTTTTCTTCATTTTTCAGCATTGTTATGAGGCTTGCTAAGATTTCACACCACCCTGTGAGGTCAACTGGTAGCATCTCACTCATAAGATGACGACAGGGAAGTTGAAGTAAGTGACTTTTCTTTCCAAGGACCTACTCTGACTGATTTGCAAAGCTTGGTCTGGATATTGGGAGTTACCAAATTTCCAGAAAATTGAACTCAAAACAGTGATACTGAATTAGCAAGTACTCCTCATTTCTCACTGTTTTACGTAGTCTGCAGCTTATACTGCAGAAAGCCAAGAATCCTTTCCATGCAATTGCCTCTCCTCTTCAACAGGAGGGCAGTGATGGAGACCCCAGGAATATCATGTGCTCATGTTATAAACAAAGGTAGTTGCTTTAGCTTTCACAAGTGTCGTGGACCTGCATTGATAAGGTCAGTAACAGAAGGAATTTCTGGAGGTCTTCCAGTCATCTGAGTCCAGAAGAAAGGATCACCTCAACTAACGATTCCTGCAAGGACTCAGGAAAATTCTGGCGCGTTACCTGGCGTTGCTGATGCTTGAAGTAGGGAGCACAGAGAGATGACTCCTATCCCTTGCTTTGACAGAAAAGAGCATGAGTCAGGTAGACTAGGAGACCGCAAGGTAAAGAAACAGCAGAAGGTTAGGAGTATGTGCCTCAACAGAGAAAGAAAAAGTTTAGTATTCATAGAAGCATTTGTTATGTAAGTAATATCACCCCAGCTATCATCCAAATAGAAAACAGGATAATGAGTGGGTGAAAGTAGCAGAGATGTTTATAAGTTAAGACAATGTATGTGGGCTACAAAATGGAGGGATTAGAGGCTCTGTAGGACATTTGACATTAGTATGTGGTAGAAAAATAATCACAAATAGAAAACACGCTAAAGAAAACACAGAAATATAAGAGGGATGGTAGTGAAGAAAACAAAACTGTTTAGAATTGAAATCTTTTTGGTGAGATGCTCAAAACAAGCAGGACTAGTTGCTGAGATTCTGCTATAGGCTATGTAGCTATGCAGGAAAAAAAGTTTTTGGGTAACAACAGATACTTTTCTATCACTCTCACAGAAATAAATACTACATTAAATTTCCTACAAGCAAAACCAAGGTAACAGAAATGGTTGAGTTCAGTTTTCTTTAACATCAGAGCCAAAACTAAACAAAACCTGCTACAAATAAAATAATTATCTGAAAAATGGCTTTTACAGTTGTACAATACACGATGGAAGACTGACTGATAGAAACGCTGGTCAGAGGGATTAGAAGGTTACATGGCACAGATAGATAAGCAACCTCAAATGAGGTTTTCAATGTGATCAGAGCAAAATGAGATAGTAATGAAATTACTTGGTCAGGAAAACTGAAGTAATCAGATACTTAGATAGAGAGGAGAGCTAAAATTACTTGAAGTTGAGGTTCAAAAATGCATGGAATTTGCATCCCGAAAGAATGAAAAAAGAGAGAAAATGAACTTTTAGAGAAAGCCTCTAGCAATAACCTGCACTAAAAAATACCTCTGAAGAGAGATTTTAGCACTGCTTGTAAAAGCTGACATAAAATCCAAAAAAGTGCTGCTCAGCGAAGGAAGCTACTGTTGGAAAGACAGAAAGCACAGGGATAAAGTGAGAATTCCCAACAGCCAAGCCCTGACAAAGCAAATTAAACTGAACAGCAAACTATTCTTTACAGAAAATCAAAGGAAAATATAAATAATGTATAATAACACACATAATATATAATGAAATAGGAAACAGAAATAAAAAGAAAAGGACAATGATTGTTATTCAATAAACAAAGAGCTGGAAGAGGAAAAAGGGCCTGAAAACTAAATGAGTACTTGGCTTCAGATTTTAACAAGGACTCTGATGAAAAACATAGGTCAGGACAGGGTGACTCATGGCTGAAAGTGTGTGGAAAGTGTGAAAATGGAAGTTATTGCAGCTGGTGTGGAAACTCACTTCAAAGGTTTTAATGTACTTGAACACAGGCAGACAGACAAACTACGTCCCAAAATAGTAAGAAATTGGCATGAAAAACTCCCAAGTCCAATAACACAGGCCAGTAAACAAATTTGTCAAATCAGGAATGGAAAACAGAAAACACAATATTTCTACTGAAGAAAGGGAAACAGAGTGATCCAAGCAACAACACATCTGTTAGCTTGACCTCAGTGTTACGTACGTCCTGAAAACAAGTTCTGAATGAAAGGACAATTACATGAGTAAATAAAAGCACGTTCAAATGCACCATGGATTGTGCCAATGGAAAATCAAGCCCAGAGAGGCTGCCATTTTAAGAGCTCACTATTTTTCTAGGCAAAGGAAATGCAGAACTAATTTATCTGAATTTCAGTAAAACATTACCTCTAGTGCCATATGAGAAGCTATTACAGAATAAGGATTATTAGAAGAGTGCTACAGTAGGCTAAGAAATTGTGCTGAAAGGGGAACTATTAAGCTAGGAAAAGGTTACCTATTAGTTCCTCAAGCACTGGTTTTGGGACAAGTATCTCTTTTAGTAGTCTCAGTAATGATCCTGGCATAAAAGGTAGGAATGTGAAGATAAAACAGGCTGCTGAAGTGAAATCTGGAGATTGTCAATGCAGAAGATGGGGCTGTATATTGTGTGCAGTAAGAAACAGATAATGTTGAAAACCCTAAAATGAGAAACAAGATGAAATGTATAATATGCGATAATGTATGATAAGTACATCATCATGCATAAACCCTATTATGCAGTTAGGGATTACTGACATTAACTTCTGCCATGAACTGGCAAGTGTCATCTGAAACATCAGATTTATTAGTTGATCAGATCAGCCATCAGCATGACAGACAGGAAAACATGCTAGGACTTACAGACAGAAAAATATTAACACCATTAATAAAGGTCTGATAAGATTTTCTGTGGCATACTGTGTATGATGATCAGAGAAAAGGAAAGCCCATCTTACAAAAGTGTTCAGTTCACTTAGAATGAAAATTCAAAGCTAAGTAGAATTGCTCTTGGTAGTTCTAGAGATGGAAGAGGTGGGTAATAACCAGGGAGGAAAAAGAGCTGTTTGTGCTACAGGACAAAATACAGATAAATGACCGAACTGACCACAAGATAATACAGACTGCAAATTAGAAGTCTTGTGTCCATCCGAGATACGAGATTATAGAACAATTTTACAACACGAGTAACAGGAACAAACCAAAACCAACATGCCCTCCCTCCCCTGTGCCAAAGGTCTCCCCCTCATTCTGCACACAGGCTCAATATAAAGAAGGGATTATATAGTGTGGGTGTCTTTGACAGCAAATAGGTTGATTACATGACCCAGAAGGTTTTTGCCCTTCCTAAGAATCCAATAAATGGAAATGCCAAAATAACAACTCCTCTCACTTTATGAAACTGCATATAAAAATTACATAAATACAGAAGTTTGTAACTTTGGGAACCTCTGAAAACCCTGGAGTCATCCCTCTTGATTTTCCTCTGACCAAGTCCGTTCCGTTTCACACCCAATTAAGGTGGCACTGTCTTGCGCAACATCAGTTGTATAAAGAGACTACTGAGACAAGAGCAAAAGAAATGCCCTTACTAACAGCTTTTTTCTTATAAATTTGCATGCATGTTCTACCAGCCTGACAGTATGGCATATTGACTAGTTCCGTATGCTTCCAGTAAGGAGGGTCTCTGGTGATGGTGGTGAGGAACAGAAAGGTAATTTTATTTAGATTAATTGTCATGGAAGTAAAAGGTGATCTTGACAGCTGTATGATTTTATAAGATGATGTTAACACAGTAAAAATGAAAATACCCACCTCCATGAATGTTTTTTTCACGTAAAAGTACAGAAATTCTCTCTGCCTCAATCATACCAGACACAAAAGAATCATCAAGAAAGGAAAATTGTACAGTGACATAGTAATATAAAACACTCACTTGAAAAACTCAACATGCACCAATACAGTAAGTCATCTATTCTCTCTTATCAATAAAAGTACTTTCAAAATTCAGCTCTCAATGAGTGTATAATCCTCCTGGTTGGAAATATATTGAGTTTTTGTATATGCTACGGAGAGCGTAACAGTAAGTATAAGACAAAATGGTTGTATGCAGGTTTCACAGAATTGCATCCCCCACTACAGAAAAAATAGGTATGTTGTCTATAAAAAGCCCACCAGAGTAGAGTTTCTCATAGTTTACCAACTGAAGACTAACCAGGGCTGAAATGAAACCACTTGCTCTTCCACTACTTTGATGTTTCAGGTATGGTACATAGATACTTCAGGGACATGCAGCCAGCTAACTGAGGTTTGTAAAATAGGCAGTGAAGATGTCTGGCATGAGTAGAAATATACAAAGAAGAACCAGCTGAGGTTGCTCCAAATATAATACTCTCTCCTTAGACTTGCTAACCACTGGAGAGAACTAAGTAAGGCAGAAAGCAGGCAGCTCTGCATGCAGGGAATTCATAATAATATACGGAGGAAAGTGCAATCGCACTTGAAAGTATGTTTAGTACTATAAAAGTAATGAAGTACTTGGCAATAACAGAGTTGTAGGAAGCTAGCAAAGCAAAAAGAACATTCACAGTCATTGAGTTGACATAGGCTCTGACGCAGCCAAAAGGGTGCTGCGGTGTTGTATCGCAGCGTGATGGTAAGCAGCACACAGCATTGTCGCCCACAGCTTCGCTGCCAGACTCTCGAATTTCCCAGTACAAAGGAAGATAGTTTGCATTAACAGACTGGGAGCTCCCCGACAGCAGGAAGTTCCTCAGTGGAAAACAAATATGTATTTGGAGGGAAAAGGTACACGGAGTTGCCATTCACAAATACCGTATACAGTTTTTAGGGAAATACAGGAAGTGTAGTAGTATGAAGCCTAAAATACCACCCATCCAGTATTTTGGTGGTTGAAGGAATCCATGATTTTAAATTTAGTTCAATACTAGTCTTCTATGGCAGAGAGGAGAAATCTGAGATTTCATAGAGCAGTCTCACATGCCACCTTAAAATGACACAACCAGTAGGTCACTGCAAAGTTTGGCATTCAAAACAATTGTTCACATAATGAATTCCAAATATATTTCAGATATTATAATCTCTTAATATACATGGAAAACCCCATATAAAACCTACTAAGACTTGTCAGACCATTCAGTATTTTGATATATCAGCTATACTTTTGGAAGACTTCTTTCCTCCACTCTCTCTTCCCCATATAAGTTAATGTTTGCTTTACTGGATATAATTGCTGGAAAAAATCCAGTTGGAGATTAGATTTCAGTTACAATTAATGACGAATGTGTCAAAGTATTATGATGTTGTTTATCACACTGCTTACAATGTAATTTAGTGCAATAATACTAAGACTTACTATGTGACAGTTATTTAGCATTTAAGTCTTCTTAAGATGCTCTGCAGAGTATCCTAAATGTTAACTATGGGAAGATTATTTTATACAAAAGCAGCTTCAGGCAAAATGTAGCGACAAGTTGCGAGAGCCCAGCAAAAGCTCTTAAATCTTATGTCATCTACAAGCTGAAATATAATAATTAAATAATCTAGACATGTTGTAAAGTTAATGAAAAATCCAAAGGATAAAATTAAAAATTGACATTAATAGGGCAGCTTAACCATATGAGGAAAAAACCAGTCTTTGTTCTTTCTGATACAATTTCTGAAAAGATATCTTCCTTTTAAACATGTACATACACACAAAAGATTGAAACCTAAGATGCTGGGGGGCAGGGGCGGGGGGGGGGAAGTAAGAACTTTGGACAGCTCAGGGTATTTTAAGGTAAGTCTGAGCTGTCCCGTTTTTTTCTCTTTGTAGCCACTAAATTAATTTTGTTTTCACCTCAGACTTGGTTCTAAAGAATTTTCTACTCTCAGGGGTCCCTGTTGAGTATTCACGTGTATGCTTGTGAATCCTGTCGCTGGCCTTAGGCTGCCTTCTGCAACGAATGTGCAAGTTTGCCCTGAGGAGCTGTGTCCCAGCACAGCACAGAGCTGCTCCCAGTGACCTCAGATCTGAAAGGAAAGTGATGGTTTTACATGCGTTGCCTGTGACAACGAAACAAAGATAACCTATTGCTGTATGTCTTTACCAGGAAAATATCAGGCATGGAGGGAAACAAGAAAGATTATGTTCATTATTTTTCTAGTTAGCGTGGTTAAAAAGAAAAAGTTTTAATGCTCGGTGTAAGCCTAGATGCAAGGTCTAGTTTAAGAGAAATTGTACAAGTATATCAATTGTAGAAGTAAATCAATTCATTTTGGGATATTGTTTTCAAGTTGTGACATGCTGAAAACTCATATTTAAAGTTCAAACTTCACAATGGAATTTGTTTCTTTTGCTGTAATTTCTCACTGTGCCATAGCATTCTATGCACATATGACATGCCATGTACAATTTACTAACATGTTGTAATTCCATCCTCCTAAACTGAAATATACTTTAGGGACACGATTCTAGCCTCTGATTAAAAAGCACAGTTCTCCACAAGTTCTTCTGAAAACAAACCAAATACTAAAAGTGCTTACAGCTCAAATGAGACATAAAATACACGTAATTTTTCATTGAGTTCTGCCATTCTTGTAGAAACAATTCTAAAACATCATTGCTTTAGTATAAACCTGTAAGTAAATATTACTAACATCTTGTTGCTATGTCTGAACTGCAAAAAAACCCTATCTGCAATTCCTTTTCAGTTGCAACCTATTAAAATAACTGATCATCTGTGTTTTCATAACAAGCATAGTCTCTAGATTTTAGGGTGTCTAGCAAACTAGTTCTTTTCGGGGTATTTTGTGTCTAACTTTGTATATTTTTTGAAGAAGGGATATACCTGATAATACACTGTCAAGAACATTTTGCCTAATGCAGTTTTGCATTTACTACAGTTTTTAAAGCTACATGTGTTATTGGAATTCAGTTCCGCAGATACCATGCTTAATAGAACTTGTCTAATATTTTTGTTCAATTAGCTATCATACCATCTATTAAAATTCTGGTGTTCAAACTCACTGGAGCCATTTCAAAGGCTCCTTTGAGAAAAACAGAATACATTAGTGAGGTAAGTGGAAGATTTTCGAGAGGTACAACATCTGATATTGGCACATCCATCATCACAAAAAGCTTGGAAAATTTTAAGCTATGCAAAAAGAATCAGCATTTTTTACCACCTTCTGTCACCATAATAACAAATGCAAATGATGGAATAGACTGAAGATAATATTGATTATCCATAGAGTTGGATATTGATTAGCCAGAGAGATCCTGGTAAAATTTGACTCTCCAGAAGCACTTGGCCCCAGGCCTGGAGAATCTGGCTACTAATTTAAAGGTGTGCCCCAGAGCTTTTGAATTGTTCTAATGACACCCCTGCTAGCAGCAGCAAGCTCTATAGGCAAATTTATCAAGGACAGTAATCAGAATTTGTGCCTCTTTCTCCCTTACCTCCTTCCTCACCTAGCAGGTAGATGTAACCAAGTAGAGTGTTTGTGCAGGTAGGCTGAGAAAGAGCACCGTGCTGTTTGCTTCTGCTTATGGCACCCGTGTCCACAGAGGGAGATAGCGCCTGAGGGGTTTTCTGGAGAGACTGGCAGGGATACACAATGCCAGCTCCCACCACAGGACGTCCTTTTGGAGTACTGGTGCCTATATGCAAGTTCTCTGTCCTTTAGATCTTGCACTTTCCCTTGGTCTCAATAGCTGCCAAGCAACCTGCTATGCTGCCTTTGCTTGCACTTTTTCCTCAAAAAGATTGAAGCTACTATTTTTAATTAAAAAAAAAAAAAAAAAATTAAGGTTTTCATTAATATTAAGGGAGTCATCTTGACTTCCTTCCCTGCTTTCGGGCAGAAACATGGCACTTGGTTCAGTTTATGACCAAGCTAAATCCTTGCAAACCATCCATTGATGTGGAGAAATGTGACATGAGTCGTTTCAAATGTCTTTCCTATATACCTGTGAGACATACGTCCTCAATGTTTATCCTGATTAGAGTAAATTGGACACTTTCCAAACAATTGCTCACAAGCACCTGCTCAGGAACACGTTCAAGCATTCAACTCAGCCAGCTACCTTGCACCACTCTGCACAGTAGGTCAGCTCAACGCTGCTAACTACAGTTAACAGGTTATAAATTAATACCTCATGTCCTACCATGGACATTCCCATAAAGAGATGATAATGAAATACAAGCAATGTACAGTAACCTAAATGCAACTGTAAGTTTACTATTCTCGTTTGCATGTTTTCCTCAGTCACTATGTAAAACCAAATCTTAGTGCAGCTCTGACTGACCTTTTTGCAGAGCCCACATACAGAAGATAAATACTCCTCTCCTGCTTCATGAAGGTGAACTGGAGCTTAAAAAGAAAAGAGCTGCGGTTCCCATTTTGAGATATTATGGGTTCTGTTTTCAGGTGCTGGGAATAGCTTGCTACTGTTCTGCCAACTAATGTCAATGTTAGATTTCAGAGTTTAACGCAGGATGGGGAAATAAAATCTGCAGCCACTTTCAAAAACTTTGTTAAACAGTGAAGATGCTTATCCTAAATTCAAACAAATAAAAATTCTATGGAACTTGAGAAAGAAAGGTGATCCAGATCTCTCAAATCCTAAGAATTTCCTTTAATCATAGGCTGTTACTCCTTTGTGGAGTCAGAAGTACACTAGCAGATTGCATACTGAATAAAGAACTGCAATTAATCAGCATTACGTATATCTAAGACACAAAGCTGCACAGAGAGACTGTCTAAAATCAGGATTTCATCTGGAATAGGACAAGAATTCCCTAAAGCAAATAGAGAAAGAGAAAATATTTAGTCTTAGGGTCTCTGAAAAGCACAATTAATGTGACTGTTTAACATGCAAGGATTGCTTTAAAGTATCAAGGGACTATTTGAAGGCAACCTAAAGAAGATACCAAATAAAATCCGTTATAAACAACAATACTGCCATACAGACTATGCTGTATGTAGCTCCTCCTGGTCAGCAAAACTGTACCATTTGAGAGGCAAGTGACCAGATAACATGGTCTTGCTGAGTACTTCAGGTCAGAAGAAGCAGCAATGGAGCACCACAGAGCATTCTGTAATTTGTAAGATGCAAAATAAACAGCCCTTTCTTTTCTAGATCACTTGTTCTCCTTTGCTTTTTATAAAGGGCTGATGAATCCTTCCAAAGCAAGACAGTATAGGTGCCGTTCTTGAGAATAGCAGGTACATACATACTTGCTCTAAGCAAACAAAGCAAGCTAGCACATCTTAGCTGTTCTACCTCCTGGGGTGTTTTGATGCAGACTGATTAGCCCACGGCTAATATTTATGCTAAATAAGTGCCATGAATTTGCACTGCTCCGTCTCGGAGACACTGGGTCCTCACTCAATGTTCTGGAAGACTTTGTGCTTCTCTGGGAAAGCGTCTGCTGCGTTTAGCCAATTTCTGGGTTAGGAAAAAAATCCAGCGTCATACATCTCTCTTACTGTATAAATACAAATTAACTATGTTTGCCCAGGTATAGATAATTTATATTTCTATTTAAGGAAGTAGCATTGTTAGGAGCAAACAGTCTCTCTAACCTAACCGAAGATAAAGTCCACGTTAGGAAAAAAAAGTCTTCATCTGGGAGGCTGGTTGAACCAGCTAAACTGCATTATTTTCCAGTGAGAAAACATGCTGATAAAACTCTTCATTTAAGCAAAATAGGTCATAAAAGACAGAAAAATCCATGTTTACATCCAATGCAGTCAGCTAAAATCTCATTCTTCAACAACGAACACATTGTGGCAAGAGGAGGTTAGAGATAAACTAAATTGAATATAGTGTAATTATATACAATTGTAATTGTACTGGTAATTATTTTTCTTAATTTGAGTCTTTATCAAATGGCTGAGGAAATATTTATAATGTAATTGTTATGCACACTGGCACAATCATAATTCACACTGCAAATACAGGGCATTCTCTAAAGCTTTTCTTAAGAGTCAAGTATAATCAGGGGATTGCAAAACAAAACCAGAAAAACAATGGAGTGAAAACAGAATAATGAGTCAACATTTCATTGGGATAATCTTACAAGGAAGATCTTAAAAATGTAATTTATAAAAAAAGCCTGCAAAACTGTCACTAGTTCTTAGTTTGAATGTCAACATTTTCTATCAATGCAGGATTTCTGCAAACAGGATTATTACTGATGCATCTCATATATGCCAAGAAAGTCTTACTCTCTCAGGATGCTGCTATAAGGCAATGCTAAAAGGGAAAAGACAAACTTTGAACTTTTCAGTCATAAAGAAATTCTCATTTTAAACGGTAATCAAATTGTCAGGATGAAAAGGATTCAAGGTTTTATCACTTTGTTGACTATATTTTCCCCACAATCAGGGAAGTAATTGAAATAAAACTATTAAGACAGAATGTTGGAAATAGAACAAGGTAACACTGTCTTCTCGGATCTGCCTACAGACTGCAAGAAGACCCAGCAGGGACCTCAACTTCCAGACCTGATTGGGGCTGTCTAGATATGTACATTATTAAACAAATAGAGAAAACACAATAGACACCATGCCTCGCTGAATTTTAGTTGCCTGAGGTTGCAGAATCAAGTTCATCTTTGAGTGTAAGATGCTGTCTAAAAATCAATCACTAACCTAGACAATGTTCACTTACACTAGGTATATTGACATAAAAACCCCCCGTAGTTGTAAAATGATACTGCTAACTGTATTTTTTTCTTCCTTTTAGGATTAGGGTTTATTCAAAGGTATATTATAAAGGAGATTATCTTACTTTCACTGTGCAGTTTAGCTTAATTTCATGCAAAGACTGTCAGAAAAGTGTTTTTTTTTTTCTTTTTTTTCTGCAGACAGAAACAGATGCCAAAGATATTTTCCCCTATGGAAATCAGACAAATGGTACTGTCATTGCTTTCTTTTTTTCCTGCAGATCTGTAATGCATATAGTAATTATATCACCATGGGATGTCAAATCACTGTGGTACATGAAGCCAGAAAGCCTCTGTTGCAATTGATAACTATATGTTCCAGTAAAAATGAAGTTATACCGGGCATTGTTTTAAATTTAAGAACCGAATTTCATCCCTACAGTAAGGCTATTCTGTAGAAATTAAACCTTGTTAGAATTCTGGTTTTGGCTTAAGGAGAAATGGGCAAGAAGAAGAAGTGTCTGGATGTCTATTCATTTTCAGTGGAGCGCCAGCAAACGCTGCATGATTTAATGGTGTCTAAACCTTGTAAGGCAAGTTTTATAAAGAGAGGTAAACAGATTTCCCAGCTGTAGCGGTTGGTCCAATAAATTAGGTTACTGCAACTTATGAGCCTTGCCTCACCTGCATTTTAGACTATTGTGACTACAACAACTCCCATGTTCTCGGAGTCTCAGGGGCAAGAATTTGGCTGAACACTTCTGGTTACAGCACCATGCACAGCCTGGACCACAGAAGCAGGCTTACAACCTGCTACTCCTCTGCTTGTGAAATGAAGACAGCTGGGTTGAACATTTGGGTTTTGGCCTCTTCCCTAAATGAAAACTTTGGATTAGAGAATTTGTCATGTATTTAGGTTTTCAATGAAAACTGAACAGGCACAAAACCAGTGTAAATAATCTCATATTAACATTTCAAAAAAGCAGTGTATGTCTGGAAAGTTATCAGTTTGAAATTAAGTGATTAATCAGCTATTATTACAAAAAGAGTTAAGATCCACATTATTTATTCTGAGGACAGCATCACTCCAAGACTTTTTGAATCACAAGGAGCCCTGAAACAGTAAAGCCATCACAAGTTCCCTGAGTTGATATGCTGATGCTTTCTGTAACATCGTGTTTTTCTGATGTTTTCTAAACTTTAATCTGTAGCTGTAATCCATACGCACCTCAGCACAGCGCAGAGAAAAGGTGAGGAGGAGACATGGCTTCTATTTTTACTTCCTGTACAGTTAAGTCTACAGACATGCTGACAGCAAGGCAGGGCAAATCGGCCAGCGAAATCAGAAATAGTTAGGAATACAGTATCGTAGCTATTGCTCACCCTCTGACGGTGCACACTGATCAGTCTATTTGCCAGGTCACTGCCTGAGATGCTGTTCGGCCAGCCAGAATTCAAAGGCAAAGGATGTAAGACAGGGCTTACACACAGGACCATGCGGATCGAAAAATTAACCTGTCACAAGACACGGGGTCCCACGCCTCTGTTACTCTGGATATTAGCTACAGGCTTCGATCTCCAGTAGGCTCAGAGGAAGAAAGAGTTCTCAATTTAAGTTCGAGGAAAAAATATTCGTCATGCAATATGCTGCATCCATCCCTATGGCTTAGATATTGTTCGGTCAGTAATTCCATGAAAAAACTCACTAGTGGCATACTCTCCTTCTTGTTTGTGCGTATACGGTTTTCCTTTTCATACATCTTATTTGCACCTTGAAAATGTGTTGACAGTGCAATTTGTGGACATAAATATGGTGAGCGAATACTACTCTTCCTCCACCCCCTTCAGGACACCCACGTAAGAGCAAATTTGATAGACTTGTCAAGTATTTTCACACCTTTTCAATATGCCACTATAGATTAAAAAGTATCTGAATGAACCCCACATGGTATTTAACGACGGTTGGGCTTTCCTTGTTAAATTCTTTGTGTACCTGAGGAAAAAAAAGTTTCAGAAATGTTAAATTAATGGATTATTAATCTTTAACTTGGGAAAGCAGCAGAGATAAGAAAAGTTTACTTAAATAAGATGTTCTGCTGAGAATTCTTATGATCATGTAAATTTTTAACATTCCTGCAGCCATTTAAATAGCTGAAGGTAGATCTCATTGGCTGTTATAACTGCTTCATTAACTACAGAATGATCTCTTCAAGATTCACATTCCCTCCTTTAGCTCATAATTTAAATAAACCGGGCTAGGATAAGAAATCTTCCTTTATCTTTGACTCACAGTTCTGATTGCCAAGATTTGTGTTCATCAGACAGGAAGGGAGATTAAATGAGAACTTATTCAGTACTCCCTGCATGGGAGAAGTATGTGTTAATTTACATTTTCCTGCACATGGAGAACTGAAATAAAACCCGTATTTGCTATACTTTAACCGTAGTTATACTGTAAGTTTGATTCATCAAATAATCTGAATTTCTGAAAATTTCATATAGTTAATCTTAAAAGGTAGCACATCCACTGAGGTATGCATACTATCACATTAAAAATTTGGTGACGATGTTAATAGCATGCAGGTATTAGAGAAAATTTTAGGGAACACAAAATGAATACATCTACATTCCTATACATATTTCATATAAATGAAGACTGCAGGTGTGTTCATACTGTGGACATTAATCTTCATATACTTTATTCTGTAATAGAAGGATTTACAGAAAATATTTAGGATGACTACTACAAACTGGCACACTAACAACTTAGGAGACCATTCTCCTTTAATGAGAGAAGCATAGCACAGTTTGATTCACATTTTGTATAGAAGCTGAACACATTCAGATGTCTTCTTGGCTGGAGTTACAGTTTTCCATCAATTCCATTAATAATATTTACCTGTGCTCTGTTGTGAACTTACATAAGCAACACGGTTTAAAGAATACAAACAAGAAAATGATGAAGGTGCTCAACCTTCTTGGAAATGCAATCATGTTATTTAAGATAAAATCGGCTTCATTATATCCTATTATTTAAAACATTTTGCATGCCAAGTCCTTTATCAAGTTCTGGTTAGCCACACCACAGCATTTAGTCCTCACTAAAATTTAAAATTACACCTTGCATCTCTGTGTGTAAAACTCATTGTAAACCTACCACCTGGTAACAGAGAACGGGAAGAGTTACAGCTGCATGAAGTTCTTACATCTAGAATGTATACTTACATGCAGTCAAGGCTTGCGGGGAGGAAGTTTTCCATAGTTATCTGTCTACTGGTAAATCAACTATGGTTTCTTGCTTACGTGTGTCCTTATATATAGTCACATATATAAAATCCCAAATTCTTTAGAAAACGTCAGCTAAAGTGCGTGGTCCTGCTTCTTTTTGTTGATCTAATTTAATCGTCATATTCATTAAATGCCAAAAGTGTAATTCTTATGAACAATTAGAGAGGTGGTTTTCCTGCTCATCCCCAATTCTGCAGCAATCTGTCTAGGAAAATCAACAAGAAATGTCTAGATAGAGAATCAATGAGAATTCATGTATTTTTAAAATGGATTTAAATGATTAAAAGGGCTTACATTTGGCATAGAAAACATAATCAAAGGTCTCCTGTTGAGTCCAACAGGAGATGAATTGGGCCAACAGGCCTCTACACAGCAGCTCTGTCACTCTCCTCCCTAAGAGCTTACGCTATTCTCATTTACCGTGTCACGTTTTTGAAAGCCTGTGAATGCTCTTCCTAGGCTTTCAGCACAACAGAGTACAATCTCTCTGGGGCTACGTGTGTTGTGCTAGCAAGGGGTCATACTAAAGGAAGTAAAAAAAAAAAAAAATCTGAAATCTTGAAAGTTATGGTGACAGGAAAATGAAAAAAATAATTTGACCTTGCAAACACTACAGCAGCTTCAGTACAAAATTATTAGTAAATATTGAACTTTTTTATGCTAACCATGAAAATATGACTAAATATTAAAACTTACACAAAATACAAGTTACATGTAAATTAAAGGAGAACTACAAAGTTTCAACAAAATAGTCCATTTTGACTGAAAGATGTCCACCTTTTACATTAAGAAGTCACCTAAGGTTATGCTTTCCCATGAAATAGTTGCATTTCAGTGAAACAGCAGTCAAAATTTCAAGAAATTACTTTAATAATACTTTTCAGAAAGAGCAAGATGTCAAACTTAATATTCTGGCAACTTCAGAAAATAATTTTTAAAAAGGAAGTGAAACATGATGCTACTTGTGGAATATTTAATACCTTCAGAAAGATGTCCATGTGTTTGCAGTATATAATGCAGAAACTAAAAACTGCATCCAAAAAATCTGATGTCTAATTAATTACATTAAGGGTAGGAATCTCTGTCAAGCAACATTCCTATACCATTATTCAATGGGACTCTGCAGAGTAAGATTTTCCATATAGGAAGAACGGTTTAAGATTAATATGTATTAAAATAACTGTAAGCAAATATCTGATCTTGGATAAAAAAGCAAATTTCCAAAAGACAGATTTTGTATATGACATCTACAAACTTGCAGAAACATCCAGATAATTCAGAGGAACATTTATACTTCATGGAAAGCAAGGTGATTTTTAGGATGTCCACCTGATCTGGCTATACTAACACAAATCCAGAAATAGAATAGAATAGAACAGAACAGAATAGAATAGAATATTTCAGTTGGAAGGGACCTACAACGATCATCTAGTCCAACTACCTGGCCAATTCAGGGCTGACCAAAAGTTAAAGCATGTCCAAATGCCTCTTAAACACTGACAGGCTTGGGGCATCGACCACCTCTTAGGAAGCCTGTTCCAGTGTTTGACCACCCTCTCGGTAAAGAAATGCTTCCTCATGTCCAGTCTAAACCTCCCCTGGTGCAGATTTGAACCATTCCCATGCGTCCTGTCACTGGATCCCAGGGAGAAGAGATGAGCACCTCCCTCTCCACTTCCCCTCCTCAGGCAGCTGTGGAGAGCAATGAGGTCGCCCCTCAGCCTCCTTTTCTCCAGACTAGACAAACCCAAACTCCTTAGCCGCTCCTCACAGCACACGCTTTCCAGCCCTTTCACCAGCTTTGTTGCCCTCCTCCAGATGCATTCAAGGACCTTCACATCCTCCTTGAATTGTGGGGCCCAGAACTGCACAGAGCACTCAAGGTGAGGTCGCACCAACGCTGAATAAAGCAGGATGATCACCTCTCTTGACCGGCTGGTTATGCTGTGTTTGATGCACCCCAGGATGTGGTTTGCCCTTTTGGCTGCCAGGGCTCACTGCTGACTCCTATTGAGCCTGCTGTCAACCAGCACCCCCAGGTCCCTTTCTGCAGGGCTGCCCTCCAGCTACTCCTCTCCCAATTTATACTTGTGCCTGGCGTTACTCTGTCCTAGGTGCAGAATCCAGCATTTTGGCTTGTTAAATTTCATCCCATTAATCACAGCGCAATGCTCCAATCTATCTAGATCCCTCTGCAAGGCCTCTTGTCCCTCAAGAGAGTCAACAGCACCTCCCAGTTTGGCATCATCAGGAAACTTGCTAATGGTGCATTCAACTTCTGCATCCAGATCGTTGATAAATATATTGAACAGAACTGGCCCTAGAGTTGAACCCTGAGGAACACTCAGATGTAGCCCCATTCACTACAACCCTTTGAGCCCTGCCCTTCAGCCAGTTCTTCACCCAGCGCACTGTGAACTCGCTCATCCCACAGTTGGACAACTTGTCCAGAAGGATGCTATGAGGGACAGTATCAAAAGCCTGACTAAAATCCAGAAAAACTACATCCACTGCCTTCCCTTCATCCACTAGGTGGGTGACCCTATCATAGAAGGATATCAAATTAGTTAAACAGGACTTTCCCTTTGTGAACCCATGTTGACTGTGCCTGATGACTGCATTATTCTTTAAATGCCTTTCAGTAGTACCCAGTATAATCTTCTCCATAATTTTTCTAGGAACTGAGGTTAGACTAACAGGTCTGTAGTTTCCTGGGTCTTCCCTCACACCCTTTTTGTAGATTGGAATAACACTGGCTAGCTTCCAGTCAGCAGGGACCTCCCCAGACTCCCAAAACTTTTGGTAGATGATCGAGAGGGGTCCTGCCATAACATCTGCTAGCTCCTTCAGTACTCTGGGATGAATCCCATCAGGCCCCATGGACTTGTGAACATTCAGCTGATACAGCTGGTCCCTTACAACTTCAGTGTCCACAAATGGAAAGTCCCTGTTCCCACACTCGTGGTCCTCCAACTCAGGGGACCAGGCAGCCCAAGGTCTATCAGTATTATTAAAGACTGAGGCAAAAAATGCATTGAATGCCTCTGCTTTTTCTTCATCCCTATTAGTCAGATGACCAACTTCAACAAGTATTGGTCCAATGTTTTCTTCAGACCTCCTCTTGCTGCTAACATACTTAAAGAAGCCCTTCTTGTTATCTGAAACAACACTGGCCAGTTTCAACTCTAATTGAGCTTTGGCCTTTCGCATCTTCTCCCTGTATATATGAACGACAGCTCTGTAATCTTCCTGCGAAGCCTGACCTCGCTTCCAGAGATCACACAATTTCTTTTGCCTCTTGAGCTCCATGAGGAGTTCCCTGTTCAGCCAAGCTGGTCTTCTGCCCCGCTTGCTTGACTTACGACACAGTGGAATTGCCTGCTCCTGTGCTTCTAAAAGGTGGTTCTTGTAACAGTGAATGGCTAAATATGAGGGGACTGATTCCTACTCAAATGTGCAATATCCAAAAAAGACAGACAGAGCCACAGCTAAGTTTATGACACTCAACAAAACAACATACAGCATCCTTATTTTCTTACACAAACCAACCTCTAATATTCAGACCATTGGACCCAAAATACTAATGTCTCATTGCATTACTGGTGCTTTCTAAATTATGCTGGCAGTCAAATCGGCATGAAATCTATTTCTTTAAAAGAAAGAACAGTCTCATGTGTAAACATTTGATGTGTAAAACCTTATTTTGAAAGATTTCTGTCACACAGAGATGTGATTTGAACTATACTAGAATCGAGTAGACAGGATGACACTAGAAAAATGTTACAAACTATTATCAGTAAAAGATGATTAGTGATAACTTGGTGTCCACATATTGGTATTCCACAATGAAGGACTGTATTTCTTATATGCATACACATGCTTTGTTTAATTTGATAAAAGCTCATGCAAGGTTTACTTTATCTTTTATCTTTCTCAGGACAAAGTCAGAAAATCTAAGGCTAACAATGACTCTGGCTCTGTGTTTTGATACAGTCCTTCTAAACTAACCCATCATGATGAAATACAGGAAAAATGTATAAACACAACAAACAAGACCTAAACATAATCTGACATGAACAACATCCTTTTTTAATACTGATGAGGACTTCAAAGCAGCTGCCTTCATTTGTATACTGACAGCAGAAAAACTTAAAAAAAAAAAAAAATTGCTTTTGTAGTAACGGTTAACTGGGTTACTGTTACTTAGCATTAATTTATTGTTTTGGCCAAGAGGACAGACCATCCTAAATCTGTCACTGACAAAACCAGCGTGACATTTTTCTCACTTAAACTGGTCATATATTAGTGTAGCTAACTTAAGACCAACAAAGACACCTCTAATTTAGGCCAAACTGAGTGGTAAGAAGTTAGATTCACACTAACCACTATTTAGCAGTGGTTTTTATAAAGAAAATCCATGCAATCTATATTGCTGAACTTACAAACTGTTGGCAGCAGCAGCAATCAAAACAAACAAAAAAAAAGGGCCACTTCAAAGTACTACCTGAAAACATAACTGCAAAATGTCTGCCACAAAGTACGAAATAGGTGATACAATCCTTTCAGCATAAGTACTTTCCCTGCTGTAACTCTAAAACTTTTTATCAAAAATTCACCGAAAATAAAGCTATTACAATCATTTGACACAGTTATTAAGCCATAGCAGATGTTATTTGATAATATAAATGCCTAGATATGGAAAAAGTAGATTATAATAATGCTAGAGAATCCCTCTGAATTTTTTAATTGAACATGAACAGACTGAAATGTGACAGCCAAGTGTTTAATCAAATCTGAGTATTTCCTGTTTTGGAAACCGTTGCTTATATGTGAAAGTCAAGAAAGACTGTAAAACCTTTTTTTCTCAAGAGCATCAATATTTTCCTTTTTCTTCTGAATTAAATCTGTTTGAGAAGCCTGTAGATATTTCTTTCACGGGTTCCCAAGAGCACTACTGCCAGATGCACTCTTGCATATATTTGACTAGTAAGAAGATGAAAAAAAAAAAAACCCAAACCAAATACTTGTACTTGTAATCTTCAAATACTAACCTGAGTGGTATCATCTAAACATTTAAACTACTCTGTTTCTATATATCTCTTTTTCCCCCACTAGGAAGCCAGTGACCACTAAACTTTTTTAAAAAGCAGCTCTCTGTAACTTAGCTATAAATAAAATATAAAATAATATGGGTATCACATAAGAAGTCACATAATCCAAGTCATTAAATGTGAGATGGTTTTGTAAGTCTTCTGCTATTAACAGACAAATCTTTATGGGCATTTCAGCTTGCTCTCTTGTATTCCAACTTTATTTAGACTGCAAAAATATATCCTTCTCTTAAATGATAAGACTTGCCTCTGATGATACTGACAAGAGTAAGTCTGATCAAGAATACCTTTCAAAAAAGATTTTAGAAGCATGATTCTGAGTGGAAGGAAGTCACTGGACTAGAAAAAAATCCAGTGAAGGTGAAGATCTCTTTCGAAACATCACATATATGGTTGCCACATAATATATGAAGGTGTCTCGGTCTCTTTTTGTGGAGCCTTTATGGTGAGTTCATGGATCTCGAGGGATCCATGCACAACAGGCTGAAAACCACTGATTTTTAGCACCTTCTTCCTGAAAAGGGCACATAAAAGTAAGCCAGAATGGTTAACATCAACTCATGACACTACAGTACATTAGTATGTTATAGTAGAGGAGATGCTTCGTCGTTTGTGGTCAGGCATTTCCTGACATAACCTTAGTATCAGTTTCTATTAGAGGAGCATACTTTTCCTTGTATAATTATTATTTGCATTAAGGACAAAATGTTAAAGGAAACGACCTTGCCCCATCCCATTTTGGAAGAACTAAATTTGGATTGCATTCAGCCAGTAATTTTAATTGTCAGGCACTCCACCATGCCTCCCTCTGCCCCCTGCCCACTGAAGAGAATAACCCAAACCCACACAAGTAGTAGGGGGACAGGATCTGCTATATGGGAGAAAATTACTATTTCCTAAGAGTTTTGCTTCCAAAAGGATCCACACAGGGATACAGCACTGCAATTAGCATAAACCTATTCTACTTAAAGTACAAGCTGAAGTCCCTGTTAACGCTCAGAGAAGTTTCTGAACTAGAGATTGACTTAAATACATATGCTTCAGTCCTTTTCTGCATTGGAGAATAGACACCAACATTCCCCTCCCCACCGCTTTCATTGCTCTGCATTACTCTGTTTTAAAACCCAACTTGATACTCAACTCCTAAAAGTTGTTCCCCGTCACTGTTCCTGCAGAGAGGCTTGGGTGGGTGATGCCTGCTCTCCTCCCCTCACACCTTCTCCTCCATGCATCCAAAATGGTCCTTGATTTACCTGGCACCAATACCTCGGTTCTGTGTGAAACTCAGCCCTGGGCAGGGAGCCATGCAGCATAGCTGGATGGGATTTTACGATGCAACAGGTTTCAATGGGAAAACGAGAAAACTGTTGAAACCAAGATGGTTAAAAATGCAGGGTTTCTGCAGCCAGACAACCTTGCTCCCAGGGTGTGTGTCTCTGGAGAAGCGCCCACGGCCTGTCACGGAGCTGCACTTGCAAAGGCACCAGCTCAGCATCAGCCCTAGCAAATAAGACTGGTGTGGGGTTTATGGCCCCGGTTGCTTTACTCTACCTGGCAACAGAGAGGGCCATAAGGGATCCAGCTCTCATCCGGACATGCGAAATTAAACTTCATCTTCACAGCTGTGAGCAGGCAAGCCTGTGAGCCCCGACTCCACACGGGGAGCCGAGTGCCTCGGTCTGCAGTGCGAAGTCTACCCAGCTGGCAGAGGGCCTGGGCGGTACGGCAGCTGTGCACAGTAGTGTCCTGCAGTTTGGACTCCTTTACTCCCCAAAACAGAAAGACCTGTGGAAACCACAGATTGCAACGGCTGCTTTGGAGCCCACTGCGGCAGCATCCATACAGAAGACATGCCAGAAGCTTTGGTACCTGCCAATGGGAATGGCCCTGACCTAAAACTCGTGACAGCTTCTGACGAGCCGTCACTACCCATTTGCAGATCAGAGACACGTGAAGAGATGGAGACATTGAGCCATATTTCTGGAATTTTCCTGCCCACTGCTAACGGTTCATGAAGAAAACCCCTTCCCAAGGCAGCCCCCCCCCATCCTGCCTGAAGGAGCCCCCTGTTGTGGGTGGGTCAGCTCCAGGAACAGACCCACCTCTCCCCATGCAGAGCTGCCACCCTCGCAGCAGCAACCTCACAACACCACAGGTGGGGCTTGGGGCTGCCACCCTTACAGACATGTTTCAACTTTTCCTCTGTTTTTGTCATCTCCATTCCACTTTTTCTCATTTCTATTAGCTCATGCCTTTCTCCTGCTCATATCATCTCATGCTTTAAAAAAATCCCCAAATGGAAAATATAAACCCCTTGTCATGGTCATTCCCTGCCCTGATGACCTTCTTATCACTCCTCCCCTGCTTGGGCAGCAGAGCTACTATGGCACAAGGAAGGAGCAGGGAAGCCCCCCAACAAAGGTTAGAAAAAGCAGTAATTGCTTTCCTGAGGAAGGAGGGAAGATGTGAGGATTCATCCCTTCTTGGGTCGTTCTGGAGAAGCATAGGGACGTGCTCCATGCAGGGCATCCTGCCCAGGCTCGGTGCTTTCTGCGCATCTCAGGCTGCACTCTGTAAACCAAGATTAAACTCACTCCAAAGGAGCCAATAAAGTTTCAGTAGCCAACTCGGAACAATTTCAGCATCACTGTGGAAGTTTTTAAAACACACACACATATGCTGGAGGATTCGGAGGACACAAATCCAGGTTAAAATAATGTTAAATATCTAAATTGACCCCCTGATACTAATTACAGCTCTGCCTTAGCTCATGCATTTGTCTCTAAGACTTCAGGAGTCAAACAAAGAGCATTATACTAATTATATACTATACTATGGAGTATTTACAGCAATTCCTGTTCCTAAGAACTGCCTGAGGTAAAAAGAGAGAGCAAAAGCTGTAATTCCTGCACTTTGAAGTAAATCAATCCCTTAACATTATCTGAACAGGACTTGTACGTTGTAAATATCGTCTGAGTCAAAAAGTCAGTCTCACCCTTTTACATGCTAATATCAAGATATTCTAAGTACACAGTACAAATGGTGAAGAAAAAAATGTGATTTTTATGCCAAGCAAGTTACCATTGTTTTTCCTCATATATCAAACAGGTTAATCAATCACAAATGTAAAATCTACAAAGCACAATAAAAAGCATACAATAAATTTATCAACAGAAGACAAATGCTGTAAAATCCCAATAGCTGGTGCTAGAAATTCACAAAGCCTCTTGAAGAAGACTTAGGGAAAAGGTTTGATTCTAAATTTGAGTATAAGAACTCCCTAGGGTAAAACTATGTCATGACAACTTGCTAGCCACAATGACTGCAAAGATACATCCTGGTTCAGGCAGAATTTTTACTATATTTGATCAAAGGCAAAATCAAGTCCTGGTATATAACAGAATTCCTTTCTTTCTTGCTATCATCTCAAAACACTTTATATTTTAAGAAAAATGCATTTTATAATGAGCTCCGAATTTCTTTCTTTTATTCAAAAATGTATGCATTGTAGCTCCCTAGAAATTTATAAGGTTTATTTCAGAAGTCAATAATTTGGTGCCAGTCATATACTGGGATGGAGGTGCTTAACAATACAGATTGATGCTTGATGTGATTTACGTGAGCCTCTGTGCACTAGGCATGTGACTACATTAGGCTACCGGCTTTCAATGAGACTTTGACAATGAAAGAAGAAACATGCTTAGGTTAGTCCAGCCTACTTCCAAGTAAGAGAATCCACAGTACAGTTTAAAATTCTTTGCATTTATGTTTTTTATTAATTTCGTTTTGCTGAACATTGCTAAAAAGCGTGCAAGATCCACTACCTCCCAAGCCTGAAAAAAACACCTCCCCCTGTATTTATTTCCATACTGTAGATTGCAGCCTAGTACAAAGACACTCCAGTGTGCCTAAATGTAGTATCTTCCTCAGAGGCAATGTAAATTGCCTGGCATGGATGTCTGTGGCTCTGTGGCTACACTGCATTGAGGACCTGAACCGGTTTGATTAAAAGTAGTTTGGAATCTGTACACCGTAACTGCACGCTGCAATAGATGCAAACATTTAGACATTAACCAATATGATGCCTATCTTTTTGGCTCATTCCTAGCATTTACAGCCGTAAGTCCTATATATGACCCACTTCAGACTGGGATTTCCCAACTGTGCAATAGGAAACACTGAGGATGAAAACACAACTCAAATCTTATTGCTCCCTAGGACACAGTAAAGAGCTTACTCAGGAGATCACCACCTTCTGTGGCTCTGGACTCTGTAAAACATGGCAACAGGCACTTCAGGAGTAGAGCGGAAGATGATTCCTTTTTCTTTTCCAAAATCTCTGCTGGAAGAGCCTGGTAGTTACAGCTGCCTTTCTGCTCTGGGAGGTGTCTGTCTGAACCTCTGCGGGAAGCACTACAGTTTTGCGTAACCTGGAAGACCCTAACCACCAATCTTCTCCAGCTGTGTAGCTAAAAAGAAATGCAACACCAGCTGCTCAAACAAAAGTTCAAGAATAAAGGCTGTCTTCAAAACTGATAGGGGTTTTCAAGGCAAGAGGTTGAGAATATAAATAAGGACATCCAAGAGTTGTACAAATGAATAGAGGTGGGACTGACTGACTAAAGGAAGTCATCACTGCCAACTGTATTGCCTCTCCAAAGTTTTACCTACATTGTTGCTTCTCTTTGGGTGACTGCCCACTAATCCAAGTTCACAAATATGCTTTTAACTATTTGGTTGCACTCTACAAGCATTTATCAGAGGCACTGCTTTCAGTTTATCCCAGATTCAGTAATTTAAGGTGAATCCCATGGTGAATCAAGATCAAAAGTGATCCCCACAGGATTTCACTTGGCTCACTGGTTTACAATTTTCAGTTTATTCTATGTTGAGTTTTCAGGCAATGAAACAACTTCACTATTGAAAAAAATAATCACCTGGAGGATTAGAGTGCACAATGACATATGAATGCCTCCTCAATGGTGGGAGTTAGAAAAAAAAATTAAGCAAAACTTTCCTTTGCATCAAATACTGAAGAAGTTGGCTGGCTGCAGTGATGGCTGGCAGAAAAACACAGAAAATGTCAACTGCCACTTGGATGTCCTGAGAGGTAACAAGACAGACTGCATGAAGCTTTCCAGCAGATACTTACACTTCAGCAGAGAAGGGAAAGAGTAACAGGTTACTTGAACCTTCTTATAGTTACTCAGAAAGCAAAAAATCCCCTTTTCCTTTATTTTTCCACAGCTCTTGTTTTGAAAAACAGTTGTAAAAGTTGTCAGAATTAAGTTCTATCAGCTAAATGAAAGGACTTTGCCTTTCAGACAGGGAGAGCAGCTGTGTGAGAGTCTGTGCTGGTTTTGGCTGGGGTAGAGTTAATTTTCTTCATAGTAGCCAGTATGGGGCTGTGTTTTGGATTTGTGCTGGAAACAGTGTTGGTAACACAGGGATGTTTTCGTTACTGCTGAGCAGTGCTTGCACAGAGTCAAGGCCTTTTCTGCTTCTCACACCACCCCACCAGCGAGTAGGCGGGGGGGGGCACAAGAAGTTGGGAGGGGACACAGCCGGGACAGATGACCCCAGCTGACCAAAGGGATATCCCACACCATATGACGTCATGCTCAGCATATAAAGCTGGGGGAAGAAGGAAGGGAGGGACATTTGGAGTGATGGCATTTTGTCTTCCCAAGTCACCATTAGGCGTGATAGAGCCCTGCTTTCCTGGAGATGGCTGAACACCTGCCTGCCGATGGGAAGGAGTGAATGAATTCCTTGGTTTGCTTTGCTTGCGTGCGTGCCTTTTGCTTTACCTATTAAGCTGTCTTTATCTCAACCCATGAGTTTTCTCACTCTTACCCTTCCGATTCTCTCCCCCATCCTACTGGGGGGGGGCGTGAACAAGCAGCTGTGTGGTGCTTAGTTGCTGGCTGGGGTTAAACCACAACAGAGTCCTACACAGTTCTGCTTGATGGCCTCCAGCTTTTCACCTCTGCAGGACGGGGTGGCACTGGGGGGTGAGATGAAGGAAGAGACTTGCTCACCCTCTTGTTGCCTGTTCAGGCTTACGAGTCCCTGTCAGTGGCTGCAATAGGTCTGTCAGGTGCAGAAGGCAGCCTCATGGTGCAAATGCCCATTGGAAATTAGATTAAGACCCCTGTCACTTCCCAAGTATCTCATCTGAAAGTCATCACTGCTGTTTGAAAGGATATTTGTTGGATTTGGAAATTCACCCTTAAGTGGTCCTGTTTGGAGATCTCTAAACATCACAAAAACGTGGAAGGAGCATAACAAAATGCTTTGAACAAAAACTACTAGTCAACAGGGTGATATTTAAGCCCGCTTATCACACTGAAATAATCATGGGCAGACGGACAGAGCCCTTGAGCGTGGAGTCAACTGGCATATGCTAGACTACCAGGTTAGCATGTGCTAATGCACATGCAAACCTGGTAGTCTAGCACATGCCAGTATGGTGCTCCTCTACGCATGGTCCAGTCCTTAGGTGATTTCTCAGCACTATGAAGAGTTTCTATGGAATAAACCAGCACCTGTCACTATATTCTTTCTTTCTATGCTGACAGAAACATGCAATAATGCTACAGAGACACCTTCAAGCAGAAGACCAGCTTTTTGCCAAGGGATTCTCGAGCTGCTCCATATCCACCACCCAGCCTCAGGATTTTGTCTCCAGCTCCAGCTCTTGGGATCCTAGCGATAGCGCTCATCCCTACCTTTCTGCCGCCATTTTCTGCTCCTTCCTTCCCTTCCCCTCTGCCTGCACAAACTCAGCATGCAACTGAGGATCCAAACCATGTCACTATACACATACCTGCATAGGCATGCGCAGAGTTATCCCGGTGATCTTTAGCATAGTTCTCCACAGTAGTACTTGGATGGGCCCTAAGTAAAGACATTTCCTGCAGAACTTAAGGGATCTAACCTTTTATCTGCAGGTCATATATATCAGCCACCGAATGACCTCAAAAAAAAAAGCTACAGTATCAAGAATAAAGAAACCTGCTTTGGTTAAGTACAATGCATCATAGACTACAAAAGTGTGTGTGCTGCTTTGGGGCTGTCAAATCATTCAAGCAGCAGAGGCAAGAGCCACTAAAACTCGTCAGGGACAAAGTCATGCCATCTGGATTTCCAAAGCTTTTGAAAATGCATTTGGAAATGAAAAACACACAACAGCTAATGCACTAGATATTTCACACTGGTAGACTAAGATGCAGATATCCAATTTACAGATAACACAACAGCTTCTTTTCCCTTAGTCATAAATTCCAGGATGATCAGATTCTGAATAGCACTCCCAGATACAAAAGAAAAATAGGGCAGATGAATATTTTATCGCTGAATTCTTGCTATACATAATCATATTATTTTATTATCTCATGCTGTGCAGAAAAAAAATGGGAAATGAGGCTAGATTTGTGAATGATAATAATAATTTGTCAAGCTGTTTGATACAAGGATGAAAATACAATAAACATGATTTTAAAAGTTGAGATAGGAAGACTGGCTACCGCCATGAAATGGGAAAATGTGGAAGTGATTTAAGGGTATTAAAGGAACGTAAAAGAGTCTGTGATAGAATAATTTATATAGCAAGAACAACAAAATAAAGTACAAGAAACACTAGCAAAAGCTGTATCCATTAAGACAAAAGGTAACCATTTTGACAGTCCTGGGAAGGAAAGATGAATAAACACCCTCTCATTACACATCTCCACTCAAGTTTCACCTTGACAGAAAAAGCCATTTCCTTCGTACACTGCACTTTGATTATGCGTGGACAGGGAATACCTTCTGCTAACGGTATTCAGATACACATATTCTAATCCACTTTTCCAATGGCATTTGTTAGAGTTAAAGTTTCCTTATGAATTACCACATGAAATGACATGTTTCAGTGTATTCAATCCCAATGTTAATCCAGCACTGTAAACAAGCTTTTTTTAAAAAAACAATTTTAAGAAATCAACCTTTTTAAATCACAAAGACATGCCTAAAGAAAGAATGCAGATGGAGCTCGGTAGAGGTGCGCAGAAGCAGTCATAGAAGCACAGAGGCTGGAAAGGACCCCTGGCGATCTCCAGTCCAACCTCCTGCCCAAAGCATATCCAGCTGGAGCAGGTTGCTCAGGGCCTTCTCCAGTTGGGTTTGGATACCTCCAAGGATGGAGGCTCCTTACTGCAATTTGGCAGGGATAAAACCTGGCTAGAGTTGCTGTTCATATGAGAAATAATCACCCAGGTGTTTCAGTCACTAGCAAAGAAATGGAAACATGGACCACAGATAAGGTAATCATATCAGCTTTGGCCACGGTGGCCTGACATTTCATTTGAAGTGTAGTAGTTCTGTTCCTAACTGCTCTCTGTATTTTATTGTCAGGAAAACACTTTAAAAACATAACAAAGCAAAAACCCATAACATCTGAAAGGAAAAAAAAATAATTTGGATGAAATAGCTTGGAGGACATTGACTGAGAATTTCAATGCTGCTGTTTTTATTTTTTCAAGAAAGTGGTTATCCTTATTCCTGACCTATCTTTGAAAACTTCAAGCCTCTCCAGGTAGGACTTTAAGTCTGCACAGTTCACTAGGGATTACGGACAGCATCAATAATGCTCTAAACATGAACTTTTAAATATTAGGTTTTCAAATAATAACGAAAGGATTAGATGAGGACAAATGTAGATATTTACCTATGTACAATGACTCAGACTGTCTGCATGACACTTTGGTGTGTAACGGGAAATAGTATCACATGCCTGGGTATCCAGCTGTCAGATTTGATTATTTGAGTTAGGTTTCCTCACACCAAGATTAGACACTCTGTACCCAGCCTGACTGAGAAATCAAATTGGACAAATTCCTTTGTTTATAACTCTGTAGTAGAAAAAGGTTAAAGCAGGCCCTTCTTCTGATCCCGTAAAAAAAGCCCTTGAAAGCAGTGACAGCCTCAAATACCTGAAAGGCTTATAGTCAACCTCTGAAAACTCCTGAAAAAGATACCAGAGATAGACCTCCCCTCAAGGTTCCCACATATCTTTCCCCTCTTAATTAAAAAAGTATAAAAGCAGAATTGAGATCTAAAACACATTTCAGATATTTTTATCCGCTATGCAATCTCAGGAGTCGTGTGTCAACTACGTCTACAAAAGCCACTCAGGAATTAGAGCCTGCCCAGGTTAAATTAAAGCAGGTTTTCTCCTTGGCTTGCAGGTGACGCAGGAGCACCCTAGGATCCCATGATTTTTATGCCCTTTCATCCTGATTTTTAGTGAGTGCTGCACTTCAAAGCCTTTTTGGTTTGAAAAAACAGAAGCAGAGGTCAGAACTCCAATGTTTCCCTGTTGTTTTTATTTCTAAATTAAAAAATTAACTGGAGGTTCACCGTACCAATTTCCATTTCAGAAATAATGCACAGCCTCATACGGCAAGAGAGCCAGGGTAATGCGGCCAGCCTCTGCATTTACCAGTCCAGAACCAAAACCCCACAGCAGCACTCAAAGCACACACCTAGAAGAGGTGCACACACATGAAGCATCATTATGCATTACTACATGTACGGTGAAAGGTCAGGCATTTACATCTTGGGAGATGCAGGACATTGTGCTGCTGAATACACATCCATAAACAAATGCAAGGCACGAATGGCTTTTTTTATCATTTCCCCTTTTCACCTCTAGCCTCTCCCAAGGATGATAATTTAATATTAAATGCTGATCTCAAACATTTCCTTTGTGCAGATGTATTGGATGTGAGACAGGATGGAAGACTCTATTGCATTTATGTAAGCTGTTGCTGGCATGAGGGAGAGAGGCAGAGAGACCAAGCATCGCTAAGAGTGGTGTTTCAATGTGTTAAGGGACTGGGGAAGCTTATCCACTGCCCTGCATTTCCTTATGTGTGTATGTTTGACCTCCTACAGGTGTCCTCTGTTTTCTGCAGGAGAGCTTCACAGCTTCTCTGGAACTTCAGTCAGGGAATAAGAGCGCTACAAATATTTGTCCTAGGTAATTTATCTTACTGCATGTTTTATTCTCATAAAGCTTCTCTTGAGAGTAAAGCATGCCACCTTTCCAGTGAAATACATGGACCTTACTTTCCAATTTCACTGAGGGTCATTATACTGTGTGATCAACCTTGGCCTGGCTGCTCCAGGTGCAGAGCTTCAAAAACAAATCAGGGTTCCACTGAAGTACCTTAAATATAAATTAAAAAATGCATGGACTGACCTTTATGTCACTGAAGCCTTATATTTTTACCAGTTGGGACAAAACAGATCAGGGAGGGAAGGTAGATATTTCAGATAGGAAAAAAGAATGTTAAGAAGAAAACAGAGTTAGATGTGAAATACCTATCAAAATGCATAAAGAAGCACAGGTGTCACAGCCCAGTGCATGCACCAACCCCAAGACATTTGTCTGACGCAAACAGTATCAGCAAAAAACCCTGTTTTATTAAACAAAGCCTTACCTTTCTGCTATAGATTTCCTTGGGAAATAAAAATCCTCTCCTGCAAGGTAGGCAGCTGCAGTTCCACCTCCGAAATAGGTTTTCCTCAAGAGGGGGGCAATCCGGTTGGTTACCAATAAAGCTCCTAAACCAGTCGGGAATCCAAAGATTTTATAGAATGAGATGGGAATAAAATCAGCCTGGTGAACTCCCAAGTCTAATGGAGAACTGCTCACATACGAAGCTGCATCTAGTAGAACAAACCACTTCCCTGGTATTTTGATGGGGCGGAGTTTTCCAGATTTTATGTCCTGTATCCATGAAAGGGGATATTTGGTACCAGAAAAATTGCTCTGAGCTGGATAAGAGAAAAGATGAGGTGTCATGCAGTTTTGTTCTTCAGCTGGTAACCTGTTTTTTTCTGATAACAAGATTTCCTTTGGCTTTATCGGAACAGACAAGACATTCATTGAGGCAGTTATCCCCCTCATACCCACCACAGATGTGTGGCTGTCAGTTAGGTAACAAAATCGACTGCTGGGTTGCTTTGTGCCTTCAGGTATCCACGGGAATGCTTCTGCTACCAGTTTAAGTGCAGCTGTGCATCCAGATGTGAAAATGATGGTATAATCTTCAGCAGTAGTATGAAAGTATTGCAATATTCTGAAAAATGGAAACAAAAAAGATCCCGTTATTTTCTGATTTTTCTGTTTTATTGCTGTGCGATATATTTTGTTTTTCCTCAGCATAAAGTCTTCTACTCTGACACCTGATATGAACAGAAGTAGACAGGTTTTGCCAAATAGCACAATAAACTTCAACAAGTGTAACCTGAATCATTTTGCCCACAAGAGACTCTTTCCAATGCTGCAGTGAACGTGGCTGTGTTTTTAAGGACAGAAGACAATTCTGCCTTGCTCTGAATAGAGTGGCCAGTCTGGTCCCTCAGTGGGATCAGAATCAAGCCTACATATGATTAAAATTACAGTCTTTGAGAGAGCCCAGTTTTATTTGCAAACTATTAGCATTTTTAGTTTACAAAGTATTTGGAGCAGACAGAATATCTTTCAGTTAAAAAAAAAATAATCTACTTAAATACTGGGCATCCCAATTCAGTCACAGGATTCAACAGGGAAACCTTAGCATACAGCTTTGCTCCTTGCCTATATTATTAACAACAGAAACAGAAGACAGCAAGAAGCAACATATGCTTCCTACGTGCCTCATGCACATAAGGCTCTAATCTCTGTAGTCCGCAAAGATAGCCTAAACCAGAAGCAACCTAATGTCTTCTACTGAGCCAGACTATGAAAACTTAAGCAAGCTGTCTACACTACACACGTGTTGATGCCTGGACAGCACCTTGTTGGGTCTAAAATACCTTTTGTGAACACCATCTAATGCACCTTTTAGTACGCATGGTAGCTTGTGCATCCATTACAGTTTTGCAGTGTGCAAGATGGGTCTTTTCAGAGGCTGAGGAACAGCTTCAGTTCAGCCACCTTTCTTACCTTTTTCACCTGATGAACTTTCTCTGAATTAACTTTTATAAAACTCCTACTAATATTAACAGGAAATGTAACAACCACCTAAGAGACACAGTGCATGGAGCAGAGCAAACAAAATTGAACCAGAGCATAAATGTTGCTGCTCAGCAATGCTGTCTGGTTTTCAAGGAAAGTAAGATGTAACAGGGTTTCTCAGTGCATCTCTCCTGCTGCAGAGCGTTTCTGTGAGCAACATAACGTATCAGTGCTCTCCAAGCAGCTGGCACTCTGATCTGTGTAATTCCAAGGTACAGACCAGCGTTTGGAGAGTCTATGAACTCTGGTTCCCAATGTGTATCATTAAAAGTTTGCATGTTTTATATAACAGGAGATTCCCTTACTAGAACAGGCAGAAACTGAAGACACAGTTGCATTTAAATGTAAGTTGTACAAAAGGTTATGTGACAAATTCAAGCTAAAATTTCCTGAACCATAGGACAGCAGAGAGAAATGCCTTAAAGTTTTATGTGTCCAGTCTGAAACACAAATGCTACAGGCAAAGGGTGGTAGAGCTGGCTGTGTGGGGGGCAGCAATCAAAGGTTAAACACTTGAAAACAAATGATTGCAATGACTTTGATGACTAAGACTAAAAAACACTCTGCAAAGACCCACTGAAATGATACTATTAATACTTTCCTTGGTTGAAGGAAAGTCTTACTGTACTGGGGAGTACAGGATGCAACAAAAGGATTCATAGGCCCAAATGAGACTTGAGTTTCTTCAGAACTTAAATTTTTGAAATCTGATGCAATTGGTAGGTATTTTATGTCTTCTGGAAATGAAGAGAGAATTTCAGCTTTATGAAGGACATCAGCAGGTCATAGATTTAAGCTTTAAATGTTCTGAGAAACCGTTGGAAAGAATTCATAAGGATCTTTCTGAAATAGATCTGCCAGGGGATAGTTGCTGCAAGCATTCACAGCTCCAGACATAATTTTTAAAGACCGTGTTCAGAGAAACCAAACTCCTCCGTTAGACTTTAGAAACCATGTTAGGGATGAAGACAGGGACGACCACAGAAGTTTCTGTATTGGGTATTGAACTGACAGCCTGCCTCATTCATCACTGTGACCTTCTCTCTCTGGTCACTGAACCGCATCCACTCCCCCTTCCCCTGCAGTGAGCTGTACAGCCTTTCCCACCACCACCTGCATTACAGCTTGAAGCACGCGTGTGTGTCGTATAGGACACCTGACTGAAGGAACCTGAAACCCTCCGCCCAGGCAGCAGCCGCTGTTGAAGTTAAGCTAGCTGTAGGGTTACCACTCAGAGCCATGCCCTGAATTTCAATCCTGACATCATTCTGCCTTTATTCTCCTTTCCTTGCATTCACCTAGATATAGAAAAGGTGGAAAGCAGGTCAAGCAAGAATCCTAACTTCTTCTTCAAGGACAGAGTGGGACAGCATTAGCCTCTTGTTTCTAGGGGAAAGGAACTGCAGAATGTGGGTTAGTAAAGAGGCCATGTCTTTGTGATTATGGACATAATTTTGTATGTGGCTTATTTTTGTATGCACTGGTGTCATATTGGATAGATCTTGAAATCATTACACTGAATTAAACACAAATTATAAAAAGGTTGTGCAATTCCATGAAAAAAATTACCATCACCGAAGTATCAAGCTTTCTATGTTTTTACCTCCGTGAGCACTAGGACAAGTTATATATTCACATGTATGTGCACACACAGAATACCTTTTGAGTTAAAAAGCTAGGTGACAGGAGCAAATTCTTAATACGTAACGTCTCTTTGTAAGAGCAAGCTGACGAGCAGCAACAAAAAGCATGCTGAAGACTCATCAAGCTGCTTCTCTTCTCCTTTCTACACTTTCTCTGCTCTTCTCCCCAGTCAGCCTCTTTGTGCCCCACAGGCTGAGTGGTAGGTGAGACACAGCTAGGCAAAATGCCAAATTTTGCCCAAGAATAACAACCTGCAGTTCTACACAGGAATTATACTCGCTTACCGCAGCACTTAATCTGACCAAAAGACAGTGTAAAATGACAATAGCTGGGATGCAGGAACGGTGGATCGGGATTTAATAACGGTATGCTGTTGTCCAACCATGAACATCAGAGCCAGTGAGTACTTTCATTAAACATTTTCACAACTTTACAAAACAATAAATATTATTGTGGGTTGTTTAGGCTCACAAATAGTGACAGCTCCATGTTTAATTCATAAATTAAAGAGAGACATAAATAAGAGAGACAAAGATCATGCACATCGGTAGTATTTTAACTATGTTTAGTTTTAAATAATTCAAATTCAGAAACAGCTGAACAGTTCTGAAATACAATCCATGACATAACACTGATGCATTTATCTATTCAGTTCAATACCAGAAATTGACTTTCACATGAAAAAAATCAAGCTTTAAGGTAAAAATTTCAACAGTGTCCCAATGAATTAGAGCCATTTTTTAAAAGGTATTTAAGTTCCTAAAGCTACAGAAACAACCAAGTTACATTTCTAATTGACTTCAATAGGAAATAGGTTCTTTTGTGAATCTCATTAGGTACCTATTTGCATTTTGGGTCTCTGAATGCCTCATAAAATTGCCATGATTCCAGTACTTCGAAAAGAGGTAGAATTTTCAAAGTCAGACTTACATTTTGGCTGAAGTATTTCTAACGTTAAAAAAGGAAAAGAAATAAATAAAGCAGTATCAACTGACTTAAGGGAACTTCCTTCTCCAGAATGACTTCTGATGTGCAGAACAGAAGAGCTGTGAGCACCTCAGAATAAGGTTTATAAAACAAATACCACAAACTCCTGAACTAGGGCAGCACTGCTATGATAAAATCCGAGTACTTAGGGATAGAAATCTGCAATACGTCTGAATGACTTCTGCAGCCCACAGTACTACATCCTCTGTTTTGACATGAATATTGGGAAGCACTGGCTATTACACACGGAATTCCTAATGCTCTCTGTCTTTGTGTAAGACATACCCCATTACAGTGAAATGCAGTTCACCTTTATTACACTCCTCGAAGATTTATAGCCATATATAAGGTGGTTGTTGGCAGCAGGACTAAAGACTTGCCGTAGAAAACTGATAGCTTGATCTACTATAGCTCACAGCTGCAAACAGCAGTGGTATTTTATAGTATTACAAATTTCCACTTTTCAAATGACTCTTTGGAAGACATGACTAAGAGGAGAATTGTTTCATTAAACATACTGATACAGCTGTGCCATCACAGGGAAGACAGCAGAAAGGCTGAGAAACTTGACCCAGTACCTTGCTTTCAGGCTGGCAAGGTGGGGGAGGAAGCTGCACGCTCCACCTTTGCAGTACATCAAAGACGCACCATGACCCGCCACCCCTTCTCCCCTTCCTCTCCCCTCCCCAAGAGCACACAGATCACAACACAAGGAGGTCAGTAACACATGGCCAAGAAGCCAGTCCAGGGAGAAGCCACTGAAAAACCCCTCACTCGACCACACTTCCCTGTGCACACTTGTATTCCGAGACCTCTCTGTTAGCTGGTGTTTAATCCTTTCAAAAAGTTACCATAAGAATTTTGTATCATCATGACTGCAGTTGAGTCAAAATGCCTTACTACACTAAAGTAAACACTGGTAGGGAAAGTCAACTAATTTTCAACCAAACTTGCTGTCTCATTTTATACATTTAACACACACATAATTAATAATGGGTTTTATATTTAAAGATATCTATGATCAAGTCATATATTTTGAGGGAGTAGTCATATTATCTGACTTATCTAATCCAACAGCCTGAATTAACAGTTTAATTAGAACCAGACACTCCACATTACCACTGGCAGCTCTGCAGAAGGTAAAGGCTACCAATTTGTTCAGCTACCTTAGGTACACAGTGTCACCCAAAGTTAGGTGAAAGGGATGCCCTCCAAAGCTGCTGCCTGGCTGCTATTACCTCATGCAAGAAACCCCATGTTCCTCCTCGCCACCAGCTCTTCATTTGTGCCCTCAGCAGCAGATCAGTAGCAGCGCTCCCACAAAGGTACAGATGCCCATACTATACCATTTCCATTACAGCCTCCCAAAATTCAGATGATATACATGGCTCTTCTTCCATGCTTCTAGGCTTTAAATACTTCTAAAATATGCTTTATATCAGTTTCTCTACTCTCTTTACATTTACCATTTAGCAAACACCTGTAAAAAGCTGAACGGCAACTTATATTGCTAGGTTTGGGTCATTCCACACTTTAATTCCAATTGGTGCAAACGTTTTGATTTCTAGTTGGCAAGATCAAAATACAGCCAAGGAGTTTGTGATTTTCATGTTTTATATTTGTAGTCACATTTTATTTAGATTGTATATGAGCTTTCATAAATATTGTGAGTACAATGATTTTCTAGCCAGTAGCGATCTAGCTAAAAAAGACCCCTTTTAAAAGTTTAAGTATTGCCATTGTAACAAGAGATTCAGATGTGGAGACAGAAGCATAGTTATCTACTCAACAGTACAAGTTTAGGTAGCACTTTATAAAGGCTCCTTTTCAGCTGCACATTTACATGCAGAATTATTTCTTATTATAAATTTTTTCCATTGTCACGCTACCCAGGAGCACAAATCCAGTTTGCACCTGTATTGAGAGATGCTTAGCTTGAGCCTCAGAAATTTCATCACACTGTTTTCTGCTCTATAGAAACTCTGAAAGGATGTAACATACTGTTTTTTAAGGAATAGGTTTTGTACAAATGGCAATTAAAAAAATAAAAAAACCCATACTTCTGAGTCAAACAAAATATTTTATTTTGATTTAGTTTTTGCTTTTTTTTTTTAATGTCAGAGGGTAACACTTTTCATAACTGGTGTTTCAATCTTTTCCGCACACAAGTGCAAATGAGAAGTATAGACAGCGGCTGCATCTACATTTCTGGGTAAGAGCATTTTAACCTTCCTCATTTATTAATTAAAGGTCAGCTCCAGCTATCAAAGCAGTCAGTTGAAAAACTCCCATCAATTTTAGTGAGGTATCCTAAGGTCTTGTAAACTGCTGTGGTTGTTACAGACACAAGGACCTGCACCCTGCTTTTAGGCTTAACTTAATGTGCAGCAGTAGTTCTTCTGTACATGTTTTTCTCTCTATGTATATGAAGAAAAAAGGAACAGAAGATGTGGGTATCCTCATTTAAGCCAATGCAGAAGGATACCGTAAAGAAGCACACACTGCTTAACATACAACCCAAATTTTCCCTAACTTCTCTCACTGACAGAAGTGATAGCTTAGCTTAACTAGTTACAGCTATAGCCATAAGGGAAATGCTCTGGTTTAGCAAACTAAAAAGACAAGCCTTCTGGGTAGGAAATGTTTTATATCTTATTTTGTAAAGACAAGGTCTATTCAATCCAGTATGTCACAGCACCGAGTTACATTCTCATTGTCAATTCCCAATCCAAACAAAAGCAAACTGAAATCTATTAATATTTTTAAGAATCAAATGTATTTAAGCAGGAAAAAAATCTACCACGTCTGTCTTCCTCCAGCAAAACATTAATTTAATGAAAAAAGCCCTTATAAAAGTTTGGGATTTTTTCTCTTAAAGCAATTTCAACAGAAATCTATGCCAAATCATCTCTGCGACCTGTGCAGCTAACCCAGCAGAGGTCCATCAAATTGAAGGATTTGCCCGTGGATTAATACCCGCATAATGAAGAGCACTGGGATAAATAATCCTTTATAGTTCTCTCTCAAAGTTTGCTCAGTCCCCTTTTCTGTTTCAGTTTCCTCTCTCATACTGACAATGCACAAATTTAAACCTTTCAGAGCACGTGCTAACTGTGAAACAGGCACACACTACTGTATTTATCCTCACTAGTTACATACACTTGTTTTCTGACCATTTTACTCGAAAGGCACTCATTCTGAACCCTGCTTCTTCCCATTTCTGCTTGCATGAGAGTGATTAGGTTCTCACCCATTTACATTCCTGCTGCTTATGGCAACACTGAAATTAGCTCCCTGAATGTATGAAATAAATGATTAGCTGGAATGCACCTCGTAAGGTCCACTTGGCATAGGTAGGTGATGGAAAAATCCCTCCCTTCCTATTTGAAAGCATTACTTTCTTTAGGCATTCACGCTCAGCCATGTGAATTGAAGCATTATAATCCATTACATTTATTCTCCTAGGCACTGCCTGATTCACTGGAGACACACTGTGGAAATACCTGTTTGCTTACAAACGGTCATAGTTAGTCTTCACCAAATAAATCCCCTCTCCGATTCTGCAAAGCTGGCAGCACAGCAGAATGCCTGGACTTTCCTTCGCACAACATCTTTAGAAGAGCAGGAGCTCTTTAATGGCTTCAAAATGTCCTCCTGCAGGAAAAGACGCTTTGATGAGCAAAGCCTATGAGAAGCACACACCCTGACCAAAAGGTGTTGACCCTCATTACAAAGTGCACATCCAGAAGGCGTTCAGTGTCACACCAGGCACACTGACAGAGCAAACTAAAATTTAGGGTGGTATTACGGCACCGCATATAACTAGAAGAGCAAACCAGTGGGAAGGAATCATGAAAACCATAAAATCCGACACTGCAGGCTACCTGTTGGTACAGTTCGTTCCAACACACAAATATAACTCCTCTCACTGACAGAAACCTATAACTCCTATAACTTTCTAGATGTGGCAGAAACCCCTGGATAACTCTTTCCTTTGAAATTAAATAGTTATTTTTCTGTGTAGAGAGGGAAGATCAATAGCTACATGATTTTAAAACCACTTTGTGGATATTTTTTGTAAGATCAGCCAGATCCATTTACTCTGGTGCTTGAACAACTGCCAAAGATCTGTAAAAACACCCGTGAATCCCAGTATTTTCATTAATTAGGACACAAATGACTCTGCAAATTTATACCATAGGTTCTTCAAATGAAAATTCACCACCTGCTATTCAAGTCAACCAGGTAGGAAATGGAAAAAATAACCCATATTTTAGGCAACCATTTAAGGAGGACTAGCCATAAACAGCAAACAGCTCATGAACAAACCATTCCAAACTGTATTTACACAAACTAATTGCCAAATAGAAAACTACAAATGAATCTGAATCAGTTTGTAAATCATTCATGTATTAAAATTCAAAGTATTTTTGCAGCAAATCTTAGGAGTCACCACGAGAAAGCAAAAATAAAACCAAACATAGGAAGATTTTGTACGTGGACTAGCATATCGCCTCAGTTGCTGTCTAGGGCAACTTCAGCATAGATGTCTTCACGGCAGTGTTTTCTTCGTAAGATATACTAAACAACTAAGGTCACTGTATTTTCCCTTTCCAAACTCCTCTTACCTAGCACAGACCATAAATTTTTTATTTAGGCATCCCCTGAGCAGAAACGAAGAATACATCAAGATTGACTCCAATGGTGAACACTCAAGACAGCACAGTACCAGCCAGAGGTACCACTTCTACCAGTAATATGTGTAATATCCTATTCACAGGCTACATGAACAAATTAAAGGGTGTGCATATGGAAATTCATATCACCTTAAGACATCTACACTGTGGACACCAGAGCACATCACCCTTTAGAGTCACTCAAAAGCCACAGGCTCTACAGCAGGCAGCTCATCTGACCCGAGGCAGAAGTCTACTTCAGGCTGAGATGTCTCACCCTGGATATGTCCAGTTCCGTCCATTGCCTGCCAAAGGCATCTAAATGCCTTGTGCATCGTACACAGCTACTCTTATCCAGCTTAACCTCAGCTTCAGTATCTTTGGAGCACAATCATCCCTCTTTCCAATCTTAGTAAGTCTGATCTCTAACCTTTCCATGTGTTCTAAGCTCCTGCTGGGGAGATTCGTTCCTCAGTGTTGCAGTGCCTAATTAATTCTGCTAATGCCAGCAAGCATCACTGGCATGAGGCCTGCCTACCTACCCTAAGGATATTTGCTGGTAACTGGTCAGAAGTTACTTCACTTCGTTTTCTGATTCTTGGAAAGTGGAGCTTGACAGCTGGCTGTTTTCCATCATTAGAACAAGTATAAACTTGTAAAGGCTGTTTCAGGGAAAAAAGATAAAAAGAAAAAAAAAAGCACACTTCGGTGTTCTAACTGTTCCACACTCTCAAGTTTTTACAGTGCTTAACCTTTTAAATAACCTCAGATAAGAAATTAAATATTCTTTGAAGTGTTAAAAAAAACTTCATAAGATAGACTTTTTTTCTTTTTTTGTAAAAATAAGATACCATTGCTTCCCATCTTTTTTTAACATTATTCTTTGTTTAACTTTTCTTTAATGGAATTTGTTTCTAGATCAGCTTTGGCCTTTAAACTGTCTACTTCTGTGATCTCTCCAGCTATGGTGGGTTGGGGTTTTTTTTTGTAGTGCTTTTGCAACCAGTTAAAAAACTACAGCAAATTTTTTTCTGAAACAGTATGTCACATACTCCAGACGCTGTGACCCTACTCAATCTCTTTTCCCTGTTGGTGCCAGAGAATGGGCGTGTGACAACCAGTAACTGTCTACGACCCATTTACAAAATGGATTTGCTATTAAAACCAAGTAAGTTTGACTTATTTGCATGTTGCCTGGTATTTTTGATTGTAAAGTGCAAGTAACTAAGCATAGCTTCAAAAGCATAACCTAGCGTTTCTCATAGTATCCAGCAACACTTAGGCTGATTCTGTGGTGCAGGAGTCAAGCACAGACATACGCTCATTACTTATTGAGTCTTCCATTACTTATTTAGTCTTTGCATTTTTACTTTGGGGTGGTATTGCCTGGGACTAAGGTAGGTTTGAGAAGCAGTAGGAGAGCAGTCATGTAGATGAGCCTGGGCAACTCCCATGTACTGGGGGCTTCTCTACGCTGGCTCCAAGCAAGTCCATTCCTGAGCTGTGCTGTGCTGTGCACAGCAGTTGTGACAGGACGTGCCGGTCCCAAACACTCCCACATGGCTAGCAATCTTCTTCCATCATCTTCTTTCTGAAGTTTAAGGGCTCACACATCTGACACATCTAGACTCAATCACTGTTACTTATGGCTATCAGACAATGGATACACCAGAGCGTATAGCCTGTGAAAAATACAGCTGCCTGCCTCCTCAGTAGGATGCGCCACTTGGCAGACATCTTCCCAATGCTGAGATCCATCTGATGGATCCTACTCCAATTCCTGCTCTGAAACAAAGCCTTGATCCTAATCTTGAAACATACCAACCGCAAATGAAGATAGCTATATCAGCGATCACATATGTATTGCTGACTCTTCAATATTAACCTGCTCCTCTGGAAAATTTGCAAAATACAAGGTGAAGGGTTACGGACAAAGACAAAATGCTTTCATGTCAAAAGGAGTCAGCTACATAAAACAGACCCACAGCAGTGATGAAGTACTCTGATCCCACATGCCCAGAAGCTCAGAAACTGACCGTTTCCAGCACAACCTTTTAGATTCACTTCTTCAATGTATTTCCACAGTATGACTGATGGCCTGACTACAAACAATCATTATACCCGTAGCCAGCACTTTCTTGCTCAAGGGGGGAAAAAAATAATGAAGAAGGAATAATTTCTTGCAATTCATAAAAGGCCCGTACAGTGAGCTCACATTTACTTGGGAAACACTTAGGCCCAGAACTTCAGAGGTACTCAGGTGCTTAAGCAGGAATTAGATGATTTTGTGAATCTGGGCCTCAGTTACTATGGTGACAGGGACTATGGCAAACACTCATACATAAATAGATCTTATTTCGTCAAGGGTTGCTTTTCAAGTACTATGCTTTTGTCTGGAAATGGCTTTAGATGAAGATGTTAATCTGAAATCGCCTCAGTCTGCTTTCAAAATACAGAGGGCTTACGTAAATCTATTCATGCATTTCAACAGCGTTTTACTTTACATGGCATAGGTATTCCAGGCAAATTAGACAAATCCTCAACAGCAGTTTGTGCTTCCCCTTGCTCTGGTGAAAAGCCACAAGAGTGAAGTCTGGAAGACTGCTGGCCACCGTTTATTTGCCATTTGTTTTTCATGTGGTGTGACGGCCCACCTCAGCAGTGTAGCTCTGATTTTGCTTTCTAGGAAGAACATTGAAGCATTTTACACAAAACCACAAAAACCTCCGATCAGTATGAAGGGCAGTGGCAATAATATGTAGAGCAGAGCCAGTAATCCTTGGCACATGAGTTCTTGAAACCTGCAGGACCCTCAAACAGTGGACTATCCGATCACTTGTGAATTAGAAATAACACAATACCATGAATGTTAGTGAAACCATTCTGGTGACCATAATTACAGAAATACTAAAGAGTGAAAGGTTTTTCTCCTTGTTTGTTGAGCCGATCAAAGGATTCTTGGTGTCGGTGTGCACTCGCTGCACGCTGTTCGCACTGAGCCACGTTCATGTTTTGGCTCAAACAGCCCCAAGATCTCCCAGAAATTATGAATGGATGTTTGCTCATATGGGAAACATCATTTCTGCCTGTCAAGTCGCTCTTCATTCTCTTTAAATCCTGACAACTGCGCTTCCAGTGCTCCTGGCAGTTTGAGGAAGAAACTGTTCTACACATGATGGATGCAACAAGGCATAAATGACTGTTGAGGGATGGATACTCTTGGCTTGCCTTAAAACAGAACCTGGTTGCAATCTATGACAAACACATTAGGGAACAAGGAACAACAAAAGCATTTTAAGGAGCTCACAAGTGGCATTTTTAGAATCATAAAATGAAAGCAGCTTAGAGGAAACTTAGACCAACTTAAAACCCATAGCATCACAAAACCTCCATATAAATGCCATTGCTTTACTAATTGAACAGAAAATATTAATCAAACTCAGGAACCAGCCACTGCATATGTGAGAGGGAGCTAAGAGAAATATTTTGTAACTTGCTGCAATCCTTCCCATATTGTCTGAGGATCATTCTGTTCAAAACAAAATGGACGTGGAAATTATAAACTGAAAGTAAGTAATGCTGTTTAAAGTGTCCCATTAGTTAATTCTGATATAAATTAAAACTGCTAGTGATTAGAAAGTTCACCCCAGAGGATATATGTTAAGTAACCTTTCCTTTTTGCAATTTGTGCTGCCTGGCAGCAGCAAACCTCATGAAATCAAAAGTATAAAAAGTATACTAACAACCATAATTTCCTATAATCCTTCTACACTGCATCCCCATCTTGTAGAGCTGCTAAGCAGAAGACCTGAGCCAGAAAATGTAGTAGCTGCCTTGGATTTCTCTTTTTCTCACCATCTAGCTCCTAGGAGATAGGAACCTGACCCAGGAGGCCAGGAAATCCAGATGTGGGATGGTCAGTCCATACATGGGAATAGATACCTATGTTGCATATATTCTGGGAAACATTCTGAGTAGCAAATTCATTTCTGTGAACCACTGCAACCTCACTAAACCCAATTACAACAGGTAAGGAGCAATACCTATGAACCTGTTTCTGACTTCCCAAGTATGCCACCCTACATAGCAAAGCCACAAAAAAAATCAGGTCAGGGAAAGATTCTCAAAATGAACAGAGGACTACTCACACGCGTAGGATATTGCCACGCACAGGATGACATACCCTGCTCAGCTGAAACAAAATACTCAGCATCTTGTGGGAAGAGACCCACAGATCACACCTTCAAAACAGTCATAAAGTTGACTTTTTAAGTTCAAAATATTTTACAGAATAAATCCAGAAAAAATAGAATGGAAAAACATCATCATGTTTGACTTCTTTGAAGGGTTATTTTAAATGGGATGATCAACAGTTAAGAAAATTTGCAAAATTCCTCTTTCTGATTCCAGGTATCAAGGACCTTAAAAAAACAAAAGAAAGTAACATGTTGCAGCTGACAGTTGAAATCTGCATTGTAGCCTTTCAGCACTCGAGTTGACACCTACATGTGTCAAGCTAGAAAAGCAGGAAAACTCATTCTTCTTGATTACATGTAAATAAACAGAAATTGCAAAATTCAGACTTGGCTAGCTTCACAATACTGCCCATGCTCATGCACCAACAAAAATTTTGTTCCTCATTACAGGATTTCTTAAACTTTGTTGTTGAGGGGAGGGCTTAATTATTCTTCTTGTTATTACTGGGAAATTTGCGGTCATTGCAGCAGAACTAATAGTTTTGACAACACTGATGCAATTCCTATCAGTGTATGCACGTGTAGGGGCACATGTGTTGTTACATACTGACAGTTGCATAAAAGGAAGCCCTCTACCCTTGATTAACTTTCAAGGAAAAATATGGTCTAGAATTTATTGCTGCTGGGATCCAAAAGTCCTGAAAGTGTATTCAAGCTAAAACGAACGACTAGGTACATTCATGCATTACCTTGTACAGTGATGAAACCCTTTTGGGAAAAACATAATTGAGTGAATAAATCTTACACTAGACATGGATTTAACCTATAACCCTCTTGCATTAGTGAATCTAAGCATTCTACAGATTCATCAAAATTGGAAAGCTTTATTAATGGTTGAAAAAGATATATTCCACAATATATTGCAACAGCCTCTGTGTTACTCTGCAGCATCACATTACAATAGGCTAGCTCTTGTGAAAGTGATCTTTTCTCAAATACAAACCAGATGGGATGTGAGCAGTAAGATCTGATCAGAGATTTAGAGATCTACCAAAGCTGCCCTCCACAGCCTGGGCCTCAAATTCCAGCAGGATCAAGTCAGATTTCCTACCCACGAAGCAGGAGAACAGAATTCCAAGATGTTTACTTTACAAAGGTTTTTCAGACAAAATCTACTGCCTTTTCTGCTCTGTGTACTTTTTAACTCTAACTATCCTGATTTCAGCACTATTTCTGAAGATTTGTCACACCTCCAATGCTTTGATATTAGCTTTGGTAACATCTAATATCACAAGGAGCATAATGAAAAGTGCAGAATATATTTGATGAATATTTGTTCAGAGTTCTAAAGACATTCATGATATGTATGTCTGTGCCCTTTGTACATTGCTTTCTGCAAACATCCCAGCAAATGTACAGTGAGTATGAATGATTACAGAATGTTCTAGGAAAGTAAATACTGAACTTGTAATTGTACACTAGAAATCTGATTCTAAGGGCTATGTTCTCAAAGCCAAAGGCAAAAGCTTAACACACCCCCTGTGTCTCATCAAAGGGTTCAAATTTTTAATTGCAAGATCTTAAAATGAATTGCTGGCAAGCATTCCATCCAACAAGGATGTCAGCAGAAATTATTTGGTGAATAACAAACCACACTAAAGAACAGTCTAATTTTTATGGGCAATTTCCAGAATAAGAGATATGAAATTCCTAACACAGAATAAATAATCATGTTCTTTGCCCAGCTCACTGTCACCAGTTCACTAGGAATTTGTCCATAAATGGACACCAAAAGGAAACTTTTCTGCAGAAGCCATATTTAAAAGACAATTAAATCCCAGAGGGATGCGTGAAAGTCTATCGTACTGCAGTACATATTTTTAGTTATTACAATTTCAAATTTCATGAAGTGTTTGTTCAATGTGACAGGGCACCAGGAGACAAGTGCTCTGGTGTATCATTTCATACTTTTTTTATCATCTGTCTAGACCATCTGGCTGCAACTCAACACTGCATGCCCCTAAAACAAAGGTAGATGCCTGAATTGTCAAGAGACGCTATCAAAGTAAGTTACCTATGAGTATTAGCAGAAGGAGACAGAAACAGTAAGTGGTCCACTATAAAAAGCAGAAGGGCTCTTTCCAAATGAACTTTGCTTGTGATTCAAAAACAATTAAATGTGATAGGTACAAGATATTTTATATTGTTGCTGCTTATTCACATTATAGATCTATTGGGCTCTTTTTTATTATGCATGATTTTTAAACAGTTTTTGAAAAGGGCAAGAATTGCATCCATATTTTCAAACTTACAGTTTAATTCTTACATGGCCCTGCCTTTTGAAACTCTGCCATTCCCTTGCATAACAATATTTTCATAGCAATATAAAAATAAAGGTATTGTGACAGCCTGTTGCACAAAACCTTCAAGAAAGCAAATACCTTTACTTAGCCCGAACTATTAGGCAAAACCTTGCTCTTTTGAGACTGGGTGGCCATCAGTCAGGCTTTCATTCAAGACGTGTAGACATTGTATACTAAGCCAGTGCTCATCACAGTATGTTTGACACTGCATGTATTGCTACAAGTCTGTGTGGCTCAGAGTAGCCTTGGCCACGTTACTTCTGGGTGCCCAACTCTTGCTAGTCATTAGAGAGCTGCTATCAGGCTGACCAGCAAAGGGTGAGAACTAGGAATCAGCACTCAGAGATTCACTCACCTGTCTCACAATATTGTTTAGACCACTGCCCCTATAGAAAGATTGCTGAGACTTCAGTACATTCTGGTTAGGTTCCTACAGTTAGAGGCAGGAACCTAAGAGCCCCTACTTTGCACCCCAAAATTTTTCTGTTCTAAAAGAACCTAGCAGTATTTTTGTTCATCTTTTCATTCCCACTAGCCAAAATCAAAATAGTTATCTTTACAACAAAACCAGCTCCCTCTCAGCAGACACCAGAAGCAGTGGGGTTGACTTAGTGGACATCCCCGCTCCAGGGTGTTACACTTCCCAGGGAGCTCCTGAGGTTAAACGGGTGTTTCTGCATGCTACCACGAGCTGGGCAATTTCTGTATGCTACTGAGACCTCCCTCTAAACCATTTACTCCCGCTGAAACAACCACTACCATTTTTAGTGTACTCACTGTACATTTTGGTTGGAGGTCCACTCATATCAAAGTGTGACATTGCTTGTAGTAATCCAGACACAAGAGCTCAACAAAAGAATATGAAAGATATAAAGCTCTGTTTATACTTACTGCTAAGGTACTGCTTCAAATTTATGTAGGGATGCACTACCGCCGATATCCCACTTTTGTACCACGTAAAGAACTTCACATAGCTCTCTGAATACCTCTCTGAAAGCAGAACACCCACAACACTTGGTTATAAAGCAGATTCTGCTGCAGCATGTCAGCTTTTCTTCTGACAGATGTTCGGCACCTTCTCCAATTCTCTGCATACAGCTACTGATTGATTTGTTTCTTTTCTTGAAACAGGAAGGTTACTGCTTCCTCTGCTGCTGTCTTCCCCTCCTCCCTCCCATTTGGCAGCTATTACAGAAAACTCCTGCAGCAACAGCTATCACTTCAAATCCTGTCTATTTTTCACTGAAAGCAGCAGATGTACCCGTAACACTGCACTAAAGTTAGTAAGGGAGTGTTGACATGACATATCTGTACTACAAGATCACTGCAGATTTATTGGGTGCTTAAGCCTCAGTTCAGAAGAGTATTTAAGCAAGTCTTTAACTCTTGATGCTTACCCATTGTTTTCAATTTGTCTACAATTCCATACATACCTAAAAAACTTCTTGAACTGAGACATTACGCAGTAAGCTACTCGCCTCACATTAATCCTCATTCTTCCTCAACACTCACAAATCATTCAAATGTCTTAAATGTCGTAACAATTTTATAAGCAATTCAATATTTCTTTATTCAGTGTTGAGCCATACTGATTATTTTTGTTCAACCACAGGTCAAGCAGCAAAATGAAAGTAGACTGTCACTCCTCTTACTGCCAGCCGGGGAGATGCTGAGCAGAATTGTCGGCATAGCCTTTTTTGTTTCTCCCTTTCTTTGCATGAGCGTCCTGTTGTGGAGGTCTCTAAGAAACACTTACAGGTAGAGAGATTCTAGATAAGAAAAGCTACTTTGCTTATAATTTGCTTCAATTTGCAGTGCAGATGTCTTCTAAGATCTCCATGCCTACACATTTCTTTAAATGTAACTTTCAAGGTTAATTTTTATCAAAATAATGCTACTTACCAACTTCTAATAATCATAAGTCTATATATTATATTAATAACAAAATATTATCATATGATTTTTATATTATTGCACTTTTTAGTGCAAGTTTTTTGAAAACTGTAACTGTTTCCATTGCCCTCATGCTTCATCTAACATATGACTGTAAGATTAACAGATAAGGACTGATCTTAAAAAAAACCAGCCCAAAAACGATCTCCCAAAATCTCACTTCCACTTACCACAAACTGGTAGTACAAACTGGTAGTACAGACACACACTTGGTCATTGTTGTCGTTTAATTACTTTCATTCTTTTAACACACAAGAAGCTCTGCTCACCCACAGGATCCCACTGTGAGAGATGCTGTATGCGCACAGTACAAACTAAATTCCCTGAAGAACTTCGGGATGGCTCTGATCTCCTTCCGATTCCCAAGAAAGCCTGCGTATGTTGCAGAATCGACAAGGTTTACAGCAGAGCCTTGAAAAACACTTTACAACTAGGCAGACTGCACGAAGCAAAATCAAACAGAAATCTTGTTTTGCTTAGATATATGTCTGTGTGCATGCACAGAGACAAAAAATGCTTTAAGCTAGGGAGAAACACATGTAAATCGAAAGAAAATTACTCCAGAATATTTGTAAAGCTTTACAAGATCTGAAAAGCTATGCAAAGGAACAGAGCTTCTGTGTGCTCTCTAGACAAAGCTAACTGACCGATGATTTAAGAGAAAGAAAAAACTTACACTCTTGTGATACCTACTTTGTTCAGTGCATAAGACTTCATACGGACACATGGAGATCATTTGCAGCTTTATTGTCCTTATTGTTCTCATGAGGATTAAGCTTATTGTTATTCTTAGATATTGCTCAGCAACATTACAAAGGAAGAAAAAAACATACATCTGCCACAAAGTTGCATTCCTTTATGATCAACAGAGGTACTATTATTTCACTCTGAATGAGAAACCAAACAGAGGTTTGCTTTTAAGTCATGATACATAGGTGCTAAAAATGTTTATTTATTTTGTACAATACATCAATAAGCATTTTTACCTAATATATTGAGTAACGACTGAACAATGAGGGAATTCAACAACTTAGGGGTTTTTTCTCCCCTTGATCTCTCTTTTCCCCTTGTGCTTTGGCAGAATGTTTGGTAACTGATGCTCAAAAACCCAGGTCAGAAAAACACAAGCATTGCAATGTACTCGCAGATATTCTGTTGCTCTTGTACCTCCACTGTTATATACAGCAATCAAGGTACGCTGCACTTTGATCCTTTGCTATTCTTAGAAATCTACAATCTGAAGTCCTTACACAGGCTAAACTCCTCGCCTTTTCTCTGCATGGGTGGTAAGATTCAGGCATTTATGCTACTAAGTGTCATATGCCAGATCCTGCAAATTGACCCTCTTGCTAGCAATTCCACTAAATTTGCGTCAAATAAAGACTGCTAAGATAAGAAAAAGTTAGCAAGTGCATTTATTTCTCTTAGGTTTTCTCCTAAACAAATTACCAATATTATTTCATTTCAAACGTTTCTTTCCACTAAGTCTTTTGAAGATAAATAAATAAATAAATAAATCACTGCTTTGAATCCCCCTGAGCTTGAACTAAAGTACATTTACACAACTTACTATAATGTTCCAAGGCATGCCTGCTTCTATCTGTCCACAAGGGCAAAGTTTCTAATATGCTCTCCTCTGTCTTTGGCGTGACTCCCTTGTCCCACTCCTCTCTATTCCAAATTCTACTGCGAGAAACAGTTTCCTCCTTCAGCACTTTGACCAACTCGTTGCCCCCAAGTAGCTCTCTCCAGTCTTGACTGAACCAGAAATGGTATTTTGTTCTCAAGGTTCATTGTGGTCGCCTTAACTTAACACTTCTCATCCACTGCCAAGGTTTTGACTCTTGACTCTGTGCCACAAACCTCACCGCTTTCTCACGCATTTTCAAATGGTCCCATTTCTGCTCTAGAAAAAGCTTGTAGCAAACATCCATTAGCGGAATATCCACTTACGGATATTTGATTACAAGTCCTCCTTGTTGCGTTCCACCCCTGCCATGGTAAACATTTGTACCCTAAATGTTTGAAGGCAATCCAAAATGCACATAAACCATGAAGATTTTGGATGCCTGATTTGGTAGCACCTCTGAAATTCAGGCTCAAGCAACATACCTCTAGCACCTACTAATGTTGATAACAGCTTAACACATTTAACTGTTTTTTAATCAATAACTGATTATATTTTAGACTGATTTTATTTTAACTGATAATTTTATTGAAGTGATTCACCCAAGAAATCACAAAGGATGTGTGAAAATGTAGATGTCCTCTCTTCAAATTACTAGATAAAGCCTGCTTCTGTCAGCAGTAGAATCTGAAATGTTTCACGATCAGCATGATGCTAAAGAGGTACTTATTAGTACCCACAAAGGAAAATAGAACCTTTTTATGTGAAAGCTACCCGGAGACCTATAATATTTTTTTAAACCATGAAACTTAGATACATCATCTAGTTTTTGCTCTCAATATCAGAAAGCAAGAGAGTATACTAATGGGCACAGCCAGAAACTATTAAGATAAATTATTATAAATGAATTCAACATTAATAAAACAGGAGTAACTGACCAAAAACCACACATACACACACAAAAGGAAAAGGTTCAATAAAGAAGCTTCATTTTGAGATTACAGCATAGTGGTTTCAAGTGATGTATTATTTTCTTTGGAAGTAACGAATTGTACTTCTAAAATAAGACATCCACAGGGAGAAAGAAGCTTACTAATGATAAATTATTGTAATATAAAAGCAACCAGATTAAAAGAATACTCCATTAAAAGATACACTTTTTTTTTCTGATAAGACAAAAATGCCATCAGAAGAAACATTCTGCAGTACACAAAAACCCATCTCTTCCAAGGAGCCTCTGAAATGCTAAGCTATTATTCCTAGATACTAAATGTAGTTAAAGTACAACCACTTTAAGCGCAGTCTAACCTGGATTATTCAATAATGCATCAACCCCATGCTCAAAATAGCAGGTCACTGTCACCAGGGATCACATCTGGGAAAAAACAAGCACAGAACATTTACAATTCACCAAATATAAGACAGACCAAACTCCACAGCCTTTACACATTCCAGGGTCAGGCAAGTCTCGTACGAGAATAACTGAGCACTTTCTGAGTGAGGCCAAGGTAATTCTGCCAAATGTAAGCAGTTAACCAGCTCCTACCACCGGGGGCTTGGTTAGCTCTATAAAGTTTTAGTAATCAAGTAACATTCCCTTTCAGATAAAGATACAAATCTACAAAAGGGAATATGAGCCAGCAGGACGCCCTGGCAGCCAAGAAGGCAAGCAGTGTCCTGTCCTGGATTACCAGAAGCACAGCCCATTATCCTCCTCTACTAAGTGATCATTAGACCACATCAGGAGTACTGCAGTTTTGGGCCCCCAGCACAGGAAGGACGATGATCAAATGCAGCTAGTTCAGTGGAGGGACATCAAGGTGGGGCACGTGCCCCACAGGGAGAGCTTTTTAGCCTGGAAAAGTGAAGGCTTTGGGGGGATCTAATAGCAGCTTTCCACTACCTGTGAGGAGGTCATCAAGAAGACAGAGCCAGGCTCTTCGCAGTGGTGCAGCAGGAGGATGTGGGGCAAAACACATCAAATGAAATGAAGGAGGATCCAACCGGACAGAAGAAAAAGCTTTTTCACCATGAGGACAGTAAAGCAATGAAACAGGCTGTTGAGAGGGATTGTGCAATCTGGAGTTCTTGGAGGTTTTCAAATGGGTATGGCTTTCAAGAAATGGATAAAGTCCTGAGCAACCTGGTCTTATAGCTGACCCAGCTTCAAGCAGGAGGTTGGACTAGAGGCCTCCTGAGATCCCTTCCAACCTGAACAAACCCGTGATCTTATGATTCTAATAAAAAGTCAGCATAAGGTTTCTTCATTTCCTCCTTATCTCTTCCTCCTCCGTATAGATCCCATTCTTTTCACCATGTACCAAACACCTTCTCCTTCCATTCTTCAGTTAAGGTTCTCTACATTTAAAGCACAGGGGATGACTGATATCTTTGGCTGTTTTCCTTTGCACTTTACAGAAACAAGAAAGCAAGAAGCAGAGCAAAAATGCCTCCAAAACAGACACTGCCTTCCTCTTTGCAAGTGTGAAAACGGGTTTGATAGATGCCATACAACAAGAAAAATAAAAATGGTTAAGTCTTAAATAATTAAGAACCTGAAGTCTGGCTACTAACTCCAACTGGATGTGCCGCTGTTTTTTTTTCAAAGCTGACTGATAGTGCAAGCATGCCAGACAACTTCAATATCTAGAAAAAGACTGGTCAGATTCTTGACATCCACTCAGACTTATGCCTGTTAGATGATATGAAGAAAGCACAATAATGCAGAGCAGAAGAACAGATAATTTTACTCACAATTCATACTAGCAAAGGGAATAATAAACTGTGTTCATGTAGGGGGGGAAGTACTTGTGGACAAAGAGCTGGAGTGACTTAGAAGAGCTTGAAGTCCCTGGCACCATGGGTATGGCCAAACCACTTGACTAAAAATATTTAGGTTACCAGAACATAAAACAAGTCAGAAATTAAAAACAAAAAACAAACACCCCCATGCTGTTCTTCTTTGTGTTTGTGTAATTAAAAAGTAAAGCCTGCTTACAAAAAGAAATAAATCTATTCTGAACAGCAGTTAAACATGTGCCTAGTTTTAAATGTGTGCTTGTGTCCCACTGAAGCAGATGCTTGAGCTTTTAACCGATGCTTATGTGTTATTCCAGACAGTAACAGATAAAAGGAATTATTTTCTGGAGTGGAGGCCTGACACCATTTACCAGAAGAGAAGTTTAAGCAGGTTAACAGCAGCTCATTAAAATCTGTCCATGTCTGTGTGGGTCTTTCTGGCATCTACCACCAGAGCTACCTGCAAGTCCTACAGGAGAAAAGAGAAGGCAGCAAAAAGGCCAGTGAATCTAGTCTTCCACTGGTGCCTTCCAAAACAAAGCATTTAAAATAATAATTCACTTGCTGTCCACCTCCTTCCTTTCTGATGGCTTCAGCTCCCTCTGCCAAGTACAAAATCCAAGGAAAAGGGTTTGGAATGAAGTTTCCTATGGCCTGAGGTTCGCGTGTGAGTGTATCTTTCTTCGTCAGTCAGTCCTTCAGAGGAAATAATTGTTTTGAACTAATAAAACAATGAAGAAAATCTGGTACCAATCCATATTTTGTATAATAGCTTTTTAATGTATTTTTTTCTCAGTTTCCCAGATTTCATTGTATCACCTTTGTGTATGAGTATTAGATTTATGCTTGTAAAAATTTGAATCCAGATATAAAAATCATGGTAATTTTGCATGTGCAAGATGAGGAGTTCTGGTAGCAAATGAATTTTTAAATACAGACCATTACAGATTTGCAGAAGCCACAAGAGCTTGTCACTTTGTGTAGTCTGTGGACAGATTAAAAGTTCCCATCCTAATCAGTCTCTGATATACAATTTTTATGTTTTTTAACCACTTTCCAAGGAAAAAAAATGGATGTATTTACTGCACTTTGCATAGCTTTTTGTGAAACAGCTTATCAGTAGGCATGATTGGCTGAATTGGCTTGTTGCTGCTCAAACAAACTGAGAATGCACTTGGCTGATTTTAACTCCTAATACCACTCAAAAATTTCCTGGCTAATTATACTTTTGCAAATGTAGAAAACCCACATGCAGAGTTCTAAAGACATTAAGTTGCAGTTTTATTGCACTAATGGCTTATTGATTAGGGAAATGTTTTACACATACAAAACCAGCAAAAACCCTCTGTATCTGCGTGTAGCAGAGAGTCCTACAAGAAATATTGTATGTTCTTTTGATATAACTAAGCGGGAAGCAGCCAAGAAAATAGCAGGCTATATTAAGGAAAACATTAGAAGAGATGGCACATGAAAAGTTTTGAAAAAATGTCTAGAGCAAACACCACATATTGTTAACCTCCAAGTCACCTCCAGCTTATAGCTCAGACTGTTGTACAATCACTAGGAAAAAGCACTTTGATCAAGCAATCTACTTTTTTTAAAGGGATTCAACCAATGAAGCCTTTACATGTGTTTAAACATGTCAGTTTTCAGACTCATAAATTTTATCTAAGTGCAGGATCACTATAAATGGAAATCACGTGGGTCCGGTCCTCAGGTACAGCAAGTCAAGCACAAGTTGTTGGAAATAATCCCCACTGAAAGCAGGCACTGACATCAGTTGAGGATGTGGCTTTGGTTTGCACGGGTAAGCAAGAGGCAGAGGGATTCTGCAAGCATCTTTGTTATGAGGATGATTTATGAAACAACCCCATTAGGACAGGGTAAGCTGTGTCTTCTCAGCTTCAAGAAAGTTTGACTCAAGAAGACAGTTTAGCTGTACACATTTTTACATTTTGACTATATTATTTATCTTTTCATTGAGTCAAATTAATTTTCTACGCTTACAGAGACATCTTGACATTGCAGTAAAGTCCAAAACACTAAAAGCCTCCCTTGATTTCACCTTGAGATGGAGCTAGGTAAACCACTAAATACTTCTCCAATGGCTTTGGGAGCTGGACTTGCTGGGAGATACAGGAATGTAGGATCTCACAGAAAAGTTCAGCACAGAGAAGCAACATCTCTTTCTTTAGCAACTTTGGCTGTGTAGTGGATATCAAAGATGTGTTCTTATTTAAAAAAGTGGTGTTAATGCAACCAAAAGGTTGTGTTAACAACAACATGCTTTGGATAGTAACATGTTAAAAGTTTAAAATTATGAAGCCCTATTCCACTGTCTTCTGTTGTAGCTTACCTATAATCAGCACCTCTACTTACCCATGTTTAACTAATTAGTAGTCCTATTCAGAAATGTCAGCAAGAAATATGATTACTTGAAAGGCAGCACATTTGTATAACATTAAATCAACAGCTAATTAATGTAGCAAATAACCACCGCATTTTCATTATAATCATGTAATCATTCTAAGTGTATTGGTTATAGCAACAGTCAATTTTATTACACAGATACATCTCTGTTTTGATTATGTTGTTAAAACATAACTATATGGCTGGCTGTTTCATGTATTAGAATATTCAACATCCTAATATCATGTTCTTCCACCTGTTCAGGTTATGATATTCATTTGGTTGGGCTTTAAGATGTACCCCTGGAATTATCATGAGCATTAGCCGATAAAGGAAGAGAACAAGACATATTGATGGAAGACAGAGTAATGCAGTACCACAGCATGCTCCTGCATAATACAGACAGCCATTTATTTCCCTCAAGTAACAATAAAAAGATTGATAAAGATGCTAAGCTTTGCTATTGTGCCTGTAGAGCCAATTTTAGCACATGTATATGTAGCCAGAAGGGTCCTGCAAAACTTCCACAGCAACCAAACAGGCCAAACCATTAAGTGTCCTAGAGATGACTCTAGGACATTTATACATAAAATGTATAGGCAATCGACTCCAAAAGAACAAGCCATGGACTTGCCTCCCTATGATACTGACCAGCATTGAGACCCATTGTACAGCCTGGTAAACCTCTTTTACTTGTCCAGAACATCAGGACTACCTAAACTTATGTCAAAAGATCTCCATTCCTCCAAGTTGCTCAGAACTGTGGGCATCTACCCATTACCCACTCCCTATCCAGAGGGATGTACCATTCCCCTGCTACTCAGCAGTGGTGTTACCCACAACACAGAATGGCACCAATACTCCCAAGCAAAAAAGAAAATGCAAATCGCATTTTCAGCCTGCCCAGGCTCCCAAAGCAATGCAGCCGTGGGAGGAAATGTTCCTACCGAGCACAAATGTACCTTTCACATCACAGTGCTGCTTCCATTTCTTTGGTACTATCTGGAACTCCAGCCCTAGAAGCTTCAATAAGGTGATCAGGAGTTAAACAGATAGAAGAGGCCTTCCTAAGAAAAGGTCTTAGAAAACTGGAGTGAAATATAGCTAAATCTGTCATTACAAATCAAGCACTTGACCAGGACACATTTTCTCCTCAAAGTCTGTTTACCAACTATTCCTGACTTTGCTTATCAGAAGCTTTTTGCAGGCAATTGCTGCATACTTTACGTGAACAAATTTCTGTCAATGGCAAAAATTCTCTTTACCGTTTTATAAACTCTTTGACTGTGTATTAACTTCAGTCACCTGAGCCACCACAGTGGCTCTAAACTTCTAAAAAAGAAAAGAATCAGCTAGCTAAACAAAAAATAATCAGGGTCTATGACCTTGTCTGTGGACATATTGCTGTGTTTACATGGGCTGACCACCATTTGTACAAAAAGAACAACCCAGAACATTTCCCCTGTTGGCAAATGCCTAGCCGTTAGATACTTGGTGGAAATACAAGTAGGTAGGTTCATTTCTGATGGAGCATTGGCAGGGGCTCTCAAGATTTCTTTGATTCTTGCCAGAGAGCCTAAGGGCCTAGAAGCCATGGTGAGGCGAGAGCCTCAGAACCTGGTCTCCTGAGTTGAAATTCACTTTCAAGATGCTGAAACAAAAAGTGCAAGTTTTCATATTTTTTTTTTAAGTGCCTAATTAAATTTCCTGCACATACAATTCCAAAACGTTCTGCTTTTGGAGAACTCAGCTAGTCACCCAGTGTCAGATTCATGACAGGCAGCATTTCTACCCTGTGAAGAAAGAAGCAAAGGCAAGAACAGAGAGGCAAAATAAAGGTAGAAACACTATAGAATAGTCATCAACACCCTTTCTGTGGTGCTGCCTTTCTTTCTGGCCAACATGAATTTCCAGGCTATTAGGAAGTAATTCTCCCTAATATTGCCCCAAGCTTTTCATGTTTCTGCCATGAGGAAATTATCTTCTGGGCAAACAGAAACAGTCAATTCAACTCATGACAACCACTAAAAAGACAGAAAAAAGAATGAGACTGTATGGGCAAAAGAGAAACAAACAACAACAACAAAAAATGCTCATTGCTTGCTGTGATTGTGATTAAATGACACATCACCACACACTGGATTGAGTAGACCCAGGATATTCAGCACAGACAGACAGGTCAATATCTGTCCAAACTCATTTTCATTTGACATGAGACATGATAGTTCAGTGGGATTGAATTGTCAGGTACCTAACATTATTACTGAGACCTTGTAGTCATACCTACGAGGTAAGCTGTTCCAATGAAAGAAGCTCACTTCAAAATCCACTGCCAGGTACCTTGCCATTTACCAAGGACTTTGGAGATGCAAGTGCCGAGACTTTGAAACCAACTCATTTATTTAGCTATGAATGATATCACTAAACACAAAAAGGTATTATTAAAATTCTAAAATACCTCATCTGGCCCAAGAGTTCCTGAGCCAAAGGTCACTGGATGCTGGAAAACTATAGAAGGAAAGCATAAAAATTATTCCCTTATTCTTCCCTAGGCGTCTGCTACTGATACTGAGCTAATGCCTTATGCTAAAGTTAAAGTGTTGGTCTGGGACTCAGATGATCAAATTTTGGTCAAATGGTGCAACTTTCATTTCCTGTGCGCCTTTGAACAAACCACATGCTCTCTCTGCTTGCCCCCAAACATGCCTAGAAACTACTCAATTGTCAGCATGATACTCTCTATCTGATGAGTGGAGAGTAGAACATATCTCATTAATGTTTACAGTAGCAGAGCTCCCATCTCCAAATCCAAGCATTAGAGATCTGTGGCTGCAATACGAATCATTGCCACCTTCTCCATTTTTAAGCAGCCACATTTTAAACCACAAGTAAATACAAAATTCTAGTGCAAAGTGGGCCCAGTCTGAAAAGTTTGGTCTCAGTTGTATGTCCCTAAAACGGGAATATTCAGACAAACCTTCTTTTTTATCTGTTCTACATATATTATTTACCAAAGCGTAGGTCTTGCCTCATTAATGATCACTTTTGGTGGAGATATTTCCAACACACATCTTAACATGATATCTCAACATTTGTAAGACTTATTATATTTTATACTGCTACAAGATTATCATTACTATAAATAAACCATTTTTCTCCTACCAAGGTGCTCCCAGCTCTAAGGAAACACTTTGAAACCTGAAAAAAAAGTATATTGGGACCAATACTGTTTAACATCTTCATCAACAATCTGGTGAATGGGATGGAACACACCCTCAGCAAAGCTCGTGAATGGTATCATAGTAGGAAGACTGGCTGATATGTCAGAGGGCAGAGCTGCCATTCAAAGGGACCCTGACAGGCTGAGGAAACAGGCTGACAAACCTCACAAAGTTCAGAGATAATTAAGTTCTGCCCCTGAGATGGAACAACACGGTGCATCAGCACAGACTGAGGACCAACTGACTAGGCAGTAGCTCTGCAGACAAGGACCTGGTCCTGGTAGAAAAGTTGAATATGAGCAACCAGTGCACTTGTGTGGCAATGAATGCCAACCACATACTGGGCAGTACTAATAATAGCAAGAATAGCAGGTCCAGTGGTTATTCCTATTGCCCAGCACTCAAAAGTTGTCTGGAAGACTGTGTCCAGTTTTGCGTCTTCAATATAAGAGAGATCTGCAAACTGGAGCAAGTTCAGCAGTGGCCCACTAAAATGGCCAGGAGGTTGAAGCACATGCCCTATGAAGAGAGACTGAAGGATGGTGTTTGCTCAGTGTGGAGAAGAGGAGGCTTCAGGGACCTCATTACTGTCTTCAGTTATCAGAGAGAGGGGAGTTATGGATAAGACAGAGCCAGAGTCTTCTCAGACATACACAGTCGAAGGATGAGAGGCAACAATCACAGCTGCAACAAGGAAAATTCTGATTGAATATAAAGAAGAAAGTCTTCCCCATGAGTGCAGTCAATCCCCGGAACAGGTTTCCCAGAGAGGCTGTGTAATCTCCATCCTTGGAGATACTCAAAATTTGAGTGGACACAGCCCTGAGCAACCTGACCTAGCTTTGAAGCTAGCCATGTTTTGAGACCCAATGGACTCCAGAGGTCCCTTCCAACCTGAATTGTTGTACAACTCTGTATTTTAAAAGTGAAACTATGAAAAATCATTAACAAATGCTGTAAGGAGGCAGGACACTTCTGCTGCTTTGTAGAAGAGCAATTGAAACTGAACACACTTCTGGGAGCTAGAGGAGAGGGGGCAGAAGGGTGTATCAGAATTTGGGATTCCCGCAACATTTTAAAAAAGATGGAAGGAGAAAAAAACCAGAGATGTTTGAGAGGAAACAAGTTACAAAACCATTGCGGCTACAACAACAGAATTTCTGCCAACCAGCAACCTCTGATTGGAAGACAACTAAGAGGACTCAAGAGCCAAATGGATGGGGAGGCTTACAGAAAACCAGTTCCTTCTGCGCTAAGGGCTTTAAAAGTCAACAGGCTCAGTTTAAAATTGATCCATTGTCATTTTATAGGCAGTGAGTGAAAAGACTGCTGGGTGGATGTAATGTGATCACAGCTGTTCAGTCCCGTGAGCAGCGTGAGGCTGCATTCTGCCATAGCTGGAAGCAGCAGGTAGCCTCTTGCTGGAAGCCCTACTAAGAGAAAATTGCCACTGTTGATCCTCATGCTGCTGTTGAATTTGATGGGAATTTTTACTGCATAAATGACTGCAGGATCATAGCCTACATTAAAACAGCATAAACATAAAGAAACATGTTTTAACTTCAGAAGCATATGGCTCCCAGTGGTTTCTAACCAACAAGAGCTCTGTGTCAAAGGGCAAATTTGGCTCCCAGCTTACTGTTGCATTACCTAGTTGCTGTTACAAAAAGGAAGAAGGAAAAAAAAGGGAAAAAGACATATGCACTTATGGATATATGTCTGACTCAGTGACGACCTTTTATTCTGATTGTCCTGGTTTTGGTTGGGATAGAGTTATTTTTCTTCCTAGTAGCTGGTACAGTGCTGTGCTTTGGATTTAGGATGAGAATAATGTTGATAACACACCGATGTTTTAGCTGTTGCTAAGCAGTGCTTACACTAGTCAAGGACTTTTCAGCTCCTCATGCCCTGCCAGTGAGAAGCTGGGAGGGGGCACAGCCAGGACAGCTGACCCAAACTGGCCAAAGGGACATTCCATACCATGTGATGTCATGCTCAGTACATAAACTGGGGGGAGTTGGCCAGGGGGCAGGGACTGCTGCTCGGGGACTGGCTGGGCATCGGTCGGCGGGTGGTGAGCAATTGCATTGTACATCACTTGTTTTGTATATTTTATCATTATTAATAATAATAATATTAATAGTAATATTATTGTTGTTAATAATAATAATAATAATAATAATAATAATAATAATAATAATAATAATATTTTTCCTTCCCTTTCTGTCCTATTAAACTGTCTTTATCTCAACCCACGAATTTTACTTTTTTTTCTCCCCGATTCTCTCCCCCATCCCACTGGGCGGCAGGGGGGGTAGTGAGCAAACAGCTGTGTGGTGTTTAGCTGCCTGCCGGCTTAAACCACAACACTGATAAATTGCTGATTTTTCAAATATTGGAAACAATGTATTTATCACATGGAAACTGACTGATGTGTCGGCAACGTCCTTTTAAAAAACCTCTGTGCCAGCCAAATGTCAAAGTCTCTTATTTCATGTTAAATGGATTTATCCAGTTCTCTTGCAAGTCAGTGCACAGCCTGACCTTAGGTAGGAACTGCAGTAAGAAAGCCTGTGCAAGGGAGCCTGAGAACAAGCACATAATTAGTCAAGTACCAAAGGTACATTAAATTCATAACTATGCTGCACAAGACAAACATGTAGATAAATCTCTAATGAATATTCTACTAACATCCTACTTTAGTAAGCATTCTAGGGAGTAAAGAACTTTGCTGCTGCTTTTCTTGTTCACAGCAATGGAAAGGAGAAAGCTATCAATGTTGGCCCATGCAACACTCCCTTTTGAAGGAGGTTTAACTAAATGCATAGTACTAGGCTGTGCTGGAGGTTCCCTTGATATATCTAGTCATCTGATTAATGGGAGCATTTCCTCTCTTCCTACATGGAAATTTGAAGTTAACTATCTGTTTTCTTAGGTCCTGCTTCAATATGAAAGAAGGTGAAAGTTCTTGTCACACTTCTTTAGACATATTGTTCTGACATTGGGAGTAGAAGGAAAAAGAAAAGAAATGAGAAATTTTGCTGTTCATTAGATTTTTTTTGCCCCTCTGGTGTCTGTTCCATCACTATCCTTGAGGGAAAACATCTGTTACCCGACTAAGAGTTCTCCTTCCTTCCCTAGATCCTGTTTCCCTCTGGAATATCCTTCACTTTGCTGCACTGGCATTTTAGATGCCCTTTATTCTCTCTCTCCTTTCAATATGTTTAGGTTTTACCCTACACAGGCTTCTTTTTCACTTTCATTCTAAAGAAATACGAAATAAAGAGCAGTGAAATGTCTTCTTAGGTACAAGATCTACAATTTTTCTCTAGTCAGCTGAAGGATTTCTATCGGCACCTAGAGATTTCTTGCAAGGTATGCATGTACATACACTGTATGCAAGTTGTACATTTCTTGTTTGCAAGAAGAGCTCATTCAACCCTTTACCTAGGCATATATTTACAGATACTTTGCTCTATTTTTGACTCAAGCTTAAAACCTCCTCCACCAATAATCACAAAAGTTGAAATAAGGGACAAAACTGTAAGACTGTTTTCTTTAAATCCAAAATATAAGGAAGATATATATGTGAACAAGCACCTTTGACAACCAAGAAATTGGGACAGAAGATCTACAAAAAAAAAAACCCCAACCCCTAACAAGGATTTTCAGTCTTATGATGGATTTTAATTCTAAGCTACAGCTGTATAAAGTCCTTCAAAGTTATTAAAAGTTGTTCTTCCCAATCAAAAATATTACTAAATTGTATTAATTATATTTTGCCACCAGCATTGATAGCTATCCTAGCCAAACCTAAAGGCTCCATCATTTTGCTTCAAAGCTGTAAGGTTCTTATATTGTGTAATCAATTTGACTTGCTTGTAGATAATTAAATACTAGCGAGTGACGAAAACTAGACAAGATGTATTGATTTCAATTGGATAAAAACTCAGACACATTCTCTGTGATTGTTCAATATGTAAAAACCTCTCAGAACACTACCAATGTCTTGCAGCTTGAAAATTATGGTAAATGGTTAAGATGAGGTCAAGGAGGATGTGTGTCTAAATCCTTCCCTCTTTGGAAAAAGACTGTACTCCTATAAATAGTTGCAAGGCCACATCTAACTATTACATCAGTAAGAATGGTGGCACTGACTTCTGCCGAAGTGCCAGATCCAAAAATCACTGAAGTTCATGGCACTGACAAAAGGCAGCTTTTATTAACCCCCAAATTAATAAATTTATTAATTTATATTAAAATAAAAAAACCTAAGTCTCTATTCAGATGTAAATCCCTATTCAGATCATCGTGAAAAGTGAGCAGTGTCTTGACATTCACTGCAGGTGTGGAAAAACAATTGCTTATAACTGAAAATACCACTTGGAACTCTGAACTCTTATTTCCAGATCAGTAAAAAAATCAAGAACTTTTCAACATCTAATACTCATATCACCAGCAATTAGACTTCAGTGTTGCACAAAGATGGAGATGTGTCTGTTCCTTGCACTAACAGATCACGACATTGCTGTAAATAAATAAACAACAGTACCTACAAATAAAATGTAATCTCATGACATGGGCAAGTCATAAAGTTAGCTCTTCAAATTTCAAAGGTATTTTATCTTCTCTACGTTACTTAGGCAATGAATTACATGTATACTGGTTGCGAGTGAACATGAATTTCAAAATCACTATTCTCAAATAGAGCAGAACTAAAAATTCTTTTGAGGAAGTGGAAGTCCTGTGTCATTCTGAGCAGACATGTCCACATAGCATTTAAAAGATGTTTTTAATTCCAGTTAAAATAACAGCAGTCCTCCTCAGGTGTCGAAAGACACTGACTACTTACAGCTCCTGATGCAACAGGAAAAAATGTGATTTTCACAACATGTAATTGGGACACCACATAAGGTGCAAACTATAAAACCTACCTCATGTAAATAGACCTGATTAGAAAACAAAAAGATTTTAACGAATATGGATCGTCTTCATTTGCAAAGATGACAATTTTTGACCTCTTACCTTTCTGCCCAAAGCCACTAAAATTCAAATTGGACTGAAATTCAAATATGACTTATTCCCCTTTCCTAGCCAATGTCCTCCTTCTATCTTGACTGATTCCATTATGCTGGAGAGAGACTTCCAGCAGTCTGTCAGAAATAAAACAAGAGAAAATCTTACTGCTCATAGCTGGTTAAGAGGGAAAATATTTCCTAAGAATGCACTGTGATCTGTCATCTTCCAAGTGAAGGAAAGAGCTATGGTGGTTTTGGGATCTTAAATAATGGTTTCAGGGTGTCATTTGAAGATGGTATTTTTCTACTTATTTACTTCTTCTCTATTAAAAAGCAAGTCAGGTCAAGCCTCAAGTCTCACAGAGGTACATTGTGTCAGAGAAGAGAAAGTTCCAATGATCTCTAAGGCATTAAGAAAAATAACTCATCAGTCGCCACAGAATGCCATGGGGCTTTCAGTGGTCACTGATTTTATTTTTTCTCCTGTCAACAGCCATTTGCAGATAGCCTTACTAAATCCAGAAGCTTTCCCCAACTTTCAGAATACATTAATCCTTCAGCAACAGATACAGAGCATCTTTCCTGGTGAAAAAGTTTCTTTGTTGATGGCCACATGAAAACAGCATTGATTCATTTCAGAGGATTGACTTTCAGCATTGTGGTATATTTCTATATACACTCCTTATTGTAATTCAAAGAAAAAACTTAGAACAAAGAATGATTATAAAATATGGCTTCTTTTGCCAAGGGGGAAAAAACCATACATGGCTTAAGTAGGTGATCTGAGACTTTGACCTTTTCAGTAAACTTACAAACAAGCTTTGCACATTCCACTGTTTCATCTGGCACGTATTTGTTCTGGGTCAGGTTAAGGCACCCTAGCCTAAACTGAGTATTATCTTGCTCCATATATATTTTTATTGATTTCAGTGGGACTATTAGTGGAAGCAAACAGTACAAAAGATGTGTCAGGGTCTCTAAGGTGCCTCCCCATCTTAGAAAACACGTTTTTATAAATGTGTGTGTTCCATGGCAGTATCTTCACTATGTTTATAAAAGTTTTAGTATATTCAAGTCCACGCCACAGTTCCTTTGCATCTCAGATACTGTCTCATATCCTGTAAACTCAACTTTCTTTGCCACTATTTATATGCCTACACTGAAAACAAACAAACAAAAATGTAGACTATACTTTTTTTATATGCATCCTTTCTTTCTGGCATATGCACATGCCAGTTTTCCTCAACTGGCTCAACAATCTCTTTTGATTAAAATCCCCCCTGTTTATATATGCTAGCAGCAGAAGTGCAACATATGTCAGTTATTTTCATGCATCTCAAACCTTTTTGAGTCACTCATTCCAAATTACAGATTTTTATTCTGTAGAAGGAAAATCTGCTCTTCATCTCTGGGTGCAGAGCCTTTAAAACATAAATAAAGACATGAAAACACTGTGCAGTGCCAAGTCAAATACCTGTCAGAAGTCTACTATGTCAAGAGCTATCTCTACCAATTAAACTCAGAAAACGGTCTCAAGCAAACAAGATCTGTCTTCCGTGAAATCATGTTGATTTGCATTAATAAAGTTGCTATCCTTTAATACTTTACTGATTGAATCTTTCATATATATTCCAGTACAGATGTCAAGCTAACTGGTGTAAAGTTACTTGAGCTTCACAGGGAGTGAATACTTTTGAACTGTACAAAGCCTGGTCATTGTAAATGACACATTTGGCGTCCCCCAACAAGCTACATAAATGTCAGAATGGTACTGTACATGTTTTCCTCTTCAATAAGTTATTAGGTTCACTTTTTCTTTTTGTCTATCCAAGCCATCTGTGTGTTGGAGAAATTAGTTCCAAATGTGTGTAATTTAAAATCCATCATTTTTCACAATGTGTGCAATCAGACTTGAATTATTTAGAAATTATCAATGCAAGCTGCCTCACTTAACCCTTTGAAGGGAAAGAACATGGACGGAGAAAAAAGTATATCCGGGCAGTGGACTCAGTAACTGAAATTAAGGTACAAGTGACATGGTACAATTAAGGTCATGGTGACAAAAGCCTGACCTCACCTCATTGCCAAGACCAAAACGCCCAGGTCACAGAGACAATGCAAATTAGTTCACAAAGAAGCCACTGTGACTTCCTGTGTGGCTGTCAATTATTAACTTGTATTGCTAGTCATAACCCTAGGTTTTCATAGATAGTTCCCAACTAACTGTGTACCCTTCCCTCCTACACAACGGGAAAAAAAGAACAAAAAGTACAAAAAAAGTACAAAAAACACCATTCCAGACTGGTTTTTTTTCCCCTCTTAGCAGCTGTAAAAAAAGATGTAATGCATTTCAGCGGCACGAGTAACAAGACTGATCCTCCCAGTCAGCATCACTGTAAACTAGCAAACTCCTTAAAGCCAATGAACATATATATATACAGGAGAGTGGGCACAAGTCCTCATCCTTCTTTTTTTTTTTTTTTTTTTTTTTGAGGCGTGGAAAGGGCACAAAATTTCACAGATGGGGAAAAGAAAAACCAACACCAACATACTTTGCATATCTTGTCCATACTCAAAGACACACAGCTTTAAACACAGTTATTTAAAAGGTTGAATTAAAATAAAGTAAAACCTGTAGACACTTTGCTAGTGTTTGCTAGCTTAAAGGACAAAGCAAGGGGAGCAAGGTCCAAGAGTTAGACCACTGGTTGGGAACTCAGAAAACGGTGGTTCATTTCTGTGAGCCTCCTGGATGCCTCATTCATCAACACTCTGTTTTACTTGCTTCAAGCAAATATTTCAGAAGGGCTATCATGAAGGCGAAAGCATTACTGGTTGCGAACACCCCTTTCCCCCAGATTTCAGAAGAACAAACAGTAGAAACATCAATACAGAGCTTAAACCTCAACCATGTATGTGTGATGTATTGCAATGATGTAGCACACTTTCAAATGAGTTAGAGTGCAATTCTGAGTACTGACAAGGCCCTAGGTCTTGTTAACTGCACTTGTTGTGTATTGACCTTACAGAATTTTAGCAGCATTTATTTCACAGCAAACCATCAAAAGGAGTATGTGCTGCTTGTATGAGATACTTATTGTAAGAAAATGTCAATCTGTAACCTTGGTCTCAAACTGTCCAAAGACAAAGGACACACTCCTTCTGTAAAGTTCATCATTATAAAATTTGGCTGCACATCTTTCCAAATTTAAATCATGGGGTTTTTTTCTGAAGTAATTTGTTCCAATATGTTATTTTCCACTCAGATATCTGAAAATGATAAAAAGTATCCTCTTATTAAGCCTCAGAACACCTCTGTAACTCAGAGAGATATTATCTTCACATTTTACATGGAGAGAAACAGGTTCTAAAAAGTTAAAACAGACACCTAGCATCACATAATTTGGTGTATCAGGAAGAATTCTAATTCTTGCAAACTCCAAATCTAGCTTTCCAACTTCTAATATAACTAATGTTTTAACTTTGTTAACATCTCACAGAAGATTAGTAATACCTGGAATATTACAAGGTTACATATACAGAGATCTACAAACTGTAAACTTTTAGGATATATTATCAATAACAATAATATTCAACTGAGTATCTTGTGCTACATGTAAGGGACAATGTAACATAAAAGTCTCAAAAAGGTCTGAAGAAACAGAGTACTCAAAAGTTTGACCTAGCAAGCTACAAAAAGCAAGGCTGCTTCAATATGGAAACCTCACTTAAGAATATAACAAGACAGTATTATAATCATACAGCACAATAGTTATTCAGGTTTTGAGAATTTAACCTAACAGAATTAAATTTCAGCAATTCAGTGAACTGTACACTTGCTGAATTAAAATATGTTTAATTTCATTTGCACTGCTGTGTTGAGTATATTTCCTACAGTATCATATTTCTGGTTTGTGTCTCAACTTCAGACATAGCCTAAACCTGTATTTTGAATAGTCTAGCTTGTGGATCACCACCAATACTCCTGGACTACACTCTGCTACTACCATCAGGAGAGCACCTCAGACAGGAGTGTGCTAATAGGACTACAACCAACATATTCCCCTCCCTCTCCAGTACTTATTATTCACTGAAGTACATTCCTGCTTTACAATGTTTTAAGAGGTATTAAATGTACTAATGATGCAGCTGGCACATTAGCAGCTGTCCCATGGTTGAGTTTAACTCTGAGTGTGAACAGCAAAGTATACACAAGGGAAGCTTGTATTTACATGCACAAACATGCCTAACGCTAATTAGGCAGAATACTGGACGAGGGTGTAATTCCTTGCAACATTTCCTATTCTATATTTCACCACTGCAGCTGGGGCCCCTTCACACTCACTTGCCTAAATATTTTCCTTTAATAAGTTTTCTTAGGTGAGAAATATATTCCCTCTATAAATTTCCTTCCCAGACTTCTCAGAAAATAAAATTTACTCTCTCCTCTTTAAATAGACCCACACACAGGGAGAAAAATTATTCATTACATATATCAATTTCTTTGCTTCTGATAAGACAACTGTCCTGTGAAAATGAAAGATTCAGCTGAAGCTTTCTCTGTTTTATTAACACTGGCTGAGCGGTAGCCTTAAGGACCATGTTGGGAGCCCCAGTACAGGCGAGGTCGTCTTTCCTCTTTCTCATACCTCCTTGCTCGAGTTGCAGTGAGGAAGGCATTTGTGAAAATAAGAAGTGAGCAGGCAGACCTCTTGGTTTAATTTTTAACACTAAAGTCCAGCTTAAACTGTTGAGAGCTGGGGGCAAAAGTTTTACCGTTTCATGTCTTGTACAGCTATGGGCAACTGAAAAACAACAGCCCTTAGCCTCATCTTACATCACCATTAAAAAACTGTCTAGCATATTCTCTCAAGGGAAGAACGTTTTAATGTATCCTAAACTCTCTCCACAACTCCAACATGTGGGAAAGCCTCACAGCTATACTGAACTCTGTATAAAAATAACTATGTATCTAATTGTCTTACAAGTTATTTTTAATAATATGCACTCAATAAATAGTTTTATTTCTCCAATGATTTAGAGTTGTTCCAAAAATTTGTAAATTCAAAAGAAGCTAAAGAACAGGCTGTGAAACACACAGATAACGCTGCTATCACCACTTGTTCCCCCCTAAAGGGGTTATAGCACAGACAAAAATAATGCACAGGCTTCTGCAAATAAGAGCTCTTCTCATTTTCACTTATTCAGCAGAGAGATGGATGGTAACGCCATAAAATCCTACCTAGCTACTTAAAACATCAGCTCTGCACTGAGAATTATATTGTCTCTTACTAATCTGTTATTTCACAGCCTCTGCAAAAGTAAGCTTTAAGTAGGTTTTGTGAAGTGGAACAAAATTCTGGTTTTACACCCTCCTTGTCATACCTGCTTTTTTCTGAGTAAAATCTATCCCTTTTTTAAGGTTGGACTCCAAATTAAATAGTGTGCCAATCTTGTAATTCATGAAGAACAGAGTATTTGCTACATATTGTCTCCAGTCACACATATCATAGTTGTTGATATGGACCATACCACAGTTGTTTATATTGATCATGGGAAACTTACTGCCCCGCAGCTGGAAGAGAAAGAAATACAGTGACAAAGAACAGCACTGCTTTATCCTTCTCCTTCCCCATGAAAAAAGACTGACCCCAAAGCTACCAACTTCTTACAGTTTTCACTGACAGAGATGCAGTGGCTATCTTTGATGCCCAACCAGCGGTAACAGACCTGGGCTGACTGCTTGCCACAAACACAGGTGGGATTGGCACTGAAAACTCCATGACATTTCCCTGCTTTTCTCAGATGTAGACTGTTTTACATAAGTCACTGCTCCACCCGGGTTTCTGCAGTATGGTAATATGACTATTTCTGCCACTTTTAGAATTACAGCAGTAATAACAGCTGCCAATTTCAATCTTGGTTCAATCATTTCTGTCTGTCATTGGAAAAAAAAAAAAATTCCTTTCTTATCATCATCTTTCTCTCCACCGTCCTGCTTTTGCACTGAAGCTCTGCGTACTTAAAAAGTTACCACATTCTGGACCAGGTATTTAATAAAATGTCTATTTTCTTCAATAACTGCAATTCCACCATCAGAAATACATACAGTAAATCATCATCTTTAGATTCTGGGACTGGATTCACTTCACCTAACTTTAACATCTAAACCTACACTAGTCACCCCTAAGAAGTGATTTATTCTACCTACCTTAGATACCAATCTCAACTTGAGATAGTTAAAATTAACTAACTAAACTGATCGGCTTGTACACAAATAGTGCCAAAATGATGTGACCAGTTTAATTAACAGGTTTTTTAGCAATTTATGTCCAATTATATCAGATCACCACATAAAAAATTAATTCCCCAATACCAGCATTTGACAAAAACTAATTCCACTTCCACAACCCCCCCAGCATTTAATTGTACCAAATGAATTTGATTTTTTTAATGTTCTGATGGGAAAAAAGCAAAAGCTTTTTTATTTACTTCTTTCATGTTTCAGGTAGGTGATGGCAGATAAGCACATACTTGTACACTGGGAACATAGTGTACACTGGGAACACTTGTACACAAAGGCATACACAAAAATCAACAAATAATGGGCAGGTTTGCTGCTAGCTCTGTGCACAACAGAAGTAGGGAAGTTCACAGAAGGTTTCTTTCCATCTAGCCGTAGCACTCTGCAAGGTCAAGTTCTGTCTGGAGAGAGTAGGAAATGCTTTGACTTTCATAAATGAAAAATTACGATCTTCTGGTTCACTTTTAAGACGACAAAAAATGGTCAAATGATTTCAAATGATCCAAACACTGTTTCTTTTCAGTTTTTAAATCTTTCAAGATTTAGGGGCAGAAGTGAAATCTAGGCCAGGATGTTTGGTTACCCCAAACCCCAAAAGAATAGGGAACCTATGCTTTACTTGTCTAGCAATTCTTTCTCCCGCAGGAGGACATGGTCTGAAGATACGAGTCTTCATTGTAGCATTTTATACTTTTAAGTGATATGAATACAGTGTGATTTAACCATTTCAGTTACTTAGCACAACTATTTGGTAATAAAATCACCTGAAGTTATTATTGATTAGAAGCATCAAATATGTAACAACACTGTACGAATTCCCTGGCAATTTCTATGCATATCTGCATATCTATATACAGACACATACCCACACACAGACATATATATATATATAAAGCAGGGATATCTAAACAGCAGAGAAAGACACAACCCAGATGTCTTTAGGAAGGCAGTGCCAAAACCACCAGATTTCCGCTGCTGCTGTCACCCAAGTGATGGTGTGAACAGCTATAATCAGCAACTCCGAGGACATACTGATAGGCTAAAGGACTGGGGTGGGAAGGATGGTACATGCCCAGGAACTACAAGGAAGAGGGGATGCAGAAGACCCTGTCTCTCCCTTGTTCTTGGAAGGCTATCCAGCGATACCAACTGGATACCAAAAATTCAACAAAGGTGGGGAGACGGAAGTAATGCAGGTATTGTATATCGATTGAGTTTTTGATTAAAGAGAATTACTTTTGTGCGTATACACACTCTGTACAACACAAAACACTGTCTAGAGATTCAGCTACTGAGTGAGACTCGTAGATCTGTGGATCTACTTCACACATTAGTTTCTTGCGTGATCTCGAGCAAGTCATTCTACTCTCCTGTACCACAGTTGCCTGTCTGCAAACTAAGGGAAAAAACAGCATCTCCCCTCTTCTGTCACTGTCTGCCTTAAAATATTGAGTGTTAAGGGAATGCTAAGCTATTTGAATCAAGGACCGCCCATCCTCTACCATACGTGAATTTAAGCAAGGCAGAGATTTTGGCAATACTAATTTTAAAATAGTTTCTGTCACTGAAACACGAACCCTAATAATGCCAAAACTGTATGAGATTCAGTAATGAATTAGCAACCACTTTTGGAAAATCTACAGGATTCCTCCAATCCCCTATCTTTGAATTCCGTAAGCAGAAGAACGAACCATATCGTTGCTTTTGATGGAATTGTCTTCCTGTTACTCTGCAAAATCCTCTTTGAAAACTGGGGATTCTCCAACCCCTATCTCCACAGCTCTCTGTGGCTCCCAGAAAACCTTCTAAAAAGAACTGACTTTGGCATGCTTCAGATTTCCAGGAATTATTAACCAGACACTCCAGTACTGCTCCACAAGGCTAAATATTTCCTGTCTTCTTCCTTGCTCAAATCAACTGAAATATTGTACAGGAAGGAGGAAATGAAAGTATTTTCAGATAATGCATATAGTTGAGCATTCGTCATGTGGTGTTGCTTTCTTTCTTGGTTATGGTAATAACAAGCCATTTTCATTTAAATAGTATTATTAATTATTATAATTTATAATATCTCTTATGCTTCAGCTCTCCTGCAAAAAGAAACCCCTTCTTGGTTCATGGAGCTTATGAAAGATAAGGAGACCAGAGGAAAAGGATATTAGTATGTATTTGGTACTGGCAACACAACAGTTTGCCAGTTACACAGTTTGTGAGACAATCCACTGCATAACATCTGCACAGATTTCAGTGCAAAAGCTAAATGAAATAGCCCATCCCGCCTCTTACAGCATGTCCAAACTACAATGGGTACATAAACAAAGAAATACTGTTTGACAGCTGAACACAGGAGTTATCAAAACAAATTAGAGGCCACTTACAGCAGTACAGTCTCTCTAGTTTTGTGCATAGAGAATAGACTATAAAAACTCAAGTGAACTTTTCTCATCAAGTGTGTGGATCCTTCATAATTTACATACACAGACTTGCAGCTATTATCAAATAATGTAAGCAGTCCAATTGCTACCATCCAATCATTTGTGCTCAAAGCTGCATGACATTCATATTGTGCAATCAATCTGAGATGCTTACCTATAGATAATTAAATTAAAAATCAATGACAAAAGAAAGACAAGTTTGGATCAGTTCTCACTGGATAAAAACCCAGAGACCATATCAATTTACGTATCCACTATTAAAAACACCTTTATATATTAGGAACATTTGGGGGCTTTAACATTTTACCAGAACAACAGTGCACATCTTCCTGTGCTTGGCAGCAAACCAATGCCAGTGACTTATGCAGAAACAAACTAACTGTGATATTGCAACAGCTGCCAAGGGGTATGTCTTCCAGCTAATATTACGATTCTTTGCAGCTACCAAAGAAAGAAAACTTCACAGGTAATTGTTCCAGGTTTTCTACAAAACCAAATGCTGAACAGGAAAGGGTTTGGGGAGAACAGGGTTTCATGAACCCACAAGCATTTGTGATTTTGTTTTCCGTGTTTCACACGGGATAAACCCAAACACACTAGGAGAGGCAAAAGGAAATCCCAGAATAGCTAAAACCCCATTACAAAATGAACCATAGTGTTTATTATGCAAGAGACTGAGCTTTGACTCCCTTGTCTGCAAGACTGAGACCAGGAAGCTCATGTAAAGTCCAGTATCACACAATCTAGGTGACACAGAGAGAGAGAAAATGTGCATCTATCTTCTTCCTTCACTTTGCACTTGTTTCCCATATAACTAATATTAATTGGATAAAAGTATTTTAGGGATCAAGTCTCTTGACCAATGATGAGTGGCATCCTCAGGGAAAAAATGAAGTTTCAAACCCTTGGCCCAAATCAGGCAGAAAAGACTGCTTAGGAAAATATTGTGACCTCCGCTAGACATGCACACATAGGATCCACTTTATATTTTTCTACTTCATACATCTCTGCCCTCTGATTATCCAACCTCAACTCTCTGTTGTTGGTGCAACTTCTCTATCCTGTCGTTGCAAGCAAATTGTCAGTAAAAACTCACAGAGGATCTGAAAGCCAACCCCAGTGATAATTTTAGCCTCTTAGGGGGGATGAGGAGTAACTTTATGCCATGACACAACCTCTGGTAGCATCTCTACCTCAAGCTCCTCCTGAGGATGCTGTCAAACTTCAGATCAGTGTGACTGATGGGAAGAGGGCTCAGAGACCTCTGGTACAGGGGAAAACAGATTCTGAGTTTATCAGTTGCAGTTGAAACAGACCCAAATAAGCAACTCTGGTGGGGAAAAAAGTGAGCAGGCTGCTGCTACGAAGCATGCCACCCGTCAGGAGCCAAGCCACACGCAAGCACCAGGCAGTCAAGCAAAATGCCCATTTGAGCCTACTAACAAGGCTACTGTACTCTTCACTAGTACTGTCAATTGAGAAGCTTTCAAAAATGAAAAGGGAGATACCGCAAGTCTCCCAGTATTTACAGCTACCATGTCAGGTTTCCTCCTGGGAGCAGAAGTCCCAGCTGTGGGCTTTAACACCCACAATCTCACAGTCAGTGCAAGGAGTCTTCCTCTTGCTGACAAGAGAGTGCCAGGTCTTTGCACAACGTAAGATACAGGCCCAGCTGCAGGACCAGAGTCCCGCAGAGGTAGAGATGCAGGAATCTTAAATTCTGTTCTGGGGTTTGGGTTTGTTTTGTTATTATTTGGTTAGCAGTTTATTCAATGCAGTGTATTTTTTAAAAGTCTGCTGCCATTATACAATTTCAAATCTTTCAAATCTTTTCAAGGGAGGCACCTGGCTAGAAGCTAAGGGCTGTTGCTTTTCTAGCAGCTTTTCAGAAGCAGCGAGGCTGGTTTGAAGATCTATTTTAGATAGGCAATATCAGGCCATAAACGAGATCATATTGTTGTTTTCAAATGGGAAATATGTCTCAAAGTGATGCAGCTGGCAGTGAAATCACTGAAGAGGGGCTGAGGAGTTAGAACATTCAGGTAAAACCAGCGCAGCCTATGAAGTGAGAAAATAACACTTTAGATAGAAAACACGCAGGAAGAAATTTAAGATCACAGAAAATGGTGATGAATGTCAGTATGCCTTTTCTCCTCAAAGTATAACTCTTCCCTGGACAAGAATAATATGAGATCAGTCTTATTCCGTGTAATGAAGCTAGAGGAGAGAAAAGAATGTCAAAAAGTCTGAAAATCTGGACCTCAGCAGCAAAAAGTTGTGAAAATGGCTGAGAAACTTCTCAACCAGAATTTCTTCTAAAACTTGGGTTTAAAGAGTGGACTAGGGGAGTGGAGAAAAATGTAAGCAATAAAAATAAAATCATGGCAGCTGCATAACAGTGTAAGAGCCTTCTGGGGTTTCAAGATTATTTTAGGGCCCCTCATCTCAGTCTGCTCCACAGAAATAGACAAATTGCATATGTAAAGACCAACGAGTTTTCTCTCTCAGTATCCTACCACCCACAGGTTTGAATTTGGGTTTTTTTTCCCCTTCACACTACCAGCCTTCTAGCCACATCACAGGGACTACCCAGGTATAGCAGAGCACAAAAATAGGGTTCTATATTCAATGCTGCTCTGCCTTGCAAAGCTCGTTCCTGTAGCCATATCACCTGCCCACAGCAGCAGAAGGAAAATGTAACAATCCCTTTGCATTGTTATTAAATCAGCAGATAAACCTGTGAGCAAATATCTACAGCAGAGTGGCTAAGGAAAAGGGAAGAAACATTTGTTCAAGAAATGTAGAAAATATATGACTAAATTTACTAGAACACGATTTCCAGTTCATTAATCATTTTGGTGTGGTACAAACTGCTGCTGGGACCTAGAACAGAGCACGCAGACCCACTACTTAATTTTGCATCTGACTAATAGTTCTTCTCTCCTGAATTGCATCCCTTTCTCTGTCTTTAGTTTTATTTCAGATAAGTCAGCTATGTGCTTTGGTGGTCATTTTTATCAGCAGCCCTAGTTTACTGTACCCACTGCAGGTAGCTTATGTAATTTATGCTTTTAATTTTTCTGCAAAGCACCTAATACAATGGTGAGAGGCTCCATTTAAAATTACCTACATAAATAAGTAAATATCATACCATTAGCATATAACAGATCGTGCTTATCAAACTATAAACACTGTAGGTTCAGAAAGTTCAGTGGCAGTGTGACTACCAATGCACCGGGGGAACGTGTATTCATTTTCTAATAGGTCTAACAGGCCCTAAAATGTTGCATAACACAGTAATAATCTTCTCCCAATTTGCTAGGAAGAATTTAAGATTCTCATTTTCTTCTTCATATTGTATCAGTAGCTTTTCCTGGGCAACACACTTGCTTGTGCTAGACCCAAAAGCATAAAAGTTACGTACAGCCAAAAACCATCTACCACAACTTGCCCGACACCATTAACAGTGGGAATAATATACAAGACAGGTGAGAACTATGAGCCCAGACGTAAAACCTTCTGAAAGCTGTTCTCTACCAAGTGATACCCAGGATCCTGGACTTTCCAGCCCCAGATCCACAAGTCAGTGCAAGTCTCAAGCAATTTGAGCATCTACTCAGAGCACTGACAGAAGGGCACATTCCAGGGGAGTACTTGTCATCTTACATACCCACTTTAAGAGAAAGAACACCAGCCTAGCAGGGACCTTAGGCATGCCTCACACTACAGCCATTGTTATGAGCTGCTGTGAGTCTGGCAGCAGTGGTTTTGACCATCTCCATTTGCCTGCCCTGCTGCCTGCCAAGAACTAGCCATCTTTGCCACAGCTGGCACTGAGTGTATGTGCGTGTCTCCACTGCTTCAGCACCACATCCAGCATCTGGACTTAAAATGACTGTCGTCAGCAGCTCCAGCCTGCTGGCTCTGGTACCAAGGGTGAATCTCCAGAAGAGGCATGGAAGGAGGCCGTGGGAGAGAGTAACAGCACACGACCAAAGCCGGTAGAGCATGATTTATGTCACAACTCATCTCACAGCTCCCTTAAAAGCGCTCTTCAAACACTTTACCACATCAGAATGAACGAAAGGTAAGTCTGATGGCCTCTGTTCACCAAATAGTATTTTGCTGGTTTTTCTTTTCCTTCTAGAAAGTGGCACTGATCGGTATGCTACACCGAATAAATCACCAGGGCAATTTCTTTCACTGTGGTTGTAAAAACAAGTTTAGCAACATTTATATTATGCTGTGATTGAACCTTCCCACAGAGCTGCCATTCACAAATTTTATATGACTTACAATATGCTTTGCACCTCAGTAATTATATTCTAAGTTATCAAGTTCACATGTGCTCTCTTCTTCTAGCGACCAACGTGTGCTTGAGAGAAATTACTTCTGAATATGCTTAATTTTAAAGTCTTCATTTTACACACTGTATGTAATCAAACTTTTTATTAAACATTGCCAAGCAATCTGTCTCATTTAAAATGAGCTGCTAGAAGAGGTAAAGGTCCATTAAGCTGTTAATTGCACACTATAACTCTGATTTCTTGAAAAGTTATGTTGAATATAGTTTCCCCAAATGCTTAATTCCGTATTTACCTAATTCTACTGCCATAGCTACTACATTGGTCAGGTATATGATAACAAATCAATACAGCCACGCCAGCAAAATTCTCCCATGTAGAAAAAGGGAGCAAAAAAGAGGATTTAATTTCCTTTTCTTGTTTGAGTTTGATATGGGGAATTTCATTGTACAGGTACAAAACACAATTCTGCTAATGTAGAAATACAAGTACACCCTAAAGGCAGAGTGCTTCTGCTACAGTAATGGCTTAAGTGATTTGAGAGCTCAAATTCATTGCAAGTAAACCTCAATTAGACTTGAAAATGAAAGTCAAGCAAGTGACATAGAAAATGGTATATGCCACTGTTTTTAAATTACTTACAATGGAGGTCAAAAAATATTTTAGGCTGTGAAAATAAAACTGAGGTGACTCCAAAACTTATAAGCCACATACAAAAATTTTCAAAAAGATTGCCATCTTTTATATATGGTTCTGAAATGGTCTGAATGCAGGTCTTTGTATGCGAAAACCACCATCAAAACATTTAAATTTGACTATACCAAACTCAAGAAACATCAATGCTTGTTACACACTAGCTAATTAACGAGACCTTACTTCATATCATGTACCCTTGTCAAATAAAAGTGTATTTCTCATTCTTAAATGAATTTATATCCATCTTTGTATTAGTTTGTAGTAACTTGAATCGTATTATAATGAAATTAGAGAGAGTGGAAAAGGATGAATCATGTATTAATTTCTCTCAAATGGCACATAACTCAAAGCACGGTATCCCATGAACGTTGACAGTTATTTTTCCTTTTTTCCCCTATCCAATCAGCTCTGCAGATCTCCTCACAACACTGAGAATGAAGTAATTAGCACTGGTATGTGTAAATTTATTACGTCTAGTAGGAGCCTCTATCAAGGGACTCTCTCTCCTCCAAGCCTTATGACCTGTCCATAGGAACGTCTTCAGCGACCTGGCTTTCCAGCCTCTTATCAAGGCTGTGCTGTTTAAAAACAGCAGGGCACCTTCCCAGAAAGAATTTGTGGTCAGTTCCTTCCCACTTTGGAAGGCCTGTGCCGGCTCTGAATCGCCAGGCATGCCTTCCCCACGTACAGCAACATACTTCACCACACCGTCCCCAGGGGACAACCACAACCAACAACCCCTCAGAAGAAACACCAGAATCCAGGTGCTTTAGCCCTTTCGTTGACACTCGGGCTTACAGCTCTGACTTTTGTGGGCCACAACCAGGAAGAAGGTTATCTTAGCTCTTTTTCACACAATAGAAAAAACACATGAAGAAATCAAAAGGGCCCCAAATTTACAAAAGAAAACAGCATGAGTATTTTGTTAAGTATAAACAGCCTTGAAACATATCAGCACTATCTTTCAAACTACAATAGCCGTTCAGGGCCTGAGACTTCAGATTAAGAGAATTAAATTTCCAAAACTCAGTGGAGTGTGTGCTTATTTAATTAAAAGCAGGCAGAATTTCATTTGCACTTCATTGTTAAGAATACCACCTGTAATATCACATTTTGGCAGTGCAGCTTAACTCCAATTTATACTAAAAGCATACTTCATCAAACTCATTCTGAAGTTCATTACAAACGCTAAATGCCAGTACTATTTGCTATAGCGATCCCATCCCATTTGGATGTTTAAATAGGCAAACATGGTCAAATAAACGGAGCAGCTTGTGAATGTTCTATACTTTTTCAGATGAAGTCTTTTGTATTTGACCTGCTACTGGGAGCTACATTATGTAGCCTTGATTTTAAATTTTCACAGGTATGGCTCAAGGTGTTGAAAAACTACAGAACTTTCTTGCTTGTACCTGTGCCCATAAAGTACCTCAGGTTATTTTAATTTCCTCTCACAAATGAAGCAGCATATTATACTCATTAGTGGACTATATCCCACACAGCAAGGATTTCTCACTGATTGACAGAAATTTACCCTTGTGCACTGCCTTCAGACAATGCACATGGCCCAGACTGTGCCCTGTAAGGCTGGCACTTGGTAAAATTTTCTCTCACCCAAAGGACAAAGAGGGAGACTTGAAGAGAAGCAACCGCATCCCGTTTACTGAGATAGCCACTCAAGACAGCTGGAAAGTGCTACTGGAAAGTCGGAGGCCTCCCTCTTTCCTCTGAGCAGCTATGTCAGCCAAGTAGGAGGGAGGAGAGGCACTGCTCCTACCCATTTTGGCTCAGGCAAGTTTGGTTACCTGGCCTATATCATGGTTGTTTAGGCTTCTTCCTTGGCTAAGGTAACCTGTTGCTGACAGATTCACAAACTCCTTTCAACCTACTACTGCAACACATTTAACTCATCACAAATAAACACAGGCAAAATTTATGCTGCAGTCATGGACAATAATACAGAAATTATCTGCTTGTAGCACACTATTTACATAGGAGGAACACAACCAAGTAGAGTTAGGAGATCTGTTTTAATCCAGGCTCAGTCACTGCCTTCATACGCTGTCTCAGCCACAACTCCTCAGAGGTCTGTACAGTTTCTTACTTCAGTTTGAAAGCACGGTAATACCCAAAGAGCTAAAAAGGCAGGCTGTAATAACAGTTATTGTAAATGTGTCATTACATGATTGCAGATAAAAATCAAGTGATCACAACCATCCATAAATACTTTTTGCTTCATTTGAATGAAACATTTTCCAAGTATGTTACTCAAAAACACACATTATACTGTGTATATGATATTAACGGAGTTCACATTAAGCATTTTGGCATAATTAAAAATCCTATCTATGTGGCCTGCTGTTCAGTCCTTAGAAGGCCAGACACGTACTTTCCAGTAAGCTTGTGCAAGTGGACTTCAGGGTTTGGAGCGTATCAGTGTGGGACTAAAGGGTTTCCAGCCCTGCAGGGCTAGCAGAGCAGCTCTTGTCTAACAGAACCTTTGGATTCTAGTTTTCACTTTCCACAGGAAGACAGATCCGTGTGAAATAAAACAAGCTTCAGCTTTTATGAATTTACAGCAAGATTGTAAGCATCTTCAGACAAGCTCTTACTGGCAGGCAGATCTCATTCTCCTGTTGCAAGGAACTTGGCATGGACAGCCAGTGAACTGGAGGTTTCGCAGTAGGCTCACCAGAGAGCCAGCCTCCTAAAAGACGGCTGAGTGGGACACCACACAGGATTTTGGCACCAGGATTTTGTAACCAACGGGTCAGTGAAATTTTTCTTAGCAGGGCAAAAGTAACTAGGATTCTGCCTCACACCTCTCCTGCAGAGTGCTTCCCTTGTTAGCACAAAAGCTTCAGCATTATATTCCAGAAGTTGGTTTTAGTATTGTTCATCATCTTTGGTCTTTTGGTGGTTTTTATTTGCTTCCTGCAAGACAACACTGTTTTCATACATCGTTTACTCACAAGTCAGAAAAATCTGGTCTGTGAACACATTTTCCAAATAAACGATTCCTATCTCTAAAGCCTCTTTTATTGCATAACAGGTATTGTGCAAAAAATGTAGTGAAATACTAAACACCTTTAAAAAGGTAAAGAAAGACAAACAAAAAGAAGTGGTAAGAAGATGGCTGAGAAAAGCCTGAGTGCTGAAAAGCTCTTTTGAACACTATTGACTGTGAACACTGGATTCATTACAAGCCTAGGGAGTCTTCATAAAATCCAAAGCATACACATCTTACTCCTCTAAACAGTCTCACCATCCAAAAGCTTGCAATAAATTCTAAAGTATTAGCAACATGTTATTGAGCTGGCACTCAATAATACTAATGATGCAATTTTCTTCTGCCTTGACACATACCAAATATACTAATAAAATCTAGCAAATTAAACCTGGATTCACTAGACATTATTAACCTTAATATAAAGGAGACAGGTCTGTTCAAAGTCTTGCTTCATTTATCTTTCATATTCCTGTATCTTACCATGGCTCATGCTGCTTCTTAAAGACACCCTTTAATTTCAAGGACACTATCTTTGCTTACAACCTTCGTGTTAGAAGTAGAAAGTTTAAACCAGGTGAGAAACTTGAATCAATGAAATAAGCAGACAAACAAAAGAAAGAATAAAGAAATTTAGAAGGAACTCATTAATATTGCCAGCATATACTACAAAGGTCTACCTGAGTTTTAGGCACTTATTTGCTGTGTATTTTCAAACTACCAATGAAAGCTAGGACATTTAGCTTCAAAGAACTAGATGCTCAAAGTGATCAAGTTAATGAAATAATTTTCTCTCCTTCAAGCCAATGTGGTTTCCTACACAATACCTATCTGTACAAAATCTTACAGTCTTCTTTCATTTTTGCTCCACTCATATCAGTATCAACCAGTTTATGGACCATATTATCACTTTCAGCCTAGCATGAAATTTCAGAACAAACAGGAAAAATTGTCTTCCAACAAATGTATTACATTCTAGAAGAATCCCCACAAACAGTGCTTCCTTTCATCCTGGAAATGCATTGTGCCTGCAGGTTTCCTCTATTCATTTGAAATGCCCATGCCGTTTCCTTATCATTACAATATTTTTTGTCTTCTCCTAGCATCCAGAACATTTGATCAGGTCATATCACCATTTAAAGAATCTTTTATTCTGTCTCAGTTATCACACCCTTGATCGCCATACTGCAGGACTTACTTCAACCATCCCATTCTATTTTGGCTGAACATTTCAGAAAGATGAAGGCAATCCAGAACAAGCTCAGAGACAGGGTCAGTGGGATTGGAGTGGGGGATGAAGAATAGAAGTAGAATGTAGCAGAGCTTATCTTGTTGAACCTATGAAGACAAGAGAATGGGACAGGTCTCCTCTACATAAATGCATCAGAAGAGGTTAATGGTAGAAAAGACCACAAAAGCCTATAGGTAACAGAAAGGACAGAAAACAAAAGGACACCAGCTTCTCATGAGACAGTGGAAGAGGGAGTTTTCTAGCCCTCCCAGTGGGGAAAGATCATCAACAGTAGATGAAAAGTACCCTGTAATAGCAGGAGATGAGACACAAAAACCCTGAAGGTCATGTACACTCCCATACTCTTGAACCATACCAGCTGGGATGTGTTTATGATCTGGCTCTCCTGAAACCTGGCACCCTAAAACCCTTACGGGGCCTTCACGCTGTCATTTCATCCCTGCTCAGGCTAAGGCGGCTGGTTTGCATGTCATTACCCCATGCCAGTCACCGCCTATCCTCCCGTACTCCCTGTTCTGCTTACTCAGTTACTTCTGCTCAACACTGCTGCTGCAATGCTCCCTCTGGCTCCGCTCCCGCTGGTGTTTAACACATCACCAGGGCAGCCTGGAAGCTGTGCAGCTGCCCTGCTTTTTGCCACAGAAAGGTTCAAATTTTCAGCAGGGCAGCAATGACCTCAGTAACAAGCCGTTAAATATTTAATGAACACCGCTAGCCGGCATCTGCCTGTGGCCAAGTGGGTTCTCAGTGCTGAGGGGAGAAACAAATGCAACAACCACTAACAGACGTGAGATGTTAACTGAGAATTTCAGCAAGACAGCAGGTTGCAGAGGGCAGCAAAATAGAAAAAAAAAACACTGTTAGGACTACAGCATCTAGCATGGGTGCTGTAAATAACCGCAGAGAAATAAAATCAGAGAAAGAGTGAGCTAAAGGCATGTGCCATTGTTTGGCAAAGCAAATGTGTTTGCTCTGTAAGACTAGATGAGCTACAGATAGTCTGGAACAACACATAAAAGCCAATGGCATTATTAGAGATGAGAAGGCAGATGCAGTTATACTTGATGTAACAGGGACAGAAAATAATTCTCAGGCTACATCGCAACTGAGAGAAAAAAAAATTTAATTAAATCACTCAAATACCGCAGAGTCACCTGCCCCCAAAGTTACCGCTACTTGCAGATCATATCTGCTTCTGGACAAAAAATAATGGAAGTTCCTGATACACTGCTATATGCAGGAGGTTAGAAGTTCACCAGTAGTTTAGAAAAAAAAATATATATATATATTCAAAGTGTAAATAATATGCCATGAACTAGCTAGCCCCTGTTCATAATGATAAAAAAATATAAGCAACGCTAATAGCTATTCACTTAGGTGAACTTTATAATAAAATCATTTCAGTGGATACCAGTGTTTAAAGTGCTAAAAATCAAGACAGGATCATAAAGTGTGTGCAACAAAAACAGTATCAAAGAGCTAAGGAAACAGAACAGTAAGTAGAGTCAGAATTGGCATGCTTTTGGATGGGGAAAAAAGACTCAAAATGCAAATGATGATTGTTTAAGGACTCAAGTGTGCTGGTTAAAACTGCAGCACGGTGGGGCTCAGGTAGCAAATATAAGGATAAGTGCAAAAAGCTCTGCCTTTCAGCAGAAGTGACACCAGGAATTTCAGATTTGTTGAGACGCAGATGCCACCAGGGAAGCCCTTGGGAATGTTGCAGTGTCTCTTCAACAGCTTAATTATAACAACAGATGAAGTATTCAGGTTGCTTTACAAGTGAAATGAATGAGATTCAAAATGGTGCTCAATACTGGGTTTGCTAACTTCACAGAAAGATTATTAGGGACTACTTAAAATGGTGCAGTAATAAATTATCTCTGTGCTCCTAAAATCATAGATGAATTAGTTTTTCCCAGAGTTATGATGTTAAATATAACATAAGACATAAACAGCATAGGTTAAACTGTCATCGGTCGTGCACTTCTCGGTAGAGGATCATTGAGTAAGTTTCAGATGGTGGAGCAAAACAGAAAGTGTCTGCAGTCTTCAAAAAAATTAGACATGAGAAAAAACATCAGATGAATTTTGAACAACATACATAACTCAAGATGGCATTCAAAATTTCTTGACTTGAAGCAAATGGAGCACCTCTTCAATGCTACATAACTTACGCTGAGAAACAGAAGTTCACTGAAGTCAAAACAAAGTTGTCAAGCACAACAGGTACACACAGGCGATGGCAGAAATTACTTTTGTGCTAAATATCCAAAAGCCGTATTTAAAATACAAATAATCATCAAGGCCAGTAATGAAGTTGTCAGATTCCCTTGGAGCTGGCAAAGGGACTGCTATGGTTCCCAACAGCTAGACAGGACTACGTTACTACTCACTAAACGGCTAGGGCAACAAGCGTTACCAGAAGAGTCACAGAGCGGTGTCTCACTGTACCGCTTCTTAGGAAGCAACTGCAAATCCAGAAGAGGGAGGAACACTGCATTTCTTCTACAAGTATTGTACAGCCTAGGGAGGGAAAAAAGCTTCCATATAAACCCTGAAAGAGGCAAAGAGATGAAGAGAAGGGGAAAATGGAATTTGCATTGGGGAAATTTCACTATTTTTATTAATATATTTTGTTCCAATTGGAACATCTCATCCACCAGCTCAGGTGCCCTCTCGCAGGCTTCCCCACGGACACAAAGGCCATGAGGTCCCTGCCAAAAGAGCAGCTGAGGAGGCAGCGAGGCTGTGTGCATTTAAAAAACATGAACTAACATGGTGGCCTGAATCTAAGTAAGCCTGTACCACTCTCCCTACTCTGAATGTTATTTAGAGAGCAATGGCACAGCAAGATCACTTTTAATCTTATTCTCCATTGCTTCTTTGTCACAGACACATTATAAAAGCAGATTCCTGAGGTTTTTTTTCTGAATTGGGAAGGAAAAAAAATTAAAGGTCGTATCCACCTTTTTTCAGACCTCTTTGCAAAACACCCTCTAACCACCCATACAAATTAAACTCAGAATTGCTCAGAAGCATTTCATCCTTTTTGTTCATAAACTGGTAATCTTGACCTCCAGATTGTAATTTATTTTACTGAAATATTTATTTCCTTCAATAAATGATGCATTCCAGATTTGGCTCTCTTTGCAACAAAGATTACTCAAAGACCATGACCATGAATGTACAAATTTTATTTACTGCAATCTCTTCATACAAACCATGAAGGTATAAAGCTGACTACCAGAAGAGTAACAGACAGCATTAGCAAATTCCTTTCTAAAGCTTGATAAACTTATCACGTTAATGGTTAATGAATTTATTAAAACAGAGATAAAAGTCCAGGAGCAAAGTTCCAAAGTAAACCAGACTGATTTCATTGGTTCTTAAACCAGTATTCTAACTCATTAAAAAATAACAGTACCTGTTACCCTGTTCAGAAGCTTTTTACTACCTTGTATAGGATTGCAAAGAGTAAACCCACCAAAAGTAATGGATTGACTCCTAGAGACAACTGTTTATAAAATGGAGTCCTTTGTCTTCATTTTAAGTTTATCTTCCATCCCACTAGCTTTTTTCTTAAGAAGAAAAAAATAAGTTCCCACAGTTGCATAAAAGGATAGGTGTGGCCAGGAGAAACAAGAAACATCTGCACCAAAGCCAGTGCTCTGTTGTTGCTCAGTGCATAACGGAGCACAGAGTCAGAATATCAGCCAGCTCACTGTGGGCGCGCTGGGATTGTTTCATTGCACGCCTACGTAAAATCATTTCATGAACCATGAGGAAAAAGATCACCCCTCTTGCTTATTATCAAGCTCTTCCAAAAAAACTATCCATTATTCATAATTATCTTCTAATGCTTCTCCCATTTGCCGCGTACAGAATCACCCCAGTGAGCACTGTCTCCTTTTGCTAGACTTCACTGACTCTGGTATTTCAGACTTGCCCTGGCAGCTGAGCAGCGGGATCAGGAAGAGCAGCATTTGCAAACGGCATTATAAAACAAGCATGCAAAAGGGCTGAACCATCCTAGTTTCGAAACAAGGTTTTCAAGTTGATAGGTACCATTAAGGAGGACAGGATGCAGCGCTCAGATGTCACTCATCCGTACAGTCTCCCGTTGATGACCTTTGCAAAGGACAAATCAATACTAAGCAGATACTGTATCTACCATTTCTTACTGTGTAGGAAAGGTCAACCAATTTTCATGTATATATCAGTTCTAACATTACTGTTTTCAGACACAGAACTGCTTAAACCTGGGAATAAAGAAAAAATCCTTATCCTGTGCATAGCACCATTTCATAACATGATAATTTAAAAAAAAGACATGGAATGGAAACTTATTTCATAAGCAAGGTACGATGCTTATAGAAGGAATGTAAAGCTTTACCTTGCTATCATGAAATGATCTCTACAAACACAATGTAAATGCAATTATAAACAGCATCTATGAGATTGCTTCCTTAGCAAAATCCCGTACCACCTGTGTGTTTTACCACAGAAGCAACTATTTTTTTTTAAAATACTAAGCCGTTTACATTCATTTTGTGCATGCCCGCTGCACCTTTTTTCGTTCGTATGCTCAGGCCACAGAGATTATTCTCCTCTTACAGGTCACTTAGATGGCATATTTTGAGAGAGGCCTTTATAGAAATACAGGTTTTGGTTCTATATTTAAACTTGATCCCATTTAGCTCAATGCCAAATCCTTTTAGCTTCAGTGGGAAAGTTCTACAATACACATATTGCCACAGTCTAGGAGATGCCTGGTGCTGAAGTCTCAGCTGAAATTTCTTGCTTTTTTTTAATATATATTTGAATTCCCAAAGTATGCTTAAGTTTAACATTTCACAGTACCTGAAAGTTCAAGGATGAACGTTAAAACTCTATTAAATTCAACAACACTGTGTTTAAATGAAAAAGGCATTCTGTTGCATATCTTAAACACACCACAAACATAAAACAACACTAAAATTTCAGTCTGGCTCTGGTTAGAAGACACTGCTGCACTATTTGATATTGCAAGTGTAAGATCTACAAGGACAGCATTTTAAAATATTCAGAAAGCTAGTATTTTAAAACGCTTGCATATGGGAAAAGGGTTATTTAATACTCAATGTAATGAATTTCTGAGTTGCATTATCTCTGCAGCATCGTAAGGAGATATTGCACTAATGTTCTCTAGCGTATGGAAATGGAGCAATGGCATTTCCATACATCCGTACGCAAAGTCATAAAAAGGATCTATAATCTTTTGATGCATACATTTAATACATTTAGTAAGGTTTATTACAGTTCTTGCTTCCTCTTCTCAGCGTCATTCATGGTTAATGTAGAGATATGCACAATGTTAAAAATCTCTCAGCAGTTCATTTCAAGTAAAGAGAAGCAATGTTTTTAAGAATAAAATAGTTATTTTTACTCTTATTGTACTTGAGTTGGTCAAGAGATAAGCTGTTTTGATTATTGTAGTTTTGTAAATCATAGAAAATATCCATTGACTCAAATATTTAATTATTTATGTTATTTTCTTGCAAATCCATGTTCTAAGAGTGGCTTCTGTCTGTCAAGCAAATATGAAGGCAAAACCAAATCATACAGCTTTGTACTGTGGAACAGTGTACGCTGCCAGATTAGGAAAGTCTATTCTGATGCTGCTATCACCAATATCGATAAATATAAATCAGAAATTAAGCCTTGTGTTTATTTTTAATTACTTGCTTGTGTAATCTCATCTGAAAATCAAATTAAAAAATTTTTAAAAACAAATCATATTGTCTTGGAGACAAACACTGAAAAAAACCCGTACTTCTGGCTGCAGCCATGTGCCAAAAGCAGAATTATAAGCAAGCAATTCATTTTAAGACTTCTGAAACTACCTGAATTATTCTTTTGCTGAGGAAATCCAGCCTATGCGCTGTGATGCAGGACAGAGCTGCCTGTCTCCCTGTCTTGTCACATTGCTTATTTTGATTAGCTGCAATGGCATGGAAGTATAGATCTTTAATATACTTTTATTGCCTTTTAGATAGATGACATACTGACAGTGTTTTTGGGACATTTTCTTCCTGAATTTTTGTGACTATGCCTTTTTGGTGACTATGCTTTTTAAATTTTTATTGGGGAATAATGGCTAAATTTCTATAGGGATAGATGACAAATTCTATTAGATGGAATACTGAAAATGTTCATTTGGATGCAGAGAGCTTTTTTTTTTTCCCAAAAAGAAAAACCAAACAAACAAAAAACCCAATACAAACACTGGTATGATTCTTGTCATCTCCCATCCTGCTCTTATAAAGTCTCACACTTTTTTAAAGCAGGATCCAAAATAAAACAAGCTGAAGATGTCAGCTCTTTTAAAGTAATCTATATAAGTTACACGGTGAAAATCTATTTCCTTACTCCCTACCAATGAAGAACACAAGAGTACAATAGTAATTATTATAGAAACAGCTACTTTCTACTGTGCCTTCGTAAGAAGAACGATTAAATGGCAACACTGAAATATCACTGAGAGTAAATGGAAACCAGAATGCTAACGCTGCATGTGAGCACACAGGTATGCTCAGGAGACTCTGCAGGGCTGTAGGTATTGCTGTACCTGGCTGTAAGTGTCTGCCTTTGAAAATGGCTATTCCTCATAGACGGTTGCTTTCGTTTTATTTGGCCCTACATTAATAGATTGTCACCATGCACAGCATAAGAGAGGGTAGCGGAAGAAGCAAACATAAATACTTTCTCCAGAAAGTTGGCGGCGGGGAGGGGCAACAGATTATAGCCAGCTAGAAAGCTTGCTTTTTTTTACACCCTTATAAAAATGCAGTAAGGCAGATTTTCTTCATTACAACTGTGAACATTACAATGCTATAGTTCCATTGCTACTGATCTGAATTCTGTGATGTGTTTTGGAGAAATTTTTGCTCTTAAGGAAGATGATAAAACAAAGAGGAATCCACGACACTTCTTTCCTTGCACAGAGTGCCATTAAAAGCAGGCAAATAAACTCAAAGCATACAAATTCTTCAATAAAGACATTTTTTATAAAATAGCAAGAGTTACCTAAAACAAACCCCTAAAACCAATAACCAAGTACCTAAGTTGTGTATTTCTTCATGGTGTAAACTAATGGCAAGAAGTGTACTTTCAGCACACACTGTCCTGAACTTCAGGGGGATACATTATTTAGAGATTCAGTTCACTTTCTGGCACATACCCAGAAGCCCCAACACTCAGTTTTACCTTTTCTTTTTGCTCTTAAAAATTACACTAAAACTACTTTAAAAGGTATTTTATTACTCCAACAGAGTAACGTACACATTCCCATAAGGTTTTTATAAATTCTCACAAGCCATTATGCCCTATTTAATTTCATCTGAATTTTAACCATGTCCTTGCGCTTAGTTCCACCTTACTATCTTACCATACCATCTTACTAATAATCAAAACTTCTATATCTTAATTAAAACTGTGGACTGATATTACAGCACTAATTTAACTACAGGACTTTGAGAATTGGGGCATCTGGGAGAAAAAGAACTGACTTTGTCCAACACTTTACTGTCCAAGTACCTTGTGTTTTAAGTGAGGTGTTTTCTTTAGATGTGACTGATTGTAACACTCAGAAAATGACATCACATCAAAGTCATCAAAGCAGCACAGGCCTAATCAAAATGAAAACAATGAATTGCATCATACAACATCTGAAAGAAAGATTATTCTACCTGTATCGGACATGCTCGATTGTGTCATATGTCAGCTTGCTGCTGATATTCTGACTATGAGGGTTGCCTAGGAGACAACAGAGATATAGAAGTTAATCATTAATCACAATTTTGCTATTAATTTTTTCTTTTATCAGTCTTACACCAAGCCAGCCTGAAAAGATGACAAAGAAAGATTTAACATATACTTCACAGCAATGCCCTGAAGCTCCTTAGAGCAGTTAGTCGAAAGAAGGGACATGTAACAGAAGAAAGCAATTATGACAGACCTTGAAACTTCTCTTACTAATACTTAGGCAGTTCCCTTAAAAAGAAAATGCAACTGCATATGCACAAATGTACTAGGAAAAACTACAGATAGAATGCACATTCATAAATATATTTGCACACTAGCTAAGAAGCAATTTAGAAGAGACAGCATCTGGAGGTAATAGACATCCATGATTGGACACCAGGACTAACCCTGGGGTTTTTACTGTCTGAAATTCAAGTAGCTCATGAAAATATAAATTTTAGTGCAAAATTAGTAGCCACCTTAGCACCACTCAGCACAGACATGCATTAACAATTAAGACAGCACGTAAGAAGGTCATGAATTTATCTTCTTGAGCGAAAAAGATTACAGCAATATCCACACAGGCACAGCACACTTTCCTATTAGTAAATGCTTAAAGAACACGCCTAAACAGTTTGGAAAGAGAACAAGAAAAAAATTGCTATATTAACACAGTTTTTGCAGTAGGCTGCGATATTAGCTACTGTCTTTTTAAAATTTCAAAATCACCCTGCTGAAAGTTATTGAGTGAAGGTGCTAAAAAGAATAGTAAGTTTAGAGCTCAAACCCAAAATCTAGTACCTAGACTTTTCATGTCTGATGTTGCATTTCTGTAATTTCCAATTCAAATATTCTCAATTTAGAAGTGAGAATCTCTCTTACTTACATTCCTTTCCCTCATTTACACATGCAACAGCTAGACTGCAGTTCTTCAGGCCTGTGGATTACCACCAAGAAAAAAAAACAAGGCTGCAAGTCAAACTCCCCCTTCACTCACATCTGTGTCTGTTAAATGAACTCTTTTTATACAACGGTTACTGCCCTCAGAGTTATCAGAGACATAACTGAAAAAAAAAAAATACTTGACCATACTAGAGCTCTCATTATCATTTTAGATGAAAGCAGTATTAAAAAAGACACAATTTGTTCTCCCATAGCATTATAGGAACTATGCTTCAAACTGGCAGCACTACTATTTCTATTCACAAGCACTCAATTGATTCACAAATTTAATTTTTTTTCCGCCACAGATGGAACTTACTGTAAGGGTTGAGCCCAATGTTGTTTGAAATAACTAAGATCAGAGTGCATACATTTCACTTTACAATGGCTGTAGTGACAGAACATTAATTTTAATATCACTGACATGCACTCGAATAGGAGATTTTGAATATCATCAAATCAACGTATCTTGTTATAACAGCCAAAAAACCTATCCCTATTGAGAACAACATCTATTTTGTAGTGGAACTTAAATCCACGCTCTGGATCCTGGCCTGGCCAGGAAACAAAAGAGCGGGAAATGACACATACAATGGCACACTGAAAATGAAAACTACCCAGAACTCTCAAGTGGCTTGCCCAGGTGATAAGCACAAGTGTGCCAGTGCTTGAGTGAACACAGTTTTCTTTTAAAGCAGTGGTACGTAGTTCCCAAGTGAGGAATCACTTTGCTCTATGTATCAGGGAGCACAAGAAAGACAGAAAACTAGTAGAAAGGACACATAGCCCACAGATAGTAACACACAGTAAGAAATCTTGATTACTTCAGTGGGACTACTCACAGCATATACAGATAATACTGTACAGTATATTTTTTTCCTGGTTGAGCATAAATCACTCTAATGTCAATTGTCTCACACACTAACAACATTTCCTAAACAATGGATGCTGCTGCCTTTGTATAAAAGCACATTCAGTGTGCGGTTCTTGGCTAGATAACATTTGAAAGAGATGAGAGGTTTAAGTAGAGGATCTGCGGACTAAGTACTTGTAGGTGGTGCTGAAGTGCCCATGTCCACAGCTGCAATAGCTAAATCTCCACCCAGATATTGCACAATTCTGTAGATATTTTTACTCACATTCTTATGTGCAAGATTGCTTTGGTGATACGCATCCTTCTTTCTGAGTATGCACCTAAGTCTAATAGTCTGGGAGAGGTATAGCACCTATTCCCTACCTAAATTCACTTGGGATCTTTGAGCTAACCTTCTAAATAAAATTCTTATACTGCGCCACAGTATAAGTTCCCTGTGATGACTCTCACTGAGAAGGGGGGTGGTTCTGGATTCTGGTCCTTGCATAAGAAATTGTTTTTGCATTTTGTGTGGAAAAAAAAGGACTAAACAAACAGTGCTCAGAGCTACATTGTATTTGTTTATCCTCAGCATGGTGCCCTAACCCCTGGGCAACAGTCATGCTCCCTTTGATTTTTCTTCTTCACCAACACAGGCACATCCTTGGCCACCAAAGAACAAAGCTAGGGGTAACACAACTGGACTATGACTCCTTTGTAAAATCACTGGTCTTCCAGCTACTCTACAGTAGTGTTAAAAAACCCGCAAAAGTACTCTTCCAACAACTCAAGAGGCACAGTTTTGATCTATGTAGATGGAAACTTGAGAAGACTAATGGGAACGCTGTTTTGCACTTACCATAAACATTGTTTCTGAGATCATCAGTAAAAGCTTTAAGTAGACTCTCTGGGAAAAGTGCTGAACCGGCATGGTCAAGGTAAGTAATCCCTATTAAAAAAAAAAAAAAACAAAAAACTAGATTTAATTTTTTAAATGTTTAATTCCATTTTCTCTCACAGACTACATTGTGAAGTGCAGCAGTCAAACACCCCTAGCACAGTACCCCACACAGAAAGTCAATTTCCGCAAACTTCCTGGGGTATGATATTTCTCTGCCTGACTTAGAGGTCTCTACAGCTCTCGAAAAGCACTTCTCAAATATGTTCCAATGGTCAGGCAATATTCACAGCAAGGCATCTTTCATTCACTAGGAGAAATAAAAAAGGAGGATACAATACAAGCCCAACATTTTGATTGCATCTTATAATTTTTAATTAAAACCAAATATTTTAAGAGGTCCTTACTTTCACGTTTAGATTGTACATTCTGTAATGGAAGAGAAAAATCTTTTTGTTCTGCCTGTACAAGACTGAGCAAGATGGTGACTTCAGCCACCGTACCTTGTTACTCCTAGGCACTACTTATTATGAAAACTACTATTACCACAATGATAGTAATTATCATTAATAGCAACAACAATAGTAGCGTTGCCTCCTTGCTGACAGATGAAGCAACTCTCTCAAGAACTGACAAGGCCTGAATCATGCTTGAAGCCCAAAGACAGGACTAGTTTAAGTTTTAATGTGTTTAAATAATTCTTGCCACTCTGCTGCACTTAACATTCAATTCATTTTTAAAATCTCGTTTTTTGTTATTAAGCTATTGCAAAACTTTTTATTTAAAAGCTTATTGGAAACGAAGGCTTTTTCATGTTTAGCCATTTTAGATTTCTTAATCTTCAGCAATTATTCTTCCATTTCTCCAGTGTGTTTCATGCCCTTTATTAGTTTTTTCATTTCACTTACCTTAAGTATTTCAACCTATTTCAAATTTTAATAATGATGAATATGATTAAGATTAGAATTTATTAAGTATTTTAAAGGCCTTCCCTTTCCATGGGGACTTAAAACTGAGTTAAGCTTTAAACGAGAAGCCTCGACACTTGGAAATATATGTAATTATACATCACGTTGCTGTAGCAGTGATTTGGTAGGTAAAGATGTGAGGCAGTGCTAATGATAAAAGGAATCTGGACATCCATCCCTTCTCTTATTTTCGAAAGAGAAAAGCCCTTCCCCTGCCTTAAAATTTCCCCACTTACAGTGTCTAGCAAAAGCAGAATTTTTAATGATGGCTTGAAGTTAGTCAAGGAAAAGTGTTTTGAGGTGATTTGAAGGGAGGAGGGTGGAAAAAAATGGATTGATTTATTAGATGTACAGACTTTTAAGGTTTTTACTTTTTTTTTTTTTTATCCTAGAAAGTTTCTCCCAAGCAGTATGAAGTGGCACATACAAGCATACGGGGGTCAAAATGCATATGGGGGTCTGTCCAGCCCAGTTTCTGACAGGAGAGGTTACAGCCACTTGGCTCACCCCCGAAACACAGGGAGTTTGGAGGGCGAGAGGCACGCTGCATCACGGAGAGAGTCAGGCCCCTGCCCGGCAGAGCGGCATGGCCTCTGCCAGCAAGGGAACACCGCAAGGGGACGGCAGCTTTCCCTCCAGCAGGTCATACACTCACCGCGGCCGCCCTGCGGCGCATTGCCGGCCTGAGACCAGGGCCTGCCACACGGCCCGCAGCTTGGCACCAAACACCTCTGCTCTGAGGTGGAGCTGAAGCGGGGAATAACAGCCACAACCACCAACATCGGGGCCCAGCTCGACGGCAGTGGTCAGGGCGATAAACAACTCACGGTCACCGGCTACAGCTGGGAGAGCTCGGAAGGGCAGCCCTAGAGTGGGAAAGGGAAGAGGCAGCCCTGAGACAGAAACAGGGGGGAAAGACTGCTGTCCTGGAGGCGACCATCCCGGCCAACACTCTCTCTCAACAAAGCCTGTGCAGAGATGCCATTTGGCTCATTAGCTCTTACGGGCACCACAAGCACAAGCCTAGTGATGCTCCTCTGGAGGCAGACAACTGCCTTTTCTGGATTCTTCCAGCCCTAAGGAGGTTGACAGCACCAAACCGATAACGCAACCGTACAGCACGAGCAAAAACCAAGCAACCAGCTGAGGCTCCTCAAACACAAACCATCCTCCGACAAGGGGACAGGCGCTTTCTGTCCCGACCGATGCTCCTGTGAAGCAACGGGGACTAAAACGTCCTAGGTAAAGGCCCCCTAAGTGGTTTTTCGAACTTGATTCATTACATAGCTAATTACAAAGTACAATATTGTGATTCTGTGAAATGGAGGCAAAAAACCAGCCGGTCATTTTTTAAATTCCTCCTCTGGGCATATTACTTGGAAAATGTGGGAGGACATTTGGCTGAGGAAGGAAAAATTATTACTTCTGAAACTTTTATTTTATCTTTAATGCTGCTGTTTAACTGAAAAGAGAGAACAGCATTTAATACTCTCTTGACTGCCCGAAAAAAAGACATAGGCTCTCTCATCATTTGAGACTGCTCTGGAACAAATATCTTTACTGCTACTGCACTTTCATGCTGTAGTTTTTTTTTCTTCCTGTCTTATTTCAATAAAACTGTATTTTTAGAGGGAAGAAAAAAAATATGGCACATGTATAACACCATCAAAGAAAAGAACGTTACTAACTTTCACTGTGCTTTTCCCCTGGTTTAATAACATTTGCTATTTTAACTTTATTGAACACACATTAACGAAAGAGATTTGTCAGAATATACAGAATAATATAGTTACCCCTGTTTCACTGTGGTATTTAGTATATAGGCTGTCAGTACTATGAAATTATACTGTTTACGGACAGTAACAGGAAAAAGAAAATATAATATCATCAACCAAATGAAAATTAAAATGCACTATCTATCAGGACATGGTTTCATTGCTTGGGGAAAACGTAAAATTAACTTTTAGTTTAATTTACATACTATTATGTTTGGAATGTGTAACTGACTTCATTGATCTAACAATATACCAACTATTTGATAAAATCACATTTCAGAAGTAGTTTTTTTTATAGAAGTATCAAAAACTATTCAATGTGCCAGCATTAGTTATGGAAAGTTATTCAGCAAGAGTATCGGTTCATAAACTGTAATATTCACATGCTAATATTCTTGCAGATTAATTTTACATGGGGAACTCTTTGGGAACCAACGTGGGCCAGTCTGTCCTGCTGAAGAAAGCCCCAGCTCTCTGCGCTCCTTCTGTGCTACAATTCATCTCTTGATAAAGCATCCACCATCTCTGCGTGCCTGCCTTGGCTCTTTGTAAAACTTCAGGAGTGCACATGCAGGTACAGCCTCAGAAACACCAGGGGACCATTCAGTTTAACAGAACATTCCTATCTTTTAAATGAAAAAAGATAATCACAATTTAATTTGGAGCATTTTAAAATTAGAGTTTAAGAGCAGGGGAGAACACTGAACTATACATAGTCTGACCGCCTGCAAAACACACAAGGCAAAAGGAAATTACCTGGATTAACCTTTTGGAGCCAAAATACCTGCTTCTGACAAAAGCACGCTTTCCTAAAAGGTGATTCCACCTAACTTTGAAGAAAGTTAAAGACACCATGTGATGAACTGAGAGTAGAATAAGGAGGTTACGTCTTTATTAAATCTTTTAGTAATTATTAGGCTACGTATAAGCCTACCACCCAGCGGACGGTCTAGAGGGAGAGAAGCACAGAGAGACCATGGATGCACTCCTTACAATGGCCTGCTGGCACATGGAGAGTAAGCTTTTTCCTCTTTCACACCCCACCCGTAAACCCATGCCTGGTCACCCGGCTCCTACCTGGCTAAATTAATACTACTTTGGTATTATGTAATCTCCTCTTTCAATCCCTGAAATTGTTCTTGGTGCTATACATTTCTGAACTTTGACTGAGTATCACTTCCAAAAATAACCAATTTACCTACATTGCGTGTGGCTGCCCCATGTCCACCTCCTTAACCTTTTGCCATCCTGTGATTCTACCACGGTCACCAAAACAAGCCGACCTGTGCTGTGGCTTCACAGATTATTTATCACAGCCCCAGCACTTCAAAATTCCTGCACTCCAGCTTATCACAGGCTGCCAGTTACACTGCCAAAAGTTTCATAATGAAGAACGAAATGTGTAGTTACAAAGCAGCAACTGTACAGTCATGAATTTTGATTGGCGATTAATTGCAATTCAGTGGGATCATATTATATACACAATATTACTTGTAAAGTAGATAACTGCCAATGCCCCGGGGAGACAGTATATATCTTAAGTACAGTAATACTAAGAAAACCAGTATGAAATAGATTATATGAAAACTAGCTGAAGGCAAAAGAAAGCATTATCTGTCAAAAGATAAATATGAGAGATTTTCATACGCCAAAACAAAAGCAAGAGAAAACTGGAACAACCAAGTAACAAAATAGGGAGGAGAGGGCTCTACAGAGGTTGTAGGCAAGTGTGATATCATTTGGACACAGTGAGGTTTTAACAGGTAGTATCACATCAGGTACCTCAGGTTATTTTAGTGATCTAAGCCAGATGCCCTTTAGAGGCAGCTCCCTCTTTCCATTGACTGCATAAGAACTTAGCTCCCCCCAGGGATGCTCCTAAATTAAATGTCAAAAGTAGCTTTAACTATGTAATACATATAACCTTTATAAAAGTGCCTGAAATCTCACGATGATACAGGGTATGATATACCCACACACTGTATAGACAGATAAAGATCATGGTTGTGCAAAACCATTAATAAAGTACATTAAAAGAAAAAAAAAAAGAAAAAATCCTAATATGGCTTAAGATTTGCATTTGCTGGATATTTTCTGGATTAAACATTTAGTGAATAGTTATCTGTACCTTCAGTTCATGTTTGGCATCAATTTAGACAAAAGTCATCAAAAAAACTAGAGTGTTTTCTGAATAACAACGTGTGTCTCAGCTAAATATTCCTGCTCTGCTAGACAAGGTAATGTTTTGTTTCCCTTGCTTAGGGCCAAAGAGCTCTTCAAAAGACCACAAAAGCACAGTGCTTGATGGGGAAGGCCATAGATGCCCAAAGCCTGAATAGTTACCATGCAGTTAAAGGAGACACTGTTCCTCAGCATGATTTGACTTAATTGCTACAGGCCAGGTGAAGTAACGCAGCAGTCAGCCCACAGCCATAGGGCACGTTCTGCTTCCCGCTGCCAGTCCAGAGTTCATCAATTCAAGTAATCACAGCTCAACCCAACTGCCAAATGCTGATCCGCACTGGACTGTGAGCAACCTGGATAATGGTGTCAGTATTTTAAGGGCCGCTAACAAGTTACTGAGTTCTATGAGAAACTGGTGTTTAATTAATGTGTTTTAGTGTTCGACTTGACGGACTGATTACAAAAAGCAAAGCATGAAATGTGCAATTACATTTATGCGTAATAAGTTCCCATTATTTTTCTCCACGTACTATTGGCTTGCATTATTTGCTCTCATTGCATTATTACCTACGGCAAAGCAGACAGAACATTAAAACAGTTTACAGTCAATACCGTACACCGTCTTTGCTTGCCGTACTCCTCAGCAGGGGCCATACCGACTCCACAAAAGCTATTTAGGTGTCTAGGGGTATTCCAGTAAGCACTGGCACTATTCTATGTACATAAGCCCCTACTTGCAGCTTATAGTTTATAGCTTGCTGGTATTGAGGCCTATGTGAGCGCTAAGAAAGCAAGGATTTCACATTTATTAAGAAGTCATATCCAACCCTATGAAATGTATCTTTCACAGCTGCAGAAAAAAAAAATTACATGCCATGAAATTTCATCATTTGCCAGCTCCTGTGCTAAATGAGACCGCAGTAAGGGGATTAGTCAGCGCCCACCTTCATCCATGTGACCTACCTGTAAGACACAGCTTTTTTCAGTGCTCACTTTTTGCTCACTAGGGCATGATTAAATATCGACTGCTTTTATTTCCACAGACATCTTTAACAGGCTGTGCTCCAGAACAGCTGCAGCCCTACTTGTGGGCACGAATCAGAGGTACCTCAGCTACATGTGAATAACATACTGCAGCCAACCGTCCTGTCATCTTTGGATGAAATATAAATCACAAGCGATTCATATTTATGCAAGTCTTCAAACAACTGTAGCTCACTCAAACCAAAACTAGCTTTCACACCTCCCTAGCGAACACACTACCATCTTTCAGTCTCTTTTTTTTTTTTCTCTCTGATGCAATTGATCAAATGAAAGAAGAGTTGAAAGAGAACATATTCCCCATTCTTCTATTACTGGAAAATGCTTTTGTTGGTTTTGCTGAAATTTTCACAGAAACGTGCACTTTTGCGTAGGAAAGAGCCATTCAGAATTTCCACTGGAGATGAAAACATGATGGTAAAAAGCAATGTTTAAGGAATCTTAATAATAATTGTTTATAATAGCGGTCATTAGCTAAACATTCTAGTAGCATTCTCCTGCTCTAGTTTTCTTCCCATTCTTCCCATAAAACAGCCACAGGCTTACAACAACATGTCAAGACAATGTTTGAAACTGACTTTTCTAGTCAGTTCTATTTCTTGCTCTGTGACCTGAATTAATTGGATTCATATAAAATCTAGGACAAATTGGTGACTCTAAATATTCCCTGCAAAATAATTCAAATGAAATGTGCAGTGACATATAGCAGGCGGCCTTTTAAATTATTTTATGGGTTTCCAAAAACACTAGGAGAAGATAAACTAAGTTCAACATAACAGAAAACCAAAAAGTAACCGTTTTCTTCTCCTTTTTCTCTTAAAACTAATTTTGTTACACAGAAATATTCAAATCACTACACGCTTCTGGGAGCTAGAGCCTTGGGTTGAACATGCAACCATAGTAATAATTAAACACCCACATGTGAACTGGTACATGCAATGAACAGTGAATGACAGACAGCAAAAATCATCGGTTATCCTGACTGTTGAGGCCCTACAGAAGTACTTCCCAACTGGCATTTCTTCTCGATGGCAAGATGATGTGTAATGCCTCGTTTGGCAAACAGAACAGTACCTCCCTCTGCTGGCTTTTTCCAGCCAAGAGAAGAGGCTGCTACTGCAAACCAGTAATAAAGTTATGCTCCAGTGGAAGTTCTTCACACGCGGTTCCCCACAGGCAGTTACAGCCCTCGATTTATTTATACCGTCCAGCAAACGGACTGTTGCCAGGAACAGGCAGTGAGGATAAACTTCAGGAATCTAAGCATAAGGGAAACATGTTTCCCTTTAGCATAAATTAGGACTACCTTTCAGAGACAAAACATGTAAAACCAAATGACCATGTTACCAAGCAGAACTGTATGTAAATTCAAAGGCCATGAAATGAAGAAAGCGAGGATTGTTGGCCAGAACCCCACTCCTGTAAGAACTGGTCTGAGAAGATTCTCCTGGCCTACAGTGAGTAGTCCTTTGCTACAACACTTATCAACCAAGCTACTTCCCTCTGAAAGATTGGTAGGTTATTAGTCTACCTTGCTCAAACCAGAACGGTGCTTCAGAATAGCATCCTCCTAGTAAGAAACTACACCTTAACCTCTAGACTATGTTTTTTCACGGTCAGTGTATTCTCATGTTTCCCATGTCGGCATCTTTTTGCTTTAATACCTATCTTCACCCACCCAGCTTCAACAGGTATTTCTCCCTTGACAAACCAGTAGCACCTCTCCACCTGATCTGGCTAAAAATGCTATCTTCCTTTATTTCTAATGCATGATAAACCCATTCCAGTCCCAGCGGCACCTCTTCCAGCTGGAAGTGCTGTCTCTGGGGGGTATAGAGGGTTGAAGAGCATGGGGTGGGAGAGCAGAATGCACATTCCAGAAAAAGATCTCAGAATTTTGGAAAGCTAGAATAATTTTCCCTAACTTTACTGGACAAGTACCTTCTCAGACCAATACATCCCTATCTCTTGGCTTACACTCCTAACTGTTACTCCTTACCTGGTTTACACTCCTAATTGTTCTAGTAGTCAGACAAAAACAGCATTATTAAACCAGGGAGAGGTTTAATGCTTGAAAAGTCTATGTATAAGGCTTGACCAAGATCTCCTGTATCACCTTTTCACCAGTAACCAGTCACCAACGTAAAGTGAAACCACAAACAGAAGACAGCAACAATTTTTCAGTGTGCTTTCTATAGTGATAAAAAATGTTAAGTATAGGAGTTTCAGTATCGCTTCTGAGTAAATACTTAAGATTTAATATAATGTATGGTGGGAATTTCATTTTAATAAGACACAGAAATACTGAGATTTTATTAGGGAGATAGGAAGTATGCATGAAAAACTATGTATAAACTTTTCTAGTGCATATGTATTGGATTAATCTAAACATTTTTCCATCATAAAATCTTTTGGCACCGACTCCCCACAGAGCTAGCCAGTTTAACTTTTACTTTATAGTAATTTGATGCAAGCTGCTACCTCAAGTGAAACTTATTCAACTATAAACAGACCAATCTAAATGATAAGATTATGCTCAATTGCTTTACCTTTACTGAAGTTCACAGACTGCATTAGATATACAGATGTCAGTAATACAACTCATTAAATAAATTTATTTCTTATTTTTGGATTTTTTTTAAATGAGAATTATTTTGTAAAATTTTTCAGGACTGACTGTAATTTCCTAATACCTCCACAAACAATGTAATACTTCAGTACAAAAACCATCACCTAATTGGAAAACAAGATTTTTCCCACGCAAAAAAATAAGTATCTAACAGACACAAACAGGTTTCTGTCAATAATTTAATAGGAATGTAATTATACATTGGCATAAATGTTCTGTTAACATAAATGTTCTTGCCTAACTTAGTTTCTACAGATTATTTTCCATTTATTAGGGGTCTTCCCAAGCATAGCTTCAAAGTCTTCAACAACCATTTCCAGGAATATGCTAGGAATTAAAGAGTACATTTATCAAAAAATAATGTTTTAGTAAACCACAGTTTTTAATTCTGAAACAGTATGACAACTGCAGAGTATTGTTAACTAGTTCTGACAAAAATAACAAACTACCAGCTTCCTAATGACTAGGCCTGAACGCGGCAGTATGTGAGAGAAATCCTACCTAACACAAGCCTGCTTTTAATAGGAACAACAGCATGCAGCTTCCAGATATTCTATTTTTTTAACTTCATTGACATCTGGCATGTTACAGCTTACTAAAAGAAAACTAAAAATCATTTGAGCTGTTGACACAAGCACATAGTTTATGACCCTCTTTCTAAGGGACTGTTACCATGGGACACAGCTTTTGGAGGTTTGGTCATCAGTTTGACTCTAACTTTGGACAGCAAAAATCCACTGCTGGTTACTGCCATACAGCTGTTTAGAAGGAGGAGTTTGTGGCTCTTCCAGAGACATTACCTTGCATTGGATGCAGACATTATCATTTCAGAGGTCAGGTTCTCTGACCTCTGAAGGGCTGCAACAGGACAAAAAAAGTCTTTTCCAAAGTCCGGTGAGTAAAAAGGAACCTAAGTGAAGCCTGATTGAGTTTCCAGCTGTACTACAATGAATAACCAGAGCAGAACTTTGCCTTCAGGTCACAAGGACCTCACCTTTGCGGAAGAAAAGCAGGCTTCATTCAAACATAAGAACATGCATCAAGGTCTGATTCAGAGCCTTTGAAGTAATAATGAGGCTGTGCTGAACTCCGTATGAGTTAAACCGTTAACGAATACGGTACAATCAGCACTTCCTAAACATACTGCATTGATTACCTTTTTGGTTCCAGGCCAAGTTAAAGAGCTGGGTTATGATCTGCACAGAAGCTTAAATGACCTTTGAAACAAGTGAAATTGTCCTTTCTTGAATAAGATCTGCTGGGCTGCTCATACTGCTATCTCCTCATATGGCATCTACAGGACATCTTCAGTCTCTGGGGTATGCATGCTCTCTCTGGAAGTCCAGGTATCAGTCAAACAAGTGCAACATCTTTAATAATCCATCAACAAAAGGAGTAGGAGGGCTACAATAACAGAGGCAACAGCAACAGAATCTCAAAATTACTTAGATCAGCTTACTAGAGTCAGTTACATCAAACGAAGAACTGCTCCAGAAGTGTATTCAAGACATCCAGGTGATTGAGTGTTTCCCCTAAGCACATACTATACACCTTTATTTATAAATACGCACAAATATGCCTGTGTATGCAGTACTGAGATGGGTATATGAATATATGTACATAAGTATCCCCTTAAGAGGATAATTAGTGTTTTCATGTTGCTTCTTGTAGCAGAACATAAGGAAAAGCAGATGTGAATCCAGAGACTCTCTTCCCTTACAGCTCTTTTCTACCTTCTCTTCTCTGCCGCTTCTCTAACTGTACATTTTGATATTTTTGGCAAACAGATAACCTAGAAGTCATCACACCTGCTTTCAGTCTCACTTAATCAAAATTAAGGTCTACAGAACAGCATCAACACTCAACAAAAACAGTAACAACTTTTGGTAACATACCAAAGTTGGGTTTTTTGTCAGGGCTTCCTTTGTTAAAGAAAGAAAAGATACTTCACCTTAAGGGTCCCCTCCCCGCCCCCCCCACATAAGACAGATCAAAACAAAAGTACCTAAAATATCTGCGTTAACCATAGTTACTGGTGGATATCTTTGAAAAGAGTTAGGCACACTTCTAACTTGAATTAATTTGCATTCACTAGACAATTTCAGTACAAGGGACTGACTTCCAATGCTGTTCAGCTCAACGCAAGTCCATTCAGTCATCTACTCTTCTCCTTTGCAACTTTACTTTGTTTATTGGGGTGCTCTATGTTTAAGTAAAAGTAGGACTTGGGGGACCTGTGAAGCTCTGATTTATGCTAGTACTAAGAGAATACAAATGTCTGAACATCTTGAACCCAATAATAGACTGACACTACTGATACAAACGTACAGAATTTCATGTTTGGTAACAACCTTCCAGTGGATACTTTTGCCTACAAACATGAGTTTCGCAGTTGCTCCTCTTTTTTTACGGACCCAGCAATAAAGAAATTACAACTTTATCCCAATTTTATAACCCTATACCTAAGGAATATTTTGCTGCACTTCACTAAATCACGGTATAATTCCTCTCAATTAAAGGGCTTCTTTCAATACTAACGACATTAGAAATGAAAGAGAATTATAATTTTGCCATAAATTATTCAAAGCATTAAATACAAATGGCCTCATTAACACTAGACTAGCATTGAGAATTAACAAAAGATTATGCATGGAAAAACAAATATTCCACAGTTTCCCTAATCTCTGAACTCTGAGCTTAAAATCAGCACTGCCGTAACACCAGCTATTGCGTTTTGCCTCAAGGCAGCTGAGAAAACATTATGCACTTAAAAATGAAGGTCTTCCCCCACAAAATGTATAGTCTTGCCATATTTGAATAAAGGACAAGATCAGACACAACATCCATACAACATATGTTACTCAGTTTATGACACAAGATACTTGAAAATACTATCTAGATAAAAATACACACAGCATGCTCTGCCTCCAGTACTGACTACAGGATTGGATCCTGAACACGAGTACCAATTTCGTATCTGGAGTCTCCATAACTATCAGAAACACGCTGCAGTGCTGGAGTTGCTGGAGTTCCCTACCCATGCTAAAGCCTGGTCCTTCTTTATAGACCACTTCTACCGATGCTGCACAAGCCAGAGATTGCTGAACGCACCTATTCCGTACACGGGCAAAGGATGTCAGGTGGCAAGTTGAGAGTTAAGCAAGCTAAGAAATTCAGGAATTGATTCTGTAACATGAAGCGAGGATGGAGAGGAATTTTAAGTGAGGTGAACATTATTTATGACAATGAATAATCAAATTAATAACGAACAGTATTCTCATAAATGGAAAAGTAACAGTAATTTTCTAGTATTTCAGAGCTAATTTCTGTGCTGTTAATTTTCCAATACTTCCTCAGACTTACTAGTCTAAAACTATAACTAGAAGTAACATGACAGAATACTATTGAGTTTCTGTAATAAGCTCTTATTATATCCTGAAAATTTCTAGTTTTTGTTGAATTTCTGCTTGTGGGCATATTACCATATTCCCCCAAAGCAAGTATGTTGAAGGCAACAATAGTACATCTGCTTCTTATCGCTTGCATTTTAAAGCTACTTTTTGTCATTAAGATGAAATTCATTTGTAATTCCTATTTATTTTTAGCAAAACTACAAGAACATTTTTCACCAAAAGGATCACCCAGGACATGTAAAAATGAAACACCTAAACATATCAAAAACACCTTCTAAAATAGTTAGTAAAGGTTCCCAGTGGAGCACAGAAAGGTGAAGGTATGGGTCAGGGGTTTGGAAAATGTAAGGGAAAAGATTGTAACTCTAAGCAAAGGAAGCAAACATCAAATGTTTAAATAAAAACTTAAATTTTAAAATTAGTATGTTAGGGTGCCCTCATTTGTGTCCTTAGTTACAGTTACCTCAAGAAGGACCTGATTTTCAAAGAATTGTAAGATCACATCCATTATAAATCTGGTTCAGTTGGATGTCTCAATCTGCCCCACCACCTTTCAAATTAGAGTATCCAAAATTCAAAAAATTAAGGGGGAAAAAAATCTTGGTCAAAACATTTTGACACAGTGACAACTCAAAGAATGCATCTAACCCACTGCATACAACAATTGTTTCTACACATTTCATTCCAGATCCGTTCAGTTCTAAAAACTGCTCTCCACATTTGTGCCATAAATACCAGAATGGGAATGATCCCTATTATGACATGTAGTCACCACTGTAACACAATTAATGGCTCCCCAATAGTCAACCTAGAACGAACCCAGGCAATTAGCTGCACAGAACATCATGCAGGTTTCATGTGAGATAACTGCTTTGATGAAGTTTGTTTGCAGATGGACAGTGAGCCTTCCTCAATGTTTTGTATAAATACCAGATATCTGGTACTTTATCTCCACAGAAAGTCAGGATAAAGTGAACCTCATGAGATGAGTTATTGCACAGTGTACACAGATTTTTTTTTTTTCCCTACATGAGCAAAGTACAGGCTTCCCTTCTCCAGCTTGTGCTGACTGAGGGATATAAGAAAGGCATTGAGTGTAAACTTTTCCCCATGCCTACCCCATTCTGGTTTTCTCCCTTTCCCCCTCCCAGCTTGAAACACTTTTATTTTTCTGCTAAGGGAGATGACTGTTAGGCACTTAGTGTTCTCACCACAGTGAGACTAAAATTCCTGGATTTATATATCTATACCCATTTATGTAAATTTATTTATGTTTACATTTTTACATACACCTATTGTAATGACTGCTCAGTGGAGAGACAATAAGAAACAATCAGTTTTGATAGGAATAGGTTCTTGCTTATGTGACTTTTTCTCCAGTGTTTCATTTTTTCTCATATCATATTCCTGTCTACAAGCTGGGAACCCCAACCAACCTATATCCAGAGGCCTACATTAGAATAGACTGCTATTTTCTCCTGTGTCATTCCACAAGGAATACATAGTGCAGTGAAGTAGATTCAATGCACACAGCATTGTCCATAGGTAACTTACATTAAGAACCTAAACAGTAAGGTTTCTCCTCCGGATTCAGCTATTTCTGTTCCCAAACTATGGGGAAATTCAATCTACAGCCCCAAAAAATGGAAATGCAGAGTGACTAGAAAGACTACAAGTCAGGTAGATAGATTATTAAAAAAAGTATAAAAATTAAGCTGTTGTCCTAAAGGAAAAAACAAAAGAGCTCCCTTCCACTCCCCCCTCTCACGTCCAGAAGCTCTTTATAACTATATTATAAATATCAATTTTACTCATTTGAAAAATTCTTATGCTCTTTCAGTACAATCCATGTAAGAACTTAATAAGTCTTAAAGCCACAGTAAGTTCTATAAACATGTAACTTAGGAGGCATTTGAAGAGGTTAGAACTAGCCAAAGGCAGGTTTTCCCCCTAACTTCCTAACATCCACTCATTATAAATAGTTTTACATGTAGCATTGAAATACAAAACCTGAAGATCATTGTAAATTAACTGCTATGTGATCAGTTTGGTATGTAATTGCATTTCTACTACGAGCATGGAAGGAAGGAGAAGCAGAAGTGACTTATGATACTAGATGTTGGATGTACCCACAAGGTATCTAGCATTCAGATTTGAAGATTCGATCAGGCACTTTTGGAAACATGACAGCTGTCATGAGATTATTTGGTACTGTTTGCCCCACTTCAGTGGCACTGAAGTTTGTCCAGGAAGCATTGCAGTGTAATCCTCATGACACTTTACAAGTACACCTATCCTTCTCTGTACTTGCAGAAATGGAAGAAAACCTGATTAAAGTTCGGATGGTAACAGCTATTTAACCTCGCAGGAGCTGTCACGCTCAGTGATGAAAAGCTCGGAGAATCGACCTAGTGCCTCCAAACAAGCATTACACACTGCAAACTCTGCAACAGTCCACACACTTAAAGGAATGGAGGTTTTCATAATTTTTTTTTAATGGGTAGCTTCAGCTCTCATGAGCTAAAAAGCTGGCTTTGCCTTTCATTAGAGCTAATCAGAATATAAATATTCCAATGAAAGCAGGTGTTTTTAAATTTGACATTCGGGCAGAAGGGAGGGGAAGATTTCTCCCAACCCTTGAAAAACACCAGATGGAAAGGAAACTCAGTAGAAAAAATTTCCGTGTAACTCACTCAGGATTCATACTTTTTCATCGTTCACGAAGTACTCAACCTCATACTATTACAGGTTTCTAAGGATAACCAAGAGGGCGAGTTATAAAAGGGAGAAATAGATGACTTTGCCCCTCAGAGAGCATTTCACTGGACTAGACCCACCCTTTGGGCAAGTTGATACTGAAAAACAGGGGGTGGAGGGAGGGTTTGTTTTTACACAGCCTACATCTCAAGGAGGATTCCCACAGTGCCACAGGAAGGCTTCATCTTCTGTGCCCAGAACTCTCCTAGCAAGTCGGATGAAGCTGGGGCCATGGCAGTGCACACTAAAAGACAGTCCTGGTTCCACAGCCCTGCGGTGCAGTGATGCTTTCTGTGCTCTGCAGATGAGCTTCACCGAGCCTGAACATAAGGCAGCTCCTAACAAAATTATCATTACTTCCTTCCTCACTCCCGGGAGTCTGATTTCTATCCAAGCAGTAGTTTATCACCCAAACATCACTTTAAATTCTGTTTTCCAAACAAAAACCCCTAGGCCTCTAAAGAAACAGAAGACGGAAAGTTTAAAACTAAACTTGATAATGAGCTATGAAAGTTACTATTGAAATGGCTTTTTGTGGTACGAAAAGGAATACTAAAGAAGCTTACTTTTTGTCCCCAGACATGTCTCCTTTCCCCCTTACTCACACCCATCCTCTTCTTCAGCTCAGTGTTTTACAGACACCGAGAGGCTTTAAAGAATGCAACTGAATGCAACTGAAGGGGGAACCATCACTCATGATCAACCCTTCTCAAGGAAAGTGTTTCACGGTATCAAATCCTAAATTGTTGTTACAAACTGAAAAAAACCTGTCATAGTTTTTCTCCCTTCCTTCTATATTTCCGCTCTTGGCAAGCTTGGAGAAATACTAAGACAGCTCACTGATCGAACATTAACTGGACAGCTAACAATCCTTACAACAGAGGGCTTAATTTCATTAATGGAAAAAACCTGGCATGGACATATGCCTCAGTCAAATCAGAAATAGTTGTAAACAACAGAATGGAAAGGAGTTTGTGAGTCCCACTCACAGGGGCTGCTCTGTCCCAGGGAACAAGGAAAGTCAGCTGCAGTGCCGTTCAGATGCGTTGTTCTCTTTATTTCCCTCTTTTATCTTCAAAATACACCTTTGCAGCCATCCCTTAAAGGTTATTTTTGCATTTTTAATGTCTCTTGCATATAATGTCATGTTACACAAAACATGTCTTACATGGTTTTTAGTGTATTTCTTACGTACTGTGAGTCTTCCAATTCACTTCTAATGAATTTAAATGGCCTGTGTTTTTATTCACTTCTAGTACTACTAAATTATCCGCTTTTTAGAAGGGCAACCAGTCATCCCACATTTGTATTATTGGGCTGTCTCGGCAGCCTCGTACCTGTCACTAAACATCTATGCTAATGTGATAAGACGACGATTATTATCATATTGCTACACTTCATGACCACCTTCCACGATACACTGCTTCACAGACATTCACGTTCTTAAGGGAAGGCATTTAAAAGCTGTTATTCATTAATCAAATGTTTCATTGGTTTGTGAACACAAACTATGATCAAGTAACAATGGAGTGCAACAATCTATGCACAGTTTTGTCTGAACATCAATTCGGTCAGCTTCCCAGGTATGCAATACTAGCAAGTTTATGGGGGGGGGAAGGGGGGAAGTATCATGTCTGCATCTGGCAAAGGCTCCTTTTTCATGGAGTCTTCAATTTTACTCCATTCAGTCCATCAGGTAGGGAGCTCTTGCTACTTAACCACTTTTATTTATCTGCTTTTATCCAGTCTCATGAGAAGGCAACATGCATTATCAAAGCAAATTATCCATCACAACTGAAGTAAGACGGGGTATTAAGAAGAGTCTCCCATTCTGCTCACTGGGCTTACGCACCCCTAAATTGATTAAATCTGTAACGAATATTTTCCTAGTGTGGGATGAATCAAAGACAATGACAGATTTTTAAAAAGTTGCATACTGCCAGAGCAGCTGAGTAACATTTTGTTTTGTGACAATTCTAATTGTTTATATTTAAAGAAATTATAGGCAGATATACAAATAATAAAAATGTGGCTCCCAGTCACAGGTTTCATAAGTTACTTAATAAGTTACACTCCTTAATAAATTACTTGGGAAATGAATGGCACAGCGATGAACAGTGTATTTTACTCAACAGCAATACAACGTTCTTTTTTTTAAAGAAAGGCAACATACGTTTGTACCCATTACTGATACCATCAGTTCCAAATTACTGAATTATGACAACTTTAATGCACTGTGTGGCATGAACAAAAAAATGTGGAAAATCCTGGGCTTCAATTTCTTCCTCGGGAATAAATTACAGGACAAACTTTCTGATGACTGTGTAACTTTACCTGACCTGTTCATAAGTTTGCAAAGGGGTACGAACAGTGATATTTGGTGTTTAATTGTGCATTAATGAAATTAATTCACACATTAATTTAATTAATGAAAATTTGTTCAAATGAGGTTCCTGTCGTCTTTCCAAATTTTCCAATAGGACATTATTCTGCATATTGCCAGAAGTAAGCTTAGTGGTGTAATCATCCTTCCCCAGCTAACCACGTCACCAAAAGATCACATCCTCGGATAGCTCTCTCTTTTAAGAAGACCGTAAGTGACAAAAATCCTGTCCGGTCACCTTCTTAGCTTTCTTTTAAAAGCATTTTAGATTCTGTTGCTCCAAGGACTAATCTGAATGAGCACAGAAACCACATCTTTTTTACTTCTCTTGCAAAAGCCATATTCCCCTGGCTGCTACAAGAAAGGAGGAGTGAGTCAGTATAATCCTGAAAGCAAGAAGGGAAAAACAAAATAGCGGGGAGCGAAAGATTTCTCTTCCAAAGACCTGCCTTCCAATTTTATATGTATATTTCACATACCAGAAAAAAAGCAACTTAACACTTTCCTGCACGACACCCTCACAACAGCTGCCTGCCGGGGGTCGCATCCCCATCGCAGGCACCTCTCAGAGCATCGCTTCCCTATGGCAGGACAGAAGGTGAAGGGGCAAAGAGCATCACTGCACAGGATCTATCTGGGCTGCCAAGAACACTGCCAGGAACATAACGACTTGCCTCATTAGCAACGAAACTAACGAAGTCTGACTTTTTACTGCTTTGTGGCCTGTCTTTATGCCTCTCTGCCCTACTATACCCCTGTTTCTTCATAACTCTGACATCCATTTCCCACACCTTCAGGTCTCGACACCACCTTTTCCATAATACCTCCAGAAACCGCATCTCTGTCTCCTAACAAATGTGACAGGAACCAGTCTGTGATGCAAATACTTTGTGTGCAGATCAGTACACGGATGTGGTAACACTATCAGCATTATTAACTTAGGAAGATAAAAAAAATTATACCAACCCCAAGTTGACATAGTCATAAGAAGAATTTTTTTTAGTTCCATTTTTAAGTTTCTGAGTTCAGTGAGGTATAAAAATAATAAAAAAAACCACCTTACAAGTATTTCAGTGTCACACAAAGGAAAACACCTGCATTGAATATTCCTGTGGCTTGGGCCAAGACAACCTATTATAAAAAGCCTGAGACATTTGAGAGCTCAGCATCCTACTGCCTAAATACCATCTCTGAGTGAAGCATCCCACTAGCCTCCTGGTCTGCAAATATATTGTGCTGTCTCCCCATTTATCAACCTCTCATATCAGTGCTTTTTACTATGCAGCACTCTGGTCTTCCTGAATTCAGTGACAGCCTTTTCACACCCAAGCGACGTCTCAGCAGCATCTCTCTGATACCAAGTATGCAATGAATCAAGCTGATCAACAAAAACTGACCTCTCACCTCTCCATTTGGCTTTTTGTCCTTAGACTGGGAGTACCCTTGAATTCTGGTGAGCAGCTCAGATATGGGAATTGCTACCGTAACATATAATGGTAGAGTTTCACTTGCCAGGTTCTGATTTTGCAGGGGAAATTCCAGTATAAGTGCAGGGACACCAGCAGCAGATCATATCTGTCTGAAAGCTTACATACACTCTTTAATTAATCATCTTAGATTTCATATTTAAAACAAAACAAATCACATAAACATCATTCGGAAATATACAGAATATGCTGGGAAGAAATCAATACACATCTCACATATAGCAACCTCATAATGACGGAGGAGGACAAACAGTAGAAGCTAAGAGGAGGCAAAGGAAACGGAAGGAAGGATGCAACACTGATGGTGGGATTCTGTAGGAATAAGATTTTGGTGCATTTCCAATTTTTGAGTAAGAGATAAGAAAGCATCTTGTGCTTTTCTAAATAAAACATCTGCCTGTTTTAATACTTTCATACACTAATATACATCTTGTACAGACACTAATTTTAGAGATAACGTATCTTTTAATTAAAAGTGCAATTTTTTAAAATGGGTGGCTGATACCCTGTAGCATCTATGGAGTTCCATAAAGTATCTTTCCAAATCTAGTATTTTTTTAACCTCTAAATATTGATTTAAAAAATCTAATGTCTAGATATGGTTATTTCCTGTTGTAAAGAATCTAGTCCCAAATGATCGATGTTCATTTCTAACATACACCTGAAAATTCATGTCAACTCTATCAGGTTTATAGGGTTTGGTACTTTGCTTTTTTGCTCAACATTTCTGTATTCCAGACAGTTTTAAATGTCTTGTACTATGTGGCATAGGCGATTATGGAGCCAGTGTAATGGTGCAGTGAACATCTTTATATGGGTATTACAACACCAAATCTGAAGTTAAGACTGAATTATATATATTACTCTGAGTAATACAATTCAGAAAGAGAAGACATTACCTGTTTCTTTGAGGGAATTTTTTCCTCTAACTAAACTTTAAAGTAACTAAAACTTTATTCAGTGCTGAAATATTACAATGACAGTACCATTGACTACTCTTCACTAAGAGCTATGTCCATCATGAAGAGCAAAAGATCACCCAGCTCTGGGTGATCAATTGAAAGATCAGTCCTGCACAGAGCACACCACCGACAGCCTTCTGAACCCTGAAATGCAAGGTAAGAAACTCCTTAACAGTACCTGTTACTTCTCTATAGGCCGAGGAAAACATCTGAAACTAACACACAGTTGCTGTTACTGCATTTGGTACTAAATCCACTTTATGTCCCACACACGCTTCCTCTTTGATATCAATTCTTTAGGTAACAGCTTAATTAGATAACTACTACTGACTTGAAATCGACAGGAAGCATTAAGGCTTTACATGAGCATACATATCGTTTTTTACAAAACAATTGTCACATAGTTGTGCAGTTACACTTCCCATACCACAGCTTCTTTTTACGGTATCTTCTCCAGCCACTAAATGCATCTTCCCAGATGTCTTCTACCATTTCAAACTGTTCACCAGCAGCCTCCTTCCATAAATATAATTTCTTTTGCTTTCTTTTCCCCCCCAAATAAATAAAACAATGTGTTTCACAAAATCAAATCACGTTGTGACAGAGGGGCTACAGAGGACAGGAGCAGGTTACCAGCCAGAGATCTCACAGCTGCTGAGCAGTGAGCAAACAAGCCTTGCGCAGTGGAAGGAAGAGGAGCTCTCAGCTTTAGACACCAAAACAAGACGTTTAGAAGATTTCTTCTCTGTTCAGGATGAGCTAGAGATGAGGTAACTCAGTGAGATTTATTCTCCAGCACAATTAGCAGCTCTTCTAGCTACCCAGAATCTCCCAATGAGACAACTAAAGCAGCCTCATCCCTCCCCTACACAGTGATTTTGCTGCCTTTGGGCAGGAGAGGTTAAGCGCTGGATTAACATTAATGTATGCCAATCTCAGCACATGGGTGAAATCATTTTACCTTTCCGGGAGATGCTGTCTCTCCCACGACTGTAGCCGCCTAGCTTAACTCTGGCCAGCAATGGGTGGGTGGGCTTCAGGGAACTCACAATTAAGTATTGCATCTGACCATAAAATGGCACATGCCTTGCTTCTGGTTCAGCATAGACCTTAGGCAACAACGAATCAAAATAAACTTATCCCTGTCCTGGTTTCGGCTGGGACAGAGTTAATTCTTTTCCTAGTAGCTGGTACAGTGCTGTGCTTTGGATTTAGGATGAGAATAATGTTGATAACACACCGATGTTTTAGCTGTTGCTAAGCAGTGCTTACACTAGTCAAGGACTTTTCGGCTTCTCATGCCCTGCCAGTGAGAAGCTGGGAGGGGGCACAGCCAGGACAGCTGACCCAAACTGGCCAAAGGGATATTCCATACCATGTGACGTCATGCTCAGTATATAAACTGGGGGGAGTTGGCCGGGGGGTGGCAACTGCTGCTTGGGAACTGGCTGGGCATCGGTCGGCAGGTGGTGAGCAATTGCACTGTGCATCACTTACTTTGTATATTCTTTTATCATTATTATTATTATTGTTATTGTTATTTTCCTTCCCTTTCTGTCCTATTAAATTGTCTTTATCGCAACCCATGAATTTTACCTTTTTTCTGATTCTCTCTCCCATCCCACTGGGTCGGGAGGAATGATCAAATGGCTGTGTGGTGTTTAGCTGCCTGCCGGGTTAAACCACAACAACCCTCATCATCAAACTGGTTTTTAAATGGCATGATCAGACTTGCATATTGCTAACTTGCTCAAAGAACAATATTGCTTAAAGAAGCTAACTAGAAAAGGTTTTGCTAAACACACACAGTCACCTAGTCATCACCAAGAAAAATAGATTAAAAAGAACAGATTCATCCACAGATAAAAATTATTAATAAAAATTATTAATAATTAGGAAATCAGCAGAAAGCAATATAAACACAAGCAGAAGTAGAAGACAACTACCAGATCAAACAGAATGATCTTAAAAAAAACCAAACAAAAAACCTCTGGAGATGTAAAAAAAAAAATCCAATTATTTTAGGATATAAAAATTACTCCAATTTTTTTTTTTTTTTTAAGAAAAATAAAAAACCTCAGACACAAGACTGGTGGAATTTCTGGTTTGACAAGGCAAGTAAACTGGCATAGCAGTAGAGAAACTGAGGTCAGGCCTACATTGGCAATCAAGAGGTGAGCACAACTCTTCAGGCTCACAGTACACTCATCTTCACAAGTTTCATAAAATGTGAGCATCAGCTACCTATCAACAAAATTACTGTGAGCTGACACACCAAAATGCATTTCCTACTTCTGAAATTCAGCCAAAACACCAGATTATCCCAAATGTGACAAAATAGATAGGCTTTTCTGTTCTTGGGGTACAGAGCTGACCTTTGCTAACCGAGCCACTAAGGACTAACTGAAATGCACGGAGACGACCTGCTTTTCCCATTCTCCTACTTACAGGAAAAGTCTCGGTACAAATAATTACCAGCAATATCAGTAAAAAGCCTTATTTTTATGTAAGGTCAGATCCAGTACCCATCTATTCCTTAACTGAACAATAGAATAAGCTCTCTTACAGGTGACCAGTTCATGTGACATCATTTGAGTTTCAAAGAAACAAAGGCCAATTCTGTTACTCAAAGCTTAGTTTGCCTTTCCTTTTTGTTTAGCAGGCAAGCTACGTTATTACTGTTAGTTGTATGCAATCACACGTATCACAAATGTTCATACTACTAAGGTAACACATGATTTGTCACATGACTGTTGTTGAAGTACGGGACAGTGACCGATTTGACATTAAATGGGACAATGCATCTTACATCAGTTAAAGACTCTCTTCAGACAGTCAGCAGCCCTTAAAGAATACGTGAGTGCTAATACGTGCTGGTTTTTATTTGGGGGATGGGTATCCACTGCTTATCGCTCTTGGAAAGCTCACAGTGAAACAGACACAGCTATCTTAGAGGAGAATACTGGCACGCAACTGAAACTGGAAAGGTATCTTGGGATTAAATGCTGCATCGCAAATCATATGTCAGCTTTCTTTTTTTTAAAACCACGATACAAACTGAAGCTGATATTTTCTTTGCTATGATAAACATCACAGAAGCATATTCATCCCCATTACTTAACAGTAGAACCTATAAACTGCCACTGATCTCTTTATCCATTTGTAAAGCACAATTTACAATCCTACACTGCAGATAAGGGTACGCTGCTCACAAGATTAAAGTCAAGGTCACATATTGCGCATACGCTGCTGCCTGTGAAACAGGGATCCGTTTCACAGACTCCACGTATATTTTTAGACGGGGCTGCTGTAGCGATCAGCTAACAGCCCCTGAATTACAAAAGTGAAGATACACCTTGGCTTAAAAGGTAAAATTTAAGGCTTCTGTGCCAAAACAGACAGACCCCTGCTGATTCAAGGTAGTAAAGTAGTTCCTTTTATCCCTCCACAAAACCTGAAGGGAAAATCCCCAACACACTTGGTATGAGCCTAACTTTCCTTCTGATGGAGCCAAGAGTGAAACTCCCACAGACTCTGATAGGACCACAGGTAGACCACCTTTGAAAAATCCTGGTGTTGTAGTATGTCCAGCAGCCAGTGTTCTCTACACACATCTGTTGTATCTTCTTCTCAACAGGCATTTGTGCAACTGTAAATACTAGAGCTACAACAGAAGCACTAGCACCATACAGGCAAAGGTTTACGACACAGAGAAGGTTTCTGCCTTCCCTTAGCGGATGCCACCAAGTATCAGCAATCAGGAAGAAGTGAATACATTGACATGCAATAATTATTATTATCACATGCTGCTCATAAGAAGATGACAGTTCCAAAATTGAGCATTAGGCTTAATTCATGGATATCTAGACAGGGACTCCAAAAATTCTGTTCACATAAGAAGTGAACAGCAAAATCTGGATTTTTATCCAACTTTAATGATGGAAAGGTCTTTGAGGCATGCCCTAAATAAACAGGCAGAGCAAGACATTACTGTTAATGACCTAAAAATAGAGATCATTCTCTTGTGCCTAGTGGAACTAGTTAAGATTGCTCTTTACTAGAAGGGATTAAATTGCAGCACCTTTGTGCAGTTGGGAAACACGCAGCAGAGATCAACCACATGAACAGCTACAGGTTCCTTAGTGAATCAGTGTTTGTACAATCAGGACTTACCCATAAAGCTGACCCAAGGTCACCAGAGATGTAAAAACTTCTACCTCATCCCCCAACCTGCATGTTTTCGCAGGTCACTGAAAATGCTTAAATAGCTAAATGCCTGAAAGCCCCACTAATTTTTTGTAAGTCACTTGGAGAAGGCCCCTTCACTTACTATTGCTGCTGCTAACCTGTACATCAGCCACCTTTCCTTCACCTTATTTCAGCAGGGCAACAAAGACCTAGAGCTTTAAAAGCCATTTTATAACATCAACATCAGTGAGTCAAGACCTTCAGCAAGTGGGGATACAGCTACATGGCTAAATAAAAGGAGGCCAAGGAATAAGTACAAGCAATGTGCTTATTATCCGCGCTGCTCTGCTGTCAGCCAGTTCCTGGACTCTGTCCTGGACTAGTCCAACTAGTCAGCTCTGAGACAAATAGATGTGTAAGGTAAGGCCAAGTGTCCCCTACACACTTGGCCTAGGAATCTGTCCCCGGACACCTTTCATTTGGCACTACTGGCATCACTTGAAGGCACAAGTTCTTGACTAGAGGAGAGATGCTCCTGTTTTTAAGACAAGAATCCCAGACAGGACACCACATGTATGTACAGCGATCAGTTAAGGACACTGATCTTCCTCACGGACATGACAAGCTTTCAAGATGAATGGACGACAATTTATGAAATGAATAACACGTTAAAATTCTGAAGGGGAAAACAAAGGACAGAAGGAATTTGCAACCTAGGTCACCTTACCATAGACTATTATGTGATTTCAATTAGCTAATATTATGACAGATTCTATTTTATACCCTGTATTTGTTTTTATTTTTTTCTGGAAATATTCTGAATTATTTATCATCCACATCTTATTTTAGTAGGTTACATGACCAAAGTGTAACTCTGTAGTCTACATTAACCAAAACATCTTCAAAGGGAGGTAAACTCCTAATGCTCTGCCTTTGCAGTGACCTCCATTTGGGAACCCAGACTGATCCACCAGACATCATTCATTAGCAGATATGCTTTATTTCAAAACTGGGGAGCCTCATGAGAAACCAACCTGATTCTCAAGAGTTTTGAAAAGTCATCTGCTTAAACGTCTAAACAATGTTTCAGTTACAAAACACCCACTTTTCAGAATCTTGGCCTGAATTTAGGACAAGCAGTTTCTTGTTATCAAATTTTCACTGATGCAACTAACATGACTAATACCAAACTGTGAAATTAACTTACTGAATCCTAAAGAAAAGTTCCTCAAACTGCTAGTTGAAATTAAGTTTTTTCCACATCCCTCTAGAGGCAAAGTGTAACTCCATTCTTTACTAAACACCCATGTGTGAGAAAGCCCGCTCTTGCATTCGATCACCAAAATTCAAAGAAATGACAAAAAGGAACAGTAACACAAAACTCTTAACAGAAAGAGTGGCCTAAATAACAGGTTCAGGACATCCAAACTGATGTTATTTACTCTGCTCTCTATTCTGTTTTTTCTCTAAGTATTTTGAAGTGCTAGTATCACGGGCATCAACCCCTCTTTAAGTAAAATAAACTACTGTAGTATATCCATCACAATTAGATTTGAAGTACTATGTTCAAGCAACGTTTAATGTGGGGGGAGGGGAATCTATATAACCTGCAAAAGTAGTTTACAAAGACCTGTCTAACCACAAACCTTTGCTAGACAAGGGCTGTTTTACCATTTTAATTTGACTTTCACCCCCCTCTTCTTAATACCTCGCTTTGCATCTTGTTGCCGTAACTAAATCCTGTTACTGAACTCATGGCACCTCCGGGCCACTCGTGCCGGAGGCGAAGGAGAGGGAGACGAGAGGAGGGAGAGGGAGAAGGAGAGGGAGAGGGGCGGCCTCCAGGCCCCGCGCCGTGTCGCTGAAGGGGCTGCGGCGAGGTGATGCCGGTGCTTTCTGCCAGCGCCCCCCGCCTTCCCCCGCCGCTCCCTCGCACCAGGAACTTCCCGCCCGGGGACGAGGCGAGCCGGGACCGGCCCGGGCCTCCCCCGCCCCCGGCCCTGCCCACCCCTCGCCCGCCCCTCTGGGCTGCGCCCGGCCCGCGGTACCTCGGAGCCGGGGGAACTCGCGCTCCCGGAGGCCGCGCAGGCCGCCGCCGTACCCGTACTCGTACCCGGCGGGGCAGGCGGCCTGGAAGGCGCGGAAGGAGAGCAGCTCTCCCCACGGCGCCCCGGCCATGCCGCGGGCTGCAGGCGGGAAGGGGGGGAGAGAAAGTCTGACAAAAACACCAGCGCGACTCTCCCCGGGCAGCGGAGCCTCCCCGCCGGCAGCGCTGCGGGCAGGCACTGCGGGCAGGCACTGCGACCGGGCCAGCACGGCCCGGCCCGGCCCCGCCGCTCCTCCCGCCTCCCGCCCCAGGCCGTGCCCGCGCCCCGCCTGCCCGCCCTGCCCCGGGAGCGGCGGCGGGGCCCGGGGCCGGGCAGGGTCCGCAGCGGTCCGGCTGCAGCTGAGCCAGTGATTGGGCCAGAGCAGGGAGGCGGCGGGCGCGATGTGCGCTGCCGGGGTGGGCCGTGAGCCAGGCGTGGCCCGGGCGCCAGCAGCGGCGGGCGTTGGCGGGTGCACAGCTCCAGCGGTCTGGTCGTCCGGAAGGGGCCCCGTGCACCGGCCCTGGCACCGCTCCGACCGGAGCCCACTCGGCAGCAGGGCCATCTCCTACCCACGCTCGTCATCCGGACCTAGACAGCAACGCAGGCAGGTCCCCGAGCCCACGGACCCGAGCAGAGCCAGTCCAACGTGAAGTTTCCTGGAGCACAAGGACATCGGGTTTGGGTTCACAGTAACAAGTGTGCCTCTGCTCCCATCCCCTCCTATTGAGGCACGCTACTTAGAGTAGGGCTAGCTCATGGAAATCTCTTTTCCCTAAAATTTTCAAACTCGGTGCTCAAATTTTCCTCATTTCCTCTAGATGATGCCTCTTCCACTGCTGCTAATAGGTAGCAGAAGTCACTTTCTCACACCTTGTATTTGGTGTATGATACTCCTGCATCACGCTTAACCGGCTCTACTGGCCATAGGTGCCATGTGGTCAACGTATAGGACCATGGCTGGCCAAAAGCCTAAGGAGTGGTATGGGCTGGTTGTCAGGTGTAGGGAGAATGGCAGCCATTCATGTAAAAGCCTTTGCTTTGTAGGATAAACTATAACCATACACATACACAAAAAAATCATAGCCAAAGGAATGTTTTCCTGGGGGGTTGGGTTTTGTTTTGTTTTCTCAAAAAAAAAATTTTTTTACTGACATTATTTGCAATGAATTTTTCTACTCGCAGCTCTGCAATCTGCAGAGCGTTAAATGACCCCCACAGTCGAATACTAAAATAAAACTACACGTGTTAGGATTGGTCTGCATGTAAATTCTGGTAAGACAGACTCTTCAGTTAAGATTGTTTGATGTACTATCAGTTGGTTATCAATGAAATGGGAAACTACCAAGAACAAACTTCAGCCCAAATTGAACTCTAAAGATTTTTCACTTGCAAAAAGATACTGAATAAAAGCCATGTAGAAAATTTAAAAATGAGCCTGATATGAAATAACATGCTAATATGCTCCCTACTTTATATATTAGGAGATTTTGCCCAGTTTAAGAACACAACCCTGGCTCTGAGGTACTGAGAAATATTTCCGTAACGCTATAAGAATATGTTTGTCCCTGACTCTCTACTCCTGATTGTGGCAGGTGTATAGTACTGTGTCTCATTCCTGGACATAGTCCCCTTCTGCAGGACTGGTCTTAATATTCTGATGTTCACATTATCGCCAATACTGTACCTCTCTACATTTTGCTTGCACTGTGGGTTTTTTTCCCCCCAGAGGCCAAAACAAGCAGAAATACAAGGACATAGTCATATTATCTATAAAATCCACTGTTTCACTTTGGTGTGATGTATCAATGTAATATAAACATGTTTCCATTTAAAATATTATCCCCCACAACAACTAGCATGTATTACGTAAACATTTTAAATGTCCAAAGTTACACACATACTTTTGCTCTGAGGCCCACACATAAAGCAGCCTAAAATTTCAAAGAGTTACTAGATTTTAACGTGGACAAAACCAGTACCTCACTGCCTCACCTCTTGCCTTTGGTATACGTGCATTTTTAGACTCAGTTTTAAGGAAATGTGGGCTTTGCAGAGAAGAAAGAGTTTCTTCCTTCCTTCCATCAGTAATTAATTCTTGAACTAGCTTGCCCGTTTAATCATGTGTGGAAGATGGCCTGAAAGCTTCTGAGTTTCACGAACATCAGGGGGTGGATAGAGGAGAGGAGCCTCAATTTGTTCCCCCACTGAAGGAAAAGTGGGGGAACTAATGAAGATGGGGGAACTAAAAGTGGCACATTTCAGTCATCAAATCACCGTACGCTTCATTTGACAGCCGCCAGGCAACCCATGCACCTGAGGTTTGGGAATATCCACTGGGCATGCCGCTCCCTGCCAAGCAGGACTATGCTAGCCTGTGTGAGAGAGGGGGAGCTGGAATAAAAGGGCACAAATCCGTACAAAACCAGGTTTTATTTGTCCTGCTGTTCACAGAACACAGGATTTTAAAATACATTCAGAATAACAATCACAGCTTTTGTCATTTCTTTTGATGGGGCCAAAAGCAAAGGGGAAAGAAAAAGAGGAGGAAGGAAATGCAAAAATCGAAAGGTGTCTTCTTCACTGTAATCAACAATTTAGTTTAAAAAATTGAGTCCATTCAGGAAATAGTAGGAGTTGCACACAAACCTGAAAATGCTTTTTGGGAAAAGGGGTTTGTTTTGTGTTTTTTCACATGGAAAATGTGGTTTCACTGCTATTAAAAAGTTACAGACTAGTTTCTGATGCTACCTCAGGTACACCTTCACGTTGTCTGCACATCCAGAGAAATTCTGCCAGCGCGTTCACCTGAAAGTTTGCATCACACCCCATAGATACCACCTGGGACGTAGCCTGCGCCTCTCAAAGAACTAAGTATGCACACCATAACTTCATCATAAACTTTACCTAACAGGAGCTCATTATATTACACAGATTACTCAGGAAGACAGCTCCAGTGCAATCCTCACTAAGCACGATGGTCTCGTGTGTAAATGTAGCACTCTCAGGACTGTCAAGGGACCTCAGCTGGAAACTTGAGTCCCAAACTAGTTTCAGTTTGCACAGGAGAAGGAGACCTGGGTCTTCCTTCTCTAACAGTTCTGAGAGAGATGCTTAGCAGATACAACACATGCCCAAAATACATTTTTTGGCCTAGCTGATGATCTCACCAAAACTGATTACCAAATGAACTATGCCTTATGCATTTCCTTTGAGGTGAACAAAACACCTCTGTCGAAAAAGAACAGTTGCAATCAAGTGGAGGAATGTTTTTAGCTGATCTCCTGAAGTCACTTTTTTTTTAAAAGCAGAACCCTGCACCAGATGCCTTTTTTTACTTTAACAACTTCTGCACTGAAATTTAGAAGGGCCTATCCCATCACTATGACTTTTTTTTTTGCTGCAAGTATAATGTAGAAAATACCTGCCATGGATTTTCCCTCATATTTCTAGTTTCCTGTCATGAATTTCCAGAGCAATTTATTTATATTGATCGCTACGCATAGTTCCCGCACCATTTTCATATATTGTGTATGCCAAATAGTTGTTTTCACTTCCTTATTGAACTAAGACTAGTTTTCCCCACCAAAACAGTCCTTTTTCTTGATGACGGAATGCAGCTTTCTGATCTTACAATAAATTCATTCTAAAGATCTAATTTCCTATAAAAATCTATAACATTTTTATCTAAAAAATGTTTCTCACTATCAATTTCCATCTTTTTTTTTTCCTTTTTTCTGCTGGTTTTGGAAGAGTAGCCCTTTGGAAGCAACACACACATGGAGATAGTACTAACTGGGAATGTGCTCTGTTTGCACATTGCATGTAATCTGGCGATGATCACTGATCCCTGGGGAGCTACCAGTTTCCAGTACAGGGTTTGGTTCATCTTCATCCATCATAAAGGCCGACCAGAATCTTCTAAATAACAAGAGGCATTAAGGTTACTCTGTGTCAATATAGAAGTTTTTGTGTTTGAAAATCAGCCTAACTAGGTTTTACTGCTAGCTCTATTTCTGAGGTAAAAGCTGGAGATTTCATGGAATTTCCACATGGAACTATAGTTTTTCCATCTGCACATTGCAGATTCATAGTTACAGAGTAACTTTTCCTCTTCTCTGGTTATCAAGTGAAGCCAGGGGATCAGTCCATGTAAGCACATTAATTGAATTATATACACTGGTGGGCAGGTATTGCCTAGAGAGTCACGTTCACAAAACTGTAAAGTGATAAAATGCTGTTAGCGAAAGGATCACTGTGCACATGCACTGGGCACACGCATTGCATGCATTAACCCCCCACCCATGCACACACGCACGCAGTTTTGCAGCTTCTTTCCTTAATGAAGGCTCAGTAGCAGAAACAGAGCAATTTAACTTGCTCTTTCCAGGTTTTAGCAGAGTGAAATAATGCCTCCAGGTAATCTAGTTAGTAGGTTTCTGGATTCGTAAATGTTAATCTGTAACATTGCCATTACTTGGAAGATGTTACAAAAGAAAAAAAAAAGTTTTTTTTAATTCCTTCACTGTGCTGTGACAATGCTTTTTTTTCTCTGTAGCAACTACTTAAAAGCACTATAAGAAACAAGAAGAAATAGCCTCTGTACAAATATTTTGCAAACAACTCAAAACCCGATATGCTTCTCTATAAAGGGGTTGTGCTGTCCTCTTGCAGCTCTATAGAAGAGCAATGGGACTGCAGTATTGGTTCTTTAGGGTTTATTCAGTGCAAATAATAAAGCATCACCATAATACAACTACATGATGATAGGGTATAGAGAAGATGATGCTTGGTGGAAGGACAAAAGACAGTGGACACAAGCTGGAACAAGAGAAATTCTGACTAGATATAAGTTTAAAAGAAAAAAAAATTCCCATGAGAGTGATCAAACGCTGGAGCACATTGCTCAGAGAGGCTATGGAGTCTCCATCCTTAGAGAGATTCAGAACCCACCAGGACATGGCCCTGAGCAACTTCCTCCAGCTGAACATGCTTTGAGGAGGAGGTTGGACAGGAGACCTCCAGGGGTCCCTTCCAACCTCTGGGGTTCTATAATAATTCATTCCGATGATCAGCAAAATATTTCTAAGTAATTAATGTTTGACTGTTAACACCAGCTCTCAGATAGCTTGGCAAACAAGAAAAGGTTGTCCTGGGGCAGGAGCATGGATTGTGTAACCTTTCTCTGTCCCCTCCAACACATTTTGTGACTGTATTTCTAATACATCCTACCTGTATGCAAACCAACTGAACAGCGCTGAATGCGGGCAGGATCTCTACCGGTTGCAAATATGCAGTAAAGGTGATTCTGCTCAAAGAGAAAAAATAATACCCTGCCTGTTTGGCTTATTAGACCAAGCAATGGGTTATTCATATTACCCAAATTATTTAAGAAACAGAGTTATAGAATAGTTGAGGTTGAAAGGGACTTCTGGAGGTCACCTATTCCACCCCCCCCAGTCCACTTGTGTGTGGTTACTCGCCGTTATGCCACTGGTCTCCAATAACAATCATGTCTTTTATAATGATGACAGCAATTGACAGCTACTATACAAACCCACTGCACATCACATTAAGTCCAGTCATCATCAACTTCCAGTTCTGAACCCTGTCACACCCGGCTTGCTTTACCATTGCGTGACTATCCCAAGACACATCTTACAGTCTCCCCCTTTGACAAAACTTTACTGACAAGGCCGGTATAAAATACATAGACTAATGCTGTAGAAAACCATGAGCTCAGGCTTTGTCTCTGCCACTGGTCTACTGTATGAGCAGGAGAGGTTATCCCTTCCTTGTATATAAGGTATAAATTAAAGAAAACTATGAATCAGAGCTTATAGACGTGATTGGGTGTTGTATTAAAGGGTTAAGCAGTTTGGAAGTATGTAACACAAAGCATGCAGAGTATTAAGAACCGACATAATGCAGTATATGTGAACACTGCAAGAAAGGTCTTGGAATGGAGAGATTTTGCTCTCAGGCAGAATTTTTGCCAGCAGAAAGCCAGATTCTGCTCTCATCCTCCACTGACGCTGAAAGCATTAGTGGAAACGAACGCTACAGCCGTTAAATGACTGCACAGAGGCCAGCACAGGCACAGCCTCGCCTTTGTGGTTGTATGTTAGGAAAAGCATTACTAGCTCATTGCAGCCAAGATCACACTTGCTACACATTTAGGTGTGACATAACCCTTCTCATTTGTTCATTATACACAAAATAAGTTTTCACCCTGCTATATTCTTTTTCATGTTGTGTCATGGAACAATAAAATAAAGACTATTTTGCTCATTGCAGAGACATCCCAATGTGTGCACACACTGCTCCAGTCTCTGATTAGTTAACTGGTTGATCTGAAAAGATGTGCAGTGTCAGAAACTCTAATGCAGTTGCTTACTGACTGTAAACAGTTATTTATTGACTATAAGGAAAATGTTATCTAATTCACCACATGTTTACAATTAGTTACAAGAAATCCACTTCTTATATGGCCCTTTGAGCCTACCAGTTATAAAAAGCTGCTAGGGCATGTATGGCAGAAGTCAAGGTTACAACTTCTAGTTTATCCCTGTGCACATTTAAAAAAAAATTATACACATGAAAAAAAAGTGGTTATTTTTTCACTGACATCTGATAGTCTGTTTTGCACATGGATCATTGTCTTTAGTAATAAAAATGGCCATATTTCTCCTCAGAATTAGGGCTGATCATTGTGAACTGTTTAGACTTGGTCTGTGGTGATCTTCCACTCGAAAGAAAAAAAAAAGAAAAAAAAAGAAGAGTCCTTTACATACACAAACCCTCAGCAATTATACTCCAGTCGTAGCAGAAGCAAGCATGAAAATACAGTTTTGGTAGCTTAAGTAGAAGGAAGCTATTGATTCAAATCACAGAAGATGCTTCAGCACTCAAAAGCACTAACTCCAGCTCTGAAGTAGGTTGGCAAGAGCGTTGCCGTGGGCTTCGGTGGGACTTGGGATTTGCTCCTAAATAACTTATTAGCAGAAGAATCACTGAAAGAGACAGCTGTCCCTGCTTGCTGTCTCGCTGCATGTCCCCTGACGCTGTCAGGGCTGTGACTAATGGCACCCATTAGGTGCCTAGTGCCACCTCGATAGCTGAGAAGCAGCATTTTAGGAAGAGAACGTGTGAGCAGGCAGGGAAGCAACCCCTCACACCACTGTAGGGTGCTGTGGGAAAGATGCAGCCCTAGCAGAGTCATAACCATATAAACTCCTGCATCTTCCAGCCCCTTATGGTCAGCCACTTCTAAGACAGTACAGCCATGTGGCATACAGCCATACTGCTTAATCCTTCCCCCATGAGGGCCATGGTTTCTAAACAAACCCAGATCAGCAGGTTGAGAAGACTCCTGACTCAGCAGAGCAAGAAGCTTGAGCAGAAACACAACATGGTGATTTGGTGGGACTAGCTGTGCAGCAAGACAGGTCGCCTCTCAGTTCCCTGCCCTTTTTGCCCTCCCGTTCCACTAATGCTCACCATTTCTTTGCAGCTTTGGTCTGTGTGTGCTACCCACTTCCTCCTCCAGTCTAATTGCAGCACACCTTCTCTTCTAGTTGTCTTTAAATTTCTCTAATCCTTGCCCACCAATGGTGAATCCTGAGACAGAGCCCCATCCCTTAAAAAAATAGCAACTATCATGAGATGGGAAAGGAATCTCTCGACGGCATGGCTGGTGCTTTCTGCCCCATTTCCATGCTCTTTTTCAGGCCTGTGTTTCTGAACTGTAAACTCAGGGATAGAAACCCCCTTTTTCTACTGTTACTGAATGCATTTGTTCCATGTTCGACGCAATCAGACCCTGTTCCAAGGCATCCCAGTCCCCACCTTAACTGGGATAGGTGGCAGGTGGTGAGCATCTAACAGGTTTAGGCCATAAGCAGCGACACTCAATGAAAGTATTTAATTCCTGCAAGTGTTGCTATTAAACTTTATGTTCAAAGGGTTTAACAGTTATTAAAATATGATTTATTGCAACAGCATGACAAAGCTTTGTGTTGCTAACGAGAATCCAGAAGTTCAAAGGAAGACTTGATCACATAAGCCTCTGCTTTCAAGAGGCTGCTTGTGTTGCAAATATGACATGCACGAGTTTGACAAACAGTAGCTAGGCCACCTCTCATTGAGTCATTCTGGCTAAAGAAGATTTCACTGGAAAAACATTTGCATGTACCCCGTGTCACCCTAAGAGCCAGGCAGGGGTCACTGGGTGGAGATGCAATGTAAACTGAAGGACTGATGGAAACACAAAACCAAAAGTTACTTTAACAAGAGGGACCAAAACCAACATGTTTGAAGAACCTCACACCCCATATGGAGACCAAAAGTGAATGTGGTTTGGGATTCAGGTTTTACCGCTTGCCCTCGCCCCAAACGCCTGCCCAGACAGGGCAGTTTTATCATGAGACGCCTGTTACAAATCAGTACTGCACACAGAAATCAACATGAGTGATAATGCAGGGCTGGGTTTAAAATTATAGGTTTCATATCATAGCACATCCACCATGACTAGAATTTGTAAATGCATGCAGCGTACTAATGCTTTTTGCTTTTAATATAACGTATCCAGAAAATATAAACACTTTTGATCTCTGACAGGGCTACAAATGTCGAAGATATTTCACACTGAATTATTAATGTGGATTGGAGAGTCATAATCTTGCTGGTTGAGGCTTAGCGATACTGGCTTTAAATGGCAAACAAACAGCTTTTTACAGTTACGAAATCCAAAATGTTTCATATATCCACATGCAGAAGCGCAGAGAAGGTTTCTGTACTGCATAATAGATGCAACACATCCACGTACGTGTTGTTTATAACCATAGAGCTTACAATTTATACCTGTTATTACAAGCTACTGAAAAACATTCCCAGCAGTTCAACTTTAACATGTGGGCAACTTTGTCAAAAAATTAACTCTCTATTTCTTTGAAACAGCTTTGCAGACTTCAACATGTACCTAAATATGCAATAATGTTTCTCATCCCGCTTCCCATTCTTAAAGGCTTTCCATTATGATTTGATGTTCAGCTTGAAAAATTCAGAACCTTTTGTGCAGACTAAAAACCAATATGAAACAAATACATGATGAACTGCTGTTACCAGTTGAGCTTCATTATTTTAAATATATTGCTCTGAATTATTTTTTATTTTTTAAGGTACTCAGTGTGTCTGTTATATCTGACATCTCTCTTCAAACACAAAGTTAAAGTGTATATGATGCTGATGACCAATTTTGCCACTTCTGGTAGCACACTGAGGTATTGTGAAATTTTTGTTATACAAAATTTTCCACATAGAACTATTCATTTCCAAACACAAGAGCTTTCACTTTGAAGACACCTTTACCCTTAGTTTCTGAAGTGTAAATACATGGTGGGGAAAAAAAAGATCACCTTTGTTAACTTAAAATAATACTGTTATTAGTAAGTTTTAACATTCTTTTCTGTGCTTGCAGATGGGTTCCAAGCTATAGCTGACAGTTCACTACAGTAAAAATACTTACTTTGTCAACACAGAGAATTTGACATAGATCTAGGTGTTAATTTTTTTTCTAGAAAACATTAGAAACACATTGTAAGAAGAGATTACCTCCAGCTTGGGACTAGAAGCTTTAATGAAGTGATTATTGCTGCCCTTTTTAATTTGGGCCTTTTCCAAAGTGATTTCTACTAGGCTGCAATTAAAAAATAAAAAATTAACATTTTAGGTCTTTTCTTCAATGGAGTCTCAACTACCTGAAATTCTTCTACACTAAATTCTGAAAGGCACTACAGCCATCATTCATGGCTTTAGAAATATTGCGTAGGAGTCTTACTTCATGTGTGACAATAATGTATGCCATCAGCAATGATCAATAAATTAGGTATGATACACCGACCAGTGGCCAGGGTTTCACACACCTGGAAACAATCTGGTAGGTAAAACTGAACCAGGAGAAAGAAAAGACAGAATATTAGTATGCATCTGCAATTCTCCAGCACAGTGAAATAAATCGCACCAGGGAAGGGCGAGAGGCAGCTGGGCTTGACAAAGTAATTACAAGAACAGAAAAGGGAAGGTCCTAGGTTCCAAATATTTGAGCACCCATATTTCCCATGGATTTCAGGTTTAACCCTTGAGCACCTCTGAAAATGCAGACCTCCATGACTCATGTTTTATAAATGCGTTTAGAAAAGCATGTGGGAGTTTTGAGTTTCTAAATACGTGGTAAGTCTTTGGCATATTGTCACTTAATCAGAGAATCTTCAGAAGTATTTCAGAGTAGGCTTTGATGGAAAACCCTCTTGGTTACCCTGCTGTTTTGTGCAGAGGAGGTGTTTGAAAGCTGGTGAAGAAGAGCGGTTGTGTAAATGCCAGCCTCCACTCAGATTTTTTCCATCAAGCGTGACATTTAACCTCAGCTGACTAGATCAGCACAATGGTTTATAAAATTGCTACAGAGAAGCAGATCTGAGTCACTGGTGGAGCTTCAGAAACGCATTTACTGCTGGCACAAAGGCTCGGCTCCCATGGGCGCTTCAACACGAGGCAGTGCGGCATCTCAGGCTTCTGCCGCTTAGAGGCAGTGTCATCTCCGTATATCCCCACAGGCTCTTTCCTGTCACCCAGGGGCAGGATTAAGGAAGGAGCCACAGAGATCAGCTTGTCAGGAAGCAATTTAAACTAATAGGAACAAATCATAGACAGAAGTTGGGGAGATTAAGATTATAGGGAACTAAATTCTGTCCAGATCATCTGCTTGCCTCAAGTCTGACTGGAAAGAAACTGCTTCCTCCAGTTGGTGGTGTGAAAAAGTGCACTGGCAAGTGATAAACTCTGAAAGTTAATGCTTATAGGGTTACAGCACTATGTCCAAATCCCTAATTCAAAACAGGGACTTGAAATCATACTGCACAGGGCTGCTATAAACACCAAGTTCACTGGGTCTTCTGCAGTAGAGGTTCCCTTAGTGCTTATAGTCTGGTGGCAGATTACACATCACAGAAAAGTATTTCATCTCAGTGGACTGCATTAAACCTGGTGAATCTGACTCCAGAGCACTGCGTGTCCTGAACCTTCTTCCCACTCTGCATTCACTATTAAACACATTTTTAACTTTGTACATTATCTATTTCTGGATAGAAAAGGACTGTACCATTTATAACAAAAGAGCTGAGTCCCAAGATCACTGGCATCAGTGAGGGTCATTAGAAGCACTTTCCTGGACTCTGTCTAATGACTTCGGAGTTTGATTCAAGTCTGTGGTTTGTAATAGTCAAGAGCTACATTGCCTAGCCAAAGAGAGGAATAACCACCTCATGTTGAGCCTAAGAAGAAGATATATAATGGAAATGAGATTAAATTACTGCACAATAAAACTTGTGCCAATTTACAGGTTCGGGTTTAGAGTCGGATGTGCTGCAGCAATACTCCAAACCTTCTTACATTTCAAGCTATACCCTTTAAAAGTTTTCATTTAAATTTTTTATGCTTCACTTTATAAAAAATTAAAAGAAAGAGAGTTTTCCTGCAATTAAGAAGTACTCAGTGTACTTTCAGAAGGGGCTGCATTTTTTAAAATGTTGGGCAGGTAGCATTCTGTAATTGGAGTTGACACTTGGCAAAGTGAACATGCACACTTGACCCTGCCGGGACGTCTCTCATCTTGCCTCTGTGCACGTGGACACATCCTTCTACGGCATCTGACTGGCAGGCAGCAGCCCTCAGTCGGCTCTTCAGCTTGCTAAGATATCTGGGTAGAGCACTGGAAACAGTCAGACGGTATTTATAGGACACAACAAAGAATCAGGGGATTTGTGAAAAGGAAATGAAAGAGGAGCAATTTCTGGCTTCCTTCAAATTCATAGAAAATATTAATAGCATAAGGAAATAAGAGAATTTTGCATAAAAGTGAAAGGCCAGGGAGCAACACAAAGCAAGCTCCCTTTTAAACAACAGAGGGGCATCTACCTGCCAACTGCCATGTGAGTGAAAGGGCTAATGTCAGACCTTGACAGGCAAGTCTGAGAAATTTGTTATGCTGATACTGCTCAGAACTATTTTTTTTTTTTTTGTCTTTACAAGGCCCTTTTAGACAGTAGCAAATGAAGAAACAGAAGGAAAGGGAGCCTTCGTAAATAAGACAAAGGGGGGATCCACCTCAAAGGTTATGACATGAATGTAATGAATATAAATGAAAACCTATTACCCACAGCAACAAGAGGTTACTTCTGGGATTTCTCTTTGAATGACATACCTGAGACTATCTCAGCTTTTCCATAGCTAGCCAAAACTGTGGATAGATAAATCTCTCTGTGCTGGCAATCTCGGCATGTTTGCTGCGTGGGTCTGGCAGCAGTGCTCACAGCTTTGTGCTGACAACAAGAAAAGCCCACCGTTTCTAAGAATCAGAGATTCTTGAATTTGTAATGAGAAGTTACTGTCACTTTGGAAAAATGTTGCCATACAGCTTCGCATCAAATTTTTCAGCAGCCAACTCATTCAAAGTCACTCTATATACATCACGTGAGTTCTTCAGTCAGAAGGCTGCGGCCAGGTACTGACAGAAAAGATGATCTACTTCGCTTGATGAGATGCAACCAAGGCCTTTTGTGTTCATTTGTACTCTAAGAATTTCTTTATAGCAGCAACTGTGCGGTAGTTATGTTAATAGAAATGTCGATGCATCCCCCTGCACCTAATCAGAACTAACACCACGCAAATCCTATAAATTATGACAAGCTACATTTTTGTTCATTAAAACTGTGTGTAAATAAAGAAAATGTCACTCGTCCATGTTTCAGTTTTTATCACGGTTAACAAAGAGCTTGCAGCAAGAGACAGCACCATGCCCATGTTTGCAAAACTGTTATTGGCAAAGAAAGTAATTTATTTGCAATAACACATTCCCTAAATTTTTTACTCAGGATACATCTCCAAAAGTTGAAGAAAAGAATGTGAGAAGTCATTTAGTTTATTTATGAAATATGTATGATTAGGAGTTTGATTCTAATTAGGTCATACAATTACAATAAGTTTCTTTGAATCAAGACCTTGCCTTTGATTACAATGAACAAGCTTCCAAGCATAAAGCACAACAAAAAATTACAAAAGCGACTACTGATTTTTTTAACCATTTCTTGCTAAGAAAGGCAATCACTTCCAAACTACTGTGAACTGCATTGGTGTATGACATTTATTTATGTATAGATCATAAAGACAAAACTAACAGCATCACTGGCCTTGTATGCAGGAATTCAAGGAAGGATGCGGCCTTAGTAGATCCAGACCTCCAACCATCTGCCCTGGCCCCTCATTTCTCATGCTATGCACCTACCACACAAGAGATTATTTTTCCTAAAGCCAAGTTTCTCGCTTTGCAGGCCAACAGAGATTAGAAATACTACAAAAAAATATATGAGGGCTTTCAGGAACTAAAAAAAGGGGTTGTGGAAAGCAAAAATAATTTCTTGGCACTCTTAGCAAACTGTTGAGCAAGTTAAAAGGGAAGAGTCAAAAGGGCTATTGCCTCTTTCATAAGAATGTGCAAATTTATAAGATTCAGGGGGGAGGGAATCAAGATCAGGACCACGCCACTTCCACTGAGTCAATGGTAAAGTTGACATTCAAGAGCAGGACAGGCTGTTTATCGCAAGGAAAGGTATGCATATTTTTGTCACTCTTAATAAAATATTGAAGCCTTAGCAGATATATGCTTTGTTCTACTTTTGCAAACTTCCATTTATCTTATGAACAGTAAAAAAAAAAAATTACCTTACACAAAGAGACAAGTAAAATTCTATACAATGCAGAACCAGGACTAACCTGAGATTTTGAAATTCCCACGTCAGTTTACTCATCGGTAAGCTCAGGTAGGACAACGTGACAAAGTACAAGCGATGGATCGTTATTGTTACACAAAACGGCAAGAAAATGTTAAAAAAAAAAAAAACATTTCAAGGGTCAGAGAGCTTCATGGCAGCAATAGATGAAGCCAGCCTCTCTTCACTTCACATACTTTCTCCCCTTTCTAGTGGGGAGAAAGAGATAGTTGCACTTATCTCAGGGATACAGAAGGAAATCTCTTTCATGCTGTAAGAACTTGAAAAGTGAAATTCTTGAAACGTGTGTTTCTTCAAATACTGAAGAATAAAAAACCTCCAAGCCTATCATTCCAGGTTGTGCAAACCCTGCTAGGCCTATGGCTGCCAAAAAAACCCCCAGTATTTATATTTCTCGACATCTATGAGTACTGTATAATAAAGCAATTACTAATAATACTACTTTGGCTTATATAGTGCTTCTCAACTGAAGTTATCAAAATAGTTCACAAAGCTTAGTATTCAGAAGGGATTTAAAGCCTCGGTACTCCATGGTATAAACCAGCCTTAATATGAGGCAAAAAGAACAGCAGGGGGAAATTCCAAATTATTATTTCAAAATCTCTTTGCTTTAGTATTCTTGCGCTTTTCTCTGGAGCATGTATTACTGATCTTTGTTAAGGACCAAACAATTTTGGTCAATAAGATAATGATTTTTGTTCCTACTCTGTTTTTTAGGCAGGAAGGCCATGAGGTATTGCTGAGATACCATTGTATATAACCAAACTGCCTTGGAGTTGATCAGATAGAATGATTTAGACACTACCACAAACATGGACCTACAGTATAAATTTCCCCTTTCTCAGTCCTGTGCTTTGACCAGTAGATCACACTCGTGCTCCCTAAAGACTAATGCCATTCAGCAGTTTCACAGCTGTGGTGTAAAATATTGTATCCGGGGCTATTTGTAGCGTAGAAAGAAATGAAGTATTACTACTTATGTACCTCAAAGATCTGTATATTATTCTCTTTTATGATAAACTTTCATAAAGTAACTAGCGGTGCTTCTTTGTATTGCTGTGTACTGAAACAGGTTCCATTCCTGAAGTAAAAAAACAAGATAAAGCAAAAAAGTCGGTTTTATATTTCATATGACACTTTCTGAAATTAGAAAAATACTCATTTTTTTAATTACTGATGTTCATTGCTGCGTTGCAAAAAAGTGAAAGATTAAGGAGGTTTGTAACCTTCTATTAAGAACTAAATCTGTTCAAATAACAAAAGAGACATAATTGTCACAGTATTTGTCATAACTGTCATGCTACATCCTAACAGAATAATGAAAAACAATTGTCTTTGCCTTGCACACATGCAATAATAATTCCTGAAAGCTTTCCAAATCCCAATGCAGGTGATGTCAATAGAAAGGATCAGAAAGTGGTTTGAGTGATGCTGGGGGATTCAGAGGAGCTATACTGGCAGATGCAGTCAGAGGATATTTTGAAGAGAGCTTTATCCCCATAATGCACAGCTCTGCCCTAGGTTTCCAAGCTACATACTGCGGCCAGGATAAAGCCACTAATTTAGGAAGTGTTGCAGAAAATTTGAATGTTGTGAGCAAACTTCTTTCGTAGATCCACCGTCCCTAGAGCCACAGCCAGGACTTTAAATCTTGGGTGAGTCTTGGCATTCATGAGCCAACATTAGTACACTTGTGCTATTACATATAACTATGATAATAAATATCATAATGTTAATTTAGTAAAAGTGACTCCGTTCCCCATTCTTAGTTTAAAAGCAAAGCTATGTATGAAAAGTGTATGTGGCAAAACTGTACATACTAATGTCATAATACCTATTGTTGAGTGAGCAACTTAATTTAGGTTTTTAAACAAGTTGGGGAAGCAACTCTCTTTGGCAGAATCTCTTTTCCTCTCTTTTTAATGTTTTTTCTTCATTTTTATTTTAAAGCACGACTCCAGCCGCTCTGAACTGATCTCATTCCTGATGCGCAGTTCCCCTGACCTGCGAGCCATTGCCCTTCCTTCAGCAGGTGCTCACCGTGCACACAGAACCTTGCAACAGATGTGGGGTTCCTTTCATTTACTAGAATGAGGAATGGGCAACGACACTGACATCACTTCCAATGGGATGTCATGTAAAGCAGAAGGCTTAATCCTTACTCAGCAAGGACCCCATGGCCTAAAGCAGAAAGCAAAGATCAGGTCTGGAAGAGCAAAATTCAAAACCTGAAAAGCCTCAATAACGTTTGTTTCATTATACACTAAATATTTATAAGATTGACAAAGTCAGCATTCTACAGCATACTGCCTTGTGCTGGGAAAATTAGTCGATAATACAAGACGACAAAGAGAAATTAGCCAAGTGACGAAGGCTGTGCCTGTACATCCTCCATGTCAGGCTGCCAGCAAAGCTGCCAACACTGGTGAACATTGCCCACTGCATCCTCTAACCCAGGCCTCCTCCTGTCTAAAGAGCTCGGTGACCTGATGACAGGTCACTAATTGCTTGGCCTCCACAAGCAACACCTATGGGGGAAAAGGCTCCTATACTGAGTGATGTGTGTATATAACCTAGAAGAAAGTTTTTACTTTTTTGGTAGCCTGAAGATGTCATTACCAGTTCCCCTGAACTCATCTGTACTGAATTGTAGAACATGATTCGACATTTTTGCATTTCTGTCTGACATTAATTGGGATTAATTGATGATAATGGTAAGGGTAATTAGTTTTAAAAGGCACTAAGTCCCATACCCCAAGCCTCTTATGACTGAAATAGAACAGCGGTCAAAATGTGGCATGAAAAAATAACACGGCAATATCCAGTTATCTGCAAATGTAGGGGGGTTGGGGATTACATATGCATTTGTATGCACTTGCATACATTTGCGTATATCAAACTGCTTTAGATACAGTAAAGTCTTGTCCAGGATGCAATTCATTGCTTTTTTGTTATTGATGTTGGCTGAAATGCAGCAAGCTGAGGTTTGCCAACAAACACTCCAGCATCAGGTTGGGAAGTTGCACTACTTTGTCCAGGAAGAGACAATTCCTTGAACTATCATTTAAAATTACATGAAGCTGTGAGTTCCAAGTTTGCAAAGCTTAGCTAAATCTTGTAGGGTTGTGTTCTGTCCCCCCCCCCAAGTTCTGTGAAACATCCCATTTGAGAATAGGAGAGACAGTAAAGTCAGAAGCAGAAGTTACAGTTCATCTGACTAGTGCAGTGGCTCGAAACCTCAGGCAGGAGCTGTCACACTGAGAACTGAGATGACAACATGCAAAAATTAAAACACTCTGTGTCCACTTGGTCTTCCCACACACCCCTCCCATCTCCTCTCCCATCAAAGGTTTCCTCATTGTAAGCCTGGCACCTCTTGGGTTGGTATCAGGCTGTTTGGGGCTTGTCTCCCTAACAGTGCACTCAGATGACACACGACAGCTGTACCAACCAGCCATCACCCATGTTCCTGCTGATCAGCTGAGACTGGCCTACACATTGTGTGCTGGGACCTAGGTTTCCACACATTATTAAAATTACTGTTTTACTGAAATATCAGAAAAAAAAAAAATCACCAAAAATCAGTGTTAGCCCAGTTTTACCTGCAAGCACAGTAAAGCACAAAAGATGGGTGAAACTATTGGTCTGTGAAATTCAGCAGAGTATGGAGAAAACTACATATCCTGTTTGGGCCTTAAGAGCAGCTTTAATTGTAGAGGTGGGACAGAGCAATAATATCATACTGAGGTTAATGCAATTCACATTTATAAACTCAACTTGTCCCAGAAAGCCTGACAAATATTTGAGATTGAGACACAACTATTTGAGAAGACAGGAGATTGTCTTCTCAGGATGAAGGGAAGATGACCGTTCCCAGGACTACAGCACAACAGTAACTGTCGTGACTTCTGTGGCTAGGCTGACGGAAGACGACTGGGGATGTGATCGCAGTGTGACAAGGAAAGTTTATGGTTGGATGGCATAAAAGCCTGATACTAAATTTTCTTAAAGTCTTTAAAACAGATATTAAAATAGTAATGCAGGCAGCAAGCACTTGTAATCTCACTGAGTTCAATTACTTCTGAATGTGCTCAGCACTTTTGAACACTAAGCTATTTATTTACTTGTCTAAATGTACGTACAGACACATATTTCCGTATCTTGTTTTTGACAAGCAAACTTGACAACACAGGGTTTAATCTTTCTACCGTCTTATCCTAAAATGCTATTATAACTCCTTTAAAAGGAATAGTCTTCCTTCACTTCTGTTTTCATAGGAATAACCTGGGTTTCAGACACCAATAGCAAGACAAACCAGAGAAGACATTTTACAATTTCATTATCACCTACTTGAGCCTGAAGCATGAAAGCTGGATGGCCACTTCGCTCACACTTGGGTTACAGAGCCAACATGAGTGAAAGGTGATTATAATTCCAGTTTAGGCTTGACACTGAGAAATGAGATGAGTGTTAGCAAGGTGTCCTGTCCCTCACCAGCTTTCTGTGCATTTTTTCCAAACAGCTTTCACAGTCTACTGGTAACTCCACATAACTAAGTTGTATCACTCACAACTAAGTTATACCACTCCCCTACTTACAGGAACACACAATCCAAGCCAAAGATTTTTTAAGTGTTTTATGAATGCTGGCACTATGAATGTCATCACAACTACCCTGTGAGAGGAATTTGGCATTACTACTGTACAACACATTTCAAAGTCACCAGGGAACTTTTTGGGAGGCCTGGGCGTATTGCCAATTATATAGGTTCATCTAACATGCTGCAAATTAATAGGTCATAAGACCAAAAGTAACTGGCTATGATCCCATAGCCAGACTGTGCAATGCAGGCCAGAGGAATCCCCTGAATTAATTCATTTTCTGTCTAAAGAACACCTTTTTTTGGGGAAAAAGAAAACCCCACACAATCTTGATGTGGCAACTTCCAGTTATGGGCAATCTACAACAACCTTTGGGAAGTTGTTCCAATTCCCAATGACCTCATGGTTAAAAACTAAACAGATCAGCTCTAGCGTAGCAGAATATAATCAAGTACTATCGCTATCTTCCAAAATGCACACAGTAATACTAGGATCCTAATTTAGTAGACGAAATTTCTATATTTGAAGAAGTCTCATCATCTCCAAAACATCATTTTCTAATGAAAACATCCTAAACACAAAGCTCTGTTGAATACTGATGAGATACTATTCAGGTAAACTCTCTACTTAAATGTTTACTTAATTAAACATTAAACTTAAATGCTATAGGCGAGACCTTTAGCCTTATTGCTTGCGAAAAACCAGACATGAACAATCAGAATCCTTAGAAAATGTCATCTTTAATGCTGCCTCTGTTATCATCCTGTCTAGCACAGCATTTGTCTTTCAACTCACTTTAGACACTGCTTCATAACAAATATTTTCCAGAAGTTTTGTGGATAGAAGATAACATAAAATAGACTGCATTAATATTTATGATTCCAGGAAACCTGTGGCAGAGGAGGTTTCCAAATTAAGCCCAATGTCTCCTTGAACCAGGCATCAGGAACATCAGCAGAAATGTTAATATGAACCCTTGCCAGTGAAGCACAGTCATGAATCTCCAGGCGTGGTTTGAAGAGAGTGAGGTCTTTCAACGTATGTAGGAACATAAAGTGTTGTGGCAAGTTTAAAACCAATAGTCCTTTCTCCTTGCTGTAAGAATAAAGTTTTTCCTTTTGCTAATTACTTCTGGTTTTGAATCTGGGGAAGTACGTCCCTGCAGCCTCCAGTATCCATTTTTTCTGAGCCTTCAGGAGCTGGAGGATTTAATTTTTATCACAAGCTCCTAGCAGTGCCTGGCAGCATGCATCCGCAGTGACAAGCTGTCTAGCAGGACAGACCTACAAGCACCCAAGTTCTTCTTTGGATCTCCATTCTTGAGGGCCAGCTTTACGTTAAAATAGAAAGTCACTTAAAAGCTAAACAGAAGAGACTTACTTCCTCTGGGAATAGTTCAGGTCTACGAGTGTCCTTAAAAGGAGTTCTTGATGCATTTTTACTAAATGCCTGCTCTTAGAAAGTTTTACTCCAGGAGCCTATTTCGTCATCTCCTTTGAATCATTTTTGAGGGTAAAGCAGGATGCTAAGGTGGGGTGGGTGGGGAAAGGCAAAGAGAGCACCAATACTGATAAGAGATCACGTTCCCTGATTTTGATGAGACAAGCACTTACTATGCAGAGAAGGATGTAAAGAAACTGGAAACATTTATAGTGCACTATTTCATCTGTGAGCTGATTAAACAACTTCCAGGGAAGTAGTTTTCTACTGAAGGATGCCAAGTCAATGAAATTTAGATGTGTGTCATGTAGTAGCATTATAAAATGCTGACAAAAAGTTATCACAGCATCTTGATACAATTGGAATGGTTTGTTTTTAACCACACACAAAAGTTAAATGCGCATTTACTCACAACAAGACATTTTCACTATGGATTGCATTTTTTAAAATTCCTCATCCTGATCTGGGAAGAAATTACATTCTGATAAATCCTGCCATTTCCTAAAGAACGGACATTCTGTTCTTTGACTAGCTCTGTTTAGTATATCTCCATAAATGTGTTGCAGACTTGTTTGGTTTGCAAATAATCTCTCCTTGCTTCTTTCCTTATTCAAGTCTTCATAATCCTGCTGGGTTCTTTTTCAAGAATACCCAATTAGTCATAAATGTTTTTTGCCAAATCTTGTCCTGAGGTATTCCTGCGTAGCCTCAAGGTTTCTGATTGTGCTTTCCATGACAGTTATCCTCTTTTTTGCCTTTGATATGTTCCGTGAATGGTTCTTAACAAACAATTCTGTTGATAAAGTACAAGAAAAAGAAATCAAAGTGTCTCTCAGCAGTGGTACCTCTGCAGGGCAAACAGGAATAAAGCACAGTAAAAGTGTATTTGTGTCACTCAAATTAGCAGATGGGACTCTGAAAGTGCTCTGCAAGAGATATGGTGAGAAAAGCCACCACTTTAATGTAGGTTCATTTCAGAAAAGCACTATACTTTAGGAGAAATAACTCTATCCCACTAGAAGTGTTTTTCAAGATCTAAATTACTATCTTTAGGCTTGTGAAAGTTACTCTTACACTAATAGATTTCAATTTTTTTAAGGACAGGTAGAAGTACAGAAAAAAATGGAAATGTGGATACACAATTTCTCAGAACAGTGTTTGGGTTGATACTAAATACTGCAAATACAAGTATTTCTGGAGTTCATAGTTACCTTTTTTTGAAAAGCATAGCCACTATGAGGAAAAATTTAGGGCCATTAGCTTTGAGACCTCTGTGTGTTACTGGCAAAGAATGATGCTAAATGTGGCATCAGCATCCTACTTGGTATAAAAATTTGAACTCTGTCACAACAACATTAGGTTAAAGAGGGAGAAATAGCCCAGTTCAACATTCTGGCAGAAGTGGAACAGAGGGTAATCTGAGTTTCTTATCTCTGAAAGATCTCTTCTGCTTGCTAACTCTCCCTGCCTCTTCACATTATTTAAAATCAGTAAGAAATGCTTCATTTCATTGCCAGCCTCATCACAGCAGTCCTGGGAAACATTTGGACAGGTGTCTGAAAACAAGCACACTGAAGAAGCTTAACTAGAGTAATTTTAATCAATACTATTTCAGATATAAACTATCTTAATATAGGATAAAAAAAACCAGGAAAAGAGTGGAACTGAATGATATTTGCCTGCATTTAAAACCACTCCAGTTAGTCTTCAGATTTGAATACTATGTGATTTAACACATCTGATACCATTGACATATCACTATTATGCTACAGACAAAAACAATACACAGGCAGTATTTTAACTGACTCTGATACCAACCCTAGATTGTAAATTGGCTGCACCACCACAAGTTCAAAAGAGAAGAAAAAAAAAAAATCAAGTTTGATGCTGAGCTGACGGTTAAGAAGCAGAGTATACCACAGGTAAGTAGTAGGGCCCATTTTGTTCAGTATCTCCATCAGCAGATTTGATAGCAACAGAGCACACCCTCAGCAGATCCATAAGGAGATTCAGTCCAGAAAGACCCTGAGGAACTTGGGGACTGAGCCAACAGGAGCCTCAAGAAGCTCAGTAAAAAACACAAAGTATTGCATTGGGGATGAGGTGACCCCATGTGTCAGCACAGCTGGAAGACAACTGGCTGAGGAGCAGCCCTGCTAAAAAGGACCTGGGGGTTGCAGTGAACACTAAGGCAAACGTGAGCCAACTTGTGCTGTCATTGTCAATGCAGGAAACTGATGCTGGGCTACACAAGGTGAAGCTTTCCTCTCATTGCTGTTGAGACTGCAGCTGGAATATTGTGTCCTGTTTTTGGCCTCCCAGTTCAAGAAAGATGCTGACAAACTAGAGAGGGTCCAGTAGGTTGCTATTAAGATGGCTGGGTCCTAGAGCTGCTCCTCAGAAGCTGTGTGCTAAGACAGCTGGACTTAGTCTGATGAAGAGAAGACTAAGAGGTAATTTGCTAATAGCTTACAACTGCATGAAAGAATTAAAAGACAATGGAACCAACCACTTCTCAGCAATGGCAGACAGTATAAAATAAAGGGAAATGGCCAAAACCTGCAGCTTGAGAGGTTCAAACTGCAGAACAGGAAAAATTTCTTCATTAGGAGAGTAGCGCAGCACTGGAATAAGTTGTTGTTGGAGATTATGGCAATTTTTGGAGGGTTTTCTTACTGGGCTACATAAAACCACTGCTAAAATCTTCTCCAGTGTTGGAGACACATGCTTTTAAATGGTTGAAGTAGACGGTGCTTTGGCAGTGGTTGAAGTAGACAACCTCCAGAGGTCCCTAACAATCAACACTTCTACGACTGTGTCAACAGTTGCTGATGGTCTGTCTGCAGCTCTTATCAAGGACACAGAGCTAGCTTAAACCAGTTCTCCTCCCTCTTTTCCAGCTGAAAGAACTGTCATAACAGACAACTATTCTTTCATCTCTCAAGACTGATCTAATTTTTCCAACACTAACACCAACCTACTTTGGAAGCATGTGAGGCAACACTAATGGAGTGCCTCAAAGCAGTCCCTGAAAAGATCCCAGTCAGCAAAACAACTGCACATCTATTTCTACCACTCTCATTAATATGCTCTAGATTTAGTGAATTCTTGCTGATTTTAACAGGACTGTTCATCATAGATCTAGGGCAATAGGGAGGCCTTAATATAGACAGCCTCCATTTCCACCTCCAGCAAGAGCACATGAAGGTTTTTACATATATAGCATTTAAATGTCATAATAAAGACTGCTTTAGAAACACTCATGTTAGAATAGAATCTGAGAGCATCTTCAGTTCTGCGCAGCTTTAATTTTTACATCCCCCTGGGGGATTCTTATTGGTCATGAAAAATATTCTGGAGAAAAACTTTGTTTCTTTCAAAGTTTCAAACTTCTCAAGCGTGCTTTTTGGACACTTGCCTAGGTAACAAGTTTCCATACTAAGAAAGCAAAGGGGGATTAATACACACTAAAGAGAAATTTTCACTTCAAAATATAAAATAATTTATATTTTTGAAGTTTTCCTTTATTTCTCATAGGGCTGACATCAAAGGAAAGGGTTGAACTTAACACAGATGTTTCAGTTGATCCATCCTGAAGTATTCTTGGTGGACAGAAATTTTAGGCATTAACTTTTGTTACCAATATGGGACAAGGATGTCTCTCAATTTGAAAGTTATCCTCACACAAGGAAATCATATCCCGCTTCATTCCACTTCAAAATTTCAAGCTAATGTTATATATGCCATCATGAAAAAGGCAACTATAAATTTATGCACAGCAATATATTTCCTAATAATTAGGAATTATGTAAGAGCTTTACCATAATTATTTTAATTTGTTTTTTTCTGTAGTCATTTATATTCCATAGGTTCTTTTCATATATATCTGGTCAGGAGTGGAAATCATGCAGTGTAAGCAATGCCAATACTCCTTTTTCTTCCTATTTTGAGAGCTGACCTCACTCTGAGGTTAGAGAAACTGGCAGCCTTATGTCATATCAGCCGTGTGTGGTGCAAAGCAGCCTGTCATCTGCCTTCTGCATGTTTTTACCATACAGTTCTCCAAACCAGAAGGAAAAAAAAATATCCAGTCACTGTGCTTAAGTGAGAAATGCCTCTCTTTCATTAGGTAACTTAAGTTTAAAATATGAATCAGTTAACCTTAGTTTCATGAGGAATTTAGAGGACTTCTTCCACAAAAATAAAGATAATTTTTATGAAAAATTTTCAGATGTGGAACCAGACATCAACTCAGCTGGTACAGGTCATCAATTATTGAAAGTTTGAGCACTTACTGTGTTCTGTTTTTTCCTACTCTTCTTGACAAAATTACGTGATTAAAAAACCCCATGCTTTTCCATTAAAGATATCCTAAAAAGAGGAAGAGGGACCTCCAAGTGTGCTGATACAGTAATCTGCCTTTTTTTTTTTTAAATTCCACTTGCTCACATTAAAGTAGAATTAGGTTTTCCCATAAAAACGTCTAAACAGCTTGCCCTGTTTGCAGGGGATAAAAAAAAAGTCAAAGAATTACATCCACGAAGTCTTCCTTTGCCCTCCAGAACCTCTCTCGGTCTACTACAGCACATATCAAGTGGAGCCACAGTGTCTGCTGATGTTCAGTGTCTGCTCTGGGTGGGGAACTTCAGAGCCTGGCAGGGAGCTTATGCTGTTGCCATGCAGAAGCAGAGGGGAACATTTGATCCAGTGTTATTTCAGTTCTGCAACTACCTTCTGCTAAGCCTGGTATGTGTATGATAAAGTTATTTTAATCTGTTGTTTATTCCTTTGTTTCTTGTTATATTTTTAGCTATATAAAAGAAAAATGTTTGAAGTAATACAGGCCAGCTGCTATAGTATTACTTACTTGTTAGGACAGTATTTCAAATGCCTGTTGTATTCTTTTATCTGCGATTACAATACCTTGTGGAGCCTCAGTTGCTGCAGCACCAACCTATAATTATGATCATTCAATCAACATTATAGATTTAAAATATAAGTAGCTTTTCTTCTGTTCCTTATCTTGTAATCAGAGTAATGTTTTTCTTCCTCCTTTCAATATTGCATGCCAGCTCATCACAGGATCATTCCAGTTTCATTCAAGGTGGGAAAATGCCTACCTCATTAGGAAAAAAACCCACAAACCAAAAAGCCAAACCAATGAACCGAGTCACCAGAAAAAGCAGTATATCAAAGCCCAGCTGGGAACAGCACAAAACAGCTTTCAGCCCCTGTAATACTGTGGGGGCAGATGCCTTGAGGAGTGCAGACTTCAGGCACCAAAGAGTAAAATGTATACCTGCTCTTAGCTGTATTCATCCCACTGCTGTGAGAAAACACATCTTGTTCCTGAGCAGATTTGTATCTCCTCCACATGGGCATAACGCAGCCTCTTCACACCTCACAAAGCCATGGTCCTCCTTTCCTGTCACCCACAGGTCCCTCAGCTCACACTGCTCCCCTCGTAAGAGCCTTATACCAGGCAGTGAAAGTGTTGTCCGGTTCCTGAGATTGCTTCCCCCAGTTTCTTTTAACTAGAGGTTGCATTTGCTATATCCAGCTGCACATGAGAGCAGGCTGTTGCTAATCAGAAGGGCCATCACTGTAAACACGAAGGGAAGGCAAAAGCTTCCACCTTCACTCGAGTAGGAAACAAAGTAATTCAGTGGGCGATGAAGATGCCCAGTCTCCTACGTATCTGGTTCCCAGGATGAGAATCTTCAGCACCTAAAGGTGCATGATTTAACATGAGTTTTTCCTGTGGCTAGTGTCACTCCCCTATGGAGTGGCACATATATATGTATACAGCTGCAACAGAGAATAGTTTATATTTCAGTTTTTCCTTTACCAGAGGCAACAGTAAAGCCCTCTGCCTGGCCACCTCTTCTTTGAAGCTTGTAGATACTAAAGCTGAGACAACTATCCTCCAATGAGTTTGATTGAAATAGGCCGCTGAGCTTAACAGTTTTTGTGGCTAGAGACCTACGTAGTCTCTTTAGGCAGATGAGCGGTTGGCTGGTGTCGTGGTTTAATCTCAGTCGGCAACTAAGCACCACGCAGCTGCTCGCTCACTCCCCCCCCGGTGGGATGGGGGAGAGAATCGGAAGGGTAAAAGTGAGAAAACTTGTGGGTTGAGATAAAGACAGTTTAATAGGTAAAGCAAAAGCCACGCACGCAAGCAAAGCAAAACAAGGCATTCATTCACTCCTTGCCATCGGCAGGCAGGTGTTCAGCCATCTCCAGGACAGCAGGGCTCCATCACGCGTAACGGTTACTTGGGAAGACAAACGCCATCACTCCAAACGTCCCCCCCTTCCTTCTTCTTCCCCCAGCTTTATATGCTGAGCATGACGTCACATGGTATGGAATGTCCCTTTGGCCAGTTTGGGTCAGCTGTCCTGGCTGTGCCCCCTCCCAGCTTCTTGTGCACCTCCAGCCTTCTCAGTCAGTAGAGCACGGGAAGCTGAGAAGTCCTTGGCTAGTGTAAGCACTACATAGCAACAACTAAAACATCGGTGTGTTATCAACATTGTTCTCACCCTAAATCCAAAACACAGCACTGTACCAGCTACTAGGAAGGAAATTAACTCTATCCCTGCCGAAACCAGGACAGCTGGCAAAAGGAAAAGTCTCCACTATTGCTAGAGTTTATCATCACCTCCCTTGAAGACAGAGTTGCCAAGCAGATGAAACAGTGATACAGCTTGACCAGCTTGCTTGTTCTGGCTGAAAGTAATTCACCACTATCCAAGCCTGCCTCCGGTGGCAACTGCACTGTGCTTTTTCCCTTCCCTGCCTCCATTTAAATGCAGTGCATTGCTGTGGTATCTCAAGCACTGCATGTTTGAATGCCATCGACACAAGTAGTCTCAGGGTGCACTTGTTAAGTACTCTGCCTATGAACTTTGAGATAGTCTACAATCTGTTGTATAAGAGATGCAAACTCCTCGGTCAAGACCATATTTATGTCTACCAAGCTGGAAGCCAAAAGGAAAGTTCAACCTCCCTGCTAACAGCTTGCCCTCCCCTCCTTTGTGCCTTTCCCTAGGGATTCCTCTCCTCTTGGTTGGTACCTCAAGAACTGTACAGCTTCTCCTCTCCTCCTTCACTGTGCTTTCATCACTGATTATAACAAGACCCAGGAAGAAAGAAAAACCTGGGTGAAGACAACTGGCTCATGAAGTGCTGGGGTAGATTCTCAGCTGGGATAAGCAGGCATAGCTCTATGTGGTCTGTTAGAGCTACATTCATTTGCATCATCTGCAGATCTATCTGCAGCCTTCAGAGAGTGAAAGAAGAGAATGAAGAGAAGATAAAGGCCGTGGCCAGTGGACTGAGCCTCCCTCCCTTCTGCCCAGCTAGGTGACAGATTCCTTTTGTCTCCACAGTAAATTCACACCTTAAGCTATCCATTGTGAAATGTTACTTGAGATTCTAGTATAATACCTATTATTCTGTTATTGAATCATACTCAGCACATCAGAGTTAGGAAAGTCAGGAAAGGGAGGTGATGTCAAGAAGGAAGCAGCACAGGGTAAGGGTGGTCAGGAGCTGTGCACCAAAGACTAGATTCTGCTGAGAGTTATTTAGCCCAGTCTGGCTGCAGATCAAGTGAAATCTGGCTTTGTGAAAAGTGTTGAAGCAACTTTTTTTCGTCAATTACATAAATGCTCCTCTGTCATACAGATGTTTGTTGCATAAGCAACATTTGCTGGGGTGGTACTTATTTCTTTATCGTCATTATCATCTGTGTGCTCATAAACCCAGAATGGTACCATAAAAGGAGGATTTTAATGCTGATGGAAACACAGTTGGATGTCAAGATTATGTAGCAAAGTTCCCATATACATGGATTACACTTTCTCATTGAACAGAAGGTAGCTACTTTTGAAACTCTGAAACAAATAGGGACGCCCTACTGTAGCTTGAAATTATGAAGTAATGGGATAAATCTGAGATATTGCCCCTAACTAAAGGGTAATACAGGGCTTTTCACATAAATGGGAATTTTGTGTAGGCAACTGAATGGATAAAATATTTAGGGGTGGGAATAAAAAGAAACCTGAATAAGAGAGCCAAATTTAATTTAGAAACAGGGATAAGTATGATAAAAATGGATATAGGCAGATGGAACAGACTGAAACATCTCTCTAGGGAAAGGTTAATATTGTTAAGACGAATATCCTATAGTACTGTATATTTTTAGCTCTTTAGCAGTACACGTATCATGTGGTTTCCAGTAAGGTGGTGCTGTTGGTTTACTCTCAAAGTTAAGTTTCTTTTAAAGAGTTTACAAGATCTAGCATTACCAAAAGTGTGTTCCACTTCAGAAAATGCATAGGGATTGCTTCATTTGTATCAAAATGATTCCTCACAATGTTTGCAATCCAGAGAGTACAGCACCATGACAGGATAAAAACTATAGGTAAAATAACTGGAAAACTAAGTAAAAGAAAAATAAGTGGATTTTTTTTTTCCATTCTCTTCGCTGGGTGAGGCATCTAGCCATTAAAAAATATTTAGCAAGTACAAAAAGTAATCAATAGCAGTGGTGCAAGGCAGTATTAGAATTTGCTGATTTTTTTTGTTGTTGTTTTCAGTAAGTTTTAGCAACACTGGTAAGAACTTCTCCGTTTTGTATTCGGCTACTCTAGGCATTGTCTGTAACGCAGTGTAAAAGCCTTTCAAAAAAACGGTGTAAGAGCCCTAACTGTTTGGGAGGTGATAGGAAGTGCAGCTCCTAACTGAAAGCTGGGGGACAACAGGTCTGCAGAAAAGCCTAAAGAATAGGTTGACTCCTGACAACAGTCTTGTCTTTGTCTTTCAAAGGCACCAAATTCTGCCCCCACCCCATCCCACTTGGTGTTTCTCCACTGGGGCTTTTAGCAAGTTCTCCGAATCTTGCATCTGGCCCTGCTGAGCACAACTAATGCAGGCAGAGCCTCTGGCACCATCTTCTCAGCACAGTTTGTCTGTGTTCTGGGTGAGCAGCTTTTCCTTCTTTTCCTGATGCTTTGTGGTGGAATAGGCAACGGATTTACTCCTTTGACTCAAGAAGCCTAAAAAGTGTTTGGTGGAAACTTGACAGCTGATAACCCTGACCTTCCCAACGTGGCCTTACTCAAACCAGGGTTTTTGGATCCTGCTCTGAAATTCCACAAGCCTTCCACTTTTCCTAATGGGGTTCCAGTGACCAGGGCTTCTGTTCAGCAAAGCCACTCTGAAGGTAAAGATGTGCCTAAAGGTAAATTTGGCCTTAAATTCTTTCCTGACTGGGAAGGCAAATAGAAGAAACAGCATGGAAATGCAGAGGCTTCTCTGATGAAATGGAAGCACACAGAAAACATTCGATTTTGATCTCTAATACTAGAATCCGTGGATTCATACAGCTGTATTTGTGAGAAATTATTCCTGATTTACATCTGTGTATAATCTTAAAATAGATTCCAAACCAGGTATAGAAACCGTGGGCCCAATTCACCCCTGTACTACTTTATTTTGACATCTGTATCAACCTACTGACACCAAGAGACTAAGGTGGGCACAATGAGCAAACACCCTAATTAAGCTCTTGATGCTGACTTTGCTGTCCCTCCTCATTTGTGATTTTCTTAGAGAAAAAACAGACAAATGAAGTTTGAGATCATCCAGCTCCTCAAAGTCTGGAGGGGTTCAGAGGAGATTCTGTTTTCATCTGCCTATATTTTGAGTTTCAGTTTTGCTTTGCTCATAATACGTGAAAAAGTTTTTGAACAAGCAAATAAAGGTTTCTGTCTACTTCCAATGCTGTCCCTATCCTCCCTACCCTACTCACCTTTTCCCAATCGAAGAAATAGCCCGCTATTACTGATCTCCTTGTATTTTAAAATAGGGTTATAGATTATAGTCTGGTTTTATATAACACTACTTTTTACCTCTTTGGTAATGCAGTTCTTTCCACCTTTTCCATAACTCCAGCGTTGAGTGAACCAGACAGCAAATATCATTGTGATCACCCGAACTGTTACTGCCTGTCTGGAGCAATAGTTATCATAAGCACCTACCGAAAGATCACACTTCATTAAGTACATGTATAATGCACTAAAGAAGATTATATAAACATGCACCTATAGTAGGGGACTTCTAAATACTCAGAGAAGATGCACACATGCCTACAGAGACAACCAAAATCATCTTCTGCTTGCAATAAAATTGTGTCTAAAACTGACAGCAATATGTCAATCAAAATCACCTGCTGCACAGAGTGAGAAATGCATGAAGTCTACATTACTCAAATCACCACAGGATAAAAATGCAGTTTATTTGCCTATCCTGTCCTTCGCTAAACATCTTTCTCTCACCCTCCAGGGTGGAACAACAGACTTTGCCAGCTGTCCCATCAGTCAGAGCTTTACGAGAACGTCATTCTCACACCTTAGATTTCAGCAAGACGAGCTCAGAATGAATCTGCTGACCACACATTTACGCCCAAGGTAAAGAAAAGGCAGACAGAATTCATATTCACAGAGCCACTGTACAAAGGCGTTCAGATCTTTCCGATGCTCTTAATTTCCTGCTGAAGAAAAGCAGTCATTTCATTGAAGGCTAAGGAAAAGACAAGATGTATCTTATCTCAGATATCGCTGGGATAAATATGATAAAGTTAATTACTTGGCCACCTGAATTCAATACATAAATCATAAGATAGCTTGGTTGACTTGTGATTGGTAATCTCTTATAAATATATTTATTTATTCATATTTGTGTCACTAAGAAATGTGCATGCCTTTGGGAGGAAAAAAAAAACATACTTGGGTTTAGTTACTCTTATTTATACAAATATATGCAGATTTAAACAGTTTATGTGGAATTTAAAGATAAATTGCATCAGGTTCTCCAGATGCTGGAAATAACTTACTTTGCCTGTCCTGCAGCATTACTATTTGTTTATAATTTCAAAGTTCACAAGGTAATTGCTTCATTATCTGTTCATCTAATTTCACAGAGAAATGACAATTCCTAGCTGCTGAGGTCATGGCCCATCAAAAATTATACCGTCTCTAATTTTATATCTGATCTCTGGTAGATCTTAATTTGCTTATCTCAGTTCTCATATATCGACTAAATTGCTGAATTCTATTAAAATCTCCACCAGCTGCCCAAGATTTAAGACTGAACTACTGAATTGAGACTTATTGAATTATTAAGACATTATTGCCAATGTGAGCCACTAAAACAATAATTAAAATATACAAGATTAATATGCCTTTTGGTTTTCCTGTATACCATTTGAATTCAATCTGAATGTGGCTCTGTACACACATACATAAAATATCCTATCACCTCAGTTAGCATGACAAAAACATGTCTCTCTAGATTTTTTTTCCTTTATACAGTTACACTGACCTTAGCTGCAAGAGCTTTAAGAAAGGTAATATTAAAATCATCGTGCAAATTTTCTTGGGTGGATAGTGTAATATCTTTCAAGTTGTATTTTCCTATATAATGCTTCAAATTGAACCCTCTGAAATCTTATTCTGCTGTACATACTGAAGATTGCTTTCACAGAAGAGTCATATTTAATACTGTATTTAGCTTCCTACTCTAATCTCTGAGTATGTCCATGTTCCCTATGCAAAGAGAATGGCAGATACTCTGGTGTGATGGTCACTCTTGGATTCAGGGATTCAGGGTTTCCATTTTTGGCACTACTGCCACGTTTCTGTCACTGGAAGAGGGAAGGAGTTTGCACAAGCAGACAAAACCAGTATTTAATAAATCCCTGTTGACCAATCATTGCTTGGTCTGGCAGGTCATTGGGAAATTTGACCTCTTCACATCCCCCTTCATCCTCTTGCATCCTCGCTGAGTGAGACTGTTGACCCCTAGGAGATCCCACTTGAATAGATAGCTCCCCAAAAGTATTATCTTACTCTGCTACCGTATCACAGTGCTAAGTGCTATACTTTTCTACTTCTCTTTTCACAAACCTCTTGCTTCTGACAGCAGTTGCATCTCCACCACCATTGGGATCTCAGCAGTTAAAAGGACTATCAGCATAAGTGAGAGGCAGTGGTAGTTGCTGCGTCTTCTTCACTACTCACAAATCTCTAAGTTTGGAGACAAGTGTGTTGCAGCTAGATTTGTAGTCCCAAGTGCCTGTTGACCAGCGCCTCTGCTTCACCACTTCGTCACAGCAAAACTAAAATAAAGCACGCATCTGTAAAGATCATTCCTTTCTGAAGAGCAGGTTCCCAAGGTGACATGCAGCCTTATCATGTCGTACTAGAGCACAAAGGTAGTCTCTAAATGAAAGATGTAATAGAGAAAACAGATCTTCTAAATATACCCAGAAAGACTGATTCTTCACTGGAGGAAAGATTTAACTTCTCATTACCATTTTTCTTACATGGCAGAAATACACTCAAAATCAAATAATTTTGAAGCATTCATCACCAAAGGGGGGGGGAGACAAAAGATGCTTACCAGCACCTCCCACAGTGCTGCTAACTGGGTGTGCACGGAGGTCGAGAGATGATTAATCACAGGGCTGAAAGATCAGGTTTTCATAAGCTGTTTTAGATATCCTTGGTACTTCATCATCAGCTTGGTACTGTGCAACAGAAAGTCAGGCATCAGAATCCATGCACCCTGAGGTCACTTGCCTCTCATGCCTTGCTGGAGGTAGAACTTTGATTGCTTTTGTTCTTGTAAGTCCTTTGGCAGTTTGTTCAAAATCTGTCACCACATCACTTTCTGTCTGTGACTTCACTTGTGCATCTCTCTAGTGATAGCCTCAGAAGTACCCTGTTACAATGCTCCACATTCAGGGTTTTCTGAAGCTTCAGGGAAGTGAGGAGACCCTGCTGCACGCTGGTTTGGGGGGCCAGGAAGGAAGGGAGGGAAAATATACTGCTGTGGCAAAGTGTTATTTACATCGCTTGTTGGTGCTCTGGGTAAGGAACCAAAGTCCTGTCACTGTGACTATGGAGTAGGAAGGAACACAAAAGGAAACAACAGTCCATCTGCCAAGGGTAGAAACTAATATAGAAAGGCACATGGGAGGTTACCGAAATAGCACATGCTACGATCACATCAAGGAGGCACTGAGACTGTATGGTGAACTTGCTGTGGTTTTAGATAGGATATGCTGTGTGCCAGCTTTTGTAGTGTTCTGCACATAAAAGCCTTAAGCATGGCCCTAATAAACTTTGTACAAAATAGCAACTATATTCCCCCCTTTCCCTTGGTCCCACAGTTTGGACCAGACCTAACATGAAGATAAACCAAGCTTTTAAGGGAATCATGAGGGAAGTCTCAGGTAAAATTTGCATCCCACAAAGCAGAATACATGTAGAGAGCTTATCTATAAATAATTTTAAGCTTCAAGCTTTTCCTCTTGGGTTCATTCTTCAGCTACGTAACATGGCTCATAATTAAAGCAAAGCAAAACAAAATTCCACTTGGCATTTGTGCTTCACCCTCATAACAAGAAAAAGAGGTTCTCAGCCTCATGGAAGTCTCATTTATTTGTGCTTGAAGCTACACCATGCAGGGCAATAGGTTCAAATATAAAGCTGCTTTTATTTCAGATGTATCTTTCATGAACACCATTTTCCAGTGCATCTAACAAGAGACTCATTCCATAAGAGTACTTAATTAAAACTGGGTGAATGTATATTGACTGGAAATCAATTTCTTTTTTGCTTCAGACTCTTTATGAGCAAGTACTCATTTCTATTAACGTATTCCTTAATGGAAGGTATTTGCCAACTAGTTTGGACATACTATTTTTGATGTCAAACTGTTCCATTTTGTCTGCTTGCTCTTCATGGTTCATAATTAGTCCTAAGTTACCAGACAATATTTGTGCTTCTTGATTCAATATATGAAACTTTTTAAACAAAAGATGACAAAACAATACCAAATACTGAATTAATGAATAACAAACACCACACTCCTGGTAAGAACCGTTTGATGAAAAATCACCTACACCAAGGAATCATGAATCATCCAGAACTCATGAACATTTTCAAGAGTATCTGGCAGTTGTTACAAACAACAAATAATACAGCTAAAGAACAGCCACAGAATGAAGCAAGCTTGTTTATTCAGAATTGTGTTGACGAACCTGTATTTCCTTTATCCAGTATTTATTGCCCCATAAAGATCTTCCTCCCCACTGCTACAAAAAGTTTTGAAGCATCTTCTTTCCTCTCACTCTGGCCTCAGACAATTACAAACAGCAGACGGTGTTGAGCCTAGCACAACACAATTTTTCAGAATCTGCTTTTATGTTACATGAATAATGTGGTACAGGTCTTCCCAGCAATGTGCACTTTCTTTACTGAGGTGATGAGTGAATCTGGCTGCTACCTCAGCAACCTGCTAGTTACAATTTAAATAATCTGCTATTTACATCAAGGGTCCTGCCTAGCAGTCTGATGAAAATACTTTTGATTGTATTGGGAACTTGAAGAAGGAGGCATGCAACTCCAGTGCCTGTTGTCTCCTCTTTACTTCACCTTTACCTTCTGTTTCACAATATCTGGTTGTCCTTTCTCATAATCTATTACTGTAAGAGTGAAGAGACAGAAGCTGCATGTTCTTACAGGGATTTTTGTTTGCTCTTTCTCCAAATTTTTCCTTCTTTTAACAACATAACAGCTTTTTCTGCCCTGAAATTTTGTTTTAGAAATCAGTGATCATAAGAATACATAAAAACATAAGAAAACCCATACTGAGTTAGATAAAAGGTCTGTGTAGCCTAGGCACCTGCCTCCCATCATATGCTAATAGCTCATGCCCAAGGAAGAATTAAGAGAGGCACATAGCAACACTGGCCCGGCAACCTCTCCTAACCTCAGGTGCCACCTGCTTTAAGGGCTTCCTGAAGCAGAGATGGTGCCTTTAATATTTAATAACCTTAATTAGTGTTTCTTCCAGTAACATGTCCAATTCCTTTTCAAACTTTGAGAACTTCAGGGTCCATCGCACCCTATGGCCAGGTGTTCCACAGCTCAACCATGGGCTGTGCCATGGGGCAATTCTCTACTTGGTTTGAACCTGGTCCACGCTAGTTTTATCTGATGTCCTGTAGTCCTTGTATACACAAACCTTTTATTCCTGTAGAAATAAATATTAGCTGACTTTTGTATAACAATATCAGATCACAAAGCATGTTGTCAGTGAGATCATTGTCATCTCTGTATTATCAAAGACAAACAGACAGTACAAGAATAGGCTGGGCGGAGGTGATAGCAGGGAAGCTGCCCAGTGCTCTAACATGAGGACTGTAACCATCGCTTTTCAGCATTAGTGATGCTTACAGCCAAAGACAGTCTCCCTAACATCGCCTCTCCCCTCAAAGCATACAAATTCCAAACCGTATTCAAATAACAACGTTCATTTATCTGCCCGGGAGGAGGCCAGGTTGTCTTGGGTCCTCTCAGGATGACTCTGGATGTCTGGCAGACTGGAAAGCACAGCAGAAGCACAGTGTGCTCCTTGCAGAGGAGACAGAGCAGAGAGACCTGAGCCCACTTACACACGGGCATGGATCCACCTGTCAAACCCTCTGGGCAGCAAAGCTGATGAAGACCAGATCCTGCACTGCCAGTACGCATTAAGGCATCAGCTATGAAGTAGCCCAGATCCTGAAAAGACTTCCCTAGGTCTGTTCAACTGGGTAAAGGTAACCTGTGCACAGGGCTCATCTATCAGAGCCTGAATACGTGTGAAATCTTCAGGGCTGGGTCGGTATGCCCCTCTGTGTTCAAAGACTGCCAGACATGTCCTCTGACAATATAAAGTAGCAACTAAGGTTTATTCAGCCTCAGATCTGACTGGAAAATTTCCAAGGGTAAGTTTTCCAAAATCTGCAAAGTGCCATTGTTTGAAATGAAACATCTCACAAAACCATAGAGCTGGCTGCAGCATATTCAGGATGCTGTCAATGGCCAGAGCAAAAGAGGTCAAAGCAAGAAACCCCACCACAGAAGAGCTAGTAACCTTATGATTAGGCCACAGGAAAGACCTAGGCATTTGCCCCAGTTCTGAACGGGGGAGGAGGTTTGAACCAGCATTTCCTTAGTAGCCAGCATATTGCCTGCTCTGTGAACAGAAGCTCCGTTGCTGGCAATTGCTTTTCACAAGATGCTGAGAAGATTTGGCTCAAAAGGACAGCAAGTGGGCCAAGACTGAATAAGAAAATCAGGTAATAACTAGGACATGCATAAAGCCATTCAGGCTGAAATACTTTCCTTATCCTTGGGAAAAAAAAAGACTTTTCTGTGTAGGTTTTAACCAGTTCATTGTAAGCCATCAAAAGAAGATATACCTAAGCAAACATGAGTCATGCCAGTCTTAGTGTTGTATATTAAATAAAACAGTTCCCACTATGTGCACATTGTGTAATATTGCTGAAAAAGTGTCAAGGGATGGACATCCTACCAAGCACCATTATATCCCCTTGATGAGGTGTCTCCTATTTAATTTCTCTAGGATCCTACTGCTGGAAATGTTATTGGTCTGATTAGGCCTGTTTACAAGTTAGCCATTTTCTGCAGATCCAAAGAGGAACATGTTTTGGAAATCTATGATTAAAGCTATTTGCTTTAACTTAGATGTTGATACTACTTGTGATGTAGTGCCTGCCATAATTCTAAGGTATTCCCTGCAGAGATAAATCTGGAGGAAATGAGTATTTTATCCAGAGCTTGCCATGGAAAATTACAAATGCATAAAAATCAATCTTTGTAGCTTAAACTATATGAACAGTGCGGGATCTTAATTCTATACAGTTGTGTGGAATTTGTTTTTATGTAGATTGCACTTCATCTTGTTAACTACCATCATATAAACAACATCATTAGTATTCTGAAAGATTGTATTAATAAAACAAGTATATAATATTGTGTTGCTTTATCTGTGCTCAGAAATTACTATCATTTTAATTTTATATGGGAGTGCAACTATTGCTGCCATATTACTATACTTGGACCAGATTCTGCTGCTGCCTTGCCCTTGAAAACAATCCACTAGCCTGGCTGCAAATCTCAAAGAAAGGATTTTGCACTTGGACAAACACCGCTTTGGTCAGAAGGAAAGAATAACTAAATTTTTTACTACTGTCTCAGAAGCTAAAAGTCACTTTAGTGCCCAGGCAAGTGCTTCTGCTCTTTGGGGCAGGTGAAACCAGATAAATCAATTGCATAAATTCAGCAGCTTCTCTTAGCTAATTCATATGAGCAAGGTCCATCCCACTAACTGGAAGCTGGAAAATCCTGCTCTATGTCTGCACAGAACTAATTGGTTTGCAGCAATTTTCATGCATTTTTCATTTTAAACAAATCTCTGAAGTCTCATAAATCTAGGTTTGCCATGTTTCTAAAGCTACAGACCTCCCAATTTGTACTCTAATTATGTTTTGTTATTGTTATTATCAGCTTATTCTTGCTATGAATGTTTTTGTATCACTTGAAATTGATGTTAATACTCCCTGACATACAGCCTGACATATATTAAGAATGCAGAAAATGAAATGACAGAACTAATTAAAAATCCATCTGTTCAGTTAATTTAGAGGTGTGCCAAACAGTTCAAATGAGACTTGGTCAGCAGCAAATCACATCCACCTGTACCATTTGCTTAGCTGTTACTGTCCTGAGTAATGTTATTTCCTTAGAAACACCCCTACTATTCAGTTCAGAGACTGCACACTGAGCGGTGAGAGCATGAAAAGCACAGCTATTACTCTTGAACAGAAATACTACACGTAAAAATGTAGTATGAGCCTACTAAATGAAAAAAAGACATACGACAAAATGCTGTATATCATGTTGACTCACTCCATTAATTGTAATGACTGTGCCTCCAAGACACGGAACAATCACATCAGTATTACCTACAGAGATATTGCAGCTCTCTATCCAGGAAAAATTTCCCCCTTAATGTCAATGGTCTGTGCTTTTCTCTCCTGTAAGCCCATCAAAGTTAATAGAGTTGTACCAAGAATACATTTGGTCCCATCTGATTATGGCACACTGAACATGTTATCTTATAGCCTGGCTGCTGTGTTATTGCTTTACATGCAAAACCCATAATAATTCAAAAAGCATTGAACTGGCAAGCTAGGTCTTTTTTCTTTTAAAAAGAAAGGAAAATAAGCATGTCTCAGGCTGGTGAGCAGCAGTCTGTCATGTGGCAGAACTATATTATCACAGATTAGGTATATTTCTTCTGTACCAAAGAAATTTTGCTGGAATAAGAAAAGCATCTGTATGTAAAATAAGCTACTCAGCATTTTCTTCCTGATCATTCTGCAGTCAGCCTCCCTCCAGCACGTACCACTTGGATTTGTATTCCAGACTCCAGAGAAGGCAGTGTGCACGCACTCCCACGCACAGAGGGACTCCCTTAGCTGGTCACTTTGACTTTTGAAAGCTGCAACCAGTGGACAACTTTAAAGAGTTTAAAGCAGACAGCTTCAATGGAAGGCAAAGCAGACAGCAGCCACCTGCTTTTAGCATGAAACTAACAAAATGGACATTAAGGAACAGCAAAACAGCAGTTTCAATGACATGAACCAAGTATTTCTCACCAGCAAAAACTTTTGCCATTTCCTGTGCTCAGCATGGTTTCAGGTCAGTAGTTTTATTACTGTTCCCCAACTTCTAATTTTTGTTTACACAGGGTCCTTCTGGTACGCTCAGGAATCTAACAAGCAACGACAAAAGAATAAGCAAGTGCGAAGACCCTGCAAGCTGCAGTAGAGCCAGGAAGGGGAAGCCCACCAGAACCAAGACCTCAGGGTACCAGCTGCCATGGACAGGCATGGAGTCATTCATGGAGCAACTTGCATTTTACCTCCTAAACATGGACATTAGGAAGGACCTTCAAGGATGCACACCCTTCGGCATGCTTTTCTACATTGCTACAATCAAGAGAATGAGTACCTGGTCAAGGAAGCAGCGGGGAAGGGGGAGGCAGAGAGCAGAGCTGGCTGAAGGCCACAGTGTCAGTGTGGGCAGGCACAACCCAGAAGGCCCTGAGGGAGGGATGGAAAAACCCTTTTACTGACAGAGATCTGGGGACTTTAAAACTCATGACGTAGCAATGGCAGGGAAGGCATTAAGAGGAAAGTGAGCAAGAGAGATGAGCAAAAAAGGCTGGACAAGCTAAAGTAGACAGAGAGATGGGAAGCAGGACCCTAGCAAGGTCCCTGAGTGAGTGAGAACACACCTGCTGGTAATCCTTCAGCTGCAGTGAGAGGATTTCTCTCCTGTTTATTCCAAAATCACTAAGGGGAGGATACATCTCTAGCTATATTAAGCCTGCAAAAGTGTGATGTCCTATTCTATAAAGCTTTTTATTAGGGAGAGGGGCGTTCATTTCAGAAGCATTCACTGAGCAAGGAAGCAACATGCCAGAAACCATATTTCACTAATTCACTGGGTACCGGTTATTGTATGTTCAGCTGATGTCTGGGATAGCAGGAAGCTGGCTATGCACAGAGGTGTAAGAGAGGCTAGAGAGAAATGCCATATTGATCCCAAAATGTGGGATCCGATCAGCACTTTAGTTATCTTCTATTGTCAACAGAAATAATCATTTATCGTCCTGTTCAGTGACAGCAACTCATTGAGAGACAAAAAAAAAGTCTCACAACTGATTTATCTCTCTCACTAGAATAAATTTAAACTCCAGCAACCAGCTGGGGGGGCATCACTATTATTGACTAGCAAAAGACAAGTTGCTAAAACTCTAGGTTCCAAAAAAAATGTAATGATCTGTCAGTCATCTGAAAAATAGCATCTCAGCTTGCCCTCTGTGTGTAATGTGGCTTTTTGGGATTGAAAGGGACAGATTTACTAGATGCTGCTGCCTTTGGGACCATTTTCTTAGACAGTCCTATGGGAACCTCATCTAAAGTTACAGCTATACCTTGGTGTTTCTGCTCCAAGCCATAGCTCCTACTATATAGTCAACTATCCTTAGGATTTCCGCAGTAAAGGAGATAAGGCTGTGACCGTGAATAATCTTTTCTGGGCTTTCTCTGCACAGTTTTGGGGCAGAGCTGACCCCAGCCTGTTCTTACAGACCCACACCAAGAGCCAGCTGTGAGAGCATATGGCTGGGCTATGGGAGACGTCATTTTAGAGAAGGGTCTTCACCCCAAGCACTGAAATTCAGAGGTGATTGCTTTAACCACGAGGAAACAGGGAGAGCACTGAGTTTGCACTCTCAATGCCCAGTGTGGAAGATGTCCCTGTTCATATAACATGTTAATGAGCTTGAGCGGAAAAAAACAGGCTGATTCTGTTTTGGCTAGTGGGGTAGATCCAGGCTCCCAAGCATCTGACCTGGTAAATATTTTGCTCAAAACGGGAGAGCTTCGGTGTTTAGGCTGACTCCAGGCTTTGGAGCTGGAACTAGTGGTAGCTACCAGCCCATCTGACTCTAAAGCTTTGTTAAGGCACAGGAAGGATGGGGAGAAAATGATTTTATATTTTAGAAGGTAAACCAATTAGTAGAGGTATAAGGACAAGGTGAAAACTCCATTTATAGAAGAGAGGATGGGACAGCTTAGTCAAGATTTAGGTGATGATCACTGAGCTTTATTGAGAAGTATTCAGTTATGTTTCCATGGGACCATCTTCCAAAAAAAATTCTTCCCCCTCCTAAAAAGATAAAATCAGTACACAATATATGTGCCGCTTTCCCACAGCAATAGCACTTTTAGCATTTCTCACCAATTCTAGGAAAAGATTTGCATGGTGACAAATCTGTAGTGTTTACATCCCCGGGGGGAAATTAGCATGGCATTATGATTTGTGTTAATATTTGGGTTATTTCCAAGTCAAGCATTTGCTTTTTTTTTTTTTAATGTGGGATAAATTAACTCCAATCAAATCAATAGTATGGGAATTGAATTGTTTTGTTGCTTTCAGTTAACTTACTTGATAACTGTTTTGTAATCTAGAAATCCTGTGTCCGAAATACCTATTATAAAGTTGTGAAGCTGAAGGGCTGCACTCGTAACAGCCCCAGTTTCCAGATTCCTTGAGCTCAGTGTTGTGCAGGGAGTTGATGTCTGACGGAACTTGAATGTTTCACTCATAAAAAAGCAACATCCATATTCACTGCTAGGAAGAGACTCCATTCAGTGAGCCAGTACTCCAGGAAAAAGTTGTCAAAGATTTAGATCTATCCTAGAGCATTCTCTGAGAATATTTCCTGCAATCACAGTTAGGTCAAGGCATCCACATCCATTACCTCATCTGATCTCAAATGCCATTTACAAGGGTTTCCAGGTTTGCATGCCAAGACCATTGAATTCTGACATCCTCTGAAACCCATTTAGAGAAGCCCCAGGTCTGAGGAAGCTGCAACCATCACTATTTTAGCCCAGACAATATTGTTAGATTTATAAAGTGGTTGTAAACCCATGAAACATTCTGAAAAGACAGATTCATGCCAGTTGAGTGAAGAACTGAGCTTGGGGTTTATTTAGCATATTATTCCCTGCAAATTGTTTCAACATTTTTCAAATATCGAGGAAAAGTTATTTCCCCTAAACTGCTGGAAAGTACCTTGCATTTTTGAAGCACAAGTGTACGGTATGCATATCTTTAGCCTTTGTACATTGTTGACATTGCTTCACATTTCTACATGGACTGATATCCAAGTTCCTCATTTTGTCTCTCTATATTTATACTGCACAGTCTAAAAAAATCTTGATGTTACTGTTATTAAATGTTAGATCCAATTTAACATTTACTCTCTGAAACATATTTATAGCAGCAAATAGGTTTTTTCTCTTCATTTATGCAACATTTTGCCTAATGAGCTAAAACTTACTGATTCATTTTATTTTATCGAATGAAGATATTCATATGCAACAAGAGTCATCTTGTTAAAAGGGTAAGCCTGGTAACCAAGATTCACTGAGCCAAGAACTAAAGGCTATGTGCATAGTAGTGTAATTTAGCATTCAGTCAATGGATATATGGTCAAAGCAAGTTACCTATCGCAAAGACAGCAGAGAGTGGTGAGGCAGGAAAAAGAGTGCGCTGCATATTTTGACTTAAACCTTCTTATGTTTCTTTCCTAGCACCTACATTCCTGACTGTAGCACATAGTGTATATTGAATTATAACCACAAAGCTATCGTTTCCTGTTTTAAAAGTCTCTCTCCAATTCTAGTGTCCACTTGTTAAAAAGCATAATGAAAAATTTAGGACAGAGAAGCACAAAAGACCAACTTCAGTATTTCTGAAATATATTCATATCTCAGACCAGAGAAAATGCCCTTCAGTGAAAGAACTCCATCAGTTTATACGATCAGAAAGAAACATAAGATGTGGCTTCACAACACAACCTTATCTCCTTTGCAGGGAAAGAAGAGAGTTAAGGAGGTGGTTCTTAATCAGATGAGAAAGGGCCAATACCTGGAAGCTGATACTCAACAAATTTGTATTTGAACTAAGATGTTCCTTGAAAATTGATCAACTATTGGAACAAATTTCAAGGAGAGGGGACTTCACCCTCACTTGTAATCACTGTCAAGCAGAACATCATTGCTCAGAGGGATGCCTGGAGGCACCCCACAGTGCCCACCACCCTCCTGAGAGCACACAGACCACCTCCACACTACATGCTGCTGCCCTAGAAGCACACCTCAGCATCCTGCTGCTGGGGGGCAGACTCACCTACAACAGTTTCAAAGCACAGGTGGAGCAAATTTCAGCCTGCCACTCAACAAAGCAACGTATCTTTCATCAAACACAAGTTATTCAGCTCAATACAGCGAAGGGAAACTAGACAAAACATAATACTCTGATATTCAGAGGTCAGGCAGCAGGGCTTCCCGTCAGCCTCAGTGCACAGCTAATACCTGCCATATGCTAGCTCTTTCACAGAAGTGTGCCCTGCAGTACAGCAAAATACTTACGTCACCCACCACTTCCATACTGGAGTATTGTCCAAGCATTTCTGGCGCTTCATAAACTATAGCTAAGCAGCAGAAGGGTTATACAGATTTCACAGGCTGCAGAACAGTTGAGTAGCTTGCCCAAAGTCACAGATGTCTAAACAAAGAATTTACAAGAAAGCTTTCTAATCCCAATGTGGAGAAGTCAACCCTAAAACCGCAATGTCCCGATTATAATATAGAAACACTAAACATGCAGAGGGGATGAGCAAGCTAATTCCTTGGGACTCATCTGCTGAAGCTTTCCCTCTGGGTGAATTTCTGCCCAATTCTTTCTGTTCCATAGACTATTTAAGTGGAAGCTGGCATATTTCCAGGCAGAACCTGACTGCAAATGTAGATTTTATTTTTTTTAAAAGGTGATGGAAAATTGGAGCTTGAGAACACTGGGCTAGATCCATAAGGGTGGAAGTTTGCTATAATTGCTGACTTGGAGAGCTAAAACGTAGACAAACTGAAGTCTAAAGCGGGGGCTTTTTCAATTCATTGCAATGTGAAAAAGGCAGTTCGTCTACTGTGCTAAGGAGATATTCAACTCTGTCTCTGCTGCAGTTTGCTTCTTTGCAAAAACCCAGAATAAACCTCACTAACCACAGCCAGGTGAAAATTTTGCACTATCCTGTAACATTTGGGTTCCAGGATTTCACATGATGGAAGGGGAAGTCTAACAAAACTTAGATCTTGTTTCCAGCTGTGAGAACGCTGAGTTTAAGTTTGGGCAAGACACTTGAAACACAAGTGTTGGTCCTTGGTAACTAAGCTAGGCTCCTAGGCAGTTTCCTGTGGTTTCAAGGTTAGACCTAAATCTAAACTAACACTGTTAATTTTTGAGAAACACATTATAAAGCTTAAACAGGTTGTGGGTTGGAGCCTCAAATGGTGTTTGCTTAAAGTATTCTGGGATCCTCAGTAAACCGACACCAGGGAAGTGTACCGTATCACTCTTTACTCCCATTTTGGTAATATTTAAGCTTGCATTCATTTTACACTATTTAAAAATACATATCCCCTGATGCTTTTATTGTTAAATATTCAGCCCAACCGAGTATTCCTTAGACAGATAATTGATCATTTTACAGTACTGTGTTTAGATCAGAGAAATTAACAACATCAAATTGCAGCCTAAAGTGATTTATACATTTGAATTCCTGACCATATTCAAGCCTATTACAGGGACAGATTTGATCATCCTCCTGTTTCATTGCTGTAAAAATATGCATTTCATTGTCTTACTGGAAGTTTTCGCCAAGAAGCAACTCTTCAACCAGGGATTCCTAAACGTGAGACCAATGGACTTCTGCTTACCCTCAGAATGTCCCATGGACCACAATGCAGCCTCATCATCCAAATTTTAATTTAAAAAAAAAAATCAATTTTTTCTGTTCTGTGTGGTTCCATAAGCCATGTTACCACAGCCTGCTGGCTCTGTTAGGGAGACAGCACTATGAGTAAGATCAATAGCATTAGTATTCTTGACAGCCTTCAGGTTTTTGTTTCTAAAAGAGGGGGAGAGCGGGTTTTCCCCATACAGGGTGGTTTTCCCTGTTTTGATGATGCGTCCTCATGCTGGTCCTTGTGCTCCTTTCCTTATCCCGCTCCTTTATTTTTTCCAACAAATAATGATACAAGCAAAGAGCTACACAGCAATGATTCCCTACCAAAAAAGTTGTCCATGCAAAATTCTTGAAGTATCTTGAGATACCTCCCCCACCCTTTTTTCCTCTTGCCAATTATGATGTACTAAGATTAAAGTGATTCTTTTTTTCTTTGAAGAGATGAATGTGTTTTCCCACTTTACTAATTACAAGATGATACATGAGGCAGAAAGCCTTGCAAGAGGTAGCACAGCATGCAAGTGCAGATGAATAATAATTAGGCTCACATGTTTTAGAAATTAAGATTTTTATTAGAAGGCTGTTATTTGAAAGTTTTAGTACTGTGTGTAAATGCAGTTAATGTAAGTGGGCTTTTTTTTAAAAAAAAAAAAATCAACCAAGTCCTGCTTATAATGTAAGGGCCTCAACTAACTCTCAGTAAATTCAAAGATTTCCACTGACTTCAAAGGGAGTTAACTCAAGCCCTAGAAAAAGGATTTGTAAAAGTGATTAGTGTCAGGGCTTTGTTTTAGAGCTAAATTGTAACTAACCACAAAAAATAGTTTTATTATAAAGATTTAATATGCATCTGGGAATAAGAATTTCTCTTCCAGTTATTGTAAGACACCCAACGCTGAGGGAGAAAGGGGACTCCTATCACTTTACTCCCTAGAAAGATAACTAACCAGATTATGCAAACCCATCTTTTCCAGCAAGGCATAAGACAACATGTATCCTTAGCTTCACTCATCTAAACTTAAAAAAATGAAACAACATTGCTGTCCCCAGGTGAAGTTCCTATAATAAATCCCCTCTATCCCTACATCCCAGTATGTACATGAATTATGAAGCTATTCAGCATGGCAGAAGGTTGATTAGACCAACCAGGAGCACTGGAGACTCTTGGTTTGGCTGTGCCGATCCAAATTGCCCTTCTGGCTTTAAGCTACCAATTCTCTGACTGGAGTTAGATATTCCTCAGTTATGAACAGTATCCTCACCATGCCCATTTCAGGCACTGCATCTCTTACCTTCCCATTCTCCTTCAGTCTTGTATAGATCAAGCTCAAGCTTCACTATTAATTTAATCCCCTTATCCGGCACCCAGATCTGTACCTGCAGGGAAACATACAGGTCTCCGTAAAGATTGCAAGGTCCACCAACAGTGAGTAGATTCTAGGACTAGGGACTCAAATATTATTGCTTTAAGCCAAGCCTACCTTTTAGCATTAAAGAAATGGTTGCCTGGCAGTTTCTTAACTAAAAGACCTTGAGAAACATAGATGAATTTAAAAATGCTGTAAAAAACCCCGTATCTGAGCAACCAAGACAGCATTTGCGATTATGGAAAGTTCACAAGTTATGAGTTATGTGTGTAATCAGTGAAAGTTTAAATTGTCAGTATGGACATATTCAGTCTGCAACCCATGGAGGGAACTCCTTCAAGCCTTGTATACCAACCCAAACCAACCTTAAACTAAGGAGGTCCGGCGCCGATACCGGTGTAATAGTGGCAGCACAGAGTTTGCTCAGAGTGCTCTTCGCGGACCACAGTGAAACGTGCGTTGCGACATGCAGTGTTACAAGCATCCACTCTAGTTTAAAACTAGGTGTGGGCAGACAGCACCTTTCAGAGCAGTACAGGTACAGGTGGCAACATATGATAAACTGCAGCTCTAACAGCGCTTTATTTATACTGTGAGAATTTCCAAGTATTTAGGGCTTTAAGTGTAAAAGAAAGTCTGGAAGCAAAAAGAAACAGCACAAATGATAGAAGTGTGCTTAAGCTACTGTGTTCAAGTCCAGGTTCAAGCCTTCTCAAATTCTGGTGATGTGTCAGCTTGGGATTTGGGTTCAGCTTAAAGATCCAGAAGTGACAGCGTGGGGAGCCGACCAGAGACTTGCAGCCATAGCGTAAGAGGAGCCGTAAGCCTGGTAACGCCGAGCAGCAGGCAGGGTAAAACGTCTGCGCTTGAACCTGAAAATGCTGGTGATGCCCATAGCTTTGAATATGCTTTTGTTGTAAAATCAGATTAGCATAGTAGTTCTCAAACACATTTCTTCCTAATAAGATCTCCAGAAACAGCATGACACTGACAAGTATGCTGACATAGAAGAGCTTTCTACCCACTGCTTCTTCGAAAGGAGATATTTAACTCTGTTGGGAATCAAGGGCTTCTCCATATCTGTTTGCAGTAGGTTAACTATTGATTTTAACTGCTTAAAGTTTAACAGAGCTTTAGTGAATTTCATATCGATCTATTAAACTTAATCATTATTGGTTTTATGGGTTCTGTTAAAACATATAGTGGCCAGGTGTCCCAGTCAATACCTATATACTGTTTTCAATTAACTCACTTCAGGGGAAAAAAAAACTATGGAACATATCACTGGATATTAATTTTGCTACTCCATGACTTGACAGCTTATGCAACTGACCAAATCAATTTTTAAAACCATGTAACACAGATGCAAACTTATCATTGAAATTCAGGATGAGTCTTCCCGTATTAACTGCTTAAGGTTGCGCTAAACATACAAAGCAATGCAAACACCAATAATCTGTTTTAGTTCATTCCCAGTTTCATTTTCTCAAAAGATTATGGTGTACACATTTGTTTGCACTGCATTGTGGATCCTTCATAAAAAGAGTTCTGAGCTTACCAAGAGGAATTAAAAAAAATGGTGTTACACATTGCAGCAGCCTTACCAATAACAGGAAAGAGAAGATTTGCTCAGTGTATAAATGTCTGCATGGCATGAGGGGAAGGAATCTTAATTTAAAAAGATGCAGTTCCAAAGTATTTTTTTTTTTTTAAGGTACCACATTTCTTTGTAACAAAGGAGAATAATTTCCATGAAAACCAGCAAAGATGGAAAAAAACATCCTTTTTTCTCATTCAGGACCACACTAATATTGTCAAAGATCTTTCTTACGGTTTATTTCAGCCAATGAAAGTGTGGCCTGCCAGTTTCACATCAAGCTTATCACAGCTGGTACCAATCATTCCTGTCCATCACAGCTGCAATAAACCTCAGTCATCCCCTGAAATCTAGAGAGAATGCTTTAATCATTTTACTGACTTCTGCTGGTGTTCTGGCACTGCAGCACTATTAAGAAAAGGAAAAGTTCTACAACTAGGTCAGATGTATTGTTGGCATAATAAATCAGTTTGTTTAAAACCTGGTTTTATTTTACTTTGCGGTTTTAGAAAGTGCTAATGGTACATACGTCAAACTTCAGTATTTAAAAAGCAACTCCTTCCTATTTTTCTTATTTCCTTTCCTTTTGCCAGATCATACATGTTTTGAGTTCCATGATGCAAATCCCCGTAGGCTGCTTCGTAATTGCATAACACATCATCTATTCAGAAGAGTTACTTGGACAATTGTAGTGGATGAAATCTAACGTAACCCTAACCTAGATTTTAAAATAGCTAGTTTCCAGAAGACTATTGTATTCACAGGTAGAGTGGGTGATACAGAAGGCATAAACCAAATTAAATGTATTTGCCAACACAATTTATCTATTCATGTTTTCAGAATGGCATTTTTAACTGCGTGAGTAAAACAAATCAAATTTTGTACCTACAATGCATTTTGCAAGTGAAGGAGGTGCCGGTTTGGTTTATAAGCCTGGAGGCAAACGTTACCCCAGTTAAAACAGAGTTAGAAAATATACTTGTGTAATTTACATGGAAAAGTTTGTGTTGCCAGCAAAAGAAATTAACTATCATGGAATATCCATTTCTTCAATAAGCCAAGGAGAGAAAGAAGTTCAGGAGTCAAGATCCACAGAGCTGACAGTAAATCCCAAAAACAGTGATTTAGCAAAGAAAAAAATCCACTCCCCTTTTTTTTTTTAGGAGATGAGTTACTAGGGTTTTGATGGCAGATACATCAGACACATGTTCCAGTAAATTCATTTTGCCTAACTTCCATAGTAAGAAAATGGACAAAACAAGAGCTAGCTCCACTAGTTAAAGGTCTCCTTTAATTCTCTAAGCTATGATTAGGCATTAGATTTCTCTTTTTTTATTATGTTTTGTGTACATTTTATAATATCTGTTCTGCAGCTGGCTTTCTTAGCTGTTGTGTTACATTTTTATGTTCATTTAATCAGGAGCTAAAGTGAACGAAATGATAAAAAGTTCCATACCCCCATGTTTTCTGTAGGGAGAAGACCATACTGCACAAACCAGAAAGCCAAAAAGTCAAACAAACAGAACAGCCATCATCATTCAAAGCTCGGAGTCTATCAAGTTTTTTTAAATAGACTTTCATCATGAACTAAAAACTCAGTTCTCGTATTACCTTCTGAGGAGTTCAGAATGGGTGTGGGTTTCTCTGTAGCTTGGAAACCACCCTCAATGTCCTAAAAATGTGGAAATTGCTTATCTGAAAAGGATTACAGCTTCCATGGCAGATCTAGGAGGCAATGAGGTATCAGTGCATTAACTCCTGTTAATGTAGGACACCAGTTATTAATGCAACACAACCTACTGGTTTCATAATAATGGTTCTTTCAGTTTGATTTTCACAATTTTACAACTAAAACATTTATATCGCTAAGTATGAAGAGAAATTTTAAATTAATATTCCTAAATAAACAAACTTACAAGAGGGAAATAAAAGGACCAAGTAAATTCTTCTGGTTACCAGAGGAAAATAAAAGCACAATAGAGTTGACTAATATGGAAAAAAGGACCAACTTTATTTGGTAGGGTTCCACTCTGAAAGGCATTGATCATATCTGAATTTAGAAAAACCCTATTGGAGCTGAATGCGAAGGATGTGAATTGGTTGTTGATGTGAATTGGTTGTTGCAGTAAGAGATTTGAATGTTATAATCATGGCAGACTACTTATGTCTTTCTCAAAGACAAAGCTTCCAAAGCTCATGATATTTGTGGGGGTTTGTCAACAAACAAACAAGCCCCTCATGATATGATACCTATCAAGGTCATAGAAGTTACTGGAGGAAATGGGGGACAAGCCAAAGAAGTTTCTGAGGAAAAGGCCCAGAGAGAGTTTTATAAAGGGTTTCTTGGACAAACATCCAGTTCTACACACAAGCCTTTTTAGGTAAATACAATCACAGGGCCATAATAAATATATGAAATAGAGGATGTTTAACTGATGCATGAATAAGGCATGTAAAATTTTTAAGCCAGGCTGAGACTCTAATTCCCCTTACAAAAGGAAACCAGACAGCAGGCACAAGAAAAATGACTGTCAGTAGTGGAAAAGGGCATTTGAAGACTCATGGACGAGCTTTTGCAAATAAACTATTGAATTAACAGGCTTTCTCTTTTCACCTACTCCTACAGCTGGATAACTTGTGAAAACACATCAACAGATGTGCATTTCTTGATTTTTAAAAAAAAAAAATGTGACAATAAGCTTATGCTTCCTTTTCCACCTCCTTCCACCTGTTCTGATCCCATCATAAAAAATATCGCATACTTTTTTTTAATGGTGCCACCAATTCCAGGAATCAAAACTGTTTGCTCGGAACTGAGACAGATCAGGCATATTTCCTCTTGCAGCCTAAGTTTTAAAGCCTTTTAAAGACAGCCAGATGGAAGATCAGGCATATAAATTAGATGATCTTTGGCCTATTTCAGAAAACAGTCACTCAACCTATCACAGAGAAACTCTCCAGATTATTTATTGGGATACTTGTCCCCTAACAAAAACATCAGCAAGCTTCTAATTGCGTTAGGTTCAGTTAAAAGGAAGTTCCAGGTTGGCTCCAGTGAGAAGGCAGCTGAAGTCTGCTCTGCATTTAGCAACCATGAACCACAAAAGAAAAATATACGCTTACATCTGTCTCCCAAGAGAGGAGGAAAAAAACGCTTCAGCCCCTATTAATGCTGATTACCTCCCTCTTTAAGGAGGCACTGCTTACAGCAAATGCAGCTGATGTGCTTATTACCCAAGGTGGCTTTCCTCCACATCCCTGCTGCAGGGCGGTGCCGCCTCTCCCGAAGGCGGCACACTACCCTCCTCGTGCACTAATGCAGACCCGCACCTTCCCCCCCACTTGGGTCTCATTTCGATCTCCCTGGAAGCTAGGCCAGCCTCCCCCAGCACAGCAGGTTACAGCAGCCTGGTAAGTCTGGTGCATGAGTTGGGGGTGCGGGACAGGCACGCTGCTGCAGTGCACCCACCAGGGCTGCATCACCTACTGGCAGCTGAACTGAAGGGAGCCTTGTTATAAGGTACAACCCACTCCTGCAGCCTGGCACCGCCCCTGCTACCCACCCCATGGTCTCCATCACACACTACTCAAAAGACAGATGCCATGAGGCTGTTAAGTATTGAGTTATGCATCATTAAGTAACCAGCAATAAGTAAAAGAAATACTTCATCTCCAGAACATAGAAACCTCTCTCCAGCATTATTGACGACTGCTTAAATCCCACATTGTCTACCCAAATAAACCAGGTGAAGATTTAGAGGTTTTTGCAGTATGAAAATCTACAAGAGAAAACAGACAAGCATAAATATTGCCTGCAAATCCCTGACATGCTGAGAGTAGCTCTTGGGACTGTAAGCAGCTCATATTGTGCTGCTCAAATAAACTGAGTCATCCCCTCTCTAGACACTGTTACCTAATTCAGCCTACATGATTTGACCTTGGAGTTCATAGAAGTACATTGGAAAAGAAAAGATCTCAGAGCGCCCATAAACCTAACAGAAAATTTCTGAGAGTTTTGAAGTGAAATTGCCTTTTTCTCTCTGGAGAAGAAATAGATCAGTTTGCGGGAGTCTTGTGTTTGCACACAGTTGCCATCACACTAGCTTTTTGCTTATGAGTGTACATTTGCAGGTATACAGCATATGTCTTACCAGCGAACAGCACTATGTCCTAAGTACGTTGACCCTGCCCGCAGCACTAAACTCTGACACAGTAGCAGGTACAGGATGGTGTAACACTGAAAGAGTGGGCAGAGTACATGGTGTGCAACACAGGTAAGATTCAAACCATTCATTTGCCATGTAAAAATGCTTCTTTGGCATGAAATATTTACCCCTTAATTCAACTTATAAAATGGTTGATTCTCTACATAACCTCTAGAGTCTTGCTTTAAAATATTTCTATTTATAGCTGAAATGCACAGCCATCTGATTAGGCAAATCCACATTCATTTCTACTCACCACAAACCTCAACATGACCTGTCTTACCCCTACTCCTCCTACCTTCAGTCAAAAGTCAATAGGGTTCAGCTCAAAGCAGGCCTATAACATCTTTAAGGCGTTAACATTTTGGGACTCTTTTCTGCCCTTACAGAAGTCACGTTCTGTCCTGCTGTAGCTGGTTGTAACTACATAGCCCTGAAACACCACGTGTTGCCTGGCTCAAAATTTCAAACCTAAGTAAAACAAAAAGCTAGATGGAGAGCGTGTTTTCTATGATGGCATGAAAGGATGACAGGACAGCATTATATACCATTCGGTATACATACAGCCTTTTGCTTTAACTCAACACAGGCCAGACTTCTGTGTTTTCAGAAGGATACATGCAGAAGTAAACCTCAGGGCTAGGAAGACTGTGTTCTAACTAGCTAACAGTTCATACTATAAATGAGACCACATCCCACCTGGTTTGAATTAGCTTTTTGGTAAACAAACTTTTAATGCACAGAGATAACATTATAAGGGGTATCTGGAAACGTATGCATAACTAATGCAAAAGCTATTAAGCAGTTCTTCTGTTGGTGTGCTTCACAAAAGGTTCCCAACTTTGAGGTTGTTACATGAATGTCAGCATCCAGTGTCACATTTGTACCTGTATATTTTGCTTCTATGAGAGCACATTTCTCTCAATTCCACTTTCAGAAGTTGTATCTGAACCTCAAAAGCGTGATAACAATATACAGCATGGGTCACTTAGCTTAAGCAGAATCAGAAAACTTGAAGTCACATATAAAGACAGCATTACCCTTTTCCCGTAGGTCCACTGAAGTCAGGTCATAATGAATAAGGGACAAAAATAACTGGGAGGAGAATTATTACCTTCTGAAGGAGGACAGAATCCCAGCAGCAAACCAAACATTATCCACATGGGTAGCTGCTGTACTAAGGAAAACCAGAGTAGCACTTTCATCCAAGTAATGCAACTATCAAAACCTAATGCCAGACCCACAGAGCTGGGAAGGTAGGGGAGAACACCACCAGCATTCATAACATTCTCTCAGGCATCTGCATTTTATTAAAGCTCAGAGGATGGTCAGGTGTGATCTATCAAGTAGGCTGTCCGTAGTTAAACCCCATTAAGCAACTTCAGGAATTGCTATTAGGCACATTCATCAACTGCTGAGTGTTCTTTCTGAGTGTTTATGGAGTTTCCTATTTATCTGAATTTCACTGGTCTCTGCATACCCATAGGGAGAACATTCTAATTTCTTCAAGCCTCACAAATCCAAACACTTAATCCTATACTAAATAGAGCTTGTGGCTTACATTAAGACAAAAGCACAAGACAGGTTACCTGTGAGGATTATTGATGAGAACATTTTGGAGGAAGATTGGGATTTGGGTCATCCTCCTAAAGGGCAGGTATGATTTAGTCCTCCTTAACTTACATTAAATAGATGGGGGTCTCTCATCTGACCTTGAGCTTCTGCAATAATAGCAATTATACAGTCTTTCTTGATGGTTTGTTCATTGTCAATTTTGCTTTGTACTGGAAAGTTTTCCCTAATATCAAACTTACATTTTTGCCTCTCCACTTGAAGCCTTTGACTTCTTATCTTCCTCTGTAGATTAATCATCCATGACTGTAACATGCTTAACGTAGAAATTATATCTCCCCTTGATCATCTTATTTCTTGACCGGACATGCCCAACTCTGTTTTTTTCCTTGTACATTCTTATTTTCCAGACCATTTCCTAATGCTTTGCTATCTCTAAATTTTCTTCAATTTGTCTGTCTTTCAAAAAATGTGGCACCCATAATCAAGTAAGGAACTCCGTGAAGGCAATGAGTTCTCACTTGTAAAAGTGACAGTGTGGCATAATATCACTCTTGCTTTTCATATTATGCTGACACAGTGTTCACATGTTGTTTTGATCCATTATCATCCTCACTGCTCAAACATCTTTTCACTGTACATCTTATGGCTGATTGAAACTCAAAAGGTATCAAATGTGCGCTGTAGGTAGAGCTGTCAGAGGAACTGGTTGTCAGGATTTGATTCTAGAGAGAGCACACTGTCTCTGTCTTAGAAATGAACTGAAAGGGTGATGGAAAAAATAAGGTAGTTCATCAAGAACCATGAAGGTGTGGGAGACCTGCCAGTTATGAGATTATTTAGGAAGGAAGTAGAAAAGAAAACTGAAGAAGGAAGGGAAAAAACAAATGAAAAGGGCAAAGTTTAAATAAATCTAAACCAGGTAAAAATTCAGATTTGATTTGGGAGATAAGATACAAATTGTATGGGCTTATTAGGTTGATTAATTACCTCTTCCCCAGACCTTCCATCCAAATATGCCAACATCCCTGCTCACTCATGTTGTATTTACATATACAAGTACATATGATTGTTCCTTTGGAGTTCAGAGTACAGGTGCTTGTAAAATAAACCTCAAACATGGCATGGGAGACATTCATGTTTATTTTCTCTCAATTTCTATATTTTAGGTTCTCATATTATTGGTATTAAATCCCAGTCTTGTAAACTCAACCTGCTTCTGAGAATTCTAACCAAGGAAATTAAGGTTGTGCAGAATAAATTGAGATGTCACTTATACCACAGAGCCTCCATTGTCTTCAAGTTATGTTCTCAGTGACACCGAGCAAAATTTACAGCTGTGACTGAGTTAATAAGTCTTGCTGATGTGCAATGGAGCCCAGCCCTACCAGAATATTAGGAGAAAAAAGCAATATTTTTTTTTTGTTAGTGAAGTTAGCAGATAGAGACTTCAATGCAAAGATCTGCACTCAGGTCAAGGGAAGAAGAGGGAGCATTTTAGGCTCCCATTTTTCGAAACAAAAATGCGCTTGAAGATTTCATTTTACCTAATCTTACAATTTTTAGCCCATATCTCAAATTACTTAACAAGTGGCTGTATTTAAGTCATTCTCCCAAAGCGTGTTAAACTCCACCTTGATTTGCATTCTTTCTGAATTCAGTCCTCATTCTGTTCTCCAACTTTGTATTTCAGCAAGACGCTGCTGAAATTCAGACGCCGTGCGGTTTTCTCTAAATATTTTCTCTTCCACTTCAGTATTGTTTAAACAGACAGGTATGCATGCCTACTGCTGTTTCAAGACATTCAGTATCTTATTTTTGATCCGGCTGTGGGATAGCTCAAAGTCATGTGCACAAATCTTTAGCGTTCTAATTATTCATTGCAGAAAGTTCTTGCATCTTCTCTCAAAAGTTACACTGGCACGCTTAAGCAACTACAGTCACGTTCTGCTCTAGTGCAGGATCAAGCATGACAGGTTTGCAGTCAGAGTATACTGCTTTTCTTCTGTCAAAGCCCTCTATACAGCACACCTGGAAGCAAGGTCTTTTCTCTGATGGGTGACAGAAGCTTCAAATTCCCAGGTGTCCCACATGTTCCCAAGAGTCATTTCTTCCCTCGGAGGCAAGCCACCACCGACCTGGGGACTGCCAGTAGCTGATTTCCCTAAGACACATTGGTTAGGATCAATAGCAGTCACTATTAATTTGTGTAGAGTAAATTTTTATTCCTCAGCTGTTGCTAAACAAAAAGAGAAGAGAGCTCATTTCCTATTGTCTTTGCACTCTCTAGGCTGCACAGTGGATATGAGAGCATCTGGGCACTCCGCTTGCTGCTCAGGTGTGACAATGTGGAGGATCACCCCTCAGATCTTTCGGCCATCCGCCACATAAGTTTAGACAATAGCGTTTCCTGTGAATAAAGTCACAGGAACAGACTGTCGGCACGTGAATATCCACCACCTCGTACAGCATGGAGTTATCTGGGTCAGCAAGAAGAGAATCAGTAAAAGCAGCTCTGTTTTGAATTAAAGTTTATTGGAAATATTATCTCCATAAAAATCGTGACAGCTTCAACACACAAGGGAGAGATTTAGACTTATGTTTTTATTTCAGCTTCTTGTTACGAATCGTTTGTCGTGACCAGCTAATGGGCTGAAGGGAACTGTTGTCTCATATAGTGCTTTACTGTGGCTAAAGGCTTCACTCCAACTGTCTAACACATCCCTGTTGAGCTTCTCTGCCAGCTTTTGGACATAACATCAATGTTTTACTGGTATTTACTAGACTTGCTCAGAGAAGAGACAGATTTTAGGGGACCACACTCAGCATCCCATTTCACCTTATCAGTAATCATTCAAACATCACAGCTTGTGCCGTTATAATTGAGACAACTGTTTTTGTTTGCTTTCGTTTTGTTTTAAGGACTACCTTTCCCCAGGTACCTCTGTCTGGGCAGTACTTCACCAGGGCATTAACGCCCAGTTTGGGCTGCACTGTCACACTGCAGACAGTGCAATGGAGAGGCGCTGAAGGCAGCTTTCAGAAATGACTGAGACCATGAAAGACCTGGAAGTCACAGGGTCTTGTGAGAAAGTTTCCACCCCATCCCGAGCAGATTCAAGCCTGTAATTGCTACCAATGCAGGTTGGATCAGTTCAAAAACTGTCAGTGGCTTTTTGGGAGAGGCATGGGTTTCCGTGACTTTTTTAGAAATCTTGGAAACAGGCTTATAGCATGTTATTGCATGTACCTATGGTTTTCATGGTCTTGAGAGGAGAATTTGGGAGTTATAAAAGAGGAAAGTTATTTTTGCCCCCCATTGGAACTTTTTTGGGGAAACAACTCAGCCTCTGATCTGGAAGGTTAGGAGTTGATTGCGCCTGTGCTGTTCTCAGTGAAAATCTTTTCACTACCTCCAGTGAGCTAAAGATTGGGCCATAAATGAAAATAGTGTTGAAACATGGGAGGGTAATTAATGCGGACACTATTGATAAACTGGTCATTGGGGCTTTGATGAAAACTTACTACAAATCTTTAACTCTATAACTAACCTTTGCATCCTCCTGTTTCAGTTGTATCGTCACACACAAAGGACATATTCTTTACAGACTACTGGAACGGTCATTGTAATTTAGATGAAAATACGGTGTGAGGTCTGTAAGCAGTTGGTAGTGAGGGTGAGTCATTTACTACACATTCCCCTCCCCACATGGATATGAAAATAAATGTTCTGCATTGGAGTACTTGGCATATACAATTATGCTATTTACTCCGTCTTGCAGTCGCAACTGTTAGTCATTGTTCTCTTGATGGTTCCTTCAGTACATTCGCCTTTCACTAAAAAACATTTTCAGGCTTGCAGTTGTGGACACTCTTTTCCTCCTTCAAATATTCTGGTCAGGATTTTTAAGAGATCTTTAGGGATCAGGCCTCCAATATGAGAAGTGAGGAGAACTGCATACCTCACTTTCTTAAGCACCCTTGAAAATCCCACTCTTCACTCATGCGAGGACTAAAAGGTTAAAATAGATATGCTTTCAGCCCATAATCTTGCAAGTATTCATGTACACAAGATGAATTAGGCATGTGCAGAAGCATTTGCAGTATGTGGATTTAAATGGAGATTTGATTAGAAAAGGACCTTTATATATGCAAGGAAATGCCATTTTGAAGGAACATTTTAATACACTAGCGTGTCTGGGTTTCCTAGGTATTTAGCAATGGCAAAAGCCAAACTTTTTAGCTCTGGTATAGCTTTGGATTAGCAAGCAGGTCCTGCACACACATTGTATTTTATATACCGTGAACAGTTTCCTCTTTATTAATCCAGCATGCAAGGCTTTCATTTCTTACTGAGGCCCATCTTTTTATTTCTTGCAGATTTTAAAATCTGTTGTGTTGGCACTTTACTCTTGGAGACCACTGGTGTCATTTTCTCCAAATTGTTAGCGTAAACAGTCTGTAACTTGAGTAAGCCAAATGTGGGTGTATTAATCTTCCTAGTGCCAGCTAAGCAAGTCTGGCAAGGCACAGTTTAATTCTGATATCAGAAAAGTAGTAAATAATAATCTCCCCCCCCCCCTTTTTTTTTTAGTGCTGAAATACCCGGATCCTTGTAAGTATATTTGGTTCTTGTAAGTTAAAAGATGAATAGAAGATGAAGGAAATTCTTTTTATAATCATATACAGGAGCAAGGATGAGCAAGTTAGGAGAGGAAAAAGAACGGCGTAGAATATTTTAAATAGTGGTCAAAAAGGAGACTGGCATATCCAGACAGCTGGCATCATCAATGTGAGTTAAAGGCTGGCTCCATTACATCAAATAAAGCAACACATGACTTAATGAGCGTTCTGCAAGATTAATAAGCTAAAAACTGACTACTGTTAGACATCATTCAAGATATCTGCCACTCTCCTTAGGGAGAAGTCTGCCTCACAAGCCACTATGTCAACTTCAGCATATGGTTGTGTCCCGAGATGTCCTCCTGTACTGTGACCACGGGGCAGTCCAGGTCAGCTTCCTGTGGGACGCTCAAGCCAAGCCTGACTTTCAGAACTGAGGGTGTAATTCAAGTCTCAAAGCTTGCTCTGTATTAGCAGAAGGTGTGGTGGCAGATTTCCCACTCCTCGAGTTGAATGTCAGGAGCTGTTACTTCCACAGCAATGTTCTCCCTTCCCCTGCAGCACACAGATAGAGCTCACTGGGTTTCTGGATCAGAATAGATGGCACGGAGATGCAGGAGAGCAGGAGGCAGGGTGATGCCAAGGGAAGGATCCAAACTGTCCTGGCAGCAGCGTGCTTCAAACAAGAAAATATGGGGAGCCTTGGACAGTCAGTAATGCCATATTTACAAGGACGTTGCTGGGGCTTCAGGAACATACATGGACAACTTGCTACCCCCAAAACATTTGAAACATCCAGGGAGATTATCAGCACTCTGGAGCTGATGTCATGCTTTCTTCTAGGAGGGTAAACATCCCTCCTTGCATTCATAACCGGGGAGCAGAGAGAAGATCCCATCACATGCCCGTTCCAGCAAAGGTCACGTCATCTGAATCCCCGTGGAATTATTAAGGCAAGCCCTGTGTTTACGGGCTTTATGTTCATACTCCACGCTGTGCTTAAATGCTTTGCTGGGAGGGGGCCGGAGCTCCCTGCCATCTGAACATGGGTTACCAGAGAAAGGACAGCCTAACATAACACCAGCTTTAGCCTCATAAAAACATCATGGATCAATTCACCTACAGGCTTCAGTATGACCTCAAATAAATCACTTAGACCCCAAGCTTTTGAGATCCAGGCACTCTTAATTACTCTTGATGTGAACAGGGTGAAATGGGTTGCTCAGTACCCTACGATCCCCAAAGTTTCAGTATTTACATCTACTGAAGGGGTTTGCAGACACACAGAGTCCTGGATTTCTGTAATATGTTCTCCTTGACAGGAGATGATAAAATTCCTCGGGAAAATAGGGTTGAGTAATCCATCCCAGAAACTTTACACATAACAATAATTTACTACTGTGCTTTCAGGCTTCTCAGACACACACAGTCTTCCACCCCTTGGAAGAGTACTGATGTCAGTACTCTGTCAGAGCTCTGATGTTGCCATATGAGGTCAACAACACGTTTCAGAAAGGCTCTGAAATCTTTGCTCTGCTTTTTTTTTTTTTTTTTGTGAGAGGGAGGATCCTCCCTGGTCTGCAGCAGCCGTTCTTTACCTAGCAGAACAAAGTCCAGCTCCTTCCTTCCAGACCTAGGCAGCCAACTTAAACCTACTGCTCTCTGCTCCACACTAACAGCAGAGAATGCCATAGCTGCTGCTTTTCTCTGGGCAACAGAACAGCAGAGAGAAGAGTGGGAGGGACGCTGCTGAAACCTAGCAAAAGCATTTCTGGCTTTGTGCAAATAGGTAAACACACGCTTTCAAATTTTTAAAGTAAAATTTACTGTAGCTGCAAAGATGTTTGCTGTTAAAAGAAAGCATTGCCTTCTCCTGCTTGAAATCAATAATTAACATTGCATTTTCTCTGACATTCCTGAAATGAACACAGATAATCATATATACACAAACAACAATGATCTGTCAATCACAGGCCATCACTACTTGTTCTAGAAATGGACAAGGCCAAAATATGGGCCACGAGCCAGTAAGAAAAATAATACTGCAGGAAGCTTTAATGCTTACTGTAACCACAGCCTGAAGCATCAGCATTTCAGATATCAATAATTTACAGGAATAGATAATGGCAATAGCTTGGTTCAACTTCTCATATGCCCCACAGGAAATAAATTGACTCGGGTAACTGGAGTTACACTGCAGTGAGTTCTGAAATACCAAATTCTGTAAATTTGGGCCTAGTACTGTTTCTGATACTGCTAACAGACGTGAGGGTTGGGCTCAAGTCTGTTGATGTAAGGGAGAGTCTTGCCATTATTTGAACAGGCTTTTCACCGAGGCCCTTCATGGCATTTCTCAAGAGGCTTAAAGTACTAAACCAAATCATCAGCTTAGTCTTCAAAGAGAAATGCTTCACTTTGTCCATTTGCAAAAATTTAGCCACCTCTGGGATGTCAGGGAGCAAACATTAAACCCAGGTGAGACGTTATTGTCCCACTGGAATAAATGGGCATTTAATCATCGGTTCTGAGACTAATGTCCTATGGTGGCAACATACAAACACAGAAACAAAAGGAGGAGGATCCACAGGTGATTTAAGGAAAGTCTATACCCACTCTTCTCAAGTGAAAAGTAAAACGTACTTTAAAACTGAGAAATTTTAACATTGAGATAGAAGTACAGCAGCAGAAAGCTAACGTAATTGCTTTTTGTAGAAAAATTGCCATTTTTCTACAATGGCAATGTATTTTTAAATATCTTCAATTCTTTTTCTTTTAAATAAAATACGGTGAAATAATAGAACAAGAACAAAATGCTATCAAATTATAACGAAACCAGCTACTTTAATTCGCAGGTGACAGAACCAATACCACCTTCATGCTTTATTGAAATGTGTTATAGATGGGCTCAATTTCCTTATTCCCTCTGCTTCAGGACAGTTCACTATTTAAGACTGAGAAGTAACAGCGCAGTACAGCTTGGATTGGTACTGGGCAAAGGAAAGTCATTAGAACAAGCAAGAAGCTGAACGATAAAGAATCTATACAATGTCTTCATTTTCCATGTCTGACATAGCGGCACTTTTTACTAATCTGCTAATATCTATGTTCTCATCACTTTGAACCAAACTTACTTCTAAGTCCCAGGTCTCTTTTCTATTGATTTGTGTGGCACCCTGTTCAGGCTCCAAATAAGTGCCAACCCTACGCATTCAAATGCCAAGAGATTCAAATCAGTCGTGAGATTGTTTTTGAAATCATGAGATTCTAAATCAAATCAGACACTGTTTTTTTAATATATGATTAGGTGATGAATATATGATAGGTGATGCTATTTGCATGGGCAGCCTGAAATGGAGACCACTGTGTTCCTGACCACATTGGAGACCACTCCCTTTGAGAGCTGTAGATGTAGTCATCACTTGGTTTGGCTCCACTAGGGATGTAGGCTAAATTACTATAATCCACCATTTCTGCTAGATTTTTGTAAGTGCTTAGTGCCTGCAGTCAGGTCGGGTGTGTGAAAGAATCCAGCTGCAAATTAACCACTGGAGTATTTTCTAAAAGCAGTTATGTTACTGGGTGGTAAATGCATTTGAAAACGTGGGAAAAAGAGACAGGCTACAGAGCTTGACAGAGCCAAGGTGTGCATCCTCAGGGCTGGTCAGCACCCTCCTAACTCCACGCTTGTTCCCATCTCCACTTGTAGTCTGCCACCACAATTGAAAACAATGAGATCTAAGCACCTGTGAAGGAGCAACTCTCTCTTAGGTGTTCAGATAAGCTCTGAAATACTTTGAAAATCTGTCTCTAACGAAGAGTACAAGTCCTTTGAAAATCTAATGTACAAGAAATAAAGATCTCTGTCTCCCAGCCTCTCAGTGGAAGAAGTCAATAAAAAATGGGGTGGGGAACAGAGGTTTCACCTGGCCATTTGTTTTTAATCACAAAGGCGTCTTCTAATAAATCATCAGCTTAATTCAAACATGCTGAACTTACTTACATTTCACTTAATTTCCTTTCAAAGTTGTTACAGGTAATACAACAACATGGTCGTTGTTTTAACTCCACAGGGATGTTGTCCAGGCAGTATATTACAATATATGAAGTTAAAAAAGCCATGTTGCCAAATTTATATTATTATGTAATTTAGTTCCCAGTGCCATAAATCTCAGGTGGCAAGTTTAGCATTTTGAGCAATTCATCTGGAAAAGTGACAGTATATTTATTTCTACCTTATTTCTCCTCTGAGTTCACGTAATAGAAGTAACTGGAAAGCTATCGCGGACCTGTACTGTAATAAATACAGCACTGCATAAGATACTCAGAAGCCTGTGACAAGGCAAAAACATAAATGTAGTCCTCAATAAATCTCAGGTTTGGTATAGTACCTGTTGACCAATGCCATTTCCTCCGCTTAAATATTGTGCAAATGAATTCTGGGGCAGATTTACTGGTGAAGGGAGAGACTTGAGAAAGGGTTTCTAGTCCCAACCATTAATCTTAGTGGTGCAATGCCCTCTCTCTTTTTCAGATGACTCGGGGTAAGTCCAAAGCTACTTTACCAATTACACTGGGGCTCTACCTGCCCCTGGCATGTGATGTGCATCATAGATGTATATATCGTAGGCACATTATTCAGTGGCAGCTCGTGTTGTGCAATGCAGGTGGTACATATATATATTCAGTACTTTTTGCTGATTGGTATAAACTGACTGTCAGTAATTTTTTATTAGGAAGCTCCAACTTCACAAAATTGACATTATGACACCCATAATATTTTCATAATCTGTGAAGGCTAATAAGTGTTATTATGGAGTAAGCACTCCTGTCTTTTCATGAAGTGCTTGATAGAATTGGACCTTCTCTAGAGGTAGGATATGATTAATATAACCTCACCCACAGATCTAAGAATACTTTGATTATTTGCCCAGATAATTAAAGCTGTTTACTGGTGCCATGAAAGACCAATTTAAAGAGATTGTGAACCTTAGCCTAGGGAGCATTCAAGATTTCTGTAGCTTGTTACTGGCAAAGAGTGAATTTTAATACTAACATAATTATTTCATCATTATGAACATACTGAGGTTGGTACAGATGCCTTCTAAAAACGGGATTATGATCTAAGTGTGCTGCAGACATACAGAAAGCTGGCAGCTATTTCATGAGCTTGCCTCAAGGCTAGAAATAAATTATTCTTTAAGGAAATGTGGAACACTAACTATAACCTTTAAACAGCTAAGGGAATTATGTTAACAAAAATAAACATGCGCATGTATACAGCTTAGCAGAATGACCAAATTACTATCATTTGGGGCATCCAAACACATGTTAAGCTGTATGATTTCTTTCCTTGCAGGTTCTATATCACAGTTTTCTTTCTTAATACTAAGTTAATCAGTATTCTCTTAGGCCTCATGGGAGAATGAATTATTAGAGGCAGGGATGACAGACAAAAGGCACGGGGTGTAAAATCTTTGCACAGGGCTGGCAGGAAAAGAAGAGGATGCGTTATAGGGATATGTCTATGTTGGGAGGTTACACCTTTATCAGGTACAATGGAAATTTAGCTTGCATTATTTCTGTTCCTTTAACTCTCTTCATATTCAGAAGTAAGAGAGATTTTTTTGGTTCTGGGATTAACCAGAAGAGCTGTTGGGGACTGAGGAGGAGTGATATCGGCAGCCACTGCTTCTGAGACGGATGCTATGAGTTGCACGGATGACTTGCATTAACAGACTGAGTGGGTGCTCTTAATCCTCTTCAGTGCAATAGCCAAGGTTAGACAAAGTGACCAGTAAGCAACCTCTCGTGTCTTCACTTGGGCCACAGATTCAAGGTTTTCTGCATGTGTGCAGAACTAGTGATTGCCTTTGAATAAATAAATAAATAAATAAATAAATACATATTGATGCAGGACTGTAGAGAGGTCCGAAATGTCTGTCTGCACACTCAAACCTCTGCATACTTCTCGTGCCCTTTCAGGAGCCTTAGTTTTCACTGGTAGTGAAGGTCAACAGATTTTATATGGAAAGGTTTTTCCTTCCAGTTTACATTTTGTTATAGAACTAGCTGATACAGACAAACATCAAACCATTTTCTTTTTAAAGGCAAGAAAAGGAATGGAGGGAATCCAGACTAGCAGTTCATTCACAGTTCCAGTAGGACCTCTCATTTTCTCCTTCTAATTCTTGGCATAACCTTCAAAATGGGCTGTCACTACTGCCCAGTGGCAGGGAAAGGTCTGTGAAACAATATACTCCCATAGAGGGCAATTACATAGATAAAGAAAAAGGAAGCCAGAAACAGTACTCGATTAATGAGATATAAAATAGTGGAAAGGTGGCAAATATACATTTGAAGGGGAAAGTGTGAATTCATACGGGGCCCATTTGATCTGGTTTACACATCCACTGATATTTTAACAGGATGTTATTATATTATTATAATACCAAATTCCACTCAAGTATCACGTAGATCTATTACTTTTCTCATTAAAAAAAAACTTTGCAGGAAATAATTTTAAAATGTTCCTCAATTCAGGACACTGAATTTGGTCTTTGAAAGTGTTACGAATGAACTTGCTAAGGTAATATTTTGCCCCTCTTACTATGCCTGCCTCTATTTTGTTCAGCTGGGTATAGGATAGATGAAGCATAGTGGGCTACATGTTCTGTATTCTTGACAGCAGGAAACAAAACAGCAGGAAAAGAAACAAAACAAGAACCTGAGCTGTTAAGAAAATCAAGAAATCTCTGCTAAATGAGTCAGCAAGGTCTAGATCCTAGCTCTTCACACAGTCATGTGCAGAAGTGACTCTGTCACAAGAAATCCTTTTAAAGAATTACATTTTTAGGTAGAAGCATGAAAATAAAAAATAGGGGTTTAACACCATTTGATCTCTTCTCCAGCATACTCTAATGCTTTGCTAGGAAGGACTGACATGCCAGGATGCAAGCCCCTTTGATTTTAAAGTAAATAGGAAATGAGAAAAACAACAGAAACCATCCCTAACCTCTAATTGCAAAATCGACTTTTCCTTTTGTTCAGTTTAGTTAACATAAAATTAAAATCAGAGTGAGCTTCTGATACATGAAATGTATTAATTAGAGTAAGCTAAGGAGGTATCTGTCCTCAGAAGACCATATGGCTTAGAAGTAAGTAATTCCACATCACTGGTTTGCTGGCAATAATGGAGTGAGGCGGAAGAATGAATTAATTTTAAATCACATCCATAAGGGAATGGATTGTTCAGAATGTTCTTTGTGCCACACAATGACTGTAATTTTAAACTGCTAATACCTTACAATGAGACCCATAAATGGGTTATTTCTTGCCTTTCATGGGGCCAAATTCTGCTCTTTTGATGTTCTCGTGTAGCTGTTATTAAGATCAGTGGAAGTCGAGCCAACTTTTACAAGTGTGGGGTTTGTTTGAAGTCTATTTGGACATAGTCAGATAAAGCTGGGCTGCCCAGCTCAGCTGTTCCTCCCCACGTGCCACAAAGTGCATGCAGCATTGGGTTGTGCAAATAGGGGGCTCTTGCCTAACTGCTCTCTCTTCCCATCCATAAGCAGTCTTTTGGGTCAGGGCTTTGCCTTCACTTTCTTTTCTGCAATCCTGGTTAGCTTGGTGGATCACACTTTATCACAGATTGCCTGTGCTGGGGCCAACATGCCTGATGAGCAACTTCCCTGAAAAATGTAAAATGTGAGGATGTGTCCTGGAAGCATAGGATGCATCTGACAAGCTGAAAATACAGTTATTAATTTAAATAGTTCAAAGTATTGCACATCATTACCAGGAGAAGAAAGCTGTCGTTGTTTTGTTGCCTGTTATGCATTGTCCAGCCAAGCCAGAAGCCTTGATCTGCGGGATCAATAGGAGATTAAAATCCCCACTGTGTTGGGAGCTATGTTATTCACCAGCAGCATCTACCATGTTGGCTGATATTGGCTGATTTATATACGGGAGCACAGATACGGGCACTTAATTAAATACAACTGAATTACAATGACCATAACTTTGAAAGACTGAAACTTAAGGGATAGCACTGCACGGCTTCGGTATTTGCTTCCTAGTTTCAAGCCTCCCTGACCAGAGAGGCACCACATCGTGGCCCCAAGGGCAGCTGAGCGGAGGGTGTGAGCTGTGACGCACACAGGGTCAACCTGCCCTGACGTGATGACTGCCCACAACCTTGGCAAGGCATAGCCCACCCCTGGGGCTACAACCCAGATATGCAAAGGTAGTTACATGTCCTAAACCTCGCTGGTGTCACCAATGGGCAAGCCTCTCAAGGTCTAGATGCTGTTTAATCTACAAAAGGGTCTGCCAAACTACCTAAGGAGCACCTACAGCCATAACTGAAGCTCCACACATCCTGCTTAAGTTGCCAACTCACCCTGAAGACACCTGAAGCCCAGAGGCGCTCGATTTCTCGTTGGCAAAGGTCCCACAAATCCGCCGATGATGCCCTGAGCAGCTGTAGTCTGCAAACCAGGTGCTGCCTCGCTGATCCCGACTGATCGGCTGAGCTCCATACAAAATGAGAGGGGATGTGAGGCAGCCCTCCGCTTTCGGAAAACAGCTCTACAGCTAGAAAATTGGGATGTAGGAGACCTGGGTTAAATTCAGTCCTCTTTCTAAAGGGATCTGAGTCCACCTCTAGGCAACTGCTAGCCATTATACCATATAGTAGCCAACCACAGAACGTTAGTCATCTTCCCTGGCAGGACTGCTCCCTTTCCTGTGACCTACCTAAAATATCTAGACCACAACGAATGCTGTTTTAACTCTGAAAGCTACACTGTTTCACTTAGTATTAAACCAAATAAAGCATTTACTGGTGTGGGTAATGGCACTCAGGTTTCCCTGATCCACATTACTAAACAACAGAGCCCCTTTGTAAGATGAATATTTAATTTTTCCATGCCGGGCACAGGAGCTCCAATGAGAAGAACTCAGAGGAAATCACCTACTGTCAGAGGACAGAGTAATTCCTTTTGTACCACTGCAGGCAAAACTTTCAGGGGGAGGTTCTTTGGCTAAACCCTGCTAATGAATCAGCTGCACCTCTGTGCAGGTATGGCCTTGAGATCTCTACTCTTTTCTACAAAAGAAAAATGCAAGATCAGGATCATTAACTGTATTAATGTAGAGAAGTGGACAGAGAAAGACAGTATGATCTAGAGGGGGTCCATAGGAAACTGGAAGGAATTATACTGGTGCTTTCCCACATCATTAATTTTCGTGTTCAGGTGTATTCTCCTCTGAAGGCATTCATCAGCAATCATATACCATGCAATTGTGCTTTTTTTTCTTATATGGTATCAGAAAACATGCACCTGCACATTTCTTTTTCCTATATTGTTTTCCATGAAGTGCATTTGTAAAAGAATAGAATTGACTAGAAGAGCTCTCTGATGCTGTTAGTTCAGAGATAAGCATCCTACTCAGTTCCTTTCTGTAGCTAGCTGTGTCAAAATGATGGAAAGAGTAAGAACAACAGTGGCAGAAAGAAGTTTGATGGGGTAAAGGAACAGAACAGAAAAATTGGAAGAAGCTAAAAAAACCTCAATGGTCTTTGCATATATATAGGCAGTCTAGAAAACATTGTCCTAGTAGGAATATATCCATTGAAGTCTAATCAGACCCTGAAATTCTATCAACAACAGCCCAGAACAACAGCTAGGTCATAAGAAAGAAGATCAGCTCAATTTTTTGTGGTGCTCACTGAGACTGAAACTTCAGCTCATGTCCCATAAGCTGCAGAACCTAAATTACGATGGGGGTCTGCTCAAAAATGAGCAATACTTGTCTGCGTACAAGCAGTAAGCTCCACGAAGGATTTTAAACAAGTAGCTCTTCAGAAAGGGATCCCAAACACAACTACAGCATAGCGCGGTTGCAGGGGGAACGGGTGCCAGGGTGGATGAATGAGAGCCTGGTGTGTTGGGAGCACGTGTCTGAGCCCAGGGCAAGCTCAGCTCACAGAACGGCACTTGCCTCCTGCTTAGGACCGACTGACCTCGATCCCGCTGCTGTTGTGGGCTGCCCTCCCTTCTCTGTTTTCTGCCTTTGCAGCTCCCATGCAAAGCCAGTGAGAGACAAACCATTGAGGTCTGAAGCAGCTACTGTTTGTGTCAGTTGGTGTAAATTGCCAGAGGAGGAGGCAACCTGTGGATCCTCTGTTTCTCCCTCACCTATCTCTGCTTCACTCACTTCTTAGTTTTCCTTATGAATGTAATAAAGATTCGTCTTAGTGATCAGCTCCAGCCCAGTTCCACCAACAGAGAACCCTTCAGTTGCCAATTGCCTTTGTAAAGAAATTACCTCAGCCATGCCAAAATATGCGGGCAAAACAAGAGTGACTTGGTCTTAACCAGTTCTCTTTGTTCACAGTGAGATGACTACAGTGCCCTCTTTTCTTGGCAGGGCATCCCCACTTTTTTCCCAGAATCATTGTGGCACATGAAGGCTCTCCACAAAGAAGCAAGAGATGAAAAATGAGTCATGAAGGGACTGTCGTGGGCAGAGGTAATGGCCCTAATTCTCATTTGCCCTGAGGTTGCTTTATGTTCTGCTGCACATGTGAATGGACCTCAGAGTCTACCTGAAAAAAATAAATCTGTTCATACCACCTTGGCACTGCTAGGATGCTGTCAGTAGGTCATAACGTGAATTGAAACAGTCTGTCTGTCTTTCGGCTGGGACTTGCACTGTGTTTTGCTTTTACTGGGTGTAGGCAGTATCCTAATGGAAGAAGATTTTAACAGGACTGCACTGAGCAGCTCACGGAGAAACACAGACCCCTCCTGGAAGGGGAACAAAATGTCTCAAGTCTGGCTGTTGGAAAGGCACCCTGTATTCCCTGCCAGTGCTTACTTGACAGAAAAACTGCCAACCATAGCGGTCAAATGTGCAGTACTTCGACTTGCAGAATCTGTTGCTGCCACACTCTGCAAACACACTCTCCCCAAGCAGCAATTGCAGTAGATATTGTATCAACGTAGCAGCCAGCCCTAACAAACTTCTTCTTTGTTCCCAGATACACTTATTCAGCTGTCTTTGTTTTGCTCCACTGTAGTTTTACGTAAGAAAGCACAGAGAAGTTCAAATCCTCTGAAACTAGCCAGTGGTAGCGTGGTGTGGTGGTAAATAAAAGTGATGGCTGTTGGACAACCTTGATTCTGTCCCAGACCCTGACTTATTTTGGGACCGTATGCAAGTCATTTAATCACTTTGTGCACACTCTGCCTTTGCTTTGGCTGCTGAGACTGTCCTCTTCAAAAATGAGTCTGCATCTCCTGATTCTTGTTAAAACAGCACGATAAATAAACAAACAACAGTAATAAATGGCATTTCTTGAAAAGTAACTTAGCAACACAGGAGCAGATTGGATAAAACAAGGGCGCTCCTGTGCACTTTTACCAGGGGAGCAGTATGTACGAGCTAAGATGGATGTCATCCTCCCACTCTGTGAATTAGGATAGCTGCATCACATGAGAAAGGACTAGCAACCTGTGCTGCAACACTAGCCAGCCCTGGAGATGGTGGGGAGACTATTTAATAGCACTGTGCTTCAATATGCTGAGAGAGGTAAACACTTCTAGAGTAAAGTGCTGCTGCCACATGGTCCCCTCCTAGATGATGAGAGTTGAAGAATGGGCCCTTATTGTTGCTCTAGGTAACACGGCTGCTCTGAGTTATTACTAATCTTTACATGGTACCAGGAGTGCTGACACAAATCCAAAAGAAATTTTTAAAAGGCGGCCACAAAGATACAGCAGAAGAAAAAGATAACGGCTGGGACCTAAGTCAGAGGCAATCAAGCCTCCAGCTTCATTGCTTACTGTAGAAAATATGGACTGTAATTGGAAAAGTTTTAAGCTGTATCTCACAGCAATTTGTGCAACTGAGAAGCCTGATAAACACAAATTAGCCTTGCTTCTTACAATTTCAGAGTCATTATTGATCGTTCTAATGCATTACACAGATAAAATAAGAAGAAAAATGATGGCAACAGCATTTGGTATAATTATTTTTTTTTATCAACCCACAGAAGCTTTTATTTGGGGGAAATAAATACAACGCTGAAATGTTTTCTCATATTTCGGGTTTACATTTTCTGAGAGTAGATTCTAATTTCCAATTGTTAGACATCTGAAATGTTCTCATTTCATATTTAAGTTAAATATTTTATTCACAGAACTCTTGCAATTTTGTCTTTATGCATGTATACGCTTAACTGGAGAATAAAGGTCATAAGTGTTAGTCATTCATGGAGAACGATTAACCATTATGCAATAGATCCACATATCTATTCTTAATATTCCTGTAAATTTATTAATTTTATGGTAAATTTAAGAAGCATCTACACTGCATTACTTTTCTTTTTAGATAAATTCTCTGTAAACAGCCAAGACTATAAAGCTAGCTGAAGTCTACACTGTTTGGTCTCAAAAATTCAATATGCTGCAGTAAGCAGGAAAGATTAAGTGACTTGAGTTCAGTAGTTTAAAAATATTTTCCAAGTCTCCTCTGTGAGAGGCTTGAGATTGTTCACATGACTTTCTCCTGCAGAATTATGATCATAGAAAGAAAGCAATTACTCTTTCATACTCAGTCCAGAAAAGAAAACTTGCATTGAAGGAAAACCGCTGAAGTTGTACAGTTCAGCACTCCAGCAATAAGAGATACCACATTTGCCACCCATTAGCATCACTTTGTCAGTATCACTGTTTTACAGATGGGAAATCCTAAAACGGAGAGATTAAGGTAAAAAATACCCACTAATTCTGGTTGCTCTGTTTGAAATACCTTGGACCTACTTTTTTTTAAAGCATTTACTGTATATAGCAGCAGTTTCCATGGATTTCAACAGCATTTGAAAGTTCTCACTATTTCTGCAAATGAGACCCTAAGGTATCAAATCAGATATCCAGAAAATGAAGAAAACACAGTAAAAAGACCACCTGTGAAATACTTGCTTTATATGATTTTCTTTCCGCAGTGCCTTTTTCTACATTTTCTTTCTGCAATGCCTTTTTTCATTAACGGCACCTCTTCCAAATCCTGCATGTCTCCCGAATTCTGTGGCTGGTATCCTACAGAAAAGGAAGCCTCGCTCATAAAAAATTGCGCACCACCAGGAAATTGAAAATTGAATCTAAAATTAGTTGATGCTTTCCTATATGAAATTTTTTGTCTTGTAACTTGGTGGTGTATTGAAAGCAAATAATTTTGTGGAATGTACTGGCTTGAGTGCTTTAAATTTTTTTTTTTTTGGCTTAACTACAAAATGTTAGATTATCGTAGTTTCAGAATAATACAGTTACACCTGTAACTCAAAATCACTTATTTTAGATGTATTTTATTTTATGGTGCAACAATGTTTAAAGGGATAAATGTCAAAACTATATCCAACTTTTTGAACATTATGACTGAGAAACTATCACCTGACTTGCCTTTTTTTTTATATATAATTTAGTCTAAAAAGTGATCTTTTTTTTCAATTCTTTGGTTTCCTTTGCCTTTTCAGAACATTCCCTCCAGCCCCAATCATGGAATTTCAGAATTTCCTACAAACTGGAAAACCTAGGTCTTGCAAATGTCAGAGGGCACTTTAACACACATATGTGAAGTCTGTTTTTAAAGTTGAGTGGTCTGGGCTCTTTTTTCCCGCTTCTTTGCTCCTCAATTCCCATTTTCCTCACTGCACCCTAAGACCTCACTGTATTCATTTTCCGGCCTCCTTCATCTTCTTCATCCAGCTCCGTTGGTCCTTATTCCCAGTCTTTGTTCCCATCCCACTCATGACATCTTTTTTTCCTATTGCTTGCCAGCCTCCTCCCCTCTTTCTCTTTCCTAAGGAGCTCCTTGACAAACTCCCCTTTTCTCCACAGGCTCAGTTTCTTCTTCCCTTGCTTTCAGATGAAGCAGCTTTTTCTTCTGAGGTCCAGCACAACGGCACGGAAAGCTCTGAAACAATCTTGTTACTCACAGTCCAGTTGGCCAAATGAAGCGGATACGCTGCTGCTTACAGCTGTACTTGCTGGCAGATGTTGTACAACATCACACTGGATTGTGCTCACCATAGATAGGAAGTTTGGGGAATTTTACCTGTTAGCAATGACCATATTTAAATGGTCATTTTTAAACAGCTTACTGCTTGTACAAATACAAGATGTACCTCCCTGTCATAACAGTCTCTCCCCACCAAACTTCTTGACCTTGCTTCAGGTAATGAGGAAAAGAAAATAAAAATTACTGATGCTTAAAGAAAAAGACTGTCAAGTATCATTTTGTTTTTCAGCGTACGTGTAACAACCTACGTTTCTCAGGCATTATCCTTCAAAACAGCTGGAATCTATGGAAAAATAAATAACTAAATAAACCCTACAAAAGCAGCCAGAGGCAGGCACCTTATCAGCATGAAAATTTTAAACATTAGGAGTTAAAAGCTTGACAAAGTTATAAGAAACTGAGGGGAGTTTCAAGGACAACATCCACCAATTTTAATAATAGGCAGTGCTATCTGCTCCACTGATAATAAAATACAAAATGAAACAACCCTTGAGTAAAGCAGTATGTTAGCAACAGTGTTAGCAGATATTAGTCTCCCTCTGGTCAAATCCTTCCGGCCCAACATTAAACCTACAGGCTAGTAAAAAACAGTTGACAACATGCTTTGGGATTGAATTAGAGGCTTCTAGCTTCTAAAGTTACCTTACCCTTTTTTTGCTCAAATCACACAAGCATATGCTCAAATTTCCACGGGTAATATGAACCCTGCTTGAACCTGAGCTGACCTGTACAGAGCCAGCTAAAATGCCTAGGTATTTATGTTCCAATTTATAAAGAAAATCCAGACAAACCACCCACGGAAATGAAGGAACTGGCAGTGAGCAGGACATAACTACAAAATAATTTGTATTACATGGCAGTCTAGACAGAGTTCCTGAAGGATGTTTTAAAAGGTGCCAACATTGTATCTCTCCTCACCCATTATAAAAAAAAAACAAACAACAAAAAGAGGGAAAGGGAAAAGTTGTGGCTTAGGTATATTTTGCATGAGTGTTGCTGAGAATATTCCCTCTCAGCAGAATAACAGTGACTGGTAATGACTGAAATCTTATTTCTTTTGTAGCAGCATTTGGCTTTATTTGCATCAATCATGAGAGTTCATTCAGTCTTTTTTATTAGGTTGGGATGTAATGAATACAGAATGGCTGGCAGAAAACTCGGTCTGCTCTGGAGGAACAAACTGTGTGGGCTGAGTCTCATCAAAGCCATTGTGCTGATCATGGTTATGCAGATAATGGTTAATATCTGTTCAGGAAAAAAACCACTTTCTTTTGATTCCTTTTTTTTTTTTTTAATTTTTAAGGAGGAGTGAATGTCTCCTGACTCTGCCTAATCCTCTATTCACTTGTTGAAAAAAAGCCCTATTTTAAATTTGGCCGAAAGAGGGATATAATGGTGTTCACCGGATAAGATGAGGCTCTTGATCTCTACTCCTCACACTGAGCTAATTACAGGTCTTGGACAGCTCAACGCACTATTTGATTGTGGACTAGTGCAGTCATTAGTGCCTGTGCTCTTGAGTCCACTGAGGTGTGTGGTTTGGGATGTCAGTGAGTTTTGACAAAGTGGTCCATCCTCTCAGAAGCCAATTTGTGAGCTGCACACGAATCCACACATGAAGCAGCTGCAGCCCAGCCTCCAGCCCCAGCTCCAGCCTCAGCTAATCGTTCATGGTCTGACATTGACTGTTTATAAATTGCCACCAATAATTATTAGCTAGCATGCTCAATGGAGGAGGAAAAGCATCATGAAACAAGACAAAAGGTGTCAAATGACAAAATGCAACAACGTATTAACATACTAATGTATCTAGAATTTGCCACAGATACAACAGACTCTTGGAAGTCATTCAGGCAAGAATTTGTTTTCTTCTAAAAGGAGGTGAAACTATGGAAAGGCATAGTGAGATGAAGGTCTATATCTATCTTAATATATTGGGGCCAAACACATTATATTTGCAGGATTCAGGGCACATATTTCACTCACCAGCCTAAAACTTAGTGAAAGAGAGCAAGCCATGACACAGACATAGGGAATACTCCACTCCTAGAATGAATGACTTGTTTGCAAGATCATTGGCTTCATACGTAAAATCAAAAAGGGAGAAATTTTTGAAGCATTTATAGCAGACTTCAGTCCGGCAAGTCTGACATGCTGTTTGGAGGGTTTGTACAATCTCTAATGTAAGATCAGATTGTAATAGGCCTCAGAGACATGGAACAGAGATAAAAAATATTTTTGAAAACAGGCTTAAAGATAACAGAATAAGCAACTGAAATTTGCCAGCCTGCAGAATGTACTCAGATCAGATTACAAGTTTTGATTTCTCTTTTTTTCTGCTCCTCGGTGCCACAGTGGACTAGGTTTTAAAGCAAAATAAAACAAACCCCAGGAACATGGAGAAGCAAAATAAAAGTGAAACTGCAAGAGGCAACAGCGTTTTCCAGACTGGAACAAAGAATGTGAAGAGGACAGAGATAAGCACAGAACTGAGCACTAACCTGCATTTGGCAGAGTTGCTCTCTCTGCAAAGAAATAAAGCCATCAGAGCACAGCCTCACTGACAGTACCTAAGGAGAGAAAAAGGTATACATATGTAAGGAAATAGATTAGTTAGTTGTAGAAATTGCTCAAAAAAAAAGTCACATCCGCTACCTGGAATACTACCTGGAAGCTTCAACACTCAGGAGATCTCACGTGAGTGTGATATCTGAAGTTTGAGTGAAAGGTTTGAAGAGGAAACGTAGGCATAAGGAAAGATATAACAATGATACATTGCAGAAATTATTCCCAGAGTGGGTGGATGTGAATGGGGCATAAAGGTAAGACACAGCCTTGAAAACAGAAAGTTTGGAATTGTTTCAAAAATTCTAGGGCTGAATACATGTAAGATACTGAATACCAATTACAGTTCATTTTATAGAAGAACAGGCAGCCAAGAAGGTGGCAAACATGGAGATTCAATAAAAAGAAGGAAAAGAGTAGCCATGGTTTCAGCAAGTAGCCAAATACGGGAAGAAAGCTTTCTCAACTTTTAGAAAGCTTGGTAACAAAGAAAAATGTATAGAAATGTATGAAAAAGCAAAGATATAAAAAGTATCACTTTGATACTACTCATCTAAATAAAGCCAAAAAAAATATTAGTTGGTATCAGATTGGTTTAGATCTGTTAGAGCTGGAACAGTTGTGAACCGCTTCTCAATTTGCATTCCCATTACACAGAAATAGCACTGACTCCCCATACATTTCCCCATCTATACAACTAAGCGTCACGTTAAGGTTTTTTAGTCGCAGAATTTTTTAGGAACCTTTTATTGAATACTCATCCACTGTGACCATTCCATCTTTTGCAAAGTTTCTGCTTTTAAATTCTCATATGTTTTGGCTGGCCTTTCACCTTCCTCTAGATTAAGTGTGGGGACTGCATCTGGGAGACAAGCTTTTTGGAAACAGCCTGGCTTACTGAACAGTAAAACTTTTCTGTTAGGCTGGCACCACCTAATCATTACTTTCCACTTCAAATATTTGTTCCACCTTAAAATGTCATCAGTGACATTTATATTAATTGCTAGATCACAGATGAGAAGGATCGTTTTGCCTCTAGACACAAAATGCCTGCTGGCCCCTACAAATCATGAAAATGTTACATTATTTTATGAAAAAAAAGGGGGACACAAAGAAGCCAGAAAAAATAACACTTCTAATCTTTAATCAGCCATTCAGATTCATTAATGGAGAAATGCCAGTGCAGGGAATTTATGCTCAGTCTCAAGAGGGAGCATACTCCGTACAAACAAAGCCTTTGGAAAAATCCTAGTCTTCACTGAGAATGTATCACTGGCCTTTTTTAAATGTTTGTAACTTGGTTAATATGAGCAGATTTTCACAGAGATGGCATAAGAAAAAGCTATAAGCAACAGATGTCACAGATCTCCTTGTGGGGAACACTGGGCAATTTTCGGTAAAGCAGGATACAGTACAACTAATAAGCATTATTGAGCAAATAGACGTTGACCACATCTTTGAGGTGGATCTGCCCAGGCTTTTGTTTCCAATGGACTCTCCCTTTCTCTGAGACAAAAGGCTTTAAAATCAGAGAAGCCAGGTTTTACTGTAGTATTAACTAAGATCCTTAACTTTTCTGAAGAGAGAAAATCCAAAGTGACTATGACATCTGGAGTATAAATATCAATAATTAAATTAAAAGGTTCATAAATAACTCCTCCTTCTCACTGTGTCCTTGCAGGTGAGTCATTTCCTCAAACCTAATTTCAATGACAATTCAGGGACTCTCTGAGTTATAGCAAAACCTGCCTAGCAACTTCTGGTCCCCAGGACATTTTTCAGGAGGACTTTTCTGTCTGCTGCCTGAATGACCCGCAGGCTCCCAGCTCCATACTTGCATCTTCTTTTCTGCCACATTCAGTGGGCCCAAACATTTTGGCCCCAGAGACAGGCTCAGTTCCCCACCACACCGGATCAATCTCCCCTCCCTCCTGGGAATTTCACTCAATTCAGGCTTTTTAAAGAAACATAACACTATTGCAAATATATATATATATATATATATATATATAAAAATTGATAGTAGTATTGTGCATCACTGTTGTATGTAACTGAGGTCATGAAACAAAGCTGATAGGAGCTTGACGCAAACAAACCAGAGGAGGTAGCTCTTCACACAGAATGCAGCAGAGTCCTCAGACTCCTTCCCAAAAGGTATTTTGGATGCCAAAAATTTTACATGGGTACAAGGGGAAGCTGGACAAGTATTTGGAATAAAACTCCACTGAAGGTTACCAAGCTCAAGAAATCTTCAGAGCTGCAAACAGTTGGATGCTGGGAGAGTATGAGGGTAAATAACATGCGCTTGCCCTGTTCTTTTCCCTGGGAGTCAACTTATGGCCACTTCTGGGACAGTATACTGGACTAGCACTTTGGTCTGAACCAGCACAGCTCTTCATAGGTTTTTACATAACAAAGGAAAACTCACAAAGTATTAGTATTCCAAACCAAACACGTGGACGCTTCCAAGCTCAGCTCACAGTGCGTCTTGTGCTTCTCAGCGCACATATATCTCGGTAGGACTTTATTGATACAGTACATACCACTGTCACATCACTACAGCAGATTCTCATTAAGAAATCTAGCACACGTATCTGTATGTACATGTGCATGTATGTATGTATGTATATATAATCTATCTATCTATCTATCTATCTACCTACCTACCTACCTACCTATCATTTTTTAGCCCACCCCTTTGTGTTCTGAGCATCTTTCAGCCAGAAATCTATTCCTTGCTCCATTTATCACAACCAGCATCAATCTCATAGTGCAGGATGCAGGAAACACCAATTACAGCTTTTTATTCTGCAGGTGAGCTTACTTGTTAAGTTTTGTTTTGTTTCCAGTCATGGCACATTTGCTGCTTTTATTCCTCAGAATCCCTAGCTTGGATTATTTTTCCTCCAGTTAAGGGTTGCTTCACATAAAAGCAGGCTGCAAACATATCATTTTTAGATGAGCCACCTGGATATTATCATTGCTGTTATCATTTCCCACTTTTGTATCATTGCATTTCTCTCTTTACCAGATGTTTACAAAGTCTCTGTGGATCACCTTTCTTACCATTTGCTGAGAGCTTGAGCACCAAACTCTGTTTTAATTATTTCAGGGCTGGTCACTTCTTTTTTCACTAGCACATTAGAAGATAGTCAACCCATAAGGGATGGCTTCTCAGTCTGAGAAACTGATCTTTCTCTCAGTGAATCAGCAACTACACATTAGGGTTGAGCCCCAAAGAGGGAAGGAAACCTTGAGCATAATGAAATGAATGTTATTTTGAAAATACTCTTTATGTTTCATAAATATCATAATGATGGACCAAATGGGAAGTTTCACTGTAATATACAACAAAACATAGACTTCTACTATGGGCTTTTTTATTTAAATCTACCTATCATCCACTAGCCTGTGAAGTGTGTAGCTCAGAGTAACATGCCAAGATCCTGACACCCCTGCGGAGACACCAATCTGCACGACAAGAAGAAGGATTAGGTGGTGGCTGGACCATCAGCGCCAACTACCAACATCAGGAACTACATGAAACTAGAAAGCAAGCCAAAGGAGTGGCCAGCACTTGAATACCAGGAGATTAAATCAACACTGCAGGATCCAGGACAAGGAAAAAACACCAAATCAGGGGCAAATTTGCAGTCTGAAGGCACAATGAGCAACAACTAGGCAATGCCTAGCTGGACAGGTTTACTTACACTTAGTTATTAGGGAAGAAGACAGGGAAGGCTTGCTACTGCCAGCCCCAAAGGGCTAGTAATCTAGATAAGAACAGAAACTATTGATCTAAGACTCCTCTTGAGGTATCGGCCGCAGAAACTTCCGAATCCCAAACAGATCAGATAGTCCAAAAGCAGTACCGCTGTAATTACTGCTTGTTGCAGATTTTTGAGTAGAGCTCAGTCCACATAGGCCTTGTAAGGTAGTATAATTAAATTGTGCAAATGGTACAAATACTGAATTTCACCAAATTCTGTCTTTAGTTGCACTGAAATAACTCATTATGATCAGCAGTTTGAAACATATAAGCAAGGGAGATATTTAGTGTCTCCTAACTACCTAACTGTGACAGAAACCAAAGTCAGCCAAGGTTTTGCAATGGAATGCCTAGACCTTTTCATTATAATGAGATCCCCAAAGAAGACAGAAAGACTTGGAAACTCAGAAAGCAATGTTTTATTAGACCGTGAACCAAAAACAAAAAATTGAATAGAAAAAACTCAAAATTACCAATTCAAGCAGAATAGACATAAAAAGCATTCCTAAACTGTTCCTCAGTTACAGGCTTGGTTTCGGCCAACTCAGTGACTTTCTAAGTTTGTCACAAACTTGACTAATCCCCCCTGATCCCTAGGAAGTCCTTTCTACCAGCCTCCGAAGTCTGTCTGCTCCTCCTGAGCTGCAGGCTCCCAGCTGTATGCCGTAACCCTTCTATGTGCCACACTCAGCTGTCTTGCAAAGTTTTTCCAGCCCTGTATGCCCAGCTGCTGGATAGACAGGAACCATCTGCGTTACCCTCCAAGGGGCTGCACCTGACCTAGCCTTCATAAAGGGACATCCTACAACTGTGAACAAAGGAGTAAAAAAAATTAATTCCTGTCCACTATGCAAATCTTCAACAATTTAATGATAGCCTGTTTATGGATTTTAGTATAAAGGCAAATGCTAACCCTAATAGATGCAGCACGACCCTAAAATTAGTTTTTCTGCAATATAACACTTAGACAAAACAACACTGTTACTATCCATATCCATATATATTTGACAGTAAGGATGACTATGTCAGCCATAGCCTTTGTAAAGATCTGATAAAGGAAGAGGGGGCGTAGAGCAGCAGCAATTAGATTTTACACTTCTTCGTGAAGTTGATGCAACACAAAGTAAGACGCGTTCTTTAAATGATAAAACACAGTAAATACATAATGTCTCAACTGCCACCATTGTAGAACTGGAACAGAAAGGGATGCCTGAATGAAATGTCTTAGAATAGCACAAGACACTGATACACTGGGAGAGGAAAGCAGTGTAAAGTTTTGGATACGGGTATAAGGTGGTTACGTGGAAGGGCCAGAAAAGTGAGGCTGACGACTGAACGTATACTAACCATCGCAGTTCCTCTGGTTCAGTGTGAGGTATGAAGGATGAGAGCTCTACAAAAGCATAGAAAAGCATGGGCATGGGAGATAAAGAAGAAGGGGAAAAGGACCTGGGTCTCATATGGAATCAGACCCAAGCAGCTTGCACATGCCTTATGCAAAGGAGTTATTGGGCTTAAGTTCAAGGCCAGTGCTGAAAGTACATAGCATAAACCAGTCTGTCAGACTCTGCATGGGATTTTAGAGATCTGATGTTAATAGGAAGGCTGGGTGCCTTCCCATTCCATGATGGCTTCTGTGATCAGGGTGGCTCTGGCCTGAAGAAAGCAGGGAGATGAGCAATGACCTGGTATGCTTCTACCTCTTGCATACCCTTTAGCTTTAGCATGGGGGGAAACTAAAAGGAAAATGCAACATTACGCAACAGCCAACATTATATGAGCTACTAGCACGACTGTCAGGAGTGGGAAACTAGTGGGCTCAAATGGCAAGGATCCAAAGGAACAGCTAAAGGCATTTATTTGCCTGCCATATATGAATTAAACCATTAAAATGATGTTTCAACTTAAATAGTATCAAGCTAAGTTATTTCAATTTCATTAAGTAAATTAAACAATCAAACTTTTTAAATCATGCCACAATATAAAAGAAATCGGTAGGTCCATAGGCTCAAATTTGAAATCACCAAATCAGTATAACGTGTTCAGATTTTATAAAGGAAAACTCTAACCTGACACAGACAGCACCCCTTAAAAGTGGGTACTTTTGCAGTGTAATGTAAGTGGCAGTATCCCTACATGAGGTTGGAGTAGACTAGTAAGATGCAAACGTTTGAAGATAAGGTTCTCCATAGCCAGTAAAGATTTGGCAATAATATTGAATTAAACACGCCTTGCACTTGGCTGACTGAGAACATTTCATTTCAGCAGAATTGCAATGTTCACTATTGACTGAAACCTTATTATTTTTGTTAAAATTGTCTAGTAATTGGCTTTATTTGCTTCAGTCGTGGGAGTTCATTCAGTCTTTCTTTTTTATTAGTTTGGGATATAAGGGCTAGCAAAAGCTCTATCAGCTTGGGAGGAACAAACTGTGTGGGCTGAATCTCATCAAATTCACTGATGTTATGCTGATCATGTTTAATATCTGTTCAGGGATGTAAAAACTTTTTACCAGGAGTGAAATTGTACTGACTCTGCCCAGTACCCATGAAAGAAAGCTAATCTAAGGACAACTGAGGGAATACTATTCACTTGTTAAAAATTCCTATTTTAAACAGATTCTGAAGTTGGCTCTAAGCAAAGACACTTTTTCCAGATTAATAACCCTCTCCTTTCTCAGAATCTTGAGCAGATTTACACAGAGCCCTAAAGTCAGTTCATAAAACGTGTTTAAACTGGCAGAAGAGAACTTTATGACAGAAAAAAGTTCACTCTTTTTGAACATATACAGAAATGTACTCAATATTTCTATTATATAAGGGAGCCCAAACCTATGGATGTGTTTATTATTCACTACCTCCTTTCTGTTAAAATATATTTTTATATATTTTTATATATTTTTATATAAGCCCTCCCTTATTCTCAAATTATTCCATTTCATACCAAAGCGGTGAGAGATGCCTCTTTTTAAACCTCTCCTTTAAAGAAAATAAATCAAGAGGCTTGAAGAGCATCGTATAGCAATTTATTCGCAGATCTGAGTTTCCAAAAGATGTAAAATCAAAAAAAGTCTGAGACTTGCATATGCAGGTCCCTGAAGAAGTGAGACAATCTTTAAACCTGCTTTCTCCTTTTCAGGTGCTTGCAGAGCTCCTCTGCTGTTCCTCTGCCTGATCTTCTCCCTCTGAGATCTCAAGCTGCCAGTCTCCCTCCTTTCATTTCTTTGCCTCTCTGTGGTACATGTGTATCTCCCCCGCTTCTCTGCCACCACACTTTTCTTACATCTGCCGAGGATCTTTCTTGTTTTCAGGCATCTCTTCAGCTGCAGCAGAGCCCTCCCTTTTACACCTGCAATAGCCCAGCTACCCCGGCAAGTGCCTGGGAGTGGGGAACTGAGGGCTGCTGATGGGCAGTCAGCCACGCTAACCAGCTATGAGACCTCCCAAGTCCTGTCAAGCCTCTCCTGTTCCCTGAGTATTGATGAGAAAATGCCTCCTGGCTGCTGCAGGATGAAGGCTGGACAGTCGGTGGGGCACGAGGGAGCAAAAGATCTGATTTCCAAGATCCCAAATGCTCCTCATGAGGCACAAGGTGCCCTTGTTGAGCACTGCCTTCTGTGGGACGTTGACTGTGTTCAGTAACTTTTTGGGTCAGATACATACTGCAGCTAAAAGTTCTGGGCCTGTTCATATAGCTTATTTAGCAGAACTAGAATCCCAAGTGATTAGTTTCCTGAGGAAAATCTTCTACTGAAATATTCTGTGTCACATTCCTCCTATCCTTTAATCTATAGGCAGTGCCTTGAAAACTTATTTGGAGGTAATTTGAATTTAAAAGATGAAATAAATCCACCCAAATCATCCCAACAGCAGCTGACTTCACTAATCAAGAAAGATTTTTACATAGCCAGGGATCTTTCATCAAAGACCTCATGAAACCTTCAGTGGAGTCACTCAGGACTTTGCGGGATATTATAAAGCATCTTTCATGCAAGCTCTGTCCAAAATTCATTATTAAACTAAGACTGTCAGAAAATGAGGACAAGGTTGGGCAAATCTTGGTGAATGTAAGGGGCTGTGGTCTTGTACAGAGCCTCAAACAATTCCAGCACCCATACTCCACCCTGACATCCCCCATGGCCAACCCCGGAGGACACAGCCTGCTGCCCTCAGCCATGTTCAGCCATACTCACCCGGTACATGGCACAAACGCTCTTGCGAGCACTGTGAGGTAGCATGTTTGTTCTCACCACCTGATTTTTATACCTGTAATATTCAGTTTATGAACTAAAGGGCTGCCTCTGTTGACATTTTCTGTTTGTTTTTGATTTGGAATTTTTGCCTATGACAGTGCTGACTGCCTCAATTCCTAGATTAAAATCTCAGAGACATCTCACTGAGTGGGAGGATTTTAGCTTGATCCCTCACTGAAATGAGGCTTGTTTCATCGCTCATTCTGCATGTGTAGGTACAAGCTGGTCTCCTGCTTTCTAATCCATTGCTGAATTCCAATCAAATTTGACAAAGATTCTGTGAGTTTGGTGAAGGCAACAAGCTAAAGGGCCGTTAGTTCCCCACTGTGAAAAAGACAAATAAGATCACCAAGTTTTAGAAAATCAGAGACTCAAGCAGTTGAGGGAGAGAAAGAGAGTAAGAGAGATATGTTGAAAACCCGGGTTTTGCTTCCTCTGCCCAAAGAACTACTTGCTCCGTTGTGTCTTTCTGTTCCTGAAGCCAAGACCCCCATCATTCCTGCCACATCAACCATCACAATTTCACGTTTTATAGGGAACACAATGGATTCTGGTTTCCAAAACTTTTTTTTTTTTTTTTTTTAATAATTAGAGAAAAATCTGTGGAGAAAGCAAGAGCTGAGAGAAAGAGCCTGTTACTCCCTATGAACTGAAATGATGGGATTTTGCTCAAGTTGTCCTGGTGATATCTTATGTGTCAGCAGTCACTACTGGGTGAATTATTGACAGTTACTGCTCTGCATTATTTTGTTCCTATCCATTGGCTCTGTAAATACTGTGGCAGGTGACGAACTGCATGGTTTGATGCTCAGCTCTTACTGACCAAAGGGCTTCCAGGAAACACTGAGTTGCTCAGAGACTTAGCTGTGAGGCAAGTACGAATCACGTTTGACAAAAAAGAAAAACCTTGATTAATAGAACAAATGTGAATCTTTTCTGCTTATGGTTTAGGGTAATCCTTTGTGTCCTTGAATTAGGAAGGCCAATGTCATGCCAGCTGTATTGGCATGCTTGAAAATTCAGCCTTTAGCACAGAATAATGATGAAACTTGGCTTTATAGGAGAAAATCTGATTGAGTTCCAAAGATGAAAATATACCCCCCCAAAATAGAAATAATGTTAGTAATTAGCTAAAAAAGAGTGAAATTCAATGACTTAATAGTACCATTCAAAGAGTTTTAAGCTGTTTATAATTAAGAAAAAGTTTAGAAGAACAGAATATGAACTCTCCTGTTATGAATGGAGGTAGTTTGTTAGGGGTGTTTTGGCAGCAAAGTAATTCCCAAAATAGAGTACTGGATTCACTCCCAGCTAAAAGGAGCAAAACTTGCAGATGTTGCTAATGCAGACAAAAAACAGAACATATATATGTGACCAGATGCGGCAATTCTAAGAATTGCATCTGGCATAGAACTTGTTGCTGTTTTAGCATTACACCAAGAAGTGTTACTCAGTACTTACGTACCATATCTTTCAGAAGGCCCTGATTCAGCAAACAATTTAAATACATGCTTAACATAAATATGTAAGTGGGATTACTCATATGCGGATGGACATGTTTAAGTAACTTGCTGAATCAAATCATAAACCCCCTAACAACCTGATCTGACTATGAGTCAACTGACTTAACAAGATTCACCATTTTTTCCTGGAGACAAAAGCTCTTTTATTTTTCTGTACTTTATTTGCTGCACTCTATTTCCTTCAGATTTATTTCTTCTCTTGGGTTTTGGTTTGCCTGCTTCCTATTGTTATGTTCATCAAATATTTCATATACAAGTGCTTTCCAATATAAGGCAATCAATCCAGAGCAACATATTTGCAGTAATATATAATTAACTGAGTATTTTTCTGGCACGCAATGGCTGTAGGATTTACAAAATTATTTTCTGCATGCATTTATGCTGATAAGCTGGAAAAGTAAATAAAATTTCATGCAAAAACCTAAAGAGAGCAATAGATGATAGTTATTTGGCCTCACATTATGCATAACTACATTCTGGATCTTCAATTATATTCACAACACAATAAGGAGTCATTAGGAAATTATGCACTTCACTACTTTCTTCTTTCTTCAGTTCTGGACTGTCCCATTTGTCTTGCATTCATGAATATTCTGTCTGAGGACTACCAGCGGTAGGGCAATGCAAAGGCTTGAGGGCATTGATTGATCATGGGAAATCAGCAGATGACAATGTTTCCTTAAACAAACAAAAAAAAAGTACAACACACCATCTCCTGCTTCTAACAAAGGAGGTGAAAGACTCATTGGTCAAATATTAGCATAACACTTTCTCCTTTTTTGTTCTTACTTTACTTTTCTCTTTCTCCGTGATTCTCTTCAACACTAAGACCGCTCAACCCCATCAGTGCAAAGGAAACAATACAAAAGCATTGCTTGTTCCCATTGCCACACAGGAGAACTGACTGGGAGACACATTCAGAAGGGTCATCGTCTTCCCGCCCCACTGCTGGCCCTGCCTTCCTTACTCCCTGGCCTCCCTCCTGACCTCCCAGGTCTCCCATTCTCCCTTGTGCCAGCTCTGGCACTCCTCACTCTTTTCCACAAGCCAATTTAACATGCTAACGCAGCAGAGAGCTAGCCAGGGTAGTCAGCGCTTTTGCTTTCTGCTGTCAGGCAGGTCCATGGCAGTTCACAGACAGGTCTGGTGATCACCAGAGCCAGCCCAAGGCAAGCGGTGGGAATGCATGGCCATCAGCAGGGAGAGGGGGGAAGTGGGAAATCCCTCACTGAACAGCATGCAGCTCTTCAACTGATCCACAAAGCCGTATGCTTAAGATGATGCAGGTTTCCCAAAGATTTGAATGAGAGCCACTGGCCATATTCACTTCTGCCAGAGAAAATTTCCATATGTGGTCAAGGGAACAAATAGTGCCATGTCTCCTAAGGAAGAGCACCAGAGTCCCCACTTCTACATGTTCTGCAAACAATGCAGCGGACAACTGGGGACTGGAGGGAAAAAAACATCACAGCGGGTTGGCAATAGTTTACATGCAAAAAGGGGGTTAATTCTTTAAACTGTTGGTAGTGAGTTATTTACCTAGCTCTAATGCTTTACCTACAGGACTTTATAAGAACATTACGAGGGTTAGCTGATGTTTGTGAAGTGCTTTATGGATGAAAGTACTAAGTGTCCAGGACAGAGGCTACTGACACCAACTGCTTTCTGGCATTTGGCATTATATATGCAAGGGAAGCAACGAATTTAAACAGGTTTACTAAAACCCATTTGATTAGAAAATGTCTCGTGCGAAAATGCTCGAAGGCAAAGCTCTTTACAGGGAAAGAGGACAGTCCATTCCCTTGTTCTGGTGCAGTAGGACACAGTAGCCCTTGCCATCTAAAGAACATGCTTTAAATCTGCTAGGTGTGTGATAAAACTCACCAGACAGAGCAATGCTGTGAAATCCTTCCCCTGAAAATTAAAAAGCAGCAGATTGCGGTTAAGAATTTCATGATGCATCCTGGAAGACAGCCCTTTCAAAGCTGAGCAGAGGGGTCACTAGGCCATATGCCCTGGGAGCAGGTCACCCAATTAATCTCCATTTAGGAGAGCAGAATAATTGGCCTCTGAAGTAAAAGGTGCTCATTGAGATAAAATCTAGATGTTGTAAACTTTGAGATTTACCTATTCCTAGTTATTAACCTTCAACAGATTTAATTAAGCCCTGTGGGTAAAGCACAAGCACTGAGAGATTTTATACCCATGTCATATTTTCTAAAGGGATGCTAAGTACAATGTGCTCTACCCCTTTTGCTTTGCTGAGTGGGAATTCTGTCATCCCGTGTTTTCCTGTACATGGTGGAGAACGTCTGAGAGTACTCTATCTGGAATAACCTAGATTTCTGCGGTTCACATGGAACATTAAGCATCAACGCTTACTTCAGGAACCCTAGTTATTGCTGCCATATAAGTCTGTTTACATTAATTCTTCTGTGTAATTCCTCCATCAGCACTAACTATCTGACCAAATGTGATAAGCTCCCTACTTCAGAGACAGGAGACGTAGCCCTGAGTATTTCATTCAGTGTCTCAGCAAGCAGAGCACATCTGTATATTGAAAGTTTATCTGGATATCCGCTGTCAAGGCATCGATGGATAATGAAGGTACTGCTATGTTAGAGCCATGCATGACCTAAACCTCAATAATATAGCATTTTGCATTCAATTCAATTATTTCATCGGAAAGATGTAAAAAAAAAAAAAAAGACCTGACCCTTTAAGATTCACAACTGAGTCAGTCATAGCTGAGGTGAAGCTGATGTGAGAGGATCATATTCCAGACTTCTTATTGGGAAGCTCTGTTCCAAGAAAAATCTATAAGGGCTGCAGCTTATGCATCTATACAAAAAAAATAGGGAAACATTTTTAAAGTAAGTTTATCAATTTGAGGGCTCTCGTACCATGCAACAAAAACTGTAGAGACTGTAAAATGACAGGGTATGTGATTTTTTTAATGCTGCAGTTCCTGCCTAGATTTCTCCAGTCCCTGGAGGTTTTACTGTGCTTCAGTGATTCATTTACAAGTCCCATGTTTGCAAGTGGCATGAATGCAGTATTAAAACCTACAATAGTGATTTGCAAACTGTAGCCTTTTTTGTCCGTAGGGAGCTGAGCAGCTCCATGATACTGCTGGCAAGAATGTCTTAAAGCATGAGACTGGAACTGCCGCTGCTGAGACTGCTGCATTAGAAAAAGCCATCTTCAAACCCAGCAGGCAGAAGCATCACCAGAAATACAACAAGATGGGAGAAAGACAACTACTGTTGCTGTAGAAATAGCCACTGCATAGGACTTCCCATCCTCACCAAGAGAGTGGAAAAAAGATCAACCACTACTGTGGTCCAAGGCTACTTGTAATGAGATCTGCTACCCATTTTATGAGACTCCTGGGATGTTTAGGAGGGATGATTTTTAGAGGACTGTAGGAGTTTATGAGGGACAGTAACAAGGTCTCTCTCTGCAGCTCATCTTGCCCCCTCCTGAGAAGCCTATCTGCCCCATCGCATGCAGATACCCCATCTTCACCTCCTGCAAGGCGCAGCGTGGTCCCTGAACAGCTGCTATTTACCATGATGTGCCTCCCCAGCATTGCAAATGGGGGGAGGGGTTACAGGCCAAGGCAAGAAAGGGGTTGTTGGACTTTTTGCCTGATAAAGCCCCTTCACAGACCCCAACAGGAGCATAGATCAGTGCAAAATGGAGACAGCTCTTTCAGCAGGAGCACTAACCTCTTATTGCATAAGCAAGAGAGTCATTCTGTCACTTAAGGCCAGAAGGCAGAGCTGCATGCAGGATGAATGGGTGAAAGCTTCAAAACCTCTCTTTGAGATGGGAAGAAAAACACACATTTTTGCGGAAAATGTCAGCCTCCCAGAGCCTCCTTCCCCTGAGGTTTGATGTAACCTTGCTTAGTGCATGCCAAACAAAACAGGGAACTTTGTTCACTGAGTGGGAAGTTAGAGATGTTTCCAGGAGCTCTGTCATCACTATCACCTTCACCCACAGGTTCAGAGATGACTCAGTGCATCTGAGGATGCCAGTTTTGGAAACCAAGCTGAGCATGCTGCTCGTGCCAGAGACAGGGCTGAGGTCAGGCTTGCTAAACTGGCGTAGCCTTAGCCCCGTAAGTCACACACTAGTTCTAGGTGTTGGGGTTATTTGACTTCTTCAATTGAAGAGAAAGGGGGGCTGTGTATGATGGTTCTGCCGATAAAGTCATTACAAGTTAGCCTAACCAGATCTGGCCATGAATCAATGGTCAGAAACTGTTTGGGTATATAATTCAAATTATGTGAATGCATCGTGGGTCTGTATTTGAATGATCGTGTATTTTTTTTCAAAGACTGATATGTAAAATCTCTGCAGCATCTTCAGGCTTCAGTAAGGAACATAAAAAAGGCTACATCTTTTTCTTTGAATGCTGTACTGTTTCCATTGCCAAGCTGGGCCTCTCTCAAAGAGGGGAAAATTGTTCTCCTTTAAGCTTATTTGACCTTACATGTTTTATACTAGTAAAGATATCTGCTATTTCTAATAATTGTCAATGACCGTACTTAAAAATATCGAGAACTCAAGTCCATTTTTAAACAAACCCACATTTTTCCTGATTGTATCTCAAATGCTAGTGCTGTGATAAAGACAGGAAAAAGCAGCATGAACTGCTCCACTGGAGCAGCAGAAGAAAAGAAGTAACGGCTAGGCAAGATTTGCTAATATCAGATTGGGTGGCATGGTACGTTCCAAGTGTTTAAAAATAACAGTATGACATTAGTGTATCAATGGTGCAAAATCAAAGGACTGCTGTCCTGGTTGGTAGGTCAGGAGTCTGGCATACACTGCTATTTTAAGTAGTAGTAAAGTCTGTACAGTGACAGTATAACCAAGAAAATGCTACTAGAAAAATTGTCGCTCTGTTACACCAGTGACTGAAGGAAAATTTTAGTTGCAAGGCTGGCTGTGCATTGCAGGTTGAATCTGTCCTACTTGCCATATATTTATTCTGGTGAAAAAAATGCACGTCAATACTGTTCACAAGCAACATGGACATGACTAAGGGTGCATGGGTACTTGAGTAAAATCCATTAGTCTGAGCAAGGTAGCGTGCCTGTGTCTAGTTATTATCACTTGGCTCTGGGGGCAAAGTGAGGTGATCGTGGAATTGGCTGCCATAGTAATTATTCTATATTTGTCACTGCATTTGTGACTTCCATGTTAACACCAGTGAAATTAAAAAGCTTATAAAAGCAGGAGCCGGCTCTGTCAAGCATAGAGCTATCTGAATGAGAAGTCCATGCAGTTTTATATTTTATTTTCTTACCTATATATCCAATCACTCAGATTTTTCAAAGCAAGGTGAAGAAATCCATCACTCATCTTCAAAAGTCTTAACCTAAATTTTAGAAGTCTTATTTCCTTGGTTCCAAGTAAAATGGACAAATTTCTCTCATTAAGAGACTACATGATCAGAATTTTGTGAACAGTGTGAATTTCCTGTTAAAGTTTTGCCATTACTTAAATACAGAAATGGCAGAGTAACTCTTAGAGTGGGTCATTTTAAGTCTTCTAAGGGGATTAAAATATCTGATTCAGAGACACAGCCATTAGATGGATGACTTTTCAGAGTGAAGCAAAGCTCAGCCCTGCTCTGATGTTTATCCTGAAACTTCTATACTTTTTAAAGTTTACTTTGAAGGTATGTATATTGCTCATGTGTTGACTGTATTTCAGCAATACTGAATGTGATTGCTCATACTTAAAGTGACTTTTACTTTATTCAGTAAGACATATGAAGCTATAAATAAGGAAAGGGATTTTTTTAGCTATGGTCCCCATTGGCTTAAGTTTACTGGGACTTTTGAAAGCCTTGCTGATGCTCTGCTTCAGGATTAGACTGGGAAAATAACCGGACTTTTTCACATTCAAGACCTAAAATCCTAATGCCAAAAGGAAAAATGTATTACTGCTGCTGTTCATATTGCATTGCTACCTGGAGCTCAGACCTGACCCTTGTGCCCGGCACAGTGCAAAGCCTCAGCATGACACGTGTTTCACCTAACAGCTTGTCTTGTCTAGATAAGAGATGATATATCTAAGTAACATCTGTCATTTACATATTTTCCCCAGTGGGGATGGCCATCATTTTGCCCAAACACTTTGTTGATGATACATCAATTACCAAAAAAAAGAGGTCAAGAACCTTGAATTATTCCTAACTGGTAGCAAGCTAAATTAGCTGATGAATTTCAGTGTTATTGCCACTGCAGCACATTGTCCTCCTGAACTGTATTGTATGTGTTGTATTGTAGAAAGAAAAATAGTCATAGAAAAATAGCTGCATGTGGTTAAAAGCATCATTCCAGAATTTGTGCTGAGACACAACCAAGGTATGTCAGCATGCTTGTGCTAAGTCTGTCTGCTGCTTTTTTCAATTTTTGCATAAATTAAAGCAAGTGAGAAAAACCTAAATATGTGAGAGAGAATTGGACATCCTTAGTCACCTGTGACTCAGCACTAAACGAGACTCTGATCCAAACCCAAGCAGAACTCCAACAGTCTTAACCAGCTCTTTGCTAAACTCCCATCGAACCAAAGTAGCAGTTTTTAGGCTCTGGACTAGAGTACAACCTAATTAAAATCGTGGCAAAATTTATGATTAAAAGAAATAAATGAGTTGTTGCTCCTCTTGAATTCATCGGGCATGAATTATTACTTTCTTGGAAGTGACAGCTGGAAGAAAGTCTTCAGGCTCTGCTCAGACCATAGCACGCTCCCCATGGCTTTCCGTGGAGATGTGGCAACACAGTTTATCAGAGAATGAGTTGAACACACTAACTGTACTGTCTTAACAAAGGAGACTACTATTTACAGCGGACAGCTGGAACTGGAAAGTACTTCATGGTGCTGCAACTACACTGGTACCATTTGTCTCATTCTGGATCTGTATTTCTTTTTTGTTATTGCAGACCCTTTCATCTTAGAGAATCACAACCTTCTCAAGAGTGCAGGGGTCTTCAGCAGAAGATGCCTAATCCAACAGTGGCTTGTCTTGTAATTTTCTCAAAAACATTCAGCTTAACAAGAAATAAATAGAGTTGAAGTGTTGAGGTGAATTTACCGAGCTATGCTACCACTGCATTTATACTCATTCATTCATTCATTCATCTCTTCAAGTTACTAAGTCACTTGCATGAGCCTCAGTAATTTAGTTTATAAGCATAGCATCAGACAATGCTTACCAGCTACATAGAAAAAAGGGTGTGATCTCTTCGAGAGTCTCATATTTTAAAATCTCTGCAGTCTGTTTTGTGCTTAGGACTGACAAGCTATTTTCAAGCCTCAAACAACAGAAATTACTTTTGTGCACTCCTTTCTTAGAGGGCATAGGTGGAAATGATAATTTTTTTTTTTTGCTTAAGTATGTTTTTTAGCTGGCCAAGGGGCAAGCTACATGTTGTAAAGGCTTTCACACCCTGGAGGCGTATCTTGAGGCAGATGCTTAGTATCCAGCCCTTGCAGATGAAGTTGGGTTCTGTAAGACACGTACATGTCTGTGAACATGCCTGTCTCTCCTTGCTCTATTTCTTTTCAGGACTTTTCAAGAGGAGATTCACTGAATATTGAAGGCGGAAGCGGAGAGTCCCTCCATCCCTGTCACTAACTTCCTGAATTACTACTGCTTCCTCCACTCAAACCTGGCAATGTGTGTTGGATGGACAATGAAACAGATCCTTGACTGCTAAAAAACAGCCACTGATGCCATTTTACTGATAGCCACGTTGAGAGTCTCTCCCACTCTGCTGGGTGTCTGGTGTCGTATGTTGCCTAGTGAATGTATGTGGATCTGCAATTTATGTATAAAACATGTCGGTAAAACTTACTTTCTGTAGTTATATTAAACTTATTGTCTCCAGCTTTTTAAGTTTCATGGCATGCACTAACCTGTTTGCTCATATGAATAAGAAGCATTGAGAGCGACTGAGTTACTGAAGGCTTTTGTCTGAACATCACTGTACTAAACAGCCAGATGCATGTAATGCTTTGTTTTGTTTAACACATCCCTGTTTATTCCCATAGAAAAGCCAAGCCATTTCTTCTAAATTTGTAATCTAATCTCCAACATAACACAGGCCCCAAGATTTCCAAGGTTATTGAAGTTGCACATTTTTCCCTGATGTAATATTAAGAAGTTAGGTTCAAGTTAATTAACATAAAAAAAATAAATCAATATTAAAAGCAAGAAAGTGAGAGCATTAAAAAGAAATGAAGTAAAAATACACATTCAATATCGCCACCCTCAAACGCTCTCCTTTGCACTGAAATTTATATTTTGAATCCAAGTATGGGGTTCTTGTTTACTGTTTTCTTGGAAAAACAGAATAATTTTGACAAAAATAAGCAGAACTCCACAATGGTTAATTGTATTTCCATACCACCTGTGATTACAAAGACAGTAGTAGTGATAAGGGTATTCCCTTGACATGACTACCTATGGCATCCCATACTCTTCAATAACCATTCTTTAAGTAGTGGGACACTCACAGGGTTTAATTTTCCCAAACTCTTCCTATCTATGCACAGAATAGAAGTAGTGATTAATTTTTCAAAAGGCTTTGTTAAAGCCTTCACTGTTGAAAAATTATACAGTAGGAATGATAACGCAAAACATGATTGTTGCTGTTGTCTTTATAATGCTTTCTCTTCTGAAGTATTGGATTTCACCAATGGATGTGTCTAAATACTAAGTAGAAATTGGCACCTGATGAGCTGAACATTAGATTTTTTTGAACCGAGAAATAAATATTGCCAGAATTGAAGCTTTTGCCAATAATGACCTTGTGAGAATATAAGTCTTTATGTTGACAAGTCCTCATATGCATAGCAGTTTTTTAATGCCTTTTGTTACTGTTTTTTCAGCATTGGATAACTAGAAGTTTGTGCAACAGAACAACAGATTGTAACAAGGAAGAGGGCACACCACCCCTTCCAGAAAGCAGTGATCAGATGTCCCAGGCCACACTTGGGGACGGTCCTGGCACGATGGTATTTTGCTCTGAATTTTAATGCACAACAAGAAACAGGGAAAATAGCAATCATGGCTGTAGCAAATCACTAAGCACCAGAGCCACAGACAGCGAGCAGAAGACAGTTCCCCAGATGCCCTTCCCATCAAATTTTCTGTGCCTTTGGCACTGTCTGTAACTACTTATGCTGAATCTCATGACTTAAATGCACAGGGGGTACCTTTTTTTTAATCACCTAGCTGTAGAAGGAAAACATGGTTTAAAACAGCACAACTCAGTGCCAGGAATAAGAAATTTTAGGAACTGATCTTGCCTCTTAGTGATGTCAATGACAAAACTAATGTCCTGATCTTAAACCACTGAATATTATAGCTATAAAAACACAAATAAGGAGAGGGAGAAACCCAAGCAATTCTGTATTACAAAGCATTGCCAAGCTATATGGATATAAATACTCAGGGCAGGGCAGGGCAGGGAAAGCTACTTGCAAAAAGCTTACTCAATTTTGCATTCAGCTTTCAGCTGAAAGCAACTAAACAGATTCTAGCTAGTTAGCACAGGTCACGGTAATGAAGATACAGGCTAGCAAGCAAAGTGCAAGTCTAAGTTTCCCAAGGGGTTTATATTTAGCTTGCCAGCCCACAGAGCAACCCCTCCCAGTGTATTGTTAGTACTATTACCTGCATCCCCTGGACCACAGCTCATATGTGCATGTCTACTTGCCATGCAATTGCACCTTTATTTCCTACACTTATTCTCGAGACGAAGCATGAAAGATAAATTCCAAAAGAATAGAAACAGATCAGATGTCTCTGTGGTTTCTTAACCCTTTCTCCTCCCTCGCGCCTATATTTAAGGCCTTATTTAATAAACTCATTCACATATCTGCAGGATAGTGCCTCAAGTTATGTTTGTGCCACTCAGGATATCACTTGTACTCACTGATATCCCACCTTCGGTAACAATCTTTAATAATAAGCACTGCCCTGGGCACCCTATGGTATTCTGTTATCCTTTAGTACCACGCTTACGACCATACTTTATTCCTTTCTGTGCTAAGCCTCAAGACAGATGTCTGTTGTATGTCTCCCTTCAGTGTGCATAAAAGCTGCAATGGTTTTGATTTGCCCTTTGATCCTTTGAGTTTTACTTTGCTTTAATCAAAGGCTGACAAAGCATTCTGGCAAGACTGCATGAGAGTAGGTGTCCAGGAGAAACACAAGTGTACGTTGTGCCCTCTGTATTAAGCAGTATCAAAATAGTGTCTCTCTCCAAAATGAAGATAAGTTTGAAGAAAAAGGATAACAGATAGAGCCTTTTTCATGTAAAATGGGGACATCCATAATGTTTCTCTAAGCACAGAAAGGTAATATAGGTACCTATAGCAACTAGGTTTTCCCATTCTGCTCCAGGTAATCATTTGGAAAAATTAAAACTGTCTCACATAAGTATGTGGAGATCACTAAAATGGTAAGCAACAGTGCAAGGATAGAAGTAGAACGAAAATAAAATTATTTTAAAATACACCCTCTATGCCAGATGTCAAGTCCTAGTCAGATTATAAAAGGGATTAAATAACTTCAAAGGAAAATTAATACATAAAGTTGATTCTTAATGTCAGAACCTGGTCTGCCTGAGCACAAATGTTATAGTTTCTTTAGATCTCAAAAATGTTAATTTCTTTTTGCCTGCTACCAGCATAACTTGCCTTGCTGGATGAAGGACAAATGCCCATCAAGTAATTTGTCAGTTTTTACCTAGCTAAAACCTCTGTGTTTCTTTACAAGACAGAAAATATAAGGAAGGTAGATGCTGACATATGATAAACTGTCATCATTTTACTGGAGATATTCAGTAATTCTCTTTTGGCTATTTATAGTCATGCTGGAATTTAAGAAGATTTACCAACCTGCTGATATTGCCCGCGCTGTGAAAAAAAATAAACCTCCTTACACGTCTCAAATGTTTTTTAAAGCAGTGAATAAAAATGCAGTAAGAACTGAATGTTCAGAATTTTTACAGCATCTTTTTATCTCTCCAATTGTTTGGTTTTTATATTTTAATCTCAGTTATTTTATGTTGCAGAAGGTTTGTTTTTTCTGAATACAATCCTGAACTAAATTGCAGCTAGCCTTATTCTTTCCCAGACTTCATCCATTTTGGATCATCTATAGAACTTAACTGCCCCATGAAAACTGTGCGGTTTTTAATTAAGTTTATTTTAGGAGCCCCAAACTAAGCACATGGTGTAGTGCTAAAGAAATCTAAACATTAAATAGTGAAAATAAAAGCTAGATCATTTTACTGGTGTTTTTGCTTTGAAAACAAAATAGGACCAGAATGCCCAACTCTCTCAGTCTTGAAGGAAGGATCTTATCCTGAACTAATATAATTACAATTAAGTTAAAACCAAACTGATACTTTCCACAGTACTTTAATTAGACCAGAATTAACTGAGAGTTGTTTTTCTTATACCAGATTTTCCCGAACCTCTAGGACTTTTTCAGAGCATCATGACTTCAGAGCAACTGAAACAACTATTCAGTATGCCACTACAGGGTTTCTAGTGTTAATTTCTAGCGTGGGTCTCCTGTTAGTTTTTGTGGTTTTTTAGTATCACCCAGATATATCTTTTTAATCATGAGCATTGTAGTGACAGTTGTTGTGTTCACTGGTTGGGACAGGATAATGAGGACTCCTGGCCAGATCTCTGTAATCAAGGGTGATAATAAATTATATTAGATGTAGACCTGTAGTACAGCATGAAGCAACATGAGGTTTCACAGATATCTTGTGTCAACAGAGGAATGGCAGGACTCAGGAATTGCTGGCCCCTTTCTGGGCTCTGAGGAGAACAGGTCTATGCTGGCTCCAGTCTTTTATGTCTGTCTTGCTGCCTGTTTCTTTCCCACCTCTGGTTCCTTGTTCACAGCCCTTTTTTTTCTTCAGGTTGCTTATCCACATCCTCATTGCATACAACCAGTCTCCTCAACCTCATCTCAGTCTTTCTCCAGACTTCCAGGTTCTGGCCCTCCACCTTGTCCTCTTCCTCATTCCTCATCCAAGCCATTTCTCTTATGTGTTGTTGCCTCTATCCATGCACCTTCTTCTATTACAGCCTTACCAGCACCTCACAGCAATATCCCTTTTGAGCCCCGTGAGCAGTCCTTGCCTCCCCAGGCTTTATCTTGACGTCCAGTTCCAAACTAGATGTCCTTCAGGATTTCATGTCTAATGAAATGGGATGACATCTTACGGCCCACATGCCTTTCTTTTTTACTGTAGGAAGCTACTTCCTAAACCAGATCAAACTCCAGACAAAAATTAAATATTGTTGCTTTCATGTTGGAAAGCTGTTACAGACCTCCTTTAGCTTCCAGACCACACTTAACCTGATTCAGTTTATACCCTTTTCCTTTGTGCCAATATTGTCCACACCCAATGTTAACTGATTTCCTTATAGACAGCAAGTATTTCCTTTTTTTTTTAACTAACCTAAATAAACTATGCTCGTCTAATATCCCTCCTCTAACTAAAGTTTTCCATTACCCATTCATTTTAATCCTCCTGCTCTGTACCTGTTCAACTCTGGATTCATCTTCATTAAACATAACCATCCAGAATGGAACAAAATATTGCAGACAGGGTCTTACACATTGGCACTAATGCTTTCCTTTCAGTACTGGAGATGCTACATCTTAAGCTTTCACATACATTTTTGAGGTTATGTATGTCAGACTGATGTCTCATATATTCCCATAATAGACTAATACTCTCGGTTTCTTTATCCTCATCAATTTTTAAGAGTTGACAAATTCCAAGTTTATTGATGAAATTTGTGTTATTCATCCCTAATACCACTTCCAGCTACTGTACTGAACCCTATTTGTGCCACTCTAGCTGTCAGTGATTCTGAGTTCTAACTCTTCTTGAATATTGTCAGTGTCTCACAACTGCTTGTTATCAGCACATTTAGCACACTGCCATTTTTGGTGTCAAGGTCATTAATAAAAATATTTAATGAGTTCCATCTCAAGACTGATCTTTGAGGAGTAATCACTCTACAGCCAGATAGATGCTCTTTCAGCATAATCTGGAGCTTCCTCCCTAGTTTTTTCCTTACTAATCTTATAATTCTTCTATAAAAACTGCATCTTCTACAGTTTAACTAATAGTTTCCTATGTGACATCAGGCTGAAGACAAGACAGACTAAGAAAATGCAGTATCTCTAATCCGTAAAATCAATTCCCTAAAAAAGAAAGGTGTGAAGTCAGTATACTGTGGGGCATCTTCAGCAGAATCAAGTTATGGTTTATCCATATTCACTTCACTTTATGCTTTTAGTTATTCTTCCCACAAACGTTTCTGCTAAGACATACCATGTCTAGGAGGCCAAACACATGAACCTCATTATAACACCCATTGCCCTACCACACACTTGACTCACACTTTTATTGTGTTTGTTATTATTTTGTCACACGGTCCAAACACACAAGATAATAGCTCTGTTCAAACTCCTTGCTATGAATCTTACAAACCCATGTGTCAATTCTTTCTGTATTCTGCAACATGCGGTGTATCTGACCGCAGTGGCTCAAGTGCACTGTGCTCTTTCTACGCTGCTTCCAGTTCAGATGAGCTTATTTCAAGTTCTGAACTCTCACCTCCTTTACACATCCTGCCTTTGACCCTGTATTAAAAATCCCATCCTCCTTGTAGAGGCAGGTATCTATTAGCTAGCTCTGCAGATGTTCAAAATCAAGAACCACTGATTTGGCTACAATAATAAATATTCAGCACATCTGCAAACCAGATCCCACAGTGTGAAGCCATATCTGAAAAAGGGAGCGATCCCCAGTTGGCAATCATTCACCTCACTTCACACAGGAGGAGAGAGAATCCCATTCCCAAGGCCAGAGAATTCAATTATTTAATTTCTCCTCAACCCGCGATCCGCAGTCCAAGCCTATGTCTGCGCCCAGATGGTCCTATTCTCCTGCTAGCCTTGCCTGTTGTTATTCCCTGCTGCGAATTGGCTCCAGGGCTTCAAACAAGTGTCCTGGTTTCGGCAGGGATAGAGTTAATTTCTTTTCTAGTAGCTGGTACAGTGTTTTGGATTTAGGATGAGAACAAAGTTGATAACGCACCGATGTTTTAGTTGTTGCTAGGTAATGCTTACACTAGCCAAGGACTTTTCAGCTTCCCATGTTCTACCGACTGAGAAGGCTGAAGGTGCACAAGAAGCTGGGAGGGGGCACAGCCAAACTGGCCAAAGGGACATTCCATACCATGTGACGTCATGCTCAGTACATAAACTGGGGAAAGCTGGCCGGGGGGGCCGCTGCTCGGGGACTGGCTGGGCATCGGTCGGCGGGTGGTGAGCAATTGTACTGTGCATCACTTGCTTTGTGTATTATTATTATTATTATCATATTATTATTATTATAATTTTATTTCAATTATTAAACTGTTTTTATCTCAACCCACGAGTTTTTCTAACTTGTGCTCTTCCAATTCTCTCCCCCATCCCATCGGGGGTCGGGGGGGAGTGAGCGAGCGGCTGCGTGGTGCTTAGTTGCCGACTGAAGTTAAACCACGACAGTCCTTTTTGGCGCCCAACGTGGGGCTCGAAGGGTTTGAGATAATAACAGGTTAACCGGAGCGTATTAAAGAACGTATATCTGTTAGTAGTTGTGGGTCACAATGTTCGTTTCTCTGTTCTCAATATTGATTTGTATAATCTGCATCGCGCTCTTTTTCCTGCTGTACATGTTAAAGATTGGTGTTGGGTTTTGCAGTTTGCTGTGGTCTGCAGTGAATAGTAATGTCTCGCTTGTGAGGTTTGTTTTTAGAACATTGACCTTGACATTAGTGTGGTATGTAAACTTCGCAATGAAGCCGTTACTGTACCACGGAGATCATTTCGTGGAGACAACTAGCAATTGCAGTAACTTTTCTGAGAGTTTTTTTACGGAGGAAATACAGAATGGCAGGGTCACTACCTTCTTCTATAATGTTTCCTCCTTCATTACAGTAATTTTTCAGTATTTTGAACATCCTTGGGCAGTTAAGATACTTCTATTAATACTTCTTGGGAATACTGTTTCGGTTTTGTCTAAAGTTGGTAAGCAATTTAAGAATATCATCCAGAGATCTGCCCCAAGGCTGAATAATTATGAGTGGCAGGGTGTGTGGGACAAGATGGGCAAGTACCTAGGCCAATGGGCACCCCCAGTGTTTTGGAACTTCACCCCTGAGCAAGTGCAGAATCCTGAAAAGTTAGTGGAATATTTGGAAAAAGTATGCTGTCACCCTGGCAACTCCAGAGAGATGCAGCTCATTGCAACGTGCTGGGGCCTGGCCCATGCCTACCGAGCCCTGTTCAACACCATTCAGTGCCCTCAAAGGGAAGGGAAGGTCTCTGGCTCTGACAGTAAAACGACACGCACTGCGGCCACTCAGACCCGGGCAACACGCCCTGCGGCCACTCCGACCCCAGCGACAGGCCGTGCAGCCACTCAGACCCCGGCAACAGGCCCTGCGGCCACTCAAACCCGGGCAACACGCACTACGGCCACTCCAACCCCAGCAACATGCACTGCAGCCACTCAGACCCCGGCGACATGCACTGCAGCCACTCAGACCCCGGCGACATGCACTGCGGCCACTCCAATCCCGGCGACATGCACTGCAGCCACTCAGACCCCGGTGACATGCACTGCGGCCACTCAGACCCCAGCGACATGCACTGCGGCCACTCCAATCCCGGCGACATGCACTGCAGCCACTCAGACCCCGGCAACATGCACTGCGGCCACTCAGACCCCGGCAACATGCACTGCGGCCACTCAGACCTTGGCGACATGCACTGCGGCCACTCAGACCTTGGCGACATGCACAGCGGCCACTCCAATCCCGGCGACATGCACTGAGGCCACTCAGACCCCGGCGACATGCACTGCGGTCACTCAGACCCCGGCAACAGGCCCTGTGGCCACTCAGACTCCGGTGACATGCACGTGCACTGTGGCCACTCCAACCCCGGCAACAGGCCCTGCGGCCACTCAGACTCCGGTGACATGCACTTGCACTGTGGCCACTCCAACCCCGGCGACAGGCCCTGCGGCCACTCAGACTCCGGTGACATGCACGTGCACTGTGGCCACTCCAACCCCGGCGACAGGCCCTGTGGCCACTCAGACTCCGGTGACATGCACTTGCACTGCAGTCACTCAGACCCCGGCAACAGGCCCTGCGGCTACTCCGACTCCGGTGACATGCACTTGCACTGCGACCACTCCAACCCCGGCAACAGGCCCTGTGGCTGAACCAAAGAACCAGCCTGTGCCGGTATCAGTCGCCCCTGTACACAAGAAGAAATTTTGGAAGCGGAAGTCGGCTCGTTTAGTAAGGGAGGAAGAAGCTTCTTCTAAAAGGGAACCGGAGGAAGAACTGTACGAGTACCCTGGAGAAGGGCCATCACGAGAACGGGAGGAGGAGACCCGGCCACTGATCGGGGAGGAAGAAGAGGAAGAACTCATAAACGAGGCAGTGACCACCCGATCTCTGTCCCTGAGTGAGCTGCGAGATATACGAAAAGATTTCAGCCGTCGTCCAGGTGAGCATATTGTCACCTGGCTGCTCCGATGCTGGGATAATGGGGCCAGTAGCCTGGAATTAGAGGGTAGGGAAGCCAAGCAGCTGGGATCCCTTTCTAGGGAAGGGGGCATTGATAAAGCAATTGGAAAAGGGACACGTATCCTCAGCCTTTGGAGGCGACTCTTGTCAAGCGTGAAGGAAAGGTATCCCTTTAAGGAAGATGTCATATGTCGTCCAAGCAAGTGGGCCACCATGGAGAAGGGTATCCAGTTTCTGAGAGAATTAGCTGTGCTGGAGGTGATTTATGGTGACCTGAACAATAAACAACTATCCAAAGATCCAGACGAAGTCAAGTGCACACGACCCATGTGGCGGAAGTTTATAAGGAGCTCACCATCGTCATACGCCAATTCATTGGCAGTGATGACCTGGAAAGATGGAGAGGAACAAACAGTGGATGAATTGGCTAGTCAACTCCGGCAATACGAGGAAAGTCTTTCTTCCTCCCTCGTCTCGGCAGTGGAGAAACTGTCCGAAAAACTGTCCCGGGAGATCCAGCAACTCAGAGAGGATAGGTCCTACTCCTCACCTGTACGGACCAGTATCTCGGCTATTAGAAGTAAGCGTTCTTTTGCTCAAGAGAGAGAATATAAAGGGTACACACCACGGGGCACCCTATGGTTTTATCTGCGTGACCACGGAGAGGACATGAGGAAGTGGGATGGGAAACCTACCGCAGCCCTAGGGGCACGGGTACGCGAATTGCAAGGGAAAACAATCACAGAAAGAGGTTCTTCCAGGAAAATTGCTGCTCCAGTTTCCAGCGGGCAGTTCCCCAGAGAGAGTAGAAGGGCTGATCTTACTCTTGATCTTAATGAAGAAACTTCTGACTCATACGTACAAGAAATGAGAAATGAGTACTGTGATGAGGATTAGAGGGGCCCTGCCTCCAGCCAGGGGGAGGAAAGGGACAACCGGGTTTACTGGACTGTGTGGATTCGGTGGCCTGGCACGTCAGACCCACAGAAGTATAAGGCTCTGGTAGACACCGGTGCACAGTGTACCCTAATGCCATCAAGCTATATAGGGGCAGAACCCATCTGTATTTCTGGGGTGACGGGGGGATCCCAACAGCTAACTGTATTGGAAGCCGAAGTGAGTTTAACTGGGAACGGGTGGCAGAAGCACCCCATTGTGACTGGCCCAGATGCTCCGTGCATCCTTGGCATAGACTACCTCAGGAGAGGGTATTTCAAGGACCCAAAAGGGTACCGGTGGGCTTTTGGTATAGCTGCCTTGGAGACGGAGGAGATTAAACAGCTGTCCACCTTGCCTGGTCTTTCGGAGGACCCCTCTGTTGTGGGGTTGCTGAAGGTCGAAGACCAACAAGTGCCAATTGCTACCACCACAGTGCACCGGCGGCAATATCGCACCAACCGAGACTCCCTGATTCCCATCCATAAGCTGATTCGTCGACTGGAGAGCCAAGGAGTGATCAGCAAGACCCGCTCACCCTTTAACAGTCCCATATGGCCAGTGCGGAAGTCTAATGGAGAGTGGAGACTAACAGTAGACTATCGTGGCCTAAATGAAGTCGTGCCACCGCTGAGTGCCGCTGTGCCAGACATGCTAGAACTTCAATACGAACTGGAGTCAAAGGCAGCCAAGTGGTATGCCACAGTTGATATTGCTAATGCGTTTTTCTCAATCCCTTTGGCAGCAGAGTGCAGGCCACAGTTTGCTTTCACTTGGAGGGGCGTTCAGTACACCTGGAACTGACTGCCCCAGGGGTGGAAACACAGCCCTACCATTTGCCATGGACTAATCCAGACTGCACTAGAACAGGGTGGAGCTCCAGAACACCTGCAATACATTGATGATATCATCGTGTGGGGCAACACAGCAGGAGAAGTTTTTGAAAAAGGGAAGGAAATAGTCCAAATCCTGCTGAAGGCCGGTTTTGCCATAAAACAAAGTAAGGTCAAGGGACCTGCACAGGAGATCCAATTTTTAGGAATAAAATGGCAAGATGGACGTCGTCAGATCCCAATGGATGTGATCAACAAAATAACAGCCATGTCTCCACCAACTAGCAAAAAGGAAACACAAGCTTTCTTAGGCGTCGTGGGTTTTTGGAGAATGCACATTCCAAATTACAGTCTGATTGTAAACCCTCTCTATCAAGTGACCCGGAAGAAGAACGATTTCAAATGGGGCCCTGAGCAACGACAAGCTTTTGAACAAATTAAACGGGAGATAGTTCATGCAGTAGCCCTGGGGCCAGTCCGGGCAGGGCAAGAGGTTAAAAATGTGCTCTATACCGCAGCCGGGGAGAACGGCCCTACCTGGAGCCTCTGGCAGAAAGCACCAGGGGAGACTCGAGGTCGACCCCTAGGGTTTTGGAGTCGGGGATACAGAGGATCCGAGGCCCGCTATACTCCAACTGAAAAAGAGATATTAGCAGCATATGAAGGGGTTCGAGCTGCTTCAGAAGTGATCGGCACTGAAGCACAGCTCCTCCTGGCACCCCGACTGCCGGTGCTAGGCTGGATGTTCAGAGGGAGGGTCCCCTGTACACATCATGCAACTGATGCTACATGGAGTAAGTGGGTCGCACTGATCACACAACGGGCTCGAATAGGAAACCCCAGTCGCCCAGGAATCCTGGAAGTGATCATGGATTGGCCAGAGGGCAAAGATTTTGGAATATTGCCAGAGGAGGAGGTAACGCGTGCTGAAGAGGCCCCAATGTATAATGAACTACCAGAAAATGAGAAGCAATATGCCCTGTTCACTGATGGGTCCTGTCGTCTTGTGGGAAAACATCGGAGGTGGAAAGCTGCTGTATGGAGTCCTATGCGACAAGTTGTAGAAACTGCTGAAGGAGAAGGTGAATTGAGCCAATTTGCAGAAGTAAAGGCCATCCAGCTGGCTTTAGACATTGCTGACCGAGAAAAGTGGCCAGTGCTCTATCTCTATACTGACTCATGGATGGTGGCAAATGCCCTGTGGGGGTGGTTGCAGCAATGGAAGCAGAGCAACTGGCAGCGCAGAGGCAAACCCATCTGGGCTGCCGCATTGTGGCAAGATATTGCTGCCCGGGTGGAGAACCTGGTTGTAAAAGTCCGTCACGTAGATGCTCACGTACCCAAGAGTCGGGCCACTGAAGAACATCAAAATAACCAGCAGGTGGATCAGGCTAAGATTGAAGTGGCTCCGGTGGATCTGGACTGGCAACATAAGGGTGAATTATTTCTAGCTCGGTGGGCCCATGACACCTCAGGCCACCAAGGAAGAGATGCAACATATAGATGGGCTCGTGATCGAGGGGTGGACTTGACCATGGACACTATAGCCCAGGTTATCCATGAATGCGAAACATGCGCTGCAATCAAACAAGCCAAGCGGTTAAAGCCTTTTTGGTATGGAGGACGATGGTTGAAATATAAATATGGGGAGGTCTGGCAGATCGATTATATCACACTCCCACAAACCCGCCAAGGCAAGCGCCACGTGCTTACAATGGTGGAGGCAACCACCGGATGGCTGGAAACATATCCCGTGCCCCATGCCACCGCCCGGAACACTATCCTGGGCCTTGAAAAGCAAGTCCTATGGCGACATGGCACCCCAGAAAGAATTGAGTCAGACAATGGGACTCATTTCCGAAACAACCTCATAGACACCTGGGCCAAAGAGCACGGCATTGAGTGGGTGTATCACATCCCCTATCATGCACCAGCCTCTGGGAAAATTGAACGATACAATGGACTGTTAAAGACTACACTGAGAGCAATGGGTGGCGGGACGTTCAAACATTGGGATACGCATTTAGCAAAGGCCACCTGGTTAGTCAACACTAGGGGATCTGCCAATCGAGCAGGCCCTGCCCAGTCAGAACTTTTACGTACTGTAGATGGGAATAAAGTTCCTGTAGTGCACATAAAAAATATGCTGGGGAAGACAGTCTGGGTTATTCCTGCCTCAGGCAGAGGCAAACCCATCCATGGGATTGCTTTTGCTCAAGGACCTGGGTGCACTTGGTGGATAATGCGGGAGGATGGGGAAGTCCGATGTGTACCTCAAGGGGATTTGATTTTGGGTGAGAATAGCCAATGATCTGAACTATGTGATGTTAAGTACTAATTATAGTTATAATAGTTATACTAATAATACACAGATATACTAATAATACTAATAATATTATATGCCATACTAATGTTATTACAATAAGAATCACCCAGACTAATGAAGAATAACTTCAGTGAAACCAAGCAAAGCACAGTGATGATGGTACCAGAACTGACTTCAACATGGAACAATCCAACACCACATACCATCTCCATTTTTCCTGCCCTGAAAGATTATTATGACAGATGGAGCCCGAAGTCATGGACTAAATGAACTCACCGAACATTTTAGAGGGATGGCCCACAGACGAAGGGAATGATATCTCTGTGTGTGTGTATATATATATATATAAAAAAAGGGGGTGGTGATTAATGAAAATGTACTGGAAAATATGAGACTTGAGCATGACGCAGATGGTATAGAATAAGGGGTGGATATTGTCCTGGTTTCGGCAGGGATAGAGTTAATTTCTTTTCTAGTAGCTGGTACAGTGTTTTGGATTTAGGATGAGAACAAAGTTGATAACGCACCGATGTTTTAGTTGTTGCTAGGTAATGCTTACACTAGCCAAGGACTTTTCAGCTTCCCATGTTCTACCGACTGAGAAGGCTGAAGGTGCACAAGAAGCTGGGAGGGGGCACAGCCAAACTGGCCAAAGGGACATTCCATACCATGTGACGTCATGCTCAGTACATAAACTGGGGAAAGCTGGCCGGGGGGGCCGCTGCTCGGGGACTGGCTGGGCATCGGTCAGCGGGTGGTGAGCAATTGTACTGTGCATCACTTGCTTTGTGTATTATTATTATTATTATCATATTATTATTATTATCATTTTATTTCAATTATTAAACTGTTTTTATCTCAACCCACGAGTTTTTCTAACTTGTGCTCTTCCAATTCTCTCCCCCATCCCAGCGGGTGGGGGGGAGTGAGCGAGCGGCTGCGTGGTGCTTAGTTGCCGACTGAAGTTAAACCACGACAACAAGTTAGCTACACCCAGTCCACCACTAATTTTCTGTGCAAAGGAAGGGCTTGCAGGGATGTTTTCAATGCAAGTGGCAGTCAGGCTAGCAGCAACGCAGCTGGGAAGGACATGGCTCACAGGTCTGGCTCTTAGGCTGCCTCTCTAGCTGACGCTTAACAGAAAACGAAACTGAAGACAAGATCATGGTTCTGAAAAGTGAGTTTAAGGCAACATGGTACGTCATCTAGCTGAAGCTGGGATTAAGGACACACCATTTTAATTTTGGGGCCAGAACTCAGACTTGAGCCACAACCTGCTGAGCACCCACACTGTTTACCTGCTGATTTGTAATCTAGCATGTGTCAGCTGGCTCTCCAAGCAAGGGAGCTTACGTGCAGCGCTGGGGTATGCCTCAAGTCTGAAAGCTGCACTGACAAGTAGTTGGCCCTGGCCATGCTCAGAATGACTCATCACCCAGTCTTCAAAGGGTGTCTCAGCAGGCTTGGCCCCTCCCTCCATACCATCCCACGCTTAACATCTCACCACAAAAATGAGATCCCTGTACTGCAATAAACTGAGCTAGACAAGAATGCTAGGGGACTCTGTCACAGAAGAAAAAGCATCTTAGAGAGTTAGGCTGCTTGGGACAGTATGGAGTAGACAGGACTGGATAGGTCCCCACATAAGCTAGAGAAGACAGCTTGCATGCCAGTTGCTCAAGCAACTGAAGAAACTCAAGTGCATCTTCCTGCACAGCCATCAAAGGGATATCACACACACCTGGACTCCTTTAAAACCATTGCTGCCACAAACGGTGTCAAAATACTGGAGGAATCTTGGCCACTGCAAACAAGTACATCAGAGACTGACTATAAATGGTTTGTTCAAAGCCAGGTAGGAAACCTGTTGGCAAAAAAAGGAAGAAAGCTCAGTTTTTCCAAATTTCAGAGATAATTTCAGCCATATGTGTTCACAGTTTAAAACAAAAATTAAAGCTTTACAGTTGAAGATGGATGAACTATTCATAGAAAATAATGTAGCCATCAAACATAGACTTTTAGTCACTTGATGTATTATCAATGAATAGCCTGATTTTTATGAATATGCTCATTAGTTGTAATTGTTTAACAAATGATTTATCTGAATAAGTTTCATCCCCTGAGTTGTCTCTGATTTACTTTCCTTTTGATTATTCACTACATGTGGTACATGATTACTTTGCTCCCTCATAGAATAAGTGAAATATTATCAGTATCTGTGAACACTTGCAGCATGAATATTCATTTGTGAATGCACATGTTATATGACTTGTCATTAAAGGCATCCATTACCCCACTATGAAGAGTAGTTTGACTCTTTTTTAAAATAAATGTAATTTATTGTGGCATCTATTCATTAGAAAGGTTACTTTAAAAATACAACTAAGTAATTACCTTTAAATGTTAATTCATCCCTTGCTGCAAATATTTTCCCTTTTAAATACACATTTTTAAATGCTGCTATAAACATAGAAATGGGCTTCTTAACTCTTGTACAGCCAAACACACCTTTTAGCATGGATTATCTTCAGAGAATCAGCATGTCTAGAGTGAAACCCAGCAGTATGATAACAATTTGCGTTCACATATATTATGTCTTCCTGAAAGAATTTACATTGTAGGAGACTGAGAAAAGTGGTGCCCAAATGTTAAAGAGAAAAAAAAAAAAGAGACAGGGAGAAATTGTAGACATTCACAGGAAAAACTAAATTCCCCAGGAAATAGAAAAATGCCATAAAGAAAACAAGGTGAAGCGCTGTGGAACAGTTAAAAAACTTCACAGAAAAGAAAAGCTTGTAACAATAAATGACTAAAGAGAGGAGGACACTGAAGCTGGAAACTCTACTTGTAATTCAGGCATATTAAAGGGAATTTCAGATCCGTGTACAAGGCCGGCATTAATTTGTTTGTTTACACTGGAAAATATTACACATTGTTCTGGAATTATTTTTTTCTTTTTCCAGAAATAGCACTGAGTGCTACTTCTGTGCTGTTTCAATTGCTTCTCACATGTAAAATCAGTATCTGCTAAATATGGCATACCAAGTGAGGTAGTGACAAATAATGGACCACAATATGATTTGTTAAGAGTGTTTCTGATGTTCTGCTATGGTTTTAAATGCTCCAGTGTCTGGGGTACCCACAGTGAATTGCCCTTATAAAAGCTGTGCTAAAATTTTTTAAAAACAAAACTTCAAAACCCATAGAAAGAAATTCAGATCCCTGCTTGGTGCCACAGAGTTTTGGGGAATGGTTACAATAATTGCATAAAATACTTTCATACAGTTCAGCAGCAAGCTGAGAGTCTCTTATGTAGTCACTATTGCTAATAAGAATATCAAATTTTTTTATTAACCATGAGAAAATGAAGCAGATTATGTGATAAAAGGTAATGTAAGTTAAAGCTTTTTCATCCATAAGAGTGAATATAAAAAGAATAGCAAAACATGGGTGCAAAACGCAAGTGTCTTTTTGGAAGATGTTACCTGCTCTCTTACTGCAGCAATTACTAAGTAGAGGCAGATCAGCAGGAGAAATAGGAGGCCTTCTCAGATATGTCTCCAAAGGAAGGAGCAAAAGAAGCTGCACTCTAAGTCTACAAAGAGCAAATCAGAATGGGCCAAAAAGGACTCAGTGGATCAGACACCATCAGGGAATGAATTGCATAAAACTGTCCAGAAACTAAAAACTGGGACCTATTGTGAAGGAATACAAGACTGAAGAGACTGACTCAGACTGTTGTATTGTAAGTACCGTGTATCTTCTTCCATCAGGAAGATGGAGATATTTGACAAGCAGGCATTTAGAGCTTGGGCTTGGCATCCATGGAGAATCCTACCAGAAGTCTCACTCTCTTGCTCTTTGCTTTTTAGCTTTAGCTCTAAGATTATGGAGATATCTTATCCATGGGCTCCAACAGAAAATGTTCATTATCTGCCACTGGAGAACTACACTTGGTACCTGCAAAGAGAAGAAAAGGTGATAGAAGAACAGTTGGGGCAACGAAGGAATCTGATGTATTCAGAGTACCTACAACTGCAGGATTAAACTGGGAAAAGTCCAAACAAAAGTTTGATATCTTCGTGAAGCTGGGTAGAATCACAGCAAAGCATGATAACGTATGTTTTAATATGGAAACAGAATGAAAAATAGAGCATACACGTAGTGTGGAAGCAAATGCAGACCAAAACAGTAACCTGCTTTTGGACAGAGTTGCTATATTTGTGAAAAACAAAATCATTTTCCAAAAGGCTGTAAACAAGAACAAAATGGACTGGTAAGAACCGAAGCGTATGTATTCTCCAGAAAGAAAAGGATTCAGCAACAATCAAGATCATTATAATAATAGCATAACTAAAGATTTTCTAGTGGAAAAATTAGGTCCATCAACTTGAATAGTACCTCGAATATAAATGGCACATGCGTTAATTTTAAATTGGACAGTAGACACCAGGTCCAGTTGCACATCAAAATTACAATGAAAAATTGAAAAGAAAACCTAGTCATGTGGAACACAGGTGGTAAATCTAACATTTTACATTGGAAAGCCTACTTCTAGTGTGAATATTTGTGAGTTGGTTATTAAGAGAAACAAAATCCTGAAAGATTATGTAAATTGGCTCTAGTCATCTTTCCCATGCTCCACTCTATGTAACTGAGCTTGATTTTGGGACTAATATCTTGAAAATTATCCTGCATATGAAGGTTAGGGGTACCAACGGTAAAACCAAGGTATTCGAGTGTCTCACTGTAAATCATTCCTGTCTAGTTCTTCTGTCCTAATATAGATGTTTGAAATTTCCAAAATATAACTGAAGCTATGCTGCCTATGCCCATCTTTTTATTGATATATTATTCATACAACACAGATTGAAGACAAATTGCCTCAATAAATTGTGTTATTTCATGCAACAGTGAGTATAACATTGTTGTTCTTACTGTGTTGGCATCATTGGAAAGATATTTGATCGTTGTAATGTCATAGAGGGTTTTTTTTCAGTTTAGCACCATGCAGTTTATTGCTTTTAGCTGATGTTTTGATTTTTGTTCCCCTGCCACCAGATATCCCATTTAAAAATCATAATCATATGACTTCCTTTATGGTGAATGAATACTACTTTGGAAAAATCCCTAATAGAATTTAATTGAATTCATCAGAATTTTGAGCAGTTCATTCTATCCTGGAATAAGAATAGATACAAATTTCCCCCTCTCTAAACTAGTGGTGAAAACTTTTATTATACTAGGAGACTTATGAATAGACAATTTTCTTAGATTCTCACTTGAAATACTGTAGCATCAGTTACTGGAATCTTACTGGCTTAAAAAAATTTGAAAGCATGAAGTAATTACTGAAGGTACAGGAGCCAGCAGGAAAACCCAGATCCCAGTATTTGCCTCTCAGGTTTAAGAAAATCTCATCTGAAGCCTGACTGGTTTATTAATTGATTGATTTTGTCCAAATCGGCGATGCAGTAGAAGAATTTCATGAGGAAAACTGGGCATTTTCTGTATTTTGGCTAATTATCTTCATAAATATTGTATCTCTAGACAGAATGTTGGGTATCTACTCACTGATACCATTATTCTATGTGGATAGAGGTGAATGAACAGGATTCAAAAAGGAGTAATATTTCAAGATTTGAAAGTACTGAGGCAACTTGTACTACTTTCTCCAAGTGTCAGGAAACAACCCAAAATGGATGGTGACACCCTCTCTCTAAAATAATTTCTTGGCTTTCTTGTGAGTTTCCAAATATATGACAAAAGAGAGTGAGAAAAAAGAGACAAATATAGATGCTGATAATTATAGAAAAAGCCTTCTGGCACGTCCAGAAATAGAACACAAACTTCTGACTCATAGGTCTGCATCCTGGCCACTGCACCACGCTGCATTTCCTAGAGACTTATTTTTATTGAGTAAATGCATATTTCATAAATATTAAGATTGAAATGTATTGTAAAATTGTCACCAAAATCTCATTTTAAGTACTGTTAAGAGTTTACTGTGTATATATACATTTTAAAATAACGTCCCACAAGAAAGCCCCCAGACTGCAAGACGTTACAACATTTCATTACTAATGCTTAATATTTTATAAATCATCAATGTTAATCTATCTGACCTGGGCTATGAAAATCTTTCAAGCGTAAGTAATTGGAATTTTGCAAGGATCTTTATTTTACTAGGAAACACAGAAATGCCAAATGATAAAGGTGTTTTCATGAACAGAGAGAGTATCATGCTATTGTGAATGAAATTAGTTTTAGCTTAGTATTTTGTCAACATAGAGGAAAGCTGTGTGTGTCCCTGATCTTCATTATCCATTCTCTCTGACTTCATTGCATTTAGGAAGACATTTTGTAAACAGTTTGAAGGAGATTTTAATTAGATAAGCCTAAATATAAACCATGCTTTTTTCTAAGAAATATATGGGTTTGGTGTCCTAAATGTGTGCCCCATGTAGGCAATACTCAGTTCACTGAGTTCTAGAAGCTCATTTGGCAGTTTTTGCATACAAGTATCACCCTGTTCCCTGGATACATAAATTGTAAGGAGGGAATACAAGTTCGGGAAGCACAAGAAATACAGATCTAGAGCCCTGCATGTATGCAGGTTTGTAGAAACAGTATGAATATATACACTCATTCTTTATATGTCATGACTTTTCTGGGTGAAAACACAGCACAGTCTTATATTTTAACAGATTTTTAGATATGGGAAAGTAGAGGGTTTGGGGAACATCGCTTTCCCTTCTATGAGCACAGGCAACCAAGCAGTCTGGACGATCTACTTGTCACAGAGGAAACTGATCTTCAGGAGAATAGCCTAGCTACAGCCAGGGACATTAAATGGGCAACAAAAAGAGGCAAAAATATCAGCTCCTTTTAGTTCATAATCAATATACCAGAAGAAATGAAGACTCTCTATATGTTGATGTATGGGTAATAGGCAAGAGATATTCAGACTGCTTGCTTATGAGCACACATTTCACTTATTCACTGAAAGCGGGTAGAAGGGGGCATATTAATCAAATGTTTAAAAACTTGATATATTAGAAGGAATGAAAGAGCAAAAGCAATGGAGGAAGGGTGTTCTTGCTCATTCACCACTCCCAAGTCATTGACAGCCTAGGAGCAAAAGGTCTTAAATCATCATGCACCACATTTCCAACAGAAAAATCACAATATGGATATAGTGGGCATGTTCTTCCTTCCATCAAATTTGAGTGCAGGGTGAGCTCCAAAAGTACTCTTTAATAACGTTCGGGGGGAAATTAATTATCGTGGGGCCTTTCTCTCTGACTGACAGATGTTTCAGCAAAAACTATGCTTCTACCCCTGGAACTTGTAAAACGATAAATGAATATTTCCTAACCTGTAAGTATGTTTGACCTGGGGGCATTGTGTACCACAGAAAGTGCTTGATTATCAGGCTAGTGGTGCCTAATTCAATGGAAGTGATGGAGACTGATTTACATTTCTTATGTGGAAACAGAATCAAATATATAATTGTGTAACCAGTATGTTCTAGACTTGGTGCTTTAATAGGGCCAACTTAGAAATGCTGAAAATAATCATGAATCAAATCAGTCGAGAGAAAAAATACAAACAGAAGCATCTGAGAGATGACTAGAACTGTTTCACATTATATTCAAAATCCGCAGTCCAAAAAGTGGAAAAATATCTACACTGCCTAAAAAGCAACCTAGTAAGGGAAAAAAGCAGGTACAAAATTGTATTCACTTTATATATGTATGTATATGTATTTTAAAAATGGAACAGAGGGAATATATCCTTAACTACTCAAAGTGTTCTGACTGTGGTTCATTATTTTAAAATGTATATAAACATGGGGTAAACTCTCAACATAGTGCTCATATAAGATTTTGATGAGAAAACTGTTCATTCCTCTATTTAATATTTATGAAATAAGCATTTACTGAGCAAAAGTAAGCCTTTAAGTGAAGCAGTGTCATTGTATGACGAGAATGAAATTAATATAAATAATAAAAGTAATATAAGTTAGAAACTAAGAGCTATAGAAAATGTATAAAAAGAGAAAAAAGGTACATGATGAAAACCCTCTAGTCAGCAGAGTTAAAAACAATGCAGATTAGACTTTTAAGTAAACTAGGAACAAAAGAAATCCTGAAAACAGTGTCAGTGCATTACCTTTTAGATACATATTCCATTTTTCTCTGTCTAGGGGCAACTCAGAATTACACTGCGACAACGACGCCGTCTCAGTGCAGGGGGAGGTGGTAGACTCATCTGGCTTAATGCAGGAAAGGCGAAGTGGTCTGTCAGAAATGTGCTTTTCCAGCAGTGGGATGATGCAGCTAAGCCCTGTGGTGACGAGGGCACTGTGATAGTTCCCACACTACCAATACTTCAGTCACTGCTGCTTAACCGCTTCCTTAAGTGAGGTGTTTCTAAAGGAACACGTCCAGGTAACTTGTATTTTGGGCAGGAGCTGATTTTTGTTGTCTTGAGCTTCCTACTGGGAGCTAAGTCTGAAACCTTTTGTTTGTTTGTTTTCTCTGAAGACTTCTGGGCAGGCTGTGTGGAGAGGGCCTCTGTAAGATCTTGCATTCCCACGTCACCTGTAGCATGCCAGGCAGAGTGCTGGAGAAGAGCTGCCTTGTTAATCTTCCAGGAAAATGGTGGACAGCCAGAAACCTGGCAGTTCAAAGAGTACTGACCTGCAGACTGCTAAGTGCCTGGCTCCTTAGCAATCCAAACTCTCATTTGAATCTGGGGAAACAAGCCAGGAAGGCTACTAAGGAGCTAGGAACACCAAGGGCCACAGGGTCTTCAGTTATGGGCCAGAGAGTCGCATGAATTGCCCCAGAGCTGTGATTCTTGGCCTTTCCTTTTCCAAGAGGATTTCTTGATCTGTCAGGGCTTGATTCCATACTCAAAAGTGAATGCATTGAAAATCCCGTGCAAAAAAAAAATCTGTCTACGCAGGTCCTGACATCAGCTAGAGGAAGAGGTAGGCTAGAAGACTTATTTTAATGTAGATGACTTAAGCTCTAACTTCTGTATTGAGGAAAAAGGAAAAAAAAAAATCCCAGCACAGGGCACAAAGGAGTTTTAGGTAGTGTAAGGTAGAAGAAAACAGCACATCACGAGAAGCATGTTATTGCAGATGGGAAAATACAATGGGAACGGTATTGTTAGTTCCACCGACACGGGCACCTGAAGACGTTCATGCACTCATCCAATGCCACTATGCCCCAGACAATGATTTGGTCAGGCTGGGGCTTGGGGGTCAACTGTTGGATCATCAGTATGGCAGCGTTGCTTGTGCAGGAATAGCAAGGCATTTATAGCATGGCAGTAGAAAGGGGAAGTCAGAGGGATTTCTGTAGGATCTGTAGCCAGAGGAAGGCACTGCCTGGAATTCCTGGACGGCGGCTTGGGAGCAGGTCTCTGAGCCATCACAGTCTCTGTCATCACCTTGTACCTACCAACATGCTCTTTAGACCTACCTTCAGTCCCACAATACCAAGGTCTAGAGATCGTTTCCATTTTGATGGACACTACACTACACATACATAAAGGGTAGGACTTCACTGCCCAGAGTAGTTTGGTAGACACAAGAAAAATTTATTTTAAACAACCATCAAATAGAAGCCAATGTTTTTCTGTCCTTTCTGGTCCACAAAGAGCACAGGACTTTTTAAAATGATTTGCATGTAAGTGGTCTGTTCCTTCTCCTAAACAGTGCATTGTTGATCAGGGTTACCTATAGTCTCGCTTAGTCCCATCTCAGAGTTTTTAGTTCCTCAGTCAGTGCAATGTCCATCTACACCCATCTACAGGCAACCTTTCATGTAATTAGGGAAAGCTCAGCACTTTTTCAAGTCAAGTCCTTCCTTTTCTCAGGACTTCTTCCAACCACACAGAGTTGATTGTCACACCACTGCGAGTCCCATGCCAGCGGTATGTTTCCAGCTCAGTTCCTCACAACATGCCTGAACTAAAACCTGCAGTACAGTCTTCCAAAAATGGCACCACCCCAGCTTTACTTTGTGGCATACTTAAATCTCTTAAAGCCCAGGGCATTTCAGCAATGTTGGACTGGAAAATCAATGCGGTTTTACACTGCATTGAAGGTCATGTCTGAAGGTCTTTTATGTTAAGCAGTCATAGGCCTGTGTTTCCAAAAGTGACATGATTTTGGAGGTTTCAGTTTTACAGGTCCTTAATCAAAAAGGCTGTAAATAATTCGTTTTCTCTGAAACTACTGAGGATCTGCCTTAGAAATCAACTCTTACAGAAAGAACAATATGGTTTAAAAAAAAAAAGAGGCAAATGAAAAGAGGAAGGGGGAATGAAAACTTTGGGGCACTATCTCATTGCTTTCCCTACAGTAATTTTTTTCCCATTTTTAAAAACAAATTGATTTTTGGTGAGTGCATCAAATCTCTCTTTTCCTTTCTCTGTCTCTCTTGGAATATGCTGTTTGAACAGTTACTTCAGACACATGTATTTTAAACTATTTACTTTAAATTGTGATTTGCATACTGCCAAGTATTCAAATATAGTTGTAATTATGGTGGTTGGGAGCGACAAACACCAAGAGACCATCTATCAAGCTAATTTACCTCCCTATCTGAATCAGTATCAATCCACTCACTGTTCTTCTTTTACAGTATCAGAGATAATATAGTATTTACAGTGTTATATATTTGCCAGATGCATGTTAATTAAGGGAGAGGAGATTAAAATGTGTCTTTGGCTGGTTGCTTCATTCAGGTGTCTTGAGAAATACTCAAAAGTAATTTCCATTAACTGCTGTGCTATTTACTGGTGAGGATAGAAATGGTCATTAGTGACTCCCTGCTGCTGAATGCAGTCCTCCACTTGTTCATCATAATTCTTGGGGAACGTTTGCTTTAAAATAGGAAAAGAACACTAAAAGGATGCCTCATTGGATCATTTATGGATCATTGTTCCAAACCTGCTGCCTTGTCGCAAATGCCAGCATAGACTGACATTTATTTTTAAGCTTAGGATGCGAGTTTTAACAGCTGAAGCAAAATCCATACGGGAGCAAAAGGAACACATTTTCTAACAGAAACTTCAGGAAAAGGGGAAAAGAGCAGTCAAGAGCCCAACTAATTTGGTATTCTCTTAAAAACCTAGGCCTGGAGCTTCAACATCTTAAACCAGGAAAAGTTTCTGGAAGATTTCTTTTACACCTTTTCTATTTCCTTCTTTGTGCCAGTATGATGTGTAGAACTGTCTGGAATAGGATAGGGGTGGTGTCCCCCCTCAATTAAACACGGGGAAAGGACTTGCTGCTTACTCATGCCCTGTACCATCCTATGCTGTTTCGGAAAGCTTGGGCCAAAAGACCTGATGTGCTTGTCAAAGTAGCTGTCAGCACCTTAGCCTCCCTAGGGCTGAATTTATTTAACAAATCATTTTAGGGTGTACTGACCTTGCTTGGTAGACCTTCCTGGGTCATATTTTCACATAGATGAACTACTCTTGAAGAGTTTCTCCATTCTGTAGGACAAAAATAGGCTTTTCTGTAACAGTAGATGAGTACTGTACAAGTTCTTGTCCCACCTAGCTATTCCACAACCAGTATATTTACTGCACAACCAGTATATTTATTGTGGAAGTTGGGAGAAAATGTCACTTCACATTATTTTTATAGTTCCCATATTTTTCTGTCACAGTATCTCAAGGTTGTAACAGAATACAGTCTTGTTCCCCATCAACATTGTGATAAAAAAGCAGTAAGTTGCATTTATTCTTTTTCTATAGTATTTTTTACTTTCCCCACAGCATTCTGTCTGTCCAGGAACATGACAAACCCTATCTTGCTGGGAATTAACTAGAGGATGCTTTTCTGCGGGAGATCAGCCCTACTTAAGACATACGATGTGAATGCACACGAGGCAGCAGTTTTCAAATATAGTTATTAATGGGCTCAAAACCACCAATAAATCGATCCACGGAAATAAGTGGTATGGTAAAAAAGCAATACAAGCCATTTCCATGAATCACTGCACTTTTGGAAAATTCATCTGCTTAATCACTAGTAAGAGCTGTCTCTTTTAGGCACTGTCTTGCAAAGGTACCAAATAATCTTTCCTTCCATGCAAAATTCCCTGTTAGTCTTTTAAATAGACTCTTCTCTCCAAAAAAGCATATGAAATATTCCTTTAAATATACAGACACCTAAAACCTACCCATAAATCGGTGCTAACATGCACATCAAAGTTTTTCTGCAGAACCGTATAATGCCAGAAGCACTTTTCTTTTTCATAAAAATCTTAATGAAGCTTAAAACTCCAACTTCTAAGATCTTTACTTAGAGATACAGCACCTTGTGGGTTTTTTTAATGAACATGTTCACTGATTTCTTTAATTACATGCAAAAAAGTGTATAGGTTTATATACACATCAGTTAATAAAGTGATGTTATCTAGGCAAATGACATTCTAGCGCATGGGTAAGATCTATTAAAATAGGAATGAGGCCCCGTGCTGTCTCCATGAACTCTAAGTGCTCTGAGAGGAGCAATGAGATTTATGACTTACAAGGAAGCTGTCCTCTCCACCGGGAAACTTCCTCACATTCCAAAAAGCATCCACTCTCTTCAGGAATTCTTTGGTTTTCTTTCTAATTTGGGGACATTTTCATAATTTTTTAGCATTTTAGGTTAGGAAGTACTGGTCAGGTATGGGTTACAACCAACGCAAAAACTAGAGAAAAATTCCATTTTACACCCACATGACTGTGACCAGTGGGGAGATTTGTGGTTTGCGATATTAAAGGAAATGCATAGTCTTTGCAAGTATAGGGTCTTAGTTATTTCCTTTCTTCAAGGAATGATAATGCAGTAAATCATACACCTATGAAGTTTTATTAAATATTTATCATAAAGATTTACCAGCCTTATTAGTTTCACCTCTGCCAGCAGTGGAGCTTTCACAAAATGGAATGTGATTTCTATTTTCCACTTCTCAGCCTTTGACTACAATGCATTAAGACAATACAACAATTTATTTTTCCAGATGTGTTTTTCTTTCTTTAAGCATATTTTCTTCCTGGTTTTGTTTAATTTTACACTTGACTGAGGTGTATAAACTGAAGAAGCTGAGGTAGTTTTGGGAAAATACATATGTGGGTTACAAAATGCTTGAATCATCATTTTGAAAAAACAGCTGCAGCTATAAGATAATTATCTGGAGTCTGAATACAATTTATTTTAAAAAAAACATGATTCAGAGCAGTGGCACAGCAGTGGTGTAAGAAGCACTTCTCCCAGCTTAGATGAAGTGATGTACTCTGGAGATATATGCTCCATTTCTAATTTGACCTCTAGCTTTCTGACTCGTGTAATACAGAGGTGACCAGACAAGGGCATAGGGAGGAAATTAGGAGGGCAAACATTGTTTGGGTTACAGCAGACTCTTTCTTTGGTTGTCTACTACCCTGGTTTCTTAAGTGTTGTCACTTTATATAATCACACTCTGTTGTGGTTGTCTCCTCCACAGATAACTTACTAACTTTTGGAGGCACCAAGCAGGAGCAATCCAATCTGACAGAAATGTAGGTAACTTGGAAACAATATTTGTGCAAGCTTCATATATATATTCTCTATACAAAATACAGAATCACAGAATGGTTGAGGTTGGAAGGGCCCTCTGGAGGTCATCTAGTCCAAGACCCCTGCTCAAGCAGGGCCACCTAGAACTGGTTGCCCAGGACTGTGTCCAGATGGATTTTTAATATCTCCAAGGATGGAGACTCCACAGCTTCTTTGGGCACCCTGTTCCAGTGTTCAACCACCCTCACATGAAAAAAAGTGTTTTCTGATGTCAGGAGGATTTTCATGTGTTTCAGTTTGTGCCCATTGCCTTTTGTCCTGGAACAAGGCAAAGGGACCTTGAGGACAGTGGTATCTCACCCTGCATTCAGCAGTGAGAATCCAAATGAGAAAAAGAGCTCTTAAAAATGCCTCAGGTTGTAACTACACTAAATATGAAGTGAGAGTAATGAGTCAAAACTGGAGTTTGGATTGCCTTTATTATGCAGGTAGTCTGTTATTTTAGGTCAGTATCCTAGGTACGTACTCCTCCATGCAACGGGAGACCTGCTTTCTGCCATGATCTGCCCTCCTTCCTCAAGCAGCCTAACAAGATTTTGGGCTTTTTTCAGAGCAGCAGTGCAAGTTTGCTGGGCACTTCTGTCATTTTCTAAATGAAATCAGCACAAAATTATTAACTAAAGCCATTCTTGAGGTTAATGACCTGAAAGATGGTCCCAGCCCTTGCAAGTTGTGCTCCCCACAACATTGTGTCCTACTGTTTTTGTTTGCTACGAATAACTGTTCAGCAGTGATGCCTCCAAGTTAAGCATGTGCTGTCTCTAGGCTCCTCAAGTCTATGACTGTGTTTTCCACTGAATTGCTATAATGTTGACCACAGGACTGGCTCACGTCTGAGCACAGGCAGGTTGTAGGACAAGCCTGCTGAGTTTCCACTGACATGTTTATAAGAGGAAGACCTGTGGTCTGCATCCCTCCTGTGTACAGGTCACTGCCTGAGGAATGTCTGTTCTCTCCTGACCTGAGACTACTGCATGTTCTCCAAACCAGTGTGGTATTCCCACATCTGCTTAGGTATCAACTCCATCCTGTGGCAACAATACAGGATGGAAGATTTAGACTAGCACTGGGTAGCTGATATCCATATGCACCTTCACTCCCATCTTGCTATTGTCCTGGCATTGACTCCTTCTGTGGTGGCCGTAGGTTTGAAGCCTGATTTCAGATTGCATGAAAAAATACTTTGTGCTGTTTTGAATTCTTCATATATTTCATTATCCCACTATTTATAAAATCCTATTCCTTATTAATACATTTGTTTGTAAAACACCTGGAAAACAGCATTAAAAGGTGTAAATAACACTAATTCTGCAAAAGAAAACAGTAACTCTCTGACTAAGTCTGTCTGTCTTCACTAAGACCTCACGCCATTGCCTGTACATTGAAGTAGCTATAAACATTCCCTCTCTTTCTAGGTCCCTCATCCTTCTGCAAGTCAGAGGAAGAAGGGAGCATGGCATGGATGTGCAGGAGGGGAGAAGCAGCCCTGGTTGTGTCCATGGCCCCAAGAGAGGCATCCAGGTAAAGCTACTGATGCGGAGGTGGTGGAACCTGTGAAAGCCTCCCTTGCAATGACCTTGCTCACCTCCTGGCCTTGATTTGTTTTTCCTACTGCCCAGCCCCATGCCACTTCCTTGGGCCTCATACTTGCCAAAGCAGGAACATCCCTACCCCAGCTTCAGTAATTATCCAGTGACTCCCAAGCCTATGCCAATGACCACCAGCCCATATCAAACCAGCTCAGGGTCAGGCCTTGAGCTGCTTTATTGCTGAAAACAAAAAAAGAAAAAAAGAAGAAAAAAAGCAGCTTGCTGCTGTACAAAGACATTACAGGGCGTGTGGGATTTCTCGCTCAGAACTAGCTCAGGTGTTGGTTGAGGGATCAGCTCTTTTTAATACAGGAAGGCATATTAAGTTTCCCTTGTACTATTAAAATCTGCATCTTCGAGAATTCATTTACCCACACGTTCAGAAAACAAATTCACTTAGTGGGGTAATTCTCCTTCCCTAAGCCTTGAATTTCACTTCCTTACCTTCTACTACCTATGGCTTTTCTTTCAGTTGGGAAGTAACTGTTTCTGACAGCTCGTTAAGTGGTCTCCTATATTGCAGTTAGGAATAAGAAATGTCCCATTCGCTTTCAGCTTGTGCTGCTCTTGTGGTATTTATTTGTGAACTCTCTCTTTGAGCTTTTCATGCCTTTCTAGCTAAACCCTCAATTCCTTTAATGTCTTGGATTTTCTGTTATGTCCAGACTGCACACCATCCACAAATTAAAGGCTTGTATTAGATTACTTCTTTTGCTTGGTTAATTCTATTTGCTTTAATCATAGCTTAATTCTGCGCCTCCTCTTTTCAAGATCTGTTCTCTTATCCAAAATACAGGTACTCAAAATTGCAAGCCTAGCTCTTCAGTCTTATATCAGTCAAAAAGTCCTCTGTGATTTTCTCGCCTTTATGTAATCTCTGTTAAAATGCATCTCTCTATATATGTATTCATACATTTTCAGATGGAACACAATACTCCTCAGATTTCTGCAATACAGTTTCATAGCCAGCCTCCTCTGTCTGGGATATCTGAAAACTATGAAAAACATTTGCTGCCTCAGAATCTGCTATTATCAGAAATAGAGCTACCTCCACCTGCCTTCCTCCTTACAGCCCCTACTTACAGATACGGAATGAAGTGCTGTTCTCCAGAGTTTCACTACTGGTGGGCATTTTTTTAAATCTCCTTTATCTCTGGCACCACGTGCTGTCCATCAATCACTCTGAGCCAAGGATTTTAACAAAGAAATGTTTCTTACCGCATCCAAGTTCTAACAGACCAGCACAGTATATTATGGGTTTCTGCATAAAACAATAACCCGTTGACCAATTCAGAAACTTCTAAGGCTCCCTACAAGCTCTGTAATAGTAGAGCTGCTGCATTTTTATTACTTTTTTTTCTCTGAAACTATTCTGAATTGATCTCTATGCTGTTTGGTGGTGGTGGTGGTGTTTTTAAAGCGCTAAAAGAGCTTCACCTCAAATACTACTCTTTCCATTAATACAATTAATACACTTCCTATGGGAAATGGAAAGGCATGGAAACTTCACAGAAAATTGTGTCTTAAGAAAACCTTCAAATCAATTTTTCACTTCTTCATGACTTTTTGTTTCCCCCCCTCCCTGTAATAGCTTTCATACAAATATTCAGAAACTCCACAAAGGGTTCTTCCAGATAAGAAATTGTCACTCTATGCAATCCAAATCTGAGGTGTTGCACATCTTCAGGAGCTTTTGATGTTTTCCCACTACTGAATTTCCCAAAGAAAGGAGATAGCTAACAACTCTTGTTTATTACCCCACACAGAGCAAGGGAAAAAAATACCCCTACCATTTGCTGAGCAAGGACTGACGGCAAGCTAGAATGGCAGTTAAATTTTCAAAGTTTTATCAGATTCAGTAGATTATGGTTCATCTTTGTCTGTGGTGATTTTGAAGCTGTGTTGAGCTTCCTGCTGCTTACCATCTCTGAATCTGGGTGTCAAAATCTGACAGGGCAGACTCAGGAGCCCTAGTGCAATCTAAGGTAAGAGGAGTAGGAGCCATCGCATCCTATCCAGAAGTCTGCACAAGTGCACTGCGCCAACGTGCTTTCACTCACCCACGAGAAACCTTCATCTTTAGACCCCTCTTTCCAGGGATGGAGGGAACTGCCCCTTGTTAACCCCCACTGTGTAGCAATAGCTCCCTGTCAGAGGTTGCTACAGCTGGTAATCTGCAGGTGGAAAAGTTTATAGGAGCAGGCTCTACCTTACCAGAGGGAAAATGCATTTAAACTGTTTACACTAACCCAGCTGATCTTGCCTGAAGCAAATTAGGGAGTGCTCACCGCTGGTGGCTGTGGCTTCCACCCTGTCCCTGGGCACTCTGGGACTGGGAGAGGCCCACCGGCTCAGGGCCACAATGGAAGAAATCTGGGACATGGTTGGAAGCCTGCATTTGCATGAATGAGACTCTTGGAAGCACTCCTAAATGATCCAGTACAGTTCCTGTCTCAAAGGACACTGGACTTCTGATTCATCTGCCTGAGGCACGTTTGTGCTGAGGAGTCACAGGTGAAAATAATTGGTATTGAGTGCCAGCAGAAACCTTCTGAAGAAGGTCAAATTGGTGGATAAAGGTTCTTGTAGAATGGGGCTCAGGATGGAAAGACTCTTGAAATATTGATGAAATTTTATATGTCAGGTGGAAAACAAAAATGATTTTCATTGTTGATTGAAGCAAAAATACGGAAGATTCAAATTATTCATGGAAAGAATCTGCTCCTTTCTTGTTGACATAATCAAATACATACACTAATTCAATCTATTTGGCAAATTCCCTATGTACTCAATATTTAACAATTTCAAATAATAAATATAATTTATTATTAAAGTCAAAGTAACTTGAGTATGTGCCTCCCATCTCCATACTAAAGGACTACATCCTGTCTGTTCTTGTTTCCACATACCAGAAATAGTAACACACATTCTACATATCAGTTTAAAAATAAAAAGGCATGTTTTTACTGACAACCTTTACATGAGACTTGATTTAAACTTTTTAGGTCAGTTCCAGGAATCTGATGCTTCATGCGTTATTTTCTGAAAGGAGAAATTCATTATGGTAACTTAGATTATCAAATCTGTCAGATCATGCATGAATTTAAATATAGGAGTGGGAGTAAATTAGATTATGGGTCAGCTTTATAAGCATAAGGGTAAACTAGACTTAATACAGCAGAATTTGACTCTGATTAATTCACAGATAGCTGTGAACTCTTTTCAAATATAGTCAGAAGTGACTGTCTATGCAGCGGATGCGACGTAAGCATGCAACTATTAAGTTGTATGTATGTTCCCTTGAGATATTTTTATTCTGTTTTGTGTTTTCACTTCACTTGTCCCGCTAAGTAACGTTTTCGTTCATGCTGTTGTTCAATTACTTTGAAAGCAGGATGTGAAATCCAGAGGGAAAAGAATCTGCGATCAGAGCTACTAATAATTTGTTCTGTTGTAAAGGACTTGGTAAGTTTTCTATTTTTTCCTAATATTATGTTTATTAATTGGATTTAGATCATGAAATAGTAAAAAGGTACAATGATGTAAAATATTAAGGTGCTGTCAGATATTTTAACACAACAGAGTAATAAGAATTTATGTTTATCTTAAATTATACTTCTGAATGTGGAAGCATAAAATGATATTGCAATTGATTCTCATTTTGTGAAATTGCTCATTGGTTCAAGGTTGTCAAGGTCAATGAGAATTGTGCCTAAATCTGTGATTAGGAAGCAGGAGGAAAATGACAAAGAGAAAATCTGAGTTGACAGAAAACCATCAAAACAACTGATGATGGAAGGGATGAAAATGCATGAAATGGGAAGTAGCATCGTTAAGCCAAAAGAAGCATTTTAAGAAGTTGAGTACATGGGTTATAAAACTACTAGAGACAATTAACAATTATGTGATCTAAGTTCTCCTGGTGTAAAACCACACTTACATCACTGCAAGTAAGTTCAAAGTCTGATCTGCTATAAATCAGTAGCCACTTCCTAACAGAGTAAACAGTGAGTCAAACATATACTTAAGTAAAGAGAGAGCAAAATGCAGTCAACTATGGACCTGATCCTAGTTTGGCCATAGGTAATTCTTGGCATAGCTCAGGGCACAGAAGTTAGAAAAACAGAAGGTAGAAACAAAAGGGAAAATAGCCTTCTTCACAGGAAACCCTACAGACACCCAAGGAAAGCAGAGACCCTTGCACTAAGGAGGAGAATAAGAAGTAACAGAAAAAATGAAGGCAACTTGAAGGAGAGAACAAAGAGATGGAATATAATGACTTAGCAAAATCTTCTTGTCCCTTTTTGGCAGTCATAAGGGCAAAGCTCCAGCCGCCCCAAAATGGGTAAAATAAACACATACACTCAAGCTTTTTCCCTTATTTCCATAAAAGCATTAGTATTCTATAACTATTTTGTTCTCATGGGAACCCCGTTTTTTCTCCTTACATAACTTTTTTGTGCCATCCTTTTCTTTTCTCCTTCCAGTTCTCACACCTCTTAAGTTATTTTTGTTTCCTTTTTTTCTAGTTTGTAATCACCCTTCCCCCTCCTGTTCTTATTTCCAGGCTGCCTTATTGCTACACACCTAGTTTGCATCTCCTCTCCTTTTCTGTGGCCCCTCCCTGCTAGCACAAAAACACACAAAGAAGCAATCAGGGATACTTCTTTTGTTACTTCCACCATCACTTTACCACCACCTCTTGGCTCCAAATGCATTAATAGGCCTTACCGGCACGAACCAGCCTCACCTGGGGCCTCAACCCACACCACTGCCCATGGACACAGAGGCTTTTTTAAGCTCACCCCAGTGCCCTCAACCTCTTTTTTGGCTATGCTGTAGGAATGCTGGTCTTGAACTTAGCCACAGTTATGCCTGGTCATGGATGGTTCTGATCTGCAGTCTCGTTTTCCAGCTTAATCTCAGACCTGCTCTGTCATGATGGGCCTGCCCAGCTGGCACTGGACTTGATCTTGTCCCTGGCTTGCAGGTTGATTTCACAGCAAACTTGCCTGATGATCTGGACTCTTGCCTGACCATGATTTCCAGGCCTGTTTTGTTCACCTCACTTGGTTGAGTGCTGTGATGTTGGAGTTATCCCCCTTGGTTTCTTGTTCTCTCTTCTTGAGGGAGCTGCTGCTGCTCCTTGCTGCTCCTTGACACCTGATCTGTTGAGTTCTAGGATATTTCTTACCCTCCACAAAATCTAGCTTTATCCTAGAAGTTAAGGAATTGCTTCCATTAAAAAAAAAAAAAAAAAAATTCTTCTCTTCTGACTAATTAATATCCTTGGGACGCAAAAATTTAAAAAGCTCACCAGAATTTAAAAAACCCAACTGCTTCATTAAGAAAATGCTGCTGATTGATAGTTTTTTGCATGCACAGTGTCAGAACAGGGGAAACTTCATGTCTTTCTGTCACAAGCATCAGAGACAAAGAAAGCAAGACCAAAAAGAGAAAGCTTGTGTACCTGTGAGAGGAGCAGGAGCCTGCTACATTTTGCTGTTCTATTTTATTGGCTTGATCCTGCCAATGGTGTCCTGTAGCACTTGCTATGAGCTACTGTACATGTCTTTCAAAGTCAAGCAATCCTATTCTTATTGTCCACAACATATTTGCTATAAGTACTTGAGATGAGTTGTAATCTCTGACCCACTGATGGGAAAGACAGACTTGACAAATGAAGAGCAAGCTTCGACTTTTTTCTGACAAATGAAGAACATGGACTGACAGCCAAATGAGAAATCCATTCTAGTCTCCTTTTAAAATGGATGAGCCTGTCAGTAATCTTCTTGGTCAGATAAGAATTACCAATAAGTCTGAAGAGATAGCCTACCAAAGTTTAATAAATAAACTAATAGTATGGGGGAAGAGCTACTGTCACTCTGATGCATTGGAAAGAGCTTGTAGAGGTCAGCCTTGTATGTATGGTGCCAGGTGCCAAAATAAGAAGCATGCTCACTTTTTAAAATGAAATTGTAATTTCAGAAATCATTGAAGTGGAATGTCATTTTGAGAACTTGTTGATTGTTTTCTGGAAGAAGTATGTTTGGTGGCGGGAGACAAATCACTTTGCATAGCTTCTGGCAAGTTTGTGACATAGCTGTTGAAACGTAGAAAGTGAACTGGAGTAATATGGCTTTCACAAAAGTCCATCAGTCCTGGCCTGTGTGACATCCTTGGAAGGACGCAGGAAATAGACTGATGCTGTTACTCAATAGTACAAAGCAATTAATTGGGAAGAAAAAAAAAAGTGCTCATCACTGTCATCTAGAGATACATATTTAACAATTTATCCCAGGAAGGACTGTTCACGACTGAAGTGGCTGCAGTATAAATGAACATTGACAAATTTAGGTATGACATCCCTCCACAAAACCCCTTACAAGCCAATGTATCACAAATAATCCCTAATACTTTGAGCAGTTTTGACAGGAAGCAGACACTTAAATACAGCTGTGACTCTGGACTAGTGATCACAATAGGCATTTCCTCTGATGGAGGGTAGAAACATTCATATTAATAGGGAACTTAAGATAACAGCTACTTCTCTGCTGAAGGAGAAGGGATTTCCCTCCATAACTCCCATCATTTGTCTGCCCAGTTTCCAGTTCAGCTGCTCTGCCTCAGCCTGGAACAAAAGATTTGCTCACAATTGCACATTATTAGCCTGGTTTATGTTAATTCAAATTGGTATGTAAAATTGTATCCACATCTATCACAATGCTAATAATTTTAGAGGAAAAATATGATAATGCATGTCATTTCTATTAATATGTAGTTAGATATTTAAAATTGCTGTCAGTTGCATCAAACTGCAATCAAATAGCAAACACAACTCATTCAACATTACACAGTATTAGGAATGTTTAGCATTTTAAAGACATGTAGGCTAGTATAATACAAACATCATAAAAGAAGCCTTTGATAATAATTGGCAAAATGCATAAAAATATTAACAAAACTATTGATAATACATAAGATCATGAGACTATTCAGGTTGGTCACGTAGTCTGAAGTGTTTCATTTCAGTGTTGTTTGATATTTTTTCAATTCAAAAGCCTGTTCTATCTTTTATTTCCTGGTCACATTTTTGGAATTCTAACATCACACACTTGTGATGTTAGATTCACATATCACACACCTTCTTTCACAAATGCAGTAAATCACACCGTTAAAACCCATGGAACGTATGTTTCTATCATGTTGTACAACAGAAAATAAAGTTTCAAGGCTACACCCCTTACACGGCAATAGGTAACTGGGAGATCATTTCTTAAAAGGCATAATATGAAGGAATTGGTATATCTGTGATCTCTGGGGACTTCACAATCATCTTGAAGTACTATTTATTGCTTGCACATCTGTACTAAATTTGAGAGTGTATATTAAATGAATGTTTTGACATGCTCTGCGAAAAGTTCCTAAGAATGTCCATAACCTGTGAAGTGGTGAGTGGACTCCATCACACCTGGGCATGACTCATGGACTTTACCATTCTCAGGTGAAGCAGACAAAAGCCTAGACAAGAGGGACAGTCAGAGGATCTCAAATGGATTGAAACAATAAATATATTTCAATTTGTGTGAGATAATATTATTAGAAAAATCTTCTTACTGGCCTGAAATTAACTTTCTAATTTACACTAATAAAAACAGCATCTGCATGTATCACTAGCAAGGACAGAAAGATGGGCATCATGCCTCTTTCAGACATATCACTAACACGCACCATTCAATTGATGCTTGGTGATTTAGAGAGAGTTTCTTCATTACATCCCTACCCAGGTAAAGGGAAGGGAAGGGAAGGAAAGGGAAAAGAGAAGAGGAGAGAAGAGAGGAGAGGAGAGGAGAGGAGAGGAGAGGAGAGGAGAGGAGAGGAGAGGAGAGGAGAGAAAAGAGAAGAGAAGAGAAGAGAAGAGAAGAGAAGAGAAGAGAAGAGAAGAGAAGAGAAGAGAAGAGAAGAGAAGAGAAGAGAAGAGAAGAGAAGAGAAGAGAAGAGAGAATATTTCAGTTGGAAGGGACCTACAACGATCATCTAGTCCAACTGCCTGGCCAATTCAGGGCTGACCAAAAGTTAAAGCATGTCGTTAAGGGCATTGTCCAAATGCCTCTTAAACAGCGACAGGCTTGGGGCATTGACCACCTCTTAGGAAGCCTGTTCCAGTGTTTGACAACTCTCTCAGTAAAGAAATGCTTCTTAATGTCCAGTCTAAACCTCCCCTGGCGCAGATTTGAACCATTCCCACGCGTCCTGTCGCTGGATCCCAGGGAGAAGAGATGAGCACCTCCCTCTCCACTTCCCCTCCTCAGGCAGCTGTGGAGAGCAATGAGGTCGCCCCTCAGCCTCCTTTTCTCCAAACCAGACAAGCCCAAACTCCTTAGCCGCTCCTCACAGGACATGCCTTCCAGCCCTTTCACCAGCTTTGTTGCCCTCCTCTGGATGCATTCAAGGACCTTCACATCCTTCTTAAATTGTGGGGCCCAGAACTGCACGCAGTACTCAAGGTGAGGTCGCACCAAAGGTTCATCTCATGTTGGCTACAGCATAGCTTTGGGGGAATGGTACTAAGCAGCAGTGGAGATCTGCAGACATCTCCGCCAGGTTGGGAGGGAAGCAAGTTGCTCTTCGGCTGGGTCTACCCTGCAGCAGAAATTTTAAAGAGATACTAGTGGCAGGCAAGGGTTCGTGGTGAGCTGGTTCATACCTCTCAGCAGTATAAGGACATTGAATGCATTACCCAAACTGAAGTTTTTATCTCTCTGCCTCAAAGATTACTTTGCTGCACTGTCAGCATACATGATTTGTGTGTTTCATAATGAACCAAACACAAAGTATGCCTTCCTCTGGACTGCCTGAATGAAAACTGTAGGAAAGCTTCCCAGCATTAGCTGTTTGCAGCAACAGTGACACCCTGAAGCAATATATCACAGGTCACCTGTGAGGAGTGATTTTGTGTATGTTAGTTTAGATGCTCTGTCTTGTTGTCTCAATAACCTTTCTGACTACCTTTGGGTTTTGATCAATTTAGACAATTATCTATAATGTATGTATACTGTCTTCTGGAAAAAGAATTTCTACAGGAGCTCTTTACATAATAAAAATCTCTGATTTTAACCCTTGTCATGATTTCCATGCATTTAAATGTATGTTCAAGCTGTAAAACTGACTGTTTCCCAGCATGCAAATGACTTGAGTGCCAAGCTATGCTTGTAAATCAGACATCAAATATGCAGATCCTGTGACATGGCAACTGAAATGTACATTTTAAAAAGATACGTTGGTGTTTAAGCATTGTGCGTTTAGCTGTTCCCGAATACCACCAGTGCGTGTGCTTTTCATAATCAAACTATAAAGCCATTTATCAAAGGGCTTTTTTTTCTGGAGAAGGGAAATTAAAAATAATAGGTCTGTGCAACTTTGGCAAAGTCAATAGGGCCACAGAGTTATAATTGACAGTAAAAACTGCCTTGATATTACTGGGCATAGAGTGGCTCAGGGAACTGGTAATGGTCAGAGCCTCGCACTGCATACTGGGTGGACCTGTGTTTTACAGTAAATCGGCACTTCTGCAACAGTGCAAAATGATTCATAAATATTAGAAGCCAATGAGAGTTCATGTAAATACATGTTAACCAAGATGCAGTTTCTTGAAAATGAACTGAAATTAAAGAAAATATTTAATACCATAATGTATAAAACATTACCCCCACTTTAATGTATAAAACATTTCCCCAACTTAGTTATTGCAGAAATTAAGGCTCCAAGCAGCACGGAGTTTATTTCCAATGTCTTTACTCCCCTTTGTGTGGCTGTGAATAATTTTGTATATATTTGATTTTTAAAAAGAGAGACATGATCCAAATCCTGTAAACTCTTGGGTTCAGTCATTAGACCACTGAACAATTTGGTTCACAGAAGAAATTGGAGAAGAAACGGGCAGAAGCTGAGCCTGCACCGAGGCAGAAGAGGATCTTCTTCCTCTGACTCCTGTGAGAAGCTCACAAAAGGAACTACATCCTCTTATTTTATTTCTACTTCATATGAGAGATTTGGAAAGCTCATTATTCCTCCAGTTCCTCTGCTGCAAACCCGTAGGAAGCACCTCTTTCTCTGGAGGAGGAAAAAGAGTTCAAATACGGTATAATAAAATTGTCGTTTGGTTCTGAGAATGTCTTTTTTTATTTAATCAATGATTCATTTAGCAAAGATGTCCTGGTTCCAACCAAGACTTGGGTTCAAAATATTTTACCCGCTCCTGTATTTCAGCTGATGGTGACTGGGAAGGCAGAGCACAGAGATAACTGATGTGCTCCTGAGAGCCCCCGTGGGAGTGCTCCGAAGGTGCCTGCAAGACCAGAGCCACTCTCTAACTGGAGAATGAAACTGCGCACTCCACATCCCCTGCCGTATTACGCCAGCAGTACGGTATCAGGCGGTTTGGCCATCATGACGTGTTCAGCTAGGCTGCCTGCGGTCCCCACATTGATGGCTGGTTCATACACCATCCTCCCTGCGGGTACCAAGGCCAGTATTTAGGAGCAACCTTTACATGCCCCGGTACCTCCACAACTCTTATTCTAGGTGGCTTCATCTACTGCCAGGTATCAACAAACGATACTACTTTGAGTAAGTGTCTTAGCATCGGTTTACATACTGGAGCATACCCTTCTACTATTTACTATATGCACTCCTGCTTATCTCAGTGTAACAGTGGTGCTGAAGCACAGCTTGTATACCAATTGCAAGTTGTGGGTCTGACAGCTTGGCCTGCGTTTGCTCTCATCATTTATGGGACAATGCCAATTCAAAATCACAAGTCATAAACAGACGTGTTTACTTACAGTTGTTAATAGCACCGTAGATAGAAATAAAATACTTTTTAAAGGCTCATTTATCTCTCTGCACCTAAATTCTCCACTTTTTTTTTTTTTACTTCTTTCAATCTAGACAAAATGTAAAAGTGTCCAAAGCTTTTATATTTATCTGCTTAAAAACAACTTTCACAGGATTTATTTTTAGTTGAAGAGTACTTCTGGGGGTGTAGTCGCGGCAAAAGCTTGCTTCTATAACATCTAAATGTTTGTTGAATTTTGTCAGCTGTTTAAGACAAATGTGACCCTCTGATAGTGCTCATCAACAAAATGCTGCGAGTAGCTTCCGTCTGGATCAAGAACGAACATCACCTGCTGGCGCCGCTCTCTGTGAGCCATGCGTCTGTATTAAAGGCAAGGCTGGGTGCAGTTTTACTACTTTTAATGAAAATCAGTACAGTTCTCAGCCTCCCGGCTTGTTCCTGGTGCTTTTCTCAATGATACCGAGCGACGCTTATGTGCCATTGATATGCAGCATTCAGCTAATAACACGCCGACTGCCTTCCTGCGTGCCCAAGTTTTGCCTCCCAGACCCGAACTCCCTTTACCCCCCGAGTGCCGCGCAAGGGCTGCGCGCAGGAGGGGGGCTCCGCAGCCTAGAGGGCCAGCCCGGGTCCCGCACGGAGGTGCCCGGCAGGGACCCCCGCGTCCCTCGCACCCCGCTCCGGCACTTCTCCCCGCGCAGCTGCGCGGGTCCCTCTCCGCGGCCCGCAGCCGGCACGGCTCGCCTCGCAGCCGACCGCCACCGGCGGTGCCGCCGCGGAGAGCCCCCCCCCCCGCCCCAGCCCGGGACCCCCGCCCGCGGGCGCGGCTCCCCGCCGCCGCCGCCCCGCCCCTGCCCCGGAGCGTCCCCGCGCCCCGGCCCGCAGCGGCGGGCGGCGGGGGGCGCCCGCGGGCGGCGGCGGGAGCGCGGGCGCGGGGGTGGCCGAGGAGCGGCGGCGGCAGCGGCGTGAACGCGGCTGCAGAGCCCCAGCGAGCCGCGGGAACGGGAGCGCCGCGCCCGCCGCAGCCGCCGGAGCCGGGCGAGGAGCGAGCCCGGCCGCCCGCAGCCGCCGGGGAGAGGCTCGCGGCCGCGGCAGCCCCGCGGGGAGGCAGCGAGGGGCCCCTCGCCGAAAGCGCGACCCCCCCCCGCCCCGCCGCCTCCGCCCGCCCCCAGCGAAGAGAAACAAAACAAAACCCCGGCACCGCCACGCTCTTCCCTCCTTTCCTCTTGGCATTTGGTGGTTGTTTTTTTTCTTTTTTCCGTGTTAATTTTTTTTTTTTCTTGGGGATTCTTTCTCCTGCCAGGCTGACTTGCACCTTCTTGACAATTTCTCTTCCCCTCGTTTTTTTATGCTCTTCCCCCTGCTTCCAAACCCTGTGTCTGTGTGTTTCAATACTATCACAACCTCTGCTAAAAATAGATCTTTTTATATACCCTTCCTCCTCTCTGACCCCATCCAACACCCCTTGTTAAGGTGAGTTGTGTCTTTTCATCACTTTTTTCCTTGTGTGTTGTTTTTTTGGTTTTGGTTTTTCTTTTCCCCCCTTTAGGGCAGGTTTTAGGGAGGAGGGGATGTGGAGGAGAGAATTTCGTGGGGAGTCAGGCATGTTTGCAAAGCCTTATTTTCCCTCCTGCAGCCTCAGCATCGTTCCGGACTGCTCCCTTTTATCCCAAGGATGGAGCTAGCTGATGAAAGTGGGGAACTACTCTTCCTTAGCACTGCATGCTTGGGAGCCACAGCAACAGCAGGGGGAAAAAAAAAAAAAGCTGCTCTTTTTTTCCTTCGCTCCCCCCCCGCCCCCCCATTCCCTCCTCCTTTCTGTGTTTTGTTGTTTTTTGGGGTTTTTTTTGTGGGGTGTTTTTTGTTTGGTGAGGGGGGTTGGGTTTTGTTTGTGTGTGTGTGTGTGTGCTCGGTTTGTTTTTAAGCAATACACAGGGGATTTGGAAAGAATTGCATGTGATGTCGGGGGCAGCGAGTGTGCTTGTGCACGTGTGTCTTGAGTGTGTGTGTGTGTGCGCACGCGTATGTATGTGTGAAGTGCATTTGTATTTTGTGTTTATGGGATGATGAGTGATAAAGCTTCCAAACAGCCACTGTACGTAGAGTGAGGAGCACGGCAGAGACTGCTGATGGAGAAATCGGTCAGGGATGCAGGAAAGCTAGAGAGCTCTCCACGGAGTTCGGTCCCTTGTGCTCCAGGACATCTTTCCATACATCATTACTGGCACCTTCAAGGTGATGGCTCTCATTCCTCTCCCGGCTTCTCAGTAGAGGAGTGCCGAGAGGGAAAACTTTAGGGCTAACGTGAATTGATAGCGTTTCTGTTCCTCCAGCAGCCCGAGACAGTGGTATTCCAGGGATAAGTGGGGAAAACAGCATTGTGATCCAGAGCAAATGGATCATTTGCTGTCACATACTAGTGTTCAGTGAGAAAAAGAGAGATGAAACATTACTAGTTTGGCCAGCCAGCAGAAGCATTGCAGCCCGGTTTGCTTCCCAATTCCAAAGTTGTTTTAGACTGTTTTTCTTTCTTCAGCTGTTCAGCTAACTGTTCCTATTGACGACAGAAATGTGTTTCTACAGTAAAACAGCCTATTATAAATCTGCTGGGCAACGATTTATTATTTAGAGGCAATCAAGTAATTTATCTGTTTCATGGATTTTCCCCCAGTCTTTTAATGTGTTTTCAACTGCATTTTACCTATGTGTGTGAAGTGGAGTAATATAGATTTTAGTTGCATTTTAACAAGGAGTTAAGGCATAACTTGCAGGGTGCCATTTGCAAAGTGTCACTTAATATAAAGCAAAATAACAGCCCCTAGCTTTTTTTAATGGATTTTTCACATCTCCCTTGTTTGTTTCAAAATAAGCAGGTGATTTTGCTTAAGAACTTGGAAGGAAAACTGGCTTCACAATGATACACAGTTTCAAATATTCAGAGCTCAAAATTCTACACTTGTCTGACTGTGAAACTTGAATTTGTTTATGAAATCTAGTGGATCCAAAGTACATGAAAGAGCACATTGTATACATAGTTTTCTAACAGGTCGAGTCATTTTTGCACCCAGAAGTTTACAAATGCACTAAAAAGGTTGCTATCATCTGTGTTTGGAGGCCTTCATGCTGTACGGACACAGGAACATTAATGTTGCCTGTCTAGTTAATGCAATTCCAAAATAACCTATCTTTCCACATGCTGCGTAGATGACGTTCAACAAAAATGAGCAGCCATGGAAGTAGTCCTGTGCTATCAAGAGTAATTTCATCGTTTCTTTTTCTTGTTAGCCTAAATTAAAATATTTTACACAAGTATGCCTTGGGATTTTTTTTTTTCTGCTGTGGCTGGCTGATGTTGTGAAAGCAGGAAGCATGCTTTGAGTGAGTTGTGCCATTCCTAATGCTTGATAGCAGTGAGGGGAGAAACACCTGGTGTGCTTTGTACATCATCCCTGACGGTATGCAGGAGTCAGAAAAAGAGATGGAAAACGAGCACAGTGCACTACCTGTTTAAATAAATAAATAAGGGTGATGTATGTTAGCTTGTCAGCTGCTGTTCTGCTGAACCCTGACTACTGGCTAAACACATTTTCTTGGTAAGCACTGTGATGTGATACAATTTTTCTGTTTTGATAGAGTTTGCTGTTAAAATCACATGTGGCACAGGAGAGCTCTTGTTCTGCTGATAAAAATCATGCCTCCTCGTTTTAATCTGGAGAAGGCTGAAATATCCACAACTCGTACTGAAGTCACTAGGAGTTACTTGTGTTCAGCACTCGTCAGGATTTTTTACTTAAACGTACCAGGATTCAGGATATTTCCAAAGGATACAGTTGCCAACAGATCTGTAATGTGTCATTTTGTTTAGATTTTACATTGGGTGCATACAGTATGTTTACAAATAAGTGTTTTTCTTTTACCACAGGAACACTAAAACGTGTCGGTAGGTGGAAAAGTTTAGCATTGGTTTACTCATGGGCTTTTTAAGAGAATTCTCTTGGTATCCTTTAGCTGGTTGTGAAAAAGCAGTGTTTGCTTCAGAAATCTATGCAGTAAGTTACTTACGCTGGTTGATTAGCTGTTGACATCGGTGAAGGAAAAAAAAATGCATGGAATATTCATACAAAAAAAAGAGACCAAGTCATGTGTTTCTTTATCGTAACAACTGAAAGACAAGAGTGCTTTCAGCTGGATATGAAAATGCTGAAGCAAGGTTAACGTTGAGTTTGATCTGGTGGTTGTTCCCACTGATGTGGATGGCAGCACACCAACACTTAGGTTATTCAATAACGTACTAACCTAGATTAAACTTCCCTTTAATTTATGTTTTGAGGCTTGGATAAAACCTCAGACCTTGGATTTGTTCACTTCTAAAGCCTTTTTTTTGCTCTTGAAACAAGCCTTAGAAAGCTGTGAACTGATCTAAGCAAAGTAATGGAGGGAGAGTTCAGAAGTCACTCTGACTGTGGGATTTCTCTCTACTGTTAGACAAGTGAAATGATTTTCTTGTATTACTGCACTTTATTATTCTGCAATATCAGTCTAAAATACTTAGTCCAAGGAGTTTTTATTCTGTGGACGTGGTGCTTCCACAAATGAAGAACGTGTGTATTTTGTCTTGTCCTAAACGACAACTACCCACCAGTTTCTGTAGCGTTTTGTTGCAGGGCAAAATTGCTGTTTCATTTGGACATACTTATTGAGGAAGCTATATTGATCTCGGATTTTCTTAAATTTTTAAAAAGGAAAAGAAAACTATCACAGTGTTGCCTGGGACTTTTAGCGATGGGGTACAGAGCTATTATCTATATCCATGCAGAATGCAATCACAATATCCATTAAAAAGCAGTAGCATTATCCATCTGAAAACAAATTAATTTTTCTCTGTAAATCCCTCTTTCTTTACTAGTTTTAAATGGTACTCTGTGTGTGTTTCAATCTGAGTGTATATTTGTAATTTTAAAACGCTCAGATGAATGAAGTTACTTTATGCAAAGCTGACTTTTTATTTGTGTTTTGTCTGTGAGAAATATACTTTCTGTAATAAAACAGATATTTTTTTCTGCTGTGCTTGCTTACACATAGAAGAAAATTAGTATATTCCTCCTGGCAACCATGTGTAACTCTGAAGAGCCAGGTGCTGAACAGAGCTACAAGCAGCTACCTTCCCAGTCTTGGTGAATGTGGATGAGTGGCAGGGGTGCCAAGTGCTTGGGCATGGCAGGGAAAGGAAGAGCGCGGCTCTTGGGAAAGCGGAGTATCTAACTACCTGGTGGTGGAGCGGCTGTGTGCTTCAGGGCTAAAATAGCAAGTTGCTTCCTCACCCTTAACAGTATTAAACTCCTCTATCTCGTGGATTGCATTCAGTGATCTGCTTGGTTTTCCCTTTGCGTTAGAGTAGATATGGAAGACTTAATTACAGTGCTAACGCAGCTCTCTGATGACAACTGTTTGTAGGAGGTCAAATGGAAAATAATTGCGGAGATGAGTCTCCAGCTACACTGTTTCTTCTTTGTGGTATGTTTTCATTTATGCCAGTTTTCCCTGGATTTGCATCCAGCTGTTATACCCTACTTCCCTGTGTAGGCTGGAGGATGCTTTGTGTGGAGAAAGTGTTTGTAGGAAGGGGAAAAAGAATATTATTGTTAACTTTGGAACAACACCATATAACAGCTCCATGAACCCCAACCAAATGCAAGAATAGCTGTGGCATTGTGGGTAAAATGCTCAGAATTTGCTTGACATGAATACGAGATTTCATACTTCATGAGAGGAGACACATTTTTAAACGTAATTCAAAGGAAATGCTCTTTTCAGAACGAGACTCAGCGAGTCCCCATGACCACTCTTGTCCTGCGGGATCTGTTTGGAGCAGCCCCGTTAATTCCTGGTTAAAGTGGGGTGGGGCCAGTTTCTCCCGTTAGGTCCACTACTGTAACTCCGTGCTTGTAACTGGGTACCTAGTCCAGTGCTGCAGTGGTATCAGTAACAAAATTTAAGCTTTGTTTATAGGGCAAAATATATAATGCACTATTGATTTCTGCTAATGGGCAATGCTTTTAACAGGGTGTATGAATCCAGTCATTTTGATTATGGATCTGTTTACCTTGCAACATCCGTGACTGTCTCATCTATGCATTAGATATATTTAAATGCTGTGGACACTTAGTAGGCTATAAGGAAGCAAGATGCTTGTCTTATGTAAATGATAGATAAAATCCTCAATTTGTTCTTTCATTTGGTTTTGGGGAGTGTGGATGGTTCAGGACTACACCTTATTTGATTAAAATTTGTCTCTTAGTTTGCTTAAAAATAGTTACAAAAGGATTTATTGTTATTAATTTTAGACAGTCTCTTCTGTATGCATTTAAAAAAATGTTTAGTTTCATAACGAAGTTTTAGGGTAGGCCACTGAGAACTTAGCCCTCTTAATGACTGGTTGTTATCATACTTTCATTAATATAAATGACATATATAGTGACAAGGTCTTTTTCAAACTTACTGGCACTTTGCATACAACAATGTCTTTTATAATGAGTCATCTGGAGCTCCCATAAAGATTTTTTTTTTTTTATTTGCAGTGAAAGTCTGAATATTTTAATCAAATCAAAGTGTTTGGATTATTTGAGCTCTGGTAGAATAAAACAGCCGTTAATGTACAGTTCCCTTTTCAGTCATACCATTGCCATCTTGTCGTCTGTGTGAGTTCAGTATAAAACTTATCTATAAGCCATAGCAGTTTGGGGCAATACCTTTAGTTCATGATGGCTGCTTCAGAAATCCAGGTAGAGATATACCAGTACTCAATGACAACGTGGTGAAAGACAGGGGGCATCAGCTGGGAAGTAAATAGGACCCCGAGGTGGGCTTAGAAAACCCCTCAGGAAAAACAAAAAAGTCTGTCTTTCTGGAGTAGAAGTCAGCACATGGCCATGATGTACTTCTAAGCTTCCTTGGACTTAAGGGCTGTTTCTATACATGACAAAATCCCAGTGGCTTACCAGCAGTACAGAATCCTAATGAAATTTATATAATCCAGCAGAGGTTGTCACAGGAGCAGAAAGGGAGAACTTCACAAGTGTGGTACTTATATTTAGATGAGAATGTGCATGGTTCCTTCTCCTGTTGTGATACCAATGGAGAAGTGTGTTCTGTTTCATTTGTGTACCTTTTGAAAAGGTTTATATATTTTGACTTATGGTAATGAATGGGGAATGATTTAGACTAGAAAAATATGGAAATTCAAAGGTAAGGCTTAACTTGCACTTAACCATTACAGAGGCATGGTCTATGGCTTGGGAGTTCTTGTTGCAGCTCTGACAAACATCTCCTAAAGTGGCACTGAATGCAGAGTTTGTGTGATGCTTTTCCCACCTGTAAAATGGGATAGTACAGTTAAGGCTAAATTCAGCAATTCCTGGTCGTGTTAATTCCTCAACTTCAGTGGGATTGCTTGCTTAAGCGAGAGTCTCAGAAACAGGGTCGTAGAACAGTGACAACAGGGAAGTTGTGAAGTATCATCATTATTATTATCTCAGAGAAGCTTACCTTGTATGAGATGGCTCATGTTCCCGGCAGTCTGCATCACCAGACTAAAATTCACTTGATTTCTGCAATGCGTCACTGCTGGATTCTGTGGCAGGATGAAATAAATTTAAAATCCTTTCTAAAATCTGGGGTCTAAATAAAGAACATAGAAAATATAGGAACATTTTAAATATATTAATTGTATATGATAGTTCAGATTTAATGTAGCCGTATGTTTCTGCATGTCCATCTACGTGCAAGAAATTATTTTGTCTCTATTTGGATTTTCACCTAATATAAAAATACTTTATGAATTCTAGAAGCAGATAAGTACTTTATAGGTAATTCTTTACATGTCAGAGATGAGACACTGGTGAGACGCTAGAACAGGTTACGCAGAGAGGTTGTGGATGCCCCGTCACTGGAAGTGTTCCAAGGTTAGGTTGGATGGGGCTCTGAGCAACCCCTGCTCATTGCAGGGGGCTTGGACTAGATGATCTTTAAAGGTCCCTTCCAACCCAAACCATTCTATGATTCTATGTTACAGACATCAGCTAATTAGCCATTACAGCAAACCCTCCTTCGGTTTAGTAGTACATAGACAAAATTTTAAGCAGCAGTAATAGTAAAATGAGGGACCAGGAGAGGAGAATTTATTTTCCCCTCTCTTTTCTTTTTCTAGTTAGCTTTCAGTGGTAATGTGGGGTAGAGACTAGAAAGGAATTGTAGATTTGACTGTTCCTAGCCACCGGCTGAGTTTTAAGACTCCTTACTCTTTTTGAGTGAGGACCAGTGCTTGTATTAGCATTTGGGATTGGCAGGGTTCCCCTGCCTGGCAAGACGGAAGAACCTGGGAAGGGGAGGATTTTGTGATTCTTTCAAGTCTGAAGGTAAAATCTGCAGTGCCATATGGATAATATCAGATCATCCACTCCTCTGAGATCTTTCCAGTGCATATTGCAAAAGGCTAGATCTTCAAGGCCAAAATCTTAAAAGCAACTTCTAAATTTGCACTCTCACTCAGATTTTGCTTGTGTGTGGCACCTATATGTGCAGCCTAGAGATGTGAGTGACGGGAGGCAGAATCAGGGATAGTAAAGTAGCTGGAATCAAGGAAAGGATTTAGCAAAAGGGTAACAAAGTACATTTATAAGCAAAAATGCAAGAAGCTAAGTGTGGGGGAGTCCTTAAGAGAGAGGATGGAAGAGGGCAAGGCATTGCACTGGGATAGAATTAATAAGATTTAACAGAATGCGAGAGAGAAAAAGCCCAAGACAAATATCAGAGATGGAGGCTGGATTAGAAGAAAGACAGCGCAACTAATGGTAGAAGGCAAAAAGACAGGCTGAAAGGGAGCTGTAAACTATCAATTTAAAGTGTGGTTTCAGGATCAGCTTAAGTTGATCTAAGTGCCAGCTGCTGCTGCAAAGGGAGTCCTGCACACTCTTCCTTCCTTCTTCCGAATGATGTGCTGCAACTGGTAATATGAAAAAAGAAAAATTCATCCAGATCGGATCCTTGATCCGGCTAACTAACTGCTCATATTAACATTACAGCTGCCTCAAGGCAAAGAGGCGGGGGGGTGGACATAGGAAAGGGCAGCATAAAATTGACTTACGCTGACAACGGATCCGTGCTCTTGGTCTGAAAGTCCTGGTGAGATTCTGAGTTAGAAATTACTCAGAAGAGGGGCTGGCTAGGAAAACTTGGAGTGGTAACACAAAGAAAGGAAGAAGCCACCTGGGACAGTATTTATAGCGAGCAGTTTAGATGGCTGCATGCAAAGGATAAAAGATGCTCAAAACACTTAAGAGGCAAAATCAAGCATTTAAAAGTTACAAAAAACCGGTATTTATGTTACCTGTGTATTTAATTCAGTATGCACAGGCATGCCTGCTGATGCAGTCTTTAATTACATGATCGGGTGGGGCTCTTTTCCCTCGGGACAGCTTGCAGAGAGGCAGGGTGGCAGAGGCTCCAGGAGTACCATACCCCTCATGAGTGGCTACCCTGTCCCTCATGACCCCTGTTAAGCAGAGCAGTGCCTGCGACTTGGGGCTTGCTTCACCTCAGTGGATCATGAATGACAAAGTCCAGTCTTGCAGCAGTCCCACTGGTAGCTCTGCGCTTCCCTCTCACAACCTTAATGTGCATCTCCTTCAGGGGCCCCGGCGTATTTCATACTGACTTGTACCACTTTTTATTAATCCAGTATTTATGGCTCCCAAACAAAACATCTTTCTGCCTCTTTCTGCCTCATAGCTGCACCTGCAATGTGCTATACATGTGCAGCATGTGTTAAGCTTACTTTTAAATGGTAATGTATGCTTCAAGTTTCTCTTGGAATAAGAAGAAACAATATAGAAAAATAAAAAGAAATTCAGAATGAAATGCCTTCAGAGAAAAGGAGGCAAAGATTATGATATGTTTTGTGATAAATGAAATATAAAGCTCTTAGGTCTTACTGGCTATCTTTTAAATGATTTTTTAAAAAATATTAAATGGAGAAATTAGATTATGCACAAATACACACACACACAGAGGCAAAACCACGTTATGGATTCCACTCTTTGAAGGAAAGGGTTGAAAAAGAAGAGTTTACCCAGCCCTGTGAGAAATAAGATGCTGGCAGATGATGTCATGCTGTCTAGACTAGAATAAAAGATGTATTTTAAAAAATCTTAGCTAACTTATTTAAATAAAATATTTTAAAATTCTAAGAAATCAGAAGTGCTAGCTGATGACCTTAGATTTTACTTTGATCATGCTCTATGGTTCTGGTGTCTTTTCATAACATATTTTTAAAACGCTGCTTTTTCTCCCTTTAAGCATACCTATAGAGAACTGCATACTCATAAGAAGATATGACTGATTCTTCTGCGTTACCCAGTTCAGTCCCTTCCTTGCTCTTGCAGCCAAGATATCATATAATTCCTTTCATGTACTGATCAAACTCCTTCTTACAACTATTTAAGGATTTTTTTAGCTTCCATACTACCATTTGGAGGCTGTTTCAGTATTCTGGTTTCTTTTGCCCTTAAATATGTTTGTGGCCTGCTTATATTACCTTGTTCTTGGTCTAATCTTGTACTAGAGCTTCAAAGGCCTTTTCTGCACAGTGTTTACTGCCCCAAAGTATGGAGCAGTCCTGCTCGCTGTTTTCCTGTGCTAGGCATAAAAAGCAAAGTTCCTGCCTGCCAAAGTTCAGTTCTGGTGGGGACTCCTAAATTCTTGTGGAGGATATACAATGGTGTAAAGTTAGACACAATAGGGTTCTGGTCATGCTCCTCGTTCACGCGATGACTATATCTTAAACCAGTCTTCAGTATTGACCTTCAGAGGGTGAGTGATAAGACAAGTGCCTTACTCCCATTTCTCTTTGGGGGTAGGTTTGGTCTTCCAGTGCGTAGTGCTCTATGGGGTTTTTGCAGACTCATTTTCATTTGGCTTAGTTCTGGTTTCTTACTATAAATAGTTCAAGTAAGACAGAAGGAACCTTTGTTTATAGTTTGAAAAAAAATCCTGTTTCTCCTTTGGATTAAATTTCAATTGGTGAGAGTTGATACTTTAACATTTAAACAGATACAATATTCTAAGCATTAATCTTTCAAATAGGAGGTGGCCATTATGCTGTAAGCAAAATTATTTTCAAATCAGACTATCTAATAGTCCTAATCAAGAATGCATTGGATTTCATGTGGATTTACCATTTGTACTTCATTTGGGAAGCTGGAAATTAGTAGGTTTTGATTCTGGACTCATTTCCTAATTTTAAAATTACTGGGAAAAGGAACATGTATATTTTATTTTTGTTCCTTGAAGTATAATGTAAACAGAGGACAGGAAATACAAGTGGCTGGCCTTTTTATGTTTCAAGAATTTACTTGAAATGGCTTTATTTTGAAAAGTGAAGGGCATCAACGTTGGTGCAACCTCACCTTGAGTACTGTGTGCAGTTCTGGGCCCCACAATTTAAGAAGGATGTGAAGGTCCTTGAATGCATCCAGAGGAGGGCAACAAAGCTGGTGAAGGGGCTGGAAAGCATGTCCTGTGAGGAGCGGCTAAGGAGTTTGGGCTTGTCTGGTTTGGAGAAAAGGAGGCTGAGGGGCGACCTCATTGCTCTCCACAGCTGCCTGAGGAGGGGAAGTGGAGAGGGAGGTGCTGATCTCTTCTCCCTGGGATCCAGCGACAGGACGCGTGGGAATGGTTCAAATCTGCGCCAGGGGAGGTTTAGACAGGACATTAGAAAGCATTTCTTTACTGAGAGAGTTGTCAAACACTGGAACAGGCTTCCTAAGAGGTGGTCGATGCCCCAAGCCTGTCGGTGTTTAAGAGGCATTTGGACAATGCCCTTAATAACATGCTATAACTTTTGGTCAGCCCTGAATTGGCCAGGCAGTTGGACTAGATGATCGTTGTAGGTCCCTTCCAACTGAAATATTCTATTCTATTCTATTCTATTCTATTCTATTCTATTCTATTCGTTCATGATATTTTCAGTTTGCTTTTTCTGTTCTTTCTCAAAAACCAAGGAGTGAAGTCATGATACTGAAGCTTTTAAATCGTTTGCAATGTTGAAGTCATTGCCCCTATGTGTGAAGTATGGGGCAGGAAGGGTGAATGCTCTATAGTTAGATTGATATGACTATCACTGTCTTTATCAAGTTCAGGTGTATACAAACAATTTTATACATTACTATGTTATACAGGTAGGTTAGTATTTACCTAATATGGAATTATTGCATTTGTCATTTAAAAAAAAACACTTTCCTATATTACTTGTCATTAATCTTCTGTCGGAAGATTAATATGGATGGATAAGATACAGTTCTGTTATTTATTAGATGTTTAAAAATACCAAAATAAGTAGTATCTAATACAACAATGCTACAATAATACTACAATAAGCAATATCTAAAACAGTAAAATCCCACAATGAACGAAGCAGCTGGAACTGTAACTCATACCAGCTGCCCAACACCAGTCACTCCTTTCTGCTTTCTCCTGGGCCTGTTGACATTTGCCTCGTCTGCAGAATGACTATGAATGTTATCTGCAAGGTGTTAGTCCATTAGTAATGAGCAACCTTTAATCCTGGTGTAGACATCCTCTTCATGGAAAAGGGTGTGTGTCACAGCGTTAAGGTTTATGTATACCTACATGGGCAAATAACTTCACTCACTGGATTTGTCCCATTTAACCTAACGGGGCTGCAGGTTCTCATTTGAGTGTTGGTAGGAGTAAGCTCTGAGTCGTATTTGTCGTGCAGACCTGGGCATGGAAGGGATTAAAGATCTGTGTAGGGGAGTAGACTGCCAGCAGGTGCATGCACAAAGGTTGGCGTTGGGAAGAAGCCTGGAGTCCTTTGCGCTAACTCTATTCAGAAATCCAGAATGTTTATGCTGGTTGAAAAGAATGCAGCAATGCACACAGAAGTGTTGTTTATGTTGCTGTTATTAAAAAAAACACCAGATTTTTTTTATTAAAAAATGAACTATTGACTGGCAAAAAAAAAATATTATAATAATATGTCATGGCAGTGTGTGACCTGTTTTCCTAGGATGTCTTGGATGCTTTTTGATTTTGAAATTTTTTTCCCACATGCTGTTGCTATGGTAAGAATCAGCACATCAGGGAGAGGTATCATAACAAATAATATAATAAAAAATAACCTGTAAGAGCTTTGCACTTCCTGGGACAGCACAGGATCAGTTTGGAGTTTCTACCAAAGCCCTGTCAAAAGAGTTTTCAAGCTGTGGGCAGCATCTCTCCTGTTATTCATGGACTACTTTTGCATGGCCAAAACAAATCAAGAAAGTCAACCTTTTTATCAATAAGGTTATATTAACTACAAAAGATTTCTCACCTCATTTAGAAAATTTTAGGTGTGTTTGCATAAATCAGGAGGGAAAATATACAGAAAAAAAGCCAGAAGGAAATGCGGTGGGGTAATGGAGATGAAGCTAAGAAAAGCAAAATTAGAGATTTCCAGCTTTTTTGGGGGTTGGGGAGGGAGGATGTAGCCCAAGGTTTACTCTATTTGACTTCTAGGAATCAAGTCTTGATAAAATTGGATGAGTACAAGAACTTGGAAATATCAGCTGTGGCCTATAGTGGCATGCCAAGCTCCTACATGGTAAAGATCGATCCAAGTATTTGAGTATTGAAAAACAGGTGGCATCTTCAGACAGTTCCAGACCTAATTGCTGCGGCTCCATTTCCAACAGTACTTGTATACCACAGCCTGCTAAACAGAGATCCTGTTGAAGAAAGTTTTGAATTTACTGAAGAGAAGTTACCTGTGTTTCGAAATGTGATAAACTAAGCTTATCACGTGAGAGGAAGCCCTACTTAGTGCACTTGTTAAATAGTAACTGTAGTTACAGATTGATGCATGGGGAGAGGTGGAGAGGGGATCAGAGACTCCAAGTTTGCCTGAGTAGCCGAAGCCATTGGAGATGACAGGCAGTGGCTCTGCTGGAAGATCAGGAGATCGAAGAGTGACTTCCTTATCCAGAGTTAGAAGAGAGTGGGTTTGTCACACGACAAGGCTAACTCCCATTGCCGCAGCAGGATGCTGGGGGAAAAATTTTGAGAGGACTGCTGGTCCCCTCCTGAGTTATGGACTTTGAATACAGGAGACTCCAGTCTGACCTCTGTCCATTAGATGGCCAGAACTAGGGAGATTGACCAAGAGAGTTTACTCCAAATTTAATGTTTCTCACCACGAACCTGAGGGGTTTTTTATATAAATGGTCCTATCAATCCAGATGTTGCTCTAAACTATCACCTAAATGCCATGTGGAAGAGTAGCTCTATAATATTAAACCATTTAAAATGCAAAGTATAAAAAAATGTTTAGTTAGCGGTTTAGTTAATTCTTCAGGCTACAATGACTTCAGTTATTTTTGAAGCAGGCATCTCCTCAGTCGCAGAGTCGGTGGCCTCACGCTGAGCCCAGCATCCCTTTGGAATCATGCAGAGTTTGCATTGCGATAGTGTTTCCAGTGAGTGTTTTAGCAACGTGGCAGGCTTGCCTTCAGATGTCCTGGCTGCAGTTTGCTCACAGTAACCTTGTTCAGACCCACCTACGTGTTTCGAGGGTTAGCTTTCTGCTGTTTAGCCTGCTTAATATTTTGATCCAATGTATCAGATCTCACTTGCAAGCTGGTTTGCAAACCTCCCGAGTGGCAGAGTCGTGGTGGAGGTGCCTCCTCGGCAGCGGAGGGACTGTATTTCTCCTGAGGGATGCTGCTGAAGGCCAGCAATCCTGGCCATCCTGAGCTTGGATGGTCCTCCCACCTGTTAGCATAAGTGCTTTCACAGAGTGTGAAGACAGTGGAGTTCAATAATAACCAGAGTGAGGAAGCAGTGGGATCAGCTGGCTGAAAACTTGGGCCCCTTGGAAAATCCCCCTCTAACATGTTTCAGTCTCTAACTTCTGTCAATATTAAAAAGGATTTTATGCCAAGGACCTCTCTGACAATCCTGCTAACCTTCTCTCTTTGTTGGTATTAGGTGTGGATATTTTAAATCAGTGTGCAGAATTACTGTTATTTTTAGACTGTTTTTTCTGAAAGGCTGATGGCAGTCTGCTTCTTGGCTTCCTCCTCTTGTCACCAGTAACTCTTGTGTCCGTTTGCCGATATCAGCCACATCTGCCATGGGGCTGAAAAGCTCAAAATACAATCCAGTCCCTAGGAGTTTCATCCAAACATGTGCCTGGACAGGTGAGGAGGACCCTGGCCCCAAGGAGGAGACCGCAGATTGTCCATGATGTGCCCCAGGCAGACCTTTGACATACTCCAGCCATAGGAGTCAGTCAGTTATTTCACTAAATAGTTTATTTAAAATGCTTTCTTGAGAAGGGTGTTATTGTGAAATTTAAAATGTGGAAGGTCTGAATGAAAAGCAACGTTCTTCTTTGTAGCCCTGTTTTGAGGGTGTCTTCTGACACATGAAACTTTCATTATACTTTAATTATTGATAGGAAGCATTTTCTTACCAGCATAGCACTTACACACAGTGAAATCACTTTTCAGGAGAAATTACTGCAAGAAATTTTTGGATGAGTTTCAGTTTTGCAAATTGCTTAGGTTTTTTTCCTTTGTTTTTTCTTAGAACCCCATAAATTAAAGCACAAATGGTAAGCAAGATCATTATGCTGTCATGAATCACTCAAGTTCTAATGGCCTAATGCACTAAGCCTTAATTAGTAATACTGTATTTTTAAAAAGACAATATTGTGAATGAAATCTGAACATGCGCTGTTTTATAACTGGGCTTCCCAGAAGATTTTAAATGGATTCCTCTTCTTAGTATGTTTTTAAATAATTGATACGGCCACTTCAAGCCTTTAGTAGACAAACGAATTATTGGCTGCTAGTGACAAAATTTGGTTTGGGGATAATAACTTCACAGAGACATGGCACTGCATACATCTGCTGCTCTAATTAGAAAGTTTGCCTAGGGTGCTTGTATCAGAAAGAGTGGGAAAAAATAGTGCTGCACAATCTGTTGTAACAGAGTGATTCCTGCAAAATGTGATTTATGCAAGATTTCTGGTTAACGCTTTCACTTCTGCTGGAACACTCGGATGCCATTTCAGCAAATTTTATACAGGCAGTACTGTATTGGCCTTACCTGAATGGGCTGCCTGCTTGGAAATGCCACTGTTATATGGCTGATTTAGGGCCTGCAAATGCATTGGTCTGTGGTGCAAAAGACCATTGCTGCTCTGTCCTACAGAAGTCTGCTAACAGGCCCTTGAGCCACTCCAGCCACAGAGAATAAGCCAGAATTGCGGTTCCCTGGTGCTGTGTCCCTTTATTCCAGATAGGCTTTCAATTTATGCTTTTTTACATAGGCAGTGAAAATCAGGAGTAACAGCATAAAAGGAGTTTTGGTAGTCCAGGGACAGCCACACATTTTCTAGGGGAAATTTGTTAAGCTGGGGCCGAAAGCAATTGCTGTGGGATGATGATCAAGAGCATCTCACTGAACCGGGGAGCGTACAGCACTTGAAACCAGGCCCTTCTTACTGCAGCGGTTGTATCTCATCCAGTCGAACATCATTCGGGTCAAAATAAATAGCTGTGGTTATGGCGAGAATTAATCAGAAGTGTACAAGTAAGAGCGGTTTTTGCTTGCTTGCTGACTTTAATTTACCAATTCACCAAATATTTCCTGGGAAAGGATCAGTTTCAACAAATACCTCTTTTTAAACACACAGCAGGAATTTGTTGTCGTGGAACTCTAATTTATTACAGCTTTCTGGAGAAACCTGATGGGCTTGGTGGAGACTATAGAGAGCCAGGTCCTGTTCTCCTTAGACCTCATTTACGTTAATAAATAATCTGGTACAAGGCACTTTAAGGGCCCTGAAAATAAAGCAAAGTGTAATTTGATTTAAAGAAAAGGAAAGGAATTATCCCAAAAATATTTATGCCTCAGAGAAAGTGAAATGTGATCAACCACGTGAAATTCCTTGTTATCAACCAATCTGAATGTTTCAGAGAGTAGATAAATGTCTTAAAGGCAAGTACAGGTGTTACGGGAGATGGAACTCTATTTTACATGTCAAATTATCTGTTCATACTATGATATTGCAGAACAGCAATGAAGCAAAGCAGGTCTTCAGATTTTCTAATGAAATCTTTATAAAAGCAAAATCAAATATCAGAAATCAGAGAAATGTAGTAACCTGATGTGAAGGTGTACTTCTCAATGTTGTTCTTTTGAATTTTCCTTATCAGTATCTTTACAAAGAGTCAGAAAGGATGAAGCAGTATGATGCTGAGGGATCTCATGCATTTATAGAGCATCCTGCCTGACATACAGTTGGATTTGAATTTCTTTCTTTTACAGTTTTAGGATTTAGCTAATCCAAGTACTTAAGTATGTCGTTAACTTTATGGTCAGTGTAACTGTTAAAGTAGTTATCCTTTTTGAAGGCCACAGATGATGATGATAGAATGGTATCTAGAATATGTATACATTAATAAATTTGTGGATAAATAGCATAAAGTCGTTATCTTATTTCCATGAAATATCAGAAATTTTCTAAAGAATGAAAAAATAATGGGTTTGTGCCAGGATGTAGGGGGGGGGGAATTCAAAAGGAAAGGAGAAGAGGAAGCCACATTGTTGCCATTTATTTGTTCCTCAGCAGCAAACTCCTAAAAATCAAAGAAGTCTGATTAAAATGATGAGAGACTTTAGATCACCTGGTGTTGAAGTTAAGTTTATTTTCCCTGTAAGGCATACTTAAAGTGTTCTATTTATGGGTATTTTAGGGTTTTTTAAAGTTTAATTTCCACTGAGCCGAAATTTATGGGTTTAGGGAGGCTCTCATAAGGGAGGACTATATAAAATTCCTTTCTTATCCTTCTAAATGATTCTGCTTTTCAGTGGGTCATTAGCTTTTATGCAGTATGCTATGTTCATTTGTGGACTAACTTTTGACACATGTATTATTCATGTTGTGACTGGTGTTCAAGTTTCATCAGTGATTTCACTGTCCAAAAGAACATTAGAAAGAATGAAGAACATCGCTTTGAATGCACTGGTACTCTACATGCTTATTCACGTTGGGCATACACCAAGACTTTTTGCATATCCTTTCTAAATCATTCTTGATACACAAGTGAAATTGAATTAATTTTAGATGATATTCCATCTTCAGCAAAGATGTATTCCATTCTGATTTGTCCTGCTTGCCTCATAGGCACAAAAGAGCATATATAAAGGCAATTTCTTTTCTGCCCTTCTCAGTCACCAGACAATGGTACAAGACGAAAAGGATGACAGGAGCCAGTTTTTATGCTCAAGTTCCTTCCCCCATTTCAGAAATGACCACTTTTCAAAAAAAGAACTGAAAATCAGAAGCTGATGGTCAAAAAGTGCAAATGTGGCTAAAAGCTAAAATGTGGCAGTTTGGAGATGGTTCCATGGTACCTTATATGGCCTGAAGTTCAGGGGACTTATGTTTTTCTATGAACTTGGCTTTCTGACCAACCAGTGTCCCCTGGTATAAGGAGCAGCCTTATCCCTTTTTCAGTGGATCATGGGAATCTGATGGCCAATGGCATCATGAAAGATCTAGCCAAGCCAGAGAAAGGAATGGGAGTATATACATTTCAAACCACAGGCAGGAGTCACTGTTACTTCCAAGTGCAAGTGTTCCAGCTCTGACTAACATTGGAAAAGCTTTTCTGTCAGACTTTTTCATGGGAAGCAAGTTTTTCTGTGGGAGTGAGGTGAAAAAGGCAGGTGGAGATGGGCAGGGAGTATTATCACCAAAGTATTTTTCTGTTGAAATGAATTTCTGATACAAAGTGTTCAATCTAGCCCTTGTGCCGTAGCACCACATAAGCAGGATGCGGCAGGATGTGCCATAGCACCGCATGAGCAGGATGAGAAGGATGAGCAGCCAAAGCCCCAGCTACACATCTTTTTGGGCACTTGTTAGTAGACACTGAAGGTTCCTTGGATCTTATCTGTAGCTGCAGCAGAGAGCTGAATGAAGTACAATACCTGAAAACAATAAGGAAAAAAATCACTAAATATTTTGAGTGTAATAGAACTATATGCCTGCAGGTAGTTGGGGTTCACAGAACGTGATCCCTCATTAAGCTATTATGTATGTATTCATACAGGTGGATATATGAAAAATAGAATACAAGAGCTTAGAATTTATGTGGTGTTCTTACCAAAAAAGGGGACAGCACTTGTTAAAAAAAGTTAATTATTTTTTATGTCACATGACCTAAAGGTTGGCTGAAGAAAAATTAAAAAGTGCTGGCAGGTGACTCTGAAAGGATCCTACAGTAGCTGGTTTATAGGCACACTTTCTCATCCGGTGCCAATTTTGAAGGTACCAATTTCTGATAATTGTTTGAAGGTACCAAACCTACAGTTCTCTACTAAAGCTCTGTCACTTTGTTGCAGTGCAAGTTATTGCAGACTAAAGAGCTGGACTACAAACTGGAATAAGCACTAAGAAAATGGCTAAGATCTCATTTTTAATAAAGTAGCTCTCAAACAGAAATAGTAGAAAGAAATGCAGAAAATGAGGGATCACTCAAAAAATCTAGTTGCATATTGTTATTTACACCTGCTGATGCAAATTATACCTACACTGGGGTTGGGAGAGCAGATAGTAAGACACCCTGATCTCAAATACTTGTGTAATAAGCAACATTATCTGTAATGTCCCTCCCTTTTTGGTACAAGAATACGGTTGGGTATGGGAGAGTATAGGAGTCACCTCAATATATTTTCATTAGCATTTCTTTCAAAGAGGGCTGCCATCCTGCCTGGGCTCCTAGAGATTCCCTCAAATACTTGAAGCATATTTTCTGCTGGTTGGAGAGTAGGTTGGGTTGTCAAATTCATATGAATTGGGGACTTAATGAATAAGAGTGCCTCATAAAAAGGAAATGGCTTTAAACTAAATGGGGGTAGATTTAGACTAGATATAAAGAAGAAATTTTTTACGCTGAGGGTGGTGAAGCACTGGCACAGGTTGCCCAGAGAGGTGGTGGATGCCCCATCCCTGGAGACATTCCAGGTCAGGTTGGACGGGGCTCTGAGCAACCTGATGTAGTTGAAGATGTCCCTGCCCACGGCAGGGGGGTTGGGCTAGATGACCTTTAGAGGTCCCTTCCAACCCAAACTATTCTGTGATTCTATGATATAGATGCTTAAAGAAAATTCCTCTTCCTCAGCTTGCTCATGTGAGATTTATTATGAGGAAGAATAATCCAGGCCAGTATTTGGTAATTGCTCAGTTACAACTGAGATTTACTCAATCTGCTATCTGCCTAGATATTCACAGTTTTCACAAAACTCAAGCTTGAGAAATCCATATATGTGTACAGGCACTGTGTGCTTTATTTCTCTGCAACGATATTGCATGGAAATACACTTGTATATTCTGTGTAGAGAATCGGGTTTCCATTTCCTTATTCAAACCCCAATGTAGTTATAGTCTTCCGTGGTTTTGATTTTCATTGTAGAACTTCTTCACAGACAGCTTTACTGGGGTTTTATTATGAGTCATGGTAGTCTGCTAGTCTCATCTGTTTCTGCCTAATCTCATCTGTAAACTTTAAAGCAATATTGTGTTTCCTTTTTACTGAAATTTTAACCAGTGGGATAAAATATAAAGCATTACTAAGGTATTGCCATTCAGTGTAATTTAGTTTAGCTGGTGTACTTGCTTCAGAGTCCACCCTAGTAGCTAACATGCACAAGCACTGAGGTTTCTGACTGCGTGGGTAAGCTCGGTGTTGAAATCCCTCTTATTTGTTTCACCATTTTGAACACTTTAACATATTCCACCACAAGGTCTCTCGGTGCACAGAAATATTTTAAATGGCTCTGATAGAGCAAGTTCAAAAAATGATCTCTCTGACATGCGTTCTTCAAAGCAAGACTGCATTTCTCCGCAACAAAAAAAGTCTTACCTCTGCATTGTGAGTTGTGCCAGAGCTGTCATTTTTTCTGTAGGGATTGTTTATAAAAAGGACCTATATTCTGCTGTTCAGCACACTAGAAACCCTTTAGTTTTCAGTTTCAGTGTAAAAATATTGATTTTGTACCTCGCTGGTTTTGTTAGTTAACTCAAAGGTGATAGCACGTTTGTTGAATAAATGTCTTTAAGGAAATAAAATACTGTGCCTTCCCAAAAACTATGTGCTTGTTTCATAAAGTGACCATTTAATCCCAGCAGCTAACTGCAGTCTGTTTGGAATATTCTGGCTTGGATGTGATGTGTTTTGTTACTTAAAAAAGCCATCATCAAAAATGACTGCAGATGGCTGTTTATGATCAAGCTATACAAAATTTACATGCAGATTCAAGTTAAAGTCATCAAAGCACTTGATTCTGTTGTTACATATGTATAGCTATCCCTGATGCATCTCCTATAGCAGTTTACTCAATTCTTTTAATGTAACTTTAGATTAAACATAAGTATTATTGCTCATTAGAAAGCGCTGGATTTTGCAGGGCCCACTCAGCTTCAGATTTCTGTTTTCAGTATGTCAAGAAATTAGGAACAGAGGATGAGTTAGAAGCCGGAAGCATCCCATACTTTGATCCAGTGAAAGTGCTTTTCATAAAAAGGCCTTAAAGCTAATTATCCATGGAGAAACTGCACTTTGAACCTTGGGCTCAAGCTGTGGGATTTGATTCCTTGAAGCTACATTTGTGGCTCGGTGACCAACCCTCGCTCCTGTTCCTGTGAACCTGACTTCAGAACTCCAGCCAGTTGGAAAACACTGCTGTAATCAGAATGAGAACAGCCTCAGGCTTGCAAAGATTACAGATAGAGGATACTTGGCAATGTGAAAAATCAGCCTCACTGGTGTATATTTCAACACTTCTCTGAAAGCTCAGTTTTGTAGGTTGCTGAGCATTGCTCAGCCACCATCAATTCCTCCTGAAACCAGTGGACCAAGCCCTCAGCTTCATAAATCAGGGAAACTGCTACTGTCCCAAATATATGCTTGATTACTACAGAAAAAAATCACATCAAAGCTGGAGATGGTCTGCATTTTCAGGTCTGCATATTTTAAGTCTGCATTTCTACCCAACACTATTTGGTACTAGGAAAAGTTTCTGATCAAACAGGGGCTTCTTTTGGCTCATAGATTAGGAAGTTCCTTTTTTTTTCTTTTGAGAGAGTAATTTTTTTCCTTTTCCTTGTAAGCATTGTGTGTCTCGCTCCTCCTCCATTGATTAGTAAGGTGTGGAAAGCCACCTCTGACTTACAGCAATTCTTCTCTTCTTTCAAGTACATTCGGATGAGAGTTGATGAGTACCACCAGTCGTACAACATAACCAGGTAGCAACATTTCAGCAGGTATTCTCTGCCTCAGACTTGATGAACTGCAGCCTTGATGGCGTTCCCCAGCCAATACAAGAAACAGATCGTCTTCATTGCATTGTTTTCCTAAGGGGTTGTGGAAAGAAACTCAAGAAGAGTGAACACAGCAATTTGCATAACCCAATAATATCTACTGCTTTTGTCACAAATACCGCAAGTTTGACAAATGCAGAAAAGAGCAAGGGGGGAATGGGAATGAAAGGGAAACAAGTATTCTGGTGCCTGCACTAGTCCTCCTCCTACAGCCTTCTGGAGACTCTCACAAAGTGCTCCACGCCAAGTAAGGTTTTTCACCCTGTGAGCCCTGGAAGCTCATCCATAGGGTTCCCCAGTAACTCCCACAGTCTTGCCTACATGGAGAACGCCGGCGCAAGGCTTACTGCCAGAAGACTTTTCATGCAGTAGTGAATCCCAGTATTTCAGACTTACAAGAAGGGACTCGACACCCTGCTTGGAGCCACTACTTTCTTAATGTTGTTCTTTTCATATTTATTTTTGAAGCTATGCAGCAGGGCATCCGCTGCTAGCTCTCTCCTTCCTGTGCCAGGCTGTCATGCCTTCCTGACTCATCGTCATCATGAAGAAGGCACTTCACACTCACCTGCAGTGCCTGCGTGACTCAACTGCAGGCTTCATTTGGGGCAGCAATCCGACTCTAGTTGTGCAAGCGTGTCTTCACAGGTGCAGTGGTGGCAATTTTATCTGCCTTTTAGTCCATATCTATGAGCTAATGTTCTCGTTATGCTATTTATTTAGTCAGAATCTTGCTCTTACATCTTTCCCTTTGGATTGTACCTGAACGTAAAGAAGGCTCGACTTTTCACAGCTCTTTAATAGTTTAATGTACTGCAGTTTCTTTGGTCACTGAAAGTGTCAACTTTATTATAGGGAAACAACACCTTGTTAGCCATCTCAATGAAAATGAAGATAATTGCCTCTCTGTAACTGTCTTCCTAATCCTTTAAGCCTTTCCCAGCCCAAATTCCTGTCAAATTCATAGGAATGCAAGAAATTTAGGATAACAACTTACAACAATTACCAATCTAGTCTCTGAATAATGCAATAGTTGTATAAATATTGAAGTTAGGAGCCTACATTTCTGTTTGCATTATTTCTGGCAATTAATCCTTCAAGAAGCCAAGGGGTTCATATTTGAGAAGTGCTGCTAGCTTACGTAATCTTGTTGTGATGCTTGTTTTCATTGCAAATACTTGTGTGGATATAGAAAAAAATAATTACAGCTAAAGATTCCATCTGCTATTTGTTAATTTTTTAACTTTTTAATTGTCTTTTATTTGTGGCACTGTAGCTAGCAAAGAAGCTGTGTCGGCATATATTTTTTGAGATAACTTTCTATTTTTGAAGGTAGGGGCTGTGTAAAAATGTAATAATGACCTTTGGGGTATGGCAGTACTACACAAATCTTACTGTCAATAGAGCTAGTAGGAAGAAAAACAATTGAGAGAGCACATTAGCACTCCAAAGCACATACTGTTAGTTCCACAAGAAAATACTTACTGAGCTGACAAACACTGGGCAAGGTTTGCCTTGCTGCAGTATAAGTGAGTGCAACTTCTCATTCCCATTTTAAAACAATATTTGCAATTAAATGTCTAACCAAAATATATATACACATAAAGCAGACTTACTGATAACTATTGGTACAAACGTTCTCAGCATGTGTGCGCCCCAATCTCCTTCCCAGAGTCTTTGCTTTGTACTGCTCAGCATCCATTTCCTGCTATGTATTGGTGCTCAGCATCTGAGGGAATTAGGGGGAGAAAACACTTAATAAAAGAGAGTGCTTTGCTCCCTTTTTTAAAAACAAAACTCATATTCTAAAACAAATGTAAAAAACCCCAAAAACCTAAACTTAAGACCTTAAACATGAATAGTTTGAGACATGGCCCACTGATAAGGCTATAACCTTTCATTTCCTTGCTCTTGCTCTGTGCTCCTCCCAGGTAAAAGCAGAGTTCCTAGCAGTGTTTTCACAAAGGATGTGCCATGAGCAGTCAAGCAGCCAATTCTCTAAGAGCCTGATGGCCAACCATTAATTTTCTTGATTAATTTTCAACCTTCTGATCTATAATAAACTGCTTGTTTTGATTAACATGATGCCTACAGAAATCTACATAGCAATCTGTGTTGAACAAAACCTTTTGCCCATTTAGACAGACCTAAAAAGATGCGTACAGGACCCAAACTCTCAAAGGCACCACACTTCCACAAAGTTTTCTGTGAGCCTTCACATAAATACCTTTGAGGATCTCAGTTTTGCCCTTTTGATAACCCAACTGGAACTGATGTACCTAAGCTTTGAAGCAACCACTGCACTGAAATGCTATTTTGTGAACTAACATCTATCACAATAAGGCTTGTTTTAGCATCAGTGAGATATGCAACTTGGGATGGGAAGCCTCTTCAGCCAACCATTGATTATAAATATCATACATTTCCCTTCTTTAAGCTCTTGAGCAGCTGCCTTAAGCACGTCTCTTGGTCAATGTAGAGCGCTGGGAACTTCCAGAGGGCCATTCAGTTATTAAATAGACTGAGTTACCCTCAGTTTTAAGAGGATGATAGCCCCTTGGTAAATGAAGTGTTTTAATTTGTCCTGCAAAGAGTTAAGTAACATTTCTGTGGGAACATAAATAATAATTGTTACATGGATCACAGTAGTTTTGAGATATGATCTTACAGACCCCCAGGCATCCTGAGGGATCTGTGAAAGGTAAGTAACAATAGCAACCCACTGGTAGAAAATTTTATTTTGTTATCTAGGGATCCATGCATTCAGCAGAAAATTACTGGGGAATATAAACAGAAAAACATTGAAAAACACAGAGAGCTGCTTCATCAGAGCCAAATTATATTAGCAGTTGAGGAAACATGCTAAATTATGATGCAAACAAAGATATTCTTTAAATATCTTAAAATGATAAGGTGTTCTGTTGACACGTCTAGAGACGATAATGATCTTACACCGGTTCCTTCTGGGAGCTCTATTTCCTATGTGACTACATTTTCACAGGGCTAACTAAAGCTGTGTTTCTCCTAAAACCAATTGTCCTGAAATAGGTCTGTGTTTCTGAGTCAGTTCTTCTGGTCTTATATTTATGAGAGAAATAGAGTGAGGTGCTGCAGTTGTCCGTATGACTGTCTGTAGCATCTGATCACCCAGTAGGTAAAGAGTGAAACCTTTCAAGAGGTTGTTTCTTTGAGCTCATTCTGTTCACACTGATGGCAATAAATACTAGTAGAAAGCCGTGTAAAGAGGCAGAAGCAGCTCAATTCAGAAGACCACAGCCAGTGAAAGCAACAGGAGCATTTAAACAGGTGTTGCAGGAGGTTTTGTTTTGAGGGCATACTGTCAGAGGGGGGACCACTGATTCACCTTTATTTACTGCCCAGCAGCATTTGGAGAGTATTCTCCTTTCTCCTACTTGTATTCATTCAGATTTGTGCATGATTACCCTGGCTGAGGTTCTCATAACTAACCAAGAGGGACAATTTACATTAGCAACTTTATAGACAACTGTGTAGGTAGAGCGATGCAGGCAGTCGATTTATTTCATTGACTGCATGAATCGGAAGAATAAGAAAAAAATCACACAAAAGGATTTTGTTCAGAAAATGAAAATCTACGAAGGAAAATAAAACACCCACCCCAATATTTAGTTTAACATGAAGTGAAAATTGTGCTCATGCAGCATTTTGGTTTTTAAACTTTTCAATAGAAATACAGCTAGTTTTACAAATAAAAATATAATAGGAATACAGCTAGTTTTACTCAGAAACAAATATTAGAATGGTTAATTTACAACTACCTAGATTTTTTTTTTCATACACAGACCAAAAAAGCCAAGCTTTTTTACTGAATTCAAGCTGAATTTTGCCAGGGCAGGCCTGTGGGCCTTTTTTCTAGGTGCTCAGCAGGGTAGCGTGCCCAGACCCAGCATCTCCAGTGTTTGAGCGCTAAGTTTGAAAAGGTCTATGATTTTTCTTTCCTTTTTTTTTTTTTTTTTATTCAGGAACATGAAAATGTTTCTGATGCGATTGTATTTGTCTTAAGAGGTCAAATGTCTAGTAACTGGGAAACGGGAAATGTGTGATATTTTAGTCTGAGTCAGGCTTTGTGTATGCTTTGTAAATGGCTGTTTAGTTGTACAGAAATAAATGGAGACCTTCAAATTCATATTTTGTCTTATTAGCACGTGGATATACCATTCGAATTCTGCAAAAAGACCAGACTGCCTTGGCTATGAAATGCTCTTGGGGTATGGTAATCTGATAATAACCAAACACCATGGAATAATCTTCTCATTTTTTAATAAAACCTTATTAATTATGTGAGCAAAAGTATGGGGAGGACAATGAGATTGGTTGTTTGGAACGGCTCCTCTTCAGGTTGTTAATCTCTTCCCTTAAATGTTGATCAGCTACTCTGACTTCCTCAATGAAATCACTTCTGGGAGTAAACCCGCACTATGTGTGAGCAGTGTGACTTAATGGAGGTAAGGAGACTGATGCAAACCCCTGAATTTTCTTAAAATAGGGAGTGACAGAGAGATTTGTCGTTTTGGTGGTGACTTTTTCCTCCTTTCCTTTTGCCATATGAGTAGTCAATAGGCTTGAATTTTGAGCAAGTCATTAATCTGTTGGGTGGGGGTGTGTGGGTGTGTGGGGGTGTGTGTGTGTGTGTGTGTGTGTGTGTGTGTGTGTGTGTGTGTGTGTGTGTGTGTTGCAGGGTTTAAGTGCACATGGTCAGTTTTTCAAAGGAGCTCAAGACCTAAAACCTCTTCATATGTCACGGACTAGGATTAGGGCTCACTCTGGTGAGCTTTTATAAAACACTGGACATAAAAGTCCCCAGTCAAACTGGGGTCTCACCTGGTATGAAAGCATGCTCCATAGATTGATTCTGCAGACTCAGGAAAACCTTTAGGAGGCAGATACTTCCCTCTAGGGTGGCACTTTAGCAACCCATTAGATTTTCATGGAAGTGGTTTCTGTAAGCTGTTAAATCAGTGAATTGTTCTTGGCCAATTTCCCTTCAGTTCTCAGAGACCTCTCTTTTAGCATCAATATGTAATGCTAAAATAAAAAGAGAACAGTAAAGTCAGAGTTCATGTGGCTCACCTCTTCTCTATCCCTATGTCTACAGATTATAAGATGTGACTTCTTTGCAGTCATTTGTTGTTCCCCCAGAAAGTTTCTGAAATCTCCCTACTTGTGACATGATTCTCCAGTTCTCTATCCTAAACCTACAAAAAAGTTTGGGTAGCTGTGCTGCTACACTGAAGTGTTGGCAGGAGAAAAAATGTAGTCGATCTCTCTGCTGAATGATGATCCTACATAGGCAAGGAGTTCCACGTTCAGGATCAAGACTAAATCAGGGCTGCTGGTCTTCAGTGTTTATGGCAGCAATTGCAAGCTTTCAGGTGACATCAGGAACATGCTAACATTTTGAATGATGAACCCACCAGAGACTACCTGTTCTTGTGCAAATCCTACTCTGGTTTGGGATGTAGTGTGTCTCCTCTGAAACCTGTGTGTGTTTGTATACAGGTATTAACAAAGTCAGTGGACATCTTGAATGACAAGCTTTTTCTTTCCCCTTCCAAATTGGTTTCACTTAAAGGGAAGGCACGCTGTAGACCAAACAGCTAATATGTGTATTTCAATCAAGTGAGGCACTTCAGTAAGCAGTTCCAGGATCTACTGAACGAAGGTCATTGACAATGCTAATTAACGTTAACCATTCTGAGCACTGAATCTTCCCACTTGTACTGAAGTTCTTTATGAATCCGTTGCATTACATGTTTCATCATTAGAACTCTTTAGGAGTGAATGATGATAGTGGCAGTGCTGCTGCTTATTTAGTGGATGGAGGGGTACATCAAGGATGTGTCATAAATAACCAGAGACGGTTTCATGGTTCAGACCCTGAATTTTGGCAGATGTGATTACTGGTCTGAGGTCTACTCTTGTCATGGGTAGTTTTTTGTATGAGCATCATGTCTTAGTTTTCTAGCAATAAAACAGTAATTGGCATTTTCTTCACCGAAAGGGTTATCAAGCACTGGGGAACAGGCTGCCCAGGGAAGTGGTGGAGTCACCATACCTGGAAGTATTTAAAAGACGTGTAGATGTGGCGTTTAGGGACATGGTTTAGTGGTGGAGTTGGCAGTGTTAGGTTTACAGTTGGACTTGATGATCTTAAGGGTCTTTTCCAACCTAAATGATTCTATGATTCTATGATTTATTTTTAGGGGGAGTGGCTTGGATTACATGATTATAAGTAGTGTATCAGAACCTAGGTAAATATTACCAGTAAGTTTAAGAAACCAATGAAAAAAAAACTGTATAGGGAAATTAATGAAGAAAGGCAGCATTTCAGTCCTTAGTTCTACATTTACATTGTAGAATTTTATCTCCAAACACATTCAGCACAATCTTTTAAAATAGTAAATTGTCTTCAGAAAATTATTACTCAATCATCATTATTCAATCAAATTCATGTTGGTTCTCATTTGGTGTTTTCACACTTAATTTTCATTTTAGGTCATGACAACCATGAAATTATTGTACCCAGTAAAATAAGCATATGGGAATAAAAATAACACCTAGACTCGCATACTTATTTAACTTATTACCTATAAATGCTTTCTTTTGTTCCTTCATAGAATTTTGAAAAAAGAAAAGTTATTGTAAATTCAAGAATAGTGAATATTTTTGCACCGTGAGATAGTGTGCATACACAACTTCAAAGTTTTGAAACTTTTTTTGGAGGGAAGGGTTAAAGCTTTTGTCTTGAAGTCTTCAAAGGATAATATAGATCATAAAGCAGAACACAGCTGAGCAAATATCTGGTTAAATATGTTTTGGGGCGACCTATAGAAGATACAGATATTTTCGATGCTTTGTTTCTTTGTTGTTTTTTTTTTTTCTGCTTTACATCAGAACATTAATCTTTCACACGTTCAACCTTGTGTAATCGAGATAGCTCATGTTTGTGATGCACTGAAGCTGCACGTCCAGTCCTGAACTGTCAGTCAAGCTGATAAATATATGTCCTGTTGACACATCAGAACAGGTGGTGATGGGAATCATATTTTTTTTTTTGCTAAAAGCATTTCAAAGTGATTCATTGGCTTGAACAATGTTTTTTCGGTTCATATACTTCTCTTTTTTAACATCTTGAGAAGAGTCTAATTTGAATGAATGTAAATTTAAGTTGTTATTTCCCTTCCCAAACTAACCCTTCTGCAATTCTTCATCATGGGCTTTCTCTTCCATCTTCCGTACTACTATTACTGCTCTTAATTTCTTAGTAATAGCGACTTTCTCCTTGTATACCTGACTAGGTATTATTCTGTCCTGAATTTATGTCCACCCTCTGTTCAAAGGAGAAATATTTGTTCTTCATATTCTTACACTATTCCAAATCTTTAGGCAGTGTAATGATTACAGAGGATATTAGGACACCACTTTGACCACGAATAATTCATGCCAGCATGCTTTCTTTCACTGTACATTTGGCTCAGTAGCACAATTGAGTGATAGTGATGCTGAGGCTGTAGATTTCACTGGCATATCAAGAAGAGCTGTTAGATATGGCTTTTAGGGTTCTTCTTCTCATTCAGTTTTATTTAACTTCTGGTCAGGTACCTCATCTGAGGTTTCAAAACCTGTCTCCCTACTGTATTAGCCTTGTGCAACCAGATACCATTTCAGTGACCAAAGAAGTTTTGCGGTGTACAGCAGATTAATGTAGCAAGACATGAGGTCCAACTAAGTATGATATTTGAGATAAAGTGTAAAGACCTAGGGTGTTTTTATTTTAAAAGTTTTTTCTTAATTATTTTTATGTGTAATCATGCTTTTATTGTTTCATTGGGTGTAGTGACAGTATCAGTTACCTAGGGTTGGTTTGTTGGTTAAGAATCAGCTTTTGCTGCAGTGCAGAGTTATGATCCATCTGAGTACTATGAAGTGATACTTTAGGTTGAGTGATTCATCCTTGAAAACAGTATTTTAGGTGAACCAGAGGCTAGAACAGTGTAATGATAAATGGGCTGATTCACTAACCTCGTTCATGCGGCTAGCTAATAATACCTCTGTGTTGGTCTGCATTGACTCCCCTGGCAAATGCAGCCAGACAGGGTTACTACTTTCATCTATTTTTGGTTTGATTTTCTTCTTCCTTGTTTTATCTTCTTGTGAGAAATACTGAAAATTATATACTGGAGCTAAGACTTGTAAGTGGAAGTTGGTATCCTGTTTGTCAAGAATACAAATAATTGTTTGAACTTCTGACACAAGCTTTGCAAACTCATTCTTCCTGCCCACTGTGCTCAAGTTACTACTGATGTCCTGTGCTTTAAATGACTTACTTAGAAAGCATGGCCTTTTCTTGAAGGAAGCCTCTGTAAGAAGTGTTGTTGGATAGAGTTGTTGACTGATTTAGGAGTTGCAATTCCATCCTTTCTCTGAAACCTTAGCAATCCGCTGAAATGAATGAATGAATGTTAACCATAGCCCCCCCCCCCCCCCCGTTAATCCTTCATCGCCTATCTCTGCTTGCTGATGCTTTTTACTCTTATTTGGAGCACTTCTTCATCTGCCATTTTGGGGAAGTCTTAACTCATCAGTGACGCTTTTGAAACTCAGGAGCATCACAGTGCAGTATAGTTAATAACAACATCTTCCTATCTCATGGATTTAGTACTTCTACTGTAATCACTAGCAACTTAATTTGCTGGGTATATAGCATAACGTGAAATCTATCTGCCTTGATTTGTCCAGAAATTAAAATTGCCAGTTGGATTGATTAGGAGCATGTTGCAGTCCTTGATGTCACATGTGAGATCCGTGCATGAATCTGTCTTTGGAGATCTGAAGAGTATCTTGGGAAAGGGAGGGGAACAACCTTGAATTCTTTTTTTGCTCTTCCTCTAAATGTTCAGTGTATTTAACTAAAGCATATTTTGATTTTCTATGTATTTCCTATTGCTAGAACATGGAATTACAGGTTGGGTACAATTTATGCTGTGGCCAGAACGTTACACTAGTCATGTTTTCACTGGCTGGTTGGACTAAGGCTGGCCTGTCAATCAGTGCATTTGGGTAACGGGGGTAAGAAGTGAGTTTTGATTTTGCAGCACTCACTGTCTCACAAGGAACAGAGAGAAAGGGTCTCCTCTATAGCACAGTCGTCATTGCCCTGATGAAGGCAGTACATCCCACCACAGGTTTCACCAATAGCTCCTCTCTCCTGCAGTTTCCCCTAGAGCAGAAGCCTTGCTGCTGGCTCCTCTTGCTTTGGTGTGCTCTCCCTCCTGCCTCTCCAGCTGCCTGCCTGTGGCCACAGCAGGGTACTAACCCCAGCCTGGCTCCTAACCCAATAAGCCATGCAGCTTATTAACTCCTGTTCTGTTTCATGTGCCACTTGCTGGCAACCTGGCTGCCCAGAGACACGTCTGGAGGATGTATGATTTACAGGTATCGCACAGAGCATGAAGCTCTTTTCCATTCCCATAATGGCTTTTTGATTTTCTTTTTGAAAATGATACTGCTGGTATTTTCCATGAAAAAGCTTCTGAATAAACACTTTTCCTCCCACTTTGGTTTGATTTGGAAATAGAATTTTCAACAAAGTATGAACACTAACAGAAATCAATGTTCTTTTACTCCTTTTTTGCTTTCCTTCTTTTTTTTTATAATGTATCTCCCTTCCCCCACAAACAAATCCCAAATCCAAAAGTCAGGAAAATATTTTCAGTTTTCTTTTTGTCACCATCATTTGTATGGTTGCATGTAACAGAAGTTTATAGATGGAATGTGTGGACTTGTCATTGGCTAACTAATTTTGAATAGGAAAAAGTTCTGTGGGAGTATAAAAGTTGGCATGTGCAGTGATTCCTTGTTGTCAAAATATTTTGGAAAATAACATGTTGACTGCAAAGTAATGGAACAGGAAGTGGATAAGTATTTTCAATATATAGCCCCTGATGTTTGAAGTCAGCCTCATTGTTTCTAGCAGGAAATGGGACATCTTCACAGCACCACAATAATAACTTCACTTCTCACTGTGACAAAGAGGAAAGGAAAATTTTAGGGAGGTGAGATAAATGGGAAATTTCACTGCAGCATTAGGTACCAAGAATAGTGAGGTACTATTTTGAAGAAAAATGTTGCAAATGCTGTGATAACTGGCATTATCTTTGAGTTAGTATTCATGAAGTTTATAATTAATTAGTATATGTTGTTACTGGTGCAGCTGAATTTTAACTCTACAGCATTTTAGCATGCTCTTTTTTCTTTGACCTAAATCCGTCTAATTTTTTGTCTTCATTAAAAGCACAGAACAAAACCACTATTGTGTCTTAGGCTGTGCTCAAGCAGATCAAGGAATTTTGCATTGCTAAGCAAAGCCATATACATTTTAGTCATCCCAGAAATGTTTGAACTCTACACAATTAAGTGAGATGAGTGTCCATGTGGTGGAAATGTTAACTGTTTTTGCTTAAACCTGTTTGTAAAACAGACAGTGCAATGGGGGAACAAAAGAGAGGAAAAAAAATCTGAAAATGTAATCAGGCGTAATAACACTTAAGCTTAGAGAGGAGAAAAGCATTTCATTTGTAGATGTAAATGAAATGTCATTACAATTCAGTGTCTTCAGGACAGTTCTTCATTTACATTGGTTAACATTAGCATTTCTTAAGGATGATTTAATATATATTTGAAAGCTTTTTTTTTAAACTGGGAGATTATTCAGAAGAGCATGGCTGCAGTTTTGCAGATATCATACAATCAGCACTTCCTAGTCCTGTGATTAGGTTTCTTTTCTAACCAGAAGAAAGTAGAATATGTTTTAAAATGCTGTGAAAAATAACAGAATACTCTATGTGCTAACACATTCAAGACAATTACTCATGATGTTATTAGGTTCTGTTTTGTTACTTGAAAGTTTGTTCTATTTACTTTCTTTAAAAGACATGTTTTTGATTAAAAACATGCTGGGTTTTTTCTCCCCTGAAAGCAGAGATCTTTGATCTATTGATAGGACAGGATCACCAGCTGACTTACAAGCTTTCACCCAGGCATGCCTTGCTGATGCCTCATGGCCCTAACTGAAAGAAATTGTCCTTGCAGCCCAGTGGGTATGTCACTGTCTGCTCACAAGGCTTGTCCCCTGAATAAGCCGTAAAGGCCATGTAATGTCAAACCAGGAGGAGACACCTGCCTGCTAGGAAACTGGGTGGCCACCAATTCTTTTTTAATACGGCTAATGAGCTGGAATTCTAGGAGAAAGGCTGATGTGAAGATTTGAGTGTTTCTCATCAGCAGCGTGAACCAAACAGGAGAAACAGAGTTAAATAAAAGTAGTTTTGAAGGCTTCAGAATGGAGCGGATCCTGCAATCTACAGTGCCCATTGCAATGTTTATTGGCTGCTGGGTGCTTGAAGATCCTCCAGTCTCCTAACACATGCATAGACCTCTGGTTCACGTCTTCTTTTGCAAGATGCAACACTTAGATCCTTTTCGTGAAGTGTTTTTCTACACTGGATCTACAATTCACTGTCAAACATACGTCCACCAACTACCTATAGAGTTTTTCTAAGAGTATCTGTAGCCACCAGATAGCTGGCTTCTGGGTTTCGTTTGCTTGCTACCCTCCTACAGACAAAGCTATGGACAAATAAAACATCTTTGAAATGAGATGAACATCTGAATGGAGAATTGCACATAAGAACAATTGCACATGCACAATCTTGCTGCAAAAAGAAGACACATGACAAGCTAGAAGTCCTGCTCATGGTGTCTTTCCTTCTCCCGTCTGGATCAATTTCTGTGGGTTGAGATATGGTGGTAGGGAGTTCCTTTTATTTCCAGGAGAAGTATTGTCCAGGCAGATTTAAGGAAGATGTAACTCCAGACTGAACTTTTTGGTATCCTGGGTGTATGCTCAAGGCGCTGGTGTAGCCATACCAGAGTGAATTCCATGAGGTGGATTATTTCTGAAGGTAGGTGAAAAGAAAGGAAGGTCTGCTCACCCTATTTCAGGATTGTTTTATCACATCTTTATTCCACAGTGAGGTATGTGTTTATACTCATACGGTTTTAAACTGATGACCCAGATAAAGAGAGGTATGTATCATCTTGCAATACCTAAGCCACCCAGTCTCCTTCTCATTGCTTTTGTTATTTTCTTGGACATTTTCCACCTCCCTCCATGACATCTCCTGGTTTTAGATGTTTTAGAGGCATGTTGTTTTTAGGATGGCTGGGTTTCAGGTGTGCTGGTGATCAAGTAGCCTAATTTTAAATGTTGGCAGTGCTGTTTCAAATGTGATTGTATGATATTTGTTATGAATGTATGTTATTATGCTTTCTATATTTTGTCCTTTTTTAACTCTGAATTGTCTGATGGTTTTGTCATCTGACAGGTTTTTGTTTGATTGATTGGTTGGCTTTTTTGCTGGTCCCTGGAGGTTTTCTAGAGTTAGCTAAGCACAGTCACAGCTGACATCATCTAGTGTTAGTGATAGTCATTGCTTTGAGCGGGAGGTTAGACTAGATGACCTCCAGAGGTTTTTTCCAACCATCATTTCTATGATTCATCGTGTATTAGTCATTCATTTTCTGTGCATCAAAGGTGTTCTTAACTTTATATGCTTCCTGTGACTTCTTAGAAATCATTTTCTGCTGCTCAACAGCAGGTTGAGGTAACCAAGAGACACAAGCTCCTGTTAGTGGCAGGGAATGCCATGTTCAGATGGCATGTGCTCTTAGTGAAAATCTGAGTCCTTCTGTAGTTGGTGCCTGATCTTCCCCAGGGAAGAATCCTTGCACACTCGCAGTGATGGAGGAGACCTGAGAAATTGTGCCTTCAGATCAATTTCAGTGGTTGTCTGAAAAGCATCGCATTTTGTGCACAGATCTGTGAGGGTAGAGTTTGATCAGATCAATAAATAGCAGAGAGGAAGAAAAGAAATTACCTAACTGGCGAGCAGGGGGGAGCAGTGGACGGTACACGTGGAACTTAATTCACTGGGGTTTCTCCTGTATTATGCCAGCTGCAATGTTGACAAAGCAGTGGAGTTCTTTGAGACTAGTAGGTGGAACCTGGACCCTTGATACTTGTTTATAAAGAAGTTGGCAGAACTGTAGATGTGCTACATGTATTGCTGTGTTTATTGGGCCAAGGTGTGGTATCACACTGAAACCGCCTCTGGCAGACCCTGTGCCCATGCACTTTCACACGGCAAGAGATAAATAGGTTGGCGGTGGGTAATGGAAAAATGGGAATCAGTTGGGGAATGACGAAGGCTGTTTAATGAGCTGAAGATAAAAAATGAATAAAATTTAAATGCCTATCTTGGCTAAGTGAGAGACAGATGGAAGAAATCTACAAATTTTGGGGGTGTGAAAGCTCTCCTGGAAAATGCAGCTCTGTTGAAATCAAAATACTTCACAAAAGCAGGTCAACTGCACTAGACTTTTGTTTCAAAAAAATGAAAAGGACTGTCAGACAGAGCACATTTTAATGTTTTGGAATACATCTTTCTTAATTCTTAGTTTTGAAATGATTCTTTTGATTAATTTTCTATCTATTTTGATTTCTTTAGAAATAAGTGCAAACAATAAACAAATAAACAGAAGAGCCATGGAATTTTCCTTCCAAGATTATTTGAAGTGTTTCAGTTTTGCTGTAATTTGGAGCAAAGCCAGAGTATAAAATCCTTGGAAATTGCTATCATTTGTTCAGTTCCCAGGGGGCCTGAGAAGGACTGTGTTCAGAATCACACTTCAGCTAGTATCTCTTGAGACGCGGAAGCAAAACTAATTGCTAGTAGCCATACTACAGCTCATTTGCTTTGCACTCCAGATTGCAAGGGACTGAATGTGCAAGTGGTTTCAACATCCCACTCTGCCTGATGTCCAGCTGTAGTGGTACCTCTGCTCCTGTCACATTGCACTGAAAAGTAGCAGCCTTGTTCTTTTTTTCCCCACGTGCTGCACCTAATCTCTTTCAGGATCAAAACAATTGTAAGGGAAGATTTTTGTATTGACACTTTCTGGGGACTATGTAAGAGATTTAGTAGAGCTTTTCTTTCTCTGCCTTCCTTTTTCTGTAAGATCTATTACCAGGTGACCGGGATACATGATGACTGGTGTGTCTTGCAAGAAACAGCTCAGTTCTGCTATTGGCTATTAACTAATTGTTTTAAGCCATTGAGAGATTCTTCTTATGTTTGTACATGAAGGTTTCTGTGAAACAATCTGGTGTTTGAGCATTTAAGGTGTCATTTATTGCTGAAGATGTTATTGTTGCAGGAATTCACAGAAAAAGTGTCTTGAAAAAATGGTTGCTGTCACTGTGTACTTAACACAGTCTGATAAATCTTTTGCATTACAGTAAGTTGGTTTGTTTTTTAACAGACAGATTTCATTGTCTTTCATTATGTCTTGTACGTAGGATATTTAAAGAAACACATAGTTAGGACCTCATTTAGAAGTCAAACAATTGAATGAGCTTTTGAACTGAGCATCAAAACTGGAGAAAAAAGACTTGTAATTTTCATCCTGGTTCTGGTCTTGCAAAACAACTTTTGGATTTGTGTGGTATGAGAAATTTAGCATGCTCCATTCAGCAACTTTCTGTCCACTTTGCTGCAGTCCTGTCATTACTGCGAAATCCATGTTCAGGGACTTTTTTCCTTTCGGGCATGCACATCACTCCCACTGTGGATATTTGGTTATGTATGGGTAGCATGGGAAGAAGACTTTTCTTAAGTGCTTGCAAAGACACTGGTTCACAGAACTGCAGTAAATAGCTACTTTAGCAGTGGTTTTTAAAACTAATTTATGAGTTTGTCTTTTTTAGACATAGTGACCTTTAAACTAACAAATACAAATTGCTGTATGGTTTAAAGACATCGTGGCATTTTGAAGTGCTACTCAAGAGCATTGTGTGCATTCAAGATCAGGAGCCAATTTACTTTGGGGAAGGGGGGAGCTAGGTGCTCTACCTAATGATCTTTTCAGCAGATTCCTTGCTAGAAAGGAAAGTAAATTTGTCCATGTTAAACCTTTAGTTCTTCTGTTTCATTCTTTGTAAAACCAACTTTGCTCTGCATGATAGGTAATGCCAACCCAGTCTGCATGACAGCTGGGGGGGGATGCTCAGGTGTTTGGATTTCTTGTGGTGTATGTAATGGAGACTGATGAGTCTTACAACAGAAATGCCTTTTTAAGATACTATCTAGGAAAAACTTGTACGGTTGTGCTTTGTACTTTAACTAGGATTCACCATCTTTCAAAGAAATGGTTTTTATCATAAAACATAAAGAGAATATTGTATTGTATTAGTGGGGTTAAATGTTTTGAAATGATAAAAAACTTCTAAAATTCAAATCAATTACTTGGTGGTGGGGAAGGAAAAGAAAGATTTAGCATTTCTATACCTATGCAGGGAAAGTACTTAAGGGCTATTGTGTCTTTAACAGATAATTAGCATACATAACATGGCAATTTGCAAAAGTTACAGACCCATTACAGTCAAAGTCACAATTAGAACTACAACCGTAAATAGCACAGAAACTGGAGCTGTCTTCAAAATGAGACATTAAGAAGTTCAGAAAATATTTCCTTTTTTCCTGTTTTTTGTTGTTTGTTTGTTTGTTTTTTTTTTTAATGAAAAGGGCCAAGATTCAGCTGGATATGAAATCAAAAGCATTATGTACAGAAAGCATCTAATAGCTTTACATAATATCTCCTGAGTGGATTGCTTAGGTGCATCATATAAGCTAAATTTTGTCAAACTTTAGCTCTTTGTGCATGACAAAGAGATTTTCTAATAATAGACGAGAAGGAGGAGCCAGAAATCTACCTCAATCTAATGAGAAAACAGATTATGAACTCAGCTTCATTTAGGACTGAGACCAATGTAATACCAAGATGAGGGCCATTAAAGTTTATTAATTTGTCTAACAATATCAGCCAGAATGAGTTAAAAAAAATACATGGATTATTTATTAAATATGTATAATCTGGAGCTAGTTTGCTTTCAAATCTCTCTTGTGAAAAGTAGTCCTTTATGATGATTTCATAAAGTTGTCATTAAATGGCTAGACCAAATGTGTTTTAAAGTGCTTAAGGAGATATTTCATACAGCAGCAGGAAGCAATGTGTGTTCCTGTTGTGATGTTTTTGCATTCATGAGAGAAAAATGTTCTTTTTTAAAATGTAAATATTGAATTTGTAAAATATATGTAGAAAAGCTCTAATAAGATCCTAGGAGCTCCAGTTCAAGGCTTAGCTTGTAGAAATGTGAGGTGCAGATGAGCTCCTCTAAAACAAGTAAGCCAGACAATTGTGGTTCATCAAGCATGGTCATGAAGGAGACTCTTCAAAGAGATGGAGACACATGCCTCAGCCTCAGCCTCAGCCACCTTCTGATGAGTAGGGTGTTTAACAGACATTTAGCTGTCCTGAAGGTTGTCATGAGTGGTGGCGGGGGGCTGTTTCTTGGAAATGTGATGCTGGGAAGGCTCACTGCTAGCTGACTTTGTCCTGGCTGACCACAGAACTGGGAGCTGGCTGTGCTGGTCTCTCAGGGGGGCAAGGTCCAGGGCTGCTGGGTGATACACAAAAGTCATAGCCTTTGGTCTTCTGGTACTAATAGGTCCTGATCTAAAAACCCTTCACAGAGCAGGCCCAGGTTACTCAGAGTAACATGCTTCCTGAATGATCATAGCCTTTTCTCAAGATGTACTTTGGTAACTCCATCAAACATGAGCTTCAGGTAGGCAGAGGCCACGTCTTCTTTTCTGCAAACGGGTTGCAGTTGTGACACTCCCGATTGCTTAGGATGGCTGGCCTTCAGAGCAAAGTGCCATGCTTACTCAGCTGTAGTCTTGCCGTAGACAACGACAGGCACACAAACACTTACACTGGAAGGTACAATGTGAAGGTGGAGAGAAATACTTAATTTAGATCTTCTCAAACATTTTAAAAAGCAATTAGTTCATAGCATTTTGACCATGTAGGGGACATGGAAAAAAGATGTATTCTCTTGGTGATTGAGGATTTTCAATTTTGAACCAATATCTTCTGTATCTTTTCCATGAGTCACTTAATTGCTGCCTCACACAAGCCTTTGTGGAGTAAGCTGAAGCTGTGCAGCAGTCCTGAAGCCCATGGATAAGCAGAGGGAGCATGCTGAGAAGTTATAATAATAGAGATAACTGACTGCTCTGTTAAAAACCTTGGCTTGCCCCTGAGTCTGTCAAAGATTTCTGCAGTATCTTGCCTCTTTTCAGTACCACTAGACAAGCCAGAGCCATTGCACTCAGTAAGCAGCATTCCTCCTCAAAGCCTTAGTAGTCTTTCACTGCTATTTTTGTACTAGAGAAGCCGTAAAAGGAGTGCTCAGAATGTATTGATTCTCTTTTTTTTTTTTCCTTTTCTTCAAAACATCCAGAAAGATTTTATTTAAAATTCAATATGTCTGTTTAGTTAATCATATGGACAGAAGCCCACATTTCTCTCAGGGACATTTCTAGCTCAGTGGCCCATCTTGGAGAGTAGGAGAGTATGAAAATAGATTTACTGGAATCTATGCAAGTGGCACAAGCATCTACTCCCAGGGAATATATCCCATAATATCATCTTTATTGCTGTTTGTACGTAAGCTACAGACATACTTCAGGCCTCATGCATCTTGAAGACAGAGCCATGGGGTGGGGGGTTAGATAGCTTGTGCTACTTTAAAAATGTAAATATCACAATAATAGTAATATACCTTGCTGGTTTTTTAATAAGTTTGAATATATTATTTTTAGCTTATGTTCAGTGGTGTCCATGAATCAATGCTAATCAGTTGATGGGTTGACAGGGCTACAGTTTTCTGAATTAAAAAAAATGAATCATTAGTAGGATGAAAAGTCAGCATTCTTTATGGAAAGAGTAAGGTTTTTTTTGAAATTCAATTAATAAAGACAATATTGATTTAATTAAAGGAGGAACTTGCCATGCCTTGGATAGGATGGAATTCAGTTCCTATTTCACTTGTTTCTTGGTGATTATGGAGCAAAGAACACCCTAGACATGTCGAGTTGTAGTTTTACCAGAAGTGCATAAAGCAGTAGTGGGTCAGATTATTTTTGTTGATAGCTGGATGAGACTTGTGTATGTTCTGACTTACAGACTCTTTAGCCGTTAAACTACTAGTTCAGAACAATTTTTTCTTAAAGAATTAATTCTTTTGTAGATAAGAGCATTACTAATATTACTTGTTGATCCTAAAACAACTGGACACATGAAACAATGGGGAATTCAAACAATTGCATTTAACAAGAGACGCTTTCAAAAGAAATAAAGCATAACCAAGTTGTAATTGTATTAAAAAAAAATAATGAAGTTAGAATTAAATTCATTCAAAATCTGTGAAGAAAAAACACTCCCTGATGTACTGAAAACACTCATAAAAATTACTAACAGTTGTATGAGAACCGTGAGCTTGCTTTAGTTTTATGAAGAGGCAACTATTCTTCACAGGTTAAGGAGAATTCTTGTAATTTTATGTACAGAAGTGGCAGTTTTGGAAACTGTACATAAGTAAAAGTAGTGAATGTGTGTGCCACCAAGTAGAGAATGTGTAGCTCACAGTTCCTGTTAAAAGGCAGTGGTTTACTCTTGTCTACAGCTATTCCTCATTTTATTATTTACTTATTTTATCTTGCATCATTCACAAAACCTACAAACTAGTTGTTTGCAAGGAGCATGGTAGAGTATTGGTGACTTTTTTCCATAAGCTGGATGAGGAGAAATACAAAATGACTAGATAGTATGAGAACACAGTAATCCTGACCTACCATTTATCGTGGGTGTGGCAGGGTGTTGTTTTCTTTAATTAAGGTCAGCTGGGTTTGTTGTCCTAAAAACATATGTTACAGCTCATGGAGGATTTGTGGGTTTTTTTGACAGGAACTATTCAGTTGTTCTGTATTAACGTATGTGGTCCCTTCTAGATTTTCATGACTGCTTTAGGCTTTAAAATCTGTTTGTCAGAATGCTGTAGGAGCCATGATAAGATGTTTTTCCTTATGTAACTTCCATTTTTCATACCTTGCCATCTTAAAAACAACAGGTGAAAAAACCCCACCCTAAACCAAAACAAACTGCCATGCAGCAATATATCGCCTAACCTATCAGTTTAAAAAATTGATATGACTTTTCTTACAAACCAAGGGACAGCATCACTCCTACCTTAATTTTTATCACTCTTTCTGCACGTTTCTGTTGCTGTGGCAGTAAATCTTTGTCCTTGTGATCTGTCAATGCTAAAGGTTATCATCTCCTCTATCTTCTGGGATTCTGAAGCTTGTTGTTGTCTTCATTCATGATTCAGAGGACAGCGGGGCTTGCGGCAGTGAACAGAGCTCTTTCATAACCGGCCCATCTGTGATGAGTCGCTGAGGAGGGCAATACACACAATCCACCATCGTTATGGGCGGATGAATAGGAGTAATGGTGAATAGGGATTATGTAATCAATTTTTTTTCAGTCCTGTATGGTTGGTTTTTTGTTACGGAAGAGCCCTCAGAGAAAGACATTTCCCTGGCTGACATACCCTGTCCTTCATTTCCAGGCAGCTTCACAACTGTTTCCAAGCGGGAGAGTTCCCATAGAGCGTAGTCCCTTTGCTCCGCTGTTCCTCTGAAAACAGCGACCCTAGATCTGTAGTGCCTAAACAAACACACACTTGTTTACAAGAAGCATTTCTAAATGGGATGATTCCCCCACCCCCCAGCTATAGCAGCAATGAGGTTTATGATTTTCATTTCCTCACTCCAGCAGCTAAGTAACATAAATAGCATTTGCCCTTTTTTACTTAAAGAGTTTTTTTGAAATCTGAAATTGTGTTCTTCCTTTTTAGACTGACTTCTGAATCCTTCCCTTTTTAAAAAAAATGTAACTCTTGTTGAACTAATTTTTTGGAGGAAAAAACCACTCTGAAGACCTCCCAGTATGTCCTCTTGCCAAGGAAGGTTTTTTTTTTTTTCTTCCAGATTGTCTGATCCTCAGGTCCCTGTGGATCAGTTGCACGTTTGCTTTATGAGTTCTGATGGAAAAAAACAAAATAATGTAACCTTTTAAAAGCTTTTCTTTCTTCTTAGCTGCACATGTGGATATTACTTGTCAACATTTTCTAATCAGTGTGGTTAGTCAATGTATACCAGTTGTAGAACTGGAACGGCTAGACCCATGCAAGATCCATGCAAAGCTACCCAGGACATCATTGCTCGTTACATTTGCAACAGGTATCCTGTGATTGCTCTGAAGTTGCAAGAACCAGTTATTTTGTATACAAAACATAGTCACGCTGTGGTGCTCACTCACATGAAAAAGATGTTTTGATGACTCTGGTTCTAGTCAAAGGTAGAGCACATAATAAACATAGCTCTAGAGGCAGATCTGGGGTTCCCTGCAGGATATTCTCCTCAGGTTGGATCATTATAGCAGTTCTGCTCCTACAGTGAAAATCTCGATCCTGTCTAAAAGTTTTGTAACTACTAATCACACTGGGATGATGCAGTAAGAACTGCTCTTGGTTAAACACTGCTGTCCTGCCACTGAAGCTTGTAATACACATTCTTCTCCCCAGGAGCATAATTGGACTGTAGGCTTTTGTAGCAAACTACAAAATGGTCCAAACTTCCTCTCAATGAATTTCCATTAAGATTTTCATTTCACAGAACACAAAGAATATAGAATGTAACTAATAAGGCTACATGGTGCTACCTTGCCCATGGAGAACAGCTGACTGTTGCCGTCCAAGCAGAGTTTTACTTTAACTGCAAGCCTTTGAACATTAGAGATGCTAAGCCTTAGCATAACAGAGCCTCTCAAAAATCTGTGAGATCTTTTGTGTACGGTACTGAATACTGAAGTAGACTGCTGCAGTAGTAGTGCTGTTTTATATAAATTTTAAAACTACATATGTTGCTAAATATAAACTATTCATAGGTTTATAAACATAGCCCTGTAGGAATGTGACAATACTTCTGATGTCTCTGAACACAGCATTTTTTTATCTGATGTTTCGTTTTAGTTGACAGATATATCAACACAAAAGTAGCCAGACGGTTCCCAGTTGAATATGAATTTGAGAGGGCTGATGCACATTGCTTAGTCTAAAAGTCTAAAATAAGTTACTCTAAAGCTATTTGCTCTGAAGTTGCCAGACTTTACAGGATATACATAAATAACTTTTGGTGCAAAACTTGAATACGCTCTTCAAGTTAAGCCATATGCCAATTTAAAGATCTCCAGCACAAGAGCATTAGACATATGGACCATTCCCTAATATTTCGGTGGAGCACATGTTTGATAGGAGGCTGCAGCTCATGCCTCCTGGGGGCTGAGTCAATGGAGTGACTCCTGTTCACCTCCATAGACTTTTGCTCAGGCACCATCTGTCTGGATTGTTCCCCATCTTGGTGGTAGACATCTGATTATTTGAGAACAGGATCAGGTCTTACATAATATTGTAGCATATCTAAGGGGCCATTAAATTATGCAGAGTAGAAGTGATTGTTTGGATAACAGTCTGAATAAAATAAGAAACCAAAAATGTTGCATTAAATTCCCAGTAATGAAGGAGAAATTATCTTAGTAGGCTGGTTTCTCAGAGAAAAGCATTTCATAAACAGATAAATCCTTCAGAAGAATGTAGGACTTGCTCATAAGAAAAAAAAAATACTGGAAAACTCAAGAAATCTAAGAAAGGGGGATGAGAGAAAAGAAAACCCATTTCCTTCCCTTCCCCCATTTATTTTAACCAGAGAGACACTATGAATCATATGCCTCTTGACACTTTCAGGAATTATCTTACTGTCCAAATGGCTTACAGAGATTTCCACTAGTAAAGAAAATGATCAGTAGGATGAGATATTAAAAAGGGAATTTTTCCCTTACTTACTCCAGGCAGCACTGTCAACTCTCTATTGAATTTATGATCTACAGGAAATTAAACACTGACAGCATCACCAGCAAAGATAAGCATATATTGCTTAGGGTTAATGACTTGCTAGATTTTCTAAATCAAGCTATGTATACATTAGTACCTCAGATTTTTATCAAGTGACTGTTGGCAAGTTACCATGGATAATTATAGCAAACGAAAATTCCTTTTATAAACGACAGTCGTGCTGTTACATTTTAAGCTCTGGATTTCCAAACGTCTGCCTACTGTCCTGGCAGAGCTCATTTACATGTGTGCAGTATTTTGTTTGAATAACATAATTGTTATGTCACTGTCACTGTCGTTTAACCCCAGCTGGCAACTAAGCACCACACAGCCGCTCGCTCACTCCCCCCGGTGGGATGGGGGAGAGAATCAGAAGGGTAAAAGTGAGAAAACTTGTGGGTTGAGATAAAAACAGTTTAATAAGTAAAGCAAAAGCCACGCATGCAAGCAAAGCAGAACAAGGAATTCATTCGCTACTTCCCATGGGCAGGCAGGTGTTCAGCCATCTCCAGGAAAGCAGGGCTCCATCACGCGTAACGGTTACATGGGAAGACAAATGCCATCATTCTGAACATCCCCCCCCTTTCCTTCTTCTTCCCCCAGCTTTATATGCTGAGCATGACATCATATGGTGTGGAATATCCCTTTGGTCAGTTGGGGTCAGCTGTCCTGGCTGTGTCCCCCTCCCAACTTCTTGTGCCCCCCAGCCTACTCGCTGGTGGGGTGGTGTGAGAAGCAGAAAAGGCCTTGGCTCTGTGCAAGCACTGCTCAGCAGTAACGAAAACATCCCTGTGTTATCAACACTGTTTCCAGCACAAATCCAAAACACAGCCCCGTACTGGCTACTATGAAGAAAATTAACTCTACCCCAGCCAAAACCAGCACATTCTCCGCCCCTTATTCTATGCCATTTACGTCATGCTCAAGTCCCACACTATCCAATACATCCTCATTAACCACCACCTCCCTTCCCATCCTTTGATGTAATACACAGATATCATCCCCTTAGTCTATGGACCACCCCTGTGAAATGTCTGTAAAATGTCCACAAATATCCACAAAATGTCCATTGAGTTAGTTCAGTCCATGACCTTGGGCTCTATCTGTTATGGTGGTCACTCAGGACAGGAGAGGTGGTGTGTTGCATCGAGTTACTGGGCACCGAAGACAGCTCAGGTTGGGTCACTGCTGCACTTGCACTGCTTCTTGTAGGGCTTGTTCTCCATTGGTTCAGGGGTTACAACAATTTAAAGGTAATTTCATTACAATCTCCACCCCGATCTCTTTGGACCAGACTGTCGGGTTTAACATTGCAATGAACTCTTCCTCTTGCCCCTGCTCCAGCTTGGACTTATCCACAGACTGCAGTCTCTTAGGGGTGTATCTGCTCCAAGTGGAGCCTTATCTATGAGCCACGGTCTCTTCAGAGGTATACCTTCTGCAGCATAAACTTATCCACAGCCACAGTCACTCTGAGGTGCACCTGTTCCAGTGTGGCCTTATCTATGGGCCACAATGCCTTCAGAGATATACCTGCTCCAACATGGCCTTACCCATGGCTGCAGTCCCTCCAGGGGAGTACCTGCTCTGTCGTGGGCTTATCCATGGCCACATGCTTTGAGGTGCTCCAGCATGACCTCATGCACAGCCACTGATGCTTCAAGGTGAACCTGCTACATCATGGACTTATCCACAGCCACAGATGCTTCGAGGTGTACCTTCTCCAGTGTGGACTTATCCTTGGGCCACAATCCCTTCAGAGGTACAGCTGCTGTGGCACAGACATAACCACGGCCACAGACGCTTAGAGATGTACCTGCTCTGGCATGGGCTTATCCACAGCCACAGACACTTCGCGGTGTCCTGCTCCCACGTGAACTCATCCACAGGTCACAGTCCCTTCAACTCGAGTTCACACTGGAGTTCCAGCCGGTCCAGTACAGCAGCACAGAAACAGCAGCGATGCCCTGGCCATCTGCCAGCCCAGGCGCATCGCCATTGCTGTTATCAAAATGTTCCCAGGCACAGTAGAATATGATGATAAGCAGCACAGCAGTACAGCAAGCATCGAAAGCAAAAAGCGGCCACTAATGAGCACTAGACTCTAATACACAGTACAGCAAGCAAGCCCCATGGCAAACACAGAAACCTGCCAATTAATAGCTAAAAACCAGCAATAACAGCTATAAATTCGATCTAGAACATTCCAATCAAATCTGTTATTATCTTGACCCTTTGAGCCCCATGTTGGATGCCAAAAAAGACTGTCATGGTTTAACCCCAGCTGGCAACTAAGCCCCACACAGCCGCTCGCTCACTCCCCCCAAGTGGGATGGGGGAGAGAATCGGAAGAGTAAAAGTGAGAAAACTCGTGGGTTGAGATAAAGACAGTGTAATAGGTAAAGCAAGAGCTGTGCATACAAGCAAAGCAAACCAAGGAATTCATTCACTCCTTCCCATGGGCAGGCAGGTGTTCAGCCATCTCCAGGAAAGCAGGGATCCATCACGCGTAACGGTTACTTGGGAAGACGAACGCCATCACTCTGAACATCCCCCCCCATTCCTTCTTCCCCCAGCTTTTATATGCTGAGCATGACGTCATATGGTATGGAATATCCCTTTGGTCAGTTGGGGTCAGCTGTCCTGGCTGTGTCCCCTCCCAACTCCTTGTGCCCCCCCAGCCTACTCGCTGGTGGGATGGGGTGAGAAGCAGAAAAGGCCTTGACTCTGTGCAAGCACTGCTCAGCAGTAACAAAAACATCCCTGTGTTCAGTAACAAAAACATCCCTGTGTTATCAACACTGTTTTCAGCACAAATCCAAAACACAGCCCCGTACTGGCTACTATGAAGAAAATTAACTCTACCCCAGCCAAAACCAGCACAGTCACCCACTTTTGCACACACTTACAGAGCCCTAGACAAGGAATTAGAAATGCCGAAGCAGTTTGCAGTCCAGCAGTTTTGGAACTCTGGGCCCATGGTAGACTCCAAATTCATAATTAAGCATCTAATTTAATGGCTCTATTTACAAAGAAGCTGGGCTCCGAGGAGTTCCTTTATTTGCTTGAGATATACTGATCTTAAAATTAGGCACCAGCTCGTGGTTTCTGCAGCTCTAATCAGATGTTTTTCTTAACTTTCCAACTTCCCTGGAGCTGCAGGCTCCTTCGAGCTTGAGGCATAAACAGATTGATTGAGCCTGGGCCTTTTTAGCTTGCTTCTGTTTAAAATCGTGTAGTAAGGGCAGGCTGGTGGCAGGTTGGTATCCTTTTCCTTTCAGTGATATCAAGGACCAGTTGCCTTTTAGGAGGTGTGTTGTTGACATACTGGAGGGAGGCTCCTTGATCACCAGGGCGTGATGTCTTTTGTGAAAGCTACCCCACAAGACTGGTGATGATCAGTGGGAATTGGTTGATAAGGAAGGCGCTGTTGTGATACATACACAGACAGAAGAACATTGCTACTCTCAACATTTAGGTTATATCTCTTCAGTCAGTGGAAAAAAAAGAGGGAGAGAAGCTCCACGCAAAATGTTCTGAATCTTCTGGAGGAGCCTATGTACTTCTACTGGCCACAGGGGGAACCTCATTTATCAATCTAAACTAGATATCTGAAGTTCATGCAGCAATTCTCCAGTGTGGCTGAGTCAGAGTTACTGTAGATATTGTTAACTTACTGTTGTCTATATGCTACCTATGTGATCTATTCATTCTTCACTAAAATTGAAGGAGGGAGTTGCAAACCAGGTTTATTTTTTTTTAATGAGGAAACAGAGAGGCAAAGAAAAAGCAGTTTTTCCAAAACTGCAGGAAGAATCTGCCAAACAAAGAACATCTCCTTTGGGATGCATAATGATGGTACATACATCTCCTTTCCTTTTTTTCCTTTGAGGGCCTCGATTCAGGCCCTGGTCAGACACAACATTCCCTTGCCATGTGAGCTGAAAAGATTAAAGCCTAGGTCGGTTTGGTACGCTTGGTTGGTACTGATATTTTTTTTTTAAACTGTATTACTTGAAGCCTCTGGGGGTGACACAACAGAAAGAGGAATAAAATCCAGGTCAAGTACATAACATTACAGAGCATTGGCACCAGATTATCAGGAGAAAAAAAACCCCATAAACACAGTGTATGAGTAAATTTTCCTTAGAAACTGTACAAGAAAATAAGAATTTTTTTAATAAGCTTTTTTCCCTCTTGCTGCTTCATATCAGAGGCATTTTGTGTTTTACAAACAAAATTACAAGCATCCAAATAAGGTGGACGGAAAATATAATCAATACAGAGTGGAAAATGAGAACAAATAGACCCTCCCTTCGTATGCTTCTCCCCCTCCCATCACTGCCATCCTCTCAAATTCCTATCAGTCAAAGCCACGGCCAACAAAATAACTCAGAGATAGGATTAAATAGAAGAAACATTCTTCATTCCTGCCCTGAAGGGTGCTGAAGGCTTGTTATGAAAGACAAATACCATGACCATAACACAGGCACAGTGTGACCCTTGTAGTAACAGCTCTTTCTGCCCAAGAGTTAACGGGGTCCAAACCATTTTGTTTTATCAGCCAGCTGAAAAGCCAAAGAAATTCACTTTGCCAAAAAGAAGAGCAGCAGTCTAACCCCATCATATTACCTATCTGTTGGTGAGCCTTTAAAAAATCTCTCCTGTAAACTCAAAGGTAGCGTAATTCCAAGACTGCAATTTGTCAGCATCACTGATAAGTGCACTTTGGCACAAACAGAAAAAAGGCGAATAATACTATATGAAAAATCATTAAATTTCAAAGTCTGTCACTGTCACATGGGTCTCTAAGTGAAGAACAGATGATGAACGAAAATGTATGAAACAATTGTAATGTGACAGATTCAAAGCAGGTGAAAAGCCAACACATTATCACAGTTGCAGGTTTTGGTGGCAGCTTGGGCCTTAGCAGTCTTCACAGAAGACTTGAACATTTATGGAAATATGACCATTAGAGTAACAATAGTACTAACCAGAAAAAAATTGATAGGAATGCAAGCTGTCCTATTTCAGTCTTTGACTGATTTCCCTTTGGGTTTTGGATAGGTTAACTAAGTATATTTCTATTGAGGGGCAATTCAGGCAATTTCTTTCTTAATAAAACTTAAGTACATGTTTGCTGGGTAAAAAAACTTAGTCATCTTTCACATTAAATCTAGAATCCATTTAGCAAGCCAAAGACTGATGTACCACTGATGCCTACAAGCAAGGGGACTCAATTTCTAGTCTCACAGAAAAATCCCAAGAACATAGAGGGGAGAATAGGGTTGTTCTTTCAGTTGTGGAAGAGATGCTGTCTTTTCTGCTCTGGCCCTGTGTGGTCAGGGCTCCCCTTGCTTCTGAGTAGTAGCTGTGGTAACCCCCCCGTTTGCATGCTGCAATCTTCAGGGAAAGGCTTTCTATTGAGAACACATATGTTGTTGAAGAGAGAACTAATTTTTGTATTTCTGGTCGCTGCATGCTATAGTACAGGCTAATCACTTGAAAACCGTGCATGTTAAGTCTTGGATGACCAGGTTATGAAACACGCTAGTGATGGGGAAAGTTGATGTCATGTACTTGACTGTATTAAAAAAAAAAAGGATTTCAGAAAATACTCAGACAAAGAAGGTTTTCCAGATATTCAGGGACAGATTTGCAGATAGAATGGTGATCACTAAGTTTAGATGGTTTAGGTCTATGGAAGACCAGCCTCAAAAAATTTGTTTGTAGAGAAACTTCAGGTTGCAACCACTCGGACTGTAAGGATGTGTTAAGTACCTAAAGAAGCTGGTAGAGCCGTAATGGGAATCCAAAAGTACAACAGTCACAAAATTTAGTCCAAGTTAGGTATCTAAGTACTGCTAAAAATTCTAGCAAGCACCTACATGCTTCTTTTGGCAGAAATAAATACCTCTTAAAATCATGCCAGAAACTACGAAGGAATGTTCTAAATGTCTATCCTACTGTATTTTTATTAGTGACCTTAGCAAAAAAAAAAAAAAAAAAAAAAGAGAGAGAGTAAAAATGGCCCAATACTCTAAATTTGCAGAGATTAACAACAAAGAGAAAGATCACAATATAGGAGGAAAATGGGATCACCTTAAGGGGTGAAGTAATATCAGTGGAATGGAATTTAACAGTGAGAATTGCCAGGTTATGCATTTAGGGCCTCATAAAAAGATCTGAATATGTCTGGAAGAGATATTAGGTTAAGAGGAAGGAAAAAAATCTGTTTTCTATGGAGAGATTTAAGGAGCCTGGCTTCTTAGTCTAGAAAAACAAAGGCTGAGAGCAGACATTATTATTCTCTGTTATAACATCAAGAAGGTAAACATTTGAGATGAATGAACTAAGGGACTGCACTGGCACAAAGAAAAAGTGAGTATCAACAGGAAACAAATTTAAAGATTATTAGCTATCAGAGGAACAGGTTTCTGCAAAAGCTTTCCAATATGAGCAGAAAAAAGCCCAGCTAGTTTTAACGTGAAGGTTATGGTGTTTGTAAAAGGCTTGATCTGGTGTTACTGGGTGGAACTGATGTCCCAGGAGGGGAGGAGCAGGAGGTCTTTAGCGTTTTTAATTCCTGAAGTCTTTTTAATACTTTGTGTACTATACCATTGGCTTTAAAGCGTGTTAATAAAATAATTTCTTAGAAAAATTCTCCTTAAACACTAACCCATCTTAATTTTCAAAAAAAGGATAGACTTTTCCTGTTTGTGGTGGTGGTTGTTGTTGTTATTGTTGTTGTTATTATTATTATCATTATTATTATTATTATCATCATCATCATCATCATCATCATCTTGAAGGCAACATGCATAATCATAATGTGTGACAAATTTCAACCAGTGTATTTTTTTAAGAAACTTCTAAGTGGCTAAAATTAAATTTTAGTATGTTAGTTTTATCACATTTGCAATTATTAAAGAAGAGTGAGTATTTCTGAATTTGGTGAATATCTGTATACGTACTCATCACTAGAATCTCTATTTATAGGATTGATTTAGGACTACTGACCTCAAGGTTTATGCTTGCCTGTTGCATGATCATCATCTACCAAGTTCCCAGGAAAATTATGAATGTAATTGGGCTTCCCTAATGTATTCTACTGGCATGTCCCATCCGTGGTCTGTAAGGGTTTTAGTCACTGAATAATCCAGTCATTGCTCAATTGTTTCTACTTAAGAAACAATTTGGTGTTGCGTATGCTTCAAGTACCACTGGTAGGAGCCCTGTTGTGTTAGGTGCAACACAAAGAAGTTAGTCTGTTCATCAGGTAAAAGATGTTATGAGATCCAGCAGATCATTTTATCTGGTTATTGCTATGTCAGAGTTTGGATCTGCCATGGTCGTTTGCATTGTAGTTGTTTGTTGGCTACAGTTTCTAAATTATTTCCCTCTCCCCCCAGTAGAATTTTGTGGTTTTTCTCTTTTTTAACCCCTATTTTTTCTTTTCTCTTCCATCTTCCTGGATGCCTTGTTATTTATTCTCTTTCATTTATATGTTGGAAGTAGATAAATACTTGCTCAGGAGCTATCTTAACCCAATGGCATTCCATGCTGTATACCCCAGTTTTTTACTGCCTTCTGAGAAGTGAAAAGACTTTGTTGATATAAACCAGCTTTCAAGTACTGTTGGTAGATCAAAAAGACTTTATATAGTCCAAGAAGATTATTGCCATTTTCACGTAAAGCTACCTCAGAAGGGGAATGAAATATGTTATAGTTGTGTTATCTTTTACATACTGTCGTCCACAGCTGAACAAAGATTTCAGAAGGAGGACTCAAATTCTGAAACTGTTTTCTGTTAAAAACTCTAGTAATGGTTAATCTCATTCTCTTGGGAGTTACAACCTCTGCAGGTGTGAACAAACTGTGACAGAGAGGAGGTGATTATTTTACAAAAAAAAGGAAAGATGATAATACAAAATGGAATTCATATACTGGATACATAGGGAAAAATGCTGTCATGATGATAGAGCCACAATCCAAAATCACCTACGTGAGTAATGAGGAAAATATGGAGAAATTATAATACTTTGCAGTACTAAAAATCATGCTATTGCTAGTTTGTAAAAAGGTGCATCTAAAGAAAAAGCAAGTCAGTGCCTTATGTATGAGTATGAATACTTGCCATTCTTGTTTTTCTTGACCCCTCATTATACAAGTCCCAGATGAAAAAAAGGAGTGAGGTTGCTTTGCATCAGTAACATTTGAGTTAGCATCTATTAAGAGAATTTAGGACATTCAGACTTCAAAGCAATTGTTCCAGAATTTCTGCAGATTCGAACAGTCATCACTACACTAGCATCGGGGTATGATTTAAAATGTATTTAATGTTGTGGTTTGTTTTTTGGGTTTTTGGTTGCGGTTTTTTTTTTTTTTCAAAACCATGGAGCAAAGAGACCTAGCTACACTCCAGCTAGTCCTTCACTCACGTGCCTCCATAATAGTCTGGGGTATGTTTGCTTTCTGGAATAAGCTGAAAAAAGCCTTGTCATAAACTGTATGTTTCATTATGTGTTTAAGAAAGAAAATTGTTTCGTACTTCCAAGAAAAGTTGTAAGACAGGTAGATAAAATGAAAAGCAAGTAAAAAAGTTACCAGAGATAGCCTAAGCCTCAGATGTATGTTCTACTGGATTGATGCTGGTTTAGGAAGCATTCTTACTTACGTTTAGAAGAGATCTGCAGAATTCCTCAGAGGCAGCAGCCTGATTTTGAATTAGGTACATCCAGTAAGATAACGTCCTAATGTTTCACGAACAATAATAGCTAATATTACTCTTTGTGACATATAGTGGAACAGATTGTCTTACTTGCTGAATCATTAGATTATCTTGTAAAAGAAACACTGAGAATAATGATGTAAATTAAATTCTGTATCCTGAAGTAAAAAAGCATCTTTTCTAACAGTGTAAGTGCTGAATACCGAACACTCTCTTTGTTGTATGCACTAAAGAGCATAAGATAAGGGGAGGTGAGGAAATACACCAGGGTCAAGGGAAGCTACCTTTGGAGGTCTCGTTCATGGCCATTGACTAGAAAGCTACGATAAGAGAGATTTTCTTTTGAGTTCCGCTTCCAACCAGAAAATTTCAAACACAAAACATCACCTCAGCTCAGCCCAGCCAGAAATTGCTTTGTTTCTGTTCTTTTTTCAACCCACCATTGGCACAATGGGAAGAAGAAAATAATTTCATTTTAATTCAAAACATTTTGTTTAATTAAACTGAATCAAACTGTATTTTTAAATACATTCAGCCCATGCCAAACAGCTTATTTTGTCTGTTATATTCTGATTTTTTTTCCTCATTCTTACTGTGTTATCATTTTCCTGTCTGCAGGTTCTGTAAAGATAGTGCATTCTGCTTGTTCTCCCACCTTCCTGTTGACAACACTGGTGTTTAAGTCTTGTAAACTGACATAATATTGCGATGTTTCATGATTTTTCCTCTGACACCCATTGTAATTTCAGCTTTCTTTAGAAAAAGCACATTTCTAGCCATCTCTGTTACAGAAAAAAGCTTGGAAACCTGATTGCACATATATTTTTTAAAATGGCCACAAAAATATCTATTAGATATTTTTAATGTTATTTTAGGAAGTTGAAAATATCTTTTACAGCTCAAAACATTATCTCCTTTTCTTTGGCTTTTTCCTACTTTGAAAGTAGCAAAAAATCACAATAATATCACTGCTGTATCTGGGGAGACAAAGGTCCATGGCATTCCTGTCTTATTTTGTGGTTTACTTGTGCTATGTAGTTACAGCAGTAGTCTGGGGTGGCATATAGTCCAGAAAAATAACCAGAGGTCTTTTCAGAAGCTGGATTCATAGTAATAAATTCCTTCCTTCCTTCCTTCCTTCCTTCCTTCCTTCCTTCCTTCCTTCCTTCCTCCCTCCCTCCCTCCCTCCCCTCATTCCTTTCTCCCTCATTCCTTGCATGGTGCCTTGCACACCTTGGAAGTCGGTGCTGATCCAGCTGATGAATTACAGACCTATGTAAGAGATTATATTTTTTTACTATAGCCGCCTCATCTGTTCATGTATCACCAGTTCATCTTCCTTGGCACTAATTTGAGTATTCAGGACTTTGGAGTCACTTCAGACCACCGATTTTATTTTCAAAATAGCAAGCAATCCAGTGCGGTGCTGTTTCTTCTTATTTAAACCACAGCCGCTGTATCTATATTCAACAGCTACGACAGAACACCACTTGCAAGCAGTCTTCTGTCCTGAAGTGAGGAAGGTTAGGCTGGCAGCGCACACCGCACAGCTGGAAGGCAGCTGCACCGCTGCTCGGAAACAGCTTGCTTCCCGAGCCAGTCAGCATCTTCCTGTTCTCCTTTGGCACTCCACCTCATTGATTTCAAACTGCCAGTACCTTTCCAGAAACACCCCGTTAGGGGATTTGCTACTTAGATGGGAAACTCATTGTATTAAATATCTTTGCCGTGTCGTACCACTGGTTTTTAAGCAGACCTCTCCATTGATCTCACCGGGGAGTCTGCTTTAAACCGATGGCATAATTTGGCTCTTTAGCAGTAAAGTTTGTTCAAATAAGAGCAGTCTCTGTTACAGTCACAGGAATGCTTCCACACTGAAGGAATCAACGTGCTTTCTATTTTAAACCTGACTTTGAATTGCCATCCTGCCCATCTCAAAATAAAAGTTTCAACAACTCCATATTTCTTACTGCATGCCTAACACATTTGAGTGTAACTGGGACAAGATAGCATTGAAATGCAAAAGCTTGGGTAAAGGAGATATTTTCTTTCTCAGAGCAACTGCAGCATTCATGCTGAGAAACAGCTCTGTGCCCCACCATTAATCTCAGGAGATGGTACTGCAGCCCCATGTCCTGAAGTCCTGCATATGTCAGATAATTTGTGATTTAGCCCAGTCTTTAGACCGCTATGAATACATGCCTTAAGAAAAATAATTCATTCAGGAGATGGTCTTCATTGTTTGTTTGCTTTCACCACCCTGGCACTGTCACCTGTCTGCATATACACCAGATACCCCGGAGGCACAGAAAACAAAAGCTTTGCTATGGGCATTTGTTCCCAGGCCAAACAAGAGGAATTAAGGGTTTTAAAGGGAGTAATCATAAAGGGATCACCTAGTTTTACATAGATGATGGCATGAAGTACTTCCAGCAGGATGTGTAAGATCCAGTGCAGTTCCTGAGAGAAGGATACAGCATACGGCAGCATATTGGTGGAGCAGCAAGCAATCTGTTTGTGGCATTATCTCAGCCCCAGCTCCTTATCAGGCTATCTTTTATAGACGGGCAGATCCTGCAGAGAAAGGCATCATTAGTAGCTGTAATTGCTTCCTATGCTGGAGTAGGACATTTAAAGAAATAGCGTATAGAAAATATAAACACCAGAGCTGCATGTGATGAAGAATGGTGACAACCGCTGACATCCTTTTCCATGGCCAGACTGTGATTTTATGTTTAGATTATGGAAAAATTAGTAATGTTTTAAAACACATCATCTCATGTATTAAGCAGTATGTATTAAAGTATCTGTTAGACAAGACAGAAAGGTTCAACACTGACTATTCACATTTTTAATCTGTAATTTTACTGGGAAGTCCTGCCCCACCCATGTTTGGTTTTGGTTTTTTTTTTTTTAAATTATGTCTTCCCCTTGCAGTGGACTTGAAGGTCTGTTTAAATATTGCTTATTATAATGAGTGGGTATTGAAATTTCCTGTTCAACCAACTTCCTACCACCATTTTTTTAATTTTTTTTTTTCCTCCAAAATTATATGTTTCTTGGCTAGGTTAGCAAACACTTTAAAATAGTCAATTTGCTCAGTTGAGATTTAGTTTAAAAATGAGCAGCAGTATCCAAACTGTCTGTTGGATAAACTTTCTCATTCTGTTTTACACAGTTTTGGAGACTCTAATATTCACTCACAGGTATAATTTAAGATATCCACCCAAACACAGTGATAATTATAATAAGCAAGTACTTCCTTAGGAGGTTCAGAGATAACTTTCTTCTTCTCTGCCAGTCAGCAAAATGCTATACATGTGTTACAGAGTAAAACAGTGCAACATCTAGTAAGCCTTTAATGAAGATCTTCAAAAGCCATCCGGATTAGTGCTGGGCAGCCTGCTCTAGGTGGCCCTGCTTGAGCAAGGGGGGGTGGACCAGATGACCCCTGAGGTCCCTTCCAATCTCAACCGTTCTATGAGTCTGTGATTCTGTTATGGTAGAACATCATTCCCCTTATCCATTAGTGTGCATGTCACCACTCTAAATTTAAAACACACTGACCTGCTCAAGTATTTATTGCATACTGTTGAAACATCAGGATGGTTTGTTTGGTTGGTTTTTTTAATATTAAAACTGTTACATTCTCTTATTTTAAATAGAGAGCATAAATGTCTTCTCTTTATAAGCACCTGATGCTGAGCTCAGTCACACCAACATAGCTCAGGAGTAACTCACTAGTTTCTAGCATTACAGTAGCATAAAAGCTGAAGGGTGATGGAAAATCTTGCCTGCTGTGCATCTTTTTCCCTGTGTCATAATTTAAAAAAAAAAAGCTGTCTCTTGCTGAGTAAATCATACAAGTCCCTGCCATGGGGGCGTTTTTTCCCAGATTTTCTGGGCTGCCTTCAATGGTAAGGAAGACTGGTGCCCCTTGTGTACTTCATTTGGGAGTCCTTCCTGTATAAAACAAGCAGTTTATGCCTATAATCTAGAGTGGTTTTAAATGATTTTAAATAGTTATTTACTCACAGGAGCAAAAAATTGGTTTCTGTTGAGCAGCTTTACGTGTAAGAAAGAGCTTGATCTCTGTGCAGACCTGAGTACACATCTGTGCTATAGATTTTAGTGTTGTGTGGAGATACTAGAGTGAATTTTAAATAGCTAGCTTGAATAGTCAATGCAGTCTCGTCACAAAAGCACAGAGCTTGCTTCAGGGTCATAACTCCATTTTCAGCATGTGTGGAGTTTGTGCTGCTTAGTACAAATTCTTCTGATACTCGAAAAGCTTATTTAAAGCAAAAGTGTAGCTGCACCAGATCTTGTTATAGAAGTCAGCATCACAACTGCTGACACCATTCCACAGAGGGGGAGCAGCTGACAGCCATCCGAGGAACCTCTCCAAACACTGATTTGGGGAGAGAGAGTGTCCTTTCCTGCAATTCTCTGTTCCCACAGAGTGGCTGAGTCAGCTACTCATAAATCTAGCCCAAGTGGTGATGTTTTAGTGTGATGGATCAAACTTTTGCTTCTTCAACAGGCCATGGAACTATATCTAGAAAAAAAAAAAAAGACATTTTAAAGTGTGTTATGAAAATTAAAGAACAGAAATATTTATGTTCTGGTCTTGTGAGTCAGAGTTGCATTTTGGCAGGAGGTCTCAGAATATGGTGGGTACGATGGCAGTATAGTAAGTGTGATTTTCAGCTGAGGAAAATTTAACACTGTCTCTGTGACTGAGAATCAGATGGAAGTGTCGGTTTTCAGTTACCTTTTTTAACACAAAAGCAAAGCAAGGATGCATTTCTCAGAGTGTGCCAAACTGCGCACTCATTAGAGGGCAAAAAGAGAAAGATTCAGCAGTAAAATATACTGGGCAGGACAGGACAACAGAGTGGTGAGCTTATTTATAGAAGCCATAGATTATCATCCCTGGTACATCTCAAGAGTCCAGCCGTATCAGTGGAGGTAGCCATGCGCTTCTGTACCCAGGCTGGAGGTACAGCTTCAGGTCAGGAAGACAACAACAAATTCCTTAAACACCGTGGATAACCTGCTGCTCTTTCTGCAGAAACCACCCCAAAATAAGAGCTCTCCCAAATCTCCAAAGCATTTGGAGATAGCCGCTTTGTATACATTAGCCACCAATCACTACCAATATCCAATGGAGTGACAAGTCCCTAATACTTCTGACATTTAGGTGTCCTGTCACACTTGTCCTGTGATCTCCTCTAGTCATTGCTTGAAGTTTTGGATTCTTTATGCTTACTTTATAACTAGTGTTTGCATTTTACCATGTCAGCCATTACAAACCTCTAAGCCAAAAGCAAATTTCAGTCCAGCAAACTTGCCATCCCCTTGATACAAGAAGCCTCACATTGCTGCTTTGGTATGGGCAGATGTGAATCAAAGTCCTGGCTCCAATATTTTTAAGTTATGGAATAATTCAGGTCCAGATATTTCATTTTGGTCTTGTTTTTTCCACTTTCACTTTTGTTCTCTTATGTGAGCAACAAGGGCTTTTTCAGCCATCTGTGGGGCTTAGCAGGACAAGCAGGCTCCTAGTCCTAGGGGAACAGAAGAACCATGGGGCTGTGTGCCACCATTTTTGTTTCATATGGTGCTCCCCTGCCCAGGACTAAGAGTCCTCTGTCAGTTTCTGTCTCAAGCCTTTAAGGGCCCCATCAGTTTTTTGGCAGCTGCATTAAAAAAGAAGACCTTACTGTCCATCTGTCAGGAGAGGGGATTAGTTAAGTGGGAGCAACAGAAAGCTCAGCGAAACTCCTCGGCTGAAAAGAGAGTTCTTCATAAGTTGAGGTAGTAGTGCTCCTCTTCATTCCAGCAGAAGTGTCCCCTGTTCCTGTCCCCTCTGTGTCAATATTACATTTAATGCAACGCTACAAGGAAAGGCATGACCTTGTTCCTTTTAATGCTATTAACTCACTACCTTTAGAAATAGCACAAGAGTATCTCTGGGATTTCGGGGTAATATTGTGAAACTGTAGAGTCAGAAATACTGTGCCTCCAAACTTTCCTGAGGTAGGGCAGTAGGATTTCAGTTGATTCAGGGTCCTAATTGTTTGTGGGTGGCACTCAAATATTTTACTGGGCTGTGGAAGTAAAATATCAGGCACTTCCAGTCTTGAGTGCTGTTGTGAACAGTAGCGCTTGTGCTTGCTGGGAATTCACTGCCAATGCACTTCTCCTTCGTTACATTTTGAAATCACCTTAGAAATCAGCCTGTAAATTCCACGCACTGCAACTCCATTCTGGCAGATCACAATTTGTGAGAAAATGGGAAAATTGACTTTTTGACCAAGGAGGAGGAGAGGAGGAGGAGCCTCAACTGTCTTGGTCCTGCCAATAATTCCACATTTACTAACCATTTAAGCTTAGTAGTAGTCATGTTCACCCAGGTGGAGGAATTTTCTTCATTAACATTAGGTATATTGGAAAGTACTGGAGCATCAAGCCTGAATGAGCACTTAAGTGACCACGAAAGTGCCACGGAGAGGGTTCTGTCAATGCTTCTTTTCACTTGGCAGCAGTCTCCTTAGATGTGAGGGTATCCCAACCATTTGTTATTGAAAGGAGGAATGGAAAGGAGAGATCAGCTGTTGGACCAAGGGCCCTGACCATTGCCTTTTAGACAACATAAGAAATGAGCTGGATTTTGTACGCTAGGCACTAATAGAAGCCCTTCCCTTAGTGGATGTTTTTTTAGGTTTTTTGGGGTATTCACTTTTTCTGGGAGCACATTATGGAGGGTTATGTAATATATTGTAAATATACCAGATGCCAATAATGAGGTCACTGCTACTCCCATCAAAACCAATGACAAATCAGTCTACTTCAGCAGAAGATGGATTGAGGTTTAAAATTGTTTGAGAGGAGATGACTGTTCCTTTTTATGATTTTTCTTTTCTTATTACTCCTTCTTTTCCCTTTTCAGTGCCATTACCATATAGACTTAATCCTGTTCCACGTCCATTAGCCACTAGTGCTGCATTAATGTGAGCTGGCTATGTAAGATCCTCCCTGGTGTATGGTCCTAGCTCCCATGGTGTGTATAACAAAAGTGACTTGGTTCCCCATGGCTTCTCTTATTCACTCCTAATGTATTTACCCACCCTGCCCACTTTTTCTAATCAGTTTTATTGCTGGCTATATTAATGCTGCCCCTGAATAATGACTGGAGTTGGAGATATGAAATAGTGAAAATTGACTCTGAAAGGACCAGAAGCTGGAAACAGATGGGAAAACCTTGCTGAGGGTGGTGTGTTCGCCTTCACTGTAATCTAGCACTATTCAATGATTTTAAATGATCCAATTACCAAAAAGAAGAAATGGTACTAATAACTATATGTTTAAATGGTCTTAAGAATCTTTTTTTTTCCTTCCCCACGTACTGTAATTCATTGCATCTGTTTTTATTACTTTTGCAACCTGCTCTTTTCATTTGGCAGTTTTACTATACTTTGTGAATATAACAGTAATACTTCAGCTTGAATACTTTTTTTAATTTGATGAAAATGAAGTATTTGTTTTTCATTTTATATTGGTCTACAGAATGCAATATAATATTTCCTCAGTATTCATATTGAAATTGTCAGATGTGTATGTGTACTGTCGAAATCATTGTAGAATGTTAAATAAATTGTGACATCTGTGAACAGCCTAGAATGACAAAGAAGGATGACTACAAGTTTGTGGAGAATAAATGTAATGGCATGACGAATAGCCAAGGAAACATGTGAAATAATTTTCAAACATGCTGATTTTTCCCCCGTTCCGCGCCACACACTCTAACCCTCCAAAATGAGCTTGCGGATTTTAAGTAGTGTGTATGTGTGAATTTGTACAGTGCAGAGCTGATAGTTTTTCCTCAGGAAGGAGCTATTCCTTTCACAACTTTTACATTTACAGAGAAAGGACAAAAACTTAAGAATACATTGTTTATGTAAATATGCACACATATCTCAGGATCACCATAGCCAGAGATGCACATGTGTAGCCAGTTTGCATGTTCATTTCAGAGACGGCTGTACCAGCCCCTTCTGCCGAAGACCACGAGGTCAGAGAGTGACAGTGAGGGATAGGGACCGAATCTCGCCTGGTGTCTGGTTGGTCTTGAACAGGTCCTTCTCAGGCTCTCGGCCACCCATCTGCCTGGTGGGATTGCATTGCTGCCCAGTGCCGACTACCGCAACACGAGCTCGCTGGAGAGCAGCGTGGGGCTCTCAGCGAAAGGTCACCTCTCCTGGGGGCCCTGAGACAAAAGAGCAGCTGGTCCTGTCCTCCAGCAGTTCTCTAATTGTGGATTTTACTGTTACACTTTAACGGGAATTAATGCAGATGGGATGAGACTCACATGCATACGTAGGGTACATGTCCGTCAAGAAAGTAAACAGGGAATTCAGCAAGTTGTATTCAACAGAAAGCTTTTATTCAGGACATGTTGCGATCCAAATCCAATGAGGAAACTGTGTTTTATGCAGTTTATCGTTTTAGTAGAGTTATCCTTATAGACGAACCCAGGGGAAAGCTACAATGAAAGCAATACTAGTAGGTGTTTTGTATAAAGATGTTTACTACTAAACTAAACAAAGCTGATGTATAATATAGCAGTTACTGTATTAAAGTTGCTTAATCTATGAACCACGTTCTGTTTTATTTTATTGCTGGATAGGATCCTTCTGTTACCGAAATATTTAGTGGAATTGGTAACCCATTATATCTCCATATTGTAAAATTTACCATGTTCCTACAGTAGGAGATAATGCTGATTATTCATATATACATTTGTTTAACCTTCCTTAATTTGTATGTAGTGCATCTGTTACTGCATCAGGGACATGGTTCTCTGTTGTTAATTTTCCTAAAATAAATGTTGAAATACTGTCACAAGGAATGATATGGGTAAATTCCATTTTGTTCATGCAAGTGAAATGATATTTGCATCGCAGAAAATCTCCAACTCATATTCTTCCATGGAAACAAAATCTTTCCAAGAGGTAGAGAGTTCCATTAGGAATTTTAGTACCAAGGAAAGTTAATTTCTCTTTTGTTTTTCTTTTTTTTTGGGGGGGGAGGGCGTGGATACTCCTAACTGTAGTATGCTTTAATTGCAAACAAAAGACAGGCAAAAGAGTGTGACACTGAAAAGATAAAAATAAAACAAATTACTTGCAGTCTGAAGCCATGATCTTATATGCAGACGTAGGAACTATTTTTTTTTTAAATATGCAGAATGAATGACTGGAGGCTAACAGTAATAACTATTAAAATCAAATTCCATTGTATTCTAACCATTGCAATCATTACACTCTTACAGGTGAAATCCCAGCTACTGAAATAAAGGGGGGAAAAAAAAAACCACTAAATGCCTTGAATGGGACAAAATTATTCCCTGGGAGTAATTTGATCTCTAACACCATTTTGTTCTCTGATAAAGGATCTGGATCAAGTTATTACCTAAAATGTCTAGATAATGCTATGAAAACCTGGAGATTTCTAACAGCACTAGGTGCTCTTAGTAATTAATAATGTGGCCTTGAGCACTTTTGCATGAATGGTAGAAAGTTGGTATTTTCAGGCAGGTATTGATCAGACAGAATTTGGGCCATGCTTGTAGGAGGCTGTGGAAGAACAGTCTCTACCAGGCAAAGCCTCATGCAGCCTGTTTGTTAAGGTCACGCTAGGCTTATTTTTTATTTTATTTTACAAAACATGACTCCTGCTGTCACAAGGTCAGTTCCTTTGCAGTGCCATCTGCAATATATTCAGCGTTCCTTGTAGTCGCCGAAAGGTCTTTCTCTGCCCATTGCACCTGAAAAAAAAGAAAAAAAAAAAAAAGCTTTTCAGAGTTGAAGTTTAAGCATGGCTTGGGAACCTCTGTTTGAAATATTTACATTTGATTCACTCAGCTCACGAATTACCGTTCTTGTTCTATCTATCTGTTGCCTGTAAGACTTTTCAGCTGCATAACAGAACTCCAGCATTGTGGATAAGAAAATGAAGATAGATGACATATAGGGGAAAAAAAAAATATATATGTATGCCAGAAGGCAACAGAAGATTTGACTTGGAGATGTTCTCAATCAGATCTGAAGAGCAACGTAAATGTGGAGGATCAGCAGTATAAAGAAGCAATGAATAGCAAATTACGAATCGTTGTCATAAAGCAATGTTTAAGCCCTTCCACTGGCTGAAATATAGGATCGTGTGGCTTAGTAAATGAAAATGCAGAATAATATCATTAATTTATATGCCATTTTGCAAATTTCTGGCACACTCATTGCTTTACATTGCTCAGTCCGTGCTTACAAGTTTGCTCAAATTCAGCCACCTTACAGATGGGCAGTAGGTAACAGTTTCACAGCATACTGCAAAACAGTGGGAAGGAGGGGGAATTTTGCCAAAAATATTGACATAAACCTCTAAAGAAAAATGCTGCAGAGCAAGCAATAAATGGAGTTTTAAATACATATGGATGCATTCACACATGGGCAGGCCGTATGTAATCTATTTCATTCGTAGTAAGCTGGTAGGATGAAAAGCTATGATTTTACTGATTCTAGGCATCTCAGACCTGATGCATACAACCCTTACATCTTCCTTTGTGGTGAAGCAGAGGCTTTGGAGAAAACTACTTTTAGGGCAAGGAGATTTTTAAAGATTATGAATGTGTAGCCTGGAAGGCCTAAGTTTATAGATGAAACTATTATAGCTGGATATGCAAGAATAACCTGCAGACAGAAATAGTGCTCAGAGGCTGGCATTTCAAACATATCACATTGCCAGTCATTTTTTCAACATGTGGGGCTATAGCCAAGTGTCAAGTTTAATTGCAGTCACTGTTTATTATCAGTATGGGACTAGATGATGAATTTTTCACTCGTTGTGGGCAGTTAATAACCTGGTAAGTTGAATTTGCAGGGCATTCTCACGTACTTGTTTTAAACTTGCAGATCCTTAAAATCCTTCACTTTTTCAATTAGAAATAACAATGATGACTTTTGTTCACTTCTCTTTCCTTTTTACTGTGTCTTTTCCTTTTATCAGAGAAGAACAAGGTAATGAAAGAAAGCAAAAATGTAGAAACATCCACTGAGTTTTTATATTTTCAGTCATTCAGCTGAAATATAATAATCCAAGGATATTGTCCAGGCCTTTTAAAATAAGTCCCTTTTATTGAATAAGGAATTTCAAATTATTTTTTTCCCAAGCCCTGGCCATTGGTCTTCAATGACTCACTGTGAAGCTGGCTTCGGTGCCACAGTGGCTTCAGAAATGCCTGTAATTCCCTTCCTGTAGTAGATGCTCAAAGATTGAAACATTGAGATAAGAATTGCTGATCATCTTTTCCTTCCATCTGATTTGGGTGGGATGATAGTACATGCATTACAGAGTTAAGAGGCTGCCTTAATACATAGCTTGGCGTTCTGCCACAGAAATGGCCATAGACCAAATCTGCTGAATATTTGTATTGGCTTGTGGTGGTGGCAGTGGGTGGTGGTATCATTTTGAGCAAGCAAAGGCTGCATATCTAATTCTTTTTGTCCGGTTTGCTTGATTCTCAGTTGAATCAACAATGACTCAGTAGCTTCAGTGTGACAGTGATTATTGGGAGTTATTTCAGTATGCACTTTGGCATACAAATCTGTATTCAGAGTTAAATAATCAAGCTTTATGTGGATACTCTATGAAACTGAGAAGTTGAATACAGTCCTGACCTTATTCAGGTCCGTGCCAAAGCCTGCACCAGCTTCCTGAGGGCTGGGAACTCTTATCACATAACGATGATTTTAAGGAATTGCCACTAGGTCTTCCAGAAGGCATTTTTAAGATCAATTATGCCTTTAAATATGGCATAGATACTTAAAAGACTTCCCTGGTGAACATCACAACCATTTGTGGAAAAAATTCCAACATTATCAGAACAAATAAAGCCATAGGCACGTGTTTTCCTTGCCCTGACATAAGGCATAATAACGGAAACATTGCATTCATGTTAGAGAGTGGTAGATGGAAGAACTTAATTTGGTCACCCCACGCAAGAGCATCTGGACTTTTTGGAGGTGGCTAAAGAGCACTGCTTACTGCTTAGGGATAACCTGGCAACATGGCAAAATTCTGTTATGTTAAAGGAAAGATGTACCCTTGTGACACAGCTCATGTGGTCACCTATACATGCCAGCACGTTTGCTGATACTACTTTCTGGGATAAGCAGTGATAGAAAACAAGGCTTCAGATGTTTCATATGGATTGATGGACATCTTAATAACTTCAAGCAGTACTTTTCCCTGTTTGCAAGTATTAGTTCATGTAACATTAAATATTAGTTATGAACAGGATAAATTGGGTCAGTTACTTATATTTCCACCTTATGTATCGCCTCTGTCAAAAGAGCCTGCTGTAATTATTTTATTCCACAGGATATTCAGATATTGACAATTACAATATAGAGTCTAATTCTGCTGTAGCTATGTTACTCTAAGGACCAGAGGTCAGATGAAATCCAAGGTCTTCTGTACATATTGCTGGAAGTCCATTTCCAGGAGAACAGAAAAAATGCATTTAGTGTCTCCGTAAATGCTCCGTCAATACAAGGTGACTGTCAGGTGATTTTTAACCATTCAAACTTTTCCATCTCTTTGTTCTCTTGCAATGAATAAGAAAGATTGGAAAGGTTCTTAGAAATGTTGAATTTTCCGCTGCTATTTAAAAATAAGAAATGTCAGAAACACCTGTTCTGATTCTTATTTTTGGAATACTTGCTGGAAATCTTAAAGCTGTATATTGCAAGTTCTCACACTTTAAGCTGAGAGACAAAAGTGTTAACGAAAAATCTCTTCTCCAAAATGTCAATCATTGGAGTTGAAGAATTTTTTAAAGAAACAAAGAATTTGTGTGTCTAACAACAAGAAAAAATTCTTTTATTTACCCAACTTTTATTTCCTGGTTTTCATACTCTCCTTTTTCCATGAGTTGCCTTGTCACTGTATTTTACTAAGGTAAACAAACTTTGAATTTTAAGTGGAAAAAAGTAGGAAAGTAGAGCTCATTCTTCCTCAAAAAAAAAAAAAAAAGATTTTTCATCCTCCTTGATTTTTTTACACAAGGCAAAGAAACAGAACAAAATGCCAGCCTGGTTCCATGCTCTTTGCTGGTCCCCTTTACAAGCAGGTCTTTATTTATTAGAGGACATCCAGAATGACTTTGAATCCAGTTTAAAATATTTTGCAGAAAAGTTCCCTGCCTCACTTGCACATCCAGCCTTGGTCGTAGTCAGGTTCCTTAAAATGTGATGGATTAGGACTTGTCATTTGCTTTTTGCCTCCCAGGTAGTGTACAGTGCATGTTGGCAAGGTACTGTACTGCGCTGATGTCAGATACAACACAAGAAAAAGTCATGATTTGTTCAAAATGAATTGCCACTGCTAATAATTCATGTGGGATGAAATCTACACTTTCCTCTGGGTCTTTCTGCTGGTGAAGTGAACAAACCAGAGCTTTTATTTCTGTGGAATATCTGCTGGACTGGACCCTTTCTGGTGGTTACTCATGTACTCTCCCAGAAACTGCACTTTAGAGCAAGTCTATATAAATATGCTATTTGATGGATAAATGGGTCGAAGTTAATACTGAAGATGTTACACAGACTACTATTACCCTACCTATTTTAAGGCTTTAAAGTTGGAAAGAGAACAGTTAGAAAACAATTTTGTGTTAAAAGCAAGCCAAAAGCATTTGTTATAAATGGTAATTCAGATCTTTTACTTACAGATATGAGGCATATAGTGGATAGTCTATTTGACCTGGTTTTGATAAAATGGGGAAATAATAAAGCTGGAAAGAATAGCTTCATAGTGTTCATTGCCTCAGGATTGATTTAGATTTATGCAGAATGTCATGTATTTTATAAGATTATCTTATTTTTCTTAGTATCAGAATTGACTTTTTACCTAGTCACCATTGCAGTTTCATCTCTGTAAATAAAACCAGCTGTAACAACATGTTCTTCTGTCCTTTCCTTGATTATCCTGCAACCCCAGTTGTATTGGATACCAACCAGTTTTGCCCACTTACTCTGATCTTGCAGTAGGTTATTCAGATTGTGTGTCATGCTCATAATTTTCCTGTATTGTTCATGTTTCTACAGCTCATTCCTTGTGCTTTGCTGTTTAAATAGTGTGATTCATCTGTAGCTGTCACACCAGTTTACTAAGAACGTTACTAAGAATGACATTTTATCTTTAGTGAAAATAAGGCTTAGAGAAGTTGCGTGATGAGGAGGTCAAAGGCAGGAAGAGATTTCGGGCCTTTTAATTTCTATACACTGCCTACCCAGTCATGCTATTTAGATATTGTATGGTATCCTTACAGTAACAGTGAAAATCTAGGGGAGAGAGGAAGATTCAGGAAAGAAAGTCATCTAACCCAGAACTGCGTGCCTCTGTGTGTGTGTGTGTGTGTGGATGTAGTATGCTACAGAGTTCAGTAATTAGGAAAAGAGATGCACCCTCCCTTAACCTTTAATAATTTGCAAATGATTCAATGGCGATACAGAATCAGGGAGGAAGGATGGGGTTAGATTAGTTTGGGATGGATGTGGTGTCAGTGTGCATAGATTCTTTTATTAAAATTGTGGACGGATGACACTAGTTGTGGCAACTTGTAACACAGCCAGGCACCGAGTGGAGTGTTTTTCTCACAATGGAGTGGTAGTGCACGTCAGGTAGAAGTGACCACAGCCTCTGTGGTGTCACACTGCATGATGGTACGAGCAAGAGTCCTGCAGGAACTGTCTTCAGATCACCAGTCGCTATTCTCTTCTGGCTGATATGGAACTGGAGGCATTTTTTCACCTTCTGAAAAGCAAGTAATTACTGGCTGAGTCTGAATATTCTTAATTATTTAGGTTTGTGTTATATCAGAAGAAAGGCTATCTGAGTCAAAATATGCTCATGAATGCTCTTTACAATCTTTAGAGGAAGAGGTAATCCGCTCTTGCTTAAATCAGCTATGTCTTGTCCTTGTACATCAGTTCAGCATCTACCAGCATCTCCAAAATAAATCCTGGCAGAAGCTGAAGTAATATATAGCTGGACTGTGCAAAAGAACTTTGGAACTAAGTTGGGTTTTATGTTTTCATGCATGTAATACTGGAATGATTTATTTTGTGTGCTAAATTTATTTACACCTCCAATCTAAAGTACAGTTTTGCCCTTTTGGGTCTTTTGAGAGGACCACTCACTAAAAATTATGAGGTAGCTAGAAATGGGATTTATGGTCCACATTCACTCTGTTGGCTAATACATTTTTTTCAGACCTATTCAGCTTATGCAAGCCCCATGTAATGTGCCATTTTATTCCCTGACAGGCAGACATAGAGAAATACTAAACTTTAAGAGACTGTTTGAGGTATCTTACATTTTTATGACAAGTTTTTGTTTGTTTAGATTATGTATGAAATTAATAATATTCACTGTTACCACTGCATATGGTCTTAATTCTGCATGCTCTACTCACTCAAAATTTCCCATAGAGGACATTTTTGACTCATCAAGACTTGCAAGTGTAAGTCCCATGGATCTTTACAAATAAAAATGTGCCGCAACTGAGAACAGCCAGAACTTCACAAAAGCATTAGTCGACACTTTGCAGAATGCAGAAAAATGTCTCTGTTCCACTCATAGCCTAATTATTGTATTGCAAAATTTTGAGGCACTAATAAGGACGTATTGAGCTTTTGCAAGCCTATTGCGAGTAGGCAATTTATTATTCAATAAATCCTCCACCCATGATCAGATAGCTAATGGAAAGTGCTTCAGACTTGAAGTAGCGGCATGTTCTTTCTCTGTTAGCACAATGTTTGCATTAAAAAGATCAATAAGAATATTTATTAGCACAATATCTACAGAAGAATATTCCGATTGACTGGATTGTTGGAAAATTATATATTTTACATCACGCTTCAAAATAGTCCCCAGGGCTTTGGCCGTGGGCTAGTTTTTCTACTAGTTTTATCTTCAGGCCAAGAATTTTCTTACTTGTTTTTTATGCCTCTATTGTTAATGTATATTGAACTTCTTCCTCAACGATAAAAATGTGAAGTTTGTCCTTTATGTAGTCCTTCTAGACATACACTGCTTTGCACAGTATCTCTCTATAGCTTCTTTAAGCTTCTTCTCTGCCAGCTACCTTAGCTATGGGGAGAACTCTCACGAGGTATTTCAGCAAGAGACTTGCCAAGACAGAGCTGGGGTCTGGGGCTGCTCTACAGAGACGCGTGTGACTCCTTTTGTGGAGACAAATGCACAAGGATATCACGATGTTGTTGAAATCAGGGCATTGTACCCAGAGAATTACCATTCAGTTTCCATAGATAGAGGAGTTTGGTTTTTTTTTTCTACTAAGCTTGAGCTCACCATTTCATTAACAGAAGTACCACATAGCTCCGATTAATTAAATGTTAAATGTTGTATTTCATTAGTCCTCTCTTGCATTGACAACCTTTGCCCACATAAAACTGAGAGCACAAATGAAAAGACCTGTTTGTTGTCCAGTTTCTTTGTTAGACATGGTTACTTTTTGCATGAATCTGCTTACTGAGTTGTGTCTCATATTGCAGCAGGTAGCCCAGAGACAGACAAACCAGAGTCTAAAATTGCATTCAAATGTTAATAGGTAGTTTATATTTATATCTTAGCCTACAGCTAAGATTGCTTCTGTATGAGAAGTGTTTGAACTGCACCTGCCACTAAATTACTGTGGATGTTCCTCATGTCTTGTAAAGAAGAATACATATGCCTATGCTGCCTTTTGAAAGTTGCCCTGAGACAGGACACAGTATTGCCAAATTCTTTGTCGATCTGGATAGATGGTGATCTTTTAGACAAGTCCCAGATGTTTCCTGAGGAATATTCCCTCCAGAGTGTGCAGAACCCAGAACATAGACTGACTTGTGCAGTCCAATGTCTACAACATTTCTTTAGATACGCTGCAGTCTGTCTGTGGGTGGATTTTGGAGAACAGCTAAACTCCTTGCTACTTCTGAGATTATAATCACAGACTGTAACTGCTGACTGAGACTATAATTCCACTGCCATGGAAGTACGGTGACTGGTGACTGGGGACAGATACCAGCAAGCAGGTCCTCTCATACCAGTACGTGAAAGTTTTGCAGACATGAGAGGTGTACTCCCAGGTTTCCAAACACAAAGAGCAATGCATGTTATTTACTTACCCACTATTTACAATTCTAGATGCTTAATGTAACAGGTTTCCAACATTTTGAGCTCTCCCTTGCCTGTAAATATTCATTCTTAAGAGACCTCTTCATTCTAAATGAATTCTCAGGAATAAGACAGGGTAGAAATGAAGGGCAATACTGACAATTTAGTCCACAGCTTCATCATGAATAAACAAAGAAGACTTAAATGTTTGGGACTTGCTGATTGCCAGATCTATAGGAAGCGTGGGAGCTGGTTTTATAAGGCTTCTGAAGATGCCTGAGCACACATCATCTTGAAAGTTTAGAGAGATAATAGACCTTGTATAGGATATCACTTGGTTTCCGTATATCCTACCAGGCACTTGCTTTTAGGATGCCATTTATTTGTTAGGCAGCATCAAGGGACATAAAGGTTCAAGTACACCTTGGAAAGGACAGTTATTCATGTCTGGATAATAACAGTCTTCCGTTTCATTAGAGTGCACCAAGTATCCCCCTGTCTATCATTTCATTTGCATGTCATTAATGTCAGTGCTGGTAACGATGTGTCCAGATTACTTTGGAGATAGGGATGAGAACAAAAAGAAAAAAAAAAAGCAAAGATGAAAGTATGCTAGAGGAAGTAAATCTTTATTCTCATTGTGTTGCAACTCACTGAGTCACCGTGCTTGACATGAGATCCCTGGATTTGCACTTCTCTCTCATGTCTTGCTCAGCTGAGATGTGAAAGCTTCCCCATCTCGAGTTAATTAAAAAGCTTCCATTAATGCAGATTTCTTTGAAATTAAGTTTCCATGCTGCATGCATAGGGAAGAAAAAGTTGGCTGATTTCAGTGGCACAAAACTGTATATGCCCCTATGTGCATCTTTGGGGCCCTAAATCCCCTTCGGAGTCCAGCTCTTGCGTACACGTGAAAATCATAGTTGCTGTGATACAATTCTCTCATGGAGTGCTCATTGCGGTGAGGTCCTGGCCTGCACATCAGCAAAAGCTGCTTCTTTTTGGACATGACAGTTGATACCAACTGCAGGAGGTGTAACAATTTGCATTAGTTTGCCCCTAGATTTATTTGTCCCTTGTGCAAGAACTTCCAAAACCACCATGGCACTCTCTAAGACTGTATGGGTGTTTTTTCTGCCACCATTTCTCACTCCTAATTTAATCCTTTCATGCTCTGTATTAGACCACCAGGACAGGATTTTCCTGCTGCCCCACAGTGTGTATTCCTGTGAGGATATTGATTCACTCCAGCTCCATGAGTAAGTGCGGTGACCTTACCAGATATCCAGTGTCTTTGGTCAGTCAGGGATTCATTTTACAAGATATGTCAAGCCATCTACCAAGATGAGGTTACCTCTTATGTTATCAGAGGATAAGGTGAGATCCGTAAATACTGGTAAGAGGACTCTCAGACCTCTGTTTGGAAGCTATACCCTTTCTCATTCTCAGACTTAAATGGAGGGAAAGAGAGTAAGTTGTCACCCAAATGTTGTCACCCAAATGAGGATACAACTGCCATACATCTTTAACAATTGCACTGCTTTTTCTTCTGCCCTCCACTGTGTTGCTTTCTAAGGTATCTCTCCTGAATATACTGTGAGCATTACTTATGTTCACTGGGGTATATAAATTGCAAGCGTACAGCTAGCTGTGATGACCCAGATTGTTTTTCTGTGCAGGTAAGCTTCCCATTCAGGATTATCTGAATGTAAATGTGATGTGTCCTCTGATCAGAATAATGAAGACTTTGAAACTTCATTTATCTATCAAGTGTTAATGGAAACCCTACACCAGCTAGGCACCGTGGGCCTCTAGTTCTTAGAAACTGATAGAGGTTTTTCATCATTTACATTTTAAAGTACTCTCTCTCTCTCAGAGAGATTATACTGCATCAAAAGACTTGCAATTAAGACATCATTTGAGTAAGGTAATGCTGCACAAAATCTTTTGATTTTAAATCAAATTAGAAAAGGAAGCCATATTTTTTCTCTAAACAAAAGTGAAAGGTAGCAATCTGTAGATAGCCTCACAGATATCAAACGGCTGGTCATGTTGGCAAAATGCTGGGGAGAGCATGCCTTTCTTATTGAACATAGATCCTGGACTTGTAAACACATGGTAGTGACAGTGAATGGTCTGATAGCTGAAAATGTTAACCTTTCTGCTGCTGTTTCTGGGTTGGACATACACCATCCATCCTTCCTATTAGCATTGCCTGCTGTGGCATGCACCTCCTCATCACTAGCTGAGAATTAGGTTTTCATTTCTTCAGTATAGCCCCTGATCAATGTCACGGCTGCCCTCAGCCCTTGAAAATGTATTCCGTACCTAAAGGAAAATAATACTTTTGAGGTGAAACGTGAACAAGTGAGCCTTGTTCTCCCTCAGACCGGGGAAGTAGGTTTCAGTGGGTGCACAGTGGCTGTAATGGAAGCAGAGTGAGGCCCTTTGTTTTACTGCTTAAATGAAAGTGCCCTTCACACAGTCACATGCTTAGAAGGATGAACTTGCTTTGGACTCCAGCAGCACGAAATGCAAGGTGCTGAGCTCTTCTGAAAAGTGGGCCTGTGGGATCTGACGCAGTTCTTCCAGTTCCTAACACAGAGATATGCAGGCCACAGAAAGGGGATCACGCCTAGCGCTAATTAGTTCCCTTGCTAGCCTTCTTGCTAGGACCTGTAATCATCCTGTGTGTTACAGGGCCCGAGTTCTCCATTGTGCTCAGAGGTGGGAGCCTGATTCCCCTTTGCTTTGGATCAGATACCTGATTCTCTGGTATCTGGCCCAAGTGTTTACGTCTGTGCTAGCAAATGGCTATAAAAAGTATAATTAGAAAGAATTTATCATTATTTTGCATAGATAAATGGTACATTGTTTGGTAAATGACACCAAAAGGCAAAAGGCATAATTGAAACAGATCCAGTTCTTGCTGGATTTGGACTGGTCACAGTGATAGAGCAATCTGTTGCTGTCCTTGCCTTTGACGTGTCCAGCATGGATAAAAAGAGGATGTTGCACCGAACACTGATACAAAACCCAAACAGTGAGTTTCTTTCACTGGGGCTTTCATACCGGCTTAGTTCATGATCATTACATTCGTAAGCAATAAAAATAAGAAAAGTAAATGAATGGATTAGAGCAAATGAGTGAAATATAATGCTTGAAAGATTGAATTATTTAAAAGCAAGTAGAAGATGAACTATGAAGGTTTTATTTTCCTTTTTGAATCATACTTCAAAATATTCTCTGAGCCACTAAATTAGACAAGCAGATTTATGTTTTGTTTCTTGAGTTTTTATGAGTGGCACAGATACATAGGCATTGAACCACTTTGGAGATAGACAGAAAAAAAAGTACTGAATGCCAAATTCCTTAATTCCTGCTGACTTGCAGAAAAAACAGCCAAAAGGAAAAGAATTCTTAGAATGTAGTGAAGAAAAGTTGCAGTGCTATTTAACCAATAGGACGTGGTATCCCAAAGAGGGTAAACATTTTAACAAAACATACAAGCTTTTTGTTATCATCCTTTGACTCATTTTTTTCTTTTCAATATACTCAGTTGTTCCATGAATTCTCAGTAGTGCAGTACCCAACAGTACCTTTCAGTTAAAACAGATGGCCATACTACTGTAGGTTTTTCTGCAGCATAGCTTAAAGATGCTGACTATTTTGGCAACACAGCATTTGTTTCATGTTGCAAAAAAAGCACATGTCTTTCTAATGTGATGTCCTCACGTGGGCCATTGAGGCTAATCAAATCACATTAAAACAAAAAATGTCTTTTTTTTTTTTTCCCTTTTGCCTTTTCTCTGTACAGCAGTTAGCCATCACACGATGCTCATACATTGCATTGAAAATTTTATCTTGGAAAAATCACTGTGATGTTTTGAGGAATATCTTTATTTTCCTCAGTGGGCTGGTCTTTCATTCTGTCTAACAGTAAAATACCACATTTATATGCACGCAGCCTGCCTTGTGTTTGTAGTATTTTGTATTGGGGTTCTTTTCACTGAATGTGAATAGTCTTTAGTGTCACATACATAAGAAACAAATCGGGTCCAAATACCCCTTTAAAAATAAAAGAAAAGGTTGGATGACTGAAGAAAAGAGGATGCTAAGAGCTTAAGACCAGTTGGTGTTGGTGTTGTCAGTGGGTCAGTGTGTTTGGCAGAGGTTGGGAGAAATTTCAGTCAGTGTGAATTTGATGTGTCCTGTCAGCTTAGTTCATCTTGTACTTCTTTTTTGCTTTCTGAGGAGTTGTAATTTCATGTGGATTTGTGCCAGCAGCAAACTATAACATGTTCAAGCAAACACAGCTCCTCAAGAAGTTGGTAGAGATCAAAGCACAACCCATTTGTCAGTACTTGCTCAAGTCTTTGCCAACAGACCATGGCTTCCTCAATGTGGGGGGCTTTTCCTCTTTTTGGAGGGTACCATCACAAACTGCTAGATAACAATTGGTCCAGCTGTAGGTTTTAATGACAAATCTAATAAGGTCACAAGTGGATCAAGCTCTGCTAAATCTTGCTCCAGCAGTGTAAAAGGTTATAGCGTCCTACGGTCTGTGCCATCCATCCTCCAGTGGACAGGGGCCCCGGAGCAGAAGTAACAGAAGGGATCATGTATCAGCTTCTCAGCCACTGCAAATCACAGTCCAATGTATCTGCTTCAATAGCTGTTACATTAATATACCAGGCTGTTGGCTGGAGCCTCTAAAGAATAGGCAGCTTTGCTACAGGAAGATTAACGTCCAGGAGAAGTGGGAAAAGAGAGGGTTCAACCAGTTGACGGTTGCATCTTAAATCTCTGTTGTTCATCTCTTCCTGAGACATTGGTAAAAGTCCAAGACTAGAATAAGCATGGTGCTGAAATTTAGTTGCACAATTAATGTCCTGTTTCCTTTTTTTTTCCCCCTTTTTATTTTTTTTCATTTGTAGGTTTTTGCTGTTTCTGTGCAAGAAAGGATAACTAACAGTTTTTGGGCTATCACGAATTTTGCTTGTTTGGCAAGCAAATTTAATCCCACGTGAATCTTTTCTATATTCTTCATAAATAGCTAGAGAAATACCATCTTCTTTAAGGCTGCAGAATACACTCTCCAGGAAAAACTGAAGAGACTGTAATTTCTATCCAGAACAATCATTCCCAGAAGTTTGAAAAGTGTTTAGTAAAGCAACTTTAACAGACCTTTTACAGTAGAAAATCTGTATGTCCATCATGCTTTAAGACAGGGGAATTTACAGGATAAAGCTGAATAAGGTGACAACTGACATTTCTTTTCTCCCACTATCTGCCAGTCCAAGCATTGTATCCAGCATATATGTACTAGTGAGCAGCTTATATTTTTTACAAAATGTCAGGCGTTAATGATATAATGTAAGTTCACTTAAATATTTCCTTAAATTTCCATCTTACCTGTATGGTATTACTCCATAAATGTATAAGATTTGAAGATCAGTTCTGGAAGTCTTACATTAGCCTTTAGATTCACTGAAGAATAGCCTGCTTGAGCAAAATGTTAATGCAATGATGTTTTCACTGAGAAATTCACCAAAGACGGGGTTTTTTTTTCATTTTGCGAATACCAGCATGCTGATCTTTGTTCATGGATATTGACATCATGACAAAGTTTGTGAAAATGGTACTTTTGAAACACTGCCAAGCTTTGTGACTGCAAAGCTTCAGGGCTATATTTTCTGCCCTGAGTGAATTCAGAAACCTCAATGGAAAAATCAGTGGATCCCTCAAATGTAATCATGGAAAGATTCCTCCATAAGAATATGGTCAGATGGGATTTTTCAAGGAGCCTAAAGGAATTATGTAGCTTGTTTATATATCTGTGTAAAACTGCATTGCCAATCAGTACTTTCATCCCACAGCTGTTAGAGAAGATAGCAAAGCTCCCCTTTGGTGCATAGATGACCTGTAACTTAAATCACAATTTGGGAGAACACATATGTCAGTTGGGCTTGGCTGATCAAATTACTGAGCACACTGGCTCCGTATGCATATTGCCTTTTTTAAAGTTGTTATTAGGCAAACAAAAACTACGGCATCTCCTTTTTTATCTCATTTTGCAGAGTGCGAGTGAAAGGTGAAGGCTGTAGGACAGAACTGAACTTGGAGCTCAGCAGCCCTTGGATTTGGCACAGGATACTTTTTCACACTGCTAATATTTTTTAATAGAATACAAGCCAGTAATATCTTGTGTGTGCTGGATTAGTAAGGCAGCCCTGCACATCCCTGCCAAAACAATCTCTTCTATGCGATTCTCTTGTTTCAGTCCCTTCCCTGTTTGCTCTGATATTGCCAAGACAGAAATGCTGACAATGATGGGGAGTAGGAAAGGGGAGGTGGAAAAGGAGATAGGGGTGTCCTGGTTTTGGTTGGGACAGAGTTAATTTTCTTCCTAGTAGCTGGTACAGTGCTGTGTTTTGGATTTAGGGTGAGAACAATGTTGATAACACACCGATGTTTTAGTTGTTGCTAAGCAGTGCTTACACTAGTCAAGGACTTTTCAGCTTCCCATGCTCTACCGACTGAGAAGGCTGGAGGTGCACAAGAATCTGGGAGGGGGCACAGCCAGGACAGCTGACCCAAACTGGCCCAAGGGACATTCCATACCATGTGACGTCATGCTCAGTACATAAACTGGGGAAAGCTGGCTGGGGGGGGCCGCTGCTCGGGGACTGGCTGGGCATCGGTCGGTGGGTGGTGAGCAATTGCATTGTGCATCACTTGCTTTGTATATTGTTGTTATTATTATTATTATTATTATTATTATTATTATTTTATTCTATTTGAATTATTAAGCTGTCTTTATCTCAACCCATGAGTTTTCTCACTTTTACTCTTCCAATTCTCTCCCCCATCCCATCGGGGGTCGGGGGGGAGTGAGCAAGCAGCTGTGTGGTGCTTAGTTGCCGACTGAGGTTAAATCACGACAAGGGGATTACAAAAAACCCAACAAACAGTGATCCTGAGAAGCTGATACGGTACAGAGAGATATTTAGTCCTGAAATTATTTAAGCCACCTTGTAAAGCTCCACTTAAAATGTCCTGTTCCCATTTACATGAATGCGGAATGATGTTTTGCTGGTGTTCCATCTCTTTCCTGTCCTGTTCCTCTGTTCTTCTCCTTCCCCTACTCATTTCATTACTGACCGATTGTCTGAAGGTCTTGCAAGTTAGTAGGTGTGGATGAGACTAGCACTGACAAGCGTGTGTAACTGGCCTTTTCATTTTTCTTCTGAGTACATGTGGATTAGCTGTCACTCTTTCTGGTATCTATACCACTGGCACTGATGAAGATACTAGGCTTACTGCTTGAAAGCCTTTCCATTTAAGGAAGACTTCTTTTTTTTAGCACTGTAACAACAGTACTGGTTTCTACTAATAAAATAAGAAGCAAACAAAAGCCTCAGTAATTACAGTACAAACAGTAATCCAAAATTAATTTATATTACTGTGTCCTCCTGCTTTTATGCTGCTAGATGGGCAAATTATTCGACTCCAATGGTAATCCATATAGAACTAGAAGGCATTTTCCGTTAAGCTCTACAGCATGTATTTTTTTGTGTTTGGACAGCTCCGGGAAGGAGGCAGGATGCTGCGACCCCTATGAACTAGCCGAACTGCCTTTATTTACACAGGCGGCTTCTCGAGTGAAACGGGTCTTGTGGCACAGCTACAGCTCAATATATGAGTTACAGAATCCAGCCCATTCTATAAATATTTAGAAGGACTACCTGACCACAGTATGTTAATTATGGGTTTATCTCACCCAACTTTCAGTGTCTAGTCTAAGCTGTTTAAGTTCTCTCCAAATGAATATTTTTTGCTTTCTGTTGATTGCAGCCACACAGTGCAGTATGACACAATATGTATATGTTTACAAGTAGGTGGTTATCTCAGCATGTATCTATATACAGGCATTCACAGATTATTGGTAAATTTAAGAATAAAATTTTCTGTATTTAATTATTGATCATGTTTAATGTGCAGCTAACAAGATTTATTTTTGAAGGGGCTATTATAGCTTAGAATTTTTCCATGCATCAGCAAAGTGAAGCAGGTTAAATCTCCACTGAAATGAGATATGAGGATATATCAAATTGTTTAACCGCTTGTCTAATTTTAAGTGCAAAAGCAGTCTTGTGTTCTGCTTATGTCATTAAAAAAAAGGAGTACTGAAGGACTTACCTGGCTTACAGCAGTAAACATACATAGTTTTATTTCACAGAATCACAGAATCATTGGGGTTGGAAGAAACCTCTTGACATCACCCAGTTTACTCACCCTGCTCAAGCAGGCTCAGCTAGAGCAGGTTGCCCAGGACCTTGTCCAGTCCGGTTTTGAATATCTCCACAGATGGAAACCCCACAACCTCTCTAGGCAATCTGTTCCAGTGTTTTTAGCAATTCCCATTGCTATCAATTGTTAAATAATGTAGTACAACATATGGTAAGAGTGAAGCTAAGATATATTTTTTTTTTTCAAAATTAAGAAATAATGTCTTCAGATGTGTACAAGATCACTTGATGGAAACTAGACATAAACAACTGCACATCTGAACCTCAATTTGCTCTCAAAAAAGGGATTATAAAGTATAATAGAAGTACAGATCATTGTTTTCTTTTGCATTGCCTACATTTCCTGTGGTTTTGGAGCTCGGGTTTTGCTCCTGGCTGGTAGACGTAGTAGCTCTGGACATTCCTTTGAAAATAAAATGTGGGATTTAGAATGTGAGAGAGATTTTTTTACCTGCGTGAAGGTTTGTTTTTTTCCCCAATATTTACATTAGTTTTTCACATATCGTATTTCTTTCAGTGTGTGAATAAACAATTTACATGAACGTCCTTACTGATGTGTGCAATATAAGGAATTCTTTGATGGCAAGCAGTTTTATGTATCCTTCAATTCCTATAGATGTTTGGACATTTGGGAACATTGTATGGATTTGTAACATTCCCTAGAGGTTGTAGGCCCATGAATTGTATCCACAAATATTTTTATATAATAGATATATAAGCTATGTTATTGTCATGGTTTAACCCCAGCCGGCAACTAAGCCCCACACAGCTGCTCGCTCACTGCCCCCCGGTGGGAAGAAGGAGAGAATCGGAAGGGTAAAAGTGAGAAAACTCATGGGCTGAGATAAAGACAGGTTAATAGATAAAGCAAAAGCCGCGCACGTGAGCAAAGCAAACCAAGGAATTCATTCGCTACTTCCCATGGGCAGGCAGGTGTTCAGCCATCTCATCTTCAGGACAGCAGGGCTCCATCACGCGTAACAGTTACTTGAGAAGACAAACGCCATCGCTCCAAACGTCCCCCCCTTCCTTCTTCTTCCCCCAGCTTTTATATGCTGAGCATGACGTCATATGGTATGGAATATCTCTTTGGTCAGTTGGGGTCAGCTGTCCCGGCTGTGTCCCCTCCCAGCTCCTTGTGCCCCCCCAGCCTCCTTGCTGGTGGGGTGGTGTGAGAAGCAGAAAAGGCCTTGACTCTGTGCAAGCACTGCTCAGCAGTAACAAAACATGCCTGTGTTATCAACACTTTTCAGCACAAGTCCAAAACCCCATACTAGCTACTATGAAGAAAATGAACTCTACCCCAGCCAAAACCAGCACAATTATTCTTGTAACAAATAAGAAAATGTAATGTAATTTAAAATAATTTAATTGATAATTTTAGGTTATTCTTTGTGTTCATGTCTGAGCATGTCAAGGTGAAAACTGGTGACAAAAATATACATGGAATTTTGCAGGGTACCAGGTGTCTTTTGTGAGACATGAAAAATAAACACATATATACTGAAGAGAAACATGCTAAAACCAAAGAATGAAGTATTCATTTGGGCAGTAAATATTATAAGTACAGATGGTAAAATCTTTGCTAAAATAAAATACTTAATCACAGCACTATGTCTATAAAACTGGTTTGCAACAGTCAACTAAGTTATGCAACAAGAAGAAAGAACCAACAGAAAATGTGAAGAGCTGCTAAAAGATAAACAAAACCAGAAGTGTCTTAGAAACCAGAGAAAGTTCTTTCTCTCTAGAGGGGACAAAAATGAACAAGCATGTGTTTCAAAAGCAGGTTTCTTTTTTGTTCAGAGTAGTTCTTTCAGGATTACACAGATGATCCAAGAAGATGTGGACAGCTAGAGGGTAACCTTGGAGGGAATTCATGGCAGTAGGCCAGCTTTTAGGCAGGCAATCTCAGATCCAAGGGCACTAGTGCACCTATGAAAGTCTGCGGGTGTACAAACTAATACTTTTCAGTGGAAGCAGGAATAAACAGCCCCTGCATGCAGCTAAATAGTACTAGCTGAAGGCTTGATTTGAGGCTTTGGGCAGAATGAAATGTTAGAAAGAAAACACCCAGACTGTGGCTTGTGCTTGGTAGCAGAAATGCCAGCTGCACGCTATAGAAGAAGCCGGTCTGGGAATCTGTGAGTGTGACCCTGGAAAAAAAAAGAAAAAGGGAGGACTTCTTGGGCACAGGGCTTGTTGGACTAGAAGACCTGATCAGAAGAAAACCCTGCTTGTTTTTCTTCTTTCTTTCTGCTGCATTCAGGGAAACAGGGCTTGTTGCCTTTTTTTTTTTCTTCCTTTGTGTGTGTGTAAGCAGCATTACACTTAACCAAAATGCTTATAATCTCTTTCTCACTTTAGTAGAAACAACATTGTAAAGGCCCCGGTTTGGGGTAATGTTCAAGCCAAGAAACCAATAATGGCAATAACAATAATTCTGTTGCCACTACACATCTGTGAAAATCTCTTCTATGGTCAGGTCTGAATAGCCTACATTGAATGACATTAGAGTTTTATTGAAGAAAATGAAACTTGTCCTTTCTTCTAGGAGTAAGTCTCTGAAGTGAGGAACAGGAAGGTCTATACAATAGCTAAAACCCAGGGGCTGCATTTGGAAAACTTTACTCTGGCTGAAAAATGTTATCTTATAAATAATGTCACTGAATTTAGATGAGAAGTATGCTGCTCAATGGGTGTAAATCAGCTAGCCTCTAGTCCAAAGTAGCAAACTTTGAGGAGCCAATATTTATTTCTTTATAACTCTAAATAAGTGCCTTAAAGATATTCTTTAATCTTGCTGAGTAATCAGAGTATAGATCTGTGCTGTGCATTGTGCTCCACTTTGAAAGGAATACACAGATAATGAGAGAGCGCATCAGAGGAAAATATCTGGAGCTCTGTGGTTGCTAAATAGCAGCTCATAGCTCTGCAGGTTGGTGTTGCTCAGGAAGGTATGCTTTTTCCACCCTGTGGACCTCGACATGAAATGGTATGATAAGGTAAGATGGCAAAAGACTGCTCTTAAATCCTGCCAGGGTAACCATTGGTAACTGGCCGATTCGGGCGTTGTGACTGCTTGGGAAACGCAAGCAGATTTTTTTTTGCTCAGAAACAGGAGCCAAAACAGAGAAATTCCCACCAATAGTAGATGTGCTGGCCCAATGGGGCTGAGCTGAGGACAGTCTGAAAAGGCAGCGTGCATTTGTATTGAGTAGAACTGGTACCTTGAAAGGCACATACAGAAAATGAATAGTTCAAGGACAGTGCTTGTAAGCCAGGAGGACTTTTGTCGTGTTCCTCTGGGGTAGCTGAGGACTCAAATTCAGCAGTTTAGTTCCTGTCAGACCATTGTAACTGGGAGCCAAATCAATTCTTCTTTGTTTAAGAACAGTTGTGGGAATGCTTGAACAATCCCCTTTTGCTTCTTTACACAGCTAAGTGGTTTGTGCCTTTGTTGTTGTATATAGCATTTGTTACTCACAGACCTCATTGTGCAGTGTTTATCACCTGAGAAGTCCAGGACTTAGAAGAACACTTTATTTGATCTACATGGGACTGTCAACCAAAGGATGTATTTTTCTTCAGAGCGAGATCTAAAGTCTCATTCTATAAAATAACCATGTTGAATTGCACAGAGAAGAGACAGCCAATTTACCATTAACATATTAATCACAACTGATTTTTTTTTTTTCCTGGGATGCCAACGAGATGGAATGAGCCATTCCCTCTCTTACGGGTGACAGTACAGCAAACCCGTCACCTGTATTCTTATCCATTCTTGGGTCTTTTAGGTAGCCTTAAGCCCTCAACAATGATATGTCACTGTCTGTAATCACTTTGGGTGGAAAGCAATAGGAACATTTAAATAATTGTTCAAAATCACAGGGAGTTGTGAAAGCTGCTGTCTAGCTACCCAAGTGCCAAGTGCCACAGAACAAAGAGGATTCACTCCAGCTTGCTCTATTCAAAAGTATGGAGCAATTTAAGCTTTCCAAAGCCCACAGGGTTTAGCAAGGAAAAGGTCTTGCGAGGCAAGTGTGTGTTAGCTAACAAATTCCTGCACAATCAACAGAGCAAAGGACTTCTATTGTCTTACCTTTGGTGCTTTGTACACTGTGATAACAACTCTCCCCCTTTCTCCCAGAAGTATCTGATATGCTACTGAGACTTTAGCCTTGTAAAGGGATAATAATACCCTTGAGGTGGCTACCAGTACAGTAAACCTGTCATGGGGCTACATTTATTGCCTGAATATACCTTGCCTCACATGCTTAGTGAAAGGGTGATGAGTCTTTTCTCCCTCTGAGATTTTTTGGTTAGGTAACAGCCAGTAATTCAGTCATGTCCTCATTCAACGGGCGAGTTCAGTGATAATGCTCGGTTCCTTTTAGTGACGGCCATTATTTTTTCCACCACATGTCAAAGAAAAAGTAATCTTGAGCTCCTGCACTTTGTTGGATCTCCCTGAAAAAAAAAGAGACTCTTAAAAGGAAAAAGGCTTCTCTTCATATATTTCCTTCTGGAATATATATTGTTTACGGTGTTCATATTTGTATTTACTTGACTGAAAGGATACTGCAGATAAATATATCTGCTAAAATTCTTCCACTCATTATACATCTTCTAGCTCATAATGCACCATCTATATTTGAAGATTAACTCCAGAGAGAAGAGGAGTACCTTCTAGTCATCACTTTCCCATCTTCCCCCTTTTTTCTTTTTTGCTTTGGCTTCTTTGAAATCCATTCAGGGACTTCTGGAGCTGTTTCCTCATAATAGCTGAGTCCCCTGCTAGCGATTCCAAACAAGGGAAGCCTAAGCAGAAATCTTGATCCAGTTCATCTTCTTTCAAAGTAAACTTTGCTGCAATGGGATGCTTTGGTTCAGAGAATCTGACTTTTATACTACCTGTGCTTCTCAAATAAATTACTCTTTGGGGGCGGGGAGGGAATCATACAGTGAAAACTGCCTTTGAAATTTCACAATATCTAAGATTTTGAGGGATATTCATGCAGAACAGCCATCCTGTCCACCTAGATGGTAATTTAGGGATATGAAATGATCTCTCTCTAAAACTAAGCCAGTGTCAAGGATATGGATTCAGATGTTCATATAATAAGCTTAATCTGGAACACAGAGGCCACTCTCTACAATGGAGATTGCTTGTCATAGTGTCTTTCAAACCAAAGTCTTCTCTGGTTTAGCTACTGTATCAGACTAAGAAATTCTTGTGGCAGGAGCAATCCTGTGCTGAAATCCTTCACAGCAGACTTCTTTACCTATGTGACTTGGCTATTGATGCTCTCAATATAATAGCTTGATACATGGAATTTCTTATAAATTGTTATTTTCTAAGATTGTATTTCTGTCTAAAGTCGGTATCACTTCTGGAAGGGAGCAGTTTAGTTATGCATCAGAAGGTAAACACTGAAAATCTTTGAAAGGCAGGTTCTTTGCCATACCAGAATAATGCTGTGCTTTTCCATAACTCTTCACATGCCACTCAAAACCTTTGTTTTGAAGTAGCCCAGCTGCAGTCTGTTCTCTAGCTAGTGTGACTACAGGCATCTGCACTTACAGTTTTCAGAAGGTGTTGTCAGAGACAATTTTATTTTCTACAAGATTATAAAGCCAGACATTATTCTCATCATTGTGAATCTAAAATATTTCCCACAGAAAATGATTTACTGACAAAGTCCAGAGAATTATTTTCTTTCTCCCAAGTAGATTTTTTTTGTTCAAGTAAGTAGTGAGTCTTCTGGACTTTCAGTTATTTTTTGCATTATCATGGGAGGTTTTTAAAGACAGAAAGATGAATTAGGCCCCTGTCTCTCTCTGGTTTTCACTGGGTTGATGTTTCTGGTGAATAGGCTCCTGAGTTTCCTCTAGTCCTTTGAAAATTTTCCACATGATTTTTTCATTCTTTGTGCATCCATTTCCCTGGCATTGCTGCTTTTCAAACCTCTGTAGAAACACTCATGTGAACCTGGAGGAAATATGTGCTTTATAGTCAACTCCTAATTGCCCTACTGGGCCCATGTCATTAAATGTAATGTCTTATTATCCATCTATATCTTAGCCTTCAAACATAAAATGTGACCTTGGGCTGTGAACCTGCTACTAACTGTACAAGATCAGATTTCACTACAGCTTGCACAAGAGATCTTCAAGGGGAAACTTAGGTGTCTAAAAAAGGTTTTTAATGATCGAGTAGGTGACCCTGATCTCAGCGAGCCACAGGATCAAAGCACCTGACATGTACTATCTCACCATTTTGCGAAACAAATAGCTGCATTTTATACCAGTTCTTACCATTAAAAGCTTGATGTGATTTTTCCCAAGAATCGGTGAACAAAGAACCTAAGCTTTCTCTTTGCACGTCAAAGCACTTGGATTCAAGTGTAATTAAACCCAGTTGTCATTCTGCCCCTTCAGGATAAGTAAAGCCGGTGACTGGGTCCCATAGATGCTATGGTCTTGGCAATTATAAACCAGTGAAAAATATGAAGCATTTTCTGGTGGAAGAAAGTCCCTCCACAGGAGGAACAGTAGCCTCAAAAACCTCTGTGGACAGCAGCAGAAGCCATTTCTCCTTGGGCTTGGCTATATAAAATGCTCACTGCATGCAATTGTACAAATACCATACTTTCAATAAATGGTGTTCTAATGAGTCTATATTTGGCTTCTGGAGTTTTAAAATATGTAAAATTATGACTTAAGAAAAAGTCTGACTGTTTTTATCAAATACCTACTAGTAAATAGTAAATCCCTCCTCCAAGTGACATATTAAAGACGATACCATCTCTTTACACAAGTGACAAGACTAATAGAGCTAGAAAAATGCCAACACTGTGACTAAGATTTCTATTCAAGAACATAATTTTAAACATTTGAAATACCACACTATTTAAAAAATCATATGTTGATCATCTGGTAACCTAGGCTAACAACACAAGTATTAAGTACATTATTTATTTTTATATATAAATGCATATACATACATACACACACTTATATAAACACAACAGCTGTCAAAATGAAAACAAAATGAAGCAGTCAAATATAGAATTGACAAGTAGACACAGGGAGTTAGGGAAAAAAATCACAAAGCTGACTCATTATGGTTGAAGAATAATGATTCAAGATATGATATTAAAAACGGAAACCTTTTCTTTTCCTCTTGAATCAATTAGCCAAAACATACTGTTAAACCACAAACACGCTGCTCATTAAAAATAATGCTCCAGGAAGGAAATATTTCCCTTGCCTCTCAGCATAGCATGTAATAACATCAGAGGACAAAGGGATGGTAGATGAAGTCTTACAGTAAATGATTCATTAATTCCTCCTGTGGTACTTGCAAAGCTGGAGACTCACAGTCATACAGAAGAGAACCATGTGAAGCTGGACTAGATTAACTGGATTTGGCCATGCATTTCCCATGAACTACTTCTTCTGTGACAGCTAGGTTGGGCACTTGCAGAAATCCTCAACACTTTATTACACACTGTTATCCTCATGGACGACACAGTACAGTTGCTTTTTTCTGTGCCTCTTAGGTCTTTCTTCACCTAGTTACCTGTAAAGGTAAGAACTGACTCTGTCAAAAGTCATGTATTATAGAGAGAACTGCAAAATGTGTTAGGGAAGGAGTGGTGGGAAGTGTCTGCTTGAAAGGTGAATGAAGCATTCTGTACAGTGGATACTTTACAGCAGGCTGCTTGAACTCAGCAAAGTAGGGGCTGTTCCCAAAATAGCATATAGAGTTTAACAGATGCAATTGGTCCAATTCAGATGTGACATAAATGGAAGCAGACAGAGGGCGTGAGCAACACTCTCTTGTGTTCGTGCTAGAGAGTTTAAGGTGGTGTCATTGTGTAGCAAAGCAGTCGGAGGACAGAGCTGAAACAGGAAAATTGATTTGCGAGAAGGGAAATGCAGAGCATAGCGCATTTTTTGGAAGATAGTCCACTGTTTCTGGAAGACAGGCAGATGGGAAAGAAAATATGCGCTATGTAGGCCAGAGGCTGAGCCTTGAAATGTATGGCTGTTCGATGAGTGTCTCCATAGGTTCTCCTGACTTCGGCTTTGTGTAAGCAGTGATCTATGTCAATGGCACTGTCTCGTGGACAAAGTTTGGTTCATGGGCTACCAGGAAACCTGGAACAAGGACATGAAGATGTGCCTGTGTGCTACCTATATGGAGATGCTTGTGGTGCCAATCAGTGCTGCAGATAGTTGCAATCTACTTACTAAAATCACTTTCCACTTTTGCTGAGGAAGAAGGCCAGCTTTGCTCTACTGTTCTCTGGAGCTGGGATCTACAACTGTATCCAGACTTATTTATGCACAACACAGGTGTCCCTGTCACAAGTTGTACCCCCTGCTAAGTTAGGAACTAATAAATCATCTAGATGTAAAAAGAAAAAATCTGAATGTTTCTTCAAAAATAGGAAAGATATTCCTTCAAGTGATAGTTTAATTAATGTTATGCAATTAATTCTGTCTGGAGGAATGAAAAATAGAGTAGAAAGAATGGAAGAAAATGTTACAGGTGAGCATGCAAGCCTTGGAAAAGTATGTCCTTTGTAAATGGGAGACTTACCAAGGGGAAATAGATAAATCATGGGTTCAAGTGAAGCTCTGTAAATCTTTTTCCTCAATGTATTGTTTACTTTCCCACATAGTCTTCTGGATGTCAATGGAAACATTCCCATTAGTAAATGTAAAGCGAATTATTCATATTGTAAGTTAACATCCTTAAAACCTAAAGTATTTCTTATAAAATTAAAAGAACTGATTGAAGAAGTGTTATGTAGAGAGCTTGTTCTTAATCTCAGCTGCATAGCATTCATTATCATGCTTCAAAAATGCATGGAGGGATCTTTCATTTGGTGCAGTACTGCTTCTGACAGCACAAATTAAATCTACCTACAGTGGATGTTGCCTGTTACTGGATGGAAACATTTATTAGATCTAGTATGTGCTGCTCCAACAGACGATGAAAAAGATAAACAATTGATTGCAATCAAAAGACAAAATAAAAACATTACAATAATGTTACTTATTTGCATAGTTATCAGTAATCCATGGAGGATATAAAAAATCACTTTTTATGCATATACAGCTGTACAAGTGCCTATGCAGTTTGAAATTAATATAAAGGCCTGTGTATGTAATCAATAACACACCTCCCATCAAAACTGTCGAACTACATTTCTCCCAATATATTTGTAGCATCAGAATTCACATTCTTAAATAGTATCATGTGTTAATTTCTTTACAAATAACATTTATGGAATAGTTTGTTGAAAATGTTTACTTAGTTACTTATAAATAATTTCTAGCATTTAGATCAAAAGAGCGCTGCAGGATGTCCTTGATTGGTCTTGCCCTACGTATCAGAGGTACAGGCTGGGCTGAGCCGTGTGTTTTGAAGAATTCCAAATTGGTGTTTCTATTTGTTTGCAGCTATAGGATACTATGAGGCAAAATCTAGCTCCTTCTCCTTGCATCTACGAAGAGCCTCGGAGAGGCAGCAGCCAAAGAGAGAAGCACTTGTCCTCTTGCTGTTGTGGTTCAGAAATGCTAGCAGTGCAGCTGATGAGCCCCCCTGGAGCTATTCAGCAAGCACATACTTGCACCAAAATATGAGGCAGAGAGTTTTGTTGCCCTTTATATATGAGGAGTTAAAGACAGTACGTGAAGTAATGAGTCTCAAACGAGAAAATAAAATGGTAGCACTAGAGCTTGGAGAGATGGATTCCCAGGCCATGCTTTTTTAACTGTCCTTGGCACAGAGAATGAATTTAAGCAAGGGGTCTGGGGGGACAGATACCAAACACTATTAGACTGCGCGGTGACTGTTGGCCTGTGTTGTACTGTATATGAAAGTCATCCAGAGCCTGACAAAAGAGAAAGAGGAATCTTGATTTCAAGCTTGATGTTGAATGGGCAACTAGACTGCCTACTTGTGGGTAAAAATGACAGTTTGTTTTCAGATGAGGGTTTTGGTGGGGTTTCTATATGAAACTCTGCCTCTCTAAGAAAGATAAGAGTTTCTTTCCCCAATATAAGTGATTGGCACTAACAATCCAAGACAAAGCCTTCATGGCAGTTATTCCTCTCTAGAACTCTTCGGAAATTGTAATTTCTGTTTCACCAGAAACTGTTATTCCAATATTTTCCTTTCCAAAACAGAATACAACACCAAGTGACACTTTGTTACTTTGTCTCTGAAACAAAGCTGATGGGAGAAAAGAGTGTACAGAGATATTAATATAAATAAACATTTAATCTTCTTCTGTTCACGACAAGCTCTGGTTTTAGTATGTACATGTCATTGTATGTTTTTGTGCAATGGAAGCGCTCTGAGGAGCCGACCTCTTTCTACCTGTATTCATTAGGAGTAAAGAATCTGTCTGGAAATCTGAATCTGTCCCATCTCAATCATATATAATTAGTTTTTTTTCATACCAGAGTCTTTATTGGAACTCCCAATGACTTCAGTGGAAGCAGCACTGAGATTTGAATTCTCTAAAATGTTAAAATTAAATGACACTCCAAGAGCAATACTTCTCCTCCTCCTGTTCCCAAAATGGACTAATACATTGATTTTGAATTCATGGTTTGGAGAATCAGTCACGGATTAAGTGTTTCTTTGACACAGGAATCAGAAGTACTGGGAGAATGCTTTAAATGAATTGTTTATATTGTCTGCCAACAATTACTTGTTTTTGTAATTCAGCATTACTGATGTTGATAAATTAGAATTATATATTGTAAAATGACATGACATCTGTTCTATGGGGGCAGAGGAATGCTGATGTGAAAGCCCCTCTTAATGAAGAGCAGTTGATATATGTGTGAGCACTTTTATAGTTTTGTCAAGCAACATAGAAGTGTTATTCTGGATTTACTAGCAGGAAATAAAATCCAAATTGAAATAAGATTTTAAAATGGCAGAAAATCTCAACACTTTTAATCTCACCAATAAAAAACCACACATCCCACTAATTATGAAACCTTAAAGTTGCAGTACTATCCTGTATACAAAATCAAGAACATTATTTACTCAAGCAAACTTCCTGTCTGTGTTACTGCCACTGGTAAATGGATAAGTATTCTTGTCTGTATTGTCTTTGTTATATTTTAATTGCAATTATTGATAGAAACACTGGCTTCACCATATCCTTTTAAATATGTTTGTAGGGCCTCAATCCTGACATCTTTTTATTGCCATCCTTCCATCTTGAAACCTCAGTGAGGTTTTAGCTCAGTAAAGATTCACATGCAGTTTGAGGCCCTTTCAGGACACTCAGATTTTTAGTGTTCAGCTCCTAGAAGCATAATCCTGAATATTCTGTTGAGTCAAGTTATGGTTATTGACTTCTGAAATGCAGATGATAAGTGTTGTTCCTTTTTTTCCATTTTGGAATGGAATATTTACGGCCAAACTCTACTTCTCCTTCTTATTTGATCCATCTCATCAACTTTAATGGAGAGCAACAGACAGGATTTGGCCAGCGGGCACATAATTTTGAAAAACAGACAATTCCATCTTTATCATGTTTCATATTTTTGCATCAATGTCTGCAGGGCAGTCAGTTCTTTTCAGTCAATTTTTGTGGTCCAGCATTGCTTTCAGCTTCATACAGTCCATTTTTTTGTTTCTTTTAAAGACTAATTCGTCTCTCTCGGTGCTGGCACTGGCTTTTGCTTTAGCTAGGTTTAGGACAGAGGAAGGTGATGCAGGCAGTAACCTTTTCAGAAGCAGATCTTGTTCAGCGTGTTGCTTGTTTCTCTCTCTGTAGAAAAGTAAATCTACTTACAAATGTCTTCAAAGAAGACAAAGCCCTCTCTTCCTCCTCCTCATTAATACAGAAGAGAACCTTTCAGCAGAGTGCGAGGTGCTTGGGACAAGATAAATGGTGTTTTTAATAAAATTAGTCAACCAAACTCTTTTCTATAGATTGGGTTGTATTAAAACACATGTTTCTTTCTAAAAGGCAAGTGCAATGACTGCCTAATCTAGAATTAAAATAATTCTAAGTATTATTGACAAATTGTCGACAGACAAAGAAGAGAGCTTGTTAGCCAACTTGTGAACTAAATCTGCAAGTGAGAAGGTGGAACCTGGTGGTCTCTGGCAAGCAGGAGCTCACTGACTTTAGCATGTAAATCAGCATGGTATAGTTGTTGACACTGATGAGGATCACCTTTTCTCTTGGAAGAAGAGCTCAGAATTACTGCAAAATGGGGTTACAGTACAGTATTTAAAGTCACCTATCTAAATCACATTGATAGGTATTCTTCTACCCTGGAGCAGCAAAACATATTTAGAGGGAAGGGAAGGAAAGATGAAGGCTGTGTTTAGCCTGCCACCACTCTGCTGTGATTTCCCACATTCTGGGACCAGAGGGTAGCCTGTATCCTGCTCTCCTTTCTGTCCGTTAATGCAGAAAAGGAAAAAAGGAACATTTCTCTGGTGTTTCTTTCCCTCACTTCTAGGAGGAGGGAATAACCTCAGCCCATGGAAGAAGGGTAGAACTGAATTTGAGGCAAAAGTCAGGTGTTGGCTTAGAGAGCATGAAATGATGTGATTTAGAGTGAGGAAAAGCAGGGGGTTACACTCCAGGGCACTGCCTTATCTGATATAAGGGTTGGTAACAAAAACGTATTTGTAACTGGAATATAGCAATACTGTGTGGTCTGAAAACACAGTAAGGGCTGGAAGGCAGGAAAATCTGACCAGAAATATTTATTAATATCTCAGGCTTTAGTCTAAATCCAGTGATGATTTTTCATAGCTGTGACGAAGTTAGCCTGTTGTCTTATTTCAACCTCAAAGAGGGGAAGTGCTGAAGAAAAAGCACAGTCAAACAGCTAATGGTTTCTGGCCTGGGAGATCTGGGGAACTGAGCTATTTTCTCTTCCAGGTTTGGAGAAATGTTACATTCCTGGCCAGCGTGCCATCACTTTATTTCATATGGTCATTTCTTGCTGTGCAGCAAGGCTGGATTAAATTGTGCTAGAAACTGCAAAGAACCAGCTCAGGAATCAGGGAAGGTAAGAGTGCTCCCACTCAGGCTATTGACTTCGTCTGTTCCTCTGATTTATGGATGTAGTGGGGGACTGACCTTATCATGTTTGAAAACCTGTAGAGTAACCTGAAATCCCATAAGAAATGCAAGGATACTGAGTTACAAGCAGGCCGGTTTGAAGTCAAAGTTTAGATACTGTAGATTTCTGTGCATGTGCAGGTAGGACCTGTCCTGAAAAGAGATTAGCTCCTCCAGTTACACTGGATAAAGGAATAGATCTCATGTATGTGTTAGGGCTTTTAACTTACACACATCAGAATTTGATCAACTTGATATTGCAATTGTGAATATAGAAATCTTTCAAAATTCACAATATAGTGTCCTAGGTGACTTGTGGAAGTAAAATGCCTAGAAATCTTGCACATTAACCGTGCATACATTTTTATATGTTTTCATTTCAGGTCTGATAAACTGATTTGTGTATGATCTGAACGCACTCGTTGTTTTAGAGTAATCAAGCCTGATTATAATTTTCCCTTTTTAGTCTCCTTAAAAACAACCCTAAACCCAAACAAAAATAACAATTTTCTCATCTTCTGGGGTAACATGCAAATGAACTGCTGACTCATAAGTGCTTGTGTTTTGCACAGATTGCCAGCCTGGGAGAAAATGATGAGAGACTATAACATTTTGTAGCTTTTGAATTTTGCGGATGCTACTTGCTAATATGTATGTGGGGTTTATGTCAGTGAAGGAGTCGGTATTTTATCCTCTAGGCCTCCCATTTAAAAAATTAACTTGTGATTAATTGCTGCATGCTTCCATTACTGCAATGTAGAGGGATTTTAAAAGCCTTTTGACAAAAAGATGCACCTTGGGGTATTCTAAATGCAGTAGCTGTAGAGCACTCTGTAGTTTTATTTTGTATTTTTTATATTCATAGTGATTGAAAAATCAACTTCAGTTAGGGTCACGGGATAATAACATCAGTTCTGTTCTTCTCCAAAGTTTGATTTTCTGTTTGTGTTTAAGAAGCTGACAACCATATCTGAAACTCATTGATTATCTGCTTATAATAGCTCATCATCTTGACGGAACAGAGCAACGAACCTTTTCTACTTTGTCGAATATATTCCAAATAACAACAAAATGGGGCCAAAGATATTTGAAATTCAATTAGAATAATGATAATCTGGTTTATTTATTCTGAAAAAATAAGTATTTTAAGAGTAACTTGTGATCCGTTTAAATGGATCCTGATTTTAGATGAAATGAATTGTTCTCTTCACTGACCTAAACAGTATATTTATCTGGGGGTTCTAGCATTGCCTCATAGTTTTATTTGCTTTTTCTCATAATGAGAGGAACATCTTAAAACAGTATATGCATTCAATTAACGTTATTTCATCTACTGAGTCTAAGGTTTTCTCTCCTAGATTTTTTTTTAATTCTTGTACAATCCATTGCCCCACACCAATCTTTCATGGTCATCCACGTAACCTAAAATTTGCTACTTCCTCATTAAATCTCACCAGATTAACATCGTTATTCAAGTGGATGGGGTTGGAAGGCTTTCTTTTTTTCTTTGTATTTAAAATCCAAATAATCTTCTGGGTATTCTTGTTCCCGTGCCTTGGCCTTTTAATCTGTCCAAACATACCAGAAAACAGAAATGTAACCTTTCTATGGTGGAACCACACAACCCAGAGAATGTCTCTGCTGAAGAACACAACTGACTGTCACAAATTAAAACAAATTGATAAATTACAGTTTGCAAATCACTGCAATAGGAAATTAATGTAGTGGCTTGGAATAAAGCAGATTTCAACACTTTTTGACAATTGCTTAGCACCATCTGCAAAAGAAAATTTGGTTTCTTTGTCATTGAATATACAGAGATTTTTATATAAACAGAATTGAATTTCTTTCAAGAATCTGCATTTGATCACAAAAGAATGAAATTATACTTCACAATGGATCTGATAAATGAGACATTTATATAAGAACAGGCCCACTGATTTACCTCTGATTTTTGAAGACTTTCAAAAAGCAAAGTAGAAAGAAATTTAATGCTCTGCTGTTTATTTTGGGAAGCTAGTGTTTGAGCCATGTGCTGTAAGTGACTCAAATCTGGATGTTTGAATTTCTTATCAATATTTTGATAGAATGCATGCAATACACAGCCTTAAAATCAGTTAAAACAGTTGGCCAGGATGCCTGTGAATACAGCTCAAAGATGTGTATCAACCTAGGATACTGCCATTTGGGTTTGGTACTTGATCACAGCAAAAAGCAGCAGCGAAATTTGGATCTATCAGAAAAAGATTCCGTTTGAAGAAGTAACAATTTTAGTGCTCAGTCCTCTAATGTCAGTAATGTGTAAAAACCTAGAGAAATTTTGATATCAGTATGGCTACCCTGCATTAGTCCATATAAACACTTGGAATGGGAAATTATTGCTGAAATGAAACCAGTTGGCATTCTGACATTGATCCCAATGGAGATATATGTTATGGCTATTCCTGTCCTGTACCCCTCTTGGGGTGGCTGGGCAACTTAGCTACCCTTAGCTACCTCTGAGTTTGTGTGACAGGGAAAATGAACTAAGCAGAGCTCCACTGTGATGGGGCAGCATTGCAGCATCATGCTCTGAGAATGCTACCAAGAAAATGCATGCGAGCTCATCTTTCACTTTTAAATGAGTCAGGTTTCCCTTGGAGCCTTTCGGTTAGAAGAAGGAAATAAATACTTACCAAAGGCTACTGAAAAAAACTACACTTTTTCTTCTTTTTTTTTTTAATAGGAGAATGTGCAACCTCCCTTCTGGCAAACAGATGTAAATTGTGAATTTTAAGAAACAAATCCTGCTGCACAGCAGGTTTAGACAGGCTGCTACAGTTGGGGCCTTAAGGCGTTCTGTGGCTTCCCTGTGGTAAGCCATGGTTCTCATTTGTAAAGCCAGGAGAATTCCCACTGTTGCTATAATCATATGCATGATCCTTCTTGCATCTCAGTGCTCCCAGCATCAGTTAAAAAAGAAAAATAGGCCAAATGTTGGTTGTTATGTAGTCAACTATCCAAAAGCTTAGGAATTTGGTATATTTTGCAGGATTTAATTTTGTCCTCAGGAAAAAAACTATGCTTTTTAATGGAAATCTTAAAAAAAAAAAAAAAGAAAAATGAAAAAGAAAAAAGATGTGATGAGCCACTGAGCTGGTGAGTATTTTCCCGATGCAGACATGGCAGTAAAGGCATCAGAATTTATTTTTGTTGAGATTCTTTTGGATAAAACATTCTCATTCTCTCATGAACTCAAGTTTTCCAAATATGGACAATCCTTTCAGAAAAGGCATGAGTACATACCACGATCCTTGCCGTGGTATACTCTCCCATGCTCAGTCAGCTCAGTGCTTGGTGGCTTCCTGTCCAGAGTTCGATTCCGCATCTCTTTATTAACAGCCCTTGATGGACTCATTTCAGCATGTCCTTTTGATTCCCTTTATTCTTTTGATACCCAGAAAATATGTCAGTAAGTTTCATAGGTCAGTTATGTTTTGTTGGTAAAAGTCCTTTGGTTTCTTTCAAGGCTTCCCTTTGAAAATTTCATTTTATATCCCCTCTTTCCTGTATTGTGAAAAAGGTTGAATACCTGTTCCATACTTACCTTCTCTGGGTCTTTCATGATGCTGTAAACCTCTGTCTTCCCCCTTTCTGTCCCCTGTCATTTCTTTTTCATTGTTAAAGAGTGCTAGTCTTCTGCTTCTTGCCTGCTGTGAAAGCTGTTCCAGAAATTTCATTGTGCCTGCTGCCCTCCTGTGTAGAAGCAGGGAAAAGCCTAGATTGGAAGGGACCTCTGGACATCATCTGAGCCCACCTACAGTTGACAGCAAGGGTTTGGATTAGGTTACCCATTGGTCCAACAAGACAAGTCCTGAATTACTTCCAGCAAGAGAGATTCCACCACTTCTCCGGACAACCTGTTCCAATGTTTGGTGAAGAACTTTTTCATATAGACTGATGAAATTTCCTTTTGAAGCAACTGTTGCCCATTGCTTCTTGTCCTGTCACTTTGTCCTTGTGAAAAGAGTACCTCCATCTTCTCTATAACTACCTTTTAGGTATTGAGAGAATGTGATTAGACTCCTCTCTGCCCTTTCTCTTCTTTAGGTTGAGCAAACTGAATTTCTTTGACCTTTCAACATGCATCAAGGTCTCCGACCCTCTAATCAACTTGGTGGCCCTTCACTGGACCATCTCCAATATTTCAGTGTCTCTTTTGAAGTGAGTGTCCAAAACTGGACACATTATTCCAAGTGTGACCAAACAAATGACAAATGAAACTGCGACAATCTTTCATCTGCTGGTTTTACTTTGGCTGATGCAGTCAAGGCCCCAGGTTGGTTTCATTGCTGCAAGGATGCACACCTGATCCAGTCAGTCCCTGTCCTGCACTGCTGCTTGGGATTATTCCATCCCAGATGCAGAATGTTACAATTATCTTTGTTAAACCTCATTCAATTAATGTTGGCCCAGTCTTCCAGCCTGTTGAGATCTCTGTATGGTGTACTATATAATATATACCTTGTTGTGTTTTACTCTATTCTTTCTCACAGAGTGTGGAACAGAACTCTGGGCATCAGTGAAGGTATGGACCCATGCTACTTTTGCACAATAGCATAATAATAACAAATAATAAGAAATAATAGTAATAATACTAATGTTCAATTATGCTAATACTAATTATTATTATTTGTTATTTTTTGTTTTTTATTTTGTTTTCTGTTCCTTTACTGATTATCAGTAATGTTATATTTGCCTTTTTGACCACCACTGCAGCTGACTGGATGTTTTCACAAAACTGTCCATGGTGATTCTGAGATCTGTTTCCTCAACAGCAATAGCTAATTCAGACCCAGCAGTGTATTTGAATAGTAAGAGGGCATTTTCTTCTCCTTACATATTCCTTTGGATTTATCAACACTGAATATCATCTATTATTTTATCACCTAGTTTTTCAGCTTTGAAAAGAGAAAACTGAGATGGGATATGTTTGAATATGAAATGGTAATGTTAAACAAAAAGAAGTGTTCAATGTTTCTCACAATGCAAGGAACAAAAGTCATCAAAAGAAGTTGCAGAATTTTTAAAACATAAGGAAATACTTTTCTTTCTACACTATTTTAGATCCTGGAAGTATGTATGATTTCAATATAAATTTGAAAAATAGATTTAAAAGTGATCTCTCAAGACTAATTAAGGACAAAACAGTCCAGGCTCCGAAAGTCCTGAACACAATGATTACTAAAATTTCTTTATTTGACGGATTCCTAATTTTTTTTTCACCATGAGTATCTGTTGTTAGCTATTGTCAAAGGTAGAGTACTAGACTTTATGTTGTGATCTAGTAAGCCATTTCATGTTACACTTCTGAAGAAAACCTTCATCAACTGCTCAGTCCATCTTAGATTGAAATTTCCTGAATAATTGTTTAACGTCTACTTCCTTTCGTTTCTAAAGGCCCTCAGGGAACAAATGTTGTTCTTAACTGTAAAACATAGCCCTAGAAAACTGATGGATAGCATGTAATCTATTTTGAAGGAAATAATGGTGAGAAAGTTCATTGCAAATAGCCAAATGAATGTGCACAGAACTGTGCTGGAAAGATTCATGAGCAGCTGCTCCTATACAAGTGCTTGTAAGTGTGACAGTGATCAGGATATGTATAGGGAGCAAACTTTTCCAAAGACACTGAAGTTTGAGATGACGACTAGCTATTGACATAATTTTTTTTAATAAACACTGGGGAGAGTCCACAGACTGTATTCCCAGCTAGTTCTGGGATGTAGAGTGAAGAGTCCTTCTGGTTTGGGGCTGAGATATTCTCTCCCTCCTGCGTCCTTTTCTGCTTTTAGGAAAGAGGGTGGACATGAGATCAAGCACTTTAAACTTGTACTGCCACTGAAGGAAGAGATCCTGTCCTGCTTCCACCCCACTGTTTTACTCCCTTGCCTGTGTTCTCTCTGATGTTGCCACAAGTGTTTCTGGAAGGAACTGGCCTGGGTTAAACTCACAAAGGCAGCAACATTAACAGAGATCCAGGACTACATTTAGTAGCAGCATCTGTTCGTGCCAGCTTAAAGTGTTAACGCTATAGCTTAAACAGGCTTTATTTGCTAATATTTGCAACTTCAGCGAGCAGCTTTTACGCTTCCAAATGGCTGTATAACATGGTAATCACACATATCTACACCAGAACTTGTCCCTTGAATTGGTGCTGAACGTCTAAGCCTGTTAATTTTTGGTTTTCTTTTCCGACCTTTCACAGAGAAATAAAAAAATGTGGCTTTAACAGTAGAGCCTGTAAGACCTCAAAAAGTAGTATGTAAGAGGTTAAATTCTGATTTTTCCCCCATGAACTTACTTGAATGTTCCCCATTGAGCTACTTGTTAGTGTAGAAGTCAGCTTCTTACTAAATAAAATGGTATCAGTAAGTGCTTGTTAGCTGAAGAGATGGCCTGTAACTGCGCATTTAAGTTAATTTTAGCAACTATTCAGACAAATTCTCACCGCCTCCCCTTCACAGATATGTTCTAATTCCCTAGGAAAAAGGCAGAAAAAAGCCTGAAAAGGATGTTTCCAATTAGTGTGGCTTTCACATATTTAAATTCTGTCTCTCTCCACCAGATAATTGAATAAAATGTGATACATTCTTTTGATCTTTGTCGAGATAATGTAGGCTGTAGATATTGTTTCGTTATACAGTTCATGTTGACATAGATAGTATTATGCCACTTATAGCTTCTTTGGCACAGCTTTGGAATCAAGTGTTCAGCAGTGATTAATGACCAAGAATACACAGACCTACTGTTGAGTCTAGGATCTCTCTAATCTCCGCTCCTGTTCTTTCTCTCAATTCCAGCACTAGTTACTGCGGCTTCTGTGAACACAGCATTTCTGGTGACTTGTCATACAGCTTGTACTGCCAGCAGTTAGCATAGTGGTAGCACAGAGCTAATGATCATTAAAATATCAGTTGTCTTAATTCTTGCTTATTATTGTATCTTTGACGCCCTTTCTCTGCCTTGCAATTTTTTCTTCAGTGTTTAATACAGAAAAGACTTTTAAACCAGTGCTAGACTTTTTTTTTTCAGTCCGTACACACTGTACAATCAATTAATACCCTTTGATACGTTATGCCAATTAAGTGATATGTGTGTTAACATAAATATTTAATTGTTAAAGGAGAGATCACTTTGTCCTAAAGCTTTAATTAAATTAGATGCTTTTCAGATGATTGCCAAGATGAAACAGTGCATTATGAACATTTGCCACTGCAGGAGATTTCTGCTTATTGAAAGACAAAAGGGTAATTTCATCTAGGATTGTTGCAAACTGTACGAGTCCTTCATACTGATAAGGGAATTCTCCCTCTTTTAACCTTGATATGTACTGTAGTAATGAATTTATGACTCTTTAAAGTCAGTCACATCATTAAAGTGGGGATATGATGTTAACACTGTCAAGTAAATGATAAGGATGAAAATTTATCTGCACAACAGTTAAAGAGATCAGAGTCAATACCAATTTGTCAATAACTACCATTGCTTTAAAAAGCAAAACTAACATGATAAAAGTAGGCAGCTATGGGTCTTTATTGTATACCAACTGGAGTTTGCATATTTCCGATAACAGTCTTCACATGGCAAAATGGAGTTTTAGGAAAACTAAATATCCTTGACACTGGGCTGCTGAGGCACCTAAACTATAACTCCCATGAGATATCTCCATGGTAATATGGAATCCAAGTGTTTCATTATCAATCCAAAATATTTCTAGTTTGGGGCAAAATGTTCCTGTATTGCAGTTTTGCCTAATTATCTGAACATCTGCCAGAGATCAGAATCCTGTTTTTTGATATGCTGTAGACACTGTAGTCATGCGTATATCTCCCACTGAAAACACGTCACAGCAGTTTCCTTCAAAATATAGTACAGCTATGCATAATGTATGATAAGACTAGAACGATGTGTTATGTGAATCAAAGTTTTAATGTCCTAGTTTTCCAGATATTATTATCTATTCACTGTGTTTTAAAGGAGCTCTGATTAAGAATCATGTCAGCTGTGACAAGCCATAAAGCCAAGCAAGACTTTCAGTGAGAACCTGAAAAGACTCTCTCTGAACATGCTTTAATATTAAAATCAGTATTGGGGAACCTGGTTCTTACTTTACCAGGGAGAAGAGGATTGCATCAATAGAATCCTACTTGCTGACAACATGTTGTCAGCGAAGATCTTAGGGCAAGGAAATTCAAAGCACAACAGATTTTCTCTTTGTGTCTGACAACGGCAGTTCTTACTCAAATGGTTGGTCTGTATTTGCTTCTTTGTATTTGTTGACCAGGTGTCCAAAAGACGGGATGCAAAAGTTCAACCCTCCCTGCCACCTTGGGACATACTGCTAAGTAGCTGAATGCCTGGCTTGACTTGAAGTCTTATCTGCCTCCTTGCTCGGCAAAGCATAGAAATGTCAGCAAGGCTGTTTAAATAGAAAATAAACAGCTCAGCTTCACACCTGAGTGTAATCCTGTTGTGGGACTGGACCCTCTCAGGCTACCTAAAATATTTCCCTTCCCCAATATCAGACTACTGGAGTCTACTTGAAATTTTAGGCTAAATGCAGTTCTTACATAGGCTGCAGCCTTGTGGACATTTCAGCCATATCCTTAGTTGATTACTGTCCAGGGTAGACACCTTGAAATAGTCAACAGTGTGTCTGATGCTAAGGTTATGTCTACACAGTGAGGGAAGTCGTATCTAGACTAAAATAGAAGTGAAAATCAAACACCTTGCTATTTCCGCAGGAATATTGGGAAGGGTTCTCTCAATAATGTGAGATGCTCTTCTGTTTTGCTGTAGGGCAAGATGTGACTGCTTAAGCAGGAATGAGGGATTTCTGTTGTTCTTGCGATCGTGTCCAAGAAGATAATGAAGGAACAGATTTGTGGAAGTGCTTTTAGGGTCCCAGGCATGGAACAAGTCTGAAATGAATTATTTTAGGTACTTGGGTAATTCTGTTGTCATGTTGTTTCCTTTAATGAAAGCTATGTACTGAGCAGTATATTATTGAGTGTATTTATTGAGCAATAAACAAAATTTATTTGATAATTTCTGTATTTTTATAGTTGATGGTAACGGCAAAGAAAGAGAGCAGTGCAAAACTGTTTTACATACTTTGAATGATTGAGAATTGATTCTGTTTTATTTAAAAATTTTAAGTATCATTAAAGTAGTAAGCTAGAGAAGGTGCTGTTTGGCTGAGTGCTTTACTATCCACTAGCAAGGCAGCTGATAAATCTCTATTGAAAAATCATTTGAAAACCTAATACATTATATTAGTGCTTACTGGATTATGGATGTTCATTGTTCACTTTTCTAGCTGTATTTTTTTGCACTACTGGGGACAGTAAAAGGAGAAAAGGTCTGGTGGGAGTGCAGGAGCATGATGGTCAGCATGAGGGTCAGGTTGAGAAAGTGGGAAGAAATCAGACCATTGAGGGCACATGCATAGGTTTCCTTATAGATGTGAGCAGAGAGTCAGCATGATGTCTGCATAAACAGCAAAGGAAACGTGCATATTTTAAATGCATTCAAGGCTGACTTTTCAGTCTGAAGTTACTGCAGTTTTGCATACGCTGGCTGAAGGGAGGGAAGTTGACAAGTCACAAGACAGGCTACAATAACATGATTTTTTTTTTTCCCCTGGAGAATCATCCTGATTTTGAATGGGATTGACTTTATGCTTTTGGATCTATCCCAGCCCGGAAAGGATGAATGGACAGACCAGTTACTTCCGTGGCTGCACTGGATCTCTGTGGCTGCCACGACCCAGCTGCAGCCTGGGCAGAAGGGGGTGGCAATCAGAGGGCTGGGAGCTGCTCTGAGGGCACTCCCGTTCCGGCAAGGGGAAGGGAGCCCTCAGGGGAGATAGCAGAGAGAGTGCTGGAGGACACTGTAGTGGGAGATGCCTGCAAAATAAAGGAGCAGACCCATGCAATGGGGAGGGATCAGGAAAAGCAGGCACTGCTTAACGCCCAGTTTCTCATTGGAAAGGGTGGGCCTTGCTGCACCATCTCTGCCCTTGCCAAGTGGCAGTGCTGGAGCTGAGGCAGAATTGACAAGAGCGAGACAGTCAAGGAAAACCTGCCCTTCATCTCCTGCCACCTTCCCTTCCTCCTGCTGCCCTTGCTCATGCCTGCCCTCACTAACAGGAGTAAGGCTGAAGGGCGAGACATGTCCATTCACTCGGGGAGGTGAACCTCACATATCAACAGCACTGTGTGGCTGTTTTTGTCGGAAATTGTGTGCAATGGGACCTGGGCTGGGCAAGGGTAACCTAGAGTAGTCTCTGAATCTGAGTATAGACAGAACCGCTTGTGACAGTCTGTGGAGAAGATTCTCCAAGGCCACTGAAAATGCCATTAGCTTGGACATCTGCTTGACAGCTGACTTCAGCTGTTAACTGAGATACCCACCTTTAAAGAGCTTGCCTGCCCATAGCATGTGAAAGGCTGCATGGGAGCTGCAGTGCGGTTGCTTTTGATGCCTTCTGCCAACAGAGGGGAAGGCACAGTGCACTCTCTGTTGTGTGTCACTTTGCCTTCCCTCTGCCCGTGTCCTCATTCCTCTCCTTGCTGATGATGCTCAGCAAAGCATCATCAGGGTTAGACAAAGTTCGTGTGGATTCAGTGGGCTGTCCTTACTGGCTCCAGACTGACTGAAAATGCTGCTACCCAGGGAAAATTCTGCAGAGGAATGGCTCATGCCTTTCTTCCCCATGCCACATTGTCCTGGGGCTGCACAAAACAGCACAAGCACGCATACACTGCATTTAGCTGGTTGCAGAATCTAATGCCAACCATCCTGCACTGTATAGTTGTGAAACGTGGGAAAAGCATACTGTTTGCCATGGTTTGAGAAGAACACCCTTTACATTGAAACCTGCTGAAACAAGTGACTTCTGTGAAAATGGGCTTGTGACCCTAAAGCAGTCACGCATACTCACATAGCAAATTGGACTAACCCAAATAAAAACATTAATATGACTCTGGGGTGAGAGGATATTCAATTTGTATAAATATTATTCTTGCACATGCAGATTGGTGCCAACTTACCACATTGATGGGATTTTGTGCATAGTCTTCGCTTGCAAATAACTGCACATGCCAACTCTTTGTTTGCAAATTTGGAAGTCAGCTGAAAATTGAGCCTTAAGCAAATCTATCTTCATAGCTATGTACTAAAAAAAAAAAAAGTCTGATGCCCTGTATAATGCAATGAAGAAGCTCAGGCAGAACATTGATCTGCACTGACAGCATTTGTATTTTTTTATAGTTACCTCTATGCTGGCCCTGTGATTCAGTATGATGTGGGTGAGATGCTTGTACTAGTACACAAGAAACCCTTGAACATGGAAAACAGTACTTACTAAAATAGATCATGTTCCCAAGGGGAAAAGAGCAAAATGACATGAGATTTGTAGAATAAGGAATAACTAAAATTGCCCAATTATTTAAACTGAGGTATTTTTCTATCAAAAAAAGATCTTGCTGAGATTCCGGAGCATAATTTACAATAGGCATTTTGCCTGCAGTTCACAATGTAAATATTTTATATGATCTCCCGCACTATTAGAATAATAGAGGTAGTGTTATTTAATCCACTCCTGGCAAAGCAGATGCTTGCCAGAATGCATAAAACACTCAAGGAACTGTTTTTGTTGTAGGTGAAACTAGTTGGTAGAATGATTTATCTGAAGTTAGATTCCTCATCATGGAAGTGGATTTGATGATGCTTGTGAGACACAGTTTAAGGTTGTGTTGAAGGCTCATAAAAAAAAACCCCAAGAAAACTTAGTTGATGGAAATGTTGTTAACAACAGAAGAATGAAAAAAACCTCCCTAAAAGGTAAGCAGGTAAAGCAAGAGTCTTGGCTGGGTAGGAGGGCAGGGAGGGGGCTGGGAGACATTCCATGTCTGTGAATTCTTTGAGTTGGACTTAGTAGAAATTGTGACCACAGATAAGTGGAATTGAGTATGTCTTTTGACAAGTGGTTGCAAGCATGGGAACTACAAGCCTTAGCAGAGAGCATGCAAGTGCTGTGATTTCTGCGTAGCAGCCTCAGAAAGTGTGTTGCAACCCAGCAGGGATGGAGAAGTTCGAAGTTTAATAAAGCTTTTCCTAAAAATACAACCTTTGCAGTGTATTTTAATGCCTCTCGTGACAGTCATTGTCTCTCTTATACTTTACTTGCAGCACATCTTTCAGTTACCTATAGCTGATACACTCTGACTACAGTCCTTGGGTCTGAGGTGGGTATTTGGGTGTCATAGGAGTTAGGGTAGGTAGTCCAAATACTCTTTTTCTAGCTTCCATTTCTACAAAGTGGAGGGGAGATGAATATTGATTGTCAAGCACCATAATTTTGCAGACTTGAACCAGGGTTTAGTAATCAGAATGGCATTGTTGCTAAAATCCTATGGAAAACATTTGATCCTATGCCTTTTTCCCCTGAGATGATTGTGCCTAAAGCTGTTATGCATAGGGAATGATAAAAAGATGACCATTTGTTGTGTGCATTTGTTATGTGATATGCTATGTCATTCAGCACTCTTCTGTTTATTTACTTTATTTTTCATGCTTATTGTAACTTTTATTAATGTGTTTGATAATATGGCATCAGCTGCAAGGCAGAAATATTTAGTCTGTTGGGGTTTTGTTAAACTTTTCAGTATAGATTAAAAAGCTTCAGCAGCCCCTGGATGGATAGGCTTGAGTTGGAAATCTACGTGTGAGTAACAAATATTATAATGCAGATGAGCCAGACAGGAGAAAGGGAAATTTATAATAAGGGACTGCTCTGGCAGTATTAATCTGCCTCATGTAGACTGCGTGATGAATCATCCCACATCGCCACAAGGACTGCTGCTGCTGCTGCTGAGCTCTGCCAGCAAGTGGGACAACAAAAAGTGTGTATGGAAGGATGGAGGGGAAGGCACAGGCGAGGGATTAGGAAAGGGACAAAGAAAGAACAACTATTTAAAACTGGACATCTCAAGCCTGGCCAGTAGTTTGTGTTGTATATAATTCAGGCAATTCATTGGGTAAATCCTTTCATGTGCTCCATGAAATGCAATTTGCTTCCATGGCCAAGCATGACAAAGGTTTCACAGAATTGCAGTTGGCATAGAGCTCTTCCAGGATAGTTAATTCAGGGCCTGTGAGATTGCTGAGGCGTCTTGTCAGAATGTTAAATAATCACACAATGTCACGAGGGAATATCTAATTAAGAGTCCAATTTCTCAAGGGTCTGAGTACCTGTTACGATGTGCCGAGAACCCTTAATTCCCACTGACAATAGCGGCAGCTTAGGGTGTTCCCAGCAGGCATTTAATAGGATTGTGCCCTTACTTCATTTGGCTGGGGTAAGTCCAGGCCAGTCAGGTGAAGCAGCAGTAATCAAACAAGACAAGATAATGACAAATAGGGTTACATCCCAGCAGGAACTTTATTACTTGCAGATGATGGAACATATCCTGGTGTGAAGACCCTGTAAAAATTAGGGCCAGATTTAAGGGTGCACTCTCAGGGGTTAAATTTGTGCCTTTGAGAAAGATCCACCTGTACTCACCCCATGCAAAAGATCTGTAAAAGGCAACATGAATCCTTTATCAGCCCAGACTATCATCCTGTGGGAACAAGTAACAGAGTTCCCATCCATGGCTTGGTCCCAAGGACTTCAGTGATTTAGATGACCTCATGAGGGTTGTCTGCCTTACAAAGGCAGATAGCATTTCATCCGGTGTTTGGGAAGCGTAAAGCTTGAGTAGAGTCATTTCAGGGAAATTTGGGTGCTGAAGTTCCCTGAGCAGCGTTCTTGGTGTGACTCAGGAGATAAAACAAAATTTGAGGTGGACACATGGAGACTTATCAGTAAGACTTTTTTCCCTTCTTATACACCTGCAGCTATATAAAGGAGAGGAATGTTAGATGCAATCAGAAGAGAATAGACATTATAGTTTGGCTTATGATACTTCTCTTAGGCGGAGATGAAGGTAGAAATGGTGTTCTTTTTTTGGTATGAAGAGGCATTACAAAAGGAATAAATGAGAAAGGAGCATGGCATTATGTTAAGCACTTTTGGGAGAGTGAAAAGTTAAAATCAATCTCTGTGTTTTCAGGCTTTTAAGTGAGGAATAATGCATTAGACTACCTGATTTTATTTGATTTGTTGGGAAACCAGAGCTGCTGTGCTGTTTCTTGAACAGAATTGCAGGCTTCATTTAAAGAGATATGCAAAGCGCACACATCATTCTGAAAGAGATCAGCATAAACGTTTTCTATATCATGAGTAATGTTTACTGGAAGAAATCAAATTACTGTTACACAGACCATCTGTTTTCTTTTCATGCAATCATGTAAGTGTTTTAGGACAAGCCATCCTATTTAATCAGTTGTAAATCTCTTATGGGAAGGCACTGTTTTCTGTGATAAAATCTATTTTTATGATAAATGTAAGAGTTTTAAATACTGGTTTCTTCTGCATAAATATAGTGTACATATTGTTCATAACATAACGAGTAGGGGTATACAGCATTAGTTATTATCTGTCAAGAACTTAATTTTAGGGCTTTTTGGGTAGCCATTTTTGGATATTTGTTGGATCTGCAGCTCTTTGGTGTTCAACTATTATAGCAAATAACATGAATAATACAGTCCATTTATAGCCTGGGAAGTTGCTTCCTACCTACATTTAATAAATGTAGTATACAGGGTCTCTATTTTGTAGTATGCCTGCTGTGATAAAAGTGAATACTAGGGAAGATGATTGTCCGTTGTCTAAATGCTTACACTTGGAAAGACTGAAGAAAAAAAGGCATGGCTTCTTGGAAAATGACCCTGTGGAATGACATTAGAAAAACTTGAATTTATGGTTTAAGAAGAAGACAATGATGGAGCGTGAGATTTACTTCATGTTTAAGGGTAGCACATTCATAGATGTATATAGTCCCATACATTTTAGTGGATGCTTAATTGAGCCTGCCATTTTATTTTTTTATCATTTCTGTCAGCTTCCCTGATTCGTATGTTGTCTTCGGGTGCACATAGGTTGCTCTTGAATTCAGAGGGAGCTGAAGGTCTGCATCTTAAGCAAAGTCTCCTCTGATTTCAAAAGAAGCTGTGTGCGTGCAATACCAGAAGTTGTGCTGTACTGTATCAAATGCCCCTGAAATAAAAGAAAGGAACAAGCAATGTAAGTAACACAATTGGAAATTCCCTGAGAAGGTTGGCTGTCCTTCTCAATGAGGTCGGCAAGCCTGAATTTTAAGTGCTGAGACGCTTTTAAATCAATGGTATTTTGTCTGAATAATTAAGCTGCTTACTCAGGCTCAAAGAGTGTGCGGTGCTAAATTCTTCCTTTTTCTTGGGTAAACATGAAGAGGCAAAGAGGGAGAAACAGATGGAGCATGCACCTGGAAAAATGATAGTGCCTACACTCTGGTGCCATCCCATGGTACAGAGGAAGCTTTCTGCCTGGGGAAACAGCTGGTGAAATGAAAGGTCCCTGTCAGTCCTCTTGTGAAGGCTAGACTCAAGATCTCCATGTCCCATCTATTCCCACTTATTATAGTGTCACTTGTGAACTGCCAGTATGTGGCACAGGGAAAGCTGCCTACCAAACTGAGCTAATCAATCCTAGCACCTACCTAGACTTAGAGCTTACCTAGGTCAGTCAAGAATCTGATGAGAACTACGTCATCAGTTAATCTTCTTTTATTGGTCTGCATTAATTCAGTAAAAGGAAAAAAGCACAACAAGGTGAATGGGTTACAAAATCATAGAGGTAATAGAGAGTGAAAGATTGTCCTGGTTTCGGCAGGGATAGAGTTAATTTCCTTTCTAGTAGCTGGTACAGTGCTGTGTTTTGGATTTAGGATGGGAACAAAGTTGATAAGGCACCCATGTTTTAGTTGTTACTAGGTAATGCTTACACTAGCCAAGGACTTTCTAGTTTCCCATGCTCTACTGACTGAGAAGGCTGGAGGTGCACAAGAAGCTGGGAGGGGGCACAGCCAAACTGGCCAAAGGGACATTCCATACCATGTGACGTCATGCTCAGTACATAAACTGGGGAAAGCTGGCCAGGGGGGGCCGCTGCTCGGGGACTGGCTGGGCATCGGTCAGCGGGTGGTGAGCAATTGTACTGTGCATCACTTGTTTTGTGTATTATTATTATCATCATATTATTATTATCATTTTATTTCAATTATTAAACTGTTTTTATCTCAACCCACGAGTTTTTCTCACTTGTGCTCTTCCAATTCTCTCCCCCATCCCACCGGGTGGGGGGGAGTGAGCGAGTGGCTGCGTGGTGCTTAGTTGCCGACTGAGGTTAAACCACGACAAAGATAAAATAAAAAATAAAAATGCGATTAGTAGTGGTCTAAAAGTTTTACCCCATTAACAGTATTTTCTATTCAAATTCAGCACCTCTTCTTTCAGAAAAGTATTAAATATGAGATAAATTGTTACTTTTTTCCCCCCAGTTTTTCTTTTTACTTCCACTTTTCTTTTATTCAGAGGGGAGAAAACCGCAGGCAAATTAAGTATTTCACAGAACCACAGAATTGTGTTGGTTAGAACAGACTTCTGGAGGACATCAACAATGTCCTAGTCCAAGAGAGACAAACTTCAATAACATTTCTTTGGGCCTTGTTCACTTGAGTTTGGAGTATCTACAAGGGTGGAGATTCATCAGCCTCTCCCAGCTACCTGTTCCTCAGTCTTCCTTTTGCTGTCAGTGTTCCCCTAGAAGCTTGTCTGGTTGCTCCTCAAGTCCCTTACCAGTTTCAGGTCCAACTGAGGTCTGGCTTCCCTAATTTCATCCAAACAGGCCAGAATAAGGAAGTTCTGCACTGCTCCCAAGTAACCCTCCCAGCCTCTTCATCCTCTGCCTGTCCACACTGCCCTTCTCCTGTGCCTGCATGACTTTCCACATGGCGAGCTGGGAAGTCCCTGTGCACTGGGAAGACTGTCCTCAGCAAGCAGCTTGCTCTTCTGGGCCCCTTTGCTACCTTGGTTTTCAGAAGACACATTTCAGTTTGAGCTGTCAAAAAAATTGATGCAAATGTTGGGTTTCGATTTTTCAGGTCATCCTTCTTACTTCCCACCCTTCCGTCTTCACATCCCCAAATCTTTTTCAGCAAGATATAGCAGTGTAATCTGAAGGATATCAAAACATTGTAGTTCCACAGGTTTTCTTTTCTAGCATGATTTTTCATTTGTATGTGAGTAAATTTACTACAGACTTTTTTTTAAGTGTTTGCTTGGAAGTTGTCAAGTATTTTGATGTTTTTTCTGGAAATTTTTTTTTTTTTTTTTAGCCAGAGCTTTGGAACAGTCACCATGAGTTGTCTAACAACTTCAGTAGAATAGGCACTACATTTTCCAGTTGTATGGTCTGTTTTTATCCAAGAAAGATGTGTTGATGTATTTACAATTGTCATAAAAGATATTGGACTAGTTCTAAGAATAGTGAATGCTAACACTGTTGCTTGGAAATTATCATATTTTTATTATTAAGAACTAATTCAGCAAAATTACTGAATTTGCTTAGTGGTAAAGAAAGTGGTAAACTATGAGTTACTGTTGTCATAGTTACACTGTATTTTGATATAGTAATTGTGTTCATCTAAACAGTAGTAAAATAATTTGCTCAATGAACAATTATAATGAATATCTTAAAAGTACAGAACTCCTGACTCCATTTTAAGTGCAGTAAGTAGAGAATACTGCTGTTTATTTTAAGAATTTCTTGTGTCTGCAGTGCTGATTACACTGAAGTGGGAATCAATGACAAGGTGCCATATAGGAGACTTTATTTATAGTAGCTTTATAACTGATCTAAAATGAGACAATAGATTTTGATACCCATGACCTTTAATAGAAAAATCTCTGAAGATAAGTTTGCAATTTCACCTCCAAAGTTACCCCTGGTGAAAGTCCTTTGTGTTTTAGGCTTTGTGAGGCAATTAAAATAATTACCCATTCCTGGTTGGTTTCTTTTTTTCTGAATTATTCCAGTCTCTTGGCTATTCAGTTGACAATTCAGAAAAATTGTTCAGGAGAGCTCTGAAATCCTCTAAGTTAGACATTTGCCCATTTCTGCTTTTAATAATGTTCTTAAGTGCAGTATATTTGGGGGTTTGTGTGTTTGCTTTTCTCCACCTGAACCACAGCAACGCAGTGGTCATAGAGGATGTGATTTGTGTGTACGTTCCCAATTCTCCCCTTCTGCTTCTCTACCAGTTGCACCGATTTTCTGAAGGAAATGGAGCAGAAAAGTGCCATAGTTGATTATCATGCTTGACTTTGAACTGGTCTCCCATAACTCCCTTAGTGGTACAGGGAGGAAAAGAGGGAAACAGAAGTGCTCAGTCACCATTCTGAAATATATTTAGGTCTGACCAGCTCACCCCTAAAGAGGAAAAGTCTATAGGTGTTGAAAAAAACCCCACAAACCCAATGAATAATATTTAAGGAAGACATTCTGGAGTGAAAAGCGAGTAGAAAAAATAGTTCAGAGAAGGTACAGGGAAGAGAACATGCATAGAATGACGGTATTGAATGAAAATCCAAAAAGGATCATGGTCACATGCATTTAACACTGATGAAAGAAAAACATATTTGAAATATGCAGAATTAACTAGTAGAATTGATTGCTATAAGATACTGTTGAGTAAAACACCGGAAACTCTCCTCACACGTATTATCTCTTTGCAACTAAATAGGGCAGCATAAAAGATTCTGGCACTTACTAAGCAATGATCCCCCCAGACTGCTTGTTTGGAAACCATCTCTTGGGGTTTTTATTCCTCAATATTGGCTACTGTTGAAGGCAGGAGGTAGGAAATACTTGAATTACAGTATGATTGGAAATGATTGTTCCAGTGCTTTCATATGCCACATTTGGTCTCTATGTCCTCTCTGTCACAGGAAACCATCTTACACCCAGAGCAAGAAACGTACATTCCTTTGGCTGTCCCTTATCTCTAAGGGACCTGATGCATGAGTGGACTAGAGAAAGGAAAGACAGAAAAACTCCAAAGACCTACAGATCATCTTGCTGGCACGGTGAGTAAATGTCCTGGCATCTCAGTCTTGAGTTGTCAGGTACACGAGTGATCCTACTTTAAGCGTTGCCTCAGGAATTTCCTCTCCAGTAATTTTTGAGAAAAAGATGATAAAAATGTCTCCTGTTTCCAGGTCTCTGACACTGGTGCCCTACATGTGTTCAGAAGTACCAAGACAGACACCTCCTATATTTCCAGTTTAAGCCTTGAACATGCATTTAATAAAATAGACAGTTCTGTGTCATGGTTTTTTTTTTTTATGTACGTGGTGCTGTTAAGACCCTTTTCAAATTGAGTGTGTGAAACAGAAATATCTAACTATTACTGAATCAGTCCAAACTCCTCATGGTTCAAAAAGAGATCCAAAAGAGAAAAGAAAGGAATAAAACTCATTTTCCGAGTGCTGACGGTACTTAGACTCCTACAGATCTGGGCCTGTGTTCCCTGCTTTCCCTAGGCAATTTTTTCTTGCTTACAAAATGCAATGGAAAAAATTACCTAGGTGAGAAACAAATGTGTAGTCGACTTATGTGATAGCCAGAACCTAATTATATGATGCCCTTTTCTTTCTGTGTTTGCCTGTTCCCAAAAGTGGTAGAGGCAGAGACCACAGCAGAGTCTGGATTATTTCCTCCAGTTCATAGCAGTGAGTCAGAAGGTCTGTCAAGAACCAAGAAGCCAATCCAACAGGTTCAAGGGTCCCATGTACAGAGGATAACTTATTTTTCAAAAAGATGATCTAAATCAAAACATATGACTAACATGGCAGAAAATCCAAACAAAACCTGAAGATGAACTTGGAGTCCTCTGTCTGGTGTCTCTACAAAAGACATGATGAAAATGGTGTCCTCCTCCGTTGGGATGGCTGAAAGTCCCTCTGAGTGTGTGCTTCCCCACCGTATTTGGTCCTGCCCATTTCTGCACCCTAAACATTGGCAAGGCCCCGTGTTCTGTGCTGGGGCAAAAAGCACGAGCTGAATGAGCAGAGCAAACCCATCTTCCCTGCAACGCAGGCCCAGTGGACACTTTTTTTTAAGGAACATGTAGAGCAGCTGAATTATGGTTTTAGCTGTGTGACAGGCCACCCCAGCTAGGAACCTTAAGGCAATTTGCCAGAGCCTGCAACATGATAGAACAAAATGAAGGGTGCTCCAGAGGACAGGTACTTTCCTGCCAACAGCTGTCTGATATGCAATGCAATATCTAGCAGTATAATAGTACCTTTACAATTGCTACTAGATGATGTGTTTAGTGTAATATTAGGCTGTTTTTCTTAACATACAAGCAATGTTTCGACTTTGATGAAAGCCTGCTTTTTGCTACTGCACATTCTTTGAGGGGATCTGTGTAAACATGAATGCTGTCTGGACTTTGCCTTACTCTCCAGTTAGAAGAAGGGGAATTTTGCTATTTTTGCCTTTTTTATTTTTCTTTTCAGTAAGTACTGCTCTGAGTATGCTGAAAGATTATGCTGGTGCACAAAATTTTACAGAAAACAGGTTATTCCCTTGCCCACTGAGCCCGACGGCAACAGCAACAACAGCCCTGCTCTCTGTTGCTGGACTCTGGGATCCATAGGAAAAGGTGTTCAGGAGCTGGGGAGTCACTTTTCTGCTCTAGCAGCTGCTTCTTGCCTCCTTGTGGAAAAGGCAGTGGAGCAGATACAGTCTGTGGGCACAGGTTTGTCCATACTTCATAAATAACACAGCGTCTTCTTCAACAATGTAATTACACTCTCTTGCTTTAATACAGTAGTGTACTTTCTGAACCACCACTTATTTCCCCCTTAGTTCTACTTTAGTTCTACTTTATTTTATATAATAACTGTGCAATGGAGATGGGCTTGATGTGCATTGACACAGCGATGCTATTAAGTGAGGGCCAGTATGACTGAGACCAATAAAGGTGTTCAGTAAGGTGTCAACATAGTTGAAGATTAAAGTTAATAATATTTTTATTCTTAAAACCATTTCTATGTATATTGCTTTTGCAATTCACATATAAAATAAAATCATCTTCAAACTCAAATCTTATTAAAGCTTCATGAACATTACTACAGGGAAAATAAGAAGTTGGTAAATGATTAAATGTATAATTAAAGGTTTCACATTTAATCCTGTCACTGCAGTGATTTATGGTTTCCATTATTTTGTCTAAGTAATGCACTTCTTTTTTTCTAGCATTTTTTCGTTCCTTCTTTGTTGTTAGTGTCTGTAATCTTATGGTAAGGAAATTTATCACAAGGACAACATTTTTGTCCTCAGCTGCAAGGTGCAGAGGAGAGTTAAATCAAAATATAGAAGATGCAATACACTTCCCACTGCAGTTGGTGGGAGAATTGTGAAGTGTTTACGATGTTGGGCCAGAAATGCTTTACATGTAAGAACAAAGGGCAGGATGTGGTCTCTGTGCTTCTCTGCTGTCATATTTAGGGCTGAAACAGGTGTCCTCAGTAGCCAGTCCCAGGAAGGCTCAATAAAGACATAGGGCTGGGACACACAATCTCCCTCTGTAGTGCATGCCAGGATTGGGTGGAAACCTGCAAACGCAGCAGAAACTGCCTTGAAATAGCACATAGCAAAGGCTGAGCAAAGCCCAGTGCCTACAGGCTGCGGAGTCGGGGCTCTTCTCCGGAGGTAGGTCCCCATAGCAGGGGTTTTTAAAAGGACTCATCAGGCTTCGTGGTCATTCTTGCAGTCTGCCAGATATGTGGGAACTCATTGCTTGTGTGATACTGAGGCTCTTCCCTTCCTCATCAAGTTGCCCAGCCACTGGGCTGTGCTATCCTCTCACGAGTCTTTCTGCCAGCTGCATGAAATTTGCAATTTACTTCACTCTGGCAGTGCTGTAGTAGGACTAGTGGACCACTCCCCACTCGTGTTTTCCAGACCAGCTTGTAGTTCTGCTGGAAAGTGGGTGTACACGCCACCTCAGGGTGGGGAGAGCCTGGAAACGAGATCCCTCACACCCAAGTGAGTGCTCCAGCTGTATGCGTGTGTAATACAGGCTGCTATCTCTTCCAGCTGCACTCTAGAAAACAAGGGTATTTTCCAAGAAGTGCAAATTTGCCTGTGTCTGTTAGATGTATGCTGAGCAGATCTGAGATTTTGGGGCTTAGGTATTGTTTCAGGGTCGCAGGGCTCCTGAATTTGAGATGAGCACCTTGTTGAGACGGTGGAGATGTTTGTGGGACTTGAGTAAGACGGAGTGAGAAATAATAATTAAATATGTGTAACAAATCCAGGCCTACAGCAGTATTGTGTTGTACCCTCTTATTCACCTCTTGCTATTGTTGAAAGTCTCTTGGTGTAACCCATTTTACAGGTACAAAAGATAAGTGTAGTATCAGCTACCCTTTAGGATGGGTTGGGGTTGGCTGTATTTCTAGTCTTGCACTGGGTGCAAGGTGTAGGTCACCTCACAGCGGCGTGAATGGTCCCAGTGATTTCAGCGGGCTTCCTTGTGTGAGTCAGACTTTAAAGAGTGCAGCATTTGCCTTCCTCATGAAAAGCTTCCAGAAGAGCATTGCTGTGTCCTGCCACCCATAATATTTAACCTTGTTTGTGCTTAGGAGTGAATAATTTGTATTTTGGAACCGTCATATACACGCTTATTTTGACAACACTCTGGTTGGGCTTTTTTTTCATTTATCAGACAAATGCCTTCTTTTCACAGTAGACTGAACAGCTTTTGCTTCTTCCGAGCCATAGAAATGTAGCATGTTAATTCATTTGAGCTTGAGGATTAACTGCCCTTTTAGTGTTTATGATCAAAAGTGTTAGCAAGACCCTTGGGGCAAACTCTTTGCTGGAATGAAATGGCACGGGTTATTTGAAGTCAACTGGTTGAGCCGTTCCAATACACAGCAGAAAGGAATTTGGCCCCTGGTCCACAAGCCGATGGACTATACTGGAGTTTTTACCTACACTACTGGCATATAAAAGAGTACAAGCTTGCAGGCAGAGTATTTTTTCTGTCATCTGTCTGACTCAGTATTGGTTGGACTCTCTAGATGCTACAGCATTACATATGTCATATTTAAATTTAAGAGATAGAATAGACATTTTCATGGACTGGGAAATCACGTGCAAAGTTTGAGGGCTGTAGTGTAGGATACAAAAATTACAGTTGGGATCCCTGAGAATGCAAGTTCAAAACAGAAGCCTTGCTGCTTAGATGGGAGTCCTGTTGAGATAGAAAAGGTCCTTTTTTTATATCTCATAGTACATCTTTTTGCCTTTTTAGCAGTTCTTATGTGACATTACAGCTGTTTCTTCAGAAAGCATGGGCAAAAACTGCATTTGGTAAATCACAAGGAAGAATAGACACAAGGGAAATGGTGCATGTTTTCTAAAATGCATATATTCTGTTATGCATTGCTGAATAGCAGGGGCAAGCAGCTAGGAAGAGTTGGTTCGATGAGAAGTTTATGCAGAGGAGAGTTAGCATTGTGATGTGAATGCATGTGCGAATTTTTATTGCTTACTTGCTTTCAGGCTAAACTTTTCCATCACAAGAACCTCAAGCCATGATAGGCCCCAGGACCCGCACGAGGACAGTTTTTCTGAGAGGGGATTATCACTTTTTTGGTCACTAAGTTCTTTAAGAACTTTGATAGGCGTCACATAAAGTTTCTGGCTGAAGCAACGTCTCTGCAATTTTACTTGGTAAGCAAGAGAGCTGGGTTGCTGCCCAACGCGTCTGATATTGCATCAGGCAGACCTGGCCCCAAGGTGCAATACCCGCAGCTCATTTCTGCCATTTCAAACACAAGACAACGTTGTGCAAAAGCCAGACACTGAAGCTGTTCCTTTAGTTCTTGCCTGTTCTGCTGTGCTGAACTCAGGTGATATAATTCACCTGCTCCCCTCATATATTTGCTACGAAGGAATAAAATGCCATTCCCAAGAGCTGCTGGAGTCAGGCTGTCCTGGAATTCATGGCAGGGACCCTACTTTCTCATAGCACTATAATGTACCAGGATGAAGATTTGTAGCAGAATAGGATGCACTCAGAGAGAGAAATAAATGATGTTAAATTTAATGATTGTGTGATATACCCTCGCTTTCCAAATTTTCAATAAAAACCTTTAAAAATTATTATAAATGCTTTTCAAATATTATTGGGTTAACCTGGACTGTTAGTATCCAGGAAAGCAGTGCAAGTCATCTGGAACTTCATAGCCAGACCTTTTGATGTAACAGAAAGGCAATATTTCTCTTTCTAACCACCTAATCCATACAAGAAAAAATGACTGAGAGAAAGACTCAATTTATTTCCCACAAACCAGTAACAGCTACCTCTCTTTGCTTACCTCCCACTGCATCTGCTTTGATGAAATAATTGCATTCATTCTTGCTGAAATGTTAGCATGAAATAATTAATATTTGCATTTAAAGCAATGTGTGTTTGAGCATCATAGTTAATACTATCTTAAGGTGGAAGATGTTATTTTATTCACTGTTTCTGGCAGCCCAAGGTTGTACATAGAGCTGAAGTTTATTAAGTTGCTCTTCCAATTGTAAGCAATAAAAAATGCTTTGGTTTTGCAAGACAAATAGTGAACTTGGGGTACCATTATTTAGTAGCTTTTAAAGATTGACAGCAAGGTAGCAATTGCTCTGTGGTATTATAGAGTTTTACAGGCTAACCTAGTATGTAATCATGTTTTTTGATGGATATGAAATAAGACTGAAAAGTATGGCAGCTTCTTCAGTGAGGCTTATTCCTTTTTTTCTTGATATACAGTTTTGTGGAGTGGGAGTGGGAAAGAAGGTAGAGTGAATGGGAATCCCTGGGGAATTTTTAAGGCTGAATGGAAGGAGAACAATTCTGATGGGTTTGATAGGAGAACGACTGGCTTCTTCACTTGTGTGATTGCCTCTGGCTTTTGTATTTAAGAGGCAGTAAAACTTCATCGATGGGCAAGAAAGATGCTTTGGAGCAATAAAGATTGAAGGTTAATGAAAATGAGAGGTACCTTAAGTAAATGAGGAAAGCCTGTGGGAAAGGCCAGAGTGGCTGGAGCAATATTCAAGTGAACAAAATAAATCTGGGAGATGGGGAGAAAGAGAATTGGTGTGATGGGATTGATAACATTTTTGTTCCCACAGTCTTTGGGATTTATTCACTGCTTTGTCTTTATGCATATAAACATACCTCCCACCAGCCTGGGTTGAGCGTACCTGACTCCACTTACTACATTAAATTTTTCTCCATAGTCACCAAAACTTTTTGAGAAAAATACTCTAAATTACAACCCAAGATAACTTAAATGGGTTTCTGTTAAAGTGGAGAGAGCCTTAAGTAAGCAAATTGAATATTAAATCCATATCCACACAGCTGTCTAGCCTTTTGGCTTTCTTTTTCCTCAGGCAACCCTGGACTAGCCTGGGAGATTTTACTGACTTCAAATGCATTAAATATATTGATCTGCAGAAAGCTTTGGCGTCAGGCTGTCTGTAGCCTGTGTCATGTTGTTGGAAAGGAAATGCTTTTGCCTCTGTCTACAGAAGAAACAAAATGAAAAACATTATCAGGGTTTCAAATCACTGTGGAAGCTGGAGAGGCCAGGGGAATTGGCTAATAGCAGCTGTATTGCAATTAATGGGGAAGAGCTCGGCTAAGAGCAGCAATGATTCTTTTTAGCATCTCAGAAAACTTTAAACAGTGTATTTTTGGAAAAAATTATTTGTTCAGAAATAACTTATATAGTCAGTATATACCTTCTCACCAGGGTCAGCAGCATTTTGGAGGGGATACTTTACTTGTCCTTTCCCATTTATAACATCATGATCTTTCTTCATAATGGGGTTCCATTGATATCCATACAGCCTTCACCGAGTTCTGCACTAGCTTCAAGCTGTGAGGGGATCATATAAAGCCACTTAGTTTTGCCTCCTATTTTTCTTTACTTTTTCAATAAGTTGCTTAGGTTCAGTGATTTGCTCCCATGAGTCTCTTAGTGCTTAATCAGGTGAGAGGTTAGCTATGCTAATACTGCTCCCCTTGCAATAACAACTCATGTGAATTGTCCTCCATCATCTTCTCATAAGAGCACTAAGTCCAGGCTCCAGCTACAACAGGGATTGAATGGTTGTAGTTTTTCTGTCATAGAGTTTAACTGAAAAAAATGTAACTTTGGTCACTGAAACCAATCTGGGTTCATCAAAAATAGTTAGAGGATATGACTGCTGCCCTGAATCAATTCCTACTCCATTGAATAATAACTTTTTTTCCCTCAGTAATTGCCTGAAGAAACTTTTCCTTTAATCACATCCAAATAGGACTTTCAAACACCTTTTGCTGCACTGCATAAACACATCCCCTTACAGTATCCATCATTTTAACACCACACACTACACAAATCTCCCCTGCCCCCACCAGCACCAACCCACATTTCCCTGGACCCATCACACTCCTTTCTTCCCTGCCAGACAGCACTGAGCTACTTACTACACTTTGCTGTACAGGACACCTTCTACCGCTGTTACCAGCAACCCTTGCACATGCATCTCCCTAACATGCAGGTTTCATGCAGCCACAGGTGTTTCAAGTCCCTGCCTCTTCCCTCCTGAATGTAGTGTAAAATGATGCAATGGGGAGTGCAAAAGGAGTGGCAGTGGCATGGCAGCCCTCTCCTGAGCTAGCCACATTGGATTTGAGAATTTAGGCATGCTTGTGGGTGCTGCCTGCTCTTTAGAGAGGGGAGTTGGTCTGAGTTTTGTTTTTAAAATGTTGTTTATGAATGTTCATCCATTTTTTTTCTAAAACCTTTCTGTATTTCCACTCTTACGGTAGTTCACACCTCAGTGCAGACATTGCAGCTGTTTTATATGCTTTTTGTTTTACTTAGGTAACATATACTCTCATTAAGTGATTACAGGCTTCCCTAGAAAATGTCTTTAGGGATCCATTTTTCTGAGTGTCAGTGCCACCTCCACAGCTGCTGCTGTTTTGCTTTCTTAATTTTGATATTCAATTAACCTCCCAAAGAGGAGAAGAGCCTTCCTGTAAGGCCCAGGTGAAAACTGTCTTCTCGTTACAGCCAGTTCTTAGCTGGTGCCTACCAGCCAGTACTAGAGTTCATCTTGCTGTGGATTTGTGCTAGAGTGAGAGCAAACTCTTCTGGTGAGATAAACCTGCCTTGCAAATGGAAGTAAGATCTCTTTCCTAGATTGTATCTTGTTGTTAGTTATCATAAATATGTAAAATAATCTTTCATTTCCTAAAGGAAGTGTTTTGCCAGAGTAATTTATTTGTGTTATTCTTCACCCTTGAAATGCAATTTTGTATAGTGCATTGTGTAGCTATTTAGTATCCTCTCTGTCCTTAAATTAGGAGTATAGGATCGGAAGGGACCTCCTGAGTCCTCCTGTCTTTCCTCTTGCCATCACAGCTGCTGTAGTATATAAATCCCCTTTAGAAGGCTGTTATTGTCTATCTAAAATTTAGCAGGGGTCTTTACCCTGTTATAGGCTGGTTGTTCCCCAGCTGAGCTCCTGTGAAAATTAGAAGCCTTCTAATTTTTGGCTAAGGCAAGTTCAAAGCTAGTTTATTTGTCTTACTGCCAATATTGTCCTTTACCTTAAATGGTTTTGCCTTTCTGTTGCCTGTGAAACTTTCTCAGGCTTTATTTTTGTGAGAGTTAACAAACTAAGGCCTTTGAAATGTGTCTTTTCAGGTCAATGGTGTCGAGGGTTGGGTTTTGTTGTTGTTTTGCTATTTTGATTAGGTGTTCTCTCTATTTTCTCCACTTTTTTTTAATTGTTCTTGTTTTAGGATGTGTAAAAACTATGATCACTCAGCATTTCAAATGATTTTTCCATCAGTTTCTACAGGATTGATGTTTCCTTATGTAAACACATTTCTTGATATATCTTGGGCTCTCCTACAGAGAGAGAGCTTATTGATATCTTGTAGGCATCTTGAGTAAGATGAATCTCCCCTGGCTTTGTATATCTGTGTCTGAACTAGTTACCTTGGGCTGTTTGTATAGTCAATGGAGAAAAATAGGTGGAGCTATGGTGAGATTAATCTGACCTATTTTAGGCATCTAATTTAAGATGAAAGGAATCGCACCCAAAATCTTTGAGAATCATGGAAGCCTGAGGTGGCTTGCATTGATGAGAATTTCTGCATTTAATCAGAATAATCCTACTCCTTCTCACTGACAAATTAGCTTCTGGTTTATAGTGGTAATTCTTGTTACTGAGTGCATGTCCTTGTGTATATAATGGGAACACACTAGAATATAATGGTTCTGCTTCTCGGTTCCTAATGTATGTTATCAAATGATGAAGACAAAAGCTAAGACCTGCTGTAGACATGCTTGTACAAAATGGACCTATTTTCTATCTGTTTCTGGAATAATAGACACGGAGGGCTGATTCTGCGCTTAATTTTGCAAAATGTGTGGATTTCTGAACTGTCTCCAAGACTTGAAGGCAGAAGCTTATTGTTGGCAAAGCAAGAGTCTCTCAGACAAAGATGCTTTTTTTTTTTTTTTTTTTTTTTTTAAGCTACTTAAAGCTGTTAGATGTCAGACAGGGCAGTGGTACTTTTTGGCTGCTACCAAGGAATAGGAAGGGAGACGGAGGACCTCAGACAGTGTAAAACTTTCTTTTTAATGGTTTGAATAACGCTATCTGCAATCTGACCTACTAGTTAATATTCAAATAATATCATTGAGGACCTAGAGTAGATCAAGAATTTTCAAGGTTGGTCAGTGCTACATAGACTGTGAGGGAAGTACAAAAGTGTTCAAAACGCTTGCAGGCCTTTCAATCTTGTGCTAAAGCCAAGGATCAGCTTGGGCTTGTATCGATTTAATATTCTTAGTCAATCTCTTTTTTAAGGAGGCACCAATGTCTGTAAAGGCTTGCTGAATGATAGTTATTCAGAATTATTTGTAACAGCCTATTTGGAAATGCTTCACAGTTGTCTACAAGCTTTGTAAGCAATATCTCAGGAAACATACTCAAAGCTAGTACAAGGCTATCAAAAAGTGGCTCCTCCAACACATATACTGGTGGTCAGTGATGATCATAAGAGTTAATGAGTCTACTCGTACTTAAAAACATACACGCACACACCCATGCATCCCCCAAGTGGAATTCCTCACCCAGAATGACTGGTCCTCAAATGAAGGAATGTTAGTCCTTCTGGGCTGGAGGGCAGTGCAGGCTGGGGAAACACTTTCCACTTTGCTGGGGAAGAAGGGAAGCATGTTCCTTCGTTTGCAGACAGTGTCTGTTCAGAGCTGCTCAGAGAGGTAAGATGGGTAAGAAGAGCGAACGCAGCTGAGGCAGTCCAAAGCCTTTGGATGAGCTGGTGCTTTGTGTGGGCCAGGGTGGGTTAGACACTTGTGTTACTGCTGTGAAATGTAAAGGGAATTAAATTCCATAGACAATATTGAAAGAGGTTTGGATTAGGTATTATGTCTTGCTCACACCATCCCATGTAAATGGAAGTCCCACTTGTAGGTTCATCTGCCAAGGCAGAAAATGAACTGTATAGCTTTTATGTGTTGTCACTTTATAGATTTTGAAATATTGATTTGTTTACTTTCATGGCATAGTTGCACTCTCTGAAATGATTGATAACATTCATCTAGTTTACATCTGCCGATATGATGGCTGTGCATCACCTTGATGGTTTATGAATGGGCAAAACCAGTTTTATTACTGAGTCATTCTTACTCACAAGTCACTCTCTGCTGTTTGACTTGGCACGCATGGGCTTCACCGTACAGTTGTGCTTTTGTGGGGGCAGAGTTGATGGATGCTGTCTAGAGTCTGTGTTCCCATTGAGAAGCAGCTGCAAGAGCCTTTTGATGTCGCTGCAGAATTTCTCTACTTCTTTATCCTTGCAGTTGCTCCTATGGTTGTAGGACTGAGGAATTAATTTTAGGGCAGTGCAGCTCATCTAATACTGTATGTTCCTGCTCGATTTGTAGACCTTGTATAGGATCTTCTACTTAATTAACAGCACTGCCCTATGTAGTCTAACAATGCTGTTCCCAATTCCTGTCACTCTTTTCACTATCAATCATATCACACTTCATTATTGCTTCATATCACACTTTTCACTATCATTCCATTGCCAGCTTACTTGAAGACTTTTGTAAGCCAACTATGAATGATGAGAGCTCACTTACTTTCTTTTTCATTTGGCTGTACCTGCTGTCATGGCATGAAAGCTTTATGGGTTGCCAGAGAGCAATAGTTTAGCCTGTTTGCTGGAGAGCAACTGTTTAGGGATTCCACAGTGCTATTATTGTGTGTGTGTTTTTTGGTGTGGTGGTTTGTTTTTTTTTTTTTACCTTGGGAATAATGGCTGTTGTGATTACGAGTACTGTAAGGGTTGGTGTTTCACAGGACCATAATGCTGGTGTTATCCACCTCTTCTCCAGTATCATCTGCTGTTGCAGTCTAAGGATCACCATTGGTCTTTAGAAGACTACCTTTGGGGTTTGTACTTGGTGATAAGGAGTTGACCTTGATGCCCTTTCCAGACCTAGAATACCGTGTACTGGCTTTGTTTTGCTGCAAGCACATAATTCTTGAAAGGAAGCAGGGTTTAATAGTGAAGTTGTGGGGTATGTTTTAAAACTAGGTCTGATCTAAGGGTCATGCTACTCATTGTGAGTCCAACTTATAATTGCTGGTTTGTGTGACGCTCTCTTAAACAGCAAAGGTGAAATACTTTCCTTGTTCTATGTAGACCAAGCCTCATCAGTAACCCCTTCTCCTGTGGTATGACAAATGGGGCTTCCCCCTTGCCCCTGTGAACAGGGTAGACAGCTTGTATCTGGAAAAGGAAATTGAATACTCTCAAATCTGAAATACCTCAGGATGTACTTATCTAGGTACTATAGTACTGCTTCATTTCAAACCATTTTAAAAATTTAAAATCTTCTCCACGAGTTACATGTGTAGTAAGCGTTAGTTCAGAATCCTGTGTCTGTATACACACACTTGAAAATACAGGCTGGATATGCAGACTGATACATCTGCAGTTACTTAAAGTTCTCAAGACATTGAGTCTGACCATGTAAGCTGCTTTCTTTGATCCTCTAGCAGTTTTCCCCAAATGACATGTTCTGTTTCTCTTGTGGACTGATTTTTCTCAGTTCTTGGCTTGCTGGGGAGCTGCTGATCCTCCTCAGGCAGTACTTGGGACAATACGAAAACTAATGCAGCTAGGGAAGAGAAAGGAGGCCGATCCACACAGTCGTTCCTTTAAAAAATACAGGTTAATATCTAAACTGAAAGATGAGGGTAAGGAGCAAAGATGCCTACTTCAGTTATAAAATGTTTTGACTCCTGAAGTATTTAAGTTATGAATTTAAGGAGATATAATAGTCAGAAAACCTACTTGAAATCGGGTCTTTTCAGATATTTTACAGAGGAGCAGTGTGGATGATTCTAGTTCAGCTTTATGAAACCTTTAGAGGTTTTGAAACTTGTGTTTTTCTCTGAGCACAAAATGACACCTTTGAACAGTGCAAAATCAGTTCATGTCTACATACAAAAGGTCTATTTTCAGTCTTGAGTCCAGTTGATTAGAGTTTTGGAGCTGTGAAAGCTGTTGGACAAAATATTATTATATTACTGAAGGATTTAAGTTTTTAGAAAACAGTATGTTTGACAGAATATTTATTACAAAATTTCTACCTAGAACCTTGTGGTTATAAGACCAACTAATTGTCTAATATTAGACAATATTACACAATTACTGTGGACAATAGCATGTTGTTAGAATTTTATCATCATATAGTCTAATCAGACTATACTAATCAGATTTATTTTTAATTGGTTTACAAATGTAAACAAGTGTTAATCCCCCTTTTTTCCTTTTTTTCCTTGTTGTTCCCCAAGTATGCTGGAAACAAATTTGTGAAAGAAAGCACTCTTTTGCTCTTTGATATCCAGGCTGACACTTTAAAAGCCGATTTAACTTTTTTAAATGGAATTAGTAGTAGTAGTAAACTGCACATCAGTCTCACAGCTGAGAACAGTATAAGTTCCTTGTTTAAAAGGTTCATTAGATAATTAGTAGTAAGAAAAAAATCAGAACACTAATATTAAAGTAGAATATAAGTTTTGGTTTAATTGTAGTACATGAAACTACTATGTGTACTGTCTTACATTTCTGAGGGATCACCATGTGAAAGACTGTTTATAAATTGTGATATGACTATTGATAAACTTTAACACATAGAGCTTGATAATATGTAGGAAGAATAATCTCCTCAAGATGGATTGGAGTACGGGACCTATCTATGAAAACTTCCTAGCAAGCATAGTACTTTCTCATGAAAATATATGTGCTGTTTGCTTGTTGTAATCAAGGTAATCCCATGTTTGAAAATGATAAATGAAGATTTTGTTGGAATAAAAATACAAGATATTTGCTAGAATGTGCATACTTTGAGGGGAAAAGATTTAAATACAATATATTAGATAGGTGCTTCTGTAAGAATGTGGGAGATGTCATCAGGACGTCATCAGTGTACATTTAGGACAAGAGGAAATGGCCTCAAGTTGCGTTAGGGGAGGTTTAGATTGGACATGAGGAAAAATTTCTTTCCTGAAAGAGTGGTTAAACATTGGAACAGGCTGCCCGGGGAAGTGGTTGAGTCCCCATCCCTGGAAGTATTTAAAAGATGTGTAGATGAGGCGCTTAGGGACATGGTTTAGTGGACATGGTGGTGTTGGGTCGATGGTTGGACTCGATGATCTTAGAGGTCTTTTCCAACCTCAATGATTCTATGATCATATAAAAGCCTCTAAAGTGAGGCTCTTCAGCAGCAAGTCAAAGGACCACATTCATATTGCAGGATTGGCCCATATGATCCATTGGACTTCCACCTCTCTTTTCCATGCCCCAAACAACAATTTGCTGTGAGGTCCCAATGAGTTTAGTGGCAGAGGGCCATCAATTTAGGATGATCGTGACTGGATTGGGCTGGGAAAGAAAAAAAGAAAAGATGAAGAGTCATATCCTTCTGTTTTATTTCCTCTGCTGTTTTCCTCCACAAACCTCCCTATCGCCACCAGCACCTTGGATCTCCTGCAGTGCCTTCCTCTGCTTCCTCTGCATGACATCTGCAGTAGCTGAAGCAAGACCTAATGCAGGAGGAGATTTGGTGTAGGAGTCCAGTAAAGGAGGTTTTAGACCGTGTACCCACTCCATTTCTTCCAGCTGTGCTGGGTTACAGGGATGCTTTCACTGGCTGCTATAGGCAAAGTCTCTGACATGGCTAGCATGAGACCAGTATGGTAGGAGTAAAGGAAGGATGGAGAAAAGAACCCTGAAGTGGAGCACTCCAGCTTCTCATCTCTTGCTTGATAAGTGGACTGGGATACTCCATGTGGTGGGAGCAGGGATATAGAGGAAGCAGAGATCAAAGTTGCAAACGTGGAGGCATGTTGAGCCAGGGCACTAGGAATGAACTTGTGAACTTCTCCGGTGTCAGACTAGTACATGTCTCACTTACTTTGTTTTATCTGATCCTTCAGACTGTAATCTCTCTGGATCTGCATTTTTAATAACTTTTCTACAACTCTATTTGGAGTCCTTTTTTCTTACAGTCCTACATACACTATTGTAGTAAACAAGAACCGCAATTTTTGCATTCTTTATTCAGAGCTAAAATATTTTCTGTGTTCTATTTGAACCTTAAGGTGTATTTTGGATAGACTCAGGCAATTAGTTGGACTCAGTTTTTTGCTGATTAAAATAAAAAATTGTCTGAGTGCAGAGAAAAGCTAGTCATGTAATAAATTTCTTCTAAGGTTTTTTACAATTTCTTTTGTTAGATGTGTGAACAAAATATTTTCCAGCCTTCTCCTTCTGTTTCCCATTACCATGCAAGACTACACTTTGCAGCTGTTCTGTAGCTTTCTGTGGAGAATTTGTCCAGTTCTGTGTGACACAGGATATAGTAGTCTGACCATTGCTGGAGTGCTCATATAAATTCAAAATATTCTTCAATTTCTAAGACAATAAAAAAAACCCCCTCACTTCAAACTTCTGAAGCCTGATGCAGCATAATGTTTATATGTGGATTTCTGAGCCATGGAATATGGCTCAGCTGGTGCATATGTTGGTGTTAGCACAGGTCAAATGTGTTTTCTGGAGGTTCACAACCTGCATGTGTTCTCACCTGCATCAGCCAAAACCATACCTCCACAAACAAAAACTGTGGTGCTTCCCTGTTCCTTCGGAAGCTCTGTGACCATCGCTGCAGGAACCATAGTTCTTTTTTGTCAATGCACAAGAAAAAGTGGTATTTGGGGAAGGTATACATACCAGGCAGGGGAAGGTTAGTACCAGGCTTCTGCTGCATTAAACACAGCATGCCGTTCTTTGTGTAAAAGAAATCTTTTCTATCAGTACCAGGTCTTGGTGACCCTAGTAATCTTGATTTTTTTTTTTTTACTCATAAATGTTGTTGTATGAAAAGTCCTAAGTTGTATGGTCTGATCCCATATCAGTTTTTAATTTCAAAACCTGATTTTTTAGGAATGCTACTTAAATGACAGTCTGCTGAACAGAAACAAATTAGCATTGCTTTGCTAGGAGGAAGGAAAGCATTGATACCTCCATTGCTCTGATGTAGCACCAAAAGCCACCTTTTGCTCTTAAAATTGGAAGTGTAAAGCTTTTCCAGCTACAAAAGATGACTCTGAAGTTTTGGCATCTTTGTTTCATGTTTGTACAGCATCAAATACAATAGGGTCCTGGCCTGTGATTAGGACTTCCAAATGCTGTCATGTATCAACAAAAATGGTTCTAAGTGGAAATTTCAAAACTAGCTGTGACTTGGTCTTATTCCTAATGGCACGGCTTATTGAAAGTTTATCCTGTGTTTTTGAAAGATATCTGTGTGATCCTAATATTGCTTAGATCATAACTATTAATGACTAGCTCAATGCCAGTCAGCAGACCTAAAGCACGGGAGACCTTTTATGAGAGCAGGCTTTCTGTTCAGTTAGTCCAAAAAGACAGTCTTGGGTCTTTTCTCAAACTAACTGCTACCGGTTTCCCTCCACTGAGGGAATGATTCTTAGTTTTCTAATAAATAAGTATGAAATGATTTTTTTTGAAGATGTAAGTTGCATCCACGCTGCCACAATCTTTGCTTTTTCAATGAGTAGCTTGGGAGATGAGAGAAAACCTGTTAAAATTTACTACAGATTTCCCAAAAGACCCTGGAACAAGACATAAGGAGAAACAAGTAGATTCACTACAACCTTAGATAACAGAGCAACTCTTACAAAGTATACAGACAGGTTGCATTTGGGGATGAGGGGGTAGGTGTTCTGGGTTTTTTGTTTTTTAACAGATGCTATATAGGATACTTCAAGGCCCCAACAGGCAGTTCACATTTCTCTTTTTGTTCCTATTCTGAAGTACCAGGAAAACAATTTTAATCTCTTCTCGCTTCCGTTCTGGTGTTATAACATATTTCCTGGTCATCTTCTGAGACAAATGTAACAAGTCTTAACACATAGCTATTAAACATTCTAAGACTGTGAAATAGCTGTTCCTGCCTGTCCATTAGCAGCCTCGTAATAAAGTATCTTTTAACTACAAAATCTGTCAAAGGTATATGAAAGTCCTCACATTCTGTATTTTCCCATTCTGCTCCCTGTTAAGCCTCGAATGTACAAAACAACAATGTCAACTGTTACTCTAGATTCATGCATGCACAACTGAGAGTGTAATAGAATCCTCTTTTTATGGTTTCATCCTGGGACTCAATTAATACAACCTTTGCTGTTCAATACTAATTTTGATACTTGTCCAGGATGAGATCTAGAATCCAGATGCTGTTTCAATCATGTCTTGTACTTGGTAGTATAAATTATTATTGACTTTCGTTTAAGCTTAGAATTTGTTCCACCTTGCACTGTTTAAAACCTATCCCCCCTGCAAGATCTGTTCTGCGCTTGTGCACAGCACATCTTTTACTGCATGCATGTGATGGAGAACTTATTTTTAGGCCATTAATCTGTATAATGTAATTCATGTGACTTCTTGAGTGAAATCACCTTTCTATAAATTGTGTCATTTTGGGGAGAGGAAACATTCTAATGTTAGTTTGAGGCTTTTTTACTGGTAGGTTTTCCCTTCTATTAATTCTGCTACAGAGATGATGTGATTTTAAGGCAGTAGGGATGAGAAACTTAGTCCTGCTATATCTTCAAACACATGCATATTCTTCTTTTACTTAATTTAAACATCTTCCTAAGAAACATGGTCCATTAAAAATAAATCTCTAGTAGATGTGAAAGTGTCTGGTAGCTTTTTTTTAAATTGAAGATCAGAAGACTCTTTTTTTTTTTTTTTTTTTTTTTCATCCTGCATCTTCTGGTTGGTTCTACATTAGAGGCTGGTGAGGGGTCTGGAGAACAAGTCTTCTGAGGAGCGGCTGAGGGAACTGGGGTTGTTTAGCCTGGAGAAAAGGAGGCTGAGGGGAGACCTCATTGCTCTCTACAACTACCTGAAAGGAGGTTGTAGCGAGGTGGGTGTTGGTCTCTTCTCCCAAGTAACTAGCTATAGGATGAGAGGAAAGAGCCTCAGGCTGTGCCAGGGGAGGTTTAGATTGGACATGAGGAAAAATTTCTTTACTGAAAGAGTGGTGAAACATTGGACCAGGCTGCCCAGGGAAGTGGTTGAGTCCCCATCCCTGGAGGTATTTAAAAGATGTGTAGATGAGGCGCTTAGGGACATGGTTTAGTGGGCATGGTGGCGTTGGGTCGATGGTTGGACTCGATGATCTTAGAGGTCTTTTCCAACCTCAATGATTCTATGATTCAGATCCACAGTTGATGTTTTATTACAATGCTTTGGTTCCTACAGGCAAGCTAAACAGTTGTCCTCAAAGTTATCTCCAAATTTTCTTGCTTTCTGTTCTCTTCTGCCTTTATAATCAAGAAACAAGATACTCATTGAAAATCTCCAAGGAGAATCTTTATTTTACTATTAATCCCCATTCCAGGAAGCTTTAAAGCAGTGTTCCCTTGCTGTTTTGTAAGGGAATAATGTGAGTATTACTGAAACCAAATACAAGGTTAACCTGAATTGAATTTCTCAAGTCAGTGTTCCTGTAGTAAATGGAATAAATCCATGGTACATCTTTGTCTTTTCCTAACTCATTGTTTAAGATGTTGTGCGGAGTGGGGTGCTGTTGTTTACAAAGCAAGTGTTTTATTCGTAGTTTATTTGGGGAACTTGTAGAGCCATACCACTACACAGACTCTTCCCTCCTCTCCCTGGCAGTAGCTGTATCTGCTGTAGTCAGATGTGCAGCACTGCTGCACCTGCAGAGATCGGAGCCATCTGCTCTGTGTCAGTTGGACATACCATCATTTCTTAAAAAATTAGGTGGGCTTAACAGCAATTTTAAGATACAGTATTTAACATAGGCTGCAGGGAAAATAGGTTTCATACTGTGATTTCTACATACATTTTTGACTCCTTTATAACCACAGCAGCCAATTACTTCTCTAGTAAACTTGGCATAAACTGTGCAGTAAAAGAACAAGTGTGTGCTCCTCGCACAAACAGAAAAGAAAGAAAAAGCCTGGCTTTTACCCCCTCCCTTTCCTTCCTCATTATTCTTGAAGGGCTTAGCCCTAGAGTAACAGCCTGATATCTGCCCCCAGCTCTGAGCACAAGGCCTGGGTTGGGGTTCAGTGGGATTACATCCCTCCTGTGACTTGTATCTTCCTCTCCTTACCTCCCCTCTAGCAGGTATGTGGTGTCAGGTGTTTTATGGCCCTACAATAACATTCTCGCTGATTAACAGAGTATTTGTTTCCATCTCAAACAGGGAGAAAAATGTCAGGTTCTTAACACTGTGACATCACAATATCTGGAAAAGTAATTTCAGATCACTTTAGGGAGTGTAACTTCTTGACGAATTGCAGCTTGGGTACTTGTAGAATATAAGACAAACCAACATTAGACTATGAAGAAGAAAATTAATAGTGCTGATGCTGTAGGTTTTTTACTGTTATTAGAAATAAATTATTTGGAAACATTTCCAGAAAAGGATAGATCAGTTTTGATTCTGCTCCTGTGGTGTTGTAGCTCCAGTGATTAAACATTGAATATTCGCTCTTGTTTATTCCAGAACTGTGCAGTGAATTAGACTCAATGTGTTCTGAACTGTGGCATGCATTGGAAGTAACTCCTGTGACTTTCTTCTAACTTTGATGCATTTAATGTGGTTAATAAGGTATTCATAGAGTTCTCTTATTTGCCCCGTCTGGCCCTAACCCCGAATTAAACATCTAGGTCTCTTTTTTATGATATTGTTTAAAGTAATTTAGCAAGCTTATGCTGATACTAGTTAGACCTCCACTCACACAGAACCTCACAAAACAGTTGAGGCTGGAAGGAACTTCTTGAGATCATCTGGTCCAATCCTCTTCCTCAAGCAAGGTCAGCTAGAGCAGGCTGCCGAGGACCAGCTGACAATGCTCTTAAAGCAGGCCAAGATGCTGTTAGACTTCTTTGCAGTAAGGGTATACTGCTGGCTTATGGTCAGCTTGTGGTCCACCAGGACCCCAAGGTTGTCCTCTGCAAAACTGCTTTCCAGCCACTTGGTCCCCAGCATGTACTGATGTTTGGGGTTATTCCTCCCTAGATATAGGACTTTTATACCTCCCCTTGTTGAAGGTAATGAGATTCCTCTCCGTCCGTTTCTCCAGCCTGCCCAGGTCCTGCTGAATGGCAGCACACCCATCTGGTGTATTGGTCACTCCTCTGAGTTTTGTATTGTCTACAAGCTTGCTGAGATGACACTCAGTTTTGTCATCCAGGGTATTAATGAAGGTGTTAACAGTATTGGCCCCAGCATACACCACTGGTGACTTGCCTCCAGCTGGACTTTGTGCTACTCATCATAACCCTCTGGGCCTGGCGGTTCAGCCAGTTTCCAGTCTACCTCACTGCCTACTTATCCAACCCGTACTTTGTCAGCTTGTCTGAGGATGTTATAGGAGGCAGTGTCAAAAGCCTTACTAAGGTCAAGGTAAACAACATCTACTGCTCTAATGAAATCCACCAAGCTGATCACCTAATTGTAGAAGGTGATGAGGTTGGTTAAGCACGATTTCCCCTTTGTAAATCCATGCTGAGCACTCCTGACCACCTTCTTGCCCTTCATGTGTTTGGAAATGGTTTCCAAGATAAATTGCTCTATCACCTTCCCAGGGACTAAGGTGAAGCTGACTAGCCTGAGTCCAAGTCCACTCCCAAGTGTGTTAAATAATTCCTCCTGTACACAAAGCACAGATCACACCAAGTCCTTTGATTTAAAATAAGAGTAATAACTGTTGAGTATTTAAGTGTAGTGACTCATGTTTTTCAGGGTGGATCGTTATGCTCTGGGATGCAGCACTGTGGGCTGATCTAGTTTGGCAGCAGGGAGGCACTCCACCGAAGGGAATTTTGGTGGTTCCTAGCATTTGCAAGCATATATGAGAAGTAGGCAGACTTCATCTATGATAAAAGGCATTTCTGTCTTCATTATGGCATATTCTTCCTCCAAGAAAAAAAAATGGCAACAGGTTGTTCTGACCCTCCTGCCCTATCTGTTGTTACCTCTAAGTGTGCACACTACCATTGCTGCAGAGGTGGCATGGGTCAGTGAGGTCTTCTCACTCCCTCTTTGTTCTAGGCTCTCGCACATCTCAGTCTTGAATGTTTTCTGCAACTCTAATTTGCAGGTTGATGTACTTGAAGGCAGCTACACTTGAAATGGAGCACTGTGCCTTGTTATAATTCATTTCTAGCCCGTTGTAGCTGTTCCTGATCTTAAAAAATATGGAATTGAGGTCTTCCGGTGAATTGTGTTCCTTATACAATGTGGGGGGGAGGAGGGGGGACAAGAAGCTTTTTAAGGCAGCTATTTCATCTGTCCTCAGTTTTACTGCAGCAGCATGTAAAATAAAATTTAAGAGGTCAGTAAACAACTCGGCAGTAATTGAGCAATTTAAACAAAAGCTTCTCCTCAATATTTGTTGCTTGGGAGGAGGACAGAGCCAGGGATCCATTGTTCAATGTGTTACCACAGTTGCCCCATTTTCAAAGAATCATGTTTAATAAGAATAGTAACTATTGCGGGACAATGGCGGGCTCTTCTCCCAGATCATTGATTGTTGAAACGTTGCCACTAATGAATCCTGTGTCCTCCAATGAATGCAAAAAGTGTGTGTATTGGGGGATTTACAAGTCTGAGTTGGTTATGTTCCACAGTATGAGGCTTTTTGACAATTTGGATCAGAAAGTTATGCTGCATGCAGCTAATGAAGGTACTGATTCATGTTATTTTTTCTTTAAGGCCTTTATGCGCTCTTTTCCTGACGTAAAAATCTTTTAAAATATTCAGTCTATGATAAAACTTACTTCCATTAGGGGAACTGCACTAATCTAGTGATGTGACTTATTTTATGCAAAAAACCCCTCCATATTAATTATTAGAAATCTGATTGTTTTGTTTGTACTACCTGATCAAGATTTGTTTTTATAGGCTATTGGACCATACTAAATTGTCTAACAGATGGATGGTAGATTAACAAAATACATGGATCTGAATTCTTCATCTATTTACATCTCATCTCCTGTGGTGATAAATTTCTAGAGTTACTGTTTAACTATTTTCAAGAAAAATCTAAAGGTCACTTTCAAATTCTGATTATAATTCCATTAGTTGGATAACACTTCTATAAGGAGTGAATTTACACCAATAACAGACATGAATTTTGGCACAATGCATCATATTTGCTCTCGTTATTTGGATGGAAAGACTAAAAGCATCATGGACTGAAGTAAATATCACAGTTCTTGGAAACAACCATACAAACTGTTCTCAATGAAATCAGAAATTCAGCAGCGTTTGACTCTTAAGGATTTTGGTCTGACCCTTACTGGCTGTTTCACAGACTCACAGTGCAAGTTTAGCATCATTCACATTGGTGCGCATGTGGAGGTGTGTGCATGTGGGGATGTGGGGCAGCATCAGCTGGAGCAGGGCTGAGCAGGGAGACAGCACCAGGATAGAGATGAGGGGGCTGTCAGCCAGGGCAGGCACTGCAGTGGCACCAAACCCAGACAGTGACCGTGCACAGCCCTCCTAATATCCTACAAGCACACCAGGCCTTCGTCTTCTCCACCCTCGGAGCACCGTGGGGCCCCGTGCAGAAGGACCAGTCAGTGACATGGGGGATGTCCAGAGCCATCGCTTTTGAATTGCTTTTTCACCTCTAGATTTTGAGGGAGCAAGTTTGGTGCAAAGTGCTGCTCAGGAGAGTAGTTAGTGCTGTTGCTTTATTCCATATACACATGCACACACATATATACTTTTTTAAATTTCATGCCTGCTGTTGTCTCTAGTGATTTGTTATATGACTGGAAAAGAGCGACATGATGTTCTTTCAGGATGGGAGTGGGGTTTTTTTTAAATATCTTTAGTGGTGGAACTTGTTGGTCCTTAATATGTACCATTTACAGTCTTTGTGCTTCTAGTCTATATAGAGTGATATAGGTGTGGTGGCTTGATATTGGTCAACAGCCACCCAGCCACTTATTTGCTCACTCTCCACTCCTGCAGAATGGGGAGAAAATAGAAGGAAGGCAAGAAGACTTGTGGATTGAGATAATGACAGTTTAACAGGGAAAGCAAAAGTTGTGTGTACAAGAAAAACAGGAGGAATTCATCCACTATTTCCCATCGCTAGGCAGATGTCCAGCCACTTCATGGGAAGCAGGACCTCAGCATGCATAATGGCTGCTTGGGAGGACAATTACCATAACTATGAATGTGTCCCCCCTTTCTCCTCCTTCCCATGAGCTTTTATTGCTGATCATGATGTCATACAGTATGGAAAATCCCTTTGATCAATTCAGGTCAGTTCTTCTGGCTGTGTCTCCTCCCAACCTCTTGCCCACTCCAGCCTACTCACTGGGGGATAGGGGTGCATAGAGCAGGAAAGAGAAAACCTTGCTGCTATGCAAGCAGTGTTCAGCAACAGCCAAAACATTGGTGTGTTATTAACACTGTTTTAGCCACAAATACAAAGCACAGCACAACATGGGCCACTATGAAGAAAGTTAACTCCATCCCAGTCAGACCCTGTGCAATCCCCACCCCTTATTCCATACCATTTGCATCATGCTCCAGTTCTATGTTATCTGGTATGTCTAAGTATCCTCTGACTGTCCTATTCATATATGGTTTCATTTCTATATCCTATTCACACTTTTCCACTTGCTTACTGTCGTGGCTTAACCCGAGCCAGCAACTAAGCACCCCACACAGCTGCTTGCTCACTCCCCCCTGGTAGGATGGGGGAGAGAATCGGAAGGGTAAAAGTGAGAAAACTCATGCGTTAAGATAAAGACAGTTTAATAGGTAAAGCAAAAACCGTGCATGCAAGCAAAGCAAACCAAGGAATTCATTCACTCCTTCCCATGGGCAGGCAGGTGTTCAGCCATCTCCAGGAAAGCAGGGCTCCATCATGCGTAATGGTTACTTGGGAAGACAAACGCCATCACTCTGAACATCCCCCCCCATTCCTTCTTCTTCCCCCAGCTTTTATATGCTGAGTGTGACATCATATGGTGTGGAATATCCCTTTGGTCAATTGGGGTCAGCTGTCCTGGCTGTGTCCCCTCCCAACTTCTTGTGCCCCCCCAGCCTTCTCACTGGTGGGGTGGGGTGAGAAGCAGAAAAGGCCTTGACGCTGTGCAAGCACTGCTCAGCAGTAATGAAAACATCCCTGTGTTATCAACACTGTTTCCAGCACAAATCCAAAACACAGCCCTGTACTAAATGCTAGGAAGAAAACTATCCCAGCTGAAACCAGCACACTTACCTAACCCACACTGTGTTACAACATTTGATTCTTCTATCCCATACCTTTTTTATTCTTTCCATTCTATTTCTTATGCCTGAATTTCCCTCTCACCAACACTTACAACTGATACTGCATGCTAAAACCATCTTTACATCCAACAGTCAGATTTAAATATTCTCATTAACCACTATCCTCTTTTCCTTGACATATATGCAGATATGATTTCCACATTCTATAGGGCCCTGTCAAATGTCCGTAAGAACAGCTGATGACTTGGGCTCCATCTGTCAAGGTCACTCGAAGACAAGAGAAGCGGCATGTTGGGTTTGCCGAGACTGGCTTGTGTTGGGTCATTACCATGCTTGCCCTGTTCCTTGTGAAGCTCATCCTCTGGTGTTTCAAGTGGTTCCTACTGTAGTACTTCCTATAACATTCAACTCAAATCATGGGTTGTTTTGCCTCAAAGTGAAATGTCCTTGAGGTACACACTGGATTTCCCCATCCTTCTGTGTTTTCCACCAAGTGTGCCTGGGTCATTGACAGAAGGGAATCCCAGGAATAGGTTTGGCTTTTCCCAAGGGAGGAGCAATCCTCGCTGCTTTTCCCAGCCAATTCCTACGTGCACTATGGGATCTTTATCTGTTCCCACAGTATGTAAGTGCTTCGTTTGGGCAGCTGCCTAGGATGGATGTCGCCTCCAGTAGCCTGAGGTTTTACACCTGAACAGCACTTAAATCTATGATTTGTTTAGTTAAAGCTGAAGAGAGAAGGCATAATAATTCCTTTTTCAGGCATCTGCCTCTGAAAGAAAGCTAGCAGTGGTCCAGAAAGGCAGCATCCAGTAGCACCACCTCTCAGCTGTCACTTGGCAAGGTTTGTGGGTTCCCAACCTAGACTAACCTAACAGTTAGTTAGGGAACTTGGGCTCCCTCCAAAAGACGTTTCAACATGGTCATAGTGGCTGAGACTGCTTTTTTGTTTGGAGCTGCAGCGTGATTTTGAACTGAATCCCCTCCTTGTACCCACTTATACCGCTTATTGGTTTGGTTCACAAAGTGGTTTTGGTGTGTACAAACAAGATTCCTTGAAGGAGGGCTGTACAGGAAACTTCTTTCCAAGTGTGGTTCAGCCTCTAATGGGGACAGAAGGTGTTGGTGGTCCCTTTCAAGAGCTTGTACCACTTCTGCATTGGGAACACCCATCCAGGGAACCAGGCAAAATGTAGTTTCAAGTAAGATACCCCAACTACAGATAGATGTAGTGTCTTCAGTGCAAATTGCTTTAATGTACTATTCTGTTTGGGTTGCATTAACTTCCTCGTTACTTTAAACAGAGCTAGTGAGCACTGCAGAGTTTGCCAGGAAGCTTAGCTGTTGGGATGGTCTACAAGTTGGGGCTTTTGGTCTGGGGAAGCAGCTTACTTTATGTAGATAAGCCCTCAGAGCTGCATTCAACTTTTTCCTGTGAAACACTCCAATCTGAGACCCACAGAGAAGTGAAGGGGTGCTGCATTGACAATTCTTACTTGTTAATTTCTGTGTGCAGATAATGTGCTCACTGCTGTGTGCCTTGGATGCTAATTGCGTGAATGTTGGACCCACTTGAACTAACTAATCACAATAAATCCAGAAGCAATGGCAATTATGCCATGGTTGGGTCTGATCGCTATTTACATACTGTTTTTTCATGTAGGAAAGGTAAGTCATGTTGAAATAGACCTACAGGTTTGCTCTATCTAATTCCTGAAGACAGGAGCCTGGAGAGGAGAAGGGATGCGTAAGCAATGCAAGAAGGGTTTTACTAGGGTGTGAGACTGTCGGGATGTGGTACAGCTCTGAAGGTCTCCCGGCATGAAGTGGTTGTTAAAGCTAACCCCTTTGAAAGGCAAAAATGTTTGTAGACTTGGAGGAGGGCCTGGCTGAGCATACAGTGTTGTGTGACCTGCCAAGGCACACAGTTTCTTACAGAGAAGGTGTTTACCTGAAGGAAAACCTACTTAATGTTCCTTCGTGTTAGTTCGAATGTAGGGGTGAGGGGTAGTGTTGAGAAATGTAACTCCGCAACCAGTGATGAACAAATCTGTACAATGCCTTTCTTCTGAAGGCTTTCTTTTGCCTGAGTGTGGGGCGCAGCACTGGGTGGCTGTAACGTGATCGCTGCGGCTCTGTCCTGGTGGCTGATGTGCTGCTGCATGCTGCACTAACCGTGTGAGGTAGGAAAACCCTGTGGCGAAACTCAATATGGAGAGAATTACAATAGCTCGTCTTTGTGGCTGCAGAGGCATGTGTTTTGCTGTTGTGAGGCTGTACAGGGATAAATAAGGGGACAACCTGTTTAAGCAACACAGCTGCATGAACTCTTTTCATGCTGTATCTGACACTGTGCCTTTTGGTGCAACAGCCAAGGTCAGAAACATTGCAAGGGTTCCTGAAGTGCCACGTTGCTTTCACACATCCAGAGCGGCAGGCACGCTGCTTCATGGCACGCTGCTTCATGTCACGTTTCCAGGGGCAGGGTGTCCCTCCACTGAGGATAGCTGTCTCTTGTTATACGGATGTGTTTTGGCCAAACAACTCTGTGGAAGTGGATCCAAGCCAAGCAGGTGGTTCAGCATAAGTAATATCTCATTTTTATACTAATATGCTGAAGATAATCTGAAAATGAGCATAGGTACAGGCCTTCTATGCTAAAAAGGCATATGAAATACTGTTTGTAATGGGAAGAGGGTATGTCTCTCCAGTGCCGTACATTCTCATTTTGTGGAAGGGAATTTCACAACCATCAATAAACGTTTTGAATAACATATAATCTAGTGCTTCAAAAAAAGATCTGTCATAACTGTGGTAGCCAATTTGATTGCAGTTTGCTTGTTTTTTAAATTTGAAATTAAAAAAAATATAGTTTCAGCTTTAAAAGAATCTGATTTCATCTTGGAATTGTTACTGAAATGGAAGAAACACTGGGACTTTCCACTGGCGTGCTCTTCTTCTCTTCCGTCCAGCTAAGTGTCTCCTCCCCTCCCAAGCAGGGTGTACATAGCACATTACAAGCAGGTAACTATTGCTGAGAGACCCAGACTGTTCACTCTCAGCTCGTGAATAGAGCCCAAAAGGGTGGATGGTGCTACAGAATTGCTCCCATCCACTGTCAGGCACAGTGTTATCATTAGTTTTGATTGACTTTGCTTTTTCTCAGGTCCTCTGAGATTCTTCCACATGTCTGACTGCTGTTGAGCAGAGAGCTGAACATATTTTTCCTGATCGCTGCCATGCTGAATCTGACCACTGATAGTATAAGCCCTTTTGCAATTCATTAAGTCCTTCCTTCCATTTCTTTTTTTTTTCCTCTCAATATTTTACATTTCATAAGCTACTTGTACATCTGTGTTGGCTCTTGTCAAGACGGCCTCCTCTGTTCCAGTATTTCTCATGTATGCTATGAAGGGGCAGGAGAAAATAAACAAAATCAAAGTCTAGAACAGTATAACGAACAGTTCTCTTATCTTTCCAAAATTTATTTTTTAGGTTTTGTGATACTCCGTGATGGTTAGGGGGGCTTGAGGCCCACAGCCTCACCTCATGCATGAAAACTTTTCATTGTTCAGACAGCTTGCTGTTAGACCATGGGGTCCCTTTCATTCCCACTGGGGGTGGGATTCGAGGAGGGAGGACTTACTAGTACAGTGCTCCAGAGAACAAATTGAGTGTATGAGGTCAAATATGGGTATCTGAAGAGGAGATAAATCATTCAATGCAGACACAATTTCCTATTTTTCCCCCATGTACAGCACAATGCACACTTTAGCATGGCCAGGTGATACTGAGCAGTTAATATAGACTGTTTTTACGCCTCTGTGCCTTGTGCCATCATTGCTACTCGATGCTTGTACCTGTGATATATGGAGGATTTACAGCCTTTGTATAAAGATGAATTTTATAGCTTGCTTTCCTCCGTGATGGTAGAAGCTCTTGGTATTGGTCATACTAATGATCCTTCAGTTCCTCAAGGCAGTTTGGAAGAACTAAAGGGCATAAATATCACAAGTGGATTCAGTTTTAACTATGCAAAAAATTGGTTCTCATTGAATGATATTGTGGTACTTTGAATAATTGTAGACTACGGATTGAATAGGAAAATATGGCTTACTTTGTACTGCAAGTGTAACTGGTCATCTGGGACTGAAATTTTTTCCAAGTGAAGAGTAAAAGATGCTGAGTAGATGTGTGGAAGTTTCAGCACTGAAATAGTCATTTGCTGAGGACAGAATAGGAAGTGAACATAGGAAAAGTACTGTATCTCTGTAAAGCCATTAAAGAGTAACCTTTCTTCTGTGCCTTACCACTTGGCCTAACCATTGATGGATGGAAATTGGTTTGCTCAGTTTTGCCTCTAAGTTGCCTCTTTAGTCCCTCCGCAGAAACTCCAGTATCAAACTTAACATTCTCAATATAAAATCCATTTTTATAGCCACTTGCTAATGCCTCTGCTCTTGCAAATCTCTTCTAGTTTCATTTGCTTTCTGTAAATGAATATTAAAAATGCAGTTTTGGTGTTGTGGAATTTGTAGATCTGTAATTTCCCATCTTCATCTTTGAACCTCAAGACTTATTTTAAAATAATAATAATATCATAATAAGTTGAAGTGGAATATTCTGTCTGTTCTCCAACTGCTGAGAAGAAAGAGAAAAAGATATTGCTTCTACTTGACTAGATAGGTGTGAAGTAAATTCAGACTGAACGTTTGGTGAATGATTTGTATGTTACTTGTAAACTCATACTGAATTGATTTAATAGTTTTGGCTCAGAAAAATTCCGGGTAGTGGAATTGTGGGTGGCTGGGGCTTTTTGTTTGTTTGTGGGTTTGTTTTGGGGTTTTGTTGTTTTTTAGTTTTGGGGTGGTTTTTTTCACCACAACCTGTGTTAGGATGATAACACTTCCTTCTTCTGAGGTATAGACATTAGCTGAAATGCTTCTTTTGCCTGAAAGGTCTGAATCCATGTCTGTCTTCTGACTTCTGCTACTGCAAGGATGGGATATTCTGAGCTGGGGTTATCTTTCCTGTTTTGCAGATCTGTTGCACTGAAAACCGAGATATTTATCAAACAAGACAGCAAGTGTTTATGTTGTCTGAGAAGATGAAGATTTTGATTCACACATCTGCTCCAGCGCATGTATAATAGCAAAATTAGGAACTCTGTGTTAAGTTTTATGCTACCCTAGAAAAGCTGGTATGCTAGCAGTGAGCTGTTCTCCTGGGATGCAATGGGTTTAACTTACCTTGGACTAAGGAAGTGCTCTGTGCAGTAGGATACTGGATAAAGGGAAATGACCACTACTTTCTACTTTTGTATTTATGTGCATCCTTCATTTTCTTCTAAGTGCTGAAAACCTGTATACTTAATTTTGGATTTGGTAGAAGCTTTCATTTGATCTGAATACAAACAAAAGCATTTTGAGGTTTTGTGCATTCATGTTTGGTTTTGTTCCATGGCCAAGCCAAGAAATGTTATCTGCGCAGCTTTACATTTGACTTTCTTTGCAGGGGCAGTGTTGGAGTATTATGTGGGAGATATGAAAACTCTCTCACTACTGTTTTTCACCACCAGCCAGTGTTACAGGAGATCTGAAGCTGCTATAACATGTCTGTTGGTTTTGTTTTGGTTTTGTGTTTATTTTTTTTCCAGAGTGGATCCAGCTGAGGTGTGGGACAGCTTCTGGGGCAAAAGGTGGCTGAGATCCGTGTTATATTAAGCACAAGGGCATGAACTTTAGGGTAACAATGATTTCATTACATTTTAAAAAAGACCTCATTGGACAGCTTGTCCAAGACATACTTCACGTACAAGGACAGGAAAATTATTGCATGATAAACCTCTAATACTCATCTTCAATTTACATTTTGGAATATACCATTGTAAGGAAAATGCCTAGAGTAACTATTTGTGAATGAAAATTTGCATTAGCCCTCAATTCTAAAGTGTAATCATCAAATTGCTGGTGAAATGATTTGCTGTCAGGGCTGCTTGCATAGACTCTGTCAGTTTGCCAAAGAGCCTTTAACTCTCTTGTTTTTAGAGCTCTTTGATTCCAAACTGTGCATGCTCAGAAAGAATGCGAAATAAGGACTTGTAAAGCAAAGTAATTTCTAGGTCAGAGGCACCCAGAACAAAAAGGACCCTTTTGTCTTATTTTTCTGGCAAGATGCTGAATGGTAGCTGTGAAGCAGTTTGGGCTACTCTTTGGAAGCCTGAAGTATCTTTGAACTGGCTTCCGTGCATTGGGAATATAATAGACTTACAAAAGAGAATACAGCAATGCTGATGTGAATATCAGAGCAAAGAACTGCTTGAAGTTCACATTATACTCACTGAATGGTTCTCTCAATTTCAATGAAGAATTTTTGTTTCATGGAGATGTTACAGAGCTTTCTTCAACCCGACCCCCACCCCTTTGCAAATGCCACTTCATTTATGCAAGGGACTCCTGGTTATTAGTGGTGGCAGGAGACAGAGCAGAGAAGGACAACAACACTGGGTGGCTGTGAAAAACAAATACAGATAAAACAAACATATGCAAATAACACTATAAAAATACACAGTAAAAGTGTAATGGAGATGATATGTCAGTGAGCTGATACACACCTGAGCCAACTGGACGTTTGCCATATTCCACTTGCTAGCTCTGCCTGGAGCCAGCACAGATGCCTCTGTGCCTGTAGCCTGTGTAGTCCAGCACCTGGGTACTCTGCCCATGGGTGGTGGTAAGCTGGCTGGGTTTGATGTAAATGTATTTTTCAAATCTTTACTGTGTCCTTTAACACTACACTTCTAGTCTCAGCTGAGTGTGTTTAACCCACTCTTAAGGCTGTAAAACTCTTCCTCTCTGGTAGGGGATTTCCTGTCTTTGGGATGAAATTGGTGGCTTTCCTAGAAATGTCATGACATTGCTTTCTACAGAATGGGTGATATCCTAAGATTTCAGTTTTGAACAGACATGATTGTCTGTGAGTACCATGTGGAAGAAACTGAGAAAATAAACCTATGAACAATGTTTTCAGGGTGTGTAGGAAAGCTAGCAAGATGGGATAAATTGGAGAGGTGCCAGGAGATTAAATGAGGAATAAGAAGTGGTTGTTTTAAGTGTCTGAATTTCTCATTTTAGTTGGATGTGAACATGCTTGTTCATCAAACTTTCATTAATAATACGTAGATCCTCATAGTAGGTTTTTTGTAGAATAGGACAGGTCTTATAAATTCACAAAATAAAAGCAAGTCTCTTAATGATAAACTAAGGCCGAGCAAGAACTTCGTGTGAGCATGCGCGCGTCTTTATATAGTGTTGGTGAAATGCTGAGCATAAGTTCATGACCAGAGTGAACCGAAACATTGGATGGAGGGATGCATCCCTGCTCCCCAGCATCTGCTGTGGACAGCTGGATTGCTGCTGAGTGTAGGCATCCTCTGACCACATACAGCTGCCTCTCACTGTTTTTCTTCTTCATCCTAGTAAACTGAATTTCACCACTGTTTCAGAGCAGATGGATGGTGACTTGCACAAGGCTCTCTTGGTAGCCTGTCTCCCACTTCTAGAAGTAGTGGTCTTTCCACAATTATATAAGCTGGGATAAGATTTTAACATAAGGCACGAGCTATGTCTCGTGCCTTTGAACTAGAGCGAATGTCCATCTGTTGTTTGAATGCCATTTGGAACGCTTAACCCCTGCCAAATCCTGCTGCCTTTGAAGTCCATGGGAGTCTTGCTGCCAACTCCAGTTGGGATAGGATTTAGCTGACAAAATTTTTGTTTGCCTTTTTCACATAATTTGTATGTGGACTCTAACAGACAATAACATCTACTTATGATTAGGGCTGGATCAGGGAAGAGGGGATTTATAAGCAATATGTATCTCTGGCCTAGTGATGGAGAATTTTATAGTTCACTGTGGGGTTTTTTGATGTTATAATGCCAGTTAAGTTTTGATGTTAATGTCGTCTGTCTTTTCTCATTCCCTTTTAGGAATCATTTACTGGTGGTATGCCTTGACAAAGGGAAATTTAATTACATGAACTTGGACATCATACCAATTGTTTCAAAAAATCAATTATTCATACAGTGCTGCTTTTCCTGAACAGTGAAGAAATATTTACCCTTGTTGGTAAAGACAGATTAATGACTCCAGACACTGCTTGTAGTGAGTGATCGATCCTTCAGTAACATACGGTTCTGTACTTGTGGAATATATAGCCTTTTATTTTTGGATCACTTGCACGCTTGTTATGTGTAGTACACTTTTAAGCATCTGCTTAGGTATTGCCTGCACTTAGTATTTTCAGGGTCTGTGATTACACTATATGCTGCCATGGAGAGGATTATACTGTCAGTGTTGTGTCAGAGTAGCATGGAATTGCAGTCTGGTGCATAATAAGAAGGGTATATTCAGGAACATTTGTTAGGTGACTGAATTTATATTGATTATTCAGAATAAGTGCACATCAAATTACAGACTTTGCATGTACGTAAGAAGCATGCATACACTTAAAAAGTCACAGGCTGATAGGGCACTGAAAAAATATGGAAGGATGAGCAGAAATAGTCTGTGGACCAGATCAAGTGCTCAGAACAGATTAAGGAGATATGTTTTGTGCAAAGTGATTTTGTGCTTAGTGGCTCCTCATCTTTCTTAGTGCCAGACTGTTTCTGTCACACAGATTAGAGATGGCTGGAGGGTATATTCAGAGAGCTCTGAAAGGTGCTGACTGCCACAAAGGCCCATGAGACACAGCAGCGTCTCTCTTTGGTGCTGGGTTAGCAAGGAGAGGCTAGTTTCACGTAGAATACTTTGTAGATGGGAAAAAGACTATGCTTTTCTGGTACATGCTAGATTTATCCGTGGTGGGATAAATCAAAGCTGCCCTAGAGCTTCCAGAAAGCTGGCCCTATCAGCTGCTTCAGCTCTGGCACTGGACAAAGAAGAAGAAAGGGTCTAAATTGTCCAAGATAAAGGCTACTCTGCTTTCTGCTGGCAGAAAAAAATAATGGTTGAAGAAAGCCTCCTTTTAGCCTTTGCTTTTTTTTAATCTAGAAATATAAATCATCATAAATGATGTGGTTTTGATCCAGAATCTCCAGCTGTTGTTTTAAGGAGACCTTGCATATATGGGCTTATATTGAAATCGTAATATAAAATAGGTGGTTTCAGACTGTGTGAAACTATAGCTCGTTGTTTAGAGTGCTGCAGAATTTAACATGAGACTTAAATGTACTTCCCAATGCTGTACTTCAATGCCTTGGTAGCTATCCCTCACTGATGAGATGCAAACCCGTATAACTGAAGAGCTTGTTCTTGTATTTCTTCTTCTACCAGATGCTAGATGGGAGTTTGGTGTGCTTATCAATGTACAGTTTGAACTGAAAGGAAACATACTATATGTTTTGAGGAGGAATCATTGTAAATGTAGAAAGAATAACTATTCCTAATTCACATGGGATTGGTTATACCAGATGTGTTGTCTGAATCTCACCTGATTTTTTTTCTATCACTGTGAAGCTGTTGAACTCACTGGAGTTTGAGTTACAAACTTGAAAAGAAGAGAATTCATGGCTTCTGTTTGTAAAGTCGTATGTAAGACTGAACACAACACTTGTCACGGTTGCCCTGTGCACCTACTAAATATTTCATATGAAGTGCTATTTTGAGTATCCGATTAATTATTTAAAGCTAAACGTGGTTTCTCTTTACAACATATGAGAGATTTGTGAGTGGCAAAGGCTACACTGTATAGAATATTGTTGCCAAAACCACTTCTTGTTTGCAGTAATCTGCTAAAGCCAGATGTATATGAGCAGGGATGAAGGTAAAATTAATCTCCTAGGTAAAACTAGTCACTGTGACAGGGATTTATGAATGACCATTTAGACCAGCTTTGTGGTCTGTTAGGTTCAGTGTCCTGTCACAGCTACTAGCCACTCCCAGGTGTTTCTGAGAAAAGTGAAAGAAATCCATCTACAGAACTGATGAGACTGACTTATTTTTTGTAGATTGTAGTTAAAATTAATTCATCAGAGAAATCTCATTGGTTCTCCTTTATCTCCAAATATATCTTGCTGATTTATTTTCAGCTGTTATGCTGCTGAAGTCATAAATAAATAACACTGTATTTATTGAAAATGTACCTTTGATAAGCTAGAACACAAACTATTACTAAATAGTTTGTGTTATAACTATTGAAACACCAATTATGAGACACCTACATGAGAAAAACCCTGATGTCTTATGTTTCAGTCCTAGTAGCCCAGCCTTACAGACTTTTTTTTAGTTGTCTTTTACTGACAGCCTCATTTATCGACAAAATCACATCATAGCTTACATTATATTGTTAGCAGACACCTTAAAAAGCAACAACCTTTTCAGACGGGTACCCTGCCTAATTTCTAACTGGTGTACTCACAACACTAGCTTTATATACCTTTTCCATCATACAAGAAAATATCTAGATTTTTCATTCGATTGATCATTATGCTTTGTAGTACATACTTTTCCTGTTCTAAGAGATGTGGGGATTTTCTTGACCCCCAAAAAAAGCAAGAGAGTACAAGTATACCTAATGATGTTTAGGATTCTGTTCAATTCAAGGAATTGAAGACATTCATAATCTGATCTAGAGTTCATGTAAACAAACCAGATTTGGGATGCTGCAGTTAAATTCATGCTCAAGACTTATGGGAGAGCATGGTTCTGGCTTTAATGTTATACTAAAGCTTCTAAAACTCATTCCTTACTGCCATAGTCAGTGATACTTGGATGTAAATTTAAACTGAGAAGCATCGTTGCATTCACACATTTCTATTCCATTAGTCGGGGCTTACATTTATCTCCCTGTTGTATCATAGACAATGATTATGGGTAGGTCTAGTCCCACAGTGCTGCGTATCAGATTCTCTCATTAGATCTGTAACCTTGCCATAATATATTGCAAGAAGGCACAGGGATGCAGCACTGAATGAAGGACTTTCCGTGGGTCTGTCACCCCACTTCTGAGCGGTGCTTAACAGCTTGTGAAATTGGGTGACTAGCATCCTGGGATCTCCATCTTTCCCTGCCCGCCTTGGTGGCAGGCTCTCTCCATCTTTTAGCTCTGGCAGACAGGTAGGCATGCTGGCAGGAAGAAGCACTGGTCCCTTTCTTCCCCCATAAAAAGAGCATCCTATGTTTATTTTGGATTAGTCCATGTCTTCTTCAATTACTTTTCCAAGCAATTGTATCTATGGGTTTGTATCCTTAACATTAATCTCCTACCCTTTAAATTTTTGAGTTGTAACACAGGTTCCGCAGCTAAGCAGCAGCAGCTGAAAGAATGTGCAGGGTTTAACTGAAGCATGAGATGTTTTTGACCTCCTCTTCCTGAATGTTTTCTAAGCTTGAAAGTGAGCATGTGTGGACTCCACAAGATTCTTTTATACGTAATTTGTGCCATTACAGAAAAGTAACTAGAAATATGTACTTGTTCATTAGTGTAAAAAATATATTACTTTGGTTGTCTGTGGATCTCCTTTTTCTCTGAAAATATTTGGAGACAGTTGAGATTTAATGGTTATATTTGACATAATATGCTTCGGAGGGGCTTAGAAGAAAAAAGCTGACTTAGATTATAATTTTTTTTTTTATGGCTAAAGGGGTATGTGATTTTTTTCTTTCTAAGTAGCAGTAGTGCATGCTGCTTCTCAGGGCTGCTGCTGCTGGGTGATGGGAAGTCTTCTCTCTAATAGTTTGAGTGGGCTTATTGATAATATTTTGTAGAGAAGCTGTTGAAATCTGTGAATACGCACTATTTAAAGTCTCAACAGCTTCTTTCCTGTGCTGCTTTTGAAGAGCATGATAGTCAAAGTCACGCTTGCATATTGTTCTTGGGATTGAATGGTACTCTTTCACTTGGCTTGTTTCTTCTGGAGGGTAGAAGTCATTCTGTAAGAAATTCTTCATTGAACTGTGCTTCATCCAAATGTGTTCAATGACACTGAAGTGGTTTTAATTGTAGGTTGCATGGGGGGTGTGTGTGTTTGAGAACACAGGTTGCTGCCAGATCTGTCAGTGTTTTATCCAAAGACTTTCTGTGAGGGGAGGGTGCAAGTCCTCTGAAGCTTTCATACGCTGTAGTAACAACCATTTGTTGGCAGTATTAAAGGAAAGTGAGCTTTTTGCAAAAGTTTTTAGCTTCATATATCAAAGTGAACATATCTGAGGGCCTTTAAGACTTAAACCTCATTTCATGTAAAAACTATCCATGTGGTGCTTGCGGCACCTGCACTGTCTGATTTAAAAAAAAAAAAGTACGTCTTCCACATCTTTATGGTCTCTGCCTTTTCTACTTTTTTCTTTCTTTTTTTACTTTCCCTTCTAGTCTTTTTCTGCCTTTGCCTGTGATGATTATTTTTTTTTTCCCTTCCTTTAAGCTATATCACTTCTCCCGCTGGTTGCCTGCCAGCTGGCTGTCTGCTTTAGAGGATGGGGCATCTGTAGGTGAGACAGGTCAAGCTGTCATGTGTTCCCACTCTAAATTGAATGTCATGGGAGCAAAGAAGCAAAGATTTTCTTGTTTGTCTTGACCTCATAAGTGGTCCCTTCAGGATCAGGGACATGAAAAGGTTTTGGTTCCTTCTGTTTTAGGCTGCAGGTCGCAGCACACTGCAAAAGCAGGTTCAGATTTGGGTTGGGTATGATTTCTTGCCCACCCAACTCCTTGCAGCAATCGCTATCCCCAGGACCTGAAGTTCTTCTCACCTTGTCACCTTCTCTTCCCTGTTCCTGCCCTGGGAGGACTTGGGTACAGTAACAGCTACCCACATGGGAAGTGATGCTGGCAGAAACCCAACAGGTGCTTCCTTCATAGGAAGCAGCTAACTTGTGGAATAAGAGGAGGTGTACAGTGGGGATGGGGTCTAGCACAACTAGCCAGCTTTCTGCTACCTCTGATGTTATGAATTCATTAAGCAGCACCAGCTGCAGGGGGGAGTATTGCTAGCTGTGGAATGCGGCATGCATCAAGTCTGCTTTGCCTGGTTGCACTTGAGGCTTCCTCTGCTCTTTACAGATGGCTGCAAATGGATACATTCACCTTTGAAAGTATTAAATATGTCTTACACCTAATGTTACCTGTGTTTTGTGCTGTCAGTGTGGGTGGTTTTGGGGGGGAGTATTTTGTTTTCATAATCTGAGTTATCCTATTCTATTACCCCAGATAATTGAGTTGGTTAAGTCCTGCCTCTTGTGGAGAATTGTGCCAGGATTTACTAATAGCAGTAGGGCATTCCCCACTGGGTGCTAGGCCTTGCACAAACACATCTAAAGCATCAGTGATGCTAATAAGAGTTTTGTCACTGACTTCTGCCAAGTTCAGGATTTTCCATGTGGCTCTAAAGAGAGATCTGGCTTCGCAGTTGTTGTTTGTCTTTGTACTTAGCTTGTATATGACCCATGTTTAACGTGAGCGCTCTTTATATAAAGTTTTCTATATAAGCTTTCTGGTTTCCTATGTCTCAGCTTGGCTGCCTAATCAGGAAGAGGATTTTTAAACAATTCTTTAGTAGGCATAAGAAACAAGTGTGCTTAACATAACTGCAAGTGTGAAATAAGCAACCTTCTGCTGAAAGTTCATATGCCAAACAGCTAATCCACCATATGTGTGACCTAAAAAGTACAGACACATAGATATTCTTCCCTCCCCCAGTTTCTTAGCCTTTTCATGGCTGCTTCAACTGTAAGTAGCCCAGTAATGCTATATGCTTGATCGATGTATGGGATCTGCGATGGTATTTTGCAGTTAGGGTTGCTGCATTGCATAGAATGCCTCTAAGTGAAATGAAAGGAATACCATAAGCTTTTCAGCTGTGACATGCCACCTCAGCAGTGGTATGCCTTCGGGAAACACAGAAGTGCAACAGCCTTTCAGTAGCTCAGGAAGCATGTTGCATACCAGCAAATATCCTGATCTTGATTCTTATTTAAGTGTTTTGTATGTTCCTGATGAGTTTTCCACACGAGGGATGCAAATCTGTCCTTGCTCTCCAATTGTGTCTGCTGTGGCCCCTGGAGTTGCCCTGGTTCCAATGTGAAGGAGAGGGTAAGACTCGTGGTGTCCTGGACTATAGGAAAAATAGTAAGAATACATATTTTTAGAAAAGGATGCATTTCTTGGGCATAGCATAGGGGATATATATATGGCCGTCATACTCTCGGGATTTTTTTCCTTGCCTCCAAAGACCAATTATAGAAGACTAAGCAGTAGCCAGCCCTGCACCCCCGAAGCCATTTTAGGTCTGATCCTGCACAGAAGATGTCACATAAATGGCAGAACTTTTACTCATTTGCAAGTAGGTTGGTGCTCATCATGGGTCTAGTTTCATGATACGTAATTTGTGTCACTTATTACATTGCTGCAGGACGTAGTATGTTACCCACTTATGTCAAGATTGGAAAAACAAGCATGGTATGTACTGTGTCATAGCCAAAGTGTAAGCATGTCCTCCACAACTCTGTTGTAGGCAGAATACAGTTTGGCTAAAGTGAGTATAATCTGTTCATTTGTATGCACAGCTAAAATCACTGAAGAGTAGCTTCCAGATAAGGATTCATTTAGGGAACTGTGGCAACCGCTTAATTAGCTATAGGTATGGCTTTAATTGCAGTCTGTAGCCAATAAAGAATATGTTTGGCCTATAGGAAGAGGCAAAGGAATAGAATATGTGCATGAGGCAGTTTAACGATTAAAGTACTGTTTACAAATACAAGCTATAAAAAAAAAAAAAGACTCATGCTGGAAAATGGTCCCAAGCCATAAAATATTAATTGATCATTAAGTCATTGTAAGCGGCATTGATATATACCCTGTATCTAAGTGTGTCCCCTTTAACTTCCATCTGCTGTTTGTGTACACCAGTGATGAAAAAATATGTTCTGCTTCTTAAGGAAAAAAAAAAATATAACAAAACGTTTGCACTTTATGGAGGGTGTGATGCACAAAGGCTGACCAATATTTCACCAATAAGAAAGTTTGTATTAATGGAATGATTGCATTAATGTTTAAGGTTTTTCAAAGCTACTTAGAAAACATCCATCACCTGTAAAAGAAGATAGGCAACCATGTTTCTTAGGGTGTTTTAACAGTCTCAGTTCAAAATCGTAATGTCTGGGGACGTGGCAGGTATGGAATATGGTATTACTAATTTTATATCAAAGGCCTAACTACGCTTGTAGTACAAGAGAATATACATGCCACATGGATATGGAAGTTAGGAGATGGCTTGAATCTTTCAGCGCAGAGGTGGACAATCTGGAGAATCTTTTTAGCTTGCAGGCAGAGAGCTGGAGTGACAATCACTGCAAGGTCTGGGTTGGGGAGAGCTCTTCAAGAGACAGCAGAATCCGGGGTGCTTTATATGCCTGTACAGGGGAAAAGCCCCAACTGTCAGAGTGTATCTGAAGGACATAGCAGCAGAGAGAGGACCTGAGACTTATTTGGCAATGCAGTGATGATTCTTCATGGGAAAATCGGATCTCCCAATTGAAAATGGCATTATGTCCTGTTGTTGAAGCCCCCCAGGGGGCAAGTTAAGGACCACTCCTTCCCTTTTCTCCTATTTAGGTGATGCACATAGCTGTGCATCTGTAACGTTAATTGACAGTATCAGCTTTATAGCAGGTAAATAGTTGTACTGATCTACAATATGTACGTAAGTCAAGAGAAACAATAGAGCACGTGCTGAAGTTTGCTGGACTCGTTCTTGTGCTGCTTGTTGTTGTTGTTGTTTTCTGTGTGTATGCTTGACAACTGTCTTTTTCTGGAAAAAAATTGAGCTTGATAACAAACAATCTGCTGTGAAAACATATGCAAAACAGATGATACCTACATTACTTAAATATTTAACGTGGTAGAGCAGCTCTAAAATACTACCCACCAGTACTATATATACTGTATTGCTGTATATTTTCCAAAACTGAAGTCTGATGGCTATACGTTAAAATAAAGGAACATGGTTTTCCCCTGTGGGTAATAAATTTTCTCTTCTTACCACAGGTGCATTTAGTGCTCCTCTGCCAGTGAGAGGGAAATGGCACAGTTGGGAAAGGAGTTGGAACTAGGACATATTTGCCCACTCGAAGGATTAGATTTCTCTCTAACTCTTTTCATTTGCGATTTCTAGCCTTTCTGAATACAGACTGATAATTTCTGATGCATTCTAGCTCTAGTGGGACATTTTGTAGTGTTGATCCTTCCATTAAAGAGTGAAACTTGACAAGCTCTATTCTAACGTAAGTAACTGACCCAAGGAATACGAAAGTATGTATTCCAAAATTAATACCTTAGTTTTCTGAAATGCAGGAATATGTATCAACTGTTTCAAAATATTCTGTCAGGGGAAAAAACAAAAACAAATCCCCCCCCCCCTCTTTTTTGATTTTTAAAAAAGCCAGTCCCCAAATTAAGGAACGGATGAAAACTAAGGAGGAAACGTCTGCTTGACTTACAAGTGTTAAATGCTGCTGCTTTGCATGTAAATTAGTGTGTGCTCTGACCTAGTGACTACCAGAAAATTTGTATTTATATTCTTCTCATGGATACTTTGGGTTCTTTCAAACTATTCTGCCTTAGAAGGTGAATTTATAGCAAGTAAAAAGCATGGCCAAACAACAGTATTGTAGAAAACTATGTCTACCTCTAAATGGTGCACTATGGGTACTAGTTTCATTGCGTATTTGGAGTTTTTGTAAGATGTTTTGTAGAACTACTAAGAGAAATTTTGTACTTATCAAAGTAGTCATATTTCATTCACTGTGGATTGTTACTGGATAGTAGTAATGGAAGTGCACCCCTCAGTTTCCAATGTTTTAAATGTTTCATTTACAAACTTCAGTTTTGTTCAGTTTCCCTCTACCAGAATGTCTTGGTCTCTGCTTGTACCTTGGTAGAAAAGAGAATGCCTGGAAAGAAGCTTTTATCCTTGCCCTCTTAGCAGGGCAAGCTGACATATCATACTTACTATGCTGTATGATGCATGTCAATGTCGATAATGGCGCAGGGAATAGCGAGACCAGTGCTCTTCCTCCTCAAACTTGAACCTGAGGAGTGCAGCAAAGCAGGTACAGGGTGTACCCATGGTACTCCTGTGTAGGTCTCCCTTGTCTTTCATAGATAAATTAGCTACTGTCTATGCTCTCAACTACTCTATTCTTCAGTATCAAACTCAACCAAGTCCTAACTAATCCTAACCACACGTGCATTACAAATTAAAACTTGTAAAACACATGGATTAATTTATTTCTTTTGCTTGTTTACACCAATAGTCATATGAATGTAGTGATGAAAGGGACTGCCTATTAGTCCCCATCCAGTCCTCTGCAATCCCGGGCAATTTTGCAATGGTTGTGAAGCCCATAGTATCTATTGCCTGTGGGCAATACACAAGGAGTCACAAAGCATTTCTTTTGTGACAAGTTTAATCTACAGTAAAGATTAAAAAAACCACAACTATTACTATTTCTCTCTCCACAACCCACTCCTTGCCCAGAGAAGCTGGGAGGAATTGAGTACGTTATCTGCACTCAAAGTTCTGCTACAGCACGACTTGGTTATAGCAAAACTCATTGTTTTGGACCCTATGCACACTTTGTGTTCATATGCTGTGTTACATGGAGCATATTTAGAGCTCCTATCGAGTCCTAAAAGAAACATGGAAGGGTCCTGAGGAAGTTTACAGGATGCTAAAACTAAGGTTTAGATGTTTGAGGACTTTATATTATTGTCCGGTACCCTGTGTTGGAAGGAGAGGGTAGGACTTTGTTTCTCTGGAAGTTGGAAATAGCCTGTAATTCTCTTCCAGGCTCAAGTAGGAACGGTTGTTAAATGTCTTGGACTGGCCAAGTAGCTGGAAGGATCTGATGCAGCAGGGGCTGAAAGTCAGTGGAAGTCAGCTGGAAATTGGAAGGCTGGCCATAGAGAATTAGCTCCTTTTCCCACTGACTTTCTCCTGTGTGAGAATTACTGGTGTTCCGGTATTCTTGCTGAGAGCAGAATTTTAGAACTGCAAAATGCATAATAATGACTGAGACTGTCATCAGTTTAGTGACACACAGAGAAAGAAGGATGATTTCTGCCATGAAGCATTGACAATTACAGGCAGAAAAGATTGACATAGGTCAGCTTTGCAAATTTTTATGCATCTCCCCATTGCTTAACTAAATTCCTCACCTGAAGCGGGGATAAAAAGTTGAAACAATATTTTGAAATGAAGATTTCCTCCCAGATTGGTCCCAGTTAAATAAAGCATTTTGTCTTGATTTTTGCCTTTTATTTCTTTTTTGAGCCGAATGCTTACTTGCCCTTCAAAAGTTTTAGGGTTTTTTTTTTTTCTTTTGCTTGGAGATGGGCACTCTAAACTCTTTAAAATTTTCATATTTTTTTTTTTTTTAAAATAACCCAACAACAAAAAGCCCTATGAGAAGAAATAAACTATAAAAAGTCAGTGCTAGTTTCCAAGCTGACCAGTTGTATTCTAGCTCTGTAACTTTAGTTCTGAGACTCCAGCAGGACACATTACACACCTCTCTCTAATCTGAGAGAGATGTCATAATGAAGGACTATGGAAATCACCGAGGTAGTTTGGGTACTGGCATCACTGTTGCCATATTTAAAATGGTGCTGCAACATGTTTAATTTATGCATCTGTTACCTCTCAGCCAAGCAGCGTTAGCTGTAGGTCAAATAAGTTTCTCTAACTTGACAAAATTCCTATTCTCTGTTGAAGAGAGTGCTTTTCTGCTCTCTATTCTATGTTTAGGCTCTTGTTCTGAAACATGAAGGTGCGCAGGAGTCCCTGGTGCAAATTAATCTTCTGTGGTTGTCTTTCAAGTGAAACTAACTTCCATGCTAATCTGTTCTGTGCGGCTGTCAAGCTGTTTAGAAGACTTATTGATCCTCACCACAATAGAAAAGTGACACTTGAGCAACAACAAACTGCTTTTGAATGTTTTCTGGTGTATTGCTGGCATTAATGTTATTCAGCTTAGCGCTTGGCCAGATATGTTGTTTTGTTTCACTGGTTGTTGCTTTGTTCTTTGTATATTGTCTTCAGATATGGAGATGTTTACAGTCTAATTTATGCAGCACCTTAAAAACAGACCTCCATTTTTTTTAAAGTAGATTGCTGTGTACTACTGTGGCTTTTTTGAACAGAGAAACAAATAAACCCTAGCATTGCAGTTTGTTCCAGTGCTGAAAAAGGAGAGGAAGAATTGCTGGAATCTGTATTATATATGAAGCCAAGACTGGGAAAGTTCATGGGTTGCTGAGGTGCTCTAATATGACTGGGCATATGGGGGTAGGGCAGATTTTTTTTGAGTGTTATAGGTGATGAAAACTATATGGCTGTGCTAGTCTGGCCACAAATGAGTTGAAAAGAAGATTTGTAATGACTGAGACCTGGGAGCATCTTACGGCAATTTAGAGAAACAGAACCTTGCAGAGCATGTTTCACACTGTCTGGTCAGAGACGACACCTATTCAGAGATGGTTTCATTGAACTGCGCTGAAAGATGCACAAGAGATTTAGGAAGGCCTGATGGTAAAGGGGGAGGTACATATAGTAGCAACTGCAAGAATGCATATGACAGAGGGGAACACTGTTATACTTATTTGTTGGTGTCAATCCTTTCCAGAAAAATGTGTCAACTTTTTTGGAAGCTGAATTATGATTTTTATTGTCAAACTACAGAAAGAAATTAATAAAACCTCAATGTGTAAAAATAGGATGCGCCTTGAAAACATTCCAGTTGGAGATAGTCAAACTTTTCTTAGTATGTCCAATGTACTGAAGTTTTTATGGAGAACTCTGCAAGTTCTCTGGCGCTTCAAGCCAAAATGTCATGCTTTTGGGTGGGATTGTTTGCTCAAGGGCATTCAGGAGGATCTTGAGGTCACAAACAAATAGCTAGGTGTTGATAGTGCCTACTCTCAGGAACTTATTATGTGAGAGACTTAAAACTGTTTTGGTTTGGTTGTTTTGTGGTGTTTTGGGTTTTCTTGGTTGTTGTTTTTTTTTTTTTAATAAAGCTCTAATTAAAGTACTATTTGAAAAGCCATTTGCAAGAAGCAGATCTCAGGATAGCATTCACACGTCAGGTGTTTGATGCAACTGTTTTTATACAACATGTAGTGAATGTACTGAGTTATACTGTTATTAACCAGTCTACTGTCCCTCCAGACCTACAAGAAATGTCTTTTGTTTTATGCCCGGGTCTGGGAACAGTCTCACAGATGCACTCTGGCAGACAGGAGATGGGTGAGACTCTCAGCATCTTCTCCAATGACCACTCAGAAATGCTGTCCACTGTCTCCTCCAGCGACAAAGCAAAGAGGAAGGACTGGAAGTCCCTATAAATAGCAGCAGTTTGACAACAGCTTTTTTCCTAAGAAATGGTTGGGGGGGGGAAGAGGTAAGGAAGGGAAAAGGCACAAGCTTTGCTGCATGAGAGGGGAGCACAGGTTAGAGGGTAAATTGAAGATTTTTCTGAAGGCCAAGGTGAGACACCTGTAAAGTGAGAAGGGAAGAGGACCAGGTGTGGTCAAGGGGAGTAGAAGCAGGTGGAGACAAAGAAATGAAGGGACCTTAAGATATGGGTGCTCTGGAAAAATAAAAGTATGGAGGAAAAGAGAGATGGCCTATCCCTCCTGTCTTTTTGTGTTTGTGTCTTTGTCAATACATGACCGAAAAAAGGAAAAGCACAGATACATTGTATCTGGGTTGTGACAAAGCAGATTGCTTAATCTTCTGATGAAGATGTAATACAGGGATGTTATTTCTCTTTCTATTGTGCTGATAAACTCTGAAAAGTGAAAATCCTAGGGAATTGCTTGTGTCAAAGGAAAACTTCAGGCTTGCATTTTTCAGTCTGCATTTTTTTCAGTCTACTGCATTCAGGTGTGCATCCTGTACTGGTGTGTGACAGACTGTCAGAGAATGACTACTTTGTTAAATACTAGTTAATTTATTGTGACATTTATCTGTTTGGAGCGATTAGCTTTTTGACAGATTTTTTTTTTTTTCTCTTTCAACTAGTGCCTCAAGAATTAAGGGCTTCATACGGAACAATGAGCAAAAGCAGCAGCTGCAGGAATGCAGGAAAAAAACCCTAATCTCGGCAGGTTATTTGAACTACCCCAGGTCTGGTTTGCAAGCATACGTATGGTATGCTGTAAGTGAGCTCCACCCCTGAGTTGAGGAAGTGAACATCCTTCTTTCTAAAGCGAAAACAGTCCTCTACTGCTTGCTTGAATTTTTACTACTGGCTTCTTTACCAACGGCTCTGCCACTGCCACTGGCTCTGTTCTCCTGAGCAGCACTGCCCACAAAGTAGCGCAATGCTCCCTGTCCCTGCAGCATTGGCTGATGGAGTCTCCTGCTGCAAGAACTAAAGCCTGTTTGGTATTGCTCTAAGCAGCTTTAAAAAATAAAGGCTTATTAATGAGTTCAAAAGTGTTTTCTGCAAATATATTTAAAGATAAAAAATCAAAACTTTTCAAAGGTTCTAATAGCCCTTTTATGGGATACTCAAATCTAAAAGCTCTGTTGATGCCTGCTCATTTATTTGTTTGATTATTTATTTAAGGAAATTAAGTCTTTGGTTCTTCAGTCTTGGACTGAGCACCTGGGTTTGTGGAAGTGCATAAACCTCTCTTCTCTTGGTAACTAAAGTTCTACAAGCTGACTGAATATTGGGTTGAAAATTATTTCTTATGTCCAGCAAAATGGCCAAGAGATCAGAAAGCTTTGAATATCTTTATACAGATTTATTATCTTTATACAGGTTTATTAATTGAGTTTACCAGTTAAAAGTCTTAAGTCACCCATGTTAGTAATAAAGTGGAAAAAAAGAAAATCTGAATATGTAGGACTGTAATGCATGAGAGGTGACAATCATTTATAGGGTTGGGGTAGCTGTCTACCAAACGCTGTGTTCAGTTGTCCCGGTAAGGCTGCACCCACCTGGACATACTCGCAAGGAGAGGGCAGCGTAGCTGTCACCTGCCAGGGCCAGAGGGGAGCCAAGTCTCCGTCTGATGTCCTGTTGCTGATGGGGAGCCAGCGCAGCATGGTCCTCGGTCCCTTCCAGGAGCGTTGGGGTCAGACCATGGTTGGGGGAGGCCCTGCTTGGTGACATGAAGCAGCAAGAGCTGTGCTGAAGGAGTGAGGAGGTTGAGAGGCTCTCTGTCTCCCATAGTCTGAATAAAGAATCCCCTTTACGCTCCTTACAACTCGAATACTGTTTTCACTCCGCTAGGAAGGATCCTGCAGGCGCCCAGCACAGGGAAGGTGCTTAACAAGTAATAAAGAATAGCAATAACAACTGATTAGGTCTGGGCAGGTAAGAAGAGGGGGAATACTTTGTGAATATTTAAAGTCTTAAATGTATTGCAAGCAAGTCCCTCCATGCAATATTGTTAATTACCTAGACAACAGAAGCTATGCAATTGCCTTCAATCACAGGTTTCTATTTAATAAGCTTATTGTAATGTATTGCTATTAAAGCTCTTCTAATAGTTTGTGCAAATTTCCAGCTTTTTGTCCCAGGGCAGCATTGCAAATCAAGCTATAAAATTAATCAGTAAAGCTACTTTCCCCCTATTAAAGTAAGTGGATGAAAATACCTAGTGGCAGAGCTGAGAGCGGCATCCTGTCAGCCTAGGGATGAGATTGTCAGGCAGCACCGGACAGCCGCAGCCGTGCCACCCAGCCAACTAACTGCTAAAACTCTTGGAGATCTCACAAATCCAGCAGAAATATTTGCACAATTACACTATTAAAAATGCTTTCAGTGGCAGGAACTGAATCTTATTTGTTGCTCATCTATATTTAAGTCAACCAGATTCCTGCTCTGTTGTACCAGCCTTGTTCAGAGCAACCCTGTTACGGGAAGAAAGTTGCTCCAATAGACATTAGAAAACTGAGAGCAAAGATTAGCCTAATGAAGTTCCTTCTGAGATTAATTTACCTGTTTCTGTTGATTTGGTTGAACTTGTTTCTTAGATGTATCTGCAATACAACATCCGCTCGTGAGATTCTGCTGGCAGACAGCTCTTCTGTGTGTGGTGTTAATGGTCACAAAAAATAAGAAATTAGAGGAAACACTTGAGAATCATCCTCACAGAATCATACTGCCCAGAAAGCAATGCTTTACAGACAGGATAGTACTGTTTAGGATATTATTCCTTGGCTATTTATGATCATAAATTTCCTATCTGACATTGTTTTGTTCCAGATTAGATTTAGACAGTGCACAAGAGTGGTGAAATAAAAGCAGCAGTGCAGTGTTTTGACCCCCAGCAATAAGCAATAAATTCTGAGACGTTTTTGCTGTCCTACTAATTTGGTTAGGCCATTTACAGGTTTTGCAAAATACTTATTGGAGGTGAAATATCTGCAGCAGTCAGGTGAGACATTTTACCATTTAAAAAAATGTTTGGTATCTGAAGATACCACCCTATGTAGAATCAGACAATATAAATATCATACGCGGTGTTTGTACATGTTTGTGTCTGACTCTTCAAGCTGGAGGTTGGGTAGAAGAAGAGAGGAAATTCTAAAAAGAAAACAAAAGCAATTAGAGGCAATTATTGCTGTTGCCTTTTCTTTCTTTTCTTGGTGTTCTCTAAGCACAGAGGTATTCATTTTGGGGAAGATCGGACCTTTATGAAGATCTTATACAAGGGGTGTTATGAAAGCTGCCATCACTGGCTCTTGCAACAGGTCCTGGTGCCACAGAAGCTGTCCTGCAGAAGGGCTGACATTTGGGGTGCCTCTCTGTTCTGGCCACATCAGGGGTCCCGCAGGGGTGGAGGAGTACTGCAGCTCTGTTTGGTGCCTCTGCCCAGGTCTTCTTCCTAGGAGTGTGGGGATGAAGGAGGCTGGGGCAGGCGTGTGTGGGAGGGAGGGAGGGTGCAGGACCAGAGCTCAGGCCTGAGCTGGAGGGAGGGTAGTAAGAGGAACGCAGCCAGCTCCTGCAACGGGTGGGCACTCACTGGTCCCTTCTGGACAAACAGCCAGAACACAGCCACTGGGGGAAAAAATTTCCTCTTCCAGGAGAAATTTGAAAGCTTCCAAATTAAAAAGTTTTGTTTTGTTTGTTTTTAATACCTTTCTTCGTCTCCAAGTAACCATGCTTTCAAATGCATTTTGGTGGTTGTTTTTTTGTTCGTAAGTTATTGGCCCCTCCCCTGTGAAAGCCCTGAGTCAGTTCTATTTAAACAGTTTCTTTTCTGCTCTGGAGATGGACAGGAAGCAGAAGGTTAAAGTTTTTAGAGGGACTAGCTTCCTCTCCATTGAGGTTTAGCTGTAGCTTTAATCCCATTCCCATTCCCTTTTTTTTTTGGTTGTTTTTTAGTTTCGTTTGTTTTTATATTCTTTCCTTCTGCGCTTGTGCATTGATGAGAAACAGGCAGAGAATAGCTTCTGTTCTCTAGGGAGTGCTTGCATCCACAGCCTGAATGTGGGATGCTCAGAGGGAGATACTCTGAGCCAGGTCCTGGTCCCTGCTTGGTGATGTTAGGTCTAGCAATGTTTTGGTGCGAGCAGTCGTGGCATCTTGAAAGGCCATTGTTGTTCACCTGAACTACGAGAGCTTCTCTCCGTAAAGTTGAAGTGTTACACATCTAGAAATATTTTAATTTTGCTGAGTTATAGGACATCTAATGCATCATTAGTGCTAGCTGAGAACGCGATAGTGATGCTGTGTTGGTGTTATGGATGTGTTGCTGCTTTGATTAGTGGACTTAAGGGGCTCAGCTGCGTTCCACTTCCTCTAATGTATACTCCTATAACAAATGTTATCTCAGGTTTCCAGCATAAGCCAGGAACATTCTTAACTGCACAGCCCAAGGGATGTGAGAACATGGCAAAGCGTTGGTGGTTTTGTAGGACTTACTGGACAATCATCTTAGAGTTCAGAAACCACTACAAGCTGTCTATTGAAACCAAGCCCCAACTGAGAGAGAAAAATAAATACTGTACAGATTAATTTTTCAATCTTCATCCAAGATAGATGGCATTAGGACTGAACAGATCTATTTGTGGAATTTAAAGGCAGAAAATAAGCTAATTGAGATTACTACAAGTGTCCACTAAATGCAAGCATAAATAAACCCTGTATTCAGCTTTCCTTGAGGTGAGGAAAAAATGTTTCAATACGTTAGGGTGTTTGTTTATTTTTTTTTTAATTATACTTCTGGGAGAGAATAAAAATCTAAAGGAAGAAATAACATCTGGGGGAACGAAAAGTCAGAGAAAAGATTGTTAGAAATAGTAACACTAAAACAAATAAACTCCAACCAGAGAAATGTCTCCTGTAAGTCACAATTGTGTGGCTCATTTATTTTTGTCATTTTTTTTCTATGGTCATATCATGTTTGATCATTGAGCTTTTTTAGTGTGCCCTTCATCATGCATGTAGTTTGAAGAATAGTTGGATAATTATTCTCTCTTCCTATTTTGCTTAAAAGAAAAAAAAATTAAAAAACAGGTTTTCCTACAAAAAAATGTGAAGTGCAAACAGCAACAGCAATGGAAGCTAAACCATTTCATCATAATATAAACAGGAAATAGGGTAGGATATACATAAATTAGGAAGTCTTATTTCTGCTTCATGATAAGATTTGTTTAACATTTTGATTGCAATGTGTCTGTTCCCCAACACAACCCCTGAGGAAGTTTAACACGACTTCATTCAGTGATATTTGTTTAGAGGCTTGAAGGGAAACTTTAATTAAAGGAGGCTATCAAAGCTTAGAATGTATAACTTTCAAGGCATCAGATTAATTCTCTAAGGATTTTTGTTGGTGACCTCTGCATTGAGTTTCATTTCAATGTCAGCAGTTCTTAATCATGACCTTTTCTATATTATATATAACAATCTTAAAGTCTCTAATATCCAAGTGTGGATGTTTTTTGGGGGGTTTTGTTGTTGGTTGGTTGGGTTTGTTTTCTGAGTTGGAAGGTGCTTTCAGCTATATTCAAAAGGGAGCTGAGGAGCATTGGTGCTGAGTTGTCGCAGGTCCCTGCTGGACTGTCACAGGGGAATCCACAATCTGGTGCCAGTTGCCCAGCTTCTCCGACTGAGCGGTGGGTCACTGTGCTGCCCATCAAAAAGGCACAGATTCGCAGTACAGCATGATACCCATGCCTAATGCCAGGTGTTTTGCCCATGTGCGGACAAACAATTGCACAAGGTTTCAGGTTGCAGAGGATCTGTCCAGAGAGCACGCACATCCGTGCAGATGTGATGACTAGAGATAGCCTTCACATCTGCACAATAAAACTCTTCCTCAATCCCTTATTTTTTCAGAGTAGCAAAGGCAAGAGATCTTTCATTTATTTAGGTGTTTGAAACTAGGCATGATTCAAACACCCTATAGATTTGGGAAGGGGCGGGATGACTAGCACCTATTACTGCCCTATCCTTGGTCATCGATTAAACTTGTTTCTGTTGCAAGTTTTGTTATTTTTGAGGTAGAGTTACGGTAAGTATGCCTTTTCTCTAACATATATTTTCCTCTTATTACTTATACAGAGAAGTCATACATAAGATGGTACAGGTTCTGTAAGAGATAAGAAAGATCTGGCAGAAAGAAAACATCTACTTGTGAGTCACAAGAATCATAGAATCATAGAGGTCTTTTCCAACCTCAATAATTCTATGATTCTAAGATCAAGTCCAACCATCGACCCAACACCACCACCCACTAAGCCATGTCCCTAAGTGCCTCATCTACTCGTCTTTTAAATACCTCCAGGGATGGGGACTCAACCACTTCCCTGGGCAGCCTGTGCCAATGTTTCACCACTCTTTCAGTAAAGAAATCTTTCCTGAGATTTCAGTGACAAATCTTTCAAGGAGTTCTTTCATCTTCCAATTTCTGATTTAGTTGAGAAACAGTAGTCTTGAAGTACAGGCTGTCTCTGTAACCAAGAATAGTGACAACTGAATTGTGCTAAAATTAGTGTCCTAAAATGGGGGGGAAAAAAACATTCACAAATCTTGTATGCTAGGTTTGGGAGTATAGGATCTGATTACTGGCAATGTTTAACAGATGAATGTTCAGCTTATGTCCCTGGCATCCTGATGCTAATGCACATAAATATAAAATGCTTTGCTGCTTAATAGAAAAATAAAATCTAGCATTATGTAGGTTTTTAGGACATCTCTCTTGGTACATAACAGATGTTCTGATTTCAGAGAAATGCTGAACTAGCTTTGATTGTGCATCCTTGCTAAAACCAAATAAATACACACAGATATTTTTCAGATTCCTGGCTGGGAAGTGTATGGAAATGTGTGTACTGCCACTGTGTTTCTTTTTACTAGTACAGAACTGTCCTTGAAGTCAAGCCATTCAGTGAAGGAATAATGCCCCCATTGACTCCTTGGATATTGTTCCTCACAAGGTTATTTGCAGCTGGAAAGGGAGAAGGATATTGAGATACTCATGGAACAGTAATGCTTGTGTGGCCTGTGGGATGTCATGATTCTTTATAAGTAATACTAATTAAAAGATCTTGCATAAGCCAACTCTATGTGAAACAGTGCTTTGATATCAGAACCATTTTGGAAACTGTCTTTTAGCTTAAGCCTCTGAGTACCTACACAAAGAGGTTGTACTTGAGAACAAGCTTTGTATCATCAGGAAAAAGCAAGATCCAGTGTCTGGAAGCTGATGAAAGTTCAGACTGGGAATGTGGCATGGTTTAACAACAGCAAGGGTAAGCAACAATTAGAACAATGAAGTATGTGGGTAATCTTTAGCATTTCGAAGTCTTTAGTCAATATCAGATATCTTTGGGAAAGATACTTTTTGTTCAAGCATATCTTTTTATGAGAGATACTCTTGTAAGCATATTAAGACTGAACGCAAGAATTGGGAAATGAAATTCTCCGAAGTGATACAAAGAAAAGCTGACTAGATAGTTACAGTGATACAATAATTTTTTTTAGTTCCATAGAAAGGTATTGGTAAGGGGGTTTTGTTTGTTTTACAGTTTCACAGTGGTTTTCCATACTATATGGTTGTGCCTGCTTTAAACTTTGTACTCTATTTAATATTTCCACACATGTGAGTTGGAGGCATGTTTTTTTCACACAATGCCAGCTGTCCTGATAATACCTTCACGTCTTGGATGCTAGCTGCTGTTTTATGAAGGCTCTAACAGAGATTCTAGATTTTCCTTCAGGCCTTAAGATGCCTGTTTCCTGCCAAGGTTAACACCAACACCAGAATCCAAGTGTCCTCGATACAGAACAGAGGCAAATGTCAGTGAGTTTCTGTACTTTTGCTACTGCTCGAAGTAGATCACCATTCACGAGAAAAGCTTTTCCATATCATTCTTTGTAAGGCACTCCAGTGCCACTTCAGTATCCACTCCAGATACTGAAACCTCCTATAATTCTTGAATGTGATTGGAGACAGAGGATGTTTTAATTTCAAGAAGTCCATGCAAGGTCCAGCTCTTGAGGAAAGAGTCCAAATTGTAGGTAGTGTGGTACAGAGAAAGGCTAGAAGTCCTTGTTTTCTCTTGGTTCTAACAAATATTCTCTTACTTTGCTGTCCTTTTGAGAAAGGAGATAGGCTAAATCTGCTCTCTTGGGTAAAGGCAGGGTCTTTTGGTTTTGAGGGTGGGGGTTGGCTTGTTTTTCCCCTATTCAATTCCCACTGACACCCCACTTTAGAACTCAGGTGACAAGAACTGGGTCAGGATAAGATAATTTCTGTAAACTTAATTACTCCTTCTGAAGTCTTGTATGTGTTCTTGAAGTTGACTGCTTTACTACAAAAATCTGAAAGGGAGGAAAATGATTGTGACGCTGTGTGGACACTCATGCAATCTAACAGATTATTTGTGTGTATTCCCACCTACTTGAGTATATTTAAAAAAAAAAAATGCAAACAAAATCCAAAACAACGGAAAACAATGCAAGCTTTCATATGTATGAAATAATGCTATAATTTATGTCACCACTTCTAGTATAATGCATAGTTTCAGTATAAATTAAACCTCACTTTAGATCTACTATTGCCTGAAATTTGGTCTAGAATGTATGTTTTCAGTCAAACATGACTAACCAGCACTGGAAATATAGGAGCAAAGCTTAATTTATGTTGCCAGGAATTAGCTGAATATGCTGGGGCACCTTGGAAAAAATAAGTGGAAGAGTAATAGAAATTTCATATGTAAACCAAGCATTAAGTCTGTATTTCCCTAAGGTATGTATCTTGAATGTTATTGAAAATGCTTGCCATCGTTACATAATGAGGTTTCAACAGATTCTGGAGTTTTATTACATTTGAGAAACTATGCTGTATGGAATTAATTGTTGGTAATGTTGAAACACTACGGTTTGAGTTTCTAGGTGCTCCTGAGCAGATTGGCTCAGGGCTTGCTATAATAAATTCAGCTTAAATTTTGTGGAAGGAAGATGCAGATGCTCAAAAGGAAGCTGAGAGGTGGAGTTATGGATCTCAACAGAAATCAGTTTGTAGCAATATCAGAAAGCCCAATGACTAAAGAAGCTTCACTGTGGCGACAAGAGTGAGTGCAGAGTTTTCTGTTAGAACTTTTACTGAACACTCATGTTGACTTGATTGTGTACATGTGCTTGCATAAGACCATTTAGCTGAAAGGAGATTTTTTTTCCCTGACTCTGGACTGGGGGAAGGTTCAGATACTGAAGTTGTAGAAAAGAGAGAAGGAAATGTAAAATGCTTGTGCGTTTTTTGTTATTGATCTCGGATATTTCAATTCACCCAAAATAAATCATATCCTTATTTTAATATCTATTAAAATAAAATGGGGGGGGGGGGGGGCGGGGTTGTTCTTATTGCCTGAGAATTGGGTCATGTTTTATGAAAAGCTGCAAAACTGCTTAAAAATTGCATTTTCATTTAAACTAGTGATTTTTTTGGGGGGGGAAAAAAGAATAATCTTTGAAGTAGAAGACTTAGAGACCTATTTGTCTTCATTTTTTGTTGTTTGGTTTTGGTTTTTTAGCTCTTCAAAATAACATGTATCCAATATTGTAAAACTTAATGCCTTAGGGACAATTTCAGGATCTTGTTTAGTTTTGCATCTAGCAGGCTACGCATAGGCATCACAAAGGCAACAAAGTTCTTGATGAATATCTTCATTTTCAGTTTTTCACTTCATCTGTCAAGTTTTGCTTTTTTCTGTTTCCAGAGAGAAGTGCTTTTTAAAATTTGCATATGTATCTAGAAAACAGCCTAAAGCCCACTTAAATAGCATGGAATTAATCTAGATACCTTTGTTTTCATAAAGGTATTTATTGCTATACACCGAACATATCTATAAATATCATACAACATGAATAAAATATGATTGCAGTGGAAAACTCATTTGCATTTTTTGTAGTGATTTATTTCAGATATTAGTTAATCTACTTTAAGTACAAGGATGCATTTACACCATCCGTATACTAATGAATTATTCATTAATCTCTTTGTTTTAAATGCATCATAGTAATTTTATTTTTTAAATTACTGTATTTAAAAAAGATGTAACCGCCTCCAGTAATTAACAACAGGAACAATGGCTGTGGTATCTCAAATCCCTCTCCCAATTCCAAAGCATCCTTGTCCTTGGCCTACAAAATATCTTTCTAGACAACAGGCAGGTTGCAACCAAGGTGTGCTCACTGGCCTTGCAGTTCTAGAATGGGTCAGTGACTCCCGGCTGTCAGGGCTTCTTCACGTAGTGCCCCCTCGTGTGAGGCTGGGGCCAGATGAGATCCTGGAGCTCACATGGGAAAATAAATAAAGGAATATTTAGCAGAAGTTCCATTAAGGATTTTTGCTCTCCTAAGGATGTTGAATCTCACCTGTTGCTTGCTAGGGTCAACTTTAAGTATTTTAGAGCCTTGATCTCTTAAGCGCTTGTGCAACTTAGGTAAGTACTGGCTTACAGTAGTGAAAAGATCAGACTTAGCCTCTTCAGGTGGTACTGCAAGACATTTGGGTAATGAAGTTCTACAGAGCCAGCAAAATTAAAAGCTTATCCTTCCCAGAATGGGACTTCTACACTTCTTACTGGCTTTGGATGTGACAGAGAAAAACAGGGGTTTTGCTTGTGTCTTGTCAATTCTAAGTTTAAGCTAGAATGGGCGTGACTGAAAAAATGGGACAACAGACTTCTTAAAAACAAAAAAACCCAAAAAAACCCACAACCAAAAAACAAAACAAACAAACAAACAAAAAAAAAAACCAACCCCAAAAAAACCCCTGCAGACTGTGATGCCCTCAATTTTAGCAGGAGGCTTACAAAGGAATCTTACCTTAGCGTGTTTATTCATCAAATCCATTCAAATTTATTTTTGCCTTCCTTCCCCTCCCCCTGCCCCGCCCCCCCCCCCCCCCCATTGTCATGGAAGCGTGATTGGTGAGATCCTTGACCTTAAATATTCACAAGATATTTCAACTAAAATTAACTATTCTGCTTTCTGGGACAGACCACAACAGCTTGGATGCATAACTTGGGGAGAGGAGGAAATACCAGTATTCTGACTTTATTGTGGGTTGTTGGGTTTGTGTGGTGGATTACTTGGGTTTTTTTTGTGGGGTGGGGAGGTGGGACTTTTTTTAATTTAAGGTCAATGAAAACACAAAAATATGTTTGAGATGCTTGTCTTTTAAAAGCAATAGTTGCCAACATCTCTGACAGGGTCAGTTGGAAATATGTAAATATAAGGAGGCAGCTCTACTGAAGTGAATGGACAGCGTGTTCCAGCTGAGGATTTGCTCTAGTATTTTGTTTTTAAAATTCTGTAAGCCTGCATGAAAATGTTTATTTTTACACCCCAGAATAAATATTCTTGCAGATGCCCTGCAGGCTCATAAACAGCTTAAAAGCAATTCTGAGAGCTGATGTTATTAGCAGCTGGAACTCTGTTTTGATTGACTGGTGGTATGAAATCAAGAGCCCTCCATTGAACCTCGTAAAGTTACATCAGTGACTCCATGTAAAAATGAGATCATGCCATCGTCCTTCTGCAGTCTTGGCTTTGCATGTACCCACTGTACATGCACAGACATTTTCTGGGTTGGCCAGTACTGTCATCCTTTTGGTTTCATGGGAACTGATTTCGTTGATAAGTTTAAAATACAGTAATGCTGCAGGCCTTGTTTCGCATTGCCTTGTGTTTTTTATTTGCCACCTACACCTTGCAACATGAAGGTAAGACTTTCATATAGTGAAGAGTGAACTGGGAGTGAAGAATAAGCATGCTTCTGATTTTATTCACTTTATTTTAAATTCAATGCTCCTCTGATCCCCTCTTAGCATTCAGGTTTGTTAAGGAGAGTGGGATGATTCAGTAATCATAACACAACAGGCTGACTTAAAGTCAGGGTTCATTTCCTACTTCTGCCATCAGTGTTATTTTGCGACTCTTAATCCTTGTGCTCTCAGTTCCCTCATGTGTAAAATGTGGATAGCAAGAGTTTCTGGTCTGGGGTGATTTTAGGGTAAGTTGATTTGTTTCTGTAATGTTTTGTTTGCAGCATTGAGCTTCACAGTTGAAACTGCGACAGGAACTTAAAGGAGAAAAGTATGCAACAGACTATGAAGGGTAAAAGGTGACAATCATGTAGTTGTCACCTGTAAAAATAATACCCTTTAATTTTTTTTTTCTTTTACATCTCAACATCTCCCTCTCCCATGCACAGTCCCCTTCGCTCCCTGGAGTTGTTCTGTTGTAATGCCTTGTCAACAAAAAGAGTAAAGTATTTGCCATAACACATCTAGCTGAGACCATGCCTTTATACCTCTGGCTTAGTGACATGCCTATCTATGGAGTATTTCATGCCATAGCAGCTCTGAGCAGTCGGTAAAGAAGTGTAAATAGAGTGCAAAAATCCTGGCATAATTACTTTTTGCCTTTATTTCTACCTGTTGAGAGGAGGGGAGGTCGTGACTACAGTGCCATATATTCAATAGTAGTATGACTTGTGGTAGAGGAGAGATGGAACTAAGCTACAGAGATTTTATCTGGGGTTGGTTTTGACTTTTCCAGTAAGTAGGAGTGTTTGTGATCCTCTAAAGAATCCAGTTTTGGCATAAGCAGTAAACTTGATGGGTGATTATAATGTTGAAAAGGCATTTGCTTTTCTCACAAATGAGCAAGGAACAATGAAAACTGAGTTTGCAATTTATACAAATCTTGACAAACAGACCTCCTATCTTTAAAATTATTTGTAGTCTGTGGTAATTTTTCCTGTGGCTTTCAAACAGGCTTTGGATCTTGAGGCTTTACACTGTGGCTTTTGGATAGTTTTGAGAAAATATATACTTTTTGATTTGTGAAAGGAAGCATTGTTTTCCAACTCCTTGCAGTTTTGAAACTGAAGGGTTTCTGAGCATAAGACACGTGTTTGGCCCTGAGAGACCTTGGGGAGGATTAGGTAGAAACTCAAAGGCTCTGTGTGAGCCAAAGGATGTGCCTAGAAAAAGCTGGTTTGGGAGGTAACCTTCTCTAGCAGCTCAGGAATGGTGTAAGCAGAGGAACCTGAGATCCAACAGACGGGTACGTGTCTGTGATTCACTGTCACAGCTCAGGTTAGAGCAGCTTGAAGGGCTGGTTTAATTTTTGTTCACTGCGTATGATGACTAAGGGATCGTAAGTAGCGGGGAAGACAGCAGGAAAACAGCGTGCTTGAATAACTTCCCGTTTTCACTTTCAACGGGACTTCAGAGGCAACATCTGAGACAGACCTGTAGGAACGTGTGTATTTGTGGCATGACTTCCATTGCTTCTTTCTTTTCAAGCTACAAAGCAGTATAAAAGATTTTACCTCAAAGTATCAATTTTTTTTCATTGGTTTTTAGTATGTTCAGTCCTCAGGTAAATACATGGGACACCACAATTTCAGCTTACCAAAACAAAACAAAAAAATCTTTGATGCTGAAAAAATACCTAAGGCTTCTAAGTGTCCTAGTAGTTCTTTTTCATTCCACGTATATACTTTGGAATTTTGGTAAATGTGAGTTTGGCATAGCAGAACGGGGTATGACCCAGCCTTTTCAAAGTCATAGTATTTTAAAATTCTTGTCTGTTTTCTAATTGGATTTTTCTTCTAAGTTCACAACAAGGGAAAATACCAAAACATTTATACTGTAGTTTATAATTCTCTTCTGTGCAAGTGTTCTGTGCTTTCCTGAGTTTCTTAATTTTCTTCCCTCTTCTGAAATCTTACTGCTTTTTTTTTTTAGACTGATATAGAGCAATATCTTGCTGCTTTTGTCTTAGTCCTCAAGGCCTAAGGACAAGACCTAGACTTACAAGACTAGTGAGTGCTCCCTTTCTATGCCAAAAGGTGCCCAAAATAATTTTTCCTGACTGTCTTCAGTAGTAATGATAAATCACTGGCCTCACTACATAGTTTGTTAAAAGTGATATGAACTGAAACCAGGTAAGTTGCCATGTTTTCTAAAGTAAGTTTGCCACACAGCATCAAAAAGATTTTTTCACTCGAGCCCTAGCACTTAATTCCTACTGTATCTTTGTTCTCTCAACAATTCCAATAAATTCAATATTGGATTGCATCTTCTGTACAACAGTAAAACATAATATACAGTCGGATTTTTCACCCCCAAAGAGCTGGAAGTTTCTCAAACATTATATTTGGGAGTCATCCATGATAGATTAATCTTTTGTTCAATTTCTTCTGTTGCTGGTACGCTAATTTTTTTCTTCTGCTTTAGCATAGTGTCTATGGCCATTTTAAATAAAGTGGAAGGAGCTAGAAACTTACCCTCCGCATCAGTGTTCATCAGGGATCATCTATCTTAATTGGAGATTCTTGGAGGGTCTTTGCTGCTAAACAGCACTTGAGGCTCAGGTAATTCATCTGGTGATGAATCAATGACTTGTATTTAACAACTGATACAGCTGGAGAAGTTGTAATAGTTAGTCTTAACTGCCCACAGTGCCTTTTTTCTGGAGGTTGCCTGATGCCAACTTTATGTGAGAGAGAGTTCAGTGGGACTTACATCGCAGCACCGAGGAACTGGATGTGTCACCCAGTGGTCTAGAGAACTCCTGCTGCTTTCAGTGTAAATAAGCATAATGTGATGACTGGTAGCTGTCCTGCTCAGATATCTCTGCTGCGAATAAGGTAGCCTTTCACAGAGGAGGAGCACAGACTGTGTAGATCAGTGACCTCTTTTGCTAGATAGGTTAGGAGTACTGCGAGACATTGGCCAGCACCACTCAGGGCTTAATATGTTACTAATATAGTTAACTTATTTTGTGTCATACTTGTTAAGTGGAAGCAGTTGCCACCATTGAGCAGTATGCAGGGTTGTCGCCCCACCATGGCTAGTCTGCATTGCTGCCTATGCTTTATTCCCTGCACTCTAAGGTGTAGATTTTGTGACTGCATAAGAGCTTAAGGTAACCTTTAGGAAAACTTTAGGGGTCTGCTGTGGCCATGCTTCTCTCTTGCAGAGTTGGGAGGAAAAAGCTGCTTCAGATTATTCCTGCAGTAAATGGGAGTGGAGAACAGGCCTGAGGAGATGCAGGACTTCACCAGTTCCAGGAGGAACTGAAACTAATGCATAAAGCTAGAGAGCAGTTAGTTGTCTTTAACATTATGCATTTGGTGACCCTCTTTGGTACAATCAGAGAAAACAGACAACAGGGACATGCAAGGAGGGGCAAAGTTTTTCCACAGAAGTAGCAGCGTTAGGGCACCACTTTTGTGTTGTTGTTGTTTTAAACCACTTCCAAAATGTTCCCTATTCAAACTTTTGTCTTTTTGTTCTCTGTTTGGGCAAAGAGGAAATCTGTCCTGTAACACTGCCGTCTTTATTCTCAGGAGCTCCGATGAATTTGTTTTTTTCTTTCAGAGAGTAACATAAAGGTCTTTGGCCAACAGTTGGGTTTTTTTTTCTTCGTACATGCACGCAGTACAGCATCTTGCTCAATAAAGCAGAGATTCCCAACTGGCACCTGTAGCTGCTGTCCTAACAGAAATATGAATATTGTCTAAAGCTTTTATTTTGAGGTTTCAGACAGTGCTCTTACTCAAGTGTTCGTGTCTCCTAATGATGAGTCTCTAACAGTCAATCTCTCGCTGAGATGCTGGTTTTGACTAGCATATTGCATCCATCAGCCTGGATAAGTTACAAGATTCCTTAATAGACATTAACCAAGCAGGTATTTTTAAAGTTTTTATTAATAAAAACTTATACTCCAGTAACACAGCTCATGACGGTTATTTGTGTTCCTGTGTGTACAGTACCAGCCATTTGTCAAGTTGATCTCTTTGTCATCAAGTGGTGTAGGAATCCTGGATGTGGAGTCGGTCTATGTATACTCCCTTACCCAAAAATAAGCAGCAGAAGCATTTGTTTATGCAGGGGTTCTGGCAAACGTCTGCAAAACAAACATATCATTTCCATAAACGCTCTAGGTATGCAACTTCTACCCTGTTTGAAATGCATGGCATTTTTATATGAAGAGAAGAGGCATAAATCAATCTTCACTTCTAGGAGCGTGGCTCTCTTCCAGATAGATACTTTTTGGCTATGCTTAGTTTGACATGTAACAGGTTATATTCCACACTCCAAATATGAAAAGTTTCTTACCAGAACATGGCATTAGACCAAAATGGATATTTTTTGAATGCAAGCAGGAGCCCTGTTAGACTGAGTCAATGATCTCCTCTAAGAGGAAAGGAAGGAGAATGCCTGGATTGCATTTATAAACAAACAGAAGTTAACCCTTTGTGTCAACACTTCAAGCCTTATTCTTTTTTAACCTGACCATTTTTTTATCAGAGCAAACTAGAGAAGAACAATGGCTCTTGGAAACGGATATGAGAATCATCAGCAGAACAGTAGCTATTGTAATGTGCACAACTATAATTAACTTCAAAGGGAATGAAGTCTATGCATCAGTTGGCAGCAGGACAGGGACTTTGCCTCTTAGAATAAAATAACACCAAAGGTGGCCTTTCTAGTCACATTTCTAATGTGGTTAGAGCCCCTTCCATTCCCCTATGTTCCGTAATCCTTGCTCATCTCCATATAATACTTTCTTTTTAGTGCTGTTAAGCACACCCTAGGAAGCTTTATTTTTCATAAACCTGCCACATATACTTTCCTTTCCCCTTGCCCTCTTTATTTTCTGGCCTCAGTGCTAGGAATTTTTGCCACTTGCCTTTTGCCAATTGATTGCTGATTTATTATGTAAGTGCAATCAGGCACAATAAAACTGGTAATTGCATTACCAGTAACACATCTCTTCCAATCTCAGATGCTTCTATCATAAGTACTCAGACCTATTTATGCTAGTTCATCACACGCTGATGTAACGAACTACTGTGTCTTGCAGGTTTTCTAGAAGTGTGTATGTATACATATGTACACATTTTATTACAGTATTAAAATATTGACACCCATATATTAAATTGATATATTGCAAGTTGTACTTGCAAAGAATCTATGAAAAATAAAGTTGTCTTTTTTTAGCTGTTATTTTAGTCAGTCTGGCTATTTCTTTTCTCTAATGAGATCTGTAGATTATTTTTTTTATTTACACTTGATTCAAAGCTTGGGGTTAGTTGAAGGTTGCAGTTAAAACTTCTGAATTTCTCTCACTTTTTCATGTGATACAAATTTCCTCTTGAATGTCTCTTCTACATGAGAAATACTGTGTTTTGTTTTTTTTTTCTTCTTCTTTGTGCTGAGTTTAATCCCTTTGGTGACTATATAGACAATTTGTCAAATTTTAACATATGTCACTCTTCTGTTCAACTTTCTGAATACCAAAATGACTTCTTCATTAATTTCCCTGTGTTTCCAACATCTGTATTAGAGGCAATAATGAAAATTCTGCGTAAGAACTTCCACTGACTTTGGCGAGTATAGAATCATAGAATATCTCAAATTGGAAGGGACCCATAAGGATCATCAAATCCAACTCCCTGCTCCTTGCAGGACTACCTAAAACTAAACCATATGACTGAGAGCATCGTCCAGGTGCTCCTTGAACTCTGACAGGCTTGGTGCCGTGGCCACTTCCCTGGGGAGCCTGTTCCAGTAAGCGACCACCCTCTCAGTGAAGAACCTTTTCCTAACGTCCAATCTGAACTTCCCCTGACGCAGCTTCGTTCCACTAGGATGTGCCTAGGCAACTGAAGGACTATGCTGTCAACTCTAAACTTTCCTTCATTTTCCACTTGCCTTCTTAAATTTTCCTTATGTGTGACTAAACTTTTCAGGTCTCTTTCCTGTAAATAAAAAATATTAATTTTAAAATTACTGTTTAAATACAGTACTTCACCTCTTTCAATGAGTCCAAATTCTTAAAGATCTGAAATTACTTATGTGCCTCGTTGTTTTGAAAATTAATTGGACAGAAAAGCTCTCAGCTTGAGGGATGTGGTTTTTGATATATTTAGATGTCTTGTGAGACTGTATGAACAGGCTTGACATCTTTCATTTATGTACAGGTGTACTCCATGTGGATATAAGAAGCCTGTCTTCTACAGACTAGTAGAAAAGTGTCTTTATTATTTTTCCCACTTTGGTCTGTGTTGTATTGAAATGTGCTTGATCTGAAATTAATTTTATGCCTCTAACTTATTCTATGTCTAGCTTTAAAGAGAAGGAAATTGTTCAAATTAAAAGGACATTATTTTTTTTCTACATGTTTGTCAAGGGAAAGACAAATCAGCAGAAGGCATGCTCTGTAAAAGTGTGCCGAGGGGGCAAGAGATCATCACGTCTTTGCTTGCCCTGCAGGGGATAAACCAGCTTCTTAACCTTTTTTGGGTGACTTTTCAACACTGATGCTCAGAAGCAGGACCCCACTGTTTGAAATAGCTTCTCAGGTTGCAAAACCTTACTGACCTAGTTCAACAGCTGGCTGTCACCTAAACTGGTAATCCCGTTCCCCCCTCCAACCAAAACTGTGGCTATGTAGTCTTGCCTTCTCCCTTGCTTTGACCCTGCCACTTACTGGTCAGCCAGTGCACTTTGCCAACAAAACAGACAATGATGGCTCTCCCCACCACCCCCCCCCCCGGCTTGATTTCCTGTCTTAGCAGATGGAGGTGGTTTATTCTCTGTTGTCAGTCAAGCACTTAGAGCCAGTTCAAGGTGGAGAGGAGGGATGCCTGTGAAGAGGTGAGATGAGGAAAGGGAGCAGCAATGCCTCATTTGTCTGGGTCTGTCTTGTGCCACTCCACCCTTTTTCTGCAAACCTACGGTTGTGTGTGGTGATCTATCTGCTAGGTGCTGTGGTACCATCCTTTCACAGGCATTGTAGACCTCTAAGGCAGCATAAATCTAGAGCAACCAAAACTGTTTCTTGCCAGAGTATTGAGGTAAAATATCTGGGCACTGGCTCAGACAAATGCCTACGTCAGTGCTGAGGAGGCAGGGCAACAGCTGGCAGGTAGGTTGGCTTAGGCCCCTTAGGACTGCAGTATCTCCTAGGACTTGAAGTCGGAAGATCCTGTCCTACTTGGAAAGGGCTGATCTCTCCCAAAAGAGAGTTTTAATGTTTGTGAAGTCCTCTTTTACCTGCTACTTGTTCCCCTCTTAGCTTGATCTACCCAAGCTTACATTCTGATTTACAACATATCATTGAGATGGATACTGGCAACACTTCTGAACCAGCTGCCATAATTCAAAAGAGCCCATCTCTAGCCAGATTTCTTCAGATGCAATTCCAGAGCCACTTTCTTTGTGCCTTAATTATGCAGAATTCCCTGGGGCTTCAGCAGGAGCTTTGACTGTGCAAATGATGCTGAATAAGGTCTCTAGTTTACAGGACTAATTACCCTGTACTTTGATTTGGCTCAAATACTCCAGCAAAATTTTGCTGTTGGATACATGTGTGTAATTACTGCTGGAGATGATAGTACTGGAGGAAGCCATCTCAAGGCAAAATTGGTTTTATTAATATCTGTAGAAATTAAAGCTAGAGCTTCTTTACTGTTTCTTACTATGCTTTTACCTTTGTCCAAGACATAACTTGTATCCAAAATGGTGTGAAAAAGATAATAAGGAAAAATCTGCACTTTATAATAAAGCATTTGCCTGTCTGTTTTTTGTTCCCAAATGCTATCTGCAGCTGCAAACGACTGTTGTCATGAGGCACACTTTTTCTTCCTGTTACATGTTAGTTTTCCCAGTAGACTTTTCCTCTTGGTTTTCCCAGAAGGTTTCAGTGTCTTTCCCAGTATCAGTAGCAATTAAAATATCTCCTGTAAGGACAGATTTTACTTCCAGCTGTGTTCTACAAGTGACTTGAAAAGACTTAATAACTCATGCAGAAAGTGGCTTATATTCCAGGGGAATTACTTCAATGACTTCATTTCTTAGTTCAACTCTGAGTTCAAAGGGGATTCAGATGGCACCCACACCACAAATTCTGTCTTTAATTCAGAGGCCAAAACGACATCAAACAGGAATGAAAAGCCCCTCTGCTGTCCTCGCCAGCAGCACAGGGAGCTTTCAGCTCAGGGGAACTCTGATACCCAAAAAATTTCTTAGAGGCCTCTTGTTCAGCAGCTCTTCCAGTTGCCTGCAGGAGCAGCCTGCAAAGCAGTGCTGCTGGACACTGGAGAAGTCCCGTTATAATAAATTATACATGACAGTGGTACCTGCTGCTCCCATATCTAATGCACTTTGAATTCAGCTAAAGTATATTTGAGGGACTCAGTACCTCTTGCAAACTCCCCTTTCATAAATTATTACTAACTGGAAATAGCTTAATGTTCAGTGGTGCTTAGAACCACAATTCCCATTGAAGTCAGTGAGCGTACTTACAGCATTAAGTACGTCTTCCAGAAATGCTGGGAGGATCAGGTACCTGGTTCTGATTTAGTTCCTGTATTTTTTTTTTGCCTTTGTAAGTAGGCATGTTAGTGTAAGAAAAATATTTTGTTTTCAAATCTTTTGCGATTTTGTCTTTTAAAAGTACTGCATGTGCTATCTTTTTACATGGTTAGTGATTTTTTTTTTCTCCTCATTTCAAATGTAAATGAAAGATGATCCAAGTAAATCCTGTAAAGCACTCATGTTGGAGTGACCATTGGAAGAGTGTCCCTATCGCACTTCTTCATCAGATAAATGTTGTAAACTGAAGAAGCTAACAAAGCTTGTGATCTCTGTTTAACATTTTCAAGAATGTGATCTTTTCCAAATGCTTATTTTGCTCTTTTTCCTTCTTAAAAAAAAAAAAAAAGCAAGCTGTAAATTCCAATCCATTTCCTTACCCTTGTGTATTGCTCCTTCCAGTCCTCCCCCTAGATGTCAATGATAGATCTTAGTAGCTTTAAAAAATGCAAATTTGATTTTTGTCTTTGGTTTGTTTGGGTTTTTCCCCCCCTCAAAACTCGGGGTAGGGAGAGATTCTTTGCAGGTCATGATTTCCTCTTTTTTTTTTATCTTACCCAACTGGCCTTTCATACCATGTTTGATACAGACCTCTTACAGCAGAAAAATTATGATTTTGATACGTGGAGTAGCTGGATACCTAATAAGTTCTAATGATTTTGCTGTTTTAAATTAGTTTAGACAAAATCTGTGTTCCATGAAGAAAATAAAATATGACATGTTGCCTAGTGCAACTGACTGCTGCAGAATTAGGGGGGGGGGGGGGATGTCAATTTGAAATTTCCCTTGTTTGTCTCTCTCTCTCTCTCTCTCTCTCTCTCTCTCTCTCTGTCTGACCTGTTGCTGTTGAACAGTGGATGAGATAGAAGCAATGGCTGTGATGTGTCAGTGGTTGATGAAGTGAAGTACTATTTTGCTATTCAAGGGCCATTCAACTCCATATTGTTTTTCTGGTCAGTTGTTCCTGTCACTCAAATTATTACAGTAAATGTTAAAACAATGCCATCTGATACCGCAGCTCACTTGGTATATTTAACTTGATTTATTGTGGTTCATTGTCAGGATGCTTTGAGGGACAATTACAGCTACCCTTAGCAATTTAAACAATGTAAAAATTTATTAATTAACATTAATTTATTCCCAACTCTAATTTCCAGATCAATTGCAGCTATTTATTGAGGAACACTCTGGCAATTCTCTTTGAATACTCTTTTCTCTTGATCTTCATGAAAAGGTAGCAGAGCTTCACTGGCAGGACCAAACCCAAGGATTTGGCTTTTTTTTTTTCCCTCTCCTTCTCAAGTCTGTGTGTTTTGGCATAACATGGGGCAAGCAAAGCAGCAGGATGAAAGAGCCATTCTCTGAGCATCTGCCGTTGCCTACAATGCAAGGGCAGGCTCTGATCGGCTGGGGGATGCTGCTGCCCTTTTACCTCGTCTCCTAAGGCTTCTAAATTCTGTTTTTCTTAGGTGCCATAAAGAAAATTAAACATTTCGAAGGTTTCTGCATTGATCTGGTGTCTGAATGTCAATGCATTTCCCTTTCCAAATAGAAAGCATGTGAGTCTCGGTTCAGGAAGAAGTAGCAGCTTGGTCTGTGGTGAGGGGCTGCTTGGTAGGATATGGGGTACTCCACCTCAGGTTTTCTCTCTGCCCAGTTCAAAATAATTTTACATCCTGTATCACCCATTGAGACAGAGCTCAGGCACTTGAAGCTATGCTTCCAGCATCCTAGCCCATGATATTTGTCTTTGCTTGCTTTTCTTACTCCTAAAAAATAATTCCACTGAAAGCATTGTTGAAATGGAAGTGTCTGCATGAAACACGGTGAGTTTGATGAGTTAGCATATGTTTAACGGAATGTATGGCTAAATCTTAGTGCATAAAGCTGGTGGGGGAGAGGAATTGCATAAACAAAGTGGCAAACAGGCTACAATGGAGTTAATGCTGAATAGAGATTTTTGCAGCCAGTGAGGGAGGTGCTGTTTATTTTGATACTTTGATACTTTGTTAACTCAGTTACTGGTAACTGGTCTGGGATTTGAGTCTCTCCATTTTGACTCATGAAAACTTAATTTTGCATGACACAAGTGCAGAGTGATGAGTATGTGTTTCAAATTTTGAGAAAGCTGCTAAGGAGTACCCCATCCTGTGATAATGGAAGTCCTGCTGCTACGCTTGTGTAGTGGAAAAAGCAAGGCTTGAGGAAGGGGTGCACAGATAAGTGCTCCCATTAGCATTACGGTGGGGGATAACATTTCAGCTAATGTGCTAGGCTCATTTTCTGCCAATGCATGCTCCTGTTCTTGGTTTGTTCTCCCCCTTCCACTCTTAGTGTAAGAGGGAAGGCTGCGGAGACTTTTGTTGCTCATTACTATGGCCTACACCCACTCCTTAGCCTTCATTGCACTTGTTGGTTATTTTGTGCTGGTGCTGGCATGCACAAACTAGAAAACAGGCTTATTCTATTAGCTCATAAAGATTACCAGGACCCCTAGAGTTCTTGCCACTTAAGTGACAGGGTGCAACAGCAATATCGCACCGTTCTCATAATTTTAATATTTTTATATATGAGTCTTGCATCTGTTGCTGAACTGGTGTGGTTTAGCTTCTTCTGTAATATACTCAAACCATGTTATGGGGTGATGTCCTTTTGAGAACCTTTTTCTAAGCTTAGTTTGGAATTTTTGGCTATTGGGCCAACTTCTATAAAATTGAGAGATTCAAAATCAGGTAATTAATACGCAAAATAGAGAGTTTTGCTATGAAATGTGTCTCTTGTAAAGGGTGTATGTGTAGAAGAAAAGGAAACCTTTCGCAGTCTCGTCCTTATGTGTTTTAGAGAAGCACTGTTATGTGTTTATTTGAGCCCTTAACTTTTAAATTAATTTGAACTGCATGCAGAAAAATCCTGTAAAAATCCCAGCAATGACAAGGTCGGATGCTAAATTGTGGGAGGACAGCCTGAGGGATGCCACTCTCTGAGGGTGTTTTGCAATTTCAGTTTTGAATGTCAGTGTTTTGTTTTTAAGTTTGGGACTCTCCGTGGAACCTCCAAAACTTTTGCCTTTTTACTTTCCAGCTACCGTCATTGTTTTCCTGTGTTTGTTTACCTTTTTGGTGGTATTGGCTAGCCTGCTTACTGCTACAAAGCAAATCAAACCAGGTCAAGTGCTCTGCTCAGTGAACACTGCCATGTTGATTCCTTCAATGTGGGTTTCCTCCTTTGCACTTGCCAGTGTGCTGTGGATTGCTATCAAGCCATTCCCTTCTGCGGCTGGTTCTGTGGTTATGCCCACCTTGGGCTTCCTTCATCTTTATTGCCACAAATGATGCTGCAACTTCTGTGAAATGGTTAGAAACTTAATAAGAATGTAAGAAACAGAAAATCATTAATCTTGATGCTGCTCTCTGCTGGCTTCTGTTGCACTTGCTGTTCTGATTTCCCTCACCATCACTGTTCCTATTTTACTTGCTTGAATTCCAAGGTTTTGCTTTTTGTCTAGTTCCTAATTTTCTCAAGTACTTCTTAGAATAACACTGCTGAACATATACACCATCCAAATGTGATCGTGCCTGTGTCCACTAATCCCTAGTGGATACTAGCTTAGCGAATCATTTCAGGCGCTCTGTTATAATAAAAATATGTAATGCAAGCATCTGCCTTTCAAGATCCTCAACAAGACACATACCCTGGTCTTATTTGTGTTGATGTAAATCCAGAATCCTGTTATATCTATTGGTAGCTTTAATACAGGTTAACTCTGGTTTAAAATGGAATCAGAATTGGGCCAGTTGCATATTGGCTTTGCATCTTAAATGATGTTACTAGGCTAATAGGGATTTCACAAATGCTAAGTTTTCTCAGGTGGGAGCACTCTGGCCATATCTGCCTTATGAATTTCAAAACTGACGATGTACTGTAACCTTTAAGCTATAGCTGTAACCTTTAGGTTACAGCTGGCTGATTCTGCCTTTGGAAATATGATACTGGCTTACGTACCTTGTGAAGTTGCGTTTTTAGCACATTCATTAAATTTTGTTCTCAGTTATGTTCAGGTAGCATTATAGAGGAGCTACTTGGAGCAGTATTTGGCTCCATTCTTGAAAGATGACAGTGGGTATAACTTGAAGCAGAATTTGAGGTGTACTGTCCTATTACTAAGAGAGATTTATTTTAATAATTGTCATTTGAAATATTTAACAGACTGTGAACTCCTATAGGATGTCTCCTAACATATCATGATTTTTATTTTGCATGTGTAAACAATAAAATAACAATGATTGAAAAACCTGTTCAGATTTGAAACATTAAATATTAGCAATTAAGAAGAGTGGATTATTAAAATCTTGCTTCTCAACGAGAGAACTCGTCATATGAAGAAGCTAATGTTTCTAATAGCTCTTCTCCTAACAGGTATCAGGGAATCAAATGCAAAGAGAGATGCTTATCTGGTTCTGCTCATGGTAAAAGGCCCCCTGAAGAACACAGTTTTGCTGCTGTAAAATCCGAATAAATGAAAATGGAGACTTGGTTAGTAGTGCTTGGGGTGTTAGGTCTTTGGGGGGGCATCCCTGTGATCTGTTTCTCTGTGGCTTGCAGGGAAGGGCCTGAGTCTAGGTGGGGACAAGGGAAGAAAGGAGTTCCTGGGAGATGCGGTTGCTTCTATGAATAGATTAACAGGGTGGGTAATTAAAATTACTGAGTGTAATGTAACTTAAAGCAAGAACAGCCCATCTTTTCAGTCAGGTATGCATTATTCTGAATATACAGGGTCAAAGCCACACAGGTGTATAGTCAATTCTATTAAAAACTTCTGTGTTAGCTTTTGATGTAAGGCTTGTGAAGCTTCTAGAGAGGGAGCTTGGGTGAGTGTGTGAGACAGACAGTACTCATCCCAAAAAATGCAGGAACTCTATACATATTCTTGAGCTCCACCTACAGGCAAATTAATGCTATGTCTAAGAACGGGCAGGTTTATGTGGGCACCATGCCCACAGCTAAGGTTGCTTGCATATTTTCACAGCATGGTTATGTTAGAGTGGTGTTCTGGGGGCTGCTATTCCCTGTTTCTCAGCATAGCCTTGAGCATTGTGCTGATAACTTTATATTGCCAGCAGTGTTGCTGCTGGCACCTTCAAGGCTCGCTTGGGTATCTGTGTCTGACTTTCTGTTACACATGGATGTGCCCAGCCTTGACTGATTTGCACTGAAAGCAGGTGCAGGTTGAGAAGCTGCCTTGGACAGATCAGTTAATTTTTTTTCCTGCCTTTCTTGTGTGTGACTTGAAAATAATGCTTTTCAAATTGCTTTGAAAATTTAGGCACAAAGGGTGCTGTATAAAAGCCTCAGCATGTTTAAATCAAATAGCCTACATGGTGATGGGGGTGGAGATAGAGATCTAATGTCCAGCTGGCCTGTGTCCAACTAGGATGATGAGCCTCTAAATTTAGAAGAACTGCCTTTTGGGAGGGTCACTGCTCTTCTTTCTAAACTGTATGGTGGTTCTTAGACATAGCCTTAAAGGCTCAAAATGCGATCAGACTGTAACTTTCCAACATTCTGTAAATTGTCTCCCTTCTACATCCTTGTGAACAAGTTTCCTTCCTCTTCTCCATTTCCAGCATGTACATGTATACCTAGCAGTAGTCAGACAAGATAGGAAGGAAGGAAAGAAAAGTTCAAGCTTTTACCACTGTCATCTTCTCAGGCTGGTGTAAAGAACCCCCAGGACATATTTTATGCCTTCTGCTACTGAGTCCCCTACTGAGGAGGTGTAGTAAGAGTGATCCTCCTGCCATGGACACTCCCAGACCACTGGAGAAAGGATGGGTTAGTGATTCCTTCTTCTCAAAGTCACTAAAGTCACCTTGCTTCTCAAGGTGATGGAGGAAAGGTAGGAGAAAAAAGGGCTTATCCCTGGGGTTTTGTGCTCACTAACTGCATCAGCTGCTGTGCTATCACCTGCTTCATCTGAGCAGATGTTGAATTACTATTCTAGGACTTCTGAGGATTATCATCTTTCTTGTTCCTCCCCTTCCCCAAGATGGAACTTCACACCTTGCCCTTGTCTTTTGCCCTGGTGCTTTAAGGATTAAGCTGAGTGACGTGACTGCAGATCTGACAATTTGAAGGAAGATTCAACTTGCATTGTTGGGATCTTCTGTTATAGATGCTGGAAATACCATAGTTTTGACTTTTTTTTTTAATTGCCTCAAACTTGTTTAGTTGCTATAAAACGTATGCTTAATACAGACTGCTATACCCAAGGCTTGTTCTCCGTTAATCAGCAGCAAACACAGTAAGCCAATGTAGACCATGTGTGTAGAGAAAAATCAAATGGATGAAGACATAATCAGAGCTATTTTTCTGCTCAGAGTGAATATTAACAGTGTTTTATGATAAACTATAATTGAGGACATTAACTTATGGGGAAAATCCTCTTCCTTGATAAATAGGTACGTGTTGCTGTTGCATCAGGTGCTGACAATATTAGTTAGTTTTCAGTAAGTCTGCCTGCATGTGTGTCTATAAAAGAGTATTTTATGATCCAAAAGAATATTTTTGTGAGTGTTGCAGATTCCAATTTGATTTCCCCACTTGTTTTCTCTTCTTAGAGAGTTAAACAGGTTTCATCTCTCTCTCTATTTGCATTTTTGCAGCTACAAGCATAGCCTATATACATATTTATCTGTACCCATACATATTTAGATAAATGTGCTTTGCCAATTGCAATATTATCACAAGCTTTTATGTAAAGGTAAGTCTGATATTTGGTCCAAATTTATATTTAGCTTATTCTGTCTTTTATTCTTTCTTTTATTCTGTCTTTTTTATTCTTGTGTATCTGAATCTGGGTAATTCTGTTGGCACCAGTGGCAATGCATCTCAGTTTCACAGTTGAAATGGAGAGAAGCAGAGTACGGCTCTTTATCTGTTTTATTGTTTTGTTGCATTTGTAATAGAGCAAAGAACTTCAGTCCAGACTGTGGCAATAAAAATGGATATGTTAATTTAAAAAAAAGAAAACAACCCCAAACAAAAAACCCCCACACCTTTCATTATCAGGAATGGAAGTAAGGCAGTATAAGAAAGCATTGTTTCCACTTAGGATTATATAGAAGAAAAATTGTTTGTGTGATTTTTGGGGCTTTGGTGTTTGGTTTTTTTGGGGGTTTTTTGTTTTATTTTTCAATGGAATGTGCTCTGTGCATGGAAATGAAATTGATATAGCAGCAACAAATGCAGGAACTGACCACTATGAATTCATGTAATATGAGAAAGAAAACAAACAGAAAAGCACGTGCAGTAGATGAATGCAAAGATGGAAATGGGTGAGATCCTTGTTCCATAAAAGAAATCCCAGTAATCTGCAATTTTTTTTGGCTGTGGTGATTCATCTCTCTTTAGAAGTTTCTCAACAATGACAACTGTTGTATGCTGTCTTTGAAACCCACATGCTCCCGCTGAAGCAGGGTTTGAATCAGCATGGAATTTGGCTTATCAGACTGTGTCTGGGAAGGCAGCAGTTTTTGTCATGCCAGATTGCATCTGGATTAAAAACTGAAGAAAAATGTAGTGACACATTGTGAAAAGAAAAAGACAAGCTTTATTGGCTTCAGTGAAATCTCATAATCAGATAAATGTTTCATACTTTGGTTATTATAGTTATTTAAGCAGTAATTATATTCATTAAATGTGCGCTTTAAAGTTAATGTTGTCAGAGATATTTCAAGTATTAGAGATGTGCACATAAGTCACTTCTCATATTGAGGCATCTTCTGATCCTCATAAGAATTTATCATGCTTTTTGATGTGTTTTTATGAAAATCAGGATAGAAGAACAGAATATTTTGTCCAGAAGCCACAAACACAAAACAGTTTTATTTGTGATCGTGTCTTAGGAGGACACTGAGTGTCCTAGACCAGTATGATTTTAACCGAGCAGTGGCTTATTTATCACTTCTGAGAAAAACAGAAAGGTCTTTAAGTGTACATTAGTACTCTGGACAGAAGATTTGTAAGTAAAATTTCATATATTTATTTACAGGAGGTTAAGTTGGCTGAAATTGATTCCCTTTCCTGAATGGAGTCTGACCAGCAGTCCTGTACCTCTTTCTTGACAAGGATAGAGAGCACTTCAGTGGCTGCAAATTGAACACTAACCTAGGAGAAACTGGATGATTGCAAACATCCTCTCCTGAACATTTGTCAAAAGCGTAGCTGTGGAAATTAGCTATTTCTAGCTAATCATAGCTAGATTATAAAGAATGTCAGTTTGATGGGGATAAGGGAAGAAAGGGGCAGGAATGGGACTGTCAGAGTTACTTCTGAGAATGACATCTGGCAAAAAAGCAATTAGGGTTATTTGGACAGCTTGCCCAGAACAGTGTATTTCTAGCCTTTATCATTAATGGAGCTGCCTGTACTAGATGTGGTTTTGTGTAAAGCTATCAGGATTGTGTTACAAAAAATATAGGCCATATTTAAGCAGGCTGTTGTAAAGTTTAAAACGGAATGTGTAAGCCTAGTCTAATAAGTAGGTGGGTTATTCATTAAATACTGAAGTATTTATTTAAAAAAAAAAAGTGGCACATCAGTCTGCATTTTTTTAAATCACACCACAAGACCAGTGAAATCTGGCTTTATTGCTGCCGGTGCTATGTGCACTGGAGGGCTGAAGGCTGAGATGTTTTGACTCTAAGAAAACAGTGTCAGAGTTGCAAGAGTCTTGCAGATATGGGAAAAGACAGAGAAGGAAAAAAAAAAACAAACCTCGTAGTGTTCTGAAATCTAGGTTTGCCCTAGCTTTATGAAAAACCAAAGCCGAGTGAGATGGCTAAGTACCAGAGCATCCCACCATCGGACTTAATGTCACTGGCTGACGACAGTGATGCTGATGTTAAAGAATGCCCATATAAGGGCATTAATTTGCAGATGAAATTATGGAAATTCAGTTCTGTGAATATTGCTGGGAAGACCAGATTAAATGACTGGCTTATGCTAGGGCTTTTGAAAAGGACTGGCTGATGGAGGTGGAACAGCAGCTCAAACAACATAGAATGATCTGGGACACCAGAGGAAGCAGATCTCCCTCAGCTTCCTTGGCACCAACTGATTCCCAAGCACAGCCGGCCTGCCCATGTGCATGTAGGTTCCTCCCCAAATTGAAGGATTTGCTCTGCTACTTTCCTGTAGTTCTGAAGCTCTCCTGAGGCTTTCCATAAATTACCGTAAGGTTCATCAGGCTCTTACTTGATTCTTCAGCAAAATGGTGATTATTGGGACGCATGGGGATCTGGGTTTGTCTCCCACTAACGCAGCACTTTGCTGTAATGAGTAAAGGCAAACACAAATCATTGTCTAACGCTAGCACAGTTACAGGGCTTGGGATTTTTGTTGTTCTTGGCTTTTTTCAGATGAGTTTAACATGCCCTATCCTTTTTTCCTTTGCAGTCAGGGTAGATTTTCCTGCCGCTTTCCCAGTAATCAGATGGTACTGCAGTCATGGAGTGTGCAGGCTCACCTTGGGTTAAACTGTTTCCTCCGTTTCAGATTTTGTGCAGACCGGATTTAAATTTGACAGTGTTTGTTTAGGATTCTGTGCTCAGCACTTTGTATTAGACAAGAAGCAGCCCTGCATTTAAATTATTCAATCTTTAGGACTGATGAAAATTGTCAATCACCTTCTAGCATATTTAGCTTATCCTAAAGGATGCTTACAGGTGCAAACATTCACATGCAGTCGCATTTATAGATCGTTAGGTTTATTATGTCACTGAGTGACTCTGTCCTCCTTGCCTTCTGATGTATTTTTGTGTTGCCCTGCGGACGGTGGGCAGAAATCAGTTTCTGGGTATTAAAATAATAAGTTCCATTCTCTTCAAATTGACCAGACTGACAACAAAACAAATAGCATGGAAGTGCACAAGTCGTATACTCTGACATTAAAAAACAATAGCTGGCATGTCCTGCCTAAAGCAGGAGGAATACCACCACAGCAGGTTATTCAGTTGGTGCTAACTGCGAAGTCAGTAAGTATTATAATTATTTCTGATATTTACTTTCTGTCCAGGCATAAGGAGAAGAGATGGCGATAATTATGAAGTGACAACAGGGCTGGTGGGGGAAATCTCAGGGTGTGTGCAACAGACCTGAACCGGACATCTGCATTTCCCATCCCATGGTGTAAAAATGCTTCCACCCCACATCAGGATAACAGCCAGAGCCTTCCAGTGTTTGATTAAAATAAATAAATACGTAAAAAATTGGCAGGCTCCTTCCAGGACCAGCCTTTTCCGGACCCACCCCGGGCTGCAAGGCCCTGGCCTGTTTGGAGTGGGAGAGGGACGCAAGGGCAGCCACCTGCGGCAGTGTGCCCTGGGTGTCCAGCCAGCATGGGGGCAGGGGCGGGGATGGGGATGGTGGGAGACAAGGCTGCACAAGGCCCCAAGTTGGCACCTCAAGGGTGCCCAGGGCGTGAGGGAGCAGCATGGAAGGTGTAGGCTGCCAGTGGAAATGTCTCCCCGTGCACTGGAGGCAGCGCTGCCCTTGAAACAGGGGTTGGCTGTGGGGGCTGGAGTCTGGCAGGCGCCATGTTTGCTGGCCTGGGGCTCAGCGGAGCAGAGAGGGCTGGCTGACATGGATGTGGTTTCCTTAGGAAACTTCCAGTGTGCTCTGCCATTTGCAAGAACAGTTTGGTCAGGGCAGCCGTGTTTCTTCCTCCAAAGGGAAGCCCCACTGGGCACAGTGAGCAAACAACAGGGGGAGAGGTTGTGCTCTTGCACTTGTTCTGAGTTTGCTGCTACTTCAGCCAAAAGAGACGGTCCCAGAGAACTGGCTGGTAGACCGAAAGTCATGTTCATTCATTATACGTTTACCCTTCTGCAGGTGAAGATCATCAACCAAGAGAAAAAGGTTGTCTTTATGCCACGTCCCAGTCCTGAAACTAGATGGACAAAAGCCAATTGGTGGTCTCCATACAGTAACAGCCTTTAATAAAAAGGTGCTTGGAAGAAGAGTGACAGTTGAAGTATCACCACTGAGAAGTGATTTATTGAGCCAACACTTCGGCTCACCATCTAAGTGAAACTGCCACATCCCATGTCCCTCAGAGGGACAGTAGCTTCATACAGCTTCGTGCTGAAGTGTCAGAGGGACAGTAGCTTCATACAGCTTCGTGCTGAAGTGTTTTTACTGAGCTGGTGGTTATTTTGGCCTTCCATGGTGATATGAAGTTCCGTGTGAACCTCTTTGTGGACTCTTTTTTTTGGGGGGGAAAAAAAACCCAACAAAACAAAGAGGTAGAAATACCAGCCTCTGACCAGACCTGCATGCATATACTTCCAGAAGGACAGTACAAAGGATACATTTTATTTCTTTATATCTAGTAGAAGCTTTCCTTAGCGCTACTGAGCGAGGGACTGAAATTCCAGGCTATGCACTTTTTCTACATTCTGCAGGTCTCTGTATTTTTTCTTTTTTCATTCTTGTGAATCTGGATCATTTTGTTTTGAAACTGATTCAGCAGTTGTCCGTATGGTAAATCTGAGGGAAAGGGGAGGGGACTGCTTTTTATCTGGTAAAAATTTAATGATATGCGTTTCTCTCAGCTGTTAGTGGGAATAAAACTTTTTTTGTAAAAACCTCTGAGAAATTTATCCAACTGAGGGGTTGTTGGATTTGTGTGGACTTTTTTACTCATTTGCTGGCTTAAAAAAAAATTCAGGCCTAGCAGTCAGGTATATCGTGTAGATGTGCGATATACCCTAGAGGACTATGAAGCCAATGAATAGTTATCTATACATAATGCCAGGTATCTCATCCATGATACAAAATAATCCTAACTTTTTAACGCTTTCAGAAATTCACATGTAAGGGAGCTCTGCAAAATCAAATCATCCACGTTAAAAATAAGTTGCCAAGCACTTTGTTTAGATCTCTGTTTTTCTTGCTTTATAATAGATAGTTGGGAATAATTACTTTCTGTTTTATACATCTATTTATGATGTTTCTAAAGGAAGTAGTACATAACTTGAATGTAAGATTGTGGTTTCCTCATCAAGGTTCAGTCCTAAAATATTTTTGGATTATTTTGAAGTTTATCAGGTAAAAATGAGGAAAGAAATATGGGATTGAATCTTTAAAACTAAATGTAGCGTGATGTCTTGGGGGGAATAGCTGACTAACGAAAGTCAAGGATAGCATGTCAAATAATCATTTATTATAGCTACAGGTGGCTAGCTGTCAGATGGGTCTACACTGAATTACTTAACCATTTCTGAAGGTCTTTGCTTTTGTGTTGTTTTACTCATTTGAGGTGAGGGGATCATGCTGTCATTTTCATCACTGAAACCTGTGCTTACATGTAAGTTTGGAGAGTGCCTCGAAAATGTAAAAGGAACAAATCCGTGCAGTTTGCCAAGAACCTGAAACAGTCATTTCAAGGGGTATGTCCTCACTTCTGATAATCTGCCTGTCATTTGCAACTAAGTAGATGTCAATATGAAAGGCAATTCTTTTTAAAGGGCTTAGGAAAGAGAATAAATTCCCGTCTCTTGTCCAGCTGTTGTGTGCAGGCACCAAATAATTTTGAAGATACCTACATTGTTTAAAATAAGTTTGACTTTTCTGTGTGCTTTGGAGGAGGCTGCCCAAACCAAATAAATGGGTAAGCTGTTAAGTAAGCCACCTTATCAACTATGTATTGCACAGTTAAATCTCACTACCGTTGCCATTCCCTATTGTGATACTTCCATATCTAGGCCTTGGCACTTATATCCATCCATTCTGTTATTTTCATGGCCTCTCTTTCCAACACAAACACATGCACTCACACTTCCCACCTTTTATGCAGTGTAGCAATGCTAACACTGACTCTCAACAGTCAAAGGATTATATTTATCCTCTGGATCCTGCAATTCAAAATACCATGTTTTAGGAATCTGATTTACCATCTCCTTACAATGTGTATACCTGCTTACTTCTCTGCCGAGGTATTGTATTACCCACATTGGCCTTTGCATAAATGGGTATACCGGGGCAAGGTTTAGAAGAACCGGATCTGTGAGGAAGCAAGGCACAGATATAAGTTAAAACCTAAGATGGAAGCTGAAAAGTGCTGCACTGTCTCCTATGAGGCCTGAAGATACAGTGGTGTCTCGGGGAAGGTATGTGTATGTTTGCAAGCTGTTTTGGTGTTAGAGCTGGTGTGTCAGGATGATGGGCTGTGTAACTAAAATGGTCCTAATGCTTGCTGATTTGGGATCCTTGCAGCGGTCCACTGAGGTCACTTCAGTAAGGGGTAGCGCTTTATCCCTTGTGGTAGCGCTTTATCCCTTGTTAGCCCTGATTAGCTGCTGAATATAGAGATGCAAGTTTCTTCCCATCCCTGGATTTATCAGCTTCATCATCATCACCACAAGGCAGAAACAAGTCTTTTCATTTTTAAGAAGGTCCAAAACCAAATCTTCAGTTTCACTGGCACATGGTCAAATTGCAGACCTGGATCAGAGTGAACAAACAATTTTTGTATGTCCCCGATTGTCTTGCAGTCAGTTTTGCTGGGAAATAGGAATGGGATGTTTGGTCTGCATGAGGACTGAGAAACTACATATACCTGCTATGGGCATTTGTCTGCTCAGCACCTTACTGCGCAGCTGCAGGGGAAAAAGGTCTTGGTGAAAAGATGCATGTGCAAAGATATTCCATCTGTCTCTGCACAATCCAGCTCCAGGAGTGTTAGCACGGAGCGGTATCAGCTAGGGCAGACTGGGGCTGTAGTCTGTTGACAGCAGCGTTGTTCCCTGTAAGGTAGCTGGGGTTTGCTGGCAGGGTTCTGCAGCTCACGCTGAGCTCTGCTGCGGTGGCTGTGCAGTTACTGGTACCTGAATTAGTGTAGGTGTGTCCGTAGATGGCTTCAGTCACACTTTTGGGGTATAGTCAAACCACTTAGATATTTGTGAAGGTGTGTGTTCCTCTGCATATGTGTGCAAGCAATTTGCTGCCGATGAATTACAGGTGGACTAATAATGAAAGTTACCAGCATCTCAGACTACACTCAAACTTTTCTTAATTTGTCTCAGAGGTATGTTCACTATTTCTGCTCGGGGGTTTATTAATGATGATTAGAGATATTTATGGTGCCTTGATTCTCTATTGTTGCACATGGGAGAGAGTGGTATTTTCAGGACTAAAGCATTAAGTTGTGTTGAACACTACAATCTGCAAGAATGTTAATCTCCTGCAACTCAGTTGTGCTGTGATGATTCACACTTTATATTCTAGTTATTGCTGCTTAGCTGACTGCAAAATGATACAGTAATACCATGTCATTAACTACTAATATGATAATTCAGGAAGTACTCAGCTAAAAAACTTAATTCTTAGTTTCCTGTTTTCTTACCTCAGAAGAACAGTATTTCACAATACATCTAGGAACAATTTAAGCACACTGTCCTACAGGGATTGTTTTTGTTTTGTTTGCTCAAACACCTCAGTTTTCTTCTTGTAGGTGAATTTTTTTGAACTAGGGTAAATTACAAATATATCTCCTATTTTCATTTTCTCTTGTTAAGTAATAGAAAACCTGTGACAAAAGATGTGGCTTTTGTGAGAAATGTACTTAGTGCCTTGTATGCATTCAAAGAGACTTGAAATATTTTGGCTTCTACAATACAGATGTAGTAATGAAACTTGAAACAAGAAAATAATTGTCTCTCTATTTTTGTTTGCTTGAAGTATTTGTATTTCCACACTGAGAGCAAAAATATATGTAAATGAAGAGTAGCATAATATAAAACATATAAAAGCATCTTTTTCCTTCAGAAAAATTGGCCTGTTTACTGTTTTGCATATCCTTGGATATTTTGGAAGTTCATCAAAGAATTTATTATATGCTTAAGGGAATTAACAAGGGCTAGTTCAGACTACATTTTGATGTTATTTTTCTCAGACAATTGGGTTTTCAATGGATTCCCCCCTTCCTCCTACTCCCCAAAAAGCATGCTATTCAGGATATTTTAGGAAAAAAAAAAAATCAGATGGCCAAAGGTATAATACTCTCTTTCTTTTCTTTTTTTTTTTTTTGGAATAGTATCTTATATTTTGCTTGTCATGTCTTGAAGAATTTTTTAAGCAGGCATAGTGGGGGTTTTTCTGATTTAATAGGAATCACTAGGAAAGATAAACTAGTCAGAAATTAAGCTTCTCAGAACAGTGATTTGACTTCACATGAGATCAGGGAAACCTTTGTGTGTCTTTTTTCTTTTTTTTTTTTTAAAGTACAAAATATTTAAATCAAACTCAGGAAAAATGGGCAGATTTCAGATGATCTGGAAAACAATAATATTTTTCCCCCAAGACCAGTAAAGTTACATAATCAAAGGACAATGTTTATTGACTTGAGGTAGAACTATACAGATTTGCAATGGTCACTTTTAAACACCTAAATCAGAATGCCCACAACAGACAGATTTACCTGTTTCAGATTTTACTATGTATGTTTCATATGGTGTTTGTTCTGATGACTCCTGTTCCAATTAATGTCTTAATTTTTTTTAATGAATAATCTGTTACTCTAGAGTTCTATTTAGCAAGACACAGAACACAAGCTGTGGTTTGCTGAGTGATCCTTGTGAACTCAGACCCTTCCCAGTAGTACCAGCCACGTTATTTGGTTTACCTTCAGCTATGCATGTCTTTGAGGTTTTAGCGGAAACTTGCTAGACACTGTTGACTAGGAAAAGAACCGTGTTTCTTCAACACCTCCCATCTCTGTGCTTTATTTATAGTTCGATCTTCATGTTTCGGCTGAAAGAGGCTGTCTTGAGGTTTATGGAATGTGATTTGACAAAAAAAAAAAATACGACTCAGTAACACAAAGTGCACTATTGTGATGTTAAATAAAATCTTGAAATCCCCCATGGGTACTGTCAGAAAGCAGTTAAATGGCTTGGTGTTCCAAACTCTGGTGTTATCGTAGTGACCTCATTGCTCTGCAGCAACGGTGGGTTACAACCTCACTGGTAAGTAATGTGGGATTTATTCCCCAGCAAAAACATACAAGTGTGAAGCTCACACAGTTTTTGGAAACCACTGATTAAAATCACTCTTAACTTTGGAAAGTCTTCCTAATCTCCATCTTGTAGCTGTTTAAAATTGCATCAAAAGGAACAGTATTTTTTATCACTGAGACTGTTATAACTGAGGTTTTGACCTAAAATTAACAAAAGAAATAAGGATCAAAACTCACCTAACTTTCACAAACATGTCTGTGATGCCTGAAAATTATTTCTGAAACTTTCCATTCTAGGAGATATTTTATTAGCTTTCTAACTTGCTAGTGCAACTGTGTGCTCTTCTGAGAGACAATTTATAGAGTTGTAGTCCTTAGGCTTGAAAAGCTTCCTGATTTTCTTTTGTTTTATGATACTAACCAATGCAAATAGAGGCTAGAGGATAGATAGGACAGAGGAAGGGACGGAACTCACTTTAAATGAAGTTAACAATTTTTTTTATGGCACCATAAGTACTAAAAGTAATCATTGTTACTAATGACCTCAAAAATCAGATTAGGAAAAAAGTGAATAAGAACCCTCTAGCTATGAAGAATTTGGTTTTGTAAACTGAGAGAAACATCCTTGGATTGCACCTAAAGTCCTCTCACTTAAAGATGTCACATCTATAACAGAGAATATTTTAAAATTTTTGCATTGGTTTTGCTCTTGAAGTGTAAGGTAGGAAGATCTTTATTATGTATTATTAACATTTTACAGGGAATTGATCTTCCCCATTTGATGTTGCAGACTTTCTTTCAAGGAAAATTTGTACTGAAGTATCCTGATAGGTGTTTTCTTTCCCTCTTGCCTTTTCAAAAGTACAATGCAGGTTTTGGAGCCAAATGAAATGAAAAGTTAAGAATGTTTTAAGCCGTCTTTGTTTTCCTGATGAAGAGATGCTTTGGAGGCAGAAAAGGGACTCTAGGGTAAACTGTCCAGCTCTGGGCACCTCTGTAAATTATGGTAGTCTCTCTGGAACCGTCCTTTATGGCTTTGAGCAAGCTGCAGTCTTCACAGTGCTGAGTGCTGTGGCCTTCTCCATACAGCAGTGCTTGTAGAAGCATCTGTGGAGGGCAGCTTGTACGTTGTCTTCCAAAGTTCCTGGGAAAGGGAAAACTTTGCCCTTTCACCTAAGGCTTTGGGACTATCTTTACACCACTTGAGCTTGCTTAATTATTGTCTGGTGTTTTTGTATCAACCTGATAAAGAACTTCTGTAGCAGTTATTTGAAAAACTCATTCATTAACAGAGCTGTATTTTCAGATGTGTTCAGCTCCCTGCAGTAAACACAAAATGTCTTTGCTTATGGCAGAATTTGGTTTCTCAACTTTTATTCTCTTTTGGGCCAATCTCAGAATAAACAAAGATCAAAACCATAATGTTTGATGGGATGTAGGGGGACTAGATTGCTTTGTGGATAGGGATAAAGGATACCTCTTATTCTTAACAGATTTAATATTGATTCCATAAATTGGTTTATATTACACTGTCACTTGTGTTTAAAAAATAAAATTCTAACATCTATTCAATAATTAAAGACAGGTTCTTACTTTCTGAATAACACTCGTGATGTTAGGCCAGCATAGAGGTTACAGCACCTTTATTTTTAGTCCAAGATACAAGGTTTTGTATTAACAGTGCCAGTTTTTCTTCATCTTTGTTTTATACTTCCTAGAATGCATTTCTTTTGGAACGGACAGTAAGAAATTTTTGACTATGTATAGGTCTTGTTTCCAAATTTTATATTTTGTTGAAGGTTCTTATCTTAATAATTATCTTCTTGAAGCAGGAGGTATGGGAGCGACAAGAATATTCCATCAAGAAACATGCTGATATAAACGCTTATGAGATACGTAAAACCTTGTTTGTCTTAGAATTTGTGTGTTAATCTGTGATCAATTTATATGTTTCAAAATCAAATTAATTAGGCTGTTATATGAAGTATAGCAAAATAACACGTTTTTAGGGGATTCAGAATCGCCTTAAGTCAAGCCATTAAAAAAAATCTAAACATACTTTCACTTAGAATTTCTAAATGTACCATAACTGTGCTACGTTATCCTGGATCAACATTTCCCATGTAGGAGTTTGCCTCAAGACACAGAAATCCTTCCTGTTTTGTAATAAATTAACGGAGTCTATGACCTCATCAGAGCATTGCATTTCATATTTTCTTTCACTGAATGTTCATAGAGAAAATATCTATGAGTATATATCAGATACCAAGGAAGAAGCTTCCTTTCTCCTTCTTCCTGTTTTCCTCCTGAAAATATGGGACTCGGATCTGAAGCAGCAGTGTGGGTGCAGTTGCAGTTTGGGAATGGGAAAATGCTCTCCGTTTTCAGTTCCAGTGATTTTTGTAATGTTCTCCCACCATTAAGGTTTAGAATAAGTGCACGTCCCTGTCCTTGCTAATCTGTTAATGGCATGGGATTGTGCTCCCTCAAGGTGACAATGCTTTGGTGCAGGGTAGGAGGCAGTGCTGCTCACTGGCACTATTACCCGTAGTGGGCAACAGGGAGCCAGCTCTGTGCCAAGTCAGCTCCCATCTGACAGATCATGTTTGAATATGTGTGGATGTGGACAGATTGCTTCCAGGGCCAGCTCTGGGGTGGAAGTGGTATAGTCCCTGTCTTGCAGCGTGAAGCCTGAGGAAATAAATCTCCCTGGAGCCCAAGCTGGCTCTGTGCACATCCATGGCAGGTGTCTCTGGGCTGAACTTGTTTTCAGAAGTCAGCATAGGCATAATGAGGTGGCTTTGTATGGAGATAGCAGTGGTCCTGAGCGGCCCGTGTTCATCTCAGCTGCCTGATTGGACCTAGCCTTGTTCCTCAAGAGCTACTTCTGTACATAGGCACCATGCTTCCGAGCTTTGCTGTTTCTTGATATTTTTTGTATTTGTGGAATGACTTATGCTGCAGGTACATGGGACATCTCAGTTCCTACACAAACCAGGCTGGATGCCTTAGTAGTTGTTAGCTCAGATGCAGCACAGTTTTGTTTGTTGGGGGGTTTTTTGGTGTGTTTGGTTTACGTTGTTTTTTTTTTTTAAGTGTCCTATTTTATGCAAGGGGGTCCTGCTAAAAAGTCTAACCAGAACCCATAAGACTTCAGGCAGGGAAACATTGGTATGAGGGGGCAGAGCTAAAAACTGAATCGGTACTATTAACATGAAAAAAAGCATCAGATGAATGGGTTTAGCAGACTGGTGAAGAATAAGTATGAGAATTTAAGAACTTCTGGAAGGTAACAGGCAGTTAAGGCAAATGCCTCTTTTTTTAGATTATCTTATGCTTTTAGAGCTGGAAATTTCCACGGTTGACAGCCCAGAGGAATATTGATAGGCCCAGAAGGGAAACTCTGCCTGTCTTAACTGTGACAAAATCTTTGAAAGGAGACACAGGAATAATATCAGCATTTTCAGAAAGGAGAACAACACTCTAGAGTCCTGAAAATGTTTCAGAAAAGCTTCCCAGTGGGGATTTATGAGGAGCTTAAAGAGGCCATGTGAGTTCACAAAAGGGGAACTAGGTTGTCCTTTCTCCTTTCTGTAAGGTAGGGAGTTACCTGCAGGAAGCTGTTCTCCCAGTAAGCTGACAAACTGCTTTAGGAGGCAAATAATTAATGTGAGGGGAGAGAGCAGCATCCAGTGACGGGGCTCAGTTCCTGCAAGAAGCAAGCACTTCCTCCAAAGAGCTGAAGATCCTTTTAGGGACAGGCTCCAGATATATGGCTGTTGGTATTTTGGGCTCTTGTATAGCTGCCAGATAACCCAAGATCTGATTGCATAGGTTAAACGTGAAATTAATCTTAAAATGTCCTACCCTAACCCACAGTCATTGCCCTGTGAAGTAATTCTCCTTGCTCAGGGTACGAGCAGAGAGCTCAGAAAGCATGGCCAAAGAATGGCACTTGTTAGTGCTTCAGAGGCAGGAAAGAGACTTTTTTTTGTAATAGGTAGTAGAATTAAATATGTCATTGTGGAAAATGGAGATCCTGGAATGCTAATGTTGACAAGCTTGGAGGCTTCTTGCAGATGAATCCCATGTGGAAAGCCGGCTGATCCTAGTATCAGTACCACACCCAGGAATTCAGGCTTTGCAATCAGCCATGTATTTCACATGTAAAATGGAAAAGCCCTTATTCTGTTCACTTTCATGTTCTATAATGTTTAAACCCATCCTTGCACAACATGCACAGTCAAAATGCGTGTGACCAATGGCTGAAATATGTATTTTTGTGTCTTATGGTATCTATGATATCATGAATGACTGCCTGATACCCTACAGCCTTAAAAATTATGCTAATAAAGTTTTCACTGGGTAATGAAACCATTTTTTAAGGAAAGAAAGGATTGTAGGGAGAAAGCAGAGAGGGAAGGGCATTTTCAGCAGGTGCAAACATAATTTTTACATATGTCTGTGTTCTTTTTATAAAGACATGAACACTTGACTTTTAAATTCCTGATGCGGACTTTTGTAGTGTTTGATCAAGGGATGTATATTGGGTGCTTGTGATAATGTATTACCCGCCAGCTGTCAGCAAGGGCATGAACCTCAGTACAGAACAATCTAATATTGGGGAACGACTTCTCTTCTGCCTTTACTTTTTCCTTATTCATTTCCATTTCTTTCAAGAAATGCTTTAGTATGTTCTGTTAAAAAGGATCTCATTGATTTTATTTTCTCTTAATTTATTTTTTTCTTATTCTATTATGAACTCAAATACATAGTGGCATCTACAGGCTCTTGACAGAATCAAATTAAGGCATACTGTACTTTATTTATCAAGAGTTCTACTTTCACCACTGTTTCAATCAGTGAATATCCATTAAATAATGGGGGAAGAAAAAAACTCATTTTTCCTTCAGTTGTGCTGGGTTGTCTGAGAGATAGGGATGGAAAAATGTACTTGAAATCTTTTTGTGTAAAAATAAATACATTAAAACAACCTACTGTGCAAACTTTTGGTGCAGGACTGTTCAAGGAAAGAAGTAGTGAAAACTTTATTCATATGCACTAACACGTTTTTTTTTTTTTCCTTACAGATAGATTTTGTGATAAATCTGTTGAAGCATGAATATTTTACCCTCTTCAACTAATGCTTCAACTTTGTGAAGGAAGTTAATCTAATGTATGTAAAATTTAGTAACAGTTGAGTGCTTTTTCAAAGTTTGTTTGAGCTGGAAGTCAGAGTAACTAACAGCTGCTTCTCAGCAATACTGTTGCTGGGTGAGCAACCACATATAACTGTGTGAAGTCTTTCAGTTGTGCATTTTTTTCCCCATATTCTAGGTGTCCTGGTTTTGGCAGGGATAGAGTTAATTTCTTTTCTAGTAGCTGGTACAGTGTTTTGGATTTAGGATGAGAACAAAGTTGATAACGCACCCATGTTTTAGTTGTTGCTAGGTAATGCTTACACTAGCCAAGGACTTTTCAGCTTCCCATGTTCTACTGACTGAGAAGGCTGGAGGTGCACGAGAAGCTGGGAAGGGGCACAGCCAAACTGGCCAAAGGGACATTCCATACCATGTGACGTCATGCTCAGTACATAAACTGGGGAAAGCTGGCCGGGGGGGGCCGCTGCTCAGGGACTGGCTGGGCATCGGTCGGCGGGTGGTGAGCAATTGTACTGTGCGTCACTTGCTTTGTGTATTATTATTATTATTATTATTATTATCATATTATTATTATTATCATTTTATTTCAATTATTAAACTGTTTTTATCTCAACCCACGAGTTTTTCTCACTTGTGCTCTTCCAATTCTCTCCCCCATCCCACTGGGTGGGGGGGAGTGAGCGAGCAGCTGCGTGGTGCTTAGTTGCCGACTGAAATTAAACCACGACAGTCCTTTTTGGCGCCCAACGTGGGGCTCGAAGGGTTTGAGATAATAACAGGTTAACCGGAGTGTATTAAAGAATGTATAGCTGTTAGTAGTTGTGGGTCACAATGTTGGTTTCTCTGTTCTCGATATTGATTTGTATAATCTGCATCGCGCTCTTTTTCCTGCTGTACATGTTAAAGATTGGCGTTGGGTTTTGCAGTTTGCTGTGGTCTGCAGTGAATAGTAATGTCTCGCTTGTGAGGTTTGTTTTTAGAACATTGACCTTGACGTTAGTGTGGTATGTAAACTTCGCAATGAAGCCGTTACTGTACCACGGAGACCATTTCGTGGAGACAACTAGCAATTGCAGTAACTTCTGAGAGTTTTTTTACGGAGGAAATACAGAATGGCAGGGTCACTACCTTCTTCTATAATGTTTCCTCCTTCATTACAGTAATTTTTCAGTATTTTGAACATCCTTGGGCAGTTAAGATACTTCTATTAATACTTCTTGGGAATACTGTTTCGGTTTTGTCTAAAGTTGATAAGCAATTTAAGAATATCATCCAGAGATCTGCCCCAAGGCTGAATAATTATGAGTGGCAGGGTGTGTGGGACAAGATGGGCAAGTACCTAGGCCAATGGGCACCCCCAGTGTTTTGGGACTTCACCCCTGAGCAAGTGCAGAATTCTGAAGTGTTAGTAGAATATTTGGACAAAGTATGCTGTCACCCTGGCAACTCCAGAGAGATGCAGCTCATTGCAACGTGCTGGGGCCTGGCCCATGCCTACCGAGCCCTGTTCAACACCATTCAGTGCCCTCAAAGGGAAGAGAAGGTCTCTGGCTCTGACAGTAAAACGACACGCACTGCGGCCACTCAACCCGGGCAACACGCACTACGGCCACTCCAACCCCGGCAACAGGCCCTGCGGCCACTCAGACCCCAGCAACATGCACTGCAGCTACTCAGACGCCGGCAACAGGCCCTGCGGCCACTCAGACTCCGGTGACATGCACTTGCACAGCGGTCACTCCAACCCCGGCAACAGGCCCTGTGGCTGAACCAAAGAACCAGCCTGTGCCGGTATCAGTCGCCCCTGGACACAAGAAGAAATTTTGGAAGCGGAAGTCGGCTCGTTTAGTAAGGGAGGAAGAAGCTTCTTCTAAAAGGGAACCGGAGGAAGAACTGTACGACTACCCTGGAGAAGGGCCATCACGAGAACGGGAGGAGGAGAGCCGGCCGCTGATCGGGGAGGAGGAAGAGGAAGAACTCATAAACGAGGCAGTGACCACCCGATCTCTATCCCTGAGTGAGCTGCGAGATATACGGAAAGATTTCGGCCGTCGTCCAGGTGAGCATATTGTCACCTGGCTGCTCCGATGCTGGGATAATGGGGCCAGTAGCCTGGAATTAGAGGGTAGGGAAGCCAAGCAGCTGGGATCCCTTTCTAGGGAAGGGGGCATTGATAAAGCAATTGGAAAAGGGACACGTATCCTCAGCCTTTGGAGGCGACTCTTGTCAAGCGTGAAGGAAAGGTATCCCTTTAAGGAAGATGTCATATGTCGCCCAAGCAAATGGGCCACCATGGAGAAGGGTATCCAGTTTCTGAGAGAATTAGCTGTGCTGGAGGTGATTTATGATGACCTGAACAATGAACAACTATCCAAAGATCCAGATGAAGTCAAGTGCACACGACCCATGTGGCGGAAGTTTATAAGGAGCTCACCATCGTCATACGCCAATTCATTGAGAGTGATAACCTGGAAAGATGGAGAGGAACAAACAGTGGATGAATTGGCTAGTCAACTCCGGCAATACGAGGAAAGTCTTTCTTCCTCCATCGTCTCGGCTGTGGAGAAACTGTCCGAAAAACTGTCCCGGGAGATCCAGCAACTCGGAGAGGATAGGTCCTACTCCTCACCTGTACGGACCAATATCTCAGCTATTAGTAGTCCGTGTTCTTTTGCTCAAGAGAGAGAATATAAAGGGTACACACCACGGGGCACCCTATGGTTTTATCTGCGTGACCACGGAGAGGACATGAGGAAGTGGGATGGGAAACCTACCGCAGCCCTAGGGGCACGGGTACGCGAATTGCAAGGGAAAACAATCACAGAAATGGGTTCTTCCAGGAAAATTGCTGCTCCAGTTTCCAGTGGGCAGTTCCCCAGAGAGAGTAGAAGGGCTGATCTTACTCTTGATCTTAATGAAGAAACTTCTGACTCGTACGTACGAGAAATGAGAAATGAGTACTGTGATGAGGACTAGAGGGGCCCTGCCTCCAGCCAGGGGGAGGAAAGGGACAACCGGGTTTACTGGACTGTGTGGATTCGGTGGCCTGGCACGTCAGACCCACAGAAGTATAAGGCTCTGGTAGACACCGGTGCACAGTGTACCCTAATGCCATCAAGCTATATAGGGGCAGAACCCATCTGAATTTCTGGGGTGACGGGGGGATCCCAACAGCTAACTGTATTGGAAGCCGAAGTGAGTTTAACTGGGAACGGGTGGCAGAAGCACCCCATTGTGACTGGCCCAGGTGCTCCGTGCATCCTTGGCATAGACTACCTCAGGAGAGGGTATTTCAAGGACCCAAAAGGGTACCGGTGGGTTTTTGGTATAGCTGCCTTGGAGATGGAGGAAATTAAACAGCTGTCCACCTTGCCTGGTCTCTTGGAGGACCCCTCTGTTGTGGGGTTGCTGAAGGTCGAAGACCAACAAGTGCCAATTGTTACCACCACAGTGCACTGGTGGCAATATCGCACCAACTGAGACTCCCTGATTCCCATCCATAAGCTGATTTGTCGACTGGAGAGCCAAGGAGTGATCAGCAAGACCCGCTCACCCTTTAACAGTCCCATATGGCCAGTGCGGAAGTCTAATGGAGAGTGGAGACTAACAGTAGACTATCGTGGCCTAAATGAAGTCGTGCCACCGCTGAGTGCTGCTGTGCCAGACATGCTAGAACTTCAATACGAACTGGAGTCAAAGGCAGCCAAGTGGTATGCCACAGTTGATATCGCTTATGTGTTTTTCTCAATCCCTTTGGCAGCGGAGTGCAGGCCACAGTTTGCTTTCACTTGGAGGGGTGTTCAGTACACCTGGAACCGACTGCCCCAGGGGTGGAAACACAGCCCTACCATTTGCCATGGACTAATCCAGACTGCACTAGAACAGGGTGGAGCTCCAGAACACCTGCAATACATTGATGATATCATCGTGTGGGGCAACACAGCAGGAGAAGTTTTTGAAAAAGGGAAGGAAATAGTCCAAATCCTGCTGAAGGCCGGTTTTGCCATAAAACAAAGTAAGGTCAAGGGACCTGCACAGGAGATCCAATTTTTAGGAATAAAATGGCAAGATGGACGTCGTCAGATCCCAATGGATGTGATCAACAAAATAACAGCCATGTCTCCACCAACTAGCAAAAAGGAAACACAAGCTTTCTTAGGCGTCGTGGGTTTTTGGAGAATGCACATTCCAAATTACAGTCTGATTGTAAACCCTCTCTATCAAGTGACCCGGAAGAAGAACGATTTCAAATGGGGCCCTGAGCAACGACAAGCTTTTGAACAAATTAAACGGGAGATAGTTCATGCAGTAGCCCTGGGGCCAGTCCGGGCAGGGCAAGAGGTAAAAAATGTGCTCTATACCGCAGCCGGGGAGAACGGCCCTACCTGGAGCCTCTGGCAGAAAGCACCAGGGGAGACTCGAGGTCGACCCCTAGGGTTTTGGAGTCGGGGATACAGAGGATCCGAGGCCCGCTATACTCCAACTGAAAAAGAGATATTGGCAGCATATGAAGGGGTTCGAGCTGCTTCGGAAGTGATCGGCACTGAAGCACAGCTCCTCCTGGCACCCCGACTGCCGGTGCTGGGCTGGATGTTCAGAGGGAGGGTCCCCTGTACACATCACGCAACTGATGCTACATGGAGTAAGTGGGTCGCACTGATCACACAACGGGCTCGAATAGGAAACCCCAGTCGCCCAGGAATCCTGGAAGTGATCATGGATTGGCCAGAGGGCAAAGATTTTAGAATATTGCCAGAGGAGGAGGTAACGCGTGCTGAAGAGGCCCCAATGTATAATGAACTACCAGAAAATGAGAAGCAATATGCCCTGTTCACTGATGGGTCCTGTCGTCTTGTGGGAAAGCATCGGAGGTGGAAAGCTGCTGTATGGAGTCCTATGCAACAAGTTGTAGAAACTGCTGAAGGAGAAGGTGAATTGAGCCAATTTGCAGAAGTAAAGGCCATCCAGCTGGCTTTAGACATTGCTGACCGAGAAAAGTGGCCAGTGCTCTATCTCTATACTGACTCATGGATGGTGGCAAATGCCCTGTGGGGGTGGTTGCAGCAATGGAAGCAGAGCAACTGGCAGCGCAGAGGCAAACCCATCTGGGCTGCCGCATTGTGGCAAGATATTGCTGCCCGGGTGGAGAACCTGGTTGTAAAAGTCCGTCACGTAGATGCTCACGTACCCAAGAGTCGGGCCACTGAAGAACATCAAAATAACCAGCAGGTGGATCAGGCTGCTAAGATTGAATTGGCTCAGGTGGATCTGGACTGGCAACATAAGGGTGAATTATTTCTAGCTCGGTGGGCCCATGACACCTCAGGCCACCAAGGAAGAGATGCAACGTATAGATGGGCTCGTGATCCAGGGGTGGACTTGACCATGGACACTATACCCAGGTTATCCATGAATGCAAAACATGTGCTGCAATCAAGCAAGTCAAGCGGTTAAAGCCTCTCTGGTATGGAGGACGATGGTTGAAATATAAATATGGGGAGGCCTGGCAGATCGATTATATCACACTCCCACAAACCCGCCGAGGCAAGCGCCACGTGCTTACAATGGTGGAGGCAACCACCGGATGTCTGGAAACATATCCCGTGCCCCATGCCACTGCCCGGAACACTATCCTGGGCCTTGAAAAGCAAGTCCTATGGCGACATGGCACCCCAGAAAGAATTGAGTCAGACAATGGGACTCATTTCTGACACAACCTCACAGACACCTGGGCCAAAGAGCACGGCATTGAGTGGGTGTATCACATCCCCTGTCATGCACCGGCCTCTGGGAAAATTGAACGATACAATGGACTGTTAAAGACTACACTGAGAGCAATGGGTGGCGGGACGTTCAAACATTGGGATACGCATTTAGCAAAGGCCACCTGGTTAGTCAACACTCGGGGATCTGCCCATCGAGCAGGCCCTGCCCAGTCAGAGCTTTTACGTACTGTAGATGGGAATAAAGTTCCTGTAGTGCACATAAAAAATATGCTGGGGAAGACAGTCTGGGTTATTCCTGCCTCGGGCAGAGGCAGACCCATCCGTGGGATTGCTTTTGCTCAAGGACCTGGGTGCACTTGGTGGATAATGCAGAAGGATGGGGAAGTCCGATGTGTACCTCAAGGGGATTTGATTTTGGGTGAGAATAGCCAATGATCTGAATTATGTGATGTTAAGTACTAATTATAGTTATAATAGTTATACTAATAATACACAGATATACTAATAATACTAGTAATATTATATGCCATACTAATGTTATTACAATAAGAATCACCCAGACTAGTGAAGAATAACTTCAGTGAAACCAAGCAAAGCACAGTGATGATGGCACCAGAACTGACTTCAACATGAAACAATCCAACACCACATACCATCTCCATTTTTCCTACCCTGAAAGATTATTATGACAGATGGAGCCCAAAGTCATGGACTAAATGAACTCACCAAACATTTTAGAGGGATGGCACACAGACGAAGGGAATGATATCTGTGTGTGTGTGTATGTGTATATATATATATATAAAAAAAAAGGGGGTGGTGATTAATGAAAATGTACTGGAAAATGAGACTTGAGCATGACGCAGATGGTGTAGAATAAGGGGTGGATATTGTCCTGGTTTTGGCAGGGATAGAGTTAATTTCTTTTCTAGTAGCTGGTACAGTGTTTTGGATTTAGGATGAGAACAAAGTTGATAACGCACCCATGTTTTAGTTGTTGCTAGGTAATGCTTACACTAGCCAAGGACTTTTCAGCTTCCCATGTTCTACTGACTGAGAAGGCTGGAAGTGCACAAGAAGCTGGGAAGGGGCACAGCCAAACTGGCCAAAGGGACATTCCATACCATGTGACGTCATGCTCAGTACATAAACTGGGGAAAGCTGGCCGGGGGGGGCCGCTGCTCGGGGACTGGCTGGGCATCGGTTGGCGGGTGGTGAGCAATTGTACTGTGCGTCACTTGCTTTGTGTATTATTATTATTATTATTATTATTATTATTATTATTATCATATTATTATTATTATCATTTTATTTCAATTATTAAACTGTTTTTATCTCAACCCACGAGTTTTTCTCACTTGTGCTCTTCCAATTCTCTCCCCCATCCCACTGGGTGGGGGGGAGTGAGCGAGCGGCTGCGTGGTGCTTAGTTGCCGACTGAAATTAAACCACGGCACTAGGAAAAACTAGTAAATTATACAGGGCTTTTATTGCTCAGACTTCATTTAAGCTTTTGCAAATTCAGGTCTTAAAGTGCATACAATTTGGCATCCCGAACATGTACATTTTCCTGGACTTTTGCAAATGGAAAAAGAAGTTGTTTTTTTTCTGGGATAACTGGAAGAGCCAACCAGAAAATTTCTGCACCTGGTAGCAGTGCCTGTGGGAGGAACAGTTAACCCATGTATATGTAGTAAGCTAAGATCAGTTTGACCTGTTTGGTATGTCTAGCATCTACAGAGTAGCAGGATTTCTATTTCTCAGCAAAAATTCTGATATCTAATGCATATTCTTTCTCTGCTGCTTTCTTATCTACTGTCAATTTATACCTCTGAGTAGTGAAAAGTGGCCTTTATCGATTGTTATGAAGACTCATTCTTTCCTCTTAAATGTGACATACTTGTGTGTCTGCTTTTTGTTTCTACCTTCTGTATTTTCTCCATTTGGATTGAAACAGATACACCATTGTTTAGTCATTCTTGCTCACAAACACTTTTTAAATTTTATTTTATTTTTAAAGCCATGACTACTTTTGTTAATATTGCCACTCCTCCAGAAAGGGGTAAAAAAAAGAAAAATAATTTATCTTCTGGAGTAGTTCCTCTATAGCAGACATAATTTCCTTGTATTATATGGATATTCTGGAAGTGCAAAGCAACACAAACTCAGTAATTTCTAGAGAAGTCCAAGTATAGCAGTCAGGAAAACAACCCTTAAAGCATGTGGACAAAACCCAAAACACTACAACAGTTCTGACATTACAGAAGTATGAAGCAGAACCAAGTACAGATAGATCTAGTGAAAAGCCTTTCAAAGGTAACGTAGTACACGTGTGAAAGAAAACTGTGGCAAAATTTAAGATATAAGCTGTTTTGTTTTTTTTTTAATATTTATTTTTTTCCTCGGCTGGTAACAAGTTTTTACCTGGTCTGTTCTGCCTCCTCTGCCAGTTTTAAATTTGCCCCACCCTACCTTTCCATTGCCAACCAACAAGTGCTTCCTCTCTCTGTTGCTGGTACCTAACTTTCTGCTTGAAAACAAGCCAGGTGAGAACAGTTCAGATGCCCATTTATGTAAAGTGCTGAACCACACGGGGTGTCAGGCATCAGGCAGCTGCTTATGAACAGTGGGGTCTTATGGAGCTGCTCCCAGGTAATGTACCCAAGGGACCTGAACTCAGAATGGTCATTTCTCTTTACTGCAGATCTTGCAGTGCTCACCCCTCCTTCCCCTGCAGCGAGATGGAAGGGGGATGAGGAGAACATTTGAAACCTTGGCATTTATTTGAAAAAGCCAAAACATGTAGCCCTTATTTTTGGTGAGGAAATCTTGTAAACATGGGAAAGCAAATCCCAGAGACTTGGAAACAAGAAGGCAAATTAAAGGATGCTGAATTTTAGAAATATCTGACTTAACAACTTTAGCAATTTGAGGTACATATACTCTCACAGTTTAGCAGAAAGCGTCTCTTCCATTAGCAATATTGTTCTTGTTGCTGTAACGAGCACCAATGTTCAAGGCAATGTGCACAGATGCTCACCTTGGAAGAGGCTGAGCACCTAAGGAGGGTGCCGTGGGAAACCCTGCCAGTTATTTCAGCTAGGAAAGTACGGCAGCTGGAAATTGGTTCAGTACCTCTGAATAGGTTTGGGATCTGGAAGCTGTGGGAGGTCTCTGTGCTGGGAGTGAAAATGGTGCTGTGGCCTGTGCTGTGACATCACGTTGCTTTTCCTTGTGGCCCCACAGTCAGCCCCAGACTTCTTTGAAGTGACCAAGAGGATCCATGGTTGTGTGACACTCTGTGTGGGCTGTCTCTTCACTGTACCTTTTCCTGCCTGCCCTTGGACGTTTCATTTAATTGGCTTTCTGCTTGGATTTTGTTTAACAAGTTTGCCTGGCTATAGGAAATGATTTGCTAAATCTAAATACAAGTTAATATTGATGTACTTGTCACTTGTGTGGTATTTCTTGCTGTGACAACCATTTTTTCAAAACTATGAGAGAGACAGTGATGTTTTTTACTACCTGATACTTTTCTATTCAGCACAATACAAAGATTTGTATTAAGGTCACAGTTTGAAGAATTTTTTAAGAGATGGCATATAAAAGTAGGTTGTTTGATAAATAATGGTGAAACATTTCCTCAAGATCAAAGAAAGTGATACAGCTATTATTTTAAAACAACTTCATAATTATAATTACATGTTAATTTTTAATTTAGTTTTCAGTTCCAAAACAGCATCTAAACCTAAGAGAAGTTTAGGTGCCTTGTTTTTCTACAGTCATTGACTCTAGTTAAGGGACTGTTTAGGAACTGATGTGCAGTAGTGAAGTTAACTGACCTGAAAAGGTGTTTGCAGTAATTTTATTGGTAATGTTGAAAAAATTAATCATAGTTTTAAACCGGCTTCTCCCAATTTGGGAAATTGTCCAAGTTGTTAAAATAACGATAGCAGTAGATTTCAGAAGACAACGATTTGAATCATCAAATCATCACAGGGAGAGGCGTCCCACTGTACACAGGCCTCTGAGTTCAGGAGTTTTAAAGATGTGTAAATGTTGATGAGGGAGGAGGACAGGCTGGAGCAGTTCGGAGGATGTGAAGCTGCTGGCTTTAAAAGTCAATGCGGACCAACTCAAAGTCAATCCTTTACAGGCAGCCAAGAGCAAAAGAATGCAGGGGGAGGGTGCAGCAGGCAGTTCTGTGCTGCCCTCCACTGATGGGGAGACCTATGGGAGCCCTTCTGACAGGGGATTGCAGTACCAGAGCTTCACTGATTAAAAGGCCAGGTGTTTTGGGTGTGAGGACTTGTGGACTAAAGAGCAAAGAAGAAAATCCTGTGTGGAGAGTGTGTGTGAAGGGAAGGGAGGAGGGAGGCAGAGCGCTTTACGTGACATTTAAAAACAAGAATGGAAGGTGTGCCCAACAAGTCATGTCAAAACAATGAAATTCTGTCCCTATTAAGTCAAAATGGAGTTTTACAGATAACTTTGGGGCTTAAATTTCTGTGGCAGGAATTATTGCAAGTACATGTTGAGTGCCAGTGTATTAAATTGCTGATTAAAACTTGGGTTAGTTTTCAAATGATGGAACAGAGAGAAGAAATGTTGCTCTCTGGAAGTGGAGGAGGAAGAGAGGTTTGTGTAGGTGTTTAATAGCATAATGTTGTGTTTGCTAATAAGTTTCTTGCTAATTTTAGTGCCTTTACAGCAAATGTTGCGGTATCCGTACAGGTGTAAGAACAATGCAAAGAACGTTACCTGCCAATGTTAGCTGCTTTGCACTCATTCTCACAGGAATTTTGGATAGGCAATATATTTGGAAACATCTGCCAACAAGAAACACCCTAAGAAACAGAATTCACAAACACTATGTATGATTTTTTGAACTAATTCTTTTTTCTTTTTTTTTTTCTCCCTCACTTCCTTGTATAGGCAGTGCCTTTTTTTCTCCTTTCATCTTTGCGAGTTGACCACTTCCATTACTTTATTTCTGCTGAGGCTGGTAAGCTGGTTTGATGTATTCAGCAGTCAAAAGTGCAGTTCCACGTGCATTTGTGTTGGTTGAGTAAGCAAAATGAAAGAGGCTGACTGTGAAAGTGAAAAGGTGATTTACGCCAGTGTCATAGTGCTGTGCAGTAATAAAACACAGGGATTGTTGGACACACGTTATATTGTACAATTATATAATTATAAACAATATAATTGGAGGCAGTTGAGCTTGAATGCAGCAGGCTGTTATTTAGCAATCATCTCTTTCAAGGCTCATTAAACACAGATTTATACACAAAATAAAAGCTTTCCTCTATAAAGGCTAAATATGTAGTGGCATTTATTCACCAAAACGTAATACATAGATCTAAAGCTGTCAACATCTACAATGGATTTAGTCAGTGGTTGTAAATGAAGTTGTTCAGTGGGTATGACAATACTGAGCCCTTTTCCTTTATTTAAGGTATTATTTCTATGACTTCCTTTGTATGTCCATTTTGGAAGGCTAAAGAGCCTGCATATACAGCTGTGATCTTGGATTTTGAAATCTGACAAGCAGGGACACTACAGATGGTCAAAGTGTTTTGAAAGGTAAAGAAAATCATCAATACTTTGGGCATATGTTAACTCTTTAAAATTTTATAATTCTGAAATGATGAATGATCTTACGGAGGAGAAAAGGAAGAAACTGAAATATTTTGTTGCTGCTACCTCAAGTCATTTAGGTATGGGATTTTTCTATGTATTTAATTTTCTTACCTGAAGTAAAATAAGTTGGTTTTATTTAAAAAAGTTGAGAGAAGAATCTTATGAGTTAAGAGGAAAAGAAACACAGAAGTAAGAACCTCTTAAGGTGCAGAGATCTGCAACACATAGTGGTACAGTCTGACCCAAACTTTTAATAGTTGACAGAAGTTTGGAACATAAATGTTTATTTAAATATATATATATATATAAACTGAAATTTAGGTGCTTAAATATTGTTTTATTGGGGGTTTTTTTGGGTATCTAGAGCTCCCACTGACTTGTAAATAGAGATGTGAAACAACAATATAGATAACTAAGAAACATTCTTGAAAGAGAGCCTGCAGGCCTCATATCTGAGTACGGCTCTGTGAGAGTACAGCTCAGCACTACCTAGTAACTGACCCATATGTGCTAGAGCCGCTTTCCTGTTTGTTTTCAATCCACATGTGAATTTTTAAATATTCCATTTTCATGCTCTTCCTGACATGTCATTAACTCCAGTCTCATTTTGTAATTCTTTGCAGTAGGTTTAATTCTCATTCCTTCTTTGTGATTTGCGGGAGCCTGATAGATGCAGGGCTCCTATGAGTTTCAGCATGCCTCTGACCAAACAAATGGTCTGGCATGACATAGCCGCTGCATTGCTCTTTCCAGCATGTGGTACCTGACCTTAGCAGTTCGTGGCTGTCAGCCTTTTAAGAAGTTACTGCATTTTATGTCACCAGCTTTCACTTTGCTATGTCAGAAATCTGTGTGCACGGTAATTGCGGTTTACTTGAGTTTACCATACTGGAAAATGTTAATTAATATAGTATGAGTTATTGTAGTTAAATGTTTTTAATGCATGTAAAGTATTATGGTGTTGATGCCTCTAGCAACTGTATCTTGGTTTTAGCTTTTGGTAACTGTGATGCAGAGCTGTATTTCAGAGCTGCTTTCCTTCCCCTACTTCTGCCTTGTTTTCTTATTTATCTAAATGTGTTAACTCGTAATGTTTCTCAGACTCATATCAGTGAATTTATGAGGTCCAGCTTCTTGTAACACTGTTCTAAAACACTGCAGCCTTTTCCAAGTTCAGAGATAAAGCATTCCCAAATGCAAACCACAAAATTCAAATGTTGCTTGGTAAGGCTGCTTTTGTTTGCTTTTTATTTAAATAAAAGAAAAGGGAAAAAAAGAAGAAAGTGAGTATTTTCTTAGTAATATAGGGACAGCTGCTCTGTCAGTCTTCACTGGCTCCATTGTAAAGTGGTCTTACAACATTGCCACAATGGTTTGGTAGAGGGGTTTTTTTTTTCTTTCTTTCTGTCCTTTATGCAAATGTAAATTCCTACACAACATACAAAGCAATGGAGATCACATGCTTATTAAGTTAAAGAATTTTGGGTTTAAATCTTCAGTGGTGAACTACTGTTATCTGATAAGTTGTGGGAGTGCCTCAAGAAATTAGTTTGGTTATGTAATTCCATTTCTTTGTGAACATCTATTTATATTTTGAAACTGGCAACTCATTGGTGTGTTCTGCAGAATGAGTAGAAACTGCTTAAACCATCTAACTAGTTAATTTCTTAGGTTTGGTTGTTAGTTTGGTTTGGGTTCTTTTTCCTTTTTCAGAAAACCACAGGTAATAAACCTTAGCTGGAAACAGCCTAGGAAAAGCTTGTATTGCTCGTGTTCATTCTCTATCTTCTGAGTGCATAAGTAGAGAGCTTGGGTCGCCAACCTTTCAACTTTTCAATTCTATTAAACTTTATTTTAAAAGAAAATACTGAGTTATGTTGATCAACATTGCCTTTTTTATTTCTATCTAAAGTTTTCTCCTTTCAAATAAATTGCTAATAGTCTCCTGGCATGCTGGATAAAAGCAGTAATCCTTATCTAGTGCTTTACGGCATTTCATGGCTAGGAAACAGAACAAAGTGAAGATTTATCTTGCTTGATCACTGCAGTAGAGTATGCTGGCTTGTGTGACATGCAAAAATTAAAGTTAGACCCGAAACCAAGAACTTATCTTTCCACATGTGTTTTGGTTTTCTTTTGGCTTTGAGTTACTGTGTCCTGATGTACCACTGTTATGACACAGTAATTGCTATCTCACAGGGTTTTATCACCCTATGGGCTGGCATAAAAGAGGAGCACCGTCATGGGATTTCTCTTAAAATTCACGTTAGCAAAATCTCCCCAAGGTGTCCGGTCCCTTGGAAGACACTGATGGAGGATCTCCACCATAGAGATCTCGGAGTCTTTGGCTTGCATGACTTTCGGTGTCTGTCCTTTCTGTGAGGGGAAGCAGTTTGTCCTCCAGGACATCTAGTTTTGCTCTGCTTAGCCCATCGTGACTGGCTCACTGGGAAGCTCTGCACAGGGGCAGGGTGGTGGCTGAACAAGCCTGTGTCTTTAGAGGCAGTGTGATATTGGAACTGTTGCTGTTTCCCATGCTTCAAACAGGAAATTAATGTCTTGTCTCAGACATCGTGGAGTAATACCTTAAAGTTGAGGGTCTTTAAATTGTTACTTGAGGGAGTATAAAACAACACATATACTGTAAATGTAAAATAACTTTAAGAGCAAAATGGAATAACAGTGCATGCTGAATAGTCCATATTACTCACTGAGCAAATTACTCTTCTTGGAAGCTTTAACTCTCTTAAGAAATTGGATGTTGTTTTGGGTGACTTGCACGTTTTTCTAATTGTATTCATATCAGATTTTGTATAGTATATTTCCTACTCTTAAGGTCTAGTCCAAAGATGATAAAACATTCCCTACTGTAAACAGCTGTACTGCAGACAAACAGCACTGAGCACATCTAATAGCATTCATGCAAGGACCTTTTCCCTCATTAGTATTGCATAACTGCATGCTGTGCACTGAGAAGCGGTGGTCTTTTGAAAGAAAGAAGCAAAGAGAAGATTGAATCATGAACTCCATCTTGACCTAAAAAGGAAATGTTATTTCAGTTTTGTATATGGGGAAACACAAGTTTTGAAATTAAAAGAAGAAAAATGTTGTGTATTAAACTTAGTGTGTGAATTTTCAAGGTAATTTTTTATCTAGATGAATGTATGTATCAATGATTGAGTAGGCTGCTAATATATTTCCATTATACTGAGGTTGATTCATAAACCTTCCTCTAATCAAAAATGCAAATAAAGAGAAAGGCACTATAGATTAAAAACATAAAAAGTAATATTCCTAAAGACATTATGGCTCTTAAAGCATAAAAAAAGAATTTTCCCTCAGTCTTTAGCAAAGAGATTATAAAGATGTAGTAGATGTGCCAGTGTTTATCTTGCCACTCACCTTTTAAAATGTTTTGAGATCCCCATAGGAAGCGGCTGCGAAAGCCCTTCTCGGATATGGCTGTTGCTAGGGCAGAGCCTGCTTGGATGCCTGGACCACCTGCTGAAGCCCACAGGACTTGTGAACTTTCAGGGAAAAGCAGAGAGACCCTTCTGAGAACAGCAGGGGAGTAAAGGAGCTAGTTTCATTTCCTACTCCTAATAATCAGAAAGGCATGTTTGACTGCTTCCAAGGACCTAATGCAAATATTGCTTCAAAGTTACTCAAGCCACAGACCTAAGGAAATGTAAAACAAAGTGAAGTATAGCTCACATATGGGGGCGGGGAGCGGGGCGCAGGGAGGAAACCAACTTTGGATTGTTTGTTTGAAAGCAGTGGATGCATTTAAACTCAGCTGCAGAGCATTGTCCAGTTGGCTTCAAGCTCATCTATTTTAATGATTGAAACATTCCCTACGAAAACTGTTGTAATAGCAAACAAGTGATGCAAATCATCAGACAGGGCTAACTGAGTTACTCTCTCATATGAAGGTGTTAGTGTGTGACAAGGCAATTTGCTTGTAGGCAATATCAGAAACCTGATGGTCTTTAACTGGTCCATTAGAAATCTTCTCCTCCCACAATCATTTATTCAGTTCTGCATCTCCTTCCTCTTTGTACCATGCAAGCATGCTGTGACAGCATTATTCCTGAGGAAATTTCCTGATGCATTATAAAACCAGATTGTTGTTTTTTTTTCCCTTGCGACACATAACACAGTGTTAGTTTTTACTTTCTTGTTTGCACTTCGCTATGTGTCAACACGGCTCGTCACAAAACAAACAAAAAAACCCATGGAAAATAATCTCCTCTCTCAACTCTCCCAAATAACTGCTTCCCCCGCCTTTTATATCCTAAAATATTGACGCCTATAATCCCTGCCCAAGGCAAGAAAAGGGGGTCTGCAGGATATCTTTTGGCATTCAGATGCTGCTATAGCTCCCTATCAAGTTAATGGAAGTTCTGCCACTCAATTGAGTGGAAATGGGATTTAGCCTTTGCTTACTGACCTCATTCTGATGCAGTGGAGTTCCCTGCGCCCGTAAGACCAAGGGAAAAATAGGAAGGCCAACGTTAATATAGATTGAGTAAAAAAAATCAATATTGGGTGTCATAGGCTAAACATTCCTTACTTGCGTATCTTTTCTTAGCTTACCCTGAAACCAGATCTCTTGCACTGCTTAAGTGGAGTCAGTGAAATAATTTAAGTCAGTAACTTTTTGTGCTTCACTTCGGAGGCAATTAATATAGCACACTACAATTCTGTACACCAAAAGACATAGATTGTGTATTGTATCATCTCAAACTCACAGTCAAATAATAAAGATTCATGTTATGTTGCTGTCATGCTAGTTGAGAGTTGAAACTTGACCTGTTTTCTTTTCAAGAACAATATTAGCATTAGCAATATGTTTTACACACATTAATGCGGGTTGGACATCTCTAACTTCTGCTTATTTTCTAGTGAACACAGGCTACTAGAGAGTCGTGTTTGCCTTGCTTTATAGCTCAAGAAATTTCAGCAAAACTATTCTAAATCTGTAAGATTGTGTGAATATAAGAGAACTAAATACTTGACAGCTATGGTTTTCAGAGAGTTGATTTTATAAAAATGCAATTAACATAATGGTACTGTTGGTAGAAAACAGCCCCCTCATCTCCCTGACAGTCCTTATTATTTCTTTCCATTCTCCTTTTCCATTCCCTTATTTCTCTCTCAGAATAAAATCAAATGAATATGTAGAAAGGAGCAAAGATGAAAAGTGGAAGTAAAGGAAGATGAGTACGTTTTGCTTTCTGGTCTCTGCAGATTTGTTCGAAGGGCACCGTAAGAGTTTCTGTGTACACGTTTTTTTACAATTGGTAACCTTCAGGGTCTTTTGTAAATTTTTGAGATGATTCTTAGAACCAAATGCTGAACCTCAGTGAACACTCTCTATAAAGATTAAAACCAGATAGGCTACTGATTGGGAAATCTGAGTTATCTGTAATATTTTAATTTTAACAGAAAGCAAAAAGAAAGTTTTGGGATGCTAAGCTCTCTGGGGTGACAAAGTGTTTTTTGTTCTTCCCCACAAAAATCTGTGGCTTGTTAGCCTGTTCCAAAGAGGGCAAGACTTTATAATGGGTGAAAACATATTGCTTCATATCCAATAGGTCAAGTGTTCTTCGGATTGAGGTGGAATTGTGGCTCATGGACGTCTGATGTGATAGGTAAGTTGATTTTGACACATCTTATTACATTACTGACACATGACAAATATTAATCTTGATTACATTAGTGTACGTGCAAACTATAGATGTATTATCTTATTTTGCATTTACACTGGTGGAAGTGAAATGAAAATTTACTTCCTTTCCCCCTCTTCCAAACGATACTTCAAAAACAAGGTTTAAATTACTATTAATGAGCTGTTTGTTCAGAAACAATATACAGCAGCAGCAAAGTGAACAAAAAAAAAAGTAACTTCGATATACCTTTTTTCTTGAAATAAGGTGATAAGATATTTTACTGTGAAAAAGGATATTTGGGCTTATGGGGAGACAGCTCAGAAAATCTGGTATAATTGATGCATTGTCCACATGCTCATAGAGTAATAAATACCTGTTTAGGTATAGTAATAGTCAATGATGCTAAATTACTTAGTGGCACGCTCTTTTCTCTTCTCTTCAGCTATTTAATCAGATGGGCAGTGTTGTGAAGAAGGTATCTAAGCATGTCGCTAGTACATAAAAGAGAGGCTAAATTAAGGGTAGAGTTTTATATCGTGCTGTTCACTGAATTTTATTATTCATGGCAGTTGTTTAATACTTAGGGCGTAGATCTACAGACCTGTTTGGTCTTACAGTCACGAAACAGTGGTGTGACCAAGCAGGAGTTTTGCTTACCCTGGAGTATGTGAGGCTGCTCCAGTTCCAGAGAAACAGTGGAGAGAAATGTGAAAGGATTTGATCTAAGCTTGCATGATCCCTTTGTCACAGGGATATCCGCTGTGGAAATGATTACTGGAAGGGTTGTGGCAGTCAGAAGCAGTTAGGCAATTGGGGGTGTCCTGCACTACTTGTGTCACTCAAGCAGATGCGTTGTGGAGAAGTGTATTTAACTGGGTAGAGTTGATCTGACAAACAAAGTTGAACTGAAAGTTGCAGTAGAAATGCCTAAGTATGCAAAAAAAAAAAAAGGAAATGACAAATAACTGTTTGTCATCTCTGAAATCCAGTTTAGGAGACTGCTTAATGATGTCATTCTTCAAGTCGGAGGGTAACATTTTCTGAAGTAATCTAAAGATATATATTCCTGGTGGGATTTCGAGTCCTATTCATAATACATGTTGTTGTCATTCAGGTTTCTATGGTTAGGATTTAAAAACGAAGGTAGGAAAAGGTCAGTGCTTTCTCTACTAGTCTGAACATGATGACAAATTTCTAGAACTTTGTTGATATTTCAGAGTTTTCTTTTCATGAAGCTGTGTAGGAGAGAGCTTAACTCCATTCAGTCTGTTTTGCTTCCATCACTTCTTTGCAAGGTATCGAGTATGTTTGGGGCTTTTTAACTTGCATTTTTCCTTCATTTTGGTACAGACCATCAAAGGCAAACTGGTAGCACCAGTCCAACACTGGGGTGATGAAGTGACAGTAAATTTAATAATAGGGAATGTAAAACATATAATATTTTTAGCACCAGAACAATTTGCCATCCAGACCTATGTATCGCACATGGATTGAGTAGCTTCTAAAATGTCAGTATGTTGTGATTTATAGTTCAGAAACTTATCCCTTCCTAGATAAAATTAACATTAGTTTAACTTTGTGTGTGTGTAATACCTTATGAGAAATTATACAGGCAGACACTTAATGTGATCTGAGCATGGATTCCTCAAATGAGAGGACCACTCATATTGAAGGAGTGCATGAGAGAAATTGGTGTTGCATGTGTGTGTTGTGTAAGTGTGATTGGTAACACTGGATCAAACGGATATATTTTTCCATTGCTATGTTACCTTTTATTATGGATTGGATAAATCAATTCTTGCTTGCTTGTGGGAAGCAGAAAAAGGAAAAATGGTGCTGCAGAAACATGTGGATCTTTCCTTCCTTGCAGAAAGGGAAGGATTCATCTCAGTAGATGACACTCCATAAGCTCATCTTTTCAGAAGAGGTTTTCTTTGTGTGTGTGCGTGTGTGTATCTCCTCTGTATCATAAAAGACATAGGCATTTTATTGGTAGATCTTGTGTTAAAAGAAGCTACATTTACAGGGTCAATTTTTGACTCACTGTGTCAGGAGCAAGTGTCCGATGTTTTGGAAGGTCTGATCCTGAGGAAATGGAATACATGCTGAAACTGGAAAGACGAGGGTGACAGAATGACAGTCTGTGACACACACACAATGCTGTCAAGCCATGGAACACACTTAAAATTTTTCAAAGTAACATTAATATCCTAAAAGAAAAATCAGAAAAATAGATGTCAGCCAGTGGATTTGATGTGTATGTAGCTCATTATGTGGGGAGAGGGATGGAGAGACTTTTATTCTTGCAAGAGGAATAGCACTTTGCTGAAAAGGGAAGGCAGGCATGGGCAGCTGGTTCAGGGAAGGAAATTACAGCAGGTTGAAAATATGGATCTGAGAGGGAGATGAAGAGCCCAAAAGTGAGAGCTCAGTGGCAGAGGTTATAGTGGAGGAGCTACAATGAGAAGCTGGTGGGGGTGGGAAAGTGAAGAAATACAATTAAAAACATCCTTCGTTATCCCTGGCTTGGTGCATCAGGTTTCTCTTGTTCCTAGTGCTTCGTTATCTGTTGTGATGGTAGCTCCCCCTCTTGATTCATTCTGCTTTAATTACTGGTTGCATGGCTTGAACAGAGCAAAAGGACAAAGGGGATGAAATCAGAGACATAGAGGCCAGGTTCAGACAGGTCCTCTAAGGATGGCAGAAGAGAATCTAATCTGCTGAAGGTAATTGTGAAAAGTTGCTTATCTGTTAGGGAATAACGCTGATAACTGGTGTGTTTAGAAAATGAAGGAGCACCATCCACGCGTAGTTCAAAAGTACAGGAGAGATGCTGAATAAGGTAAATTGTGCAGTGGACATGCACTATATGAAGTAAGTAAGAAGTCAGAGCAAATTCACCTTTAAAAATTAGTCATCACAAGATGATCTTCATCTTCTTTACACATTTTTATTAAAAAAAAAAAGTTGACATAAAGTATATCCTGCTGAACATTGATTTTCTTTTTCTTGTTTGGTTTTTTTTAACACAGTGTCTTTAACATGCTTAGCATGCATTAACCAGAATAACTGAACACATGAAGGGATTTATACGTATCCAAGTTTTATTCTTAATCGTAATTTTTAAGTTTTTTTTCTTATATTGCTTTGCTTTTAAATTGATTATTAGAACTATTTATTAGAGTGATGTCAGTGTTTATGGTTCATCAGCCGTACGTTGAGTACTGTTCCTCACAGAGATGAACTGGGAGTTGAGGACAACTAAAATAAACTTTTAGAGAGCTCCTGAAAATGAGGCTATTTCTGTTTTGCCAGTGTTGTTTCTATTAGGGGGCACTGCAATGTGCAGAGACTCAGAAAGATGTCAGTAAAAATCACAACCTGGCATTATATGTGAGTAAATACTGAAGACTGGAGGCTGTTTTACTTATTTTTTTAATGTGTGGGTTGTTTGTTTGGTTTTTTGGGTTTGTTTTTTTTTTTTTTAGTTAATGCTATTCTGCTTGATGTGTCATTATTTTTCTCCTTTGGTCTCATGGCAGTCTACTAGTTTATGTTAATGGCTCTAATCAGAGTTCATGACAATAATATAACTACTTATGTTTAAAAAACCCACAAAAACCAGGCAAAACAAAAAAAAAAATCCTGGCCAGTGAGGACTGACTTGGCCAGTTTAAGAAAAGCAAATGCCCTTCTTGTCCATCTCAAAAACCCTCCAAAGGTAGAATTGGCAATAGTATACTCACTCCTGCAAATATCAAGGTACATAGGTGTTAAACAGTATTGTAGTAAACACTGGACTGCATGCTTTAAAAAATGTGTGAGTGGGTGGGGAGTGGAAATGGTTGCTGAATTACTCAGGTGACTTTAGAGTCCTTTAGGCAACTAAAGTATTTGGTTTGTATGACAAATAAAAATAAAGTAAGTATTTGGTTTCTATGACGAATGTTGACCAACTCTTGGATGTGACCGAGGAATCCTTGCCCCATGAATGAGCCACGCAGTGTTGGCTGGGCTGCAATGGCAGGAAGCTCACCATTGCACCTTGGCTAAGGTTAGGAGTCATAGTGTCAGCTGTCAGTCTGTTTATTGAGTGGCATTGAAAAACAGTGTTTCTGCACTAAGACTTCACCCGTAGGTGGGTCGCTTTTGTGCTGTAGCATTGGAAAAGAGGGAGGGCGGAGAGCAGAGAGATAAAAGAGATACAAGTAATTATTGCGTGGTCAGGTTCGTGCACGAAACTTTTCCCTTGTGTGCTTTCCCAGCAGTACCTGGTCCTGTGGAGCAACACATAGAGCTAGCTGATCATCAACCAGGAGGTAGTCCTTGCTATTCTTCCATTTTGTGTCATCAAACGTGCAATTTGGAGCAAGGCCAGGGTTAGATTTTAATAAACCAGTGGAGTAGTCTGTATCTTCTACAATGAAGGCACCTACTGCACTTTAGTCTCGCCTCATGTTGGCTAGGAGGGCATATTTGGCTAAGGCTTTGTTCTGATATGCTTTTCCGTATGTCCCTGCACTCGGATCTATACGTGGGGTAATGCTTGTACTATGCTGAATTAGCAAGAGATTCTCTATGAAACTTTGGTGTCTGCTCTAGCAGTTCTCTTGGAGTGGATGGACCTGAAGAGAGTGGCAAAGCTTATTATTTTAAAGGAAAGAAATAATAGGAAATCTTGTAAATGACTATATGTTGACTATATATATGACTATATATATAGTCTTCAAGACAGGGCAAGCAGAATATAGGATACTATTCCAAATGACTTCAGCCCCAAACCTTTTAACCCATTTGCACACTTCAATACTGAATCAAGCTGTCCCATTGATTATTCCATGTGATAGAACTGAAAGTTAAAATTAAATATAGCAACAAAGTGAAAAATTATACATTCTGGTGGAAGAACTTGCCACTGCACTGCAGTCACAGTCATCACCAACACTAGGTTTGACTGGGCAATATATTTTTTTTTTTTTTCTCCAAGTAAAGTAGAACATTTCCAGAGAAATCGCCCTGCCATGCTTCATGTGGTGGTTTCACCTGTTTTGCACTTGCACTGGTCTTTGTCAGCCTTGCTCTGTAGCCCTATGTAAAGGCAGGAGGGGAGTTGTTGTGGTCTAACCCCAGCTGGCAGCTAAGCCCCACACAGCCGCTCGCTCACTCCCCCCGGTGGGAAGAGGGAGAGAATCAGAAGGGTAAAAGTGAAAACTCGTGGATTGAGATAAAGGCAGGTTAATAGGTAAAGCAAAAGGCGCGCACGCAGGCAAAGCAAAACAAGGAATTCATTCACTCCTTCCCATCGGCAGGCAGGTGTTCAGCCATCTCCAGGAAAGCAGGGCTCCATCATGCGTAACGGTGACTTGGGAAGACAAGCACCATCACTCCGAATGTCCCCTCCTTCCTTCTTCTTCCCCCAGCTTTATATGCTGAGCATGACGTCATATGGTATGGAATGTCCCTTTGGCCAGTTGGGGTCAGCTGTCCCGGCTGTGTCCCCTCCCAACTTCTTGTGCCCCCCCAGTCTACTCGCTGGTGGGGTGGGGTGAGAAGCAGAAAAGGCCTTGACTCTGTGCAAGCACTGCTCAGCAGTAACGAAAACATCCCTGTGTTATCAATCAACACTGTTTCCAGCACAAATCCAAAACACAGCCCCATACTGGCTACTATGAAGAAAATTAACTCTACCCCAGCCAAAACCAGCACACTATATTTCCTAATAAATTCATCACAGTGTGAGAGAAATCCTCCTGAAGAGCGGAGAGAACGTATTTCACTATTTCTCAGTCCCCACCCTGCTGCCTTGCTACTGTGATTGTTCTGAAGATCCTTTGAGTTTGGCTGGTGAGTTGCTTGCTGATGCCATGGCTCAGCAAATTGCCAGGCTCACATTCTTGAGACTTTATTGACCCTTAAGCATATGCTGAAATGCTTTTTGCTGAACAGTCACATAAGTGTGAGCAAAAATTGTAACATGGCTTTAACTGTTATCATAAAACTTAATTTTGTGTTAAATATTCTGTGTTTGAAAATTGAATGCATTTTAAAAGCTCTAGTTTTCACTTACCCGTATATGTCACATGTATACCTCATAGATTGAGTTCAGAAGTATTACTGCTAATACCTCTAGGGAAATGTCATTTAACAAGTTTCAAGTTGCACCTTGACCAGCACTAGGTCACTATCTTTTTTTTGTGCTTTTTCATTAGTTCACAGTAGGAAAAAAATGTCGTGCTATGACATTTTGGTGTAACTTGAGAAATCGGCATATCCAAACAGATGTACTCTTTGTTGTCTGTAACGGTATTGAAATTGCCTTTCCGCAGCTGGACAAGGAGAGAGAGCAACTGTGAAAGCATACGTGTTTGAAAGAGTGTGGTCTCACAGAGTGGCAGATTTGGCATGTGACAGGAGGGTCTTTCCTGGGGTGGCTGTTCTTGTGGATAAGGCTTTCCTTGACCCACTGCTTCTCTTTGATGCCAGCTCTCTCTTGCTAACCTCAGAGGAAGGGATGGGGGAACTGGAAGCTCAAGTCCTTCTGCGCTTGTGGCATTTATATTGTGAGACAGTTGAGATCGAGTTCATTTTGCTAAGCTGCTCACCCATAATGGATCTGTCACAGTGGCTTGACAACGTATTTGTATCCATTTTCGACAGCCTTTGCTGCTCAGCGCTCTCCCTGTGAAAGTTCCTGGCAGACCACTCAGATTTAATGTTGTTGAATAGTAACCCCTCCTCTGCCCCTCAGAATACATCTATCCTTTTCATAGACTTAATAGGCAGTTGTCTGTTCAAGCTATGCTTTACCTTTGAATTGGTATCAAGTAGCTGAGAGCACCTCTTAATTTGACCCCAATTTTCTCTTGTTCAACTGGCATAAAGATGACACAACCAAATAATGGAGGGTATTTTGTCTCAGAAACTCTGTTCTGTTTTTTTCCAGAATTAAAAATCTGTTTGAGTTTCTGGTTTATTGGTAATTTACAAACAGTTGTTGGTTTGTTTCTGGTGTAAAGACATGGTGGGGGTGGTGGAAAGGAGAATAATGGTATCTCACAAACTGAAAATCCAACCTTCTTGCCAACTGTGTCTGGGAAACCAAGTTAGCTTTTGGAGACTGGAGCTGCTAATAAACCAGGAAATTAATGTCTGCTTTTTCATGTTCAACCACTAAAGCTGAAATTATATAAGCGTATTTAACTCCAAGTTCAGATTCAAAATTGGGTGTCATATTCTGGTGCAGACTTAGTTGAATCCAAAATATAATTTCAGTCTTAGTGGAGCAAGAGGATGTTCTGCCTTCTCCCTTTCTCTTCCCCCAACAAGAAAATTTTTTCTAGTTCAAATCACCAAATAAACCAGCTGAGCTACAGGTTTTACCAAGGTCTGGGGAGCCAAGTGAAAATGAAGCCACTGACTCTATTCTCTACTAATTAATCTCCTGGGTCTCTCCTTTTTGGATTTCTTTTCCTTCCTTCCCTTCCTCCTCCTTCCCCCGCCCTTCAGTGCTGCTTTTTCTTTAACAATAGTTGTGTAATGCTGCCTCTCCGTCGGGACACATCATCCTATGTAGTGTAGCTTATACATGTATTAGTAGATCTGTGCAAATCCTTAGGCTTTCAGTTCACCTTAGGGGCCTGTTTCCAAGCTTGAGTTCAGAAGAGCAGTGGCTTCTGTGGAGAGTGCTGGCTCCTACAGCGGTGCCCTGGTTCCAGGTCAGCGCTGCACCATGTGTGGAGTTTAGATTTAATAGGATGTCATAGTATTTTCCTCGTTCATCCCACGCAGCCCCACCTCTAATAACGTAGCATCTGAACTGCTCTTTTTGTGTTTGCTGAGGCAGATAGAAATAACAATACTGGTCAAAGGGTAACGTTTTAAGGGGTATTTATTTTAAAAACAGACAAAAGTTCAATGAATTCTGCCATCAAAGTGTGGCAGTTGAAAGTTAACTATGAAGAGAGAGTGATGCTCGCTTCGTTCTCAACAAGGTGCATTTAGCAAAGCTGTACTCTGGAGACTTTCTTTCTCACTGGTGAAACTTACTGCAAGAAATAAAAAATTCTGCACCTGGTGCTTCTTTCTGGCATGTTTGTTTGTACCGTTCTCTCCCAGAGCTGTCCATTTGTGGCTTTCTAATTTGCACAATATCGGTATACTTGCTGTTGGTCTTCCATTACCTGCCCTTGCAAATGCATGTGGGAGAGAGGGAGAGCGCTTGACAAATCCACTACTCTTCTGAGACCTTTCCAGCACTTCCAGTATGTGTGTTAATTGTAAAAGCTGAAACAAAATACCTTGGGCTGCACTGACCTCGTCACCTGTTTTTCAGATAGCATATCGATCCTATAAATCCTCTTAGAGATAAATTAAAAATGCCTGTAGAAAAGATATAGCCTGGATGTAATAATTAAGCAGGTGTTTAAGCAGCAGCCCATTGTTCATGTATCAGGGTTTTGTATGATAACTCTTTTTTATCTTTTTATTACTGCTTGAAGACTTGACTGAACACCATCTCCAGCTGCTGAAGGGCAGGGTTAAGTGATGGGAGACAAACCTTCTGAAAGGGACCCACCATCAGCAGAGCAGAAATTTCCTCTAAAGCAAATCAGTTTTAGGATTTGTTTCCTCCTTGCTAGCCAGTGCCATTTACATTTTTTGGCTGAATGCTGAATTAACTCTGAGGGGGCAAAAACCTTCTGCGGGTGCAAGGTATGGATGGAAACAGTACTGCTTCTGTATCGGTGTCGTTTAAAATCCATTTTTAGTTATGCCTACAAGACAAAACTGGCAACCCTATGGTTAAGCAGTGGTGTATCAGAGACTGCCGTTCATGGATCATTCAAACTAAAGATTATCGGGAGGTCCCAACCTTGCAGACGAGCAAGTGTGCAAAAATTCTGATTCCATTTTTAAAATGGAAGATGGAGACAAACCCAGGACGTTTATTTAACGTTGCAGTAAATTCAGGTATTCAGCAAGCAAATTCTGTAACAAGCTTACAATTTCCTACATAGACGAAGTAGCCAACCTGCTTTTTTTGTTTGGGGTTTTTTTTTTTCCCTTTTGTAAACTGCTTCTCATGAAATTATGATCACTTGCAATTTGGGAGCAGAAATACTGCACAGGGAATGAAAAGCCTCAGCCACTTTTGCCAAATGAAATAACTGTGTCTAAAAGAACTGTGTCTAAAAGGACTCTGCCTAGGTGGCTTCCAGAGGGCTGTGGAGTACGCTGGCTCTGTGTACGCTGCGCCGGTGAAAGTAGAGTCTCGAGCCTGGGTAACGTGTTGGTTCCCTGAGTAGTCAGTGGCTGGAGAGATTTCAAATGCTTGATTGTCTTCAGAATGAAACCTTTCTGTACGGGATTGATAAATATTGCTTTAACCCTTTGTGTGAAATAGTAGCAACATTACTGGAGAAGGGCCTGTTTCACAGCTGTGATTGTGCTATCACCAGTCAGCCATGTGTCGTGGCCACTGGATTATAAGCAATTTGGGGCAGATAAAACGTCTGCCATTGTGCTTTGTATTGTGGCTGGCACAATGAGGCCCCGCTGCTACCTGGCTCTGCTGGGAGCTATCAGTCTGGGAGAATTATAACAGCTAGGAAATTTGTAAAATGCGCAGACAAGATGTTCAGATAAAAAGGGTACTGGATCAGTGTGAAACTGAAAAAGCTTTTGAGAGATTTCCTGGTTAAACATTTGCTACTCTTCTGTGTTGTTTCATCCCCAATAAAAAATTACTTTCTCATAAAAAATATGCATTTCTTTCTTTCTGTAGAGAATAAACATGATTGCAAAGTCAAAATCAGATCTTGTTAAAGATAGACATTTTTTCGCCCTCCCACTTTTCAAGTTGTTGAAGACATCATTTTAGTTCAATATAATGTAATGTGGAAAAATCAACAAAAAGGAAACATTCTTGAGCATTTTGTGATTTACAAAATATACTCTTTCAGATTTTTTTTTTCTGAAGCAACTTATATTATTCCCTGTTTTATGAGTGGAGTCTCAAACACCCTAGAAGCCTTTGTTTTGTAAAGATGTTTTCTTTTGTATGAAAATAAGAGTTTCCAAAGTGGAAAATTGTTTAACTGATTCCAACATTTCTTTTGAATCTTGAAATATTCAGGATTGTCATCAGTACATTAATGAGCTTCTTCCTTTCAAAAATGTTTACTGTACTTATAAAACAAGAACTCACAAACTTTTTTTTAATTGTTGGGATTATCTTTTGTTTTAAAAGAAAAAAACAAAGGGCAAGAACAGTGTGTTTATTTCTTTGTTATCAGGAGTTTACAGTTTATCATTCTCTTGAACTTGCAATGCAGTAGTTTTCTTCACTGATATCATACTGCAAAGCTGCGAGTCAGCAATTAGAAATGTTTTCAATATTGTCCTTGTAAAATGTCTAGATTCTGACATTTTGCATACCTCTCCAGATGACTGAGCATTTGAATAAGAGCTAGGTCCTTTTACCCCCCCATAGTGTCACCTGTTGACTAGTTTGGGTGGGACCACAGCAGCAGTTTTGAAGAACCTTCTTTTTCCAGTGACTGGCAGTGCAGCGGTGTGGGGATTTGGAGGAGGCTAAATGCACTGATAAATTTGTTTTCAAGGAGGAAAAAAAATGGGAGTAAAGCTCAATAAAATGGAGTGGTTGACAGCAGTTATGTGATTTCCCTAATAAAGTCTCTGACTTCTCTGGGCAAGGACAGTGCTGGAATCACAAGTCAGGGCTAATTACTTGTAGCATTCACCTAAGATTAATACAGTTGGGGAAGGAGAGGACCTGCATAACTTTTTTCTTTTTTTTCTTTTTTTTCTTTTTTTTTTTTCCTTAGTGAAATGAATTGAATTAATCCAGGTCTCTCACTTCTAGGACTGAATGCCATCAGTACCAGTGAACATCCATGTCCTTTGTTCTGCCTTGGGTATCTGCAGGAGATCACTTGCAAAATCCCCACAGCTGGGAATGATCGGTGGTAGGGAAAACAACAGTTGCCTATCTGAAGAAGGGATGTATTGCAGCCTAACTGTAGCTAAATGTACACTGTCTTTACCAGGAACATTTCTTTTAGCTGGAGGTGTCTCCCAAAGGTACTTCAAAGGCTGGAGAATTTGCAGTTTGTGGCATGTTTCTTTTCCTTTGAAGGTTTCAAAATATCTATAGAACTCTTCTAAGAAAGAAGAAAGTGACATTTAAATATATCCATGATTTCAGTGTATTTCAAATATTTTTTTAAAGCCTGCATTTTGCAGTCAGTATGGCTTTGTTTACTTCAAAATTGTTAGCAGAGACTGAATCTAAGCATTTTGGTTTGAAGTGATGGAAAGGTTTAATACCCTCCTTTCTTTGCCTTCCAAAAGACTACATTGCTTTTAATTAGCTGTAGTCTCTTTGCTTATTGCCCAGCTGTGTAGGAGCTGTGGGCCAGCAGTAGGTATTGGAAGCTGGAAGCACTGAGACCCTCTTTCCAACAAAAGCGTTCATAAGTCAATCTTGTGTTGAGAGTGTTAAATAACAGTGAAGTGCTTAGATATGTTTGCAGATTTGGACCGTAACCACGTCTTTATCTGACCAAAATGTGCTGGTTTCTGGCTTTTAAACTTAATTGTCATAAGACATTGAGTTTCCACATTTCCCAGTGTGATTGCATACTGTGATCTGAGCAGCAGTGCCATTCCTGTGTTTACCAAGAATACCGGGTAGTGTTTTAGCTTGATCCTTCCCTGGCATTTGCTTGAAGTATTAATTTGGGGCTTTCTCTAGAATTCTTCGTGGAAGATCAAATGGCAAATTCAGTGGGGGCCCTTCTGCAAGCTGATGATCATTTACTGTGTGCATAAATTACTTTTTCTGGTCTGTTACATAGTCCTCCTAGAACTGCATTCAGAGTGAGACCACATAGTCTCCTCATGCTTACAGCTGATTTTACTGTATGTTGTAACACGCGTAAGTGGACTGCATGTTTAACTTTTCAGTTTCTTTATGCCACCTAGGACTTCATTTGGAAACATGAGCTGGAAAAATGAGTGGAGAGTGGTGTAGCTTCTAAATTTAACTCCTGAATTAGGGTTAAACTATTAAACTTTGTTTCCTTTTTTTTGTGCATAGCTGGTTCACCCCCTTAAAACAGTCACACACAGTTATTTAGTACCTGTGCATAGAAAGAGATCTGTCTTTAGTATTAAAATCAAGTCACTTCTAACAGCCACATTCTCTCAGATGTGCAACCCCATCATGACAGAAACAAGATAAATGCCAGGTTTCAGGCTATCTTGAAGGAAAAGAGCATCAAAGAGCCAATTCTTTAATATCCTTCTTAATCTATAAAGCACATAATTTGTACATACATTTTTTAAGTATGTATGTGTACATGATCCTACAGTAAAAGCAAGGTACAATATTCTGTTGATTTAATATAACTTCATGATCACTATAAATAATAACATTATTTTTACTTACCTTCTGCATATTTATTTATGCAGGAGTAAATATTTATTTACTTTAAATCCAAACAAATTGTTTGAAAATGTTATCAGTTTTTTTCTGTTTTACTTAGTTACAAAAGCACTGTAGTCCTAACAAAATGTGTAAAGATGTTTTCTTACTCTACAGTTTGATCAGCAGACATCAGATGCTCTCCATGTCAAAGACAAATCATTCTCCCATATATTTACTATCAAAATGTTTAGTTCACCAGTTCTTTGTTGTCTTCAAGTCTTAATTCTTTTTTCACTAGGTTCAGCAAATTATTAAAATAACTCGTTGCAAAAAGTTATAGGAAAAATTTGTTATAGAGTGATTTTCCAGTAAAATAGCAGATGAAACTTCATATTCAAATAATATAAGTAATTCATATTTGGAAACAGCCTACAGTATACATATTGCATTGACGATCCTGAAATTAACTATTAGCATTAAGACAGTAGGTCTTGGAGCAATGCTGTATATAGCTCCTTGAAAATGTCTCCTCAAACTCAGCAACAGTTAAAATTGGGCACTAGTAAGCAAGAATAATGAACAAACCAGAAAATGTCATCGTGGTGTTGCATATGTACTTGCATAAATCCATGGTGTGTTCACGTATTGAAATTTTTCATGCTGGTCTGGACTTCTTTCTCAAAAGTGGAAGAGGAAAAGTAGAAAAGAATAAAAAGGCCAGCAATCAAGAGTATGAGACAACTTCCATATATGAGGAGATGAAGTTCACTGACACATTTCAACTTTACGATAAACATCTGAGCAATAACCCAGAGTTTTATCTAACCTTGAACAGTGTGGAAAAGAACAACACAGATTATTTATTCTTTTTCTCATGGTGCAAGGAATCAGGGTATCAAACACAATTTTTCAACCTGAAAGCTTTCAAAAAAATTTAAAACTGTTAGAAATTCTTTTACACAACCAGGCTGTGAAATCATTTAATGAATTCTTGGCAAAAGGCCCCTGAAGTGCTATCAGAGCAAAGCTAGTGACACAAAGTTTGGCTTGGGAAGTCCCTTTGCTGTTGAGGACATATTGCCGCTGTTCCCTCACTTGTTTACTCTTTCCTTAGGCATCAGTTGCTGATAGTGGTACTCAAAGGTGGAGTAGTGAATAGTGGACATTGCATCTCTCTGATTTATTTTTTTCCTACTAATGCCATACACCATGCACATATAAGTCTTTTAAATAAAAATCTATTTTAAGGGTTGTTTATAGTGCTTAAGTGCTTGATTTAGCAGATGAAGGGAACTGGTTTTGTTTAAAATATAACATCTGTATATGTTTCATGAAAATTTCTGAAAAATCAGAAATACACTGAAAGTTAATTTCCAGATAGAAGTTATTTGTTATTGGCTAGGCAGTATTTGTTATTGACTTGCCAGTCTAGGTCCTGATTTTCTTTATTGTCAGCTACACTATCCTTGTTTTACCTTTTGAGCACACAGGGACCTGCAGTTCTGATGATCAGGGCAAAATCGTACGGGATATACTAGGAGCTCATTCTCATTCAGGTTGCACAAGACTGTGAGTGCTATTCTACCTGTTTGTGAGAAACAATAACATTTTACAAGACTGATTTTTAATTGCACCTTTTACTTGGGTGCAGAGCAATCCCTGGATGCCAGAGATGCCTTTTCATTTCTTAAAATGGAAAACAGCAATGCAAAAAAAGTTTGTTCAAGGTAGAAGCAGTGGATGTTTGGAACTTGCTCGCTGGCTTATCTTCCTTGTTTATTTTGAACTGAGGGAATACTATGTCTGAGACAACACTGTAAGAAAATAGTTTTTTGGAAGGGAGTTTTCAGTATTAGAAAGTAGGATTTTTTAAAATTCTAATTCTACAAAGCAAATAATCATGAAGATGATTTCCTAGCTTCAGAGTGAGACAACTGAAGTTATATTCTATTTTAGGAGCTCTTGGATAAATAATTTGTATGTATAATATCATTATATTTTATTTTATTAATAGTGTAACCATAGTATGCTTAGTATGAATAAAAAACCAGAATGCATGTGACAGGGCTTGAAAGAAAAAGACCTCCTAATTCACTGGGATTGTTTTTTATTATATGGTTTACACAGGCCAGATCCAGATCTCCAGATCCACGAGCTACTACTAAAGCCTAACTGAGAAAAGCAAGTTTATTGTCAATGAGCTTGAATTTACGTTGCTTCTACTGAGAAATTTTTAAGGGTCTGTTAATCTCAAAATGGTTGGAAAAAAATCTTTGAATTTGGACACCTTCTGTCTTCAACTGTTCTTTGCCAATAACTGGCAAAGTATGTTATGTTAGACAAGAAGTAGCAAAGGGGCTCTTTGTTTTTGTGTGCATCCAGACCCACCTTGGACTTGGTGGGGTACGGTGCCAGCAAGCCACATATGGCTTCACTGATTCTTTGCTTTGAAACAGGTTGCTCCTTATGACAAGTGTTCCCAGCGCATGACCTGCCTGGAAATGGGAGCAGCAAATACATGAAATGTTTGTGTGGTGTGGGTCAACAGTACACCAGGGTGTAGGTCTGGATTGATGGCTGTTAGCGAAAGATGATGCTGCAGCTGAGAGGCAGCAGACCATGGAGCTCTGTTATGGTTGCTGAGATCTGGTGAATTTGCTGGAGAGCTACCCAAAGTGCTCCGCTGGTAACTGGGGTTTGCTTGCTTGTATTCCTGGCGGGTACATATACTTTTCAGATGCTCATGACCTCTCTTAACTTTCTTCCTTTTACTGACTATTTTTAGGGTGCATGATGGTGGGTTGGTTACATCTTTGGTTTCATCTGACCAGATTTGGTCTACCTGGAGTTATGTTTTTCTGCATAGTGCAGCAGAAGGAAAAATATTTCCCCAGGTATCTGTATACGGCTTGTTGGCCTGTGGGTGTTTACTTACTTGTGAAGGAATTGGATGGTATTCGAGTTGGAAGTTGGAGGTGGCTCCAGCATTATTGTTCCTTTGCACTGGTAAAAACCCTAAATATTTTTCGGTTTTGAGAGGAAAAAAGGAAGAAAACAAAGAATTTATGGTAGTGATTATTCTTCTCTGAGTTTTCAGCTTATAGATGGAAGATTATTAGTGGTTTATGCAAAGTGGAATAGCTGCAGCAGAAGACAGAAAAGCAAGTAGAATATTGATCAAATCAAAGCAGCCTGGAAGATACTGTTTTGTTAAAATTTCCCAGCTGAAAAAATGTTCAAGTATTTCCCCATGGAAGGTGTTGAGGGACAGAGAGAAAGGCTGTTGTTTTGTTAATGGTTTTTTTCCTTTGGAAAACATTTTTGATGGGAAGCTGAAACATATTTTGAAGGAAAAATGCCCCAGCCAAGTTTGATAACTGATATGTGAGGATGGTAGTTCAAAGCTGTGCCTCTCTCTGTCCAGGTTTTTGATGCTTTCAATTTGATGCGTTTAAGTTAGCTAAAGCAGAAGTACTGGAGGATACTGTATGTAACGTCCTTATAAAACCATAGTACCAAAAATGTAAATGCTTACAACATTTTGAAGAATACCAATTTCTAACTTTTACAGGAAAGAAATGCCTCTTTAATAGTTGTGTCAATACTCATTTTTCTAGCTGTCATATTTCAGATACAGTCATATTTGTATGTCTGAGAATGCCACAGCTTATATGGTGACATGAATTACTCATTTAGTGTTCTATACATTTATGCAATATAGGATAAGCATGGACATCTGATCCTGACTATGTTTTTCAATCCAAGATGGTTCCCCTTAGTTGTATTTACAGGGACTCCTATTTGCAGGTTATAAACTGCCTGTTTCTGTCTGTTGTGTGGCATGAAGAGGATGGAAACACAGCATTATCTGGCTGCTAGGCAATACTGCAATGCACATTACTGATATTAAATAGGAGGTAAATGTGCAGCTAATATTTTCCCAGTTCTGCCCTTTCATGTGTTATGTGGATGAGGTCAGCTCCCCAGCTGAGGCAGGGCTCCTTGGAAAGCCAGTCAGAAGGGTTTTCCCTGAGTAAGAAAAGAAGAAAGAAGGGCCCTTCTAAGAAAGAAGGGCAGCAGAACTCTGTTCCTGTTGTCCAGAGTACTAACAGGGAAAACATAATATGCTGTCATGGGAAGACTTTGTGGTTGATGCTCACAAAATTAAAGTGGGTTGAAAACTACATGGACGTAGCCTGACAGTCTTGCTTTTTAAAAGCAGGGCTATCCAAAAGTCTGTTGCGTGTACTAGCCTTAGAAAGGGGAGCAACCACAAAAACAAAAACCAGTGGTCGTTATGATTCTAATAAAGGTTACATTTGAGGTTTTACTCTTATTTATTCTCTCCTTAAAATAACAGGTATGGAAATTTCATTTATTTCCTAGTCCCACATCCAGACACAACCTGCAGAGGGTATTTCCGGAACAAGGATTGATTCTCAACCTACCAGGCTCTGTGGCTGAATTTCATAATCCATTAGTAACCTAAGAGTTGTAAGAGACTATTAAAAATGTTAAAAGGTTTTAATAGTTGCCAGATAGTATGATCTGCATTTATTGCAAATATTTCATTGTAATTAAAATCAAAGGCATTTTTTAGATAGAATCATAGAATCATTAAGGTTGGAAAAGACCTCTAAGATCATTGAGTCCAACCATCAACCCAACACCACTGTGCCCGCTAAACCATGTCCCTAAGCGCCTCATCTACACATCTTTTAAATATCTCCAGGGATGGGGACTCAACCACTTCCCTGGGCAGCCTGGTCCAATGCTTGACAACCCTTTTGGTGAAGAAATTTTTCCTCATGTCCAATCTAAACCTCTCCTGGCACAACCTGAGGCCATTTCCTCTCATCCTATCGCTAGTTACTTGGGAGAAGAGACCGACACCCACCTCGCTACATCCTCCTTTCAGGTAGTTGTAGAGAGCGATGAGGTCTCCCCTCAGCCTCCTTTTCTCCAGGCTAAACGACCCCAGTTCCCTCAGCCGCTCCTCAGAAGACTTGTTCTCCAGACCCCTCACCAGCTTCGTTGCCCTTCTCTGGACACGCTCCAGCACCTCGACGTCCTTCTTGTAGTGAGGGGCCCAAAACTGAACACAGTATTCGAGGTGCGGCCTCACCAGGGCCGAGTACAGGGGCACGATCACTTCCCTACTCCTGCTGGCCACACTCTTTCTGATACAGGCCAGGATGCCATTGGCCTTCTTGGCCACCTGGGCACACTGCTGGCTCATGTTCAGCTGGCTGTCGACCAGCACCCCCAGGTCCTTTTCTGACAGGCAGCTTTCCAGCCACTCTTCCCCAAGCCTGTAGCGCTGCATGGGGTTGTTGTGGCCGAAATGCAGGACCCGGCACTTTGCCTTGTTGAACCTCATACAGTTGGCCTGGGCCCATCAATCCAGCCTGTCCAGGTCCCTCTGCAGAGCCTTCCTACCCTCGAGCAGATCAACACTCCCACCCAACTTGGTGTCGTCTCCAAACTTACTGAGGGTGCACTTGATCCCCTCATCCAGATCATCGATAAAGATATTGAACAAGACCGGCCCCAGTACTGAGCCCTGGGGAACACCGCTCATGACCGGCTGCCAACTGGATGTAACTCCATTCACCACAACTCTCTGGGCCCGGCTGTCCAGCCAGTTTTTGACCCAGCAAAGCATACACCCATCCAAACCATGAGCAGCCAGTTTTCCAGGAGAATGCTGTGGGAAATGGTGTCAAAGGCTTTACTAAAGTCTAGGTAGACCACATCCACAGCCTTTCCCTCATCCACTAAGCGGGTCACCTTGTCATAGAAGGAGATCAGGTTAGTCAAGCAGGACCTGCCTTTCATAAATCCATGCTGACTGGGCCTGATCACCTGGTTGTCCTGTACAGGCCACGTGATGGCACTCAAAATGATCTGCTCCATAACCTTCCCCAGCACCGAGGTCAGGCTGACAGGCCTGTAGTACCCCGGATCCTCTTTCTGGCCCTTCTTGTAGATGGGTGTCACATTGGCAAGCGTCCAGTCGTCTGGGACCTCCCCCGTTAACCAGGACTGCTGATAAATGATGGAGAGTGGCTTGGCGAGCTCCTCTGCCAGCTCCCTCAGCACTCTCGGGTGGATCCCATCTGGCCCCATAGACTTGTGAGCATCCAGGTGGTGTAGCAGGTCGTTGACTGCTTCCTCTTGGATTATGGGGGCTCTTATTATGCGATATCTTACCTCAAGACACTTGAGGTAAGTGTTAGCAAAAGTACAAGTTCTGAAAGCTATGACTATTTTTTCAAGAAAACTGAGTAGCATTGTTCTCTCTGTTAAAATTTTATCTAACAATATGATTTAATGAAATTCCTCTGATATTTGAAACTGGAGATTGAATGTCTCCTAGGTCTATAATTCCAGTTTTTCCCTGTGGTATGTAGCATCTAGCAAAGGATTTCTGCAAGGTCAGAAATAGTAGCTCTGCAAGCTCAGAAATAATAGTAGTGGCTTTCTATAATTTGGTTTCCTTCTGGTTGTTGTTCTTGGAATATCTGTATGTTTTCAGGAAGGATTTAGTATGATGGAAGCAACCCTCCCCCTCCCCCCAAACTTAATTAATCAGTCCTTTAGGTGACTAATTAGACGTGCTGAATTTCCAGTGAAGTGTAATGTTTCATCCTAGTTCTTCACGTCAATGTTACCCAGCTGGTATCTGTAAACTGAAAGAGGATGTTGCTACAGTGCATGGTTCCTAATAAAATTCAAATTAAATAATCACCTCAATTATAGATTAAAAACTCAGGTTCAACAATTATCAAAAGAGCTCTACTTCACTGAAAACCCTCAGTCATGTTCCTACTCCTTTCCCTTCCTGCCTGAATTTATAGCACTCTCACACAAACATAAATTAGACTTAGCTTAAGTTGTGCCCTAAATTGTTTCCATTATCTCAACCTGGAGCAACCTGTGTCTATTCCTGGAATATGATATCATTATTTGTGAGCTGCATTACCTACAGTATATGCTGTCTTTTCTACATTGAACATTTTCAAGGAAAACATTTTTCAGTTAGTGTGTATACATTTAAGCCAGTTAAACGTGGAAGAAGAAGGACTGTGTCTGATGTATTCATTCCAGTTATGGTCATGGTTTTTGAAGGACATTCTTATTTATTCATAGGTTATACCAATTTTTTGATATCCAATCTAATGTTTATAATACAGAATTATGCTCTATTTTGTAGATTAATTAGCAGTGGTGATAGGTGGAAGAAGTATTGGTCATGTAGTAATAATTAAGTTTTTGGCCTTAATCAGAATGATTTTGATAGGAATAGCTGAAAGCTTTTCTTATTCCTGAGTCACTGTCTCCATAAGAATCCCAGTTTACTGTGTTGGCATTTCTGGTGGAAAGGTTCAGGTTTTCAAAGACTTGGTTAACCTGAATTCCTTTCTCACAAAGGCATTTAATTTTTCTTGTCACACACCTACATGCCTTATACGATCTCCCCTTTAGTGATCCAAGCTCATTTTGATTTATTGTCATTCTCTGGGAAGCCAGATTTCCATAAAATAATGGAAATTCTTTCTCTACGCTTACTCAAAAATACATCTTTTTAAAGATTGTAACCCTGCAGAGACTCTGGACAGAAGTCTTTGGAGTCAAGGGCTAATCTGTGTACCAGAAGAAGACAAGAGTAAACAGCAAATTAGGATCACGTAATAACCACCTGAAACCAGGGAGTCCTTCACTTCCACTAAAACTTCTGAATTGTGGATTTACTTTGTATTCTTTGTGCGATAGTGTTTTGAGAACGAATGGTTGTTGGTGCTGAATTTGTGGGTGCTGCTGAAGTGTTAGATATGTGCTACTGACAACATGCCTAATGTGCAAGGTGTGTAATAGCTTTAGGGTCCTTTCAGAAGAAAATCTGGCCTAGGACTTCTGTGGAGGTACAATGCTAGTAGTGCCATTAGACTGAAAAATTCCTCTTACTGATCCACAGTGCGAACATGACCTCAGCCTCCAAGGGGCTGCTAAAGCTCTGGCCCTACTGGTCAAAGGTGAAGTGCTGAGGCTGGAGCAGCTACTGGGGCTGAGCCCAAGCTCAAGACAAAGCAAATGAAGAAAAAGCTGAAGGCCTAATTTGATTTTCTGTCTGGAGCTGGTGCCTCGAGTCTCTGTAGGCATAAGCATTAGGAACAGGAGTAAGGAAGGAGGGGGCTAGTGCTAACTATCAAGGAGATGGTGCTGTTAATTGGAATTTAATTTACAGGCAGTGCTAGCAGTCCATCATTGCTGCTGTCTGCATAAGTAACAGGCCAGATCATTCACGGCAGTGAGAATCACTTGGCGTGGGGCCAGAAGGAGGAGTGCAAATGTGACTGTGGTCCTCTCTCTTTCCTAAAAGGGCGATGCTAAGGAAGATATAGAATTTTTCCAAGGTGCTCCAGAATTTCAGGTCCGATCACATCCATATCCAGTTGTTCCTGCTTCCTGTTCTACTCCAGAGAAAGCTGGGGGAAGAAGCATGTGGCATCAGGAGGTGTCAAGAGGTAGAGGCGTGGCCTGGCACTGTCAAGTTGCTGCTGCAGGGTTGTTCCACCTGCAAATTGCCCAGGGGAAGGGGCCTTTGGCCATGGAGGCAACCAGGAAGATTTAAGAGCTGGTGGAGTTTGCTGTGCTAACACAGAACCTGACATTTCATTATGTGATTTTTCAAAACCCCAAAGGATGCAAAACCCCTTGAGTTATCCAGCATAATATAGTGTTTGTAAAGATTTCTTAACTTTTTAAAGCTTCCAAGCTTTCTCCTCTGTGTTTCCTTAAGGATTTTGGAAGAGCGAAATGACTGCAATCTAAGAGTGAGCAGGGAAGCCTATTTGCTCTACCAGCAAAGAAACAGAAGTGATGGTTGCGCCTAAAATAACTCAGTTTGGAATTCTGTCCTCTTTGAAATTTATGTTTGTAGCTGCCCTTTATGTTGTTCACATCATCTTTGATGAAAACATGGATAGGCTTGCATTCACCACCTTCTCTCAGGCTGTTTGCCATATATATAGTTCTGTGAGGCTAACCAGTAAGAAATTCCCTGTTTACAGGAAGGCAGATAAAGCCCATGTATCTCGTCACACATTGTATTTACTTCACTGGTTAGTTTGAACCACAATTTAATAGCAGAGATCCAGTTTCAGTATATTGCTCAGGTATGTCCTTATAACCTAATGACCATGAAGGTGTTACCGAATTAATACTAAGCACGTACTTATGTACTTTGCTAAATGAGACTAATTGATCAAATGCTGTCTGGGGTGATCAGATCTGTTGAAGTTGAATAACTTCTTCACTGTCAAGAGGCAGGTTTTTTGCTGCTCACTGAAAATTATTACTTTGCTTTACCAAGGCTTACTTAACTTACTAAGGAGTAGAAAGGGTTATTTTGGATTTTATACAGTTTGCAGAGAAGAAAAATAATGACTTTACTCTAAATGCAGGAAAAGATTCTCTTTTCCTGATACATTTGAAATGTAATTTTGTCTAATTAGAGCCTACGAGAGACTGACTGGCTGGGTATATCGGGTTATGGCCATAATCAAACATAGTCCATTTTAATTAATCTGATTATTGTACATTTTGTGGTCCTCTAAAATTGTTTAGCTTCCCTGTCATTTATTAAGAATAAACTTATCTTTTACCTAGGTATGATTGCATAATGCAGAATTATTAATGGTTAGTCATAAGAAACTAATCAAGTTAGAGGCAACATGGAGTGAGGGAATGAGCACAGAACCAGGAGCTAAGTTCTTGTGTTAATTTGATACATGGTCTTGGAAAAAATCACTTACTGCTCACCACAGTCTCTCGATTTTCCTTCAGCTAAAGAAGGAATATTAATACTTATTTCCCTACTTTGCCAGAGTATTGGGAGAATTAGCTAATGCACATCTTTATGATAAAAATATTGTTTCAAAAATGTCAATTTTTTTTAAAATCAAATGTTTATCTGTATATCTGTCTGTTTACCTGTGTATGCGGATAATTAATAATGAAACTGGAGAACTGATTATGCTATTTATATCTTTAATTGCCAATCCATTTGTTTGGAAGGAACATTCTCTATTACCTATTTAAATTGCTCCTATCATCAATAATACCCAAGTGAATTTATCCTCATAAAACCTGTGTGAGGAAGTGAAGTACAGATTAAGGCCAAAACAGACTATTATGATAAGACCCTCCCACTGTGGGGGAAGATCAGGTTTGAGACCATCTAAGGCAACTGAAGGTGCACAAGTCCATGGGACCTGATGAGATCCATCCACGGGTCCTGAAGGAACTGGCAGTTGAAGTTGCTAAGCCACTATCCATCGTATTTGAGAAGTCATGGCAGTCCGGTGAAGTTCCCACTGACTGGAAAAGGGGAAACATAACCCCCATTTTTAAAAAGGGAAAAAAGGAAGACCTGGGGAACTACAGGCCAGTCAGTCTCACGTCTGTGCCTGGGAAGATCATGGAACAGATCTTCCTAGAAGCTATGCTAAGGCACATGGAGGACAGGGAGGTGATTTGAGACCAAGGGCAGGTCCTGCCTGACTAACCTAGTGGCCTTCTATGAGGGAGTGACTACATCAGTGGACACAGGAAGGGCTACAGATGTCGTCTGTCTGGACCTCTGTAAGGCCTTTGACATGGTCCCCCACAACATCCTTCTCTCTAAACTGGAGAGGTATGGATTTGATGGGTGGACTGTCCGGTGGGTGAGGAAGTGGTTGGATGGTCGCATCCAGAGGGTAGTGGTCAACGGCTCAATGTCCAGATGGAGATTGGTGATGAGTGGCGTCCCGCAGGGGTCCATATTGGGAGCGGTACTGTTTAATATCTTCATCAATGACACAGACAGTGGGATTGAGTGCACCCTCAGCAAGTTTGCAGGTGACACCAAGCTGAGTGGTGCAGTCGACATGCCAGAGGGATGCGATGCCATACAGAGGGACCTGGACAAGCTCGAGAAGTGAGCTTGTGTGAACCTCATGAGGTTCAACAAGGCCAAGTGCAAGGTCCTGCACCTGGGTCGGGGCAACCCCCGCTATCAACACAGGCTGGGGGATGAAGGGATTGAGAGCAGCCCTGCCGAGAAGGACTTGGGGGTACTGGTGGATGAAAAGCTGGACATGAGCCAGCAATGTGCGCTCGCAGCCCAGAAGGCCAATCGTATCCTGGGCTGCATCAAAAGAAGCGTGGCCAGCAGGGCGAGGGAGGTGATTCTGCCTCTCTGTTCTGCTCTGGTGAGACCCCACCTGGAGTCCTGCGTCCAGCTCTGGAGCCCTCAGCATAAGAAAGACACAGACCTGTTGGAGCAGGTCCAGAGGAGGGCCACGAAAATGATCAGGGGGATGGAACCACCTCTCCTGTGAAGAAAGGCTGAGAGAGTTGGGGTTGTTCAGCCTGGAGAAGAGAAGGCTTTGGGGAGACCTTATTGCAGCCTATCAGTACTTAAAAGGGGGCTTATAAAAAAGATGGCGGCAAACTTTTTAGCAGGGCCTGTTGCAACAGGACTATTCTATGATTCTAAAGGGGGGTAGATATAGACTAGATATAAGAAAGAAATTTTTTACGCTGAGGGTGGTGAAGCACTGGCACAGGTTGCCCAGAGAGGTGGTGGATGCCCCATCCCTGGAGACATTCCAGGTCAGGTTGGACAGGGCTCTGAGCAACCTGATCTAGTTGAAGATGTCCCTGCTCATTGCAGGGGGGTTGGACTAGATGACCTTTAGAGGTCCCTTCCAACCCAAACTATTCTATGATTCTATAATTTGGTCTGACTCCTGTAAAACAGAAGACAAAGAATTTTCTTCAGTAGTTTCTGTTCCAAGACCCTATTGCATTTCCTGTTTTATAGCAGGAGAACTAAAGCTCAAAGAGAATCAACTCTGATTTTTCACACTTTTAGATATGCGTGTAATTCAAATTAGAATAAGTAAAATTTTACTTGCTCTTAACTGCTCATTGACTTGTTTGTGGTGAAAAAATTTCATGTGTATTGAAGTATCAGTGGGGTTTTTTTTAGTAGTTTGCCTAAGGTGACACAGCATAGAAGGAGGTTAGGAGCAGAACTCAGTTCTTCTGGAGACCTCGTTTATTCCATGTAATCGCAAGGCTCTATGGGTGATAAATAACTTGGGCTCACCTGTGGTGTAACCTTTTTTAAATTAAAGGCTTAAGCTCTCAGATAAACCTTATGTGTTTGTGTAAAAACTCCATTTGCTTTCATTCCAGTGAAGCACTATAATTTTTGGCCACCAGAGTTCTTTCCTCCAGCATGTGAAATACTTTTTGAAGGAAACACTGAGCCCTGAAACAAGAGAAGATCTCACTGGTATTGTGTGTTCTTTATCAAGTAATTTTACATTTTGTCATGGTTTAACCTCAGTTGGCAACTGAGCACCACACAGCCGCTCGCTCATTCCCCCGCCCCGGTGGGATGGGGAGAGAATTAGAAGAGCACAAGTGAGAAACTCGTGGGTTGAGATAAAAACAATTTAATAATTGAAATATAATAATGTAATAATAATAATACACAAAGGAAGTGCAGTTGCTCACCACCCGCCGACCAATGCCCAGCCAGTCCCCAAGCAGCGCCCCCCCCCCCAGCCAGCTTTCCCCAGTTTATGTACTGAGCATGATGTCATATGGTGTGGAATGTCCCTTGGGCCAGTTGGGGTCAGCTGTCCTGGCTGTGCCCCCTCCCAGCTTCTTGTGCACCCCCAGCCTTCTCAGTCAGTAGAGCATGGAAAACTAAAAAGTCCTTGGCTAGTGTAAGCACTACCTAGCAACAACTAAAACATCGGTGCGTTATCAACATTGTTCTCATCCTAAATCCAAAACACAGCACTGTACCAGCTACTTGGAAGGAAATTAACTCTATCCCTGCCAAAACCAGGACACATTTCTAGTAACAAATATTAAAAATTGTGGAGTCGTAGAATAATTTCAGGTAGAAGGGATGTCTGGAGGCCATCTGGTCCAAGCTGCTCTCCCTCTCAGCACCCACCCAAAACAAGGCTAACTTCAAAGTTGGAGCTAATTTCAGAGTTAGATCATGTTACTTGAGGTCATCTATAAAATGTGTACTATTTCCATTATCCTAACAGTTCATTGTGGTGGGATTTCTTATCTGACATCATCTGGGGATTCTTAGGATTTAGTCCTCTCCTACTAAACCCAGTAATGGTGTGATCCACCTGTGTCAGTCCTTGATCATCTTGTCTACATTTTCCTGGACACTAAGCTTTGATCAATATGCTTGTGTTTTGGGGGATAAACTTTGGGCAGGCAACAAAATAATAAGGAAATATTTGCCTTGTACAATGCCTAGCCCATTTGACTGTTACAAATAACAACCTGCAATATTGTTTTACTATAGTGTAAGCAAAAGCAGAATTTAGTATCCTATGTTCAAATAATGTTCAACTCCTACCTTTTATCCCTTGGAAAAAAAGAGGTACAGGAAAAAACAGATTGCAGGAGTATTTCACACCCTTTTTCATAAGTTTTTTGACTTTCAGAGCTACTTTTACAACCTACTGTGTATGCATGGGAAATACATGTTTATCACTTATGTAGGAACTCTGCAAGTAATACACATTCCTTTACCCTGGTTAACCTTTTTTCCCCTTCTGCCTTATGTATTTCACGCTTGTTTTGCATGCACTCAAAATATAGATTTGGTGAAAATTACTACATTTGGAATCTATTTCTTACCTCACAGTTTACAACTCTACCAAGTTTGAGCTTGAATCTTCTTCCCCAGTCTCTTTAGTGCGTTGTAGCTTTATTTAGTCCATGGTTCACTTATTGGGTGTAGAAATGGTATAAGGCTGTATTGTTTTAGCAGACTCATCCCAACAGGAAGATGATGGGTCAGTAGAATCAGAACAACATATTGAACAGCAGTCACAGCAGCTGTCTGTAGGTTTATTCGGGTCTTGTTCTAGTGTCATCCCTTGGACTGAACCCTCCTTAGCAGCGGGATGCATTAGGCGCACTCCTGGAGCACATCTTTTGACTTAGCTTCGTTGGTGAGGAATCCAGTTCATTAGCTCTGAAATTCTGTTGTGATGTGAACCAAAGTGCAAAGTGGAGACATCTGGGAGATCTGCTTCAAAAGTGCACTCCTGATCTGGACTAAGACACTATTGTAGACATGCTTTTAGTCATTTAACAGATATAACTTGGAAGGTCCTGAATACTTGCCTATGAGGTAGTCTTAGGATAGGTCATGAAGTAAAGTAAGGTGATGCATGGAAGGAGTCATTTCCTAGAGTTACATTAGCGTAAGTGACATCAGAAGTAGGCCGCTTGGGTTTACTGTTATGACAGATCAGAACTACTGGAAACCTGAGCTTTTGTGCTAAGTAAAGCAGGTGAAGCAAATAATTCTTCATAGTAATTGTGTCAAAGTTTTAGTTAAAATTAAAATGAAAGGAAGCTGTGTTAGAAATGCTCAGTGAAACCGTGGTATAGAAAACCTAGCTTTCAGACTTCTGCCAGATCAAGCCCACTGCAGCCACATGACACGTTTTCTAAACTCACTTAAATGAGCTTACAAAACATTGACAGGAGCTTTGTTCCAGCAGGCTTCATGCCTCATTGCGTATCATCTGTTCTTCTGCAGCCAGCATAAACACATCTATAGTGTACAGTGTGCCTTGGTGAATCTGAGCACGGTGCCATGGTGTATCTGTGCCTGGTTTGGAACATGTTCCTACGCTGAGTAAGCCTCCAGTGCACAGATCCAGCCCTTAGGATCGTGACACCATGACTGCAGGACGCTCACATAAACCTACTTCAGTTCTTTGGTAATGCTGTTTATTAAGTGTACAGTCCTAATTTCTCATAATAATGCTTGTTAAAGTAGTTTTTAATGACACAGGGGTGGGCTTTTCTTTCCAATTTTTCCTTCTGTGACTTTTGCAAAATGACTTTTTAATGATTTCTAAGATACGCGGCTATAATCGCTATCAGTAGTTCATTCTCTCAGAAAACTCCTCCTTTGCCTGAACAGGAAATGCTGTACTTCCAGAGGATATGCTGCTTTCCTCAGGTGTAAAAATGCAAATGAATACCCTGCTTTTGAAGCATAAAATGGTCTGTACTTTGAAACTGAAAGAAAATAACAGGAGATAGGAAGAATAAGCAACTGAATATTGAATAGTTTATAAAGTGACTAAAATTAAAATTTAAATGCATACAGTTTTTCTGAGCTGAGTTGTTTCTGAGGGTGTGGTTTTGGTCTGAATTTTTAGTGATAAAATATTGAGTATGTGTATTAATCAGTTTAGACAGATTTCCTTCCTTTTCATGCACATACACTAACTGGCTTTACCTGGTTTCACAGTAACATATTTTAGAATCACCTATTACTTATGTTGGAAATAAAAGGTTTCATATATTCTAAGGACTCTTTATGACACAATAATTCTGGTCCAGCTAATACAATGACATCTTTCAGTGGTAATGTTCTGACAAGTAACTTCCCTGAAATCGATGCAATAATCTACTTCTTCAAAAATATTAATATATCTGTTGACTCTTTGGGTACTGACTTGTGAGCCTTCATTCCATGAACTATGCTATCCCTATTTACTCTTGCACTGAATTTGGCGTTACAATTGCATGTGGTGTAAGAAAAGATGGTGCCTGTTTTCTCAGTAATGAAAGCATTGTATGAATATTAAAAAAAACCACATAGAATATATATTTTTTTCTTACTAAGCACCAAAAATCAAGGATTTTTTTTCTCCCTTCAGAAGCAACAGGAAAAAAAATCTGCAATTAAAATATGTTTCACCTCTGTTAAATGATACGCATTGAAAGGAATGGAACATAAGCAAAAATATCTCCCCCCCTTATATGTAAGTTTTATATAGTATAATATACCTTGAGGAGCTCTGTGTAAAAAGGAAAGAAGCAATTGCAATACTGCCAATTAGATGGTGAAACAAGAGCTGAAAATGGAGACAGTGAGCAATGCTGTGCAGAATTAGTAAGTTCAAGGGAAAGAGCATCCTTAAACTTTGGGCAAATGTGAATCCCTTCAGAAATTAAAGACCTGTGGCCTCTAAAACATGATTAGTGTGGGTATGTATTTCACTTGCTTCTGATTTATAGCAATGTAGCCACTTTCTGACTGTCTGGTTATTGTGTATGGGTTTATACCTGTAGTGTCTGAATAGTTTACGATCCTTAATGGGAGTTTACGATCCCAATATTCCTCTGAGTGCGGAAGTGTAATTTTTACATTAAGGCAGAATCAAGGCACACATAAAGTAGGGTCATTCCCTGTGAATATAGAAAGCATATACGGTCAGGATTCAGAGTCAGAGACCCAAAAATCCTCTGTGGTGTTTCATTCTAACTATATCATTCATCCTTTCTCTTTTTTTTTTCCTTTTTTTTCTTTACTCTTTCTTTTTTTTTTTTTTTAAATCTAATTTCCTTAGGAAACAAGACTCTCATGATCATTCTCTGGATGTATCTGAGAGTTCTCTTCTTCTAAACTAGCTTCAGCCAAACTTGGCGGGGGGGGGGGGGGTGTATTTCTAAAGCTATTGAGTTATAGTGACTGTCATAAGAATAGGTAATTAGGCTATGTTTGTGCCTTCACTGGGTGAAAAACAACCAAAAAACACCAGTCCGTATTGAACACTACACAATGCACACAAATAGTCACCCGGAGAAATCCATGCTTATTGGTTCTGATCCCTATTATACTATTATTTTAGTATTTATTTTATTTTATTATTATATTGTTTGTATTGGACATTTTCTTCTTGTTGCAGACAAGCTATCAGTTGTACATCAGTCGTGTGTGTTTTATACATACATGATTTTACATATGCATACATACATGTATATATATATGTTTCCTGACCTTCTTCTCCTGAAGACAGGAGAACCTATCCTATTTCCCCTGTGACTTCAGACATACTTAAATAAATATTGTAGTTCCAGACTGAAAGGAAGCTAATGGGCTTTCCATGAGCTCACTGGGTAACCCTATCCTAGGCCCAACTGCTTTGTCCAGAAACTGCCTATTTACATCCCATGTGTTTAAGTATGGTTCCATGTGAAGAGCAGTGGTTTTGGTATGACAGATGTTATTACAATGACTGAACTAACGTGTTCTTGGCAAGAAAAAATTGGGGCTAACTTTCACAAAAAAAGCATAGGAAAAAAAGCTAAACTAAAATTTGGAGAGATTGCTGTAACCTGCCCATTCGAATGCTGAAGTAAAGTACAGCCTAAACAGAATTGTTTGGATTGCAATATTTATTGTACCTTCTTCACTTAAGCTATTGAAAAGTTGTTCTCACTTAGTGAAAACTTTACTAAACATCAGAGCACTCTTGTAAGCCTTGCAGTTTTTTTGGCCTGAATAACTGTTGTTAACTAACCTACACTGCAGTTCTGGTAGAATTAACTCTGTACTGTGTGGGTGCTGGAGGTTGAAAGGTAATTAATAAACCCGAAGAATATAACTGAGCTCTATTAAAACAGTCAGATGAAAACTGTTGTGTGCAGCCTGTCAAGAATAACACGTTTTGGGATAGACTGTTGCTATCTATTATTTGTATTTGGAACAATACAGTGGACTCACCGTTCTGGATGAGGTCCCTCTAGAACTGAAAAAGTGTCCCCAAGACCCTTGGTGCAGGAGTCTCTCTTGAAGTTGAAGGGGAAGTTTGCATGTGCTAGCACACCAAGCTGCATTCCTGCCTGTTAGCTTTCCAACTCTGGGTTGAATCCCACCCTCTGAGTTGGTGAACATTTGAAAACAGTCTGTTTCTCTTTTCTACTGGCTTATTGCTGAATACAGTCCATCCTCTCGCTGACATGTACCTATTTGAACTGGTCATGCTGCTCATGCATGGTGTGGATAATCTCTGAAACTGGCATGCTAACAGCACTCTTGAGAACTGCAGCTGCATGTCCAGTCATGGACTGAACAGGGTGAGAGCTATGCAAGCGATTCAATGGCTGGGTATCTATCAACTGTTGTGGTGTATATTAGGATGAAGAGAATTAGATATTCTTGGGTTCCGTTCTTATTGCTGGCTAGGGGAAGGGAATGGGTGCCAGGATGCATTTGCAGTATAAAGGAGAGGCACTTGAAATGGGGTAGAGGCTGGCAGCGAGGCCAAGTCGAAAACCCTGTGCAAGACACACGAATATATAATGCACTGTCTAGAAATAATGAGCAGGGGAAGAATCACATGTACATCCTCTGGATCTAAGAGACCCTACATTAGACTGAGGCTGGATGCATCACAGGTGTGGTTCCTGCTCACCGTATGGCCTACAAGCACAGCTTAGGGCACAGAGCAGAGAAAGACCTGAGCGGCTTGCTTTTCGGCAGCAGCCCTGCAGTAGTAGTTCTATATTGGATAATGTTCTCCAATGTTTTTTCTAAAAGAACAGCTATGGTTTTCATTTTCAGCTGATTATAAGCTGCCATAATTTCTTTACCTCAGACATAGTTTATTAAAAGTGGTGCTACTGCCCAGAGGTAGTATTCTCAGGACCAAGACTTCTAAAAGCATTAAGACATGTTTGTGCAAACTGCCAGACTAGTATGCTAAGAGTGGGAAGAAAAGTGTCCTGGAAGAAGAGAAGGACAAGAGTTCAAATTTTCTCTTTTTTGTACTTGTTAGTCGGTGATGTGTATTGAGACAGGAAGTCATGTTTCTGTAGAATAAAATAGATTTTATAGACCATCAAACTATTTGGGTCATCAGTGGGTAAAACAGTTTAAGAGCTACACTTTTTTTTACTGTACATTTAAGAAAACCTTTTGTGTGTGCATGCACACAGACTGTTTTTTGTTTTCATAGTAAAGTAGGAAAGCAAAATATTAATGCTCTTGTTTGTGGAAAAATGGGAAGGTTACAACGCTGCAAATGGCTTTGAAAGCCTTTCTTTTGCCAGCATTATTGCATCCGTGGTTTATAACTGACTCAAGGCAGAGGTTTTCCAAGCAAAGAAAGCAAGGACGGGATCATGCATGTATTAAATGATCTGTGTTTTGGATATTGGTTGGGTTTTATGAGCAAATTTAAAACTCTAGTGATTTGTGTGTTCCTGAAACATTTCATGGCTTTGTCACCTTTCAACAGCTTGAATTAAAGTAAACATAGTACAGAAGATTGCATAAGAGTTATAAAGATGGGTAGAATTTGACCTGATTTAGACACTTTAGTTCTCCCAACTTGCCTTAGAGTTCTCCCATCTAAGTAATCACTGAAATTGGACAGTTGCTTATATGGGGCTTAAACCACTATCCAAAAGCATCCAAAAAAGAAAAGATTATAAGTGAGGTGAAATTTTACAAGAGAGAAGAAAAACACCAAGCTTACTGGGGCAGGTCCCGATTTCTGTCAAAACATGGAGCGGTTGGGATTATGTTATGTGGTTTGTTTCATTGAAAGGCACGTGTGAAAGGCATCAAAGGGCATGGCAACCTCCATTGCAGTAAACAAAGTAGTTCTAGCATGTATCCCTCTAATTAGTGATTAATTAACAATAGAAGATTGGGTTGAGATTTTTTTAAATGGCTTCTCAAGTTTCAGGCTGAACAAGAAGATGACATTTATAATGAAGTCCGTGCTCTTGCATTAATGAGTGTGGAGGTGCTTTACAAGATTTCTGAATGTGGCTTCCATTAGCAGTGCTCCCAGGTAGAAATGAAAGGGTTTGGCTGTATGTATTATATCTACTAAGTTCACAGGTATTGCTTCTCTGGGATTGTATCCTCGCTGTGTGGATAAAACCAGTGTGTGTGGAGAGGGCAGGGCATTATTTCGCATAGCTTTGGCTGAATCCCTCTTGCAGAACCAGAAATTTCAAGGTCTTCAAAAAAAAATTGGTGGCTTTTAAACAAACTCATGTCCTAGTCTGGTGAAGCAAACAGTCCACATCACCAAATGCAGTATGGATTCACAAACCGTAACATGATCTTAGCGACACTAATTTCAGACTCGTAATTCAAATTAACATTAGACAATCACTGTTCCTCTGAATGTACTTTCATAAGAGGAGTTACTCTTGATCTCCACCTATAGAACAGTTTCCTTGATTTGTTGTGCCTGAAAGAAACTCGTCCTAATCTTCTCTTTCTGGACCATTTCCTCCTATTCTGCATGCAGGAAGCAAGCACCATTGTACTCAACGCTTGCACTTACGACTGGAAGAGCAGGTGAACAGAGCCCTGCAAAGCTGATGTAAATTTCAGCAGAAAAATCAGTTGCTGAGGGAATGTTGAGCAACACAATGGCGATGACTCTATCCTGTCGATAGATCTGCCGCCTTCATTTATGCAAGACCAAGGCTTGATGTTTGCTCCCCAATTAAAGTTTCCAACTTGTCAGGTAGCGTGCAGCCTCTGTGCCTTTGGACCAGCTGCCTGATAGACTGTACACATCAGGCTTGCGCAGCTGTTCTGAGAGGAGAGGAAGTAAATCACTTCCTAAATATGCCACTCCATAGGTTCTGTAATAGTGGCAGTCCCTGTTAAGCGTACTTTAAATAATTCGTCAGCAGGGAAGATCAAAATGTAACAGGGTTTTGAGCTACTATTGGAGGTATTCCATTTTTACATAAGAATAGAGAATCACACCAATATGTGTTTAAATAAGTTGAAGCCTCGTTATCTCAGATATTTTTAAACTGTCTGTTTTAAACTATTCCTTCCTGGGATACCAAGTTATATCATAGTCACCTGAAAATCACCTTTCTTTTCAAGATTCAAATTAGGAGCTATCAAGAAGGTTTGGTAATTGTCCACTCTGTTTAAATTTTATAAGGTTCTCTTCTATTTCTGTCATTATCCTGTTGCCTCTTTCTGTCACTTCTAGTTTCTTCCTATTTAGAGAGCAGTTGGAGCGTCACACCTCAGGTTAGCCCGGGAGCTGCCCTTTTGATATGAGGGCAGCTGGGGAAATCTAATTCCTCTAAAAGAAGCCAACGGTGGGTAAAGCTGTTCAGCCGGCTGAGCTGAGTATGTTGAAAGATTTGTGGGGAACAGGAATTCCTCAGAATCTGGGGAGCGGACCTGGGAATCTGGAGTAGTGCATGGATCTGGCTTCCCCAGCAGGATGCAGGGAGAAATCTCTGGGCTCTAGAGAGGAAGGGCTGATGAAGAGGGACTGCAAGTCGTGTCTGCTGTATTCTCAAGTTACGGAGCTGCGACCATGGTCCTAGGACACTGCAGTGGGCTTCTTGATATAGACCTCCCCCACAAGCTTCCTTAGGATGAATTAATTTCCAACCTGATCACTCATCTAACCGGATTCCTTTTGTTACTCACAGTTCTAGAAAATTTCTTAGCAAAACCATTTTCTGGGTTAGCTGGCTATTACTTCTCTTTCTTGTTGTGAGGCTCCTCACAGCGAATCTCTCATTGTAGGGATGTATTTTTTCAGATTTTTACTCCACTGAGAGCGCCCTTTCTTTCTCCTAGCTCTCTGTTACACGATGCCACACTTCTGCTGAAGCATCTAGCACTGGCCAGAGACACTGTTCTGAGCTGGACACGTTGCCCTGTCTGACTCAGTATTTCACTTCATGTGACACAGCGAATGTTCAGGTTGATGCTGTGAGAAAAGCAAATGCAGTATTTCCCCCACTGCCCCTGGATGAGTCACTGTCCCTTGTCCAGTCTTTAGGCTGTTATATACAAAATTACCTACAGGCAGATGGCTTTCATTTCACTAGTAGTTAGATGGATAATTCTTACAGCCATTTTAGAGATTCCCATCTAAGTTTTTGAAACATCTGCAGTGGGTTCTTTCCAGGGTCACAATAGATTTCTTCAGTGTACGACTTGTGGTCACAGCTTAAAAGTGGAAACAATGACCCTGCTGAGATGAAGGATAAGTTTCTGTGCCTTTGAGCACGGTGCTATCTCTGTTGCTTGTCCTAGGCACCTCCCAGCTTTGCCAGAAGAACAGGGACACTTTTGTGAGCAGGATGAAAAGAAATGAAACGTGTATTAAAGAAGTGCTAAAGATTCTATGATCCATCTTTGGGTTTTATGGTAGCATGTCGGCCTCACTTTAAGATGACTGCAGGAGCAGCACTTCTTAATAAGGCCTGTACTGAAGAGGAAAAAAAGTTACTGTTGGGTTTCTAATTTTAATGAATTAAGCCTCACTAAGATGATGAGCTCCCTTTGCAACTGTCTGTCTCTGAAAAATGACATGAGTAAGTGCTGTAGAGGAGTTGGGGGTGTTTGGTTTTGTTTTGGAAAACATTGCCACTGTTTTGATGGATTATTTTTTTCATTCCTCTCTCTTTTACTTTCTCTCCTGCTATGATTTTCTTTGAAAAGCAATATTGTGTTTGCCTAGTGACAGTGCAGGATAAGTTGTTCGCAGCTGTTAAACAGAAAACTTCAATTTGGGTTTGACCTAGAAACATTTAATAGCAATGTCTTTCTCAGTGTCAGATAGGAAGGTTGGGGAAGTTGGAAGCAACCTGTGAGATATTAAAAAGGGGTCTGCTTCACACTGCATGAAAAAAAAATCATATGAGGTAAAATAGATCTTTCATTACTTGTTAGAAAGCAATAGGGAAAAAATAAAAGAAACATTATTTTTTCCTTTGACTGGTAGAGAGATTGATAAAAGCAAAGTAACATGAAGTAGATTTTTATCTTAGATAACAAACATTACTTTTTCTTTTGAGTAGACTACCTAGAAACTACTGTACAGAAAACAAAAATATTTCCTGTCTGCAGAAGAAGTTACAGGGGATGGCAAATTCTCTGCTAGCATTTCCAATGAGACGGCTGAGGTTACCCCACCCTCTGCCTTATATCTGTGGGTTCAAAGATGCCAAAGTCTACCGGGAAGCTCTCTACCATATTGAACAAGTCTGTCAGGCCTTTGCTCAGACAAACATTGCTGGACATTAACACCCTAGATAATTACCTATGACTATCCAGTTCTTGGTTTTGAGCAAATACAGGGAGAAAGTTACAGATGAGGCACTTTGTGCCATGTTACATCGTGACAGACTTGGGTTTGGCATAATAATACATTTTGAAAATTTTGTTAATTTTTCTCTTTCCACCATGAAGTGCCATGGCATGCATGTATTAAAGTTGTGCCTGAACATGAAGAACACTAAATAGTCTGCTTTTCTTGCTTTGATTGTGGCATGCTGCACAATGGAATTGCTAGGACCCTTGACAGTGATAAAGGTGTGGATCTCGTGGACATAATGTTGCCTAGAAATACTAGTTGTCTGCACTAACTTCTGCATATAAGCTTTTACAGTCTGCTGAGTGCTTATTCCTCTTTAAACAGTAACCCTAAATAGCTGTTAGGTTCACTTTGTTGTGGTTAATAACCTATTTTTATACTGATATCTAATTACATAGCATAAGGTGCTTGGTTTTTTTGGGAAAAAAAAAAAAAAAAAAAATTCCTGGTCATATAAATATCAATGTCTCTGGTTGTGTGGGTCCTGTACATTTGATTGTGAGAGTTCTAGGACTCATTACACCCTGATACCTTAAGGCATTCATATATTACTCCTCTTTCTTTCTCAAGGCTAGGCACTTTATACCCTTTTCACTATGCATAATTGATGGCTTGTGCCTATAGACATGGACTTATGTTGCATAGATATAGATATCATTACAGGTTTTTATATTTGGTATTCACTGAAAGGTCGTCTTCAAGTGCACTAGCTGTTCAACTGATATTCTCAAAAGAATAGTCTCTCAGAAGAGAAATCTGATTTTTTTACAATGCCATTGACTGTCCATGAATAATTTATGATTATGTCAGTCCATCTCTAGTATTACATGCAGGCTGCAGGGCTTGTGAAATGTATTTAATGATATTTTTAGCTAAGCAGCATTGAATGCTGTTGCAGATTAAGTGATGGTTCTTGTTAACATTTGAAAAGTTACTGTTGTTAACTTATGTTTGTACAACTTCCAGCCAGCCAGTATGTTTAACCCAGCTTGGTTATCTTACAGTCGGGGCTTTTGGCAAACCACAACAATAACTAGGACAAGCAGGGCTGCTAGATCTAGTGCAAGTAGGCTCGGATCCCACTGTCACATCTTTAAGTGGAATAACTAGATTTCATTAGAGTTGCTTTCTACGTATCACATGACTGAGATCTGACTCCACTTCCCCCTGGCACTTTAGTCAAATAAACAGCAGTACTTGTAATGCAATTCAAGCTAGAATTTCACATCTGAATGGCACAAAGTCTGAAGGAAGGTAGTGATTAGAGATAGTGTTTGCTTTATGGATTATTTATAGATTTTACTAGAATTCTGTGAACAATAAATGATACATCCGTACCTTCAGGCAGAGCTTACATTATGAAGGCAAAATAAATCTTTTTTTTATTAGTTTTGAATCAAGCAAATATAAATAGGACAGCTTTAAAATGTTAAAAAATAGAAAGAAATAGTGACATTCAAAATGGTAGTTGCTGACAAAGCTTGTATTGACAGTAAAATTAATGCTAGAAGAGCTTTGCAATGTCTAAAGCAGTGATAGGGACTATTATGTGAGCTTTTGAAAATAATTGAGAGATAAGTGATTATTAATGAAAATAAACTGAGTTTTCACTGCTGCTGAGGATTTAGAGGTATTTATCAGGAACGGGACAAGTCATCAAAAAAGATGCCGTACTTGCTGTTGACAAAGATCCATTCTGGAACTTTGCAGAGCATGCACGGGCATAAAGGGTTCTTGGGCAGGGAGCAGCAGAGAGGACAGTTTGTTTAATAAGACTGAGGAAGAAGCAGGGGATTTGACAGTCTCCAACATCCTGAATAAAGAATCTTCATTATGGTCATCATAACTGAGTCTTGTCCCTTCACTCTAAATAGTGCTGCAGCCTGCATGCATCTAATCACACAAGGAGACAGGAGGTTTCATCCTGCTCATTTCCTTCTTCACTCAAGTGTAATTTGGTCTGAGATGATGATAATTCACAATGCACTTTATTAGAAACATTAAACACAAAACCAACAAATTCACATCCCTGTCTACAGAAGCCATTAGCAACTGATTCTCCAGGAACCCATGAAAAGAAATAAACAGGAAAATAACAGAAAATTCAGGAAGGTGTCTGAAATGAGAGAAGTCTGATACATGGAACAGTAAGGTGTGGATGCACTCACTTAATATATGCCATGTGCACTGAAGGTGAAAATATTTGGAAGTTATTTGCCTTCACTAAAAGAATGAGATCTGAATAATAGTGACCTTCTTCTTGCAGAAGTTAATCTAATTCTGAGACTGGAGGTAACCCATGAATGGGCATGCTTTTAAGGGAGCTTACAGAGACCTGGGGAGAATGTGGAAGTCCCTGAAGAAATGTATGTGATCAAGTAGGTATTTTGAGTTCAGTATGAGTAAGGAGAAACACATAACAAATTGCCTGGCTGCTATGACCTTAAACAAGGACCTTTCAGATGAAAGCCCACTTTGATACCATCAGCCCACTTTGGGTTTAGCTTAGCTTTAACGTAACAGAAATGGAATATGCAGCACTGGCTTTGTGAAGATCACTCAGCTTTTAGAAGTCCTAGAAGATCTAAGTAAGAATCTGTGCCTTATGATATGACAAAATCAATGTTGAACCCTCAAGTCCTACAAAGTGTTCTTTACTACTAGAAGACAGATATCAATGGTGACAGTCCAAACATGAAATCCTAAGACAAATATAAAATATCTAATCTTATGTAGGATTGCTTGTGACCAACCTGAAGATACACATTTTTAAAATTACATTCCTATTAAAGATGACTCAGGGCAGGGAATCGGAGACGCCTGGGCCTCTGATTCAGTGATGTTAAGTTAAACAAGTTGATTACCTTTAGCTCCTCAGTGCCTCTTCTGTATATTTAGCACTCACCAAAAAAAAAAAAAAAAGTTAATACATCCTAGTTTCAGCAGAATAATAAGCCTGGTAAGCTGTGGCATGTTGAGTGAATGAGGTTTTTTTTCCTGTTAGAACAGTTGAAATATTCAACTATTATTTCCTGTAAAGTATTAGGAGTAATTGTCAGTAGAAACAGAACATGAATACTAAAGATTAAAAATTGCCTGAGGTATAAGTAACTATTTATCTTGTTTTCCCCCTTAGTAGTTAGTGTAGTTAATTTTTCTTACAGTTGGATGTAGACTTTATTTTACTTCTATCAGCGTGCACTTTTTACACCTTTTCCATCACAAATATGGATCAAATTAATCTATGATTTATGTATTTTATTGACCTGCCTGGGACTTGAGTATGCTTTCATTGTTTAAGTACAGGATTTGAATGGCTATAGTAAAGATATGTAGGTTACAGTATTTAAGGAATTTCTGGTCCTCTTTAGGAAATCACTCGCTTTGCTACAGTGATGCCATTCTTGACACTGCTTTCAGGAGCACTAAACTCTTACAGACTTGGAAGAAATTCTTGGAAGAAATGATTAGCATCAAAAGGGATAGAAGAGGACCAAGCAGCATGTGACCGAGCAAACTTTTGGTGGAGAGGAAGCTGCTTGTGAGTCAGCAGTGTGCCCTGGCAGCAAGGAAGGCTAGCAGTATTCTGGGATACATTAACAGGACTGCAGTTAGATCAAAGGAAGTTATTATTCCTCTTTATTTGGCCTTTCTAGGCCACTTCTTGAATGTTTTGTCCAGTTTTGGGCTGCTAATAAAAGAAAAATGATAAACTGGAACATGTTCAGTGAAGGGTCACCAAGATGGTTGGGGAGCTGGTGCATTTGCCCTGTGAGGAGAGGCTGATGGAATGGGGCTTGTTCAGCTTGGGGAAGAGTGGAAAGCTAACAGTGGCTGCCAACACCTACAAGGAGGTTAGCAAGAAGACGGAGCCCGGCTCTTCACTGAGGTGCATGGCAGGAGAATGAAAGGCAACAGTTGTAAACTGAAAAGGGAAGATTCAGACTGCTAGATATATAGAGAAACTTTTTCACCTTGAGAACAGCTAAGCAGGGGAAAGAGATGCTGGGCAGTCTCCAACGTGAGAGGATTTCAAGATCTGCCTGGATAAAGCCCTGAGCACCTTGGTCTGACCTCATGGTTGACCCTGCTTTAGGCAGGAGGTTGGACCAGAGACCTCCTGAGGTCCCTTCCAACCTGACTGGTCCTATGAGTCTGTAAATAGAAGAGTTCTGCAGGCAGTTTTAAAATCTCCTGTGAGCCACTTCTTGGCAATCCTAGTTCCCCTATCAGTATTCTATTATTGCCGTGTTTAAGATAGACTAAAAATATAGACAGCTAAACTGGTCTTTAAAATGTATACCTGAAAACTATCTCCAATATGGCCTGCCAGACCTTGGAACTGGATGTGCTGGAGGAATCGGGCCCTGTATTTTCTGGCTACTTCCTGAAGCCAATTTAGGCAGAAGTAGACAAAGTTTGGATCTGATTCATCTTCCTTGCTTGCTGTCCAGTCTTTTTGAGCCAGAAAGGGACTAGGCACAGTAATGTATATCAGTGACGCATCAGGTTAGCACACTAATGTGTCAGTCCTCACAGTGATCTGATTGCTTGAGATGTCGCTAGACTAAGTGAGGACTTTTGAATGTGGCCAGTTTTGAAATATGAAGAGCATGATTAAACAGACCAGGTGTCAATTTTGGGACCACTCTTCTCCAGCTGGCTAGTAATAGAGGAATGTATCGTAATCCAAAATGAGGAACTTTGAGTTACACAATGAAGTTAAATGTTTGTGAAGAAGCAGTTAACTGACTTCCACCCCACTTCTACAGAATGTGCAATGCTACCTTGGAAGGCTGTTTGTTTCAGAGAAGCTTAATGCTAATTAAAAAAGACTCCATACTCCAGGCATGCACTTTTGGTAGTTCTCCGTAATCTTGGTATCCTGCTGTGCCCACACTTACAGCTCTGACCTCCTCTAACATTTGCTGTCTTGCTGATTGCATCTTCACGTTCACCTTTTTAAACACACTGGGTTTTTAGGACTGAAGTAATTTATCAGAAACAACTCACAGTATTTGCATCCTATTAAGAAATACTCTGAACTCATTCTTTATGACTGGTAACAATAGTGACAGTCATTTTCATTTGCACAGAAACTAATTCCAAAGCTTCTAACAAATTGGTATGCAGTGACAGGTGAAGAACTGTAATTCCATTACTAAATTGCGGTCATTTCAAAGGGTCAAAATAAGCAGCTGTCTAATAACCATGCTCTTGCAGAAAGTGATGTGAAAAGTTGAATGTGAGAGATTATAAGTTTTTCCTTTTTAATGCCTCTTAATAGAGAAAAATAATCTTCAACTGAATAATAGTTTTCAGCATCCTTAAGCAGTTATGATTCAGTCCTAGCAGGATATAAAAATGCAGGTGATGAGGAAAGATCCCCCATCACCATACTGCATAGGTATTTGCTGGAGGTATTAATGTATCTGTCTTGCAGTATACTTGGAAGAGAAGCTGCTCGCCAACCTCAGATGGCATGGCTTTTGTGTGTAGTGCCTTCAGTCATGTGTGGGTGGACTCAGAAAATCTAAGTAGACTAACTGAGGAAACATGAAGATGACCTGTTTACTCATAATCTTCACTCAGAAAGGAATTAAAAGCAGATGGTAAATCAGAAGTTTCTTTGTCTAGTCACTGGGAAATTATACTCAGGAATGATGTTTTAAAGATGCACTTGTAATCAGAAGGATGTTTCATTTCATCTGCTGAAAGGTTGATTACAAAATGAGTACAGGGATGGAAAGAAGAGGCAATCATCTTAAAACAGTGAGGAATACATCATCTCTGAGCCAGCTCAAGGGTTTGTGGCAGGGTAGAAAGAGCTTGCTACTCCTGATGCTGTCAGGGGCAAGGTGTCAGCCGCAGCTGCTTAGGGGACCATTTCTTCCCCACAGTAGCTGCCATGTTCTCCAGCTCAGCCTCACCCTGTGTGGTAGCAGCAGGACTGAAGGGTTGTTCAAGGGAGAGAAGCTGCATGTGATACGGACGTTGCTGGATCCCTTCTCTAGCCATGGCCACCTTAGTAGTCTGCTGTCACAGGCATTTTTACTTATACCTACAGTAAGGTCCATGTCTCTTGGCTGGCTGTTGTGAAACCAGTGCAGACTGTGCATCATGGGAAAATCAGAGCAGAAAGTTTTCCCCTTGAGGATATCTGGTTTTGATGACACTTCCTGTAAAACATTTTGGGGAAAATGAACTACTTTTTTTTTCTATTAGATTTCTCAGTTTTGATGCAGACTGGAAATGCCTCCAGGGAGTTCCAAAGTATGGAACTTCCATATCTCATCCAAGTATACTGCAAGACAGATACATTAATACCTCCAGCAAATACCTATGCAGTATGGTGATGGGGGATCTGACTCAGTTTAGAAAGGAAATCATGTTGAGGCAGTCCAGCTTTCAGACACAGAGAAGCAGAGATTGTTAGTGGAGTTGGTGCTAAAGGAACGTAAATATTTTCATTTTTTCATATCTTCAGTGTAGAGGATAGTTTTCTTTTAAAGTCTTGATTATGAAAGCTTCAGGAACCTAATACAGTGCACAAAGTCTAAGAAAAACCCCTATCAAGCAGCAGGAAATCCACAGAATTCTTACAAGATGACTTGTCTCCTAATTAGTGTCATTTCACAGAGCTTTCTTAATGCAGCTTGTACATTTAAAAGGATAGATAAACAGGCAATTTTACTTCCCTCCCTGTTGTATAGAACCCTGGACATTTTTTTTTGTTTCCCACATCAATAGAAATTGTTCCAGCAGAATCATAGATTGTTTAGTTTGATGTGAGTTCAATTTCCTAGAGAACTAGAGAAGCCCCCAGTTCTGGAGATTAACTGTCTCTAGTTAGTCAAGGTTAGATTTGTTTAGTCACGATGCTAATGGTATGCTAGCTAGCTGATTTAGCAAGCATCCTTTGTCTCAGACAATAAATGAAACCACTGGGTAAAATTTCAGGATAAGTAACAGTTTCTGTATGTGGATGTCTCTGTGTGTGTGTATCTATTTAAATATCCATACACACTTTTGATTTATATAGTTGAAGAAATCCTTAGGGTGATACAGCTACTTCTCCATTCCCTCTCTTACTCTCTCTATTTCCTCCAAGGAAAGACTACTACTCTTCCTTTCTCCCAGCTGAACTTGATATAAAGAGCTAGAATTTAGGTTCTAATTTTAAGCATTAGTTTGGCTTTAACTGCTTATAACATCTGCATTTTCAAATGCAGTATTTTAGAGGAACATAGTTTTGAACTGGAGCAAATGATAAGAAGTTGTACGTTAGGAGGTAGCAGTTGGACAAATTAATTTGGTGCTTCTTACAGTTTTCAAAAGCAGAACACTTCACAGCTGGTCATGAATGCATCATGTTTCTATTTCAGGGTACACCTCCCGGCTAGTAAAAGAGCTGCAGAACAGGCCCAACGCAGAGTGTTCAAGTACTTTGAGCTTTGCTAGGTCAGAACTCTTTCAAACGATGAGGAGACCTAAGCAAGGGCCACGTGCATGGGCAAGGTGCATTTCTCACATCCCATTTACTTTTGAAGTAGCTTTGCTGAAAGAGAGTAAAATGTGCAGTTTGGTGTTCTTCCTCTTTCATATAAAAACAGATGGTGGATTTTTTTTTTTTTTTAAAGTGTTCCCTAAAGGTGTGGGGTTTATAGCTGAAGCTGCATTAGACAGGCTCTCAGCTTAACAGAATAGTTTTTGTCTCTAATGTGTTCTTTTCAGGTACATGCTGTACCTGACAGCGCACTGAGGGTGGAGGCAGAAACTGGGGACAGACATTGTTAATTGTGTCGCTCCACTGAACCTCTGTGGAGCTGTGTTGACTTTCCTATGAGGAGGATGTGGCATGGCACTTTAGAAAGAATTTTGTTTTGCTCTTCCCAAATTTCAACTGTAAAGAGTAGTCACAGGCATTAGAGCCATGTTCCACTTCAGCAGGGATGCAGCTCGGTCTCATTCTATATTTAGTCAATTCAGAAGGAAGAAACAGGACTCTCCTTGACTTTTATATATAGCTGGCATCCATAGATGCTCCAGCACAAGGTGCAGTTACTGCTCCTGATAAGAATCTGACAGACCAGTGATCAGGCCAAGGATGAAAAATTTTGCATCCTGTGTTCCATCTACAATTTTGCTAGTGCTTTATTTACATGGATTCAGAATGTGATTGGAAATCAATGGAAGAAGAACATCAAGGTTTGCCAAACAGAAGATAACATCTTTGGCTTGGGAAGTCCTTGAGTTGCTAGAGTCTGGGAGAAGTATGTTTGGCCTTTTCTTATGATTTTCTAGGCATCCACTGCTGACAGTGGTAACAGGCTCTTACATCTTCATTTGACTTTAGTAGGTGTCGTGGTTTAACCTCAGTCGGCAACTGAGCACCACACAGCTGCTCGCTCACTACCCCCCCCCCCAGTGGCATGGGGGAGAGAATCGGAAGAGTAGAAGTGAGAAAACTCATGGATTGAGATAAAAACAGTTTAATAATTGAAATAAAATATTATAATAATAATAACATACAAGTGATGCACAATGCAATTGCTCACCACCCGCTGACCGATGCCCAGCCAGTCCCTGAGCAGTGGCCCCCCCAGCCAGCTTTCCCCAGTTTATGTACTGAGCATGACGTCACATGGTATGGAATGTCCCTTGGGCCAGTTTGGGTCAGCTGTCCTGGCTGTGCCCCCTCCCAGCTTCTTGTGCACCCCCAGCCTTCTCAGTCGGTAGAGCATGGGAAGCTGAGAAGTCCTCGACTAGCGTAAGCACTGCTTAACACACCAATGTTTTAGTTGCTATCAACATTGTTCTCACCCTAAATCCAAAACACAGCACTGTACCAGCTACTGGGAAGGAAATTAACTCTATCCCTGCCAAAACAGGACAGTAGGATTATTTGTAAAACTGTTAATAATACCAAGCATAGAAGAACTGAGGCTCTTGCAGGTCATAAGTGCATGCTATTCAGACATATATAACAGTGGATAACTCCAGCTGCAGCATTCGGAGAAAACAGTATGCTGGGATGAAGAAATTATGCCTTCATTGAAATACCTTGCACATTTTTCAGTAAGACAAAACTAACAGGAATAGCCAGAGAAGATTTTCCCTAAATGGTCTTGATCAGATTGGGATGTCCAGAGGACAATCAGACACTGAGCTGTTGACATTTCTATTAGGTGCAAGAATAGCCGTTTGTGATAATGCTTCTAAAGCAAGATAGAAAACCTTCATATCCTTAAGTGAATAATTGGTTATATTCTTTCCCAAATATATAGGAAATTAAAAACAAATGGAGTGTTATTTAAATAGACTGACAAGAAGGGAACTATGATAGTGGTATGCGCACTTTTAAAGAAATTGTTTAAATCTAAGAATTAAGATGGAACTGGAATTCATAACTAAATGAAGAAATGGATGTAATAGTGTATGTCAACATCTTACTGGAAAGACAGTCAAAGAGACACTAATATCAAATATACAAGAAAGTTAAGATGGAATAATAGTACTATAAGTTAAAGGAGATAAGATTCAAATCACATTAGTCAACTCACCACTGCAATTTGTAACATGAGAATCAATATGGATTGAAATTCTAGGCGTGAACAGGAAGAATATAATACTTGGGCTGCACTACTGACTGCTTGACCAGAATGGCAGAACCAGTGTAATATTCTGAAAGAAGTAGAAAGCAGAGAAAATTAGTATGGGGTAAGTTAAAGTTTTCCCATGTGAATTGGGCAAATGTTATATCAGGACATGAAGCGAAGACATAATTCTTAGGTGCTATCAATGACTGTTTCATGTAGAGCAGCTGTTCAGAGTACTCACACAGGAAAATTCAGCCCTTGAATCAGTATTTAGCAATGTAAGGAATGGCCTGGTGTGAAATCTTACAGCTGAAGCATCATTGTATCAGTGTTGTCACTAATACTGTATTAATATTTGGCATCCCTTCAAGAGCAACAGCTAGCAAAAGATCACCTGCTTCCATTCAAAAGGTGAGCTGTGTAAAAATAAGAATGCGTCATTAATAGAACCTAAAAGAAGCAACTGAGAAAGTTATCCTTACCTGTGGTGTGAAGATTAGCAAGGAACATCATCCTGGAAATAAAGCCCTAGCAGAAGGACTGAAAAAGGATAAAAATATGGCTAATCAGCAAAGTAATGGAGGTTACTAGAAGAAAGCACCCTTCAGGGAGCTGAAACTGAATCGAATTAAGAAAAGAGAAAGGTTCTTAAACTCTGGCCAGTTGCACAAAGGTACAATTAGGCAGACAAAAGAAGAGTTTGAAGAGCAAGTAGCTAAAGGAATTGGAACTAACTTTGATCCCTATCCATACCCAGGAGCAAGAAGTCCTTCAGGGAGGGTTTAAAAGGCCAAGCATATAGAGAAAACACTTGTGGAAGGGGTAGAAGTATAAAAGAAGCAGAGGTACACTGCTGACAGGTCTAATCAGCTCTTCACATTAGCATTCCCTGCTGAAGAGACCAGGGAGAGTCCCACAGCAAAATGTGGGTTTTTTGGGAAGGGCACAACAGTGGCTTTGTGTGGAATTGAAATAAATGTCAGAGGTTGTAGTAGAAATAGAGGAAATTAACAGTAACGGAGTACGAGGACTGGACAGTATTCACAAAGGGTCCCAAAAGAACTCAGGGATAAAATAGCTTAATAGTAGTAGTAGTGTGTAACATCCTGTTTTAAAACTCTGTTGGTATTTGAAAATGGGAGGATGGTGTGATGCCCATCTTTGAAGAAAGATTTAGGTGGAACCTGGAAATGGCAGTCCCATAACTGAGATCTGTGCTGAGAAACTAGTAGAAATTATAACACAGGATAGAGTTAGCGGACACCTGGATAATTACTATCTATATGGAAAGAATCAGTATGGCTACTGTAAAGAAATTTCTGTCTTCAAATCTCTTCTAGTTTAAGCGGTCAGCAAGTATGTGGAGACAAGTTACTCAACCAATATAGTCTGCTTTGACTCTAAGTCCCTCAATAGAGGTCTCTGAGAGAATTAAACTGCCATGTGAGAAGAATGTGGAATGACTTCCATATAAGAAACAACTGAGTAGGCTGGGACTTCTTTTCTTTGAAAAGGGGTGATTGGGGTGAGATCTGATAGAGATCTATGAAACTGCAAGTGTGATTGGAGGGTGAATAATACTGATAGCTCCACATCTCTTTCAGTACAAGAACTAGAGGCCATTGAGTGATCCTGGTAGAAGCTTCCTCATAAGTTTGTTAATTTCATTTATACTTTATAAAATTGGAAGATGAACTCCAGCTAACATGATGTTGGAACTATTGATAAGCAGAATGATGACTGATGTAAATGAAGACCACTAGTAACAAGATTTTTTTCCTTTTTCCTGTGGGAAATGGAATGAAAGCTCTGGAGTTTCATAATTTTTCTGTAATGAAGTAAAGCAGTGTTTCATTTATAATATGATAGGTCTGGTTCTGATTGTTAGTGCTCTTTCAAAAGATTTTATCTTAATTTCATTGTAGTAGAAACTCGATCAAAATCTAATTTCCAAATTTTCATCATTTATACAATTAGAATGTGATGAAAAGTATTTATATAATTTCTGATCTGTGAAACAGTTGACATTTTTTGTTTTTAAGGGCATTTTTAAGCAGAATAGAATTGTATGTGGTGCAACAAGGAAAACAAATTAATTCATTTTCAAAGAAGTTTTAAGTATTGTTATGATTCAGGATAGGTTATTCTTGCTAAGAGAGGAGGACCAAATGGGTTCATTTAAAAGTGAGTAAAATCAGGAAAAGCAGTAACAGCTGCTGAAAAACATTGTGCAGAAACAAAAAGCAAATATAAAATATGAGCATTTGGATTTGGGTGTGGGCGGCTGTCAAGTGTCCTAGAAAAAATTACATGTTGACACTGAGTTGGGAAATTATAGTGGCTGAGAAAATTCTAATACCAGCAACTAATTTAAAAGAACCTTACACTAAACCAGCCATGGTGAGAGAGAAACTGTGACTGCTATGTTATAAAGCAATAGAGTCATCTGTGAGCATCATTTAGGGTTTGGTTGAGGGGGGGCTTTTTTGGTGAAACCAAAGCTCTGTCTTCAGAACACCCAGAAGCTATAGTATACAAACAACTCCATTTAGGAAGAATATAATTTTTGTTTCTGCAAGTTCATCACACAAAGTCTCTCTTGGGGCTACAGCACTGCTTTCTTTGTTGTAGTTGTGTTTTGATTCTCCTCAGTTATTAATGTGTTTTTTCACAAGGTCCTTTTCCTTTTCACGGATCCAAATTTCCATTTACTCATATCCATATCTTAGGAGACCTGTAGTTCCCAGAAGGATTTATTTTTATAATGTTTCTCTCTGTGCTGTTTCATTGACATTTTTATGTCTAAGCAAAGTTTAATAATGGAAATTAGAGGAACAGGGTACTGCAGTGTGGGAGGACAAGAGAGAAAGACTGTGTCCTATTCTGAAAGGGAAAAAATACTTTGTTTCTGTTAAAAGGGGGTGGAGGAAGGATTTTTTTAAGTCAGTCCCTGTTCATATGCATCCTTCTTTCCCTGGTATCCTAAAGAAGGTGTCTGTCTACGACCTACCATGTCGTGACTTTGACAGTCAGTTGCTTCTTAAGAGTTGGCTTTCTGTGGCTTAGGCTGTCATACGTAAAGATAAACTTGTTTTTCTCTGTAGCCAAAATTTCTGTAACCAAATGAAAAAAAAAAAAAAAAAGGGAGGAGAGGGAGGAAGAAGAAAGGAGTATGAAGAATCTGTCAGGATCCTTCTGGCAGGGAAGAGGTGATGGCTTAAAAGAAAAATTCCGCTTCCCCTAGGCATATTCTGGGTAAGACCTTTTTTGCTGGTAGTTTTCACAGCTCCATTTCCCAGATTCCTATTGGTATGTAGTCACTTATGTGTACGTAGTAACTTGGTCTATAGCCCTGGTTGTTGCACGGAGAAATTTTTAAGGCAATTACAGAAACTTAAAACCCAGATGCAGCTACAAAGAATTCTCAATGCATTATTCTAAAGGGAGAAGAAGCTTAAATTATTAATTAGTTATTAGACATTAAAATACCTATTTAGAGCAAGTCTCAGGTTTTGACTTCCCAACGGTGTCAACACTGGAACCTAGTGAAACTAGTCTAGAATCCCTCCCTCATACTAAACACTTCAGCTGAAAACAAGAAACCAATGAAACAATTCTTCTATGTAAAAAAGTTACTTTGTTAAGTCTGTAAACATCGAACTAACAAAAGGAGTTTGAATAATTGATTTGAAGCCTAATCTTTGCAAGGGAGTTCACAAAGCATTTAGTTGGTGCAGAATCCATTCCATTGTCTCAGATTTTTTTATTCTTCAAAATTTCAGCCATAGTCTAGTTCCCAAAAAACTGAATGTGATTAAGAAATTTTAAACAAATCTTCTTCGCAGCTGTAGGGAACTGAATGGAAAAAAAACCCAAAAAACTAAAAAACAAACAAAAACAACCAACCCATACAAATGATAAAAAAATATCTCATAGTCTTTCTTTTACACTGGTGAGAGAATAAATTTTTTTTGTAAATGTTTTCTGAATGACTAATTAAGGGTCCCAAGAAACTCATTGGATAGGTGAGGAAAATATGTAGTTTCCCTAACTCCCCTAGCAAGGTACTGATGGAGATGGGGGAAAAAAAGGGCATCCAATTTCCGCAGACTTGCTGAAATAGGGACTACTGCTCTAAGTCAAATGTTTGCTGAAGGCCCCTACATTTTTATCAGTGCATTTTTATTTTTTTTAATAAGTACTGCTCAGATAGGAGATAACCTGAAATACATTGATTACATGTCAGAAGCTAGGTTAATGGAGAAAGCAAGATTATGAATAATTTCCAAATTTTCATGAGTAAACAGGTTCTCTAATGATTATTGATCCACTTTTCATTTGAACATGCAGGAGCAGTAATACTTTCTGTTTGTCAATGTTTGCACAAAGCCCATTTTTTCATGCTGAAATACAGACTTTGAATATTAAGGCTGATTCTGTTTTGCAAAATCTGATAACAAAACTGTTCTTGTCACCTGTAGTGGAAAGCTTAGGATTCATAATCTAGTTCTCCGATAATGTAATGATGCCAGAGTTATTAGAGCTCTTTTATAACAACGGAGAGAGGGGGAGTTCATTCAGCCTTTTCTGAGATACTGAAATAACAAATACACCACTTATTTCAAAGTATGACTACAAAGAATCACAACTGGCATTCTTCAGAAATACACAGCATCTCTTTGTCTTTCACAGGATTATCAATGTTTGCTATACTGTACTTCCTTTCTTGCAACATTACGTTACTATGAGTGTACTTCAGTTAATTTTTTTTTAATAACAGGTAATCAGTGGGTATTTGTTGCACTAAGCATCTGATTTACTGGATATGGGTATTGTCTTCCAGTCCTTTCAGACCTGTAATCTCTGCACATTAGTCTGTTTCTACAGCATTGCAAAACGTAAATCAAAAATCAGATACTCTAATACTATAATATGCTGTACTATCACCTCGTCAGTTTTCAATTCTGTGGCTTACTGTAAACCCAAATTAAATTTCTTGCACCAGAATGGATGAACTCTAAAATTATCCTGGCACTCCAAATCTGAAAATATTGTATTAGCAGATTGAGGTCAAGGATTAGCAACATGAAGCACATTAACAGAATGCTAATAGAAGCAAACCTTTCCTCCCTTCCGACGACTTTAATATCTTGGTCACTCTGCATATCTGGTCACTCACCAGGCATTTGGCAGGCCTGGGTCATCACAGTGTTACACAACGGAGACACAAAAAGCACTGCTTTATGCTCATTATTGGAAACAAGCTATATATAAGCTTTGGACTTAAAAAGCTTGCAGGGAAGATGTGGCAATGATGTCTCATGTAGTTCAGAAAATTTTATTAGTAAGTAATAATAACTGGAACAGTAACCAAAGGACACCATTGTGCTAGGCATCACACACAATGAACAAAAAAGACCCTGATATTTTCCAAGACCCTGAGGGCTGGTTGCTGGGTCTGCCTGCTCAGGCAGCTGCTGTTTAGGCTGTGCTTCTGGCTGCTCTTCCAGTTGACGCAAGGGTGCAGGAGCGGACATGTGTATGCAGTATACTGTGAACCGTGCAATCTCCATTCTCAGTGATGTACGGAAACGTGGTTGGACCTTCAGCTCCTGATATCCACACCATGCTCAGGGAGAGCCACACTAGTGAACAAGCTTTAGGGTGTTCAGTGCTTCCTATTGTCAGTGCTGTTGGACTGGATGGAGGGGAGCTTGGAGCCTGGACGAAGGCTGAGTGTTTTGGCGTAATTTCCTGCCCTGGGTCTGAGCTGCACCTGGGCACATGGATCAACACATGGAGAGAGATTGGGCATGTCTGGGTTGGAGCACAGGCTTGAGTACATAGTATAAACCCATAGTATATGGCTTCAAACCATAATATGAAGTCAATAGTATAAACTCTTAAATAGGCTATTCTCAGACAACAGCAAAATGTTGTTAGGCTTAGTCTGATGATATAAAATTCTTTTGGAAGAATGCTATAGTTTTTTATTGAAAAAAAAATACTAACAAATCATATTCATGTTGTCTGTTTTCCCATAGAGATGAATCTCACCACCACGTTCATTATCTTCTCCCAGAAACATCTCATTTTGTTTTCTGTTGCCTTGTGTTCTTAGGACAACCTCACTATATCTCTGCTTTCACTTCACTTTCCAAATACTCCCTCTGTTGCATCAACCGTGAACATAAAAAGAACTTTAATACTGTAGAGTTGCATTTAAATAAAAAAAAAAGGGGGGGGGGGGAGCAAATAAGACATTTGGAGCACCAAGACAAATGAGTGCTTAGCTGAACATTCCTACGATCATATTTCTTGAATGCACTGCTCCGCCTTGTCTGCACATGAAAAAAATAATTATACTTTTCTGTTTTTTCAAGCGTTCTGCTTTAAATGACAGTGAAATGTTTAAGCAGTGAGACTGAGTGAGGTGAGTTAATTTCTGACGTGCCTTGCTGATCGCCTGTGTTCCTAGGGCTGGGAGACACCCCAAGGAATGTGGGAAGGAAATGGTCCCTAAGCCCGTTCTCTAAAATACCAGCAAACATCATTACAGATATGGTGCATTAGCTGCAAGGATTCAGCAGCAGCAGCTGCTATGATCTGCTTGTGTTGTGGAGTCATTGGGGAAATTTGTTCATCCATTTCTCTCTGCTTCAAGTCTTGCATGATACAACTGTAAATTGCCTCCCCTTCAGTCCTGTCCCTAGGTCTTTTGAAAGAAGTCTTTGAAAGGCAATGTTCTGCAGGAAGTTTTCATTTCAGAGTAACTATTAGGAGGTCTGCAGTGTATATGGAGGCTTTCAGAAAGAATTAAGGAACAAGTACAAAACATTTAAGAGGTTCAAACAAATAAGGTTTCATCCCCCTTTGGCTATAGTTCAGATGCACGCGTTGCTTGCAAACCATGGCTTGTGTATCAGCCTAGAGGCTGGTGTCACTTCCTGCCTGTGTATGGAAAACAAATTCAATAGGCTGAGCTAATCTGGTCTACAAAAAACAGTATGCATCTTTTGACACATGGTAGGACATTAGCTGAATCTCTGGCTCTCACATAGGGTAATGGGTATTAATCTGCCAGAAAATGGAAATGTGGTGGCTAGTAAGTTTGTATAAGTATGGGAAAGATGAGCTGAAGAATGGGAAATATCTTGAGTTTTAAACATTGGCTTGTTCTTAGAAGTTCTACTGTTCTGTTTATGAGTTACATCTCAGACAGTTTGCCTGAACAGCACTTTTGTTTCTCAGTGATTTGCTGAAAAGGGAAAAAAAGTATTGCAAGTTTTATATAAATTGGAAAAATAGATTTATGTATAAGCATTATTTATGCATAAGTATTATTGAGCTTGTATTTCAAGACGGGTCCTTTTTGTCCTTTTTCAAAAGATGAAGGATTTTTATAGGACGCTTTCAGCTCAATTTCTAGATGAAACCAATTCATAAACAAAGGTCAAGCAAAGCATCTAAATCTTTTGGCATTTTCCTACTGCTAAGATGATGTACTCTTTTAAATCTTTCCATGAGTCAGACTTAATGAACAAATCTGGTGAGTTCATTGGCATATGTTCACCAGCAAAAATCCTCAATGATCAAGGCTGGTTATTCCGCTTGTCAAATAATTCAGTAAATACACTATGGGAGAAAAAGTTTTCCTCTCCAGGGCTTCTAAGGAAGCTAAAATGTTTCTCTCTTCATCTTTGTTTAACTTTTCATTCAGCTAATGAAATAATTGAGAATCAGGCCTTAAAAGTATGATTGCTTTATTAATAATGGATGGGCACCATTAGAAAGGGCTAATCAAGCTGTTAGACTATTCTTTAATAATGTGTGCAACATAATGTTAACATCGTAAAGCTCTCTTTTGAAGGGATATTTCCCCCCGTGGTTGCATTTTCATTATTACTGATTCATTTAATGCAAGCAGTAATTTAAATCCACTTCTCAACTTCTCACTGCTATCAACTGAAATACATTGGACTGGATTTTCAGCAGGTGTAAGGTGGTATAGCTTTATTTAAGTGAATTTAAATACACTAATTTCTATTACCCAGAATCTTAAACTGCACTTTAGGCCAGTTCTCAACTGGACTCAGGATCACTTGCCTGCCCCTCACTGTCTTCAGTGTACTCCTCATGTCCTCTGTGCTCACCTCCTCTTCTCCATTGCCTGCCGTGAAGGGGCACTGCCTTTGTGTTGCACAAACCACTGGTATAGCTTTAATGTTTTTATCTCCAGCCTTCATTTCAGTTTATGTAATTAAGCTAAGCGTGGTGCCAGCTGAAATTCAGTTATGTTAGCAGCCTGAGACTGGCTTTTCAAAATAATTTTTCTTGTATGTTCTTGTCGTGGTTTAACCTCAGTCAGTCGGCAACTGAGCACCACACAGCCGCTTGCTCACTCCCCCCCCACCCCGGTGGGATGGGGGAGAGAAATGGAAGAGTAGAAGTGAGAAAAACTCATGGGTTGAGATAAAAACAGTTTAATAATTGAAATAAAATAATAATAATAATAATAATAATAATAATAATAATAATATACAAAGCAAGTGATGCACAATGCAGTTGCTCACCACCCGCCGACCAATGCCCAACCAGTCCCCGAGCAGCGGCCCCCCCGGCCAACTCCCCCCAGTTCATATGCTGAGCATGACGTCACATGGTATGGAATGTCCCTTGGGCCAGTTGGGGTCAGCTGTCCTGGTTGTGCCCCCTCCCAGCTTCTTGTGCACCCCCAGCCTTCTCAGTCGGTAGAGCATGGGAAGCTGAGAAGTCCTTGACTAGTGTAAGCACTACTTAGCAACAGCTAAAACATCGGTGCGTTATCAACATTGTTCTCACCCTAAATCCAAAACACAGCACTGTACCAGCTACTAGGAAGGAAATTAACTCTATCCCTGCTGAAACCAGGACAGTTTTTGCGTTTCAGCCTCTAGCATACAGCAGTAGTTTCAAAGTACCATATATATTCAACAGTTTGGAGATGGAGCATTAGTAAAACTGAACGGGGCTTTATGGTGTGTTTCTTAACTACAGCGAGGGCTGGATGGCATTCCTGAGTTCTGCACACTCTTCCCCTTAATGTCATTCTTTTCAATAAGCAATGCATGTTATTTACACCCAGTGTAGCAACAGCATAAGCTGGGGTATCTCTTTAAGTGGAAATATGTAAAATGGAAGGACAGGATGAAAGACAGTGTGGGCTGAAAGGTGCTTTGGTAATGGATGAGTGTTTTGTCAGTCTTGTTTTTTATTTGGAACAGTAGTTGAAATAGACCTTGTCAAGCTATATACTGCAAATGTGCTAGTAATCTGGTGATTTCCTGTTGTTTGTGCTCTAAAACGCACCCTACAGCTCTGGCAATATATCTCAGCAATAATAAAACCTCATTTTATTTTATATAAATATGTCTATAACATAGGTGTGATTAGACACACACATATAGTAATATGTGCAAGACATATGCACACATGTATACATTCACTGTATGTGTGTTTATATATATCTTTCCAATAAATACAGTAATTACAAGAAAATCTGTAAATCCAATATGTTGAGTTTTGGCAAGATTTTCAGAACCATTTTCTTGGTATTTGTATGTTTCTTTGCGGTATTCTTTGGCCACTGGGAAGAAGCTGTTCCCTAGAGGTGTCTTTGCCAATGGACTGGTCTGTTTTCAGATCCTCTGAGTGCCCTGAGAAAGAACTGCAGGATCTCATAGCACTGTCCAGGAAAGGGAAGGAAGGACATCGTAAGGCAATGAATACTGCAGCTGGAGCTAAGTCAGCAATGACATTAACATGTACATCCTTGTGTGATGTCAGCCCTTACAGAGCCTGGGAGAAGCCCAAGCATTGGACCCCATCCCTGTGTGCGGAGTGAACAGCAATGCAAAAAATGCCAAGTGCCTCCTAACAGGACGTCTTGTGTGTTGACATCTGCAAGAAGGGATTCCTTGTGAGCTCTTCAGATTACACACTGAAATCATCCCTCCTTTAATGTCGGCCACATCACTTCTCTGTTCTGTCCTCGGTGTCAACTTGAAGGTTTCCTTTCCCCTCAGATCAGAGCTGAAGTGAAGACTGAATACTGGAAACCTCAGATTTCCAATACAAGGGGTATTACACAAAAATGTTATTTAGCTAACAACAGTTATAAATCCCGTGAAATAGTAGGCTGGGTGAGCTCGTAATCTATCTACACACTCGCTCTGATGTTAGATGCTGGGAAAAACACTTGGCAGGCTGCAGAGGAAATCATGAATTCACATGAAAATGTGCTTTTTACAAAGTTTGCTTAAAATAAAACAATGAAGGAAAGCTTTTCATTTCTTTCTCAAAAAAATATATTTCTGCCTTTATTAACATTCCACTTTTGCCCTTGTCTTGTGGCTTAAACTTTTCTTAGGCTGTATAAGACAGTCTTTTGTTGAAGCAGATAGTGGAAACCTTTACACCAAAAGGTAGTATCATAATAAGATATGGTGCTATATCTAGCCCTAATTTCTTTCTACTTACCCTTTCTTTCCCTCCTGTGTTTTCAGTTCTTTTTTCTGTTCTCTCAGAGTTCTCTCTCCTGTTCTACAGAGATTCTGCACTTGCTACTGCAAGCAGTAGCAGTAGCATGAAAAGATGTTATTTTTTCCCATTAACTGTTTTTAAGATATTGCTTGGATAGGTTTTCCCTGTAAGGTAGTGCAGAACACAATTAACACTGCTAATAACTTATGTCATTTTAGAAAAACTGAAAAGACATCATCTGAGAGCATTCGCTGCATTTCTCTCCGGTTGTGAAATCCTACCACAGAACTGTGCAAACAGCAGCAAGTGTTTACAGGTGCAAAACCTGCCTGGCCTTCCTGCAACGCGCTGTAAATCTGTATGCAGTGGGCTTTTTCCTTTTAGAGGTCTCTGCATATTGCTCAGCTGGGAGCAATGAAATGTCTTATGGACTGCTCCACTTCTCCATTTGTTCCTGTGTTTTCTGGGCAGAATATATCTCTGAGGCTTCAGCGTGAGACAGGGAGATAAGGAAGGATGGTGCAAGGGAGGGTTTCCGGGGCCTGGGGGAAGATGTGTGCCTGGGGCTGGAACCAGAGCACCAGCCAGAACCACCCCTGCAACACCAACCAGGTAAGGTGGCCTGAGTCCTCCTGACTACCCAATTAGGCCCCTTGGCAAGCAAAGCTAGTTGAAGAACCCTTGTAATGCTGTAGAAGAGCTGAAATAACACCTATGTTGTTAGTGAAAATTAATGGGTATAACACGCATAAAGATATATTTGAATACTTTCCTGATTTTCTGTCTTCGTACAGTTTGAAAAGCAGTCCTCCAAAAAGACTATGCATAACCTTACACTGCTTAGGTGCACTTGACTGCTGCCCTCTCTAAGTAGACATGTTTAAAATTTGGAAAATCATCATATAGTTGTGTGTCCATTCATTCACCCTGCCATGGTGTCTCTGGCTTCAGTGCCTCTACAAAGACTCAAGTACAAGCAGAGAAGAGCAGCAGCAAAATATCACCTTCCCAGCTGTAGCCGAGTGGTAAATGATTCTCATCTTATTTCATACTTTTTCTTCCATACCCATCCTGCACACACGCACACATGGCATACACCAGCAGCCGCCAGGATCTGTCCCTCCAGTTGTCTCTGAGATGGTTTTCCCTCATTTTAAGCAAGAGTTGCTCTTCCTTTTCCAGATCTTACTTGTTATTGATTACATACTCCTTCTCAACTTATCTGGTCATCACATGCTTTTATATTGTATATAAATTTTCTCTCAACTTACAGTAAAATATCTATTAGCTATAATTGGAAAATTGAACCTCTTCCAGCTGTGGGTTTCTTATATAGCCAAGATATATTTTGCATGTAAATGGAGAATTGAACGTCAATTGAATTGAAAAGTGACTCTTAAAACTCTGTTTACCTTTTATTAAGTTTCATAATGATTATGCCCTATGCCTAAATTAAGTTTAGAAGCATTTAATTTTAATTTATCTTGTTATGTAGTCTTATTTGGCTAAATAATGTCTTTTTGGCTTATTTGGTATTCCCAACGATACTTTCTCATGCAGAATATAATTACAAACTGAATAAAAGAAAATTTAAATTAGAGATGATTAACCTTCTTCATCTATTATTTACTACATTGAGCTAAATTCACATATTTTTGGTTCTTTTACCTTTAAGCAAAATAGACAACTTGTGACTATAATCATAAACTTCTGATTTTTATCATATTTGTTTAAATCAAGAATGGTGCTATGTAAGTTATTTGGCTTATCTTTCTGGCTTTTATGTTGGAGTAGCTATATAAAAAATTTGTAGAGCTTTGCAGATTATCACTTGAGGGTGTGGAAATCTCTGATGATTAGTGCTTTATCACAGCCTCCATGAACTTCAAACAGGAATTAAAGCAGTCTCAGTACTGGCCCTGTGTCTACATTGTAGTCAGTGATGTCATCAGTTGATTAGAGTAGTAAGTTCCTCTAAGGGAGACTTGAGCTCAGTTTTGGTTGCAGTATTGAGATGAACCTGAGACTCTGAATTGTGAGTACTTCCTGAGCTTGGTATCTGCATTTAGATTATGAAGGAAGAAGAGGCAACTGTAATAAAGTGTAATTTATTTTGTATCCAAACACGTCTCTTGCAGTTTGAGGTTAAATAGATTCAGCACTAGTTACAGATCCGAACTTTTAAATTTTGGCCTGTTTCTTGCCATGCAGCATGCAGAGATACCACCTAGGAGGTTAGGGAAGCTAAGGGCCAGGGCCCAGAGAGGAGATGAAATGACTTGTTGTTGTTATTGTCATGAAAATTGCTTCCCACAGCTGAGGTTCGTAATTGCTTTTATACCTAGATTTTACCTTCTAATTAGATTTCTATGTTTTTCTCTCTTTGTCTTAATCTAGTCTTCTCTTTTTGTCTGTAAATATTAGAAAATATCATGTTACTTTATTATTTGTACTCTTACCTATAAAAGTAAGTCCACTTGATGTGAATGGTAGTTTGCACATGCATGTTTACATACTCTTCCAGTCAAAATGAAAAAGAAGGAAAATACATTGAGATGAAGACAGTAGCTTAGGCAATTCTGAACCTGATATTTTAAGAGATCCATTCTGCTGTCTAAATGAGCATGAAGCTCTCAGATTTAAAAAAAAAAAAAAAAAAAAGAGCAATGTCTGAATATAGTCTCGCTTTATAGTAAAACAGAATCAAGCTTGCGTATTCTGAGAGTCTGACATTTTAAAAGACATCAGGAGTTCATTTTTATATGTTTCTGCATTATTCTTGCTGTGACTTGATTATTTTCCTTTGAAAATTTCAACGTGCCTATCTGTGCCAACTGGGTTTAGGATTTTAGATGAACTGATGGGCTGAATAGCTGACAGTAAGATCTCACAAGGGACATGCTTTGAAGCCATATTGATTGAAACATTTAAATCAAGATTGAACAAAATTGTGGTAAATATCCAGTGCAGAAGATTCTAAATTAGTTAGTTTCTCCTTCAGAGGAAGCTGTCAGTTTTAACCTACTAAAAATTATAATTTTTATATGGCTTTATTTTCTTCTAAATTAAAACTAAGTGCTTCAGGAGAATTGATGTTAGTCTCTCTGAAGCTGGAATGCATTTGCCAAAATGTAAAGCAGAGGGAAACACACTTTTGGAATATAGGAGCCATCCAGTATCTTATCACACTGGTATTTTATATATTTCATACAAACCACAGTTGTTAACTGAACATACATGACATCAGAGAGGTTATCTAATATCTTAGACTCCCAAAAGACAGCCCTGTGACATTACTGTGAATGAACCTACCGTGATTAGCCAAGGGGTGTACACTGTATACATATCTATTTATAATTCCTTCCATTAGGGGAGACCTTAGTTGCAAATATTTCCACAAGTCTTCCTTCCGGGCAGTGGCAGTAACACACAGGCACACTAGTCAGAGTGCTGCACAGTCACTTTGGGTTTTTTCCAGCTGGGGTAACATCTGACCACCAAAATGATTCATCTTAGAATGGTGTAGCTGATGCAGTCACTATACTTGACCCTGAGTGTCTGTTTACTTAAGATGTTACAGCAGTATAGTGATATTTTCTTCTCACATCTTCAGGAAAGTCCTTTACATCTTCCCAATGACTTTTAAGATTGCCCGTATTCCTTTGGAGTGATTTTCTGTAGCCTTCACCATCTCCTTAAATGTTAATATTTTAATTTTTCCCTTGATAGCTGATCTTTAAATCTAGTAGAAGTTCACCTTATATATTTCCTTCTTTTTCTTCCAAAACTATTTTTAAACTATATTTTTACATCATCCTTTTTATTTCCTATTTCCATTTTTAGATTTTGTTTAATTCCCTAAAATGTCAGCTCTGTTCACCTGCCTCCTGCAATACCTCTTCTTTTAATTTAAATCTTGACTCTCCAAGGGGCTACTATCTCTCTAGGTTTTTTTTCCTTTTTTTGTATCCTGGGCTCCTTCTCTCTTGGAAGGAACCCATTTTCTCAGCTTTTCTATCAGCTGACTTCTATATGATCATTATTTTCATTGGGTTCTCTATGTATTTTTCAGGTTTCTAATGATAGTGCTTACAAAACTAAAACTACTTCAAACAAAGCATCTTCTGTCCTGTAGTATGTACTGAGGCTGAAAATCTTGTTACTCTATTACATTATTTATTATGCTGTATATCAACACATGTAGTCAGAGTAGCATGCACATACAAGAGCAGCTAGAAAGGTGGGAAAAAAAAAATTCTCATAAATGAAAGTTCTCCAGAACCTGACAGTCAGCAGAAAACCGTGTATATCTATGCCAGGTCTTGCATCTGGCAAGTTTATGATCTCTGTGAATCTTTTATTTTGAGTGTGACAGAGTATATGAACTGCTGTAGTAAATGACACACTTTATAATCTCTAGGAATACTTAATTTCAGGGATCACAGATTTTAAAGGATCTATGAGGAAAGCAGCTGAATTAGTATTTTACATAAGTCCCTCTTGCATCCATTACCACTGGGCCTTGTAATTTCTTTTAAAAAATAGCTGTAACTCCTGAGGTCATTTGTTCATTGATCTTGACAGACATTGGTAAATTAAGGTTCTATTAGAAAAACAGCTTTCCTGGGACTTGCAATGTTTGCCAATTCCACCACTCTGCGCAGATAGCTTATGAGTTCTGGGTAATCAGAAGAGGACCAATGCAACAGTCACAGATTGCGTAACGATCACAGGCTGAGTCATCAAATCCAAACTGGAGTCTTTCAGAGCTCTTTCAAATTGTGCTGATCAGACCTTTTTCTTTTTTTCTTTTTTTTTTTTTAACTCAATGAGACTGGTAGCTAATGTTCAACTTTTCAACAAGTTCCGGTCGTACAACTGAGGCATGCTATAATCTTTGTGAGAGAAAGATCTGATGTTCATGTGAGATAGCCAAACACTTTGATCTGACAAACTGTTGTTCACTGTGAATATTTAGGGATGCTTCTGTGTGACGCTTATCAGTGTAACATTTGAGTGATACAGGTACATTAATACTTTTATTTTTATAGTTTACAGTAGAATAGGTAAGTGTTACTGTATTCATTTTGGAATGAAGACTTGAACTGTGTAGATGAAATGAGATGCTCCGGGGCTCACAAGAATCCGTTTGGTAGGGTCGGGAATCAAACCTTGCTCATTCCAAGTTCTCCTCCTCATGGGGCCCTGTTAAAACTATGTGAGCAGCACACAGGCGTATGCCCAAAGGCAGTCAGCTGTAGAAACTGAGCCCGAGGAAGTAAGAGGAGGCTGTGACCGTGGACACGTCTTCTCTTTTAATACAGCAGAGAAATTCCTCTCTGAATTCTTCCTGACAGGTGTCAGCAACAAGAATCAGCTACCCCATTTCAGATATTGTTTCTAAAAGAATGCAAATGCTTTGTCCAAACTCACTCACAAGTCTCTATTCATTCCCAGGTTTTAGGAGCTTTAAAAATCTGTTAGTCACCTTGGAAGAGTATTTTCTTCCTACTCGATAACATTTGTTGCCTGTTGGTTTTACTTAAAATGAAAAATAACACAAGCCCAGTGGTGCATTATGGATGGCACAGCAATTCCTACAGTCCTGGTTTTAGCTGTGCAGCTCTTCCGCACAGGACAGTTCTCCCTCACCGGAGTTTCCTCCCTCTGGTCCAGGCAGGTTCAAAAGTGGGCGAATCGTTCCTCCTTCTCTGGACGCTGACTCTAGATTAGCAGTGCTTGTATGGAAGTCCATCTCCTGCTAGAACCACCTGTTTCAGTTTTACGAGGTGAGCTTTATCAGTGAAGCTGATGCCTCATGTGGTCTACACAGAATCTGTCGCTTCACTGCTGATCATGTGTGGAAGGACCAGCCTTCCCAAAGAAATCAGAGTCTCTGGAAGAAACTGGAGGCCCAGAGCAAAACACGATTGCTGACTAAATTTCTGCTTTTTCCAAGAAAGCCCCTGGGTTTTGCCCTGCCTAATGTAGTTGACCATCTAGTAGGGGATATTTGCCCATTTTCAGTAAGTGTATCACTAATACAGCCATATTAAGAAATTACTTTTATTCACAGAATTACAGCATATGCCCCAAATAATGCATGTCAGCACGTACTTCAGATTATGCAAAATCATAATTAAAGTAAATTAGTCCTGTCTAGAGGGGAACTTTTTCTTTGTTCCATGGAGGAAAACAGAAAGCTCTGTCCTTCTGAGTCAGTTGTTCTGGGGCTTATGTTTCTTCTCTTGCATTCACAGAGGAAATCTGTTTGTATTTATCAAATCTGTCCTCTCCCTCTGTATCCCTTAGGAAACATTTTTTGAAGACTAGGAAAAAATAAAACTAAATATGGTACAATAATATCCCTTTTTAAGCTCAACACAGTACTTTTTATCTATTATCTAGCATATATTATTTTAAATACCAGAAAAATTATACCCCAGGATGAGCTGTGCTGCACATTGAGTTTTAATCTCCTTCTCCCTAGCAACCATCAAAAGGAACAATAAGGGCAATAAATAGCCAAATAGGGCATCAAAAATGAATAAAAATAGTGTCTCTGCTGGGGGAAACAGGTCTTTAATCACTTTTTCTCTGATGTCCCTAAAATTGAAGGTTGGAACAATAAACACTTTGAAAGAGCAGTTTCAAAATAGCCTCAGAAATGATGTTAGTCTCTGGAACAATAGGTCTTTTCTAAAATAAACATGATAATACCCAGGGGATCCTGCTTACTTCAGGAAGTTCAAAAGACATCCATGCTCCAACACACAGAGAAAGGAGAAGCGGCAGCCTCAGGCTGTGTCTTCACTGAAAAAAAGAAGTGTCTACACTGCATTAAATACATGAGATGGCAGCGATGCTGCTTTACTATGACAGTGGAGGCAAAAGAGTAAGGTAGTTTTAGCTTTGTCATAGGCAATTTGAGGTCATCCTTGAGCTGAGGTACAAAGCTGACTTTGACGAGGTTCAATAATTTTTTAAAGTTGAGGGTTTTAAGAGATTTAATGGCCATCCTGGGTTATTTCTTTCAATGCAAAATGGCAATGATTCCCCCATATCCATGGGAAGTCAAGCCTGAATATGTTGCATGCTGGCAAGCTGACTGCAACCCTATAGCCAGAAATTAAAACTGCAGCTGCTTTGACTTTCTGTGTTTAATGCAGATTGCATTAAAATAAACAATGGTGTTTCTGTTCAGTGCAGGCTCGAAGGGTGGGATTTGTATTTGAAAGGGTTGCTTGTAGTTGAAGGTGTCTGCATTTGAGTAAATGAATGGTAATTAGTTCTCTGCTGTATTGCTCTTTGCTTTCTCCTCTCTGCAAAGGAGCTGAAGCATGTTTCAGAGGTATACTTCAACACTACAGCTGTCTGTGGTTAGGGGAATTAAATCACATCCCCAGCAGCCCTTTTGGGTGGAAGCAGAAGAGAACCAGGACTGTGCCTGAATATGTTGAATTTTAGACTGAATTTTGCTAAATGTGAGAGCATTAGGAATTAACTAAGTGCTTCATATCACTCTTACTTGACCATTGAAGGCGCCTAGGAAAACTAGTTGTCTAAGTTAGCTTGTTAGCAACACACGGCCCAAACATATGCTACTTCTCCAAGCAAACTGTAGATTTACAGATGCCATTTTACCACTCTGAGTAACTGACCATGGTGCTGCGCCTTGTAACAGTTTCACTGTTCAGTCCCTCAGACTGCTGACATATTTTTTTCAGAAGGGCTCATCTAACATTTCACAGAAGTCAGTGGAAGCTTTGTCACTGACTTACAACAGGAGCTTTTCAAAATCCCACTCCCAAGAGCTCTGACTTATACCTGAAAGTGACACCTTGTGTCAGAAAGTGAAATTCAAAAATATGAGGGTGCAGTTTATTCTTCATTAATGATCCAAGGCTGCTGTCTGCCTAAATGCGCTATTCATTGTGTGGGTTTTGTCCTGGTCTATGGGTGGGAATTGATGCTGCACTTAACTGTGCAGGTTATCTGGGCCATCACTCCAATCTGAATCCACTGTGTCATTGTGCTTCCACTCATGCCAGGGAGGATGAAGTTTTCAAAAGCATACAATGGGAGCTCGGTACTAGTTGCAGCTTGAATATTTTTTTTTGCTTGTTTCAATAACTTTTATCTCCTGTTTTGCTGCTTTTTTATTTTTTAAATTTAAAAATAAACCAGTCAGTAAATTAATGATAATACAGCCAAAAATTAATGAGGATTTCATGTTTATTAAGAAATACAGTGGACAGAAAATCACTATGGTTGCTTTCAAACCAAAAAATTCTGGTTTGAAAGATTCTGCAATTTGTAAGAGATTTCTTACCCTTAAAATACTGTTGAACTAAAAATATCTTTCAAGGAGAAATGTTTCACCAAAAGCAATTTTGTATTATTGTTTTATTCTGTCTTGGTTTTTTTAAAGAGATTTGAAGCTTTCCAGTAGGAGAAAAAGTATAAATAAAACCAAGGACTGTAATTTTTAGCTCATATTTTTATAGAATCTGCTCTCATTTGTTGTTCTGAACTCAAGACACTTTTTGTTTCTTAGTTTTTAATTTAGTCTTGCAAGTTCACAGGAGAAAGCTGGCAAAGAGAGCTTTCTTAGACGGTTCTTTTGCCCATGTGGGTAACTTGATGAGTTAGCATGTGCATTTACATTAAGGGATGTGAGCCTCAACGTTTTCTGAGGAAAACCTGTGCAGTGCAGTAAAATGCACTGTTGGGAGATGTTTTCTTATTTATTATTACCCTAAATTTGCTTTTTATAATGAACATTCAATTATTACTAATTTTTATTACTAAGTGAAAATAATTTCTCTCCCATTTCATTGCTTATGACATTCCAATACTTCAAACTGATTTTCATATGCCCTTTCACCATAGCCTTAATTTAACCAGGCATTAATCTTTTGATTGTTACCTATAAATCACAGTGTCCTGTTCTTCAGTAATTTGTTCTTCTTTTCTGTAAATTCCCTGTATTTGTTGTGATACAGACTTTTCAGAAAGAGGAACACAATATTTTAGATGTCATCTCATTGGTATATTCAATGGGATCTTTCTTATATCTCGTGTTGGAGGTAAATAACACCACGTTCCTTGTTCTGCCATAAAATGTTATCTGCCCTGTACAGCTAAAATTCGTATTGGGTTTCTTGTTTTCTTTTTAGCATTGGATGCTCGTGATATAAAATAGGTCCTGCTGACAGAATCTAGCATGGTCTTCAACTGGAAACCATGATGATAGGGGAACTTCTCTTACCTCCACCAGTCGCTGGCTGGTGAAGCAGACACACTACACTTGCTCTTGGAGAGCACGCTGTCCCTGTGCGTCATTTTGCCTCACTTGTATCTGTACAAATGACTGCGAAAGAGGAAGACCAGAGCCTGTATGTTAGCTATATGTTTAGATAGCTGTAGACACTGTATCTTTAGATAGCTGTGCATGGAAATCATCAGTATCACCTATGTTTCAACTGAACGTCATTGCTGATCCAGAGGCAAAATTTTGTTATGTTTTCCTTCAAAGAAATTAACTAGAAACACAAGATATGTAAATGCATAATTGATTTTACCAGCTGAAGATTGTGTTCTTAGGTACCTTTTTGAAACAATGAAATTACTATGTACAATGTTTGCAATCAAATCTTTACAGCTACCTTTACAAAGAATAAGTTTGCTACATGAGATGGAAAAAAAAGATGCAAATTTTTACTCAAATTTAGCCTTTCTTCTCTTTTGTGAACCATTTGCAGGCAGAACTGAATTTCTGTAAACTTGTCTGTTGCTAAAGATTGTGTCAGAAGCCACTTCTGTTGTGTATGTACTATAGCTCTGTGGCAGCAATTTATGTTCAGAAAAAAATGAAATTTTAAAGATTTTAGTGTGACTAATTCACTGTGGAAATATATAAATGCTTCTAAGTGCATCAGTGACCAAGCTCTTTGATGCACCCAGGGAACGTGTCACAAATGCCTTCTCTCTTGTTAGCCCTTCAGGCAATTCAGACTTCTCTCTTTCCCACCCAGAACACACTTCTGGCAGAAGCTATGCTCTCTCTTGGAAATTATCTTTCAGCAGTCACATCTTCTAGTCTTCACCTTTCCTTTTCCTCTTGTCTTTTTCAAAAGTCAGCTTTACCTCTGAGGAAATGATGTCCATCTGGCTAGCGAACCCCACCTAAAGCATTCACGCTTTATTCTCCTTTCCTCCCTCATAAGCATCGCTAATCTGTAGCACACGACTTCTTTGCGTATGGGTTTGGAGATGTTTAAAAAGCTAGGAGGGAAGAGGGTGATTACAGACAGGTACTGCTGAAGAAAAATGATTTGTCTACGTATGTTGCAGGAGAGCAGCCTCGACACCAGGCAGCAAAGTCGGACCTTTTGCAGAACTGGAGGAGTTTCCTTTCCACTAATGGATTCCTACAGTCCTGTTGAAATGGACAGCATGATGGAGCAATCAGGGCTGACAGATGCCCAGTGACTCCCAGAGCAGTGATTTTGTTTCATCTAAACAGATAAAAAGCAATACTGGCTGACACAGCAAGGTCTTTGGAGCCTTTCTTAGCAGGATACGTCTTTCTACACTTTGCTCCTAAGCGCTCAGTATCCCATGGCAACCTCTTTTCTTCAGGGAGCTTTAGATTTTGACATATCATTAATACATGAGTTCAGGAAGCAAAGCTGCAAAGCTGGAGATTGGTTCATGGATTTAGCTGAGATAAATAGCAAGGAAATTTAAAGGCAGGCCGAAACCAATTTTATGGTCCTTCCTTTGGGATTAATGCATAAATTTGTTTGCCTGGTAATGAAGAAAAGTTATCACTTGCAGGAGGTTGCAGGTGCAGGTAAAAATGGTAGAGAGAGGTGTTTTTAAAGAAAAAAGCTGCAAGATAACAAGGCCAAATATTTTTGAAAACTAGTGTATTTTAGAACATCTGCTGCTAATTGAAAAAAAGGGCTAGTGAAATTTATTCAGTACAGAAGTATTACACAATGTCTGACTGCAGAATAGATATTAATGAGAGGGCAGCAAGACCACTGGGGATAAAATAGGCTGAAGTATAAACTACATATATTCATGTATACTTCAGTATATACCAGACTGAAAGACCGTGTAGCAATTACAAACTGCCCCAGTTCATCCCTTCAGTGTGTTGAGTCTTCAGCCGCTGGAGGGTAGTTGTTCACTTTTTTGCCTCCCAGTCGTTCTTGCAGAGGCATTTGCAAGGTATGAGACTCTCATCCACAAGCTGTGAAAGATGATATGGAAACGATAAGAAGCAAACGCTACATGTGCTGACTGTACTATTCAGGATCATATCATTCATTGACTAACCTCTACCTTTAATTTCTGTCAAGCTCAAAATAAGATGATTGTGCAACAAAGTCTAAGTCCCCCTTGCTCTGGAGTGCACATGGCCTTGCTTAGTAAGAAAGATACAAGTGTTTTAGCGTTGCCAAGTGCTTATTGCCTGCCTATGATAGGCTTAAATCAATATTTGGATTGTATAGAGAAGAAAGGTGCATGGATGCAAGTATGGAACCAGATTCTTCCAGTTTTATTTATGAGATGCAGGATCTTATTTGCCCAGATCTTATTTCCCCCAAGATGCTTGCTGGTTTAACTGAAGGCAATTTCTGAAGTAAGGGCCAGATCCACAAAGGAGTACAGGGAGATAAAATACATTCATGAATTTTGTCCTTAGTGGTCTCTTGGTGCAAATTTGGCAGAATGTGGCTTCAAATTTAAAAAATAGTTGTTTATGGTTGTGGGTGGAAGGAACTCTGACAGGAAGGAACTCGGGGACTTCCAAAATTAATACCTTGTGGAATAATTTCCCATGGAATTGGTAGAAGCTCATTTATTCCAGAGTAGACATGAAAAGCAACATTTATACTTTATCTGGAGAAAACAGATGATAGGTTGTGTAAATTCTCTACTCTTATGTCTTATTTTACCAGCACTGACACAGAGCAAGGTGTCTGAATGTATTTTCGTAAGATGAGCTGCTTCTGTTCATACTTTATTGCAAATAGATGTCTGAAGTTGCTTGTCTAGTAATTCAAGCAGAAGGTCCTGCTTCATTGTTTGTGATGAATAGTTTAAATGTAAAATGATGATCATTTGTATTGACGTGGTAACTTCAGTTAGGAGACAGCATTAGCAAAGACCATTCTGTCTGAATGCAGTTTAGCTACAGAACATCTGAGAAATGGTAAAATAGCATTTTAGATACTGAACTTTCTAAATTAGCTCTGACATTTTGCATTAGTTGTTCAGCCTTAGATTTTGTAAATACATCCAGAAGATTTTGGGAGAGAAATGTCATCATGTGTTCTGATCACTTGCCCAGTGTAATTTTCTTTAGGACAAAATAATGGTTTAGACAGTAGCACAGTTAATTTGTCCGTGTCCAGCCTGAAATTTCAACTTTAAGATATTAGGGAAAGATGACAGAGTGCTACTTGCTGGAGTGTTCAAGAAGCCTGACAGCAAAAAAATAACAATAATGAAAAAAAAGAAAAAGCAAGGAAAATCTGTATGGAAAGCTTTACCTAAGATGGCATATGTTTTTATCGAGCCTGAAAAAATTACATGTCCAATCTTAGAGAAATGCCCCTAGCAGATATAAGATCCCCTCTAGAGGCTGTGGAAATGCTGCAGTTCTTCAGAAAATGGCCATAGTACTTATACTGGGAAGTGCTGGGCACTTATGTAGCTGAAGAGTTACTGCTATTTTTTCTTCAGTTCACCATATCTGCTTAACCATAACTCTGAGACACCATTAGAACATTGAACAAATTTTCTGCACAATGTCATCTATTTGTATGGCCACAGTCACACAGTGTTCCTTTTTCATCCTTCATACCCAAACTTTTACTGATTAAATGGTATGATACAGTGCTGTTAATTCTGGTAGTTTTACTGCAAGACATGAAGTCATACATTTTCCTTAAATCTATAGTTTTTGGGGAAAGCCAATAGTAGAAACTTGACAGACTTCATGATTGCAGAGGAAAGTGTGAAAATACGGTCTTGCTGTATTTTGGAGGTTCAAAGTCACATTTAAAACTTCCAATTTTGTGATTAGCCAGCTTGTGTTTGGCTAATAGTTATCATCCTGTTTGGAGTTGATGATAGAAATTAGATCCTCAGCTGCAGGTTGGTGTTTGTAAATGCAACTTTGAGATAAACAAGAATAGGTACAGTAAGTTGTGATGTGGTGTCCTCAGAACATTAAAAGTGAATTACCTGTGGTGGCTACCATGACCCAACACGTATCCTTCTTCCCATGTTTTTAAAGGGGTGACGTGAATGGAAATAGATGCTCAGAATTCCTTCTGCTCTTTGGGGAATGGAAGCTTTCCTGTGCACAGTCTGAACGCCTGCGCTTGACCTAACGAGGTGTGGTGCACGGAGACTGTGCATTGCTAAATGGGGGAAGATTGGCTTAGATCTTGACTTAGAAAAATGTGCTCTGGTCATACTTTAATATGCCTCTAATATGTGTTTCTCAGATATTTTATTCAGCAGGACTTCCTGCTATTGAAAGATATTTAAATGAAAAAAGGCCCAGAAAAATTGCAACAACAGAACAAAATGAGCATAAGTATGCTAGTTTTGGTTGTCAACCCATCAATCTGAATTGCCTGTACATGAGATGCTTTTTATAAGGGTAGTAATAAGCAACATCCTACAGACCTTGGTCGCATTAACATCAAACAATCATACAGCTACTGGGGAAAAGAGGGGGCAGCTGTGAGTGAGTAGTGTGTTTCATATCATGTCTTTTTAAGAGGCAGGTTCTATGTCGGAAACAGCAGAAACAACAACAACAAAAAAGGGCTTTCAGCTGTGACCGACCAGACTTGGGTGAACTGACTGGCTGCAGATGGCCTCATAAATAATAAAACAAATAAGTGATAAAAGCAGCTTCAAATATCCTTTCTGTACTAAGTGACATATACTTGAGTGGGTCTTGTTGTCTTTATGCATTTTAGTTTCCCAGCCACAATACATAGCAGAAACTCCCTTGTGATATGACTGGGAATTTTTAATTTTAAATTAATTTTAAAGGTACTGAAATACAAATACATAAGAGGGGTAAGAATGCTGATGTGTAGCTCATCCTTTTCTTCATCCCTTAGTGCTCCCTATCACTGGAGATTCTTAAATAAATTTTGTTGCGTGAATATTTTTAATTGATGCTATTTTTCCATTTGATTGAAAACTGCTTACAGGTTCTACAAGCAGAATAGCAGAGCTGAAGCTTGTTGATCACACAGAAGTTGCAGCTGGAAGACACTATGTGACTCTCTACTTATATGGAAAGAGTGAAAGGCTGCTGATTCAGGTAGTCTTGCCTTGGCCCTACTTCATCACCATGACCCTAGGCCTCAGAAGCTGATTCATTTAGAGCAGTTAAGCAAGCATTTAACTGTTAATATCTGTTCTGTACCCCTTCTCCACTCCCACAGTTACTCAAGTTCCCTTCCCGTGTCCTTTCTGATACCCCTACGAGGCAAAAGAGAGCATGTGCTGTGCGTGGTGTAGCACTTCATCAGCTGGGACTGAATGTCCAGCCAATGGATTCATGTTTTTGTAGCAGCCGGAGGCTTGCTGTCTCTCAATTATTTGCAGATTAAAGCAAGACAGCGAAACAGAGTGCTAGGTGTAAAAGTTATCTGCGTTGGTTCTACAGGTCCTTCTGAGCTGTCCTCTGAACTGCTCAACTGTTACAGGAATTCGTAATACTCCTTGTCATCTGGTGCTCCTCTCCTTGCACTGGCTGGGCAGTGGCAAGTCCTTAGAGACGTTTTCCGTCTTTGAACACAGGATGTGTGGGGGCTTTCTCCATGGGTGAATATAATCATGATCTCTATCTGGTTTTTTTTAATCCCTAAGTCTGAAGTAAGCTCAGAAACTAGGCAATAAAATATTTAAAAGTGTTCAACATACCTAAATAATTAAATTTAAGGTGGTTGCTATTTTGGGCCTTTAAGCATAGTGTGTTCTGCTCAGGCGAATAAGGAGTGTACTTACCATGTGGCACAGATGAGTGATGCAAGGTGTCCAAGCAGGGTTATTATCTTCCATTAGATCACTGATAAAGTCAGAAAGATGGACAGGCTTTTGGCAACATGGTCCTTTATCTATGTCACATATACAAATGAGTGTGCAATAGGGAGTGTACGTGGTGGGATGTGTTATGCTTTAGTTTTATCTTTGTATCCATTGATTTTAGTAGGCTGACATTCAGACAAGAATACAGTCCTATTTCTGTCTGACACAACCATATCTTCTAATAGCTTCATTTTTTCAATACCCTTTTCAATCTATATGGCCCCTACCTGGTTTTACATGTAACAGCACCTCAGTGCAATTTTACAGGATTCTGATAGTTACGACAGCACGCATACATTTTACAACCTGTTGACAGGACAGAAAGGTACAATTTTAGCTGCATCCTAGACTTGCAGAACCAGAAACCTAAACGGAATTTTAAAAAGTCTATAGCTATTTTCTTAAATGCACAAGGCTGAAAAAACAGACTTGGGCTCAAGTGCTGATTTGGATGGGATACGTAGCATCTTCAGAAAGGCCCTGGCAGTTCAGCCATTCTCATACTCTGATATTCTTCAGTGGCCAGTGTCAATCCTATGACCCAGAACAATGCAAATAGGACGTAAGAGGTAAATACAGAAGAGAAATAACAAGTGTCTTCATGTGTCAAAGTGTGTCACTGAGCAGGATCATCTTCATTGTTTTTCATATTTCTGTAGTGTTAGAACAATTGTCACATAAAAATCTTTAAATTATACTCCATCTGATCCTGCATCTTTTTTTGTTAAATGATGTTCACTGTCTCAAACTGTCTGTTAGTTTTGCGGCAGATATTTTTTATGCCTGTTCTTTTCAACAGCTTTCTCATTTACCTTCAACCTCTCACAAAGGTCTTTGAAGTGGTTGCAGTTAAACATGCTTATGATTTTTCAGAGTTCAGTAGAAAGAAGGCAAGTAGCAGAATTAAAACAGTGATGAGAAATCAATATTATAGTGCTGGACTCCTGAAGATTTATGAACCAGGGAATCAGGAATTCTCTGAAGTGCTGTGCAGACACTGCACTCACTTAACGCACATGTTTTGCCCTGTAGCTTCCTCAAAGAGCTGGACAGGAAGCAAAGCCCAAAGGTCACGTTCTGTTGTTCTGCAGGCTGCGTGGTGTTCATCACTGCGCTGGGTCTTTGGCTGTGTTGTGTCAGCACTTCATCATGTTACGTTTACTTTCCCTGTCTCTCCTACCCCTGTGTGTGGTGGGAAATCTTTTGAAAAAAACTAGCTTCTGCTTTCTTACTCTTGTACTTAAGTATGGCAGATGGCAGCTCTGTTTCAGAGCATGCTCTAGCAGACTTTGATTAACGCTTAGTAAGCATGGTCTTTCAGGCTTTGCTTCCAGTCATATGGCAGCTCCCCATCATTAACTGTTATTGTTTTCACTAAAGTCCTCTTGCTGAATTGGTCAAAGTAAATTCCATGGTGACAGACTTAAAAGTGGAGAGTGTAGCTTTATTTCTTAAATAGAAAACGGTAAGATCTTCGTATGTATCACAGATCCTTTAACATCTGCTCTTGTATTTTATCTATGATAATGACCTTTCTTTAACCAAACATCTTAATTTTTGAGACAAATAATTGCATCATCATTGGAAATTAATATCTTTCGTATCTTATTAAAATTTTTATCTTTTCATGATTACTTGTGTGAATCACATACTACAGGTTTAGAGATAAAGTTTTGCAGTCATAAAGAAGCACGCCAGACTTCTGGTCTACAGAGAAACTATCCCCAGACCTGCTACATTAGCATCCACTTCAGCTTTCACTCAGTGAGGCCAGATCTGCAGTTGTGCTGCAGTAACTGTCTGTACAACAGGACGAGGATCTGAAGTAAATGCTGCACAAATGATTGCTTGACTCAGCAAATTACTCAACGCATTAACCCTCCTTCCACAGATTTGACTTCCCTCCCAAACCTTTTGGTACAGTGGAATCACTGGAGTTAGACCTCTTGCTCAAACATGCCCAAGCGCTCAGTTTTCAGCACACTTTACTCTTAACCCTGTTCCAGTTTCTTTAGAAGTGCCTTCCAATACCCCACATCATTTATTTTCTGGATAGTTAGGAGATGGTATTGGTAGCCTTCTGAGCGTCCCCCTTCAAGCTCTGCATGGCGGTAGCTGGAATGTGTAACTTTATGAAAGTAAAAGGGACAGTGTAAGGCTGGAAGAAAATTGGGGAGCTTTAAAAGTTTCCCTGAGATTCACTGGACCTCTAATATGAGCAAAAATAATGCCAGTAATATTACCCAGGAGGTCAGTTCACATCCTTCCTGTCTTAAAGACTCAACTGTTACTTTACTTCATAAAGCTATGTGTATCTCTGTGGAGTTTAATAGCCCTGGGTTTTATGGCTGATTTTTAGAGAAAACAAAGTAAAAGTCACTGGTTTTCTCTCCCTTCCTCCCTGCCAGTTGCTGTATTGGTCTCCAATGCTGTCCTGGTTTCAGCTGGGATAGAGTTAATTTCCTTCCTAGTAGCTGGTACAGTGCTGTGTTTTGGATTTAGGGTGAGAACAATGTTGATAACACACCGATGTTTTAGTTGTTGCTAGGTAGTGCTTACACTAGCCAAGGACTTTTCAGCTTCCCATGCTCTACTGACTGAGAAGGCTGGGGGTGCACAAGAAGCTGGGAGGGGGCACAGCCAGGACAGCTGACCCCAACTGGCCCAAGGGACATTCCATACCATGTGACGTCATGCTCAGTACATAAACTGGGGAAAGCTGGCCGGGGGGGGGGCCGCTGCTCGGGGACTGGCTGGGCATCAGTCAGCAGGTGGTGAGCAATTGCACTGTGCATCACTTGCTTTGTATATTCTTTTATCATTATTATTATTATTATTATTTTCCCTTCCTTTTCTGTCCTATTAAACTGTCTTTATCTCAACCCATGAATTTTACTTTTTTTTTTCCTCCCTGATTCTTTCCCCCATCCCACTGGGTGGGAGGGGAGTGAGCGAACAGCTGTGTGATGTTTAGCTGCCTGCCGTGTTAAACCACAACAAATGCTCTGTGGCACTGACTGTAAAGCTTAATGTTGGTGGATTCATGTACAGTCCAAGATGTGATTTCCCACCCGTTTTCACTAAAGGCATTCCCATTCAGAGGAACCAGCTGAGAGAAGTGTCCTTCTGGAGCTCCTTTGAGTTACACGGCAGCTGCTGTGGTGAGATTGTCATCACAGAGGAGATATTTGTAGACTGTTGTAGGTCTGGCTTGGGGATCAGGACTGTACGTGGTGTGCCTCATGCCAGGAGTGTGTTGAGTTTCAACAGTGGCATTTTTGCTGCTGAGGATTTTGCAAACTGCTCCCAGCCCTCCCCTTGGGATTCAATGCACAAGGATTGTGAGGTTCAATGGAAACCTCCAAAGTTTCTGGTTTTCCTACATGTAGGAGCAGACGTTTCCTGTTTCCTAGCTGAGTGGAAGGTGTTAATGAGTAGGCTGATAGGGAGTCTCCTCTACTGGTTGTGGGAGTTGTGGGAGAGTCTAAGGATTCGGGACTAAAAACTGGTTGCAACCTAGTGAAGAGTGTGCCAAATGGAAGGAGAAAAACATAGGGGGTATGTTTAAAGCGGTAAGATAGACCAGAGCCCTAGTGACTTCCAATGCCATATGGTAAATGAGAGAAGTGAAAGGAGCACAGTATCTCGGGGAAAATCACCCAGTGAATCTCCTGACCCATAAATTAACCAGAGGCAGATCTTGAGGATTGAGCTCTGGGATGAGCCCACCTCTGGCTGAAGCATTCAGCAGGAGCAAGTGCAGGTCTCACTCTGGCTCTGGTCCGGAAGCAGGACTCGTTCTCCAGGGCCTGGGGGCTTTGCACAGCTGCAGTGTGAGAATCCCAGACACGGATCCATATAAAAGATCATAACACTCTGAAGACATTAAACCATAGCTGCTTGCGGAGGATTTTGTCATCATTAATACTAACAGTTATTTTGCCTTTTATAGAAGTAAAAATCAAAGATTTCACAGCCCTGCAGAAGGTAATCATGACCTGCAAGAAAGCTCTGCTTGTGAAATCCTTTCGGGAATCATGATTCTAAAGCAGCGACTTGTATGAACAGTGCTATTGAGGAAACGACACTGCTTACCTGACTGAAATGGTTAGGGTAGATGGGTATAGCACTTCATAAGTATTTACCAATGTTTACTTTTTTGAAGTATTTGAATAAATTTTAATGTATCTATTTTAACGTGCTTAGTACTTGAGATATCGTTGTTCTCCCCTATTCTTAGAAAAGCAATGTATATAATATCTCTGATAATGGATTGTGTCTTAATAAACATACCCATCCATCTGCTTCTGGGAATAATCTTAAAAGTAATGGAGTATCAAATTCTGCTTTTAAGAGGATTTGTGCAAATACTTCCATCAAAGTCCAGGACTTAAGTCTGACTTAGTGTCATGTAACTAAAAGAATTAAACACAGAATAACTTGCCTTCTTTCTAATTTTTTTTTTCCCTACTCATAAGCTATGCACTCATGTGTGCAAGCTAAAACAGCTTGTAAATATATTATTGGGGAAAGACATAAGGCCAAGCAGATTTCTTACTCAGTTCTGAAGCTCAGATTCCAGTTATGTTTATTGGGAATTTTAACTGCATATTCAGAAAGTACTGATCTCCAGGTCTCAGTTTTCTATTAGGAATAGGTCAGCTAAAATGGTTTAGATTACCCTGTCATGCCTATATCCATGAAACTTCACATGCATTTCAGATCAGAGTTTTGAAACCTGGAAGTGTTTAAATGATGTTACTTCCCTTGTTCATGGTGTTATTTGCATGTTTGTCTCCATGTTCGGGCAATGCCTTGGTGTTTCTGAAGCAAACTATTGCAGCTCTTCTTTCCATTAAAATGGTGCGGGTTTGGCTTTTATCTCAAAACTGTGGGTTGTTGCTAAACAGAAATTCTGCTTACTGGTCAATTCAAATGAAAATACAGCCATTTGGGTATAGCTTCAGAGTATGCCTCTTCTTACTCTAGTCTTTTTATTGTATTTCTCATATAATGACAACACAGGCTCATTCTGAGAAAATGTCAGTTTGGATGAAATGGGATATTTCTAAACTGTCCTGTAAAGATATTATGCAAGTAATTAAGCAAAGCTAGATGTCAGGATGACAGATGCATTCACAGTTTAATCACTGTGTTGCCTTCTTGCGGAGAGCATTGTCACTGCTGACTTCCTTGCTGAATGTATGTTTTCAGAATGTAATATTTTCTCATATTTGAGTCTGCATATGTAGGTGTTCCAAAAAATAAAGTGTTCCATTGAAGAGTGCAGATTGTTATAGGCTCAAAACTGAGTTAAGATTACAGAGTAGGGCTTTTATAGTTTACCAGCATGTGTGTGTGTTTGGGTGTCTTTCAAAGACATAGAAGTCATGCATTACGTTTGTTGCTTATTAATAATTCCTGTGCTGGACAGAAGTCTTCATGTCACTTTATCTCACAGGATTTTTCCCCTTTCATCTCAACTGAATCCATACTGTTTTCATTGCTTGTGTACCATGGAAGAGTCAAGACCTAAATGCTGTAATGAAGTCAAGGAGAGTACTTCCGAGAACTAGAATTGTGGAATTGGGCCAGTTTTGTTAATAGTTCAGGACAGTGTTTTTTATGCCCTGATTGGCGTCCTGTTCATGGATCTCGAGGAGCTCTGGGCTTGGAAAGGACAATGAAAGCCCTTTTGTACTCCAGTGCCAGCAGCCTAATGGGCATGACTGAATGAATATGTAACGTGTTCAGTCAGTTGGCAGGTAATTGTCACCACTAGAAGAACCTAGTAAGGACTTGGAGGTCCTCTGCTGCACTCTGGTCAGACCCATTTGTCCCTTTCTTCCCTTTCAATTCAAGCCCTGATAATAACTTCTCAATTCCTAAACAATCCTACTATCACCCCATTCATGGCAGGAGGCAATGTTCCTTAAAATGTGCCTTTCTTATGGTTACTTTTCATCCTGCTGGGTTCAGGGAAATATCTCCACCAAGAATCACAATAGGAGGCTGCAGAAGAATGGACTGAGCAATGGAAGTTTGCCGGGACCTTTTAATCAATAAAAGGTTGAGGATACTGAATCAGGCAAGTTGTGAATTGAGGGTGCTTAATTAGGTACTGGGCAACCATAAGCCATATATAAATTAATTCATATCTGAAAACAGCAAATTTAATTTTCGCTATCCATGTACGTGGCACTTCAGCTTAGGAAAACGTATCTGCAGAATAAATTTAATTAAGAAAACTGTCTTCAGGAATTAGTCTCGCTTCTGTGTAGTATCACCAAAAAAACACTGTTTTTCCCTTGTTCTTTTCATTAAGCATATATACCTAGCAAGTGATCTGATTAGATGATATCCTCTTTTGGCTAGTTTGTAGCAATTCAATATGTAATTCAGTATTACAATTCAGAATAGCACAGAAATTTGAACTCTTGAAAATCAATAAATAGCATACAGTGCTTTAACATGATTCCTTAATGGTACACGCTATGCCCAGTGTAAATCATAACTGTCTCCGCTTTTTGCTAGGCTTTGCTGAGAATTTGAAATCAAATTCAAATTTGCAGTCCTTTTCTCTTGCAATGATCCCCTGGAGGCATTTGGGATGCTCAATCCTAGGGCGAGAACCTGTCTCAAAAGTACTGTTCCTTCTGTGATGCAATTTCTCACTCTTTTTAAATCAGAGTAGATAACCTGCTCTTTCTCAAACATATCCAAAGACCATTCAAATGTTTTTGAAAACAACAGATGGACAGAGTATTAGTTGCCATATTTAATTTAATTTACAACCAAACAGAAAAACAGGTTATTGAAATTCCTTTACATTATTTTTATTTCCTTGTTTCTGTTTGTTTACTTGTAATAAATGGGAATATGCATGATTTTTTTTAAATCTTTGGTTAAGACCAAAAGTTTTTTTGATTACTTCTTGGACCAGTTCCCAATGTCTCCTGATTAACATTGTTCTACGATATCGGTAAAGCGTAGTTGGATGAGACAGACTTTGGGAGAAAACAGTTCTCAATTGAGCTTTCTTAGGAAGTGAGAATGATCATAATCTTACCATACCTGTCTCCAGATATGGGCACGTCTTTGACACCACTTTTCCTAATGAATAAACAGTGAATTCTATTCTTAATAAATTATAATATAAAGAGAGAAAAACTTTCTAAATTGAGCACCCCCCTGCACTGGGAAGAAGATAAGGTAATGTGTCAGATGTTAATCATACTATTTAATGCACTGTTGGAAACTGCTAGCAGCATATTTTGTGCTTTTTTTTTTATATATTTATGACTCAAGTTATTTGAAACTCTAAATTTTTACTTAAATTACAAAAAAAAAAAGCAAAGGAGCTTATAGTTGAAAATCTCTACTGTATCATACCTCAGACAGTTCTTACTGTGAACAGTCAAGAATCATACCCTAAACGAAAGACTGAAAGTTTGCTCTCATTTCTCTTTGTATCTGAGTTTCCTCTTGGCCTAAAGTGCCTACTATAGGAAACTGAGATTCCAATTTTCTCTTTCTGTTCTGCTTGCAGGTGTAAGGAATAAAGTAGCAATTTAAATAAAATATGTGCTTGTGAACCCTATTCTTTCTGTATGAAAAGCTGGTTGTTACGATCCACAGATGAAATCAGAAATAAATGTGCTGACTGAACTCTGTTTAATATTTATGGTCACATACAAGAAAGCTCTAAAAAGAGTTGTGAATGAGAACAACAAAATAAGTAATTTAAAATCGTGTTTTAAACATTAGCTTTGAGGAAGACTCCAGGAAAGGTCTCCAAATGAACCATGCTGCCATGCTTAAATCCTTCACCAAATTCAGCTGTGGCATAGGGATGGTGTCTATTTGTTTACTATAGGAAATAATGAGTATATGAATCTGAGAATTATTCTTGTTTGCCTTGTGGGTATTAAAATCTGGATGCGTGCATTTGCATGGCACTGTATACAAGACAACCAATACTAAATCATACCTACCACTGGACGAAAGGAAGTGAGAACACGTGTGGAGACATCCCTGAGAACTGACAGAAAATCAAAATTCACCTGGGAGAAGGGAGTGTATTTTTAGAAGCTTGGTAGAGCATGGAGCCAGGAGGTTCATCCTTCTTTAGGAAAATGGGAATGGAAGTGCTGTATTATAAAATAAAGCCACTGAGTAGCCAGCCCTGTGGACCAGATGCTGACTGCTATGGCTGTTCCCAAATTTTATATGATAGAATGGAAATTCTAGCACTGGAGTTGGTTGCTGGCAAGTATCTGGAAATTTCCAGACACTGCCTCTGGCAGACGCTGTCAGAGCACAAGCCAATGCTTTTAAGTGTGCAGGAGGCCTGTGTGCAATGGCAGTGTGCTAATACAGGGATTGCATCTCACTTTCAGCTGAAGAGTGACAAAAACTACATCTCTTTGACAGCCCTCAGGATACAGGGAACTGAAGAGAGCACAGCAAAGAGCTTTGCACGGCAGGGACCGCTGGCAACATACAGAAAGGCTAAAGACATGCAGAGGCAGGCAGATCTTTTGCCTAAAATCAGGTCAAAGCTAGTGACTGTTTTATGATTCCTTGTATGTAAATCAACAAAAACGAATTTGGGCTGCTTGTTTCTGATGTGGTGCTAGTGATGGAAATCAAACTTTTTTCTAAATAAGCTGGATTTAATTCTCACTCTGCACTGAGCTAGGTATCAGAAGGCGGCTCTGTGATAGCTACAATAGCGTAGAGCAAGTTGGCTGTAGTCATTCAAATATCACAGACCACCAAATGCAAGAAACTTCAGAGGTGTTTTTGAATGACCTATTGGTAAAATGGCCAAGGAAAGGGTGCGGCTGGGAAAGACAAAGGTGAGCGGATGTGAAAGTAAATGTTTTGACTGAGAGCCTCAAAGTACTGAGGAGATGAGCACAGGAGTATAAGTGAAACACCTGAATGGTAGTAAAACACTTGTAAAAAGGAGTGCCTTTGAACCCCACAGCGTCAGCTCATTCCAGCGTTTTCATGAACGTGCAGCTGCCACTGAAGTGAAACAGTGTTGATGAATGTGTAAAATATGGTTGGGATAGCAAATGAAAGACGACACCAGTGTAAATTATTAATGCCTTCAATGTTTCTTGATTTCAGAGCTTAAGCAAGTCCTGCTGTGGATTGTTTTGTGATAGTAAACTATTGAAAGTGCTCAAGTCCAGAGGTTTTTCTTGTATTTTGCTGTTTTCTGTAACACTTGGTAACAGTGAAGTTGATAAGTTTTGTTAGTGAATGGGCTATTGTTTAAGGAGGTGATGAAAACCCTTTTGGTTTCCTCAGGAAGGCTTTAAAGTTCTGCTCAACATAAATATTACAGTGATTGTAGGAAGAAATGGACTGGCAGGTCCAAAAAGAGCATTTTTATATCTGCAGAAATGTGAAACACTTTCTCTAAGAACTTTCTTGCCTCAGTGTCGTGGTTTAACCCCAGCTGGCAACTAAGCCCCACACAGCCGCTCGCTCACTCCCCCCCCCAGTAGGATGGGGGAGAGAATCGGAAGGGTAAAAGTGAGAAAACACGTGGGTTGAGATAAAGACAGGTTAATAGGTAAAGCAAAAGCTGCGCATGCAAGCAAAGCAAACCAAGGAATTCATTCACTCCTTGCCATCGGCAGGCAGGTGTTCAGCCATCTCCAGGAAAGCAGGGCTCCATCACGTGTAACGGTGACTTGGGAAGACAAACGTCATCACTCCAAATGTTCCCCCCTTCCTTCTTCTTCCCCCAGCTTTATGTGCTGAGCATGACGTCACATGGTGTGGAATATCCCTTTGGCCAGTTTGGGTCAACTGTCCTGGCTGTGCCCCCTCCCAGCTTCTTGTGCACCCCCAGACTTCTCAGTCAGTAGAGCATGGAAAACTAAAAAGTCCTTGGCTAGTGTAAGCATTACCTAGCAACAACTAAAACATCGGTGTGTTATCAACATTGTTCTCACCCTAAATCCAAAACACAGCACTGTACCAGCTTCTAGGAAGGAAATTAACTCTATCCCTGCCGAAACCAGGACAGTATCCACCCCTTATTCTATACCATCTACGTCATGCTCAAGTCCCATATTTTCCAGTACAACCTCATTAACCACCCACCCCGCTTTCCATCCTTTGATATAACACACAGATATCATTCCCTTAGTCTATGGACCACCCTTGTGGAATGTCTGTAAAATGTCCAGAAATGTCCATGAAATATCCATTGAGTTCATTTAGTCCGTGACTTTAGGCTCCATCTGTGATGGTGGTCACTCAGGACAGGAGAGGTGGTGTGTTGCGTGGAGTTACTGGGCACCAAAGCCAGATCGGGTCAGGTCACTGCTGCACTTGCACTGCTTCTTGTAAGGCTTGTCCTCCACTGGTTCAGGTGGTTCCTGCTATAGTAATTTCTATAACATGCAACTCAAATCATGGGTTACAACAATTTAAAGGTGTTCCCCTTACAATCTCCACCCCTGGTCCCTTTGGGCCAGGTTATAGGGTTTAACATTGCAATGAACTCCTCCCCTTGCTCCTAGCCTGGCTAGCAACAAGGGATTCCTGCTATAGTAATTCCTATAACATGCAACTCAAATCATGGGTTACAACAATTTAAAGGTATTTCCATTACAATCTCCACCCCTAGTCCCTTTGGATCAAACCATAGGGTTTAACATTGCAATGAACTCCTCCCCTTGCCCTTGCTCCGGCTTGGACTTATCCACAGACTGCAGTCCCTTAGGGGTGTACCTGCTCCAAGTGGAGCCTTATCTATGAGCCACAGTCTCTCCAGGGGTACACCTGCTGCAGCATAAACTTATCCACAGTCACTTTGAGATGCACCTGTTCCAGCATGGTCTTCTCCATGGGCCACAATGTCTTCAGAGATATACCTGCTCCAGCGTAGCCTTACTCGCAGCCACAGTCCCTTCAGAAGTAAACCTGCTGTAGCACAAACGTAACCGCGGCCACAGACGCTTAGAGATGTACCTGCTCTGGCATGGGCTTATCCACGGCCACAGACGCTTTGGGGTGTCCTGCTCCTGCATGGACTCATCCACAGGTCACAGTCCCTTCGACTCGAGTTCACACTGGCGTTCCAGCCGGTCCAGTACAGCAGCACAGAAACAGCAGCGATGCCCTGCCCATCTGCCAGCCCAGGCGCATCGCCATTGTTGTTATCAAAATGTTCCCAGGCACAGTACAATATGATGATAAGCAGCACGGCAGTACAGCAAGCAGCAAAAGCAAAAAGCAGCCACTAACGAGCATTAGACTCTAATATACAGTAAGGCGAGCAAGCCCCATGGCAAGCACAGGAGCCTGCCAATTAATAGCTAAACAGCTATTCAGCTGTGAATATGAGTCATCTAGTACATATTCAGTCATCTAGCACATTCCAATCAAACCTGTCATTATCTCGAACCCTTCGAGCCCCACGTTGGGCACCAAAAAGGACTGTCGTGGTTTAACCCCAGCTGGCAACTGAGCACCACACAGCCGCTCGCTCACTCCCCCCCCCAGTAGGATGGGGGAGAGAATCGGAAGGGTAAAAGTGAGAAAACACGTGGGTTGAGATAAAGACAGGTTAATAGGTAAAGCAAAAGCTGCGCATGCAAGCAAAGCAAACCAAGGAATTGATTCACTCCTTCCCATGGGCAGGCAGGTGTTCAGCCATCTCCAGGAAAGCAGGGCTCCATCACACGTAACGGTGACTTGGGAAGACAAACGCCATCACTCCAAATGTCCCCCCCTTCCTTCTTCTTCCCCCAGCTTTATATGCTGAGCATGACGTCACATGGTGTGGAATATCCCTTTGGCCAGTTTGGGTCAACTGTCCTGGCTGTGCCCCCTCCCAGCTTCTTGTGCACCCCCAGCCTTCTCAGTCAGTAGAGCATGGGAAGCTGAGAAGTCCTTGACTAGTGTAAACGCTGTCTAGCAACAACTAAAACATGGGTGCGTTATCAACTTTGTTCTCACCCTAAATCCAAAACACAGCACTGTACCAGCTACTAGGAAGGAAATTAACTCTATCCCTGCTGAAACCAGGACACTCAGAAAGACCACTGCTATACATGATGGAATGGAAATGTGTGCTAGTTCAGCCTCCTGATGCTCCTGATGCTTTGGTGTTGTCGTGGGTGATGTCTTATGCCTGTTTGAGGGCTTGTGTGTGAAAAATTATCTATCCAAAACTGGAACAAGATTAACAACTTTACATAGTCTGAAGAAGAGAACGGCTGCTAGGTACGAACGCTTGGCAAAGACTGATGTAAAAACAACCTTTACTATATATAGGCTCTGCCGTTAGCAACAGGGCTAACATGATTGTGTTTGACCCACTCAGAGAAAATAAATATGAAGTCCTGCCTATGAGACATATATCAGTGTATTTTACAGTTAGCCATTATATATTGGACACATCAAACTTAAGACATAAGCTTGGCTACTCGCTTGTTCCAGGTCAATACAGGAATGCCTCAGCAGCAAATGGCTATGGTGTTTTGCTTGTGATAATGAAACTGCATTTTACTGTCTTTTACATAAGCAGCAGAGGGAAAAAATGTTACCTGTTTTGCTACTGTCTTTCAAATTCTCCATAATAAGGGCAATTCTAACTCAGTGGGGAGTGGAGGGAGTTATTTAATGGAAGACTGAGGGAAATTACCAGTCTGACGTAAAAGTTTTGATTTTTATTATAGTTAAAATTTTGATATAGGTTATCCCCATCTCTCTCTCGTTAGGTGTGCATGTGCGCATACACTTGCTTTTATATAGTCAGTTAAAAAAGCAAAATAAAAACAAAATAGTTCTTTTTATTATATAAATAAACCTTACTATTCTGAAGTCATATTCACACCAGCACTAGCATGTCTATTAGAAGTTACTGATTTACTTATTTTTATAGTTTCCTTTTGGTCACCTCAAAGTCTTCAATGGATTTATCTTCACAATGGTCCCTAAAGGTAAAGAACAACACATATTTCTACTTTACAGTTGGGAATTAACTAGACAAAGACTATTGGAGATATTAGTTCTAGTCTTTTTGCAAACCCCAGTCACTGTTCTTCTCCTTCCACCCCAACCTCTCACCAGGCTAGCAGGGAAGGAGAAAAATCAGAAATTCTGATTAAGTTTCTGCTCTGCAACACAACTGGCATTTTGGGGGTGCTGCTTTGAATCTCTAAAACTCAGTATTTTATTTGCAATACAGGAGCAGTAACACTTCCCAGCCACTCATAAGAACGTAAAAAAAGCACCTGAGAGATTGTGATGAAAAGCACAAGTAACTTTTACAATGGGACCCAAATAAACCTATAACTATGTTAAATTTGGTTCTTTCCCTGTATTTAAGTCCAGCAGCTTCCTCCTCTGTGGTAGTGATGGCGAAGGGAGGGCAGACTCGGTGTCCTCCATTACACTGTCCTGTACTGCTGCAGCTCAAAGGGATGAAGGAGGTTTATCCCCCTCTCTCCCTGTTGGAGCAGTCTGAGTCCTGCAGGGCAGTTGATGCCCCGGGTGATAAGTCCAGTCGTAGACAGGGACAGAGAAAGGATGGAGCTTCCTCAGCAAGAACAGAAGGTCCAAGCATTTAGCCAGCTCTGAGAAACCCCCCATAAGTGCATAAGTGTTTTTCATAGCAGTAGTTCATGTTTTCATAGTTTGGCCAACTTTGGGAGGATTTGCATAAGAGTAAGAAGCATATTTCTCACACAAAAGCTTACCCACCAAACTTCCAAATTTCAAGTTACTCTTCCAGTGCATGAGATGCTACAGTTTCTCAGGGAATGATCACCTGAATTGCCTGAAATTGCAGACCAATGGGGTTTTCTCCAACCTCATTCATGGAAATGCCTAAACAGTTGCGCCTGAAATTGGGTGATGTGATTGTGTATGGGAAATCCATCTGCAGACTGTCAGAAAATGTCAACCCAGTTGTTTATTTTCCCTTCTTTTCAGGGCTTCATAAGAAGGATTGGCGGGTAGCCCTAATAACTGACAAAGCTATGAGTTCTGCCGGTGATAATGTTACTGATACAGCTACCAATGTTATTGGTTTCCTAACAACGCAAATTGGCTAAAAATGATTAGTGCTCTTCTTTCTGTGTTGTCAGGATTCAGTGTAGTTTTTTTTACCTGCTAACCAAAGACCAATCTTAATGGTGCCCAACATATAACATCAGGCACACAAATTTATCTTTTACATGAGTAGCAATGCTGGAAGTTGAAGGTTTTGATGTGTTTCTCAACTGTTTACTCTTTGTGGGTATGCGAACATTTAATATGGTACACTGTCATGATATATTTTGCTCCTTTATGCTGAGATGTACATGAGAGTTATTCTAGAAATTACAGGAAAGAAGAGTTTGGCAACTACTGTAAGTGGAAAATTTAAACGTGATTCAGCTTTTAATTAAGACAGACATTCTCTTTCATCTCTCTGCTAGACATGTAATTCTAGCTGGTCCTTCATTAGTACAGCTTTCATCAGTGTGAAGATAAAGCTGTGTTTAAGAAATTACTTAAGATTCGAGTTCAGTATGAATTTTGTTTCCTGTCTAAAAATGTGTTGCATTTTTCAAACTACGGAGTTTGATTGAACATGTCACAAAAAAATGTGTTTCTTCCGATTTTTTTTTTTTTTTTTTTCTTTTGGGGGGCTGTGATAGTGTTCTGCATGCCAGAGCCACTCTGAAACCCTTCAAATAGACATGGTGTCTGTCACAAAGAGTTATGAATTAGTGAAGGAAAGGCTGAGAGTAAATTGTGTTGGCAGAGGTGGTTGTACTATTACATAATTTATTGCAAGCAGTGTTTTGTAAAATTAATATAAAAATTAATGTAGTCTTTAAAGGTTTAAAGGGAAAAGATGGATTGAGTCAGATCCATTTTGTTTTGTTTCCTGGTTAGTGAATTCCAGCTGACAGCCTAGGAAACCCACACCTCATTACCATATTTTGAAACATCTGTTAAGGAAAATAGATCTGGTTGCCAGAATTCATCTTCCTTTCAGAAGTGCCAACTATGTGAACAGAATCATTATTGCTTAGGCAAGGAAGACCATGTTCAGCTTTGCTGTCATCAGCCACATTAAGGCTTTATTTGGTTCAGAACGTATGTAATTAATTGAGGGAAGCTATTCATACAATGTTATCATAATTACTGAAACATGAATATTTCTCCCTTGTATTTAATCTGAGAAATAATATTTGGGTATCAGCCATATTCATCTTAATTCCACGTTTTAACGGCTTGCTACCTGTTAATGTTACAATTACGACATCAGAGCTGCCGCTCTGTAAATGAGCTTCCATCAGAAACCAGATGCTGAAGTTGTGTTTTACGTGAAGGGAGATGGTGTCCTTCGGTCCATGGTTCTGGGCCAGTGGTTCACACACTGCTTGTAACAGCGTGCACCGTAACTACCCACCTCTCAAAATACCTCCTGCCGGAACCATACCTCCCTTAATTCTAGTCATTAAAGAATCCAGTAAGTCTTTTAAAAGGTACTTATTTAAGTCCTGTTACACAAAAGCAGTGAAATGTTAGCCCTTTATATTTGCACACTTTTTTTTTTTCTCCTTAGCCTTGCTTATTCCAAGTCTCTGTGGCCTTAACAGGGATTCAGTTATTGACATGTAGGTAAGTAGAAGATGATGAGGCTCTAGAGGACATCAGTTTTCTCTTTATTTCCTAGGGTAGATAGCTGTGTAAACACACTGTGTCCAAGTACCACTTTCCATTTCATTCTCTGGCTTCAGTTTCCTAATTAGAACAGTGTGCTCACAAGGAAAATGAAAAGCAAAACATTTAATGCAAGTTTCTCCTTATCTGCTAATGAGACAATGGCAACTGGGAACAAGGCAGAAAGCCACTACTGCATAACTGGCCAGCTCTCCTGTACTCATATACCTGCCTTACAGAGTCCCGGGATGGGTGACACAAGCTTGTGCTGTGAATGTGTTGCAGGGTTTTTTTGGGTAGCAGGGTGATGTGTGCTTTGAACTCATCTAAGTACAGGCTGCCACTCCATTAATACCATTGCTGATCATGCAACCTTGTGGTCAGTTAGATTCAGGGAGGGATCCAGCTGAAAAGTAAGATGGGGATGGGCTTAGTTTTCAGCTGGATCAGTCATTGATCAGACTCATCACACTGCTACACGTTAGCTGGTGCTGGCATGAGGAGAAGGGGAAGGAGGGTAAGGCATCAGTGCCTGAAATTTTACCTTGGTGACAGAAGCTTCATGGTAAATGAAGGTTAGATTTCAGATGTCCTTTTCATTTTCCTCCTTTATGTGTATGTATGCTTTTGTAATGCTTTTCTCTTTGCTATTTCCCCTTATACTTGCATCTCTTCCTTGCACTTCTTGATCAGTCAACTGTGCATCTGAGTGAATTTATCACATTAGCTCTGCACATATCTCTAGCCCCTGCTAGAGTTAGGGTACCTTTCTTTATACTGCATGTTAAATCCATGCCCAGATACATGGATTACTAGCCCTCTCCTGCCTTTTTTCCACCTGCTTAAAACCCTGCCACCTGTGCATGGGCATCACCTGCTCTGGAGCCCTCAAGCATTTCCAGGGTCAACACAGCAAGACAAGTCATGCCTTTACATGGTAATGGGAGTGTATTTGAAGGGGCGAAAGGAAATACGCCTTGAACTGATCTAACAGCTCCCCACCGCCACCAAGAGGGGAAGTCATTGCACTTCGTTCCATCATCTTCCCTGGTGGTCACACAGTTCTGTTCAATACCTTGGGTCAGCTCTGGTGCCTGTCCAGCCCCTCCTTGAAATGCTTCATTCCCCTGACCTGGGTGAGTCAGGAAACTCACCCAGCAAAGAGAAGGTAGATGGACCCAGTACAAGGAAAGAAGAGGAGTCACAGGGCTGGGTGTGGGATAGAGGATGGGAGGAGCAGGAGAGGAGAGATGGGAAGCAAGACCTTACACTTTTGGCAGCAGTTTGGTTTGAGTATCCTTATTGCCAGGCTGACCTCACTGCTGGGTTCCCATTTGGCAAATTATCAGCTGATTGCTGAAGCAATCAAGTGCGTGACATCTGTGTAGATTGGTACTGACTGTTAGCTCATAGCCAAGCCTAGCCTGCTCTGTAACTGTGCAAATATTGATGAGATGTTGTCCTATTGCTGTTAGGAAAGCTGGTGACACACGGAGTTGTCAGCAGTCCATGAAAAGGCCAACATAGTATAATCCCAAAGTCCCCTGCCCAAGCTCTTAGTGTCATCAGTAAAGTAGTTGCATTGCTCTTTCCTTGCCTTTCCACTTTTTTCCACTGCTGGCTGAATAATTGCTGCTCCTCTTAACTCAGGCAGTGTTCTGTCAGGTGAAGTCAGGTGAAGCACCTAAAGCAGCAAGTGTGGCAATCACAAAGTGGCTTTGTAACAGCAAGAGTGGCACTCATCAGTCACTTGTAAATTACTGTCCAAAGATCTACTCTGTGTGTGTGTGTACTCTGTCTTTGCTGTTCGGATCCAGAGGACCTGATACCACCACCACACTTTAAAAGAAGGTGCCTGTACCTGCAGACCAGGTGGGCCAAATCAAGGCCCCTGGCCTGATTTCAGTGTGCCGTGTCACCACATCCCCCGACCTGCTTTTCAAATCTCTATGTTTGAATTTCTGCGTCTTTGATTTCCATAACTAATCCAGGGGGAGGTTGCTAATTTCAGATTTGTTGTTTGTGTGCAAGCCAAACCTTCTGAATGGTTTAGTGACATGTTGTTATGCTGTGTCTTTAGGTGATGGTTTACAGTTGTTAAAAAAATTTATCCTTCATTTGTGATCCTCTTCTGAAGGCTTTCACCCCATGGTGCAAAAAAGGACCGGTAATTAACTGCTGCTCCAGCCACGTCAGGCACTACAGGAGAAGGACTCCCTCATAAGCACAAGTCTTATGAGGAGCGGCTGAGGGAACTGGGACTGTTCAGCCTGGAGAAAAGGAGGCTGAGGGGAGACCTCATCGCTCTCTACAACTACCTGAAAGGAAGTTGTAGCGAGGTGGGTGTTGGTCTTTTCTCCGAAGTAACAAGCGATAGGACGAGAGGAAATGGCCTCAAGTTGCGGCAGGGGAGGTTTAGATTGGATGTAAGGAAAAATTTCTTTACTGAAAGAGTGGTGAAACATTGGAACAGGCTGCCCAGGGAAGTGGTGGAGTCCCCATCCCTGGAGGTATTTAAAAGACGTGTAGATGAGGCGCTTAGGGACATGGTTTAGTGGGCCTGGTGGTGTTGGGTTGACGGTTGGACTCGATGATCTTAGAGGTCTTTTCCAACCTCAATGATTCTATGATTCTATGATTCTATGATTCTGGCTGCTTGGACAATTTCTCTGTATTCCTCCCAGGCTACCTGTCCTTGCTTCCACCCTCTGTAGGCTTCCTTTTTGTGTTTGAGTTTGTCCAGGACCTCCTTGTTCATCCATGCAGGCCTCCTGGCGTTTTTGCCTGACTTCCTCTTTGTTGGGATGCCTCGCTCCTGAGCTTGAAGGAGGTGATCCTTGACTATTACCCAGCTTTCTTGGGCCCCTCTTCCCTCCAGGTTTTTGTCCCATGGCACTCTACCAAGCAGATCCCTGGAGAGGCTAAAGTCTGCTCTCCTGAAGTCCAGGGTAGTGAGCTTGCTGTGCACCCTCCTCGGTGCCCTCAGGATCTTGAACTCCACCATTTCGTGGTCACTGCAGCCCAGGCTGCCCTTGAGCTTCACATTCCCCACCAGCCCCTCCTTCTTGGTGAGAACAAGGTCCAGCATAGCACCTCTCCTCGTTGGCTCCTCTACCACTTGGAGAAGAAAGTTATCATCAACGCATTCCAGGAACCTCCCAGATTGCTTATGCCCTGCCATGTTGTCCCTCCAACAGATATCGGGGTGGTTGAAGTCCCCCATGAGGACCAGGGCTTGTGAGCGTGAGGCTGCTCCTATCTGTCTATAGAGGGCCTCATCTGCTCGGTCTGCCTGGTCAGGTGGCCTGTAGCAGACCCCCACCATAATGTCACCTGTCCCTGCCTTCCCTTTAATCCTGACCCATAAGCTCTCGGTTGGCTCCTCATCCATCCCCAGGCAGAGCTCCATGCAATCCAGCTGGTCATTGACATAGAGGGCGACACCCCCTCCTCATCTCCCCTGCCTGTCCTTCCTAAAGAGCCTGTATCCCTCCATCCCAACACTCCAATCGTAGGAACCATCCCACCATGTCTCTGTGATGCCAATAATATCGTAGCCCTGCAGGCGTGTGCACATCTCCAACTCCTCTTGTTTATTCCCCATGCTACGTGCGTTTGCATAGAGGCATTTAAGTTGGGCCCCCGATGAAGCTGTCTTACTGGCTGGAGTTCCTTTGTGCTGCTCTTCAGGCGCTCTCCTGCTGACCTGTGTTCCTTCTCCAGGTTTGGGGCATCTATTGCTGGCCCTGGCATCAAACTGGTAGGAGTGGGATGGATTGAGGTTCCCCTCCCCCGGCATCTCTAGTTTAAAGCCCTCTTCACCAGCTTGGCGAGCCTATGACCGACAATGCTCTTCCCCTCCTCTGACAGATGGACCCCGTCAGCCCCCAGTAGACCAGGTTTCTCAAAGCGAGTCCCATGGTCTAAGTAGCTGAACCCCTGGCTGTGGCACCAGTCCTGTAACCATGTGTTGATTCGCCAGATTCAACTGGCCCTTTCAAACCCTTCCCTTTGACCGGCAGGATTGATGAAAAAACTACCTGCGCTCCCGAGTCCCTTACCGCTGCTCCCAGGGCTCTGCAGTCCTTCTTGATAGTCCTCAGACTGCTCCTGGCTGTGTCACTGGTGCCCACGACACCTCCCTACATCAACGTAGTCCTGGGGACTGGGACTGGTGGTAATTGTTGTTGCTGTCTTTTGGACTTTTTTTTGTTTTCTTGGAAGAAAATCCTCGTTTTCATGATCTCTGCCTCTGCGTCCCAGTCTCGCCTTTGAGAACTTTCTCTGTCTTTCCCTGTGCAAGTCTCAGGAACATGTTGCATGCAGAGCATACTTAGCTGGCATGCTTAGCATGCTCCCATTCACCAGGAGTCAGGAAAAAAAGGGCTTATATGCAACACCCCAACCTATCTTGGACATATACTTTGCACCTATAGGTAAGGCGGCAAATTTTGCCTAAGATGAAGTTTTCCCTCCCTATCACGGCTACCATTTAATTTCTTGGAGGCTGAACTTCCTGGGAAATTCCCCCTGATGCTTCTGTTCTTACTTGGATCTCAGACAAAAGTTTGGAAGTAAAATGTTGTCGCTACTTTTTATTTGTCCCCCATTTCACATTCACGTTACCTCTCCCTCCCCTCTTTTTGCTTCTCTTTCTAAAGGTTGAGAGTGTCTAAAGTAATTTATGCTCCTGCATTTTGAATTTTTCTGAACTCTTTGTAATGTGATTGCCAAATGTTTTTGTGACTGAAAGAACCTACAGAGAACCCAAGGGTATAATATAAAACACTCCGAGTGACTTGAAACCAGGAAAGAGTTGGGTTGAACTTACCATCAAGATTTGGCCTTTCTGTAATTTTATGGGTCTATGAAGGTCTACTGGGAGAGAAACTTTTTTTTTTTTTAAATTCTGTTTGTAATACAGTCAGCACACTAGGGTGCAAGTCCATTCCTGAATATACTGCAGCTCAAATAATAATAACCTGTATTTCTATGTGTCCAACCTGCGAGTTACCTGCTTGAAAAATAGAATGTCATTCAGCAGCAGAGTGGGTTGTATATGTGTGTGAGTAATAAAAAGAAAAATTTTCCTCGGAGCCCGTCCATTGTTTGTTCCCTCTCCCTCAGTTAACCCCTCCTTCACCTTCCTTACTTCTTATTTTGTTTGAGTTATCTGAGGGTGCAATATGTATTTTAAGGAGTAATGCTTTCAGAGGCATGTGGGGTTATCTGAGGGCAAGGGCTTTACATATGAAAATACAGTGCTACTAATAAAATTGTCTGAGTTTGTGTTAATCAGCTGCCATGAGCTATTAAATTCACTTAAAAAAAAAAAATCTATTCCTCCCTCCCTCAGACTGAAAACAGGAGGGGGTTGAATTCTTAGCAGTGGCAAAGGAGAATTTCTCTGTGTTAATTTTCATTACCTGCTTAATTACTACTACTTTCTGAAATCATATTTTATCAGTAAGTATTTGTCTGTCCTGTGCAATAAAAGCCACATGATTTTACAATACTGTAGGGCACCCTGTGGTAAACTATGTCAATGAACATACCATAGCTATGTCTATACATTTCCTCCAGTGGAAGTGAATGGGACTATTTTACTGTCTCCCTCACTGTTTGTGGAGCCTCAAGGAGTGGGCTTCTGTACGGTGGAGCAAAGCAGTGGGCCAGACTACTTTCTTTGGGTATAAGATTTGGCTTTAAATCAAAATACATACAGTTTCTGCTGACATGTTGAGAGTTGGATTGGAGCGAGATCCCAGAGGCCTGCAGTAAAAGAAAATTTTGCCACTAGTTTCTTGGGAGCAAGATTTGCTCTTTGGTAAAGAAAGCAGAGCTGTGCTAAGATTACTTATCTAATCTCTGCAAAATGTTACTGTCCAAGGGATGCTTCGGGGTGTCTCACACCTTGTCTAAGCTCCATGGACCCTCTAAATTTGGATGCTCGAGCTTTTAGTATGTCTGAGACTATTAAAATTCAGCAGTATGTACTGTGTGACAGAACAATATAAATGTGTTGTAAAGTAATCTTTATTCTTTCTCTGGGGAAGTTTTCAGATAGCTTTGGGTTCAGAGGGATGGGCTGTGCTGGATTAAGCTACAGCAATAAGGACATTACTGCTTCCAGATGTCCATACACCGAGCCATGAGAGACCAGCAGGTATGTGGTGGTGAGGCAGAAGAGAGTGCTGTTCTCCTCAGCATCCTGCTGAGGACTGGTTAAACCTTGCAGCTAAATCCAACAGACTGAGGATAGTTTAAACTAATGCACTGAACTTGTGAACTTCAGTGTCCAGAGTGCCATTGCTTTTTTTGCATGTTTTTTCTGCTGTCCTTGCTGCGGAGATAGTAATTGCTAAGAGGGTGGATGTCCAAGAATGTAATATCTGAAGCTTCAGCCCTTTAATCCGACAGAATAAGTCTGTGGGAACACTGCAGGAGATCAGATCCACAGTTTAGGAGCACTAGTAGACTTGTTTCTTCTGCTCATAAGATCATGTCTAAATGTTTATATCCCTTTTGGGTATGTTTGTTGTTGTTTTAATTTTCACACTGGATATATAATTTAGTGTGCAACTTTTTATGATTGCTTTCTCTTAGAACACATTCAGTGTATTTGCTATGAATACAAATGTACAATGCAGAAAATAAGTGCTGTAGTAGACAAAACCTATCTATCATTATTTATTCACTCAGCAAAGCTCTAAAAACCATTTACTACATAATAGACCAAAGTTATTCCTTTTGTTCCACCATTTATTTTAACTGAGTTATACCAGGGGTAAATGTGAACCAATAAATCTGTGTAATAGCTCCTCACTTGCTAAGATGTAACATGATTCTAAAATTATTCAGATGTGTTTTGGTTGATGATACAGGACTTTTCTGTCTTTTACTGTGATTCTTTCATAATTGTCAGATCACGCTTTGTTTAGTTTCATGGAGCCAAATAACAATGGGTTTTATGTTACTGGTTCCATTGTTGTTACATATCTTTTTATGGTTACTGGCTTGCTCATTAATACAAGATAAAATAAACCATGAAACTACAGGAACACCTATACCAAAGATTATATCAGAAATGGAGAGGAGCAAAACCTTGAAGTAAGACATCCTTCTCCACTCGAATGCATTTACAGCTCTGATCAGACTCGGAGAGGGAGCTGTGTAGCACAGCTGTTGCCCAAAGAAACCTTACTTCATCACTGTGTGTACTCCCGGAATATCCAAGGTATCTGCCACTGAGATGGGGTTAGTACATGATGGCAACCGTTTAGAGAGAAGGATTGAGGAGTATGCAATCATTAACATAACAGAGACTGTAGAAGAGCTTGTGATGCCACTTCATATTGTCTCTGTTTAGTGGAAAAATCAGAAAGGGGATCTATGCCAATGTGTTTGCAAATCCTGGCTGCAGTACATCCCATTCTTTTAGAGCCAGCTAAACACCAGCCGTGTGCGTGCAAGATGCTATGGTTGTTCTTCCTTCCCCACTTGCTGGGAAGTGGAGATCCCTAATTTTATCTTCACCCCATGCAGGAAATCAAGGCTACCTTCCTTTTACCCCACTAGAAAATTCTGCCAGTGTTCCTGATCCTTACAGACACCGTCCTTGGCATACTCTTTTTGTCTGAATTCTTGCCTTTGGTAATAGACGCTCCATGAAGCTGGAGTGGCAGGTGGTAATCCAACAAAAATAAACAAACAAACAAACAACCCCCCCCAAAACACCACTCAATAAGAGAGGCAGACAAACTTTTCCTGTGGGAAATTCTCCCTTACACAAGTTTTTCAGCATTTCTTTGGAAGACAGAAATGGCTGGTAGTCTGTCAGGTACTGACTGAAATATTTAACTTAATTTTTGTAGGCACCCACCAGTTAGTTCACTGAGGGTTGTCTTATTATAATTTTATTACTCTGTGTATGGTACTTAGCTTAATAAGTTAGGAGGGGTTTTTTTTACAGAGTATTTTATTCAGAGACAAAGCCTCTTTCAGTGGTGAGTCTGCCCACTCAACTTTTGTGAAAGTTGTATGTGAATAAACTTAAGCTGAACTGCCTGATCTAATACAGAGCGTAGTGCTAACAGTGTTATGTGAACACCGGCCCAAATACAGAGATCCCTCTGACTTGATAGTCCCTGGTGTTACTTTAAACTTTCCAAACCATTGGACCTCAGGACCTATTAGGCAGCCCTTTTGAGTACATGAAATTACAATGGGTTATGGAATCAAAGCCCAGATAGTCCGAAAAGCAGAAGTCAGCATAAATCTGACATACCCAAGCCTTCAGACTATACTTCAAGGTATAACCTTACCATAGATAATAAAATCTTACCAGGAATAAATGGGGCCCCTTACTTCTTTTTTTCCCCATTGTCAATATGAAATTCTGATGATAGTCACTTTATTGCTCTGCATGAAGCTTTATATATTATTTAACTAGTATGAAAGATTTCCATCTATTCAGCTACGTGGGCAGCTTTCATATGATAAAGTTTTATTCTGGCAGGGGAGTATTGTCAAGCTTTACTTTGGTTAAGTACGTTAAAGAAATTCTATAATCTATGTGAGTCTGCATTGTAAAATTCTGGTTTGCTGCCTGGATATTATTTCCACTAAGGCTATCAATGCAAGAAACTTTTTCAGTAATCTTTAGCACATGTTTGCTATGTAAATCAAATTATAAGTAGAAGATAAACTCTTGCTAGGGCTTCTGAAAATGTAAGTGTGAAATGGATTTAAAATCAATATTAAGACTAATTTACAGAGTGAAGAACTTTGCTGCCTTACAAAATCCTGTATATACAGCTGTAAATCTCCAGTTCATAGCACATTCTGTTTTGGTGTCCTTGCCACTAAAATCATTTCATTATGTATAGGCACTACTATAAATATTCCTTTGCTTTACTAGCATACATTTTATGCTGTTAAAACTAACATCAAGTATTAATAAAAGATTGAAGTGAGATCAGTTTTCTGACAGACGGATACTGGAGAGAAAGGACTTGTTACGTGTCATCCTACTATCGATAGTTGTCACGGCACCTATTACTTTGGGGGTTTGGGCAGGGGAAGTGAACATAAAATATTTTCAGCCCCGACACTTCAGGTGTGTTATTGTCTCTTGGGAGAATCAGTAGCATACGATTTCCCAATCTTTATTATGGTAAGGTAACACTCTGAGGCACTATCACAGTGGAAATGATAAGCAGGAAACACTATTTCAGGAAACAAAGAGCTCTGACTACTTTCCCATAAGTTTCTAGGAGGCAGAACTGTTCACCCTTTTAAAATCCTATACCACGCTCTGGAAAGAAAACACTGATAATGGGTCAGAATAACTCATTTTCGTTCTGTTGAGCTCAGGATTCAGATTTGCCTTGACTGCAGTGACAACTGCAGTGTAACTCTTGTTACATTTCACCAGATAGGCAGTCTTTTTCTGAAAGATTGAGGAGTTCAAAGACCTCTGCTCCATTCTTTAATGTTGTGGTAGTTGCTTTGGAGGGCATGGTGGGACAGCTTAATACTTCTCAAGTTGGCTAGAGCTATGGATAAAATAGATTTGGTATGTCATGAGTCCTTTTGCACTCTTTCACTCATTCTCTTCCAAAGTTACTGATAGTTCACGAATCTGATACCTCTTTTCAGGATAGTCCCGTTGTCACCAAGATCCTTGCATACTTTGAGATGGACTGTGCTTACCTCCATCGGATTGTGATCCCTCTCAGCATTGACCATGCTACACCTGCTTTTCCATTATTCACTTTTCCACTTCCTCAAATTAGTCACATAGCTTCATGGCTACTTCTGCTCTGTGTTGTCTTCAGCCCTGTTCTCGACCACCTCATTTCCTGGTTTCTCGACTGTGTCCTCGGACTTCTCTTTGTAGGCAGTTCTAGTAGTGCCTACTGCTTCTTTCTGCTGAGCCCTCACTGATCGTGCCTCTGAACTTCTGGTAACACAATATTATCAGACACTCCAGTGCAGGTCTTTGTTTTCCCACATGTGATTAAGGGTCAAACTTTACTCTTTAAATGATTGCCAAGAAGTAAGGAGAACAATGATGAGTCAGAAGCTCTATAAAACCAGCAGCATAGTAAAGTTTAACTGTTCAATGAATTAGAATAATAGGAACAATCATAAAGCCTTTAGTGCAAGAATGGTCTTTTTGTTTATAAACACCTGCCACAGTGGGATCTCCCATTTCATGACTGTAGTGCTTGGGCTTTTTCTCACTAAAAATAATAATTTATGAAAATAACACAAGCACTCAAGCTGAAGACTGAGAGTCCATGGAGAAATTGCATTCAGAGAAAGAATCTTAGCTAGATAACACTCCCATCTTGTTTTTCTTCTTCTCATTTGACATTCTTTTTTGGATTTTATTGGGATGAAATAAGAGAATAGGTAAAGTTCAGAAAGTTATTGCTGTATTTCTGAAATAGATGCTTATGTGTTGCTGTAGAATCTGTTTAGAGACCTGGATTATGGAAATCTGCAGCACTGGCCAATGAATTGAGACTTGGCAGAGTCTCCGATTTTTCTGTAAGTGTTGGCCACGTAGCATAAAGTTAGCTTCCGTACATATCCCTCTATTTAATAAAACAGAATGAGCAATGGCAAAAATACTTCAAGAATGAGCTACACTACAGGTCATACTGATGACAACCACTTTGAACAGTGGTGATGCTACACTGACTGCACTCCAGTTTCATTTTCTTCCCTGTGCTTTTCTAGAATAGGAATGAAAACTGTTTTTAAGGAGCATAGCAGACATGTCTAAAGGAAGTTTTAACATTTCCCCAAGAACTCCTAATTTTACTGAGAAAGTGGAAAGAAGAAAGGGAGGAAGAAAACACTTCAAAATAATAAAGCACATTTTAAAAGTTTAGTTTTGCCTCAGAAGAAATATCACAGGCAGCAATAACTAAAAGAGTTTGACTAACACAGCATTAATCAATGTAAAAGGAGACAGAAAGAAAACATCCAAAGAGAGAAATAAACTTAAGATCAAATATATCATTAGTCTTCTCAGTTCTTGGAAGAGTCTCAAAGGCAATATTTTCTTCAAGAATTACTGGGAAAATGTAATGGAACATGTAGTCTTTTTAACCTTACTTCAGGCTTTTTGATGTCAAAATCTGATAGTGTTGTGTCAGAAGCATCTATTACAGGCTTATCCCCTTCAGTTCATGACTCCTGGGCGTCAAATTTTATGTAATTCTATTTATTATCAATATCAGCAGCAGAAGCAATATTCAAAGACAGCATACTGTTGTAACTCTGCCTTCCCAAACTTCAGGTGTGCACTTAGTAAAACTTTTTGAGAACTACACACGTGATTTTTCCAGGGTCTGAATGAAGAGTATTGTAAAGGGGGTATTGGAGATGGTGAAGAAGTAAGAAGTAAATATATATATATACACATATGTTGAAATTCTTGAGATAGATCGACCTCTGAATTTTGCCTAATTTACTTCTGCTGTAAGTTTTCTGTTCAGTGTCTTAACGGTTCTCTTTTATTGGTACGTTTGTGGGTGTATTACTGGCAAGCAGCTATAGATGGAAATCCATAATCGTATGAATGCTCAGGAAGCAGCTAAAGGCTGGAGCAGCTACAGGCCTGGAAAATGGCCTTTACAATTGCAAGGGAAGCAAGATGAGCAAAGGGGAAAGTAATCATCTCTCATCTGACCAACAAAATACAGACAGACATACTTGAAGAAAAATTCTTTCTGGGTTTGAAACAGACGCAATAGCATCTAATGCAGACTAGGAACAATTTCTATGAATTTAATTTAATTGTACTGTCTAATAAGATAATTTGAAAGACAAAACTAGCTGGCACCTATGAAGCAGAAGGGTGAAGTGACAGTGGTTATCCTTTGCAGAAGGGACAAACAGACAAGCGTGTGTCACTTACAGAACAGCATGCGTTAACGAGATCTGGATATGGGAAAATTTGTACTGCGCTGTAAAAGACGTGCTCCTTATACAGGTATACTCATTCCCCGGTATTTTGCAGGCTTGTCTCTTGGAGCTGTATCCTAGGTCTTCCTAGAGGATCAGAACTAAGTCAGAACTGGAGCTCTGTGATGGTGGTGTGGTGTTGCTGTCCTCTATCGATTTGCCTTCCTTCTGGTGTGTAGAGATAGTTTATTTTTGCACACACATTTTATTTGAAGGCAAGTTAGAGAGTGAATAATAAGCACTTTCTAGTTGGGAACGCTGATATAAGGTGAATGAGAGCACGGAGTCCTTTCCATCCCCATACTGTATGAAGTATTTACAGCAGTCAGTTTATGTAACTTAAAGCATCTTAAATTCATATACAATCTCATTCAGAAGCTGTAGTCTGTACAGATTAATCGACATAAAACTGGTCACAAACTGCTCTACCTCTTGCAAGACAGTCTCCATATGCTACTTACATGAAGGGACTTCACATTTTTCATTGATATTTTACAGTCTTCCTTGTTCTCCCATAGAGAAGATCTTAATTTTGTAGCTGTGGACAGTTGTGTGAATCTTTCATTTTAAAAATAATTACTGGTTTTAAAAGACTAGTAAATCATATTAAAACACACACACACAAAAGCACAAAGAGCAAAGAGCATTGAATATTTTTCACACTGACTATAAGCTAACTGCAACTATGAAGCGTGTCTACCTGACAGACCCAAGCACCTGGTGTGATCTGCCGGTGCTTCTGGCAGGCCCTCCAGGTTTCATTCTGGTGTAAACTGGATTGTGATTAGTGTAAGGAGGCAAAAGCATATACAGAGATCTGTTCTAAATTTGTTTGACCTTGACCCGCAAACTAGTCATGACTAATAGAGAAAATCCTCTTTACCATTGAGCATATATGGCAAGTGAAGAGTTAAGCAGAACATACATTTTTAGAAACCTTTTCTCGTGTCATCTTGGATTAGTACAGGTTTTTATGTCTGTTTGGACAACTAAATCTGGGAAGGCCACTCAGCAAAAGCACATAACTTTTTGCACAAGGTTTTGTGGGAGAGGCAGCTTCACATTAAAGTGATATATTATCATTTTGTAGGAGAAGTTTTGTGATTACATTTGAGTTTCCCAGCCACTGTAACTCCTCAACTTTCCCGAAAGGTGAGATGAAGGAAAGAGAATTTCACCCTTTAGCATAAGCATGATTTGGTCATATGGGTTATGTCTACATTAGCCTTTTAGTTTGCATCAGGAGGGCACTTTTGATGCAAGTCTCCCACCTATGCCTACAGGCTGTGCTTTGATTTGCAATGTGGAGCTGCCTCCAAACATGTGAGCTGCTTTCCTTTGGGAGGAAACTAAGCTGGAAGATTTGCTCCAGAGGTGTGGTGTACATAATATGTTCCAATTCTAAACAAGCATTTGGTCAGTGGAGTCAGATCAGGGCTAGTCTGAATTAAATAGCTGCAAAATGGGAACAATGCAGATGTGTGATCTCCAGTTACAAGTGTTTTGCTCCATGGAGCTGCTTTTGCTGGTGAGCACAGCTGGCTAAGAGAGGGATAGCCCTTGTGATCTCAGGTGCGCAGGATATTCATGTGGGCAGAGGTTCCCCTGACTTCCATCTAAGTAATAGAAAATAATGTATGGGTCATATGATGGTATATGCTGGGGCAAAGGTAGAGCATTAAAAGATGTGTATAACCTAAGGAAGAGCAAGGAAGATTTACAGTATGGATAGTTCGAGGTACATTTTTAAAACACCAATATGTGCTGTAGGAAGCTGCCTGTCCTGGTTTGACATAGATGAATCATTCCAAGCACTGGAGGCATCTGCAGACACCTAATCCTGGATAGTCAGTTCAGCAGAATTAAGAGCTAGTTATTAAGTTTAATCACCAATGTTTATAGAGCAGATTAGTGCTCTTGGGTACCACTGATGTAGATATCTGATATACCACCAGTGACGTACCAAGTGAGAACTTGATTTCTCAAGGCACATTATGTAATTAGTTCATATTTTTTACTGGGTGTTTTTTTACTGTAATGTCTTCATATCAGCTGCAAAATCTGTAATGTAATTTTCACAGATAAATTATCAGAGAGTGCAGAAATTCTGCCGTGCTAATTAAGTGTAAGAAATGTACTCACTGCATTTGTGAATATGCATATCATTTCATATGAGGTTGCTTGCAAATGTATTAAAGGAGTTTATATTGGTAAGTATGTAATCATATTTTGGAAAATTTACAGTTGTTCTTACTATGTTCTTGTGTTTCTTTTTCTGTAAACATGTGTGGATGCATTACACATGTATGGAATAAATTATTTATTCATATGAGGATAAATTCTGCTACTCCCTCAAGCCTCCAACTAGGAGCATATTGCAAAGGTAGTTCACCAAAATCAGACGAATTACTCATAGATTTGATGCCCTGGTTCTTCTTTGGTCTGTTAGCTTGCTCAGCCCTTCCTCCCACCCGTTCTGCAGGTGGTAGTGGGGAGGGGTACCGAGTCAGCTTGTGGTCTCCTGCACAGCCCGCCATGCAGATGCCTCAGCAAAGGGGAGTCTTGGGCATCTTCTCTACCTTTCTGCTTTTGGCATAGACCAGGCCAGGAGAGAAAACAAAAGTTTCTCTTTGCAGCTTCTTACAGATAAAGAGGCTTTATTCATCCTAACGGGCAACTTTGTTGTTGTTAAACAATCCAGTCCAGTTACCTGAAAATGTCCAGAGTTGCTGCTTCCATCCTTGTGCTGCAATGCAGATGTACAGTGTGGACACCACATGGCCTGTGCCCACCTCTTTCTGTGCTTTATTTGGAGAGGGGAAAGGTTGTGGCAGGGCTGAAGGGTAGCCTGTTATGAAGTGGTCTCTGACAAATCCCCTTGGGCTTGACCTCCAAGATGAATGCAATCATGTAGCTTATTTACTCTGAGTTAATAGAGTCAGTGTTTAACATTCGTTATATTTGATTAATGAAGGTTTTGCTGTTCCTTTGCTGAAGGAAAGGACAGATGTGTTTGTGGTCCACTGCTTCCACTTAAACAAACACGAAATCGAGTTTCAAATCTTATTCAAGGACGTACTGCATCAAGGGAACAATATATAGCCTTCAGTCTGAAATCAGCTGTCAGAAGCAGAAAGTACTATGTTTTTTTAATCATAGGTGAGAGAGTAGCTGTCCTTGAACATCTAACTTTCCATACCGTTGAACACTGCCCAGTGTTCAAAGCCAGTGGGAAGAAGCAACAGCCCTGGAAACCCAAGTTTGGTTCAGCCTTTGTATTCTTCATGTTCATCAGCATAATATACCACATCCCCTGCTTCAAGTTCCCTTTCAGGTGCTCAGTGCCCACAGCAGACGCTGTCTAATCTGAATTATAGCTACCCTCTCATGTTTAGTTTGATATGCAGTACTGACTCTCAGACACTGCATGTAATTTACTGCCATTTACAGCAGCTCAGGTCCTGTATACCAAACATGCAAATGTATTAGTTTATTCTTGCCTTCATCTGCTTTATTTACTGATTTATTATTATTATTGTTATTTTCCACTGACTCCTGCAAAGTGTCCACATTAGGGATAGGATAACCATTTAAGTCTTTAAAACTGAGACTGCTTTATATTGTATTAGCCATCTTCAATTAGATGCCGGTACTCTCTACATTCTCTAACTATCATTCTCTAACTATCCACTGTTGCTGTTAGTGCATTGCTTGCTTTTGAATTAGAGACAGGACACACTTCAGTCACTGTCTGTATATCTATCCACTTGCCATAAGCACAGAACTGGTCTTGTGACACTCAGGCTCATTTGCCCATTCAGGACAAAATCAGAGCAAGAATGGCACAGTTGCTTACCATGAGATTGACTTAGAAAGAAAGAAATTTGATTTGAAACAATAACATGCGGTTTTGTTTGTGAAAGAACATCAGGTTGATGATGAAGTATTTTAATAAACATGAAGCATATCTCAAAAGCAAAATCTCTTTTTTATCAGACATGTCCCATGTGTAGAAGCTTAGTATTGTAATAAAATGAGTAGAAATATGCAGTCATTCATGTTGCTAGTAGGCAGGTGTCCCCACTGGCCACACTTTAAAATCGTACACCAGTGCCCTCTCATATTTGTAGCTCATCTAGTAAATACAGAGATTGTCACTAAAGTAGCAGCTTCAGCACTTTTGTTTAATTTGTTAGCTCTAATGCAAGCTCCTTGAACTGCAGAAATTCTAACATTATTTACAAGAAAATAGGCAGTATCCACGATAGTGCCACCACTGCTGACTCTTCAGCTGATGGTGCACATAACAAAACATTTTTACATAAATGTTTTCCAGCACAGAGACTCTAGGGCTAGATGTGCTGCGCTAGGAAATGTGTGCATTACTGCTGCTGAAAAGATTTAACTGCAAGTGAAATTGCTTGCAATTTTTCAGGTATTGCTCCTAAGGAAAACTTGAAAAATAGTGGAAGGATGACTTCATGCAGGCTTGTGCTGGATGGAGGGACTTACTTTCTCTGCATAGATAGCCTACTAGTTTCTCTGGATAGTCAAGGCCCTACAATGGTGTTCATTTCTCATGTGCATCTAGAGATGTGTCCTGGTTTTGGCAGGGATAGAGTTAATTTCCTTCCCAGTAGCTGGTACAGCACTGTGTTTTGGATTTAGGATGAGAACAAAGTTGATAACACACCGGTGTTTTAGTTGTTGCTAGGTAATGCTTACACTAGCCAAGGACTTTTTAGTTTTCCATGCTCTACTGACTGAGAAGGCTGGAGGTGCACAAGAAGCTGGGAGGGGGCACAGCCAGGACAGCTGACCCCAACTGGCCCAAGGGACATTCCACACCATGTGACGTCATGCTCAGTACATAAACTGGGGAAAGCTGGCTGGGGGGGCCGCTGCTCGGGGACTGGCTGGGCATAGGTCGGCAGGTGGTGAGCAACTGCACTGTGCATCACTTGTTTTGTGTATTATTATTATTATCATATTATTATTATTATTACCATTTTATTTCAATTATTAAACTGTTTTTATCTCAACCCACGAGTTTTTCTCACTTGTGCTCTTCCAATTCTCTCCCCCATCCCACCGGGGGGGGGGGAGTGAGCGACCGGCTGTGTGGTGCTCAGTTTCCGACTGAGTTTAAACCACGACAGTCCTTTTTGGCGCCCAACGTGGGGCTCGAAGGGTTTGAGATAATAACAGGTTAACCGGAGCGTATTAAAGAACGTATATCTGTTAGTAGTTGTGGGTCACAATGTTCGTTTCTCTGTTCTCGATATTGATTTGTATAATCTGCATCGTGCTCTTTTTTCTGCTGTACATATTAAAGATTGGTGTTAGGTTTTGCAGTTTGCTGTGGTCTGCAGTGATTGGTGATGTCTTGCTTGTGAGGTTTGTTTTTAGAACATTGACCTTGACGTTGGCGTGGTATGTAAGTTTCTCAATGAAGCCGTTACTGTACCACAGATACCATTTCATGGAGAAAACTAGCAATTACAGTGATTTTTCTAGAGTTTTTTTACAGAGGAAATACAGAATGGCAGTGTCACTACCTTCTTCTATGATGTTTCCTCCTTCATTACAGTAAATTTTCAGTATTTTGAACATCCTTGGGCAGTTAAGATACTTCTATTAATACTTCTTGGGAATACTGTTTCGGTTTTGTCTAAAGTTGGTAAGCAATTTAAGAATATCATCCAGAGATCTGCCCCAAGGCTGAATAATTATGAGTGGCAGGGTGTGTGGGACAAGATGGGCAAGTACCTAGGCCAATGGGCACCCCCAGTGTTTTGGAACTTCACCCCTGAGCAAGTGCAGAATCCTGAAAAGTTAGTAGAATATTTGGACGAAGTATGCTGTCACCCTGGCAACTCCAGAGAGATGCAGCTCATTGCAACGTGCTGGGGCCTGGCCCATGCCTACCGAGCCCTGTTCAACACCATTCAGTGCCCTCAAAGGGAAGGGAAGGTCTCTGGCTCTGACAGTAAAATGACACGCACTGTGGCCACTCAAACCCGGGCAACGCGCCCTGCGGCCACTCCGACCCCGGCAACAGGCCCTGCGGCCACTCAGACCCCAGCAACATGCACTGCAGCTACTCAGACGCCGGCAACAGGCCCTGCGGCCACTCAGACTCCGGTGACATGCACTTGCACAGCGGTCACTCCAACCCCGGCAACAGGCCCTGTGGCTGAACCAAAGAACCAGCCTGTGCCGGTATCAGTCGCCCCTGTACACAAGAAGAAATCTTGGAAGCGGAAGTCGGCTCGTTTAGTAAGGGAGGAAGAAGCTTCTTCTAAAAGGGAACCGGAGGAAGAACTGTATGACTACCCTGGAGAAGGGCCATCATGAGAACAGGAGGAGGAGAGACGGCCGTTGATCAGGGAGGAGGAAGAGGAAGAACTCATAAACGAGGCAGTGACCACCCGATCTCTATCCCTGAGTGAGCTGCGAGATATACGGAAAGATTTCAGCCGTCGTCCAGGTGAGCATATTGTCACCTGGCTGCTCTGATGCTGGGATAATGGGGCCAGTAGCCTGGAATTAGAGGGTAGGGAAGCCAAGCAGCTGGGATCCCTTTCTAGGGAAGGGGGCATTGACAAAGTAATTGGAAAAGGGACACGAGTCCTCAGCCTTTGGAGGCGACTCTTGTCAAGCGTGAAGGAAAGGTATCCCTTTAAGGAAGATGTCGCCCAAGCAAATGGGCCACCATGGAGAAGGGTATCCAGTTTCTGAGAGAATTAGCTGTGCTGGAGGTGATTTATGGTGACCTGAGCAATGAACAACTATCCGAAGATCCAGATGAAGTCAAGCGCACACAACCCATGTGGCGGAATTTTGTAAGGAGCTCACCATCGTCATACGCCAATTCATTTGCAGTGATGACCTGGAAAGATGGAGAGGAACAAACAGTGGATGAATTGGCTAGTCAACTCCGGCAATACGAGGAAAGTCTCTCTTCCTCCCTTGTCTCGGCTGTGGAAAAACTGTCCCGGGAGATCCAGCAACTCGAAGAGGATAGGTCCTACTCCCCACCTGTACAGACCAGTATCTCGGCTATTAGTAGTCCGTGTTCTTTTGCTCAAGAGAGAGGATATAAAGGGTACACACCACGGGGCACCCTATGGTTTTACCTGCATGACCACGGAGAGGACATGAGGAAGTGGGATGGGAAACCTACTGCAGTCCTAGGGACACGGGTACATGAATTGCAAGGGAAAACAATCACAGAAAGAGGTTCTTCCAGGAAAATTGCTGCTCCAGTTTCCAGCAGGCAGTTCCCCAGAGAGAGTAGAAGGGCTGATCTTACTCCTGATGTTAATGAAGAAACTTCTGACTCATATGTACAAGAAGTGAGAAATAAGTACTGTGATGAGGATTAGAGGGACCCTGCCTCCAGCCAGGGGGAGGAAAGGGACAACCGGGTTTACTGGACTGTGTGGATTCGGTGGCCTGGCACGTCAGACCCACAGAAGTATAAGGCTCTGGTAGACACCGGTGCACAATGTACCCTAATGCCATCAAGCTATATAGGGGCAGAACCCATCTGTATTTCTGGGGTGACGGGGGGATCCCAACAGCTAGCTGTATTGGAAGCCGAAGTGAGTCTAACTGGGAATGAGTGGCAGAAGCACCCCATTGTGACTGGCCCAGATGCTCCGTGCATCCTTGGCATAGACTACCTCAGGAAAGGGTATTTCAAAGACCCAAAAGGGTACCGGTGGGTTTTTGGTATAGCTGCCTTGGAGATGGAGGAAATTAAACAGCTGTCCACCTTGCCTGGTCTCTTGGAGGACCCCTCTGTTGTGGGGTTGCTGAAGGTCGAAGACCAACAGGTGCCAATCACTGCCACCACGGTGCACCGGCGGCAATATCGCACCAACCGAGACTCCCTGATTCCCATTCATGAGCTGATTCGTCGACTGGAGAGCCAAGGAGTGATCAGCAAGACCCGCTCACCCTTCAACAGTCCCATATGGCCAGTGCGGAAGTCTAATGGAGAGTGGAGACTAACAGTAGACTATCGTGGCCTAAATGAAGTCACGCCACCGCTGAGTGCTGCTGTGCCGGACATGCTAGAACTTCAATACGAACTGGAGTCAAAAGCAGCCAAGTGGTATGCTGCAAGTGACATCGCTAATGCATTCTTCTCAATCCCTTTGGCAGCAGAGTGCAGGCCACAGTTTGCTTTCACTTGGAGGGATGTCCAGTACACCTGGAACCGACTGCCCCAGGGGTGGAAACACAGCCCCACCATTTGCCATGGACTGATCCAGACTGCACTGGAACAGGGTGAGGCTCCAGAAAACCTGCAATACATTGATGACGTCATTGTGTGGGGCAACACAGCAGAAGTAGTTTTTGAAAAAAGGAAGGAAATAGTCCAAATCCTGCTGAAGGCCTGTTTTGCCATAAAACAAAGTAAGGTCGAGGGACCTGCACAGGAGATCCAATTTTTAGGAATAAAATGGCAAGATGGACGTCATCAGATCCCAATGGATGTGGTCAACAAAATAACAGCTATGCCTCCACCAACTAGCAAAAAGGAAACACAAGCTTTCTTAGGCGTCGTGGGTTTTTGGAGAATGCACATTCCAAATTACAGTCTGATTGTAAACCCTCTCTATCAAGTGACCCGAAAGAAGAACGATTTCAAATGGGGCCCTGAGCAACGACAAGCTTTTGAACAAATTAAAGAGGAGATAGTTCATGCAGTAGCCCTGGGGCCAGTCCGGGCAGGGCAAGAGGTAAAAAATGTGCTCTACACCACAGCCGGGGAGAACGGCCCTACCTGGAGCCTCTGGCAGAAAGCACCAGGGGAGACTCGAGGCCAACCCCTAGGGTTTTGGATTCGGGAATACAGAGGATCCGAGGCCCACTATACTCCAACTGAAAAAGAGATATTGGCAGCATATGAAGGGGTTCAAGCTGCTTCAGAAGTGATCGGCACTGAAGCACAGCTCCTCCTGGCACCCCGACTGCCGGTGCTGGGCTGGATGTTCAGAGGGAGGGTCCCCTGTACACATCACGCAACTGATGCTACGTGGAGTAAGTGGGTCGCACTGATCACACAACGGGCTCGAAGAGGAAACCCCAGTCGCCCAGGAATCCTGGAAGTGATCATGGATTGGCCAGAGGGCAAAGATTTTAGAATATTGCCAGAGGAGGAAGTGACGCGTGCTGAAGAGGCCCCAATGTATAATGAACTACCAGAAAATGAGAAGCAATATGCCCTGTTCACTGATGGGTCCTGTCGTCTTGTGGGAAAGCATCGGAGGTGGAAAGCTGCTGTGTGGAGTCCTATGCAACAAGTTGTAGAAACGGCTGAAGGAGAAGGTGAATCGAGCCAATTTGCAGAAGTAAAGGCCATCCAGCTGGCTTTAGACATTGCTGACCAAGAAAAGTGGCCAGTGCTCTATCTCTATACTGACTCATGGATGGTGGCAAATGCCCTGTGGGGGTGGTTGCAGCAATGGAAGCAGAGCAACTGGCAGCGCAGAGGCAAACCCACCTGGGCTGCCGCATTGTGGCAAGATATTGCTGCCCGGGTGGAGAACCTGGTTGTAAAAGTCCATCATGTAGATGCTCACATACCCAAGAGTCGGGCCACTGAAGAACATCAAAACAACCAGCAGGTGGATCAGGCTGCTAAGATTGAAGTGGCTCCGGTGGATCTGGACTGGCAACATAAGGGTGAATTATTTATAGCTCGGTGGGCCCATGACACCTCAGGTCACCAAGGAAGAGATGCAACATACAGATGGGCTCGTGATCCAGGGGTGGACTTGACCATGGACACTATTGCGCAGGTTATCCATGAATGCGAAACATGCGCTGCAATCAATCAAGCCAAGTGGTTAAAGCCTCTCTGGTATGGAGGACGATGGTTGAAATATCAATATGGGGAGGCCTGGCAGATCGATTATATCACACTCCCACAAACCCGCCAAGGCAAGCGCCACGTGCTTACAATGGTGGAGGCAACCACTGGATGGCTGGAAACATATCCCGTGCCCCATGCCACTGCCCGGAACACTCTCCTGGGCCTTGAAAAGCAAGTCCTATGGCGACATGGCACCCCAGAAAGAATTGAGTCAGACAACGGGACTCATTTCCGACACAACCTCACAGACACCTGGGCCAAAGAGCACGGCATTGAGTGGGTGTATCACATCCCCTGTCATGCACCAGCCTCTGGGAAAATTGAATGATACAATGGACTGTTAAAGACTACACTGAGAGCAATGGGTGGCGGGACGTTCAAACATTGGGATACGCATTTAGCAAAGGCCACCTGGTTAGTCAACACTCGGGGATCTGCCCATCGAGCAGGCCCTGCCCAGTCAGAACTTTTCTGTACTGTAGATGGGAATAAAGTCCCTGTAGTGCACATAAAAAATATGTTGGGGAAAACAGTTTGGGTTATTCCTGCTTCGGGCAAAGGCAAACCCATCCATGGGATTGCTTTTGCTCAAGGACCTGTGTGCACTTGGTGGATCATGCAGAAGGATGGGGAAGTCTGATGTGTACCTCAAGGGGATTTGATTTTGGGTGAGAATAGCCAATGATCTGAATTATGTGATGTTAAGTACTAATTATAGTTATAATAGTTATACTAATAATACACAGATATACTAATAATACTAATAATATTATATGCCATACTAATGTTATTACAATAAGAATCACCCAGACTAATGAAGAATAACTTCAGTGAAACCAAGCAAAGCACAGTGATGATGGTACCAGAACTGACTTCAACATGGAACAATCCAACACCACATACCATCTCCATTTTTCCTGCCCTGAAAGATTATTATGACAGATGGAGCCCGAAGTCATGGACTAAATGAACTCACCAAACATTTTAGAGGGATGGCCCACAGATGAAGGGAATGATATCTGTGTGTGTGTGTGTGTGTGCGTATATATAGAAAAAAAAGGGGGTGGTGATTAATGAAAATGTACTGGAAAATATGAGACTTGAGCATGACGCAGATGGTATGGAATAAGGGGTGGATATTGTCCTGGTTTTGGCAGGGATAGAGTTAATTTCCTTCCTAGTAGCTGGTACAGTGCTGTGTTTTGGATTTAGGATGAGAACAAAGTTGATAACGCACCCATGTTTTAGTTGTTGCTAGGTAATGCTTACACTAGCCAAGGACTTTTTAGTTTTCCATGCTCTACTGACTGAGAAGGCTGGGGGTGCACAAGAAGCTGGGAGGGGGCACAGCCAAACTGGCCCAAGGGACATTCCATACCATGTGACGTCATGCTCAGTACATAAACTGGGGAAAGCTGGCTGGGGGGGCCGCTGCTCGGGGACTGGCTGGGCATCGGTCGGCGGGCGGTGAGCAATTGTACTGTGCATCACTTTGTGTATTTTTTTTTTTTTTTTTTTTTTATTTCAATTATTAAACTGTTTTTATCTCAACCCACGAGTTTTTCTCATTTGTGCTCTTCCAATTCTCTCCCCCATCCCACCGGGTGGGGGGGAGTGAGCAAGCGGCTGTGTGGTGCTCAGTTGCCGACTGAGTTTAAACCACGACAAGATGTGACAGCTTATCCACGTCCAGTATTTCCAGGTCAAGAGATTGGGCAATTAAGTTACCTGAACCGTTCCTATCAGTAGCAGCTTTTGTCACAGATTTTGACTGATACAGGCTCCTCCTATTGTTTGGTCTTATCTCAGCAGAATATTATGCATGTGGTCATGCAAGGCTTATGTGGCTTACAGCTTTCTCCACGGAGATGAAACCATCACTGGGCTTCCCATTGTCGTATTTGGCTGTTGAAAAGAAGAACAAGCTACAAAGCTTTGTCCTGTGATACAAGGGCTATTTTCCTCCTGAAAAGAAAAAAAACATATAAAAGATTTTCCTAGAAAAAAAATATGACCTACATTCTAGATGTGGCCAAGGGTTTTCACAACACTTAAAGGCAAATGTGCTTAAACAGTCTTAAATTTATTTCAGTACAGTTGGGAACATGGGATAGACACATAACTGTACCCTACAAATCATTCTGGGTATAAATAATTGCCAGTTCAGGTTTGCACTAAACTTTTCAGATCATTTCAACAGCTGCTAAAGTGTGATAATGAACTGATTTAGGAAAAGTATTATATTTTTGTTTTATGTGTACTTACAAATATCCTTATCATAGGGGAACCAGGTAGAGGACTTTCTGATTCCATCTTTGTTTTAAAAAAATCTGACTTAACTAACATATCCAAGAAATATCCTTGGTGTATTACTGCATTACATATCAAAAGTCATTCACCAGCAGAAGAATCAGCAAAAAAAGCAAAACATTATATGCAGCTTTATTTTCATCAAGAATTTGAATGTGGCAAGCGTATTTACTGCTGCATCATCCCATACACTGTCAGAATAGCTTTTGAGGAGACCAGATTTTCAGACAAATTCAGACTACCAAGTTATCAGAGGTAGTCATACTGAAGTTATTGTTTCTGTTATTAATTATTAAAATAAAAGGAATAAATGCATTATTAAAAATACCAGCAAAGGAAGTGGACATACAGATACACAAATACTTTGGAATCTTTCAGTGATCAGAATCTGAATGAAATTGAAGATGTCTGAAAGAATGGGAAAAAGAATTGACAGAAGTATTCATGGCAAGATGGGGGAAAACATTTCTTGCCCAGTCTCTGAATACTGAAATTGTACACGTGAGCTCTCTGTGCTTGGTGCAATTATTTTGCTTCCTACTTATTCAAGACATGCAATTGTGACTTTATATTATGCATAAAAATTTGGAAGAATACAAAGAAACTGAAAATACTTTTTAGACTTTATTCAGCAATACTTTTCAAGATGCCTGTTTTCCCCCTCTAAAGTATATGAAAAATAGTGAGGAGAAAATACATCCTATTAGGTGTCAATAAAAAAATGATAGAGCACTGAAATTGATTATTGAGAATCATTTGCTATTTATAGATTATTCAGAACAATATATGTTTTGTATGTTTTTTTAAGATGATAATGGGCGAGTTTTTGAAGCAGAAACCTAACACAAAACCAAAATCCCCACTCTGCATGTGTGAATTTGTGTGCGTTTCTTTATTTGTTGTAAAAGGCTGTATTTGCCAGGTATTGCATTGCTGAGGAACAGCCTGACCTGTAATTCCTATACATTGCCAAAGCAAAATCTTTGCAGGAAATCCAAGAAATGCATAAACCACCATTTTCTGGACTGTGTAATAGACCAGTCTAATACATGGCATTCCTACTTCAGGCTACTTCTCTATTGACAGCTTTATGGGATTTATCCAACTGTGATGGCTTCTTTATTCAGTTCTGCTTTTTTAAACTTTTAGCAGTGAATCCCAACAGAAAGCGAGGTGTTAAGGATATGAGAGACAGTGTATGAAGTAATATGCTGACAAATCTGGTAAACCACCTTCTGTGCTAAATATGGTTAGGCCTGGACTGAAACGATTAGCAAACGTTCATTTTTAGGGATTCCTGCCAAATGTCAATATGCATATCAGCTGTGAACCGCCTGTCCTTGGACAGAAATGCACCACAGTCATTGTTTTCTGTTTCTGGCAGAAGAATATCATGTCTGTTCTGAATCTGCTGGCAATAATCTTATTTTACCAGAATGCCACGTTCCAAAATTTCATAACAGGGTTCCCAACTGCTTTTAGGGCTTAGAGCACTACTGTACATCCAAGCCTGGCCTCCACCCAGCAGCTCTTATCACAGCCTGTGGAATACCAGAATGACCTGCACCAAAAGATGGGTTTGTCTGAATCTCTAATCACCTGTTGCATTGGCACAGCAGTACATGCTGCAGAAGTCATGTATCTCTTGCTGAAATTGTGGAATAACCCGAGTGTACTTGTGAAGGCACGTTTGTCTTTAAGCAGTAAAACCCAGAAGCAGTGCTGAATCAAAGCCACTTATGTTATTCCAGTTCTATATATCTTGTCTTAGGAGAAGAGGACCAGAATCAAGTTAATTTCCCTGGCATGGTAGACAAGATGTTTTATGATCTCTTCCCCGAGCATTGCTCTTGTCCCTAATGTGCCTAATATGCTGTATTTGTGCTTGCGTTCGGGGGGGTGTCCTACTGTAGTAGAATTCTTTGAAGGTTTCTTGAGAATCTTTACTGATACATCAGTGCTTGATACACGTTTTGCACTGTAAGTCCCGTATGCAGCCTCTATCTCACCCTCACCAGAAAGAGGAAAGAACATAACTTTGCTAGCTGCGTAGACGTGTCGAATCTGGGAGCGTGATATAGCACAGGTATTTCTTCAGATAGCTTGAATGCAGGAAAATCCAGTGCAGGATGGTCTTCACATTTTAATAGTGTACTGGGGTCATCTAGTGTTCCAGAAGCTGGTATGCAAATCAGGTCTTGTGATGCAAAAATCCTAAAAGAAGCTGCTAAAGTAAATTTTTATAATGGTTAGTGTTTCGCTTGACAGGAGCTTGACTTTGAACCTAAGGGCATCCCATCTTAAAGCAGAGGTGAATTGTCAGCCTGCCACATCAGCAAGTACCACAAAAACCACTGCACAAACTGATTGAGATGGGCACTGCGTGGCTCCAGACCCAGAGTGTGTTCACAGAGTGCCTGACAGATATGTGTTCAGGGTGAAAAGAGGTCGGGTGTCTTTAAAGTGTTTTGATAGCTCTGTGGTCTGGAGAAGCTTGTCGATTCATCTGTTTCTTAGTCCCATTTTATCTTTCTTTAACTGAATTATGAGATATGAGAATATTCTGGGTTTTGACCTGCTTTTCAGTCTCATGGAGGACAAAATATCCTAACAGGTGTGACCAGCATGACCTCAGTGCTTGGGCATGAAATGGGCAATTAGAGTAAGTAAACTATAAAATATTCATAGCACATGATACTGTTGTGATTTTCTGGCAGATTGATTGCTTCAGTGAGACGGAGGGGACTGGCTGCCAAGGATTTATATTGGCTAGCAAAAAGCACTCATAATAATAGGTCCTTCTGGTAAAAATGACAAAACCTGGAGGTCAAAGCACATAAAACAAGTGAAATAAAAATGACTCTGTTGTGACTCTATTGTGTCCTAGGTGAGAGCAGCTAGTCCAGCATGCTAAAATACCTGGCAGATGGTTGGCTGCTTTGCCCTGTGCAACACCACATTAAGAGTGGGAAAAAAGCTCTTTTAAAATGAATTCCTGATAAGGAACTACTGGCAGAAAGGTTATAGGGTTATGGTAAAAGCTACTTCATATAACTTGTCCTCACTAAAGAGTTAGTTTAAATTGCATATACTCAAGCTAATGACCCTCAAGTTAATGTGGCTTGAATGAGGAAAGCCACCCTGTGAATTAACACTACAGCGATGCAGAGTAGCTGTATTAGTAGCTGATGTGATGTGTTTCCTGAGCTGATTTCCACTGATGGGCCAGCTAACTCGTTAAAAGTGTAACTATTCTTGAATGAGAGTTGCTGGTTTTTTGGTGGGTATTTTTTTCATGAATGGGACCTGAGTTATCAACAGCACTTATGTTAACTGAAGCTAACTCTGCAGTGAAAAAAAGTAACACAGGTCTTAAAGATCTGGTGCTATCAGGTAAGTTAGTGACCAACAGGACAGAGCTGCTGATATATAGACTGGAGAATCTGACTGAGGGTGAAAGGCATGGAGTTGAAACAAATAATGAAGTCCCCTGATTTTGAAAAGCATTGAATATCCTGCCTCCCTGGAAGATCCTGGTTCTTGACTTTGCTGGAGATCAGACCTCTCAGTTTGCTGTCTAGAGCGCGGCTTTTTTGAAGACTTTGGCTTGAAGACCTGACAACGTTGTGCTGTCTGGCTGAGAAGTATGAAGAGCTCTGAAGAAGTCTTGGGCTCCCATGTGGCTCTCCTCAAGGGTCTCGTAAAGTCTCTGTGCTGTCCCCAGCCCCCTTCACAGGCTGGGAGAGGTATCGTCTCTGCCTGTGGCCGGAGACAGATCTCGGGTAGGATGTTCTCACTGAAGTTTGCATGTTTCTTCCTTTTGCTGAGGGCTTTACACTGGGAAAGTTAGCAAACAGAACTTAATCCTCTCACTGAAGTTCACAGGAGTTTTGCTCAAGTAAAAGCGAGAAAGCACAGCTTCAGTTTTGCAGATAGGCTTGTGCTTATATTAGATACAAGGGAAAGATATGCTTAAATAACAGAATGGCTGTCACAGAAGTGACAAAAGACAGGTGTATGACACAAAGGAGGAACTAGCAAGTAAGCTATTAGCTACTGCTGTAAAAATACAAAACAAGGGCGCTGCTGAGGCATTGAAGGACAGAGTGTTACTTTGCATTTCTTTCTCTGCCAATATTTGTTACAATCTTGGTGGCTACTGAGGAGTATTAGCTGAGGAATTTTTAAATTCTCTTTAAAAATCATTTATGAAATTATATAAATTGAAAAATATTTGCCTGTGAAGATGGAATACCTTATTTCAAAGCAGTAATGTCTCTAGAGTAAATACACAGTTAGGCAGTTGTTTGAAATGTGTATCATTTTGCTCGATAGCTACTCAAGTCTGACAGTTAAAAACAAGTTTACAAGCAGATTAAGGGCACTGCTTTATAAATTAGATTTAAAATGGATGCGGAAAGGACAGAAGGGAACCTCCCTTGTTGAATTTCCATGTTCAGCTTAAACCAAGACAGGCCAAGTTTCCACATCAGTTCAGATCAAAGAGAGGATCATAAGCTTCTTTTTGTAATGACTAGATACCCAGGCTATTTCATGTGCAAGGTCAGAAGCTAATTTCCTTCTTTCTGAAATACTGAGGAGCTGTGTCTGTGCTCAGGACAACATGGGGACCACAGTCTGCTTTAATCCAGCTAGTGATTTAGGCTTTCATTTCCTTGTTCTCCGTTTTCTTTTGTATGCCTTCAAAAATTAAGTAACCACAGTTGTATTTTATATCTTTCAAAAAACTGGCACAGTTCTATGTGAGGGTAGAAAATCTAGGAGGAAGAGAAATACAGCCAAAGCTAATCACTAAGGTCTGACAGTTTTTCCTGTTGTCACTATTTCAGTTGAGCACAAGGGCTTTTTGTTTGTTTCAGGAGTTTTATTTTCTTTTTGGATCAAAATATTTTACTCGGAAAGCTCTAACATTATATTGATGTAAAAGTCCCTTATACCAACGCAATGTGTTCCCCATCCCATTCAGGTACAATGCTGTTAGTTTAGGCAATTTCATATTGATATACTGTGGCCCACTGATTGAGCTACTTTAATAGGTACAACCATCAATTATGTGCATAAATACCTTACATGCTGATCTTAGATATTCGGAGCTGAGCTTTGGTCAGCTATGCATGTGCAGATCTGGTGTAGTGCCAGTAAACCCAAGAGAAATGTTTCCACTTGCACCTTGCTTTGCTGGGAGTAGAATTTGAGCTATGAAATGTTGCTTGACCTTTGGGTGGTGATCCACGTATATCTCACTTCCAGTGTGTGAGGTTACCTTTCTACTCTGCATTACCTTTGATGTCCTTACTCACAAGAATGAAAATTGGAAAAATTACAATTTTCCTCCAGTTCTGTCTTACTATTTATAGCTATGGAGCTACCTAGCACACTGGCAAAGACTTTATTGTTGGCCACTTTGTGATTTAATTCTTCTAGTTAGTGCTTAGCTAGGTAGCGGAATGGTTTTATCAGTGTTAGAACCTTGTTTTAGAGAACAAAAAATGTATTTTGGTTGATGAGGTCTACAAAAACATCTGCTACCTTTTGACAGTGATATGGTAACCAATTTCATGGATTTCTATCCCCAGTGCAGAGCAAATACTGTGCAAATTGCAGCTGAATGCCCAGGTCGGATCTTACGACAACCTCAATACATTTTGAAGTTCTTCATGCACAGTGGGTACAGCTGACAAACCCCCCTGTTGATGATTGTGCACTAGAACACACAGAATCGATACACTGTGTAGCAAGAAGCTGGTACTACAACCGTTGCCCACAAGTGCACTTGTTACATCTCTTACCTTGAATATCCTGATGCTGAGGGACCATAAACAGGCCTGGAGATGTCAGATCTCATCTCACTTGTACTCAGTATCCTTTGGTATCAGCTATTGCTCCTCTGGAAGGCTCAAATTTCTCCCCATTTTTTAAGGAATCTAGTTTTCTTTCTTTCTTTCTTTCTTTCTTTCTTTCTGTATTTCAGGACATGTGAAACTACATGACCTTAGTCTGGCAATGGTAGACGAAAGATAGTTCATTGTCAGTACCTCCTTACCCTGTTGTCTGTTGTCCCTTTAAGAGCTTCCCCTTCTCATAAGTTATTGTCCAGGAAGGAAGACAACTCCTGTAATTTGGAGTAGTGGAAATTGAGAGTATGAAACTCTAGGGCAAATAATTCTCCAGCATCATTTTCTGGTCTGGAAGAAGGAAGGGCTCCAGTGCTCTGCTCTATGCCACTGTTTTTTCAAATATATTTACTAGTTGAAAGCAAGATGGATTTCTGTAGTAGGTCTTTTAGACTGGTTTGTTCTTCTCTTTGTGAGACAAATACTTCTGTATCACATTTCACCTGTTCCATAAGAATTGCCACTGGTTGGTGGGAGAATCTCATTATCATTTCAGAGTGCTTTCATGAAGTTGCTTATGTTACTTATTGATCTTCTGCAGGTGACTGTTGTAATTTGGAAGCACAGCAAAGTGGCAAAAGGTTCAGTTGCTTTATATCTGTTCTTGCAGGGCTACAACTTGTGTTTCATTTTGGAGGCAGGAGCTTTCAATGTTCTTTTTAGCTTTTTATGGAAATTTAGCAAGCCGGTAGAGTAAAAATCAATTAACGTGTAAACTTTTTTCTTTTACAAAACTGATTACAAGAGATTATTACAATCAACAAATCAAATTTGCATTTGGAGTCACATTGATTTTACTTATTTGATTAAACTGATCTTTTAATGGATTAGTATCTGTGTGAAATTAAATCAACAGCATCCTGTTGTAGGTGGAAGATTCAAATTATGAAGTTGTGCAGCACAGCCACAGCAGTGCAAGGGATTTAACCAACTTTCCAGCCCTTCAAGGCATGGCTATGCCAATCAGATTTGCTTCACGAGTTACTTTTTTTCTTTTTTTTCCTACTCGATCTGCTGTACAGAAGGTGGGATTCACAATGCCAAAAATAAATGTTTACAGTGCTTCTCAGTTAGCAGCTTTTTAGTTCATAGAGAGTAATACACACTTGTAGGATGTAAATAATTCCATTCTAAATTATGTGGTTAAAAATGGTCGCATAAATCATACCTTATGCATTTTTATTTCTCTTCATTGACTCTGAAGAAAGTGCAGGATACTAGCTTGGTTGTAGACATCTGCATTGTAGATATCTAATATTAGGTGGGAATTATCTTATCAAAATGGCTCAATTTCTTTTTTCCAGAAGATTAGTTTCACACAAATGTACTCTTGCTGTCTCCAATGAAGCAGGCTTATTGAAGGTAACATTTGCTAAAGTGTAGATACTGAAGTGTTAGCACTTCTTATGCCCACAGATGTGCATTCACACCTTGTGAAGTGTTACAGCAAGATCAGTAATAAGGAGGCAGAAAACTCCAGTGCAATAAAATACGGAAGAAAAGGAAATGGTATTTAGAGAAAAAAGAAAAAGCTCCTCTGCTTGCATGGAATTGAGCTCTTCAGAAGTAGTAACACAGATGAGGCGGGCTCAAGTATGTCTCTGGTTTGCAAATCAAGCTTGTAGTTTTCTTATTGCATAGACCATAAAACTACCAAGGTACTGACCATTTTTGGTCATAGAGGTCTAGAAGAAATGCACCATCTCTGGAGCATAGTTGGACATTTATGGTTGCAATCCCATGTTTCCTCCTCAAAGAGGATCTAAGCAAATCTGAGCATAAATCATGTGATCTGGTAAAGTGATCCAATTTGGAATAAGAGCTATGAATGTAACTTTTAGTTAAAGAATTTCTTTTGCTTTATTTTCTCTGCAAAATAGATATCATACGCTGTTTTTGAAAATGATATAAATGCACTCCTACAACCACAATAATCAAAGAAGTAAGAAAAGATTGTCTTATCAGCAGGAATTTCAAGTACTACTACATCCTGCATGGGGGAGGACAGTGATAATGTCAATGAGTTAAGTTTCTTTGATTTTTCTCTGGTTTTGATATAGCCAGTAACTTTTCCACCCTTTTGGTCATTTACACAGTCACCTTTTTCATTTATCCTTGTTTTGTAAATGGGAGACTCTTGATAGTTTCTTGATACCTTACTGAGCAGCAGAAACTCCCCTCCAAGAGGGCGGCCTCGTCAGTGCCAGCACCCTGGGAGAAGTTCCCGTGGGAACTCGCACCTCCTTAGTGAGTCAGTCCAGTGCCTCAGGTCCTCCAGAAACCACGCTGTCCTAGTTTCTTTGCTCGTGAAGCTACGTGTTTAAGACATTTCCCCTTGTGCTGAGGCCTCATCTATGAGTCAGGGTTTTACCAGGGCCACCCAGCAGGAACATGAGGTGCAGAGGGGGAAGCCTCTGGTTGATACCTTCCCCATTGCAGCAGGAGCCCTGGTGTACAGCAGTAATTCTAGCAGAAAAATAAATGTTTTGTCAATTTCTTTTATGTGACTTGATGTATTGACTGTCAGCTGTATTGGCAGAAGACTGCTTTGCCAGTTCAGCTGTGCCTCCATGAGGGAAAGCTTACAAGCTGTATCAGTATTTTGTCAAATCTTGAATTATTGCAATAAATGTATGTAAATCTTCAGATACATTTAAAAGCTCAAGAGTAAATATTCATCACTCTTAAGATTAAGGAATCTAATAATGTTTTATAAGAGATATACTCCTGAACTCCTGCTCTTTCTTATCTGGTACAATAACTTTGTAAGCGATTCTGAATAGGAGGATCTTATTCATTTTGTTAACGCACTCCTGATACAACCATCCTTTGTGGAGGATGCTTACATTTTCTTGACTGTCATTCTGCTGGTCAGCAGATAACCTTCTTATCCTAGCATTCTCCAAAATTTTCCAAATAGAACTTATCCTTATCTAAATTGGATGCTCCAAGTGCTGCTCTGAAAGCTTTTCTTCATGCAGCTGAGAGCTAGTGCAACACACCTTCTTGCTGAAGCATTTTTTTCTCAGGAACGTAAGTAATCTGAAGGAAAAAACAATACAGCATCTGAATCCTTCAGAACTCAAGTATAATTTAATTCACACAGACGAGCTTCATTAAAAGAATATTAATATTGTAACCTAAGGCAGTGAAAGCAGGGAAACATAGGAAGGGATTAAATACCAAATGAGTATGCACAACAGGTAATGCTAAGCAGGTTTTCCATCATTCCTGGCCATTGGAGTTTTATTCATTAATAGTTTTAGTCTTAATGCTAAATCATAAGATTTATGGTTTGTATAGGAATGCTTCAGTTTTAATTTGTTTTACAAGTTTCACCTTAAACATATGACAATTGGGACCAAAACTGACTTCCAACAAAGAAACTCGATCTGACTGCTTCGTTAGCACTGTAACGCTGTTCTGAGTTTACAGAACGTTCCTGTGTCATGTTTCCTCTCCTCTTGTGAAGCAGAGATCCCATTATATCTCTGTTGAATCATGTCATGAGGAACTGAAGCAGCTTCTACTGTGAATTATACTCAAACATAGTAGGATTTCTGAGAATGACAAAAGATGTCCTTCTGAATTAAAGGAAAACATCCTGTCGTGTTTCTTATTTTTAAAATGAACTCCTTTTTATGCCAAAAAGTAGGGAAAACAAACAGCGATATACTGAAAGCTAATATATGTGCATATACATATTCTACTCACTTTAATTAAAAAAATGTAAACTCATAAAAACAAAGCCCCAAAACCAACAAAAGATTGTCACCAGGATGAGAAAGTATATTTTCTGAAGGAATATTTGCACGTCCTGTATAAGGCAGAGATTTTTTTCAACCCTGTTGCACAGTTGTATCATGGGACTTTTGATATTTACACTACAGTATTGCAGGTGCAAACTTGCCATTCATGGTAAAGCAGCAGCAGTGATGCATGTTGAGGCCCTAGATGTTTAGAAAGTTTATTTTGTGGTATGCTTGCCTACACATTTGGAGCAAGTGCAGGACACAGGAAAGTCTTTAGCTCTGTTGGGGTCAACCCTGCCATCTGGCCTCCTCCTCCATGGCAGTACGTAGCATGCTCTTCTCCCACTCACACCCATACCCAGGCAGAGCTCGGTGCGACTTCCAGATCAGCAGGTGTACGCAGCCACACCATCGCAGCAGTCTGAAGATGGAGTGTTCATTTCATTTTGCGGTTTTTTAACTTTCACCTTTTTTGTTGTTGATTTAAAACTTAGAAGTTTATTTCTGACTAAAAACTTTTAGATTAACTTTTCTATTCATAAGATTAAAATACCATTACATTAAAAGACTGAGACCTAAGACTATCACCAATGGAAAAAAGTAGCGCCAAACTAAAATCATGAACTGTGATTAAATTGTAGGGATCGAGGATAACCATTATCATTGCATTGAAAGTACAAGAATTTTCACCTTGAAAGTTCATATGAGGAATTAAGATGCTGAACTGAACATGTGTTAGACTGCAGATGTCTAGCCTTTGTACGCATTGCTGTATGCTCTCCCTTTACAAGCTTTTCTACTTTGTATTCCTGTGTAGGGCTGAATGGAAACCTTACAGAGAAAATCTCCTAATGAAATATTTGTTTCTCTCTACCAATGTATCATTCTATTCCCTTACGTTATAGCTCTACAATGCAGTATCTCCAAGTGGGGGTGGTGGTTTCAGATTATTGAAGTTTTAGAAAAATTGAAACAGCTCTTTGTAGAATCCAAGAATTCCTTCAAAGAAAAAAAAAGCAAACTGATGCTCTTTTTTTCTGCCTTTCTAATAGCAAAATAAATGTATTTGAGGTTATTTTGAGTTGGTCAGGAAGATTGCAAATTGTATTCACAGAACAAACAGCTTTAACAGAGGATGGCTATAATGCACTCTTCTGTGTTTACAAGCCAGCCTGCAGAGCGGGCTGTCACTTGGGAAATTTCTACCTGTTGTTCCATTAACAAGCAAGGAAATAACAGATCATTGCAAGAAGAGGAAATACTCAGAAAAGGTTATGGGTAAGACTTCCAATTAACTCAGCTAGCACAGGTATTATTGAAATTTGGAACCTTTTGATAGTCTTCCCCATTATTAGATTTACACATAGCATATCAATATTCAGGCTTCTTCACAGTGTATTGTCAGATACATTTTTTGCTAGGTAGTAGCTAGTTTACTTTCTATAATGAGGTTTTCTGTTAGCATACTATTCACAAGACCTTGGCTTTAACAAGTTTTTTGTATGGTATGCTTGTATACATACATGGAGCTTGCTCCTCCTGGCCCAAGAATTTGTATGTGGGCTTTTTATTGACTATTATCTAATAATTGTAGTTTACAAAGCATTAGTTTGAGTGTACTAGTTGTAATATCTCCACTATAAATAATTAAAAATCAACAACTTGCTGTTAAATTTGCATATTTGTGTAATTTGGTGGCAAAGAATATAAGACATGTTTATGCTGCCTCTTAAGCAACTAGGATGTATATGTCTATTTTCTGTGTAGCTTAGCCAATATATGCAATGTCACCCACTCACAAATTTTCATCCCTACACCCAAATTCATACCTACCTCACATTTTTCCTTCTACAGAAAGTCATCTACCCTCTGCGTACATTACTGATGCTGTCCCTTAACAGGCTTTTCTGGTTTCTATTCCTGGGTAGAGCTGAACAGAAACCTCTAAAAAAAAAAATCTCTTAACAAAATATTTATTTCTCTTTACCTGTCTATCCACCCTTATTCTTATGTTACGGCTCAGCCACATAGTATCTCTGAGCTAAGTGTATTCCCTTGCTTTGGCTCTGGTGTTCATTGGACTCTTCCAGGAGGACTCCTCTGTGACTCAGTTCACTTAATAGAATCATAGAATCATAGAATCATTGAGGTTGGAAAAGACCTCTAAGATCATCAAGTCCAACCGTCAACCCAACACCACCATGTCCACTAAACCATGTCCCTAAGCACCGCATCTACTCGTCTTTTAAATACCTCCAGGGATGGGGACTCCACCACTTCCCTGGGCAGCCTGGTCCAATGTTTAACCACTCTTTCAGTAAAGAAATTTTTCCTCACATCCAATCTAAACCGCCCCTGGCACAACTTGAGGCCATTTCCTCTCGTCCTATTGCTTGTTACTTGGGAGAAGAGACCAACACCCACCTCGCTACAACCTCCTTTCAGGCAGTTGTAGAGAGCGATGAGGTCTCCCCTCAGCCTCCTTTTCTCCAGGCTAAACAACCCCAGTTCCCTCAGCCGCTCCTCAGAAGACTTGTTCTCCAGATCCCTCACCAGCCTCGTTGCCCTTCTCTGGACACTCTCCAGCACCTCAATGTCCTTCTTGTAGTGAGGTGCCCAAAACTGAACACAGTATTCGAGGTGCGGCCTCACCAGTGCCGAGTACACAGCAGAAAAAAACCCTTCTGGACATAGTTGCAAAGTATGGCTTGATCCAGACTGATCATTTTGCTACTGCTCAGATGCAGAGCTTCAACTCCTGCCACCCAAAGCCTACCTCCTAATGCCTTGCTCACACCACCCACCTTGTGCCAACTTGAGTGCCATCCACAGCAAGCTAGTTCAGTTCACTGAAAAGGCACAAAACTAACTTGGTAAAATCTGCTTAGACAGACCTTGCAACTTCATCCTTTGCGCAGTTCCCTGCATGCATCCCTCTGTGAATAACACATCACAAAAGGGCTTCTGACATTTGCTGAGTTGCCTTTTCCACCCTTGTTATGATGCTGTGAAGCTACGTTGGGCACACAATAATTGATGAAAAAAATTAACAAAATATGGCAAAACAGGAAGATATAAGTATTTGAATGAAGCCCATCTGGAAGAAAAAAAAATCTGTGACAGTCCAACCATCTAATGTAAAAATATTCTGAATTCACTATACACTTTCTCAAATGTAGCTCAGAATAATAGAGAACCTGACTCAGCATTTGTTATTGTCCCCTGAACTTTTAAAAAGAAGCTTGATCCTCAAGGCTTAGAATATTGCGTCCCACTGATTTAAGCAGTTTAGAAATACACAAACATACACCTCCACAGCTGTAAAACATTAAACCTCTAAAGCTCTTAGTGCTACTGCCTAGAATCAAAGTTTCATTTCCTAAGCTTTGTAGTAACTGGTATATTTTTTGACTAACCTGGAGTGATGCAAATTGCTCATAAAGTACCAGCTGCTTTAGTGTATTTCTTGATAAGGCTATCCTATTAGTATGTGGGAAAACATAGTGATTTAGTACTAAACTTTAAAAAAAGGTCAAATTAATAAACAGCAATAGCAAAAAAGAAACACAATATGTTGAAAAGAAAAAAGGATTGTCCTTCAAAACATGGACACGTTTCAGATCTGCAGCTGTCTAAATCCTTTGGACAACATACATTGCACGGGCTAGTGCTGTGCTTCTTTACATTGCATGCACTTATACCCATCTCTGTGAGTTTACCTGGGGTGTAGACCTGCACCATGAACCTCTTCTGAGCCCTATAGCAACATGCAATTCCCTTTCCTTTTGGAAAGACTCCGGAGACTCAAATGGGGCATCAGCCTTAGGCAATGCTGGGTTGCGATACTACTGTCCTGCTACTCATGGCACGTTGCGTGTTAATCCAGTCACCAGAGCAAACAGGAGAAAAGAATCTTGCTCTTGCCGTTAACTTTAAGGGGATATTGAAACATACTGTAAGCATTCAAGAACATATGTATGCCTAAATGAGAACGAATGTATTTCTAACATACTTTTCGATTCTTTTCCCAGGGCAACAAACTGTGAAACTTAATCAAAATTGAATGAAGAAAGTGCTAGACTGTCTCTAATAAAATCCACTTTTTGTGTGTTAGGACAACAGTATCAGTCTGACTCCTGGCTGACACACAAAAAGAATGGACATTTCTGCAATCTGAACATCAGTGCTTTCAGGATGTGATAAGCAGAAAATAAAAGTTAATCTTAATAAGAAATAGGCAGATTTTGGCATACATCCAGGTTAATGTAAGGACTTTCAGGTTGCTGTAATGTTTTCTTTGGTCTGCCAAAATATTGGCTACCTTGTGATAGCTAATATGATTTAAAGAATACGTTTTTTTCTTTGTGAAATTTAGGCCTGTGGGTTATTGGTGAAGGTGAAGGCATACACAGAGGAGTTTTAGTTTAAGGGTTGAGACACTTACCAATGTATTTATTCTATGTTTCTATTTTTTAATGAAAATCACCCAATAAACTAAATCTTATATACCCTAATATTCTTGAGTCAGAGGTTATGCATCTTTCAAAATTCATGCTACCGCTATAGACTACTTGTATGAATAAACGGAAGAGGTTGTTCACCAATAGGCCTGTCTTACCAGAACAAAGAGAAAATGTAAAAGTAATTTATGTTATGGCAAAATTGGTTCCTGACACAGCTGATTCATTTGTACCTGGAAAAAAACACTGACATTGCAAGTATCTTCTACCATTACCAAAGGGGCGGGGGGGGTAGCAATCCCTGTTCAATTTTTATACTGTATTTTCCCGGTAATGCCAGACGTGTTCAGAAGCTTATCTGTCAGACAGCTATGGAGAATCATTCAACTTTGAAGCATTCATCCTTATCAGAGTCACATTCATCCACTTGGACATTGCAAATCAATAACTGGGAATGATTTGGGGAACGCTGCAGCAAAACAGTCTCTCAGAACATAGCCCTTAATGAAGTGGATATTGTGTACGTTTTTTGAAGTTGGCTAAATTCACGTCTTTAATTCTAGCTACAATTTACTGCTAGGCATGTTCTTTTAGCGATTCAGATTTCTGTGGGCATCTTTTTAAATTCAGGTTTAGGCAGAATTAGTTTTGAACTAAAGGACTTGCTATATTTAGAAATTATGGCACTTCTCAGTACAATATGTTGATGACTTTGTTTCTGTAAGTTCATTCTGTGTGATTTGTATCTTTCAGTAAAGAGCACAGCCTGTATCCAATAGCTGTGCTTGAACTGCAGCATAGTTTTTTAGAAAAGTGTCAATCTTGATTTGACATCACTGGCCAAATGTAGCACTTTTTTTTTTTTTTTTTCTCAGTAGTTAATTACCCTCCTTGGATAAAATTAAATACATTAGTAAACAAACCTGCCTTCTGTCCTTTCTGAATTTATTTACATCCAGCTTTCAACCACTGGACCTTTGGTAATTGGGCAGGAGATAAACTCTTTTACTGTCAAACTTCTGATTCTCATATTAGATGTGAGACTATGATTAAGTCCCAACCCCTCAACCTTCTCTTTGATGAGCTAAGTAGATTAACCTTCTGGAGTCTTTCACTAGAAGGCATGTCTTCTAATTCTTTAATCATTCCCTAGGCTCTGTTATGAACCTTGTCCAATTTCTCAGCATACTTCTTGAAATTTGGATGCTTGAAATAGGCACAGTGTTCCAGCCACAGTTACACTGGTGCCAAACGTAGAAGTAATATATTGTACTTCTGTCCCCCTCAATCAAGTCTTATGAGTAAATTGGGAGTTGGCCTGCCTCATTTTATACAGATGAAACACAGAGACACCGTCTTACCCTTGAGACTTATTGTCATCCTTTTTGCCATGCTACGTCTGTGGTAGCATCCTGATTCTTATTCACAGAGCTGCTCTTCTGCAGACTTGCTGGAAAGGGACTTGGTGGGTTTGGCAGGCTTCAATTTAGCTTTCACATAGAGCTCTCCACTCTGTACAGCGCATAAGATTTTTTTCTTTGATGACGCTCCATTCTAGAGCCGATGTGTAATCAGCTGTGGCAGTGAGTTGACATTTCCAATAGCCACATTGAGCTTTCCTCTAGTAGCAGGATGTGTCTGAGCTAAGAAAAGGCAGCACCCTAAGCTGTTTGCAGATTTGTTTGTGCATCCCAATGTGTTCCTGGATCGGGACAGTAGGAAAACAGAACCGCTGCGTGTTGGACCTCTGTCAGCCTCACATCCCAAGATGGAGGAGTGGCTAAATCAACACCTGGGATGGCACACGGAAACAGACCAAAGTTAATATTTTAGTTTTTATTTTCTTCCTAAGTTCTTAAAGAGTTGCAGGTGCTTCGTGGTGCTCTTTTCCAATATTGTCTCATATTTTTTAGTCTTTTCTGTTTCCATAGTGTTCTTGCCACCCATAGACCTCTTAGCGTGAAGGATTATTTAAGAGGTACGGTTTGAATTCCTGTTCTTGCCACTTGACCCCCTTATATTTTGGGCCAAATTCCCAGGTCAATTTAAAAGTCTGAGGGTGAAATCAAAGCTTTGATGAAGTCAGAAAGTGCTCTGCTGCCAGTATGGCCAGGGCTAGGCTCTTCCCTCAGGCTTTTCCTGCAAGTTCTTAAAAGAAAGGCATTTAAGTAACTAGCTGCCTATAGCTCTTTATTTTTTTCTCCTGTGCATTTTTAAATTGAAGGTAATATTTCAAGTGTAGACTAGTTGTTTTGACCCTTACACTGCCCACAGCTTTCAGGGGAGTGATGTCACTTAGTTCAGTACAAAGACCAAGTGCTTTACTGTTTGTTGACAAATAAGAGTGTGTGGTTTCATAGAGAGAACGCAAGGAAGGTCAGTCCTTGGCTTTATTCACCAACAAAGGATTGTCCCCGTTGGAAGGGAAGGAGAGGGTAACTTGCATTGGGCTTACATAAATCTGATGTATAGAATAACTTCTCCGAAGCTAATATATGCATGTAGGATGCAATTAAAAACACCAGCACAAATTGAATAACTTATGACTAGCTGAGGGATATTACAAATAGTTTGGTTAGAAGATGTGTTGTGGTAGGATTTACTTTAATACAGGAAAGTGTTCATTGAGCTTCTAACATGTAATTCAGTTTTCCTACATACACAGTTGTACAAACAACCTTTCAAAGTTTTGTGAAAACACATTCTTATTTTAAGGTTGAATAGTGTCCATGACGGAAAACTTAAAAGAAATCAAACAATGACCAGAACCAGAAAGTTGAAAAATACAGAGTCGCAGACGCAGGTACTCAAGTGTATTCATTTTGTCAAGCTTGCAATGACTTTGAGAATGAATGAATGAATCTATAACCAATAACAGACACTAGTTTTTCAGATGCATTTTTGAAGGATAACAGGAAATGCTGTGGAAGTTTCAGAGGTAAGAGATACTGCTAAGTGTGCTTCTTATTCTCATTTCTATATATAGATCAAGATCATATTTACTGTACTTCTTAGACATGTTTTTTAGGAAAGCATCTGCTTGCCTTGATTTCCTTGTCACTTTTCATTAGCAGTAAAGTAGCAATATTTCTGGGTGTTTCATTTTATGGTTTTCTTCTTTCAATAGTAATCTCTTACGAGAAAGTAATCAGGGAAAAAGGTAACAGTGTTCATCAGCTCTGTATGGATTAAAATTAGTCTTTGTAAATGGGAATGGTCAATAGTTTTACAGAAAAGAAGTCCACATGTGTGATAATGAACTGTTGATTAAGTGACTGATTATAAAATTGTGCAATCCTTATACTTTAAGATTATTTTGTGGCTCAGAAACTAATGCACATTTTAATTAGTGCTGCTATTAGAATTTACACTGTCACATTTGTAAGATACTCCAGCAAGGGGCAGTGCAGGACACAGAAAGTGGTCTTAACAGTAAATCAACTCCTCCCTAGAGAGGTATGAATCATGTTTATTTCAGTTAGTCTTTGTGTGTGTTTACCATAGAAGTTCAAGCAAATGAAAATATTTTTAAATTGAATAAAAACTCTTTTGTTATTGGTCTATATGCAATTTCCAAGATGGTGTTAAAAAGGCAAAAACCTTTCTTAAAGGCAATTAATGATTGTATATCATCCCTTAGCATTTGTAATATATATTAAGTGTGTCTAAGACAATGGAACACAAGATCAGGGCTGCAGAATCAGACCTGTAGTTTACTTTTTACCTTTTAAAAAACAACTATATGAAAAGTTTTTAATATTCTTGCAGATAGATGAAATTAATAACACATCCTGTATATATATCCTGCTACAAGGAGAAGACAGGCAATGATTTGCAGCTTTATGCAAGTCAATAGAAAATGTCAATGAGACCAAAATTTCGTTCAGAAACATTTATGGAACTAAACAAAACCTGTAAAGAAATTTTCATTGTACAAAGCTATTTTCTGTAATAGAAACAATTTCAACCTTGTTCTTACTTCTTGCAACCTGATTATGTCAGTCAGGCAAAACAGGGCATAAAAGAGTGCAAAAGTTGTTCCAGGCTGTTTTGTGCTTTGGCTTACGTTTACCTCCTGATTTTCTTAGAGCAATAATTAACCTGATGATTGATAGTGAATTTTGAAACATAGGTGTCACAGAATCCAAACTGTATTTCTCTGTTAAATTCTGAGCTTGGCAAAGCCGGTTTTAAAAAGTAGCAACCTATTTGCTAATGGTGCAGCAGTCTATGAAATGTCATCAGATTGAAAAGACGGAACAGAAAAATATAAGTATGTTCTGAGGTAAATTGGACATCCTGTTTGTAAAAGCTTGGATGAATTCACCTTGTCAGGACCAGTAATGTCACTGACCTGGGAATCTAATTCTAGTTGTCTCCTATATATTTAGTTATACTTGTTTTACTTTATTTTAGTGTATGAATTAAATTTTGCAAGGATTCTGCATTCCTCCAGTTTGAGTGAGCCTTATCTTTTTTTAACCCAGGAGCATGCATTTTCCATTTGAGAAATGCAAGTGAATGGGCTGATGTGAGTTTAGCGTGGTTCTAGGAGTGACAAACCCAGGCACCTAGTATTTTGAGGATGTGCAAGCTTTTTTAAAACATCTAGGTTTTGTACACCAATTGTTTGGAAATTTAAGATAAAAATAATTAGTCCGTAAAGATTACCTGTGTGTTAACCATGCCTAACTTCCTGCTCCTCATTATACTTCACCTTTTTGAATTAAATGCTTCACAACATTCAGGTCTTAATAAGAAGTGTGAATGTCCTCAGCAGGCTGGGTTTTAGTCCTGAGCGTTGGTACGGTAGGTTTGTACCCTCTTCTGCAGTCAGTAGTGGGTAGAGGGCCCTTTCTAGTAGCAGAGCGTTAACACCACTCAGTGCTTCTGACCCCGAAAAGGAAAAAATAACAAAAGTCAATTACACTTATTCTCAGCATTGTGTCAGATCACTAACACTTCACATTTAAATAGATCTTGAAGATCAGTTAATAATAAAGCCTTAATGTATTCAGCTGGGCAAGCTCCAGGCCTTCGCTGTGCTTGTACAAAGAAGTTGTCTCCACTCCCACAGTTTTATTAAAACAAAAGGCGGCCTGCAGTGAAGCTGACAGCTGAGCAGTTAGGTTACAAATCAGGCTGTGATGGTAGGGCAGGCCAAATGGATATTGCCATTCGGCTTGTCAAAGGCAGGGTGAAAAACAAGGCTTGATGAATAGCGGAGTTCGGCCTACGTAGAGCGCGGATGCAAGAGCAGCACGAGGGGCCTTGGGCCAGCAGTACCTACAAAAAGACATAGCACATTAATTCTCATGTCATGTGGGTGTGAGGCTTTCATTAACAAAAATATTCCAGAAGTTGAATTATGGATATTCAAAATGAGAGGTGTTTAATTAATATCTGTAACTGTGGCAAGCAGTCACTGTAAACAGAGTTGAACCAAGACCATGAGCTTTTTCTCCCGGCGTGTGAGTTTATGTCGTCTGTCTGGACGACATTAGTGCATGGAGTCATAACCAGAAGGATGATTTTAACCAACAGTCTTTTGCTGTGATCAGTTAATGCTGATAAAATGAGTTCTCAGCACCTATTTGGATCAAGTGATAGGTGATCCCTTTGAGTGATTTTTAGCATGTAATTCTGGCTCTCCAGGGAATGCACTTCTCCGCAGCTTTGCGTGGCAAATGTAATTGGCACAGTAGTAATGATGTCTTCTGATTTTGCTTTCTCATCTTGATACATGCCCACAGAAGCTGCTCTGGAATAACATTTTGGGCACTCAGAGTCTAAGAAATAATAAATATTTTTGAGAAGGTAGAGATTTTTTAATTTATTATCAGGGATAGCCACAACTATTTTCCAGATCAAGATGCTTCAGATACAGAACTGCATCTCTTCACAACAGCAGTAACGTTGTCAGTGAAAATAAGAGCAGATCCAGGTTAAAATAAAGGTATCGGCACTGTGTAGTATGATTTTGATTTTTTCTTTTTTAATTAAGATTATGGTAAAGCTACATAATTATTACTTGCATATAGAAGAAAGAAGGTCAATGTGTACTATAGAGAAGTTCAAGAAAATAATCTGTCTTAAGAAGCTATAAATGTATCCTAATTTTTAAAAAAATGAGCAGCAGTGGAGAACAGTAGTTGAATTACAAAGAGAAACAACAATGAGAGTCACTGCAGAAGACTGCAAGAGATGTACACTAGTGGCCTTGGTTTCTCTAAGTTTTAGCATTTATAGTGGCCATGAGCAAATTAAAATGCAAACGCATAGTTCTGCCAACAAGAGGATGGCAGGCACCAGTCTCGGCTGTGGGTTAGCACTGCAAGCTGGTAATCCAGGGCCACGCACCCAGCAGACCTACGGTGCCGAGGGAGCACCTTCATCACAGCCCACTCTGTAGTCCTATGGACAAGATGCCATCGAACCTCTTAGGCTTCAAATCAGATCAGCCAGCTTTGTCTTGGTTTGCAGCCAAGGCATGTACTCTCTGTCACCACTGTTTTCATGTTTTCCAAGGCCCTTGTAAATTGGCAAACATACTGAAAATGTCTACAATCCTCTGTTCCTCAGAAGAATTCTTTTAATATCAACACCTTATGAAGAAAAAAGTCCAGTCTCCAAGGTGGTTTTGTCTCCCTCCATGCGGACTGCCCTCTTAGTAGAGGAGGGAGATGTTTTAATAGTATTTTAACAGCAGGATATTCTAAAGGTAGATCAATATATAGAAACATCAATTGAGCAGTGTCCCTTTAGCTAGTACACTGTTACAAGTTTTTTAGCATTTTATTAAAAATCATTGTATTAAGAAGAATCTAGTTGAATAGGTTAGAGGTATTATGTTGTCTTGTACATATACATGTATATCTATCTATCTATCCTCTAAACAAAGTAACTGTTGTATGATAATAATTTATCTGTGCCTAAGATACTATAAAGTAAGATGAACGGAATTTCATTCTGGATGAGATTTCACTGAATTTTTTTGAATGCAGTTCATCAATTCAGATATTGTACAATAATATTTTATTATAACACTGATCAGAAATAATGTGTTTCTATTCTATTTGATCCATTTCATTCCCTCAGGCCTGTAAAATACTAAACATGAGTAACTTCATCCCCTTCACACGGTCTACTCACAGGAAGCAAATTCCACGTGTGCATTGGTCCTTTTAGGATTAGGTGTAAGAGTAAAAAAGGGGACATGTTGCAGTTGCTAGGTGACATTCGACTCAAACATATACTGTAAATAAACACAGAAAGCCATGGCTCTGTCCAACTGCAGAAACTGTTAAATGAAATCTTCCTCATCTGTGGGGAGACTTTTGGAAAAATTTAGTTTAAATGATGAAATGAGTTGGAAGTAGGGAACAATGCATTTAAAGCCTGTAGAGGTTGATACTTAGTGAAATGTAGGTCAGTCAGATTACACCATACAGTCTCAGCTGTTGTGTTTTGTCATCTGCCTGTAATAAGAAGAACCAACGTAGGCAGCGGTTACACTAGAGAGAAATGTTTTTTTTTCTCCAAAGGAGAAAAGATTGATTGATAGGAATGTGACTGTGCTGAATTTGAGCCTGATGTCAATGCCAAACTCTGAAAAACAAGGAATAGCGAGTGACACAGGTCAGTGGGGGAATGGACAGCACAGCACAGATTGTTTTTCTGAAAAATCCTGCTTTCTGGAAACTGATTTCCTTTGACTTAGAGAAAAATACACAAGGATCAGGAAGTAAAAAGCTAAATTTACAAAACCCAGAAAAACAGGCAAATAACCAACCCTTTCTCCCCCAACGTAGTCTCTGCTTCTGAGCCTTCAGTCTCTTACGTGCCATTAGAGCACGTTAGTCCTCTGACTCCATCAGGCTCTGTGTCAATACCCACACACAGCATCTTCCTTCTCTCAGTCATTCACTTGTAATTTTCCTCAATAAAGTGGGTGGACACTACCACGGGTAAAGCAGCAGCTGATAGGTGCTATTTTATATTGTGCTATCTTAGGTATAATGTTTCTCATGAGCAAAAGCATTTAAGTCATAAATAAATTAGAACGGCTGTTATTAAAATGTTTCTGAAGTTATATCAGAACTAATTAATTCGTGATTACAGTTGCTGAATATGTAGTTCTCTTTTTCTTTATTGAATTCTGTCATTTTTCCCAAAACCTGACAGTTACACACATTAAATCTTTATGCATAATTTGTCACTCTTCGGGGATTTTTTTTAGTGGGTGGGGGGTTGTATGTGTACTTACTAATAAAAGTCATTTCTTAAGAGCAAATGAGCACCAAGCTGCTCGAAATTTTTGGACTCTTACAAGATTCACTTAATTTTTCTCATGTAGCTTTCTACAAGTAATATGTATCTTTTGGTGATAATTATTCAATAAGAATTCAGTAGCTGAATCTGTATTTAAAAAGGTAAGCTGCTTGCTATATTCCTCCAAACAGTGTGGGAAAAGCTGATGCTCATCTCTGGGAAGGAATTTAAATGGTGTTTAAATGGTGTTCACCCATGTGAACATGGGTTCACATGAGTCTAGAGAAGTCTGAAGGAGGGAGATATTGGACGTAATGAAATAAGTGGTGCAGGTGGAAGGGAACATGTTGCCAGAGATGGTGCTGAATCTTCTTACAGTAAACTGATGGGTGAGAAAGAGCTCAAGCAGGACTGATTTTCAAGGGGAGAGAGCTTACAGTGCTATGAGATGGTTTCTAAGACTCAGGCTGTGCAGCCAGTGTTTTCAGGGCCGTAGGCTTTCTCAGGCATAAAGAACAGTAAGTCTATGGCCCCACGGGTACCATCATATTCTTCACAGACCTTCTCTGGACCTTCACCTTCACGGCGTGTCTCAGCAGAGGCTTGTGTTCTTCTGTCTTCATTAATGACAGCAACTACTGTGTCACTGGCAAGCAGGCTGAGTTGATTAAAGGGTATATTTAAAGGTATGATTTCACTTTCAGTTTTGCTATAGCCTTCCTGGGAGTGGGGAACAATGCACCCGTCTGTCATCTTCTCTGCTGACAAATTATTTTCCCCTCAGCAGTGTTTTTTCCTTTGCCCCTGTCCCCTTTGGGAAAGGAGTTAAGGGAGCCAGCTTTGGGCCACGTCTCTTTGCTAGTACAATGTACTCCCCTTGTTGGCAGCTCATGTGAGCTGGAGGCAAGAGGATGGGCTAGAAACTGGTTCCTGCTGTCAGACTCAGGGCCACACTGTAAGATATTTCTTACAGCTCCCTCTGTGTAGTCAGGCTGCAGGAGTCGCTGTCACTGCTGCCAAATGTCTGAGTGTTGTGTGAGAGTCATGATATTTGGCAGCTCTCTCAGTTTAAACAAAAGGAGTTTTCCTGCTGCAAATAGACCCAAGTAAAGGTAAGCACATCGTGGTGGTACTGATTCACACCACAGGAAATTCATAGGCTTCTCCTTGAAATGGTTACTTCTTCAGTAGAAAATTATGGTATCTAGTCTGTGTGTTACCTCCAGGGACTGAAACAAGTTATTCATTCATTACAGATTTATGAGCTTGGTTATTCATCTGCTAATGTGTCTAGGAGTAAAAATGCCTATTTACTTAGATGATGTCTTGAGGTATTAAAGCTCCTATAACAGCATATTTCAGTCACAGTGAACTTAATGGTCTTATAGGATCTACTAGATCTACATAGAAACATCTGTTGTAACTCCTTTCATTTTGCATATCATGAGATTCATTGGGGATAAAACTGCACAGAGATTTTCACTGGTTGTAAGGGTAAAGGTACTCAAATGATCAGGAAGCACATGGTTGTTGCAGATTATTTAGTGACATTTCTAATAGACTACTCCACCATTCTGTATTTATCCACTTGAGACACTTCAGGACTAATTGTATCAAATAAACATAGTTTTTTCTCTCACTTGCTACATTATGTTAGAGTTGTAGACCTGGAAAGGACCACAAGAAGTCACCTAGACAATTCCCTCATCCTGTGGCAGGCTTGTCTTTAGCAGAGGTTTGAAAACTTTAAGGAACAGTTTAGGCAGCAATAGAAATGCTGTCACCACAACTCTAGGCAGTCTGTCCAAGAGCTTCAGGATCTTTCCTTCAAAGAAAGTTTTTCCTTGTTTCTAACCTGAATCTTCCTTGCTGTGGTCTACACTCATTATTTCCTGTCCTGCCTGCTGCGGACATGAAGAACAGATTCAGTTTTAGGCCCTCATCTGGGTCTTCTTGTATTGGAAGTAGCAGAAGGATCATTTCATTTCTCTTGCAGGTTGTCCTTCTCTTAGGTATGCCCAGGCAGAATTTGCCTTTCTTACAGCAGAGCGAAACTCACACAGCAGTCCTCTATGATTCTTAAATCCTTTTTCCATAGAACTGTTGCACAGACATTTGTTTACCAATCCTGTTGTTGCAAAGACAGAGTGTTTGTGAAAAGAAAAAAAATAATTTGTGTGGAAGTTAGCATAGGGTAACACACACAGGGGGTCTGGCCACAACCCTGCCAGAACCTTCTCTTCTCTGTCCTCCTTCTCCACCACCATCTGTAAGTATGTCATGACAAAAGAAAAATTCAAAACATGGAGCAAATGAAGGAAATGACTATGTTGGTAAACAAGCCAAAAATGAGACCTGAGTTCAGTCTCAAAAGAAAGAAGACCTAGAAGCTCTTGCTGCTGGTGTTCCTTTTTTAATTATATAACAACCTTTGGTTTTAAAGCCACCTTCAGCTGACGAGCAAATGTCAAAGTTCCACAGAGTAGAGCATTGCTACATTTCTCTTCCACTAAAATAAGGGACCTCAGAAAATGTATACTACACAAGCCACAGAGTATGTAGGGCTGTGGATACAGGATATAGGTTTTAATCCCTGATTCGCCATAGTTTTTAACATACATATTCAGCTTTGACTTGACCTTAGTGAGCAAGGCACATACTGAAGTACCTGGTAGAATCAAAGCTGTGCAGAAATAGTTTACTGGTTCACTGAAGCTTTATTAGCTTTTTAATTTACTAAAGTATTTTTTAAGAGATGGGAGCACGGGAACATTGATATGCTTATATTATGAAAATAAAGCATGGCTTTGGTATGGACTCAATACCTTAGAAACAAAGTACAGCAGAGAAAAAATTTAAATTTTTCAAATGTTCTGTGGAAAGAAGAGTGAATTCTGACTTTCTGGTTGGTTTTATCTTCCTGAAGGATTTACTCTGATAGCTGGAGATGTATTGATTCATTCTGCATCATTCAAAGAAGCAAATTAGTGCTTTGCTGTCAGATTCTGTAATAAAGTTCCATGCTGTGATTTGGTCTGATTCAGCAAGAAAGCATTGGTTTTTTACTGTCTTGTCTTATTTGTTTTACTCCTGATGCACAGCAGTAGTATTCCCACCCTATTTACAGCAGTACTTCAACAGTGCTCATTGCTCAAATGATAAAAAAAGGTCAATGATAAGGGACGTGCTTGTTACATTTGTGCTGTAGACAAACTGTAAGTGTATAGAAAAGAACCTCTTTATTTTGATTTCCATCAGCCAGATTTGAGCATTAGTTGAAATGCCTGGAAATGTCAGTTCGTGACTAGGAGTTGTGTGGGCAAGTGGAAGACCATGGCTCTGGTGGTCAAAACACATGTGGGTCCTGATTCTGCACTCAGCTAGACTGGTATGGCACCACATAATTATAGGCTTCAGCAGGGAATCCTCAGTAGAAAATGTGTCCCTCAGTGGAGAGGTAAGCCCAGCATTTATAGCTCTTTTGAAATAAATAGAGTTATGTTGGTATCAAACCACTATATTAGGCAACCAAAACAACCTTTCTGAATAATATTGAAATGGAAATGTGTTTTTATTTGCCAGCAGTGGTGCTTATTTCCGAATCTAGCTTGGTATAGATGCATTTCTGATCATTCTTTCTTGATCTTGTAAATCTAGCAAAACTAAACAGACTAAACTCTTACTATAATCAATAAATATCTTGATCCAATGATCAGTGCCATTAAAATTAATTTCTCTTTGTATTAAGCATCCTTAAAATGTAATCTCTATCAAAAACTTACACCTCCAAAATATTGAGGAAAACAAGGAGCATCATGGCTTCTTCAAATGTTTATTATGAGAGAAAAAATATATTGGGTGGAGTAAATTTATTACAGTAAAATAAAGCTCCATCTTACAGATGATGTCAAATTCACTTGGATTTGTTTCTCAATGGTCCAACCAAGACCATTGAGAAAAAATTATGTACAGCTATGCTGTACATAAGCAAATTTATAGACAGTGAGAGAGAGTCCTTATCACTGAACATGAACATTTTAAATTGACAAGTTTTAAAGGAAAGATCATTACAGCTGAAGAAGCACTTGAGAATGTAGTCTATACCTCAATATACCTACCAGGAAAATCAGTGCTCAAAATTGTTGAAAAAATATTCTTATTTTTCCCCACATTTCTTTTTAATGCTTAGAACTGTTTAGAAGATTTTATACTTTTCTCAGGGAAGAGTGTCCCTTGGTGTTCAGAAAACTGCCTCAGTAAATACTGGGGAGGCTGAAGGCATCATTTGATCCACAGCGTATGTACAACTGGGGAGATGCTGTGGAGGCTACAACCTGGCAGATTGTCCTGCCAGAGTGCATAGGCCACCCTGCGGAAAGGCAGAGCAGCTCCTAGGCTACACGCCAGTCGAGTTGCTCAGGTTCTCTAAGTGGACAGCTTGTAAAATGCTAGTAACCCCTCATGGTTGTTTTCTCAACTTGTTTTATAAAATATGCAAACCACCAAAGCTTAGCAAGGTGGGAGCCCAGCATTGGATCCTTTTTGACTTGTGCTACATCACTAGCAAGGTGAGAACCAATGTAGCTCTGAGATTAATGGACTTAAGGTTATTTATACCAATTGAGGATGTGACCCAGTGTGTTCAGATATGTCTTGACCATGCAGTTCAAAATCTCTTGTATTTAACTGCCCGCTTTTTCCGTTTTTGACTCTCACTTTGATGCACCACTTCAATACTCTCTGCTTTAGGGTTCACTAGGAATTTGTTGCTTGCAGAGGAGGTTGGTTCCTGCCTCTGCCATGGGACAGTAGGGCATAGAGGATATTCCTAATGCTTTATTATTAGCATAAGAAGTACCAGTGCTTGAGCACGAGGAGAAGAGAAACTGGTACAATTGCAGTGCATGAGACTAACAGTTTATACTAACTGTAGTGGTATCTGCTATGCTAATACCAAAGAAAGAAGATACACTCTCTGCTATTGCTGTGGTTTTGGTTAGGAACTTCATTCCCAAGAAAAAATAATAAAACATTTCCATTTCAAGTGAGACTCTGAAAAGTTGCCAAACGGAAAACCACACACCCTTGCTTGTGTTCTTTTCTCAGTTTCAGCTTGCCAGCAAGTGGCTGGGAGGAAAGCATGCAAAGCGCCACTGTAAACATAGAATAAAGTACTGGGGGAGAGGGGAGGGGCTGGTCAGTACCCAAAAGTCGTAGCAATCTCCTACTGCAGGTGGCCTGAGATAAGTTTGGAAGATTGCATCTAGGAAATTCAAACAGTAGAGAAAAAAATAAGAAACCTCCTTTCTGTTGAACATCCCAGCAAGAGAGTAACTGGGGAAAACTCTGTGATGTTTTCTCTGGCCCTTTATTTTTATCATTCTTATGTTCTTATCTCTGAATATGCAAAAGGCAAGCAAGAATATAGGATAGAGACTTTTTCTATGCACGCTAGGAGGCCACACTCATATGAAGGGAGACTGCATGGTTTCAGCCTGATCCATGGGTTTTGTATCAAGAGCTAGGTTTCAGTTCAGGTAAGAGTCTTCTTGCAGTTTGATTTTTTCTTTCAGTTCTGCTTATCCAGTTATAAAAGTGCATTTAAGAATTGCCTTTATGCAACCAATATTGCAGGAATAAACTTTCATTTGATGCATGGTGTGTATAAAATGCTACTTCTTCAGTTTAGTACCCAGTACTCGAAATTGAGCATTGTAAACCTGGATGGTTTACATATATATCCTAACTTATGTGTAAAGCTCTACATGTGCAGTTGCACAAATAAATAAAATAAGCTCACTCAACAGGGGAAGTGTGAGTCAACAAAACAAAGCAAGGCACTATGCTAAAACAAAACCAAAATATGCCCTGCCAATGCATTCCAAAGCCAGTTTTTCCAGGTTCTCTGAGTAGCTGAGAATAATTGAACTCGTGGTACCTTTCTGGTTTCTGTTTATCTTAAAAGACCGGAGAATAATTACCTTTTTCTTCAACCAGGTAGAGAACACCTTAAAATAGGCCATGACATCGCACATGGAATACCTGCATCTATCTTCAGATGGCTAACAATGTTATTTATTACCTGATTACTGGAAAACTGAAGCTCTTTGCTTATGTTCATAGTCCATAGATATGACTTCTTCCATGTAGTTAAAATTAGATGTTTTCATTTCTTCTAAGTGGCATCTTTCTGTTTGTTCCCTACTTTTCTAATCAATGGCATGTCGGCCACAGAAAAAAATTTAGAAATAGGTATTTGCAATTTGTATTCTTTTAAGGGATACTCTTGCATATGAGCATGAACTCATGCAAATAAAAAGGATGGTGAATACTATAACAGAACTTAGCATTTTATTCAAATTAATAACTTTTAATAATTTTTGCAATATTTGCTCAATTATAGCACTGTGTTTTATGTGCAGACGCATATGCAGGTATCTGATCACTATCCCTGATCTTCAGACTTCTCCTTTTATATCTCCATTAAGCACCAATTTTTTACTAAAGCATACTTTGCAATTAAAAATGTGTTGCTTAAAAAGAAAAGGCAGCTTCCTGCCTAGTTCTTAATTAATCTTTAAGACACTTAAATATTTATAGTGACTTACTTCTCTTTTCATTCTAAATACTGTAGTGATTCAAAGAACTTATATGTATCTGAAGAGTTTTCACTTTTACTGCAACGGGTACTCATAAAAAAATTCAGCATCTGTCTCAATCCATAGACTGTGATGCTATTGCAGCTGTAAGTACAAAGATGTCAGGTTTAATGGTGGCAGATTGGTGCAGAAAGGGTGAGATTTCCCTTAGGCCTCATTGTCCCTCCTTGAAAAGTGGAACAAAGCACAGGTAAACTATTACTGTGCCCGCTAGACATAAGCAAGGTCCTACTAACTTCAGTTTATGCAAACTGCACAGCTAAGACGACAAAGAAATATTTGATCTATGGGCTTAACCTTCTGCCTGCATCAGCATATGTTATGCCACAGTAGCACACTGCTCTCCTGAAGGACAGCAGCAGTGAGTGCCAGTGGGTTTATGCAGCACCAAGGCACAGTGTTTCCTGGCTCTTGTGCCTTTGCAGACCACTGTCCAGTATCTGCACTGAGGGTTGGGTTGTCCTTCAACCCCTGACCCACCCATTGCCTATACTGCAAACTCCTTGGCTCAGCCCCCAAAACAATTTTTAGACTTTCTGAACCTCTGCTTGTCTCGCAGATTTTCCTGGGAGTGCCTGGGCTTGAAATCATCAGCTGAGCCCTTTCCAGTATGCAACCTTTGAATTCCCCCAACTATTCAGTATTTTTGGTAATGATCTGGCTGAAGGAATAGACTGTGCTTCCTTATCTTACAGACAAACCTACCCCAGAGCTGGACGGCAGAAGTTGGCCAGCGGTAATTCCACAGTTCCCTGTCTCTGACTTTCTTGCCTTCTGTAGAGCCATTTTTCTGTCTATCACCTTTTCTTTTTTGTCTTTTTTATCTCCAGAGGAGATAGAGACATCCATGGAAGGCAAGGGAAGCATAATTTCGAAGAGGAATCCCATTTTCGTACAGTAACACCAAACAGCTTCGATAGATCCCATCTATCAGTGGGATACAGGTGGGAAGGCAGTAGTTTAGGCTTGCAGTCAGGGACTTACAAACCAAGTGGGATTCTGCATCGCATACTCTGTGAGAGGTCACACTTAGTGATCAAAGAGGACCCCCTAATCTTTGCATAAGAAGGTCATGATCTGTAAGCAATGGAAACAACCGTGGCTTTTCTTTTGGTGTAAGGAAGGGTAAGGTGGACTTCTGCATGCAAGTTAAATTATGGAAACTTCACTGTGCTTCTGCATGACCAAATTGCCTACAACAACAGGGAACACCACAGTGTTCTGGGAAACATAGCAGGTAAAATTGCTAAGCAGATATGAGAAAACTGAAATCTAAATTGCAGTAAATGACCTGCTGCTATAAACTGTACCCTTACAGATTTGCATACTGATTGCAATATGCTATTTATTGTGTGTATAAGCTGTAGATTGATAAAAGTTATTTGTTTCCATTTATATCTTGTTGGAAAACTATGGGAGATCACTGTTTGAATGAAGTAGATTATTGCCAGTCATTCTCATATGTAGAATGAGGAAATTGAATAAGAATTATTCTTGTAGTTTTCAGTTGAGTTATTTAACTAAAACAATAGCTGAAAAGATGAGATTTTTTGCACTGTTTAACTGGAAATACTTAATGTAGCCAGAGATCAATATTGATGCTTGGATGGATGAAAAGACATTTTAAGTATTGAAGCGCTGAGTAAGGATAATATAACAGTATAATTGGTAATATGTGATATGCATCAGGGATGTCAGCTGACCATATTAAGTGAAATCTTGCTCTTAATCATGTGAATAGTTTCAAGGATGTCCCTGCATGAGGTTCTTTTCTAATGTAAGGCCATTAATTTCATATATAAGTGAAATGGGATTGTGCTCACAGATTCTTATAATATGGTATGTATCCATTCATTGTAGTCCTGGAATAAAAATAATTGATTAAATTGATACTACGTTAACAATTTTTCTTCCTGGTAAACTTATAACTCCTGTATAGTTAGTTCTCTGTGCGAATTGTTGTGTTTGTCTTATGATTGTTAGGTTACTCTTCGCTAGAGAGTGGTACTTTAATGGGTATCATTTTTGTGATGTAAGCAATAACTTCCAGCAATTCACAGTGAGACTTTTCTTCTCAGTTGCCTTCTGATAGCATCACCATTTCATTAGCCTTAGCTAATTCCAGAGGTAGAGCAGTTTAGCAGATAATGCAATACCATGAAGGTTACGTAAGCCTCACCTATGTGACATGGAGCGAGTTATGTCATTTCTCTGCCCTTACCTGGTAGAGATGTGTCATCAGTGTAAGTCTGTCTGAAGTGATGGAACTTGCATAGCATCTAGGACAGCTGACATGAATTTTATTTCTAGTTCTACCACTTCCATTGCAAGGTCTGAGGCAGGTGGTTCAGCCTCTTTGTACAGTCTGCATAATACCACTTCTCAACTAGTAAAGGATTTTGATACCTACTGCGGAAAAGAATGACTCTGGAAGTGTTTAATATTTCTACTGAGCAATATAGCACAATAGACATGCTAGTATTTTCTAAGTTGAGATGGCATATTAAATGGACATGGTCTCTCAGAGATTCCCTAGTCCTAACCATTACTGATCAGTGTCTACTGCATAGAGAAGAGGTTACCTCCTACAGAGTTTGTCACTGAAACAACCCTTGTTCTTTGTTATTGGCACAGTTTTGCCCAGCTGTCAGTCCAAGCTTGTCAAACAAGGATACTATGCTGACCACCACATTTTTTGTCCATCGTCCCCAAAGCAATGCTTACTGAACTGTGTAATGTTCTTCACATATACCTTTGTGTTGCACATGTCTTTATGAAGCTAAGCTGAGCCACTTAGACAAGCTTAAACATGAATCTTGCTTCCTGACACACCAGGATAATCTTCAATAAAAAAATAGCTGGATAAGGTAGCACAGTGTCTGCTGCCTATGATTACTCTTGTGCTTACTGATTTTGGAGCATTGCTCAAAGTAGAAGAACAGCACATCACAAGCAGGCAGGAGAATTCTCTAGCACAGCAGCCATGGAAAATCTCAGTGTTTTATGGACAGTTGGGACCAACTGAACAATCAGTATCGAATTAAGGAGGAGACAGCTGGGGGGACTTGAAATCTTTTCCTCTCTTGTCATAGATACTGTGGTATTGCCTGTCTCTCTAAATGAAATAACAATAGGGAAGCCTCAGGGCAGATTGTCTGCTTCCCCTCTCTTGGGGAGTCTGTTTTTCTTCCTTCTCAGCATATTAGAGGTGGCTGATCCATTGTAATGCAGTGTCAAAGGCCTCTGGGAATTAAAAAATGTTGTGTGTGTGTGGTATTGGAAGGACAAAGAAAAAGCATTGACCCTACCAGATGTGATCTTTTCAGGTGGCACAGAGGGTTTAAGGAAAATCAGAAAAAAGAATGCACTTGGGTTGACCAAGCTTAAAGCAAATGAAATCATTCCAGGTGGTTGTCCAAACCTACAGCAAATATAATAATTCTAATTGGTTGCCCCCATAACTCTTTCACTCAAAACTCCTTCAGTAATATGGCAACCTTTGCATTGGAGATTACATGTTGGTCAGAGCAAACTTCTTCTGTTATAGATTAAACTGATTCACTACAGCTATAACATTTGACAAAAACATCTGTTAGATCCAAACAGCTATTTGGTTTGATGACATTTCAATTCCTTTTATGAAGAATTGAGAAATACTTACTTACATGCGTGAGGAAGTGCTTTGCTTTGCTGAATATTTTGTACTTACACGCAAACAACAATATTCAGGTGCAAACTAACATGGTAGCTATTTGCTGTTTGTTATTCAGTCATTCCTTATTCACCTGTGTCTTTTTGGAAAGTTGTTTTCATCTGTTCGGTAAGCAGAAACATTATTGTTACTATGAGGTGGCCATTCATGAACAATATCATTCTTCCTGCACCGTAAGTCACATAAGGCAGAAGTCAAAACAATTATTAACAATGCATAGCCAATAGCAAACAGCTGACAAACAACCCACATGCTAAAAATGCTTTGTCCAAATAATTCAGTGCATAATTAACAAATGCATTGGCAGAAATCTGCTCATTAACAATTTGCAAGCGGGAAAAAGGGTTGGATAATGCATTTACAAACTAGCTACAATGCATGTAGTAGGAAAGTAGGGTTGCATCCTCATGCTCCCTGAGAACAGAATCGTTCCTTGTCTGCATAAGGATTGCTCAGAGCAGTTCAGATTAAGTTAACTGAAGGTATGGAATTCATGTACATAACTGAGGTGCAACAAACCCAGTATGGATGATTTCACTGAAAGCAAAGTAGCATAAACATGTTGCCTGCTCCAAGGATGTGGTGGGTTGACCTTGGGCAGTGGCTAGGCACCCACACAGCTGGTCTCTCAATCCGCCCTCCTCAGAAGGCTAGGGGGACAAAATAGGACAAAAAAGCTCATGAGTTAAGATAAAGACAAGGAGATTGCTTGCCAGTTACTGTCACAGGCAAAACAGACTGAACTTTGGGGAAATTAACTTAATTTACTGCCAATTAAAATAGATTCAGGCAGTGAGAAACAAGAAGACAAACATTACAACAACACTTTTCCTCCCCCCTTTCCCAGGCTCAACTTTATTGCTTCACACCCAACTCCTCTCCCCCTCTGCAGCGGTGTAGGGGTGATGAGGGTTATGGTCAGTACAAAGCGGTTTCTCCCTGCTGCTCCTTCCCTCTCACTCTTCTCCCTTGCTCCAGCCTGGGATCTCTTCCATGGGCCACAGTCCTCCAGGAAATATCTGCCTGCTCTGGCGTGGGGTCCTCCACTGGCCACAGGGGATATGTGGTCCCGTGTCTGGAGTACCTCTTCCTCCCCTGACTTTGGTACTCCCTCTGTTGTCTCTCACTCATCTTTTTTCCCTCCTCCTCTGCCTGCATGGCATTTTCTGCCCTTTCTTAAATATATTTTCCCAGAGGTGTCACCAGCTTGGCTCCTCACAGAGGCCACCCCTGCAGCCCCCCAACACCTAAACACCTACACCCAATGCAAAAAATTAAGTCAAATAGTGCAGCCTACTCAGGCAGGCAGGTTTTAGACTAGGGTTTTCTAACGAGCCTCAGGTTTGGCATCCAACCGCTGCTAAAGGTTAAAAGGATTGATAAACCAAACTCTCTTGTCTTACAGAAATAACTAATGATACTGCCTTTCCTCCCCTCAAAAAAGAAGAAATAGTCTGTCTTGTGTAGTTAATGTTCTTTATCTTAACAGAATCACAGAATCATAGAACAGTTTAGGTTGGAAAGGACCTTTAAGATCATCAAGTCCAACCGTAAACCTAACACTGCCAAGTCCACCACTAAACCACGTTCCTAAGTGCCACATCTACACGTCTTTTAAATACTTCCAGGGATGGTGACTCAACCACTTCCCTGGGCAGCCTGGTCCAATGCTTGACAACCCTTTTGGTGAAGAAATTTTTCCTCATGTCCAATCCAAACCTCTCCTGGCACAGCCTGAGGCCATTTCCTCTTGTCTTATCACTTGTTACTTGGGAGAAGAGACCAACACCCACCTCACTACAACCTCCTTTCAGGTAGTTGTAGAGAACGATAAGGTCTCCCCTCAGCCTCCTTTTCTCCAAGCTAAACAGTCCCAGTTCCCTCAGCTGCTCCTCATAAGACTTGTTCTCTAGACCCCTCACCAGCTTCGTTGCCCTTTTTTGGACTTTGTACAGTCTCCAACACCTCAATGTCCTTCTTGTAGTGAGGGCCCAAAACTGAACACAGTATTCAAGGTGCGGCCTCACCAGGGCCGAGTACAAGGGGACAATCAATTCCCTAGTCTTGCTGGCCACACTATTTCTGATACAGGCCAGGATGCCATTGGCCTTCTTGGCCGCCTGGGCACACTGCCGGCTCATGTTCAGCCGGCTGTCGACCAACACTCCCAGGTCCTTTTCCGCCAGGCAGCTTTCCAGCCACTCTTCCCCAAGCCTGTAGCGCTGCATGGGGTTGTTGTGGCTGAAGTGCAGGACCCGGCACTTGGCCTTGTTGAATCTCATACAGTTGACCTCAGCCCATCGATCCAGCCTGTCCAGGTCCCTCTGCAGAGCCCTCCTACCCTCGAGCAGATCAACACTCCCGCCCAACTTGGTGTCGTCTGCAAACTTACTGAGGGTGCACTCGATCCCCTCATCCAGATCATTGATGAAGATATTGAACAGAACTGGCCCCAATACTGAGCCCTGGGGAACACCACTTGTGACCGGCCGCCAACTGGATTTAATGCCATTCACCACAACTCTCTGGGCCCGGCCGTCCAGCCAGTTTTTGACCCAGCAAAGCATACACCCATCCAAACCATGAGCAGCCAGTTTCTCCAGGAGAATGCTGTGGGAAATGGTGTCAAAGGCTTTACTAAAGTCTAGGTAGACAACATCCACAGCCTTTCCCTCATCCACTAAGCAGGTCACCTGGTCATAGAAGGAGATCAGGTTAGTCAAGCAGGACCTGCCTTTTGTAAATCCATGCTGACTGGGCCTGATCACCTGGTTGCCCTGTACGTGCCATGTGATGGTACCAAGATGAACTGCTCCATAACCTTCCCCAGCACCAAGGTCAGGCTGTCAGGCCTGTAGTTCCCCGGATCCTCCTTCTGGCCCTTCCTGTAGATGGGCGTCACATTTGCTAACCTCCAGTCAACTGGGACCTCCCCTGTTAGCCAGGACTGCTGATAAATGATGGAAAGTGGCTTGGTGAGCACTTCTGCCTTCTCCCTCAGATCCACCCTCGGGTGGATCCCATCTGGCCCCATAGACTTGTGAATGTCCAAGTGGTGTAGCAGGTCGCTAACCATTTCCCCTTGGATTATGGGGGCTTCATTCTGCTCCCCATCCCTGTCTTCCAGCTCAGGGGGCTGGGTACCCAGAGGACAACTGGTCTTACTATTAAAGGCTGAGGCAAAGAAGGCGTTAAGTACCTCAGCCTTTTCCTCAGCCTTTGTCACTATGTTTCCCCCCACATCCAATAAAGGATGGAGATTCTCCTTAGCCCTCCTTTTGTTGCTAATGTATTTATAGAAACATTTTTTATCGTCTTTTACAGCAGTAGCCAGATTAAGTTCTAGCTGGGCTTTGGCCCCTCTAATTTTCTCCCTGCATAACCTCATGACATCCTTGTAGTCCTCCTGAGTTGCCTGTCCCTTCTTCCAAAGGTCATAAACTCTCCTTTTTTTCCTGAGTTCCAGCCAGATCTCTCTGTTCAGCCAGGCCGGTCTTCTTCCCTGCCGGCTCATCTTTCGGCACATGGGGACGGTCCACTCCTGTGCCTTTAAGATTCCCTTCTTGAAGAATGTCCAGCCTTCCTGGACTCCTTTGCCCTTCAGGATTGCCTCCCAAGGGACTCTGTCAACCAGGCTCCTAAACAGGCCAAAGTCTGCCCTCTGGAAGTCCAAGGTGGCAGTTCTGCTGACCCCCCTCCTGATCTCTCTGAGAATCAAAACCTCTATCATTTTGTGATTGCTATGCCCAAGATGGCCTCCAACCGCCACATCACCCACAAGTCCTTCTCTGTTTGCAAACAACAGGTCCAGCAGGGCGCCTTCCCTAGTTGGCTCCCTCACCAACTGTGTCAGGAAGTTGTCTTCCACACACTCCAGGAACCTCCTGGACTGTTTCCTCTCTGCTGTATTGTATTTCCAGCAGACATCTGGTAAGTTGAAGTCCCCCATGAGAACAAGGGCTAGCGATTGTGAGACTTCTCCCAACTGCTTATAGAATATTTTGTCTGCCTCTTCATCCTGGTTGGGTGGTCTATACCAGACTCCCACCATGATATCTGCCTTGTTGGCCTTCCCCTTGATTCTTACCCATAAACACTCAACCCTGTCGTCACCATCATCAGGCTCTAGACAGTGAAAACACTCCCTAACATACAGGGCTACCCCACCGCCTCTCCTTCCTTGCCTATCCCTTCTGAAGAGTTTATAGCCATCCGTTGCAGCACTCCAGTTGTGGGAGTCATCCCACCATGTTTCCATGATGGCAACTATATCATAGTTTTCCTGTTGCACAATGGCTTCCAGTTCCTCCTGTTTGTTGCTCATGCTGCATGCATTGGTGTAGATGCACTTCAGTTGGGCTATTGATCCCACCACCTTTTTGGGAGAAGACGCTCTAATTCCTATGTGACCACTCTCAGGCGCTTCCATGGTTTCTAACACACCAATAACCCTTGCATCTTTGCTGCCGCATGGATCTCCATCCCCTACCTCCACGGAGATGGCAGACCGAAGGACCTTGCTAGCACAGCATCCCCCAAACATTGGCGTGTTGCCCCTAGGCTTATGTCTAGTGAGCCTGTTTTTCTCCCTTTCCCCCTTCAAATCTAGTTTAAAGCTCTTTCAATGAGCCCTGCTAACTCCTGTGGAAAGATCCTTTTTCCCCTTTGAGACAGGTGTACCCTGTCCATCAGCAGCAGGCCTGGTGTCGTGTAAACTGACCCGTGATCAAAAAACCCAAGATTCTGCCAGTGACACCAGGCTTGGAGCCAGGTATTGATCTGCTGCCTCTTCCTGTTTCTTCCCTCATCATTCCCTGTAACTGGAAGATAGAGGAGAATACTATTTGTGCTCCTGATCCCTTAACCAGTCGTCCCAAGGCCCTGAAGTCTCTCTTGATTGCCCTCGGACTTCTTGTGATTTCATCGCTGCCTACCTGAAAAATCAATAATGGATAATAACCTGAGGGCCATACCAGGGTAGGAAGCTTTCTCTTCACATCTTTAACCCGGGCCCCAGGGAGGCAGCAGACTTCCCTAAGAAGTCATTCCGGTCTGCATATTGGGCCTTCTGTTCCCCTCAGGAGACAGTCTCCTATGACAATGACCTGTCTTTTTCTCTTTATGGAAAAGGTTTTGACACAGGGTGTAGACCAACAACTTTGGCGACACCTCCAAGATAGGTGAACCATTGTCCTCGTTATTGTTCGATTCCACTTGCAGAGCCTCATAGCTATTATGCAAGGGCACCTGGGAAGGTGGGGTAGTCACAGAGGAGACGCACCTGCCGTGCTGGGCAGGAACTTGTTGCCATTGCCCCCTATCCCTTGAGTCACCACATTCAGCCAGGTAGAGAGAGGACAGGGAATCCTCCGTATCGTGCGTCCTGTCTGCCTGTTGGGCCTGTTCCAGGGAAGGTAGGGTGAGATTCCAGTAGTCTCTCTCTCATGACAGAGGAATAGAGAGAAATTTTCCAGACAAATGGGAAAGGGATAGACAGGGATATGTGGAATTGTCATTTTTCATTTATTGTGGTGATTAATTTTAGCAAATAAGCAAGGTTGCTTGAATTCTGCATCTGTCTTGTGTTCATCTGCTGCACTTTCATAAAAGACTTTACCCTGCTCACTGTCATGCTACAAGGGAAGGTCTTGCCACTTCCACCACTGGAAGGCTGATGCTTCCTATGACATAAAAGGCTATGTTCAGGAAATGCTTGTATAGCAGTACAGTGTTCTGACTGGCTTTGGCTGACTAGATCTCTGGCCACGCTGGTGGCATCTAAGCTGTGGGGCATGTGTGCCCAGAGTCTTGGTTTCCCATATCAGCAAACACTGGTTGATATCACTATTCTCTCCTACTATATGCCCATCTTATTCTTCAGTGAAAACTAGAAGGGATGGGGCATATCTTGGTGTGATCCCAATAGCTGGGACGTTAACCAGGACTTGGGCCTGAGGAGGATTTTCCTCCAAAACTTTTTCTTTCATAGTGTTTACTCAGCATCTGTTCAGACGAAAAAGGTTTGCATGGCTTTCTAAAGCATATAATATCCTGAAAGCTGAATCTGTCATGCTAGCCAAAGCTAACTTTGTATTTTGGCACTGTTGTAGATGGGATACTGGCTTAGATAGATGGATCTTCTGTCTGATCTAGTATAGCCATTCTTATTTACTCATTTATGTAAGGTGCTAAACCACTAGAAGATTAATACATGGCTGTACAGAGTATTACTGTAATTACCATTATATTCATTTTTTATTTTCAAAACTATGGATGGACTTGTAAAGTCCCCAGAAATAAACCCTTCACTTATTCTAATTACCCTAGGATGTAAAGTTGCACAGGGGGATGAGGGAAACTAGGAATTTTCTGCCCTCAAAATCTTCCTTGCGCACTAGCTGGAGGCACAGTACACTTTCTAACATCCACATGTTGCAAGAGATCACCAAGAACGCAATAAAAAAGCAAAATGAATGAAGACATTGTGACAGCTGTATTTAAATCAAACCAAAAGATAACTTCCCTTGATGTCATCCCACAGCACTCTGTGGTGCTTCTTAAGCTGAAGGTTTATATTGTGTATCTTTTTGTAAAATACAGACTGGTGGATGTTTCTTTTATCACCGCAGTGAATTGCTTTTTGAAGCCCACACATGTATGTGGCATCCACTGCATCCCGTGGCAATGAGTTCTACCATTTAATTATGATCTTTGTGGAACACATCCTTTCTTAGGTTTCACGTTTTAAACTTGCTAACTGCTTGTTTTATTGGGACTGTTTCCTGTGCTATGAAAAACAGTGAAAAAGCATTCTTTATTCACTTTCTCAGTACTGTTCATGATTTTCTGGTGCTCTGTCACAGTCCTTTCCCTCAGTTGTCCCTCCTCCAATATGAAAATCCTAAAGCTATTTTTTCTTTCCTAGTACAGAAGCCATTACATACCTTTGATCATCCTGTCACCCTTTTCTTTATCCTTCTATTGCTACCCTGTCATTTTTGAGATGAGATGACTCTAACCATATTCAATATTCAAAATGTTAGGTGGGCAGTGGATTTTTATGGCAGCATTATCATGTTTTCTTCTGCTGTTTTCTGTTCTTTTCCTAATATTTCCTAATATACCATTTTCTTTTTTGACCGTTGATGGGGATTTAGGTGACATTTTCATAAAGCTGTTTCCAAGCTCTCTTTCCCCACCAACAGTTAATTTCACTGTGTGTTTATAGATTTCCCAGGGTATAGGCATGAGATGTTAGTTATTTAACCATGAAAACACAGCTAAATTACAAGAGTGTTTTAGGCTGTAAACAGGATGATTGTTGGTAGAATTTAATATTCACTCAGTTCTACTGGCAATTTTATGTTGTTCTAGGTTTTGTTAGACCAGAGATTTCTCACAACAAGTATGTGAGGCAGTGCGAATGTCTCCCATGGACCCCATCTTTTTAGTGGGTTGTTGATTATTTTAACAGAACATTAATTTTAAGAAAGTCATTCAGGAAAGAGTTCATTCCATAACCTTTTTCTAAGATGGTTTTGTTAATTTTGCCACTGTAAGGCATATCCTGATCAAAACTGAAGGAATCCAAACAAATGCATAATCCTTTGCTGTACTAACTCAATGAAGATTTCATCCCATAGTCTTCAATATCAGATAGAGAAGCATAACCCTTCAATTTTTTTCATAGCCGAAATGTGTTATTACTACCATAATGGTTGCTAAGATGGAGTTCTGGAGCTTAATGAAATCTGGAATTAAATAAATCATCTCAGGATTGTTAAAACCTAGCTGTGAAAGGTTTATATATAATAAATATATTACTGCAAGTGGATCAGTCTCATCTCTGACTTTAAAACACTTGCTGTGTTACATTTCAATGTTCATCGTCAAAAATCTCTTAATGGGCCAAAAAGACCTCAGTATCATATCACAAGCAGACATCTTTCTTAAATGAGGTTTTCAGCACTCTCCTTTCATGGAATATGAGTCATTTGACTTTTTGCTTGTTAACAAGATCTTGTTTTCAAATCTGTGGCTGTACTACAGTACAGAAGCTAGGGGTTTTTGAAGATTTCCTGTTAACACAGTTTGCTCTGAGGAGGAGTTCTGTTCCTTATTAATTCTGTTATTCCCATGCATTATAGGCAGAGTTTTCTTTGTATGGCTTCTTTTTCCATTCCAGTCTCAGTCCTGCTGGTCTGGGAGAGATCAGCGATGGAAACTTTATTTTATAGCTGTGGTGGTTTGACCTTGGCCAACAGCCAGGCACCCATCCAGCTGCTTTCTCACTTCCCCTTCTCAACAGACCAGGGAGAGAAAATAAGACAGAAAATCTCATGGGTTGAGACAAAGACAAGGAGATAACTCACCAATTACCATCATGGGCAAAAAACCAGAGTCGACTCGGGGAAAATTAATTTAATTTATTGCCAATTAAAAATAGAGTAGGGTGGTGAGAAACAAACACTAAAAACACCTTCCCTCCACCCCTTCTTTTTCCCAAGCTCAACTTCACTCCTTCATTCCCAACACCTCGACCTCCTTCCCCCACAGTCTACATAGATGGAAGCATTGGTCATCTCCCAGTCTCTCAGTTTCATTTTTATCTGGAGAGCTGAGACGGCTCCTTGACTCAGTCAACTGGACTGTCCATTAAGGACAATTGGAAATTACAAAGCTAGACTTGAAATGCAGAATAACATTGTGAGTACAAAGGGACATCCTCAGCTATTAGATCACAAATAAGGAGGCCAAATACATGAACTAGTCCAAAAGACAGCCAACGAATTCTAGTCAATTGTTTGAAAGACATTTAGGGACATGATTTTATGTGCCTGTTTTGGAAAGTCATTTACTCCAGCATATTGGTTTATCAAACGAGAAAGGAGCCAGGCCTTTTTCATTTTCACTGTTCTCTCACAACTGGAACAGCTTAGAAATGTAAGTATGCAAGAGAATACATTAAATAATTACTCTTCCTGTTGTTTTGATTCCCTGTGCACTCCAGGAAGCCTGATCTGAGCAGTTCAACTGGTAGAAGCCCATAAACTCTCTGCAGAGATTCAGTGGTGGAATAAAAAATTATTTTATGAATTAATAACCCCATAAAATGGGAAAGCAAGTTATTTTGGACAAGTTTTGTTTTAGTATTTGATAGGTGATATAATTACTAAGTCCTTCATTCTTCTTATTTTCAGAGCGTACTCAATACCTTTAGATTTCTTCTTTGAGATCGCAGAGTGACTGCAAAAACTGACCAACGACAGCAGTTTTTTTAAATATCACTGGTCTTCTCACAAGTAAGTTCTTCATTCTCACTTTTGTTTTCTCTCCTGTATTCCTGGCTTGTATTTTATCCTTGTATTTATTATACGGACTACCATATTCATTTTCTGGGCCAGCTGAATATGAGTGCAAATTGAACAGTATGAAAGTGATCTTAATCTTTCCCAGCTACAGTGAAACCTATCAGTATCACAGATATAATTGAGATGAAGTACTGGATCACCTGATTATTCCAACTTGTAATGCCAGTGGGACTGTAGTCGTATCTCTAGATGTTTGGGGGCTTTTCCCTGGTAAAAGGTTAAATGGTTAAAGCCTTTTTTCTGTCACTAGAATTGTGTGGCATCTGGGTCTGGAAATGCTTATCCATTTGCAGTGGGCTCTTCTTCTTCTTGGGGGCATCCAGAGGTTACTCATTGTAGTAAATGGGACCCTAAAGTTCTCCAGGATTCACGTGGATACAAAAACTGTGGTCATACGCCTCCTTTGCCCATTTAGTCTCCTGTGCTCCCTCTGCATGTCCTACTCTTTGAAAGGTTGAGCTGCTTAGTCTCAGACTTGTACTACATCAGGAGTTTGCTAACACCACATTTAAATCAGGACCTTAAGCAGTGCAGTCCACCTAGTACAACAGGTTATACTAGAATAGCCTTTTAATATAAATCGTTTCCGTAACTATGGTTATTATCTATATTGCAGCAATACCTGACTTGCTTTCTCCTACCTACTCTGCATTGTCTTTCTCAAATTCCCCTGCATTCCCCAAAATGTAGACCTTTGCCCTTAAACCTTCTCATGCCTGTGCAGGCTTGATACATCATACCGTACTACCCCAAAGGTAAACTGGTGTAAAATGGGGAACTCAAGCCTTGAAAAGGGTCTTTGGACTTTATTTTTCTCCTCCCATTATTGTTAGATTTCCTGGACACTGTTGTGGCTATATTGGGAAATGGGAAGAGGAGCTTGTCTGATCCTTGGCTTCAATTCTAAAGGAACAAGATAAAACTCCTTTTCAAAGTTTTTAAAGCTTTTTAAAGTAACCTACAAGTTGTTACTCCTCCCAATCTGAGTGAAGCCCAAGATGAAAACTCAGAGACAATTACAAAGATGGTATCTCACAAAAATATCAGACATCTTATAGAAAGGGAAAAATAAAAATATTTAACAGTCCTTACTGGACTTAGGAAAAGGAAGCTGGAAGAATTTGGAAACTGCTGGAAATAGTAGTGTCTGAGGATAGCCTCTACAGTTAGAAGAAAGAGTATCAGAAGGGCTGGTAGGATCAGTAAAAGCAGAGAGGAAAAAGAACAACTTGCATAGGAAGGGGAAGAAAGAGGATCCTTACTGTTTACTAAGAGGAACAGAAAAGAAAGCTCCTTTCTGTTCAGGATTTGTTGAAGGAGAACTTCAGAACTTCTTAAAGTTTTCCTGTTCATAAAGAATAAGGTTTATAAGAAACTACATTTTAAAATGCAAAATTATTCCTAAAAAATGGAGTCCACTCATCCTAGCTTCTTAAGTGAGGGATCTTTTATATATATATATATATTTTTATATATATATATATATATATATATAAAAATATATATATATATATTTATATTTCCAGAGACTGCTCCACCAAAATAGCAATGAAGATTCTCATATCACTACCACACTCCATCTTTCTTCGTGGTTTCATATAGTTACTGTAAATATGTTATTTGCTTCTTGTTGGAATATACTCCACTTCAGTGTATCTGATGGATTTTATAAAACTCAGTGCCTGGTTATAGGCTGGCTCAGCTTTGGCAATGATATTTGATCATCCTGTGTATGACAGGTAATGAAATTTTAGGCCATTGTCACTTTTTGGCACTGCATATTTCTAAGATAAAGATGAAGAAAATGCATTGAACTTAAGTCATACAGTATCTCATATTTCATTACCTCATATATCATAATTAAGCAAGTTTAGCTACCTGTAGTCTCCAAAATAAAAGACTTCTGGTGTATTATTTCATATAAAAGAAGAAAAAGTGATACAAAGAATATGCATTATTTAATAACTGCTCACATAAACTAGTGAAAATACAAGAATAAAAATATTTGAGTTTATATTATTTTTATTACTGTCGTGGTTTAATCTTAGCAGGCAACTAAGCACCACACAGCTGCTCGCTCACTCCCCCCTGGTGGGAAGAGGGAGAGAATCAGAAGGGTAAAAGTGAGAAAACTCGTGGATTGAGGTAAAGGCAGGTTAATAGGTAAAGCAAAAGGCGTTCACGCAAGCAAAGCAAACCAAGGAATTCATTCACTCCTTCCCATGGGCAGGCAGGTGTTCAGCCATCTCCAGGAAAGCAGGGCTCCATCACGCGTAATGGTTACTTGGGAAGACAAACGCCATCACTCCAAACGTCCCCCCCTTCCTTCTTCTTCCCCCAGCTTTATATGCTGAGCATGATGTCACACGGTATGGAATATCCCTTTGGTCAGCTGGGGTCAGCTGTCCCGGCTCTGTCCCCTCCCAGCTTCTTGTGCCCCCCCAGACTACTCAGTCGGTAGAGCATGGGAAGCTGAAAAGTCCTTGACTAGTGTAAGCACTACTTAGCAGCAACTAAACCATTGGTGAGTTATCAACATTGTTCTCACCCTAAATCCAAAACACAGCACTGTACCAGCTACTAGGAAGGAAATTAACTCTATCCCTGCCAAAACCAGGACAATTACTTAAATGTAATTTTATTAGAAGCTATAAATTGAACATCTGAAATTTCACATTCTACACAAGCAGATGAAATTGTAGGATTTTTCTCAATTTTTATTGTTTTCACAAGTGCAAAATCATCTTCCTTCTTTCTAATTGCTTGCTTGCTTGCTTTTCAGGTGTTTTGGCTATAAGCATGTAGCCAAACTTTTGAAACTTTATTTGGGGTCTTAAAGGAACACAGGGTCATGACTTACATTTCTCTCTTCCCAGGAAGTAGATTTACTAAATACAGCACCTGTTACTAAGTGATCTCTCTTCTAATTATCTGCATTTTTGTGTGGTTCACTTTCCAGTCTGGACTGTAATGTGTTAGAGGTGTTTATAACAATATGAGTTTCTGTATCTACTTAATTGACCATCCACTTGGATTTTACTAAGAGAAAAGACAGGCTAGAGCCAACAGCTTCAATTCTTGGATTTGTCTCTAAGATGCAGTTTTGAAGCTCTGTCCTGTTTACCATGAAAAGCAGACCGTAAGGAAGCTGAGGCCATTTCACACAATGAATCCAAGCCCAATAATTGAATTACTGAATCTCTGTGGCATTAAGCATATCAGGACTGTGCACAAAACTGATTTATCACTTCATCAACCCAGGAAATAAATAATAAATAATGAATCAATCTGAACGGAGAAAAAGGAGGGTTTCTTTTTGAGATGGGGGGAAGAGGCTCCATTTGGGTTTAGGCAATTAATTGATTTTAACTTACAACATTATGTTTTGAGGCAGATGTTACAAAAGCAAAGGAGAAGGATAGGCAGGTTCACAGCATAGGTAGAAGTAGTGGTTGTCATATCTCCTTTTATTTTGTAGTACAGAATTGTAACAGTCACAGGGTCAAGTCCCTCTTCTACAAAGTAGTATTTGAACCCTAGTCCCTCACCTCTGATTACAGTACCTTTCAGCTACCTTGGCTTTACAATATTCCCAGGCAAAGTATTTATTAGAGTTTACTTCAATCTATTCAATATTTAACCCTACACAATGTCAATAGAGCACATGCTAAATGAGCACATCACAGAAAATACTTGGCATGAGGAGTCATAATTGAGGGAAGGCATTTGCAGCAGGTTTCAACAAGGTTCACAACCAGATGTATGTTTTCAGTGTTTTTCAGACAACCTGGAAGCTGACAGAATACTGCTGTCAATGAAATTTGCGAACGATACAAAGAGTCCAGGCCACTTGCTATAGCAAGCAACCTGGGTTGCTTGGTAACCCCAGTCCATCTATATAAAGCGAAATACTGAATTTAAGGCTAAATACTAATAGTGTCATTGAGAGAAAGAGGAATTGTGTTCTAAGGAGTCCTAACCTTTGAGGGAAATATTTCAGGAATCACAGCAGATAAGCAACTCAAGTGAGAAAATTGATTACATAGAATGGAGATCATTGCTTTAGTCATAAGTCTGGCTTTGGTGAGACTGATGCTAGAAGACTGTGTTTTAGTGCCCCTGCTTTAAGAAAGGGTGTTGAAAACATCAGAGGGGGTCAGAAGAGGGCCACAGAAATCATTAGTACACTGAAGAAAATGTCTGCAACCGATTTGAAGAGCTCGGTCTGCTTTGGTTTTTTTAAAAGAAGCCGAGAGCCGATTTGATGGCCTCACCATGGAAAAAAGCAAGCAAGGAACGTAACTGAAATCATCACACTGTCTTTCTTTCATGCCTTTACTTTTTAATTAGTTTCCTGGAAAAGGGTTGTTTCTTCTCAGTTGGTATCATTAAAGTATTTTGGTTTTCTGCCACAGTGTAGCAGTAAATAATAAGGTGTGTGACCTCACTTGTTTGATAACCTAGACTGTGAAGTATATTATTACCCAAATAAGAGTGGGTAATTTCCTTTTACATCATATTCTCCTTGCTTACAGTATTGTTGACTGGCAGCATAATTCCCATGGTCAAAATGGTGATGGGAGAAAAGTCCTTGATCACTATAGTCAGTCCTGTTCCACTGCTGTGAGAATATCATATACCAGATTACTTTGCTACTTCGTTTACATTAGGTACTTCTGTTTATAAAGGTGGAGCTATATTAAGTTGCACTTAGGCAATTATATAAAACTCCTGATATATTTATTCAGATTCCTGATTTTTACCTTTTGTTATCTTAGAAACCAATGAATGACATTTCACACTTACTGCATATTTGTTTTATTTATTACTTATATTAAGCTGATTTATTAGCAAATTAATCATTCTTTTTATTGAGTAAAGAGAACTGTGTGGTTTTTTCTGTTTACTGTGTCCTGCAAGATTTTAGAATTAGCAGATTTCAGCCCCTGCCATGGAGCTTTTACCTACAGTAGAAAGTAAGGTTTTCTGCATTTATCAGCTCTCAAGAGATAGCTTTGCATGAACTAGGTATTGAACAGAGCTAGCCTGAATAAAGTGAAGAAAATACCTTCTCTGCACCTGCAGAGCAAGATGCAGCTATCAAACTTGAACTGAACACTTTGTCAGAGACCATTTTCTCCAGTCACTCAAACTCTCCCAGCTCAGTGGTTTGATGGTCAGCAAATCCTTACCAACAGATATGTAACACTTGAATACTGCATGTTATTTAAGGTAAATCGAATTATGGAATTTAAGAAGTTTGGCAGTACATTGTTAAAATTTCATGTTTAACCTTAAATGACCCCACTTTTAAATAAAAATATATATTTAATCTGAAAAAAAATGCATCTAGTTAGAAAAACAGTTTGAGCAAAATCCATTCTTGTATTAAAAAATGATGCATGAATTTCTACCCAGGCTGCCTGCAGGACAATGGAAAATGAAGCAAGCAGCTCTACTTGGCAAGATTATTTGGAAACCCTTGAAGTGTTAAAGTGGTGAAATAGTGGCTTGCCTAAGGCAACAAGTGTGTTACACTTAGATGTTGATGTGTTTATTTAATAAGCATAACAAAAAGGCAAAATACTATGCAATATCTTTGTGAAAATAAACAGAATTCTTATTATAAAGAAAACAAATATTTTTTCTCATTTAGGGAATTTCAGAACCAGATTATATGGACACTAAGATATAAGGGGGACATACACTTTTTTGTTTCAGTCTTTACAGGCAAGTATATTTGAGTTCTGTTTGGTAGTGTTGTTAATAAAGGACTAATTGAAAGCTAACCTTGAAAATGTATAGATCTTCATCTTCCATATATATAATTCCATGTAAACCATTAGCAGAATTCAATATCTTTTACTAGAAATAGAAGTTACACAATATGAAGAAAAAAGAAGCTAAATAAGTATGTGGTCTTTCTTTTTTCCTAGAAATGCACCTTGAATCTGAGGCGCCTTTCCAGCTCCTTAATGTAAAATTCTGTTCAATCGAGTGTAATGGATTTACTTTCAGATATTTTTTCTCAGATTTCTAGCAGACTTCCTGCAGTATGAAGCCAAATGGCATCACAATCTTTGGTATGGGAAAAGGCACAGGAAAATTCAGATGAACGTAGAAAGACTATAAATAAAAAGTGACCCTCTGACCCAACAATTGTCCAGTAACAAATGCAATTATGTAGACAAATGGTGCTGATCACAATCTTCTTTCCCCACAGCATGGCAGTTGCTCAGCGTAGAGCATTGCTGAATAGATAGATATGCTTTTGACGTTGGCAGGAAGGAATATGCTTGCCCACAGTGTGATACAGCACTCATTCATTGACTGGGCTGACAGGTATAACAAATAAAGATCTTGGCCACGGGAGATGCTAAGCACCTGTGACACCTGTCTTTGCTAATTCAGAGTTTTGCAGGTGAATGCATGAGTAAAAATGAAGGGTCACAGTCACCTGGTTGGAGGGATGGCAGAGGGGACAGCTGAATGAGGAGTTCAGTTTTAGGGAACCTCTAATCAGGCAAGAAACACCAGTGGCACTGGACACAAAAAGGCAGAAATTTGCCCCAGTTCAGGTGTGTTAAAACTGTATTCAGGGGTTACCTTTCCCCTCAGAGACTTTGTGCTGGAGCAGGTATTGCCTGTCTTTGCCACTCATGCTCGATGCTGAACCCATGGGCGGCACCTTCCCCCCTGCAGCAGTGGGAAGCTCTTCGCAGCTCTGTCTTCCTCCCCAGAAATGTGGCTGTGGACCCAGGCCTGATCCAGGCCAGCATTTCTGCTGTGGCCAGGTAGTACCTGGGTGTGGGGCATCGAGCACTCCCCGTACCTGCTAGTCGGGGCAAGTGAAACAGCCTGAGCTGCAGTTACACAAGGGTCCCCACAAAGGGGACCCTTTTGCAGGGGTGCTCAGGGTGATAGGAGGAGATGAGTCCTGCCGCAGTATCGGGTGCCATAATCATTGCTCTCATCCTCACAGTCTCTCTTGTTCCTCAAAGATCCCATGGACCCACATCTGCCTTACTTCTGGCATCCAGCTGAGGGTCCTAAGTTTAGAGGTACCATCACCTTAGGCTCTTCCAGTTAACATAGAGAATGAGTACTGGGAGGGCAACACCTCGAGGGACACTGGTCCATTTAAGGTCTGAGTGGGCCTTCGGAGGTGTCTGTTTCTCCCCGTTGTCAGGTGCAGGTAACTGTTCTCCTGAATGAAGCAGTGTTGATCTGCTCGGGGGTAGGAAGGCTCTGCAGAGGGACCTGGACAGGCTGGATCGATGGGTGGAAGCCAACTGTGTGAGATTCAACAAGGCCAAGTGCCGGGTCCTGCACTTTAGCCACAACAACCCCATACAGCGCTACAGGCTTGGGGAAGAGTGGCTGGAAAGCTGCCTGTCGGAAAAGGACCTGGGGGTGTTGGTCGACAGCCAGCTGAACATGAGCCGGCAGTGTGCCCAGGCGGCCAAGAAGGCCAATGGCATCCTGGCCTGTATCAGACATAGTGTGGCCAGCAGGAGTAGGGAAGTGATCGTGCCCCTGTACTCGGCACTGGTGAGGCCGCACCTTGAATACTGTGTTCAGTTTTGGGCCCCTCACTACAAGAAGGACATTGAGGTGCTGGAGCGTGTCCAGAGAAGGGCAACGAGGCTGGTGAGGGGTCTGGAGAACAAGTCTTCTGAGGAGCGGCTGAGGGAACTGGGGTTGTTTAGCCTGGAGAAAAGGAGGCTGAGGGGAGACCTCATCGTTCTCTACAACTACCTGAAAGGAGGTTGTAGCGAGGTGGGTGTTGGTCTCTTCTCCCAAGTAACTAGCGATAGGACGAGAGGAAATGGCCTCAAGTTGCGTCAGGGGAGGTTTAGATTGGACGTGAGGAAAAATTTCTTTCCTGAAAGAGTGGTTAAACATTGGACCAGGCTGCCCAGGGAAGTGGTTGAGTCCCCATCCCTGGAGGTATTTAAAAGACGTGTAGATGAGGCGCTTAGGGACATGGTTTAGTGGGCCTGGTGGTGTTGGGTTGACGGTTGGACTCGATGATCTTAGAGGTCTTTTCCAACCTTAATGATTCTATGATTCTATGAATGGAGCTTTGGTTAAGTGCCTAAAGGTAGGCAGGATGACTGTGAACTTCAGTCCTCATTCCTGTAAGTGAAGCAAGTGGTCTCTGCTCCTTACAGTACACAGGCTGCTGCTCTTGCTGCTCAGCTCCTGCTCTCCAGTGGGCAGAGGGAGCTGAGCCTTTGAGATTTGGGTCCCCCAGCCTCCTCCTGCAGGCACAAAACATGGATGCCCAGCAGCAGCCCTCACAGTGAGCGCAGGAGCCTGGCCTGGGAGGGTCTGTAGGGTCAGCGCGCCTGTCTCAGCCCTTTGGCTGCAGAACAGGCTAACGCTGCATCACCCACAACATTAAAAATAGAAGAAATCCATGTGGCTGCAGCTGGGATCCCTGGGGCTATGGTGTATGTCTGTGACACCCTGCCTCCAGCAGCTCCTCCTGGGGCTCTGGCAAAGGGCTACAAATTCCTGACAGCCCAAAGAATTTGGGGCAGAGAGCGAGTGTTTAGTGTCTTTTTAAGGAGGAGTGCCACTTCCAAACTATGATTTCCTGATTCTGATATGACAGGGCAGACCCAGTCCAGATTAAGAGCAGGCTTGGCTAAATGCAGTCCTATATAGCTCAACTTTAATATTATTTTTGTATTGTAGTACTAATAACCAGTTAAAAGATAACAGTGCTTATTAGGCAGATACAGACACATTCTTTGCCTGTCTTGTCAGGGTACAAATGAGCAAAAAGCCAGAAGTAGTTCATTGGGAAAAAACCAAGCCATTTAATTATCCTAAGAAAACTGTCTTCCTATTTTTTTTTTCTCTTTCTTTCTTTTTTTGTTAATGGTTGTAGTTTTCTTACTATTCGCTGAGATTTATATATTGCAATAAAAGTGCAGAGCATCTGTCTCCTGGCCAGAACTTCATCAGGCTTGGGGAATTGAGGGAAAAAAAGGAAAAGAAAATGTGTGAATATAATGACTATAATATTGAATTATTTTATGCTGCCATATGGAGTTAAACTGGTCAAAAAAAGGGAAGATTTCCATTTAAATGCTATTTGTTCTATAACAGAAACTTCCCTTTTCTTCACCCTTCTACTTCCAGAAGGGTCTTATTCAGTGTATTCAGTCCTAGCCAAAAGGTCACAGTTGTGCTACAAGAGATTCCTCCCTCCCCTTCCTGGCATCTCTGGATGCTGTGAATAGAGCTCTCTTTCTCCGAGGCTGAGATCTGTCAGTGGGAAGGTGCACTGGGCGCAGCTGAGTATCACCCTCCCCTCCTGGAGGTCAAGGGCATCACCCCTGGGTGCTGCAGAAATTTTGTGAGGAGAGGGATAGGCAATCCCACCAGACCTCCTGACTCTGACCCTACAGCGCTCAGCATCCTGACCACCTTTCCACTGCATTGTGCCATTAATTTAAATTAATTCGGTCTCTTTGACAGACGGTTCCCTAGATAGGTGATTTTTAGTTTTATATTAAATTTCTCAGCCTAGTTATTTAATGTTTGTATTGGTATATGCATTTTTCATTGTGGACTCTCAGCTTTGACAAGGCATTGATGAAGTAACACATCCTGGAATATGAAGCAGTCAAATGGCTGTTCATTCCACCTGAATTCTGACACTCCTAATCACAGTAAATAATTTGTTTAATCTTAGTTTTGTCTTATGGTATTCAGTGGGAGTTCTTACTGAGTGACATTCAAATCTGTGTGAGTAATGCTCTCTCCCTGGGCTTCTTTCTGAAATACTGGGAGAGGATGTGCAGGAAGGCTGTTGCCATTCCAGCTTGTGCTGTGAAGAAATAAGAGACAAAATAACCAGTATGAAAAGCAGAGAAAGGACTCTACCATAAGGCTACTCAGCTTGGTGATTTCACTGGTTTGGACCTTCACTTGCACTGGATGGATGGAGTCAGAGTAGAACAAAGAGCAGCAAACCCAACACTTTGGAGGAGGATTTGAGCTCTAGGAGGAAAGGACAGTCTCAGAGCCCATGGCAGACAGGTTTATGGAGAGACCGCCTGTACTGCAAGAACTGGCTATGAGGACATAAAGGGACTTGTTTCTGCCTTGTCATGTATTTTCATACTTCCTAAATTAAACTGTGCCTACGTGCCTTTGCAAACGTCCCTCTCTCTTCACTTGCTTATAAGAACTCAGACCAGCTCCAAGATCTTGCTATTCATAGGAAACAGTAAAGATATTTGAAGAAAAGAAACAAAAAAGACCCATTTACTTGCAAGTAAAAGCTCAGAGGGAATAGATTATAAACAGCACGGAAGAAATCTTTAGAGAGTCTAGCTGCCAGTGCTTGGCATGCTTTTGCTCAACGTACGCAAAGAGAGCTTTGGGGCAAAGCTGGAAACACTCAAGAGACAGAGCAGAGGGTGCTCATGTAACATCAGGGCAACTCCTGCCAAAAAGCAGGTCTGTTTTCCGAATGAACAAGTAGTAGAGTTTCTGAGGAAAAAGGAATAAGAATACCTAAATATCACTTTGCGAAACAGCCACATCAGTTTAATTGTAGCTTTTCAAAACCTGTAGCCTCAAAGAGACAAGCAGCCTCAGAGGTTTCAGACTGAGGATTTGAAAGTATGATAAGGTTGCAAATAATCTGCAAACATTGGCTTAACTGTAAAGTTTGTTTGTTGTCCTTAGTTATTGGTGATATTTTCTGTGTACTGCCATAGAAAAGGACAGACTAGAGACTCCTAAAACATGACTCTTGCAAGGCAGTGAGACTGTATGTGTCGAAATGACTGGAAAGGGACTAGATCAGTCCCCAGCAAATTAAGAATGTGTATTCATTGTGCTTGTAATAATGATAGTATGTTTTATAACATTGCACTGAAGCAATTGTCATTTCAGTTTTATGGAGCAAAAAGTGCAATCTCTGAGATTTAACTTTTAAGTAAGTAGTGGATTTAATTGACACTGGTTGAAAAATATTAATGGCCGTTCATTAGTAGGTATTGTCTCTCCCCTTATCCTACATGATTGTTTTAATTTAAATTAGCTCTCTGCTTTGTGTATAGAATTATTGACAGAAATATGTCTTTCTTCAGCAAATGATTAGCGAAATCATCCTTTCATTTACAAGCAGCACTGTGTCCCTGTGCCCTAAATCTTGCTAGTTGGAAGAGTGGGAGGGAAAGCAATTTAATTAAGTTAACTTTATTGACCCTCTGGAGCTGTTGTTTAATAGCATGGCTCCCTGGAGTGTAGTGCAGGTAAATTGAATGAATGCCACAGAATATCACTTCCCTGCATTGCATATTTCGAACCTCTGCCAGGCAGTTTGGGATGAGCAGCCAATCAGGAAAAAGTTTTTTCCAGCCTTGCTGGCGTGGATGGCATTCCCCATTATGCTCAGAACGAGGTGCAGAGTGTTACTCATGCGTTCCTCTGAGCGTATCGAGAGGGATAACTCTGGGATTGTGCGTTGTGCTCAGCTGCTGCATTCGGAAGGCAACTTTGTGGATTGGCTCTTCAGCCATGTATCCAAAAATGCCTTTTTATGAAGGAGGAAAACTAGCATGTGAATCTGAATGAAAGTGCTGTGAGTAAACTATTTAATATTAAAACCTCGATACACTCATTCTGCATGAGAAATCAGAGTCCAGAAGGATAGTAAGAGATATCTTCTGGAGCTGTGCTTGTCATTAAATACTTGGGAACAAAATGAAAAATCACAGAACTTCTTTGTTAAACTGTTATTTGATAAAACAAAAGCTAAAAAAACTTCCAAAATGTTTTGTCATAGATAATACTGCCTGCAACTGTTTCACTTATTGTTTCTGTTGTCAAAATCTTTGTCCAAATGTCTTATTAATCTATAAAATGAGTACAACAGCTTCTCTGCAGTTGACTGGAACACATCCCATTTTCTGCACCATTCTTCAAACTGCCCACTGAGTGATAAAAGACAGTATTTCAGTCTGTTGCACCTGTACTTCCAAGTAAAGCCAGATCAGTAGTCGTGTGATGTAACAGGAACTTCATATAGCTTTTAACCCTTGCAGAATTTAATGTTTCTCTGATTAAAGCTGAGACCCAAAATTCCAGTCCTACAGCTTTGCTTAAAGAATTAAATACAGCCACTCAGCTAATTTATGTTTTGCTCTGGAAAATAATGAGGTGCAACTTTAATTACAATTCATAGTTTTCTCATATTCACTCATAATTCAATGTCTTGAGTAAGTTTGTGTGTAATTTTTCCTTTCATATGAGAACAGATTTTTCTTGGCTTCAAACTGATGCTTTTAATTTTAAATGCCCATGAGGTAAGAGAGGTGGGTTTGCAGGGGAGGGGCGTTGTCCTTTCTTGTGCTGACTAAAATAGTTGGGAGAAGCAGGCAAGTTTAAAGCATGTAAGCCCTTCTTTAGGTCAGACTTGGGCGTCTTTAAACAATCACACTTAAAGCATTGTAGCCACGATCGCTATCCCTATGGTAGGCATTACGCTGACGGTGAGAACAACTGTCCTTTAGAACATCATTTCTTACGACACCACGTCACCTTTGCGGGGGGCTGGCCTTTGAGGCGATCACTCTCAGTTCCTCTCCTGACCTTTACGCCCTAATATGCCACACGCACTCTCAGAAGCGGTGCCATATACTTTTAATATACAAACCCAAGCTGTGGTGCAGCCTAGGAAACTCCAGGTGCTCCTAACCTGGCCATCTGGTCCAAGCTCTGGTGTAGCACCAAGAGGGGGGAGAGCCACCCTCAGCATCACATGAAGTCCAGAAGTTAAAATTGCCTTTAATTCAATGTTAGATTAACACGGCTTTTGGCTGGCACTGCGTGCTTGTGTATTTACATAAAAGGATGATGTCTTGCATGAGTAATCCTGAGAAGTTTACTAGCTGATATTCTCCATCACTCTGTTACTTTATCTTCATTAAATGTGTGTTTTGGCAGCTGTTGCTTGAAGTCCATATTCCATATCTGTAAGATAAGTGCAGTTTCTGTGCTAATGGTTGTGTCTGGGGTCAGAGGCAGGCCTTAGAAAGTAGACTTCTGTGATTTTCAGCTATTTTTTTGCTTCCTATAGAGTTTTTGTTATGACTTAAAAATATTCTGAAAGCTTTATTATGTATCTAATAGAATGAGAGGAAAATACACATCCACGATGCCATCCCACAGTTCCTTCCAAATGCAACAGATGAATCACATTGAATCATAAGTGACAGTTTCCCTGCATAAGAATTCATACTGTATTTTTAAGTGAAGTTCTTTAAAGGTGATAAAATACAAATACGTAATACATACATGAATTTTAGTTTTACTTGATTACAGTTTTAAAGGACTATTAATTCAAGGTTTATAATGTTATTTTTTTAGTATGTTTAAAATTTAACATTTTTTAATTTATGTGTATATTAGTATTAATATAAATTAATAAATGCTAGTTTATAGTTCTGGGTGGGGCACAGAACTCATGCCTAACACCAATTTAGACTTCCATGGGTATTTTTCTTGGTGGCAAAGTTGACTTTAAGTAGCTCCCACCCCTGTTCACAACCTACCACTTGTCTCTGCCTCTTTTCTTCCCATTGTGCTGGTACAGTTTTTTGTAGGACTGAGCACTGACCTGGGTTAGCAACCCTAGAAAATTACCCATCTCCTTTCTTGGTTTTTTCAAGGTCCTTTATAAAGCAGAGCAATGTGCTCATCTGGTTTGCAGTGTAGCCCCCAAATCATTACTCCGGTGCAACTGAACATGCATCATAGGGAAGGGAACTGCTTCAGTTCAGTCAGGCTAGAAAAAAGTGTCCATCAAACTACCGTTGGATTTTAAGACATGTTATTTGCTTAATGCCTATAAACTCTACACAGACACACTTAAGGTTAAGTACCTTAACACCTATGGTGTTTTCTCTGAACCAAATCTCTGCTGAAAACTTTTGCCAGCACAGGAACACCATTTAGGGATAGATTTAGCTTTTGATATTTGAAGGTTTTATGAGTTTGGAGGTTTTTTAATGACAAAAGCTAGAAAAAGTTTAAGTTGGTGCACTTACACCACAGAAAAGTGTAGTTTATTTATTTGAGGATTGGGTATAAGAAATTTTTGCTCTCTATACGTACAAGAGTTTGCTGATTTACTAGCTGGCTGTTTGGGTTTTTTTTCAAGTATAGCTTATATCAAGTGGATAAGAGTAACATATTGTAAAGGGCTTTTTTACAGCTACTAACAGAAACTTTCCCTGTCCCATCTGTTTTATTTTGGGGTTGGTCTTTCCCACACCTAAGGGACACTGAGGCAAAAGTTTTACAGCTGCAGAGGGATGGCATCTTCTAGGCTCCAGCTGTTCTGCTCAAAGACATTCCTGCTTTCTACTGTCACTGTCACTCACCAGCTGGCAGTGCTGCCCCTGCAGTTTTGCTAACGGAGTGGCTCGCGTGATTGCTCCTTAGCCTGAAACTTGCAAACTCAGCCAGGGCAGTCCAGATCCACAGTTCACGCCACTTAAAATAAACTGGCTCATTTTGCCTTGAGCATTTTAGAGAGTGTTCACACAACCCCCTCCGCTGGCGCAGCTATGGGGCAGAGTACGGAAAACAGGGAGGAGTAATGTTGTCAAACCAGCATAATATTGTGTGCAAAGCGAGTGTTTGCTATTCCCCAAGTCTTAAGCACTTTAAACACAAGAGAAGGCAGCAGAAGTGGCTGTAGCATGGTTGTATCCAGCAGACTTGAATTCAGGTGTGATGCTAAGCATGCAGTTATACGTAAACTCATATGCAATTTTTTTTTGTTCACACTGATATCTAAACATTCATTCACCTTTTCCCCCCTTCTAAAGAATACAGCTGGCCTATGTTAGTATTTTGAGGTTGGTTTTCTTTTACTTCACATTAATTGGTTGTTAATTTATTTAAGTAAATAGAGATCAATGAGGATGTGTCAAACCTTTGCTACACAGGAGACAAAAGTTTGTTTTAGACTACAATGTAGTCTCTAAGTCAATCAGCTAGAAACATAAGAGTTGATTAGGAGGTGCTCTCAGCAGCTCACAGAGCTTAACGTGGCAGTAGATAACTAATGCTCTATAATCCCAGCTGTGGAAAGGCCTAAGGAGTTTGAAGAGTTCAGTTTGGTAATTTACTAGGAAACCCCTGATGATTCCTCCAGAAGAAAAATTAAGTATATGGAGAAGATAACATGGCCTGGACACCTGAGGAGGAACCCAGATGCTGAACAGGATTGATTAGTCTCTTTTTGTCCTCTGGAGTCAGAAGCCTGCTTCTGCAATATCCAAGCGGATTGTCTGCCTTACCGTGTACGTACCACGAAAGGACGGCAGCACCATTGTCACAATGAGAAAGGAAGACCCATTCTCTGCTCCAAAGTGTACCATCAACAAAATTACTGTTTAAATTCTCTACCAGCGGATGACAATAACCTTTACTAGTAGAATTAACAAAAGAAGTAGGGGAAGAAATGTAGTTTCTCAGCTTGGAAGTCACGTATGAGAATTAATTAATCCCAATGTTTGTTTTCTTAAATAAGGGAGCTTAAATAAAATCACTGAGTGTAACCTTGTGCCCTTGCACACATGCATAAAGTAGCATTTCCAAACCTTGACCACAGGAGAGAAGAAAACATTAAGAAAGAAAACTAGTTAATACAAAAGCCAGGAACTCTGAAGGGAACTCTGTAGTATGCTGGCAGTGGAGGTATTCTGATTCAAGAAACTATTTCAAAAGCACATCAGTCAAGTCAGAGGTGATATTTTAAAGACTTTTATTGAAGCATGAAAGGCCAGTAATAACCAACATCACAGTTTCTGCCAGAGAATAGGAATTGAATAGTCATTTCAGTATTTTATGATCGTCATTAACTGTCTTCTGCATCCAGGATATTAGATATCCCTTAACTGTCTTCTACATCCAGGATATTAGACATGAGGAGAGCTGCAATTTAGGCCAGGAAACACCCCAAGCTGTTGTTATGTGTCTGGATTTTATGTTTTCTTTCCTTCATGATCACTGTACCTTTAACAAAACCACTTATTTCTGTATGTTATCGTTATTCTTCTTTTGGGAAAGCAGTCAGATAGCATTATGAAATGCCAAGGCATTGTACTGAAAAACCCATGCATTAATGTTATAAGAGTGCACCTCTGTGTAATGTTTGCTTATGTGTATTTTGAACTGGGATATTCAGTAGGTGTTTCTGGAGTAAAGGATTCCAGCACAGCTGCTAATATGGCCCACGGGAGGAGATGACGCTGGCTTTACCCTGCTGTGCCCACATACCGCTCTGCGTAGATGCACTAGCCGCTCTGTGGGGTGTTTCCATTCAGCTGCTTGTCAGCTGCTGAATTCCCCACTGAGCATATCTTCTCTGTAGAGATTTATGGACTCATGCTCTACTTGGAGGAACCCAGTCAGCTAAGCCAGAGAATGAGTGTCCATACTGCTCAACCCTGCCTGTGTACTAGTGCTCAGGTCAGCATCACAGCAACCCAGTTCAGGACTCACAGTGCCCAGGGCTGGATTCCGTGAATTGTAACCCCTAAATCTACAGTAAGCTGTGTCACCCTATGAAGTGTTTCACATGGCATTGTACAATAATAACGGTGTCCAGCCCAAACCTCTTGTGATGTGAACCTATGAACACAGTGAAATAGATCATCTCTGGTTCTCCATGCGTGCTCACAAAAATGCGCATGGACATCAGGTAGGAAAGTTCCTTCTGAATTGTCCAGACAATCTGGTGAATTACATAAATACTGAACATGAGACACCGAAACACACGTGAGTGTTCTCAGGGGCCCAGTGCAAAGGCTGAGACACTGCATTAGGGTGCAGCGTAAGGTAGTCCACCAACACCCTCACTAAGCTTTCAAAACCATTCTCTTGTTCCTCTTCTATCCCCCACCGTTTCTAGGAGCTCAGGAGACCTGTTGGCAGGACAGAACCCTTACTGTGGGTTCTGAACTCCTTTAAAAATCTGCTCAGCCTTTATTGCATTCGATTGGCTGGCTTTATTTTACTTTCCATCTCTTTCCTCTTTGTTTCTCTTGAGATGGTTGTTTTCTCTTGGCAGTGGGTAGCGCTGTGAGTAGAAGAATGTATGTGCATGTATGCATTCAGCACCCTTTCTTCTTTCCTGTGTCAGGCAACGGGGGTGTGCATTTCTGCATCTTTTCAGCAAGTAGTTTTCCTTCTTCCTTTACACAGATCAATCCCTTGCCTTTGTCTCCCGTCAGAGTCAGGGTGTGGTGGTGTGTGCAGCTTTGCTTTCTTGAAGGAGAAGGACTGTATTATTTTCACCATCCAGACAATGGATATAGCCTGCTGTAGGCAGCATGGGCTTTGCATACCATTTTAGTCAGACACAGGGTGATCTTTTCTCATTGCTGTACACTGGCTTTATATATCAGTTCTGCCTTCCCAATTTCAGATGTTATCAGCCTGAATTGACTCTGAAACTTAGAGCAAACTGCTGTTCTTTTCATTCTCATAATTACTGTACCAAGCATAGGTACAAGCCTTGAGGATTTACTTTTTCACTCCAAATGAGCAATGTCAAGTGAAGTAAGGATTCTAAATTATTTTCCCTTCTTTCTGAGAGAAAGAAAAGTTACAGCTCACTATCAAACATTAACAGAATGGAGATATCTCAGATTCCACTCAAAAAAGAAAGTGTGATCAAATTAGTTGATCATTAAGTTAATTGTAATAAAATTATGTTTACAGGTATAATAAATGCATATAGAGTGCATATGTATGTATAGTGAATGTATGTATGTGGAGAGAGATATATATATATATGTACACACACACACACACACAGGTAGTAAGTGGTATAAATACATTATCTTTATTACTTACCTGCACTTTCCTCTGGATGGGTAAAGCAGTAGGACCCAGCCTGGGTAGCTCAAGTTCAGAGAAGCTCTGAACACCTTCACAATCAGTTCTGTGATGGTTCAAAGCATCAGTATATATTTTAAAAGACTAATGTTTCATGCTAAGAAGCATATAAGTGTTTATCGGACTTCTGTTGTAAACCAAAACAGAGATGTTTTTGAACTGAACCCTATCCAGAGAATGTGGACAACATGGCGAGAAGTAAAATACGTAAGTAAATAAAAGAATAACTGAAAACGTATCTGGAAGACAGAAAAATAAATTTTCAGGTTATGCCATGGTGACAGTGGATAATTCTAGAGAACCCTGCCTTTTGCTAACTCCAAAACATGGCTAAAATATGGCTTGCATTTGTCTTACATCTAAAGCACAATTCCATTACAGGCTGTGCTGGAAAAGTTACCTGTATTATAATTGTTTGACATCTATTGATTTTTCAGTTAAAAAAAAAGTCCTGTGGGTGAAATTCTACTCATAGTGATATTGGTGTATATTGCAATATTTTGTAGTTTCCTCACATTCGTGCTGTGAAAAGGGAGACCACAACTATGTGACTTTCCTATCCTGATCACTGTAAGATTTATAGAAAAGCATGTCACTGTTCCTCTAGTCCATGCACTCTAATTCCTGGAAATTGCACTGATTGCCAGAAGAAGAAAAAAAAAGAAAGAAAAAAAATGTAATAAGAAAAAAACTCAAGTTACCCCCAGGTTTTCATGGAATAAACAAAGCCTCCCTGTTGCACAGATGACTTTAGGTGCTGAGAAGTCTGTCAGCACAGAGGCAGCAAGGGCAGAATCACATCCAGGTGCACCACAACCACATTTTATTTACATGACCAGTTCCCACTGAAGCCAGTGGAAAGTATCACTTTGTGGTACTTGTGAACTTGTATGAAGACAGCATTGCGCTAAGAAACTGGTGTTTTTCATTAATTGCCAGAGGTTTGAATGTATTTTGTCACGTTGCTAACAATCATGTTTCTGTTGCCCTAGTTCTACACAGTGAACAGAAATTGCTTCAGATTTATTATAACCCAGAGTCTAGCAAGACAGATTTGTTCCAAAAGTGTGGTGTGGAAGTCCTTCTCTGTGCCTTTTCCAAGGATGGGATTTCAAAGAGTTGTCTTTGACTGATATCAGCAGCATCCATAAAGAAAAGTGAGAGAAAGCATAATTAGGTAATTTCAGCAAGTTATGTCCCTGCAGCCATGATGTTGCCCTGCATGCAGAACTGGTGTGGCTATGTTGAAAATGGGAGATGAATTTGGAGGAAGTCCTTCTCACCGTTCTTTATGCATTAGGCATACTTTTGGATGTGCTTGGCAGCTGGGTTATCCTTATAACCTATCCTGTTGCTTGGCCTTGAGGAGAGGATGAGAGAATGGGTTGTAGGGAGAAGGTCATATCCAGATGGCCTAATTTCCATGTAAGTTCTTGTGTCAGATGTTACCTAAAGTTTTAGAGCCAACTAAGCGGAAAGAATTAGGCATGGAAATCAGTGTCATTATATAGGCCCTGTGACAATGGCTAATCATTGGTACATAAAGGATTATATCTAAATATAAGTAAGCATCATCCAACCACCTTCCTCTTGGACTAGTTCATTTATGCAAGACACAGTAAATGTAGGAATATCAATGGTGGCACTTTAGCATAGCAAATTCACAGCTTTATTTGTGCTCTAGATTACGAGTCACAGACTATCATGGTGCCCTGACTGGAAACACAAAGTGGCTTGTTAATTTGTGTGTGCTAATAGATTTCCTGTGTTGCAGAATGCATATAATTTTGAATAATTCCTCTCTCCTAATGTGTACGTTTTCCACTATAAGCAACTACTCAGTCTTTTAGCAATAATTGTTGATATTTTTAAAGATATGTGTTATAATCAATATCTGGGAATTATAATTGTTGATTGGAAAAAATGTTCATTGAAATAATTAGCCATTACTACTCGTTATGTTTCCATGTAGAGTGGGTGCAATTGCCATAATTCTAGTTAAATAAGAGGTTGCCTACATACTGGCCTATTTAATGGGTTTTACATCTAAGGAAGAAAAATCAAAGAGAAAAATCTAATGTTCTGTCTCTATATTTTCTACTTTTTATTTTAGGTTCTATTCTATGGCTCCATTGTGGCAGAAAAGAAATGCTTTCATGCCTGTGACACCATTGTATTCAGAAGCCCCAGGCCTTGCCCAGTCGAACTAGCTCTGATGAGTAGCTTTAATAATTTAAAAGGCAAATCTAGCACTGGGAGAGGAGGGGAAAAACACTTTTTGTGAAGTTTGACCAAACATAGCTTGTTTTACGCATCCGGCAGTCTTGAAGAGTTTCAGGGAAGAGCAAGACCTACTGTTTACCATGGAGCCACTATCATGCATGTCATTTACAGGACCTGTTCTTGGCTAGAATAGCTCTGTAGGCTGCAGGACACTCAAAAAAATGGTGGCCCTTTGTTTCTGGGGCACCTGGTGAACAGGGCATTGCTGTAGACTGGGTTTAGATTCTATGTAATGGCACAGATTTTCCCTACATGAAGTACTGGAAAACGAGGAAGCTGCTGGTTTCCTGCCATGTATATATGCTCCATGAAAAAGAACACCATAAATAGAAGGAGGCTGGGTGTGAATAAAAGGAGAAGCTGGGAATGACTGGCAGTGTTATGTAGCAGTAGGGTAGGAGAGAGTATGGGAAGAGTGAAGAGGAACAGGAGGAAGAGCAAGTATAGGAGTAGCAAAGAGGAGAAAAGAGATCAACAGATTGGGAGAAAGGAAACATGCAATGATAGAAGGACCAGGAAACTGGGAATGGAAAAATGAGAACAGAGAGAAGAAAGAGAGATGGCATATTTTGTTATTTAACGAATGGCTTAATGTGCCGCATACTCAGAAGAATTTTTCATCTAAATAAGGCAACTGAGTCATCTTCTTAACCTGACTTCTCTAAGCATTCCCTTACAGCCAAATGAATGTATGTGTCATCTCATAATGTGATTATGACAGAAGATGCAAGCAAAGCAGGTTTGAACCCAATACCTGTAGCATATTGGGACAGCTCTTAGGAAAGCTGGGAATTGATGGAAAAATCAGTGAACCAACAAAACTTTTAAAGCACGATGCTAGAGAACACTTCTTTTTTTTTTAAATACTGCTTAAGGATCAAGACACCCCTCACCTTCATTTTCCCTACTCAAAGAGGGAGAATGGAAAGCTTAGTCCCTCGGTTTTAACCACATTTCAGCTCAAGGAACGAGGCGGATCTTGATCCCCTAATAATTTTTAAGCCATAAAAAGTACTTTGCCTACATGCCTTATAGGCAGCGGTGTGCAGCACAGACATTATTTAGTCAAGTTTTTGCAGAGAATAAATCATAAGTTTGTGCCAACAAGCAAAAAGAACTCAAGGCAACATCCAATTACGTCAGTGTTCACTTAACATGATATTATAAGAAACTGTACAATACTGCGGCTTGTTGTTCCTCAATAATGATGGATATCTTGTGTATTTGATTTCTCCATCTGCTACCCCCTCCCTGACCCTCATGTGTGACATTGAACTCCTGCATTGCTTTGGCCAAAAGTGACCAAAGTAATTTCTGTAATCATAGAATCATAGAATAGTTTGGGTTGGAAGGGACCTCTAAAGGTCATCTAGTCCAACCCCCCTGCTGTGGGCAGGGACATCTTCAACTAGATCAGGTTGCTCAGAGCCCCGTCCAACCTGACCTGGAATGTTTCCAGGGATGGGGCATCCACCACCTCTCTGGGCAACCTGTGCCAGTGCTTCACCACCCTCAGCGTAAAAAATTTCTTCCTTATATCTAGGCTAAATCTACCTCCCTTTAGTTTAAAGTCATTCCCCTTGTCCTGTTGCAACAGGCCCTGCTAAAAAGTCTGCCCCCATCTTTTTTATAAGCCCCCTTTAAGTACTGATAGGCTGCAAGAAGGTCTCCCCGGAGCCTTCTCTCCAGGTTGAACAACCCCAACTCTCTCAGCCTTTCTTCATAGGAGAGGTGTTCCATCCCCCTGAGCATTTTTGTGACCCTCCTCTGGACCTGCTCCAACAGGTCCGTGTCTTTCTTATGCTGAGGGCTCCAGAGCTGGACGCAGGACTCCAACTGGGGTCTCACCAGAGCAGAGTAGAGGGGCAGAATCCCCTCCCTCGACCTGCTGGCCACGCTTCTTTTGATGCAGCCCAGGATACGGTTGGCCTTCTGGGCTGTGAGCGCACATTGCTGGCTCATGTCCAGCTTTTCATCCACCAGTACCCCCAAGTCCTTCTTGGCAGGGCTGCTCTCAATCCCTTCATCCCCCAGCCTGTGTTGGTACCGGGTGTTGCCCTGACCCAGGTGCAGGACCTTGCACTTGGCCTTGTTGAACCTTATGAGGTTCACACAGGCCCACTTCTCGAGCTTGTCCAGGTCCCTCTGGGTGGCATCCCGTCCCTCTGGCATGTCGACCGCACCACTCAGCTTGGTGTCACCTGCAAACTTGCTGAGGGTGCACTCAATCCCACTGTCTATGTCACTGATGAAGATATTAAACAGTACCGGTCCCAATATGGACCCCTGCGGGACGCCACTCGTCACCAGTCTCCATCTGGACATTGAGCCATTGACCACTATGCTCTGGATGTGACCATCTAATCAATTCCTCACCCACCGGACAGTCCACCCATCAAATCCATACCTCTCCAGTTTAGAGAAGGATGCTATGGGATCCGTGTCAAAGGCCTTACAGAGGTCCAGATAGACGACATCTGTAGCCCTTCCTGTGTCCACTGATGTAGTCACTCCATCATAGAAGGCCACCAGGTTAGTCAGGCAGGACTCGCCCTTGGTGAAGCCATGCTGGCTGTCTCGAATCACCTCCCTGTCCTCCATGTGCCTTAGCATGCTTCCAGGAGGATCTGTTCCATGATCTTCCCAGGCACAGAGATGAGACTGACTGGCCTGTAGTTCCCCAGGTCTTCCTTTTTTCCCTTTTTAAAAATGGGGGTTATGTTTCCTCTTTTCCAGTCAGTGGGAACTTCTCCAGACTGCCACGACTTCTCAAATACGATGGACAGTGGCTTAGCAACTTCAACCGCCTGTTCCTTCAGGACCCGTGAATGGATCTCATCGGGTCCCATGGACCTGTGCACCTTCAGGTGCCTTAGATAGTCTCAAACCTGATGTTCCCCCACAGTGGGAGGCTCTTCATTCTCCCAGTCCCTGCCTTTGCCTTCTGTGGCTTGGGTGGTGAGGTTCAAGCACTTGCCAGTGAAGACTCAGCCAAAAAAGTCATTGAGTACTTCCACCTTCTCCGTATCCCAGGTAACCAGGTCCACATTTTCTCTCATCTTCCTTTTATCCCCGATGTACCTACAGAAGCTTTTCTTGTTGCCCTTGACGTCCCTGGCCAGATTTAATTCTATCAGGGCTTTAGCTTTCCTAATCTGATCCCTGGCTGCTCAGACAATTTCTCTGTATTCCTCCCAGGCTACCTGTCCTTGCTTCCACCCTCTGTAGGCTTCCTTTTTGTGTTTGAGTTTGTCCAGGACCTCCTTGTTCATCCATGCAGGCCTCCTGGTGTTTTTGCCTGACTTCCTCTTTGTTGGGATGCCTCGCTCCTGAGCTTGCAGGAGGTGATCCTTGAATATTACCCAGCTTTCTTGGGCCCCTCTTCCCTCCAGGTTTTTGTCCCATGGCACTCTACCAAGCAGATCCCTGAAGAGGCCAAAGTCTGCTCTCCTGAAGTCCAGGGTAGTGAGCTTGCTGTGCACCCTCCTCGGTGCCCTCAGGATCTTGAACTCCACCATTTCGTGGTCACTGCAGCCCAGGCTGCCCTTGAGCTTCACATTCCCCACCAGCCCCTCCTTCTTGGTGAGAACAAGGTCCAGCATAGCACCTCTCCTCGTTGGCTCCTCTACCACTTGGAGAAGGAAGTTATCATTGACGCATTCCAGGAAATATAGTCTTTATTCCACAGTGGCACTCTCAGATTTAAGCTGGGATTTTTTATAAAAATACTTTTTGATAACTTGAAGGAAAAATGTTATAGAAACTGAAATTTTGACCATATGTTGCATTACAGGTTTCCTTATTGTAAACCATGCATGTTGCATCCTTTGCTCTTCATGCAAGAAATACTGTGTGAAGTAAAGTATGGGCAAGGATTATTTCAAATAATTTTATTCATCAACTATGTGTGGAAACACAGGATACTGAGAGAGGCATCAGTAGGCTAAGAGATTATTTAAAGTGATACTGCCAAATTCTCAAGTGCCACTTTAATATGTTAGTGGATTAGTGTTTAGTCATTACTTTAGAATGTGTTGCAGACTCCAAAGTGTTCTGCTTCAGATGGGGAATATTTTGAAAAGATAAAAATGTGAAGGCTGGATAAGAACACTGCCTAAATGCTGTGCAGGTGGTAGGTCAATTCAGGGTCTGAAATCAAATTTGGTTCTCTCCTTTCTGTGGCCAACAACGTTTGTGTGCCTGTGTGATGTAACACTATTAGCAAACAACTACAAGGTTTGGGAGAAAAAAGTAACAAGTTAATGGCTGTTGTGATTTTGAAGCACGTTGATCTTTCTCCCTGGCCAAGACAGAGACTGCAATGTGTGTCAGGAAAAGCTATTATCAATGTAACATTTACTGGAAAATAGTAATGTTAGGAGAAGTTAAAATCAGAGCAAAGTCTTCAGTTTTTGGAATATTAAAATATAGATGATGAATTACAGTCAATGTAGATAAACCACTTACCTTCATAATGCTGATGTAGGATGAGATTCTGCAAATGCTCCCCATTCAAATATCCTGTTCAGTCTCCATATGCTATCTGACAGGTAGTAATCAGGGCAAAGCACTGCTGAAATTGATTCCTATAATACTGGGGTTTTTAATTAAAATCTTGGTGACAAATTATCTTTGTTGTTCTCTTCACCATTTTATCCCTTGTATCCTGAGTTAATTACATGGCATTTTAGTGGAGGCTTTTTGAGCATACTGTACGTGTCAAAGAAAAAGCAAAATGCTGTCAGTTTCTGGAACTTGCCCAAACTCTCACAAACATATGTGAACTTAATTCCAATAGATTTTTAATTTGGAGGTTCATCATTTATATTTTTACCTGTCAAACACTCTTTCGGCTTCTCTTAGCATAACAGGTGGGAGTAAAAAACCAGTATTCTCCCTCTTGCTTGTCTTTTGTGAATAAAATGAAAGAAGCAGTAATTGGACATCTCACAGGCTCATGATTTAGGACTAAAAAACATGATTACAGAATGTTTAAATTAAGCAGCACTGTGAGTTGCAAAGGAGACGAGACTAGGTCTGTTGAAAAGTGAAGAAGTTGACAGGTAGCAAGCAAAATTTGTGAGATGCTGAGCTAGGAGGGGATTTTTTGTAATCTCTCTTGATTTTATTTTCCAGCCATATTGTCAGACTTAGCCATGTATCGTTATTTACAAATTAATATTTAAAATTACAAATAATTTACTTACAGTCAATAATCATTAAGCATCGCTACCCCATTACTTTTTATTTCAGCTTAGTCAGTGAACATAATTTAGTGACTATGGCTCCTTGTAAAAGTTCAGATGCATCTAAATTACTTTGATACAGAAAAAAGTTTCATTTTAATTTCTTTTTTTTTTTACACTTAAACTTTTTTGCACATCTTTTGTCTGAAATGAACAAATACTTCAGGCAAAAATGGGAAGTTTCCAGAATGATAACAGCAAATGAAAATAGAGGGTTCACCAGCTCATTCTGGGAACTGTTTGGCAGGTTCCCATGGGAGGCTGCCCTGAAGGGGAAGGGGACCTGGAGAGGGTGCTGCTCTCTGAGGACAAGCTCCCCAGACCTGGGCTCAGCCCAGCCCGCGGCCCAGGCAATCACACAGGCACAACAGATGGGCAGGCAGCTCCAGCCTGGGCACCGGTACCAAAAGAGAGGGCAGGGGAGGCCAAGGAGGGCTACTTGGGAGTATTGCAGACCATTGTCTGGCCATGCAGGCAGGGAATTAGGGAAGCCAGAGTTCAGCTGGATTTGAAATTGGTGAGGAAAGGGAAGGGCAACAAGAAGACCTTCTAAAGGTAGCAGCAAAAGGAGGCCTAAGGAAGATGTGGGGCTGCAAAATGAGGCAGCAGAGTTGATAACAAAGCACACAGAAGAGGCTGAGAAACTCAATGCCTTCTTTGCTTTGGTCTTTACTGGCAAATTCTGTCTTCAGGTCTCCCAGGCAGGATCTGGGAAGATTGAGTCAGTGACCAAATAAGCAAACTGGGTATATACAAGTCCATGGGACAAGAGAGGATGGATGGATGCAAGGATGTGGAGGGAGCTGGCTGAGGTCACTGCAAGGACTGCTTTGTGTCTTCTTCAAAAGGTCCCTAGAGATCAGGAGAGGTTCCTGAGGCTGGGAAAAGGCAAGTTTCACACGCATCTTCAGGATGAGCAGGGAGGCAGATCTGGGGAGCTATCTGCTCATAAACCTCCCTTCAGTCCCCGGGAAGATTTTGGAGAAAACCCTTCTGGAAACCATGTCTAGGCACATGGAGGGCAAGAATACTATTGGGAACAACCAGCATGGATTCACAAATGGCAAATTGTGGCTGAACAGTCTGAGAGCTTGCTCTGAGGAGATGGCTGGTATGGTGGGTGAAGGAAGAACAGTGGTTATTTACCTTAACTTCCACAAGGCCTGTTACATGATATCCCTGCAGCCAAATTGGTGAGACGTGGATTTGAGAAGTGAACTACAAACTGAGTGGCTGCTGGCCGTACCACCAGGCTCCAAGAGTTATGATCAGTTGTATAAAGTCCAACTGATGGGTGATTTCTAGTAACACCTGTCAGGAGTCAATACTGGCATCGATGTTCATTCATTCACCTAGACAATGGGATGAAACGCACCCTCAGCAAGTTCACAGATGGTACCTAATTAGGACAGCAATTAATACGCTGGAGGGCAGGGCTGCCATTCAGAGGCCTCTCAACAAGCTGGAGAAGTAGTCTGGCAGAAACTTTTGGAAGTTCAGCGCCAGCAAATGCAAATTCCTGAACCTGAGACAGAACAAGCCCATGCAGCAGGATAGGTGGGACACCAACTGGTTAGAAAGCAGTTTTGCAGAAAAATTCCTGGGGGTCCCAGCAGACAACAACTCCAACATGAGTCAGCAGAGCATCCTGAAGGTCGGCCGCATCCTGGGCTGTACCAGCAAGAGTGTAGCCAGCAGGTTGAGGGAAGGGATTCTGGCCCGCTGCTTGGAGCTTGTAAGACCCTGCCTAAAGGACTGTGCCCTGTTCTGGGTTCCCATGTACAAGATGGATATTGACATGCTGGAATGAGACTCTTGGAGCATGAGGTGGCTGGAGCACAGGACATACAAGGAGAAGCTGACAGAACTGGGTTTGTTCAGCCTTAAGATGAGAATAAGGGGGGGAATCTAATTGTTTTAAACTACCTACTAGCAATGTACAGAGAAGGTGAAGCCAGACTCTTCTAGGCAGTGCACCATAATAGGACAAGAGGCAAGAGACATAAGTTGCAACATGGGAAATTTTGTCTAAGTATTAGAAAAATCTTTCCTGCCTTGAGGGGGGGGGGTGTCAAATACTGGCACAGGTACCAGGAGAGTCTGTGGCATCTCCATTCTTGGAGATATGACAAAGTTGACTGGGCAAGTCCCTGAGCAACCTTTGAACTCGGATGTAACTTCAAAGCTGATCTTGCTTGAGTGGGCCCAGATGAGCTTCAAAGATCCCTTCCAAGCTGATAATCCCTACAGAATTTGTTTTTGCTTACCTAAATGACTGCTTTAAGGATTTAAATAATGTTCCTGGGGCACTTTGTATTTTGAAGGAAAAGAACAGTGAAAATGCAGATCATTATTATTACCAAAATATAAGTCATTGCTGCTAGGAAATATTGTAGGTGTGGTCATGTATACCAGGCTGCCAGAATGGATTGTGGTTTTTTGTTAAATAGAACAAAAAAGTCAGTGAAGCATGTTTAATCCACACAAGTGAAGAGATCTGCAGACCTTGTAAACAAATACAAGGTAAAAATAGGTCAATTCGGGTGATTTACTAGCCTGGACAAATCCAATTTAAATATATTTTAATATTTTTCTGTCTTGCTTATTTCTTCTGCTTAAAATGCAAACCATTTTCTTCACCAATTTTCTCAATCTTCACAAATATTCTTTTGCTTAGAGAATAAATCTGATAGGCCTTGGGGGTTGGGGAAATGAAGGGAAGAAATTGTTGTGGACTTTGATGGGATTTTTCATTCCAGAATACGGGCAATGATTTATCTTTCAAAATCTTTCACTAACTGTGTATTAAGACCTACCTAAAATATAAGGGACTCTACTGTCCAATAGCTCTGTGAGCAGAAGAGCTTTTTCTCAAGAGAGCAAGACTTCATCCTCCCTCTTATGGTCCCAGAACTCCTCTGAGGAAAGCCTACGTTACTGAGTGAAATAAACCCACAGCCAGAGTGGTGGTCAGAACTTCTGACTGTACCGGCTGAATATCCAGGCTCAGAGAGCTCTTAGGCTTGGGTACAGATGCTGTAGAGCAACCAGCATGAGATGAAGGACCCTCTGGCCCCCTTTTGCTGTCCTGACACGTGCTGTTCGTGGTTGGTTTGGTAACCCTGTGCCTCCGTGCTGAGCTGTTCAGGTCTTCTGCTCAGAGCACAGCTCTCCTGAGGGTAAGAACAGAAAAATGGCTCTGCTGGGCCTAACCAGTAGGCCTGGTATATTTTTCTAAATGTAGATGATAACATATATTTCAAAAGTGTAAGATGGCAACGTCAGGGGGATACATTTTCCAGTACTTTTCTCAGCCTTTCCTGGTCTGAAGTCTAGGGGCTTGGCTAGAAATTATACCTTTGTTTCTAATAAATGTTGGGGGTGGTGGGGTGTCCCATGAATTTGTTTCACTGCAATATATTCTAATGGTTTATTCCATAACTTAATCACCCATTCTGTAAAAAAGTATAGTCCATTTTTTTGGTGTTAATCTGACACTCCAACATTTCATTTGCTGCTCTTTCCTTCTTGTATTACTAGTAGGGGTGAATAGCCTTTTCTGTTTTACCCTTCTCGGTGTGGCACATAATGTTGTGGGTTTTGTCATGTTCTTCTGAGCTATCTCTTTTCCAGCCTGAGTTATCCCAGCCTACTTATTGTTCCTCACACAGATACTGTCCCTTACCTTCAATTATCTTACTTACCACCCTTGTCTATATGTTTTCTACTTCAGGTGAGTCCCTTGGGGCTTAGAAGATAAGGCACATTTTCTCCATGGCAATAGAATTGCTCTCTTTCATTTCATTTTCCTAATAATTCATAATATTCTATTCACTTTAGGCTGTTGTTTTCATAAGACTATATGTGGTTTCTCCAGTTGCGGCAGCTGTATTTCAGAGTGGTAACAGCTAACTTAAAGCTCATCCCTGGGTATGTATAGTTAAGACTGGTATTTTTATTCCAGATTCCACATTTATTAGCATTGCATTTCATCTGCACTTTTATCATCAATCACACAGAATTGAGATCTTTCTGCAATTTTCTAGTCACCCTTCGGTTTTACTACCCTAAATAATCTAGTGTGATTAACTGCCACCTCACTATTCAGCCTTATCCAAATTACTGACAACTATGTTGAACACTGCATTTCCCTGCACTGATCCACTAGAAATCTCTCTGCATTGTGAAGAGTGACCATTTACTTCTACTAGGTGTTTCCTATTGTCTAACGAGTTTTAAGGGCCTTGTTCCCTGTAAAGAAGTTTTGGCCTGGGAACCTCTGAAAGCTCTTCAGCAGTGGACACCTATGTAAAGAATTCTCACTTTGCTGGTGTACAGTCTGAACTTATTTGAGCTCCCCTTTCATACCTCAATTACTTATAAGCCCTACAGACTTTCTGGCAGACTTTCTGTTTCTGATGTGCTTAAAAAACATTTTATTATTGGTTTTATGCCTTTGGAAAATTGCTCTTCAAACTCTTTTTTTGGCCGGGCTTATTAAATTTAACTTGCCAGAGTTTATATTCTTTTCTATTTTTCTGGTTGGGAAATGACTTCTACTTTCAGAAGAACTTCCAGTAATCTTCTTTACTGTGCTGTGTATTGAAATGGTCTAGAAAAAACAGACAACTCTGGGGAGTTTCTCTTTCCATCTTCCCTGCCTTTCCCCCTCAATATGACCTGACATTAGATATGTAGTTAAAGTTATAAAAGGTAATTATTGTTCTTTTTCTGAATTGCTTTCTCTCTCTTTTGTGTCCCCTCAGAAAGGAACTAAAACATGAAAGGAATGCTCACAAAATTCAAACCATGGGGACAAAAAAAATCAAAGGGAAACCGTTTGCAAAAATGGATAGAGAAAGGAAGGGTTGGTGTAAGCATGCATGGATAAGAAAGAAAGGGTAGCAGGAGGAAAGAACAGGTTGGGAAAAGTTACACAGACAAACGAAACAGTGATCATACTAAAATAATAACTTCTGAAATGTTAATGGTTTCAGTGCAGCTTGCACTACAGATAAGTGGGATGAATCCTAGGAATAAATTCTATTTTCTGAAAATTATACCCAGATATAGACAGAGGTTTAGATATAGACATACGTGTGTGCGTATGTCCTGCCTCAAAAGTGAGGAAGACTGAGGCAGCAAAGCTTCCAGATGTTTTGATGGGACTTGAATAGTGAGCAGGTCCCCCAAACCAGCAGCAAATTTCATCCTTGGGCAGCTGCCTAAATTTCCTCACTCATCAGCAGACTCCAAATGGCAGGTTCAGCCTCTTGTAAACATACAGGTGTATACAGACGTGATTCCTGGGTATACCCTGGCAGTGGCTGAGCACTGCAAAGTATGGTGATATGACTGAAGCAGCAAAGTATGGTACTAGATGATGTCAGTGCCTTGCAGGATTGAGTCCTGTGAGCTTTTGGTCATGAACCACTCCAGAAGGAGAGGTGCTGATTTCTCCCTGAGCCTGCTGCTCTGCACACAAATGGTGGGTCTGCTTTGAGCCCTAGCAAGGTAAGGCTTTCCAGTGATGTATTGCCAACTTTAACATTTCTCCAGATTTGCAGGGAGAAGATAGCTTACCTTTTGGAACCAAGCAATTATCAAACTTTAAAAATGCACTTACCACCCCTAAAAGGGAAGGAAATATAGAAATCAATATCACTCTACATATAAATAATATATCTATTCTTACTCTAGGAGTTCTTCTGGATTCTGAGTTCTTCTCTGAAAGGCCAAGTTGCAGTTGCAGTCGAAAGCACCATTTTTTAACTAGGCTTAACAACAAGACTTTTAACTTCTTTTTCTGAGGACAGATCTAGATCCTCCAAATGAGTGAAATCAAGGTAAATAACAACATTGGTTGCTTCTGACTTGCACTCTTTGAAAGTCCACTGCACAGGACAAGGGAATAAGCAGCTGGGAGCCATCGGCAGCTGGGCTGTGATCAGCCCATAAACCATGTGTTTTGTAGCATGCAGCAGCTTTGATTTTATTTCCCAGTTGGGTCCAAGATGTTAGATTTAACCCGTAAAGCCTCCTGGGTTTAGCTGTAGCAACTCTAAGGCCTCTGCAAGGTTAGCAGCTTTTTTGCACTGAGCACTGGAGAAATGTTTATTTCGGGCAGATACCATCCCTGCCCTGAAGCACTCATTATCTTTCATTGAGGTGTTTTACACATAGCTAAAGGCCTACATTTATCCTGAATAAAAGCTCTCTTTTATTTATTTTATCAGTCACTCTTTCTAATTTCCCTACCTCCTCATCAATGAATGCTTGCTGGTGCAGGGTTCTCCCTCACCCCTGTAAAAGGAGAAAATTCTTTCAGGAGAGGAGGCAGGATGGTACACAGGCAGGAAAGGAAAGGCTCAGAGCAATAAGAAAGGAGATGCAAAGATGTGAATAAATTTGGGAATAGTTATCTATTCTCAATCTAGAGAGCCTGGCAATAAAGGAGAAATAAGAAGAATGCAATGGTGGAAAAAAGAAGTACAGAGAGAAACCTCATCACAGTTATATGACACAAAAAAGTGACTGAAGGAGGAAGAAGACTGTAGCAGGAGACACAGCACAGTACAAAGCAAAACAAAATGATGGAAGTTAGAAAAGAAAATGAAAAAAAAAATGTTCAAGAGACAAATTTAGATTTTTTTTTAAAAAGCTCAGTAGAAAATGTACACCCAAAACGGTACATAGATAAACCATTTTTCTCCCATAATGCTGCAATGCTCCAGAATCTAAATGGGCTGTGCTAATAGCAGCTCTGTGGGGTAGGACAAGGTTATTATTTTATGTCCATGGAGCTAAGGCACTAAAAGACAAAATGAATCTCAAGAGAGCACAGTGGAAATCTGCAGGTGGAGAAGAGGTCTGAACTTGGTGAGCATCACTGAAGTATCTTCTGCCTCAGTAAAGTTTCAGACATTTAAAAAGAAATAATGGAATGAAGTAGGATACGAAGTTGTATATAAAAAGTCATTATGGTATGGCAAGGGATGATTTTATGTTGAACAAAATTATTCTTCTGCATTTTTTCCTGTTGTTGCTAAACTAGTGGACTTGGCAAACAGTGGTATAATCTGTCAGAAAAGCTGTAACAAATATACCTGCATGAGGCTTTAATAACCCTAGCTCGAAACACTAATATTTACTGAAATTTCAGTGTTATCTGCCAATATTGATGCAACGTGTGTTCTGAGAGTACTGTACAATGAGCAACTGCCAATACACACTTCAAAGCTGTTCCTGTTTTTAAATCTATTATTTACTCTACGGCTCTTCAATAGTTTCCTGATCAAACCAGCCAAGCTCTACCCTGGCACACTGATAACTCTTATATTGCACCAGCATATTGAAATATCTCACGGTAGCCTTTTACATCAAGAATTTCACTACACTCAAACTCTTTCACAAGGAACTTGAAGAGCACAATATGGACAGCATATTAAAAAAATTCTTGATCATTATAGGTGAACTGTTTGTTTTTTTGAGAATGATATTATACTGATGCCCCTGCAGAAGAATTAAGACTAACATAAGGTGGACTTCATACATTTAGGGTCAAGGCCCCTGACTCTCAGAAGAATTATAAGATGACACTGGTGAACGGAGTCTTTGCTGAATCTTCTGAGAATGCAGAAGCAGCAAAGTTAAATTGAGTCCTCAGCTTCCAGCAGCAAACTGGTCTGGCTGTGAGCATAGGCAAAGCAGAAATTGCCTAAGGTAGCAGGCTGTTGGGAAGACAAAGCGCATGTCCCTTAACATTCCCCCCCCCAATTTTGTCCATATTAGGACTGGGAAAAACAGGTTGTCTGAAACTGCTGCTGCCCCTAAAGTAGGAGTGGAAACTATTGGTAGAATGCCCAGTGCCAGCAGCTGTGATAGCTGACTAGTATCAGTCCCTGGAGGCAGCCAGATTAACAGCATGGATCCTCTAGATCTCTCCATTGCAATTCCCCACTTTTCTGCAGCAGGCAGGGGTGGTCCTGTCCCATCTGTTATTTTAGGAGGACTGACTGTCAATTTTGTCTGAGTCATTGAAAAGTCTTGTGCTGGCTCTAGAATAAAAGGCATGCAAAATGTTTATAGTCTTAAATGAGGAATAATCATGGCATTACTTATATTTAGAAATTCAGGGAGCGTCCTTGGTCTAAATGTTGTATGTACTATGCTACTTGTTCCAAAATGCAGATGACATTGTCTGCATTTCATTCTCCACTCCTGGCTATCTCAGTTTCTCCTTTTTCTACCCCAGGTTCTTTGTTGTGAATTCAACAGATTAGTGTTAAAAACAGTTTTCGTTCATTCAGGTTGGATGGATGTTCTGCCATCACTGTCTGCATTTGAGATTTGAACCACAAATGTGGTTCAGTTTCAACTTTCAACTTCTCAGTGTTTTCAGGATTTTTGGCTTGGTGATTTTTACACCTTATTCCATGGGAATTTCCAGAGATTACAAATTCAGTAGCCAAATTCAGAGTCTAGAAGTGGAACTTCCAACGTCTGTTCCATGACTATCTGACTGGTTTTTGTGCCCTGGAGCTTTGTTCCTTCAAGCTGGAAAACCTCAGACCTTAAGTGATGGAATTGAACTATTCCTAAAGATCTGTGAATTGTTCTCTTGGTCCATCCTGTGCTTGTGATATTTCCTCATGTTGCAGCTAGTGTTTTTCAAAGTGGCAGAATTTTACAACATAACTGCTTCTCTGGTTTTACAAATCAAGACAGATTTTTATTCTAATTGTTTGAAAGTGTCACAGTGAGCCATATTATAATCCCCCTTTTTATCATCTGTATTAGGTCAAGAGTTGTATTTGTGAGGCTCATGAGGATCAGATGTCTTACTCCTTATTTCATACTCCTTATGGCTGCTTCCTCTTTGGTATACCACTGCACTAGGACAAAGGAGGAACTTTCCCTGAGTTTTGCTCAGGCTCAGTCTTCAAGGGCTGCCCTCTAGCCAGTTCACGTGCTTCCTTGCTCCCCCTATTTCTGGCATATTTCTGTTTTTTCTCAGATACAACTTATTCCAACAGTAAGCAAGTTCTATCATTTGTATGCAGGCATCCTTGCCCTTCTCCATGAAAGCCCTTTGGGCATCGTGGCTGGATGCCTACTTCAGCTTTTGGTTTGGACAGTGGCTCCCGTTATGTCAGTTGTCATTATTGTCAAGGAGCTTGATTGGTTTTTATATTAGTCCTCAGTGAAGACTGGATGTTTGCTTCCAGTCTTTGATGAACTATTAGGAATATGCAATAGGGCACTCAAGAAAAAAAAAAAAATTGCTTCTTTGAGTTTTAAAAGAAGAAAATGGTGGGTGATTTTAAATTATTTTTAGCTCTGTGATTAGTACTGTATAAACGTTATTTAGACTTTATACAAAAAACACAGTAATTTCTTCTTTGTGCCGGTCAACTAGCAACTCCTTTTACACCCACTGGCATGCTTAGTCACCTCTTTTGTAAACCTTCACAAGCAAACTTCCCCAAGGGTAGCTTTGATAAAATGGCACGTTCGCCGTGGCAGTGAAAAATGACTTTCTACCTTCCCTGTAACAACGAAACACAGAGTTGGAATCTGTTTGAAAACCCAGGGCTCACCCAGAACTGTGGAGTATTGCTTTGCCATCTGCTTCTTGTAGGAGAGGAATTAGTTCATGCCTGTTAGGGCTAATCCTTTCCCTGCTCGTAAAGTCCTCCCTTCCCGTCCATCCCCCAGTGATCCTTTGAAAATAGGAGGGAAATACTTGCCAGCTCTGGGCTTCTATGATCCTGCTGGAGGAGACACCCATGTCTCAAGTAACCCTGTGCACGCTTCTTTGTTTTCTATTGAGGACCTACTGGTTTCATTCTGTTTCATCTTGTCTCTCCACTGCACTGGACTGGCTGGGTGGTGAAACACTGCAAAATTATGTTAAGCAAGACTTAAGGGCAGACATCCAAGTGCAAGATTGAGAGCAAAAGGGTATAAATAAAACAATGACAAATTCGCTTCTGGTCTATACTTAACCATGACTCCTGTTTCAAGTATCCCGTGAGGGATTTCTTTTGCATTGCCCTGTGGTGAGAGCAGAAGATGGTGGATTCATAGGGTCAGCCTTCCTGCCAGGTGGCAAGCTCACTTCTGCATGACTTCCACTTCCAAACACCCTGTGTTCCTCTGGAAATATGCTTTTGGATGCAAATGCCGATCATGTCCTGTCTTGAGAGGGACACCTCAGATAGTTAAATGGTCATTTCCATGTCAGCCTGGCAGGGACTGTCAGACAAATGCAGCTGATTTTGCCTCCTGAGATCAGAAGTGTTGTGCACCAAGAGTATATTCTCTCTTTGTCCTTCAGCAGTCTGCTGACTAGCTGCCCCTGCCCATGCGATCTTTTTCAACTCCTCACACTGCACTGAGGTTATTTATACAATCATAACATCTCTGTTATGAGATATCAGTTGTGCATGTGTTCTGCAAGGTTCATGATCACTGGTACCTTAGTGACTTTCTATAGACATCACACTTTATAACCATGGATAACAGATGCTGTAAAATTCATATGGTATGAGTGCTAATGCAACTTGTACGTAATGTTTCAGATACAGTGCCTTTTTTGAAGATCAGTTCCTCTCTGCTTTGCTGTGTGTCTAGGTACAAAGTGCATTTTCTTCTGATCTAACTGCACTGGAATTCCAGGCAAGGGATGTCACTTTTATAGAGCTATACCATAATTCCATTAAAAAAAAAAAAAATCCTGTTTTTACCTTATCTTGGATGTACAGTGCTCCTGGTTCCCTGCAGATACAGTCTCCCTTGATACAGAAGCCCAGACACTGATTTTCAAGATAGGGTTCATTTTGGACTTTATTGATGCAATAGACCTTGGTTTTGGCTGCCTTCAGAGGACAGAATTTCAGCCAAGTAGAGCTGATGGTGTAATCTTGGATGATGATGGTATTTGTGATTGTCCAGCGAGCCTTCCCAGGGATCAGTGTACATCTCTGGGTTTGGACACAGTCATTTTCATTCTGACAAAATTACTGGTGGTGTGGAAGAAGAACATGGCTATAGCTGGGGTGGATTTTGATCTTTCCCAGCCATAAGATGTTTTATTGTTTGCATCATGTTCTGCTTTTTGAAAATTTTCAAAGTCAGTGGAGTAGAAGGTCTGACTTTTTCAGAATGGTGTATGAGGTCAGTTGTACAGAGTTATTTATCTCTTTCTTTGCAGTATTTTTAGGGAAAGAGACAAACGTGTTGTTTTTTAAAATTATGCTAAAACAGACATCACAACACATTGAGATTTTAATTTTAGAAAACTGCTGGCTATGAATGAAAGACCTCTCCTCTCTTACCTCCACTAATTTTTTTATTTTTTTTAAATATAGTTTGGTGCTTTCTTTTTTCTTTTCTTTTTTGTTCTGAAATGATCCCTGTCTCTTTTCTTCTGTATAAGCTAGCCATAAACTTGCCAAAATTATGCAATTCATTGAATGATGTGATTCAAATGCAGTGTATGTGGGGCTTTTTCCTCTTTCTCTCTCCCACTAATGAGGGAAGAGTTTTGTGTTTGTGGGATTATACCACAAGGCTCATGATTTTCATGTGAAGCTCCAAGAATTGGCATTGACAGTCTTATCAAACAAGGATAAAATTAGGATAGTAAAGTTAATGCAAAGTAGAGAAATGGGACAGAAGGCAGAAACTGAGGAACAGTTTTTTCCACCACTAGCGGCTTTGCAGTTGGTGGCCACAAAAGCATCTTTTTGAACTGTATTGCTTGCTGTGGTAGACAGACCGAAGCAGTTGAGAGCTAGGTTCAACAGCTTTCTCAGGCTTCCCAGCTACAGATACTCTCTGATGAATAGGGCTCCAAGTCGCTTGATATAGCTATATGTTTTATGCCTCAATTACCACAGCTTTCTGTTGCAATCTTTGGTTTATTCACATCCAGTGAACTTCATTGTGCTTTCATTTTTTGGAGAACTACATTTTTAGTGCTTATCTATTTAAAAGAAAGTTCCTCTAATTCATGGTATCGAGTCAATTGAATATGGGCTTTTAAAACAGAGTATTGACTATTCTTTCTTCAAAGGTTAGACTTTATTTCCAAATTTTGAATAGCTTTTTTTTCTTTTTTTTTCCTCCTTTTTTTTTTAAATCCGGCGCATGGTGCCACTGCGTTTGCAGAGCTTGATCCAGAAGAATCGAAGCACATGCTTAAGGAGAAGAATGGCATGTGGTTCATGAACCCCATAATTAGTTCCCCTTCCTAGCTCTAAGCAGTAATTAAATCTGTCACTTCTGCTCTGCTGATTCATTTATTTAGCTATTTAATTGCTCAGCTGAATACGTCTTTATCTCCGGAACTGCAACATTTTATTCAGACAAAGAAATAGCATAATCCATTTTTTTTCCAAGAGCAGGGACATGTAAAAGAAAAGAACACTAATACTAGATGATTTGGTGGTGTTGTCAGTTTTCACTTATCAAACAAAACAGTGTTTAAGGGAAAACTTGAACCAGTGCTTGAGGATAGCTTTCCATATATAGGCTTGTTTCTCCAGGAAATTATGTCAAATGCGAGGACGCAATGTATCTGCTCCAGGTTTCCATTTCCATAATGAGTTAACTTAAAGCACTTCCAGGTAATAGTCATAGTTTTCTATAAAACAAGAAGTCTTACCCTGATCTATTGGTGGAATATTTTACAAACAGTTTAAAATTGAAAATATATACTAAATTGTTACAAACTAAACAGTATCTTTTGTTTATACATTTTCTTTTTGGGACATTGCTCATGGAGATTTCTGTCATCTGTCTCTTAGATTTGTCATCAACTACAGCATTTTGATCGGTAAGTAAATGGTGTTTTGAATACTTTCAAGCTTTCAAAGGAGAGCCCTTCTGAATACCTCTCTGTGAGGCATATTTCCATACATGCAGTTTTCTTCATGTTACATTTTCAGCATCCTTAAGGGAGGTTGCAAGATTCTCCCACCATTTTTATGCATAGGTTGGAAAAGCTGGTGTAGGAAAGCAGCATGCAAAACAATGAGGACCAGGTCAAGACAGATCAACTCAAACAGGGCCTTTTGGCAAGACGAGGAAATACTGTTTATTTTTATAACCTTTTTTTTCCTCCTGTCTCTGAACTCTGTAACGATAGCTGATCCAGGAAGTGAAAGATACAAAAACCACCCAAAATTGAGAGAGAAGGATATTTTTCTTTTACTTCTGGCATCAGTGGCACAGTTCCGCAAATTTATTCATCTGCCCGGCTGGCTGGATTTTTATACCGTGCACACAATCTTGCATTTCACTCCATTAGTGACTTATTTTTGCTGTCTTGTTACTCAGTTACGACTATGCAGCTGTTTAAGTCATAGGTCATGTTTTTCTCAGGTAAGCTCATTATTCTGAAAACATTTTACTGTTTACCTGGAGGGGTTTTTGTTCTTGAGGATATTTTTTTTTCCCTTCAGCGGAGGTCCTGTCCACTCCTTTGCAATGCAAAGCATGTCTGTACTGCCACTGCAGACACCCAGCTTGGCCCTGCTTGAAGTAAAAGAAGGACCCAACGTAAAGACCAGCCGGTGGAACTGGCAGGGTTTATTAGCTATATTGCAATACCTTGCAAATACAGCTGGACGTCCTGCCATACCTCCGGCTGCTGTGCTGGGCTACACGGACCACCACCCTGCCTGTGCCAGAACAGGGGTCTCTGCTTCACTCTCCCCTGTCCTCAGGGAGGGCTGTGTCAGCCCACGGGCTGGCGGCTTTGGCCCGACAATGCTTAGTCTGTATTGTTTGTGTTGGTGTTATTGTTCTGCATCTGTGCGCTCTGGGTTACTGAAAGCTCTTTGTTGAAATAAAGAATATTTCTGTCCCTGCTAAAACTAGGAAGTCTGGAAAACTTCCGGGCAGTTTTGTTCTTGCAAGCCTGTGCACGTGATTTTTAGACTAGGGTTTTGCATGGGCTTCACTTAAATATTCTCTCTTTTAAATGCGTTTCTTCAAATTATCTTCTAAAAGTACATGCTTTGTTATGTAGGGCACATGCTTAAATTCAGGGAATTAATAAAACAGCAAAAACCATCTCTGGACATCCTTTGAGGATAAGGGTGCTTTGAGGATAAGCCTATATGTGAATGGGTTTAGTATGAGAAAGCAATGTTCACTGCAGCAGGACAAACAAGTATGATCAGAGGAGGGCATGGGAATGAAATGGAAAAAATAACATTTATTTGTAATAGAAGAGAAGTTTATTGTTGAGTTGGTGGAAAACAAACAGAGGGAACACAGATAATTTCAGATGTTTTTTATGTCCGTTCTGAAAGAGCTTGAGGTTAGTCAATAGGATTAACTACTTTTACATAGATTTGTACATAAACATTGAGACACGAGAGTTGGAGGGACATCAGCTGAGTGCCCTCCCTTTGCAATGATTACATTTGGGAACGTCTGTGGGGGGAATTAGGTGACAGTGACTATTGGCTTCCCCTCAGATGAACCTAGCTGTTGTCATCTTGCCATCAACAGGCTGGAAATTACTATCTCAAAAGCATTGCAGAGTTTACAAGCAGTCAAATGGGACCGAAACCACTCCCTTCTGCCGCCCTGCCCTGCCCTGCCCTCCCCATGCTGGAGCAGGCAGCATCCAGCTACTTGCACAGTGCGAACTGGAGGTTTGCAAAGCAGTGCACAAGCTCTAGGTCCCGGCACCTCTGGCGGAGGCACTCTGCTTGATCAAGGGTGTTTTGAGGGGGTTTTTTGTTAGTTGTCAGCTCTAACTCACTGTAGAGTTAGAAACCTCAGGCTGGAGTTTCTCCTCACTCACAGTGCTGGAATACGCTGGTGTAAAATGTGTCTAAATCAAATTAGATTAAATCCCCCAGTTTTGATACAAATGCACCCAAGCCTGTACTTTATTAATGTATTGATTTACTTATTGGCGTATTGGGAACCTCTTGTTAATGTTTTAATTTAGAGAAGTCATTGCTTATACTATTTTTGTGATGTAACGTGTCTGCGGGGTCGGAGGCTACCTCTGACCAGCCCTGGTCAGTGTACTCGGTTATATAAGATGCATAGACTTGGCTACCTATAAATATGAGCATGCAGCTGTCACAAAGGGATTGTGAGCGAGCTGTTCGGGACCTCGAAAACATAATAGCTTGGCACCCAGAAATATACAGCTTTGATAACATATTACAAGGTTACGTATTAAGGGAGAGGGTAGGAAGGTGGCGACTGCTTTTAGTCTTTGCTCTGGTGTTGTTTTTTTTCTTATTTTTCCTCCTTTGTACTTCTGGTATACATCGGATCTTTACAATTTTTATCACATTAGGATGTGACATTCCTGGCCTTGACAGTGCTTTTGTTTGGATATTTATAGCAGCTTCTGGTCATTGTTGAGCAAAGGAGATTGCCCTGCCCTCTGGCCCTTTCTTAAGCAGATTTTGGGCAGAAGCTCCTCTCATGTGGCACTAATTGAAATGATTGGTGGAGGGGGTGTTGTGAGCGCACTCTGGCTGACTCGGGCTTATCTGTCAGGGGCTAAGCCAGGGGAGGAAGGGAGGAAAACCGGGGAGAAGGGAGGAAAGGGGGGAAAGAAAGGAGGGGAAGGGGGGGGGGGGGAAGGGGAAAAAAAAAAAAGCCCAGCTTTGCTTCACTCTGGTAGGGCTCAGGGCTCCCGGCCATCTGTCCACGCTCGGGCGGCACGGAGGGAGCCGGCTGGCTGCAGCCCCGCGCAAGGGCGGCGCGGAGGGAGCCGGCTGGCTGCACGACCCCACGGGAGGAAGGGAGCGGCGTGGGGCCCCGGCCGGGCTCGGGGACCCGCTCGGCAGGTGGGTACCTCTGCCCCGCGCAGGGATGCGAGAGGGGATGGAGCAGGCTCCGGCCGCAAGGAGCAACCCTCCCTGCTTTCTGGAGTTGTAGCGCGGCCGAGGAGGGGGTGCTGCCTGCGGGGGCTGGGTTTGGGGTGTTCGCTTTGTTTCGAGCTTGCAGGAGCCGAGCACGCTGCTTTTGCGGGCGCTTTAGGGACCGAGTTTCGCTCCTCTGCCCGCCCGGGGCAGGCTGCGGTGGGCAAAGCCGTTAAAAGATTGAAACCAACAAGTTGCTGTAGAAGTGATTTGCGTGGAGAATGTGCTGGTTTATCATCCGCACAAGTGAGCTGCGCTAAAATGTCTATTAGGGGCTGTCAGTCGGAAAGTGCGCGCTTCCCTGGGGTGAGTAACCCCGCCTGAGCCGGCAGCTCCAGGGTTTAAATGCGATAATATCATCTGGAGGCTGGTGTGTGTGCCCCCCGCTTCCCCGCAGCCACCCCCCGGTTAATAGTTTCCTGCAAGTTTAACGTGAAATGGGGAGAGGCGAGATCTGGCCCTTGCCAAGGAAAACTACAGAAGGAAGGCAGAGGCTAAGAAGTTTCGGACGTACTGTAAACCAGCATCCCTGTCAAAAGCTACTGAGCTGGAATATTGTCCCATATTTTGGGGGTGCTAGCATTGGAAGTTGCTTCCTTTCATTTAGCTGGTAACGTTTCTGAAGGCTTTTTTTGGTTTTTAAGTTGCTAATGTAAGCAGCCTAAGTAAACAATCGTATCGCTGTTCTCTGTGTTGTGCAATGGGGGAAAAGTGAACTTCAAAGTGTGCATTTTTTAAAGAAGAGCTAGGAAATATATGGTAGCTTTATGATAACAGTAATAAGAGAGGACTCTGGACTTCATGCCTATTATTATTATTAAAGATGCAAGAAGTTTTGTTACTATGCGCCAAAAACTATGCTTTAATCTCTTTGATACATCTTCTAAAATTTCCTGTTACACTGGATATGGCTATGTTTAGCGTACACCTTCTATTTGTGTTTCTGATAACCCTACTAGTACTACTGGAAAAATAAACATTCAGTTAATACATATTACCTAATCATGTTTTAACAGCTCTTGTGTAGATTATAGGCAGCAAAATACAGTCATAGCTGGAAATTGCCGTGCATGTCTATCTTCAAATGTTAAAAAAAAAAAAAAAAAAAAAAAATTGCTGTTAGAAGTGTGCATACCATCCAGTCCAGCTGTAGGTCTTGTTTGTTTCTTTTATATAAAGTTTTAGAAGTAGAACAGTGGTAAAAAAATGGAGTTGAGCAGCTGGTAATCCATTTGTCCACCGCTTATCCCTATAAAGAATCCTGGTGCAAAGTTCATGAACTATCACTGAGGATGGTTCAAAATGGAATCCAGGAATCGGCCATACTAAAATCAGGCAAGAGTTTATAAAAATAAAATAAACTGAAAAGCTGAGGCTTGCCTACTCATAAACCTCTTAATAAATACATCATCTATCTAGTATTCTACTCATTGTAGTCAAGAAACGGAAAAACTTGATCGATCATGTGGTTATTACTCCATACCTTCTTAATCTATAATCAAGTGAACAAAAATACTTTTATTTTCCTTACAATCTGAAATAGCTGGTTTCTTACAAAAGACCTTGCCCTCTTTCTTTCTCTCATCTGTGTTCGTGCTGCAAAAATAAGTCCTCGAGAATATAACTGTTTGTTTTACTGGTTCCGTTCCTTATCAATCTTGGTCTCCAGTTTATTCTGGTTTGAATATTTCTGTAATATTCAAGTCAGTCAGTTGCATTACTTCCTTCAAGGACCATATTTAAACACAACTGTAGAGTGTGTGCAGTATGATAACACGTAGTGACATGGATATATTCATTTTATTCTTACATGTCTCAATATTTTTTTGTTGTTACTTTAGAGAAGCTAGAAACATGATAAACGCTCTATTAGTGGTATTGGTAAGAAATACATTAACGCAAGCACGCAGTCAGTAGGAAAGCATTTTTATTTGAAAGCCTTCTCATAATGGACATCGTACTAATAATCTTAATGTGTAACCTGTGCTGCATATCTTCAGTGTTAGATTAGATTTGTTTTTAGGTACTTTGTAAATATAATTTTTATTCAGGATAACTGAATTTCTACCAGATGTCCAGGCTCCTTGTTTCTTTTCAGCCTTTGCAGCCTCTGAATGCCACAGGAATTTGTTGGGCGAAGGACTGGGTGTGCATGGGGTAGACATTTCAGAATGCAGCCCTTCTTCTCGGAGACCGTCCTCGGTATTGTAGGGCATTGAGGTCTGATATTAATGTAAAGCAAAATGTGTTATTAAAAATATAAGTCAAATCCAAAGACTGCTGTGTTGGTTGGATACTCAAGAGCAAACTGAAATAGCCTTCTCTGACAGATTACTGAAAATGTGGTGAGCAACTTTTGTAAGCCGTGAGGGTAGTGCTCAGTTGTGAAGCCGCTTGCCACGGAGCCATGGCATGGCTGGAGGCTGTCCTAGCCAAAGCGCGGTGGTTCACACCCTTGTGGTGCTCTGCGCTGGGGGAAGTGGGACAGGACACAGGAGGAGAGGATGAGCCATCCCTCCTGCTCGGGAGGGCGGGTAGGCCAGGGCTGAGCACACTGGGCAGGGACAACTGCAAAGGGACCCTGCAGTAGGGCAAGGGTGTATCACTGGGGCAGGACGTTGTGGAGAAGCTTGCAAAGCTAATGGGGGATGTGGCTGCAGCCATGGGTGTGTGTGGCAGGAGTGTGAAAGAGGTATTTGCAGGAGGGAAGGGTTTTGAAGTGGCAGATGCTGTGGCAAAACACATAGTGGTCATGGTGGTGATGGTTTGAGGGGGGCAGAGAGGTTGGAGGTCTGATGGAGCAAGGAGTAAAGGCAGGCTGGTGGTCCCAGGAGCAGTCAGGAGCGCTAAAGCTCTTCACTACCATAGGGAGACTTTGCAGCTGAATGGGTAACCCAGTTTGGGTGCTTTGGGAATAAGGAGTCAAAAGTGGGGAAGTGACCATCAACATTCCTGCTCATCATCACAGACCGAGGAAGAAGTGTTGGGCAGCTGAGCCGCGGTGAGATTAGGTACAGCAATTATAACTGGGGTGCAGTGAGAGGGCTGGCAGCCAGGAGGCAGGGGGATGGTGAATAATCTTTAGCCTTTTCTGTTGCATACATGAAATCAGGAAGGCAAACTATTACAGCTTAAAGCAAAACATAAGGATAGGAACTCAAAATGCATCTGTAGCCCTGAAACGGTTTACTCTCGTCGTTAGTCTTTCCCAAAGATTTTCAGTTAGTGGGGTCTCCATCTTCTGACGTTTATAACAACGTCATGGCTGGAGATTGTAGAATGCACAGAAATTTAGTTTCATAGACTTTGCAAGATCATTTTTCTTTAAAAGAAACCTTGTCGCACTTTTAATAACAGATGCACTTTGTTGCATTCATTTGCTAAGCAACAGATTCACCGTGTTGCCTATGAAGCACAAAAGCAAGGGAGGCTTTGACACACGAAGTAGAGCTTACGTAAAGTTCATGAGCAGCAGCAGAAAGAGTGAGTGATGAATACTCTGGGTTTTGTTCCTTACCCAACCTTAAAATATTTTAATGTATTTTTCTCTGCTGGCTGCCATCAGCAATAGAAGTATCAACATGAGAAAAATGGGTCGCTTGGGTTTTAGCATTAAGCAGCAAATCCAGGGCCAATAGGATTTAGCTGGGATGTTAAGGTTTATTCAGTGCATTTAGCTAATGAAGTTGGAGGCAGGGGGGAGGAAAAAAGTCAGTGTCTGGGGTTGGGGGAGGGGACGAAATGGCCTCCTGCCACCGGGTGCATCCTGTGGTGACTCCTCCTGATTGATAGATGCTCCACAAGACAAAAAAGAGCTGAGCGAAGGAGGTTTTAATTAAAAAATACCAACTCAATGCCAGCTCTTTTGGATTAAAACCAAGCAGAAAAATCTTTGTAATAGACATCCACCTAGTCTTAAGGGTGTATGTGTGTTTTTTATGGAGTGTAGTGTCCATCGGCTAGGGGGAGGGAAGAGGGAGATGATAATACATCCAAGTGTCTATAAAGTGGTTAGAAAGCCACGAAAATATTCAGCAAGTGCAATCGTATGTTAACATTCATCAATCAGGCACAGAAATCAAGGTCAGGTCAACAAACTCCCATTTGAGCAGTATGCCAAGATTTCTAGCAGACAGCCCCATCGTCCCTGATGCACACGGGTGGCCCTTTGCTGTGCTCACCCCTATTCTGAAGCTTTTGTGTCTCCTGCCAAAGGCTGTCATCTTGTGTACACACACGCTGTTCAGCATCTTGACTTGCTTTCCGAGCTCTGAAAGCCTTCAGCACTGAGACACAAAAAACAATTAGTATAGAAAGTCATTGTTATTTAAAAAATAAAAGGTTAATATCTATACTTCAAAAAAAAAAAATGCAAATCAACATGAATGGGCCTTTTTTCCAAAAGGGTTAATGTAAGCGCTTTTTTTTTTTAATTCTGTTCCTCTACAGACCAGACTCCCACTCAGATCAGATCTTGTTTTTTCCCAAAGCTGTAATGGTTGTTTAGAGTCTGGTGAACTTCCTTATTCCGTTCACCCCCTCAGAGGTCCATGCTTGACGTCGTAGCTAGACGTAGCTAGCTGCTGGGAGTCATTGAGCAGTGATTAAGACTGTCAAGACTCAGCCCAGTGACCTCAACAGACTTTCCTTCTGAGAAGGATGTGGGCGTCGGTGGTAGGATTTGACTGTAACAGTATGGAATAAATAAGCAGTGGACTTACTTATAACATGAATAAAAAGAGTCCACGTACCTGTTGTTCTCAGCATAATCTAGTTGCTCAGACAGCCTATGGCTTGATACAAGTGCGTGAGGACACTGCAGCATTTCTTAGTAGGATTTATTGCAGTGACACCTGAAAACTTCTACAAAATAGTTCAGAGAAAAACTTTTGGTTTTGTTGCTTTTTAACCTCGCAAACAGTTTAAGACAAACATTTTCAAATAATTAAAAAAAAAGGCAATTAAAATGTTTAGAAAAACACTGTTTGCACGTCTCTGCCTTGTTCTGTACTGCTTTATTTCTGTTAGATTCACAGTACATTTACTGAAAAACTTTTGGCTATGCTTATAGACTAGTTTAGGGACGTGTCTGTAATAAGAAACAAAGAATAATTTCGCTAAAAAAAAAAAATCAAAACCAAACAAAAGCACTTGACTGTGATGCTTAAAGCGAGGCTTTATGAATGTTCAGCCAAGTTTTAGAAAATGGGGGTGGCTGTGTCAGAACCGCAGTCCCAGGCACGTGGCAAGGGTCTGGGCAGCTGCATACAGAGCACGTGGAGCTCTAGAAAAAGAGACTTTTGTCATCTTTTATATACGAATATGTATGCGTTTGTTGGTAAGCAAATACGGATAAGATATTAGTGCTAATCTGAGGATTTCATTAAATGAAATCTGAACAGTCTGGTTGTCCTGGTGGCAACAAGGGAAGCAGAATACCATCCCAGATGCAGAGCACTCTACAGAAAAGCGGAGGGGTACGTCTCCCAAAAAAAGAACACTTTTGGATGCTACATGACAATGAAGTGCTTGGTGCAATGTCCACACCATCTAGTCCTGTATTTATGATAGTTTATTACCTTTACTCCTGTTGGCCTGCATTTTCTCATCAGTGGGCAGTAAAGCACCTATTCTGCATTTGAGCCTGATTTAAATGAATAGAAGGACAGAATCTGAGTTTTGAAGACCAGAAAATGACTTTTCTGTGATTTCATTCAATGAACAAAACTCTGTGCGTACCTCGAGGATCTCATTAGCGTGACTGTGGCTGCGTGTCAGCATCTAGCCAGAAGAGCTAATGGAAATTTTGCTGGCTGTTTTGTAACATTAAACATTCTATAGAACAACAGCAAAGACTTTAAATGAAAAGGCTGTAAAAACATTGGGGGCAGATGCAACGTTTGTAAATGCTGTAAATCCATTTAATAATTACTATATAGTACTGGATTAAATACTGAAAGTCCCTGAGCTGCCTGGATCTAGTGGAGATTTGTTTACATATGATCGAAGTGATTAAAAAGACTGTTTGCCTCTTTTATTAATGTATGTTATACCTATAAGAGTAAATTAAAATAAAATGTTTCGCTCCTGCAAATGGGAAAATATGAGAGATCTACCGTTGTTCCGATATGCAAGTTCAGGGTTTTCATTCGCAGCGATAAGAATCAGGTTTGGAGTCTCAACTCCTCTTTCAGAGATGTTTAAATTGCTGGATTTTGATCAAGTAGTAGGGAACATCAGAAGTTACATCGTTAGATTTCTCAGGGAAGAGCAAGGGCTCTGGGCAGACGCTGAGAGGGAGAGATATACTTAGTTTCCCCTCCCTCCTTCCCCCATCAGCATTCACACTGTACAAACACAGATGCCTGGCAGGTAACGGAAAGACTGTCACTGTTAATTAAGTACTGTGAGCATCCCATGATGCTTACCACGGACTGGGGTGGGGTAGAGGAGGTTGAATAAAAATCATAACAGCTCTTAAACCTTGCTTATAACAAAGTCTAATGTCCCTTCAGTGTCGTAGTGTCAGATAAGTAAGATACTCTGAATCCGACCCTGTGTTTTAAAATACTGCTGAAATTTTGGAGGCTTCTGTTGTTTGTGCAGGAATGATACCTCTCTGAGAGCTGTCGTGTGGAGCCTCCTGAAGCTGTACTTTCCCATGACTAACTAGAGCATCTCCCCAAACAGCCTCCAATGCTGACAGAAACGCATCTGCGCTTGGGGGTGTCTGTTGTGACCGTCACATGCTGGGTGTGACTCTTTCCCACGCTTCTAACCAGCGTTGCTGTTGGCCTCCTGTTTGCTTACAGGAACCACAGTTGCCTATATATCTCTGGGAGCTTCAGTACCAATTAATCTGTCAACATATCCTATCGTAACTTAATATGTGACAGCATAGTATCCAACCTCTCATTGGTAGCTAATTAGTGTTTGTGAGTAATCTAACCCATGTCTTAAAAAGCATGCTTCAAGAAGACACTGATCTTCAGCTGTGGCATGGTAAGTTCAGGGATACCTGTTCCTGGTGCTGGCTGTGGAGCAGAATGCATTAGCTTAAACACTACAAATGCAAATAATTTCCTTCTGCAGCTATTAAGATTGTCATGACTGAATGTAATGGTAGCTCACCTGTTTTGCGTCTTGTTGCCCCTGCGTAGGATCACATCCATGACCAGCTACTGAGTGTCAGCTGATGAGTGATAGATGAGTGGTAGTTTATAGCCAGTGGGTGATACAATCTCCTTGCAGCTGTGTGGACATACTTTAATGTGGTTGGATGATGCTTTTTGATTTCTCAGAAACATCCTTCCTGCTCCGTTGGTTTTTAGCTTCAATGAAAAGCTGTTCAATGTAAAAGGCAGAGTTACGGCCGTTTAGGCAACCCATCTTGATATTCCCTTTTTTTCTGATACTAGTTTTCTTCTGACAAAGGTAGCCTTAACTTTTGGATTTGCTAAACTTTTAGAGGGTTTTGTTTGTTTATTTTATTGTTTGATTGGGCAAATGTATCAACACCACTTGTGGTTGATTACATATATTTGTTGGTAGCCACTTCTTGACCCCACACTTGCTGTGAGGAGATTGCCGACAGGCGATTTGGATCCTGGGCTTTGCCTTGTCATCCCTGGGTTTCGTTTTAGGGTAATCTGCTTACTGGGACCTATTCACTTCTAATCCTGTTCATTGCTGTGATATTTCCTTTCAGACAGTGTGACCTCTTCTTGCCTGTTGTACCTCAGTTAAGAAACAAGCCTGATCTTACTTTGAGTGGGTGTGTGAAGTTACTGTGGAGCTGGCAATAAAATGCAAGCGAGGCTTTACAAAAAAAGTGTGCAGAAACTATCCTTTTTACTGTGCTTTTATTACATTGGATTGTGCACAGATGGATGGGCTTTTAGTTGGCTCAAGAGTAAAGGGCCCACCAATATATATCTAAACCTTTCTAAAGCAACTTGAATTCCCTTAGGAGCAATGCATTAAAGTGCCTATGAAAAAAGAGTTTTCTTTTACCTTGTGACCTTTCTGCTTTCCCATCACTAGACAGGAAAGACCCAGTCTCCAGTGAATATTATTGTTAGTCAATAAAGTTAAAAGCAGCAGATCATATATATATTGGGAGATAAATAATAACAAAAGTAGCCAGAACTAGTGTTGCCTACGGCTACTAATAAAATGTCACCTTCATTTTAGCTCTGTATGCCTCTGAGATCATACTTAAAAATATATCAAAATCTGATGCTCTCAATGAGAATATGGCTGAGTTGACAGATAAAGAAATGTATTTCTAAATAGTATTCTGAATATATACTGGACAAGCATAAAAGATTGCAGATGCACCTAAAACGTGTTTCATTTCTAGTTCCTACGCTGCTAATGCAATTCAGATTTTTCATATATATATTTTTTTATATTGGGGGATTGTCTTATGTGGAGCTTAGTAGATTTTACAAAATCCTTTCTTGGCTGTGTTGATTTCAAAGGTATTTATTCTTACTCACTTGAAACACTTAACCGGGAATTTTACTTAACTACAACTTCAAACCATGGCTGGCAACTTTCTAAAGAAAATTATTATGTTTATACGACATTAAATTTCTTGCATGTTTTTGTTTATAGGATCTGGGCAAATCAAGTAAAATTTGTGCACATATTTGCCCAAATTTAAAAGGAAATGAGTTTACACTGTTATAACTGCTTTCTGACAAAATTCTGAGAAACAAGTCTGTTGCTGGGAATAGTCACAGAAACATCTCAATTCAACTAGTTCTGGATTGGTGCTTTTATTTTCTTGATAGTAATTGCAATTTTTTGGGGGGTGGGGATATCAACAGAATAAAACCACTTTGGACCTGCAAATATGTCTAAAACTGAGAGCAAAGTCATCTTCAAAAATCACATCCTCACAGATTCAGACTAGTGATGACTTTGGCTCAGTATGTCTTCTGCTGCAAACCTTATTTCAACAGATTACTAGTCAAAATTTGAAAACTATGCAGACATCTCTTGCAGAAAGCCGATGACCTGTCTAATGATCCTCAATACTCTGGGGATAGCCAGAGAAAATGGTGTGTACTTGCATGCTTTTCATTGAGAACCATTTATTAGGATAGACATCAAATGGGTAGGCTATAGTAATAAACAAAGATGGGTTTATAGCTTATGTTGTGAGACTAGTTTTTGTGTCTGCAGCTTTGAATAACTCTCTTGGCTTCACACTTCTCATTCATGAAAAGGACTTATTGAACTGTATTTGTTCAAATAAATCTCTTTTTAATTTATGATGTGTAATCAACAAAGTAGGGAGTTCATCTGTATTAATTTTTACCTAATAATGTTGTTCAATTAATATTTAGTCAAAGTCAGTAGTTTTGTGTAAGCACTGAGCACCTAATTTACATACCTATCTGTAGCTTGTATATACACATAGTAACTTTGTGACAAAAATGGTATTAGAGACGATTCTGAGCCATAGATATCTTCTGTTTCTCTTTTTTGGCAATCTGAAGTGCTGCTGATCTGCATTCTTAGCCAATGATGATCTTAGATTTGCAACTGTAACCATATGTACCTGGTTAGTTTTTGCAAGTTGAAACAGCTATTTCTATGTATTCCACTCATTTGCTGCCTTAATTATTTGGGACAGGCAGTGAAGGTTGTCCTGAATTTTGACATGTATGCAGCAGACCGAATGTGACAAAAGGCTGAGCTGGAGGTAGCCCTGGCCTGTTGTAACATCCAAGGAAGGTGTTGAGGAGGAGGAGGAGATGTCCACAGAGCCCCTGACATAATTTCTCCTCGATTATTCTATTGGAGCAGTAGGATGAGAACAGGTTTCTGTCTAATCCCCAAGGGCTCCTGGGATCCTCTGTGCTCCTACATCGCAGGAACATCCACCTTTATGAATGACACAAAGATGTTACCAGCCACTTCTGTTGACTTGGGCTGCAAGATGGCATCTCATTGTGAAAGTGATGTGTGATACTGCTCTGGCTCGTATCTGAATAAGATACAAGCTTTTTCCCAAGTAACAAGTGATAGGACGAGAGGAAACAGCTTCAAGTTGCATCAGGGGAGGTTTAGATTGGATATTACAAAAAGTTTCTTCACTGAAAGGGTTGTCAAGCACTGGAACAGGCTGCCCAGGGAAGTGCTTGAGTCACCTTCCCTGGAGGTATTTAAAAGATGTGTAGACATGGCGCTTAAGGACACAGTTTAGTGGTGGGTTTAGTGTTAGGTTAACGGTTGGACTCGATAATTTTAAGGGTCTTTTCCAACCTAAATGATTCTATGATTCGAAGATCCATGGAAACTATGTTTTCACAGGGTCGGTCTTCTTCCCCTATCCATTTCTCCTGACTTTCCCTCCACTCTTTAGAAGGTCCTCTGAGTTTTAAGCCTGGATGACACCTCCTCCTGTTGGGGTAAAAGAAGAAAGAAATGGGTTTACGAAGATACCTTGTCTCAGTCATGGGACCAGTGGAAAGGGAGAGTGAGATTCATGTGTCCATGAGATTAGAAAGGGAGAGTGAAAGTCTCTGCAGTATGTTTGGGTAGAAAATGTTTACCTTGGTATGTGGATTATTTTCCACATCCCTAAGAGGAGATATTATTTTTAACTGCATGGGAAAGGTCTAGTGGTTAGTACAGGAACACTACACCGTAACACCTATTGTATTGTGTCCACCACCACTTCACTTCAGTAGGAATATGGACTTTCCAAAGCTTGTGCATTTTCATTTCAACCACTTGGAACATTCAGCAGTGAAATACCTAAAAAATCATATTCTAGGCAGGCATTTTTTTTTTTCACCCATTCAAAACTGTCTCAGCCCCAGTACTTCTGATGCCAGCTGAAATGGGAATAAATGCCACAATAAGGTGCTGTGGTGGCACGTGAGCAGTCTTGGATGGCATGCATCTGAAACCTCTGTGTGAAGTTGTGCGTGTCGGCATGTCTGCGTTAGCAAGGGGCTCTTAATGGGATGGAACGAGTAGGCTTTGGTTGGTTGTTGACCGATCCTCCCTAGTAAACACTGGTGTATTATCTAGTGTACTGTAATAGTACTGTAGACACAAGTGCGTGATGTAAAAATAATAATAATTAAAAAAAAATAAATAAACCAAACAAAAAAACCTCTGTTGCAGCAGGGGGCAATCTGTAGCTCTGGTTACTCTTTTAACTACTGCAATGTTTCTCTTCTGAGCTGATTATGATCATGCATCTTGGGTGTGTTTGTAGAAAAATACCATTGTACAAATGTTTGTCAGTAAATGGACTGCAGTCGATTACCTTTCTTGAACCTGTGACATTTTCATAGCAGAAAAAATGTCTCAAATTGCCACGTTTAAGGGGCAAAGGGGTGTATTCTTGCTCCACTGCTCATATGAGCTTTCATGACAGTTGGCAATGAAGTAACAAAATCTTCCCAAGATGTGTGCAGCAATGCTATTAAGTATAAAAAATTCTTGCTTGCCTTTTCCTAAAGCCATTGTAAATCAGTTGGATTATCAGACACACGCTTAACAGTATTACAAGTGCACGATCCAAGGTAAAATGCTGCTGTTTCAAGAATTTAGTGGGCAGAGTTATATCTGGTTATGAGTATGGAATGTCTGATGCGAGGGGGGAGTATTCCCCAAAGCTGCCTAACAAGGCTCCCCCCCCCCACCTTGGCTCAGTCTGTAGTTGGTGGAGAGAGAGGCACTTCCAAGCAGAGCAGCTCTGAATTGCCCATCTCAGAAGCCAGTCATTCTCCCCTGACTACTGGGAAGCCTTGCTAGGCTGAAGTTAACCACTGAACATAAGTCCACTTGGATATGTCAGTATTTGGCTGCCTGCAGTGCAAACTAGTGCATCACCACAGTCCTCCTGCAGATCTTTTAAAACTACCGTTAAGTGGGCTACTTCTGTAGTGACAGCGATGTAGCCACAGCAGCACAAAACCAGGGAAGAGCCTGAGCTTTTACCAGCATCCAAACATGGTTTTGCAGGTTGTGCTTACGTCTGTGTGGTTACGGCTACACTGCCTGCACAGTGCTCAAGGAAATAATTACTCTCAATTTAGCTCAGTCCACGCCGCTGCACAGCAGCGTGAGGGGTGCAGCAGCAGCCTTCTGGATCTCATATTAATCTTAAGGCCAGCTTAACTGTATGAGGTTCAACAAGGCCAAGTGCCGGGTCCTGCACTTCAGCCACAACAACCCCATACAGCACTACAGGCTTGGGGAAGAGTGGCTGAAAAGCTGCCTGGCGGAAAAGGACCTGGGGGTGCTGGTCGACAGCCGGCTGAATATGAGCCAGCAGTGTGCCCAGGCGGCCAAGAAGGCCAATGGCATCCTGGCCTGTATCAGACATAGTGTGGCCAGTAGGAGTAGGGAAGTGATCGTGCCCCTGTACTCGGCCCTGGTGAGGCCGCACCTCGAATACTGTGTTCAGTTTTGGGCACCTCACTACAAGAAGGACATTGAGGTGCTGGAGCGTGTCCAGAGAAGGGCAACGAGGCTGGTGAGGGGTCTGGAGAACAAGTCTTCTGAGGAGCGGCTGAGGGAACTGGGGTTGTTTAGCCTGGAAAAAAGGAGGCTGAGGGGAGACCTCATCGCTCTCTACAACTGCCTGAAAGGAGGATGTAGCGAGGTGGGTGTTGGTCTCTTCTCCCAAGTAACTAGTGACAGGACGAGAGGAAATGGCCTCAAGTTGTGCCAGGGGAGGTTTAGATTGGACGTGAGGAAAAATGTCTTTCCTGAAAGAGTGGTTAAACATTGGACCAGGCTGCCCAGGGAAGTGGTTGAGTCCCCATCCCTGGACGTATTTAAAAGACATGTAGATGAGGCGCTTAGGGACATGGTTTAGTGGGCATGGTGGTGTTGGGTTGACGGTTGGACTCGATGATCTTAGAGGTCTTTTCCAACCTCAATGATTCTATGATTCTTGTCGTCTTTGATAGACTCCTGCTGCTCTGTTGAATGTACTTGCAAAGTCAAACTTCACTTTTTTTTTTTCAATCTTTGAGGTAAATCTCTACTTACTCATTCCAATTTATTTGCTATGAGCAGGTATTGCTTATGTTGACATTATTTGAAAATTTGCAAGTTGGATTAATTGAGAACAAGTCTTCTCTTGCTGTTTGAGACACATCCTGTGCACTCGCTGTATGTTCATCTTTAACTGTTACGATGGGTTATTTGCCACGTTAATACCATTTTTCCTGTCTGTGGTTAGTATTAACAACCTGCCTTCCATAAGTTGCAGGGGAAAATAAAAATGCTTCTCTTGGACAGCCAACTAACTTTTCTAATTTTAAAACTATACTCAACTTTGATGTCTCTTTGAATTCACCTCTGCTATTGGGTACCCAGAGAGCAAAAGAAACCCCGGTCTGTTCTGTTGGCAGGTGACCATAGGGTTGGGCGGTGTCCTGCTAGGCACAGGACTTACCTGTTTTAGTTGGAACTGCCACGTGCGTGAAATGGCTCCACCTTGACTAAAATGCAGTCCCATGCTGTGGGGTGTTAAGTTTTGCAAATGTTTGGCCTACATTCTTCTGTTCAGTTTTTCTTTCTTTAGCTAAAGGAAATTGCTTCTCATCTTATCTTCTACCAAGACTAAATAATTCTCTTCTTTCATCTATATTGTTACCTGTAAGTTATTTATAGACTATGATTATGTTCTGCTCAATCCTCTTTTCTGGATTGTGTAACCTTAGCTTCCTTAGCCTGTCTTCATATTCAGTATCTTATCCTCCAATTCCTGTATCATTTAAGTTAGCCTTCTTTGTATATGCCTAGTTATTTTATATCTTTTTTGCAATCCATTGAGAAGAGACCTGCATGCGATATTCCATTTGGTCACGTCATGGCTTTGTACTGTGGAATTATTACCTCCTTGGATTTATAGGAGATACATACAAATCGAAGACCAGCAGTTGCTCCTCCTGCAAACAGATCAAACTTGCAAAATAATCTTCGATCTCCAATCAAATATTGACCCTACTTTCAGATGGCATCACACTCGATGCTTTTAGACAGCTACAGTTTTTGTCAGTGCTGCTTATATTCTAACGTAAAGCAGGAATAGCTTTATTTATTATGAGTAAATATTGTCTCGTTTTCTGCATCAGCACATTTCAAATATTTGTGGATTGCTATCCTCTTTGGCTTTGTAGCAAAGGCAAATCAAATGGGAAGATGCAAAATATTTCCTCCAAAGTACATAAACTTAATGCTTATGGACTTAAAAAAATAAATTAAAAAATTAAAAAATCATTCATCTTTACTTGATATATATTTGGGTTTTGGTTAATTTTCATGTGTATTTGTCACTTCTGATTTCAAGAGAGCAACAAAGTAATAGTTCTAAAACAGAGAAACCAACTGCGTGTAAGACCAGCTGCCAGACATACCAGAATTCTCACAAAACCAACTTCAGTTTCTGTGTTTAGGAGGTCTCTAAATTTTTACAGGCTTGGTTGGTTTTGTTCTCCACTCCACCCCCACCCCCCCAGTACATCAAACCTCTGAATTCTGTCTGATTTATCTATCTTGAATTCAAGATGTTTTCAGTTTCAGTGTGATCCAACAATGAATTACATTTATAAATCAAATTACATAGAAATCTCTATTAATGACATCTGTAGTAAATTTTATAATAATAAAAAAAAATCTTTATTTTAACTTTCTGTAACTTTCTTGTAATGCACATTTTCCAAGTCAGTAGTCTTTTTCTGCTAAATTTATCCTACGTGTCTAGTTCTTTCTCTACTGCTGTTTCTCCTCCCTTAAGTAATATTTAGCATCTTTTGCTTCCTTCCAGAGTTGCTTATCTGTGTGAAATAGCTCACACTACTGGCATCTTGTATTGTTCTTGCCTGAGTGAATGTTAGAATTTCAGAATTAGTAAGAAAGCAGTTTGTTCCTTGATTATCAAATTCTTCTACTCATCCAGATGTAAACACTTAAAGACTTTGTGCTGATTTTACCACCATTGGTGGTTTCTTACTCTTCCCATCCAGATTTATCCTTGGCATCAGTGGCCACACTTCTTATTTGCTTCCACACTAGTCTATGCCAGAGATTAATTTGTTTCATTATATTCAGTTGGAAAAAAATTAAGTGTTGCTGTAATATTGTATGAAATTCCTTGATGTGTGGTTCTTGATGATGCTTTATCATAATTCAGGTGAAAGTTGAATAAGACAAGCTGTCTTTAAAAGTGCCTACTTCCTCCTGTGATGGAGGTCCTTACCAGTTATTGGCAAATCCATTCTGACTGCTAGGTTATACTGATTATTTAAAAAAAAAAAAAAGTTTTAAGTGCATTAAGTGCTTTAAGATTAGTGCCAAAATGAATGTCATTAAGTAGTCTAATGAACCAAGCGTGTTCCCTTTTGAAGTTATCAGTCACCGAGATCTGGGAGAGCAATGTTAGTTCTGAAAAGCTGAAATGCAGTCCTACTGTCCCAAGGGAAGCTCAAGGAAAGGGGGCTTGCTGCAAAAATTGAACTGGAATTAGAAAATAACAGGATCTAGGGAGAAAATTTAAGCCATTTGAAGGCATCTTTCTAGCCCTGGAGCTGGAATCTTGTCTCATACCTCATTGCCACCAAATCTGCAGAGATGTGGCTTTGATTACCATCTCCTTGGTAAATGACTGGTTCCTTCCTAATGTCTGTCTCGGGCTATTAGACGTGGAGTTCATCTTGCCATACTGTGCTGGAAGCGGAGGAGTTTGGGATGGTTATTCCTGGTTTGCCTCCCCTGTCCTCAGAGCAGGTCTCTTGAATGCCCTTGACATTACTGTTAACTGAAGAGTGGTGAGGGGATGTTGGGGGGTGTTCCATAAGTGCCTGAGTTCAGGATATTGGAGGGGTTATTTATTTATTTATTTTACTTGGCATCACTTAAGGTTAGTAGCCTGTTCAGAGAGTTTGTATTGTAGTACATAAATAGCAAAAGACAAATGTGCAGTGGAAGACAGATGTGTACAGATAACAGGTTCTCGAGATTAAAAGAAACCATTTGGGTTCCTACTTATACAGCTGAAGCTTCCTGTATTGTTTTGTTTCCGAAACAAATGATGCTGCCATGTTACTCCAGTCGGCTGCAAAAGCTCGGGAGTGCCCTTGCAGCCCTGCAGAACTGTCTGGCATCTGGTGACGAGGCCAGAGAACAGAAAGACAGCGTGAGTGGGCTCCGCACCACAAGTGTGCGTCCCCGTGGTATTTATAGGCTCTTACAGTGCTGTTGGTAGGCAAGGCAGAGGCAGGGAGCATGCAGTCATGCTGCTTGCGGTCACGTCGTCAGCAAGAGAGAATGGATGCGTGTTTGCGGTTTTTTTTGTGGGTGGGTTATTTGGTTGGTTTGGGGTTTTTTTGTTGATGGTTTGTTTTTTCTTTTTTTTAATCTAATCCACCCAGGTTGATTAGTCTGTTGAGTGCAGACAGTTGGCCTGCACAGACTAGCTGCGGTCTGAGTGTCTGTGTACCTTCTGGAATGAACAGAAACGGCTGTTAAACAGCTTCATCTCACAGACAGTGGAAATGCAACTAGAGCTACTCCTGAGCCAGCAGTCGTGTGTGTGTTTTGGGGGGAATCCCTTTGCAAATGAACCAGGTTTTCAAGGTCTGAGCAGTAACTTGTACTAAGTTTGCTTGCACTGTAATGAATTATCCTTACAAGGTTAAATAGGAAAATTGGCTCCTATTCATACAGTTTCCTGGTGTCTGGAGGGGAAAAAATAGTCTATAGCCATTAGAAGAGCCAGAGATGAGGAGGTCATAAGACGTGAGTGACTGCTGGGTGTACTGTTCCCCTTCCCATTCCGTCAGCTGAGGCCATGCCTCCTGCATTCGCAAGCTGTGGCACACATCTCGGGACCCAGCTACATTTGGCACATGAAGTCACCAAACATTGCTGTGAGCTAGGAGTCAGGTGGCCAGGACCCCCCGGCATTGTATTAATCCATCTCGACACAGAATCAGAGGTGAGAAAGCACGATTCTGTGGAAAGTTAGGACATCAGAAGTTGATGCCATAACAGCACTACAGGCTTACAGATATTGTCTCCTAACTGCTTTTTGTGCCTTGGTAGTCCTTGCACCTTAATTGCTTTGTTCTTCAGCTTGCGAACAACATGACCACCACGGTGCTTGTCTTAAGGTATGTCTTTAAATTGGAACAGCACAGAGGACGTTTACAGAGGCAGGAACTGTTCTGCTATCCCTTCAGCTCTCTCTTCTTCTTCCCTTCCCCCCCCCCCTTTTTTTCTCCCCCCCCCCCCCTATCTGCCAAAGAAAATGCAACACACACATTGGAGTATCAATCACTTTGTCCACTCTTGACATGCACCCACATTTAGACATCAGCTCAGGAAAGTTAAGTTGCAAAGTGCTGTTAAACAATCACAGCTTAAGACCAATGGAAACTATATTAGTTGATAATGCTGGGAGGACTTAGGCAGAATATGATGATACAAGGTAAGGTGAGGTCACTTGGGTTAACTCTCAATTTCTACTCTGTGCTCAGTGATCAGGCAGTTATCAATGGTAAAGAAGCCCTTTCTAGTGTGACCTGAGTTATTTTACTCTGTTTGGCAGTATTCTTTGCAAAGACAAGCCTGTATATATTTGAAATTCATTTTCATTTTTCATATCTTTTGAGCCAAGGCTAATAAATTTCAGTGCAATTTTCAACAACGTGGTTTTTTTATTTAGCTTTTTTTTAGTAGTTTTAACATTCCTTTCAATTTTCTCTAATTAAGCAGCCCAATTGCTGTCATGTGAAGTAACAAAGATATTCAGTAAGCTTTCATGGCCACATAAAGGAAAGTCTTTTATGTTTTATTTCATCCAAAAATCTGAAGGATTTTTTCTGAAGTAGTCCATTATTCTTTGAAGCCATTCTGGACCACTGATTCCTAGCTCATCAGAATCAAGTTTTTATTGAAGTGGAGTATTTTGCAGATTTATAGTAATACAAGTATGAACATTAGATCTGCTGGGACGTTATATGTATCACTTGTTTGGAAAAAAATGGTGTACAAATCCCTGTTCTGTGTCTTTTGTTCCACAATGAATATTTCTGGTGTTAATTGATCTTAGTTTCTATTTCATATACTTGATCTGGATCCCTCTGAAAGCACAGTTGCTCCCAATTGCAAATCAGAGGTGTTGACTCAGCCTCAATGTTCATCAGTCATAGAGAGACTAAAAGAAAACTTTTTTTTTTTAATCAAGTGCAAGAGTAGATGCATGCAAATTTTCTGGTCGATGTGTTCATGAATTCCCCTCCCCCTTTTTTGATCCATCTTTGATCCTACCAAAGAATCTTGAATTTGAGCCAGATTTCTCTGGGAAATTGTCCCTTTGATGATGATATTTGCCAGGAAAGGGATTTCTACAGTGTGTTAGCAGGGGAAAAGACTTAGTAATAGAGACAGGGCATAAGTAACATTAAAACCACTGTGGAAAAAAAATTAGATTATTGTTGTCTACATCATACACATTTGTAAGAATGTTTTCTGGTGATTCTACCAAGGTTTCGTCAAGTTTTCTATCAAACTGCACAATCCCTACATATAAATTAGTCTGATAATGATTTAAAAAAATTCCTTATTCCCTCTATAAATTATGGAAAGGAGGGGATGCCGTTATTGGAAAGAGCCTGCATAATCATCTAGACTGGGCCTCAGCCAGTACATGGTGACTGTATTGTTCTTTCCTCTCTGTAATACAGTGTATCGCTACAAGCCATGATGTGCCATTGCCAAACACCAGAGTTAAAGCTGAGGCTTAGTGCTCAAACCTTTAGTCAAAATTTGAAAAGGGACTGGGGGAAAAGAAAGTACACAGCCAGGAAGAACTCTGTTCAAATCAGTATTTCTTTTAAATGCCTGCACCGAGAACACTCTATAAAGAGCAGAAGGGATGCATGTCTTCAAAACCAACATGTGTACAAAACATGGATTGAAAGTGCTCCAGGGGCTTCAATGATCAGTGGGCACACAGATGCTTTTGTTTCCAAATTTGTGCCTGAAGGGATATCTGTCGCACAGAGGACTGTCTGCATAGGCCACGTAATGCTGGGCTGGGTCCTTTGGGTGAATCATATCTGTTGCTAAATGGATGCATGAGATACTCCCGAAGGAAATATGGAGGTGACTATACATAGTGTAAACCTCTATTGGAGCAAAGGACCCTCCCCTCACTCCAGTGGAATTAAGGGAAGGAAAGGATTCTGCAGGCAACTATAAGAAAGATATTTAAAAAAAAAAAAAAAAATCTTTTATAGGTTTGTCCCATGTCTGGTGATTCTATGATTCTAAAACCATGGCCTAGGAGTGTATTAGGTTGAGGCTAATCCCAGAAACCCTGTATAATTGAAGGCTGATAAACTACAGAAAGAAGGATTGCAATGTAATTTATATCTAAACATATCTAGAATTAAGGGACCTGAAAACATAAGCATTTGTGATTTCATTTCAAAGAAATCTTGTTCACGTAGCATGGGCAGTGTGTCTCTTCTTCTCCCCCCCTTCCTTTTCAGGGAAGCTAGGATAGCAGTATTCCAAGCAAAACAGCTAAATTGCGATAAAGAGATATCTTTTAAAAAATGTTTTTCAGCCTATGGTCTGTGAACCATACCTCAGAAACCCATGGCAGGTAAAGATGAAAAGCACGTAATTTGCCTTGGGCTTAATTTTTGCTATTCAAAGGTCTGCATCTCTGCTGGAAAATATTTAGGGATCTGTGAATTGAAAACAGTTGAAAATCACTGACCTGAAAATATATTCCCTTGTTTTCAGAAAACCAGCAAGACTGAGTTAGCGGAACATTTCTCTATGGTGACGTTGATGCCTTCTCTCCCTACCCCCATCCTACTAATAGATCACGTGGACTGTAGCCAGAATATAGCCTTTCATTTCTTATGGTCAAAACCTTTTCTAATGAGATCTTTTTGCATTGAAAGATCAGTGTGGAGCTTTCCTAGACCAACTTGTACAATTATCTGATGTACTGCAAATTTAAATGCAAATGAAAAGTTAATTTGAAAAAAAATCACATTTTTCACTTTAATTTTAAATGGTCAGTCTTGCCAAAGAGATCTCCCATTATAATGAAGATGTCTTATAGTTCTGGATCAAGGCTTATTTTTATTTACATTCAAAAAAAAAAAAATTGACTACTGTAAATGAAAATGAGACGTGTTTACACTAAATATCATAATTATCCATGACAGTGCAGCCTGCCTTTGTAAAGCATGTACTACAGGCACAGCATCCCTATGTGTTACAGACCTCTGACCCTAAGCAGATGTCATTATTTTAGTCATATGGGCAAGCCAGAAGGAAAGGTCAGAGCTCATTCATATATACTTACATTATAGTTCTTTATCTTATGTATACATATGGTATTTTTGTTTGGAGGTTTGTAGGAAGAGGTTACCCCTAAAAGGTGGTTAGGTTGGGATTGGGCTTCATTCTGACAGAAGGTGGTGTTTGAAGGGTTGTGGCATTGTTTTTTTGGTGTTTGGGATTTCCTCCCACCACCACCACCCCCCTTTGTGTTTTTTTTTGCATGGAACACGTAGGAGATTGCTGTTACCTAAATTACGCGCTGAAATCACTGGGGTTGCCCGGGGTGGACATCAGCACAGACACTGTTTCCCTTAGAGCAACTGTCATCTTCATGAAATATGCTCATGTCTGATCATAGCCTTTGGCAGCAGTCTTGAGCAGGAAAACATTCTTCCAGTTCAGGCAACTGGGACTTGTATTCGTTGCAGACCACTCTTAATGCAGGTAGGGAAGCTGCAGCTTATGGAGTTAATTGTACTGCATTTTACTGGAGCACTGCTGTGATATTTATGACCTTTTTCCTTTCCTTTATCTGAGACCATATCGTTTTATTTTGTGATGTTGCCTGAAGCCAGCACGTTATCCAAATAACTTGCCAGCCTCAAAGCAAAACATCAAACAGTCCCCCTTTCCTAAAGATTCTTTCACCCTCCACCACTACCACCACCAAGCTACCTTTTTTTTTTTTCTGGGGGGAAAAAAAAACCAACCTCGAATCACCTTGCAATTGCTAACACAGCAAACAGGTCTAATTAAAATAAAAGGACAACTGAGTAACAAATTAAAGTCCACCCTGAAAGGAAATGGATAGATGAGTTCCTGTGTGAAAATGCACCTTTTTCTTACATTATGTTGTATAAGGCAACTGTTGCATTTTAGCTGAGTAATTGAACTCTGGGGTACATGCTTATGACACTGGGAGAGCAGTGCGAACTATGCTGAGAATTTCTCCCAGTTAAGTCACAGACCTGTTAAAGCTTAAGCAGCAGCTCCGTAACACTGCAATGCCACCTTAATGGTAAGAATAGCCACAGGGATTCCTGACAGTTTACACCCATGAATTTATTGAAACAAATGCTGCTTTCAGATCTTTAATGAAAGCACCTGCCTTTAAACAATGGCCAAAAGATACCTATAGGTTGTGAGAGGCGCTTCTTCAACTGTATACTTTCCTACCTGCTACAAAAGCATATACAGTGTCGATATGACCCCCAAAACACACATGAAAAAGTTTTCTGTACGTATGACCTCAGTGTTGAAGAGCATTCATGGAAGAGCATAGTTGCAGCAGCCGGAGTGTTGAAGCTAATTCCATCCATCACCCTGTACAAAGTCTGGACCACTTGGTCCTCAGCAGTATGGTCCTCCTAGACTCAGTGCTCAGACAGAAGCCCAGGCAGGAATTGCTGAGCAGCTGCCGAGCTGCAGCTGCCCTTTGGCTTTCCTCCAGTCTGTGCTTTTTGATGCTCTTCAGAAAGATAGGGAGGAGAAACTTGGCTCATTCGTAAAGGCTTCGTTGCTTTGTTATATATATTTTAGGAAGGAAAAAAATCCTTAAAACTCTGAGAACTGTAGGAATTGGCAGCTCAATTTCTCCTTTTACCAAAACTCTCCTCTGTCTTACTTTATCCATCCTTCTGTTGTGCAATGGGGCTGGAAAGTACCACAGTGAGTTAAGGGCAAACACTTGTACTGTCTGGATCCGTCCCAGGCCTTAAAGGAGCCAACCAAACTGTGTTGGGTTAAGATTTTTATTTTTTGTAACTTTACTTTTTGGCGTCATCCTGTAGGGCTGGATTCTGTAAGACTAAAAGCTGAGGATTTAGACACTCATTTTCATTCTGATTTAAAAAAAAAAAAAGACAGCAAAGGGGGTAAGGAAAGCATGTAAAGCATAACAGTAATTTGACAGGTGTTATAAGAAGGTTGACCAAGCTGAGCAAACCTCACTGCAGGCACAAGAACAGCACCGAGGGAATCCAGACTTGGCAGCAGCAGAGGTTAAAGTTTAAAGAAAAATAAATAAATTATAGAAAAGAGATACGAGAGTTCACTTACAGTTGATAGTATCTGGCATCTGTTTCCATCCACAGGTGGAAGGCTGCATAATTTGGCAAAAAGATGCACAGAAATAACCCCAGGCATTGTTTCTGTGTGGCACTAGACCACATCAAAGTTACATGGGGCATGACAATATTCAGATCAAAGCTTTAAAGCTGAAAGGGCATCCAAACCTTATTGTACCTAAAAATAAAATATAAAATAAAAAATTAAGTAACTCTTGTAAAAGCTTTGGCACAGTATTCCTTTGGGGAGAGAACTTTTGAAAAAAAACCTGAGGTTTGCATTGATTGAAAGTGAAAATTCAGACTTGTAGGTTGGCAAAAGCCACTTTTAAAGGATGAAATTCCATTGTCTCTTCTTTTTTGTAGAGTGATTATTAGTAACCTGATATGAAAATGTCTTTTAGCTTCTTTGTATGGTACATGAGTCGACAAGTGTGTGCTATGAGTTAGCCGTGCAATGTTCAGCATTGCTAGTACTACTGGGTATAAGTCATTTAAGTTCCAGAACTTTTGGGGGCCAAAGTAAAATGTGTTTAAAAATCACTAATATTCTAAATGCCCATTTGCTTCCCAGCTCGTGCAGCTCAAGTTCTTAATATCAAAGGAATAGAAGTTTAGGGCATAGTTTCTGTTCTTTCATAAGTGCATTAAGCATCACAGTTCCACCTAACAAACGAGATCCATGGGTGGAGGGGAGCTTTTGACCTCCCAAGCCCGTCGCTGATAAGAAACTGTCCCTCTGTGTCCAAGGTCCTTATTAAGGAGAAGAAACTCGTAACTGAGGATTTGCTTAGGCATAGGGGTTTAGGAACTCCGTTAAGCTTTTCTCTGTAGCTTGGCTTTTCAAAAGGATCTTGCTAGTTTGACCTGGTGGAGTAGCAAGTGATTTTTGATGTAGAGGAAAAATAAAGAAACTTTAGGGGGCAAAACAGTAAGTTTAAATTGGATAGGTCCTTTTAACAGTTTGCAACTTTCAATTTTACAATAATGTAAGTGACTTCAGTTCCAATTTCTTGCTGATGTCCAGACTATAACTGACTTTGCACTGACTCTGCAAGATAGGTATCAAATGTTGCTGTTATAAATCGGTGATGCTTTGCTCTCTTTTTGCATGTTACATTGCAAAAGAGAACAAAGCCAACCAAGTTCTGTTATCTGTGCTGCCAGTAAGGGAGATTTTCACTGACTGAAGACAAATGCTGTAAAAGCTTTTGTGAATAGCATACACTGATCTGGTGGTAAACCCATCACAGGACTGAAGGAAAACTGTTCTCGTACACGCTTTGGCACAGATGCCATTCTTTTCATGGAGAAGAGCACGGGGGATCTCTTGGCATGTGAATTTTGTGGATGCTGCACCTCTTAAGATTTCTCTCATTTCCATAAAGCTCACAGGACAATGTTTTTTTTCTGAAAGGGATTTATCACTGCTATCTATTAACAGCCTGTAAACACTGTGTACTTTAAATATTTTATGAAGGGATTGGTGCTCAGGGCACTATGGTTTTATGCAGCATGTCTGTCAAATGGCTATTATACTTCCAGTTTCATAATATGTTTTACCTAGAAATGTGATTATCAGGACACACTTTTTATAGATAACTCCTTTACACCATGAGGGAAAAGTGAATGTATAAATTAATTCCTAGTGTGTCTTTACATGTTGGTCCCTTGTTTGTTGTTTGGGTCACTGAAACCTTTAGCAGTGCATGAGAACAATCTGATTTAATGACAAGAACAAAGAAACAGCTCTCTGTTTTCCAAAGTTGCAGCAGATGTAGAGAATAAATTATAAACAATTTTCCAAACATAATGTATAAATTTATAGCAGTGACATCTTGATCTTGCATGAGAAATACAGCATATACATACTAAACAGAACAGTTCATGCTAACCAGATGCAAGGTCATCCATTAGCAATACTTTATCTGATTAGTATTGTTAATGGAAGGGCTTATCCAGCCGTTTCGTAAAAGCAGATCTGCTGTAGATCATGATTTCTTGTCAATACAGTCATCAAGGCTATCATGGTTAAGACAGCCCAGCTATTAACCTACTAGAGAGAACTGGACAGAAAAATATACTGAGCAGTCCGTGAAACGGAGACCCTTCCATTTATTTTTCTTCCATGCATGGCATTGCCCCCTGCACTGCAACCTTTTCCATCATTTCACTTGGCAAGACAAATTATTCCAGCATCTTCCTTTACTCAACTTCTAATGTATTCAGTGGCTTGATTGTGATAACTTCTGATACTTTTGATTTTATATTGATCATGGTCTCGATAAATGAAAAGGTAGGACTGAAAGGCCATGTTTCTGGAACGGATGGAAGTACTATAGTTACCCCATAGATTATTTTAAAATGTGTAGATTAGGAAGCAAACAAAAATTAATCCTCTTCCTGAGGAAAGAGTGATCTTGAGAATGGAATATCCTGTGTTAACTTTGAAGATGACCTATCTAATACTTTAATTTTGTACAATAAATTTCTGTTGTTTGTCTTAGTATTTCTGACAACAATTTCAGTATTTAATGATCTGTCTTTATTATAAATAGTATGTTTAGATATTCACAATTCAGCATAATTTTAATCAATTAGAATTTGTGTAGAAATCAGTTCAAACAGGTAATATTTTGTTTAAAGTAATCTATAGTAGTTTTGAGTTTCTTTTTGAAGCCACTGTTCAGTTAAAATATAGTGGATTTTTTGTTTATTTTGAATAACCTGGAAAAAAAAAAATCTTCTATTTAGAGGTAAGATACGTGTTTTTAAACAAAACAGGTTTCTTAAGCTATTCACCTAGCTCTGAGGTGAAAACATGTGTTTTTAATTTGAGATACTGATATGTTTAAAAAGCTGCTAGGAGCTTAAATTCATTGGAAAATAATCCTAAAACAAGTGAGGACCTACTACGACTTGCGTGCATGGTAACAAACACATGAAGTAGCTGTGCTACCGCAGAGCAGTGAAACCACAGCGCTTCTATTGGTATTGATCGCGATCCCAGCGCTGTACTGTGTTTGCAGTTCCCATGTCAGACCCCAGCAGCAGGAAATCAACTCTTTGTTGCCATGGTTGTGGAGCTGCACCATTAACTTGGAATATCTTCTCAAACCACACCCATTCCTTCCTTGTTTTCAAGAATAAGTTAAAGATTAATGAAAACTTTGGAAATATTTTAGATTTTATATACTTCCTGCTAAGACAAGGTGATTTTGGTTGACATCTGATTATATGAGGTGGTTGTATTTCTTTTCCTAAAATTATAACTGAGCTTACCTACTTAAATTTCTTTTAAGTACCCTTTTAAGTATCAAAGACTTCTCCCACTATTTTTTTATCTTTGTCTTTTTCTCTGTTTCTCTCTTTATTGCACACACTTTCTTTCATTTGTTCTTGTCTTTCAAACTTTGCTTGCATTTCTTTGATTTGTTGTCCTTTTCTGTATTTCCACATCTTCCTTATTTTTGCCTTTCTATTTTTTCCCTCCATGTTTCACTTCCCTAGACTGGACACAGGACTTCATTGTCCCACGCTCTAGGCGTGTATGAGTCTGTCCTTCCCTGTCCACCTGCCTGTCTCTTTCACCCCTTAGGGATAGGGAGTAAAACCTGAAAGATCTGAACAAGGGTTTTCTGACAGTAAATGCATCTAATGTTATCTACCATAACCGCACGAAGATCACAATTCTTGAATTCCTGCATGAACTGAGAAGCACTAAGAGCTGTAAAAACTAGCAAAAAGACCACAGCATGCAAGTTTTGGCAATGAGGATGAATAGAAAAGGTCATATCTCAGGCCCATTCGCAAGATTAGGACATAGCTAGAGAACAAATGTCACACTGAGGGTAGTCTTGAAGGTGGCATCCCATTCGAGGATTGTGTGATTGGCAAGACGGTAGAGCCAAGGAAGGAGATAGCAGGAAGGTCTACTGTGTTTTATCCTTGCTCTTCTTGAACTTGTTAGTCATTATGGGAGATGTCAGAATGAAAGATCAAAATACAGACTGGAGAAAAGGAGATGGCTATGCATGGGAGAGGTAAATCAATAATATCAGCATAGTAGTCCAATTTCTTAATGAGGTTGCCTGGGGAATAAGACGCAGAAGGTAAAAGAACGCAAGACATGCCTGTGTCCAATCTTTTCTGAAAATCATGGGAGGAAGGTGAGGATTATTCTCTTAAGTAATAATTGGAGGGGTAGGAAAAAAAGCATTAAACATCTTGGAGAAAAAGCTTCTGATTGACTTTGCAGAAGGCAGTTGGATGGCCAGGGTACTGATTAAAAAAAACTGACCAAAAAGAAGACGCTAAAGCCTTCAGTGAAGGCAGGAATTTGTACAAGAAGTGGAAGCCAGACTGCAAGAGGTCAAAAATGGAAATGGAGAGTTTCAAACAGTATTTGTAAAAATGCTTGTGGGAAGTTCCAAACAGTTCCCGTGCTTTGTAATGAGGCAGAAGAACAAGTGAGTTGAGGATGAAAAAAGTAGAAAAGGGAGATGATCTGCAGCCACATGCGCAGGGGCAAAGAAAGCAAAAGAATGCAAGAGTAAACTGATAATAGGCGAAAAGTCATCAGCATTCATGACCTGGAAATCACTGGGACTTCTAGTGACAGGGAGTGAGGAGGAGGGGTTGATGTTCTGTTTTGGATGAGACCAGAAGATAGAGATGGCTATCATGGTAGCAAGAAGGAACATGTTGTTGCTTAGTTGGAACAAAGTAAAATTAAAAGTTAGTCTGGCAGGGTGGAAGACTTGAATCAATGCTCTTGGCTGAATGAAGATAGGAGGGTGATAAAGTGTCTAACTGAAGGGCTGGAAGACCCAGTCATCAAAAATTAGTTCAGTTAGTTGTGAAAAAGGGAAGGAAGGAGTTGGTGGATCATAGATGACAGCAACATGGAGGGAAGATACAAGTAGAACATGATGTGACACTAAATAAACCTAAAATAAAATAATTGAACAAAATTCCAGACTAGAGAGCATTTAGAAAAGGTTGCTAGGGGAGTCCGGTATCCCCATGACCATCTGCGCAGAGGTAGGGAGAGTGGTAGGAAAAAGGAGAAATCACTCAGAAAGTATAGTTAAGGAGTAATTTCAGAAGAAATAATCTTGATCTCCAAGGGAATAGTGGAAAAGGGAATTGTAAGGAAGCTGTGGCTGGTTACAGTGATTTTAAATACAGAGTTTCAGAAAAAATAAAAGCAGAGACAGAGGGAAAGTAAGAGGCTGAGAGATGAGTTGTGCAGGTTGGAATAATGTTACTAAAGACCGGGAGGTAGTGCCAAAACCGGGGTGGGAAGTAGAAGGTGGGCATGGCACGAAGGTTATTCCTGGGGGAGAATGTCACCAGAGGCAGGACGGTGAGGATGTGGGATCATAGGGTTGCTGTGAGGGGGAAATGAAGAGAGAATAAACAAATAAAGATGGTCAGACGTAGCAGACGGGAACCAAAAAGAAGTTAAAATAACAGAAGGAAGCAAAGGGAAAAGAGCAACTGGAGCTAGTGCAAGGAAATGATAAAGGAGACAGATGCTATGAGGCAGTAAGGGATGTGGTAAGAACCCGAAGAGATTAGCAGATGGACAGGGCTTTTTAAAAAACAAATAACAACAAAAAGCCAAACCCCAACAAAATAAAACAACAACAACAAAACCCATGAATTACATGCAAGGAATTCATGGACTTAATCCACCTTCAAGAAAAATGTCATAAACAGCTAGGAAATCATAGTCAAATGGCTAAAATGTTGTAAATAGTTGTAAACCACAAGTCTGGACCCTCAGATGCTGTAAACTAAAAGGTAGCTCTCCACTGAATTTTTAACTCAGCACACCTCTTCCTGTATTACCAGAGTGTGAGGGCTTTGCTATAGAGCCTTAAAACTAAAAAGCATTGAACTGAAGAGCAGCAAATCCAAGTCTGTGCTGCAGAAAATGTGCACAGTAGTGAACTTAAACTCCTGCACAAATGCCTTTTGTATCTAGTACCTCTCACATCTAGTATCTTTTGTCTTTTCTGCATTTAGCTTCATAGCTGAACATTTGCAACCATAGTTCCCAAGCGACTTCTCTGAAAAACTATCTACGTGGTGAGAATTTTACACACCTACACAGTATCTCCTTGCATCTGGAGTTACCTAAAATCTAATCAATGGGACACACTCTACTTTGAAGTCATCTAGTTATAAGTAAATCAGTAGATATCAACTCAGTCCAGTGTAGAATTGCAGCAACTGGTGTGTTTTCAATGACTGTGCTCTGAATTTGCACTGGTGTCCTTCAGAACAGAATCCAGCCACTTGGTCTGCATGATTATAGGTAGGAGAAGAGTTTTCTCAGTGAATGAATTATTCTTTCCTTGCTAGGAGCACTCAAATAGTAAGGTTCTCCATGTTTTTGTATTGTAAGCGTAAGGGACTGAAAGTGATACAGCAGTCATCCATGCCAAGTTATTTACAGAGTACAGCATAATAGCAGTGACACCAATGCATCCTCTAATGTCTGCTTAAACATCTTCATGCCCTATTTGACTTAAAAGCAGTTGTTGTTTTGCTACTGGAAATGACAACTGTGCACTTCCCCTCCCTACACAGCATCTTGACTGAACAAGCTATTGAATGGAATATGCTCTAAGTGTCCATATTTTATATTAAAATTTGATTAAATTCATTCTGTAGGCCACTTCAATGTGAATCATAATTATATTATTCTGCCAGTAACTGAGGTAATATGATAAGAAGAATGTCACATTCTCTGGACTGCTTTTAATGGAGTATATATATATTACAGCTCAGTGCTTGCCATATTCAGCAATCCTCACTTAAGAAATAAATTTAGAACTAAATGGCAGCTTAGAGCTGTAAAACTTGGTGGGTCACACTCTTCCTTCTCATGCATAGACATTATTGGGTGTAATGGAAATCAGTATAAGATGAAAGTCCAATACAGGGTTTGAAAAGGAGTGAGGGTGGTGATAAAACTTCCTCATATTATTAAACTTTTTTCATACATGCTTTTCATTATTGCAAGGCAAGTGGGGCACTGTACTATCTTGGTTGACCTCCTCTGTGACTTACTTTCAGCTCATCTCCTTCAGTAGATGAGAATGGACGTGGCTCTCTGTGACAGTTTGTCTTACTGCAGCAGAGCTAACAATAACATTTCATAGCCTTCCCTTAGAGAATTCAGCTCCTCATGTACTGGCATTGCTGTGTGGCTTTGTGTTTTCAGCCAGTTAATGCAGTTTTGCTTTTGACGAGTGTTATTAAAAGAACAAAAGAGGAAAAATCTTGGTGAGGCAACTAAACAACTAAGAACAAGGTAAGCGGTCAGCACCGGTATGTCAGATTAAACAACATCGTTTCCAAGTAGGTATTGTGTGTTGTGTCTTCTCCACGCTGCAGGTTATAGTAATGTATTTTAGAATAATGATTTGCAGTTCCTTATCTGATGTCAAATGGCCTAAAAATCACATCTACATACAGTTGTAAGAAAACAGAGCCTTAAAAAATAAACACCTTGGGAAAATGGATTGAATTACAGTGAATTAATTGCTTCAAATGAGCAGTAAGGTCATTGCTGATGCCAGTTTTAGAGTTTCCCTTACTATGCTACTGTTTCGGGGAGGTCATTTTGTCTTAGTCCTCTCCACACTGATGTTCTCTTTTCCTTAATCATTTCTGACAAGATACCCATCGTACGAGTATTCTCAGACAAACTTCCAAGAACAAAGGGTTTGTGCTCGGTATCCAGAGAAGAGCTGCTCAAGTCCATTGCGATTAGGCTGAGATGGCTGAGGCACTGGAAGTAACTAGGGAGGCTGGTGGTGCACTTCCCAACTGAAGAAATTAATTTTCTGTGTATTACCAGTCAATGTGCCTGGCTCTTCTTTGGGCTGGGAATTGCACGTGCAAGAATTCTCAGAGAGTAGCTGTACTTTAATGCAAAAAGTAGTATGACGACTTTTTTTTTTTGTCTCTACTAACCATGCTATAAGTGTCAGGAAAAAAAAATTAGTGACCTTGTCCTGCTAAGCCTTGAAATGGCATTGGATCAGCAGCTGACTTTGGCCAAGTTCTCTTGTAAAAACACCCCTTGGCAACATTGCAACATGTGAATAAACAATAAGTGTCATTCTAATAACAATGCAAAGGCCGAATATAAAAATAAATAAAAGCAAGGGTAAAAATTGCTGACCTGAGGCCCAGTCCTCAATCACAGAAGTCAAGGGACTTTTCAGCGTATTTCAAAGCAAGCAGTATGTCAGGCTGACTGGGATTAGTATTTTTCCTGGTCCCACTCGTATTTATTCTCAATGTCACATTACAGTGATCACTGTTTACACTGTGATCAGACATTAGTAGCTCTACTAGATGTGGGTCTTTTTTCACTGATATTGGAAGTGCAAATTTTTTGTTTTAGTGAGTTTTATTTTCAACTCAGCAGCAGATTGAACTTTTGCGATAATGAAATTGCCTCATCGTGTTAGCCGGTGCCTCACGTGGCTATGTCTCTTCTCATTGGGCTAGGCTCTAAATCTGGGATGTCACTGAATTCAGTAATACATGGAAATGATTCATTTAAGAGAGGTTTCTTTCCCCTCTGTACATGCTTGCTAATTAGCAGATGAATTTTGATGTTCTAATTGATCTGCTGCAGAGAGACAGCTGTGCACCCCAGCTGTCCTCCACTCCGGTGGGCCTCCTCTGCAGAAGGGAGGGAGCAGCCCTGCTTCTGACAAATTGATTTAACCAGAGCGCGCTGCCCTGGGGGAGTCATACACCACACTGTCGCTGCAGATGATTGCAGCCTTTGCGGACTGCAAACACTGGAGCACTGTAATTGCTCAACAATGTCCCTTCCGTTGCCTCGCTGAAATTCAATTTTTTCATGCCTCACCAAGCTTTCCAGTCCCCCTCCTGTCCCTGGTGTGGAAATACTGTATTCTGACTGACATTTCAGGAAAAAAATCAGGTACTTGAGAGTGGGGTTTAAATTGTATTTAATATGGTAATAGTAACTAAATGTGCTCACTCAGTCACATTTCAAAGTATTTGCATTTAATTCATAGGGGAGTATTCTCTAATTATATTGTATTTAGCAGGTAGTCATTACTACGAACCTTTTAACAACAATGTTAGTGCATCACCGTTCTTCCATGTGGCACACTGCTTGTGTAGAACAATGGCTGTGGTGTCTTTTAAACATTTACTCTTTCAATTGCAAGTATGAATTTTTAAGGCTTCATGTCCAGTTATGCCCCATTCTGTCAAACCTGGTAAATACTTGCATGTAACAGGTGCCTTTCCACAAAAATGACAACTGTGGCCCCAGAAAGTACAAATATCTAATCAATCTTTCATGTCACCTTCCCTCATGAATGGATTTCCAAGCTGTGCACTGCATCATCGCCACTTTCTGGAGGCCATTGATTTGGCCTGAATATACCTCTGGGGGAAAAAAAGGCACTACAAAAAGTGCATTCATGAATTCTAATGAGTGCCACACCATCACATTTCTGCATATCTGATAGATAACCAAGCACATCCAACACATTTATGGGTGTGCAGATTTATAGACTACTAATAAGTAGCAGCTGTTCTGGAGGTCTGCAGGTTTTGCATGCAGAGGACATACAGGATTCCTGAGAAATGGCTACCCATCATGTTTGCAGAAAAGTAATGTCACTTTATTATTATTATTATTTGTTCCCTGTATGCTCCTCTGTGTAAACTTGTGCAAGTGATGGGCAGTCAGCAGAAAGGAAAAAAGACACAGGTTTATACCATTGCTTGTTGAGGCAAAAACAAGGTATATACATATGCAGGTATTAAGCCATAAGACTGCTAGAGATTTTGTCAAACTGACCATATGTTCAAAGGTAAGTGACGGCCACTATAATTTGTCAGAAAACTACCTTTCTGTATTACATTGAGTTATACTCCCAAAAAGCAGCAGAAAGGATGCTGGGGGGGGGGGAAGTCAGGATTCCATCAATCTTGTATGTCATTGTTCTCCACCCTTGCACACAGAAACCGAATAATACAGGTTAAGCTTAAGCAAAAAATACTTAGGTAAATGTGACTTCCTTGATGTAAGTCAGACAATTTCCTTAACTGGCAGAGCTTTTCTCAAAACTCCTGTTACCATTTACATTTCTTCAGAATAAATACCTCTCTCTTAGGGTCAGCCCCTGTACCACATGTTGCTATCATGGTTATTTTCATCCTTCAATGGCCTGGCTTGTTTTCTTTGTTATATTTCCAGTGAGATATAGTGTAAGCAGTTAGGCATTTTTTTCTCAGAGAACGACAGAATCATATGTTGGATAATGAGTAACATGTTTTGTGGTTAAAAATAGTGCTTATTGGTAATTTTATTTCATTGTATAGCAGCAGCTGAGGATTTACTGAGTACTACTTGGTGATACTACATGAGATTCATGGGCTGAGAAAGCAACCAGAACTCTTTTAATCTTTGGCAGGATGTAACAAAGTGATGCCCAGTAAACCGCCACCAGTAGGACTGGATTATGCTGAGCTCATTTGTAAGCCCCTAATGGGGAGAAGGATGCTCCTAGGGGCTGGGTGTGCATCCCACCACTGTGTGTTGCAGCCCCAAGGGGTGTAGAAGAAGGTGTACTCTCCTGACATGCCTGGGACGTTTAAAATGAGATTGCTCCTTGGGGACTTCTGTGCCAATGGCTGTGCCTGCAGGCGGCTACAAGTCACGGTTGCTGCTCCATTGGAGTGAGAACGGAATGTACGTGCTCACCTTTGTCCAGTCATCTTCTGCAGGGCAGTACTTTGCCAGCCTGCTTGTAGCTTCCTACCAGCTCTGCAGTTATGGCTGGTAATAGAAAGCAACAGGCCACGATAGATGGAGAAATCAAAAGGTCATGTCTCTTCTCCGAACGCAAAACTGCATTGTGAGGCAAGTCCTTTTTATCCCAGCAAGGCATGAATGAATAAGGCAGAGGTACCCTTTGGCACGTTGCTCGGGTTGAAAGTTCTTATGCTCTGACAACATCTGGCTGTACAGATACCATGCCCTAGATGTGCCCATCAGGCACATTCACTCATTCATTCACTCAAAGACCTTGAGATCTTTGCATTATAAGGTATTATTTGTTGCAGAAAGTACTGCACGTCTTGGAGCCTCCATGGAGGGTCAGATGTTGATCTCGCTTAATGTGCAACTCTATCTTTTTCATTGCATTACCTCAGAGGGGAAAACGCCCTGGTAATCCCTTTTTGTCGTTAACACTGTGAGCAGATGCCCTCTAGACTCTTCAGCCCATATTCTAGATTCTGTCACTGGGAAAAGCCAGTTTTCCCTTCCCTCCCTTCCCTCCCTTCAACCTGTTGGGGTAAAAAGCCAGCAGCTACCTCCAGCTGCTGCCAAACCTCCCTGTGCTCAAAAGCATTAATAATAACTAACAAGGTAGGCTGTTTCAGAGGAACACTGTTGGAATATTGGGGGGTTTTGACCACCTTAAGGATTAATTTGTTGGGCTGGGATTTTTCCCCTCAACCAAGATGGTTTATATTGAACATTTTAAGCTGTCACCTCACCTATGAGGTGCTACTTTACTAGCAACTTCTAATGCAGAGTACCGACCACTGCCCATCTTCTCATACATCTACACCGTAATGTTTAGCTGTTATGTCATATCAGAGAAGTGTTTATTCCAACATATATTGCAAGTACCATTTTGTGCTGCCTTTATTTAGTCTTGTTTCATGAGAAGTGAATAGAATGCTAAAGGTGCATCTGCAATACAGCCTCCACAGTATATTATCATGGCTAAGACATTAAGGAACTGCTACTTCAAACTTGCAAATGAGTACAGACACCAAAGAGAATGCAGTGCTTAGCTCTTTTATTTTGACCGCTGTAACGTAGCAAAGACAGAGACCTAATTGTGTCTTTAGCTGTTGCTACTGCAAAATACCTTTTAAATCATATTAATATCCATACTTGATCTTCCTACTGGTTTTGACATGTAGATCACAAGATACTGTTAAATTACTCAGCAAGAGCGACTGGCTCAGGTTGTATCCAAGCCACAGCATAGAAATTTATCTAGTGTGAGTGATTTGAGGGAACTAGAAGAGGTAGTGACCCCTTTTCTCTGGGAAGACACTTGACCTTCATTTTTCAAAGCGTTGTGGGTTCTGTGCAGTATTCTACTCTAGCTGGTGTTTCAATACCAAGATGCTAGAAATAGTCAGAAATTAATTATTCTACTTCTGGCTGTCCAAGAAGCTATACTTCCTTTTCTTTGGCACAGATCTAGCAGCAGTGATGAACACGTTCTGCACAACCAGACTGGATTATTGTAACTCACTGAAGCTGAAGATAAAAGCTCCATAGAAACTTTAGCTATTGCAGAGTGCAGCAGTCTACCTCATTAGTAGGGATGGCACTGTGAACACACAGCACCTATGCTGTGCATCATCAGCTGGCACCCCGTTTGCTTTAGCAGCCAACTGTGGGCTCACTCAATGTATAAGGTCATCAAAGTACTGTTATGGATGCTGTTCTGTCTACAGCTTGCCACGCTGTCTTCATGTCTGTGGTGCAGTGCTGCTGATTATGTGCAGAATGAAACACCCTGGAACTGGACATGGGCAATTTTGGCCAAAGACCGTTTCCTGAATCTCAGAGGCAGCTACAAAAAAGGTCTTGTCTCAGTTTATAAGCTTCATGTTCTTTTGAAGGAATCCGTCTACAGTAGCAGAAAAGACATTTAAAGATGTGTATGTCAGAAAGGAAGGATACTGAAACTTGGGAACAGAGAAGTGTCCACCCTGGAGAAGTGTATGAACTTCTAATACTGAAATTGCTATTCTAATAATTTAGCAAGAGCTGTCACAGAAGTGTGTTAGCTAGTGCTTTACTGATAAATACGTCATAGTATACTGTGGGTAGATCTCAGCCTTGCTGTCAAGATAGGTGTCAGGAAGTCATTTACCTTCTTCACGTAGTCAGGTTCCTACAAGAGCAGCAGACTGCTCCCCACAGTCCACAGGGACCTGTTGTCCATGCAAAGGTTTGAGAAGGCTTGGAAGGCCAGGGCAGAGGACGGTGGGGAAAGGCAGCAGGGAGGGCCAAACGTAGCTACAGAAACACCAGGAAGATGGCTCTAAGAAACAGCAGAGGGCTTTTGGATGATGTGCTGACAAATGGACTTGTGAAGAAAGTATATTGTTTGACGACTCCTGCATGCAGGAAGATGGAAATTTTGTCATTCAACCCTGTTATGCAGCCCTGTTTTCTCACTCTTAGAAATACAAGACTAGAGGGCCTAGAAGCTGTGAGGGTGACTCCTCCGGGCTGTTGGGTGGGAGCGCCAGGCCCTGCGAGCCCCTCTTGTTCAGCTGAGGCAGGAAGCCATGCTACAGAGGGAAGGGGCTCATCTCTTCCTCTCTTCTGTGTGGACAACCACAATTCTTACACTGCTTCTGCTAGAAGGGATCTCTAAAGGTCACCTAGTTCCACTAGGATGGAGAATTATTTATAGTTATGTTATCTCTTACAGGATTTCTTCTTAAAAATCTGCAGCAAAGCGGTTTGCATGCAGTAGTCTGCTTCCATGCTTAGTGGTCCTTTTAGTTAGGTTTTTCCTCTTATTAATTAAAATCACAGAATCATTCTTTCTTTTATTTTTTTTAATTGCATGTTAAACCAGTAATTTTTTGACCAGACATGGAAAAAAACAGTACTGTCTTCATTTACAAGAATATTTTCCTCTCTGAAAACTCTCATCTTTTATCGAGAATAGGAAACCCCCCCTTTCAGTCTCTCCTTCCTGGTCAGAGCTTTAGGAACTCTCTTAAATATGTTGCTTTATTCTAGATTCTCTCCAATTTCTCCACACTTCTTCCCCCAGGTGCAGTGCCCCAAACACCGGCTGGGGCCTCCTCAGTGCTGAGCAAAGGACAATAATTGCCTCCTGTCTTTTGCATATAGCACTTCTCATTCTGTGACATATTAGCAGATTTGTCTCCCCCTGCCCCAAACAGCCTTACAGTATTGGTTCTTATGCAAGTCATAATTCATTGTGGGTCATAGATCCCCGAGGGGTTTTTGTGGGTTTTGGTGGGGTTTTTTTTGGAATTTCTTTTTGTTTTGTAATTACACAATGGAGTATCTCTCTTGTATTTTGTGCCGAAAATGAAGGTGTCTGCATCTAAGGACATCTGATTTCCTCGTGACCTTTTTTTTCCTAATGAAAGTAGTCTTCTGAATTTTGGTGTATTGTTAAGGTCAGAAAGGGATATCAATAATTCTTCATAAGGCATGCTGGTCTTATTGTGATGAATAACATGGTCACTACAGCATCTGGCTTTAAAGTTGGTGAGAAGAAGGATTGATGTGACTGTTTTATACAGTCATCTACGGTACATATTAGTGCACTAGAAATAAATGAGGGTGTCGTGGTTTAACCTGGCAGGCAGCTAACCACCGCACAGCCATTCGCTCATTCCCCCCCACCCAGTGGGATGGGGGAGAGAATCAGAAAAAAGGTAAAACTCGTGGGTTGAGATAAAGACAATTCAATAGGACAGAAAAGGAAGGGAAAATAATAATAATGATAAGAGAATATACAAAACAAGTGATGCACAGTGCAATTGCTCACCACCTGCTGACCGATGACCAGCCAGTTCCTGAGCAGCGGTCACCACCTCCCCAGCCAACTCCCCACAGGTTTTTGTTCAGCACGACGTCACATGGTATGGAATATCCCTTTGGCCAGTTTGGGTCAGCTGTCCTGGCTGTGCCCCCTCCCAGCTTCTCGCTGGCAGGGCATGAGAAGCTGAAAAGTCCTTGACTAGTGTAAGCACTGCTTAGCAACAGCTAAAACATTGGTGTGTTATCAACATTGTTCTCATCCTAAATCCAACACACAGCACTGTACCAGCTACTAGGAAGAAAATTAACTCTATCCCAGCCAAAACCAGGACAGAGGGTCAGCTGTTGTTTCCCATATGAAGCCAACCACAGCAATGAGTCAGAAAGCCTCACAGAGGCCAAAGCAAATTCCGTGGTTTTCCCACCGAAAGTGGTATGCCCTGCAATGCATGACACGTCTTCCTCTGACCTAGGACACCTTGCTTTTAGCAGCAGTCAGCTCTGCAATTTATACAGGCATTCATATTTCACTTTCTCCAGTTAATCCTAATAACCAGCTTTTAGAAGAACATGAAAGCATAACATATGGGTGGCAAAACTGCTCATAAACCATAATAACATGGCCAAAAAAGATTAGATAGATAGATGCACTATGCTTATTGTGACATTTGCTGATTAGGAGGTATAGCTACTTATTACAGTCATTACCTTGGTGACTTTGAAGCAGACTGAAGCTGTTATTTGAAAAACAGGTTATAAGTCCAAATTTAAAACAACTGTGTGCTTACAACATGTAAGAGACATAATTATGTTTGCAATTCTGTTCTTCAGTGTGCAGATGGTAATTTTGTTCATTTATGGTTGCACACTGATAATGTTTTCTGTAGAACCAGCGTTGGCAGGATTAAGTGTGTGTTAACAGTAAGTACGCAGTCTGTAATACATGGTTATCATTTTGTTGATAGGATTCTGGTGGGATGAAAACCAACCAGAAACATAAGTTCAAATGATTCCTTACAGTAGCACCAAGACAAGCTTCCTCTGTGTGTGTGTGTGTTCTTGCATCTTATTATTTATTTTTATTGTGTGAAGAGTTTTTTCTTTTTTCCTTCTCATTTGGAAAATTTTGTTAGATTCACTTTCAGTGTAGGCAGTAGAGTTGGGCATCTCCAGGTTTGTGCCTTTAGGAATAAAATTCAGTTTTCATTCAAAGTAATGTGAAGTTTTCTATTGTTTTTTAGGGGTTGATATATTAGTATACGCTTGTGAATGTGTATATGAGAGAGACATAAAGAAAAACCATCTATTAAAGTTACCCTTTTGATTTCGTATTTTCTCAGAGTTATTCAACAGATGTTTGAGGGCAATTAACAGAAAATTTTCAACAGCTACTCCACTTTTCGTGATTGAATGAAAGGGAAACAGATAAATATGCAGATCAAGTCTGTAAAGTGCTTTTAAGATATTGAGGTTAGGTATTAGAAAGTTATGGTACAGTGCAGCTATTGGTACAGTTCATTATTTGGGTTTTCCAGTTTTAGAATTGTGTGGCACTCTCATTTCAATCTAATTAAATGGGTGTAAAAGGGGGAAAACATAGTTATGTATTATGCATTTTGGGCATATAAACATTAACAATAAACATTATTGTTACTTGTTGTTTAAGTAGTACAATGAGTGTTGCAATGTATGAAGGGAAAAGGGCATAGTACAGTATACTACATATATATACATAAAATATATTACATACTATATAATTTATATACAGTCTACTTTTTTATATGTATACTTGCATATTACATCTGTCTATGTATGTTTATATGTTAAAAATTCTGTATAGTATGCACAGAATTTATGACAGAAAATACAGGTTCCATGGAATGTATTGTCTTAGAATGGCCAAAATGGTTTAAATTCTCAGAATAAATAAAAAAGCTCAGTCTGGGCTGTGAGATTATGCTTTAGCAACTCAGACAAGATTTTGCCAAAAGCATCATAGCCCCCAGAGCCATATAAAGCAAATATGATTAAAAGGAGGTCTCGTTTAGCATCAAGAAAAGCCCTGACTAGTTTCTGTTCTCTTATCTTTGGGGTTTTTTTTTTTGGTCTCTTCTACATCAGTAAGTTTATGAAAGCAGAATTATGGCTAAATGAGTGTGGTTTATCTCAGTTTTCCATGGTTATGTGAGGAGATGATATTCACGGAGCCCTTTGTATCCTGTTAGGACAATCCCTAAAGGATCTTCCCTTTTTCCTGTAACTTGTGGGATGCAGCACTGATGTGAGCGGACTTTCCTACCCATGAGGCTGTGAGTGGCACTTCAAGAAAATGCACTCTAGTAATTGCATTGCACACAAATGTGTTTAGTAATATATGCACAATGTTTAATAACCTATAGCTTGGGAGACATGGACTAACCCGTTTCTTCTCGTTTCTGAGGACCATAAGCCTGCCAAGGCAAGGATTACATCTTTTGTTCTGTAAAGAACTCAGTACAGTCGTTGGCAATGTAAATGTAAGGAATATTAAAGATCACTCATATTAGCATGAGCAATGTATTTGGTACATAACAAAAACTAATTGTTTCCGAGATTGAAATGGTTACTGTGATTTCAAAAGAATATGTAACTGTTTATGGGACATCAGGCCCTTTTTGGCTTCTCCATTCCAAATGTGTTAATAAATCCTTTATTAGGTATTATTAACACCAATGTATGATATTCTTCACAGATGTAACCATTCCACTTAGAAAATATTAGGGTGCTTTACAGACAGATTTAAGCAATTCAGGAGCTTGGAGACATGAATGAAGATTGTCATGGTGGTCATGAATTCTCTCACAAGGCAGTGCCATTTTAATATCTAGAAGATAATTTGGGCTCTGAATTTTATTTTTTTTTTTTTTTAATAAGCCAGCATAAAGTGAACTATCTGCGAGTCAAAAAATCCATGACGTAACCTGAAATAACATTCTGAGAAAAACAGAACTGTATATTCAAGGCAAGGAATGTTTGTTAATTTTGTTACTGAGAGAAAATGACTGTTTAAATACACTGTGGTTAAACATTTGAGTATGATGCTTTCTTCCTCCTCTTTTGCTCCTCCCTTGTTGCCTCTTTCTGCAAGAGCAAGTCTCTTTTTCAGACTAGATGTTCAAATATCTGGCTGGCTGGGACTTTGATTGCAGACAAGAAGGATGTGGCCTGAAAAAAAAAATACAGGATGTGATAATCTGTTTTCAGACTGTCAAAAGAGATATGGCTGACTTTGAAACAGTGTCACGGTTTAACCCCAGCCAGCAGCTAAGCCCCACACAGCTGCTCACTCACTCCCCCCTGGTGGGATGGGGGAGAGAATCAGAAGGGTAAAAGTGAGAAAACACGTGGGTTGAGGTAAAGACAGGTTAATAGGTAAAGCAAAAGCCATGTGCACAAGCAAAGCAAACCAAGGAATTCATTCACTCCTTCCCATGGGCAGGCAGGTGTTCAGCCATCTCCAGGAAAGCAGGGCTCCACCATGCGTAACGGTGACTTGGGAAGACAAACGCCATCACTCCGAACATCCCCCCCCCCTTCCTTCTTCTTCCTCCAGCTTTATATGCTGAGCATGACGTCACATGGTATGGAATATCCCTTTGGCCAGTTGGGGTCAGCTGTCCCGACTGTGCCCCCTCCCAGCTTCTTGTGCCCCCCCAGCCTACTCGCTGGTGGGGTGGGGTGAGGAGCAGAAAAGGCCTTGACTCTGTGCAAGCACTGCTCAGCAGTAACGAAAACATCCCTGTGTTATCAACACTGTTTCCAGCACAAATCCAAAACGCAGCCCCGTACTGGCTACTATGAAGAAAATTAACTCTACCCCAGCCAAAACCAGCACAATCAGCAAAAGTGGCTTTGACAGCCTCTGGGGCCTGAAAATATTCCCTGAGAAATACTGATGACTGATTATTAAAAGAAAAGATTAATTTCATGAGACAGCTCCCACTCCAAATATCAGGAGCAGACATATCGTGAACACATTTTTCCTTGGATTTTTAAGCAGGAAAAAAAATTATGTAAATCTTGAGTTTTCTGTAGCATGTTTATTTCTCATGTAATCCTTAGCAACCATCTTTTGTACAGTAGGTTGCTTTGTATGGCAGCAAAAGGGAAGTGTCGGAAAGCAGTTTCTCAGACACTTCCTTAGTTATTAGCCACCAGGTCATAATAGTGTCATTTCTTTTGTGTGGTTTATCAATGCTAACCCTGTGAATAAAATTTTAAATAGTGTTGGCAACTAATCTGAATCGTGTGTTGGTGACCAGATAACATATATAACCTTACATAGGTAACAAATTAAGTTAGCAGGCTAACATATTGCATGTACCACCTAGGAACACATGCTCTGCCTTTACCGCAAATGCTATCTAATAAATGGGGCCTTGCAAGCAGAGTTATAGCAAAGAGTGCTGGAAGGCACCTCAAAAGGTCATCTAGTGCACACCCGCTGCCATAAGGATCAGCTTTCCTTAGCCATATCCTGAAGGTCATCATGTTCCAGTTTGTTTGAAGAACTAGGTCCCTGCTGCGGTCTAGTTTGTTGCCCTCATGAAGAGCACTGGAGTTGCAATCCTGTTGGTTTTTTGTACAACAGTGATAATCCACTCTGCAGCTATGGCTAGAAGGTGCAGGGAGAGGGACAGTCACTTGAATACATCAGACCAGGCTTGGATTTACTGGGGAAGGGAGGGGATGTTGGTTTAGGGGTTCACAGGTTTGGATTTACTGTGTCTTGTGACAGGAAAATGCTTTTTTCCCCTTTCCCAGAGCTGGGCTGAGCAGTTGTCTGATGCCTGTTTACAGCTTCACACATGATAACCAACACCTCAAACTCTACCTGCTGAGGAGTAGGCAGCCCAATGCAGACCTCAAAGCACTAGGTATGCTCAATTAGCATGTTGCTTTGCTCCTCATTAATGGAAAGGCAAAGGCTTTCTGCCAGAGCCCCACTGTTATGGGAGGTGGTGAAGCCATGGAGAGTGAGTAGCAAGGCTGGTGACTCTGGATGGAAAAGGTTCATCTCCTGCTCAGGTGCATGTGGTGTGAAGTTGTCTGGACTACTGATGAAATATGATCATCTACCAGCAGATGGGTGGGGAAGGAGGAAGAAAAAAATCAATCCAGCACATAGTGGCAGATGGGACATAACCTGACTTCCCTCAGTCGGGAAGTCTGATAGGGACTTTTATAGCAGGGGGCTGCCATACGGTGGGGAGGAGGGCAGAGTACTGACCACTGTGTTGCACATGTGCAGTTCTTCAGGCTTTGTGTCTCTGCCTTGGAGAGGTAGCAACCCTCCTCCCTCCTAAAGCACGTTAGCCATGGGTGTTCATAGATAAACCTAAGGAATTGTCCTCTTTGTATTGTGGTGGTGCCTACAGATGCTCTGCGGATTAGGACTGTGTAGTGCTTTGACACTTATGGAAACTCCTTCAGCAGCTGCTGTGGCATGCAGATGGTTCAAGAGACCGCGTTGCCTTCAGGGAACACTGCTATTCAGCTTGCATTACCTTCGGAGAGTGCCTAGTCTCCCCTATGACCTTCTTGCTACCGGTTGTTCCTCATCACAAGACTCAACTGGGTTTTTGTCATGTGAATAGGCAGAAAGTTAACTCATGACCTCTGCAAATGCACTACTTGGTAAGGATGGATACACAGTGCATGTGACCAGTGGCGATACTAAGGATTGTGAGACCATGAAAAGGACTGTGATTTAGAGTCAGTCCTCTAGTCTTTTTTGAGTAAGACTTCTCAAGGCAAATGCAGTGAATTACTTCAGTCAGCTGTGTGCTGTACCACAGGCTAATTTCTGTTTGAATGCATGTTTCATGCATCTTTCATGAAGAACTTCTGTGTTCCTGTGGAAAAGGACGGAATCCGGAGCCTCCAGCTGGAGGGACAGTTACTGCCTTCCTCCTTGATAAGGGTTAAGTGACCTCAGCAGTGAGAGAGGGTGTTGTTCTCACCCACCAGCTCTTAGGCTTTGTACACTGCCAGATGTTCTAAGTAGCCTCATAGGTTTCTGGTCTCTGTCTCTCAGGTGGGCAATGCCTGCCTAATTGAAAAGGTAGTGCTGGAAGGAAACAGTATGAAAATAAACGTATAGTAATTTAACCAGAGTGCAGCTGTTTAGTTATTCACTTTCCCCTTCTATTGGGTATTTGAACTGTTTCTTTTTCCTGGAAATAGAATTTTGCACAAGTAATTTCTAGCTCTTCGTTTCCTGCAAAAGTCTTTTGCTCTCAGTTCTGCCTTCTCAGATGATTCCTGTTGCCCTTTCAGCCTTGGTGGTTGCCATACACTTGGTTGTGAATTAGTATGTATTAAAAAAATTGTATGGACAGGCTGTCTTTGATACTTAAGAGGTCTTTATGCCCTGTAGAATCTAAGTGACCTGTAATAGTTAACACATTTCTTTCAAAGACTCCAGGGAGGAGCAATCAATCAGCTTGTAAAATAGATAAATTAATTCACTTGCCCAAGAGCAAGCAAAAAGTCTTCGCGAGAAGGGACATGAAGCAAGGTCTCTTATAGCCCAGTTTGGTAACATGTGTCCTAGACCAGCCACTGTCTCTGATAAAGGCAGTCAGAAGCATTCAAAGGGATGTTTAATTTTGGCAACTGCAAAGGTCACTTCTTGGAAGCTGGTATCGTCTGTGTGGATTATTTCTTCTTTATATTTTTATCCACCATTTGCTTTTGATCACAAGTCTTTTTTTTTTTTCTTTCATTATTCTGTATATAAAATGTCAGCACTTCATCCAAAGTAGGGCTAAATTCTGGTAGAAAGGTCCATAGTAACTTTCATAACTATAACAAAAGTAGCATTAGGTCTCCAGTTGATGTAAATCGCAGGGGAGCTTCAGAATTGCATTTGAATTAGGCTGCATCCTCATCCCAAACCTTTGCTGCATTTTCTCTTTGTAACGAGCTGGCATTGCAAAATATTTGTTTGTTTTTCAATACAAATGTGATGGGCTTGTAGCTGTCCAGACCTGTCAAATACTGATGGCTGTCCCAAAGGCATCACCCAAGGACCTGCCAGCCCAGCAAGTACACACTTGGTAGGTTTTGCAGAGCTTGTGCTTGGCTCAGTGAATCTGAGGTAAATGTGGATAGTCCTGAGGTTTCAGCGCATTGCTTACACATTGGCTGCAGGACATGATGGTAGAGGAATGGTAAAAATAAAAAGGCCCCAGCAAGGGTTAACGTACTGTAATGACTGACTGAAACAAGCACTGTTTGATAAATACTTTATGTAATTTGTATAATACCTTCTTCTGTTAATGAGCTGAAGCTGGGGTGGGGTGCAGCTGCTGGGGGGCAAGGGAGGACTGAGGGGGGCTTTGAAGCTGTTTGACAGTACACTCAGCCTCTAGTAATCTGTTAGGCAATTTTTAATTTACAATAGTTTTTCAGAATATTTGCTCTAGTCCTTTTTCTGTGCTTATTCAAAGTGCTCCTAATGTTTTAATTCCCACCCCAATGGAACATAAAGTGAATAAACAAGGAAAGGAGTGGAGATGTGTGAAATGATGATCTTAAACTTAACAAGCCTGTTTGTTTTTTCAAGCTGCTGAATAAATCCTCTGTGGTTTACGCTGCAGAGGTCAATGTTCTGCAGTAGGAAATGACGGGTTACATGTCAGTATTCTCCAAGAGTTCATCTCAATTACTGGATTTGTCAAACATGACAAGCCTGAATGACTGTGTGGTGAAAATAGCGCACAGTTTGACTATTAAAGTAATTGGAGCATTGACATTTAACTGAACTGCAAGAGAATTGCAGTAATAAGTCTGAGGAGCACAACCACAAGCAAAGCAGAGAATAATATTTTTATAAAATCTTCAGTGAAACTGGTGCTTTCTTCTGTTTTGATTAATGTAAATTTCAGTATCTTTTTAATTTGAATTATAAGATTAAAAGGAAGAGATAATTCCTTTTTGCTACTTTTTTGGAAGAAGTGCTAATATTTGTATAATTGGAAATTCCCTTAATTTAATATACACCCTGGTGCAATTTTAATATTGTTACATATAATCTATGTATGTATTTTTATGCCCTTATAAAATATATACACTATACAGTTAAAAATTTAGGTAGGTACATACATGTATGTGGAGATCATCATGTGACAATTATCACAGAATTATGTTATAAATGTGTCAGTTGCTTACTGGATCTCCACTTGCTACTCTTCCTTGCTAAACAGCTACTTTTGGGCTTTCAAGCCTGAGATGTGGGACTTAAAAATCATTGCTTTGGTAAATGCAAAAGAGCTTTTCTAAAATCATTTAAAAGTCATTTACTTGTATCCATCTGCAATTAGATTTTCATTTTTAAATAAGCTATTTCTGATTGTAAATTCTACATACGTCAACTTTTCTGAGACATATTAAGACTTTGGAGAACAGTATAACTATCAGTCACTTTGGATAATTTGGATTTGCACTTATGGATCTGACTGGATTTTACAGTCACTAAAATTGTATTTCAGGCAATGGCTTAAGCCACAGCCTCTTCCAATGTCTCTGGAGTAGGGACTGAAATAATGATAATTTACGACATTAGTCTGAGGGGGCTTATCCTCAGGTGAGTTACCTGCATTTTGGCACATTAATTTTACCTTATTGGAACTTGAAAATATGTTATCGCCCGATGATGAGAGCAAGTCTTCATGTGGAAATTTGGAATCTCCTATTCCTGGTAAAGTAAACTAGACAGTAAAATAATCCCAAAAGAGAGTGGCAAGAGTGTGATGCAACCAATGATATGTCTAAAATACCTTAATTACATTAATTTATAAGTATATTCTTTGCGAAGTAGGTTAGGGGTACAGAGTGGGATTTGCCACTTCTGCAGTCACATCTTAATTATTGTGATATCACAAGAGCACAGAGCAGTACTTTTAAATTTAATCTGTTACTTGCCTCGACTTGCTTAAGTCCCGTCTCCATAGAGCAGTTGAACATTATGCTTAAATCCATCTCCCTTGTGTAAATCTAAGTATATGTTTTAAATCCTTTTGATTTCAATGAGACTTATGTATATAGGTAAGCCTTTCGCTCAGCAGAAATAAACCTAAGCATAAATTTAACTCTTTTTCTGAATTTGGGACTTGAGCGATCCAAAGCAATGCTTAGTCACAGCCAAAGTACAGATTTTGGGCAGCCTTCCGTAAGGACAGACTTTCCAGTATTTCCCTATGGAGAAAATAAAGGAGAATTCAAGGAAATACAGCAGATGCTTGGGTAACTGTTTGCTGACCTTACTGTGAAAATGGAATATTTGTTAGGACTAGAACAATATCTTGGAAAAAACAAAGGTGCAGGTGAGAGTCCTAGTTTCTCTTTTTTTTTTTTCCTGATTTATATCCTGCGAGTCTCTATAGACTTAGTGTTGGGGGGTGGGCGGGGTGACAGACCTACAGGCTGCTTCTACTTTTTGAAGTACATTCTATAAAACCAGTTATCTTGTTCTCCTCTATCGTTGATGTAAATCCAGTCAATGTACTGAAGTTGCTCCTGATTTGCCCCTAGTATAATAGAGATCAGATACACGTCCCCACAGAATGAGCTCCTGTTTCAGAGCTTAAGCGGCACTATCCCTACCTAATATAAGTCCATTTACTTTATGAGTGTTGTGGCACATTGCGGTTGTCCGTCTCCTACTGTTCTTGCCAACTTCTCCTAGAATTTAATTTTTAAGATCCAAACCCACACTGAAATGTTCCTCACAAGAAGGGGCTCAAGTAGAACGAAGTAAATAAATAAAAAGGAGCAGCAAGCCATTCCCTTTTCTGGAGTTCAAGGGGCTGACAGTGGAAACCTCAGATTCATGCGTGCAAGAAGAAACCCCCTTATTAAGCATTAAACAGTTCAGAGAGTTTTAGCTGCCAAGGTTAATGCAGAGTCCCAGATCAGTCATTTGGAACATCAGACAGGGAGGAAGGATTATTTGACTGTGTGCTATTCAATGGAAATGGTGTCCTCCGAAGGAGAAACATCCACCCGGTTACAGGAAAAAAGCATCATGATTCTGATTGAACAGTAAAATAGCAAAATAGTTCGGAACAGTTTTTTTTCAAAGTTTCTCAAGTAGGAAGGGATCAGGTAAAAACTGGGAGCCACCTTACCTTTCAGTTCTTGGGCGGAGGGATGAAGGCAGTGTGCGCTCTGACAGTAGGAGAGCAGCATAGCCTGTGTTAGCCATTCAGCCTGTTAACCATGTTTTGAACTTTGAGATGGTGGAAACTGATGCAGAAGCACTAGATACCAAACGGAGTAAATCAACATCCAGCAAAAGGTTGCTGCCAGAGATCTTCGAAGCAGCAGGAGGACCGTGTAGCAGTTCTACATTATAGATAGGCTTAAAGTCTGAATACAGTGAAGTAATGTGTTGTTCTTGAGAGTAAGAAAGAAAATGCTAGGGAGGTCTTGCAGGAGTCTACCAAGCAGTCACTGTCACTAGAGACACTTGGACAGGCGCCAGTTGTGTTAGGACTGCTGAGATGATCTGCAAAAATCCCAGGTGGAAGAGCATTGACTCCAAGATACCAAGTTTAACTTCTGATTACTGGCCCTGCAAGGAGAAGATGTCAGCCTGTGAGGCCTACAAATAGTAACTCTAAAATGCTAGAGTACAATCAGTTAAAACACAGGAGGTTGTTTTGCTCAGATTTCGTTCTGGTAAGTCTGCACATTTGCCCGAGATCCAAAGCCACACAGGTAGCTGCCTTACTAGGCAGAACTGCCTGTCTAAGAAGAAATTTCATCTACTTGATGAAATGAGTTATAACAAGTTTCATTCCAGGATCTGTCAGTGATTGGGGCAACAAAAGAAAACCCATTGCAATACACTTTAGCAAATCTTTTTATGGGTAACTTACATGGAGCGGAGGGGGAGCAGGGCTGGGTTTTGCTCCATGGGCTGTGATTGAAAAGCTCCGTTGATTCAGGCTGAGGCATTTTAAAAAGTTACTGCCAATTACTTTGCCCTGCCTCTGCTGGATTTCCTTATCCTTGAGGTAAAAATAGCAAAAAGTAGTGTGCGTGCTCCCCAGCCACTTCAGCTCTCAGCTCGAGGACAGTGTAATCCACCTTCAGGTTTATATTTGGTGTTGAGGCAGCGTGTGAACTGAGGCGGCTGGGGACTTTGAGTCACTAACTCATCATCAGATTTAACTGTGGCAACGGGGTGGTGTGGGAAGAGGCTGGGGGGACCGGCAACCTCTTCAGTCACCGCTGTTAAATCCAGTAGGGATTGTTTTGCGGAGTGCTTACTGTCCAGCTTGCAGAAGTTGCAATGAACCTTTTCTTTCCTGCAACTTGGTTGACCAGTACTTCAGGGGATGAATGGGCCCTATATTAGCTAGTAACTGTAGTCATCTTCTAATTGACCTTCTTTAATGAGTTTGCTTGGAAAAGACTTGATGGTTAGGAAGTGAAGTATGAAATACAAGTAGTAAGTAAATAATGACTAGGATGGAGCACACTCGTCTACCTACATTATTTTAGTGTTTTCTAAAAGATAAGCTCTTATTTTGGCTCCTGTAACTCTTTCGGGGCAAAAATAAATACTGTCAAGTGACAAATGGCTAACCATGCAGTCAGTAGGCATAAAGCAGTTGTACAATTCAAAGGTGCTTCTGGAGTCAATTTTAAGAAACAGTCAAACTCATTGAATGTGGTAAGCATGAAGGTGTTTTTATATTGGTTGCAGTTCTGTGATTCTTCTCTTTTAGCAAATTTTAAACTAGAGATTAGATTAGGTTTTTTGTTGGGTGGGGAGAGTGTCTTTTTCAGACAGGGAGATGTCCAGAGGACCTTCTGCAGGCATCTAAAATTTTGGATTTACACTAGAAAATATTTTGTGATGCATCATGTTGTTTTTACAGGAAAAGATGGACAAGTCCATGAATCTCATCCCTTTATTCATGCTTACACAACAGTAAAGCTTTTAATGTAAACCATATCTACTTGTAAGGTGAATATAGGCTTGATGTAGGAAGGCACTTTGGCATTAGTATAGTGCTTAAGCACATGCTTAACTTTGAGTATAGAAGCATGCGAGTAGCTTCTTGAAATGGAGAGGTAACCTGGGGCTGTATTCAACACAACTCAAAAGCTTTCTCAAGAAGGAAAGGGTTTGATTGTCCCCTCTTCCTCTCTGTGAGGGACACAACTGAGCCTCCTTTTGTAAGAAGGATTTTCACTGTAGCACTCAGGGAGAAGCAGGGAAGTAGGAAAGCCTTGAAGAAGATTTCCTAACGTGCTAACACAGTGCTACCATGAGACAGCATAATTTAATCATCATGATTTTCCACTAAAATTATGTGAAAATGCTTTAGTTTTATAGTATGGAAACTTTGAGACTTTCTGCTGAGTTTTGCTTTTGCATTTGGAATCCCTTTGAACCCAACACTCGGGTCTGCGAGCTTATCAGCTTCACTCATAGCCAAAGAAAGCATTCACTCATGTAAAACCCTACAAAGTCAGAGCTCTGTTTCATACTGACATTATTAGCCTCTTCTCAATAGCAGAACTCTCAGCTTTCTCTGTTGTCATTTTTTGGTAAGGGAAAAAATAAAAGTTGTTTTTATTTTTAGCTAAGTTGGGTTGGGTTATTTAAACTGAATGTGACACTCAGGCTTCAAAGAATCCTGTGCAGTACATTTTTAATCGGTTGTTTTTAATGAATGCTAGTCACTAGGAAATACTGTTATCTAGGTCAGATTTTTTGAATATTGTTTTTCTGTGGCTGTGCATCCTGCTGTGTTTTCTCTAAAATGAGCTCCCCAATGATGTCTTATTGTTTTACTTTCTCACAGCTTCCTGGAATAACTTTCCTAACTATAAATGTAGGTTTTGCTTTGTTTTTCAATACAAATGTACCAGTGGCTGAACCAACATCCACCCATCTAAGACTCAGCCCTAAACTTTCTTGGGGGACAAGGGGGAAGGACGTAAGATACCTCAAAGTTTTATCCTTGATTTGAAATTTTGCCTTCCTGGAAGGAATGGAGAAAAGATGATCAAACCAGAATTTATTACTGATTTTCAAAGGTATTGACGCAACTGCTTCTCACAGCAAAATGGCCTTATCCATGCAGCGAAGCAAGACTTCACTTAATGTCATGGAGAGGCTCTCAGAGGTTTCTGAGCATTTCAGTTCTTTCTGGCCCTTTAACGACACATCTCTAGCTATACCCTAACTCATCTCTTAGTATGTCTCCCCAAGAGACTTCTTAGTCTCTTGGACAGAAAAGTGTCAGGACTGTTAGCCATGCTTAAAAGAGGGTACACTGAGCCGTGGTCACCCAAGACCACCCAGCAGATCTGCAGCAGAGTAGGAAATTGCACCACTTTCTCTTCAGCCTGCCATCCTGCCCCTTTCTGATACCATATTTTATTCAACACGTTACATGCATCGGGCACATACCTCCATGTTCATTGATAGAATACCACTACTCAGCTACATAGTTTCTTTATTTGATGGACATCATTCTCCAGTCCTCATGGAATGATTACTTGCATAAAGATATTTCCAGGGTAGTCTAAACAGGTAGATGCTTTTAACTTCTGTGCTTAGTGATAACTTTATTTTTGTTTGTTATTGTGCTAAATAGAAATTACCGTTATATATAGCGTTACCTGGTAGCAGACACTATGTGTGAGCTGATATGAAGTTCGTGTAAGAGGTTCTGGTTTAGAGGCATTCAGTCAGAATTCAGGATGTCAGATTGAATCCACATGATTGTCTCCACATACAGTTATTTACACCAAATATTTGTGCCACCAGTGACTCCCACGCTAAGTACCAACAGTGCTACAACAGCATGTTGTCAGGAGGGGACACTTTTTCACCTACTAATGTGGAGTGGAAACACTCTTGTGCGGCATGAAAAGAACACATCAAGTCCTTCCAGTGAAATTCCATGAACTGGGGGACTTCTCCAGAAAATCTTAAATGGACTACACAAAATTGCAATAGCTAATTAAATTATTGCGTGCATTTTCTTAAGCATATCTTGGGCAGGGAGATTCTTTTCAGCTTACTGAATAAAATAGGGTGTCAGAAAATTGCCCTTTGCACAGACACACCTGTAAACAGTAGTGTCAACTTTGTCTTAACAAAGTGGTTGTTCTCTCATGTTTTTTTTCATCATAGAAATATTAAAACTTGTTAGTAATGTAATTGTGGCAATTTGCTATGCAGGGTATCAATTTGTGACAGTGATGTAGCAGATCAGCTTATAAGCAGTTGAAAGGAAAAGCCAGTTTTATGATCTAAATGGATAAGAAGAGAAAAGCAGAGAAATAATATGGAGTTTATATCAGAATGAGGATACTGAAACTGAAGAGATGAGAAGAAAGCTGGATGACAGTCTGCTGAAAGTGCTTCTAGAGCAGCTCATTCAGTGCTCCCTGTTCTAGAGCTCAGGTGTTGGGGGTCCTGGACTTCCCGTCTCACTGAGATCGATGGCAAACCTCAACAGTCTGAAAACAAGGGCTGTGGCAGAGCACTTGAGGAGCAGTTGCTCTTAAAAGCTTGAGCTTGGGCTGATGGGGTGAAAATATGGTTGGGGGCTTTCTTTTTACTGGAGAAGACAAAGGCTGGATAGAGTCACTGGTGCCAAACCTAAATAAAACTGGCTGGTCCCAAGGAGTTTTGAGCTCTGCGAATGCTAACTTGGATTATTTACCAGTGTTAATATGAGGCTTAATTTTAATAAATAAATAAACATAATACTGCAGCTTTACTAGAAGTTTGCAGCTGGCATTGAAATACAGCAAGAAAAGAGATGTGGACTTCAGCCAACGAAAAATCCAGTCTTTTAAACCAACTTGACCTGGTGCAATTTTATGTTCAAGTAACATAGGAGGACTTCAAATGCACTTGCATATATGGTGGATAATTGACTCCTGGCAATGGACGATGAATATGGAGGTGCCTGTACTGGTTTTTATTAGATGTATTGTCAGCCTTTGACACCGTTGATCACAAGGCTTGTTGACTCATGTGTTGTATGATCTGCTTCACACCTAAGTTAAGCATTCAGGCTGGTGGTCAATGCAATAACTCTACCTCTCCTAAGTCCTATTTAAACCCTAGTTTTAAAGTTCAAGAGGGACTTAAAGCTTGCTGGTCCTTTGCAAAAAGGGAAATTACTCTGAGGTGAATTTTGCTGTCTGAAGGAGCAACTGGCTGTGGATTTGTATTTCAGTAGGCACCTATCTCTGACTAGATCTCCTAGCACTCGTTACTGAAAAGGTAATGCATTGGGAAGCATCTATGGAAACGGAGGCTTTTTTTAGTAGCAGTTTGAAGGTAAAACAACCTTCTTAATCCTTTGCCAGTTCCAAAAACACTCAATTCTGGTTTTGTTATGTAAATTAAGTGTCATTAAAGACCAGCTGTAGTGTTGGATTTGTTTTTATTTTTATACACTGTATTTGTGCTGAAGACATATATCCTTAGAAAGTACTTGTACCTTTTTATTAAAGGTTACAATTCTGGCTGAAGCATATTTATTTGGACATCTCTGACCAGTGACATTTCAAGACCAAGACCTTTGAGGTTCAGTGTGTAGAACAAAATGTTATGATTTTTTTGTTTCTACCTTCAGATTCATTCATTGAGATGGCTGAAACTGTGCCCAGTGAATCAACGGAGAGCTGTATCTTGCCCTCTTCAAAGCTGGTGGGCAGGGATGGGAGAGGACAGCAGGGTGGCATTTAGAGAAAAATGTCTTTTTCTCCACAGCATCAGTTGTCTTCTCCCATGTAAGCTTGGCGATGCCTATAATGGGAGTGGGAGTACCGTCTTGTATTAATTGTGTTTTCTCAACAAAGAAAGAGTTCAATGATCTTCTATTTTTAACATGGACAGTGTTTAAAAATGAATTAATTTTGATTAATGCTTGTCCATGTTAAATGGCTTCGTTTAACAATATGATTTCATTAGCAGTGCGATTAGTTCTAACATAGTGCATTTTATACAACAGGCAAGGCATGAGAGATTGACAACTGTCTTTTTCGCCTGCCTCCTATAATGCTAACGCCTAGGACAGCCCTTCTGCCATGTCCACAAAGGACAAAGCCTGCTCTTTGCAGGGTGAGTATCGCTCCTCATTTCATTACAGAGAGAGGCAAAGGACACCTTTACTCTCACCTTTCACCTGGCCCAGCCAGGGCTAGCAGTCTGTGTAAATGTAGTGCAATATAAAGCCTTCTTGGAGTGTACCAGGGAAAAGTTTAGTTCAAAGGTTTTCTCTGTCTGAACAAAGTAGTGTCCAGTCGAGTAGCTGACACTTTTTGTGGGGTGTCTTCTTGGAAAACTGGGCCCTGTCACTCATCTCAAACACTTTAACCGTTCAATAGTGTCCGTCTGCATCACTGCTATTACTCGTAAGGGGTCCTGGTTTCCTAAGGGAAAACATGGGTTCTTGTTCTTTACTTTCTGCTCCTGTATCTATTTAATCATGTATTGGGAATGGTCTGCCTGTCACTGTAGGTTAAGCAATAGCAGTGGGATTCTTGAGGACAATAAATGAACAAAGTCATCCAAAGCAGTTCTAGGGACTTTCAGAAGCATACCAAACCCAACAGCAGGTCAGGGTCCCACTTTACGCTGGGCTGTCAGCATGCCCCATCTGAGCTGACTCCCCTCGGTGCAACCCCTTTGTGGAAAAGGGACCAGACATGCCTTGAGTTTGCAGGGTGGCTGCATTCCCTCTTCCTCCCAAATTGGCAGTGCACGTGCCTTCAAGTGCAACAGCGTGGTTGTTCACTGAGCAGCCTGGGCTTACGCTTCCCCTCTTCGGGGGTGCATGGGAGTGGAAGCCGACAGGCATCCAGGCTTTCTGCGAGTTCCCAAAACCAACTGCCCCTTTTTTAGAGGTAGAGGAAACACCCAGATCCAGACAGTGTGCAAGTTCAACATCTTCTCAAAGCTAAAGATAAAGCAGCTTGTGCATTTCAAAAGAAGCAAATGATAAAACTTTAACAAAACAAGATGCTGCATTGCTCAGAGCCCCTCCCTGAAGAAGGGGCTGAAAGAGAAAAAACAAAAGATGTTAGCACACAATGTTTAAGCAAAAATGCTCATTCCTGCTACTGCAGTTCTTTAATACATCCTAAAGAAACAGTAGAGACATAGTCTTTTTGCTTGGGAGTTCACTTTTAAATGAAGAAAACAGACCATTAAAGTGTATATATTATCGAGCATCTTTAAGACACAGGTTAATGCTCACGTACAGGAGCTGAATAACAGTAGCCTAAGGGTAAATGCCTTTAAATTTGTAAGAACACCAAAGAGACAATATTATCTTTAATACATCTTAATTGGCAGTGATGGATTTATCCTAACTTTTCATTTCACTAATTGACTATGTAACACCCAACATCTACATTGTAACAAATTAATCTTATGCTTATGTGGGTTGTTTTTTTTTTTTTTTTTTTAAATAAAGGTACACTGTAGACAATTAATTTATCTACTATTTCCACTGCCATTGATGTGGCTGCCATTTAGTCTCATGGCAGAACTCCTGGAGGTTTCTGCAAAAGGAGTCCTGAGCATTTAATTCTTGTTTTCAGGATTTAACTTTTGCAAGGAAGTATGGATTTAGAGGAACTTTTTAAAATTATTTCTTTTCTTTTAAAATAAGGTCCTATTTTTATAACTCCTACAGCAAGTGTATCTGACTATTTTTAGCATTTTAGATTGGAGCCTAATCTGCCTTGCCCTTCCTTACACAGCAATACCAACAAGCTAAATTTACTCTAGACTTTTACTAGTCCCACTGAAAACAACATCTAGTGAGATCAAGGTAGTAAAGGCTTTGTGTATATGATTTGCATATATATTTTCAGAAAAAGGATTTAAAAAAAAAAAAAACTGCTAGCTTTGTTTGACCAAATTTGTGTACAAATACAACTAGAAGACTAACAATACATAACGTGCTCTGTGTGTGTGGACTTCTGAAGAGTCTTCAACTCTTGTTGCATGACATTTTCAAATAGGGCTACACCTTCAACAAGTAACATCTATATAATCAAATGTGTTTGTCTATTGAATTTTTTTTTTTTTAAGAAAAGAGTATTAGTTGCACATTCCATTGAAAAAAGGCTCATCCTAATGCTCAGTTTCAAGGGACAAATTACTGTTTTCAAGATCTGGTTCAGAAAGTGCCATATTGTTTGGATGACGACTGACTGTGTCATCTATGTTGATTTGTTTTTTTTGGAGAATCATGACTCATTGTAAATTGGTCTGGGGCTCTCTGGCTCCATTGTGTTCATTTCTCCACACCCTGTTAACTTACTCCTGATGCACTCCAGATATTCTCTTCATGCAGTGGCCTGGTTTTCGTATTTTCTTAATATTGTACAATCTCCCACCACTTACACATGGTCAAAAATTGCATCATCAATTTTATTCTGGTTATAACATTACCCTAGAATCTTCCAGGCAGATTATCATATGTTATAGGTATAGCAGCTGCTTTCAAAATAGAGCAAGATCCCTGGGGCTTCTCTTCCCAGGCAGTTTCCTAATAATGTGTTCTCCGAGGCATCTCTTCTCTCTTTCCCGATCAAGCAGTGGACAACTGTTCTGAAGAGTGCTTCTTCCCAGACCCACAGGTCCAGTGCCCCGCTAATTTGTTTAGCAGTACAATCAGTGCAGAGGTGCCTAGCAAGACGAATGTCACTGCTGCACGGTCACGGAAATAGGAGCCACAGATGCCTAGATCTATTGGAAAGGGAAGCATTAATTCAACAGGAAACCAACTTTTCTCACTTTGGCTGAACATCTAAAATGCCTTTATAAAAAAATAAATCGTCTCATTGAAGCAGATTCCTACCGCTTTTGTGCTAAAACGTGCCAATTTCCCAGCTGCCTGCTATTCAGTACAGAGACAGGTAGCATCCTCTGTTGTGCTTTTTTGACCCAGATTCTTTATTCGCATACATCAGTGTTTGCAGTAAACAGGAATTTGCAACAACCAAGTGCTGGATCCTGTTGTCTTGTGACTAAACTTTTCAATCTTTGTTATTACTACCCAGCAACCGGATCAAAATAAAGCAGAGGAATAAAGCCTGAAATACTCAATAACAATACAAGTGAAGATCATAAAAAAAGAAAAAATGGATATGCAATGTTTATAGGAAGCTACACTGAACAATTTGCATATGTTGCAATTTACAATCACATCTGCTTTTCACAGGCTGCAGTCACTTCTCTATGTGGAAAAAAACAGAGACGTCTGAAGAATTTTTCTTCCTAGCCCCCTCCTATCTGCATTTCTGTGACACTGTTGTAAACCTAGCTGGGTTATGTGTATCTTCGTAAAGCATATCAGGGTATCATTTTATCTGTTCTTGGGCTGGATTTGTGCAAGCTTGCAAAAATAAAACAAATTCTAATTTTTTTCAAATAGTTATAATAACCATAATAAAAGGAAATCAACTCAGAAGCCTTTAACTAATGCAGAGTAAGCCCATACATCTCCCTGGGAGGCAAAGCTGTGATTAGCATGTTTGAATGCCTTACTACAAGTGATACTTTGTGAAAATGCAGCACTTTTTGTGGGAATGAAAAGTGCAGTTGCAAAGCAGGTTGTTAATTAACAGAAGCATTAATGTAGTGTTTGCTGTGATTTCATCCTAGCTTAACAGAGCAGAACCAAACTGAAGAGCCATAAAAACAGGCAAGCCAGAGCTCTGTTGTTGGTGGGGTTTTTTATATCCTGAGAATTTGACTTTATACATTATTCTAGTCCCCGCACATTAGGGTAGGGGGCAGAAAATCATGACGTGTTGATTTTAATTCAAGCTTCCATAGAAATAGGTACTCCTATTTTTCTGAGATTATTTCTAGTTGTTGCAAAGCTCAGAAATGAACAAGGCAGTTTTATGTTGTTAAAATCTTATCAATGTTTTGGTCTGAGTTCAGACTGACACTTGACAGTTAGATTTTCTTTGCAGAGGGAATAAGAAGGAAAGAGTCTGTCTAGGCTAACAGCATCATGCTAAGGCAACAGTGTTTTCTCTCTTGTCCTGCACTAATCCCACTGCCTAAGCAAACCTGTGTGTGAATGCTCACCTAACACCATGTCCAAGACGCGCTTGGAAGTGTGCTTCAGGTTAAAGTGAACGGATGCTGTTTTGTCACTGAACCAATGAAGGTTGTTGTGGTCTGCCTGGTTTAATCGTTTTGCAGAATTGTTGCGAACAAATTAGGTGCATTCTGACGTTTCCTGATACGGAGCATCACTAAGTACATATACTCAGTGAAAATTAGTATTAGCAATGCCAGAAAAGTTCATCTGACTCATTTTATTAGAAAAGTCCTTAAGATAGGCAGTCCATTCCAATTTTTTAACTGATACCCTATTTTCTTTCATGTAAAATGCAATGATATTACAGTTTCCCTTTGTCAGATGAGGGTAACTGATGAATGAAGTTGCTTTCAGCATAAGACCGTATGATAACTCAGCATGACAAAATTAAGCAAATTATAGATCAGTGACAGATGAAAAGTGCTCTGTCCAAATTGCCATTGATATCACGCAGTGGCAAAAAGAGTATTTCCTTACGTGCTGTTTTATGAAATGGTTTGCATTGCTTGCTGTTCCTGAGTTGCTAAGCCACTTGGTGCCTCACATCATATATGCTCATGCTCCAGCAGGGAACAAGACAATACCTTCACACCCTGGCAGTCTTAAAGCAGACTCCTAGTACAGCTCTTTCTTTGGGAAGGGGATCGAGGATGTTTTCCTGCCTCTCCAGTCCCAAGTTTGCATCCTTGTCCTGCTTGCAGAGCCAAGAGTGATTCAGCTGTAACTGAAGAAGGGCAGTGATAGCTGATTTTCTCAGATGCTAGGGTTAATGATGATGCAGTTTGTTGCTGTCAAAGAGGAGAGAATATTTTTTCCCAGGCTTTGAGTTTCTTACTGAAGACCCACTCAACAGCAAGAAATGTTTGGGTTTTTTTTTGCCTCGGCTCCCAAAGTGATTTCATAGATCCATGGCTCTGCTTCATTTATTCTTAAATGAAATATACTTTGTAAGTTAGTTTTCATTAGCTAAAGGCCCATGTGCAAGTGAGCACTTAAACCTACGTGACCACAAATGAAAACACTCCTTGCTGTTGAAATGCCCAGAGCTGTCCCAGGTCTGGTCTGAGGCCAGAGAGCTCTTTTGACTGCCTGTCCACGCTCACAACTGCACAGCACAGCGGCAGCAGGCTGTGATGGCTTCCAGAGTCTGGGTAGGTCTTCTCTGCCCCCTGGAGCTTTATCACCCCTGGCGCAAATCTGCCCCAAGGGGATTGTTTCTCTGAGGCAGCCTTGCCTTATGCTATGTAGAACCTCACGACATGTCCAAAATGGAAAGCAAAAGGCTGCAGGGGGCAGCGTGAGCAGGTCTGGGATCTGGCTTGCATCGTGTGAACTGGCTATGAAGTGGCACGGCTGGACCGACTGTAAGCCATCACCCATTGCCCATCACTGGTACCATTCAGTACCTGAAACACTAAGAAACACTGTGCAAAAAACAGGCTTTCCAGCCCCAATACCCGTAAAGACAGGTCTGTTGTATTACAGTTGTGTATCAATTGTGCAGCACTAAACGTTAGCAAGAAAAGATTGTTTCATTACTAATACTGGTGAAAAATCAAGTGATGTCTTTGTGACCACTGTGAACAGGACTGCGTTTGTAAGCCAAAAAAATGCAAACTACAAATCTTTCTTGTTTCCTGTGATCAAGTTATATTCCCACATCAATGTGCATAGCAACAACTTCAGGGAACAAAAGAGTCTTTGTTTAAAATAAATGATTATTCAGTTCTTTGTAATTTAGCATAGAGTGACCCTTTATATTCAGAAGCTCAAACGTGTCTACAAATTATTGGAGTGCCTTAAATTCTCAGCATATTAAAATTGCACTTTTTAGAAATGGAAACAGACTGAGCATAGCAGGGAGAGGACTCAGGCTTGCAAGGAAGGAGAGGGCAGAACCAAAGGTAGTGCTGCTTTTTCTTGGTGTTGGTCGCTTGCATACAGTACAGCTACGATTCTCATTTAGAAAACTCACAGTGTGTGATGACTTGTGCGTTATGTGATGCTAATTGTAAAGCAGAACAAAAGTGGACATGATCTTGATCAGAACAGTGAAGCTTAATGAAGTAATTGTTAAGGCATAGCCTCCATACTGAGGAGGCTCAAAGTGCAAGTTGTTTGCTAAAAAAAAACCAAAAACAACAGGCTGTTTTTATGAATGACTGTTGGTGGGACACAGGGGATTTTGTATCTGTGGTGTAAATGCTGTTACACTGTAGACTGGTAAAAATATAGGCTTAGGTGGTGTTTACCTTTACTTCCATCTGAAGGAATTCCCATGTGTCCCCTAGTAGTGGTGCAGGGCTGCGATGTCTAGATTTCACTTTGCTGGCAGCGGGAGATGAAGATCATGATGTTCTGTGAGGCCAAAGGGGTTCAGGCTTTTTTCTTTACGCATCTTTTTTGCTTGAAGGATATTCCTCAAGACAGAGACTCTTTTTATATCCGTTTCCACTGTGCCACTAACCCCACTGTCAGTGTTTAACAAAGAGTATGTAGCGTTGCACTGAAAAACAACATGAAAAGAACTTTAAAGTGGCAGAAGCAAGCTCTTGGGAGTTAGGAAAAGCCAAATGTGTGTTTCTTCTGTGCCTTTAATTTGGCCTTATTATCCATATATATTGTGTTACAGTCATGAATGACATCATTGCAGCAGTTTTTCCAGAGGAGCAGCATTCCCTTCGGGCATAAGATGAGCAGTGTTCAGGGCGTGAATCAGTTTGGTGTAATGAATGAGGATGTTGTCGAAGAAGTTAATCTGGGAATTGACAATTGTGTGATGAAGAGAGAGGATGACTTCAGGAAAGGAAATGACGGTCTTGTGTTTAAATCAAATGAACTTGAGGATGGAGACTTCACTGCTGGCACTGCCCCAGGGTGATGGGGAGAGGGAAGGCATTGGGATTAGGAAGTGGCTCTGGGCAGTGTGGGAAAGGAGAAGTCCAGCCAGGCTTATCCTTTCCTCTCGGCTGCCTGCCATGGGCAAGCCAGGCTGATCTGCTCCCCAAGGTTCCCAACACAGTGTGCGCTGCTGCAATGGCAGCAGGGGGTGCCCAGCTGTGGGACAGCCTGAGTTTTGGACATGTTGTCATCCCAAGTCTGGAGGGGGCAAGCCAATGGTGAGAAATGGTCATTCTCTGTGGTTTGTAATACAGGGAGAGGAGGTGTCTGTCCAGGTTTGAAGACTTAGAAAAATTCAAGTTGGTCCAAAGGTGGTGTTGGCAGGAGGCTACCAGGCCTGCAGAAGACAGCAAAGGAAAGTTTGGAGCCTAGAGCCAGGCACTAGTGTCAATGCAGGTTTTTGTTTAGTGGGCAGGATGTGGGTCACGAGCTTGAACCAGCAAGTTACTGAAGATGGCAGGACCTCTGAGGAGATGTTAGGAGCATGCAATCCTTAGCTGCTTAGATCTTTGTGATTTTGTGCTCACTGGCATGTGCTCTCCAGCTAACCAGAAGCAACTATCCTTTCCTGATCTACAGGGGCTTAATGAGGAACTGCAGGTATTTTGCAGAGCCTTATTTTCATTGGGCAAGATGCTGCAGATTATTAAAATATAATATAGGGAATTATATTTTGTATGGAGGGGAAAAAAAGAAAAGAAAGATAAGATCCAGTTTTGAAGCCTAGATCTGTCTGTTGGGGCTTGGTGGAAATACTTGTACTTGTGGGTAGAGTTAGGAAGAAGTGTCACTTCGAAGTTTTGCATTCTCAGCTCAGGTCTTGGTTTCAACTCATCTCCAGAAAAACACATTAGCAAAATTGTCGGAACAAGATGGTTATACAAAGACATGCCAGGACACTGGCATAGAAATGGGATGCTAAATTTTACTTCTGGGTCTTTGATGCGAAAAGCAAGAAACCTGCTGGTACTAGTTGTTGTTCCTTGCCACACACTTCAGTTTAAGCAGCCTTCTTTAATCATTCTGGCAACTTCTAAACTAATCATATTACTCTTGTGTGGTTCTTTCTGCAAGACAAAAATGGGTTTAAATCCACTTCAGGTGAGCAGGGAGAATTCAATTAATAACACTGAGCCATTTACACTGGAGTGCCAGCAGATCACTAAAATAAATTCAGCTTGCTTGGCATGCCTTTGACAGGGCATCTGCTGTTGAATTTCACCTGATAACATCTGGGCCCAAGTACTTTTCTAAAATGGGGGAAAAAGATAAATTGTCATGGAGAAATAGTGTCTGCATTTCTGCTGCATTAAAATTCACCGTACTGTTTCTCTAAAGATGAGGAGGTGGTAATTTTAACAGTAAGGCTTACACATTATCTTCTTTCTGGGGATCTCAAAACATTTCAGAAATGTGAAAGAACATTTTCATTCAGTGATCGAAATGTGTTTGCAACAAAGCTTTCATTTCCTTAAAAAGTTATAATTAATATATAAGTAAGCACAATAATTTTTTTTTTTAACTTTTCAGTCTGTATTGAGCGTTTAGTTGTGACAGCTAACTGGAAAACAATGTATGCTGCTTTTTTCAAAAGAAAAAGATCACATCTGTGATTTGATGTGTAAATTGTTGAAGAAAATTTGCAGGTTAATTTAGCCTCCAGATTTGACACATCTTTCCAATTTGGTTAACTACCAACACTGCAGCTCTAAGACTGATGAAGGCAACAATAGTAAGAAATGACCCCTCCTCTTGTTTCTCTAGTACAAAGACAGTTACACTGCACATTGCTGAGAAATTCAGCTCCACAAACACATCCCTTCCTGGAACTGAGATAGCATGATTGAGAAACAGCAAGGAATTACAAAGAGATACCAAGCTGTCTTGTGGTTCCTGAGAAACAGCAAAAAATTATAACCCTGGCCAACTAGAAATGGACAAAACTGCTAGGGAAAAAATGCAACATCTGATTCTTCAGTACCATCCATTTTGTATAGCCAGGTATGGTTACACAAATATTTTCTCAGTCAGCAAAGCCAGTTTAGTAAGTCACCATTCTTGCACTGTTGTTCACCCACTTCCATGTTGTGCCAGATTATTATTTGCAGGGTTGTGCTGTAAACCAGATTCGTATCTTGGGTTTATTTGTTTGGTTTGGTTTGGTTTTCAAGTCAAATCACTTCAGTACAGTTTTGTTCAGTTTACGGTTGTATCAGCATGACTGAGGGGATAGAGGACTGCAAGAAAGAAGCAAATATAAAGAAAAAAAGGATGAAGACTTCTTAAACTGCATTTGTCATCACATAAAATGTTTCTGAACTCTGCTTTCATTTTTACAGGGCGAGGGTGTGCAGTGCCACTGTTCTGATGTGGCAGCACTTTCTTGGGAGTTTCTGAATGAAACAAAGAGAAGGAAGAGTTGTCAGAAATAGCATTATCTGCCACTAACCAAATATTTTATGGAAACAAAGCAGTTTCAACATCTTCTAATGAAATGTCCCTCATTATCTGTCAGGTTACCTAGGGGGCTGCTAAGGATGTGAATGTAATAACATGTATGCTGGAGATAAGGATGTGCAATGTGCCCGTGGACTTGCCTGCTGTGATACCAGCAGCTTGGGAGTCTGAGCTGAACTGGCTCAGGATCACTTACAGTTCTTAAATGCATACGTGCATAGATAGAAGGAGAATGTTTGATTAATCTGAAATTATTTTTTTATTCCATGTCCATGGAAATTTTATTTCGGCTTCATGCACACATTTGAAGAGCCATCAGTGTTCAGAAAGGCTAGTTACATTTGTGTGAAACCAAAGAGTCAGAAACTAATGACCTCTAAACAAACTTAAATTAGAAACTGTTTTTATGTGGATCTATCAGCACCTTTTAAAGGTACTTATAAATCAGGTTGTATTAAATTGAGTAATATATTTTATTTTGTGATATTAATTTGAGCTAGATTGCCCTATGATGGAACAAACCAAGTTTGTTGCACACACAACTGTCCTTGAATACAAAATGCCGTATGTTGTCCAGTCAATTTGTTATTCACTGTGAACAGTTCAGGATAAACCTGTAGCCAGATAAATCAATCCCAGTACACCTGAGAATGGCAAACACACTTATAAAAACTTTACTTTCTTTACAGGCAATTTACCAGCAGGATAAAAACATTGTATTTATCAAACTGCTGACAAGCAGTGGTTAAACTAGCTCCAGTGTTCATAGTGATCACTTAACTGCCACAGTATTGCAAGATTTTGGATTTAATCTCCTTCAGTGCCAGCATATGATAAATTGTAAATCTATCACAAAAGTGTGCAGTCATAAAGCATCTTAAAGCAGGGATGTGTACCAAAATAGCTGGATTAGCTTTTTACATACCAGGAGCAAAAGGGACACAAAATCCTCCAAATTAAATTTGTTTGAAAAGGAAACTCAAATGAAGCCAGCGCTTTTAATCTACTAAAGATGTAAATGGCTGATCACCTTGCAGAGTTCAAGGTAATGTTACCAGCATGAGAATACGGCCCAATCCTGTATACCTTCAATCACTTAAGCAGTCCCAGTGAAATTAAGGGCATGTGCTCCGGTGATGTAAACACTAGCATAGCTTTGTAAACCCCCAGTACCATACTACCAGTGCACCCCTTGTGTGGTTACAGCTTGGACTAGCAAGTGAACACATTGTAGCCTGTACACAATCTCCAAGCACAGTAAACTACTTCTGGTAGGTACATGGTTTTGACCATATATATTGGCCTGGAGGGTTGTATCGGCAGAGCTTTAGCACCCAAAAATTACATTTTCTTGTCCCTTGATAGCCCATGCTGGCAGAAACTTGTAGTATAGATCCAGTTAGCCCTTACTAGAAAGCCTGTTGTGCAGACTAACGCTCTCACAGTTAAGCCTACATATAGAACTAGATGTTTACATTTGCTTTGGTCCTGCGTAGCTGTTTCAATTATTACCTACCTGCAATGAGTGGGGACAGCTTTTGCCCCCTTGCTCTGAGCTAGGTAAGTCCACAGATAGTCCACAGGATGTTACCATCTTAAATGTCTGCAGAAGTTGCAGCACCATTTTTGACAGTGGCAGCAGGCCTGTAAGTTTGTGAGTCTTCAGGTTGCAATCATAGGATGTATAGGTCTAAATAGCAAGGCTGTGCTCGGCCAGAATTCCTGCAGGAGCTGGGAGACGGCTGCGGTGTGGGAAATGGCATAGGTGGTTGGATTCAGATGGCTTCAACTGCACTTGAGACCTTGGAGCCGGTTTCTGTATATTCTGACCGCACCCACCAGAGGCACGTACCCAATAGGAAATACTGGGCGCAGGAGCTTTCACCCATCTGAACCTGGACTTCAGGGTAACTCTGCCATTTTCTGTAGTGCATGTGCTGCCAGTGTAGGGCTTCATGCCTATCTTTTGGCATTGCTAGCATTTTTACCCCAGCATCCCTCCATACTTGTGTTTTGTTGCTCGTGCTGAGCTGCTCCTCTGTGGAGCGAGGGGACAGGGGACAGCAGAGTGTCCCTCTTCCTCGCCGAGACAGAAGTCTTCGTTCCTGGCCACAGTCCAGAGCAGTGCATTTGCACTGGAGCAAGGGAGAAGGGGGTAAGGAAGGGGAGTTTTCTCTCAAAGCTCAGACTACAAGTGCTTTGGGCAAGATCTGAAAAGGGGGAAGGGAGAGAGCCTGGCCAGTGGGTACACACTTTGGTATTCTGGCAGCTACACGGTATCTGCTAGCTGCCAGTTCATCCAGCAAAGGCTTCTCCTTGTGAAGAGCCATTGTTGTTCTAATACGTGCTGCAAATGTATTTTGTGATTAAAGTTGGAAAGTGGAATTCGGAATGTCCTTCATGCAAAAAATAAGATTCTCTGTTTAACATTAAAAAAAAACCAACCCAAAACACAACAGAACATCTCAGTTTTCCATGAAAAAGCTGTTTTCATGAAAGTTTTTCAAGTAGCCTGTCAGTTACTTATGCGTTTGTGGGAGAAACCAACAAGATGCCTTTTGTAATAGGCTGTGTACAAATTTGCTTCCTGCTAAACCTACGTGTCTCAGAGTTGCAAGCCTATGTTTTGCTAAAATATATGAGTCATTTTATCCTCCCCTCCATGGATTCTTAATTTTTTTTTTTTTTTAAGTATGTCATCTGAAAGGAATTTCATGGCCACAAGTAAGAAACTCTGGTCTGATGACTTTGGTGGCAAAATTAATAACTCTGTATCTCATTTTTATGAACGAGTGCAGCTGTTAGTATATTCAGTCTGCATGTAAAGTCAAGCTAGATGGTGTTAATAGACCATCAGTAAGGAGGAGGTAAGACCCACTGAGTTTTGCATTATGTATTTCCAAAAGCTGGATGGCAAAACAGTCATTTTTTAGAAGTGCTAGGATGTCAGCAACTGTATTGTGTGTGTGTTTGTGTATGGGGGGTGGACGGGCAAAGGGAACATATAGCTGTAGCTATTCCTTTACATCACCTTCTGTGATTCATGGGATAGAAAGGGAATGACTTGCATTATGTATTTGCATGACCTGAGAGGTACTACTTAAGTATTTAGTCATCTTTGTATTTCATACTTACAACTCTTTTGTTGTTTTGCTACTATTTCTGCTAGTTTTCTCAAGCACTATTAGAGTACAGTAACATTTCAGTAACCGTGGTTATCTCGGTTATCTGTACTCCTGTGAGAGCTGGCTTCCACTGTTTTTAAATAGCAAAAATGTCTGGGAATGGATGATATTTGTCAAATGTTTAGGTAACAGAAATAGGACTCTTAGACCAGTTTCTCATTTATGAATTATTAACAAAATAGCTTGCAGAAATTCAGAATATTTGGGTTTGAGTTTCTTGAACTAGCTGGCAGAGACCTGATGGAGGGAAGGAAGCAGGCAGTGTGGCTCGGAGGGAGGAGAGGCACTGTTAGTTTGCCTAGGGCTTGGGGATATCATCACGGATATCCCTCTATTAACGCATACGCACCTCATATAAAACATGATGCCTTAGGCTTTATGTAACATTTGAAACTTCATCTTTGAAGAAATACTCTGGGAGGCAATGATGTGTTGTTGGAGGTTTTGGGGGTTTTTATTCAGCTAGCCATAATAACAAATTACCTGTGTAATTCTTCTCCAAGGTCCTAATACTTCAACAGAATTTATGTTTCTCAGACTTTGACAGAAAAAAACTCCACACAAAATGATTAAGTTCAACATTTTCAGGCTGTCTAAATCTTTTTTCCTCAATTTTGTCATTAGCCAAATCTGTCACGATGAGAAATTGTGAAGTAGAGCCATTTGGAGGCTACCTGTAAAGCCCAGGAAATCCTTCGGAGTGGTTCACCATCTTTCCTATTTAGAGCACAGGGAAGTCAAGGGAAACAGAGGGAAACATCTAACACGCCATGTATGTCTGATATTTCCTTTCCTTAAAGTGCCCTCTTTTTCACCCTCTTATCTTACAGACATCCACCAGCAGCCTTTTATAATCAACAGGTTGCTGCAGAAACAGTAAAGGAGTGGTTATCTGTAGAAGTCACCCACCAAGCCTTGTGCTGCTCTCCTTTCCATGATTTTTAGATGCCTGACCTCCCTCCTTGAAGGTCCAGTCTGAGCCCAGAAGAGCCCTACCTGTGACCTTCCACTCCCCATTCACCCGTACAGATCAGAGAAGCTGGATCATTAATTTTACATATCCACAGAAGTTGTCCTGCCCTGCTTTTCTTTGATGCTGCATTTTAGGGGTCAGAAGTGCACGGACTTAACATTTTATTTGGGCCTCCTTCATGCCAGAAATGCAGGACCAATGTACCCCAAGTTTTTCGTGCTGTGAGGTACTGAGAATTCATGCCTCAGCTCCACAGGGGACCCAGGGTAACTTGGGGCACGTCTGTAGCCTATGAACGATCCAAACTGACATTTGCATTGGCAAGAACAATACATAATCTGACATTTGTGTATAGAACGACTGTGTGATAAAACAGTGGTTGCTGCTGTATTTTATGTGATCAGAATATCATCTCTGAGCACTGAGGGGAGCGTTAGGGCTAACACAGGCAGTTTTATGCATGTAGGACTCCATCAGAACGAATATATGAATATATATATATATGTACATGTGTATTGCATGGCTGATCTCTCAATTATCTTGATTTTATATTACAGTACAGTTTGGGAAGACTCTAGGTAGCTTGACTAAATGCTGTTGCAAAGACAGAGCTTCATCTTTATGATAAGAATTGAAGATTTAGATTCTGAAGAAAAAGATCCTGTTCATGAACTCAATATTAAACAGGCTCAGAGCTGTTGCAGTCTGGGAAAATCTTGATTTGTTTTACAAATTAATGCAGACTAGTTCTTCTTGGCAATGTTTTGGTGTCATATCCCAGTTTATAGAAAATATATCAACCCTGTTACCAGTGCATATTGCTTTTATATGTAAGTACGTGTGTGGACATGAAGGTGCACACTGCTGTGTGTCCCACATATTGAACAGAGGTTAATTAAGCAGAGCACAGTGAAACCTCCCACACAGATTATTTTCCTTCTGTATCTTATCACTTCCCCTATTGAGGTGGAGAATAGCTACAGACGGGAACTAGATCTGCCCATTACAAACATAGTCCATTTTCATTTCAGCCGTTCTTAATTGATTTCACTTCAAGGATGTATATATAAGTTGTAGATGAAAATTAATTACATAGTTGAGAAAGGGAGCATCAGAAAGCAATTTATAAGTAGATTTGCTTAAATGTTGCAAGAAAAATCGTTAATTTGTATGGAATATGTCAAGGGGAAAGGGCGGAGGAACAGCTAATACACTATGGTATGGTCCTCCTTCTTTGCTGATCTAAGAGCGACTCTGTTGAGCAGGTTAGCTCTTCAGATGCATCGTTGGGTGTAACTAATTGACTCCAGGCAGTCTTGGACAGTCTTTGTGGGTGGCTTCTGGGGAATAACTGTCCAACACTTACGATCTTTTTTTTAAGATAGAATTACTGCAGACATCATTTGTTTCATGGTAGCAAGATTTGGTGGCATGGTGGTTTGCTGCAGCTGTGCCCACACTGGGCAGGTTCTGGGATCCTCCTTGTGCTTGGATTAAGGGGCCTAAATCATCCAGTTATATAGCCAGCTGCACTTAAATAAGTAAGGACCTGCCAGCATCTAGACACTTAGCAGGCATCTGTGCTGTTTCTATTGAGATACTTCGTTTTCACCGTTGGAGGAGCCACTTACTCCCTGTTACCAGTGTAGCCTTTAAAGTGTCCTCAAAAAAGGTTTCTGCACTCTGCCTGAGGTAAGATGGTGGGTAAAAGGCAGGTTGTGGTTTTGCGTAAACTGAATTTCTCTTACTGCTGGAGTTGAGTGGAAATGTCTTGGACAGAGTATGAACTGGTCTTCCTGCTGCTTCCTGAGATGGTGAGTTGTGATGAATGGAGTTACATCCAGTTGGCGGCCGGTCACGAGCGGTGTTCCCCAGGGCTCAGTACTGGGGCCGGTCTTGTTTAATATCTTTATCAATGATCTGGATGAGGGGATTGAGTGCACCCTCAGTAAGTTTGCAGGTGACACCAAGTTGGGCGGGAGTGTTGATCTGCTCGAGGGTAGGAAGGCCCTGCAGAGGGACCTGGACAGGCTGGATCGATGGGCTGAGGTCAACTGTATGAGATTCAACAAGGCCAAGTGCCGGGTCCTGCACTTCGGCCACAACAACCCCATGCAGCACTACAGGCTTGGGGAAGAGTGGCTGGAAAGCTGCCTGTCGGAAAAGGACCTGGGGGTGTTGGTCGACAGCCGGCTGAACATGAGCCGGCAGTGTGCCCAGGCAGCCAAGAAGGCCGATGGCATCCTGGCCTGTATCAGAAATAGTGTGGCCAGCAGGAGTAGGGAAGTGATCGTGCCCCTGTACTCGGCACTGGTGAGGCCGCACCTCGAATACTGTGTTCAGTTTTGGGCCCCTCACTACAAGAAGGACATCGAGGTGCTGGAGCGTGTCCAGAGAAGGGCAACGAGGCTGGTGAGGGTTCTGGAGAACAAGTCTTCTGAGGAGCGGCTGAGGGAACTGGGGTTGTTTAGCCTGGAGAAAAGGAGGCTGAGGGGAGACTTCATCGCTCTCTACAACTGCCTGAAAGGAGGTTGTAGCGAGGTGGGTGTCGGTCTCTTCTCCCAAGTAACTAGCGATAGGACGAGAGGAAAAGGCCTCAAGTTGTGCCAGGGGAGGTTTAGATTGGACGTGAGGAAAAATTTCTTTCCTGAAAGAGTGGTGAAACATTGGAACAGGCTGCCCAGGGAAGTGGTTGAGTCCCCATCCCTGGAGGTATTTAAAAGACGAGTAGATGAGGCACTTAGGGACATGGTTTAGTGGGCATGGTGGTGTTGGGTTGACGGTTGGACTCGATGATCTTAGAGGTCTTTTCCAATCTCAATGATTCTATGATTCTATGATTCTATGGGCCTCATGTGCTTGTAGGTGAGCCTGTGGTGACAGGAGGAGGAAAGCTTTGGTTTGGGTCTTGCCACATGGTCAGCAGTCCTCACTGGAGAAGGGAATTAATTTTTAACCTTTTTTGGAGGAAAGTCCAAACCTGAAATACTGCAGTAGAGTGGTCACCTCCTCTTACTTTTCATTCTCGCCTTTTCTTAAATGAAGGCAAAAAATGGAAATGCAAATGACTCGCATTAGCACTTTGATAATCACAGTCTAGCAATACTGCTGAAAAAGATTCTCTGTGGCCCAGTCTGACCCACAAGTTGTGCAGAAAAATAGGCAAACCCATTTTCATACAGCTGAAGCCATAACAGTGAATTTAACTGTTACAGACAGTTGAAAATAAATAGACGCGGGGTGGTTCTGTTACCACCCTGGGGGAGCTTCTGTTTTAAATGCAGTCCTGTGCAAAGCAGTGGTCTTGTGGTGGCAGGAGACCTGTATTTCTGCTGTGAAAGAATGTTGAAATTCCCTGTCTGAACCTTAAATAGCTAGATTCCAAGCTGGTTATTCAAATTTACTCAAAACATTAGTTTTACCTCTTAAAAAATTGATTTTAAGAGGACAGACACATTATCTTCACACTGCCTGTCTCAAGTGTGCATGAATCAAACGTGACCATACTGATACCTGTCTCCAGAGCTCTGAACGCCATGCCAGGAGCACACACCCTGATGCTTTTTCAACTTTTATGCCTACTTCGTTGTTAATATTGATCATGTCTGATGCAATCCCAGACTCTTAGCACTGGTTTGGCTGGTCTCTTCCCTCCTGCTAATTACTCCATCTCCACTGACTCTTTCCCTGTCTCTCTCAATGCTACTTTCATCACTTCCTTGAACAACAACAACAAAAAAGCTGAGTTAGCTGGCTGCTGTCTCCTCTGCTTTTTGCAGCATCAAGCACCTTCTGTCCCTCCTCAAGTGACAGCAAAAGTACCCTTCTCTGATTCAGTGCCATCTTTTTATGCTTTCTCCTCTGGCTTCTCCAGTCATCTCTGGTAGGAAAACGAGTCAGCTCCACAAGAACCTCTGCTCCCTCGGTGTCAGGGTGCAGCTCCCCCTCTTTCCTCATTCAGCCTTCCCTGTCTGTGTCCTGCTGGCAGGAGACTCCATCCGACACTGGCTCAGCTGCTTACCAAAGTAGGTACCCAACCTCTGAACACCTGAGCAGGTGCTAGCACCAGCATCCAAACTGACATTATTACAGGCAAAAAGCTTACAACTATGTTTCTCTCTTAAGTAACCTGAATAGAGCTACTTCCCGCATGCTGCCCTGTCCTGACTTGACCCTGACCTTACAAACTGCTTTTATCATCAGTGCTTAAGGGGTTATGCTGTCTTTCGTCTCTTCAGTTGCTACCAACAGTCTGAAAGCTTCAACCAGGTTCATGTGACTAAGCTAAGGTAAACATCCATAAGTTCAAACACTTATCCTGCCTTTAAGGACACTTTTTATGTAACATCCTGGGGACAGAGGTGCTACTGAGCCACATCTGACCAGCAGTACAGCACAGACTTCTACTAATTGTCCAGTAGTGGTCACTAGCTGGTACTTCAGAGGCAAGCCTATTTTAACCTTGGCTGTTGAGCAATAAATTCTTATAAATTCTTCAGGGAGAATTTCTAATTAAGCATGACAGCTTTTGTTCTTTGGTAATACTGGCAAGATGACAAAGCCTTGTCAAATTGCAATAACCCCTGCATGTCTTATGCTGTGTACAGTTTACTTTGAAGCTCCAGAAAAGCAATGAGTAACTTCTTTGCACGGCCATTGGCCCTGCACAACTGCTGTGTTACAGCCCACACTCGTGAGGTGGAAAATGAGGGGAGGAAGTGAATTTGTCTAAATTAAAAAAAAAAAAAAAAATAGAGAGAAAAGAAAAAGAGGAAAATAATTTTTAATAATCTCTGTTAATAGCATTTTCACAGGCCTGCCCTGCCACTGGAACATATCTCTTCTCAGAGCAGATTCCCCACCTCTTTTAGCCAAATAGAAACTTGTGAATAGGCGATATCTTCTATCAAATCTTCACTTCCTCTTCAGACATCAAAGAGATATTGGGAGGTTGGTTAGGAAGGAGGGGAGAGAACCTTATTCTCCTGGGTTTCAGATAGTTCTTCAGCAAAATACTCTACACTGATGACTCTTTTCCTTTGCGTTAGCTGTGTATTTTTGTTTTGCTCTGTGTTTCCTTCCAAAAGTTCGAGATGTTTGCTTTTGGGATTACGTCTTTTATGACAATAACCAGGCTTCCAAATGCAGTCTGTCAAGCTTGCCAAGTTACTCGACACACAAGATGCCAGAGGAGTTTTGCTTCTCATATTGCCTGTAAGTAGATCAGCAATGTGGAAGCTTTGAGCTTTTCAAGGTCCTCAGCTCACCTGCTGTATTTTGCTCAGAAAAGGTGAGGTGCTGAAATACAGAAGAGGAGGAATTTTTTTGTCTTTCCTTTTTGTGGCTTTCCCATGGGGACAGCAGCACGGGCAACTCTTAAAAGGACGTCTTTGGGGGTGCAGGGAGTTACATGCCCTGGATGGATGAAGTCCCAGAAGGAAGCTAGGACTGCTTTTAACTGGGGCAAGAGTCAGTCTGGCCATATGGGAAAGGAAAGCCCAAATACTTGTGACTGCTAATTAAGGCTACACAGCTATGGGAATCAGGTTTTTACCAGGTTGTTTAGGTCCAGCTGTTGTGTGTTTGCATGATACCTATTACTTTCAGGGACAATGATTTTTTCTTCATTATTATTCTGAGAACTGTATGGTCTCCTTTCAGATTGTCTTTAAGTAATTCCTAGAAAAATATGTGTGTCCAAACTAGCTGGATGATCTGTTCATTGTGACTATTCCTGACATGCTTGTTACAGCAATAGAGCCCTGAAGATCAGCAAATAACACAGAAAAAAAATCTCCAAAAGGAAAGAAGCAACAAGACAGGCAAGATTTTAAACTCTCAAAAGTGAGAGCATGTTGGGGATTGTTTTGCTTGTTATCATTATGGTCTGCCCACGCTGGTGCTTTGAATTGTAGTGGCCCTGGTCCCTAAAGCCGCATTGTATGGCTTCTTCAGTCGTTACTCTTCTGTTGCTGGAGATGCCTTCCTGTAGCACTTTCTTATTGAGGCAGTGGATGCTTCTTGGCAAACATCCGTTCACCCCCTGCAAAAAATAAAGAGAATAAAGAACAAAACAAAACCTGACCAACACCTGTGATCTGTTAGAGAGAATGTCTTTAAATGCTTATGATGGTTTGCATGTTTGTGGGTTAACAAACCCACCCATAACACAAAAATAAACGGCAGTTGCCAATGGTGATTTCCTTTGTGTTGAATACAAGCTGATACAGGCACAGGCATGTTATAGATGCCTTGCTCATCTGACACACAGGTGACCCAGTTCACGTGTGATATTATGTGGGAAGTTATCCATCAGCGTGACTGCTGAACTGTGTGCTCGGCAGTCCGTGCTATGGCACTCTGCAACAGGTGTTGGCTGTAGCTGCGTTTGGAAGGATGTCAGGTCATGCTGAAGCTGGGGTTTAGCTCGTTTATTATAGGGACTTTTGTCAACTGCTACAGATCATTTCAGACTGCCTTGTGATTCTCAAGGGATGAGGTTGCAAATGTAGTTCATGAAAATTATATTAAACTGATCAAGCACAACGTGAAGCTTTAGCTAGAATGTCGTATGTATTGCATCTATGAACTCCACCCAGACATTAAAAGGAACTGACTTAGTGACTCATCTTTTCATGTATCATATCGTCCATCAGATAACAGCATTTTCAGAAGCACAGGAACAGGTCAGATTATTTTGATGTCTTCTGCAGCATGCAGCATAGATTTGCTTTCTCTTTTTCCCCCATCTCTTCCCTCCCTCCAACTCTCTCTCTGTGTCTCTCTCTTTCCCAATTTATCTGGATTAAACAAGTCTCTGATTATTCTTTATGCCACTGCAAATAAAGTCATTTTCAGAAACAGATGTCGAAAGAGCCCAGTGAAATAATCCTGGAGGCAGATGCAGTCTTCCATAAGCTGCCAAGTGCATGGTGCAATCAAAGTGATGAAACAAAATGGAACAGGCTGCAGAAAAAGTAATTAAATTATAGTTCCATTGTAGAAGCACATTTTAAAATTACTGAGATTCAGAGCCCATAATGCTGGTATTATAGTTGAAAGAATACTTGCCATGGGTCATGAGCATTTTTTTTAATGGTTATTAATCATGCTTGACTAGAAAGACATGTGTAACCTACAACAAGCAGTGGCTGTAGTTGTGCCAAAGGAAGCTTTTGTTCCCTGAAGAGAATTGTATCAAAGGCCAGTGTGTCCTATTATTACGTGTGCGATAGCAAAGTGCAGAATCTGAAACAGGGCTTTTCAGATTTCAATACAGAGTACTGGAGGGGAAAAAAGAAAACAAGTATTGTATCCTTTTGAATACTATATGACCTCCTTTTTCTCTTACAAAGTTAACTTACTTATTGACTAAATAATAGTAAAAAAATCTCTAAAACATCCCTCCTCTCCCTAACATAAATAAAGATAATGCCAGGGCTCTTATAAAAATGGAAAAGAGACAGAAAATGTACAAAGTCTTGGAAACTGGAGACTAAAAAGACCTTGTTAGTTCATTTGACTCTGTTCCCTTTCCGTTACAAAGTGAGTCTATAGAAGAGCAGATAGAAATTTTTCAATTTTTTTTTTTTTGTGATTGTCAATATCTAAATGTTCTGTGGGAATGTGTCGATTTCCTTATTAAAAAATTAAATGAAAGACTTTCATAAGGACTGTCCATACTGCCTTCGCAAGATTGTAAATTTGTGCCATTTTGGTTTTCCATTTCAAAGAGATATTTTTACTTTGAGATATATTATACATAACAGAATATAAAACCAGCAAGTTGAAGTCTGTACAAAAATTTAGCTGTAGAAAAATAACTTCTTTGGATTGACAAAAAATATTAAAACATACACAAACACACACTCACGCACTAAATTGTTTCAAAAATCGATGTTTCGGTCCAATTTGGAATGAAAGCAAACTTTGCAAGGTGGAATTTCCTATGAAATATGCACTCTGTGTCTAAATTCTGTTTAAAACCTGATCCGGCATTGCCAGTGCTAAGTGTCTCGGCTGACTTCAGTGTATTTCTTACATGGCTTCCAGGAAGCTTTATGCAACCTTTCTACATGGAAATGCTGGAGGCACTGCTGCTTCTGGAAAATGTCATTCAGCCTGAGAGATAATACCCCAAACAGGTTTTTGGAGCAGAAATTTAGCTTTAATTGCTTCCCTTTTTATGTAGTTAAGTCGCCCTTGCATCAGCCAACCACACTTGCAGCATCCTAGTTTCTCTCCTTTTTCCTATTTCCCTCCAATAACAGTAGCCTTTTTCGAATACTGCCTCATTTGTTACCAGCTAAGCTCCACCTCTGTCTTTGTATAATTTTCTCTGTTAGTAGGTTTTTCCAGTCTCCTCTCAATGAACTGCAGCTTTTTCTATTTTTTTCCTGTGGTTATGGAGTGTCCAGATCCAAATATGAAACAGGATATGGTTATGTGAACGTGATTGCTGCTTCTTCTCCTGCTCCAAAGTAGAAGTTTTCAACTTCTAATTTGCAGCCTTCTGTCAAGTCTTTTGTATCATTAGTGCCTTCAGGATTTGACTCGCTATTAAGAATTGGCTTTCCCTAGTTGTATCACCATACATTTCTTCACTGTGTTTCTTTTCAGGTTGTCATCTTCCTGCTCATATTTGAGCCCTTCCCCTTTATAATGCCTGCAGTCCTTCCAACTGAGTGTCATCTAAGGGTGTCATTAATGTGCTGCTAATGCCCTCTTCCAGTTATTGATGTAAATATTACCAAAACTTTAGCAATGCTTTTCTTTTATTTTTTAAATAATAACCTATTCCTCAGTACATCTCTGGAGTCTCTGCAATAAGTCAACAATTACCTTCTCTTGATCTTTACTTTTTTTCCTTCAAATAAGCAAATGGACCACTTTGTGATCCCAAGCCAAAGGTGGGAAGGTAAGGGCAGCATCAAATCCTTCACATTAACACAGGTCCTGTCCTGATTTTGTAAAGAACATAGGACTAAATTCCACATCCAGTTACGTGTGTGAAACTCCGTTAAAGGCAGTGGGGTTGCGTATGAGCAACAAAGCTACTGGAGCGGCTGGAAAAAAAAAATCGAGTGTACATCCTATGTCTGCTTAAAGCACCTTTTGTAGGGAGTTCCTCCAAACATGGGGGATTTTTTAGTGATTGTATTAGTTCTCTTCCAGAGCCCCCTCCTCTCGCTTTTCTCTCTTGTGATGCTCACTGTAAGCAGAGGAGAGCACATGGCGTGGCTGGCCGTGAGCTGCTGAGTGACCAGTGTGCATCTGCTGACCCACCTGCTGCCAGCCCCACTGGGAATTGTTCACTGCTGGGTTCAGACCAAAGCTTTTCCTGCTGTGGAACCACGACCTTGCGCCTCTGGTTAGGCTGTGGCTCCATGAAACTTGTGTGAACTTGAAACACCGGACATCCCTGTATCTCTTCAAAATGTTGAAACTGGCTGGGGAGCTTATATATACATATATATACATATATATACATATATATACATATATATAGGTAGGTAGGTATTTGTAAGGAAAGAGACTGAAAGATAGGCAAAAGGACAGATACTCCACGTAGCGCTGTTTCAGTCGAGTAGCTTTGTGAAGCAATTGAGTTGTTTATGCAAAAATAGGCTCTTTTCATTGTAAAGGTTGCACAAAAGTAACAAATGGATAGCTTTAGCACTGTTTTTTCCCAGTGCTAAAGCAAGATACAGTGATTCACTTTACAGCTGGCACTTTGAAGTCATTTATTTATATAAACTATTTGATTTTTTTTTTGCTTTTGAATACTTCATCAATTAGACTCACGTTTGTGTTTTAAATATTCTCCTCATAGAATCATAGAATCATTAAGGTTGGAAAAGACCTCTAAGGTCATCGAGTCCAACCGCCGACCCAACACCACCATGTCCACTAAACCATGTCCCTAAGTGCCGCTCTACACGTCTTTTAAATACTTCCAGGGATGGGGACTCAACCACTTCCCTGGGCAGCCTGTTCCAATGTTTAACCACTCTTTCAGTAAAGAAATCCTCGTTTAAATCAGTGACAAAAATATTGATTTAAGTGGCTTAAATCTTGGCATGTGTTTGGCTCTTTGAGTATTGACTGCCCATAAAAGAGTCATTTATTGTGGGCTGGTTGTCGGGGTTTTTGGTTGGGTTTTTTTGTTAAATCTAGTTTCAGATGAAGCTCTGGGAACTTACTGGGTTTTTTTACACACTGCATAGTCCTGGGTTTCACAGTGAAATTCTTATAATGCTATATGTTTTGACTAACCACCAGTGGTTGAGAACTTAAGTATTCGTCTTGTGAGCATGACTTTTGAAGGCAACAATTCCAGCCACCTGGCAGGACTTAGCAACACCCCTTTTTGTTTTTCCTTTTAGCCCTGTGAATGATGGAATTCTTTACAGCACTCAGCCATATTTGCAGCTGTTACAGCTGTGGTCCTGTTGGGCCAATTGCTCTCTTCTTTCTCAGACAATTCCCAATCCATCCTTGCCTCAAGCAAGGGTGGCATCCCAGAAGGGGGCCTGTGACTCACATTTCAGAGACTGGTACCAACCCCCTTCTGACAGAAGGATGGGAGCTCATCCTCTTCCATCCCTTAGATGCTGTATGTATTTCTTTTTTTTTTTTTTTTGATGAGTATTTATTTTATTTATCTAGGGAGGTTGAATGGATTTTCAAATCACAGCCTTGTAAATAACATAATTAAGGTGATTACAAAATGATATTTTTGCTTGTGTCAGATATTCAATTATATCAATATATAATATTTTTCTGTTTAATAAGGTGAAATGTATTATTATCATCAGCCTTTTTTGCCTAACCAACAACAGTGTTTTACACCAGACTGAGTGAAACAACTGACTGATATTTATCGAACCAGATATGTCTACAAAACATTTGATTTACAAATAGGTTGGACAAATACATATTCTAAGGCAGATGTCATTTCAACATTGATGGAATTATCAAAATACCAATTTATTTAAATATATATTTATTCTGTGCCCAGTGGGAATATACTTGATGGGTTAATGTTTCCCAGTAAAGAAGCTGCCATATTTCTGGAACTATTCTACTGGTTTGGGGCATTTTTTCCTTTGATCTACAGGAAGCTATCTGTACGCTTGTATGTACTGACAAAGAAAATTATAATTCTTCTTTATGGATGTGAGACTATTTTTGCTAAAGATAAAAAATTCATTTAAAAAATCATGCTATTCTCAATATTTACTTATTAGATTATGCCCTAGCAATCTTTTAACATTTGTCCACATCTATCATGTAAAAAATGTACCTTGCTTACTTTCCAGCATTTAACCATATTCTATGCATATATGCATACCATATTAAAATATATCTTTTCATATATTTATATAAATCTTGCTCACTTAAAATTTCCTGGAAATAGATCATGTGAACGATTTCTCTATTCTCTCAGAGATTTTAAAAAATGGAAAAAAGAACATCTATTTAAGCTTGACTCTCTTTTGTTTGGTGCAAGTACATTTATTTTTAAATCAACAAGCAAAGTTTGTTTGCCCCAGAACATTTTTAGTTGTTTTATTTGCTTTCAATAATATTGAGGTAAATTTACAATTGAAACATTATTTCAAAATAAAAGTATTTCATTGATGAAATGTCAAAGTCATGCATTTGACTTTTAAGGGGTAGAGATAATTTGACAAATATAACACACATTCACAATGTTTAGGTCATCGGAATCTAGGTTTTTTTCGGGAACAGGTATGGACTGAAAATCTTCTATTATATGGTAGGCCATTCTTGTAAGCACCTCCGTGCTGGAGAGACCACTCTCCTACTGTTGATGGTCTGTTCAATTTTTTCCCCACCTTCACTGTGACTTATATGTACATTTCTTTATTAGATTTATTATGTCAGACCATATGGAATGATTAATGCAAGTTAGTTGGAGTGTCTGTTTCTTAGTTGAACATAAGCAAGTAAAGCAAAATTTTTATTTAAAACTTGAGCAACATAAAAACAAACAAAGATTTGAGAAACACAGTGCTTAACATGAGGTTTTGGAGCCACAGGATCAAGTGGCAGGTAAAGCTGATTTTGTGCTCAAAGCTATGATTAGAAATTATTCTTTGGTAAATAGCTGGTCTACCATATGCATATACTGTCTTCCCTGATCTTGCAAACTGCCAGGTCCATGATTAAGCTTGCAGTTAATTGCATTGCGTGCCACTAGGAAAGGAAAGCAAGCACCTTCTGGTCTATCCTGAACTCGTCATTGAATCCTCCTGGAGAATACTTGTACAGAATAATATATGGTAGGCTGCCACAACCTTCTTTTTTGTGGAGGCGGTTATGTTTCATTAGTGTAACAGGGCAGCTTCCATCTACAAGAGCTTTTAGCTGCCTGGCTTTTTCACATATGTGGAAGAGCTATTTGGCTAGTGGATCTGTACAAAGTATTGACATGCACACTTTGGTGCTTTTTTTTAGTTCATGGGTTCATGGCAAACTGTAAAGATGCTCTCTGCATTCCTGCCAAGTTAATTCTTTCTGGAATAATTACAGAAAGGGAAAAAAAAAAGACTTAGAAAGATGGAAGATATCATTGGCAAAAGAGTCACTGTGTTTTCCATAGCCTGGAAATTACTTCCCCCAGGATCCCAGATCTGTTTGACATTTGCTGAAGGCCATTATACAGCTTTTCTAGATTTCCTGAGACGTGATTTCCAGGCATTTGATAGCATGTTAACTGTTTGACATGTGATGTTTTCTGAAGGGATAACTTTCTATATTTTGGCAAATGTGTAGCTGTCTATTCACGCACAGCATAATATTTTGATATTAATTTATATTAGATAAGTAATTCATCATTGAATGTTGATATTAGGAAATGGTTTTGTGAACAATGAGACAATAGTTTTTATTGTGCTTCTGTGAGTTTTCTTCCCGCAATAAAATCACGATGCCATATTGTTTACTCAAAAGGCTTTACAGAAAATGTTATAAGTAGAAGAGTCAATAAATATGTTGCTGTTCATTTCCTTTAATAAAACAAAAAGGGAACAACCACAGCCATTGGCTGAAGCATATGCTTTTTGATCAGCGTGAGGAAAAGTGGTCCATTTAAAGTATGGGGCTCATATACATCAAGTTCAGCAGCTAAACATCCATCTGTTGAGAATAGAAAAAATAAGTCTCTAATCTTTTGCTGGTCGCTTCAAAAATTATTTGACATCTAGTGATCTTCAGCAAATGAGATGTAACTATGTTAGTCATACAGGGTAAGGGTATTTCTCGTTTGGGGGAGAACGCAAAGACAGCTTCTTCTATAGATAGAACAGGTCCGTCCTCTGACAAAATAGCGTTAAACATATCCCTCAAGGAAAAACTAGTACTGTTTTACATGCTTCATAAAATTACATTTGAAAGGCAGCACTCCTGGAGTCCTGCCAGTTTTTATGCTTGCTATTGCCTTTAAAAGTTTTTTCTGCTATTTTTTCAATCTGTTATTTCCTTATCAGTTTCACATCTGAATCATCTGAACCAACCTGATCTCCTTCTATGACCAGGTGACCCGCCTAGTGGATGAGGGAAAGGCTGTGGATGTGGTCTACCTGGACTTCAGCAAGGCCTTTGACACCGTCTCCCACAGCATTCTCCTCGAGAAGCTGGCGGCTCACGGCTTAGACAGGTGGACTCTGCACTGGGTCAAAAACTGGCTGGATGGCCGGGCCCAGAGAGTTGTGGTGAATGGAGTTACATCCAGTTGGCGGCCGGTCACGAGCGGTGTTCCCCAGGGCTCAGTTGCGGGGCCGGTCTTGTTTAATATCTTTATTGATGATCTGGATGAGGGGATTGAGTGCACCCTCAGTAAGTTTGCAGACGACACCAAGTTGGGTGGGAGTGTTGATCTGCTCGAGGGTAGGAAGGCTCTGCAGAGGGACCTGGACAGGCTGGATCGATGGGCCCAGGCCAACTGTATGAGGTTCAACAAGGACAAGTGCCGGGTCCTGCACTTTGGCCACAACAACCCCATACAGCGCTACAGGCTTGGGGAAGAGTGGCTGGAAAGCTGCCCAGCAGAGAAGGACCTGGGGGTGTTGGTCGACAGCCGGCTGAACATGAGCCGGCAGTGTGCCCAGGCGGCCAAGAAGGCCAATGGCATCCTGGCCTGTATCAGACATAGTGTGGCCAGCAGGAGTAGGGAAGTGATCGTGCCCCTGTACTCGGCCCTGGTGAGGCCGCACCTCGAATACTGTGTTCAGTTTTGGGCCCCTCACTACAAGAAGGACGTTGAGGTGCTGGAGCGTGTCCAGAGAAGGGCAACGAGGCTGGTGAGGGGTCTGGAGAACAAGTCTTCTGAGGAGCGGCTGAGGGAACTGGGGTTGTTCAGCCTGGAGAAAAGGAGGCTGAGGGGAGACCTCATCGCTCTCTACAACTACCTGAAAGGAGGTTGTAGCGAGGTGGGTGTTGGTCTCTTCTCCCAAGTAACTAGTGACAGGACGAGAGGAAATGGCCTCAAGTTGCGCCAGGGGAGGTTTAGATTGGATGTGAGGAAAAATTTCTTTACTGAAAGAGTGGTTAAACATTGGAACAGGCTGCCCAGGGAAGTGGTTGAGTCCCCATCCCTGGAGGTATTTAAAAGACGAGTAGATGAGGCACTTAGGGACATGGTTTAGTGGGCCTGGTGGTGTTGGGTTAACGGTTGGACTCGATGATCTTAGAGGTCTTTTCCAACCTCAATGATTCTATGATTCTATGATTCTATCTTTGGCAAACCTGCTACTTCCAGATATCTGTAGTAACCACAGAGCTTAGCATATCAGAGATACAGAGATTTGTACAATAGTTAGTAAAAGGAGCACATGGCTTGCTAAGATGTGTAACTGTCTTTTGTTGGTAGCTGTTAACTGGTGCAATAACGTGCTGCTCTTTAATCCCCTTTGACTTTTGAGCTAATATTTTACCACTCTTTGTAAAACAGGTATTTTGTATATCTGTTTGTATACTCAATTGCTTTCAGTGGCCCATATTCAGCTTACTTTCCTATTAGTTAATTGTTATTTAGATGTCTTTGAGCATGTGATTTATGAATTTCCTGAAACCTTGTTCTCTCTTTTTAGTGAAAAAACATTTTACCAACTGATGCCCCCTTCCCCCCTCCCCCCCCCCCCCCCCCCTTTTTGTTCTGCTAACACAAAGAATTAATTTTCTTATTTCTGGATTTTTGGACCCATCCCAACTATCAGCTTACTCAAAATGGGCCATGATATGACGATTTAATGGAGCCAGGTTCTGCAGATATTGTTCACTTCATTAAAGAGTTAGAGATTAACATTAAAACTATTTTGGGATATAAATGATAAGAATGTGAATAAAATGTATAATCTCATTCCTTTATGTACAGTCCTCTCTAGTAATTTGGGAGATAGAACTGGTAAAGCAGAAAGGTTAATACTGCACCTGCTTCCCTAGCTATTGTTCGTTAACCAGATTCTCCTGGAGAGGCTTCTGTATAAAACTGGAGTGCCTCAAAGCGTGATTTCTCCTTTTCCAAATAGTTATTATTGGGAGGGAAATCCTTTAAAGAGTTGTCATTGTTATTACTGTTATGTTATTGTGGGCATCCTGTGAGCCTTTTGTTCTTAGTAACCTCGCAACGACATGGTTTAGTAGCAGTAGATATCTTCATCCTTCAGTTGACACATAAACTGAAGAAGTGTATGTTTAGCAAATGTCCAGTCTTCTTTTGCTTCAGCTGAGACCATAAATAGCTGCTGATCATTATCACTTTTCACCATTTCTGAAAAGAAACAAAATAATACAACTGGAGCTGGTTTTGCTTTTGATTTCACTTTGGGTCGTGGGGTCTTTTTTTAACTTCTGCCAGTGTTTTTCTGTATAATTACACTGTTTAGTCCTTTGACATCCAGAGATGTTACTTTCAAGTGAAAAGCCATAGATAATAACTGCTTAGCTTATCAAAGAACTTGAAAGCAAAGTGGTTATTTCTGCATTTGATAGCAAGAACCTTTCTGTGGCAGACAGCTTATTTTTAATTTTAAACCTTATATATATGGCTGAATGTGTTGTTTTCTATTGATAATGTCATCAATTCTTGTCCTGTAGTAATTTTCTTACGTTCCTTTCAATCTCCTTCTCCTTTTCTACATTCCCTCCAGTTTAAATGAAAGACTAAAATCATGTAAGTAGCATAAATCTGTCCCTGAAGAACGCTGCTCTTCTGAAAGCACAGGTCCTTTCTTCTCATTATGATCCCTGGCCATGTGCTGCTTCTAGTTCCCGGGAGGTCTCCATCCACCTGGGAGGCTTCTGATCAAGAGGACTTAGCTACAGCCTTTTCATGGCTTCCCATGTTTCAGTTCTCTCCAGTTTTCTTTATTGACTCTCTCTTTTTCTTTTTTTTTTAACAACACTTTTTTTTTAAGAGTTCTTGCTAAATAAACCAAACTCTGAACTATTCCTTCATAACGTCAGTGTGTTACTGTCCAACTTCCAGTTCTTCATAACTCATGATAATGCTCTTTGTTTTTCTTCAGGTTACTCCACTCATGTCTTAGTCTCCTTGTTCAGCCCCTGTATTTTCCTGCCCCCATCCCTATAGCTTGATCAGCTGCTTAGCTACTCCTCCTTTGGGATGTTTCCATATATTATGGAAATGACAGATTTACTGTGAGAGACTGGATGCTCTTATGTTTCCCTTATTGAAGATTTTTTTTTCGAAACCTACAGATACATGGGAACTAGATGACTGAGTTTAAGTGTCCTCATTTAAATTAGACATGGCTTCTGCTGAATGTCACTATAATTTCCCCCATTCTTTTTTCTTTGTTATATTTTTTTTTTTTCTTCCAGTGGAACAACTGGAATTTGTTCTTTTTAATTTTATCTGTCGATTCTTCCTTGCTTTCTTCATAATTACATCTTTCTGTTGATGGTGATGAAGCACCATAATGAGGTTCGAGTCCCTTTTGAGGCTCAAGCACAGGCAATGCTGTGCTGGGTGCTCTGACCAGTTTCATCTTTCCTGACAGGTTCAGATTTAACAACCGTACGGTCAAGTTTTCACATACCAGAGCAGGCTTCCTCCTTGAATGTTTTCAGGCAGTTCTTACTTCCACATTGATTCTTCTCACATTATTCTCTGTATCAGCCATCTGAATCTTCATGTCTCTCTTTCTCCCTGTCTTTCTCCTTCTCTCCCCTCTGCATCTTTCCTTTCCAGCGTGCCACTGTGACTGTGCAGCTCTGTCCCATTTCACCCTGTACACACCATCTCTTTCTCTCCCTCCCCCCTCTCATTCCTCTGGATCTTCCAGATGAGTAGCTTTCTTGGCAGATTCGTGGATGTCAAATAATTTATTGTGGCTTTAAACTCAAAGATCAATTGCCTGATGTCTACCTTGGTACTATGTTGATTTTATTCATCTTTGGCATCCCTGCCTGCTGTGGAGTCAAAGGCTTTCTTATCCTGCATGCCTGAAGTGGTAACCTTAGAGATTTAAAACATATATATATATTTCTTTTTCAGCACTGTGCAGCCATATTCTTTGCAATGGTCAGCTTATTTTCTTGGGAGGGAATTAGTAGGCTGGAAGGAAGAAAGAGGGTCATGAGATTGACTTTTCATGTCTCAGGCTTCAGGCAGCCATCTCACACTACCCCCTTGGCCACGTGGATTCCTACCCTCCGGGGGGGGGGGGGGGGGAGGGGGGAGGGGGGGGGTTGTGTCACTGCCCTTTGGCTATATAATTCATCTAGTAGCTTTTATTAATTCAGTGAAATCCTTGAGGAGCGGTGGTGTTCTTTCTAGTAATCTGATGAACACGTGGCTTAGCTGCTTGTTGTTTTAGTTATTTAATCTACTAACAATTATAGAAAAACCACGTTAGAAAATTGATGGTTCTTATGTAGTGAATAGTGAGCATATAGGACATGCCATTTTATGCCAACTTGGGATAGCTAATACTGAAAATATGTAGAAACACGTAATTGCAGAAAAAAGAATTTGCGTAAGACTACATGTCCATTTTATTGGAGTTTTCAAAAGGCTTTTTTTTTTTTAATGCATTTGGATGCTTTTTTCTACCAAAAGAGAAATTTTCACTTTTTACATGATAAAGAGCAGTGGAAATGTCCTCAAAAGTTCATGCTCAGCCCCACAGGAGGCAAAGATCTGCTGTTTGCTGGAAACTATCTGATGTGATCTACTGTCCTTTGTTCCCTGGGCATGATTTTTTCTGGAGCTGCAGAGCCCTGGATGTTGGATTTTGTGCATTCTTGTCCAGAGTCCCAAGGTCAGAAGGAGGATGTTATCCAGCCATCCTTCTGTTGCTGCCAGCTCTCTGCCGAAGGCAGGGTAAAGTGCATAAACACTCACTGTTAACATTCAGCCATGCCGTCGACAGTAGCTGCCTGCACGATACTCTCTGCTCACCTATGGAGTCCCCTGACTTTCCTCTGGCATCAGGAAAAGTGTGACACGTTGATTTTTTTCATAGTCTGAGACTCAACTCTCCCAGCCCCCAGAGTAGCCATGGGACCTCGTCACACACAGCTTGAGAAAGGAAAGCCTTACGTATTTAGCCTTCTGTTTGCTCACACAGAGAGGCACGCATAAGCCAGGAACATAGTAAAAATGCTGATTTTGCAAAGGAGAGGGAAATTATTTTACTGATTAAATATTCATTATGTGCTCATATATTACAGCAGTAGGTTTATAAATACATGGATGTATTGCTGGCTGGTAGGAGGCTTTGTAGAGGAAACCATTCTCTTCCTTGTGCCATGATCTGACATCTCCATGCACGCAGAGATCTAGACCAGCACGTGTTTACGATGATGTCCGTGGAAAAATTTGCTTTAATTATTTAAAAATTATAAAGTACAACAATGCATTTTATTTTAATCTGTCTTTAAAACTGAAATAATCAGGTAATTAACAGTCCTGTAGGTTTACTTTATAAAGCTGTAAATGTTTTACCAGAATACTTGGACTCTTAGGACGACTGGGGCAGTTGTAAATGACCTGGCATCGTAAAAACTCTTCTCTCTTCATGGTATATGTATAGGTTTCACATATTCTTCCTTATCATGTGAGGATGCCTTTTTTAATTCATTCCCTTTGTATCTCACAGAGTTGCCTAACTCCTTGCAGGCACACACGCTCTCAGCCCTCCCCCAGACATCTGTTCTGCTTCTCAGTACCAGGTGCCAGAGTTTGAGCTTGTTGGGAGGAGGGGCAAAGACAAAATCCTCCAAAAAAATTAGATTGCAGTGATGGAGGTTGGTTTGTTGTCTGGGAACAGGCTTTTCTTCAAAATTTTTCCCAAAGTGAGCATACTGCTGTAGCATCACAGCAGTAAAAGGCCATGGCAACTGTAAACCTGTATCTGGTCGGGGATTATTTTTCCCACGTGGGAATACATTTCATTAGAAACATAGCTGTACCTTCATCACTAAATTTTGGTCTACAGGTCTTAAATACTTTGCTTCTACTTGAAACACATCCATTATGTGAAATCTTCCAAGCATGTCCCAGAGATCTCAGATGGCCAGTATTGCTCCCATAAAGTCCAGAATGCAGAGATGTATTCTACTCTTTATGTACCAAAGTGCTCCTGTTTGGTTTTGGGTTGTTGTTTTGTTTTTTTTTTTTTTTTTGACAGAGCTGAGCAGAAAATGCTTGGGCTGTCAGAGCCAGAGCATTTCTCTCAGCAAGCGGCAAGGAGCAGGTGAGCACCATGGGACCATTCCCTTCCTTAGTCTGGGAACAACCACAGTCTCCTCCTCTGCTCCTCCCTCTGCAGTTGTCAGAAGGGACTGTCATGGTCACCCACTTGCAGATTTTACTGTGAGTCCTGGTCTAACCTTAAAGAAGCAGAACACAGCCCGATACCTTTCTCTGTCATTTGCTACTGGCTGCCCTGGGACATTTTCCTCTCACCCTTTTGCACACATGGTGCATCAGAGGCATGGCCAGGCTGCTTCTGTTTTCTGCCTTCTCACCCAGGCACCTTGCTTCTCTTCTGCTTTTCGCCATCTGGATAGGTGATATGTAGTGTAAGCGATAAGCCTAGAAATGTAGAATAAATGGGATTTATTTCAGTGGCTGTGGTCTGGGTGGTAGAGCATATGGTATGAAATACACTGAATCCGTGCTGGGTTAGGGAAAATCAGCCCTGGCAATGGAGCAGGTAGGCGGGAGCTGCTCTGTGGTAGCGATTAATGAATTTGCTTTTAGGAAGGAGGAGTTTAAATTGCTCTTTCTCCCTCTTTCTTTTCACCCCTCCTCAAGCATGTCTGCCTCTTATTCTTGCAGTCACCAAAGGCACAGAAGCTCTCTGTGGTCCTAAGTACTCCTGCAGAGACTTGAGAGAAAACTCTGTATCTTCCAGTGTATTTCCCAGTGGCAAAAACATCAGGAGTGGCTTGGCCGCTCGCAGGCTCAGGCTGAAGCGAGAAGCATCAGCCATCAGAGGAGTGACTTTCTGGGATGGTCTTCAGATAATACACAGAGGGCAAAATGTGTAACAAGGGGAAATAACGGTCTGCTGATTAAAACCACGTAAAGTGGAGCACTTTTTCCCACACTAATAATTAACCTGTGAGACCAGAACTTTTGGAGACCAGATGTATGGATTCAAGAAGGGATTAGACAAATTCATGGAGGTGTGGTCTACCAATGGCTATTGAAAATACTGGTCTGGATGCAGTCTCCCAGAAGATCCTGAATCGCTGAATGCTGGCAGCTCAGCAAGGCTATCAGGGATGACTCCATACATGTTTCTTGTGCTCTTTCTTTAAGCCTAGCTGTTGACTTCTCTCACACATAACACGCTCAACTAAGATGGGCTTTACTTTGGTCTAGTATGTCAGCGCTTAGTGGCTCTTAAGATGGAGCTTAAACAGTTGATGAAACAGTCTGCATGATACTACCTCCAGCATTTTTAGGGGAATGATCTCGTAGGTCTCTCCAGTAGTTTGACCCCATATCTGAGCAGTCTCCGAAAGGGAACAATAGCCTGCCACCCTGGTGAGACACTGCTGTACGCTCTGAGCCACAAAATGGTTGTCCCTAGGGGTGCTCATTAGCCAGTGCCCAAGCTAGCCAAATTTTTGGCTATTCCAAATAGCATTCCAAGATGCGAAGCTAATAGGGTTGTCATTAATAAAAGATGGTTACTGAGAGGCGTGATGTCTGTTTAAGGGTTTTATGCTCTAGAAGATAGGCCTGAAAAGGACAAAAACGAATAAGGAGTCTCTAAGCCTTTTCTACTATAGAATTTGCCTACCTTTGGTAATATTCCTTCCTGCTCCCATTGTTTTTTGTACTGATAAATGTCCTTGCATTAATAAACTCATAATGCATCTTGTTTATCCCTTCAAAGCCAGCCCTTGCAGCTTTCATTAGCATTTTAGGATATTTATGGCTTTGTAAATGACTGAAAATCTGCAATTTGTCATTAGGAATTAAGAAAAAACTTCCTTCTACTTAGGGCTGAAGCTCAGCTTTGGCCTTTGAGGGACTGAGCCACCTCTGGGCCTGGTAGACGAAAACAAAGTCAGACAGTGCCCAGATTTACAGCAGCAAGTGGCTCTTAGTTACTCAGATGTCTTTGATAATGTGTCATCTGCTGTTGCTGGCAAGGATCAGTGTTTAGGCTCAGAATTAATTTCTCTCTAGCTGGAGAGAAAACAAAAATATCTCTTCTGCAAGAGCAAAAAAAAAAAAAAAGAGAAAGGTAGTAACAGGGAGAGAAATTAAAACAGCACCAGGCACATGTAAAAATGCATATATATATTGCATATACACATATATACACACATTGCATATAACAGAGAGAAAGTGGTAGTCAGAAGAAAGCATTGTATTTCACTCTGTTGTGCTCTGTACTTTCAGCTTCAAAATACAGGAAGTTAAAAGAATTTTTAAGGTTTCAAAAGGGAGTTTATCTTGTAATTGGTGAAGGGCTAAAGAGTTGGTTGGGGAGGGATAATAATCAAAGGAGCCTTTTCAGCACTAAACTGTAGTCCAGAGAATCAAAGGGAGGAATGTTAATTGGTTTGTACAACGTGATATTCTCAGTTCAGAGTAGCTTCAGCCACTCAATGGTACTTTTCTTTTTCTCTCTCTGTCTTCGTAGGTTGATTAAGTGAATAGAAAAAAAAAAAAAAAGAAAAACGAAGCTGCTTTCAAGTATTGAAGATACAAGGCCAGGATGAACACGAAGGACACAAAAGTGACTGAAGGAGGTCTCAATGTCACGCTTACCATACGCCTTCTCATGCATGGCAAGGTGAAGCATTTACTGTTGCCACAGCAGCTGCCTGTGTATTGAGCGAGTGTGTGCAGTTACCATCAGAGCCTGACAGTGGCATTGGCAGAGGGTCTGCTCCTTCTCCTTCAACTTGAGTCAAAAGCACCATTGCCATGACCGAAAAATCACCCCCCTGCCTTTCAAGGCATCATACTTAAGTTTGCACTGCAGCCCGAGTTCATTGGATCAAACCCTGCCTGTAACGAACCCTTTTTGAGCAGATCCATCGGCAAAAAAAGAGTTCTTCCACTGATAGTTAGCCAAATTAGGCAGACCCTTGCATAAGGCTGACCTGCTTATCGCTCGCCTTCCTCATCATTTGCTGGATTTTGCAGGGTTTTTTAAGATGCCAGAACATTGACTTGTGTGAAAGAATTGCCACAGAATTACTGTCTGTTTCTGTTGAATGCAAATGGCATAGTTCTTCATTATTCTGATGTAGCATCTTATTAGAGTGAACCTCCTGATATACCAAGCATTCGTCCAGGTCCCCTGCGGGTTTGTTTTGGAAGGTTGACTGTCATTTAGTTTCTGTCCAGCGTGGCACTTAAGCATGCAGATAAGTGTGAAATCTGTGCCATAGACAAAGAGCCAATTCAGTATTGTCAGACTTAACAGTCTGAGAGCCCTTTATTTCACATTGCCAGATCACAAAATGGGCTTTTAATTAAAAAACACCTTTCATAGGTAGGTTTGTATTATTTGCATCAGGCAACACCAGGCATTTTTAGGCTTAATGAATGAATGTTATATAAAGGAGATGGTTTTGGCTCTTTCTTAAAAAAAGAACAGTGAATATATGTATAATTTTGGAGATCAGATTTGTATATATAAATCTAAAATGTATTTTTACTCATAGAATTTAATTACTAAAAATACATGTACATTTTAAAACAGTGCATGCTTTCAAACTATGGCATGAACACATGTGTGATATACCCATAGCACAAATAAGAGGCTAAGGTATCTCCCTCTGTATTTTACTTACGGAGCTGCTATGAAGTATGAGGGGGTACAGTTTAAGTCTGCAAATTAAAAAACTCAGAGGCTAGGTTATGTCAGATCAAATTATGTATTTTCTCAGAAATGATCCAACCATTTTGTTTGACTTTTTTTTTCCCCCTGAAATATTCAGCTTCAGGCAGGCATCTGGTGTGTAAAATGTGCATCTTAAATAGGGATCTGTCAAACAAATTTAATAATAGTCTCTCTTACCAAACCCACCTAAAAACTGTGTGCATGTCTGCTCTCAAAATTAGGTCTTAGGGGTTGATTCTACCGGGTTCTGGTCCCAATCCAGAAAAGCATTTGAACACATCCTTATCCTGGTGGGTATAAGTAGCCCTACTGGTTTCAGTCAAATTTCCATGTGCTTAGCTGTGCTTTGCTCTGCTTCTTTCAGAGTCATGCCATCAAAGCAAAAATCAAACATTTGTCATTTTCAGGACATTTTAGTTAAACTGTGGGCTAGGGTTTTTTTGAAACAAAAGATATAGTAATCAGAAATGAAATTAGAAAAAGCTAATTTTCTGTGTTAAACATCAATGACTGTGTGTGCAGCCACTTTTAACAGTAACGGATGTTATGTGTCCAATCTTCAATGCATATGTAGCCCCAAGGGTCTAAATTAAACCCATAAAAGCTACAAAGTTCAAATTTTAAGTGGGAGTATACCGTGCATCCTCAGTTAACAAGGCACGATGGGTATACTGTTAACTCCACTATGCTCTAATCATGTATTCTATTGTGCCTAAGTATTGCAAAGAGTACATTAAATCAGAATTTATTTTGGTGATAAAAGTCAGACCCTTATGGTTTCTTTGATGTCATTTCTGTGATTTAGAAATGCTAATATAGAGGAATGAAGGATGTCTGAGTCAATATGAACTCAGTGTGAGAAGGTCACTCTGAAAGCTGTATTTGCCTCTGAAAAAGAAGAAATATGTTTCTAGGCTCTTCCTTAAGATTTGTTGTGGTAATGACATCGGTGGAAATTGCTGATCTCTAATTAGTATTTCTAGACAAAACAATTAACTGAAGCAGAGCTTGGGCTGTAAATAACTGCTCATAACTTGAAAGAGAAGAGGGGAATTAAAAGGTTGCTTTAAAAAAAACAGTAGCAAACTGGATTGAGTTAAATAATTTTAAAGTAAGATTATTTTAAAGTTATTTATTTATTAGCGTGTTTCATGGAAATACGAGGGTCTGTCCCCACTAACCTTAACTCTGCCTCTAAACCTCTATTACCAGTGTACCTTTGCAAAGGGAAGGTCTATGTGCTTTGTGATATTTGCATTCATTTTGATTGAAAGTCCATAACTTGTGCTACTATGCTTAGTTATCTCGTCTGTAAATCCTGCAGACTTAGGAAATTTTCAGCATGTACTTTTCATGTGATTTGTATAGGGGCTTTAAGTCAAGGATGGACATCTTAATTATGCAATTAAGCTAAATTCTGTACCCGCAGACAGAAAAATTAGGATTTGTATGAATGAACAGACCTGTGCGAGAGGGTAGGGAATAAAAGAACATCTTTAACAGCAACAAAAAAAGCAGGTAGCTAAAATCAAAGACAACATTAGTGTCTGGTGAAAGGAAAACAGATGGGAACAGTCCTGAGCTCCACGAGAACCCAGGGCCAGTGCATCCCCGCAGGTAGAACACCTCTCATCAGCTTCTTTGCTTTTTCTTTCTTCAGGGACAGAAGCGGCTGTAGGTCCAGCTGAGCTCCTGCAGGGCTTTGTGCAGCCTCATACTGAAGAGGCTGGGATGGCCGCTTGAAGGACCAGCTCAGCCGCTCCTCTGCAATGTAGCAAGATTTGGGAGCAGATGGCTGGCAATGAGGCAAGGCACAGCCTTGATTTTCTTAGGGCAGAAAATGTGATGTTAAGGGCGGGCAACAATTTTTTTATCTGTGGAAGCAGTAAGAAGGCTTGTGCGGACCCAGAAAAAGCTAACCACGGTGAGGTATAAACCTCAGGGTAAATGTTTCCAGGGCCTGACATGAAAGGTGTCCTCCTGAGCCAGGACTTCAGAGGGTGTGTGATCGTGTAAGATGAAAGGCCTAATTTTCATCTTGCACCATGTTACGTCAGTAAAAAAGTTATGATAGTGTGACAGCCCTGAAGAGAAACCAGGAGCAATACAAAACATTTCTCATACTTTCTTGCAGTGAATTAGAGGGCAGGTGTTAGGGAGTACACTACAAGGGCGGTGCTCAGATGTTCTTCACATCCACAGAGAATCAACTGTCTCTATTTGCAGGGAATTTTAAAAGCGAAATTAGGAAAAACTTCTTATGCAGACGTGTGAGGAGGGGAGGAGGCTGCCCGGGCATGCTGCAGCATCCATCACTGGAGGTTTTTAAGGACAAGTTAGACATAAATGAATACATCCCATATAGATGCCATGGCCCTGCAGCCTCTGCTGCCCGGGACCTTTTTGACCGAGTTACCTGAATGCTTCTCTGAAGAGGGCAGGAACTGAAGACCCTTTTGAAGCGTGTGCAGGAGTTGGATATATAGAGTATATTAAATAATGCAGAGATGCATTTTCATCTTTTATTAATGAGAAAGATGAACCACATTAAGGCATAGAGCTGTTTCATGCATTTCAGTAGAGAAGAACAGGGAATACAAGCTGGGGCTGTTTGCGTTGCCCTACTTGTGTATTTGCCATCTAATCCCTGCTGTTTCTTGAAGTAAAATAAGTAAAATCACTGTGTAGGGCAGAGATGTGAATGGGTACGGACATTTTATTACCTTTGTCTGCTTTAAAAGTAGAATTTCTAGGTAGGATTAGAATATTGCGGTGATTGCAAGATTTCTGCTTCCAGCAAAGGCAAAAATGGCAGCATTTACCCAGATCAGATCAAATTTTTGAAGGGCTTATGGAACACAAATTGAGTGCGTGTGTACTCGTGGGTAAACAGTCCCCAGCTATCAGAGCCCTCTCTAAGGAGAGGCAGAGCTCAGGCTCCGAAAGAAACATACCTTTCGCTTTTTCTTACTTTTTTAGGTTTTGTCAAAATCAAGCTTCTTCTGGCTATCCGCATGTTATAGGGTCTTTGATGGAGCTCGATGTTTCTCTCTTATCATTCCTTGCTCACCTTTTGCTGAGTTTTTTATTCCCATTACTTGTGGCTGGTTTTTTTTTTCTTGCTTACTACCACAGGTAATGAGGTTGGAAGATTGTGGAAAATCGTAGCCTTGCCCACAGGTCTCTGCCAACAGATCTTAGTACTTGACATCTGTAATGCTCTTGTTCCAGTTTTGATCAGTTCATACCCAAAAAGAAATAACTCTTGAAAAAGCACCTACTTTGACTGTACTGGGTAATGATTGCATGATTTTGGACTGGTTTGGATTTGTACACAGCCAGTGTTAACAGGCTGATTAAGACCCTAGAGACTCACCATTAAAGGTTAATTTTAAATGTGGATGGTAAAGAGACTGTGCTGGTAGAAAGATATTAAATTTCAGGAAAGCAGCTTAATAGAGATTTAAAAGTTGGGTCCATGAGGTGGAACAAGAGAAAATATTCAAATGTGCCAGCACGGAAAGGAGAGCAGGGTCACAAATCCACTTTGGTCTCCATCTCGTAGTGGTGGTGCAGGAGTCTCTGCTTCCTCCTTCCAGTACAAACCTGCAGAAGGAAAAATGCATCATTTCCAAATGCACTGAGTGAAGGTGTACATCGAGGAAACCATATTGGGTGCAGTGAAGTCTGCAAGAAACCAAAGTAGAATTTACTAAATATTGAGTCTGAGGAACCTTTCAGAGAAAGGGGAAGGAGTTCAGAAATAGAAAACGAAATGGATTAATAAAGTCAGATGGTTAGGAAGATCAAGGAAATAATTTGCAGGTAGAATGAAGGAGGGAAGGGAAAAGTGGCAGGGAAGTAGGACTCTTGCCAAATACTCAGAGGTGTAAATTGGAGAGTTGAGGCAATTAACTGGAGAAGGTAATTTAGAAGATACGTGTTCAGTGAGAGAAGGAAATCTGGAAAGCATAAAAGACTGAAAGGCATCAGATGTGGCAGTGTCTAGAGAGTCGCACATTTGGGATATGCTGGGTTGGAGACAAAAGCTGTTGCAGCAAAAGCATATGCAATTTTGGATGTATAGCGTTGGTGCATCGCGGGGCAAAGAGATGGTAATTACCTTACCGTTCTTCCGGCAAAATCACACCTGCGGTTCTGTGCTCAGCAGCAGGCGTCACCTGTGTGAGTGATGTTGAAGACTGAGCAGAGTGGGAATTCACAGAAAAATAACAAAGTTTTAGGAGGCTGAGGAGATTGTGTCTAGCTTTCTTCAGACATTCTCATAAATACCTGGAGAGAATAAATACGAGTGTAATGGGGTGTTGTTATTTTGAACAATACAAGTGCTTGTGACTGGAAATAACGGGATGAAAAATATTTTTGAAAATAAATCCTAATAAGGGAATCCCAAGAGAAATTCCTGGTATTGGGATTTTTATGAGGTTCTGGAAGCCTCCCAAGCAGATTTTAAACATGTCTGGGGAAGAGCAGCACATGTACTATGTAGAATGTATAATCTGCATTGATGGAGGAAAGAGATGATGACTGAGTGGAGCTTTTCCTTCCCTGATACCATTTGCTCAATGATATGCTTCTCATAGTTTCAGCAGTAGTGAATTAGAAAAATGTACCTGCAGTCAAATGTTCAGGTTTGGACAAAACCCTATGAGTGCCTTGATGTTTAGGCAATAAACTACCAGTACTTACAGCTTAATTTTAGATGCCCTGAGGAACTCTGTCTCCCAGTGGTTTCAGCAGGATCAGTGGGTGCCTTGTGGCACTGGAAGGACTGGTTACAGCGGACTTGCGTCCAGCTTCAGCGGTGACTTTTAGACATGTTGGTGATTGTTTTGTGATGCTATATATAAAATTTTTTACAAGAAAAAGAAAAAAAATGTAGACTCATTAAAGTGATTGCTTACACTTAACAGCTCAAATATAGACAGAATAAAATCATGGAGAAAATTGCCATTTTCATCAGTATAGATAATATAGTTTTAGCACCAGGGATTTCTTTTAGTGGCCACTTTTTTGTGCCTGCTTAATTGCCCCCTGAAAGATTGTAAAGCAAGCACAGGAATAATTTTTCCCCACCTGTAAAGTAATGCTCTTTTCCTTCCCTGTTCTTTTCTTTTATTTTTTACTTATTAAATTATAGCATACAACAAAGTAGCTTTAAGAATCACCTTTTCAGTAATTTAATCCAAGCCATAAAATGCCAACCAAGCCACTGTTTGTTCTGTTCTTTCTAGTTTCCACGAACGCTGTCAGGGTGTTATGAGGATTGACTGTCCTGCCTATTGCTATTATAGTTCTTGTTTTGTTTGTTTGCATTACTGTGGTACCTAAGAGCTCTAGTCATGGAACAAAACTGTGTGCAAATACACAACACAAGATGGATTTCCTCTTAGTGTGTTTGTAGTAACAGCTGGGAGTTTCTCACTAGCCTAAAAAATCAACAGAAAGGACAGAAGTCTTTTCCCCCAGCCCCTGGGCACTGAATGTCCCCAAAAACAATCTCCATAGCCGAATTTTCCCACTTCTGTCAGACAGAATCTCCTCATCGGTCCGCAGCTGTAATGGACAGGGATTGCAGAAGGCACACACCCTACTCAGTGCTGCTGCTTCAGCATCACAGGCGGAGGGACAAGCGAAGGGACAGAATGGGGTTTTGGTTTGTTTTTTGGGGGGAAGGCTGGGAGGTTTGGTGTGAAATTGAATGTAAATTGCTTGCCAATCTGCTGTCAAAAAGCAAATGAGAAATGCCCATTGGCATAGCTGCCCAAAAAATGGTAGATGGACCTGCGGAAGATTCATAACGCTGGCATCTCCGTTAGAAAGACCGTAATTTGAAGGTTTCCTCATACACTACCACATTTGTTAGCATGAGATCTGTCTCAGTAAGGGCTTGGACTGCAGCGTCTTACTAAATTAGGTCTGTTAGCATCAGACAGTGACTATTGAAGCATCACCTAGGAACATGAGATCTCCCGTGTCAGTGAGGCCAATCCCACATAATCCCAAAACACAAATCAGACTCTCAGTTTATCCGAGGCAGCCGTTTGTTTCCTAAGGTAGACACGTTACATCATGTTTCCCAAAACTGACTAAGACTTTTTTTCCAGCCTTTGAAAAACACCGATGGCCCACGTGCTCCATACACATTGTCCAGAACATCTTCATGGAACATTTTCCTGGGGTCTTCCATGCAAACATCTTCATGAACTTATACAAGTATTGGCAACTCTATCCTTAGAACAAAGCAAAGAGAGAGAGTTGGGTTATGTTATGCCTCTTTATGGATGGGAGAAAAACAGCTGGTGCTGGTCTAGAAAACTTTATCAGCGCAGATGTTGTTTGCTGTTGCCAGGATCCCTCCTTGTCTCGTGACGGATGTTCTTCCCCACACTGGAAGGCTGTATTTCTTTCCTTTCAATGCTTTTCTAGCAGGCGCTTTTGTTTGTAGAGTCCAGTCCTGCTGGCTCTACCTTATGTTTGTTCATAGAAAGCAGGTAGACGTATGCAACAAAAGCATTGCCTGAATAAATTGCAGGCTTTAGGATGTGGCCTGTGCTTTGTCAGATGCTTTGGAGTGAAAGTATATATTCTTACATTATTTCTTAAACGTGTTTTCCTTCTAGATGTGGCTTTATCTCAGGGCTCCTGTGAGATTAGTGTTCCATTCGCCCTGTAGTGTTGATAATAGAAGCTGCGTGCCCCATGGTAATAGAGCAAGACCTGTGTTTTTATATGGTCTTGGAATAGCTAGCTGTTTTGGTTTGATTTCTTAGGCCACAGTAATTATCAAACTAGCCTCACACTTACAAAAATGATGGAATTTCTCACATTATGTTTACAGATCGAAGGTTAAACTTTATACCAAGGTTTGTTACCATCCGTTAAGCCTCTTGTTTTCTTAACATGACTGATTTCTTTCCCTTGTTATTCAAAAGGCACACCAGATAATTGATTAGGAAATAGCTTTCTCCTACAGCCTATTTTATATCTTTGTTTAGTCATTCGCACCATCAAGAGCCCTGCAAAAGCCTTGGCTCACAGACTTCTCTGCTGCCGCCTTTTGTTCTGCTGGTGCTGCCTTGCCCTCAGGTGACCACAGATGATGCAAAAACTACAGAAATAGCTTTCTGCTCTGTGATGGGCCCACTGCTCCCCAAGTGTTCATTAAGAGTAAAACTCATCCCATTCATGTGAATGAGATGTGCAAATAATATTATATGCCGCATTTCAGCGTGAAAGAAAGCATCCCTTGTTTTTACCATTGCCTTTCCTCAAGTTATCTGCAATGAATTGGGTGGTTGGCTAGCAATATACTTAATTGATACTGAGCAGTCTTCCAGTGCTTGTTGGTGAGGTTCACCTCTTGTCTTTTTATCTATTTTATTAGAAATGGCATACTAAAGAGAATCATAGACATAAATCAACTCAGACCCCCGGGCTAAATAATTATTTTCGGGCTATCTGAAATCAGCGCGTACATTTCAAATTTTCCTTGCTGTCATTTCTCAAAGGAAAGTTCATATTTACCTCTTTGGTGCCTGTATGTATATATTGACTTCGCACACAAATATATAAATGTATGTGTGTGTGTATGCATATGTATCAGTGGATGTAGGCACGCATACGCAGCTTTTAGGAGGCATCCTATTCGTCCAGCACGGTTGCTGTGGTGTATCTGCTTCTGACAGGTGGGTGTTTATATGTTGAGGCCAAGGAGCTTGGGTAGTACTTTTAGCTCTGGCATCAGTCTGCTGGGTTGCCCTGGACCTATCTTTCTCCCTCTGAGCTTTATTTCCGACATTTATAATTTCCTTTTTTTGTGCACTGCTTTTCGATCAGCTGTTGAAATGTGATTATATGAAACCCAGTAATTGTTATCATATAACTTATTTTCCCACTGTGTTTACACGTAGAGGGTTAGTCAATAAATCAGTCTGAAATTGATCATAAATACTTACCTTTAGCTTATATTCCTGAGCACTGGGATACAGCAAATAGTTCAGGAGTTATTAGTATATTCTAATAGGCAATTATTTGCTAGGACAGCAAAATCAAATTCCTGTCTGACCTGCACTGAGGCTGAATTTGACATCAGCTGTAGGATTCCTTTCACCAAACTTCAGCTGTGTTAGTGTCAGTCTAGGCTTCTTCTACTGCAGATGGAGAAAAACTAAACCCTTGGGAGTGCACTTCTTCCCTCCTCTTTTAAGAACAAAACGTCCTCCATTATCTCTCTCCCTGGACTGCAGAGGAGGCTGTGTGTCTGGCTTACACTAGACTCCTAACTTTTAATGAACTGATGTAGGTGACAGACATCCCATCCCTTCAGTCTTATGCAGTTAACTACAGCACAGTTTGGTGCCTGGCAGCTTTAGAAACATTTTCTGAAGAAGATAAAGCCCTCAAAGTAACCTTGGCTAGAAATATTGATAAAACTTGAGTGTCATAAAATTGATGTTAGGTATCTCATTAAGCACTAAAAGTAATTTAGGGTGATATAAGAATCTATATGAAACAAATATTGGACTTCGTAAAGAAACATTAAAGGTTTGATGAAGTAGCATTGGTAGTTTGGAGAATGAGGTGCAAAGAGACTTCTGATTTAATCTGTGGCTGAGGTAGGTTTCTCATCATAATTAAAGACGTGATCTGTTGTCACCAGTACTTATGGGATCTTTCCTAGAAACAGCTAAGGCCCCAAAAAAGTCTGAAGTGACCCATTTAGAACCATTCTAGATTTTAATTTTTTTTTAGTAATTTTTATGAATCAAAAATTCTGGAAAAATTAGGGATATCCATGTGAAGTTAATGTTTCTCTCTCCCCCTGCACCCTTCCCTCACATTTCCAAGCAGAATCCCAGCTTCCAGTGCAGGGGGAGAGGTGGCTTTTGCTTGGATGTTTTGAAACTGTCTCCTTATAGAATAAGCTTTAAATTCACCCTTTGAGGAGGGGAAGGTTTGAAGTATTCCATAGCATTACAGTGACATTTGCTGGTATGTTCTAAGGAACTGGTCACCAGTCTCATTGAAATATTTTTTCTCAGTGGGATTCACACTGTTCATTTGCTCAGTTCTTTGGCAGCTTGTACTGTTTGGTAATAACAAGGTGATGATCAGTCAGGTAGAATTCCTGTCCCCACTGAAATCAATAGCAAAATTCCCGCAGACTTCAGTGGAACAAGCAGCTTGAGAATCCTAATATTTTATGCTCTACTCTGCTTGTTTAAAAACTCCCAATTTCCTTGTTTGAAATGGACCATCTTTTTTACTAGGGCTACAAACAGTATATTGCTTTTCTGTTTCCAAAGCAAACGTATCTGTTCCTGTTTCCAAGGAAGATATCTTTGTACTTATTAACCATGACCCATCCATACATTTTGGAGAGAACAGCATCTGTCATTAAGACCCAGGATGATCAAGTGGATTGGGACAGATTTCATACTAAGTCTACACTGGCAGAGCCTTGCAGGTTCAAGACCAGGCCTACAGCTTCTAATGAAACTTCAGATATAGAAAAACTGAAATTATACCATGGGCTGAAATACAATTACTTGCCCATAACAATTGAAACACAATACGCTCACACATAGCAAAAGGTCCTTCTACATCCTAAGAATCTGTTTTACGAAAGAAATTACTTCTGAAAGCTGGGACTGAGAAGAATGGAAAAAGTTTTCAAGGTAAAACTGCTGAATGTGCTGAGTGGGCAGATGGGAACTACTAGACATGAGGGGTGTCGTGGTTTAACCCCGAAACCAGGACAGGGGTTCCCAAGGCTCTCATCGTTGAGAGTCTTACTCCCTGTATTGTTTAATCCCATTCAACAGTTACAAGCAGGTTGGCAAAGTTACAATGATAATATAAAAAAATAGTAAGATCTTAAAAATTCTGTGGAATGGGTGCCCCAAATTTGTGTCACTGCTAACAAAAAAGCTGCACCTCATTAGAGAGCCTACACAGCATGCTGGTACAGCTGTCTCAGCCACGGGAAAAGACGTGACCTAAACCCACGTATTAAGAGACACAAGATAATTTGGTCATAAGACACAAAACTGCAGCGAGTCTGCTTCATTCATTCCTCTTCTCACAGAGCTGCTTCTTTGCATTGTGTGTGCAGATGTACAGACGTCTCACGGTCCCAGATGGACACAGGAAGCTTTAGCAAGAACAGTCGCACAGCTGTGTGACGTGTAAAGATCTACTGTACATCAGCCAGCAGAACTATAGGTTTGCAAAGCAGATACCTCTGGAAGATTTGCAATGTCTGTCTGGACCATATCTTTTCTCTGGTCAGCGTGTACAAGAGAGCAGAATCCCATCTTGGAAGAGAAGTAGGAAGGGAAATAAAAAAAGGGAAATGGGAAACAGAAAAAGTACATTTTGAAAATAAACCTGAGAAGGGGCCTCACTGGGTTGAGGAACTTTGTGGCTAGTTAGGCACTGACTTCAGTGGATATAAGGCCATGCTTGAAGAATCACAGACCCATGGAGGTTGGAAGGGACCCCCAAAGGTCTCCAGTCTGACCTCCTGAATCAAGCAGATCCCATTGGAGCAGGTTGCTCAGGGCCTTGCCTAGGATGGGTTTGGACACCTTCAAGGATGGGGACTCCACAGCTTCTCTTGGTGCCTGTTCCAATGTCCAGCCATCCCCATGGTAAAAAAACTTTTCCTCATTTTGAGTAGGAATTTGATGTTGCAACTTGCTTTCCTTATTATATACTGCAATAAGATCCTCCCAAGTCTTCTCTTCCTAAGGGTGAACAAATGCAGTTCTCAGCCTCTCCTCATGCGTCCTGTGCTCCGGTCCCCTGACCGTCTTGTTGGCCCTGCGTTAGATTCACTTCAGTGTGTCCTTGTCTGTCTCATACTAGGAGCCCAAAACAATCCTCCAGGCATGGTCTCACAAACACAAGGAGAAGGCAAGAATCATTTGCCCCAGCCTGCTGCCTACACTCTTGCTAATACAGCCCAGCATTTGGTTGATGAGGGATGCACTGCCCATGTACTCATGTACTCATGTTGGAGTTGTGCATTGGGACCCTCAGGACTTTTTCTGCAAAGCCAGTTTGTATGTAGCAAGTTTTTGCCCAGCCTGTCCTGCTACATGGGCTTGTTCCATCCCAGACATGGGACTTTTCATTTGGCTTTTTTGTACTCCCTGAGGTTTCTCTCAGCCCATTTCTCCAGCCTGTCTAGGTGACTCCAAATAGCAGCCTTGTCCAGCGGTGTAGTGACTGTTGCCCCCAGTCTGGTGTTATGTGCAAACTTGCAGAGAGTGCAAAGGAACCATATGACAAAGTTCTTCATTGAGATAGGTTGTCTTCTCACTGAAAGGACTTTACATCTTGTGAGCAGGATGTGAGAAGTTGCAAGCACAAGCAGCTTCATATTATGAGCTTATAAATAACATTCTGGTGAGAAATAGCTCTCTCAAGGTCACTACAGATAGTCCTCTACTGCAGGGTGAAGTTAGTACCACTTTATCATGAGTCCATCACTGGATAGAGCAATGGAGGACAATTTCTTAAATCTTACTCTTTGGACTGTGTTTCAGGATGGGTCAGACTTAAGTATATAGACTGGGGGAGGGAGGGGAAACTGTATATCATACGTCTGGGACAGATCAGCCATGTGAGACAGTCTTTAACCATTGAAGTAGATTTCACAATCTGAGTATAGGAGAGGAGTTTGTTTTCCTTTAGCTGGTCTCCTCTCCATCAGATGATTTCCAGTCTGATGTCACACCTGCATGATTTGTGTAACGTATTCATTTTAGAGTTACTAGCTTCATTTTTTGCTACCTGTTGGTTTTATGCACCGAGTTTTTAACCCTTGGGATGTTGCCAGAACTGCCAAATTGTTCCCCTATTGTATGTTCACACTGACATTTCTTAGTATCTTCTGTCCCTTCATGGAAGATTGTGGGAGTCCAGTAGCAATTCCCAAATCCCTAAAAAGTGATTAGCAATTATTGTTCTGTAAGTGCTTAATAGGGAGATTAAGACAGGCCACCAGGTGTTTATGCAATAACACTCTAGCATGGAAATTCAGCTCTAGCTATTACAGGGTGTAAAGAGGGTAAATGCCTGCCCTCAGAGAGACCAGCAATTATTTTGATGCTTGTATTATATCCTGTTTTCTCTAGCAGGTTGTGCAGTTCTATTATTTTTGAACCTTTCATTACTGATATGGGTTTATCTGTGTTTATAGTAGTGGGATTGATCTGTAACTGCAAGATCAGTTTCTGTTAAAGGTATTTTTCTTGCACAATCAGTAAGTTGCAAAGCCGCATTTTTAGTCCGCCTCTTTGTATCTAACATGGCATATTTGTATACAGCAACAATGGAAGCGGGCTACGCTTCATATTGCAGGTTTGAAATAAGTGATAGTGAAATAGCTTAGGAGCAGAGCAAATGCTCTTCTGTAGCAAATCGTATCATTCACAGTGTCTTTTTTTTCTGTTTCAGGAGGTTGGAAGCATTATCGGAAAGGTCAGGAAATTACTTTTTCTCTTTATTTTCATGTCAAAATATTGTATATCAGTTCACTTCATCAGCCCAGGCTAATTTTTCTTTTTTTTTTTTTTCTGTTTCTTTAACAGAAAGGTGAGACAGTTAAGAAGATGAGGGAGGAGGTAAGACAATCCTTGATGTCTTTACTTGCCTTTCTTTCCAGCTCAGAGAACAGGGAAATTCAGTGCGCACAGACCGATACTGCCATCAAGTGGGCAGTTAATTTAACATCACCATTCTTTGCAAGTGGTGGTGTATAAGTGTGCTGGCCTAAATTAAACATTGTTGTTAATGTAACCTCCTTATCGCCACAGCAGTCTGGAGTCTTTCGTTCCCATAGCAATATGCCTGCTGCTGTCTTATCTCAGGAACAGCTTAGCCAGCGTGATTCTGTGCATCAAAACCACTGTATCTTTCTTTAGCATACCAACATCGGTCCTGCATGTCGCTTGGCCTCCTGGTAGAGAGCTTCCAAAATCTGAAACCAAGCATTAGACTGATGCTACATAAAGTTTGAGGGTAGACACAAGCTTCAGCAGACCTGGAGCCAGACTTGCATAAGCCAAAGTATCCCTCTGCCATGTCTTGGCAAAGCCTTAACTTTTCATCGTTTCACAGCTGTGAGTAGGATGTGGACAGGGTAGACCCACACACCCACCATTCACATCCTTTGAAAAGGTTGTAAACACAAAAAGGCTAATTAAAACATGGCAGTGCATAAACTTCAGTCTCCCCAGTGTCAGCAGACTTCTTTCCCTGCTGCACAGCAAGTTGCACTGTCTTCAGAGGATTGTGCCCAGGTGGAGGTTACAGACCCACACTTGTCCTGCAAGGCAGCACATCTTACCTGGAGATCCATGTAATTTTCCTTCTTTGAAGCAAGTGCTAAAAGCATAAGTCAAAAGACAAATCCTACCGTTTAAAACTTTAGGAGTGCAAAGTGTATTATAGAGGATGCCTCAAGACAAGTCAATTTGGTTCTGGTAAATCTGCAGTACCTTACTATGTCATCTGCTTTGTTGTTTTATACACTGATAGAAGGTCGGTGGCAGGGAAATTTCAAAGTATTTGTAGTAAAGAAAATTGCTGAGATACATCTTTAAATATACACAATAGGGAGTTCATTGTCAGGCTGACTGAGTTCAGAGCTCCTTTTTTGATGATAAGAGCTTTCACCCATGTTTTCACACATAAGTTCATTTGCTAAGGCTTAAAAAAAATAAAGAAAAAAGATGTTTCCAATATACTGGGTAATCCTGCCAGTTGATTAAACACATTGTAGTTTAATTATTAATTATGACCACAGGCAGATATTTTTGGATATAAATTGCACATGCAAAAGGGAAGCCATCACTGGAGAGTGCTCCTGACTTCTGAGTTAAACTTCTTAGAGAAGAGTTATGATCCCTGATTAGTTTTTCAAGATAAATAACAAATATTCTTCTTCCATCCCTGAAAACCTACCATCACGTATACGTGGTCACAAGAGGCTTTATTTGGTTGTTTGGTTTTTTTAACAAATTATATCCATCTTTATATCAGCACAGGACTAAGAGGCTGTGTCTCCATGTGATGTTAACTCATTCCTTCTTTTAAATAACTGTTTCAGTACTTCTTTAAAAGCAAACCACAACTTTATTTTGACTTTCCTGACAGATGTGGCAAGTTGTATGCCATCTTTATGGAATTAAATGCAACTTTGTCTTGCTCTGTCAGAACAAGAAATGTCAGAGACAACTTCGGGCCTAAAGAAAAGTACAAAAACCTTGGTTCTGTGCCCTGCGGTTGTTGACTTCCTACACAAATACGGAAGCTGCCACATAACATTTTAATTGCCGTAGCTCTGCTTTGACTGGTCATCTATCAGAGGAGTAACATCTGTGAATTTTGGCCGCCGCCGATCCACAGTGGAGCGATCTTTCAGACAAGCTCCCATGGCTCCGGTTTCAAAGGAAGAGCCGTGCTTTGCACGAAGGCGGCCGTGGGACGGGCAGGCCTGCCTGCTGCGGGCAGCTCTGCCCAGCACGGCACCTGGCGCGCTCCCTGCTGGGCTGAGTCCCACGGCCCCGGGTTCGCGTGTGCTGGCAGCAGCCAGACGTTGCCACCAGCATGAACGAGCCCCTGGCCCTGATCTCCTTCCTCAACCGGTGCCGGAGTTTGATGAGGGCAAGTCCCACTCAGGTTGACCTGTCAGAAAAAGTGTCTGCTGCCCTTTCTTACCTATGAACGCTGAGTTTGTCTGCCAGCCGAGTCTGTGGCAGCAAGATTTTTGTATCAGTAGCGCTGGGGGCTTTTTTTTGTTGTTGTTGTGTTCGGTTGCTGTCATACGGGGAAATAAGATAGCTTGCTGTTGAGCAGCAGCATGCACGTGAATAAGGGCTCAGACACACAGCACATCGGCTGATTTGTGGTAACCCTGAAGGCAAAGGGCCAAATTAACCCAGATTATCTCACATTTGCTACAGGTCCAGATCCTCGAGAGGGTCAGTGCCTGTGAATGAGTTGAGGCTCCAGTGACTTGTTAGACTGCATTAACACATTCCCATGCCTGAAACTTCAGGGAAAGCATAGGGTGGGTCTTACCTGAACTGGCTTTGATCATTATCTACACCAAGATCCTCTTAATTATATTTACATCTAGTTTAGGGGTTTTCTCTGCACTGCCACAGTGGCATAAAGGGGACTAAGTATACCTGAGAGCCATGCTGGCTTGTCTCCAAGACTTAAGGTTTTCTAACTCCTTCCAACAGGCTCCTTGCCTTAAGGAGATAACACCATTGCTGTTGCCTGTCCTACCGCTACTCCTCTAAAGGGTTGTTCAGTGCATATTAATTGACCGCCTTCACATTAGACACATCTATAAGGAACCTGCTCCTCAGTGCAAACCAATGCCCCAGCTAGACAGATCGAGCTCTGCCTTTGGGTCTCCAAACCAGAGAGGTGCGTCTTTCCTGGGAGATGTTGGTGCTCCATGGAGACAACCACCTCGTCGGAAATTCTGCAGCTCCTGTCCTACTTAAGGTTAACCCCGCAAAAGGGAAGGGAAAAGACTTGATCATGCAATTATTTGCAACTTTGAGTTACAGAGGTGCTATTTGCATACTGTGATGAAGGCTGTATAAGTATTTACCCAGACAGAATCTGGCTTCCCGCAGCTAGATGAATTTTTGGAGTGTGATCAGTTTATGCTGAAATTATATGATGTTTGGGCTGCAGTTGTAGGGGAGTGAATTAGATGCCTCAAGATATTCCTTCCCAAACTATATCCCTAATCCTACTTAGTTTGCTCCCTGGGAAGTATAAATTTGAAAAATATTTGTTTTTGACAGAGTGGTGCTCGAATCAATATTTCAGAAGGCTCCTGTCCAGAGAGAATTGTGACAATAACAGGCCCAACAGATGCAATTTTTAAAGCTTTTTCTATGATTGCACTAAAATTTGAAGAGGTAAGCAAATAAAATACGTTTTTTTCTCTCTTCAAGTTGAAATACAAACATTGTTTGAATTTTCTCATGTTTGCTTTAATGTTAAATATGATTTGTTTAATGTTCTATTTAATAGCAATGAAAGTGGTTGTATTTTTATAAATGCTTTTGGCAGTAACGCTGAAGAAAAATAATGGGTCAATTTACAAGCTGTTTGATCATTTCTTTTGCTTTTTGGAAGCTTCAGGGAAAAGCAATTGCTTCTAGTAATGTGCACTAATGGTAGGAAAAATGTCTTGGAAAATTTCTGGTCCCATTGTGGGTTTGATTTGAAAAGAATAATTGCCTAACTTTTATCTCTGTTTTTATATGATTCCATTTGGTATTGATGTAAATTTTATATATGTCAAAATGACTATATAATTCATTCAACTAGAAAAATTTTATTTTAAAAACAAACTATATGATTACCAATTACCATATTTAAAGCTTGGCTTTTAAAATTAATTAAAATAAAGGCACTAAGAGTAAGTGAGGCAAGAGAGTGCTCAATTACTGTAGAATTACCGTTCTGTGCAGATATGAACCTAAAGTGCTGGGATCTCCTCAAGTTTCATGGACCAACTACAATTAGATATGGTCACCACTTAATGGGAAACCTCACAGGAAAGGCAGCAGGCTACAGAACATGAACCCTGGTCACTCAGGAGAGGATTTAACCCCCTCAACTTTTGAAAATCAGATATCCAGTCCAGGCGTCTCTCCTGTCCTCTGTGGAGAGACAAAGGCCCCTGCAGAAGGCAATTTACCTTCTGCTAAAGGAAGAGCCTGCAGATAGGTGGACTGAATCACCTGCAGCAGGAGAAAGGGGCTGTGTCTGTCAATCAGTGATTAAACTAGAGGGATTTGAATCCCTTTCTTAAGAGTACTTATTTCTCCAAGTCTCCACATCTCCCCATAGCACTGGGAGATGCTAGCATTGATGTGAAATGTCAGCGTGTGCCTTTACCCAAGGTGCTTGTTCACATTTAGAGTAACGGGACTGGAAGAGAGCTTGTGGGTCATTGGATGCAGTTGTCTTCTAGCACAAGCAGTATGTCTTGCAATCTTCTTCATAGCATGATCAAAAACTAGTTAGATATTTTTTTTCTAGTTCCTGATATTGGGTCCGCAACCTCAGTTCTCTGATAATTAGACACCTTCTTTTCACTCCTCACCTAAATTTATTCACAAGCAGTTTATGCAGCTCTGTTCCTGTGCCAGCACTGACCACTAGTTTAAACAATTCTTGCCTTTCCATCCCTGAGGATTCACCTCTTAGGCATGTTTTTAGAAACCAGTTTTATCCCCTCACACCCTTGCTTTTGCCAGAGTAAGTGAGCCAAGCTCAATCTTTCAGAGGATGTGTTCCCCACCCCTCTCGTGACTCTAGTAGTCCCTTTCTACCATTTCCCAGTTACAGTTTGTATTAAATGTATGTGTTAATTGTGGACAGGTTGCAAATGAAGTCCCACAAGGGCTTGATGTAATGGCACTAACTGTCCCCTGTCCTGGCTATCACGCTAACATGTCTCTACTGCTGCTGGAAATGCCTCACCTCCTGCTAGTGTGATGTTTTGCACACAACCATGCTGTGCCTGGCAGGTATCCCCAGCTTCCACTCAGGTGTTTTCAGTGGGAACCTCTTCGGTCTCGGCAGACGTTCCTGTCAGCCCCCAGACAAATGACCCTTTTTTTTATACTGCAGATGTTAATCCCATTTATATTTCTCCAATCCTTCGTGGGTTTTCAGATGTTCCTGTGTGATATTCCAATCTTTCAATATGTTGATAAAGTACCCTGGTTTTGTGGTATGGTATATTTTATAAGAATGCTATTTTTTTTTTTCCTTACCAGTTATTAATGAGATGATAATGATTTTGAGGTTGAATCCTGCAGAACCACACAAGTAATTCTCTCCAGCCCAATTTCAAAACCATCTGTTGTCATCTCCTTCTCAGCTTTATCTCCTACCCATCTTGTACCAATCCCTGTTTCCCCCAGCTTATGAGGCAGCTTCACGTATGCTACCATACCCTCCGATCCACGGAGATCTGGAGAGCACAGTCTCTCTCCTTAAGGCCTTATCCTGAAAACTGCTGAGGGAATCATTAACAGAGATAATCCCTGCCAGTTCCCACCAAAACAAGTACCCAGTGAAAATAACACTGCATTTCTCATAAAAAGGTCAAACGCTGCACAGCATCAGATCCCCACCCCACCACCCAACACCACGTTGTCTTTGAAAGTGCTGTAGCTAGCAGTAGGCAAAGAAATCTGAAATTCAGGCATCTGACTGGATTTTATGCACATTTACCCTTGTAGATTTTAGAAGGTATTCTGGGGTCTTCATGTGGATATTAGCAAAGGGGTATTGGCACTCCCTGCAGATAAGGTACTGCGGTTATATTCCGAAATATCTGTATTTACTTTTGATATAATTGGCTTCTGGTATATTTAAAAGAACAGTGGTAAAGAAAAATGTCTCATATAATCAGTTAGGTTTCCTATAATTATTCCTGTCAATAAAATGGGGTAACTGTAACACTTTGGAGGCAAAATAAAGTACTGTTTCAGAAATTACAAATGAGCTAGCTACCAAATGTTATTTTTCATGCATATCTTTTTGTGGAGATTTCTTCAGCCATTTAAAACATTGAAAATCCCAGAGCAGACAGTGCCTGGCCCAGCTCTGGTTATCTCAACTACCTTCAAACAGAATAAAAAAGATGCATGTGTGAGAATGATGGTTTGAGGGATTTTTTGGTATTTGTTATGCATGCCACATGAAGCATTTTGACATGAAGCTCTTGAACCCTTAATTTCAACTCTACAGTTGTATAGGTGGGGATAAGCCGGTCTAGGAAGACATGGGAGCCCTCGACTGCTTTTCTAATGTTAGCAAAAATCTCAAAATGTGTCAGATAGATAGAAAAAAAAGAAAGATCTGGAGGACTGTTCTCTGTGCGGTTGCTCTGCAGCCTTATATTGCTCTGCTTTGACAACCTTCCTAATAAAAGTTGATTTTCTAGCAGCCTGATGATGAATTTAGAAGCTAGGTAGGTAATTATGTAAACAACTAAAGTATTCACTGCAGAGGAAAAAGAGACTTGTTAAAAAATGGCACTAACCCAGGCAGACCACTGGAGTTGCAAGAGAGGACATTTTAGAGCAGTGATTTCCAGACTGGAGGCTGAGACATGAGAAATGCAGCTGTAAGTTCACTGGTGAGTGGGGCAGCTCTGCTTTTGGGTATAAATATGCGTAATCCACTGGAAGCACACGATAGTTAAGTGCTGGAAAAAACAGCAAGCAGAGCTCAGTGGTCAGACCTCCTCCAAATACATAAGAATTTGCAAACATTTATGAACAAATTGCTCGGCTCTAGGAATAAGGAGGAGAGAAAGACAAGGTGATAAAAGCAATTGAGATGATGCCTTTTTGACAAATACTAACTCCTGCTGCTACAACTAAGGTAAATCCTGTGGTGGCCGTTACTAAGTGAGTAGCCACCTCACAGACTCGTACTTGCTGTGGAAATTGGCAGGTTTAACATTTCATTATGAACGAGTAAAGAAGAATTTTGATATGTTTTTCCCCGGAGGTTTGGTAGATTTCTGAGCTGCCAGGTTTGCTTGCCTTGGGAAGCCTTAGACGCTGTGACTCTGGGATGCCAGGAGCCTAGGGGTGCTGCAAGGCTTCAACACCGGGAGCTGGCCCTCCCACCACTTCCAGGCTCCCAGTTAGCCCGTCCTGGCTGAGGATCAGCCCAGGCAAGTGCGCAGAAAGCCAGGCAAGGTCCGGCTTTAGTGTCTGCCAGAGCCCTGAGGAAATGGATGCAGTGCCACAGAAAGAGGATAAAGAAATAGGAGTCTCCCAGTTCGAAAGGCGACTGTTCTGTGAGAAAGTCTCCAGCCAGCCCTACTTGGGGGCCTGCAGTTCTGGAGGGGATTTTTTTCCTACTCATTTCTCTTTTGTTGTGTTTTTAAGCTGGACTAATTCCTTTATGCACTCCACGCTGCTGACCCTGCATATTTAGGTTTTGCTCTTTTTAAATGAGGAAGAGAAAATAAAGAGAATAGCGGCTTCCAATTTTTGTGAAGTGCTCTTGAAGGCATTAAGTGCAGTGAAGGCTTTGAGGCCAGGCCACATATGATATGGAAGTGGGAGACATTATCAGGGTCATGCTGAGTGGCTGAAGAGGGTTATTTACCTACATCTGGATGATTGTGTGCCTCCACCTGACACAAACATGATATAGCGAGATGGCATCTTCCAGCTGAAAAACTGGCATGACGTGCGCTTTATTTCAGATACACAGGTCCTGCAAAATTCCGTTCTCCCTCTCGCTTTACTTTGGATTGCAATCTCTCACTGACACGGGCACTAAACAAAATATGAGTTACTGGCTGGCAGAGGAATGATTTGATAGCTGTCTTGTGGCATGCAGCAATGCCTCATTCCGTTCAAGATTTTTTTTCTTCTTTTTTAAGCTAAGCGAGGTCACACTGAGCCATTTCTTGGACGGAAGAATGCTGCCATCGCAAATGCAGAGGTACTGCAGGAATCAGTGCTGGTGTCACTGAGCTCCCGCACCGGTTCAACAAGGCATGCAGAGTTGTTTAAAGTTTTTAATTTTTTTTTTAATTTTGGGTCCTGATCACACAGTATAGGCACTTTTTTTTTTTTTTTTTTAACAAGTGGTAGTCTTGATAAGCAAGAATGTAGGGAAACACATCAGTTCTGTCTGCTGGAACTCTTGTTGCGTCGTAAATGAGTTAAATGAATATGAAATGCATGTTTTCTGTCGTTCCTGTCCTAATCTTTTGAGTAGCATTTCTGTGAAGGGTGTAATAGCTGTGCCATGCCACCTCACAGATGGATGAGATGGTCTTTTCAGCTCGCAGCTAGTGTTAGCAAACCACATTGAGATTCTGATGAGTTGTTGAACAGGTGCTATGCAGCTTGTGGCTTTTTTTTTTTGTGATTCTAAGTGCTCTCAACAGCATCGCATCGATCAGTGGGAAGATAAGCTTTATCTTTTCCTCTGTGATGAAGACATTAGAGGGATTGTTTTGTCTTGCCTAGAAGATTTTGTACTAGCAAAATATATTTAAAACAGTGTAAACCTTGCAACAAGTAGTATATTGAAATGCTCATGAAAACCTGCAGTGTAGTCTCATGGGATACACGTGTATCTCAATGAGATACACGGATACAGGTTACGTTACCTGGATATGGATAATTGCTGTTCCGCTGAGCTCTTTGTATTCTGGTTACATAGCTGTGATGGAAAAGATTTTAGAAATTACGTAACATTACAAATACTTATGGATCTGCTATAAAAGAGAAATTAAACCTGGGGGGCAGCAAAATACTTATCAAAATAATCTGTTTTTTTTCTGCTTCAGATTATTCACATATTCGTTGTCATCCCCTTTTTTAACCTTTTTTCTTTGTATCAAACCTGACATGAAATTGTGTAAAATGTAAAGACATCATTTAGTAGAAGTGTTCTAATTGAGATGGTGGAAAAGAGACCAAATCAGGATTTCGGGGCCTGGGAACTCAAAAGTGTCTGTGTCTTTTCCATCTGCTTCGGCTGGTCTAATGATAGATACCACCTCCTCTTTCACCTAATCTTGCCTCAGAGACTGTCCTCTGGTCCCGCAGCGTGGACCCGCAACGCCAGACTGCAAAAGGGTTCCTCCGGCACAAGCTGCTTGTGCGGTTCGTGCTTACGGCATATCACCGGCAGAGCCGGCGGCTTTACCTGCCACAGAAACAAGCCACGACAGGTTGCACGTTCCCCAGGTCTCCACGAACAGCTCGGGCTTTTGCTCTGAGCCCTTCAGTGCTTACCAGGAATGACAAATCCTCCACTAATTCTTACTGACGTTGTGATTACAGGACATAAACGCTTCAATGACAAACAGCACGGTGACAAGCAAACCGCCTGTAACACTGCGACTCGTCGTCCCGGCAAGTCAGTGTGGATCCCTTATAGGAAAAGGAGGTTCCAAAATCAAAGAAATCAGGGAGGTAAGTCTTGGGACGTCTGCCGGGAACACTGGCTAGCTCAGCATCCTACCGCAGCGTGCCCTGCCACCATCGGCCGCTGCACTTTGCCCATGGCACGAACGCAAGCACATGCTGAGTGAAAAGCCTGGAAAAGCCTTGCTCTGGGGGAATCAGGGGTCCAGCACAGCTGTACCCTTCTACCTTCCCTGAAGCTAAAGACCATGTGTGAAATAAAGAAACAGCTTTACAACATATTGTAAATGCACGATTTAGCAAAGCAACGGTTTAGTGACAGAAATGGCTCGTCTAGTTTCCCTTCACGCACAGCCCCCTCCCCAGCAATACTCAGGTGATCCCAAGTTGGACCATTGCAGCCATTTCCAAAGTAACTACCACGCTTGCAGCCAGAGACAGGCCCAAGTAGCACTGGGGAGTCCAGGTTGGTAGATCAAATGCTTGATCTACTTTTTAGAAAAAATTTATTTTCATACTCCTTTCCTGTTTCTCCCTAATCTCACTGTGCCACAGGTGACCTGATCTCATGTATTCCAAACCCATATCGACTTTTTTTAATCCAGACTTTATCTAAAGGTATTCATTCAATGTGCTGTGCTAGCAGCCACTTTTTCCTTTAACCAGAAAATGCAAAAATTATCATACGGTGCCAGTTTTAATTCTTCTATGCATGACTGTAACAACATAGCACATGGCAAGCCAAGGATCCAATGTTTGTAATCAGTCAGACAAGAAAATTACGTACATACTCAGTTATGTAGAGAAAATCTGGATAGGACATTTTGGAAAAATGCATTTCTGTTCTGGATAAAGTGACAGTACTCCTTCTAAATTTGTATTCATTCCAACATGGGATGAGGTGTTGAATATCAAGATAACACGCTGATCAATTTTTTTCATTTTACTATATCAAACCAGAAGCTTTTGACAGGCTTTACCAAAGTGAAACTTCCTTTTTTTGTCTAAAATGTTGATTCGAGGCTCTAGGTTTCGGTGAACTTTTACGTTTCATTTCAAATGTGACAAAAAGTTAACGGATATTTTTCTAACAAAGAAAATTTGATCAAATGTCAAAAAGGAGTGGAAAATCCTTTGATCAAAATTCTATATCCAGCATTTGCTATGAAATGTTAGTTTACGGTAGCCTTGGAAGGAAAGGTGAGGATAGAGGATAGTTAAGGGTCTCATCCTGTTGACTTTCAAGTTCTTCCAAATTATTTCATTTCGATTCCAATTCGATTGTCCCAGGAGTTTTTTTAACAAAATTCCCTCTGAAGGCTTATCTTCACCTTTTGGGATTTGGCCGCTACTAAAAGGGTCTTTTCTCTCCTTGCATACAGGGAAGTAAAAGCAGCGTGTACCACTTCCATTAGCTGACAGAGCTTCCAAAAACTGTTCCAGAGTTTTTGTTGCCAAGCAAAAAACATGTTGTTCCTCCATGTGCCTCTTGCTTTGTAAACTGCGTTCATGAAAACACGCATAGGTTGCGTGCTGTAAACTCACAGAAAAACAATTCAGAGCCCTGCCGTTTGAAGGGGTCTCTGTGCTTACCAAGACCTGCAAATAAAAGGCAATTACGAATCAGAATTTTTTTTCTAGGAACGCTGTTACTTTATTTTTCATCAAAGAGTCCAGGAGCTATGCCTCTCAGTAGTCCTTATTGTCAAACCAGCTTTTGAGATGTGGGAGAAAGGAGTCACCTGATGACACTGAGGGGAAGAAAACATTATTTCTGTGCAGATGTTAGGGTCGCAGGAAACCCTCTGTCTTTTTTTCTTTATTCCCAAAAAAGCTTTGTCAGAGAACTTTGTATAGATGGGACAAGATACTTGTGTGTTGAAGTGCATTTCCTGGGTGGAAGGAAGGTGTTTAGTTTGCCTTACACAGGGGACATTTCTGGCTCAGATTCTGCACAGCCACCGGACTGTTGGTGTTTGTAGCAGTTCATGTCCGGGTGAGTCAGAAAGCCTGCCGAGCGGCTGCACGCTCTTGCCCTGGCAGGCAGAAGGCGAAGCCAGGCCAAAGCCTTGCCACTGGAGAAGGCAGAGCTACTGTCAGAGCACACGGTCGGAGGTGACCTCAGCCACGAGACATGATTTCTCTTAGTCCTCCAGATCTCTTAGGTGTCCAGGAGAACTGTCAGGCAGCAGGAACCCAGCTGATTTCTTAGTTGTGTTAAAATAGGAGCAGGCGTGAGTGTGAACCGTGTGCTGGTGAGTGCTTAGCTCTAGGTTTTACAGCTGCCGATACTTTGGATTTTATTTCAAATACTGGTAACCTCACCCAGAGCACTGAGTGAGTGCTTTTAGGACACAGGTTTTTAAAGGTGAGATTGGTCTGTTGGTCTGTGTACATTAAATGACTGAAGTGATTATTCTGGTTGGCGTAGTTTCAGAAGCAATTACCTACTGGTCTAGTACAAGGAAGTAAAAGGATAGTGTTTGGCCAAATAGGTCTTTTGATAAGGCTCATGTAGCGAGAAGTCACACTGCACATTTTCTTAGGCATAAGGGTAATGGACAAAATATTACTCATTTTTTTTTGTTGCTGACATATGACCAAAGAATAAACAAGATTGGCACTGGAAGCAAATGCATAAATGACTGCAGTATTTGGCAGAGTATTTTGTGCTATATGTACAGATACCCAGAACTGCATGTGAAACAGCAAATACGATCAAACAGGAAAAAAAAAAGGAGCATCCAGCTCGAGATGTGGTCTAATTTCATCATCACACAACACACTGAGCGGCAATTGCACGAGGGATGGTCTTTTGTGTTCAGTCATGTACCCAGGAACAACATGTAGGGTTGCAGTACTATTTTCAAGACAAGATTACAAAAAAAAAAGAAAATAAAAGAAAAGCATGACTGATTGATCAAATTATGGCGAAATTCCTAAGTCTATTATAGAGAAAGGAATTGATATTCTGGCCTTAAACAGCACTAGTGAACAGAAGATGCAATCAGTAATTTAATGAGTCTTTGGAAAGAATAATAACATGTGTTGTATGTAACCAGCAAGAAAACAAATTAACTCCTTGCTGACTGACACAAAGTCAATGGTTACTGAAAATACTTTTTTTAAAAAGCCAAAAATATTGTATTGCAGTAACAGTCGGGAATAGATTTTGTTTGTAATACATGAAAGTGCTAACTCAATATGAAATGCCTGGGTTTTTCCCTATTGACTGAAAAGGTCTTCCAGGATATTTGTGAAATAATGCCAGGGATTGTTTTGGCCTCATGTATTTTTTTCTTTCTTTGCGGGTTTTTTTGTGGTTAACTAAGATACATTAGTGCTAAGATCAAATTTTTAAAAAAGGAAAACAAAACTGGCTCATTATCTCCTTGGGTTCATTACTGAGCTAAAAGCTGATCATGTGCATATATTTAATCAACACTAATTATAATTTAGAAGTGCTTCTGTACCATCCTGAGATATTCCAGGGCATAAGGCAGCCCCAAATTTCATCCAGAGACACAAGTCAGCCATCAGTGGATTAAAGAGCCATTTACCTGCAACTCATTTGATTAGCAGACCTCCTTCAGTTATCAGCATTTTTTTCCTTTCTTTTTTTTTTTTTTGTTATTGAAAAGTACTTTGTTTCACCTTTTTCATTTTTTAGTCAGCATTGTGACTGTCTGTTTTTGAGAGGGTTAGAAGACTTGTCCTGAAATTCAGGTCACAGTTTGATTCATTAACAGCTACTGAGGACTAATCTTCCTAGGATGGGAGTGTTTGCAAATTGGCTTGAACAGGCAAATCCATGTCCTGCCGGACCCCAATTACCCCGCCTGGGCATGAGTTTACATACGTGCTCTACCACGTATCTTGCAAAGAAAAGACAAAAAGTTTAGAGGTGCGTCCCCACCATCACATCAGTGAATCGCTGGCTTTTGAGAAGTGCCATTGCCTCCCTGACAGTGACGCTCTCTTTGCTTGGTCTCTGCTCAAGTCCACAGGAGCCCAGGTGCAGGTAGCGGGGGACATGTTGCCAAACTCGACGGAGCGCGCAGTGACTATATCGGGCACTCCCGACGCCATTATCCAGTGTGTGAAACAAATATGCGTGGTTATGCTGGAGGTAAGTGAGTGCTTAGCATATCGCCTCTCACTCGGGGGATGCTCAAACACATGATTAATTTTCAGTTGCCCTGGGTTCCCCAGGGGTGCTGCCTGCCCTTCCCGTGCCAGGGATTTCAAGAGGACTCTGTTAGACTGTGCCCTTTCCGCTGTTTGAGAGCCTCTCGCAGCAGGGTTTAGCAATCAAAGAGCAGGGCTGTCATGACACTGTCAAACAGCAAACCGGGTTCAGCATGGAGCTGCAGCCCGTTCTGAGAGAAAAACATTTTATTCTGATGCAGAAAAGGGCAGAAAACATCTAGGTCTTGGTTTAAATAGAAATAATTCTGACTAGCATAATTTAGATTTAGCAGGACTTTTTGCTTCCTTAGGGTCAGGTCATTGCATAAGGCCAGAATGTTTCATTTTGACGGCAGTTTTTTAGCTCCTAGATTAAATGATACAAAATTAATTCATATAAAAATCTGGGCATTTTAACCTTTGCTGAAAATGTCCATAATTTTGTGCAAGTACATTTCTCAACTGATTAAATTGAATAGAATTTTGAAAAAAAAAAATTCAGCAAATCAAAATTAAATATTTTGACCTAGTAACCATAATTTTTGACAAGGAACATGAAACACCTCTGTTTTTATCACATTTTCCGCTGGAAAATTTCCTGTGGTTTTTTTTGGTTTGGTTTGTTTTTTTACCCAAGTCTAGTCAAGAGCTGTCTCATGATGATCTCTGACACCCTACTGTTCTGTTATTCTTTGAAGAGGGGAGAAACAGTGGAGTGTTTGAGACAGCACCACTGCTATTGGCTGTTCAGAAGTATGCAATGCATCAAAATGACATACAGCCTTTGCATCAAAATGTCATACAGCCTAATGAAAATAAAAGCATAAAAACTAATAAATCCCCAGTGTTTTACTGGGGAAAAGTGTCTCTTGCTTCAGTTTTTCCTGGACTACTGTGAGGAAGGAATTTCTTTATAAAAATGCAAGAGAGCAGAAAGATAATATTAAAAAATAATTTTAGTCTGTTAGAGATGGAGTATGTGATGGCAATAGTTATCAGCTTTGTGAATACAGAGTGTAGTCTATTGTCCAAGTGACTTTCGTGGAATAAATAGTTATTTGCTAAAGAAGATGAGAGAAGCCGCTTCTCAAAATCAGAGAGACACAGTCCTATTTTCCCACAGGTGGAGCCACTTTTTAAATAACCAGTTTTGACATAAGAAGTACTTAAATTTAGCGTTAGTCAAATTGCAAGCAGCACTAAGAAGACACTGGCTTAACTACAATTTGCTGCTTCGAACATTTAAGAAAATGAATGTGCTCTAATTTGCAGCATATATTTAATTTGGCAACAAATTGACATGAAATAGCTAATTATATGATATTAATTGATGGAAGTAATATTGTTGTTACCTTCTTCAGTTGTAAGTTATTGCACTGAAATCAGGGCACCATTCTGCTAGGTGTTGCACAGACAGCTTGAAGCCTTTGTTACAGACACATGCTCCTGCTTGTGTCATTTACGAGGAGAAAGTCAGCCTCAGTCAGGGGTTTTCCCTTTGGGTCCTTGCCTTGGGCTGCGGGGAACAAACTCCCTTTTCATGCATTGCGAAGGCTGAGGTTATGCTCCTGCTGAAGCCGGGAGGATTTTTCTCCAACCTTCCAGCTCAGTCAGACGAAAGGCAGGATCAGGCTGGTCATTCGCAATTGAACAGCTGACTTAATTGAGTCAGTAAAACAAGAAACCTTGATGTGTAGCAGTGTAGGAAAGATCGATAAGCAGGAGATGTGCTCTGTGTTAACAAAGCGAGAGCACAGGCTGGACTCTTCCAAAACATCGACGAATTTCAAAATTGTGCCCCTGTTTCCTGAAATGCCTTGACATGCTTAACGAAGCTTCATAGCTTCATCCGACAATGGCGGTAATGAAGCCACGAGTGCCAGCACTACCTGTTTCGGCTGTGCGGTTGGGACCTCGGCTCTTCCCCTCGAAGCCCAGACAACCGGCCTCCAGCCTGCTTTTGGGCTGATGGGGGTGGAGGGCAGGGTGGGGTGGGCTCGGCTGGGTTAGCTGTATGCCTTGTCTGAGGTGACCAAGATAAGGCGTGATTTTTTAATATGAGCTCTGTTTCATTCTGCATTTTGATCGCTTTGTGTTTTTGTCTGCAGTCCCCACCCAAAGGTGCCACCATCCCTTACCGTCCCAAACCTGCCTCTGCACCTATCATTTTTGCAGGTGGCCAGGTAAGAGCAGACACCATTTTGGCTTCAGCTGGAAACCACACCGTCTTGGCCCAACCTCAGCCAGCGCCTGTTAGTTTTCAACTTTTACTCTTTTTTGCCTGGTATAGTATTGATGTGCTTTGTCTACTCTGTGTGCTTACAGTCTGCAGGAAAGGAGAACACTGCATTGCAAACTTGACACAAAATTGTGATGACTCGTATTTTACCATGATTTAAAATTTACTTCTGTAATTAGGAAAAGTTTGCCCTTCTGCAAATTGAGAGATGTCCAAATCAGATGCTCCCTGAGTGGGACAAAACTGCTTATTGTAGGGGTTGGTTTTTTTCACTCTTAACTTGTAGCTCCACTAGCAATATAAGCAGTTCTGTCAATTTTCAGAGATGATCAAACAGCAGGATGTCTCTGCTCATGAAAGACATAATTTTTCTCTCATAGTTTTCATACTTTTTAGGACCAAATAGTGTGTTTTGCAGTAAAAATTTACACACACATAATTTCTGCTGTTTATAGTTCCTCAGGATCAAGTAGTAATGGGGTTCTGACGTTACAGGAACTACATACATGCAAGTGTAGACCTTCCCAACCATGGCGTGCAACAGCCTGATTGATAACACAAGAACAGCATTCCTGTTTCTTTTTTATATAGTGAAGTTTTGATGATTCTCCCTTCATCTTAAGCTATATCAGCCAGGGTTCTCATCTGCCTTTAAAACCCCATGTGCAATGTGACTCTTCCTTGCCTTTTGATAATGCGCTGAAATGGGTCTGCAACGTGCCACTGAGACATGGCGGGAATTTGCTCTGCCATCATCCGTTGCAGGGGGAATGCAGTTTTAGAAACTGATAAGCCAGCAATGAACGCAGCTGATATGTACCCTAAAAACATCATAGGAGGCTCACAAGGAGACCCATATAGCCAACAGGCTAAGAGCAGCACTGCCCAGATATGTGGAATGGTGGAGGAGTGAGATGCTGCAGGCCCTGCCCAACTCAAGGGGAAACTGATCTCCTAAATCTGGCCTAGAGGAAGGCAGCCATCTCTTTACTCGGGATTCACGTATGTGAAAGCTCTCTGGCAGTAGGGCACCCCCAACCAGCCAAGTCTTTTCCCCAAGATGACAGCAAGGCTTCTTTTTAAGTAGTTACCCAGTGGGAAGAGCCACTCACCTCCATGGTGGAACATCTGCAGGCAAGTTCCACCTCCCATCCCATTAGCCCGGCCCAGGTCATCACCCTGTCATGGGGTGTGCGGTGTGGGCTGCTGTGCCAGCAGCCCTAGAGGCCATGTCTCATCCCAGTAGGCAATTCGGAGGTCGTATGAGAAGCTGAACATGGGGTTCCTGGTGGGGCAGAGGGCACAAGGTGCTGCTGGTATTGTTGGCGGTATGACGACCCGCGCCACCACAATCTGCCGGTTTGTAAGGAAGCTCCTGCACATCTCAAGCATACGCCAAAGCGCCATTGCTTCTGACAGGTCCTTGTAATGAGCTTTCTCTGAATTTTTGTCTCAGAGTTTTACTTTCTGCTCTGTAATGATATGTTGTGATGTATATCCAGATTTTAATAATCTGGATGTAGTAGCTTTCAACTCCTAGTGTTCAAGCCTGCCACTCTTAGTTGTCTTCAAAATAAGAAATCTGCTTCCTTAGTGACCAAAGTTGAATTGAAATTTAAAATAATTTGCTAGAAATTGGTCTATGACTGAAAGTTCAGAATAATTTACTTCACATATATAAGTTTACACTGCAGTGCTTTCCTTTAAGAAATGTGTGTACGTATGCAGCAGGCCATGTTACCAGTATTGTAATTGCCACTACCTTCAAAGACTGTCTCTGTATATGATTACTCAAAAGTATTGAAACCGTTTGCTAGACTGCCTTCAGCAGTTTGTATAAATAATTGAAAGTGTCCTATTTTAAGGTCTAATAGCTCTTGTCGTCTTCGGTTTTATCAGTTAAAAAAGTGTTCTCACTTTTCTAACGCAACCTTGTTGATGTGAGAAAGAGTGTAAGAGACAGACACTTTCTTGGGTGCTTTGAATTTCTGTGTGCTCTGACTAAGCAGACTTTTTAAGGAAATGCTTAAGGTGTGTTTGGGCATCAGTATGGAAAGACATTTTAACCAGGTTTCATAAGTGGAAATTAATACTGAAAATAAAATGTTATCAACAGCGTTAATTCTATCCAACCTTTTGGCTACACTATCAGAAGTTATTTTTCCATTCTAAATTACATCATAGATATCTTGAAAGTTTTTGGTTTGTTTAATGCTTGCATATCAAGCAACACTGGCAAAATCAAATTTCTAGTTTTCCTTAACAAGTTGGGGTACTTCTGCTTTGAGTATTGCTTTTAATTCTCTTGTGCTTCTTCAATACTGTATTGCATGACAGAACTAAAAGGAAGCTGAACACTGTCCTGCCCTGCTCTGCCCCTTACCAATAGTTAGCATATGCAGTGATTAAAAAAAAAATAAATCCGGCCCTCCTACCTGATGGAAACAAATTGGAAATTTCTACCCACTGTGCTACATTGCTGTTTAGATGGGTGCTTACAGGGTACAGCTTTGCTTTATGTCTCATAGCAGTTTTATGGTTTAAATTGGGGAAGATTTGTACACCAGGCCATTCCTGCTGTTACTAATGTCAGTACATCAGTAGGAAAATTGCCCTTGACTTTGATGGAAGCAGACCCGTAGCTCATGTCCTTAGTGAAATGTTACAGTACAGATGTCTCAGTAGCCTCTACCAGGCTCGTACTTAGTATGCCTCAGCCACAGAAGGGCACAGTTCCTCTGCCAAGGGGTAAAGCAGTCAAAGGCAGTTTTTCTCAGTCTAAATCAATCAAATGACCTTTTGGGAGCCTAAGACATGAAAAGGTTGTTTTTTTTTTTTTTACTGGGAAAGAAAATTCAAGACCCATCTTGTCCGTGCTGCTTTGATGGTTTTCATTGACAATCAAATAAAGGCCAGTCTGAGCTCTGAATGTTCATTATTTTTGTTATTTATCCAGTTTGTTTGCTTCCTCATATGTATACATGGAAGTATGAGGGAGCAGGGTGATGAAGAAAGGGGTGACTTCCATTAGGTTCGCTGGTGATTTTTTTGCGGTGGTTCCTTGATGGTTTGCAGACCACTGCTTGGGAAGCGCCCATGTAAAAGATGTTTTCTCAGCTGGGTTTGAAGTAAAGCAAAGATCAGAAAGGACACTTGTGATCCAGCACAGAGGCTCAGAGATCAAAGCGTGGTTTCCAAACCCGCTGTTTGCTCATGGACCTAAGCCCCCACCCGGCACCTTCCTGAGGCCTCTCCTGTGCTTGGCTACGCACAAAGCCCTCACTCAGCAAAGCAGCGTAACATCTCCTTAAGGTTGTCCTCATTTGGTAAAACACCTAAACAGATGTTTTGCTTGCTTGAATATGTGCTTGCTTAAGAGCCATTGACAGCAGTGATCCCCTGTTTTGGTGAACTGGAACCTCTTCTTGTCATTTATAAATTTTCTGTAATGGCCATCCCCTGTAGATGCACGTATGTATGCCCACGAGCATCCCATTGAGCCCAGTCACACACACTTCTGCCTGAAAACTGCTCATGTGCATAATGTTTGCTGGATTGCAGCCTTGCTTTATAACTAATTTAAAAACTAAATGAAATGTTTCTTCTCCAGAAGGGAAATTCTGCTGCAGAAATATGCATTAAGCAGTTGGGGCATTAAAGGTTTTAAAATCCGAACTCCATAAAATGAATTGTTTTATCATTTGCAGAGGATTCATTACTTTCTAAGAGGCCTTTTGTCAAGTAAGCATTTTGCAAACGAAGCTAATCAGCTCTGTTCCTGTTTATAATTCTCCCACCACAAATATTTATACATTATAATTTGTCCTTCTGCTTTCCTGCCTATCTAAGCACAAGCACATTAAAATTTTTCTGACATGCCGTTGCATTCAGAAAAGCCCTACAGGTTATAACAGAAAATTATAAACTCTCTGTAGTTTTTTCTTTGTAGGCCATTACAGAGAGTTGAACAGAGCCAGCAGCAGAGACAAAGGGCCATGCTAACTAGTGCCGAATATGCCACCGTACCCCTCCTCGCTCATGTGCTTTTTTTGGCTCCCCCACCTCATCCCAGTGCTGCCAGGAGTGATGCTAGAAACTATACCCCTTGCGCTGCTCTTGTGGTGCAGAGAGGCTGGATTTGGAGGGGGGATATTTGACTTCTTGTGGAAGATAAGACCACCACGCTGTGGGACTCCGTCACGCTCCTATCTCCAAACTGGCATGCTGGCCCTGTGCCCAGGCACTGCAGGACAGGCTGCCATCCAGCACGTGTGCTCACATACCAGCTGGCATGGCAGCCTGGGGCATGAGTCTCGTGGGGTGCACCAGGGCACACGTTTGCTGGCATTTAGCGTCTGTGGCTGTCGGTATCCAGAAGAGGTGGCTCAGAGCTGCACGCGGAAGTCAGGAGTTGGATGTCAGGGCAGGACATCCCCCAGGAGGGTCTGCCCCATCCTTGCTGCCCCAGCATCAGCATCTCCCCGTGTACATCAGTGGCACTGGGTGGAGGGGGCAGCAGGGAGGGGAAGGGACCACCCCCCATGCTCCTCAGCCTCTGTGGTGTCCCCAGCTCTGCTCCCAGCAGACGGAGCTGGGCTGAAGAGGGGTCCTGAGGACTGGGGTCACCAGAGCTTGGACGGTGGCAGTTGGCATCCCCTGCTTGCAAAGGGTGCATGGGCAGCCCAGCTAAGATCTTCCTGTCCCATGCCAAGTGTTATCAAGCAGCACAAGACAATTAAGCTTCACTCAGCGTTGAAAGCGATGCAGGCAGCATTTGCCTGGGGAGCCAGGGGGAGCTTTTCTGATGAAAACAGGAACGCTGCTTGTCCCACCTGACTGACCTGTGTCTTAACTGTGCTTGTTGTTTTCAGGCGTTCACGATTCAGGGGCAGTATGCCATCCCTCATCCAGACGTGAGTCCTGCGCATGTAAATTACTCCCTTTTTCTTCCTTTCCCTCTTATTTGTTCTGGGCAGCATTTGCTTTCTACAGTTAGCAATAAAGACACGGCCTAAGAACACCTTTCCTGAACAACACACTGTAGAGCCACGTGTTAGCTCAGCTGCATCTCTCAACTTCCGTAATAATTGCTAGAAAGTACAATGGCCCAGGAACAAATGACAGTTATCTTGGTCTTTCTTTGCATGTGATATATTTGAGTTCTTTTAATATGTAATTCTACAGTAATTAGTTAATATTAACAATAGCCATTACATGTAATAACAGTAGAGATGTCATTTATAACCAGTTTGGGTCGTTTTTTTTTTCCTCTACAGTAGATTAGAATGAATGATTAAACCTTTTTTTTGTTCCAATATAATTTTAATTAATCCAGTTTTAGAACATGTAAGATGGTTTCTCTGCTCTGAAATAATTCCATTTGATTGGTTAGTTCTAATTTCCCATCCTGCCCTGCAGTTGACCAAGCTTCACCAGTTGGCTATGCAGCATCCCCCCTTTACTCCCCTTGGGCAGACCACCCCTGGTTTCCCTGGTACGTACCCATGATCCCCTGGGGATGTCCTTCTTCTTAACAGCTTTGTTTCCCGTGGTCATTACATCATTTTAATAATAAATGTGGTCAATGACCAGCAATCCTTCTGTTTTTACACATTAATCTCTGTTCTCCCCCCCCCCCCCCCCGTGCCTCTGTTACAGTTCCTTTCATCATTACTAAAACGTGCTTTGTTTGTTACATTTATTTAATCAAAACCGCTTCATTTGTGCCATTGGCTAAAAGCCCTGAGTTTCTTTTGTTCGGTCCTTGTAAAGTTATTATGGACCATACAGTATGTACCAGTTGGTCCCGAGTGAAGTACTTGGGCGTGCATCTTGTCAAATTTCCAGTTTGGTAACATGGTTCAGAAAGAAGCAAACATAGGAAAACAGTATGTAATCGTGGTACAGAAATACCGATTAAAGAAATTACGGCACGCTGAAACTCAAATTCCTTGTAGAGCCAAATGTCTTAAGAGCCTCTGTAATCATCACTGCTGGGACAAGTGCTTCTCTTCCTACTAGATATGCAGATATAACTACAAAATGCAATGGAAATTTAGTTAAATTAAGGACTGCAAATTTGGTCCATACTTACTAAAGCTGAAGCTGAATTCTTGATTCAAGAGTGAGAAGTCAGTTAACCCTGCAATAAATCATTTTTACGGTACTTCACTACATACATGCTTGGCATCTAAAAACTTCACAAAACAGAAGTACCTATGTACTGGTACATGCCTTGTATGGCAAATAACATTTTATCACATACATCCAATTCTGTGAGCAACTTGATTGTTTTATATTCAATGTAAAATAAGTATATGCAACTCTTAATTGAATGTAAACATAAGTAAAAGGTAGGTGAGTCACTTTTTTGTAAGAGTATTTCTTTTCCATCTTTTCTAGTTGGAAATGAGTATTTTTGGCATGTCTTTACAGATAATAATAATAATAAACACCAAAAAAAGAGAAAAGGAGAGAAAGACACATGACATACAAAGTATACTTTTGTTTCTTCATGATGTATCTGATAAAATATCTACAAGAAATACTAAATTGCCTTTCCTAGCTTTATATTTTCCTTATTCTTGTCATTAACATGCTGCTCCTTAATCTTTTCCTGGTTATATTTGTGAGATGTACGTTTCTGTAATGTTACTCTGTGTTAGAGCAGTAATTCCATTTTTCCTGAGCATTTTCCTTTTGTCCACCCAATTTACAAACAAATGTATGCAGCTTAGAGTATTTTGTACATTTCCCTTCAAAAATTACCCTTCCCAACATTTCTTCAGCAACTAATCCCACATATAACTTCCAAATTTTCCTAGGTTAATTTCCTCAACCTTAATTTATGATTTTTTTTTTCTTTTTCATATCTATGTATTTTGTTCTGCTAATTGTTCGTTTGACTTCCACTTTCATTTTCCGTATTCTAGAACTCCTGGTAGACAGGTCAAATTTCAGCCATCCATTAATTTCTCAATTGATGTGTTTAGAACAAGCTTGAGACTTTTAGGGGAAACCCTTCATTTTCTAGAAGCTTTTTATGACCCTGTGGAATCTCATGTGACATTTGTTGCTTTGGTGGGTTAAAGGTTAATTAAAATGACTCATTTAAAATTAGTCCAGCCCTCTGAGTTTTGCATTTCTTGCTTTCTTTTCTGTTTCGCTACAAGTTCTCTATTTTTCTTTGCTCCTTTTTTTTTTTTTTCCTTCTTATTGTATGTTTCCTTCTTTAAAATATCCTTTGTTGTGTCTTGCCCTTCTTGCAAACTGGCGTAACATTTTCCCTCTGTCCCCTGAATAGGACTGGATGCCACTACTCCAACCAGTTCCCATGAACTTACTATTCCCAATGATGTAAGTGGACCAATAGTCAGTATCACTTTCTCTTCTCTCACTCTGCCACCGGAGGGGAAACCTCTCGGGTTTGGCTGATTTGTAAACACTAGTCGCCAGAATAAACTGTACGGCATTTAGTCTGTTGGGGAGGGGTATTAGGGGTTAGTGAAATGCTGGACAGAAGCGGCAGAAGTGACTGTCCCCTCTCGTGTCAGGCCTCCAGGGATGCTGGTTTAGTTGCATGACGGTGCCAGCGCCGCGGTGCTTCGCCGGACTTGTTAAAGCCTGGGTGCCTGCTGCTTACAGTGGTCTTAGATGAGTTATCAAATTCATCTCTCAGGTGGCACTAGCACAGGCAGTCTCAGCAGAAGGGCTAAAAGGGGTGGAAAAATGTGCAGCCCCGGGTGCTGTGTGTTGGGCTGGAGTCCTCCGTGCCAGGGGATGGAGAGCTTGCCCCACAACAGCTTGCGCCGTGCCAGTCTCCGCTGCACCCCTCACTTATCTGAGACGGCATTTTTCCTGAGCAAAAAAGCTACTTCAGTTATGTAAAGGTGCAATACAAGGTTTATCTGAAAAACAAGGGCTAAAAACATTCCTGCTGCAGCAACTCTGGACAGGCTGTGATGGACAGACCCAGTCTCCATGAGCAATATGGTGCTGAATCTTAAAACAGCTACTCAAAATGCCCAGCTGATACGTTGCGTGTTGTATAAAAATGCCTTCCCATTTTATTCACTTTCATTGCAAATGGCTGGGGGCGGGGGAGGTGGGTGGTGTTCAGTTTTCATTACAAATGAGTCACTTGGAAAATGGAAGATTTCCCCTCCAGTAAAAAAAGCTTTCAAGCATGAGTGGGATCACAAATAGCAATTATATTACTTAAGAGATACTTAGAATATTGTGTAAGCCCTATTAAACTCAGTGGCAATGATTTACAGTAAGAAAAAAATACAGAATAACGAAAAAGCAAAGGTGTGAGTGCTGTGATTTCGTAAGCTTTCTGTTACTTAAAAGATGCCCTGCTGATTTATCAGTACCTGCTTTACAACCCAATTTATTGTATGTTGAGAATTTTATGGGAGCACCCTATTTATCCTTGCAGTGCAAGTTTTTTAATCTCACTTTCAGGCAAATGTTGGTTTTGCAATCAGTGATATAAATCCAAGGTCACTCTTCTGACTCCATTTCTCTCAGGGTCCATAACAGAGAAAGAGAGGGAGAAAGTTGTCCTTGTGTCCTGTAGTGCAGTAAAAAATTAAAAAAACCCATCATTTTCTCATCCAGGAGGTATGAAATGCCCCGGCTCAGCACTGTCCTCTGAAAAGCAAACACACATCCGTGCGTTGTTTCTAATAGAAGATTTTTCTGGCTACGTAGTGCATGTCTTGCTGTTGTTGCCAAAGGAGCAAAACCAAGGTCAAAATGGGGTTAGGCTTAGAAACAGCCTGCAGGAGCTCTACAGGTGGTGAAAGGGAGTTCTGATGTTCGTATGGTGTCAAGGTGTGCATTAAAGGACCGAAAGGCATTAGTGCTGCCCACGTGCACTGCGTGCGTGTGCGTGTGTGTGTGCACCCGGTGCTGCAGCACTGACGCAGAGGGGAGGAAGGGTTCTCGCATCCCATCGGGCATCAGGGGCTGCTTGGGAATTTTGCAGGGGGAAAAACAGTTTCCCCGTGCGTCTCCCTGAGGCGTTCGCTCTGCCTGTGCCCTGGGCTGTCCTCAGGCTGCAGCAGCAAGAGGGTACCGTCCCTGGAGTCTCCCGGCATAACCGTGCATACCGGTGTCCTGCAGCCCCATCACGCTGCAGCAAGGCTGCTCTCCAGGCAGCCCAGTGACAAAAATGAGAATGTGAAGGAGATGGAGGGACATGGGTCAGAGAGGGAGCCAGGTGGGGAGGCGCCAGCACCCGTGTTTCGTGTGTGCCCTGTCAGTCAGATGCTGTGCATGGAGGGAGGTCAGGGAGGGAGAAGCAACAGCAGTTGTGCAGCAAAGCCTGCATGGGTAATTTGACTTTGCTTTCCCAATAAGCATCTCTTAGTCACGGTTTTGATAGACAGACAGTCGGCATGGCACGATGATTATTTATCTGGTTGAAGGTGAAGAAAGCTGCAGGCCCTGGCACGGGGCTGTAGTGCAGCCCCGAGGCTGCACGTGGCCAGTCCCCTGCCTGCCCCGACTCCAGGGGTCCCCTGTGCTGCATGAGTCCCCCAGCTTTCTTATCGCATGTGCTTATGTGTGCAAAAGTCCAGCACACACGAGAAGAACATGAGACTTGCAAATATCTACATGCTCCGCAGCTACCAGAGAAGTCAGTGTATATCTACATGTGCTACACTTATTTTTTTAAAACCAAGGTAATGATAAGCACATAAAGCCAAAGCCTCAGTAAGAATCTGATGGAGCAAAACCAGATATAAAGAGAATAAGGAGCTCAGACTTTAGCCTAGTCTACAGAAAGTAGATATTAATAGTCTTTTACAATTTGCATAGCTTCATATTAAATTAAATTTTCTTCACTCCCTCTGGCATTAAGGCAGTGACAGAAGGTTTTTTTTCTGTTAATAATAATTCCTGTAACAACATCATGCTGCTTTCTTCATACAGTATGCTGATAATTGCAGCTAACCTGTTGCTCAAGAACAAAGAGATAGCGGAGAACAAAGAAATGCATTTTACAGAAAGTTATTTTCCACATGCTAAAAGCCGAGGCTTACTCTCCAAATAATGAATTCAGAAGATTTGCCTTTCTAGGTTTCCTCATAACTTCTGGGTATCTCCAAAAAGAAACCAGAGAGGACATTTCTCTAGGTCCCTCTCAGAAGTCACTTTGATCCTTATCTAGTATCTCCTTTTCCTCATCAAAACCTCTAATGGGGGCGTTTGGTTGCCTTTCTTTCCTTGCTAGGATCTTGTCTGGACTTCCACTGCTGCCTAAGTTACACAATGTAAGTGTGTTTCACATAAATCCCAGAATAAAGTGGCGTTAACAGTGGCAGGTCCTTAAGGGAACAGAAGGGATGGTATCCCTGGGTGTAGCTCATTGGGCACAGATAACAGATGTCTTAAGATTTCATGATCCAATCCCCCAAAATGCCCATTGAGAGTAAATGAACAAACCAATAATAAAAAAAAATCTGTCTCATTAAAAATTATGCATATTTTGCATACTTGTGGGAGAGACAGGCAGAGGCAAGTAACAGGAAAACAACTTCCCCCTCAGAAAGCACCAAGAACATTTTAAGAAAGCTATAAATCTGATCAATACTCCATAGAAACAGAAATGTCAATCCATCCAAGTTTGAAATGGCATACTGAAGAACTACCTTTCTTTCTCCATGGAGCCCGAAGTACTTCCCTGCAAACAACGGAGGGGGACCCCCATGTGCAAAATGCTCTCGGAGCAGCCCGCGGTGAAATCCAGCACCAGCTCCGCATGATGCTCCAAGTAGGTCTGCGTGGCGCTGCCTCTTCCACCAGCGGTCACTGGGGAGACTGAGCTCTCATCTTTGCAGATCCCCAATCCATCGCCTGCCGGAGGGGAGAATCAGTGCAAGCCTTTAAGGAGAACATAAGGGCAGTGTCCGACCCTAGCTGTGACTTCCAGCAAGGCCACCCACCACCTACACGTTACAGGAAAATTGCACCTCGCCCTCCCTTCAGCCCTCTTCCAGAAAAGTCCTGAGAACAAGTGCCATGTTCTTATAAAACTAAGCTGCTGGCTAAGTCCATCCGTGGCTCAGAAACTTTCCAGTTGTATGAAAGGGTTTAAAAGCAATGGTTAGGCAAAGACTTACGAATCCACACAAGATGTGCTGGGAAAGGTCCTGCAGTAGTGTAAGTAAGTCAAAGCGCTTCTACTGAAGGCAAGGGACCTGTGGATTCAACCTCAATAAATCTACCTTACTGCTGAGAGCCTCCCATGTAATAGGGAAATAATGCCCAGAGCAAAAATACAGAGTTAACCAGATTCTGTCAATGTTTAAGGGGATGTGTTATCAAAAAAAAAGTCATTTTTATCATTTTTTATGTTTGCACAAGGCCTGATTTTTGTCTCCCCTTAATCTAAGAAAATGCCATTTGATTCCTCAAGTAGACCTGTCCAGATGAGATCAAGAATCAGTAGAAAGATTTTGCAGACTTAATATCCATCAGAAGCAAGTGAGACTGTTTGTGGCACAAGGCACTAGTTAGCATTAAAAGTAATTCCCCCCCAGAACCACCTACTGCTCACTTTAGGGAACAGGATGGGACCTGGTGATGGGCCCTCAATAAGTTGAAGTGCACACAAATCTGCAGAGTCATTTGGGTTACACAACAAGTAGTAAGAAGGCTCATTTCTGAACATGTTTTCTCAGTTTTCTATATGACTTCTTGCAAAGCCTGTGAAATTATTATAGTCCAGATTTTGCATTATCCTGGCAAGGGAAATAAAGTTGTTTTTTTATTATTATTATTATTATTATTATTATTATTGTTTCTTAAGAGGCACAGAGTATTTAAGCATCTCTTTCCAGGCCCTGCAGTAAGTCTGTAAAGAACTGTAATCATACCTCAAGAGATTATTTCTCCCTATAGAGGACTCTGCCCCAGCATTTCTAACTAAAAAAAAACCCAAACCAACCCAAACCTGGAACTAAGAAAGCCTGTATCTTTACGAAAAACGGTTGAAGAGTCTCCTTCATGATGAGCACCTGCTTGCTCAACTAATGCAGAGGCTTTGCCAAAGCCAATGGATTTGCTCTGGGTTGGTGGTGGGGAACCAAGGGGAACCACGTGCACCCATGGACAGGTATGATCAACCCCTCTGTTCCGGACAGCAGATACCAAGTTGCAGAGGCTACTTCCTTGGCCCTTTTTACCAGCACTACATTCATTATAAGAAAATAATCTGATTTTTTTACCGGTATTTAAAAGAAAGTGAGCTCCGTGCCACTTCCTGTGAGAAGCAGTACTCCGCAGCATTGGACTTGGATAATAAACCAAAACCTAAAAGTCTGATTGTTCCCAGTGCTGCACAGAAGTAATGCAGTGCGATGGACGTAGAGGAGCAAACCTGTAGGAAACACCCAGCAGGAAGCTGTTATTATTAAGCTCTGACAATGACTTTAGCATTATGGGAAATAAATATATATTTAGCATTTATATTTAGCATTATGGGGAAGAAAAAAAAAAATGCAAGAGATGGACCTGAACCAGAGATGGCATAGTGTATTGAGAGAAACTATCAGCATCAGGAGTTTGGGGTGGAAAGAATCACAGTAGACCTTCCAGTCCCACCCTTTAAGAGTCCAGACTCCTGATTCAGTCCTGTTTACATTGGTATCAACAGAACTTTGCTGAAGGACAGAGTAAAACTAGAAAAAGGCAAAAAGCAGAATCTATGTTTTAGGGTTGGTTTGTTGGGGGTTTTTTTGGCATGAGGAGGAATGAGGTACACTGACGTAGGGGAAGACAGATTGGAAGCGGTGCAGAGAAAGTGAAAAAGGAACAGTTTTTCCCTGGTGCTCACAGTCCAAGGAGGGGCTGCCAGCTGGTTTTGAGGTATATGGACAAATGGTGATACACACAACACACGAGCAAGCTCTGCAGGTCACTGCTATGGCTCTTCCCGGGCAGCAGAAGGAGAAACGGGTTCAAAAAGAAATTGTCAGACACATGGACTATTGAGCATAAAGGCAGAGATACCAGCTGCTACTCAGGTAGTCTGTAAGCCTTAGGTGGGAATTTGGGATACCAGCAGAAACTTTGTTTTATACCTCACACTGTTTTTATCCTTTTTTCTGTAAGCGTGTGCTACTGCCACAGTCAGAGACAGGCTGCTGGGCTAGGTGCACATCTGATGTGAGCTGTTCCGCTCAAGTCTTGAGAGAGTTAAAATATATATTCATACACATACACATATGTGTGTGTGTGTGTGTATGTAAATATGTGTATATTAGATATATTATACATATATATATTTATAGTATATGTATTATACTATAGTGCATAGTAGGTTTGGTATAGGCTACAGTAGGTTTGGCTCCTCTCTCACATAGGCCAGCTTTAGCACTTATTTTCTGGAGAATTGCATCTTGATTTATTCCGTAAATGAGAGTAACGCACTCTGTATGTTGAGCAAGCAGGTGAGCATCAAAAGTAATGCAGCACCTAAAGTCCTCGAAAACAGCTATATGTTTACTGTCCTCCACGTTCCCTAACTCCGTCTACTGAGCTTGGAAAAGCAGCAAACCCATGTCTGTGAAACACGCAGCATTGCATGCAAGGTAGCAAATTTCAAAGTCTGGGGAAGCTTGCTTTTGTGGTGAGGGACTTTTGTGGGACTGAATTACACAGAGCCTGCCAAGTCATGTGAAATGGCCAGCTACGGAACGACAGGGGGGCAGCTGACAGCATTGGAAAGGTCACTCTTGAAAAGAGATACGTGTTTGGATGCAATTTGACATGGCTTCATCTCGAAGCAAGGCAGGGCAGGTGTTTTTATGTAAAACCAAATGTCCATGGCCTGATTGATCAAAGATTTGTAGATGAAAACCAGTCCCTTGAACTTCTTCCAGAACCCATCAGCTCTTGAATATTCAGATGATAGTGCACAAATTTCAGTGTAAGTAATATGTAATAGGAAAGGCACCCCAGAGAGAGCCCAAGCACCCCAGCACTATTCTCCCTGCATGGCAAATGGAGAAGTGTATTCTGTCTGAGCTGCAGGTTGTGTCACGGCTTGCAGAGCACGTTCAAGTAACCTGTTATCACAGCAACAAAGGATGACTTTGGAGAGCTTCAGACCGACGGTTACCGAACCTCTCTTCCAGATACTTGCATCACCAATGTCTTTGACCGGTCTGGACTGAAGCCTCGCTACTTAATTCAAAGTCAGCTAGGAGACTGCAAATTCTTTCTACTGACACACCTGGGTCCCAAGCCTCGTTGGAGGACCCCCAGCACATACAAGTGGCAGCCTCCTGAGTGACCCGGCAAGTGCCTTCTCAGAGCTGGTGAACCAGGCATGTAAGACTATGTCTCACAACGTGCCTGAAGAACCAGCAGTCCCACGCAGTTCCTCTACTTCGAATGCCACAATGACAACCATGCCTGTGAACTGGACTGCTTGAAATTCTTCTAAATAATACATTTTTATATATTTTTGCATGTTTTTTTACACCAAGTAATTTTATCAGATTTCCACCCTTCTGCTTTGGGCAGACTGAGGGAATATGCGCAGTTTACATTTTCCTGTTGACACTTAGGACATAATTATTAAAGCAACCAGAAGCATATTCAGATCTGCACATCGGGTGAGAAGTATCAGAGGAATCTGAAGACGTGACAGGCACCATAACAGCTGCTTCACAGAACCTAAATCCCGGTCACTACTTTATAAGCTCATCAGTAGCAACAGATGGTTTCTTGACCAGTCACTTCAAGATCATCATCGCAAAAACAATTAGATGCTTGTTGTGGCAGAAGGAAATAGTGACAGCCTCCACTCCTGTTGGCCATTTCAAGCCACTCCGATATCTGGGGGAACAACTCTAGCTAGCAGTCAAGTAAAGATGACCCAAGGTTTTTTCCCCGCCTTGTGCTCCATCCTGCTTCTGCAGTAGTGAACGCTTCTGACCAGATTTGGGTAAATTACAGCTACAGTATGGCATGCAAATGATTCACAGGAACAAAATTATGGAAGTCCGTCACCAGGTTGTAACAGATAAGAGCGGATCTAGTGCTGCCAGCTTTGCTGTACAATGATGGTCTGGTAGGACTGCCTTTGCTTTCCTCACACTGATGGCATACTCTGATAAAACCCAAAACCCACCACTGGCTGGCTCTGGTGCTACCACCTGTGCTCTGGGTGCTCTTCTCTCCTGCTTCACCTTCACTACCTGCGGACCGTGGAGCCCAGTGAGACTGAGGTGTAGGAAGTGGATGCTTAGGGATCCCTGTGCTGCTAACATCTAGTGTATGCAAGCACATTTGTGTGCACACAGAGACAGGCTAGAGGCTTCCCAGTGAAGCTCACATAGGTCCTTTGCACTGGCACGTGCAGTCACACACTAAGACAGGTCCTCAGGATAAGGACAGGGAGCTCAGCGAGGCCCTCCACTTTGAAGAGGATGGGAAATCCTGTGTGCATTTCCCAGAACACTCTTTTCTCCCCTCATGGGTGCTCCTCTTGTGCTTGGTCAATGTTTCAGCTACCCGGGTACCTGCTTCAGCTTTCTGCTTGTCCCTGAGGATTACGTTGCAGGGGATTTCTGCTTTTGATAAAATGTCTGGACAATGTGAATCGGTTTCTGGCAAGATACTCCAAGTACCAGAAAGGATAACACGTCAGGGCCTGAAGCAGCGGGAAGGGTAGGAGGGGAAGGCGGTGTCTGCATCCTGGCACGTCCTTCTGCCAAACTGGCAACATCATCCCAGTGTCAACAGCCCTGTAAAGTGAAGTTTCCATTTTCTACCCATTCTGGCCATTGCTGAGCTTCTCAGCACCCATCCTTCCCTAACACAGAACAAAAGACACCCCCCACACACACCACCACCCTTACAGAAGCCAAAATTTCTCAGCCTCAGCTGCCTGCTTGGTGCCCACTTGCTCTTGGGGGCTCCCTGTGCCAGAGGAGCAACACCCCGGCACAGCTATCACACTCCCTTACCCCAGCTGCAGCTGCAGCGGTTACGTGTGCTGCTGAACACTTTCTTGAGGTCTTGCACACAGCTTCCAAGAGCTTGTGACTCCACCAAGAGCATTTAAACAACCTTTAAAACACTGTTAATTGAAGAGAACACCCACGCAATTTTACCAAAAAAAATTGAGGGGATCTAGGGGGACACACACACACACAACTCAGGCTCAGTTTTAGTCATGAAATATGAGTTTTGGTAAGTTTCTGTAAAGGAATGCAGACAAAGTTCAGTCTCTTCCTACACCTGTTTCTGCCTGCAGTTACTGAGCTGTAAATCCCACTGACTTTAATGGCACAGTACGTGGCCAAGTGAGGACCACGTGTGCCCAGGGAGGTGTAGGACTAGCAGCACACTGGAACGGTGCAGAGCCTCACAGTGGCAGTTTTGGGTGGTCAGCCTGACTTCCAGCTGCTGTTCTTGGCTTGCTGCTGCCACTGGCAAGTCAGGCTGGGCTGTGTTCTGTATTCGTCAGCACCACGGCACACTGTCATTTTCTGCCACTGAAGACAGCTTAATAATCTGATATTAAGTTGACACCCATGTAGCAGCGAAACTTGATTTAGAGACATATGACCATAAAGCCGATAGACCGCGCTAGTTATTCCTTCCAAACAGCACAGCAAAAATCTTTTGTTTTGATATTGAGGCTTTCATAACCATGTTTTTATCAATACTACAAATTGCAGTTAAGTGGTTTTTGCTTGTGTCTGTGGCACTAATCTCAGTCTTTGTCCGCTCCAGTTAATAGGCTGCATTATTGGCAGACAAGGCAGTAAGATAAATGAAATCAGGCAGATGTCAGGAGCGCAGATCAAGATTGCTAATGCCACAGAAGGCTCCGCAGAACGACAAGTTACAATCACAGGATCCCCTGCAAACATCAGCTTAGCACAGTACCTCATTAATGCAAGGTAAGTTTGCTTTGTAAGTGATAATGCTTCTGCGAGATTGCTCTGCCTGCTCTCCAGCAAATGTCTGTCCTGGATAGATTCAGAAAGTTGCTTTGCAGTGTCCATTTTGCATAGTATTATTCAATTCCTAATGATTTGTAAAGCCTGTATCACTAGAACCTGTGTTTGCTGTTGGTTTATATGGAAAGCAGCTTAATCTGGTGCAATTCCAGGTACCTGTTGAATGACAAAAGCGGAAAAATCTGAATACTCACATTGACAACCACCTAAAATATAGGTGGATAAATTAAATGACAATCATAAATTCTTTAGAAGAAAATGCTTTTCACAGACCCATTTTACTCTCCTAAATGGCAAATATAGTGAAACAGATTGCAAAACAGATTTAATTTACTAACTGGAAATTGTCATGCAGAATTGATATTAAATTCACATTTGGTTGCTAAAGGGGCACGGGCTTTATTTTTTTTCAGAGACAGCATCACAAATTTGTAAAAAGCGTTCCCTAATGTGATGGGGTGAGGCTATCTGCTTCTCCACTTCTCAGTGCCAGAATTAATGAAAGGACTGCCTGTTTAGCTAAGCCATTGAGATGGCTTAAGTCTCTATCAGTTTTGATATGATTATTTAGAAGAGTATTAAAATTGATACCACCTTTATTTACAATTATCCTGAGAAGATAGTGCAATGGATATAGTGCTGTCTGATAGATCTACTCGTAAACGGTGGACCGAGGCAATATATTGTGGGGAGGGGGAGTATCTATGTATTTTATTGAGTTTTTTTTTTTTTTTCCTTTTCTTCCCCCCCCAAAAAAAAAAAATACGGTGATACGAATCAAGCTTTGTGTTTAACTGTTTGCTGTTAAGGTAGTAGAAAGTATGTGATTTATATGCGGAGGGGCTGTAGTCATAGCAGGCCTACAGTCTTGTATGGTCCAACCTCCTCTCCAGCCCAGTTCTGTAGTGCACCACTGCAAGCCACTGTAAATGTCTTAATGGAGGAAAAGGATGTTTGTGCAGCTCTGTGTTACAGCAAACAAAAGTATTACTTTTTAAAATTCAGTTTGAAAGTAGTTTGCTAGGAAAAGTTATATTGAGGGGTGGCGTTGTGAAGCCTAAGATAAGCCGTTTCCAGAATCCTAAAACAACCTACAGATCTTTTGATTTATATTCTTTGTAGCAAATATAAGTCAATTCCATAAGCCCTGTAATCAAATAAAAATGTGTTCCCTCCTTTAACCCTTAAGGATATGTTCTTCTCTTGGTGTTCAGGGATTCCCCACACATCGAGACGAGAATAGACCCCTTCATTTTTAGTTGCACAAACACCATATGGCATGCATCTGGAACTCAGAAGATAACAATTTAAGATCTTCAAGACAGCTAAAGCATGCAAATAAAATAATGCACTTATTAATGGAGTTGCAGTGAGCTGCTCACCAGAAACTCTAGTGAACAAACCTCTGTTTGACTCACTTTAGAAAAGCCTGGGAACTCTCACACTTCTGTATATTACTGCTTAATGATTCTTTCGATGGAATGGGATATATATGAGGTCTTTTAACATACTTTTGCAAAGAAGAAAACTTCTCAGCAGTCATATACCATGGATACTCTATCTATACCCTGTGAAACCAGAAACAAAATATTTTCTTCCTGTTGAATTTCTAGATAGAAGTCATTTGTTACCATCATCTACAATAAACCATCATATATTATTATGTACCATGTGTTGAAACTGTATTTAGATGAAGTGACTTCATTTGTAAATGAAGACCCTTAAAGTAATGTATAATAAATTAAGCTCTAAGGTAACATAGGACAATAAGGTGGCTTTTTCATTTTAAAAAGTGACAGCGTTCCAGATTTCTCCTTTCACAAGAGAAATTCTTGTCCAGTTAGGTGCCACCGCAGCAGCAGTGCTAGTTTGCAGTCGTACTGGAGGCAGAACTGAGAAACTCTCAGGCAAGAGGGAGGTCTCCTCCAGCTGGGGTTTAGGTGCTTGGGCAGGTTTTCGAGAGGCAGATCTAGGCTGCTGCTGCCTGTGCACGCTGGGAGCCAATTTCAGTGTTCGGCAGTTCTAAACCTGTCACAAGTACTGCCGTCTCTTTTAAAGATGTTGGCATGAAATAAACAGTGTTGGGGAAGAGCTGAGTACAGTGCCTAGGCTGCCCAAGGTATAGTCTGGTATGTCAAAATAATAATTATAATAAATAAAAGCCATATAAGCATTCAGGATAAGGTGGACTTTCTTTTTCTCTCCCCCACAAGATCTGTCATTCTCGTGGATTTGGTTTCCAGGGCCAGTATTTCTGCAAAAATCAGTGTCTCACAGCAGCATAGGATGTAAGGAAAAAAAAGCTATCCACTGTATTCCTGAAACAATCTGTGTGTATCTTTAAACTATCCTCCAACCAAAGTTGCCATCTATAGAATAATTTATCAAGTTGGTTTAAGACTTTTATTGCAATCTGGTGTTGAATATGTACATAATATACTCTAAATTATAGATACATAAATACATTGATACAATATCAAGACAGAGATTTAAATCTTTCTAAAGTATTGTTTTGATTCTGTATTGATCACCCGAGCGCTGACCTCTGTACGAGTAGAACGTGTCCTAGCTTGTTTGCAGTAGAAGTGTCTTTTGTTCCTGTAAAATCTTCTGTCTCTTAACTGGTCTCCATTGTAGTAACTGGATTTTCATTATCCAATTCCATCTTCTAGCTTTTATTAAGAATGAACCGCAGTTTAGGTTTCCTGTGTAATGTTTGACTTTGGCTTATAAATGAATTGTAGCCAGCAGCACTTTCTCCGTGTTGAAGAGCAGTTCCCTGAAGATATTTTTTACTGCCATTTTGATGACAGGTTCATTCACAGAGCTAACAGGACTGCCAAAGCCACACTCGAGCTTTATTCCTTTCACCAGTTTTGGGTAATGCAGGATGTGGCCTTCGGTGTATATATTCATAAAGTGTAGTTCTTCAAAGGGACTGTAAAATTGGCACCATGAAATTCTGCATGAGGGCTGCCTCATCCCCTTTCACATTCAATCTTGTTGCATCTACAATTGGTTTGGGAAACAGCTGCTGTCACAGGACAGCTGATAGCTAACCTGACGTACTTCCACCTTACACGTTACTACCAGTAATAAATGTGAAGCAGGGCAAATTAGAGCTTTAATTGCACCTGTGCGAGTACACCCGAGACGGGGAGTTTGAGTGGCTGCTACCAACACCAGCATTCAGCCTGTGGACTCTATTCTCCCTGCTGGTGCAGGAAAAAGCTCAGGCTCAAATATCATCCACATCAGTAGGAGGTTTTGGTTTTTGTTAAATGCAAGGTAGGCAAATTTGGAGTCACTGAAACACTGAGTCCTGCATTATCTTTCTATATGCCTCCCTCCCAGAATAAAACTGAGTTAGAAATATAAAAAAATTCAACTGTATAAACTGAGTTTTTAAAAAAAACCTATTAAGGTATCACCATGTAACCCCTACACCCCAAGTCAAGGATGTACACTGGAGTTGGATCCACCATTGCAGTGGATAGAAACAAGTATTCTTGATGTAAATCCTGCTGTGTGAGTAGATTGCAAGTAGCACAGCTAACAGCACAAGGATGCTCTTCTCTCTGCAAAGCGCAACTCTGCTGCAAAGGTTAGAAAAATTCTGAGATGCTCATCCATGGGGACAGATAAACACCACAGGTAGAAAAAACAAAGCCTTACCTACTACAAACGGGCCTGCATTTCATGCATTTGCCCTCCTCCCCTCCCAGCCCCGCAGAGAAGACGTGCACCTTCTAACTTCCCAGCAAAAGCCGACGAGGAGTTAATACTCCAAGAGCCCTCTTTCTTTGGGGGGAGGAGAGGAGCTTGGCGCTCCAGCCTTTCCCTCTTCTCCTCCACTCTCCTATCCCTGGCTCACACCCGCTTCAGGTATCCTTTAGACTCACCTTCAGCAGCAGTGTTTTGGGAAGCTTTAGTACAACATCCCCATCCCCTATATAGTGCTGGTTCATCGCTTGTGTCCTTGCCCTTGTACAAAGTGGGCAGGCCTTCTGGTCGCTGCCTTTCTCTGGCCATGAACAGACCAGGGGCTGTTATTCTCAAAACTGCATGTAAGTCTAAGGTGAGGAAAAGCGAGGCTTTCCCAAGCCCCGAGTAGGGCAACCATGCTCCCCTGCCTTGTCCTGGGCAAGGAGCCTGGCTACAGCTGCTCTCTAACCCTGCACGCCCAGCCCCTAGCGCCAGCAGGGACCAGCAAACCCTGCGCTGGGAAGCTTCCCCCAGGCCTGGTGGGACTTGATAAGAAAGCAGCAGGTCCTCTGCCACGCAGGTCCTCTGCACAGCCGGCCGGTTGCCCGGGGTGTTCCGCTCTGGGAGGGAGAAGCTGCTGCAGCTCCTCGGCTCACCTCAGGAGAAAGCCCAGGAGCCTCACAAGCTAGTAATTACTGAAAAAAAAAGCCCCAAACTTGGAATTAATACATGTATAACCGTATCGATCAAAGATTTTCTAACCCATAGTCCTATTTATATGCTAGGCTGCCGTACCTCCCAGCTGGTCACATAGAGAATGCATCCTGAAATTAGTATTTAGGTTGTTCGCCGACCCAAAACCCAGTGCACAAGCTGCAACAAATACACGGCAAAGGGAGGATTTATCTAGGTAAACGTTTTGTCATCTGGAAAAAAAAAAAAATGCGTCCTTGGAATTACTTTATTTTCATGTGTAAAACTGTACAGAAAAGCCTAATTCATGGGCCAAACTCATCTTGCCTGCCGATGGGTGGAGTTAGACTAAAGTGAAGGTGGTTTGATACCTACATCCTCCAAGGAGCCCGTCGCTGCCTTGGGCTCGGAGGTCGGGTCAATCTGAAGTTCCTCGTGCTGGCAGGGTCCGTCTGGCGATGTGTATGTTGTATCCATGTAGTACCTTGTCTGTCAGCTGGTAAGCTCTTTTATGTTCTCTGTAACCACTGCCACAAGCTCAGAAAGGATACCGCTGCTGTGGAAGCCGGGGTTTTTCAGTCTTCCTTTTTACTAATTTCCTTATAATTAGATTGCATAAATATTTTGTTGTGATTTAAAAAAAAAAAAAGTCTGGGTAAAGTACAAATGGAAGTGAACACACTGGCTAATCAGGTTTGTTTTATATGAAAAATGCACATTGACCTCACAATGAATGAAATGAGAACCTAACTTTCTGGAAAAAAAAAACAAAAAACAAACAAACCAAAACATTATGCCTTAGACGGAAGCAGCAAATCATTGCTCAGTCTCCTCTCATCCTAGCAAAATAACGAAGGGTACTATTTATGCCACAAAATTGACAAATTGAAAAAATTACCAAAACCCCCCACATCCCCCTTTCAAAAATACCGTGATTTTGAAAAGCGAAATTCACCCTATCAGTGCTGGGGAGTAAACTTCATAGTTATTTTAAGTTTTCTTTTAAGTTTTGTTTTTTCCATCTTTTTGCCATTACCTGCATTCCTTAGATTTCTTTTTTCATATGTAAAATGAACTAGCAAACCCCCTGACCTCTTTTTTTTTTTTTCTTTTTTTTTTTTGGAAAGAACTTTAGAGCCTCAGTAATGTTTTCACCATCAAATCATGAAAAACCCTTTTGTTATTTCTCTTCTTTAACACATAACATGTTCCTCCTTTGACCCTCATTTTCCCTTTTTTTCTCTCTCTCCCTCCCCCTCTTGTCTGTTCCCCTTGTCCACCGATCTAATCCTGCCCTTTCGTGGTTGCTGTACCTCCATCCCTCCCTCCCTCCTCCTCCTCCTCCTCCTCCTCCTCCTCCTCCTCCTCCCGGCCCCACCGCCCTGGCTGGACCCTCCCAACCTGTTTGTTCCTCTTCCTCTCTTCGTTTGCAGCTTAGAGATGGCTAAAGTCAGCACCCAGGCCGCTTCCGTCACGACCCCTGTTGACCTCAACATGAACCTCTCTCAGTCTGCCACCCCTACCTCCACCCCCACCTCCATGGCCGTGCTGGCGGCCGCCTCCGCCGTTACCGTCAGTACCCCCCCTCCCCTACCAACTCTGCCAACCACCCACTATGCCGTTCCTGTCTCCAGTCTGCTTGGCATGAAAACTGTCCCACTCCTGGCACTAAATGCCGCGGCCGCCGCGGGGGCCACGGGGAGTTTGTCCGCTTACACTGCCAAAATTCCTTCGACGAGCGGGGTTAAGAAATCTGACCGCCAGAAGTTTGCTCCATATTGAAGGGATGAGACACAATGCAAGCTTTGCCAGCTCTACCAAGAGTCTGTGGTAGATCCTAGTTATCAAGGAAACAATACGGCATCTTTTATTTTCTGTTAAATTGCTAGTGTTAACTGTTGCCGACTCAAGTCGTCTTCCGCTCTCCATAACGACTAACAGCTGGGCACCACCTACCAACTAGTTCCAACAGCGGGCGGGCGCCGGCGCGGGGGCTTTCCCCGCCGACGCCGTCCCTCCGCCGGGGCCGCGGCCAGGGCTGGCCCTCCGGCAGCCCCGCAGCACGGCAGGGTGCCCCCACCCCGGCAAGGAGACACCTGGCGAGAAAGAAAAAACATAAATGAGGCAAAATTTTGACAGCCCGGTCCTGCTCCGGCAATACTGCCTGGCATATAAAAGAAAGTTAAATCCATTTGAAGGGATCCTTCCAACTGCAGAACAATTTTCTATGGCAAATGGGCACCTCTGATACTTTTTTCTGTTGCTAGAGCCTGCAAATCTGGCACTTCTGATGATTGCTAGCGCCCCTGAAATCCCACCTGAAGTGCTGGGCCCCCACGGTCACTCTGCTGCTCTCAACAGGCCTGAAGACTCCCGTCTCCCCTGCCCTGACGCCTGCCTGTGAGCAGATGGGGGCTAGAAAGTACCAAACTTTAGGTACTTCTATGTACAACAAATGAAGCTTTCTGGCCCGAGAAAAACTCCTAAACGAAAATGATTGGAAGACAACAAGAAAAAAATATCAGGCACCCGCGCCTTTCCACTCCGTTCTTTTAAAGGGTGCAACGCTTTTTCTCTGGGTTGGAAAAACGTAATTTTAAGAACCCCGCTTTAGGGAGGGAGAGCAGGCTCCTTTTTTTTGCGCTCAGATGTTTTACTCTTATACACACACCAACAAAGTACTTGTCTCCGTAAGTACTTAACAGTAGGTACAAACCAGACATGCACAGTCACTATTCTGGTACCCCCTCCCGCATATATTTTGTTCAGCCAAAATGACCATTTTTTGTCAGGTTTCTCTAAATACATTCCTGTTTAACTCACCCCTAACCATGCAATCGGACTGTACTGTAAGTACGAATAAAATCTAGTGCTTATCAAAGGAGATCCAAAGGTTGCTGCCTGGACAGGTAACATCCCTTTAACAAGATCTTAACGATGCTCAGAGTAACTAAAACCAGACACCTAATTGCAGCCAAACCGAAGAGAGCTGGGTGATGTAATGGCTGGTTGCTAGCTGTTGGAACTAGTTTTTAACTGCATTTTCTGTTTGTCCATCCACCTTCTTTTTAATTTCTGTTGCATAACTCGGTAATGCAATATTGTTTTCCTCACCACTTCCAAATCCAGAATCCCATTAGCCCGCCACGTTCATCCACTTTGCACTCCTTGGACACAAAGCTTTAACAATTGAACTGTATTCAGTGCATTTTAATATAAACTAAAAACACAATGCAAATGCAATACTTTTTAAAACATGGTATTTCAAAGTGTGTTATTATTATTGTATAGGGCTAAGTACTATCTCAGTATTTTGTGTCATTTCTGTATTCTGTGGGCTTTTCTTCACCTTAGTACCTTTGCACTAAGTTTTGTCACTGTAACCATTTGTAGAACTGCCATTGTTACAGTTTGCACTTATCCAAATGGGGTGTTTGGTTGGTTTTGTTGGGTTTTTTGTTTTGGTTTTTTTTTTTGTTGGGTTTTTTGTTGGTTGGTTGGTTGTTTTTTTTTTTTTTGTATATAATGAAGGAAAAACTGGAAATAATGTCAAGGTACCTCAGCTATTTAAGAGCTCTAGAAAACTGCTGTAAAATTGTTCTGGACTATTGTAACTGTTTCAATAACTGACATTTAAAAAAACAAACAAACAAACAAACTACCAACCTCTATGTGAGAAAACTTGCCTGCATTGAAATGCTGTTCTATGCTGGTTGTACTCAGTGTTATTTTTTTAATAGTGAGAAGATTTTTTTTCTTTTTTTTTTTTTTTTTGCCTTTTTTTTTCCCCCTTTTCTTTTCCTCGTTTTTGTTCCTACATTTTAGGCTGTCTTCAGAAGTTACTGGCCTGGGGGCTCTGTAATGTATCTCATCATGCCCTAGTGCATTAGCCACCAGACAGGACTTTTCCAAAGCCCCATGAGACAATGCTTTCTATGGACTAATCTACAGAGGAGTTTCTGCCATTTCTAACTTTCTTATTATTCTGAGACATCAAAAGAAAATACTTCTTTTACTCTTTAAGCAACTGTGCTTCCTAACTCTTGTGTTGCTTTCATTACTGTTCCAGTTTTAACACTGTTGTGGCTCATAACATACAGCAAAGAAAAGTTATTTTTGGGGGTTAATTTTCATTGATGTTCATGCTTTGGCTAATCTGTATAAAAGCATGGGCCGTTAGTGTTCTAAACCACTGTATTCAGCTAGAGACTTGACAGTAAATTAAATGAGACGTTTTTATAAATAAATTTTTTTCCTGATTTAAAAAAAAGACGTGGTAGCTTTGTGCATACAACTGTTGTGTTGTTTAAACTTTGTTCTTTGTAACCAAGTTGCTAATTTGTCATTTGAGAAACACTATTTTATGGATTGTCAAACTAAGGTCATAGACAAATTGCTTGTTTTCATTAATGATTAAAGGTTTCATATCATCACGCTTAAGGTCCCAGTGCTCATTGGGAAAGAGTGTAACAACTGTGCAATACTGGCAACGTTAGAAGTACATTAGCCCATTGTCAGGGATGATGAGTCTTTTCATGATTAGATGGAGCCAAATTGTGTAATTAGTAAGCAGTATCTCTGCAAAACCTTATTTCGTTTTTAACAAAGTTGCTTTCGGAAAACTCACGCTGCATAGAAAAGACAGAATCTGGCTTCTTGCTACAAGAAGCCACTGGTTTGTATCTCTCGTGTTTCCCCATACTGATTTTAAGATCAGATACTGGGGAAAGAAAAACAAGAACAAAAGAACAAACTTGGATACCGAGTACAATATTGCTAAGACCCTTCGTATTTTCCCAATCCCAGCAGCACTGTTCAGCGACGAGGCTTCTAGACAGCACCTTTCACCCAGCCAGGAAGCTAGGCCAGCAGCTGGGAGGAGCATTACAATTTGCGTTAAAAAGGGAGACTGGAGAGCTGGCCCAGGGAAGTGTCTCATCCTGCCCTGACACACTGCTTGAGCCATTCAGCTCCTCCTTCGGGTCTGCTGCAGCACTGCAGTCACAGCCTCAAGTTATCCCTTCACAGGAAAGCGAAAGAAAGGGGCTGGCTCTGAGTCGTTGCTGCATACAGCGCTTCTGGCTGCGCTCTGGCCACCTCTCCTCTTAGGGTGTTGGCAATACTTTCACGTTTAATGCTTTATCCTCATGAGAAAGCAGAGGTTTTGGCAGTGCAAGTGAGTAGCATCCTTAATGACGTGAGACTAATTCCACAACCTCCATCCCTACTCTACTAAGGTCTGTACTTGTCTCCTGGTACTTTGCTTGGGGACCCGGTTCCCCTCACTGCCCCGGCTGAGTACTTGTGGGGCATATCGCTATTATTTTCCATGGACTCTAGGGTACAGAGACCTGCTACATATCTTGGTCTTGAGTCTGAGCCTGGAACTACGATATGATCAAGACATGCATACAGACCTGGAAACCTGTAGAAGTCAACAGCTTTTTCAATACAGATGCAGCCACAGAGCATCTCTTGACAATAAAGGCTGCCGAGGAAGATTACAGAATGCCTCGTTGCATGCCAGCACCCAGGAAGCTCTACCCAATGTTGAATTAGCTATGCCAGCCCTTAGGCTGGAAGAACTACAGGCTGTAGTACTAACCTTCGCCCCGATAAAAATCTGTGTTATCATTAGTTAAAATATATTTAACTTCTTACTCTTGAAAGGAGAGCTGAAGCTGCTTTCACAGCAGGGACCTCCATATTCTTCATTTCCTAAACAGCAAAAGCTATTTCTCTGGCTAGCGTAAATGAAAAAAAGAGAACATTATTGCAGCTCAACACTAAGTAGGTCAAGGCTTTGCTCTCCCAGTAAAGCTGCTAGGCAAAGGGCAGCAGCAGCTCTGTTGTGCATAGCATCTTTCACATAAATAATTCTCATGTGCCTTGCAGAATCGACTAGAACAGGCTGAGATTTAAACAAACTAGTGCACGGGCACGTTTGTGTGTGGAATGAGGAGAGCTAAAATAAAGACACGTGGACAAAGGAAGGAAAAAGAGAAGTCTTTTGAGAGGGCTTTTGCAAAAAATACAGGCAGAAATGTGATAAAATCTAGGCTAATTGAGGACTCAATTATTTTAGTTGGAAAAGATTTCTGAACGGCAAGAAAAAGTTCCTGGATAGCTTTAACATCGAAAACAGGCAAACAAAACCAACAAGGTACATCTGGAGGGGGGAAAAAAAAAGTAAAAAATAGTATTATCCAAGATAGAAAACTAAACCACTCATGCCCAAAGGTAGATAAGAGGAAGCATGCACCCAATAAGAAAAGGTCACTGCCCACACAACTGTGAGTTTCTATATGAAAGATAACACAAGTTCTGCAGCTTTCACATCATCAAATTGGTATCAGAGTTCTGGCAAACATCTCAAACGAATTCAAGAAGTTCTGTTGTGTTTCTCTAGTGAAAAAAAATAGAAAGTACAAATGCCAGCTGGAATAGTCAACCAGAAAGAAAACAAACAAACGAAGAAGTTAGAGGTATTCAGCCACATAACCTAGTCCAGAGTGCTTTCTGTTCTCAGACATAGCCAGAAGGCATTTATGGGCCCCAACGTGCATATTTGTGCCAAGTCAAGGCTCCTAGGAAGCTAACAGCATGGATCTCACTGGTGCCACAAATGTAGGCACCTGGGAAGTGCCTCAGCCTCACCGGGCTGCACGGGCAAGGTGTTTCTGTGAGATTTCACAAGACAGCCTTAAAGCATGCACTGAACCTTCCCCACCCGAACTAGGAAGAAATGGAAGCTGTTTTTTCATTCAATACCCAACAGCATCGAAGTAAGAGTGCTTCTCCAGGATGGGGGAGATCCAAATCCAGTTTATTCCATAGCCTCAGTCTCAGCTGAATGTATTTCAGCACTGTTTACGCACTTGGAACAGGACCTACCCCTTCTCAGGCGAGTGTCGTGATTATCAGACAAGTCACACACGCTCGCTAATTCAATCATTTTGCAGTGGCACAGCTTCTACAGGAAAGACTGCAATTGTTAGGCTGCTCAACTAGATCAGAGGAACTGTAGGTTCAAAGGACAGCATAGAGAGGAAGGATTTGAACACAGATCTCTTACACCCTCTATAAGCGCTGTAACCACCAATTACGCAAGGCGTTAGTCCCTCAGCTATATGTTTGGGAGAAAGACCTGGCTTAGATGACTACACAAGGGAATTGCTCGCATTTCTTTTCCCAGCTAACAGGCCAGGATAGTTCTAAGTGAAGGGATGAACAGAAGATTAAATTAAGGCAGATACTGAAAAATTGCTTCACACCAAAAAATTTCAATCTCCTGGGCTGAGTGACACTTTCTAGGGATACAAGTACATACCGCCTTTCTTGCCATTGAAGTGTACTTACTCCTTGGTTCCAGGAAGGAACACAGTAATGTTGATTAAATCAGTTTCTGCATCAATGCATGTGTCCTGTCACTCTACAGACTGGCATATGTCTCAAGACAGTAACTGAAAGAGAAGTGTCAAATTCATCTGATGTTACCTAATGAAAGGGAATTTCTGAAACATTATATACTGATATTATGGTTTCTAATGACAGCTACAGCATGATTCCTTTTGGTTGAGTGTCTGATTTCCTAGTGCAAGGTTTCTTGATTGTAAGAAAAAAGAAAGTATTTTTAAGTGCTGAAAATCTTTGACTAATACGACTTTTCTTATTTGAGCTATTTCTAGCCCAGCGTTTTTAAGATGATAAAATGCAGAGAATTTAATTACAGTGGCATGTAATATGCAAAATTTGTCTCTCCTCAAATTGAATGTATTGGCAGGGGGGCTGACCAAAGCTAATGTTAGTGTTCTTTTTAACTAGTATTTGTGATTCCAAAGCAAATTTTAAAATTATACGCTTTAGTGGAGGAATGACAAACAATCATGTTAGCAAATGAGAACATTGTTTTGTTTGCTGCTGTTATTTTGGTTTGGTTGGTTTTGCGCAATCACTTTTGGGCTCCTCTGTACCAAATACAGCCCTTTTTCCACATCTACTTCTAAGTCATGACAGCAGCAGCTTATTTCTTCCATGGCGGGAGAGAAGTTAGCACACAGATTACCATTTGTGATTGTTTGCACTTGCCAGAGAACAGCTAACCACCACCAACTGGCAGTAGCAGCTATGGTTATCTGCTCCCTGCAGAGCTGCTACTTGGACCTCCATTTCAAACACACATGCACACACATTTTGGCCCTTGAAGTCACTTACCAGTTTCAGAAACACTGAACTGGGAATCACTATTTTTTGGTGGCATGAAATTCCACAGTTCTTAAATTTGGGCAACACTCTCCATTAGTATTTCAATAAATAAGGATTACAAATGCTCTCTTCCCCCTTAAATCTGATTCTTCAGTTTTCTTGAAGTCCTGGAGATCAGAGAATTAAAATATTCTTCTGAATTCCACTGTGCCAGAGATTAAAACTTCATTTTTTAATAGTGGCTATGGACAGAGCTAGTTATTAGGACTGCTTTCATCTTTATTGTTTAAAAATATAATTCAAGAAAGTTAAGAAGTTAGAAAGAAATTAAGGAAGTACATATTTTTAAAAACAATTATTTGCTCTGGTTAATTATCTAGCTCATCAGAAGTTCATAAAATTGTTTTCTAAAACAGAGGAGAGATTTAAAATATAAATTAATTATGCCTATGTTTTTCTAAGACACAGGAGATCATTTACCTTGATACATTAGCTTGACTGTTCAGTAAGGTTGAGATAATTCCCTTTTCTCCCTTACAGCCATGCTACTTTCATTGCTAAAAAGCAGGATGATTTCTTGCCTTCTCGACACAACAGCACATGTACATCAATGGTCATGTAGGATACAGATAGCAAAGCCACTCCTATCTTCTTCACAAAGCTCTCCGAAAGCTTTGTTTCAAATGAAGAAATGTACAGTTGTACGCAATAAGCTGTATAAAACCTGTATACAACACTATTTGTGGATCTACGAGATTCCTCCAAGGAAAAAAGCATCAAATCTTAAACAATCAACAACCAAGAGGGACCAATGCTGTCAGTTACTTCCCCAGCAATACATAACCTGCTGGCTGGTCCCTCGTCTTTACTGTTTCAACAGAAGTTATGCAAAGATAATCAATATAGTGATGAGTGATCTGGTGTTTATTCCTGCCATCTATTCCTAATAATAATTAAAACAATGGGCTGCACTGGTTTGGATTTGAATGTACAAGCTCCCTCCACTGCAACTAAACTCACTGCCTTTAGCTTCTTACCACGAGGTATCTCTAAAAAGGAGGGCAGCTGAGCTAAACAGCTGAACCGTTCTAACGCTCACTTCCTTTCCTATTTATCTGCAGTTGAAACCATGATTTGCAGATTGATGTACAAAATGAAAGTGAAGTTACAGATGTACGTACAAAATGGAACTTATAATCTCAGGAGATTAACATTTTTATACTGTAAAAACATGTACGTTCATGACGCTCAGTGTAACCTGACTTTAGTCACATCTGTTTCTCTGACATTAAGCCAAATGCAGAGAGCGGTTCTAAAGTTCAGTGTTAGCAAGCTAGTATGCTTTGATGAGTGACTGAAAAGTAAAGATAAGCAGAACTACTACAAACTTAGCTTAGCTCTTCTGAGAGTGAAACTGGGGGACTGTCTTTTGTTTTGTTCTGAAAAAAACCTGTCCATCTGCTAATATTGTACCACCCTCTCAGCTGAAAGTTCTCTTCATAGTGATAAATGGATCTAGAGATCTTTCACTACAGCACAATAGGCGCCTTATACATTGATACTCAAATGTTTCACGCTATAAAAGGAAATTTTATTTCAGTTTTGGCCCAACTAAGTTTTCTCCAACTTGCCAAAACATTCATTACTTGTTTCAATACTCTCTGAATGTTTCTGTATTCTGTATTTCAATACTCTCTGAACGTTGCTATCCCAACAACAGTACTAATTCATGTAAGACTGCAGTGTTGTGTCAAACATTTTAGCAGTAACACCTACTTACACTTACGGTTATTAAATCAGTCAAAAAACAACAGCTGTAAGCCAGCATGTGTGAGCAGGAATAAATGGATGCACCAAACTGCTAAGGACCATTGCTTGAATTTTGACAGCTTTATAAATATAAAGAGCTGAACCCAAGGATCATGGAAGCCAGGAGTGGTAAAAAAGCATCTCACAATACGGAAAGGGCTCCCACCATATCAAGTCTTTCTTCCAAAACAGGCAAATCAAACATCAAGCTTTAGTTTTTCTCTTTATTGCTTGGTTAATAAACATCTTTGAAGCAAGCATCTAGAATGCTCTCGTAAGAACAAAGCTTGTTTTCTCCCTTAAAACCTCACTAACTTGTTTTAAAACTAGAATCTTTAAAACAGGAAAATGTTAAGCTGTTCCTTCACAACTTTACTTTTTGATAAAAATTAAACCACACATTTGTCCTTTTTCAAAAGTCCTCAGCACATTTGAAATGCTTTAAGATTTGCAAAAGTAAAAAAATATGCTTCATAAAAAAAAAAAAAGACACTTACCAAAGCTCAAGGTAGTTGTGCTTTCCACATCCCAATCTTGTCAAGTTTCTTGGTTCTTGAGCTTACTTCATCTGTGTTTATCAGAACAGAAATCAATTTAGGTGCTCTCTGTGCTTAAGACAGTATCTTAAGAAAACTTCCAGTCTTTGCAGCTAGATAAATTATTTTACCTCATCAGTTTCCAGTGCAGTACCTTCCTCTCTGGCGTTTTGCCACCCTTTCATTTAGTTATGCAAATATGTAACCATTGCGTTTTCATCCCTCTGATTGAAGAAATGTGAGGTATGCTAAACTATGGCTGCACTAAGCAAAACAAGATACTATAAAGAAAAATACTCAGCACTGCCTATGGCACATCACAGAGCATACACTGTGCAGAAGCTGTAGCTCAACGTTTCTGAGCTTGGCCCTACATACACAGAGAAACTGTAACAGATCCTGAAAAAAATGTACATATTTTATTGGGAGCTGGGGCAATGGACAGAAGAGCACTTACAAATTTTAAGATAACATAAATGCCTGATATTTTCCTTTCCCTAACCCCCCGATCTGGGAAAACTCCATACACTATCACTTTTGCTAGTCCTTTACTTCTATACACAATAATCCAAGTCTCAAAATTACCAGATATATCTAATGCTTCCAAAACCTTAGAGATTCTTCAGTTAATTACTAATCCCATGAAAATACCTCTGGTAGGAAACCAATAATTTTAATAGGAAAGGTACATTCAATATTGTAAAACATTTGCAATATACAGTTTTTACAGCAAGTAATACACCATTGTAGATCTACAAAGATTATTTTTTTTTTAATACGCTTGGCTCTTTACCACCTCACGATCCTCTTTAAATAAATATTTAACAAAAGCATCTCACTTCTAACAACGGAAGTAACATCACAGATAAAGAGAGTATCAGCCACGTTGCAGAAACGCTACAACAAAGCCCCTTTCACCCGCCAGTCTTGAGACAGCAAATCCTGCAATTCTTCTTCATCTTCGCTACCAATAGCCTCGTCCTCTTTCTGTTGAGTTGCTCTTAATCTCATGGCTTCCTTTAACTTCTCCTTCATCAGATCCTGACGGTTACGCAAAAGCTCAACACGGCGGTAACATTCACTGTTGAAAAGTAAACCACCCATTAATACTTGTGGCCTTTCCACATTAATTGGATTTTCTACAGTGCTGGATTTTGCTTCTCCAACTTTGGATAAAAAAAAGCTCCACAGCTTCCCATCAATTAAAAAAATAAGCTTTCAATATGCTAGTGCACCTTCTCTGTCTTAATCAAGTGGAAACAGACCAGAGGCAAGGTGTGGTCAATTCTCCAGTAATGAGATCTAATCCAAATATTTCACAACTGCAATACCACCACAAATCATTTTAAAAAAAGCACAGAACCAATATCCACTTCCACACAAGAAGAGACGCCATTCTTTGCTCCACTTATGGTTTTCATATACGGTAGAAAGGTGAGATATCAATTGGCTATCAATTTTGATAACTTCGTGATGGCATCTCTGAAAACAAAAAGGCAGCACAAGTGTTCCGATCCTTTATTGGCTTACTGTGTGCTGTAACAGAACATTTTAAGTAAACATAATCCACGAGTTTCAGTTTTCCACTTACTTAAAAAGTTCTGTCCTTGAAATATGTTTTATAACAATGATTCTAGCCATTTTAACAGGGTATTTTGTTGAAAATGCCAAGTAGTATCAGCCTGATTTAAATACATCTTTGCTTCTTTCATTCCTGTTTGTTAGGAAGAGTCAACAAGGAAAGATTATTATCTGGATCCTGTTTCCCCTTGCATATCTGCAACATGATTACTTACAGGCAGGCACAGCTGAAGATTTGAAGGCTAAGGAAAACATGAATGTAACTGTAATTAATTTGATTTTGAATTTAATTCGAAATAGCCTGCATTTAAATGCACTCAGAAGACAAAGCTACAAAAACAGTCTTTAAAAATCGATTTGGAACTTTTATTTTGGGAAAAATGATTACGGTAACAAACTTGAAATTCTCTACAAATTTCTGAATTTGGTTCTACATACTATAGCATCCTAAGCTACTGGTAAAAGTGAATGCTCAAAGGCAGCCAGGTTTAGCTCAAGCCCTCTCCAAAATTACATGGACGTTGTTAAAAGACATCCCTGTACTATCAAAGCTCAGTTTGATCCCAATGCTATTGTTACTATACGCTGATTATCTGTAGCATGTAAATCTGGCCAGGTGGCTTAAGCGTTGCTTTAATTTTTAGTGCCTTCTTTTTGTTGCAAGGTTCATTAAAATCAGAATTCATCTTTTTTTTTTTTTTTTTCCAATCACTAGCATTGCCATAATCACTGTTAATCAATGTGTGAAGCTACATGATAATGGTAACAATCTGTTCTACTAAGCTGTATTTCAGGTTACTTAGAGTTTAAACTAATGCTTATCCAACTGCTACACCTACCATTTCAACAAAACAAAACGACCCACTTCATGTAATGAAGTGCATCATTCAACAAAACCTTTAAGTAAACTTTTATTAGAAACAAGAAGAGTTAAGTCACAGAACAGGGCATTTTCAGTACAGCAAATGGATGGTCAAAACACAAATCTCGTTATCGAAATTTTAATTGCAGTGCAGAATATCAGACCTTGTTTTTTTAGAAGTGTTCACATAAGTTCAACATCAATCAGAATTCACAGAGAAATACAAATTAAGACATCTGACAGGGCGAAGGGGGACAGTTTGTTCAAAGAATTTGCTGTCTATTGCTTTATTTTGCCCATGCCTGCTTGCTGTATTTTCAGTAATTCTAGCGCATTCTCTCTTTGCAAGTAATTACATAACTTTGCACCAAAATTCATGTTTTTATTAGGTATCATTCTGCAATTTGAGGGAGCCTGTCTTTCTCCTTCAAATATTTAGGTGATTAATGAAAGGTAGTATCACAGAAGATTAAAAACGTTTTTATCACTCTAGTCAAATAGCGATCCATTACTGCTGGAGAACAGAAAGTTTGAGGAAAAATTGATCTACTTACATCTGTTCGTCAATTTCTCCAATCTGACGATCTAGTCGTCCCTCCTCATCCTCTTCTGCCACTATTGCTTCTGAAATCTAAACCAGAAAAGCGCTAAGAAAATTCACCTTCATCCTGAATTTCACTGTTGTTCCTTTTTGATGTCTGTGTCTTCCCTTCCTCCCCTCTACCTCAAGCCAGTGTCAATCTCCTATACAAATACTCCCACCTTCACAAAAGACTCTGGAGGCAAATACAGAAAAAAACGGATCTGGTTTAATTTGAAATGGAAATGCTTTTTCTTAAAACTAAAAGTTAAAAGTAGTTTGGCTGCTTTGGGGTTAACCTTTTGAATTTTTCAATACGCTACTATTTGAAACTGAGCATAAACAAACTACGCGCATCCAAAGTCTGAGGCTGAAATAGGAGCTGTATCCCAATGCTTGGGACTAAATTACGCAAGCTTATTGAAAGTATTGGTTAAATATTCCCACTAGATCCCGAAGTGTTTCTAACCTGTTATTTTTTTCAGCATATACTTTCTCAAATCTGAATGTCTGGGAGATGCTATGCAATCAATGGTCCACGCATAACTGAGAAGATTCCTTCTAAGCTGAAGAATTATCTGAATGGCTAATGCTAGCAAAATGTATCCACCACTGCTTTTGTATGAACATTCGCTCTGTTTACAGTGCTGACCACTTTAAAATGAGCAATGATAAGGTTTTTTGCACCACTTTTCTTAGCAGTTGACATACGAGCAATTATTTACAATTAAAATTAAAAAAACCTAGCAAATACTCTAGGGGAAGATTGAGAACACCAGGTATCTGTAACGAGTGTTTTGTATCGTACAAAAAAGCACGGGAAGACTTTCCATGCAATGCTCAACAGTAAAAAATGGAGGTACATAAAAATTGCGGCCAACTTAGGTCTCACACACACAAAATCTTCTGTCACTTTCCCAAATTTTGGGGCTCCTTTCCAGAACATTTAAGTCAACCATAAAACGCAGGTTACCTACACTTTATAGATCCTTTTTGAAAAAGACAGACAAACAGGTGGTGTTCTGTTCTGTTTTTTTCAAGGTTAAAATATGAATATATCTCATCTAAATAAGAGCCCACAATTATGTCCTGTTTGGATACAGGACACACCTCAGGATGCTGATCTGAGGTATATGCTATCTTATTTAAATACAATTTAACAAATGTAACTAGATATATATTGATGACTGGATCCTGATCGAAAGTTTTTTCAACTTAATTTCCCTTAAGCGGAAAACAGAAGGAACCCTTTGCTCATTTGTAAAGTGCATTTAACTACACACTGCATTGCAACGAACAACTGACAAATGCAGATGTCAGTCATTCTGCAGAGCTGCATGAAACTGTTGTTTTCCTTATTGTGTATAGTATTTAGAATCAATAAAAATAGATTCCATTACTTACTGTGTTGACCTGTCGCATTGCCTTTTGAAATTCATCCCATTCTTTGTCCATCTGATCCTTTGGAGCATCAACTTTTCGCACCTAAGGAACATGAAAAAGCAGGCTTATTAACAATTTACATCTAGTGACTCTGGGGCACTGTAAAACACCTGGAGAAACAGAACAAATTATGCTGTGTTCTCCAAAAAGTCTGGTCAACATACTTCCGTTTAAGTAATGTATATGAACAAGAGAGTGCAGCTGCACAATGGTTTTGGAGGAAAACATCTGACTCTACTCCTGGATTAAAACAACATCCTTGACTCTAGCATTAAAGAATAATTGACTAAGAATGGATAGTGTGGAATGTTTGGATTAAAAAAAGTGACTAAGTCTGTTAATTTGATGGTCTGTAATTTCACTACGTTAGGTGGTAACTTCTAAATTCTTCTGTAAGCTGCCTGTTCAATCATATATAGTAGCTATCTCACAAGCCAAAAAGGAGTGAATTATTTGCCTTTGGCATAACATAAAATATCAAATGATTCAGTCACTAGTCTGACTGGTGTTAGATAGTCTGACTATATTTCAAATCTAGTCTAATTTTGTTGGCTAACAGAAGGAATAGTACAGCTGCATACCAATTTTAACGACATGCAAAGCTTTCTCTTCTGTGGTAGACGGCATTAATTACTAAGACAAAAAGACTGAAAAAGCAAGTAGCTGTAAGAATGTGTCTAAGATCTACAACTAAGGTAATCAAAACCAGACTGTGCTTTTAATACAAGCAAATAAGCAAGATAATCTACCTGTGTAACCAAAACTTCCACAATTCAAGACTGTAAGATGTGGCATATAACATATGTTAGATGAGAGATTATGCCTGGCTCTGGACTGGGTGGAAATTATATAGCTGGGAGAACTAAGCAGTTTGAACAAAATAATTCATGACATCATCTTTTTGCATTAGTTTTATTTTTCCTTTATTCATTCCTCTCTTTTGGTAACACATCAGTCATCATCATGGTAAAGACAACAGTTTGGTACGTTTTGTTCCTGAACGATTATACAAAATCCAGTAGTATGAATTAAGTTTATAGAATAAATTAGAAGCTTCCAAGCAAACTACATACTGGGAAGTTATAGTCGTCATTTCATTTTTCTGTTCTGTGATTATTTCTATCATATGTGTATGTACTGTGTTATTACGCATTGTGGTTGTCTTTTGTAATTCATAATTATTTGTATTTCTTACAATAAATTTAAAGACTAAAGGTATTATTTTTCCTTGAAATATTTATCTAATCCAGAATTTATATGCTTTATAAATTCCTGATGTAAAGAACCAACATTTTTCAAGCCCACAATCTCCCTTCCAAAAAGCTCAGTTAATTCTGAAAATAATTATTTGTGTATGATTCCAATACAGAATCACTGCAGCAATCACAACATAAGCGATGTCACAAACATTTTCCTTCCCCTGCATATTAGCAAAACTTAGAAAGGGCTGATTAAAGAGAAGAGTACCTGCAAGCAATTCAAGAAGAGCTTATTGGAACATGTATCCACTTGTAAATTTTATCAGCTGAGGCAATGACCAGAACAAAGATCACTAACCAGTGTCCTCACAGATACAAGCAGATTCTCCTTTGCCTGCTAGACATTCCCGCTTTCTACAAGCTTCCCAACTCACGGTGAAACCAAGTATTTGAAAAGTGTAACATACCAATTAGTCATATGCAAAAAAAAAAAAGTGCATTTTTTTCAGCTATGTAACTCAATATTCAGAATGTCATTATTCAAAACTATTCACATATGCCAACATGTGGGCACAAGTGGTGCCAAAAGAATCTTGCCAGAGCAACTAAGACACACCTAAGCCTGTAATTGTGACAGTGGAACTAGCTGAATGTAAAGAAGCATTATTTGGAAGCTCTCCAAATCAGAAGTCATGACTCTACTCAATTTAAATACACCAGCAGCCTTCCACAGTGTGAAAAATAGGGAAATATACTCAAGGAAAATAAAAAAGACTTTGAGCCTACCACAGTATTATTTCAATAAAGAAAGCAGGAAAGTCATCAAATCTGTGGTAAATTTTACAAAAAAAAAAAGCTTTGTATTTCAAATATCTGTTTATTTTGGTCGTCATTTGGTACTGTGCAAGTTGAAGGAAGTATGAATGATTTTGATCAAAATTCCAAGATTTTTAGTTGTGATTTTTTTGACAAACACATTGAATGTGCACCTTTCTTTTCTTTTCCAAGCATCAAAAAACCCCATAACAGTAAAAGACAAGAGGGTTGAAAACCAAGATCACTGTTATAGTATGCCAGTACTAGAGATCACGGTATATGCAATAATCTACCTATTTTCATTCTAACAGGATGCATAGTATCAGTTGCATAGTAACTCTTAACACTTTTCAACAGGATCTCTCAAAGGACGTTAGAGAACTGTTTTTATATCCTCAATTCAGAGGCAGAATTGGATGTACAAATTCAGTGAAACGCTTTTCCCGGGGTGACTCAAAGAAATAAAAGTAACAGGTGGATTGTCCAAATCTCAGTCCAGCGTTTTAGCCAACAAATAACACTTCTTTAGTTTTCTTTAAGAGCCACAAAGGCACCACAATCAAAAATACGCTATGAGAGATGATTTAACAAGCTCTTCTTGCCCCTCTCTGCCCCTTTTCATGTCTTCTAATTAATACGAACCAAAATAGTTCAGTCATTTTCTTATATTCTGGTATGACTAATTACCTGGAAAAGCATCTTCACTACTCAGAAAATCATTACAACTGGCAGAAAAAAATCCAGCAGCATCAAATCAGCAGATCACTTACTTTTGCATCCACTTCAGGATCATCAAAGAAACCTTCTGGCAAAGCTTCAGCGGTGTTTTCTTTCCTGAAATGTTTGATTACTATTATCTCGAGTTAACACTTTGCAACCTGCTTTATTGTAGCGTTAAAAATAGTCAAGAATAAAATCCATAATCTTTTATAAAAGGACCTAGAAATGAAGCAAGTTTTTTTTACGCCCCAAGTTTTACCTACAACCATCAAAACTTGCTTCTTCAGTTTGGTCTTATCTAACTTACAAGGATTGCACAGACAGGTTTAAACCCCACTGTCAAAACAAGAGCTTAGGCTTCTTAAACTATTCTTTCCAGTGTGCTGAGCACCCAAACATTTTAACAGCAGTCTCTACTTTTGAAAGCCTAAACCAATGTCTAAAAAAGTGCCCAAGTGAGCTGAACTGTTACTACAGAACAAGCAAATGGTTTTCTTTAAACAGTAAAAACCAGTGGTTGACACTAAGCTTCAGAAGTATCCTGTGTTAAAAATTGCAAATGGAGATGTTTAACAGACACCGTATGGCATTACTTCTTCTCTTATCCTGCCCTTAGGGTGTGAAATACCTGTCTGAAATAATGCTCGATGCTGATGTATATACAAACTATTCCAAATACAAGTTACCAATATGACAGATTTTTAAGTGATCACAGTCTGTATTTCCGGGAAGGATAATGTTTATTTACAAGTCCCAAATTTATCAGTATTTGATTTGACTGCTTACCTTTCCACTATCTTCTCTTGTATCTCTGCTTTCTGTATGGACCCTGAATGGGAAACTATAGGAGCAGCTGTGGTTTTGCTGTCAAAGAAGTCTACAAGAAAGGACAGAAGCCGATGAACAAAAAGAACTGTTCAAGCTTCTTTATAGTTCTGACTAGACAGAAGACAGGAATTTCAATTAATACCTTACTGAATCAAGGGAAGAACAGCCAGACATTATTTCACTTGACAGCCTCAAACAATTAGAACATAAAATCAATAAGCATGCTCAGAAAACACCACACAATAACAAACTAGCAGAGAATCTCCTTTCTCTACTTCCAATATAACACACCCTAACCAGCTAATAGCAATAATTAGAAAAGTAAATTAAAACCCTTCCATCATCAGTTAAAACACAGCTTCTTCTTACTGAATCACTTACTATTTCAGTCATCGTTACCTGCAGGCAGAGAATTAGCTATTACTTCTTGAGTTGGAGGTGGAATTTCAGTATTATGCGTAACACAAGACTTGTTTGATTGATCTTGTTCTTCTTCATCATCATCATCATCGTAATTTCCTGACAATAAACTGGGACCTGAACCCTTTGAAAGCTGTTTGTTTGCACTATCTTGCTCTGTTTCATCAAAAAAATCTGCTGGTAGCCTAGTAAAGAACACAAAACAGAACTATTTCAAACTTCACAAAAATCAGTTACAGTCTAGCATCCAAAGCCTATTCGATCTGTGAGCAATACGATCTTTTAGATATTGTGCAATACCCTAAACTGCGCAGCTACCGATGTAACCATTGTCTGAAGGCAGCACATACTTGTTCCTTTTTTTTTTTTTTTTTGAAGTTCCCCAGGAATGCTCAGATTAATTCTGAAAACAGATTTCAGTTCCATTTTTCTGTTTGAATATTCAATATCAGAAACATTAATAAAAATATCCTGTAACAAAGTGCATTTGGAGGAATGGCAGATACGGTAACTCTATTTCCACATTCGAAGTTATTTGCGTCTGTATACCTGCTGTGAACACATTAAATACAAAATTCATAGTTCAGCGGTCGTATTAATGTCACGTAAACCTTGATAACCTTCATGTATAAACACAGCTACTTATTTGGGGTATCTACTGCGGCTCAGAACTGCAGCTTAGAAGGGCCACACAGGTTCAGCAATGAGAAAACCCAGATTTGCTTAGAATACCTGCAGGCCTCCAAGCCAAACATTTTTCCAGGTTATATTTTAAAATCATCATACTGATTGGTTTAATAATGAACAAACCACTCAACCGTTAATTTTGCACACACACTCAAAATTTCTACAAGGTAAGCATCTTCTAGTGTCAAGATAACAGCACGTAATATCTATGCAAGATAATAATAATTTATCCTGTTAAGAAGCGTACAGGAGACCTGCAGGCCCCGTGTGACATCTACCGACCCCACAAAGATATCCAAATACCATCAAAAATCTTTAGTGGCAGTAAGATGCTTAACCCAATCCCTTGAAGTCAAATACACTCCTATATTTGTGAGAGTTCAACTGCAAGATATGCATTTACATGAATTTTAAGTGACAAAAACATCTTAACAAAGATCTGCTGATGACATTTGTTAGTAGTTTTGTGAATAAATATCATTTAAATGTACATTTAAAATTTGTCTTAATTTCAGACTACCATCTCTTCTGCAGTATGCTAGCATTGAAGATTAGAGTGCATGCCACAATCTAGTTATTTTCATTCTAGCAAACTGCGTACTACCACCACATACTAATCTTTAAAAGTCTGATAGTGACAGTAAAATAATTCCTGTTTTGTCACAGACCCTAGAGTTAATACCATGATTTTCTCATCTGCACTGAGGAAGATGCTGCCATGTTCAGGAATATACACCCACATTAGAAAATGAGCAGAAGCGGGGATCTGCTGATTCTCTGAATCTTTACCCTTGGCTAGGAAGGAGAGATGAGGAAAAACAGGGTGAGAATGTAACGGTTGGTACAGTTACAAAAAGAACACATGTAATAAGATCTGCTTACCCAGATGTAGACGTATGTGGCTTTTCGTCCGTACCTGTATAACAGCCAAGAGTCACTTCTTACAACCCATACTTTTAAAAAAAAATCCCTCAAATAAAGTCTTACTACAGCAGCAAGTTCACAAATGCCCACTTTCATGTATTTCATATATTTACATGTTCAGTAACACCAAGGGAAAAAAATTAACTATCTTTCTTTTAGCATGAACTTTCATGCGTGATTTGTGGTAATCCAATGGCTTGATCCCACTAAAAAGGAGTAACACTACTTCTGAACAAGTGCTTCTACTGTTTAACTTATACTGTTTCTAGTTCTGTTTTGACCAAGCCCACAGCCCCATGACCTAATTGAACCCAATAACCCAGAAGAAAACTAGGTAGACTACCAAAAGTGCAGTTTTCTCCTGATCAGTGAACTCACAGAGAAAGAGCAAGACAGGCTTTTTCCCTTTTCAGCAGCAACAGGCTGACATTAACTCAACAGTCTTGTGTATTCACACTCACTTCCATAGGAAAAAAACAAACCAAAAACATTCAAGATGTAAAATGGCTAGATTCTGGCAAGTACTTGATAAGTATTTTTCTCTCCTTACCTTTTACTCTCTTCAACTCTGTATTTTCTGTGTCAATAGTTTTTCTCTTGACAGGATGAGATGATGTGCTAGCAGCTGAACCTGTTGCTGTCTGCTTTGTGCCTTTTAATTCTGCAACTCTCTGTAAAGAAGTACAAAATTCAGGAGGCTTTCCTAGCAGGAACTTCTGGATTGCAGCTTCAAGTACAGCTCTTTTAGAATACTTTATTAAAATGAGCTAATATCTTTCTATAACAAGATCACTGAAATAGACATCACCGATACAGAAACCAAGACCAATGTTTCTGTCAGTCTCTTGAATGATGTGACATGGGGGGAGAGGAATTGACACTTGCACAAGGGAGACTGTATGAGTGAGAAAGGGAAGTCTAAGATCAGTGACATTTACATTAGTAAAACACTGGAGGAAAGAGCAGGAAGGCTGGCCTCATCTGGTATATTAAGTGCTTTAAAATTAAAACACAGCAGTAGTATTAAAGACACGTCACTGTGCCTTGCCACAACGATCTACCCAGAACGCAGGTAATGAACGAGGAACCCCTCAGTTCTTTTGGTCTTTTTCCTCAGTACTTGCAAAATGAAATGCAATCTCTCAGTTTCCGTTAAGCAGCAGCAGAATTTGAAAGAATAAAAAAAAAAAAAAACCCACACTTAAGGTTGCATCCAAGTTACAAGCTCCCTGAAATTGTTTTACAAATGTTTTATCTTTACTGCTAAATTACAAACAAAATGTGTTTTCTTAACGACATGTAAGCTGTCACTTGCTAACATACACGTAACAAAGTAAATCCGAGGAGGGTTTCCAAGTCCAACGATGCAAAGCTGCAGACAAGTGACAGTTAAGTTGTCGCCAACGCGGGAACAGCTTCATCTTAAGAGTACGTCCCTTGAAAGACAGGGGACGATTCTCTCAAGTGCGGGCCTTTCAATGCGTACGTAGGTTTTAAAAAAACAAAACAAGACAAAACAATCGGGCTTGTTTTTACACTGCTCTCTCCTGGCAGATACTTAAGTGTTAGCCATTAGCGTGCACCTCAAAAAGCAGCAAACCCCTAGCCTCCGTTAACGCGGCGTAACCTCCCCTGTCCTTCCCCCTTCTCACGTGGTGCCCAGTCACTTCTGAACAACAAAAACCCAGCCAGCGCCCAGCCGAAACCCGCACCACCGGCCAGCGGGCAGCCAGCACCACCAGAGCACCGGCACCAAGGCCCACCCCGCACCCCACCGCCGCCCCCGCCAGCCAGGGCGGGAAGCCGGCGGCCGCTCACCTCACGGTGCTGCTTGCCCAGGGCGTGGGTCTGCCACAGCAGCTCGCTCTTCACGGGCGCGTTGCACAGCGTGCAGCTCAGGTGTCCCAGGCTGTTGTACGTGGCGGCCGTTAAGGAAAGCAGGGCGCTGCGCGGCGGACCCCCGCCCCTCACCGCCCCGCAACGGCCGTCGCTCCCCTCCCCCGCCCCCCGCGCCGGGCCAGCGATGCCGGTGCCGAGGATATTTGGCGAAGGGCGAGTCGATCCGCTTCTTTGCCGCGTTCTGCCGCTGCTTCTCCCGCATGAGGCGCCGCAGCTCCTCCTGCCGCACCTGCTTCCGCCCCGAGCCCACCTCGGCCGCCGCCATCTTCTCCCGGCGAGCAGAGCGGAGGGGCGGGGCCGGCGGCCAGAGCGAGGCTACGGCTCCGCGACGCGACGCGACGCACGCCGGGTGGGCGGGGCTTGCTCGCATCCCGCCCTCAGCCGGGGGCGGGAGAGAAGGCGCCGGGGGCGGGACTTCGTCTGGGGGCGGGGTCAGGAGGCCCGGGCCCGCCCCCGGCCCGCATAGGAGGCGGAGCAGAAATAAAACCATCTCAACACCGGAGCAGAATTACGTTTCTCCGGCTTTATCAGTTTTTTCAGTAGTCAAGCCTTTGGAGCACCATCAGAACCAGAGAGGCGCCGTAAGCCAGCTGTACGCCACGCCTCTGAATAAATTCCCTAAAAAGTGCCCCAAAACCACCCAAAATAAGTAAAAAAAAAAAACAACCAACAAAAACACCCCCACTACATCCCACCCACCCACCCAGATCCAGAAACCCTCAGTGTGCAACACAACGGTGAAAAGTGCTCTTAAAAAACCCCTAGCTTTTCTTTATGCCTGAGCTTTCTGCCAATCACGGTCACGTTTCAGGCTTTGATTCCCTGCCCGCTTTCGGGAGGCCTGGTACGGCCCGCTGCTGCGCCCAAACGCTCCCTACTCGCCTGCACAGGGCACACGGCAACATGAGAGCGGCACGCGTTTCCCCCACTAGAATACAGCCCACCTACAGCACGTCTACAGTGTTTAGTAACCGCATCATGACCAAGGACAGCAGAGAACTTTCCATATTTTATTTTTTGTTTATGAAATACAATAAGTTAGCTAAAAAAAAAAAATCTAGCCCCAAGTTCCACGGTGTCAAGTACTCCACTCCAAACCACAAGCGACCGTTAAACGTCAAGAAAGCGTCACTCCAGGTTTACAGCGACATTACCTTCAGGAGGACTTGGTCACAGAGGACGCCACTACAAGCAGTGTATTTTACGCTGTTCCCAGAGAGCAAGCCGTCCCACGGCTCCAGACTCCGCAGCTCCCTGAGCATCGGGTTTGGTTCGTCTCACACAACAGCTTATAGGGAGCTGGGGGAGAAAGGGGGAGCAGGGAAGTGTGTGATTCGATCTCTATTTTCAGTAAAGGCAAACTTTTGTGGTAAGACATTTTGCCCGGCCAGCAAATCCCAGGTGTGGAAACACAGCCAGAGCAGCACAGCAACTGGAGGAAGACGATGGGGTAAGTGTAACTAAGGCAAAGAGGGAGTCACTTCTCTTTTGACATGATCAGGGCAGATAGTTGGGGTGGGGAAATGATTCAGTAGCACAATAGGTATCACAGTACACCTAGACTACAGAATCAGTGAGAATATCTTAAGCTTGATTGAGATCTATGTTTACCTTTACAAATTCTGACGAATATTTAAAATCTCCTCTTCCTTCCCCTTCCTCCCACAACTGGAGTCTGCTGCACTTTTCAAAAGCACACAAGTTTGCTTTTACTGAAATTTAAGGCTATTATGAAAAAATGAAGTGTAGGGCTCCTCTTTCAAAATTAAGTATAAAAGTCAATCCACTCTAGAAGGTCTTAGAGAACTCTAAATACAACCATCCGTTTTCCAAAACGAATCAACTCATTTTTGTATTTGGAAGACAAAAAATTTTATACTGCAAAAGTTTGTCTTCATACACATACTTTTGTCCTAGAAACCGAACACACTGATACCAGGAGTTACCACTGTAAGGTACCTTCAGCTCAGGACGCGCACCCTTTGCTGAATCCAGACATGCTGGTGGGACAGGTTCATCATCGCTCTCTTTGCCTCAAAGTACCAGATTATCAAAAGGTCTACTATGGAACATCTTAAAGTTAATCCACCTGGCTTTGAGACAGGCTGAGGATGTACTCACACAAGCACATCTCAAGAAGCAGCAGTTTCTGGGAAGGAGTGCTGGGAAGACGATGTCTGCCTATAGCCTCAGTGTTCTCGCCCAAGAGAGAAAAATACAAAGGAGGAGCAGAAACAGACACAGTCCTAGCCATGACCACAGCTCCCAGTTTTCTTCATGGGCACAAGAGGATACTTTGCTTATTATACATGCACCTGTGAAAGTTCAATGCGTTAGAGGACTTACATTTGAGAGGGTGAGGATCCCTTCCATCACAGGAAAGTGGATAATTTTGCATCCCCTGAATTAGGCAATAGTGTTGCTGGTGGTTTAAGAGTCAGCTGAATCTGGTCCAGTAGCAGCACAAAACTAGGTAGGGCTTCACAAAAATGGCTACAAGCAACTCTTCTTCCTCCTAACCTTAAAGTGCTGGGAAAATGCAGCATGACCAGATTAGTAGCCTAGGAAAAAATATCCACGGTCCTACCAAACATACAATTTCCTAACATGACAGACAAGCTTCCTAGGAGTTTAGACCTTAAAATCCTCCAGAGATGCTGAGAAGAGAGTTACATATGGAAAAAATACAACCTTGAAGAAACTGGTTAACAGTAAAAAATACTCCAGTCTTGATATGGTCAAAAGGCATTTTTAGAATAAAAGTGACCCTTTCTAATGCAGGGCTATCACTTCATTTGTCCAATGGCATTTTTCACTAAAGAAATGCTCCTCCAATTACAAACAGCAAAGATAACACTTTAATAATAATACTTTAGGTATTATTTAAGGTTTATAACTTATTAGAAGTTAACTTCTTTTTTAACAGACATTTCCTATTTTTATCTTGAAAGGACAGCTAATCTTAAAGCAGTCACATATGGATAAAGACTCACTACCTAAGGGCCATTTCTAAACACCCTCTGTCTGACTCATTTGAGACGAAAGCGCTTTTCTTTCCCCACAGAAACAGGCTCCTTACCAGTCAATACTTCACCAGCCACTGCGTAGATGACTGACCTACCCACCAGAAGCATCCGTGAAAAAGCAAATCCCACTATAGGTACCTTAGCTACGGGCTCTGACCAACAACTGCAAAGTTGGCTGCACCTGCTGACAGTTACTATCTCCTGCAAAAGCTTATTTTTCACCTAACAGAGAAGGCTAAGCATGGCACGTATCTGACTGCAAGAATCAGTCATAATCCTCAGTCAGATGGCATTGCTAAAATAAAGTTATGTCACTTTGTAACATGTTATAAAAATTCACTGATTACCTTAACAGACTAGAAATAATCACTGCAATTTTCCAGTAAATACAGCATCATGAATTCAGTCAAATCAGAAAAAAAGTATAAAAAAACCTTTCAAAATAGCTCCTTAGTTATACTTTGCTTGAACTGAACCCTTGGCATATGAGCAGCATGAGTAATCTCATTTAATTTCCCACCATAACTCAAGACAGAACACAAACAATAAAAATAAGAATAATCTATAAAAACCACAGTACATCAGAAATCTATGTAAAAAAACATACGTCTGTATCAAGGAGCTCAATAACAACTTAAAGCACCACTCAAAATTAAGTACCATACATGTTACAGTACATGCCATTTATTATGACAATTTAAGGCTAAAATAGGTACGACTCCCTTATAGTCAAGCTTTCTTATATTTATAAATGTATACAAACATTAAGTAGATACAAATGCGTAGGGGTTTTTTTATTGCTCTGAACTGTCTACTACAATGTTCGACTTTCCCAGATGTCATCTCAGTTTGCCTTTTTCAATCAAGCTGAAGTCCTACAATTGCAACTTACGGCACTTGTAGGATTATAGACCTTCTTTGATTTGAGCTGTAAATAAATTCAAAGACACATCAGACAAAATTGTCCATCACTGCAAACTTTGTAGCTTAGTTAACTAAACATTCGCCCATAAGATACATAACAATTCACCACAAAGATTATTTCTGCAATTCTTCAGGAAGGATTTTCTTTTCAAAATAATAGGTCTAACCAAGCGGCAAACAAGACAACCAGCAAGAAAGGATTGACTAGTACCAGTCTAACAGACTGGGCTTAAAAAAAAAAAAAAGAAAAAAAAAGCTGAATACGTGCTCCAAAACAAAGAGCAAACTTTTCTTCTTGCTCATAGAGCAATTATGTTTCCTAATTACGTAGGGCAATGCCTCATTCTGCCAGTGCCAAATTCTTTGACTGTAGCTTGTCCATTTCTTGACCAATATTTCCTTCAATGGTATCACACTGGGCAAGAAAAACCTGAGAATAAGAAACAAACAAATGTTATTTGGGATGCAATTATAGCAATGGTAGATGCTTCTTAAGAACCGAAACTGCAGTTTCCATCATGAATTTGAAGAAGCCAACTCAACAACCACCTTCCACAGTTCAGTTTTAATACTAGCTTGTTCATAATTTTGTTTACCCAGAATCCAACAGAAGCATGGTATCTGATAAGGCAACAACGTGGCTGCCCATCCTCACCAGTCCTGCTGCTGAAGTACTTTGAGTTGATCCAAAGTTCATAAACAACAATAAGGATCATAAAGGTTCAGACAAGTTAGCGCTTCAGTTTGGAACATGACTTTTAAACTCCTTTCTAAAACACACACATCTGTAGCTGAGGGTGGAAGCGATAAACCTACTTAGTCAAATCTAAAACAAGCTGTCATTAAACCAAGACCACTTCTATTTCTCAGGACTACAGGGCAACATGAACCCTCATCTTTATCAGTAAGTAGCTGGTGCGCCTCAAAAGACAGAAGGCTCCTTTCCAAAAAGGAGCACAGCACCTTAAGCTTTCTTAGAACCTGCCCACAAGTTCTTACAAGTATAGTAACCCACACACAGCAATTAAGAGCCAGCAGCCACTGGTCACTTTGCTTGTGCTGTACACAGCACAACGCCACCAGCACTTTAAGCCAATAAATTCTTTTAGGCCAATTCCAATGTATGCGAGTACATTGCAGTTTCTGAGCAGACTCTCCCACTATCTATACAAGTCTTGCACTCAGTTTTGCTATGTCTGCACTAGACTTGTTAAAGTCAAACCAGATATTTAATGTTATTTACATTAAAATGACATTAAGAAACTTCCTTCCCTCTAGAGCAGCAAACTGTTGTGCCAGGTGAATGTTTCTCAACCATCACACTGTTTTGAATCATGCGTCTTCAACCAATCCCTTGAGTTGGCATCAACTCACTTCTGTAAGGACTTGAGGGATGAAAAAGTCAAGGTGGTAACAATTGCAGTTGCTGGCTGCAAGTGTTTTGTATCTGTCTCCCCATTCTGGAAGATAATGTGATTGCCAGCAACAGAAGGCAGTTAATAGCTCCCCCCTCGCTTTCAGGAATACTTAAGAGTAATAAGCGTAACTTGCCATCATTTTCTTGCTCTGGAAAAACAAATTGTTGTTGACTGCTCTGGTCTGAAACCCCTTAGATTCTTCTGCAGTCCTCAAAGGGTTCATAACCTACAGTTGCAGAACACTGTGCCTATAAAAGCACAACAATAATGCTGATCTCTGCTCAACAGAGTCTGTTTTATGCTTTAACAGCAGTTCTCATACAAAGCCCCACTTATTTCTGCAATAACTTCACCCAAGAGTGGAGCTCTGGTAGCTTGCCATGAGGGTTATAGCCATACCTCTATTACAAACTTTTGCTGCTTTGGTTAGGCACATGGAATCAAGAGCGTGTTGAGAGCCTCATATAACATAGCTACGCCAGCAGCCATCTTCATTTCAATTTGCATTATCTGAACTTACCTCTGTAACAGAGTACAAAGGACTTTGTCCCTAAAGCTATAACAAAAAACATTTCTACTATGAAGTACTTCTTGCTAAGGCTTCCTCCAAAAATAGATGGCTATTTTAAAGAAATTGGGAAACATTTATAGAAAGTATTTAATAAGGTTACAGTAAAAGACAGAACATTTCAACTCCACATATGAATGCAAGGTACTTTCACAAATAATTTTCAGGAGTCTAACCTGTGACTGAAGCTAGCATAATACAAATAAAAACAATAATATGAGTAGCGTTACCATCCATTTATGGAAGTTTGGCTTTTGGGAGAGGAGGGAGGAAGGACGAATTCCAGTATTTAGTAACAAACCTTCAGTTCAAGGTCTCTAAGGAAACAATGCCTAGGAATTTGTAAGCATCATACAATGGCAAAGCAATTAAAAAATCCACCCCCAGCACAGCTGCTCTTCTGTACAGATTTTAGTTTAGTGACTCTCCACAGAAAGTTGGTACATTGCAATAGAAGCTACATTTTCCAAAGAACACCTCTAGCAAGGGCCATCAGGAGTTACAGTTGACTGCATCTTTGTGCCCAGACCTCCTCATTCATTACTCCAGCCCACCGACATAGGGGAAAGGAGGAATCATCCCGTTTTCTTTACAAGTTATCAGAATTACTTTACATCATCAGGCAGCCATAAGGCCAACCACTAATGTAAATTACAAACATTATCTGAAGACAGTATGAACTATGAAAATCTGTATTTTTGTATAATGTTTTATAAAGCTATTAAATTCCTCTTAAAGGGAGGTCATAAGAAATACCAATGTAAGAACAAACACTGAAAAAATCTAAGCTCTAAACAGCTCTCACTTTCACAAACTCTTGGTATACAAGTACCCAGCATTAATGGAAAACAAAAAAATAAAAATACTCACCTGAACCCTTTTCACCAACCCCTTCTTTTTCAGTTTGCAATCACTGAAATTCTCTGGCAGATTCTGCAGTAAAATAAACAAACAAGTTGATGCAGCTTAATGTTGAAATTAACGTATTAAACTTAAAGCAAAAACTGAACGTATCAAAGAATCCTCTTAACAGGCATCCTGAAAATGCCATGCCTGCTCAGTAAGGATGATTACACAAGAAAGAATTTAAAAGAAAAAGTCGTAAGTTCAATAAGTCTGGGATACAGCCTGCTGATTACGAAGAACTGAGCTACCAAATTTACCACGTGCCTTTAGGTAACATACAGCAGTAACTGCATACACTACTTTTGTCTACTGTGGCGTATGTTAATTGTTCTGCTGAGCTTCAACTTTAGATTTTTTCAGAGACTGTAAGATGAATTAATTTCTTACGAACACATTAACTCAAGCACTCGCCACCATTAAAACATATCATCAGTAATGCAGGCATTGCCACTCTGTTTAAGCTGTACACCTGATCTTCTCTGCAACCTACTCATGGAAGGGAGGAGATGTGAAGTGTTACATGCTGACAGCTTTTAATTTAATTCAAACTGCATCATTTTCCACACTCCTACCACTCAATGTATTCATGTATGTCATCTTAGCAAATGTTATATGCTTTGTCCTTTTGGAGCAGTGTGAAATTGGAGTGTTGGTGGGGAATGGTGCTCAGGTTTATGACTTTTTTTTGAAACAGGTAGAACAGATGATTATCATCATGTAAAGTTTATGTGAACATTCTTAGAAACGTTATGCTCTCACTGTTGAAAATGCATAAAAATCTTGGAGTTTCTCACTGGTAGGTATACCTTTTATTTTCCGCCCTAACTCCATATAAAGAATAGAGGTTTCCCTATACTACTCTCTGTTTCATTTCAGCTAAAATGCAAGCCCCACTGGGAGGTTTAGACACATAATTTTTGATAAAAATCCATTAAAAAAAAAAAGATGCTCTCTTCTTTTAGCGTCCAGCCAAAGATACATGGTCATAAATATAGGAGTCTTGCACATAACCTAATATAGGAGTTAAAAATACACAAGACTCCACACTAAAAAACAGTCCATCGTGGGAAGTGAAACTATAGGCATCACTGAGATCCCAGAAGTTCAGGGATCACACTGCTCCCGTATTTGCGTAGTAATTAGCACACTGTAAGTGACATCACACAAAGAAATAATAATCACCAGGCTTAGCACTCGTTCCCAGCATCACGGGTGAAGAGAAAAATGGGCACGCAACAGAGCAAGCTGGGATACATTCTTACATTTTACTGCTACATAAACTTCTAGTTTAAAATACCTCTCACTCTTTCTACGCTCAGCTGGAAGATGGAATGCACAATGCTGCTTCTTGTCTCCTAGGAGATTATGAAAGTTGGAAGTGGGAGTAACTACTACTACACTGACCTCTTCCCAGGGTCATTTTTTTTTGGTTTATTTTGTTAGTTTGCTTTTGGAAGATGAGCAAGAGAAAGAATCTTCTGTTCCTGTAGTTCCAGCTTCCATTTCTGTTGCTCCAGTATCAGTTTTCCCAAACAGCAGCATTGTTAAGCTGTATAAAACTCATATCAAATTTTAACACTTCCCTTCAACATCAGAAAAGGTATCTCCCTTGCAGAGACCTTTTATGTCAGACTGCACCTCCTGAAAAAGAACCAGAATCTGGACATATTTCTTTCAGGTGGAAAAATGACCATCAGTATCAGAGGCACAAGAAAGTATGTGGATTAAGGGAGATACCTTTCCAAATGCAAACTGGTGCAGTGTCAGCTTGCAGAGACAGAAATACCTAAAAACTGAGTTATGTTTGGTTTTTTGTTTGTTTTGGTTTTTTAAATTGATGTTAGTCCTCTTAATACCAAAAACACCCTTCAGTTTTGTCCTAAGGTGCATTCCATCACCTATCAATCCTTTCCAACTCCTCTTATTTTGTGAGAAAGAGGAGGAGAAGTAGCTGTCACACACAATGTAAATCCTCCTACAGGAGCCTGTTCTCCGCCGGTCACTTTCTTCATTTACGTAATGTCACCGTACATCCTTGGATTTACAGCACAGGATAGGTTCAGAAGCTGTTACTCCATTTTCAACAGTGGTCTGCCTAAAATGAAAACTCCTTTTCTACAAATGGCACATCTCCATTTTCCAAAGCACAGCTTTTTTTCAGCTGTTCATTTTGGAAGCTACTTTACTTTTTACCAAATGTATTTTCTAGTAGTGTGTACTGCAATAAGCCCTTGCTCACTGTAACATGCTAAACCCACGTCTCCTCCCAATAAGCAGGACACTGTGAAGAGATTGTATTACACGCTTTTCTTTCAGAAACTGAATGCTCCAAAGACATTACCAAACAATTGAGAAGTTAGTTTAAAGCTGTGGGTGAATTCTCTTCAAACACCGGTTCTAGTTCACAAATAAAAAAGGCGGCCTTCAGAGTATTTATAGTTGTCAGCGGGGAAAAAAAATTTAAAAATATTATAAAGTTATATGAAGTATTCTAAGGGATCTTAGACACAGAACCCTGCAACCACACGAGAAAACATTCTAATTTTCCCTTGGTTTTCAACAACACAATTCACTTTTTAAAATTAACAAAATATGACTCCCTATGTTAAATGTTTCTTGTATCTGATGCGTACTATTTTGACTCCATATATGTAATGGCCTGAAAGAACAAAGATGGGTTAGGCCTAATTATTAATGGCTGATTCTTACCAGAAAATGAAGATGTCAGCTCATTGTCACAGAAATTCTTTTATGACTTGAAGTTTCCCATGACTTTTAATTTCTTAATAATCAAATTAAAAATGAAATTATGCACTAGCTCAGTTACACTGCCCATCTCCTTTTGCTGAGTACTTATTTCAGGCTGTACTTTCTGAAAGAGATTCTGGCCTATGCAAGTATTCCTACCAATCTGAAATAACAAATTAACAAACAATTTTCTATCATCAGAATAGGCCTAAGTTAACTTTCAATAACAGACAGGGAACGCCAGCTAGGCTTACCACACAAAGTCTGTTTCTGAAACAGATATTGGTAACTGGAGGGAACTTTGAGTGTAGAGAGGACATTCAGTCTATTTCTATTTTTGACAACATTTTTCAAAACTGCTCTTTTTAATTACATCTGTGTGTGCAAACTCCTATGTTTTCTTGCACACCTTCATAGCTGGTTTTTTGGGGTTTTTTTAAATCACACCCTGTAATCCCCTTGGCAGAGATATGGAATTGGAAGGCCTAAATGTACTAACTTATCAAGCTACTTAAAAGGTGTTTTGCAATCAAATTAGTAAAGTTTACAAATCTTAACATCAAATTAAATCTCACAGTCTCTCTGTTTTACCTTAGTCAGCTTACGTCTCCTCTCCAGGAATACGTTGTCCAACTATTCAGGGTTTAACAGGTGAAGCTGGCAATAAACCTTAAGTCACAATAACATTTCAATATTTAATTAAAATCAAATTTAATTAAAGAAGGAGTAGCTTAAGCCTAGGCAGTGCTTATGCAAAACTCTTGCCAAACCTACATTTTGGTGCTACCATTGCTTGCAGAGCAGTAGTTTGCATGAGTATATGGCTTTCTGCTGCATAGCATATTCTTATTTTTATAAATTCTTTTATTTTTATAGCAGGTCTCCTCTTTGCATTGCACTTTTCTCTGTGACAAAACCCTGCTCAAGTCTCACAGTTAAGTATGGTCTTAAACTTTCAAAAGTGATGCAGTGCTGGCTTCACCCCAGGAACTTCTGTAGAACTCCTGGGCACAGGTTCTTTATCCTCCCCGCCCCCCATCCACCCAGAAACAGAGCCCGAGTCCCCCTGTTACCAGTGGCTATCTCCCAGCCCACACACCCGAATTCAGAGTTGCTTCATCACATCTCTTCAAGAGTTCTCACCCTGCAGATACACTGACAAGATGCACTGCAGACACACACACGTTACATCCTCGAAGATTCATCTTTTGTATGCACAACACTCATGCTTTATACAAGAAATCCTTAAAACCAATCACCATTTACATAGTAATAAATTCATGTGTGTGCGTTTTCCCACCTCTAGATCCTCTCTATTCTTGAGTGTTCTTTTAACTACGAATCCAGCATCCCTCTCTCCTGAGCACTGCTTCTTACGAAATACAGGACTCTTGTCATTTCTTTTCCCTTCTCCCAGCTGATTTCCTAATAAAACCACCTCCCTTTGCCACAGAACATCACCTTCAGCTCTGCGCAAGTTCCGTTTGTTTTGGAAGTGCTTCCAATAACGATTTTTAAGCTTAGTGTTACCACCACATCTTTGTTCTCCTCTTTGGTTATTTCTTATTTCCCAAACCATAGACCCCAGTAGGTAATACCTGATGCCTGAATCCACTTTATATCAGTGTCGTCTAATAAACAGAACAAATGCTAGTCAAATTTATTATTTATGACTATCTTATCAGAACCAAAGGGACACCATTCTTAAAACAGGCAATCTCCTACACTAGCAGTCACTAGCAATAATAGCTAGAAACGTTTTTGGTTTGTTATCAAATTGCTTAAGAAAATCACTGCGCTACACATGGCACCAGTGCTAATCAGTTGCAAACAAGGATTTTTTGCTGACACCCCATCCATCTAACAGGAAGCTTCTTCGGTAGTTTGTTTTAAAAAATCCAAAACAATATATACTATTTTAGTGTCTAGTTTTTATTGACTACCAGCCCTTCGCTTTTTCTAACTTATTGTTAAATAAATCAGTAAATTGGGGAAGCACATTATGTTGACACAATCTTTTTATCTAAGTAGACAGCTGAGCAACTTCTTTAAAAGCAGCTATTAAATGGCAGCATTTGTCAACGGGTTTTCTGAATGCAGAAGTGGTAACTAAGGGCTCTACCCTCACTGAGGGATGATAGTATTTTCATGCTCCTTGTGCTTTAGAAAAAAGCTTTGATTTTATGTTTATGATTCTTGCTAAGAGATTTAAGAATTATAATAAGAAATGTTTATCAAATGTTTATTTATCTAGATAAATTCAAAGGTTTAGCAGTAAGTTTTCATCTTACTGTAAGTGGCAAAACTTCCCAGAAGCCTGGGAAATGTTTGTTACAGGCACAATGATGGTTTTTTTCAGAATACTTCTTTCTTTTAATCCTTGAAATGTTAATTTGGTATTGATTTACCAGATGACAAGTATAGCAGGGACAAGGAGACAGTGAAAAAAGCTTCATCAGAACAGTACAGTAATTTAAGTAAGTTTTACAGAGGAATTATAACCAAAAAAAATCCTCAAGAAAGGAGGATGGGCCACCAGAACATAATGATGAGTCAGTAACTTTATCAATGTCCTCAATACTGATACATGCAATTTGACAGGTGATTTTGTTGTGAATTTATGTAAACAAAATTAGTGACTGCTATTTCAGAAGATAAAGCTTTTTTTTCAGTTGTTAGAACAATCTGTTCTCTGCAATATTGTCTTTCTAGATTACAAATCTGCCATTTAGTAAGAAATCATCATGAGAACAAAGTAATCTCTCAGATTGCAGTATCAGTGACAGACTTCATGTAAATAAGAGCTGGCTCACAAGAAGTACATAGGGTCATGACTGTGGATTTAAATTTTCCTACTGATCTCAGAAAAGCTTTCCTTTTTGTTCTTGAAAAAGCCTTTCAGTTATTTAAAAAACTGTGCCAGCTGATCAAGCCAAGGATTTTCTGTGTTCTACTCACTGAGATTTGTAGTGAGTAGTGTACTTTGACTTTTACTCCCGAACCAAATGTTTTAACTGCTGAAATAAATGGCATTTCTGGTGATGCGCACACACAAATCTTCAACTGTTGAACATGACTTAATATGTATTCCTCCTGAAGAAAACATCAAAGATCCGTGGCTTATGGGAATGGCTGACTGCGTCACAACATTCAAAAACTTGTAAGATGTTCTTAAGATCCCTCCACCCTTCCTGCTGTGGAAGCAGTAGCTATTTAAACACATTTAACGTCAAAACGTTTAAGTTACAGCTGCTCTACCCAAGAGCATCCCTTCAAGACCTTCCTTTCACACCTCTGGCAGTAACAACACTGTATTTTTTCCTCTCCTACCCCAGTACCGTATGACTACTGACCTACTTCTCCACTTCCTAAATCACTTCTTTTAAATTCATAGTTGTTGAACACATGGAGTCCAGTAAAAAGGAGTATTAGTTTCAGACTCGGCTCCTCTAATTAATGAGCTTGTCTGCTAACAGTAAGAGGGTGACACCCCTAGAATAGACAGAAAACAATATGCAGGCTTCCTCACCCTTAGGAGGTGAGGTTCTCTATAACCATACAAATCTCATTTTGTACCAAGCTAGATGTTTTTGATTGATCCAAACAACATATGACAGCCAAGACACTTTAAAGAGTTTTCACAACAATTCTGCCAAAGAAACAAACTGGAACATTTATAGTGTGAGCTTGCTGTATGTTTCACTTCTACAATGCATCCATTCTTCTGTCTTAGCAGAAAACAGCTCGCTCAGCCGCTTTTTTTCGCCCTTACCTTTTTTAACATGCTGTTGATTGAATCAATAGCACGTCTAATACTGAATACTGTATAAAACAATTCTGAGATACAGATAAAATACTTTCTGGAAGCTTTACGCTTTTCTGCTTTGCATTTCTATTTACCACTTTTTACTTCAGTGGAACCCATTTATTGATCATACACATACCTCATTACCATTCTGTGTTGCTACCTCTGTATGTTGCACAACTACAGTACAGCTAAGTAATACCTCAGGAAGCTGGTGGCCTGTTCATCTGATCTGGTATAATACGAGTACACTGAACAGCTACGTTGTATGTAAAGGTTCCACCCAACTACACGTATCTCATCTGCAAGATTTCACAGAAGTTTCACAGAAGTTCAGTTTTCATGACAAAAACCACAGCCACCTTTTGTTTACTAAAACAAATAAATACGGACTTTGGTATGTGTAACATAACTTCAACCACTGGTAAGAGAAACCCTCATGTATTTCTTGCTTTAAAAACATGAGGCTTGTCAATGTCATAGGCTCTTATACAACAAAGTAACAAACAACTATTACAGATATTACAAGATACTAATTATAATTAGTTTTAGCTCTGGCTGCTCCACTTCCACAAGAGACAAAACTGAGGCCGAGGTACTCCATTATTTCCTAAATCTAAGCATGAAGTCACGAGGTTATACAAGTCTTCTAAAATCTTGTACTAAACCTAGAAGTCCCTTGTCCAGTACTATTTAGAGTATTTTGGATAAGGACATAGATAATAGCATGCTTTCTGTTTAAGCCATGCAAAAAGTACCAGAATGAAAAGTAAAGTTGGGAAACTCAGTTTGGATTAATTAGGAAGCAATGAAAAGGTTTTCTCGAAGCTGCTTGCTGGGTTCCAGGATTGTACACCAGCATACAAGTACTGACTTTTTTCTAAATAGGACTTAGTATCAGAAATTGAAGGGATCAGAAATAAGCTTTAATCCCATCCAAATTAAACAGTTGTCACCTTATTGCTATTTTCATGATAACACATAGTAAATCTGCCACTTCAAACAGGGAATCAGTTACACGAAGCCTGTATGTTTAACAGCATTCAAGAACTGTCAGCAAAATATCTTCCTCTATATGATGCAGAAAAGAGAAATTTTAAGACTTTAAAATACTTAGCATATTACAATTTAAAAAAAAAAGTATTTAAGAACTGTTGGCTATAACAAACAGCAAAGGCTAATTTACCATTAAAGGTGCACAATACGAAAGGAGGAAATAAGTTAATGAGCTCCCCACCATTCCTAGGAACACATCCATATTGTACAGCATTTGATGATGGCCAATTCAAATTATTACTCTATGATTTAGTCTGCTGCTGAACTTTTTCAAAGCGTCCATCAATTAAACTACATTTGGTTCACCAATTATAGGCATTTGCATGGAATCTTTCTGAAACAATCCCATAAAGGGTCACTGTGCAAAGGAGTAGACCCAAAGACATCACTACCACAGAAAACCAGCATTTTTCCTTCAGAGCAGGATAGTATGATCGTGATATGCAACGTAATTATATAATGAAGTTTACAGAGAATGACCAACAGACAGAGAAACATTATAAGGAAATACCCTAGTTGCCATAATCCTCTATTTATCTCTGCACAAGTCCCTTATTCTCACCTAGCTCTCAGCTACTACATGATACAGGAAGATATATATTATACTCTGGAAATACACTGTAAGGTTATGATCCATTAATGACTGTGAAGCACTTGGATATACCCCAGTACATTCCAAAGAAAGAATCCAGTCCTCCATATGCAGGCATCTCAAATAAAAGTACTGTCAGTCCACATAAGACTGACCAGAAAATTCTTCAGTCTTCAGGATCTCCTTGTTCTTACGCAATATAGAATACAAAGTGTATCTGATTTTTTTTTCCAGACCTTTACTGTTACCATGAAGTTTAACATGAAAGTTTGCCAAGACAAACTAAAAGGGTAAAACTTCAGTAAAGGATACCCATTTCATGTAGTCTTAACAGGCTGCTGCCCCAAATGAAGCTCTTCTGTAGAATGGGGATGCATACACAGGCATTAATGTCACCATTTAGAAATAGATGCTGCCAAGTAGTCTTTTGGAGACATACAGGGGCAAGAGCTGGATATTAAAGAAAAAATGAGCAAACCAATTAACTAATTTTCAAAGCCAAAATAAATTTGTTAGTATTTTAAAATATCAAATCACAAGAAAGATATATTTTTAACAGTAAGTTTCTGTTGGGATTTGACCCTCTTCTGTGGTTATTTACTTACAATGGCATCAATCTGTTCCAGGATCTTCATGAACTGCTCTGCAGTTCCTTTTATCCTCTTGTCCAGCTGTTTTAGCGCTTCTGCTTGGAGATCCTTTGCTAAAAATCCCTGAGGAGGAAAAAGAGGGAAGGAAAGACAAAGTTATTCCATACCCCACAGAATACTCAGCTTAGAAAATCTGCCAATCCATCACAGCAGAAAACATCTTTTACTACTTCTGTAGTTTCAAGTATGATAGGGACTCCAATCTCAATCTGTATTCTATCAATCCTTGAAATGCTAAATGTAAGATCTGCTAGGTTTACTTAAAAGATTAAACAAGTAACAGTCATTCTCCTTTGGACTTTGCAAGAACTCTTTATGTTTTTCTAGATCTAAAGAATATAATTTATTCAATGTGCAACAATATTTACCTTTTTCCAAACAGTGCCATGTCTCCATTTTGCAAACTTCTAAATAGCATTTGAAATTCAGTAAGAATTTTACGGGCCCCTTGGACAGTTACGAGGAGCTGCCTATTACTGACTACACAAAACCTTTAAACAGTATTTTTTTTTAAATTTATATACCTACAAAACTGTTTTGCAAAAAATATAAAATGATACAAAACCAGCATACCTTCTGGATACTTGTGAACTCCTTATTAACTTCCTCTAACTTATTAGCTATTTGCTCCACTGACTTCTCCAAATCTTTTAACTTCTTTAATTCAGCCTCCTCTTCTGGACTATTCTGTGTATTCAAAAGTACAATATTCACAACTATGGAACAGAGTCACTATGCAATTAAAAAGCAGCAACAGTGGCGATACAGACATAAAGGCTTTTGCTGATTTAAAATACATACCACACTGTGGTTGTTCTTTCTGTATTCTATTACCTATCAAATAAGCTTCTTCCAAAGCCTAATTACAAATACAGTCGAAGTGGCAATGTATATAAACACATTAAATGAGATGAATTTGAAGGGAGAAAGGAAAAGCGCAATTTTTTTTTTTTTGATAGCTTACCATCTTTAAAGTAGAGGTAACATTTATATCATGAGATATTACCTTGTCCTCTACTTGGCAAAGCCAGCCACAAGTCATTTCACTAGAAATAACCCAGCAAACTCAGTAGCTACAGCTTTTTTTTTTTTTTTTTTTTTTTTAAACCAGAAAAATAAGATGGTCAGATAAGGTCATCAGTGCACAGAAGGTTCATGAGCACTGACAAGCAACAGATTAGGCAGCAGTTTCTCAATAACGTAAGGGAGAAGTCAGTCAATAATGTAATTTCAGAAATGTACAAACTGCAGAGTTATTTGCAGTACAACATGAAATTGAACTCAACTTTGTGGGTAGGTATACAAGATTAGGTTTATGCTGTAACCTGTTTCTGTGTTCAGCAGCTCAATCACTGACAGAAACGACAATAATTTAAGGGAGAAAAAAAAAAAAGTCCGAAGACAACACTTACCCTTTTCCCAATCAACATGACTTTGCAACCATTTTTAACACCAAGTGCTGACAACGGTTGTTCCAATTCTTTCAGAGACTTCCCTAAATGGAAAACGAGACAGGAAAAAAAACCAGTCAAAATATAGTTAGTGGCATAAGAATGTCTTTTTGAAGACATTCAAAACACGGACACCTCAAAGTGACTAAAATGAAAGGTATCATCTATAAGAAACATTGAGAGATTATAAGTTACCTTTGTATATCAGTTTCTGAAAAGGAACTGGAACTCCAGTGACTTGTTCAATAAGCACAGCCATGTCTTGTAGTGTAGGTTCACCATCTTCTTGCGGAGAAGCAACCCGAATACTGTGTTTTTCATTACCTAACAAAAAACAGAGTAACAGTAATACTTATTGTTACTTAGAAAATATTACAGGGAATCCGTTTCTAGAATTTATTTCCATTAATGCAGAAAGTTCTCAAATCACTGATTCTCATGTACAATCATAATTTTCAATCAAAGGATTCTATCGCATTTTCTTCCTCTTGGAGTGACTTACCTCAGCTCAAAATTTTGTTTTACATTCTAATAACCTGAAGAGTTGGATCAGGCGTATTCTACTGGCACAATACTCCTGCTAAATATTATTCCCCACCTCTTTTTAAGAGTGCAGATGGTGTCCAGACATCCCACAGGCTAAAGCATGAAAGCCCACACCTTCGTGATGTATTCCATTTCCTACTTGTAGGAACTTTTAATGGCATGAGTCTTGGGGAATCCGAGACAATTTATCATTTTCTTTGCTCCCTGCTCCTCATATATGAGAAGCAAGCGATCAATGTCTACCCTGCCTCCCCTCTACCAGCCACCTGAGAGAATTCTCACAGTCCAAAAATTATTTCTCCCCATAATACTGCTGATATGCAGCCTTAACCACTTTGAGAAGTCTCAGCCTACATGTCACCTTCCACTTATGGAGCATCCTATTCAGACTCTCTAGGATTACTTGCATGCAAACAGCAGGAAGTTCTTAGAAAAAAGGAGTATGTCTATTAATCTCTGCTTTGCAATAGACCCTTTCTATAACCCTCTGCTCCCACACACTTAAGGCCTGTCAATCTGAAAGCACCCACAGGAATCAGCAACCATTGGCTGCAAGGGAAATCAAGACAGGCATTTTTTACTTTGCAGGAAGAGAGAACTCCTTAACAAATACCAGAAAGAAAATTATTCTCATGCCACTAATCCGAAGTGCACGCATCTTTTACAAAGAAGAGTGCTAGAAATATCGATTTTAAAATGTTCCAGCCTCCCACAGTCACATGACGAGTGACACTGTGGCTGCAAAAACTTGCAAGCTCCAACAATATTTCTTAATTCCGAAATGGTTTTGAGCTCAAAATCACATTATACAAATTCTCCCCCAAGCATTTTCCATAAACAGACCTTCTTCCCAATTTGTTTTGGAAAAAAAACTGAACAAAAAATTTAGGTCCTAACCTCAATATATTTCAAAAGGTTGTTTTGATAAATACAACTGCTTTGTGTAAGGGCTGTTCCTGTCAGCAGTTGAGAGAAAAAAACAACCAGACAGCAAATGGGGAAGAGAAGTTTGCCCAGCAATAGAAACAGTTTTAATAGCAAATTATGAGTACCACTTTGGGCAGACTGTAACAAAAATTTTATGGTAAATCCACAGCAGAGTGAAATCACCCTGAAAAATACCTCACGGGTTAGAGCCGGTATCATAGCTTATCAGTTTGCTTCAGTAAATGACAATATTAATTTAAAGTAACCACTAGTGCAGAATTCCAAAACCTTTTTTAAAAAAAGCCTAAATACATTTAAAACCCAGTTCAATTAATTTCTTGCAGATTGTCAAGTGATACATGTGGGTTTACTACCATTCTCTTTCTTAACCCTTATTTCCATCTTTCCCCACTTTCACTCACGCATGCAAAACTTCAATAAAAACGTTTGTGCTAAGTAGTAAACCAGCATCTGACAGCAACAGGTGTAAATCAGACAGCTGAAGTCCAAGATGAAGGATGCCTTCTATTTGCTATTTATTAATGACAAAGTAATTACCAGATAAGAAAACAACTGGGAAGACAGAAACACTCTCAGATAAGACGACTGTTGGCGAACAGCAAGATGTTGGAATTATAAATACGTTAATGTCATTAAGTTATTGTCATCTTTGCAAATGAAAACCCCTCAGCTCTCTGAAGGCATCAATGAGCACATGAATCATAAAGATTCAAACAGATTATTCCACAAAATTCCTCACCAAAGACCCTTAGATAAAACTGCCTGGTGATAAAGGGAACACTTTCACAAAATAATGTATCAAATACAACAATAACAGTTTAAAAACACGAATGAGCAAGCAGAAATAAACAATAAGCTCTAAAGGTGGAAAGAACATCACCAACATAGTGCAAAAGGAACAGGAGCAGAATTTATTTTTCAGTAATTAAAAAATAATCCATAAAAGATTCACAAGTTTTGTTAACAAAAATCAGCTGATGAATACCTCGCTGATTTAATACCTTACTAGCCTTCTCATTCCTCCTGCTGCCTCACCTAGGCCCACTTCATTAAAATTTAACTATGGTATTTCCCATCTTAATTTTAAGAACTGTTTAGTCCAGGCTGTTCTTACCTCTTTGCAGTTACTTTTTATATTTATTTGCAATCCTAACCGCATCTTCCCTTCCCCCTTCTTCTCCCTCCTCCTATTTCTCTTCCGGAGGAAAAAAAGCTCAGTCGTGTCAGCTGGCCTTTGAGTAACCCATCTCATCAGGTCAGCACCCAACTGTCATACTGAGGAAACCACCACTTTCTGTTGCAATCTTGCACCTCACTAACCACAAACATTCAAGCTTATTCAACAAACGAGACGAGAGCCCATCGGGTAGCACCTGCTTATAACGAACATACAGTACTGACTTCAGTGATTTATTTCATCTAAATGAAGACTGCTACCATAAAAGTGACCTCTGCTCAGTGCTCTCTGGCAAGGACAGCCTTGTCACCTGTTCCAACCATCATCCTTACAGTAGATCTATCCCCGTGCGGCGAGCTTGATCATCTTGTTGATACAGAAAAAGCTATTTCTTTTCCCTTCTGCTGGATCAGCTCAAGCGATCCAGCTTGAGAGAGACAGTGGGAAGATGTGGCCAGTAGAGGAGTGAAACCTTACGGAAGCAGCCGGCACCGAGGCCGGGCTAAGCGGAGGGTGAGCCGTGCCCCCCCCCGAGGCCGAGGCCGGCCCGGCCGCTGGCCCAGCGAGGCCGGGGACGCTGCCGCCATCCAGCTGACAGCCGCAGCCCCGCGCAGGCGCCGGCAGCGGCAGCTCCGCCACTTTCTGTCTCCTCGAGGCTCCGCGGAGCTGCAGCCGCGGGCGCTCGGGCGCCGAAGGCAGCCACACACCCGCTCCCCCCCAACGCTTCGGGACGCCGCCGGGCGCCTTCCAGCGCCGCGGCCCGCGCGTTTCCCGCTTAACCCTGGCGCCAGGGGCACCATCACCAGGCCGGGCTACCCTTAACGGCCGCGGCGAGGTTCGCGGGGGCGGCAGGGAAGGGCGGCCCCGGGGCCAGGAGGAGCCCCCGAAGCCGGGGCCCGACCCGCACGGTCCCGGCGGGGGCCGAGGCACCGGGACCAGCGCGGGGTAAGGGGCGCCGGGGGAGACGCCGCGGGCCGCGCTCGGCTCGGCAGCGGCTGGAGGCGGGTCCCCCTCCCTCCCTCGGGCGGCTCTTACTGTAAGTGACGGTGACAGTAACCGGGGCTCCGGGCGCCGCCATCTCGCCCCCGCCACAAGGAAACCGTTCTGCGGGCGCCTCCCGGGGCGCGCCGGTAGCGCGTCACTTCCGCCCCAAGCCCCCCCCCCCCCCGCCGGGAAGGGGCGCGGCTCCGCGAGGGGGACGTGGCGTCACAGGCGGGCGGGGAGGGGCTCCCACAGGCCTGTTGTTTACCGGCGTCACCGGCCGGGCGGCAGCGTCAGCCGTCGGGTTTCTAAGGAGAGGGAGGGCGCGAATAAGCGTTTCGGCTCCGGGCGCGCCGGCAGGGGGGAGGGGCAGCCGTTACCGACCGGCAGCGCTGCCTGCACAGCCAGCCGCGGCGCCTCCTCTCCGTCACCCTCCGCCTCCTGGCCTGAAAACTGCTCTTCGGTGCCGCAGCCCAGCCTCGGCAGCAGCCCCGGACCTGCGGCTGGCGGATGAAAACCCGCGGTTTTTCTTTGACCGTTTTTGCTCGGATGGCGCGTTGGCCGTGGGCTGTCGCCGCTGCTCCAGGTAACGCCTGACGGGGAGAGATGGGGCCAAAGCAAGCCGGGTGTAAACGCCACGCTGCGCAAGGCAGCGCGAGATGCTTTTGGGATCGGAACCAGGCGTCGCCTCTGGCGGAGGCCGTGCTCGAGCAGCGCGGGACACCGATAAGGACAGGGGGCAGGTTAAGACCAAATCAACTACCAGAAACACCACACACAAGGACCAGCTGATCTACACGATTTTATGTCTCCATAGAATACATAAAGTTAACGACAACCCTATTTATTACAGCTTTGAAGAAGGTTACGAGTACAGTAGCATAAAAGTCTCAAGACTGCAGCAGTTTAAAAATTGCTTTCAATTCTTTTATCAAATAAGCATAGTAATAAGGAAGCTATTTTACAGAGAGTGAGCAGCAACGTACAGTCTTAGTTTCAAGAAAGAGAAACATAATACAAAGTCAAAATAAACCAGCTATCAACAGCCACCACTACTCTTCACGTATTACTTTGTCCATAAGACACGGAAATCAAAACCTATTGGACTGACTGCTTCCGCTGAAGGGAACTGTGCCGAATTTTCCATTAATAGAAAAGTCAGTAGTAGAACAACTTTCTTCAAAGAAAGAACACCACCAGCCATTCGTACTGCTTTCTAGGATGTAGTGATATTAAGGTTACGCTGGAAGGAGTTCTCCAGGATTTAAAAAAAAAAAAAAAAAATTCTTAATTTGATTTGTAAAGTATAGTTCATTATATCCATTGTGCTTCTGAAACATTTATGTTGCAGGGATCTTTGGCAATCCAAATTCATCCACCAGTACACCATCCTGTAAGGAAGAAAAAGAAGCAACAGGTTAACAACTCTGCACCAACCAGAACATTTCACAAAAGTTTCCTTACAATTTCTATAAAGTGATACATCTGTAACGGTCACTGTGTGACAGCAGGGATCGAAGTAAGAGCATCAGTGTTATTCCTCACTATGAAGCCCCAAAGCAAACATACAGAAGACTTTCTTATGTTTTTAAGAATAACTGTAACTGCTAGGAGCTGTAATGGTACACTTAAATTCTACTTGCAGTCTGACAATGTTAGACAGGAGTTACAAAATGCCATTTTGGCTCTTTAAAATATAATAAAGAGCATTCATTACACTGTATTCTCTGATATATAGCATCCAAAATACATAAAACATTAGGCACATTTTTTGTTCAAAATATTAAGGATTCCAAATATCAAGCAACCAACACAGATGTGATTAATCCCAAACAAAAAAAAATACATGTATTTTGCTTTTAAAGAGGAAAGGACTCACTTTGTTTTTCGTGTCGGTAGGAGTGACCTCTGGGATTGCTGGGGCGGATGCGGCTTCATCTAAGTAGGAGTTGTCTTCATCAGCTAAAAGCTCATCACCTAACGCATCCAGTTCTGAAATTGAATTATGTTGGTTGAAAAATTATGCAAGGAATTCCTTTTGTAAAACAAAAGTTGCTCTTACAGAGAAACAGGATTCATAATGATTGTTTACATTCATACTCATTTAGCATTACTTAGTCATCAGTTGGGAATACACACACACACACACACACACACAAAATAGAGAGAACCTTCTTTCCTTCACTGTAGCATTCCATTAGTGTATCTCTCATGTTTGTCTCATGCTCTTGTTACTGCTCTTAAAGGAAATGCAGCTTTTATGTTTAAAAAAGTCATTAAAACTTTTTTTAAACATACTTAAAGTATTTGACTAATGAAATTAAAAATCACTGTATGACTGTATGATGATTTTTTACATTCAGCAATGTAAAAATCATCCTCCACCTTTCTAACCTGCTTCCAAGTCATCTTCATCAATCTCTGGTGTTCCATAGCTACGACTCAGTGCCTCCTGGACTTCATTGGCTTCTTCCATCATATCCTCTAACTGATCTTGTATGTCCTGAAGCAAGAAACAATTTCAACTGGTCCATATTTAATAGTTTTAGTTAAATTTATCAGAGCTTAACCAAATTCAGTTTAATTAAATTCCAACATACAAGGCACTCAAACTTTTTAATGCATAAACCTTTTTTTGAAGCAGTATTAATACAAGTCAAGACACACGCATTTACTACTACAGTGTGGCCCTAACTACTATGAAAATTATAATAAGTGTATGAGGTAGAAAAAGAGGAACCTTGAAACAACATCTCTGCAAAATCCTTTTGTTTTAGGTATTCTCCAGGGTACACTGAAAACCTTTAATAAGTTCCCCAGAGTCCAGCATTATCTTGAAAAGCAGGAGAGTATGAAATCTAGAGAAATTAAATCTGCTGTCTGGAGAATAAGCACTAACCTGAGATGTGCCACAGCAAAATTTAGAAGATACTTTAGCATACCTATTGGCACTGTACTTGGGTACAAGTGAGGAGACAATACTTGCCTAAAGGTTTACAATGCAGGCCATATATAAAAACAGCATAGGAAAGAGAACTTAAAGGAATTCAGCACTGGCATTTGACAAGAGTTTAAGTGCAGCATACTTTAAATTATATTTAGAGATCTTATGGAGGTTTTTTTATGCATTTTCTGAAGACAGGGCCAGGCCTTGCAGACCTCTTGAAATTAAATTAGTTGTTTGGCTGGGTTTTGGTGGGGGTTTTTTCGTTCGTTTTCTTTTTGGGTTTGGGTTTTGTTTTTTTTTAATTAGGCACTACCTTGAACTGGGGGACCAAAGGACTAATCTGCATGTTGCTAACATGGCGGGGGGGGGGGGGGGGGGGGGAGAGGACAAAAAAAAGCCACAGCACGAAGTATTCACCAACATTTATGCTGAAGTGCAGAGGAAAGGAAGGGAAGAGATTAAAGATTAGCCCAGCAAGGAAACAACGATCAGTGCAATAAGGCCAACAACTGATTGAGCTGTACCAGAGGAATGGGGAAGGAATTCTGATGGTGGTCCCATAAAAAAGGGAGGCAAACTCACGTGAACTAAACCAGTCAGCTTATCTTTAAGTTACATAGTCCAGTCGTCACTATTTCAGTACATTGTTTCTGTTCTTTAATAATTTAAACCATAGAAACTCACCTCAATTTGATCAATTTTGACTTGCTTGTAAGCTTTCTTCATTTCTTTCACCCCCAGTTTCATTGCATCAACCTAGAATAGAGTCAAACAACACGTTCGTATCTGATGTAGCATACACAAATTAAACGAATGTGAGATTAATATACTGGTACCGTTGTCTTTGTATCCTTCAGCGCCTGGATAGTGTAATTAGCTTGTTCCATATTAAAAGACTGCTGTGATAGATTATCCCTCTGTTGTTCATACCTGTTAAAAACAATGCAAATAATGGCTTTAAAACACCACGCTATTTATTGCCACAAAAATTGTTAATTTTTAAAAAAAAATTGAAAAATCAGCAGTGGTAGTCTAAAGATAGGAACAGATTTATTTTTACTAATTTATTATAAACAATCACAGAACAGCTTCATAAAAATCTGGCCATTATGCATTTCTGTGTATTTAAAACTGACAAAGCTACTCCCAAACTAAGCTGTTTTAACTGACGGCGATACCATATTTGTATAGACTTACACAGCAGGTGAAGATATAGCAAAAGCTTTAATCGCTGTAAGCTAGAGATGCATGCCATTGCTCACTAATGCTGTAAGCAGAATGGAAGAGATGCAGGTGATCCAAACCACAATGGCTCTGCACTGGAGCTTTGCAGGGCAGGGAGGAGGGGGAGGATACGGTAGCAAAAGGAAACTGTTAAGGCTAACCAAAAAGAAAAGGGAGACTTTAAAAATCAAGAAATCATCCTTCTCAAAGCTAACTTGTGTCCAATCAAGAATGTAAAATATGTCAAGTTAAACATAAAAGTGAACGAGTCCTTCTTCAAACATCCAAGGCAGGAGGTCCTGCAAGACAAGGATGATCCAAATACAAAACAGCTCTGGACAAGGAATGACTTAAATATATTACTGTTAACAAGATGGGAAAGAGATGACTGAGGGATACGATGATAGCCTATTATGAGGGGCCCAGTGACTGTAACTAGGGGAACAACTATCAAGTAAGATTAGCAGGCAGCATAGTCAAAAAAAGAAAAAAAAAACCCACCCAAACCAAAGCAGTCCTCCTTGCAACATCTAACTACACTATTGCATTCCTCACCATAGGATATTTTGGATGGTAAGAGTTCACAAATACTTAACAAGTAATTGAGCAAGTCTGTAGAGGTACAATTCATCTGATTGATTCATCCAGATCATCAAGTACACAATTTATAGTAAGCAATTAATAATATAAAATGAGGCACTCTCTCAGAAAGTTTAGGAGCCAAGCATAGCTTTAATAATGAGCAGATTAGGTCACCTTGTCCCAGTCCAAATTTATATATTCTCATGCAAATAAGGCACAAATATGCTGACACAAAATCTGTAAGGAGATGCTTATGAAAGGCTGGCTAGCTTTTTCAGCATTTTTCTTTAAAGAACACTCAGAAGCAAGAGCACTGGAAAGAGAAATGAAAGTGTGCCATCCCCCCTAAAGAAAACAGGCTTTCATTAATCCCAAACTGAGAAAGGTTTAAACTCACATTCGCTTCTGCTTTAACACTCTCAACGCTTTCTGCTTTACTGTATTCTGAAAGACACAATATTGTTACATTAGGAAAAATATTTGACTTTACTCTTGATTATACTGTTTAAACCTAATGTATCGCATTTAAGTTTTCCAAAGGATTCCTCAGTTACTAGTGCAAAGAGCTTAACAGTAGTCACATTCAGCGTTTGTTCTACATTAATGATAAACCAAATTGGCTTGTACGTAAAGCTTCTAATACAAAATACTTTCAAAATTTCTGGCTTTTGATTTTTTTTTTTGATAAGCAGAATACAAAGTCAAACTTAGTCCACCAGAACCATCTTTCATCAACACATTTTAATGGTCAGCATAAAATAATACTGCAAAGGTACTTTAACAATACTGTTTATATTAGACATGTTTATTATTAGATCCATTTTTGAAAGGGGATGAACATATAAAATGTGTTTTCCTACTCCCTTTCTGCATAGCGCAGACCTTTTTATTTTGGCTGATGAACAAAACAGCCTCTCTACCAGACTTAATTCAGGTAACAGAAGGAAGAAAGGAAACAAGTTACTTCTGATCGAGGAATTACATTACACTTTGGAAGAAATAAAAACCAATGAAAACACTGTTCAAGGATGCATGTCTAAGAGATGCTTCAGAATAAAAATAATCCTGCAGGATCTTGTATCTCATCAGCAGGGCAAGATGCAATTCTAAGAACCTGATGAACTGGCTAAATCACCCCACTACATGACAAGAAGTGTGAGTCACATCCTCTCGTGCCTAAATCCCACAGAAGATTCTTACCTTTGCAGGCCCCTCTCTCATCTTCTTCATTTGATCCTTGTACTTCACTAGTTCTGCATCAAGCCTAGCGATTTTCTTGTCAATTGACTCAGCCCTGCTATCCACCTTTACATGATGGGGAAAACAAACAAAAAAACATTCATTAAGGTTTTATTCAGGTATTGGACAATAAAAAGAACAGCCTCAGTTTTATTATGCTTCTAACTGAATCGTTTCTTCACTCAGTGGTTTTATAAACAGTTTAAAGTTTGTGGAGAATCTAAAACCAGAATCAAGTGAAACACCCTCCACAAGGAGCACAATAAACATTCTGAGGTTGCAGGAAGCTCTGCCATTGTAACACGTTCTCATCATTTTGAGATGCTCCCTTGCACACCCACTCAAGTCACAGTCTCTATTCAGGAATTTCTGATAACACACAGTGCCAGGGACTGAACTGGAACAGAAAAACGTAAGCGTACCGTGCTGGCAGATAAGGGGGCAATGCAAAAGGGACAGGGACACGATCAGCAAGGCTAGAGGTTTATTTTTGGTGGGCAGAGAACATTAATCCTTCAGAATGATACCTGGATTACGGGTTACGTTTTAAAAGCCCAGACTTAACCATTTTTTCAAAGATGCCTAACTTCTTTGTCAGAGAGACACTTTTGCCATCACTTCCCGCAAAGGGAGCGAGGACACAGCAGTTCCACCTGGTAGCTACTCTGAATTCTTACTGCACTTCTGCTCCAAATCCCAATAGTAGCTGCACAGCTCAGAAAGAGACCTCCAGCAGTCAACCCTAACAGCCCTGGTGCAAAGCATATCACAGGGCTGTCATTATGGAAATATTCTGACCCTTCTGCATAAGAGGGTTAAAGATGATAATTACATAACCAAGCATGGGTATAGATCATTCTAACAGCATACACAAATTCATAAAAAACAAAGAAAGCCTCCTTAACATGAACCAACCATCACTGCATTTCTCTGGAAACGACAAAATGAAGTTTATTAATTTCTCATTCCAAGGTGCCTCTCTAGGGAGTAGAACATAATGACATTCCAATTATAGCATGAGACCAATCAGTGCAAATTTACAGTTCTGACTTGCTAATAGTGTGGCTAAACATGTATAATTATGCGGATTTTCATTCTGGTGTCTCAATGATCCTTTTAAATCTCTGCTCTTTGACAGCAACGTGCATTCGCCAGAGGCATCCTGAGCAGAACATTTGATAGGAACACTCCACACAAGACATTGAAGTGCCCGGGCACAGCTGGCATCAAAAAAAATTGTATTAAGCTTTCTATTATGCCAAATATTTTACTAATAGCAAGAAAAAGAGATATTTGCAATTTTAAAACTCTTGTAGGTTCAAAGTGTAGCACCTCCTCAAGATCTTCATCAGCTAAATGCATCCTTGAGGTCAGCCTCCTTCACAGGGGAAAACCAGTTATTTGGTTTATTTATGTAATGATTCTTTTAGGCGTACTAGCAGGAAATGGAGACGGATCCTCCTACATCGGTAAACTACATACAAATTTTACACACAGACATTACACAGGACCTCAGCTTTTAAAAATGAGAATGGACAGAAGAGGGGAGAATGGATCTAATTTATCCAAAAGAAAACTAGACTGTGTATTAGGACTTGAAGAGCTGCTTTCTATTATTTACAAATAAGGCATACTGAGGTACATTTCACTGCTACAGAAGGGTCCCAGTCTAAACAAAAGAAAGTGATTGTGGTATCCCAAATCCCTATTAAGCAAAATCGCAGCTTATTTCAATTAAAAAAACAACAACAAAAAAAAGAACATCACACATAAGACTGAATTTTAACATTGTTGTCACAACTATTAGCCTTTTGTTCCTATGTTTCCTACTTACTACCCTGAAAAACCATAAATTTGGAGTGTTTTTTCAAAGCAGAAAAAGTAAAAAGAATACCAATGCCACAGTTCCTGATGCATCCTTCCTCCTACCGGCCTCATGACAGCTTTGGGTCATCTGACTGTGCTCAGCCAGCAAGAATAAAAAAATATCTGCCACTTAGTGCAATGTCGAGGCAAGCACGGCAGGCGCGGCAAGGGAGCGAGCAGAAACTGCAAGGGAGAGTGGGAACATACCCATGGGGAGACCAGAGGGCATCACACATCCAGCCGGCAAACTCGATAGTAACCACCCATCGAAGAAAAGTAGGGAGAAGTGCTTCCTGGGCTTCAGTAAACACTTAGATGAGTGATCCTGCAGAACCAGCTCTTTAAATGCAAACATCTTGAATTCTTTAGATATCTTAAGGTGACGCTTGTTCTCTTGCCACAGGAAAAAAAAGCATATTGTGTGCTGATCTTACTGGGTTCAGTCATACTACTTCTGCATACACAGAAAAGAACATCCAAAGCATAGGCATAATTACTGCCTGAGAGTTGTCTACATCTTTAATAAATGCTAACTATGAACATTAATCATTGCTCGCCAAACACAGTAATTCCTAACTGCCATTTAATGGCTAATTACCATTGAAGAAACATGGTAAGAGATTTTACAAAGCAATTTGACGCTTTCAAAAGGTACAACGAAATGCGTCTGAGATTGAAAACAACACAGAAGTGACGTTACTTGAGTCTCCAAACTGTTGAATTTAACATGGAAAAGAAACAGTCCAGGTTTTTCAAAATCTCACACAACTCTCTTCAATAATAATTCACATGCAATTTAAGAAAAAAAATCTAATGATATCTCTAGTCCTTTAGCAGGACCTGTACTAGGGACTTCACTATTGTGAAAATGGACTGAAAACACAGCAAGTCTTTCACAAACCAGGTAGATTACTTCATGTAAATTGGCACAAGTTAATTCACAAACTTCGAACTTGTAAAAGGAAGTATGTTTCTCCCCACGCTTACTAGTATACAGAAGCGTCTTAAATTTTAGTTCCATCTGCAGAAACTGAAAGTTGTCAAAACAGGGCAAAAAGCTAACATGGAGCTCAGTAATGATAACAATCATCTTCCTCACGCCGAAGAGCTGTGCTTGGAACCAGCCCTTCATTTCTCAACAGCTGACCAGCACAGGCTCTTGATTTCCTATCTTAAAAACTACCCTGTAACTCATCATTGGTTGCCAAGTCACCACATACGTAAAATAAACCTGAAACTCTGCTTTTCAGTTAACCTGCTGTCTTGTATAGACAAATTTTCAGAGAATGTGATTACAAACAACTAGGAGAGGATCAAAACTGCATGCAGCTCCTGGTGGGTGGTGGCGACGACCACCTTTTTGGGAAAAAAATCCTAAATTCCCGGTGTTGCCAGTCAAAGCAGCTGTTTAAATTACACTTTTATGTACCCCAAAAATCCACTGGGATTGAGCAAGCTTCTAGTGGAAGACAACCTACTGGCATATCTAAATCTGGCCGGTTTTGTTATGATGTGCCTCAACATTAGAAAATGCACATTAACTTGGAACTGTCAGAATCAGCCCTCAAAGATCTAACTGACTAATATGGATTGGTTGCTAATTGGTTGCTGTGAGGAAGAGGTTTCCTGATCTTCCGCTTATAGCGCTGAAATAGCAAATCTAAGTATTAATAACAGTATCCCAGATGGATTTTGGAGTTGTAGCCATCCACCAAAGCATTCACTGGTAACAATGGGAAAGTTCATCCTGATTTTTGAGCATATGCTTTTTTTACTGTTCCAACTAGATGTACTCGGAGCTACGTTTGGGTTCAATACTGCTAAAAAGCAATGCAGATTCTTCGCCGATAAAATAACACACTGGGAAAAACACTAACTATGACCGCTTCTCTCCTCACCCCAGCCACTGGCATATGCAAGAGACTGATGTGCGTGGGTTTGTGTGGGTAACACTGACAAATACTAGGTACTTAACTTCAAGAGTCTCTTCACTGGGTAGCAAAATAAACCTTCTGGGAGGAAAATAGTGATTTTCCGCAGAAACTTTTTGTTGTCAGGTTCCAGGGACAATGTTTAGTTACCCTCCATTTATACCACAGCCATTACTGTCCTTTCACCTGACTGTTAACCGCTCAGACAAATACTCAAGACCTCTGTGTTCTTTCTCACCTTTTAAAACTAGTTTACAACAGAAGGAGCAGTAGAAATGTACCACGGTTTTCTTCGCAAACTTAAAAGCCAAAAAAAAAGACTATGAAATGGCAAGATTAGCCTTCTTAAAACTTTTCCTTAACCTTCTTTTCGGACAACAGGGCAACGTTACAACAGCTGTGAAGCATTCTACCACATGTTTCCTCAGCATTTCTTTCCTGGTCTGGGCTTGTTTAACTGTCCACCCGCACACATCTTCGCTGTCGACCCCACGGCAAGCTCGTCTGTAGCAGACGGAACAATCTTCACCAGAAGGTGAGATTTGCCCTCCCACCTTCTGTACTGGACAGGGGGACTGGTTCCCTTGCTCCTGTCCCTGCCTTCCCACAACTTGGCATGGCAGGAGTTAGGCAGCGCAAGCAGTGCAGTGAAGCCCGCAGATGGAAATAGTGGAAGTACCCACGAGGATGTAAGGAGAGCCAGGCCTCACACGCACACTGTGTGCATCTGTTTACGGGATGTGCTCCTATGCACAGGCAACGAACGCAGGCATGGGTGTATACATGTACAAATGTGCGTACCAGCGTACGCTGATGCACAGGTGCACACTAAAATACACGTGCGCATGTATACAAACACACTGTACCCAAGCACCGGCACGTAGCTATGCTCGTTCAAGTATATATATATATATATATATACACACGCACTGACGACGCAGAGAGCGTGCCCACACAGAGCTGTGTTTCCACACCCGGACACGCAGACGCACACCCATGCACGGGGGCAGACACCTCTCGCAGGCTGTGCCTCCGAACCAGCGCAGGCCCACACACCCCCCGTGCCTCCGGGTCGCTGCGGGCACCCGCACACTTCCGCCTACGGGCAGGCACGCAAACACGCGGCAGCTCACGTACCAAGCTCTACACCCACACCGATACGAGCGGAGGCAGGCACGGCCCGCGGGCGCTCCCGGCGCGCCCTCAGGCCCGAGCCCAGGCCCCTGGACCCGCCGGGGCGGAAGGCCTCGCCCGGCCGGGCGCGGCCCACAGCCCGGGCCGGCCGTGCCGCCCCCGCGGCCACCCCGCCACTCTCCCGTCCCTCCCGAGGCGGCGGCCGGGCCGGGCCGGGCAGCGCATTGGCCGGGCTCGGGGGTCCGGGCCAGGTCCCCTGCGGAACGTGCTCACCGTCCCGATGCAGTCGGTGAGGCTGGGCGGAGGCGCCTTCGGCTTCGCTTTGCCGAAGAAGCGGTTCATGGCGGCGACGGCGGCGGCGCCTCGGTCTCGCCCCCGGTCCCGGCAACGGCGGCAGCAGCGCTCCCGGCCGACCCGGAAGCCCACCGACGACCCCGCCCCGCCGGCCGCCCCCAAGGCGGGGCCGCGGCGAAGGCGGAAGCACTAGCACGGCGGCGCGCCCCCGCCCTTCCGCCCTCCCCTCCGCGGCGGCGAGCTGCCGCTGGCCACCTGGGGGCGCTGCCCGGAACCGACGGGAAGGGCCCCGGCGGCGGCCGGCCGGTCTGCGGGGGCGGGGCCGCGCCCGTCCCGTCGCGCCCCGAGCGCCCCGCGGCGGGGAGCCAGGCGCGGGCGGGGAAACAAAAGCGTGCACACCGTATTTGTTTTATTTCCTTTACTTGTTACGTTAAGAACACCTTTTTTTTTTTCACTTTTTTAAAGCAGTTACTGAGGACCCAACATCTCTTTAGGCTTCACCCACTGATCAAACTGGTCTGAGGTGAGGAATCCCAGCTTGATGGCCGCTTCTTTTAACGTTGTCCCTTCCTTGTGCGCCGTTTTGGCAATCTTGGCTGCTTTATCGTATCCTGTAACAAAACGCAAGGAACAAGTCAGCCACTGGCAGTTCCAGAAGATTTGCTAGAGGTGCGAAAAACCTAGGTAGGGCACCTGGCCCCCGGGGAACTGGTGTGCTGGACACCGCTACTAACGTTGAAGATTATCTTAAGTTTTACTGAATCTTTCTATGTTTGGTTGTGAAATAATCAACTATAAGAACATCTTGATTTCAAGAAGTTAGCCTCTATGTTAGCGTTACGTATGGGTTGCTGTGCTATTTGTTATCCGAGGCTGTGTGGCTTGAAGTCCTTATTCTCTGGACCGTAACTAGATCCCCTAGGTTCCATTGTATATGGGATGAGTTATTTGACAACCTGACAAGGTAGATGGATATCTGGCTAACTTGGCAACAAAACTTACTTTTAAGGTATCCTGAAGTGAACTGTCTTCATTATAATACTAAAAAACACACCCACAGGTCAAGAAGACCCTTGCCCAGGTGAAGACCCTTCCCCTGCGCAAGCGTAGTAGCAGAAGAGAATGACACAGCAGATAGTATAATTATATGCAAATCACTAACCAATCATTGTAACCGGGAGTGTACTACCTTGTAATTTTTGTGTATAAATGTAACGGTGAAGTCGGCATAGGTGTGCTTGATTTGTGGAAATTCCACCTAGCACCCGGCGCCGCAATAAAGGATGCCTGCTTTCTAAAACTCCAAATTGAGTCTTGGAGAGTTTTTCCATCTGCCGACTCACGGTAACACTGCTGCTTGACTCTACTTGCAGTGAGTGGGCACCTAATGTTTACACCAACTCCTCACTTATAGTGAAGGTAAATTCTGTTATTCTGGTCTTAATGCATTTAGATCAAAGTTTTATGTGACTTTCTCCTTTTTAAAGAAAAAAAAATCCCGTAATCTTTTCACTTTTCATTAGTAGCGGTCCAATCAGGACAACAGGTACGCAAATTCTCCCAATCTCCCTTTTTTTTTTTCCGACTCTCATCAGAATTATTTTTATAATGCACTGGTATGGCCACTGCAAGGAGGACACACCTTTGTCACCAGTAATTCTAGTCGGTGACATTAAAGTAAATTAACTTTTGGCCTGAGCTGCGACTTGGTCTCCTAAACATTGTGACAATACAACTAATGTGTGCAAAATAATGTTACCGCAAAAATATTTCAGTATAATGTTGTGAGAAGTTTCTGAGCCTTAAACCTACCTATATGCGGATTAAGTGCTGTTACCAACATCAGAGATTCACTCATTAGTTTGTTGATTCTGTCTGTATTGGCTTGGATTCCAACTACACAGTTGTCGGTGAAAGAAACACAAACGTCTCCAAGTAGTCTTGCAGAGTTTAAAACATTTTTAATCTAACAAAAAAGAAAGAAATACCAACTATTACATTCAGACATTAATAGTTGCACAGTCTGGCACATTTGTTCAACAGCAGTGCCCCCCCCACCCCCGGCAATATCCACTGCTTTAACGGGCCGTTTGTAGAAAAGGAGTACAGTAAATAATACACTCTCCTCCTTCTGCAGGGTGAGCTCAGCCACTCCTATTCAAAGGAATTTGTGAGAAGCACTCAACAGCAGAACTCTTGCACTAAGACCACAATGTGTATAATCATTTTGTTATAACAGCTCACAAATAACCAAGTAAAAAATATATGAAGGCATTTGATTCGTTGTCATTTTCCCCCTCGGGTACCGATCAAGAGAAGACATCTAAAAACATAAAGTACAATAATGTCTGGCATTAGTCCTCTATTTTGACAATCCATAACATGCCACTCTTTTTTTTTTTTTGGAGAGGTGTTTGTTTCTATCAAAATTTATCCTCTGCCAGACACATCTCTTGGCTGTTCAATAGGATTTTTTTTTTTTTTCTCAAAACCAGGTGCTGTATGCTTAGAAGTAGTTTGTTCGGATGGAGGGGAAAAAAGCAGTACCCTAAACAGACACAGTAAGGAAGAGACAAATACCAATTTTATTATAAGATTTCATTTTCTTTTCAATCATTTCTTACTAGCATAATAAAAAAAAAGCAGTATCAGTCAGTATAGGCTGTGTCGAAAAATAACGTATGACATGCCGCTTCCTTTGTGCCTCTTATTTCTAACAAGATGACAAAAATCTCAAAAACTTTCTTTTTATTTCTATTTAATATTAGGATCTTTTCCACAAGTCACCTGCATTCTTTTTAAACTCTCATCCCTACACTAACAGCTATACTATTCATTCAACATCTTACACACAGTATGTATCTTGGTGTATCTTGCTCACACTGTAGAAGGCAGCCATTATTTTAAATACTGAAGTCTAAGACTAACCATTTACAATTTTACACGACTCACTTGCCAAAAGCATGTAATCCTTTAGTATTCAGCAGTAACAGAAATCAGTAGCAGATAGTTGCTAAAGAAAAAAATCCTCATTTTTAGCTAAAATACCAAATTCTTTTCAGCTTTGGACAAAATTTTGTCCCTGTGTTCCTCTCTCCCTGCTTTCTTAGACTGACGATAAGCACACATTTTTAACATAAAAGCTTATCTGCATAAGATAGTTTCATGTAAAAAACATTGCCAGTTCCCTGTCAAAGTAACGAGGACTTACCATACAAAAGAATAAAATTTGTTCTCACATTTTCATCACCTTCTCTGGTGCTTGTATTGACCAATTATTCACTGAGTTTTTTCCCCCCTGATTTATCCAATTGTACAAACGATGATTTTAGAAGTCCTAGATACTTAAAACTTTATGAACTTACCATCATGGGCTTAAAAACATTCAGTTCGAAGTGTCCATTGCTACCTCCTACAGTAACAGCAACATGGTTTCCCATAACTTGGGCTGCCACCATGGTTACAGCTTCACACTGAGTAGGGTTCACTTTTCCTGGTTGTGGAAGGGAGAGAAAAAGGTTACCGAAGAAGAAAAAATAAAAATTAAAAAAAATCAGTACCTCCCCTCATTTACCAAATCACATTCAACAGAAGATGTTTTGTAAGAGGTAACGTCTTACTCATCTGTATCTGTGCACCACAGAAAAGAAGTAATTTCCATAAATGATACTAAATTCACTGTACTATTCCAGTAATTCAGCTAGGATTTTTAAAGCAGCTATGGCTGCTTTAGCAAGCTACCAAGACTTTGAGAGCTGGATAAAATGTGCGTGAGCTAAGCAGCTGTTAACTACCACAGTTCTTGAGATTATAACCTGTCTTTATTCGTGTAAGTAGGCATTTCTGGTAAATCATTACCAAATCTCAGTCAACATAAGAAAAGTATTACTAATTTGTTAGAATTATTTGGTAATAAAATTAATACACTCTGTTTATCAGGAGAAAAAAAACCAACCAAACAAATTAGAGTGGCCTCCTAACAAGAAAGTTTTATGGTTGCTTTCATTTCTAGAAATAATCCTAATAAGAGCATTCATTATTTGCTTTTTTGAAAGCCAAATATACTTACGACCTGTTTCTTTTGTAATTTATCATACAGGAAGAATATGCTTAGAATAGTTTTGGATGTACAATATTCACATACACATACTTTTTTATGAGAGGGGCAAGGAGTGATTACTAATACTATTCCTTCCTTTCTTATCCTCCCATATGCTGGGATCACTGCAGAAGAGAGTATGTGAGTACGCAACGCGTATCATGCTAAGTAGTAATTCATAGATTAGATCATTCAAAGCTTGTCTCAGAAAAGTCTTTACACAAAAACTGTAGAGATCTTGCAATTCTGAAAGAAGGTTTTGAGAAGTATGCTTGTATTAATAAAGTCATATTATATGTTTACAGATACTACTCTCTGCCAAGTACTTCCCAACAAACAGTGGTGCAAGCAAGTTTTATGAACACAAATTTTGGTAAAATATGGCAGAAGAGAAAAACTGACAGAAGTGTTGAATCATGGACTTATTGACATTTGTTTGGCAAATATCTGTTAAGAGTGAGTGGTCCAAAACAAAAGAAACAGGCAATTTTTCTCTGTATGTTTTCTCTGTACCTGGCATGATGCTGCTTCCTGGTTCATTTTCAGGCAGGATGAGTTCTCCTAGTCCAGAGCGTGGTCCAGAACCCAGGAAACGAATATCATTAGCTATTTTCATCAGACTACATGCCACTGTGTTCATAGCTCCACTGAGTTCAACTAGAGCATCGTGAGCCGCAAGAGCTTCAAACTTATTTGGAGCAGTGACAAAAGGCAAACCTACAGGGAGGGCAGGAAATATTAAACCAGTGAGGCACTTCCTTGCAGGCATAAACCAGGTAATCAAACACATCATTAGCTTAATAAATAATAATAATAAAAATATTAACAGCACTGTAAGATCATCCCTCTTCTCTAGACTTTTCCTCACAAACATATTTCTTAAACAGACTAAATTCAATACAAAAGACACAATAGAAGTCACTAAAATACAGAAGAATATGAAATTTGCCCATCTGCCCACAACAAAGGTACAAATGTCAAGCTTTCATTCTGCGTTGCATACTAAGCATTGCTTTGCACCACAGTACTTTGTGAATGTCAAGAATCTCCTACAAGTTAGCCCAAACTTACATATTTCTTCCATTAAATCAAGTTAGATACTTTAGATCGTTGGTTGCCAGAATGCTTTCTCCCATTTATGAAAGTAGAGGGGTTTGCAGCACAGTGCAGACATTAGGATAAATAAAAAGTAATCACAATGGAATTGGCTGCTTAAAGAAAAAAGATGCATCCAAGTATCAACACTGGAAGGGAACAACAAACCGGACAGAACATGTGAAAGCTGATTCAGACTTGGGAGGATGCCTGAAACTGCTGCCAACAGCAAGAGCACAGGAGCAATGGAAGCAACAGCTCTGTTTACATTAATTAAATGCCTGAGATTTAAGGCTAGGTTCCACAATGAAAAACATTTCTTCAGGGTTTTGCCCTAGAAGAAAAGTCTCAGCAGAATTTTTTTAGTGGTAATGGACATCACTAAGGACCGACGGCGGGCTGGACTTCTGCCCCATGAAACTACTGGTCTGAGCTTACGTTACCAGTTCAAACAAGAGCAGCATAACCCCCATAATTTCTAGTGTTCTGCAGTTCCTGCCAAACACCAGACCCCACCCAATATGCATGGCCTTCTGAATTACATAGCTGCGTTCTCAGTTGCAGAGATCATCCCAAACTTTCCCTTTTGCCTTTGCCAATAAACTTCCCCTGTAAGAACATCTGGAACTTCAATAGTCTGCCCTACTTGTTTTAAACTCGTACAACCTGCCCATATGGTACACCTAACAAGCATTAAGATGGGAGAGCTTCCTAGCACCTCCGATGGCTTCTTCAAGCACCAAAACAAGGCCTGTACTGCTTCTCAGCAGCTGTTGCTTATGACAAGTTACTTCTTTCCCCTCAGGGTACAAGAAAGTCTTGACCCTCTACAAGACAGTGAATAATAGATCCATTAAAACAAAAATACTGTTGATAAGCAGTTTCAGGTTTTACAGCAAAATTAAATGACAGACGTACACATTGATTTTGGAGGCATTTTAAAAACTGATACTGTGACACACAAGATCTGGTTTACAGCTCAAAAATACTCAATGGCTCTGTAAATTAAGTTTTAAGATCTATAAAGACAGCATCAAAAAAATCAAAAAAGCTAACTTTTACTCTTTCACATGAAAAAACATAGTGGCTTCGGGAGGGTTTTTTCCCCTTCTTTTGTGCCAAGTCACTGTAGATTAAGGGAGCCAGAGGAGCAAAGATCAAGACAGGAGCATTATAGCTGGGCTGATAATAGGAGCTTGAAACTGTATCCATCTCCAATAAGCCTTGCTCAGAAAAACACAGTAATTTCAGTCACTTTCAATGCACTGAGTATAATTATAAAAATACATTGCATGAAAAATCCTAAGTATAAGGCATATAACATACGGCATTAACAGAAAGCTTCATGTTAAAATATAAATACAATTTGAGCTTACGAGAAGTATGGAAACTGAAAGATTTTGTTTGAATTTGACTGTATGTTACATATACTGCTTTACTGATTAACTCCGAAATATCATTCCTCACCCGTCAGTTCAGCCACTTTAGCAGCAACTTTCTCAGCAAAGCCAATTCTTGTGTTTAATCCTGTACCAACTGCAGTCCCGCCAGCTGCCAGTTGATACACTCTTGGCATGGTTGACTCAATCCTAGTCACACCGTATTTAATTTGTTGCACGTAGCCACTAAATTCCTTTGAAAGAAAGGAGGACAAAATAAAGGAACAAAGACAACAACCAAGAATAAGCATCTAGAATTATTTAGACTTTTAACGTGATTGGACTAGTTTCTTTAAAAACCTGAAGGCACTGAACTTTACCCAAATGCTGAATCTTAGCATGTCTTCATTAAGAGGGAAAGTTTACATATATATTAGAAGACTGCTCTCACACTACAAACAATTACACATAAAAACAACCGACATATATAAAAATGTATACACAATACATCTTTCTCTTGCCTTTTATCTCAGTTGTGTACTTAACAGGATCTGAATCCAAGGTAAATCAGCTCTCAGATTAAACTAATGTTCTCAAGGTACAATTAGAGAAACGGATCTTGGGCCTTGTTCACTTAATTTTAGTTAGTAAAAACCCCACCTGTGCATTCTTGGAAAAAATCCACAAATTTTACATGGATTTTTATCAATTCAGTTTAAGTTAATTCATTACCAAATTAACGTAATATATTGTCAAGAATGGCTTATGATAACTAAGATTTGCTATCTCATATATACATATATGATCATATATAAAAGATTTTCGTTCAAAATACTTAGTAGTTTTGTGTGTTGGCAAAACCTCATTTATGTAAGCTTACAGATTACAGACTACCTACCTTCTTCCTTCCAATGTCAGTGTAACAGAAATATCACTTTGTGTTATTTGGTAATGGAACATCTTTTAAAAATCACTTACATCTTACTACTGTTAGAAGTAAAACAAACATGGGAAAAAATTAAGAAAATTTATGATGCAGTTATTAGAGTACAGCATCCAGCAAACCCCAATAAAGATGAAAATGCTCTTGACTGAGATTCAGCCAGTTTCCTGTAATTTATCTTGAACTATCAACTTAATTTCGGCATCCTCAAGTTTGCCTCAGTTTCCTCCAATATATTTACAAGAATTTTTCAAGCAAATGCATAATTTGGCTTTTTTTTTTTTACCTGTCCAAGCGTAAGAGGAACAGCATCTTGTGTATGAGTGCGTCCTATTTTTATGATTTGGGAAAACTCTTTCGATTTCGCTTCAAGTGCATTCTGTAGCTTCTTTAGTCCAGGTAACAACACCTCATTAACCTCCTGGGCAGCAGCAATATGCATTGCCGTTGGGAAAGTGTCATTTGAACTCTGTGAAGGAAGTTCAAGAAATTTATTTACAAGCTTTTCTCACCATTGTTGCTGTAAGATGTACATGTATGGCTTTATTCTCTTTATTTTATAAACAAGAAGAAACTAAACTAAGAGTAAGCAACTTAGGAATGTTCCACAAGTCAATCTGCAGGAATAATCAAATCTTCCAAATTCCAGTCCAGTACCTTATTGAAAAAGTCAACTTTTTATAACTATACCCACAGAAAGTTAACTTGAGTAGATTGTTCACAACAACATTGGGACAAAAAAAAGAAAAATAATTACTATAGTAGTTATGAGACAGGTAACAAATGGATGGATGATTTTAAAACAATTGTAGGTGACTTTAAAACACCTACATGTTGCTTTGATAATGTTAAAACCGTAGTTAACAGGATATTGAGTAAGCACAAAAGATCAGAAAGGGATACAACCAAATCAGTGGCTTAAACTTCAGTTAATTTGAAGGAAACATTGAATGAAGCATAATAAAAAGGTCTACCACGATCCTTGGGGAAAAATTACCCATTACAGTACTTTAGCCATTTTATTATTCTTTCTACACGCTTTATGTAATGCATTATGGAGATAACAGTTACAAGTATCCAACCTTTAGAAACTGGATCTATATTTAACTTCTTTAAGACTGTTTCAGTAGCAGTGGTTGTCACCAGGCCACCTCTGCCCACTACATCATGTGTGAATTCATCTGTCGTGAATGAGTTCAAAATTTTTAATCTAAAAAGCTCATACTGTCACTGACCAACATTTTAAAGTTCATTTATACTGAAAAACATGGAAAATTGTTGCCAAAGCTGTACACAAAACTCCTTTTTTTTAAAAAAACAAAAATCTAAACAGTGGCTGTAAGAGAATTCAAAATTCACAATTAAAAAAAAATACTTTTGACATTAAAAGAAGTATAATACAAGTATAACGACCTGGCTTTTGTTAACATGATCATTCGGATGTACTGGGTTTTTGCTCCCCAGTTTGCCCCCCATTATCTCAATGGCTCTATTGCTGATGACTTCATTGACATTCATATTGGTTTGAGTTCCAGACCCAGTCTGCCACACCACCAATGGAAAGTGATCATTTAATTTTCCTTCGGCTACCTATAATGGAAAAAGAGAGAGAAAAGTTGTTCTACTGTCACAAAAAAAATTAAAAAGCATAAACCTGAGAATTTTATAGCTATAATTCAAATAACGTTCTCCGTTATATTTGTAAATCTACATATAACAATTGTGAATTTATACCAGAATAATTGAGTTTGATGTAATACCAGATATTAAAAGGGAAGAAAACTTTTGCTATGCTTTTTGAAGATGCTGAATTCTGAAACACAGAGAAATACATAATTTGGTTTCATGTTCTACAGTCATAGAAAGAAAAGATTTTTAAAAGGTCTTTTAGGTTATCTCTTAGGTAAGTCCAAAAACATCCCTCCCTTCCCAAATTTTAAAGCAATTTGGATTCTAATCTTCCTGGGTAGGACTAGGGGTAATACGTGCTGGTTCTCCCTTCCACAGTTATTTGCTCAGCTTATTAAGATCTCCCAGGGAAGGAAAATATCTTAAGTAGTTTCTCAATCAGAGCACGTAAGGTGCTTCAGGGCACTGATTCAGTGTCGTGTGTCTCCTTGGCTCATGACCATCCTTTGGGTGTCAGAAACAGCAGTTTTCGGACAGCGCTTATCTGTTTACAAACTCCTCATCAGCATGGGTGCACTGCTTTCTCCTAGGAAATCAAGCTCAACAGCTGCACAGTTTCATCACGACCACTGATCACAACTATACAACAATTTGAATTAGAGGCATTCAGAAGTCCATTCCTTATGGCAAAGAGTTCCCCAGAAGAGGTGTTTTTGCCAAAGGCCATCTGTCATGCACATGCAGTACATGGTATTTGTATGATCGGACTCTGAAATTTCTCCAGAAATAAATTTCATACAGGGAAGTTCCAGACTTCTTGCACCTTTAGACATTAGATTTTGCATCAACACAACGAGCCGGCAGATGGTTGCTGGTATCAGACACCTTCTTTCTGTAAGGCATGCTTTCCCTAATACTGCCCTGGACCTACATGGCTTTAAATTGAGAGGTGCCTAAAAAGGACTTGTGACTGTCTTTACTGCACCTCAACTGTAACTGAATGTGTTACACATATAAACAAGTAAGAGAATCACATGGACTTAAAAAGATTTCATACGTATTGACTTGCTAACGACCCACGAGAACAAGGTCCTGATCAGCCAAAAAAGACTATACCAACTTACATCTTCTGTAGGTAGGCTATGACAACTACTCTCTCAAATCAAAACAGAACAACAGGTACAAATAATCTCCTGTTTGATTTACATTTTTTGGAGCCTGTTGAACCTTACGTGCATTTAGAGATTTTTCTAAATGTGTTTGTGATAGTATCAAAATCTGTGCTCAGAAGTAGCACCCCCATGCATATTAGCCTCAGGAAAGTTGAGAATGCAAAGCAAAGGATCTGTTGTCACAACTCTGAGGCTAGATAACTATCTCCAGATTATCAGGATACATTAGTCCTCCTGGAATCATGCTTTTTGGGAAAGGATCTTATTTATTTCCCATCTTATACAGGGGCAAAGTTCCCACCTCCAAGAGTAACTTGATTCCTTGCTGTATCTCCTTCTTTTTCAGTTATATTAGAAAATTATTTTGGAGGTAAGGGAAAGGCTATCACTGCAGGAGTGTTTTTAAAACACAACAAAGCAGCCCCAAACAACTTCCAGAACCCATGAATCTAAAATAAGTAGCCTTTAGCCACCAAAATTTCTGATCCACCTTTAACTAGAACCCTAGAAACCACAAGAAGAGACTGGACATATTCTGGAGTTCTCCAAAGCTCTTGGGTTTTGGGACTTACGGTGCTACAGCTGGTAGAAAGAGGCTGCAAATACTGAAATATTTTGAAGCTAGTCAGAACAAGAAAGCTCTGTAAAACAATGCTTCTAGATAAATATGTTGATTTACACAAAGCAACACACCTAGTATTACCATCCCTCAAATAATGGTCATTCACAACTCTGTGCACTTGAGTGGCATTTATCCTGAGAAAGAGGAGATGCCTCTGTGTGTCACATCATGTCCTCTTTAGCTATAAAAGCGATACTTAAAAAGCACAGATTTACTAGTACGCTTAAGTCCGAAGAGGAAATAGACTAGTAACAGAGAGAAACTACTCAGATTGCAGATGGTCTTCACATTACCAAGATGCAATTGCTTAACAGATTGGAGACTTCCAAAACAAAAAAGCTTTTATTTGGCATGTCAGACTTCACATTAGCTGAATGAACCGAGATTCCATTCCCCTCCTAGGGTTTTTTATACTGTTCATCTGGTAAGAGTCAACACTATGCAAGTAATGAGTAGTCTTAATAAAGGGGAAAAATTACATAGTTTTTATAACTTAAGTATCAAAATGTATTTGGACATTCTGTCACTTCTATAAACATAAGAAGTAAAACAGTAAAACATTATATTGAGTAAATGATTTCTCAATCTGAAAAATAAAATTTACTAACAATAAATGCCTTCCTCTAACAATTTGAGAAATGCAAGGGGGGTCTTCCCCCAGCCTCCAAACTTCCTGTGAAAAGCTTAACAAAAATACAGTGACAGTTCTAGCATTTTGAACAGTTTGTTCCTACCTCATTTGCTGCCTTTATGATAGCATTAGCAATCTTTGGGTCAAGACCGTAATCTTGATTTACTTCAGCAGCTGCTCTCTTCAAGATGCCAAAAGCCCGTATAACTTGAACCTGAGACACAAGAGTAAGTTTAAATACATCATTCTTCCCCCCAAAGGACATTTTGGGAACCTATAGTGCAGGTCTAGTTCTAAGCCAAACTCCTTCTGAACTTCAATCCACCAGTAGTCCATCAACCAAACCAAAGAGCAATCCGGTCACATGACCTGTGCTCCCATTAACAGCAACATTTATCCAAGCAGTCCGGAAAGCAGTACACAGCTCATCCTTTCTTTGTGTATCAAAAAAGATTACATGCATTAAAATGAACAGAAAAGGAGAACTGGTTCTATTTCTAAAATAGCCTTTTTGAGGGCAAACTGACATATGTTTCAGTACATGCAAAACCAGTGCATGACAAAGTGTGTGCACACTAACGCTTTATGCACAACTACATGTGAAAAAGTAACTTCGTATCAACTCATGCTAAACTGAACATCTTCAATAACAAACTGCATAACGCTACAGCAAACAAGTTATTCCACTCAGTCTTTCGTCTTCAGAAAAATAAAAGGTAGATTTCTATTCAACACAATAAAGTAATTATTCAAAAGCAACATTCAATTTATTTAAATGCAACAAAAAAATATTTCTACCACAGAACAGTATCTTGCCATGGAATTTCTAACTTTAAAATTCAAAGTTGCTCATATTCCCAGCAGAAGTCTAAGAAGAAGGTATTCACTCTCACATCCAAAAAATACTTAAAGAGAAGAAATGAATACAGCTTTAAATTACTTACTGGCATTCTTTCTGAAACACCTCCAATCTTGAAGTTCATTGTAGATCTTACAGTCTGGGCACCATAGTATTTGTCACTTGGGACCTTCAGTTCACCAAAGGTATCATATTCTATCCTAAAAGCCTCTTGAGTGGACTATGGAAAAGGAAAAAAATGTATTTCAAACACTGGTAAACAGCACAACCTTTCTGAAAGCAGATACAGTTAAGAAAAAAATGTGCAAGAAGTGGGAAAAAAACAAAACAAAGACACGCAGCTAATCATAGGTATTTTATATCTTCAGAGTTAAGACATTTTTCTAGTTTGAGCACCTGCCTCACTAAAAGTCACAACTACTAACATTATGCAGCCTAGCAGACCCAGTGGTGACAGGCAGCACTGCAAGGCTTAAGATCTCGGCTGCCCATTGTACGAAACACATCATCCTGATGCAAGACTCGGTTTCTTCTTTTCGAAGAATTAGTAACTTATCTTACAATTTACAGAATTGGTGTTTTGTTAAAACCAAACTGAAGAACTACCACGGTAAGAATTCAGGTGGAATCCACCCAGGCAACATACATGTAACACAAATCCTATTCAAAATCCACACTGCACATGGGACAGAAGAAAAATACTGGAAGGGAGCACCTGACTAATTCAGTACCAAGTTACTGACAATTAATTATCTTCTTAAGCCTCATAAACCAGGAACACAGTTGCCCTAGCTGTGCAACGTGAAGAAACTGCATCTAGGTATATTTTCTGCAATATTTACATAAGGCAGTATTTCTGTATCATGTATACACCTAGCATGCATTATTATCTAACACAGCCAGAGGTAAATTAATTTTAGCTGACATACACCAACTAAAAAGTAAATTTTTACTTTCTGTGAAACAACCCATTCATTTGTGACAATGTGATCACACTCACATGCAGCTCTACAAAGATTATGGGACTGGACAGGAAGCAAGAGCAGTTTACTCCTCCTCTCCCTACGCCTTGGTCAGCAAAGTCCCAATTTTCTTTGAGAAAGGTGTTTTTCCTTCCCCAGAAGAGGAGGTTACCTTCTTGCAGAGTCTTCAGGAAAGGGAGGAAGTCTTTTTTAGTTCTTAATCATAGATGGAGTGAAACAATCCCAGCTCCATAGGTAGGGTACATACATATACAGTGCCAGGCTCTGACCTAATCTTGACCTTCAAGGGCGAGTCCTTGGGGTAGCTCTATCATAGAATCATAGAATAGTTTGGGTTGGAAGGGACCTTTAAAGGTCATCTAGTCCAACCCCCCCTGCAATGAGCATCAAGTCAGTGTTGCAGTGCAGTGAAAGAAGAAAATCAAACGTTAGGAACTGTTAAGAAAAGCAGAGGATACAAGAAAAAACATCACTCTGCCGTGACGGTTCATCTACACTTTGAAGTCTTTGTGCAGATTCAGTTCTTTCATCCCAAAAAGCTTATTACTGGAAACAGTTCAAAGAAAGGCAATAAGGCTGATGAAAGGTAGGAAACAGCTTTCTTAAGACTACTTTTTCTTTCAGAAAAGAGGCAACTTGGGGTTTGAAGGAAAACCGAGGTCAATAAAAGCATCAGTAGAATGGCAATAGGTGTTAGCTGCTCACTGTCTCTTCCGATACAAGAAACAGGAGCCATAATGTTAGGCTAGTCAGAGTCGGGTTCAAAGCCAGCAAAAGGAAGCAGCTCTTCACACAAGTAGCAGACTGACGAAACTCCTTGCCAGCTGATGCTACGGATGCTAGAAGCCCGCACAAGTTCAGGGAAAGTGAGGTAAGCACTCAGAAGAAAGATCTGAACTGGGTTATTATACAGACAAACCACAGACTCGGGAAATCCCCTGATGTGAAAATGAGAATCATAGAATCATAGAATCATTAAGGTTGGAAAAGACCTCTAAGATCATCGAGTCCAACCATCGACCCAACACCACCAGGCCCACTAAACCATCTCCCTAAGCGCCTCATCTACACATCTTTTAAATACCTCCAGGGATGGGGACTCAACCACTTCCCCGGGCAGCCTGTTCCAATGTTTAACCACTCTTTCAGGAAAGAAATTTTTCCTCACGTCCAATCTAAACCTCCCCTGGCACAACTTGAGGCCTTTTCCTCTCGTCCTATCACTAGTTACTTGGGAGAAGAGACTGACACCCACCTCACTACAACCTCCTTTCAGGTAGTTGCAGAGAGCGATGAGGTCTCCCCTCAGCCTCCTTTTCTCCAGGCTAAACAACCCCAGTTCCCTCAGCCGCTCCTCAGAAGACTTGTTCTCCAGACCCCTCACCAGCCTCGTTGCCCTTCTCTGGACACGCTCTAACACCTCAATGTCCTTCTTGTAGTGAGGGGCCCAAAACTGAACACAGTATTCAAGGTGCGGCCTCACCAGTGCCGAGTACAGGGGCACGATCACTTCCCTACTCCTGCTGGCCACACTATGTCTGATACAGGCCAGGATGCCATTGGCCTTCTTGGCCACCTGGGCACACTGCCGGCTCATGTTCAGCCAGCTGTCAACCAACACCCCCAGGTCCTTTTCCGCCAGGCAGCTTTCCTGCCACTCTTCCCCAAGCCTGTAGCGCTGCATGGGGTTGTTGTGGCCAAAGTGCAGGACCCGGCACTTTGCCTTGTTGAATCTCATACAGTTGGCCTCGGCCCATCGATCCAGCCTGTCCAGGTCCCTCTGCAGAGCCTTCCTACCCTCGAGCAGATCAACACTCCCGCCCAACTTGGTGTCGTCTGCAAACTTACTGAGGGTGCACTTGATCCCCTCATCCAGATCATTGACAAAGATATTGAACAAGACCGGCCCCAGTACTGAGCCCTGGGGAACACCGCTCGTGACCGGCCGCCAACTGGATGTAACTCCATTCACCACAACTCTCTGGGCCCGGCCGTCCAGCCAGTTTTTGACCCAGCGAAGAGCACACCTGTCTAAGCCATGAGCCGCCAGCTTCTCTAGAAGAATGCTGTGGGAGACAGTGTCAAAGGCCTTGCTGAAGTCCAGGTAGACCACATCCACAGCCTTTCCCTCATCCACTAGGCGGGTCACCTGGTCATAGAAGGAGATCAGGTTGGTCAAGCAGGACCTGCCTCTCATGAATCCATGCTGGCTGGGCCTGATCCCCTGGCTGTCCCGCACATGCCTTGTGAGCGCCCTCAAGATGAACCGCTCCATAATCTTCCCCGGCACCGAGGTCAGGCTGACAGGCCTGTAGTTCCCCGGATCCTCCTTCCGGCCCTTCTTGTAGATGGGTGTCACATTGGCAAGCCTCCAGTCGTCCGGGACCTCCCCCGTTAACCAGGACTGCTGATAAATGATGGAGAGTGGCTTGGTGAGCTCCTCCGCCAGCTCCCTCAGCACTCTCAGGTGGATCCCATCCAGCCCCATAGACTTGTGAGCATCCAGGTGGTGTAGCAGGTCATTGACTGCTTCTTCTTGGATTATGGGGGGTTCATCCTGCTCGCCGTCCCTGTCTTCCAGCTCAGGGGGCCGAGTACCCTGAGGATAACTGGTCTGCCTGTTAAAGACTGAGGCAAAGGCGGCATTGAGTACCTCAGCCTTTTCCTCATCCTCGGTGACAACATTCCCCCCCGCATCCAATAAAGGATGGAGATTCTCCTTGGCTCTCTTCTTGTCATTAATATATTTGTAAAAACACTTTTTGTTGTCTTTAACGACAGCAGCCAGATTGCGTTCTAGCTGGGCTTTTGCCTTTCTCATTTCCTCTCTGCACAACCTAACAAGATCCCTGTACTCTTCTTGAGTTGCCTGCCTCTTCTTCCACAAGCGGTAAACTCTCCTTTTTTTCCTGAGTCCCAGCAAAAGCTCCCCGTTCAGCCAGGCTGGTCGTCTTCCCCGCCCGTTCTTCTTACAGCACATGGGGACAAGCCTGCTCCTGCACCTTTAAGACTTCCTTCTTGAAGATCGTCCAGCCTTCCTGGACCCCTTTGCCCTTCAGGACCGTCTCCCAAGGGACTCTCTCAACCAGTGCCCTGAACAGGCCAAAGTCCGCCCTCCGGAAGTCCATGGTTGCGGTTTTGCTGGCCCCTCTCCATACTTCACCAAGAATCGAGAATTCTACCATTTCACGGTCGCTAAGCCCAAGACGGCCTCCGACCACCACATCTCCCACCAGTCCTTCTCTGTTTGTAAACAGCAGGTCGAGCGAGGCACCTCCCCTGGTAGGCTCACTTACCAGCTGTGTCAGGAAGTTGTCTTCCACACACTCCAGGAACCTCCTAGACTGCTTCCTCTCTGCCGTGTTGTATTTCCAGCAGACGTCCGGGAAGTTGAAGTCCCCCACGAGAACAAGGGCTAGCGATTGAGAGACTTCTGCCAGCCACTTGTAGAATGCTTCATCCGCCCCTTCATCCTGGTTGGGTGGTCTATAACAGACTCCCAGCAGGATATCTGCCTCGTTGGCCTTCCCCCTCATCCTTACCCATAAACACTCAACCGTATCATCATCACAATCGTTGAACTCTAGACAATTGAAACACTCCCTAACGTACAGGGCCACCCCACCGCCTCTCCTTCCTCGCCTGTCCCTTCTGAAGAGTCTATAGCCATCCATTGCAGCACTCCAATCGTGAGAGTCACCCCACCATGTTTCTGTGATGGCGACTAAGTCATATCTATCCCGCTGCACAATGGCTTCCAGCTCCTCCTGTTTGCCGCCCATGCTGCGTGCATTGGTGTATATGCACTTGAGCTGGGCTATCGATTTCGCCCCCGGCATTGGCATGCCACCCCTAGGCTCATCTCTAGTGAGCCTGGTTTTATCCCCTTCCCCCTTCAAACCTAGTTTAAAGCCCTCTCAATGAGCCCTGCCAATTCATGAGCAATGATCCTTTTCCCCCTGTGAGATAGCTGGACTCCATCTGTCGCCAAATGAGGATTCTGGGTCAGAGTAAGAGGAAAGCATCGTGTATGTTTGCACAGTTCTTACTCTTCCCTAGGTGTCCGCTTCTGAAGTCACACTGTTCCTCTCTTTTCTTGGTCCGTTTTACTTGCTCCTTGCTTGGTGGGTCTCCGTCTTCTTGGACAGGAGCACAGCTGGGTATTGGGAAGAACACCGTCTCCAGCAACACTGACTTTCTGCAGCAGCCTGTCCAGGTGCACATCACCGTGGATGGCAAGCTGCAGGTGGTAGTAGTGTGGGGGGGTGTCCCAGCCTTTTTACTGTCCTAACCGGCGTTCCCAGCCAGATGGAGACGCTCTGCCATCAGGTACCCCAGCAGTCGTGTACCGGAGACACCAGTCCCGCTCACTTAGGGCACTTCTGCAGAGTAGACGGTGCATGCGACCAAAAAGAAACTGCAGCCTGGCCCACAAACAGGGTTAGCTCTTGCTGTCCCACTCCCCACACCTTGTGTTTTGGTTGATGCTCTCCCAGACACTGACCCCAGAAGAACACAAAGCTTAGTGTGGACCAGTATGCCATTCCTATGTTCTCTAATCCTCTTTATCGTATTTTAATCACTTAGCATTCATTTACATGCTAACAAGAAACAGAACACAGTCAGCGCTTATTTAGTATCTTACTACCAAAAATGTTTAATGGGGGTGCTTGTGGATGTTACTGTGCTTGTGCACATACTAATATTCCAACAGTAGGTATCACTGATGCATGGTCTCTGAAATCCCTGCTTTTGCTATCTGGACACCTTGTGTAAGCAGACAACATCAAGCTTTTCCTAGAGCTGGATGAGCAGAACCAATTCAGTTCCAAGCCCAGCTCTTGATATTGTCAGTGGTTGAGTCACCAAAAGTATCCACACTCAAACAATATAAAAAAGTTAAACTACCTGTAACCTTTTAGACAAAAAAGCTAGCAGTTGCGCAATTAATTCCTCAAACTTACATAATTCCAATGTCAACAATGGTGAAACAAAGATAAATAGGATCAGTACCTCCTTGTACAAGTACCTTTTAACAAATAAATCCCGTTACTAAAAAAAATTACTTCCCTAGCCAATTCCACGTTACACACACTCACAAACTCCAATGAAGTTAACAGGGTAAACAACTTTAAGCTGAATGTCATTAGCTGATTAACAGAGTAAAAAGTAACATTAGGAAAAAAAGCAAAGTGAATTTTTTCATACATATTAAAGTAACTAAACTAACTTCATCACTACCTTCAGACTACCATAGCAGCCTGCAGAATGCACTACCTGAATTTTAATGTAAAAAACATGCTTCTCCCACTCCTTATATGGAATTCACCCTCTTGAGTGGCTTTATGTCCCAGTTTCTGTATCTAAAGCAGTTTCTGCAGTCGGTCCCTGCCCTAGGGAACCTGCTGTAATATGGTGCAACAGTAGCTCACTTGTGTCAGCTCTCCCACATCAGTGGGCCACAGGAGAAGCCAAAAGGAGACCTAGCAACTCTGCCGCAAGCCAAGGCAAACTCCTGTGCTCGCTTAGTTTCTATCACAGCTACAGCAAGTCTCAGCTCAGAACTACTATTCCTCACCTTTACAAAACAAATTTTTTTTTTTTTTTAAGAGGCCTGACAAGGTGTGCTCTGCCCCCCAAAATCCCAAGAACCCATAGTCCAAAGCTTACACAGTTAGGCAAACGTAACTGTACCTTTGCCTCGTTGCAGGGAACGAATCAGCTAGATCTGATTGCACCATAACGCACTGGAGATATTCAAATGGCAGAACTGCTGCAATAATGTTTCCTGTGGAAAATTACATTCTGATTTAAGGATGCAGCAACTTTTGGATATAAGTATTTCAATTCAAAGAATCACCATTTTTAGCATGTTAAAACCAATCTTTAAAGGCCAGCAGAAAATGAAATTTGTGCTCAACTGCTCTCCTTTAGCAGATGAATGTTTCCATTTTTAAGTGTCGCTTCTCCTTTATAATATCGAGTCACAAATTCTGAAATTTACTCTTTAGAAACCAAAGCCAAATATTTTACAACATTCAGCCGAAGAAGGAAAGAACATTACGACCACAATTCCATTTAAAACATCTTGTGCAATTTAGATCTAAGTTACGGCAGCACAATAGTCATACCGTAGGACAACATGCAGGTTTGGTTGTGTCTACACGAGACCAAAACAAAATCCTGCTGCTGAAAAATCTCTGCGAACATCAAAAAGTGGTAGGGGTTTTTTAATGTAAATATTCATTGGTACTTTTTTTGTACATTTTCCTTTTGGAAATAAAAACATACAAAGTTTTCCTGTAAGAATTCAAGGGCTGCTTGAGTTCCAAATTCACTGAGGGACGTTTTGCTCTGACTACTGCTGTTAGTTAAGCTCAAGCAATTAATAATGCCTGTTTACAGGATAGATCATACTTCTGACAGGCAAAGATCAAAACGTGTATGTTTCTGGTAAGACTGCAGCCTTTCTTAAATACTGGGTCTTCAGCAAGTAAATGAAGACCATGATCTATGATGTTTTTCTTGGATGATGCCACAAGATTAAAAAAAGGGAACTATTTGAGAGGCCAATGGTTTATGAGTCACATCACCTGTGTCAGAGCAGACTTTCTTATACAGGTACGTTTCATTCACCATGCAGTTTACTCACTCATTTGGAAGCTTGGGGTTTTTATGCTATTTTCTATACCTTAATCAATATCACAGATGGGGAACTAATGTTCTAGTGAATTTTATTAAGAGTATCAAATCCTAAACACCCTACTTTCTCCTGGAATTCTTCCAACAGTCTCACACTACCTCCTTGTTTTTAGGAGTGAACTTACAGAGATGCATCCGAGACTAAGGTTTCCATGCAACTTCCTAGTTGTTAGCACTAAGACTCAGAGTTCCTTATTCAAATAGCATTTTCATTTCTACATTGAGCCACGTACAATAAACAAGTCCCATTCACGTTTCAGCCTGACAATGAACTGACTATACCTGAACAACAACTGAGGATGCCTGCTAGAGGTCACAGGCAGTTCTCAGCTGAAAGCTCCCTAGCTTTCAGGCAGCCCCAAAGATTTCCCAGATACCTCCATTTCTGTGAGGATACAGCTTTTTCTCATTTGTGCCTCAACAACTCTAAGAAAGGCCCTGAAATTTCTGTGGAAGGCGCTGCTGCATGCCACAGCTCTGTCACAGCAAGTCCTGCAGTAACACCTCTCGCGGCTACCTGTCCCGATGCCACCCCTCCCCAGCCATGCTAAGACAGCCAACAGCCGTGCTCAGGACGTAAATCTCATCCCCTGGGCAGAGCACCCGGACAGCTGCGCGCTGCAGATACCACCAGCCCGCCCCGGCAGCAACCACCCCCTGGGGGCTGCAAATCTGGGTGCGCTAGCGCTGCCGAGCGGCGGCAGAGCCGGGCCCCGGCGCTGCCCGCGCACTCCGCCGCACGGCGCCGGGCGGGGACAAGCCCCGCAGCCTACCCCGGCGGAAGAGGAAAACGGCCGCGCAAGCTTGACAGGGGACGGCGGCAACCTCTTCCCGGTGCCGTTGCCGGCGCCCTCCTCACGGGGGAACACACCGGATTAAAGCCCCCGGGCCGGCCCAGCCTGGCCGGCGGCCGCCGCTCCCTCAGGCAGCGCGCGCCTGCTCCCCCTCCCCTCTCCGGCCGGTGAGCGGCGCGGGGGGCCGAGAGAGGGTCGCGAGCGCCGGCGAGCGCAGGGGGAGGAGTCACGGCGGCAGCGGCTGGCAGTGGCAGTTAGAGGTCACCGCTCCCCCTGCCCCTCCCCCCCCGCCGGCGTGCTCACCATGGCGGCGCGCGGCGGCGGGCCCCAGCCCGCGGCGGCGGCGCGCGGGGGCAGATGGCGCGCGAGGAGGCCTGCGGAGCAGCCCAGGCGGCGACAGGCGCGGAGTGAGCGGTGCATGGTGACGGCGGCGGGGAGCACCGCCGGGGGCTGGCCGCGGGGAGGGGAGAGGGAGCGGGCCCGCCCCGGACGAGCGTCAAGGTGGCAAGGGCGTCCATCACCGTAGAGGCTCCGCCGCGCCAATCGGTTGCGGCGGGCGGGGCGGCAGCCGGGCTCGGGCGAGCCAGTCGCGGGAGAACCGCCTCAGCGGCGGGGCGGGGCCGAGGGGCCGGCGCCTTGCGCCGCGGCAGGCTGAGGGCGGCCCCTCGCCCCCTTCCCGCGCCCGCCCGCAGGGCAGGTTCCGCCCGGCCTGAGGAGAACCCGCCTCCCCTGGGCGAAGGGCAGCGGGGAAGCCACTGGAACAGCGACCTCTCGACGATGGAAAGAAGGTATTAGCTTATTCTGCTTCATTGTAATCTTTTTAAAGATGTATGAAACATTATTTCCTGCCCCCTTAACAACAGCCAGGGCTCTTTCTATGAAAAAAAGCCAAGTCAAGATATAGTCCCCTTTTCCCATCCTGCCCCTGCAAAGGTAGCGCAGTTCTCTGAGTCCATTCTCAACTCCCTGGTGCAAGGTACAGAAACACTGCAAGAATGACATATGGTGTATTCAGTTTTTCCAACCACCACCAGTAACATTCCAAGATTTCAGTTTTTCCAACATTCATTTTTTCCAACAACAGCCAACATTCAGCAGTTGAGAAAACAAAAATATTGTCAAAAAAAAAGAGTGCTCCATTCAATTGCAATCCACATAGTTACACTTCAAGTCCTCCAAGAACTGGGAGTTATTCACAGAAATGCTGCTAGAAACTGCTCTATTGATGCCTTAGAAGTTACATCTTGGCATTAAAGTTCCTTAGTTCGCATCTGGTAAGTTTTAATATTTAGATAAGTCTTCTGCCAAACTGCCCCTTGGTTCCTCTGAGAGAAAAGTCCAGGAAATACACACACAGGACATGCCACAAAAATGCTTCAGAAGTTCCAGAGATAGTAGAGATTAGCTATTAAGATTATATTCTGTTCATGGTATATTTTGGAGGAAGTAACTGGAGTAGAAGTATCTTGTTTCCTTCAATAAAACGGTATGACAATTTCAGCTTTAGAAAAAAAAGTTGTAATTACTAGTACATCATTTTCTTTTCTTTCATGTTACTTACAATCAGCAATTATGATGCTTAATTTTAAATCCCCATATCATAAAATTCAGCATCTCAATCTTGTCTAAAACTATTGCAATGCATTTCTTGTTCTTAAAATATGGAAATAACTATACATTCAAAATAAAAGCATTGTAATTATATACATAACAGCATATTCAAACAAATAGAAGACTTCTAATCACTTTATTTAGACACATTTTGTGTTTTCCCTGTCAGTTTTGACAGTTGGGTGAAAGAACATAAGCTGTCCTGCATTCCATTTTCATAATTGTACAGTAAGCCACAGCAGAATACAAGCCGGAGAAAAGTTTAGTCAGCACTTTCCATTAATTGATAGCGACAATACTATTTTGATTTGCTTCCACTATGCTTATGTACACCAACCCACTCTGGGAGAGGACTGCAAGTTAAATGTAAGTTACTAGTATGAGCGAATAGCAGGTGGGACAGTTGAACAGTCTTCTTCATTCAAAGTTCTGTCAATCACAGGTCTATATTTCAAGGTAACCTAAAGTAAAAGAGAACAAAGAACTTTAAGACAAACAAACCTCTTGTATCTAAACGAGACAGCCTAGCTAACAGGAATGACTGAATAACACAGATAACTGAATAACTTCATTGATGTTAAGCTAATTTCTCTATTATTCTTTTCCTTCCATAGAAAACGAACAGTTAGTAACCTACAAGGAACATTTAAGTTCCATCAAGTTACCACTGACTGAATTCCTTAAAAGCAAAGCCTGACCAGAAATGGTATCAGAAGACTACTACTTTAAAAAGACCTTTTGGACAAAAGTAAAGTTTTGGCTAAGATTGCTACTGCCTAGTTCTTTAAGCTAGCAAAGTTAGGAGACAGAACCGTGTCACTCTATCGTTCCATCCTCAGCAGCCATTCAGGAAGTGAAGTGTTCTCACTTGTCCTCAAACTAGATTCAAGGAAGCTAGAACCGGGGGAGAGGAAACAAAGCAGATGCAGAGAATGGGATACAAAAAACCAACACTCAAGATTTTTATAGGGTCAGATTTCATTTCTATCTTTGAAATACCATAAAAACTTTACGCTGAACACCAACAACAGGTTTTGCCACCATCAGAGGAAAAGAAAAAAGCTTTTGAACTAGCCTGATACAAGGGGAAACACAGTTCCAGCTCAAATCGCAAAGTCACTCGCCCAAAAATCAACAGTAACTTATCCCAGTTATGCCTACTGTTCAACAACAGAATAAATGTTCAATTTTTTTTTTTCTTTCTCTAAGTACACTAAACTGTATCAGGTACCTCAGACAGTGACAATCATTTGCAGTATTATCATGATATCAAGAGCTGTCTATGAGAGCAGCTGTCTGTTGACAGTGAGAAAGACCCTCAAGCATTAGGCTCAACGTACCTTCCCAGATGGGACATCCACATACGAAAGGGTGTGCTTTCTCCAGTGCTCTTCAAATGGCTTCCGCTGTTGGCCTTGGAGCGGCTTAGAATAGTCAAACTCATCTATCCGTAACTAAGAAGATTAGGTTAGTATAGAACAGAAATTACATCTGCAAATCACTTTACCACCACATGATTAGTTGCATTCCAATTACAACTGTAACACCATCTGTCTCCTAATAGCCAGCAAGCTTTATCTTAACACCGCCCGTGTGAAATTTTAAATACTGAGGCTTAACAAGGGCTTTAAGGTAATGTTCCTTGTATAGGACAATTATTCTGCTTGAAGTCCTGTTTATGCATTCATGACCTTATTATTACTCTAGTCCTGGTTTAGACCTTTCTAATCATTCGGATGCACACATGGAACAACTCTTCTCTCAAGATCGTTACCCAATGTTGCATGTATTGGTCATTTTATATGTAACAAATAAGAACAGATAAAACAGAGCAGATGGGACCCCAAATGAATACTACACTAATCTTAACTCAAGACTCTGAAGAAATTACAACTTTTAAATAATCCATCCGAGGACACATAACAAGGAAGTTCAATCCTACATCCAGGTCACAGAAAATATTTATACCTTATAGTCCTCTCTGGCATGAGCACCCCGGGACTCTTTGCGAGCCTCAGCACCATAAATTGTTTGTAGAGCACAAAGCATCAGGTTTTGCAGTTCAAGGGTCTCCACCAAGTCAGTGTTCCACACAATACCTAGTAAAATATTAAAATACTATGGAAGATGTTCTACAAACAAGTTATTCCTCAATTTACTTCTGTCCTATTGCCGATACTTAGAATCGAACAAGCCAATGCTCTACCTACTGCAATCACAGTACTCTGCAACACTGAATTACTCACTATTGCCTGCAAGGCTCAGTAACGATTCCTACACCCTAACAATCGTAATGAATCTTAGAAAAACTCAGTAGTTCTACCAGGTGTCCCTGTTGCATGTGTACTACTGAGATAAAATTACACCATAGACTCTTGCTGGCTATGTATCATACCTACAACTCAGTCCCCATACCTCATTTTGGATCACAAGATCTGGCTAGATGGTAGCTCTTTAAGTAGATCCCTAGCAGATCCAGACAACAGGGCTTTGCCTTCCTTCCCACCCTCAGAGAAGGGGGGGGGGGGGAACACCTGCTAGTTATACGAGGTTCTTCTTCATTTAAGTATCTCCAAGGTGGACCCACGTTCACTTACATGAACATATCTTCATTTTGATCCCTACGTTCTAAGCTATTGTAACACTTTTCTTGATGCTTGGTGAGAGCTGTTCAAGAAAGCCAGTTCTACTTTCAGTGTTAGAATACACATCCAATAGCAGTAGTTGGAGAGAAATACACGAGTGGACAAGATGCATCGTCAGTTGTACTTAATTAACCAAGTTCTCCTAAGATACTGCCATGTCTTGCAGTGTATCTGTATGCAGCGCTATCTGTTCAGCTGAAGAATGAAAACTGAGTGTTCAGCCTATGAATAGTCTTGTCACCTTTTTGCAACTCCCTGGCCTTTTCAGAAGATACTAGTGGTTCATCTTAGTATTTGAACAACTTCACATCATGTTCTGAGAGAACACCAGTTAGTACCTTATACAGTTAAATCTGTTTTCAGCCTCTGCTTCTTTGAGAGTCTGCAACCAGAAAATTACCAGTAAGATCAAGTACTTTACTGATTACCATGTTTAGCAAGTAGGGCTCTACCAAGTATTTTGGAAGATTCAAAATGGTCAAAGTCTTTAGCCAAAGTTTCAAGAAACACATAAGAAGGTTTACAGAAGAAAACAAACACTTTTCCCAGAGAGTACTCTGGCCAAGGTGTATTCTTTGCTATCAAATTACCTCTGTCAAATGTCTTTAGATGAGCCAGATCACCATAAATTTGGCAAAGTTTTTCACAGCCTTCTTGGAGTACAGAACCAGTACGAAATACAGCAGCATGGTTTTGCATTGTCTGCAAGGTAGTAAAACAAAATCAGTTTCATATGCTGCATATACATAATATCCCACATAACTTATTAGTTCCAAAAGAGCTTGATATAGAGCTGTTTTGAATTCCAGCATGTCTGCAGCCTGAAGAAAAAACATTCTTCTGTTCCTCCCAAACAGAGGCAACCCCACTCTATTATACAGTGGGTAAACTACCCAAGAGGAATAACCATGGAGGGGAGAAGAAACTAACAAAACTGATACAGCCTTTGCTGAGCACAGACAATCTTCTCACACTGCTTTTTACTTCTGCAAAGCAAATCCTGAAGCATACTTCACAAAGTGACCAAACCACCTCTGTGGCTTGCAGGTTCTCCCACCTTATACTTGTGAGCTTCACCAGGCTTACCTTCTGCATGTTAAGTCGCACTTCTGAAGTTCTTATGGTTCCGTCAGCAAATCTTAATTTGTCAAGATTAGCAACTGACTCTTCACCAGCATTTGGTTTAATGGAGGGAACTGGCTCTCCTAATAAGAAAGTTTCAGTAAGTTTAGTAGGTCGGGCTTGGTTTTGGTTTCTGGCAGTTTCATAGACTAGCAACTACTAAAAGTCAGATTTCACTACAACACAATCTGTTTTCTTCCTCTGTGGTACAGGTTAACTATAACTTTCCTGAACTCCCACCAATAGCATCCATACACTTAAAAACAGAGTTCTCAGTGCAATATATGAATCCCATTCTTTCCTGTGACAGTGAGTAGGGAATTTATAGGTTTGGCTAAATTCTGCTGTTAATTCCTTAAAAACAGCACTTGATGCAAATTCTTCTAAAGTACGGAATAAGCTTGTGGCTCCTTACCACCTTCTCCTATATTTTCCTTGTCTCCTCACCCCCAAACCTCCCACCCTCTCTTGGACCTGTTAAGGGACCAGGGACCAGTCAATAAGCTTTGCAGTTACACATGAGCTCTGCATCTTACCTCTAATACTGGAAGCCATTTGTTATTGGGTAACAAATCAAATGCAGCACCTTACCAGCACACTCCATCTCTCCTGCAGCTTTGCATTCAGACTAATAAAAACCTTCCTGCGACTTCAAAGGAGCCACAGAAAGACTCATCCAAATAAATGTTTGCACAAAGCCAGAGCCAATAGGCATTGCTAGATCCAAGCTGATTCCATCAGGAACCATTACTCTGTGCACTTTGTGCAGTTGTTTTCTTTTTTCAGCTCAGTAACTGTTGCTGAACCAGATTATTTAAAAATAACGTTCAGCAGTGATAATCCACATACAGGGGATGAGATGTTACAATTTTTAGTATCTATCTCTTTTTTGCATATGCAGTCCACCTTATAAATCAACAAGGTGGCAGAAAATTCCACTATAACAAAGTACAAAGTGCCAAGTGTAAGGCAGACTACATTTTGATGTAGAAGATGCAGTGCAAGATGTAGAGAAGTCAGTCTTCATACTCAATATTTTCTGTTTTGCTAGTTTGTGAAAAAATCAACTCAACTGTTTTTGCCGATAGCATTGACCCAATTCTAGTTTTAAGATCAACTCACAAAGCGAATGTTAATGACAAGCATTTGCATTGCAAAGAACATGCCTATAAAAAGCATAAACACCGATTTCTGCCTTTTCTAACAAGTAAGAGTCTATGTCTAGCATTCTGAGTTTGAATTAGGTAGCAACAACTCTGTTGGGCAGAAATGTAATCATAAAGGCAAATGTCTCTAAAAAAGTGAGACAAACCGTGAGACTTACCAGGCTTGCACGTCTCTGCAATAGTAAGGGCACAAGCACGACCAAAGACCACCAAATCTAGAAGCGAGTTTGCTCCAAGTCGATTTGCACCATGGACAGATGCAGAGGCTGCTTCCCCACAAGCATATAAACCAGGTACCACTTTATCCTCACCATTCACATGTGTAATCACCTATCATTTCAGACAGTCAATTAATACTCATCTCTTAAACAGTTTCTAACAGCGCAAACCTCCTTATTTGCAAAGGCCATGTGCATGTAAGGATGAAACAGAGCAATCTAAAGTTTTCTCCAACTCTAAAACCGTAAATACCTTAGTTCTAAAGGGTAAGTAGTAATACTATGTAAATACAGATGCTTATATAAATACAGTTATGCTGATGAAACAGAACCACATACTCTTCATCACAATTCTGCAGCAAGTCAGAAAAGCACAGGAAGAAAATCTGATCTGCACACATTTCTAAGGCAGAATTTTACATTAAAAAATTAACAAGTACAATACACTGAAACAGAAAAATTCAGCTAACACCATCACATTGACTTCTAACTAGTAGGAATTGAAGGAATCTGCTTTAGTGTAGAGATTATACGAGGTACAGAGAATTAATACACATTAACTTGAGTTACAGATTGTAACAGAGCCCTAGTTTGATCCCTGTTCAACTATATATTACCATCAACTTGATAAACAGGGAATTGTTGTCAGACATGACAGTAACTTCATTTTAGATGTTTCTTGGAACTCCCATCTCCAGGTGGGCTGGAACATGGCTCTCAAGTTATTTACAAAAACAAACCAGATTGTGTGTTTTAAGTACTCTGACATCATTATTATATTATTATTATTAAGCTAATGTTCTTCAGCATCCTTACATTTATGAAAAACATTGTTAATGCTCTTATATTTGGAAAATCATTTCTTATTATCATGCTGGAAAAAAAAAATCCTAAAAGTGATCTATTACTTACCTGTCCTTTGTAGTTAGTAGGAATACCTCCCATATTATAATGCACAGTAGGCAGAACAGGAATAGGGTCTTTAGTGACATCAACTCCAGCAAATATCATAGCTGTTTCTGAAATTCCTGGGAGACGGGCTGCTAGCTGCTGTGGTGGTAAGTGGTGCAACTGCAAGTACACGTGGTCTTTATCAGGACCACAACCCCTACCAAAAGAAAAAAAAACAAAAAACCCACCAAGTCAACACTGGAACATGTAACAAGAATTCTGCAAACACCAGTAACATTTCTAATCCAATTTGTTTCGTTTGTGAAAAATTTTAAACTTTTAATTTTTTCAAAGGTTATCTGACAAAAATTAGTATGTAGCATATTTAAGACTGTTGAACCTGGCAGATTTACGTGTAGTTTTCACCTCCCAGCTTTCTTTTCACAATAATTCACAGTATTTAAGACTTTAAATCACTGTATCACAGCAGAAATGTGTAAGAATTGAAGATGATTAATCAAGAGACCAGAGCACCAAATTATTTCCATTGTTTGCAGTAAGAACATATACATTAAACTTGTTTGAGCTACTGTCTCTAGACACACCAAATTCAAACAGGATACTCCCAGCATCTTGTGTTTCTTTTTAGTATCATTAGGAATTAACAAGTAAAAATTTTGCCCTACATGCAGTGTTCAGCTAACAGTTATTAAAGCTCACTCCCATGAATTACCAGGCGTTTATCAAATGAATTATTGTACCACATATAGTCTAGTATGGTTAAGTATTCATTCTGCAGCTTCATTAGAATATTTAACTAACCTTCCTTCACGGATTTCTATGGTCATAGAACGAGATACTACGTCCCTGGAAGCCAGATCCTTAGCAACAGGTGCGTATCTCTCCATAAATCTTTCACCTTGACTGTTAATTAGAATACCTCCCTCTCCACGACATCCTTCCGTTATAAGGCAGCCAGCCCCATAGATACCTGTGAAGAAAGAAAATAACCATCAAATGAGATGGTCTCTCGACAGCTTCGTAATCAGGACGACCAGGATTGAATAAACAAGGTCTTCTTAAAATAATGCAAAGTAGTGACAAGGGTAGATTTAATTCCACCCTAATCATACCACTAGTAACTGTCCCCCAAGACTGCTCAGAAACAAGCACTGTTATTCCTTTCAAACACTCTTCCTGGAAGGTAAGCAAGTTGATTTGGAACACCCACGGTATCTAAAATACTAGAACTAGAAGATATCTGCACCCAGCAATATGTAAGGAGACTTTTACAAAGATTTTGTAGACCTTCAGCAATTACTTTGTTCAAGATTTTTAAGTAAACCAGAAGTTGATTATCTCAAGGCCAGTTTGCTCATCTTTGTTCCCTCTTCTCCCGTGCTAAGGCAGTACAGGATGGCTTCAAATTGTGTGGAATGCGAAAGCTTACTCAGTTTTCTTTTCCTTTAGAGAAGGAAGGCCTACCTGTTAGCCTTCAGCACTGGTCATCATAGAAAACAAAAATGCTAACCAACTCATGCACTTGATAATTCCATAGCTTTTAACATAATTATCAGACAAGCAACGAAGCTTCTTTGACTAGAAAAACCTTAGCTAAGTCAAATGAGCATTGGGTCTCTACGATGTAACAAGGATAACATTGTAAAATTAAGTGACCAATTTTAAAAAATCACCACTTATCACAAGTTAAAACTGAGCATTTATTTAGTTACAACCAAAAAAGCAGATCTTCACTTTTTAGTCTGTGATCATTGTTGTCCACAGTTTAGATACTGATCCTGTGCTACAAAACTAGTCCTAAATATCTAACTTTACTTCAACTACCCCACTTCCACAAAAGATTCTAGTATATTAACTCCCTAACACTTGCATCTATCCCGTTGCTCCTGTGTCTAATATCAAACCCTTTAACATTTCCTCTTGCCTTTAAAATATAAGTTTAAGAGGTGAAGTGGTTTCCACTTGAAATTCATAAAACCCGTTAGTATGGTGGAGACAGCACCTTAAAATATTTAACACTGACCTTTAAATAGAACAGCTCAGACCTCTCTCTCATATTGTAAGTCTTACTCTCAGATTTATTATCCACAGCAGTTGCAGACAAGTCTGAACACCTGTCACAAGCAACTGAATGATGATGATACTGAATGATAATGAACTAATGAAGTGCTGCAGAAAAGTGCAAACTGACTTGAGCACATTTTAAAACAACAAAAAAATCTGTTCAAATCATTAAAAATAATGTTGTAAGTATTATTTCATATTCTGTACCTGTAGGGTGAAACTGTACAAATTCTAAGTCCTGGCAAGGAAGACCAGCTCGTGTGACCATAGCAGTGCCATCACCCGTACTAGTATGAGCAGATGTACAACTGAAGTAAGTGCGGCCGTACCCACTACAGGACACAAAAGTTAACAGAATTAGCAGCCCAAAAAAAAGTCACCAGAACATGTCACTTAACTATGCTCTTTGCACAACAGTGGAAGTAGAGCAGAGGGTTAATAAGCAAGATGTGCAAGTTTTGTCATCTCCTGTACTAAGTTCAACCAAAAGAAAACAAAATTGGTATTGCCCTGTTATGCTCAACCATATTTGAAAAATAGCTGGTGATAGAAGGTCCAAGAAAAAGAACAACAATTCCAAAGCAGGATAGTTAGGTTAGTATCAGAAGCCTTTCTGCCAGAAAAAAGTTACTTTAGAAAGTTCTCTCAATCCAATACCATTAGACTTCATTCAAACTATTACTAGCAGTTTTATCAAAAATAGCATGTAAGAATGGTTTATATCCTTGATATGGCCCTGATTTTATATTCTTAGATTTCAAAACTTAGTGGTCTAGAATTGGGTATTAAACATGAATTCTTATGCCTAAAACAAATAGGTTAGCTTCCAGAGTTATTGAGAACTGCCAATACTCCCAATTTCAGGACAAACTCTCAGAAGAAATATCAATCTACATATTGTATGTACCTCAAAGTACACAAGTATGAAAACAGCCTTGGCTTTAATAAAGCCAAATTATGTAGGCAACCAACCTAAGTTGTTGTTTTTTTTTTTTTGACAGATACGTCAAAATATTTTGCATACTGAAACAGATAGGAGACAGCCATAAGCAGCAAAAGACTAATACATATAGTATTCTAACAAACATATATAAACTTTTGCAACCAAGTAATGTTGTTACACTCATCTTCTGATAATTTCATCCTACAACAATCAGACTTATAATGTTGGTATCTTAATGTAATAGGTTCTCCAGAATTTTGAAAAAGCTGTTTCCTACAGGAAACTTAGAATCCTACAGATATACACATGCTAGTAGCACTGCAACAATGTCTGTTTTAAACAGCACATTTTAAAAATCTAAGACCATTTGGACCATACATACTGCTCTTACACATTCCAACTTTATGTCATTGTTCTAGAATTCAAAGTTAGACCTCGTACTAAATTTATACTTGGTCACAAAATTAGTATGTGCCTTCTTTCAGAGGGAATGACTGAATTCAATTATACTGCTTTTGATCGAAGGCGGGGGGAAGAAGAGCATATAAATCATGTTTTTCAAGTCAACATGTCATCTCCACACTATGGATTCAAATACACGTACAAACACACAGACTTCTAACTAGTAACACTCTCAAGTTTCTGTCCATCATAAACCTTACATTACCCAGTGGCAATGACAGTGTTCTTTGCTCTAAAACGATGTATAGTGCCATCTTCTATGCAAAGGGCAATAACACCACGACATTCTCCATTTTCCATAAGTAGGTCCAAGGCAAAATATTCAACAAAATAGCTTGTATCATATCTTAGAGACTGGAGGGGGGAAAAAAAAAAAAAAAAAAAAAAAAGAACTTTAAGAAAAATCCAGAAACCGAAGTAACCTCTCTTCAAAACTGTCAATGCATATGGGCTGCATCAGGATAAAAGCCACCCCCACCAACTCTCAGGGAAGCTCGTTTCCTCACAAATCTTTATAAAAATTTGCTAATGAATCTATTCTAGCTTAAAGAGACACAAGTAGTTACCAAACCAAACCACTTAATTCTGGGAAGTCATAGCTTGTCAGCAAGGCTTGTTATTTCCCTCTGCATTTGGCAACACTTTAGTCAGCTGTGGTGCTTGATACATGTACAAGCATGTTTTACTTAACCTCTCGCAGAGAAGTGGAATACGTCTCTGGGAGCCTAGTATATGAGCAGAAGCAGCGGGCATCAAGTCAAACATTTTTTCATGCCCTCAAGGATCAGACCGGTGTTTGGCAGCACTGAGCATTTGTATTGCAGCAGCATATATAGTGTGAACCTGAAGGAGAGCAATTAGCTAGCTACCAAGTAAATAACATTAGCTACTAGGTACTGAATTTCAGGTTTCAAGTAGCTTACTACCAGTTTAAAATACCCAAATCTTTCTTCAGTTATGGTTTGTAGAATTGATAGAAACAGATGCTGGAACACAGGTCACTTACTTGCTGTAGAGCAAGCTCAGAAATGCACAGTAGGCCTTCATGTATTTACACCTCTTGTTTCCCCCCTGTCTGAAGATGAGTGAAAGAAAATGCTGCCTTGTACCTCTTTTTAGAGTTCCCCAATGCCGCTGTTTCAGATTTTTTTCAAAAAAGTTTTTTGGGGAAAGTTTACTTAAATTCTTTTTGGGTCTAGTTAACAGACACAAAAGTATTAACAGTGAAGAACTACTCCAGACCACAAAGCTAACAGGGTACGCTAATTAACATCTGTTGTCTTCATGAGAGCCATTATAATTACGATCTTTCAGTTTATTCTGTTTCTGCATACTCCTGACAAAAAACAAGCATCACCTAGGCTACATCCTTCCACATTGCCTTAGGAAAGAAGGAAATCCAGAATTGTTATCAGTCGTTCCCCTAGATTCCTCGTTGATGTGTTTTGTTTGTTTTTTCTTCAAACTCCGGGGGGGGGGGGGGGATCATTAATTGCAAATACAAAAACCCAAACCAAGTTTACTTCACAGCTGCTTACCCTGCCGTACAGAGTATGCAACAGTGAGTGTCCTGTCCTGTCTGCAACACAACAGCATCTGTGAGCCTGTCCCCCTTTTCCAAACTGAAGACTCTGTCCACCAAATGCACGCTGATAGATTTTTCCTTCTTCAGTTCTGCTGAATGGCATCCCATAATTTTCCAGCTGTTGAATGCAAATACAAGCATCAGAAACTCTTCTGCATAACAATCCAACAAGTTATTTTACTACGTTCCTAGTAAAGAGATCTCTTTGGAAGCTAGTCTGTATTATAAGTAATTATAGTTGACATCGGTTCCAGTGAGTCTCACCTCTATCACCGCAGCTGGGGCTTGCTCGGTCATGTAGTGTATGGCATCCTGGTCACCCAGCCAATCAGACCCTTTCACTGTGTCATAGAAATGCCACCTCCAGTTATCGTCCTCCATGTTTCCCAGAGCAGCATTAATTCCTCCCTGAAAATGCATTTTCCTGGAATTATATTACTGAAGTACGGTTTTAGTAGGTTTTCCTCACTTCTGTTAAAAATCACATACCATCTATGCCTCTGTGTACAAGAAATACAGTAAAATCAGATTTAACGTGGCTATGAAAAACCTGTGCAATTTATCAGTTTCACAGTGGCTCTTATTTTGTTCTGCTTTGCATAACAATGAATTGCAAAGTTACATTGAATGCAATGAAAAAGCACTGAACATCTAAACATATATTGCCCTCCAAAATAGTTTCAACCAAATATGTAATATTTATAAAAGGAAGCGTGGCCTTGAAACGTGATGTTCACGTGCATATCCGCATCAGCTTTCTGACAGCAGGTGTTTTTAAACATTTGTTCTACCTCATTTCTCACCTGCGCAGCAACAGTATGAGATCTGGTGGGAAACAGCTTTGTAACACATGCTGTATTAAATCCAGCCTCTGACAAACCAAATGCAGCCCGCAGACCTGCTCCTCCTGCACCCACAACAACTGCATCGAATTCATGGTCCACGACTGGATATTGTGTAGAAATCTGGAAAAATAAATCAGTTTATTATGATCACAAATATTTCAAGCTAGGTCAAACTTAAGTTTCATGGAGACACAAGCAGTAGAGGTGTAATATCCTTAACAGACTCTTGTAGCGAATGCCACATATACTCTTTTGGGTGGAAACTATCATTAAAAAAAGCCATGCGTTTCAGCAACTCAATCTCACTACGTACTTGAACACAACACTCCACTAAAAGCCAAGTACCTGGTTGTTTCATGTCTCTCAAGCATTTAGTGTGTTATCTAATTTGTTACTTAGGATATAAAGAAGTACAAACATACCGAATCAGAAACCTTCGTAGAAGCATTTTTCTTTCCATAGACTGTGAAGTGTAAGTTGCGTGCAAGAGTCTGGCATGCCGCTGGCCACTACGGAAAGAAGTCAAGACAACTATTACAGAACAAATGTTTCCACAAGGAAGACTTTCAGCATTCTCAGCTACCCTATATTTATAACAAACCTTTACTTACCACTGATACCACATATTCAAGAATATTGTATCAATGTATTTTAGATCTACATGCAATGAAGTTCTGGCTCTCCTATACTGATACCCAGAAAAAAAAAAGTTTCGACTGGATGAGAGAACAGCCTGCAAGTAACAGGGTGTCACAGACTGTTATTCACTTCACTAACCAATCCCTAGACGTATCTGAGGCTGCACTGACAGAAGAATATGTTTGCAATTAATGCTGTAGTATTCTTGCATTTTTTTCCTAAATAAACCAAGATGAAGATAGCTTTATGGGAACCACAGGAATTAATGGAAAATACCTCTCGTGTCAAGCAATCCTCAGAATCTGAATTATTTCAGGTGGTGAAGAGTAATGAAGATAAAATTAGGTGGTAGGGAAAGCTGTTCCAGCTTATCATTGCTTCAAAAGTCAGAGATACTTCTCTTGTTCTCATTCTTTATTAATTAGTGACCAATTTAGAACCATTTACTAATACCTAAATGAATCACAAGGGCACAGTTCTCCCCTTCTGTAATGTTATTCCCTCTCCCCTAGCATGTTCAAAACCAAAACAAAAACCCCAGCACCCAAACCTACCCAGTATCCAATTTTTGCTTCGATAGGTTAAAACAATCAGAATTTTAGTCTCCACCATATAAATCTCTAATGTCGTGGAACCTGGTATTCCTTCTTTACACCATTCAGAAAAATACACCTAATAACCCAACATGTATGATTGATGAGAACAGCAACACAAAGCCATATTAGTGACCTGTGCAGTGACGTCAGCACTTCCCTATTTGAAGTATGTCCTAAAATGCACTGGAGTGATACTTGCCTTTTCCAGCAACTGTTATATTCACAGTTCAATCACCCCATAATATGCTAACAAGCAGATTTTCCCTCCCTATCACTTCCAAATGTCCATCTCTTCCCCCATCCTTGAAGTGAACTACAGTACACTTTCCTCGACAATAAAACCTGAGTTTTATTGCTTCTCATACTAGTTTCCCATCTTCTTGCATAACAGTGGATCTAATGCGTCATCATATTTGCTAACACGCTTCTGGTTTTTACAGCCATCTTTAAATAAGATCAATCTTAACACCTATTCATAAGGAGTTCTACTAATACCCTCCTCCAGGCAGTTACTCTCCCCCTTCCACCCTGCTGTGTTGTCACGCTGTGGGGCAATTCCGTGCCCATCTTAATTCCTGTATTAATCATCTTCATTAATATTTCACACACAGAATCAGATCAACTAGTTCACCGACAGCCAGATAAAACCTACTTATCAGATGTAATTCCTCTGCAAAACAGCTTTCCCAACAATCACAGCTCAAGCTCAAATGGGGTGTCCTCTCTGTAGCAAAACTGCTTTCACAGGCCTGAGTGCAATTGAAGTTAGACTAGCAGAACTCTAATTGACATGGCAGGCTACACTGCACATTTTAAATGTAGCGGCCATGCATTCTCTAGCATATACTACTACTGCTTGTTTCCGTAATGTCATTCCAGCAACAGTACAGCTCTTTTTACTGCAATAAATTATTTCTCCTAGGTGAGCAACAATACATTTGGTTAATGCATAAAGCAATTCAAAGAAAATCTTTACTGGATGTAAAGACAGCACACAACAAACAGGTTTGTACATACTTAGTATTGCTTAAAGAAAGTGCAAACGACTGAGGGGAAAAAAAAACACCACCAAAAAAACCCCAAGAGCTATAAACTGTGGTTATGCCCTAAAGCCCCAAAAGAAATTGGCCCATTCTTTTTCTCTCCTCAGAGTAAACAGCCTGCTGCACTCTCCAGTCAGAATTCTGCCACAATGCCTTGCAACTAATTTCCTTTTTAAAACACTTTGTTATTTTCTGAAGTCGCTATGAACAGTTATCAAATATATTTTGCATCAGAGAACTCTGGAAATATATTATAAAAAAACAAAACCACACAACTGTTTAGCAGACTGCTTTTCTTTTCACATCTAAGCTTCCGCAAAACAGAGTTTTCAGAACTGCTATTCCTATCCACATTCACTTTTTCGTTAAAGCTATACGTAAGAATTTCTGCTGCCACTAAGTTGTGTTCAGAATGAGTCTGAACAAAAGTCCACAAAGCAGAAAAAGATGTTACACTAAATTTGAAGGAAACACTGATCACACACTAATCCTGAATTGGTATGCTACCAGGAACATCATGGCCCTTATGAAACTAAGGTCCAGTCTGGACCAGCTCACTGCCATCTAAAACACAGTGACACTCTTTGAGCCTTTCTCCCCCTCAGTAGGTTGTCTTTTCTGCACTTCCTTTGTGAGACAGGGACAACTGCAGCTGCATTTATAGGGTCCTTTTCCCATGTATTTATCTTTTGTAATCCCAAACTCATTACGGACACACACAGTGAGAACGGTGGAAAGAAACGGAAGACTCCCACTTCACCACGGAGAAAAACAAGCCTTCACTAAGGACCGCTTACAGATCAGCTAAAACAAAACTGTCAAACGTTTAAGAAGCACTTTCTGGAAACAACTGCTAGCCAGATCTAAGCAACGTGCAGATATACGCTAGCTTCCCATGCAGGCCCAGAAGGAGCCAGCAGTAAGCTTTCTACCCAGGTGCTGGGACTGGAAGGTGCTGCATCTGCCAGACTCTTCCAGAGCCTTTCCCCAGCACACCCCGTACCCGCTGCCTTCCTCTATCCCTCGGGGAGCCTGCTCACGGCCTAAGGCTACGGCGCTCGCTTCCCAAGCCAAGAGGAGCGGCCTGGCCATGCCAACAGTCAGTTACCTCCCCGTAACCTGCCCCAGGAGCCGAGTAGCAAGGACAGCCGCGCTCCGCAAAAACAACCGGAGGGACCGAGCCTGCCGAGGGGGCACTCGGCCCCGCACGGCCCTGACTGCCCCGCTCCTGCAGCCCAGCCGCGGCTCCCCGCCCCGGGGCGAGTGCTCCCCCGCCAAGGTCACGGAGGAGACGGCAAGGACGGGCCGCCACGCACCAGGCCGCGGGGGAGGGCGGGCAGGGAGGGGGCCGGACGCGCTCCCCCGCCGCGGCTGAGGGGAGGGGCAGGAGACGCGCGGGGTCCTCAGGCCCAGCCGGCCCGTCTCCCTCCCGAAGGGGCTCTCCGCGCCAGCCCCGCGGCCCGACCCTTTCCCCTCCGCCAGGACGCCGGCGGGAGGGCAGCGCAGGACACAGCGGGCCGAGGACAGACACTCACCGCCCGCGCCGCCGGCCGCAGCCAGCGCTTCGCTAAGCTCCGCGAAGCCGCTACCGTCGCCGCCATTTCGCAGGGACCCCGAGGAGCGAGCAAGAGCGCATGCGCGAGACCGCCGCTACCGGCGCCGCTAACCCGCAAGGCTCGGCGGGAGAGACCAATTGTGCTGGGAGGGGGAGAGTCAGGGACTGAGTGAGTGCGTGCGTGCTTGCATGCTGGGTCCCCCCAAAACCTCCCCCTCGTCCCGACACCTGGGCGAGCTGAGGCGGGGCCAGACGATCGGGAGCGCTTAGGACTCGGGCGAGTCCGTTTGTTGTTGGGAGAGGGCTCTCCCCCTCTTTGTCTAGGCTAATGGGCTAGCCCGGGAGGGGGCGGGGTCGGCAGGTAAGTGACAGCGATAACGCTCCGCGCTGCCGGGCTGGTAGGTGGCTGTCCTGTTCCGCGGCCCGATCGCCCTGCCCCGCCGGGCCCACTCCCCCGCCCCGAGTCGGCGCTGGGCTGGTGGCGGTGGCGGTGGCGGGACCGGGGCTTGCAGCGCAAAGGGACCTGGAGGCCTTGGGGGCGGCGGCAACATCAGCTAACGTGCCGCCGGCCGGCAGGGCCGAGGCCCGGGGAGGGGGAGTGCCGCCGCGGGCCGGCAGTTACGGAGCAGGCCGGGGAGCCTCTCGCTGGACGAAAGCGCGTCCAGCAAAGTTCCCAAGCGACGGGGCCGCCGTTTGAGGGTCTCGGGCTGAAATAGCTGTCCCGGAGTTAGCTGTGGTCCGGGTGAGAGGGTGGCTGTGGGAGCGGCCCTGCTCCTGTGGTGCTGCTAAGGCCGTGTGTCTCTCCTGTAAATCTAAGGTGCCTTCATGAATAATTTAAATGACCCTCCCAACTGGAACATCCTGCCAAATCAACGAGAGCCCGGGGATGAAGGCAGCCGATGGAACTACGCCTTGCTGGTCCCCATGCTGGGCTTGGCCGCCTTCCGTAAGTAGCGCCCAGGCCTGTCTGCTGGAGCTGGAGTGCGTGGCTGCGCTCAGGCCTCTCACCCGCCAGCCAAAGGGGAATCTCTGAAGCAGTATAGTGATACCCCATCTAGGCATTTCCTCTGGCCTGCTCATTTATAATGTTATAAACAGTAAGCACTGTTTATAGCATTAAGGCAACGGCCATTTTTCACACATGGAATTGAATCCATATTTACTAAGCTCCAGTTTACAAAGCTCTCTCAGAAGCGTGGACATATGACGTGCTAGAGAGCCCAAAGGTAACAACCCAAGGAGCTGCTGATGTATATTTATGTACTGGACCTGAAAAGTTCTCAGTGCAGTTCCTGCATTGGAAACCTCCGGTTTGTTTCCCCATAACGTTGTTTTCCTTCTTTAATCCAAGAAGTGTATGTATTAGCACTAAAAGACATGGGGAGATTATACTTCAAAGGAAACATCATCATTTAAAGTGAGTTACTGTGAAACATGGACCCACAGAAATACATTTTGTGGGACGTGAATAGAAGTGAATATCACTGGGGAGGGCAGGAAAGAAAGTTTTTCACCACTTAATAGCTTCTTTAGAGGCATAGTTAATTAATCATACCCATCAATGTTATATGTGTTATACTCATGTCTGAAGTCTCATTTATATATGATAGGTTGGATCTGGACCAGAGAATGTCAAAAAGAAATAGAAAGAGAAAAAAAAGAGTATTATAAAAAACATTCATCTTTACAAAAAGACCTGGAAGCCAAATACCGGGATATAATCACAGAAAATCGTCGGACGGTTGCTCACTTGGAGTTGGAGCTTGAAAAGGAACGCAACAGAACCCTGAGTTACCGTGAAGCCCTCGTGTCCCAGAGTCGCAAGCTAGTAGAAGAAAGAAGGATCCTAGAACAGGAGCAGGAGAAGTTAGAGCGAGAAAAACAAGTCCTTTTGCGCTCAGGAGCAGCAGGTAACTTGTACCAAAGTTGTCTGGCAAAGGAAGAAGAGTGGCAAAAGAGAGCCAATATTTTACTAAAAGAATTTGAAGAGGGACTTAAAGAAAGACAGGACATCTACTGCAGTCTTGTTGTACCCAGAAGCCAGAGACTAGAAATAGAGAAAAATCTGCTAGTTAAAGCAGCAACAGATCCTGTTGCTGTGGCTCTACATATGGAAAGTGGCTTAAAAGATATTTTCAAACATGATAACTACTGTGGCAATCTGCTGAACAGAAACAAAAGTCAAAATGGAAGACTTATGTGGCTGTATCTGAGATACTGGGAACTAGCTATTGAACTACAAAAGTTCAAGAGGGCAGAAAAGGCCATGTTAGGAAAACGATAAGTAGGAGAAGTAATGGGATTTCATGTGATCCACTGTGCGTAGTAGGGACAATCACAGTTGTAGTCTGAAGCTGTTAAATTCTACCGTGTTTCCATTTCTTCTCCTCGTTGCACTTGCATTTGCATGGGACGTGCAGTTTTGGTGCCTTTCCTTTCACTGTCTAACAACAGATGCTCCAGTGAGCTATGCATGCTCTTAAACTCTGTGAGTGTGTTTGTATTGCAGACTGCAGTGTAGTATAGAGATATGCCAGCTTCCATAGGTATCAGAAGCAGCAAAACAGAACTCCGTTTAGAGTGATTTACCTAGTTGATGGTCATACACCATCAACAGAGAGGTGTGATTCGTCTCCCCCAAGTGGGGTAGCACATTGTGCTCCTTATCCCTGATGTTTTACATGGTGTCTCAACACTATCTTTTTCTTTTTTGTTTGTTTGTTTGTTTGTTTAAGCAAGACTGATTTTGAGGCAGATGCTTGGAAGAGACCATGTTTGAGCAAGGTGCTTGTCACATAAATCCTACGTGTATATATGTACATTTATATAAATATATGTATGTGTGAATGTGTGTGTGTATAAATGTATGCATTAGTATTCTGAGGGGGGGGAATAGTATGATCATGTTTCAAATTAATCAGTCTTGCATTGTCTTCCAGCTTAATATACAAATAGTACTTTATGAAGGAAACTTCCAAAAGATGCTAATTAAAATAACACATAAAGAAACAGATTGATGAAAGTCTCATTGGAGCTAGGAATTCATGCTTGAATACTAAAGAGTGTATGAACTCAAAGTTATATTCTCATCATACTGGAGATATGTTAAGAATACTTACGTTTTTCTCTCCGTCAAGGTTTTAGCTGTAACCCAACAGTGTACATCCATTATAGACGTCACCGTGCTGCTGCCTCTGCATGCCAGCGCACTGGCTGCTACCTGGTTAGCTTGCAGGAACCTCCATGGGTTACAGCCATTGCGCCTGGCTCTGTTCCTTGGACAGGTCCCGTTTGTTATTCACAGATAGGAACCTAAATGCAGCCTGCACTGGTAGCCGCTACCTCCCTCCCTGACTGTCTTGGTTCTCTCAGAACTGAAGTACGCTTTTCCACGACTCTTAAATTTTGAGCTTATGGTTCACCACTTCACGTACACGTGACCATGAAAGCCTACAGATATACAAGCTTTGCAAACTTTCAAGAAAGGGGGCTTTTTACTTTGGTTAGCACAGTAAAATAAACAGATCTAGATATTAAAAAAAAAAAAATGCCTCAGTGCATTTCCATGCTTGAAATCCCCTAAAATTTTGAGTATTCTTTGGGTCCTTGTAGCAGTAGGAACCACCTTCTTTTTTCAAATGTGCCATGTATTTTGGAGAATAACTTTTTTCTTCCTCCTTTCTAATCCAGCCTTAGACCTCAAAGGGGCAGTGTTTGCCCTTTTGTTTATAACATCTGGTCTTCTCTATTACTTGACTTTGATAGTGTTGGTAGGTTGTCAGTTCTTTAATTAACAGTTCTTTATTTACTGAGGGCTAGACTTGACAAACACGTTTGCTCTAGGCAATCAGCTACCGCGTGGCCCAGAAGCAATCCAGCTAAGTGAATGCCCATCCAAGTTTAACAGAGAACTCCAGCAGTTGTGGGTCTTTCTCTTTATTATTTCCCTCTGGTTTCATCTCAGTCTGGGCACAGAAGATGGCAGATAAATCTTTTGAAGTAGCATGTGCAACGTAATCCAGTTACTCAGCAAAAACATCTAATGTGAAACAAAATTCTTAAACAGAATATGTTTCCCAACTACTCAGTTTTCCAGTTGTGATTTTGCTCACCTTGGTGGTGCTAATTATACTGTTGTATTGATTTATTAGTCTCTTATGTACTGATTTTTTTTTTTTTTTAAATAAATTTGTAGTAGACAGACACCTGAAAAAAAAAAAAAAAAAGAGATACTATCACAAACACCAGAAAGGCCAAAATTTGTCTGGATGCCATGCATATGCGGGTTGGGAGATGAGAATGCAATTGAGTTACTACTCGTGTGTGACAGCCTGAGCCAAGCTGCTGTAGCTGGTATGCACATGCCCTAATTGCCCAGTAGAACAAATTAGTTTGAACAACTAATTACCCTGTGTGTAATTCCTCCAGGATGTGGAAAGTGTCTAACCACACAGCTGTAGAGCATTTTGTATGTACGTATAGGCAGTTAAGCAACTCGGGTGACAAACAGCAGCCAGTGAATCAATGCCAATGTATTTTAAGACTCATGTCTTGACTTTGTACATACTTATTAGTTCTTAATATTAAAAGCATTTTATGCTTTTTTAGTTTTTTCATAGTTTGTCACTGACATCACTCAAAATGTTTAAAGAAAATGTAATCAAGAGGGTAAAATACTTTTTTCAGTATAAATATGTCAGTTAAAGCATCATACGCTCAATGGCACAGGGTTGGATGCAATGTAATAAATGTTTTATTCCCTTTCACTTCTTCAGAAGTGTCAATTATTTGTACAACTAATTGTTGAACTATTGTTCATGGACACTTTGCAGATCAGTATATTAAGACTGAAGAGTTATTTGAGGAGGATTTTTAAAAGTGTGTAACTGGTTTAGAAGCACCAGTCCTGTTAGTTTCTACCAAAACTCATGTTTGTTTGTGTGTTATGTATTTTTGAAACATTCCCCCTTTGTAGGTTGTTATGTTGAACATTCTATTGTGAGCTTTATCTTGCTCAACAACCATTGTTCTGGATTGGTTATTTGTTTGGAAATGCCCATATATATGTAGAATGCAAGAATAATTTGTTTTCAAACTATTTAATGAACTTTTTTTGGTTATGAAAATGGTCACTCACCTGTTAAATGAAGAATAACAATTAATAAAAACCCTTACATATTTCTGCACTGTTTTGTAACTTGGGCAAGGTGGGTAGGAGGAGTGGAATTTCCTGTTTTATTCCAACTTTCTAAGCAAATTGCACAATTTTAAGGTTTTACAATTTTTATATTGGTATGAAAAAAGTTTTGGTCTTTGTGCTGAGAAGAGAATATGTTAGAAGGTTTTTTTCTTTCTTAGGAAAGAACAGCATCATTAAACAGATAAGTGCACCAGCTTTAACTAAAGATGAGTGGTTAAAGATGACCATCCCACTAAAAGACTGGGGTAATTCTTTCTGTCTGTTACGTAGGGTATTCTGCCTCCCTCCAGAATCCCTCAAATGTCTCATTCTGCATGTCAGCTCCTTTTCATTTCCCCAGGTGCATTTTCTTGTTTTCCTGCTCTCCGTAAAGAAGTACAATCCAGCTGCTCTAGGACAGTGTTCAGGCACTCTGGGAGTCCTTGTTCCCTTCATAAAAGAACCTTAATCTCTTTGTATTTGACACAATCCTTTGCATTTACTCATCCCTCACCTTCACATGGAGAATGCCATGCTTGTGAAATATTAGAAATAAAAGAGTACAGCTTGTTGTCAAATGGAGAACAAGAGCTGGTGTTTGTTATTATAACTTCAGATTTGTTATTATAACTTCGGTTTAAAATTACCACACTGTTCAAGTCTTGGAGTTTGGGGGTTCTTTTTAATGCATATCTTGTTCAGGTGGTTCACACATCTGTGGGTCACAGCCTTTCCTGAAAGTTAGTAACATGCAGGTTGGAAGAGGCATCCTAGGGCTGCTGTGGAACGGAGGGCTGCAGGTTGCCTTCCAAAGAGAACTCCCACTTGGAGGCTGTGGTAGTGGTGCTGGGTTTGGTGGATGGGGCTCCAGGTGTCTGCCTCAGGCGTCTGAGAAGCGAAGGTCCCTCAGGGAAGTCTTCAGCCTCGTCTGAGTCCTACTGGGGCGTGCCCTGAGAGTAGCTACACACATGGGTTTCACCACGGCACAGCTAAGTTGTCCCCAGTCCATACCCCACAGGGCAGTAGCCGTGTTAATATGACTTTTTACATTTAGACACAGGTAAGGAAACAGCCTGAGACATCTTGTGCTTTCAATAAAAGCAAAAAACATGTTCTGTTTGAACTGCCTGTTGTGTGGTACAGCTGCTGTCCTGGGTGCGTGCAACACAGAGAGAAAGGCAAAAACACTCTGGACTTCACGGAACTTTGAGTGACTGCTAGAAAAGGGAAATCTTCCTTAGAAAATGCTCCTGAAGGGGGGCGGGTAAAGAGGAGCAGCCCAGAGGGTCTGGCCTTCTCTTGCTTCTACTGCCAGAATAGGAGCTGCCAGAAGACTGCTGACACGACTACGTGTCTTGCTCAAAGGGATGCTGCACTCTGGAAGTGACAGCTCTGTTCAAGCCCCCCTGAAGGGAAGGGTTTTCAGAAGCCACCCATTACCTCTTGCTCTTTAAATCACTCTTTTGAACACACCTATGTGAGGATGAGAAAATAGAGTTCCCCTGTGGAGGATACAAGGCAGAAAGAGTGGTCAATGGTTCAGGTATTGTGGCAAAAGCAATGGAATTTAAGTTACAGCTTTGATAAAAGGATAAAATTCAAGTTTACTCTATAGTTACAGTCGTGGTGCAGCTGGATATGAAGACTTTGCCTGTGTGCATGCCAAGGACACATAGTCGTTAATTGACTGCTTGGTCCAGGAGCTCTCCAGCTAACCACTGCATAGCTGCAACAACAGACGGATCTGCAAAGAAGTAGCTCACTGAAATTTAGGGTAGCTTGACAGTGAGGAGATCAACTGGTCTGCCAGCCACTTCACAACAAAACAACCGACTGATTGCTGCAGCTGGGGCCAGAGGTTTCCCCAGGGAGCTCCTGCCGATACGCAGAAGCTCTGCCCTGTAAGCTGATAGGCGCTATCTGTATGCTTAGATATATTGCTTAACCACTTGGGGTGAAGGATCCAGTGCACAGCCAGGGATTTCCCCAGGTGGTTCCTGTTGTCGATTAAGGAATTGATCAAATCATGCATAATTTTCTATAGGCAGTGGAAATTGTTCCTGCCTATGCAAGGATGGGCACGTGGGGCTGTCTTTTGCTCGTAGATGTGTTTCTTACATAGTTTAAGATAATCGGCAAAAACTGATCATGCATACACTGTAGTGGTCACGTAGGCCCACAGGCCAGCTGGATTATAAAAATTCACCAGAACAACAGTTTGGGGAGTCTCAGTCCATCTAGCTGAAGACACCATTGCAGGGATGTTTGCAACATCAGCATCCAGGCAGCAACCAACCATCTTGGTCAAGAGATTCGGTCCCCCCCGTAAGCGTTATCCTATGCAAAATATCCCGATAAAAATAATAAAAGTTCTGTCTCTGAATGTGTGCAGTAGTATATTTAGTCAGTAAAGTCCAAGTGGGAGACTGAGAAACCATTTCTCAGCACAGAGAAGTTTCAAAATCTTGGAAAAGTAGACAAATTGGCCTTTTAAACTGGTAACACTTAAATACATTTTGAAGGAAGTAAAAGAAACAAGTAAAACCTCAGCACCTGACCTAGACCAAATAAGTTTAAAAGACCTCGTACAGGCAGACGCCCAAAGGACTGGTATTAGCAGAACTCTGACTTACAGATGGCAACACATGTACTGGGTAGTATCAAGGAAAACAGAACTATTTTGATACTGAAATCAAGTTATGTGGCAAAACTGAGAGACCTATTATGATAATCTGATTGACCATCTTAATACTCTTCCCATGGATTCTGACAACCAGGGTAACAAAAGCTTGGCCTATTAATGGCCAATGGGTGACAGAGAGGCCTTATAGCTGAACCTCGGTGCTCTGAGAAGGTAAAATCACTCCAATTCGTCATTCAATATGCTAGGAAAAACCGCAACCCTTGTGGGCAGTATTCACAGAACCGGCCGAGGCCTCCTACTCAGTGACACGTGAACATACCCTCTGGTTCTGAAGTAAAAAGAACTATCTGACCACGTGGTCAGATGAAAATTGATCTGGAAGTGCCACCACTCATCTGGAATTGAAAAAGGATCATGCTGAGCCAATTACCGTCAAGGTCAGAGTCAAACAAGGGGATCCAATGTCACCCAATTAATCCATTACTCTGCAACCTAGAAGAAGATGGCTATGGATTCCACCAGAGCAAATGCCACAATGTGGCAAAACCAGGTTACCGGCTTGGCCTTTGCTGATGACTTTGACCTGCCAAGCAACACATGGGAGGCAATGCAAAACACTGTCTCCCTTGTAGAAACCTTTCTGTGAGTGCACTGATCTAAAAACCCAGGAGGGAGAAATGTCACGGCTTTTTCACTAACCCCACCCATGATTCTTATACGATCAATGACTGCAGCCACTGGAAGGTGTTCAATATAAGCCAAACACAATTGCTCCAGGAGACTCTGAAAAATACCCCGGCTTGAAAATTTACCTCTGGATAGGGACATCTAAATCTGAATATTGAAACTTGATTCTTGGTTTTCTAACGTGGGAAAAGCTCTGTCAAAACCTTTACAGAAAGCTCACAGCTTTGAAGACCTACACAGTACCAAAACTCACATACTTGGTGAACCATGCAGACATGAAGGGTGCAGCCTGGACTTTAACATCAGAAGGGCTGTTAAAAAATGGTCACACCTCCCAGCTTGTACATGTGACCGCCTACTGTGCAACAGCACTAAGGGTGGTGGCCGACAAGTCACGCGTGTGGCAAGCTTTATTCTAAATGGACAAGTGCAGTCATAGCATCTAATCCTACTCACAAGGTACCAGTGTCTGAGAAATTACTGTGGAAGGAGTTTTACAAAAAGAGTAATTACAGACAGATTATGGATAGCCACTGGAGAAAGTGAAAAGATGAAACATTACTGGTAAAATAGCCCTGAAAGTGGTGGCTACAGTGTATAATACTAATGGCAACAACCAAACAACTGAAAGTAAATGGTGCCTCTGGAAACAAAGAGCCTGTTGAAGAGTTTGAAGAGCGCAGAGGGATTGTGAGAGCTGCCGTGATGGCCATTTGCTGTCATGCACCTCGAACAGCCCTGTGCTCCAGGCTGACCCCAGCCCGAGCCGTCCAGCTGCCAGAAAAATGCCTCTTCACCCTTCTCTTTATAACTGCTCCTGCGGGTTTGTATTTCTGAGACGCCTCACTTCCAAGCTTGATTTGCACAATCAGAATGAAATCCTCAGCCAAAGCGGTTGGTGCTCTGTGTTATTAAGTACTGCCTCCCCCTTGTGGCTAATGGCTCTTCTAGCCGGCAGCCTCGGTGGCACCTTCTGTTCCCATGGGCTCCTCTGGAGCACATCTCCGATGCTACACGGTCAGAGCTCCAGTCCAAACACAACTGGAGCGTAATAATAACAAAGATGAGGAAAAACGTGGTGTTCGGTGACCAAGACAGAACGAACTTGTCTCCACCAAAGTGGGTATTGCGGTAGACCTCTATGCAAAGGTGGCATGCAGGAGTTGGATGTAGTTCAACAACCTATTAGCATCTCATTGTATACTACAGCACTGGAAAAGAAAACAGTAACAGCCTTGATTAAAGAACACTGTTCATTGCTTAATGAACATGGCAAGCAACAACATACAACTGTCAGTATGTTCTGCTGCCTGCTGGAGAAGAGATGCATGTGGTGAGAGAGATCCAAGCAATAGCACTTTACTGGCTAAGAAATTTAGGGTGATGCTGGCCATCATGAGATCAGATAATCTGGTGCTGACCACAGAAGCATTTCTACACCTATGCACCTTACCTGTAGTTCCCCACAAAGTGATTCCAAAGATGAACTGTACTCTTCAAAGATGAAAGCAATATTTTGGGGATCTTCTGAATGTATGCAGTGCAACATTAAGGACAGCACATCTCCCTCCCTGGTGTCAACAAGAAGAACAAAACAAAGAAGAAGGATGATGCTACTGGACCTGATATTACTTCAGTGAAATATTTACATACAAAGCTGAAGTAAGTATTACACAAACTACCAGTATATACAAAAATAAAGATCGTGCCTATTTCTGGAAGATAAAAAGGAGAAAAGTGCCACATGGGCATCAGTGTCAGCTCAGTTCTGGGTGAACTACAGCAGACATGATGTTCATGGCTTGTTCCCTTTAATCCTTCTGTGGCTAAGGACACTGCTACTTCCACAATAAACATGGACTGGCAATTTCTAGGCATGTCAGATTGCTGAAGGAAACTCCCTGACACCATAAAAACACCCCAGAACGGAATACTTGTGGAAGTCATTGTATATGACATCCTGCCTCTGTTGCGTTCCCAATAGCCTGAGACAGTTTCAATGACAGCTCAGTGCTGTCCTGTTTTTCCTCTGCAGTGATACTTGCTGGCACAAAAGGACTTCTCTCCCATCTGTGTTTACAATTGCATGGGAAGAGATTCAGCCTCCAAAGTTTATTGGACTTCTCCAAAGCCTTCAAGGTATCCCTGCTTGAACTGCCGTGGGCTGACAGCAGCAGCCTTGAAGCACATACACGGGAAACCAAACCATGCCAGCTGAGGAGCTGTGTCTTTTGGTTACTTAACAGGTAGAGTTTGAGAACAACAGAGCATAAAACTTAGATCAAGTTAAAGATCTACAAAACACTTCTTGGCAAGGTAAACTCCATAACCACCTGCCGTTGATTATTAGCCTTAAAACTAAGCAACTCTGAAACATTTTGCCTGCATATCTCCTGTTCTAATGTGATCACTAGTGTCCCCTAGGCTGGACATTTTGAGTCTCCTCCTGAGCCTGGGGTTCAGTGCTCCCTCTTTGCATAGCTGGTCAAGGATTTTACCCATTGGCAGCTCGTAAAAGGATTTTGTGTTTTCTCCACATATTTTAAAAGATGGTCCAAGCAGATTTTGCCAGGGACAGGCTGTCAGAGAGAGCATTTCATTTAACCTCTGAATTTTCTTCTTCTTCTTCTTCTTCTTCTTCTTCTTCTTCTTCTTCTTCTTCTTCTTCTTCTTCTTCCTCCTCCTCCTCTTCTTCTTCTTCTTCTTCTTCTTCTTCTTCTTCTTCTTCTTCTTCTTCTTCTACTTCTTCTTCTTCTTCTTCTTCTTCTTCTTCTTCTTCTTCCTCCTCCTCCTCCTCTTCTTCTTCTTCTTCTTCTTCTTCTTCTTCTATTACATCTTTACCACTTTACGCTTCCAAATGAGAATCCTGTGCTTTACGCATTTGGCTGTATGGTTACCACCATCTTTACATTTCCATCTTTTCCTGTTTTAGGCTTATCACACAACCAAGAGTAATTGTGATTGCTGTATACGTTGCTTTGACTAGAAATTAGAAGCTGACTGAAAAAAATATGATTAATGCTGGTGAGATATTGTTATAGAATCACTAGAGTAAGAGATTTCACACCAGTATCTGCTATAGTACTAAAAAGGGTCAGAAAATAACGCAGTTAATCCTAATAGCATGGTATATTGTAAGGCAAGATTACGGAACAAACTTGGTGTTTATGATTAATTGCCTTCAGCTGCAATGCTCTATAAATGTCACTCTGAAAATATTTGGAAAGTAACAGACTTGTCCTATGTCATACCAGGGATGATGGGATCACAAGGAAAGGATCATATTGTATTTCATTCCTGAAACTATGACTGGATGCAAACCACATATATTGCTGCTGCTCTCTGCTTTTCTCAATGGTTTTAAATTAAAGGAATTGGTTTTCTTAAAGAACAGGCCCCTGTCCTGTCTTGCTGGTTGCTTCTTGTCCTCCCCTTCACAGGATCCAGCCAGAAGAGGTTCCCCCAGTGCAGTCCCCTCCAGCCCATGGTGGAGGGCAGAAGACAACAGACGCTTCAGCCAGGTCCTTCAGTCAGTCAATTCAACTCGTTCACAGGAGAGAAGAACCTGTCCTTCTCCATACAGGGATGGCTTCCTGCAGGGCAAGTGAGCTGTGCTGGCCCAGGAGTGCCCATGCCAGCACGAAGAGAGACCCCCGCAAGGTCAGAAGCAGGAGCAGCTGCTAGGTGGTCAGTTCAGGAGAGGGTGTCAGGCTCCACCTACACCTCAGGGCAGGACAGCTTGTGTCCCAGACAGAGACAGTCCCTGTGGAGCCCAGGCTACCACAGACAGATTGGGGACTGCCCATAGCCAGGAGCCCCTCAACCCACGTGGGTACCCCACCATGCCTGGACCTGGCCCCGCAGAGGGAAGCAAGTGGGTCTGTTCTTGCTGTTGTCTTGATTTACAACCCTGATATCCTTATACTGCCATTTCTTTTCTTTACTGCTACCCCCTCTCATACTCCTTCCTAACATCTTCATTGTCCTGCGAGATGAAAGACATTTTCATCTAAGGAAAAGGAATATGCCCATATTCTTCCACAAATGTGTATGCGTGTATATTCCAGTAAAATATATGACTTTTAGAAAGGGGATATTTCCTTTTTGATCCAGTTTTTGTAAAATTGAGAGTTACTTATGGAAAAGTTGGCTTACTTTTTTGTATAGCCTCTTTTAACTTTTGAAAAAATAGTACATTAAAAATACGGGGGTAGTAGACAAAAAGACAAATGTGTCATTAGAAATGTTTTAACACAAGTAATCCAATCTAAAGGTAAGATCCATTTTCTCCTGCATTTATAATTAGCAATTTGCAAAACATGTCTTGTTTAGCAGCCTATATTGCGAAAGGATTGATTTCGTAGAGGTTTATTAGCCATAACAAACCCTGTGGGACGTGCCAAACCTAAGCCTTGTGTTACTGGAAGGAGAAGTTTACCTTAGAGCAAAGGCAAGGGCTCTGTTGAATAAGCAAGTGACTGTGACTACAGTTGGCAGAGCAGCCCCAACTTATTTGTTCAAATCCACAGGGTGGCAATATAGACAACCCTTCCGTGCAATTGCGGGTCATGTTCGAGCTGGTGTTATTGCTACTGCAGGTCCTTCAGAAAAAGGTGCTGTGCCTTCCAAGATCATTACCCATGCAATTACATTGATAAAGAAATTTGAGCTAGACGCTATACCAGCATATTTGCTTCTGCAAATATTTAACAACTGATAGATAACTAACAACCACTGGAACCTGGCATTGCCGAAGTAAGATAAACTTCTCCAGAAAGACATTTTGGATTTATTCAGGAAAAAGCCATCTGGAATGTATTTTTGGATCCTGATAGAAACTGCTTGCACATGAAACTTAGCAGAGAGAAATTTTCAGATCATCCTATCACAAGTGTGAATTTATTTCATATCCTATCAATTTGTCCTCATACAATTTGATTCCCAAAGGAAGCTACATTCATTCCCTCCATGTCAGCTTGCACTGTGCTTAAAAAGAAACATGCTGGTTTAGGTTCAATAAATTCTGCACAGAATCTTGATTGTCAAAAATTTCTGGTTACATAGAGTCATTAGATTGTAGCTGTAAGATATGTTGTGTGGACAGCATGTAATCATGATCCGATTCAGTTATTGAAAGAGGTTCTACATATGACTTTGCAAAGATTTAGAACTGAAGCCTACAAGTCAGGGACTGTAGAAATATTATGGGGAGGATGTTGGGTTTTCCTATTTGTCTTCTGTCTGCTTTTTATTACTGCCTCATATTCCCTACAGCATGAATACTAGGATTATCCTCCTATGATTCAGGAGGCAGAATAATAACCCAGACGAGTTGTGAGGTCCTGGACCGTGCAGTTTCTTGCTATTGATCAATAGGTCAATGTGTTTCTGCGAAATTGGAAGTTGAAGAGCTGCAATTTGAAAGTTCTCTATTGCCACTTATAAGTGAAAATTGATTTTTCTAGGCAAGGAAAGTACAGTAAATGTAGTCATTTTGGACTTCAGTAGACCAGTTGCCACTTCACCACAACTGGACGTATTAGCTGAGTTAAACAGGAGATATAACATGAACAAAGAACTAGGTAAACATCTGATGATGATGGTAAGCTGTGCTGAAAGCAGAAATGGTGGTCTAAGGGGAGGTTTCTAATGCCGTTCCTCAAGGATCAGTTCAGGAACAGTCCTTTGTCATTCTTCCACTAATGACTAAGGACAAAAAATAGTAGCATGTTAGTGAAATACTCATGATACAATCTCAGAAGTACTGTGAATGCTGAAAAAGTATCATTCAGGAAGAACTGAGTAGCTCAATGTACTGCAGTAGCAGAAACTGGGTGACATTTAAAATATGCTTTTGGCAATTTAGAAAAAGAAGTTCTGCTGCAAGCTAGGAAATCCTTAGTTGGAACCACCAAAGGAGAAGAAGAAAGGCTTTGATCCAGTGGTTAATCAGGAGACAGCCCATCCACAGAACTGACGGGGTCGTGAAAAAGGCAAGTTCTATCGCTAGGCAGACTGATAGAGATATTTCAAGTCAAGTTAGGGAAATACCAATACCTGATTACAAGGCACAGGGAAAATCCATCTGGGCTACTGTATACAGTTGTCCATGTGAAGGATGAAGACTTTTTTTTGTAACTTTTCTATTCAAGAGATAATGAACAGCCTTCTTGGGGCATAAGAGGACCGAAATTCCAGACCAGCCTTTTAGAAATAGGGAGTACAAAAAAATCAATTTTGAATCGACTCGGTAAGGTTGCAAAGGGATGCCATGATGTGTTCACCTTCTTTGGCAGGGGCTGCACTTACAAGAACCCTTCTAGTTCTTTATTTTGACCACCCTCTATCATTGTATGCAATGAGCCTGTAGGGCTTAGCTGACAAACTTCTTTCTTATGACTTATACTGTGTTAGATTTTATATATAGTTTTCAGTGGCAAGTACTTAACTTTTGATAACACTGAGGTACAAATGGAACAGTCTTGCTATAGCTGTACTGAAAGAATGAGGATGTGAGTAGTATCTGTGCTATTTGTTAACCAGTGCCTCTTTTTTATTTTTGACCAGTGTATCATAGGGTCACTGAAAAGGTGAAGGGACCTTTGATTTCAAGCCCATTTACAAGAAAGATGTTATGTTCTTCAGACCTTGTTCTGTAATGATTAGAAGTGTTAGGGTAAGCAGATTACGCTTATGATTTTAAAGGTCAGATTTTATAATCCTTTTCATTCTCCATCCTTTTTGTCAGAGCATTTAGTAGAGTAAGATCTCTTACAGAGAAAGAACACCATGTTTCGGTAATTATCACGAAATATACAATTTTGTAAGCATACATTATGGGAAACTGAATGTGACGGTGATTCACAAGCAGTTTATCTTCCTGATAAAAAATAGTATGAAACATCTATATTTGGTCTGAGGCCAGTGGAATCTTTTTACTCCATATTTGCTAGGGCTATATATGTATTTAAGCGAGTTTAAACAGGGGAGTGGCAAGGGGTGTTACATACCCTTATAGGTGATTACAGTTTATAGCCAAATTATCTCCTGAATTACATTAGCTGAAATCAATGTCTTCTACTAGATGAACAGACTGTTCCATAAAACCTTGACAAATAAAGCATTAATAAGTGTCAGAGCTGACCTGGTCAATCGAATGATTTGCTGACGCTTCTTTTTACCACAAGCCTGCACTTTCAAGTTTAGTGCCAAAGGTTCACTATATATAGCTGAAGACAGCAAATAGATGTTCTCTTTTTACGCAGATTTCTAACTAGCTGCCTGTTTCATTATCTCCTCACTGGGGCAGCGTTTTCAGTCAGGAAATTTAAAATATGGTGAAGCTACAGTTGCCCAATCCTGGCCTGGAGGACAGGATACCTTCCCATGCAGAACTTGAGGTCCTTGAGAAAGAAGAGGCAGACTCCAGACCAAAATGGGATAACAAGGCTCAGTATATGCTGACGTGCGTAGGGTTTTGCGTGGGCTTAGGAAATGTGTGGCGGTTTCCGTATCTCTGTCAGAGCCATGGAGGAGGTATGTCTTTAATATATCTTAGCTAACTTTGGCTATAAACTAGGATTAATCTCTCTTTTGGGAGACAAATAATGGAATATGTTCAGAACTGGTCAGTTCCTGTAAGAACAGTGATGTTCATCTCTAGAAGACTGTCTAATGGAGAAGGTTATTTATTTCACAGGTTATGAACACCCACTGAAGTCACATTAATGATGGAAGAAAAGGAAGGGACTGTTTTTATTTCAGGACACAGGACTGATCAACTCAGTCTTGCACTGTCATGTACATAGTATATTTTCTCAATCTAAAACTAATGTTACTTTACATACATACATATATATAATGTATATTTAAAAATATTTATAAACTACTTGGGAGTATGATTCTGATCACAATCCCAAATGATCTTTTCATAATAGGGTTTTCATTGGTTTTGGACTGATCCGCGTATCATCAGCTGCAGGATCAGTGTGTGTGTAATTTATGCTAGGAGTAACAGCATGAAAGTAGTTAACATTAAGAATATTTTTTTAGCAGTTGGTGTTATTAGGTCATTTAAAATCCAAATGTATGCTATTCACCACATAATTTACTGTGACTCCTTAGGGTTCAGGTTAGGACTGAATGACGATATTAAAAATTTTGTTTCACTCTTTTGCTGTTTGTTTTTAAAGATGATCTTGAGCTGAGCCATTGCTTAAATATTATATGACAACATAAATTTCTCATTTTCTGACAGTCCTTTCTGCCCACTATCTACTTGTTATCTGCATTTCATTCTGGGATATGTGTAAAAAGTGTTTGTTCCTTTGTGATGTTTGATCTTGAAAGAAAATTTTTCTCTTAAGGAACAGTATTTCAAAGTAATTTTCATTAAATGTACACAATGAGATGTTTAAAAATTGCTTTTCCTAATTAGAGACGAGACCAAGGAGGGCTCTGTGGGCAGCTGCTGGTACAAACTGAGGGATGTTTAACAACAGATGTCTCAGTTGCAAGAAGAGATGCTTTTAACATTAAGTTTTTTCTAATGGGCTGGTGTTAGAGTTTGCAGTGCAAACTGAAGGTCATTTGCAGCACAGCCAACTCTTGTAACAAAACAGTTACAAGACACACACACAAAAAAATCATAACCCCTTTTCCATGTGTGACAATTTTAAATAATTGAAAAAGTGGATGGATATCTCCAAAATTCATGGCACTCATTGGCTTCTCAGGTTCTTCTACTTAGTCTTAGAATGTGGACATGCCCTGCTTCCCAGGGTTGATTTATAGGCACTTTCCTGCTTTTCTGTCTTTCTTTTCCCTTTCCTTTCCTTTCCCTTGTGTTCTAGCCATATGAAATGCAGCTGAAAAATGAACATCCAACAAATGCAAAGAACTTGGTATGGATCATGGTTTTCTGACTGATGTCAGTGAAGATTTATGAATTGCTTGTGTGTGTCTGTCAATACTGTGTTTTAATTTATCCTTTGGCAGCAATTATTTTCCTTTCTCATCATCCTGTGGCTTGTCCTTGCTCAGGAACACTAACAACAGTTATTCCAGGCTTCTTGCTTCCCTGGGACTCTCTCACTCAAATTTTAGGCAGAAGTTGAAAGGCAGGACATAGCAAAGAAATGACGTAGCTGGCTCTGGGCTTAGAGCTACTGTACAGATATGTGTCCCCGTAGCAGGACTTGCTACTTTCTCTATCAATTCTTCTGCATAACACCAAATGCTGTGACTTATATCAATACATAAGAGTGAACAGCAACGCCTTCCTGTGGCTTCTTAGGAAGGCCTCCTTAACTGCATCACATGTGAGGGTGTAGAGCTGTTGTGCAATTCCTCCTCCTTCCCTGCTGTACAGTGCACCTCAGCCTCTTCTGGTAGGTCTAAATCCAACTCCTGCCACCACTGCCATCCTCTCATTACAGCACCTGTTCTCCAACTTCTCCCTTCAATCAGAAAAAAAATGGGTCTTGCTGTTCTTTGGATAGATGGCTTTGAATTTGAACACGTGACTATCCGTATTGTAAAAACAGATCTGGAAGTTCTTATTTCTGAAGATATTTTGGTGTTGAGACATTTTCTACTTCATGAGATTTTCTGGTTCCTTTATCTCTAATTCCCATTCAGCCATGTTCACAGCATAGCAAACACCCAATAGATGCAGCACTCTGCATCATCTTTGATTGCACAGACACTCTTAAGTCTGGCGTCAGCTACCTCCAGTTGGAAATACATATTTACTAGACATTTTGGACAAGTTTTGCCTTAGTCCTTGCCACTCAACATGGTTGCCAAGATGATTCATTCATCTTTGCATTTGTGTGGCCCACTTAGGGACACAGATGTGCCTCTGTAACAGAGTAGGGGAAAACTGCAACGTTATGCACCTTCTTCCAAGTTAACTAATACAAAGCATACACCACACTCATGAGTGCACTGAGGCAGCTCCATTTTCCCCTAGTCTGTCCGGTGCCTTTACCCTGGGTGGTGTATGTCTTCACACTTTATGTCTTCAAGATATGTCTTCACTGAATCCTGGGTCCAGAGCAGCAGGAATCCCTGCTGCTCTCTTTTGCTGGAGGCAGGATTATGCTGCTCCTCAGTCTGTCACTGGCATGATTATTTTATAGAGTCCTAAAGCTCACTTTGGATATGATGGTGGATTATGGCTGTGCATTAAGAGAGAGAAAAAAATACAGCTATTTACCACACAGTAAATATCTGCAGAGGATGAGGAAAAAGTCCTATGTGATCACATCAATTAGAGGCTGTCTCATAAGATGCATGCAGAATCAAAGTTGCATAGACTACCTCATGAAAATAGTTTCTACTTTCTGAGGGTTGGCTTTGCTATCTTACCTTCTTTCTTTTTGAAATATGAGTTATATGGATGAACGTTTGGAGTCATTTAGCATGGGTGAGGTCTGGTAGCAAGGGTGTAGATAGTCAGTTTTTCAGCAAGGACACTCCCAAATGAGGTTGGATGTCCACCTACCTTGTGAATCAGTGTTTGCACATTGTATATCCCTCATGAAACATAAAAGGACTACAGTGCAGTATAAAATTTACCCTTGTAGTACTTGGACTTCAAGGAAGGTGGATTTTTTCTCTGCAAATTGACTGTAGTGAAGGTAGTTAGGAACACGGAGTTTATAGATAACTCTTATTTTCAGATGTTTGAACTTAAGTCTGAAATTATTTGAGGGCTGCTTCTTCCTAAACACAACACTATGATAGTGTTTTAACACTGTGATACCCAAATATTCAAAAAGAAATTGGTGGTTACATAATTTACTTACTTTTGTTATCATAGATTATGAGTTTATATTTTAAAAAATGGAATATTTACCCCAGTAAAATTTAGTAGATTAAAGCACATTTTATCCTTTTCACATCTTAAAAGTTGTAAAATGCATCATCACCACAGGTGAACTAGATTTCAATATACACACAATGTAAGATCTATGGTGTTTTCCTCGGTGCTTTCACCAGCTTGATGAGATTGAAATTTCCTGTCATTTGATAGCTCTCTCTGACATTACACATAGCTTTTGTTTAATCTTTATTGAGCAACACATCATTTAATCAACTGTTAAACATTTTTGTTTCATCCCTGATAAGTATTATAAAAAAGAGGATGTATATTTAATGCTTAAACCACTGATAAAAAAAGAAGTCTTTAAGTCCACGGCTCACATATATCTGCAGTAAACCTTGCCACTGCGTGAGGGAAAACTTTTTCATCTCTGTGCATGCCACACTAAATGAAGTGACAGTAATGACATCAGCAGTTCCTCACTGGTACTGGTACCCTCACTACAGTTCAGGTCTAAGAATATGATAGCATAGAAAAATGTCTCCGTCTGAAGTCTACCTGTCTTCCTGTTATAAGGAATTATGTGAAAGCAATAAAAATTTTTCCAATTTCACATTAGAAACTCTTAGACTAAAGAGAGACTAATAGCTATACAGATGTTCAAACCAAATATTGTGTGTTCTGAAATACAGTACTGAAACAGGAGGAGAATCTAATATCTCAGCTGTAAGCTTTCAGACTGGAAGATTACTCATTGTTCATATACATCTATACAACATTTATTTTCAGATCATTGTTTCATTTCTTAGGTTCATAAAACCGTGACAGCTTAAAAAGCATTGATTTTTTTTTTTTAATGTCCCATATAGCAGCTTTGCAGAGTCATTGTCACTTACTTTTCCATTACAGCTTCTTTCAGAAAGGTTGGGGAGAAATTGAGAGAAATGGAAAATACAGCAGAGCCGGATTTCTGAGCTGGCTGTTAGAATTGAACCCTGGAAAGAGAAGAACCCAAGAAAGAGAAAAAAGTGGCATACGTGATTGAGAACTGCCATTTTATTTCTCTTGGAAATATACCAATATTCCTACAGCTAAATATAGGTAGTTTTACTTATTTGTCCAGTTCTGACATGGCACACCCTGCATTTTTAACTCATCAGAGCTACCATACTATACATGGCGAGCGCTTCAAGCTAGAAATGTTTTAGTTGTATCTGTTTGTGTAGGGATATAGATTCTGCACTGCAGGTGTATACACACACCATGTACTTTATGTCTGTGATAACAAAAGGGGTGGACAGAGACCCACCTTCTCCATTTGTGTCCATCCCAGAACCTGAAATTTATTTCCCAGTGATTCCAAGGTAGTGAGGATCTGGGGAGCTGTGAGCACACAGTTGGACAGCACACCTTTTTCATGCGATAGGTGGCTCCACAAAGGGCATCCTTTCCCCTTTTTGTGGCTGCGCAAGGAAGGTCATGGAGTCCCTTTATCTGACTGCTCTGTCAAAGATGTGTCATGCTTAAAGACTTCTTTTATGACATCTTAATAAAGGTACCTCTGTAAGTATCTCGAGACCTCAGGAAATCTCCTGAGGTTGATAGAGCGCTCGTGGCATGTCCACCACAGAAGATGGTTCAGTTCTGAGAGTCTTGCAGCAAATTTGATGCACTGTGCTATCCACAGGGAGAGTTATGGTGTAGGGACAGTGCTGTTGCTGAATCTTGCTATATTGGAGGGTGAGGCATGATATCTACCCAGACTGCTAGAGCTGTGTGAGTGGAGGTCCACTTTGCATTTAAGGTTTGCAAGAATGCCTCAAGCACGGAAAAAATGGAGCCCAGATCAGAATATCAATCAGCCTGCTTTCTACTGAAAGTGAAAAGTTGAGACTACCTTTGAATGCTTTCTAAAGGAAATGCTTCTAATGCTTCATAGGAAATGGCCTGATCTTCCCTCCCTTCTGCTAACAGAGATGGTAACTACCAAAAAAAAAATCTTCTTTGACAGGTATGATAAGAAACAAGTGGTCATAGATTGAAAGGACTATAAAGGCTGTGTATTTCCTTACACAACAAGATCTTTGACCAGGGGAATTTCTAATCAAGTCTTTAAGCGATCTTACTGACCTGATGGAAAAAAAAGTGACGTGTCTCCATTAGGAGCAAAGGTAGTTAAGCTATACACCTTAGCAGAACTAACTGCCAGTCCATTCTTAAGTTTCAAGAGATGATCTAAAATCACTGCAAGTTGCGTTTCAAAGGGTGACAAGGACTTACCCTGAGTGCAAATGAGGAGTATCTGGATCAGGTAGCTGTACAGATCCATCTTCTGGACTTAATTACCATTGCCAAGGAAGGGCTTTACGAGAGAGAAGTGAGATTGCGATACAGCAGAGACCTATCCACCATCTGAAAGGGGAGGTAAAAAGAAAAGGTACAGGTGGAGCAGCCATACAAACTCTGTAGGGTCAGGTCTCAGACTCTTAGGGGGTGTCTTGAGCTTAAAACGGAGAGAATACTCTGGAACTAAAAATTGCTGGTATAAACACAATTATCTTGTCCTTATCTCATCTTACCCACATGAGAGCTCCTGGACAGAGTGCAACAGGAGGGAAACTGTGTGCCAGCCTGACATGAGGTTGGAACACGTGACATATTTCTGGCTGCTTGCAGCTCCACGCATTAAGTAACATTGTCTCTGTGGAAGGCCAGAGGCTCTGTGTGTGGAGGTTGTCCCACTGACCCTCCCAGGTAGGAAGGAAGCCATGTAGGGGGACAGATCTCAACAGTGAGAGGGCACTCATCGCGTACACTGCAAAAATCATGTTTTCTGTGAAAGTAAGAATAAAACAGTTGGGAGAAGTGCTATTCACAGAAATAGGGTGGGGTATCGGTAGAGAACAAACTCTTTGAAGCCAAATCTGCATGCGCTGCATGTCTAATCAGACGAAGAGGAGCTCTTACATGCATGCCAGCGCATGTTCCAGCACAGCTAAGCAAGTTCATACAGACAAAATGGGACAAACCTTTAGAAATGCCAGAAACTGTCTGAAAGGACAGAGGGAGTCAGTTCCTCGCAGTGACCAAGCCTGACACAGTTTCAACGAATCCCAGAACCTCTGCCAGAGTTGGGTAAGACTTTCACATCATCAACAATGACTCCGGGGCACAGGCAGCTGAAGAGTACATCACCATTTCTGGTGTAGTTGCCTTTCAGCAGCCAGTCAACAAGTCATGGAGAGAGGACTGCCCCGTTACATCTGACATTAGCAGCTCCTGCTGCCAGTAATTTTGTAGAAGTCCCTGGAGTGGTGGGAAGGCAGAGGGGAAGAACCTTGTTTTGGAAGTGAACCTAGTCCCTCTAAAATTGAAATATGCCCTATACGTTTCACATGTTTGTCATGTGAAAATACATATTCAGAAAGACATGAGTCAGGAAGTAATTGCTTTAGCTCTGATACCATTTGTAATGATATCTCAGCTAAGATCACAGTGCTAAATTTGAATTTGCAACTAGAGGAGTTCAGTTTCCTCAAATCTAGGACGGACCACCATCCTTCATTCCTTTCCAGCATTACAAAATAGCCTCTTTCCTCCAAGGTGAGAGAGTACCAACTTGAGGTTCCTAGATCTAACAGGTAGCTGCTCCCCACTAATGCAAGGCTTTTGTTCTTGCAAGGACTACGTGGTCTCTGGAAAAGGGAACGTAGCTGAGATATGAGAAGTGGGGAAGAAAATAAATAGGATACTGTCCTCCTTGGTGATGATGTCCATATTACCCATTTCCCAAGGTGATAGACTGACACAGAAGACCGAGAGGAAGAGTCAGCAGAGTTGGAAGTTTAGCAAACTTCTCTACAAATAACAATTCATATTAAGTCCTTCAGTTTTTCACTAATAAAAAATATATCCGAAGTCAGTTATTCTTCTGTCTCTCCTTTGAAACCTCTTCAGTTTGTCAGTCTCTGTTTTTACAGTGATAGATAGTTTTTAATGCATACAAGATGAGCTACACTGACTTTGAAAAGTGTTAAATTTTTAGTAAGAAGTTTTTTTGTTGCTAAATGACATGCTTTACTGAAGTCTGAGAATATAACGTCTACACAGCTACCTTTGGCAACTGGCTTCAACAAAAAATATATTTGGTGGTGCATCAGTGATTAGTCATTCAACCTGATGTGTGGTGTGTGCATTTTCAAAGTGCTCAGCATTTTGAATAGCATTTTTTGTATTCAAAACTACTGATTTTGATTAGTAAATCTCAAAAATGTCAATGAAAGACAGGTGAATAACTAGCATTACTTTAATTCCATAGGAGTGGAAAGCAAAAAGCATAGCTGGCCGATTTCATTATAATAGTGGCCACTTGATACAACAATATTGTTTTTATCAGACTTCATTGAAGTACACAGAAAATGAAGACTTTGCAGTAATGATCATTTCTAAAACTCTGGTGTAGACAATGTCAAGAAGATACCCCATGGAGCAGAAAAGCATGCAGTTCAGCTCTTCCAAAAAACATTCAACTGCCTTGAATTCAAAACTATAGTTTCCATTCTTCAAATTTCCTCTTTCACTGTTATCTGATTTTCATTGCATACATGAGGATAAAGTCAGCAAATACCCAGACCTGAACTTTCACATACTGTTTTGCATTTTTTTAATGCACTTAGATTATTTACTGCCTATGATTAGGATTTTAAAGACTTTTTGTAATGACAGATAACCATAATTCTAGTATGTAGCAATTTTCAAGCATTTAACTCTGCACTTTGGTATTCCACTGTGATGTTATACGTTATCTCCATGTCCGACAATTTATTCAGGAAAAAATTGATTTTAAAAACTTGTCCTATACTAACCAGTCTTGTCATAATTAACAAGGTTTGAACCCTGAACTTCAGATCTCTTCTACTCAAACATAAAAACTGTTGAACACAGTTGCCAGGAAGTTATTGGTTATTTTAGGCAGACAGCCCCAGACTACTGCCTAATCTTTTGAGGCATCTTGCTTAATTCATTCAACTACTTCATATAATTTGCATGATTCACAATTATAAAACCATAAACTTTTGCAGAAATAAAAGGAAGTCATTCCAGGAAAGTAACTACCTTTCCTCCACTTGCAATCCAAAGGTGGCTTCTTCAAAGTTTAACCTTGGGCATGTATAATTTGTGTTTATGTTTGTCATGTGGGAAGAATAAGGATTCCTACCTGAAACCACATATGTAATGAAGTCCCCTGCTTGGGCAATCAGGCAAAAGCATTGTTCAGAAACTGGAGAAGGGTTTTCACAAGTATGCTTACAACTCGCTTGCTGTTTCAAAAGCCCTCAGAACTGAAGTTTGTGCTTTATTGTAGCACTTCACTGATGGGAAACATCTTTTTTTTCTTACCTATTTCAGGAGCCTTCATGATCCCTTTCCTGATTTTGCTAGTCCTGGAGGGTATCCCCCTGCTTCATCTTGAGTTTGCCATTGGTCAAAGGCTGAGGAAAGGCAGTGTGGGTGTCTGGAGCTCTATCCACCCTACCCTGAAAGGGGTTGGTAAGTCTGAAGAGGATACAAAAAGCCACCTGAGAAAGCACAAGTCTCTGAACTGATAACCTTAAGAGCAAAGCTTCAGGATTTTATTCCGGCATGCCATAAGAGACTCCAGGATCTATTTCTTTTCCCTTCTCACTAACTCTCCACTGATAGGTCACACTAATCATGATAAGGCCCTAAGACAATTTTGTGTCCACATTCCCAGGTACTATGGGTCCAGTTAAAACCCTTCTTTAATTTGAGACCAATTTTGGGTTTCAGAGAGATTTTCTGTGTTATCGATAATGGCTGTTTTTACCATTAGGATGAACGTTTAAGTGTGCCAAAAATTTGTTCTGTAACCTTTCTGTGGATAAATAATAGTTGAATCTTTTTCCAAGCTGGTCTACCAGACTTCAGCTCCATGTAATGTTCCTTTCTTACATCTGAGAGAGGTAACACGCTAAGAGCCATGGAGACAGTATTTTGCAGAAAATACTTCTTCATATCCGTATTAGACTTCTGAGTATTCAAACACTCTATTTGACAATGTAGTAAAAGCAGCATGATGCACACAGCATTAAAAACTCCACAGATAGATACCTCCTTACACAGGAAACACAGGAGGTGCCATCTGAACATCAGGAAACACTGGGAGGGTGGCCAAGTATTGGCACAGGTTGCCCAGAGCTGTTGTGGAGTCTCCATCCTTAGAGATATTCAAAATCTGCCTGGACACAGTCCTGGGCAACTGGCTGTAGGTGACCCTGCTTGAGCAGGGGTTTGGACAAGATGACCTCCAGAGGTCCCTTCCCACCTCAGCTCTTCTGTGATTCTGTGATTACCACACACTTGAAAGGGAAGAAGCACAGCCAGTTAGAACTGTTGTTGGCATCCATTGCATCTGTAAATCAGTTACAAAGGGTATTTTATCATTGCATCTGAAATTTTTCAAACTTCTTCAGAACCTAAGAGCCCTCAGGAGCTAATCATTAGCATTTACTGTCTGCAAGAGAAGTCACCAGAGGTTGATTACTTGGGAGCAAGTGGAGAAGGAGAGATACCAGCTTGAATCCTGTATCTTTTCACAGACTGTGCCTCCTGGCAGCTATTCATCCCATACAACAAAGATTAGCCAAACACATCTGCTGACCTCTGCAGTGACATTGTGGAAGGGGAAGACAATCTGGGTCTCATTTAGGCAAAATCCCAAGTCAGTTGAGCTTTACATGTACCCAGCATCCCAAACTCCCTAGATATCAGCGGGCAAGACTGTGAACAGGATTGTGTAGTGTCTGTAGGTAGTTAGTCCACCCACAATGTTGGCTTCTAAGCGGATGTCAGCTTCAGTCCCAGGGTAGTTTTAGGCTGTACATCTATGTAGGACTCCCCTGTCCAACCTTTAGGTAACGAATTCACAGTGATTAAACCTACATCCAAAACAAAGAGAGGAGAGGGGAAAGGCTATAAACCATGGAATTAGGGTGGGGAGGAGAGTAGGGAAAGGTTGAGGCTCATACTGTATATTTTGATATGTCTTGAAGACTAAGAGTATTGAAATTTACATTGTGTTCTGATTTTATTTTTTCCAGGCATAGCGGCAATGTTTGTATCCTTCCTGGTGGGTTTGTATTACAATACCATTATTGCCTGGGTAATGTGGTATTTCTTCAACTCTTTCCAAGAGCCCCTGCCTTGGAGTAGCTGTCCTCTCAATGACAACAGAACAGGTATATTTTATGAAATATTGTATTTTGTTGTGCAGCACATTTTTCCATTTCTAGCAATTAGCCTAATTGCGTCTCTTTCTGTAAAACAACAATAAGGAATGGCAGTCCTGGAGTCCAGGAACATTGTGCTATTTTAATACTTGTGTTTTGTAAAAATTCACATTATATAAAATGTGATCAATGCTTAATCTTTGAGACAAACTTTGACTTTTTATATGAAACTTCAGGGCTGATTTTGACAGATATGTTCGCATACAGAATATTCACAAAGTGCAAGTCTAGCATAAACATTAACATTTTCCAGAGTTAGATGATATATTTCATCCATCTCTTCAGCAACAGCCCTCCGTTAGCATCTTGAAAAGGAAACAAAAAAAAAAAAAAAGAGATGCATAATCCGTATGAAACACCTGTATCTCTCAATATGGCAACAGTTCATAGCTCCTTGCAGACTGCTTGGTGACAGCAGCTTTGTTTTCCATAGTCAGCCCTGCATGAAACTATATGAAGCAGGTTTATCTGGTGGGTCAGTGAACAGCTCTTCAGAGAGCTTTGCTCCTCTCCTCCCAGGATAAAAAGCCTCATATAAGGGCAGGCCAGGTCAGAATACTGCACAGGTCAGCACATTGCAGGGAGCTGAAAATCCAGCCTGAGCTGACAAGACCTTGAAAGATGCCCCACAAAACAGAAAGACAAAGTATTGCTGATCTGAAGGAGTTGTGGGAGGGGAAGAGCCGCCTGGCCGCAGGAAGCTGTGGCAAGGTGCCCACACTCCATCAGGCAAGAAAGAGCAGGATGCATGTGGAAAGCCCGAAGCTGTCTGTTTGGTTTTTTTAAGATGAGGTAGGAAGTGTACAATCGTTGAAAGACATCCGCCTAACTGCTTTTCTTCTACTAAAAAAAAATATTCCATGCAATATACATACATTTACGCTCAGAAATCCTCTCCACGCTTTCTTTGGCACAAGAGGCTTCTAACCTCAGATTTTTGTAGGAAAAAAGAAAAATTATAAAGATAGAAGAGTCTTTGAGTGAGCTTCAAAGATTTTATCTGCATGCTGGAATTGATAGAAATAACAATAAAATCTGGATTAAAATTCCTGTTAAACAATTCTCTTTTAAATCTCTCATTTTTCCATGAAACCAGCCTCTAAGAACCTGAAATCTGCCAACAACAAATTCTTTGGCATTAGGTGGTATAATTTAGAACCGTGGTGTTTATTATTTAACTTCCTTTTTTTCAAGTAAATAAAAGACATACAGAATGAAAACCATTTTGTGGTTACAGATTACGTAGAAGAGTGTGCCAAGAGCTCTCCTGTAGATTATTTCTGGTACAGAGAAACATTAAACATCTCCACTTCCATTGACGATTCAGGCACTATACAGTGGTGGCTTTTGTTATGTTTAACATGCGCATGGGGTGTACTGTACGTGTGCACAATCAGAGGCATCGAAACAACAGGAAAGGTACTCTATTTTGTTTTTTTATGAGATTCATTATGCTGTTGTGATTCCTTATTTAAACAGACTTAATCATACTGTAGAAATTGCCTGTTTCTTACGTAAAAGCATGTCTAAAACTTCATGTGTCATCACTGGGGCTGCTTTTTGAAGAAGGAAGCTATGAAATGAAATTTGATTTGATTTGATTTATGTGGAGATTTTTGTGAGCAATTCGGCTTCCTTGTCCTTATAAATATTCCTTGTCCTAATAAAACATTCTTTAGGTATTACCACCTTAACATTAATATTAACCTTTAATGCAGGATCAAGGGACTCTGTCTTTTTGCTATGGCCATTCTCTTCAAAACATACATGTGTAGATTTATTTGGGTTTGTGCTAGTCCTTAATATTACCTCTCTGAAAGAGTGACCAATGTTCTGCTGCCCAGCAAAGCCCTAAGAGCCCATCCTTGCATCAGCAGCATCAACCTGATCTCAGATTATTTTTTATGTAGATTATTTTTTATGCTGCTTTTGAATGATCTGAGTTGAATTTCAACAATGACAATTTGTCTTAAATAGAGTACTATAACTGTAAAAATGTTTATTATCAAAATGTACTGCACATACTCTTTCTCTTGAACATGGTTTTCTGCAGTATGTTAATTGTGACTCCCTTGAAACTTGCCATTATTGTTAGTCACAGTACCTTGTTTATTCCCCTCTTTTCTTCCCTGCAGTGCTATTTTTATGCAAGTGTTCTGTTTTATTTAAGTGTTTTATTTACATGCTTCTTGTGCAGGCCGTGTATGTAACATCAACTCTTCCATACCTTGTGCTTACCATTTTTCTAATCCGTGGCTTGACACTGAAAGGATCAACTAATGGAATTGTGTATCTCTTCACCCCTAATGTAAGTCACTGCACGGTTCATCCCTTAATGAAACACGATGTAGTTCTCTCTGTAATTAACAACCGATCGAAAATTAGTCCCCTCCATTGGTGCTTTTCTAACTATCCCTCAGACACCTTTAAAATCTTGATTCTGGGAGGTGAATCCTTTGCATCAGATGTAAAAGATACATATACACACACATTGTCTCTCTCTCTCTCCCTCCCCCCACCCCCCATCAAAATCTGTTATAAAAAATGGAAGGATCATCACAGAGCAATGCAATGGGGTTGCCATAAGGGGGCTTGCTTTCTTTTCCTGTATTCTAGTTAAGGACGAGTCTAACTTTAAAGCACAAATAGTCCATTTGGGAGTAGAACCCATCTAATCAGTATGGCTATACGGACAAAAGACCTAAGAGAATGGTTTAACTATACAACAATTTTTAAACAAAATTAAAAGGGGTTTCATTTTCCATGAGAAGACCTCTGAATGATCATTATTCATGCTAAATAATAAACACCTTTTCTGGAAACAGGCATGGCAGCTGTCAGCTATGGAAAGTAATTTGTTTATCAATTTTCAAAATACTTGTAGAAAACCTACACATAGGTTTTCTTTTTGAAGAAAAAGTAAGTTTGACAAAAGTATTGACCTATTTGTTAACAATCTTCAAAAATGGTGAGTTCTGCATGGTTAATGTTCTTGTTTTAATTATTGTTTTAAATCCCTCATATTCAGTCTAAATAGCAATGTTGCATATGCTTAAAGCTATATGTCTGATACCTCAGGTTACCGAGCTGGCTAACCCAGTGACGTGGCTGGATGCGGGTGCTCAGGTGTTTTACTCTTTCTCCCTGGCCTTTGGAGGCCTCATTTCATTCTCCAGTTACAATTCTGTTCAGTAAGTAGCCAGGCAAAAGCCAAATTTTATATGAATATTTCATTCTTTCAAATGAAGCATGTCCACTTCTGCCCTATCGTTATACAGTAATTACTTGCAACCGGGACACCATCCCCTCAGCCGTGTAAGGCACATCTCTGACTGATCCTAGCTCTCCTGAGCCAAGATTTTAGGTCCTAGTGCTGGCTGATTTCCTGCAGAAAGACGTGGTGGCGCAGGCTAGAAAGAAGGGGGCTGGCTGCCCACCACCAGCTGATGAGCGGGAGCTCCCTTTGCGGGAGTGCTCAATGCATGGTGTTGCCCTTTGTCTCCACGCTGTCAGAGCTGGGTGATGGTACGCACGTTTCAAAGCAATTTACAGACCACAGTTTAAATCTTTAGCTTAGAGATTAGAATATATATCTAGGAGTTTTGAAATTCAAATTCAGTTCCTTCCTTTATATATGCGATGGGGCCAGGGAAGAGATGGAATGCAAACTCCCATCACCCAGGGAATGATCCAGTCAGCAAATTACAACATGGTGCTATATTCTACACCCACCCTCCACAAATATTAGAGCAACTGCCAGCACCTCTTGGTGCCTTCCATCCCTTCAGCACTGTCCTCTTGAAAGACAAACTGTGCAGCATTCTCTGAACCTAATATTTTTGACAAATGTCTCTGAATTAAGTTTTGGTTATCTGGTTTCGTCATGCATTCAGAAATCTATGGTTCAGTTTTGGCTCAGGTTCAACCACACCACAGCAACATTTCAGTCACTGATGTAATTCCCTGCCACCACTCTTGATTTCAGATATTTTTCAAAAGTTCATCCGGAACTTTTGGTGCCTGTGAGTCTCAGTGCAAGGTGACAAGCCACACTTCAGGTCCAAGTCAATGTTCCCACAACCGTGAGGAGCAGGGCTGAGAATGTTCTGCGTCTTTCCAAGAGACTCAAAGAAAAGGAGCAGTGTCCTCCTGCTTTTCCAACACAGAGAGCTGTGGCACCAAGCCACGTTCCTTCAGTTCTCAATCATTCACGACTTAAGGAGGAAACTGCAGAAAGTAATGAAATTCCCATGGAGATACAGGAAAAAAACATGCAAATACCATAGTGTTACACTGTGGTGGTGGGCCACCTGCAGTCCATCACCAGCTGGACGAGGTGTGAGTGACTCTGCTCCCAGGTGGCTTGGGAGTATAAACATCTCAGGAAACACCATGAGTTTTCAATGCCATCAGGGATTCACTCATTCATAACCAGGAGGAGCTTGAGCATCTTACTTTCTCTGAAGGGAAGAAATATTTTTGTCAAGCCTGTCATTGAGAATCTCATGTTACAGTGAAAAAACTGACACGAGAGTACAGCAAGGAATTTCAATTCAATGCCTTTTGCACACTAGAGACCTATTTGTGACACTATAAATGAGGAAAGGTCGCAGTGTCACAGGTCTTGGCTGGACAGGCTTGTCTTTCCCCTCTTCTTGAAGGTGATCAGAAAATTAAATATGACAACATTAAGTTAATCTCAATAGTCCTCTCTTGCCCAAAAGAAATACAATATCTAGAGCTTTACAGCCTTCTCATAAAACCATTAACTAATTTAATATTGATTCTTTATCTTCTCTCTCAGATGAAAATCCCCTTCTGGCTCTGCAATTTTTTCATCTTAACACAGATACGCTGGCAAGTGCCTGCAGCAGAGAAGTCTCTACAAAGCAGTTTAACTTTCACAATATAATACCTTGTCTGTCCAACCTTATCAGCATAACGTTCCATTGTATTTCCAAAACTTGAGGACATTTTGAACCATCTTCTGTCCAACAATTAAACAAAACTGTTCCCAAGTGCTCTTGGCTACTGCACCTTCACCATACCAAAGTGCTGTGAAAACTTTTGGTCACTTTTCCCTTCTGACTGTCTGAATTCAAACCCAAATCTTTCACCTTGCAGCAGAACACCATCTTGCAGCTAAGATACAGCTTATGCCAACGTGTGTCTGCACACGTGCATGCCAGGCATGAAAAGGAGGAGACATACTTTTTTGCCCTTCATGTTTTACTTTCCATGAGCCAGACATGGAAACAACTCAGGCAGTTATTCCTTATGAATAGGATTATTTGAGGGGGGACGGGGAAAGCATAGCTATTAAACTGCTTAAGGCACTAATTTTTAATTCACTAAATCTACCTTTAACAGCTGTACTTGTATATTCTTAGAGACCATACTGATGTACCTATGCGTCTGTAGACTACTTTTTTTTTTGTTAGTCTTGGTAGCCAGTTTTTGGTATTTATTTTGGGAACGTGTTTGAAATCCATTCTTTTTTTCTCTTTGAATTGCAGCAATAACTGTGAGAAAGATGCCCTGATTATCTCAGTGATCAATGGTTTCACATCCATCTATGCAGCAACTGTCATATACTCCATCATTGGATTCAGAGCCACAGAAAGATATGATGACTGTTTTGACAAGTAAGTTCTTGAAAAAAATTCCAAAATATACAGGGGTTTGTTTGGCTGAGGCAGCTCTGTTAGCCTGATGATAATGGATTTATTATTTCTGAACAACTGCAGCTCCTGACCCACATGGTATCAGACCACTCTTTACTTCAAAAAATTTAAATCGTGTGGTAGCAGCCCCATAGGGAGTGATAATTATTTGAGCCACCTTATTCCCTAGATAGATGTTGCGTAAGCAACCATATTTTACATAATTCCCTGATGTTTCCAAAAATAACAAGAGAGGAAGAAGATATTCCATATTTTAATGTGTTTTTTTGTGACAGTTCTTTCAAATATAACTGCAGTTTATGTAACAATTTCTATTTACATAAAGGTAGATTCAGTTCATGGTACATTATTTCACTAAAACATGATAGAATATCTATAGTTTTAGAGGTAAATGTGAAAAATTAATCATTTAATGGTTACAACAATGGATATGAAATGTTCTGAAGGAATGTATTTACTTAACTGGATAAGGCAAGTTTCAACAAAACTAGTTCTGTGAAAAATTGGATTTTACATTACATACTTCAAAAACAAACAAACAAAAAAGGGATACTAGGCTGCTGCTGATATTTCTACTATGGCTGACGTCAAATCCTCAAAGACCTCCTGACATAGTGGCCAAACGATGCAGTTCTGCTTTGGAGATCACTTGCAATGAGCCACTGAAAGCACTGCCCATTTTAAGAAAGCTCCCCATGACCAGGCAGTTCTGGCAGTCCTGCAGAGTCCTGGCCACAGCTGGATTGCAGTGTAGGCACCTCAGGTACTGCTAGTGACTCTGCGTACTACACTGGGAAATTACCCAAATTAATTCATGAAATTCCTTACATTTTAATTCATTAGATGACGCTTTACCAACCACTGGAAAATTGTCTAGAAACTCTGCAAAAAAAACCCAAACAACAACCAGAATTCACAATAGTTGATGCCTGCTGAGCTGACATATGGCATGAATGTAATATAACCTGGTCCCTCTGTCAGCTCTGTATTTAGGTTGCCTCCCGGACAGCTTAAATGCTTAGGTCTCGTCAGAGGTACCTAATTTTACCAGAGCAATTCAGACTCCCTTCTAACCAGGGCTGCCAGACCCTGCGGGTTCCAGTCAAGTTCTTCCACATCAGCTGTAAAGGTGCATGATACATAACTGCAGACACCTTACACATTCCCAGAAGCTGCTCCGTCTGGGAACTGGTTCCCAGTCTGCAGTGCAAAGATGGACACCTAACTTCTGCACAGGTCCCTAGAGTGCTCATCCATTTAGCTGTCATCTGTGCCGTGAAAGACAGTATCAGACTCACCTTGGAAGAAGAAAGAAAGAATTGCACATGCACAAAACTGCTGGACTTCCCAATTTCTAAATCTGATCTTGAGCAACAGAAACATTGCTTCCTTTGTATCTTTATAAAAGACATCGTGCTCTTAATAACTTGCTTGATGATGAAAATGAATCCTGAGGATGCTTACAAATAAATAATTTCAAATTGCTTCTATTTCACTTTTTCAGTAATATTCTTACTCTGATGAATGCATTTGATTTGCCAGAAGGTAATGTAACCCAAGATAACTTTGAACAAATGCAGCAGCTATGTAACTTGACTAATCCGACGCTTTTTGCAAAACTGAAGTTTGAATCCTGTAATCTGGAAAGTTTCCTGAATGATGTAAGTTTAGCACCCTGACTCGTATCAATACCATAAATATGGTAGGAACGCATAGCAATTTCTTAATTGCCTATTGCTTTTTCTTCTGAGGTTGTTGGGTTTTTATATATTTCCACTGATTGATTGCAATTGGCCTGGAATACTCTTGGACTGAAGAATTACTTTTGTTCACCCCATTTTGCTTTTGAAGAGGAGAACTGTTTAATTCCTCTGGAAAGTATTGGCAATCTGTCAGACTAGTAACTAGAACCACAAGTGTTCTAGGCTGACCTCATGTAGCTGGCAAAATAGCAGCATGTATTTCTCTGGAACTAGCTGGTTGCAGCCGTGGTGGGACAAGATGACTAGGGAAGAGACTCCCAGAGCGAGGAAGCAGCTGGAGCAAGCCCTGTCCCAATCAGTATGAGTGTGTCACAACACAGAAAGATGGACCTTGACACTGGGGTGAAAAAAGTTACAAGAAGAATTAAATGGGTGCACCTTTTTAAGGTGGTGAATTACAGATGAAAATAGGTGTCCATAAAATTCCATGAAATAGAATTTGTATTATAATTACAGTAAATATATAGCTGCATTAGGAGGTCTTTGTGGAAACAAAAGCCTAAGTATTGTGGTATGGTGTAGCATACACCAAGTCTAGTGAATACCGATGTAAATTTAAGTGCTGCACGATGTTAATGAACCTAATTTTGGAGCTTCTGAAATCTTCCACAGGGAGTTGAAGGAACTGGCCTAGCCTTTATTGTCTTCACTGAAGCTATCACCAAAATGCCTGTCTCACCTTTGTGGTCCATTCTCTTCTTCATCATGCTCTTCTGCTTGGGTTTGTCATCTATGTTTGGAAATATGGAAGGTGTGCTTGTACCTTTACAAGATCTTAAGATTATACCCCCCAAAGTGCCTAAGGAACTTGTTACTGGTAAGTGCTTTTTTAGAGACAAGTGACCTCCCCCCTCCCCAGGGAATAGCTTGTATGCTGAAAAATGAACCCACCACCCATCTACTTTCTGATCTGGCATGGTCCTAAGACTCCTAGATAACCTACTGAAGGTTTTCTCATGTCCCTCAACGTGGCAGCTCCTGTGAGGTTCCTTCTGAGACTGTAGACAGCTGCTCACCCCCTTGCTTGCCCGTCAGCCTGCTCATGATGATTATCACCTCCTCCATTGGGAAGCTGGAGGACCAAGTCCTTCACCCAGGCAGGATTTCTCTCAGTGCAACTTTGTCCCACCGACTAGAAGGAAGAGGACCTGTTTCTCTCCTCAGCCTTCTCCCGTTTTATTTGCACCATCTCCCACCTGTGCAATGCTGGGAGAGTTTTGCTGTTTTGCCTCCATAGAAGCAGGATGTCTCAGAGTACCATCAAAAAATAAAGTGGTTACCTTCAGGCTGCAATTGAACTAAAAGTTACTTATAAAGCTTCCTAGCTACAGAGAAAATATCTTACTTTTTTTTTCTTTTGCTTTCTTTGCCTAAATGTGCTGTTGTTTTGGTTTTTTTCCACAGGTTTCATTTGTATGGGGTCTTACTTGATAGCTTTTATTTTTGTGCTGAAGTCTGGTAATTACTGGCTGGCTCTATTTGACAGTTTCGCTGGCTCTATTCCCTTGCTAATAATTGCATTTTTTGAGATGTTTTCAGTCGTCTACATTTATGGAATAGACAGGTATGAAATACAAGTTAATCATTACTAGAAACTAGTGCATAAATTGATTAGTTGTATAGCTGCAACCTTGCTACATCTCAGTGCATAGAATTTCTGTTATAGAAATCACTGAAATTATGCAACTGTCGTTTAGGGTTGCTTATATGATTTAGGTTTCTAAAATAGTTCTCAACAAAAAGAAAAAACGCTTTGTTAAGAGTGCAGTGGGGCTTTTTGTTTGTACATGAAAGCTTTCCACTTTATTAATACATTATAATAGATAATGCTCTATAACAACCAGCTAAAATAAACACATCCCTAAGATACTGCAAGAAAATATTAAGCATTAGCCAGCGCCCTAGAGTATAATAATATGAGTGCAAAGAATTTATTTTTAAAGGAGGCATCAGAATGTACATATTTGCAACAGTTGCGTAAGTGCCACTATAGCTCATTTACATTTTAAGTATGGTGACATTTACAGTAAATCTTCTTCAGGATCATTGCATTAAATATTGAGTTAGCAGAAGGAAAGTACAAGCACATTGGCACTGAGCTGAAAGTTTAAAACAGAGGTATAGCCCAGGAGTGTTTAAAGTGAATGCTAAATGATACTGTCCAACGCAGGGATCTCCAGTCAGGCTGCACATATTGTTTTACAGCAGGATGCAAATCCAAGGCTACTGATATACGTTCTCAGGTGATAGATTCAGGACTTTATCAGTTGTAGCAGTGAGTAATTATCCTATCAACTTTCTAGAGATTTAATAGGATGATAGGACGAGAGGAAATGGCCTCAAGTTGTGACGGTGAGGTTTAGATTGGAGATGAGGAAAAATTTCTTTACTGAAAGAGCGGTTAAACATTGAAACAGGCTGCCCAGGGAAGTGGTGGAGTCACCATCCCTGACAGTATTTAAAAGACGTGTAGATGAGGCACTTAGGGACATGGTTTAGTGGGCCTGGTGGTGTTGGGTTGATGGTTGGACTCGATGACCATAGAGGTTTTTTCCAACCTTAATGATTCTATGATTCTATGATTAATAAATCAAATTTCACCATTTTTCTGTTCATCATTAATACGTAAGAAATATGAAAAAAGCGTGGGGACTTCAATCACGCATAGGTTTTGCTTGAACCTGTGCCAGACCCTCCAAGCTGTGCTGCTCCTGGTGATGGGGTGAATGCTTTTGTGGCCCACCTTCCCATACTTAGAGTTTTATATTACCTGAGGTGGCATGAATCAGCTTAGGCAAATTAGGCTAGCAGAGGGAGTCCCCTAGAGAAAGAAGGCTCATTTTAATTTGTTAAGGACAAAAAAGTCTGTGTTGATCACTTTTCCTTCCCTTTAAAATCTCAGAACACTTTACAAAGTCAAATTAAAACTATTCCCAGGACACAAACATGGGCTGAGGCCACAGAGGGGTGGGGATTGATTCAGAAAAGAGTTTCATGTTCCTGGCCAGTACACATTGCTGTAGCCCTCTTTGAGTACAGAGCTTATCAGGGCTGCCCAAAGGTGGTGTTATTTGCTCCAGATGAGTTTCTGCGACCTTTTTCTGAGAAAGGGTCATTGGTAAAAAGATGGCTCTCCTGATTGAAGGAGAACCTGCGTGTTATCCATGACACTCATGTGAACTACACCTGGATGCACTCTGCAGTCGGGACATGGGGCTCCATGTCATTTTAGGAATGATACCTAGATCTTAGAAGTTAGGGATGAAAAGATAAAATAAATCTACGTAGTAATTGAAACTCAACTCAATTCTGTGTGTTGTTCATAGCTGTAGGACCAACTGAACAGTCCCCTCAGACTTATCCCCATAGGATATGCAGGAAAGCCAGACAAGAGGACTAACAATAGAAGCCCCAAACTTCCAAAATAATTATTTTTTAAGAACTGTGTGCACATGGTGCTACATCATATGTAGAGGTCATAAATAGTTTCAGGACTGATACAGACAGTATCACTCTCGATGCAGGGATTATTTCTTCGTGTGGAGACATTTTTGCCCCATTTTCCACTGCATGCTCTATGAATAACCCAAATAACACATTTTTAGGTGTTCTTAATAATGTGTAAAGTTAAATATTGTTTCAGTACTCAACCTCAGAAAGAAAACTGGTAGAAATCCAAATTAAGCAAACATTATGCATAGAATCTAATTTTTTAAATTACTCTAAATTGATTTTGCTCTTTTTTAATATTGTGTCATTCCTTTTAATTTGTGCAGCTCTGAGATGCTTACCAAAAAATTGTGAAACAATACTGCAACATATTATAGGGAAAGTCCATCTGCATTGACTCTTTCATGTCAAAACTATTTTGCATATGCTTCACAGACTTCTTGAAGAAAGTACATTTCCAAAAATAATTTTCCTGACTTACTTTTGAGAACTATGAGTTAAAAACTTCTAACGTAGTTGCAATGATATCTGTCTTAATTTGAACTACTTAGGTCTAACTCCTGATGTTGTTCTCAATCCTCGTTTCACATTGACATTAGCGAAGTCCTGGGAAGCACAGCCAGGTGTAGTTTGGACTTCCCTGTTTATGAGCAGGCACTCTTTGATCCTGACCAGTTTTTACTGTCCTGAACTTCCTCTTTTTTGTTTCTAGGTTTAACAAGGATATTGAGTTCATGATTGGACACAAGCCCAATATTTTCTGGCAGGTTACCTGGAGAGTTATCAGTCCTCTCATTATGTTAGTTATCTTCTTCTTTTATTTTGTGGTGAAAGTCAACGAAGAACTGCTCTACAGCGTTTGGGACCCTAGCTATGTAAGTATATAAACGCAAAATATTTATTTAGAATTATTTTATGTATTCTTCTTTAATGTGAGAGTCATAGTTATATTCATCTCCCATCTGAAACAGTTTTCTGGTAAAAAACTTACTACAAGACATAAAGTAATAATAAAAAGTAATGCTTAGAAAAAGAAGTCCTAAATTCAGCTGTGATGCCTGCAACCGGTATATAGTGACACCTGAGTAGCTTTTCCAAAGTGGGCAAAACCAAAACATTAGTCCAGTTGTGGGGCAAGACTGAAACAGATGTCAGTTCCCCAGTAGGGATTATAGAAGAGCTGGAAATGTCACAACCTTTCTATGTTGACAAAGGACCAAATCTGTGAAGCCATTTTGATATTGCATTTGTTTCTGTGTGCATTTAAAATCACAGAACTGCAGTAGTGCTGGTTACTCATCGCTGACAGAAGAAATTAATATTAATTAATATTAATATCCAGATTTCTTTTTTCCTCTTCCAAATGTATTGGTACAATTTAAATTATAATTGCAGCAATGTTACCTACTTTTCCTTTCTGCCCCTTGCAGAATAAAAAGCTCTATGTGGTACAGAGAAGGGCATTTTAGAAAAAATGTGGGTCCCATCATTTTCTCTGTCACCCCATCTCTTCCCTGCCTGTCTAGCTCTGCTTTTTGTTCTCTGGCCTTATACCAGTCGCCATCCTTAAAGCAGAAACAGTCATGCAGCACACTTACTTAATTTGTAAAGGTGAATTTTTATTTTCATAAGACAGAGACAGAAAGGGAGAGAAAAGAAGATGGGGAAATGGGACTGCTTTCTTCTCTCCTCCTTGGCAAACTCACTTCCTTTTTAATAATGTTTCAGCTCTCCCACACCCTTTGATTTCAGCCTTCCCACTCAAAGGCTGTTTGGCCACCAAGCCCTGGTGGCCTGTGAGCCCCACACTCCTTTGTGCCCAGGAAGCGTGCCAGGAGCAGTCCCACCAGTCTCCCTTCCTGGCTCTTGCTTCTTTCATGCCATCTTCTTTCCATCGCTTTTAAGTAAAAATAAGTCCAAAACAGCTGAGACTGGAAACCCTTGAGATGGAAACTGCTGTGGAATTGGCAAATTGTTGTGCTGTTGTGGCTAGCTACTGTTCTGATTACATTTTTGATCTGTTGAATTATTGAATGGGTGCATGTTCCCAGGTATTTGCCCCTCACAACTTTCTACAATTTTATTGTTTGCTCTTTCAGGAGGAGTTCCCCAAAACACAGAAGGTTGAATATCCCAGCTGGGTGTATGCTATTATTGTAATCCTCGCTGGAGTGCCTAGTTTGAGCATCCCTGGCTTTGCCATCTACAAAGCCATCAGAAATTGCTGTCAGAAAAAAAACGACCATACGGGCCTCATGACCGCCACATCTGAGACTTCTGTTAATGGAAACTTAAAGTATTCAGCATAAAACAATTTAAAAAATGTGGAAGAATGCTTTGTCAGTGAGAAAAGTAAAAATATTTTTTTTAAAGAATCCAGAGTTGATTTTATTTTCATAAAAGGATAACTATGTGTTGTTTCCAGGTAAACATTTGTTTACTTAACAATGCAATGCACTGTGAAGAGTTAATGGCTTGGATCCTGGAAGCAAAACAGCCACATTTGTAAGTGATTGGGGCACCAGGCCAAATCATTTGTCCTTCTTCTGGTTTTGAAGCCAGCTTGTTTGAAACTGGCTTGCAGTTCTCTGTTTGGGGATGCACTGCACTTGACATGCCATAAGTGACTCTTCCATGTGCAATCATTCTGGTTGGGTGGCCAATATGAAGGGTAACTTAATACTGACTTCTCTTGCACATTAAATTGTTTTTACTTTACATGCCACTGTGTTGCACAAAGCCACTAATATTATTTGTCTCATGCAGAAGTTTAAAATATTTAATAAAAACATTTCTAAGTATGAGAATGACAGTTTGATTCATTTATAATTCTGGATATTTTATTAATTGCCTATTACTTCCAAGTTCCCAGGAGATAGTGCTGCTTTTGCTGATGACAGAAGGGGTAATCTTGCAATGGGGCAGCAGCGGTTCAGGAAATGGCAAAATCTGCCTTCTCTGGCACCCATGAGCAAGGGGTGCACCACTTGCCTGGGAGGTCCATGCTGATGGGGGATCCAAGGCATCCAAGTGGCGCAAAGCTTCTTGCCCTCATCTGTCACAATGAAGGTGGGCAGCTCTAGTTCATATAGACACAGACACACGCACACGCACAGCTACCTTACAACCATTTCAAGCTTCTAACTTCCATGCGACCCAGAGGAGCTCAGCCAGGAGTCCCATTCCTTGTGTGGTCACTGGAGGGAGAAAGGGGCACCATTAGAGCACCCAGGCTGAATGCCAGAAGCAGACAGTGTAAATGTCCCCTCTGGATGGGTGGTCCCTTTCGTCCAACTGTCCCTGTACATGGGCAACATATTTGTATCACTTTGCAGCTCTTCCTATACCCACCTTTTAAGACAAGAATTGATCCAATTTACACCCTGACACTCCCTTATAATCAAAATACTCTCTTACAAGAAATAGGGATATTTAGGGTATATCTACTCTAGAGTGTACCTTTAGAGTAGTATATCTGCTCTAAATAGACAGTAAAGCACCAGGCATTATATGTGTATTTGAATGATTAAATTCATTTGCATTCCAATTTCAATTTTTTTTTAATTATTTGAATGTGAGTAATTATTTAAACTATTTAAAGATGTTATTCTGTAATGGGAAAAACAATTTTTGTCAGATTTTCCTGCTGAGAAAAAGCTCAGCCACCGAGAATGAGTAAAACCCAGTTTGAAGCAGTCGGCTGCAGGTGGCAGGTATGGAAATCAGTGCGTTGCTAGAACGGCCCCAGCACAGCACAAGGCATCTCCCGATCCGAAGCGCAGCAGCAGCGGGGGCAACGGTGGTGGGTGCCCTGGCAACACTGATGCTGTGTAAGTGCTGCCAAACCACACTGCGTGTGTTGACTCGTGACTGCCCTGTGAGACATCCTGATAAGGGACTGGGAAGTTGAGTTGCTCCACCTATGGATCTGGATGTTTGCAGAGCTGCAAGCAGATGAACTGTGCTTACCTGGGGAGACTTGTGTAGCCTAGATGTGAAATTGGCTTCTGGTTGGATGATCTGCAACCTGACCATATTTGTATGCTTAGCTGCAGAGCAGGGCTTTTATTTCTCGCCAAGTATTTTGGGAAAAAAAATCCATCTTCACTTAGATACTCTTCCCATTTCGAAAAGGGGAACCCAGGCAAAAAGTGTTGATTTACTGAAGCAAGCAAGCTGACTGGCTGATCTGTTTAGTGACCTGATTTGGCGTGCAAAATAGCAAACCCCTGGTATAACTGAAAGACAACAGAAAAACATTCTCACATACTTTCAATTGAAGGAAAGCATTCAGCTCTTGCATTTATCGGTAACTATTTAATGAACAATAAAAATAGTCACTTGGGATTCATTGACAGGCGTGAAGTGATTAACCTCTAGCAGCTATGATGAAAATGGACCAAATTCTAGTGTCTGAACATACACAATCTAATTTTTCTTGCTGTTTTTTTAAATTTACTTTTTGCACTTGCAAAAGATGTCTTCATTCATTTACCTCTATTAACAAACTAAGAAAGGAAATGGCAACACTTTATTCACAGATGTTTCCAAGTATTTTACAATTTTAATGTCTGTTGTAAAGGTTTCTTTTTAATTATATTCAGTGTCACACTTCTCTGAAAGTATCTGAGAACAGAAGGAGAACAGAAAATAAAAACCTGTTTGATCCCAAGTTACCCATTAACAACATATTCCCAAGTTCTCTAACTATAGAAGGAGCTGCAAAAAAGTCGAGTGGTAACTCTCTATATAATAATAATTCCTGGTTTTGTCTTTAAACTGCAGCTTTGGCAGTGACACGTTCCTTTGCATCACATAAAAAGAAAGCTCCACCTCTTTTTCCAGGATCCTCCCGTCACCCCGCATAAAACCTGTAGGAGAGACAGGTTTTGAAGCATCTTCCTATTTACAGGGAAAGGGGCTAAGAGGGCAAGGATATTTCATTAAAATGTCAAAAGACTTATCAGTGCCACCTGAAATCCCTAAAGAAGATGGCAGACCCAAGTGGGACAATAAGTTCCAGTATATTTTAAGCTGTATCGGATTTGCCGTTGGTCTGGGGAACGTGTGGCGATTTCCATACTTGTGTCAGATACATGGAGGCGGTAAGATTGAAATGGGACTTTGCCAAAATATTAAACTGCAATTCTAATTTAACTATACTAACTTATGATGGGCATGGAAGTTATATATTTGCATCACTTTTTTTTTAACTATCTAATTCTCATAAAATATTTTGCACCAGTTAGATTAGCTTTTTCTATAGAAGTATATTTCATTTTAAAATGATGCGTTCGTTTAGGAAATAAGACCAGAGTGACACCAACTCTCAGCAAAACCAATGTTAAAGTTCTTACATTGCTGCTACAGTCCCGACGGGAGCAGGAAACTGATCCTGCAGCTTGTTACCTTAAGGAAAAGTGAGAAGTCCTGGGGAGGCCTGAGTGAACCAGCCCCCAGACAAATGGTCGCTGTGCTTTCCTTTGGGAAGGTGAGCGAGTCGTTCCCCTCCCTTCTCTGATGCTATTAGGAGCTACCTCGTCGTCTGGAACTGCCCCTGCACAAAACTAAATTGCACTTTTTGATGTCTGTGAGGCCATTTAAAATGCTCAGTTGATAGAACACCGACAGGAGCCTGCCAGGTGGCGCAAACAGCTGCCCAAGGCTGTCCCTGGGCACCATTCCCACAAAGAATTGCTTTAGAAGCAGCCAATTCACTAAATATAAATGGATCAGAAAAGAGTACTTGATAACTCGCCATTCACAGTAGTTTTTGAGATCTGCCACGGTAAGCTGTCTAAAGCAGAGTGAGATAGCAAATTGTTTCAGTCCAGTATTATTCATTATCTTTCAATTAACTGGAGAAACAGAAAATTCAAATCTGGAGAAACTGTCAAATGACAGAAAAAATTATTAAATCCAAGCTTGTTCTACCAAGGTATCTATATTACATGATGAACTACATATATTTGAATCAACGAAGGAACCAAGAATGGATGCTGCCTTTAATGGAAGGAGGTGTTTCAGAAAGAAGTAGCCACTTAGGGACCCTGGCAAGTAGCAAAATGAATGAGATATAGCAGGTTGTATCAACAAAAAGAATCTTGGCATATATAAGCAGAGCACTAGGAAGTAGGTGGAGATACTGCTACTGATACTAAGACAACTTCTGAACTTCTGACTTCTTCTGAAAGTCCACCTTTCAAAGCCAACTTGAAAAATTAGACAAAATGCAGAAAAGCCCCAACAATTATTCAAGGTCTGGAAGACTTATGGGACAAGGAATGACTCAAGAATCCAATCTATTTAGCTCATGAAATTGAAAATGAAAGAGTATATTTATCATAATCTACAAGCAAGCAAATGGAAATTATTTTGGTGGCAAGGAGCTCTTTAACATTGAACATGTAACAGCTGGAAGCTACAATTACACAAATTCAAATAAGAAAAGAGAAGAACCAGTAGGTTAGATTCCTCCCAGGAGACTTAACATTTTCCATTATTTATTTGCAAGATGTGAAACCCAGTGAAACTCTCTCAGAGGAGTGCCATAACTGGGTGGTTAGAAAGCCATAGGTGCAAGCATGCTGTTTCTCTGCGTTTGCCCATGGGAACGGCTGGAAAAAGCCTGTCACTTCAGTTAATGAGACATGAAAAACACCTTTAGAGAGACATCCCTATAGCAGATATGGCATGGGGCCTGCAAGGAAGATGTTATTCTGGAGCAGGAGCTGTAGGTCAGACAAATACCCTACAGCATCTCAGGTGGCCTTTCTATCTTGGAGCAAGGGAACGAGCATGCAGTATTAACAAACAACATAATAAAACTAACATAATGTGATATTTTTGTAATGTAATGAACAATTAACACAAAGCACTCAGTGGAAGGTTTGAAACTCACAGACGGGACCACAGCAAGACACAGCTCCTCCGCACATCTCATTACGCAGAGCTGCTTCTGGGGCCACCAACTGCATGAGGCTGCACGAACTTTGTGCTTCAGGATTCTGTGCAAATTGCTATTACGGATTAAGATGAAATATTGTTCTACTGACCATAAAAAGGCTCTCACAGCTTCCCATGAAGCACCAAGGGTTGTTTCTCCGTGCTGGAGGTGGGGGACTAACTGTGGCCAGCTGTTTTTCAACCTCTTCAGACCCCAGCCTCACTTCAGAAGATCAGCAACACTTGCCTCCTACTGAGGTTTGATATCTCCCCTCCATCCCTCCCCTCCAGGGTCCTCTGCATCCCTGCCCTACAGAGCTCCACCACCCCAGGAGAAGCATGAGTCCAAGTGCAAGGAGACCCATGGTGACCTGTCTTACGGACTACACAGTGCTCCAAAAGTCTGTTTGCTTGTGTATCCAGCTTCTGAGCACTGATATATCCCACAGGAGCTGCTAGGGACAAAAAAGACAGCATTTAGAGTAGGTTTAAAGATAATAAAAATAGGAGAATGCTGCAGGGACAAAGGTTGAGTCGTTCCTTTGCTCCGTGAGTAGTAAATTTGCCAGTGAAAAATCAGTTTAAAATAGCTAGCAGACTCAGTAACGGCATATAGCTACTTTGCATCACTACAAACAGCGGCACAAAACAGTGGTGAATAAAGGTCAATATACGGATGTATGGCCAATGTTTGGTCACTGGATTTTAACAAATGGCTTAAAGAGCTCAACAGCAGGATGGACTCGGTGACGAAGTGCTGTGGGGTTTGTGAATAATTTATCCCAGAAAGCTGGTGTTGGAAGAGTTTGAGTGAGTCATGAAGACCACCAAGAAGACAGAGCTGTTGGGTTTACACCAGTGTATAATATAGTGACATTTTACTTCTGCTAATTTAAGGCAGTGATGTGATTTGCGGTTGCATTTTTGAAAGCAAACAACTCAGATGCAAAAGCCCAACAGATTTTCAGGGATACTGGAGCATGAATCCTGCTTGTGTGCATCTGAAGATGTGACCATGTGAGAGACCAGCAGCATCGTGGTTGACTAGGAGCCCTCAGAGGTGCAGTGGCTCTGTGCCTGCAGCCACAGCCACAAGTGCAGCGAAACCTGGTATGGATATGGCATAGACGTGCCCTAAGGCTGAATGGCTTCTGGGGTACAGATATCAGTTTCACAGCTGGTTCAGGTTAAACATCCAAGCGTTTAAGAGTTAGGCAATGCACTTTTCCTCATTTCTAGATCTTTTAAAAAACAAGAGATAAAAATACGTGCTTGTATATTTGTCTCATGTCAGCTGTTCTCATCAGACCTCTGGACCTTATCCATCGCACATTGGTGTTACTCAGTAACTCGGATCTAATATAATATCAGTTTTGCTGACATTTATCACCCGCTGTCGTTACTGATTATTTGGATTTATTGCCTGAGTTAAGTTAGTTATTTACTTTTCATGACTAATGGATATGAAGGTTGTTTGCCACAGTAAGTGGAGACAAACACAAAGGTTCCCAGGCAACTGGGATTGAAAAGAAGTCTCTAAATGGCCCAGTATATAGTTTGTCACTTAAAACTGAGACTCAAACAAGTCATACAGCTATATTTGTACACATACAGTCATCTGAGTATACTTTAAAAAAAAAAAACAACCCACTTCTAGCTGGAACTTACTGCAGTGTTTTACTTTTGATTAGAGCTAGTATATAAATGCTTGCCTAACCCATGGGTATTAAAAATGTGCATAGTGCCTGAGCCTACAGGATGACTGAAAAATATCTTTAATATAAAATACAGTTTCTTTCTAGGAAAATAAATATACATAAGCATTAAAGTCCTGCTAAAAAGGAAGAACTGTTTACTTCTGGGGCAATGATTTACAGACTTTCATAACCCGTGGCCTACCTGACCTTTTGCTAGAATTTGAACTACAACTTGCTACGAAATGCAGTTGCCTGGCTCACTGTGTTCTCAGAAGGAAAATAAAACCTGAGAGGAACAACAGGTATACCTGGAAGATACTGTAAAAAAAAAAAGTATGTTGGGAAGAGCAGAACAGTTCACGCTCTGATATAAAGATGAATTATGTTACAAGAAGTAACAAACTTCATTTTCTGGATTGTTACCACGTCCGGCTCAAGTCCTTGGTGAAAAGCTGTGGCATTTGGGGTTGATCCTTTCATAACTTGTTGTATCTGGTTGCCCTTTATAGCTCAGGTTGGTGCATGCTTGCACGTGGGTGCTGCTCACTGGCATCCTCCAGTCATGAGTATTTCATAGGGAAGTTCACCAAGATTATTTTATAAGTTGATCTACGGGTGTTACCCATCTTCATTTGAACTGGCTATTGCCCCCTTGGTTTTCTGGACATGTCTTTAGCTCCTTCATTGTTGCTCAAGGAGATGATAGTCATTTACATGGGAAACTCAGCCCTGCAAAGTTTCAGAGTCTGTAAGACGTGCAAAGTGGCCCATAAGTCAAAATCAGTGCTATCATAAATATGCTGCACAAATATGACGTTTATAGTAACTCATATTTTTCTTCTGGATTAAGGCATGTGCAGAAGACATAACAAAGATCACGAAGTATTGTTTTCCAGAGGGAGGGGTGAATATGATTAAGTTGCTGCTTTTTTTCCTACCTGATGTCTTGATGTGATTCATGGCTGTGTTGGCTACTACGCTGCTTAGCTGAACTCCCATGGAGAAAGGGGGACGGGTCTGACAATCCCCTTTCAATAGCTAATAGCTTTTTCTCTGTATCTGAACAAGCAGTTACCACCTATTGCAATTTCTTGTAGGTAAAACATAAATTATGGCAGGTATCTTGCCATTAAGTTCTCAGTCTTTTGGAAAAATGCACCCATCACCATTTCTCCTACGTACCAACAGAACCAGTGAAGGGGTACTCTGAATGCTGGTTGCATTGTATCATACTGAGATGTGCTTTCTGAATTTTTCAGACTCTACAGATACATTTCCTTTGGAATTACTATTTTGCCACTTTCCAGGTCACTTCAGTCTTCATTATAATTATTTTTTTCCATTCTTAAATCTCTGATCTGAAGGAAATTTATTATTCATGTTCTGGCCTTTCAAATGCTATTATGTCTTTAGATCACCATTTCAAGTTACTTGCCTTACTTCTGCTAGCTGATCTGCAAGCGCTGGTAAAATGCAATATTGAGCATGTGGATCAGTTCCTCTAAGTTTTTCTCCACCATTTAGGAAGTCTTCAGTGGTACCCCAACATCAAGCAAAGCTATTGGGTTTTCTTTTCTGCTTCTCACTGAGGCTCATCAATTTCTGCTGGTCTTGGTACATCTTGATTAGGAGGTCACCTGGCTGATACTGTAACTGCTTTACATTTCCACTAGTCAGGTTTATTGCTCTCTCTTTCTAAGATGTGACAAAACCAATTTGGTTGTTTCACTCTGCTTTGCCTGTTGCCATGATTCAGCTTTAGACTGCGCTCCTTCGTTAGCCTTCTGGTCATTCTGCCCTCCGGTGCATCAGCAGCTCTCAACAGGCTGCCTAGTAGTTCATGCACTTCTCTTCCAGGTTGTCATGTGTAGGTGATAATAACAAAGATTGTGTCTTTCAAGTGTCATTTTGAAAGCAGAGGGCTGAATATGATTGAGTGGTTGCTTTTCTGAACTGATTTGCCTGTACATTGCAATCGAGGGATCAGGTTTTAAAAACCCTCAGCGTATCTAGAGTGCACCAGGTATTTTCTTTTCTACTGCCATGACTGTAGAGCTATCTCTACTCTAATGGTTCTTCTGAGTTAGCAATGATACCCATCGTGCTACACGCTGGTGCTCCTTGTCACTTGGGACTCTATTGTTAATGAAACCAATTTACCAATATGTGCAGTATTTGTAGTTGTTGATAACCTGATTTGAAAAAGCTCTCGTAGGCTTTCTGTGCCTTCTCATGTGCACAGGGATTGTTTGTGGTATCTTTGTGCAGGATCTCCTTCCAAAATAACTTTTACCTCTGGTAGATTTTGGATTGTTTTTTTTTTTTTTCCTTTACCTTCTTTTAGTAGCGCGTGTATCTACTTGCAGAATGGATGCTTTATGCATCTTGAGTGTCTTTCTGACAGAAGGAAAGGTGTAGACTAAAATTTTCCTAGGTCATTCCTCACGGATGAAACTAAATAGCGCCCTGGTGATACTTTTAATTTTTATGGGCATTTCTCCAGGCTTTTAAGGTACTTACAAATGCTTGATCACTGTCATTTTCCTCATTCATTTTTTGAGAGGAAAAAAGTTACTGAAGCTAAACTTTTGTTTTTAGAAGTTCCCCCCTGGGCTTGCCTCTTATGTATGTCATTTATTTTGCTTTCACTGTGGAGATATAGATCTAGAATATCTAGATATAAATATACCTAGAATATCCAGATATAGAATGGTTTGCTTACTGGCACTTTATGATTGTCTTCTGCTAAGTTTCCTTTCCCATGTGTTGTGGTTTAACCCGGCAGGCAGCTAAAAACCACACAGCTGTTTGCTCACTCCTCCCCCCTCAGTGGGATGGGGGACAGAATCAGAAAAAAGAAAAAGTAAAATTCATGGGTTGAGATAAACATGGTTTAATAGGACAGAAAAGGAAGGGAAAATAATAATAATAATGATAAAAGAATATACAAAGCAAGTGATGCACAATGCAATTGCTCACTACCCGCCGACCGATGCCCAGCCAGTCCCCAAGCAGCGGTCACCCCGGCCAGCTTTCCCCCAGTTTATGTACTGAGCATGACGTCACATGGTATGGAATGTCCCTTGGGCCAGTTTGGGTCAGCTGTCCTGGTTGTGCCCCCTCCCAGCTTCTTGTGCACCTCCAGCCTTCTCAGTCGGTAGAGCATGGGAAGCTGAAAAGTCCTTGACTTTTCACTAAATCACTACTTAGCAACAACTAAAACATCAGTGTGTTAACAACATTGTTCTCATCCTAAATCCAAAACACAGCACTGTACCAGCTACTAGGAAGAAAATTAACTCTATCCCAGCCAAAACCAGGACAGTATCCACCCCTTTTTCTATACCATCTACGTCATGCCCAGGTCCCACACTTTCCAATACATTCCAATTAATCACCACCACTTTTCCTGTCTTTTGATATATACACACAGATATCATTCTCTTAGTCTATGGGCCACCCCTATAAAATGTTCATTGAGTTCATTTAGTCTATGACTTTGGGCTCCATCTGTCATAACAGTCCTTCAGGGCAGGAGAGATGGTGTGTGGTGTTGGATTTTTGCATGCTGAAGCCAGTTTTCATCCCACCACCACTGCACTTGTCTGGTTCTACCATTGCTGCATTTTGCTTGGTTTCATCAAAGTTCATTCTTCATTAATCTAGGTGATTCTTACTGTAATACTGTTAATATGGCATATAGCCACCATAGAAGTGATGATATACAGTATTACATAGCAATTAACATCATACAATCTAATTCATTGGCTATTCTCACCCAAAATCAAATCCCCTTGAGGTACACATTGGACTTCCCCATCCTTCTGCATGATCCACCAAGTGCACACAGGTCCTTGAGCAAAAGCAATCCCACGCATGGGTTTGCCTTTGCCCGAGGCAGGAATAACCCAGACTGTTTTCCCCAGCATATTTTTTATGTGCACTACAGGGACTTTACTCCCATCTACAGACGTAAAAGCTCTGACTGGGCAGGGCCAGCTCGATGGGCAGATCCCCGAGTGTTGACTAACGAGGTGGCCTTTGCTAAATGTGTATCCCAATGTTTGAATGTCTCGCCACCCATTGCTCTCAGTGTAGTCTTTAACAGTCCATTGTATCATTCGATTTTCCCAGAGGCTGGTGCATGACAGGGGATGTGATACACCCACTCAATGCCGTGCTCTTTGGCCCAGGTGTCTGTGAGGTTGTTTCGGAAATGAGTCCCGTTGTCTGACTCAATTCTTTCTGGGGTGCCATGTTGCCATAAGACCTGTTTTTCAAGGCCCAGGATAGTGTTCCGGGCAGTGGCATGGGGCACGGGATATGTTTCCAGCCATTTGGTGGTTGCCTCCACCATTGTAAGCACGTGGCACTTGCCTTGGCGGGTCTGTGGGAGTGTGATATAATCGATCTGCCAGGCCTCCCCATATTTATATTTCAGCCATCGTCCTCCACACCAGAGAGGCTTTAACCGCTTGACTTGCTTGATTGCAGCGCATGTTTTGCATTCATGGATAACCTGCGCAATAGTGTCCATGGCCAAGTCCACCCCTCGATCACGAGCCCATCTGTATGTTGCATCTCTTCCTTGGTGACCTGAGGTGTCATGGGCCCACTGAGCTATAAATAATTCACCCTTATGTTGCCAGTCCAGATCCACCGGAGCCACTTCAATCTTAGCAGCCTGATCCACCTGCTGGTTGTTTTGATGTTCTTCAGTGGCCCGACTCTTGGGTACGTGAGCATCTACGTGACGGACTTTTACAACCAGGTTCACTGCCTGGACAGCAATATCTTGCCACAATGCGGCAGCCCAGGTGGGTTTGCCTCTGCGCTGCCAGTTGCTCTGCTTCCATTGCTGCAACCACCCCCACAGGGCATTTGCCACCATCCATGAGTCAGTATAGAGATAGAGCACTGGCCACTTTTCTCGGTCAGCAATGTCTAAAGCCAGCTGGATGGCCTTTACTTCTGCAAATTGGCTCGATTCACCTTCTCCTTCAGCAGTTTCTACAACTTGTTGCATAGGACTCCATACAGCAGCTTTCCACCTCCGATGCTTTCCCACAAGACGACAGGACCCATCAGTGAACAGGGCATATTGCTTCTCATTTTCTGGTAGTTTATTGTACATTGGGGCCTCCTCAGCACACGTCACCTCCTCCTCTGGCAATATTCTAAAATCTTTGCCCTCTGGCCAATCCATGATCACTTCCAGGATTCCTGGGCGACTGGGGTTTCCTCTTCGAGCCCGTTGTGTGATCAGTGCAACCCACTTACTCCACGTAGCATCAGTTGCATGATGTGTACAGGGGACCCTCCCTCTGAACATCCAGCCCAGCACTGGCAGTCGGGGTGCCAGGAGGAGCTGTGCTTCAGTGCCGATCACTTCCAAAGCGGCTCGAACCCCTTCATATGCTGCCAATATCTCTTTTTCAGTTGGAGTATAGTGGGCCTTGGATTCTCTGTATCCCCGACTCCAAAACTCTGGGGGTCGACCTCGAGTCTCCCCTGGTGCTTTCTGCCAGGTAGGGCCATTCTCCCCGGCTGCGGTATAGAGCACATTTTTTCCATCTTGTCCTGCCCGGACTGGCCCCAGGGCTACTGCATGAACTATCTCCCGTTTAATTTGTTCAAAAGCTTGTCATTGCTCAGGGCCCCATTTGAAATCGTTCTTCTTTCGGGTCACTTGATAGAGAGGGTTTACAATCAGACTGTAATTTGGAATGTGCATTCTCCAAAAACTCACAACGCCTAAGAAAGCTTGTGTTTCCTTTTTGCTAGTTGGTGGAGGCATAGCTGTTATTTTGTTGACCACATCCATTGGGATCTGACGACGTCCATCTTGCCATTTTATTCCTAAAAACTGGATCTCCTGTGCAGGTCCCTTGGCCTTACTTTGTTTTATGGCAAAACCAACCTTCAGCAGGATTTGGGCTATTTTCTTCCCTTTCTCAAAAACTACTTCTGCTGTGTTGCCCCACACAATGACGTCATCAATGTATTGCAGGTGTTCTGGAGCCTCACCCTGTTCCAGTGCAGTCTGGATCAGTCCATGGCAAATGGTAGGGCTGTGTTTCCACCCCTGGGGCAGTCGGTTCCAGGTGTACTGGACGCCCCTCCAAGCGAAAGCAAACTGTGGCCTGCGCTCTGCTGCCAAAGGGATTGAGAAAAACGTATTAGCGATATCAGTTGTGGCATACCACTTGGCTGCCTTTGACTCCAGTTCGTATTGAAGTTCTAGCATGTCCGGCATGGCAGCACTCAGTGGAGGCATGACTTTGTTCAGGCCATGATAGTCTACTGTTAGTCTCCACTCTCCATTAGACTTCCGCACTGGCCATATGGGACTGTTGAAGTGTGAGCGAGTCTTGCTGATCACTCCTTGGCTCTCCAGTCGATGAATCAGCTTATGGATGGGAATCAGGGAGTCTCGGTTGGTGCGATATCGTCGCCGGTGCACCGTTGTGGTAGCAATCGGCACCCGTTGTTCTTCGACCCTCAGCAACCCCACAACAGAAGGGTCCTCCAAGAGACCAGGCAAGGTGGACAGCTGTTTAATTTCCTCCATCTCCAAGGCAGCTATACCAAAAGCCCACCGGTACCCTTTTGGGTCCTTGAAATACCCCCTCCTGAGGTAGTCTATGCCAAGGATGCACGGAGCACCTGGGCCAGTCACAACGGGGTGCTTTTGCCACTCATTCCCAGTTGGGCTCACTTCGGCCTCCAATACAGTTAGCTGTTGGGACACCCCCATCACTCCAGAAATACAGATGGGTTCTGCCCCTTTATAGCTTGACGGCATTAGGGTACACTGTGCACTGGTGTCTACTAGAGCCTTATACTCCTGTGGGTCCGATGTGCCAGGCCACCAAATCCACACAGTCCAGTAAACCCGGTTGTCCCTTTCCTCCACCTGGCTGGAGGCAGAGCCCCTTTACTCCTCATCATAGTTCTTGTTACTCATTTCTTGTAAATACGAGTCAGAAGTCCCTTTATTAAGATCGGAAGTAAAATCAGCCCTTCTACTCTGTCTGGGGAACTGCTCACTGGAAAATAGAGCAGCAATTTTCCTGGAAGAACCCCCTTTTGTGATTGTTTTTCCTTGCAACTCATGTACGCCTGACAGGATTCACCTCCAGAGGCTGAGGGCTTGTGCCCCTTTTCCAATCGCTTTGCCAATGCCCCTTGCCCTGGAAAGGGATCCCAGCTGCTTGGCTTCTTTACCCTCTAATTCCAGGCTACTGGTCCCATTATCCCAGCATCAGAGCAGCCCCGTGACAACGTGCTTGCCTGGATGACTGAAATCTTTTGCATATCTCACAACTCACTCAGGGATAGGGATCATGTGGTTGCCATCTCATTTATGGGTTCTGCCTCTTCTTCCTTCTGTTCTCACGATGGTCCTGGTTCATCTTCATCTCTTACTAAATGAGCTGATTTTCTTGTGTATTTCTTCTTGTGTATAGGGGCAACTGATACTGGCATGGGTTGGTTCTCTGGTTCAGCCGCAGCCTGTTGCCAGGATTTGAGTAGCCACAGTGCCTGTCATGGGGGCTGGAGTAGTTGCGGTGCCTGTCGCTGGGGTTTGAGTAGCCACTGTGCCTGTCATGGGGGTTGATCTCTGGATGGTATTCTTAAAAAATTGTTTAACCTTAAACAAGACCTGAACCACATACAGGAGACAGAGCAATAGGGCCATGCTGGTTTGAACATCCCAAGGATATTCAAAATTCGCAAGAGCTGTTGTAACTCACCTGAAGAAGAAAGGGAAGGTGAAGGAGCAGGGGCAAGTGTCCCCTCTTATCTCCCCCATAGATTGGTTCCCCAAGGAGAAAAAGTAAAAAGTGTAATATTAATAATTTCCAAAAAGTGGTTCCTAAGGTACAGAGATGATGGTAATGCCAAGTGCAAATACAGAAGTACAAATACAAAAATTAGTCTCACGACTAACAATTTTATCATATCATAAACCAGTAGTGTTACACAGTGCAGCAAAATTATATCCTCGATCCAGCTCCCAGAGGTGATAGACAGCACAACAGGGAACACGTACAGCCGGTAAGGTGTTACATAACACAACTCTGAGAGCAAGCATGACATCTTTGAGAGTAAATTAATCAACATTGTGACCAGCGACTGTTAAACCAATATGATGAATGCTTATAACAAATCTGCCTTAACACGCTCTGGTCAGATCTGACATCTCAACCCTTTGTGCCCCACGTTGGGCACCAAAAGGACTGTTGTGGTTTAACCCGGCAGGCAGCTAAACACCACACAGCCATTCGCTCACTCCTCCCCACCCAGTGGGAATGGGGAGAGAATTGGGAAAAAAACGTAAAATTTGTGGGTTGAGATAAAGACAGTTTAATAGGACAGGAAAGGAAAATAATAATAATAATAATAATAATAATAATAATAATAATGATAAAAGAATATACAAAATAAGTGATGCACACTGCAATTGTTCACCACCCTCCGACCGATGCCCAGCCAGTTCCCGAGCAGCGGTCACCACACCCTGGCCAACTCCCCCCAGTTTATATACTGAGCATGATGTCATATGGTATGGAATATCCCTTTGGCCAGTTTGGGTCAGCTGTCCTGGCTGTGCCCCCTCCCAGCTTCCCACTGGCAGGACATGAGAAGCCGAAAAGTCCTTGACTAGTGTAAGCACTGCTCAGCAACAGCTAAAACATCGGTGTGTTATCAACATTATTCTCATACTAAATCCAAAACACAGCACTGTACCAGCTACTAGGAAGAAAATTAACTCTATCCCAGCTGAAACCAGGATACCACGCCTCATGGAAGCCAAACCTACTGAGTTTCTGCTGTACCTGTGCTACACATCATATGGGTGCTGATAGGGTTTTGCTGTGCACGTGTTTGAACGTTCTGTTTTGTGATACATGCTCTGTGTTAGGTACCAGCTCGCTTCTTCATTCTGCTTCTTGGATTTTCTTCTTGTCTTTTCCACGGTTAGTTTTCTCATGGCTTTTTTTTTTTTTTTTTAAGTATTAAATTCTGCCTTCTGGCACATCCTCCCCTATCTATTAAACAGAGCCCTTGACTATATAGTGCTAGAGGGTTCCTACTCACTGTTAGGTTCCTGCTACCTTTCCGCTATCCTTTTTCTTTCTATGGGTGGGGAATTTTATTGTGGAAAAGAGTAAGCTTCAAGTGCTTGAGCAGGCTGTCTATGCTTTTTCTGACTATTTCCTTTTTGCCTAAAAATACTGTGAAGCAAAGGAATGAATAGCTGAAAACATATTTTTACACTACAAGACATTTATTTGGATTAGGTTTGAGAAAGATTAGTTCCATTAAACATTTCTTCCTAGCCCAATCTTTTGCCATATTTTCATATTTGCAGATAGCATACTTTTTACATTGTTCTCATGGAAAACCAGTGTTTTCTTTCGAAGAAGTGTGACATTATGCTTTGCTGTGCTGTGACTGGAGATACGTACAAACCAGCACAAAGTAAACAGGCTTTTATCAGCAGAATATCTAAACATGCTCTGCTGTCAATGGTTCAACTAGCAAACAGAAAAGGGGAGAGAGATAACAGAGGGCAGTTGGCACTAATTATTACACAGTTATTTCCAGGGAGATATGATATGGGAGATAGGTCGGTCCCTTACGGAGTGCTCTGCTAGCAAGGGCTCAGCATCGCATGGATTGCAGCGAAACAGCTGCCAGCCGGAGCTGGTGTGCAGCCAGGTGGCTGGGTGAACAAGCAGAGAGCTCCGCACTGCGGTGCTCCGGTCATTTGCGTGAATATTTTGCTCTTCCCAGGAGACAGCCCAAGGCGTCGGGCTGTCAGGAGGGCTGGGTGGGTGCCCTCAGGTGTGCTGTGGATGGGGATATTGCAGCAGGTTTGAAGGAGAGCGCAGGACTGAGCATGGTGAGAGGTTACCGAGTTCTTGTGGAAGGGACCTGCAAATTCCTTGGTATTTACATGGGAGCTTCGGTAGGTAGCTCCAGGTGAGATTTCATCAGGTGGTAAAACACTTCAAAATAAACAAACTATTGTGGTCCTTAACTCCCTCTGTAAATCTCTCTCTTGGGGGGGGTTTATAACAGCCACTTCAGAGCTTTCTCCAAGCAAGGGGACTACTGAGCAGGAGTACCAAGGATCCAAATTGAGGATTTAACATACTGGGAATTAACTGTGAGACTCCTTTTTCAAATCTGCTTCTTAGCAGTTAAAAACATCTTAAGAAATCAGATTGCAAGGAGGGACATTTATTTCCACCTTTGGCAAATTAAGAACAGTCCTTCACCGAGAAGAGCTTTGCCAATTTTTGTTTCTATGTGTTTCTTGATAAAGGGCTAAACCATTAAACAGCACATCTTCTCTGGGTGTTGTATGTAATTATTGCAGCACCTAGTAATAGGTAGCAAAGTTGTTGCAATACCTAGCCCAAATGATTCTATTTAGCTGCCTAGCCTTTCTAAATAATCAGTGATTGCAAAACACAGGAGCCATTCCAGGAAGAGACCAGAAATCCTTGTGCATTCCCCCACCTCCCTCTCGGGGCCGAAGATGGAGCGGGGAGCGGAGCTGCTCCGCTCTGTTCTCTCGCATGGTGATGGTGAAGCCGCTCTCCCTGCCAGCCTGGAGGGAGGGGAGAAGGTTTCCAGAGCTAGAAGAGCAGAGCTGGGTAGACTCAGATAAGAGATTTGGAGGCAAAGTTGAAACGGTGTAACAAGGCACAGGTTTATTGACAAAGCGATGAGGAGCACAGAGTCGGTATGAGTTGGTAGGAGGATTGGGAGGTGGCTGAGGCAGGACTTCTGTCTTTGTTTCCCCAAAGAAAAGAGGCTTCGTGGTCACAGTAGTTGTTGGTCATGGCAATAAACTTCAATCTATTAGACCATTTTAATTTAATTGGACATTTGGGCAGGCGCTTTAAATATACTGATGAAACTTCCCCTGGTCTCATGAAAATCAGTATGTGCAAAGGAGGGAGACCCAAACCCGTGCCCCTTCTGAGGGAAGGCGGGGGAGATGAGGCGTTGCACACCGTTTTGCAGGAACCAGCCAGGCTGCCGGCAGGATTGATACCTGCCTGCAGGCACCCAACAGCACGTGCTGGCTCTGGCCCAGGGGAGCTGCTATGAGAAAAACAGGGAAGGCATAGAGGACACAAATCGGGAGGAAATCAGGTTTCATTTCTCCCACGGCTCACAGAACAACTTCAGTCTTGCTTTCAGTTTTCCATTAGCCAGAGGCTCTGTGCTTTGAGCAGAACTTCATGCAACAAAATAACCTGGTCTCTCGGGGGTCTCCAGTGCAAAATCCTGCTTTACCAGCGGAGGACAGAGGAGCACACGCCTGAGAGCTGTAGGGAGGGAAACAAGGTGATGCACTGAAGGGGGAACAGACGGTATAGCGGAGAGGCAAACCTTCTCTGTTTTATGAGCAGGGGCAGAAAAGAAGATGCTTAAAAGAAAGGGAAATGGAGGCTATTTATAATGGGCTGTAGCAGTGCCTGAGGGGAAGCATCCTGCAGCAGTAAGCATCCCAGTCCTTCCTCCTACATCTTCACCAACAAGATTACCAGTAACAGATGTTACTTGGCAGGTATCCCTAGCCATGCTCCCTCTCTCAACACGTCCCACAAGGACTTTTTTAGGGTCATAAAGCAGACAAATTACAAAACAGTAATTTCAGTGAGATGCAGATAATCGTGTGGCTCAATTGCACTTAATTGTCTTTTCAGGGGCATTCCTGATCCCATACTTCATCGCTCTTCTCTTTGAAGGAATCCCACTGTTGCATCTCGAACTGGCCCTAGGACAGTGCCTGAGGAAAGGCAGCATCGGTGCCTGGAACACCATCTCGCCTTACCTCGGAGGAGTCGGTACGTCTCTCGGGGTCCCAGCTCAAGGAACCGCAGCTGAGCTCCAACCCAGCACTCACTTCCTACAGACCTGTGCCTGATGCTCGTTAGGTCATCGCTCCCATTACCCCAGGCACACAGGGGCCTTAAATGCAAACCTCATAACCTTTGCTGTGGGAAGCATAATGATCATGAGCTCTGCTAGCCAGGACTGCCCCATTCCTACCGTATCTTGGAGCTTACACAAGAGCTGCCTGCCCACAGTGCTTCTCGCTCCTCCCTCAGAGCCCCTCCAGGAGTCAGTCTTCTCCTTCCAGGGACAGATGGACTGGAGGGGGGACAGAAAGATACAAAGTCAGGAATGGGAGCCTGGCACCTCCTAAATATCCTAAAGCACCTGGGAAAGTTTCCCTTCAGGAGAGGGGGGCACAGTGGGGCTTGCTAAAGGGAGATTATTAATGTGGCTGAGCATGAGGGACAATCCACAGAGCAGTGTGCATCAGACCGGTGTGCAGTCCTGTACCAGCAATTTCTTTTTATCTATTTAATTTAATATACACTGAAAAAACATATCTTGTGTCCTGTGCGCATTGTTAGGCTGCAAAAAGTGAATGGGAGCAGCCACTGTTAGAGCACTGAACCATCGGCTTTACTGGTTTTGAGATAGCACCCTCCTGCCTGCAGGGGCAAGGAGAAACCCTTGGATGCTCCAGCCAGCACTGCTGGATCGTGCCCTGCTTTAAGCAGGTGCTTGAAAATGGGATTGTCAGCAACAGCCATGCCTGTGGGCATGTGTGAGAGGAGAAGGGGTGGGTAAGAGGAGTTATCTAAGGGTCAGAGGGCAACCAGGAAGAAATACCAAGCAGCAGGGTGGTGCCTCCAGCTAAACCCATCTCCTACAATTAAGCATGTCCATCCTCCCTTTGCAAAAATGCAAGCAAGCAGAAACCGTGGTGTTGCTATTCTTCCTTCCTTATTGTAGGAGCAAACCAGTTACTGGTTTAGGGCATATGTGCATGATTTGGGACAAAAGAGTGCCCTCATGCAGCTATAGCATACTGTGAAACTTCAGTCTCTGGTCTCTGCTATTAAAGTTGTCCCGTGTTGTAGAAAACAATGTATTATATACTAGAGCAAAGATTCAACCCTAATCTTCTATGTAAGTAGGGAGTGTCAGCCTTCTTGGAGCAGGGCTGGGGAACTGTGCACTAGTGTTTGGCTACTGAGGACACAAATGCCCATCTTTCATGTGAAAATCTTGGGGGAGAAACAGAAAATCTTGAAAAATTAGGAAACGTGAGCTGCTAAGAGCAAGTGCTGTGACTGATAGTTTTTTCCAAAGCTTTTCTAAGCTGAGATCTTGTGCTTTCTGCAGGGGTTGGTTCGTGGATGGTGTCGGTTCTGGTGAGCTTATACTACAACACCGTTTTAACCTGGGTGATGTGGTATTTCATAAACTCCTTCCAAGAACCTCTTCCTTGGAGCGTTTGTCCTCTAAATGAAAACAGAACAGGTAACTACCACTTCGAGCGTCACTGCTAGCAAAAGGAGGATCACAAACATCAGAGTCTGGGGGCTACCAAGGGGAAAAGGGAAGTCTTGTTTATTTTTTATGCTTGTGCTATGATACAAATACCAGCCTGAAAGAGTGTCCTCTGCTTTCTGACTATGGAGAAACAGTCCTTTATCAAGACACATGTGTCTGTTATCATAAACTACATATCAAGACACATGAGATAGTGAGCATAATTAAGAACCAAATTTACGACTACAGCTTTCAGTAACTGCTTTAAATGAGACCTTCGAGTTTTCATTAGGTGGTGATGCATTGGCTATGACTCGTAACAAGCTCTTACAGGAACCTTTCAGCTCATTTGCCATGATGTGCTGAGAAAGATCAGCTGAGTTGCCAGAGCAGGAAACACAACCCTACTGGAGAACTTTAGTTTCTGCCTGTAGATTGCTGAGACTACTTTTACACATCTGACAAGACAGCTTCCTAGAGCAGCTAACCAAGAAACCCCTGAGAAGAGAAGCCACACTTGATTTGGCCCCGAGTTGTGCACAAGACCTGGTTTGCTTTCCTCTCGAAAAGCTACGAGAGTGATGATAGCCTACTCAAATTCATCATCCTCGCAGGAACATCAAAAGCCAGGAAGTCCATGACCCCTTTCAAAATGAGAAATGAAATAACAATGTTTAAAAAAAAAGAAAAAGGAGCAACTAAATAAGCAAAACAGTTTTGAGGTAGCAGAGAAACTACTTAAAGAGGGAATCTTTGAAGCTCAGACCAAATTCACAGTACCCATTACAAAACCTTTAGTAAGACCAAAGACAGACAGTGTACCTAAGCAGGATAAGGAAGACTGCTCGCAGTTCTTTAAAATTATTTTTCAGCTTTCTTTTTTGTTCAGAGCTTGAGAGACGACAAGTTCCAGGGCAGAGCAAGAAACAATCTGAGTAAGAGGCTAAGAACAAAGACAAAACATAGCAGAAGTCAACTTTCTTTTGGAGACCTTAGGACTATTCTAGAGTAGGAAGACAATCAGATATCCCCCATCTTTGTTACAGAAGTAGAGAAAATTATTTGGGCCTTAAGAAATAGGATTCTTTCATTTCTCAGGATACAGATGTCCCAACTAGTGAGCTAAACAAATGTTTTCCAAACCTGCTTTGGAGATCAACTTTTTAATCAACTAGTTTGGTATACAAAAACCTGCAATTTTAGTTAAGCATCTTTTAGAAAATATTGAAAAAGTCCTTTAAGGATGGATTTTTCAATACCAGTGCCAAGATGGGAAGAACCTGCACTTCTCCATCACGATTGCAATGCTCTCTCCAGGGAGCTGCTTCCTAAGTGAGTCAAGTAACATCTGTTCCCATCCACCAGGCTTGGCTGAACATAGACAAAAATGGCATTATTTCAGGCTCACGTACTTAAGCTGGGACTAAAAGGACAAGAGCAGCAAAGCTTTTCACTACACAGCTCGTTACTCATACACCCTGCTACAACCCACAGACTTTCATTCAACAGCCAGAGACTGTGTATTCAAAGGGAACTGGGGTTGCGCTGGTCAGTGTGTGTCCGGGTGCATGTCTGATTCTTTTAATTCAGAGCTGAGGAAAGGACACCAGCAAGTCTGAGTACACGAGCATCCTCATACACTGAAAAAGGATCACCAGCTTCAGGTGTAATGACATTTCAGTGGTAACCACACTTTCAAGTGTAAATTTGTAACTGGAAAGTCACTTGGCTAAATCAGTACATCACATATCTGCAAGTTACTTCATTCTCCACCTTGCAATCTCACCAGAGCAAGTTTTGTTTGAAAAGTTTCATAAAGCCACAATGACCACAATCATGATTACTCCTCGCCATCAGCCTTTTGCCAGCTAGGCCAGCTTTCCCAGGATTTAGTCCAGAGCTGAGGTCAAGATTTTGCCACTACTTATTCAGGTCACTTTTGCTTTTCAAAGGTAGGCGCCCTAACTCTTTGTCTGCTAGAATTTCTGTAGTATTTCAAGACTTACAAACCAGGAATCTCCTCCGCTGTCTCCGCTGGGATTTGCTGCACCTGTTCAATTAAAAATGTATTATTTGTAATTATTTCTAATGTAAACTGCATTTTCCAGTCAATTTTTACTACTTGGTAGTCCTGTTCTGGCTCTATTTTACAGAATAATAAGAGCAAAATATTGATTTACCAATATTACCTTTTTAACATTAGAAATAACAATTTTATTATGTCTTTTGTCAGGGTTTCTTTTGCTCTCTTAAAAGATCTTCCTGTTCTCTTTAACCCGGCTAGGGCTGATGGCTCTGCACCCCAGGGTCAGGTGGCAGGGGGTCCTCTCCTGCCGCTGGGGCACCACTCCACAAACCTCTCCCAGAGCTGGGCTCCTCGATCAGCCCTTTCTCCCGAACCACAGCAGAAGGACCCGCAGCCGCCATCTCTTCCAGAGGCTGGAGGGCTGCGAGGCAAAGATGGAAGAGCAACACACTTCACTTCCTCCCTTTAGTTGAAAATACTTGAATTAACATAGAATCATAGAATCATAGAATAGTTTGGGTTGGAAGGGACCTCTAAAGGTCATCTAGTCCAACCCCCCTGCAATAAGCAGGGACATCCTCGGCTAGATCAGGTTGCTCAGAGCCCCGTCCAACCTGACCTGGAATGTGTCCAGGGATGGGGCATCCACCACCTCTCTGGGCAACATCTCCTGCATAACAAGAGACTCCCTAAAAGAAAAGGAATTTATCAAGGGCAAAAAGTGAACCAAATTCGATTCACTGCCAAGATCACAGAGCTGGCCACTCGGGAGCACCACAGCGTGTTTCCCCACTGCAGCCATGGGGCAAGGAACTCTCAGGATCCCTGAGCTCTGCTTAGTGGCTTAATTGCCACGTTGTTGATTCGTTTGTTTTCAGAGTTTTGTTGTGAAAGGTGGCTGTTTCAGAAGCAAGTGAAAGGTCACAAGAAAAGGGAGAAATGGTCCCGTTTGAGAGCTTGATTGAACAGGCTGGCATTTCATACAACAGGAAAAAATTCAAAATGGAGAGAGGAGTTGTTTCTTGTACCCTCAGGATTATCTTCCTAAAATACATCATCATGCCCAGCTCTGGAGTCTACACAGGAGAATAAGGGAGGTTTCCTGTAGCCACTTAGTCATTCAGCCACCCCAAACTTACTACCAGTAAACGCAGCATCAGGATGTTGCTGAAATGCAGCATTTTATCATTCTCCTGCCCGCAGACATGCTCTTTCCCTTTGTAGAGTCGTGACAGGATGACTGACTTACCCTTCTGTGCAAGCAGAATGAGCCGTCCTTTCTCCAGCCTGGGCTATCAGCCGTTCATGGCAGGAGAGCGTCAAACTGCCCTGCGTGAGCTATTCCGCTCAGTGCACTAGGTAATCCGAGCAGGAGCCGATAGCTAAAGCTAATGGGACTTGAAATGAGGGCAGGAAGGGAAAAAAAGTTATGCTAAACCTGAGTGGAAATGCACGGGGCTGCCTCGTGCTCTCAGAACACACCTGATTCTGGCTAGGAGCAAAGGCAGGAGCTGCAGCACCCAGGGAACTTGGGTTTCCAGCTAAAGACAGCAGGTCAGCGGGTCTCCTGAAGATCCTCTGTCAACCTCCTCTTCAGGCATTTAGGTTGCACGTAGGCAGAGGGGTGAGCAAGGGTCGTGGTGTACATCGTGTTCCTGGTTCCCTCTTCTCCAGGCACAAAGCCTGGCTGGGGAGTGCCCGCTCCCCCGGGCGCAGGTGCCCGAGGTTCCTGCTCACAGAAGTCCTGGAAATGTGAACCAAAGAGGCTGATGCCTGGGTCTTGCCCCACTACAGGGCCATGACATAGCCAGGGGATCCTGGGCTTAGATGTATCCTCAGGTGCCTGAATCTTGTTATTGTTCCACCAACTTGTAGACAGAGCTAAAAAATTTCATAGTCTCCACCGCAATTACAGTTTAGATTTCACCTTGCACTAAGTATGACACCTTTTCTATTTAGAAAGTTATTGTCTGTAGAAATGCTGGTGATGTTCTGGTGAAGGTCTCATGTAAGTCTCGCAGTCTCAACCTGCCATGACAGAATTTGTCTTGCTGCACATTACAGACAGTGCAGAAAGGTCAGTTCAGCCCATCTCTGTATTTGATTTGGCAGCCCACAAGAGACCGTCCTGCCACTCTCTGTTAGTATAAAGTATTGCTTCCTAACTGTACAGTGAGTGGGAAAAATATTACCAATTTTAAAATTTATTCTTATGCTTGCCACATTTTTTTCCAGGGCTCAACGAAGAATGTTATGAAAGTACCGCAGTAAATTATTTTTGGTACAGGAAAACTTTGAACATAACACCCGATGTCACCGAGAGTGGCACATTACAGTGGTGGCTCATTTTGTGCTTAGCAGCTTGCTGGGCAATTGTCTATCTCTGCACCATCCGAGGAATTGAAACCACAGGAAAGGTACGGAAAGGATAGAGAAGTGCATTATCCCACACTTTGGATCTCGCTCTCCAGATACTGAGTTTCACCACCAAGGAAAGCCTTCCCCATTTACTACACTAGCACCATTTCAGTGTGCTCCTTGTCCAGCGAAGCGGTAACAGCGGTACAGGTGGCTCAAAATGACACTTCTCTCCTTTTCCATTGCAAACGCGCCCGCCCTACCAGTCTCCTCCCCCCCCAGTTTTAAAAGCTATACTTTGTTAGAAGTATATTCTGCAAAAGTGCATTCTGCTTCTTTTAAAGATGGCAATGTTCATCTGTAGCTCTTTTATCTAATATTGTTAGGATTGTGTGTTGCAATAACTTAAATAGGATTTATCGATGTTGTTATCAGTAACTGTTTGTCCGTCTGCTTACTTTCTTACTTTAGGCAATTTATGTAACAGCAATATTTCCTTACCTGGTCCTAACTATATTCCTTATTCACGGACTCACTCTACCAGGAGCCACTGACGGGCTGGCTTACCTCTTCACCCCTAATGTAAGTATTGCTGCTACAGTCAGAAATATTATTTTTCCTTTTGCTCCCCCTCAGATCTTATACTGTATATTCATTTTCCAGCAACTCTTGATCTAGCTCCCTATCCAAGAGCTCAGCTAAGCTTTTTTTTTCTGAGATGAAGCGATTTAGTATTTTAATATACTTTAGCAAGAAAAGAAGCAGCAAAGTATTTAACAGTTCAGTAATAAGCATATCAGAAAATATTGGAAAATTGAGTATAAATATGTTATGGGTGCCTCGGTCTTGAATGTGTAAGTGAAACTGATGTACTTCACGAACAGAATCATCTCTCTTTTACACATGATAAAGATGGGATTTCCCTGCCAACGCTAGAGAATTTACACAACTTTAATCTTTTAGGAATTCACAAGGAAAACGACTGAGAAATTACACTGCAAAGTGATTTTTTTTTAAGGTTGAAAGTAATTTTCTCCTACCCCTGTTTCTCCATAGCTGAAGTTCCCCCCCCCCCCCCGCCCCTCCGCAGCTGTCCCTAAAAGACAGAACTGCTGGAGAATAACCCTTTCCCACGTTTTCTCATCTTCTCAAAGGGACAGGAGTCCCAGATCCCTCCATATGCTGGCCATTTCAGAAGGACCTCTTTACACTGGCCTTAGCGGCCTTCCCAAACGCAAAGTCAAATTGTCTCACTAAGTGGTTGCTGTCAACCGTAGGCTCCTCACAGCTCTGCCTTCGTGCTAAAAAGCTCCATAAAGCGGTGAGTGTAGAGGAGGAAAAGCAGCACCCACTGACAGATGGTCTTGGAGCATCCTCTGCCTCCACAGCCACAGCAGTGCTTCCCACCACAGGAGCGCTGGGTATTTCCTTTTCCCTTCCTACAGCAGGAACACAGGCATTAAGGAAAACATAAGCCAAGAAGCCCGGAGATACGCTACATGCCAGCCTGGAAAGGGACAACAGCGAGAGAAAGCTCAGATGAGAGACCTCTTTTATCCCTCCCCCTGCAAGCCCAGTGGCACGGGCACCCATCTGAACGCTGTCAGAGCTCAAAAAGGACAACCTTGCTCTTTACAGGGGATCAGGATGTGCACTTGCATTTTTGTAGGGCCCAGACAGGACAATAAATGCTTGGTGCAATGTCTTAATGAAGAAAGCAAATTAGACAACACAACCAGAACAGGGCTTGGCCTGTTGTCATTTGGTCTCAGCCCGGCTGTCAGGTTTCTCTGGAAGAGCTCAGGCATCTTTGGGATTTATGATCATTGCACAGTGAACTTAATGCAAAAAATAGATTTGTGTGTATATTCACAAAGCCTGGAGGTATTGCAGTGCTGAGGGGGAGCGGATCATCATAAAAGAAGAGCCGGATGGTTTTGTAGACTGGCGCCAGGAGTCAGAATGAAAATCCAGCTGCAACCAACCTGCAGTTAATGATTAGTCAGTTTGAAGAAGCAGATCCTGGGGACATCCTTGAAGAGTCATCTGAAGAGGGTTTTGGTGATGAAACTACGTTCTTATCTACAAACATGGAAAAGCTGATGCAACAGCCTGGTAAGTGATATCTGCTATGGGTGTTGCTATTGCACAGAAAGTTACAGCGTAAGAAAGACAGACGGCTTTGTTAAACTAACATACCAACTGCTATGGAGGATTTTAGCACTTCAAGGACTTCAGTAAGCATACAACCGCAACATTTCCTTTCTTTCTTCTTCTCCTTAGCCCACAACTGCAGTACCAGTATTGCCTTTTCTGTTAGCCTGTTTAATGAGGAACTATTCCCACCACTGCCGTCAGCAAATACATGCGTTTTTCTTGTTACACTTCTCCACGGGAGATGTCCCAAACTGAGTTGTACAGGGGGGTTGTTGGTTTGTGGGGGTTTTTTGGCAAAGATTTACCTAGCCCACCCAGACCACATTAGCTTACAAAACTGTAAAGCGTATTTCTTAGATGTGTGCTGTTTTCTGCTTCTTTTCCTGTCTTTTTGCACAAAGCTTGTAAAGTTTTAGCAAAATAAAGTAAAAGTTAGCTCACCTACTGCCTGTTTCAGCTTGCTTAAAAAAAAAAAAAAAAAAAAAAAAATCAACCTTCTTGACATTCTCCACTCATTGGAGGCAAACTTTTCCAACTTTTTTCCAACTTTGCAGTGCAGCGGAAGTTGTAGCTTCTCTGTAATAGCTGCCACATCCACTCTGGTAACTGTTACACCTCACCATTGTTTTTGAAAATCTGTGAAAGAAAGTAATACCTCATGCTAAAAGTCACATCTTACCCAGTTTCAACATCATAATCACCCAACTGAATTTTTTTTTTCCCAAACGACCATTGTTTGAGTTTCTTCACTTTCCAAGTTTGTATTTTAGTTCTCATTAATAAATATCACAAATAATAACTGCATGCATATGGATTTTAAATATGGCAGGCTCTGGGTTTATTTTCATGCAGAAGTACATAGTCAGCTTTTTGCCATCTGACACATTTTCACACCTTAAATTCTAGAACAAATAATGAATACTTCTTTTCATTGACTTTCAGACGTGAAGAAGTCTGACAATTTACTCACCCTCTCTAAATCCTTGGCTACCTGGAATGTGAAGCTGCCAAGAAAACAAAAAGATACTGAAGTTACGCTCACAGGCACTTGAGGGGAAAGCAGAAGTTGTACAAAGATGAAGCAACACAGGAGCTGGAACAGAGACTTTTGGAAAGGTTCTTGGGAAAAAAAATAATCAGAGGCAGCAGAAAAGGGATCCCATCAAACATCGGCAATGGTCTGTACACAGTTCAGCTTCTGTGGACATCTGTGTTGGCTCAGGAGCACAAATGCCTCCTTCTCCAGTCTCTTCCACATCTGAAAGAGCTTCAGAGACTGTAAATATTTGGGGCTTCTCTGGCAATGAACAATTCCAGGAACTTGGCTGGGCAACTGACGCCTGCGCCCAGAGCTCTGCAGCTATTTAACGAGCAGTGAGAATAGCCAAGAAAAAGAAAAAGGCAGCACAGGCACCAGATCCTCCATCACAGAGGCAACCTGTAATTTTTTCCTCTATTTTGCAGTTTAGTTTTACACCTGATATATTACTGTGAATGGACACTTAAAACCCCTTTCAAGGTACCTGGTCTGTCCATATTGTTTCTGGTACTAAGGAGAACAAAAGCATTACCTTAATGAACTGCTGTCTTTAAGTGCAGTATGACTTGTTGGCCACTTGCTTATGAGAAAAGCAATAGCTGCTTTTACACCAAAATGACACATCACAGGGATCCTAGTATTTTTTAGTTCTGTTTTAACAAAGTTTCTGTCTGTGTTTCATGTGTTCATCAAGTATCCAAACATCTCACCGCCCCGGGGGGAGCAATTATGCTTCCTTTCCTCATTACTCCCATGTTCATTCATTAACATTCTGGTTGTATATCTTCATCCGCATGTTTCTAGCTTCAGCACATTTTTTCTTCTGAAGACATGCCTATGAAATCTGTACACCATATTACTGAAAATATAAAATAACATTTAGATTCATAATTATTTGCTTAAGACCAGATAATGACATTGCCACGGCGTGCTTGCCTGTCCACTATTTCTTCAAGTTTGGGGGTTGATTAGTGTCTTTTAGAGTCAATAAATGCATTGCATCTAGCACCAAATTAAACTACCTCCAGACTCATTTGCCGAAGTCCCCAGTCAGAAAGCCAGACTTGTACCAGTCACATCTATCAGCACCGACAATTCACTTGGCAGCACTTAATGAAACTGTGGAGGCCACGTAGCAATGCGAATGCCGAGTTTCTGCACAGCAATAGCAATCTAGTTCTGCACCTGCACAAGGTCCTACCAGTGAGCAGTCTGGCATTGGAGGGTTTGGTTATGATCTTTCCAAATAAACCTGTAGAAAGTTTGCCTAAGCTGAAGCATTTCAGCCAGTAACGGTTACACATATCTGTTTGCTATGCTATGTTGTACAAAAAGCTGTACCAGTTCTGCTGTGGTCAAAGCACTGGCATACTTGTGGAGAAAGCATCTGCAGTAATGGCATTCACCGCATCCATCCCCACCGAGGTGAACCCATTATTCTCGCTCTTCAAGCTCAGGCCAGCTTCAGAGAAACCCAAAATGCTATTAAGGGTCTTTTGGCATACTTACCTCTCATTCCTACAAACGCTCCTAGCAGGATCATCCCTACAAATGTTCCTAGCCATGTACTAGGATCAATAGCACAGGCACATAGACACAACACAGAAAAAACACAATTCGCCCTGCGTGACTAGGATGCAGATTTGACTCAGATTGATGTAAAACAAAGTGAAATACCCTACAGCCCCGGTATTACTTTTGGGCCAGCTGGTTTTTAAAACGCTCATTCTTAACTAATACTGATTTCTATTTCCCCTACTTGATAACGGATCGGAAAGTAATTCACCTGGTGGGGTATGACTGTAATATGCCACTTCTTAGTTTCCTGCAGAAACTCATACTTATTGAGCACATTTATATTTTGCCCATTACTTATGTTTTATCTTTTTCTTTTAGACTGATTTTAATGGTAAGATTCCTTCTTAGTACAGCTATTTAAAATTGCATATTATTCTCTGTAATCCAACAACCACTGACTTTTTAATTTAGCTTCCTCTATCGCATGACCCTTAGATCAAAATTCAAATTTCACTCTGTCAGTTTCTCCTTTTTCCTTATTTTTCCTATGTTGCCCTTTTATCTGTTATTGCTGTTTTCACAGTACTTTGAATCTAAGATGCTCTTTTTAATGAATCATAGCATCATAGAATAGTTTGGTTGGAAGGGATCTCCAAAGGTCATCTAGTCCAACCCCCCTGCCGTGGGCAGGGACATCTTCAACTAGATCAGGTTGCTCAGAGCCCCGTCCAGCCTGACCTGGAATGTTTCCAGGGATGGGGCATCCACCACCTCTCTGGGCAACCTGTGCCAGTGCTTCACCACCCTCAGCGTAAAAAATTTCTTCCTTATATCTAGTCTAAATCTACCCTCTTTAGTTTAAAGCCATTCCCCCTTGTCCTGTCGCAACAGACCCTGCTAAAAAGTTTGCCACCATCTTTTTTATAAGCCCCCTTTAAGTACTGATAGGCTGCAAGAAGGTCTCCCCGAAGCCTTCTCTTCTCCAGGCTGAACAACCCCAACTCTCTCAGCCTTTCTTCACAGGAGAGGTGTTCCATCCCCCTGAGCATTTTCATGGCCCTCCTCTGGACCCGCTCCAACAGGTCCATGTCTTTCTTATGCTGAGGGCTCCAGAGCTGGACGCAGGACTCCAGCTGGGGTCTCCCCAGAGCAGAGTAGAGGGGCAGAATCCCCTCCCTCGCCCTGCTGGCCACGCTTCTTTGGATGCAGCCCAGGATACGGTTGGCCTTCTGGGCTGCGAGCGCACATTGCTGGCTCATGTCCAGCTTTTCATCCACCAGTACCCCCAAGTCCTTCTCGGCAGGGCTGCTCTCAAAATGCTCTTCTTGCCTGCTTGGGCTTTTAGTCTTTTTTTTTTTTTTTTTTTTTTTTTTTTAAGTGAATTGGGAAAGCTATGGAATCACTTTGTGTCTTAAAACAATGAAGGTTTAGTATTTGTTTATACAGTTTTAGGACGATAATATTCTTAAACTGTAAGTTACCCAGTATGTGGATTAACAAAAATAAATAAACTGAGGAAAAATGTAATGTACTGTCCCTATTGTGTGCCTAATGCCTATCATTTAGAAACACATTTTTATCATCAGACAGAAGAGGTGTACAATGAAACAGATTCTATAATTACTACATACATTTAAATAGACCAAATTATGTCTTCAGAAACACCTGCTTTACTGACATGTTTTGTACTAATTTCCATTTTCAGTGTATTTAGATGGCAACACAACTCACAATTTCAAAAGTGAAATAAGAGATGAGCTATGAGAACTGGGAGAGAAAAAGAAACTTTAATTTAAGCCTAATACCTGCATTTATTTCAATTATTTCAGCTGAACACTTTGAAAAATCCCCGTGTATGGCTTGATGCAGCTACCCAGATTTTCTTCTCTCTCTCTTTGGCTTTTGGAGGTCTTATTGCATTCTCAAGCTACAATCCACAAAAGTAAGTAGAACTACAACCTTTATAAATTGGCTAAATTCTTGCTGCATTTTGTGCAATTTTCTAAAATTTTCAAAACTCTTTCCTTAGGATATTTATAAAGGATCTTAATTTTTCTAAAGGATCTTAACAGCTGCTGTCTTTCTAAAAGGCCAAATAGATGTTCTAACAGGAAGGGGGGAAAAAAAAATCTAAAAAAATAAAATGTCTCCCAAAATACCTGAGAGAATCACAGATAAAATACTGCCTTTTTTTAGTCGCTTCACTTGTTTGAATGCTATTTCTAGAAATGACTGCGAAAAGGATGCTGTGACAGTAGCAATTGTGAACAGCGTGACATCCCTCTACGCTTCCATCCCAGTCTTTTCTGTTTTGGGGTTTAAAGCAACCACAGGCTACTGGGACTGCTTGGACAGGTGAGAAACTTGCGTTTCCAGTATTATACTGTGGTTTCAATGCCTAAATAGATAATGCGTTACTTGAAAAACATGCATTTAGAGAATTTATTTTCACTAAAAAGGAAAAGCATCTGTATGGAGCAGTCTAATATAAAAATAGAAAGTATTATGGCACTGAGGCAAGAATGATCAGGGGTAGCGTTTGTAAGAAGCAAGACAAATTATAAAACAACCCACTGCAAGTAGTGCATCAAGGACCACATCTCAATCTCAGACTAGCATTAGAAGTAGTTAAAAAACCAACACCTTTTCCTATTCCACCAGATTCACCAAGTTATTAAACAGAAGTGGTGGAAATGGTCTGGAGAGCTGATAAAATAAAAATAGAAATGTTTTAGAGACTGCATCTGCATAAAGTACTCAGAGTTTGTATCTGAAAAAGAAGACATTAAATAGTCTGAATATTTTCTCCTAACTATTTCGTATGTAAGTCCTCATTTAATGTTTTCCTTTATATTGTAAATAACAGCACAGAAAGTAAACACAACTTTCTTTGACATCTGAATACATGGCTTAGCATTTCCAGCCACATCATCTGCAAACATTTAAACTAACGATACCTTGGCTTCTCTGGCAGGAACATTATCAGCATCATCAATGAATTTGATCTTCCGGAAGAAAGCATCATGCGACAGAACTATACAGCCTGGATTAGTTTCCTAAACTCATCGTATCCAGAAAGAATTGCTGGACTCAAACTGAAAAGCTGTGACCTTCAAGAATTTCTTGATCAGGTACCATAATTGCTTTCAACAAAGTAACCCTTAAACAAAATATGTAGAAGGACCGGTATCTTCCTTTTTCTTATAAGTACTTGTACTTTACTCTACTTGTAATAAATATATTATACTTAAACATGAAACAAAACAATTTTTCAAAATTTGAAATAACAACACTGCTGTAGGGCAGTCGGAACTCAAAGCTGTCTGGTACAGCGTGCAAAATGACACATTGTTATCACAAAACTAATCTTCAAAGGTGCTCCTACCTGGAGCCTACCATGGACACTAGATTCAGTCCTACTTTGGTTTACAGGAATAAGCACAACAGAGGAAACACATCTAGCTGAAAGATTATAGAAAAAGGATGCTGAATGGGAGTTTCCTAAATCCATATTTAGGAAAGTATCAAAAAATCTATTAAAATATTCTCTGTTTGCCTTACATCACATATATGACCACCAGGAAGGTATCTTATCGCTGTCTTCTCTTTTATCTTCCTTTCCCCATCTTTCTATTCCCTCTTGTCCTCTCCCTTTTATTTTTCCTCCTCTCTGCACAGGATCTCACCAATATTTTTATTTTTTTTTCCTCCAACCCCCCTCCTCCCCACCAAAATACATCATGATCCTCTCCCCTTCCTTCTTTTCCAACCCTCCTAAAACATTTCCCCTATCACTAAACACAGATGTTTCTTCTCTGTTTACTTCTCCAACCTCATTCCACTTGCTGCAGTGATCCCACCCAGTCCTATAACTCTCATTTACTGCTCGCCCATTTGTACTCCCTTGTTACAAGTCCTTACCACCTAATGAGAAAAGAATAGGGCCATGGTTGGAGGAGGGAATAAGAAAGAAAGGAGCCTGAGAAAAAAATAAAATCTTAGGACCAAAGGGTGGACACATTTGCTAGAGACAGAGTGTGCTAACGCACGATAGCCTTAACGCACAATGATGGTGAAATAGGCTATTTTACTCACATGATGGAGAAGTCCACAGACATTCCAGCCCTGACACGAGTCACTTTCTGTTTTGTCTGGCTTCCTCTGATGGCACCCATTTCTGATTTATGGTTTGACGCATTTTACTTCCAAATTAGAGCAACATTAGCATTCTTCAATGCTTAGATTTATATATCCTTGTCCTTGGGAGACTGAATTCAAAGAAATTTGGCTGAAATTGGGGTTTTCCCTATTAGCCTTTTCTGCCCTGGTAATTATGGGGTATTTTGTGATCAACAATTCACCAACTCTCTTGCTGCTAGAATGGGTATCATATCCTTATTTACATCTTTTTCTTTCCAGCAGCTATTACATCATAGATTTTTTTAAAAACATATTTAAGATGGTATTAGCAAAACAATTGCTATTTCATTTACAACTCTCAGATCTGCTTTACTCTGGACCCATCTATCCGTGCAAGCTAAAATTCTGCTCTATGATTGTCTACACATCTCTTATAGACCATTTAAAATTAAAATCCCCACAAACACTCCCCACATCCATTTTCTCAACTGCTGGCTGCCACAGGCTGACCAGCACCCTTGTCTCCAGGAAAGGACAGAAGCGCGTTGTAATTCTATATGCATGAGAAACTACATTTACGCCATTGTAATGCATATTTTTATCTGTTTGTGAATTCTGCAGAGTGTATCGGGAACTGGCTTGGCTTTCATCATTTTCACTCAAGCCATCATTCTAATGCCAGGCTCCCAGGCCTGGGCCATCCTGTTTTTCATAATGTTGTTCAGCTTGGGCCTTTCTTCTATGTTTGGGAACATCGAGGGAGTGTTCACTCCTCTTCTAGAGCTTCCAATTATATCTAAATCAATACCCAAAGAGCTATTATCTGGTAAGGTATTTGCTTTGCTTTGTTCAAAGAAGGTGGCATCTTCATAGAGGTGCAAACTATCAACTGCTTAATAAACATCATAGAGGGATTAAGAATTTATAATATTCATTTAGCTATCTCAAGGGCAGTGGATTGTGTTTGCAGAAGATAAGCACACAGATGAGGTAGCATTTATGGCAGAAGCTGTCAGATGACAGTATTACATTGCCCTTGCCATTTTTCTTCTTAGCTTGCAAGAGCTGTTTCAGTCTGAGAAAGCCTGTTAAATTGCTATTCCTGCAGTCAAGTTCACTCTGAGCTGTTGCAGACATCAGGAGGAGCCTTGTCTTCACTTAAGCCTTTAGCACCTAAACAAGTCACTTTAAGGCAACCAGTGACATCAGCTGGCCTGCCATAACCACCTGCGCATGAACTTACCACGTTGGCACAACTGTAAGACAGGTCACTCACACCCCTATTTCGTTCAGGTTTATGCCGCTACAGATTATTTCACATTTACTGTGAACACGCCAGAGTAGAAAATTACCACTTGGAAACTGAGGAATGAGTGTGTGCAATCCTGTTCTTGCACCAAAACTGGAATCTTTTCAACCAGAGACAGTTACTGATCCTAACCTGCTCTTCAAGAACCAGACTCGGTGAGAGTCTGAGAGATCCTACTGTGAAATTGGTCTAGAAAAATTTCTGGCAGTTTGAAGTAATAGATTAACACTCCTGCAATGTGCCCTTTTAAATTCTTATGGGGAATATTGCTGTCATGCCTTTTTTAGAGTCTTCCTGTAGCATCTAAATTATATCCTTCTCATTTTACAACTTTTTATGTAGAAACAAATTTATTTACAACTTGACAAGGTAACCATATTATTTTGAAATTGATTTTCCAATTGTGAGCTTTTTTTTTTTAAAGAAAAAAAAAAGTCTGCAGTCAATTTTACACAGCATTGAACCAAAGGCCATCTCAGAGTCAGAAGCGATTAGTAACACAGCACAAGGACACACAAACTGATTTGCAGCCCATGTCTGCATCCAGAAACGCTTTCCCTCCTTCCCACTTTTTCTCTCAATTACCCCAAATCCATATCGTGGCTAAAGGGGAACTGACTGTACAGAAGTGTGGTGAAACCCAAACCATACACGCCGGGACATAAGGGACATACACATTTGTAGCTCTGGGCCCTTTGAGGAAATGGGGGGCAGAAATTCAGGGAGCCCTTACACTTCTCAGGTGCCGGCTGTCTATGCTTTGAGCCTGTGACTGCGTGGAAATGAGGGCACTTGGAACCCACTACATCAGTCAAAAATTAACATAGGGCAATAGCATAGCACAGCCCAGGCTATCTGCTGGGAGTACTAACAACTGAAGGATGCTCTGAGTCACAGAGTGCAATCCTTCTGCCACAGAGTGGTGCCTCTGGCACGTGGCCAACACGCAGGGGACAACTGAGTTTGGGAAGTGATATTAGCTCCCCTAAGGAAAAAACAGCTTGTTGTAGCTCCGTAGAGGGAGAGAGAATAAAAATCACTAGAACAAGAGCAAAAATAATTCAGAACAAAAATACATTTACCAAGTTCAGTTCGGTACTCCAGTAACAAAGATACCTTTTTTCCTTCAGGTATAATATGTCTAATTTGCTTCCTCATTGCTCTGTGTTTTACGCTGGGTTCGGGGAGTTACTGGATTGACATTTTTGACAGCTATGCAGGCTCTCTGCCTCTTCTAGTCATCGCTTTCTTTGAAGTGATTGGGGTTGCGTATGTCTATAAAATCAAAAGGTACGTTGGAAACAGATGGAATTTTTTTCTCATAAGAGACAAATGCATTTTCCTCTCAATCCATGTATGTTACATACAGGTATACGATATTAACTTATTTCTGTAGCACTTACCAGTCCTGTGAATGTAGTTATCATTCTTTGCTTCAAGTCTCCTATATTTGTAAAACAGGAAGGACAATCTCTGCATAGCATTTATGGAAGGGGGGATCCTAAGTTTAAAGCTGGAAAGTCAAGAGCCATTGTAGTTCTTTGGCCAAGAGGAGTTACATCATCTTTCAAATATCCTCCTGTTACTGCCCTTTTGTTTTGTATACTCCTGTATTTTTTAATCGTTATTTTTTCCCCTCAAACTTCATAGTAAGCAACATGCAGTAACTCCCCCATGTCAAAAGGCTCAACCTGCGTGCTAAGAATTTCTGCAGTCACAGACACTAATTAAATTCACTCTTTAGTTTAAAAGCTTTCCTACATCTTTTGTAATTGTAAATGCCAGAAACCTTAGCTCATTTTGATTTAGAATAAACCTGCCTTCCCTACTCAGGGCCCTTCCAGTCCAGAAATTTCCCCAATTCTCAGTAAAGATTAATCTTTTCCCCTCTATAATTTACTCAGTTACATGTTGGGACTTAACCTTTCCAATTCTTACTCTGGCACTGGGATCATGAAGGTCCTGATTTTTTGTGGAACAGTTTGTATACTGTATAGGTAATGAACTCACCTTTGGCCAGTGCTGTTGCATATCAAGGTGTTTCAGTATCATCCCAACTTAAGTCTTACCATAGGCTATGATTTTAAAAATAAGAAACTGAAGAAAAAAAATCTTCCTCAATTACAGCTGAAGTCCCTGCATTAAATTTTTTAGATCCACTGTTAAGATCCTTGGAGCATTTCCCATGTTAAATGGTGATAACTCCCAGGCTATATCATCATAAACAATTTCACACATGCCTCTTGCTGCACATACAGATAGCCTCAATCTTCCATGATGCAGAAGTAGCAATAAAATCTGGTTTCACACGCTACAACAGACTCTGGATTCCACAGCGCCTGTATTTTCTCTGTTGTGCTAGTATACATACACTTTTTCCTCTTTGTTACTATGGGATACGAGCACGGTCAAATCACTTTTTCCTAGTTCTCAAGAGAATTTCTAATATCTTCAGTTAGATTAACAGAATTGAAGGCAAAGCTGGTGTTTGAATACACACACACGAAAATCACAATTCCTATTCCAGATTACAAAACTCCTTCCAACTTGACAGATACAGGTTATCATGTAACTATCAAACCCCGAACCATACACCTACTGCCCATTCAACGTACAAAACTGTAAGTGGTATATGTAAAAGATCAGCTCCACGTCCAAACGACTGCCACTACTGACTGCAGAGGAAGCTGGCTCAGGTCGCAATAATTTTGTCCCTGACCTGATTTGATTCACTTGGTGCTGGTTAATTCAGACTTCTTAATAACAAGCTATGTTTGTTCCCTTGGCGATTTTGTCTTTTTTCAATGTTTGAATAGTTCTACAGAACTGCTGTAATATTTTCATCACTTATTTGTGCTTAGAAACCTTAGACTAGGTGCTCAGGTAATGTAAACTGACAATGTAAACTGATCATTCATCCCTGGTAGGGATCAATAAAGACCTACTTTATTGATATTATTATTTACTTAAGTCTACAGTAAGTTATTAAAGAAGGGTATGGAATAGAAAAGATTAGGGAGCTGTACCATGTGTTTAAAACTTATAGAAAAATATGAAAAAGTGAAACTGTTACCACTTAGGTCTGATATCATCATAAACATGCCTCCTCTTAAAAGGTTCAGTAAAGATGTGAAATGGATGACTGGACGAAAACCCAATCTCTACTGGCAGATCACATGGAGGTTTATTAGCCCTCTGCTCCTGCTAATTGTCTTCGTGGCCTTTGTTACTCTTCAGATACAGAAGCCATCAAGCTATGCAGCCTGGAACCCTAAACATGTATGTTCCCAAATATTTTCTAAACGTTTAATAAATGGAAGAGTTGTACACTTTTCTCCCTTACCACATCCTTTAAAATCATTGCTCTCTGCTGCTTACCTACGTAATGCAGCCTGAAGTGATGGAATGCTCAGAATGAGAAGGCTCCAGTATGCACAGAGGTTATGAGGTTACATGCACTGAAACGCTTTCCTGTTAACAGGGCCTCTTCTTGAGAAGACCCACATATGCCGTGCTCCGTATTTCTTTCGGATGTGCGTAATGCAGAGAACTGTTGAAGTGAAGTGTCTCACAGAGACTCTGAACCTACAGGGGGTTCAGAGGTGGAACAAACGCACGAGCAGAGCTTTAGAGCTGCATAACAGATGCTGGGGATGAAAACAATTCTCAGTGAGAACTGCCAATCACTAGGGCCCTGATGAATATATGAACGTGCAGCTTTGACAGGCAGACAGGGAGGGAGGCAGTGGTCCGAGAACAGTGTTGGTTAATTCAGCACCAGAGGTGTCGATGCCGAGAACATTTGATCTGGATGGCACTGGCTCACGCCAGTTGCAGTTTCTTAGATACTTCAAATATTTCAAATACACCCTGTGTAGGGGTTTGAGGATCGATTCTGGCCAATCCGGCATGAGGACTGCAGTCACCCTCACAGAAAGGCATCAACCTTCATAGTATAAATATACGCATGGTACCTCGGGAAAAAGCTCTGTGCGCCCAACAGTACATACACCAGCAATGTATCCTTTGAGCTTTGAGTATCCTCCAAACACCATTATGTATCTATGATCCCAAAATAAAACTCATAGCCACAGACTTGCAGAAATTGCATTATCATCATTCCTTCTAAATCTCTCAAGTAAATCTTTCCTATTTGGCAAAGATCATGCTTGGTAATTGCTGAAACCAGGTAAGCTTTGAGTACTTACAAGACTAATCAGAGCTTAAGCAAGGGAGGGTGAAAGTTTGATAACTCTTTGGGCAACCCCTGCATCCCTAGGAGTATCTCACACTTCCGGCTATAAATCTTTGAAACTATAAAACATTTGCAGACATCTTCAGACCCACGAGAAGGGTATACAGAGGACGTGGCCATTGAACGCTATTGTAGAGCAAAAGTAAAAGTTTTGCTATCCTTACTATAACAGCTTAAGAAAATGCATGTGGAAATCATAGCAATATGTAATTGTACCTACAAATTATTTCTTTCGCTTGCCTTTTTATCTCCATAGGAAGGCTTCCCTATGAAAGAGGAGAAAGTCTATCCACCTTGGGTACTGGCCATCTGTGTGCTGCTAGCTGTCCTTCCTTGTGTGTTTGTACCTCTGGTGGCACTCTTCCATCTGATCAAACGAATGCGCAGAAGCAAGGACCCAAGCTTTGTACCACCAGAAGTGTTTTCATGTCAGGGGGCTAATAGCAACTTCTCTCATCCAAAAGAATAAATACCCGTTGTATCTGCCTGTAAGTAAAAATAAGACAGCCTTTGTTAGACAGGATTAGGTGTAGTATGGTATCATCGAACCAACCTGGTTTATGCGGTTCATATGCTTACAGCCAATCACTAGCACTCTATAAACAGAGCTGCTATGTTTCCTTTATTTTCAACCAATTTCACAACAGCTATATTAATCTTGTCCCTCCTACATCCTGTCCTGAATCCTACATCCCGACCAAGTACCAGCCCCATTGCTTTAACCCTTTTCATGCCTTACCAACTTCATGTCTCTCTCCAGCCAGACTTTAAACCTGGAAAGCCTGCTAGTTATTGCACGTGTCCTCTGTCTTCCTTCACTTGTCTTCTAAATAAACAGTCTGCTCCTGAGGATCAGCAACATAAAAATTGAAACACAAGCACCTACAGTTTCATTCACTGACCCCCTCTGAGAGATGTAGAATGGAAGCTCTTGAAGAGCAAGGACTCCTCTTGTCCACTACACTCTACTTTTTGTAAATCCCTATACGCATTTAAATAGCAGTTATTTTATGATTATTTCATATCCTCAAGCATTGCGAAGAGCAAAAATAAAGCATGAGCAGTTAGAAGAACGTATATTAAGTAAATCTGAGTAATTAATTTTGCACAAATCTCTTAACCTAGCAGATTCCAGAATTTATTGTAGTGGAAAATACTGTGAAAACAAATGTCCCAAATTTTTTCCCCTTAATTTCTCATACTGAACAGAGTAACTGAATACTGTAATAAAAGTGCAGATGCATGGAAGCCTCTCAGTGAGCTGCAACCTTACATGACATGACAATGAAGTTAATCTTTACTTAAAAACAGGTTTTCCTATACTTGCCTGCAGATCCTGTCCACTCTGCAGTGATGGGAGATGAGGATTCCTTTTGCCAAGATACTTGAGCAACCAGCAGCCTCTGAGAAAATATAGGGAAAGTATGTGAGGATAAGGTATGACAAAGCCTTTAGGCTGAGTAATTAAGAGTCAAGGAAAGGAGAGGAAGATTAAGGAAAACGGAAGCAATTTCCGTATTTAGCCTTGTGATAGGCTACGCACTAGTAGGGCTTCATAATGGGTAACAGGGATTTGGCCACACAGTGAAGATGAATGAGACCAACTCAAACTCTGCAGAGGAAAGGCAGTTACCTGACTCCTTGAAAGGGGCACAAGGGGAACTGCAAGCCTGGGAGGGAGGAGGGAATGATTTTTATCTTGCTGCTTAAGGAAAGAGCAGGGAAAGAGAGAGAAATTTTTTTTTTTTTTTTTAGACTTTTCTTTTTTAGGTTTAGTATCCCCCTCACATAGCTGCTGCTGCAACCTCCTGTCCTGCAACTAGCCTGGACAGTAACTCTTGTGGAGCAGTGACGGTACTAGAAACGGCTGCATCCAGTCTGTCACACCAGATCCACCAGAGGATCAAAAGCACACCGTGCCTCTGCCTGCTGGAAGGAAATGCATGGGTAAACTGTCTGTGTGCACAGCAGTTGCCAGGCCAGAGCCTCCTGGTCCTTCCACTATGTGGGATGAGTAGTATCACCCACAAAACAGTTAAGTGTCTGGGCTCCACATGTTTTTATTTCCAAGAGCCATGGACTTGGTCAATGGTCTGCGTGACGGTGTCCAGCAGTTCCCCATGGTAGCCTCCCAACAGTCCCAGCCCTCAAGTCAATAGAGAGACAGCATGGAAACAGCTTCTGATAGCAGAAACCTCACAAGTCACAAAGGTCCAAGCAAACTTCTTGATGTTCTGCCGCTGTGCACTGTAAAGGCTGTTGACAATGACATGGAAGATTTCAATTGCCACTCTGCCTGTTGCAAATTAAATTTGAAAGGTTATGAGTAAAAAAGGCTTCCATAAAGAATGAATAATCAAAAAACCCAATATAATTGCAATTTTGAGCATATATTCATATAAAAGCTGTAAATACATAAATAAGAATTTTTAATTAACTAAAGCGTACGCTCTATATTCACATCTCTGACTACAGATAGCTAGATGTTCGTTAAAATCATATATACAGAGTATATGCAGCAGGTTTAAGTATTTGGTCAGAGACCTGTTCTTAAAGAAAACACATCCAGCTAATACAGACACAAGCTGAGAAAAGAGTTAAACTACATATACAAGACTTTCAAGTCTATAAATCTATCTCGAGTCACTGTCATGGCACTCACAGACTTCTTGACTTTTGAGCTGCCCCTTCCCATTCACCAGAAGGGAGACGTCGTGGGTCACCAGACATGCAGTTCAGCCTGGGACGGGACTCAGGAGGAAGACAATTTTCAGCTCCAGTAACTACAACTCACGGCAGGCAAATGCACTAGCTGAAGTTACCGTTTAGCCAAAGTAGGCATGTAGAAAACGTGTTGAGCAACTCTTGCAGAAACATTGCTTTTCTGTTCTCAGTGCACTTCTGATGTGACCTCTACTAAAATTCCTGTGTAAGAACTGCAACCTTATTCCAGTAAAATTAGTGCTTGAATCTTCCCCTTCCTATTCGTATGAAGCACAGCATCTTATAAGTACTTTTTTCTCTTGAATAGCATGATTGACTTTGTTACTTGAGTAAGCACGTGCACGCAAACATGAAACAATCTGTGTCGAAGTCTTACATACCAAGCACTTTCTACTTCTGCTCACTCTCCTCCCAATCTTTTATCTGCATATCCCGTCAGATCTTCTTTGCTATAATACTCTGCTGTGAACTCATACTGTTCTGACAGACAAGACTTTTCTAGAAATGTCTAGGCTGTAAGGACAGCCTGGATTTTTTGGGGGTAGAGCTGTAAAGGACACACACAGAGGCATGGTGATGTTCAGCCTTAAGCAGAATCCATAGCCCTAAGACAAGGAGCTCAAGTACCTATTAGAGGAAGAAGCCTCAGAAGGAGCATTGCAACAACACTATAAATAAGGAAGCATCCAAATTACCATAAAACAATAAATAGAGAAAAGCTGCAGAGAGAAAAGTGTATTCCTTCTGGAACACAGGCAGTTCCCTACATTGCAAAGTTTGAGATCTACCTCAAATTGAGGTTCACAGTCCATAATCCTCTCCCAAAAGGAAGCAGTGGGGAGAAGGATGTGTTTGATGGACGCGTGCAGATGCTAGGATTTCCTCTAGAGGGGCTTCTGTCCAATTCCTCCCTTCCAGCCCTGCACAGAGACACAAAAAACAATTTTCAGCCCTATCACTCTTCCTCCCCATATGAAGCCTCCAGCACTGACTTGCAGGGTGGTTTGCAACACTTGCAACATAGATTGCACAGCGCAGTTACAGAGTGGCTTAGCTCTCAAACTCTCTACTTACCTTCTCCTAAATACTGAGACAATCTTAACCTTCCCCCCAACCCTCAAATCTTTTGCAATTTTCCCAGCTTTCCAATGATGGTTGAAAATCCACATTACAGGTTCAGAATGCTCCTAATCTAATTCTTTTATTTCCAGATTCAAGTTATTCATTCCTGTCAACAGTTGCTGTTTAACGTACTACCTTGCTACCAATTAAGTAGAAAATATTTTACCACCATAATATATCGCACTATTTCTTTTAGAACAGTTCCTTACAGAAGTAGCCTTATGGAATATTTCTAACTTCCCAACAGCATAAACATCTCATTTTAGAGCATTAAATCTATGTCATTGCTATGGTTAATCTATTCCTTACACATATGCTCACAGCATTTTTTTCCAGGTGTCATAAGCCGCAGCAGCAAGGAAGTACAAGTTTCCAGTACAGACTGCCAGCTCTTCTTTAAATTTCCAAATTCTCCATTTGCTAAAACACATACCAGTTTCAGCCTTATTTTCACTTGCCTTCTTGAATGGAAGATATTTTGAGATGAGATAGTCTTCTCTTGTGATTTCTGCATTGTATTTGCATCTGTTTAGAAATAGCCCTCAGAAACAGCAGTTAGTGTTTAAAACGGACGACTCAGCAAGTAGTTATGGGGAAAAGCAAACGTCGGCTCGGACAATTGCAAGCATTACACTTTATGCATTTTTACAAAAGTACACCTTCAACTGAGGCTACATTGGCAGTTTTTATTATCACGGTATCCACTGTGATACAGAGCGGAAACGGGCTAATCCAACCGTCAAGGAAGTTCACATTTCCTGCATTGTCCATGTTAGAGCCATGTTAGAAACCACATAAAGAAGCAGTGACGCTGGAAACAGGGCCTGTTGTTCTGAGCCTTAAGGTGGGAACAGCTCCATCCTTTTCTGTAAGGGACCTTGCTGAAAGACATTAAAAACTGCTGCCTTTAACATTAAAACACAAAATAAAACAAGGTATGTCTCAGCACACATGGAGAAGTCTAAGTTCAAAGGCTTAGAAGCAAATCTATCCATAACTACCGTGTTCTTGGATGGGAGCAGAGAGGTTTTCTTCTAGTCCTCCCAAGCCCACCTGTCTGCAATGCTTTCTGAAACACTGACTGGTTCAGCACAGTTCTTGCTCTAGTTTTCTACCCCAGTTATCCAGGACACTTTTTTGATCACCCTGGAAGTTTGCCTTGGGACAGCTGTTCACCGCAGAAAGGCTCCCTACTCTTCCCAAGGGCCCATCCTCCCCGTATGGATTTGTGCTGTCGGATCCTGGCTCATGAGGTATCCTTTCAGGCTACCCAACCCCTATTCTAGACCATTCTTTCAAAACAGACATGCTCGTTGGCTCTCAGGAAATTATTAGGCTCCTCTGCCTCATCCTTCTCTGAAGGTTCATGCAGAACACCAGGACAAAGCAAGCATGCATTCATCCGTACTGCTGCCCACCAGCACAGCCTTCAACAGGACACACAAAAGGCACAGGGCCTCTGCAGTAAGGGGTAAAGAGTCAAAATTTGTATCACTCACAGTTACTACAGCAGGAGAGGGGAAGAGAAGCAGATAGGAAGGAATGCACGGATGAAGAAAGTCCGGGTAAGGAGTGAACGGCCACAGATAGGAACAGCTCCAGCTGAAGAGTGGGAAGTTCTCCAAGTGCTCAAGTCTCATCCCTGCCGAGGCCCTCGTTGGAGCATCTCGCTGCCTCTTCCTGCCACATGATCCAATAAAATAAAGCTTCCTGCACCACCAGGCCTCTCTTACGCAATGGTTTGCGTAAGATATCCATGATAGCGTTTCCCCACACCAGTATCGCTGCAGAACATTGAGGGGGATGGGGGGTTTAAAATGTTTGAGCTGCTGGCTAAGGAACAACTGAGCTGTCCTTCATCTGTTCTCTACTCTAGTAGGAGCAATTGTTCTATGGCTTTTTGTTTAAATTTTATTTGTAACTGTGCCGCTTCATAGCGAAAACCAAAAAAACCACCCAACTGTATAAATGACACTCTGTACGTTTGAGTTTGAATGGAGCTGTGGTGTTAATGGACAGACTGCAATACTGCATATCAGCTTCTAGGAGCTGTGTTACTGATCCCTGTGTGGTGGGGACACACATCTACTGAGTAACATTGCCCACACAGGTCTCTCTCCAGCAACATGTTCTCCATCTACGTCAATAAAACCTCCCAGCAGCTGCTATTTAGCCTATAACAGACAGAAAAATCCTAATAAAATAGTTCTACATTAGACCAATGCAAATTCAACACACAAGCCTGTAAGAGAAAAAAAAAACATATGGGCAGGTTTATCAGAGCAGCCACAGGGCAAAATTCAGCCCTGCACCACACACAAGCACCAGGCTGTGCTGGTTTTGGCTGGGGTAGAGTTAATTTTCTTCATAGTAGCCAGTATGGGGCTGTGTTTTGGGTTTGTGCTGGAAACAGTGTTGATAACACAGGGATGTTTTCGTTACTGCTGAGCAGTGCTTGCACAGAGTCAAGGCCTTTTCTGCTTCTCACCCCACCCCACCAGCGAGTAGGCTGGGGGGGGGCACAAGAAGTTGGGAGGGGGCACAGCCGGGACAGCTGACCCCAGCTGACCAAAGGGACATTCCATACCATGTGACGTCATGCTCAGCATATAAAGCTGGGGGAAGAAGAAGGAAGGGGGGGACATTCGGAGTGATGGCGTTTGTCTTCCCAAGTAACCGTTAGGCATGATGGAGCCCTGCTTTCCTGGAGATGGCTGAACACCTGCCTGCCTATGGGAAGGAGTGAATGAATTCCTTGGTTTGCTTTGCTTGTGCACGGCTTTTGCTTTACCTATTAAACTGCCTTTATCTCCACCCACGAGTTTTCTCACTTTTACTCTTCTGATTCTCTCCCCCATCCCACCAGGGGGGAGTGAGCGAGCAGCTGTGTGGGGCTTAGTTGCTGGCTGGAGTTAAACCACGACACAGGGCTAGACAGTAGCCTCAGTAACATTATAGAGCCAAAGCTAAGCCTAAATAAAGAACAGGAAATGCAGATAGAAGAGTAATTTACTCAGTATATTATTTAATAGAACTTTTGTTTTGTAGGTATAAAGGTACCACCATCATTCTCTATCACCAAGTGTTCAAAATATATAAAACATATGTTAAATATACCCAGCTTTGGCACTGAAATTTTGGCATGCATTAGTTGTGCTCTCTAAAGCATAAAATCTCCAACTTGTACATCTTGCTAGGTAGTGCCATGAAACGCATTTGCCCTGCCCAAGTTACTGTCTTTCAGGACATAACCCAGCTGGGTGGGATGTTGAAGATTACTATAAAATAAAGGTACTGGAGACAAGCATGCATATTACAATTAACCAGACATTTTATTATAAAATAGTCTGCAACACAGAGAAGCAAAGAACATGCTGAAGAAACAACATGCTGAAACAAGAAAGTAGATCTGTTTGTACGGAACATAGTTTAATGATGCCTTCATTGAGAAGACGGGAATTACTGAAGGAAACCAAGTCAATTACTTCAAATAGCCTGTAAACTTACAGGCAAACACAAACAAGAAGGTATTAACCAAATTGTTTGCTCTTTTTAAGTCCTTGTGTGGTATCTGAGAAACAAACACGGAAATCCTCTGAGTAAAGTTGCTTTCAGTCCACTCTACCAAAATAAACTACAGAGAAAAGTCATCTAAAGACACAGCATTTATTTTCAAACCCGGAAAAATTATGAAATAAACCTCAGTCAGTTAGTCCAGGATAGCTTTGAAATCTTGACAAAGAGACGGTTCTGTCACTGTCTTCAGTAGTGCCATAGTATCCTTTGGGATCTTCCTGAATAGCTGCATCTTACCTACCAAAATATCAGAAACAATTCGTTACTACTGCAAGTAACTAACAATTCTGTTTTAGGGAAAATGCTAATAAAGTAATAAAATCAATACTAGCTGAATCCAATTAAAAAGTTGGAACACCTGGAATATGGGGATAAAAAAGCTATAATAGAATATGCTACTATTCTACTGCCCTTAAATCTGGCTAATAAATAAAAAGGTTAAAAATCATGTCAAAATATTAACAAACTAAGAAAACCAAGGAGCAAATTCCTCCTACTATGTCCTTGTAACACTTCTGTGCTTGGATTTAAGAATTTTAAAAGTTTTTTGAAAAGTATAAGACCATTTATTCAATAACTATATCCACCAAAAAAGGCCTTCTATCAAAGCATAGTTACTTTGAAAGACCTTATTTTAAACAATGCTAAGGACAAGGGACAGGTCCTTACCTGGTTGCTAATGTTTACCTACAGTGGGAAGGTATTCCCAAACTGTTTCTTTTCCCCTCTACTTTCAGATGTGACTCCAAAGTACCCTATGCTTGGAACTGACATATACAAAAAGATTAAAAAAAAAAAAATCACGTGGAAAATGCACCTTTTGCTATAACACTGGCAACAGCAATTCGCCCTGCTGTGTTTCCTTGTAAGAGAAGAGAGACTAACTGGAAAGCCACCCTTAAGGTGGAAAATTTTGTAGACTAAACAAGGCTCTTAATCAGGAATTAAATTTTTATAAGAGGACATAGCAGTTTTGAAACACAGAAGGCCATTGAGTCTATCGTCAACAGAATTATAGAGAATAAAAAGGACTTTTTAAAGATTAGGAAGAACGTGTAAAATCCTAGCAACAGTTTAAGTCTGTTACCTAAACAGTTGGCAAAATTGTCAATGGTGCAGAAAGGCAGAAGGGTTCAATAAACATTTGTTCTGTATTTGGAAAGGAGACAGATGATGTATTTATATCTTATCATGATAAGGAAAAACTCTTGCACTGGTAATAATAGGAGGCATGTTAAACAGTAACTATGTTTTAAATACTTAACTCTGAAGAATGACAACTCGTACTGAGAAGCCCCTGATCTTGGTATGTAACATGTTTTGGAATAGTGGGAAGAAACTCCTCCCCAAAACCTATGAGCTTGATATCGATTCCCGTGGAGAGTAACGGAAAGGCATGTGCAGGGACACAAGAGAAAAAAAACCCTAAGTTTATATCAATTCCTATCAACAACATGATCTTACAGGGATAATAGGTTTTATATAGCCGATACAAACTCCAAAATAACAACAAAAAGCATAGTTGTTAAGTCAACACAGGTGCTATTACCAGCCTTGGTTATCTCTGTGCTACAGATTGCTGTGCCATAGAGAGATACTGAGCTAACTTTACAGGAACACACCTGAGAACCAGTGACTTCTCTGTCACAGCTACTCTGACATCCACACATGCTACCTGATTTCCAGAAGTAAGACAGAACTTAAAATACAGTGTTTAAAATTAGCTCCAGTATCTCTACATAATGCTCAGCTCTGTGGTAACCTTCTCTACAGCATGATGTTCTGATTACAATAACATTACCCAGGAAAAAGTCTGATGCAGGACAAACAAAACTAACTTGTAAGACAGAATAGAAAACTATCTATCAATGTCTCTTTAAATGGATTTTAGTGGGTTCCTGCAGGATCAGAAGACTTAGTATCTTACTAAATTTGGAAGAAAATACAAATATAAACACCACGTACAATCAATCAGGTGACTGAAAAATAGCCTTTATCTATGATCAGAGATCTTGGAGACATGGAGATAATGATGCACGTTCACACCAAGGGTATGCATATGACTCATCGCTACAGATCACAAGACGTCTTTGTACAGCTTTACAGTACCAGCACACTGATGCCTCACCTTCCCTCCTGCTCAGCCTCTAGGTGGTGCATCTGGTGCCTTCTCAGTTCCTTTTCAAAAACAGTTTGAAATTATTTTTAAAACCTCAACCAACTCTTAAAGGAAGGAGAAAGGCAGATGGGAAGTAATTATACATGCAGTCAAAGCACCTCTCAAAATTACAGTCACTGGTAAGTATTCAAGTTGCCTGACAAGCTGACCCCAAACAGCTACTCTCCTGCCAAATTACCTAGTAGATGTTTTGGGGGCTTTTCATAAAAATGGCAACTACAGAAGTGCTCCACCAAGTATTGTATCAACCCTTGCAGCACAGGTGGAACAGGGCTAGTGGAAGTACAGGTAAGACTTCAGGGGTCTATAAGCAAATGGAGATATCTCAGAGATGGTATTCGAGTTACTTGGGCCCCAGTGATCTGCTGACCAACCACAGCAAAAGCTTCCATCTTAAAAGTTTCAAAGTAAAAACAAGTCAGAGCCTGCTAATTGTTTAGACAGCCATTAAGCAAAAATCTCCGAACCCTTGATCTTTCAGCAGTGTACCTGAAGTCTCAAATACTTCCAGAAGAAACTGGGCCTTGTAGATAAAAAGGGAGTTGTCTTGACATTATGGATGTGAAGAACGGATTCTGCCTCAGAGAAGATTTATGAAAGAATAGCTGGAAATTACTCTTCAAGAGAACGTCACCACTAATTTTCTACTTGCCTTTGGACTTTCCCTGCTCCACCCCCACAATACTCAGCAAGTACAACATTAATAGTTCTCCCCAGGAATTTAGGAAGCAAGTTTATTCCATTTGCTGTAAGGGCAATTCTCACTGCCAGAGAAGCCAACTGATAGATGGTCAGCTTTCCCTTCTTGGGTTAGAAACTGTGCATACAGAGTTAGGCCTGGACCACACGCAATTTTCTGGTCAGTATTGTGGTTAGGCAAGGGGCTGTATAGGTTCAGCAGAAGGAACCTAACGACAATCATTACTCAAACTAGGAAAATTCCACCTCTACTTCCCAGCCCATCTTCCCTGGTATCTGTGGTGATGCGATTCTGTGAACAGCAGAGACCACTTTTATGGCAGATGCACACACCCATGGAAGACGAGATTCTGCTGAACAATAGAGCTGCCTGGGGCTGTACCTCCACGCTGAGTGTACTGTCAGATTCAATAGCAAAGCATGCTCAGAGAAGGATGGGGGAGCTTTGGCTTGGATTGTGGTCTGCCAGTCAAAGATCCCAAGAGCAAAACCTTCAGCATTAGAGATGAAAAGTCAGATGTGCTCTATATGGATCTTAGAGAAGTGACACAGCTCCCAGAGAAGCTATTATCCTACTGGGTGTGACTACTGCATTCTCTGCTCAGTTCTTCAGTTTCTGTCCTCTCCAACTGAAGCAAGCAGGCATCCCTTCCCTTCCCAGAGGTAGGCCTGCTTCCCCTGGTACTCCTAGAAGGGCTGAACAGAACTGGCTTCTCAGCAGCAGTGATCAGACATGGTGCCTCTGGTTTTGGTGTCAGTAAGTAACTCGGAGAAGGAGCTTCTCTGGGAGAGGCTGCTGGAGTTCTGCTCCATACAGAAAGTCCACAGCTGTCAGGAACGCGCCTGGTGCAATCCCAACCATCGGTTTGTTTCCTGTAAATGTTTAAGTGTCTTCTTTGATGCATTCACACTGCACCACCAAAAATCAGACTGTTTGCACTCAGGCGTTGCTGCAAGCCCTTGATATGGGAAGGAAATGCTTACTTCCAAAAGCAGAACTGCTCTCTTTTTGGGGCACTGGGCCTTAGCACAGGTATCAAGGGAAGCTTGCAACACATTTCAAATCAAATAGGGGTTATTCTGGAACCAAACTGAAGAATTTCTCGGTATTGTATAATAAAACCGCCCAAGTAATGACTCATTCAAAATGTGAATTACAGAGTCAGTGTTGAAAGTCTGGCCTTCACTGCAGCTAAATTCAACAGTACTGATCGCTTCAGAAAAACCTCCTGCTGTTCACTTTTAATATCTTAGAACTGAGAATTCCAGTATTTCTGTAGCTAGTCTGGGAACAGACCGCACAACTGTCAAAGAGACAGGTCCCCAGAGGCCAGGTATGCAGACAGCTTCTTTCACTGAGTGGAAGAGTCAGAGATTTGCCAACACCACTCAACTCTATTACAATATAGCATATGCAGCGCAGCAAGTGCTTCTGTTTCAAAGTGACCCCGGTAACACTTTTTTGGTAAGAGCTTACACTGTGGGAGAAACTTATTTAGTTGCCAGTTAATCTACAGTTTTAAAAGTAGAAAACTGAGCATTCATATTTCATTTAGTTAAACCTGCTGAGAATGCTTATATGATTAACCCAATCTTATGAAGCTTTCTGAACTGTACAAACTTACTGACTGCCAAGTATAAATAGCTGTCCCTTAAGAACAAGGCTCTAGAACATGCAGAGCTGAAAAACATACCATTTTAATTTGCCTACTTACACTTAGTAAATTTGATTAAAATCAGAGTTGTGGTTTAACCCAGCAGGCAGCTAAACACCACACAGCCATTCACCCCCCACCAGTGGGATGGGGGAGAGAACTGGGAGAGGGGAAAAAAAAAAAAAAGTAAAATTTGTGGGTTGAGATAAAGACAGTTTACTAGAACAGAACAGACAGTTTAATAGAACAGAAAAGGAAGGGAAAATAGTAATAATAACAATAATAATAATAAAAGAATATACAAAACAAGTGATGCACAATGCAGTTGCTCACCACCTGCTGACCGATGCCCAGCCAGTCCCCGAGCAGCGGTCACCACCCCCCGGCCAGCTTTCCCCCAGTTTATGTACTGAGCATGATGTCACATGGTATGGAATACTCCTTTGGCCAGTTTGGGTCAGCTGTCCTGGCTGTGCCCCCTCCCAGCTGCTTGTGCATCCCCATCCCCATGTGAAGCTGAAAAGTCCTTGACTAGTGTAAGCACTACGTGGCAACAACTAAAACATCGGTGTCTTATCAACATTGTTCTCATCCTAAATCCAAAACACAGCACTGTACCAGCTACTAGGAAGGAAATTAACTCTATCCCTGCTGGAACCAGGACAATCAGAAAGCTCGTTAATGTACATTTTAGAACAACACTTTATGATAAGAAAAGTTAAAAAAATCCATTCGATTCCATGTTTTATTACAGTTAACCATATTTCAAACTGTAAAAATAATCGAATACTTACAGATTTTTAGGGGCTTAAGCAGGCATTTGTAAACAACTTTGTGGTTTGCCAGTTTGACAGTGAAGGCATGGTAGCAGAGCCATTCTGCTGCCTCAGAAGGGAACATGCCAGAGGCACCTTTGTTACCTAAAGCAACCCCTACAGACAAAACAGAAAAATAATGTCACTGAAAATGATAAGCATTAAGAAGTATGTCTGATCTCTCCTCTCTTTCTATAAAATCACTCCAGGATTTTTTACTAAAAACCTATGTAGTCAATGAAGTCTCCTATGTCAGCAGAGGACTAAAAACTTTAGGTTTTTTTTTAGTTTTTTAAACTGAAACATTTTAGTATCTTCAGGAAATTGAGTTTAAGAAAAAAAATGCACTGTGATTCCTATCACGCAATCCGTGTTTTTCATTCTTGATCTTTATCTCAAAATGACATGATCTGACTGCACATTCAAGATCGTTTATTTGTCTAAAAAAAAACCAAACCCAAACACGCTACTTCATTGCCATTAACATACTATACCTGCGTTTTTTGCTTTCAGGATAGCATAGCAGCATGATGCTGTCTCTGAGATGATCCTTAGGAAGAAATAAGGATTGTTTCTAACTTGCTGGTTGAATGGAAGTTGGAGAACACAGGCGTGGAACCTGTTCACAAAACCAGCCTATTTAATCACAAGTCATTTGCAATTTCAAGTGAAACTATGATTACATACCTGAGGCACTCGCTATACAACATTGAAAAGCACCCAACAGTCTTTAGCTGTATCAACACTGTTAGCATACAACACCTCTCCTATATATACACATCCCTGGAGTGTCAGACACATATGATGTTTGTTTGTAAATTCTGTGCTGAAGGAAGATCTTGAAGCCATCTGCCCTGGTAACAGAATTCTCTTCTGAGGACAATGACTGTCTTATGTGCAGGGAAAGTTAAACTTCATATCCTCACCAATTCCATATCACAGACCATGCAGCCAGAGAACACACCCACAAGAGAGAGTGCAAGAGGAAGAAAAAACAAAACAAAACACAATCCCACAACAAATTCTGTTTTTCAGGAAAACAGACCTCCAAATGACAGTGTTCCACTCTTTTGTCTACCTGGAAGCCAATTCCATGGAAATTACTTGTATTGTATGCTCCCTTACACCTCTGTTTGGACATATTTTTAAACTGCTGACTTTTTTTTTTTCTTTTTTTTTTTCTTCAGACTTTGGTATTATAATCCTGCTTATGCTGAATATAGTCAACAGTTACAATGCTGATTTTTAATTACTCAACAATGTATATACTTGTTTATTAAATTAACCCTGCATAAGCGTAACCACTTCAAGAAATTCTGAAGTTTTAAAGTATTTAAAGGATAAACATAATTACCACACTGCATCACAGAGGTCTGGCTGAATTAACCTGACATGCTGTTAGCATGGTGGACAGTTTTTTAAAGGTACTCTATCATAAAGACCTTTGTTAGAGTGTTACCATAAAAGCAAACAGAAGTAACTAAGTAATCATGTTCAACATCAGAGAAAAACCGTAAGTCACTCACAACACAAAAGTTTAAGAGTTTGACACATCAGTGCTGTACTACACAAGTCCAGCTACACTTCTTGGACGCAAGAATGATACAGGGTGAATGTGAACCAAGCTGAATTTAAGAACAAAACCAAAATGTCACTTCATAACAAGTATAAGCCTAGCCAAAGAGCAACACCTGATTTCTGTAAAGAGGAAAACATCTACTTTTTTTGCGTTAAAACAATAAATGAACAATTCCTTGGTGTCGCCAATCATTCAAAGTTTTTGATGCACAGAGATTAGTATTTTCCCCCCAACTCGCTTATCAGTTTTGATTTCTTTCCCTTTATCCTTGTTTAAAATATTCACTTCCTCTGCTGGTCAAGAACAGCTCACAAAAACCAACAAGATATTACCAGCTAAGGAGCAGGTAAGTCATTATCAGCAGCTAAGAAACTGCAATTAACTTGGTAGAATGAAACTTCACTTAAGGCAAAGTTATGCGGGTCAAAGTTCTATATAATTTTAATAGATACAAAGTTCTAAATATAAACTGGTTAATGAGTGATAAGGCTTCTCGTCATCCTCCTGCCACAAAACAGACTGCTTTTCTTGAGGTCAGCTGTCAATATCCAGAGAAAATTAAAATCCATTTAGTGAAGTGTCACTTAAACACGCACATCAATATAATCCTACGTCCTGAATCTAAAAATATTACATAAGAACAGTGTTGAAACAAGAATAACGTGACTTACTACTGACGTTTACCACTGCACATTTTTATTGCACACTTTTTCCTAATCCATAGCTCCTCCATGTGTCAAGGAAGAGTAATGAAATATTCAGATTTACTACAGAAGACAGTGACCTACCTGTAAGCCTGAAGTAAAAATATCTTGTAGATGTTAATGAAAACTGTTCTAAGGCTGTTGATCTAGAACAGAACAGAAACAGAGCTATAGGAATATTTTACTGTCACGATATGATTTGTTCAAGTTCAACAGCATAAGATGATTTAGAAATCTAGAAAAAAAAACATTTGATGCTAACTTCAAAGATTTCTATTATGTACTTAAGTAACAACATTGTGAAGGTTCAGTTCTGGAAGGTGCTGAGACCCCACATTTCAGTTGATGTCAACACTTCCAAGTTACGTGTATGACCTCTCAAAACCAACTCTTATGTTAGAACTCAAAGCATTTTTAATGCTCTTTATCACTAATCACAATATTTCCAAACATCCATTTCCATATTCCCACCTGTAAATCAAGAAATAAACAATGGCATTTCAGTTTGAGGACTGTAATCAATTTGTATTTCATGTTTTTCCCAGCTGTTCTACTTGAATTGAAGGAAAGACTTGATCTGATAGAAGTACAGGTATAACTAGAAAAAAAAAGAAAAAAGTAGTTAAACTCCATGAGCTAACAGACTAAATTAAATTCTGTAAAGTAAGCCTCATTTAACTTCTCATGTTACAGAGATTGCCTACTAATCAACGAGCCAGTAGCTAAAAGATTACTATAACTAAATTCAATTTAAAAACAGACTGGACATTGTGGCATTAAGGCTATTAGCTAAGGAATGACTTCAATACCTCAGGGCTGAATAATTCACCCTGCTAAAAATAAACAAACCAATAATCTTAAACACAAACTGGATGTATTTCTAAAACACATTGTCTAGCCAGATCATTATTAATGACTCCAGTGACAACCAGGTTATACTCTGTGATCCATGCAACGCAGGAGCATAGGCTGGAAGCCACCTCAGTTCACCCCGGTGTTCCAGTTACTTAAGTCAAGCTTATCAAAAGCAAGACAGCCCTTGTAACAACCACCCTCAGGATTCGGATTAGTGTCTCCCAGGCCAGTAGCACCAATGCCTTCATCAACATAAACCGTTTCTTTTAGAAACACAGCTAATGAATAAGTCTCTTTGGCTGTTGATTTTAGTCCTCTGTTTTTACAGAAAATCATGTCATGTAAATTCATTTCCTAAACTGACCAAGCTTTCCTGTTTTAGAAGACTACTGAAGAACTTCACCACACTGGTGATGGAAAACCTCCTCCTAATTTCCCCACTTAAGTGTATGCATGGGCTGTTTACACTAAATATGGTCAATATCACAGCAATATTATCCTTCAGTTTAAACAGTTCTTTCTTGTTTATCTTTAACAAATGTCTAATGCCATCTCTAGGAGTCGATGTAAAGGGTCTACAGAGCTTTCCAGTAGGATACATTGTCCCATCCTGAGTTCTATGCCACTTCAGACTGCTTTGTGTATATAGCCAAGGTTGCTAGTCTAAAGAGAGGTTACTTCTCCACTTCTACACTACCATCTGAAGTGTACCAGAGGGAACACCTCTGCTGTTGAAAGGATTACTAGTCCCTCTAGTCTATACAAAATTAATCCCAATCTGTAGTTCATGTAATACTTACTGCTTCTTCTAGGAAGGTAAAAAAAAAAAACCCACAACAATTTCAGAACAATAAATGTAGTTATATGATATCAGGTACAATACAGTGCATCATGGTGAAAGAAGCTGAACTGAGGTGATGGAATAAACTTTCTCAGAACCACGTAGCCACCATACAGTATATGACTTCTGGTCACTAGTGACCTGTGCCACATTCAGTAGTGTTAATGGTACGTACGTTCCACCAGGATGGAATGAAGAAAATAGCAGGCTGCACATCAGAATAAAATGTTTAAATTATGGTATAAGAAACAGAATTGTAAAATCTATTTTGCAGTTAATCCAACTGCACCATTCACAAGACACCCTTTTGTTTCTCACACTGCGTACAATATACTGTAAAGCCCACGCTGGAGTATACAAGTCTATTTACCTGGAGTAATCGCAGTAAACCTCAAGTGTCTGTATATCTAATAATAAACCACACCACGGGATCAAACGACAATCTGGCAGCTGTTTAAATTTGGAACATCCTGGGATATCATCAACAGGAAAATTCACGACTGTCTTATTGGGGTTTATTAAAAAGCCATACTCAGGAATACCTGTTGCTAGAGTCCTAAAACAGATATAAACAGTTAGCCTAACTCTCCCCACAAAAGCAAACAAAAAACCCCACCATGCTGCAAGACTCATATGATCTTGCATAAAAGGACAGAAACCAAAGGATAAAGGGAACCACGGCCAACTCTTTAGGTTAAGGAACACAGCTAGAAATAAAAAAAAAATGAAGATATTCGAGGTAAATAAATACATAAAATAAATAAATAAGCTTAAGGATGAGGATAATGCAGAAAAACTTTTACACATTAATGCAAATTAAGAACTTAAGCCATGAAACATTTGAGCCAAGCTGCATAAACCACACTCACAGAAACCAGTGAGATCAAAATCACCGGAAAAAGACAGATGAAGAGTTATTGTATTTGAAAGTTAACGAAAACAAGAAGAATCCACGTAACAGGAACCTCATTTATCTGATGAAAAGTTTTGAACTTTCTCCACAAAGTTTTCCCTAAGGATGTTTTCACTGCCAGAATGCCTGCTGATTACCTACTACACATTGGATCAGCAGCGTCATCTCATGGACAAGCAGCAGTTTGTCTTACTTGGCGATGTATTCATGTGCAGGCTTCATTCTTTTAAAGAGTGAGAGGAAGAGGTAGGTTCTTCTTGTTGGGGAGTAATAGTCATAATGCTGTCTCCTCAAAATTAATGTCTTGAGTCCCCCAGTTCTAATATTACATTAGAAAAAACTGTTACTACTCCATTTGTGGCAGAGAATGCATAGGATCTGTAAGCAGTTCTGGAAAACTTGCACAGAAGAGGCTACTTGTCTACAGAAATCAACACAGCTGGTGCAGAAATTGGTACCGAACAAAGGTGCTGATAACTTCAAAGGGCAAGTAGGAAAATATCTGCAATGCTACTGCAAGTGACATTATGTGGAAGAGATGTTATAGAGATTAGTAGCTTGAGGCATCCCCAGCCTCTTAGTTTGACTTAGAATTTCCACAACTGTAAATCTGCACGTCCCTAGAAATTTCCTTCTGTTCTGATAAGGAAGTGAGGACAAATGAAGTCTTCAAAGTACACTATCCACTATTTAGTACAATTTATACTTCAAACTGTACTTAACTGATTTCCCCATCACCTTTCAGGCTCACGACAGAGCTGCATCCTTCTGACTACCGAAAAGTGTGATGCAACTGACTGCATTGCAGATGCTAAGCTTTTCTTCAAGACTTCTCGTTTGGATACTTAGAACTGGCTTTGGCATCAGCAGAACTCTTCTTGGATACTGACTGTACATTCATATCCACGGTAACCAGGAATCTCTTTTGGGGCCCAATTTTAAAAAAAAGGTAGCTCTGAAGCACTTTAAAGAATTACCGTATGAAAACTTCTGTGTGAGCTGCATGCTGCCATGCTATCACTATCTTCAAATAGTCACCCCGGAATATTAATGACCAGAAAATTCTTAGCAATATTGGATCAGAGAAAAGTTGCATTTTTTCCCCAGGAACAGAAGGTAGCAGCACGCCTGCCCGATAAAAACATTTTAAAAATGTAACTAAGACATGTTAAAAATTTGAGGGCAATGGTCTTAAAAGACACCTGTCAGCTGCTTTGGTTAGTCTGCACTACTAATTGCTGCTAGAAGCTCCATCAAGGTCAGTAGCTAGGTCCCTAATTTAAACCTCAGCAGGAATCCCCCACCATCTGAGCTGCAACAGGTTGCTAGTTGGCCATCAAGAATGTACCTATTAGGATTCTTCCCAGGCACAGGCTACCGGCAAGGATTCCAAAACAGCCCTTGATTATTAACCCATAAAACAAATGTATCTATATGTACAAGCATGTATAAAGGAGATGAAAAAGAATGACCTAAAAGGTATTAATGCTTATTACTTTGAAGACTGTTTTTAATAGCATACCTTAGAAAAGTTCTTGCCTGCATTAAATGTGGCGTAACCAGCAAAAAGTCATCAATGAGACGTATTAGGACTCTGTAATCAAGAAGAAACTGATGTTAGATTTTTTGATATGTAATCCTTTCAAATTTTTGTCATATTCTTCAGAGCATTAATGTGCCCATTTCAATTCAGAAGAAGGTAGAGGCCAATATGATCTCCAAATCGAGTCTCATGAAGAAATTCTCAGCTCTGCTTCTTTCCTAAAAATAAATGAAAAAAAAATAAAAATAAGAAAGCAAAGGGGCTGGCTACATGAAACATGACAGGAATTTACAGCACACAAGCTACTCCACAGTAGCTTCTTGGATGCAGGGTTTTAAACTTTTCCAAGGGAGAATTTGCAGTATCTTAATCCACAAGACAAGGAAAGGAGGTGTAATACCAGGTACACAAGCAGATACCAGATTCCTGATGTGCTCTAATTCTGTATCTTCGTTTACCACGTAATAACTTGTTTGTGAAGCTATAACTTGAATGTAAAACAGACTACAGTCTACCACTGTAAAGGCTGGAATTTTCTTTTTCAACAGTCTTCAGGCCCCAAGCAAGCCCATATTTTTCTGATAAATCCTGCCTAGCAGATCATAGAGAGGAAGCTCTGGAGATGATCTTGTGTAGTCTCCCCTTCAAAGCAGGAGTACCGCCATCACTATGATCAGATCAGCTGCACCTTTGCCTAGCCAAGTCAATAGCCAGGTCATTTCTTTGACTTAAAGGCCAAATGAAACTATCAAAATCATTCAACAGACACGTAAGAAACATTCTAGAATCTGCTCTGTATGAAAACCGCTGTTACATAAAAAAAGTGCATTCCTCTGAATCAGCTTCATAATTTCAGTAAGTATAAACAACATCCTTTGAAAGCAAAAGACAGCTGTTTAGACTCATATCATCACAGCATCCTAAAGCCTATGAGAACTCCTCTACTACTTGTGTAGGGAAATGTTTAAAATTCTGAGACTTTCCATTACCTCGTGAGCCTCCCAAGAAGAGACACCAGACAGATGCGCTTTTCTGGAGTACCCCTACACACTTCTTAGTTTTCTTTTCTCTTTCTTAGGACAGAATCCACAGCACACAGGAGGGAGATATGTGAACCCAGACAAGCTTCAGGGGGCTCACCAATGTCTAGCTCTTGCCTGAAGACCCTAATCTGGGATTCAACTGGGGATCAGTTCATATGGAGGTAAAAGGGACCCCGAAGTTTTTATGGCTAATAAAGTGCTAGAGCTTTTACCAGGCTAGCTTTCTGTCACGCTCCTAAGAAGCAAGCACTAGCAGGGCACAAACACTTAGAAGATGTACCAAGAGCCACGTAGGGCTCCAAACAAGAACCAACATGCCTTGTAAAAAATCTGCAATAAAGCTGTGACCTTGATAAAATGTTAAGATTTACAGATGGTGAATTGGAAAGCCCTCACGCAGAAGCCTGGAGTATCAGAAAGCCTGTAACGAACATCCCATCTTGTTTGAGGACAAACGACCACAAATGTTGTGGGAACGAGTGTGGGAGAACCATAAACTTCTTACATGTACAAGAAGAGCTTGTCAGACTCTTTAAAGCATCCCTAAATACTATGCTCTTTTGTAAGAACACATCTGCCACCCACAGATCTGGGACAGCTTCTTTTCAGCACTTTTCTTCCCAATCTTATGTCAAACAGGGAAATTCCCCCACAAAACCACCACAGTGACATTGAAGCTGCAGAGATCTTTGTGCACCGCGTTTCCTAATGGAGAGTTAGGAATCCTTAAAATTCAAAATTTAATTTCAGAGAAAATGTCACACATCTACTACACTATATATATTAAAACCACATATATTATATATTATGCATTACTATAACAGAGCACAGAACAAAGCACCCCTACCCATCCTGCTGTACTCCACAGAGCAATTTATTTTCCATGTCTCCATAGCATAAGCTGCAAAGTAAGGTTGACAAAATGGAGCCCTGTGGAATTCCACAGCACTGTAAGTAGTACCTAGTAAAGAATTAAAAAAAAAAAATCAAAACAAGCAACAAGAAAATTGCAATAGCCATTAAACATTTAGTTTTTTTTTTTTTCAAGTATAACATATGTTTCAATCAGAAATACGCTACATGCTTGCTAGTTAGCCTTAAATTTGTTTGTCCTTTCCTCTAGGTATCTACATATGGCTCGAGTTTTAAGTTAAACAGTTCAAAAACCCACTAATACACATATTCCTTTCTTTTTAACAAACCCCAGCAGACAACTGTCATTAAATGAAAGGAATTTTATAACTGATCTCAAACCACAATGCTTCCTTCCTCCTTCAGCTGCAGAGCCACCCTTCATTTAAGCTTTGTAATTCTTTATGTTACATCTTACATAGCTTAAAAACAAGTGTTCTTGTATAAGAAACAAAGTGCACTGGACAAATCTTTCAAACTGTAATTTATTTATTTTTAATCATTATCCAAACAGCTCCTTGCAGGTGCCCACTAAAAATCGACAGGCTGAAGCTCATACTGTACATCTACGTCAGGAATTAAATTCAGGTGGATTTTGAGATGGAACACTTCCAACTTTTCTCAGGAACAGCAGACATCCACATTAAATTCAAATATAAATGTTCACCACTATCAAATCTTTCTAAGTTTTCTGAAAAAAAGCTCTTTCAACAGCGCAAATCAGAGTAAAAATGTTTAACTATGAAATAATTTAAATCAATAATTTAAACTGAGGTGTTTATTCTTCGTTTATACTTGCGCAGCATGATCTGGCCAAGGAAAGTGTTTTCTTGGGTTTTTGTTTTTGGGGGTTTTTTTTGTTTTGGTTTTGTTTTTTCCCCACAAATAAATATCACTTTAATTTTAGGGACATTTCTGATGGCTTAGCCCAACACAGCATGCAATCTGGTTTTATACATCCCAGCTATACTGTAAATCACATTTACTTCCTCATTTAACTGCTCAGGCATGAAACTATCTTACTTCTAATTAGGAAAAACCACTACATCCTGTGAAATGCTAACCCTTATTATTTGTAATTATACTCAACCTCTCCCCCGCCCCCCCGCTTGAAAAGCTCACTGAAGCTGCCAGTTGTCATTCTGCAAAAGAGTAAATCTTGATTTGTTTCTCATGGCTTCAAAGAATTCATATAGACACAGCCGGGGGAGGTTCATTAATACTTCCCCTAACTTGTTACTTGTATAAAGCCAGTAAGACCACACACAGTAATAGTAATGTACTACATCTAGATATGCTACTAAAGACAGAGTTCCCCATTACCTTGTTGATTTTTCTGTGCTGGCAGAAACAGAATGAGTATGCCTCACAAAACCCAACACTCCTTTGAAGTAGTGAGATACTATATTATAATGTCCATTTTACCACTACTACATGAATGGCTTAGTGAAGCTGAAGAGAATGAAACTAAGCAACTGGACACCAGAGCCACATACTACATTCTAGCAGTGATCTTACCTATGTTTTGAGTCATCTGCAAATTCTTCTAGCAGTAACTTTAATTTTTTCCAGACTTTTGATAAATGTATCAAATGGTATTAAAAGGTTCCTTCTAGGTCCCCAGCTCAACAATCAGCATTTTTCTCAAAACGTCAAGTGAATGTTGACTAACTGTGATGGCTTTTTGAGAACCATCAGTTAAAGAGTGTATTCATTTACTGAATTTATTTGCAGTTTTGGGTTGGTTTTTTTTGAACAAATGAGAATGAGCTACTTAAAAAGGGCAAATTCATTCCAGGACAAACAGTATTTTTTTCAGCCAAGCTGTGACTGAATTTAGATAAGTGTGAAGTTGGCTTTGTCAGGGTGTGCTTTCTTTAAAACCATTAAACTTTTATTAAACATACTGATGTCAGTTAGTCCTTATTAACAGCATGCCATGTCAGCATTGTCATGATCCTGCCAAAGGTAGCGTAAGCATCAATGCTAGGAAAACCTATAAATGCTCTTCTGTTTGCCTCCTTGAAAGCTTTTTTCCCCTCTCCTTCAATCCTGTGAGATTAAGTATTCTAAAATAAAGGTATTTTTTTAAGAGCAAGAAGCCGGTCATTCTAATATACCTCACTCTGAATTTACAAATAAAGATCATGTAAGTACTTGCTTTCTAGACATGGTACACATTTGCCACCTAGAGGCAAAACATAAATACCAGATCAGCATCTCCAGCAACACAAGAAGAAATCTGCATTACTACCCTCTATAACATCTGATTCCTAATTTTGGAGTTGCCAATAATTTTAATTCCTATTGTTATTGCCTTTTATTTTTATTGTAACTTGCCAAATAGCAAGGCCATGCAGAAAAGGTTTAATTTTGCACTACAGGGAAATGATCAACAAGGCTTTTGCATGATTGCTTGGATGTTACCTTGTTTTTGTTCACCACTATGGATCCCAACGTTTTAAAGTATTTTTCTTTTGAACTGCATCTGCAGTTTTAAATGAAGGTTCCTTATTTATTGAATAATGCATTCTGTGTATAGTTAACATCATACAGGTGGGAAAGAGACATTTTATTCAAATATTAATTTGATTCCAAACTCTTCATGCTTTTATGGAGCTTAAACTGATAAACAGATTTCAAATTAACATGAAATTCTTTAAAAGACAGCTATCAAAAATCCCCTGAGCTAATTAAAAGTATCCTGCTTAACAGAAAAAAACCAACCAAAAAACCCAAACACACTATACAAAGAAAAACTAACTGCTTTTTTACCTGCTCCCAATCTCCAGGATGTTGTTATGTATCATTTGAAGAAAAAAAGTAAACAGGCTGGAACTTGTCTCATTAAAAGTTAAGCTCTAGAAATGGAACAAAACAAAACAAGATTTGTACTTTAGAAATGTACTGAAACTAAAAATATAGTATAAACTTAAAAGATAGACAGAAACCTTTATGAAAAGTTAGATTGTAGTAGTTCAAACCCCTAAGGTAAGAAACAAAGCACCTAACACCAAGATCTGAATATACACAATAAAAAGCTGCTCACATCCAACAAGTGAATGGTGCAGTTCTTTTTTTGTTTTGCTTTAGGAGAAAAGCAGTTTTGATTGGTGTTACATGGGAAAATAGTCAAATATAACATCTAAAATCACTTTTTTAAGTGCTGGTATATTATATTGGATTATTACAATGTATGAGACCTCACTCTTTTGGCCACTTTCTATCCTGCAGGACAATTTCTGTAACTGTCATGTTCTTTACTATTCCCCAAGTATAGATACACTCACTTGCCAGTTCTGCTGCAAACCCCATTCTATGCCACATATTACCAATGATTCCACGCATGACTGTCCGCCCAATATTTATGAAGTTTTTTGTGTTTAAAATGGTGTAATAAAGATTCATTTAAAGCAGTTTAAATCCCTTTAACAATGACTTCATGAGAACTAAAGCAAAATTACTTCCTATTTGCATTGATTAGACATCAGACAAATGCACCCAGCTTTTGATAGAGCCATGTGAGATCATGGTTATGTGTATCGAAAAGCTAACGTGATGCACCTGTGGTACAGACACGCAGGCTGACATGATACTTTTAAAAAAAAAGTATTCTGAGAAAAGTAATGACACACACACACACACAGAGAAATTGTTTTCAAATGTAAAATACTTTGAAATAGAATGCTGCTATTCATGTAATATCTAGCATAGTTATCTAAATCAGATGTCCACTGGAAAAAAGAACAAAACAAAACCTACATACACATCATCATAGATCCAGCTAGTTTTCACTTTCATCCATGTATTCATTAGGCGCTTTGCACTTTGTAGGATCCTGGAATTGTGCATCACCCGCACTGTATAGTCTACTCCTATGTCCATAGGCATACAAGATCATTTTACTTGTAGGTTAGAAGCATAAATTACCCTATGTCAAAATTTTCCACTGGCGAGTTTAGAAAAAAAAAAATTTAAAGAGGAAGTAGCCTGTGAGAAAATACCTGTCTGGTCATCTGATGCTCAGGAATCTTGTAGGTTGATGCCAAGCAATAAAATGTATTAAGAAACTGATTGAGCATATCATCTACTTCTATGTCTTTTTCTGTCATGCTCCCCGCACAGAAGGAAGTCTTGAGAACAAACATTTGGAATCAGTACAGTTCTCAGCAGCACAAGAATTAAAACAACAGAAGGATGCTTGCTTCTTGTAACAAAGCATCAGTTGCAGTAAATTTAAAATACATATAATTTTTAACCGTACTTTAATTCACTGAAAGTAAGAAATCTCTTTAAATAAAAAATGCAAGAGTTAATCTTGTTTTGTGCTGCATTTTAACTCTTCTAAAGAAGAGTTCATTCTTATCAACCTTGGCAGGTAATCATTAAAATAAGCTTTTTCTTTTTTTAAAAAAGTCATTTTTCTATTCCGTGCAGTTTGCTATTCAAGATGTCACATCTATTTCCCTAGCTACTTAGCTTAGAATACATTTTGCTCATTCTTACTTCTGTACGTTTTGGAGATAGCAAGTGTTGAAGCCCTTCTTTACTAGATAGTTAATTTCTCACTTGAGAACTGTTGCAACAAACAATGGAATTAGGAAAGGAAAAAGAAAACACTGGTTAAAATGAAAGTTTGAGACAACAATGAGAAAATCTGGGAAAAGTCTAAAAGGACATTTTGTCAGGTTTCTTGCCTGGTGCACTCCTTCCACTGAACACTAAGAGCCTGTTATAAACGTCAAAGAAGAGATGACAAAAATCTTTCTGTGGAAGGTGCTGGGTAACTAGAAGAGATGTGGTGTCACCACATAATAGGTACATTCAATTAAAAAACCCAATCTTCCTCCAATTCTTCTGGAGCTTTCTTTTTCAGTTGAAAAGAAGCCTCCTAATATTTACCTGTTCAACTATTATCGCATTTTGCAATGAGGCATTCTCCTGAAGCTGGGACACAAACTGCTTCATGTCTGGCATAAAATCCTTGAAAGTAGAAACCTGTATATTGAGTGTAAAGAAATAAATGACAAAAGCAATAGAAAATTCAGTACCAGACTCTTATTCAGTGGAGGTCAAAAGGACAGCTTTATTGCATTATTTTAATCCAACAATTCTGCTATTGTTAAAATTAAGTATCTCCCTCACATATCTCTATTTCCACAACACATTTATCTTTATTCTTACTAATGTTGAGTAAAAAGTGTAAAAAGAGTAAAAAAGCAGCTTTGCTACCTCTGGAAAATACCCAACACTATTAAAAAAGGGTTTGTGAAGTAATTGCCTAATTCAAATTGTGACTAAACAAAGATATAAACAAATATATTCCTTGGACCGAAATGTATCTACAGCAGCAAATAGAAGAAATCAGCAAGTCATACATGTCTCCTATAGAACCTCCTGGCTTTTCCACTTGTGGTAATCATAATCACGGCATAGCGCCGTATGCAGTAGACAGTTCTTTTCTCAGGGTTTAAGATTCGTGAAATCACTTCCACAAGTTTATTGTGAGGAATGGTATCATAAGCCCTGGACACATCAGCCTGAAATAGAAGAAATATCTTCCATTATGTATTCATCAGTATCACTGTAAACACCGTGGTAGTATGAAAAAAGTATTGTTGTAGTATGTAAACATGCTGAAGGATAAATCACATAGGAGTGAAATTATTGCATCATTCAGTCCAAATTTGTGACAAAACAAAAACTCTCTGCTTATCGGCAAAACCTTTTCTCACTCATCAGTGAGTTTTCCCTTACAAGGGATAACCAAACCATCAGTTTAAGCACAATTCTTGTTATTAACAGAAGATGATACCATATGGAACGTTAAATCTAACACTGAACCTTCAATCATTTAACTAAAGTTTATTGCTGATATTTTTATACGCTTAAATATTTTAAGAAACCTTCCTCTCCATATGATCATGGAGGTGACATCTTAGGCTTTTGGAAAGCTGCAAACCCAGATGTTTTACCTTTCCTAAACCTCATATTGCAATCTTACCTCTGCTTTTACTTGTCATAGTCAAAATTCAAAACCTTTTGAAGAAGCAACAATCTTAGGAGAACTATGTCAATGACATGATTCTTTGGCTTGAAAGATAACAAGACAATCACTGAAAGTAATTTCAGGACAGGATGACAACTGACATATGAGAGCACTGGAGAGGAGCCCCACTATAATATATATAAAAATCTGTGTAATTTACATACATCTGTATAAATCGCCCGAATTCAAAGCTATGAATTGAGCTCAAACACAAAAGGTTGCCTGCTAGACATAACTGAAAAACAAGTGTTAAGAAGAAACTCCTTCAAATAGTGGGATACAACAAGCACTCATTTTTTTCAAGTAGGAGAAGAAACTTGTTAAGAGACACTAGAGTTCAAGTGTTCATTTTCAACAGAAACTAATGATACTGAGATAGAAGAGACCTATTTTTGAAAAGACACTGAATTTATCCAAATGTGCATAGAAAGTTTTTCCTCATTTTCCTTTGGGAAGATGGCCCTAAAAGCATATCTGAGTTTGTATCTTTGTCCCATTTTTATACCTAAGTAAATGTAACTGCAAAAATCCAGTGCATGTGCAGGAGCAAGAGCTGCTACATGGCAGAAAGATGAACAGAAAAACATCCAAATAAAGGAAGCACTACTGCAGGGACACACACACAAAAAAAAAAAAAACCCCAACCAACCCCCCACCCCAAAAAACCAACCAGAGTCTCTGTTAGGTACACACAAAAGTTTATTTTGAAAAAGAAATAATTATGCACTCACATCACAGCTATTACAGCTATAGAAGTATCTGCACAAGCTGACTTTGAAAAGGTAGTTTGAATATGTAACTAAAAAGACATACCTTTACATAGTAGAAATGAGGAATTTCACCATCTGATTCAAGAACCTTTGTAACAAACTTCTTCCATATCTTGTAGATATCATCCTTCCCAAACACTGAAGAGCCAATAAAACTGGTGTTTATAGTCCGTTCATAATTTAACACACTAAATAGATTTTTTAGTCGAGTGTTGTAGTGATGCATCTAAAGAGACCAGAGAGAATCACCTTAAAGTATGCTGAAACATATTAAATTCTGTGCAATACACAGATTTCACATTTAGATGAAATATGAGATTAAATTTACATATTTACTATATTATTTTGGTCAACTGCAGTTTTCAGAAAGCCTGAATATAGCTGCAGTAACTACTTGGAAGCGACAAAACAGACTCAGAGATTTTTTTTTTTTTTTGGTACATTTAAATCCTATGGAAAATGTTTTTTTCTGTACTTGACTCTTGGAAATCAAGGTGTAATAGTTAAGGAGATAAATAGACAGACTCCAGCAAATAAAACCACCACCAATTAGAAGGTAACTTTTTAAATATCATTCATTCTCTCTGCTGGAGATTATCACCACAAGAACAGCAAAAAGAACATGTGCCCTGAGACTTCAGGCTAACTCCAGCTGCACCATCGGTTGAGCCTCTAGAGATACTTCATGCAAGTAAATAGCAAATATTTAACTCTCAGCTATGGGAACAGTAAAGTACACCAGAGCGGCAGTGAAGTCGTGCAGGTCGATTAGCTCTGTAAACACCTTAAGGAAAAAAAATATTGACAGACCTGGCAACAAAAGAATGTTGAAAGGGCAAGCCGTACTACTGAAGAAAATAAACAAACTGCACATGTAGCATACTTATGAATCAGTTCAGAACTTCAGAGAAATCCTCCAAAATGTATACACAGAACATAAAAGCGTTCTTACTCTCAATGGTAGTATTGTGATCATGATACTGAAACTACTAATCATGGAAGCATTTTAATTCATCTGAAAACATTTAGTTTTGCACTGAAAAAAATCAATTACAGGTTTCAGTGAAAAACTGGCAAAACTAAAGCACACCAAAAGTGTTTAGTGTACTACTGCCACTGCCTCCTAAACAACTTGATCCAACTTCACTGTTTTACATAAGGTAAGTAGTTATGTTCATTCATTGGCTGATCCTGCAAAATGTTTTTGACCAGTTTATAAAAAAAAGATTTCTGAAAATTAAGATGCTTTCCTGAATCATTGCAGTGGTATCTTCTCTGTAATAGGCCAAGTTCCTAAGAAAAACAGTCAAAAGGGTAGAGATGTAGCTGAAAGGTAAATAGAAGCAGCAAGATCAAAGTAATCATCAGTAGAAAAGTTCCTCCTTTCCTTCTTAATGAGCATATCCCAGGATGGTTGCTTTTTCACAAAAAGCACACCTTTACCTTTTCATAAAGCTGATGGCCATATGGGTGTTAGCAGGTGAGTCAATAAAAGAAAATTGAGACTGGCTTCAAACCCAGTTTGAACTAAACCTGAGAGACCTGGAGTTGCAGTAGTCACAGTAGCTCCTCATTTTCATGTTAGAAGGAATTCCCTTGAGCCTCCTAATTCCCCAGAACAGCTCTAATCCACAGAGTTGTTAACATTTTTGCAAAACCTAAAGATCTGCTGGCATGCCTGCAGAATGCAGTAAAAGACTAAGCTCTCAGACAAATCAGATCTTTTAGAACCCTGCTGCCTCCCAGTGCTTTGAGCTTCCCATTAAAAATAAAAAAAAAAAATATTGGTTCAAATGAAAAAGGAAGAAGGATGTAAAGCAAATACGTAAAACCTTGGAAACAAAACAAAATCTACACCGATTTGAGGATAAATTCACAGAACTGGACTCATTCCACCATGTATTTTGAAGCACAGTTTGAGACTTGCCCAAGAATCGGAAGTTGGTTTGCTGGATATTTGGGAGATTATCTCTAGCAATTCATCTGGATACATTCCAGTGTGGAGCTACAGAAGCTGGCCAAGACTACGCCTACAATTCCAAACTGGCTTCCAAATTCCAAAACCTGGACTATTGTCAGACAGAAAGAACTGGAAGATCGTCTTCTTTCTACAATTTAAATGCTAGGAGGAAAGTGCTAGGAGGAAAGTGGAGAGCACAGACAAGCTGGATATGGTACAGGATGAAAAACTGGAACAGAGTGCAGGACAAAAGGCCATGACAGAGGCAAACTGAGTAGCCATGCAAGTTCGTTTTCAGGTTTTGGTTTGTTGGTTTGGTTTTTTTTTTTTTTTGGGGGGGGGGGGGGGAACTACATCACTTCCATTAGGTTGGAAGCCCTAAATTGATGAGTAAGATGATCAGTTTGCACTAGACACTTTTCTCTGTCTCAGTCTACTATCTGAGAAGAGAGGTAACAGTACTACCACCTTCTTTTTCATGGATTTATGAAAATCATCAGCTATGCTTTGTGATTAGTTTAGACAGATGAGGTCTCTCTAAAAGCTGAAGACTTTAACGTCCTCAGTTATTTGTCAGCACTCTCCAACAGGAGTCTATTGCTCCCACTTTTCAGTAGATACAGATATTCCCTCTCAGCTCCAGGGCAGCCAGGTTAACTCAAATCACTTTGACCAGCTACCACGGTTGACTGTGAACCTTCATCTTCTCCAGTATATTGATGTCATCCTTTATGCCAGATCTGTTACAGGAGCAATAGCACCTTTAAAGCACTGCAGCTATTTCCAGATTAACAGTGTGCATACTCTCAAATCTGACAGTCTGATTGTCACAGAAAGACTATGAAGAAATAACACTTCAGAACAGCTTTTAGTTGATGCCCTTTAAACCTGGTCTGAGATCACATACTGAACAGTAAGTACTAAGAAGCCATTGACCTCTCACCCATCTGGGAAACATTTAATCTTGTGCACTAAATGGGGCTCAGCCTTAAGGCAGAACAATTAATGCAGTCATGCAAGATAGTGAAACTGGGTTCCCACTATGTCTTGTGGTTAACTGGCCTGTTAAATAGATTATTCTGTGCACTGCGTGTTCTGTCTCTGTTCCCACACTGCAGTAATTCCCAGCTTTCTTCCTATCTCCCTACTATGCTTGATCCAGCTTCCTCGCCTTTCTTAGACCTTCTTCTGTAACACACCCAATTCACCACTGTTCGGCCCCCTAGGCTGACCTGGCACCACAGCCAACTAGCCGATCAACATGCACAATCAGTATTCAGATAAATCCCAACAGGCCGGACTCATCCATCCCTCACCCTCCGGTGTGCCAAACAAATACGACATGTTAGTTCAGAACACTGACTATCTTTGAGATTTCCGTCCTTCTTCTCCCATAGATGGCCAATGCCTACCACAACCAGACAGTTAGCAAGCCTGAAGGAAAGGGATGGAAAGAGAAGAGAAAGAAAACATGATTATCTGACAGGCCATGTAATTCTATCAGACTCATTTCCTTAAGACAGGCTTGCAAACAGGAGTACGTAATTCTGGAATTGGAGGCTAATGGTAATTAAGCACTGGGAAAGGAGAAGCTAAGTTGCAACAGCTAGACCCGTTCAGTCATTCTGATTTGAACGTTCCAGTTCACCGTGTTAAAACTAGTTTTATATAACAAAAAACCTCACTCACTTTATTAGCTGCCTACATCAAACCCATGTAAAACAATAAAGAAAATAAAAACCTTCTTTTCTCTGCTTTCCCTGCTGAATGCTCGTGCTTCAACAACACCGCTCACTTTTACTATGGGTCTTAACCCATTCGCTTTGGGAATGAACCGGAGCTTTGATGCCACAGGAACATATTTTTTTTGACGGACAGCTTCAATCTCCTCTGAAGATAAAGCACGTAGGTGTACTTTGGCAAAATGGTTTCTAAAATACAAATATACATTTAGTGTAAGCAATAGGAAAGGCAGTAAGTTAAAACATTTAATCTCTTTATGATAACTGAAGCCAAATATTTTACTAAAAGGATAATTACAAATACTAACCTCTGCAGAAGTGACATGGAAATCTGAATTTCAGAACAATTTTGCGGTATCTTAATGACAATGTAATACAATAATAAGAGAGTACACATTTCTGCTTGATGTAAATTAAGATAATAAAAAAAAAATCTTAATTAACACAAATGAAAATTTAAGCACAGATTAGCCAAGTACATTTGACCATTATGAAATATTTTTTATGCAAGACAACAAGAAGTTGGATGTTTCTCATGGTTTCTTCAGCTTGAAAGACATTAACAAAGTTGAATAGAACCTTCTGAAAACTAAGTTAAGAAAGATCCAGGGAAGGACTTACACACTGTAATTGGCTGTTCTACTCCCACCGTTTAGGGGACCTACTATGTATTAAAAGTTATTATAGCGAACTGAGGTACTAGGATACATATACAACACAAAAGGGCATTTAGGTATTCAGCAACACGATTCAAAAAAACTAATCTGATGAGCAGGCATCAGCTAAAGTGAACAGCAAAGAATAACGAAGAACGGAAGGCTCCTAAGTCACAGATTCTGAGCTCCGTAAGTCCATCTTCCGGGAAATGTTTTTTCCCCTCACAGATACCCCCTTAGGATTTACAGTTCAGTGTAGCTTAGTACAAAATCAATACTTTCCCATGCAATGAGGCAGGAAAAGGAGGTGGTGCAAAAGCCCTTGCTTTTACTTAAGATTGTATTGTTAAAGTGGCCTACTTGCAATGCGAAAGACCTGGATCAGTCTCCTGCACTGCTTCAGAAGGACACAATGCGCCATTCCAAAAAGCCCTACAGCCTACTGGTTAGGATACTCCCCTGGGAAGTGAAGCGAGACAATTCAAATCCCTGCAGAAGGGGGATGCAAATATAAATTCGCATGCAGATTTTTCTCATCCCACACCAACCAACAGGCTGGTTTAGCAAAAGGAGGCCACGCTATCACAAAAGGCAGTGGATGGTTGGTGGAAACGTGGTAAGCATGCTCTAGGAGACACCTGAGAAGCCAAGCATGCAGGTAAGCGAGGCACACAAGTACTTCTCTTCTGTATGCTAACACAACTCCCATACAAGCTAATGATCCAGCTGCTTGGAACTGTCGGTGTCTGAGTGATACAGTATATGACACCTAGAAGGTATAGAGGCATCCAGGGCCAGCAAGCTGAGTTATTACTGAGCAAGTATTTTGAGGATTTGTATTCAAACTTTGGAATTAAATTCCTGGTACAAATGTAGCCCAAAGTAAAGCAGAATGGACAGATCGCTGTTCCACAGCTAGAGATCACTATTATTTATTATGACTTAAATTCCTTCCTGAACCCATAAAACTTCATTATGTACTATAGCATTAGCTAGATCACTAAAACAAAACAAAGAACTCCAGTTCAACAGAAACAACCGAATGATCAAATCTCCATCGCTTTGCAGTTCACATTTAAGATTGAAGGGGAAAAAAACCCAAAACAACCAAGCACTGTATAAAAAAAATATGACTTCCTCTGAAAGTGAAGACAAAGGCCAATTATTGGCAGATCTTCATCATTACTACCTCTGGCCAGCTGTAGAATTGGATGTCATTTTGCCTGCAGCAACATTCTTTGCTTGTTTCATGGGATTTGTAGCAGCACTAATGATTTTGAACATGCACTAATCTAGTGGCCACTGAACCATCCTACTCTCATTTGTACACTCACGGTGCTGTTACACACTGGAACTTGGAGGAAGTTGAGTGGATGGTGCTGCTGTCTTTTGACATCTCACCACAATCTGATGGGGGAGATTCAGAATTTCTGCAGCATTTCAATCCTCAGCAGCCACTGTGTGGCGAGGGTGGGGAAGGAGCGGTCCTTAGGAAAACAGGTGCTGTCACCACAACGCTGATTACGTTACTTTTAAAACATAACTTCTGTGAGCCATGTAACTTGAAGCAACTGTATCATGAAATACGGAATTTTTCTTAGTAAGTACTGTTTTTTGAAGTTTGGGGCATGAAGTTTGGTATAGCTTCAAAAATTAATAGAAAGTTGCGTGTGTGCAAAATGACCAGCACACTCTCACCTCCACCCATACAGCAAGACAAACATATAGATTCAGGTCCCCTCTCAGAACCATGGTCTGTATCCTTGAGTGGGATTCTGCACAGGAAGACCTACTTATACAGTCCTTCAGGATGGGGATTTACTCCCTAATGACAATGCAGTGCAAAGGCAAGCTCATGAGTTAAGTCCAGGTCCACTCAGTCCAGCCTGTTCCATCCATTCTCTTCCTCCCAAAGGAGGATGCAAAAGAACTGGAAAGGCATCAGTGGCCACGCTTGGCTGTGAATGCCTTCCTGCGAGCCAGCTCAGAGCAATCGCCACGAGCGGCTCCAGCTGAGAAGGAGAAGAACCAGGACAACCACAGAACAGCCATTAGGGCAACAACTAAGGCCACCAGATACTCTTCTTCCAGGGAAGATGGAAGCAGCTCAACAGCCTTTGGCACCGATTCACCAACAGTGCCTGAAAACGCTGGCTGGTTAAGAGAGGAAGATGCCTAGAGAGCCTCAAAATGGCCGAAGCAACCCTAAACAGCTGTTTCCCAATATCTCTAAACCCCAATTTCTCTCCTCCCACGTGAACTAGGCAGCTTGCCACCTGTATGAATGCAGTAAGCTGGATTAGTAGGAGACCTCACGTTACGTTGCACACTCAAAAAAGCAGTGCAGAAAGCCCTAGCCTTGTGAGTGAGGCTTAAGTGCAGCTGCTGGGATCAGACTAAAAGTCCATACAGCTACATATCCTGTAGCCAACAGCAAACACCCTGTCCTTACAGCACGCCCTTGGCAAGCACGCAGCAGTACTTCCTTGGGATACTTCCCCAGCTTCCAGTTTTCTGCAGTTCAGGGACTTCCCGAGACAAAGGTGAGAAGGGGCTTCCTACACAGTGGGGAGGAAATCAGAAGAAACGGGATCAGCCCAGATTAGGGTCTTTTCAGTTCAGAGCACCTTGTCCTTTGTCCTCTTTTCAGCTGGGATAGAGGTAATTTTCTTCCTAGTAGCTGGTACAGTGCTGTGTTTTGGATTTAGGATAAGAATAACGTTGATAACATGCTGATGTTTTAGTTGTTGCTGAGCAGTGCTTACACTAAGTCAAAGACTTTTCAGCTTCTCATACTGCCCTGCCAGTGAGGAGGCTGGAGGTGCACAAGAAGCTGGGAGGGGGCACAGCCAGGACAGCTGACCCAAACTGGCCAAAGAGATATTCCATACCATGTGATGTCATGCTGAAAAAAACACTAGGGGGTGTTGGCCTGGGGGGCACAGCTGCTGCTCAGGAACTGGCTGGGCATCGGTCAGCAGGTGGTGAGCAATTGCATTGTGCATCACTTGTTTTGTATATTCTTTTATCATTATTATTATTTTTCCTTCCTTTTCCGTCCTATTGAATTGTCTTTATCTCAACCCATGAGTTTTACTTTTTTTCCAATTCTGTTCCCCATCCCACCGGGGTGGGGGGAGCAAGCAAACGGCTGTGTGGTGTTTAGCTGCCTGCCGGGTTAAACCACAACATCCTTACCCATTGGATTTTTCTGGGAAACTGGGAATAGGGACAAAAAGGGCTAAAACCAAAAATATTTGTTTTCTTTTAATCACATACCCTACTAAAAAGAGCATTATATCTAATATGTAAAAATTAGTACTTGATGATACTTTATGCCAAAAAGTAGCCTTTGAAGTACATTAAAACTACCTAAAACACTAACTGTAACACTAAGGCTGTTAGTTTGAAGACAAAACAAACAGTATATGTGGGAATGAAAATTATATTCTACTACTTAAATGTCATATTCTGGGCAAAGCAGGACCAGGGCCCTATTAAGTGCAAACACATATGCAGAAGAGCTGCACTGGAGATACCAATGTTAAGATCAGGGAGCAGCAGGGCAGGAGGGGGAAAAAAAAAAAATCACACATATAACATTGCAGACCAACAGACCACTGTGAATGCAAAAGATTCACCATATAAAACGGCCATTAAAACGCCATATAAAACAGCCATTAAAACACAAGACATCAAGTATGCTCATTTTGCACAGTACCAAAGCTCTCTCGGATACCAACAATTTATGATGAAAACCCAGATGTGAACTACAGAGATGTTTTTTCCTATTTTCTCACTTAATTGCTTAAAATTCGATCTTAAATACATGCATGTATTTTTAAGACCAAAAAGCAGCAGGAATTCCACAGCTGCACTAAAAAAAGAATCTGCAGCTTTTAAATCCCTCAACCTTCCAAAAACCCAAAAGAAAACAAACCCACTGCCTGAATTTATGAATAGACTATTACAGCATTTCAGCAGAGTTCAATTTTTTTTCTTTTGTTAAGGCAGTGAAAGCAAACTGAGTATTTTTAAAATGAACTTTCCCAAGGTTACTTTGGGATTCTACCACAATGTTTTCCTCATCGATAAAAGGTGTAAAAATTTGACTTATCAAACAAAATTATCTTCATTATTATTGCAAAGGTTTCTCTTCTCCTACAAAAGAATTCAAAATTTGAATCAGTTTTCTCACACAAAATATTTCTGAATTTATAAGCTGCACATACTACAAGTTGATTTTTCTTTTGGGAAATTAAGAAAATAAAAGGAGGATAAATGGGCAATAAAGAAAAGCAGAATTATAACTTTACGCTACAAAACATGAGATTTCCACATATTCCATTTATGTTTGATTAGTTTTCTGATGTTACCTAATTCCAATGTTCTGTAACTTGCCCCAAATAAACTTTCGGTAGTAGAAAAGCATGTTTTTCTGGAACATGGTCTCGGTGATATAGAAAAATGATCTGAGCAACTCAACAACATAGGTATCCATCAGCCAGTATAGGAATTTAGCCAAAAGTTCTTCACGGAAACAATGTTCATAGGCAGGAACAAAGTGATCACCTTCAATAAACAATTCAAAGGTAGTTATAGTAAATATCAACTATTTGTATTAGTGAAAAAAAAAGTACAAACAAAAAACCACACATAACAGACTTTTCTTAGCTTGAGGTTAATGGAAAAAAAAAAAAGCAAATACAAACAATTGCACAGATGCCGCTCCAAATTTTCACTGGCATTAAATGTGACCCAAGCTTAAAGTACAAATTTGCAGTGACAAATTGACATACAGGATACGAATACATGCCATTAGTAGCCCAAAGACTTAATTTCTTCCCACAACGTTGATTGTACAAGAACTTTAATGCACAAAGGCAAGATTATTGTGAAGGGAAAGGAAAAATGGAAGTAAGCCTACTACAATATAAAACCTAAAAAAAAGAAATAAGCAGAAGAATGAAAATACTTAGGTATACTGTAAAAATAACAGAATTAAACTGGGCTGACTTGGGCATGAGAATGACATTCAGATTCCCCAATTACATGAAAATTAATTTTGGGGTTAAGTTTTATATAGGACGTCTGAAATAAAGCCTATTGCTGCAGTCAAAAAGAAGAAAAAAAAAAAAATCACCCTAACTCCATCAGCACATACAATATTTAGATGGCACAAAAATTTTGAACCCAGAACATTCCTAGCTACTGTCAAATTTAAGGCCACACAGGTTTGTAGTGATGTCTAAATATGGGTGAGCGAGTAGCGAATAAAACCTTGTGCTACAATACTGAATTTTTGCCAACTTCCAATACTACTTTTTCTAATTAAATTTAACAGTAGAATTTAGCCAAATACAACAGGATAATTTAAAGAAATTATACAGAAATATTAGTTTAGCTGCATAGCACAAGTCACAATTATGGCACAAATGTGTTAAAAATAGCTTAATTTTGACACAACAGAGCTGAAGCTTAAAACTGAAACTTATAAAATGGAAGTAAGTTTCCAGTTCTCTACCCTGTTTTGGTTTTGTGCGCTTCAGAGCAGACATTTTCATGTATTTACAGCACCTAAGAAAAGACTACCATAAAGAGGTAAAACAGCATTCACTTCAACAGAAGCCAGGTAACATCAATGAAAAAAATCCAACGACTGTTAGAAAATTCTCTAACTGAAGAGTTGCAATATGCAGTTGTAATACACAAATTAAATCAGGATATTGTTAAGTAGCTGTCCCAGAACTAGATTATTTGTTTTCTAAGTTCTTGACAACAGATGTAAATGATGACTACAATTCAGGGAACTGACAAGAAACCACTACTACTACTTTTGGAGGAAAAAAAACACCTACAGTGCAGCAAAGCAATTAAATGTGTGTTTACACTTCAAGCACAAGGGAGTAATTTCATGGAAATTAAAATCAAGCCTATGTGTTGCTTTTCCTGGAATAAGGCCAGAGAATAAGGTATTACATTTTTTAAGGTAAGATGTTCCAAATGACTATGAACCAAACATATATTTTACAATAAAAACCTTTTAAAATATTCACTCCTCAGCATTTTGAAAAGCATGGGTTTGAGCCATAGTTTCTGAATAAAGAATCAATACATTTGCTAAAACTAACAGTTTCTTATGGAAGTGTAACCTCCCCTATTTTTGACATCAGTTCTCAAACATCAGACTTTTTATTTTCCTCCTACATTACAAGGAACCTGTAGTAATTTCAGAACCTTATCACACCTTTTAAAAAGGAATACCATTTTCAGCTCACATTACTGTAGGATCCAAGTACATTACCAGGTAAGAATAAATACTGCAAACATACCAGTTAAGGAAGTGCAATCCACATTGTATAGACAGAGAACAGAAGCACAGAAAAATGACAATATGCCTTAGATCCTACAGCAATCAACCACAGAACCACAGCTCCAGCCTAGATTTAAATCCTAGGATAGTGTCTGAATGAAGGCTTCTTCAAGGAAGCAAGATTTACCTGTCATCATCTGAAAAGAGGACTAAACAGAAGGGATTCGTATAGAATTTGGAGCAATCAGCTGATGCCCTCACAACAGCTTTCAGCCAAGGACCACTCGGTCTTGTGACCTCTGCACCAACTACCCAGCCTGAAGCAGTGCTCAGTAAAGGTCTCTTGTTCCTAGAGAAGGGCTCTAGAAAGGTGACACATGGTGGGCAACCCCTGTATTGCATGGGTCCCATACTCATGTCTTTCTCACAGGGTTGATGTGAGGGGGGTAAAAAACCACACTGTGGGATGAAGGTTCACTCCCATAGCAGAGGAACACATGCCACTACAAGTGTCTTGATTTGCCTTCAGTTCTTTCTGAAGGCTTATGGCAACCAACAGGCAGACTGCATTTGTTCCTTATGTGCTTAGGTCATGCTTCAATGAATTTTCAGAGTTACTGCAATTTGGAGGGTAGTGGTGGAAGGGAAAGAGTTTTGTTGAAAGGCCCAGGTTCTGAACTCATGTTTATGAAAACGTCATCCTACTGAACACAAGAAGTGTGAATGAAAACAATAAAAACTTAAGTTTTGGAAGGAAGACAGGCTTAAGTGTTCTTCCACCATCAATTACAAACACTAATAGGTTTGCTCTCTCAGCTATGGTTATCACCAATGAACCCAACTCTGAACCCAGATTCAACACCTTCCCCTTCCCACCTTAAATGTGAACACCAGTCATCTGACACCCCCGCCACTTAGTTCTTTAATAGAAGAAGTACCTTTGACTAGACGAAGCCACATGCAGTCATTCACTCTCATCTTCCACATCAGCTCCTGCAATGAAAGCTTAGCAAACTTCCCCATGGAAATGAACGCTTTCACGTTTTTTAAGAACCGGCACTTGTTATGGTTTGAACCCCAAAGCTCAGCAGGGATGACCCGCTCCAGGCACTCCCTCACAAAGATGTACACCTGCCAGTGGCTGCTGTGCTGCTTGAGGAGCTCCCCGAGGGCTGAATCACACACCTCTCCCGGGTTTTGCTCCTCACTCTGCGAGTCCCCATGCACAGATTTTGCAAGAGGAGCGCATAAGTTGTCTGGCACATCAGTGTGACCAGATTCACATTTGCCGCTTGTCACACACTTAGTAGGCTCTTTCCCAAACTGTTCTGCTTGCTTGTGAACCTCTGCTTCCCCAGGCAAGGCTGCCTGACAAGGCAGCTCACTTTTTCTCACACTGGTTTCAGCTATCCAGACAGGGCAATTTTTTTTCAAGAGAACTAAGTAAGGGCACTTTCCATGGTTCTTTAACAGTTTCTGAAACGTATGTCTCATTTGCCAGTAGCGTTTGGGCAACCTCTTCTTTCTCCAGTTGTGATGTGGCAGACTTTGGTTGTGCTTTTGCTCCAACAGATTTTGGCTTAAGAATATAGTTTCTATAAGCCGTCTTCCACCTGCCTGACAGCCCTGCAAGCGATTCAGTAAAAACGATTTAGGAAAACATTCTTGGAAACTCCTGCGAGAATACAGAAGAAACTTCCTGTCAATGTATACTGCAGAACGCAAGAGCGTATTTGGTAACTTCTTTGCCAAATGAGCTAGGGGACTTTCCTGCCTTCTGTATTTTGAAGAAATACCCTCCATGGGTTTGATTTGTACAGAATCCAACTGAGATTTATACACATGCATCTCTACTCCTTTCCTATGGGATTCTGCTTGCATTTCAATGCTGGACTTTAAAGGTTTGTTACTCTGAACTCGCAGAAAAGAGCTTTCACCTGCCACAAACTTCTTCCCGTCACGAGATGTATGAACTAAAGAAGGACCAGACATATCACTGTTACTTCTTTGAGAAATGTGCTTTCTTTTAATGAGACTTACAGAATGTGATGCTACATACCCAGTTCCGTATCTCCTGGAACTACTTTGTTTTACATCAGGAGTGAGATTACAAGCCTTCTCCTCTCTCACTTTCTCCTCTACTTTTGCTCTCTTAGCTGGAATTTCAAGTTGTTCCCTATTAAGCTTCCTTTTTAAAGATGGTGCCGCAGCTGACAAATATAAACCGGAGCTAGTCTGTTTTTCCAGATGTTCAGCAACAATTCTGGTATGTTTGCTTGCTTTAGAAACAGCTTTTGCAGAATACTGGTAACTGGACACTAAGCTTTGTATCTTGTTATTTTTTTTATTTCCCATGCTGGAGACATTAGCTTCAAGTCTTTGTCTGCATTTCCACCAATGCAACTTTGAAAGATACCGTCTATGAAACATAAGCCTTTTTTGCATATAGTCAAGCAAGCTACTACATTTATGCTTTGAAAACCTTTGTTTAACAAACACTGGGGATGAGTCTACATTATGTGAAATAAGTTCATAAACTGGTTGCCCACAAACTTGATAACAATTACTAGGGGGAACCAGCATAAAGATTGCACAGTGTTCCAGTAAATACATCATCACATCATCCCCTATCCGGCTCAGCAGTGTTTCCCAGAGGCCACTGATACGAATAGTTTCTGTTGCAGTATTGGGTAGGTAGCTGTATATATTTGAAGAAGGCATGATTTGGAAATGAGAACTGTTTTCATCCAGTAAGGAGTATCCATATGCGAGGACATTCTTCTTTCTTTTTTCACACAGTCTCTGAACGACTCTTGTGATGACTTCACTCTGACTGGATAACTGAAGAAAGAAGAAAGAAAACTAGCTTTTATCACCGACTCTTCCAGAAGCCACAACACATGCTTTAAACAGACAGACATGCAAGGTACACCATCCTAGACATCAGCTTTAGATCAAGCCCTTTCAAAGCAGTATTAATGATTCATAAGTGCCAAACGCAAAAAGAAAGATTTTCAAGCGCACCACAAGATGTTTACATGCAGCAACATGAGCCTACGGCTTTAAGGAAGTCTTTTTAACGTCTGCCCTTTTGATCGTGCTTTTCATGCCCAGGAAACACCCTACGCTACTCCCCTTGGCTCCCTCAGCAACCTGGACTCCAAGGCCTTCAGGTCACTCTGCCCGTACATACGTGCTCACACAGGCTCTAACCTCCAGGGAACTAACACTGATTTTCTTGAGGCCTCCATTTCCTTTCACGTAAAGAAAAGTTCAACTAAACGACTCAGTTCACAATTCTAAGACCCGCTCAACAAGCTTGCAAAGTTTGTTTCCTACCATAGCACAGTTTTGCTCACGCACGCAGTAACTCCAAGAGAAAAGCAGTCTTTCCTCTCTGAAGTTTCTTCTGCTTAAACACCGACCCGCAAGTGGTTTTCCCCCCTCTTCTCTATCCTCTCAGAGTGGGAAAGTGGCATTTTTCACTTCTAGTTGCTCCCCGGCTACGTCTGGTTTGTTCACTCCCACCTCACAGGGCAAGCAGACAGTCGGGGAGCCCCAGGCACGCAGACCTTTTGTGTGACCTACCACCCACCCGCTGGCGCCAAGACTTTGCTCGCCCGCCCCCCAGAAGCGGAGGGGGGCGACGATCCCCCACGGCTCCCCGCTGGCTAGAGCCGACAGCCGAGGAGGCTGGAGGGGGCAGGCGAGGCCCGGCGGGGAGGCCCGGCCGGCAGCAGCCACGAGGGGCAAAGGGCCGCCACCCCCGCGCACGCATGGAGGACAGGAAGCGCGCTACCACCCCGCCAAGCGCGGGCGGCGGCGCGCAGAGCCGTCTCCGCGGCCCCCAAGGGCCGGCAGCGGCCGTTGCCGCTCACGCTAGCCACCGGGGAAGCCCCGCGCCGCCAGCCGCGGCCCCGGGCGGCGCGGGGCCTCGCCAGGGCCCGCGGCAGGGCTCGCTCCTCGGCGAGGGCTGCGCTGCTCCGGCCGCCCCGGGCCCGACGCAGGTGCGAGCGGGCCATCATTCGCGCCCTGCCTCCTACCTGCTGGAAAGTGAAGGGCCGGGGGATGGCGCGGGCCCCGCGGGGGACGCACACCAGGCACTGCCCCACGAAGGTCCGGTAGCAGGGGGCGTCGTCGCCCCGCAGCACCTCGGCCTCCCCGGCGCCGCTCTCCCGCAGCCGCCGGATGAAGGTCTCCAGCGGGGCGGCCTCGGCATAGCACCCGCGCAGCGCGGCCAGCACTGCCGCGAAGGGCTCCGCGCCCGCCATGTTGTAGAGACGGAGCACGCCGCCACCTGGGGCGGCCCCGCGCTCCGCTCCCCTCCCTCCCGCACCGCTACTCTACGCTACGCTCCACACCACCGCCAGGCAACAGGGAGCTGCTGTTTAAAAAAACCCGTGTTATTAAAAAAAAAAAAAATGAAGAAAACGCCCTCGCAAAATTGTCTCCCGGCGCCGCCGGGCCCCAACGTGGCCGCGGAGGGGCGGCGGCCGAGGTGAGGCGGGGCGGGGCGGGGCGGGGCGGGAGGCCGCTGTCCAGCTCCGGCGCTCCTTTCCTCCTCCGGCGCCGTCTGGTGAGGCAGCGGGCTGGGGCGGGGGGCGAAGGCACGGCTGGGACGTCTGTGAGGCAGAGAACTAGCACTGGCTGCCACAAGTGTGTGGCACGGCTTCTGACCAGGCACTTAGGCTTTTATTTTCTGACAGCTTTGTAGCATCTTTTCGGTGGACAATTCATGCTGTGTACTTTCAGGATGCTTGGGATGGCGTGAACTACAGTCAAGAAAGCTGTTGAATTTTTTAAGTGAGTCTTGTGAGTTTATTAAGGTAGATTTCCTCTGGAAGAAACCAGGAAGATTCCCTTCCAAGGAACCCCTTTTAGGATCAGCACTCCATAGCGGATCTGTCTGAAATAAGGGCAACTGTAGAAGAGGTTATGGTGGAGATGAACAGATAAAACCGCAAAAATAACAACTGGCTGGTCCTGGGTTTCTCATCAAACTCATGAATGTAGAAGCCAAATCGCTTATGCTAGTGTGTAGCCTCCTAGTCAAAACTTTTCTTGGTCTCTGAAGTCTTCATGGTAGCAAACTTGATGCCAGACTGTAAAAGGGATTGCAGTGGAGTTCCGGGGAACTGTAGGTCTCTACGCCTGATGTTTATTCCAGGTAATTTAGTAGAAATAACAGAAGATAGGATTAGTAGATGCTGGGAGAAACACAAGTTCTTTAGTCAACATTACTCCCATAAAAGGGAGTCCTGCCTTAGAAAACTCTTTGAGTTCTATGAAGGGTTGGGAAGACGTGAAAATTATGGTGATCTGCTTGATATATTCTACTTGAATTTCCAAAAACCTTTGCAAGCAAATGTTATCAATAAAAAAAACCCCACCTAAAATGGAAGGTGCTGGTACAGATATACTATTGTTAAAGATAAGAGATAGAGGTAGGGATAAATGGTCAGTCCTTTCAACTGAGGAAGATCCCCACCAGAGTTCCATATTAGCCTGCACTGTGTAACGTTCAAAAATGACCCAGAAGGTCTGTAAATAAGCAATAAGTGGCAAGATTTGCTGATGGGATGAAGTTATTCAAAGCAGCAAGGACACAAGCAGACTAGAAAATTGCAGAACTTTACAAGACTGAATGATTGAGCAGTTGCGTGGCAGATGAAATTTAATGCTGATAAATCACATATGGCACAGAGGTGAAACACATTCCTAGCTTCCTATATAAAATGATGGGTTCTGAGCTGATTAGTACCACTCAGGAGTGAGACCATGAGGTTACATGAAACAAATGGACACTGTGCTCAGCAGCAGTCAAAAAAGCAAATCGCAGGTTAGGAATGATTGGGAAGGAATAAAGAAGACGTCATTATGCCACTGCATAAATTCATGGTTTGCCTACACCTTGAGTGCAGTTCTGGTCTCTGCATCTCAGAAAGGATGTACTAGGATTAGAAAAGGTTCAGAGAGGGACGATCAAATGTATGGGACAGTCCTGTATGAGCAATGACATGGTAGGCTGGAACTGGAAAAAGGATAACTTAGTGGGGAAGGGCAAATGCTGCATGCCATGATCCATCTCCTGAAGCAGTTGGATATGTGCCCTGGGGCATGGCAGTCTTATAGGTCACTCAAAACATGCTGCAAAGGCGTGGATCACCAAGTTCCTCTCCAAATCCAACTCCCCTGCTCCAGCTGCTCTGTCCTGCTGATTTCTCACATGCAGTCACAGCAAAAGACTCTGGGGCTCTGACTACCAAGACATGTCTGCTAGTAAGGCTGCACTCCTGGCCCAGGGGGCTGTAGGTGTTAAAGATTAAGAACAGAGAACAGTGGCATGCCACATGGCATAAATTCAACAAACCCAGGACCTTTAAGTAAAGATCCAGGCAAGATGGAGTCAGCAGTCTACCTGTGACTGTCTTCTAGCTAGGCTTCCTAGTTGGATTGCTGTGAGTCTCCTGCAGGAACATGACAGAGTTCTCTCCTTCCCAAAGATTAGAGAGTACCTCATCTTTGTGAGGAATCATCCAACAGCTCCCAGCATGGAGAAGGGTTTTTTTTAGTTGTGTCACTAGGTGAAGGGAGACATTAGTGGCCCTGTGGCCAGGGACAGTCCTGTCCCTGGTAGTGGTGGTGCCATGCAACAAGAAATTCTCACCAATGGCAGGGACAGGGCAATGTGTACCTTCCCTTCCTCATGTGAAGCCTTTACAGACTAGGGAGTGAGGTCAGCATCCCACTGCTCATTGAAGACTGGCCTACTTTCCTTCTAAAACAATGAATCTCTTCCAGGGAGCAAAGCAGCTCATCTCCTGACATCAGCATGGCTGAGGAGTCAACTTCGTGGCACCTTAGGGCCTTCAAGTTGAGGCATTCCTACATCACTCCCAGCTCAGCATTGCCTGCTTGCCAGACTCCTTTACCCCTTGACACAGACGATAGGCACCAGATGGCACTAGCAAAGGAGGGAGAGTGATAACACCAGAAGGCTTCATGGGACTTCAGCAATACTGTAACTGAAACATTGCACTGCCACTGCATACAGAAGGGCAGGGGATTTGGAGGTGATGGGGCTGGATTCATCAGCAGCCTATGGCAAACACAAGGTTCACCATTTCCTGTGAGGAACGTATTCAGGAAGAAAGAAAAAGGAGGAGGAAGAGGAGGAGGAAGAGAAAGGGGTTAATTAATCTTGAAAATGACAACCCGACCCCTGACTGCCACAGTGGAGTCCTCCTCAGCAGCCAGTGGGTTGACACTGGAGAAAGCAAGGGCATGAGGGTGAGGAGGACCATCTGTGAGATTTTGATGTTTAGGGGGTGGACATTGGTCTATGCCTTTCTATCAGTGGGTCTTCCTTAGGAGGTACACCCCCAGGACCAGTGTACAAGGAAGCAGTTGGGTTGTGGTGATAGTGAAGGACATGCCCACAGCTGAGAACATGCTGTTTGCAGGTGAGGTTGCAACTACTTGGCCCTAGCTCTGGTGGTGGCAGATCCATGTTCTCAAAGCTGGTTGACATGCTCCTCGCAGATGGCTGGGTTGTAGGTGTTGCTGCAGGCTGAATTTCTGAAGAGGTCTCTTGACCCTTTCTACCAACTGCTGGTAAGTCTCTCAGTAATTCCCTACCTGTGCCTCTTGCTGATGCCTTCTTGGTGGCAATGACCGCAGCAATGGTGGAGAGGAGGGCTGCTGTGGCTAAGGAGGCCCTTTCCTCCTGTTTCTTTTCACAGGTACCACATGATTTTCTGTGCGTCTACCATTGGGCTGGGGAGAGAATGCAGGAGGGAGTCGGAGAATTAAGTGACATGGAAAAGGAGTAAAGTTATTTTTTATGAGGATGAATAAGGAAAAGAATAGAATCACAGAGTCATAGAATAGCTGAGGCTGGAAGAGAGCTATGGAGGTGTCTAGTGCACCCCCCTGCTCAAAGCAGCGTTACTGAGCAGATTGCTCAGTGCCATGTCTAATCAGGCTTTGAATATCCCCAAGGATGGAGACTCCACAACCTTTCTGGGCAACCTGCTCCAGTGTTTTATCATCCTCAGAGTAAAAAGTTTTTTCACATTTAAGTGGAATTTTCTGTATTTTAATTTGTGCCCACTGCCTCTTGTCCTGTCACTGGGTACCATTGAGAAGAGTTTGGATCCATCTTGTTTACATCAGCTATTTATACACTTTGATACGATCCCCACTGAGCCTTTCCTTCTTGGGGCTAAACAATTCCACCTGCCTCAGCATCTCCTCACATGTCAGATGCTCCAGCTCCTTAATCGTCTTAGTGGCCCTTAGTGGCAAGTTTGCTGGGCTCACTCCAGATGTCATTCTTGTACTGGGAACCCAGATCTGTACAAATAATGAAGTCACAGTTCTCCTCAACAAAATTTATCCTTCAAGGCAGACTTAATCTTATCCACATCCTGCTTTATGACCAGCTTCTGTGAAAGGGAGTTACCCTGGGAATGGATGATGATAGTGCAGTGATAAAAATAAAATGCCATTTTTATAATCCAACAGTGAAGTGAAAGGAAAGAAGATGTTTTGTTTAGGTCTAGCTTCAGTAATGACTATTTAAACACGCAAGCTTACTGCAAATGTGTCTCTCTTTTTAAAGCTCCCTTTGAAAAGGCTGAAAGGAAACTGTTATGAGAAGTGTCATGAGAAGAAGAAGAAAGGTGTCTCTGTTTAAACAGAAAAGTAAAAAACTAATAAAACAAAATCAGAATAGTTTGATGAATAACTTTCCAAAGCTGAAAGAAACATCAAACGTCAGAAGTGGGACAGCTTGCCAGGAAGTCCATAACATAAAAGTAGAGAAGGAACACTTAGGGCAATTGTAGCAATACCGAGGAAATTACATAAGGAACTTGAGCGGGGTCCTGCGTCAAATCTTTGCACACAGCATGATCTCTCTCAAGCTCAAGTACTACGAATTATGTTGTTCAATAAAGAGAGAGGAAAAAAAATGTTCAAAAATCAGTAAGACTCCGTGATCCGATGGTATTTACCAGTGAGGAACTCAGTGACTGAACAACTACCTATATCATGCCAGATGTTTTAATATCACAAGCCATTAAAATACGTAAAAGGACACCAAGGATCCCAAAGGAGATCATGGGAACTACCTAGCAGTAAGTCTGAGGGCTCTGCTGTGGAAGTTGACTAACTCTGTAATAGAGAATGGATTTAGTGGACATGTTGATAACTATGGCATATTGGAGGAGTCAACATTACATTTGCTGAGGATGAGGTTATATGGTATGGGGTATCCTTTTGGCCAGTTCAGGTCAGCTGTCATGGCTGTGTCCCCTCCCAACTTCTTGCCCACCCCAGCTTACTCATTGTGGGGGCAGAGTGGGGAAAAAAGAAGTCTTGACGCTGTGCAAGCACTGGTCAGCAATAGCCAAAATGTTGGTGTGTTGTCAACACTGTTAGTCACAGATACAAAGCACAGCACTGTACAGGCTGCTGTGAAGAAAGGTAACTGTCTCAGCTAGACCCAGTACAGTTTGTCAGAGTAAGACCCCTTAATGATCCATCACATCCATCAGTCTGACTCATCACTGACGAGGGGGTCTTCAGCCAATGTGGCTGATCTTGGTCCCAGTCTCTCCCTGAGGCTGCTGCTTGAGCTAGATCCATACAGTCATATGCTGTTAATCAAGGACATCCCTCCAGTTTAACCAGCTACTCAGTGTAATCCCTTTTTAAGGCACCCATGCCAGTCATCTGCTGTGGAATGAAAGCCTTCCATGACAGTGACTTGCTCTCTTCTCTGCTGGGCTGCATCTTCAGCCTTGGTTGTCTTTACAGTGGTCTTGGTAACTGGAGGTGCCGTTTGTTTCTCTGGCTGGCTTCCTGAGTTACAGAGCTCATCTTGCAGCGGGACATGTGGTGTGGGGGAACAAGCCCTTTCTAGCACTATTATTATTACAGTTACCAGACTTACATGGGTCTGGCTCTTCACATGTGTCTTCATCCCAATACTCTGGGTCGGGACTCTCCCTGAGAGTTGCAGTGGTCCCTTCTCCACCTTTTAACTGCTTTTTCCAGGCCACTGTGTGTCTCTTGCAGTGTGTGTGATGGTCCCTGAATGGTGTCTCTGTTCTCACACCAGCCCCAGCCTTTCTGTTTGATTCAGCTTCTCCCTACTTGCCTGTTGCTCCTTAAAACAGATGTTTAGCTCTTCCTTCTCCTTCTACGTTTGCCTCCTCAGAGTCATGATCTTTATTGTGTCAGACACACCCTGTGCCGGTCAAACTTTGAACTTTTCTCTTCAATTCTGTTTAATCAATGTTCCGTGCTGCTTTTCACCCCTTAGTCCCAATATTTCCTCCACAAACTCTTTGATACTTCTCTCAGCCTCTTGGCTGACAGCCAGCCATGCCCAAGTGCATCATACTTTGTTCTTCCTCAGGCACACTCTTCCTCGCTGTTGCACACTGCCTTTCAGTGTTAGAGAGTTTGAGGGGAAATTAATTTTCCGTGTGTGCTGGTTTTGGCTGGGGTAGAGTTAATTTTCTTCATAGAAGCCGGTACGGGGCTGTGTTTTGGGTTTGTGCTGAAAACAGTGTTGATAACACAGGGATGTTTTCGTTACTGCTGAGCAGTGCTTGCACAGAGTCAAGGCCTTTTCTGCTTCTCACCCTACCCCACCAGCGAGTAGGCTGGGGGGGGCACAAGAAGTTGGGAGGGGGCACAGCCGGGACAGCTGACCCCAGCTGACCAAAGGGATATCCCACACTATGTGACGTCATGCTCAGCAATAAAACTGAGGGGAGGTTGGTGGTGGGGCCGCTGCTCGGGGACTGGCTGGTGGTGAGCAATTGTTTTCATTTGCATCACTTGTCTTTCTTGGGTTTTATTTTCCTCTCTCTGTGTTATTAATTTTTTCCCTCTCTTTTCCTTACAATTTTTATTTTTTTTTTTTTTTTTAAATTATTAAACTGTTTTTATCTCAACCCACAAGTTTCTTTCTCACTGTTACCCTTCCGATTCTCCCCCCATCCTACTGGGGCCGGGGGGGAGTGAGTGAGCAGCTGTGTGGTGCTTAGTTGCCGGCTGGGGTTAAACCACGACACTGTGGGTTCAGTCCCTAATGAATTACTACTTTACACAAGCTCACACTGTGTTGTCATGCCTCTGTTCATGCAGATGAGACTTACAAGTTTTGAGAACTCCACGCAAACTCGTTCCCTCTGGCGCAGATCTCTTTGTAGCCCAGGTGTGGTCTGTCCGGTTGCTCTCAGACTTTGACTCCTACTTTAGTGCTGAAGATGCCTGCATCATCCACCAGTTTGCATCTAAATTTACTCTGTCTAAGCGTAGTATCCATGACCTTGTTACGTGGGAAAGGTGGAGCAGAAAATGTGTGCACAGTTGGCTCTCTAAAATTTTATTTACTCAATACTTTACACCTCATTGGGTTATTTTTTTACTATGTGATTGCAGAGTCTGCAGTAGCAAAAGGTGAATCAAAAAGCAGTGCTCTTCCTGTACTGAAGGGGTGGGGAACCTGCTGGCAGTGAAGAGGTGGTGTTGATCAGACGTAGTGTCCTTACCTGGGGTTAATGCTGGAGCATTCCCTCGCTGTTATAACTTCTTTCCTGTTCTTGTAGGGGGGGGGTTGACCATCTTTTATGCCTTGTAATCCTCTGCATTTTCACCATATATGGGAGGTTTTTCAGATGGGTTCTTTGTTTCATGTTTGTGTCCAGAACCTTGTTCTACCCGGCCCCTTGGATGGCATTCCCCAGTGACCATTAATTGACCGTTTGCAGTGTATGTATTTATTCTTGGGTGGTGGGAACTCTGCTCTCAGTCCTGTGCTTGTACCCCCGGGGGGGGCCTGCTATGTAAGAAACAGTAAGTGTAACTCAGCTTTAATATCCTAACCCTTTACACTTAAATCCAAGCTCACAAACCTACAGCATGGTGTTACCATCTAAGAAAAGGCATGTCTCATTATACATGGGTATTTGAGGAAAGGAGAAAGAAAACCAGCATTTCCCTGCAGAGGCTGCTTGGTACCGGCCACCAACCAGGAGCACTAGTCAAAAAAATTGACTTCTCAGGGTTACATTTGTATGTGTGGAGTAAAAGCTGTACAAATGCCCTAAGTCTACTTAGCTCGTGTTCATGACTCGTTGTGCCAGAAGGCAGAAGTGTAGGCTGCTCGACAGCCCAATGTAAAGCAAGTCCTGCCTCTGTGGCAGTGAGATGAGAGTCCACTAAACCTTAGTAGTGTCCAGAAATGGTCCAGTGGTAGAAAAGCTCTGCTTGCTGAAGAGTCTAATTCTGCTCCTATAAACAAAGCACTTTTCTCAGCATTTACTCTTGGCCTTGGCGAACCTAGGTGTTACTATCTCCCTTCAAAGATGGTCCATTCTGATAAGAAATTTTCCGCCTGGCCCTAAAAAAGAGTTAGTAGTTGGCAACTCCATTAGAGAAGGCAGTATCCTTTCACTTCTCTGCCGAGTCCTTTGGAGCTCTGCTCGAGTACCGTGATGCCAGGGTACAGTCCCAAGAAACAGCTATGGAACTACATGTAACTTGTGAAAAAGATGCTGGGGAAGAGTAATCTGAAAGAAGCAAAATATATGATCCTGCTGATAGCTGAATGTAGAACAGTTCCTTCAGTTGGTCAAATCCTCAGCAGAATGAAGTACCTCTTTTGTTTATGAACTAAATTAGCCTTTGTCACTGGGAGACTTTCAAAGACTGCTTCCTTTAGAAATGCAGATGTCAGCAGAAAAGAGCAGCTTTTTTAAAAGGATTGTTGCAGACTGAGAATAGCTGTAGCTGATTAGCAGGAGAAGACCCCAATCCTTTCTGAATGCCTGGGATAGAAAACTAGGAAGTCTAAGGGACTTGTTTGGCACTCCAGCTAGAGGTATTTATAACCAATCATTTAAAACCACAGCATAACCAAAGAACACTTTCTTCTTTTCCCCTCTTCCTTCCCCAAAAGGGATGAATGTGTTTCTGTTCTTGAAATTCTAATTCTGTGAAGTGACAGGTTGAAGAAAGCAGTAGTGAAGGACATGGATGCTCGCAGAGCCTTGTATCTTCAAGTCTGCTTTTCGAACTGCTCTTCAGTGGAGGTTTTGCAAACAGATCCATAATGTACTGCTGATCCTTGCACATTTGGCATAACTAAAGAGGATCAGAGGTAGCCTGTATAAGGCTGCAGAGCAATGCTTACTGTGTTCCAGGGATAATGGAGTCAAGGTCTGTGACTGGGATTTTTTCAGATTGCATGGCCCTCTGACACTAATCTTCTGAGATGCCCAAGTTTAAGAAATTGGAGTTGGCTTGAAACGCCACAAATTCCTGGTTCAAGTTTTTTTTTTCTCCTATGTATCTTTGTAAGAACTTCTGGGATGGCAGAGAGGGCGAAGCTAACCAGTTCTTTCTCAAGCAAGTTGATGAAGGGTTTGTTGGTTTTACCAAATGAAACACTGCTTATTCCTTTCTGTTCTCACGGTCAGTACGAGGCAAACGAAAGGCCTGCTTCCGATGGAGACTAAACAGCAGACGTAGCAAGAGTTGAGAATTTCAGTATAGGAAATGTAAATTGCTAAGTCCAGTTGGAAACGTAGAGGCTATACTCCAGTAGATCCTGTGGAAGTCAGTCCAAACTAGGCATCTATGACGACTCTTTGAGCTGAAGCTTGCAAGTGATGCAGATGGGAGGTTGCAGGGCAGCAAGGAGGCAAAGTGTGCTGGATAGGCGCTGCTGGCTGGCCAGGAGCCAGGCATTGAGTGTTATGCGGCACTAAGCTGGAGCTGTGCCAGGCCTGGTGTTCTGAATGGAGTGAAGAGCGTAGCTGCACTGCCAAAGTCTGTGCTCAAGGGCTTTTGCTTCAGTGGCCAGGCGGTTAGCTGGATGCATCATCAGGCAGATGAACCACGGCAATGAAATATCTACCTGGCTTTAGGCTGCTCAACACAGACTATAACCTGCGGCTAGAGACTGCTAGAGGCAATTAATGCCTAATAAAAATGTTCAGAGTGAACTTTTCAAAGTCCAAAGTCCAAAATAAGAGTAAGATAGCTCATGAGTCTTTGCAGGCGTGCAAGACTCCATTAGTGCAAGAACAGAAAGAGGACAAATCATCATCAAGGCAACCATCAATGAGCTCTGCCTTAAGTTAATAAGGATCACGGAGCTGTGGATGACTAAGGAGAACATTAGGGGCCATAAACTGAGAGGCTGGTACGTACTATACCCAAAACGGCTTGCAAGAAGTTTTATGGGTACCATATGGCAAGGACTAAAAGGACAGAGTACTGCCAAACAGAAAGCTGGAGGGAGAAGGGGAGAAGCTATCCTATTCTTTAAACCGAACATAGGCAGACGTGAGCCAGAATTCCCCAGTGTTAAAGCATTTGTCTTTTGAATCTGAAGTATCTTGTTCCTTTTGATGCAGGTATACTTATCAGGGTGGGGGTTAGGATAAAAAAAAGACAATACAGGATTTTTGGGGACCCGATGTTAAAAGGAGCTGTAAGAAATAGAAAAATTGCTTAAAGGAAAAACTAGAGCAAACTGATTAGCTCCAGATACCCTTAAGAAGGAGCAGTGGTATTTAATGCAGATGGATGAAAACATGGGAGACATCACAGTTCCCCCTCTGTAATAAGAGGGAATTCTTAAATGTGTCTATAACCACTAGGAAAGTGGATGGATCCTCACAGATGCAGAACCAAACCTCTCTGAGCATAAGAGGGGAAGCAGTCAGAGACTGTTGTTGGGCATCTGGAAAAGTTGGGCTCTTCCTGGCTTAATTTCTCAACTCCTACAGCTAGATCTATTCACTCAGACAATTTTACACAGGACTATCAGGAAAGCCGGATTAGTCCGTAAGGGGTGTGGGGGAAGATGCTGTAGTGGTACTGGATAGCCTCCTGAGTTCCCTTCCCACCTGCATTATTTTAGATCTTATGATACTGAAAAGCTGTAAGTTGTAATGTAAAGAGGACCCATATTACTAGTAAATGATCACGTTTCACTTCCTCAACATGAGATTTGTCTTCCGATGAAACAACTGGAAAATGTGATGTTTGAAAGCAGACAAATTACAGAATTATGTCTTAATACTTCTGGCGCTGAGGTGTAGATGCTGGAGCTGACAATTGCTGGAGCGTAATGCCGTATCAAAAGGGAACATATACTTGTGCTGAGTCTACATATCAGCAACGTATACAGCGCCAGCTCTAGCAGCGACAGAAGCAGAGCAGCGCAGACTTCTTGAGCTCTGCTGCTAAGAGGAAAAACTGTCTGTGCTGCTGCCCATTTTTAATTCAGTTAGCCCTATGGCTCCAGGGAAAAAAGCCGTAAGGGCAGAAGGTCACCTCTTGGACAACACAGCCAGCAGCAGGTGAAGATGAGCAGGAAATAGCACGGTACGGAACTGGAAGAACTGTGCGGGAGTACAGCAGAGTCTCCGTAACAGAGCCAAGAGGCACTGAGCCACAGGTCGTGCACACCCACAGGAAGCGTTGTCAGCTGCCCTTCTTCACTTACGTCTTAGAGAATCATGATTGCTATGTTATTATGCACCAATAAGTATATCTTCCAGAAGCATGAGATGATTTGCCCAATTAACTCTAAAACAGCCCCACCCGCAACCCCAAATCACTGTGATCTTTTAACTTCCAAAGCCGTTACAAGCCTAATGAAGAGGAGAACGTGAGATGGTCACCAAGCTGCTTACCACAGTTAACCTTACTAGAAGTGAGGAAGTTTTTACGTTACTCTTGAACTCTTAAATAGATCACAGATACTGACAATCCTGCATGAGCTGCAATACCTTCAATGAAATTTTATATATAGGAGGTTTTTCTTCTGCATTAATGACATATAGAACCGCATTTTTGTTTTAGGCTGATGTCATTTCCACAACTAGAAAGTTAAAACATTTCATTTAGTATCTCCAAAGTTACACTGCTTACGTAGTTTTTTGCTATCTTTCCAACAACAAAAGGTAACTCTCTATCCCGTATGCCAAGTCTTTTATTTGGAAATGGAATGCAGAAAACAATGACTTGAACAGGAAAGCCTCGCTCATTTTAAAGACTTAAAATGTTCTAATTTTATATTCTTTATGACTACTGTATACGTTATTATGAGGTCATTGTCATCAGAAATGCAAGACAGAAGACCAAGAAACTCACAGTATGTAAAGGTGCAAGAGTGATTTTTCAACAGCTACATACAAAAATGAGTGATGAAACATTAGAAATACCCAAACATGGTATTCTGGACTTTCAGAAGCTACTCTAGAAGAACCAATAACTTGATCGTTTTGAAATGGCACAGAAGGGGAATCTGCTATATGCATTATTTATATCCGAAAAATTTTCACACACTTACATTTAACTATTATTATGAAATCGGAGTCCCAAATTAGTTTGCCTAATGGCAAAGAGGTCCTTCCAAACAAATCCGAAAGGGGTACAAGATGACTCCTTTCCATTGCCAGTAGCATGTAAGGAGGAATTCAGTATGAGAAAGACTATAGTTGGTGACAAAAGAAGTTAGGCACATTTCTGTATCTTTTTGAGACCCAAGTATTTATACATTCAGACTTCTGCCGTATCAGAACTGGATAAAATCCACTTCATAAGGTAGTTACAGACTATAGGAATAGATCTGTGTTCTTCAAGGTTATTGAATTAATATTTTCAATTCAATTAATCAATGACAAATTGAAGTTAAACAGCCTTGCACAAACAGCATGCAATTTAATAAAGAAACTTAAGAATCATTAGGGTTAATTTGTAAACTTACTGACCAAAGCAAAACTAGAATTGGAAACTAGAATTCTGCCTTTTAGATTTTTTTTAATTGCATTTTATTTGCTGCTGAAAGGAATGCACACTCTATTTCACTTACTAAGAAACTTGCTTTTAAAAATCTAGAACCACAATTTCTAGATACAGCTGTGAAGCTTTAATTTTGGTGTAATAATTCAACCTGATTATTTTTACTAATTTGAAAGCAACAGATCAAAATACTCCCCTCATGAACTGTTTCCATGGAATATGGATTTTAAATTCTGAAAGGAAGATGCCTGTTCTTCACCAGGCTGTTTTCTCTGTATCCAGGTAGTTTGTTGAACCTGTATTGTATTTGAGCAAAATCATTCCACTTGAATGATGTGTGTTTCATCTTAAATAGGACGGGGCAGGGAGGGAGGGAAGGGGGAAAGACCAAGGAATTATTCCCTTTGAGACATGAGAGAACTGGCCTAGTAGGTCACTGGGGTACCACATGATGAAGAATTTAAGATGTAAGAGACTTTCCTAGCACATAACAATGATTTGCATTATATGAATACCTGCTATGCCAAGAAATCAGAAGGTTTGTCAACAATGCAGAAGGATTTATATAAACTTGGATACATATTGAAAGAAATCATGTTACAGTTTCTTCACATCTTCATTCAGTTTAAGACAACTGAAACCCTTCGCCATGTTGTCAGCTAAGAACGTGGCAAAATTTGAATTTTAACAACCCCATCTCTCTCATCCTGTATTTCCAACAATATTTTTTTTAAGCTATGAACTTAAATGCCCACATACAACTTACAACTTTAATCATGATTTCTAGAATTTCCATTATATCCATTATCAAATGAGAATGACTTGTAATTAGCATATAATCCACTATTATACAGTTTATTTTTGACAGCCTCCAGTTTGGCAATAATGCTCGATTCTGCTGTAACACACTGGCTTGTTTTTTCACTTTTCACAGCCTAGTGGCACGGTCACCACACTTCCGGTTAGTGAGTTGTCCTAAAAACCATAGATTTGGATATTAATTACAATGGTCGGGACACTCAGGTTTTCACCAAAGAGAAGTTTAAATGCAGGAAGTTTATTTAACGACATCTGGCAGACTGTGGACCTTGTGAGGACAAAAGAGGATCTTGAAATAGGAGGGTATCAAAACTAGATTTTGACAATATAGAAGATGTATTGTCCATGTAGTTCTGTCATAAGCTTTAAAAATACTCTCATTAAATAAGTTTTTCCTTCCTTAAGACCAGATAATACATGAAGCCAGTAAGAGTCCAGGGGTCAGAATCTTCTTCAATTCTTAGTTATTCTCTATGAGCTTTTTTTTTTGGCTTTTCTTCGTAAGATTCTCCATACTCATTCACTCTGCTCTTATCCACAGGATAAAGCCTGGAAGAAAAAACAAATGATTAGTTACAATACTGTCTGCTACCTGGAGGAATTAAGCAGTTCTGTGCTACTTAATTTTAAAAGTGAATTTCTTTCTCATCATATCCTCTATTCCCAGTTGTGGCAAAAAATACAACAGTTTTAAAAGATTAGCTACAGATACATCAGCTTCTTCACGTTGAGACTTAACCAGTTGTCTCTAACAGGGCCTCTTAAGAGATGTATTAGCTCCCCTAAAGCTTGGCTGGAGTATTTCTTGAGCAATCCAGGATACCTCTCCAACTTGAAACCAGTGTCTAGCCCCTATCAGAAGTTGTTGAGCTCTTACCTTGGAAGGGGCCCTATTTTACTACACTTATGTGCGATTATATAAACCTAAAACTGAAGTTCACATTTAGTATTAAGGATTAGACGTACACATCCATATATTCGGGTATAACGTGAACTAGGCTTAAAATTCTTGTTTGCTCCACATCTAAATATTTATTCTTGGGAACAAGAATACACTTTCTGTAGCTTCACTTATGAACAATATTTCAGTGATTACTGCATATAGCCTTCTTCCCCATCAGATTTTAGTTACTTAAAAGAATCTGAAACTTGCCAGATACCCAACCTGCAAGAGAACCTGATAACTTGTGTTTGGAAACTAGATAAAGAGGAAAGCAGAGCAGGGCAACCCCTCATCGGAAAACATCCTTTGTTAGTGCCTTGCAGGCCACTTGGAAAGCATGCCTCAGATACTGAGCATATGTAGGCATGTAGCCCCTCAGCAAGGGTTAGAAGCCCAGAACTCCTAAGAGTGTTTGTGAATACAAGCTGTAGAATTGCTCTCCTTCACCTTACTTCAGGTATTCATGTTTCAGGTTCGGGTTTTTTTGTAACTTGCAAATGTGAAAGTATCTGCTGAAAAGGAGGACTGCTGTTTTGGGGAGGGAGAAGGGGTAATTGACAAAAATTCCGAGAGTGCTGTGAGAAGAGGAATTTCTTGACTACTCTCTTAGCATGCTAAAAAGGGTCCAGGAATACTGTCGGTTATGGGAAAGTGCTTTTGCTCCTCTTATTTGTACTGAGACGTCCTTTTCAGGATCCCCTGCTCAACATTCCCTTCACTAGGCATATGCACAACTACCATTATCCAGACCATACCATATATTACTATGGTATAAAAATTCTGCTTGAAGTCTATCCCGAACTTTTTCATAGTTCTTTATAGCAATAAGACTGCAACCATCTACAGCGTTGTAAAAATTCTGATGAATATAAAAAAAAGCCATACCATCTTTGGTAAAGATAGACCAGGAACACGACATCATCTCTAAAGCACGCCAGCCTATGAGACGTTGGCATAGTGATGATAAAAGCAAATATATCATCAATAAAGGTGTTGAATGCCTACAAATAAAAGTATACTTCAGTTGGCTGTGAAGAAAGGAAGTCATCTGTCATACAAAGACACAGGAAACAGGCTTTCTAGAACTGTATTTTTCAGTAGGAACACAGACTACTTCCATATTTATAACAATACTTCAGGGTTATGCTGAAAAACTAATTAATGCAAACTTTAAAGTGCTTGCTTTTAATGAAGACCATGCTGTCTACTCCAGACCACACAATTATAGTTACAAGTAAAAAGGAAGTAGGACTACTTCAGGTAAGTGAGAGTATTGTCATGCGAGAGGAAAAACATGGATTCACCTTCAGTGAAATCTTTAAAAGAAACTGGCAAAAAACTTTTATTCATCCATTACTCTAATTATTTAAGATTTACAAAATGTCAGTTCACTTTAATTTTCTGTGGGAATTTGAAATTTGTGTAAAAACTTGTTAATTTACTGCTCTTAAGAACATCAACTTGACAGCCTTGGAGAGATTTTAAAATATTTTCAGTGCTCTCCTGGAAGTAATCATCCATTCCTTATCTGAGACGTAATTTTCTACACCATTTCCACTCAACTAGGCATACTATAGGTTCTGTTTCTGAAGCAATAATGAAATATTTTCTCACGACTTCTTCCCGAGTAAGAAAGTTTAAATTCCCAGACATCTGCTGGGAAAGCAACGCAAACAGGCTCCAGGCATGCAAAGACAACAATATTTTGTCAGTGAAGGTAACGAAAGTAAAGGGCAGCTCCTCTGGATCTGGCTCTAGCCTACAAGGGGGACTAGAAATCAACTTTTACAGTGCACCAGCTCTAGTACTCTTCATATGGTGCAATAAACTGTTTTGACTCACTAAAAACAGCAGGAAACAAATCCAGCAAAGAATATTCACTGCTGGGTTAACAAACTGAGTCACTAACATGGCTTCTCCTTTCAATATTAGCAAGCTGTACACTAATCCATACCGTAAGAAGGGGGAAAATAATATATTCTCTAAGCAGAGAAGGACTCACTCTTCAAAATGAAGCAATATTTATATGATGGAACAAAGCATCAGCAGAAGATGGGGGTGTTGGACAGGAGAGAGTTCTGCTTAGTTACAACAGGAAAGCTCTTTCTGGCAAGTCAAAACAAATCCATCAATCTAAGGTGATCAAAGAATACAGACTGCACTTCTCAAGCCTGTGCAAAGGTTCCTCATGGAACAAAAAAAACTTGGCAAGTTGGGAAAGGCAGCCTTTCCAAGCCAACACCCAAGTGAGTGATCCTACAATGGTGAAAGAAGGAAAAAGCTAAATGCTCCATCCTTCAGACACTTAGGCAGTCCTCGTAAGCCACTGAAACTGAATGCATCAAAGCAGCCCATCTAACAGTAGTCTAGCTAGTTTTCTTTTGGGATTACCTCATTTGAAGGTACTCCTCATAAAAGAATAAAGAGCATAAAAGTAAAGACTACAGAAACCAGAAAGTTAGACTGATCTTCATTTTTGCCAAGGTCTTCCAAAACAGGGAAGAGTTCAAATTAAGGAAAAAAAACAAAGCTCTTTAAACCAACAATCACAGACGAGACCTCAGACTATTCTTTCCACTCTTCAGACTGCAGAAGAGAGCAAGCAACTTTAAATATCCGCTAGGAAAAAGTAAATTACCCCCTCCAAAGACCAGTAAGTTAAACATAATTGAAAACATCATATACTGCTTTCTACATACACACAAGCCTTTGTTGCGGGTAGCCTCTGGCATCTTAACAGGAACCATAAATGCTCTGTAAGAAAAGGCTATTCAGCAAGAGAATTCTACTGCTTTAAAGGTTACTTGCTTGAATACTGTCCCTTTGTTGTCTACTTAACTGCTGATGTCTCTGCTCAGTTATTGTATTTTGTTGCTGAAGTAAAATTGTGAAATTACTTCACTAATATACCTTTTACTCCTCTCCATTAAGAAACATGCTGATTTGCCTAGTATATGTCTGAAACACTAGATGCTTATTTTTATTTTTTGACTGTATTTCTATATCAAACACTGTTTAGTTGCTATTCTGCTATCAGCGATATTTCAATCTGTTTTCCTAGATGCTCCACGATTCCTTAAAAATATTAAGGCAGCAGAAAGTTGGGCTATTGCTGTCGGCTCACAGAAATGGGAAAGCTATGAAAGGCACTTCAAATTTTAAGATTTTAGTTCTTTTGTCCCAGATCATCTGTTCAGAATTGGACACCATGTCTTGAGCAGTTTTTAACACTGTTTCTTTTAAAGTATTCACGTTCTGGAGAACTGTAATACATCAGCACAAAGGAAGAATAAATGAAAGCATATATGAGTGGAAGCAGAAGAAAACGTGGCACATGTTGATGGCATCAAGATCTTGATGATCCCAGCACATCCATTTAGTGTTTCTCAGGACACAATGATCAGGAAAACAAATGACAGTACACAAATCCTAATGACTCGCAGAGCTGGGAAAGGATGGAGTCAAAATACTATCAGCTCTTTAGGGGTACAAGAACAAAACTAGCATGTAGCTGTCATTTGAGCAAGAACGTAGGAGACATAGGAACTTAACAGTGGGTGTCCCTTGTCCTCCATATCGGTGCAAGGAATCCTGACCGGGATACTCAGGTACATCCATCTTGGTGCCTGAATACTACACAAACCACTCGGACACACACATGGGTGCTTGTGGGTATGCAGGTGTCAAAGAGTTAGTAAGTTTGCTTTGTTTTGAAATAAACTCACCTTCCCTTCCTCCAAGGTCTGGTGTTAGGCTTTGCTACAGCATTGCATTGTTTCCTACAAGGGCAGTCTAGGCAGCACAGTGCAGCCTCTTTTCCACTGTGTAACAACCCACCACACATTTGTCACTACACTGCCCAGAAGCTCAGAATTACCACCCCAGGACAGAACAGTGTGTACATTACTTCAGTCTCTGGTAGCTCCTGGAACCTGCCAAAATAAGGTCTCTTAGTGGTCCTATCTGTTTCCTGAGAACTATCCTTTGTTAATATAATCTCTCTCTTCCTAAAGCAATGTATTAAATTGAGACCGATTAGTTTATTTGCAGGACCAACACTTGCACCCATGCAAGACAATCGCGCTCTACAACTACCTGAAAGGAGGTTGTAGCGAGGTGGGTGTCGGTCTCTTCTCCCAAGTAACAAGCAATAGGACGAGAGGAAATGGCCTCAAGTTGCGCCAGGGGAGGTTTAGATTGGACATGAGGAAAAATTTCTTTACTGAAAGAGTGGTTAAACATTGGAACAGGCTGCCCAGGGAAGTGGTTGAGTCCCCATCCCTGGAGGTATTTAAAAGACGTGTAGATGAGGCGCTTAGGGACATGGTTTAGTGGGCATGGTGGTGTTGGGTCGATGGTTGGACTCGATGATCTTAGAGGTCTTTTCCAACCTTAATGATTCTATGATTCTAAGACAGCTGACAGTAAAAAAACCCAATATTATAATCAAAACTAGGATGCAGGTGTTCTCATTATATGGAAGTCATAAAATACGGAAATCAATTTTTTTTTTTTAAAGACATTTGCAAACAAATTTGGTTTTACTGTCAGTTTAGTTCATAAAACAAACAAGCAAAGCACTGTCAGCCTTAAGCTACACAATACTAAGCTGTTTCTCACAGAAAGTTATTTCCAAAATGACTGCACCAATCTTTAAATTAGAGCTTTACTTACTTTGTATGTGAAAGCCTTCCACGGTAAGTGTGCAACAGATTTCATCTAGGATTAAAAATATCAATTTTTAATAAGTTCTGGAAGAAGAGACTAAAAAAGTAGTCTTTTATCACTTTTCAATCTTACCTTGTAGTTTACAAACAGCTGGGGCAGCATAAACAGGAATCCAAAAGCATACACTCCTGAAGATAAAAGATGGAAAACTTACAGACAAATGCACAATAGAAGTACACCATACAACTATACTTTCACAATTGGAGATTTACACTCATTTTCCTAAAGAGAGAAGATGCATCTAATCCTTTTGTTTCACTTTGGGTTGATTCTTCTCCCTTTCTCAATCACTGTGATAATTTTGGAACCTAAAGTCAAGTTATTCCTCTATATTGCACTTATCCAGCTGATAGCAGTTAATTTTCTACTTTTGAGTCTTGGCCCCCATTTGAAAAAATATAAATAGAAAAAAAACCACAAGAAGGGACTCACCATTGACAAAGCTGTTAATCAACCAGGAGTACCAGCTACAAACAAAGAAGACAGTCCAGTTATTTTTTGACCTCAGCCAAAAATATATACCGGTAAAATACATCCTCTACGTGACTGTATGCTGACTACCCCAAGAACTGGCTATGTTGTGAATTACTTTACACAAGAACTAAATACCTTGCATCTACCTTTGAGGTTGGAAGGGCTCCAGAGAAGGTGCTAACAGTTTAAGCAAAGGATGTTTATCAGTGCATCCAACAAGTTTGGAGAGCTTTATCAACTGCTTTTATACTTTTTCAGAATGTTCTAAGACTTCTGCAGCCAAAATGACATCACATATTACTGCGCACTGAACCCTGACTGCATTAAGGCTTGCAAAGGTAACACTGTATTCTAAATACTAGAGACACTTAATATGGCACTGTAAGGACTTACCAAATTTCAAACAACAAATACCATTCAGTGCAAACCACTATAGTAGGCACTTAAAAAAAAAAGGTAAGTACAAGGAATCTACATTTTTCCCTCCTTACATCTAAAAACCCCTCCCAGATGTTCAATGGAGCACAATCTTAGCTACGTAACAGTAGTGTTACAGATAGTGGTCAAATCCCACACTTCTGCTTGCGATAGTAAGAACAGCTAGTAATTGTGATGCTCAGGTTACATCATTTAAAACTAAATTTGCAAGGCTGTGTTAGTGACTTGTTAATAGCAACATTACAGCTGTAGCAGCATTTCACTAATCCACAAGCATCTAAAAAATGCATCAGTAAATGCCTGCAAGATTAAAGGATAATCCACTGTTAAGATTATTTGTAAGGAAATGTGATGGAACAAGTAGATTTAACAATGATAAAAATTCTCTGATATCAATTGTTTTCACTTTCTTAAGCTACAGCTCATAGAACACCTGGCATATAATATTTTGCAGTACTGAATGAATTTAAGAATTTTGTGAGAAAAGCAGAATTTTTAAATGCTGCATATTTGTTAGCTCCTTACTAAGACAAGAACCTTTTCAAAAACATTATTTTTCTAATAGCCCAGAAATTGCCCCAGTTTCTAGTACAAGTGCTACGGTCCATGTATGCAGCAACAGTAGCTCTTTCTGATGTTATTTTAAGCTACTGCTTGCTCTCCCTCCCAACCCTTCGGGGCCTAAAAACTATTAAAAATATGTTTACACAGCCATCACCACGCTCGCATTTGCAGATTTTTTTCTACAACGCAGTCTCATGGCTGCATACTTGCTTGCATCTCTCCAATACAAAATGAACTAGCTTTATTATTTTGAGTGAAAGCAGACAGGAGTTTCACCTTCTCATGAAATATTGAGTCTTCAGCTCTTGCTGTAGTATTGGTATGCTGCTGTAAGCCTGTGGCTCTAAAGGAATACAGTCCTTTCTTAAAAACGCTCTTGCTTACTTGCCATCCTAGCTATCATATTTGGCAACAGAGGAACCTCTTGGTCAGAGCAAATAATTTTGGGACAGTTTTTGCTTCTCTCTGTTATTGGACAGGTTTAACCACTGAATTCCTCTCATCTCTCCTGTCACCTTATCAGTTCTCTAAACATCAGTGACAGCTTTCTTCCTCCTCTTTTGATTCACAGCTTGCTTATATATGTAAGCTATTGAATTCTATACTACAGTAATATCAGGTTACTTGCTAAATACAACAGCCTGTAGCTTACAGGATGTTAAAAAAACAGCTAGACTTTTCATCTTTCGATCATAGAGAACAAGGAAGTTTCTGGTTCCTAGCTTATGAATCAAGCAAGATAAAGTAACTGATTTCCATAACCTGTCATCTCCAATTAATTAATACGGGGAAAAATGGGGAATGTTCCAATTCCATATAAGATCATTTATAGATTTACAGTACCTTTTGTATTTGACATTCAGCAAGGAGTAACCTGCACCTCCAATACACAGTGGATAGAGCAAATATGACAAGTATTTCATAGCCTAATAGACAATAAAAATAGTTAGCTTACATTTTACATACAGCAGACTTGTCATGGCATTAACTAGAAGACAGCCACATAATTTTTTTCCTAAAAATCTTTTCCTATTTCCAAATATCTACTATTATTTCCAGTATGCTTCCAATTCTATAAAAGGTGGTGAAAATTCCAATGCTCATTTCAGACCACCAAGGACCTTAGAGCATAAGCAACAAGAGGCAGCATGAAGATCAGAGTCTAAGAGTAGCTCTCTGCTTAACTTCCTGATTTCTTCAACTCCTTTCAGAAATCAGGAAGCACACGAACATTCCTCCAGTATAAATAAGTACAAACATGAATTTTCAAATTTGTGAATGAAGACCCTTTAAGATATTTCTCTTCAGATAAGTCACTTGCAATTCTGCTTCTCAATGTTTCAACCAGATTCAGCTAACAAACAAGTCTTTCACTGTTTCTCTTCATAAATTATTAGAATGAATCTTCATTATCTGATCATCCACATAATGATGATCCACTTGACAAGTATGAGAAAATGGAAAATGCACTTGTAGCAATAAAGAGTGAAACAAGTCAATCAGCAGGCCACATATATAGACTTTATAGATCAGAAGTCACAGGATTCCCTCTTACCTGGGTATCATACTCCTCAGTTTTCTTTTCAGAGTCGTTGTATGTACCAAACTGCAATACATATAAAATGTATAATCAAGTCAGAACTGGGGGAAAAAGCACTTGCTGTCTGTGCTGGTTTTGGCTGGGGTAGAGTTAATTTTCTTCATAGAAGCCAGTATGGGGCTGTGTTTTGGATTTGTGCTGGAAACAGTGTTGATAACACAGGGATGTTTTCGTTACTGCTGAGCAGTGCTTGCACAGAGTCAAGGCCTTTTCTGCTTCTCACCCCACCCCACCAGCGAGTAGGCTGGGGGGGCACAAGAAGTTGGGAGGGGACACAGCCGGGACAGCTGACCCCAACTGACCAAAGGGATGTTCCACACCATAGGACATCATGCTCAGCATATAAAAGCTGGAGGAAGAAGAAGGAAGGGGGGGACATTTGGAGTGATGGCGTTTGTCTTCCCAAGTCACAGTTACGCGTGATGGAGCCCTGCTTTCCTGGAGATGGCTGAACACCTGCCTGCCCATGGGAAGGAGTGAATGAATTCCTTCGTTTGCTTTGCTTGCGTGCGTGGCTTTTGCTTTACCTATTAAACTGCCTTTATCTCCACCCACGAGTTTTCTCACTTTTACCCTTCTGATTCTCTCCCCCATCCCACCAAGGGGGAGTGAGTGAGCGGCTGCGTGGTGCTTAGTTGCCAGCTGGGGTTAAACCACGACACTGTCCAACTCCCTAAACAGAGATTTAAACTGCAAACTAAACTGCTTAGACATTAAGCTAGGTAACAGTTCAAAGTTCTTATAAGCTTCTATACAAGAGCCATATAAATGTCCTGTGCAGCCTGCCAAATACAGGGTAGGCAAAAAGTTTAATTTTTCGCTTCGTATTTTACACCAAACATCCAGGACTTCTTTGCTTAGGAAAATGCTGTTGAGACAGCAGAGTTCACAAAGCAGAAGTAAAGTCAAGCGGCTACAGGAAGCCATTATTAAAAACCATAACCGTTTTCACGCATGAAGAGGTCAGTTATGGATTATCTCCACATCTCCAGAAATTGTGACTGCTTAAACACAGTTCCTTGAATATTTACAAAGGAACAGCCAGAGCTACGAGCCACTCAGGATGCATAGACTTCAAGCAGCACAGAACCCCAGTACTTCCTGTGAAGTAAATACTGAAGATTAGACAACTGTTTCTCATACCAACAAGGGAAACTTTCAATGTAGATTGTACTTTAAAAAGTGTTAATTTGAATCCCAGCTGCCTCTGCATGTCCTGCAGACAGTCTCGGGACTTAAACTTTTACCCAGAGGATTTGTCAGAGACTATCCTGTCCCCAGAACATGTCACCACATCTACTAGTTCCAAAATGGAGAAGTTATACCTACAGCTTCATGAAAAATTCAGTTTCTTACTTCAAATCATGATGCCAGTTAATGCCTTTCCAACACAGTGGCAGGAGCACAGTCAAACCTGTTAAGATTTAGCAGGACTGACAGAGGAGTTCTGAAGTTTCTCACACCATAAATACACACAAATAGCTTTTTCTTCTACAGAATTCATCAAAGAAATCCGTAAGTTTGAAAATGTTCGTCCAGCTTTTGGATTAAGTCATCCATAAAGAGAAGAACCTAGCAAACTTTTATAGGTTTTTTTTAATCTTCATTTCACTGAAAGCCAAGTTGCACAGTAACCTGGAAACATGTGGAAAGCTCAAGAGTGTAATCATTAACAGGCCAATGTCTACTATACCTGAATTTTGGGTCTCAAGCCTTGCCACTTGATTGTCATTTTCAAAGCTTTCTTCACTTTCCAGAGCTGTGATTAGCAAAAACAAAATGTGCACATAAAGAATAATCGAAAGGAATGTCTTATGGAGGATTCAGATACTCAGAATCAAGACCCCAGAATATCTATTTTAAGCACCCATTACATAAAGCAGCAACAGCATGATTGCAAGCGCACTGCCTGCGTCTCTATACAAACCAAATACTGTGTCACCAGACAAGTATAACGCTGGGAGCATGCACTATTAAGTCTCCATATCAGATGATGTACTTTAAGTGAAATAACATAGCTCTTCCAGGACATCTGGATTGCAGCGCTTAGGCGGGGGTTAGCTGCTCTCAGCATCAGCATGCCCCCCAGGTCAAGCATTTAGAGAATTCTCCAGTAACCACCTACCAAGCAAGTTTTTACATGCCTTCGAGTTCAGCTGGGATCTGCAAGATGAAGGTGCCTCAGAACTCCTAACAGTAATTAAGTGGGCACTTACATGGTCATTACACTTCAGTAGTGGGCTACAAGCAAACGTCAGTGAATCCACTGAACTGTTTGGCTACTTACTGTACAGCTGCAACAGGTTGACCCTAACGTAGCCAAAGGTTCAGTGCACCTGAAAATTTACTCATGTACCCACCCTGCTATACAGATTCAACAGCTTAGGCAATGCAGTAAGCTCAGCTGGAGAGCTATGCTCCGTGAAGCTTTTTGTAGAAAAGGTTGGTTTGTTTAACTTTAGATACACCAATATGCTCTTCTCACCCATCATATCTTCCAAACAAAAAAGTGCAATACGGTAAAGACGATCCTTTACTGTCATCTTTGATGCAAGCGAGCAAATTACTTATTACAGAACCAATGTCACTATTAGTACTGCATGAGAAACAGGTGTTAAGAACAAGTTGTGAAAAAGCTCTTCCCAGCAGACAAATTCCTTTGAGATGTATAGCCCTTATGTTCATTCTCACCTTGAGACAACCATGTTATCTCACCATCACTTGAGAGGAGAGACACGTTACTTCAACAGAACCTACAGAACGTTTCCCCTCCATTTAAGTGTCCCACAGAGTGTTCCTATATAATCCTTTCAACCCAGTTCCCCCAGCCTGCAATCCAAAAGCAACATACTGGAAAATAAGGCATGTGAGAAAGATGATAGGAGCCCGTCAGTCATATGGACTACAGATCTGAGAGAGATGCATTTAACAGATCTTTGAGAAGCTCCAAGAAGAATCTGAGACAGGCACAACAACCAAATGAGATCTGGATCTGCCTGTTCTTAGGTAGCGGCAACAGAGAAATCCATCTTCATCACAGAAGAGAAATGCAAAATCTTAATAGTTTTAATTGAACTTAAATCCTGTAGCATAGCTGATCATTCCTGTTACCCTACCATACATGCCTGATCTGGTTTCCACTAAAAGTTCTTAAAAAAAAAAAAAGTGATTTAGAGACCAGGGCTATTTCTTCTTCCCCACTAGAAACAAACAAAAGCATAATTTTTCTTGACCTGATACATTTTTAAATCATTTGTCACTTTTGAATTTCTGAAGTCTTTAGATTCAGGGATTTTCTTAAATTTAGTTATTTAGATATAGGAACAAAATAAAAGATATTCTACAAAAGGAGCAGCATATTTATAGGGATATATATTTATCCCTGAAACTGTTAAAATTTCAGACAGCTAAAGAAAATTTGAAATGTAAGACTAAATTTCTATTTACAGGAACAAAACCACCGGCAAATCTGATACAGAAAACTTAACACAGAAATATATCAGACTTAAAAATCTGAACTTACTGAAAAATAACGTTACAGTCAATGAAATGGTACTATTTAGGACACCACTGTTCATAGTTTTCACAAGACTTTAATCTGTCTTATACAATAAACTGAAATTTAAGGATTGCTTTGTGACTTTGCATTCAACAATTTAATCACTAACTAAAAATTCTGAACTGTTTTGTTCCCACAAGGATTATCTGCAACTATAACAGATGTGTAGTCAAAAATTTCACGAGAGTCCTGAATTTATTTTTAAATACTGAGAAGTAATTAGATCTGCAAGCAATACTAGGCAGAGAGATCTCCCCTTCCCATTACTGTTGACTTTGAGCTTTACTACACATAAAGCAGGCTTTTAAGCAGTACTTGCAACCCACTGACTGGACATGATCTCCTGGAATAACGAACACAGCCAGCACTCTCCTCCTTCCCCAAGCACCTCAGTCATGGCCAGGGAGAAAGCTGCAGACCTGAGGCACTGTCTGATGGCCCACAGCCTGCTCTTTGACAAATGTTTCCGTGAGGGCTTGTGACATGGTCATACATGCCTGGTCAGGAGTGATGCCTATCAGATGATGTGATAGGAAGGAACCTCAGCGTAGCTCTATGTTTGGTTTCCACAATACCAGCTGGCCCGTCCCAGAAAAACCTGATACTTCCAGTTCAGTTATTTGATAAAAGGACACAATCTCCTCTACCACTGAAAGCCAGTTAAACAATGCTGCTAAGACACCATACTACAACAGCAGTATTTTTCCAGTAACTAGTTTAGCATTCTTTTTCTACAATAAACTACGCATGTTGCTACAAATACTGGTATTTGGTTCTAGAGCTTTAAGAACTCACCTCAATCACTGCACCAATGCCTGCTGGGATCAGTACCAATAAACTTGTTTGTTCATCCAAAAGGAAAAGAAATATTACCACAGTACTAAAGCACCGCCAAAGCACTAGATAGAAAAAACAAAAACAAAAGGCTTATTAATATTTAAATGAACAGCTGAGATGACAGAAGACTGTTGGCCTATTTACTAGAATTCTGCCTTACGCAGTTTAAGCACGAACTTCTCTTATATACATCTTGATATATCAAGTAGTCCTAGCAACAGCCAGTGATCTGTATGCCTCCAGGCAAATAAGGAATAAAAACATTTTATGAAATCCTTATCACAAAAGATGAAAGGAAATCAGAATATTTAAGGAAGACTTCTGTACTGCAGCAACTGAGCAATGTATCAGTACTATTATGATCTATGTTCATTATTCATGTCTCGAGGAAGCTGAAAGGCTGTGGGGTAATGTAATGTCAATCTTTGAAACTCATGCAACTAATTTAATGTTTGTAAATGTTAAGAAGCGTATTTTAGGGTTATTTTTCAGGTTTTGCAAAACCTTGGGTGCTTGTGTCTACCAACTAATTCTTAGATTCAAATATCCATCCCCCTAAGCAGGAACAGAAAGAGAGAAGAGCTACAACACACTCAGACATCAACAATTACACTGTACCATTCCAGAGCAATTGCCTGCCGCACTCCTCCGTCAGGGCAAGGAGGAAATACAGGAAGAAAGGTGACTAAGGCTTGCTAAAAAGAGGATGGAACCATCAATTACTGGAGACTGAAGACTGATACTTAAATAATGAAGTTAGAAAACCCTTTGTCACTCAGTTTTTCCAATTTGACTTTACTTATTTTTTGAACTGGCAATCAACACTTAATTCTGAAATTCCGTGGACCATTTTGAATTTTTACTAACTTTTTGGCATACACATGCCAACAGCAGTATAAATGCCTTACAAAAACAAAGGCACTCCGATAAAGATGATAAACAGATTTTCCACATGAAAAAAACATGTCGCTGTCTATCGTACTTTAGATTGCCTAATTTTTTCCTGGTATGGATATTCCTCACGTTTTAATCAATCTGTATACATGATAGAATTAGGGATAGTCTCAGAGGTCAAGCGACTCCAGGTTTATCATTTTGGTTTATAATCAGAATGGAAAAATCTATTAGAAAAAACAAGCAGTAAGTATTAGCACAATAAACAAGGCTGCGGAACGGTGTGTTAAACCTCAAGTGTCCAGGGCTGGCTACTACCTTCATCTGTCTCCAGGAAGGCTTAGCAGGATGTCAGACCACTATGTTTCTCTCATCTTTCCTACATCCAAGTCAACTCAGCCCTCCCATGCCCTTCCTGCCCCGCCGCCCCCAGGAGCTTCTACTGCTCCTGTTTACACCAATGCCCAAATCAAACAGCAGCATTACACTAGTGTTTTCCCTCCCAAATATTTTGGAATCTGGAGTTATCTACAAGGAACACATGGGACTCGCAGGACAGCATTACCCATGATAGCACATTCTTTCCACCCATGGGATTTTTTCTGTTCCTTCAGCAAAGGAAATCTGGTGACTGACTTAGTATTAAACTTATTCTCAATTGTAAGACAGTCAAACCTCAAAAGTGACACGAGCGCTTAAAAGCAAGCGATACTTGAGCACAATGCTAACAAAGTTAGAACCAGCCTGTTAGCCATCTTCTTTTCATACACAAACACATCTCATTTTGCCATCTTAGTGAATCTACAAAATTTCAACTTAGAGTAAGACTAAAAACACACAGTATACATTAGATAACACATGCACAACACTTCGCATTCTGGCCCATACCTGCTTTTGTAGACATCCCAATCATGGTCCTCTTTTTCTTCCAAAAACTGATGTCATTTTTGAATGCAAGGAAATCAAAGAGAAGCTGCAAATATCAAGAAACACACTCATTTGTTCAAACGTGCACTAGTTAAAGACTACCAGCTGAACTGTTGAAAATGCATTTAAGATAGAATTGCAAGAAAAACCTGTTTTAGAAGCCTCAGAAATAAAAATTAAATACCACAAATAAAAGCTAAAAAGAAAAACTGTTTTAGAAGCCTAAGCTCCAAATGCAGTGCACAATGACACAAAGAATTCCAGGTACTGCTACAATGCTGCATCAGTTAAAGAAAGTTAGTGACCCAATACAGGGTAACACATGATAGAGGATGAAGAACTGAGGACCCTGAGGAATTGCTCACCTCCTTGACAGACCAGGGAAAGCCACGCTAAATTAGATTCAAAGTGCTTTGTATTGGATCGATAGTCAATTTAGGCTTGGATAGTACCAAAGTTTTTTAAAAATTCCTAAAATACAGCAAGTCATTTTCTCCTCTCTATTTCATCACCAAGAAGTTGATCTGAACTTCAAGGACATTTTAGCATTAGATTTATTTGTACCGAGTATTTTTTCCAGAATTTTTGTTCAGAATAGAATAGTATAGTTCAGTTGGAAGGGACCTACAACGATCATCTAGTCCAACTGCCTGGCCAATTCAGGGCTGACCAACAGTTATAGCACGTTGTTAAGGGCATTGTCCAAATGCCTCAAACACCGACAGGCTTGGGGCATCGACCACCTCTCTAGGAAGCCTGTTCCAGTGTTTGACAACTCTCTCAGTAAAGAAATGCTTTCTAATGTCCTGTCTAAACCTCCCCTGGCGCAGATTTGAACCGTTCCCACGCGTCCTGTCGCTGGATCCCAGGGAGAAGAGATGAGCACCTCCCTCTCCACTTCCCCTCCTCAGGCAGCTGTGGAGAGCAATGAGGTCGCCCCTCAGCCTCCTTTTCTCCAAACTAGACAAGCCCAAACTCCTTAGCCGCTCCTCACAGGACATGCCTTCCAGCCCTTTCACCAGCTTTGTTGCCCTCCTCTGAACGCATTAAAGTACCTTCACATCCTTCTTAAATTGTGGGGCCCAGAACTGCACAGAGCACTCAAGGTGAGGCCGTGCCAATGCTGAATACAGCGGGATGATCACCTCTTTTGACTGGCTGGTTATGCTGTGTTTGATGCACCCCAGGATGCCATTTGCCCTTTTGGCCGCCAGGATATTTTTTAGTATCTCCTTTAAGCATTCACTGTCTTAAAAAAAAGCAGCACAGATTCAAGAAATTCTTGGGTCAGAGAATTTTAATGAAAAAGTGTATTTTTTTAATTTGGGTAAATGATACACAAAAGAAAAAAATATCAGAAGATCTAGTCCCAGCCTACAGATATCTTACAATCTAATAAACAGAATGGAAAAAAATAAATTAAAATGGCTGGAAGTCTAAGGGTTTCCAACCAAATTAATTGTATGTAATGTAAGTATAAAGAAACATAACACGCTCAGCAAGTTCTTATCTACCCCAGAATATGGGAATTGTACTGAGCGTAATTGTAGATGACAAAAATGGTCCGAGTAGAACAATGAAGTCTAAAAAACTTGTTCATTAAAACAAAGACACACATAACGCTGACAGAGAGACGCAACAACAAATGCCTAGAGCCACAAGCTCTGCACTTTACAGCGACCATTTTTTTGAAGTAATCTAGAGCAGCTGATCTAAATTTCTCCAGGGGTTAGAAGTCAGAGACTCAAACCCTACTGTGGTGCCTGAGCTATGCCACTGCAGCAGTAAACTTTGTGATAACTCAGCTTAGCAGAAAATGTGAACCAATGTTGACAGGTATATTAATTCTGGGTGCTTTGGTTCAGCTAAAAAAAAAAAAAGGTGATGATAATGAAGTTAAATGTCTTATATTTCAGTCAAGACTGTTTAGTTTACACCTAGTTATCTCATATTTCTATCTTGAGATTTTTATATTAACGTGGTATTGGAAATACAGCTGATTTGTACAGCTGAAACCTCTTCTATTGCTCTACTGAAATTACTATTTCCAAGAACAGTTCTCAATAAATGAAAGAGTTGAAGTTCAACCCACCCTCCAGCCCTTTTAATTTCATATGCTGTAATTCCTAAAACCCAAAGTTTCTCCACTTACATGAAATGCTGCTACGAAGAATGTCAAAGCCAGAAAGTACAGGTTAGTATCAACAAAAATTCCTTTTACTTCATCTGCATCCTTTTCTGAAAACCCTAAGAGAAAGAACAAGTAATTATGCAAGAAGTACTAGACAGTTAATTGATGTTACACTAGAGTTCAGTATGAACGGAATCTTATTTCACCTGCACATGTTTTATCAAGGAATCATAAATCCAAAACAAGATGGCAGCTTCATTGGTAAAACCCAAGTCTACCTATATTTTGGCTAGTTATTTGGCTTGCCGTAAACAAAACCCATCAGTTACAAGCAGACTGACGTGCCTTTAATGTGTTGTATAACTACAACCCAGGCTGAACACCAGAGACACAAATGGCAAGACACAGGAAGTCACTCTGGCCTGAGTAGGAAGAAAAAGGACTATTCAACTTGGCCTCTGAGCTTTTATTTGATACATAAGAAAAGTGAGCTTCACATTAAAAACCAAAAAATGAGAGAAGGACTACACTGTGGAGGACAACAAAGGTCAGTGGGAAACACGGCCATATATGCAACAGTATAGACCCCAGATCATGGATTAGGCATCAATTCTTTTCACAGTCCTTACAGAATTAACTTGGAAGCCTCTCTTAGATAAATAGAAAAAGGCAAAGCATCTTCCAGAAATCACAATCTGTAAGCTAAATACGTATTCTCTACTGTCTTATCAATTCTCCTAAAGGAGGAATGTTGCTTTCTTGTTATATACTGGACAACCATTAATTCAAAAAAAGTTAGAGCCTGTCCATGATAAATATGGTTGCCAGCACCAAGGAGTGTGTTTTCTAGAAGATACAGCATCCCTTTGAACTCCTTCAGCCAGTGTTAAGATGCTTTCTTCATGAAGTAGAAAGTTCCAGCCACTGTGATTGAAGTCTACCCTTCTCAGAAAATACACAATGTTGCATTTACGGCAATGGTGTTAGTTATGACACTAGTGAGTTCAGTACCAATTTACTTTGTCCTATCAGCTGTCCTTCATCACAGCAAGAAGAACTCACCTATTTTCAAGTGATTTTGGAGTTCTGCTACTGATGACCTTTTCGTAAGTTATTCCAAAAGGAAAATTTTAAACCTTAACGTTTCACTATCTGCATACTTAAAGAGAACAAGCAGCATTTTAGGTAAGCTTTTTTTCCACGCAGAGGATGTACTCCGAGGATGACAGGTCTTGATATATGTGTCCATCACAAGACAGCCAAGACACAGAACATGAAAATTTCAATTATGCCATTCTAAGGAGGCTTACAAGAATTTATGGAGAAATGATGGTGGTCAAATGCCCCACGCAAACTGTGCAAGCAGTTACTTGATTCTTTCAAGACAGTTATTTTAAGCAGACATACTTGTAGCTTCGATATACATTAGCCTGAGCTAAGGAGAAGCTGCTGGATTCTACTTCAGATGACCTTACTCCTTACCCACCCTCCCTACCCCAACAAAACATGAGAAAAGCTTAGGCTGCAAAAGAAATGGAGAAAGTCTAGACTCTCAGTTAAGTTACACTGTATAAAGATACTGTGTCTTACAATACTGCACTCTGAAACATATCCTGGGCTGCATCAAAAGAAGCGTGGCCAGCAGGGCGAGGGAGGTGATTCTGCCCCTCTACTCTGCTCTGGTGAGACCCCAGCTGGAGTCCTGCGTCCAGCTCTGGAGCCCTCAGCATAAGAAAGACACGGACCTGTTGGAGCGGGCCCAGAGGAGGGTCACAAAAATGCTCAGGGGGATGGAACACCTCTCCTGTGAAGAAAGGCTGAGAGAGTTGAGGTTGTTCAGCCTGGAGAAGAGACGGCTTTGGGGAGACCTTATTGCAGCCTATCGGTACTTAAAGGGGGCTTATAAAAAAAGATGGTGGCAGACTTTTAGCAGGGCCTGTTGCGACAGGACAAGGGGGAATGGCTTTAAACTAAAGGGGGGTAGATTTAGACTAGATATAAGGAAGAAATTTTTTACGCTGAGGGTGATGAAACACTGGCACAGGTTGCCCAGAGAGGTGGTGGATGCCCCATCCCTGGAAACATTCCAGGTCAGGCTGGACGGGGCTCTGAGCAACCTGATCTAGTTGAAGATGTCCCTGCCCACGGCAGGGGGGTTGGACTAGATGACCTTTAGAGGTCCCTTCCAACCCAAACTATTCTATGATTCTAAACTAGTGCTGAACCAGAACAGATTTTTTTTTCCAGAGGAATCAACGCCTTAAATGTTAAGTTGTCCATCATAAAATAGTAATTCAGAGATGACAGTGAATAACTAAACCCTTTCCCTCTTACTGACTAAATTTTGGTGAACAAAGAACAACACTGAGTAGTATGGAAGCAGCATTACCCCTACATATGTCTCTTGGGAAACTAGTAGAATACTGCATATATCTGCATTTAAAAAAAAAAAAAAACTGGGAAGGATTTAAGAATCATTAAAATAATACAGCACAGAAGCTTTTAAGATCTCTTGGCCTGAAAAAAAGTTCAAATTGCTGTCTGAAGAGCTTAAAACGAGAGGATCAGAAAAAATCCTACATGCATATACCAGTTCAGTAGTTCCTTACTCTAGCATAAAAAAGCCAACTACAGTCTTGTGAGAGAAAACTAAGTCAGCAAAGATAACCCTGAAAATAAGATGCGGATTTTTAAGAGTGATGATTAGACTCAAAAAGGTGTGCATCAGCGGGACAAACATTTAAAGAGAGTAAAAGCTTGGCTATACCATCACCAACACAGAGCATATGAACTTCAGAGTGAAAGTGTACACTTACTCCATTACATTTAAGTGAAACAGACAATTTAATAGTTTCATGCATGTAAAGCCTCCAGTTTATCTGAATTACCTTATAAATTTGTAACTGAGCCAAAGTGAGAGGCCAGCCAGTTCTGCAGCGTCAGAAGCAAGTATGATCAGAACCCAGATTCCTCCTTCATGCTCAGCTTCAGCCCAAAGACTTTACTGTACCTGCCTGTATTTCACTGTAGGTATATAGCTACAGTGACCAGCTATGTATAGCTTATATCAAAGCTTATGTAACACCAATCCAGCTTTTCTGTTCCATGGATGACAGGGGAAACCTGTGGCGAAAATTCTCTCCTCTATTTTGGCCTCTTACACTTTTACAGTAGTCCTATACAAATAAAAATTACTTTAAAAATGGTTAATTCACCTCTGTATTCTTGTTTCCTACCATGTCAGCATTTTATTTCCACCTTTACCTTAAGGTAAAACAATGTAAGATTTGTAGCATTAATTCAGAAATTATTTAAAGATTAAATCTTTTCACCAGCTAACCAGAAAAAAAGAGAGAGTTAAGTGTCATCTATGTACCTACAAGAAAAAAAATTTATGGGTTGTTGGGTTTTTTGGCCTAAAGTCATTAAAGATAAAAAACATACCAAATTGTTGGAGGGAGTACACAGCATCCTGCATGTGGATCCAAAACCGGAGTTTTCCAAGAGATATTTTGTCATATGACACTGTAAGAGGTAGCTCTGTGGTTGAACGATTTATAACCTGTATTTCAAAAAGATATAGTTTCATTTTTAATAGAAAAATTGCAACAATTATTTCCATTCATTTTTTTTTTAAATAAAGGAAAGTGATTATATCACACTGATTTAATCACACAATTTTAAGAGGTCAGTTTGTTTTTTGAAAGGGAATAAGATCTTAGACTTCTATACTATGCTTTAAGTCTTCAGGTTTTTTCCCAAGAAATGCTAAATTGGCAGTTTGTTCTTATAGCAACCTCACTGTTACTGTACACAAACTCCTCTGAGACATTTACATAGTTCCCTCTGCTGGTCTCAGCTCAAGTGGGAAAAGTGTGCTTAAGGTAATTCTTTTTTCTGACAGTTCTTCTCTGAATGTATATCCTAAGATTACCTAAACTAGAAGGTAAAAAAACCAAGAAAAAAAAATCATATCCCAAAGGCCACAGTCAGAACTTTACTAAAGTGAGGCTGTCTTTGAGAGAAATTAAAGCTACAACAACTCATACCAAAACAAAAGGTGGGGAAGCAAGATGATCCTACTTGCTTGGACTGGTGAAAACACCACAGCTAAAGCTAAGCAAGCTACCCTGCCTGCAAAACTTGGGATATGGGGTGTCACAGAAATCTTCTTCCTGCTCCAAGAGAAATAAATTTCAGCTAATCCTCCTTTATGATGAGAACTACCTGGGGCCCCCTTAAGCTGGAAACAAACAAACAAAAAGTCTTAAATTGCCTCAGCTCCTTCTGCATGATAGGTGACTGTCTCTCAAATAAGTTTAAAATGAAGGAAAAAAAAAATAGTCCTCACAGATGTTAGAATTCTCCGCAGCTACCTAGGTACAAGTTCAGGCAGTATGTTTTAAACTTTTAAGGATAGCTCAAGACTACAGACAGGCAGGCACTCTGAATTGCAACAGTTCAAGATCTATTGCTCCTGGCTCCTAATTACTACCCAATTATAATTCCCATCTCAGAACTGCTACTCTACACTGTATCTGTTTCTACAGTAGTCAGTTAGCTGACACCTATCTGAGATGAATAGGCTTCTTCTGATCCTTATGTTACAGAACATGGTTTTAGCCTCCCCACGTATCAGTCAGGTGTGACCTGGGGATTACGTTCACTCTCCCATTCATTCTTTCCTCCAGTGAGTACAGACAATTTTCAATCTCACCACCCTCCCAAGACCCTATAAGCTTTTCAGACAGTGGCAGAACATGCCCGCGTGCAAGGGAAAGAAAGGGAAGCTGAGACAGTTTTATAAATACAGCAGGGAGAAAGCCTGAGAAACTAGAATGGTGCCAGGAATCTCTGAAATGTCTGGGGAAGAAAACCAACAACAAAACAGGGTGAAAACAATGTGGTTAGAGCTGACGGTAGAGAATGCTACCAAGATTCTACAGCTGTTTACCAAAAGCTACATAAACATCTTCCAGGCTTCTTCTCCTTTTTAAAGGATGCCTGTAATCCCTCCATTCTCATTCCAATTTCTCAGTCAATCAGAGATAGCATCAACATTTCTGGGAGAAAAGGAAAAGAAATTTTATCTGTGCAGGACAGACAGAAAACAAAAATTTTGCAAATGCATGGGTAACATGCAGCAAGTGCACTCTTCACAGCCAAAGCACTACTAAGGAGTTAGGGACAGCGTAGGGAGAAAATCGGATTGCAGTACAACACAGAGATAGGAATTCTTCAACACCAAAAACAAATTCAGTGAACATACAAAGATTAAAAGAATGAACTCTTTCTCAATGAACAACTAAAAGTCCACAAGTGCTGCCTCACAACCTAGCTGAGTGTGATGGTTGCTAAGCCTTTGAAAACTAGGAAGTTACCAACCCTCTGCAATACAACCTACTCTTGTAGTACGGCCTGAGCATCACATATTACTTCTAGCACTCTACTTTACCAGTACTACAAAACAGTGTGTAAACAAAGCAAATAAGTTCAGCGGTATGAATTTTAAAGTTTTCTCTTTATTAAATCAGAATCCTGTGCAAGCCCAAACCCCCAGCATTAGCAAGAACATTTAAGAGCATGAGGAACACATAATCTCTAGACTACAGTACTTACCATAGGAGACCTACATCTGGGTCAAAATAGTAGTCAGTTCAAAAGCTACACAGCCTAGCACAAGCAGGGAAAATGCATCTTCAGCTCCATGACTTCAGGTCGGGCATACCAAACAGACAGTGTCTATGCCCCTATTTACAGTCAAATGCCGACCTTGCTCCACAAAAGCTGTATCACCTTCTTCCCTTATCCTTTCCTGCTCTTCACTCACCCCTCATTATCTCACAGTATGCATACTATTAGACCACTCTTTCTGCAGGGCTTGCAAGCGGTTTGGCAAGTCACTACTGAGAAGTCACATAAGTCAGTGCTGAAGGGGAAGTTTGCTAGTTTTGATGGAATAGTCTTTGCAGCACTTCTCAGTATCTTTAATGACTTTAAGGTAGTAAGTTACAATAGCATTAACCGTGACATGCATGACAACTGCAGGAATGTTATTAATAACATGAGAATGCTGAGTTTATTTGTAAACAGGGTAGATGACTTGACCAGTTAGAAGCTCATATGAATGTACTGAACTGAATGAGCTGTGTAAGAAACTTAAAACAAAGGACAATGACCACTGATAAAGACATCACAAAAGTATACTGGAAAATACACCAGAAATACTGGACAAAACTATCTGCTACCAAGATTCGTAACAGATGCTCAGGAGTTTATTTTGCCAAACAAGCTTGGGGTGGAGGGGATACAAGTTCTTAAAGAAGGTTCTCCCCAACACTAAATAACAAAATGCTTTGTCTGAGCTAAAGTTAATGAATCAGAAAGACAATTTAGAAGGTCAATGGAAAGTTTACATATACCAAGACTTCCATCTAGAAGATGCTGATTCCAGACATGCTCATTTAACAGTTTTGAGACACTCCCCAAGACTTGTGGTCTCAGTAACTCTGATTGCTAAATTCCAGTCAGTGCAACTGAAAAGAACTGCAGGGCTTAACTAAGAGCTGCGAAGATGAATGCGGTTTAGATGCAGGGGACTGCCATGTGTAACTTGTAGTAAAGGAACTGCATGATTTCCCACACGAGAAGAGTTGGGCAAAAACTGAATACAGAAAATTCTATTTATATGTATAAAAAAACTTTTTTTTTTTTAAATTGCAGGGGTGACTGAACACTAAAACAGGTTGCCCAGAGAGGCCCTGGCATCTCCATCCTTGGATATATTCAAAACCCAACTGGAGAAGGTCCTGAGCAACCCGTTCTAGGTGACACTACTCTGAGCAGGGGCATTGGACTGGCAATCTCCAGAAATCTTGTCCAACCTCATCCTTCTGTAATTCCATTATTGAAGTTTCTAAGTCCTGATTTGTTTGAGTGCACAAAATCATTGGATGTACTGCAACACCAAGCTTTCAGGTGCTCAAGTTACTCTAACACGATAGAGAGCACCACCAGAAAATTTAACCACAAGTGAATTTTTTTAGAGATAAGAGAATAGCTACTGACTTATCTCAGTGTAGCTCCAGTATCAGCTGTGTTCAGTATGCTCATTTCCCTAGAAGATATCAGAAGCCAATCTGGGATGCTAACACAACTTCTTCAGCTTAGGGAGTCAAATTGCTTATGAGACTGCTCCCACCACAGCTGGTGCTGCAGCAATGTCCTCCATATCCATCCAGAAGCAATGTAATCCAAATATCTTTTGGTGTAATAGAAGGGAGTGCTTGGCAGATACTTCTGCCAGAGGGGAGTCTTAAAACCCAGATCCAGTCTCTGCAGTTACCACAATTGACCACAAAGTTAAACAGTCATTGGTAGAGTCCTTTTGTGAATTTATACTTTTTCATTACAGCAAACAACCTATGACAAAATCTTAATTAAAACAACATTGAAGATTACTGTTAAAACTGTTAAATGTAATTAAAGGTATTCTATTACTCACCATCAAATCTTTCACTCTGTTGCTTAGCTGATCAATAAATAATATTGGAAGGTAATGCACTGTCTTCCCCAACTGAACCCTAGGATGTTTAAACATGGATTTTATGACTGTGGTGATCTAAAAAGAAAACTACTTTTATTCAAATTAGCACTCATTCATCACTTTCAGATCTACCCATGTAGATATTTCCCACCATCTTTTCAGGCACATTTTGTTTTAACACAGCAAGAAAGGAGCCACTAGCCTAGTCTTTCATTGAGAGATGTCTGTATAAAAAATTAGGCATGTCATATTTCTCCTTTTAGTTTGTTTTTACCTTTCTGTAGGAAGACAGAATAAGCAAACAAAAAAAAAAAGGACAAATGAAATTGGTTGTGATGATGCTGAAGCTGTTGCATGACCAAAGGTAGAGGAAATCAACAAGTTTGTTGAAGAGAAACGTGCTGAAGTTTACTACCATATATTTGTATCCTTTGTCTCAAGTATCCCTCTCCTACTACAACAATGACCACTCTCCACCATCTCCCACACTCCTCTGCACCTCCAATGACATCTATCAGGTCAGCAACAGCACATGCTCTAGCTAGCATGGGACTATGAACATGATGGCTGGTACGCACACAGGAAGGCTAGATACTACTGGAGAGAGTGCACAAGGAGCAGAAATCTTCTCTGCCTTCTCCTGAACAAAAGCCCTCGTTTGGATTGCTCTACTACCTCACCAGCCTGCATCAAACCAATAGAAACTTCCCAGCCTTTGAGCCCTCTACAAAACTGACCGCTGGAAAGTTACTTAGCAAATTATGACCTATATGCAATTGCTTTGTCACTATCTTAGAAAAGTATTTAGCCTAATGCCCTAAGAGAGACAAATTCTTAAAGTTCTTCACTAGAAAGTCAGTTGTCTACACTGTGATGTTCTCGGTAAAAGTCTATGGAACTAGCATAACAGAGATTTTTAAAGCCTGGAAGTTGAATTTTAGTTGTTGACAAAAGAAAGAAGTCTCTATGCACGCAAAGAAAGACTGCATACTAAATATAAAATGGGCAACAGTAATATAGAAAAGTACTAAATTGAGGCTCAGAAATACTGGTTGGGTTGGTTATTTAACTAAAGAGGTTTAGATTTCTATATAATGACTACAATTAAAGCTACTGCTAGTGGAATTGCAGCAGGCTATTTCACATCCAAACTATTTCCTGTACAATGCAATGACAAAACAGCACTGATGCCTATCTAAACATGACCAGAAAAAATATCCTCGTTCATCAATCCCAGTCCAACCCCTTCTTGTTATGGGCCTATCTTACGAGTTACTAAGTTTATCTATTCTGGCTGGGAAGCTATCCCAGAACCCCAGGGTCTGCTGATTAAGCAACTACTTCTGGATTTAACAGGATACTTGTAGAGAAAGGCATCAACATACAGCAGCACAAGCCAGTACGGCACTATTTATATGGTTAACACTGGAAGTAATTTAAGCAAGCTGTGAACAGAAGCTAGTGCCTACATTTAGTGGCCTAAAAACCTATCCCTGCTTTTCAGTATTTTCTTGAGAAAATGACAATGTAGGAACACACATTGTCAAAGTACAATAAAGCCAACCACAAAGGGAGAAAAAAGATGTCATAGGAGATCAGCTGTGCCTCTTCAGCACTTGCAGTTTGTACAGATAATTTGCAGATGAAGGATAACTGGAAAGGTCAAGGGACAGTAATTGCTTTAAAGGCCAGAAGTATGATTTGAGAACAAGGGGGTATGAAGTCTGCTGTAGCATTTTTCTTGTGCCTTTGTAGTTCCGCTTTGTCTTACTATGATAACTCCATACAAAAAAGTATTCTAAACTCTGAGCTGCCCAGGAACAAGGTATCTCCAATAAGGTTGTCTAGTACATAATATCTTACTAATTTTCACTACCAAAATGCAAGTATTAAGAGTATCTATTCCTGTCTCCTAAACACCAATTTAAACATAAAATACTAAAGGAGGCCAGGGAGGATTTTTGAAGAAACATACAGTAAGTTTATAATAACAAATCTAGCAAAATTAAGTCATCGACTTACATCTTCATGTAACGGTGAACATCAGCAGGGAGGGATGATCCATCAAACACAAAATCATCCACCATGACATTTAAGGTTAATCTTGACCTCCAGTGAGAGACAGGTTCATCTAGAGCATTGGTCTGTTTTTCTGCTTCAATTTGCTTTAAAAATACAACAAACATATATACTGCTAAACTATACAGAACTTTGAATAGGTTAGTACTCTAACTCACAGAAACTATGGAGTCATTAACTACATCACAAAACAGAAGCCCACCAAGAAACGCTTTACCTTAATTTTGACCAGATCAAGTATTTTGCTCAAATACGACAGAACGGATTGCAAAGACCCACCATAATCTGACACTGAAAAACTTCAGTGCCCATTCACAGCCTTGTTCATCAAGAATGAATATTCAACTAATTAATCTTAATACCGTAGGAATGTGGATACTAGTCAGAAAAAGTCACTTTGAAATAAGAACTGTAGAGTAATCATATGTTACTTCAAAATGGTCAAAAGGATGTAGATATCAACCATATTAGTTTTTGGGAGTAAAAAGATCAGACCATTTGTTTTGAACTTCTGAGCTTCCAAATGCTGTGTAAAGCAGTGCTGAAACCAAGTACAACCTTAGCTTTCAGCAGATGCTTATCCCCAGGGCATTCTACTTGCTTTTCTTTGGATGAACACCACCTGTTCTGACTTTCAATATTGGACTCTAGCCTCAACTTATTTTCAAGTTTATTCTGACAGTATTTAGAAACAGCACCGCTGGCTACAGGTATATTTCAGATCCCAAAGAATAACAGAGTGAAATTCTCAAGCTCCACTTAATATGAGGCACAACAGCCATTCACAAGTATTTCATTAAATAACACTACATTTTTTTCCCCCTGGTGAGTAGTCATAGCATTTGTCAAAGGATGCTACCTTATTCTCTTGAACTGAAGTGGAAAGTAAGAACATCCTAAAGGAAAAGAAGCAATTTGACACTGGTCACTCACCAACGTCAAAATCAAGTTTGTATCTCTGTTTTATAAAAGCAAAGCGTATTATTTCACATGAATCCAATTCACTATAGAAAGCAGCATCATGCTGTTACAGAACAATACAGTACTTCTACCAAAAGCAATGAATCCCTAAAGAAGCAATTAATGTTAACTAGGGAAGTGCTTTAATAGCAGCCGGTGTTATAGAGGGCTCTACCTTTGCTGTGCTGAGTGACCTACTATTAGCGTACAAGCTGATAAGAAGAGGGGTTTTGATTTTTTTTTCCCCCTAATATCATCATTAGTGTAAAAATGCAAGTACAGCAGATGCTAACGCTAGAAGTGTCTATAAAAGAAATTACTTTTTTTTTGCAGTTGTTCATCTATAGATGGAAAAACCACCTACCTGTGTGGCTGATTCTCCAGTGAGCAAATTGACCTCTTCTGGTTTAGGGACCATGTACGTGGTCAGAGGGCTTACTATATGCACCTGCTTACCGTCATGCCAAGGCAAAATGCCAGCATGATGAAGAAATATATATGCATATAATGTGCCATTATTTCGGGTTTTCTTTGGTACAGAGACATTCACTGTCCTAAAATACAAAATAAATACATTATGAGATGACATAGCACATGTTGAAACATTTAGCTATCACATATAAGGATCACTGAAGACGTTCTGGAAGCAAGTAGAAAAAGGTTGGGGACATAAAAAAAAAAGAGGAGACGTTTGGGTTGCCTGGCACACAACAATGAGTTCTGGCTAATATGCCCTAAAGAGCTGTGGCCGGATGGGATCAATTTATATACTCCAGTATGTATCCCGATATTTGCATTTCCAGTGTTTTACTATCATCTTAAGATACTTTAATCTTTGTCCAATTCATACTTTATTACCCTAGATAGCACACAACTGCATCATCAGTTCTTTTGTTGTTTTCCCCTGCCGATAGGTCACAGGGCCAAAATTATCACAGAACTTGCAGAAAATAGCCTTCTGTGTGCTGAATATGTATCACAGACCGTATACATGACACAAAGTTTAAAAAGAAAATCAAAGTTTTGCCAAGCACTTTGCATTAATAAAATATCTTCTCAGCTATGGCATGCCAAGCACAGAACTCTAGATAGGAGCCCCAAACCATGAAGTCACTCCCCTTGTGTTAGCCAAGAAACCATCCTACTTGCAACCTTGCATAATGCCTCCTCTATTCCTGTAAATTTGCTCAGGTTATTTTGCTCTGAATACTTTCAATGGCTTAGCAGACTCCATCAGTAAAACAATTCTTACGTTTTCAAGCCTGTCAGAGATGAAGTTTAATATGACCTAAACTGCAGACCAACGTGTTCTTTAATTATAGAAAATGCAGAGCGTGAAAGAACCTGGGAGACTCTGCGACAAGAAAGTCAAGAATAAGGCGACTACTTTAAACAAAAAAAAAAGTGAGGCAGCAAATATGAAGCACAAAACAAGTAGTTCTAATCATTTTAATTGTATAGAGGTATACATAGAGTGCAGTGTTATACTCAGAAATTTGTCTAAGGGCACAATCTTATGCCATCTTAGCACCAACATCCCTTCAGAAGATCTTGAAACCCTAAACTACCAGAGAAAGAAGGTTTACTTTTACGATTATTAGCACTGAAACAGTTATAGAAAAGCATGTTGGTAAAACACAGTAAAAGAGAACACGGTTTGACTTCCAAGTTCTACTCCAGGTCTGAAGCCACGGCTATTAAGAACAAAACATCATGTAGCTAGTAGACTGCCTACACGCTATCTGAGGAAAGTCTCAAGCATTTCCAGGCACTTCGACTTAGATTTTCACAACAGAAAGTCATGTTTGCTATTATAAGCAAAGCACACTTTCGTAAAACGTTTGTCTGTACAGCTGAAAACAGTGTGCTGATCCAAACTAACCAATGCTTAAGTTTCGCATCTTTCCTGCCTTAACATGGCAAATATAGTTATTACTGTACGAAAACAAGGGTGAGCTGAATAGCCTGTACGGCGTGCAAAAATACCTTTAACCCCAAAACAAAGAATGCAAGAACAACAACACTACTCTTTCAATACAACTATCATGAACGGTCTACCTTGCTTCATGCGTGCTTCCATACACGTAACTACTAGTTAGGATACATACTTCAGAATTAAACAAAGAACTCGTAGTTCGGATACCTACCTTTCAAATTTGGACTCAATATCAAAATCCTCCACGTTCAAAACCAGATCTATATTACTCTCAGCACCAATATTTGACCGTGTGGTAGTATATACACTTAGCTGAAATCAAAACACAGCACAGAGAAATCAGAGTACAGAAATATTAAATTCATGCACCAGTACACTTAAGAGTTCAAATCTGTTTGTCAGCTTCACTAATTTCCCCAGTCACATGACGGTTATACACGCTGGGAGAGAAAACAATATACTCAAAAAAAGCCTAACGTAGGTTTCAGCTGCCCCTTCCCTCCTTTTGGGGCAGAAACACCTTGTAACATTGCCACTAAATACATTTTAATAGGATGACCTGTTCTTGCAGCTGAAGTCCAAGCTGTCTAAGCAAGCCGGGCCTTTTCTCCAGTCAGGCTGCTCTACTCAGTGCAGGCGCCAGCAGATACACGCAATCAAAAAATAAAACACGCTTCCATCCCGCCCGTGCTTCAGCCGCGGGCATCACCCACAAGGCAGGGGCCGCCTGCACAGAGCACTAGCAGCGCCCTCCCCGCTTTCTGCTCCCCCCCCGCCACAACCGCGGCGCTACAGGGGGGGAACGAGGGAGCTGCGCCCTGGGGCAGCGGGCAGGCCACCCGCGACCGCGGCCGTCAGCCGAGTCAGCGCGGCGCCTCCCGCACCCACGAGCGCAGCGGCGGAGACGGAGGGGACGGGCCCGGGCAGGCGCTGCCGCTCCCGCCTCCGGACCGGGACAGGAGCCCAGGCGGTACCGAGGAGCCGGTTCCACGGCCGGTTAGCCGAGGGGTCGAGGGCCGAAGCGGGGTCCGGCCGCCTCCCTCGGCAGCAGGGGCCGCTCCCGGGGCCGCTCCCGGCGCCGCCGCAGCCCGGCCGCTCGCAGCCGCCCGCCCGTTTCCACCGGCGGGCCGCTGCGCCCCGCTTACCTGCAGCTTGGGCCTCCGCGCCAGGTAGGGCCAGACGCACCCCGCCGCGCCGCCCCCCGCCGCCGCCGGGCAGGGCCGCGTGTAGACGATGCCGTACATCACCCAGCACGTGTGCGCCACGTACACGGCGAACACCCCCACCACCAGGCTGGTGAACGAGCTGCGGCTCAGCATGGCGGCGGCCGCCCCCCGCTGCCCCGCTCGGGATCAGCCGGGCCGCCCCGGGCCGCCCCGCCGCCGCCGCTCGCGCATCCCCCAGGCAGCCGGCCGCCCCGCCCGACCACCCGCCCGTCACTTCCGGCGGGCGGAGGAAGCACCGCCCCGCCGCCTAGCAACCGGCTTCGGGAGGCGCTGGCCCCGCGGACGGCCCGGCCCGCGGCGGGTGCGTCACGGCGTGACCTCAGGGGGCGGTGCCCGCCGCCGCTAGGGGGCGCTGAGGGGAGGGGGCGGCGGGCGGCGGCCCTGCCCGCTCCCTTCGCGCCGGGCCGGGGGCGGGTCGGCGGCGGAGCTCGCACCGGCCTCTGCCGAGGGGGCCTGCGGCGTGTCCACGCACCCGTCGGCGCCTGCGGCTCTCCGGGAGGGGACAGCAGCGTGCCAAAGTTCGGGCCCCTCACAACGACTAGGGTCGGGGGGGGGGGGGGGGAGGCGGGCACGACGTGAGGCTCGGCAGCCGAGGTGTGGTAACGGGGTAGGAAGGGGGAGAGGAGCCTCCCGTGCGGCGCTGTGCCCCCACCCCGTCCGCCCCCGGGAGCCAGCTCCCAGAGGAGAACAGCGGAGACAGCTTGGCGCTTAATACAAAGGGGTAATAGTAATAACAACAACAAAAAAATCCTTCAGCAGTCTAACGAGAAATTACCTTTGACCCACAGACTGAAAGGTAGTGTAATACGATAAAAAAAAGTGAGGGAAAGGAAGGGAGCAACAGGAGCAAACCCTTATGGACGGTGGCAGTACCCAGAGGAAGGGAAGGGACCGGCGTCCGTCCATCAGCGACTGAGGGAAGCAGTCCTCCCGCCAAGCAGTCAGTCACGCTCCGCTCTCGCAGGCCTGAGCTACCAAATGTTGCCCCTCAAGGGAGCCGGGAAGGCTCTTCCAGGCCCTGCGCTGGGAGTAAAAAAGGAGCATTTCCTGTGGTCCTCACGTATCCCCTCATGTGGCGTCAACCAGGAGAAAGTGGTGACGCGGGTACATACCTCCAAGTCCATGTCAGCCGAGAGCTTCAGGCAGAAGGTATGTGGGGGCAGAAAAGGCGCAAGCATGCGGTAAGAGATGACTGCCCCAGCAGCTCAGCAGGGCGGCACAACAGGGAGCTTCCCTGCAACACAGACGAGCGAGGAAGCGGGCAGGTGAAGGGCTGGGGCAGTCTGGGGTGTTACCGTAAGCGCATGGCAGGACGCATGGAGCTTGGAAACACCACGGGGGAAGGTGAAGATGGATATCTTCTTTAAGAGAAGAAAGTGGTGGAGAGTAACAGGAGAAAGGTGGGAATGAGGGTGGGGAAGGAGAAGAGGGCACGATGTGAGGAGTCGCAGCTCATGCTGCTACCTCAGCAGATCACGTCACCTGAAAAGATGCTGAAACGAGAGCAGCGAGGAAGGACTGGCCGCAGATTCAGATGCCGCCGGCTCCCTGCTGAACCGAGCAGCACAGTGGCAGGAGCAGCAGAGGAGGGCTCTGCCGCCGCACAGAAGCAAAGCCAGGGCTATAGCCTGTCGCCTCTGGCAGGCCTCACGCTACCCTGGCAAGCAGCAGGGAGAAACAGGGTTAAAACCAGATGGTACCAGGCAGGGGAATCTTCACCCTTGGAAGAAAGAAATCTTGCATGCATTTTGTGCATTTACACATCTGTAATATTTCATTAACTGTGTCAATCACTTCCATTTTGTAATGAATAAGCGTTTGTGAAAGCGTACCGCATTCTGATAGCATCCTCTGGCATTAGTTGAAACACTCCCTAGTGTAATCTACTTTCATAAGTATAGAGCAAATAAGGTATTTGCATTTTAGAGCAGAAGAAAAAGGAAAAATATATTTAAGCAAAAAAAGTTCAGGTTTTAAAGCTTTTCTTCGTAAGAAAGCATGCCACATTGCTGCATGACTAGTTATTCTTTCAGTGAAGTCCTATTAATTAGATTAAAATTTAAATTTAAATTAAATTTTGGACAAATACAGTATTCAGTCTTTTTTCTTACATAGAGTGAAATTATATGCATTTGCTATTACCTACAGATGTCTATTCTTTCACACAAACCACTGCACGACTAACCTGACTTGGGCCAAAGAACATACTCAAAATCTGCATCCGCCCTGTAACTTGAAATTAGAGACCAACATTAAGAAAAGCATTAACAAGTCTTCCCTTGAAATCTTCGTATCATGATGAATGTATGTCACTTCCCCGGTAAACTTCCCCAGTGTTTCAGTCGTATTAAAAATGTTCATATTAATGGTTCAGCTTATATGCACTGGACCTCATTACGCCTTTTTCCACCCTCTGTTATGAATTTCTCATGTATGTAGGTATCTGGAGTGTTGGATCACTTCTTGTCGTGTTTCCTGGATAAGTAAAAGTAGCCAGACCTACTTCAGTCTAATTTAGACAGGCTTGTTCTCCAGACTTCCAGAGCCCCTTTTCTGTATCTTTTTTGATCTTTTGATATTCTTCTTTGAGCACAGAAAATAGGTGTATTATTCCAGAAAACTGGAATAATATCCCTGTTATCCTTAGGGGAAACAAAACAAAACAAAAAACCAATAACCAAATCAAAAACCACACACCCCCACAAGAAAACCCAAACACCCCAAGCCCAAACAAAAACCCCTTAAAACCCTGTAATTTCATACTCCCGGTTGTCAGGTAAACAAACATACACCGCCACAGAGAACATACATCAACAAAGCGCGCCTAAACATGCAGGGACTCAGTCTTATTCACAGTTATGGTTTGTATCTTTTCCCTTATTGTAAACCTTGTTGTTTATAAAAAACCCCTTAAATCTAAAAAAAAAAAAGAAAATCCAGAGGAAACCAAACATTTTTTTTGTTTCATTTTTAATTTGGCTTCACGCTGAAAATTCAATTTACAAGCCATTCATAAGGAAAATGTCCAGTTGGGCAGAATGAGCCATGATTGTATACTGCACATCAACACTTGTAGTGTATCATTTAGTTCCCTTTTAGTAAATCATCATACGACTTATACGGCATAGTTTAAGTGTCCACATCATTTGGCTCAGTTCATCACACGCTATAGTCCATTTCAACCTATCAGACAACTAACAAGAAAAGAATGCTCAAATTGAGGTATTTCCTTTAAGAATTGACTGATCACTGGTATTCAGAGGTAATGTTAAATCATATAGTTTTAAACATTGAAAAATGTACAAAAACAAGTTCATTTTTAAAAAATATTATCCTTAGTCTTCCATGCATGTTAATAAAAAATATAAAAATCAAATTTGTAGCACTGAAGCTATACTTTCCGTTCTGCAAACGTACTTCCACAATTGGAACCACAAGCTACAGTCCTCTTTAGTACACTACTTGGTTTTGCTTTTCGGTTACGAAGTATAGTCAGTTCAGTGCAAAGGTCATAGTCTATGTACACATACCATAGGAGCCATAGGAGGGAAATTTACAGCAGAAGATAGGCATTCAGATTATTATTACCCAGTAGCACTATATATTGTTAGATTTACACTGCATGTCCAAGGGCTATTATAATAAAAAGCTTGCAGCCAATATGCGTCTTTAAACACACCCGGTCTGCTTGAGCAGCCTTGAAGTCAACAGAAGTTGTACCACTGATGGAACAAGCACGTACTACCTTGCCAGCGAGTTCCTACAAAACAGCTCCCTGCTCTGTCAGCACAGGTTTTCAACTAGAAGCATCCTCTTCATGGCAGTGCCTAACTTGGATTCAGTAGCGGTAAGAGAAAATTCCAAAATTTGATCATTTAAAAGGTTAACTTTTTTGGCTTTTGCATTTAAATTCTCAAGTGTGTTCAAAAACATAGCAATATTTTTTCCAAAATATATAAATGATATCCTCAATGCAAGTTTAACAATAATTCAAGAGACAAAACAGTTTTTTTCTGCGTTATTTCTCAGCTTGTTGATAACTCAATTTTATTCTTCCAAAAAGATGAACTAATACCTGCAATCAAATTAGAAACGTCTTGCACACCTGGAGAGATGCTCAGAATTACAAAAAGGTTTAGAAAGTGGTCCCATTGAACAGATGCCAAATACTTTCAGCACAATGCCGCAACATTGAAGTTGTATAACACATAATACAAGGTTAGCAGATGCTTAGTCTTGGTCCTCCTCCAAGAAACAAAATCTACCACTTCTAAAGAAATTTACTTCTGACTTCTATTTCTAACATTAACACGGAGCTCTTAATACCTTTAGAGCAATTTGAGAAAGCAATATAAACAAATCACCAAAACACAAACGACCATATAGACAAGCAGCTGCAATGGGTTCGCTTTTTGTCTAAGTATATACAGTTGCTAAGGAGAGATGTTTTAACTTAAGGAATTCTAATCCACATATTTAAAAATACAATTTCATTTTTAGATGTTTACTTAAAAACTGCTTTTGTAGTCTGGAAAGTACAGCACTGGCTAACCTAAACTTCCCTTCTGAAATATAAGAAATATTTTGCTTGAACTTCATTATAAAAGAAAACATAGGACAAAAATATATACTTAGGGCATACAAGATCTTTACAAGTTTATTTCTTTAGCATTTAAAATACAAAATTGTCTTCATGCTGGATAGTGAATAAAAGACATGTATTTGGGTTTTCCCCATATACGTTCATAGACTTAGAAATTACCTATCGTCAGATGAATTTCATTTCCAGTACCATGGTAGGATGAAAAGTGTCTGAGCTTCAGCTTTCTCCAGTATCCACGAGGAGACTTTGTTTGCTATCACATTTATAGATGCTGCATTCAGAACTTGGAAGTAAACAGGCACACACTGAAAGTGACATAGGGAGTCAGAAGTCAATCCGATTTAAGGTTTCGTTGTACTCCATTTCTAAATTTAATTTCTTATTGCTCATAGGAACAAGAAGAATCTCAAGCTCTTTCAGACCTGCTGTCACCTCGACACACCTGCAACCGCTGAAGTGTGGGAAAAGAAAAAGCAATCCTTTACCTAACGGCAGGCACAAGCCGGAGCAGTACACGGGCCCTTAGTTTTGGGTGGCATTACCAGAACACGACCTTAATTCACCTGCCGCTTAACGGGCTCAGGGAGAAAAGTCCATGAATGTCACTTAGGAGGCAGCAAGGTCTCCCTCAGGCTGCAACACACCTACAACGAACAGACAGCGCAAGCAAGAGCTAGGGATACAGAAGAGTGAATTCACCCGCCCAAGAGGCAGAAAAGATCCTTCTTTACTGTGGGAAAAGGCCAGCTGCACATTGAAAGCTCTGCTGCCACGCTAGCCTTGATGGCCTTTTCTACTTGCTGGTGCAGCACCAGAAGTTCAGCCTGATTTGTCTCCAACTGACACTCTGGCTCAGAACTGGCATCTCAAATAACACCCCATTCACAGTATCCAAATAATATTTTGATATTATTATTAAAATTACAAGTCATTATGACGTTTCTCTTGCTTCTAACATTTTTTTGGTCAAAGTGAAAGAACTGAAGCTTAATGCTACCTCCACAGATTATCGTACGCCACCTTTTTCGGGATCCCCAAGCTAACTCAAATAAGCTGGGATGTTCGTATGGCCCTGTGCAATTTAGCTTGGAATAAAGAAGCGTGACAACTATGTTGGTAAAAAAAAAACCCAACAAATAAGTTAATTAACAGGAGTAACTTACTCAGGTGCAATCTGTGCTAAGGTGATCTACTGTTTCCATTCCCAGAGACTGATCATTTGAAAACTGCAAATACGTCTTTACTGGTTACAGATGGCCTCCTGAAGTTAGCCTGCACAGGAGTACTCTGCTCTGCCACTTTGCTAGAGGAAAATGGAACAAGCAGCTGCTGGCATCACACAACTAGTAAAATTATTTTGCCTAACACGCTTGCAAGACAATCTAGGCAGAGCGTCAACTGCTGCAAAAAAAGGCCTCAGCGTATTTCACAGAAATGTTAACCCCACTGTTTTATAAGCCTCTTAAACACTCTGCTCTCTTGGTATCACCCACTTGAGTTTAATCCCATTACACATGATAAAGCACATCATACCACCGGGGGAAAAAGAAGCCACTTTCTACAAACCAAATCATTCCTCCACTCATAAAAGACAAAATAAATAATACCTTGAAATAAACCGGAAAGGTTTCCTAGGGAAAGAAACCGTCTTAACTTGATCACTATGAGATGCAGGAAATATTCACAGATGCAAGTCCAGGCACATCTAATGGATGATCTCTTTGCTGCTGCATTCTCTCAGTAGTTTTACCTCAATATTATATAATTTATGCACGTTTTGATCACAATGTGTTGGTGACTAAGGTGTATACCCAGTTCACTGCCTTAGCTATAGCACAGAACGAACACGTTTGTTCCTCTGAGGTGGTGCTGGAGGATTTTACCTGTAAGGAGGTCTTACAAGGTTCCTGTCACGGTTTGAATACTTTTTTCCAGTCTTCATAGGAAAAAGGCAGGGAGAGCAGATGAAACCTCACTGGCTGCACTGCCAGTGACCTAGACGTTACCTGGATACACAATGCTGCAGTACCTTCAAGAAATCATCCTCTGACTAAAGAACAGCTGGCTTAATTCCTACCTAGCTGGGACTGCAAAATTACCTGATTGACAATCTCAGTCTTCCTGCTCATTTGTGAAACAGATCTTGTGGTTTTGTTGGACTGATTAATTATTAATTTAATTATCAATAGCACTGATTACAAATTCTTACTTTCCATTTTGAACTGCTGGACCTACTCTTCCTCCTTTTTTGCAAAGGATCTAGCCATATTAATTAGGTAATTGAAGTTTTCCAAATTAGCTGAAGTTCAGACACCTAAAAAGTAACAAACCATCTGAAGTACTTGGTTCACAGAGAACTTCTGTGCTTCAGTATGAGTTTAGGAGCCGAACTTAAATTTTGCTAATGAAAAACTCTTGGCCAACGTATTTGTAATTTCTTAATGCTAGGACACTCATGAACAGTGCTGCTAGAAAAAAGCAGAGGCTTCACATTAAGCAAAACACATTTCAGAAGGTCGTATAACCCATGCTCTGACCTAAAGGAAAATTGATCTGATTTGGTCAGAGTTTTTATCAGAATTTTTTTTTGCGTTCTAGTTCAGTCCCATAATATAGGCAAAGCTGTGCTTATATAGTTTTTCTGAGATCATGGGATTTACAGCACGTGGCGCTCAAAGAATACAAGTTGCAGAACTTGAGTCTTTTTTTTTTTTTAAATGAGAATACCATTTTTGAAGGAGCAGAGAGCAGAATGTGACTAAAACAGTTAACATGAAAAGCTGTACTTACCGCTTGATAATATAACTTAATGGCAATATCAAAGGTGGCCTTGTAAGTGAACTCATAAATGAATAAACCCGCTTTAGAAAATTTATCAAGCTATGCAAATGTTGAAGTGCAACAATCCCTCTTCCAGACAAATGTTTACTACCTATTATGACTAAAAACATATTCCCACCAGCCCAATGCTTAAACTAGCTAACAAACCTATTCAGTTTGCATGAAAATATTAAAACAGCTACGTACAAAACTTGACCACTTACTTCCGGCAGCTTTGCCACTAAAGAGGTTGCATCACTTCCTTACTGCACACGTGTCTCCTTTTCAACCTTTGTGACCCAAGGAGTTATACCTTCAGAGTGGGATTAGCAAACACACGCAGAGGCCTGGCTGCTTTTTATCACAGTAAGATTATTCTAGCTACAATAAATGCATTGAAACATATAGTGTAATTCATTGGGATAAAATTAAGTGTACAACCTAATTTCTCCATAAGGCTTAAACATGCTTTGCACCTCCTAAACATTTGCTTGGTTTTAGTGAGGTTTTATCATGTTTGAAGAAATATAAATGAAGCAAAAAAAAAAGACACTTTATATATATCTTGGATTTCATGATTTTCTGTGTTACTTTAAATACTTTCAAAATACAGAGTGTACTTGTTCAACCGTATCAGAATAGCAAAGCTTTGGCTGGGCCTCTCTTGCATCAGACTGAATTTTTATATATTGTAAGAGCTCTACTGGCAAGGAATGGCAGTATTACATAAAAGTAGTAAAATGCTCATCAGAAACGTCAAATGCCTTCACACCCTTTCATTTTTTGTGTAAGGATGATCTATTAAGTTAAATTGTTGCAAAGAACTGAAGTAATTTCTTCATATGTCTCCCTGTAAATTTAGGGGCTGCTGATATCACCAGTTAAAATAAAACAATGCGTTTGTAAAATCTGTAATATTTTAATTGAAAGCATTTACATGTCAGTGTTTGGTGAAGGGGAAAGGAAGCTTTCACTTCTACCCTGACATTGCAGCAAGCCACTGAAACTTGACTGTCACAACCCAGCTCTTCCACAGTTGGCTGCCTTTTAAAAGGCCTACTTAAGGAACTACTAAAACACTTCAGCAGTCGGAGTTTGATAGATGAGTTGTAACAAACATTGCTGCAGTAATGCAATGTGCTACAGGTCTCAGCCCTCAAATTCCGGAGTTGTAGTGACAGCTTTTCTGTCACTATGAGGCAAGTCTAATATTATAGCCTTATATTCTACAGTTGCTAAAATCACCTGAATTATATTAATTAATCTCAGCTTTTGTGACATTATGTGTGATCTAACAATGTTTCCATGCAGACTGATCAGGACTTTACCCTATCATTCATCCTATTACGTCCCTACCTTGTTTAACAATCTCACAAAAGAGGGAGCATCGCAATTCTAAGTGTGGTTTGTGTTTGGGTTTTTTTTGTTTTGTTTTTTTTTTGTTTTTTTGTTTCTTCCACCAAGAGAACTTGCTCACCACGCAAACAATGTGCTAGTCACTGGCCTTCTTCAGCAGCAGCTCTGGACTGAACTCACTGATGCACACGACTTTCAGTGCCTCTTCATCACGCAATGTGGCATTTGTTTAAGGGCCTGTCTACTGTAGGCTGCATTTCCCCATACTCTTTCTATTAAATTCTATCAAATCTAGTTTTAAATTACTCTAACATGTGAAAGACTCAAATCTCAACAGCAGGTTTCCAATCACAAAACCATCATATTTTAGCGCAGCCCTACAAAATTAGTCACAGAAATTATCTGAAAGGGTTTTTTTTGTTTGGAAGTAGAGTTGCCATCAGAGTTGTTTTGTGACAGGGTCCTCCTTCCTACTCCTTGAGGCTTTTGTCACATTTCCTAATCAGTGAAGCTCTGTGGTTTTATAATAATTTAGATTTTTCTCTGAGACCTCCATTGGTAATTAAGGCATCTGGCTTTACAAAAGGAAAGATAAGAAACTTTACTAATACAAGTGTTTTAGGTGTTGTTGTTGTTGTTTTTTTAACAGTTCTAAACTATTTTAAGCTTCATATACATTATATGCAGTATATGTACTGTTGCTATCGAGATTTAACTAGCCTTTTTTCAGGATGTTCTGCAACTTGTTGCTGGCTTGGCCTCTGAAGTAACTGCAACCTTTTCAAACTTGTGCTGATACAACAAAGTTTTCATAGTGTGTTCCATGCTAAGTTATCTGTATATACAGGCTTGCTACAAAAGAAACCTGTGATTCCTGATAAATCTAGATCAAATACAATTGTGTAAACGTCTCCCATTTAAATGTTGGGTGGACATGATCTGAATTGATTATAAGAGAAAAGCACAAGCAGTTCTGTCACGTATTTGCAAACAGTATGTGGCATGTCAGTTTGGAAAAAATTCATGTTTAATTACATCCGAAGATTACAGTAGAAAAGTGTTGGGGTGAGGGATAAGGAGCCTTTCCTTTTCATTCTACCATGGAACAGACTGAAAGAGAAGCAATTTTGTCATTCAACAATAAAAATAAAAAGTAATCCTTAGCAAGTTTTTGCATTATCATTTCCAAACTGTTCACTGAAACCAAAACAAAGGGCCAAAATGTGCTTGCCTTGCTCAAGAGAATAATCCCACTGAAATCAACAAGACTGACTATGCAAATATGGACAGCAAAGTTTGGCCCCAAATAAACATCCCCATAACTAGGGAAAACACTAATCACCAAAGTGCACTTAACACCATAGTAGCTACAGTTTCTTTATACATGCACAGTTTGTGCGACACTTTGTACATGAAACTAGCCAAGGGAATATAAATAAGTGTGCCGCTTCCTTTTAAATATGAACATTAATAATGAAGCACATTCACATTTTTGCCTTTCAAAGACCTTTTTGAAAAAAATAAAAACACCTTCCCCAAAGTAACCTCGAACATGTTGTTAAATATAGCACATATGATTCAAAGAACGGTATTAAGGTAGAACTTTAACACACAAAACTGGTATTTGCTGTATAGTTGGAGTGACTTATGAAAATCCCAAGAAAAGACAATCCTCTCACCAGGAGAGGAAGGTAACAGTTGTAGTGTTAATTCAGTTTCTTCTGCAGGGGCTTGTTTTTGCCTTCGGTGTTTTCAGGGCTGAAGTCAGTACAGATACCATTAGGAGCAGAAAGAGATGAAGTCTCCAAGCCACTCTCAGCTCCCATCTGATCAGCATAGAGATAGTCTTCTGCAAAGTGTGGGTGCAATTCAGCAAATCTGTAGAAGTCATCTAAAAAAAAAATTGTTGTTACACAGAATCAGCTCTTTGAAACAGAAGGACGCTAAATTTGAATACTTACACATATATAATCACATGATCACTTTGGAGAAAATTAGCAGCAGTTAACATAATGCTATCCCCATAGCTTGTTTTAGCTTTTCAGCAGAAGTTTACCACATCCCCAGAGCCGAGATACCACAAAGAGTTATCTAAGCCCTCTTAAAACACTTCAGATCAGAGCTTAGCTTGTATGGTGAAGGGGTAAACATGCTCAGATTTGCATTAAAATGCATGAGGAGCACCACACGCCCTGACATAGCATCCCACTGTTCACTGGGGGAAGGGCAGAAGCACTCCAGCTGAGGAACAACGAACAGCAAGAGTAGTCATTTTTTAAAATCTGGGAAGTCTTTTGCAAACATGCCCTTTAATGCTTTGCACTCATAATTCTCTTCAACCTAACAGCAGCTGTCATTGCTGCCTTCCGCTTTCAAGGTTTCAGCATTTCAAAACTCCTAATATTTTAGAGAATATTGTGGGAAGATAATTAATTTGTAACACATTATAAAAAACCTGATTTTAATGTTAGCTACTAATAAGACAATAAAAAGAGCAAAATTAGCTCTTGGGGGAGCAGGGCATCCTTAACATCAAGAAGTTACATTTTGTGTTAAAAATCAGGCATTGAAGCCTTGTCAAAATTTGCCCTTATGACTGTTTACTCAGACATGATTTGAACACAACATACTGTACAGGATCCAAGTCATAAGAAGCTATTCTTATAATGTAAACTGACACTGGAAGAAGCTGGATGCGAACATTATCACTAACTCAGTCACCTGCAGTGTATCACACGCAGCCCACTCAAATTCACTCTGTTATCCCAGAATAGCTCATGATCAGACGATGCTGTGAGTTCCTGCGAGTGCAGCGCACATGACAGCTCAAGTAGCCTTTCAGAGGAGTGAAGCCCAGTTCCTCCTGGTACAACTGGGCTGATGTGGAAGAAGGGAACTACCAAAGCTTTCCCTCTCCACCACTCTTCTCTGTTTGAGACGGCAAGTTTTTCTCAGTATTGCAAAGGTCAAGGGAATGTCATCTGGCTCACAGGGGCGCTGAAGTTGTAGGTCAACCCTGCCTCTGAACTGTTGCAAAGGGATAGGTGGAGAGAATGCAATAAACATAACTTCATCCTTCCACAAACAAAAAAAGTGAGTAACCTTCATCCACAGTTTGTATGGATCTAAAGTATCGTGGACCCTGTAACTTCAACAAAAGCTGATGATAGTCAGGCCATGAAAACCAACACTATCATCTATATTGAAAAACCCATATGTACAACAGGCTGGTTGATCATATAAATGATAAAGTCTTCGGGGGGGAGTGGGGGGGGTGGAAATCTTAAATGTTTGAAAATGCATACAGCAAAAATTTTTCTTTCGATAATATTTAATGCAAGTTCAACTGTTTTTTAAAATAATCTCATAGCAAAGAATGTGATGCATCTGACCTTTTCCAACAAGGAAACGTAGAACATTCTTTTACATTTAAAATATTTAACAGTGGTAGTAGTTGCAATAATATATTAGAAACACTTGAGTGCAAACTGATTCATCAGAATCAACACAGTTAAGTACATTCAGTGAACCCAACTGGGTACATTATTTTTCTGCAGCTAACAAGGAAAGAGCAATCACCTATCAGCCTTAACTGGGTCTGGCCTGCAGCAGGAACATGAAAGCATTCCCTTTTTTCACATGGACGCTTTAAGCCCATCCCAAGGATCTATTCCTTTTTGTAACAACACGTATGATGTGCGCATCATATTAACGACCATGAAAAAATAGCGGTTTTTTGTGGAAGGTCATTCTGATAGTTAGCCCAACTAAGGTAAGACAAGTATAAAAATTTCAACCGACAGTACCAAAGATGCTCTTACAATCACATTAAGCATAATACTTTTTGCATGGGGAAGACTAGAAGATTTACTGTAGATGCCATTCTAAGTAATTCTTCAAAAAGCTACTGTATCTTTTCAGAAAATAAATTCAGAAAATCCCTTGAAGCAGTTGTTCACAGAAGTAGATAGTCTATATCCAGATCAGCATCCTGACAATGCTACCAGGATACATCCCTCAATGTTTTATCAGTACTGGATCCAAATGAAAAACCTCAGATTCCAGGGAGGACTGAATTAAACAGGATAATGTTTCTGATAGATCTGAGCAAGTAGACATTTTGGGTCTTGCTGAAACAAGTCCTGAAGATCTTAAGGAATATTTATCAAAGTTGTACACAGCAGAGCCCAAAGAAAAGTGCTTGGGATCCCATTTGTCTCATTCATCAGAAACGTGAGACAAGGTGATGTAGGAAGAACGAGCTATTCCGGCATTGCTTCTAATCACAGGTCTCATCTTGGAGCTCAAGCTTAAAGCAACTGTGAAACATTAGACTGGAGGAAAAGAGATCACCTTAGTCATTTACTTGGGAAAAAAAGTAATTTTGCTTCCTGCCCCTACTAAGAAGAAAGAGACAAAAGGAAGGAAAGAACCCAAAGTGGAGTTCTTTTAAGACTGGTGTCTATACTTTCGCATTAAGCATGCATATGTACTACAAGAACATCAAGAGGTTTTTCTCCCGCCCTTGCAATACCCTCCCACTACTTGATGCTCCTGATGGAAGCTGTATGTTCATGAACCTCCTCCTCATCAGCTATAAATTACTTTAGTGTACAGAACTTTATAGGATAATCCTGTGGTTAATATAGGTAAGGATACTACATTTTAAAGACCAAATAATTCCTCCTTCTCTGAACATTTGTCCATAAGGATATTCACAATACTGCCAATCCCCCCTTTCTTCTTACCAGCAAGCAAGGCAGAGTCTTCAGAACACTTTCACAGTCATTATTTGTCTATCAAGAGCAGGTGGACAGTTTCCTAGAATTTGCGATGTCCACCTACAGAACCTATTCAAATTCTCCAGAATCATGTCTTAAGATTGAGACATCTTGCCTCTCTCTAGATTACAGCGAAGGGATGAGCTTTGGAATCAAGGTGCATCTAAACAGTTAAGCCAACAGCACACTGCTTAAGAGAACTGAAACAATACACAGTTGCCAAAGATCTGTGTATTTTCAAACATGCAACAAAAATCCAGACTTCTAACAATTCAGCTCCAACATTATCAATGTAATTATAAAAATCTCAATTTTGCTACTGGTTATTCTGTTTACCTGCAACCTGAGGTTTTCCTTTGGGATGAAATCTCTGACTGCAAGGACTCTACTATATTTGCAGCAATTTAGCTTTGATACTTTGGATATTTTACTTTTTGTTCTTACAATTAAGACTGAAGGCTTAATATTCCTGCTTCACATTCTAACACCCTAGAAAGAAGGAGCTTGTGAGCAGACCCCTCTGCTGTGTGTATCCAAAGTAATGTCAGTACTCTTCCACCAAAGTTTTGACTTCTCAGAACTTGTCTGGACAATGCCTTCAGAAAAGGTGTAGTTTGCAAATTTTCCGCTTTGCCTTCCTCAGTATTTAAGTGCAACAAATTGAGTATGTGGAAAGTTGCACATATTCTCAGGAAAGACAAGAGACTGAATACTTACGGCAAGAACTTTCAAGATAGAAATACAATACCGAAAGTTTATTTTCATCTTCTAATTCTCTACCACAATAAATTGGACATTTACTATTAAGCTTTCGGATATGTTAAAATCTTGGTGCAATGTTTATATTATAAAATGAGCACTTCTGTCAGAAGCAAAGTTTCAGAGTTTCAAAGAAGTGATGTAAACACCATCCTACTTCGTGTAGCCTCACAAAAGATTACTCTTGACTGCAGGAAATAAAACGGTGAAAATGAGAGCTAAGCACTTCAGTGGCCACTGCTGTGGGTCAGCGGTCCAGATTTTCTTGTGCTGGGAATATACCATGACCACTGAGGGGTAAAGCGCAGATTCAAATGCAGCTAAGTACTATTAGAGATAGGTATTAAAATATGAGTTCTTTGGTAACTCACACGAACTGGTCTGAGTTCACTTGTACACTATTTCAAAATTTAGCTATTCTCAAACAATGAAGCGTGCCAAAATTAGAGGTCTGCTAGGATTACCAGCTTAGATTCTGTGCTGATATTTTTGAAGCTGGTGAGGGGGGTGGGGAGGAAGAAGAGTTGAGTCACTGCCCAAACGAGTTGGGAGAACAACAAGGAGCAACAGAGGTAGGCAGGAAAAAGGCAATAACATAGGATGGACATGGAAATGCTGGGGACATGACAGATGAGAGGTACAGAAAGGAAAGGGATAGTACTGCAGGAATCAAGGAGGCAAGACATAGCAGTCAGGAAAAAAGGGGAGGGCAGTGGCAATGATTCTCATGCCAATAACTCTAAAACAGTTCTGTAGTTGAAGCTTTATATACATATTGTATGATTGAAACATAGGAATTACTAGTGTAGAAATTGTGATTTACTAACACTGATGTCTTAATTCATAGGATTTTTATAAATTAAATACATACTGATTCTCCTGAAGGAAAACCACTAAAACAGGGCATGCCATAAGCACTTTTACTAGAGATATGTGATATGTTGGCTTATGTATGTATGTAAGATACATATTTATTTATGTATCATACTTAAATGATACAACTAAATTTAGAACCTTACTGCATAAAAGATGAAGAATCTGAAGTAACACACAAGTACTTTGATTCCCAGCATAATCTATTCACCCAGATCTCACCATTTTTCAAAGGCAACTTTCTCGCCTCCACATCACCTGCATTACAGACTACATATTGTGCAGCCCGGTTAATACCCCCTCATTTCCGCAACCCACCCCTCCCCTGCCCCCCCCCCCCCGGTGACTTATTTTCAAACAGGCTGAGAAATTATTATAGGAGTAGAAAGTCTTATATCCCCCTATATTCTGGGAAGGCAGAAATAGTGAGGAACAGATACAAGAGAGAAAATGACAGGACAGAGCTAAGATAGCTTTCTTAAAAATACACATTCAAATATATGGAAGTCACAGAACAGAATATGCTGAAAGAGCTAATCCAGGTATCGCCTGACTTACTGTGGAAGGGAAAACCTCTGAAAACATGTAAACATGACATTTGATATTAAAGGTGAAACTCAAATATTTTTTTAAAATGTAAATTTACTTTGTCTGCAGTGCTTTTATCATTATAAAAGTCAACAAGTCAACTAAAAAAAGGTAAAGTTTAATAAAAATATAACTGGTTTGTATATCAACATGATTTCAGACAACTTTGACATTTTGTGACAGTTCAGATCCACTTAAAATACTTACCATATGTAATCTCCCTTTTTTCTTCTTCATCTACAGCTCTAAAAAGATGTGTAACATCAATCTGTGACACACCCATGGCAGTCTTCAGAACATGAGCTAAATCCTCTTCTGTTATAGTTCCATTTTCTGACTGGTACAGCTATGAATCAAGACAGCAAGATAAATCATTGCAAAGCTGAATGCTAACTCCTATAAACAGCACCACACTAAGAAGATATGCAGAATTAAAATTTGGTATTGGAAATTCTTGTAACTCTCAGATTGATGTGATCTAAGGATTTCTGATTAGTCTAGGTAAAAGATAGCATTGATTATTAGTTCGCCTGTGTATGCTTAGAAAGTAAAGCTTGCTATATTCAGAAAAAACTATGTTTACATGCCTAACCACTGGAATTTCAGTGATATTCAGAGACAAGACTGTTTAACCCGGCAGGCAGCTAAACACCACACAGCCATTCGGTCACTGCCCCCCCCCCCCCCCCCCCCAGTGGGGGGGGGGGGGAGAGAATCACATAAAAAAAAAGTAAGATTTGTGAGTTGAGATGAAGACAGTTTAATAGGACAGAAAAGGAAGGGAAAATAATAACAACAATAACAATAATGATAAAAGAATATACAAAGCACGTGATGCACAACGCAATTGCTCACCACCCGCCAACCGATGCCCAGCCAGTCCCTGAGCAGCGGCCCCCCCGGCCAGCTTTCCCCCAGTTTATGTACTGAGCATGACGTCACATGGTATGGAATGTCCCTTTGGCCAGTTTGGGTCAGCTGTCCTGGCTGTGCCCCCTCCCAGCTTCTTGTGCACCTCCAAGCCTTCTCAGTTGGTAGAGCATGAGAAGCTGAAAAGTCCTTGACTTAGTATAAACACTGCCTAGCAACAACTAAAAGATCAGTGTGTTATCAACATTGTTCTCATCCTAAATCCAAAACAGAGCACTGTACCAGCTACTAGGAAGAAAGTTAACTGTATCCCAGCCGAAACCAGGACAAACACTAACATGTTTTGCAGATATGTAACTGAGAATACTTTTTAGTCCACTGAGCTACGTGTTCAAACTCCAATAGAGTCTGTGGCATCAGGAGATGTATTTAGGTCAGCCTAAAGCAGATACCGTTTCCACTTGGTCAGATGTAAAACTCAAGATTCCTTTGACCAAAATCCAACCGATTCAACCAGTTTGCATAAAATGCCTACATCTAAATGGTGTTGTATTAATCAGGAGAATCCTACCCCATACAGTGATGGGCCTATAATTTTCTGCAAATATTTATTCTACAAAATAATAATTTGCATATTCTTAAGTCCTGAAGCAAATAGTTTCCTCACAGAAAGAGTTAGCTTTACTACTGACAGGAGATTGAGAACTAAAAATAATTGTTCATAGTCTCATTCTATCTTTGTATATGTACAGTATTTTCCACTGAAAAAAGGACCTGAGTACTTCAAAACATCTGTAACAAATACAGCTTCATTAAACTTTCTAAAATAACTCAATTTGCCTGTGCAATGGAAATTGAGACAGAAGAGTTTTTGAAACAACCTTGTCTCATTTTCAAGCATGACAACACTGCAAATATTGAACCATGTAAAAAATGCTATTTTGGAAACTTCCTTTTAGTTTCTCTACATCATTGAGAAGGTGGGAACTGAGATTGAACAAAACAGGCATAAGGATGTATTTTTCACACAAGCAGAAGTTGCTATCACAAGACAGCACACCTCAATGGAATAAAAAAAAAGTCAGTGAAATAAAAAGTTCTGTGGAAGACAACATTCATGCTCAAATCGGGAATCTTGCCTTTTCCTCCCTAGCACCCAACCTGCATACTGTTTCCCAAGGAGTAGGGGCAAGGACAAGACACTTGTTTAATAAAACCTGCTATATTTTCACAGGTGGTGAAGGCTCACAAGCATTGTATTGGCAAGATTTACAACACCCTTTAGTTTCCTTAACAATTAGGAAGGAAGGATGCGTAGCACTTACACTGGAGCGCTGCTCTTACACTTGATTGCCATAATCCCCCCTTCTCTTTTAATTGCCCACTGCTTTAGAACTCTGGTGGCTCAGTAACTCCTATTTTTCAAGTTCTTCGGCCATATACTAAACACTTGCACTTTGAGAACTTGTTCAGCTACATGAGATGTTGCACTTTATCCCTGAAAACAAATGACAAAGTGCTTTGCAAAAAGTAGCACATGGCAGAGGACAGCACCTGTTCAAAGGCACACATTCACGAACTGGCTAGATCCTTCAATGACTCCCAATAAGCTGTGTGAGTATCTTACTGTACATGAACCCAGGACAGGGGGGAAGAAAGGATTAAAAAAAAAAAGGTTCCCTCTCCCTTTTTTCTAGAATACTGTGTACAAAATTTCCTCAGCTCGAGACTTTTAACCCTTCCAATCATCACTAGCAGGATAAAATGAGCCATACTTGCTTCCCCTTGCTGAGTGCTTCCTCTTCTTAATACATTGTGCTGGTTTTGGCTGGGGTAGAGTTAATTTTCTTCATAGTAGCTCGTACGGGGCTGTGTTTTGGATTTGTGCTGGAAACAGTGTTGATAACACAGGGATGTTTTCGTTACTGCTGAGCAGTGCTTGCACAGAGTCAAGGCCTTTTCTGCTTCTCACCCCACCCCACCAGCGAGTAGGCTGGGGGGGCACAAGAAGTTGGGAGGGGGCACAGCCGGGACAGCTGACCCCAACTGACCAAAGGGATATTCCATACCGTGTGACGTCATGCTCAGCATATAAAGCTGGGGGAAGAAGAAGGAAGGGGGGGATGTTTGGAGTGATAGCGTTTGTCTTCCCAAGTCACAGTTACGCGTGATGGAGCCCTGCTTTCCTGGAGATGGCTGAACACCTGCCTGCCCATGGGAAGGAGTGAATGAATTCCTTGTTTTGCTTTGCTTGCGTGCGCCGCTTTTGCTTTACCTATTAAACTGCCTTTATCTCAACCCACGAGTTTTCTCACTTTTACTCTTCTGATTCTCTCCCCCATCCCACCAAGGGGGAGTGAGCGAGCGGCTGTGTGGGGCTTAGTTGCCGGTTGGGGTTAAACCACAACATACGTGCATAGAACTTCTTTGCAGTTCTACACTTAACTTTATATTTTGCAATTAACCAGGGAACTCAAGATAAATATTATGAGTTGAAGAATAGAGCAGATAGTGAAGAACAGAATTTTTTAAGAAACAGTTCTATTAAATTTAGGTGCTTCCAAAAAGAAAATAACTGCCCAATCTGAGCTTTTCTTCCTCTAAAACAGTAAAAGTATGTTGCACATGATGCATCATGACAGCTAAATTTCACTGAAATACTGCCCAAAAGCCACGTTCAGTTTTATTTTAAGCTTGTTCATTTTAGTATGAAGACACAGAGCTGACCAAACAGCACCAGACCATTTCTCTATGCCATTGTACAGATCAAATGGAGTAAGGAAGGGCAGAGACCATTCTGATTTTCCCTCAGAAGTAGCAGTAACAGAAGCTATTAGAGGCAGATTTCCCCCAATATTTGTAGGAACTAAATACTTTTGTTCCTTCCTCCTTTGTCAAATTTGTTTGATACTGGCCAAAGGGTAAGAATGATAGATATGAACACTAAACATTTACAGGAGCCTCATTTCTTTAGCAAAACATAGTTAAGAGAATAATACAGGTATGCTGAAGAACCTGAAAACAACTACTCAGAAAATAAGGCTGCCATGTAGTACCATGCAACTGAATGTTCTCAACTCCATGCATTCACTAGTGAAGACAGCATCAAGAGTTAGCACTCTTCAGTTTCAGTAACACTAAAGACCACGTAAGTTCAAAGCAAAGGGAAAAGATGATGCAAGATACAGCAGAGTTTGCGTGTTGAAATAGCAATATTAAAGAATTTAATTAAAAAGTAATAACTCAAGGTGTCAGACAAACCCACCGGAACGGCAAACATTAAGTATTGCTGCTGTCACTTTCCCAAAAAGCCTGCATTAACCATCTATGCTGATGCTACAACAATCCACTGAGGCTAGAACAAGATCAGGGAAGCATAAACTCCGGGCAGAGATTGCAGGACCAACACAGAAACATTGTAAGACTAAGAGGGAAGAAAATCTTATCAAGAAGATAAAGGGGGTAAAAAAAAAAAATAATCTCTATTAACATGCAGGAAAAGTTTAAAAATATTTTATTAACTTGAAAAATACGATTTGATTGAAACATTATAAAAGTAGTAAGCACAACTCATTAGCCTTTAGTTTAGAGGAATCAATACAAAGGACTTCAGGTTTGAGACTCAAGGTGCTAAAAACGATTCTACCAGAGTTCCACAATGAACAATTTCAAATTGCAAACTTCCATAATTTTACACAACTTAAACTTGTAGTGCATTCCCTCTGAACATGACCTCTTAATCTAACTTTCCGTTAATGTTGTTTTAAAATGTAATTAAGTATTAAAAAGGCATGTGAAACAAGCTTCTGTTAAGCCTAATGGCAGTATTAATAATTTCTAAAAATAAGTAAACTACATAGAGGAAGAAAATGCTGCTTACCTGAAATGCCAACTTAATTGTTTCCAGAGTTTTGGATGGCTTACAGACAACTGACAGAGCAATGACAAATTCCCGAACGTCAATTATGCCATCTTCATTCTGTGAAGGAAAACCTCACCTCGTAATACTGCAATTTGGCTGAGAACTTTCATAGATAACTAACAGTTGCTAAAGATGCAGAATATTCAGAAAGATCATTACATATGCCACTGCAAAAAAAGTCTCACTGAAATGGAATTACGTCAGATCAAAGCTCTGCAGGCCCTTTTCAGAATCTCAGTCAGAAGTCATAATTCAAAGATTCTTGGAAGACAGTGCTGCTACTGTCACCCTTCACTTGCATATTTAAGATTTTTATGTTAAACCATCTGAATTACTACGTTGAAATTAAAACTGGAAAACCAGAGGGCAAGATAGCCTAATTTAAGCCCTGAATACATGACATCTGCTCTTTGGTCTAAGAGAGAACACTGTGGACATATCCAGCTCCTGGTCCAAACAGCACCACATCCAGACAAAGATAATAGTCATTTCCGCGTTCTGAATGATTGCCAGAAGAATGAAAAACCGGCTCATTTGCCAAGTTCCTAGGTCCTTCAGGTTTCAGGCATCCTAGGAGAACAAGTGATTTATTTACAAGTAAGTGAAATATCAGCTAACAGGCATTGCATTCAGTTGCAACAAGCAGCAGCAGAGGTTGAGCCTGAACCCCTCTTTCTTCCTCTTCATATTTTGCATCTAGAAAGAAAATCGGTTTTGTCCAACTGATGTTCCTTTTAACTTCTACCTGAATGAATGCTTTATTTAGTTGATGATAGGTGCTCTTACCTTGCTGAAAGGGAACTGCAGTAGGCAAATACTGCGGTGAAGTGCTCAAAAGCACTTAGCACTGGCCCAAATCAGACCTCAGTGAATGCAACTGGAACAGAATTAGGCTAAAACAGAGTTTACCAAAAGTAGTACAATTTTTAAACATGATGTTGTTTCTTACCTCATCAAAAAGTGCAAACATACTTTCTAATGTGTGAGAAACTGGAAATTCCAAGTATGCTGAAAATTCTTTAAGATCAACCTTCTCGTTTTTCATTTTCATGGCACTTGCAGCATATCTATTGAGATCACCTTCAAGTGTTTCTGGCTTCAGCCTAGAAAGCATATTATTTTTGCACATTTTAAAAAGAAACCCAGTTTTAACAATACAAATGTCAATATACCAAATGAAGCAATGGATGATAATCATCTAAAACATTACAAAATCTGGAATCAGAATTGCTAAGCAACTTTATTATAAAATAATGTATTCCTGTAATTTTTAGGCTCCCATTAGTTCTTGAACCGTTTTAGAAATTACTGCAAGGGCTTAGGAACCCTGGTCATAAACTTGTGTCCTTTATTGTACCGTGATTATAAACCATATGGTAAGCAGTTCAACATGAACAAGAAACACAGTCTAGAACTAGCTAATAAATACCAGGCATAGAGAACTAGGTGGGATTTAGGTCACCTGAATATGGCTGTATTGTGGGACAGCAACATAAACCAATTACGTTTCCAAATTTACTAATGTCACTGACCAGGGAAGACCTGATGCATCTTGCCTAAAAGAAATCAGGGATTACATAATAGCGATTATACTGTTAATCCTGTTTGTCAGTCCTCATTTTTCACATTCAGTCTGGAGTTGGACACCATTACGAGGTGACCCAAACGAAGTTATAGCAGTTAATACCGCTACAGAAATTCCCTCAGTCCTGACTGCAAAACCAGATTTTGACTGATGAATGAACAGCCTTATATTTATGCAGATATGTACTGCATGGTGGTTGTTTTTTTTGGTTTTTGTTTGGTTTTTTGTTTGTTTGGGGTTTTTTTTTTTTTTTGGCTAAGTCAAGCTTCCTGTTTTTGCTTCGCGAAAAAAAGTCTTGCTATGAATGTAATAAATGGTGCTGCAGGTATGTGAGGAAAAGTAAATTCCCTCCCTAATACAACATCAACCAAATCTTGATCAGCAGGTTTCCTCTGAACTGATTTAGGGTAACGTGGGCGTCCCAACTTTCCAGTCTGAAGACAAAAGAAGCCAATAAAGTCTACTACAATATTCTTCTGCAGTTGTCTGTTTTGCTGTTTGCTGCTGCAGACAAGGAAAAGCAGTTATTTACAGAACTCACAAGCTCACACCAGAATTGTTCCCAGACTGCAGCTGGGACTCCTCAGCAGCTTCCGCTCAGTGACAAGAATGAATAAAATACTTAATACCAGCATTCTCAGAAGCTTCTGAAAAACGGTAAGAGCATTTCTGATAGGAAGATTATCTGGTATGTCAGCTCCAGACCTTGATCGCTTGCTGAAATGACCCTTCCTAAAAATTACTGCTTTTAAGTAAAAACACAATTACTATGCTGTCTGCCATTACCTAGACTGACTTACCAAAAATGTACTAACTAAACAACGCCAAGCCCTGTATTTCGGAATTATAAGACCTGAACATGCAAGAATTCTTCCAGAGACCCATGGCCCCTACAGAACATTCGTATGTTCTCCATCCTGACATTAAAGCACCTATCTTAAGTTTTAGTCCTAGACAGTATAAAAAGAGCAGCGAAACACTCCTCTGCAAACATTCATTTTCCATGATCAAGTAGAAAAGTAGCAGGAACAAAGGAATCCATGGAGGATTTGAGATGCACACAGAACTCAGCTTCTCACATGCAGGATTACATATAAGAAGTGTTCACAGATAATACATCCCCACTGTAGTAGCAGAAATGGATTTTAACTGTAGGATGAGGACAGCTGGCATCTGAATCCTCCCTTGAGATAAGCCACCGCTGACACAGAATATGCAGTCTAACATCTGTCTCTAAATCAGAGAGATTTGATTTGCAATGAATTGACTCAAAATTCACCTTCTAGAGCCGAGGGAGTTGTACTGTATGAGCGAGTACTCACTCGTTTGGTGAGTACTATTCGAGGCTTGTGAGACCTCCTCTTCACCAGTCAATTAAGTCCGAAAAGCTAAAAAAGTTTGAAGGCAAAACCTTGTACGGAAAGTAGCATGGCTTACGATGAATCTTACAGACATCTTGTGGTTTGGCTTTTGTAAATGTAGAAAGGGATGTGAGCCAGTCTCAAAAAGAGTATGTGGATCAGTGAGGCAAACTTATTGCTTCAGCTTGAGTATGACTGCATTGTACTTCTGGTAATCCAAGGTGGGCTCACTTCCCTCTAGCACCTTCAGAATCAGAAAGTAATTGATGCATGGATGACCATGACCTACTATGCTGAAGTCTTTTGAAAGCAAGTGTTCCAAATCCCATAATAGGTTCTAAACCAATATGAAATGGTTTGAAGTCCCAATTCCTTTAAAATTGTTACTTTTATCCCAATGGAGGCTATAAAAGCTAGAAAGCCAACAGTGGATGTCTTTGCTCATGAAATCATGCTTGTTTGCCTAATGGCTTCCATGCAGGATCTAGGCTTTACGATACATAATATTATTTGCTGTTGTTTTGCTTCGTTTTTCAGGCCAGTGTGCGCTAAAGGGAACAAAAAGTCATTCCCGAGTCCCTGAAGATGGAAAGGACGTTTTTCAAGATTAACAGCTCTGAACATTAAATCCTTCACAGCAGACTTCACAAGGAAACCCAGATCCCTGAAGGTAGGATATTTTCAGCACAATTACCACTATTTTTAGCAAGTGAGATGTCTTACCTCCTTAAAGCTAGTTTTAGCCGCATTTGACTATTTGAAAACAAACTCCTTTCTTGCATGCTGGGAACCTGCCAAAAACTTTCTAGTGTCTCACAGAGCTGGAAGTTGCATAAGAACAGCTGGATCTTGTAGCTAGCTACTGTAAACTGCAAGCTCACAGAAACATACCCTAAGCCAGAAAAGCACAATACATTCAGTTTTATGTCTGCTGATGTACTTCTGTGCAACTTCTTGTCATAATGGAGAAAGGATACTGAACAGCTGCAAAACTGACCTTCCGAATACTCTGGCACACCCTGCCTTGATCCACAAGGCAGGGGCTATCACGGTTGGTAGTTGCTATGTTAAGCCTGATCCATGATCACCTCCTGTAACGGACAATATTGCTTTTATCATGAATGCAGATGGACAACATCCTCCAGAGGTTTTTTTCTTGTTACGGATGATGTCTGAACACTCTGAAGTCATGGCACTGTTAGTTAGCTGTGAGGGGTTATTACTTTGGGGATGCAAAACTCTACCCACAGTCTGGACCACCATTTCAGGCACACGTGGACAGCAGAAGTTTGCATTGTAGTCTGGATGGTAAAGGCTGCTGAGCAAGAATAGACAGGCACCAGGCCTTTGAGGTAATTATCTCCTCCTTGCAGATCTTACGAGCCTATAGGGGCACTGCCTAGTAGGATCCTTGTGGCCAACTGGATGAGATAATACTGGAGAGTAGCGGTCAAAATGGAACCGCTGTTTAATTCAGGTCATTCTTACCAAAATACTGTGGCTTTTAAGAGGCAGCAGAATTGATTCAACACATGTAGGCTTACTAACATTGAGTTTCACCAGGGCCAGGGAGTGTGTAAGGAGGTAAACCCTGCAGGCTTGCTAAGGTTGTAGAACAGTCTTCCAGGGCAGACATCACTAGTACCCATCACATGGGTATGTATGTTTCAGTGAAAAGTACAAAGAACCTCAGAGTCTAGGTACTAAATAGCATACACCAGATCAAGAACCTGCCAAAACAAAGGGTCTTGTGCCACACGTATCCCAGTAATAAAATGCACATTCACCATGACACCATGTTATGTTCTTGCTGTACTCTCTATACTTATTACTTTCTGATGCACAAAGTGGAAGCCAACTACCATACTGGAAAAGAAGATGTGCCATCTTGTACAAGTATCAGTGCTACCTAGCCTTCAAAAAAATTAGAAAAAATAGACGAAAAATCTTAATTTTTAAAGAATATTTGCCAAAAAGACTTCAAATGAGTAAGAAAAATCAGGAAGTAGAAAACAGTGACTAAAACAGAAGGATGTGAGAGACATCCACCCTTGCTAGATGTTCCAAATCATACCTGGGGTTTTAAAAGTGAAAGATTTGGGAAAAAACAACCAGGAAGCAATAAAGTAAACAATGCAGTAGCAGAGTACTGAATGTTAAAAATTGAAAGGTAGGCAGAAAGCAAGAGAAAAGAGATCAGTTAAAAAAAAAAAATCAAGCACAGGATAAGCAAACAGATGATCCTTAATCTGGCTAGAAGTTTGATGAGGCTATCAATACTTCCCCCCACCCCCCACCCCAAAAAAAAAAAGATGCAAAAGGCCTGGACAACTAGAATTACTTGAGCAAAATTTCAGGTTATATCAAGACCTGACTTTATAAGCCTCATCTAACAGCAAGCAGAGCACAGTCGCTAAAAAATTTCAACTTTGGATTGCAATATGTGCTACATTTGGCTTTTTTCTTCTTTTTTTTTTTTTTAAAGAGAAGAGAGAGATCTCTAATTTTCAGAAAATAAAACAATTAAAACTGAGAATAATAACAACTAAAAAAATTAGAAAATCATTTGACTGAAAACTGGGAATTCTCTAAGGAGGTACTGATGGCCTAAAAGCCACGGTTCCATAAGAAAGGGGAACAACAATTACGGCTAGAAGGCCCTTCTAGTTCATGGACAAAGTGAATGCAGGAATTAGAATGAACAGAAGTTTGAGACAATAGGAACAAATCAATTCAAATCAGAACTTAAGGATGTCTCTGCAGGCAACTACCCTAAAGCAGCTCATACAAAAGTATCTCAAAAAGATGGAGATAAGACTTAATTATACTGTATTAATACTTTCTGAAGGAGAAGATATCTGAAAAGGTGTTTAATAAGGCACAAAATCCAAGCAAGCTTCAGTGTCTAGAACATGGTAATAGATCCAGTCAAAGTACAGACAGAGAATCACTTTAAACAGTGGGGTAATTAATTGTGGAATAAATCATCAAATGAAGCAGAGAATTTACAATGTAGGAAACCTACAATAAAGAGTGCATATAGCTTAGTAATCAGCTCATTGGTCAGACATAGATTATCAGGCTCAACAGAAGCATAACTGCTTGAGGACTAACGAATGCAGAATTTGAGAAGATGGAACTATGATCAATTGATCTCATTGATACAGCAGTCATTTTACCACAGAGTTCAGTATGAGGCGGCTGAGTTTCAGCCAGCTGTGACCTGGCAGCTGTATAGCTGTGTTAACAGAGCCCAAGCTCTTCATTAGATGAAGCATGAGAACTTGCTGCTGTGGCTGCATGGCTTCTGGATTGGATCTTATCCAGCCGAGCACAGACTAAGCAAATTTTACAGACAATGTTAATGAATCCTGTAGATACATAACGTGAACAGAAATAACTCTCCAGTGTAGCAAACTGAGGTATAACTTGATTTCAGAGAATCTAAACCAAAAACAAGTCTGGATTTGCCTTACTATAAAAATCTTGCATTTAAAACTGGATGTTACCTTTAAGGTATGTTACTGCTCAAAAACAAGTATTAAGACTGGATGCAAAATCCATTGGATAAAATTTACTGTTCCAGTTATTTAGGGATGTGACCAGATGATCTTAATGCCTCCCTGGCCTCAAAACCTTTGAATAAACAGCAAAATGACTGCATCGCCATCCAACATGCATTAGAGATGAAGTCATATTACAATCTTCATCCAATTGTGCCAGAAAAATACCATCGTAATAGCCTTCTTACTGGCACATATCCAAACCAAGGCAGGATAATATTTCACCAATGTACAATTACTCAAACCAGACAGAGAACTTTTGGGTTGTGGGGAACCTCACTCACAAATGCACGTAATTGTTTTAGAGGCCAAAACAAAAACCCAGAAAAGCATAATTTGAAAGAACAGCTTTAAATTGAGCAGACAGAAGCCAGACAATTTAACAAGAGGATTAAACTGAATCCCGGGATTATCAACTGCATAATAAGAGACATGAGTGGGTTTTTGGGTTGGGTTTTTTTTGGTGTTTTGTTTTTTTTTTTTTTCTTTTTTTTCTTAGTACTGTAAATTCAGAGCCTTTGGAACAAAGCAAGAATCTTTTTTTCCCCTTAGAAGTCTTTTCTATCCTACTGGAAGTCTTTTCAGGTGGAGGTCCCGACAATGAATTAATATATGCTTGTCATCTGAATGCATAGTGTATGCTGTCCTACATTCCTTATTCTCCAATAGATCTTTCTCTTCTTTTTTTTTCATTTATGTACACAAGCTGGAAGATGAAGGAAAAATTAATCAAAGGAAATAAAATACAGAATGGAAACAGGAAACTATGCTCTATACTTTCAGGTGAGGAGAAAAAAATGGAAGAGAGTGTTTGTATATTAAAGCAATTAATAGGATGAGGCTGTAAATTTAGTTTGTGGTTGTTCAATACGGTGAGAGGCGAAGCAGGAGAAAAATTGGAAAACAGCAGCAACAAGTTCTACTACTTGGTTTATGTGAATTTTTTCACTGTTTGCTTAAGCTTTTCTAAAAGGTAAAGCCAGAGGGAACTGAAGCTATTGGAAGAGAGAAGAGCCACACTGTATATACTAAGCTACAGTTTCATTAGAAAGTCCATCTAGCAGTAACCTACTCAAAAGATCAACCACTACTTTGTGCTTCTTGCGAAAGGGTGACCCCTCTGCCCTCACTATTATAATGTTAATCCAGTCACAAGACTGCTATGGCAGCACTGTTCTCCCTTCATAGATGTCACAGGAAAGGGCAATTGACTCTTAACTGTATCAAATATTAGGAATCCCACAGTATTCCTGACCCTCTTCAGGAGGTGTCTTCTAGTTTTGTTCAGGAATGAACACTTCAGACACACTCTGCTCACTTGTCAGACTGTGAAAATATGAATTTTACAACCTACTCTACTCATTAGGGTCTAGGGGTGCTGCTTGCAAATGGAGAATTGGTATTGGTTTAATTTTATATTAGTGTTTCCCTGAATGTATTATGACAACATTCCATACATATTCATAAATGCAATATTGTTATATGAAGGTAGAAGTATATAAACATAGATATATAATGAAGATGCACCTTACATATAAATATTGTATATGCTCACCCAAGGCTTCTCACAAGCTTTGCAAATTCTAAAAGACACGTGTCTGAAGGCAGACGAAGTTGTCCTTCAGCCAAAGCCAGCTGACAGTCTTCAAATGTATAGTCCGTCACTGAAACTCCCAACGCCCTTGAATAAACCAAAGAAACACAGTAAGCAAGATAATCTAAGAAAAATGAGCAGAATCACTTTCTTTTATAGCAAGAAATCCTGTAACAATTATGCTCTCTATTCTGAAGAACTATAAAGAAGAGCCCATAAAAGAAAGTTCCCATACAAAGAATGAAATATGGTACTCCACCCATTGCAGAACATCTATTTTGACTTTACAAGTATATGAAAATATAAAAGAACACAAGGGGAAAAATTAGGCAGTGCATAGACTTTCACATTCCTTAATATTTTCATAGAAGTGAATAACAAGGGTTTCAAAATTATTAAACTAGAACAAAATTACATATTTATTAATAATTATGTTAAATATTTACATTATTATTACACTAACATATTAATAAATCAATAATCACCTGAGTAGAACAACTATTACCTTCAGGTAATATTAAAATTATACAACAGGCAATGTTTCTCTATAAAGAATGGCTAGAACATAAAGTATAAAAGCAAGCAGAGTTAAAACTCCAAGCAAACACAAGTTATTTAAGTGTATGAGATAAGAAAGGTAGAAGAAAAAATACTCCCAAGTTTTTATATGCCAAATAATTAAGTACTCATTTTTGCTTTACTTCTAACTTGACGCTCTGTAGTAATAGCAGCACCAAAAGATAACTTCAAGGAAATCCTGATATTGTAGTTGCACTGCATTTGCTGTGCCAAAGTTGAGAGAAAGACACTTCGGTTTGGAAGAGGCCTTTAAGAATTCAGTGGACAAACATGAGACAAAATTTAGAAAGCGAACACTGCTCCATATGAGTTACTCATCTGCCATGTTTTCCATTATACTTGATTTTACTTATATTAGTACAGAACGTTATCTCCTTTGCGCAGCCTTTTCTAGTTTGATGAAGTCTTCACAAAATTTTTTTCTTGACTTACCTTCATTCTTTTCATCTATAGGTTTTTCTACCTCACTATAAACCACCTTTTTCGTCCGTGAAGTTAATATACAGTAATGGCAAGATTGATACAAAACCCCGAGGCATGCCACAGTCATTCAGTCTTTGATGAAAACTCTGCATTCAATTCTATGCTTTATTATAGACAGTTTGATCTGTAACGGCAATTACCTCTCATGCAATAACCGCTTAATTTCTGTTAAGTAGCCTCTTCCCCAGAATCTCGTTACAAGGCCTTTGAATGCCAATATAAGTAACATAAGCCAGTTCTCTTTTATCCACCAATTAATTGTCAAACTTCAGGAATTCTAATACCTTAGTAAGACATGCACTTAACATTAAAGCTACTGATCAGGGTTTCTCTCTTCGGCTGAGAAAGTCAAATATTCAGGAATACCACCTCACTAATAGATATTTGAGCTCAAAAGTACCAAATATGTTAAAAAAATAGGTATTATTTATAAGTTACTTATGAATAAAACAAGGACATACAGGGTAGTGATTTTGGATGAACAGCCTCCCCCTTGCAAGAAGAAACAACAAACAGGAAGGAACAAAAGGAAAAAGCCAATGAAACCAAAAAAGATACAGGTACATAGAAAAGGCATCTTAAAATCCTGCAGACTGTTGAAGGCTAGATTGCCTCATATGGATGATCCTAAACAATTAAATTCAGTTCCTTCAAATATTTCACTTCTTGATCTGTTCCTGTTTCATCACTCTGCTCCTCCTGTGATGTGTGTCCTAGTAGCATTTGCAAATCAGTAAACCACCTTAATGGAATGGACAAGAGGTTCTTGTGATATGATATTTCCTTCCATAGACTTATGGTTAATATAGTAATGAATGCTGTGTAAAATCCAGATGAAGAACTCCCCCATGCTGTGGGGATTTAAATCCATTTCCAAGTTCTACCTGACTTAGAGATCAGGTATTGCAGGTCTTGCCAATACTTATATGGTATTCAATATAGCGTTGTATTATACAACATGAAATCATTGGTATTATACAATACAAAATAAATTTTCCTTGGAAAAAGAAAAAAGGGGTGGATGAAAGAAGGAGAGTCTATCCTGCCAGCTTAGATTACTTCCTATCCCCTTCTTTTGTACTGTGTGCACACTATATCATCCTTATAAACTTCCCTGTCAACTGTTAGTGAAACAGCCGAACTCCTAGGGCAGCAAGGACACAGTATAAGCAGTACTACCCAGAGCGGCTTACATAAAAGAACGTGGTAATAACTAAAGATCTTGTCCAGCCAGGCAAATTACACCGGATTTCATCAGCTCTTAAGGCAACAGTAGGTATAGCACACAACAGAAATACAGGAACTTACGGGTGATCAGCTGAAGCACAGGGCAACTACACAGAAAAGGGGAAGCTGGTTAAAAATAAGTTAAAAGAAGAAACTGAAAGGCCGAAGCGTTCATTTGTCGTACAAAATGACACACCATATTAGGGAATCAGAAGTGACAAGACACTTATCAAAAAAGATTCTGAAAGGACAAAAACAAATCCAGTATGACTCAGCAACTGATTAAAGGTGGCAATTAGAATGAAAATAATTTAAAAAAAAAAAATGTTCTCTCAAGGAAAACAGAGAAGACAGACAAGTTAAAACATAACCATAAGGTGGCATGTCAAAGCAAGAAACAATAACTTGGTAAAACTAAAAGCTAGAAGCTTTTCAAACACATCAAAAGAAAGATGACTAAGAAAGATCAGGCCACTCAACCTGGGGGGAGGGTAGAAGCCTGACTGACTGCCATCCCAGAACCAATGCCACATTTAAAGAACTTCTCCTAAATAACGATCCCCAAACATGTTGAAGGAGCCTAGCCAAAGAGGAATAATAATAATAAAAAACCCCACCAAACAAAACCAACAACAAAACAACTAAAACCAAACTTATGATACAGAACAAATTCCAAATAAAAGCAGGGATCATCTCAGACTCAGCCAAACCATAAGGGGAAAATACAACCTGCATCTTTTTATAGCTGTGTGCACCCCTTACAGAAGGAGCAGTATTTGAGCCAGACTTACAGTGCTATCAGTAGAGGAAAATTCCCACTACAATTAATGCCTGCACATATGCCCAGCGTCAACACATACACAAAACAGGATTGAGAAGGATAAAAGCATCTTCTCTTGCTCACCTGTTGGCAGTTCTCCAGCCTTTGGACTTCCAAAAAAAGCAAAATGACTGAAACAGTGTATTTATATATACATCCACACTTTCAGAATTACAAAGATCAGAAGTAAAGAAGGGGAAGAAACAACTTTTGCTCACAGTAAAGTTCAGTCATAAGATCAACCAAGGCCAGACAAATTAGAGTTCAAGCGGCTCTTGAGTTCAGAAGATAAGTTACAAGCTGTATAGGGCTAGCAGTTTAACACAAAAGGACCTTGATTTCAGCTCAGAATGTTGAAGAAACTGAAGCTGGGGAACATAAAATTCATTATTTGTGCTAAGACTTGTGAACTTTTCAATTTCTTAGAATAAAGACTGGCATACTAGAGTTCACTGTAAAGCCTGGGTGCAACTGCAACTCACAGGATTTTCTGCAGAACCAGTTACCAAACTATTCCAGCTTATCTCCAGGGCAATCTTTCTCTACTTCAATTCAACTGCTAGGAAAAACAAAGATCATTTCAATTTGAGATGCAAATTACAAGTGCAACCCAATGTTTTTAATAAACTAGGAATATAACAGCTTTTCCCATATCTTAACTTGGAAGCATTTTTTTTTCTTCCTCTTTTCTTCATACTACCTCTGCTTTCACAGTCAGTTAACCGGAGCCTGGCCTTTTTAACGTTCAGCAATTTTATACGGCCAGACGTGCATGTCTGGCTTGACATACCTTGAGACTTTTTCCCTCCCTACCTTCCCTGAAATGCTGCCTATTTACCTTTCATGATATCATACTACATGAAATACCAAAGTCAGTAAGTAACCTCAAGAAAATAAAAACAAACCAAAACCAAACCAAAGCCCAAAAGCCTTCCTGCCAACCCAATCTGTTACACACAACAGTTGTACTTGTTACATCCTGACTTCTCACACCAAACAGCTCCCTATGTCTAACACTTGTGCAGTCATAATATAAAAATAAATTATCAACTTTCTCATTTTCTGCATACCAATCCACCACGCATGCAAAATTCCGAACGTAAAACAGAATGTGACTGCTGTAATATTATCCAAAGTGAGAGAAAATAGTACAGGCAATATTGTGACATTCTGAATCTACACTTCAACAAAAACATTTTCAAAATGTTTTACATTGTTAATAAGCAGAACTGTGAACTAATCTAGAAAGTATTCCACAGGCTGCTCAAAAAACCCCCTTTAAATCAGCTATAATCTTTATAGGGTGCTGAAAACATTAAAAGGGTATCAAATTTGGTATTTTACTTCATTATCAGATGTTTAGGAAAAAGACATACAAAACATGGTGGACTAATAACCCCAGCTTCTAGTAGTCATCTGTATAGGTACTTCCTGAACCAGAGACTATTTGTACCACTGTGTTTTAGAATCACTGATGGATCAATTTTTTTACAGTATATCTCAGCTCTGATGAATTCATTTTATGCATCTGGTAGTAAATGCCACAATTTTCTGCATGTTTTAAAGAGTATTTCCATTTACTTTCAGCTGATGTACTGTTGAGTGCCTTCCATTTCTTCTGCTATGGAAAGTAACAGACTTTCCTTACTATGCATTTCCAGAACACTCATGATTTTACTGACCTTCAAAGAAACCCTCCACTTTTTTTTTTTTCTTTCTTTCTTTCCCAAGCTGAAGAGCTTTCACCTTTTTAGTTTTGGAAGGCCGGGGTAGGTAGCACCTTTTCTCTCCCTGGACTACTACTACTTTGTGACATTCTCCAAGCAAATAAAGGTCCAGTCATAAGAATCTGGAGTTCACATCAAGAATATAATATTTCAAGATGGTTTAATTTTTAGACAGAAAAAGAAGCTGCTAACAGCTGCATTTATCCCTTGTATTAAGAAAATGGGTCCTGCAATTGTTGGTCTTGTAGGCCTGTACATCACCAATCTTCAAGGGGTGAAAAATGAAGCAGGCTCTCTTTGTGTTGTCAGCATTCAAAAATCTAGTTTAAACGAGATTGTTGCAAAATATTACTTAACTTTAAAAAAATGTGTTTCTTCCTTGAGAAAATAAACTTAGCAAGAAGCTGCATAGAGTTAACTCTGTTCAGTAACTACATTTGCCTAATTGCCACACTTACAGCAGGCCCAGAAATAAAGAGTGCACAATGTAGTTCTCATCTCCATTTTTGTATATGGCCTGAAACCTAAACAAATGGATGCTTGTTAATGCCAGCACTTCAGTAATTCCACTTATACTGATCCTCATGCCTTTGATGGTATAAAAAATGACAAAAGTCTTGAATTTCAAAGTTGAGTGCTGAGCATCCAACCAGTGCTTCTGCAGAATCACATATAAAACTTCAGACAACATAGGCCCAGAGCACAGCCGTTTTTCCAAAGTTAGATTTAATTGACCACTGAAATACAACAAATAGCCATGAGATAGACCAGTGAGCTACTGTAAACCCACATCCTCAAGGCTATTCTTCAGCAACTAGCATTACCGTATCATGTACAGTGGCAGAGATCACATTCTGATACTGTCAAAGCCTGCAAGAAAAAAAAAATCTGATTTTGACTATGCAGAAAATGACAAAGGGCGAAATGGACACAGAAGACTATCTGTAATATCTTTTGTCTTCACCAGCATGCTGGAAAAAAAGGATTCATTTCTCAAAAGCAAAAGTGTAATCCTCATATGTCAAGCTGATAAGAGTTACTGCTTTAACAGTATGACATGCTCCAACAAGGGGAAAGTGATCCCGGCAAGGACTTGACAGAGAAAACATAAGGAAGACAGATGTTTTCAAGTTCCATGTCTAACACTCTGCACTTTAACTGATTTAAGCATCTACTGTAAATATAAAACCATGTCTTTAAATGTTTGTGTAAGTGGAGAAGAAAAACAAAGTTATTGGAAAAATGCAAACCAGACTATGACATTTTGGTATTTCTATAGGAAGTCTGCCCTTCTGGGCTCCCCACAAAAGAAACTTCAAAACTCCTGGCTAGCGTCATGTATGTAGTTATAATGCTGAGTTCTAACACCAGAAAGATCAGAAAAATGAAATGCTCAAATCAGTAATGCTGACAGAACTTCAGTTCTGAAGTGCTTACAGTTTTGAAAAACAAAGGGGCAAAGGTGTCCAGTTTCCATCAGGTTTCAGCCTAAACATCTGCCATATGCATAAAAAAAAATTAAGAAAGTTGCAATATTTTAACTTGCATTTTTTTCCAAGTTGTACCATCTAAACCATATTCTTCCCTATTTTGAAGTGCTAAGTACATGCAACTAACTAGAAGGTGAGCTGCTGACATACTCCTTTTAAATATATTTGAGCCCTAATTGATAGCAAGGTAACAAACTAACAAATTTTGTTTTGCAAAGTGGGAGTGGAAGAGTTACCTACTTTCTCTTTAAAGCAGTATTTCTATACTCTAAACAGTACTTTGATTACTTTACAACTATCAGATGTCTTCCAGAATAAAAGTGCTAATGAAAATTAGGTGTTCAAGAATCTATTCAACAGGCAAAAGGCTACAATCCCACAATGAAAAGAGACAACTAGTAATTTTTTCAGAGAAAATAAATCCCAAACAAAAAAAACCCCACAAAACAAACGAACTTTAAAATGGGTATCAGTAAATTAGAAACTATGATGCAGAAAAACCAATATGGAAAGGTAAAAACAGAGGAAAACTTATTACCAGCTGAGGATAGTAAAATTGCCAAGAGGCAAAAACAGCTGTCATATGCCATAGATACTTTACATGAGGCAACAATTAAGATGACATATCTTATGAATAAAATGAAGTACTTTCCAATGCTTTAACAATGGTAGAGAAGTTTCCTTTATTACTAAGAAATTTTTAGAAATAAATACTTGTGATGGCAAGGTCAGATGATTTGCTCCTAATAATTCTAGAAGAGCTGGGATTGAAGCCTCAAGTGTACACACTGACTATTTTACAACACTACCGTAGTTCTAGCAAATCATGAGTTAATACTTTGAAGATATAAAAAAGAATTTTAAAAATGTAACAACATAGGCCAGAAAGCTTGACACTCAACTAGAAAATATATAGAAGAAAGAGTAAGTGCTGAAATTAATAAATTAACAGATCAAAATAATCCACGTTGACTACCATCAACGTAAGGTGATAACAGCTCACACACATAAAGACCAAAATGACAATTTTGCAATTATAAGTAATATTTACAAAAATGAGCTAATACAATATGTATCTACATGGCATGACTTACTAGCATGGTGGTATCAGAACTGTATTAGAGCATTAAGGAACACACAAAGTGAATTAGAACTCAAGATATCACCAAATCTTATTTATTTATTTTAAGGAGAGAACCTGCACAGACTGTTGCCATATTTAAAAGCACTCAACATTTTCAGTGATTTGAAAGTGACTCTAAACACACTTCCTGACAGCATGTTGTGGATGAGATGGGTATTGACTAAACAGAGTAGCAGTCAGAACAAGGCCAGAAAGACTGGCTCACTCAAGACTCACTCAAACAGAATAGGTTGTATGAGAAAATCAAATGCAAAGCATATTGATAGGGAATAAGTAGGGGTCCATGCTTTAAAACAGTAGATTAATCTAATCTGCACATACCTTTTGTGCAGAATAAGAAAATGATCCAAAGGAAGACAAGCATGGAGTCACTATTCAGCAGCAGTGGCTATCCTGCCTGAGTAATTCCAGTTCTGATTACAGAGATAATCCCCAAAACAGAAGAAACAGTGAGCTGAGTGGCTGTAACAAGACTGCACGTGATTCTAGTTTTTGGCCCAATGCTACTGAATAAATATCTGTCAATGAGAAAAAAAAGTTTGAAGATCACAGACATTAAAATACTGGTAATTGCATAGGTGAGATTAAGAAGCCCTTTTAGAAAGAAACTTTGGATTTTTACAGATGCTGTAAAGCGATCAAGCGCTACGGCTTGGATCTTGCTCATCCTCCTGATGAGAAGGACTGCAACAAAAGATATCACTACAAGTTAACGTTGCAGGAAGCAAGTAGCCACAGGCTCAACTGAAAGGTCTGTAGAAGTTGTGAGCCTTAAATTCATTTTCTACCACAACAGAGTGTCCTTTAAAAAATGGAAATGTATCACCTGGATTCTTGTGGAATTTGGTGACAGATCAGTGCACAAATAATGAAACACCATCAATCAAGAAGAGATCAGCTCATATTACATTTGAATTAAGTAAAACATAAACTATGTTTAGTTTAGAAGAAAAGTCTGTGAAATGAGGTCCTGAAAAGCAGCAGGAAGGGTGCTTGCAGAATAGTAATCCGGACTGAGTAACTTCTGGTCACAACGTTCACATCAATGAGATAATCATCCCCAATATGGTCCAGGAAAAGCAAACCAGTATGTTCATACTCAAATGGATGGTATATGGCAGCAGCAAAGATGAATGATGCAAGTGGTGGGTTAACACTTGAATGCATCTTCAAAAGTATACAATACTTGTCATCTCAGATGAGAAGGAATACAATAAAGACATATAGAGCACTACAGCAGTTAAAAAATGGCATTTCCTTTGTTATTGGTATGGCTGCCTGAGGGAACCTGAAGCACAGGAGAACAGTTATGCTTGAGGTCCCTGGCCTGAAACAGAGAGCCAAAAGGCCAGGCTCACTTTGGGTTTCACTATTTGGGCAGGTAAATTCATCTGTCTTGCAAGAAATTATGTCCTAAGGAAGCAAACCTCTGTGAATGACAGCATCTCCTTTATCAAATATTCAATTTATATATATGAACAGGAACTATCTAGAGACTCCCATCACTCGCATCTGTGGCTGCCCACAGAAAATCTAAACAAATAAGGCTAAACCAAAAATTCTTTATAGAGTCAACAAGTAGAAGCAGCATAAGAATCAGACATCCTGTCAAGTGCTTTGTTCAACACTTAACAGAAGCTGTTCACGAGACAAGATTATGATGAAGGCAAACAGATTTCAGGAGTGGAAATAGTATCTATTGTTGCACTCAGCAAGTTCTATCAATTCCCCTTGAAATTAGGGGCAAGACACAAGGTTTTTTGCCGCAATACTGGTTCTAGACTCACAAATGCATTACTGTCTGGGACTGCCACCTCTGCTGGCAGTCCCACTACTGCAAAATATCCAGTAGTATTAGACTCTTCTTCCAGAAAAATATGATGGGGAAGAAAGGGAAAGCAGACATCTAAACAGATCCTGAAGTGACCTCTTGACATCAAAACAGTACACTGTCACTGATTCAATCTTCAAGAAAAGGAGACAAATCTAGTAATACTGTCCTTTATTCACGAATGCAGGGTACAATGCTAGCACCAAACAGCGTCTGAGGTGCTACAGTTGCAACTGCTACAGCTCCAGAACAGACTGACTACATCTGAGCTGGTATCTCCTACACCAAAAGCCACATGAATGAACTGGGAGAGTCTGGAGAACTGCCACTAGAAGTAAGCATCTCGAAGTGGCCAGAAGTAAATAAATTTTGGTTATGTTGATGTTATTTTAACTGGTCTACAGTAATCCACAGTATCCAGGAGTCAGCATTCTTGTTTAGTCCCATCTGCATTTTAACTTCAGAACTTTGATATCCACATTTATTTTCCTTTCACATCAACACAGCATCTGCAGCCCCTTCTTCTTCTCAAAGCAAGCCGTATTTGCTATCCCCCATTCTGACAGTCTTCCCTTTAGACCGGCATCCCACTTCTGTTACCCCAAATGCCTAATTCTTCAGAGGTGGGAGGGAGAAACAAAAGGAAGAGGAAAATCATCTCTCTCCTCCTACGCACACATAGAAGGGAAGGCTTTCAATATGCAGGTTGTTGTAAACCTCCGTAGTCTTTAAAAATTTCCCCTTATACCACACAATCCCTGTCATCTGACTGGAGTAGAGTTCAGAACGAAGGTTTCATAACACAGCCTTCTACCCAAAGTCTGAGGACAACACTTTCATGTAGTGCCAGCTGACTGTCTTAAATTAACTACAAAACTCTTTGAGGCCACCGCAACTCTAAGACAGGTTGATTCACACAGATCCTTTTGTTTTTTCTTTTGAGAAATGTCTTTTCATACAACGGATCGAGTATTGATCTATTGTTATATTATAGGCCTAACATCCTTAAGGAAACTCACAGAGCTGGGTTCTGCTTATAAACCAGAGAAGGATTACCAGTTTCTGTCTACAAACTGGCCTTTGGTTGAAACTGATAACTTAGGAACGGAAGAGAAGTTACACAAAGGAAATTAAGATTTCACAGGTTCTTTCAAAATTTAGAGTAGAAAGATTCATAAATCCTTCAAGAATTATTAATGACCATAGACCTGAGGATTCTCTGTAAATACTGAAAAGAACATCTACTGACTAATGGAAGATTTACTGAAAGGACAAAAAAATGAATGAACGAGAGGTTAATTAAAAATACAACAAAATAGAATGAAGGTCTGCGTATTTGATGTTAGCTTTATTATACACTATAGACAAGCATTGTTAAGTGTCCTCACATTAACATTCAACTTCAGTTAGTTCTTTGCATTGTATCAGTGCTCTATTTCCAACACAAGCAGCTTTCCTGTGCTTTACTGTTTGAAATAACCACAGGCTAACAATGAATACATGAAACTATTAACCTCATTAAAAAAGTCATAGCTTAAAAATGCAACTTCAATAGCACAAAATTCAGTTACATTAACTGTCATACAATTCAACTATACCTTTCTCCCCAGAGGACTAAATAGCCACAGCAGCAAGCAGAACCGGCTTGTTACATGAAGACATGTTAAAAAAGTAAGCAACTCCTACAGTTCCTGCTGTATTTGTGGCTCCCTGGCCTTCTCATAGAGGAAGGCAACTCCTATATAAAACGTTTTGTATACGCTACTACAGACTACAAGCTTCTTTGCAAGCAGGCAACTACACTGACTTGATTTCATGACATTTTCTTGATCCTAAAATTAAAACCATGTATCTATTTTTATTCCATATTACAACATACTTACTCTGCCATTACACGTCTGACGTTATTGGCATATAACACTGGATTTTTTCTTTCTTCTTCTGAAGGAATATACACGGGTAGAAACTGCATACAGAGAACTGAATTATACCAAGAATATTTAACATTTTAAACAATCTCTATTATAGCACTATAGTGAAAGATGTATGAAGTTTGTTGCTACTTACAAAATTATATTAACGAAAGGACTACTGAAGAAGTAAAAATTGAACTCTTAAATGCTTAAGGACACATCATACTTCTAGAAATTCATATAACAGTGACCCTGCTCATTTCTTACCTCATGGAGTAGAGAGTTTTATCTTCCTTTCATAAGTGGGACCAGGAATTTTTAAATCATTTAAAAGTATTAGCATTTCCTTGCAAACTTTTCTCTTACATCCTATATTGTTCAGCACTTTGCAGATAACCAAGAAATGCACCTGCTACATCAACATTGTTCTATAGCTTAAATATTAAGAATTCAAATTCTCAGGACATCAGGTATTTACACATTTTGAAATCATGTATGACTGCTTAATGTACACATCAGAAGTGTTTTTATCTTCTGTTGGAGGTTTTGAAAAAATTCTCCTTCAAATTGGACACTGGATATTAATACTCAATTGAAATAAAAATTCTAAATAAATGCAGATGGCCACAGAACCACAGAACAGTTGAGGCTGGAAGGGGAAAATTAAACCAGAACTGCTGGAGACCTGCAACAGAAAAGGCAGCTTTCAGAATGGGATGGCCTATATTAAAAGACCTTCCAGCTTTTGGCTATGTTTTTAAGTTGAAATCATCATTGAAATGTGATGTAAGCCCCAAGACCATGGCCAGTCTCACCTATAAAAACGCTCAAAACATCCCATTTCTGTCAAATAACTAACTTCTCAGATAGAAGGAACAAGAAGGGATCACTCCGATTCCCACCCCTGCTCAGTACCAGACAGACAATTCCCTTAGTAGTGCAACACAATGACTCTATGCACTAAGTGAACAAAATGTTTGTAATCCCATGGAAAGCTTCTGAAGTAGAAGCCAAATTTGTAATAAGCTTAGTTATATTTCATATAATTACCTATCGGTAATACAAAATGGGAATTATGATCCAGAAATTTCACGCTGGTCTTTAAAAAAGAAAACAAGAATTGGGAAATAAACATAAAGTTTATCATTTAAGCAAATACTTCTCAATAACTATGAAGTTAGCTGTATTTTCAGAATTGTATAATGGTACGATCAGCAGTACCGAAAATTCTGCCATTAGATGTTTGTCTAACTGTTTCTTAGAAGTATTCAGTGATGGACAAATCTTTAATTTATTTTGGGTTTTGCTACAGTTTTCCCTATATGCACCACTGCAATTGAAGACATATGACTCCTGTCTTCTAGGTTTACAAACAGGTACACCAGCCTGATGTGATGTAATATACAAAAGCACAAAAACTGTGAAGCTAACAGAGACGGAAAGACTGTTCCTTTGAGTTCCAAACCCAATTCTATTTCTTTTACTTTGAATGGCAAATTGCTTCAAGTCATTCATCCAAACACAGGACAAGTTTGAATATGAGGCAATTTCAGAGGTGTCCTACATGTCTGTGCCTAACTGGACAGAAATAGCACGATCATTTCAGCACCACTAACAAAACTAGGAGAAGAACTCTCAGCTGCTGCAGACTGTGATGGATGTACGAACACTGAAGCTGACAGGCCAGCAAAACAAACCTACACGAGCCAAAACAAACTACATGTGCGGGTGATCACATACCCTTTCTTCACACAATTGCTTGCATGCCAGTTCCAAGTACAGGATGGATGGATAGGCAGGCCAATATTTATAGTAACCTATTATAAAATCTACACAAATGCTTGCTTCTCAATATACATGGCTGGATGACATGTATGGCACGCCAGAACATACGTTATATACAGAGAAGCCCAGACTAACAAGCTTTGGATCCTGATTGCTGGCTGTTAGACCTTACGAGCTATCATTTGATCAAAAACATACTAAAGTTGTGTTGTTTTGCTGTACACCTCCCTGAGTTATTGGATCTTCAGCAGTAATTCTGGTATCAAGGCTGGTTGGTATTTGCCAGTATCCCTGTGCTGATGGAACAAAGCAGGAATAAAAGCCAACAGACTTTGGAGACCAGGGAAAAAACACGACTTTGAACACAGAACAACTCATTTTCCCTCTACTTTCCTAGATCTGCAGCACTTCCTTACAAAAACAGATTCAACAAGTAGCTCTCCAGTACTCTGCCTCATACTTGCGAGCAGCCTTGCAAACAGCTCTGCTCCTCTACCCGCTGCCAGCTCCTGCTTCAGTATGGAGTATTTCAGAAAGTCACTAGCACTTTTTTTTTTTTTTTTTAAATAAAGGCGACCAAAGATCATAACTTGTCCTTGTGCAAGTTCTCTACTTGCTATAGAAACTCGGCATCCTGCCAATCAGCTGGTTTGTCTTATCCCTGTGTGAGGCAGTTGCTCCCTGGCCCTTCTACCAAAAACAGGCCACTGTTTTGGAAATAAGATTTTTAATTTTCTTTTTTTAAAAGTATACTATTAATAGCTGAAAACATGCAACTAAAGTGATAACACAAACCACAAATTTCTACAATACATACAACTGTTCACTGGCTGTTACTTTGTGCATTCATTATTTCTGAGAAGAATTTATAGCATAAATAAGTAAACAGAGAGCATAGCAATGATAAATACTGTGATTAGCATATGTTGTATGTTACAATAGTAACATATATGTGTATGTAAATATGTAATAGTTGTTCTTACTAATTTACCCTGCCATCAGTCAGAGATAAGTAGCTACTTCATTATTAAAAAAATGTAAGCAGAACCACAGAATATCTGTCAAATATCCTATATAACACCTTTAAAATACCACACCTCTCCACAAAAATGTAGTTACTCTCTGTAAAATGCATAAGGACAGCAGTTTAAAAGGAAAGGTTTTAATTGTTTTCGCATTTTCACTACAATAGTCTTCAGCGTTAGGATCACATAGTGTTTTCCTCAAAACAAAGTTAAGAATATACATAAACTTAATTTTTCATTGTGTTTTCCAATTTCACATTCTGAACAGTGCAGCCTAATAAAAAGTTTAGCCAGACATATTAAATAACCTCTCTGGCCTATAAGAAACCACTCACAATGATTTTTCTCTAGAAGATTGTCCTTAGTTTGTACATCAGCATCCACACACTTGGATATCTAACACACAGTTGGTATACTAGCTGGAATAGCAATCAGGCAATTAAAAGACAAGAAATTTGTTCACAAAAGACTCTAAACAGTAAACAGAGTCAGAAATCTATCTACTCAATTTAAATGAATAAGAAAGTAAAGTCTTAAGCCAAGTGGAAAACTATATTTTGTTATTCCATTTTTAGGCTACATTTTCAGACACGGAAGCCATTTGTCTAAAACATAAGTGGTATTTTAACCTGTTTTTACAGGCTGTGTTAACATATGAAGTTTGAATACAAACTTTTACTGCAGAATTAAGTACAATATTATATATTCTGATATTGCTCAGAATACACTGGGGTTTTTTTACTGACCTCAATTTCCACAGAATTGTGAAACTGACACAAAGTAAGCCACAGAATTTCTAACCTAAAAGGGGAAAAAAAAAGGAAAAGGGTGGAGGAAAAAATTACATGTAGAGAAACAGTAGTACATTATGCTCCAAAGTCTTCAAGTCACATTCCTACTTGTAGGTATGATCATATTCAGATACAAAATTAACAGAAAAGGTCTTTGAGAGTACTTCTATACACTACATTCTGTAAGGTGGAACAAAAGCAATTTACACTGAAGTTGCATCTTAAAAGATACCCAAAAGCAGGAAGACAAGCAGTAATATGATATACAGGTACTAATAGATACAGTAAGATATGATGTATGCATAGTGTGTAAAGAAAGAGTAAGTCTGTTTCAGGAAAATGCTGTATTCAGCATAGAGTTGGCAAGATTAATTATAACCACTAAGATTTTATCATTACCTTGGTTTGGAATCAAAGTTCATTATACTTCAGAAGTCTGTTAATGAAATGCAGTACATGTGTTTTAGTAGCCTAAGACACAAGATACTGGAACAAACTTGACCTTAGAAAGCAGTAAGATTCAAATCCAGGAAAGGATTTAGTAAACCTAAATTAGGGAGCAGCATCAGTAGCCACATTTTATACACTATCTAGGTAGTTACAGCAGTCAGTCACTGTGAGGGGAAGGCTGGTCAAAATCCCCTTAGGCAGATAAAGTGCAGTTCCTAGAAGCAACACCCTACTCATTTTGCTATACACTTATTCAGGGCTGCAACACATTTTCTTTTCTCCCCTTCTTTCCTACTGAACTTCCAACACATTAAAGCAAAGAAAAGGAGCAAGAACAACAGTGGAATTTGTGATTTGAAGTTTACGTCACTGACAGGAAATGTGAAAGTCTGGTTTCTAGGTCCTTGACCAAAAGCATTAAAAAACCCCAGTAAGTTACAAGTAAACTTTTCTCTCTGCCAACTCTCCGTAATCCTCAAAGATTAAACCTTCAATTATAAATATCAATTTAAAAAAAAACTGATAGAACCTGTATCTAACTCAAGTCCGATGTAGAGAAAATTTAAGTTGTATGCTATAGTCAATCTTTGTTTTCAAGGTAGAGTCAGTTCACCTGCTCTGAATACTGTCAAGCTAGTAAAAACATTACTTTCCATAAGTGGAAGAAAGTGTATAGTTTCCACATGATGAGTTTTCAATCCATTTTATAGGCTACATCAACTTTGAACAGAATACTCCTGGATACACCAACATTTCCAGATTAAGTTTTGGCTAACACTATGACAGCAGAAGAGAGACGTTTGCTGAGAAAGTGAAAACTGTATCAGTCTTAACAGTATTTTCTGCTAAGACATCAGAAACACATTTTAGGTCACTCAGGAGAATTAATCCTAATTAAGTAAAGCTGTAATTTAAACTGAGCCAGTGAATTTGCATAACATCACATGCTGCCACAGATTCTGATTCAGCTTTAATTTAATTAAACTTTATTAGCAGAGGTCAGCACTTCCGAATAAGAGTTTTGTACACATTAAAGTGATCTGAGGCAACACATCTACAAGTTCCTTTCCTCTTCTTCCTCCTTCTATGTGTTCTTGACTCCTCAGGTAGGACACTAAACTGGAAGTAAGCTACTCACCTTTCTCCCCTCTGGCTGAGTTAATTTGCTAGATGAACTGCAGTGCAAATGCAAGGGAAGAGGTAGGAACTCACAAGGAGAGAACAGAAATCCTTCCATGCAGTAAATGCTGCAGTACCTACTTTAGACACTATCATGGATTCATCTACTTCCAACGTGATGATTTAACTGAAAGCTGAACGTTTAAAAGTGATCAATGATTTCCTCAATTCTCCAAATCTAGATGTGTCCTTAATTAGACCTGGTTCCTAGTCCATTTGAAGGTGCAAAATTAATTTAGAATTTTGGCTAATCCCAATGGTTTCCTCATTACTACTGAAATATAGGATCTCAGGTGGGACATTCAAAACAATAGTTCCCAAGGAGGAGGCTAATGGCAAGCCATTAACCATAGAAACCAACTCCCCTTTACTTAGGGTTCAAAATTTCTTGTTTTGATCTTCATCTAAACATTTCAGAACTTCTACTCCAACCCCAACATGAAAACAGTGCTAAAAAAATTATGTTTTTAAATAAGCAAGAACTGCTTCATTTAGTATTTTACATTACGTGAATTTGCTAAGAAACCTCTAGAATAACATTTTGTTTAAAAAAAATAAAAAAATCGAAGTTACATTCAGGCAAGATAATGGAAACAGTATCTCCAAATTCCCTGTGTGGGTTGACTGTTTCTGTGGGACTAGACCAATTTCAAAAAATAGCCATACAGATTTTATACAGAAGCACACCAAAGTGATTTGCAGGCAATAAAATCCATAGAGCAGAAGCAAGTTGTTTTACTTCAGGTACCTGGCTAAAAAAAAATAAAATAAAAATAATTTTTTTGAAATAACCTAAAATCCATTCTGCAAACCACCAGAATCGTAGCAGCAGAATTACACTGTTCATACCTGAATTCCTCTAACTGAATATTATCATAATTGGGGAACAATAGATAAAAGACACAAATTAATCCCAAAGAATATTCCAATAACCAGCAATTACTACTTGAGTGTATATGCCTATAAGACATGTAAATAAAAACTAATGAAGGAAAGCAATCATGATATAAGCAATAAAACAAACCACTTACGCTCCTGGCCCTTGCCATGTCCATGTGATTGTATCCTAAGAAAAGAAGCATGACAGTTGCAATTAATTATTGTACTTTAAACTTTTCTTACATTATAGATAGTATAACTGATGACATATGACTAAAAGGTTTTCATGGAAACTTCAATACCCTCTTTGCAAAAGTTCTTAGCCCCAACAGGATTCAGCCTACCCTTTATGTATCTAGGAAATACCCAGTAACCAGCTCTTAAGCACAGAGTATCTATATTCATAAAATATTTAAAGATCCAGGGATTCTTCAAATGCTGTTAGCCTTGGAAAAGAAAGTTATTTACTGTAAGCTGATGTTCCTTGGTATGCATAGTCCATGTGTATTTTCCTAACCCATCCTGCTCAACAGGGTGTCCCTCAAGTGTCCCTACACTTTACTTGGACCTCTCAGCGATAGATATGAACATTCTAACACTTCTGCAGTGTTTGGGACCTGTGGAGATGACTGAAAGGGAGTCTGCTCAACTGACATAAAGCAGTAGGACAAGTAAGACCTTATGTCTTACCTCAAAACAGTATTTTTCCAGTTGCCTTTACTCACAGACAGCATACATCCACCTACCTGATCCAAGAATCAAAAGGTACGTTATAAGACATCTAAACCCACCAATTTACTCTGGGGCAAGACCAGCAGCACTGTTAGATGGCTGAGATGAATAGTGTGTAAAACACTGAGAGGACAAATAGGAAAAGAAGTGAACAAGATGAAAACAGCAAAAAGGAAACCGAGACCTGGAAACAAGTATGTAACAGGTGATAAGAAGGAATATGACAGTAAAGGTCATCACATTTTTAACTGTAAGACTAAGAAAACAGCAGAGGAAAAAACTGCGATACTTGGAGACTAGGTTTAAGCATAGAAGAATGAATCCAAAAACCTGAAAATTAGTTCCAAGCTACTGTTCTGACCAACTGGGAAAAAAATGTACAAGTCATTAATGGAAAGACAAGAGGACTCTCTAAATTCAGGTTTCTAAAAGACAAGATCAGAAAGATATTTCTATCAACCTACTGAAAGTGTTCCAGTTCAGTTCTTTGTTACCATCCAAAACTATTTTAGAGAGTTTAGGAGATCACATGTGCCATGATATTGAAAAATCAAGTCAAACTCATGTTTTAATTACCATTTAGAGCAAAAGACTGTCAACAAGTAAAAATGAAAGCAAGCAACACATCCATAAAAGGTGAAAAATGTGATTAATGTGATTGATCAGCAGCTTGGAATAAGGTCAATATATCACGAAGGACAACTAAATTTAAATATTGACTTTCAACAATTACTTTAAATCAAACAAAATATGATAAAGAACAATTTCATCCCTAGGAATCAACATACGTGCATGAAAACATACTTCTCCATGTAATGATCTTGTAGAACTTTAATGTCTATAGTTTTACTGTTAAACTGTTTCTGGCAATTTTGATGTGTCTGAGAATACTGCAAGTAAGTCCTGTAAGAAATGCCCCATGTGAATGTCTCAGCAGACGTGCATGCTTTTTCTCATCGAGAACATGAAGATGCAGCAGGGATGACTACTATAAATGCTACATAGTAGAAGACAGGATTCTGTTCTGCAAGAGGCAGACCTATTTTGTAGGAGACTCCTGCTAGCCTATCCAATATTTTCATGATAAAAACAGCAAGCAGAAGACGGGAAGTGGTATTTTCCGTACCTAGTTTAGATACCTTTTATATTTAAACACAGCTACCAGCTTAGGCTTATGGACAGCATTCACTTTGATAGCATTCTGAGTACACTTAGAAACTTTTGCATCTAGATAATGAATCCTTTGAATTGTGTAGAAGTACATCTTCCATATAATTTGTATTTGACACAAGAGGTACTGAGAATCATGCCAAGCTTCAAACAGCAGATTGGCTGTGTTTTGACATGCTCAATCAACCCTGATACACCAAAGCTACACAAGAGATGCTGCCAAATCTCTTATCAAATAGCAGTTACCTGTGGAAGACACTTGGACATAAAAATACATTTTAAATGGCTCTGTGATATTTAAACAGGTATATAGCCTTTCATAATCACCAGCACTGACAGAAAATTCAAATGAAGGAAAAGGTGTATACACGAAGAAAATGAGTGTAAAAATGAGTTGCAAAAAGGATTGCTGTAGAACCTATGGATGGAGACATTAGAGCATTTCTTCTAATTAGAATATAGGTAATAGCTGTCTAGCATCCAATAGGCAAAATGCTACAAAACTAGATAAACAGGAGCAAATTTTGAATTTCATGTCTAAACAACATTAAGCCTTAAAATGTCTTTCTGTTCATGCATCAAGAAGAGCAAACTAACATACTACTCCTAAAGAAACATCGACACAGGACCAGAGGCATCGCCTACTGCAAACAATCACAAGCCCAAAGAAGGAAGGTATTCAGATGGCAACCCTGACTAGAAACAGTTCTTCATGGCAACCAGAACTAGATTTATTTGCTAGAAGAGAACTGAATTTACATCACCATTTTTTGCCACGTTTCAGTCCACTGCAGAACAGTAGTATTTTACCTAGTTCTTGAATAGAGTACAAGGAAATAAACATGTAAGAGCGCATACACCTACTACATTCACACCAGGCTCTGATCTCCAAAAGCCTCCCAAAACAGTCAGCTGCACTCAAGTCCAAGACTGTTCTCATCTGTACTGTGGAACTCAGAGCTCTGAAGGTAGAACAAAGAAGGCAGTTCAAGCTAAAAGCAGTGGGGTGACTGCACACAACACATAACTGGAATTCACTGGCTAAGCAAAGATCTTACAAAATTCCTTTCTAAACCTAAAATTATAATATGTAGCGGTCAAACAAGGCAACAAACAGGAAGCCAGAGACAATTAAAGTTTGCTAGAAATGCTTAGTTTATGAAAAACAATGTTATCTCCCTACTCTGCTGTTCTTACTTGCTACCTCTTAACTGGATCCTAACCAAAATAAATCTCACCTTCACGTATCACATCATACTCCTCCTTCTTCTCCTAATTCTAACTTTGCTGCAACTCATCTGCAGCCCCCAAGCTAATCTAAAAATTAAATAGTAATAGCAATTATTCTCCTCCCCCTTAACACTTAGTGGAAGTAGACCGTAGGAGGTTAAATGACTCAGTATGGCACTGAAAACCTAAGTGTTTTACTTTTACCTAATACTTTTAATTGCCGTAAAGTTCCATACACAGATTCAGGCCAACTCCGATGGGTATCTATATAAATATTTACAGTTTTTTTAATGACATTTTGCAATAATATAAAAATGCATGAAAATTTTCATTAAAATTTACATTGATTTACCTCAACATAAAAAGCTCATTATTTCTGTTAATAGAGTATTAGCAATTGTTAATATTAGTTTACAAACATTGCATATTATGTACTACAGGCAATAAGGACATTTCCGTATGAGAATGGATTTTTGAAGATACTTGCAAATCAATGTTTGATAGCTTTATATTGTTTGATATTGTTATAAATACGTTTACTATTAACCAAAAGTAGCAAGGTATATTAAGTATGACATAAGGCACGTGCATATTTGCAATTTAAACTGGCAGTGCAATAAAGGTTTAAAAATATTTTTAGAAAAGAATCTTTCTTCGTGAAAATAAAACAGTTATGTAATGAAAAGTCCCAGGCAACCTACTACAATGCAATTAATACTACGCGAGCATAACAGGCTGCTATACTTGTCAGAGCATCCGCAAAGATCATTTTGGGGTTTGTTACTGCAAATTAGTTGACTGCCATCACACCGTGTCTCAGTCAAGAGCAAGTGGTGGTCTATGTATATTAACTTTGCTTAGGTTCTTTTATTTTTAGATCAAGCATATGTTTTATATCAACCTGTAAATTGACAGAAAGAACAATGGATGGAAACACTTTAAAACATAAGCACTCAGGTACCAAGAGGAAACGAAATCCTTCCTTAGATCGAGGGGTTGTTAATGGGCTAGTCAAAGAGAGATGACATGAGATCTTTTGATGTGACATGCATCAGCAAAGAGGCAAGGTAGTCCTTATTTTACTTCTGACACTCCTCCCATCCTCCCCTAAATAACTTCTATTTTTGAAGGGGACAGACTGGACCTGAAAATAGCCTGAGAGGGCTCAAAAAGAAACTTCAAGTAAAAAAGCTAGCAAAGTTCACCAGGAAGCATCTTCTAATTAATCAAGGAATGTAGACAGACAAGTTTCTGGCTGCAGTAGGAGAGGAAAGTAATCTACATCAGGTAAACTGAATAATAATATTAAAAAAAAAATCCTTCTTCTGTGCTTTCTTGTAGGCTTGATCGTGAAGTAGATCAAGTGAGCTTTGTCTTCATTCCTTTGCCTATATCTTTACAAGCATTTGTAACAATTGTTTAATTTAGATATTGTAAATAAACACTAGAATTGGCATGTATAATTTACGTGAATCTCATTTATATTGAAGGACTACTCCAAATTAGCTAGTGTCTAGCATTCCTTAGCCAAGTGGACAGTGAACGTAGAACATGGACAACGAGACACCTTACAAAGGTGCCGAGGTCCCCAACACATTATTCTATTATCATTTAGCTAGTTGCGTTAATTTGTGACTAACACCCCCACAGGCAGGAGGTGCAGAAGCATCTTCCAGCAATAAATGATATTAAGAAAACTCTCCAGCACACATTGCAGTAACAGGGAGCACATGGGAACACAGATCCTAGGCAGAAATTGACATTTGTCTTGTCATTTGTACAGTACTTCTTCTAACAACCTGAATAACTTTCAGAGCACTGTTTTAAAGGAGTAACTTAATAAAAGCAGAAACATTTAAACTGTATCAGTTAAGACTATTTATATTTATTATATATTAAGGAATACACACTCAGCATTTATTAATGCTTTCCAAATTTATTAATCTAATTATCTAACCTAAAAGATTACAGAAGTGCCAAAGTATTTAGAGGAAAATGCCCCATATTTACTGCAAGCTGAACTTACCAGTTTGTTTGGATAACGTAAAACCACTGGCTGTACAGGAACTCCAGGAATAAATGCTCCTAGAAGGCACATACGACACATCATTACTTTATAGTGCACTTTGGTACAGAAGAAATCTATTGCAGTAAAGAAAAAAATTATACAATTACTGGGCTGATATGCATAGGAATTAGTTGATAGTGAAAAGATATGATCCAAAAGTAGCCTCAGAAGTAATCTAAAAAGCAAGCACTGAAGAATGACAATGTATATCCATCTTTTCAGAAGATAAATTAAGAATGCTTGATTGCATTCTCTAAATTATCCTCTACCACTTACATAAATTGTCATGTACACAAGTCAAAGACCAGTACCAAATTCAGCTTGATAAATGATTAAAAAAAAAAATGAGTATGTGCAAGACAGTTAAGTCAATATATTCCCTGTGGTCAACAGTATTTTTTGGTGAAGAACCTAAGCTTTCTTATGCAAGAGCAGCTTTCTATTTTTAACTGAGTAACAACAATTTATAGGAAATCTATCATCTCTGAAGTAACAGAATTAATTTAACTTTTCTCCCACCTTAATTCCCTTCAGAAGGGCTTATTTGTTTATTCTGTAGCTATGGAAAATCTAATAGTTAGAAAGTATTGAACTAGAGCTACTGTACAGAAGTATTGCTTCATTTCATATGAAAATTATAGTTCTGATAAATAAGTAGCACAAGATCTATAAATGTCATTTGCTAATCATTTTCTTGGTTTCTAGCACAAAGATTGGCTAAGCATGATAACTATCTTGCTCAAGATTTCTCTAAACATCCTTATCTCGTGAAAACAACTATTCAAGACAGTCTTCACTCAAACTATGTTTTTTATAGCAATTTACCAAGTTCTGCCTAATGTTTCGATTAGAATTAAGAACTGAATGATGGAAGAATACTGTATTCTTAGCACTACATTTGCTTTACAGAATAATTGCATAGATGTAAAAGAAGTAATTGTAAATGGAGTATAAACATCTTCAAATGAAGGTTGAATGGGATCCTGCAGAGATTTGGTTCTTGGCCCAGTGGTACTTCCTATTCAGTCTCCAAAAACAACAGCCCAAGCAACTTTTGAAAGAATCCAAAGACGACAAAATCTGAGTGGTAGATGACAAAACCACCACTTAAACAGAACTAGACTAGCTTGCCTGTATGACTAGCTTGCACGAACGCAAAACCAAAAAACAGCGTAGCAAGAGCAAGGAGTGAAGGCCGTATGAGTAGAATGGGGAAAGGCATCCTGAAAGCAGTTACTTGAATAGAGACCTAACGTAACTTGATGTGAGGAATTTTGAGGCAAAGGATTTCTAGTAGGCTGGATGGATACAGAAACAGGTTCCAGTAGGAAAAGTGAGACAGTCAAGAGGCAGACAGCGGCATGTACTAGACCAGAGGAGAGGAAGATAGAGTGGGGATTTGAGGCAGAAGGTATATGGTGCCTGGAATGCCTATGGCACAGAGGGAGGGCAGGAAATCAGAGGTTTAATGAGGGACTCAAGCTGGTTTTCAAAGCATGGCCAGGATTCAGGTAGAGAGAGAGGGAGAGGGAGAGTAAAGAGCGAAGGAAGTGGATGGTCTCCTAACCACCACTCATTCAAGTAAAAAGGCAAGAGCTGAGAGGGGAGGAAGAAAAGCTTTTTGAATGTTTGTTCAGGAGACAATACTGAGATTCCTTCAGCGAAATGACCCAGTGCAAGGAATCACAATGCTGACTCGCTGCATGATATTCTAATAGCGATATGTAAGTTGTAAGCAACACAAAATATAAGACACACAGTAAGACCAGAACACAATGAGCTAGGCAGAAACCTAGGAAGAGTCAAAAAACACATTCACAACTGCATTGCTCACTGCAGTCTCCTCATTCACCATCTCCCTACCTACATCCTAAAGGCAGGTTTACATTAAACATTGGTGGTTCGCTATTGCAGTAAAGAAAAAACTGTTTACTGCAGTGTTGGCATTTCTCCCTGTTGTAACTGCAGTTTACAGCTGCAACAACGTTCAGTGTTATACTCTACTAATTTGATAAGCTAAAAGGGTGATATTAACTGAAAAGAGCTTAGAATGTGGATGCTAAATAAAAAAAAAGATTGTAAAAAATGACAGCCTCTGTTAACATTGCTATACTGGCAAGATTCTTGTGCCATCTTCACCAGAACGCAACTCAACAGAAGAGTTCGAGAGGAATCAACCACATACAATACAGCAACAAATGCTGCAGCAGCCTGAAATAGATACGCGCTGATACACTATAAAAGCTTAAGGTATCTAAATGCTGCATGACAGACCCAAAATAGGAAATGGAGGGGGGAGGGGGAAAAAAAAAAAAAAGAAAAAGCAACAACGACAAACAAAAACCCAGTAAGAAACATCAGTCCTCCAGCTCATATGCATCTCAGAAGCCAAGAAAAAAATCTGAATTATCTAAAACATTTTTGCTCAACAGTGGAACTACAATCCTTTTGTAGCATCAGAAAATTTCTATTCAATTCCACCCTATTGCAAGATTGTTAACTCAACTTCTGCAACAGCAAGCAAATTACAATGCAAGTGGTATTTCAGAAAATGAAGATACAAGAACATTCTGTGGAGAACAGAGAAATGAGCATCATACCTACCAGGCTTGAATGTAATTAGACAGGATCGGTTTGTGCAAGTGCCCTCTGGGAATATCATTATCTTGAAGTAAAAAAAAAGTTGACTTTTAAGAAATATTTCAACGTGGATTTATTTATAAACACATCTTTTCAAAGCTAACGTTAACTGATTACAGTAAAAAAAGTTTTCAGGGAAAAACAGTTCAGCTAGAGTAAAAAAAAAATACTGCTCAATAAAGAAGTCAAAGTTCTGTCTTAATAGTCAAATTATTTTTCTCTATCTGTGAATTTGCCTCTTTCTTGACCTCCGATAATAATCCTATGCGATTGGAACACTGAGACAGTGACCAGAAACACTTGTGAGTACAAGAGAATTTTCACAAAAGGTTTTGGTGCTGGTAAAAATACCATATTCTGTTTTGCACCAAAACAAAATTCCTGGTCCCAAGCTACCTGCTTACAGGCTAAGAAAAGGAAGACTTATTTTCTTCTTGCATTTATTACTGGCATGTGCACAGATGTCAGAATGATAGAGGCTGAAAAATATCTAAACAGAATTCTAACAACGCAAAAAATGCTCAAGTTGAACCGAATTCAGAGGAAGAGCTTAGATTGTTAAAAAAAAAGTTTCTGACAGCAAAAAGCCAAGAACTGCTGGAATTTTGTTGAGTTAGAGAACAAGACAGTTAAAGGAAATAAATACATTTCATAAGGGGACAAAGCAATGGACTAGAATTAACATTACTACTTTTATTGCCCACTCTGGTACTAGCTTGCTAGATATTCTGGAAATCACTTCAGCTCTGCAACTCAGTTTCTTTATCCGTAAGTAAGAATACTTACTTTTTAAAGTGCTTTCAAATCTATTGATGAAAGTCATGATGTGAAAGCTATATATCACCTTTCTGTCACATTGTTTATAACTGTTTATAATGTTTCTGTAGTCCAGTATGCAGATGCAACCACTGTAGTAGTAACAATGTCATGAAAGACGTACTGTATCTTAATCTCAAAAATTCACAAGAAGAATGCTTCAAGTTTTCAAAATAATCACATGCTTCTAGAAAACTGAGACCTTAGGTAGTCATCCCTTCCTTCCCATTACTCTCTTCCAAGGCACATTATAGTCATATTTCAGGTGCAGAAAAAACCCTGAGCCACTTATTTTAGCAATGTTTTCATCATGTGGTCCAATAGAGGTGTACTTTGGCTATTGGAACATCTGAACTGCTTGGGCTGTCTTGGCCAGTATCACTTCTCCAACAATGACAGTATGCCAAAATCCTGAGAAGGGCAAGAGCACACAATACTCCCCCAGGTATTCTACTGCACACCTGATTATTTTCTTCTTAGAGGACTTTCTAAACCTGCTATGATCTGTCCATTTAGTATCACTTAATAGTGCTGTATTCCCATGTACTTACCCAGTCTCCCCTCAAAACATGCTGCAATGAAAAACTAGTGTTTTGTACAGATAGAAATCTTACATCTTCTAGAAAGAGGGGGGGAAATCCCACTCCCGCAAGCCATCTAAAGCATCCCACAAGGAAAAAAGTAAACTGCAGATCCAAAGTCTGGAAATGCCAAATACCATCTGTCACACAGTAGTAGTATACAGTACCTGTGGCCATTTACCATCAGACTGAGCACGTTTCTTTATCTCTTCAACAGTTTTCCTGCGAGAATCCTGGTCTGACCGAGATACAAATACCGGTCGGATGTATTTGATTAGAGCTGAAGAAGAGGGAAAACAAAAACAAGCAAAACAGCTTTTATTTCCCCTTTGTTTGAAAAAGATTCCCCCCCCAGTAGTCCTCTGGACAAAAATTTTGGTACAAATACATAACTATTTTAATATATTACACTGCAAACTTAAATATCCAGCTGAATTATTGCAGTTTTATTGAAATATTTTCATGAATTCCTGTGAGGAAAACCATTTACACAATTTTGGCACTTTGTACTTGTTCAATTTTTAATAGACCAATACACACACTTTACATAATTTAAAACATGATTGTATATATTATGCATAGTTTTCTGCAACAATACAGCTGTGGCTGACTATAGGCCATTTCCTCCTAACACAAAAATCACAAAATCTATAGCCTCCGCCAACCGAGCAAAGTAGCAGGAACCTTCCAAGTGCTTCCAAAAAACATCCTGCAGGTCAAACTGGCACTGTCTTTAGAGCTTTTGTCTCCTAAGACACCTCAGCTTCACTGAAGGTACACCATCAAAGATATTACATACACCGATTATGTTATATTATGTTATCATTCTGAAGAATCAGCATGATCAAAAGAAAAAGCATGCTTATTTTCTAAGCTGTCACCTGTTTGCCTGTTCCTCATACTAGATGCATCAGATCTCGGGCACCCTCTTCCTGGCTCAGTGGGAAACCTCTTAAACATAGCCAGATACAAAATGAGTGTGACCAAGAATCAGAAATCAACCCATAATATCCTCTCCATGCATGTCTGTCACAAGGACACCGAGGCCCACTTACAAAATAAGTAGCATAGCATATACAACTTTTGCAGTGTCAGAAAAGCACTACAAGAGAAGCATCTTCAAATATACTACTTCATACTTTTATTTAAGCAGGTTGTCTTCAAATATCTTTTTATCATTTTTGTATCTTGCAATCTTATTCGAAGGTTCAAAAGTCACTAAATCATTAGCTATTCTATTGGCCTAAAATACAAATATAAAATACAGTTTTCATATTTCCAACTACCGCGAGATGAGTTCGCTGACACTAGCTGTATAATCTTCTTTTGTCAAGGACTGACTTGCTGCATTAATGGATCAGCCAGTGCTTAAAGTGTGAAGTAAAAAACAGCATAAGGAATTACAGTCCTGTACTCAGCAAAAGCTGCTGATTCTGGTGTTACCCCATGGGCAGTTTAGTCAGCTCTCACCAAAATCCTTCTATAGTTCTGTGAAACTAATCCGTCACACCTTACAGCAAATTCCCAAACATTCAGCCAGCCTATGAAATACTGCTTTTATCCTACAAGTTGCCGAAGCTTAGGAGACAGTATATCAGAGAAAAGTTACCATACTCCTGCACTTTTTCCTACATGCCTGCTCTTAGACAATATCCACAGAACAATGCTTGCTAGGGGACCAAAGATCATCATGGGCCAGCTGGGGTTACTGCTGTGGGAAGGCAAAAAAAACCCCAACCAACCAAGAAAAAAACCAAACACAAATCACAGAACCACCACACACAAAAACTAGAAAGAAAAAACAGAACAAGGAATAAGATGCAAAGGAAACTATACTCGGTTTCATAACTGCTCATTTTGTTTCTTAGTGATGCTAGTCCTGAGTTTCCCCTACTGCTGCAAATTATTATTCTGTAGCAAAAACATTATCAAGTAAAAGAAAGCAAAAAAGACTCAAACATCCTCAGCCTTCACCCTGAAGTTTCTTTTACATTAGGCTCAAATGATGGAATTCAGGTTACTTCAGGCCAAGGAATGAACAAGATAATTCCAGAGCTCCGAGGCGCTTATCTGAGCCGTCACTATTTCAACCCATCACATCAAATCTTAGCTTAATGAAGAGACAGGGTGATCATATTAAGTCTTACTTCCTTAGGGATCAGATTAAAAAGCTAACAGAATTCTTGTTTTATTGTTAAACAGCAACTTAAGATCCTGTAAGACACCAACTACCAGGCCCTTAGTGGTTAAGTTCAACAATTTAAGTGAAATTGAAACTCTCAGTCATCAGTAAGAAGTTGAAAATACATACCAAGGGAAGACTAGCTCTGTACTTGCCTTTCCTCATATACTATTTTCATAACCACTTTTGAAAACAGAGCACAAGGCTACACAGACCTTTATTCTCACCACATATTTTCATGTTCAGTAAATAGACAGAAATCTGAAAATTCAAAGGCTGTACCAAGTCGATCTGTGCAATAAATAGTCAGGAGCAGGGCCAAAGGTCTGTAAAGAGAAGCTGAGAAACACATCAAATAGATGGACAAGATGAGACTGCAGTCAGAAGTCAAGTCGAAACATAGGGAAGCCTGGAGGCAATATATATGAGGCAAGGAACAGGCAGGACTAAAGCAAAATCAGGGCAGGAGCAAAAAGCAGCATGCATGAAAATGCTTCAGACAGCTGGCATACTGAGCAACTAAAGGAAACAAGCAGAACTGTGCAATATGCTTAATAAACAGAACATAATCTTAACCTTCTCTCTTCATCAGTTTAACTGTCCAAGTCCAATTGTAACCAGGTAATGAAAACCACAGCTCAAGTATTCAAGAGATGCTGAAAGAGGTGCTTGCCCATCTCCTCTCACTCCACTAAAGCCACCTTTAAATTCTAAATTCTAGTGGGCGATGGTGGACAATCCTTCAATTCACAAAATTGACCTTGCCAGTGTCATTATTCCAGCTTTTTCTCTAGCAGTGTCAGTCCTAGTTGATGTAGTCACTCTCATCCCCAATTTCAGCTCATCACAAGTGGTCCTGAAGACAGGTGACACATGCTGTACTCCACCTTCTTAGGCAGGTGCCTGCAGTTTAAACAGTAGTGCCAGTAATTCATCAAAACCTCTGCCTTGCAGGGCAGCCAGAATGCCGCAGATACGCTACCAATGGAAAGTTGCTCTAGCATGAAACAGCCTTTTTTTAGAGACCCTGCAAAAATTCAGTATTGCCTTAATTGCAGGGTGGCAGCTCCAACCAATTTCAGAACCGTAACTCCCATGCAATCATTTCAATCACCAGCTGTTGTGTAAGCAAAAAAAAAGTTTCTCTCTGCTGAGCTGAACACATAGAATTGGTGTCAATGAGCTTCTCAGGATAACAGGAAAAAAAATAAGGTATTTCATCTCTATTTCCAGGCAAATGTGGGTGAGGAAACCTTGTTTCAAATCAAGACATGAAATGCTATTTAACATAGAATAGAAGGAAGAATTGTAACAAATCATTTAAATTATGCTTGACAGCTACAACCATATAGTAGATAAAGTTATCTAGTAACTTTATGTTATGCAGTATGGCTGCATCACCAATGGTCTACAAGGCATCAGAGAACACAAAAAGCAACGGAATGGCAGTGTGGCACTAAATGCTGTTCTTCTAAAATGTATGCATACACACATTTTTAAGTAGGCAGTTACATTTTCACCACTGTAGAAACAGCATCAGAGTGACAGATCTGCTGCAAGAGCAGAGAATGCTGAACCTGAGGCTTTCACTTGGCCTCTCCCCCAAACAACGCAAAATCCCATCACATACATTCCTCTGATACACTGAGATGGCAGCCTATAAAGCCAGTACAAACTGGCTCGGTTTGCATTTAACATGGAGGTAGGCTGTGTAATACAGGTAGACTTGCACTGGGATATCCATTTACAGTATTTACTCCTTGATTTTTCCTCCTATGGGAAAAAATACAGACACTTTTTCTAATAGCAGTTGCACTCTTGTGCATTCTGTATTTACGGCTTACAAAAACATGAAGGTTAAAGGTTGAAAAGCGCTATCTTGGGCTTAGTTTTTAAGAGTTGCCTTACTCAAATGAACATGCTCGCAAAGTTCTGAACTCACACTTTTTCTAATGAAGTAATATCTAATATGAAAACTGCTCTTTTATGGAGAGAAAAGAAGAAAAGAAATCTGCAAGGGACTCAAAAGTCTTCTGAAGGTTATGAGGAGAAAAAAAACATTAAGGTTCCAGAATAAAATGGCTTCCTGTGTATATGGACTCAAAGACCTTAAAATGGGGGGGTGGGGGTGGGGGGTGGGATCAAACCCACACACAAATACACAAAGCTACATTAAAAGCACAAAACTGAAGTCAACCAAAATTAGGACCTTTTCAACTTGGAGTTATATTGTTCTTACGGAGACAGTGTTATTGTAGTCATGGTACCCTACATGAGATTTGTAAAGTTAGTTATAGCAACAATCATACACAGAAATACATACTTTATTGATCCAAGCCTGAACCAATCACTAAAGCTAAATACGTGTCAAGAACCACTTCTCTGAGTTTGACTAAATGCTTAGTAGATGGACCACCTGACAGAAGAGATACCAAGTATTCCTGGCATAGAGGCAGTGTTAATGGGAAAGTTCTCCCTATTTCCAAAGGGAAAGGCAGGAAACATGCAGTTTGTAGGACAAGGAGAGGTCAGTAGTGGGAGGTAAATAATCAGTGTTCTCTTTAGCTTTAACAGACATAAATTTTTATGGTATTTGGGTTGGTCTTTCAAAGTGTGATCTATTTCCTTTAAGGACTTCTTGAGGGACAAAGACCCTTTTCATATCGCAAAGATTGCTGTTTGCTCTCACACCTGCAGCACCTGTATGAGGGCATGGCTGTATGTTTTAGCTTCCTGCTGCCAGTCTAAAAAGTATTTTATGAAGGCAGTTGTGTTTGTTTGCAGGTTTCCTATATACTGTAGTTTGTAACTTCCATAAATGATATGAACTATGATGCTTAAAAAAAGTGATGGTGGTTTAGGCATTCCAGCAGCAGTTTAAATTAGAAGTAATTGTTACTGAATTTATAGTGAGAAAGAAAAAAATCCAACAAGTCCAGGATTCCAACTCAAAAAATAAAGGCATACCTATAATACACAGGTGACTGCAACTATTTTAAGTCTCTCCCAGAGATCTCCTGTGAGGACTGAAATATTGCAGGACCATCTGGGTGCCCACAGCCTGAAGGAAACACTGAATTTTGAAACAGAAGTTTTTAAAGCACAGGATGAAATGGATAAGCTTGGCAATAACTTCAAGATGCTCCTCAGAACTGGGGAGCTCATTCGTGTACTCAAGGCAGGCTACAATGCCAACATAGCATAGGATGCTGGCATTCAAGTTAGTGACCTTAACAGTGTTGTAAGGTGCTGATTTAACAGCATATAAAGAGAAGAAATCTGTGACACCTTCACCTTACAGCAGGTTTTTCCAAAAGGGGTTTAAGGGCTGTTTTGATGAATCTCAGAAGTATTTAAATGTGAGATTCTCACTGAAGAACTACGGGTCTACAACGGTTCTCTTCCTTGTGTGCTTGGGGGGGGGGGGGAGAGAAGGAACTGGGGCGGAAGACTGGAGGATTAGGTTGCATAACTTTTCATAAAGCTGATGAGTAAGTAATTTGGCATCTTTTAAGTTCTGAGATGAAAACATACCCAGCTACCACAGCATAAATATTTCCCACTGAATCACTTATTTCTTGTCTTTCAGTCATTACGCTCAAGAAAGGCCTATAAAGCACTTTCAAAAGATGAGCTTGAACAAAAACTCATGGTTTTGTTTACTAGATGTGGAAAAAATCCCCACAATAGAATTGATAGCTTTTACAGCACAGTATGATTCTCCCTTCTTCTATAGCTCTTCTGTATTTTGCCAAGTACAAACAACCTCCTTCCCCTTTATAAACTTAAGCTAACATATCTCCCCATTCATTTCACAGGTACCAACCTCCTCTCTTTTTCAGAAGATGAGGTTACAGATGTTGAGAAGTTGCTTAAAGTTTAAACTAGCTTATAACCTTAAATTTAGTTTTTAAAAAGTTCAGACCACAGAAGATTTTTTTAATCACAAAAGTTGTCCAACAAAATCCCCACCAAATCGTATTTACTGACAAATCCCTTTTCCTTCTTATTGAAGTATTTCTGCAGTAGCATCGACCACTTCAGCAATGAAAAATAACTTTTATCCAGGTTGCTTTACCAGCCAAAAATAAGGCAGTGAAGTGTAACTACCCAGAATTTACGCAAAGAGCTTGTCCTGACTTGAAGTGGGGTCCAGCAGACAAAACAGGAAAGTTTAAGTATCTGTGCTAATGAATGAATTGATCTAACTTCTTCAGCCAACCTAAGGTGCAACAGATTCGTAGATGTCATCTTCCCTGGGCTGCAAACTTTACAGTAAAGTGGTCCAGCAAACTTCACATCTCCAACCTACCAAAACTCTGGAAAGCCATTCTGCAGAAAGACACGTCCTTCTTCAGCATCGTGGTGATGCACTCCGTCTGTTCTGGCATTCTCTACTTACCAGATACTGATTTTTTTTTTTTTTTTTTATGATCATTGAGATCTCATTTATATTTGGGCAAGCAGTTCCTCCCCAGAGTTTGTTAACCTAGTGTGTGTGCCAAGTGGGTAATTTTCTTCACTACTGACCACTAACTGAAGAGGTCATAACTCTTCTGTCAGAGCAAAAGAGCATTTTTTTAATTTGGTGTTTCTTTTGTTTTCCTAAAAAGAAGGAAGTTGTCTGAAGGAGTCACAAGACTTAAGTCTGCTTCTGAAATTGGACTTTGTGGTCCAGGAGACCTGCCTTCAATTAGAAAGCAATAAAACACTCATATACAAACACACACTTGTGGAATACTTCCAATCCCATAAAGAACAGGCTTTTAATCATCTGGACTTAAAAGTGGATCAAAAGCTTAATATTCCATGACTGGCAAACTAAGGGTACAATAATATAGGCAGCTGCTCCAGAAACCTATTAAAATACTTTCAGAACCAATCTTGGTAACCAGTTAGCAATCAGATCTTTTTGCGCCTGCTAAAGCACCTGATCCCTCTGGTACACAACATACAATGTCCTGCTGAACACTGTCATTACATAAAAAAGCCAACATTTATATCATATTTGGATATTCTTGGATATAGTTTGGGTTGGAAAGGACCTTTAAAGGTCATCTAGTCCAACCCCCATGAAGCTGAAGCAGATGAAGATCTACTCTTCATCCAAAGTCCTCATCCTTAGAAATAATCTTCAAATTTCCTTTGCTGCTTCATTTTTTACATGCTGAAAAGTCTGCTCACAGAGTTAAATGAATGTGCTTTATTCAAAGCTTCCCAGAAGATTCTGAATGACCATTACTAAGACTCAATTAAGAGATAGCAAGGTTAGGATTATCAATGGCTGGCTCCAGAACTTCACTGAAGATGGTACAACAAATCTGCAAGACTTGCAAAACTGAAGAACATAAAAAGCAATTCTAACCTCTCTGGGATAAATTCTAGATGAATGTCTAGAGTGTTGACAATTCACCACACAATCCAAGAAAAACTTGACCACCTTTTCACAGATAGCATAAGAGAAATACCAGTTGTCCAGTAACATGAAATACATTTTTTTGTGTGTATATGCAGAGAAGCATAAATAACATTGGAATTAAAATACTAGATCAAAGGAGGCAAGGATAGTCAGTAGCATCTGCTTCATAGAAAAGCTCTTTCAAGCAGTAAAAGAAAAAAAAAAAAAAATCACAACTTCTCTCCACTGGAAGTTTTCACTAAATTTTAAGCCAAACTAATCATTACAGTGATTACTTACCCCTCTGTTAAGGTCCATTTACTTTAATAACACAAACTGCTGTAATTAATGTTGCTCATATAAAAGTATTCCTCAAAGAAAAAAAAAGGGTTTTTGAGCTCTGAACCCCACTTATGACCTTTGCCATGCTTCATTTCCGTGGCATTTTTCTGAACGCTTCATAATGGACTACATAATTTTTGTGGCTGCATGACATAAAGCAAATGCAGCTATACAAGACAAAACACTCATTTACTTGACTGCACTGCACATTCCAGTAATATTCCATTAAAACACTATACGTAGTTTTCTGGGTTTTCTGTAACTGGTTTTGCTCACACATGAGCAAAATCAAGTGAATCATTTTTAAAATTTGTTACAGTAAGTCTAGACTTTCAACTGAATCTTTTAAAAGTTACTTTAAAATTAAATTAGATATATAGGAAATAGTTTGAACTACTCGATATGCATTATTTGTGCTACATTCAGTGTAACTACAACCTCTACATCCCTACAGATTCTCCTCAGGCTTTCCCACTAGTCCCCACTGAATCTATTACGTGGAATAGTTAAGCAGCTATTATAGCATTCTGTCAAATGCCATTCTGCCGTTTCATCACATTTCAGTAACACATTGCCTGGAATTACCTCATCTAGTTTGGGTCCTCCAAACAGTCCAGCTGCAAGTAAAGGAGAGCTCCACATGGACTACTTTTTTTGGCTGAGCTAGCAATTATTAAACAGTCAATTGAGTCAGCTGAGAAAGAAGAAAAATCTGCCCCTGCTTCTACAGCTGGACTGATCCTAAAGCCCAAGATGGCCTGGATACACCTATACTGTACAGGAGTGTCAACATACCATCTCACAAGAGTATCTTCTTTCAGTACTGGACAAGAGAGTTCAATTTCTTTTTGTTTTCATACTATGCTCAGTTTTTAAAAACACATGCCTACACCCTTTTTGTTCAAAGCATCTATTCATTTTTACAGGTTTTTCACTGCCACAAACTTTTACTAAACTCTATTAGCCAGATATTCAATGAAATCGAGATACAGCTACAGTCCTGGTCTGAGCTTTACCTGATACAGAGAGACCTTCATACCAAGAGATTCCCTACATGAAGCTTCCAGATGTAACCACTCACCATTTGTGGCCATGTCTCTGCTTCTGGTTTTGAACATGTCCTTAAAATTACATTGTCTGACGAAAGTTTAGGAGGATGTCAACACCAACAGCCTGACTCCACTTAGTTGTGAAGGAACTCAAAGCTTTTGTTTAGACTTTTGAATTAGAGAGTCCCTACCCAAGGTGAAAATAAAATCTTTTGTCCTTTTTATACTACCCTTAAAGTCTACACAATGAGACACAGGAAGATTCTTTGAACGTTGCTGGTCCCTAGCCACAACATGGTGGGTTTCTCCAAAATGCTTCCACACAGACTTTGGTTAGAAGTCTGCAAGCCTAAAAGCTTACACATTTTTTTTGGCACAACTGCACCAAAAAAAAAAAAAATCACAGGTCTCTCTCAAGCCTTTGTGAGAATCTACATTGATAATTCCAAAGATAGCGTTCAAACACTCCTGACTTGGGCATCTGCATTTCTTATGACTAAATCTGACTGCCCAACAATCTGCTCTTGCTCATCTCTCACACCCTGCCTGAAACAAACTAACTGATGCATGAAGGATTAGCAGCACTCTCTCAAGGCAGGATACCATTCAGAGCAGACAACATTCTTAAAACACATTTCTGGGATGGCACCCTAACTCACAGCAAGAAAGAAGTTCTGGTGGACTTTCTCTATAGCCCCATCCTAACTAGCTTTTCTATTTGTCAGGTCTTAAAATGTTACAATTTCACTGCAAATTTAACCATGAGTTCTGCAGGATTGTTTTAACTTTGTACAATGATTCAACCGTGGAGAAAGGGAGGCGGGGAGCGGGAAGACCAACACATCCCCCCAGTTTTTTCTGTTGACATTCAAAGCAGACCAGTAAAAAAAAAAATAATCTCACCATATATTATAGCAAAATTTTCTTTTGTGTTTCAGGGCTTCTCATACACAATCAGTGAATTTCTTAAGTAATCATTTTTAATTGTTCTTGAAAAATTAAGTATCTACCAACTTACTTCCCCAAACAGGAATATCTTTGCTTTCTGCTTTCATCACAATGGAGGCGAAGGTCATAGTTACTGGAATGGCATCAAAGTAGGAAGAATGGGGAGCCACAGTTAATATTGCTGCTTCTGCCGGCAATGCCCGTCTGCCTTTTACATTTATCCAGTGGAATCCACCAGCAAGCCACATCATTCTCATGATTGCTTTCAGCAAAATATCCACTATCCTGTAAAGAGTTGAGAAAACAATTATGCTGCCACAAGAATACCTTAAAATAATGAAAAGAAAAGCGTTACATAAAAACTTTATAAGCACAACAAAAGCACAGATAGGCCATCCTGCTTAAACAGAGCAGGAACACTGCATAGACCTTTTGTTTTCTCTTTCTCAGCAGATTTAAGACCACTTTTAAGGTAAGATGCCATTCAATTCCATTTCATGCCTGAAAATTAATGCTTTTTAATCACAATAAAATTGGCATTTATTTTATCACTAGATTAATTTTGATTCAGACTATGACTGCTGAGTTTCTTCTATACAATGTCTAATAACACTTTCTAGTAACACCAAAAAAGCTCTAGTAAACTGAGTCCTGAAAAATGCTATTAGGATATTGCTAGAATGCAACAACCCTGATTCTTGTGTTCAAGTTTACCCACGCAAAACAGTAAAGAAGCGTAGGGCAGAGATTCTCAAACACGGGGATGCCTACAGAACACATCCGGGAGCTTTGGAAACGTTTTACTTTCTTTCCTTTTCCCCATCTCCACCTAAAGTGTTTTGGTTGGGTTTTTTTGTGGGGTTTTGTTTGCTTGTTTTTTAAACTGTCTTGACAGTCATGAAAGAAGAAACATTTACTTTGAATCAACAGAGTGCAAAAACCAAACACCACAAATTGTTACACTCACAGGGATTGGAGGCTGGAGAGCAGGGTGACACTGATAAATGGATGAAATGGGGGAGGGACAATCTAAAAAGATTCAAAATAATTGTATGCAAGATTGAAGGCAGTCCATTATTCCTTTCGTCATTATACTGGTATCATTCCAAATGAAATGTAAAGTGACGTGCCTCTGTGGTTCTCAACCTCCTTCCCTCCTGTGATGCAAAATACAATCAGCTTCCCTCATGCTAGTGCCAGCTCCTAATTTTGAAGTTCTCTACAGAAGAGGTGATACACTCCTCCTTCCTTGTTCCTCAAACGGCAGTTTTCATGGATGGGTGAACACTATCTTACATTCTACCTTAACTAGCATTCCAATATTAAAGCAAGCACAGACTTATTGATAAGCACTAAAGCATGGGGCAAGCCCTCAGAGAATCAACACAAATTTTGTCAATTCATCACAGGATAGCAAACAATGGGGTGAAGCAGGTTAAAACAACAATTTAGAATACGAAATCTGGGCACATTCCATAGTGTCAATCTTCATAACAAGAAGTTGACATTATGGGAATAATTGAAATTGAAGGAGGTCACAATGAAGCTTCACACTACATCCTCAATAAAGATAAGAGGCCAGAGATGATCAGATTTTTTCCCTGTAATTCTTGGGTCACCTGGTAAATCAAACAGTTGAGGTATTTTTAGTTTCCCATCTGAGGAAAGTGTTTAAATAATAATTTTTATATTTTTCTTTTGAAGAGAAAAGCAGGTCTATGGGACAGATACCAGGTATTTCCAATCTTCTCTATTTCAAACTGCTGAAATAAACGACGATTCCCTGAGTATTTCACCACAACAGTGACTCACTTTCGCCACCAGGAGAGCGGCTTTTCAAGCTCTTGCTCGTCAGATCCCATTGAAGCAATGAATGCAAAAGGCCAGGCCAGCAACATCATAAAAGCAGCAAAAAAGAGTCGGACAGGAAACAGAGTCAAGGTCATGAAGGCAATCTGCAAAATCCAAAACAAATGCGTTATTCTAACACAATCTTGGACTGAAAAAGTCAGCGATTCCTAGAAACTGATCCGAAGTCTTAACTTAAAAATATCTAATGTTAAAAACAGCAGAATATGCTTCAACTTCAAACAAATAATTGTGGTGTAAGCTGTTGTGGTCAAGCCCAGCCAGCAACTAAGCACCACACAGCCACTCGCTCACTGCCCCCCAGTGGGATGGGGGAGAGAATCGGAAGGGTAAAAGTGGGAAAACTCATGGGTGGAGATAAAGGCAGTTTAATAGGTAAAGCAGAAGCTGCACACGCAAGCAAAGCAAACCAAGGAATTCATTCACTCCTTCCCATGGGCAGGCAGGTGTTCAGCCATCTCCAGGAAAGCAGGGCTCTACCACGCGTAACGGTGACTTGGGAAGACAAACGCCATCACTCCGAACGTCCCCCCCTTCCTTCTTCTTCCCCCAGCTTTAATTGCTGAGCATGACGTCACATGGTATGGAATATCCCTTTGGTCAGCTGGGGTCAGCTGTCCTGGCTGTGCCCTCTCCCAACTTCTTGTGCCCCCCCAGCCTACTCGCTGGTGGGGTGGGGTGAGAAGCAGAAAAGGCCTTGACTCTGTGCAAGCACTGCTCAGCAGTAACGAAAACATCCCTGTGTTATCAACACTGTTTCCAGCACAGATCCAAAACACAGCCCCGTACCGGCTTCTATGAAGAAAATTAACTCTACCCCAGCCCAAACCAGCACATATGTATAACAATTTTGTATTCACCAATCTTAATTATAGCTGAAACACAGCACACTCCTTAAAGCTAATGCAGTCTTAGCTATCCACACTTCTTCAAACCCTATGTTTGTCAGTGAATACATCCACATGCTCTTTTCCCTTTCCGCAGCCTCACATTAAGTAAATATTTAGCATGGGTGTGTTGTAAATCTTACTGCACCACACAGAAGTCAGTTCATCACAGCAGCTCCCAGCCAGTGATGTGCACTTCTTCAGCAGGGTGCATTCACATGGCAATACAGGGCCCAACCTGGAAAGCTCTTCCAGGACTGGGCAGGCACCAGTTCCTCTGTTGTACGTTCTTGGAACCACAAGCTGTGGGGAACCACAGCAGGGAACACAGTGCAGAGACACCTCTGGACAAACATCCAGACACGCATACGAGTTTATGTTCCAGGCCTGTGCACAGGCACAACCCCCTGGAAAGCAGAGGTTTTCAAGAAGTTATCCTCCCCTGGGAAGCCACAGTGAACCTAGTTGCTTCTGCACCTCCTCCCAGCACTCTAGTTCTCGGAGAGCTCATTCCCAGCCAGTCAGCTATCTGCCTTCAACTTTGGTGAAAAACATGTCATGTTGGAACTTCTCCCACAGCCTTTTGAAGAATTCTCCCAAAAGTAGGGCCTTTCCTGAGCTGTTTGGAGTTGTTCCCAAACTGTCCTCCAGAAAACACAACTTAGCAACTATCTGTGCAATGATCCACTTGCTCCAGGAAACTGTTCCAGGAGCCAAGAGTCCCATCTTCCTTGGTCAAAGGACAGGAAGAAAGAAAAAAAAGCTTTTAAAGTGGAGGAGGGTACAGCTTCAGGTGACTGGTTAATGGAGAGAGAGGGAACTGAAAACTGTTTGAAGCTGACTGGGGTAGCACCAATGCTCCTCAAGCTGTATACAGTGGAGGCTAGCGGAAGATGAAGACAATACTAAGAAATACAAGGACCATGTAAAGAAAGAGAATTCAAAAGGAAATATGCCACATAGTCACAGGTGCACCAGATGAGGTAGAAAAGCACTTTTCAGCATCACAATGGCTGGGCAAGGATGAGTAATGAGGCATAAGGTGCTGTCTCATGTTGTGCTTAACCTGATGCATCTCCAGGCTGCTGTGGAAAGCATTATTCACATACTACTTCTCTTCCCTGATGCAGATCTAGTCATCATGCAGCTCAGTTTTCCATTGATCAGTTCCAGCTTCCTCTCTCTTCCCAAAACAGCTCAATAACCAACTCACCCTGTAGCTGCACAAATCTGTAGACTTAGGGTAGAGGCAAGGGAACACACAGCAGGAGAAAAGCCTAGGCTACCAGTTTCAAACCCTGAGCTACCAGCCTACTGCAATGCCAGATTTTATAGTGATGGTTCAGACTGGCACCATGATCTCGTAACAACCATGGTCTCAGTCCCCAAAAACAGGATTCCAGTCCCTGGGTGGACTGCTTCAGTTTGCAGAATTGGAAGAAAAAGGATTTTTTTTTTTTCTTAGATAGGCTAGTTTCCCAGATGAACCAGTTCAACTTCCTAAACTGGCAATGGTCAGATGAGCACTGAAGTCATACCAACTCATGCAACTCTGCATCCATAGACAAGACCACCACATCTGGCAGAAAATAGGGGAGCATTCATCTGGAAACTGGAGAAGAGAGAGCAGCTGCCTTCTAGGCTCATAAGATGAGAAGGACCAGCTGTTCAAGAAAAAAGGGAAACAAAATGCAGGTGAGGACACAGTCCTCCGGGATTCACACCCTCTCCCTCCCACTCCTTAAAGTTTCCTCCTGTACCGGGGCAAAGCTGACTGGCAGGCGACTGATGGTGAGCTATTCAGTCCTTTGCACCTCTGTAGCAATCCTTTGTATCAAGATCACTTTAGAGCCACATCACAGAACCAAAGCAGTAGTTGCATCCATAAGGTTGTGAAAGATGGCATAAGCGTGTAGAAAAGGCCTCTTGGTCTTCTATGTCCAGAGACAGCAGTGGTGGAAATGGCCAACAAGAAGCAGTTCCAAGTACACAGGTGTACAGGGTCCGGCTGTGACACCAGTCTCTTTTTTAGCAGGTGGTAGAATCATAGAATAGTTTGGGTTGGAAGGGACCTCTAAAGGTCATCTAGTCCAACCCCCCTGCCGTGGGCAGGGACATCTTCAACTAGATCAGGTTGCTCAGAGCCCCGTCCAACCTGACCTTGAATGTTTCCAGGGATGGAGCAATGGTAGCGCAGTACCTGTCCACATAAGAAATTTGGTAGGAGAGTGAAGAAGTGCATTTGGCCCCTGAAGAAGGTTAGGAATCAACAAAGACACTAACACTTGAAAAGTGCTTCAGTCTACATCTACATTCAGACACCTTCCTGGGTAAGAAAGCTCCTATCCCATAAAACCTACGTACATTAGTAGTGTCAGTGTCAGACAGAAAAAGGGAAAAGATCCTGTCCCCACTGGCTGCTGTCAGAGATCAGAATGCAGGAGACCTACACTCCTGGTCTGACCTTGTACAGACATCTTATTTCACTGATCATATTTCTACATATTTAGGACATTCAGCCAGACATGTTTTCTATTAAAATTACAAATTCTATCTGGTAATAAGTCCTATGTAAACACCTGTGTTTTGAGATACATTCAAAAAAACCCTAGAGGTCCATCTGGAGCTGTATCTTGGGAGGTTCAGGTCATGACCGATTTTCTCAAGAGGGGTTTGACTACAGCTCATTTAACATTTGCTGGTCTACAGGATCCTACTTAGTTTTTCAGAAGTTGAAGTGTATGCTGTGAAAGACCCATGGACAGCAGGAAGGGAGAGGTTGGTCTTACAGCTTGTAACAGAAGGCTGCCCTGAGAAACTGTACTCTACTCTGCCATCAGAAGAGCTTCAATCTGATGAAAGGCAAGTCACCTAAACTAAGTATCATATGTTCTCCTTGTTTAGAGACTCTGCATTCAGATTTGAGTATGAACTTACAATGAAGGTATAAAATATGTACTTAAGTCCTTTTTAAGTTCTCCAAAACATCAGGTCCTACGTATCTAAGCATTGAGCAAGAGAATCACAGAGTACCCTTGTTTCTCCTTCTGTGTGTCTCCATTTCCTGTCTTTAAAGTCAGTATCATACCTCTCATGCACAGAGCTGAAAAAATGCATCTTTGAAATTAGCGATACAGTGAGAATCATAATTAAAAAACTGTTTATTCACAACAAAATTTCCATGACTTATTACAAAGTAATGGTCACATACTGAACAAAGAAAATAGAATAATGAACTGCACATTTAACATGGTAGAGGTTTTGATTTTTCTTTTAAACATATCGGATAGAGACTACATCTTGTCCCACACATTCACTTCCTCACTATTATCATCCCTATAGCCTCAATTCACCAAAGATGGCACTGAAAGAGCTAGGAATTCATCCCTCAACAATTCTCTTACTACCCGCTTTCCCACTCTGCAAGTTCCCTGATTGACACAATCATGGAGATAAATACAGGAGTAGAAATTTTCACGTGCAACTAAGCCAATCTAACAGATCATTGCTGCAAAAGAGGGTGGTCCTGTTCACTCTCCCCTCAATCCTCCCCTTGAGTCAGCTCTAGCACTTATCTGAGCTTGCAATGAGCCAATACAGCTCATTAGAGTGAAGAAAAGCAATCCCAGCAAAAGAAAACAATCAGAATACAGTAAAACACAATAATCTGCTGGTGTAATGAGCCAAATCAGCTCACCAAGGCACCAAAGGAACACCAGCATTGGTGCAATAAAAGGGCCAGAAACACTGGAAGCAAGGAAAATGGCATCGTATTGTGTTTTTAAGTAGCAAGGAAACAAAGCTATGAACATTTTGTGACAGCTCCAGTAATGCTTCTGCCTGTTCTGCAGAGGTAACTAGAATCAAGAGCTTTGACTTATGTGATAGGTGCCCCAAGGATGCTAGGATGAACAGAACTCATGGTTAATGAAATCATGTCTGTCTTTCTTCCAGAAAGGATCTTTTTATTATAGTACTGAAATAAAACAGGTAGCTTCAGGAATGACCCCCACTGTCACCGTCAGATCAGAGTGAAATAACCATCATTTCAACAGGAAACATGAGACTCAGTTCTCAAATAGCCCTACTGCTTTTACATTCCTGTTATCTCCCAGTTTTTATAAAGCCAATAAAAGATGACATGAACAATTCCCTGGCACTCAAATGGATTTCTTTTTGCTGTTGCTATTCCTCTGCAGTTATTTTGTCCTCTTACTTTCTACTTTTTTTCACTCCCACAGTCTTGGGCTGAAATGTTCTAAAATGCATTTACTTTGAGTTGTATTAATGAGGAAAAAAGCTAATCTAACCTCTTGCAGAGTGCAGGATGAGGGAGGGATGAGGGGATAGTAGCATAATGGAGCTATCTGACAGACCATCAGCAACAGACAACAGACCGTCAGACAAAGCAGTACTGTCTCCCAGTCCCCTCTGCTCACCAACTTCTTCACGTACCTCCAGTCCTCACATGTTCTTAACCTTCCTCAATAGGCTTTGCAATCCCAGAACTCACCCCTGTTAGATTCACAGGGCAGACAGAAAAACCTGTGACACAATATGCGCCTACAGCTGAACAGGAAGTGAGTTCAGCTGTAATACTTCATACCGAACCCTCAGTAACAGGCCAGGACTGTATGGAAGAGAACGCGCGCTGCTGTAATTGACTCCCCATTCAAGAAGTCTCCCTTTCTGGGAGAGCAGCATTTCTCGTAAGTGGAACAGTTCCACAGCCTTTCTTTAACAGCCTCTATCTCAAGCACAACTTTTCTTTTAATCAGCAAAGAGGTTAGGAGAGCGTGATTAAGGCAAAGAAGAAAATCTATTACAGTTCTCTGTGCTAGCTTGTGTGCTTTTTCCTCACATAAAACTGCAGAAATAAGACAGCGAGAAAGGCTGGGTTAAAGAACTCTGTACTGCTGTACATCAATGAAAGACTTCTCACTTAAAAAGCAAGACCGAGCCGCACTCTTTGGTGAGGCTCTTCCTTTGGTCTGTACACTGTAAAAACCTACAGAGCTTTAAATGCATCTTGCAGTTTTCATTGAAAATAACAAATCCTTGAAATCCAACGGCAAAGCTCACATCTCATACAGATGTACAGGGCAGCCCACACAGAAGGCAGGTCTGTTCTACGACCAGTCACTTCGCTGGTGAAGTGGCTAAAGGTCTGTTAGGACTAACAACAGATCAGCAGTGCCAGTAGCTCATATGCGACTCAATACTGCAAAAACTGTGAAACTGGTACTCTGCCCTCCCAACAGTATTTTTAAAATTCCTTATAAATCACCAAGTAGAAAGCGACATTAAAAGGATACATTAACACTGCAAAAATAAAACGTTAGTTTTTTAATCAGATACAATCTTAGTCCATATGAACACATGCTATCTTTGCTTCTCTCTGCTCCCCATAAGACTTCTACCTCATTAATTACATAGAAAACATGACCTAAGGAACGAAGTAGGGTTACATGGAAAAGAAATCATCACCACTATGTGATTTATTGAGGCAGCTCTAGGTATAAACTGAATGAGGCAAATGACACAAACCTTTTCTCCCATTCAAACAACAATTTATCAGTAACCACCGAATTCAGCGTTTAACTGTATCACTCTGGGAAACTTCATTAAAAAGAAGTAAAAACCTTTTCCGCTACAGTCTACTATGAATTCCTTGCCTGCCAGATACTTAACATGACGCACATTCCAACGTTTTGTAAATCAGGCCATACATGTCTTGTGTTAAGTATCTGGACAGCAACAGGGCAACACAACAATGAACTTCGCTCAGAATGTAAATTAAATTAAAGTTGGATCTAAAGCACCTTGATCCGAGAGGTTCAATATTAGTGGATCTTAATTTCCACGTTGATACGTGCTGTAGGCTGTTAGGCCCCCAAAACAACAGCTTTAAGGAAGTGAAGTATTACTGCGATGAAAGTATCAGAAATGGCCAGCCCCTTATTAGGTGAGCCTTTGATGGTATTTTTTCATCCAGCAAGTGACCCAGATCTTACCGAAAGCCTAAGACAAGGGCCATGCACTCTGAATATCCAACCACCTACTGCTCACCGCCTGAGGTCAGTGAGGCAGTAGCACGGAAGGGGGGGGGGGGGGGGGGGGGAGCAACGCAACTGCAAATTTGCATTTTAATACCGATTCTTGTCTTTTCACGCTACCTGTACAATGCGTAAATTATGCCGCAGGGATTATTTACCCAGGGACCAAACTTCAGATGCACGGGATGCCTCGGCCCAGGCATACCATAACTTGCCGCTGGAAAAGAGCGTCTCCACAGGACTGTTCCCCCGCCCCCCATTTAAAAAAAAAAAAACAAACACAAAACCATTTTTTTTTTTTAAAACAGTATTTTTTTTAAGAAAGCAATGGTGGAGAAGTTAAGGAACACGCCCTCCGAGCGGCGGGCGCTACAGCGGCCGTTGGCCCCGCAAGCCCCCGCGCCGCTACCGACCCCCCGCCTCACGGCCGCCCCCAGCCCCCCCCCGCCCCGGGCACGGCACCGCACCGACCGCCCCCCCCCCCGCCCGCCGCAGCCCTCGCAAGCCCGGCTTGTGCACACGCACACACACACGCACACACCGGGCTTCCCCGGTCCCGCCGCCCCCGGCGGCTCACAAAGCGCCGGCAGCAGGGTGCCCCCGCCCGCCGCTGGACGCGGCCCGCCGCGCCGGTGCGCCGCGAGGGACGCGCGGAAGGAGGCGGCGGGCAGCGCGGGGCCGGGCCCTGCACGCCCCTACCTTGGCTTTCTCCAGGGGGCTGAGGCGCAGCTGGTGCACGAAGGGGCTCCGCGGCGGCGGCCCGCGCTCCCGGCTGCCGGCCACGCAGCATCCCCGGCCGCGGCTGCTCAACTTCATGGCGGGGCAGGACTACGCGCGGCCCAGCACGGGAGAGGGCGCGGACGCTGCGCAGCGACCGCTAGTCCCCGAGTAGCGGCGGCGACGGGCGGGCACCGGCGGCCAGCTCGCTCGCCACTAGACGCCGGCCCCCGCCCTCCTAGGGGCCCGCGCATGCGCCCTGCGCGCCGGCTACAGCGGCTCGGCTGGGCGCCGGTTTCCGCGTCGGGGGGGGGGGGGGGGGAGGGGGCGCGCGCGCACCCTCCCCTCCCTCCGCCGCGTGCCGCCGCCGCGCGCGCACTCGCGCGTCCACCCACCCACCCTCCGACCGTTCCCCTCGGGGCATGCTGGGAGAGCGGCCCCGCCCGCCGCCCCCCGAGGCGCCCCCCTCCCGCGGGCCGTCGGGGCGCCGCCCGGCCGCTCTCGGGGGGAGGCCGCGGGCGGCTCCGCGGCCGCGCTAGCGCCGTCTCACGAGTAGGACCAGGGAGGGTGTCGCGGGCGGCGGGGTCGGCCGAGGGGGCACCAGCGGCCGGGGCGGCGACGGGGACCTGCCGGGGCCGCTGCTCAGGTGCGCCCCGGGGCCGGGGCTGGCACCTCGCTGGGACCCCAGGCCGGGGGTGCCGCTGGGCGTGGGGCAGCTGAGGGGAATTTTTGAAAGGCCTGAGAAACAAAAGGGATAAGGGGAACGTCTCAGAGGTGGAGATGGTTCCTAGATGCTATAGCAGTAACGACGCGGGCGATCGATAACACTGAATGAACGTCTCTGCCATACCTGGAAGAAGCAAGATGTTGTACTCGCATCACGTGGCGAGGTGTTTTGTCAAGTCTATGGGGAATCTTCTGTTTCCAGCAAACCTTGACTTTTTTTAATGAAGAGTCTAGCTAATTTGCACCCTGGGGTCTTGACAGAGTGGGCTAAGGAATTATCCAACTTTGGGGTTTAGTAAATCTTTAAATATAAAAGAAGTTCTTGAGAAAGAAAAAAGCACTTGTGTTCTGCCCATTTTCAAATGATCAAGCAGAATGACCCGTACAATTCTCGACTGTTTAACATCAACCACAGGCAAAACAGTAGAAAAGATACGTAAACCGTTTGATAAAAGAAATATGTAAGATATTCTTAATATCAATCATCTCACAGGTCTTACAAAACAATTCTGATAGCCTTATTCTGTGAGATTTAAAGGTTAATCGATAAAAGTAACTGCAAAAACATAATGACTGTACAGTTCCTAATCATTAGGCTTAGAACTGCAGAATGGTTAGTACCATATATACTTCTAATGGCTAATGCTATCGAACGGTTAATGTGTTAAACAGATAAATGGTTTTTGACTTTTGAAAGATCAGAAAAATTTTCAAAGGTTAGTCTTCAAGATACTGGGGTTTGCGAGGTTCTGCAGGCTCAGCGACTTCAAGATTTTTACCAAAGATCCAAAATAAACTCGGTTAATAAAATCCATGGATGTGCTAAATGGTAACTTGGTAAACTACTGTGAGAGCAACTGCAATGTCATCTGGACTGCTTAGTAAAATTAACACTTTCAAACAGGCTTTTACAGCCAAATGTGTATGTATTTTCCAGGAATACAAGCCACGCCTCTGGAACAAGAGCTTGTGTCTTGGAAAAGGTCGTATAAAAACAATTTCAAGCAAACTATTACAGATGAGGTCCCAGTGCAATGTGTGCAGTATGACCGTTGGATGTACTACCAGGATCAGTGTACAGGATATCAATTACTATTGATGAGACCGATACTAGAACAAGGTGTGTAGCTCTGTCATTAAAGATCGGGTGGTGCAGAAAAGACCTGCCAAAATATTACAGGACTGGAGGAAATCTCTTACAACAATACATTTAAAAAGCTACATCAATTTAATTTGTCAAAAAGATCTGCAAGAGTTGGCTTTACTGCAGTGTTCAAATACCTTCACAAGCAAAAAGTACCGCATGCTAAAGCTTTTTAAAATGGTAGAAAAAATGTAGAAGAATCAGTGGTCAGGAGCTGAGATAACCTAATGCAAATATAACAGTTTTAATCATAAACAAGCTCCTTGGTTCAGTTTGGGACTAGTGATAAGACTTACTGGCCCACGGTCAGAGTATGTGAGCCAATGATCCCTTTTAACCTTAAACTCTCTAAAGTATTTTAGCTGCATTCCAGATGATTTGGCTGCCCTCTCCTTTGCTCCCTCTCCAGTGACTTCAATCCAGTGGTTAGTTCAGCCGTATGGGGCTGATTTCAATAATAAATGACAGATTTCTTGAAGAACGAAACAGAGACACCCTCTAATGGCCTGCACACCGCGTGGCCAGGGAGGGGTTTGTTGTAGCTCCCCACAGGGATCTGCCTGGCTTGCCAGCCGGTAGAAGCTTTCCTGTCAGGTCAGCAGGCAGGAGGTGGTGGCCACCGGCTACCCAGCATGCAGCCCATCGGAGGGGTCTAGCGCATGCACTCGTTCCCCATCGGTAGGCGTAGGGCACAAGGTGCGATGAGGGTATTGGAACAGGTTCAGCTGTGAGGTGCAGGCAGGCTTTTTTAGTTCTGCCAGTTGTGTTTTTATTAGTTTTCTAAAGCCAGCTTCCAAAAATGATCTAATACTATTATTAGTTGCATCAGAGTTTCTGGTATTTGTAGCATCTTCCACAATTGTAAAATCTAGTGAAGTATTAGACACTTGCCTGTTCCTTTAGCTCTTAAACCTTCGCTATTAGGGCACCTGTTCTGTATTACTGAGTGCACAAGCAGTATTCTAACTTTTTATTACTGCTTTCATGGGTTTAGTCTATTATTTTCTAATTACCACATCTGTACCACCTGAAAGAGTTTCCGGGAGACTTTGTAGTTTTATAGAACTCATTTGTTGGGTAGGAATAATGTTCTATGAGTTGTAATTTGATGGCCATCTTCTAGGTTGTTTTAGAGTCAATATGAACATACATGAACAATTAGGAGGTTAAGAGGTGCTTCCCTGAATTTTGGTTCTCATTTGTTTTCTTTAAAATTCTGCTGTAATCAGTATAACTTAAGACGGATAACTTAAAATGTACAGCTTAGCTTTCTTAAATTTGCAGGAATGTGTTTCCGCATCTCTGTAGCCCCTTTAATCTGTAATTGCAAAAAGATGGATCTAAGCCCTGTTTCTTGTGAAAGAAAATTCGCCCAGTGAAGGAGCTGAGCATGAGCCCTGTAACAGGGGCAATCCCATGGCAGGGCTTGAATGGGAAAGGCAGGCTGGGAGTCTGCAAGCAAACCAGTTTGGCATGTGATAAACAGAGGGGTGAAGGGACCAGCCCACATGGCCGGGCAGAATAAGCCACGCTTAACACGACGCTACTGCTTTCTCTGCAGTGAACTGGAAAGTTTATTTGGATCCTTTCAGAGGCACATGATGAAGCTTGCTCCTGGAATGTTATTATACGACCCTGAAAAGATGGGAGTAAGACTCTGCAAGCGTGCATAAAAGAAGGGCAGTATTTTATACTTACAATATATAGCATAATAGAATTATTTAAAAGCAAGTGTCGTTTTTGTGAATTAATTTGGAGTTTGAATAAAGTACGTCTGTAGTATCAGGGTTTGATTGCTACTTTTTTGTGCAAATCACGAAAGAGCCGTAACTGTGATGTTGCCGTGAAGACTGGCATATGCTACATAGCTCATGTAATAAGGACTTAGAAGGACACAAGAAGAGGTGACGAATTTATTGCAGGGTTTATGGAATCTAACTTGCTTCACAACAGGAGAAAATGTATGATACATTATGTTGGATGTAAGTGTATTATGATACAATTGGAAAAGGAAATGTTGAAGCTGACTATCATGAGAATAAATTGCAGTAAGCTCTCAAATAATCTCCTCGGGGAAACTGTGGAACCTGAAACCATTAAAATGAGACTGCACAAACATGTAAGTGCCATTCTACCCTGGTGCGCAAAAGCTCTAATTGGTCCTTTCTGTCATTCATTTATATGGTTTATAGGGAGCTGTACAAATAAGAGGACTCATGTATAAAAAGCGTACAAATATTAACTATGAAATATGCTTCTGTGAGCCTTGAAGTAGGAAAAGGAGTATTCAATATTTAACAGCTAAACTGAAGTGGTTTTCTCTAAAATAAATCAAATAAATGTTCATAAAAAGCAAATATGTTGAACTTTATTTAAAAAAAAAAATTTCTTGCCTAGGAAAAGTCCTTGCTTTGATTTTTATGATTGTCCTTGACCTTGATGGCCATTTGGTAGAATCAGCTGATACCTATTCAAGCACAATTCAGGTACACCTTCACCCTTAAAACAACTTTTCTACAGTTGATTTCACATGTTCCATGGGGGGCGGGGTCTGGTTTGGGGTTTTTTTTTTCCTTTCTTATTTTTTCCCTCATGACTCCCATTGCAAATCTATTCAGTATTTAAACCAGGAAAGGTTTTAAAAATATTTGGGAAAAAAATACTCTGTGAAGAGAAAAATCAGGTAAGTTTGTGTTGAATTACTAGCAGTAGTACAGATTTTGCAATGAAAATGTGCTCACGTTTTTCTTCTGATTTGTGAGGAAATGCAGAATCCATCTGACTTTCTTGAATCAGGAAAGGAATGGCTGCAGTTACCGGCAGGTCTGTGGGAAGAACAGCAGTTTCTTGTTTTGATAGTGCTGCATTATCTTGGATGTGTCAGCCCGAAGAAATGAGAGGCCCTTGTGACAAAAAAAAAAAAAGGATGAGACCTCCCTCATTCAGGAATTATTAGGAAACATAATTCAGGGTTTTCAAGAAATAATTGTTCACTTAAAATTGTACTTTTCACCTCCAGATTCCCAGTGTTGTAATTCACACATGACCTTGGCTTCAGCAATTGCGAACAAACTCACCAGTTCCCATCTGACAATGGCCTCTCAGTACTGGAGTAGGAGAAGGCACACATGTTAGGTATCACAGAGTCTTTGCCAGGTGCTGAGCAGTCTACGCTTGTTCACAAACCCTGCCCCTGCACACCACTGGAAACACTCAGCATGATGAGGGTGAGTGAACTTAAAGAGCAGTGCGTGCTGATTCCATCCTTCCCCAGTTGATGAAAAGAAATTTTGGGCAGTTGGAGCCTTGCTCAACTCTTTCAAAGGCTGATCCAAGACTGTGGAACAAATTGCTCTGGGCTCTGAGAGCTGCCTCATACTTGATCACTTGATCAAGAGTATCCCAATTCATCTTGTGTATTTTATTTCTCCCTTATTGTTCTTAGACTGAAACCCAGAAGAAAGAGGCCGTAGTGGTTCTGGTAATATCTCACTGACCTTTAAATGTATTCGTTCTTAGAGGTGGTTCAGATCTAGGCTAAACTCCTCTCAGTTCTTACTTGAAAAACTACATCCTTGTAAATGGCCACACACACAAGGTGTATGAAGATGAAAATAGAGCACAGATAAAGGGGACTAGGTACAAATTAAAGTAGTAAATGTTTTCAGTGCTTTAGTATGCTTGTAGCCCTCTGTATCTGTGTTCGTTTCTTTGTCATCTTCATACACCTTCTTCCTCTCCTTTCTCTGAATGTCTTAGCTAAAAACACTTTATGTTTCTAGTCCCAACAGGAAAGAGCAGTCCTAAGGAAATGAAACAGTCTCTCCCTGACGTAAGATAATCTTGGAAGGTAGGAAATGAAATCCTTGAATTCTTTTCTGTGACTTTTCAGGTACATCTGTGGTTTGCAAGTAGAATATGCATGCTTATCAAATTCTACAGATGTACTTACGCTCAAAAGAAGCAATTTTTTTCTGCCCATATTTAAAGCCCATGCCCAGGTATAGAGCGGCTAAAGCTCCGTATGACTGTTATGGTAATTTCTGCAAGTTGGAATACTAACTACTGAGTCAACATTTTCCATCCTCCAGATCACATTATACAAAGTAGATAAGAACATCTTAAGCTTTCTGCAGACTCCACACATGTATCTTTGTGCAAATATTACAATATCTTATGAAAATACCTTTAGAATTCCAACACATTTGAACTTTCAGTTTGCACGTGTTCTCTTCCACCTGCTTCCTATGATTTCTTATTTCTAAGTTACTGTACGTATTTACAGAGGTTTTGTATTAGGCAACCTTTATTTAAAGAGCACTAAATTAACATTATTCAGAAGATGAGTAAAGCAGTATCCAAAAGATTTATTTTAGGAAGTTTTGTGCATTATTCATACAACAAAATAATGATGGAGATTGCCGATAAGGTGGATCGAATTCATATAAATGAATTCATCAGAAGCAGCCTTCGTGAAATTAATACCATAATCCAATCACATCCAATACCACTTTCCAATCACATGAAATGCTTCATTTCTGAAGTAGTAAAGTCTACTATTTAATATGATTTAAATATTTATTTACTGTAAGCTAGTAACACTGGTTAAATATGCAAAACATAACATACAAACATTTTATGCTTTTGGAAGTGCGAATAGGATAAGCTGCCAAAAGATCCCTGGGCAAGAATGTCCAGATTCAATCTGTTGCCTTGGGAGGCAGATTGTTGCCTCGGGAGGCAGATTATAGGGAGGCAAAATCACAGCCTGTAGTGAAGGAGAGACCATATGGGACTCACAGTGGTGCCAGTGGCTTTATGCCCAGCTCATGCCCCTGCTCATGCCAGCTCCCTGGCTGCTGCAGCCCTCAAATGAGACAGGGCAAGGCAGAAACAGGCAGCCATATCTTTCTTACCTGTATACCCCTCCCCACGCTGCTGGTGGTGTGTGGGTGTGTGTTGGGGGGGGCATGTTAGTGGGGAGAGCAGGGATACACTGACTGCTTTCCAAATACAGATGGACGCACAGGTCTTCCCCGGGGTCAGTAAAATCCAGGGATCATGTGAAAATACAAAATATGTCTGTGCAACAGTAAGTAGTTTATTCCGCTTGCATTTGGCTTCCACAAATAAGAACCACAAAGGGCTGCACCTGTGCATCTGCCAGTCAGGATAACCCTGAGGCAGGATAGGACGCAGGGACAGCAAACGGCGTAGCCAGTAGAACCAAGTAAGACGATAAAGGTCTGCCAAATACAGGTACGTTGCTTGAGGATGTGTCATCGACTGCATCATCCAGTGGAATAACCCATCTAAATCTAAGCATATTAAGTTCTCCAGTGAGTTTATTAATGTGGGCTAACACCATCTGTTTGTGGACGCAGGGCATTTTATCTCTCATTAACATGATACAGCAGTTAAATTTAGATAGGCTCTTGTATGAGCTGAGTATCGTTTAGCTGTTCTTCATGGTATGAATGATTTCTAGGCGCCGGAGTAGTTAATTAATATGACTGATTGTATCTAACTTTTCCACAGCTATTCTTAAATTCAAGATCATATAGCCAATAAAAAGACAATTCTTTGAATACAACATTTCGTGTTAGTAACATTTCAATGGAAGTATTTTACAGCAGTGAGCCATGATGACAAACAGTAAGGATGGCGACACTGAATGCATTAATTTAATGTGAAAGTTTAAAACCCTATCAAGTAGTAATGATTACTTGGAATGATTCAGTTATGAATTGTGTAGCCCTTTTCTATACCAATCTTGTACTCAGATTTTAGCAGGTTTTCATCGGCTCTTGCCAAAAGGTAATTGGGTTTTTTTTATGTCAGTTGTGTAAGGTGGAAAAAGATGGTACTAGATATCCAATTATTAGTTAGCAGGAACTCCCTGCTAACGATTCTTGCTTCATTCATAGTGTGCTATTGCTGGCTGGATCAGATTGTTTTCCCAAAGCTTTGACAAGGATGGTTAGATCTTAGAAAATCTACTCAGTGGCAGAGAAGAATAGTCATACTGATGGTCCACTGAACAGCCCCTCTTAAACAAAATGTCTTACATGAGGTTTAAGCTCATCTGTGTGACTTCACACAACTCCACCCACAACCACCAGTAATCACAGGTCAGCCAGCAGAGGATTTGCTAAGGGAGCAGGGAAGATTATTGCCCCTGCATGTTGCTAGCGATACAGAGCTACTCACATGCTGTACCCGGGAAGCAGCGGTAGTTGCATGCCTGCATGGTGGTTGTAGTTCCTCAGTGGAGCAGCCCTATCTGTATCCTTGAATTCATGTGCTGTAGTTCTCTGGCTCACATCACAGTGAGCCAGAGAGAAGGGAAACAGTATTCAGGGACATTTATTAAGAGGGCAAGGGGATCATCAGCCCAGAATTAGCTGATCCTCCCAACACGACGTTCAGGCTCCCATTCATGTCATAAGCATGCAATTACGTGGCTCTCCTGTTTGGATTGAGCATGTGTCTGCCCTGGCAGTCCTTTGCTTGCGACATGAGTGAGATTGCTACCAGAGTATCACATCCTCCCTTCATAAATGACACTAGCCTTTAAGTGAGGTTTCAGCCAGAACACAAAACAATATTCCACAGTCTGGAAAAAAAACAGCTGGTGAGAAATTTGGAGTCTGATGTACTCTGTAGGATTCATAATTACGTGCACTTAAGGAGATTTCTAGTGGTAGATGACTCTAACCCTGCAGAAAACAATATCATAACAAGATTCAATGACTGCAAGTAGAAGCTAAAAGCACCTAGATTCAAATTAAATTGGAGAAGAGGAGATTTGGGGAAGGGCTAGTGAAAAGAAAATCATTAAACATTCAAAGGCTTCCTTTCATCTCTCCCACTAGACGTTTTTTGTAAAGATTTGATGTCTTTCTTAATAGAAATAGAAATTAATGGAAAAGTTACTGTCTGGGATTTGAGGCAGAAGTTATAGAGATCAACATAGGTGGTCATGTGGTGTTCTGCCATTGCTCCAGAAGTGGTGGACTTTACCTCTTTGGCTAAGAAGTTAAACTAGTGAACTGCACAGGAGATCTACCAGCAGCCAGGAACTCGGGCAATGGTCGCAGTCAGCATCGGAGAGAAAAAGCAAAGTGTGACTGGTAGCCAAGTTGAAATATATTTCAGGGCTCAACTGCCCTGAAAATCTCAAGTTCCGTATCTGTAGCATCGGTGAGGTGGCTGTTGTCACATGAAGTGTTTGTGAAGTCAGGGAATGACAATGGCTTAAAAGGAGGTTTCTCAGAAGACAGGTTTTTCTTCAGATGAACTGCTGCTATGGTGTAAAGCATTTTTTTCCCCTCCTTTTTAACTGCTCGTTGGGATTCTTCAGAAAGCATGGGAAAACTTTATTCCCGTAACTTTGCCTCTTTTGTGCCATTGACTCTTCTGATGTCTGACATGATGAAGAGAATCTTCTATACTGCTTTTCCAAAAATTAACCATGCCAGAATCCACAGCGTGTGAGAAACACCCTCTTAGCTCGGCCCTCTCCCTTGTGATGAATGTCAAATTGCTAGTCAGTGGCTTATTCTCCGACTTGCAAGAAATATAGCTTGGTAGCCTCCCAGTTCAGCAGAAGCTTTGCAACTGCATCATATTTATAAAAATATAATATATAATAATAATTCATTTATATTCATGCACACAGATGCATACACCATACTTCCAGTTCTTGGTCTTGTGTCATTTACCATATAGGAACTAGTTACATGCAGGTAATTTATTGCCACAGACCACATACAAACACTGTAGTTTTATATCCCTCTGCAAAAGATACAGGTCAATTAACCCACAATGTCTTGTGTTCTTCTGTGAAGCCCCCAAACCTCTCTTACTCTGGCATGTTGCTCTTCTTCACTCGGAACTGCTGCTTAGTGCTCTTTCCTCATAGAAAAGAACCTGAAGAGGATCAACTTCATTGTATTTTGCAGTAAAGATGCATTGACAAATTGTACAATAGGCATTTGCTTTATTGGTATATTTTTTTAGCCAGTTGTTATATTCTGCCACATTTAAACATAAGTAATGGAGTGTGCAGCTTTTGGTTTCAAGCTTTTTTCTTTGGAGGCCAAATTTTTTTACACACGCAAATCTGTTGGTAGCATGGATACAATTTGATTTTTGTTGCACCAACTTCAGTAAGTTTAAAAATTCGTGGTATTTCGTGGTGTATCTCCTTTTTCCTGTGTGATTTCCAGGCAGAGTGCTTACATGTAGGTAGCCCAGACAGATAGCTAAATCTCAACACTTTTCACCCACTACCATTTAAGTTGAGGCAGGGTCATTCTGCAGCTTCTGCAGCAATCAATGAAGGAGCTGAATTCTACATCTGCGTGTGGAAACTCCTGAAAGGAGGAGATGCCAGAAAGTATAGCAGCAGTGCATATCTGTCCTTCTTTGATGGATTTCAAGTAACTAGCAATTCCGATTAGCTGGCAGCAGTCACTGAAGAGGCTGCAAACCTATTTACATTGACCTGGTAGTCATGTATCTGTGAGCATGGGGGAGGCTGCCTGGCCCTTGAGAGGGCCTTCAAGTTCAGGAAAGCACGATAAGCTTGTGCTATATTTTCATCACAGGCTCCTCAGACCAGTGTGAGTCAGTCCACCAGGTACCTGTCTGGTGGAAGAGGACACGTCGGAGAGTCTGATGGCTTTGCAGGTAGAGTGAGACCAAGGGCTTCTGCTGTGGAATAGAAACCAGCGTCATCTCAAATCCCTGGTGAAGAGAGCTGAGCATAAGACCTCCACCATTTGCTGCAATGAAAGGTGTTTGGCTACCATCTCTGCAACCACAAATACACCGTGGCAACAGCGGCTTCAACACCTCTCTGTTCTGTATTTTGGGTGTTTCTGAGCCCTTGGTGTCCATGATGCTTCCCTTTAAGGACATTGCTTTACTAGGCACACAGGTGTGCAATCTGTAGCACCGAGTCAAGGCTCAAAGTGGTAGGGCAAAGTGGGCTGCCCCCATCAGTTGCAGCATTTCATAGAAGGGACATCTGCAGTTCAAATTTCTAGCAGCTCTGTCTGTCCCTTTCTTCTGTATGTCTTGCTCACCCACGGTAGGCTAAATGGATCTGTCAGCCTCAACCTCAGAGCTCTTCATTTGTCTGTCAGTGCAAATTTCACTGTCGGTCAGCCCAGAGCCTAGTTCAGCCATTCCTCTCTTCTAGCAAAGTAATTATTAAAGGGATTTGCAACTTAGAGAAGAAAACAAACTGCCTTTCCCTATTAAGAGTGATAAACCAGTCTTACAGATTTCTCTGTAACTCTGACAAACAACAGAGAAGAATTCTTTCTGTGAATAAAGTCAGTATATTGGGTACATGAATCCCAACAGCAGCCCACATGAGTATGTGGTATTTCCAGATGCATTGCAACACTGGGTACTGATCCTTCATGATGGCAGTGTGCACTACTGTCACAACAATGATTTATCAACAGTGCCCTGGTACAGCAATTTTAAATACTGATCTTCATCTTACAAAATCTTACATCCTAAAGAGAAATCTCACTTCAGTGAACCATAGCAGCAGACTTTTAAGGCAAAAATTTTGCTGGTGCTGCCAGCTATTGGTCTGTTCCACCAACCAGTGGTAGCTGTTTTGAGCCAAAGCCAGGCAGTTCTTGCAAAAAAAGGCTCTTTGGGAAGACTTCATATAGACATGACTGCTCAGTTTTAGCTTCTTCCACCTCAAAAATCTATGCCATCAGCCATTCAGATAATTGCACAACCTGAGTTGTAGAGCAGCTCTGACCAGGCTTGTGCGTGTTTGGAAAGCCTCAGCACGATTGTGGCACGTGTGCACGGTGGCTGTACACAACACGCGGTAAGTCTGGTGCTTTCGGTGACTGCCTAGTCTGTTTGCAATGCCGGCTTGCTCTGCGTCGGCCTGGCAAGTGCAATGTTCCCAGCAGTTGTTCTTCATGCACCCAGTGAGCATGAGGTATCCCCAAATGCACATGAACCAGCTCCGCTGCACACAGATAATGTGTTGGACTTAATTGTGTCTGTATCTTTTTGTTCTGTACTAATTCTTACTGTTCTTTTCCCATCTTGGGACTTGATGGTGCTTAAGCACTTTTAAAGTGGACAGATTTGAACTCTTTGAATCTCTCACTGGGAGATACTTTTTCCTATCTTCAATCATTTTTGCAGCTCATCTCTGAAGTGTCTCCAGTATTTCAACATCCTTCTTACGTATGTTGCTGGTTGACTGATGAAAGAGCTGCTCAGATGGAAAGGAGTAGGGGAAGGAATCAGCAGGTGTTACCCAATAATTCAAAGAAATTAATGCCTTTTTTTTGGTTCAATCTACACTACAATGTCTTCCAATGGAATAGCAAAAGCAAGTGTCTGTGTGGAACATTATTCAGGGAAAACGTGGGGTTTTTTTTTGTTTACCTGTCAAAAATGAAGAAGACGGTAACACCTTATGGCACTAGTGGAGGAGGTAAAAAGAATTGCAGCAAGAATGAAGATGACCAGATAAAGAAGCTGCACAATATATGTATATACATATTTTTTCCTAAAGTGGCTTTCTGAGAGATGGTGTTCCTTTCTTCATGAGCCTGCTTTGCAGAAGACATCTTAGCGGCGTCTTACAGGCTGTGTGAAATTCTGCAGCTGAAGAAGAGCATGAGGCAGGAAGGCCACTGTCTGCTGTGGGAAGGCTGGAGCATGGGCTCAGCGGGCTTGTGCCTGTTGGCTGAGGCCGGTGGGCACTCGTGCAGCTTGGCCAAGGCACGCTGCCAGCTCGTAGCTAGGGGCACGGGCAGGAGCTGAGGGTTACCGGGAGGAGAAGTTGTAGGAAAAGGAGAACCAGATTGAAAACGTCATGCTTGTGAGTTCTTAGGAGACATGAGGAAAGAGCAAAATTGCTGCAGCCTGAGGATCTGGGAAGGTGGATTGAGATCTGCAAGAAGCCACTTCACATTTGTTGGTTCACCAGTCCATGAAACAACTTGTTCCTCCTCTTGCATTGGAGCAGGTTAATCCTTTTATGGCTTTTCTAAAGCTAGGAGCACCATCTAGTGGAAACCTACGCTGGTCCAGCAAGTAATTCAAACTCTTTCTAGCGATAACAGAGATTTTGTCTTTACACTAGAATGAATACATTTGCTTTTATCTCTATTTACAAACACAGGAGAATAGTTTAAGCCTAGCATCACAAATCAAATGAATTGCAGAAGTTTTTTTATTCTCTTGTCATTCCTATCTAGCTATCGATTTTCATGGCCATCATAAAAATACAGCATATCCCTTTACACAGTCCTTTATTTTTAAGTGCTGTGGATTCCCCACTGCTATAGTTAATATTTGGTGTTTTCACGTTCATATTACAGTCCTCAGTGTCCTAACCAGCTCCGTTAGACTCTATTTATGTGCCTGTAAATGTCTGAACTGGGACAGAGGGGTGCAGAAGAGTCTGGTACAAATGTAGAGTCTGTATTCAATGAAAAATCAGCCCAACAGAAGACAATAATAGGAATTGCAAGTAATCTATAGAAATAAATGTTTATTTAAATTCCTATGCTTTATCTGTAGTAGATTTTGACATTAAACTCTCAAAGCTACCTCCTAAGATACGTATTTTCTAACATTTTATGGGAATAATTTTGCACTGAGTTAGAAATAAATATAAATAAGTAAATGAACTGCTTCAGGCTAGAAAAGAGCTGTATCAATGTATGAGAAAGAATGAGATAAAGATCCCCTACTTTTTTACTATTTTCTCATAATGTGGTGAGTAGAGTGCTTTCAATGAAGGTGCCAAGTGTCATATTTAAAGTAACAAAGTTGAAGTGCCTTTATACACAATTTATAAACAAAGTTTAGGATTCATTGTTGCAAGATGTTGTGGAGACCAGAACAGGTTAAAAAATGGGACTGGGCATATTTTGGAGGATAGGCCTAATGTGGCTGTTGAACACAGCAATTTAGCTGCAGCCCTGGAAATCTCCCAGCTGCTGCTAACTGGAAGCTGGTAGAATTTATCAGTCTTAAGAGGAAAGGAGTGGCTGGACTGGTATAGATCATGGGCCAACTAATCCATTATCCTGTCTCAAACAGTGTCCAAAAGCAGATGGCTTAGGAACAATAAAAGCAAATCTATAAAATACTTCCCTTTTAAAACTTCCCGGCTGAGGGTATTTCTTGAGTCTACTGTGGTCTCTTTTACAACACTCAGGATCTTTTAAGTGCTCCTGCAGCCTCCATTTGAGCCCCACCAGACTTCTTGCAGCCACAGTCTCTTGGGCAAGGAGTTTCTCAGCTCTCTTACCTGCTGTGTGGTGCGCCACTTCCTTTTGTTTGTTTTGAATGTAGCTGCTACTAAATTAATTTGATGCCTTTTGCGGCTTGTGCTGGACGAGACAGGGAGCAGTCAGTCTCTTCTCCATTCAGGATATTGCAAAATCGCTGACTGTGAGCCCTTGCTGTCCCCATATGCTACTGGAGCACTGCTCCCAAGCTCTAACTCTCCCTGGTGCACTGGAGCACGATGAAATTTCAGCTGATTCAGGGGGTGTTTCCATTGTGACATAGGGCAGACTGCTCGGGGCCGCTGTGGTCCTTTTCTCTCCCCCACCTCTTCCCTGACCCTGCTCCTGGCCACAGGCTCCTGCCTCCTTGTATCCTCGTACCAGCACCAATGCAATTCAAGAGCTGTGCCTGTAATAGCATTGGGCTGCTTTGAGCTGCACTACCTGCATTTCCAGTTCTGGAAATGTGGTGCAGGGATCCCTGGGCTGGATTTTCCCAGAATGGGCTGAGATGAAACCAAATGGGCTTGGGAAAAAAAAAGCACAGGTTGCCCAGGACCGTGGCTCAGCTCATAAACTCTCGAAGACCTGAGATGGCTCTGCAGGTGCTTCACCTTCCTACCGCAGAGCCTGCCGAGTGTGGGGTCCTGGGGAGAGGGCTGGGGGTGTGCAGGCTGCCGGAACGGCAGTGTATCCCAAGGGTTCAGGGCGCCTTCCTGGAGCCAAATAAAATAAATCTGCCTTTGGAGCTGGACTCAGCCATCCCAGACTTAAACAAACATGATGGTACTACATGTCTCTATTTTGCCGTCTCTTTATAAATTTGGTAACTAGTACTATTACCTAAGTTAAGTTTTCACTAACACAGAAACGCTTCTAGACCAAGCATTTTGCTTGAGACAGATTGGCAACTTCAGCACTAATATTTTTGTAATCCCTTTTTTCCTTTTTTTTTTTTTTCCTCCTTTGCTTCTCTTTGTTGCTCTTCCAGACTCTTTCTTTCTGTAACTTTGTCATACTTGCAATTTGTTTCCTTCCAGCCTTATGGATTCACCTTGCTGTTACATACTCAGCAGAAAAGAGTATGTTAAGGATGGGAAAGTCTATCTTTTGGTGAATTTGGTGTATCCAGGTCACTGATGTTGTTGCAGCTGAGTTGGCTGTCTTGGGAATGGAGTAGTGCCATTTGAAACAGCAGCTGCTCCTGTCTGAGCCTCCAACCTTGTAAGTATGAATTGTGCCTGTGGCAGCAAAATTAATGGCTAACATAAAAGGAGAAATAGAAAGCAGGTGGCCTCTTGAAAAAGCAGCCAGAGCTCCAGGACCACATTTGTACTACAGAGCACATCATCAGCCATGCATTTTCTTTACCCAAAGTATTTTCTGTAACCCTTTTCTGTAACCTTACTCCTTATTTGACCCACAGTCCTCCCAGAGGCCCATCCATCAGCCTGGAAAACTTGCTATTAAAGTATAATTAAAATGAATGCATTCAGACCTCAGTAAAAAAGACTGCAAAACCCTGCAATGTTGCACATGTCTATTCATTTATATTTACTGTTCAGATGCTTTTATTTGTAAAAGCAATCGAGTCATTGTCGTGAACACCCCTATCCTCAGAAGAATGTCATGCCATCATGCAAGGCAGCACACAGTTGAAGGCTGCATCTTCCTTTCTAATTACAGTGAGTGATGTCTCTTTGTTGATTCAACTCTATGTTTCACTGAACTTGATCAAATACATTTAAAATTCCTTTTTCAGAGATGAGCTTGAGGCACAGAGATCAGGCAGGGCTATGAATCTGGCTTTGTAACATTTCAATTTTTTTTCAGATCTGCAGTCTGATCCACTACACCGGAGGATCATTCCCTAACAGTGGCACAAAATGTGAACCTTACCTTACTTTTTTAAAGACCTATTTAAAAAGGCTGCTTTTTAAGATAGGCGAGGTGAGCTACCTAGCAGTTCTTATGTGAGTAAAAGCTGGCAGACTGGACGATCCATCTGAATGGGTAATTAATTCACATAAGTCTACATTATGAGATACACACCAATACTACAGAACAAATTATTTGTAACATTTTGTAAGTACTAAAATTAATGTTGTATGAATTTGTCATTTCAACAAAAAAGTTATGGATTGTTTGTATTATAATTTCATCTTGTTAATGTAAAAGTAGGAATTTTTCTTCCCCCGGCCTCTTGGGAAGCAAAAAACCAGTGTATCTAATTATCCGAACATAAAAGAATAGCAAGTGGTGAAATTATAAATCTGTTGGAACAACTCCATGTTTTCTGATTAAACTCTATTTCTGGTGGCTCTCAGCAATCATGTTCCTCCTGTGTTCATAGTAATTGCTTGTGTCAAAGCTGAGGCCTTGTGTAAACTGTACCAAATGAGTTACAATTTTAATTTAGAAGGAGATAACTGTATTTGCCCCTGCAGGCAGATTGCATCGGGTCAGAAGTATAAAAATGAATAAGAAAGAGAGTAGGGAGGAGGCTGGAGGGCCTCCGGGTTAATAATAAGTAGAAAATCTAATAAGGCTTACATTACAACAGTTGAATTTTAGGGGAGGGGGAGAAAAAATGTAATTTGCAAACACGAAGCCAAACTCTGTTACTTGCATCTGACCCATGTGTATGAGTTACTATATGCACGTGGGTATGTCTGGATTTGGTACAGAACTATCTCTGTATTTTATAGTTGAAGGCTACAGCGCACTTTACCCCTAGTACTACACTGATGAAAAAATTTGAAAAAAAGTTTTCAAAAACTTGGAAGCTCTCAAAACCTGATGTATTTTCACTTTTTAAAAATACCTACTCAATCCCTATAATTGCGTTATATTTCAGATTGTTCCTGGTTTAAGCAGTACACTAGCTAATTGTCTTAATGTTACATTGCATTTTGAAAAGGTTAGTGTCCTCATGAAGAATAAAATACTTTTTTCTGAATCTAAAATCTTATTTTTTATTTGAAATTTTAATCAAGACTATTAGAAATATGTATGAATACGGCTATGAGGCTACAATAATTTTGTGTATATTTGAAAGCAATCACTTTAGCGATGACTAGATGCTATCAACAATTTTGCTTAGTACTCTGGGCTGTGGAAATTGTTTCTGCCTGACCTTCTGTACAGAAGACCAGTAAAACCCAAGGGTTGTTTGAAAAGAATGAGCTGGAACTACTGCTTATAATTAAGACTTAATTTAGTTTGTCCACAGCCTTGCAAAATTTCCCCTTTAAGAAGCCTGCTTCAAGCTGATTCTGTGTTTGTGCATGTTTGATTTTCACCTGAAATAGTCTGGTCATTTCCCAGAGTGAGATTACAAGAAGAAGCCTGTTTTGTACCTGTTAACATTTTCTTTATAATTGCTTCATTAAGAAGCTGTAGTTCCTTCGTGTTTTAGTGCAGGATAGTTAATTTGAAGACCATGAGAGACGGATAATCTTCTACTTCCTCTATTACCATGTTTCAGAGGTAAATTACCCTCCCCATTAAAATATTCTGCCTGTTTAATAATGTGAATATGTCAGACTTTAGCTTTCAGCCTTTAGTTCTTGTTGCATTTTTCACTGCCGGTTTGAAAAGCTACTTAATACCTGTATTAGTATTTTTCCCTCATGGAGATAATTATACTGTGTAATAATTTCTCCTCTCAGTCTTCCCTTTGATAGGGTAAAGAGACTGCAGTCTTAAAGTCTCCCTCTCCCTCTTAGAGGCTTTTTTTTGCAGTTTTTGAATATTTTTTTGAACCTTTGAACCATCTCCAAATTATGCACTGCAAATGACAGTGCAATGCTTTCAGTGCATTTCTTTATTTAAAAGGAAAGGTGGTCCTTGTGATTTTTTACTATCCATTTATTCTGAAGTGTTTTCTGCTCTCACTTCAGTTTGAGATCTGTTCCCCCCAAATGATGGATCTCCCTGGTCTCTGTCAGCACCAACACGAACAACTTGCCTTTTCTGCGAGGTCCAGTACTTCTACACACGCTGTAGCATCTCATCCGTGTTGGACCCACTGCTCTCTGACAGTCTTGATGCATTCAGCGCTCTCAACTGAGCCATTCAGTCAAGACATATAATGTTTTATTAAGAACTTCAGGACAGAGCTGATGTGTTTGGGTTTTGGTTTTTGGTGGTTTGTTTTTTTTTTCCCCCATTGAATTGTATTAATTTTTCATTGTTTTGATAGTGTAACCCAAATCATCTTCTGCACATGTATGAACACAGTATGTATGAACCAGAATCTGCAAAGACAGGAGATGGAGTAAGAATACAGGAAACACAGAAACATCAGTCTTCTTTCCATAAATGACCTTCATGCATCCTCTTTTTTGGGTAGGGTGAAGGCTGGGGACTCAAGGGGAGTACACAAAATCACTAGGAGATTTCCTTTTGTCAAAAATCAGTTCTGCATTACAGTGAAATCAAGGCTTCCAAGTGCCGAATGTGAAACTTTAAAAATTTGTTATATCAGTAATTATTCCAACTATGTTACAACAATTCCAGAAAACTAGTATATATAATCTAAACGATAGTCTTCTTGAAAGCTTTCTTTGACTTTACATCTATCAGCTATGATTACAGACTTCCAAAAGCCTAATGAATGTTGATAACAGCACATTTTCCACCAGCATATTTGGATAAATATATTGCAACACATTTACTTACCATGTCTATTTGTTTTTGGTTTTGTGTGTCGCTTCTGAGCCGGATGACCTAACAATCCATCAATAATACTAAAGTCTATAACTTAATAGTTTGAAACTGATTGTGGTACTGATTTAACATTTGAAGAAGGATGAGAAGACAGTAAACAATGTGAGCAGAAATCAGCTCCTTTACAGAGAGAAGCTTTAATGTGGTTTTGTGTCAAAATGAACCACAGATGTAAATGTGCTCATGCATTTTAGAAAAAGGAAAGTATTATTCAAACTAAGGGGAGTAAAATCAATTATAGGTTATATGTTCCTTAGCAAACAGTTCTATCAATTCCATTTCAATCTCCTATAAAAAAATTTCCTAGGATAACTTCTGAATGGATGAAGGCAGATGGAAATACTTTCATCTTTTGGCAAACGAAACTGGTTCACGGTAGTCACCTGCAGTGTTTTGTAAACTGGTGGTTTTTTGCAAAGCAGTATTGGTTCCATAGAAAAACTCCCACGCCCCAATTTCTAGAGAGAAAATCCTTTCCTGTCCTGTATTACTCAAAAGCAAAAATGCCTTTAACATGAGAGCCGACATGAATTTATATAATCAGTTTACCGTGAAGTATGCAAAACCAGAATAACATGACAAATTACAGCTTAGCTGATCCTCTTGGAGTTTCAAAATGACATAATTAAATGTTTATCCTGTTCCATGTGGTCTGTTAGCAAACATATTTCCATTGGATATGGACCTTGTGTTTTCTCAGAAATAAATAGTTGTCTAGCATTGGGAGATGTTTAATAACGAATGTAAATAAGTGACTAGAAGAAGCCTTCTTTCTGTGGATTGTAGCTTTCACTTATACGTTGTAAAAAAATGATATGGAATAATCACATGCACAAAAACTTCTTGTATGCAGGCAGTTACTGCTTATTTTGATATTAGCAGTTTTGAAAATGAGCATGTCCATGAGATGTGAATTCTGATAAAGGACAATGGCCTAAATTTTGTTCTCTACTATTGTCTAACATGAGTGACTATATTAAAGCAATTGAAGCTAATGCAGATTTACATCAGCATTAAAAGAAAGTGGAATCTTTCTCAAAGTAATGTAATGAGTTCCTTCATCCTGCTTAATCCTGTTTCACTGCAGCAGTGTACTACAGCTCGCATGCTGTTAATTACTGTTAGTGAAGCATACTTGACTTCAATTGCTCCTCAGAGCCCCACTCCCCAATTCCAAATGACTTTGTGTGAAGTGGAGATCTTTTCTGATTAACAACAACAAACAAAAATTTATACCGTATCTACTTTCATTACTGCCTTAGACTACTAGTTGTTTCTTTTAAATTTGAACTTCTATTTGTTTACAGGTTTCTTTTTGTGGAAAACTACTGCAGAACTTCATTCTTTGCATAAGTAAAAGTCAACTTCAACTTTTTTTCCAAAATATCTTACAAAATTAGGGTAAAAAACCTGTAACTCAACCTTAAAAATATTGCAAGTTCTTTCTTTTTAACTTTTAGAAATAATATATATTAATTAGTACAACTTTGTATAGTATAATTACATATATTTCTAACATTTTAAATCATTGTGATATATCCACAGTATAATATAATATTACAAGCCGAGGATTTGAAAAGCTTATTATTCTTTCAAAGAGAAGATCTTAGTTCACTTGAGTTTTGCTGTTTTGCCATCCTGTTATTACTGATAGTTCTGCCCTGTTTATGAGACCTCTTGATTTCTAACTATAAACCAGTAACAATCTCTGTCTTCCTCATCCAAACATCCTTCTTTGAGATTTGAGTCCACTGACAAGGAAAAATGTTACTGATTTTAGACCTCTGAGAAATACCAGGCCTTGAGGCTGAGATGGGAGTGATAATAAAGAAGAAAAAAAGGCAGCAGTGGTTCACATCCGCGGCAGCAGCCTTTTTCATTCAGCCTGTCCCTTCTGCGTGTACCCAGGGCCGCTCTCGAAGCTGCCACCCTTTCCCCTCTTGCCTACACCGTTCCTCCAGGCTGACCGCGACAGCGATCGCTGCAGCAAGAAGCCAGTGCCCCTCCCTGTCTTCTGCCTGGGAGAGCTCAAACCAGGCAGACATGCTGTCACTGCTAAAGGATACGTACAAACCCAGAGCCAGCAAAAACATTCACAGTTTATACATAACCCTTTTCTCCTTGCCCACGTTCCACCATCTGACTGAATGATGGTCCCCGGTGTGTAAACGACCATTCCTTTTCGCTGCTGATTGATCTTTGGGCTCCCTGCACAGCCATAATCCTCCTGTATTTTCCTTCAGAACTGGCATGGAAATATTGAGGAATATTATCCTGACAGCTGATCCCTGAGAGACTTTATTAGGAAAACCCTTGTTATCGATGAGTCCTTATTAATAGTTATATTTGGGCAACCATCGTTTAGCCATTTTACAACCAGTCTAATATGAATAATGATTTCTGTAGTGATTTTTTCTTAAAATGCTGTGCATTACTAAGAAATCTTCAGGGGCAAAACTTTTTTTTATAGCTATGCTTAACACTAGTACTAATAAAAATATAATGAAATTCAATGCAGATTGAAATTGGACACAATCATTGTGTTGTGATGACAGTCTAAGGGAATTCCTCAATGTCCTTTTTGTCATGAAGTCATCAGTCCCTGAAATCAGATTTGTTGACCCTAGAGGGAGTCACCAAGATATAAAATTTGTTACCATGGGATTCTATCTTTTTATAAGAAAGTCCCCACTCAAAATTGCTGTATATACAATACAAATATAATTTCATCATGCATGCCAAAGCTTAAAGTGAAGGCTAATCCATTTTTGTGACAAATCTTCACAATGGTGTCAAGTCCTGATGCAAAGTGGACTCATGCCACTCATTCGGATTTACCCCCAAGATCAAAATGAACTAACAACCAGAGTCAATCACAGTGTTTGTAACAGTGATGAGGTTGGCAAAAAAAGGTGGTCTTCAAATACAGATTCCAAAGAGCCTAAAATTGAAGAAACTGCATTGTTTTTCATGTTTTGACATATGACTATGTTTTTCGTAGTGTATATCCCCAACATTGTCATGTGATGGAAAATGAAAGCAAGCTTTCATGTACGCAAGAGCCTCTGTGCCCAAAAACCTAACATTTTTTTCCAAACGTGAGTTGGTCTAATAAAGGATGATGATTACAGATCTTGCCATGCTTATGTCCTTAGACCATCAGAGCTACCATAACACCAAAATACTGTGTGTGCTGTCTGTAAAAAAAGGTTGTATAGCTAGCCTTTGTCTTTCAGTAACTGGCAATCATCAACAAATGTACCCCTCTTTTTCACAAAACCTTAACACCAGTTTTCTCAATTCTCAAGACTTTTTTATCATGTTTCTCTCTGAGAATCAGTAAGCCCTACAATGGAGCCCTCTTGCTCTTTGCTCTTAATTTTCATTAAATAAATTATGAAAGTCTTCAAGGTTTAATGCAACAGATGATGAGGCCATTAATGTAGATTGAAACATACAATAAAACACTGTCTTTGGAATAAACAGCCTCCTGATGGATAATACAATGACGCTTTCTCCAGAAGTTTTCAGTAAAGCAGCAAAATCATTGTGCATATCAGTTATGGCACATACCTTCTCTCTGCAAGGACTAATTAATCTGCATCAATGTAATCTAATATTTTCACTAATTGTCACAGGTTCAGCATATTTCTTTCAGTACCATGATGGGATTCCTTCGACTGGTAGGGGATGACACAAATATTGCTGAGGGTTCATCTGGAGAGGGAGTTGACTCAACTTACAGCAACCTCATAAAACTATCCTGCCGAAACCAGGACAAGTTTGCAGTGTTTTTCTGGTGTAGGCATTGCTCCCTTCTTAGTGGTGTCAGTGTAGAAAGCCCTTGTCCATCCCTCTTGCGTGGCTGGAAGTACTGCTGTTATTCCAAAATAAGGCCCAGGGGAGTATGGTCTCGTGCACTACCCAGCTACAACTGTAATGTTCTGATAGTTTTCATTATATGCTTCATTCTCCCTGGGAAGTTTTTGGCACCCTTCTGGCCTTCTAGAACATATCTAGGTTTCTTTTTTGGGCTTATATTCCCTCAGACTGCTGGAGTAGGTTGACAAAATATTTATTTTGCTCACAGATCAGTCAGCCAACTCTGTGGCTTCCTTCACTGAGGTAGGTTAGACAACTAGTCTGCAAGCTGATATCAAGGGGAGTATTCCTGAACCTTTCTAGATACCTTAGCAAGGACTGAGAAAAATACCCTTGTTTTAGGCTCTGGCTAGCTCAAGTTCAGTAAAATTTTGTTCTTAGACATAAGGTTGAATGAAGAAAATCATCCTGAGAAACTGTCTGTAACAGAAACAGGAAGGAAACTCTTGACCCAGATAGCTAACTGCAATAGCACCACTCACTTATTACCCTCTAGGAATAGGTCTTTTTTACATAAGGGGCATGAAGAGACAGGAATAGTCTAAATCCTGAGCTGGGGTAGAGTGCCTGATATAAAATATGGTAATACAATAGAGATAAACATAGAAGGTAGGCTTTTTTAGTAAGGTTTGATATTTATGAATTCCTGGTTGGAATTGTTAATTTGAATGTGTGAGTAGAGGAGGATAATTAAGATGTATGGCAGTAGCTGAGCACTGACGTTTCATTATAAGATCATCAAGGATTATGTTTAGTTACGTATCTCTGCTTCTATTGCCCTTGGTTTGCCTCAGGAAATGGAACCTTATGAACAATTTTAATGAACAAACAAACAAAAAATCCAATCTAGGTCAAATGACATTTGTTTTGGGTTTAGTTTTTCTCAGGTTAAATTCTTTAGTCAGGCAGTGGTGTTTATTGCAACAGAGAATTGATTGGGTCATGTAGGGCACAGAGTACAAATAGCAGTGTCATTCACCAATAGGTACCACAATTTCCTCCAACATGTACTGAACTCCTACTGGTCCTTCCAGCACCGGTGGAAGAGAAACAGGAGAGAGTATCAGTAAAACACGCTTCGTTTTCATTTCTATATCTTAAATAAGCCTTGAGGCTAAGGCTCGAATGAGTGACAGCCTGGCTTATGTTGTTTTAGTCTACAAAAGTGTTTTATCAAATCGGTAGTGCTGTGTGTCAGTCCTATGTGACCTCTGTATGGAAAATGTTTACACGATATTATTAACTGTTTTGCTCCAGGGTTTCCTCATGAATGTGCGATATTCTCTGCATTAACAACATGAATAGCTGTTACGTGTCTGCAACCAAGCTTCCCAGATCTCCAACCAACTTTCCAGAAACAATTGTTTGAAAATGCACTCCTACATATGCCCAAAGTCTTATCAAGCACCTTTATTCAGATGTTTTGGGAGAAAGTTATTATAAAATTTCAACTTGGGATTTCTGTGTTGCTTGATGGACTTTCAGACACTGAATAAATCATCAGTTCCCAGTTCAGTCTCCCCTTCTTAACAGTATATAAAATAAAAAGCAAAGACAGATGATTATCCAACATAGTGATATAACTATGATATTCCCTAGTGTATTATTGTTACAAATATGGCTTTTTCACAAAAGACACAGCATTTACCCAAATGAATTCTGTATGGTGTGCACTTTTTCTAAGAAAATGATTTTTCCATCAAGTCACTTTCCAAATCTTTTTCAGGCGCACACATTCCCCTTCTCCTTTTACAACACCGCATACACCACCTTTTTGCTCTGTTTTTCTCTCTTTCTTTCCTTTCTGTCGTATGAGACTTGTTTTACTTTGGCAAGGTTATTTCTCCAGACCCAGAAATAACAGTTTTGTGAGTGACCTGTGACCTACTCTTCCCCACCCCGGGAAGGACATGTATTTGAAAGCTACACCTGATCCTTCATACCCTTAAAGAGAAAACAAGGTGTTTCAGGCAGAGTCTTACTCTTGAGCTGCTTCATGTTTTCAAATAAAACAGACTTTGCAGCCTTGTGGCTGAGTAATGGAGACAAAATCTGTTCATGTAGACTGGGGTGGTTTTACCATTGTCACCTGTTTTACTCATTATCTTTTGTGATCCTGACCCACAACTCAGTTATATCAGTGAAGCTGTGTTCCCACTAATCGTGCTTTGTGGGAGGCAACACACTGTTGTTCCCCAAACAACAACTCCTTATACTGGCATGTTTTGCTCCTTGATTTGCTCCAGGGCCCTGGTTCCTCGATGGCTCATGCTGCACACATGCTAGAATAGTAGCATCCTCATCTGTAGCGAACCACGTAGGTCCATCTGGTGGCAAACCCAGGCATGCTTGAAAGAATAGTTCACTGAACTATTTCTGCACACTACAGAAGACAGAGACACAGATGTAGAAAATTTTTAAGAATGGTCCTCCAGCACCATCTCATTTAATCACTCGCATCTCACTTTGACAGACTCCCATACAACCTCATAAACATGCCCCAACATATTTCTGACATACTTTCCACCACCTGGTATAAGGATGCAACCATGATAGCATGTCAATAACTTCTTATGATTTCAGGTACCTGGCTCATTTTCAGTTTTTGCCTTTATGTTAAACCCATGAAATAACACCTGGGGTCATAGGGTCATCTAAAGAAATCAGGACTATCACAATCATCTGCTTAAGTGGCCAGGTCAAGTACAGGAAGGAGTAGGTCATGCTTCACAATCTTACAGGTTTGGGGCCAGTGCTCTGTACTAAGCTTTGGAAGAGCCTGACCTATATTTTGATCCTCTTGGCCCCTGAAGGAGGAGGCAAGGATGGAGAGGAAAAGCTGTCTTCTGAGGATGCCTTATCAACCTGCCTTTCCTGCCATCGTGTCTGGAGGGATTAGAGGGACACTTGGAGCGAGGCAATGCCTCTGGTGCATGTTCTCCTTTGTCAACACTTTGTTCACGCTTACAGAAGACCCTTTCTCCCCATTCATCCCCACTCATCCCCACCAGGGAATGAAGAAGGATTTGATGTAGCCTCCTGCACCCTGACAACCATGAATCATTGGAAGGACATTTCCACATAGCAGCTAGCTACATCATCGCTCAGGTTTTTGCTAATCAAAAAGCTTATTAAAAAGCCACTCCCTTCCCAGACAGACCTAGCTGGGCAGCCAGGTGCCACCGCACACAAACACACATGCCTCCTCACTTCAGCCTCCCAACACAGATCAAATGCCCGAGCACTACTTTCATTCTTGTAGTTGTAAGACTGCAAACTCATGCGGGAAGAGTACAGATATATGCTGAGAACTTCTGCACTGCTCAAGTCATGAACTTCAGCGATTTCTTTTTGTCTTGCCAAATTCTGCTCAGACTTGGCAGAGATATGAAGTGGTGTAAAAAGAATTTTTCCTAGCTTGTTTTCCCCAGGGAAATGGAGGATGTCAGGCTAAATCAATAAATTCACATGCCAAAATGATTAAAGGAATAGTTCTGGCTTGCTGTGCACAAGTTGGGAAATGCCCAATTTACAGTTGCTGTTTAGCTTTCATTTCAGCTCTCTTGCACTTCTGACCTGTACAGTATATGACATGGGAGTCATTCAGGAGAAGCTGCACATACTCACATATAGTAAATCTGGTTTATTTGTCTCTGGGATAATTCACCACTATTGCCCTATTCTTTGGTACAGAGAGTCTCTGCCACAACCCTTCTGATTTGTACATAAGAGACTTTGGATTATTTTTTACTTGTTAAAGCAGAACTTGTCATTACAAATGTGCATACATACTAAATAACAATGGAATTTCCTCCCAATGAATTCTTGGTTGTTAAAAGACCAATATGTCAGCTTAAACACTGGCTTACAGGCTGCAGACATATTGTGGATTTAAAGCCCCCATGTCAGTGGCCATGTTAAGTCAGATGGCAAGCAGTCAGCGGGGCTGATACGAGCTAAAGACTTAACCTTTTAACAGCAATAATGATGAGTGGAAAGGTTTATCTAAGTCTTGCACCAAGCAAGAAATTGGAAGCTGAACGTAGATACCTACAGATAAGCAATCTGATATATGAAAGAATCTAGCATGCCGAACATGTCCTTTAGTGGTCTGCTGAGAAGTCAGGAAAGCATCTTGGGACAATGCTTGGTGCAAAACCAAGCAATGTTTTGAGCTGATTGGAAAAAAATGCACACAGCACTGAGCAGTCAGGTGGAGATGTGCTTATTCAGGAGTTTGGCAAAGCCTGTGCAGGCTGGCCGTCTCTACCAGCAAGGCTCCTTGGCGTCCTCCTGGCACCTTGGGCTTTCACTGCTGCAGATGAATCTTTGCTGAAGCAAGACCCTGGTGAGCTCAAAGCACTGCTGGAGAAGGAGGTTCAAGGTTGGAAATGTTGCTTTCAGTCCTCCATGAATACAACCTTGGGAACATTTACGGTGCAGAGAAGACAGATCTTGTTTATAAAATGCCAGCTAATAGTAAGCTGTCACTGAGAGATGAGGAATACATTGCTGCTCATAGCTTTGGTTGTTTGGCTCTTGTGGTTGCAGTTTGGGGCAGCCTGTGTTTCCTATGTATGTTCTGTTAAACAGGGAGGGGAGACTGCTGCTGCCCCAATGGCAGTGAGCCTGAGCAGGAGGAGAGAGAGGCAGGGTGAAGCAGGCAGCAGCCATGAGGGAGGGACCTGCCCTACAAGGCTTCAAGGAGCAAGAGACCTGTTTAAATACTTGCATTTCAGAATTTACGTCATTCAGTTAATAAGCATTCTCTACCTGACAAGTTACTTTGCACCAATGTTTTATGCCGAGTTCTAATAAATCCTGCTTTAAAAGCTGGAGGCAGAGTCTATCTTCTGGTTTGCTCACTTCAGAGATATGTGGAGCAGTTCCACCTCAAGGCTCTGGTTGATTTGGTCCCACCATCGGTACTGAGCACGGCAAACAACTGCAGACTGCACCGGGTGAAACTGCGAAGCAAGACTGCCTATCTGGGTAGAACTGATGAATGAAGACAATTTGGGATCTGTAGAGGAAAGGATTTGCACTTGGAAAAAGGAAAAGCTAAGTGCTTGCCCATCTCTTACACTGAAAATAAAAAGACCCAGACTGGTAGTGCTGTCTGCAGGATGTTTATCTGAGGTTCAGATGCTCAGATGCCTTCTCAGGAAGTAGAAGTGTCACAGGGGTTAAGATGCAACTTCTATGGCAAATGTTAGTGCTTGAATTTGTTTTCTTATGACCTCACACTCCAGCCAGTAGGCAGGGACAGCTACTGTTTGCTGAGAAGGAAGAACTTGTCAGCCAGCGATGATGAAGAATGTTTTAAGTGAGATGTTCCAGCTTTGGCAGGCGAACTAACTCAAAAGCAATCTTGGAGTTTGGTGCAAGCATAACTGCCAACACTTCGCATCTTGCATCCAAGAGGATGAAATATCACTGTGAACCTATCACACACACATTTTGTGTGCAGCTTTGAGAATTAAGTATCAATTCTTAAACCAGGTTTTTATATCAACAAGCATTTTTGTGCTTATTCAAATAGTGCTTCTGATGGGAATATGTTTGCAGCAGTCCAACAAAACAGAAGGATGGCAGTTGTGATTGATAGCCAAAGAAACCAATGCTTGCAAACACTGGATACTTTTCAGCTTTTCTTGGCCCAGCAGGGCACAGCCAATCAAATCTTTCATTTTGTGCTATTACCTTGTATTTTGGTGATGAGCACATGTAAGAATGCAGATTTTTTGTCATAATATATTGTGCATTAAACATTTATTCTGTAAAATTTGCACTTGTTAATGACAGTTTTGGAATCATTAGAACTAAAAAAGAACTTTGGATTTCAAAAAGCATTACCTCCAGAACGTTGAGAATTGATAACTTCTGAAAATTAGTTACTCATGGATAGAAAGCCAACTTTCCCAATCCTTTTCAAGTGATACAACTCTAACTGTAATTAAAGATCGTGCCATGATGCATACACTGACATAGATTCTCCTTGGAAATGTTTGGTGTTCAGTCACCATTGCCTGATAATGTCAAAATTATCATGGTGACAAAAATATGACTAGTGGGTATGGTGATGTTTAATAGTTTGTATCTTAATAGAGGTAAAGGAAAGGTTATGAGGCAAGGGAAAGGTGCTCCTTTGGCCTAATGGCTCTCACCTGAACATAAAAGGTCTGCTGCAGATGAAACAAACAATTTCTAGTGCAAAATAGAAAAATATTCCTCTTAAGTATGTTAAGAAGTGCTGTGTCTAAGGTTTGCAGTTTTATTTATTTGTATTGAAATGCAGGCTGCATTTGGGAACCTAACGCTATGTTTTATGATACAACTTACATTTACACCATTTTTCCCACAGGACCACTGCCTCATCCACTGCACAAAAGCGATAGCTCTAGCTGACTAAAGCTGCTTTTTAAATGTGTTTTTATTTTTATTAGTCAACAGATGGGCCCCGATTTTCCTTTTTGAATGCTGCCCAGTGCTTACACCAAACAAGGACGCTAACCTGGCTTGCCGAGGAAATGAGTGTGTGTGCTCATTTCTCTGTTCTAGGGACCAAGTCTTACTCCATGCAGCGACATTCAGTGATGTAAGTGGTCATCGTCTCTGGATATTGACAGTTAAATATCTTCAGCAGAACACCTCCAGCAGTTTTATTTCAGGGGCATGGCTACACAGTAGAAAAAAATTGTGTCAAAGCATGGAGATGGCCCAATTCTCCTCTGCTCCTTGTCACAGATCTGAGAAAAAAGCTGACCTTCAGCCTGTAGGTCATAGCAACTGCAAGTAGCCCTGAATGGATGTAATGCAATGACTAATTTTAAAATGTTTATTTTGAAAGTATTCATGGCTGCAATTTATTGGTTTTTAAACATCTGTTCACTATTTTTCCTCTAATGAATTTTTAGAGACAAGGAAAATCACCTAAAAAATCTATTCTTTCCCCTGTACCAGGGTGGCACCCAACAACAGTCCTTGCAGGCAGCTGCCCAAAGTAGAAAAAAGGGTGTGCAAACGTGTTTGCAGCTTGATTTATTTAACCATAATCACCAGCTCAGGACTGGTGGTGACTAAATAGCATGTTGGATAATGCTTTCTTTCAGGAATCTTAGATCCATATGAACGTATGATTCCTGGGGAACAACAACTCCTCAAGAGGTGAATGTAATCAGAGACCAAAGCAGGCAAAATATTCTTATTTCTAGTTCCTTAAGGACTTTGTACAGTCAAAGCTAGCCACCACACAATATACCAAGCCTGAACTACTCACTAGTTTAAAAAAAAAAGAAAAAGGGTAGACTGTATAAAGACCATTTCGGCATATTCCCTTAATCTTAGCAAAGACCAGGCCAAATTCACTAGCATCTGAGGGAAAATGTGACACCTGCACAGAAGAGAAACATTGCTAGCATGTAACAATTCACTTTTCTAGTTGGAACTTCTCAAGCTGTGATTTCTAAAACAGTGCTTATATAAATGGAGAATGGAGAATAAAATTTACCAGTGTAATCATTAAAGAATATGTTTCTTCTGGCAGAACAATTTCTCTTAAAAGTCCTTAGACATGTGCTCCAATAAGTCACAAGCCTCTCAGGACCTTTGCTCTTAGGTCAGTAGTGTTCCTCATCTACGAGTGCTGCCATCTGCACCTAAATAAAAGGAGTCTGAAACATTAGCTGAGAAAGGAATGGAAGGATGATTTCTTTTCAATCCTTTTCTCATTCAAACCATTCAGCCTTTTGGCAATACCCACCAGAAAACTCCCCAAAACAACACCCACCCCCAAACACTGCTGCAGAAAAAGAGAACTATAAAATATTGTGTCTGCTACAGTCTGGGGAGTTGCCCAGATCTGTGCTGCTTCTGCTTTATCTACTTTCTCTATTCTGGAAATCCCCCCCTTGGTAATTGTTTGCCTTAGGTAAGGCCTCCCTTTTAGAAACATGCTATACATTATAGTTATTATGTGTATTGAGGTCCCTCGTGTGTCCTGTCCATTTTTGAATGCTCCAGTTGGTTCCTACTGAAGAGCTTCAGTATTGTCCTGGAGTAGCAGATGGGTAGAGAGAGACACGGTACGTGGTATGTCTCTCTCGTGTAGAACGCACAGTAAGCAACTTGGTACCAACAGGGCTGAGGCATACGCCAAAGCTATTACTTTTCATTGCCAGAATCATTGGTCTGCTGTAAAGACGGCCTTCCATTGCCTTTTATATCAAACAGTTTGCTATTGCACTCTTTTCAGAGCATTTCAGAGTAGTGGCGACAAGTATAGGGCACCTACGTGTGTGTTGAGGGGGTGACGTTGACAATATGACAGTGAGACTGTCTCCTTCTCCGCTCTCTGCAGAGTTGGCTGAGGGTGGAAAATCTCAACTGGAAATTTTATTGTAACACAAAGTACTGTGACTTGAACTTCTGCAGCCTTTCCTTTGCTCCTGGCAGTGCTCTTAAAACAATTTGCTTATTTTTCTAATATGTGTCATGGGGACATGTAGAAGGCTATTGTGTGTCACACGCAAACTGCCTACTCCCAAACTTGTGATACTCAACACATGGGTTAAGCGTTCACAGAAACACCCTGTGGAAGTGGAAATGTCAGTCACAAAGTGGTGACAATAATGATCTCTCAGCAATCATTTTGTTCTTTGGAATAGAAATTTTGGCACGTCTTATTTTTCGGTCAGTGCTCCCACGTCTGGTTTAGTCTCAGGATTCAAATACAGAGCTGAATATATGTTCTTCTTTAAACGCTTTTCTGTGACTTTGCCTACTGTGCTCGCTCAATCCCCAGCGCACGGTCACAAAGCTTAACTTACGTAAAAGGACAGCTGAGGGCTGTATGCTACGCCGAGTGTAGGAGGGAGCCAAGGGAGTAGGCGCCTACCTTAGGACGTTGGCAGTTCTCATCCATATGAACAATTTTGTTGCTTTGTACAAAGAAATACTCAGTTGTTACTGAAACTGATGAGAGAGGTTTCCTTTTCATTTCTTTGAACACGTGTTGCTGTAGCTGAACCTGCTTTTCTAATCTGCTGGTGTTAAATTCTTCCAACTACTTCTGAAATTGACAAAGCCACAAATGAGTGACACAAGCCATTTCTCCTGAAAGGAAATACCTGACCACTACAAAAACTCAGGGTACAACAGAAGAAGACGTCTCAGTTAATATATGTAGTTAATATATAATATACAAATGCATGCCTGGGTTTTGCATCCTAGCTCCCAGGAGATACTGCACTATCAAACACGAAGAGAGGTCTTCACCTCCAGTAACTTGCTGAACTTTACATCTGTTTTAAAAAGAAAATTTAGGGAAGGTAATTGTACCTGAATTGGATGTGAGCACTCCTTTCATTTTCTCTTTAAGATCATTACCTATTCTGTCTCTGTTAAGAGCACAGTGTACTCATAAGCGGAAGTAACAATGAAAATACTCAGATGGTAACACACACTTTTAACGTTTGAACTGTGCAGTATAGGCAGTACTAACTGTCTGATGTCCCCCGTGTCTTGCCATCTTTCTGGGCTTCAGGCATTGTATTTGTACTCTTCCTCTGTGTGCAGCTGGGCTTGGTAGCCTTCCCCTGTGAGAGCTGCTTCACTGGAGTGTCTCTCCGTACTCAGCCCAAGCTGCCCTGCCAGCCTGTGCTCTTCTGGTTTTACAACCTCTTTGTTGTATAACCCCAAAGCTGAGAGTGGCCTCAGCTCCCTGCTCCCACGGTGAGATGAAATTTTGGAGATAGCAGTGGCTAGGCACAGATGGCAACAGAGCAAAAGACCAAGAAAAGGATGCTGAGATGCCCTTTGTCTTCAAGGGGGAACTCATCCTCTGCAAGGGCATTCCTCTGCTGTATGCTCCACTGCCCTGTGCGTAGGGCTGCAGAGCACGGCCTGTGGTAATAATGCTGATGGCCATACTAGGTGATTTTGTGGCATAAAAGCTGATAGACAAATGGTGCTTGGGGGTGAGAAAATTCAGATTTTATGTGGGGATGATCAGGACAGTGATGTGGTGCTTGAGTTTCCCCCAGCATAGCAAGGATGCACACTTGATACAGTGGAGGAACCCCAAAGTCCAAAGTAAAAAGTATGAGATTAAAAATAAGCTTGGAAAATAGTCAATGAAACCTAATCAGAACAGAAAGAGATTCAGCTCATCCTTGAAAAAGGCACCCAAGGCTCAGTTCAGGTGTACTGAGCCTGTACAAATGGATGTTGGCTGTTTGTCCCATGTGGGTTGTCAGGCAGAAGCACAGACCTAGGGAAACAGTGGTTCGTACCAGGCCAGCCTCAAAAGTACTTGTTTGAGTTAGGCAATGACCTTTGCGGGGCTGCAGAATGGTTCATGGGATTGTGTGTGGTGTGGTTATAAAAGAGCAAGGGCTAGAATAGTTTTGCCTGGGATGATGAGACGGCTGGTGCTAAAGGTGCTCTGTGCATCGTGAAGTATGCCCTAGAGCTTTAGCTCATTAAGCACAGCACCTTTTTTCTATTTGTATAGACAAGTTAGTAAAGCAAATCCAAAAGTAATCCAAGTAAAAAGTGCTGGATTACAAATAAGTTACAGGAAATGTAGAATACAAGTGTGATTTATAATTCAAAAGCTCAAGCTCAATCAGTTCAATGACTTTTAAATGAATGCAATAGCATACAAAGTGGCATGACTTATAAATCAGTTTTGGACTTCATACATCAACTAGGCGGGATGTAAATCCGTTATTTGACAAGGTATGCCAACAATTCAAAACATAAATAGTATCATAAGTATATTCCGACAAAGGTCGTCTTGGTTGTAGCCAGTGCTCAGTAAGAAGGAGGAGGAAAGAACAGATGGTATTTCTGCATTTGCTTCACAGAAGAGGCTGAGAGAAGAGCTCGTTTTGCCACTGTGAGAAGGCAGCGCAGCCACCTCTGTGGGGAACGCCAGCCTTGCACAGCAGAGATCAACACAAAGATCTCTCTGCTGGCCATGATCCTGCTAGGCTGGGGGACATAAGCCATGCACGTGCAGTGCTGAGCTGAGCTAATTCCTTTATGTGCTTGAACACGGCTGGGGATTTCAGGTTTGTATTTTTGCAGCGTTCTCTGCTGTTCCACGTAGGTGTGCTGGCTCCCTCCCAGCCAGATGGGTATCTCTGACGCTGCACTGCGTTGCGTTGTGTACACATGCCCTCTGCCAGCTACATATCCATTACAAGTTCTTGTGGAAATGCCAGGACAACTTAACAGTCTGGGTAAATAAATCATGACCGAATGACAGAGCCCAGCGTGACTGTGAGCTGGGAAGCAGGGCTGGACCCCGGGCAGCTGGGCAGGATGCGGTACCTCTGGAGCGCAGGGCCAATCTGCTGCTGTAACTGAGCACCATGAGTTTTTACTTTATCTTAGATTTATTAGGCATAAGGCTGTTTACTGCAGTCACCAAAGAAACAATTTTTCACCACCGTGCTTAGTTGCTCAGGAGTGACTTGCTGCATTACAAAATGACCTAAAATATAAGACTTGTCAAAAAACCTAATGGTTCAATAAATTTATATTGTATTCAACAGTGCACATAAAAAACTGCAAAAATTAAAATCCAAAAGTTATTGTTACCTCTTTTTTTCACATTTTAGGTTTTTTTCCAGTTTCATGGACTTTTATCCTTTCTCTTTAGAAAGATAAATGAGATTTATATAAGTGTCCATATCTCCTCTGCTTCTTATAGCTATTTTACTTTTCAAAATCTGAATGAGCTAAATTTTATATTTGCAATTCTTTTTTTTTTGAAAGACGAAGCTTTCAAAATCACATGGAGCAATGTGAAACTTGTCTGGGATTACTCACAGCTACTGGCTAAAAAAACCCAGAACTTCTTTAAAAAAGCAGAAGTTTCTTAGGAAGTTGTGGCTATTGGCCATGACAGCAAAATACTTCTTTCACCATTTCAGCAGAGGAAGCCAAGCGACTTCCAGGTTCATCCACAGTTGTCTCCTGCTGAAACCAAGCGTATGCACATTGCAGTGAGTATCCAGACCCAATTATAAAGAAAGCTAGAAAACACGTCTTGAGGACCACAATATGATGATGAGCATTCCCAGGAGGTAAATAACGGCAATGGTGCTGGATGGGTCCTATCACCCTCTAGTGATAGATGGGTTCCCAGAGGAATGGGTGTAAAGACCAGCTGGAGGCTGCTGCGAGGTCCCAGGAGGAGGTAGCAGAGATGTTGCTGAGCAGTTACTGAGGCTCAGCCGGCCACCGGATCAGTAGCCCATGCTGCACATCCCTGTGCACACACATGGTGCTGTTGGTTGGGAAAGTCCCAAAGCAGAGTCAAAATAACTCTGAGGCTCTGGCAGGAGCAGGGCGCAGATGTGGGGGCACAAATGTCGTTCCTGCCAGTCTCTGGAGTCAAGGCACTGGCAGGGATGGAGGCATCCTAGAGAGAAGTACGGTTTCATATCTGGTGTTGGCAGCAGGCTTTTGGGTTTTGTAAGCAGTGGGATCTTGTTCCAAAAGCTGGGGAGCAAAGATAAGAGTCTGCCTCACACACAAACACACACAAAAGAAGTGGGCAATGTTACATATCAGCTTGCTAATCTAGTGGGAAGAGCTTTAACACAGGATAAGGAATAGGTGCAATAAGCCTATTAGGAAGTAAGATTATAAGTGAGCCAGACAAGTGTATAAAACTGTTAAGGTGTATATTTATTTTAATAGCATACTGGAAGGAACAAGGAAAAGGACAGTGGGTCATCTTAAGATACTTGTAAACTGATGCAAGACATCTGAAGAATAAATAAAAATAGTGAAAATTTTACACCCAACATGATGGTTTACTTGGTGTGAGAGAGTTGCTGGAATTAATTCACATCGTTAGAGCTGGATCCAGCTGACTCCTCAGCATTATGGGCCAAATCTTATTTTGGTATTTGCAAGGACAATACAAGGTAACTTATTTGTTCCTTATTTATGGGGGGTTAACAAAAGTCAATTTTATGAGAGCATCAGACTAAGTTTCCCTGACACTGTCTTCCCTGAGTGGTAAGGTCCCTGATGGACAGCCCATCTTCGGGTGCACTTGGCTTGGCCGTGGCCTAGCCTGCTTCTATCTCTGTGCTAGTCGAGGGTGGGTTTCGGAGCAGCTGCTGGAGGAGAGGTTGGAAGAGGAGAAGGGCTCCTCTGTGGGAAGGGGGCGTGCAGAGGACAAGGGGACTGGTTGGGGGAACGCTATGGAAGTGGGGAGGAAGGTGAAGAAGGGTCTGGCCCCTGGCAGTAGCTGAGTATAAAGCCTCACAGATGGCACTGCCAGGACATAGGCAGGAGGCCTTCCCGTTGACGTCCAAGCAGCTGCTTGGAGAGAAAAGGGTAAACAGCAGTGGCTGTATTGGATCACCTCACATTATTGTCCCTGTCTCTGCAGTGGCATCAATTAGCCTACTAATACAAAATGCTTGTCCTGTGAGAACAGATAAGAGAAAGACTTACTTAAGAGAAACATATTGAAGCCCTTGCCCCAAAAGCCCGGCTGACTTGCTCTAAGAAATCTCTGCCTGGTGGCAGAAGGGGCAAGCACATGTCTACTTTTAGGAGGCAATCTGCTACAAGTAACAAAACCAGTAATGACAACAACTGGATGAGCAACCGGCAAAACCAAGCCAAGCAGACAATCTGAAGATAACAGTGTTTTTCAGCAAGCCGGAGAGCTGCTGAGAGAGGACTAGGAGAGGACTCAGAGCGCCCAGCTCTCCTTTGGATGCAGGAGATCTCTCGGTTTGGGAGCCAGCAAAGGCAAGCAGCAGAGGGGGCCTCCAAGGGCTGATCCTCACCAGCAAAGAGGAGCTGGCTGAGGATGTGATGGTGGAAGATGACTTCAGCAAGAGCAGTGGGGTTCACAATGCCTCGAAAAGGATGGAGGAAGAACCGTGAAACACAAACGGTGGTTTCAGGAAGGCTAGTTTCAGAGATAGCAGTGGCTGTATGAGAAGCAGTACTGATGGCACCAAAGCAAACTGTCCTGTGGAGGAAAAAAAGGCAGGCAATGTCAGAAGAGACCAGCTTGGCTAAATCATAAGATGTTCATTGTTCTGAAACAAAGTAAGCAAACTGTCAGGGCCATGAAGGCACCTGACTGTCTCTCCTAAGCCCCCTGCAGCGGGGCCAGTCTCCAGCTCCCCACAGCCCTGCCCTGCCCCAGGGCAACGATTTGCTGAAAAAAACATGGGAACCAATACCTGTGAGCATCTCTATGAAAGCAATAAAATGAGCTACAAACAGTGCAGATTTGTCAGAAAGAAATTGTGTCCATTTGTTAAACTTCTGCAGCAAGATGACGAATCTCCTGAGCAGATGAGAAGCAGTCGGTGGCGTTCGTCACTGCCTCATGTGATACACTGACAGCTGAGATAGGGAAGCACACTCAACTGCAATAAAATGGTAGAAATTATTTGGAAAACTATGCTCAAAGATTGTTTACCACTGATTTCACTGTCAAAACGGACAGGATCGACCTTGTGTCCACAACTGTTCGGTATTTCTACAGAAGACCTAGAGGATGGGATAAAGAATATGTCTATGAAGGTCGCAGAGGGTAAATACAGAAAAGGACCATGAAGGTAGGCACAGTTTGAAATCACAAGGGTCCTGACAAACTGGAGAAAGAAACTGGAAATGATCAGAGGTCTGGAAAATGTCCCCTGTGAGGGAAGTTCGAACAAACAGGGGTAGCATAAAGTAAAGAAGGCAGCATTAAACTTCACTGGCAGCCTTTATATAAGCTAAAGGTGGCTACAGGGGAGATAGATAGCAGATGCATGGAGAACTGCACAAGAACCAACGGTTCAGCTTGCATGTTGGTAGACTTGGCTTAGACACCAGGAAAAGCTTCTGCGCTGTAAGGATGGTGAAACCCTGGAAGAGGTTCCCTCAGCATGCCAGAAAGCCTCCCTCTTGCGAGGTATTTAAATTCAGATTATGCAAGCTTCTATGAGGGTGACACAGGCATCCCTAATCTTGGTTTGGGAGTGGTGAACAAACTAGATGGCCATTTGAAAACCTTTCCAGTCCTGAATTTTATAATCTTGCCAAGCAATCTAAATTACTGGCTGGTCCTCGGTATCACTTATCACACTGCCAAGTTGTCTGTGGTCACCATACCTTTGTCATTGCTGATTTTGTTTTTTAAGCATATGACGATGTTAAATATCATCAGACTTAGCACTGATCCTTCTTTTACTTTACTGGGAAAACAATGTATGCTATAATATTTTCCCATGAATGACTATCGAGGCCTAATGATAATTAGTCATCATCCAAATTAGTCATTGTTGCTGTGCATTTCAGCTCCATGAGACAGACATGTGAAGAAGGTGCAAGTGTGGTTGAAGTTCAGACTGATGCAAGTGTGGTCAGCATAAAAGGAGGGTGTGTGTCCCATGATGAAGTAAAAGCTTTTATTGTAGAACAACATGAAAATCTGGACTACTGTTTCATGAAAAAAGAACTGTTGTATCCAGATTATACCTATGAAGTACATTAGCCTAGAGCAATAATAACTTCCATATGTGTATTTTTAGATTTCACAAAATATCAAGCAATGCAATGGATTAAGCCTCAAAATGTCCTTCTGAAGTGGATGATCAAATACTACTATTCCTAGCTTTTCAAACATGAAAGCTTAAGGCAATATGAGACTAGCTGAAAGCTAATGTACACAGGCCTTGAAATCACAGGTTCCTGATAGAGCTTTGCTCATATTATCTGTGTCCTGTTCCTTTCCTTATATTAATTATGTAATTAGAAGATTAAAACATGACGAAGAAAAAGGCGGGGGGGCGGGACTGGTCTGACTCTGCTGGAGTAGAAGAAATCCTCTCACTGAAAAAGTAGATCATCCTAAAAAAAAAACCAACAGTATTTTGTTCTGTCAAAATAAATATTCTATTTTATTCTAGCGCTTGCACAATTTCTTTATGGATGAACAGTGCTAAAAAGCCAATTACAATCTATGGTGTGTCTAGGAGATGCTTGTACATTGTGGACATCTTCACAAGATGGTTGCAGAGGTCTAAATCACCAGGTGAAACAAGGTGCAGATCCGTCACAGCAGGTATTTTCTTCCCCTAGACGGGAAGCTTTCTGCAGCCCCTCCAGTGGGGGATTGCTCCTCCGAGGGTGGGCGCAGCTCTGAGATCAAGGGCACTGTGATCTACCCAGCTGCGCTGCCCTGTCTGTGTCACAGCACGCTCATACCGTGCTGGGTGCTGCTCATGGAGGCTTACAACTGCTTTTGCTCTCCCACTATGTCTACGTGTGAATGCTTAAAACTAACATCTCACAGTTTTATATTCTTTATAGAACTGTGTATTTTATTTTCTGTTTCCTAAGAGGAGGGTGTAAACAAAGAAACCAGGAAGAAAGTAGATGGACTGGCCACTGCAGAGCTGCATTTGTAACTGCAGAGATAGGATGCATCCACAGGTTCATTATTCCATATTTATGATACCTACCCTGAATCTTGGTGTTTGGGAGGTTTTCTTTTTGTATTCAGGACATTTCATTTTGAACTTAATCCACTTTCTGAGCATGACATATCTTAGTTACAGGTCAGGACTTGGCTTTTCTAATGCTATCGTGCTAGTCAAGTGAGCATTGTTGTTTAATATCACCCAACACTTTGAGTTGTCAATGTCTTGAACATGATAACCTGCTTCCTCTTTCCTGCAACATGTCACCCATTAGCATTCCAGATGCATTACACAGTCTCTTTAGGGAAACAAAGTTAGGGCACCAGACTCTCCTAACATTAAACAAGGCGACTGACTTGTGTTGAACGCTCAGGGTTTGGCAATAGCAGTTAATAAAGATGAACGCTCATTTGGAAAAAAACTTTCAGCTGGCTAAATTTAGAAAAAATACGGTCTCTTTAATTATGTTATTTGTCTCTTTAATTAATTTGTGTTTTTTTAATTTACATATGTAATAGAAATTGTAATTTCTGAAAAATTATTTACTCACTGCTTATATCTTACCTCTGTTTTTGTTGCAAGTCTACAGCCAGCTCCTGGTTACTTAACTCACTGAACTAGTAACTTTGATTTTAAGGCTCACCTCATATTACCAAAGCAATCAGGATTTGGGTCATATAAAGTAATCCACTGGAAATACAATAAACAGTCATTCAGTGTGGAATTATATTTGTAAAATTATTGTTTTGAAACAACAACAAAAGATAACAGAAACCAGAATGGAAAAGATCTTTTAAAATAAAAATTCCATCCATTTACTGAAGTGAGACTTGTAGTTTTCCTTGTATTTTTTCCAGTCCAATTTTAAAAATCCCAAGGGATATTAAGTAACAAATTAGACATGAGCTTCCAATATGTTGTGCCTATGAAAAAAAGGTCAATGTGGTTTTGGGTTGCATTCACCAGGCACCCTATCATCATCTATTGGAGCAGGAAGCTAATAATCTTTCTTTATGTGGTTTTAGGATGCACAACATGCTCTTGCAATGCTGTGTTCAGTTATGGGCATCTTATTACCAGAAAGATATTGACAGATCATAAAAGCACAAGGGCTCAGGTCATCTTCATTTGTCACAACAGTGTGACATTCCACCCTTCTCCTTCTCCCAAGAGGAAAAAAAAGCACAACAGAATTTGACTCGAGAAATATTCTGATTTATTTATTAGTAAGTTATGGTAATAAATGCATTGTTCTTATATTATATTATGCAAGTTTAAGTGACCTGCCAGTCTTGTGAGAACAACTCTGAATCCCTGCCGTGTATCAAAAAGCCAGAAGACTATGGCTTGAAGGTGCAAATGAGAAGTATAAGATGATGTTGTTGTATATTTCCTGCACTAGAATGGCAAAACAATCTAGGTGTCCTCACATAGATTCACCATTCGCTAAAAGTTGCTGGCATCTAGAAGTCCTTCTGGGATACCAGAGGATTGTGGCATATCCATAAAAAAGAATGATTTTTTTTCCATTCCTATTACAGGCATTACTATTATTTTAAACATTTAGAAACCTGTAAGTACTCTTAAGCTGATCACACTTGTCTCCTTTGTAGAGTATTATTAAGGTTTCTTAATTATTAATGTATTTGTATTACAATCTTTTGTGATTTTACGGATTTTTAAATTTTGTCTCCTTAGTCAATGTCCAAAGAAAACGTTTCTCATTTCTTTAACTATGGAGCAGATAGTTCAGTAGGAATTTTCTCATTAATTTTCTTGTAAAAGCTTTTGCAATTCTTTGGAGTTTCTTCAGCCTCTCACTGGAGTAAAAGATTTCCAAAAGTAGGGCAACTTTTGTAGCTTTATTCTGCATCAGGCTGAATTTGAAAATACCCTTTCTGAATCACTGCTGCACGAGGCTTCAGATATGCTTTCAGTTATGCCATAAGAAGAATGAATGCATTATATGCTTATTCATGTTTCATGGGAGACTATCACCTGGAAAAGGACATGATCCGGGCCAGAGTGGGGAGTCCTTTGGCAATATGGCCTCAACCGCACCACAGGCTGTTGGAGTCTGGGTGCAGCAGCCGCTGGTGCTGCTGGGCCTCCAGCAGACCCTTACCCTTGTAAATAAATCCATGGCTTTAAGAATAAACATGCTCAAACCGCTTGTAAACTTTAAATGAAGATTGGTTCGTATAACGTCCCATGTATATAATACATAACATGCAACATAAGGCGTGATCTATACGTAGATTATAATATCCATACTTACATAATAATATAAACAGAGCTATATGCACACGTGCATGTCTATATGCACACAGACATACCTATACATACACATTAATACACAAACATACCATACTAATGAATCGGCATACATCAGAAGACCATGTAAAGACTTCAGGAAGGTACACGGGTCACTCCTGCAAAGGCAGAAAAAGCAGGATGGGTCAGAGTGGGGATATGCTCCCTCTGCCTCTGTGTCTGTCTGTCTGTGTCTCTCTCCCCCCTGCCCCACAGCCCAGAAAAGTTCATGCCATAACGTGTGGAGTTCAGTCTATACCACTGTACAAGCACACAGTGTATAAGACAGATAGGAAAGTGTTTTGTATGAGACAGGAAAAGTTACTGAGGGAAATTCTGTGGCTCCAGTTGTGTGGGTCAGGCTTGGTAATCATTACGGTTTCTTCAGTCTTTCAAATGTCTGAACTGGATTCCTGAGCGACTGAGGTTACGGCGTCGGGCTTTGGAGCCGCCTGAGGAGCTCACTGCATCAATTCCTGTTCTTTGCTGAAAATGTGAGGTTATAAAAGTAGGATCCTGAAATACAGATGCACATGGCCTGGAAACATTGTGGAAAGGCAGAAGGTGCACTTTGGGTCCTTTATCTTGGGGAAACTGCAATTCTTCCTTAAGCACCAAACCCAATTGTTTCATTTACAAAGGCTGTAGTTTGGTAATTATAATATTGTCCGGACTACGGAAAACTGCTCAAAGCATAATCTAGCATTTGCATGTCATTTTTCAGTTGCATTTACTACCCTAGGCAGACTCATTGTACATTATATGATGCTATCCTGAGTTCACTCTTCCTTTGAAACAGTGTTTTCTACAACACCGTATTTGCTCTGATCTCTACTTAAAACTTCATACTCTCCAGTTTCTGCAATTGGTACGTTGTGTTGAAATCTGAATGCACTTACAGAAAAAACCAGAAATGTCTGCTGGCCTTTCAGTTTTGTTCTATATAGACATTTCAAAATGCCACAAAACCGGGATATTCCCATTGCCACTGGTATACACGTGCCCCATGCTGCTGCTACCTAAGGCATGGCCACGCCAGCATCCCTCTCCCTGTGTGGGGCTGGATGCGTGCACGTGTGTGCTGCCGTGGTCCCGGTCGCTTGGTGCCAGGCAAGGATGCTGCTGACTCTTTCTTGCAGCGTGTGCTGCTTAGCGACACGCAAGTTGCAGTGCCCTACTCCCCTTCCTCAGCCTTTTCACCCCCCACCCTTTAGCACCGTGAAAAACGAGACTTTATCCTGCAGTGAGACTGTTTCGGGAGCAGCAGTTCTACAGCTCTCTGTTTATTGCAAAGTTAACTCTGGGAAACGCATATACATCGCCTCTGAAACGTGGGCCTGTCTTTTAGTGAAACTCTCCGGCTCCAGTTTACCTGCCTCTCCTTCGGTAGGCTGCACTGCTCCTGGCCAACAAATGGTGGAGCTGTTGCTTTGAGAAATAGGGATGATTATTTCACTGCTCCCAAACTGATGCAGAAAGAGGAGCTGGCAAGGCACACATCTGGTTTAGAGTGTAGGACTGCTGAAGGAACAGTTCTGCCTGTTAGACGGATGCCAGTGCAGAATAGAAATGCATTACAGCTAAAAAGACTAAAATTTTTTTAAAAGGCAGCTACATCGAAAAGGGTGGCTAAAGTATGCTCCTGATTCTATAATCTTCATTTTCTGAAATTGGCATAAACTGGAGTTAAACGTAGCTCATTTGATTATTTTTTTTTTTACATTTAAAAATTTTGTTCATGTGTAGCAATTAATGTTTTAATTTTGTAAAGACAAAAAAATCAGTTTCGTATTTTAATACAAATTCTTAGAAGGTAAAGAAAAAGTAGGCTATGGATTTTCTAATGCACTCAGTTTTTGTAGTATTTTCAACAGAGCATTTCAGATCACTCACTAGAACTTTACAAAACTGTCAGAAAAGGAAGTGTAAAAATAACAGCTTTTGTAAGACTAGTCCATCATTCAAAACAGAATTTTAGTTAGATTTCCTAGAATTGCTTTTGTACAAATCTTTATTTGAATACTTTTCAGAGATCTGTTCCTAATAAATATATGTTTTTTTCATTTTAAATGAGACACTAATGGCAGGGTTAAAAGAGTTAAAAATAATTTATCCCATGCAGACTCCGTTTTGGAACATAGGGAATAAAATTGTATGTGACTGCTAGAGCTATTTATGTTTTTAGACCCTTAAACATAATGATGCTAAGATATATATTTGTGGGAAATATATGTGTGTGTGCAGGTTTACATATCTATCCAGCTACGTCTGCCTAGAGTAGGAAAAAACCCCAGATCAGTCTTTCTCCCCTGTCATTGCGATACATATACAAAAGCATGAACCTGTGTTATGCTGCCAATGCCACAGCCTAAGTACTAGCTAGTTCCACCCCAGCTGCTGACAGTCTTACAGACTTGGGGCCAAAAGATCTGAGTTACCCGTCATATGCCTGTAAGTTACGCTTGGGACATACAACCACCACGTAATAGTAAGACACTAATTATGTGGCAGATTCACTAGTATGTCCTGGCTTTTCCATTGCACAACGTGCTTGATAGTTTGACTGTAGATTGTTCCACACAGCAGAAACCCAAAACAAAATAGAACCCCCCCACGCCCTCAAATCCAGCCTTCCAACTTCTTTGATGCTGCAGCACCCTCAAATCCAGCCTTCCAACTTGCAAGGAAACTCGCATCTAACTCCAAACAACATGAAGCATTTCAGTGCAATTTGGTTTTGAGCAGCTGTATGGAAGCTGGCCAGCCAGGAAAGCTTTCCCTCCCCCTTTCTCCCTTTTGCCATTCGGTTTTTCTTCAGGTGGGAGTGACTGCTTGTCATCAATTAACATCTGCCTCCGTTATTCCTCAGCAAGACTAATGGATGGGGTTTTAGCACTGGGTCTTCTCAGACCCTAAAGGATCTACCTATGTAACCTGCTGCAAAGCCATTATATTTGAAGAAGCATATAATTTGTGCTTTAGTCTTACTGCAGTTGTAACTACAGGTGTGGGGTTTTTTTAAGGGCTCATTGTTAAAGGGGCTGCAGGGCTCAAAGCACTGCAGTCTTTGCCAGTCAAATAACACTTTGCACACAGTGTGTACCCCTGGAAGCGACTACCTCGTCGATTCAGCCCGAGTGCCGTCCTGAAGCTGACTGGAATAGATTTACTTTGACACTTGGTTTAGTTTGAGTCTCTGATTGACTTGCCGCAAAACAGTTTCTATCAATCAGTGCACTTTAATTGTTATTTTTGTGACTGTTTCCTGAAGCAAAGGGGGAGAAAGCATTTTATAAGTGGTGTGACAGGATTTAAAAAATGATCAGACGTTGCCCGATAGCTGTATGGACATGTGTAGAACTTGAAAATGACTGCTGAATCCTTCCTAAAAATCTGTGTAGGTATCAGGATGCTGCTGCCGCTCTTAAACTGAACTGGTGGCAAAGATTTTAATTCATATCTCATAAACAAAAACAGTTCAGAAAGCATTTAAACTTCTCGTTTGCAAAGAAAACCCATGTTTGCAAACCTAATGCTACAGCAGAATTCCCAGGTAGCACTTGCGGACTGGTCTTAGGAGCAGCAGATGCTGCGCTGGAGGGAGGGCTTGCTCTCAAGGGGCCTCTGGATTTCAGATGCTCCAAAGTTTCTAATTTTTCAAAATCTTCTACTGGAGCAGACTGCACTATCGTTTTAATAACTCCTTTTGATAAGATACTATATTGTAGTGATAAAATGCCTCAATTAAATTTCTCATCTTTCATAAAAAATGACTGAAATGTAATTCGACATTATAACTGGAAGGTGCTTAGTTGGAAGTGGATTTGGGATCTTCATTAGAGTCAGTGACTTGGAAGAAGGCATTTAGATCCATTCCATCAGTTTCCATCTCTGCTAATGTCAGAGAAAACCAGTCTAAATAGCTGTCTAGAAAGATTTTTCCCCTGTGGTGCTGTGCTTTAAATTAGATGATTATGAAGTTTTCAATGCAGCTAAGTGTAATTTATATTAAACTGAAGTATATCTTATTATTTCTGAGGCTGCACTTGAGCCTTTGATTTCAGGTTGATGAATTATTTTAACAGTATTCTGCATATTAACTCACTTCTTATAATGGATGCAAATGATTGAGAGATGGGAAACGGCTAGTTAACTTACTTTGATGCTGCAGCGCTACAAAACAGAGTGAGTAGATGTGAAAACTGTTCAACTTTTGCCAGACCAGTATCTCTGCAAATATCTTCACGTATTTCTCATGCAGAATTCTCAGCAAGATCGATCTGCTGATGGCTGGTGGCCAGGACCAAGCCGTTTATCGGCTATTAGGGTCCACAGAAACTTGAGACCAACAGCTACCTTGAATTGCTCAGTTCTCCTGAAGAGCAGAAACTATTTCCTTTTAATTTTCTAGTAAACTTTAATTTGGATGGTTTTTTTCTGATTTCAGGGTAATTTTCCCTTCCTGTTACGTTGGTTTTGCAGACCCCATTCATGTCTCTTCTGCCATGATAGATGGCTACTGGTACTAAGCTAACTAGTTTGAAGCTGGCTTAGGTTTCTTTCTACCACAGGGCACGCCCTGGCTGTCACATTCATGCTAACTGCAATATATATGTACTCATAGCTATAGACAAGCTGGCACCATGCTACTCTTACGAGTACCAGCTATACCCACTGCTAGTTAAACCAGACAAAATTTCATTTCCATTTGCCTACAGAAAGATTCATTTGTGCTCTCCTTTCACATTTCCTCTGGGAACGTGCTGTTGGATCTCTTCATCTGCCCTTAAAATTTCTCTTTATTTGCTTTTACAGACACTTAACTTTTTTCCCCCTGTAACACTTAGGAGGAGAAATGTAAAGCTTATGCAAAAGCTCACTGAAGGATGTTGATTTTGAAATCATCTACTTCTTGAGGGGATACCCTAGGCATATTCCAGGAAAGTTAAGCTGTCAAACCTCATTAGCTATGCCTTTTCAACCCGTGATACATCTTTCTCTAGTCTCTTCAACATTTATTAAGATAATTCACTTCATAATTTTTTTTCCCTAAATAAAATATATAGGGCTTGATCTTACACTGATGCAAAGTGGATAGTATGCTCCAGCTGAAGATGCAGCCCCATAAACTGCCAAAGAGGAGATTAGTTTGCAAAGACTTCTACATGCAATACCAACATTGATGAGACATAAGCTAGCTTTGCACATATGTCTAGTCTGTTTTCTCTTTGTATGCTGAAAAAAAGAGTTACCACAAATTAAGACCTTCAAAACCAGAAAACATCACAATGTTCACCATGGACTGTATAAACTTTGACACTGCACTGCTGAATATATTGCTATTGTACAGACTGTACTTGAGAAACAGAATGTGATTGTGTAAATAATACTTGCTATTTTCACACTCTCAGGTACTCAGTATCTTTTTAACCAACATCCCAGAGCACTATTTTTTAACTTTGGTTTCTCATAAGGTGTCTTGCAAATAAATATTCATAGATATGGAAAATATAAGGCAAAGAATTTGTCTATGCAAGTAAAGAATATTCCAAAGCCTCATGAATGTTGCCATTCCAAAGATGGACAAAAAATTTTTGACTGATGCTCATAGAATCAAACTGTCCTTGAATAATGAACCTCAGAAATCCTGTACTCTTCACTAAGGTCTATTGAACAATGAGTGAACTTTACAGGATTTATCTTTACTTAGCTGCTTCTGTTGTAAAGGCTAAAGCATACAGTTCATACATATTGAACCTTGGGTTAATTATTTTTTACATGCATTAGCACTGGTTAAATTAATCCACATTGAGTTGCAATGATGTTAACTCTGTCCTGATTTAGCAGCAGTTATTATCATTCAGTAGTCTGACTAAGTAGTTTTCCTAGGAGAAATCCTAAGACAACATATGCTTGCAACAGCATTGGGCAGTTAAATACATTGTACTACAATTATATTTTACTGAATGGAGAACTTTTCATCAAAATATTGCATTACGATTGAATACTGAATCATGTTCCTGCCAACAAGTGATGCATCAAATCAGTATGATTACAGTCAGGATTGAATCAGGAAATGAACTGTCAGAATCAATTGACAGTTATCCTGCTTTTGGAAATTTGTAGTTGCATCAGTCAGAAATGGACTTGAGAGGGTGGGCCAATAAATGTGTATGAGCTGCTGAAGATAAAAAATCACAGATCTGAAACCAAACACAATCTCAGAAATAGTGTATGCTTTACTTTAATATAAGCTGGTTTTTAACCTGTTTTTAAGATTCATAAATCCATCATCTAAATCACAGGCATAGAAATGGGAAAAGAAACACAGCAGAAAATGAATAGATTGTGCTTCTGACATCAGCACAAATGAAGATGTGTTTAATGCTTCTTCCCAACGCAGTGTCTAATCATCCCAAATCCTATTCCTGTTACAGCCTAAGTACTAAGGTACTCGCCAAAGGTCTATGTAATAGCCAAAGAATTAGAATATTGCCAGGAAATGTTAGAAAACCTCAATGACTCAAGGTATTATGGAGTTGTTACACAAGGAAGGAAATGAAATTTAGACACTGACAGTCTGGGGAGCTCCTTTCTACTCCCCTGTTACAACAGAGCAGAAATACAAGGATGAGAAAGCCCTTCCACTGTGTCCTTGCGGCGGCAGCAGTCTCTGCTCCCAGTCTTTGTTTCAGTCAACTCAGCAGCTTTCTGAATTGCAGCAAATTTGAAGCAGGCCCTTCCAGTCCCTAGAAAGATTGTGTCTCCCCTGGGACATGCCTGGCTGGCATCCTGCTTCCTTCAGCAGCCCCTCAGTCCCTGCTGCGCTGGCAACCTTCAGCTCCTGTGTCAGCCCCTCCCTTCCTCTCCCTGCCATATCCCAGCGCATGAAAGTTTCTCCCCCTGGAAAGTTCTCTAGGGCAAGGGCAAGTGGGAGTCTGCCCTTATAAATACACAAAATTCAAAACCTGAGAACAAGCAAGTAAAGCAGATACTGTCCTTCAGGTCGGATAACTCCTTTCTTTGAGAGCATGACCGGAAGGGGAGATACAGCTGCATGCCCTTTCATCCGGAAGCTCAGTGGACACCTCACTCACCCTTTTCTTCCTCCATGAATTTAACTCTCCCTCTCTTCCTATCAGCTCTGTATTGTTAAATGGTTCCTGTTGAAGTGATTTGACTTCAGTAGAGGGACTTGGTAGAGTCCCCATCGCTGGCGGTTTTCAAGATGCAATTGGGCAGGGTGCTAGATAATCTCATCTAGGCTCCCTTTCCCATGAAAGGTTGGACCAGAGGATCTTCTGAGGTCCCTTCCAACCTGGGCTGGTCTATGATTCTATGACTTTGTTCAGGAGTTAACTGAGCCAGAAGAAGAGACATGAGTCTGCAGAGGAATGATTATGGCATTCATGTAGAAAGAGTTAGTCCTGGGTTCCAATTTGTGCCACAATAACTGAATTAACTTTCTAATTTACATGTGCATTGCATAAATGGCATGTATAATCTCTGGAGCAGGAACTGGAAACTCTCTCTTCTTCCTCAGATGTGACCACACAACTAGCGGGCTACAAAATCACGGTCCATTTTCCTCCTCTCTCTCTTGACTCAAACAGGTGTGTTCGTTCCCCCTGTCACATAGCACAGAGACCTGTGGGTGCAGTGCTTGTCTCAGAGGCAGGAGATGTGGAGCTGGAAGGTCTCAGGCAGGGGAAGGAACTTATTTCCTCCCTAATCATTGCGCTGTTCTGCAAGAAAGAGGCTTCTACTGCATGGTTTGGCAGAAAGTCCTTGCTACTTCTTCACCTTGGCTGCGGGAAGTTGTTCAAGAGAAAGCCAGAAGAAAGGGAGCCTTAAGCAAACAGCTTGAAGAGATAGCTGAATGACCATCCTGAGTAGGGAAGCCACATGGTGAAGGAAGGGCATGTTTTCAGAGCCTGGTACCAGCAGGGACAGCACTGCTGGCAATCCAAGGTCTGCTCTGCAGCCACAAACTTGATGAGGAGACAGCCCCAGGGACTACAAAAGTGCTGGAGCCTGCTGTAGTCCTGGAAACATGGAAGCTGCCTTGTATCACTGAGCACCAGGATGGTAGCAAATATGGAAGTAATGGTCCTCTCTCGATCTGAGTGCCTTCAAAAAACGGTGATTCACAGACTGAAGCACCCAACTGCAAGCACAGTCCCAGGGGGAAAAAGATAACTACTTTTTGCATCAGGCTAGGATTGAAATGCTGTTCAGGTCTAAGCTTACTTCTCTTGCACGCTAGCAGCATGCCCAGACCTTCATCCCATATGTCTGTAGAGCACAGGATCATGGCCATCCCCTCCCATTGGTGCTGGGCCATCATGTCTCCCAGAAGGTAAAGTTGCATGGCAGGAAGGAGTCTCATGACCTAGCAGTTAGGGCGCCCAGCTAGAAGCACGAAGTCCTGGGATTTGCTATCTTTCCCTTTGATGGTTTATATGTTTTATGCTGGACACCTGTTGGATAAAAATGAAACCATTGCAGAGTCTGTTGCTGGGATGTTACAGGAGAGAGATCTATACCAAGAAGCCTGACATAGTTGAAAATATATGAGTGAAGGAGGAAGCTAGTAGAGATAGCTAGTGTTTAAAAGTTAATTTGAATTTTTCAGTACTAGCATCATGAATCTGCCAGCTTAGGGCTGTGTTAAGCAGTGCTACCCAGTTTAGTATCCATAGACCTTAGAATATCAGAAAAAAATCAGCAAAACTAACATGTGGATATCAAAGACTATATATTGGGGACAATATATCAACTGTCAGGAAAGGAATTCAGCACTAATGTGCCTGAAGAATATTGCCTCTACCACTGCTTGCAGAATCAGGTTACTTATAAAACATGGAAAAATCCAATGTAAAAATAAAATATTGGTGAAAATATTTACTGTTAGAGAGTTTCCCAGCTTTGAGCCATGACTGGGTTGTTTGGGTAGGGGGAAACAGCTGTAATAGGCATTTCAAAAGACAAAATGAACTAACATTGCAATAGGATTCACTGATCATAGCGACAGATCCTAGTCCTAATTGTATTAGAGCGTGTAGGGCCCTTTCTGCACATTTTCCTGTATTCTAGTAATATAAAATGTTTACATGAGACTGGAGGACTTTTAGTTAAACTAATGTTTTCAAAAGCAGCAGCTTAATGCTTTGTTCCCAAATCTTGATTTAGACAACTTGCCAAGTAATCTGATACTCAAACATTCTTTAGAAACTTGTTTGCTGCTACTGTAAAAATTATATGTGTTGGGCCAAGTTCTTCAGCTCTTATTTATGAATACTCATAGCAATTCTGATGCAATGACTGGTTTGCATATAACTGGTGAAACGGGACCGATTTGTCATGCAGATTATTAGATAAATTATAAAAGGACAAAATTTAGACCAAAGCAGAAAGAAGATAAGCATTTGCATATCACACCTAGGACACCAGTTTTGCAAAGAGCTCTACTTGCTGCAAGCAGTCCTGCTGACTCCAATCGAACTCCTAGCAGTGTCTCAAGGTAACTATGTGCCCAAGGCGTTGCTGGACATGTGTTGATCAATAAATCGTCATTAAAAACAACTACCATTACATGACAAACGTGCAGGAAAATCACAACTTAAAAAGGAGAATAGTTACAAGAGAAATGCTTATTTCTTTCAGTGCTAAATTGTTCAGAAGTATTGAAAGATGCAGGTGTTCTCTTTACACTAAAAACTAAAAGTCGAAGCATCCATTTCAACAGAGGATACAAATACAGTTGCCTCAGTAATGTTAATGTTGAACTTTCTACCAAAACCCCTCAAATACATGAAAGCATTACTTGATGTTGTACAAGATATATATAAGAAAGAGTTGGGATTTTATTGATATGGTGTTTAACCACTGAATGTGGGAAGCCAACTACCCTCCTCCGATTTACAATATGAAAACAAGAAAAAAACCAGCTTTCACTAACAAGTGACTGGGGACTTATTGCTTTAAAACATGATCAAATTATCACATTAGCCAAATATCTATAACCATTCATGTCTACTCTTAATTTTAGGTAGATGAAAGATAACTGGAATTAGCTCACAGTGAAAAACAGGTGGGTTAAATCACATTACCTGCTCAGGCTGAATAGCAGATTCTGTTATCACCAGAAATTTCATGAGTGATGTCCACAACTAACCAAGCCATGGGACTGCCAAATTGCTTAGTGTGTAGCGCAGGGTCCCACCAAGATTTACAAGTGGGTCATCCTCTGCTCATATCGTGTACTAGCCTGACCCATGTAAAGCAAGAAATCTGGACTCAGGTGTATCCCTGTGCAGAGAAGCTTGAACCTGGCTTACGCTGACCATGGAAGATGATCTAACCACAGGAATACTGGGTTAAACAGAAATAGGGGGACAGGGGGAGGGGAAAGTGAGCAGAGGAGAAGGAGATTCTGCAGTATTAGCTCTGCCATTTCTTGTTTGTTGGGAAAGAAGGGGCTACGCTATCCTCAGTGCTTGGAAGAAAGCCTCAATGCCTAATTCCAGGAGAAAGGCCATAGTTATGAACATCAAATGGAGATAAACATCAAGAATCCTGCGAGTTATAGGACTTAACCCACAGCCTTCCTATCAGCATTTCCTTCCTCAGCATCTCTAGCTTCTTGTTTGGCATGCTGGTTTCTGCAAATCCCATTCCCAGACACTTTAGTCTCACTGTGTTTTCTACAAAGAACCTGCTTCTGCCTAATTCACAGCTGTGAGCTTCACTAGGCAAAACTGCCTGGAAGTGAAATGCTGCAGTGCTCAACATCCAAGGGCCCTTGTGAATCAAGCCAGAATGTATCATCTTCGAATAGAAAATCAGAAGATACACTCCTTCGTACACATTGAATATTGATCTAATTTCTGAAATTAAAAATGCACAACCTATTCCTTTCAGAAGAAACAGCTGGTCATGAAATACTGCTTTTCCTGTGCACCATATAAATGGACTGACACATTCTCTTTAAACACCAGGTTTGCAGGAGGAGGGGGTTTGTTTCTTTATTTTTTGTGATTTATCAATTTACTTGTTTACAAAGTAGATACTAAATTTCAAATGAAAAGATCTCGTCAAAAACAGAATAAGGTACTTACTAATAATTCTAACACTAATATTCTGTGGGGAAGTAAGGCAGGAAAAGCTTCTCTTTCTCTTTCTCTTTCTCTTTCTCTTTCTCTTTCTCTTTCTCTTTCTCTTTCTCTTTCTCTTTCTCTTTCTCTTTCTCTTTCTCTTTCTCTTTCTCTTTCTCTTTCTCTTTCTCTTTCTTTCTCTTTCTCTTTCTCTTTCTTTCTCTTTTTCCCTCTTTCCCTCTTTCCCTCTTTTCCTCTCCTCTCCTCTCCTCTCCTCTCCTCTCCTCTCCTCTCCTCTCCTCTCCTCTCCTCTCCTCTCTTCTTCACCTTTTCCCTCTTTTCTCTTCACTGAAACTCAGAAAAATTCCATGAAAATTTACTTCTGAGGTATTGCTTGATGGGCATTACACATTGATTGAGTATTTCCTGCTTTTTCAGTTCCTTTGTAGCTGAGGTTTGCTTGCAAAAGTTTACACCCTGTGCTCTACAGTGGTATCTGTTTCATGTGGGAGGTAAATAGTAGGCAGCTCTGTGTCTGTCGCAGCACATCACAGGAGATGATGTATGAGGAAGAGGAAAATAGGAGCATGACACCAAATTACTAGACCTGTGAAATGTAGCAGTAAGATTTCAGAACAATATATTTCTTTTTGGGGGGTCAAAGAACAGCCCGCCTCTAGTTCTTTCTCCAGTCATCAGGTGCTGAAGTTTCCAATGAAATACGCCATTTAAGATTTGATGTGTCTGCTTCCAGTTTGTTTCTTTGAAAGAAAATTGGCTGTTCAACTCAGACTGTTTTAACAGCAACTGTTTAACCAAGCCCAGTTCCAAGTGATTAACAGCCCTTACAATGTAGCAACAAAGACTGTATGTTTAGAAAAAGATCATATTTACTCACTTAGAATAAACACTGAAATATTTATAGCAAGACATCAAATCATGAGTAGGTATTTCTTGTAAACCAAAATTCAACCCTCTAGCAAAAGTAATTGCTTTTCCACTATATTTCAATTGATAAAAATAATTAATAGAGGTATTAAATATTGTGGTGACACAGTATGCATTATGTGTGGATTAGTTTTGTCAATTCTCAAAATAAAAAATTGGAAAGTACAAAATATGCTTTACGTATTAGAAACGATGAGTTTTTTTAGTAGAAAAAATCAGAATGCTTTTTTCTCCATTAACATTTCAATTCAATAAGACCAAACATGCCATGAAACCCCATGGTCTATTGGATTATTTATGGAACTAAGGTTACTTTTCCCACCTGTCATAAATAGTATTTTGAACTAGAATTTCCCAGTCATTTTTAGTCACAAGATAGAAGTTCACCTTTTACTTTCACTGAGGTCAAGTTTAGAGACTTCCATCTTATTTCATAGCAAATTAACATTAGAGCCAGGCCTAGAAAAGAGATCCTCATTGCCTAAGACCATACTTAATACATTCTTTCTTTCTATATAAAAGCCAGGCAATTACATTTACCACAGGTAAAAACATATTGGATTCAAGTTGTCTGCAGCCTTGGGCGTATAGGTAAATGAATACTATTAGCCCAATTTTATGGATTTGAAATATAAGGTTCTTGACAAAGTAAGGACCAGATTCTTTGGTTACACTGAATAAACCTTGTTACATGACTAGAATAATTCTTTTTAGTGGGATTTAATGGTAAATCATTACTGATTGTGAATAAAGGGGTAATGAGTATGGCAACCATCTGTCACAATTTCACTTCCCACAGCAGGGATTAGGCATAAAACTGAGTTAGCAATTTTGGTATTTCACCTCACATACTGCCCAATTCTGGGCATACCACAAAATTTTCCAAAAAGTGGTCCATTAGTCAAAAAGTTATTGTGCCTTTCCTTACACAAATTTGAAATGTCATGCATAAAAAGGAAGTTCTCTATAACTACTTTGTGATTTGATGTAAGACATGCAATACTTATGCCTTTTCCTATCAAATCTATTTTCACGCAGAATGAGCTGTAAGACTGATGACTATGAACTTCCATACCCATAAAATGGGATCAAATCCATTGAATTTACACACATTCTGAAAACACACAGGATTTTGGAAACATTTTCATCCTTTGAATATCATTATTAAGTCAGTTTGTACATAGTTACACTCTCCTTTCTCCCCCTTTGTACTAGAAATCATTGCAGGTTAAACTAAAAAAATGAATAGAGAGCATACGTTACACTATGATAATGATCCTCAGCCTTCTGTTGTGGAAAGGCTGCAGGGACTAAAGTAATGACTTGGACTAGAGGTGAAGTATTGCCAGTTTCATGACATCAAATGTCATGAATCTGAGCTTAAAATTTAAAAAAAAAAAAAAGAAAAAAGATTAAAAGTCATTGTCTCCAAAACAGAAAGACATAAAAAACCTCAAAGAATCATCTTAGGTAATTTCTTGGTATTATTTTACCTTCTTTCCCTGCCCTCTTCTCTGTGTGAGATAGTCCTGCCTGCTTTTGAGATTTACTTGTGCCTAACAGATCTGCTCTAACATGGCTCCATTCTCCACCTCCTTAGCTCAGTCCGAGGCAGGGCAGTCTGTAGGGGCTGTATCTGGGGAATGCACAACTCGGGACACTAATGTGCATTGGGGTGCTGCTCCTCTTATTCCTTTCATTGACTCTTTGAGAGAACTTCTAGTTGCCAAGCTGAAGAAAGGCAGGACTGCCCTGCCTGCTTCCTAAGCAGCCTAGATAACTGCTTCTGTCCAGAAGACGGAAGTGAAGGGGTTTTCCTCAAACAAGCCTAATATTCATCAAAAGGCTAGCATTTCTTTCATGGTAGACACTGACTGCAGGATGAGCCAAAATCTCAAGAAAAATCCCAACCTTGGTAAAACTGAAGTAGGTAACGGACCTTAGGTGCAAGTGTAGATGTGTACAAGTTTCTGAAATTCTCAGTTTTGGAGAATTCAGATTTAGATAATTCATTTTTAGAAACGGGACCCATCTATGAAACCTGGATTCAGGTTCAAAGCTGAGTGTTGGAAAGCCGAAAGCTGAAGAGAGGCCTGTGGCTTGGGCTTGGGTTTCTGTAGACTGAAAATGTTCTCCTGGCCAGCAGCCACGTGAAAGATGGTCTGTCCCACGTTATCAAATGAGAGACCTCCTGTGCTAGTGAGTAATGTAATGAGCTTACAATCAGGGATGCTTACAGAAAAGAAATGGCCAGCAGAGGAAAAAAGAAAAAGAGGTAAAATTGCCACCTGATCCTACGAGAGATCAAAGAATTCCAGCAAATAGTGGAAAGTGTTGTGCTTTTGCACTTGTTAACTGATTGCACAAGAGGAAAGACAAAGGAGAAAAGCTTAGTCTAGGCATCTGCTTCTCTGTGAACTGTGACAAAGACATGAAGAGGCATTTACTTGTTATCATCAGCCCAGGGAGAGCCATTCTGAGAATGGAAATGCTAATCATCAATCTCCCTGTGCATGCAATGTCTCTGTTTAATAGCTGATAGAGCGTCTCCAAAGGGGCTTTTTTTTGCTCTTTGTTTAAAATGACATATAATGGACCTGGACTTATCAGTGTCTCTAAATGCATTTTCTGTGCTTTATCCTTACTAAGGGATTTAGTCCGTTCTAATGAATATGTGCAGAATTGACTTTGAGCTTGGTATAATTTAATCCATCAATTTAACATTAAATTAATATGCGAAGGGGGTCTCTTTGTAGATGAAAAACAGAAGGGGAACATTCTTATTAATTTAAAATGGACTTGAGAAATGGAAAGAGGCTGCTGCTATTAGTATCTGCCACTGGGCTTAACCACTGGTTTGTGAGTTACCTTATGCGAACACTGCAGCTGCTAAAGCCACGGCAACTGAGAGATGCTTAGCACACACCGAGCCTGGAGCTCAGGAGACTGTCATCACCTCTGTGGGTTTCAAACTGCTGAGTGACATCATTCCAGGAACTCTAACAGCTGAAGGCTCCTCGCCATCCTTCTACCAAAAATGGTTTTCTGTAGACTGGCAGTCCCCAGACAATTTTTCACATGAGAGAAGATTCCAAACCAAAACCCTGTCCCAAGCACCGTTGAATATTTGGGTCTGTGATCAGATTTCACAGCTGACTCCTCGGTTCTTCAATTGAGTTTCTATGGGTAAGAATCAAGGGGAAGGCCAACAAGGCAGGTATCATGGTGGGAGTCTGGTATAGACCACCCAACCAGGATGAAGAGGCAGACAAAATATTCTATAAGCAGCTGGGACAAGTCTCACAATCGCTAGCCCTTGTTCTTGTGGGGGACTTCAACTTACCAGATGTCTGCTGGAAATACAATACAGCAGAGAGGAAACAGTCCAGGAGGTTCCTGGAGTGTGTGGAAGACAACTTCCTGACACAGCTGGTGAGGGAGCCAACTAGGGAAGGCGCCCCGTTGGAACTGTTGTTTGCAAACAGAGAAGGACTTGTGGGTGATGTGGCGGTTGGAGGCCATCTTGGGCATAGCAATCACAAAATGATAGAGGTTTTGATTCTCAGAGAGATCAGGAGGGGGGTCAGCAGAACTGCCACCTTGGACTTCCAGAGGGCAGACTTTGGCCTGTTTAGGAGCCTGGTTGACAGAGTCCCTTGGGAGGCAATCCTGAAGGGCAAAGGAGTCCAGGAAGGCTGGACATTCTTCAAGAAGGGAATCTTAAAGGCACAGGAGTGGACCGTCCCCATGTGCCGAAAGATGAGCCAGTAGGGAAGAAGACCAGCCTGGCTAAACAGAGAGATCTGGCTGGAACTCAGGAAAAAAAGGAGAGTTTATGACCTTTGGAAGAAGGGACAGGCAACTCAGGAGGACTACAAGGATGTCATGAGGTTATGCAGGGAGAAAATTAGAAGGGCCAAAGCCCAGCTAGAACTTAATCTGGCTACTGCTGTAAAAGACGATAAACAATGTTTCTATAAATACATTAGCAACAAAAGGAGAGCTAAGGAGAATCTCCATCCTTTATTGGATGTGGGGGGAAACATAGTGACAAAGGCTGAGGAAAAGGCTGAGGTACTTAACGCCTTCTTTGCCTCAGTCTTTAATAGTAAGACCAGTTCTCTGGCTACCCAACCCCCTGAGCTGGAAGACAAGGAAGGGGAGCAGATGAAGCCCCCATAATCCAAGGGGAAATGGTTAGCGACCTGCTACACCACTTGGACACACACAAGTCTATGGGGCCAGACGGGATCCACCCAAGGGTGGATCTGAGGGAGCTGGCAGAAGTGCTCACCAAGCCACTTTCCATCATTTATCAGCAGTCCTGGCTAACAGGGGAGGTTCCAGTTGACTGGAGGTTAGCAAATGTGACACCCATCTACAAGAAGGGCCGGAAGGAGGATCCGGGGAACTACAGGCCTGACAGCCTGACCTCGGTGCTGGGGAAGGTTATGGAGCAGATCATCTTGGTACCATCACACGGCACGTACAGGGCAACCAGGTGATCAGGCCCAGTCAGCATGGGTTTACAAAAGGCAGGTCCTGCTTGACCAGCCTGATCTCCTTCTATGACAAGGTGACCCACTTAGTGGATGAGGGAAAGGCTGTGGATGTGGTCTACCTGGACTTTAGTAAAGCCTTTGACACCATTTCCCACAGCATTCTCCTGGAAAACTGGCTGCTCATGGTTTGAATGGGTGTATGCTTTGCTGGGTCAAAAACTGGCTGGACCGCCGGGCCCAGGGAGTTGTGGTGAATGGAGTTACATCCAGTTGGTAGCTGGTCACGAGCGGTGTTCCCCAGGGCTCAGTACTGGGGCCGGTCTTGTTCAATATCTTTATCAATGATCTGGGATCATTGATCTGGGATCGAGTGCACCCTCAGTAAGTTTGCAGACGACACCAAGTTGGGCGGGAGTGTTGATCTGCTCGAGGGTAGGAAGGCTCTGCAGAGGGACCTGGACAGGCTGGATCGGTGGGCCGAGGCCAAGTGTATGAGGTTCAACAAGGCCAAGTGCCGGGTCCTGCACTTGGGTCACAACAACCCCATGCAGCGGTACAGGCTTGGGGAAGAGTGGCTGGAAAGCTGCCTGGCGGAAAAGGACCTGGGGGTGCTGGTTGACAGCCGGCTGAACATGAGCCGGCAGTGTGCCCAGGCGGCCAAGAAGGCCAATGGCATCCTGGCCTGTATCAGACATAGTGTGGCCAGCAGGAGTAGGGAAGTGATCGTGCCCCTGTACTCAGCACTGGTGAGGCCGCACCTCGAATACTGTGTTCAGTTTTGGGCCCCTCACTACAGGAAGGACATGGAGGTGCTGGAGCATGTCCAGAGAAGGGCAACAAAGCTGGTGAAGGGTCTGGAGAACAAGTCTTCTGAGGAGCGGCTGAGGGAACTGGGGTTGTTTAGCCTGGAGAAAAAGAGGCTGAGGGGAGACCTCATCGCTCTCTACAACTACCTGAAAGGAGGTTGTAGCGAGGTGGGTGTCGGTCTCTTCTCCCAAGTAACTAGCGATAGGACAAGAGGAAATGTCCTCAAGTTGCACCAGGGGAGGTTTAGATTGGATATTAGGAAAAATTTCTTCACCAAAAGGGTTGCCAAGCATTGGAACAGGCTGCCCAGGGAAGTGGTGGAGTCACCATCCCTGAAGGTATTTAAAAGACATGTAGACGTGGTGCTTAGGGACATGGTTTAGTGGTGAACTTGGCAGTGTTAGGTTTATGGTTGGACTTGGTCATCTTGAAGGTCCTTTCCAATCTAAATGATTCTATGATTCTATGGTTCTATGATTCTTGAATTGGCCGAGTTCTGAGTAGGAAAAGGTGCCTAGAATGGGACATTATGCAGCTTCATCAAGCAGCACAGTTTTAAACAATGCTTTTAACTCACCTATGACAATGTAACAGGACTCGCAAAGGTGACACATAGCAACAACTAAGGTTTAAAAATTATGGCTATCATTTTAAACAAGGACATGCACGAAGGGCACCAGTAGCTGAAGCAAATTCATCCAGAGCAACACGCTTTTAAAAATCTTTATCAAAGGCCCATTTTAATCACTCCTTTATTTTTCTTGGGATAAGGTCAGACTAACAGGCCTGTTATCTTAGCTATCTGGATTCCCATTTTTAAGATTCCAGACTTGCTGAATCCATAGGTATTTTTAAAGGTTGCTGTTAAAATCCTCCAGGATAATGGATAGAGAAGAAAGTTTTTCACCGTTGTAATGTGTGATGAGTGTATCATCTGTCTTTTCCTCCTAAGAGCACTGGTTCCCAAGAGTGGTAAGGTGGCAACAGAAACGCGCTGGAGCTGATCCAGGAGACCCAGAAATACTCCAGAAAAACACAACAAGGGCAATCAGTGGTTTAGAATGGCTTTCACATGAGGGGAGACAGAAATAAACTAGGAATCCTCGTCTTGGACAACAGAAGATATAACAAAGCATAGCAGGGAAAAATTATTGGTTTATCACATCCAGAGAACCCGTTGACAACCGAACAAAGTTATCAGGAAGAATTTAAAGCAAAGGAAAGTATTTTTCATAACACATAATTAAATTTTAGCATGCATTGCTGTAGGGGATTGTAGAAGATAAAACTTTAATTCAGAAACACAATAGAAAGATTAGTGAACTGATTTGTGAATATGAATATTTTGACCAGAGAGTTGGCTGCTCAGGTAGAAATGATACTGCAGAAGTATTTAGGTTACTGTTACACTTTGTGCAAGAAAGGCATCTTTTCTTATATCACATCATCAGGGCTTTTTTTCCTTACGTGGCATCTGCTGATTTGCAGCAGAAATATGAACACTTGATAAAGAAGGAATGCAGAGCACAGGGTGGGAATGCACTGATAAGTAACACGACACCCTGGTTAGAAAGACTGGATGGTCTTTACCTCTCTCCTAATAATATATGGACGATTTCTCTTGCAGTATTATCATGCTAACACATTAAGCTGTAAAAAGACTGATATGCATTACATGCAAATCAGGAGGATGCTTTCTCTTGACATGATTTAATGTCATTTAATCATTTTATCTGTTCAGGTACACATTAGTTCAGAAAACTGTCCATCAGAGAGCGCCAGTGAAAGCAAATATTGGAAAGCTGACTACAGTGGAATAGATATTGCCTCACCAAATAGAAAGTACGCATAGAAAAAATGTGAACAGCAAAACAAAGTTAATGGTCTTTGGGTCTGTTAGCTTTAGTATGTAGCTCATCAGCTGAAACACCATCTGCCCACAGAATATTGCGAGTGACATGCAAAATGAGGATGAGAAAAAGAAAGGGGATGAGAAAGAAAGATTTTTCCCTGACTACATCTCCTCTATACAACCCTTAACGCTTTGGCAAGTCACTTGTCATCAGGCTCAATCGTCCTTGGAAAGGGCAGATCCTTCATCAGAGCCTTGTACCCCTGGAGAAGGAGCCTGCTCCAGCAGCCCTGAGCAGAGGGATGCAAGCCACGCTCCCTTCCCTCCCTCCCCACCACGGCTGGTAGAGACTGTCAGCTCAACCCTGCAACTCCAGTACTACTGGAGATGAAACAAGCATGTGATGCTGGCATGTGTTTTGTTCAGAATTTCCCCTCCACCACTTTTCAATGCGTATGCTTAAATGTGGCGAAAAGGGGAAAGGTTCATCTGCCTTGCAGAATTAGTTACAATAAATGTCTCTGGAAGAAAATTGTAGCTTGTTAACAGACCTTTTACAGTTCTAAATATATTCACTGGCTCCTTGCAAAAAAGCTCATTACACCTCATCACCTAATGTGTGCTTATGTCATTATAAAATTGCTCTCATGATGTAATTACTCAAGAGCTGCAAGCGCTAGCACACTAACTGCACTCAGTTTGGCCCATGACTTGCCATCATTAGGGCAGCTCAGGTCAGTTTTGGCTTTAATCCTCAGCAGAGGTGGCAGTGTCTTGCCTGCAGACTTGTGAGGACAATAAAAAAGCCCTGCTGAGAGTCATCCCCCATCGAGTCTCTGCACCCTGCTCTTGTGCATAACACCAGTCTTCCTTACCCATTTGGGAGCAAATCCAAAGATGCACCAGAAGCAGAGACGTGCTGCAGCTGCGGCACTGGAGGAAGCGATCCTGCTAAATTTCTTCTGCCAGTGCCAGAGATGGGAGGAAGCGGAAAGATAACTTTTTTTCACCTTTGTGGCACCCATGTCCTCTTCTGTTGTCCAAAGGTCTGTTGAGCCCACCATTCAGAGAAAGAGGAAGACCTGTGCTCTGGAGAGGGGAGGGGAAAGAGGCCTGGTTCAGTCACAGGGGACAACAAAGGTCTCTGCTTGGTACATGGGGCAAAATGTCATCATAGGATCATTAAGGTTGGAAAAGACCTCTAAGATCATCGAGTCCAACCGTCAACCCAACACCACCATGCCCACTAAACCATGTCCCTAAGCGCCTCATCTACACATCTTTTAAATACCTCCAGGGATGGGGACTCAACCACTTCCCCGGGCAGCCTGGTCCAATGTTTAACCACTCTTTCAGGAAAGAAATTTTTCCTCACGTCCAATCTAAACCTCCCCTGGTGCAACTTGAGGCCATTTCCTCTTGTCCTATCGCTAGTTACTTGGGAGAAGAGACCGACACCCACCTCGCTACAACCTCCTTTCAGGTAGATGTAGAGAGCAACGAGGTCTCCCCTCAGCCTCTTTTTCTCCAGGCTAAACAACCCCAGTTCCCTCAGCCGCTCCTCAGAAGACTTGTTCTCCAGACCCTTCACCAGCTTTGTTGCCCTTCTCTAGACACGCTCCAGCACCTCCATGTCCTTCTTGTAGTGAGGGGCCCAAAACTGAACACAGTATTCGAGGTGCGGCCTCGAATACAAGTGATTGTACAGGGGGCACGATCACTTCCCTACTCCTGCTGGCCACACTATGTCTGATACAGGCCAGGATGCCATTGGCCTTCTTGGCCGCCTGGGCACACTGCCGGCTCATGTTCAGCCGGCTGTCAACCAGCACCCCCAGGTCCTTTTCCGCCAGGCAGCTTTCCAGCCACTCTTCCCCAAGCCTGTACCGCTGCATGGGGTTGTTGTGACCCAAGTGCAGGACCCGGCACTTGGCCTTGTTGAACCTCATACACTTGGCCTCGGCCCACCGATCCAGCCTGTCCAGGTCCCTCTGCAGAGCCTTCCTACCCTCGAGCAGATCAACACTCCCGCCCAACTTGGTGTTGTCTGCAAACTTACTGAGGGTGCACTCGATCCCAGATCAATGATCCCAGATCATTGATAAAGATATTGAACAAGACCGGCCCCAGTACTGAGCCCTGGGGAACACCGCTCGTGACCAGCTACCAACTGGATGTAACTCCATTCACCACAACTCCCTGGGCCCGGCGGTCCAGCCAGTTTTTGATCCAGTGCAGAGTCCACCTGTCTAAGCCATGAGCCGCCAGCTTCTCGAGGAGAATGCTGTGGGAGACAGTGTCAAAGGCCTTGCTGAAGTCCAGGTAGACCACATCCACAGCCTTTCCCTCATCCACTAGGCGGGTCACCTGGTCATAGAAGGAGATCAGGTTGGTCAAGCAGGACCTGCCTCTCATGAACCCGTGCTGGCTGGGCCTGATCCCCTGGTTGTCCCGCACATGCCTTGTGAGCGCCCTCAAGATGAACCGCTCCATAATCTTCCCCGGCACCGAGGTCAGGCTGTCAGGCCTGTAGTTCCCCGGATCCTCCTTCCGGCCCTTCTTGTAGATGGGTGTCACATTGGCAAGCCTCCAGTCATCCGGGACCTCCCCCATTAACCAGGATAACCCCGTTATCCTGGCTAGACAGTTACTTGGGCATGCAAAATTCAAAGCTGTCTGTGCTGACGAGGACCTTGAGCTACCTCTCATAATGGTCCAGTCCATCAAATCCTATCAGTTAGTTTCTCTGAGAGTCTTTGGTGGAGGACTTTGACAAAAGCTTTTTGGAAATCTTAATCCCTTGTCCCTCAGGATAGCCCTAGCCACATGGTTTTTGCTCCTTCAGAGAACTCCACCAAAATGCAGGGTCCATGGCTTGTCTTTGCAAAGGCTGTCTTTCATGTTGCACTGCATTTATCTGGCTGCTTGCAAATTTTATCCTTTTTTATAATGCTCCTACTGAATGTTGATTCTCTGATAAGCTCCCTGCTGTGGGTGAGTTTGAAAATTGTTTCAAATTGTAATACTTTAATTTGTTTATATTTTTGTTATTATTTTATTAATTAATTCTAGTTACTGTTAATGGTATGCCTCAATCTATTTTGGCCTGCATTATTTTGGTCACCAGAGTTGACGTTCCGTTTTAATTTTATTGTTTGAATGAGTTCCAATTTTTGAAGGATACCAGTTTAGTACCCTTATTCTACTGTTTTTCCACTCTGATTAGGGGTGGGACCATTTTGTTAATAGATGCTATAACTATACCGTGATTTTTCTAATAGGGGGCCTATAATATTATATAAAAATTTATATTAAAGAGATAAACATTTATGTTAATAATGTTACCCTTTTGACTGGGTTTATTTTTCATTTCCCATTTTTCTGCAACTCTCCTTTTCAAAATTAAAAACTACTGTAGTGGATATTTTAGGCTTTTTTGCTCTGAATGGAGACCTGAATTTAAAACATTGTGTCACACCTTTGCAATGTGGTTCTTCAGCAGTAAACTTTTGGACCAGGCTCTGATCAGGAGCTGCTTTTTTGTGTGTGTGTGTGTCGGAGGTCTCCTGCTGGACTCCAGTGGATCTTCATACATGGTGTGATAAAAGCTGTGCGGCCAAGTGGCCAAGCTGCATTGCGCCGGCCTGAAATGTTGTCCTTCAGCCAGAAGGAGAAGCAGGGAGTGCGTATGCCCTCCAAAGGGCTACTGCAGTTTCTCCTGCAGCACAGTAGGACCCATCACAGGCAGTTCCTCCATGTGCCGGCAGACACCAAACCCCTGGTGACCCTTTCCATGGACTGTGGTGAGGGGCAGAGCCCGGTCATATCCTTCCCTGTACCTGCCGTGGTCCTGTGAAATGCATCTAGAAAGACAGTGATGGTGATCTTGGGGATGGAGGCTGGAGAAGCAGAAAAGAGGTGCATGGGCCATGTTCTCAAGTGTCTGTTTTGGCTTAAATGGGATGTCAGAATGGAAGTTATGAATGAGTAACATGTTCTGTGTCAGGAGGGACGACCTGATGGACAGGCGGATCACAGAAGCTCGGTTTTCATTTCAGGGAAACATAGCTAAAATCCACACAGGCTGTTCTGGGTCATCCGAGGTACTGCTATACCTTTAATGGGTTCTTGAGTATTAATTATTACATATATAGTTATACAATTATTAATTACAAATCTAGGATGACTCAGACTTCTTCCCACTCTGGAGTGAGAAAAACCTTTACTGTATATTTGTCCTGATAACATATATGGCTAACAATGCTGTTATTTCTATTTTTACCTATTCCTTTTCCATGAAAGTAATTTTTTCACCATCTTCTCCCTGTGACTCAGAGGTGAATGAATGCCACTTTCACAGATAGAGCTGTGCAGATAAGTTTTATTTAAGTGTTTTTCAAAGGATGACAGCACGACATGGAGATCACAGAGATGACAAAGCTTTGAGAACAGCTGGAAAGACTCCTGCTTGAACTGCAAAGGTATGCAGTAGCTGAGATTTTTTTTGAGGACTGCTGCCTAAGCACACTGGGAGAGGAACACACTGACACTCTCCTGTATTTGAGGGACGAGATTGTGCTTTAAATCAAGTGACTAAAGAAACAAAATCATAAAATGAAATTGCTAAAAATCTGTTAAATACTTGTGTTGTGGTTTAACCTCAGCTGGCAACTAAGCCCCACACAGCCGCTCACTCACTCCCCCCTGGTGGGATGGGGGAGAGAATCAGAAGAGTAAAAGTGAGAAAACTCGTGGGTTGAGATAAAGGCAGTTTAATAGGTAAAGCAAAAGCTGCGCACGCAAGCAAAGCAAAACAAGGGATTAATTCACTCCTTCCCATGGGCAGGCAGGTGTTCAGCCATCTCCAGGAAAGCAGGGATCCATCGTGTGTAACGGTGACTTGGGAACACAAACACCATCACTCCGAATGTCCCCCCCTTCCTTCTTCTTCCCCCAGCTTTATGTACTGAGCATGACATCACATGGTATGGAATGTCCCTTTGGGCAGTTTGGGTCAGCTGTCCTGGCTATGCACCCTCCTAGCCCCCCGTGCACCTGCAGCCTTCTCAGTCGGTAGAGCATGGGGAGCTGAGAAGTCCTTGGCTAGTGTAAGCACTACTTGGCAACAACTAAAACATCGGTGTCTTATCAACATTGTTCTCATCCTAAATCCAAAACACAGCACTGTACCAGCTACTAGGAAGGAAATTAACTCTATCCCTGCCGAAACCAGGACAACTTGATGTCCTGAAGCATTGTTTATGAAAAACAGATATTTTTTTCAGAGTGACTCTGTTGAAGATTTTACCATGGAGCTGTAAGTTATACCACAGTTTTACTGCAAGCCATAGAATAGCTCAATCAGTGGCTGGCATGCTGAAACAATAGAGGGTCATATCATCTATGGTGTGAGAGCACTGTGTCAAAAATATAACTGAGAGCAATCACTGTGGCTAGACAGGATACATGGTGGGGTTCTGCTATTCATGTAGGCAATACCTGACATATTATATCCCAATGGTAACCATTATCCCAAGATTATAGTCAACCTTTCAAATTAGCAAGACCACATAGCTGTAGAAGATTTGCTATAGTGTATATCACTGATTACTTTCATTGAAGATCTACCATACAGATGCTCGCAGGTGTCTAACCTGCATTAGGTGGCATTGTCGTGGTTTAACCTCAGCCAGCAACTGGGCACCACACAGCTGCTTGCTCACTCCCTCCTGCCCCAGTGGGATGGGGGAGAGAATCGGAAGGGTAAAAGTGAGAAAACTCATGGGTTGAGATAAGAACAGTTTAATAATAGAAATAAAATAAAGTAAAATAGTAGTAGTAGTAGTAATAATAATAATAATAATAATAGAAGAATATACAAAGCAAGTGATGCAGGATGCAATTGCTCACCACTTGCTGACTGATGCCCAGCCAGTCCCTGAGCAGCGGTCGCTGCCCCCCCGGCCAACTCCCCCCGAGCTCGAACCCCTTCATATGCTGCCAATATCTCTTTTTCAGTTGGAGTATAGTGGGCCTTGGATTCTCTGTATCCCCGACTCCAAAACCCTAGGGCTCAACCTCGAGTCTCTGCCAGAGGCTCCAGGTAGGACCGTTCTCCCTGGCTGCGGCATAGAGCACATTTTTTACATCTTGTCCTGCCCCGACTGGCCCAAGGGCTGCTGCATGGACTATCTCCTCTTTAATTTGTTCAAAGGCTTGTCGTTGCTCAGGGCCCCATTTGAAATCGTTCTTCTTCTGGGTCACTTGATAGAGAGGATTTACAATCAGACTGTAATTTGGAATGTGCATTCTCCAAAAACTCACAACGCCTAAAAAAGCTTGTTTTGCTGTTATTTTGTTGATCACATCCACTGGGATTTGACGATGTCCGTCTTGCCATTTTATTCCTAAAAACTGGATCTCCTGTGCAGGTCCCTTGACCTTACTTTGTTTTATGGCAAAACCAGCCTTCAGCAGGATTTGGGCTATTTTCTTCCCTTTCTCAAAAACTACTTCTGCTGTGTTGCCCCACAATGACGTCATCAATGTATTGCAGGTGTTCTGGAGCCTCACCCTGTTCCAGTGCAGTCTGGATCAGTCCATGGCAAATGGTAGGGCTGTGTTTCCACCCCTGGGGCAGTTGGTTCCAGGTGTACTGGACGCCCCTCCAAGTGAAAGCAAATTGTGGCCTGCACTTTGCTGCCAAAGGGATTGAGAAAAACGCATTAGCGATATCAGTTGTGGCATACCACTTGGCTGCCTTTGACTCCAGTTCGTATTGAAGTTCTAGCATGTCCGGCACGGCAGCACTCAGCGGCAGCATGACTTTGTTCAGGCCACGATAGTCTACTGTTAGTCTCCACTCTCCATTAGACTTTTGCACTGGCCATATGGGACTGTTGAAGGGTGAGCGAGTCTTGCTGATCACTCCTTGGCTTTCCAGTCGATGAATCAGCTTATGGATGGGAATCAGGGAGTTTCAGTTGGTGCGATATCGTCGCCGGTGCACCGTTGTGGTGGCAATTGGCACCCATTGTTCTTCGACCCTCAGCAACCCCACAACAGAAGGGTCCTCCAAGAGACCAGGCAAGGTGGACAGCTGTTTAATTTCCTCCATCTCCAAGGCAGCTATACCAAAAGCCCACCGGTACCCTTTTGGGTCCTTGAAATACCCTCTCCTGAGGTAGTCTATGCCAAGGATGCACGGAGCACCTGGGCCAGTCACAATGGGGTGCTTTTGCCACTCATTCCCAGTTGGGCTCACTTCGGCCTCCAATACAGTTAGCTGTTGGGACACCCCCATCACTCCAGAAATACAGATGGGTTCTGCCCCTTTATAGCTTGACGGCATTAGGGTACACTGTGCACTGGTGTCTACTAGAGCCTTATACTCCTGTGGGTCCGATGTGCCAGGCCACCGAATCCACACAGTCCAGTAAACCCGGCTGTCCCTTTCCTCCACCTGGCTGGAGGCAGGGCCCCTCTAGTCCTGGTTATAGTTCTTGTTACTCATTTCTTGTAAATATGAGTCAGAAGTCCCTTCATTAAGATCACAAGTGAGATCAGCCCTTCTGCTCTGTCTGGGGAATTGCCCACTGGAAACTGGAGCAGCAATTTTCCTGGAAAAACCCTCTTTTGTGATCTTTTTTCCTTGCAACTCATGTACCCGTGCCTCTAGGGCTGAGGTAGATTTTCCATCCCACTTCCTCATGTCCTCTCCATGGTCACGCAGGTAAAACCATAGGGTGCTCCATGATGTGTACACTTTATATCCTCTCTCTTGAGCAAAAGACCACAGACTCCTAGTAGCCGAGATATTGGTCCGTACAGGTGGGGAGTAGGACCTATCCTCTTCGAGTTGCTGGAACTTCTGGGACAGTTTCTCCACAGCCGAGACGAGGGAGGAAGAGACACTTTCTTTGTATTGGTGGAGTTGGCCATCCACTGTTTGTCTCTCTCCATCTTTCCAGGTCATTACTGCCAATGAGTTGGCATATGATGATGGTGCACTCCGTACAAACTTCCACCACATGGGTTGCATGCACTTGACTTCATCTGGATCTTTGGGTAGCTGCTTGTTGTCTAGGTCTTCATAAATCACCTCCAGCAGGGCTAATTCCCTCAGGACCACCATGGATACCTCTCTCCATGGTGGTCCACTTGCCGGGGTGACATATAACATCTTCCTTGAAGGGATACCTTTCCTTCACGCTTGACAGGAGTCACCTCCAGAAGCTGAGGACTTGTGTCCCTTTTCCAATCGCTTTGCCAATGCTCCCTTCCCTAGAAAAGGATCCCAGCTGCTTGGCTTCCCTACCCTCTAATTCCAGGCTACTGGCCCCATTATCCCAGCATCGGAGCAGCCATGGCTGAAATCTTTTCATGTATCTCGCAGCTCACTCAGGGAGTGAGTTCCTCTTCTTCCTCCCCAAGCAGTGGCCAACTCTCCTCCTCCTGTTCTCATGATAGCCCTACTCCAGGGTAGTCTGCCTTGTCCACTTCTTCCTCCTGCTCCCTCTTAGAAGAAGCTTCATCCCTTACTAAACAAACCGACTTCCGCTTCCAAGATTTCTTCTTGTGTATAGGGGCGACTGATACCGGCATGGGTTGGGTCTTTGGTTCAGTCACAGTACCTGTCGCCAGGGTTAGAGTGGCCGCAGGGCCTGTCGCAGGGGTTGAAGGAGCCGCAGTGCTTGTTGCCAGGGTTGGAGTAGCCGCAGTGCCTGTTGTTTTGTCGTCAGATCCAGAGACCTTCTCTTCCCCTTGAGGGTACCGAATAGTGTTGAACAGGGGTCGGTAGGCATGGGCCAGGCCCCAGCATGTTGCAGTGATCTGTGTCTCTCTGGAGTTGCCAGGGTGACAGCATACTTTGTCCAAATATTCTACTAATTTTTCAGGATTCTGCACTTGTTCAGGGGTGAAGTTCCAAAACACTGGGGGTGCCCACTGGCCTAGGTACTTGCCCATCCTATCCCACACACCCTGCCACTCAGAACTATCCAGCCTTGGGGCAGAACTCTGGATGATATTCTTAAATTGCTTATTAACCTTAGACAAAACCAAAACAATATTCCCAAGAGATACCAATAGAAGTATCTTAACTACCCAAGGTTGTTCAAGATACTGAAAAGCTATTGTAATGAAGGAGGAAACATCATAGAAGAAGGTAGTGACGCTGCCATTCTGTATTTCCTCCATAAAAAACTCTCAGAGGAAGAACTATAATTGCTAATTGTTTACACGAAGTGGTACCCGAAGTACAGTAATGGCTTCAGTACAAAGCTCAAATACCAGATTAAGCTCAAGGCCAATGTTTTAATAACAAACCTCCCAGGCAAAACATCACTAATCACTGCAGAGCACAGCAAACTGCAAAAACCAACACTAATCTTTAACATGTACAGCCAAAAAAAAAGAGCATGGTGCAGATCAGATAAACTAATATCGAGAACAGATGAATCAATATTGTAACCCTCAACTGTTAACAGATATAAGTTCCTTAATGCACTCTGGTTAAGCTGTTACTATCCCAAACCCTTCGAGCCCCATGTTGGGCACCAAAAAGGACTGTCGTCATTTAACCCCAGCCAGCAACTGAGCACCACACAGCCGCTCACCCACTCCCTCCTGCTGCGGTGGGATGGGGGAGAGAATTGGAAGGCTAAAAGTGAGAAAACTCATGGGTTGAGATAAGAACAGTTTAATAATTGAAATAAAATAAAGTAAAATAGTAACAATAATAATAATAATAATGATAATAATAATAATAATAATAATAATAATAATAATAATAGAAGAATATACAAAGCAAGTGATGCAGGATGCAATTACTCACCACTTGCCGACTGATGCCCAGCCAATCCCTGAGCAGCAGTCGCTGCCCCCTGGCCAACTCCCCCCAGCTTATATACTGAGCATGACATCATATGGTATAGAATATCCCTTTGGCCAGTTTGGATCAGCTGTCCTGGCTGTACTCCCTTCCAGCTTCTTGTGCACCTTTTCTCTGGCAGAGTATGGGAAGCTGAAAAGTCCTTGACTTAGTATAAACACTGCTTGGCAACAACTAAAACATCAGTGTGTTATCAACATTATTCTCATGCTAACTCCAAAACACAGCACTGTACCAGCTACTAGGAAGAAAATTAACTCTATCCCAGCCAAAACCAGGACAGGCATATAGTGGATGCTATGAAGAAAAGTAATTGACAGGCTTATCCTGACATTGCTTATCTCAAATTCTACCTCGCTGTCGATAGGAAACCATTTTAACCTGGGCAAGCAGCAACACTGCAAGAAGACATCAATGTGGGAAGATATCTGTGTAGTCAAAGACTTAAAGATGATAATTGCAAAGCTGTGAGTCATGTGAAGAAATAGGTCTAGCAAGAGGATTAATGAGGTGAAATCAAGATTGTTCACTGGAGATGGCAAATTAATCATCAGCAAACCATCAGAAAGCAACACAAATTTGGAGCTTTGTGGGGTGCCACTATCCCAGGAATTGTGTTCTCTCACCACATTTTTAACTTTCTTTGTGTGCTGGGTTGGCCCCGGCTAACAGCCAAGCATCCACTCAGCTGCTTGATTACTCTGTCATCCAGAGGGATGGGGGGGAGAAAATAGGAAGAACAGGAGCAAGAAAGCTCATGGGTCAGATAAAAGATGGAAGATCACTTACCAATTACTGTAATGGGCAAAACAGATTTGACTTGGGGAAATGAACTTAATTTACTGACAATTAAAATAAATATTTAATTACTGATTCAGGTAGTGGGAAACAAAAACAAAAAAAGAAACAAACATTTACACACATAGGGGGAAAACACCTTTCCTTCCCCATTCCCAGGCTCAACTTCACTGCAAGCGCCTCTCCTCACAGAGGCTGCCCCTGCAGCTCCTCCCCCCCCCCCCCCAGTACTTCTCTTTTCTTAACAAGTGTATCTTTTTGTAGGCTGAGTGTCTAGATAGTGAATACCATGCAGTTACTAGCTAAGACGTGCGACAATGACATGAACATATGGCCACACCATACATTATGAGCCTTACAAATGCTTGCACAGTGAACAGGAATGCACACATGAAAGAAGCAGCTCTGGCAGAAGCCTGTGAGATGTAAATTTTCTCAAGGTGCTGTGCTAGGTTGTGATGTCCTAACACGAGACATCGCAGACCATTGGCACCCATCTTCTTTATGAAAATATCAGCTCCTTCTCCCACCACAGTTGCACCAAATAAAGATTCACATGGATGAACTGCGGTAAAAACCTCCTTTGTAATAACCACCTGATGCCAGATACGCTGTCAAGAAGCCACCTGTCTAAGATAGGTGACCAAAAGAGACGATGACTCCATTGTTTCTGACTTCATTAACAATCAGAGCTCAGGAGACTGGCTGAAAGCTGGCCAACCCAGCAAATCAACCAGAAACACCACTGACTTGTTCAGTGCAGCTACAAGGCTGGTGGCTTCCAGTGACACTTGACTCTTTGCAGTGTGGTGCCCATAGTCAAGAGAGTGCTGCCAGATGGATGCTGATGAAGTAGTATCATATCGTTCCCTACCAAGTGACAAAGTAGGAAAGGATGATTGACAAAACTTCCTCACAGCCTGGCTCTAAAGCCTTTTTTCCTTTGGTTTAAACTGTAAATGAACTATCTGAGAGGATGCACATGGTGATACAAGTGACACATGTACCAGCAAAATAAGTCTAGAGCGCAAATCTTTCATTTAGAGGGGATGAGAAAGGCCTGCTTGGGGCCATAGTTTGCGTGGTGCAGAGAGGTTTTTTTGGGGTGGGGAGAAAAGAAGTTCATTGCATGCTATAAAGTACTGAGGAGAGTAATGGTTCAGGGAAGGAAGCTGGAATTGAATGAGAATGAGAACTTATTTATAGTCCCAAATTGTTAGATTAGCTAAAAATATTAGGTGTTTTATATGCCCCTGTTTTATTAAGCTTTTAAGGTACACTTAGGTTTTTAAATCTTTTCTGCAGCCAGGAAGGCTAGAAACCACCTTTTTTTCCTCTCTCCTAGAAAGAAAGATTTCTTATATATTTGCAGCCTCCATAAGGTGAAACTTTAAAATTAAAACCATAATGGAATATAAAGGAAAATCACAAGTTTGCAATGCTGACCTTTGATCTAGGAGAACCAAGATCTACACAGACTTCCTTTTTGACCTTTCAGCAAATAATTTAGCCATGTAGGATGAAAAGCTGGCAGAAAACTGACAGGTCACTGAGAGAGTCCTCCACACTGTAGACAACTACACCAGATACCCTTATTAACACTTATTTCAGACTCTGTTTTAACTTTATATAGGTGTTTTGCCCTCCACAACTCCTATTAGAGGGCTGTTCCAGAACCTTGCTTCTCTGGTACTTAGAAACCTTTTTCTAATTTCCAGTCTAATTTTATTCATGACTGGTTTATACTAATTTGTTCTTTCGCTAACATTATATTTTTCTTAAATAGCTCATTTCCTTCTGTGGCATATAGCCGCCTGCTGAATTTATACAGTACAGTCTTAACTCCTCTTACCTTTCATTTTTCTGGGCTAAACAAGGCAACTTCTTTTATATTTCCTCTTGTACTGTAGGCTGTCTGCTCACTTAGCCATCTTTCTTGACCTTTTTTGCACTTATTCCTACCTAAATTATTCCTCTTTTTTTGCAATGAGTAGCCCGAAATGTGTATAATAATTTGTGGAGGGTCTCACCAGGGCGTTATATAAAGCACTCATATTTCAGTCAGTATTGAAAATATTTTGTTTGGCAAATTTTACTTTTTTCTTTTCCTGGTCATCTCAGAATGTTGTGAATCCTGGTTTTGAGTACTACAACCAGATATAAGTCCTCTAAAATTATGAAGCCATATTCTGACAATACTAGAGCTATCCTTAAAAGTAGCTCTGTTCAAAAAATCTACTACTGGGCCATCATTCTGTACATTTCTGTGGCTACAGTGCTAGATATATATCCAGATGAAAACATATTGAAACTTAAAAGATTCATCTATTTAGAATGTCTCTGATAGCATCTTTTAAGTATATCCTGTGATTCTGATTGCAAAAGCACATGGTACTAGAGAATAAGAATAAAAAGAATGAAGAGGAATGAGGTGACTTGCTGTTTATACTAACTGATTGGGGAAAGGTGAGCTAAACAAAGGTGACTTAACATTTAAAAGATTAGGAGGCAAATGTTAAAAAACCCAATATGAACACAAATGCTTCCTATGTTGTATAATGCATTAATCCCACTAAATTTTATTACATACCCAACCTCTTTTTTAAATTATTCCTTGACCAGAATTGTTCATATCCTCACCCTTTAATAAAACCTCCAATTTTTACTCCATACTAAAAAGTGTAAAAAAATATTTCCATAATACCTTAATATACTATTGTAAACAACTAGATCTTTTACTCTTTTCTTTCCAGTTATTCATGTGAAAAGGTGTAACACAAGATACCTCAAACAAATAGGTTTAGTGAAACAGCGTTTATGGAAAAGGAGGAAAAGGTTAGATGGCTGCAAAATAAGAGAAACAGAAAAACAAACAATCCATTCCCTGAAGTACATAAAGGGTAAAGCTCCTTCTTTTAGTGAAGAGATAGAGGGGGGATAGGAGAAGGAGAGAGTTGCTGAGTCTACTACCTCTCATTAGCTTATTTGCTTGCAATCTATTTTGTGTTGAATACCACATTTCTAACCCCTATCCTAATTTAGGCTGCAGGATAACGATCCCCACTGCAGCTGCAGTTGACAATATGTCCCTTGCTAGCCATGTGTCTACACTATCAGGCCCAGCTTGCAGTTCTGGCTAGCCACTCTTCCTGCCACACTGCTCTTCACTATGCTCAGCCCCTAGCTGGAATACCACAGCATTTAATATCTACGTTCAGATCTTGTTATAGGAGAAAAAACATTCTCACTGGAGTCACTGCTTCTGGTGGTGTGTAGGAGTTCTGCATCCCAGGGAGTGAACTCTTGCATGAGTTAGGGTGATTGCTCATCAGAGGTAAGTCCAGGTACAGTTTTATTGTCTGTGCTTTTCACACATTACTGCCATTACCATTTCAACTTCCTGAAATAAATTTATGCTATTGGAGAAGCCCCCTCAAATATAGCAGAATGTGAAAAACAGTTGAAAACAGACGTGCATATTGGCCCATTCCATTCATCTCCCTTCTGTAGCAGTAGGTGCCAACCACTCAGGATATGGGTTTCCATCTGCCTTGTGCTGTCAAGAAGGGGCTGTTCTCCTTTAGATTTAGATTATAGGTATCTTAAAGCACCCAAAATGCAAGGGACGAAGGTTCAAATCCTTCCTCTGCTTAGGGAGACTCATATATAGACTATAAAAACACAGCTCCCATTAGTATACAAGGATTCTGAGGGAGAGGGAAGGAGGATAGCTGATGAATATCCATAAGGACAACCACATCTCAGGTAGCACCACTTTCTTTTCAAAGCCAGCTTTTATTTTTAGATTTTGATTTTGGTTGGGTTTGGGTTTTCTGGGGGGTGTGGGGGGGTTGTTGTTGGGTTTTTTAGTTTCTTTTTCAACAGATGTACAGTCACTTTATAGGGAATCCAAATAGTCCCTCCTTTATCTGAAACTGGATTTTAAAGACTTCAGGTGAACAGCAGCCTGGTCGATCAAATACAGCATCAAACCCTTGTGAAAGTTTAATGCTTGAAACATGTATGAATGATTACTTTTGCAAGTACTTCCTTAGACACATCTGGTGTTGAGCTGTTCTTCGTGATCTCCCTAAGGAAGGCTGAGCTCAGACAGAGTGAACCCACATTGTTAGGTGTCTTCGCATATGCTGAGATAGTTATCCTGCTAGACTCCTCTCATGTAGAGAATGTGGGGCTCTAGGAGGTTTTAGCTAAATGAATAAGACATGGGAGGTTATATAAATGGATATTTCTTGACTCAGTGGAAAGAGAGACTTTTTTCCACATGCAGTGTGTGACACCTCAGATCTACCTATGAAACATGCAAGGGCATGTACAGAGTCAGTGAGAAGACTCTAGGAAGGATTTTCCCTGCTGTCCTGAGGTACTGCCCACTCGAAAAGCCATCTTCATGGAAAGATAACCCAGAGAGCAAGTCTTCAAAGACTGACATAAGAGTCCTAGCAGAATCCTGAGCAATGGGTTTAAACTGGACTCGAGAACAAAGTTTGTCACTGTTTGAATTACTTCAATTCTACCTTCCAAAAGATACTGACTGGCAGGAGACTGGATGAGATTACAGCATGGAAATTGGATTGGGAGATAACCTTCTTTGAAATCCAGGACACTCCAATTCACAGTGAAAAGATCTCATTGTAAAGCAGGTCTACCTCATTGAGTGTCATGAAATCCCTCCAACAATAAAGAAGAATATCCCACCCTCGTGTTAAGGAGTGCTGTTCAGTGGTTGAGAGTCATCGGGATCCATATTTCTGTGCTGAAATGGACAAGCAGTCACCATGGCTCTTCACAGAAGAGACAAGATTGTCTTATTTGGACAGGATTGTTTTATTTGGGCTGGAGGTGGAAGGTCATCACTCTGTATCCTCTGTACCACTCTATACCTTCCTAGGACCCTGCCCAAAAGTCAACTGAGTAGCTTCACAGTCAAGATAAACATCCACCATGGCAGCCTCAAATGGGAAGGAAGTTGAAATGCCATTTCTGAGTGGGCTTCACCATCACAGAAGTGAGGTGGCTAACACACAGTGATGAGCACTGACGTATTAAAAGGTATCACCTCATAACAGCCCTGCATCTATTGATGGTGTTAGGCTGGTCTGTATCTCTATAGAAGAAGAGTATTTGCCACCTCTAGAATCTTGGTATTGACTCTTGGTGCCTCTAATATACTGAATTGCAAGTACCACCCTTAGATTGGTGAAATACAGTTGCAGTGAGAAGGTAGGTGATGGTACTCTAAGGGACTCTGAAGAAAGACTCTCTAGCAGGCAATGGGAGCTTACCTTCACTTAAGTGTCTTAATTTTTACACTTGTTGAGATGGGACAAACACAGCTGTGTTGGGGGGATGTGAGCTACATAACAGTGGGAAGCCTTTGGCAGACTGAATCTGGGAATAACAAGGTCCTGGCAGTCTGGAGGAGATTGCATGACCATGTCAACTTGTGGCTCACTGCCAAGCACCACCTGCATACAAAGAGAATGGTAGGCTCTTCAAGCACAAGGGCATCCATACCCTGCTCACTAGCAGCTGAGCACAAGACACTTCCTCTAGTGGAAGGACAAGGGGCAACGGTTTTCAGCTGAAAGAGGGTAGATTTAGATTGGACATAAGGAAGAAATTTTTTATGATGAGGGTGGTGAGACAATGGAAGAGGTTGTCCAGAGAATTTTTGTATGCCCCATCATTGGAAGTGTTCAAAGTCAGGTTGGACGGGGCTTTGAGCAACCTGATCTAGTGACGATGTCCCTGCCCATGGCAGTGGGGTTGGACTGGATGATCTTTAAAGGTCCCTTCCAACCCAAACTATTCTATGATTCTGTGAGTCCACATACCAACTGATTATGTCTCAGGCTGGCTGGCTGGTAGACACTACTGGGATGCGTCACTACAGCACTGAGGAATGCATAAACGCTTTTCAAGTCAGCTCTGAGAAACTTCTGTAGCTGGACATTTCCACAGCCACATGGTACAGTAAGATTGTACATGCGTGTTAGGAATACAACTCCACACACATATTGTTAAGATCACCATTTGTAGCTAGCATGACAGAATTTTAGTGACCAAGAAATAGTATGTGTTCACGACACTGCTTCCAACACTCCCCTTGTATTTTGTTACCTCTTTTCCATTTCACCCACTTTTTTCCACCTTCCATACCCAGTCCTGGGAAATGTCCACATACTCTGGTGGCTTCCCCCATCAACAGAAGGCTGGTTTCCTAGATAGGATCTAGCACATGACTCATCAAGGTCACAATATACATGTCATTTTAGTCAGGGGCAAGGATCATTTGCTGCTTTCCCGCTTAGAGCCATCTGCAGACCCAGGACTGGCATTAGGTATGGCATAGCCAGGAAACGTGAGACCTTTTCCTCCACCTTTGCTCAAGGCTTTTTGGTCTCTGACCATGAGTCACTCTGACCATGGCAACACAGACGTAGACCCGCCGGGAGTAGGAAATACTCTGACTGTGGCAGGTGCTCTAAGTTGGAGTGCAGCAGTAGGAGTAGTCCATGTCTATCTGACCTGTGCTGGCAGCTCACCACTCAATGCACTCCTAGGTACAGCTGAGGAACTGGATGGTGACCAGCAGCAGCTCAGTTCACTGCTCATCCCAGACATGCCAGGGAGGGGCACTGAAAACAGCACAAGGGTTTTGATCCATTCACTGCTCAAAATAGAGTAAAAGTCTGGGAGACCTCGTACAGGTGACGTGACCAAGTCTTCTCATCTCCCTTGTCCTTTCTCCTTCAAGCAAAACTAATCCGTAGGTTGTTGCAGAGCTGTAGCCTTTCTGTAGCTAACTCTTTTACTTTAGCTCTTTTACTATCTAAATATATGCATATATGTGTATATACACATATAAAACCTTTCCTCATTGTCTCTTCTCAGCTTTTGTCCAAATAATCCTTTTAGATGACAACCTGCTAAAGAATGGACATCCTCATGTACAATCACTAGGTTGGCAGCCTAGGCTTTAGCTTTTTGTTAATGGTTTTTAAGTTGTGTGATATTTTCCTTTTTACACCAGAAAAACAATTCCTTTTTACACCAGAATTCTAATATGATGTCTTCAAAACAATATACCTGCCTCTTGCAAACATTTCTCTTTTAGAAGCTTGTTTTAAATTCCTTTTCAAAAGCCTCTTCATTTTTATATACTGAAATTCTGGGGCTTGTTCACTTCGATGGGATGTTGAATTTGAATACATTATGGTTACTATGACACTGTGGCCTTTTTTTGTCTTGTACATTCTCTGACTAACTGCACCAAGAACCTTTGTGTCCAAAATTGAGTACACATCATGCCACTGTGCACAATTCATCCAGTTTACAGAGGGGTAAGTGAACTCATCCATCATTTCCAAGTTTTCTCTCTTTAAAACCTCCCTAATCTTCCATAACACATCACCTTTAATGAACATCCTGGTAGGTTCTCTGTAATATAGCCCAAATATTATATGTTTTTTAGACAAACATGGAATACAAATCCTTACGTATATGATATTTAATTATATATTTAATGACTTTGCCTTACTTAAGTCTACACTTTAAACCTAGAAAGCCACTCCTTCACATGCTAGCTTGATCTGCATCTAACTAATTACAGTAACCTACTGATATTTCTTCTACTAGGTTGTTTAAAATCTGTCAATCCTGGTTCATCTCCCGCACTTTCCTTGGAGTTGTATAGAAATACATCATATTTGGGCTTAGTCTAGTTGCCCATTTTTATGTTTCCTAATAAAAAGGAACTTTATTTATTGACACTGTTCCTGAATTTTACTGACTTACGTCCACCTTTTTTTCATGTTTACAGAGTATATATAGAATCATAGAACCATAGAATCGTTTAGGTTGGAAAAGACCTTTAAGATCATCAAGTCCAACTGTAAACCTAACACTGTCAAGTCCACCGCTAAACCATGTCCCTAAGCGCCACAATACCTCCAGGGATGGTGACTCCACCACTTCCCTGGGCAGCCTGTTCCAATGTTTAACCACTCTTTCAGGAAAGAAATTTTTCCTCACGTCCAATCTAAACCTCCCCTGGTGCAACTTGAGGCCATTTCCTCTTGTCCTATCGCTAGTTACTTGGGAGAAGAGACCGACACCCACCTCGCTACAACCTCCTTTCAGGTAGTTGTAGAGAGCGATGAGGTCTCCCCTCAGCCTCCTTTTCTCCAGGCTGAACAACCCCAGTTCCCTCAGCCGCTCCTCAGAAGACTTGTGCTCTAGACCCTTCACCAGCTTTGTTGCTCTTCTTTGGATGCTCTTCTTTGTCATCCTATTCTTGGATGAAATCACTTGCGGAGGATATGTCATCTGGGAAGTGTTTTCTTTTGCATCTGCTGGGATTTTCCCCCCACTTTCCTATAATCTTCCTGACTACCTACATAATTGTAACTGCCAGCCAGTGGTTCTGTTTTCTTATAGAGATGGAAGTTATATGGGAAGTTTGTAAAACATGTTTGTAAAAATGGTGTTTTATCTGCAGATAGTTCATCTCCAGGCTTATTATTATTGCTAATATTATTATTTTGCTACAAAAAGTTCCTTGAGTTCTGAGACTAAAGGGTGTTATTCACTGAAGAAACTGAAACATACAGTCCATCAATAGCTCCAGGGCAATTTTTCACCAGAGGTAGTTGTCTGGAACATACTTTTTTCCTCTCTCTTCAGATTTTTTATTTTATTTTGGCAATTACATGAAACATTACTTCATCCCTTATTATTCTCTTGCCATTCCTAATAAGCTGTGTTTTAATTTAAAACAGCAATTTACAATTCAATTAATATATAACAACACAATCCATTGTAATCACAATGCGATAAATTTGTGTTTTAAGTAATTTTTAATGCTCATAGCAGCTGGATCTGTGAAGTGTGGAAATAGCTACCATTTTTCACCTTGTGCAATACTGCCTGTGCAAAGCACCACTTTTTAATTATATCACCACCAAAGCCCAATGTATGGAAAATGGAGCAACTGTAATTGCAAAGGAAGAAAATCTTTGCTATAATATACAGTTAATACAGAAAATATAAAAGTAATGCCAAGACACAATTAGTAAAACTGATATAAGGGTGAATTCCCTGATATAATCACTATTTAAAGATGTGTTTCAGATTGGTATCTTTCAAAAAGTAAAGGGATGTGATTAACTTACCTCAGCCAACACAGAATTACAAGATTACTACATCTGACCAGAAACTTATTCTTTAGAAATTGTAAATAAAGCATTATTACTTTACTGGTGGTTGCGTTTTCCTTTTCTTTTGTGACAGTCATGTACTTTTTCAAATTTCTACATTTCTATACTATATAGATAAAAAACTCCAAAAGGGCTAAGTCTTCAACAAGTTGACAGTTCCTTTGACTTCAATGAAACTACATTAATTCTGATGTATTTATTACTTATATTTGCCTGTAGTTTAGATGTTAAATATGAACCATCATATGCCAGCTGGAAAAAATATATAAACCCTCTTCCAAGTTCTGCTCCAAAAAAGGAGCATGACTCCTCCAAGTAGAACCCCTCTTCTGCTCCTACCAAGGACATTTGGACTTGCTGTGAACACAAGCTCTTGCTACTACAGAGATTTATCAGGAAGAGAGACTTTTCACTCCTTCATCAGTGTTTTTACTCTTTAAATCAGGAGTAATCGTATTGTATTGAAAAGAATTGTAGTGCTGTAAATGTAAAATCATAAAAAGGTCTCACTACGTTTTTCCTCTTCTATCTAATAGAGCATTAACATAGAGGTTTTCTGTAATTCCGATTTACTTGTAAAGGGACTTCAGTACATCAGCTTTCCTTTCATTTCCCATCCCAATAGTGTGCCCTATTTCAGTTTGCTCCCGGTCACATGGAGAGTACTCATCAGAATTAATAATTCTACTAATGAAACCTGCAAAATAAGTGCTTGAGACTTAGAGTTTTTTGAAAATGGGAATTAAGTTGCTTTCACCAACCTGCCATTTGATTTAGATTCTTTTTTTTCTTATTTTTGGAACTTCAAAGCTGTAGAAAAATGTTCCCAGCATTATGAAAGATCATATATGCAAAAAACCATACTGGAATATATATCCCCTCTTAAGTTATTGGATAACCAAGATCTTTCGTAATTAATAGAATGCTATGATTTTCACATTTCTGAAGGTGAACAGGAAAAGGAAATAGGTAATATTAAAAATCAGAAAATATATATTATATCCTGTAGAGAAAATACTGAAAATTGTTGGATGGGAAAGCATAGCTATAAATTGGTTATCCTCAAAAGAAACATTTTTATGTGGGCCATTTCCATACTGAGCTTGTGTAAATGTATATAAAACAAACATTCATATTCCTTTATGAGAAGCATCATTATAATATTCACTTACTGTTGAAAAATACGGTGTAAATGAGATGTAAGGCTTTTATTATTGGAAACCTCTGTTGTATCGTAGAAGTCAGTTTGAGTTTAGAAATTGGATTTACTTGGAACAGAATCAGGACCAGGATCCCAAAAATGTTAATTTTTTACTATTCTTTATTCAAATGAAAAGATACTGTCTCTGGCAATTGCACAGTAGAGAAAAAAAAAATGCTGTTCTTTTATGTTATTACTGGCTTTTCAATTCTTACATTTGTCATTGATCTATGTGGCATGAACGTAAAAAATGCATACATAACATGAAGGCTGAGTAAATATACATTAAGGAGAACTAACCCATCAAGTGATTTTACCCTTATCTGCATTTGCAGGTTGGTTAGATCCATCAATGTATGTACCGCCAAACTCTATAATTCCATTATAGTGGTAGGAGGAAGAAGGTGGGAGCCTTTGAGGTGACGCCATGTATTGTATAGTAAAATCCAGCAAAGTTTCATTTTCAAATATCTGGTGGAGAAGGGGCAAAGTATCTCCAGTAATTTTAAGGACATTTTCCAAATGTTTATTTAGATAAAAGATAGATAACAGTAAAACTATAAAACCTGCAGCCAGATAACTAGGTTTTATTAATGACCTGCCATATACCGTGGCCGGATAATTAAAGTTCTTCCTCCCTCCTAACCCCCTCCTCCCAGAAAAGGAGAGAGTGGACAAATTTATTTGATAGTTTGATAACCAGGGGACACTGGTTGAAAACTATTGATATAATCAGGGTCTATTCAATTTGCTCATGACAGACACTCCTATCTGCTAATTTCACCTGTGAATAGTTAATTATGCCCTGAATGCATATGGTCAAGCCATTAATAAAATTTGTCTGTCATAGGTTTCTGCATTTTCCTTTTTTGTCATCCTCATGTGCATTTTATCTATGGGAATCTTTCCCCTTTTTTTTCCTTTTAACATTGCACAAGACAGATGTTAGTGGTATAGGTATTTCAGCAAGGCTACGTTATAGATGGCATGCAGCATGGATCAGGATTGCTCTTTTAGCCTGTAAAAGACTGGGCCTGTGTACATAATGCAGTTGCTGAAGCATGAATGATAATGGAGTTCTTAACCATTTCACATTTTCAAGCTATGCTTAGGGAATTTGCTTCCAACTAAACAAATGCAAGGGAAAATGTGTCTTTGTTTTGGCAGGTTCATGAGGATTTTACATATATAGGATGGCTGTTTTTACTTTGTTTCTTTTAAATCTGGCCGCTGTCCCTTTTCTAAGACATTTCTTTGGGTGAATGCGGGTATCAAAACCGAGATTTTCTCCCTCCAGTCATCTGAATTTAATAAAGTGCATATTGTATGCCAAGGCAATTTGTTTTAATCTCTGAAAGGCCTCTCAGAGGACTCAGAAAGATCCAAAAATTCACATCAAATTTCCCTAATTCTGCCATTTCCTTCAGTTGGGACAATTTTCCTTCAGTCTTCCCTACCTTATAAAGAGATTGCTCGGTTCATCAAAAATCATTTGTTTATTCATAGTACTGCAGGCTAGAACATGCTGCTTTGTCTAATGTCTCTGAATAAAAGTATATAAAGAATAGTAATAAACCTATGAGTAAGTAATTCTTCCCCAACTTTTGCTTCCTAATTTTTTCTCCAAATACAGACTGTTTTGTTGACAATCCAAATGTAGTCTTTAAAGATGCTGAGGGCTACTCTCTCCTTAGAGGTAACACCTCTTTGCAGATAAATTCTCCTGGTTTCCTCGTCCAGCCGTTTTTTTGTTTCTCTGGCCTACACATTCCCAGTAAAAGCACGTCCTCTTCTTACTTGGGAAGATCAAGATGGAGAAGTTCATCAACTAAGGACAAAGGTTCTGGGCCTTGCTGGCCTCTCCAACAGCAGACGTCATTCCAACATTGTCATAAAACCTAGCCATACCTTAAACAGTTTAACAGAGGATCACCTGGTTTTGATATGGGTTGGTGTCTGGCATCCAAAAGGACTGGTGAGTCCTGAATGTTTACTTCAGATTTATTTCTTAGGTCTTCTGGGTCCAGTCCTCTGTATGATGACTGTGATTACCATGGTATGGTTTTCTTCACAATTCTTTCTCTCTGCTAGGCTAGGTCAAGCCTGAGTGAGTTTTTAATCCTTCTCTTCCAAAGAGCTGAGTTGGCTTCACGCATTGTATGTTTTATGAAGTCATTCCTTATGTCATAAAAAATCTAGAGATTCTTGCTACCAAGTTTCCCCTAGGTATATTTTTTGTCCCTTCTTTTAAGGTTTCTAAGAACTCTTTGCTTGTTGGAAGCTGAATGGCAAGGAGAAGCTTGGATATTTTGCTTCTCTCATCACCCCGTCTCACTGGATGACAGTGCTAGATAGTCTTGGTAGGTTGCCTTGCTCTGTTCATCACAGGGGTGATCATCAGAGGGGATGGGCACAGAAGAAGCTGGAGAGCAGACATGGAGTAAGGACTGTTATTTATGAGGTGTACAATGCCTAGCACAATGTAATTAGAGCCAATAAGCACCATCACAGACATAAAAACAAACTATTAGAGCTGGCTGAAATCTTTCAATATGTTTTTGGTCAAAAAATTGCATTTAAAGTGAAAAGTTTGGCAAAGGTAGTCTGTCCTGACAATAAAAATTTGCCAAATAAATTGAAATAATGACATACAGAACAAAATGGAAATTAAGTAAATTTTTAAAAGTTCTCATTTTCTTGAGTGGAAATCTGAGTTTTCTGTGCTTTTATTAAACAATTATTTATCTTGAATTGAATACAAACATATAATTTGATGAGGTGTTGCTGCTTAGCAGAAGGTAGAGTAAGTATATTCATTTTTTGGGTTGTTTTTTTCTTTTTTTTTAAATTGGAAAAACATCCAGACAGCAAGCAAGAGTGGTTGGTGTTTTAGAAAAATAAGGAGTTGATGGAGGAAGGAGTGAGACCTCTTCTCTCCAGAAAGAGTCATCAGTAATGTCTGAAGGTCTCATAAAATGAGCATGACACCACAGAGTGTATGGTCACGATCTTCTCTGGCTGAGCTCTTCAGAAACTTATACTGGATAAATCTCACACAATTGCTGGGGTGGACAAGGAGTTATACTGTGCTGGAAATCTTTGGTCAAGGACTCATCTAAACTGTCCATGCTGACAGGCCAATTTAAGCTGAACCCAAGAGGCAGAGGCTCATTGTTTTCACATAGCTAAGTTTTGCATGTCCGGTTGCCAAAGAGTTGCAGAGTGTTGCAACCTTAAGAGTTGGTCCTCTGCCTTGTTCTTTGGCATGGAGAAGAAGACCACGATCACAGCAATCTCTCTATGTTTGAAGTCTATGCTAGTGGAGGTGGAATACTCCATGAAGATATCTGGTATCCCTAAATGTGTTAAACTTACTTACATCTAATGTGGAACCTTATACATCTAGCTTACAAAGTTGAGCAACTACTTCCCCTTCTCCTCATTGACCAGAAAAACATATGATAAGGAACACCTCATCTATTTTATGCAGCTATTTTGGTGTTGTCCTCTGCTTACCAGGGATCCTCCAGATGCTGCATGATTTTGCAGTGTTTAGTTAAGCTGAGCCTGAAGACGCTGATGAAAGCTGTCGTCTTCATTTGAGTTTAAAGACTGCTCCTCAACCTACCTCCCATGACATCACCAAAATGCAGAGGGTGGAACAGGGGATGCTCTGAAGTCACCTGAAGTTACAAGGATGAACCTCCGCTACCCATTTTCCCAATCATGCTGCTTCCAGTAGCAAGATAATGTGTGTGTGTGTGTATATATATATATAAAAAATATTTTTTTTTTTAAGCTTGTTGATACTATCAAACTGTTCAAAGCCAGTGACTGGTAATTTTTCAATATTTCATGGCCAGTAAAACCTGCATTTAATTACATTAAGTTATTTCAAAATAATCTTCCCTACCCCAATTCCTCAATTGCAAAAAAGTCTCTTGCAAACATTGGAAATGTTGGAGTTCTCAAGAAAAGGTTTTGAGTATTTCTTTAATGGAAAGTCACAAGTATGAAGTTAATACCAAGACTGCTAATAATACATGTGCAGGGAACCTAAGAGGGTTTCTTGCTTAATTGGACTGTTTCACTTCAGTAAGTTCATAGTGTGAGCAGGAAGCACACAGAGGACAGTGCACATGAAACATCTAGAATGACAGCTTGAATACTCAAGACTTAGGGGTTGGTAGATGGATATAACAAATTCATCCAACCTTAGTGAATGGCTAAAAAATATTCCAGAAAGAATATTAACTCATTTGTATCTTAAGGACTGTACTGTGCAAGGCTTTCCTTTTATTCTTTGGACAAAGAGAAAATTTATACCTTTAAATTAGACACAGATAACTCTTCTGTTTTGGTTGTGGGGTTTTTTTTGGAGGGGTTGTTGCTTATTTTTTAAATATGTATTATGAGAAAAGGATTTTGTAGAAGATTTCTGGAAACGTGCTCAGTACTTAGCTGTTATTGAAAGGCAAGTAGAACAGTAGGAACTATTGGGACAGAAATAGAGAACAAAATAGTGTCATTATATAAAACACTAGTGTGCCCAGGGATATTGTGTGCAGTTCTGGCCCTCTCTATCATGAAAAAAAGGATATTATAAAACTAGAAAATGTGCAGAGAACAGTGACAGGAACGGGATCTGAAGTAAGGAGTGATTTCTATACAAGAAGAGATTACATAGCCTCGTTCTGCAAACTGATGGAAGCTGAATGAGATACTGCAGGGAGATACTACCCCACGCTTTCCTTTGATGCTTCCTCTCTAAGCATCCAGTAATGGCCACAGTTAGAGGCACAATACAGGGTGAAATGGGCCTTTGGTCTGAAACTCTGCAGATGTTCTTATGAGTAGAAAGGCTCCTTGCACAGCCTTCCTCACCTATGGGGAGAAATGTCTGCGCTCATGTGATGTAAGAAATCCGATCAAAGTGTGGATGCTGTGGCAGCAACTGGAGAATCCTTCTGCAAATGCTGAGTATTTAGTAGCTGTTGCGGATACTATGAGCAATGACACTGGGCCTCCTTCCAGAATTAATTTCATAATTTGTCTGTGCATCCTGCTCCGTATAAGGGAAGCAGTATACCAAACTGCTAGCACCGGGGCTTGCAGAACTCTTTACATTATGCTGTGACTAGCAACCTCAGTTACCTAAGATGGGGCTCTTTCCCCCACCCGCTCTGCTAGATGGGTTTTAGGTATGTGTGATCTGAAAGAGACCAAAGAAACTGAAAGTAATATCTGGCACTCCTCTGGAGATCAGAGCTACCATTAGTCAGCTGTGGAGAAGGCAGATGCTGCCTGTTAGAGGGCTCCAGCAATATGAAAGCATTACCAAACCACAAGACAATGCAATCTTTCTTTAGCCATGTGAGCTCCCGCATGGCCCTGAAACAGTGGCATTTACCATGGGAAAATGCTGAAGTACACTTGTGCCAGAAAATGCCAGCAGTGAACTTGGCTGGCTGCCAGATGCCATGACAGAGAAGGGTCTGGCTAGAGAGCTGTGAGCCATGGGTGGTCTTGAAATTGAAAGGAACAGAGTAGAAGTGATCAAATATACAGCAGTTAACATCAGATTGCCTGAGAAGATTTAGTTTGGGAAAGCCAAAGGTATCATGTCAGAAGGATGTTATACTAGAGGGGACAAAGAGGGGAAGTTGAGTTGCTATAACCAAAAGTGTCTAGGTCTCTCAGAGGCATAGCATGTCAGCCTGCCCATCTCTGTCTTGCTCTGTTAGCTGGTTCATGAAGCCAGGCTACTGTCTATGTGGGACAGTCCCACGTTTGGAAATACAGCGTACCCCTGCAGTACACCCTGCAAGGTCCTCTCCCTTCAGGCAGCCAGAGCTTCCCTGCCAGAAGGCTGCCAGCTTTCCAGATGAGTCCTCCCTCTGGCTGAGGTACATGAAAAACTCATAGGAGACCATCTTCAGAGCCATTTTTGTGAGAGAGTGCCCCCCATGACAGGTGAAGACGAAGGATGGAGTGTCAGTGAGTACCTTCCTGAGTCTCTCAGCCTGGGGCAGGGCATGTGTGCAAAGCAGGCTGTGGGGCAGAGCTGTGGGGCACCGAGCACAGCAGCGAGAAGGCACGGACATGCTCAGGGTCAGTAAATGTCCCCAAACCCATGCTAGCATCCTCATCCCTGCAGAGCTCATTCCCATCCTCACAGACCTTTGGCTTCTTTCTCCTTTCAGGAAGGTGATATGGTCTGTTTGCCCCTCCTGAGACCACTGTGCGTGGCCATGGTAGGATGCCATACTTTCACATCCTTCCTCTGCATAGAGAGAGGTAGGAAAAGGCAGAAAGATCTGGCACAGTGCTCAGAATGGTTTGTTCTTAGCAGGGCTGCGTTTCCCACAAAGAACGTGGCAATAAATTTTAAATGTAACAAATGTTCTCTTTCACTGAGATGGATCATCCCCTGAATAAAAAGTTAGGCTGAAAAAAATTTGAATATTCATTTATACTAAAAGATTGAGGAATCACTCTTTAGCAAATACAAATGAAAAAAAACCCCAACCACGTCTTTCACACAAAGCATTTGAAGGCTGCCTATAAACAAGTCAAATCGTAAACCAAAACTTTGTTGTACCTTTACATGCACAAGTACAGTTATCATTGATTTTTATGAGATACAATTAATAAAACAAGTGATATTTCTGTTGAACAACAAACTGCTTGCACACAATGTAGACAGCCATGTTACATTTTGAACTAAAGCAAAACCCAACAATTAGATTTTAGAGATAATTGTCCTAGGAAGAGTCAAAGAGGGAGTTTTTCCTACGAGCTGTTGTTAGGAGATTGGGATCTTCCCTTTCTCTACAAGATGCATTAACCTCTGCTGCAGCTCGTTGTGCAAGTACAATTCTTCTTTTGATCCATTAGCAGAATATGCAGCAAGTAGGTCTATCTCACTGCCAGGCTTAGTCACATTAATCCTGGCACTTGTCATTAGGCATTTACATGCAATGTTATCCATCCTCTGTGTGTTTTGCTAGACAACAGAGGGTCAGAATACATATTTATCACTCGGGATAAGCAAATTCTTACTCTGTTGAGCACTCCTGTAGTTGAACTGAACCCCGGGAACGACATGCCTAATTTTATTGCAATGCAGGTAGACATCGCAAATATCTTGTTGAACAAATCAGTCTGGTTTCTTGAGACAAATTCTGTTTCTGAAAATGTTTGTAATATTGTTTTAAAGTTTCTGTTAGTACTAAGGAAAAGTGATGGTCAAAACTTTTGGATTCAAAAGCATAACTCACCAGGCAGAGTGCACAAAAGATGCCTGCCTAGAGTAACCCTGGTACCAGTGGCAGCACTAGGATGAAATTCTTACAGTTGTTGTCCTTCTTTTTGTTATTTGTGTAATCTAATCCTTCTGTAAAATATTGTTTGCCACCACAAAGGAAAGCATTTTCCACTACCTCCAAATATTTTGATTATATTTTTAAGACAGCTTAACAATTCTTTTAGGTCAAATAAAAAAAAAAATAACAAGAGGAAGTGTTGCAACAGAACAGTATTCATCTCATTATTTTTGAAAACAGATTTTATGCATAAGCATCACAGCTGCAGAAACGGGTAGAATTTATATATGGCACCACAGTGCATCACTTTGCATTGTCTTTTGCCTATTTGAAAGAAGAGCATCTTTGGAAGTGTTTATAGCCCAGATCCTTCCCTTTGTAAGAACAGCTACTATGAGGCCAGTTATTAGCTTTCAGAGGGGGAAAAGTGTAGAACCTTTGTAGAAATGTCAGGTATTATCAAATAGCCGGACCCAACTACGTTCCGTTCTGTAACAAAGTTCCCCGTGTCTGTGATATTTTAGATCAGAAGCTTTGGTCTCTGGTAGTTTAATATAGGTTTAAAAAAAAAAAAAAGTTTTTATTAACTTGCAGATGAAATCTTTTTGCTTATTATGGTATTTCATTTGCTTTATGTTGTTGCTACTCTTCCATGGACCAACCACCAGCCATGGTTACGCAGTGCTTCAGCAACACACAGTGCACAACACACACCTGAGCAGGGTCACTGAGACCCCCCCAGGTCAGATTTCTTTTCCAAAACCATATAGTAAAGCCACTGGTTCCTTCCAGGTTGCTTTGTTTCAGGGTTATTTTGTTTGATCGCTGGTGGGCTTTGACTGTCCTTCTATGATGGAAAACGTTTACAAAGCGAAGAAAGTTGAGTTCATGTTGGCATAACCATGCAGTGCTGTTGACCAACGTGACGCAGGCCGGTTCTGTATCAGAGATGTGTCTCCACTATATGTCTGTTCTTTCATTCCTTACTGATAATTCTCCCACACCAATGGCTGTACTGTTGTGCTTGGTATCAACATCAGACTTATTAGCCTGTATTTATTCAGATCATTACAATTTCCCTTAGAAAATAACCATACAACAGTGGTTTTCCCTCTGTTTCCAGCACTTTCCTTACGGCTTCAGTAGTTATTAGAAGTTATTAAAATAGTGTCAGCTATTGCTCTCCATGCAGTGCCTTGAAAATCTATGCGAAAATCATACAGAACTGTTGATTTAATGTTTAAGTTCAGTAGATACTATCTAACGTTGTCTTTAGAGAATGTTAAAAATAAGAACATGAACTCAAAAATTTGATAAGTATTTCTATTCTGCCTTTAAGCAAAGACCCCAAATGTTACACTTCTGACTACTCGTCGACATTTCTGAATTCTATCACCTGATAGAAATGGATTTGTAATGGTTACTGGGATTTCTTTTGCTACTACTGGATAGTAAAAATTATAAGTTTTTGTCCTGAAACCATGATGTACTAAAGCCTTTATTGACACGCTGTTATAATATCTGTATTCCTTGGCAGTTACATTTCTTAATATAAAATCTGCATATTAATTAAATAGCTCTTTCTTAGTATTTCTTAGTTTTTTATATTGTATTGCTGATTTTGTAATTTAAAACAGCAGAACTATTTCATTACTGCTGAATTATGGCTTTTTGATGGCATTTTGTGCTTAATGGTATCAATTTTAATTCATATTTTCTTGCTGGAATTCTTGTTTCCAAGCCATTTTGTTCAAAATTATTTCTAGCTTTAGGATGCTAGCATTTTTTACTAGTTGCCTAATTAAAGTCCCAAAGGATTTAGACATGTGCTTAATTTGGGTTACATAATATGACATGTAAGTGAAGTTGAGTGTATATGTGCTTTGTAGACAAGAAGAGGGGTTGCTGAATTGGGCCAAGCTGAGAAATATGAATTAGTCCGATGAAGTAGTATCTCGTGGCAGGACAGTGCTTCAAGATCTGTGAGATTTTTGCTGCATGGTATATGATGAATCACAAACTTTCATGTTTCTTGCTACCTCCATCTCAGAAATGCATGGTGAAAAAGGCCTGAACCCTTCTGGATTCCCTTTTGTGTGTTTGGAACGTAGTTAAGCTTCATTTTACTCTTGGTAAAAGATTCTTTCATCTATTGCCTTCTCTATTACACTTTATTGACAGAAAAGTCTGTCAGGTTTAAAAATAAGAGACAATGTGCTGGTTTTTGGCTGGGGTAGAGGTAATTTTCTTCATAGTAGCTAGCATGAGGCTGTGTTTTGGATTTGGGCTGGAAACAGTGTTGATAACACAGGGATGTTTTCGTTACTGCTGAGCAGTGCTTGCACAGAGTCAAGGCCTTTTCTGTTTCTCACACCACCCCACCAGCGAGTAGACTGGGGGGGCACAAGGAGTTGGGAGGGGACACAGCCAGGACAGCTGACCTCAGCTGACCAAAGGGATATTCCACACCATGTGACGTCATGCTCAGCATGGCTGAGAGAAGAAGAAGGAATCGGAGGAAGTTCGGAGCGATGGCATTTGTCTTCCCAAGTCACCATCACATGTGATGGAGCCCTGCTTTCCTGGAGATGGCTGAACACCTGCCTGCCCATGGGAAGCAGTGAATTAATTCCTTGGTTTGCTTTGCTTGTGCGCGGCTTTTGCTTTACCTATTAAACTGTCTTTATCTTAACCCACGAGTTTTCTCATTTTTACTCCTCCGATTCTCTCCCCCATCCCACCGGGGGGAGTGAGGGAGCGGCTGTGTGGGGCTTAGTTGCTGGTTGGGGTTAAACCACAACAAACAACCATGATGCTACAAATACATCTCTAGTAACTGACCTAAGCTGTAAAATTTTAAATTATACTTAGTTCAGTTGGCAGGATAACATTAGTAAGTAATATCATTTATTAGAACAGTGGGTCGAGATTAGTTGGTCTGTTAAAATATATTACTTCTACAAACCTTGTCCTGCCTGTGTTGTTAGGCTGTTGGGGTTACAGAAAAGTATCATTTGGGTTTAAATAGTATTCTTGGTTGTCAAATAACATTAAACACTTATTAAACTATTAGTTTATTACATTTTTTATTTTATTTCATTAAATATAAAAAGAGGAACTTTTTTTGAGCTGGCCATGGGAGTAAATGGGTCATTGTCCTGATGTAGGAAGAGAAACTATTTGTTTTCAAACTAATACTGCAACCAATTACTGGGCAGATGCTAAAGTTCCATAAACTATGGACCTGATTGCCACATGGTGTAAATGGATGGATGGTGTAAATGCCAAAAGTTTGCACAGGTTCAAAAAGTTTTAAGACAAAGTCATGGAGAAAAAATCTCACAAGGGCTATTAAGTAAAAAAAATTACCACCTCTAGCTCATGAACCTTCAGAACTGCAAATTTTAAGATATCAGGGAAATATTCAGGGGAAGCATCACTAAATTAGGCAGGCAGCCGCTAGCCGGATACCACGATAATGTGACTCCATGGTTCCAGGACTCACCACGTACAACCATGCAGACATTCCTGCCGGGTGCAACAGTGCTGTGAGCTTGGCTCACTCCCTGTTTCACTCACCGGCTCTGCTTCCATCGTCATCCGTACTGCCCTCTTTGCTCCCAGGATCCCCAGGGTGTGGCAGTGGTACTTTCAAAGAGACATGGGTCAGCTGGCAGGAAAACCAGCTCCAAAGCAAGAAACAGCCTGGGCAGGGCAGCTCTGGGATTTATGGTGGGAGAAAGGTAAGAGCGAGGAGAAAGGAGTGGAGGAGAAAGGAGTGGAGATGTTGACTCTTGGAGACGCATGGTCGATGCCCATGGATGAGCCTCTTGACTAGGGGCAGCCTACATAGATCTTTTGTGACTGATTGTTTTTCTATGGAGAGACACTGCCTGCTCGGATAATGTGCAGGGAAAGAAGAAGAGACTGTCATTGCCTGTGTGAAGTGAGTGCAGGGAAAGGGGAGAAAAGCAGATGTAAATCCTATCTTCTTTGACTTTCGTAGGGGCAAGAGTCTGCTGAAATTATGCTCTGATGCTCTTTCAGCACTAGCTGGCCTCACACATTTGTTTGACATCTTACCTTCCTGATCCACTGCTGATGATGGTGCCAGATTGGGCACATAGAAAGCAGAGGGCTGCAGCCTCTGGCCTCCCAGGTCTCTGGCAGAAGTCCTCTGTGTCCCAGAGGTCTTAGGCCAATGGTCCTACATCACAGACACATGCCTTCATTGACTGACGCTCCACGCTGGAGAAAGAAGCAGGCTGCTGGTAGGGCGCAAACAGTGTGAGAAGATGTCAAGTATGATGACAGCAGCAAATGCAGGGTCAGCAGATGCGGCAGCAGTGGGCAGGGTATTGACAGCGTAAGCATTAAAGAGAGAGACCCACGTGTCACCTTCTGGAGTCTGGGGCAATGGTCGTGTGCAAGATGCAGGGCACATGAGCCTTGACAATGATGTGTCCAGGTGTGCCAGTGAGCAAGCAAAAAGGACCCTGGGATATGTGCCAAGGCAGAGAAGGCTCCAAGCGCTACGGCACGTGGAGAGGAACAGGCTGCAGAGAGATGCAGGTTATCCTGTGTTACTTGGTCTAAGAGGCAGGGATCACTTGGTGTGTGCTTACAGGCCACTATGTTGGTTTTACGCTTCCTGAAACAACCCAGCATGCACCTGCTCCAGCTCAGGTTCTTCTTTCTGGAATACATACACAAAATTCCAAGTAAAATTTCAGTAGCAGCACAGTGGGGCTTGAAATTATCTGTAACTAAATAACACTACATGCTTTGTTTAACTAGAACCTCTTCTTGCATGCCATTGGCATGTGAAATTTGGAGGAAAAATGAAAGCTGTTATTGTAATTTATATTACAATTATTAAAAGGTCAAAAAATTATTAATGAGCAGTTTTATGAGTAAAAGTCCTCCAATAAACATCTAGATAGGTCAAGATTTTAAATGAGGTTCATTTAAAAATGACCGGGATACCATGTCTTAATTTCTTTTTTAAATATGCAAAACCCCTTTTGCCTTCAGATTAAGAATAAATTTCAGCTAAAATAAGTAATCAAAGACAATATTACAAAGAAATATAAATACAGCTTTATAATGGAAAATGCAATGTAAAGAGAGAGGTTTCTCTCTTTCTTAATCTTTTCAAGAGAGTATTATATTTATATCAAAAAACAGAATTAAGTAACAGCTGTGCATCTCCTTAATTAATTATGTCTCTTTAACTGATACACCTGCTTCCTGCCCCTCTCTAGTTTCCTTCAGTGTTCATCCTAACCCTTGAAATTCCTTAGTGCCTTGAAAAGTAACTAACAAAAAGCAACTACTACAAAAAGCTACATCAAGCTACCAAGGGCAAGTTTTTAACTGCTCCCAACTTCTCAAAAGGTCTAGGCTGAGTAAGACAAAGTCTTGCACAAGTAACAGCTTTTCTATGCTTGAAAACTTCTACTTTACTCATTTCCTTATCTCCTAGAATGAAAACAAAGACGCCAAACCAATTCCACCCCAAAACCACATTCATGAAAAGTTAAAGTTGAGCATATAGTTAACACATTAAAAGGATATAATAATGAAAACAAGCATTATAAATTTAAAATACTTAATTGCCACTATCATACGCAAGCCAGATGTGTGAAGGCACGGAAATATATATGAATGCCACAAACCCTTGCTGGGCTCTGTATAACAGTATCACAATAGTACTGAGATTAATCTTTAATGTTATGGTGAACAGGCTATATAGTTTCACAAATTCTTTTTCAAAGCATCAAAAACCTAGAAAGAAACTGTATACTATCAAACATGTGATGCTGGGTTTTGCAAAAGGCCTTTGCAAGTGTCAGGAACAGGTTTTCTCTGTGCTAGTTTAACTAAAATCAATGTACAGGGTGCAGCTGTTTCCTCTGAGCTCGCTTTGATGTCAGAGCTGATATTTCTGGGTTAAAAAAAAAAAAAAAAGTTGTTTGCAAAAGCTTTGCAAATGAGAATATTAAAGAAGAAAAATGTCTGATCCCTCTTTAAGGAGCAAGATAGACCAGACCAAACTGAACAAAATAAACAAAAGACTGTAAAGTGTAGCTTCAGCAGGCTTCATTTACATACGTTATAATTCTCCCCCCACCCCGCCATTTCTCCACAGTGCTGTCTCATCCTGTGCTGAGATTAGGAACGGTAATCAGACGAAGAAAGGGATATCATGGACATAGCAAAATAGTTATGAAGTTCATGTATAACAATTGTTTGTATATGAAGAATATCAGAATAATAAAAAGTCTGATTATGCTGTCAGTTATTCTGTTAAAAGCTAATAAAACCCTCTTCTGAAGCTGATTCAATTTTATATGACTAACTGGAAGCAGATTTAACCATAAAGAAGTATTATTAGTCATATTTATAATACAAGACAATAGTAATTTTGTATTCTTCATATGGAACTGTACTGTATTTGTATTCTTCAGAACATCTGTCACAGATGAATATTTTAGAGATCAAATAAGGCTTCACATAATAGATACATTATAATTATGATAAAACCTAGAACAAGATCATAGAATCATGCAATAATGTAGGTCAGAAAGGACCTCTGGTGTCATCTGGACTAAACTCCTGTTCAGAGCAGGGTTGACTTTGAATTAAGATCTAGCTCTGAAGTTTGATCACGTTGCATACGGCCCTTTCTGGTTGAGTTTGGAGCATCCCCCAAAGAAGGAAATTCCACGGCCTCCCTGGGCCAACCTCTTCTGATGTCTGATCACCTCACTGTGAAATTGTTTTCCTAATATCAAATGGGAATTTTCCTTCTTTCAACTTAAGCCTGTTGCCCGTTGTCCTTTTGCTGTCCACCTCTGAGAAGAGTCTGGCTCTGCCTTCTCTGTAACATCCCAGTAGGTAGTTGAAGACAGCGATGAGTTCCCCTCTTAGCCCTCACTTCTTAAGAGATCCCTTGATGCCTCATACGTGTGAAGAGAGAATGATTGTTTCTAACTTCTTTCGAGTGTACGTGTTTCTAAAACTACATTTTGCAATCCTTCCTCCTTTAAATACCAGGTGGTACAGACCACTCTACTAAACTTGTGAGTCCCTAAAAGTGTGTAGAGCTAAGTAAATTCCCTTTAGCCCCATATTGGTAATCTAATGATGGTAGCATGCTAAACTTTGATGGCTGTATCTCATTTTGTGTTCAATAAAAGATAACATGAGAGATCATTAGAGTAACTATGTCAGATTAAATGTATTTTCTTGTACAAAAGTCAAGTCCCTTCAGGAATCATTGCAATTTACTTTGTCTCATGGAGAACAATATTTTCCCGTTAGACCTCAACACAAAGGGCCATTACAAAATGTAATTCATATTTCATATGTTCAGAAACGTTCAGCACAAATTACAAATGGAGACTTTAGTGAAGTATTTATGTTCTGTTACCAACAAGATATGTATAAGTAATATGTGTCCCAGGGCTCCAGCCTACACCGCTTACATTTATTTGTTACCGAGTGCACTCATACTTTGCAGTTAAACATAAGGTAAGTCATGTTGCTTCTTTGAAAACATAGAAATGTGCAGCGGACAAAAACATTATTGTTTCTGAGATTTTTCAACAGCTGCAGAATGAAGAAGGTGCCGTACATCATTTAACTGTTAAAGCAGTGATATCCTACCCAAACTTCAATAGACTCTTCACATAACTTCACCTCTTTCACCTTGAAAAACTGGCGGCTACGTGGGTGCTTTCAGAGACTAAAATGAAGCCCTTAGAGAGGGCTAGTGAAAATCACACCACCGGTTACGTTTGTGCCCTATTTTGAGTACCAGCATGGGCACGTGTACTGGTAAGGAAGTGGCAGGCAGCTCTTGCGATGACCCCCCCGCCGGGCGGCATTTCCACGAGAAGGGGTTGGGCAGGGTTACATTTTTTGTTTGTGATTAAGCATTTTCAGTGTGGGGACAGTTTTCTGTAGTGTCCAGAACATGCAAACACAACGTTTTAAGTACTAAAAAGTGTATACAGCTTGTGGTGTCTGAAACAAAAAAACATAGGTCAATAAAAAATCCATGTGGCAAACAAAGTTTTCTTGCAGAAGGGTTTAAACGCTGTTGCATATATTGATAAATTTGCGCTGTTAGACCTACTAGAGAGGACCAGAGTGCTATCTTCTCATAAAACAGTAGTTGTTTTTTTTAAAAAGTTTCTATCTGATAGAAACTGGTGCATCCAGAAGCAATATTGTTAGACAGAATCATCAGACAAATGGTTTTCTGTTTCAGGATTATTCTGTTGTTCTTTTTATTGTGCTTTTTTAAAAATCATAGTTTATAGTAGTTTTAGTAACAGGACAGTTTAAAACTCCATCGACATTTGAGTTTTGCAATTCTTGCATTTCAGTTTCAAACAAATTGTGAGCGCTGAAAATTATAGCAAGACCAAGTCAGGAAAAGCAGAGTATCTGACAACTATAATCTCATATTTTCATTGCTAAGCAATTATAAATTCAAGAAAGTAGACATCTCATCCTGCAATATTAATTTTGACTCACACTCACTAGCTGCTACTGTCACAGTATTTTTCCTTCATTCAGGTGAGTCACCTATCAGGGACCACATTAATGTTTCTCTTCCAAGAATATGATAGTCAGTAGTGCAGCCAAGCAGCAGGGTGGTACAGTGTCTAATTCCTAAATCTCATTCCTAACCTTACTCTCAGATTGCACAGCAGAGAGAGACAGTCCCTCCTGATTTACGCTCCACCATTTTGAAAATAAATCTCAGAGAGTCTGGGTCAGCATGGAGGCACAGCACGTCAGCACCGTTTGTGACCGATATTTTGTGTTTTGTGGGGGGACAAGGCCAAAATATATCGCTCTTTTTATCTGGGCATGCTGACAACTCTAGTGCTCCCCTTGCACACACATGCCCATAGTGGTAATGATTTGCTAATCTCCAATGAATCTTCCAGGAAAAAAACAGCTAATAAGGCTGTTCAGTATAAATGAATAAGAGAAGAGCAAGTTGCGCTAGAAATGGAAGTAGCACTAAGACTCTTACCAAATTATTATCCCCACTCACGCTGTCCATATTTTTTAAAGGATGTGGGGAAACTGGAGGAAACAATCAAATTCAAGAGCTGGAAAAAATACTGTAAAATACAAAATTTGAAGAGCTCAATTAATTTATCAAAAAGAAGACTGAGAAGTGATATGAAGGCAGTATGATTAAAGGGAGAAAATATCCAATAATAAAGGATTTTTTTAAAATCCAGTGTAGAAGTATATAATAAAAAAAGGAAGCTAAAAATAGGCAAATTCAAACTACCATGGGAAGCAATGGATCTTCCATCTTCACATCCAAAATTTATGGATTCCTTAAAAATATTCTGTTGTTACACAGGAAACACCTTGGGAGAGAGTTAAGTGGATCAAATTCCAGCACCTTATGTTACAGGTGGAGGGGGAACAACATGATCATCTCATAGTCCCCCATAGTCTTAACATTTCTGAGGTTGGCAGAGTTGAGAAAGTTGAAGAGGAGCTCAGCTGTTCCTACACAGCTGAAGTGGGAATCTTTTAAAAAACATTACTGGTTACATTTGTAAATTAAAAATGTGCTTACATTTTAATAACAGTAAATTTTCTTACTGAACCACAATATCTATGCGCATCTGCTACAGTGTAAGCCTAGTGCAACATAACAGTGGTGATTTCTGTCACGAACAAGAACACGTGATATAAACGTGAGGTGAAACAGAAGTTTGAACCATTTTGCAGAAGATAAACAACAAAAATGTAGAAATAGCTAAATAAACACTAATAACTATGGTGTGATACAGACATTCCATGTTACATGGAAGCAAACAATCTCTTCCGCCAAAGTGTCTCTGCTAAAACAGGACATAATACCATTTTAGGCTTCATCTTGGTTAGTGATAAGGACATTTAAGTAAAATAGAAAACAGAAAGAAAACTCAGTTTAGTGTTCACAACTCGGTTCAGTTTTAGCTAAATGTAAGGCTAAACATGAACAGACCTGTAGCTAAGTAAGAAGGTAAACCTGAATAAACAAAGGGAACCGAATAGTTAATCCAGGTATAATGAAGTCTCAGGGCCTTCAGAATCAAACCCTGGGTGCCGATGTTATTAAAATTTGTCTCAAACAAATGGGAAAAAATAATGGAAAAGGACTCCAGAGCTAACTGGATGAATAGTCATTTCAAGAAGGATGTCAAGAATAAACAGAGACTCAACATGAAGAGAGAGCAACTTGCAAAGAACAGTAAAACAAATGACAAAGGACTAAAGGAGAAGAAGTAAAGCTTCTACACAGTCACTATTTAACCTCTAAGTGGAAGGCATTTTCAGTTTAGCCTCAAAACTAAGTGAATATTTTGATTCGGTTTCAAATAATGTGATGCTTTTGTGGGAGCAAAAGGAAGATGGAAAATGTTAATAAGATCATGGAAACAAAAATAGCTTCAACTGAGACAGGAGTAACACTCAAGAAATGTTATTGCATTCAAGCTCTGGGAGATCAAATAATCTGAGATTTCTCAAAGAATTGGCAAAGGAATCTCCAGTTAAAGCATCGCAAGAGAGATTTTTCAACAGTCTTGCAATCAGGTGAGGAGAAGGATATTTGGGTATGAACTGGTGTTGGGATGACTGAGAATATGATTAAAAAATAGTGAATGTAGTGCCTGTTTTACAGAATGAAAAAAATGTGACCTAAACCAATTGCAGGCCTGGAAACCTCATCTCAAAGGTATATTACACTTTATAAGAATTTCTGAAAGAACAGGTGAAAAAAATCTAGAAAGAAAAGAGAAAATTATATGAAGTGCAATAAGAACGAATCAAAACAAAATCCTGTGGGACTGACCTGTTGAGATTGATAGACAAACAAACAGAGGGAGTAGATTTTGTCAGTTTGATTTGCATTAGTGGACCTGAAGAAGTGCCATGTGGGAAACCGCAAACAAAATTGAGAAAATGGGAGTTATTGGAGAAAGTGTAAGGGAGGTAGGAAGCAAGGAAAACAGGTGAGCGAAAACTGGAACTGGGTAGTGCTTAGAGGGGCAGGTTGAAATAAAAGGCTGAAATGTTACTAATTAGACTCATGAACTTTGGAGTCAACCGTATTTAATATTTTCATGATTGAACGTCACAATTGTATCGGAATGATTCTGATGACACTGGTACAAAGTCGAAAGCTCCATCAATACTGAAGACTTCTGGAATACCACAGGGTCGATCAGTAGAGATGGACAAGGGCTAGTGACATTGCATGTGGACATTGCTTGTTGACATTGCAAGACTTTACCTTGTGTACTGCAGGCGATTCTTCTCACCCATGCCCAGAAGCAGTGAACTGAAACTGGATCAGGTGCACAGAGAGGCTACTAAGAAGACTAGAAAAACAGAGAACCCATCTTTATGGAAAGGGCATTGCAGAAGGCTGACTTGTTTATCTAAGTAGATTGTAGTGCGGAGGAGGTTATGATTGCGATCTACAAATATATCAACGGTGTAAACACAGTGAGGGGAAATAACTATTTAAATTAAAAGGCAATGTTGGCATAAGAAGAAATAGACATAAAAAGATTATAAATGCATTTAGACCTAAAATTAGAAGAAGGTTCCTAAGCATTATCCTAGCTCTTCCAGAGAAGTCATTGCAGTTAAAAAGACCTAACTTTGAAATGAAACCAAATACATTTATTAAATCAGTTTTAGGATACAGTTGTTTGTGATATCAAGGGCCAGGACTCAAGAAAGGTCCTAGTCCTACGTTCCAGTGAACCATATTTAAGATCTTTTTCAGTTACAGGAACAGAGTTATAGCTACAGGACAGCGTCTATATGCACCTTCCTCTGCGTTTCTAGGAGCATGAGCACCTGCGATTATTGAGGGACAAAAGATTTTTTTTTCCTAGGGTGGGAATAAGGCTAAAAAAAGTGCATTTATTACCAAACGCATGCAGTGCCTGCCATGCTTTCTGCCACTGCAGCTTATGAATGTATTTCTTTACTTTTGGAGTTATTTGTAGCAGAAGTTTGTTACACAAGAAAAAAAATTGGCTACAAAGTTAAGACGGGACTGGGAAGCACACATGTAATGTCAGATGGAGACATTTAGTACAGACATACATTTGGTAGAAGGTAGTCGCTTTGGGGCCGGTTGTGGCTGACGATGCAGTTCCTGTATCTTTTATAGCTAGGCCTGTCACACACGTAGTGCGACAGCCTGTGGAAAAGCACCAGAATGAACTACAGACTCCGGATCACTTGTAGGACTCTGGGTTTGCCTTTCATGCAGTGAGGGTATTATGAGAAGTTGTGGGGACTATAAAGTCAGTATCGGCTGTGAAGGACTACTGAGGAGGGTAACCAGTGCATCCTCTGGGATCCAAAGAATAATGGAACAAAGAATGCAAGGGATAAATTATATCTGTTATCTGGATGACCCTAATTACAGGGAAGAATTCAGAAAGATCCTTAAAGAAAGCTTGAAGGAAGTTCTGAAGAGATTTCAAAATTTACTGGGGAGATTGTATAAAATCAGAATGAGACCATGCCAGCTTGACAGAATATCTCAGAACCTAGAGAGCTTCTAAGTGACTATTTCAAGCTGCTTTTACAAAAATAATTTCAAATGTATAAGCTTTAATCACTCCAAGGTCTGGCTTAATTCCAATACCACCGGTGCAGACCCACAGGGAAGTCAGAGCAATGCAGCACATGTCATTGTCTGCAGAGATATGGCTTCTACGTGCACCTCCTGTGCTGGGGGAACCAGTAAGGCTCATCCACCATGCTGGGACAAAATTTCAGTTTGTATTTTGCTTTTCTCTTTGGGACAGCAGTCAGGATGGTGTTGTGCCCTTAGGAGTAATGTGTGAAGAATTCATCCCAAATTCAGAACTGAGTTTAGATTAACTAGAGCATTGTTGTTCTGCATTATAGAAGAAACACCATATCTTTAATCCTTACCTGACATCAATGTTATGTAGCAAGAGCAAGCAATTGAGAGTCTAGGGGAAAAAAAAGCATAGACCCTTTTCTTTCTTAATTTAGCTATCTGGACGTCTGTTGAAATGAATACACCCACACATGGACACACACACAAAACTAGTGTTCTTGTCTACCACCTTAAATACGATGATACCTTTATAATGGTATGTTTAGACATCCCATATGCTATGATTCTTCCTTTCTCACACTGATGGGATTTAGGATTGGAAATAAGATTTTTAAAAAAAGTTAAAAAAATAATCAGAGATGGAGTGGAATTTGTCAGTCAGTCACACAACACTGAGTGGCAGTTTCCTTCCAAAAGAGACAATACAGTTCTTGTATGTGTAAAAGATGTTAGAAAGAGAGGATGAATTTGGTAATGCCAAGATGTAAAAAGAAACGTTTGGTTAAATGGAAGGTATTGTGGAAAGAGAAAATAAGTAGAAGAAAGAAAGTTTTGACAGAGTAAGTCAGATTCTATTGCTCGTGTTCAAGTTATTTTCCTCTTCATATATCCCCTTCTTGAAGAAATAGTTAATCTGAAGATGTTAGTATTGAAAAGAAAATGGGGAAGCAATTATAACATGGGGGAATGTGTGATTTTCCCATTTGAAAACTGTTTTGGTGTTGTTTCTCCACAGATACCATGTTTGTAGTTTAATTTCTAGCTGAACTTTCTGGTTAAATTGTTAATGTAGTCCAAGCATGTCTTTGAGGACATCTGAATCATCAGCACTTTTAAAGGCAAGTTACTTATTTCAGTATTGAAATATGGGATTAGAAAACTATATGTGGGCAAATATTATGAAGAAGAAGAGCAGGAACTAGACCTCCTCTTATACCAACCACAGGCTATTGATTCTGCTCAAAATATTTCAGGCACTATTCTACTAAAGCTGCCCTCTCTCAGGGCTACTGTACCTCCCTCCACCTCGGCCGTACGCCATGCATTCCCTTCCACTCCTTTGCACGTGCAGAGGTGATCCTGATTTTTGCAAGGTTTCAGCTGGATCGGCTCCCTGAACTGGCTATTCGCCTGTTTGCATTAGTGCCAGTGCAAGCACAGAGCAGAAATGTGCTCTCCATTCTGCATCAGCACCAGATCAGATAAAATGTCCATGGATCCCCGTCTGCAGTGCTTCAATCGTTCACTCTGGCAACTGGTCACATTCATACAATTCCCTTTTCTTACCATGGGGAGTACAGACAAATCTTACTCTTAAGCACTGTCCTAATTACTAAGAGAAGGAATATTTGGAAAAAGGAGAAAGAATAAATTCTTGCTTACTTCTCTCTACAGCATTTCTTTTTCTATAATAATCAAACATTTTTAAAAGCAGGCGACAGAATGCTATGAATGCTATGAACACTATATATAGTTCCACCATGCAGGCACGCACCCTCGATACCAAGCAGTGGAGTCATTCTCACAAGCTTACTCTTTATCACAGTGATTTCAGACAGAGTGAAACTGCTCCAACTGGGGACACTGGGAAAGCGGTGCCTCAACGTGAATTGTAGGCTAACGGTCAGGATCCTGTTCAGCCGAGTACAAAACGCTAGCTCACATCCTTCATGCATGTATTACAGCAGGTGGTTATATAAAATGCCTCGTGTCTTTCTAAACAGTGCAAATATAACAACTCTTTGGTTTAGCACCCAAATCCAATGAACTATCCATTATTTGTGAATCATGGTTGTAATAGGGCTAGGTGGGGAAAAATGTTTGATGTGACTTTCAACAAAGTTAGTAGTGAGCTTTTTTTCTCAAAATGCCTCTTTTTTGCTCTGTGTTTCTGTTTTAGTGAAAAAGTGGCCTAATAGTGAAAAATGATCGGCTCGAAGGCAACAAAATTAGAAGATTAAAAAAATCAATACTCCCTAAAAGAAAAAAGCATATCTTTATGTTGGGAATGACTGCAAGTATTTCCAAGGCATAGTCAGAAAAGGAAGATGCAAACTATAAAGAATAATAGGAAACCTATTCCAATTTAAAAGAGATAATGAGAAATGTAGAATATTTTCCCATTATTGCCAAGGGAAGTACTGAAGAAAGTGATATCAAAACATGCAGGGAGATGTATGATGCTTTTGTATTCTTCATCCAGTGTCCTGTAATCATCAGATTGTGTAGGTGTGTTTAGGAGATGGTCTAAATTGATTCCTGCCATCTCAAGTATACAGAGGATAAGAAGGAACAGGTAAGAAGCCAACTCACATCAGCGGAAGGACTTCCACTGACTGCAGTGGCCTTCTGATTGAACTCCAAACATTTCTTTTACATGCAAAAGAAATAGTTTATTTGGTAAGTGTTTTTGTCAATTTAGGTCTATTATGTATAACATAATGTTTGTAATTTTTTGCATTGTTGCACTGATGAAATATTTCCCGGGTTGCGTGCAACCTACCCCAACGAAGTAAAGACTCTTGTGTATTCTGTGTGTATAGTGTTTCTCCTGCATGCCCAGCCCTCACTATGTGAAACTGGTCCTAGATGTCCAAAACGACTGTCTGTAACTCTTCACGTGGCAGTCACAGCGACCAAGAATAACTGCGCACTGCTGCTCACGAGAGAATGGTCTCGGATCTCCCTGGTAAGGCAGATACTGGTGCAGTTACATTACTAGAACTTGGGACCATATAATACAGAATGATGAAGTAACTGGGGTTTATTCTCAACAAAATTACAGTGAAAAAAAAATCAATTACTAGTTCTGCTCCATTCATTGTGATCTGAATTGATTTTTTTGTTACTTCCTACAGAAAGATCAGAATAAAGAAAAACTTTATTGAATAAGTGCGTATTTCCATAAACAATTCAATAAGCCATGTTTCAGCCTCACGTGCATCTGCTGTAAATATCAACGTAGGGCCAAATCCTTTTGACTTTATCTAAGTGAAGCCAATTTCAGTTAGCTTGCTGGGGCTATTTATCCCAGATTTGCCTCAGAATATATAATAAATACAAAGTGCAACCTGATTTGAATGAGCCATTCCTACTGGGAACTGGGAAACAGGAAAAAAGTGAAAGTTCAGTTCTTTGAGGGAAGAAAAAGAAAATCTTATTTTTTTTATTATAGTCTTTCATTTAAATTACAGAGTTGCAATTAAGAATTACATTCTTTTAATCTGAAAATGAGTCTCTCTTTCAATGATATAAGGTGGTGCATGGTTTCAAGTGTGCACTAAGGGTTTGTTTCATTGCATCGTATATTTTAAAACCATATTGTGTGAGTCTGTTTACTTCAGATTTGTCCTCTTTCCCCTGCCTTTTTTGCATAATATATTGGTAAGTAATAAGAAGCAGCACTGCAGCTACAATTTAATGGGAAACACAACTGTTTATTGAACCAGATACCCATTATTAATTTAACAACTGAATACAAATGCTTCTGGCAATCAGTGCAATAATTCTGTTTCCTTGATTACTTAAGGTTTGCCATTGGCTTCAGTGGAAGCTTAATCCAACCCTCAGAGGGGAGAAGTGCTGCTTTTTAACACTTGTAAAGAAAGAACAAGTACCAGCCTAATTCGGTTATCCTGCATGCATTCCCTCTGTCATCTTTTATAGACATACACATCTCTCACGTGGTTTTAGGAAGAGATTAAAACTATTCTCTTTTTCATCATTTTCCTAATATTTTACGACGCAATTGGAATGTGAAATACGTGCAGTAAAGAGGCTACAAGTAATTTTTTGTAATGAGTTATCAGAGCTCATAGTAAGTGAAAAAAATTCCCATCTTTGTCTCGAAATTGTATTACCTACTTTTTCAAGCAAGCATTGTATCATTCAAATTGGAGCGCTGCATAATGGGGCCTGTAAAGATGTGTACATTTCAAAGCTAATCTGGAGAGGAGTTACACCAGAGATTAATTTGGCCCAATGAGACTCTAGAGGGCAGTCTTGGTATAGTAAAAGAAATATAAATTTTTCTGTCATTAGAAACCTCGACTATGTGGAGTCAGTACAAACTGTTATAGTTAAAAAAGCGCAACTATTTTTAAAGAAGATTTTAACAAAGTTGTTTAATTTTATATGAAATATGACCATCTTTTGATGTAAAACAATAATTCACAATAATATAATGTAATTAAAATTCAGTATCTTTTTTATATTGTTAAGTAGGATATCCATAGGGTATAATGAATGCAGCAGGACCAAAAGTCCAAAACATGGCTTGCTTCTCGGTTTTAGCTGGTTCAAGCACTAGTCAATTCATACAGTGCATTTCCATCAGCAGTTTAAAACTCTACCAAAAGTCCACCAGAAGTCCTTTACTTAAAGAGAGTAGAATAAACTCCAATATACAGTGCAGATGCAAATTTAATGTCAGTTTTTAAAAGATGTGTTTTACTTTATAAGTAATTAATCTTTATACACAAGTTTTGACTATTGTCGGCAGAAATCAAAATTGCGTGCCTTGTAAATTTTTAATTGAGCAATTCTAAGATTAAAAAAATGCATTAGTCACTTTGACTATGTTTAATATTTTAGAAGAAGTTGTTCTGCAAGAAAACAAATCATTGGTAATGAAAAACAATGTGCAGCTTGTAAGTACTTACTGTGCAAACTTTTGAAACGTAACCTTTGTTTCTTTGCAGGCAAACAATATTGCAGGCTTGTTTTAAAACAGGAACTTACTTCTTGTGTGACTTTCATCCGTATGTTTCAAAACATTTAGAAGGGAAAAGAGAATCATTATTCCCATTTTATAGAGGTGCATTGCTTTCTCTGTGGGCTACAGCAGTCATGCTGCAGACTAGTCGGTGTAAGAAGGTTAGTCAAGCGACCATAGCTTAGCCATTTTGGGCCACGCACGCAAGGAAAATGAAAGATTGGAAGAGGTGCTAGACAGAGGACAAGCCAAGCTGCAATCCCATAAGCTTCTGCTCAGCTGTCCTTCATTCCTGAAGCAATTAAACTTCCTAGGTGCCCCTGTCTTTGACCTTGAAAATTCTGAGGAGCAGAGAGTTTTACTTCTGCCGATTCTCCAAGCAGGAGGGACTTTTCTGCTCCAGCTCTGCTTGTTTATGCTCATGCTTGAGCTGGACTGTGAAACTATCTGCCTCTCTGCCCATGTCACACGGGAGGTTGATCAGCTGCAATCTTGGAGCCTCCCTACAGACTGGATTTGGCAGCCAAAAATATAGTTGCATCCATTTAAAACAGTCAGACAAAAAGAAGCCACTTTAAGAAAAATTATCACCTGGTTACAGATCTTTTTTTAATCTGGCAATTAGAGCATTCACCCAGTACATGGAAGTTGGATTCAGTTCCATTTCTGGCCCAGGAGGCTTTAAACCAACGTTTTGTGCAAGTTTGTTCTTTCTATTTTAGTTGGACGTCAACCTACACTCAAAAAAAAAAAAAAAAAAAAGAAGATTCAGAGGGCTAGTGGGAGAAATAGGGAGGAGATTGAAGAAGGACACATTGTAGGGATCTCCATGCTAACCATAGGCAGGCTGGGATGCCCTACCTGTTAGATCAGGTAAAAAGTATTTGCTGAACAATTCTGCCTTTTCTATGGCGTTATTACCATTTTTAACACTGTAAATATATCCTTGGCCCATGGTGATGCAATGCATTAAAATAATAGTAATAATGATTTAGTGTATTGGAAGTTCTTTTTCTGCTTGTGGATATGTCTTTCACCTCTCCCTGAAAGTATGCAGAAAAGCTTTCTCAAGTTACGGGTATTTTTGGTTTGGTATTTGAATTTCAAAACTGGATCCACAGTTCCTGGGGGTCACTGCTTATGCTGTTTTGCAGTCTCTCTGAAAATAGGATTCTTTATCACATAAACTAAAAATATATATTTAAAAAAAACCCCAACAACTATGCCATTCTTTGCTTACTAGAAAATGCCTTCAGATTCCTATTGATGAAAAGGGTCTTTACAGAGATTTTCTTCTGATATCCAATTCCTTAAATCAAATTGTCATTGATTTTGTATAACGCTTGATTAAGATTAATACAAAAGAGCATAATGTTTAAAATAAACACAAACTTGCAGATTCTTCTCTGTTCTCAATTTCCTGCAAAGTTTGCTAAAGCATAAAGTGTAAGTGTAAGCAACTTCATAAACACTTATGTTTTTGAAGTACATATGAATCATGAAGTACACATGAAGCAACTAATGCTTTTGTTGACTTTGTTCTTTTAAAGGGAGAAGTGTTTATTAAAGACTGAGTTCTTTTAAAATATAATGATTTAAAAATAATGTAAGTGAGCCTTTTATGTGTAAGTCTCCTCCAGTGAATAAAGAAAAAAATCTGTAGCAATATTTGTAATTTCCACTTAGACAATTAATTGGATTAAAAAAAATACAATGCAGGAAAGCAATGTGTATTTCATGAAAATTTACTCCTCTGTTACAATTCATATAATTATTACTACTGCCAATAACCCTAACTCTCACAGAAATTTATATAGTTGAATACTAAAAGCAATGCTTATTCTAGAGAAGTATAACAGACAGTAGAGCATATGGAAAGCAGTTTCCTTTAAACAAATACTACATTCTCATTATGTAAGTTCACATTTTTAAAGAATGTTAATACAGAGCAACCTCTTTCAAAGAACAAAAATTATTACTTTACAAAGGTGATGTCTTTATCTAAACCAGGGCTCCTTGCCTTATTCTCAGCTCACATAGCATTTTTGTGAACCACACTATGAATTTTTAACTGAAAGTCTCAGTAGTAGTACTACCGGAATTTGACTGTTGTGAAAATTCAAGTGGAAAAAATATAAAATTCCAAAGTTATTTTATTTTCTTTGGTGGGGAAACTGTCAACATGATAAAATGACTGCATTTATCATTCTCAGTCTTAAAATATAGACTTAGAAATATAGACTATTATTGACTCTTACAAGCTTCCTGTTGATCTTTCCCCATCAAAGGGAGCTCACGTACCATAAGTAAAACCAGCTGGGCCAGCATGGCACAGCTGAGGCAGCAGGACAGCATGCAGCAAGGGAGAGAAGAGAGGAAGATCTTGAAGCCAGTACCACCGCTGGACACTTCCAGTGGAGGCACCATAGCAGAAGAGCAATTGTGTCTCACCTGGAGTTTGTTGGGCCTGTGTTGCTTCTCATCAGACCTGGCTAGAGGGTTTGAGATCGAAGACGTCAGTTGTCTCCAACCATTTCAGCTGGTCTGTTAAGACATACCACCCTTCTTTAACGGTCTTGCTGGTAGGTCTGTACCAGCAACTTAGGCAACCAAAAAAACCCCTAGATATAGAGGTAGTTTGCGTTAGATATGCATGTAATAATAAAGTTCATAAAATTATTTCACCCAGATGCATCCTCAGCTCTTGTCCTTGTAAGCATTTGGTAGGACACGCTAATTTCTAAGGACAAACTTCATGGAAATCTACAGGCCTCTAGGTGCCATAAATTTCTATAGATGGAAACTGAAATGCCTAAATCTTTATCATCCACAGCTTGGGCCTCTCTAGGTGTCCTCCTACCACCTGTCAAAGTATGCGGAAAGGGAAAGCATATACTCCAATCCCTAAAAGTGAAAGAAAAAAAAAAAAAAGAAGCATTTAGATACACTGGATTAAAGATAAAAATGTGAAAGAGCTTAATCACATCTGAAGTAATAGTAGAATTTCTTGAAAGTTTTCAATATTGTAGTAGAACATATAATCTAACAAGCTTCAGATTGCTTAGAATAAAAGCATGTTAAAGGTATGACAGGGTTTGGCTACTTCATCCTAAAGCAGCAGATGATGTGATAAATTTTGGGGTTTTTTTTTGTGCTGCATTCCAAACCTTTTGAAGATGAGTTAGCTGTCTGTAGCAACAGCTAGACACAATTTCTGGTAAAAAGGTTAATATCAAACTAAATCAATGTAACAATAGTAAAAGAATTGATTACAGTCTGTTGATCTCAAATGGTAATTGTAAATGACAATACATAATCAAATGGATATATTGTCCATAACACAGTTTACCTCAATATTGATGGAACTGTAAATAATAAGGTGCCTACACGGAACAACTGGATCTCTTACAAATTTGGGTGCAAATTATCATTATATGTTTTGGTTCAGAGAAGTACAATATACATCACTTATCACATACAATATGACGGGGAGGGTACAGTGTCATTTTAAGGGAAAGGAAAAGGCTGCGTGTTAGGAAGCAGCGACCGAGAAGCATTTATATTCAACTATGAATAACCAGTTGAACTTGAACCCTCCTGTCCAATGCTGAGGCTAAGAGTATATTTTTATAGTCCTTCACAGACAGATATTATCCGTATCCTTAGCCCATGTTCCAAATCAAGCAAAAATCAGTTAGCAGCATTAATGCACCGCTGAGACAAAGTCAATACGTTTTGTCTTGCTCAAGGCTTTTTGTCTGCTCTTAACAAAGTACTAACTAGAGCCATGTAGCCACAAGATGCATTGGAAAGTGGAGCTGAGCTTGCTCACCCTTGCCTAAAAAATAGAATGTAATGGTACCCTACAGACAGCTAATCTGATCTTGGAGGGAGAGATCTACTTTTTCAATATATGTAAAAAAGGAAGAGATACTCAGTAAGTTTAAGGACGTGCAATATTGACACCACCCTCCAGCTGACAGCATCTGCATTCTAGTGCTTCATGGTCTCAAAAGGTATGTTGATAAGCCTAATAATAGAAATTTCCTCAAACATCGCTTCTGTAAAATCGATGGTGCCCTACTCAACCCCTGCTTTAGCCTTTTCTCCAATATGAAACACATTGCAGCCAAGTTTGCAGCAGTTGCAGATGTTTCTGTAGCTCGCTGGGTTAGAAGTCAGTCCTTCCAGAGACACTGTCAGTATCTCCAGGTAAGGGCAAGTACAACTTTGCAGAATTGAGGTGCTGAACGTTGTTTGTGTACACTGTCAGAGTACACTGAATAATTTTAACCACAGGTGTAACTGCGTCAGCCTTTGCAGGAGTTTTATTAGGCACAACCTTGAACTCCCAACTTTTTTTCTAGTCATTATACAAAACCCACATGAATATAGATACAAACACTGTTGACTGTCTCATCTGCTTGTACATATTTACTTCTCTAGGAAGGGGGATCCTGTTTCTCCTCCTTTCAGGGAGGAAGAGAAAGATTTTAGAGACCTAGGTCCTGAGTGAGAAATGGAAACAGAATACACGATGCACCTGGCTTTTATTATACGCACACTCAGATACTAACATGGGATGAAAAAATGGGTGCTTTTAGTCAAAGTCATTTACACAGTTGCATGTGCTGAGACCTTGTGCTGTTGCAGTGAGTCCAGGATTTTCCCTTCTGAGTGGAATACTAACAAATAGCTACAGCTGAAGATATTCCAGTATGAATTAAGAGAGATGTAAATTACTGCCAAATTAGCAAGGTTGACAAAGTGGTTCAGAAGTTCAGCACTGCTCTCTGAAAGTGTGAAAACATAGCACAGAGAATACAAATGAAACCTGCAGGACTCCTCTTAAGGGTCATTAATCTTCATACCATGCTAAAGCTCTACCCAAAGTGTGTTTACAAAAACTGCAAACAGACATTAGTTTTGATCTGTAGAAAACCTAAAAAATATTTAGATACGCTTTTCTTTAAGATACCGGGGCAAGGGCAGCCGAGAGCCATTTATGGAGGGGGGCACATTTGGGCTTGGGCAAATACAACATGCTAGATCTGAAATGCAAGGGCTGTCACTGGAACAAAGTTAAGAGACCTCTATCTGGCCCTTCTCTGTACGAGAGGAACCTTAGCTGGCAAAGGGCTAAGGAATAATCTTCTCAAGTATAAGGGGACTGTCTCCGATAATGATTAATTGGGAAGGAGTGGCAATTCTTCTATCATGAACATGCAAGAGGATTAGGTGTCTTGCTCTTCCCTGTCAGGATGGAAGATTATTCGCGGTTGAAAAGACTTGAGTGCTAGCAAGGTCAGCATTATTACTTTTGTTAATCTTGATGTGGTGCTATGTTTCTTATTTAATGCTTGTTATTTGTATATCTTTATGCTGTGTAAAAAAGAGCTGCTGCCTTAACTTCCAGTTATGGTGTGTGACTGAGATAATGTGAATGGGACGATGGGAGTGGGAGTACGCCAGCACTGATGAATTCTCTCTTTCTGCCTTCTGCTGTTAGGCAGTTGTCATCTTGTTTATCCTCTAAAATTACCAGTTGCCACACTGCAATCACATAAAAGCAAAATGAAAACACCACCCAAGCGCTTCCACAATTTTCTTTTGCTGGTGCATTCAACAGATGCATGACTTAGGGCTCACGGTATTTTAGGGTTCTGAACTCCATGGCTCCCCAACAGAGACTACAGTGCCTCCAAAGGAAGGGGTATTTTTAGAGCCACCAACAGATGATGCTGTGACACTTATCTGTGACACTCACTGCTGTAAACTCTGTGCCACACCTTAGCGTGGTGGTCCAAGCAGAAGCAGTAAAGCATAACATTTAGTTCATTTTACAAACAACAGAAACATCATAACAAGGATCGGCCCCTTTATTCAGAGGAAGTAACTCTTATTTTTTCACCAAAATGGGTGATGTATTTCCTGTCAGAGTGAACTCAAATGTCTGGACAGCACACAGTGGTGTAGCCCATACAAAACAGTTGATCCGTAAAGAAATTCCATTGATAAATTCTATTTTTATAAGAGCAGCCATAATTATAAGTAACAATTTACTTCAATTTCTTAGTTGCTGTCCCAAAATAATGAAAAACCATTGTCAGTCTAAAGAAATTATTGTCTTTTTATTTCTAAGAATTTTCAAGCACATGTACAAGACAGAAAGTGTGCTAAAAAGTGTTAAGTGTGGATTTAAATCATTAATATATTATATAGAGAAGTTCTGACCTAGGAATTTTAAAAAGTGTATACATATATGTGTGTGTATATATATATAAAAATAAAAATTTTTGAAACTGCCCAGAAATCAACTTTGTTCGTTGACAAATTAATCCGATTTTAAGGCACATTCAAATGTGACCTTTGAACAGTAAGAAAGACACCTGTGGGTATTCCTCGTGATGGTGCCACTGGGAAGCCGGAGGCCTTGAATACACAGCAATCTGCACTTCAAGCCTAATGACTGTAAGTGGGAGCACAACCTGTTTGATATTCCATAAGATCGAAGAAGGAGTAGCTAATATGTTAATGAGGCCAACTATTATAGACAGAAAAATCTTTCCTTTCCTCTGCGTTTTTAATTACTACTATGGGATCGTGATCAGGGAGAACACGTGTGCTTCTTTCTGTTCCATACTGGTACCACCAGTAAGATAGTATGTTCTTTTAATTCTGAAGCAATCAGTTCACAAGGCAAAATAAAGATAACCCACAATTTCTACAGTCTTGTTCGAAGCACTTCAGCTGACAACTAAGATCTATATAGCTGGTTGGTTTGCTTTGTTATTCTGCTGTATTAAAATTATTTTATTTTAGGTTTTTAATGCTGCCAATATTTTTAGCTTTATTTCTGTTACTTATTGATATCACCTTTTCCCTATTTTTAAGTTGTTACTTGTTGGGATTCTTGGTGTTTCTTTCTTTGTTTAACTGCTCTTTGTCATTGTTTTCCGGTGTGTTCTCCAAAACCCAGTTGAACCCAAGACTCAGACAATATTTCAGTAACTGCTAGAATTTTACATTTAACAAAATATATCTGTGTCAAAATACATTCAAAAATTTCTTGCAATTCCACTCTAGGCAGAAAATCTGCAGGATGCTTTGCAACTGAAGAAGGAAAGTTGAGGACAATTTAATCGTTCTAGAGAAAAAAAGATGTTATGGAAAAGGCAAAGGGGACAACAGGCAAAAGCATCCTGTGTGTGTTTTATCCTCTGCTCTGGAGAAGTGCCGGCACATCATACAGCAGATGTTAGAGAGCGAATAGGGATCTACAGCTACAGAAATCATTCTGTTGTGCAAACAACGAAAGAAGTCTCACCTCTGCCCGACTCTTTCTCCCCAGTGCTGCCCTCACAAGCTCCCCTTTCAGCCTCCTTCAGCTCAGCTGCAGGGGGTTTCCCCCCTGCAGGCAGGTCCATGCAGATACCTCCGGTGCAGAGGGATGCTGTGCTGTTCCTCTCAGCGGCTCCTCAGCTAGGGCCAGCACAGAGGAGTGCTTTGCTCCCAAAACGTGCAGGAGGGCATTGGCCCATGGATGCCCCCCCTACTGACATGAGGGTGCCAGCAATGGCTGGAAGAGGCTATAAGAAATGATGAGAGCAGGCTGTCTGAAGGAGGAAGACCATTTTGCCCTGCATGCTGTTGCTGGCTGACTGCTTCCAGACCTTCTGATAACAAATGCAGAGACTTCATCTTCCAGGGAAAGGAAGGAAAGCACAAACCAGGGTTCCGTTTCCCTCCATTTTGGAGCTGCACAACAGCTGAGGCTGCTACTGGGCCCTCTGCCACACACCTTGATGAGACCCACCAGGCCAAGCTGGCCAAGCTATTGCTGTAGTTCCCCCGCTGGAGTCCTGGGAAGAGGAGACTTTGAAGGACTCTCACTGCTAGCTCTCGGTTCCCCAGTGACTCAGTGTGACCAGGACTAGTTGAAGGGACTAATTCCCTCTCAGGCCAAACCGCTGGAGGTGCTGTCTTGGGTGCTCACTAGTAAATCCCTGGGTACTACCGTGGATCTTCAGCCCAGGGCACCTCAAGTCCTCAGGAAACTGCACGCTCCTTCTCCCAGAGAGGTGCGCTGTGCTCACTCTGCAGTTGAAGGCCAGCCTTCACGAGCTGACCAGGTGCCACATATGACTTCTCGGCATGATTTTTAAGAGCATAGAGAAGTCATTTCACTACAGCATGGATCCAGTTCAGGGAATGTGATCCATTCAGGCCAAACCTGTACCTTCTTGGACCACAACTATTTTGATGATCTGCGCCGCTTCCAAGATCTTCTCTAATGAACTTATCAGGATCATTTGTCATTCGGCCATCTAGCCTCTGACCAAAAGAAAGTGATGGACAGGCTCAACCATGACTATTTTATGAGCATCTCCTCAGTCTCCAAGGGCTCTGCTATAATTAGCATCTCTTTTACATCCGCCACAGGGTTTTCTAAGAGACCTTTCCAAGCTGCCCCCCTTTTATCAGGACTTCCTCAGATCCTGGAAATCCTTTTCTGTGATCAGGTCCACTATGACAACTGAGCCAGGAAATTCAGGATTTCAAACAAAAAGTGAAGTCTTCAATGTAATGAAGTGGAACATTTTGGTATCAGAAACAACGGTACATAAAATCCCTAATAATATGTAGACTTAAGCAAAAATTATACAGCTAATCCTTTTTTTTCTTTTCCATTTGAATGTATAGGTTTTGTCTTTATTTCAAGGGTAAGGGGTGGGAAATAGGGAGAAAAGAGAAAATTTCTAATATTTTAACTTCAGAGAAGTATTGCTGAGATACTTTTTGCCTTGAATGAGTTTTATTTTTCTTGACTGTGGAGTCATAAGATTTGGGGTCAATCAAGTTTCTGAAGGAAGAGAATTCCACATTAAGAACACTCATCTTTCTCTTTGCTTGAGAAAGGCTTTTAACGCTTCTGTACTGTCGACTATAAAATATGGAGCAAAAGGGTAGGAACATTTAATATACTGGAGCTGAAACTAAAACCTGGACAATGAAGCATGAAATGAAGTATGCTTGATATCACAGAGAAACAGAATTAACAAATAGGTAAGACAGAGGAAGTATGTAAAAGAACAATCTTTATGAATAAAAGGACACTAGGATGATTGTATGTTGAAAAGGACAAAATTAAAGATGGAATGCATTTATGAAGAAATAGGTTACAGCATGTGTAATCATCAGAACACTTAAGGATGTATCATAAAAATTTCCTTTCTCTGAAATATTTCAAAAGTGATACATGACTGGATTGCATGAAGAACACTGAGTGCTTCAGAGGTGTAGGAATTTAAAGTATTATAAAGCAATTAAAAACTACACTCATTACACTGTGCTGTTTGATAGTGTTATATACTTGCCTCTTTTGAAGGAAGGACGCTCTTCTGTTCCAGTGACAAGCTTTCTTAAGGAGAAACCATAACAACAAGAGAAACAAAGAGTTTCTATAACCTTGTAATCACACATGTCATACACAATGTACTATTTTCCCTCTTTATAGCAGAAATGCTCAGAAATAATATATAGTAGATGCTTCAAATTATGTTTTCTGTGACAGAAGTTAATTCTAAAGTAAGTATTCCCTGAAAGAGAAACAGAGAAAACATTTTTACATGTCTATCATTTGTCCTTAGAGGACACAAAACAAATATGTTTTTTAAAGCTTGACACTGGTATTATTCTGTGTGGCCTCCGGCTATATGCTTTTTCCAGTTTGTAGAATTGAAGGGATAAGAAAACAGCTTTGCATTAAGAGGAACACATTGTACAGGTTAATCATAACCATGCAGAAATCAAAATGCTGCCAACAAAATAATGGCGTACTAGTGCCAAGGGAGTCACCAGGATGACTGTGAGGGAAGCTGTGGGAGAATAACAACTCCTTGGCATGTGGGGAAGTGTTTCAGGCATGTGCTTCTAAATTAATTATTGATGTGGCTGAAACAGAAGTTTTTACTACTCTCGACAATAGCAAATACTCGTAAAAATTTAATTGGCTAAAAGTTAATTTCAGTGTTCCTCAATCATGAAATGCATTAATTGAGAAGAGCCTTTTTTAAGATGTTTAAATTTTAAAAGGAAATAAAGCAGAAAAGCAGAATCAGGCAGGGGAATTTAACAAATGTAAAAATGTTGACAGAAGTGAGAGTCATTACTTAGTCAATATTGTATCAATTAACCAAATTAACCATAGTCCCTGATGAGAACTAAGTAGAATGGCATCATTTTCTAGTTTGTCTGACTCATTCACACTATACATTATGTGCGTACATTAGCGTACACAAATCAGACAAACTAAAAGGCAGTGCCACATAAAATGTGGAAGAATTAGACAAAATAGTGTTCGCAAGGATTTTAAATGCTCTAAATCCATTAAATAATAAATAAATCATATGCTGTACTGGTGACAGTTGCTGCTTTTGAAGGAGAGTGGCTGGTCTGCTTCCAGGTACAAGCTTTCCTTAGGCTGCCGTGAGAACATCGGAGAATCACTTGCCTATATTCTAAACAAACAGCATCCCAAGCCATTGGTAGAAGTACTTACGGACTTTTAGTTTAACTAATTAAAGTATAACTATAAAAAAATAAGAAAAGTCAACATGAACAAATTCTTTGTTAAGATGTGTGACATCAGGCTGAGACTGACATAACTGCAACGATGGTCTTTTTAGGTAATACTGACATTGTTTTTAATTCAGCATAGTTGAACAGCATAGTATAGCCATATTTAAATAATTGAAATGGAAAACTACATACTTTATTGTGGGGAAAAGCTCGTAAAAGATTTCCTCTTCACTTACTGAGTTTATATTTTTAGCCCTGAGCGTGTAACATCTCTATACCTCTGAGAAGCTGTTGAAAAGAATATATTCAGAGGGGACAACGTAAGAGAGAACAGCATGCAATTTTATCACTGGAGTAACAGGACAGCCTTTAGTTCCCTAGAATATAGGGAGTTGTGGGTAACCCAGGAGAAGCCCGTGTAATTGCTATGCCTGCCAAGTGTCTGAACGCGGCAATAAACTCATAGAAATGCCTGAGAAGGCCACCCGCCCTCCAAATTCGTCATACGAGAAACTGTGTGGTGAAGCTTCCTTTGACACCGGTATGGAAACCATGGAGGAGCGTAAGAGAAAGTGTTCACAACACGATGAGATTCACCGTAACTTTCCTATTTTCCCTTTCTGGACAGCAACGAAAGTGAAACACTTCTGTGAGCAGTATTGCCAACATACAGCCGCATTTGATGGCGTTGTGTCACCACTGTTTATTAGATACAGTAGCATTCAGTGGAAAAATATGTAAAATTGATTTTATTTCATTATTTTAATATTAACAGAAAGAGATAGGGGGCATTTCTTAAAAGCTAACAATCCCATCGTTTTCTTACTGAACTTTCTCTGTTAAAAAGAAAATAAAAAATGTTATTAATCGGTAAGGGCCAGCTCTCAGCTCTGAGCTATAATTATTCATGAAAAAATTGTTTGGATTATACTGTCCAGGAAATTGTCCTAAGATCATTTCAGCTACGAGGTTTACATAGATAAAAGACACCCCCTCTAATGCTGTATTGGTTTGTGACAACTATGGTCATCTAACAGGTGCCACAAAGCTCCTTCCCATTGTAGCTTATTCAAATTGATTACCACAATGTACTACAGAAAATTTGCCCGAAGTATACCAGATCACCGACGGGTGCAAGTCTCATTGACTTTCATCCTACAGTTTGGAGACTTGCACATGTATTCATCTGTAAGAGAGTTAAAAAATTCAAACAATGTAACTACAAAAGAAGGAGAATCAATGGACAATCTTTTGTTTGTCTAGTTTTACCAATACTGATAACACAATATCACTGTAACTAGATCTGGTCAATAATATTATCCATCGAAAATAAACTACGTACAGTGTGAAGTTTGGATTTTTAGGAGCCAATTTTTCTGCTGTTCTTATGAAAAAGCTACAATACATATAGCCAGTGGCAAAAGCATTAGGCAGTATGTGTTCCTGTTTAACTGAGGCTGGATTACTTATTAAAAGAAAAGTCTTCTGAAGGAGCTTATTTGTACAGAATCTCAAGATTTGGTCTGAAAAGGCTGCTTCATGGGTTAATGTATTCACCTATAAATAAAAGCAGTGACAGCTCTCCTGTCAGTACATGCTGATGGACGGTTCCTTTTTCTACCATTACAGCCTTGTGAATGTGGGAAAATTAATTTAAGTGGTAGTTAATTTCTAATGAATTCCATTCAAGCGATTAATATGGTCCCTTGATGTTATGGTAACCTTCATGGATCATTGCATTATGTAAATAAATTCTACTTTATGCTGGTTTATTAAAAAAAAGGAAGATTGGTGAGTCCAGTCAAACCTTCACATATACAAACATGCATAAAATTTCTAAAGAAATCACTAAAATAGACTTTAAGAGGAGTACACTTGATATCCTACAAAGCATATCATTCATCTTTATAAGACATCTAATTTTTATATAATTTTGGCAGGATCATCTATTATTTGGAGCTGAGAATAAGAAGACTTTTGGAAAGGAAACCCTCTTCACTCAAAATTGTATTAGAAATGCAGCTTGCATGTCCTTGAGGGACTCTTCAAGCCCTTAGATCAGCTGTTTTGCACAGGCATGAATCACTGGACACGCTTCACACATCCCAGCTTCCACCTTATCCCCTTTTCTGGGGAGAGACCTCTGACAGGGTGTGCTCTGCAGAGAACATACACATGGCATCTTACCCCTCGAAGCCACTCAGCCTCTTCCCACTTACTTCAGTGGGGTTTAGATCAGGCCTGTGCTATTTTACTGAAATTCTAAAATCTTTAAAAAAAAATAGTGTGCAAGATTTATTCTCAAATATTAATGTATTTCAGTAACCAAATTCATGTACATGTACCTTTTGAAAGGTAATGAAGGGTTCTTTTTACTGTGTCATACATACTACTTGAAGGATATAAAAACCCTTGTGTAAGCACAGAGATTTCTACGGTTGTATGTGTTGCGTGGCTAAGAAACTGCTGGAGTTTTTGACACCCCTGGTAGTATGCGTTGAAACTAAACTTTCTTTGTCCTCATGAGGAATTGAGTACACATTGGCTAGCATTTTAAAGGCACGTTGTTTTCCCTTGTGAAAACATGACCCCTTACATATGTCTAAACTTAGGGATGAAAAAAAAGACAGCAAAATAGCCTTTGCTCTTATTTGCTGTTTCAAACGAAAAAAAAAAACCCAAAACATAAGCTGTTGTTCAGTCTTTTGGCAGCCTTACGCAATCAAACCACTTGATGACAGACAACAATTAGTGTGTATCTAAGCATAAATACATTACAGCAGCTGGTCCAGATAACTTGTGACCAGGAGACTTTAAAGAACTGGCTCAGGATATTTTTGGCCTATTGATTTAATGTATTTTTTAAAATACTGGAATACCAACAGTTTAAAGTAAATACTACAAGCTTGTAAGCTAAATTCCACAGTGTAAAAGGGTTTTGATATGGAACGAAAGTAATGACATGAAAATAAACAGAAAACAGGATTAAATGAAACACGATGTAGCATGTCTACATCATGTCAAATGAAAGTATCTTTCTTTGACTTTTTCTAAAAGAGGAAAATACAGTAGATAGAATCTATTGGGACTTCAGGAAAACATGTGACAGTTCATTTATGCAGTTAATTAAAACAGAGAAAGGGATGATTTCCTAATGAATTTTAAGGTTGGTAAGGAAATGACTAAAAGCGAGGTGTTAGATGGGTGTGCCAAAAAACCAAACATTTATTGAGAAGAGAAGCTAGTGGCGTGTCCCTTCTGACCTAGCACAGAAAGTGGGATGTTCAATCAAATTTGCAGGCGAGGTAGCAATAGGAAACCAATATGGGGGAAAATGGAAATATTGTACAGGAAGAATAAAATCACCCATGAACTGAAGGAAAGTAGGCTGCTGGCTACTTGTAGGACAAAAACCTGCGTGTACTGCTATCTCAAGTAAAGATGCTGAGGCACCAGTGTAAGCTGGCCCATGAGTTGTTCAAAGGCAATCCTAAAATATTTAGGGTGAGGTGTGTTTCCAAGAAACACAGAGGTAGATATTCTCTGACCTGCTGCTCATGCCATACACAGTCATTGTCTGATTCATGCTTAGCACCTGACTACGCCACCTCTCACTGTGAACCTTAATGTGGGATGCTTTTAGTTTTTCTCTTCACTTTTTCAAGCAGCATCAAGGGATGCACCCAAAGCTCGCCAGAAAGGATCTTCCATCACAGTCTCCTTGTCTTTCCTTGCCTATTTTCCCTCCTGACCCCTCTTTGAACATCACACGTTATAAATCTTAAGTTCCTTAAAAAAATAGCATTTCCCTACTATGTGCCCAAGACAATGAGACTGGTGGTTTGCAGCCTTCTGTGTTTGTGCTTTCGTTGGATGATGCTGAGGATGTACGCTGCGTGCAGAAGGTCACGGTATGAAATAATGTGAGACATCAAGGCCAGCTGGAACAGGACTGGAGACCCAGGATAGGCTGGAGGAACCAGCCATACTGTATACAAGAATAAGCTAGACCAGTCTAGACACTGAACTGTTTCTGGGTTTTGCTTGAGGAATGAAAGCTTCCTGGAAGTGGTCCATCATGCATGCAGGGCAGATGATCAAGTGAACAAGATGCAGGAGCAAAACCAGAGTGATCCAAACTGACTCATAAGATGTCTTATGCTTCAAAACTCTAAGAAAACCCTAATATATGCGTATGAATTAACAACTACTTGGGTAACATGTTAAAATGTAACTGCAAATGGGAACCATCATGAAATTTGAATGTCTTTCACTGTGGTTTCAGCGGTATTAGGACAAGTGATAGATACCTTGTGTTTTTGTTAGTGATTCAGGAGTGATGTAGATCAAGCACTGATAAAATAAAAATCAGCAAAGAGGTAATAATGATAGGGAAGTCACAGGGAAAATTTTATGCTGCTCAACACACTGAACCTACTTGAAATAATTTTGGTTTGTTACATGCAAATGCAAAGTCGTACCTCTAGCAAGCAGGCATTGCAGCTACACCTGCAAAACAGAGGGCTGTGAAGTGTTAAGCAGTGTAAAGCCTTTACTGGTCATAGAAAACCGACAATGAACACAAAGTCTTTAGGGAAAGCTGCAGCAATAATGTGATCTTCAGATGAACGAAGCAGAATATCGGTGAGTGCAAAATTCAGAAGCATTTTAACCTCAGTGTTCAGAATCACTAAGGTCGATTCTGCCTACAGTTCCTGTGCCTGTATTTTTAAAAAGAAATGGGGGGAGAGTACAGAAAATAGAAATATCCAAAGGCTAGAAAAAATATTTTATAGTGAGAAATCTAAGATGATTAATCTGATTAACTTATCAAAAGACTAAAGGGTGACTTGAATTTAATGACTGTACCTTCTGAAGAAAAAAATACAGGCCTAACAATGAAAGGCCCAACAAAATTCAGTAACTGTAAATTAAAGCAAACAAGCTCACATTTTTAACAGTGAAGTGACAGTGTTTTGGAACAGACTTGTAGCTACGTGACTGGCTGCTCGCCTGCCTACTACGTGGTCTCTCGCTGCAGCCCTGTTTTAGGCTTCATACCTTTACCTCTGGTAGGACAGAATTCTTCAGCCTTCAGACCAAGCCCCGGGTTACCATTTCATATTTACTGTATTGTCATTCACTTAAATACATCAAACAAGTTCCCTTTTTGTGACTATGCAATTTGTGATCAGGATGAACGACCAGACGACTTTCTTAAAACCAACTTGTTATTTAATAGCAGGATGAGCATTCAAAGCAAAACCAAAGTACTTGGCACACAATCTACATGCAATGGTTCTTAGCAAAGCCTGAACTTTGGTACTATGAAAGTACCTATTTTAGGTATCTCAGTCACTGCTTTTATAAAGAGTAGCTTCCTAGGTTATTTCATTCGCAGTGATGAGTCCCTTTTTAAACCGTATGGACTCTGAGACTGCTTGTTCCCAGCCTTTTCCTCATTTAGGCACTGTCTGCTACCAATCTTCAATCATGTGCAACAGAGAGGCTTATATTATTCCCTGCTTGTTGCTTTGCTTACTTTCAACCACTAAACGGAATCAAAGTATTTTTCGATCAAACAACTTCATAAAGTTCACTTTTTTTTTCGTTTTTGCAGAATGTGGCACATAAAAACAGGTGGCTTCTTGAAAAATACTGCTCTCTTTCAACATCTTATTCACATTTACAGACAACAGATTTCAAAGTCTGATGCACAAACTTCTGGGTGAAACGGTGAATTTTCCATTTCTGGAGGCAAGTGGATAACTCCAGCAAGTGACAGCTTCATCTTGGGTGCCAATATTCTCCCCGTACCCACTTTCATCATTTTTAGATCAGGTTCAATGTCTTCACTGTGATGAAGCTCTTATAAAGATTGCTGCCTCCACTACGAGTGGGATACGGAGCAATAACGGAACTGCTGCAGTTTATCTCCCAGAGGTATAGAAGTAAAACACCACCACTTACCTAAATAACCTGGGCTGTAAAGTGTGACAGTTCAATAGCAGCTTCGTGGCCAGCTCAGCTATTCCTACAGGAAGAAAAATCCAGTCCCGCAGAGCAGAGGAGAGCCGTCAGATGGGGGCATGACCCCTCAGAGGTGTGGTGAGTTAAACTGTCCCGGCCTGTCGGAAAGAACCCAGCCCCCTTCTCAGCCTCTGAGACTAACATGTTCAGCCCCCCTGCCCCAATTTAAGCTACTGGTACAGATTTCAAGCTCCAAGTTAATAATCTGATGAGCTGCAATGGAATGAATGCAAGTATTTAAATGTATAATCAGCCTTATTAAACTGAATGGGACTACTGTATCCTTAATTTGCATCTTAAAAGTAATTTGATAGTTTTCAGCAGTGTATATCAAGGTATGTCCACCCTTGCTGATTCAGAACTTTAGAATATGGTGACATGGCAGATACACGTAAACTAGCCTTGGCAGTGAAACCTCTCCAACATACGGTTCATGGAGCTCACTGAAACCACAGGAAGACCAGAGAGGATATTCTGAACAGTGCCTGCAGCAGCATGGTGTGTCCATTTGCACTGTTAAACAAGTAAGAAAAAGCAGCCTGCTTCTCACTTTCTTCTTCCTTGTGTAAGAGTATTTATGTTTTTGTTTTATTTTTCTTGTGAAATAATACTTCCAACTTTTAATTTTCCTTTGCCTAGTCGTAGACTCATGGATATTATAGAACTGAAGAGTCATCTACTTTGCTTCTACAAATAAAGGAAAGTTTCCAATTGTGAATACTTCGCAAAAGCATTAGCAATTGCTCTTAAGGTTTGCTCTTTCTTGTGCTTATTTTTATTTTTTTGCTTATGTACATGGTATGATAAAATAATTGGAAGAGCAACGTGGTGTCTACAGAACCAAAAAATAGCTATTATTTTAACTGAGCCTGGGAAACTGTCTTTGGTGGTGTCAGAATCTGGAAAAGTCACCTGTCAGTCAGCTAACCTCGGTGTGTACTGCCTCTATCCGAGCAGACACAGCTCTCCCAATAGTACAGTTCCCAAAGACTTCTCCCTCACCTGTCATCGTTGGAGAGCTACTGTCCCTAATTCAGCAACCAATACTGTAATTCCCATGCACACAACCGCAGACAAAGTCTGACAGTCATTAATATACATGAGCTCTAAGATTTATCCTCCAGTTGACCTAAACAGATCTCTACCTGTTGCATATCAGGAATCTGACGGTCTCATTCCCTACAACAGTTCCGAGGAGTTAAGCAAGTTCAGTCACTCACAGCTGCAAATGATTTTCCTAACTGTACAATGGAGACAGTCACAGGAGACATCAGTTCTCACACTCCTACTCCACTGTGGAGATTTAAAGAAGTGAAGAATTTCTGGAAGGGGTAACCTAGACACAAAACCAGCAGGAAACCGGAAGGTGAAAATGTAATTGGAGCCCGAGTCTTATTTCAGTTTTCAGTGTATGGATTCTTCTTCCTGTGTTACTGGGTCCTATTTCCCCCCTAAACCATTTTACATTCTAGCTGCGCTCTCCTTATCATTCCCCTCCCTTTCATCTTCTGCCCACACAACATCTGTGGAGGGGGGAGAAATAAAAAGGAAAACACTAAAAAAAACCACTAAAATTATGGAACTAATATAGATTAGTATTTTCAGTATTCCAGGACTAAATTTTTGGTCTGGGTAGCCTAAGTAGCCGTTGTGTTCCCTATCCTTTGAAAAAAGCTGTTTAAGTAGCACAACATTCAGAAAGTCTGAATGAACTTGTAATGAAGTAATGAAGGATGTGAACCCTTAGCTACCAACAACTAGGCTACTGGCTGACGTTACTTCAGCTTCTCATTTTGTGGCTGTTGTAAATAAGCCTAAAATAAACATGCACCACCACCAGCTCTAGTCACCTTCCTCATGTCATCCAAATCACAGAAAGCTACAGAATCCTATTTTTTTTAGAACACCTCTGAAACAGTTTGTGGACATCAACTCAAAAAAGGTACTTAGAAGTGTGAGATTCAGTGCTCCTGCGTAACATGGAGAAACTGAGACAAAGGCAAAATTACTTTTTCAAGATTATACAGCAAGTCAATGGCAGAGTACAATTACAATTCAGAGCCTTCTAGTTTCTAATCCTATAATCCTCTTTCCAAAATCTATTAGCACAACCAAATATGCTGTTTCAGTGATGGCCATGAATGCTCCATTCTTTTGAACACTGCATCCCAGGTACCACAAACTGACTGTTCAGATGACGACACTTGAATAATTTACAGCCATATTAAACATCTGAATTCAAATAACTTCACAAGTTTCTGACTAGCAGCACTAAACGCAATGGCTTTAATTGTGAAACAATTTTCCCTAATTATAAGTTGTTGGAATAGGCTGCTGAGTCAGCATTGTATAAAAACTTAAGTCTTAGGCTAAAGGGGGAGATGAAAACATAGTAATTTGTGCCCCCCCCCCCCCCGCTATACAGTAATCCTATCCCTAAATTTCACTCCCTGTTGCTGAGTGTAGACCGCATTTAACAGACACCAGCCTGGCATGAGTAAATCCGCCCCCGAGTCCCACACACTTCTGCATTCAAAAAGTCTGGCCAGAGATCGACTGCTGCTCCTAGCCCTGGCAACTCATGCTCGCAGGTCTCTCTCTTCACCATCTGACGTTGCTCTTGGCAAGCAAGCCCTTGTTTGAACACCTCCCCAGCAACACACCAGCACAATTTGTCTTGTAGCAGAGAGCTGCCCTTTTTTCTGACAGAACCAAGGGGCTGGATGAACTGTTTGGGGGGCAATAGGACCAGCTGCTGACTGGTTTTCCTAAAAAAAACCCTGCAGACCCTCACTTCTTCTGATGGCCAACTCATTCAACCCACAGCTCAGTTCTTGAGCATTCCTCATGATCCTCCAGGAAAGTGGGGGCCTGGAAATCACTGGGTTTTCTGGACATACATACATTGTTTACCTTAAAGGTGTACTAATAGGTACACTCACAAGGTATCACAGGGGTTCACAGCATACAGGCCTTTTCTTCTGCTGGAACAAAATACACAGCACACACCCAGAAATGTGTACCATTAACTCTAATCTGAGAATTAGAGCTTTTAAAATCTCCAGTTGCTTAGACTACTTAACTAGCTAAGTGTGTTAAAGGTGTAAAACTTTTCCAAGAAATTTCTCTACTTACATTTTATTTACATGCACAAGCTACAGGTATTTAGAAAGTAGAAGTTCTTATTTGCGAGTGCCTACATTTCAACCAAACCTTTTGGAGTACAGCAAGTTTTCCACTACTTCAGGGTTCTTTGGTTTTGAGGCAGCTTTTACATTTTGAATCAGTCCGTCTCTCTTTAGTTAGATGAAGCTGGCCATTTCTCTCCCCCTTCATTGCCATGAACTTGTCTGATGCCCCTTAAGATGGATGTGTATGTTAACTAACCTGCTCCTCTCCCTCCAAACCCACATTTCTGGTGATGAGATAGATGAGTGAAAAGACAAACTGCCCAACACATGGGAACCAGTCAATAACTATTGCCTCTGGGTTGCTTAGCCACATCTTTCCAGGCTTAGCTTCTCATTGTCCACCAAGCACCCAGTAAAAAAAGATGCAATTATAAAAGTTACTGCTATTTTAAAGTTGTAGGCTTATAACTGGGCAGAAAAGTTCTTCAAGACATCATACTATCCAATGTTACAGCAACCTCAAACACAGCGCTCCACCAATTCCGCCTCTTCTAAACTGGGGACGCTCTCTCACAGTATTCTGGCAAACTTGCAGCAGTAACTTGATAGTTGTCCAAAAGTTTAGTTTGGTACCTTGTACTGAGAACTTGTGGTTCACAGGAAGATTGAACAGTCCTGCCTCAAGCATAGCTGTATTCAGAAGCATGAGGAACACCTTTGGGGACTGTAGCAATTTTGGCAAATTGTAATTCATGGGTACCAGTCCATTAGAGTTTGCATTCAACAGGATGCTTGACTATGTGACCTTTGAGGCATTACTGTTCCCAGTCATTCTCCCCACACCTCTATTAGGAGAAAATTGTTTCAAGGCATACAGGAAAAATTGTACAAAAAAAAAAGAAAAAAAAAGTGTAATTCTAAAGCCTCATTGATTTATGTGAGTGAGCCTAAAGCTTTGCAGAAACTTAAGGCAAATTAGCTAGAATCTGAAATTACTATTTTTATCTTTGCTGCAGACACCTACACAAAATGGTTTACAAACTCCACCCAAAAGGCAATGATTCCCAGGCATTGCCTTTTTTTGGGGGTTAAGGTTTGGGAAACTGTAGAATAGCAGGCACACCAGAAACATCAGAGAGGACTTCTCTGAAGGAAGAGGAGGCTAAGAACACTTCTGAGTACACTGTGAATGGTCAATATATCATTAAATGACTTTAGACACTAAAACTTAACTGATTACTTTGTACTAATTAAAATACCACCATCTCTCCTCAAACCCCACAGTAAGCAGCAAGGGTTATTTATATTGGCATTACTGAAGCTACATGGAATTATGTCTGCTGCAACTCAGGTGAAATTTTTACCTCACCTATTGTGCTGATTTTGGCTGGGGTAGAGTTAATTTTCTTCATAGAAGCCAGTATGGGGCTGTGTTTTGGGTTTGTGCTGAAAACAGTGTTGATTGATAACACAGGGATGTTTTCGTTACTGCTGAGCAGTGCTTGCACAGAGTCAAGGCCTTTTCTGCTTCTCACACCACCCCACCAGCAAGGAGGCTGGGGGTGCACAAGAAGCTGGGAGGGGACACAGCCGGGACAGCTGACCCCAACTGACCAAAGGGATATTCCATACCGTGTGACATCATGCTCAGCATATAAAAGCTGGGGGAAGAAGGAGGAAGGGGGGGGGACACGTTTGGAGTGATGGCATTTGTCTTCCCACGTAACCATTATGCGTGATGGAGCCCTGCTTTCCTGGAGATGGCTGAACACCTGCCTGCCCATGGGAAGGAGTGAATGAATTCCTTGGTTTGCTTTGCTTGCGTGCACGGCTTTTGCTTTACCTTTTAAACTGCCTTTATCTCAACTGACGAGTTTTCTCACTTTTACACTTCAGATTCTCTCCCCCATCCCACCGGGGGGGAGTGAGCGAGCGGCTGTGTGGGGCTTAGTTGTGGGCTGGGGTTAAACCACGACACCTATGAACCAAGACAAAAGCTAGAACATCATCTTTCAACATAACATATTTAGTATTATTTGCCGCTTAAGAGCCCACCTGAGTTTGAAACTATTGGTTCTGTTATCACAGCTTTCAACATCTAGGGTTATTTTTTTATAAAAATTATATATTATTTTTATCATTGTATATTGTAATAACGCACAATCAGTGGCATTTATTTTCATTTTGCTTTAATTAAACACAAAAGCATCTCAGAGTCTGATGATTCAGCTTTGCCCTTACTCACTTAACAGTGAGGTGACTGTAAGTAAGGCTTCACGGCTAAGATGACAAGAGGTCCTGAAAGTTATGGCTTCCCATTTCAGTTCTCAGCATGCACAGTCTGAAGTTACAGCAAGGGCTGTCAAGAACTTAACTTGCTCTAAGTTAGCGTTAAGATGAAACACTGTCACCTACACCATTCTGAGATTTGTGTCCGCAGCAGTCAGCTCTCAGAAGTCACGGGGCAGCCAGGGAAGAGGGAGGGGTCCCAGTGGCAGGGACGTAGAAAGCAGGACTCGAGGCCCGACGGGCGAACACCACGTTAATTCTCTCCCCTCCGGGGCCCCGCAGCGGCGCTCCCAGCCGGGAGAGGCTCCCGGCCGCGGGGCTACAGCTTCCGCTGCTTGTGCCGGGGGTTCGTCTTGCAGACGACGTACAGCCGGCCCCGCCGCCGGACGATGAAGCAGTCCTTGCAGCGCCTCTTCAACGAGGTTTTCGTCTTCAGGCCCGCGAGGAGCGGCGGCAGCAGCCCGGGCGGCGGCGGGACGGCCAGCAGGGCGCGGGGGGCGGCCGCCCCGCACCACGGCGGCAGGGCCCGGCTCAGCGGCGCGGGCGGCGCCGCCGCCCGCCACCACGGGGCCAGGGAACAGAAGGGCGAGCGGCCCAGCGAGCGGAGCGGCCCGGCGGCGGCCCTGGCCAAGAGAGACAGCATGCTCCGCGCCCTGCAGGAACAACGCACCGGTCAGGACACCCGTCCCGCTCGCTCGCTGCCTCCCTCCCTCTTCCACGCCACCAACCGCCCCCAGCCCCTAACGGAAGGCACCGACCGGCACCGCCACTGCTCCCCTCCTCCAGACCGCAGCCAGCCGTCACCCCTTCAGCCGGCCCCGCGCATGCGCGCACGCCGCAGCCCGGCGGAAGGGCGCGAAGGCCAGCGAGGGGCGGGGCAAAGGCTGCGGTCGCGCCTGCGCCCGCCCGCGCGAGGATCACGTGGCCGGTTCAAGATGGCGGCGCCCGGCGCGACCTTCCGTCGCCTGCTGCTGCTGAGCCGCTCGCTGCCGTCCCGCCCGGTGGCGGCGGCTGCCGCTGCCGCTCGGCCCTACGGTGTGCGGGCCTCCGATACCGGCGAGCTGGTGACGCACACGGGGCAGGTGAGCGCGCGGGGCCGTGGCGAGAGGAGGGCGGCCCGGGGGTCGGTGCTGCCCCTCCGCTGCACGGGGAGGGCGGGCGCGTCTGCGCCGCGTCTCCCGCCGTGCCGGCGCCTGCGGGAAGATGCTCCCGGAGCTGCGAGCGGCACGCTGGTGTGCTTCTTCATTGAGTACGCACTGTGGAAGTTAATGCTCTTGGACGATACATAGGCAAAAGGTACGCGCGGTTTCAAAAAAAAAACCGGGCTGTGAGTAAGGGACAGGGCCGTTAGCCGTTACCAAGCGTTGTGGTCTGGATCCAACATTTGATACAGCTGAAGGGTTGACAGGTAGGAGGTACCCTTGTGTCAGTGCCTTGTAACTCCGTTTAATCTGTTCTTTAACGTGAAAACTGAGCGTGAGAACTAGGGAGGCTTGTGTAGTATCTTGTGGAGATGTGGAAGAGGCATGGCTGGTGGAGCTGATGTAGGAAGGGTCTCGCTGTGGTTACTTCACTCGAACATAAATAAATATGAAACTTGAATTTCCTACTTCAGTTCACCTTCCAGATGGCAGTGTGGGATCAAGGAACAGCATTATAAGTAATAAATCTTACGTTTGCCTCCATGGTCAAAGCTAAGGCTTCTGTTTACCGGCTTCAAACCCCACACCCCCAGCCTTTCTTTTCTACTTTCCAACCTAAGATTTATTTTCCCGTGTGAGAGAAATGGAAACCAGTTTTTTTGTGCAGTACTTAATTGCAAGATAATGGCAGTACTTGAAACTGAGGAAACAATTTAAACTATTTAGTCTTGACAGTGCTGTAAGTCTTTGTGTTCTTTGTTTATGGCCATTGCTTTTTAAGTAAGATCAAGTTTATTTTATACTTTAGGTATATGAAGAAAAGGATTATAGAAGAGTTAGATTTGTTGGACGACAAAAGGAGGTAACTCATGCTACTTTTACTCACGGGAGAGGGGGTGGTTTGTGGGGTTTTTTTATACCCGATATTGATGTCCTCAACTTGATTGTCATTAAAAAAGAACATCCAACAAACCAACCAAACCCAAAAACCACAACTAAAATCAACCAAACAAAAAAAACCGTACCAAAACCAAACTGTTCTGGTTTTTGGGTTTCAGTGTTTTTTTCACTATGATGAAAATTCTTTTAAGACAGTATATAGTAGCTTCTGTATACCTCCCTACTTCTGACAAATTTGGAAAATTCAAGACTTGCTCCACACCTGTTAAGTGCTTACACTTAGGCTGTGGTATTTGTAGGCATTTGAGCATCTTAAACTTGGAACACTTTTTGTTTTAAGCATGTGTTTTAAGAAAATTTTAACCATGTTTTAATGCCATTTGTGTTCAGAAAAATCACATAATTAAATGCTCTGCTGAATTGTGCATCTATATATCTGTGTAAATGTGTGTGTTGAAGCTTAATTTGCTTCTGCATAGTTAAAATCTTGATCTTTACCCAAACTGAGTTTTTAATGAGGCCACTTCATTTCCAGAGCCTGGGAAGCATTTGCTGAAACAGTGGTGTAACAAATAAAACTAAAATTTAGAGTATTCTGAAATAACAGACCCTCAAAGGCAAAGTCTAGTAACACCAGCATCAGCCAAGTGTACTACTGTGAAGTTATCTTGTGGGCCTGTTGCTGCTGCTTATCAATAGAGTGGGTGTGTGAAATTGTTAGTCCTTTAGCACTGAGTTCTCTCTAATGATCGAGCAGCACAGTTCCATGAGGGATCTGCTGGCCTTTGGGAAAGAAACAGAGATTGTTTCAGCTAAACTGTATTCCTCTATGCCTAAGCATCTGATTAGTGCCTTAGTGTTAATGCTATAAATGCGTAGGTATAGTAGAGGCATTAAATATAAGGTGTGGTAGATTTTTAATATAGTTGCGTGTAAGTATTACCTTCCTAAATTAACCTGAATTAATTATGCTGATTTCTGAGTTTTTGTATTGAGTTTACCTCGTTGTATCACGGATACAATTTAACTCATGCTGTGTGGCAAAAATGGGGATTCTACATGAGAAATAGTTAAATGAAAATGTCACTTAAAATGCTGAAGTAGTTTACCTCTGGGAGGATAGTGGCAAAGTAGGTGTCTCCCAAATGCAATGCCTATTTCTGTGCTACTTCTGTAACTTTGTAGGAAATGCTCCTTAAGCCTAATTCTCCACAGGGCACTGGCCCCTCTGACGTGCCTTTGCCAGCAGCTGATTTCAGACTCTCTGTGGTGAGGAGCACCCAGGGTTTATCAGTTTGGCCTTGTTCCTCCTTCTCCAGCAAAAGACAAGCTTTAAGTCTGCTGAGCAAGGTTTAATGCTAGGTTTTAATTGTGAAATTGGAACAAAATTTGCACGTTAAATACTAAAATGATCCTCATCTGTGCTTATTATCTCTCTCTAGGAGCTTTGCCAATATCCCCTAGTGTGTTTCAGCTGCTAGTGTTAGGGTTTCACAGCTGTTTCTGTAGTCTGAATGCTGTCTTGTTTCCAAAGCTAAAGCTAGCCTGCGAAGTTGGTGACTGTACTGTCTCGGTCGCTTCTTCTCTTTGCCTTCAGTATGCTCTGGGTGGTTGAGTCTGGCTTGTGGTCGGCCCAGTTCAGCCACAGCAGCTTTCTTGTCTGGGGACGCAGCCTCTGGACGCAGGTGTCCTCAAAGAGGGCGTCTGTGCCTGTGCCTGGGTGCTGCATGTGGCCTCTCCAGGCCTGGGGGCACAGGCCAGAGTATGTGGCTATTGCCCCCTCAGTTCTGCCAGCCTAATTGTTAATGAAATCCATGTGTTTTAGCTAAAATCATTGTTCTCTGCACTGGATGTGCAGAACCAGGGGATTAGTGCTCTCTGGCAAGGGCCTAAACCAAGTAGCTGTGGGAAAACTACGCATGGCTGCTGTTAAACTGCATCTGCTGCAGTCTGATTAGGGTCATCCTGTCCTACAATCCCTAAGGTACCACAGGACCTAATTCGACACCGCCGTTCCTGCTTTGGCTCTACCCTTTCTGTTGGGCTGGTGCAGCAGCTGAAGCTGCGAGGAGAACTGACCTCAGAGCTGGTCTGGTTTAAATACAACCTCCTGCCTTCCCTCTGGATCTATGGACCTGGGTCAGTTCCAAGTTTGGCTTTATCTCGGCCTCCCAGACCATGTACTGGCACAGGCGACTAGGTGGAATGAAGCAGCAATGGGATTGTCAAACTGGTACTATGGCCAGGAAAGAAATTGCTCATTGAATTGTGCATTGGGCAAGGAGCATTTGGATATGCTGAGGGAAACGGCCCCCTCCTGCTACCTACCACTGTGCTTTAATTGAAGGGACACGATGTAACTTGAAACCACTTATTTTTTTCCTCAGTTTTTCTCACTCTCTTTTTTTCTGGCATGCTTTCCCTGCAAATTCCTAGACTCTCTTGTTTAGTAGGCTGAACCACAAACAAGTCATAGCTGTACAGTGGATGAGAGGTTCTTGCTTCCCCCTTCTCCCCACAAATACCTTTGTGGTTAAGAAATGTTGGGAATAGTGGAGTTCTGCTTCTGATCTTGAAGCAGAGGTGCATCATGGTGCTATCTCCCTCCTCCTTTAGCATGAAATGAAGGATGCACAATTTTGAGTGTTATTAAAAGCAGCAGTAAAAATCCTTGCAGGTTGGCAAAGATTACATATGACTTGCAGACACAGGCCCCAGGCAACGAGGTCCTTGATGTTGCCAATTTGCTTCAATACCGAAAGTTAATTTTTTGTTAACTTTACTTAGCTATCATCATCTTCAGGTAAAGAAAATCCGTTTTTTGGCAAAACTGACTTTTCCCCTGCTGTACCAAAAATGCAGATTTTGGGGAGACTTAATTGGAGGCTTGGTGAAAGATCCTAAGTTGTTGTGCGCTAGAACTATATAAAAATACCATTGTAGTTCTTAGGGATTCATTTAATGGACACTTAGCTATCTTTTTCCCAAGAATCTCATCTTCATTCAAACACCAACATGTTTATGAACCTTATACACAGAGCCTTCTTTGGGTATGCATATTATTTTATATACTTGTGTGTATAACATTGCCTTTGAAAAAGCTGGCCCCTCCTGGAGCATGTTTACCTGAGGGGTAGGGTTGGTTGTAGGGTTGGTTGTTGTTGTGGTTTAACCCCAGCCGGCAACTAAGCCCCACACAGCCGCTCGCTCACTCCCCCACAGTGGGATGGGGGAGAGAACAGGAAGAGTAAAAGTGAGAAAACTCATGGGTTGAGATAGACAGTTTAATAGGTAAAGCAAAAGCCACGCACGCAAGCAAAGCAAACCAAGGAATTCATTCACTACTTCCCACGGGCAGGCAGGTGTTCAGCCATCTCCAGTAAAGCAGGGATCCATCACATGTAACGGTTACTTGGGAAGACAAACGCCATCACTCCAAACGTCCCCCCCCTTCCTTCTTCTTCCCCCAGCTTTATATGCTGAGCATGACGTCACATGGTATGGAATGTCTCTTTGGCCAGTTTGGGTCAGCTGTCCTGGCTGTGCCCCCTCCCAGCCTCCCGTGCACCTGCAGCCCTTCCAGTTGGTAGAGCATGGGAAGCTGAGAAATCCTTGGCTAGTGTAAGCACTACCTAGCAACAACTAAAACATCGGTGTGTTATCAAAATTATTCTCACCCTAAATCCAAAACACAGCACTGTACCCGCTACTAGGAAGGAAATTAACTCTATCCCTGCCGAAACCAGGATAGTTGTCTGCTCAGCGCTGGTGCAGACCGGGTTGGAAGAGGCTGGTGTGGATGAGGGAGGAAAGCGCTGCGGCTGGGTGCTGTAGGTCCTGCTGAGGTGCAAGCAGCTGTGTCACAGGCCTGTCCAGAGGTGGATACGTTTGCCAGGCTATGTAGACATGCTCTAGGAAAAAGCCCTGTTTGTCAGTGATGTGCATATTCAGGAAGTGTGTATAAGATGGATTTAGAGAGTGGCATAGTGACACTTAGAGGCTTTTCTTTTTTCTAATGCTGAACAATTTGCCTTTCTGATTGTTGTTATGCACACCACGTTTTCCTGAGATTCCTGTGCCGTGATAGAATAAGGTGCATGGTGAGAGGCTTTAAATTACCAGCAGTTGTTTTATCTCACTCCTGACCTTACTTGTTCCACCACTATTTTTGAGTTTATCAGCAGTGAGTCTTTTGCAATTTTTATCATGTAGTCGCTAAAGCACAATACAGAGGCAGCGTCAGTTAAATATCTTCTGTTCTTGGCTGCTTCTTCCTGTTCACCTCTCTGCTGAATCTGCTTAGGTCACGTTGTAAACCTGAGCACTGATGTGGCCTGTGCGTCGGGGAAGGGGATTACTTTTGCAGAGTTTAACATGCTTAATTCACTGATCTGGCTTATAGCACAGCCTAAGAGCTGGTGAAGGAGGTGGGAGGAAACATATGCAGGAACTTCTCAAGATGGCTATAGTGGAACTGCTTGGGGAGGTGGTGAATATCAATTGCTTTCTGTTTGAGTGGGGCAGGTATCTGAACGCTTCCTTTTTCTCTTACAGGTGAACAAGAATTTTGCAATTGATTTGATAGCAGAGCAGCCTGTGAGTGAAGTTGAAAGCAGAGTGATATCATGTGATGGTGGTGGTGGAGCTTTGGGACATCCTAAAGTATACATAAACTTGGTAATATCTTTTGATCTGTGTCTAGCACGTTTTGCCTGTCAATTCTGGTTTGTAAGATCATCTACTTTTTGGCATGTTAGTTTAACAAAGTAAAATGATTAACCACCGGAGCTGTTAATTTTATTTGGTGCCTAATATAAAATTAAGATTTCTACTCAGAAGAGCTATAGAGGGTTTCCATTTGAAGTTACCAGGCATTTCTTGTTCTTGATTTTGATTTGTTTGATGGGACAATAATTTTTTTTGAAAAAATAAATTAACTACGAAGTAATATGAGCAAGCAGTGCCTTGTGAGCAAAAAATAATATGCTTGCTGTGTTTTGAGAAACTTACTCTAATTATTTAAATGCCACTGTGTAGACTGAGGATACATTTGCAGTATTCTTAGGAATATGTAATTTATTTTGAATCCTGCATGTTCAAGAAAAAAAAAAACAACAAAACTCTTACAGTCTTTGGGAATCTTGCTAGCTCTGAAGATTGAAAGTTTCCATCGTGGTCAGAGAATCAGTGAAGAATGACAGTAGTGATAGTTTCCAGTGTATTCTTGTTCTAGAGAATAAGAATATTGAGGCTACTGTCATATGACCTCTGTGGAATCAACGATGACCTGTTGCTTAGGTACTGTTCTCAGTCAGACCCTAACTGCAGATGTCTTAATCTTTGCTTGCTCACTTAAACTTTGACGTTTGCTTAATACCCAAAAGAATGGTGGGGGAGAGCTGGTGTCCTTTAGTGTCAGTGTTGTTGTGACTCCTGACTATAATCACAAGCATTTCTATTTCGAACAAAGTAAGCACTTCATAATGATTCATATTACATTATTCAAAGTCAAATGCTTGGAGGTTCTAATTCATAAAACTTAAGAAGCTTGTGTTCTTCAGTCTTCAGCTAACTTCTGTAGCATGCTGGTGATCGGTTGCATTTATGTTGATTCGTCTGACCTGCGCCACGCTGCTCTTGAGGAATGCTTTAGTTTTTGTGAATTTTGAGATCTTTTTGTGTTAACAATCAAATTACAAGACATCTATGGCTTAGTTCTTGAAACCTAACGTCTGCAAAGAGAGAATGGTATTAGACCAGCTTGTTTCCCCAACCCTAACAATTGAAATCCAGGCTTTCGGGGGTGGAGGTTAGTCTGGATTTTTCACTTCTAATCCTGTATTAAGGAAGGGGAACCACGAGTTTACTTCATTTCATGGCTGCAAATAGTCGTGTTGCTAAATAACAGAAGATCCCTTAGCTTTTATCTAACTGTCATGTCTTTTGTCATGTTAAGGAGCTTGCAGTCAGTCACACTTCTAAATTTTTAAAAAATATGTGTCTTTTGGAAAGAAGAATAAAATTTTATGCAGTAGTAACTGCTACTTTTCTGTAAAACGTTTTCTTTCAGAATTTCTCCCGGAATCCTACTGAAATTTCCTCCTTCCTGCAACTAACTCTGTCAGCTTACGTTACTGGCCAAAATTTCTGTCCAGATATAACTTGAAAATGCCACATCCTATTCTGTATTAAAATAGTTATGAAATGATCTTTTCGGAACATTGGAACAGATATGACTGAACTGACTTAAGATGTCCAGTTCGGTAAGAGGATTCTTTATTGCTGAAGAGATGGTATCACTTGGCTTGACTTTAAAATTATATTGTTGAGATTAGGCCTGGTAGTTAAAAGGCTGGCGGAAGGGAAGCTGCATAAGATACAGAAATCAAGCATGAACCTCATACCATTGTTCTTACTTCCAGTGTATGAAATAAGATTAAACTCTGTACTTCAGCTGTATTGATCCATTTTAAGATGGCACATATAAATAAGAGAAAATCTGTAATTTCTAAAGGTTTTATAAAGTGAAACTAGCAGCTGTTATATTTTTATATTTTTTGTAGGACAAAGATACAAAGACCGGAACGTGTGGCTACTGTGGACTTCAATTTAAACAGAAACATCACTGAAAGATTATCTCTGCGTGCTTGCAGATTTCTGTTCATATGTTAATGTTTAACTATAAATAAACAATATATTTAGAAACCCAAGATTAGCGTTTGTGTTTATCTTAACTATGGAAAGTCCAATCTGTACCTTTTTAAAACCCAGCTTGTCAAGTATTTGAGAGCTGAATGGTATTACAATATCTGCTTTGTACTTAATTTGGTTTTCATGGAAAAAATGTCCTGCCTTGTTTGGCAGGCTTCTCGCAGGCTTGGAAGTGGCGTTTGGCTGCAGCATGGGTTTGGTTTGTATTGGGTAGATTTGTATTCTTTTCAACACTGAATTGGATGTAAATGTTTACTGGGGGATTAATTATCCTAGGTGTTTGTCTTTTGGCATTGTTTGACAGTCTTAATTTGTTCATGTCCTAGTATCTATAGCTAGGTTCACAAATGGAAGCACAAAGATATTATGATACTCAGCATTACAACACTTACTCCTGGAAGCAAGATTGTCATCCCTGAATTAAGTAGCTACACCTGCTACTTGTTTAAAAGAAACAGCCAGTGCCTTAGAATGGTAATCAATGTGAGCTGGAGAACTACCCAAGCTGGCATATGTGACAGGTGAGGACATAAGCATTTGTCCTCCAGTTGAGAGGATCAGAGTGTAAATATCTGATTCTGCTTGGGATTCACACCCTTGAAACCTCTTTAGGAACTGGGTCTTGTCAGACTCAAAGTAGGGATTGCTCCATTACAGGTAGCAGCTTCTGCTCCTTTAATACAGATAGGTGGATGCTCTCATTGTCAGACTATGTGTAACACCACCTAGGCTGTGTGAGGCTGGCCGTAGGACATCATCTACCTTCTTGCTTAATTTCACTTATGCAGCATTCCATCATATAAGCATGACTCTCAAACAGGACGTGTGTCTGGAGAAGGAGGGTCCGAGCTTTCATCTTTGCTCCAGAGAGCATTTTAATCTGTTGTCGGTAAGTGACTTTTTTTTAAAATGCTGGTGATGGAACATGGTCCCAGGTAGTAATTGCTGCTTGGCCAAAGTTTAATGGGGCGTGATTCTAAACCTGCTGTTTATATCACTTTAGTTAAATTGATGTGGTGGTATCAAGTTGAACCAAATTATGTGGGCCTACAGCTGCTTAACTTGCTTGTGTCAATTTATAGATGAAGTTGAACCAACACAGTCAGACTTAAAGCAAGGTCGGAACTATTCTGTCTGTAGAAGCTGTGTGTTTGGAGGCTATGCTGCAATCACTCACATGCATGTACACCCCTCCTCTTTTTTTTTTTTTTCTCCATTCATTCTACCTGTAAGAGCTCAACCTCCCTTCCTGTCTCTTCCCCTTCTTCCTCCTTCCCTCTCTTTTTCTCCTTTCCATTGCTGCTGGTTTCAGTGATCATCTGACTGGCCTTCAATTCATTCTTTGTAATGACCTAGATTTAGGAAGTAATATTAGTTATGCATTGCAAATTAATTGTAAATTCAGTGTAGGTTACTGAGCACTGACTTTTCTATAAGTCCAGGGTCTGACTGAGGCTAGATGGCTGTTATGATGGTTGTAGTTTTGTAATGTTAGTGTGCAGTGGCCAAGTCCAAGAAGACTTAATGTATGTTGCGTTTTGAGTAGCACCTGAGCATGTACAAAGACGGCAAAGGATCCTTTCATAAAACCCAGTAACTTGCATTCAGCCTATCTGACCTTATGCAAATGATTTGTCAACTGAGCATAAATGTGACATTATACATGTCTTCTGGTAAGTCCATCTCATGCTCTAAATAGAAAATAATTACTTGAACTTGCAGTGTCTGTCTTTAAACATAAATCTGGTTGCTTTTTAGTCTGGCTCTCTACCAGTTTGTAGAGCGTCTTGGCTGGCACAGTTCTCTCATGGTGCAATCATCTCTGCAAAGAGACCTGAAACAAGTAATCGTATGTGGTCCTTTCCTTGGGCCTTTGATTTTCTTATGAATAATATATCTGCTTGGATCACTGCTGCTCATAATAAATTAACAACGTTTAAATTGGCACAGCATCTGCTGAGGACCCAGACAAATCCCATCCCACTGGTCTCAACTGTGGAATGCTGTTCTTGGATATTCTCCCTAAAGTACTTGTGATATGTGAAGCTGTTGGCACTAGTGAAACAAAGAAGGTCTCTACTTCGCTCTGGTGATCTTCATAGGAAAACTTCAGACTTTGCTCCTTATCATTCCCTGTGTGCTAAGTTTATATATCTAGTTGGGAATGGCTGTTTATATGAAGCCTTGCACTTTGAGACACACCATCCACATACCTGTGGAAAGGCCAACCTTGATCTGCAGGAAGAAGTAGTGAGGGAAAGCAGAAACTTTTACTGTGGTGGTCACAAGCAGATACATGTGAAAATGGATCTATGAGGATAGACTGAAACACATCAGTATCAAAGCGAGGATAGACTAAAACATGTAAGTACCAAATCAGCATTACAGTTTTCAGGCAACAAGTTCAGTCTAGAAAGCAATATGGAATAAAACTTTCAGGCTTAAATTCTGTCAGTCGCTGTTTTGTTCTTCGTAGATAATTGATCCCAGGCTGGAACTATAGTCTCTTGCTCCAATTACCAGAGTACAAACCATAGCTTATACTCTGTCACTATGGAAATATGAAGTATTCTACATTGATGTGTAGCTTGTCTTAACAACTGTATCCTGCCTTTACCTACTAAAACCAAATAGGCTCTTTTCCCTTTCCTGCCACATATATTAAGCTTTTCTTGGGAAAATCACTATGTATTTAAACTTCCAAAACAAATAAGGACCATCCGTCCTTTTCCCCATATTACTTGCTAGCTCTCTGTTCTCTAATTAAAAAGTAACTAGAATGAATTTACAAGGCAAGTCCTGCTTGTTCACAGGAGCACAAAGCAGTACTATGACTATGGCATAATATGCAAGTGCACCTTTCTTAAAACTTCTTTCAGTCGATGGCATCTGATTGTGCTCTGGAAGTTGCTCTTCTAACAGGCTTCTCCAAATCAGCAAATAGTATCCCTATACTTCTTACTCTTTGACCTGCCAGTAATACTTGCACTTTTTATTTAATGCTATTGCAAGTATCAGATACAATACAGCATACTGTAATAGCAATAGAAATGTTTGGTTCTGTAATATCCACATTGTTGGCATTCTTTGGTGTGTTCCCTGCTATTGGTCTACGTTGTTTTGAGAGGCAATTCTATCTTTCTGTGGTGGTCTCCAAGTATGTCGTCTAAATTTAAAGCTAGGGATCCTTGAGGAGCACACCTGACAATTCAGTCTTGCCAATGGAATAGATTGATCAGGGAAAAATGACCCTGCATTCACCTTGTCATAAAGTTCATGGCGCAAATTATCATGCGTCTCCCTCTCCAGAGGTCCATCAGGACTTGTGTAACTAGGGAAGAATAGCAGTTTCAGTTCTCATTATCAGAGGCAATATAGTAAGAGCAAAAAAAGTAGAATTAAAAACATATGTATTGTTGCTGTAAATGTCACTTTGATGTGGATGATCATCCTTTCACATGCTTTTATTTTTGTCAAGCGTTGCCCAGTGTTAGTAGCCTGTGCAACAAGATACGTGTTGAAGACCTTGCATGCCCCGGTAGTGACAGCTTTCACTCCAGGCTTTTCAGATCCCATATCATTTTCTTGATATGGGGTTGCAGGTGGAACATGATGACTATCCATTTTTCCATGCACAGAGCAGCTTATGGAGCTCAAATGTCTTTGAGATATGGTGAATTTAACTTACAGTTACTGGAACTTATTTTTTCTGCACCTGAAAGTTACTGATTATTCCAGGTTTGCATTGACATCCAATCACTTGATAGTCATTTCACCATCCAAAATCCTCAGCATTCAGGTGTCAAAAACTGAGTTGACAAAGCAAAAATTGCCATGTGGAAGAACAGATTATGGAAGTGCAACAGAGGAACCAGGAATGTAATCTGTGCAATATGGAAATGATGTGATGGAGCACTGGGAACACTGCCTTAAAGTGCCTCTCCCTTTTTTTTTTTTTTTAAAGGGGCTGTTAGTTTCCCTTAGTGTGATACAAATGCTGTGAGAAATGTGTAACTGCACTTATTTGTACATCTGCTGCTGCTACAACACCCTGCTTTAGGAAGTCCTCCCCGTCAGCCTGCTGTGCACACATTTTTATTGACATACTGGCAACTGTATGCCAGGACAAATGCTATCAACAGCACTTTCCAGTAGAGATGTCGTTTTAGTGAGCGCTAGAATTCAGACAAAAAGTTCATATTCCTAAGCAGTGTTAGCAGTGTGAATCCAGTCGTGAAATGAAAATGTACTTAAACATTATGGAATTAGTGAAACTAGCTGCAGCTTTGTAGGTATTTTCTCACCTTTTTTTAATGTTCGGCTTTGGATGTATTTGCTCCTTAACATTTTTTAACTTTCTTCCTGTTTTCATTCTTGTCCCCTTCCATGTTTCTGTTGCTCCCTTCCCCCCAATCCCTTTATTATGGACTAGGTCTTTGACAAAGCAATGGTTATCTTATAATAAAGTTGTCCCTTTAGAACAAACTCTAATGCTCATCTCCTGCTTCAATAAGAGACTTCCGAACTCAAAAGCCTGTTCTTTCTGAAACTCTGACGCTTGGTCTGACACATAAATTAAAGTGATCTAAGTAGGCAGGCTTTTAGCTAGATTTTCTCTTAATGTTGTGTGGATCAAGAAATCTAAAGACTGCTTTCACTACAGTCATTAATGATTAAAATGAGATCTCTTTATTTTGGACTAATCACAAACATAGGAGAAAGATCTAAGAGACTTTATAGTATAGCAACTTGGTAAAATACTGCATAAACTCTACTAGTCTTCACTTATGATTTGTTTTAACAGCAGGTCATTTCTGGTTGTGTTAACTTTGTCTAAATATTTAAATCACTGACTTTCATTGGCATGAATAACTTTCTAAGATTTAAATTTGTTTTCTCTATGGGAGATACAAAGAAGAGGGGGAAATTAGCGTAGAAGCCTGCTGTAGCATATTTACTTGGGACAGAATGGTTTTTAATTTTTTTTTCCAGAAGATGTAGTTAGGAACACACACACACAAAAAAAATTTAAAGATTTCTCTGGCCATATACATTCCTGTACTAAACTTTGATTTGTTGTAGGAAAGAGTCAATTTCAAGAAAACTTGGAGGAATAAGGTGGTTCTTTGTTTCCAGGAAGGAATTGTTGATGAAGGGAAGGAGAAAATAGCACAAGATGCATTTTCTCCCTCCTCTCTAAATAGTCTGCAACTGGTAGCACACCTATGATTTAGTACCAAATTAGACTTAGGGAATTATCTTAATCTTCGGACTGCGAAGTGCTCTTTGGAAGCTTTTCCCCTTTATGAAATGTAAAACTTGGTTCTTGGGCATCAGCTGCTGACAGGAAATCTGAAATGTGTTTTAGATACTAAAAAATGGATTTCTAAACAAATTGGTGTAACAACAACTGTAGCAGGAGACCTCAAATGGTGATACAAAACAAAATTATTAGCCCTAAGCATCTGTTCATTATCTGTAGGGAAGAAGGTAATGTTGTATTGGAGAATTCTTATGTGACTGATGTGTACTGCAGATTTCATGTTAACAGTCCTAAATCTTAACCTAATCAAATTATGTCCTGATCTCTGACTTGAAACAGTAAGAACAGGGACTCTCTTTTAGTGCCTTTTGGTAAAAAACTGTGAGGTTGTTGGGGGTTTTGGTGGGGTGTGTGGTTTTTTTTTTTTGAGTGCTTCACATGGGTAGTGAGACTGTACAGAAAAATAACTTCTTTGGCAGCATATGAGTAAATATGGAAAGTTATCAGGTAGGTGCTAAGGATAGACATCTTGGTTAATATAAAGTTGCTTTCAATTTAAAGTTTTAAGATAATAGAATGCCAATATCCCTGTTGTGTAATGAAGTGTTGTGGTTTAACCCCAGCCGGCAACTAAGCACCACGCAGCCACTCGCCCACTCCTCCGCAGTGGGATGGGGGAGAGAATCAGAAGGGTAAAAGTGAGAAAACTCGTGGGTTGAGATAGAGACAGTTTAACAGGTAAAGCAAAAGCTGCGCACACAAGCAAAGCAAACCAAGGAATTCATTCACTCCTTCCCATGGGCAGGCAGGTGTTCAGCCATCTCCAGGAAAGCAGGGCTCCATCACGCCTAACGGTTACTTGGGAAGACAAACGCCATCACTCCGAACGTCCTCCCCTTCCTTCTTCTTCCCCCAGCTTTTATATGCTGAGCATGACATCATACGGTATGGAATATCCCTTTGGCCAGTTTGGGTCAGCTGTCCTGGCTGTGTCCCCTCCCAACTTCTTGTGCCCCCCCAGCCTACTCGCTGGTGGGGTGGGGTGAGAAGCAGAAAAGGCCTTGACTCTGTGCAAGCACTGCTCAGCAGTAACAAAAACATCCCTGTGTTATCAACACTATTTCCAGCACAGATCCAAAACACAGCCCCGTACTAGCTACTATGAAGAAAATCAACTCTACCCCAGCCAAAACCAGCACATGAAGGCACGTTGGAAGTACAGCAGTGACTGAAGTGTGGTGTTTGCCTGACCTAATTGTAACCTGGAGTGCCTGGGTGTAAGCGAGCTTGGACACTGAAAATGTAAGTTTGTCAGAAGGAAAAAGGTTTTCTTCCATGAACACATTCCATGTGGCAAGGATTCCACTGTTGTCCCCAACAGCCCAGGTCCCTCTGAGAAGGGAGAGGGCATGGACAGATTTGAAATGAAGCATTGTAAGGGCTGAAGTTGGCAGAGGGATTGTAGCAGTTGCCCTCTTGATCGGCTCTAGAGCTGTAAATCCCATCGGCTGTGGTCTCCTGCAGAGTGCTCTCAGGAGCAGCACACCTAGAGTGAGAACTGGACCTGCTACACGTTCTGTTTGTGCCAACTCTGGAAAACAAGCTGAGTGATATGCAGAGTGGGGGATACAGGGGCTAATGTTTGAATGTACTGTCTAGTCACTCATAATGATGATCAGGAATGAGGGTATTGCCTGTCTACATGTGGGAGAAGATGCTTACCTAATATTGCTGATTTATTAATTGATTTATAAACTTTCTTGGGTTTATTTTGATTCTTGTTCCTTTTGCACAGGTATGTTGCTGGAGGTTTAAAATACTTGGCCTCAGTGCCTATGAATTGGATGTGGTGAAATCTGATATTTTCAGTTCTGGTAACTGAGTTTCCTAGATTTCTGGATGGGAGTTCAAGTTGGCTCTGTTTATACTTGAGGAGGATGGGTTGCTTGGGTTTTTGGGAAGGAACGGTGAGGTATTTGAGCTGGCTGGCTGTTTTTATTCCTAGCAGCCCTTGGCAGAAGGATTACTGACATTATTTGTACACAGGTATGTTGCAATGTAGTCCACAGTTGTGGTCTCCAGTTATGAACACTGGCTGTCAAGCCAGAATACATGCTTGGGTGTATTTTGCTTGGCTTATGCTCCTCGATGACCTTTCTGTAACCAAAGCAAAGACGAAGTGTAGGGTCGGGAGAAAGAATGGAACTAAGGTACAGCTGGATCTTGCAATGATTTGGGGTCAGGGCTTTGGAGTCTGGGAATGTTTCAAAGTCCTGTGGCTGAGAAGTAGCCCTGCAGGCCTGGTTCCTGAATCACAGCAACAGCTACTGGTGGCATAGCCAGAAATGATTGTGATTTGTTTGCGTATAATAAAGCTGTGCCAGTAAAACACTGTTCAACTTATTCGTAGAAGGCCTGGAAAAGGGGCTGGAAACTGAAATGGCAAATCTTCCTTATCAGTTTATTTGAGACAGTAAAGAGAAAGTTATTCTGAAGAACTACCGAAGGAGCTTTTCAGACGGACTGGGCAACACTCCCCACCCCCCCAAGCAACTGAAATGTGGTGTAGATAAATGTGAAGTGTTGCATGTAAGCTTAGTTTCACATATAAAATTATGAATCTGACCTATTATCAACTATTATCTGAGCTGAATCAGACAGGAGTGAGATTCTAGGGTTATCATATTTCCATTTTTTAAAAGAATCAGCTCAAAGCTTGGTAGCGGTCACAAAATCAATCTATATTAGGAATTATTGTGAAAAGAATAGTGTGAAACAGAAAACAGTTATGCTGCTGCCTAAAGTAATTTTTTACCCACACCTTGTATTTTCCGTAAAGTTCTGGTCCTCCTATTAAAAAAAAAAAAAAAAGGTATATTAGAATGGGAAAAAGCTTAGAGAAGGGCAAACAAGATAAAGGTTTCTGTAGAAGGAAGGACAGGTCGAGTAGTCTGGGACTCTCTTAGGGTTATGATAGCGGTCTACAAAACCCTGAATGGTGGGGGAAAAGGTGGATTGACTGTTTTAAAGGCCAAATCACAGATATTTGTAAAAGCCAGAAAATAATGATGAGCTGATTCTTTTGGGAGTATTTAGTCAGGTTAAAATGAAAAGTTAAAAAAAAAAAAAGTTGGGTGTGCTATATGGAGATTTTACTTCTTGGCTTAAAGCCAAGACTAAAGGAGGCCACATGGATTAAAAACATCCCCATGTTCAGAGGACAGCTAGTAGAGCTATAAAATTAAGTAATACATATATTGTAAAAGGCTGAAGGAAAATGAAAAAACTAGAAGGGAAACAAGACCGATAGCGAGCATAACTAAGGCTGATAAGAATAACTGAATTACTTTAGAATCAGAAAGAGTCTTAACAGATGTATTGGTCTTATGTGAGAGGAATATGGTGAAATTGTTAAGTGATGTCAAAAGGTAGGAAAATTAAAAGATGTATCTGTTATATTATGTAATTGTGTAATAGGAAGTCAATGAAATAATTTCCAGTAGTAGGTACTCAAGGGGTTGCTCTTTAGTAGCTGCTAAATTTAGACATTTTTAAATTGGCGTGCCCAGATAATTAGTTTCAACAGGGCTGTCCAATAAGCTTCCTGGATCATTAATGTTGATTTTTGATAAGCTTTGAAATACTGGAGAAAGAGCACAAAAATGGCTAATGTGCCAACATTCAAAGAGGATAAAAGGCATGACCTGGATAATTACATGTCTGTCAGCTTGACATCACTTCTGGGCAAAATAATAAGGGACCTAATTAATAATGAATTAAAGAAGTGTTGTATAATTAGTGCCAATCAACATGAGTTATAGGAAAATGAGACCATGTCAAGCTAGCATGATGTATTTTTGATGAAATTAGAAGTAGTGGTTGATAAAGCTAAAAGTGTTAATGTAATATCCTCTGATTTCTGTGAAGATTAGACTTAGTAGTAGTCCATGATACTTTGATTCAGAAATGAAAGTTGTGTAATCGACCAGCAACACTTCACATGTTTTACATGTATTAAAGAGTAGCTAATTCTTACGTGTGAAAATGTCAGTGTAAAATGAGACTCATCGCTGAAAGGATGCATTCTTCTTGGACTCTTGATGGCATTCTTTCTCAACCCTATGGCACTTAGCTTCTTATCAGTGTCCTAAAAAAACATGTAATAGCTACTGCTGGTTTGCCGAGGACTGAAAGGTTGAAGCATTGTTAAGTAAGGAAGAGGATTCAGCAGTGATATCGTTCGCTGCTACTTGCCCAGCCAAAGCTGGCACAAAGCTGAATGTGTTTCAGTGCAATGAAGTGCACGGGAAAAATAAAATGCTGTCCATATTTATTGGGGAAAAAAAAAGTATTTCTGTGAAGTGATAACTGTAACAGCCTGAGTTGCAATTTATCCTGTGTGAATAGCAGCCTTAATGACTTCAGGTAACAGGAAACATTGACTATTACATTTGGCTGGGCGAGTTTGTTGATCATCAGATCGCTATGAGTTTCCAGTTCAATTCTGTGTCTTAAATAACTTCTATGAACTTTGGAGGAATAAATAGACATGTATTGAGCAGGCATATCTTTCTGAATTTGGCACGAGTGCATTTGTTACTTGAATACTGTGTCCAGTTTGAGGTCTACGGTTCATTAATTAATGTGGATAAATTAGAGAAAGTTCAGAGAAAGCCATGGCACTAATTACAGGAGTAGAAAATGTGTTGTGTAGTGAAAGAGCTAACAAGCTTCATCTTTGCACTGCCTTATAAATGAGGTTAAGGACTGACTTGATCAGGGTCTACCAGTACAAATGCAAGGAACAAAACCTTGATAATGGGCTCTTTAGTCTGGCTAAAAAGGGTAAGGTCTAGTGGCTGGGAGCTATAGACAAGCAGATTCAGACCAGGGGAAATGAGGCTTTACAGTGAGTGTGATTTACCAAGGATTGCAGTAGATTCTGCAGCATTGCTGACTCTATTTTTAAAGTTGGTATTTTCTAAAATGTGTATTAATTGAAACAAGGCTGGAATCTGGAAACCGTTATGGACTGTGTTATAAAGGTAATTAGATCATTGCAGTGGTCCATTCTCAATCTGTAGAAATTAAATATGCATCAGGCCAGAGACACTGGTTCCATTGAACAGTGGTGCTGTTAAAAATGTCTTCCAGACCTTGTTCTGAATAAGGCACAGAAAGGACTTGAACTTTGTTTTCCCACAAAAATACTCCAGTAGTCTGAGGGATGGGAACTTGAACTCTGCTGTTGCAAACGAGTCTCTGGCTCTGTAGCAAAGTGGAAAAAGACCAAACCTCAAATCCTGATGTTTATCATGATGAGGAATTGTCATCATCTGGTTGGTGCCAAACGAAGCCAGACAAACTAAAATAAAAAAAAGTCAGAGCTTTAGGACACTGACAATTAGAGGACTTCTTATCTGTTCTTACTTTCTCAGTTAAGAGAATATATGTGAAATCGGCATTACTTTTTGGGATGAAAATGAAAAAGGATTGTTTCCATTCAAACTTAAGTCCCAACTTCCAAAGGTTACCGTAATTTTGTTTTTGTCAGTATTGCTTTTGTGGTGCTCTTGATACTATACCAGATTCTGGAATGAAGAGGCTTGTACCTTTCTAAGCTTTGCTTACCTTCTTAAATGCCACTCTGGATTACAGTAGCTTCTCAGGTTTTCCATGGCTTTGATGAAGTAGCTAGCATCTTCTTATGTGTTGGATAATAGCATCTTCCTCAAGAACAGCCATGGAATAAAGTGTTTACTGTTTAATCATGAGATGTCTGATGTTTACGCCAGTTAGCATAAATCAGAAGTCATCATACTGAGATGTTTTGGGGGAGCCTAAGACAATACTATGGGAACCTGTACATATCAGTGAAACATCTATCTCTATTAATGCTAAGAGCAACTGGAAGGATTTTTAAAGTATATTTAAAAAAACCCAAAGAAACTAATAATCCTTGATAGTGGTCTACATTAAAGAGATAAAAATAGCAGAAATATTCAAAAGAGAGAAAATATTCAATAAATAATGTCCTGTGATTGGAAAACATCTGATACATTTATATTATATGTTGGTGAAATATGTTCTAGTCCAACAGTAAATGGAAAGGATGTTGGGCACATACTCCTGGTAAAGACCTTTAGGCTTGTGAGACTGGGTAACATTGAAAACAATTGGCTGAAGACCTTTCACTGTCACTGATGTTGACAGATCTAACCTCTTGGAACACAGGTAAGCCTTCAGAAAACTGCAAGAAAGCTAATATGGTAATATTTAAAGATGCTGTTGAGGGCAGCATCTTGCTGCTCGTTCTTACTGTTTCCTGCTCCATTAGAAGAAAGAGTGATTAGTGTCTGGTATTTTACCTCCATGAAGTCTTTTATATACTGTATCCTATAACCTTTGTTTTCTTTTGCTAAGATGCACAGAATGAGGGTTGGGGGTTTTTTTGTGACTCAACTCTCAGCAATTTTTCAACACCTTAAAAATATGATTAGTTACAGCGAATATAATAACTTAGCATTAAGCACATTGCTGCTGCATGCAGAAATAAAAGCAGGGAGGGAATCCCCTTTGTATACAAGGGAACATATTCACCTTCTTGGGTAGCATGGTGCTGGAAGCTTATGCAGACTTGGTTGTCCGCTGTGCCCCCTAGATGCTCACTCAAAGAGTTCCTATGCTATAGATTTGTTCTGTATACTAGTTTGTTCCTGAATGTGTGACCTTGCACTTGATTGTATGAGATTTCATTGAGCTTAGATGTGCTCAGCTGAGTGGTTGAAATCACTTTGTAAGCAGTTCTCTCTCTGTCTTTTTTTTACTCCTCTGCAAATATTTGCATAATCAGACACGGTTTTATATTTCTTTCTAATTCTGGATAACAGTTTTGCTTGGTGTCAGGCCTTGCCTAATGAGAAACACCCTCGTTTGACAAGGATTTCCTCATTTGGAACAACTTTTTGAAATCTGCCACCTAGCTATTTCTAATTTCATCTAATGATAGAAATATAACAAGAGTGTAAAACTTTTCCTAATGTACTCAAAACATTTACTGGCCTTACATATTTTACAATATAGATTTTTCTTTGTGTCCTCTGTTCTTTAAGATTTGATTAATTTATGTTGAACATACTCGGTATTTCCTATTTTTTACTGGTTTTTATCTTTTATTTCAGTTGTTATGATCATATGCATCAATAGTTCATGTAGTTATTTGTGACTATGATCTGCTATTCCCTCTTAAAGCAGGCTCTTATCCAAAGTTATTAACTGACTGAAAATGCTGAAAATTTCAGAATAATAATAATTTTTTGTGATTGTTTTCTTCACAAATATTGGGATGTGTGTGTTTGTGGTGGGGGGAGGAATACCCAAACCAGGATTTGTTTGTTTATTTTTTTAATTCATGACAAGTGAAATCCCTAATTTTCAGCTTGTGACTGAGTTTTTCAGTTCTCAAGTTCTATCTGAATACTTGAAAAATATGTTGTAAATTACTTTGGGGGGAAGAAGTCCCATTCGATTAAGAATTCTTTTCAACCTCTCCCTCATATCTTAGGAGGGCTTTTCCAACAGTTCTAGTAATGGTTCTGTTTATTATTTAACGATCAAAAAAATAGTTGATTTATTGAGGTTGCTACAGTTGTTCACTTTATTTGGTGAAGTTAATCACTTCCACATTTGAAGTTGTTCTTATGAACTCTGTAACTTACTGTATTGCTACTGGAACAGAAAAAAAAACCTTGGAAATAAAATGTGTAAATCAAGAAACCTGGTCTTCTGTGCTGTACCCATTCAAGTCAAAGAGGAAGAAGCATGTCAAACTTGCTGTCTTGAAATTGCCTATGCTTCATCCAGGGTCAGAATTATGAATAACCTGACTTCTGCTGACCTATATGGTCATAATCTATGAAATGTTTTCTTCTTGTTTCAAAAAGGAAAGAAACCTTCATACTTAATGCTCAAATTCACATGTTGCTAAAACAGATCATCTTATTAGCCTATGACAGTTTCTTGGCAGGTAGCTCATTAGTGTTTTAGGGAATTTCCATTTTGTTCTCCTATTTATTAATTTTGTATACCATCCTCTTTTTTTAATTTTTCACATAGCTTGATAAAAATCAGTATATTTGGAAGCTGAAAAGAAGCTGATACTCTAAATCTAGTATGATCTTAATACTACTTTTTTCTACACCTCTGTGAAAAGTATTTCACAGACTCCATCTGCTTGCTTGCCTCCATTTGGGCCATTCTATACAATCACGTGTATGCAGGCAATATGTAATGGTTTACCTTTCACCTCTCAAATCTATTTTGCATAACCTGGGGTTTTGCTGGTGTCTGGGGCCTTGTGACGGGTGCCCCTGCTCTGGGTGAGTGAGCGGCACGATGGTTCAGGCATCACTGACAAGGAGGCCAGACTGAAACCAGCCCTGCTGTGTGACCTGTGAGGGCTGTGCTAGGCCGCACCTCCTCAGGAGCTAAGGAGCCTAGGCCATCTTGTCAGGAGCTAACAGTGCCAGCCTGAGCTGGGACTAGACAAAACTAAAACTGCTACAGCTGCCCATACACCAAAGGGGGAGATTGACTATGAGTCCATCATGTTAAGCTATAAAAATTCGTAGCCCCCCTGAGCCCACTAAGCTCTCCTGTAGGGCAGCAGGCTGCACAGCAGCCATCTTCCCCTCAGCAGGGACGTCTCTCAAGGTTATTCCTCGAGGCGGAGACTCCCTTGACCTGGCATCTGACATCTATAATGAGGTAAGCGATATTTTACATTAGGCCTAAAAGTATATTGTATGCTAGTGACATATATATCCAGCTATAGCTTAATTATTAGAAGTATAATAAGTAGTAGAGTGTTTCACCGCTGTCTAAATCTCTAACTAACATTCAATTATTGCTTAATTGCCATTTGATTGCCATTTGATTTTCAATCATCGATTAATTAACATTTGATCATCGTTTGGTTATAAATAAAACCCTTTGAGTTAACTCCATAATGATGACTTCTCTTAATAATTCACCTGTGACAGAGCTCTATAAGCAAATTAATGCTAAATGAAGTGGGAATCTATGTCCACAGTCAAGTGAAAACGGTGTGGGAATACATGTTGTGTAGAAATATTTTAGCCTGAAGCTTTCATGGGTTTTGGTGTTGATGGACTAGTTAAGTTTCTGTACATCAACCTGTGAAGAAATAACCTTTTCTATGAATCATATTTGTGGAGACAGGAAAAAAAATAATAACATAAATTGTAGGAAATGCCCGTTTTATTTCATTTTACTCTCAGATTATTCTGCTTTCCAGGCTATGTCTGGTTTGGTGGAGGGGATTTTTCTGGTCCAGGGATCATCTAATGTAAAATAAACAATGTAAGGAAGCGTGAACTGGGATCCTAAACCGTTTCTCATCTAACTGAGTGACATAGTGTCTTAAGCTAGCGTCTGCTTTCCTCCTGCGTGGTTTCTTTCTGAGTGCATGAATTTCTGCTGAGTTGGTTGAATGATGGCAAAACATTAGCAGAAGGATGGATATGGCTGCTTTATTACAGTAAGAATACTTTGTTGTATAGGGCGTGCTTAGTAACACAAGGGCTGACAGTGCAAACTTTAAAGTAATGACAACAGGCATCAGAGCTCTGGTTCCTTGGCAAATATTCTGACAACTTGGCTATTATTCCAGTTAGTGCAATGATGACTGAGGTAGAAACACAAGTGGTGTTCTTTGGACCCTGAATCCAAACACACCACCACCACCACCTCCCCCCCCCCCCCCCCACCTTCCCCCCCTCCTTCTCTTTTTGTCTGTCTTCAGCTCTAGTGATTTAGGTCACTGGCTGTTGTCAGGCCAAGTCTACAAGTTGGTATGTTCATCTTTTGCTATATAGGAAGTATTAGCACTTTGATTTCTGGTCTTGGAGCTGGGCATGGGATTTTTATGTGCTGTAATTCTGTAATTGCCATGTTCCTCTGTATCCTGGCCTAGTTTTCCAAATAAGGTCTTATGTTAAAAAAGTATAGAATAATCTTCCTTTCTTCCTTTCCTTTATGACTACTTGACATAATTTAAAAGGTGGAGCTGGAGTGTATGCAACAAAACCAAACTGGTCAGTATGATAATATAAGCTTAGATTATTTTCTTTTTATCCCTACTTTTTACTTTCTGTACTGTCTTCACTGAGTCATATTCATTGTATGAGGATTTCACTATATGGATCTCTGTAAAATATTTTTACAAATAGATGGATAGCATTCCATGTTGGTAAATCTTAACTTAGTACTGCATATGTTTGCTTTGTTTCTTCATTATGAAGGGTGGGGGAAAAGAGCCTTATGTCATTCAAGTAAAAATATGTATGTGTGTATTAGGCAGTTGGAAAAAGTTGGCAGCAGGAAACAAACCCACAGTGATTTAATAGGGTTTTTTTGGTGGCTTACCAGTGAAGCCAAGGAAAGTCACATTGTCAGCTCATCGCTCTGAACCCCATGGTACTATCTGAAGTGCTTCATGTATCATTCATTACAGCAGGTAAAGGAACAGTGAAATGTGGTTCACTTTAGCAGTAAACTCCTTTAGGACTGTTTGCTTAAGTGACTTAATGGCTTATTCTTAATGTTCTTTTCTTTTGTCTTGAGACCTCATAACTCAAAATGACCAAAAATAATTCAAATTTTTCTTGGCAGCAGGTCATCTATGAAATATTTTCTGTCCAACTTTATTACTTTTGAATACAAAATGCCAAGAAATATGTGTGTGCATGTCTGGGTATATGAAAGACACACACACACACACACACACACACACACACACACACACCCCCCACCCCCCACCCCCCCCCCCCCCACACACACACACCCACCCCACACACACACCCCTTCTATGTACATCTATGGCTCCTATACATCTTCTATATACTTCTGTGGATTTTTACAAGGGCAACAAAGAAAAAGTGTTTTAAATTATATAATCTGTACCTCATTATAATCTGCTCCATCCTAAAAGCACTCACGTCTTGACATAAGACACTAATAAGTGACATAAAAGCAGAAACAAAAGAGAATTAGAGGCAGTGGGACTTACTGGGATAGGGAAAGGAGTAGTGAAGAAAAGATGAGAGCTAGTGAGTATTTGGGGAAAAGAGGAGAATTCAGAGGCAGCAAACTTTGGTCTAAATTTTTGCCTGACTTTTTGTTCCTAATACAGAAAATATCTGTGCATGTTACACAGAGGAATTTTAGAAAGCCTTCAATACCGGGTACAAATAGAACAACTTGGAAACTCTATTTAAAAATAAAATGCCTCAGAACTACCTAGAAGGATAATTGTATTCATTCTCCATACATCTTTTAAATTACATTATCAGAAAAGATAAATGAACAGTCAAAATGAACATTTTATGTAAATAGAATTTGCCCAGAAAAAAATCCTTTCTTAGGTAAATTGCAGTTATGTGCAGATATAGAAAAAGTAGCAAGTTCAAGGGTAGTGGTGTCCTGGGCTGTGATCGAGTAAAACAGAGTTAATAGTCCCTCTCTGTAAGACTCTGAACTATATGTAGACCAAAACAGATTAAATACAGGTCTGACCAAAGGAAGTGAATCCAGGCAAAACATACATAAGGTAATGAATAGCAAATATCTGTTAAGTAACTCTTTTCTAGCTTTTGGTTTTTAATTAGCCAAGCAAAATGAAACCTATTTATTGGCATTTTGTGGTCTTCCTATTAAGAACAGTGAATGGGAGAATTACCAGGCAGCTGCTAGAGGCAGAGCAGGAGGTACTGTGGCATTTCTCAAATCTGACCAAAAGCCTGACCGTAAGACTGCTGTTTTCCTCTTGTACTCCTCTCCCTTAAGACACAAACCATCCTCACACAATATTAAAGGAAGCATCCTATTTACATTTTAAAAAACACCAAAACAAAAACACAGTGCATTTGCTTTGAAGCTGGTCGTCTTACATTTCTAACCTTCTACCATCTGTTTTAAGTATATTAACTAATTTCTTTTAATAATGAAAGCTTGAACAGAAAGTCTAGCTGTGAATTTGCCAAAAAATAATTCTGCCACCATTAACAAATAGCTTGCTCTTTAAAAATTCTTGGTGTTTGTCACGGTTTAACCTCAGTTGGCAACTGAGCACCACACAGCCGCTCGCTCACTCCCCACACCCCCGGTGGGATGGGGGAGAGAATCGGAAGGGTAAAAGTGAGAAAACTTGTGGGTTGAGATAAAAACAGTTTAATAATTGAAATAAAATAACAATAATAATAGTAGTAGTAATAATAATAAGAATAATATACAAAGCAAGTGATGCACAATGCAGTTGCTCACCACCTGCTGACTGATGCCCAGCCAGTCCCCGAGCAGTGGTCACCCCGGCCAGCTTTCCCCCAGTTTATGTACTGAGCATGACGTCACATGGTATGGAATGTCCCTGTGGCCAGTTTGGGTCAGCTGTCCCGGCTGTGCCCCCTCCCAGCTTCTTGTGCACCCCCAGCCTTCTCAGTCAGTAGAGCATGGGAAGCTGAGAAGTCCTTGACTAGTGTAAGCACTACTTGGCAACAACTAAAACATCGGTGTGTTATCAACATTGTTCTCACCCTAAATCCAAAACACAGCACTGTACCAGCTAGTAGGAAGGAAATTAACTCTATCCCTGCCGAAACCAGGACAGTGTTTAGCAAGTAAACAATTACATTGTCAGAGAGAAAGAGGGATCTTTTTCTCTCTTGCAAAAGCATGTCTTCAGACTTTGGCAAATTTGTAAATCCAGGGAATAATGCTTTTGCAGTGGGCTGGGAGACCTGTTAAAGGCTGCCTTCTAATTTTCGGAGTGTTCCAGCCATAGCTATCTTAAGCTTTGAGCTCTCTGAACTTACTCTGTCATACCCAAACAGCTCTGCCGTTATGGTTACTGACAGGACACAGGCTTAACAAAGAGGCCATGACATGAAAATGTTAAGAACGAACAGAATTCAGATGAAAGGATTTTAAAAACAAAGTTAGGCTCACAACAAAAATGTGGATGGGTTGGAAAAAGCTATGAGCTACCTTGCCTTGTAGTACTGTGCAATCAGGCTGATTCTTGCAATCTGCCTGATTTCTTACAGCAATCCATGACTGCCAAATGCAGAGCTGCCCAGGCCTCCTCCCAGAGCAGGCAGTATTGGTCCATGGTCAAAACAGAATTTTAGCTGAACTGTGATGTGAATCTCATTAAAATACACCTTTGGCCTAGAGGGACATGCAGTGGTCTTGGAGAGAAATTTTGGGTTTGCTTCTTCTGCTCACTGGTGGACATCACAGCATGAATTAGTCTTGCAGGCCTTGTGTTTCCCAGCTGGGACAACAGCCGAAAATTCTCCACATGTAGTCAGAGAGAGCACTGTGGGTTGAATCAGTGAGACATGTCAGATCTGTCACTCGGTTGTTACTACACTAAGTAGAAAGAAAAAGATGGTGGCTGTATGGAGATCTGTTACCATCTCATGGCTGCCTTCCTTAGCTTGCTTTAGGCATTTTGTGTGGAATAATGCATACTACCTTATTAACAGTGATATGTAGCCTAGTAGATAAGGGGGGAGAAGTAGGGTGATTAGCCTGCTAAGAGAGGAAGTGAATATGATGAGCTGTTGGCAAAACTATATGGGTTGTTCTGTGTGGTGTGGTTTTTTTTTTTTTTTAAATTACCGCATTCTATGTGATTGAAGCATACTGCTTAATATTTCCAGGGATTACTGTAAAGAAGGTTCAAATGTAATTCCTTAAGTAGTCTTATTTATTTATTTATTTATTATTTTAAAAAAGTAAATACAGAGAGAGACTCTGTCGAGAGAGTCCTCTAGGACCTCTCTTGTCCTCTGAGTTCCCAGGATAATTGCTAATGCTTAGGAGATTCCTTTGGTCGGTTCCTAGCATGACTTTCCTTAGACCATGTTGGCTTAACCATATCTATTTCCTTTCAAAGAATTTATAATACATTCTTTCTGTATTCTAGCTTGCATCTCTCTGTCCTTATTAAGACTGGTCTCATTAAATGTGTGGTCACAATTTATCTTTGCTTGATTCTTCACAAAAAAGGAAATGAGTGGTTTCTTCAGACTGAACTGTGTTCGCAGCTAGCTGCTGCTTTTTCCTATCTGTCAATGAGCCAAAACATCCTTTTACTTTCTGATTTTTTTTCAGTATAGCTATAGAACTGCTTGTTGTTACCTTTAATGTTCATTGTTAACCAAATCTTGCTTTGTTCCTTATCTTTCTGATACTCTCTTGACATGTTTATGCTGTTGCTTTATATTAATTTTTCATTATGTGCCCCTAATACCACTTCCTGTGTAAATCCTTTCATGGGCCAGACTGTTGACTGAAGATTTCTGTAATTGCTGTATCTGTACCAAAAGCTCTTACTGAGATCTTCGTGCAATGTAGCCATGTTTGCTCAGGTGTAAAATATTTCTTGAAGACTTCTTCCAATGTTTTCTTATCCTCAAAGCATTTTGAAACCAGTATTTGTTCTTACCTTGCATTATAACTGCCCCCATGTCAGTTTACTTGGCTTAGGTGAAATAAAACAAAGTGTATTGTTATGGCCTCTTACAGACATGCACATCCAAAAATGTATCTTCTGAATAGACCATGGGAAAAGTAAAACTCTAATGAGTTGATGGAAGTACCAGTTTGTGGCACAGTAGTGATGCAGAATGTTAAAGTGGGGTAGGATTATTTTCTTATTTCTGGGAAAATGGATGTGACAGGTGCTTTCATTTTCTTGGCAGGTAGTTCCTTAGTTACTGTGGAGGCAGTCACAGAATAATCTTGAATATCAGCTCTTCAGCCAGGATGGAAAAAAAGAAGTGGGGCAGAGCAGCCACATTCTCATACATTTTAGGCAAGACAGATACATGCCAAGAATATTATAAAGTACATAAAGTTAGGGCAGAGAGTGAGAGTAAGAGGAGGTTGACCCTTTCTTTAAGAATGAGCACAGAGGTAAGGTTCACAGTTAGATGCTGTCTGAGTAGAGATCCATTCCAGGCTACAGGAAGGTTCCGTGCCTCTTGGTTTTCAACCTCCTCCTTGCCAGTGCTCTTTGCAGCCAATCTGGCCACTTAAACTCAGGTTTTGGGTGGTCCATGAGAAACTCAAGGAGCTTTACTGTGCAGATGCATCTTTTATGCTCCAACTCTATGTATCATGGGCAACTACCCACAAAGCAGTCTAGGTGTTCAAAGAGAAGAAATGGGATCAAAATTATTATTACTGTTGTTTTTAGTACTACATCCAGTTCCTTATTTTTGATGCCATTAACCACTGTTTTCTTTAATGTCATAGCAGTTTCCACTTGCGCATTTCAATTTGCTTTTTCACACGTGTAGTCAACAGGCAGCTCATCTGTCTACAAAGCTGTATCTTAGTTCGTTTAGAATGTTGTTGTGTTAGTACAGTCCTTAGGATAACAAATGATAAAATATAAGAGAGTTTGAGTAAAAAACCATGTGCTTGGAAGCGTCTCTGGAACTTTTGATACAGTGTATTGGGTTTTCATGGCAAGGTTTTGGTAACCGGGGGGCTACAGGGGTGGCTTCTGTGAGAAGATGCCAGAAGCTTCCCCTGTGTCTGATAGAGCCAATGCCAGCTGGCTCCAAGACAGATCTGCTGCTGGCCAAGGCCAAGCCAATCAGCGATGGTGGTAGTGCCTCTGATAACATATTGAAGAAAGGGTAAAAACTGCTGGGCAACAGCAGCTGGGAGAGAGGAGTGAGAATATGTGAGAGAAATGACTCTGTAGACATCAAGGTCAGTGAAGAAGGAGGAGGAGGAGGTGCTCCAAGCGCCGGAGCAGAGATTCCCCTGCAGCCTGTGGTGAAGACCATGGTGAGGCAGGCTGTCCCCCTACAGCCCATGGAGGTTAATGGTGGAACAGATAGCCACCTGCAGCCCGTGGAGGATCCCATGGCGGAACAAGTGGATGCGCCTAAAGAAGGCTATAGGAAGCCCGTGCTGGAGCAGACTCCTGGCAGGACCTGTGGAGAGAGGAGCCCACACTGGAGCAGGTGTGTTGGCAGGACTTGTGGGCCCGTGGGGGACCCACGCTGGAGCAGTCTGTTCCTGAAGGACTGCACCCTGTGGAAAGGACCCACGCTGGAGCAGTTAGTGAAGAACTGCAGCCTGTGGGAAGGACCTATGCTGGAGAAGTTCACAGAGGACTGTCTCCCGTGGGTGGGACACCACACTGGAGCAGGGGAAGAGTGTGAGGAGGAAGGAGCAGCAAAGATAATGTGTGATGAACTGGCCGCAACCTCCATTTCCCATCCCCCTGTGCCACTTGGGGGGGAGGAGGTAGGGAAAATCAGGAGTAAAGTTGAGCCCGGGAAGAAGGGAGGGGTGGGGGGAAGGTGTGTTAAGATTTTTTTTTTTATTTCTCAATTTTTGCTACATACCTTGTTCTATTACCACTTTCACTCCCCCCAATAACAGATAATGGCACACAGAAAGGCTGATCTGTACTTCTTGATCTTGGTTAGATGATGTATCAAACTTTTAAAGAATTTAAGTGTCAGGTGTGAAAATTCATAGTTTTTCAAAGACTCTTCATTCCTCTCCAGAAGTGTGGCCACTTCTGGATGTCAACCCAGCTCCTTTTCCAATAGCTACTGAAACTGCTGGAACAGGCAGGTTGCCTGGAACTATCTTTTGCTTCCAAATGTTTTTTTTATTGTTACCAGATGAAGACTCAGGAATTCTACTGACAGGTGAACCTGATCTTACTGGGCATTTTGCACAGCCTAAAAAAAAAACCAACCCAAAACCCACAGTGATTTTCCTTCCTGTGTCCTTCTCATAGAAGTAATCCCAACGAGTAGTTGAGGTGGAAGCTGTGAAACTACTTAGGTGCTACGTAGGGATAATCAGTGCCCCTCACTCCACAAGTTTTTCTTAATCATGTCAAATCCATGTTAAAAAACCAAAAAGTTGTTATTATCTTATATTCAATATATTTTTTGGTTAACTAACACTTACAGTTCTAGATCCTCTTGTTAATTCTATATGCTTCCTGGAAACTTCCTAAGACCTTAAGAGTCTTCAAAGAATTGCAGCAGCGAGTTCCCCAGTCCACACACATTTTATGGGGGGATTGCATTTTCCATTTTTACATTTCTTGACTGTCTTGTTGTGAAAGGTAGAATAGAAGGTCCTGATAGATCTTCTGTATATCTTCTGCAATGCAAAGGAGAATTGATAAATATCCTATATTTTAGGATATCTATTTCTTGACATCTTAAAGCATGCTTTTAAGTGTTTCTCTGAAAAAATTACACACTGCTATTGTGTGTGTGAAATATAGCTTTTGATATTTTTCAAGTGGAAAGGCCTTGGGTTGTAGAAGTGCCTTTTTAATTGTCCTGGAAAATTTCATTCCTACACAGTGGTAAAATTTGGATTCCCTTTTCATTTGCCCTTCTTAGGGATATCCAGTCTGTCAAAAACTGATGAATCTGAAGTAATCCAGGTTGTTCTACTGCCAAGGCAATAACAGATGCTGCTGCAGCAGCCAAAACTGCAACCACAGTGGCTGCTTCTGTGCTGAAAATGCTGACGTGTCACTGTAGCGGAGCTTGGAGGTAGTGGCTTCTGCTGCTACAGTTGTACAGGGCACTGTCAAGTTTTGGTGGTTGTTTTCTTCAAGCTTCAAGCAAGCAAAGAATCAATCTTAAGAATTTACTTTTTTATTTTTAAGAATTATATTAGAAGATGATTTCTGTTGTAATTTTCAGCACTCAAAATCTAGAACTGAGCTTACAATTGTCTGCACGTGCTTCCTGTATCTCTTTTCTGCATCTGCATTATGATTCTGAATTGCATGCTCATAGGCAATTTTTTCCCCTTGTTAATCTTGCCTTATTTAAAGTCCAGAGTAGAAACACCAAGAGGCTTGAAAGATGGTTGTGTGAGCAACAGTGGAATTGCTTTTTAAGTATTTCACTTGGTATTAACAACCTCCTGATGTAGTCCCTTGCATGTAACTTGATGTGGTTTATTATGTGTCCCTTATTCTTCTGTTTGCTAAAGTTAGTGATTCCAGTTATGGAATCATAGAATGGTTTGGGTTGAAAGGGACCTTTAAAGATCATCTAGTTCCAATTGTCCTGCCAATGGCAGGGACATTTTACACTAGATTAGGTTGCTTAAAGCCCTGTCCAACCTGACCTTGAACACTTCCAGGTATGGGCAATCCACAGCTTCTCTGGGCAACGTGTTCCAGTGTCTCACCAACATAATCATAAAAAAAATTCTTCCTTATATCTAATCTAAATCTACCCCTCTTTGAATTTGAAACAGTTAGCCCTTGTCCTTCACTACAGGCCCTGGTAAAAAAAATCTCTCTCCATCTTTCTTATAAGTCCCCTTTAACTATTGCAAGGTCACAATAAGATCTCCCCAGAGACTTTTCTTCTCCAGGCTGAACAACTCCACCTCTCTCACCCTTTCTTTATGTGAGAGGTGTTCCAGCCCCCTGATCATTTTCATGGCCCTCCTCCAGACCTGCTCTAACAGGCCCATGTCTGGTACGGGGGACACCAGAAATGGATGCAGTACTCCAGGTGAGCTCTCAAAAGCATGGAGTAGAAGGGGAGAATCACCTCCCTCAACCTGCTAGCCATGCTTCTTTTTAGGCAGCCCAGGATATGTTTGGCTTAATGGGCTGCAAGCACACGTCACAGGATCATATCTAATTTTTCATCCATGCAAATCCCTAAGTCCTCCTCTGCAGGTCTGCTCTCATGCATTCATCACCTAGCCTGTACTCATACAGGTGATTGCCCTAACCCAGGTACAGGAAATTGCACATGGCCTTCTTCGACCTTATGATGTTCACATTGGCCATCTAAAATCTGTGAAGACCCCTCTGGATTGCATCCTTTCCCGCAAGCATATAAAATGCACCATGTCATTTTCATAGTTTAAATGCCGCTGGCAATGAGGCACTGCACAGACACTTGCGTACACGTCCCTGACTGGGATGGGGCAGAGAATTCGAAGGGTAAAAGTGAGAAAACTCATGGGCTCAGATAAAGACACTCCTAAGAGGACCAGGCAGGAAACTACTGCATTTTTACATGGCATTTCCTATGCAACCAGCTTCCTTTGTAAACGCTACAGGTCAGACCTCTTAAGAGGTCAGTATCTCTGGAAACAAGAGATAGTTCCTAGGGTTCAGTGGCTTTTCTGATGATAATTGTACTCCGTTTGAAAAACCGTTGTCAAATTACTGATGTTACAGCCTAAAAAACCCGCAGAATGTAAGGCACCGCCAGAGCACGAAGGCGGGCATGGAAACGGAAAGTTTCCACAAAGAGCCTCCTACTGAAAGGCAGAGTGCAGGAGGGGACACAGGAGTGCAGACGCGGTCGCCAAAGTGCCAAATAAGGGGGGACGAAAGCGTTTTGGTTCTTTTGTTGCCGTTTATGGTTCAGTCGCGAAGGTGCGGAGGCTGGGCCGCGGGTAGGGCCGCGGCCGGGCGCTCCTGCGACGCTGTTGGCGCCATCTCACGCCGAGGAGCCTGGATGGCTGGGGCTGCCAGGTCATCCCTGTGGCAGGTGGACCCACTGCCGTCGATGGTTCTTCTCGAGGTGGAGGCACCTGCATGGGCTGCACGGTCATCCCTGTGGCAGGTGGACCCACTGCCATCGATGGTTCTTCTCGAGGTGGAGGCACCTGCATGGGCTGCACGCCGTCCGTTGGTGGGCTGTCGCGCCTGGGCCTCACACCGTGCCTCAGCAGGTAGACACGCCAGGGCCCCATGCTGTTCCCCTGTGCGCCCACAGCTGCGCGCTGGACGACGTCGGTTGCGTGAGCGCGGGCGATGGCTCTCATGGCACGAGGGGTGATGTTCTTCCTCCTCGTCCTCCTCCGCTGACTGCCCTTCTTCAGGCTCCTGAGAGGTGCCTTCCTCTTTGGCGGTTGCGGGAACCGTCTCTGTGCTGTCCCGCGCAAAGGTGGGCAGGCAGCCGCCTCGCTGCTCTGGCTGCTCCCTGGCAGGCAGACACGGCTGGGCTCCACGCCGTTCCCGGGTGGGCCTACAGCCATGCGCTGCATGCCGTCGATCAGAGGAGCGAGGTCGATGGCGCTCACGGCACGAGGGGTGATTTTGCTGTTCCTCCTCCTTCTCCTCCTCCTCCTCCTCCTCCGCTGCCTCGGCTTCCGCCTCCTGGGAGGTGCCTTCTTCCTCTCTGGTGGCGGGGAGCAGCTCTGTGGCGTCCCACGCCGAGGTGGGCAGCCGTCCGCCTCGCCGCTCGGCCTCCTCTTCCTTCCAAGCATGCTTGGCATCCGAGGGCCTGGAAGCTCGGCGAACTGTGGGCCAGCTGCAGGGGCCCCTGTTTTTATAGGTCCCGAGCAACAGGCAGTGAGGTGGCTGGTGACAGCAGGGGGCCACTGTGATGGCGATTGTGACCGTGGCCGCTGCGTGTGGCCAAATATGGCGGGCTTGGGCGTGGGGGGCCTGTGGCCTGAAAGATGCCCAAATGTGGGAGAAGGAGGAGGGTCGCGGGGTCTGAGGGCCCCTTTGCTGGGGCTCGCTCCCGCCTGCCCTGTTGCTTGCCCGAGTGAAAGGCTGCCCCTTGGGCACAGGGACCGCCCTCCGCCTCCCCTCATGAGCCCTGGGCTCCAGCCCCCTCCTCATCCCGTGCCTGGGGTCCCCTTGACGAGCCGGTGGCGACCATGTTTCAGGAGGGTCGGGGGTCCTCGGTGACCCCCCACCGACCCGGCGCCCTGCAAGTGGCACAGCCCCCCGCGCTCGAGAGTGGCTGAGAGGGGGCAAAGCATCCAGACGTGCCGCCGGCGGGAAAGGGAGGCCCAGCCGGCTGGCGCAAGGTCTGCCAGCGCTCCATAAAGGAGTTGATTGCCAAGCGTGGTGTGAGCCCTTCTTTGCCGTCACCCGGCCCTGCCCCTGGAGCGTGGAGAGGTGCCATCTCTTCTGCACGGAGCCCCGAGGGAGAGGGGAGGGGAGGGCCTGTACATTCGGCTCCTGCGTCCAGATCATCCAACCCCTCGCTGACATCCAGCGCCGCCCCCCCCCCCCCGCCTCTCCTGCCCTGCCTATCCCTCCTGCGGAGCCTATAACAGTCCATCACATCAAACAAGTCACAGGACTCATCCCACCAGGTTTCGCTTATGCCAATGATGCCGTCGTAGCGCTGGGACTGGGCCAAAGCTCGTAGCTCCTCCTCTTTATTCCTCATGCTGCCTGCTCATTAGTCTAGGGACATGAAGATCTACATCTCTTTTGAGCAAAAATGTTACATTTAGGTTGGCCTAACTGAGCCCTGGTCACTAAGCCTGACCTAGGCTTAGTCAGTATCACTCGTCAAGACAGAGTCCCGGCGTATATCAAAATGATGAAAACCTCCCGTTAAGTTCATTGGCATGTGTCTGTAACGCCTCCCTTTGGGAACGGCAGGAAATTCTGAAAACCACAGACGAAAGGTGCAAAAGCATAGTATCAGCCGTGTGCTGAAAATGCAAAGCGACCGTTTCAGGTCATTTGAAGGATGATTCAGATTTTTGTCTAAAATTTGGTACTTCGAGGTCCAGGCAGGAAACTACTGCATTTTTACATGGCATTTCCTATGCAACCAGCTTCCTTTGTAAACGCTACAGGTCAGACCTCTTAAGAGGTCAGCATCTCTGGAAACAAGAGATAGTTCCTAGGGTTCAGTGGCTTTTCTGATGATAATTGTACTCCGTTTGAAAAACCGTTGTCAAATTACTGATGTTACAGCCTAAAAAACCCGCAGAATGTAAGGCACCGCCAGAGCACGAAGGCGGGCATGGAAACGGAAAGTTTCCACAAAGAGCCTCCTACTGAAAGGCAGAGTGCAGGAGGGGACACAGGAGTGCAGACGCGGTCGCCAAAGTGCCAAATAAGGGGGGACGAAAGCGTTTTGGTTCTTTTGTTGCCGTTTATGGTTCAGTCGCGAAGGTGCGGAGGCTGGGCCGCGGGTAGGGCCGCGGCCGGGCGCTCCTGCGACGCTGTTGGCGCCATCTCACGCCGAGGAGCCTGGATGGCTGGGGCTGCCAGGTCATCCCTGTGGCAGGTGGACCCACTGCCGTCGATGGTTCTTCTCGAGGTGGAGGCACCTGCATGGGCTGCACGGTCATCCCTGTGGCAGGTGGACCCACTGCCATCGATGGTTCTTCTCGAGGTGGAGGCACCTGCATGGGCTGCACGCCGTCCGTTGGTGGGCTGTCGCGCCTGGGCCTCACACCGTGCCTCAGCAGGTAGACACGCCAGGGCCCCATGCTGTTCCCCTGTGCGCCCACAGCTGCGCGCTGGACGACGTCGGTTGCGTGAGCGCGGGCGATGGCTCTCATGGCACGAGGGGTGATGTTCTTCCTCCTCGTCCTCCTCCGCTGACTGCCCTTCTTCAGGCTCCTGAGAGGTGCCTTCCTCTTTGGCGGTTGCGGGAACCGTCTCTGTGCTGTCCCGCGCAAAGGTGGGCAGGCAGCCGCCTCGCTGCTCTGGCTGCTCCCTGGCAGGCAGACACGGCTGGGCTCCACGCCGTTCCCGGGTGGGCCTACAGCCATGCGCTGCATGCCGTCGATCAGAGGAGCGAGGTCGATGGCGCTCACGGCACGAGGGGTGATTTTGCTGTTCCTCCTCCTCCTCCTCCTCCTCCTCCTCCTCCTCCGCTGCCTCGGCTTCCGCCTCCTGGGAGGTGCCTTCTTCCTCTCTGGTGGCGGGGAGCAGCTCTGTGGCGTCCCACGCCGAGGTGGGCAGCCGTCCGCCTCGCCGCTCGGCCTCCTCTTCCTTCCAAGCATGCTTGGCATCCGAGGGCCTGGAAGCTCGGCGAACTGTGGGCCAGCTGCAGGGGCCCCTGTTTTTATAGGTCCCGAGCAACAGGCAGTGAGGTGGCTGGTGACAGCAGGGGGCCACTGTGATGGCGATTGTGACTGTGGCCGCTGCGTGTGGCCAAATATGGCGGGCTTGGGCGTGGGGGGCCTGTGGCCTGAAAGATGCCCAAATGTGGGAGAAGGAGGAGGGTCGCGGGGTCTGAGGGCCCCTTTGCTGGGGCTCGCTCCCGCCTGCCCTGTTGCTTGCCCGAGTGAAAGGCTGCCCCTTGGGCACAGGGACCGCCCTCCGCCTCCCCTCATGAGCCCTGGGCTCCAGCCCCCTCCTCATCCCGTGCCTGGGGTCCCCTTGACGAGCCGGTGGCGACCATGTTTCAGGAGGGTCGGGGGTCCTCGGTGACCCCCCACCGACCCGGCGCCCTGCAAGTGGCACAGCCCCCCGCGCTCGAGAGTGGCTGAGAGGGGGCAAAGCATCCAGATGTGCCGCTGGCGGGAAAGGGAGGCCCAGCCGGCTGGCGCAAGGTCTGCCAGCGCTCCATAAAGGAGTTGTTGATTGCCAAGCGTGGTGTGAGCCCTTCTTTGCCGTCGCCCGGCCCTGCCCCTGGAGCGTGGAGAGGTGCCATCTCTTCTGCACGGAGCCCCGAGGGAGAGGGGAGGGGAGGGCCTGTACATTCGGCTCCTGCGTCCAGATCATCCAACCCCTCGCTGACATCCAGCGCCACCCCCCCCTGCCTCTCCTGCCCTGCCTATCCCTCCTGCGGAGCCTATAACCATCCATCACATCAAACAAGTCACAGGACTCATCCCACCAGGTTTCGCTTATGCCAATGATGCCGTCGTAGCGCTGGGACTGGGCCAAAGCTCGTAGCTCCTCCTCTTTATTCCTCATGCTGCCTGCTCATTAGTCTAGGGACATGAAGATCTACATCTCTTTTGAGCAAAAATGTTACATTTAGGTTGGCCTAACTGAGCCCTGGTCACTAAGCCTGACCTAGGCTTAGTCAGTATCACTCGTCAAGACAGAGTCCCGGCGTATATCAAAATGATGAAAACCTCCCGTTAAGTTCATTGGCATGTGTCTGTAACGCCTCCCTTTGGGAACGGCAGGAAATTCTGAAAACCACAGACGAAAGGTGCAAAAGCATAGTATCAGCCGTGTGCTGAAAATGCAAAGCGACCGTTTCAGGTCATTTGAAGGATGATTCAGATTTTTGTCTAAAATTTGGTACTTCGAGGTCCAGGCAGGAAACTACTGCATTTTTACATGGCATTTCCTATGCAACCAGCTTCCTTTGTAAACGCTACAGGTCAGACCTCTTAAGAGGTCAGCATCTCTGGAAACAAGAGATAGTTCCTAGGGTTCAGTGGCTTTTCTGATGATAATTGTACTCCGTTTGAAAAACCGTTGTCAAATTACTGATGTTACAGCCTAAAAAACCCGCAGAATGTAAGGCACCGCCAGAGCACGAAGGCGGGCATGGAAACGGAAAGTTTCCACAAAGAGCCTCCTACTGAAAGGCAGAGTGCAGGAGGGGACACAGGAGTGCAGACGCGGTCGCCAAAGTGCCAAATAAGGGGGGACGAAAGCGTTTTGGTTCTTTTGTTGCCGTTTATGGTTCAGTCGCGAAGGTGCGGAGGCTGGGCCGCGGGTAGGGCCGCGGCCGGGCGCTCCTGCGACGCTGTTGGCGCCATCTCACGCCGAGGAGCCTGGATGGCTGGGGCTGCCAGGTCATCCCTGTGGCAGGTGGACCCACTGCCGTCGATGGTTCTTCTCGAGGTGGAGGCACCTGCATGGGCTGCACGGTCATCCCTGTGGCAGGTGGACCCACTGCCATCGATGGTTGTTCTCGAGGTGGAGGCACCTGCATGGGCTGCACGCCGTCCGTTGGTGGGCTGTCGCGCCTGGGCCTCACACCGTGCCTCAGCAGGTAGACACGCCAGGGCCCCATGCTGTTCCCCTGTGTGCCCACAGCTGCGCGCTGGACGACGTCGGTTGCGTGAGCGCGGGCGATGGCTCTCATGGCACGAGGGGTGATGTTCTTCCTCCTCGTCCTCCTCCGCTGACTGCCCTTCTTCAGGCTCCTGAGAGGTGCCTTCCTCTTTGGCGGTTGCGGGAACCGTCTCTGTGCTGTCCCGCGCAAAGGTGGGCAGGCAGCCGCCTCGCTGCTCTGGCTGCTCCCTGGCAGGCAGACACGGCTGGGCTCCACGCCGTTCCCGGGTGGGCCTACAGCCATGCGCTGCATGCCGTCGATCAGAGGAGCGAGGTCGATGGCGCTCACGGCACGAGGGGTGATTTTGCTGTTCCTCCTCCTCCTCCTCCTCCTCCTCCTCCGCTGCCTCGGCTTCCGCCTCCTGGGAGGTGCCTTCTTCCTCTCTGGTGGCGGGGAGCAGCTCTGTGGCGTCCCACGCCGAGGTGGGCAGCCGTCCGCCTCGCCGCTCGGCCTCCTCTTCCTTCCAAGCATGCTTGGCATCCGAGGGCCTGGAAGCTCGGCGAACTGTGGGCCAGCTGCAGGGGCCCCTGTTTTTATAGGTCCCGAGCAACAGGCAGTGAGGTGGCTGGTGACAGCAGGGGGCCACTGTGATGGCGATTGTGACCGTGGCCGCTGCGTGTGGCCAAATATGGCGGGCTTGGGCGTGGGGGGCCTGTGGCCTGAAAGATGCCCAAATGTGGGAGAAGGAGGAGGGTCGCGGGGTCTGAGGGCCCCTTTGCTGGGGCTCGCTCCCGCCTGCCCTGTTGCTTGCCCGAGTGAAAGGCTGCCCCTTGGGCACAGGGACCGCCCTCCGCCTCCCCTCATGAGCCCTGGGCTCCAGCCCCCTCCTCATCCCGTGCCTGGGGTCCCCTTGACGAGCCGGTGGCGACCATGTTTCAGGAGGGTCGGGGGTCCTCGGTGACCCCCCACCGACCCGGCGCCCTGCAAGTGGCACAGCCCCCCGCGCTCGAGAGTGGCTGAGAGGGGGCAAAGCATCCAGACGTGCCGCCGGCGGGAAAGGGAGGCCCAGCCGGCTGGCGCAAGGTCTGCCAGCGCTCCATAAAGGAGTTGATTGCCAAGCGTGGTGTGAGCCCTTCTTTGCCGTCACCCGGCCCTGCCCCTGGAGCGTGGAGAGGTGCCATCTCTTCTGCACGGAGCCCCGAGGGAGAGGGGAGGGGAGGGCCTGTACATTCGGCTCCTGCGTCCAGATCATCCAACCCCTCGCTGACATCCAGCGCCGCCCCCCCCCCCCGCCTCTCCTGCCCTGCCTATCCCTCCTGCGGAGCCTATAACCGTCCATCACATCAAACAAGTCACAGGACTCATCCCACCAGGTTTCGCTTATGCCAATGATGCCGTCGTAGCGCTGGGACTGGGCCAAAGCTCGTAGCTCCTCCTCTTTATTCCTCATGCTGCCTGCTCATTAGTCTAGGGACATGAAGATCTACATCTCTTTTGAGCAAAAATGTTACATTTAGGTTGGCCTAACTGAGCCCTGGTCACTAAGCCTGACCTAGGCTTAGTCAGTATCACTCGTCAAGACAGAGTCCCGGCGTATATCAAAATGATGAAAACCTCCCGTTAAGTTCATTGGCATGTGTCTGTAACGCCTCCCTTTGGGAACGGCAGGAAATTCTGAAAACCACAGACGAAAGGTGCAAAAGCATAGTATCAGCCGTGTGCTGAAAATGCAAAGCGACCGTTTCAGGTCATTTGAAGGATGATTCAGATTTTTGTCTAAAATTTGGTACTTCGAGGTCCAGGCAGGAAACTACTGCATTTTTACATGGCATTTCCTATGCAACCAGCTTCCTTTGTAAACGCTACAGGTCAGACCTCTTAAGAGGTCAGCATCTCTGGAAACAAGAGATAGTTCCTAGGGTTCAGTGGCTTTTCTGATGATAATTGTACTCCGTTTGAAAAACCGTTGTCAAATTACTGATGTTACAGCCTAAAAAACCCGCAGAATGTAAGGCACCGCCAGAGCACGAAGGCGGGCATGGAAACGGAAAGTTTCCACAAAGAGCCTCCTACTGAAAGGCAGAGTGCAGGAGGGGACACAGGAGTGCAGACGCGGTCGCCAAAGTGCCAAATAAGGGGGGACGAAAGCGTTTTGGTTCTTTTGTTGCCGTTTATGGTTCAGTCGCGAAGGTGCGGAGGCTGGGCCGCGGGTAGGGCCGCGGCCGGGCGCTCCTGCGACGCTGTTGGCGCCATCTCACGCCGAGGAGCCTGGATGGCTGGGGCTGCCAGGTCATCCCTGTGGCAGGTGGACCCACTGCCGTCGATGGTTCTTCTCGAGGTGGAGGCACCTGCATGGGCTGCACGGTCATCCCTGTGGCAGGTGGACCCACTGCCATCGATGGTTCTTCTCGAGGTGGAGGCACCTGCATGGGCTGCATGCCGTCCGTTGGTGGGCTGTCGCGCCTGGGCCTCACACCGTGCCTCAGCAGGTAGACACGCCAGGGCCCCATGCTGTTCCCCTGTGTGCCCACAGCTGCGCGCTGGACGACGTCGGTTGCGTGAGCGCGGGCGATGGCTCTCATGGCACGAGGGGTGATGTTCTTCCTCCTCGTCCTCCTCCGCTGACTGCCCTTCTTCAGGCTCCTGAGAGGTGCCTTCCTCTTTGGCGGTTGCGGGAACCGTCTCTGTGCTGTCCCGCGCAAAGGTGGGCAGGCAGCCGCCTCGCTGCTCTGGCTGCTCCCTGGCAGGCAGACACGGCTGGGCTCCACGCCGTTCCCGGGTGGGCCTACAGCCATGCGCTGCATGCCGTCGATCAGAGGAGCGAGGTCGATGGCGCTCACGGCACGAGGGGTGATTTTGTTCCTCCTCCTCCTCCTCCTCCTCCTCCTCCTCCGCTGCCTCGGCTTCCGCCTCCTGGGAGGTGCCTTCTTCCTCTCTGGTGGCGGGGAGCAGCTCTGTGGCGTCCCACGCCGAGGTGGGCAGCCGTCCGCCTCGCCGCTCGGCCTCCTCTTCCTTCCAAGCATGCTTGGCATCCGAGGGCCTGGAAGCTCGGCGAACTGTGGGCCAGCTGCAGGGGCCCCTGTTTTTATAGGTCCCGAGCAACAGGCAGTGAGGTGGCTGGTGACAGCAGGGGGCCACTGTGATGGCGATTGTGACCGTGGCCGCTGCGTGTGGCCAAATATGGCGGGCTTGGGCGTGGGGGGCCTGTGGCCTGAAAGATGCCCAAATGTGGGAGAAGGAGGAGGGTCGTGGGGGCTGAGGGCCCCTTTGCTGGGGCTCGCTCCCGCCTGCCCTGTTGCTTACCCGAGTGAAAGGCTGCCCCTTGGGCACAGGGACCGCCCTCCGCCTCCCCTCATGAGCCCTGGGCTCCAGCCCCCTCCTCATCCCGTGCCTGGGGTCCCCTTGACGAGCCGGTGGCGACCATGTTTCAGGAGGGTCGGGGGTCCTCGGTGACCCCCCACCGACCCGGTGCCCTGCAAGTGGCACAGCCCCCCGCGCTCGAGAGTGGCTGAGAGGGGGCAAAGCATCCAGACGTGCCGCCGGCGGGAAAGGGAGGCCCAGCCGGCTGGCGCAAGGTCTGCCAGTGCTCCATAAAGGAGTTGATTGCCAAGCGTGGTGTGAGCCCTTCTTTGCCGTCGCCCGGCCCTGCCCCTGGAGCGTGGAGAGGTGCCATCTCTTCTGCACGGAGCCCCGAGGGAGAGGGGAGGGGAGGGCCTGTACATTCGGCTCCTGCGTCCAGATCATCCAACCCCTCGCTGACATCCAGTGCCGCCCCCCCCCCCGCCTCTCCTGCCCTGCCTATCCCTCCTGCGGAGCCTATAACCGTCCATCACATCAAACAAGTCACAGGACTCATCCCACCAGGTTTCGCTTATGCCAATGATGCCGTCGTAGCGCTGGGACTGGGCCAAAGCTCGTAGCTCCTCCTCTTTATTCCTCATGCTGCCTGCTCATTAGTCTAAGGACATGAAGATCTACATCTCTTTTGAGCAAAAATGTTACATTTAGGTTGGCCTAACTGAGCCCTGGTCACTAAGCCTGACCTAGGCTTAGTCAGTATCACTCGTCAAGACAGAGTCCTGGCGTATATCAAAATGATGAAAACCTCCCGTTAAGTTCATTGGCATGTGTCTGTAACGCCTCCCTTTGGGAACGGCAGGAAATTCTGAAAACCACAGACGAAAGGTGCAAAAGCATAGTATCAGCCGTGTGCTGAAAATGCAAAGCGACCGTTTCAGGTCATTTGAAGGATGATTCAGATTTTTGTCTAAAATTTGGTACTTCGAGGTCCAGGCAGGAAACTACTGCATTTTTACATGGCATTTCCTATGCAACCAGCTTCCTTTGTAAACGCTACAGGTCAGACCTCTTAAGAGGTCAGCATCTCTGGAAACAAGAGATAGTTCCTAGGGTTCAGTGGCTTTTCTGATGATAATTGTACTCCGTTTGAAAAACCGTTGTCAAATTACTGATGTTACAGCCTAAAAAACCCGCAGAATGTAAGGCACCGCCAGAGCACGAAGGCGGGCATGGAAACGGAAAGTTTCCACAAAGAGCCTCCTACTGAAAGGCAGAGTGCAGGAGGGGACACAGGAGTGCAGACGCGGTCGCCAAAGTGCCAAATAAGGGGGGACGAAAGCGTTTTGGTTCTTTTGTTGCCGTTTATGGTTCAGTCGCGAAGGTGCGGAGGCTGGGCCGCGGGTAGGGCCGCGGCCGGGCGCTCCTGCGACGCTGTTGGCGCCATCTCACGCCGAGGAGCCTGGATGGCTGGGGCTGCCAGGTCATCCCTGTGGCAGGTGGACCCACTGCCGTCGATGGTTCTTCTCGAGGTGGAGGCACCTGCATGGGCTGCACGGTCATCCCTGTGGCAGGTGGACCCACTGCCGTTGATGGTTCTTCTCGAGGTGGAGGCACCTGCATGGGCTGCACGCCGTCCGTTGGTGGGCTGTCGCGCCTGGGCCTCACACCGTGCCTCAGCAGGTAGACACGCCAGGGCCCCATGCTGTTCCCCTGTGTGCCCACAGCTGCGCGCTGGACGACGTCGGTTGCGTGAGCGCGGGCGATGGCTCTCATGGCATGAGGGGTGATGTTCTTCCTCCTCGTCCTCCTCCGCTGACTGCCCTTCTTCAGGCTCCTGAGAGGTGCCTTCCTCTTTGGCGGTTGCGGGAACCGTCTCTGTGCTGTCCCGCGCAAAGGTGGGCAGGCAGCCGCCTCGCTGCTCTGGCTGCTCCCTGGCAGGCAGACACGGCTGGGCTCCACGCCGTTCCCGGGTGGGCCTACAGCCATGCGCTGCATGCCGTCGATCAGAGGAGCGAGGTCGATGGCGCTCACGACACGAGGGGTGATTTTGTTGTTCCTCCTCCTCCTCCTCCTCCTCCTCCTCCGCTGCCTCGGCTTCCGCCTCCTGGGAGGTGCCTTCTTCCTCTCTGGTGGCGGGGAGCAGCTCTGTGGCGTCCCACGCCGAGGTGGGCAGCCGTCCGCCTCGCCGCTCGGCCTCCTCTTCCTTCCAAGCATGCTTGGCATCCGAGGGCCTGGAAGCTCGGCGAACTGTGGGCCAGCTGCAGGGGCCCCTGTTTTTATAGGTCCCGAGCAACAGGCAGTGAGGTGGCTGGTGACAGCAGGGGGCCACTGTGATGGCGATTGTGACTGTGGCCGCTGCGTGTGGCCAAATATGGCGGGCTTGGGCGTGGGGGGCCTGTGGCCTGAAAGATGCCCAAATGTGGGAGAAGGAGGAGGGTCGCGGGGTCTGAGGGCCCCTTTGCTGGGGCTCGCTCCCGCCTGCCCTGTTGCTTGCCCGAGTGAAAGGCTGCCCCTTGGGCACAGGGACCGCCCTCCGCCTCCCCTCATGAGCCCTGGGCTCCAGCCCCCTCCTCATCCCGTGCCTGGGGTCCCCTTGACGAGCCGGTGGCGACCATGTTTCAGGAGGGTCGGGGGTCCTCGGTGACCCCCCACCGACCCGGCGCCCTGCAAGTGGCACAGCCCCCCGCGCTCGAGAGTGGCTGAGAGGGGGCAAAGCATCCAGACGTGCCGCCGGCGGGAAAGGGAGGCCCAGCCGGCTGGCGCAAGGTCTGCCAGCGCTCCATAAAGGAGTTGATTGCCAAGCATGGTGTGAGCCCTTCTTTGCCGTCGCCCGGCCCTGCCCCTGGAGCGTGGAGAGGTGCCATCTCTTCTGCACGGAGCCCCGAGGGAGAGGGGAGGGGAGGGCCTGTACATTCGGCTCCTGCGTCCAGATCATCCAACCCCTCGCTGACATCCAGCGCCGCCCCCTCCCCCCGCCTCTCCTGCCCTGCCTATCCCTCCTGCGGAGCCTATAACCGTCCATCACATCAAACAAGTCACAGGACTCATCCCACCAGGTTTCGCTTATGCCTATGATGCCGTCGTAGCGCTGGGACTGGGCCAAAGCTCGTAGCTCCTCCTCTTTATTCCTCATGCTGCCTGCTCATTAGTCTAGGGACATGAAGATCTACATCTCTTTTGAGCAAAAATGTTACATTTAGGTTGGCCTAACTGAGCCCTGGTCACTAAGCCTGACCTAGGCTTAGTCAGTATCACTCGTCAAGACAGAGTCCCGGCGTATATCAAAATGATGAAAACCTCCCGTTAAGTTCATTGGCATGTGTCTGTAACGCCTCCCTTTGGGAACGGCAGGAAATTCTGAAAACCACAGACGAAAGGTGCAAAAGCATAGTATCAGCCATGTGCTGAAAATGCAAAGCGACCGTTTCAGGTCATTTGAAGGATGATTCAGATTTTTGTCTAAAATTTGGTACTTCGAGGTCCAGGCAGGAAACTACTGCATTTTTACATGGCATTTCCTATGCAACCAGCTTCCTTTGTAAACGCTACAGGTCAGACCTCTTAAGAGGTCAGTATCTCTGGAAACAAGAGATAGTTCCTAGGGTTCAGTGGCTTTTCTGATGATAATTGTACTCCGTTTGAAAAACCGTTGTCAAATTACTGATGTTACAGCCTAAAAAACCCGCAGAATGTAAGGCACCGCCAGAGCACGAAGGCGGGCATGGAAACGGAAAGTTTCCACAAAGAGCCTCCTACTGAAAGGCAGAGTGCAGGAGGGGACACAGGAGTGCAGACGCGGTCGCCAAAGTGCCAAATAAGGGGGGACGAAAGCGTTTTGGTTCTTTTGTTGCCGTTTATGGTTCAGTCGCGAAGGTGCGGAGGCTGGGCCGCGGGTAGGGCCGCGGCCGGGCGCTCCTGCGACGCTGTTGGCGCCATCTCACGCCGAGGAGCCTGGATGGCTGGGGCTGCCAGGTCATCCCTGTGGCAGGTGGACCCACTGCCGTCGATGGTTCTTCTCGAGGTGGAGGCACCTGCATGGGCTGCACGGTCATCCCTGTGGCAGGTGGACCCACTGCCATCGATGGTTCTTCTCGAGGTGGAGGCACCTGCATGGGCTGCACGCCGTCCGTTGGTGGGCTGTCGCGCCTGGGCCTCACACCGTGCCTCAGCAGGTAGACACGCCAGGGCCCCATGCTGTTCCCCTGTGTGCCCACAGCTGCGCGCTGGACGACGTCGGTTGCGTGAGCGCGGGCGATGGCTCTCATGGCACGAGGGGTGATGTTCTTCCTCCTCGTCCTCCTCCGCTGACTGCCCTTCTTCAGGCTCCTGAGAGGTGCCTTCCTCTTTGGCGGTTGCGGGAACCGTCTCTGTGCTGTCCCGCGCAAAGGTGGGCAGGCAGCCGCCTCGCTGCTCTGGCTGCTCCCTGGCAGGCAGACACGGCTGGGCTCCACGCCGTTCCCGGGTGGGCCTACAGCCATGCGCTGCATGCCGTCGATCAGAGGAGCGAGGTCGATGGCGCTCACGGCACGAGGGGTGATTTTGTTGTTCCTCCTCCTCCTCCTCCTCCTCCTCCTCCGCTGCCTCGGCTTCCGCCTCCTGGGAGGTGCCTTCTTCCTCTCTGGTGGCGGGGAGCAGCTCTGTGGCGTCCCACGCCGAGGTGGGCAGCCGTCCGCCTCGCCGCTCAGCCTCCTCTTCCTTCCAAGCATGCTTGGCATCCGAGGGCCTGGAAGCTCGGCGAACTGTGGGCCAGCTGCAGGGGCCCCTGTTTTTATAGGTCCCGAGCAACAGGCAGTGAGGTGGCTGGTGACAGCAGGGGGCCACTGTGATGGCGATTGTGACCGTGGCCGCTGCGTGTGGCCAAATATGGCGGGCTTGGGCGTGGGGGGCCTGTGGCCTGAAAGATGCCCAAATGTGGGAGAAGGAGGAGGGTCGCGGGGTCTGAGGGCCCCTTTGCTGGGGCTCGCTCCCGCCTGCCCTGTTGCTTGCCCGAGTGAAAGGCTGCCCCTTGGGCACAGGGACCGCCCTCTGCCTCCCCTCATGAGCCTTGGGCTCCAGCCCCCTCCTCATCCCGTGCCTGGGGTCCCCTTGACGAGCCGGTGGCGACCATGTTTCAGGAGGGTCGGGGGTCCTCGGTGACCCCCCACCGACCCGGCGCCCTGCAAGTGGCACAGCCCCCCGCGCTCGAGAGTGGCTGAGAGGGGGCAAAGCATCCAGACGTGCCGCCGGCGGGAAAGGGAGGCCCAGCCGGCTGGCGCAAGGTCTGCCAGCGCTCCATAAAGGAGTTGATTGCCAAGCATGGTGTGAGCCCTTCTTTGCCGTCGCCCGGCCCTGCCCCTGGAGCGTGGAGAGGTGCCATCTCTTCTGCACGGAGCCCCGAGGGAGAGGGGAGGGGAGGGCCTGTACATTCGGCTCCTGCGTCCAGATCATCCAACCCCTCGCTGACATCCAGCGCCGCCCCCTCCCCCCGCCTCTCCTGCCCTGCCTATCCCTCCTGCGGAGCCTATAACCGTCCATCACATCAAACAAGTCACAGGACTCATCCCACCAGGTTTCGCTTATGCCTATGATGCCGTCGTAGCGCTGGGACTGGGCCAAAGCTCGTAGCTCCTCCTCTTTATTCCTCATGCTGCCTGCTCATTAGTCTAGGGACATGAAGATCTACATCTCTTTTGAGCAAAAATGTTACATTTAGGTTGGCCTAACTGAGCCCTGGTCACTAAGCCTGACCTAGGCTTAGTCAGTATCACTCGTCAAGACAGAGTCCCGGCGTATATCAAAATGATGAAAACCTCCCGTTAAGTTCATTGGCATGTGTCTGTAACGCCTCCCTTTGGGAACGGCAGGAAATTCTGAAAACCACAGACGAAAGGTGCAAAAGCATAGTATCAGCCATGTGCTGAAAATGCAAAGCGACCGTTTCAGGTCATTTGAAGGATGATTCAGATTTTTGTCTAAAATTTGGTACTTCGAGGTCCAGGCAGGAAACTACTGCATTTTTACATGGCATTTCCTATGCAACCAGCTTCCTTTGTAAACGCTACAGGTCAGACCTCTTAAGAGGTCAGTATCTCTGGAAACAAGAGATAGTTCCTAGGGTTCAGTGGCTTTTCTGATGATAATTGTACTCCGTTTGAAAAACCGTTGTCAAATTACTGATGTTACAGCCTAAAAAACCCGCAGAATGTAAGGCACCGCCAGAGCACGAAGGCGGGCATGGAAACGGAAAGTTTCCACAAAGAGCCTCCTACTGAAAGGCAGAGTGCAGGAGGGGACACAGGAGTGCAGACGCGGTCGCCAAAGTGCCAAATAAGGGGGGACGAAAGCGTTTTGGTTCTTTTGTTGCCGTTTATGGTTCAGTCGCGAAGGTGCGGAGGCTGGGCCGCGGGTAGGGCCGCGGCCGGGCGCTCCTGCGACGCTGTTGGCGCCATCTCACGCCGAGGAGCCTGGATGGCTGGGGCTGCCAGGTCATCCCTGTGGCAGGTGGACCCACTGCCGTCGATGGTTCTTCTCGAGGTGGAGGCACCTGCATGGGCTGCACGGTCATCCCTGTGGCAGGTGGACCCACTGCCATCGATGGTTCTTCTCGAGGTGGAGGCACCTGCATGGGCTGCACGCCGTCCGTTGGTGGGCTGTCGCGCCTGGGCCTCACACCGTGCCTCAGCAGGTAGACACGCCAGGGCCCCATGCTGTTCCCCTGTGTGCCCACAGCTGCGCGCTGGACGACGTCGGTTGCGTGAGCGCGGGCGATGGCTCTCATGGCACGAGGGGTGATGTTCTTCCTCCTCGTCCTCCTCCGCTGACTGCCCTTCTTCAGGCTCCTGAGAGGTGCCTTCCTCTTTGGCGGTTGCGGGAACCGTCTCTGTGCTGTCCCGCGCAAAGGTGGGCAGGCAGCCGCCTCGCTGCTCTGGCTGCTCCCTGGCAGGCAGACACGGCTGGGCTCCACGCCGTTCCCGGGTGGGCCTACAGCCATGCGCTGCATGCCGTCGATCAGAGGAGCGAGGTCGATGGCGCTCACGGCACGAGGGGTGATTTTGTTGTTCCTCCTCCTCCTCCTCCTCCTCCTCCTCCGCTGCCTCGGCTTCCGCCTCCTGGGAGGTGCCTTCTTCCTCTCTGGTGGCGGGGAGCAGCTCTGTGGCGTCCCACGCCGAGGTGGGCAGCCGTCCGCCTCGCCGCTCAGCCTCCTCTTCCTTCCAAGCATGCTTGGCATCCGAGGGCCTGGAAGCTCGGCGAACTGTGGGCCAGCTGCAGGGGCCCCTGTTTTTATAGGTCCCGAGCAACAGGCAGTGAGGTGGCTGGTGACAGCAGGGGGCCACTGTGATGGCGATTGTGACCGTGGCCGCTGCGTGTGGCCAAATATGGCGGGCTTGGGCGTGGGGGGCCTGTGGCCTGAAAGATGCCCAAATGTGGGAGAAGGAGGAGGGTCGCGGGGTCTGAGGGCCCCTTTGCTGGGGCTCGCTCCCGCCTGCCCTGTTGCTTGCCCGAGTGAAAGGCTGCCCCTTGGGCACAGGGACCGCCCTCTGCCTCCCCTCATGAGCCTTGGGCTCCAGCCCCCTCCTCATCCCGTGCCTGGGGTCCCCTTGACGAGCCGGTGGCGACCATGTTTCAGGAGGGTCGGGGGTCCTCGGTGACCCCCCACCGACCCGGCGCCCTGCAAGTGGCACAGCCCCCCGCGCTCGAGAGTGGCTGAGAGGGGGCAAAGCATCCAGACGTGCCGCCGGCGGGAAAGGGAGGCCCAGCCGGCCGGCGCAAGGTCTGCCAGCGCTCCATAAAGGAGTTGTTGATTGCCAAGCATGGTGTGAGCCCTTCTTTGCCGTCGCCCGGCCCTGCCCCTGGAGCGTGGAGAGGTGCCATCTCTTCTGCACGGAGCCCCGAGGGAGAGGGGAGGGGAGGGCCTGTACATTCGGCTCCTGCGTCCAGATCATCCAACCCCTCGCTGACATCCAGCGCCGCCCCCCCCCGCCTCTCCTGCCCTGCCTATCCCTCCTGCGGAGCCTATAACCGTCCATCACATCAAACAAGTCACAGGACTCATCCCACCAGGTTTCGCTTATGCCAATGATGCCGTCGTAGCGCTGGGACTGGGCCAAAGCTCGTAGCTCCTCCTCTTTATTCCTCATGCTGCCTGCTCATTAGTCTAGGGACATGAAGATCTACATCTCTTTTGAGCAAAAATGTTACATTTAGGTTGGCCTAACTGAGCCCTGGTCACTAAGCCTGACCTAGGCTTAGTCAGTATCACTCGTCAAGACAGAGTCCCGGCGTATATCAAAATGATGAAAACCTCCCGTTAAGTTCATTGGCATGTGTCTGTAACGCCTCCCTTTGGGAACGGCAGGAAATTCTGAAAACCACAGACGAAAGGTGCAAAAGCATAGTATCAGCCGTGTGCTGAAAATGCAAAGCGACCGTTTCAGGTCATTTGAAGGATGATTCAGATTTTTGTCTAAAATTTGGTACTTCGAGGTCCAGGCAGGAAACTACTGCATTTTTACATGGCATTTCCTATGCAACCAGCTTCCTTTGTAAACGCTACAGGTCAGACCTCTTAAGAGGTCAGCATCTCTAGAAACAAGAGATAGTTCCTAGGGTTCAGTGGCTTTTCTGATGATAATTGTACTCCGTTTGAAAAACCGTTGTCAAATTACTGATGTTACAGCCTAAAAAACCCGCAGAATGTAAGGCACCGCCAGAGCACGAAGGCGGGCATGGAAACGGAAAGTTTCCACAAAGAGCCTCCTACTGAAAGGCAGAGTGCAGGAGGGGACACAGGAGTGCAGACGCGGTCGCCAAAGTGCCAAATAAGGGGGGACGAAAGCGTTTTGGTTCTTTTGTTGCCGTTTATGGTTCAGTCGCGAAGGTGCGGAGGCTGGGCCGCGGGTAGGGCCGCGGCCGGGCGCTCCTGCGACGCTGTTGGCGCCATCTCACGCCGAGGAGCCTGGATGGCTGGGGCTGCCAGGTCATCCCTGTGGCAGGTGGACCCACTGCCGTCGATGGTTCTTCTCGAGGTGGAGGCACCTGCATGGGCTGCACGGTCATCCCTGTGGCAGGTGGACCCACTGCCATCGATGGTTCTTCTCGAGGTGGAGGCACCTGCATGGGCTGCACGCCGTCCGTTGGTGGGCTGTCGCGCCTGGGCCTCACACCGTGCCTCAGCAGGTAGACACGCCAGGGCCCCATGCTGTTCCCCTGTGTGCCCACAGCTGCGCGCTGGACGACGTCGGTTGCGTGAGCGCGGGCGATGGCTCTCATGGCACGAGGGGTGATGTTCTTCCTCCTCGTCCTCCTCCGCTGACTGCCCTTCTTCAGGCTCCTGAGAGGTGCCTTCCTCTTTGGCGGTTGCGGGAACCGTCTCTGTGCTGTCCTGCGCAAAGGTGGGCAGGCAGCCGCCTCGCTGCTCTGGCTGCTCCCTGGCAGGCAGACACGGCTGGGCTCCACGCCGTTCCCGGGTGGGCCTACAGCCATGCGCTGCATGCCGTCGATCAGAGGAGCGAGGTCGATGGCGCTCACGGCACGAGGGGTGATTTTGTTGTTCCTCCTCCTCCTCCTCCTCCTCCTCCTCCGCTGCCTCGGCTTCCGCCTCCTGGGAGGTGCCTTCTTCCTCTCTGGTGGCGGGGAGCAGCTCTGTGGCGTCCCACGCCGAGGTGGGCAGCCGTCCGCCTCGCCGCTCGGCCTCCTCTTCCTTCCAAGCATGCTTGGCATCCGAGGGCCTGGAAGCTCGGCGAACTGTGGGCCAGCTGCAGGGGCCCCTGTTTTTATAGGTCCCGAGCAACAGGCAGTGAGGTGGCTGGTGACAGCAGGGGGCCACTGTGATGGCGATTGTGACCGTGGCCGCTGCGTGTGGCCAAATATGGCGGGCTTGGGCGTGGGGGGCCTGTGGCCTGAAAGATGCCCAAATGTGGGAGAAGGAGGAGGGTCGCGGGGTCTGAGGGCCCCTTTGCTGGGGCTCGCTCCCGCCTGCCCTGTTGCTTGCCCGAGTGAAAGGCTGCCCCTTGGGCACAGGGACCGCCCTCTGCCTCCCCTCATGAGCCTTGGGCTCCAGCCCCCTCCTCATCCCGTGCCTGGGGTCCCCTTGACGAGCCGGTGGCGACCATGTTTCAGGAGGGTCGGGGGTCCTCGGTGACCCCCCACCGACCCGGCGCCCTGCAAGTGGCACAGCCCCCCGCGCTCGAGAGTGGCTGAGAGGGGGCAAAGCATCCAGACGTGCCGCCGGCGGGAAAGGGAGGCCCAGCCGGCCGGCGCAAGGTCTGCCAGCGCTCCATAAAGGAGTTGTTGATTGCCAAGCATGGTGTGAGCCCTTCTTTGCCGTCGCCCGGCCCTGCCCCTGGAGCGTGGAGAGGTGCCATCTCTTCTGCACGGAGCCCCGAGGGAGAGGGGAGGGGAGGGCCTGTACATTCGGCTCCTGCGTCCAGATCATCCAACCCCTCGCTGACATCCAGCGCCGCCCCCCCCCGCCTCTCCTGCCCTGCCTATCCCTCCTGCGGAGCCTATAACCGTCCATCACATCAAACAAGTCACAGGACTCATCCCACCAGGTTTCGCTTATGCCAATGATGCCGTCGTAGCGCTGGGACTGGGCCAAAGCTCGTAGCTCCTCCTCTTTATTCCTCATGCTGCCTGCTCATTAGTCTAGGGACATGAAGATCTACATCTCTTTTGAGCAAAAATGTTACATTTAGGTTGGCCTAACTGAGCCCTGGTCACTAAGCCTGACCTAGGCTTAGTCAGTATCACTCGTCAAGACAGAGTCCCGGCGTATATCAAAATGATGAAAACCTCCCGTTAAGTTCATTGGCATGTGTCTGTAACGCCTCCCTTTGGGAACGGCAGGAAATTCTGAAAACCACAGACGAAAGGTGCAAAAGCATAGTATCAGCCGTGTGCTGAAAATGCAAAGCGACCGTTTCAGGTCATTTGAAGGATGATTCAGATTTTTGTCTAAAATTTGGTACTTCGAGGTCCAGGCAGGAAACTACTGCATTTTTACATGGCATTTCCTATGCAACCAGCTTCCTTTGTAAACGCTACAGGTCAGACCTCTTAAGAGGTCAGCATCTCTAGAAACAAGAGATAGTTCCTAGGGTTCAGTGGCTTTTCTGATGATAATTGTACTCCGTTTGAAAAACCGTTGTCAAATTACTGATGTTACAGCCTAAAAAACCCGCAGAATGTAAGGCACCGCCAGAGCACGAAGGCGGGCATGGAAACGGAAAGTTTCCACAAAGAGCCTCCTACTGAAAGGCAGAGTGCAGGAGGGGACACAGGAGTGCAGACGCGGTCGCCAAAGTGCCAAATAAGGGGGGACGAAAGCGTTTTGGTTCTTTTGTTGCCGTTTATGGTTCAGTCGCGAAGGTGCGGAGGCTGGGCCGCGGGTAGGGCCGCGGCCGGGCGCTCCTGTGACGCTGTTGGCGCCATCTCACGCCGAGGAGCCTGGATGGCTGGGGCTGCCAGGTCATCCCTGTGGCAGGTGGACCCACTGCCGTCGATGGTTCTTCTCGAGGTGGAGGCACCTGCATGGGCTGCACGGTCATCCCTGTGGCAGGTGGACCCACTGCCATCGATGGTTCTTCTCGAGGTGGAGGCACCTGCATGGGCTGCACGCCGTCCGTTGGTGGGCTGTCGCGCCTGGGCCTCACACCGTGCCTCAGCAGGTAGACACGCCAGGGCCCCATGCTGTTCCCCTGTGTGCCCACAGCTGCGCGCTGGACGACGTCGGTTGCGTGAGCGCGGGCGATGGCTCTCATGGCACGAGGGGTGATGTTCTTCCTCCTCGTCCTCCTCCGCTGACTGCCCTTCTTCAGGCTCCTGAGAGGTGCCTTCCTCTTTGGCGGTTGCGGGAACCGTCTCTGTGCTGTCCCGCGCAAAGGTGGGCAGGCAGCCGCCTCGCTGCTCTGGCTGCTCCCTGGCAGGCAGACACGGCTGGGCTCCACACCGTTCCCGGGTGGGCCTACAGCCATGCGCTGCATGCCGTCGATCAGAGGAGCGAGGTCGATGGCGCTCACGGCACGAGGGGTGATTTTGTTGTTCCTCCTCCTCCTCCTCCTCCTCCTCCTCCGCTGCCTCGGCTTCCGCCTCCTGGGAGGTGCCTTCTTCCTCTCTGGTGGCGGGGAGCAGCTCTGTGGCGTCCCACGCCGAGGTGGGCAGCCGTCCGCCTCGCCGCTCGGCCTCCTCTTCCTTCCAAGCATGCTTGGCATCCGAGGGCCTGGAAGCTCGGCGAACTGTGGGCCAGCTGCAGGGGCCCCTGTTTTTATAGGTCCCGAGCAACAGGCAGTGAGGTGGCTGGTGACAGCAGGGGGCCACTGTGATGGCGATTGTGACCGTGGCCGCTGCGTGTGGCCAAATATGGCGGGCTTGGGCGTGGGGGGCCTGTGGCCTGAAAGATGCCCAAATGTGGGAGAAGGAGGAGGGTCGCGGGGTCTGAGGGCCCCTTTGCTGGGGCTCGCTCCCGCCTGCCCTGTTGCTTGCCCGAGTGAAAGGCTGCCCCTTGGGCACAGGGACCGCCCTCTGCCTCCCCTCATGAGCCCTGGGCTCCAGCCCCCTCCTCATCCCGTGCCTGGGGTCCCCTTGACGAGCCGGTGGCGACCATGTTTCAGGAGGGTCGGGGGTCCTCGGTGACCCCCCACCGACCCGGCGCCCTGCAAGTGGCACAGCCCCCCGCGCTCGAGAGTGGCTGAGAGGGGGCAAAGCATCCAGACGTGCCGCCGGCGGGAAAGGGAGGCCCAGCCGGCCGGCGCAAGGTCTGCCAGCGCTCCATAAAGGAGTTGTTGATTGCCAAGCGTGGTGTGAGCCCTTCTTTGCCGTCGCCCGGCCCTGCCCCTGGAGCGTGGAGAGGTGCCATCTCTTCTGCACGGAGCCCCGAGGGAGAGGGGAGGGGAGGGCCTGTACATTCGGCTCCTGCGTCCAGATCATCCAACCCCTCGCTGACATCCAGCGCCGCCCCCCCCCGCCTCTCCTGCCCTGCCTATCCCTCCTGCGGAGCCTATAACCGTCCATCACATCAAACAAGTCACAGGACTCATCCCACCAGGTTTCGCTTATGCCAATGATGCCGTTGTAGCGCTGGGACTGGGCCAAAGCTCGTAGCTCCTCCTCTTTATTCCTCATGCTGCCTGCTCATTAGTCTAGGGACATGAAGATCTACATCTCTTTTGAGCAAAAATGTTACATTTAGGTTGGCCTAACTGAGCCCTGGTCACTAAGCCTGACCTAGGCTTAGTCAGTATCACTCGTCAAGACAGAGTCCCGGCGTATATCAAAATGATGAAAACCTCCCGTTAAGTTCATTGGCATGTGTCTGTAACGCCTCCCTTTGGGAACGGCAGGAAATTCTGAAAACCACAGACGAAAGGTGCAAAAGCATAGTATCAGCCATGTGCTGAAAATGCAAAGCGACCGTTTCAGGTCATTTGAAGGATGATTCAGATTTTTGTCTAAAATTTGGTACTTCGAGGTCCAGGCAGGAAACTACTGCATTTTTACATGGCATTTCCTATGCAACCAGCTTCCTTTGTAAACGCTACAGGTCAGACCTCTTAAGAGGTCAGTATCTCTGGAAACAAGAGATAGTTCCTAGGGTTCAGTGGCTTTTCTGATGATAATTGTACTCCGTTTGAAAAACCGTTGTCAAATTACTGATGTTACAGCCTAAAAAACCCGCAGAATGTAAGGCACCGCCAGAGCACGAAGGCGGGCATGGAAACGGAAAGTTTCCACAAAGAGCCTCCTACTGAAAGGCAGAGTGCAGGAGGGGACACAGGAGTGCAGACGCGGTCGCCAAAGTGCCAAATAAGGGGGGACGAAAGCGTTTTGGTTCTTTTGTTGCCGTTTATGGTTCAGTCGCGAAGGTGCGGAGGCTGGGCCGCGGGTAGGGCCGCGGCCGGGCGCTCCTGCGACGCTGTTGGCGCCATCTCACGCCGAGGAGCCTGGATGGCTGGGGCTGCCAGGTCATCCCTGTGGCAGGTGGACCCACTGCCGTCGATGGTTCTTCTCGAGGTGGAGGCACCTGCATGGGCTGCACGGTCATCCCTGTGGCAGGTGGACCCACTGCCATCGATGGTTCTTCTCGAGGTGGAGGCACCTGCATGGGCTGCACGCCGTCCGTTGGTGGGCTGTCGCGCCTGGGCCTCACACCGTGCCTCAGCAGGTAGACACGCCAGGGCCCCATGCTGTTCCCCTGTGTGCCCACAGCTGCGCGCTGGACGACGTCGGTTGCGTGAGCGCGGGCGATGGCTCTCATGGCACGAGGGGTGATGTTCTTCCTCCTCGTCCTCCTCCGCTGACTGCCCTTCTTCAGGCTCCTGAGAGGTGCCTTCCTCTTTGGCGGTTGCGGGAACCGTCTCTGTGCTGTCCTGCGCAAAGGTGGGCAGGCAGCCGCCTCGCTGCTCTGGCTGCTCCCTGGCAGGCAGACACGGCTGGGCTCCACGCCGTTCCCGGGTGGGCCTACAGCCATGCGCTGCATGCCGTCGATCAGAGGAGCGAGGTCGATGGCGCTCACGGCACGAGGGGTGATTTTGTTGTTCCTCCTCCTCCTCCTCCTCCTCCTCCTCCGCTGCCTCGGCTTCCGCCTCCTGGGAGGTGCCTTCTTCCTCTCTGGTGGCGGGGAGCAGCTCTGTGGCGTCCCACGCCGAGGTGGGCAGCCGTCCGCCTCGCCGCTCGGCCTCCTCTTCCTTCCAAGCATGCTTGGCATCCGAGGGCCTGGAAGCTCGGCGAACTGTGGGCCAGCTGCAGGGGCCCCTGTTTTTATAGGTCCCGAGCAACAGGCAGTGAGGTGGCTGGTGACAGCAGGGGGCCACTGTGATGGCGATTGTGACCGTGGCCGCTGCGTGTGGCCAAATATGGCGGGCTTGGGCGTGGGGGGCCTGTGGCCTGAAAGATGCCCAAATGTGGGAGAAGGAGGAGGGTCGCGGGGTCTGAGGGCCCCTTTGCTGGGGCTCGCTCCCGCCTGCCCTGTTGCTTGCCCGAGTGAAAGGCTGCCCCTTGGGCACAGGGACCGCCCTCCGCCTCCCCTCATGAGCCTTGGGCTCCAGCCCCCTCCTCATCCCGTGCCTGGGGTCCCCTTGACGAGCCGGTGGCGACCATGTTTCAGGAGGGTCGGGGGTCCTCGGTGACCCCCCACCGACCCGGCGCCCTGCAAGTGGCACAGCCCCCCGCGCTCGAGAGTGGCTGAGAGGGGGCAAAGCATCCAGACGTGCCGCCGGCGGGAAAGGGAGGCCCAGCCGGCCGGCGCAAGGTCTGCCAGCGCTCCATAAAGGAGTTGTTGATTGCCAAGCATGGTGTGAGCCCTTCTTTGCCGTCGCCCGGCCCTGCCCCTGGAGCGTGGAGAGGTGCCATCTCTTCTGCACGGAGCCCCGAGGGAGAGGGGAGGGGAGGGCCTGTACATTCGGCTCCTGCGTCCAGATCATCCAACCCCTCGCTGACATCCAGCGCCGCCCCCCCCCGCCTCTCCTGCCCTGCCTATCCCTCCTGCGGAGCCTATAACCGTCCATCACATCAAACAAGTCACAGGACTCATCCCACCAGGTTTCGCTTATGCCAATGATGCCGTCGTAGCGCTGGGACTGGGCCAAAGCTCGTAGCTCCTCCTCTTTATTCCTCATGCTGCCTGCTCATTAGTCTAGGGACATGAAGATCTACATCTCTTTTGAGCAAAAATGTTACATTTAGGTTGGCCTAACTGAGCCCTGGTCACTAAGCCTGACCTAGGCTTAGTCAGTATCACTCGTCAAGACAGAGTCCCGGCGTATATCAAAATGATGAAAACCTCCCGTTAAGTTCATTGGCATGTGTCTGTAACGCCTCCCTTTGGGAACGGCAGGAAATTCTGAAAACCACAGACGAAAGGTGCAAAAGCATAGTATCAGCCGTGTGCTGAAAATGCAAAGCGACCGTTTCAGGTCATTTGAAGGATGATTCAGATTTTTGTCTAAAATTTGGTACTTCGAGGTCCAGGCAGGAAACTACTGCATTTTTACATGGCATTTCCTATGCAACCAGCTTCCTTTGTAAACGCTACAGGTCAGACCTCTTAAGAGGTCAGCATCTCTAGAAACAAGAGATAGTTCCTAGGGTTCAGTGGCTTTTCTGATGATAATTGTACTCCGTTTGAAAAACCGTTGTCAAATTACTGATGTTACAGCCTAAAAAACCCGCAGAATGTAAGGCACCGCCAGAGCACGAAGGCGGGCATGGAAACGGAAAGTTTCCACAAAGAGCCTCCTACTGAAAGGCAGAGTGCAGGAGGGGACACAGGAGTGCAGACGCGGTCGCCAAAGTGCCAAATAAGGGGGGACGAAAGCGTTTTGGTTCTTTTGTTGCCGTTTATGGTTCAGTCGCGAAGGTGCGGAGGCTGGGCCGCGGGTAGGGCCGCGGCCGGGCGCTCCTGTGACGCTGTTGGCGCCATCTCACGCCGAGGAGCCTGGATGGCTGGGGCTGCCAGGTCATCCCTGTGGCAGGTGGACCCACTGCCGTCGATGGTTCTTCTCGAGGTGGAGGCACCTGCATGGGCTGCACGGTCATCCCTGTGGCAGGTGGACCCACTGCCATCGATGGTTCTTCTCGAGGTGGAGGCACCTGCATGGGCTGCACGCCGTCCGTTGGTGGGCTGTCGCGCCTGGGCCTCACACCGTGCCTCAGCAGGTAGACACGCCAGGGCCCCATGCTGTTCCCCTGTGTGCCCACAGCTGCGCGCTGGACGACGTCGGTTGCGTGAGCGCGGGCGATGGCTCTCATGGCACGAGGGGTGATGTTCTTCCTCCTCGTCCTCCTCCGCTGACTGCCCTTCTTCAGGCTCCTGAGAGGTGCCTTCCTCTTTGGCGGTTGCGGGAACCGTCTCTGTGCTGTCCCGCGCAAAGGTGGGCAGGCAGCCGCCTCGCTGCTCTGGCTGCTCCCTGGCAGGCAGACACGGCTGGGCTCCACACCGTTCCCGGGTGGGCCTACAGCCATGCGCTGCATGCCGTCGATCAGAGGAGCGAGGTCGATGGCGCTCACGGCACGAGGGGTGATTTTGTTGTTCCTCCTCCTCCTCCTCCTCCTCCTCCTCCGCTGCCTCGGCTTCCGCCTCCTGGGAGGTGCCTTCTTCCTCTCTGGTGGCGGGGAGCAGCTCTGTGGCGTCCCACGCCGAGGTGGGCAGCCGTCCGCCTCGCCGCTCGGCCTCCTCTTCCTTCCAAGCATGCTTGGCATCCGAGGGCCTGGAAGCTCGGCGAACTGTGGGCCAGCTGCAGGGGCCCCTGTTTTTATAGGTCCCGAGCAACAGGCAGTGAGGTGGCTGGTGACAGCAGGGGGCCACTGTGATGGCGATTGTGACCGTGGCCGCTGCGTGTGGCCAAATATGGCGGGCTTGGGCGTGGGGGGCCTGTGGCCTGAAAGATGCCCAAATGTGGGAGAAGGAGGAGGGTCGCGGGGGCTGAGGGCCCCTTTGCTGGGGCTCGCTCCCGCCTGCCCTGTTGCTTGCCCGAGTGAAAGGCTGCCCCTTGGGCACAGGGACCGCCCTCTGCCTCCCCTCATGAGCCCTGGGCTCCAGCCCCCTCCTCATCCCGTGCCTGGGGTCCCCTTGACGAGCCGGTGGCGACCATGTTTCAGGAGGGTCGGGGGTCCTCGGTGACCCCCCACCGACCCGGCGCCCTGCAAGTGGCACAGCCCCCCGCGCTCGAGAGTGGCTGAGAGGGGGCAAAGCATCCAGACGTGCCGCCGGCGGGAAAGGGAGGCCCAGCCGGCCGGCGCAAGGTCTGCCAGCGCTCCATAAAGGAGTTGTTGATTGCCAAGCGTGGTGTGAGCCCTTCTTTGCCGTCGCCCGGCCCTGCCCCTGGAGCGTGGAGAGGTGCCATCTCTTCTGCACGGAGCCCCGAGGGAGAGGGGAGGGGAGGGCCTGTACATTCGGCTCCTGCGTCCAGATCATCCAACCCCTCGCTGACATCCAGCGCCGCCCCCCCCCCCCGCCTCTCCTGCCCTGCCTATCCCTCCTGCGGAGCCTATAACCGTCCATCACATCAAACAAGTCACAGGACTCATCCCACCAGGTTTCGCTTATGCCAATGATGCCGTCGTAGCGCTGGGACTGGGCCAAAGCTCGTAGCTCCTCCTCTTTATTCCTCATGCTGCCTGCTCATTAGTCTAGGGACATGAAGATCTACATCTCTTTTGAGCAAAAATGTTACATTTAGGTTGGCCTAACTGAGCCCTGGTCACTAAGCCTGACCTAGGCTTAGTCAGTATCACTCGTCAAGACAGAGTCCTGGCGTATATCAAAATGATGAAAACCTCCCGTTAAGTTCATTGGCATGTGTCTGTAACGCCTCCCTTTGGGAACGGCAGGAAATTCTGAAAACCACAGACGAAAGGTGCAAAAGCATAGTATCAGCCGTGTGCTGAAAATGCAAAGCGACCGTTTCAGGTCATTTGAAGGATGATTCAGATTTTTGTCTAAAATTTGGTACTTCGAGGTCCAGGCAGGAAACTACTGCATTTTTACATGGCATTTCCTATGCAACCAGCTTCCTTTGTAAACGCTACAGGTCAGACCTCTTAAGAGGTCAGCATCTCTGGAAACAAGAGATAGTTCCTAGGGTTCAGTGGCTTTTCTGATGATAATTGTACTCCGTTTGAAAAACCGTTGTCAAATTACTGATGTTACAGCCTAAAAAACCCGCAGAATGTAAGGCACCGCCAGAGCACGAAGGCGGGCATGGAAACGGAAAGTTTCCACAAAGAGCCTCCTACTGAAAGGCAGAGTGCAGGAGGGGACACAGGAGTGCAGACGCGGTCGCCAAAGTGCCAAATAAGGGGGGACGAAAGCGTTTTGGTTCTTTTGTTGCCGTTTATGGTTCAGTCGCGAAGGTGCGGAGGCTGGGCCGCGGGTAGGGCCGCGGCCGGGCGCTCCTGCGACGCTGTTGGCGCCATCTCACGCCGAGGAGCCTGGATGGCTGGGGCTGCCAGGTCATCCCTGTGGCAGGTGGACCCACTGCCGTCGATGGTTCTTCTCGAGGTGGAGGCACCTGCATGGGCTGCACGGTCATCCCTGTGGCAGGTGGACCCACTGCCATCGATGGTTCTTCTCGAGGTGGAGGCACCTGCATGGGCTGCACGCCGTCCGTTGGTGGGCTGTCGCGCCTGGGCCTCACACCGTGCCTCAGCAGGTAGACACGCCAGGGCCCCATGCTGTTCCCCTGTGTGCCCACAGCTGCGCGCTGGACGACGTCGGTTGCGTGAGCGCGGGCGATGGCTCTCATGGCACGAGGGGTGATGTTCTTCCTCCTCGTCCTCCTCCGCTGACTGCCCTTCTTCAGGCTCCTGAGAGGTGCCTTCCTCTTTGGCGGTTGCGGGAACCGTCTCTGTGCTGTCCCGCGCAAAGGTGGGCAGGCAGCCGCCTCGCTGCTCTGGCTGCTCCCTGGCAGGCAGACACGGCTGGGCTCCACGCCGTTCCCGGGTGGGCCTACAGCCATGCGCTGCATGCCGTCGATCAGAGGAGCGAGGTCGATGGCGCTCACGGCACGAGGGGTGATTTTGTTGTTCCTCCTCCTCCTCCTCCTCCTCCTCCTCCGCTGCCTCGGCTTCCGCCTCCTGGGAGGTGCCTTCTTCCTCTCTGGTGGCGGGGAGCAGCTCTGTGGCGTCCCACGCCGAGGTGGGCAGCCGTCCGCCTCGCCGCTCGGCCTCCTCTTCCTTCCAAGCATGCTTGGCATCCGAGGGCCTGGAAGCTCGGCGAACTGTGGGCCAGCTGCAGGGGCCCCTGTTTTTATAGGTCCCGAGCAACAGGCAGTGAGGTGGCTGGTGACAGCAGGGGGCCACTGTGATGGCGATTGTGACCGTGGCCGCTGCGTGTGGCCAAATATGGCGGGCTTGGGCGTGGGGGGCCTGTGGCCTGAAAGATGCCCAAATGTGGGAGAAGGAGGAGGGTCGCGGGGTCTGAGGGCCCCTTTGCTGGGGCTCGCTCCCGCCTGCCCTGTTGCTTGCCCGAGTGAAAGGCTGCCCCTTGGGCACAGGGACCGCCCTCTGCCTCCCCTCATGAGCCCTGGGCTCCAGCCCCCTCCTCATCCCGTGCCTGGGGTCCCCTTGACGAGCCGGTGGCGACCATGTTTCAGGAGGGTCGGGGGTCCTCGGTGACCCCCCACCGACCCGGCGCCCTGCAAGTGGCACAGCCCCCCGCGCTCGAGAGTGGCTGAGAGGGGGCAAAGCATCCAGACGTGCCGCCGGCGGGAAAGGGAGGCCCAGCCGGCCGGCGCAAGGTCTGCCAGCGCTCCATAAAGGAGTTGTTGATTGCCAAGCGTGGTGTGAGCCCTTCTTTGCCGTCGCCCGGCCCTGCCCCTGGAGCGTGGAGAGGTGCCATCTCTTCTGCACGGAGCCCCGAGGGAGAGGGGAGGGGAGGGCCTGTACATTCGGCTCCTGCGTCCAGATCATCCAACCCCTCGCTGACATCCAGCGCCGCCCCCCCCCGCCTCTCCTGCCCTGCCTATCCCTCCTGCGGAGCCTATAACCGTCCATCACATCAAACAAGTCACAGGACTCATCCCACCAGGTTTCGCTTATGCCAATGATGCCGTCGTAGCGCTGGGACTGGGCCAAAGCTCGTAGCTCCTCCTCTTTATTCCTCATGCTGCCTGCTCATTAGTCTAGGGACATGAAGATCTACATCTCTTTTGAGCAAAAATGTTACATTTAGGTTGGCCTAACTGAGCCCTGGTCACTAAGCCTGACCTAGGCTTAGTCAGTATCACTCGTCAAGACAGAGTCCTGGCGTATATCAAAATGATGAAAACCTCCCGTTAAGTTCATTGGCATGTGTCTGTAACGCCTCCCTTTGGGAACGGCAGGAAATTCTGAAAACCACAGACGAAAGGTGCAAAAGCATAGTATCAGCCGTGTGCTGAAAATGCAAAGCGACCGTTTCAGGTCATTTGAAGGATGATTCAGATTTTTGTCTAAAATTTGGTACTTCGAGGTCCAGGCAGGAAACTACTGCATTTTTACATGGCATTTCCTATGCAACCAGCTTCCTTTGTAAACGCTACAGGTCAGACCTCTTAAGAGGTCAGCATCTCTGGAAACAAGAGATAGTTCCTAGGGTTCAGTGGCTTTTCTGATGATAATTGTACTCCGTTTGAAAAACCGTTGTCAAATTACTGATGTTACAGCCTAAAAAACCCGCAGAATGTAAGGCACCGCCAGAGCACGAAGGCGGGCATGGAAACGGAAAGTTTCCACAAAGAGCCTCCTACTGAAAGGCAGAGTGCAGGAGGGGACACAGGAGTGCAGACGCGGTCGCCAAAGTGCCAAATAAGGGGGGACGAAAGCGTTTTGGTTCTTTTGTTGCCGTTTATGGTTCAGTCGCGAAGGTGCGGAGGCTGGGCCGCGGGTAGGGCCGCGGCCGGGCGCTCCTGCGACGCTGTTGGCGCCATCTCACGCCGAGGAGCCTGGATGGCTGGGGCTGCCAGGTCATCCCTGTGGCAGGTGGACCCACTGCCGTCGATGGTTCTTCTCGAGGTGGAGGCACCTGCATGGGCTGCACGGTCATCCCTGTGGCAGGTGGACCCACTGCCATCGATGGTTCTTCTCGAGGTGGAGGCACCTGCATGGGCTGCACGCCGTCCGTTGGTGGGCTGTCGCGCCTGGGCCTCACACCGTGCCTCAGCAGGTAGACACGCCAGGGCCCCATGCTGTTCCCCTGTGTGCCCACAGCTGCGCGCTGGACGACGTCGGTTGCGTGAGCGCGGGCGATGGCTCTCATGGCACGAGGGGTGATGTTCTTCCTCCTCGTCCTCCTCCGCTGACTGCCCTTCTTCAGGCTCCTGAGAGGTGCCTTCCTCTTTGGCGGTTGCGGGAACCGTCTCTGTGCTGTCCCGCGCAAAGGTGGGCAGGCAGCCGCCTCGCTGCTCTGGCTGCTCCCTGGCAGGCAGACACGGCTGGGCTCCACGCCGTTCCCGGGTGGGCCTACAGCCATGCGCTGCATGCCGTCGATCAGAGGAGCGAGGTCGATGGCGCTCACGGCACGAGGGGTGATTTTGTTGTTCCTCCTCCTCCTCCTCCTCCTCCTCCTCCGCTGCCTCGGCTTCCGCCTCCTGGGAGGTGCCTTCTTCCTCTCTGGTGGCGGGGAGCAGCTCTGTGGCGTCCCACGCCGAGGTGGGCAGCCGTCCGCCTCGCCGCTCGGCCTCCTCTTCCTTCCAAGCATGCTTGGCATCCGAGGGCCTGGAAGCTCGGCGAACTGTGGGCCAGCTGCAGGGGCCCCTGTTTTTATAGGTCCCGAGCAACAGGCAGTGAGGTGGCTGGTGACAGCAGGGGGCCACTGTGATGGCGATTGTGACCGTGGCCGCTGCGTGTGGCCAAATATGGCGGGCTTGGGCGTGGGGGGCCTGTGGCCTGAAAGATGCCCAAATGTGGGAGAAGGAGGAGGGTCGCGGGGGCTGAGGGCCCCTTTGCTGGGGCTCGCTCCCGCCTGCCCTGTTGCTTGCCCGAGTGAAAGGCTGCCCCTTGGGCACAGGGACCGCCCTCTGCCTCCCCTCATGAGCCCTGGGCTCCAGCCCCCTCCTCATCCCGTGCCTGGGGTCCCCTTGACGAGCCGGTGGCGACCATGTTTCAGGAGGGTCGGGGGTCCTCGGTGACCCCCCACCGACCCGGCGCCCTGCAAGTGGCACAGCCCCCCGCGCTCGAGAGTGGCTGAGAGGGGGCAAAGCATCCAGACGTGCCGCCGGCGGGAAAGGGAGGCCCAGCCGGCCGGCGCAAGGTCTGCCAGCGCTCCATAAAGGAGTTGTTGATTGCCAAGCGTGGTGTGAGCCCTTCTTTGCCGTCGCCCGGCCCTGCCCCTGGAGCGTGGAGAGGTGCCATCTCTTCTGCACGGAGCCCCGAGGGAGAGGGGAGGGGAGGGCCTGTACATTCGGCTCCTGCGTCCAGATCATCCAACCCCTCGCTGACATCCAGCGCCGCCCCCCCCCCCCGCCTCTCCTGCCCTGCCTATCCCTCCTGCGGAGCCTATAACCGTCCATCACATCAAACAAGTCACAGGACTCATCCCACCAGGTTTCGCTTATGCCAATGATGCCGTCGTAGCGCTGGGACTGGGCCAAAGCTCGTAGCTCCTCCTCTTTATTCCTCATGCTGCCTGCTCATTAGTCTAGGGACATGAAGATCTACATCTCTTTTGAGCAAAAATGTTACATTTAGGTTGGCCTAACTGAGCCCTGGTCACTAAGCCTGACCTAGGCTTAGTCAGTATCACTCGTCAAGACAGAGTCCTGGCGTATATCAAAATGATGAAAACCTCCCGTTAAGTTCATTGGCATGTGTCTGTAACGCCTCCCTTTGGGAACGGCAGGAAATTCTGAAAACCACAGACGAAAGGTGCAAAAGCATAGTATCAGCCGTGTGCTGAAAATGCAAAGCGACCGTTTCAGGTCATTTGAAGGATGATTCAGATTTTTGTCTAAAATTTGGTACTTCGAGGTCCAGGCAGGAAACTACTGCATTTTTACATGGCATTTCCTATGCAACCAGCTTCCTTTGTAAACGCTACAGGTCAGACCTCTTAAGAGGTCAGCATCTCTGGAAACAAGAGATAGTTCCTAGGGTTCAGTGGCTTTTCTGATGATAATTGTACTCCGTTTGAAAAACCGTTGTCAAATTACTGATGTTACAGCCTAAAAAACCCGCAGAATGTAAGGCACCGCCAGAGCACGAAGGCGGGCATGGAAACGGAAAGTTTCCACAAAGAGCCTCCTACTGAAAGGCAGAGTGCAGGAGGGGACACAGGAGTGCAGACGCGGTCGCCAAAGTGCCAAATAAGGGGGGACGAAAGCGTTTTGGTTCTTTTGTTGCCGTTTATGGTTCAGTCGCGAAGGTGCGGAGGCTGGGCCGCGGGTAGGGCCGCGGCCGGGCGCTCCTGCGACGCTGTTGGCGCCATCTCACGCCGAGGAGCCTGGATGGCTGGGGCTGCCAGGTCATCCCTGTGGCAGGTGGACCCACTGCCGTCGATGGTTCTTCTCGAGGTGGAGGCACCTGCATGGGCTGCACGGTCATCCCTGTGGCAGGTGGACCCACTGCCATCGATGGTTCTTCTCGAGGTGGAGGCACCTGCATGGGCTGCACGCCGTCCGTTGGTGGGCTGTCGCGCCTGGGCCTCACACCGTGCCTCAGCAGGTAGACACGCCAGGGCCCCATGCTGTTCCCCTGTGTGCCCACAGCTGCGCGCTGGACGACGTCGGTTGCGTGAGCGCGGGCGATGGCTCTCATGGCACGAGGGGTGATGTTCTTCCTCCTCGTCCTCCTCCGCTGACTGCCCTTCTTCAGGCTCCTGAGAGGTGCCTTCCTCTTTGGCGGTTGCGGGAACCGTCTCTGTGCTGTCCCGCGCAAAGGTGGGCAGGCAGCCGCCTCGCTGCTCTGGCTGCTCCCTGGCAGGCAGACACGGCTGGGCTCCACGCCGTTCCCGGGTGGGCCTACAGCCATGCGCTGCATGCCGTCGATCAGAGGAGCGAGGTCGATGGCGCTCACGGCACGAGGGGTGATTTTGTTGTTCCTCCTCCTCCTCCTCCTCCTCCTCCTCCGCTGCCTCGGCTTCCGCCTCCTGGGAGGTGCCTTCTTCCTCTCTGGTGGCGGGGAGCAGCTCTGTGGCGTCCCACGCCGAGGTGGGCAGCCGTCCGCCTCGCCGCTCGGCCTCCTCTTCCTTCCAAGCATGCTTGGCATCCGAGGGCCTGGAAGCTCGGCGAACTGTGGGCCAGCTGCAGGGGCCCCTGTTTTTATAGGTCCCGAGCAACAGGCAGTGAGGTGGCTGGTGACAGCAGGGGGCCACTGTGATGGCGATTGTGACCGTGGCCGCTGCGTGTGGCCAAATATGGCGGGCTTGGGCGTGGGGGGCCTGTGGCCTGAAAGATGCCCAAATGTGGGAGAAGGAGGAGGGTCGCGGGGTCTGAGGGCCCCTTTGCTGGGGCTCGCTCCCGCCTGCCCTGTTGCTTGCCCGAGTGAAAGGCTGCCCCTTGGGCACAGGGACCGCCCTCTGCCTCCCCTCATGAGCCCTGGGCTCCAGCCCCCTCCTCATCCCGTGCCTGGGGTCCCCTTGACGAGCCGGTGGCGACCATGTTTCAGGAGGGTCGGGGGTCCTCGGTGACCCCCCACCGACCCGGCGCCCTGCAAGTGGCACAGCCCCCCGCGCTCAAGAGTGGCTGAGAGGGGGCAAAGCATCCAGACGTGCCGCCGGCGGGAAAGGGAGGCCCAGCCGGCCGGCGCAAGGTCTGCCAGCGCTCCATAAAGGAGTTGTTGATTGCCAAGCGTGGTGTGAGCCCTTCTTTGCCGTCGCCCGGCCCTGCCCCTGGAGCGTGGAGAGGTGCCATCTCTTCTGCACGGAGCCCCGAGGGAGAGGGGAGGGGAGGGCCTGTACATTCGGCTCCTGCGTCCAGATCATCCAACCCCTCGCTGACATCCAGCGCCGCCCCCCCCCGCCTCTCCTGCCCTGCCTATCCCTCCTGCGGAGCCTATAACCGTCCATCACATCAAACAAGTCACAGGACTCATCCCACCAGGTTTCGCTTATGCCAATGATGCCGTCGTAGCGCTGGGACTGGGCCAAAGCTCGTAGCTCCTCCTCTTTATTCCTCATGCTGCCTGCTCATTAGTCTAGGGACATGAAGATCTACATCTCTTTTGAGCAAAAATGTTACATTTAGGTTGGCCTAACTGAGCCCTGGTCACTAAGCCTGACCTAGGCTTAGTCAGTATCACTCGTCAAGACAGAGTCCTGGCGTATATCAAAATGATGAAAACCTCCCGTTAAGTTCATTGGCATGTGTCTGTAACGCCTCCCTTTGGGAACGGCAGGAAATTCTGAAAACCACAGACGAAAGGTGCAAAAGCATAGTATCAGCCGTGTGCTGAAAATGCAAAGCGACCGTTTCAGGTCATTTGAAGGATGATTCAGATTTTTGTCTAAAATTTGGTACTTCGAGGTCCAGGCAGGAAACTACTGCATTTTTACATGGCATTTCCTATGCAACCAGCTTCCTTTGTAAACGCTACAGGTCAGACCTCTTAAGAGGTCAGCATCTCTGGAAACAAGAGATAGTTCCTAGGGTTCAGTGGCTTTTCTGATGATAATTGTACTCCGTTTGAAAAACCGTTGTCAAATTACTGATGTTACAGCCTAAAAAACCCGCAGAATGTAAGGCACCGCCAGAGCACGAAGGCGGGCATGGAAACGGAAAGTTTCCACAAAGAGCCTCCTACTGAAAGGCAGAGTGCAGGAGGGGACACAGGAGTGCAGACGCGGTCGCCAAAGTGCCAAATAAGGGGGGACGAAAGCGTTTTGGTTCTTTTGTTGCCGTTTATGGTTCAGTCGCGAAGGTGCGGAGGCTGGGCCGCGGGTAGGGCCGCGGCCGGGCGCTCCTGCGACGCTGTTGGCGCCATCTCACGCCGAGGAGCCTGGATGGCTGGGGCTGCCAGGTCATCCCTGTGGCAGGTGGACCCACTGCCGTCGATGGTTCTTCTCGAGGTGGAGGCACCTGCATGGGCTGCACGGTCATCCCTGTGGCAGGTGGACCCACTGCCATCGATGGTTCTTCTCGAGGTGGAGGCACCTGCATGGGCTGCACGCCGTCCGTTGGTGGGCTGTCGCGCCTGGGCCTCACACCGTGCCTCAGCAGGTAGACACGCCAGGGCCCCATGCTGTTCCCCTGTGTGCCCACAGCTGCGCGCTGGACGACGTCGGTTGCGTGAGCGCGGGCGATGGCTCTCATGGCACGAGGGGTGATGTTCTTCCTCCTCGTCCTCCTCCGCTGACTGCCCTTCTTCAGGCTCCTGAGAGGTGCCTTCCTCTTTGGCGGTTGCGGGAACCGTCTCTGTGCTGTCCCGCGCAAAGGTGGGCAGGCAGCCGCCTCGCTGCTCTGGCTGCTCCCTGGCAGGCAGACACGGCTGGGCTCCACACCGTTCCCGGGTGGGCCTACAGCCATGCGCTGCATGCCGTCGATCAGAGGAGCGAGGTCGATGGCGCTCACGGCACGAGGGGTGATTTTGCTGTTCCTCCTCCTCCTCCTCCTCCTCCTCCTCCGCTGCCTCGGCTTCCGCCTCCTGGGAGGTGCCTTCTTCCTCTCTGGTGGCGGGGAGCAGCTCTGTGGCGTCCCACGCCGAGGTGGGCAGCCGTCCGCCTCGCCGCTCGGCCTCCTCTTCCTTCCAAGCATGCTTGGCATCCGAGGGCCTGGAAGCTCGGCGAACTGTGGGCCAGCTGCAGGGGCCCCTGTTTTTATAGGTCCCGAGCAACAGGCAGTGAGGTGGCTGGTGACAGCAGGGGGCCACTGTGATGGCGATTGTGACTGTGGCCGCTGCGTGTGGCCAAATATGGCGGGCTTGGGCGTGGGGGGCCTGTGGCCTGAAAGATGCCCAAATGTGGGAGAAGGAGGAGGGTCGCGGGGTCTGAGGGCCCCTTTGCTGGGGCTCGCTCCCGCCTGCCCTGTTGCTTGCCCGAGTGAAAGGCTGCCCCTTGGGCACAGGGACCGCCCTCCGCCTCCCCTCATGAGCCCTGGGCTCCAGCCCCCTCCTCATCCCGTGCCTGGGGTCCCCTTGACGAGCCGGTGGCGACCATGTTTCAGGAGGGTCGGGGGTCCTCGGTGACCCCCCACCGACCCGGCGCCCTGCAAGTGGCACAGCCCCCCGCGCTCGAGAGTGGCTGAGAGGGGGCAAAGCATCCAGACGTGCCGCCGGCGGGAAAGGGAGGCCCAGCCGGCCGGCGCAAGGTCTGCCAGCGCTCCATAAAGGAGTTGTTGATTGCCAAGCGTGGTGTGAGCCCTTCTTTGCCGTCGCCCGGCCCTGCCCCTGGAGCGTGGAGAGGTGCCATCTCTTCTGCACGGAGCCCCGAGGGAGAGGGGAGGGGAGGGCCTGTACATTCGGCTCCTGCGTCCAGATCATCCAACCCCTCGCTGACATCCAGCGCCGCCCCCCCCGCCTCTCCTGCCCTGCCTATCCCTCCTGCGGAGCCTATAACCGTCCATCACATCAAACAAGTCACAGGACTCATCCCACCAGGTTTCGCTTATGCCAATGATGCCGTCGTAGCGCTGGGACTGGGCCAAAGCTCGTAGCTCCTCCTCTTTATTCCTCATGCTGCCTGCTCATTAGTCTAGGGACATGAAGATCTACATCTCTTTTGAGCAAAAATGTTACATTTAGGTTGGCCTAACTGAGCCCTGGTCACTAAGCCTGACCTAGGCTTAGTCAGTATCACTCGTCAAGACAGAGTCCTGGCGTATATCAAAATGATGAAAACCTCCCGTTAAGTTCATTGGCATGTGTCTGTAACGCCTCCCTTTGGGAACGGCAGGAAATTCTGAAAACCACAGACGAAAGGTGCAAAAGCATAGTATCAGCCGTGTGCTGAAAATGCAAAGCGACCGTTTCAGGTCATTTGAAGGATGATTCAGATTTTTGTCTAAAATTTGGTACTTCGAGGTCCAGGCAGGAAACTACTGCATTTTTACATGGCATTTCCTATGCAACCAGCTTCCTTTGTAAACGCTACAGGTCAGACCTCTTAAGAGGTCAGCATCTCTAGAAACAAGAGATAGTTCCTAGGGTTCAGTGGCTTTTCTGATGATAATTGTACTCCGTTTGAAAAACCGTTGTCAAATTACTGATGTTACAGCCTAAAAAACCCGCAGAATGTAAGGCACCGCCAGAGCACGAAGGCGGGCATGGAAACGGAAAGTTTCCACAAAGAGCCTCCTACTGAAAGGCAGAGTGCAGGAGGGGACACAGGAGTGCAGACGCGGTCGCCAAAGTGCCAAATAAGGGGGGACGAAAGCGTTTTGGTTCTTTTGTTGCCGTTTATGGTTCAGTCGCGAAGGTGCGGAGGCTGGGCCGCGGGTAGGGCCGCGGCCGGGCGCTCCTGCGACGCTGTTGGCGCCATCTCACGCCGAGGAGCCTGGATGGCTGGGGCTGCCAGGTCATCCCTGTGGCAGGTGGACCCACTGCCGTCGATGGTTCTTCTCGAGGTGGAGGCACCTGCATGGGCTGCACGGTCATCCCTGTGGCAGGTGGACCCACTGCCATCGATGGTTCTTCTCGAGGTGGAGGCACCTGCATGGGCTGCACGCCGTCCGTTGGTGGGCTGTCGCGCCTGGGCCTCACACCGTGCCTCAGCAGGTAGACACGCCAGGGCCCCATGCTGTTCCCCTGTGTGCCCACAGCTGCGCGCTGGACGACGTCGGTTGCGTGAGCGCGGGCGATGGCTCTCATGGCACGAGGGGTGATGTTCTTCCTCCTCGTCCTCCTCCGCTGACTGCCCTTCTTCAGGCTCCTGAGAGGTGCCTTCCTCTTTGGCGGTTGCGGGAACCGTCTCTGTGCTGTCCCGCGCAAAGGTGGGCAGGCAGCCGCCTCGCTGCTCTGGCTGCTCCCTGGCAGGCAGACACGGCTGGGCTCCACACCGTTCCCGGGTGGGCCTACAGCCATGCGCTGCATGCCGTCGATCAGAGGAGCGAGGTCGATGGCGCTCACGGCACGAGGGGTGATTTTGCTGTTCCTCCTCCTCCTCCTCCTCCTCCTCCTCCGCTGCCTCGGCTTCCGCCTCCTGGGAGGTGCCTTCTTCCTCTCTGGTGGCGGGGAGCAGCTCTGTGGCGTCCCACGCCGAGGTGGGCAGCCGTCCGCCTCGCCGCTCGGCCTCCTCTTCCTTCCAAGCATGCTTGGCATCCGAGGGCCTGGAAGCTCGGCGAACTGTGGGCCAGCTGCAGGGGCCCCTGTTTTTATAGGTCCCGAGCAACAGGCAGTGAGGTGGCTGGTGACAGCAGGGGGCCACTGTGATGGCGATTGTGACCGTGGCCGCTGCGTGTGGCCAAATATGGCGGGCTTGGGCGTGGGGGGCCTGTGGCCTGAAAGATGCCCAAATGTGGGAGAAGGAGGAGGGTCGCGGGGTCTGAGGGCCCCTTTGCTGGGGCTCGCTCCCGCCTGCCCTGTTGCTTGCCCGAGTGAAAGGCTGCCCCTTGGGCACAGGGACCGCCCTCCGCCTCCCCTCATGAGCCCTGGGCTCCAGCCCCCTCCTCATCCCGTGCCTGGGGTCCCCTTGACGAGCCGGTGGCGACCATGTTTCAGGAGGGTCGGGGGTCCTCGGTGACCCCCCACCGACCCGGCGCCCTGCAAGTGGCACAGCCCCCCGCGCTCGAGAGTGGCTGAGAGGGGGCAAAGCATCCAGACGTGCCGCCGGCGGGAAAGGGAGGCCCAGCCGGCCGGCGCAAGGTCTGCCAGCGCTCCATAAAGGAGTTGTTGATTGCCAAGCGTGGTGTGAGCCCTTCTTTGCCGTCGCCCGGCCCTGCCCCTGGAGCGTGGAGAGGTGCCATCTCTTCTGCACGGAGCCCCGAGGGAGAGGGGAGGGGAGGGCCTGTACATTCGGCTCCTGCGTCCAGATCATCCAACCCCTCGCTGACATCCAGCGCCGCCCCCCCCGCCTCTCCTGCCCTGCCTATCCCTCCTGCGGAGCCTATAACCGTCCATCACATCAAACAAGTCACAGGACTCATCCCACCAGGTTTCGCTTATGCCAATGATGCCGTCGTAGCGCTGGGACTGGGCCAAAGCTCGTAGCTCCTCCTCTTTATTCCTCATGCTGCCTGCTCATTAGTCTAGGGACATGAAGATCTACATCTCTTTTGAGCAAAAATGTTACATTTAGGTTGGCCTAACTGAGCCCTGGTCACTAAGCCTGACCTAGGCTTAGTCAGTATCACTCGTCAAGACAGAGTCCTGGCGTATATCAAAATGATGAAAACCTCCCGTTAAGTTCATTGGCATGTGTCTGTAACGCCTCCCTTTGGGAACGGCAGGAAATTCTGAAAACCACAGACGAAAGGTGCAAAAGCATAGTATCAGCCGTGTGCTGAAAATGCAAAGCGACCGTTTCAGGTCATTTGAAGGATGATTCAGATTTTTGTCTAAAATTTGGTACTTCGAGGTCCAGGCAGGAAACTACTGCATTTTTACATGGCATTTCCTATGCAACCAGCTTCCTTTGTAAACGCTACAGGTCAGACCTCTTAAGAGGTCAGCATCTCTGGAAACAAGAGATAGTTCCTAGGGTTCAGTGGCTTTTCTGATGATAATTGTACTCCGTTTGAAAAACCGTTGTCAAATTACTGATGTTACAGCCTAAAAAACCCGCAGAATGTAAGGCACCGCCAGAGCACGAAGGCGGGCATGGAAACGGAAAGTTTCCACAAAGAGCCTCCTACTGAAAGGCAGAGTGCAGGAGGGGACACAGGAGTGCAGACGCGGTCGCCAAAGTGCCAAATAAGGGGGGACGAAAGCGTTTTGGTTCTTTTGTTGCCGTTTATGGTTCAGTCGCGAAGGTGCGGAGGCTGGGCCGCGGGTAGGGCCGCGGCCGGGCGCTCCTGCGACGCTGTTGGCGCCATCTCACGCCGAGGAGCCTGGATGGCTGGGGCTGCCAGGTCATCCCTGTGGCAGGTGGACCCACTGCCGTCGATGGTTCTTCTCGAGGTGGAGGCACCTGCATGGGCTGCACGGTCATCCCTGTGGCAGGTGGACCCACTGCCATCGATGGTTCTTCTCGAGGTGGAGGCACCTGCATGGGCTGCACGCCGTCCGTTGGTGGGCTGTCGCGCCTGGGCCTCACACCGTGCCTCAGCAGGTAGACACGCCAGGGCCCCATGCTGTTCCCCTGTGTGCCCACAGCTGCGCGCTGGACGACGTCGGTTGCGTGAGCGCGGGCGATGGCTCTCATGGCACGAGGGGTGATGTTCTTCCTCCTCGTCCTCCTCCGCTGACTGCCCTTCTTCAGGCTCCTGAGAGGTGCCTTCCTCTTTGGCGGTTGCGGGAACCGTCTCTGTGCTGTCCCGCGCAAAGGTGGGCAGGCAGCCGCCTCGCTGCTCTGGCTGCTCCCTGGCAGGCAGACACGGCTGGGCTCCACACCGTTCCCGGGTGGGCCTACAGCCATGCGCTGCATGCCGTCGATCAGAGGAGCGAGGTCGATGGCGCTCACGGCACGAGGGGTGATTTTGCTGTTCCTCCTCCTCCTCCTCCTCCTCCTCCTCCGCTGCCTCGGCTTCCACCTCCTGGGAGGTGCCTTCTTCCTCTCTGGTGGCGGGGAGCAGCTCTGTGGCGTCCCACGCCGAGGTGGGCAGCCGTCCGCCTCGCCGCTCGGCCTCCTCTTCCTTCCAAGCATGCTTGGCATCCGAGGGCCTGGAAGCTCGGCGAACTGTGGGCCAGCTGCAGGGGCCCCTGTTTTTATAGGTCCCGAGCAACAGGCAGTGAGGTGGCTGGTGACAGCAGGGGGCCACTGTGATGGCGATTGTGACCGTGGCCGCTGCGTGTGGCCAAATATGGCGGGCTTGGGCGTGGGGGGCCTGTGGCCTGAAAGATGCCCAAATGTGGGAGAAGGAGGAGGGTCGCGGGGTCTGAGGGCCCCTTTGCTGGGGCTCGCTCCCGCCTGCCCTGTTGCTTGCCCGAGTGAAAGGCTGCCCCTTGGGCACAGGGACCGCCCTCCGCCTCCCCTCATGAGCCCTGGGCTCCAGCCCCCTCCTCATCCCGTGCCTGGGGTCCCCTTGACGAGCCGGTGGCGACCATGTTTCAGGAGGGTCGGGGGTCCTCGGTGACCCCCCACCGACCCGGCGCCCTGCAAGTGGCACAGCCCCCCGCGCTCGAGAGTGGCTGAGAGGGGGCAAAGCATCCAGACGTGCCGCCGGCGGGAAAGGGAGGCCCAGCCGGCCGGCGCAAGGTCTGCCAGCGCTCCATAAAGGAGTTGTTGATTGCCAAGCGTGGTGTGAGCCCTTCTTTGCCGTCGCCCGGCCCTGCCCCTGGAGCGTGGAGAGGTGCCATCTCTTCTGCACGGAGCCCCGAGGGAGAGGGGAGGGGAGGGCCTGTACATTCGGCTCCTGCGTCCAGATCATCCAACCCCTCGCTGACATCCAGCGCCGCCCCCCCCGCCTCTCCTGCCCTGCCTATCCCTCCTGCGGAGCCTATAACCGTCCATCACATCAAACAAGTCACAGGACTCATCCCACCAGGTTTCGCTTATGCCAATGATGCCGTCGTAGCGCTGGGACTGGGCCAAAGCTCGTAGCTCCTCCTCTTTATTCCTCATGCTGCCTGCTCATTAGTCTAGGGACATGAAGATCTACATCTCTTTTGAGCAAAAATGTTACATTTAGGTTGGCCTAACTGAGCCCTGGTCACTAAGCCTGACCTAGGCTTAGTCAGTATCACTCGTCAAGACAGAGTCCTGGCGTATATCAAAATGATGAAAACCTCCCGTTAAGTTCATTGGCATGTGTCTGTAACGCCTCCCTTTGGGAACGGCAGGAAATTCTGAAAACCACAGACGAAAGGTGCAAAAGCATAGTATCAGCCGTGTGCTGAAAATGCAAAGCGACCGTTTCAGGTCATTTGAAGGATGATTCAGATTTTTGTCTAAAATTTGGTACTTCGAGGTCCAGGCAGGAAACTACTGCATTTTTACATGGCATTTCCTATGCAACCAGCTTCCTTTGTAAACGCTACAGGTCAGACCTCTTAAGAGGTCAGCATCTCTAGAAACAAGAGATAGTTCCTAGGGTTCAGTGGCTTTTCTGATGATAATTGTACTCCGTTTGAAAAACCGTTGTCAAATTACTGATGTTACAGCCTAAAAAACCCGCAGAATGTAAGGCACCGCCAGAGCACGAAGGCGGGCATGGAAACGGAAAGTTTCCACAAAGAGCCTCCTACTGAAAGGCAGAGTGCAGGAGGGGACACAGGAGTGCAGACGCGGTCGCCAAAGTGCCAAATAAGGGGGGACGAAAGCGTTTTGGTTCTTTTGTTGCCGTTTATGGTTCAGTCGCGAAGGTGCGGAGGCTGGGCCGCGGGTAGGGCCGCGGCCGGGCGCTCCTGCGACGCTGTTGGCGCCATCTCACGCCGAGGAGCCTGGATGGCTGGGGCTGCCAGGTCATCCCTGTGGCAGGTGGACCCACTGCCGTCGATGGTTCTTCTCGAGGTGGAGGCACCTGCATGGGCTGCACGGTCATCCCTGTGGCAGGTGGACCCACTGCCATCGATGGTTCTTCTCGAGGTGGAGGCACCTGCATGGGCTGCACGCCGTCCGTTGGTGGGCTGTCGCGCCTGGGCCTCACACCGTGCCTCAGCAGGTAGACACGCCAGGGCCCCATGCTGTTCCCCTGTGTGCCCACAGCTGCGCGCTGGACGACGTCGGTTGCGTGAGCGCGGGCGATGGCTCTCATGGCACGAGGGGTGATGTTCTTCCTCCTCGTCCTCCTCCGCTGACTGCCCTTCTTCAGGCTCCTGAGAGGTGCCTTCCTCTTTGGCGGTTGCGGGAACCGTCTCTGTGCTGTCCCGCGCAAAGGTGGGCAGGCAGCCGCCTCGCTGCTCTGGCTGCTCCCTGGCAGGCAGACACGGCTGGGCTCCACACCGTTCCCGGGTGGGCCTACAGCCATGCGCTGCATGCCGTCGATCAGAGGAGCGAGGTCGATGGCGCTCACGGCACGAGGGGTGATTTTGCTGTTCCTCCTCCTCCTCCTCCTCCTCCTCCTCCGCTGCCTCGGCTTCCGCCTCCTGGGAGGTGCCTTCTTCCTCTCTGGTGGCGGGGAGCAGCTCTGTGGCGTCCCACGCCGAGGTGGGCAGCCGTCCGCCTCGCCGCTCGGCCTCCTCTTCCTTCCAAGCATGCTTGGCATCCGAGGGCCTGGAAGCTCGGCGAACTGTGGGCCAGCTGCAGGGGCCCCTGTTTTTATAGGTCCCGAGCAACAGGCAGTGAGGTGGCTGGTGACAGCAGGGGGCCACTGTGATGGCGATTGTGACCGTGGCCGCTGCGTGTGGCCAAATATGGCGGGCTTGGGCGTGGGGGGCCTGTGGCCTGAAAGATGCCCAAATGTGGGAGAAGGAGGAGGGTCGCGGGGTCTGAGGGCCCCTTTGCTGGGGCTCGCTCCCGCCTGCCCTGTTGCTTGCCCGAGTGAAAGGCTGCCCCTTGGGCACAGGGACCGCCCTCCGCCTCCCCTCATGAGCCCTGGGCTCCAGCCCCCTCCTCATCCCGTGCCTGGGGTCCCCTTGACGAGCCGGTGGCGACCATGTTTCAGGAGGGTCGGGGGTCCTCGGTGACCCCCCACCGACCCGGCGCCCTGCAAGTGGCACAGCCCCCCGCGCTCGAGAGTGGCTGAGAGGGGGCAAAGCATCCAGACGTGCCGCCGGCGGGAAAGGGAGGCCCAGCCGGCCGGCGCAAGGTCTGCCAGCGCTCCATAAAGGAGTTGTTGATTGCCAAGCGTGGTGTGAGCCCTTCTTTGCCGTCGCCCGGCCCTGCCCCTGGAGCGTGGAGAGGTGCCATCTCTTCTGCACGGAGCCCCGAGGGAGAGGGGAGGGGAGGGCCTGTACATTCGGCTCCTGCGTCCAGATCATCCAACCCCTCGCTGACATCCAGCGCCGCCCCCCCCGCCTCTCCTGCCCTGCCTATCCCTCCTGCGGAGCCTATAACCGTCCATCACATCAAACAAGTCACAGGACTCATCCCACCAGGTTTCGCTTATGCCAATGATGCCGTCGTAGCGCTGGGACTGGGCCAAAGCTCGTAGCTCCTCCTCTTTATTCCTCATGCTGCCTGCTCATTAGTCTAGGGACATGAAGATCTACATCTCTTTTGAGCAAAAATGTTACATTTAGGTTGGCCTAACTGAGCCCTGGTCACTAAGCCTGACCTAGGCTTAGTCAGTATCACTCGTCAAGACAGAGTCCTGGCGTATATCAAAATGATGAAAACCTCCCGTTAAGTTCATTGGCATGTGTCTGTAACGCCTCCCTTTGGGAACGGCAGGAAATTCTGAAAACCACAGACGAAAGGTGCAAAAGCATAGTATCAGCCGTGTGCTGAAAATGCAAAGCGACCGTTTCAGGTCATTTGAAGGATGATTCAGATTTTTGTCTAAAATTTGGTACTTCGAGGTCCAGGCAGGAAACTACTGCATTTTTACATGGCATTTCCTATGCAACCAGCTTCCTTTGTAAACGCTACAGGTCAGACCTCTTAAGAGGTCAGCATCTCTAGAAACAAGAGATAGTTCCTAGGGTTCAGTGGCTTTTCTGATGATAATTGTACTCCGTTTGAAAAACCGTTGTCAAATTACTGATGTTACAGCCTAAAAAACCCGCAGAATGTAAGGCACCGCCAGAGCACGAAGGCGGGCATGGAAACGGAAGGTTTCCACAAAGAGCCTCCTACTGAAAGGCAGAGTGCAGGAGGGGACACAGGAGTGCAGACGCGGTCGCCAAAGTGCCAAATAAGGGGGGACGAAAGCGTTTTGGTTCTTTTGTTGCCGTTTATGGTTCAGTCGCGAAGGTGCGGAGGCTGGGCCGCGGGTAGGGCCGCGGCCGGGCGCTCCTGCGACGCTGTTGGCGCCATCTCACGCCGAGGAGCCTGGATGGCTGGGGCTGCCAGGTCATCCCTGTGGCAGGTGGACCCACTGCCGTCGATGGTTCTTCTCGAGGTGGAGGCACCTGCATGGGCTGCACGGTCATCCCTGTGGCAGGTGGACCCACTGCCATCGATGGTTCTTCTCGAGGTGGAGGCACCTGCATGGGCTGCACGCCGTCCGTTGGTGGGCTGTCGCGCCTGGGCCTCACACCGTGCCTCAGCAGGTAGACACGCCAGGGCCCCATGCTGTTCCCCTGTGCGCCCACAGCTGCGCGCTGGACGACGTCGGTTGCGTGAGCGCGGGCGATGGCTCTCATGGCACGAGGGGTGATGTTCTTCCTCCTCGTCCTCCTCCGCTGACTGCCCTTCTTCAGGCTCCTGAGAGGTGCCTTCCTCTTTGGCGGTTGCGGGAACCGTCTCTGTGCTGTCCCGCGCAAAGGTGGGCAGGCAGCCGCCTCGCTGCTCTGGCTGCTCCCTGGCAGGCAGACACGGCTGGGCTCCACACCGTTCCCGGGTGGGCCTACAGCCATGCGCTGCATGCCGTCGATCAGAGGAGCGAGGTCGATGGCGCTCACGGCACGAGGGGTGATTTTGCTGTTCCTCCTCCTCCTCCTCCTCCTCCTCCTCCGCTGCCTCGGCTTCCGCCTCCTGGGAGGTGCCTTCTTCCTCTCTGGTGGCGGGGAGCAGCTCTGTGGCGTCCCACGCCGAGGTGGGCAGCCGTCCGCCTCGCCGCTCGGCCTCCTCTTCCTTCCAAGCATGCTTGGCATCCGAGGGCCTGGAAGCTCGGCGAACTGTGGGCCAGCTGCAGGGGCCCCTGTTTTTATAGGTCCCGAGCAACAGGCAGTGAGGTGGCTGGTGACAGCAGGGGGCCACTGTGATGGCGATTGTGACCGTGGCCGCTGCGTGTGGCCAAATATGGCGGGCTTGGGCGTGGGGGGCCTGTGGCCTGAAAGATGCCCAAATGTGGGAGAAGGAGGAGGGTCGCGGGGTCTGAGGGCCCCTTTGCTGGGGCTCGCTCCCGCCTGCCCTGTTGCTTGCCCGAGTGAAAGGCTGCCCCTTGGGCACAGGGACCGCCCTCCGCCTCCCCTCATGAGCCCTGGGCTCCAGCCCCCTCCTCATCCCGTGCCTGGGGTCCCCTTGACGAGCCGGTGGCGACCATGTTTCAGGAGGGTCGGGGGTCCTCGGTGACCCCCCACCGACCCGGCGCCCTGCAAGTGGCACAGCCCCCCGCGCTCGAGAGTGGCTGAGAGGGGGCAAAGCATCCAGACGTGCCGCCGGCGGGAAAGGGAGGCCCAGCCGGCCGGCGCAAGGTCTGCCAGCGCTCCATAAAGGAGTTGTTGATTGCCAAGCGTGGTGTGAGCCCTTCTTTGCCGTCGCCCGGCCCTGCCCCTGGAGCGTGGAGAGGTGCCATCTCTTCTGCACGGAGCCCCGAGGGAGAGGGGAGGGGAGGGCCTGTACATTCGGCTCCTGCGTCCAGATCATCCAACCCCTCGCTGACATCCAGCGCCGCCCCCCCCCGCCTCTCCTGCCCTGCCTATCCCTCCTGCGGAGCCTATAACCGTCCATCACATCAAACAAGTCACAGGACTCATCCCACCAGGTTTCGCTTATGCCAATGATGCCGTCGTAGCGCTGGGACTGGGCCAAAGCTCGTAGCTCCTCCTCTTTATTCCTCATGCTGCCTGCTCATTAGTCTAGGGACATGAAGATCTACATCTCTTTTGAGCAAAAATGTTACATTTAGGTTGGCCTAACTGAGCCCTGGTCACTAAGCCTGACCTAGGCTTAGTCAGTATCACTCGTCAAGACAGAGTCCTGGCGTATATCAAAATGATGAAAACCTCCCGTTAAGTTCATTGGCATGTGTCTGTAACGCCTCCCTTTGGGAACGGCAGGAAATTCTGAAAACCACAGACGAAAGGTGCAAAAGCATAGTATCAGCCGTGTGCTGAAAATGCAAAGCGACCGTTTCAGGTCATTTGAAGGATGATTCAGATTTTTGTCTAAAATTTGGTACTTCGAGGTCCAGGCAGGAAACTACTGCATTTTTACATGGCATTTCCTATGCAACCAGCTTCCTTTGTAAACGCTACAGGTCAGACCTCTTAAGAGGTCAGCATCTCTGGAAACAAGAGATAGTTCCTAGGGTTCAGTGGCTTTTCTGATGATAATTGTACTCCGTTTGAAAAACCGTTGTCAAATTACTGATGTTACAGCCTAAAAAACCCGCAGAATGTAAGGCACCGCCAGAGCACGAAGGCGGGCATGGAAACGGAAAGTTTCCACAAAGAGCCTCCTATTGAAAGGCAGAGTGCAGGAGGGGACACAGGAGTGCAGACGCGGTCGCCAAAGTGCCAAATAAGGGGGGACGAAAGCGTTTTGGTTCTTTTGTTGCCGTTTATGGTTCAGTCGCGAAGGTGCGGAGGCTGGGCCGCGGGTAGGGCCGCGGCCGGGCGCTCCTGCGACGCTGTTGGCGCCATCTCACGCCGAGGAGCCTGGATGGCTGGGGCTGCCAGGTCATCCCTGTGGCAGGTGGACCCACTGCCGTCGATGGTTCTTCTCGAGGTGGAGGCACCTGCATGGGCTGCACGGTCATCCCTGTGGCAGGTGGACCCACTGCCATCGATGGTTCTTCTCGAGGTGGAGGCACCTGCATGGGCTGCACGCCGTCCGTTGGTGGGCTGTCGCGCCTGGGCCTCACACCGTGCCTCAGCAGGTAGACACGCCAGGGCCCCATGCTGTTCCCCTGTGCGCCCACAGCTGCGCGCTGGACGACGTCGGTTGCGTGAGCGCGGGCGATGGCTCTCATGGCACGAGGGGTGATGTTCTTCCTCCTCGTCCTCCTCCGCTGACTGCCCTTCTTCAGGCTCCTGAGAGGTGCCTTCCTCTTTGGCGGTTGCGGGAACCGTCTCTGTGCTGTCCCGCGCAAAGGTGGGCAGGCAGCCGCCTCGCTGCTCTGGCTGCTCCCTGGCAGGCAGACACGGCTGGGCTCCACGCCGTTCCCGGGTGGGCCTACAGCCATGCGCTGCATGCCGTCGATCAGAGGAGCGAGGTCGATGGCGCTCACGGCACGAGGGGTGATTTTGCTGTTCCTCCTCCTCCTCCTCCTCCTCCTCCGCTGCCTCAGCTTCCGCCTCCTGGGAGGTGCCTTCTTCCTCTCTGGTGGCGGGGAGCAGCTCTGTGGCGTCCCACGCCGAGGTGGGCAGCCGTCCGCCTCGCCGCTCGGCCTCCTCTTCCTTCCAAGCATGCTTGGCATCCGAGGGCCTGGAAGCTCGGCGAACTGTGGGCCAGCTGCAGGGGCCCCTGTTTTTATAGGTCCCGAGCAACAGGCAGTGAGGTGGCTGGTGACAGCAGGGGGCCACTGTGATGGCGATTGTGACTGTGGCCGCTGCGTGTGGCCAAATATGGCGGGCTTGGGCGTGGGGGGCCTGTGGCCTGAAAGATGCCCAAATGTGGGAGAAGGAGGAGGGTCGCGGGGTCTGAGGGCCCCTTTGCTGGGGCTCGCTCCCGCCTGCCCTGTTGCTTGCCCGAGTGAAAGGCTGCCCCTTGGGCACAGGGACCGCCCTCCGCCTCCCCTCATGAGCCCTGGGCTCCAGCCCCCTCCTCATCCCGTGCCTGGGGTCCCCTTGACGAGCCGGTGGCGACCATGTTTCAGGAGGGTCGGGGGTCCTCGGTGACCCCCCACCGACCCGGCGCCCTGCAAGTGGCACAGCCCCCCGCGCTCGAGAGTGGCTGAGAGGGGGCAAAGCATCCAGACGTGCCGCCGGCGGGAAAGGGAGGCCCAGCCGGCCGGCGCAAGGTCTGCCAGCGCTCCATAAAGGAGTTGTTGATTGCCAAGCGTGGTGTGAGCCCTTCTTTGCCGTCGCCCGGCCCTGCCCCTGGAGCGTGGAGAGGTGCCATCTCTTCTGCACGGAGCCCCGAGGGAGAGGGGAGGGGAGGGCCTGTACATTCGGCTCCTGCGTCCAGATCATCCAACCCCTTGCTGACATCCAGCGCCGCCCCCCCCCGCCTCTCCTGCCCTGCCTATCCCTCCTGCGGAGCCTATAACCGTCCATCACATCAAACAAGTCACAGGACTCATCCCACCAGGTTTCGCTTATGCCAATGATGCCGTCGTAGCGCTGGGACTGGGCCAAAGCTCGTAGCTCCTCCTCTTTATTCCTCATGCTGCCTGCTCATTAGTCTAGGGACATGAAGATCTACATCTCTTTTGAGCAAAAATGTTACATTTAGGTTGGCCTAACTGAGCCCTGGTCACTAAGCCTGACCTAGGCTTAGTCAGTATCACTCGTCAAGACAGAGTCCTGGCGTATATCAAAATGATGAAAACCTCCCGTTAAGTTCATTGGCATGTGTCTGTAACGCCTCCCTTTGGGAACGGCAGGAAATTCTGAAAACCACAGACGAAAGGTGCAAAAGCATAGTATCAGCCGTGTGCTGAAAATGCAAAGCGACCGTTTCAGGTCATTTGAAGGATGATTCAGATTTTTGTCTAAAATTTGGTACTTCGAGGTCCAGGCAGGAAACTACTGCATTTTTACATGGCATTTCCTATGCAACCAGCTTCCTTTGTAAACGCTACAGGTCAGACCTCTTAAGAGGTCAGCATCTCTGGAAACAAGAGATAGTTCCTAGGGTTCAGTGGCTTTTCTGATGATAATTGTACTCCGTTTGAAAAACCGTTGTCAAATTACTGATGTTACAGCCTAAAAAACCCGCAGAATGTAAGGCACCGCCAGAGCACGAAGGCGGGCATGGAAACGGAAAGTTTCCACAAAGAGCCTCCTACTGAAAGGCAGAGTGCAGGAGGGGACACAGGAGTGCAGACGCGGTCGCCAAAGTGCCAAATAAGGGGGGACGAAAGCGTTTTGGTTCTTTTGTTGCCGTTTATGGTTCAGTCGCGAAGGTGCGGAGGCTGGGCCGCGGGTAGGGCCGCGGCCGGGCGCTCCTGCGACGCTGTTGGCGCCATCTCATGCCGAGGAGCCTGGATGGCTGGGGCTGCCAGGTCATCCCTGTGGCAGGTGGACCCACTGCCGTCGATGGTTCTTCTCGAGGTGGAGGCACCTGCATGGGCTGCACGGTCATCCCTGTGGCAGGTGGACCCACTGCCATCGATGGTTCTTCTCGAGGTGGAGGCACCTGCATGGGCTGCACGCCGTCCGTTGGTGGGCTGTCGCGCCTGGGCCTCACACCGTGCCTCAGCAGGTAGACACGCCAGGGCCCCATGCTGTTCCCCTGTGCGCCCACAGCTGCGCGCTGGACGACGTCGGTTGCGTGAGCGCGGGCGATGGCTCTCATGGCACGAGGGGTGATGTTCTTCCTCCTCGTCCTCCTCCGCTGACTGCCCTTCTTCAGGCTCCTGAGAGGTGCCTTCCTCTTTGGCGGTTGCGGGAACCGTCTCTGTGCTGTCCCGCGCAAAGGTGGGCAGGCAGCCGCCTCGCTGCTCTGGCTGCTCCCTGGCAGGCAGACACGGCTGGGCTCCACGCCGTTCCCGGGTGGGCCTACAGCCATGCGCTGCATGCCGTCGATCAGAGGAGCGAGGTCGATGGCGCTCACGGCACGAGGGGTGATTTTGCTGTTCCTCCTCCTCCTCCTCCTCCTCCTCCTCCGCTGCCTCGGTTTCCGCCTCCTGGGAGGTGCCTTCTTCCTCTCTGGTGGCGGGGAGCAGCTCTGTGGCGTCCCACGCCGAGGTGGGCAGCCGTCCGCCTCGCCGCTCGGCCTCCTCTTCCTTCCAAGCATGCTTGGCATCCGAGGGCCTGGAAGCTCGGCGAACTGTGGGCCAGCTGCAGGGGCCCCTGTTTTTATAGGTCCCGAGCAACAGGCAGTGAGGTGGCTGGTGACAGCAGGGGGCCACTGTGATGGCGATTGTGACCGTGGCCGCTGCGTGTGGCCAAATATGGCGGGCTTGGGCGTGGGGGGCCTGTGGCCTGAAAGATGCCCAAATGTGGGAGAAGGAGGAGGGTCGCGGGGTCTGAGGGCCCCTTTGCTGGGGCTCGCTCCCGCCTGCCCTGTTGCTTGCCCGAGTGAAAGGCTGCCCCTTGGGCACAGGGACCGCCCTCCGCCTCCCCTCATGAGCCCTGGGCTCCAGCCCCCTCCTCATCCCGTGCCTGGGGTCCCCTTGACGAGCCGGTGGCGACCATGTTTCAGGAGGGTCGGGGGTCCTCGGTGACCCCCCACCGACCCGGCGCCCTGCAAGTGGCACAGCCCCCCGCGCTCGAGAGTGGCTGAGAGGGGGCAAAGCATCCAGACGTGCCGCCGGCGGGAAAGGGAGGTCCAGCCGGCCGGCGCAAGGTCTGCCAGCGCTCCATAAAGGAGTTGTTGATTGCCAAGCGTGGTGTGAGCCCTTCTTTGCCGTCGCCCGGCCCTGCCCCTGGAGCGTGGAGAGGTGCCATCTCTTCTGCACGGAGCCCCGAGGGAGAGGGGAGGGGAGGGCCTGTACATTCGGCTCCTGCGTCCAGATCATCCAACCCCTCGCTGACATCCAGCGCCGCCCCCCCCCGCCTCTCCTGCCCTGCCTATCCCTCCTGCGGAGCCTATAACCGTCCATCACATCAAACAAGTCACAGGACTCATCCCACCAGGTTTCGCTTATGCCAATGATGCCGTCGTAGCGCTGGGACTGGGCCAAAGCTCGTAGCTCCTCCTCTTTATTCCTCATGCTGCCTGCTCATTAGTCTAGGGACATGAAGATCTACATCTCTTTTGAGCAAAAATGTTACATTTAGGTTGGCCTAACTGAGCCCTGGTCACTAAGCCTGACCTAGGCTTAGTCAGTATCACTCGTCAAGACAGAGTCCTGGCGTATATCAAAATGATGAAAACCTCCCGTTAAGTTCATTGGCATGTGTCTGTAACGCCTCCCTTTGGGAACGGCAGGAAATTCTGAAAACCACAGACGAAAGGTGCAAAAGCATAGTATCAGCCGTGTGCTGAAAATGCAAAGCGACCGTTTCAGGTCATTTGAAGGATGATTCAGATTTTTGTCTAAAATTTGGTACTTCGAGGTCCAGGCAGGAAACTACTGCATTTTTACATGGCATTTCCTATGCAACCAGCTTCCTTTGTAAACGCTACAGGTCAGACCTCTTAAGAGGTCAGCATCTCTGGAAACAAGAGATAGTTCCTAGGGTTCAGTGGCTTTTCTGATGATAATTGTACTCCGTTTGAAAAACCGTTGTCAAATTACTGATGTTACAGCCTAAAAAACCCGCAGAATGTAAGGCACCGCCAGAGCACGAAGGCGGGCATGGAAACGGAAAGTTTCCACAAAGAGCCTCCTACTGAAAGGCAGAGTGCAGGAGGGGACACAGGAGTGCAGACGCGGTCGCCAAAGTGCCAAATAAGGGGGGACGAAAGCATTTTGGTTCTTTTGTTGCCGTTTATGGTTCAGTCGCGAAGGTGCGGAGGCTGGGCCGCGGGTAGGGCCGCGGCCGGGCGCTCCTGCGACGCTGTTGGCGCCATCTCACGCCGAGGAGCCTGGATGGCTGGGGCTGCCAGGTCATCCCTGTGGCAGGTGGACCCACTGCCATCGATGGTTCTTCTCGAGGTGGAGGCACCTGCATGGGCTGCACGGTCATCCCTGTGGCAGGTGGACCCACTGCCGTCGATGGTTCTTCTCGAGGTGGAGGCACCTGCATGGGCTGCACGCCGTCCGTTGGTGGGCTGTCGCGCCTGGGCCTCACACCGTGCCTCAGCAGGTAGACACGCCAGGGCCCCATGCTGTTCCCCTGTGCGCCCACAGCTGCGCGCTGGACGACGTCGGTTGCGTGAGCGCGGGCGATGGCTCTCATGGCACGAGGGGTGATGTTCTTCCTCCTCGTCCTCCTCCGCTGACTGCCCTTCTTCAGGCTCCTGAGAGGTGCCTTCCTCTTTGGCGGTTGCGGGAACCGTCTCTGTGCTGTCCCGCGCAAAGGTGGGCAGGCAGCCGCCTCGCTGCTCTGGCTGCTCCCTGGCAGGCAGACACGGCTGGGCTCCACGCCGTTCCCGGGTGGGCCTACAGCCATGCGCTGCATGCCGTCGATCAGAGGAGCGAGGTCGATGGCGCTCACGGCACGAGGGGTGATTTTGCTGTTCCTCCTCCTCCTCCTCCTCCTCCTCCTCCGCTGCCTCGGTTTCCGCCTCCTGGGAGGTGCCTTCTTCCTCTCTGGTGGCGGGGAGCAGCTCTGTGGCGTCCCACGCCGAGGTGGGCAGCCGTCCGCCTCGCCGCTCGGCCTCCTCTTCCTTCCAAGCATGCTTGGCATCCGAGGGCCTGGAAGCTCGGCGAACTGTGGGCCAGCTGCAGGGGCCCCTGTTTTTATAGGTCCCGAGCAACAGGCAGTGAGGTGGCTGGTGACAGCAGGGGGCCACTGTGATGGCGATTGTGACCGTGGCCGCTGCGTGTGGCCAAATATGGCGGGCTTGGGCGTGGGGGGCCTGTGGCCTGAAAGATGCCCAAATGTGGGAGAAGGAGGGTCGCGGGGTCTGAGGGCCCCTTTGCTGGGGCTCGCTCCCGCCTGCCCTGTTGCTTGCCCGAGTGAAAGGCTGCCCCTTGGGCACAGGGACCGCCCTCCGCCTCCCCTCATGAGCCCTGGGCTCCAGCCCCCTCCTCATCCCGTGCCTGGGGTCCCCTTGACGAGCCGGTGGCGACCATGTTTCAGGAGGGTCGGGGGTCCTCGGTGACCCCCCACCGACCCGGCGCCCTGCAAGTGGCACAGCCCCCCGCGCTCGAGAGTGGCTGAGAGGGGGCAAAGCATCCAGACGTGCCGCCGGCGGGAAAGGGAGGCCCAGCCGGCCGGCGCAAGGTCTGCCAGCGCTCCATAAAGGAGTTGTTGATTGCCAAGCGTGGTGTGAGCCCTTCTTTGCCGTCGCCCGGCCCTGCCCCTGGAGCGTGGAGAGGTGCCATCTCTTCTGCACGGAGCCCCGAGGGAGAGGGGAGGGGAGGGCCTGTACATTCGGCTCCTGCGTCCAGATCATCCAACCCCTCGCTGACATCCAGCGCCGCCCCCCCCCGCCTCTCCTGCCCTGCCTATCCCTCCTGCGGAGCCTATAACCGTCCATCACATCAAACAAGTCACAGGACTCATCCCACCAGGTTTCGCTTATGCCAATGATGCCGTCGTAGCGCTGGGACTGGGCCAAAGCTCGTAGCTCCTCCTCTTTATTCCTCATGCTGCCTGCTCATTAGTCTAGGGACATGAAGATCTACATCTCTTTTGAGCAAAAATGTTACATTTAGGTTGGCCTAACTGAGCCCTGGTCACTAAGCCTGACCTAGGCTTAGTCAGTATCACTCGTCAAGACAGAGTCCTGGCGTATATCAAAATGATGAAAACCTCCCGTTAAGTTCATTGGCATGTGTCTGTAACGCCTCCCTTTGGGAACGGCAGGAAATTCTGAAAACCACAGACGAAAGGTGCAAAAGCATAGTATCAGCCGTGTGCTGAAAATGCAAAGCGACCGTTTCAGGTCATTTGAAGGATGATTCAGATTTTTGTCTAAAATTTGGTACTTCGAGGTCCAGGCAGGAAACTACTGCATTTTTACATGGCATTTCCTATGCAACCAGCTTCCTTTGTAAACGCTACAGGTCAGACCTCTTAAGAGGTCAGCATCTCTGGAAACAAGAGATAGTTCCTAGGGTTCAGTGGCTTTTCTGATGATAATTGTACTCCGTTTGAAAAACCGTTGTCAAATTACTGATGTTACAGCCTAAAAAACCCGCAGAATGTAAGGCACCGCCAGAGCACGAAGGCGGGCATGGAAACGGAAAGTTTCCACAAAGAGCCTCCTACTGAAAGGCAGAGTGCAGGAGGGGACACAGGAGTGCAGACGCGGTCGCCAAAGTGCCAAATAAGGGGGGACGAAAGCATTTTGGTTCTTCTGTTGCCGTTTATGGTTCAGTCGCGAAGGTGCGGAGGCTGGGCCGCGGGTAGGGCCGCGGCCGGGCGCTCCTGCGACGCTGTTGGCGCCATCTCACGCCGAGGAGCCTGGATGGCTGGGGCTGCCAGGTCATCCCTGTGGCAGGTGGACCCACTGCCGTCGATGGTTTTTCTCGAGGTGGAGGCACCTGCATGGGCTGCACGGTCATCCCTGTGGCAGGTGGACCCACTGCCATCGATGGTTCTTCTCGAGGTGGAGGCACCTGCATGGGCTGCACGGTCATCCCTGTGGCAGGTGAACCCACTGCCATCGATGGTTCTTCTCGAGGTGGAGGCACCTGCATGGGCTGCACGCCGTCCGTTGGTGGGCTGTCGCGCCTGGGCCTCACACCGTGCCTCAGCAGGTAGACACGCCAGGGCCCCATGCTGTTCCCCTGTGCGCCCACAGCTGCGCGCTGGACGACGTCGGTTGCGTGAGCGCGGGCGATGGCTCTCATGGCACGAGGGGTGATGTTCTTCCTCCTCGTCCTCCTCCGCTGACTGCCCTTCTTCAGGCTCCTGAGAGGTGCCTTCCTCTTTGGCGGTTGCGGGAACCGTCTCTGTGCTGTCCCGCGCAAAGGTGGGCAGGCAGCCGCCTCGCTGCTCTGGCTGCTCCCTGGCAGGCAGACACGGCTGGGCTCCACGCCGTTCCCGGGTGGGCCTACAGCCATGCGCTGCATGCCGTCGATCAGAGGAGCGAGGTCGATGGCGCTCACGGCACGAGGGGTGATTTTGCTGTTCCTCCTCCTCCTCCTCCTCCTCCTCCTCCTCCGCTGCCTCAGCTTCCGCCTCCTGGGAGGTGCCTTCTTCCTCTCTGGTGGCGGGGAGCAGCTCTGTGGCGTCCCACGCCGAGGTGGGCAGCCGTCCGCCTCGCCGCTCGGCCTCCTCTTCCTTCCAAGCATGCTTGGCATCCGAGGGCCTGGAAGCTCGGCGAACTGTGGGCCAGCTGCAGGGGCCCCTGTTTTTATAGGTCCCGAGCAACAGGCAGTGAGGTGGCTGGTGACAGCAGGGGGCCACTGTGATGGCGATTGTGACTGTGGCCGCTGCGTGTGGCCAAATATGGCGGGCTTGGGCGTGGGGGGCCTGTGGCCTGAAAGATGCCCAAATGTGGGAGAAGGAGGAGGGTCGCGGGGTCTGAGGGCCCCTTTGCTGGGGCTCGCTCCCGCCTGCCCTGTTGCTTGCCCGAGTGAAAGGCTGCCCCTTGGGCACAGGGACCGCCCTCCGCCTCCCCTCATGAGCCCTGGGCTCCAGCCCCCTCCTCATCCCGTGCCTGGGGTCCCCTTGACGAGCCGGTGGCGACCATGTTTCAGGAGGGTCGGGGGTCCTCGGTGACCCCCCACCGACCCGGCGCCCTGCAAGTGGCACAGCCCCCCGTGCTCGAGAGTGGCTGAGAGCGGGCAAAGCATCCAGACGTGCCGCTGGCGGGAAAGGGAGGCCCAGCCGGCCGGCGCAAGGTCTGCCAGCGCTCCATAAAGGAGTTGTTGATTGCCAAGCGTGGTGTGAGCCCTTCTTTGCCGTCGCCCGGCCCTGCCCCTGGAGCGTGGAGAGGTGCCATCTCTTCTGCACGGAGCCCCGAGGGAGAGGGGAGGGGAGGGCCTGTACATTCGGCTCCTGCGTCCAGATCATCCAACCCCTCGCTGACATCCAGCGCCGCCCCCCCCCGCCTCTCCTGCCCTGCCTATCCCTCCTGCGGAGCCTATAACCGTCCATCACATCAAACAAGTCACAGGACTCATCCCACCAGGTTTCGCTTATGCCAATGATGCCGTCGTAGCGCTGGGACTGGGCCAAAGCTCGTAGCTCCTCCTCTTTATTCCTCATGCTGCCTGCTCATTAGTCTAGGGACATGAAGATCTACATCTCTTTTGAGCAAAAATGTTACATTTAGGTTGGCCTAACTGAGCCCTGGTCACTAAGCCTGACCTAGGCTTAGTCAGTATCACTCGTCAAGACAGAGTCCCGGCGTATATCAAAATGATGAAAACCTCCCGTTAAGTTCATTGGCATGTGTCTGTAACGCCTCCCTTTGGGAACGGCAGGAAATTCTGAAAACCACAGACGAAAGGTGCAAAAGCATAGTATCAGCCGTGTGCTGAAAATGCAAAGCGACCGTTTCAGGTCATTTGAAGGATGATTCAGATTTTTGTCTAAAATTTGGTACTTCGAGGTCCAGGCAGGAAACTACTGCATTTTTACATGGCATTTCCTATGCAACCAGCTTCCTTTGTAAACGCTACAGGTCAGACCTCTTAAGAGGTCAGCATCTCTGGAAACAAGAGATAGTTCCTAGGGTTCAGTGGCTTTTCTGATGATAATTGTACTCCGTTTGAAAAACCGTTGTCAAATTACTGATGTTACAGCCTAAAAAACCCGCAGAATGTAAGGCACCGCCAGAGCACGAAGGCGGGCATGGAAACGGAAAGTTTCCACAAAGAGCCTCCTACTGAAAGGCAGAGTGCAGGAGGGGACACAGGAGTGCAGACGCGGTCGCCAAAGTGCCAAATAAGGGGGGACGAAAGCATTTTGGTTCTTTTGTTGCCGTTTATGGTTCAGTCGCGAAGGTGCGGAGGCTGGGCCGCGGGTAGGGCCGCGGCCGGGCGCTCCTGCGACGCTGTTGGCGCCATCTCACGCCGAGGAGCCTGGATGGCTGGGGCTGCCAGGTCATCCCTGTGGCAGGTGGACCCACTGCCGTCGATGGTTTTTCTCGAGGTGGAGGCACCTGCATGGGCTGCACGGTCATCCCTGTGGCAGGTGGACCCACTGCCATCGATGGTTCTTCTCGAGGTGGAGGCACCTGCATGGGCTGCACGGTCATCCCTGTGGCAGGTGGACCCACTGCCATCGATGGTTCTTCTCGAGGTGGAGGCACCTGCATGGGCTGCACGCCGTCCGTTGGTGGGCTGTCGCGCCTGGGCCTCACACCGTGCCTCAGCAGGTAGACACGCCAGGGCCCCATGCTGTTCCCCTGTGCGCCCACAGCTGTGCGCTGGACGACGTCGGTTGCGTGAGCGCGGGCGATGGCTCTCATGGCACGAGGGGTGATGTTCTTCCTCCTCGTCCTCCTCCGCTGACTGCCCTTCTTCAGGCTCCTGAGAGGTGCCTTCCTCTTTGGCGGTTGCGGGAACCGTCTCTGTGCTGTCCCGCGCAAAGGTGGGCAGGCAGCCGCCTCGCTGCTCTGGCTGCTCCCTGGCAGGCAGACACGGCTGGGCTCCACGCCGTTCCCGGGTGGGCCTACAGCCATGCGCTGCATGCCGTCGATCAGAGGAGCGAGGTCGATGGCGCTCACGGCACGAGGGGTGATTTTGCTGTTCCTCCTCCTCCTCCTCCTCCTCCTCCTCCTCCGCTGCCTCGGCTTCCGCCTCCTGGGAGGTGCCTTCTTCCTCTCTGGTGGCGGGGAGCAGCTCTGTGGCGTCCCACGCCGAGGTGGGCAGCCGTCCGCCTCGCCGCTCGGCCTCCTCTTCCTTCCAAGCATGCTTGGCATCCGAGGGCCTGGAAGCTCGGCGAACTGTGGGCCAGCTGCAGGGGCCCCTGTTTTTATAGGTCCCGAGCAACAGGCAGTGAGGTGGCTGGTGACAGCAGGGGGCCACTGTGATGGCGATTGTGACTGTGGCCGCTGCGTGTGGCCAAATATGGCGGGCTTGGGCGTGGGGGGCCTGTGGCCTGAAAGATGCCCAAATGTGGGAGAAGGAGGAGGGTCGCGGGGTCTGAGGGCCCCTTTGCTGGGGCTCGCTCCCGCCTGCCCTGTTGCTTGCCCGAGTGAAAGGCTGCCCCTTGGGCACAGGGACCGCCCTCCGCCTCCCCTCATGAGCCCTGGGCTCCAGCCCCCTCCTCATCCCGTGCCTGGGGTCCCCTTGACGAGCCGGTGGCGACCATGTTTCAGGAGGGTCGGGGGTCCTCGGTGACCCCCCACCGACCCGGCGCCCTGCAAGTGGCACAGCCCCCCGCACTCGAGAGTGGCTGAGAGGGGGCAAAGCATCCAGACGTGCCGCTGGCGGGAAAGGGAGGCCCAGCCGGCCGGCGCAAGGTCTGCCAGCGCTCCATAAAGGAGTTGTTGATTGCCAAGCGTGGTGTGAGCCCTTCTTTGCCGTCGCCCGGCCCTGCCCCTGGAGCGTGGAGAGGTGCCATCTCTTCTGCACGGAGCCCCGAGGGAGAGGGGAGGGGAGGGCCTGTACATTCGGCTCCTGCGTCCAGATCATCCAACCCCTCACTGACATCCAGCGCCGCCCCCCCCCCCCGCCTCTCCTGCCCTGCCTATCCCTCCTGCGGAGCCTATAACAGTCCATCACATCAAACAAGTCACAGGACTCATCCCACCAGGTTTCGCTTATGCCAATGATGCCGTCGTAGCGCTGGGACTGGGCCAAAGCTCGTAGCTCCTCCTCTTTATTCCTCATGCTGCCTGCTCATTAGTCTAGGGACATGAAGATCTACATCTCTTTTGAGCAAAAATGTTACATTTAGGTTGGCCTAACTGAGCCCTGGTCACTAAGCCTGACCTAGGCTTAGTCAGTATCACTCGTCAAGACAGAGTCCCGGCGTATATCAAAATGATGAAAACCTCCCGTTAAGTTCATTGGCATGTGTCTGTAACGCCTCCCTTTGGGAACGGCAGGAAATTCTGAAAACCACAGACGAAAGGTGCAAAAGCATAGTATCAGCCGTGTGCTGAAAATGCAAAGCGACCGTTTCAGGTCATTTGAAGGATGATTCAGATTTTTGTCTAAAATTTGGTACTTCGAGGTCCAGGCAGGAAACTACTGCATTTTTACATGGCATTTCCTATGCAACCAGCTTCCTTTGTAAACGCTACAGGTCAGACCTCTTAAGAGGTCAGCATCTCTGGAAACAAGAGATAGTTCCTAGGGTTCAGTGGCTTTTCTGATGATAATTGTACTCCGTTTGAAAAACCGTTGTCAAATTACTGATGTTACAGCCTAAAAAACCCGCAGAATGTAAGGCACCGCCAGAGCACGAAGGCGGGCATGGAAACGGAAAGTTTCCACAAAGAGCCTCCTACTGAAAGGCAGAGTGCAGGAGGGGACACAGGAGTGCAGACGCGGTCGCCAAAGTGCCAAATAAGGGGGGACGAAAGCGTTTTGGTTCTTTTGTTGCCGTTTATGGTTCAGTCGCGAAGGTGCGGAGGCTGGGCCGCGGGTAGGGCCGCGGCCGGGCGCTCCTGCGACGCTGTTGGCGCCATCTCACGCCGAGGAGCCTGGATGGCTGGGGCTGCCAGGTCATCCCTGTGGCAGGTGGACCCACTGCCGTCGATGGTTCTTCTCGAGGTGGAGGCACCTGCATGGGCTGCACGGTCATCCCTGTGGCAGGTGGACCCACTGCCATCGATGGTTCTTCTCGAGGTGGAGGCACCTGCATGGGCTGCACGCCGTCCGTTGGTGGGCTGTCGCGCCTGGGCCTCACACCGTGCCTCAGCAGGTAGACACGCCAGGGCCCCATGCTGTTCCCCTGTGCGCCCACAGCTGTGCGCTGGACGACGTCGGTTGCGTGAGCGCGGGTGATGGCTCTCATGGCACGAGGGGTGATGTTCTTCCTCCTCGTCCTCCTCCGCTGACTGCCCTTCTTCAGGCTCCTGAGAGGTGCCTTCCTCTTTGGCGGTTGCGGGAACCGTCTCTGTGCTGTCCCGCGCAAAGGTGGGCAGGCAGCCGCCTCGCTGCTCTGGCTGCTCCCTGGCAGGCAGACACGGCTGGGCTCCACGCCGTTCCCGGGTGGGCCTACAGCCATGCGCTGCATGCCGTCGATCAGAGGAGCGAGGTCGATGGCGCTCACGGCACGAGGGGTGATTTTGCTGTTCCTCCTCCTCCTCCTCCTCCTCCGCTGCCTCAGCTTCCGCCTCCTGGGAGGTGCCTTCTTCCTCTCTGGTGGCGGGGAGCAGCTCTGTGGCGTCCCACGCCGAGGTGGGCAGCCGTCCGCCTCGCCGCTCGGCCTCCTCTTCCTTCCAAGCATGCTTGGCATCCGAGGGCCTGGAAGCTCGGCGAACTGTGGGCCAGCTGCAGGGGCCCCTGTTTTTATAGGTCCCGAGCAACAGGCAGTGAGGTGGCTGGTGACAGCAGGGGGCCACTGTGATGGCGATTGTGACTGTGGCCGCTGCGTGTGGCCAAATATGGCGGGCTTGGGCGTGGGGGGCCTGTGGCCTGAAAGATGCCCAAATGTGGGAGAAGGAGGAGGGTCGCGGGGTCTGAGGGCCCCTTTGCTGGGGCTCGCTCCCGCCTGCCCTGTTGCTTGCCCGAGTGAAAGGCTGCCCCTTGGGCACAGGGACCGCCCTCCGCCTCCCCTCATGAGCCCTGGGCTCCAGCCCCCTCCTCATCCCGTGCCTGGGGTCCCCTTGACGAGCCGGTGGCGACCATGTTTCAGGAGGGTCGGGGGTCCTCGGTGACCCCCCACCGACCCGGCGCCCTGCAAGTGGCACAGCCCCCCGCGCTCGAGAGTGGCTGAGAGGGGGCAAAGCATCCAGACGTGCCGCCGGCGGGAAAGGGAGGCCCAGCCGGCCGGCGCAAGGTCTGCCAGTGCTCCATAAAGGAGTTGTTGATTGCCAAGCGTGGTGTGAGCCCTTCTTTGCCGTCGCCCGGCCCTGCCCCTGGAGCGTGGAGAGGTGCCATCTCTTCTGCACGGAGCCCCGAGGGAGAGGGGAGGGGAGGGCCTGTACATTCGGCTCCTGCGTCCAGATCATCCAACCCCTCGCTGACATCCAGCGCCGCCCCCCCCCGCCTCTCCTGCCCTGCCTATCCCTCCTGCGGAGCCTATAACCGTCCATCACATCAAACAAGTCACAGGACTCATCCCACCAGGTTTCGCTTATGCCAATGATGCCGTCGTAGCGCTGGGACTGGGCCAAAGCTCGTAGCTCCTCCTCTTTATTCCTCATGCTGCCTGCTCATTAGTCTAGGGACATGAAGATCTACATCTCTTTTGAGCAAAAATGTTACATTTAGGTTGGCCTAACTGAGCCCTGGTCACTAAGCCTGACCTAGGCTTAGTCAGTATCACTCGTCAAGACAGAGTCCTGGCGTATATCAAAATGATGAAAACCTCCCGTTAAGTTCATTGGCATGTGTCTGTAACGCCTCCCTTTGGGAACGGCAGGAAATTCTGAAAACCACAGACGAAAGGTGCAAAAGCATAGTATCAGCCGTGTGCTGAAAATGCAAAGCGACCGTTTCAGGTCATTTGAAGGATGATTCAGATTTTTGTCTAAAATTTGGTACTTCGAGGTCCAGGCAGGAAACTACTGCATTTTTACATGGCATTTCCTATGCAACCAGCTTCCTTTGTAAACGCTACAGGTCAGACCTCTTAAGAGGTCAGCATCTCTGGAAACAAGAGATAGTTCCTAGGGTTCAGTGGCTTTTCTGATGATAATTGTACTCCGTTTGAAAAACCGTTGTCAAATTACTGATGTTACAGCCTAAAAAACCCGCAGAATGTAAGGCACCGCCAGAGCACGAAGGCGGGCATGGAAACGGAAAGTTTCCACAAAGAGCCTCCTACTGAAAGGCAGAGTGCAGGAGGGGACACAGGAGTGCAGACGCGGTCGCCAAAGTGCCAAATAAGGGGGGACGAAAGCGTTTTGGTTCTTTTGTTGCCGTTTATGGTTCAGTCGCGAAGGTGCGGAGGCTGGGCCGCGGGTAGGGCCGCGGCCGGGCGCTCCTGCGACGCTGTTGGCGCCATCTCACGCCGAGGAGCCTGGATGGCTGGGGCTGCCAGGTCATCCCTGTGGCAGGTGGACCCACTGCCGTCGATGGTTCTTCTCGAGGTGGAGGCACCTGCATGGGCTGCACGGTCATCCCTGTGGCAGGTGGACCCACTGCCATCGATGGTTCTTCTCGAGGTGGAGGCACCTGCATGGGCTGCACGCCGTCCGTTGGTGGGCTGTCGCGCCTGGGCCTCACACCGTGCCTCAGCAGGTAGACACGCCAGGGCCCCATGCTGTTCCCCTGTGCGCCCACAGCTGTGCGCTGGACGACGTCGGTTGCGTGAGCGCGGGCGATGGCTCTCATGGCACGAGGGGTGATGTTCTTCCTCCTCGTCCTCCTCCGCTGACTGCCCTTCTTCAGGCTCCTGAGAGGTGCCTTCCTCTTTGGCGGTTGCGGGAACCGTCTCTGTGCTGTCCCGCGCAAAGGTGGGCAGGCAGCCGCCTCGCTGCTCTGGCTGCTCCCTGGCAGGCAGACACGGCTGGGCTCCACGCCGTTCCCGGGTGGGCCTACAGCCATGCGCTGCATGCCGTCGATCAGAGGAGCGAGGTCGATGGCGCTCACGGCACGAGGGGTGATTTTGCTGTTCCTCCTCCTCCTCCTCCTCCTCCTCCTCCTCCTCCGCTGCCTCGGCTTCCGCCTCCTGGGAGGTGCCTTCTTCCTCTCTGGTGGCGGGGAGCAGCTCTGTGGCGTCCCACGCCGAGGTGGGCAGCCGTCCGCCTCGCCGCTCGGCCTCCTCTTCCTTCCAAGCATGCTTGGCATCCGAGGGCCTGGAAGCTCGGCGAACTGTGGGCCAGCTGCAGGGGCCCCTGTTTTTATAGGTCCCGAGCAACAGGCAGTGAGGTGGCTGGTGACAGCAGGGGGCCACTGTGATGGCGATTGTGACTGTGGCCGCTGCGTGTGGCCAAATATGGCGGGCTTGGGCGTGGGGGGCCTGTGGCCTGAAAGATGCCCAAATGTGGGAGAAGGAGGAGGGTCGCGGGGGCTGAGGGCCCCTTTGCCTGGGCTCGCTCCCGCCTGCCCTGTTGCTTGCCCGAGTGAAAGGCTGCCCCTTGGGCACAGGGACCGCCCTCCGCCTCCCCTCATGAGCCCTGGGCTCCAGCCCCCTCCTCATCCCGTGCCTGGGGTCCCCTTGACGAGCCGGTGGTGACCATGTTTCAGGAGGGTCGGGGGTCCTCGGTGACCCCCCACCGACCCGGCGCCCTGCAAGTGGCACAGCCCCCCGCGCTCGAGAGTGGCTGAGAGGGGGCAAAGCATCCAGACGTGCCGCCGGCGGGAAAGGGAGGCCCAGCCGGCCGGCGCAAGGTCTGCCAGCGCTCCATAAAGGAGTTGTTGATTGCCAAGCGTGGTGTGAGCCCTTCTTTGCCGTCGCCCGGCCCTGCCCCTGGAGCGTGGAGAGGTGCCATCTCTTCTGCACGGAGCCCCGAGGGAGAGGGGAGGGGAGGGCCTGTACATTCGGCTCCTGCGTCCAGATCATCCAACCCCTCGCTGACATCCAGCGCCGCCCCCCCCCGCCTCTCCTGCCCTGCCTATCCCTCCTGCGGAGCCTATAACCGTCCATCACATCAAACAAGTCACAGGACTCATCCCACCAGGTTTCGCTTATGCCAATGATGCCGTCGTAGCGCTGGGACTGGGCCAAAGCTCGTAGCTCCTCCTCTTTATTCCTCATGCTGCCTGCTCATTAGTCTAGGGACATGAAGATCTACATCTCTTTTGAGCAAAAATGTTACATTTAGGTTGGCCTAACTGAGCCCTGGTCACTAAGCCTGACCTAGGCTTAGTCAGTATCACTCGTCAAGACAGAGTCCTGGCGTATATCAAAATGATGAAAACCTCCCGTTAAGTTCATTGGCATGTGTCTGTAACGCCTCCCTTTGGGAACGGCAGGAAATTCTGAAAACCACAGACGAAAGGTGCAAAAGCATAGTATCAGCCGTGTGCTGAAAATGCAAAGCGACCGTTTCAGGTCATTTGAAGGATGATTCAGATTTTTGTCTAAAATTTGGTACTTCGAGGTCCAGGCAGGAAACTACTGCATTTTTACATGGCATTTCCTATGCAACCAGCTTCCTTTGTAAACGCTACAGGTCAGACCTCTTAAGAGGTCAGCATCTCTGGAAACAAGAGATAGTTCCTAGGGTTCAGTGGCTTTTCTGATGATAATTGTACTCCGTTTGAAAAACCGTTGTCAAATTACTGATGTTACAGCCTAAAAAACCCGCAGAATGTAAGGCACCGCCAGAGCACGAAGGCGGGCATGGAAACGGAAAGTTTCCACAAAGAGCCTCCTATTGAAAGGCAGAGTGCAGGAGGGGACACAGGAGTGCAGACGCGGTCGCCAAAGTGCCAAATAAGGGGGGACGAAAGCGTTTTGGTTCTTTTGTTGCCGTTTATGGTTCAGTCGCGAAGGTGCGGAGGCTGGGCCGCGGGTAGGGCCGCGGCCGGGCGCTCCTGCGACGCTGTTGGCGCCATCTCACGCCGAGGAGCCTGGATGGCTGGGGCTGCCAGGTCATCCCTGTGGCAGGTGGACCCACTGCCGTCGATGGTTCTTCTCGAGGTGGAGGCACCTGCATGGGCTGCACGGTCATCCCTGTGGCAGGTGGACCCACTGCCATCGATGGTTCTTCTCGAGGTGGAGGCACCTGCATGGGCTGCACGCCGTCCGTTGGTGGGCTGTCGCGCCTGGGCCTCACACCGTGCCTCAGCAGGTAGACACGCCAGGGCCCCATGCTGTTCCCCTGTGCGCCCACAGCTGTGCGCTGGACGACGTCGGTTGCGTGAGCGCGGGCGATGGCTCTCATGGCACGAGGGGTGATGTTCTTCCTCCTCGTCCTCCTCCGCTGACTGCCCTTCTTCAGGCTCCTGAGAGGTGCCTTCCTCTTTGGCGGTTGCGGGAACCGTCTCTGTGCTGTCCCGCGCAAAGGTGGGCAGGCAGCCGCCTCGCTGCTCTGGCTGCTCCCTGGCAGGCAGACACGGCTGGGCTCCACGCCGTTCCCGGGTGGGCCTACAGCCATGCGCTGCATGCCGTCGATCAGAGGAGCGAGGTCGATGGCGCTCACGGCACGAGGGGTGATTTTGCTGTTCCTCCTCCTCCTCCTCCTCCTCCTCCTCCTCCTCCGCTGCCTCGGCTTCCGCCTCCTGGGAGGTGCCTTCTTCCTCTCTGGTGGCGGGGAGCAGCTCTGTGGCGTCCCACGCCGAGGTGGGCAGCCGTCCGCCTCGCCGCTCGGCCTCCTCTTCCTTCCAAGCATGCTTGGCATCCGAGGGCCTGGAAGCTCGGCGAACTGTGGGCCAGCTGCAGGGGCCCCTGTTTTTATAGGTCCCGAGCAACAGGCAGTGAGGTGGCTGGTGACAGCAGGGGGCCACTGTGATGGCGATTGTGACTGTGGCCGCTGCGTGTGGCCAAATATGGCGGGCTTGGGCGTGGGGGGCCTGTGGCCTGAAAGATGCCCAAATGTGGGAGAAGGAGGAGGGTCGCGGGGTCTGAGGGCCCCTTTGCTGGGGCTCGCTCCCGCCTGCCCTGTTGCTTGCCCGAGTGAAAGGCTGCCCCTTGGGCACAGGGACCGCCCTCCGCCTCCCCTCATGAGCCCTGGGCTCCAGCCCCCTCCTCATCCCGTGCCTGGGGTCCCCTTGACGAGCCGGTGGTGACCATGTTTCAGGAGGGTCGGGGGTCCTCGGTGACCCCCCACCGACCCGGCGCCCTGCAAGTGGCACAGCCCCCCGCGCTCGAGAGTGGCTGAGAGGGGGCAAAGCATCCAGACGTGCCGCCGGCGGGAAAGGGAGGCCCAGCCGGCCGGCGCAAGGTCTGCCAGCGCTCCATAAAGGAGTTGTTGATTGCCAAGCGTGGTGTGAGCCCTTCTTTGCCGTCGCCCGGCCCTGCCCCTGGAGCGTGGAGAGGTGCCATCTCTTCTGCACGGAGCCCCGAGGGAGAGGGGAGGGGAGGGCCTGTACATTCGGCTCCTGCGTCCAGATCATCCAACCCCTCGCTGACATCCAGCGCCGCCCCCCCCCGCCTCTCCTGCCCTGCCTATCCCTCCTGCGGAGCCTATAACCGTCCATCACATCAAACAAGTCACAGGACTCATCCCACCAGGTTTCGCTTATGCCAATGATGCCATCGTAGCGCTGGGACTGGGCCAAAGCTCGTAGCTCCTCCTCTTTATTCCTCATGCTGCCTGCTCATTAGTCTAGGGACATGAAGATCTACATCTCTTTTGAGCAAAAATGTTACATTTAGGTTGGCCTAACTGAGCCCTGGTCACTAAGCCTGACCTAGGCTTAGTCAGTATCACTCGTCAAGACAGAGTCCTGGCGTATATCAAAATGATGAAAACCTCCCGTTAAGTTCATTGGCATGTGTCTGTAACGCCTCCCTTTGGGAACGGCAGGAAATTCTGAAAACCACAGACGAAAGGTGCAAAAGCATAGTATCAGCCGTGTGCTGAAAATGCAAAGCGACCGTTTCAGGTCATTTGAAGGATGATTCAGATTTTTGTCTAAAATTTGGTACTTCGAGGTCCAGGCAGGAAACTACTGCATTTTTACATGGCATTTCCTATGCAACCAGCTTCCTTTGTAAACGCTACAGGTCAGACCTCTTAAGAGGTCAGCATCTCTGGAAACAAGAGATAGTTCCTAGGGTTCAGTGGCTTTTCTGATGATAATTGTACTCCGTTTGAAAAACCGTTGTCAAATTACTGATGTTACAGCCTAAAAAACCCGCAGAATGTAAGGCACCGCCAGAGCACGAAGGCGGGCATGGAAACGGAAAGTTTCCACAAAGAGCCTCCTACTGAAAGGCAGAGTGCAGGAGGGGACACAGGAGTGCAGACGCGGTCGCCAAAGTGCCAAATAAGGGGGGACGAAAGCGTTTTGGTTCTTTTGTTGCCATTTATTGTTCAGTCGCGAAGGTGCGGAGGCTGGGCCGCGGGTAGGGCCGCGGCCGGGCGCTCCTGCGACGCTGTTGGCGCCATCTCACGCCGAGGAGCCTGGATGGCTGGGGCTGCCAGGTCATCCCTGTGGCAGGTGGACCCACTGCCGTCGATGGTTCTTCTCGAGGTGGAGGCACCTGCATGGGCTGCACGGTCATCCCTGTGGCAGGTGGACCCACTGCCATCGATGGTTCTTCTCGAGGTGGAGGCACCTGCATGGGCTGCACGCCGTCCGTTGGTGGGCTGTCGCGCCTGGGCCTCACACCGTGCCTCAGCAGGTAGACACGCCAGGGCCCCATGCTGTTCCCCTGTGCGCCCACAGCTGCGCGCTGGACGACGTCGGTTGCGTGAGCGCGGGCGATGGCTCTCATGGCACGAGGGGTGATGTTCTTCCTCCTCGTCCTCCTCCGCTGACTGCCCTTCTTCAGGCTCCTGAGAGGTGCCTTCCTCTTTGGCGGTTGCGGGAACCGTCTCTGTGCTGTCCCGCGCAAAGGTGGGCAGGCAGCCGCCTCGCTGCTCTGGCTGCTCCCTGGCAGGCAGACACGGCTGGGCTCCACACCGTTCCCGGGTGGGCCTACAGCCATGCGCTGCATGCCGTCGATCAGAGGAGCGAGGTCGATGGCGCTCACGGCACGAGGGGTGATTTTGCTGTTGTTCCTCCTCCTCCTCCTCCTCCTCCTCCGCTGCCTCGGCTTCCGCCTCCTGGGAGGTGCCTTCTTCCTCTCTGGTGGCGGGGAGCAGCTCTGTGGCGTCCCACGCCGAGGTGGGCAGCCGTCCGCCTCGCCGCTCGGCCTCCTCTTCCTTCCAAGCATGCTTGGCATCCGAGGGCCTGGAAGCTCGGCGAACTGTGGGCCAGCTGCAGGGGCCCCTGTTTTTATAGGTCCCGAGCAACAGGCAGTGAGGTGGCTGGTGACAGCAGGGGGCCACTGTGATGGCGATTGTGACTGTGGCCGCTGCGTGTGGCCAAATATGGCGGGCTTGGGCGTGGGGGGCCTGTGGCCTGAAAGATGCCCAAATGTGGGAGAAGGAGGAGGGTCGCGGGGTCTGAGGGCCCCTTTGCCGGGGCTCGCTCCCGCCTGCCCTGTTGCTTGCCCGAGTGAAAGGCTGCCCCTTGGGCACAGGGACCGCCCTCTGCCTCCCCTCATGAGCCCTGGGCTCCAGCCCCCTCCTCATCCCGTGCCTGGGGTCCCCTTGACGAGCCGGTGGCGACCATGTTTCAGGAGGGTCGGGGGTCCTCGGTGACCCCCCACCGACCCGGCGCCCTGCAAGTGGCACAGCCCCCCGCGCTCGAGAGTGGCTGAGAGGGGGCAAAGCATCCAGACGTGCCGCCGGCGGGAAAGGGAGGCCCAGCCGGCCGGCGCAAGGTCTGCCAGCGCTCCATAAAGGAGTTGTTGATTGCCAAGCGTGGTGTGAGCCCTTCTTTGCCGTCGCCCGGCCCTGCCCCTGGAGCGTGGAGAGGTGCCATCTCTTCTGCACGGAGCCCCGAGGGAGAGGGGAGGGGAGGGCCTGTACATTCGGCTCCTGCGTCCAGATCATCCAACCCCTCGCTGACATCCAGCGCCGCCCCCCCCCGCCTCTCCTGCCCTGCCTATCCCTCCTGCGGAGCCTATAACCGTCCATCACATCAAACAAGTCACAGGACTCATCCCACCAGGTTTCGCTTATGCCAATGATGCCGTCGTAGCGCTGGGACTGGGCCAAAGCTCGTAGCTCCTCCTCTTTATTCCTCATGCTGCCTGCTCATTAGTCTAGGGACATGAAGATCTACATCTCTTTTGAGCAAAAATGTTACATTTAGGTTGGCCTAACTGAGCCCTGGTCACTAAGCCTGACCTAGGCTTAGTCAGTATCACTCGTCAAGACAGAGTCCCGGCGTATATCAAAATGATGAAAACCTCCCGTTAAGTTCATTGGCATGTGTCTGTAACGCCTCCCTTTGGGAACGGCAGGAAATTCTGAAAACCACAGACGAAAGGTGCAAAAGCATAGTATCAGCCGTGTGCTGAAAATGCAAAGCGACCGTTTCAGGTCATTTGAAGGATGATTCAGATTTTTGTCTAAAATTTGGTACTTCGAGGTCCAGGCAGGAAACTACTGCATTTTTACATGGCATTTCCTATGCAACCAGCTTCCTTTGTAAACGCTACAGGTCAGACCTCTTAAGAGGTCAGCATCTCTGGAAACAAGAGATAGTTCCTAGGGTTCAGTGGCTTTTCTGATGATAATTGTACTCCGTTTGAAAAACCGTTGTCAAATTACTGATGTTACAGCCTAAAAAACCCGCAGAATGTAAGGCACCGCCAGAGCACGAAGGCGGGCATGGAAACGGAAAGTTTCCACAAAGAGCCTCCTACTGAAAGGCAGAGTGCAGGAGGGGACACAGGAGTGCAGACGCGGTCGCCAAAGTGCCAAATAAGGGGGGACGAAAGCGTTTTGGTTCTTTTGTTGCCGTTTATGGTTCAGTCGCGAAGGTGCGGAGGCTGGGCCGCGGGTAGGGCCGCGGCCGGGCGCTCCTGCGACGCTGTTGGCGCCATCTCACGCCGAGGAGCCTGGATGGCTGGGGCTGCCAGGTCATCCCTGTGGCAGGTGGACCCACTGCCGTCGATGGTTCTTCTCGAGGTGGAGGCACCTGCATGGGCTGCACGGTCATCCCTGTGGCAGGTGGACCCACTGCCATCGATGGTTCTTCTCGAGGTGGAGGCACCTGCATGGGCTGCACGCCGTCCGTTGGTGGGCTGTCGCGCCTGGGCCTCACACCGTGCCTCAGCAGGTAGACACGCCAGGGCCCCATGCTGTTCCCCTGTGCGCCCACAGCTGTGCGCTGGACGACGTCGGTTGCGTGAGCGCGGGCGATGGCTCTCATGGCACGAGGGGTGATGTTCTTCCTCCTCGTCCTCCTCCGCTGACTGCCCTTCTTCAGGCTCCTGAGAGGTGCCTTCCTCTTTGGCGGTTGCGGGAACCGTCTCTGTGCTGTCCCGCGCAAAGGTGGGCAGGCAGCCGCCTCGCTGCTCTGGCTGCTCCCTGGCAGGCAGACACGGCTGGGCTCCACGCCGTTCCCGGGTGGGCCTACAGCCATGCGCTGCATGCCGTCGATCAGAGGAGCGAGGTCGATGGCGCTCACGGCACGAGGGGTGATTTTGCTGTTCCTCCTCCTCCTCCTCCTCCTCCTCCTCCGCTGCCTCGGCTTCCGCCTCCTGGGAGGTGCCTTCTTCCTCTCTGGTGGCGGGGAGCAGCTCTGTGGCGTCCCACGCCGAGGTGGGCAGCCGTCCGCCTCGCCGCTCGGCCTCCTCTTCCTTCCAAGCATGCTTGGCATCCGAGGGCCTGGAAGCTCGGCGAACTGTGGGCCAGCTGCAGGGGCCCCTGTTTTTATAGGTCCCGAGCAACAGGCAGTGAGGTGGCTGGTGACAGCAGGGGGCCACTGTGATGGCGATTGTGACTGTGGCCGCTGCGTGTGGCCAAATATGGCGGGCTTGGGCGTGGGGGGCCTGTGGCCTGAAAGATGCCCAAATGTGGGAGAAGGAGGAGGGTCGCGGGGTCTGAGGGCCCCTTTGCCGGGGCTCGCTCCCGCCTGCCCTGTTGCTTGCCCGAGTGAAAGGCTGCCCCTTGGGCACAGGGACCGCCCTCCGCCTCCCCTCATGAGCCCTGGGCTCCAGCCCCCTCCTCATCCCGTGCCTGGGGTCCCCTTGACGAGCCGGTGGCGACCATGTTTCAGGAGGGTTGGGGGTCCTCGGTGACCCCCCACCGACCCGGCGCCCTGCAAGTGGCACAGCCCCCCGCGCTCGAGAGTGGCTGAGAGGGGGCAAAGCATCCAGACGTGCCGCCGGCGGGAAAGGGAGGCCCAGCCGGCCGGCGCAAGGTCTGCCAGCGCTCCATAAAGGAGTTGTTGATTGCCAAGCGTGGTGTGAGCCCTTCTTTGCCGTCGCCCGGCCCTGCCCCTGGAGCGTGGAGAGGTGCCATCTCTTCTGCACGGAGCCCCGAGGGAGAGGGGAGGGGAGGGCCTGTACATTCGGCTCCTGCGTCCAGATCATCCAACCCCTCGCTGACATCCAGCGCCGCCCCCCCCCGCCTCTCCTGCCCTGCCTATCCCTCCTGCGGAGCCTATAACCGTCCATCACATCAAACAAGTCACAGGACTCATCCCACCAGGTTTCGCTTATGCCAATGATGCCATCGTAGCGCTGGGACTGGGCCAAAGCTCGTAGCTCCTCCTCTTTATTCCTCATGCTGCCTGCTCATTAGTCTAGGGACATGAAGATCTACATCTCTTTTGAGCAAAAATGTTACATTTAGGTTGGCCTAACTGAGCCCTGGTCACTAAGCCTGACCTAGGCTTAGTCAGTATCACTCGTCAAGACAGAGTCCTGGCGTATATCAAAATGATGAAAACCTCCCGTTAAGTTCATTGGCATGTGTCTGTAACGCCTCCCTTTGGGAACGGCAGGAAATTCTGAAAACCACAGACGAAAGGTGCAAAAGCATAGTATCAGCCGTGTGCTGAAAATGCAAAGCGACCGTTTCAGGTCATTTGAAGGATGATTCAGATTTTTGTCTAAAATTTGGTACTTCGAGGTCCAGGCAGGAAACTACTGCATTTTTACATGGCATTTCCTATGCAACCAGCTTCCTTTGTAAACGCTACAGGTCAGACCTCTTAAGAGGTCAGCATCTCTGGACACAAGAGATAGTTCCTAGGGTTCAGTGGCTTTTCTGATGATAATTGTACTCCGTTTGAAAAACCGTTGTCAAATTACTGATGTTACAGCCTAAAAAACCCGCAGAATGTAAGGCACCGCCAGAGCACGAAGGCGGGCATGGAAACGGAAAGTTTCCACAAAGAGCCTCCTACTGAAAGGCAGAGTGCAGGAGGGGGCACAGGAGTGCAGACGCGGTCGCCAAAGTGCCAAATAAGGGGGGACGAAAGCGTTTTGGTTCTTTTGTTGCCGTTTATGGTTCAGTCGCGAAGGTGCGGAGGCTGGGCCGCGGGTAGGGCCGCGGCCGGGCGCTCCTGCGACGCTGTTGGCGCCATCTCACGCCGAGGAGCCTGGATGGCTGGGGCTGCCAGGTCATCCCTGTGGCAGGTGGACCCACTGCCGTCGATGGTTCTTCTCGAGGTGGAGGCACCTGCATGGGCTGCACGGTCATCCCTGTGGCAGGTGGACCCACTGCCGTCGATGGTTCTTCTCGAGGTGGAGGCACCTGCATGGGCTGCACGCCGTCCGTTGGTGGGCTGTCGCGCCTGGGCCTCACACCGTGCCTCAGCAGGTAGACACGCCAGGGCCCCATGCTGTTCCCCTGTGCGCCCACAGCTGCGCGCTGGACGACGTCGGTTGCGTGAGCGCGGGCGATGGCTCTCATGGCACGAGGGGTGATGTTCTTCCTCCTCGTCCTCCTCCGCTGACTGCCCTTCTTCAGGCTCCTGAGAGGTGCCTTCCTCTTTGGCGGTTGCGGGAACCGTCTCTGTGCTGTCCCGCGCAAAGGTGGGCAGGCAGCCGCCTCGCTGCTCTGGCTGCTCCCTGGCAGGCAGACACGGCTGGGCTCCACGCCGTTCCCGGGTGGGCCTACAGCCATGCGCTGCATGCCGTCGATCAGAGGAGCGAGGTCGATGGCGCTCACGGCACGAGGGGTGATTTTGCTGTTCCTCCTCCTCCTCCTCCTCCTCCTCCTCCTCCTCCTCCTCCGCTGCCTCGGCTTCCGCCTCCTGGGAGGTGCCTTCTTCCTCTCTGGTGGCGGGGAGCAGCTCTGTGGCGTCCCACGCCGAGGTGGGCAGCCGTCCGCCTCGCCGCTCGGCCTCCTCTTCCTTCCAAGCATGCTTGGCATCCGAGGGCCTGGAAGCTCGGCGAACTGTGGGCCAGCTGCAGGGGCCCCTGTTTTTATAGGTCCCGAGCAACAGGCAGTGAGGTGGCTGGTGACAGCAGGGGGCCACTGTGATGGCGATTGTGACTGTGGCCGCTGCGTGTGGCCAAATATGGCGGGCTTGGGCGTGGGGGGCCTGTGGCCTGAAAGATGCCCAAATGTGGGAGAAGGAGGAGGGTCGCGGGGTCTGAGGGCCCCTTTGCTGGGGCTCGCTCCCGCCTGCCCTGTTGCTTGCCCGAGTGAAAGGCTGCCCCTTGGGCACAGGGACCGCCCTCCGCCTCCCCTCATGAGCCCTGGGCTCCAGCCCCCTCCTCATCCCGTGCCTGGGGTCCCCTTGACGAGCCGGTGGCGACCATGTTTCAGGAGGGTCGGGGGTCCTCGGTGACCCCCCACCGACCCGGCGCCCTGCAAGTGGCACAGCCCCCCGCGCTCGAGAGTGGCTGAGAGGGGGCAAAGCATCCAGACGTGCCGCCGGCGGGAAAGGGAGGCCCAGCCGGCCGGCGCAAGGTCTGCCAGCGCTCCATAAAGGAGTTGTTGATTGCCAAGCGTGGTGTGAGCCCTTCTTTGCCGTCGCCCGGCCCTGCCCCTGGAGCGTGGAGAGGTGCCATCTCTTCTGCACGGAGCCCCGAGGGAGAGGGGAGGGGAGGGCCTGTACATTCGGCTCCTGCGTCCAGATCATCCAACCCCTCGCTGACATCCAGCGCCGCCCCCCCCCGCCTCTCCTGCCCTGCCTATCCCTCCTGCGGAGCCTATAACCGTCCATCACATCAAACAAGTCACAGGACTCATCCCACCAGGTTTCGCTTATGCCAATGATGCCGTCGTAGCGCTGGGACTGGGCCAAAGCTCGTAGCTCCTCCTCTTTATTCCTCATGCTGCCTGCTCATTAGTCTAGGGACATGAAGATCTACATCTCTTTTGAGCAAAAATGTTACATTTAGGTTGGCCTAACTGAGCCCTGGTCACTAAGCCTGACCTAGGCTTAGTCAGTATCACTCGTCAAGACAGAGTCCTGGCGTATATCAAAATGATGAAAACCTCCCGTTAAGTTCATTGGCATGTGTCTGTAACGCCTCCCTTTGGGAACGGCAGGAAATTCTGAAAACCACAGACGAAAGGTGCAAAAGCATAGTATCAGCCGTGTGCTGAAAATGCAAAGCGACCGTTTCAGGTCATTTGAAGGATGATTCAGATTTTTGTCTAAAATTTGGTACTTCGAGGTCCAGGCAGGAAACTACTGCATTTTTACATGGCATTTCCTATGCAACCAGCTTCCTTTGTAAACGCTACAGGTCAGACCTCTTAAGAGGTCAGCATCTCTGGAAACAAGAGATAGTTCCTAGGGTTCAGTGGCTTTTCTGATGATAATTGTACTCCGTTTGAAAAACCGTTGTCAAATTACTGATGTTACAGCCTAAAAAACCCGCAGAATGTAAGGCACCGCCAGAGCACGAAGGCGGGCATGGAAACGGAAAGTTTCCACAAAGAGCCTCCTACTGAAAGGCAGAGTGCAGGAGGGGACACAGGAGTGCAGACGCGGTCGCCAAAGTGCCAAATAAGGGGGGACGAAAGCGTTTTGGTTCTTTTGTTGCCGTTTATGGTTCAGTCGCGAAGGTGCGGAGGCTGGGCCGCGGGTAGGGCCGCGGCCGGGCGCTCCTGCGACGCTGTTGGCGCCATCTCACGCCGAGGAGCCTGGATGGCTGGGGCTGCCAGGTCATCCCTGTGGCAGGTGGACCCACTGCCGTCGATGGTTCTTCTTGAGGTGGAGGCACCTGCATGGGCTGCACGGTCATCCCTGTGGCAGGTGGACCCACTGCCATCGATGGTTCTTCTCGAGGTGGAGGCACCTGCATGGGCTGCACGCCGTCCGTTGGTGGGCTGTCGCGCCTGGGCCTCACACCGTGCCTCAGCAGGTAGACACGCCAGGGCCCCATGCTGTTCCCCTGTGCGCCCACAGCTGTGCGCTGGACGACGTCGGTTGCGTGAGCGCGGGCGATGGCTCTCATGGCACGAGGGGTGATGTTCTTCCTCCTCGTCCTCCTCCGCTGACTGCCCTTCTTCAGGCTCCTGAGAGGTGCCTTCCTCTTTGGCGGTTGCGGGAACCGTCTCTGTGCTGTCCCGCGCAAAGGTGGGCAGGCAGCCGCCTCGCTGCTCTGGCTGCTCCCTGGCAGGCAGACACGGCTGGGCTCCACGCCGTTCCCGGGTGGGCCTACAGCCATGCGCTGCATGCCGTCGATCAGAGGAGCGAGGTCGATGGCGCTCACGGCACGAGGGGTGATTTTGCTGTTCCTCCTCCTCCTCCTCCTCCTCCTCCTCCTCCGCTGCCTCGGCTTCCGCCTCCTGGGAGGTGCCTTCTTCCTCTCTGGTGGCGGGGAGCAGCTCTGTGGCGTCCCACGCCGAGGTGGGCAGCCGTCCGCCTCGCCGCTCGGCCTCCTCTTCCTTCCAAGCATGCTTGGCATCCGAGGGCCTGGAAGCTCGGCGAACTGTGGGCCAGCTGCAGGGGCCCCTGTTTTTATAGGTCCCGAGCAACAGGCAGTGAGGTGGCTGGTGACAGCAGGGGGCCACTGTGATGGCGATTGTGACTGTGGCCGCTGCGTGTGGCCAAATATGGCGGGCTTGGGCGTGGGGGGCCTGTGGCCTGAAAGATGCCCAAATGTGGGAGAAGGAGGAGGGTCGCGGGGTCTGAGGGCCCCTTTGCTGGGGCTCGCTCCCGCCTGCCCTGTTGCTTGCCCGAGTGAAAGGCTGCCCCTTGGGCACAGGGACCGCCCTCCGCCTCCCCTCATGAGCCCTGGGCTCCAGCCCCCTCCTCATCCCGTGCCTGGGGTCCCCTTGACGAGCCGGTGGCGACCATGTTTCAGGAGGGTCGGGGGTCCTCGGTGACCCCCCACCGACCCGGCGCCCTGCAAGTGGCACAGCCCCCCGCGCTCGAGAGTGGCTGAGAGGGGGCAAAGCATCCAGACGTGCCGCCGGCGGGAAAGGGAGGCCCAGCCGGCCGGCGCAAGGTCTGCCAGCGCTCCATAAAGGAGTTGTTGATTGCCAAGCGTGGTGTGAGCCCTTCTTTGCCGTCGCCCGGCCCTGCCCCTGGAGCGTGGAGAGGTGCCATCTCTTCTGCACGGAGCCCCGAGGGAGAGGGGAGGGGAGGGCCTGTACATTCGGCTCCTGCGTCCAGATCATCCAACCCCTCGCTGACATCCAGCGCCGCCCCCCCCCGCCTCTCCTGCCCTGCCTATCCCTCCTGCGGAGCCTATAACCGTCCATCACATCAAACAAGTCACAGGACTCATCCCACCAGGTTTCGCTTATGCCAATGATGCCGTCGTAGCGCTGGGACTGGGCCAAAGCTCGTAGCTCCTCCTCTTTATTCCTCATGCTGCCTGCTCATTAGTCTAGGGACATGAAGATCTACATCTCTTTTGAGCAAAAATGTTACATTTAGGTTGGCCTAACTGAGCCCTGGTCACTAAGCCTGACCTAGGCTTAGTCAGTATCACTCGTCAAGACAGAGTCCTGGCGTATATCAAAATGATGAAAACCTCCCGTTAAGTTCATTGGCATGTGTCTGTAACGCCTCCCTTTGGGAACGGCAGGAAATTCTGAAAACCACAGACGAAAGGTGCAAAAGCATAGTATCAGCCGTGTGCTGAAAATGCAAAGCGACCGTTTCAGGTCATTTGAAGGATGATTCAGATTTTTGTCTAAAATTTGGTACTTCGAGGTCCAGGCAGGAAACTACTGCATTTTTACATGGCATTTCCTATGCAACCAGCTTCCTTTGTAAACGCTACAGGTCAGACCTCTTAAGAGGTCAGCATCTCTGGAAACAAGAGATAGTTCCTAGGGTTCAGTGGCTTTTCTGATGATAATTGTACTCCGTTTGAAAAACCGTTGTCAAATTACTGATGTTACAGCCTAAAAAACCCGCAGAATGTAAGGCACCGCCAGAGCACGAAGGCGGGCATGGAAACGGAAAGTTTCCACAAAGAGCCTCCTACTGAAAGGCAGAGTGCAGGAGGGGACACAGGAGTGCAGACGCGGTCGCCAAAGTGCCAAATAAGGGGGGACGAAAGCGTTTTGGTTCTTTTGTTGCCGTTTATGGTTCAGTCGCGAAGGTGCGGAGGCTGGGCCGCGGGTAGGGCCGCGGCCGGGCGCTCCTGCGACGCTGTTGGCGCCATCTCACGCCGAGGAGCCTGGATGGCTGGGGCTGCCAGGTCATCCCTGTGGCAGGTGGACCCACTGCCGTCGATGGTTCTTCTTGAGGTGGAGGCACCTGCATGGGCTGCACGGTCATCCCTGTGGCAGGTGGACCCACTGCCATCGATGGTTCTTCTCGAGGTGGAGGCACCTGCATGGGCTGCACGCCGTCCGTTGGTGGGCTGTCGCGCCTGGGCCTCACACCGTGCCTCAGCAGGTAGACACGCCAGGGCCCCATGCTGTTCCCCTGTGCGCCCACAGCTGTGCGCTGGACGACGTCGGTTGCGTGAGCGCGGGCGATGGCTCTCATGGCACGAGGGGTGATGTTCTTCCTCCTCGTCCTCCTCCGCTGACTGCCCTTCTTCAGGCTCCTGAGAGGTGCCTTCCTCTTTGGCGGTTGCGGGAACCGTCTCTGTGCTGTCCCGCGCAAAGGTGGGCAGGCAGCCGCCTCGCTGCTCTGGCTGCTCCCTGGCAGGCAGACACGGCTGGGCTCCACGCCGTTCCCGGGTGGGCCTACAGCCATGCGCTGCATGCCGTCGATCAGAGGAGCGAGGTCGATGGCGCTCACGGCACGAGGGGTGATTTTGCTGTTCCTCCTCCTCCTCCTCCTCCTCCTCCTCCTCCGCTGCCTCGGCTTCCGCCTCCTGGGAGGTGCCTTCTTCCTCTCTGGTGGCGGGGAGCAGCTCTGTGGCGTCCCACGCCGAGGTGGGCAGCCGTCCGCCTCGCCGCTCGGCCTCCTCTTCCTTCCAAGCATGCTTGGCATCCGAGGGCCTGGAAGCTCGGCGAACTGTGGGCCAGCTGCAGGGGCCCCTGTTTTTATAGGTCCCGAGCAACAGGCAGTGAGGTGGCTGGTGACAGCAGGGGGCCACTGTGATGGCGATTGTGACTGTGGCCGCTGCGTGTGGCCAAATATGGCGGGCTTGGGCGTGGGGGGCCTGTGGCCTGAAAGATGCCCAAATGTGGGAGAAGGAGGAGGGTCGCGGGGTCTGAGGGCCCCTTTGCTGGGGCTCGCTCCCGCCTGCCCTGTTGCTTGCCCGAGTGAAAGGCTGCCCCTTGGGCACAGGGACCGCCCTCCGCCTCCCCTCATGAGCCCTGGGCTCCAGCCCCCTCCTCATCCCGTGCCTGGGGTCCCCTTGACGAGCCGGTGGCGACCATGTTTCAGGAGGGTCGGGGGTCCTCGGTGACCCCCCACCGACCCGGCGCCCTGCAAGTGGCACAGCCCCCCGCGCTCGAGAGTGGCTGAGAGGGGGCAAAGCATCCAGACGTGCCGCCGGCGGGAAAGGGAGGCCCAGCCGGCCGGCGCAAGGTCTGCCAGCGCTCCATAAAGGAGTTGTTGATTGCCAAGCGTGGTGTGAGCCCTTCTTTGCCGTCGCCCGGCCCTGCCCCTGGAGCGTGGAGAGGTGCCATCTCTTCTGCACGGAGCCCCGAGGGAGAGGGGAGGGGAGGGCCTGTACATTCGGCTCCTGCGTCCAGATCATCCAACCCCTCGCTGACATCCAGCGCCGCCCCCCCCCGCCTCTCCTGCCCTGCCTATCCCTCCTGCGGAGCCTATAACCGTCCATCACATCAAACAAGTCACAGGACTCATCCCACCAGGTTTCGCTTATGCCAATGATGCCGTCGTAGCGCTGGGACTGGGCCAAAGCTCGTAGCTCCTCCTCTTTATTCCTCATGCTGCCTGCTCATTAGTCTAGGGACATGAAGATCTACATCTCTTTTGAGCAAAAATGTTACATTTAGGTTGGCCTAACTGAGCCCTGGTCACTAAGCCTGACCTAGGCTTAGTCAGTATCACTCGTCAAGACAGAGTCCTGGCGTATATCAAAATGATGAAAACCTCCCGTTAAGTTCATTGGCATGTGTCTGTAACGCCTCCCTTTGGGAACGGCAGGAAATTCTGAAAACCACAGACGAAAGGTGCAAAAGCATAGTATCAGCCGTGTGCTGAAAATGCAAAGCGACCGTTTCAGGTCATTTGAAGGATGATTCAGATTTTTGTCTAAAATTTGGTACTTCGAGGTCCAGGCAGGAAACTACTGCATTTTTACATGGCATTTCCTATGCAACCAGCTTCCTTTGTAAACGCTACAGGTCAGACCTCTTAAGAGGTCAGCATCTCTGGAAACAAGAGATAGTTCCTAGGGTTCAGTGGCTTTTCTGATGATAATTGTACTCCGTTTGAAAAACCGTTGTCAAATTACTGATGTTACAGCCTAAAAAACCCGCAGAATGTAAGGCACCGCCAGAGCACGAAGGCGGGCATGGAAACGGAAAGTTTCCACAAAGAGCCTCCTACTGAAAGGCAGAGTGCAGGAGGGGACACAGGAGTGCAGACGCGGTCGCCAAAGTGCCAAATAAGGGGGGACGAAAGCGTTTTGGTTCTTTTGTTGCCGTTTATGGTTCAGTCGCGAAGGTGCGGAGGCTGGGCCGCGGGTAGGGCCGCGGCCGGGCGCTCCTGCGACGCTGTTGGCGCCATCTCACGCCGAGGAGCCTGGATGGCTGGGGCTGCCAGGTCATCCCTGTGGCAGGTGGACCCACTGCCGTCGATGGTTCTTCTCGAGGTGGAGGCACCTGCATGGGCTGCACGGTCATCCCTGTGGCAGGTGGACCCACTGCCATCGATGGTTCTTCTCGAGGTGGAGGCACCTGCATGGGCTGCACGCCGTCCGTTGGTGGGCTGTCGCGCCTGGGCCTCACACCGTGCCTCAGCAGGTAGACACGCCAGGGCCCCATGCTGTTCCCCTGTGCGCCCACAGCTGCGCGCTGGACGACGTCGGTTGCGTGAGCGCGGGCGATGGCTCTCATGGCACGAGGGGTGATGTTCTTCCTCCTCGTCCTCCTCCGCTGACTGCCCTTCTTCAGGCTCCTGAGAGGTGCCTTCCTCTTTGGCGGTTGCGGGAACCGTCTCTGTGCTGTCCCGCGCAAAGGTGGGCAGGCAGCCGCCTCGCTGCTCTGGCTGCTCCCTGGCAGGCAGACACGGCTGGGCTCCACGCCGTTCCCGGGTGGGCCTACAGCCATGCGCTGCATGCCGTCGATCAGAGGAGCGAGGTCGATGGCGCTCACGGCACGAGGGGTGATTTTGCTGTTCCTCCTCCTCCTCCTCCTCCTCCTCCTCCTCCGCTGCCTCGGCTTCCGCCTCCTGGGAGGTGCCTTCTTCCTCTCTGGTGGCGGGGAGCAGCTCTGTGGCGTCCCACGCCGAGGTGGGCAGCCGTCCGCCTCGCCGCTCGGCCTCCTCTTCCTTCCAAGCATGCTTGGCATCCGAGGGCCTGGAAGCTCGGCGAACTGTGGGCCAGCTGCAGGGGCCCCTGTTTTTATAGGTCCCGAGCAACAGGCAGTGAGGTGGCTGGTGACAGCAGGGGGCCACTGTGATGGCGATTGTGACTGTGGCCGCTGCGTGTGGCCAAATATGGCGGGCTTGGGCGTGGGGGGCCTGTGGCCTGAAAGATGCCCAAATGTGGGAGAAGGAGGAGGGTCGCGGGGTCTGAGGGCCCCTTTGCAGGGGCTCGCTCCCGCCTGCCCTGTTGCTTGCCCGAGTGAAAGGCTGCCCCTTGGGCACAGGGACCGCCCTCCGCCTCCCCTCATGAGCCCTGGGCTCCAGCCCCCTCCTCATCCCGTGCCTGGGGTCCCCTTGACGAGCCAGTGGCGACCATGTTTCAGGAGGGTCGGGGGTCCTCGGTGACCCCCCACCGACCCGGCGCCCTGCAAGTGGCACAGCCCCCCGCGCTCGAGAGTGGCTGAGAGGGGGCAAAGCATCCAGACGTGCCGCCGGCGGGAAAGGGAGGCCCAGCCGGCCGGCGCAAGGTCTGCCAGCGCTCCATAAAGGAGTTGTTGATTGCCAAGCGTGGTGTGAGCCCTTCTTTGCCGTCGCCCGGCCCTGCCCCTGGAGCGTGGAGAGGTGCCATCTCTTCTGCACGGAGCCCCGAGGGAGAGGGGAGGGGAGGGCCTGTACATTCGGCTCCTGCGTCCAGATCATCCAACCCCTCGCTGACATCCAGCGCCGCCCCCCCCCGCCTCTCCTGCCCTGCCTATCCCTCCTGCGGAGCCTATAACCGTCCATCACATCAAACAAGTCACAGGACTCATCCCACCAGGTTTCGCTTATGCCAATGATGCCGTCATAGCGCTGGGACTGGGCCAAAGCTCGTAGCTCCTCCTCTTTATTCCTCATGCTGCCTGCTCATTAGTCTAGGGACATGAAGATCTACATCTCTTTTGAGCAAAAATGTTACATTTAGGTTGGCCTAACTGAGCCCTGGTCACTAAGCCTGACCTAGGCTTAGTCAGTATCACTCGTCAAGACAGAGTCCTGGCGTATATCAAAATGATGAAAACCTCCCGTTAAGTTCATTGGCATGTGTCTGTAACGCCTCCCTTTGGGAACGGCAGGAAATTCTGAAAACCACAGACGAAAGGTGCAAAAGCATAGTATCAGCCGTGTGCTGAAAATGCAAAGCGACCGTTTCAGGTCATTTGAAGGATGATTCAGATTTTTGTCTAAAATTTGGTACTTCGAGGTCCAGGCAGGAAACTACTGCATTTTTACATGGCATTTCCTATGCAACCAGCTTCCTTTGTAAACGCTACAGGTCAGACCTCTTAAGAGGTCAGCATCTCTGGAAACAAGAGATAGTTCCTAGGGTTCAGTGGCTTTTCTGATGATAATTGTACTCCGTTTGAAAAACCGTTGTCAAATTACTGATGTTACAGCCTAAAAAACCCGCAGAATGTAAGGCACCGCCAGAGCACGAAGGCGGGCATGGAAACGGAAAGTTTCCACAAAGAGCCTCCTACTGAAAGGCAGAGTGCAGGAGGGGACACAGGAGTGCAGACGCGGTCGCCAAAGTGCCAAATAAGGGGGGACGAAAGCGTTTTGGTTCTTTTGTTGCCGTTTATGGTTCAGTCGCGAAGGTGCGGAGGCTGGGCCGCGGGTAGGGCCGCGGCCGGGCGCTCCTGCGACGCTGTTGGCGCCATCTCACGCCGAGGAGCCTGGATGGCTGGGGCTGCCAGGTCATCCCTGTGGCAGGTGGACCCACTGCCGTCGATGGTTCTTCTTGAGGTGGAGGCACCTGCATGGGCTGCACGGTCATCCCTGTGGCAGGTGGACCCACTGCCATCGATGGTTCTTCTCGAGGTGGAGGCACCTGCATGGGCTGCACGCCGTCCGTTGGTGGGCTGTCGCGCCTGGGCCTCACACCGTGCCTCAGCAGGTAGACACGCCAGGGCCCCATGCTGTTCCCCTGTGCGCCCACAGCTGTGCGCTGGACGACGTCGGTTGCGTGAGCGCGGGCGATGGCTCTCATGGCACGAGGGGTGATGTTCTTCCTCCTCGTCCTCCTCCGCTGACTGCCCTTCTTCAGGCTCCTGAGAGGTGCCTTCCTCTTTGGCGGTTGCGGGAACCGTCTCTGTGCTGTCCCGCGCAAAGGTGGGCAGGCAGCCGCCTCGCTGCTCTGGCTGCTCCCTGGCAGGCAGACACGGCTGGGCTCCACGCCGTTCCCGGGTGGGCCTACAGCCATGCGCTGCATGCCGTCGATCAGAGGAGCGAGGTCGATGGCGCTCACGGCACGAGGGGTGATTTTGCTGTTCCTCCTCCTCCTCCTCCTCCTCCTCCTCCTGCTCTGCTGCCTCGGCTTCCGCCTCCTGGGAGGTGCCTTCTTCCTCTCTGGTGGCGGGGAGCAGCTCTGTGGCGTCCCACGCCGAGGTGGGCAGCCGTCCGCCTCGCCGCTCGGCCTCCTCTTCCTTCCAAGCATGCTTGGCATCCGAGGGCCTGGAAGCTCGGCGAACTGTGGGCCAGCTGCAGGGGCCCCTGTTTTTATAGGTCCCGAGCAACAGGCAGTGAGGTGGCTGGTGACAGCAGGGGGCCACTGTGATGGCGATTGTGACTGTGGCCGCTGCGTGTGGCCAAATATGGCGGGCTTGGGCGTGGGGGGCCTGTGGCCTGAAAGATGCCCAAATGTGGGAGAAGGAGGAGGGTCGCGGGGTCTGAGGGCCCCTTTGCTGGGGCTCGCTCCCGCCTGCCCTGTTGCTTGCCCGAGTGAAAGGCTGCCCCTTGGGCACAGGGACCGCCCTCCGCCTCCCCTCATGAGCCCTGGGCTCCAGCCCCCTCCTCATCCCGTGCCTGGGGTCCCCTTGACGAGCCGGTGGCGACCATGTTTCAGGAGGGTCGGGGGTCCTCGGTGACCCCCCACCGACCCGGCGCCCTGCAAGTGGCACAGCCCCCCGCGCTCGAGAGTGGCTGAGAGGGGGCAAAGCATCCAGACGTGCCGCCGGCGGGAAAGGGAGGCCCAGCCGGCCGGCGCAAGGTCTGCCAGCGCTCCATAAAGGAGTTGTTGATTGCCAAGCGTGGTGTGAGCCCTTCTTTGCCGTCGCCCGGCCCTGCCCCTGGAGCGTGGAGAGGTGCCATCTCTTCTGCACGGAGCCCCGAGGGAGAGGGGAGGGGAGGGCCTGTACATTCGGCTCCTGCGTCCAGATCATCCAACCCCTCGCTGACATCCAGCGCCGCCCCCCCCCGCCTCTCCTGCCCTGCCTATCCCTCCTGCGGAGCCTATAACCGTCCATCACATCAAACAAGTCACAGGACTCATCCCACCAGGTTTCGCTTATGCCAATGATGCCGTCGTAGCGCTGGGACTGGGCCAAAGCTCGTAGCTCCTCCTCTTTATTCCTCATGCTGCCTGCTCATTAGTCTAGGGACATGAAGATCTACATCTCTTTTGAGCAAAAATGTTACATTTAGGTTGGCCTAACTGAGCCCTGGTCACTAAGCCTGACCTAGGCTTAGTCAGTATCACTCGTCAAGACAGAGTCCTGGCGTATATCAAAATGATGAAAACCTCCCGTTAAGTTCATTGGCATGTGTCTGTAACGCCTCCCTTTGGGAACGGCAGGAAATTCTGAAAACCACAGACGAAAGGTGCAAAAGCATAGTATCAGCCGTGTGCTGAAAATGCAAAGCGACCGTTTCAGGTCATTTGAAGGATGATTCAGATTTTTGTCTAAAATTTGGTACTTCGAGGTCCAGGCAGGAAACTACTGCATTTTTACATGGCATTTCCTATGCAACCAGCTTCCTTTGTAAACGCTACAGGTCAGACCTCTTAAGAGGTCAGCATCTCTGGAAACAAGAGATAGTTCCTAGGGTTCAGTGGCTTTTCTGATGATAATTGTACTCCGTTTGAAAAACCGTTGTCAAATTACTGATGTTACAGCCTAAAAAACCCGCAGAATGTAAGGCACCGCCAGAGCACGAAGGCGGGCATGGAAACGGAAAGTTTCCACAAAGAGCCTCCTACTGAAAGGCAGAGTGCAGGAGGGGACACAGGAGTGCAGACGCGGTCGCCAAAGTGCCAAATAAGGGGGGACGAAAGCGTTTTGGTTCTTTTGTTGCCGTTTATGGTTCAGTCGCGAAGGTGCGGAGGCTGGGCCGCGGGTAGGGCCGCGGCCGGGCGCTCCTGCGACGCTGTTGGCGCCATCTCACGCCGAGGAGCCTGGATGGCTGGGGCTGCCAGGTCATCCCTGTGGCAGGTGGACCCACTGCCGTCGATGGTTCTTCTTGAGGTGGAGGCACCTGCATGGGCTGCACGGTCATCCCTGTGGCAGGTGGACCCACTGCCATCGATGGTTCTTCTCGAGGTGGAGGCACCTGCATGGGCTGCACGCCGTCCGTTGGTGGGCTGTCGCGCCTGGGCCTCACACCGTGCTTCAGCAGGTAGACACGCCAGGGCCCCATGCTGTTCCCCTGTGCGCCCACAGCTGTGCGCTGGACGACGTCGGTTGCGTGAGCGCGGGCGATGGCTCTCATGGCACGAGGGGTGATGTTCTTCCTCCTCGTCCTCCTCCGCTGACTGCCCTTCTTCAGGCTCCTGAGAGGTGCCTTCCTCTTTGGCGGTTGCGGGAACCGTCTCTGTGCTGTCCCGCGCAAAGGTGGGCAGGCAGCCGCCTCGCTGCTCTGGCTGCTCCCTGGCAGGCAGACACGGCTGGGCTCCACACCGTTCCCGGGTGGGCCTACAGCCATGCGCTGCATGCCGTCGATCAGAGGAGCGAGGTCGATGGCGCTCACGGCACGAGGGGTGATTTTGCTGTTCCTCCTCCTCCTCCTCCTCCTCCTCCTCCTCCTCCTCCGCTGCCTCGGCTTCCGCCTCCTGGGAGGTGCCTTCTTCCTCTCTGGTGGCGGGGAGCAGCTCTGTGGCGTCCCACGCCGAGGTGGGCAGCCGTCCGCCTCGCCGCTCGGCCTCCTCTTCCTTCCAAGCATGCTTGGCATCCGAGGGCCTGGAAGCTCGGCGAACTGTGGGCCAGCTGCAGGGGCCCCTGTTTTTATAGGTCCCGAGCAACAGGCAGTGAGGTGGCTGGTGACAGCAGGGGGCCACTGTGATGGCGATTGTGACTGTGGCCGCTGCGTGTGGCCAAATATGGCGGGCTTGGGCGTGGGGGGCCTGTGGCCTGAAAGATGCCCAAATGTGGGAGAAGGAGGAGGGTCGCGGGGTCTGAGGGCCCCTTTGCTGGGGCTCGCTCCCGCCTGCCCTGTTGCTTGCCCGAGTGAAAGGCTGCCCCTTGGGCACAGGGACCGCCCTCCGCCTCCCCTCATGAGCCCTGGGCTCCAGCCCCCTCCTCATCCCGTGCCTGGGGTCCCCTTGACGAGCCGGTGGCGACCATGTTTCAGGAGGGTCGGGGGTCCTCGGTGACCCCCCACCGACCCGGCGCCCTGCAAGTGGCACAGCCCCCCGCGCTCGAGAGTGGCTGAGAGGGGGCAAAGCATCCAGACGTGCCGCCGGCGGGAAAGGGAGGCCCAGCCGGCCGGCGCAAGGTCTGCCAGCGCTCCATAAAGGAGTTGTTGATTGCCAAGCGTGGTGTGAGCCCTTCTTTGCCGTCGCCCGGCCCTGCCCCTGGAGCGTGGAGAGGTGCCATCTCTTCTGCACGGAGCCCCGAGGGAGAGGGGAGGGGAGGGCCTGTACATTCGGCTCCTGCGTCCAGATCATCCAACCCCTCGCTGACATCCAGCGCCGCCCCCCCCCGCCTCTCCTGCCCTGCCTATCCCTCCTGCGGAGCCTATAACCGTCCATCACATCAAACAAGTCACAGGACTCATCCCACCAGGTTTCGCTTATGCCAATGATGCCGTCGTAGCGCTGGGACTGGGCCAAAGCTCGTAGCTCCTCCTCTTTATTCCTCATGCTGCCTGCTCATTAGTCTAGGGACATGAAGATCTACATCTCTTTTGAGCAAAAATGTTACATTTAGGTTGGCCTAACTGAGCCCTGGTCACTAAGCCTGACCTAGGCTTAGTCAGTATCACTCGTCAAGACAGAGTCCTGGCGTATATCAAAATGATGAAAACCTCCCGTTAAGTTCATTGGCATGTGTCTGTAACGCCTCCCTTTGGGAACGGCAGGAAATTCTGAAAACCACAGACGAAAGGTGCAAAAGCATAGTATCAGCCGTGTGCTGAAAATGCAAAGCGACCGTTTCAGGTCATTTGAAGGATGATTCAGATTTTTGTCTAAAATTTGGTACTTCGAGGTCCAGGCAGGAAACTACTGCATTTTTACATGGCATTTCCTATGCAACCAGCTTCCTTTGTAAACGCTACAGGTCAGACCTCTTAAGAGGTCAGCATCTCTGGAAACAAGAGATAGTTCCTAGGGTTCAGTGGCTTTTCTGATGATAATTGTACTCCGTTTGAAAAACCGTTGTCAAATTACTGATGTTACAGCCTAAAAAACCCGCAGAATGTAAGGCACCGCCAGAGCACGAAGGCGGGCATGGAAACGGAAAGTTTCCACAAAGAGCCTCCTACTGAAAGGCAGAGTGCAGGAGGGGACACAGGAGTGCAGACGCGGTCGCCAAAGTGCCAAATAAGGGGGGACGAAAGCGTTTTGGTTCTTTTGTTGCCGTTTATGGTTCAGTCGCGAAGGTGCGGAGGCTGGGCCGCGGGTAGGGCCGCGGCCGGGCGCTCCTGCGACGCTGTTGGCGCCATCTCACGCCGAGGAGCCTGGATGGCTGGGGCTGCCAGGTCATCCCTGTGGCAGGTGGACCCACTGCCGTCGATGGTTCTTCTTGAGGTGGAGGCACCTGCATGGGCTGCACGGTCATCCCTGTGGCAGGTGGACCCACTGCCATCGATGGTTCTTCTCGAGGTGGAGGCACCTGCATGGGCTGCACGCCGTCCGTTGGTGGGCTGTCGCGCCTGGGCCTCACACCGTGCCTCAGCAGGTAGACACGCCAGGGCCCCATGCTGTTCCCCTGTGCGCCCACAGCTGTGCGCTGGACGACGTCGGTTGCGTGAGCGCGGGCGATGGCTCTCATGGCACGAGGGGTGATGTTCTTCCTCCTCGTCCTCCTCCGCTGACTGCCCTTCTTCAGGCTCCTGAGAGGTGCCTTCCTCTTTGGCGGTTGCGGGAACCGTCTCTGTGCTGTCCCGCGCAAAGGTGGGCAGGCAGCCGCCTCGCTGCTCTGGCTGCTCCCTGGCAGGCAGACACGGCTGGGCTCCACACCGTTCCCGGGTGGGCCTACAGCCATGCGCTGCATGCCGTCGATCAGAGGAGCGAGGTCGATGGCGCTCACGGCACGAGGGGTGATTTTGCTGTTCCTCCTCCTCCTCCTCCTCCTCCTCCTCCTCCTCCTCCGCTGCCTCGGCTTCCGCCTCCTGGGAGGTGCCTTCTTCCTCTCTGGTGGCGGGGAGCAGCTCTGTGGCGTCCCACGCCGAGGTGGGCAGCCGTCCGCCTCGCCGCTCGGCCTCCTCTTCCTTCCAAGCATGCTTGGCATCCGAGGGCCTGGAAGCTCGGCGAACTGTGGGCCAGCTGCAGGGGCCCCTGTTTTTATAGGTCCCGAGCAACAGGCAGTGAGGTGGCTGGTGACAGCAGGGGGCCACTGTGATGGCGATTGTGACTGTGGCCGCTGCGTGTGGCCAAATATGGCGGGCTTGGGCGTGGGGGGCCTGTGGCCTGAAAGATGCCCAAATGTGGGAGAAGGAGGAGGGTCGCGGGGTCTGAGGGCCCCTTTGCTGGGGCTCGCTCCCGCCTGCCCTGTTGCTTGCCCGAGTGAAAGGCTGCCCCTTGGGCACAGGGACCGCCCTCCGCCTCCCCTCATGAGCCCTGGGCTCCAGCCCCCTCCTCATCCCGTGCCTGGGGTCCCCTTGACGAGCCGGTGGCGACCATGTTTCAGGAGGGTCGGGGGTCCTCGGTGACCCCCCACCGACCCGGCGCCCTGCAAGTGGCACAGCCCCCCGCGCTCGAGAGTGGCTGAGAGGGGGCAAAGCATCCAGACGTGCCGCCGGCGGGAAAGGGAGGCCCAGCCGGCCGGCGCAAGGTCTGCCAGCGCTCCATAAAGGAGTTGTTGATTGCCAAGCGTGGTGTGAGCCCTTCTTTGCCGTCGCCCGGCCCTGCCCCTGGAGCGTGGAGAGGTGCCATCTCTTCTGCACGGAGCCCCGAGGGAGAGGGGAGGGGAGGGCCTGTACATTCGGCTCCTGCGTCCAGATCATCCAACCCCTCGCTGACATCCAGCGCCGCCCCCCCCCGCCTCTCCTGCCCTGCCTATCCCTCCTGCGGAGCCTATAACCGTCCATCACATCAAACAAGTCACAGGACTCATCCCACCAGGTTTCGCTTATGCCAATGATGCCGTCGTAGCGCTGGGACTGGGCCAAAGCTCGTAGCTCCTCCTCTTTATTCCTCATGCTGCCTGCTCATTAGTCTAGGGACATGAAGATCTACATCTCTTTTGAGCAAAAATGTTACATTTAGGTTGGCCTAACTGAGCCCTGGTCACTAAGCCTGACCTAGGCTTAGTCAGTATCACTCGTCAAGACAGAGTCCTGGCGTATATCAAAATGATGAAAACCTCCCGTTAAGTTCATTGGCATGTGTCTGTAACGCCTCCCTTTGGGAACGGCAGGAAATTCTGAAAACCACAGACGAAAGGTGCAAAAGCATAGTATCAGCCGTGTGCTGAAAATGCAAAGCGACCGTTTCAGGTCATTTGAAGGATGATTCAGATTTTTGTCTAAAATTTGGTACTTCGAGGTCCAGGCAGGAAACTACTGCATTTTTACATGGCATTTCCTATGCAACCAGCTTCCTTTGTAAACGCTACAGGTCAGACCTCTTAAGAGGTCAGCATCTCTGGAAACAAGAGATAGTTCCTAGGGTTCAGTGGCTTTTCTGATGATAATTGTACTCCGTTTGAAAAACCGTTGTCAAATTACTGATGTTACAGCCTAAAAAACCCGCAGAATGTAAGGCACCGCCAGAGCACGAAGGCGGGCATGGAAACGGAAAGTTTCCACAAAGAGCCTCCTACTGAAAGGCAGAGTGCAGGAGGGGACACAGGAGTGCAGACGCGGTCGCCAAAGTGCCAAATAAGGGGGGACGAAAGCGTTTTGGTTCTTTTGTTGCCGTTTATGGTTCAGTCGCGAAGGTGCGGAGGCTGGGCCGCGGGTAGGGCCGCGGCCGGGCGCTCCTGCGACGCTGTTGGCGCCATCTCACGCCGAGGAGCCTGGATGGCTGGGGCTGCCAGGTCATCCCTGTGGCAGGTGGACCCACTGCCGTCGATGGTTCTTCTTGAGGTGGAGGCACCTGCATGGGCTGCACGGTCATCCCTGTGGCAGGTGGACCCACTGCCATCGATGGTTCTTCTCGAGGTGGAGGCACCTGCATGGGCTGCACGCCGTCCGTTGGTGGGCTGTCGCGCCTGGGCCTCACACCGTGCCTCAGCAGGTAGACACGCCAGGGCCCCATGCTGTTCCCCTGTGCGCCCACAGCTGTGCGCTGGACGACGTCGGTTGCGTGAGCGCGGGCGATGGCTCTCATGGCACGAGGGGTGATGTTCTTCCTCCTCGTCCTCCTCCGCTGACTGCCCTTCTTCAGGCTCCTGAGAGGTGCCTTCCTCTTTGGCGGTTGCGGGAACCGTCTCTGTGCTGTCCCGCGCAAAGGTGGGCAGGCAGCCGCCTCGCTGCTCTGGCTGCTCCCTGGCAGGCAGACACGGCTGGGCTCCACACCGTTCCCGGGTGGGCCTACAGCCATGCGCTGCATGCCGTCGATCAGAGGAGCGAGGTCGATGGCGCTCACGGCACGAGGGGTGATTTTGCTGTTCCTCCTCCTCCTCCTCCTCCTCCTCCTCCTCCTCCTCCTCCGCTGCCTCGGCTTCCGCCTCCTGGGAGGTGCCTTCTTCCTCTCTGGTGGCGGGGAGCAGCTCTGTGGCGTCCCACGCCGAGGTGGGCAGCCGTCCGCCTCGCCGCTCGGCCTCCTCTTCCTTCCAAGCATGCTTGGCATCCGAGGGCCTGGAAGCTCGGCGAACTGTGGGCCAGCTGCAGGGGCCCCTGTTTTTATAGGTCCCGAGCAACAGGCAGTGAGGTGGCTGGTGACAGCAGGGGGCCACTGTGATGGCGATTGTGACTGTGGCCGCTGCGTGTGGCCAAATATGGCGGGCTTGGGCGTGGGGGGCCTGTGGCCTGAAAGATGCCCAAATGTGGGAGAAGGAGGAGGGTCGCGGGGTCTGAGGGCCCCTTTGCTGGGGCTCGCTCCCGCCTGCCCTGTTGCTTGCCCGAGTGAAAGGCTGCCCCTTGGGCACAGGGACCGCCCTCCGCCTCCCCTCATGAGCCCTGGGCTCCAGCCCCCTCCTCATCCCGTGCCTGGGGTCCCCTTGACGAGCCGGTGGCGACCATGTTTCAGGAGGGTCGGGGGTCCTCGGTGACCCCCCACCGACCCGGCGCCCTGCAAGTGGCACAGCCCCCCGCGCTCGAGAGTGGCTGAGAGGGGGCAAAGCATCCAGACGTGCCGCCGGCGGGAAAGGGAGGCCCAGCCGGCCGGCGCAAGGTCTGCCAGCGCTCCATAAAGGAGTTGTTGATTGCCAAGCGTGGTGTGAGCCCTTCTTTGCCGTCGCCCGGCCCTGCCCCTGGAGCGTGGAGAGGTGCCATCTCTTCTGCACGGAGCCCCGAGGGAGAGGGGAGGGGAGGGCCTGTACATTCGGCTCCTGCGTCCAGATCATCCAACCCCTCGCTGACATCCAGCGCCGCCCCCCCCCGCCTCTCCTGCCCTGCCTATCCCTCCTGCGGAGCCTATAACCGTCCATCACATCAAACAAGTCACAGGACTCATCCCACCAGGTTTCGCTTATGCCAATGATGCCGTCGTAGCGCTGGGACTGGGCCAAAGCTCGTAGCTCCTCCTCTTTATTCCTCATGCTGCCTGCTCATTAGTCTAGGGACATGAAGATCTACATCTCTTTTGAGCAAAAATGTTACATTTAGGTTGGCCTAACTGAGCCCTGGTCACTAAGCCTGACCTAGGCTTAGTCAGTATCACTCGTCAAGACAGAGTCCTGGCGTATATCAAAATGATGAAAACCTCCCGTTAAGTTCATTGGCATGTGTCTGTAACGCCTCCCTTTGGGAACGGCAGGAAATTCTGAAAACCACAGACGAAAGGTGCAAAAGCATAGTATCAGCCGTGTGCTGAAAATGCAAAGCGACCGTTTCAGGTCATTTGAAGGATGATTCAGATTTTTGTCTAAAATTTGGTACTTCGAGGTCCAGGCAGGAAACTACTGCATTTTTACATGGCATTTCCTATGCAACCAGCTTCCTTTGTAAACGCTACAGGTCAGACCTCTTAAGAGGTCAGCATCTCTGGAAACAAGAGATAGTTCCTAGGGTTCAGTGGCTTTTCTGATGATAATTGTACTCCGTTTGAAAAACCGTTGTCAAATTACTGATGTTACAGCCTAAAAAACCCGCAGAATGTAAGGCACCGCCAGAGCACGAAGGCGGGCATGGAAACGGAAAGTTTCCACAAAGAGCCTCCTACTGAAAGGCAGAGTGCAGGAGGGGACACAGGAGTGCAGACGCGGTCGCCAAAGTGCCAAATAAGGGGGGACGAAAGCGTTTTGGTTCTTTTGTTGCCGTTTATGGTTCAGTCGCGAAGGTGCGGAGGCTGGGCCGCGGGTAGGGCCGCGGCCGGGCGCTCCTGCGACGCTGTTGGCGCCATCTCACGCCGAGGAGCCTGGATGGCTGGGGCTGCCAGGTCATCCCTGTGGCAGGTGGACCCACTGCCGTCGATGGTTCTTCTTGAGGTGGAGGCACCTGCATGGGCTGCACGGTCATCCCTGTGGCAGGTGGACCCACTGCCATCGATGGTTCTTCTCGAGGTGGAGGCACCTGCATGGGCTGCACGCCGTCCGTTGGTGGGCTGTCGCGCCTGGGCCTCACACCGTGCCTCAGCAGGTAGACACGCCAGGGCCCCATGCTGTTCCCCTGTGCGCCCACAGCTGTGCGCTGGACGACGTCGGTTGCGTGAGCGCGGGCGATGGCTCTCATGGCACGAGGGGTGATGTTCTTCCTCCTCGTCCTCCTCCGCTGACTGCCCTTCTTCAGGCTCCTGAGAGGTGCCTTCCTCTTTGGCGGTTGCGGGAACCGTCTCTGTGCTGTCCCGCGCAAAGGTGGGCAGGCAGCCGCCTCGCTGCTCTGGCTGCTCCCTGGCAGGCAGACACGGCTGGGCTCCACACCGTTCCCGGGTGGGCCTACAGCCATGCGCTGCATGCCGTCGATCAGAGGAGCGAGGTCGATGGCGCTCACGGCACGAGGGGTGATTTTGCTGTTCCTCCTCCTCCTCCTCCTCCTCCTCCTCCGCTGCCTCGGCTTCCGCCTCCTGGGAGGTGCCTTCTTCCTCTCTGGTGGCGGGGAGCAGCTCTGTGGCGTCCCACGCCGAGGTGGGCAGCCGTCCGCCTCGCCGCTCGGCCTCCTCTTCCTTCCAAGCATGCTTGGCATCCGAGGGCCTGGAAGCTCGGCGAACTGTGGGCCAGCTGCAGGGGCCCCTGTTTTTATAGGTCCCGAGCAACAGGCAGTGAGGTGGCTGGTGACAGCAGGGGGCCACTGTGATGGCGATTGTGACTGTGGCCGCTGCGTGTGGCCAAATATGGCGGGCTTGGGCGTGGGGGGCCTGTGGCCTGAAAGATGCCCAAATGTGGGAGAAGGAGGAGGGTCGCGGGGTCTGAGGGCCCCTTTGCTGGGGCTCGCTCCCGCCTGCCCTGTTGCTTGCCCGAGTGAAAGGCTGCCCCTTGGGCACAGGGACCGCCCTCCGCCTCCCCTCATGAGCCCTGGGCTCCAGCCCCCTCCTCATCCCGTGCCTGGGGTCCCCTTGACGAGCCGGTGGCGACCATGTTTCAGGAGGGTCGGGGGTCCTCGGTGACCCCCCACCGACCCGGCGCCCTGCAAGTGGCACAGCCCCCCGCGCTCGAGAGTGGCTGAGAGGGGGCAAAGCATCCAGACGTGCCGCCGGCGGGAAAGGGAGGCCCAGCCGGCCGGCGCAAGGTCTGCCAGCGCTCCATAAAGGAGTTGTTGATTGCCAAGCGTGGTGTGAGCCCTTCTTTGCCGTCGCCCGGCCCTGCCCCTGGAGCGTGGAGAGGTGCCATCTCTTCTGCACGGAGCCCCGAGGGAGAGGGGAGGGGAGGGCCTGTACATTCGGCTCCTGCGTCCAGATCATCCAACCCCTCGCTGACATCCAGCGCCGCCCCCCCCCGCCTCTCCTGCCCTGCCTATCCCTCCTGCGGAGCCTATAACCGTCCATCACATCAAACAAGTCACAGGACTCATCCCACCAGGTTTCGCTTATGCCAATGATGCCGTCGTAGCGCTGGGACTGGGCCAAAGCTCGTAGCTCCTCCTCTTTATTCCTCATGCTGCCTGCTCATTAGTCTAGGGACATGAAGATCTACATCTCTTTTGAGCAAAAATGTTACATTTAGGTTGGCCTAACTGAGCCCTGGTCACTAAGCCTGACCTAGGCTTAGTCAGTATCACTCGTCAAGACAGAGTCCTGGCGTATATCAAAATGATGAAAACCTCCCGTTAAGTTCATTGGCATGTGTCTGTAACGCCTCCCTTTGGGAACGGCAGGAAATTCTGAAAACCACAGACGAAAGGTGCAAAAGCATAGTATCAGCCGTGTGCTGAAAATGCAAAGCGACCGTTTCAGGTCATTTGAAGGATGATTCAGATTTTTGTCTAAAATTTGGTACTTCGAGGTCCAGGCAGGAAACTACTGCATTTTTACATGGCATTTCCTATGCAACCAGCTTCCTTTGTAAACGCTACAGGTCAGACCTCTTAAGAGGTCAGCATCTCTGGAAACAAGAGATAGTTCCTAGGGTTCAGTGGCTTTTCTGATGATAATTGTACTCCGTTTGAAAAACCGTTGTCAAATTACTGATGTTACAGCCTAAAAAACCCGCAGAATGTAAGGCACCGCCAGAGCACGAAGGCGGGCATGGAAACGGAAAGTTTCCACAAAGAGCCTCCTACTGAAAGGCAGAGTGCAGGAGGGGACACAGGAGTGCAGACGCGGTCGCCAAAGTGCCAAATAAGGGGGGACGAAAGCGTTTTGGTTCTTTTGTTGCCGTTTATGGTTCAGTCGCGAAGGTGCGGAGGCTGGGCCGCGGGTAGGGCCGCGGCCGGGCGCTCCTGCGACGCTGTTGGCGCCATCTCACGCCGAGGAGCCTGGATGGCTGGGGCTGCCAGGTCATCCCTGTGGCAGGTGGACCCACTGCCGTCGATGGTTCTTCTTGAGGTGGAGGCACCTGCATGGGCTGCACGGTCATCCCTGTGGCAGGTGGACCCACTGCCATCGATGGTTCTTCTCGAGGTGGAGGCACCTGCATGGGCTGCACGCCGTCCGTTGGTGGGCTGTCGCGCCTGGGCCTCACACCGTGCCTCAGCAGGTAGACACGCCAGGGCCCCATGCTGTTCCCCTGTGCGCCCACAGCTGTGCGCTGGACGACGTCGGTTGCGTGAGCGCGGGCGATGGCTCTCATGGCACGAGGGGTGATGTTCTTCCTCCTCGTCCTCCTCCGCTGACTGCCCTTCTTCAGGCTCCTGAGAGGTGCCTTCCTCTTTGGCGGTTGCGGGAACCGTCTCTGTGCTGTCCCGCGCAAAGGTGGGCAGGCAGCCGCCTCGCTGCTCTGGCTGCTCCCTGGCAGGCAGACACGGCTGGGCTCCACACCGTTCCCGGGTGGGCCTACAGCCATGCGCTGCATGCCGTCGATCAGAGGAGCGAGGTCGATGGCGCTCACGGCACGAGGGGTGATTTTGCTGTTCCTCCTCCTCCTCCTCCTCCTCCTCCTCCTCCTCCGCTGCCTCAGCTTCCGCCTCCTGGGAGGTGCCTTCTTCCTCTCTGGTGGCGGGGAGCAGCTCTGTGGCGTCCCACGCCGAGGTGGGCAGCCGTCCGCCTCGCCGCTCGGCCTCCTCTTCCTTCCAAGCATGCTTGGCATCCGAGGGCCTGGAAGCTCGGCGAACTGTGGGCCAGCTGCAGGGGCCCCTGTTTTTATAGGTCCCGAGCAACAGGCAGTGAGGTGGCTGGTGACAGCAGGGGGCCACTGTGATGGCGATTGTGACTGTGGCCGCTGCGTGTGGCCAAATATGGCGGGCTTGGGCGTGGGGGGCCTGTGGCCTGAAAGATGCCCAAATGTGGGAGAAGGAGGAGGGTCGCGGGGTCTGAGGGCCCCTTTGCTGGGGCTCGCTCCCGCCTGCCCTGTTGCTTGCCCGAGTGAAAGGCTGCCCCTTGGGCACAGGGACCGCCCTCCGCCTCCCCTCATGAGCCCTGGGCTCCAGCCCCCTCCTCATCCCGTGCCTGGGGTCCCCTTGACGAGCCGGTGGCGACCATGTTTCAGGAGGGTCGGGGGTCCTCGGTGACCCCCCACCGACCCGGCGCCCTGCAAGTGGCACAGCCCCCCGCGCTCGAGAGTGGCTGAGAGGGGGCAAAGCATCCAGACGTGCCGCCGGCGGGAAAGGGAGGCCCAGCCGGCCGGCGCAAGGTCTGCCAGCGCTCCATAAAGGAGTTGTTGATTGCCAAGCGTGGTGTGAGCCCTTCTTTGCCGTCGCCCGGCCCTGCCCCTGGAGCGTGGAGAGGTGCCATCTCTTCTGCACGGAGCCCCGAGGGAGAGGGGAGGGGAGGGCCTGTACATTCGGCTCCTGCGTCCAGATCATCCAACCCCTCGCTGACATCCAGCGCCGCCCCCCCCCGCCTCTCCTGCCCTGCCTATCCCTCCTGCGGAGCCTATAACCGTCCATCACATCAAACAAGTCACAGGACTCATCCCACCAGGTTTCGCTTATGCCAATGATGCCGTCGTAGCGCTGGGACTGGGCCAAAGCTCGTAGCTCCTCCTCTTTATTCCTCATGCTGCCTGCTCATTAGTCTAGGGACATGAAGATCTACATCTCTTTTGAGCAAAAATGTTACATTTAGGTTGGCCTAACTGAGCCCTGGTCACTAAGCCTGACCTAGGCTTAGTCAGTATCACTCGTCAAGACAGAGTCCTGGCGTATATCAAAATGATGAAAACCTCCCGTTAAGTTCATTGGCATGTGTCTGTAACGCCTCCCTTTGGGAACGGCAGGAAATTCTGAAAACCACAGACGAAAGGTGCAAAAGCATAGTATCAGCCGTGTGCTGAAAATGCAAAGCGACCGTTTCAGGTCATTTGAAGGATGATTCAGATTTTTGTCTAAAATTTGGTACTTCGAGGTCCAGGCAGGAAACTACTGCATTTTTACATGGCATTTCCTATGCAACCAGCTTCCTTTGTAAACGCTACAGGTCAGACCTCTTAAGAGGTCAGCATCTCTGGAAACAAGAGATAGTTCCTAGGGTTCAGTGGCTTTTCTGATGATAATTGTACTCCGTTTGAAAAACCGTTGTCAAATTACTGATGTTACAGCCTAAAAAACCCGCAGAATGTAAGGCACCGCCAGAGCACGAAGGCGGGCATGAAAACGGAAAGTTTCCACAAAGAGCCTCCTACTGAAAGGCAGAGTGCAGGAGGGGACACAGGAGTGCAGACGCGGTCGCCAAAGTGCCAAATAAGGGGGGACGAAAGCGTTTTGGTTCTTTTGTTGCCGTTTATGGTTCAGTCGCGAAGGTGCGGAGGCTGGGCCGCGGGTAGGGCCGCGGCCGGGCGCTCCTGCGACGCTGTTGGCGCCATCTCACGCCGAGGAGCCTGGATGGCTGGGGCTGCCAGGTCATCCCTGTGGCAGGTGGACCCACTGCCGTCGATGGTTCTTCTTGAGGTGGAGGCACCTGCATGGGCTGCACGGTCATCCCTGTGGCAGGTGGACCCACTGCCATCGATGGTTCTTCTCGAGGTGGAGGCACCTGCATGGGCTGCACGCCGTCCGTTGGTGGGCTGTCGCGCCTGGGCCTCACACCGTGCCTCAGCAGGTAGACACGCCAGGGCCCCATGCTGTTCCCCTGTGCGCCCACAGCTGTGCGCTGGACGACGTCGGTTGCGTGAGCGCGGGCGATGGCTCTCATGGCACGAGGGGTGATGTTCTTCCTCCTCGTCCTCCTCCGCTGACTGCCCTTCTTCAGGCTCCTGAGAGGTGCCTTCCTCTTTGGCGGTTGCGGGAACCGTCTCTGTGCTGTCCCGCGCAAAGGTGGGCAGGCAGCCGCCTCGCTGCTCTGGCTGCTCCCTGGCAGGCAGACACGGCTGGGCTCCACACCGTTCCCGGGTGGGCCTACAGCCATGCGCTGCATGCCGTCGATCAGAGGAGCGAGGTCGATGGCGCTCACGGCACGAGGGGTGATTTTGCTGTTCCTCCTCCTCCTCCTCCTCCTCCTCCTCCTCCTCCGCTGCCTCGGCTTCCGCCTCCTGGGAGGTGCCTTCTTCCTCTCTGGTGGCGGGGAGCAGCTCTGTGGCGTCCCACGCCGAGGTGGGCAGCCGTCCGCCTCGCCGCTCGGCCTCCTCTTCCTTCCAAGCATGCTTGGCATCCGAGGGCCTGGAAGCTCGGCGAACTGTGGGCCAGCTGCAGGGGCCCCTGTTTTTATAGGTCCCGAGCAACAGGCAGTGAGGTGGCTGGTGACAGCAGGGGGCCACTGTGATGGCGATTGTGACTGTGGCCGCTGCGTGTGGCCAAATATGGCGGGCTTGGGCGTGGGGGGCCTGTGGCCTGAAAGATGCCCAAATGTGGGAGAAGGAGGAGGGTCGCGGGGTCTGAGGGCCCCTTTGCTGGGGCTCGCTCCCGCCTGCCCTGTTGCTTGCCCGAGTGAAAGGCTGCCCCTTGGGCACAGGGACCGCCCTCCGCCTCCCCTCATGAGCCCTGGGCTCCAGCCCCCTCCTCATCCCGTGCCTGGGGTCCCCTTGACGAGCCGGTGGCGACCATGTTTCAGGAGGGTCGGGGGTCCTCGGTGACCCCCCACCGACCCGGCGCCCTGCAAGTGGCACAGCCCCCCGCGCTCGAGAGTGGCTGAGAGGGGGCAAAGCATCCAGACGTGCCGCCGGCGGGAAAGGGAGGCCCAGCCGGCCGGCGCAAGGTCTGCCAGCGCTCCATAAAGGAGTTGTTGATTGCCAAGCGTGGTGTGAGCCCTTCTTTGCCGTCGCCCGGCCCTGCCCCTGGAGCGTGGAGAGGTGCCATCTCTTCTGCACGGAGCCCCGAGGGAGAGGGGAGGGGAGGGCCTGTACATTCGGCTCCTGCGTCCAGATCATCCAACCCCTCGCTGACATCCAGCGCCGCCCCCCCCCGCCTCTCCTGCCCTGCCTATCCCTCCTGCGGAGCCTATAACCGTCCATCACATCAAACAAGTCACAGGACTCATCCCACCAGGTTTCGCTTATGCCAATGATGCCGTCGTAGCGCTGGGACTGGGCCAAAGCTCGTAGCTCCTCCTCTTTATTCCTCATGCTGCCTGCTCATTAGTCTAGGGACATGAAGATCTACATCTCTTTTGAGCAAAAATGTTACATTTAGGTTGGCCTAACTGAGCCCTGGTCACTAAGCCTGACCTAGGCTTAGTCAGTATCACTCGTCAAGACAGAGTCCTGGCGTATATCAAAATGATGAAAACCTCCCGTTAAGTTCATTGGCATGTGTCTGTAACGCCTCCCTTTGGGAACGGCAGGAAATTCTGAAAACCACAGACGAAAGGTGCAAAAGCATAGTATCAGCCGTGTGCTGAAAATGCAAAGCGACCGTTTCAGGTCATTTGAAGGATGATTCAGATTTTTGTCTAAAATTTGGTACTTCGAGGTCCAGGCAGGAAACTACTGCATTTTTACATGGCATTTCCTATGCAACCAGCTTCCTTTGTAAACGCTACAGGTCAGACCTCTTAAGAGGTCAGCATCTCTGGAAACAAGAGATAGTTCCTAGGGTTCAGTGGCTTTTCTGATGATAATTGTACTCCATTTGAAAAACCGTTGTCAAATTACTGATGTTACAGCCTAAAAAACCCGCAGAATGTAAGGCACCGCCAGAGCACGAAGGCGGGCATGGAAACGGAAAGTTTCCACAAAGAGCCTCCTACTGAAAGGCAGAGTGCAGGAGGGGACACAGGAGTGCAGACGCGGTCGCCAAAGTGCCAAATAAGGGGGGACGAAAGCGTTTTGGTTCTTTTGTTGCCGTTTATGGTTCAGTCGCGAAGGTGCGGAGGCTGGGCCGCGGGTAGGGCCGCGGCCGGGCGCTCCTGCGACGCTGTTGGCGCCATCTCACGCCGAGGAGCCTGGATGGCTGGGGCTGCCAGGTCATCCCTGTGGCAGGTGGACCCACTGCCGTCGATGGTTCTTCTCGAGGTGGAGGCACCTGCATGGGCTGCACGGTCATCCCTGTGGCAGGTGGACCCACTGCCATCGATGGTTCTTCTCGAGGTGGAGGCACCTGCATGGGCTGCACGCCGTCCGTTGGTGGGCTGTCGCGCCTGGGCCTCACACCGTGCCTCAGCAGGTAGACACGCCAGGGCCCCATGCTGTTCCCCTGTGCGCCCACAGCTGCGCGCTGGACGACGTCGGTTGCGTGAGCGCGGGCGATGGCTCTCATGGCACGAGGGGTGATGTTCTTCCTCCTCGTCCTCCTCCGCTGACTGCCCTTCTTCAGGCTCCTGAGAGGTGCCTTCCTCTTTGGCGGTTGCGGGAACCGTCTCTGTGCTGTCCCGCGCAAAGGTGGGCAGGCAGCCGCCTCGCTGCTCTGGCTGCTCCCTGGCAGGCAGACACGGCTGGGCTCCACGCCGTTCCCGGGTGGGCCTACAGCCATGCGCTGCATGCCGTCGATCAGAGGAGCGAGGTCGATGGCGCTCACGGCACGAGGGGTGATTTTGCTGTTCCTCCTCCTCCTCCTCCTCCTCCTCCTCCTCCGCTGCCTCGGCTTCCGCCTCCTGGGAGGTGCCTTCTTCCTCTCTGGTGGCGGGGAGCAGCTCTGTGGCGTCCCACGCCGAGGTGGGCAGCCGTCCGCCTCGCCGCTCGGCCTCCTCTTCCTTCCAAGCATGCTTGGCATCCGAGGGCCTGGAAGCTCGGCGAACTGTGGGCCAGCTGCAGGGGCCCCTGTTTTTATAGGTCCCGAGCAACAGGCAGTGAGGTGGCTGGTGACAGCAGGGGGCCACTGTGATGGCGATTGTGACTGTGGCCGCTGCGTGTGGCCAAATATGGCGGGCTTGGGCGTGGGGGGCCTGTGGCCTGAAAGATGCCCAAATGTGGGAGAAGGAGGAGGGTCGCGGGGTCTGAGGGCCCCTTTGCTGGGGCTCGCTCCCGCCTGCCCTGTTGCTTGCCCGAGTGAAAGGCTGCCCCTTGGGCACAGGGACCGCCCTCCGCCTCCCCTCATGAGCCCTGGGCTCCAGCCCCCTCCTCATCCCGTGCCTGGGGTCCCCTTGACGAGCCGGTGGCGACCATGTTTCAGGAGGGTCGGGGGTCCTCGGTGACCCCCCACCGACCCGGCGCCCTGCAAGTGGCACAGCCCCCCGCGCTCGAGAGTGGCTGAGAGGGGGCAAAGCATCCAGACGTGCCGCCGGCGGGAAAGGGAGGCCCAGCCGGCCGGCGCAAGGTCTGCCAGCGCTCCATAAAGGAGTTGTTGATTGCCAAGCGTGGTGTGAGCCCTTCTTTGCCGTCGCCCGGCCCTGCCCCTGGAGCGTGGAGAGGTGCCATCTCTTCTGCACGGAGCCCCGAGGGAGAGGGGAGGGGAGGGCCTGTACATTCGGCTCCTGCGTCCAGATCATCCAACCCCTCGCTGACATCCAGCGCCGCCCCCCCCCCCCCGCCTCTCCTGCCCTGCCTATCCCTCCTGCGGAGCCTATAACCGTCCATCACATCAAACAAGTCACAGGACTCATCCCACCAGGTTTCGCTTATGCCAATGATGCCGTCGTAGCGCTGGGACTGGGCCAAAGCTCGTAGCTCCTCCTCTTTATTCCTCATGCTGCCTGCTCATTAGTCTAGGGACATGAAGATCTACATCTCTTTTGAGCAAAAATGTTACATTTAGGTTGGCCTAACTGAGCCCTGGTCACTAAGCCTGACCTAGGCTTAGTCAGTATCACTCGTCAAGACAGAGTCCTGGCGTATATCAAAATGATGAAAACCTCCCGTTAAGTTCATTGGCATGTGTCTGTAACGCCTCCCTTTGGGAACGGCAGGAAATTCTGAAAACCACAGACGAAAGGTGCAAAAGCATAGTATCAGCCGTGTGCTGAAAATGCAAAGCGACCGTTTCAGGTCATTTGAAGGATGATTCAGATTTTTGTCTAAAATTTGGTACTTCGAGGTCCAGGCAGGAAACTACTGCATTTTTACATGGCATTTCCTATGCAACCAGCTTCCTTTGTAAACGCTACAGGTCAGACCTCTTAAGAGGTCAGCATCTCTGGAATCAAAAGATAGTTCCTAGGGTTCAGTGGCTTTTCTGATGATAATTGTACTCCGTTTGAAAAACCGTTGTCAAATTACTGATGTTACAGCCTAAAAAACCCGCAGAATGTAAGGCACCGCCAGAGCACGAAGGCGGGCATGGAAACGGAAAGTTTCCACAAAGAGCCTCCTACTGAAAGGCAGAGTGCAGGAGGGGACACAGGAGTGCAGACGCGGTCGCCAAAGTGCCAAATAAGGGGGGACGAAAGCGTTTTGGTTCTTTTGTTGCCGTTTATGGTTCAGTCGCGAAGGTGCGGAGGCTGGGCCGCGGGTAGGGCCGCGGCCGGGCGCTCCTGCGACGCTGTTGGCGCCATCTCACGCCGAGGAGCCTGGATGGCTGGGGCTGCCAGGTCATCCCTGTGGCAGGTGGACCCACTGCCGTCGATGGTTCTTCTCGAGGTGGAGGCACCTGCATGGGCTGCACGGTCATCCCTGTGGCAGGTGGACCCACTGCCATCGATGGTTCTTCTCGAGGTGGAGGCACCTGCATGGGCTGCACGCCGTCCGTTGGTGGGCTGTCGCGCCTGGGCCTCACACCGTGCCTCAGCAGGTAGACACGCCAGGGCCCCATGCTGTTCCCCTGTGCACCCACAGCTGCGCGCTGGACGACGTCGGTTGCGTGAGCGCGGGCGATGGCTCTCATGGCACGAGGGGTGATGTTCTTCCTCCTCGTCCTCCTCCGCTGACTGCCCTTCTTCAGGCTCCTGAGAGGTGCCTTCCTCTTTGGCGGTTGCGGGAACCGTCTCTGTGCTGTCCCGCGCAAAGGTGGGCAGGCAGCCGCCTCGCTGCTCTGGCTGCTCCCTGGCAGGCAGACACGGCTGGGCTCCACGCCGTTCCCGGGTGGGCCTACAGCCATGCGCTGCATGCCGTCGATCAGAGGAGCGAGGTCGATGGCGCTCACGGCACGAGGGGTGATTTTGCTGTTCCTCCTCCTCCTCCTCCTCCTCCTCCTCCTCCGCTGCCTCGGCTTCCGCCTCCTGGGAGGTGCCTTCTTCCTCTCTGGTGGCGGGGAGCAGCTCTGTGGCGTCCCACGCCGAGGTGGGCAGCCGTCCGCCTCGCCGCTCGGCCTCCTCTTCCTTCCAAGCATGCTTGGCATCCGAGGGCCTGGAAGCTCGGCGAACTGTGGGCCAGCTGCAGGGGCCCCTGTTTTTATAGGTCCCGAGCAACAGGCAGTGAGGTGGCTGGTGACAGCAGGGGGCCACTGTGATGGCGATTGTGACTGTGGCCGCTGCGTGTGGCCAAATATGGCGGGCTTGGGCGTGGGGGGCCTGTGGCCTGAAAGATGCCCAAATGTGGGAGAAGGAGGAGGGTCGCGGGGTCTGAGGGCCCCTTTGCTGGGGCTCGCTCCCGCCTGCCCTGTTGCTTGCCCGAGTGAAAGGCTGCCCCTTGGGCACAGGGACCGCCCTCCGCCTCCCCTCATGAGCCCTGGGCTCCAGCCCCCTCCTCATCCCGTGCCTGGGGTCCCCTTGACGAGCCGGTGGCGACCATGTTTCAGGAGGGTCGGGGGTCCTCGGTGACCCCCCACCGACCCGGCGCCCTGCAAGTGGCACAGCCCCCCGCGCTCGAGAGTGGCTGAGAGGGGGCAAAGCATCCAGACGTGCCGCCGGCGGGAAAGGGAGGCCCAGCCGGCCGGCGCAAGGTCTGCCAGCGCTCCATAAAGGAGTTGTTGATTGCCAAGCGTGGTGTGAGCCCTTCTTTGCCGTCGCCCGGCCCTGCCCCTGGAGCGTGGAGAGGTGCCATCTCTTCTGCACGGAGCCCCGAGGGAGAGGGGAGGGGAGGGCCTGTACATTCGGCTCCTGCGTCCAGATCATCCAACCCCTCGCTGACATCCAGCGCCGCCCCCCCCCGCCTCTCCTGCCCTGCCTATCCCTCCTGCGGAGCCTATAACCGTCCATCACATCAAACAAGTCACAGGACTCATCCCACCAGGTTTCGCTTATGCCAATGATGCCGTCGTAGCGCTGGGACTGGGCCAAAGCTCATAGCTCCTCCTCTTTATTCCTCATGCTGCCTGCTCATTAGTCTAGGGACATGAAGATCTACATCTCTTTTGAGCAAAAATGTTACATTTAGGTTGGCCTAACTGAGCCCTGGTCACTAAGCCTGACCTAGGCTTAGTCAGTATCACTCGTCAAGACAGAGTCCTGGCGTATATCAAAATGATGAAAACCTCCCGTTAAGTTCATTGGCATGTGTCTGTAACGCCTCCCTTTGGGAACGGCAGGAAATTCTGAAAACCACAGACGAAAGGTGCAAAAGCATAGTATCAGCCGTGTGCTGAAAATGCAAAGCGACCGTTTCAGGTCATTTGAAGGATGATTCAGATTTTTGTCTAAAATTTGGTACTTCGAGGTCCAGGCAGGAAACTACTGCATTTTTACATGGCATTTCCTATGCAACCAGCTTCCTTTGTAAACGCTACAGGTCAGACCTCTTAAGAGGTCAGCATCTCTGGAAACAAGAGATAGTTCCTAGGGTTCAGTGGCTTTTCTGATGATAATTGTACTCCGTTTGAAAAACCGTTGTCAAATTACTGATGTTACAGCCTAAAAAACCCGCAGAATGTAAGGCACCGCCAGAGCACGAAGGCGGGCATGGAAACGGAAAGTTTCCACAAAGAGCCTCCTACTGAAAGGCAGAGTGCAGGAGGGGACACAGGAGTGCAGACGCGGTCGCCAAAGTGCCAAATAAGGGGGGACGAAAGCGTTTTGGTTCTTTTGTTGCCGTTTATGGTTCAGTCGCGAAGGTGCGGAGGCTGGGCCGCGGGTAGGGCCGCGGCCGGGCGCTCCTGCGACGCTGTTGGCGCCATCTCACGCCGAGGAGCCTGGATGGCTGGGGCTGCCAGGTCATCCCTGTGGCAGGTGGACCCACTGCCGTCGATGGTTCTTCTCGAGGTGGAGGCACCTGCATGGGCTGCACGGTCATCCCTGTGGCAGGTGGACCCACTGCCATCGATGGTTCTTCTCGAGGTGGAGGCACCTGCATGGGCTGCACGCCGTCCGTTGGTGGGCTGTCGCGCCTGGGCCTCACACCGTGCCTCAGCAGGTAGACACGCCAGGGCCCCATGCTGTTCCCCTGTGCGCCCACAGCTGCGCGCTGGACGACGTCGGTTGCGTGAGCGCGGGCGATGGCTCTCATGGCACGAGGGGTGATGTTCTTCCTCCTCGTCCTCCTCCGCTGACTGCCCTTCTTCAGGCTCCTGAGAGGTGCCTTCCTCTTTGGCGGTTGCGGGAACCGTCTCTGTGCTGTCCCGCGCAAAGGTGGGCAGGCAGCCGCCTCGCTGCTCTGGCTGCTCCCTGGCAGGCAGACACGGCTGGGCTCCACGCCGTTCCCGGGTGGGCCTACAGCCATGCGCTGCATGCCGTCGATCAGAGGAGCGAGGTCGATGGCGCTCACGGCACGAGGGGTGATTTTGCTGTTCCTCCTCCTCCTCCTCCTCCTCCTCCTCCTCCTCCGCTGCCTCGGCTTCCGCCTCCTGGGAGGTGCCTTCTTCCTCTCTGGTGGCAGGGAGCAGCTCTGTGGCGTCCCACGCCGAGGTGGGCAGCCGTCCGCCTCGCCGCTCGGCCTCCTCTTCCTTCCAAGCATGCTTGGCATCCGAGGGCCTGGAAGCTCGGCGAACTGTGGGCCAGCTGCAGGGGCCCCTGTTTTTATAGGTCCCGAGCAACAGGCAGTGAGGTGGCTGGTGACAGCAGGGGGCCACTGTGATGGCGATTGTGACTGTGGCCGCTGCGTGTGGCCAAATATGGCGGGCTTGGGCGTGGGGGGCCTGTGGCCTGAAAGATGCCCAAATGTGGGAGAAGGAGGAGGGTCGCGGGGTCTGAGGGCCCCTTTGCTGGGGCTCGCTCCCGCCTGCCCTGTTGCTTGCCCGAGTGAAAGGCTGCCCCTTGGGCACAGGGACCGCCCTCCGCCTCCCCTCATGAGCCCTGGGCTCCAGCCCCCTCCTCATCCCGTGCCTGGGGTCCCCTTGACGAGCCGGTGGCGACCATGTTTCAGGAGGGTCGGGGGTCCTCGGTGACCCCCCACCGACCCGGCGCCCTGCAAGTGGCACAGCCCCCCGCGCTCGAGAGTGGCTGAGAGGGGGCAAAGCATCCAGACGTGCCGCCGGCGGGAAAGGGAGGCCCAGCCGGCCGGCGCAAGGTCTGCCAGCGCTCCATAAAGGAGTTGTTGATTGCCAAGCGTGGTGTGAGCCCTTCTTTGCCGTCGCCCGGCCCTGCCCCTGGAGCGTGGAGAGGTGCCATCTCTTCTGCACGGAGCCCCGAGGGAGAGGGGAGGGGAGGGCCTGTACATTCGGCTCCTGCGTCCAGATCATCCAACCCCTCGCTGACATCCAGCGCCGCCCCCCCCCGCCTCTCCTGCCCTGCCTATCCCTCCTGCGGAGCCTATAACCGTCCATCACATCAAACAAGTCACAGGACTCATCCCACCAGGTTTCGCTTATGCCAATGATGCCGTCGTAGCGCTGGGACTGGGCCAAAGCTCGTAGCTCCTCCTCTTTATTCCTCATGCTGCCTGCTCATTAGTCTAGGGACATGAAGATCTACATCTCTTTTGAGCAAAAATGTTACATTTAGGTTGGCCTAACTGAGCCCTGGTCACTAAGCCTGACCTAGGCTTAGTCAGTATCACTCGTCAAGACAGAGTCCTGGCGTATATCAAAATGATGAAAACCTCCCGTTAAGTTCATTGGCATGTGTCTGTAACGCCTCCCTTTGGGAACGGCAGGAAATTCTGAAAACCACAGACGAAAGGTGCAAAAGCATAGTATCAGCCGTGTGCTGAAAATGCAAAGCGACCGTTTCAGGTCATTTGAAGGATGATTCAGATTTTTGTCTAAAATTTGGTACTTCGAGGTCCAGGCAGGAAACTACTGCATTTTTACATGGCATTTCCTATGCAACCAGCTTCCTTTGTAAACGCTACAGGTCAGACCTCTTAAGAGGTCAGCATCTCTGGAAACAAGAGATAGTTCCTAGGGTTCAGTGGCTTTTCTGATGATAATTGTACTCCGTTTGAAAAACCGTTGTCAAATTACTGATGTTACAGCCTAAAAAACCCGCAGAATGTAAGGCACCGCCAGAGCACGAAGGCGGGCATGGAAACGGAAAGTTTCCACAAAGAGCCTCCTACTGAAAGGCAGAGTGCAGGAGGGGACACAGGAGTGCAGACGCGGTCGCCAAAGTGCCAAATAAGGGGGGACGAAAGCATTTTGGTTCTTTTGTTGCCGTTTATGGTTCAGTCGCGAAGGTGCGGAGGCTGGGCCGCGGGTAGGGCCGCGGCCGGGCGCTCCTGCGACGCTGTTGGCGCCATCTCACGCCGAGGAGCCTGGATGGCTGGGGCTGCCAGGTCATCCCTGTGGCAGGTGGACCCACTGCCGTCGATGGTTCTTCTCGAGGTGGAGGCACCTGCATGGGCTGCACGGTCATCCCTGTGGCAGGTGGACCCACTGCCATCGATGGTTCTTCTCGAGGTGGAGGCACCTGCATGGGCTGCACGCCGTCCGTTGGTGGGCTGTCGCGCCTGGGCCTCACACCGTGCCTCAGCAGGTAGACACGCCAGGGCCCCATGCTGTTCCCCTGTGCGCCCACAGCTGCGCGCTGGACGACGTCGGTTGCGTGAGCGCGGGCGATGGCTCTCATGGCACGAGGGGTGATGTTCTTCCTCCTCGTCCTCCTCCGCTGACTGCCCTTCTTCAGGCTCCTGAGAGGTGCCTTCCTCTTTGGCGGTTGCGGGAACCGTCTCTGTGCTGTCCCGCGCAAAGGTGGGCAGGCAGCCGCCTCGCTGCTCTGGCTGCTCCCTGGCAGGCAGACACGGCTGGGCTCCACGCCGTTCCCGGGTGGGCCTACAGCCATGCGCTGCATGCCGTCGATCAGAGGAGCGAGGTCGATGGCGCTCACGGCACGAGGGGTGATTTTGCTGTTCCTCCTCCTCCTCCTCCTCCTCCTCCTCCTCCTCCGCTGCCTCGGCTTCCGCCTCCTGGGAGGTGCCTTCTTCCTCTCTGGTGGCGGGGAGCAGCTCTGTGGCGTCCCACGCCGAGGTGGGCAGCCGTCCGCCTCGCCGCTCGGCCTCCTCTTCCTTCCAAGCATGCTTGGCATCCGAGGGCCTGGAAGCTCGGCGAACTGTGGGCCAGCTGCAGGGGCCCCTGTTTTTATAGGTCCCGAGCAACAGGCAGTGAGGTGGCTGGTGACAGCAGGGGGCCACTGTGATGGCGATTGTGACTGTGGCCGCTGCGTGTGGCCAAATATGGCGGGCTTGGGCGTGGGGGGCCTGTGGCCTGAAAGATGCCCAAATGTGGGAGAAGGAGGAGGGTCGCGGGGTCTGAGGGCCCCTTTGCTGGGGCTCGCTCCCGCCTGCCCTGTTGCTTGCCCGAGTGAAAGGCTGCCCCTTGGGCACAGGGACCGCCCTCCGCCTCCCCTCATGAGCCCTGGGCTCCAGCCCCCTCCTCATCCCGTGCCTGGGGTCCCCTTGACGAGCCGGTGGCGACCATGTTTCAGGAGGGTCGGGGGTCCTCGGTGACCCCCCACCGACCCGGTGCCCTGCAAGTGGCACAGCCCCCCGCGCTCGAGAGTGGCTGAGAGGGGGCAAAGCATCCAGACGTGCCGCCGGCGGGAAAGGGAGGCCCAGCCGGCCGGCGCAAGGTCTGCCAGCGCTCCATAAAGGAGTTGTTGATTGCCAAGCGTGGTGTGAGCCCTTCTTTGCCGTCGCCCGGCCCTGCCCCTGGAGCGTGGAGAGGTGCCATCTCTTCTGCACGGAGCCCCGAGGGAGAGGGGAGGGGAGGGCCTGTACATTCGGCTCCTGCGTCCAGATCATCCAACCCCTCACTGACATCCAGCGCCGCCCCCCCCCGCCTCTCCTGCCCTGCCTATCCCTCCTGCGGAGCCTATAACCGTCCATCACATCAAACAAGTCACAGGACTCATCCCACCAGGTTTCGCTTATGCCAATGATGCCGTCGTAGCGCTGGGACTGGGCCAAAGCTCATAGCTCCTCCTCTTTATTCCTCATGCTGCCTGCTCATTAGTCTAGGGACATGAAGATCTACATCTCTTTTGAGCAAAAATGTTACATTTAGGTTGGCCTAACTGAGCCCTGGTCACTAAGCCTGACCTAGGCTTAGTCAGTATCACTCGTCAAGACAGAGTCCTGGCGTATATCAAAATGATGAAAACCTCCCGTTAAGTTCATTGGCATGTGTCTGTAACGCCTCCCTTTGGGAACGGCAGGAAATTCTGAAAACCACAGACGAAAGGTGCAAAAGCATAGTATCAGCCGTGTGCTGAAAATGCAAAGCGACCGTTTCAGGTCATTTGAAGGATGATTCAGATTTTTGTCTAAAATTTGGTACTTCGAGGTCCAGGCAGGAAACTACTGCATTTTTACATGGCATTTCCTATGCAACCAGCTTCCTTTGTAAACGCTACAGGTCAGACCTCTTAAGAGGTCAGCATCTCTGGAATCAAAAGATAGTTCCTAGGGTTCAGTGGCTTTTCTGATGATAATTGTACTCCGTTTGAAAACCCGTTGTCAAATTACTGATGTTACAGCCTAAAAAACCCGCAGAATGTAAGGCACCGCCAGAGCACGAAGGCGGGCATGGAAACGGAAAGTTTCCACAAAGAGCCTCCTACTGAAAGGCAGAGTGCAGGAGGGGACACAGGAGTGCAGACGCGGTCGCCAAAGTGCCAAATAAGGGGGGACGAAAGCGTTTTGGTTCTTTTGTTGCCGTTTATGGTTCAGTCGCGAAGGTGCGGAGGCTGGGCCGCGGGTAGGGCCGCGGCCGGGCGCTCCTGCGACGCTGTTGGCGCCATCTCACGCCGAGGAGCCTGGATGGCTGGGGCTGCCAGGTCATCCCTGTGGCAGGTGGACCCACTGCCGTCGATGGTTCTTCTCGAGGTGGAGGCACCTGCATGGGCTGCACGGTCATCCCTGTGGCAGGTGGACCCACTGCCATCGATGGTTCTTCTCGAGGTGGAGGCACCTGCATGGGCTGCACGCCGTCCGTTGGTGGGCTGTCGCGCCTGGGCCTCACACCGTGCCTCAGCAGGTAGACACGCCAGGGCCCCATGCTGTTCCCCTGTGCGCCCACAGCTGTGCGCTGGACGACGTCGGTTGCGTGAGCGCGGGCGATGGCTCTCATGGCACGAGGGGTGATGTTCTTCCTCCTCGTCCTCCTCCGCTGACTGCCCTTCTTCAGGCTCCTGAGAGGTGCCTTCCTCTTTGGCGGTTGCGGGAACCGTCTCTGTGCTGTCCCGCGCAAAGGTGGGCAGGCAGCCGCCTCGCTGCTCTGGCTGCTCCCTGGCAGGCAGACACGGCTGGGCTCCACGCCGTTCCCGGGTGGGCCTACAGCCATGCGCTGCATGCCGTCGATCAGAGGAGCGAGGTCGATGGCGCTCACGGCACGAGGGGTGATTTTGCTGTTCCTCCTCCTCCTCCTCCTCCTCCTCCTCCGCTGCCTCGGCTTCCGCCTCCTGGGAGGTGCCTTCTTCCTCTCTGGTGGCGGGGAGCAGCTCTGTGGCGTCCCACGCCGAGGTGGGCAGCCGTCCGCCTCACCGCTCGGCCTCCTCTTCCTTCCAAGCATGCTTGGCATCCGAGGGCCTGGAAGCTCGGCGAACTGTGGGCCAGCTGCAGGGGCCCCTGTTTTTATAGGTCCCGAGCAACAGGCAGTGAGGTGGCTGGTGACAGCAGGGGGCCACTGTGATGGCGATTGTGACCGTGGCCGCTGCGTGTGGCTAAATATGGCGGGCTTGGGCGTGGGGGGCCTGTGGCCTGAAAGATGCCCAAATGTGGGAGAAGGAGGAGGGTCGCGGGGTCTGAGGGCCCCTTTGCTGGGGCTCGCTCCCGCCTGCCCTGTTGCTTGCCCGAGTGAAAGGCTGCCCCTTGGGCACAGGGACCGCCCTCCGCCTCCCCTCATGAGCCCTGGGCTCCAGCCCCCTCCTCATCCCGTGCCTGGGGTCCCCTTGACGAGCCGGTGGCGACCATGTTTCAGGAGGGTCGGGGGTCCTCGGTGACCCCCCACCGACCCGGTGCCCTGCAAGTGGCACAGCCCCCCGCGCTCGAGAGTGGCTGAGAGGGGGCAAAGCATCCAGACGTGCCGCCGGCGGGAAAGGGAGGCCCAGCCGGCCGGCGCAAGGTCTGCCAGCGCTCCATAAAGGAGTTGTTGATTGCCAAGCGTGGTGTGAGCCCTTCTTTGCCGTCGCCCGGCCCTGCCCCTGGAGCGTGGAGAGGTGCCATCTCTTCTGCACGGAGCCCCGAGGGAGAGGGGAGGGGAGGGCCTGTACATTCGGCTCCTGCGTCCAGATCATCCAACCCCTCGCTGACATCCAGCGCCGCCCCCCCCCCGCCTCTCCTGCCCTGCCTATCCCTCCTGCGGAGCCTATAACCGTCCATCACATCAAACAAGTCACAGGACTCATCCCACCAGGTTTCGCTTATGCCAATGATGCCGTCGTAGCGCTGGGACTGGGCCAAAGCTCGTAGCTCCTCCTCTTTATTCCTCATGCTGCCTGCTCATTAGTCTAGGGACATGAAGATCTACATCTCTTTTGAGCAAAAATGTTACATTTAGGTTGGCCTAACTGAGCCCTGGTCACTAAGCCTGACCTAGGCTTAGTCAGTATCACTCGTCAAGACAGAGTCCTGGCGTATATCAAAATGATGAAAACCTCCCGTTAAGTTCATTGGCATGTGTCTGTAACGCCTCCCTTTGGGAACGGCAGGAAATTCTGAAAACCACAGACGAAAGGTGCAAAAGCATAGTATCAGCCGTGTGCTGAAAATGCAAAGCGACCGTTTCAGGTCATTTGAAGGATGATTCAGATTTTTGTCTAAAATTTGGTACTTCGAGGTCCAGGCAGGAAACTACTGCATTTTTACATGGCATTTCCTATGCAACCAGCTTCCTTTGTAAACGCTACAGGTCAGACCTCTTAAGAGGTCAGCATCTCTGGAAACAAGAGATAGTTCCTAGGGTTCAGTGGCTTTTCTGATGATAATTGTACTCCGTTTGAAAAACCGTTGTCAAATTACTGATGTTACAGCCTAAAAAACCCGCAGAATGTAAGGCACCGCCAGAGCACGAAGGCGGGCATGGAAACGGAAAGTTTCCACAAAGAGCCTCCTACTGAAAGGCAGAGTGCAGGAGGGGACACAGGAGTGCAGACGCGGTCGCCAAAGTGCCAAATAAGGGGGGACGAAAGCGTTTTGGTTCTTTTGTTGCCGTTTATGGTTCAGTCGCGAAGGTGCGGAGGCTGGGCCGCGGGTAGGGCCGCGGCCGGGCGCTCCTGCGACGCTGTTGGCGCCATCTCACGCCGAGGAGCCTGGATGGCTGGGGCTGCCAGGTCATCCCTGTGGCAGGTGGACCCACTGCCGTCGATGGTTCTTCTCGAGGTGGAGGCACCTGCATGGGCTGCACGGTCATCCCTGTGGCAGGTGGACCCACTGCCATCGATGGTTCTTCTCGAGGTGGAGGCACCTGCATGGGCTGCACGCCGTCCGTTGGTGGGCTGTCGCGCCTGGGCCTCACACCGTGCCTCAGCAGGTAGACACGCCAGGGCCCCATGCTGTTCCCCTGTGCGCCCACAGCTGTGCGCTGGACGACGTCGGTTGCGTGAGCGCGGGCGATGGCTCTCATGGCACGAGGGGTGATGTTCTTCCTCCTCGTCCTCCTCCGCTGACTGCCCTTCTTCAGGCTCCTGAGAGGTGCCTTCCTCTTTGGCGGTTGCGGGAACCGTCTCTGTGCTGTCCCGCGCAAAGGTGGGCAGGCAGCCGCCTCGCTGCTCTGGCTGCTCCCTGGCAGGCAGACACGGCTGGGCTCCACGCCGTTCCCGGGTGGGCCTACAGCCATGCGCTGCATGCCGTCGATCAGAGGAGCGAGGTCGATGGCGCTCACGGCACGAGGGGTGATTTTGCTGTTCCTCCTCCTCCTCCTCCTCCTCCTCCTCCTCCGCTGCCTCGGCTTCCGCCTCCTGGGAGGTGCCTTCTTCCTCTCTGGTGGCGGGGAGCAGCTCTGTGGCGTCCCACGCCGAGGTGGGCAGCCGTCCGCCTCGCCGCTCGGCCTCCTCTTCCTTCCAAGCATGCTTGGCATCCGAGGGCCTGGAAGCTCGGCGAACTGTGGGCCAGCTGCAGGGGCCCCTGTTTTTATAGGTCCCGAGCAACAGGCAGTGAGGTGGCTGGTGACAGCAGGGGGCCACTGTGATGGCGATTGTGACTGTGGCCGCTGCGTGTGGCCAAATATGGCGGGCTTGGGCGTGGGGGGCCTGTGGCCTGAAAGATGCCCAAATGTGGGAGAAGGAGGAGGGTCACGGGGTCTGAGGGCCCCTTTGCTGGGGCTCGCTCCCGCCTGCCCTGTTGCTTGCCCGAGTGAAAGGCTGCCCCTTGGGCACAGGGACCGCCCTCCGCCTCCCCTCATGAGCCCTGGGCTCCAGCCCCCTCCTCATCCCGTGCCTGGGGTCCCCTTGACGAGCCGGTGGCGACCATGTTTCAGGAGGGTCGGGGGTCCTCGGTGACCCCCCACCGACCCGGTGCCCTGCAAGTGGCACAGCCCCCCGCGCTCGAGAGTGGCTGAGAGGGGGCAAAGCATCCAGACGTGCCGCCGGCGGGAAAGGGAGGCCCAGCCGGCCGGCGCAAGGTCTGCCAGCGCTCCATAAAGGAGTTGTTGATTGCCAAGCGTGGTGTGAGCCCTTCTTTGCCGTCGCCCGGCCCTGCCCCTGGAGCGTGGAGAGGTGCCATCTCTTCTGCACGGAGCCCCGAGGGAGAGGGGAGGGGAGGGCCTGTACATTCGGCTCCTGCGTCCAGATCATCCAACCCCTCGCTGACATCCAGCGCCGCCCCCCCCCGCCTCTCCTGCCCTGCCTATCCCTCCTGCGGAGCCTATAACCGTCCATCACATCAAACAAGTCACAGGACTCATCCCACCAGGTTTCGCTTATGCCAATGATGCCGTCGTAGCGCTGGGACTGGGCCAAAGCTCGTAGCTCCTCCTCTTTATTCCTCATGCTGCCTGCTCATTAGTCTAGGGACATGAAGATCTACATCTCTTTTGAGCAAAAATGTTACATTTAGGTTGGCCTAACTGAGCCCTGGTCACTAAGCCTGACCTAGGCTTAGTCAGTTGTCCTGGTTTCGGCAGGGATAGAGTTAATTTCTTTTCTAGTAGCTGGTACAGTGTTTTGGATTTAGGATGAGAACAAAGTTGATAACGCACCGATGTTTTATTTGTTGCTAGGTAATGCTTACACTAGCCAAGGACTTTTCAGCTTCCCATGTTCTACCGACTGAGAAGGCTGAAGGTGCACAAGAAGCTGGGAGGGGGCACAGCCAAACTGGCCAAAGGGACATTCCATACCATGTGACATCATGCTCAGTACATAAACTGGGGAAAGCTGGCCGGGGGGGGCCGCTGCTCGGGGACTGGCTGGGCATCGGTCGGCGGGTGGTGAGCAATTGTACTGTGCGTCACTTGCTTTGTGTATTATTATTATTATTATCATATTATTATTATTATCATTTTATTTCAATTATTAAACTGTTTTTATCTCAACCCACGAGTTTTTCTAACTTGTGCTCTTCCAATTCTCTCCCCCATCCCACCGGGTTGGGGGGAGTGAGCGAGCGGCTGCGTGGTGCTTAGTTGCCGACTGAAGTTAAACCACGACAGTCCTTCTTGGCGCCCAACGTGGGGCTCGAAGGGTTTGAGATAATAACAGGTTAACCGGAGCGTATTAAGGAACTTATATCTGTTAGTAGTTGTGGGTCACAATGTTGGTTTCTCTGTTCTCAATATTGATTTGTATAATCTGCATCGCGCTCTTTTTCCTGCTGTACATGTTAAAGATTGGTGTTGGGTTTTGCAGTTTGCTGTGGTCTGCAGTGAATAGTAATGTCTCGCTTGTGAGGTTTGTTTTTAGAACATTGACCTTGACATTAGTGTGGTATGTAAACTTCGCAATGAAGCCGTTACTGTACCACGGAGATCATTTCGTGGAGACAACTAGCAATTGCAGTAACTTTTCTGAGAGTTTTTTTACGGAGGAAATACAGAATGGCAGGGTCACTACCTTCTTCTATAATGTTTCCTCCTTCATTACAGTAATTTTTCAGTATTTTGAACATCCTTGGGCAGTTAAGATACTTCTATTAATACTTCTTGGGAATACTGTTTCGGTTTTGTCTAAAGTTGGTAAGCAATTTAAGAATATCATCCAGAGATCTGCCCCAAGGCTGAATAATTATGAGTGGCAGGGTGTGTGGGACAAGATGGGCAAGTACCTAGGCCAGTGGGCACCCCCAGTGTTTTGGAACTTCACCCCTGAGCAAGTGCAGAATCCTGAAAAGTTAGTAGAATATTTGGAAAAAGTATGCTGTCACCCTGGCAACTCCAGAGAGATGCAGCTCATTGCAACGTGCTGGGGCCTGGCCCATGCCTACCGAGCCCTGTTCAACACCATTCAGTGCCCTCAAAGGGAAGGGAAGGTCTCTGGCTCTGACAGTAAAACGACACGCACTGCGGCCACTCAGACCCGGGCAACGCGCCCTGCGGCCACTCCGACCCCAGCGACAGGCCGTGCAGCCACTCAGACCCCGGCAACAGGCCCTGCGGCCACTCAAACCCGGGCAACACGCACTACGGCCACTCCAACCCCAGCGACATGCACTACGGCCACTCAGACCCCGGCGACATGCACTGCGGCCACTCAGACCCTGGCGACATGCACTGCGGCCACTCCAATCCCGGCGACATGCACTGCGGCCACTCAGACCCCGGCGACATGCACTGCGGCCACTCAGACCCCAGCGACATGCACTGCGGCCACTCCAATCCCGGCGACATGCACTGCAGCCACTCAGACCCCGGCGACATGCACTGCGGCCACTCAGACCCTGGCGACATGCACTGCGGCCACTCCAATCCCGGCGACATGCACTGAGGCCACTCAGACCCCGGCGACATGCACTGCGGTCACTCAGACCCCGGCAACAGGCCCTGCGGCCACTCAGGCTCCGGTGACATGCACGTGCACTGTGGCCACTCCAACCCCGGCGACAGGCCCTGCGGCCACTCAGACTCCGGTGACATGCACGTGCACTGTGGCCACTCCAACCCCGGCGACAGGCCCTGCGGCCACTCAGACTCCAGTGACATGCACGTGCACTGTGGCCACTCCAACCCCGGCGACATGCACTGCGGCCACTCAGACCCCAGCGACATGCACTGCGGCCACTCCAATCCCGGCGACATGCACTGCAGCCACTCAGACCCCGGCGACATGCACTGCGGCCACTCAGGCTCCGGTGACATGCACGTGCACTGTGGCCACTCCAACCCCGGCAACAGGCCCTGTGGCCACTCAGGCTCCGGTGACATGCACGTGCACTGTGGCCACTCCAACCCCGGCGACAGGCCCTGCGGCCACTCAGACTCCAGTGACATGCACGTGCACTGTGGCCACTCCAACCCCGGCGACAGGCCCTGCGGCCACTCAGACTCCGGTGACATGCACTTGCACTGTGGCCACTCCAACCCCGGCGACAGGCCCTGCGGCCACTCAGACTCCGGTGACATGCACTTGCACTGCGGCCACTCCAACCCCGGCGACAGGCCCTGCGGCCACTCAGACTCCGGTGACATGCACTTGCACTGCAGTCACTCAGACCCCGGCAACAGGCCCTGCGGCTACTCGGACTCCGGTGACATGCACTTGCACTGCGGCCACTCCAACCCCGGCGACATGCACTGCGACCACTCCAACCCCGGCAACAGGCCCTGTGGCTGAACCAAAGAACCAGCCTGTGCCGGTATCAGTCGCCCCTGTACACAAGAAGAAATTTTGGAAGCGGAAGTCGGCTCGTTTAGTAAGGGAGGAAGAAGCTTCTTCTAAAAGGGAACCGGAGGAAGAACTGTACGAGTACCCTGGAGAAGGGCCATCACGAGAACGGGAGGAGGAGACCCGGCCGCTGATCGGGGAGGAGGAAGAGGAAGAACTCATAAACGAGGCAGTGACCACCCGATCTCTATCCCTGAGTGAGCTGCGAGATATACGAAAAGATTTCAGCCGTCGTCCAGGTGAGCATATTGTCACCTGGCTGCTCCGATGCTGGGATAATGGGGCCAGTAGCCTGGAATTAGAGGGTAGGGAAGCCAAGCAGCTGGGATCCTTTTCTAGGGAAGGGGGCATTGATAAAGCAATTGGAAAAGGGACACGTATCCTCAGCCTTTGGAGGCGACTCTTGTCAAGCGTGAAGGAAAGGTATCCCTTTAAGGAAGATGTCATATGTCGCCCAAGCAAGTGGGCCACCATGGAGAAGGGTATCCAGTTTCTGAGAGAATTAGCTGTGCTGGAGGTGATTTATGGTGACCTGAACAATAAACAACTATCCAAAGATCCAGATGAAGTCAAGTGCACACGACCCATGTGGCGGAAGTTTATAAGGAGCTCACCATCGTCATACGCCAATTCATTGGCAGTGATGACCTGGAAAGATGGAGAGGAACAAACAGTGGATGAATTGGCTAGTCAACTCCGGCAATACGAGGAAAGTCTTTCTTCCTCCATCGTCTCGGCTGTGGAGAAACTGTCCGAAAAACTGTCCCGGGAGATCCAGCAACTCAGAGAGGATAGGTCCTACTCCTCACCTGTACGGACCAGTATCTCGGCTATTAGAAGTAAGCGTTCTTTTGCTCAAGAGAGAGAATATAAAGGGTACACACCACGGGGCACCCTATGGTTTTATCTGCGTGACCACGGAGAGGACATGAGGAAGTGGGATGGGAAACCTACCGCAGCCCTAGGGGCACGGGTACGCGAATTGCAAGGGAAAACAATCACAGAAAGAGGTTCTTCCAGGAAAATTGCTGCTCCAGTTTCCAGCGGGCAGTTCCCCAGAGAGAGTAGAAGGGCTGATCTTACTCTTGATCTTAATGAAGAAACTTCTGACCCGTACGTACAAGAAATGAGAAATGAGTACTGTGATGAGGATTAGAGGGGCCCTGCCTCCAGCCAGGGGGAGGAAAGGGACAACCGGGTTTACTGGACTGTGTGGATTCGGTGGCCTGGCACGTCAGACCCACAGAAGTATAAGGCTCTGGTAGACACCGGTGCACAGTGTACCCTAATGCCATCAAGCTATATAGGGGCAGAACCCATCTGTATTTCTGGGGTGACGGGGGGATCCCAACAGCTAACTGTATTGGAAGCCGAAGTGAGTTTAACTGGGAACGGGTGGCAGAAGCACCCCATTGTGACTGGCCCAGATGCTCCGTGCATCCTTGGCATAGACTACCTCAGGAGAGGGTATTTCAAGGACCCAAAAGGGTACCGGTGGGCTTTTGGTATAGCTGCCTTGGAGATGGAGGAAATTAAACAGCTGTCCACCCTGCCTGGTCTTTCGGAGGACCCCTCTGTTGTGGGGTTGCTGAAGGTCGAAGACCAACAAGTGCCAATTGCTACCACCACAGTGCACCGGCGGCAATATCGCACCAACCGAGACTCCCTGATTCCCATCCATAAGCTGATTTGTCGACTGGAGAGCCAAGGAGTGATCAGCAAGACCCGCTCACCCTTTAACAGTCCCATATGGCCAGTGCGGAAGTCTAATGGAGAGTGGAGACTAACAGTAGACTATCGTGGCCTAAATGAAGTCACGCCACCGCTGAGTGCTGCTGTGCCAGACATGCTAGAACTTCAATACGAACTGGAGTCAAAGGCAGCCAAGTGGTATGCCACAGTTGATATTGCTAATGCGTTTTTCTCAATCCCTTTGGCAGCAGAGTGCAGGCCACAGTTTGCTTTCACTTGGAGGGGCATTCAGTACACCTGGAACCGACTGCCCCAGGGGTGGAAACACAGCCCTACCATTTGCCATGGACTAATCCAGACTGCACTAGAACAGGGTGGAGCTCCAGAACACCTGCAATACATTGATGACATCATTGTGTGGGGCAACACAGCAGGAGAAGTTTTTGAAAAAGGGAAGGAAATAGTCCAAATCCTGCTGAAGGCCGGTTTTGCCATAAAACAAAGTAAGGTCAAGGGACCTGCACAGGAGATCCAATTTTTAGGAATAAAATGGCAAGATGGACGTCGTCAGATCCCAATGGATGTGATCAACAAAATAACAGCCATGTCTCCACCAACTAGCAAAAAGGAAACACAAGCTTTCTTAGGCGTCGTGGGTTTTTGGAGAATGCACATTCCAAATTACAGTCTGATTGTAAACCCTCTCTATCAAGTGACCCGGAAGAAGAACGATTTCAAATGGGGCCCTGAGCAACGACAAGCTTTTGAACAAATTAAACGGGAGATAGTTCATGCAGTAGCCCTGGGGCCAGTCCGGGCAGGGCAAGAGGTAAAAAATGTGCTCTATACCGCAGCCGGGGAGAACGGCCCTACCTGGAGCCTCTGGCAGAAAGCACCAGGGGAGACTCGAGGTCGACCCCTAGGGTTTTGGAGTCGGGGATACAGAGGATCCGAGGCCCGCTATACTCCAACTGAAAAAGAGATATTAGCAGCATATGAAGGGGTTCGAGCTGCTTCAGAAGTGATCGGCACTGAAGCACAGCTCCTCCTGGCACCACGACTGCCGGTGCTAGGCTGGATGTTCAGAGGGAGGGTCCCCTGTACACATCATGCAACTGATGCTACATGGAGTAAGTGGGTCGCACTGATCACACAACGGGCTCGAATAGGAAACCCCAGTCGCCCAGGAATCCTGGAAGTGATCATGGATTGGCCAGAGGGCAAAGATTTTGGAATATTGCCAGAGGAGGAGGTAACGCGTGCTGAAGAGGCCCCAATGTATAATGAACTACCAGAAAATGAGAAGCAATATGCCCTGTTCACTAATGGTCCTGTCGTCTTGTGGGAAAACATCGGAGGTGGAAAGCTGCTGTATGGAGTCCTATGCAACAAGTTGTAGAAACTGCTGAAGGAGAAGGTGAATCGAGCCAATTTGCAGAAGTAAAGGCCATCCAGCTGGCTTTAGACATTGCTGACCGAGAAAAGTGGCCAGTGCTCTATCTCTATACTGACTCATGGATGGTGGCAAATGCCCTGTGGGGGTGGTTGCAGCAATGGAAGCAGAGCAACTGGCAGCGCAGAGGCAAACCCATCTGGGCTGCCGCATTGTGGCAAGATATTGCTGCCCGGGTGGAGAACCTGGTTGTAAAAGTCCGTCACGTAGATGCTCACGTACCCAAGAGTCGGGCCACTGAAGAACATCAAAATAACCAGCAGGTGGATCAGGCTGCTAAGATTGAAGTGGCTCAGGTGGATCTGGACTGGCAACATAAGGGTGAATTATTTCTAGCTCGGTGGGCCCATGACACCTCAGGCCACCAAGGAAGAGATGCAACATATAGATGGGCTCGTGATCGAGGGGTGGACTTGACCATGGACACTATAGCCCAGGTTATCCATGAATGCGAAACATGCGCTGCAATCAAACAAGCCAAGCGGTTAAAGCCTTTTTGGTATGGAGGACGATGGTTGAAATATAAATATGGGGAGGCCTGGCAGATCGATTATATCACACGCCCACAAACCCGCCAAGGCAAGCGCCACGTGCTTACAATGGTGGAGGCAACCACCGGATGGCTGGAAACATATCCCGTGCCCCATGCCACCGCCCGGAACACTATCCTGGGCCTTGAAAAGCAAGTCCTATGGCGACATGGCACCCCAGAAAGAATTGAGTCAGACAATGGGACTCATTTCCGAAACAACCTCATAGACACCTGGGCCAAAGAGCACGGCATTGAGTGGGTGTATCACATCCCCTATCATGCACCAGCCTCTGGGAAAATTGAACGATACAATGGACTGTTAAAGACTACACTGAGAGCAATGGGTGGCGGGACGTTCAAACATTGGGATACGCATTTAGCAAAGGCCACCTGGTTAGTCAACACTAGGGGATCTGCCAATCGAGCAGGCCCTGCCCAGTCAGAACTTTTACGTACTGTAGATGGGAATAAAGTTCCTGTAGTGCACATAAAAAATATGCTGGGGAAGACAGTCTGGGTTATTCCTGCCTCAGGCAGAGGCAAACCCATCCATGGGATTGCTTTTGCTCAAGGACCTGGGTGCACTTGGTGGATAATGCGGGAGGATGGGGAAGTCCGATGTGTACCTCAAGGGGATTTGATTTTGGGTGAGAATAGCCAATGATCTGAATTATGTGATGTTAAGTACTAATTATAGTTATAATAGTTATACTAATAATACACAGATATACTAATAATACTAATAATATTATATGCCATACTAATGTTATTACAATAAGAATCACCCAGACTAATGAAGAATAACTTCAGTGAAACCAAGCAAAGCACAGTGATGATGGTACCAGAACTGACTTCAACATGGAACAATCCAACACCACATACCATCTCCATTTTTCCTGCCCTGAAAGATTATTATGACAGATGGAGCCCGAAGTCATGGACTAAATGAACTCACCGAACATTTTAGAGGGATGGCCCACAGACGAAGGGAATGATATCTCTGTGTGTGTATATATATATATATATATATATATATATAAAGGGGTGGTGATTAATGAAAATGTACTGGAAAATATGAGACTTGAGCATGACACAGATGGTATAGAATAAGGGGTGGATATTGTCCTGGTTTCGGCAGGGATAGAGTTAATTTCTTTTCTAGTAGCTGGTACAGTGTTTTGGATTTAGGATGAGAACAAAGTTGATAACGCACCGATGTTTTAGTTGTTGCTAGGTAATGCTTACACTAACCAAGGACTTTTCAGCTTCCCATGTTCTACCGACTGAGAAGGCTGAAGGTGCACAAGAAGCTGGGAGGGGGCACAGCCAAACTGGCCAAAGGGACATTCCATACCATGTGACGTCATGCTCAGTACATAAACTGGGGAAAGCTGGCCGGGGGGGGCCGCTGCTCGGGGACTGGCTGGGCATCGGTCGGCGGGTGGTGAGCAATTGTACTGTGCGTCACTTGCTTTGTGTATTATTATTATTATTATCATATTATTATTATTATCATTTTATTTCAATTATTAAACTGTTTTTATCTCAACCCACGAGTTTTTCTAACTTGTGCTCTTCCAATTCTCTCCCCCATCCCACCGGGTTGGGGGGAGTGAGCGAGCGGCTGCGTGGTGCTTAGTTGCCGACTGAAGTTAAACCACGACAGTCCTTCTTGGCGCCCAACGTGGGGCTCGAAGGGTTTGAGATAATAACAGGTTAACCGGAGCGTATTAAAGAACTTATATCTGTTAGTAGTTGTGGGTCACAATGTTGGTTTCTCTGTTCTCAATATTGATTTGTATAATCTGCATCGCGCTCTTTTTCCTGCTGTACATGTTAAAGATTGGTGTTGGGTTTTGCAGTTTGCTGTGGTCTGCAGTGAATAGTAATGTCTCGCTTGTGAGGTTTGTTTTTAGAACATTGACCTTGACATTAGTGTGGTATGTAAACTTCGCAATGAAGCCGTTACTGTACCACGGAGATCATTTCGTGGAGACAACTAGCAATTGCAGTAACTTTTCTGAGAGTTTTTTTACGGAGGAAATACAGAATGGCAGGGTCACTACCTTCTTCTATAATGTTTCCTCCTTCATTACAGTAATTTTTCAGTATTTTGAACATCCTTGGGCAGTTAAGATACTTCTATTAATACTTCTTGGGAATACTGTTTCGGTTTTGTCTAAAGTTGGTAAGCAATTTAAGAATATCATCCAGAGATCTGCCCCAAGGCTGAATAATTATGAGTGGCAGGGTGTGTGGGACAAGATGGGCAAGTACCTAGGCCAGTGGGCACCCCCAGTGTTTTGGAACTTCACCCCTGAGCAAGTGCAGAATCCTGAAAAGTTAGTAGAATATTTGGAAAAAGTATGCTGTCACCCTGGCAACTCCAGAGAGATGCAGCTCATTGCAACGTGCTGGGGCCTGGCCCATGCCTACCGAGCCCTGTTCAACACCATTCAGTGCCCTCAAAGGGAAGGGAAGGTCTCTGGCTCTGACAGTAAAACGACACGCACTGCGGCCACTCAGACCCGGGCAACGCGCCCTGCGGCCACTCCGACCCCAGCGACAGGCCGTGCAGCCACTCAGACCCCGGCAACAGGCCCTGCGGCCACTCAAACCCGGGCAACACGCACTACGGCCACTCCAACCCCAGCGACATGCACTACGGCCACTCAGACCCCGGCGACATGCACTGCGGCCACTCAGACCCTGGCGACATGCACTGCGGCCACTCCAATCCCGGCGACATGCACTGCGGCCACTCAGACCCCGGCGACATGCACTGCGGCCACTCAGACCCCAGCGACATGCACTGCGGCCACTCCAATCCCGGCGACATGCACTGCAGCCACTCAGACCCCGGCGACATGCACTGCGGCCACTCAGACCCTGGCGACATGCACTGCGGCCACTCCAATCCCGGCGACATGCACTGAGGCCACTCAGACCCCGGCGACATGCACTGCGGTCACTCAGACCCCGGCAACAGGCCCTGCGGCCACTCAGGCTCCGGTGACATGCACGTGCACTGTGGCCACTCCAACCCCGGCAACAGGCCCTGTGGCCACTCAGGCTCCGGTGACATGCACGTGCACTGTGGCCACTCCAACCCCGGCAACAGGCCCTGCGGCCACTCAGACTCCAGTGACATGCACGTGCACTGTGGCCACTCCAACCCCGGCGACAGGCCCTGCGGCCACTCAGACTCCGGTGACATGCACTTGCACTGTGGCCACTCCAACCCCGGCGACAGGCCCTGCGGCCACTCAGACTCCGGTGACATGCACTTGCACTGCGGCCACTCCAACCCCGGCGACAGGCCCTGCGGCCACTCAGACTCCGGTGACATGCACTTGCACTGCAGTCACTCAGACCCCGGCAACAGGCCCTGCGGCTACTCGGACTCCGGTGACATGCACTTGCACTGCGGCCACTCCAACCCCGGCGACATGCACTGCGACCACTCCAACCCCGGCAACAGGCCCTGTGGCTGAACCAAAGAACCAGCCTGTGCCGGTATCAGTCGCCCCTGTACACAAGAAGAAATTTTGGAAGCGGAAGTCGGCTCGTTTAGTAAGGGAGGAAGAAGCTTCTTCTAAAAGGGAACCGGAGGAAGAACTGTACGAGTACCCTGGAGAAGGGCCATCACGAGAACGGGAGGAGGAGACCCGGCCGCTGATCGGGGAGGAGGAAGAGGAAGAACTCATAAACGAGGCAGTGACCACCCGATCTCTATCCCTGAGTGAGCTGCGAGATATACGAAAAGATTTCAGCCGTCGTCCAGGTGAGCATATTGTCACCTGGCTGCTCCGATGCTGGGATAATGGGGCCAGTAGCCTGGAATTAGAGGGTAGGGAAGCCAAGCAGCTGGGATCCTTTTCTAGGGAAGGGGGCATTGATAAAGCAATTGGAAAAGGGACACGTATCCTCAGCCTTTGGAGGCGACTCTTGTCAAGCGTGAAGGAAAGGTATCCCTTTAAGGAAGATGTCATATGTCGCCCAAGCAAGTGGGCCACCATGGAGAAGGGTATCCAGTTTCTGAGAGAATTAGCTGTGCTGGAGGTGATTTATGGTGACCTGAACAATAAACAACTATCCAAAGATCCAGATGAAGTCAAGTGCACACGACCCATGTGGCGGAAGTTTATAAGGAGCTCACCATCGTCATACGCCAATTCATTGGCAGTGATGACCTGGAAAGATGGAGAGGAACAAACAGTGGATGAATTGGCTAGTCAACTCCGGCAATACGAGGAAAGTCTTTCTTCCTCCATCGTCTCGGCTGTGGAGAAACTGTCCGAAAAACTGTCCCGGGAGATCCAGCAACTCAGAGAGGATAGGTCCTACTCCTCACCTGTACGGACCAGTATCTCGGCTATTAGAAGTAAGCGTTCTTTTGCTCAAGAGAGAGAATATAAAGGGTACACACCACGGGGCACCCTATGGTTTTATCTGCGTGACCACGGAGAGGACATGAGGAAGTGGGATGGGAAACCTACCGCAGCCCTAGGGGCACGGGTACGCGAATTGCAAGGGAAAACAATCACAGAAAGAGGTTCTTCCAGGAAAATTGCTGCTCCAGTTTCCAGCGGGCAGTTCCCCAGAGAGAGTAGAAGGGCTGATCTTACTCTTGATCTTAATGAAGAAACTTCTGACCCGTACGTACAAGAAATGAGAAATGAGTACTGTGATGAGGATTAGAGGGGCCCTGCCTCCAGCCAGGGGGAGGAAAGGGACAACCGGGTTTACTGGACTGTGTGGATTCGGTGGCCTGGCACGTCAGACCCACAGAAGTATAAGGCTCTGGTAGACACCGGTGCACAGTGTACCCTAATGCCATCAAGCTATATAGGGGCAGAACCCATCTGTATTTCTGGGGTGACGGGGGGATCCCAACAGCTAACTGTATTGGAAGCCGAAGTGAGTTTAACTGGGAACGGGTGGCAGAAGCACCCCATTGTGACTGGCCCAGATGCTCCGTGCATCCTTGGCATAGACTACCTCAGGAGAGGGTATTTCAAGGACCCAAAAGGGTACCGGTGGGCTTTTGGTATAGCTGCCTTGGAGATGGAGGAAATTAAACAGCTGTCCACCCTGCCTGGTCTTTCGGAGGACCCCTCTGTTGTGGGGTTGCTGAAGGTCGAAGACCAACAAGTGCCAATTGCTACCACCACAGTGCACCGGCGGCAATATCGCACCAACCGAGACTCCCTGATTCCCATCCATAAGCTGATTTGTCGACTGGAGAGCCAAGGAGTGATCAGCAAGACCCGCTCACCCTTTAACAGTCCCATATGGCCAGTGCGGAAGTCTAATGGAGAGTGGAGACTAACAGTAGACTATCGTGGCCTAAATGAAGTCACGCCACCGCTGAGTGCTGCTGTGCCAGACATGCTAGAACTTCAATACGAACTGGAGTCAAAGGCAGCCAAGTGGTATGCCACAGTTGATATTGCTAATGCGTTTTTCTCAATCCCTTTGGCAGCAGAGTGCAGGCCACAGTTTGCTTTCACTTGGAGGGGCATTCAGTACACCTGGAACCGACTGCCCCAGGGGTGGAAACACAGCCCTACCATTTGCCATGGACTAATCCAGACTGCACTAGAACAGGGTGGAGCTCCAGAACACCTGCAATACATTGATGACATCATTGTGTGGGGCAACACAGCAGGAGAAGTTTTTGAAAAAGGGAAGGAAATAGTCCAAATCCTGCTGAAGGCCGGTTTTGCCATAAAACAAAGTAAGGTCAAGGGACCTGCACAGGAGATCCAATTTTTAGGAATAAAATGGCAAGATGGACGTCGTCAGATCCCAATGGATGTGATCAACAAAATAACAGCCATGTCTCCACCAACTAGCAAAAAGGAAACACAAGCTTTCTTAGGCGTCGTGGGTTTTTGGAGAATGCACATTCCAAATTACAGTCTGATTGTAAACCCTCTCTATCAAGTGACCCGGAAGAAGAACGATTTCAAATGGGGCCCTGAGCAACGACAAGCTTTTGAACAAATTAAACGGGAGATAGTTCATGCAGTAGCCCTGGGGCCAGTCCGGGCAGGGCAAGAGGTAAAAAATGTGCTCTATACCGCAGCCGGGGAGAACGGCCCTACCTGGAGCCTCTGGCAGAAAGCACCAGGGGAGACTCGAGGTCGACCCCTAGGGTTTTGGAGTCGGGGATACAGAGGATCCGAGGCCCGCTATACTCCAACTGAAAAAGAGATATTAGCAGCATATGAAGGGGTTCGAGCTGCTTCAGAAGTGATCGGCACTGAAGCACAGCTCCTCCTGGCACCACGACTGCCGGTGCTAGGCTGGATGTTCAGAGGGAGGGTCCCCTGTACACATCATGCAACTGATGCTACATGGAGTAAGTGGGTCGCACTGATCACACAACGGGCTCGAATAGGAAACCCCAGTCGCCCAGGAATCCTGGAAGTGATCATGGATTGGCCAGAGGGCAAAGATTTTGGAATATTGCCAGAGGAGGAGGTAACGCGTGCTGAAGAGGCCCCAATGTATAATGAACTACCAGAAAATGAGAAGCAATATGCCCTGTTCACTAATGGTCCTGTCGTCTTGTGGGAAAACATCGGAGGTGGAAAGCTGCTGTATGGAGTCCTATGCAACAAGTTGTAGAAACTGCTGAAGGAGAAGGTGAATCGAGCCAATTTGCAGAAGTAAAGGCCATCCAGCTGGCTTTAGACATTGCTGACCGAGAAAAGTGGCCAGTGCTCTATCTCTATACTGACTCATGGATGGTGGCAAATGCCCTGTGGGGGTGGTTGCAGCAATGGAAGCAGAGCAACTGGCAGCGCAGAGGCAAACCCATCTGGGCTGCCGCATTGTGGCAAGATATTGCTGCCCGGGTGGAGAACCTGGTTGTAAAAGTCCGTCACGTAGATGCTCACGTACCCAAGAGTCGGGCCACTGAAGAACATCAAAATAACCAGCAGGTGGATCAGGCTGCTAAGATTGAAGTGGCTCAGGTGGATCTGGACTGGCAACATAAGGGTGAATTATTTCTAGCTCGGTGGGCCCATGACACCTCAGGCCACCAAGGAAGAGATGCAACATATAGATGGGCTCGTGATCGAGGGGTGGACTTGACCATGGACACTATAGCCCAGGTTATCCATGAATGCGAAACATGCGCTGCAATCAAACAAGCCAAGCGGTTAAAGCCTTTTTGGTATGGAGGACGATGGTTGAAATATAAATATGGGGAGGCCTGGCAGATCGATTATATCACACGCCCACAAACCCGCCAAGGCAAGCGCCACGTGCTTACAATGGTGGAGGCAACCACCGGATGGCTGGAAACATATCCCGTGCCCCATGCCACCGCCCGGAACACTATCCTGGGCCTTGAAAAGCAAGTCCTATGGCGACATGGCACCCCAGAAAGAATTGAGTCAGACAATGGGACTCATTTCCGAAACAACCTCATAGACACCTGGGCCAAAGAGCACGGCATTGAGTGGGTGTATCACATCCCCTATCATGCACCAGCCTCTGGGAAAATTGAACGATACAATGGACTGTTAAAGACTACACTGAGAGCAATGGGTGGCGGGACGTTCAAACATTGGGATACGCATTTAGCAAAGGCCACCTGGTTAGTCAACACTAGGGGATCTGCCAATCGAGCAGGCCCTGCCCAGTCAGAACTTTTACGTACTGTAGATGGGAATAAAGTTCCTGTAGTGCACATAAAAAATATGCTGGGGAAGACAGTCTGGGTTATTCCTGCCTCAGGCAGAGGCAAACCCATCCATGGGATTGCTTTTGCTCAAGGACCTGGGTGCACTTGGTGGATAATGCGGGAGGATGGGGAAGTCCGATGTGTACCTCAAGGGGATTTGATTTTGGGTGAGAATAGCCAATGATCTGAATTATGTGATGTTAAGTACTAATTATAGTTATAATAGTTATACTAATAATACACAGATATACTAATAATACTAATAATATTATATGCCATACTAATGTTATTACAATAAGAATCACCCAGACTAATGAAGAATAACTTCAGTGAAACCAAGCAAAGCACAGTGATGATGGTACCAGAACTGACTTCAACATGGAACAATCCAACACCACATACCATCTCCATTTTTCCTGCCCTGAAAGATTATTATGACAGATGGAGCCCGAAGTCATGGACTAAATGAACTCACCGAACATTTTAGAGGGATGGCCCACAGACGAAGGGAATGATATCTCTGTGTGTGTATATATATATATATATATATATATATATAAAGGGGTGGTGATTAATCAAAAATGTACTGGAAAATATGAGACTTGAGCATGACACAGATGGTATAGAATAAGGGGTGGATATTGTCCTGGTTTCGGCAGGGATAGAGTTAATTTCTTTTCTAGTAGCTGGTACAGTGTTTTGGATTTAGGATGAGAACAAAGTTGATAACGCACCGATGTTTTAGTTGTTGCTAGGTAATGCTTACACTAACCAAGGACTTTTCAGCTTCCCATGTTCTACCGACTGAGAAGGCTGAAGGTGCACTAGAAGCTGGGAGGGGGCACAGCCAAACTGGCCAAAGGGACATTCCATACCATGTGACGTCATGCTCAGTACATAAACTGGGGAAAGCTGGCCGGGGGGGGCCGCTGCTCGGGGACTGGCTGGGCATCGGTCGGCGGGTGGTGAGCAATTGTACTGTGCGTCACTTGCTTTGTGTATTATTATTATTATTATCATATTATTATTATTATCATTTTATTTCAATTATTAAACTGTTTTTATCTCAACCCACGAGTTTTTCTAACTTGTGCTCTTCCAATTCTCTCCCCCATCCCACCGGGTGGGGGGGAGTGAGCGAGCGGCTGCGTGGTGCTTAGTTGCCGACTGAAGTTAAACCACGACATCAGTATCACTCGTCAAGACAGAGTCCTGGCGTATATCAAAATGATGAAAACCTCCCGTTAAGTTCATTGGCATGTGTCTGTAACGCCTCCCTTTGGGAACGGCAGGAAATTCTGAAAACCACAGACGAAAGGTGCAAAAGCATAGTATCAGCCGTGTGCTGAAAATGCAAAGCGACCGTTTCAGGTCATTTGAAGGATGATTCAGATTTTTGTCTAAAATTTGGTACTTCGAGGTCCAGGCAGGAAACTACTGCATTTTTACATGGCATTTCCTATGCAACCAGCTTCCTTTGTAAACGCTACAGGTCAGACCTCTTAAGAGGTCAGCATCTCTGGAAACAAGAGATAGTTCCTAGGGTTCAGTGGCTTTTCTGATGATAATTGTACTCCGTTTGAAAAACCGTTGTCAAATTACTGATGTTACAGCCTAAAAAACCCGCAGAATGTAAGGCACCGCCAGAGCACGAAGGCGGGCATGGAAACGGAAAGTTTCCACAAAGAGCCTCCTACTGAAAGGCAGAGTGCAGGAGGGGACACAGGAGTGCAGACGCGGTCGCCAAAGTGCCAAATAAGGGGGGACGAAAGCGTTTTGGTTCTTTTGTTGCCGTTTATGGTTCAGTCGCGAAGGTGCGGAGGCTGGGCCGCGGGTAGGGCCGCGGCCGGGCGCTCCTGCGACGCTGTTGGCGCCATCTCACGCCGAGGAGCCTGGATGGCTGGGGCTGCCAGGTCATCCCTGTGGCAGGTGGACCCACTGCCGTCGATGGTTCTTCTCGAGGTGGAGGCACCTGCATGGGCTGCACGGTCATCCCTGTGGCAGGTGGACCCACTGCCATCGATGGTTCTTCTCGAGGTGGAGGCACCTGCATGGGCTGCACGCCGTCCGTTGGTGGGCTGTCGCGCCTGGGCCTCACACCGTGCCTCAGCAGGTAGACACGCCAGGGCCCCATGCTGTTCCCCTGTGCGCCCACAGCTGCGCGCTGGACGACGTCGGTTGCGTGAGCGCGGGCGATGGCTCTCATGGCACGAGGGGTGATGTTCTTCCTCCTCGTCCTCCTCCGCTGACTGCCCTTCTTCAGGCTCCTGAGAGGTGCCTTCCTCTTTGGCGGTTGCGGGAACCGTCTCTGTGCTGTCCCGCGCAAAGGTGGGCAGGCAGCCGCCTCGCTGCTCTGGCTGCTCCCTGGCAGGCAGACACGGCTGGGCTCCACGCCGTTCCCGGGTGGGCCTACAGCCATGCGCTGCATGCCGTCGATCAGAGGAGCGAGGTCGATGGCGCTCACGGCACGAGGGGTGATTTTGCTGTTCCTCCTCCTCCTCCTCCTCCTCCTCCTCCTCCTCCGCTGCCTCGGCTTCCGCCTCCTGGGAGGTGCCTTCTTCCTCTCTGGTGGCGGGGAGCAGCTCTGTGGCGTCCCACGCCGAGGTGGGCAGCCGTCCGCCTCGCCGCTCGGCCTCCTCTTCCTTCCAAGCATGCTTGGCATCCGAGGGCCTGGAAGCTCGGCGAACTGTGGGCCAGCTGCAGGGGCCCCTGTTTTTATAGGTCCCGAGCAACAGGCAGTGAGGTGGCTGGTGACAGCAGGGGGCCACTGTGATGGCGATTGTGACTGTGGCCGCTGCGTGTGGCCAAATATGGCGGGCTTGGGCGTGGGGGGCCTGTGGCCTGAAAGATGCCCAAATGTGGGAGAAGGAGGAGGGTCGCGGGGTCTGAGGGCCCCTTTGCTGGGGCTCGCTCCCGCCTGCCCTGTTGCTTGCCCGAGTGAAAGGCTGCCCCTTGGGCACAGGGACCGCCCTCTGCCTCCCCTCATGAGCCCTGGGCTCCAGCCCCCTCCTCATCCCGTGCCTGGGGTCCCCTTGACGAGCCGGTGGCGACCATGTTTCAGGAGGGTCGGGGGTCCTCGGTGACCCCCCACCGACCCGGCGCCCTGCAAGTGGCACAGCCCCCCGCGCTCGAGAGTGGCTGAGAGGGGGCAAAGCATCCAGACGTGCCGCCGGCGGGAAAGGGAGGCCCAGCCGGCCGGCGCAAGGTCTGCCAGCGCTCCATAAAGGAGTTGTTGATTGCCAAGCGTGGTGTGAGCCCTTCTTTGCCGTCGCCCGGCCCTGCCCCTGGAGCGTGGAGAGGTGCCATCTCTTCTGCACGGAGCCCCGAGGGAGAGGGGAGGGGAGGGCCTGTACATTCGGCTCCTGCGTCCAGATCATCCAACCCCTCGCTGACATCCAGCGCCGCCCCCCCCCGCCTCTCCTGCCCTGCCTATCCCTCCTGCGGAGCCTATAACCGTCCATCACATCAAACAAGTCACAGGACTCATCCCACCAGGTTTCGCTTATGCCAATGATGCCGTCGTAGCGCTGGGACTGGGCCAAAGCTCGTAGCTCCTCCTCTTTATTCCTCATGCTGCCTGCTCATTAGTCTAGGGACATGAAGATCTACATCTCTTTTGAGCAAAAATGTTACATTTAGGTTGGCCTAACTGAGCCCTGGTCACTAAGCCTGACCTAGGCTTAGTCAGTATCACTCGTCAAGACAGAGTCCTGGCGTATATCAAAATGATGAAAACCTCCCGTTAAGTTCATTGGCATGTGTCTGTAACGCCTCCCTTTGGGAACGGCAGGAAATTCTGAAAACCACAGACGAAAGGTGCAAAAGCATAGTATCAGCCGTGTGCTGAAAATGCAAAGCGACCGTTTCAGGTCATTTGAAGGATGATTCAGATTTTTGTCTAAAATTTGGTACTTCGAGGTCCAGGCAGGAAACTACTGCATTTTTACATGGCATTTCCTATGCAACCAGCTTCCTTTGTAAACGCTACAGGTCAGACCTCTTAAGAGGTCAGCATCTCTGGAAACAAGAGAGAGTTCCTAGGGTTCAGTGGCTTTTCTGATGATAATTGTACTCCGTTTGAAAAACCGTTGTCAAATTACTGATGTTACAGCCTAAAAAACCCGCAGAATGTAAGGCACCGCCAGAGCACGAAGGCGGGCATGGAAACGGAAAGTTTCCACAAAGAGCCTCCTACTGAAAGGCAGAGTGCAGGAGGGGACACAGGAGTGCAGACGCGGTCGCCAAAGTGCCAAATAAGGGGGGACGAAAGCGTTTTGGTTCTTTTGTTGCCGTTTATGGTTCAGTCGCGAAGGTGCGGAGGCTGGGCCGCGGGTAGGGCCGCGGCCGGGCGCTCCTGCGACGCTGTTGGCGCCATCTCACGCCGAGGAGCCTGGATGGCTGGGGCTGCCAGGTCATCCCTGTGGCAGGTGGACCCACTGCCGTCGATGGTTCTTCTCGAGGTGGAGGCACCTGCATGGGCTGCACGGTCATCCCTGTGGCAGGTGGACCCACTGCCATCGATGGTTCTTCTCGAGGTGGAGGTACCTGCATGGGCTGCACGCCGTCCGTTGGTGGGCTGTCGCGCCTGGGCCTCACACCGTGCCTCAGCAGGTAGACACGCCAGGGCCCCATGCTGTTCCCCTGTGCGCCCACAGCTGCGCGCTGGACGACGTCGGTTGCGTGAGCGCGGGCGATGGCTCTCATGGCACGAGGGGTGATGTTCTTCCTCCTCGTCCTCCTCCGCTGACTGCCCTTCTTCAGGCTCCTGAGAGGTGCCTTCCTCTTTGGCGGTTGCGGGAACCGTCTCTGTGCTGTCCCGCGCAAAGGTGGGCAGGCAGCCGCCTCGCTGCTCTGGCTGCTCCCTGGCAGGCAGACACGGCTGGGCTCCACGCCGTTCCCGGGTGGGCCTACAGCCATGCGCTGCATGCCGTCGATCAGAGGAGCGAGGTCGATGGCGCTCACGGCACGAGGGGTGATTTTGCTGTTCCTCCTCCTCCTCCTCCTCCTCCTCCTCCTCCTCCGCTGCCTCGGCTTCCGCCTCCTGGGAGGTGCCTTCTTCCTCTCTGGTGGCGGGGAGCAGCTCTGTGGCGTCCCACGCCGAGGTGGGCAGCCGTCCGCCTCGCCGCTCGGCCTCCTCTTCCTTCCAAGCATGCTTGGCATCCGAGGGCCTGGAAGCTCGGCGAACTGTGGGCCAGCTGCAGGGGCCCCTGTTTTTATAGGTCCCGAGCAACAGGCAGTGAGGTGGCTGGTGACAGCAGGGGGCCACTGTGATGGCGATTGTGACTGTGGCCGCTGCGTGTGGCCAAATATGGCGGGCTTGGGCGTGGGGGGCCTGTGGCCTGAAAGATGCCCAAATGTGGGAGAAGGAGGAGGGTCGCGGGGTCTGAGGGCCCCTTTGCTGGGGCTCGCTCCCGCCTGCCCTGTTGCTTGCCCGAGTGAAAGGCTGCCCCTTGGGCACAGGGACCGCCCTCTGCCTCCCCTCATGAGCCCTGGGCTCCAGCCCCCTCCTCATCCCGTGCCTGGGGTCCCCTTGACGAGCCGGTGGCGACCATGTTTCAGGAGGGTCGGGGGTCCTCGGTGACCCCCCACCGACCCGGCGCCCTGCAAGTGGCACAGCCCCCCGCGCTCGAGAGTGGCTGAGAGGGGGCAAAGCATCCAGACGTGCCGCCGGCGGGAAAGGGAGGCCCAGCCGGCCGGCGCAAGGTCTGCCAGCGCTCCATAAAGGAGTTGTTGATTGCCAAGCGTGGTGTGAGCCCTTCTTTGCCGTCGCCCGGCCCTGCCCCTGGAGCGTGGAGAGGTGCCATCTCTTCTGCACGGAGCCCCGAGGGAGAGGGGAGGGGAGGGCCTGTACATTCGGCTCCTGCGTCCAGATCATCCAACCCCTCGCTGACATCCAGCGCCGCCCCCCCCCGCCTCTCCTGCCCTGCCTATCCCTCCTGCGGAGCCTATAACCGTCCATCACATCAAACAAGTCACAGGACTCATCCCACCAGGTTTCGCTTATGCCAATGATGCCGTCGTAGCGCTGGGACTGGGCCAAAGCTCGTAGCTCCTCCTCTTTATTCCTCATGCTGCCTGCTCATTAGTCTAGGGACATGAAGATCTACATCTCTTTTGAGCAAAAATGTTACATTTAGGTTGGCCTAACTGAGCCCTGGTCACTAAGCCTGACCTAGGCTTAGTCAGTATCACTCGTCAAGACAGAGTCCTGGCGTATATCAAAATGATGAAAACCTCCCGTTAAGTTCATTGGCATGTGTCTGTAACGCCTCCCTTTGGGAACGGCAGGAAATTCTGAAAACCACAGACGAAAGGTGCAAAAGCATAGTATCAGCCGTGTGCTGAAAATGCAAAGCGACCGTTTCAGGTCATTTGAAGGATGATTCAGATTTTTGTCTAAAATTTGGTACTTCGAGGTCCAGGCAGGAAACTACTGCATTTTTACATGGCATTTCCTATGCAACCAGCTTCCTTTGTAAACGCTACAGGTCAGACCTCTTAAGAGGTCAGCATCTCTGGAAACAAGAGATAGTTCCTAGGGTTCAGTGGCTTTTCTGATGATAATTGTACTCCGTTTGAAAAACCGTTGTCAAATTACTGATGTTACAGCCTAAAAAACCCGCAGAATGTAAGGCACCGCCAGAGCACGAAGGCGGGCATGGAAACGGAAAGTTTCCACAAAGAGCCTCCTACTGAAAGGCAGAGTGCAGGAGGGGACACAGGAGTGCAGACGCGGTCGCCAAAGTGCCAAATAAGGGGGGACGAAAGCGTTTTGGTTCTTTTGTTGCCGTTTATGGTTCAGTCGCGAAGGTGCGGAGGCTGGGCCGCGGGTAGGGCCGCGGCCGGGCGCTCCTGCGACGCTGTTGGCGCCATCTCACGCCGAGGAGCCTGGATGGCTGGGGCTGCCAGGTCATCCCTGTGGCAGGTGGACCCACTGCCGTCGATGGTTCTTCTCGAGGTGGAGGCACCTGCATGGGCTGCACGGTCATCCCTGTGGCAGGTGGACCCACTGCCATCGATGGTTCTTCTCGAGGTGGAGGCACCTGCATGGGCTGCACGCCGTCCGTTGGTGGGCTGTCGCGCCTGGGCCTCACACCGTGCCTCAGCAGGTAGACACGCCAGGGCCCCATGCTGTTCCCCTGTGTGCCCACAGCTGCGCGCTGGACGACGTCGGTTGCGTGAGCGCGGGCGATGGCTCTCATGGCACGAGGGGTGATGTTCTTCCTCCTCGTCCTCCTCCGCTGACTGCCCTTCTTCAGGCTCCTGAGAGGTGCCTTCCTCTTTGGCGGTTGCGGGAACCGTCTCTGTGCTGTCCCGCGCAAAGGTGGGCAGGCAGCCGCCTCGCTGCTCTGGCTGCTCCCTGGCAGGCAGACACGGCTGGGCTCCACGCCGTTCCCGGGTGGGCCTACAGCCATGCGCTGCATGCCGTCGATCAGAGGAGCGAGGTCGATGGCGCTCACGGCACGAGGGGTGATTTTGCTGTTCCTCCTCCTCCTCCTCCTCCTCCTCCTCCTCCTCCGCTGCCTCGGCTTCCGCCTCCTGGGAGGTGCCTTCTTCCTCTCTGGTGGCGGGGAGCAGCTCTGTGGCGTCCCACGCCGAGGTGGGCAGCCGTCCGCCTCGCCGCTCGGCCTCCTCTTCCTTCCAAGCATGCTTGGCATCCGAGGGCCTGGAAGCTCGGCGAACTGTGGGCCAGCTGCAGGGGCCCCTGTTTTTATAGGTCCCGAGCAACAGGCAGTGAGGTGGCTGGTGACAGCAGGGGGCCACTGTGATGGCGATTGTGACTGTGGCCGCTGCGTGTGGCCAAATATGGCGGGCTTGGGCGTGGGGGGCCTGTGGCCTGAAAGATGCCCAAATGTGGGAGAAGGAGGAGGGTCGCGGGGTCTGAGGGCCCCTTTGCTGGGGCTCGCTCCCGCCTGCCCTGTTGCTTGCCCGAGTGAAAGGCTGCCCCTTGGGCACAGGGACCGCCCTCCGCCTCCCCTCATGAGCCCTGGGCTCCAGCCCCCTCCTCATCCCGTGCCTGGGGTCCCCTTGACGAGCCGGTGGCGACCGTGTTTCAGGAGGGTCGGGGGTCCTCGGTGACCCCCCACCGACCCGGCGCCCTGCAAGTGGCACAGCCCCCCGCGCTCGAGAGTGGCTGAGAGGGGGCAAAGCATCCAGACGTGCCGCCGGCGGGAAAGGGAGGCCCAGCCGGCCGGCGCAAGGTCTGCCAGCGCTCCATAAAGGAGTTGTTGATTGCCAAGCGTGGTGTGAGCCCTTCTTTGCCGTCGCCCGGCCCTGCCCCTGGAGCGTGGAGAGGTGCCATCTCTTCTGCACGGAGCCCCGAGGGAGAGGGGAGGGGAGGGCCTGTACATTCGGCTCCTGCGTCCAGATCATCCAACCCCTCGCTGACATCCAGCGCCGCCCCCCCCCGCCTCTCCTGCCCTGCCTATCCCTCCTGCGGAGCCTATAACCGTCCATCACATCAAACAAGTCACAGGACTCATCCCACCAGGTTTCGCTTATGCCAATGATGCCGTCGTAGCGCTGGGACTGGGCCAAAGCTCGTAGCTCCTCCTCTTTATTCCTCATGCTGCCTGCTCATTAGTCTAGGGACATGAAGATCTACATCTCTTTTGAGCAAAAATGTTACATTTAGGTTGGCCTAACTGAGCCCTGGTCACTAAGCCTGACCTAGGCTTAGTCAGTATCACTCGTCAAGACAGAGTCCTGGCGTATATCAAAATGATGAAAACCTCCCGTTAAGTTCATTGGCATGTGTCTGTAACGCCTCCCTTTGGGAACGGCAGGAAATTCTGAAAACCACAGACGAAAGGTGCAAAAGCATAGTATCAGCCGTGTGCTGAAAATGCAAAGCGACCGTTTCAGGTCATTTGAAGGATGATTCAGATTTTTGTCTAAAATTTGGTACTTCGAGGTCCAGGCAGGAAACTACTGCATTTTTACATGGCATTTCCTATGCAACCAGCTTCCTTTGTAAACGCTACAGGTCAGACCTCTTAAGAGGTCAGCATCTCTGGAAACAAGAGATAGTTCCTAGGGTTCAGTGGCTTTTCTGATGATAATTGTACTCCGTTTGAAAAACCGTTGTCAAATTACTGATGTTACAGCCTAAAAAACCCGCAGAATGTAAGGCACCGCCAGAGCACGAAGGCGGGCATGGAAACGGAAAGTTTCCACAAAGAGCCTCCTACTGAAAGGCAGAGTGCAGGAGGGGACACAGGAGTGCAGACGCGGTCGCCAAAGTGCCAAATAAGGGGGGACGAAAGCGTTTTGGTTCTTTTGTTGCCGTTTATGGTTCAGTCGCGAAGGTGCGGAGGCTGGGCCGCGGGTAGGGCCGCGGCCGGGCGCTCCTGCGACGCTGTTGGCGCCATCTCACGCCGAGGAGCCTGGATGGCTGGGGCTGCCAGGTCATCCCTGTGGCAGGTGGACCCACTGCCGTCGATGGTTCTTCTCGAGGTGGAGGCACCTGCATGGGCTGCACGGTCATCCCTGTGGCAGGTGGACCCACTGCCATCGATGGTTCTTCTCGAGGTGGAGGTACCTGCATGGGCTGCACGCCGTCCGTTGGTGGGCTGTCGCGCCTGGGCCTCACACCGTGCCTCAGCAGGTAGACACGCCAGGGCCCCATGCTGTTCCCCTGTGCGCCCACAGCTGCGCGCTGGACGACGTCGGTTGCGTGAGCGCGGGCGATGGCTCTCATGGCACGAGGGGTGATGTTCTTCCTCCTCGTCCTCCTCCGCTGACTGCCCTTCTTCAGGCTCCTGAGAGGTGCCTTCCTCTTTGGCGGTTGCGGGAACCGTCTCTGTGCTGTCCCGCGCAAAGGTGGGCAGGCAGCCGCCTCGCTGCTCTGGCTGCTCCCTGGCAGGCAGACACGGCTGGGCTCCACGCCGTTCCCGGGTGGGCCTACAGCCATGCGCTGCATGCCGTCGATCAGAGGAGCGAGGTCGATGGCGCTCACGGCACGAGGGGTGATTTTGCTGTTCCTCCTCCTCCTCCTCCTCCTCCTCCTCCTCCTCCGCTGCCTCGGCTTCCGCCTCCTGGGAGGTGCCTTCTTCCTCTCTGGTGGCGGGGAGCAGCTCTGTGGCGTCCCACGCCGAGGTGGGCAGCCGTCCGCCTCGCCGCTCGGCCTCCTCTTCCTTCCAAGCATGCTTGGCATCCGAGGGCCTGGAAGCTCGGCGAACTGTGGGCCAGCTGCAGGGGCCCCTGTTTTTATAGGTCCCGAGCAACAGGCAGTGAGGTGGCTGGTGACAGCAGGGGGCCACTGTGATGGCGATTGTGACTGTGGCCGCTGCGTGTGGCCAAATATGGCGGGCTTGGGCGTGGGGGGCCTGTGGCCTGAAAGATGCCCAAATGTGGGAGAAGGAGGAGGGTCGCGGGGTCTGAGGGCCCCTTTGCTGGGGCTCGCTCCCGCCTGCCCTGTTGCTTGCCCGAGTGAAAGGCTGCCCCTTGGGCACAGGGACCGCCCTCTGCCTCCCCTCATGAGCCCTGGGCTCCAGCCCCCTCCTCATCCCGTGCCTGGGGTCCCCTTGACGAGCCGGTGGCGACCATGTTTCAGGAGGGTCGGGGGTCCTCGGTGACCCCCCACCGACCCGGCGCCCTGCAAGTGGCACAGCCCCCCGCGCTCGAGAGTGGCTGAGAGGGGGCAAAGCATCCAGACGTGCCGCCGGCGGGAAAGGGAGGCCCAGCCGGCCGGCGCAAGGTCTGCCAGCGCTCCATAAAGGAGTTGTTGATTGCCAAGCGTGGTGTGAGCCCTTCTTTGCCGTCGCCCGGCCCTGCCCCTGGAGCGTGGAGAGGTGCCATCTCTTCTGCACGGAGCCCCGAGGGAGAGGGGAGGGGAGGGCCTGTACATTCGGCTCCTGCGTCCAGATCATCCAACCCCTCGCTGACATCCAGCGCCGCCCCCCCCCGCCTCTCCTGCCCTGCCTATCCCTCCTGCGGAGCCTATAACCGTCCATCACATCAAACAAGTCACAGGACTCATCCCACCAGGTTTCGCTTATGCCAATGATGCCGTCGTAGCGCTGGGACTGGGCCAAAGCTCGTAGCTCCTCCTCTTTATTCCTCATGCTGCCTGCTCATTAGTCTAGGGACATGAAGATCTACATCTCTTTTGAGCAAAAATGTTACATTTAGGTTGGCCTAACTGAGCCCTGGTCACTAAGCCTGACCTAGGCTTAGTCAGTATCACTCGTCAAGACAGAGTCCTGGCGTATATCAAAATGATGAAAACCTCCCGTTAAGTTCATTGGCATGTGTCTGTAACGCCTCCCTTTGGGAACGGCAGGAAATTCTGAAAACCACAGACGAAAGGTGCAAAAGCATAGTATCAGCCGTGTGCTGAAAATGCAAAGCGACCGTTTCAGGTCATTTGAAGGATGATTCAGATTTTTGTCTAAAATTTGGTACTTCGAGGTCCAGGCAGGAAACTACTGCATTTTTACATGGCATTTCCTATGCAACCAGCTTCCTTTGTAAACGCTACAGGTCAGACCTCTTAAGAGGTCAGCATCTCTGGAAACAAGAGATAGTTCCTAGGGTTCAGTGGCTTTTCTGATGATAATTGTACTCCGTTTGAAAAACCGTTGTCAAATTACTGATGTTACAGCCTAAAAAACCCGCAGAATGTAAGGCACCGCCAGAGCACGAAGGCGGGCATGGAAACGGAAAGTTTCCACAAAGAGCCTCCTACTGAAAGGCAGAGTGCAGGAGGGGACACAGGAGTGCAGACGCGGTCGCCAAAGTGCCAAATAAGGGGGGACGAAAGCGTTTTGGTTCTTTTGTTGCCGTTTATGGTTCAGTCGCGAAGGTGCGGAGGCTGGGCCGCGGGTAGGGCCGCGGCCGGGCGCTCCTGCGACGCTGTTGGCGCCATCTCACGCCGAGGAGCCTGGATGGCTGGGGCTGCCAGGTCATCCCTGTGGCAGGTGGACCCACTGCCGTCGATGGTTCTTCTCGAGGTGGAGGCACCTGCATGGGCTGCACGGTCATCCCTGTGGCAGGTGGACCCACTGCCATCGATGGTTCTTCTCGAGGTGGAGGCACCTGCATGGGCTGCACGCCGTCCGTTGGTGGGCTGTCGCGCCTGGGCCTCACACCGTGCCTCAGCAGGTAGACACGCCAGGGCCCCATGCTGTTCCCCTGTGTGCCCACAGCTGCGCGCTGGACGACGTCGGTTGCGTGAGCGCGGGCGATGGCTCTCATGGCACGAGGGGTGATGTTCTTCCTCCTCGTCCTCCTCCGCTGACTGCCCTTCTTCAGGCTCCTGAGAGGTGCCTTCCTCTTTGGCGGTTGCGGGAACCGTCTCTGTGCTGTCCCGCGCAAAGGTGGGCAGGCAGCCGCCTCGCTGCTCTGGCTGCTCCCTGGCAGGCAGACACGGCTGGGCTCCACGCCGTTCCCGGGTGGGCCTACAGCCATGCGCTGCATGCCGTCGATCAGAGGAGCGAGGTCGATGGCGCTCACGGCACGAGGGGTGATTTTGCTGTTCCTCCTCCTCCTCCTCCTCCTCCTCCTCCTCCTCCGCTGCCTCGGCTTCCGCCTCCTGGGAGGTGCCTTCTTCCTCTCTGGTGGCGGGGAGCAGCTCTGTGGCGTCCCACGCCGAGGTGGGCAGCCGTCCGCCTCGCCGCTCGGCCTCCTCTTCCTTCCAAGCATGCTTGGCATCCGAGGGCCTGGAAGCTCGGCGAACTGTGGGCCAGCTGCAGGGGCCCCTGTTTTTATAGGTCCCGAGCAACAGGCAGTGAGGTGGCTGGTGACAGCAGGGGGCCACTGTGATGGCGATTGTGACTGTGGCCGCTGCGTGTGGCCAAATATGGCGGGCTTGGGCGTGGGGGGCCTGTGGCCTGAAAGATGCCCAAATGTGGGAGAAGGAGGAGGGTCGCGGGGTCTGAGGGCCCCTTTGCTGGGGCTCGCTCCCGCCTGCCCTGTTGCTTGCCCGAGTGAAAGGCTGCCCCTTGGGCACAGGGACCGCCCTCCGCCTCCCCTCATGAGCCCTGGGCTCCAGCCCCCTCCTCATCCCGTGCCTGGGGTCCCCTTGACGAGCCGGTGGCGACCGTGTTTCAGGAGGGTCGGGGGTCCTCGGTGACCCCCCACCGACCCGGCGCCCTGCAAGTGGCACAGCCCCCCGCGCTCGAGAGTGGCTGAGAGGGGGCAAAGCATCCAGACGTGCCGCCGGCGGGAAAGGGAGGCCCAGCCGGCCGGCGCAAGGTCTGCCAGCGCTCCATAAAGGAGTTGTTGATTGCCAAGCGTGGTGTGAGCCCTTCTTTGCCGTCGCCCGGCCCTGCCCCTGGAGCGTGGAGAGGTGCCATCTCTTCTGCACGGAGCCCCGAGGGAGAGGGGAGGGGAGGGCCTGTACATTCGGCTCCTGCGTCCAGATCATCCAACCCCTCGCTGACATCCAGCGCCGCCCCCCCCCGCCTCTCCTGCCCTGCCTATCCCTCCTGCGGAGCCTATAACCGTCCATCACATCAAACAAGTCACAGGACTCATCCCACCAGGTTTCGCTTATGCCAATGATGCCGTCGTAGCGCTGGGACTGGGCCAAAGCTCGTAGCTCCTCCTCTTTATTCCTCATGCTGCCTGCTCATTAGTCTAGGGACATGAAGATCTACATCTCTTTTGAGCAAAAATGTTACATTTAGGTTGGCCTAACTGAGCCCTGGTCACTAAGCCTGACCTAGGCTTAGTCAGTATCACTCGTCAAGACAGAGTCCTGGCGTATATCAAAATGATGAAAACCTCCCGTTAAGTTCATTGGCATGTGTCTGTAACGCCTCCCTTTGGGAACGGCAGGAAATTCTGAAAACCACAGACGAAAGGTGCAAAAGCATAGTATCAGCCGTGTGCTGAAAATGCAAAGCGACCGTTTCAGGTCATTTGAAGGATGATTCAGATTTTTGTCTAAAATTTGGTACTTCGAGGTCCAGGCAGGAAACTACTGCATTTTTACATGGCATTTCCTATGCAACCAGCTTCCTTTGTAAACGCTACAGGTCAGACCTCTTAAGAGGTCAGCATCTCTGGAAACAAGAGATAGTTCCTAGGGTTCAGTGGCTTTTCTGATGATAATTGTACTCCGTTTGAAAAACCGTTGTCAAATTACTGATGTTACAGCCTAAAAAACCCGCAGAATGTAAGGCACCGCCAGAGCACGAAGGCGGGCATGGAAACGGAAAGTTTCCACAAAGAGCCTCCTACTGAAAGGCAGAGTGCAGGAGGGGACACAGGAGTGCAGACGCGGTCGCCAAAGTGCCAAATAAGGGGGGACGAAAGCGTTTTGGTTCTTTTGTTGCCGTTTATGGTTCAGTCGCGAAGGTGCGGAGGCTGGGCCGCGGGTAGGGCCGCGGCCGGGCGCTCCTGCGACGCTGTTGGCGCCATCTCACGCCGAGGAGCCTGGATGGCTGGGGCTGCCAGGTCATCCCTGTGGCAGGTGGACCCACTGCCGTCGATGGTTCTTCTCGAGGTGGAGGCACCTGCATGGGCTGCACGGTCATCCCTGTGGCAGGTGGACCCACTGCCATCGATGGTTCTTCTCGAGGTGGAGGCACCTGCATGGGCTGCACGCCGTCCGTTGGTGGGCTGTCGCGCCTGGGCCTCACACCGTGCCTCAGCAGGTAGACACGCCAGGGCCCCATGCTGTTCCCCTGTGTGCCCACAGCTGCGCGCTGGACGACGTCGGTTGCGTGAGCGCGGGCGATGGCTCTCATGGCACGAGGGGTGATGTTCTTCCTCCTCGTCCTCCTCCGCTGACTGCCCTTCTTCAGGCTCCTGAGAGGTGCCTTCCTCTTTGGCGGTTGCGGGAACCGTCTCTGTGCTGTCCCGCGCAAAGGTGGGCAGGCAGCCGCCTCGCTGCTCTGGCTGCTCCCTGGCAGGCAGACACGGCTGGGCTCCACGCCGTTCCCGGGTGGGCCTACAGCCATGCGCTGCATGCCGTCGATCAGAGGAGCGAGGTCGATGGCGCTCACGGCACGAGGGGTGATTTTGCTGTTCCTCCTCCTCCTCCTCCTCCTCCTCCTCCTCCTCCGCTGCCTCGGCTTCCGCCTCCTGGGAGGTGCCTTCTTCCTCTCTGGTGGCGGGGAGCAGCTCTGTGGCGTCCCACGCCGAGGTGGGCAGCCGTCCGCCTCGCCGCTCGGCCTCCTCTTCCTTCCAAGCATGCTTGGCATCCGAGGGCCTGGAAGCTCGGCGAACTGTGGGCCAGCTGCAGGGGCCCCTGTTTTTATAGGTCCCGAGCAACAGGCAGTGAGGTGGCTGGTGACAGCAGGGGGCCACTGTGATGGCGATTGTGACTGTGGCCGCTGCGTGTGGCCAAATATGGCGGGCTTGGGCGTGGGGGGCCTGTGGCCTGAAAGATGCCCAAATGTGGGAGAAGGAGGAGGGTCGCGGGGTCTGAGGGCCCCTTTGCTGGGGCTCGCTCCCGCCTGCCCTGTTGCTTGCCCGAGTGAAAGGCTGCCCCTTGGGCACAGGGACCGCCCTCCGCCTCCCCTCATGAGCCCTGGGCTCCAGCCCCCTCCTCATCCCGTGCCTGGGGTCCCCTTGACGAGCCGGTGGCGACCGTGTTTCAGGAGGGTCGGGGGTCCTCGGTGACCCCCCACCGACCCGGCGCCCTGCAAGTGGCACAGCCCCCCGCGCTCGAGAGTGGCTGAGAGGGGGCAAAGCATCCAGACGTGCCGCCGGCGGGAAAGGGAGGCCCAGCCGGCCGGCGCAAGGTCTGCCAGCGCTCCATAAAGGAGTTGTTGATTGCCAAGCGTGGTGTGAGCCCTTCTTTGCCGTCGCCCGGCCCTGCCCCTGGAGCGTGGAGAGGTGCCATCTCTTCTGCACGGAGCCCCGAGGGAGAGGGGAGGGGAGGGCCTGTACATTCGGCTCCTGCGTCCAGATCATCCAACCCCTCGCTGACATCCAGCGCCGCCCCCCCCCGCCTCTCCTGCCCTGCCTATCCCTCCTGCGGAGCCTATAACCGTCCATCACATCAAACAAGTCACAGGACTCATCCCACCAGGTTTCGCTTATGCCAATGATGCCGTCGTAGCGCTGGGACTGGGCCAAAGCTCGTAGCTCCTCCTCTTTATTCCTCATGCTGCCTGCTCATTAGTCTAGGGACATGAAGATCTACATCTCTTTTGAGCAAAAATGTTACATTTAGGTTGGCCTAACTGAGCCCTGGTCACTAAGCCTGACCTAGGCTTAGTCAGTATCACTCGTCAAGACAGAGTCCTGGCGTATATCAAAATGATGAAAACCTCCCGTTAAGTTCATTGGCATGTGTCTGTAACGCCTCCCTTTGGGAACGGCAGGAAATTCTGAAAACCACAGACGAAAGGTGCAAAAGCATAGTATCAGCCGTGTGCTGAAAATGCAAAGCGACCGTTTCAGGTCATTTGAAGGATGATTCAGATTTTTGTCTAAAATTTGGTACTTCGAGGTCCAGGCAGGAAACTACTGCATTTTTACATGGCATTTCCTATGCAACCAGCTTCCTTTGTAAACGCTACAGGTCAGACCTCTTAAGAGGTCAGCATCTCTGGAAACAAGAGATAGTTCCTAGGGTTCAGTGGCTTTTCTGATGATAATTGTACTCCGTTTGAAAAACCGTTGTCAAATTACTGATGTTACAGCCTAAAAAACCCGCAGAATGTAAGGCACCGCCAGAGCACGAAGGCGGGCATGGAAACGGAAAGTTTCCACAAAGAGCCTCCTACTGAAAGGCAGAGTGCAGGAGGGGACACAGGAGTGCAGACGCGGTCGCCAAAGTGCCAAATAAGGGGGGACGAAAGCGTTTTGGTTCTTTTGTTGCCGTTTATGGTTCAGTCGCGAAGGTGCGGAGGCTGGGCCGCGGGTAGGGCCGCGGCCGGGCGCTCCTGCGACGCTGTTGGCGCCATCTCACGCCGAGGAGCCTGGATGGCTGGGGCTGCCAGGTCATCCCTGTGGCAGGTGGACCCACTGCCGTCGATGGTTCTTCTCGAGGTGGAGGCACCTGCATGGGCTGCACGGTCATCCCTGTGGCAGGTGGACCCACTGCCATCGATGGTTCTTCTCGAGGTGGAGGCACCTGCATGGGCTGCACGCCGTCCGTTGGTGGGCTGTCGCGCCTGGGCCTCACACCGTGCCTCAGCAGGTAGACACGCCAGGGCCCCATGCTGTTCCCCTGTGTGCCCACAGCTGCGCGCTGGACGACGTCGGTTGCGTGAGCGCGGGCGATGGCTCTCATGGCACGAGGGGTGATGTTCTTCCTCCTCGTCCTCCTCCGCTGACTGCCCTTCTTCAGGCTCCTGAGAGGTGCCTTCCTCTTTGGCGGTTGCGGGAACCGTCTCTGTGCTGTCCCGCGCAAAGGTGGGCAGGCAGCCGCCTCGCTGCTCTGGCTGCTCCCTGGCAGGCAGACACGGCTGGGCTCCACGCCGTTCCCGGGTGGGCCTACAGCCATGCGCTGCATGCCGTCGATCAGAGGAGCGAGGTCGATGGCGCTCACGGCATGAGGGGTGATTTTGCTGTTCCTCCTCCTCCTCCTCCTCCTCCTCCTCCTCCTCCGCTGCCTCGGCTTCCGCCTCCTGGGAGGTGCCTTCTTCCTCTCTGGTGGCGGGGAGCAGCTCTGTGGCGTCCCACGCCGAGGTGGGCAGCCGTCCGCCTCGCCGCTCGGCCTCCTCTTCCTTCCAAGCATGCTTGGCATCCGAGGGCCTGGAAGCTCGGCGAACTGTGGGCCAGCTGCAGGGGCCCCTGTTTTTATAGGTCCCGAGCAACAGGCAGTGAGGTGGCTGGTGACAGCAGGGGGCCACTGTGATGGCGATTGTGACTGTGGCCGCTGCGTGTGGCCAAATATGGCGGGCTTGGGCGTGGGGGGCCTGTGGCCTGAAAGATGCCCAAATGTGGGAGAAGGAGGAGGGTCGCGGGGTCTGAGGGCCCCTTTGCTGGGGCTCGCTCCCGCCTGCCCTGTTGCTTGCCCGAGTGAAAGGCTGCCCCTTGGGCACAGGGACCGCCCTCCGCCTCCCCTCATGAGCCCTGGGCTCCAGCCCCCTCCTCATCCCGTGCCTGGGGTCCCCTTGACGAGCCGGTGGCGACCATGTTTCAGGAGGGTCGGGGGTCCTCGGTGACCCCCCACCGACCCGGCGCCCTGCAAGTGGCACAGCCCCCCGCGCTCGAGAGTGGCTGAGAGGGGGCAAAGCATCCAGACGTGCCGCCGGCGGGAAAGGGAGGCCCAGCCGGCCGGCGCAAGGTCTGCCAGCGCTCCATAAAGGAGTTGTTGATTGCCAAGCGTGGTGTGAGCCCTTCTTTGCCGTCGCCCGGCCCTGCCCCTGGAGCGTGGAGAGGTGCCATCTCTTCTGCACGGAGCCCCGAGGGAGAGGGGAGGGGAGGGCCTGTACATTCGGCTCCTGCGTCCAGATCATCCAACCCCTCGCTGACATCCAGCGCCGCCCCCCCCCCCCGCCTCTCCTGCCCTGCCTATCCCTCCTGCGGAGCCTATAACCGTCCATCACATCAAACAAGTCACAGGACTCATCCCACCAGGTTTCGCTTATGCCAATGATGCCGTCGTAGCGCTGGGACTGGGCCAAAGCTCGTAGCTCCTCCTCTTTATTCCTCATGCTGCCTGCTCATTAGTCTAGGGACATGAAGATCTACATCTCTTTTGAGCAAAAATGTTACATTTAGGTTGGCCTAACTGAGCCCTGGTCACTAAGCCTGACCTAGGCTTAGTCAGTATCACTCGTCAAGACAGAGTCCTGGCGTATATCAAAATGATGAAAACCTCCCGTTAAGTTCATTGGCATGTGTCTGTAACGCCTCCCTTTGGGAACGGCAGGAAATTCTGAAAACCACAGACGAAAGGTGCAAAAGCATAGTATCAGCCGTGTGCTGAAAATGCAAAGCGACCGTTTCAGGTCATTTGAAGGATGATTCAGATTTTTGTCTAAAATTTGGTACTTCGAGGTCCAGGCAGGAAACTACTGCATTTTTACATGGCATTTCCTATGCAACCAGCTTCCTTTGTAAACGCTACAGGTCAGACCTCTTAAGAGGTCAGCATCTCTGGAAACAAGAGAGAGTTCCTAGGGTTCAGTGGCTTTTCTGATGATAATTGTACTCCGTTTGAAAAACCGTTGTCAAATTACTGATGTTACAGCCTAAAAAACCCGCAGAATGTAAGGCACCGCCAGAGCATGAAGGCGGGCATGGAAACGGAAAGTTTCCACAAAGAGCCTCCTACTGAAAGGCAGAGTGCAGGAGGGGACACAGGAGTGCAGACGCGGTCGCCAAAGTGCCAAATAAGGGGGGACGAAAGCGTTTTGGTTCTTTTGTTGCCGTTTATGGTTCAGTCGCGAAGGTGCGGAGGCTGGGCCGCGGGTAGGGCCGCGGCCGGGCGCTCCTGCGACGCTGTTGGCGCCATCTCACGCCGAGGAGCCTGGATGGCTGGGGCTGCCAGGTCATCCCTGTGGCAGGTGGACCCACTGCCGTCGATGGTTCTTCTCGAGGTGGAGGCACCTGCATGGGCTGCACGGTCATCCCTGTGGCAGGTGGACCCACTGCCATCGATGGTTCTTCTCGAGGTGGAGGCACCTGCATGGGCTGCACGCCGTCCGTTGGTGGGCTGTCGCGCCTGGGCCTCACACCGTGCCTCAGCAGGTAGACACGCCAGGGCCCCATGCTGTTCCCCTGTGTGCCCACAGCTGCGCGCTGGACGACGTCGGTTGCGTGAGCGCGGGCGATGGCTCTCATGGCACGAGGGGTGATGTTCTTCCTCCTCGTCCTCCTCCGCTGACTGCCCTTCTTCAGGCTCCTGAGAGGTGCCTTCCTCTTTGGCGGTTGCGGGAACCGTCTCTGTGCTGTCCCGCGCAAAGGTGGGCAGGCAGCCGCCTCGCTGCTCTGGCTGCTCCCTGGCAGGCAGACACGGCTGGGCTCCACGCCGTTCCCGGGTGGGCCTACAGCCATGCGCTGCATGCCGTCGATCAGAGGAGCGAGGTCGATGGCGCTCACGGCACGAGGGGTGATTTTGCTGTTCCTCCTCCTCCTCCTCCTCCTCCTCCTCCTCCGCTGCCTCGGCTTCCGCCTCCTGGGAGGTGCCTTCTTCCTCTCTGGTGGCGGGGAGCAGCTCTGTGGCGTCCCACGCCGAGGTGGGCAGCCGTCCGCCTCGCCGCTCGGCCTCCTCTTCCTTCCAAGCATGCTTGGCATCCGAGGGCCTGGAAGCTCGGCGAACTGTGGGCCAGCTGCAGGGGCCCCTGTTTTTATAGGTCCCGAGCAACAGGCAGTGAGGTGGCTGGTGACAGCAGGGGGCCACTGTGATGGCGATTGTGACTGTGGCCGCTGCGTGTGGCCAAATATGGCGGGCTTGGGCGTGGGGGGCCTGTGGCCTGAAAGATGCCCAAATGTGGGAGAAGGAGGAGGGTCGCGGGGTCTGAGGGCCCCTTTGCTGGGGCTCGCTCCTGCCTGCCCTGTTGCTTGCCCGAGTGAAAGGCTGCCCCTTGGGCACAGGGACCGCCCTCCGCCTCCCCTCATGAGCCCTGGGCTCCAGCCCCCTCCTCATCCCGTGCCTGGGGTCCCCTTGACGAGCCGGTGGCGACCGTGTTTCAGGAGGGTCGGGGGTCCTCGGTGACCCCCCACCGACCCGGCGCCCTGCAAGTGGCACAGCCCCCCGCGCTCGAGAGTGGCTGAGAGGGGGCAAAGCATCCAGACGTGCCGCCGGCGGGAAAGGGAGGCCCAGCCGGCCGGCGCAAGGTCTGCCAGCGCTCCATAAAGGAGTTGTTGATTGCCAAGCGTGGTGTGAGCCCTTCTTTGCCGTCGCCCGGCCCTGCCCCTGGAGCGTGGAGAGGTGCCATCTCTTCTGCACGGAGCCCCGAGGGAGAGGGGAGGGGAGGGCCTGTACATTCGGCTCCTGCGTCCAGATCATCCAACCCCTCGCTGACATCCAGCGCCGCCCCCCCCCGCCTCTCCTGCCCTGCCTATCCCTCCTGCGGAGCCTATAACCGTCCATCACATCAAACAAGTCACAGGACTCATCCCACCAGGTTTCGCTTATGCCAATGATGCCGTCGTAGCGCTGGGACTGGGCCAAAGCTCGTAGCTCCTCCTCTTTATTCCTCATGCTGCCTGCTCATTAGTCTAGGGACATGAAGATCTACATCTCTTTTGAGCAAAAATGTTACATTTAGGTTGGCCTAACTGAGCCCTGGTCACTAAGCCTGACCTAGGCTTAGTCAGTATCACTCGTCAAGACAGAGTCCTGGCGTATATCAAAATGATGAAAACCTCCCGTTAAGTTCATTGGCATGTGTCTGTAACGCCTCCCTTTGGGAACGGCAGGAAATTCTGAAAACCACAGACGAAAGGTGCAAAAGCATAGTATCAGCCGTGTGCTGAAAATGCAAAGCGACCGTTTCAGGTCATTTGAAGGATGATTCAGATTTTTGTCTAAAATTTGGTACTTCGAGGTCCAGGCAGGAAACTACTGCATTTTTACATGGCATTTCCTATGCAACCAGCTTCCTTTGTAAACGCTACAGGTCAGACCTCTTAAGAGGTCAGCATCTCTGGAAACAAGAGAGAGTTCCTAGGGTTCAGTGGCTTTTCTGATGATAATTGTACTCCGTTTGAAAAACCGTTGTCAAATTACTGATGTTACAGCCTAAAAAACCCGCAGAATGTAAGGCACCGCCAGAGCACGAAGGCGGGCATGGAAACGGAAAGTTTCCACAAAGAGCCTCCTACTGAAAGGCAGAGTGCAGGAGGGGACACAGGAGTGCAGACGCGGTCGCCAAAGTGCCAAATAAGGGGGGACGAAAGCGTTTTGGTTCTTTTGTTGCCGTTTATGGTTCAGTCGCGAAGGTGCGGAGGCTGGGCCGCGGGTAGGGCCGCGGCCGGGCGCTCCTGCGACGCTGTTGGCGCCATCTCACGCCGAGGAGCCTGGATGGCTGGGGCTGCCAGGTCATCCCTGTGGCAGGTGGACCCACTGCCGTCGATGGTTCTTCTCGAGGTGGAGGCACCTGCATGGGCTGCACGGTCATCCCTGTGGCAGGTGGACCCACTGCCATCGATGGTTCTTCTCGAGGTGGAGGCACCTGCATGGGCTGCACGCCGTCCGTTGGTGGGCTGTCGCGCCTGGGCCTCACACCGTGCCTCAGCAGGTAGACACGCCAGGGCCCCATGCTGTTCCCCTGTGTGCCCACAGCTGCGCGCTGGACGACGTCGGTTGCGTGAGCGCGGGCAATGGCTCTCATGGCACGAGGGGTGATGTTCTTCCTCCTCGTCCTCCTCCGCTGACTGCCCTTCTTCAGGCTCCTGAGAGGTGCCTTCCTCTTTGGCGGTTGCGGGAACCGTCTCTGTGCTGTCCCGCGCAAAGGTGGGCAGGCAGCCGCCTCGCTGCTCTGGCTGCTCCCTGGCAGGCAGACACGGCTGGGCTCCACGCCGTTCCCGGGTGGGCCTACAGCCATGCGCTGCATGCCGTCGATCAGAGGAGCGAGGTCGATGGCGCTCACGGCACGAGGGGTGATTTTGCTGTTCCTCCTCCTCCTCCTCCTCCTCCTCCTCCTCCGCTGCCTCGGCTTCCGCCTCCTGGGAGGTGCCTTCTTCCTCTCTGGTGGCGGGGAGCAGCTCTGTGGCGTCCCACGCCGAGGTGGGCAGCCGTCCGCCTCGCCGCTCGGCCTCCTCTTCCTTCCAAGCATGCTTGGCATCCGAGGGCCTGGAAGCTCGGCGAACTGTGGGCCAGCTGCAGGGGCCCCTGTTTTTATAGGTCCCGAGCAACAGGCAGTGAGGTGGCTGGTGACAGCAGGGGGCCACTGTGATGGCGATTGTGACTGTGGCCGCTGCGTGTGGCCAAATATGGCGGGCTTGGGCGTGGGGGGCCTGTGGCCTGAAAGATGCCCAAATGTGGGAGAAGGAGGAGGGTCGCGGGGTCTGAGGGCCCCTTTGCTGGGGCTCGCTCCCGCCTGCCCTGTTGCTTGCCCGAGTGAAAGGCTGCCCCTTGGGCACAGGGACCGCCCTCCGCCTCCCCTCATGAGCCCTGGGCTCCAGCCCCCTCCTCATCCCGTGCCTGGGGTCCCCTTGACGAGCCGGTGGCGACCATGTTTCAGGAGGGTCGGGGGTCCTCGGTGACCCCCCACCGACCCGGCGCCCTGCAAGTGGCACAGCCCCCCGCGCTCGAGAGTGGCTGAGAGGGGGCAAAGCATCCAGACGTGCCGCCGGCGGGAAAGGGAGGCCCAGCCGGCCGGCGCAAGGTCTGCCAGCGCTCCATAAAGGAGTTGTTGATTGCCAAGCGTGGTGTGAGCCCTTCTTTGCCGTCGCCCGGCCCTGCCCCTGGAGCGTGGAGAGGTGCCATCTCTTCTGCACGGAGCCCCGAGGGAGAGGGGAGGGGAGGGCCTGTACATTCGGCTCCTGCGTCCAGATCATCCAACCCCTCGCTGACATCCAGCGCCGCCCCCCCCCGCCTCTCCTGCCCTGCCTATCCCTCCTGCGGAGCCTATAACCGTCCATCACATCAAACAAGTCACAGGACTCATCCCACCAGGTTTCGCTTATGCCAATGATGCCGTCGTAGCGCTGGGACTGGGCCAAAGCTCGTAGCTCCTCCTCTTTATTCCTCATGCTGCCTGCTCATTAGTCTAGGGACATGAAGATCTACATCTCTTTTGAGCAAAAATGTTACATTTAGGTTGGCCTAACTGAGCCCTGGTCACTAAGCCTGACCTAGGCTTAGTCAGTATCACTCGTCAAGACAGAGTCCTGGCGTATATCAAAATGATGAAAACCTCCCGTTAAGTTCGAGGTCCAGGCAGGAAACTACTGCATTTTTACATGGCATTTCCTATGCAACCAGCTTCCTTTGTAAACGCTACAGGTCAGACCTCTTAAGAGGTCAGCATCTCTGGAAACAAGAGATAGTTCCTAGGGTTCAGTGGCTTTTCTGATGATAATTGTACTCCGTTTGAAAAACCGTTGTCAAATTACTGATGTTACAGCCTAAAAAACCCGCAGAATGTAAGGCACCGCCAGAGCACGAAGGCGGGCATGGAAACGGAAAGTTTCCACAAAGAGCCTCCTACTGAAAGGCAGAGTGCAGGAGGGGACACAGGAGTGCAGACGCGGTCGCCAAAGTGCCAAATAAGGGGGGACGAAAGCGTTTTGGTTCTTTTGTTGCCGTTTATGGTTCAGTCGCGAAGGTGCGGAGGCTGGGCCGCGGGTAGGGCCGCGGCCGGGCGCTCCTGCGACGCTGTTGGCGCCATCTCACGCCGAGGAGCCTGGATGGCTGGGGCTGCCAGGTCATCCCTGTGGCAGGTGGACCCACTGCCGTCGATGGTTCTTCTCGAGGTGGAGGCACCTGCATGGGCTGCACGGTCATCCCTGTGGCAGGTGGACCCACTGCCATCGATGGTTCTTCTCGAGGTGGAGGCACCTGCATGGGCTGCACGCCGTCCGTTGGTGGGCTGTCGCGCCTGGGCCTCACACCGTGCCTCAGCAGGTAGACACGCCAGGGCCCCATGCTGTTCCCCTGTGCGCCCACAGCTGCGCGCTGGACGACGTCGGTTGCGTGAGCGCGGGCAATGGCTCTCATGGCACGAGGGGTGATGTTCTTCCTCCTCGTCCTCCTCCGCTGACTGCCCTTCTTCAGGCTCCTGAGAGGTGCCTTCCTCTTTGGCGGTTGCGGGAACCGTCTCTGTGCTGTCCCGCGCAAAGGTGGGCAGGCAGCCGCCTCGCTGCTCTGGCTGCTCCCTGGCAGGCAGACACGGCTGGGCTCCACGCCGTTCCCGGGTGGGCCTACAGCCATGCGCTGCATGCCGTCGATCAGAGGAGCGAGGTCGATGGCGCTCACGGCACGAGGGGTGATTTTGCTGTTCCTCCTCCTCCTCCTCCTCCTCCTCCTCCTCCTCCTCCTCCGCTGCCTCGGCTTCCGCCTCCTGGGAGGTGCCTTCTTCCTCTCTGGTGGCGGGGAGCAGCTCTGTGGCGTCCCACGCCGAGGTGGGCAGCCGTCCGCCTCGCCGCTCGGCCTCCTCTTCCTTCCAAGCATGCTTGGCATCCGAGGGCCTGGAAGCTCGGCGAACTGTGGGCCAGCTGCAGGGGCCCCTGTTTTTATAGGTCCCGAGCAACAGGCAGTGAGGTGGCTGGTGACAGCAGGGGGCCACTGTGATGGCGATTGTGACTGTGGCCGCTGCGTGTGGCCAAATATGGCGGGCTTGGGCGTGGGGGGCCTGTGGCCTGAAAGATGCCCAAATGTGGGAGAAGGAGGAGGGTCGCGGGGTCTGAGGGCCCCTTTGCTGGGGCTCGCTCCCGCCTGCCCTGTTGCTTGCCCGAGTGAAAGGCTGCCCCTTGGGCACAGGGACCGCCCTCCGCCTCCCCTCATGAGCCCTGGGCTCCAGCCCCCTCCTCATCCCGTGCCTGGGGTCCCCTTGACGAGCCGGTGGCGACCATGTTTCAGGAGGGTCGGGGGTCCTCGGTGACCCCCCACCGACCCGGCGCCCTGCAAGTGGCACAGCCCCCCGCGCTCGAGAGTGGCTGAGAGGGGGCAAAGCATCCAGACGTGCCGCCGGCGGGAAAGGGAGGCCCAGCCGGCCGGCGCAAGGTCTGCCAGCGCTCCATAAAGGAGTTGTTGATTGCCAAGCGTGGTGTGAGCCCTTCTTTGCCGTCGCCCGGCCCTGCCCCTGGAGCGTGGAGAGGTGCCATCTCTTCTGCACGGAGCCCCGAGGGAGAGGGGAGGGGAGGGCCTGTACATTCGGCTCCTGCGTCCAGATCATCCAACCCCTCGCTGACATCCAGCGCCGCCCCCCCCCGCCTCTCCTGCCCTGCCTATCCCTCCTGCGGAGCCTATAACCGTCCATCACATCAAACAAGTCACAGGACTCATCCCACCAGGTTTCGCTTATGCCAATGATGCCGTCGTAGCGCTGGGACTGGGCCAAAGCTCGTAGCTCCTCCTCTTTATTCCTCATGCTGCCTGCTCATTAGTCTAGGGACATGAAGATCTACATCTCTTTTGAGCAAAAATGTTACATTTAGGTTGGCCTAACTGAGCCCTGGTCACTAAGCCTGACCTAGGCTTAGTCAGTATCACTCGTCAAGACAGAGTCCTGGCGTATATCAAAATGATGAAAACCTCCCGTTAAGTTCATTGGCATGTGTCTGTAACGCCTCCCTTTGGGAACGGCAGGAAATTCTGAAAACCACAGACGAAAGGTGCAAAAGCATAGTATCAGCCGTGTGCTGAAAATGCAAAGCGACCGTTTCAGGTCATTTGAAGGATGATTCAGATTTTTGTCTAAAATTTGGTACTTCGAGGTCCAGGCAGGAAACTACTGCATTTTTACATGGCATTTCCTATGCAACCAGCTTCCTTTGTAAACGCTACAGGTCAGACCTCTTAAGAGGTCAGCATCTCTGGAAACAAGAGAGAGTTCCTAGGGTTCAGTGGCTTTTCTGATGATAATTGTACTCCGTTTGAAAAACCGTTGTCAAATTACTGATGTTACAGCCTAAAAAACCCGCAGAATGTAAGGCACCGCCAGAGCACGAAGGCGGGCATGGAAACGGAAAGTTTCCACAAAGAGCCTCCTACTGAAAGGCAGAGTGCAGGAGGGGACACAGGAGTGCAGACGCGGTCGCCAAAGTGCCAAATAAGGGGGGACGAAAGCGTTTTGGTTCTTTTGTTGCCGTTTATGGTTCAGTCGCGAAGGTGCGGAGGCTGGGCCGCGGGTAGGGCCGCGGCCGGGCGCTCCTGCGACGCTGTTGGCGCCATCTCACGCCGAGGAGCCTGGATGGCTGGGGCTGCCAGGTCATCCCTGTGGCAGGTGGACCCACTGCCGTCGATGGTTCTTCTCGAGGTGGAGGCACCTGCATGGGCTGCACGGTCATCCCTGTGGCAGGTGGACCCACTGCCATCGATGGTTCTTCTCGAGGTGGAGGCACCTGCATGGGCTGCACGCCGTCCGTTGGTGGGCTGTCGCGCCTGGGCCTCACACCGTGCCTCAGCAGGTAGACACGCCAGGGCCCCATGCTGTTCCCCTGTGTGCCCACAGCTGCGCGCTGGACGACGTCGGTTGCGTGAGCGCGGGCAATGGCTCTCATGGCACGAGGGGTGATGTTCTTCCTCCTCGTCCTCCTCCGCTGACTGCCCTTCTTCAGGCTCCTGAGAGGTGCCTTCCTCTTTGGCGGTTGCGGGAACCATCTCTGTGCTGTCCCGCGCAAAGGTGGGCAGGCAGCCGCCTCGCTGCTCTGGCTGCTCCCTGGCAGGCAGACACGGCTGGGCTCCACGCCGTTCCCGGGTGGGCCTACAGCCATGCGCTGCATGCCGTCGATCAGAGGAGCGAGGTCGATGGCGCTCACGGCACGAGGGGTGATTTTGCTGTTCCTCCTCCTCCTCCTCCTCCTCCTCCTCCTCCGCTGCCTCGGCTTCCGCCTCCTGGGAGGTGCCTTCTTCCTCTCTGGTGGCGGGGAGCAGCTCTGTGGCGTCCCACGCCGAGGTGGGCAGCCGTCCGCCTCGCCGCTCGGCCTCCTCTTCCTTCCAAGCATGCTTGGCATCCGAGGGCCTGGAAGCTCGGCGAACTGTGGGCCAGCTGCAGGGGCCCCTGTTTTTATAGGTCCCGAGCAACAGGCAGTGAGGTGGCTGGTGACAGCAGGGGGCCACTGTGATGGCGATTGTGACTGTGGCCGCTGCGTGTGGCCAAATATGGCGGGCTTGGGCGTGGGGGGCCTGTGGCCTGAAAGATGCCCAAATGTGGGAGAAGGAGGAGGGTCGCGGGGTCTGAGGGCCCCTTTGCTGGGGCTCGCTCCCGCCTGCCCTGTTGCTTGCCCGAGTGAAAGGCTGCCCCTTGGGCACAGGGACCGCCCTCCGCCTCCCCTCATGAGCCCTGGGCTCCAGCCCCCTCCTCATCCCGTGCCTGGGGTCCCCTTGACGAGCCGGTGGCGACCATGTTTCAGGAGGGTCGGGGGTCCTCGGTGACCCCCCACCGACCCGGCGCCCTGCAAGTGGCACAGCCCCCCGCGCTCGAGAGTGGCTGAGAGGGGGCAAAGCATCCAGACGTGCCGCCGGCGGGAAAGGGAGGCCCAGCCGGCCGGCGCAAGGTCTGCCAGCGCTCCATAAAGGAGTTGTTGATTGCCAAGCGTGGTGTGAGCCCTTCTTTGCCGTCGCCCGGCCCTGCCCCTGGAGCGTGGAGAGGTGCCATCTCTTCTGCACGGAGCCCCGAGGGAGAGGGGAGGGGAGGGCCTGTACATTCGGCTCCTGCGTCCAGATCATCCAACCCCTCGCTGACATCCAGCGCCGCCCCCCCCCGCCTCTCCTGCCCTGCCTATCCCTCCTGCGGAGCCTATAACCGTCCATCACATCAAACAAGTCACAGGACTCATCCCACCAGGTTTCGCTTATGCCAATGATGCCGTCGTAGCGCTGGGACTGGGCCAAAGCTCGTAGCTCCTCCTCTTTATTCCTCATGCTGCCTGCTCATTAGTCTAGGGACATGAAGATCTACATCTCTTTTGAGCAAAAATGTTACATTTAGGTTGGCCTAACTGAGCCCTGGTCACTAAGCCTGACCTAGGCTTAGTCAGTATCACTCGTCAAGACAGAGTCCTGGCGTATATCAAAATGATGAAAACCTCCCGTTAAGTTCATTGGCATGTGTCTGTAACGCCTCCCTTTGGGAACGGCAGGAAATTCTGAAAACCACAGATGAAAGGTGCAAAAGCATAGTATCAGCCGTGTGCTGAAAATGCAAAGCGACCGTTTCAGGTCATTTGAAGGATGATTCAGATTTTTGTCTAAAATTTGGTACTTCGAGGTCCAGGCAGGAAACTACTGCATTTTTACATGGCATTTCCTATGCAACCAGCTTCCTTTGTAAACGCTACAGGTCAGACCTCTTAAGAGGTCAGCATCTCTGGAAACAAGAGAGAGTTCCTAGGGTTCAGTGGCTTTTCTGATGATAATTGTACTCCATTTGAAAAACCGTTGTCAAATTACTGATGTTACAGCCTAAAAAACCCGCAGAATGTAAGGCACCGCCAGAGCACGAAGGCGGGCATGGAAACGGAAAGTTTCCACAAAGAGCCTCCTACTGAAAGGCAGAGTGCAGGAGGGGACACAGGAGTGCAGACGCGGTCGCCAAAGTGCCAAATAAGGGGGGACGAAAGCGTTTTGGTTCTTTTGTTGCCGTTTATGGTTCAGTCGCGAAGGTGCGGAGGCTGGGCCGCGGGTAGGGCCGCGGCCGGGCGCTCCTGCGACGCTGTTGGCGCCATCTCACGCCGAGGAGCCTGGATGGCTGGGGCTGCCAGGTCATCCCTGTGGCAGGTGGACCCACTGCCGTCGATGGTTCTTCTCGAGGTGGAGGCACCTGCATGGGCTGCACGGTCATCCCTGTGGCAGGTGGACCCACTGCCATCGATGGTTCTTCTCGAGGTGGAGGCACCTGCATGGGCTGCACGCCGTCCGTTGGTGGGCTGTCGCGCCTGGGCCTCACACCGTGCCTCAGCAGGTAGACACGCCAGGGCCCCATGCTGTTCCCCTGTGTGCCCACAGCTGCGCGCTGGACGACGTCGGTTGCGTGAGCGCGGGCGATGGCTCTCATGGCACGAGGGGTGATGTTCTTCCTCCTCGTCCTCCTCCGCTGACTGCCCTTCTTCAGGCTCCTGAGAGGTGCCTTCCTCTTTGGCGGTTGCGGGAACCGTCTCTGTGCTGTCCCGCGCAAAGGTGGGCAGGCAGCCGCCTCGCTGCTCTGGCTGCTCCCTGGCAGGCAGACACGGCTGGGCTCCACGCCGTTCCCGGGTGGGCCTACAGCCATGCGCTGCATGCCGTCGATCAGAGGAGCGAGGTCGATGGCGCTCACGGCACGAGGGGTGATTTTGCTGTTCCTCCTCCTCCTCCTCCTCCTCCTCCTCCTCCTCCTCCTCCGCTGCCTCGGCTTCCGCCTCCTGGGAGGTGCCTTCTTCCTCTCTGGTGGCGGGGAGCAGCTCTGTGGCGTCCCACGCCGAGGTGGGCAGCCGTCCGCCTCGCCGCTCGGCCTCCTCTTCCTTCCAAGCATGCTTGGCATCCGAGGGCCTGGAAGCTCGGCGAACTGTGGGCCAGCTGCAGGGGCCCCTGTTTTTATAGGTCCCGAGCAACAGGCAGTGAGGTGGCTGGTGACAGCAGGGGGCCACTGTGATGGCGATTGTGACTGTGGCCGCTGCGTGTGGCCAAATATGGCGGGCTTGGGCGTGGGGGGCCTGTGGCCTGAAAGATGCCCAAATGTGGGAGAAGGAGGAGGGTCGCGGGGTCTGAGGGCCCCTTTGCTGGGGCTCGCTCCCGCCTGCCCTGTTGCTTGCCCGAGTGAAAGGCTGCCCCTTGGGCACAGGGACCGCCCTCCGCCTCCCCTCATGAGCCCTGGGCTCCAGCCCCCTCCTCATCCCGTGCCTGGGGTCCCCTTGACGAGCCGGTGGCGACCATGTTTCAGGAGGGTCGGGGGTCCTCGGTGACCCCCCACCGACCCGGCGCCCTGCAAGTGGCACAGCCCCCCACGCTCGAGAGTGGCTGAGAGGGGGCAAAGCATCCAGACGTGCCGCCGGCGGGAAAGGGAGGCCCAGCCGGCCGGCGCAAGGTCTGCCAGCGCTCCATAAAGGAGTTGTTGATTGCCAAGCGTGGTGTGAGCCCTTCTTTGCCGTCGCCCGGCCCTGCCCCTGGAGCGTGGAGAGGTGCCATCTCTTCTGCACGGAGCCCCGAGGGAGAGGGGAGGGGAGGGCCTGTACATTCGGCTCCTGCGTCCAGATCATCCAACCCCTCGCTGACATCCAGCGCCGCCCCCCCCGCCTCTCCTGCCCTGCCTATCCCTCCTGCGGAGCCTATAACCGTCCATCACATCAAACAAGTCACAGGACTCATCCCACCAGGTTTCGCTTATGCCAATGATGCCGTCGTAGCGCTGGGACTGGGCCAAAGCTCGTAGCTCCTCCTCTTTATTCCTCATGCTGCCTGCTCATTAGTCTAGGGACATGAAGATCTACATCTCTTTTGAGCAAAAATGTTACATTTAGGTTGGCCTAACTGAGCCCTGGTCACTAAGCCTGACCTAGGCTTAGTCAGTATCACTCGTCAAGACAGAGTCCTGGCGTATATCAAAATGATGAAAACCTCCCGTTAAGTTCATTGGCATGTGTCTGTAACGCCTCCCTTTGGGAACGGCAGGAAATTCTGAAAACCACAGACGAAAGGTGCAAAAGCATAGTATCAGCCGTGTGCTGAAAATGCAAAGCGACCGTTTCAGGTCATTTGAAGGATGATTCAGATTTTTGTCTAAAATTTGGTACTTCGAGGTCCAGGCAGGAAACTACTGCATTTTTACATGGCATTTCCTATGCAACCAGCTTCCTTTGTAAACGCTACAGGTCAGACCTCTTAAGAGGTCAGCATCTCTGGAAACAAGAGAGAGTTCCTAGGGTTCAGTGGCTTTTCTGATGATAATTGTACTCCGTTTGAAAAACCGTTGTCAAATTACTGATGTTACAGCCTAAAAAACCCGCAGAATGTAAGGCACCGCCAGAGCACGAAGGCGGGCATGGAAACGGAAAGTTTCCACAAAGAGCCTCCTACTGAAAGGCAGAGTGCAGGAGGGGACACAGGAGTGCAGACGCGGTCGCCAAAGTGCCAAATAAGGGGGGACGAAAGCGTTTTGGTTCTTTTGTTGCCGTTTATGGTTCAGTCGCGAAGGTGCGGAGGCTGGGCCGCGGGTAGGGCCGCGGCCGGGCGCTCCTGCGACGCTGTTGGCGCCATCTCACGCCGAGGAGCCTGGATGGCTGGGGCTGCCAGGTCATCCCTGTGGCAGGTGGACCCACTGCCGTCGATGGTTCTTCTCGAGGTGGAGGCACCTGCATGGGCTGCACGGTCATCCCTGTGGCAGGTGGACCCACTGCCATCGATGGTTCTTCTCGAGGTGGAGGCACCTGCATGGGCTGCACGCCGTCCGTTGGTGGGCTGTCGCGCCTGGGCCTCACACCGTGCCTCAGCAGGTAGACACGCCAGGGCCCCATGCTGTTCCCCTGTGTGCCCACAGCTGCGCGCTGGACGACGTCGGTTGCGTGAGCGCGGGCGATGGCTCTCATGGCACGAGGGGTGATGTTCTTCCTCCTCGTCCTCCTCCGCTGACTGCCCTTCTTCAGGCTCCTGAGAGGTGCCTTCCTCTTTGGCGGTTGCGGGAACCGTCTCTGTGCTGTCCCGCGCAAAGGTGGGCAGGCAGCCGCCTCGCTGCTCTGGCTGCTCCCTGGCAGGCAGACACGGCTGGGCTCCACGCCGTTCCCGGGTGGGCCTACAGCCATGCGCTGCATGCCGTCGATCAGAGGAGCGAGGTCGATGGCGCTCACGGCACGAGGGGTGATTTTGCTGTTCCTCCTCCTCCTCCTCCTCCTCCTCCTCCTCCTCCGCTGCCTCGGCTTCCGCCTCCTGGGAGGTGCCTTCTTCCTCTCTGGTGGCGGGGAGCAGCTCTGTGGCGTCCCACGCCGAGGTGGGCAGCCGTCCGCCTCGCCGCTCGGCCTCCTCTTCCTTCCAAGCATGCTTGGCATCCGAGGGCCTGGAAGCTCGGCGAACTGTGGGCCAGCTGCAGGGGCCCCTGTTTTTATAGGTCCCGAGCAACAGGCAGTGAGGTGGCTGGTGACAGCAGGGGGCCACTGTGATGGCGATTGTGACTGTGGCCGCTGCGTGTGGCCAAATATGGCGGGCTTGGGCGTGGGGGGCCTGTGGCCTGAAAGATGCCCAAATGTGGGAGAAGGAGGAGGGTCGCGGGGTCTGAGGGCCCCTTTGCTGGGGCTCGCTCCCGCCTGCCCTGTTGCTTGCCCGAGTGAAAGGCTGCCCCTTGGGCACAGGGACCGCCCTCCGCCTCCCCTCATGAGCCCTGGGCTCCAGCCCCCTCCTCATCCCGTGCCTGGGGTCCCCTTGACGAGCCGGTGGCGACCATGTTTCAGGAGGGTCGGGGGTCCTCGGTGACCCCCCACCGACCCGGCGCCCTGCAAGTGGCACAGCCCCCCACGCTCGAGAGTGGCTGAGAGGGGGCAAAGCATCCAGACGTGCCGCCGGCGGGAAAGGGAGGCCCAGCCGGCCGGCGCAAGGTCTGCCAGCGCTCCATAAAGGAGTTGTTGATTGCCAAGCGTGGTGTGAGCCCTTCTTTGCCGTCGCCCGGCCCTGCCCCTGGAGCGTGGAGAGGTGCCATCTCTTCTGCACGGAGCCCCGGGGGAGAGGGGAGGGGAGGGCCTGTACATTCGGCTCCTGCGTCCAGATCATCCAACCCCTCGCTGACATCCAGCGCCGCCCCCCCCCGCCTCTCCTGCCCTGCCTATCCCTCCTGCGGAGCCTATAACCGTCCATCACATCAAACAAGTCACAGGACTCATCCCACCAGGTTTCGCTTATGCCAATGATGCCGTCGTAGCGCTGGGACTGGGCCAAAGCTCGTAGCTCCTCCTCTTTATTCCTCATGCTGCCTGCTCATTAGTCTAGGGACATGAAGATCTACATCTCTTTTGAGCAAAAATGTTACATTTAGGTTGGCCTAACTGAGCCCTGGTCACTAAGCCTGACCTAGGCTTAGTCAGTATCACTCGTCAAGACAGAGTCCTGGCGTATATCAAAATGATGAAAACCTCCCGTTAAGTTCATTGGCATGTGTCTGTAACGCCTCCCTTTGGGAACGGCAGGAAATTCTGAAAACCACAGACGAAAGGTGCAAAAGCATAGTATCAGCCGTGTGCTGAAAATGCAAAGCGACCGTTTCAGGTCATTTGAAGGATGATTCAGATTTTTGTCTAAAATTTGGTACTTCGAGGTCCAGGCAGGAAACTACTGCATTTTTACATGGCATTTCCTATGCAACCAGCTTCCTTTGTAAACGCTACAGGTCAGACCTCTTAAGAGGTCAGCATCTCTGGAAACAAGAGAGAGTTCCTAGGGTTCAGTGGCTTTTCTGATGATAATTGTACTCCGTTTGAAAAACCGTTGTCAAATTACTGATGTTACAGCCTAAAAAACCCGCAGAATGTAAGGCACCGCCAGAGCACGAAGGCGGGCATGGAAACGGAAAGTTTCCACAAAGAGCCTCCTACTGAAAGGCAGAGTGCAGGAGGGGACACAGGAGTGCAGACGCGGTCGCCAAAGTGCCAAATAAGGGGGGACGAAAGCGTTTTGGTTCTTTTGTTGCCGTTTATGGTTCAGTCGCGAAGGTGCGGAGGCTGGGCCGCGGGTAGGGCCGCGGCCGGGCGCTCCTGCGACGCTGTTGGCGCCATCTCACGCCGAGGAGCCTGGATGGCTGGGGCTGCCAGGTCATCCCTGTGGCAGGTGGACCCACTGCCGTCGATGGTTCTTCTCGAGGTGGAGGCACCTGCATGGGCTGCACGGTCATCCCTGTGGCAGGTGGACCCACTGCCATCGATGGTTCTTCTCGAGGTGGAGGCACCTGCATGGGCTGCACGCCGTCCGTTGGTGGGCTGTCGCGCCTGGGCCTCACACCGTGCCTCAGCAGGTAGACACGCCAGGGCCCCATGCTGTTCCCCTGTGTGCCCACAGCTGCGCGCTGGACGACGTCGGTTGCGTGAGCGCGGGCGATGGCTCTCATGGCACAAGGGGTGATGTTCTTCCTCCTCGTCCTCCTCCGCTGACTGCCCTTCTTCAGGCTCCTGAGAGGTGCCTTCCTCTTTGGCGGTTGCGGGAACCGTCTCTGTGCTGTCCCGCGCAAAGGTGGGCAGGCAGCCGCCTCGCTGCTCTGGCTGCTCCCTGGCAGGCAGACACGGCTGGGCTCCACGCCGTTCCCGGGTGGGCCTACAGCCATGCGCTGCATGCCGTCGATCAGAGGAGCGAGGTCGATGGCGCTCACGGCACGAGGGGTGATTTTGCTGTTCCTCCTCCTCCTCCTCCTCCTCCTCCTCCTCCTCCGCTGCCTCGGCTTCCGCCTCCTGGGAGGTGCCTTCTTCCTCTCTGGTGGCGGGGAGCAGCTCTGTGGCGTCCCACGCCGAGGTGGGCAGCCGTCCGCCTCGCCGCTCGGCCTCCTCTTCCTTCCAAGCATGCTTGGCATCCGAGGGCCTGGAAGCTCGGCGAACTGTGGGCCAGCTGCAGGGGCCCCTGTTTTTATAGGTCCCGAGCAACAGGCAGTGAGGTGGCTGGTGACAGCAGGGGGCCACTGTGATGGCGATTGTGACTGTGGCCGCTGCGTGTGGCCAAATATGGCGGGCTTGGGCGTGGGGGGCCTGTGGCCTGAAAGATGCCCAAATGTGGGAGAAGGAGGAGGGTCGCGGGGTCTGAGGGCCCCTTTGCTGGGGCTCGCTCCCGCCTGCCCTGTTGCTTGCCCGAGTGAAAGGCTGCCCCTTGGGCACAGGGACCGCCCTCCGCCTCCCCTCATGAGCCCTGGGCTCCAGCCCCCTCCTCATCCCGTGCCTGGGGTCCCCTTGACGAGCCGGTGGCGACCATGTTTCAGGAGGGTCGGGGGTCCTCGGTGACCCCCCACCGACCCGGCGCCCTGCAAGTGGCACAGCCCCCCACGCTCGAGAGTGGCTGAGAGGGGGCAAAGCATCCAGACGTGCCGCCGGCGGGAAAGGGAGGCCCAGCCGGCCGGCGCAAGGTCTGCCAGCGCTCCATAAAGGAGTTGTTGATTGCCAAGCGTGGTGTGAGCCCTTCTTTGCCGTCGCCCGGCCCTGCCCCTGGAGCGTGGAGAGGTGCCATCTCTTCTGCACGGAGCCCCGAGGGAGAGGGGAGGGGAGGGCCTGTACATTCGGCTCCTGCGTCCAGATCATCCAACCCCTCGCTGACATCCAGCGCCGCCCCCCCCCGCCTCTCCTGCCCTGCCTATCCCTCCTGCGGAGCCTATAACCGTCCATCACATCAAACAAGTCACAGGACTCATCCCACCAGGTTTCGCTTATGCCAATGATGCCGTCGTAGCGCTGGGACTGGGCCAAAGCTCGTAGCTCCTCCTCTTTATTCCTCATGCTGCCTGCTCATTAGTCTAGGGACATGAAGATCTACATCTCTTTTGAGCAAAAATGTTACATTTAGGTTGGCCTAACTGAGCCCTGGTCACTAAGCCTGACCTAGGCTTAGTCAGTATCACTCGTCAAGACAGAGTCCTGGCGTATATCAAAATGATGAAAACCTCCCGTTAAGTTCATTGGCATGTGTCTGTAACGCCTCCCTTTGGGAACGGCAGGAAATTCTGAAAACCACAGACGAAAGGTGCAAAAGCATAGTATCAGCCGTGTGCTGAAAATGCAAAGCGACCGTTTCAGGTCATTTGAAGGATGATTCAGATTTTTGTCTAAAATTTGGTACTTCGAGGTCCAGGCAGGAAACTACTGCATTTTTACATGGCATTTCCTATGCAACCAGCTTCCTTTGTAAACGCTACAGGTCAGACCTCTTAAGAGGTCAGCATCTCTGGAAACAAGAGATAGTTCCTAGGGTTCAGTGGCTTTTCTGATGATAATTGTACTCCGTTTGAAAAACCGTTGTCAAATTACTGATGTTACAGCCTAAAAAACCCGCAGAATGTAAGGCACCGCCAGAGCACGAAGGCGGGCATGGAAACGGAAAGTTTCCACAAAGAGCCTCCTACTGAAAGGCAGAGTGCAGGAGGGGACACAGGAGTGCAGACGCGGTCGCCAAAGTGCCAAATAAGGGGGGACGAAAGCGTTTTGGTTCTTTTGTTGCCGTTTATGGTTCAGTCGCGAAGGTGCGGAGGCTGGGCCGCGGGTAGGGCCGCGGCCGGGCGCTCCTGCGACGCTGTTGGCGCCATCTCACGCCGAGGAGCCTGGATGGCTGGGGCTGCCAGGTCATCCCTGTGGCAGGTGGACCCACTGCCGTCGATGGTTCTTCTCGAGGTGGAGGCACCTGCATGGGCTGCACGGTCATCCCTGTGGCAGGTGGACCCACTGCCATCGATGGTTCTTCTCGAGGTGGAGGCACCTGCATGGGCTGCACGCCGTCCGTTGGTGGGCTGTCGCGCCTGGGCCTCACACCGTGCCTCAGCAGGTAGACACGCCAGGGCCCCATGCTGTTCCCCTGTGTGCCCACAGCTGCGCGCTGGACGACGTCGGTTGCGTGAGCGCGGGCGATGGCTCTCATGGCACAAGGGGTGATGTTCTTCCTCCTCGTCCTCCTCCGCTGACTGCCCTTCTTCAGGCTCCTGAGAGGTGCCTTCCTCTTTGGCGGTTGCGGGAACCGTCTCTGTGCTGTCCCGCGCAAAGGTGGGCAGGCAGCCGCCTCGCTGCTCTGGCTGCTCCCTGGCAGGCAGACACGGCTGGGCTCCACGCCGTTCCCGGGTGGGCCTACAGCCATGCGCTGCATGCCGTCGATCAGAGGAGCGAGGTCGATGGCGCTCACGGCACGAGGGGTGATTTTGCTGTTCCTCCTCCTCCTCCTCCTCCTCCTCCTCCTCCTCCGCTGCCTCGGCTTCCGCCTCCTGGGAGGTGCCTTCTTCCTCTCTGGTGGCGGGGAGCAGCTCTGTGGCGTCCCACGCCGAGGTGGGCAGCCGTCCGCCTCGCCGCTCGGCCTCCTCTTCCTTCCAAGCATGCTTGGCATCCGAGGGCCTGGAAGCTCGGCGAACTGTGGGCCAGCTGCAGGGGCCCCTGTTTTTATAGGTCCCGAGCAACAGGCAGTGAGGTGGCTGGTGACAGCAGGGGGCCACTGTGATGGCGATTGTGACTGTGGCCGCTGCGTGTGGCCAAATATGGCGGGCTTGGGCGTGGGGGGCCTGTGGCCTGAAAGATGCCCAAATGTGGGAGAAGGAGGAGGGTCGCGGGGTCTGAGGGCCCCTTTGCTGGGGCTCGCTCCCGCCTGCCCTGTTGCTTGCCCGAGTGAAAGGCTGCCCCTTGGGCACAGGGACCGCCCTCCGCCTCCCCTCATGAGCCCTGGGCTCCAGCCCCCTCCTCATCCCGTGCCTGGGGTCCCCTTGACGAGCCGGTGGCGACCATGTTTCAGGAGGGTCGGGGGTCCTCGGTGACCCCCCACCGACCCGGCGCCCTGCAAGTGGCACAGCCCCCCGCGCTCGAGAGTGGCTGAGAGGGGGCAAAGCATCCAGACGTGCCGCCGGCGGGAAAGGGAGGCCCAGCCGGCCGGCGCAAGGTCTGCCAGCGCTCCATAAAGGAGTTGTTGATTGCCAAGCGTGGTGTGAGCCCTTCTTTGCCGTCGCCCGGCCCTGCCCCTGGAGCGTGGAGAGGTGCCATCTCTTCTGCACGGAGCCCCGAGGGAGAGGGGAGGGGAGGGCCTGTACATTCGGCTCCTGCGTCCAGATCATCCAACCCCTCGCTGACATCCAGCGCCGCCCCCCCCCGCCTCTCCTGCCCTGCCTATCCCTCCTGCGGAGCCTATAACCGTCCATCACATCAAACAAGTCACAGGACTCATCCCACCAGGTTTCGCTTATGCCAATGATGCCGTCGTAGCGCTGGGACTGGGCCAAAGCTCGTAGCTCCTCCTCTTTATTCCTCATGCTGCCTGCTCATTAGTCTAGGGACATGAAGATCTACATCTCTTTTGAGCAAAAATGTTACATTTAGGTTGGCCTAACTGAGCCCTGGTCACTAAGCCTGACCTAGGCTTAGTCAGTATCACTCGTCAAGACAGAGTCCTGGCGTATATCAAAATGATGAAAACCTCCCGTTAAGTTCATTGGCATGTGTCTGTAACGCCTCCCTTTGGGAACGGCAGGAAATTCTGAAAACCACAGACGAAAGGTGCAAAAGCATAGTATCAGCCGTGTGCTGAAAATGCAAAGCGACCGTTTCAGGTCATTTGAAGGATGATTCAGATTTTTGTCTAAAATTTGGTACTTCGAGGTCCAGGCAGGAAACTACTGCATTTTTACATGGCATTTCCTATGCAACCAGCTTCCTTTGTAAACGCTACAGGTCAGACCTCTTAAGAGGTCAGCATCTCTGGAAACAAGAGATAGTTCCTAGGGTTCAGTGGCTTTTCTGATGATAATTGTACTCCGTTTGAAAAACCGTTGTCAAATTACTGATGTTACAGCCTAAAAAACCCGCAGAATGTAAGGCACCGCCAGAGCACGAAGGCGGGCATGGAAACGGAAAGTTTCCACAAAGAGCCTCCTACTGAAAGGCAGAGTGCAGGAGGGGACACAGGAGTGCAGACGCGGTCGCCAAAGTGCCAAATAAGGGGGGACGAAAGCGTTTTGGTTCTTTTGTTGCCGTTTATGGTTCAGTCGCGAAGGTGCGGAGGCTGGGCCGCGGGTAGGGCCGCGGCCGGGCGCTCCTGCGACGCTGTTGGCGCCATCTCACGCCGAGGAGCCTGGATGGCTGGGGCTGCCAGGTCATCCCTGTGGCAGGTGGACCCACTGCCGTCGATGGTTCTTCTCGAGGTGGAGGCACCTGCATGGGCTGCACGGTCATCCCTGTGGCAGGTGGACCCACTGCCATCGATGGTTCTTCTCGAGGTGGAGGCACCTGCATGGGCTGCACGCCGTCCGTTGGTGGGCTGTCGCGCCTGGGCCTCACACCGTGCCTCAGCAGGTAGACACGCCAGGGCCCCATGCTGTTCCCCTGTGCGCCCACAGCTGTGCGCTGGACGACGTCGGTTGCGTGAGCGCGGGCGATGGCTCTCATGGCACGAGGGGTGATGTTCTTCCTCCTCGTCCTCCTCCGCTGACTGCCCTTCTTCAGGCTCCTGAGAGGTGCCTTCCTCTTTGGCGGTTGCGGGAACCGTCTCTGTGCTGTCCCGCGCAAAGGTGGGCAGGCAGCCGCCTCGCTGCTCTGGCTGCTCCCTGGCAGGCAGACACGGCTGGGCTCCACGCCGTTCCTGGGTGGGCCTACAGCCATGCGCTGCATGCCGTCGATCAGAGGAGCGAGGTCGATGGCGCTCACGGCACGAGGGGTGATTTTGCTGTTCCTCCTCCTCCTCCTCCTCCTCCTCCTCCTCCTCCGCTGCCTCGGCTTCCGCCTCCTGGGAGGTGCCTTCTTCCTCTCTGGTGGCGGGGAGCAGCTCTGTGGCGTCCCACGCCGAGGTGGGCAGCCGTCCGCCTCGCCGCTCGGCCTCCTCTTCCTTCCAAGCATGCTTGGCATCCGAGGGCCTGGAAGCTCGGCGAACTGTGGGCCAGCTGCAGGGGCCCCTGTTTTTATAGGTCCCGAGCAACAGGCAGTGAGGTGGCTGGTGACAGCAGGGGGCCACTGTGATGGCGATTGTGACTGTGGCCGCTGCGTGTGGCCAAATATGGCGGGCTTGGGCGTGGGGGGCCTGTGGCCTGAAAGATGCCCAAATGTGGGAGAAGGAGGAGGGTCGCGGGGTCTGAGGGCCCCTTTGCTGGGGCTCGCTCCCGCCTGCCCTGTTGCTTGCCCGAGTGAAAGGCTGCCCCTTGGGCACAGGGACCGCCCTCCGCCTCCCCTCATGAGCCCTGGGCTCCAGCCCCCTCCTCATCCCGTGCCTGGGGTCCCCTTGACGAGCCGGTGGCGACCATGTTTCAGGAGGGTCGGGGGTCCTCGGTGACCCCCCACCGACCCGGCGCCCTGCAAGTGGCACAGCCCCCCGCGCTCGAGAGTGGCTGAGAGGGGGCAAAGCATCCAGACGTGCCGCCGGCGGGAAAGGGAGGCCCAGCCGGCCGGCGCAAGGTCTGCCAGCGCTCCATAAAGGAGTTGTTGATTGCCAAGCGTGGTGTGAGCCCTTCTTTGCCGTCGCCCGGCCCTGCCCCTGGAGCGTGGAGAGGTGCCATCTCTTCTGCACGGAGCCCCGAGGGAGAGGGGAGGGGAGGGCCTGTACATTCGGCTCCTGCGTCCAGATCATCCAACCCCTCGCTGACATCCAGCGCCGCCCCCCCCCGCCTCTCCTGCCCTGCCTATCCCTCCTGCGGAGCCTATAACCGTCCATCACATCAAACAAGTCACAGGACTCATCCCACCAGGTTTCGCTTATGCCAATGATGCCGTCGTAGCGCTGGGACTGGGCCAAAGCTCGTAGCTCCTCCTCTTTATTCCTCATGCTGCCTGCTCATTAGTCTAGGGACATGAAGATCTACATCTCTTTTGAGCAAAAATGTTACATTTAGGTTGGCCTAACTGAGCCCTGGTCACTAAGCCTGACCTAGGCTTAGTCAGTATCACTCGTCAAGACAGAGTCCTGGCGTATATCAAAATGATGAAAACCTCCCGTTAAGTTCATTGGCATGTGTCTGTAACGCCTCCCTTTGGGAACGGCAGGAAATTCTGAAAACCACAGACGAAAGGTGCAAAAGCATAGTATCAGCCGTGTGCTGAAAATGCAAAGCGACCGTTTCAGGTCATTTGAAGGATGATTCAGATTTTTGTCTAAAATTTGGTACTTCGAGGTCCAGGCAGGAAACTACTGCATTTTTACATGGCATTTCCTATGCAACCAGCTTCCTTTGTAAACGCTACAGGTCAGACCTCTTAAGAGGTCAGCATCTCTGGAAACAAGAGATAGTTCCTAGGGTTCAGTGGCTTTTCTGATGATAATTGTACTCCGTTTGAAAAACCGTTGTCAAATTACTGATGTTACAGCCTAAAAAACCCGCAGAATGTAAGGCACCGCCAGAGCACGAAGGCGGGCATGGAAACGGAAAGTTTCCACAAAGAGCCTCCTACTGAAAGGCAGAGTGCAGGAGGGGACACAGGAGTGCAGACGCGGTCGCCAAAGTGCCAAATAAGGGGGGACGAAAGCGTTTTGGTTCTTTTGTTGCCGTTTATGGTTCAGTCGCGAAGGTGCGGAGGCTGGGCCGCGGGTAGGGCCGCGGCCGGGCGCTCCTGCGACGCTGTTGGCGCCATCTCACGCCGAGGAGCCTGGATGGCTGGGGCTGCCAGGTCATCCCTGTGGCAGGTGGACCCACTGCCGTCGATGGTTCTTCTCGAGGTGGAGGCACCTGCATGGGCTGCACGGTCATCCCTGTGGCAGGTGGACCCACTGCCATCGATGGTTCTTCTCGAGGTGGAGGCACCTGCATGGGCTGCACGCCGTCCGTTGGTGGGCTGTCGCGCCTGGGCCTCACACCGTGCCTCAGCAGGTAGACACGCCAGGGCCCCATGCTGTTCCCCTGTGTGCCCACAGCTGCGCGCTGGACGACGTCGGTTGCGTGAGCGCGGGCGATGGCTCTCATGGCACGAGGGGTGATGTTCTTCCTCCTCGTCCTCCTCCGCTGACTGCCCTTCTTCAGGCTCCTGAGAGGTGCCTTCCTCTTTGGCGGTTGCGGGAACCGTCTCTGTGCTGTCCCGCGCAAAGGTGGGCAGGCAGCCGCCTCGCTGCTCTGGCTGCTCCCTGGCAGGCAGACACGGCTGGGCTCCACGCCGTTCCCGGGTGGGCCTACAGCCATGCGCTGCATGCCGTCGATCAGAGGAGCGAGGTCGATGGCGCTCACGGCACGAGGGGTGATTTTGCTGTTCCTCCTCCTCCTCCTCCTCCTCCTCCTCCTGCTCTGCTGCCTCGGCTTCCGCCTCCTGGGAGGTGCCTTCTTCCTCTCTGGTGGCGGGGAGCAGCTCTGTGGCGTCCCACGCCGAGGTGGGCAGCCGTCCGCCTCGCCGCTCGGCCTCCTCTTCCTTCCAAGCATGCTTGGCATCCGAGGGCCTGGAAGCTCGGCGAACTGTGGGCCAGCTGCAGGGGCCCCTGTTTTTATAGGTCCCGAGCAACAGGCAGTGAGGTGGCTGGTGACAGCAGGGGGCCACTGTGATGGCGATTGTGACTGTGGCCGCTGCGTGTGGCCAAATATGGCGGGCTTGGGCGTGGGGGGCCTGTGGCCTGAAAGATGCCCAAATGTGGGAGAAGGAGGAGGGTCGCGGGGTCTGAGGGCCCCTTTGCTGGGGCTCGCTCCCGCCTGCCCTGTTGCTTGCCCGAGTGAAAGGCTGCCCCTTGGGCACAGGGACCGCCCTCCGCCTCCCCTCATGAGCCCTGGGCTCCAGCCCCCTCCTCATCCCGTGCCTGGGGTCCCCTTGACGAGCCGGTGGCGACCATGTTTCAGGAGGGTCGGGGGTCCTCGGTGACCCCCCACCGACCCGGCGCCCTGCAAGTGGCACAGCCCCCCGCGCTCGAGAGTGGCTGAGAGGGGGCAAAGCATCCAGACGTGCCGCCGGCGGGAAAGGGAGGCCCAGCCGGCCGGCGCAAGGTCTGCCAGCGCTCCATAAAGGAGTTGTTGATTGCCAAGCGTGGTGTGAGCCCTTCTTTGCCGTCGCCCGGCCCTGCCCCTGGAGCGTGGAGAGGTGCCATCTCTTCTGCACGGAGCCCCGAGGGAGAGGGGAGGGGAGGGCCTGTACATTCGGCTCCTGCGTCCAGATCATCCAACCCCTCGCTGACATCCAGCGCCCCCCCCCCCCGCCTCTCCTGCCCTGCCTATCCCTCCTGCGGAGCCTATAACCGTCCATCACATCAAACAAGTCACAGGACTCATCCCACCAGGTTTCGCTTATGCCAATGATGCCGTCGTAGCGCTGGGACTGGGCCAAAGCTCGTAGCTCCTCCTCTTTATTCCTCATGCTGCCTGCTCATTAGTCTAGGGACATGAAGATCTACATCTCTTTTGAGCAAAAATGTTACATTTAGGTTGGCCTAACTGAGCCCTGGTCACTAAGCCTGACCTAGGCTTAGTCAGTATCACTCGTCAAGACAGAGTCCTGGCGTATATCAAAATGATGAAAACCTCCCGTTAAGTTCATTGGCATGTGTCTGTAACGCCTCCCTTTGGGAACGGCAGGAAATTCTGAAAACCACAGACGAAAGGTGCAAAAGCATAGTATCAGCCGTGTGCTGAAAATGCAAAGCGACCGTTTCAGGTCATTTGAAGGATGATTCAGATTTTTGTCTAAAATTTGGTACTTCGAGGTCCAGGCAGGAAACTACTGCATTTTTACATGGCATTTCCTATGCAACCAGCTTCCTTTGTAAACGCTACAGGTCAGACCTCTTAAGAGGTCAGCATCTCTGGAAACAAGAGATAGTTCCTAGGGTTCAGTGGCTTTTCTGATGATAATTGTACTCCGTTTGAAAAACCGTTGTCAAATTACTGATGTTACAGCCTAAAAAACCCGCAGAATGTAAGGCACCGCCAGAGCACGAAGGCGGGCATGGAAACGGAAAGTTTCCACAAAGAGCCTCCTACTGAAAGGCAGAGTGCAGGAGGGGACACAGGAGTGCAGACGCGGTCGCCAAAGTGCCAAATAAGGGGGGACGAAAGCGTTTTGGTTCTTTTGTTGCCGTTTATGGTTCAGTCGCGAAGGTGCGGAGGCTGGGCCGCGGGTAGGGCCGCGGCCGGGCGCTCCTGCGACGCTGTTGGCGCCATCTCACGCCGAGGAGCCTGGATGGCTGGGGCTGCCAGGTCATCCCTGTGGCAGGTGGACCCACTGCCGTCGATGGTTCTTCTCGAGGTGGAGGCACCTGCATGGGCTGCACGGTCATCCCTGTGGCAGGTGGACCCACTGCCATCGATGGTTCTTCTCGAGGTGGAGGCACCTGCATGGGCTGCACGCCGTCCGTTGGTGGGCTGTCGCGCCTGGGCCTCACACCGTGCCTCAGCAGGTAGACACGCCAGGGCCCCATGCTGTTCCCCTGTGCGCCCACAGCTGCGCGCTGGACGACGTCGGTTGCGTGAGCGCGGGCGATGGCTCTCATGGCACGAGGGGTGATGTTCTTCCTCCTCGTCCTCCTCCGCTGACTGCCCTTCTTCAGGCTCCTGAGAGGTGCCTTCCTCTTTGGCGGTTGCGGGAACCGTCTCTGTGCTGTCCCGCGCAAAGGTGGGCAGGCAGCCGCCTCGCTGCTCTGGCTGCTCCCTGGCAGGCAGACACGGCTGGGCTCCACGCCGTTCCCGGGTGGGCCTACAGCCATGCGCTGCATGCCGTCGATCAGAGGAGCGAGGTCGATGGCGCTCACGGCACGAGGGGTGATTTTGCTGTTCCTCCTCCTCCTCCTCCTCCTCCTCCTCCTCCTCCGCTGCCTCCTCCGCTGCCTCGGCTTCCGCCTCCTGGGAGGTGCCTTCTTCCTCTCTGGTGGCGGGGAGCAGCTCTGTGGCGTCCCACGCCGAGGTGGGCAGCCGTCCGCCTCGCCGCTCGGCCTCCTCTTCCTTCCAAGCATGCTTGGCATCCGAGGGCCTGGAAGCTCGGCGAACTGTGGGCCAGCTGCAGGGGCCCCTGTTTTTATAGGTCCCGAGCAACAGGCAGTGAGGTGGCTGGTGACAGCAGGGGGCCACTGTGATGGCGATTGTGACTGTGGCCGCTGCGTGTGGCCAAATATGGCGGGCTTGGGCGTGGGGGGCCTGTGGCCTGAAAGATGCCCAAATGTGGGAGAAGGAGGAGGGTCGCGGGGTCTGAGGGCCCCTTTGCTGGGGCTCGCTCCCGCCTGCCCTGTTGCTTGCCCGAGTGAAAGGCTGCCCCTTGGGCACAGGGACCGCCCTCCGCCTCCCCTCATGAGCCCTGGGCTCCAGCCCCCTCCTCATCCCGTGCCTGGGGTCCCCTTGACGAGCCGGTGGCGACCATGTTTCAGGAGGGTCGGGGGTCCTCGGTGACCCCCCACCGACCCGGCGCCCTGCAAGTGGCACAGCCCCCCGTGCTCGAGAGTGGCTGAGAGGGGGCAAAGCATCCAGACGTGCCGCCGGCGGGAAAGGGAGGCCCAGCCGGCCGGCGCAAGGTCTGCCAGCGCTCCATAAAGGAGTTGTTGATTGCCAAGCGTGGTGTGAGCCCTTCTTTGCCGTCGCCCGGCCCTGCCCCTGGAGCGTGGAGAGGTGCCATCTCTTCTGCACGGAGCCCCGAGGGAGAGGGGAGGGGAGGGCCTGTACATTCGGCTCCTGCGTCCAGATCATCCAACCCCTCGCTGACATCCAGCGCCGCCCCCCCCCGCCTCTCCTGCCCTGCCTATCCCTCCTGCGGAGCCTATAACCGTCCATCACATCAAACAAGTCACAGGACTCATCCCACCAGGTTTCGCTTATGCCAATGATGCCGTCGTAGCGCTGGGACTGGGCCAAAGCTCGTAGCTCCTCCTCTTTATTCCTCATGCTGCCTGCTCATTAGTCTAGGGACATGAAGATCTACATCTCTTTTGAGCAAAAATGTTACATTTAGGTTGGCCTAACTGAGCCCTGGTCACTAAGCCTGACCTAGGCTTAGTCAGTATCACTCGTCAAGACAGAGTCCTGGCGTATATCAAAATGATGAAAACCTCCCGTTAAGTTCATTGGCATGTGTCTGTAACGCCTCCCTTTGGGAACGGCAGGAAATTCTGAAAACCACAGACGAAAGGTGCAAAAGCATAGTATCAGCCGTGTGCTGAAAATGCAAAGCGACCGTTTCAGGTCATTTGAAGGATGATTCAGATTTTTGTCTAAAATTTGGTACTTCGAGGTCCAGGCAGGAAACTACTGCATTTTTACATGGCATTTCCTATGCAACCAGCTTCCTTTGTAAACGCTACAGGTCAGACCTCTTAAGAGGTCAGCATCTCTGGAAACAAGAGATAGTTCCTAGGGTTCAGTGGCTTTTCTGATGATAATTGTACTCCGTTTGAAAAACCGTTGTCAAATTACTGATGTTACAGCCTAAAAAACCCGCAGAATGTAAGGCACCGCCAGAGCACGAAGGCGGGCATGGAAACGGAAAGTTTCCACAAAGAGCCTCCTACTGAAAGGCAGAGTGCAGGAGGGGACACAGGAGTGCAGACGCGGTCGCCAAAGTGCCAAATAAGGGGGGACGAAAGCGTTTTGGTTCTTTTGTTGCCGTTTATGGTTCAGTCGCGAAGGTGCGGAGGCTGGGCCGCGGGTAGGGCCGCGGCCGGGCGCTCCTGCGACGCTGTTGGCGCCATCTCACGCCGAGGAGCCTGGATGGCTGGGGCTGCCAGGTCATCCCTGTGGCAGGTGGACCCACTGCCGTCGATGGTTCTTCTCGAGGTGGAGGCACCTGCATGGGCTGCACGGTCATCCCTGTGGCAGGTGGACCCACTGCCATCGATGGTTCTTCTCGAGGTGGAGGCACCTGCATGGGCTGCACGCCGTCCGTTGGTGGGCTGTCGCGCCTGGGCCTCACACCGTGCCTCAGCAGGTAGACACGCCAGGGCCCCATGCTGTTCCCCTGTGTGCCCACAGCTGCGTGCTGGACGACGTCGGTTGCGTGAGCGCGGGCGATGGCTCTCATGGCACGAGGGGTGATGTTCTTCCTCCTCGTCCTCCTCCGCTGACTGCCCTTCTTCAGGCTCCTGAGAGGTGCCTTCCTCTTTGGCGGTTGCGGGAACCGTCTCTGTGCTGTCCTGCGCAAAGGTGGGCAGGCAGCCGCCTCGCTGCTCTGGCTGCTCCCTGGCAGGCAGACACGGCTGGGCTCCACGCCGTTCCCGGGTGGGCCTACAGCCATGCGCTGCATGCCGTCGATCAGAGGAGCGAGGTCGATGGCGCTCACGGCACGAGGGGTGATTTTGCTGTTCCTCCTCCTCCTCCTCCTCCTCCTCCTCCGCTGCCTCGGCTTCCGCCTCCTGGGAGGTGCCTTCTTCCTCTCTGGTGGCGGGGAGCAGCTCTGTGGCGTCCCACGCCGAGGTGGGCAGCCGTCCGCCTCGCCGCTCGGCCTCCTCTTCCTTCCAAGCATGCTTGGCATCCGAGGGCCTGGAAGCTCGGCGAACTGTGGGCCAGCTGCAGGGGCCCCTGTTTTTATAGGTCCCGAGCAACAGGCAGTGAGGTGGCTGGTGACAGCAGGGGGCCACTGTGATGGCGATTGTGACTGTGGCCGCTGCGTGTGGCCAAATATGGCGGGCTTGGGCGTGGGGGGCCTGTGGCCTGAAAGATGCCCAAATGTGGGAGAAGGAGGAGGGTCGCGGGGTCTGAGGGCCCCTTTGCTGGGGCTCGCTCCCGCCTGCCCTGTTGCTTGCCCGAGTGAAAGGCTGCCCCTTGGGCACAGGGACCGCCCTCCGCCTCCCCTCATGAGCCCTGGGCTCCAGCCCCCTCCTCATCCCGTGCCTGGGGTCCCCTTGACGAGCCGGTGGCGACCATGTTTCAGGAGGGTCGGGGGTCCTCGGTGACCCCCCACCGACCCGGCGCCCTGCAAGTGGCACAGCCCCCCGCGCTCGAGAGTGGCTGAGAGGGGGCAAAGCATCCAGACGTGCCGCCGGCGGGAAAGGGAGGCCCAGCCGGCCGGCGCAAGGTCTGCCAGCGCTCCATAAAGGAGTTGTTGATTGCCAAGCGTGGTGTGAGCCCTTCTTTGCCGTCGCCCGGCCCTGCCCCTGGAGCGTGGAGAGGTGCCATCTCTTCTGCACGGAGCCCCGAGGGAGAGGGGAGGGGAGGGCCTGTACATTCGGCTCCTGCGTCCAGATCATCCAACCCCTCGCTGACATCCAGCGCCGCCCCCCCCCGCCTCTCCTGCCCTGCCTATCCCTCCTGCGGAGCCTATAACCGTCCATCACATCAAACAAGTCACAGGACTCATCCCACCAGGTTTCGCTTATGCCAATGATGCCGTCGTAGCGCTGGGACTGGGCCAAAGCTCGTAGCTCCTCCTCTTTATTCCTCATGCTGCCTGCTCATTAGTCTAGGGACATGAAGATCTACATCTCTTTTGAGCAAAAATGTTACATTTAGGTTGGCCTAACTGAGCCCTGGTCACTAAGCCTGACCTAGGCTTAGTCAGTATCACTCGTCAAGACAGAGTCCTGGCGTATATCAAAATGATGAAAACCTCCCGTTAAGTTCATTGGCATGTGTCTGTAACGCCTCCCTTTGGGAACGGCAGGAAATTCTGAAAACCACAGACGAAAGGTGCAAAAGCATAGTATCAGCCGTGTGCTGAAAATGCAAAGCGACCGTTTCAGGTCATTTGAAGGATGATTCAGATTTTTGTCTAAAATTTGGTACTTCGAGGTCCAGGCAGGAAACTACTGCATTTTTACATGGCATTTCCTATGCAACCAGCTTCCTTTGTAAACGCTACAGGTCAGACCTCTTAAGAGGTCAGCATCTCTGGAAACAAGAGATAGTTCCTAGGGTTCAGTGGCTTTTCTGATGATAATTGTACTCCGTTTGAAAAACCGTTGTCAAATTACTGATGTTACAGCCTAAAAAACCCGCAGAATGTAAGGCACCGCCAGAGCACGAAGGCGGGCATGGAAACGGAAAGTTTCCACAAAGAGCCTCCTACTGAAAGGCAGAGTGCAGGAGGGGACACAGGAGTGCAGACGCGGTCGCCAAAGTGCCAAATAAGGGGGGACGAAAGCGTTTTGGTTCTTTTGTTGCCGTTTATGGTTCAGTCGCGAAGGTGCGGAGGCTGGGCCGCGGGTAGGGCCGCGGCCGGGCGCTCCTGCGACGCTGTTGGCGCCATCTCACGCCGAGGAGCCTGGATGGCTGGGGCTGCCAGGTCATCCCTGTGGCAGGTGGACCCACTGCCGTCGATGGTTCTTCTCGAGGTGGAGGCACCTGCATGGGCTGCACGGTCATCCCTGTGGCAGGTGGACCCACTGCCATCGATGGTTCTTCTCGAGGTGGAGGCACCTGCATGGGCTGCACGCCATCCGTTGGTGGGCTGTCGCGCCTGGGCCTCACACCGTGCCTCAGCAGGTAGACACGCCAGGGCCCCATGCTGTTCCCCTGTGCGCCCACAGCTGCGCGCTGGACGACGTCGGTTGCGTGAGCGCGGGCGATGGCTCTCATGGCACGAGGGGTGATGTTCTTCCTCCTCGTCCTCCTCCGCTGACTGCCCTTCTTCAGGCTCCTGAGAGGTGCCTTCCTCTTTGGCGGTTGCGGGAACCGTCTCTGTGCTGTCCCGCGCAAAGGTGGGCAGGCAGCCGCCTCGCTGCTCTGGCTGCTCCCTGGCAGGCAGACACGGCTGGGCTCCACGCCGTTCCCGGGTGGGCCTACAGCCATGCGCTGCATGCCGTCGATCAGAGGAGCGAGGTCGATGGCGCTCACGGCACGAGGGGTGATTTTGCTGTTCCTCCTCCTCCTCCTCCTCCTCCTCCTCCGCTGCCTCGGCTTCCGCCTCCTGGGAGGTGCCTTCTTCCTCTCTGGTGGCGGGGAGCAGCTCTGTGGCGTCCCACGCCGAGGTGGGCAGCCGTCCGCCTCGCCGCTCGGCCTCCTCTTCCTTCCAAGCATGCTTGGCATCCGAGGGCCTGGAAGCTCGGCGAACTGTGGGCCAGCTGCAGGGGCCCCTGTTTTTATAGGTCCCGAGCAACAGGCAGTGAGGTGGCTGGTGACAGCAGGGGGCCACTGTGATGGCGATTGTGACTGTGGCCGCTGCGTGTGGCCAAATATGGCGGGCTTGGGCGTGGGGGGCCTGTGGCCTGAAAGATGCCCAAATGTGGGAGAAGGAGGAGGGTCGCGGGGTCTGAGGGCCCCTTTGCTGGGGCTCGCTCCCGCCTGCCCTGTTGCTTGCCCGAGTGAAAGGCTGCCCCTTGGGCACAGGGACCGCCCTCCGCCTCCCCTCATGAGCCCTGGGCTCCAGCCCCCTCCTCATCCCGTGCCTGGGGTCCCCTTGACGAGCCGGTGGCGACCATGTTTCAGGAGGGTCGGGGGTCCTCGGTGACCCCCCACCGACCCGGCGCCCTGCAAGTGGCACAGCCCCCCGCGCTCGAGAGTGGCTGAGAGGGGGCAAAGCATCCAGACGTGCCGCCGGCGGGAAAGGGAGGCCCAGCCGGCCGGCGCAAGGTCTGCCAGCGCTCCATAAAGGAGTTGTTGATTGCCAAGCGTGGTGTGAGCCCTTCTTTGCCGTCGCCCGGCCCTGCCCCTGGAGCGTGGAGAGGTGCCATCTCTTCTGCACGGAGCCCCGAGGGAGAGGGGAGGGGAGGGCCTGTACATTCGGCTCCTGCGTCCAGATCATCCAACCCCTCGCTGACATCCAGCGCCGCCCCCCCCCGCCTCTCCTGCCCTGCCTATCCCTCCTGCGGAGCCTATAACCGTCCATCACATCAAACAAGTCACAGGACTCATCCCACCAGGTTTCGCTTATGCCAATGATGCCGTCGTAGCGCTGGGACTGGGCCAAAGCTCGTAGCTCCTCCTCTTTATTCCTCATGCTGCCTGCTCATTAGTCTAGGGACATGAAGATCTACATCTCTTTTGAGCAAAAATGTTACATTTAGGTTGGCCTAACTGAGCCCTGGTCACTAAGCCTGACCTAGGCTTAGTCAGTATCACTCGTCAAGACAGAGTCCTGGCGTATATCAAAATGATGAAAACCTCCCGTTAAGTTCATTGGCATGTGTCTGTAACGCCTCCCTTTGGGAACGGCAGGAAATTCTGAAAACCACAGACGAAAGGTGCAAAAGCATAGTATCAGCCGTGTGCTGAAAATGCAAAGCGACCGTTTCAGGTCATTTGAAGGATGATTCAGATTTTTGTCTAAAATTTGGTACTTCGAGGTCCAGGCAGGAAACTACTGCATTTTTACATGGCATTTCCTATGCAACCAGCTTCCTTTGTAAACGCTACAGGTCAGACCTCTTAAGAGGTCAGCATCTCTGGAAACAAGAGATAGTTCCTAGGGTTCAGTGGCTTTTCTGATGATAATTGTACTCCGTTTGAAAAACCGTTGTCAAATTACTGATGTTACAGCCTAAAAAACCCGCAGAATGTAAGGCACCGCCAGAGCACGAAGGCGGGCATGGAAACGGAAAGTTTCCACAAAGAGCCTCCTACTGAAAGGCAGAGTGCAGGAGGGGACACAGGAGTGCAGACGCGGTCGCCAAAGTGCCAAATAAGGGGGGACGAAAGCGTTTTGGTTCTTTTGTTGCCGTTTATGGTTCAGTCGCGAAGGTGCGGAGGCTGGGCCGCGGGTAGGGCCGCGGCCGGGCGCTCCTGCGACGCTGTTGGCGCCATCTCACGCCGAGGAGCCTGGATGGCTGGGGCTGCCAGGTCATCCCTGTGGCAGGTGGACCCACTGCCGTCGATGGTTCTTCTCGAGGTGGAGGCACCTGCATGGGCTGCACGGTCATCCCTGTGGCAGGTGGACCCACTGCCATCGATGGTTCTTCTCGAGGTGGAGGCACCTGCATGGGCTGCACGCCGTCCGTTGGTGGGCTGTCGCGCCTGGGCCTCACACCGTGCCTCAGCAGGTAGACACGCCAGGGCCCCATGCTGTTCCCCTGTGTGCCCACAGCTGCGCGCTGGACGACGTCGGTTGCGTGAGCGCGGGCGATGGCTCTCATGGCACGAGGGGTGATGTTCTTCCTCCTCGTCCTCCTCCGCTGACTGCCCTTCTTCAGGCTCCTGAGAGGTGCCTTCCTCTTTGGCGGTTGCGGGAACCGTCTCTGTGCTGTCCCGCGCAAAGGTGGGCAGGCAGCCGCCTCGCTGCTCTGGCTGCTCCCTGGCAGGCAGACACGGCTGGGCTCCACGCCGTTCCCGGGTGGGCCTACAGCCATGCGCTGCATGCCGTCGATCAGAGGAGCGAGGTCGATGGCGCTCACGGCACGAGGGGTGATTTTGCTGTTCCTCCTCCTCCTCCTCCTCCTCCTCCGCTGCCTCCTCCGCTGCCTCGGCTTCCGCCTCCTGGGAGGTGCCTTCTTCCTCTCTGGTGGCGGGGAGCAGCTCTGTGGCGTCCCACGCCGAGGTGGGCAGCCGTCCGCCTCGCCGCTCGGCCTCCTCTTCCTTCCAAGCATGCTTGGCATCCGAGGGCCTGGAAGCTCGGCGAACTGTGGGCCAGCTGCAGGGGCCCCTGTTTTTATAGGTCCCGAGCAACAGGCAGTGAGGTGGCTGGTGACAGCAGGGGGCCACTGTGATGGCGATTGTGACTGTGGCCGCTGCGTGTGGCCAAATATGGCGGGCTTGGGCGTGGGGGGCCTGTGGCCTGAAAGATGCCCAAATGTGGGAGAAGGAGGAGGGTCGCGGGGTCTGAGGGCCCCTTTGCTGGGGCTCGCTCCCGCCTGCCCTGTTGCTTGCCCGAGTGAAAGGCTGCCCCTTGGGCACAGGGACCGCCCTCCGCCTCCCCTCATGAGCCCTGGGCTCCAGCCCCCTCCTCATCCCGTGCCTGGGGTCCCCTTGACGAGCCGGTGGCGACCATGTTTCAGGAGGGTCGGGGGTCCTCGGTGACCCCCCACCGACCCGGCGCCCTGCAAGTGGCACAGCCCCCCGCGCTCGAGAGTGGCTGAGAGGGGGCAAAGCATCCAGACGTGCCGCCGGCGGGAAAGGGAGGCCCAGCCGGCCGGCGCAAGGTCTGCCAGCGCTCCATAAAGGAGTTGTTGATTGCCAAGCGTGGTGTGAGCCCTTCTTTGCCGTCGCCCGGCCCTGCCCCTGGAGCGTGGAGAGGTGCCATCTCTTCTGCACGGAGCCCCGAGGGAGAGGGGAGGGGAGGGCCTGTACATTCGGCTCCTGCGTCCAGATCATCCAACCCCTCGCTGACATCCAGCGCCGCCCCCCCCCGCCTCTCCTGCCCTGCCTATCCCTCCTGCGGAGCCTATAACCGTCCATCACATCAAACAAGTCACAGGACTCATCCCACCAGGTTTCGCTTATGCCAATGATGCCGTCGTAGCGCTGGGACTGGGCCAAAGCTCGTAGCTCCTCCTCTTTATTCCTCATGCTGCCTGCTCATTAGTCTAGGGACATGAAGATCTACATCTCTTTTGAGCAAAAATGTTACATTTAGGTTGGCCTAACTGAGCCCTGGTCACTAAGCCTGACCTAGGCTTAGTCAGTATCACTCGTCAAGACAGAGTCCTGGCGTATATCAAAATGATGAAAACCTCCCGTTAAGTTCATTGGCATGTGTCTGTAACGCCTCCCTTTGGGAACGGCAGGAAATTCTGAAAACCACAGACGAAAGGTGCAAAAGCATAGTATCAGCCGTGTGCTGAAAATGCAAAGCGACCGTTTCAGGTCATTTGAAGGATGATTCAGATTTTTGTCTAAAATTTGGTACTTCGAGGTCCAGGCAGGAAACTACTGCATTTTTACATGGCATTTCCTATGCAACCAGCTTCCTTTGTAAACGCTACAGGTCAGACCTCTTAAGAGGTCAGCATCTCTGGAAACAAGAGATAGTTCCTAGGGTTCAGTGGCTTTTCTGATGATAATTGTACTCCGTTTGAAAAACCGTTGTCAAATTACTGATGTTACAGCCTAAAAAACCCGCAGAATGTAAGGCACCGCCAGAGCACGAAGGCGGGCATGGAAACGGAAAGTTTCCACAAAGAGCCTCCTACTGAAAGGCAGAGTGCAGGAGGGGACACAGGAGTGCAGACGCGGTCGCCAAAGTGCCAAATAAGGGGGGACGAAAGCGTTTTGGTTCTTTTGTTGCCGTTTATGGTTCAGTCGCGAAGGTGCGGAGGCTGGGCCGCGGGTAGGGCCGCGGCCGGGCGCTCCTGCGACGCTGTTGGCGCCATCTCACGCCGAGGAGCCTGGATGGCTGGGGCTGCCAGGTCATCCCTGTGGCAGGTGGACCCACTGCCGTCGATGGTTCTTCTCGAGGTGGAGGCACCTGCATGGGCTGCACGGTCATCCCTGTGGCAGGTGGACCCACTGCCATCGATGGTTCTTCTCGAGGTGGAGGCACCTGCATGGGCTGCACGCCGTCCGTTGGTGGGCTGTCGCGCCTGGGCCTCACACCGTGCCTCAGCAGGTAGACACGCCAGGGCCCCATGCTGTTCCCCTGTGCGCCCACAGCTGCGCGCTGGACGACGTCGGTTGCGTGAGCGCGGGCGATGGCTCTCATGGCACGAGGGGTGATGTTCTTCCTCCTCGTCCTCCTCCGCTGACTGCCCTTCTTCAGGCTCCTGAGAGGTGCCTTCCTCTTTGGCGGTTGCGGGAACCGTCTCTGTGCTGTCCCGCGCAAAGGTGGGCAGGCAGCCGCCTCGCTGCTCTGGCTGCTCCCTGGCAGGCAGACACGGCTGGGCTCCACGCCGTTCCCGGGTGGGCCTACAGCCATGCGCTGCATGCCGTCGATCAGAGGAGCGAGGTCGATGGCGCTCACGGCACGAGGGGTGATTTTGCTGTTCCTCCTCCTCCTCCTCCTCCTCCTCCTCCTCCTCCGCTGCCTCGGCTTCCGCCTCCTGGGAGGTGCCTTCTTCCTCTCTGGTGGCGGGGAGCAGCTCTGTGGCGTCCCACGCCGAGGTGGGCAGCCGTCCGCCTCGCCGCTCGGCCTCCTCTTCCTTCCAAGCATGCTTGGCATCCGAGGGCCTGGAAGCTCGGCGAACTGTGGGCCAGCTGCAGGGGCCCCTGTTTTTATAGGTCCCGAGCAACAGGCAGTGAGGTGGCTGGTGACAGCAGGGGGCCACTGTGATGGCGATTGTGACTGTGGCCGCTGCGTGTGGCCAAATATGGCGGGCTTGGGCGTGGGGGGCCTGTGGCCTGAAAGATGCCCAAATGTGGGAGAAGGAGGAGGGTCGCGGGGTCTGAGGGCCCCTTTGCTGGGGCTCGCTCCCGCCTGCCCTGTTGCTTGCCCGAGTGAAAGGCTGCCCCTTGGGCACAGGGACCGCCCTCCGCCTCCCCTCATGAGCCCTGGGCTCCAGCCCCCTCCTCATCCCGTGCCTGGGGTCCCCTTGACGAGCCGGTGGCGACCATGTTTCAGGAGGGTCGGGGGTCCTCGGTGACCCCCCACCGACCCGGCGCCCTGCAAGTGGCACAGCCCCCCGCGCTCGAGAGTGGCTGAGAGGGGGCAAAGCATCCAGACGTGCCGCCGGCGGGAAAGGGAGGCCCAGCCGGCCGGCGCAAGGTCTGCCAGCGCTCCATAAAGGAGTTGTTGATTGCCAAGCGTGGTGTGAGCCCTTCTTTGCCGTCGCCCGGCCCTGCCCCTGGAGCGTGGAGAGGTGCCATCTCTTCTGCACGGAGCCCCGAGGGAGAGGGGAGGGGAGGGCCTGTACATTCGGCTCCTGCGTCCAGATCATCCAACCCCTCGCTGACATCCAGCGCCGCCCCCCCCCGCCTCTCCTGCCCTGCCTATCCCTCCTGCGGAGCCTATAACCGTCCATCACATCAAACAAGTCACAGGACTCATCCCACCAGGTTTCGCTTATGCCAATGATGCCGTCGTAGCGCTGGGACTGGGCCAAAGCTCGTAGCTCCTCCTCTTTATTCCTCATGCTGCCTGCTCATTAGTCTAGGGACATGAAGATCTACATCTCTTTTGAGCAAAAATGTTACATTTAGGTTGGCCTAACTGAGCCCTGGTCACTAAGCCTGACCTAGGCTTAGTCAGTATCACTCGTCAAGACAGAGTCCTGGCGTATATCAAAATGATGAAAACCTCCCGTTAAGTTCATTGGCATGTGTCTGTAACGCCTCCCTTTGGGAACGGCAGGAAATTCTGAAAACCACAGACGAAAGGTGCAAAAGCATAGTATCAGCCGTGTGCTGAAAATGCAAAGCGACCGTTTCAGGTCATTTGAAGGATGATTCAGATTTTTGTCTAAAATTTGGTACTTCGAGGTCCAGGCAGGAAACTACTGCATTTTTACATGGCATTTCCTATGCAACCAGCTTCCTTTGTAAACGCTACAGGTCAGACCTCTTAAGAGGTCAGCATCTCTGGAAACAAGAGATAGTTCCTAGGGTTCAGTGGCTTTTCTGATGATAATTGTACTCCGTTTGAAAAACCGTTGTCAAATTACTGATGTTACAGCCTAAAAAACCCGCAGAATGTAAGGCACCGCCAGAGCACGAAGGCGGGCATGGAAACGGAAAGTTTCCACAAAGAGCCTCCTACTGAAAGGCAGAGTGCAGGAGGGGACACAGGAGTGCAGACGCGGTCGCCAAAGTGCCAAATAAGGGGGGACGAAAGCGTTTTGGTTCTTTTGTTGCCGTTTATGGTTCAGTCGCGAAGGTGCGGAGGCTGGGCCGCGGGTAGGGCCGCGGCCGGGCGCTCCTGCGACGCTGTTGGCGCCATCTCACGCCGAGGAGCCTGGATGGCTGGGGCTGCCAGGTCATCCCTGTGGCAGGTGGACCCACTGCCGTCGATGGTTCTTCTCGAGGTGGAGGCACCTGCATGGGCTGCACGGTCATCCCTGTGGCAGGTGGACCCACTGCCATCGATGGTTCTTCTCGAGGTGGAGGCACCTGCATGGGCTGCACGCCGTCCGTTGGTGGGCTGTCGCGCCTGGGCCTCACACCGTGCCTCAGCAGGTAGACACGCCAGGGCCCCATGCTGTTCCCCTGTGCGCCCACAGCTGCGCGCTGGACGACGTCGGTTGCGTGAGCGCGGGCGATGGCTCTCATGGCACGAGGGGTGATGTTCTTCCTCCTCGTCCTCCTCCGCTGACTGCCCTTCTTCAGGCTCCTGAGAGGTGCCTTCCTCTTTGGCGGTTGCGGGAACCGTCTCTGTGCTGTCCCGCGCAAAGGTGGGCAGGCAGCCGCCTCGCTGCTCTGGCTGCTCCCTGGCAGGCAGACACGGCTGGGCTCCACGCCGTTCCCGGGTGGGCCTACAGCCATGCGCTGCATGCCGTCGATCAGAGGAGCGAGGTCGATGGCGCTCACGGCACGAGGGGTGATTTTGCTGTTCCTCCTCCTCCTCCTCCTCCTCCTCCTCCTCCGCTGCCTCGGCTTCCGCCTCCTGGGAGGTGCCTTCTTCCTCTCTGGTGGCGGGGAGCAGCTCTGTGGCGTCCCACGCCGAGGTGGGCAGCCGTCCGCCTCGCCGCTCGGCCTCCTCTTCCTTCCAAGCATGCTTGGCATCCGAGGGCCTGGAAGCTCGGCGAACTGTGGGCCAGCTGCAGGGGCCCCTGTTTTTATAGGTCCCGAGCAACAGGCAGTGAGGTGGCTGGTGACAGCAGGGGGCCACTGTGATGGCGATTGTGACTGTGGCCGCTGCGTGTGGCCAAATATGGCGGGCTTGGGCGTGGGGGGCCTGTGGCCTGAAAGATGCCCAAATGTGGGAGAAGGAGGAGGGTCGCGGGGTCTGAGGGCCCCTTTGCTGGGGCTCGCTCCCGCCTGCCCTGTTGCTTGCCCGAGTGAAAGGCTGCCCCTTGGGCACAGGGACCGCCCTCCGCCTCCCCTCATGAGCCCTGGGCTCCAGCCCCCTCCTCATCCCGTGCCTGGGGTCCCCTTGACGAGCCGGTGGCGACCATGTTTCAGGAGGGTCGGGGGTCCTCAGTGACCCCCCACCGACCCGGCGCCCTGCAAGTGGCACAGCCCCCCGCGCTCGAGAGTGGCTGAGAGGGGGCAAAGCATCCAGACGTGCCGCCGGCGGGAAAGGGAGGCCCAGCCGGCCGGCGCAAGGTCTGCCAGCGCTCCATAAAGGAGTTGTTGATTGCCAAGCGTGGTGTGAGCCCTTCTTTGCCGTCGCCCGGCCCTGCCCCTGGAGCGTGGAGAGGTGCCATCTCTTCTGCACGGAGCCCCGAGGGAGAGGGGAGGGGAGGGCCTGTACATTCGGCTCCTGCGTCCAGATCATCCAACCCCTCGCTGACATCCAGCGCCGCCCCCCCCCGCCTCTCCTGCCCTGCCTATCCCTCCTGCGGAGCCTATAACCGTCCATCACATCAAACAAGTCACAGGACTCATCCCACCAGGTTTCGCTTATGCCAATGATGCCGTCGTAGCGCTGGGACTGGGCCAAAGCTCGTAGCTCCTCCTCTTTATTCCTCATGCTGCCTGCTCATTAGTCTAGGGACATGAAGATCTACATCTCTTTTGAGCAAAAATGTTACATTTAGGTTGGCCTAACTGAGCCCTGGTCACTAAGCCTGACCTAGGCTTAGTCAGTATCACTCGTCAAGACAGAGTCCTGGCGTATATCAAAATGATGAAAACCTCCCGTTAAGTTCATTGGCATGTGTCTGTAACGCCTCCCTTTGGGAACGGCAGGAAATTCTGAAAACCACAGACGAAAGGTGCAAAAGCATAGTATCAGCCGTGTGCTGAAAATGCAAAGCGACCGTTTCAGGTCATTTGAAGGATGATTCAGATTTTTGTCTAAAATTTGGTACTTCGAGGTCCAGGCAGGAAACTACTGCATTTTTACATGGCATTTCCTATGCAACCAGCTTCCTTTGTAAACGCTACAGGTCAGACCTCTTAAGAGGTCAGCATCTCTGGAAACAAGAGAGAGTTCCTAGGGTTCAGTGGCTTTTCTGATGATAATTGTACTCCGTTTGAAAAACCGTTGTCAAATTACTGATGTTACAGCCTAAAAAACCCGCAGAATGTAAGGCACCGCCAGAGCACGAAGGCGGGCATGGAAACGGAAAGTTTCCACAAAGAGCCTCCTACTGAAAGGCAGAGTGCAGGAGGGGACACAGGAGTGCAGACGCGGTCGCCAAAGTGCCAAATAAGGGGGGACGAAAGCGTTTTGGTTCTTTTGTTGCCGTTTATGGTTCAGTCGCGAAGGTGCGGAGGCTGGGCCGCGGGTAGGGCCGCGGCCGGGCGCTCCTGCGACGCTGTTGGCGCCATCTCACGCCGAGGAGCCTGGATGGCTGGGGCTGCCAGGTCATCCCTGTGGCAGGTGGACCCACTGCCGTCGATGGTTCTTCTCGAGGTGGAGGCACCTGCATGGGCTGCACGGTCATCCCTGTGGCAGGTGGACCCACTGCCATCGATGGTTCTTCTCGAGGTGGAGGCACCTGCATGGGCTGCACGCCGTCCGTTGGTGGGCTGTCGCGCCTGGGCCTCACACCGTGCCTCAGCAGGTAGACACGCCAGGGCCCCATGCTGTTCCCCTGTGCGCCCACAGCTGCGCGCTGGACGACGTCGGTTGCGTGAGCGCGGGCGATGGCTCTCATGGCACGAGGGGTGATGTTCTTCCTCCTCGTCCTCCTCCGCTGACTGCCCTTCTTCAGGCTCCTGAGAGGTGCCTTCCTCTTTGGCGGTTGCGGGAACCGTCTCTGTGCTGTCCCGCGCAAAGGTGGGCAGGCAGCCGCCTCGCTGCTCTGGCTGCTCCCTGGCAGGCAGACACGGCTGGGCTCCACGCCGTTCCCGGGTGGGCCTACAGCCATGCGCTGCATGCCGTCGATCAGAGGAGCGAGGTCGATGGCGCTCACGGCACGAGGGGTGATTTTGCTGTTCCTCCTCCTCCTCCTCCTCCTCCTCCTCCTCCTCCGCTGCCTCGGCTTCCGCCTCCTGGGAGGTGCCTTCTTCCTCTCTGGTGGCGGGGAGCAGCTCTGTGGCGTCCCACGCCGAGGTGGGCAGCCGTCCGCCTCGCCGCTCGGCCTCCTCTTCCTTCCAAGCATGCTTGGCATCCGAGGGCCTGGAAGCTCGGCGAACTGTGGGCCAGCTGCAGGGGCCCCTGTTTTTATAGGTCCCGAGCAACAGGCAGTGAGGTGGCTGGTGACAGCAGGGGGCCACTGTGATGGCGATTGTGACTGTGGCCGCTGCGTGTGGCCAAATATGGCGGGCTTGGGCGTGGGGGGCCTGTGGCCTGAAAGATGCCCAAATGTGGGAGAAGGAGGAGGGTCGCGGGGTCTGAGGGCCCCTTTGCTGGGGCTCGCTCCCGCCTGCCCTGTTGCTTGCCCGAGTGAAAGGCTGCCCCTTGGGCACAGGGACCGCCCTCCGCCTCCCCTCATGAGCCCTGGGCTCCAGCCCCCTCCTCATCCCGTGCCTGGGGTCCCCTTGACGAGCCGGTGGCGACCATGTTTCAGGAGGGTCGGGGGTCCTCAGTGACCCCCCACTGACCCGGCGCCCTGCAAGTGGCACAGCCCCCCGCGCTCGAGAGTGGCTGAGAGGGGGCAAAGCATCCAGACGTGCCGCCGGCGGGAAAGGGAGGCCCAGCCGGCCGGCGCAAGGTCTGCCAGCGCTCCATAAAGGAGTTGTTGATTGCCAAGCGTGGTGTGAGCCCTTCTTTGCCGTCGCCCGGCCCTGCCCCTGGAGCGTGGAGAGGTGCCATCTCTTCTGCACGGAGCCCCGAGGGAGAGGGGAGGGGAGGGCCTGTACATTCGGCTCCTGCGTCCAGATCATCCAACCCCTCGCTGACATCCAGCGCCGCCCCCCCCCGCCTCTCCTGCCCTGCCTATCCCTCCTGCGGAGCCTATAACCGTCCATCACATCAAACAAGTCACAGGACTCATCCCACCAGGTTTCGCTTATGCCAATGATGCCGTCGTAGCGCTGGGACTGGGCCAAAGCTCGTAGCTCCTCCTCTTTATTCCTCATGCTGCCTGCTCATTAGTCTAGGGACATGAAGATCTACATCTCTTTTGAGCAAAAATGTTACATTTAGGTTGGCCTAACTGAGCCCTGGTCACTAAGCCTGACCTAGGCTTAGTCAGTATCACTCGTCAAGACAGAGTCCTGGCGTATATCAAAATGATGAAAACCTCCCGTTAAGTTCATTGGCATGTGTCTGTAACGCCTCCCTTTGGGAACGGCAGGAAATTCTGAAAACCACAGACGAAAGGTGCAAAAGCATAGTATCAGCCGTGTGCTGAAAATGCAAAGCGACCGTTTCAGGTCATTTGAAGGATGATTCAGATTTTTGTCTAAAATTTGGTACTTCGAGGTCCAGGCAGGAAACTACTGCATTTTTACATGGCATTTCCTATGCAACCAGCTTCCTTTGTAAACGCTACAGGTCAGACCTCTTAAGAGGTCAGCATCTCTGGAAACAAGAGAGAGTTCCTAGGGTTCAGTGGCTTTTCTGATGATAATTGTACTCCGTTTGAAAAACCGTTGTCAAATTACTGATGTTACAGCCTAAAAAACCCGCAGAATGTAAGGCACCGCCAGAGCACGAAGGCGGGCATGGAAACGGAAAGTTTCCACAAAGAGCCTCCTACTGAAAGGCAGAGTGCAGGAGGGGACACAGGAGTGCAGACGCGGTCGCCAAAGTGCCAAATAAGGGGGGACGAAAGCGTTTTGGTTCTTTTGTTGCCGTTTATGGTTCAGTCGCGAAGGTGCGGAGGCTGGGCCGCGGGTAGGGCCGCGGCCGGGCGCTCCTGCGACGCTGTTGGCGCCATCTCACGCCGAGGAGCCTGGATGGCTGGGGCTGCCAGGTCATCCCTGTGGCAGGTGGACCCACTGCCGTCGATGGTTCTTCTCGAGGTGGAGGCACCTGCATGGGCTGCACGGTCATCCCTGTGGCAGGTGGACCCACTGCCATCGATGGTTCTTCTCGAGGTGGAGGCACCTGCATGGGCTGCACGCCGTCCGTTGGTGGGCTGTCGCGCCTGGGCCTCACACCGTGCCTCAGCAGGTAGACACGCCAGGGCCCCATGCTGTTCCCCTGTGCGCCCACAGCTGCGCGCTGGACGACGTCGGTTGCGTGAGCGCGGGCGATGGCTCTCATGGCACGAGGGGTGATGTTCTTCCTCCTCGTCCTCCTCCGCTGACTGCCCTTCTTCAGGCTCCTGAGAGGTGCCTTCCTCTTTGGCGGTTGCGGGAACCGTCTCTGTGCTGTCCCGCGCAAAGGTGGGCAGGCAGCCGCCTCGCTGCTCTGGCTGCTCCCTGGCAGGCAGACACGGCTGGGCTCCACGCCGTTCCCGGGTGGGCCTACAGCCATGCGCTGCATGCCGTCGATCAGAGGAGCGAGGTCGATGGCGCTCACGGCACGAGGGGTGATTTTGCTGTTCCTCCTCCTCCTCCTCCTCCTCCTCCTCCTCCTCCGCTGCCTCGGCTTCCGCCTCCTGGGAGGTGCCTTCTTCCTCTCTGGTGGCGGGGAGCAGCTCTGTGGCGTCCCACGCCGAGGTGGGCAGCCGTCCGCCTCGCCGCTCGGCCTCCTCTTCCTTCCAAGCATGCTTGGCATCCGAGGGCCTGGAAGCTCGGCGAACTGTGGGCCAGCTGCAGGGGCCCCTGTTTTTATAGGTCCCGAGCAACAGGCAGTGAGGTGGCTGGTGACAGCAGGGGGCCACTGTGATGGCGATTGTGACTGTGGCCGCTGCGTGTGGCCAAATATGGCGGGCTTGGGCGTGGGGGGCCTGTGGCCTGAAAGATGCCCAAATGTGGGAGAAGGAGGAGGGTCGCGGGGTCTGAGGGCCCCTTTGCTGGGGCTCGCTCCCGCCTGCCCTGTTGCTTGCCCGAGTGAAAGGCTGCCCCTTGGGCACAGGGACCGCCCTCCGCCTCCCCTCATGAGCCCTGGGCTCCAGCCCCCTCCTCATCCCGTGCCTGGGGTCCCCTTGACGAGCCGGTGGCGACCATGTTTCAGGAGGGTCGGGGGTCCTCGGTGACCCCCCACCAACCCGGTGCCCTGCAAGTGGCACAGCCCCCCGCGCTCGAGAGTGGCTGAGAGGGGGCAAAGCATCCAGACGTGCCACCGGCGAGAAAGGGAGGCCCAGCCGGCCGGCGCAAGGTCTGCCAGCGCTCCATAAAGGAGTTGTTGATTGCCAAGCGTGGTGTGAGCCCTTCTTTGCCGTCGCCCGGCCCTGCCCCTGGAGCGTGGAGAGGTGCCATCTCTTCTGCACGGAGCCCCGAGGGAGAGGGGAGGGGAGGGCCTGTACATTCGGCTCCTGCGTCCAGATCATCCAACCCCTCGCTGACATCCAGCGCCGCCCCCCCCCGCCTCTCCTGCCCTGCCTATCCCTCCTGCGGAGCCTATAACCGTCCATCACATCAAACAAGTCACAGGACTCATCCCACCAGGTTTCGCTTATGCCAATGATGCCGTCGTAGCGCTGGGACTGGGCCAAAGCTCGTAGCTCCTCCTCTTTATTCCTCATGCTGCCTGCTCATTAGTCTAGGGACATGAAGATCTACATCTCTTTTGAGCAAAAATGTTACATTTAGGTTGGCCTAACTGAGCCCTGGTCACTAAGCCTGACCTAGGCTTAGTCAGTATCACTCGTCAAGACAGAGTCCTGGCGTATATCAAAATGATGAAAACCTCCCGTTAAGTTCATTGGCATGTGTCTGTAACGCCTCCCTTTGGGAACGGCAGGAAATTCTGAAAACCACAGACGAAAGGTGCAAAAGCATAGTATCAGCCGTGTGCTGAAAATGCAAAGCGACCGTTTCAGGTCATTTGAAGGATGATTCAGATTTTTGTCTAAAATTTGGTACTTCGAGGTCCAGGCAGGAAACTACTGCATTTTTACATGGCATTTCCTATGCAACCAGCTTCCTTTGTAAACGCTACAGGTCAGACCTCTTAAGAGGTCAGCATCTCTGGAAACAAGAGAGAGTTCCTAGGGTTCAGTGGCTTTTCTGATGATAATTGTACTCCGTTTGAAAAACCGTTGTCAAATTACTGATGTTACAGCCTAAAAAACCCGCAGAATGTAAGGCACCGCCAGAGCACGAAGGCGGGCATGGAAACGGAAAGTTTCCACAAAGAGCCTCCTACTGAAAGGCAGAGTGCAGGAGGGGACACAGGAGTGCAGACGCGGTCGCCAAAGTGCCAAATAAGGGGGGACGAAAGCGTTTTGGTTCTTTTGTTGCCGTTTATGGTTCAGTCGCGAAGGTGCGGAGGCTGGGCCGCGGGTAGGGCCGCGGCCGGGCGCTCCTGCGACGCTGTTGGCGCCATCTCACGCCGAGGAGCCTGGATGGCTGGGGCTGCCAGGTCATCCCTGTGGCAGGTGGACCCACTGCCGTCGATGGTTCTTCTCGAGGTGGAGGCACCTGCATGGGCTGCACGGTCATCCCTGTGGCAGGTGGACCCACTGCCATCGATGGTTCTTCTCGAGGTGGAGGCACCTGCATGGGCTGCACGCCGTCCGTTGGTGGGCTGTCGCGCCTGGGCCTCACACCGTGCCTCAGCAGGTAGACACGCCAGGGCCCCATGCTGTTCCCCTGTGCGCCCACAGCTGCGCGCTGGACGACGTCGGTTGCGTGAGCGCGGGCGATGGCTCTCATGGCACGAGGGGTGATGTTCTTCCTCCTCGTCCTCCTCCGCTGACTGCCCTTCTTCAGGCTCCTGAGAGGTGCCTTCCTCTTTGGCGGTTGCGGGAACCGTCTCTGTGCTGTCCCGCGCAAAGGTGGGCAGGCAGCCGCCTCGCTGCTCTGGCTGCTCCCTGGCAGGCAGACACGGCTGGGCTCCACGCCGTTCCCGGGTGGGCCTACAGCCATGCGCTGCATGCCGTCGATCAGAGGAGCGAGGTCGATGGCGCTCACGGCACGAGGGGTGATTTTGCTGTTCCTCCTCCTCCTCCTCCTCCTCCTCCTCCTCCGCTGCCTCGGCTTCCGCCTCCTGGGAGGTGCCTTCTTCCTCTCTGGTGGCGGGGAGCAGCTCTGTGGCGTCCCACGCCGAGGTGGGCAGCCGTCCGCCTCGCCGCTCGGCCTCCTCTTCCTTCCAAGCATGCTTGGCATCCGAGGGCCTGGAAGCTCGGCGAACTGTGGGCCAGCTGCAGGGGCCCCTGTTTTTATAGGTCCCGAGCAACAGGCAGTGAGGTGGCTGGTGACAGCAGGGGGCCACTGTGATGGCGATTGTGACTGTGGCCGCTGCGTGTGGCCAAATATGGCGGGCTTGGGCGTGGGGGGCCTGTGGCCTGAAAGATGCCCAAATGTGGGAGAAGGAGGAGGGTCGCGGGGTCTGAGGGCCCCTTTGCTGGGGCTCGCTCCCGCCTGCCCTGTTGCTTGCCCGAGTGAAAGGCTGCCCCTTGGGCACAGGGACCGCCCTCCGCCTCCCCTCATGAGCCCTGGGCTCCAGCCCCCTCCTCATCCCGTGCCTGGGGTCCCCTTGACGAGCCGGTGGCGACCATGTTTCAGGAGGGTCGGGGGTCCTCGGTGACCCCCCACTGACCCGGCGCCCTGCAAGTGGCACAGCCCCCCGCGCTCGAGAGTGGCTGAGAGGGGGCAAAGCATCCAGACGTGCCGCCGGCGGGAAAGGGAGGCCCAGCCGGCCGGCGCAAGGTCTGCCAGCGCTCCATAAAGGAGTTGTTGATTGCCAAGCGTGGTGTGAGCCCTTCTTTGCCGTCGCCCGGCCCTGCCCCTGGAGCGTGGAGAGGTGCCATCTCTTCTGCACGGAGCCCCGAGGGAGAGGGGAGGGGAGGGCCTGTACATTCGGCTCCTGCGTCCAGATCATCCAA